>NC_090440.1:1894894216-1900253310 GCF_031143425.1 Pleurodeles waltl
ATCGGTAAACCCTAGTCTAATTACATCTGCTTAGAAGCCTCAAATATATATTCGCTCATAATAAATTCAAAGCTGCAGTGCAAAACGTACTTTTATTCATCTAGATGGCGGTAACGCTATCCTGGCAGGTCTATCAAAATCCTCCATTTCATGTCATCCTACATACGCCTCCCTTGTTTGGTCAGAGGTGCTAAGAAGTCTCACCACACTTCCCCCCCTAGCTTGAGACATCTTCATTGGCTGTATGGGTGGAATTCAAGCTGGCCACCATAAATCATTGAATTCTAGCCTTTCTCTTTATCTGAAGAACTACCTCTGTTTTACTGGTTACACTGGAGAAGAGCAGTATAAACAATCTAATGCCGGGAAACCCACAAACAAAACAAATAAAGAGAAAGTAGACCTTCTGATGCCTGGCTATGAGAGCATGGAAATTCACCCTGAACTACATTAGGCTAAATCCCGGCCTCCTTGCAGTCTGAAAGAATTTCAAACCACACCGTTTCAGACTTTATCTTTCTGCCTAACACTCCTCAGCATATCCTCTCTCCATATATTCATATTTCCTGTAACAACCATACGTTTATATCTGCAAAGAACGTACCTGTCCTTTTGGCTATGTCACACTAGAGATATACTCTGAATAAACACAAATAAATACAATAACATCGATCAATAACGGACAGAAATTATACTATTTCCATAGGGATGTTATTGATAATGTCCATGCTAATCAGATATCTAAGGTCACTACTGATGTGTTCTGTGAGTTATAGTGTGTGCAGCTGAGCAAAACCAGTCAAACTCAGAGGGTTTTCAGTTTTATTTTGTATACGTAACTTCTTTTTAACTTTGTATTATTTTTTTTTTAATTACAAAGTGTCGGTCGCCACTGTGTAGTTATATTTAGGTGAGAATTTCCAAAAGAAGAGAGTTTATTTTGCTAATAACTTTGGCGCTGTTTGATGAATCTACACAGAACTTTAAAAAAAGCAAAAGTTAATCCACTTCACTCCTTCCTCGAAAGTTTCAGGGTGATCGGTCAAGAAAAAAGGGGGACAACTTTGCTCTCCGATGCAGGGACAAAATCTCTAAATAGAATTGCATCAAATTTGACAGAAAGATAGAACTTTACTCAGACATCACAGGATTCTGCCCTGGCGTCCTGAAGTTACAAAAAAAACATATAAAAGGGCAGGCAAGGTTCACAGTACCCCCTCACCCTCCTATGGTTGCACATGGAAAGTTTCAGGGTGATCTGTCAAGTGGGTGAGGGGAAAGAGAGGTAAAAAACATGTGTTTCCCATGTTAATTCCCATAGAAGCTTTGAACATAACTACAGCCCACACCACTTGACAGAATTACACCAAATTTGGCAGAAAACTGGCTGTCAGTACGCAGATTACACTTTTGCTTATGTGGTGTAAATCCGTCCAGTAGTTTAGGAGACATGAAAGGAAATCCAAATTTGTATATGTATGGTCGTGACGACGTCACGAATAATAACAAGCTTGTGCAGAGAAATGCACAGCTCTGATTGGCTGCCAACACTTCAAAGCAGACATCTTGGGACTCGAGCAGAGTTCAACAAAAAAGAAAAAAGACGAGGGGCCAGGGTAGAGCCTGCGAATGTGCGCTGATGTTGCAAATTTGGGGAAAACTAAAGTGTTTTTTCTTTTACAAGCCCCCGGCTGGACCAGGTCCTGGGTACATTTACATTTTGTATGCCAGCAGAGGAGAGGGTGGGGGTGTTATCTGCCTGACCACTCCCCTGCCCTCCCCCAGCAGGCCTGGGGACCGCCATCCACCTGGGGCTGTAGTGTAATATAACACTAGGGGGAAGGATACCCCCATCCCACAGCATCAGGGACCAATAAATCCCCAGGGCACTAAATGTAGAGGATGCAGGTGAGGCCCCACCCCATGATGCAGCCCTGGGGACTGCCACTTCCCCGGGGCACTTAAGGTAAAGAATGCGGGGGGGTGGGGGGATGGTGCAGCCCCGGAGACCACAACCTTCCCTGGGCACTTAATCAAAATAATGCAGGGGGCTGCCAAGATCCCACCAGCAGCCCTAGGGACTGCCAACTCCCCGGGACTTTTAACTGAAGAAACAGAGGGGCCCACCCAGCAGCCCCCAGCTCTGGGGACCGCCACTTCCTTGGGGCTGACCCCCTACCCCCGCAGCCCCAGGGACACTGATTGCCCTGGGGACTGCCACACACCCTGCGCCAGCTCCTGCTATGTCCCAGGGTACCCCCCCCTGGGACATAGCGGTTTGCTCTGACTTGGTGGGAGCTTTGAAAGCTCCCTTCAAGTCAAGGCAAACACTACGCTCTGAGTAAGTGAGAGTTGTCAAACAGCTTGCGCTTACTTAAAGTGGAGGTTTCCCGCAAGATGCAGGCAGGGAAACACAGGAAACTGCTCTCCCAGAGAGGGACTTTTGTGGGTCTGTCAGTGGGTGTGTGTGTGTCTCATGGTGGGGGGGGGGGGGGGGGGAAGCACGCTGAATGCAGTGGAGGATTTGCAGATCCTTGTGCATCCCATAAACAAATGATTTTAAGCAATTTATTGCCCATGAAGGCAACATAGATAAATGTTTGTTCTTTAGTAAACTCCAAAACCACTGAACAGATTTACAAAAAATTCAGCACGTTTTTCTGGACCAAGGCCTAGCTTTCTGTCACATTTGGTGCAATTCCATCTAGCAGTATGGGTTGTAGTCGCACCAAACCTCCCGACCACCCCACTAATCCACCAGCTAATCCGATTCGCCAAACGTTCCCACTTCACAGATCGCCTGAACAACAACGCACACGACAGCAAAGAACTCTTCTGCATCGTGAAAGAGTTATCCAACCCCAGCGCCAACGCCAACGACATCCCTCCCTCCCAAGAACTCTGCGACGCCCTGTCCTCCTTCTTCTATCAGAAGATCGCCGACATCCACGACAGCCTCAACACCACGCCTCCGCCAGACCCCACCCCCGACAGCTCCACCTACACCAACCGCCTGACCTCCTGGACCCACGTAGATGACTCGGAAACTTGCAAAATCATGAACTCCATTCACTCAGGATCCCCTTCTGACCCATGCCCCCACCACGTCTACAACAAAGCCGACTCCACCATCGCCCCCCAACTTCGAAAGATCATCAACTTATCATTCGAAACCGCAACCTTCCCGGAAAGCTGGAAACATGCCGAAATCTACGCCCTCCTCAAAAAACCCAAGGCAGACCCCAACGACCTCAAAAACTTCCGCCCGATCTCCCTCCTCCCCTTCCCAGCGAAGGTCATCGAGAAGATCGTCAACGCTCAGCTCACCCACCACCTCGAGAACAACTCCATCCTGGACCCCTCCCAGTCAGGTTTCAGACGCAACCACAGCACCGAGACTGCTCTCCTCGCCGCCACAGATGACATCAGACAGCAAATGGACAACGGCGAAACATCGGCCCTCATCCTCCTGGACCTCTCTGCAGCATTCGACACGGTTTGCCACCACACCCTACTAACACGCCTCCACGAAGCCGGCATACAAGAGAAAGCCCTCAACTGGATCTCCTCCTTCCTCTCCGGCAGAACCCAGAGAGTCCGACTCCCTCCCTTCCGTTCCGAAGCCACCAACATCATCTGCGGCGTACCCCAAGGCTCCTCCCTAAGCCCGACGCTGTTCAACATCTACATGGCCCCCCTCGCACAACTGGCCCATCAGCACAACCTCAACATTCTCTCCTACGCCGACGACACCCAGCTCATCCTCTCCCTCACCAAAGACCCACTCACCACCAAAACCAACCTCCAAGAGGGACTGCAGACCATCGCCGAATGGATGAGAAAAAGCCACCTAAGTTGAATTCCGACAAGACGGAGGTCCTCATTCTCGGACGCACCCCTTCGGCCTGGGACAACACCGCGCTGGGCCCCCCTCCAACACCAACCAACCACGCACGCAACCTGGGCTTCGTCCTCGACTCCGCCCTCACCATGTCCAAGCAGGTCAGCGCCGTGTCCTCCTCCTGCTACAACACCCTCCGCATGCTCCGTAGAATCTACAAATGGATCCCGACGGACACTAGAAAAACGGTGACCCAGGCCCTCGTCAGGAGTAGACTAGACTACGGCTACGCACTCTACACAGGCATCCCAGCAAAAGACCTCCGACGCTTACAACGCATCCAAAACGCCTCCGCCCGACTGGTCCTCAACGTGCCCCGCCGATCCCCCATCTCCCACCACCTGAAAGGCCTACACTGGCTCCCCGTGGACAAAAGGATCACCTTCAAACTCCTCATCCACGTACACAAGGCACTCCACAACGCCGGACCAGTCTACCTGAACAACAGACTCAGCTTCTACGTCCCCTCCCGCCAACTCCGCTCCGCCAACCTCGCCCTCGCCATAGTTCCCCTCTTCCATCGCAAGACCTCCGGCGGCAGATCCTTCTCCCATCTCGCCGCCAAGACCTAGAACGCCCTCCCGACCGCCCTGCGACAGACCCAGGACCTTCTCGCCTTCAGGAGACTCCTCAAGACCTGGCTCTTCGACCAGTAGCAGCAACCCCCCCCTCAGCACCTTGAAACCCTAACGGGTACGTAGTGCGCTCTATAAATATTGTGATTGATTGACTCCCCATGGGCAACTGCAAGGGGAAAACAAGTTTTGGGACCCCACCTTTTTCTTGGCCCCCACTTGACAAATTACCCTGAAACTTTCCAACAAGCAGCTGAAGTAAGTGGCAAAATAGTTTTGAATATTTTATGAAGATTTGTCAAACTGCACCAAAGTTATTAGAAAAACAAAAAAGGCTTTTCCTACGGAAACTATGTCCTAACTAAGCCCTAGCTATACCTACTGGCAGCTGCCAGTAGGTATTATATATTTATAGACAGCGAATACTTAATACATTGTAGGTATCTACGTAATGATGTACTCTATCTCTCAACAGACCTACATGGGTAACTGCAATCATATAAGATATATACTAAACATATTTTTGCATGTTTTATTTCATAAATGCATTTGCAAACTCAGGAAGGACCATTTTATGGATTAAGACAGCACCATTACAGAATTCAGGGGTGTGGAATTCCTGTAGCCCGATGCCCAGGACATATTGTTTGAGGTCAAGGACAGCAAGGACAACAAGTTTTCATGTTATTTTTCCCTTGGGACAAGTAGCCCCAACCTCCTTGCAGCACAAACCCTTTGGCTGACAGTTTACAGGGAAGGAACAGTCTGTAGTTGAGGTCATATTTACTGTTTGTGTGCATAGGTTAGTGCTGTTCGAATTTGTATTTATGGTTCATTAATGCAAAGCCTTAATTATTAGGGTGAGCGCTCTAAATAAATGTTGTAAACTCACACTGCACTACAGACTGTGGTTCCAGTAAAACAAATATGTACTTAAAGTTTAAAAAGTTTAACAATAAGAGGCTATGAATAATGCTCCCAGAATGCTCTCTGCTTATATGTAAATGTTTGCAGAAGCTTGTAAGCAAGAGTGATGATTCTTTGCTTTCAAAATAAAATCTTCAGGAATAAAATGCATGTAGGAATAAAACATTTTGATACATTACTGTGACATTTTAGGTACTATTTTTTGAAGCATTATTTAGTAAAATGTGTTGATGCCTGCTAGTAATTCAAAAAATATATTCACAATGGAAAATTAGTGTGGCCAGTTTCAACAAGATCATGGGAAACCAATGTCTGATTGGCTGGCGTTGCCAGTGCTGGTTTATTTTCATAAGTCTTTTGGTTTTGTCAATATGTCTTGTTTTGACATTACTTTTTAAAATCTTTAGTGTTGTGGGAGCTGCCAGGCTCTCACCACTGTAACAAACATTGGCAAAAACCAAAAAATAAAATTGGTCTCAAAAACCTAACACTGCCACAGCACAGAACAAAACTACTTTGTGTGCCAATATGCTTCTTGTGGAAGAGCGCAATGCGATCACTCACAGTGAAGCCAGTCAAAACATGGAGAGGGAGAAATTGAATTTTAATAAAAACAAAAGGTCTTGGTTAACGCCAGACCTAGTTAGGGGCCCAGTTCTTAAAGAAAGTCACAAAAGTGCACCCATGAAACACGTCTTTGCATTAGTGCAAAATTATGTCTTTCCTGAATTCAGATTAATTTACAGAAGTAGACTAGGAAATCATGCTCCCAGAAAATGTTTGTGAACTGTATTTTAGCTTAAGCAAATAATCATGTGAAGATTTGATCACGCAAAAATCTATGGAGCGTTTACACATCACTCTTCCTCCAACCACTTCTTTCTTTTTTTTTTTTCTTTTTTTTTTACCAACGCTGTAAGAATTTTTACTCTGCCCTTGTCGGGAGTAAATTTCCAACCTTTCTTAGTATGGGAAAAGCTTAGAGAAGAGCTGGTGAAAATTCTTAAAACATGCACATTAGTAGGTTTGCACAGACTCAAAGGCATTCCAACCCTGGAACTGCTGTTTACTGCTTCCTCCAGCCCCGGTATGTAGATCTGGGGAAAGGTGGCAAAATAAGAAAATTTCTAGTATTCAAGCCCTAATGCAGTATTGTCCCTGGAATAATCAGAGAGGCTATCATCAGAGCTCTTATATAATGAGATTGATGCCATAATTCCTCACCGCACTACATGGCACCAAAAGGACAACTACATTTTTATCTAGGAGAAGTAGATTTATATAGCACCCTACCCCACAGACAAGTAGATTATTTTATTAAATTCCACACCATGTGAATTATAACAATAAGAAGAGCCATCAGTGGAAAAAAAGAAATGCAGGTTATACAAATATAAAAAGATAAATAGATAGATTTGTGTGTGGTTTACTTATAATTGTGCATCCAATAGACAGATCTAATTTCCAATGCAACTGAAAAGTTAAGGGAGGGTGAAAAGAGATTTGGTGTCCCATTTAGCTTCCAAACAAATTTATGGGCACTCCTACTGCAAAAACTGCTTAAAAGATTTATAGCAAACTTTGCATGAAACAGGAACGTCACTCACAAAACATTTTGCTTGGCGAAAATCCGTTCAGTAGTTTTTGACAAATAACGGTTTGAAAAAGGTGCTGAATGGTCTTGAATGGGTTAATTAACACTTTTGAAATCTCCCAGCAGAGATTCCTGAATCCTATCAATCACATTTGAATTTTATGACAAATGTGATTAGCTCATAATGACTTCTGTAGAATTGTCTTTCCAGTTTGTTGATATCGGTTACGATTTGGGTTTTCTTCCACAGAGAGTGCAAGCAATTATAACAAGCATTTGCAATGCAATGGGTCTCGCGTTTGCTTGAGTAAGCTATAAGCGTTGTAAAATCCTAACTAGACTTTTCTTGCCACAAATTGAAAATAAAAAGTAAAACAGTTGACATAAGTAAGCCAATTCAAAGTGCCATGGCCGCCATGAGCGCAAAGGAGAGACACAACGTATCGGCAAAAGTGCAATTATCCAAGTAACAGGGCGATGGCCAAGGTGGTAACAAAGCTGCCACAAGGAAGGACCAACGTAAAGCATTTACCAATGATAACAAAGGATTTTTGAAAGGCAAACCCATAAATGAGTGATGGGCATGCGGTTAGCGTGGTTGAAAGCCCACAGATAGATTACAACAGGCCAGAGCGCTTGTGCGGTCGACCTAAAAAGTGTGTAACCCATCGGCAGTGGAGAGTGGGGCAGAGGCGTGGAATAATCAATTAGCAGACCAGGAAAAAATGCAGGAAAAAACACACACACATCAATGCTTCAAAATGACAATACAGCTACATTTGTCTCTAAGCATGGTATCAGAAACCCATGACTCTGTATTCCGCTTTGCGTATTTTCATCAGTTGTGATCAACAACCTGAAGACACACTCTGACCTCAAAAGGAAATGACTACTGGCATACGACGTCTTCTTACAACATTCAAATAAACACTAGCCTATTGCCTCACTAATCTTTTTCCCCAACTGAATTAAGGTGTACATGTCCCCTATAAACCATGCATTTTTGCACGCTGACAACATTACAACACTAATAGTACTAACAGGTCATACAATGAGCGAACCCTGCACCACACAAAAAAGAGACAACACAAATACTTTTGAATAATTAAATAATTAAGAAACAGTTTCAACAGTGCTCAAAATATAATTTCACAACTTCTCACTGGCTGAGATATTGAGAGGTAAAGCAAGAGAGTGACAGACGGTGAAGGAGGGGATATAAGGGCACCTGAGAGAGGGAGATTAAGAGTAACTATAAAGAGGGACAGAGAGGCAGAATGAAAAGGAGCATGGGACAAAAGGAGCTACTAGAGGGTGAGAGCAAGAAGGGGGTTCAAGATTAAGAGCCAGAAAGGTGTTGAGTGTTAAAGGGTGGATAGGGAAATGAAGAAGAGTTGGGAGGAGGGAGAGGGGGGTTAAGAAAAAGAAAACAAGGCTCGGCTAAGGAAGGGAAGGGCAAGAGAAAAGAGAGAGAGGGGGAAAAGCAAATTTGCAAATACTAAATTTAGAAAGACAACCTACTACAGCTATGTTTTGTTAATTCAAAATTGACATAGTATGCATTTATGACAAGACATTTGAAACGCAAACTTTGCAGCACAAAGTACAATATACAATAAAAACATTAAAAAATGGAGCATTCGAAAAGATTAACAGACAAATATTTGTGATCTTTATCTTTACACATTTAAATCACGTATTTTTGTATTGAAATTTAACTGAACACCAGTATTCTGGTGAGCAAAAAGTATAATATGGTACACCTTACATAGAATACAAAGAATAATACACAGGGGGAGGTACCACTGAGCTAAAAGCTCACACATACTTAAAGTTTTAATTTAAATGTTGCAGTTTATAATATTTCACAAAATGTGAGGCAGTGACCAGTCCAACTATAGTTAAAGGAAACAAAGATGTTCTTTATGTCGCTCAAACAGACATTCTGTGGTCGGTATCAAAATACAGAGGCGTAATTTAATGAATATGGATGAATGAAGCAAAGGCTTCTTCACTCCCCGTGTGCAACATTCAATATGAAGTTTAAGAATGGAAAACCAGCCCTCGGGGACTCTTACCTTAAATCTAAGTAACCACTTAATGCATAAATGGAGCAAATAAAAGGCAAGGAAAAAAAGCATTGAAAGGTTAGTTGAAACTTCAGAAAATGGAGGATTAAAATAAAATAAAAAACAAAGTTAAGCATTTCGCACTGACAATAATAATGTGACAGTAGATCATAGGAAAAGTGTGAAAAGCAGAATGTGTTATGACAGAGGAAAAGATTTCCAGATGAAATATTCATAATTGATGTAAACATCTGAAAAAGGTAATTAATCCTGCACATAAAATTAAATAAATTGTATAGTAATCCGATACCTAAGCATTAAGGAGAGTTAATCATTCACTTAAGAAAACTACCACAAAACATTTGACCAAATAGATCACCTTTACATTTTAAGAGCAAAAGGGCGAGGCTAAGCGTAGATAGTTCTGAAATTCAAATAATCCTAAACCATAGCACTAATACTACAAGTGGGAAAATGTCCAATAATAATTGCTGAAGTCCTCACCATCAGTGTATTTTCATTGAAATTCCATATTCAAGTAGGACTCCTCCAAACGAGTCAGATTCAAGTTTTTTTTTTTTTTTTTTTAAAGAGAAAACCCTCAAAAACGATTCCAGTTACACTACCCCACCTTCATTTAATGTCGCCAAAGTAACATCACTAAACGGGAGAATAAAATGCAGAACATTTTCTGTCTGTTCAGTAAATCTGGTTACAGGGCCGACTTTAGGTTTCTCTAAGACCAAGATTCCCACCACCTATACATCTAGGCCACATGCTTGCTATAAAAAATGTAATGAAAAAATAAATTAATCATTGCACATAATTTTGACAGATCAGTGTGGGTGCTTCCTTGTAGATATAAGTGCCTAGCACTGGTATTGAGGAAGCCCTCTTCGGTTTTAATCTACATAAAAAGAAAATATGATTCTTACTGGCTCAAAGTACAGGAACTTTTCGTATTTAATAATGGTAACAATACAATATAATTTAACATACAGAGTTAACTAAAAAAATAAAGATTTAAGAAAGTAAGGAAAAACACATTGCAAAAAAAAAAAATGTTCGTCCACCCGCCCTGACACGGAAGTGTCAGTCTATATAGGTGCATGTCCACGTGATAAGGCCAAATGCTGTTCCGGTTCACTGAGGAGGAGAACCAATGGCTGAAGTGTGTTCACCCACAGCCCCATGCTATATGCTGCCATGGCTGGGAGCAAAACGCTGAGCAACAGTTGAACAGACCAGTGGATGCAAAGTGCTGGCCCAAAGCTCCTCCATACGTAGGCATGTGTGCATTTTTGTTTGTAGTATTTATTTATTGATGTTTCAGGTTTACAGTAGAACGTACATAATACGATGTAAAGCATTAAGAATGAAAAAAGAACATTTTCCTGTTCGATGGGAGCCATTTGATCAACCAAGCGCTCTAAATCATTTGTTTTTGTATTACACAAGGCCGGTGAGTAAAGTGATAGGGGTCTAAAACACAAGAGCAATGTGATGAAATGTACATATCTATATACAGGAAAAGAAGAACCATCCTGAAAATTCCAGATTTTAGACCACAAAAAAGCATTTGTACATATCTTTAAAAAATGTTTGGCGTGTGGATAAGTATCAGATGGTTTCAGAGAGACAAAATGCAGTTAGCAACAGTCACCTCCTTAAACTGCGCTGAAACTGGATGAAAATGTTGGGGTTAATGCAGTGTCAGCCTGAGCCTGAGCAAAAGCTTGAAGAGAGAAAGTATGAGGGCAAAAATAATATTTTCAATACTTCTGGAGCACAGCCACACCATCCAAAAGTATACAATTTGTTACTTACCTGTAACTCTTGTTCTCCAGTATTGGAATCTTTCATAGATTCACATGCATGAATCATCCCTGTTGTCAATGTGGGAGTTCCACAGTATATTCTAAAGCAGTGCAAGTAATTAGTATAGCGTACAATGGCAAAATAATTTGAATTTTATAGCTTATTCACATCATTCACATTAAAAAGAACCGAACTACAGCCAATCAGGCCGCAGCACCCTTTAAAACACTCCCAGCATAGGCATTTTCCCTCAGATTTTTGGAGCACTAGTGTGAATAAATACCATGTGCCAAAAAGAAGAGGCTCTCAGGGGAAGAGGGTGGATCGCCTGTGAATATATCGAAGATTCCAATACTGGAGAACGAGAACGAGAGTTACAAGTTACACATTTTTTCTCCAGTATTGGAGTATCTTTCATAGATTCAACTGTTTGAATCAGACGAGCAAGCAGTTATAAAATATGTTATATAAACTTAACATGAATAAAATAGCACATGGTGGGTACAACGTTTATATTTGATAATATCAGGCTCACCTTATTGGAAAAGATGCTGAAGTACTGCTTGTCCCACAGCTGCATCATTGTGGTGATCTGTATCTAGACAGTAGTGCTGCGTGAAAGTATGTGTACTTTTCCAAGTGGCAGCAAGGCAAGGCATTTACTGTTGATAGAAACACCAGCGAACAGAGCCACTGTCGTCAATATTGCTCTAGTGGAATGCGTTTTGACTTTAAAATGAAGAGGCCTGACAGTCTTTGAGTGACACAATTTGTATTGCTATTGCAATCCATCTTGCCATGGTGGCTTTAGTTTCCAGACCTACCATGTTATGGCTAGTATAAATGCCAGAAACAACTGGTCCATTTTGCAAAAATCTTTTGTTCGCTGTATACAGAACTTTAAACATCTTTTTACATTGAGAGTAAGTTCTTTCCATAAGTGTCTGTGGGTCTGGTAAGAAAGTTTGAAGAACAGGTTCATTGAGGTGAAAGTCTGTCAGCACCTTAGGTACAAACCTGGGATTACTTTGAAGAATATCCTTGTTAACTTCGAATTGCAGAAAGGACTCCTTAATCATAAAAGCCTGAAGCTCACTCTTCTTGCTGAAGTTAATGCCAAAAGCAAGGCAACTTTCCATGCTAAGAACTTAAGATCCATCCCGTGGATTGGTTCGAAAGGGTTTTTTCATAAGTTGGGACAACACAGTGTTGAGTTGCCATGCCGGTGGAGGCAATTTTATTGGAGAAAATATTCTGAAAAGCCCCTTTAGAAACTGTTGGATCAGTCTATTTCATCACAGAGAAGGGGTACCTGCATTTGCAGAAACGTCTGCCAAATGCACTCTGATGGGGTAATGAGACAGCCCTTCTTTGGCGAGAGAGAGAAGGTATGGCAACACTTGCTCAGGAAGTGAGCAAATATGATATACATACGAGTTTTGACACCATAAACAAAAAGGCAAAAAGTGGCAAATGCACTCTGATGGGGGAATGCGACAGCCCTTCTTTGGCGAGAGAGAGAAGGTATGGCAACACTTGCTCAGGAAGTGAGCAAATAGGATATACATACGAGTTTTGACAACATAAACAAAAAGGCTTCTATTTTAAACAATAGGTTTACCCCGTAGCATCAGCTCTGGCCTTGGCAAGGATATCCCTGCACTGCTGTGGAATATCTAGATGTTGGAGTTAATTGTGTTCAGGAGCCATGCTGATAAATGCAGAGAAATCTGGTATGGATGAAGGACCTGCCCGTGGTTCATTGATAACAGATCCTTCTGCGGCCTTAGCTGTACATGGGTTTCTTACGACAACAATAGGAGCTCCATAAACCAATGTTGTCTGTGCCAACATAGAGCAATAAGTAATAGCCAGCAAGGTTCCCTTTGCATTTTCTTAAGAAGCCTGGGAATCAGAAGGATCAGTGGAAAAAGCATACGCAAAGATCCCTGACCATCTTATCAAAAACAAATTCCCACAAGGCCCCTTGTGGGGATCCCAACTTGTGTAGAATCAGCATTTTTTGTTGGCTTGTGATGCAAAAAGATCCAGAGCCGACTTGCCTCATCTTTGGAAAACTGTGTTGAGAATAGTTGGATTTAACTTTCATTTGTGACAAGTTTGATGCTTCTGCGTCTGCTAAGTAGTTGTTGACGCCTGGTAGATGTTCCGCTCTGATGGTGGTTTGATAAGGCAGTGCCCATTTCCATATGCTTTGTGCCTCTTACGAGAGGGCTTGGGACTTCATACCTCCTTGTTTGTTGAGGTAATGCATGCTCGTTGTATGTCTGTTCTGATCAACACAAATTGTATCCTTAGTAGGAAGGGTTGAAAAGCGAGTCCAATCACTCTGAGCTCCAAAAGGTTGATGTGACCTTTCAACTGTTGTAGAGTCCATTGGTCTTGTATTTGCTGGTCCTGCAAGTGAGCACCTCCGCTTTCCAGAGAGGCGTCTGTTATGACATACTCTGAAATTGGAGGCAGGAAAGACATTCCCACTATCCGATTGTCTGGATCCATACACCAAGGGAGAGCTCTTTTCATCACTAGTGTGATGTGGAGGATGTTGTCAAACGAGCCGTATACCTGGAGCCATAGTGCATTCAGTTCCTCTGCGAAAGGTCTCATCTACAGATGAGCATTTGGAATTAGAAATATGTCGAAAGACATCATGCCCAGTAGAGATTTGAGACTGCGAAAGGAGGCGGACTGTCTTTTTAGAAGATCACTGGCCAGTGCCAACAGTTTCTGTTGTCTGTCTGTGGACAATGATTTGTCTTGTAGTGTGTCTGAGGTTGCTCCTAGAAAATTCATCCTTGTTGAGGAAGAGAGGAGAGATTTCTGAAAGTTATTGTGAGTCTCAATGTTTAGCCAGTCGTCAAGATATGGAAAAACTTGAAAGCCCTTTTGATATAGGTAACCCGTGTGGGGTGCGGACCCGTGACCAAATGGGAGCACCTTGAATTGATTTTAGGTGCTTATTCAGAGTTTCTTGCGATCCAGAATGGTACTCCATTCTACTGATTTCTTCAGGATGAGGAAATAACAAGACTAGAAACCCTTTCCTCCTTGTGAAGATGGGACTGTTTCTAAGGCACCTTTGGCTAACACTGCCAACGCTTTATTGTGAAGAAGATTGGGGTGGGTTGGTGTTTTATGGGGTAGAATTCTGATGAACTCCAGAGTGTGTCAATATGTTATGAGATCCAGGACCCATTTGTCCATAGTGATCTTTTCTCACTGGGATTTGTAGTTTGAAATTCTGTCTCACATCTGATGTTGGTTTATAGAAGTTGTAACCAGCACTAAAAGCTTGTCACTACTTCAAGCTGTTGTCCCTTGCCGAAGCAAGTAAGACGCTGATGGTGTTCATTAGGTCTGATTCTGTTGAAAACCAAGCTGAAAGAGTTGTTGGAATGATTGATATAATTGATACCACTGGTATCTTCCTGAAAAGAATATATCCCATGACCATGTGCTTCCCAAAAGGGGGCTTTCCAGGACTGGAGGATTCCTAAGTATCTAGCAGTTTGGGTGTCTGACTTGATGGCGAGCAAAGCATTGTTGATATGCTTGCCAAATAAGGCCTCGCCATCATAAGGCATGTCCAAGATGCTGGTATACAAGGGGTAGATATTCCTTCAGTTAGACAATGGGACCATCTCTATTTACTCTTCATTGGGTTTTCTTTGTTATTGAGGTTATGGCAGATATGTTATTTGGGTTGGGGGGTTGCGGGGCAGGAGAGTTTTGTTATATAGACGTGCACAGTGTCATGATGCATTGTTACCCGTACCGTCATGTCTCATTTGGGTTAACAAAATTCACGCTTGATGTTGTACTGGCTAAGATACATATGTATTAATTATATTTTTGATGTACATTACACCTGATGCTACAGCACTTGCAATATATGAAAACCTCAGGTTTTATGTTCTTTTGATAACCCAATAAAATTTGTTTTGAAAAACATACCAAGATGATGTCCTCCTTCTTGGAAGAAATTTTTGCGAACACAATCAAAAGATGAGAGAAGTGTTAAAGAAACTGGGAGAATGGGGGTCTAACATTAAGTTAAAGAAAATGTATGTTTAATCTCTCCCCAACAGAGTATCTTGGTTATAAGATCTCGTCTTGTGGCATCAAACCTACAGCCAGTTTGGTCAATTGTATTTGTGGTATGCCTAGACCCAGTCCCAAAGAAGAGGTAGATGTGAGAATACTATAGTAAATCCATTCCCGATTTTGCAGACAAGGCACAAAAACTGAGGTCTTCTTAAAATGAGGTTTGTATCTGAGTGGAATGTTTTGAATGAGGAGGAATTTAACACATTAAAGAATTGTGTTAACACTGTTCAGTGTCTTCAGAGCTTTGAACTTGCTGACTCCAGTCATAATGACAGAGGACAGCTGGAAGGAGTTAGGTGTGGTTCTTTTGCAGCACAATGGAGGAGCTGAATGCACCATTTCAGTCATATCTAGGAGTCTGAAAGGAGCAGATGTCAATTATTTAGTTACAGAAAAGTAGGCATTGGCTGCCCACTGGGATGTACGAAAGCAGAGGAAATTCATTTGGGGAAGCAAATTCGAGGTGAAGGCAGATCATAAACCTCTAAAAGAGGTGTTCACGAAGAAAATAATTTATGCCATCTCTGGTTGATTCAGGAAATGGGTTGTTGCTTTTCATGGGTATAACTTTGTGGTGTCAAAATTGTCTAGCTGATTGTGTATCTAGACTGCGTAGGGAAGAACAAACTAATATGATGAGCGTGGTTGTCTAGAAGAGGGGGATGTTGATGTTTGTACCATTAGAGAATCCATTATACAGGAGGATGAGTGGGAGACGGTTGAGCAAGGTCTCTTTTCAGAAGGTGAGAGAATGCTTTAAAAAATGGGTGATGTGATGGCAAGAAAAGTTCGATATTACAGAGAGGCTTTTAACATGTTAAAGATGATCTAACTCGCAAGAATGATTTGTTGATGAGGTGCAAGGCTGGTTCCACCTGAGAGCCTGAGGAAAACTCTTATAGCGTCACAAAGACCAAAGACAGACTAGGGGTCATAACGGTGGCCTGGTATGGACATTGGTGAGGAACTGAATTGAGTGTACCAAAAGTGACAAGGAGCCAGCCAATGGTTATTAAATGTGTAACCAAAAGGCCGTGGAAAGACATAGCCCTAGATACAGTGGGACCTATTAAAACTACAAGTGTGGACAAGTATATCATAGTTGCAGTTGATATGTTTTCACTTTGGTCAGAATATACTATTTACAAAACTTTAGAGTCCATGGACTTTATCACATTTTTTTATTAAATTTTAGGAAGAGAAGTTTTTTTTCTGAGAGTATGTTGAACGACAATAGTGTCCAACTAATCTTGAAGGAGATGGAGAAATTTCTTTCAGAAAGAGGAACCAAGCACAAGACATGCTGTGTTTACTATCCAGAGACTAATGGCATGGTTGAGAGACTCAATAAGGTTGTAAAGGAAACCACTCAGAGGTCTTTAGCCAATCACTTATGCTGGAAAGCTGAAGTAGAGAATGGAATTAGGAAGTATAGGCTGACTCTCCAGTGGACCACCAGAGCTACTCCATTTGAACTTTTCAGGAGGAGGGTTAATTTTCTTGAGTGTCCTGCTTGGGTGAATAACAAATGCGTGGATACACATGATGATAAAGATCTTTTGAAAATGAGGTAGAATGGAGGAAATATGAAGATAAAATAATTGAGAAAAAGAAAGTGTGGTATGATTTTATAAATGCAACCAAAGATCTTGAGGTGAAGTGTGTTGATGTGGTGAAAATTAAACTACTCTGTTTTAGTCACGCGTTGTTCAACAATTTCTCTCTGAAAGTCATTAAAGTGTTTCACAATGCAGTAGAAACCGAGGATCACAGAATTTGGAACCTGAATAAAAATATCAAAGTACATTGCAGTGGTTTTGAAACCTGTGGTTAGTCAAACAGGAACGTTTCTCAACCTAACAAAAATTGGGCTGGAGGCAAGTGATTCTCGATCTACTTTTAGGAGAAGTTCAAGGTGTGTCAGAAAACCAAAACATATTTCAGACTTTGTATAATGCCTATGCATATCAGTTCATACTTTGTATAATATCTGTGTGTGGGAAACATCCTTTTTTACGACTTTTTTTTTCCGAAGGTCGTGGTTAACGAAAGCGCAACAACGCTTTTTTTAACCACGACTTCGTTTTTTTGTGCCTTAACTACGTATGTTCTGAACAACGAACATGCGTGGTTAAGGTACAAAGAAGGGACTTGGCGAAGGTAAGTGTGGGTTTAGGTTTTGGGGAGGGGGGGGGGGGGGTCAGGGGGTTTTAGGTTTTGGGGTGGGGTTGGGGGGTGGGGCGTTTTTGGGGAGTGGGTGGGGATCAGGGGGTTTTAGGTTTTGGGGTGGGGTTGGGACGTTTTTGGGAGTGGGTGGGGGGTCAGGGGGTTTTAGGGTGAGGTTGGGGGGGTGGGGCGTTTTTGGTTTTGGGGAGTGGGTGGCGGTCAGGGGGTTTTAGGTTGGGTTTGGGGGGGTGGGGCGTTTTTGGTTTTGGGGAGTGGGTGGGGGGTCAGGGGGTTTTAGGTTTTGGGGTGGGGTTGGGGGGGTGGGGTGAGGGATGTAGGGTGAATGGTGTCTATTGCTAATGATTTTATCAGGAATGCCTTTACAACGAAATATCGTTGTTAAGGCATTCGTGGTAAAATCATTAGTAGTAGCAACGAGATCGGTGTTCCGACCTCGTTGTTAAGGCAGTCGTTTTTTTTGCAGTCGTTGTTTCGTCGTACAGTCTCTGTGTGCATGTGTTTCACTCTGAATTTATATTATTGTATTGTTAAATGCCTTGCTACTTACTCTGTGTGGGGAATGTGTTTTCTGATTATTTTTGTATATTGTTTCTTGTGTCACAGAAAGGGAGATGTGTGGTATCTGTTGATGTAGTGCAACCTTTTGTTGGAATCTGATGATGTAAAAGATTTCATGTGATGTGAAGGGTAACAGGTGCTGAAGGAAGGCTGTGAGGGTGATGCAGCCAGTTGACAGCTGAGGAGTTATGCTGTTCTACTTGAAATAAAGACAAGCTCTTGATGCAAAGACAAATGATTCATCTTATTACACGCACTATGTTTCACCAGGAGAAGACTTATTCTAAAGCGAGCAGTGGCACTGGACGATATTGCAATTACAGACAACAAACAAACCAACGATGCTAAAGAGATACTAGGGTACCAGTCAGGTCCTTGTCCTTAACTCATCGCTAGCCTAATAAGATGATTCAGTCATCTTTACATCAAGAGTGTGTTTTTATTCCAAGCAGAATGGTATAAAACCATCTTAGTATGCAAGGAAGATAAACCTTTTATCAAAAATGTTTTCCTGGACAAAAGACACTCTTACAAAATCCTCAATTAGGAAAGAAGTTCCGATCCAGACTACTATGTTTATCGAACCTTATTCTTTCCTGGACTCTTCTGATGTGATTTAGACTGGGGATCACATGTCATCTACTGTCCTTCCCATTGGACCAATTTAGCACTGACTTGGTCTGTTCTTGCCCAGATGAAGAGTTCTCTGATCAGACTAATTGATTTTATGTTTTTCTGTAAACAGTATCAGCATTTCAGACAAAAACTAATCAGTATTGAAAAGAAATAATTTCCTTCTCAAACTGCATTGTTCTTCCTTCAATTGTCCGATCATGGAGCCTGTGTCTTGCTGTTTGATGTTTTAAAAAATTCTGCTTTGTGACTACATAATCTCATAATGAACTATTTATGTGTTTCATGGATTACAGCTTTTATGATTACATATTTATAATTGAATAAAGCATTTTTGACTGACTGTGTCAGATTTTTGCTTCAAACTGCAGGTAGCATGTCTGGATTAAATTGATGAAATCATCATGTCAGACGATATTTTGCTCAGAGCGACCAAAACCTTCCCAGTCCGGTCTTCTCTTCAACATCAGCATGCACCCTCTAGCTAATCTTGTTCAACAATATCAGATGAATCTCCAAAATAATGCCCATGAAACACAAATCCATTTACCACTCCAAAATAGGTAAGATAACCAAGCTACCATCACCTCCAGTCTGGAAGATATGTTCAGCAGAACAAGGAGCTTCTTATGCCTGAATGGAACGAAGGCTGAGATCATGGTTGTGTTAAGTACACACTGCAATACACTGCTTTCTGTGTGGCCACCCAATTTAGGTACATCATACCCACTAAAACCCTAGTAAAGAATGCAGTGGTCCAAGCATTAACTTGCAATGAGTTTTCAATGGAGAACCCTCCCGCTCCTCAGATTTGACTACCTGGTGGAGTTGGCAAGGGCGTTGGTTATGGCATGATTCAGCTGTTGCTGCACTTTAGACATCAGCCTCTTGAAGAAGCTTAAAGACAGGTTGAAAAAGTTCCAGAACAAAACTGCAAGGATGAGCTCGAGGATGTGTCTGAGTATATGCAACCGTATAAATCCAACCATGAAAGATCTTCATTGGCTTCCAGTAGATGGGAGAATCAAGCTTCTATGCAAATTATCAAGGTCTACTGATGCAAACATTACTTCCAAAAGCATGCTCCCTGTTACAAATCTAACAGGACCCTTTAATAGGTAGTGCCATACTTGATCAACCAAGGACCTTGCAACATGATCAAGTTTGGGGGATAGGATCTTGGGAGACTAGTTTCTCAGGTTGGGAAACAGTAACAAAACTTTGAACCCAAGCAAGAGGCGGGAAAAACACACATGCAACAGCAAGGCCACAAAGCAGGATTATTTCAACATACCTAATACTGACCTACCTGCAGTTGGGGCCTTGAAGTTTATTAGACTGTAGACACCTCAACCGATCTGGACTCTAACTTTCCCAGCATGAGAAAACTGTATTGTTTATAGTACTCTGAAGTAATTGAAAGGTGATCTACATGTTTAACAATAGCTCTTTTTAATTAAGCAGACTCAGAAGAGGGTCGGAAGAATACAGTGAAGAGAAGTCTGAATGTAGTAGTAATTGAGGAGGAGGAGGAGGGTTGGGTGCTCAGTTTGCGTGTGAATACTTTTTGGGCCATAAACCTGTGATGGAACATGGCCAGATAGAATTTTGGTGGTCAGCAGCATCTTTCCATTATGATGAAGGATTATTATAAGAAAGTAATAGTGACATCTGGTGAGATTTGTATATCCTAGATGTCTGCAGAGTGGAAGATTAAGTTGGAATTTTGGCAAGTGAGAGACCAAGTTGAGATACCAGAAGATGGGTTAGTTAAGCCTTACATTGGGCATGCTTAGTTGTGCATTGGGCATAAGTAGGAAACATGGAAGATGGGTAAATTGAGCCCTACACTGGGCATGAGCAGCTATCGGGGTCTTTAGATGTAAAGCAAAATTTTGTGTCTTAAATTTCTTTATCTGCATTAGTGAAATTGATTTTATACATTTGGAAGGGCAGCAAGTTGCAACAATAAATGGCATCAAGAGATCAGAGAGTGAATGGTTAATAGAGAACGTTTTTTTTTTATTCTGTGAACTGAAATTAAGTGATGCTTAGAGTAAACATTGTACAAAATTGGACACTTTTTCCTATATTATTAGACACTGGTAGAACATTTCTAAAAAATCAATTAGTCTATGCTCTGCATCAATGTGGTAAAATCAGTTAAGCTGATGACTTGTGTTCCTCAAGCATGACAATTTTGACTGGCTTTGAGATGTTTTACATGAAAGAAATTGACGGCTTTGCACAAGTGAGGAAATGGTTCAAATACCAATTTCTGGCTATAATGATGAGAGAATGAGGCAGGTGGCGATGATTATAACACTTAGAATCATTGGCAAAGAACCATAGTTCACCTGGTCACAAATGTTAGGAGTAGGTTGTGTTATATTCCAGAGGATCAAGGGACAATTAAACAGTGAAGAGTTTGTTGATTGCCTAGCAATGCTGTTAAAGCAGGAAAGATAGTAAAGTTACAATCCTTCATGAATGTCCGGTAATAACTCATCCCAGCAACATTAGAAGTCTTATATTGCTGAAATCAATTATACAATTGTTAGGTTGGTATTGTCTAGTTTGTAGGCATCCACAGTTAAAAGTAATAATTTAAGTTGTAGTAAACTCAAACATCCCTTATTGACATAGGGAAGCCACCTTTAATGTGGTGCACGAATATAAGTCCTGAGAATGAAGCAAGAGTAAGTAAATATGTGTTTTACTATACTGCCTGAAGAAGATGTACAGGCTACTTTGTGCCACTGTCCTACAATTCCAGTGAAAGGACAGATGGAGTGGGTGCAATTCATCCTTAATTTTTGTAAATGTTACATCATCCCGATGCCAGTTTAATGGAGAAAGGACACATTTTCAGTACAAAACATCAACATTCAATAGTGAATTATATACTTAGGCTGTGTTCCTCAAGAAAAGCTTTAAGTTTGATGCTTGTGCTATGAATAACGGGATTATTGTTCAGACATCTGTTAATAGCTACAAAAAAATGTCATGCATGCATGTGTGTATTAATACCATACAGTTGTAGTATTGTTTCAGACTCCAAGAAGAAATGTTGTAGACGTGAGAAAATCAGCAGGTCAAAGGAATCTCCTTTAAAAATGCCCCATCACCCAAACCCACAATCAACTGTCTTCGAGCATCTATAAAGAAACCACATTCATTATGCCCCAATAGTGTTGGAGGTCGATTTAAAAAAACTCTAAATTCTAGTGGTACAATTAGTACAATGAACCTAAAGCCTATGGCAAAGGTTTTGTATTGATAGCACAACAAAACCGGATACAAAACAATTATTACATATAACCATCACAGCACTCAATATATTTTAGGGCTCTCCTTTAAATCCATTAGGTGCAGCTTGTGGTTCCAGTGATATACATTAAAGGTTATGAAAAAAAAGAACACCCTTAAGTGGCACCTGTGCTAATTTTGGGAAGTGGCTATGTTAATCCTTAGCGTAGTGTCTTCACTTATACTTGCTAACAGAGGGCTGGAGAAATTGAAAAGTGCCCAACTTGTTTGTCTGGATACCTCTGGGTAGAGTTCCCATCTCTGATAATGGATTTTTCTATATGTACTGAGTTATGTTTAAGTATCGTGGTTGGTGGTATTCAACGCAGAACACTCTTTCAGTGGGTTCAAGATGTACAGACTTAAAATGCAGAAAAAATATAATTCTTCTCAAAAGAAAAAATAATTTAGCTCAACCAAAATAGTGAACCATAATTCTCTACTGGGTGTCAAAATGCACCGTAGACAATTTCACACAGGAATATTGCCCAACTGCAACCATTAGACGCAGGAATTGTATTTCAAGGCAGGATAGTAAAAGTGGCTCCTAATGGGAAATATGATCAATTACACCATGTGGAGGTCGAATTATACATCACCTAAAATTTGGGACTGAATTTGAGTTCAGTACCATCACAAAGTCCTCAAGTTTGCTATATGAAGAAGCTGTGGATCCTTTATTTTACTTATGCAAACCCCTGCACTGTAAGGCAGGGATGACATGCCCATTATAGTAGAGCCTTTCTCAATGTTCTTCATTACAGACTGAATCAAAGTATTTTCATTAGGTCTACATTAACCATTTCTACCTTAGAAAACAATATAGTGTTAACTATACACATAGTGAACCAACTCCCATGGTAGTGACAGCCAGCAAGAGGATGGTGAGTAAAACCGATCTCAAACAGAAACAGTTGTACTTGCTTACTGCAGGTCGCAAATTAATGAGGTGTAGCTGGTTTAATATGTCTATAATAAACATAGCACATTTGTCTGCTAAATGCAGTAAACCAACAAACCTTGAGACCATGGCAGAGCAATGGCACACAGTGGGTGGTGACAGCAAGTAGGGCAAATAGCTCAATTGCCCTGCTGAGATATGCTCTCCACTAGAGGATTCATGAATTGCAACACAAGCTGTAATGCCCTATGGGGAACCATCTATGTACCTATGGTCTATCTGATAGAAGCTACTACAGAGCACACTATTCCATAATTGACACAGAGAGTTATTTAGTTTTGTGTATCTCTGTGGTTCTTTCATAGTGTTGCACAGTCATTGCACATCCAATTAGCTCACTCTCCATTCCAGTTGATTTTGTGGCCACAAGAATCCCAACTCTCCGGGGTAGGTGCTGCAGCTCTGCTCTGTACATTGTGTTTGGAAGGACCATGATCAATTTTCATGGATAAAAGGTTTCTTAACAGATGGAAATCTATTTCTAAGACCTTCCACCTTTCATCAATGGGAATTTGAAAAACTGCCAGGAAATCATTTAGATAACAAACAATTGAGCAGATTTTTGAAGGATAATGAACATCTCCATGAGGCCCAATCCGGGTTCTGAAAAGCTCTCCGCAGAGAAACAATGCTTGCCAAAGCCATTCATGATATTCACTCTATCCTGAATGCCGGAGTGACTGTGGCCTTGATATTGTTTGACATAGCCACTTTTTGACACCATTTTCCAAGCCATACTCCCTGACTGCTTGGCTAAATTGGGTGTATCAGATACAGCAAATAAATGGTTGCATCTTTATTAGATCACACTAGAGAAGTCTGCCTAGGTAATTATAGATGGAGTTCTTCACATATGCTGACAACACCAAATTTATACTAAGGCTAGATGGTATCTTCATTTTTTTCTCTCAGCAATTTTCCTCTTGCCTTACAGATGTTACTGTCTGGATGAAGCACAAGTCTCTTACTTTCAATGGGGATAGAACTGAGGTGGTTATCTTCACTAACCCTTCCTTGTGGTCTCAGGGGTGATGGCCATCAGAACTCGGACCACATCCAACACTGGTTCAGCAGGCAAGACATTTAGGATTCATTTTTGATTCAAGTCTGACTTTTCAACCACACATAAATAGGCTACAAACCACTTTTGTGTGACTGCACTGTCTCATCTGAAAGATTCTTCCTTTTCTATCTGCAGCATCTAGTTATAGTGGTCTATGCTTTAATACTTTACAGGCTGGACTACTTCAACTCTTTGTTGGTCTCCCATAATAGTCTTATTCAGAGACCCCAGGTAGTTAAAAATGCGGCAGCTTCGTTGGTAATCTGAATCAATAAAAAAACATCAATTTCTAAACATCTGTCAGCCCCAGTGGCTGCCTGCTGCCAAGCACCTTGCCTGTGTCACAAAACTCTTCATAACACCAGGAGGGACAACTACAAATATACCCTTTTTGTTGGTTACCTTCCCACCTGGACTCTGCGCTGAGCATCACATCTGCTTTGAATTCCTAATTATAAAAAAATCAGATCTGGAGAAAGATCCAAGCAGTGCTAATTTCTAAACCATGGAATGCCATTCCAATCTCTCTCAGAACTCAAACCAACTTTGTGAGCTTTTGCAAACAGATGAAGACATGCCTATTTAATCAAACAGTTTAGCACTGAGACCCTGCTTTCTGAATGTTTTCTTTTCTTTAGAAGGGCCGGTTTTTAATAGCACCTGGATAACTGTTTCAGTTTTATGTTGCACTATACAAATTAAAATTTGATCATTCATTATTTTACAGTGTGCAGTAACATCAGACAAAACACAAGCCATATTTTGTAGATGAAGAGAACAAGGTTTCCTCTGCAAATTCGGGGATATGTCTTTTTGCTGAGAAACCAAATACAAACTATATTCCACTTGATGGTCTATGAAAAGTTTGTAGCGGGACATCTAGCTTCTTTCAGAGTGGCATGTAATCATTTGAAAGGCTCAGATGTATATAATGTAAGCCAGGTTAAGATGTATATAATGTAAGCCAGGTTAAGCATCTCAGCAAATGAAGGCAGAGTGGAGAATCTTGCCTATCATCCTAAAGGACAAGTTACTGAAGTTTGGTGATGCCTTTTCTAGTATAGACTATCTTAGTACAAATTTCTCACCTTGTGAATTTGGTTTCCCAGGTCCCAGATTGATCCTAAACTTTTATAGTAAGTTCCTCATGCATCAACTAGTGCATCATGCTGCTCCAGGTTGAATCTCTTGGCTCCAGATATGGAGCCACATCCACACACTGACATCTATTTCTTTCTGATCTCAGTCTGCACCATCAGAAGGAAAACCAGTGCAGTGTGCAGATATTTCATATTTGGGATCTTATTAATGGATTGTATGAGTCCATTCCGCAAAACGTTGAGGGGGATGGGTGAGTAAGTAATCTGCAGTTCGACAGAGTCTCTACAAGAAAAGGTAAAGTAATGTTCCTTGATAGAGACTTCTAACTGCAGATTCCTCAACTTTTAAATAGATACCAATGCCGAACCCTGCTAGGTGATGCGTCTGTGGAGTCATTCAGATGAGGAAATCCTGCAGGACAGGCTGGGGGAAGTGCCCATTCCGCCGGACCTTGTTGTCAAGCCAGTACTGCTTTGTGAACATGTGGAAGGACACCCACCTAGCTGCCTGGCAAATGTCCATGACTGACACACTGTGCCCCAGCAGAGTGGTAGTAGACTTTGCTCTGTTGCAGTGAGCACAAAATCCTTCTGGGGGCTGCTTCTTAGCAACCCATTTGCCGATTTTTACGCAAAGGACAGTCCATTGTGAGATGGTGCTTTTCTACTGCCTTTACCTGTTTTGCGCCAGAGAAACTAACGAAGATGTTCATCGTGCTAGTTTGCTCTGGTTCGATCAATGTATAGGAGCCCTCTTAGGTCCAAATTAGTGAAGTTGTTTCTAATCCTTAGAGGGATGACATGGAGCATAGAATGCAGGCAGAATAACACATTGCTCTATGGGGAAGAGTGTAATAAGCTTTGGTAGAAAATCTGCCTTCGTATGGAGAACTAGTTTGTTTGGAAAGTGTATAGTTGTTGGTCACAGTGCCAGGAGATCACTTACTCAATAAGCAGGTTTGATTGCAACAAGGATCACTGTCTTCACGGTTAAGAGGCAACATCAAAAAAGTGGGTACCAAATTGAGGTCCCACTGCGGTATCACAAATGATGTTGGTGGAAACACAGGAGTCAGTCCCTTAAAAAAAACATATCACAGAGGGTGACTTTAAGAGGGATATTGATCCGATAACTGTAGGAAGGCTAAAAGGGCCAGCAAGTCACCTTTAACTGTGGCCACAGCAAGGTCTTGCTAGGCCAATTAAAGACAAAACAGAAAGATGTCTGACAAACATACTTGTAAGACTTGAAAATGATGGGAAAATCACCAAGCAACAAACTTCTCCCAGAGACCCGACTATACTGACTTAATGGAAGGTTGCCTAGCTTCCAGAACACCACCAATGGCTTTGGGAGTGGGGACAGGAAGCCATCAACTTTAGCCGCTCAATCTCCATTCATGGATGTGTAGGTTGTGCAGACCCTGGTCCATGACCCGGCCGTGCTGTTGGGATAGGAGGTTCTCCTGAAAGGGCAGCCAGATTGGAGGACAAATGCTCATGGCCAGAAGGTGCGGGTACCACACTCTCCTTGCTCAGTATGGAGTCCCTAGGATGACTTGGGCCCAGTCTATCCTGATCTTTAGCACCACTCTGGGCAGGACAGGGAGGGGTGTGAAGGCATACAACAGTCCTGATCCACAATGAAGACAGAAGGAGTCTTCTAGGGAGGACTTCCTTGGGAACTCCAACGTGCAAAAGTTTGGACACTACACATTCTGTGAAGTGGAGAATAGACGGAGTCAGAGTTCTCCCCATTGCTGGAAGATGCCCATGTCACCTCAGAGTGCAACTGTCATTAATGATCTGGTAAACACCGGCAACTGAGTTTGTCTGTCCTGGTGTTTAAAGATACTGCCAGGTGTTGGGTGATCAGAGAGATGCCCTGAGTGTTCAGCCACTTCCATAGGTGTAGAGTTTGTTGCAGTACCACATGGCAGTAGTGTTGTTTGTGAGGCTCTGACCCCATTCCTCTTGATGGTCGGAGGAACGTCTTCAGTGCCAGGTGAGTCGCAAGTTGTTGTTGAGACAAGCCACCCCCGGAGACCACTCTAATCTCCCTCTCTCCCAGGTGACCTCCCAAACCCAGCAAAGATGCATCTGTCATGACAGTTAGCTGTGGATGAGGTATGAAGAGGGTTTGACGGTGGTCCAACTGTGGTCGAGCAGCCACTACTGCAGATCCTTTGTAGTCTTCTTCGACACCTGGGTGCAGTCTGACAGCTTGCCTTTGTGCTGAACTCACTGAGACCTCAGATCCCACTGCAGAACCCACATGTGCCAAGTGGTGTGGCCCACAAGCAGTATGAAGGAGGCCAAGAGGCCCAGACGCCTCAGATCTGCTCTCATTGAGTTCCAGGTCAAGGGTTGAAACATTGGGATCATAGCCCGAATATTATGGACTCGTTGAGGTGAGTGATAGCTCAAAACCACCATAACCAGGATGGCTCCGATGAAGTGGAGCCACTGTGAAGGAGTAAGGTATGACTTTGGCCCATTGAGGTTAACAGATTATTCATCAGATGGAAGTGGTTTGAGGCTGTTTAAGGCAAGCCTACCTTGAGTAGTTACTTGTCAAGGTACAAAACTACTAGTATTCCCAAACTCATCAGATGGGCAGCAACCATCACTATCACATGTGAACACCCAATGTATTTTGGTCAGGCCTAAGTAGAGCTTGAAAGTGCTCTTGGTCTGCTTGGAAGCACAATTAACTCCTATGGGACCGCAGGACGGACATGTAAAACTATGCATTCTACGAGTCTAGCGCCAACATCCAGTCTCCTGGATCCACAACAGACAAAACTTGGGCAGGGGGGAGCATCCTGAATTTGTCCTTCTAGAGGAAGAAGTTCCGACAGCAGAATTGTAGAATGGGGCAAGCGCCTCCGTCTTTTTACGGGACCAGGAAACACAGGAATAATAGCCAGTACCCATCTCTGGTGCCAGCACCCTCTCTATTGCTTCATTAGCCAAGAAAGTATGAGCCTCTTCACAGACTAAGGACAAGTGGTACTCCGGAAGGTATTACAATGCGGGTGGCATTTTCAGGTGATAGGACAGAAAAGGTAGGAGTTGCCACACCCTACTACCTAACCACCCATTGGTCTGATGTGATGCTCCACCACCCGGGGAGGTGAAAGGCAGCCAGTCCTGCAACCCAGCGATTGTGTGCCACCAAAGACAAATGCAATCAGTTTTGCAGTGGCAGCTGCAGGGGAAGGGTTGTGGTCGGGGTAGAATTTTGCCCCTGTGGGACTGAATGTTGTCAGTCGACTCCCCGTCTCGCCCCAAAAGGGTAGGGAGGCTTCGGGCAGCTGAGGCCCATATCGACGCGGTCTCTGCAGATATCACCTGCCGAGGTTTTGAACGGATTGTTATTTTTGAAGAACTGCCATGGTAGGAGCTGAAAGTGATTGATGTCTTTGCTCTCGTTATATTTTTCAAGGGTAGAGTCAGCTTTCGCTTCAATTACGTTTGAGCCATTGAATGGCATGTCTATTAGGAATTGCTGGACATACGACTTGGACATCACAAACTCATTAGTGAGCTGAACAATCACACTTAACTTTCTTCAAAAGAAAATCAGAATCAGAAGAGATCAACTGAATATTTATAGAACAAATTGTTTCAAAATTCCTAAATACCACACAAACACACCATGTGTCCCCACCAAGGGAGTCACAGTAAACCCATCACATTCCCTTTGAAAAGACATAAATACAACACACCTAACAAATTCATAATAAATAAGGGAAGTAAGATCAAGGGCGTAAGGGTCCAAAAAGGAAAGAGGAACTCACTCTTCATATTTCAATATAATGACTCACTATACTTTTGTCAAATGTGTAGTGCCCTTTGAAACTTCACCTCCCCACCCAGGCAGGCAGGCAGTTGGGTCAAGAGCAGAATGGACCTTATATTTCGCAGCATCTTGGCCATTGAGAATAAGATGTCATAGGGTATGCATTGGCGACAGCAGGCAAATCATCTGCCACTCTGTTCCACAAGGTGTGTGAATACAAGAGGTACGAGGTGTTTAAGAATGGCAAACCAAGACTGGCACTGGAAAAACATGCTTCACAAAATTTGTTAAAAAACCTTGGTCCCCAGGAGTGGGACTCTGCTGCCTTGCCACCTCTGTTGACTGGTGGCCCAGGTACCCACAACACATCTACTAGGTCCTTATTGAAAGGAAGAAGAGGTTAGCTGCCAGGATAAGAACCTCTGTCAACAAATTAGACTTTACTTCTTGCATTGGTCGGTTGAGAACTTTGGCTGCCCTCCTGATGACTGTATCAAATGAGGCGGACTCTTCAGTGGCCATGGTGTTGGGTGAGTTTAAGCCCACGTTGGGGAGGTATCGAAACCACTGGCATTCTGCAGGTCTTCAGAAACATTTCTCTCATCAAAACATGGATCCCGTTTATCATTCTGACCATAAAACTGCTGATCCACAAATGAAAAAGTAAAATAATGCTGTGGGGACCACAGGGGTCAAGTGTCAGAATCCAATAAAATTATCAGATCCAGGTCCAGCTTCTGACTTCAGTATGAAGTCCATGGTGTCAGTCTCCGTGTATCAGTATCAGACGCTATGCCAGGGCTGGAATCAACAGTGTGGTAC
The DNA here is from genome assembly GCF_031143425.1 of Pleurodeles waltl. Classification (NCBI taxonomy): domain Eukaryota; kingdom Metazoa; phylum Chordata; class Amphibia; order Caudata; family Salamandridae; genus Pleurodeles; species Pleurodeles waltl. Next base: position 1,894,923,667 of record NC_090440.1, read on the forward strand.
TAGAGGGCAGATATGATTTCGGGTGGAGTTTGAGTGGTGCAGTCAGCATCGAGGAAGGATTTATTGATCGGCCTTCGACAGGCTGCCACCTTGATTCCTTGTGGCACGAAGGGGCTCCAGAGGAATCCACAGGGGCACCTAAGATGACTGCTGTGCACTCCTTCAGACAATGCAGCTCACATGTCCTGACTGGCCATGGGGAAGCACGAGGATGAGAGTGGAAGCACTTGTGTAATTTCTTCAGTAAAGCAGCTTTGAGGCCTAGAGGTACTCAAGGTGTCACTATTCTGAGTGATGGTAGCGACGGGATGATATAACATAGCTATTCGATTTCTTGTGTATTGAGTTTCTTTGACTTGCCTCAACTCTAGGGTCCAGGGCCACTTCTATGACTCTTTCCAGAGTTCAGTGACGGCGAGTTTGGCGACGCAGTCCTAAAAGGCATCATGGTTAATTTAAATGCAACACAAACATAACTTTGCGTCATTCCTGAAGCCAAGGCAAAACAGGTATACTTCGATTGTGTCTGTCACGGACATCGATCTTTGAAAATGAGAACACATTTTAAACTCCTTCCTGAGGGAAATTTCTGTCAAGAGCCAAGGGTGGTATTCCGGATCAACAGATAAAGGAACAGAAAGAAAGGAACTGACAGAGCATGGAAGTGACAATTGTTAAAGTTTCCAGATCAAACTTGCCACCTGGGGAAAATTCACAAGGTGAGGAATCTACAGTTAGAAATCCACAGAATGGACATTTTCTTAGAAGCCTTCTGTACAAACAAATGAACATATAGAAGATCTGCATACCAACATTATCACTGGCAGCCTGGAGCAGTGCAGATCATCAGCACTCTTCTGTGCTTCAACCTGGAGATAGCCTTTGGAAGTGGAGAGAATGGAAATAAACAAATACTTCTCATTACTTCATCAAAAGAACAAAAGGTTGCAGACACCTGCAGGCAGAGATAAGGCACTATTGTTCTGTGAAAAACAAATCAATGCCTTGCTGTTACAGATGCTTAGAAGACATCTGAGAGCACTCAGATGTGCTAGAAGCTTGTTCTCTTGAGTTTGTCCACCTCAGAATTCTCATGGACATTAAGAAAGGCTACTGTAATTCAGATATTCATCAATAGTAGGCAATGCCAGATCAATTGGTTTTGTTAGGAGGGAACCATCAACATTATCCATATTTGTGACTTCAGATAGTGCATGGAGATGTGTTAAGTTTGAGAACAGTTAGAGGATTTAAATACTGGGTAGAAGGATTTCAGGGCTCCAGCATGTTGAAGTCAAATCGGTGGTTCTTCACCTCAGATACTACTTGCCCTGTGGTAAAATCGCCTATATGGGCTGTCAACATCCCCCTAAAGACTTTCTTGCAATGGTTTGCTGTTTTTGAGGTTGTGGTAACAAGCCACCTCCCAGACTGAACAGCTGTTGGGGTGATCAGAGTCCGCTCATTCCCCTGATCTTTGTTGTCACACATCCTCTAGATATTTTTAAAACGTTCACACATAAAACCTGGCTCTAGCAACAGAAACATGCACAGTGCAATAGAGTGCTGAAGCGGGAAATTTTCTTATTGAATGAGATGTTTGAAGACAAGGACGCTTCTGTTAAAAGTATAATGGCTTGTCCTAAAGAGGAGACACTCCTGCATTCTTTATATCTGGAATATACACTTGTAATGAAGGAAAGCTGCAACCATGGACATGCACTTAGGAAATGTCCTGGAAGCCGATTTCAGACTAAAGGTAAGCAGTCTGCTTCCGTAATACTCCTAGTTAAGAAAGTCATAACCATTTGAGTTAAGTGCAGATTGGAATATGAAGCATTCATCTTAAAGATGGCCCACGTCCAGATCTTGTAAAGCAGCAACATCTCAAAACGTATCCCATGTGACACACTTGTTTACTGATTTGGCTCCTTAGTTTACCAGAAACTGAATTGATTTTCTTGTTCCTGTGATTTTGTGAAACTAATCATAATTTACCAGTTAATAGCTAGTAATTCTAAACCCCACTCACTGTTTTTACACTCCATTCATTGTTTCTGTCTGTAAGGTAAACAGTATTCAGTAAACAGTAATGAAGTTGAATATTTAGAAGAAAACCTACCCAAACTCCCAGTTGATTGAAAAAGGTTGTGTCTGCTTACAGATTGCTTATCTGGTGTGCAATAGGTCTGTTGGTAACAAGACAGCAAATGCTGCCTGGTGCTCCAAGACGGAAATCCATTTGAAGAAAACAAACAGCCATGCTGAGACTCATGATGTCATATGCTGAGATTCATCATGCTGGCATATACAAGAGTGCATGCAGCCACTGGTAAATGTTCTAGTTTGAGCTGTCTTACATGGTGCAATATTAAGACAATTAAATTGCTGATGATGGTACTACAATGCAGCAAAGGAATACTAAAACTGTAACCTTCTATTATGTGGAGGAACTAGATCTGGACCTCAAAGATATGAATGCACCTAAGCATGACATGATTGGTGACATATAGCATGTTAACGGCATCCGAGAAGCAAGGGCAAGCAACCCAGGCACTGGTTTTGCCTTTATTGCCAGGTATAGCTTGGTTCAAATGGCACAGTGAACATTGGACCCCTGTCCGAGCATACCCGTCACACTAAGGGTATCAAAGAACAAGGGGGCATGGTCCAACTGCCGACCAAGATGGCTGTGCGGATCCAAAGCTCCCGGGGCCTCGCTGTCACCAACATGCATTCCTTCGTCATCCTGCACACTGCCCTGCCGCTGGGGATGCACTGCCCGGCTGCTGGCACTCGTGGCTGGGGGCTGGCATGGCAGCCCCCGTGATCCACCTCGGCCTGCATTGGCCTACTCAGAGTGGAATTGCCTGCTTAATGGAGCGCAGGGACACTTGTTGCTCACAGCGCCAGGACTGCGCGCCACCAGGCCTTCACTGCCTAAAAACTCAATCCTCTGTGCCTGGACCCTGACCTCCCTGGGCCGCCACCTCTTCTCCTGAAATCCAGGGTGGGGCGCAGTGACCCAAGCCAGCACCAAATCCTCTTTGATGCCACTAAAACACCTTGGCGGCAGGACAGCAAGGTACCACGTAGGCCTGATGAAGAAGAGGGGGTGCCTTCTGCCACCTCCCCACAATGGAGGGGGCCACAGCAATTATGGCAGAGCTGAAGACGGGGTTCAAGACCATTGAAATGCGCTTGGATGGCATGCACGAGCGCCTGGATGACCATTCCACCAGGATCAGCGCCACTGAACAGCAGATTCCAGACATGGAGGACGGCTCGGCGGCCCTGACCAAGCATGTGGAGCGAGCTGAGTGCTTGCTGAAGACAGTGGTGGCGAAAAACAAGGACTTGGAGGCCCAGGCCTGCCGCAGCAACATTCGCGTTGTGGGGGTCACCGAGTCTACCAACACCAGACCCATAAGCAAGTATGTTGAGCAGCTACTAATCAAGATCCTAGGCAGGGATTCTTTTGGCCCCACCTTCATTGTGGAGAGGGCACAGCGTTCTATCGCGCCCCCCCCCTCAAACCTCCATCCCAAAGCCTAACGACCAGCCCCCGGTACTGCCCCCACCCAATCATTGCTTGCTTATTGAATTATCAAAACTAGGACATTGCTCGTTGGTTGGCTTGCGATAAAGCCCCTATACAGATACAGGACAGGATATTATCATTGTACCCTGATTTCACTCCCATGGTTCAAGAAGCCCGGCGCAAATATGCTGATGTGAAGAATGAACTGCACCTCAACATGCTCTATCCAGCTCAGTTGTGCATTGATCTGAATGGCAAATGCCACGTCTCACACTCCAGCGCAGCTCTTTTTTTTTTTGCCTGCAGCAGAAGTTGGGATGTCTGGGATCACTCCCCAGGCAACTACCCCTGTCACTCTTCTGGGCCATCACTTGATATTCCTCCTGAATGAGATTTGCCATTTTATGAGTAGATGGCACCATCGCCTTGGACAGACATCGCTGTGGGGGTGGATCCATACTCCCTGCGGTACTTTGCACCTGTGCTACTCGATATTATTGTGCAGGCGGACAGGCAGAATTGCACTGCATTGATAATTTTTGTTTGATCTAGTTCCAAGAGGCGAGCCCCCTAATCCCCCCCCCCCCCACCCAAGAGTACTTTGTGCACTTGTAGGTTTCTTTATTGTTAGGGGAATGGGTGATTTCACCACATTCATTGATTCTATTGTGGTGGGGGGCGGCACCGTTCGAACACACACTACTCTCTGGGAAGCATTCAAAGCGTATATAAGAGGGGTATGCATCGCCAAACATGCAGGGGTGCTCTGCTCTATTAGAGAGGACCTCACTAGAATAGAACAAGAACTGCAAATACTAGATCAGCAATCCATGCTGACCCCTACCTCCCAGACACCTCCTGTTAGGTCCTCCTTGCTGCAAGACATTTGAGAGGCCGCTGAGGTGACGTGCTGTACCTTGGCAAGTATGCTATGGCGCGCAGACTTTGGGAGGGGGAAGGCCTGGCCACACACTAGCCTGTCTACTGCGACCTTCCTACCAGACAGCCTACATCACCACCCTTCAGATGGATGATAGAGGCATGACCACGGATTCCCCATCCACCCTCTCTACTTTCAGGCCCTATTATCAATCCTTATATACTACACAGACTAACTCAGCCTCTGACGAGTGTGCAGCCTATTTGGCCAAAAATTGCAATAGTTTGGCTGGACAACAGCAGTTTTTCGCCTCTCCCATTACCACAGAGGTGGTGTCTCAGGCCATCGACTCGTTTGGCAGTTCCAAAACCCATGGAACCGATGGTCTTACATGTGCTTTCTATAAGGTGTATAGTTCTTGTCCCACATCTGCTTGAAATCTCTGCTGTATCACTCGATCAAGGTGCCCTCCCTCCCTCTATGCGTGCAGCTGTGATTGTACTCCTCCTTAAATCAGGGAAACCACCTCAGCATTGTGCATTGTATCGCCCACTGTCCCTACTCAATCATGACAATAAGATCTTGGCCAAAATACTGGCTACACGCCTTTCCCTCTTTCTAGACGGTGTAATCCCCCTGAATTTGTGCCCCGTTGAACTACCTCTATCAATTTGTGCACTATCTTTGCGGTCCTTAACCAAATAGCCCCAGGGATCCCCACTGCAGCTGTTTTGCTGGATGCTGAAAAGACTATTGATTCTTAAGAATGGTATTTTCTATTCGCTGTGTTATGTAAACTAGGTATAAAGGGAGGTTTCCAAAATCCTGGTAGCATTGCTGTATAAGTCCCCTTTGGCCAGGATTTGAGTCAACAAGGCAATCTCATAGCCATTTCACTGACTCGCGACATGCGTCAGGGGTGCCCCCTAACTTTCCTTTTGTTTATTCTTTGCATGGACCCTCTGGTCCGCCATTTCCAAGAGTGTCATTTGCATCAGAGACTCAGTTTCAAACATGGCCCACTCCTTGCTTCCCTCTACGCAGGCGACATCCTACGGTTTGTTTGTGAGCCGAACACCAGTCTCACCCAGCTGATAAGGAGGTGGTCAGGTTCGGCCTTTTCTCCAGCCTGCTCATTAACTGGAGTAAATCCACGCTATTCCCCCTGACACCACCACTCCCTGCCCCCTCCAATACCCTTTGATATGGAAGTATGATACTACCAAATACATCGGAGTCCACCTCCACAGAAGTAGTCCCGAAGTCGTACAACAGAATGATGGCCCAGCAATCAAAAAGGTTGCTACTTAAATCGATAGATGGATCACCGTACCCCCTTCTCTTGCAGGTCGGGTTGCTATAATCAAGATGGTGGTTCTCCCTCATTTTTTATATTTGTTTTTTAATATTCCAATTGCCCTCACTAATCGTTTTTTTGACACGCTGTGCAGCCTACTTACATGCTTGGTCTGGGCTGGTAGGCGTCCCCGGGTGCGCTGTCCACTCTAACGCTCCCATTTGAGCGCAGAGGTTTTGGGGTTCCCAACTTCTTTCTGTATTACCTAGTGGCTCAGGCACACTTTGCCTACCACTGGTACCATCCTGACAGTAGGATTCAGTATCTTAAGCCGGAGCTATCACTGTCCCCGCCTCATCAATTTCTGTCCTCCTTTCACAGGGCCTACCTAGAAACCCTTCAGAAATACATACTCTTCTCACTACCTGTTGGGCTTGGAGAAACTGTATCGGTACATAGGCTTCGACTCCCTCTACTCACCCCACATCCCTCTATCCAACAAACCATGGCTCCCACTTATGTGTGAAAGATTAACTCAGCACATCTTCACCTCTCTACAGCTACATACTATTTGTGACCTGTGAGGTTACGGAAGGACGCCAGGCTTCCCACATGGAGAGATTCATATAGCATAGGCTCTATAGTACATGTCGAACCACCCTGCCTACATATCCCGCATAACCCAAAGACTTCCCGCACTGTCTTTGATCATCACTGCTCCAGACTGCACATATGTAATCTCTTGTCTCTACCACTCCTCTTTTCAGCTTAGACTTAGGGGTCCAGACAAACCTAGGGTGGCCTGGGAGCGAGATATCAGATGCCCCCTATCAGACAAAGTCTGCTATTATTGTTACCTATAGACCAGGTTGGTGTCCAACAATTATCATCACAAATTGTTACACTAAGTTCTTACACAGGGCATATACCACCACACAAGAGCTCACCAAATTAGACCCCAAGTGCGGGGCGGACTGAGCAGATTTTATACATCTGACCTGGACATGACCTGACATCCTTGCATATTGGGAGGGTATTGTCCCGGATGGCAGACCAGGCAATCGCAACTGACCCTCTCCTCCCCTGTCTTTGCTGAGTTATGTCAAGCTGATTCCAAAACCCATTCAATAATCTGTCGCCATAGCTCACCTGCTTGCTAAATGCCAGATCGCCCTAAACGTAGGTAGCAGCACCCATCCCACAAATGAAGCATAGCTGCGAGATCTCACATACTGTGATGCCACCCATGAACTATATGCCTCATTACAGCCACTGACATCCCGCCCGAAGGGCATCTGGCAACTTCTATGTACCTTCCTGAAACACAACGGTCACCCCTCTGGGCAGAACTGTAGCCTGTCACTGCTGTCTGGTTTTGATTGTAGTTTTTTGTTCTGCACGACACATTATAGCTTATTAATGATGTCTTAAAGTAATTCCATTGAGTGCATTGAAATGTTTCCTTGCCCGATTGTGCTCAGAATATCTTTTCTGTTTCTACGCTTTGTATTGTTCTTGAACAAAACTTACAATAAAATACATTTCCAAAAAGGGTATCAAAGAACAAGGTGATAGATGGAATACTTGAATTAATTTCAGCCACTGGGAATCAGTCAGGCTGCATACCAATCTATCATCTGCCCACTATGCCACCTCAGTTTCGATCCAGCCATATGCAAATCAGTATTGACCCTCCTCTAATGGGAACAGTCCAGCTCAAACTGCCAGGCCAGGTAATTACCAACTATTTCATTTTAGTGGAACGAATTATGATTTCTTCAGGGACAGAATCATCTATTACAATTAGGCTTGGCAAAATCTATTTACATATTTGCTTGTTTTGTAACAGCTTACCCAATCTTGGGATTTAAATGTTGTAAGGATTATGTTACTTACCCTGTAAGCATATGCTTGTGACATGTAGTGCTATAGATCCACATGCTTTGCATACTCCTACCATCTAGTGTTGGCTCTGGAGAGGTGCAACTGGTTTTTCTTCGAAAAAGTGTTTCGAGTCACAAGATCGAGTGACTCCTCCACCTCTCGGTGATATTGCGCATGAGCATTGACTCCATTGTTAGATTGTTTTCCCACTGGTGGGTGAAAAAGAGTGAAAGGAATGAGCAGCAAAAGAGATGTCCATGCAAAGCATAAATACATTTGTACAAACATATACAAATATAATGCAACTGTAACAGCCACAGGCATCTAAGGAAGGTGGATAGGGGGTTGCATGTGAATCTACAGCACTACATGCCCCAAACAGATGCTCACAGGGTAAAGAACATAATCCGTTTAAGGGCACGTGTGGCTGCATAGATTGTAAAGCAGCCCCTCCATAGAACTGGAGGCTAGCCTGTGGGAGTTGCAGTTGAATGGAAAAGTGTACCTAGCACGGCCTGACCTACTCTAGCTTGTAGGCATGCTAAAACAGTAGTGTGTGCTCTGGGAGGAACAGGTAAAGGTCTTTTGGCCTTAACATAGCAGGTTTGCAAGCATTTGACTAGCCATCTGGCTATGCATGATTTGGATATTGGGTTGCCTTTGTGAGGTGGGGGTAAAAGGTTACAAAGAGCTATTTGGTCTTCCTAAACTCTTTTGTTCTGTCTATAAAGAACATGGGTGTTCTTTTGACATCTAGTGAGTGACGGGATGTTTCAGCAACTGAGTCAGGTTGTGGGAAGAAAACTGGCAACTCAATAGACTGATTTAGGTGAAACTAAGAAATCACCTTAGGGAAAAATTTAGAATTAGTCCTTAGAACTACTTTGTTCTAAGAACCTGGTAGAAAAGTTTCTAAGGTTAGTGCCTGGAGCTCACTAACACATCTGAGTGAAGCAATGGCGACTAGGAAAGCCACTTTCCATGAAAGAAATTGTGGACAAGAGTGAAGTGGCTCAAACGGTCCATGAGTCTTGGGAACACAATGTTAAGGTTCCACAAGGGGGATGCAGGTACTCTAGGTGGAATGATGTGTTTGAGTCCTTCCATGAAAGCCTTTATGAGAGGAATTCTGAATAAATAAATATGTTGTCTGTTTTGGAGATATGCAGCTTTAGCTACGAGATGTAGGCAAATGGAACTGTAGGTGAGGTTTGCTTTCTGAAAGTAGAGCAGGTAACAGACATTTTCTTGAACCATGGCTTTCAGAGTATTAATCTGTTTAGGCTAACAGTAGCCAACAAAAAGTTTTCATTTTGTAGCAGGACAGGCTCTTGGTACGGGCCTACATGCTTCCTTGAGAATGTTCAGATATTCTACAGGCAAACCTAAGTAGCCAAACTCTATGAAATCAGCAGCCATATTGCAAAGTTGAGTGACTTGGGGTCTGGATGCCTGATTTGTCCAAGATTCTGTGTGAGGCGGTATGGCCTGTTGGGGAGCTTCTCGTGTAGTGTAGTGAACCAAGGCTGGCATGCCCAAGTGGAAGCCACAAGGCTCATGGTGAAAGATGTTTGCCTGATCCTCCAAATCAGAAAGGGAATGAGAGGGAGAGGTGGAAAAGCATAGGCAAATATCCCTGTCTAGCTCATCCATAGAAACTTGGTGGGTATGGATACCTAGAAGCGAAGTTTGGGCATTTGGTGTCTTCTGCTCTGGCAAAAAAGGTCTATGTGAGGAGTCCCCCACCCTTTGAAGTATGTTTGGAGGACTTGTGGGTGGAGTTCACACTCATAGACTTGTTGCTGCATCCTGCTGAGCAGGACTGCAAACTTGTTGTCCATTCCCAGAAGGTACTCCACCACCAAGTGAATGTGCCCAATTCCATATGGTCTGACAGGTGTGATAGTTATGAAGGCTGTTCCCCCAGCCCCAGTTTTTGTAATACATGGCAGCAGTGGCGTAGCGTGGGTTGTCAGCACCCGGGGCAAGGCAAGTAATTTGCGCCCCCTAACCCGTGGATTTTAGCACTCGCAAGTGCGAGCGCCCCCCCCCAGATGTTGCGCCCGGCCCCCCCTGCACCCCCCACGCTACGCCACTGCATGGCAGTCATGTTGTCCGTCCAAACTAGGACAACCTTGTGAGACAGGTGAGGAAGGAAAGCTTTCAGTGCTAGGAACACTGCCTGAAGCCCCAGGTAGTTGATGTGTAGTGACTGATGTTTGGTATCCCAGAGAATGTGAACTGTCAAGTCTGAGTTCAGCACCCCAACCCGTCCGTTGTGGATCTGTGGTCAATGTGATGTGAGGTACTGGGTCTAGAAAAGGCCACCTCTTCAGTAGGTTGTTGGTGTTCCACAACTGCAGAGAATGGGGAGTCTGGAGGTCTAACAACACTAGATCTTCCAGATGACCCTGTGACTCAGACCTTTGGCGAGACAGACACTGCTGTAGTAGACGCATGTGTCGTCTGGCAGGGGAATTATGGCAATGCAAGGAGCCATCATTCCCAAGAGATGCATAACGGACCTGACTGTGTAGGATTAGTTTGCCTGATACTGAGGGAGAAGTGTCTGAAAACTGTGGATGCGAGTTGGATTGGGGTATGCTAATCCTAACTCTGCATTCAAAATTTCCCTAGGTAAGGTTGAACTTCTAGTGGTCTGCAATGAGATTTGGGAATGTTGAGAGTGAATCCCATTTTGTGAAAGAGATCCACTGTCATCTCAGTGTGATGTTGGCACTGATGTATTGTACTGGCTTTGATGAGCCAGTCATCCAGGTAAGGGAATACTTGGACGTTCTGCCTTCGCAGGTATGCTCCGACTACTGCTAAACATTTTGTGAACACCCTGCAAGCGGTAGTGACTCCGAAAGGAAGGACTACTGATAATGTTTCCCTGCAATGACAAATTTTTAATATTTTCGGTGTGCCAGGTGAATTGGTATATAAAAGTAGGCGTCCTTTAGCTCTGGAGCTGTCAAAGACACATTGCTGTACAAGTGGAATGACAATATGAAGAGTGACCAGATGGAAGCGTTCTGAGATGATGTATTTGTTTAGAGGTCGGAGATCCATTATTGGTCTGAAGGACCCCGTCCTTTTTGGGAATCATAAGTATAGGGAGTATACCCCTGTGCCTTGAAGAAGCGGCTGAATGAGTTTTAGGGCCCCTTTGAGAAGAAGAGCTTGGAACTCTTGCTTGAGCAGTGGTAAGTGCTCCTGTGACAGCCTGTGAGTGCGAGGGGGATAGTGGGAGGTGTGCTAAAGAGCTCCAGACAATAGAAATTTAAGCATAATGACAAGGACCCATTGGACTGTGGTGGTGGTTTCCTACATGCTGTGAAAAAGTTGGAGTCTTCCCCCAGCAGAAGATGGATTGGGGGGGGGGGTTGGTGGGAGGAATGTAGGTGGTCATGGAGGAGGATCCATGTGCAGTGGTAGTTTTTCCTCTTTTATTGTTATCGGACCCCTGTAGGAGCCTCTGAAGTAACTTCTACTGTAAGAAGGCTGAGTTGTCTGCTGTGTGATGCAGAAGCCTCCGTGTGGAGGATTTGTATGTTCCCCTGAACCCTGGGCAATGAAGGGAGCCCCTCTGCGTGGAAGTTTTGAGCGCACCAATGGCTTTGACTGTGTTTATGTCCTTCTTCAACTTTTTCAGTGTAGTATCCACCTGTGGTACCACATGGTGTCAATCATATATTCAGAATTACCTGTTGGACCTCAGTCTGTTAGCTTGTTTATGGGCAGTGGTTGCCACTATTGAATCAGGTGGTACCTGTGCCATGAAGTAAAGTGGATCGGAAGGAGCTGCCTTGTACTTCTTGTCTACCCATGGGATGATCACCCTGGAGCGCACAGGCTCCTTAAAATGTCCTACACATGTGTAAGCATGCCAGAGAGCATGGGAAGGTATTGAGTGTCCCCATGCATGGAGGAAAGTGTGTTGAACAAAAAACTTGCACTATAGGCTCTTTGTGCAGCTCTACATGGTGGAATGCAGCTGCCCTAGAAACTATCTGCTGTAGTGTCTTCTGGTGGTGAGGGACGAGCAGAGTAAAGGTCTGGGTCATTTGGTTCAATGATTTCAGGGTCGTAAGCATCCAATGGGTCTGTATCATCAGAAGGCTTCCCTAAACCCTCAGTGTAAGACTGTGGTGACCCCTGAGGTGTGTCATCCCCTTGTATGGATGACTGAGGTGGAAACTGAGGAGGGGTTGAGGGGTAGTGGTGAGGAAGGTAGTGGAGGAGGAGGAGGTGGTGTTGGAGAAGGCCTGTGTGGTGGGCTAGTAGCCTTGTCCTTTGTTCTCTTTGGTGGGGCAAGAATGTCTAGGGCCTCTTGAAAAGAGTTTCCTCTTTGGGAGCACAGCAAAGAAAGGTGTGGCTATAATATGTCCTGTGCTTTCTTGGATCTGGAGTTGGTGCTGTCTACTGTCCAATTTTTCCAGAATGGGTTGGACTGGAGAAGGGTTGGTGGAGGACTGGCCTGAATCTCTGGCTTACGAAGTTTCCAACTCTGAAGGCTTCAGTGCCAAAGTCTTGGTGTCTGTTGTGGGGTTTGTATTGACACTGAAATGATCTCTCGGTCCAAGGGTGTCAAAGTTGAAGCCAATGTTGTGGTTTTAGCCTCCACTGCCATTTTCAGCACCTAGTCAGGAGACAGGGCAGCCAAGATAGGTTTTCGGTACCAACCATGGCCGGATGGCAGTGATGGATCCGTGACCTCTAACAAGCTGTAGGGCCTTTTTGGAGGGTTTCTGTGTGAGAGCAGAGGGCCAACGTATTCACACGCTGGGCAGAGGAAGGTTTTTGGCTCTTGGTGTTGGAATCCACATCGGACTTTGAGCTGCCCTAGATTGAAAAGGTTTGCACCCCCTGCACTGTCTGCTCCCCCTGAGCGAGCTCTTCCCCAAAGAAGCCCTGGGTCTTGTCAGACATCTTCTGGGCCATTTCTTATCAATGAGCCCGTCGGTCCCGAAGGGTCTTTTCTGAACAAAAAGATTTGCAGGCATTGCAGTCAGCCTCACAGTAGTCTGGAGAGAGCCAAAGGTTGCACACTAGGTGTTGATCAGTGTGCGGAAACTTAGCGTAGCACAGAGGACAAAAGTGGAATGGAGTTTGTTCCATCAGGGAACCATTCCAGTTGATGCTGGAGCCATGTTGAAGTAGGCCTGAGATGGGCGCTGGCACCCTGTAGGAAGGTCGGAGCCCCAAACCGACAAAAGCAGTGAGCGCTGAAATAGGAAAAGTGGGATCAAAGACAATACCGTCGGAACAGAAAAGAGACTTTAAGTAGAACAGAGTTGAAAGACTGAGCATAGGCACACGTCCAAACCTGAAGGCAGAGAGAAAGCTATCTAACAAAGGAGTCAGTGCCCATGTGCAAAATAACTGAGAGGAGTCGCTTAATCTCGTGACTTGAAACACTTCTTTGAAGAAAAACAAGTTGCACCACTCTGGACCCAACACTAGACAGCAGAAGTATGCAGAGCATGTGTATCTACAGCCACACACACACCATCAATATTTTATTAGAATAACCATCAGCACGAAAGATCTATGGCTTAAATGTTTAACTGTTAACCCAACCTTCTTTTTCCCTTTGTTCCTGATGATCAACAGAGTCACCCTCATTAAAACAATCATGCTGAGTCACAGCTAGCAGCACAAATAAGCAGCCATGCAAATAATAGTTAAAATGTGAGATGAAGTCGGTACGTTGGCTCACAGGGTGCACTCCAATCACATCAACCATGGCATGACATAAATTAAAATACTGCATCCATTTGTCATGACCTCAACTTAGCTGCAGCACCTACATGTCTAGTACACAGGTGAAATGGGAATTCTGCCTTGTCAGGGTCATGGCAGATCATATCAAGAACAAATAACTATTCTTTAGCTCGCTCACTCTCAGCCTCAAAAACTCCCATATGTTAAAAGTGACTTTAAAGTAAATTGTATATATTCATAATATTTATAGAGTTGGTAAAGAAATTTACTACAGTAGTTTTGATAATGACTCCTAAAAGATAACTAGGAGACCTCAAACAAATGTAGTGTGGGTTTGTACAGTGAAGGTCTTATCTGAAATTGATTTATTAAACCTCACAAATGTAAAATAATTGCATATTAGGGAAAGTATTGTGCAGTTCTGGTAAACTCTGAGTTTGCATTAACAAGTAAGGTACTGGTGTGACAGTCAATCTCCTAAAAAGAGGAGTAAAATGCATTGAGAATTTTAGGCATGCTGATGAGACTGTTTATGCTCTGTGAGGATGAAATTTGAGGAAAGCCAAATGAAAAATGTAACAAAATTGATTTTTATAAATCACAGTGGCGTAAAGAATTGAAAAATGCTTTGTGAAAGATCAACACCACAAACATTATGCAGCAGTATAAAAATTGAAGAAGCAGATTTGTAGTCATCAACTGTGGGGTGTAGGGGGTTGTTTGTGTGTGTTTTTTATATATGAGAGAGAGTGAGAGAGATAGAGAGATATAGAGGTAGATAGATAGATATCCAAATATGCATTCCCTCCTTATCGCTCTCCAAGGATGAAAACCGCACTCCAGGGTTGCTGCTAAAATATCACTTTTATTGAAGTACAGTCTTCTAGCAGGAAAACTAGCCTCTTCAGTCACCTGAACCTTGTTCACAAGCACAATTGGATTGTCCCTCATCAGTGTTTATATACTATTCAAACAAAGAGACCGTACTCTACACGAATATCATTCCCCTAGTGAAAAGCATAATCTAAAAGCGGAAGGATCCCAATGAATACACGTATCATAGTATTTACACCTATCCACATAACTGTAAAACTAGTGCTCATCGCCACTGTAAAGCTCCGTCCGAAGCTGATCCTCCTTGGATTTAGTCTACCATCGTAATTCTAGCTAAAATCTACTCACTCCATTTATGTTCTCAATAAATATAGGTGTCGTGAGGAATGCATATTAAATTAAACCTGACCCAACCCGGATTGCTAAGTATATAAGTACACTCAATGACGGCCCCCTTATTGGTCTTATTAGCTACTATTTAATGGTGCATTTTCGGAGCCGTAGTATCCTTTATCTAAATATAGAGAAGCTACTCATGCACGGCATCTGTGAAATACATGGTGGATTTGTGATACTAAATATTCCTATTCTTGACATTGTTCACCCGATATTTGATTACTATGGGTTGCATTTGTACACTCATGAATTTATACTTGAATCATTTAAAAATCCCATTGCTCCCTAATGTTATATACCAGGTCTCCTATATTTGTGACAACACACAGCTACAATTACAGGCACCAGTACCCCCACCATCTAAGTAATGCATAACTTAGCAGTAATGCATAACTTAGCCCATTCCCTCTACTAATGATTGTCAAAATTGGGTCAGCCACAATAATGCGCCCTCTACTTGGATACCCTAATAGGTCTTATATTTAAATATAATCAGCTACATAGATTGTTGTGTTCTGTATCACATGCCACTGCCCTTTTCAAGCCCCTTATTTGTGTTGTCATGTTACATATGCATCTATCCCTCTATGTTTCACATTGTAATTATCATAATTGTGGGCGTAGACTATGGAGAAAGGATTTACTCATCCCATTGTTTTTATACCATAAACACTCCTCTGTAATCCTATAAAACCCTGAATACAGAGTCCTCACCAGAATTCACATCAACAGAATTAAGGACAACAACTAAGATAAATGTACATATAATTCTTCGTCAGAGTTCAGACCGAGAGGGTAAGAGTTTGAATTTCCATTATGCATCTGGACTCTCTATGTCGAAGTTCTTTCTCACCTTCTTCACATCATTCCATTTTGGGAATATGGTCTATTGCATAATATTTTAGTTGTTGCCTTTGACTCTGGTGCTCTGCCTACATATGTTAAGCCACTACATAACTTCTGTCCAAACTGACAATTGCACACGTGCTCCAATATCCTTTTTCTTGTTTCGCACACTGTGCTTCCAACGTATGTAAGCTCACAGGGACATTCTATTACATACACAGTGTAGCGACTTTTGCATCCGATATGATGTTTAATTGTTTTGGTTTGACCATTTCCTGTAAGAAACTCTTATTTATTCCGATTTTACATCCTTGGCAGCACGTGCACCTCCAAAACCCCAAAAGTTGTTTTTGTCAATTTTTGGTTGTAATGTTAAAATGGCTTCTCATCAGTTTATAGCTCAGACTTGGTGCCCTCTTAAAATGTACTTGCGGGTAATCTCCCATTGCTTCACCAATAGTTGGATCCTATTTTAACACTGCCCAGTGTTTAGTGAGTGCTTTGAGAACCTCTGTAGCTTCTAATGAATATGTTGTGATAAATTCTATCACTTCATGAGACTCTGCTGTTGATTGTTTATTCTGATGTATAGGTGTTCATCTTGTAAGCTCCCTCATTTTTCTTTTGATTTGTAGATCCACTTTTGGGGATATTTTCTCATTTTGAATCTTTTTCCTGTAGCTTCCAAATGTCGTTCATACTCAATTGATTCTGAACAGATTCTCTTTATCCTGAGGAATTCCCCATATGTGATGCTCCATTTTGTACCAGGCAGTTGAAAACTGTCCGCATGTAATACTGAATTAGTTGCGGTTGATTTTCTACGCAATGTACCGTATTTATCGGCGTATAACACGCACTTTTTCTCCCTGAAAATAGGGGGCAAATGATGTGTGCGTGTTATACGCCGATATAATGTTAAGGTTTTTTTTTCTGAAATGTCCTCTTAAAATGAGGTGCGTGTTATACGCCGGTGCGGTTTGGACCTGATCATTTTTCATGTGTCCGAAGATGTTACTCTTGTTTGGACGATATAGACAAAAGTCAGATGTGCTGAATTGTTGTTCAGTCATTCAAAATATTGGTGAAATTCCCTTTCAGTTCCATCTAGATAACACATTTACACAGTAATGTTTTGTGAATGTATGTGGTGTGGACTATGTGGCAGCTTTGCATATATCTGCCACTTGTATATTTCCCAAGAATGCCATGGAGGCACCCTTTTTCCTAGTGGAATGTGCTTTTGGAGTTATTAATAGCTGCCTTTTTGCTTTAAGGTAGCATGTTTGAATACATCTTATGATCCATCTAGCTAATCCTCGTTTTGAAATGGGATTACCTTAATGAGGTTGTTGGAAAGTAACAAAAAGCTGTTCAGCTTTCCTAAATTCCTTTGTTCTGTCTACATAATACATTAGAGTTATTTTAAGATCAAGAGTGTGCAGAGCTCTTTCAGCAGTAGTCTGGCTGTGGAAAGAACACTGGCAATTCCACTGACTGATTAATGTGAAAAGGTGAAACCACTTGAGGCAAAAAATGTGGATTTGTCCTAAGTACTACTTTGTGTACTTGGAAGAAGGTTTCTTCTAGAGTAAATGCCTGAATTTCATTAACTCTTCTCATTGAAATTGCTACTAAGAAAGCAACCTTCCATGTGAGAAACTGAATAGCACAAGAGTGCATGGGTTCGAATGGGGGACCCATAAGTCTTGTGAGCACCATATTAAGATTCCATGCAGGAACTGGTGGAGTTCTGGGTGGAATAATGCGTTTAAGTCCTTCCATAAATGCTTTTATGACAGGAACTCTAAAGAGAGAGGTATGTTGTATGTTTTGTAGGTAGGCTGATATGGCCGTTAGATTAATCTTAATAGAGGAAAAGGCAAGATTTGCTTTTTGTAAATAAAGCAAATAGCACACAATATCTTGTACTGATGCTTTAAGTGGATCTATATTTTTAGGTTGGCCAGGTCTGGTCTGTTTGGAAGACACTGATGGGGCACAACTGACAGATCTAGGAGTGTTTTGTACCAGTGTTGACGTGCCCATGTGGGAGCTATGAGTATCATGGTGAGAGAAATGTGATGCATTTTGTTGACCAGAAACGGAATTAATGGGAGAGGGGGAAAAGCATAAGCAAATATCCCTGACCAGTTGATCCATAGAGCATTGCCCTTGAACTGAGGGTGTGGGTTTCTGGATGCGAAGTTTTGGCATTTTGCGTTTTCGCTTCTTGCGAAAAGGTCTGTTTGGTGTTCCCCACATCTGAAAGTAATATTGAAGTACCTGTGGGTGAATCTCCCACTTGTGTATTTGTTGCTGCGTCCTACTTAGGTCTGCTAGCTGGTTGTGTATTCCTGGGATATATTCCACTAGTAGGTGAATGGGATTGTGAATTGCCCATTTCCATATTGTTGGAGCTAGAAGGGACAATTGGGATGAGTGTCCCCCCCCCCTTGTTTTTTCAGCTAATACATTGTTGTCACGTCTGTTCTTATTAAGACTGTTTTGTGTATGATCTGTGGTTGAAATGCTTAGACCACAGATAATAATTCCAAGTGGTTTATGAGGTAAGTTGATTGTATGGAGTCCCATTCCCCTTGTATCGTCAGATTGTTGAGATGGGCTCCACTGTGATTATGGTCTGTGGCACTGGGTCTTGAAAGGACCTCCCTTTTGTTAAGTTGTTGTGATTCCACCATTGCAGAGATTTGTAAGTTTGGTGGTCTAACAACACTAGATCCTGTAACCGACCCTGTGCCTGAGACCATTGTCGTAAGAGACACTGTTGCAGTGGTCTCATGTTTAGTCTCACATTTGGTACTATTACTATACATTATGCCATCTTTCCCAATAGTTTCATGACCATTCTTACTGTGTACGTTTAGTTGACCTGCATTTGTGCTAGGAGGTATTGAAAAGCTTGTATCTGGTGTGGTGGTGGGTATGCTAATGCTGTTTGGGTATTGAGAATTGCACCTAGATAAGGTTGAATTTGTGCTGGTTGAAGATGAGATTTCTGGTAGTTGATTGTGAACCCTAGTGAGTGTAGTGTATCTATTGTGTATTGTGTGTGTTGTTGGCATTGTAGAGTGCTGCTGGAGTTTATTAACTAATTGTCTAGATAAGGGAAGACGTGTATGTGGTGTCTTCTAAGGTATGCCGCTACTACAGCTAGACATTTTGTGAACACTCTTGGTGCTGTTGTTACTCCAAAGGGTAGTACTTTGAATTGGTAGTGGCTGCCTGATATTACAAACCTTAAGTACTTGCGGTGAGCTGAATGTATGGGAACGTGGAAGTAAGCGTCTTAGCTCTAACGCGGTCATGTAATCTTGTTTTTGTAGCAGGGGAATGACGTCCTGTAGAGTGACCATGTGAAAATGTTCTGATAGGATATATAGATTTAGAGGTTGAGATCTAGAATGGGTCTGAGAGTACCATCCTTTTTTGGTATAAGGAAGTATAGCAAGTACACTCCTGTCCCTTGCTGTGTTATGAGAACCGTTTCTAATGCCCCCTTGAGTAATAGAGATTGTACCTCTTTTTTTTTTAGTAGAATAGTGGGTTCTGGAGAGAGTTCTAGGCAATAACCATTGCGGATAATTGAGAGTACCCACTGATCTGTGGTGATGTTCTGCTAGTGAGAATGGAATTGTTGCAGTCTTCCTCCCACAGGAGACGTATGGGATTGTGGGATGTTTGGGAAGTCATTGTTTAGTGGGTGTGGAAGCACCTTTTGAGGCTGTAAATTTTCCTCTGGCCCTGAGATTCTGTCCTCTGTAAGAACCTCTAAATGACCCTCTTGAATAGTACTGCTGTGCTTTTTTGGGATGGAAGGTGGAAACCTCTGCAGTTTGAGTTTCAAAACGTCCCCTAAACTGTGGTTTCCGAAAGGAACCCCGAAAAGGTGTGGTATGAAGGGCTCCCATGGCTTTTGCAGTTTCCTGAGTTTTTCAATTGTTGTGTCTACCTCTGGTCCGAAGAGATGCTGTTTATCAAATGGCAAATTAAGTACCGCCTGTTGTATTTCAGGTTTAAAACCGGAGGACCTCAACCATGCATGTCGTCTGATTGTGATGTTGGTATTAATTCCTCTAGCTGCAGTGTCAGCGTCCGTGTCTAAATCGGATCCAAAGATTGTGGGCGTCGGCTCAGTTCAGAGGTTGAGGTTCATATTTTCTTGCTCAACTCGGACACCGAAACAGGTGTGGCCTGTTGGAGTGATTTGGCATTTTTCAGCGCTGAACCCAGGAGTCGGTCGGTCAATTAGTTTTTGTTTGGGTGGAACCATGGCTTGACAGCAGTGATGCACCCAAGGCCTTGCTTGTTTTTTTTAAAAAGTGGGTGTTGGGGCAGGTGTACTCACATACTGCGCCGCTGCTATTGGCTGGCTGTCATCTGATCCTTGCTCAGAGTCAGAATCTGGGATCGAAACTGCTGTCTGTGCCTGCTCCTCTTTGAGGGTGTCGGTGGTGGGCTCTGTGTGCTTCAACACCATCTCTAGTCTTCGTGCCCTTCCATCGTGTAGGGTTTCCTTCGACTGAAACGAGCTACACGCGTCACAGCTTTCCTCGCGATGTACCGGGGAGAGACAGAGATTACACACCAAGTCCTGGTCGGTATAAGGAAATTTAGCGTGGCACCGAGGACAGAATCGGAATGGAGTCCGATCCATCAGGCTATGGCGCCGTAGGCTGGAACAGGCCCAAGAAGGGCACAAGCGCCTGAAAGGGCGTTTTCTAGATCCCGGCGGTACTATTGGATCGACTGCAGAAGAAACCGCGTTCGAAACAATAACGACTGTATGATAAAAGTTATCGAACCAGCCGGTGGAAAGAAAACAATCTAACAAAGGAATTGATGCCCATGCGCACTATCACCGAGAGGAGTCACTCGATCCCGTGACTCAATAAAATAAAAATTAAAATTAAAAAAAAAGACTTCTTCGAAGAAAAACATCTTGTAACACTCCGAGCCCAATACTAGATGGTGAGATATGCACAGCATGTGTAATTGTAGCTACACATGCCATCAAACATATATACACACACACACACCACACTTGAGGACTACAAATTTGTTTTTGTTTCTTCAATTTTATACCGCTACATGTTGTTTCTGGTAAGCTAAAAAAAACTCCATTTGCTTGCACTCTCCAAGTTCTCTTTTAAGAGTCATTATCAAAACCTGTCTACTGTACTTAACGTGTCTTTACCAACTGTATAGACATTATTCATTTGTAGTATGTTGCAGTTACCCCACGTTCCCGTTTGCAATTTTATCTGTGTATTACTCTTTCTCTCTAATGTATCTTCGTGTTAAATTTAAGTTTTTGAGTTCCTACAACCTGCACCTCAACTGTCAATTATGTATTCCAACTTCCTCCCAATCCTCAGTAAGTAATACTGGACAACAGGACAATACTTAGATCTTCTAGGAGTCATATCAATAAAATTAGGA
Source organism: Pleurodeles waltl (assembly GCF_031143425.1). Classification (NCBI taxonomy): domain Eukaryota; kingdom Metazoa; phylum Chordata; class Amphibia; order Caudata; family Salamandridae; genus Pleurodeles; species Pleurodeles waltl. The sequence continues at coordinate 1,894,944,538 of NC_090440.1, forward strand.
AGTCAATGTGTAGTTGATGTGGTGATATTTATCCACTGTACGCGCATTTTGGTCATTAAGGTGACTTTTTACTGTAAGTTCTTTACCTCCTAGCCTCCAGCCAGGGAGTTAACATCATGTCTGCCAAGAGATATTTTAGGACAGGGTCCAAGTCATTACAGCAACGTTTTTCCCTAGAAGACCTAGCAAAGGTCTCTAGATATGTCATTTCCCTTCATGAGAAACAACACTGTTCCACAACTGTGTGATGGGAGCACTCAGACGAACCTAAAAGTTTCTCGAAGGACAATGTGGTGTCCACAGTAAGGCTCCCCTAAGGATTCCTTCTCAGTAGTGGTACAAGAACAACACTGGTTACAAGTTGGTGAACCAAGTTCCTCAGGAAATTTCTCAAACCCCTAAAGAATAATGGGAATATTTAAGACCTCAAAGGCAGAGCACAAATACACAGACCCAAGAGAGGAACTGAACCACCAAGAAACAACCCAGGAGAACCGTGTACACACTATTTATATTGCGCAGCAGCGTCCACCTTCCCCCCTTAGCATGAGACAGTAGAAGGTCCTCCCAAGAGCGCTAGTATTTACTGTGCCGACTCCGGAAAAGACCAGATCAGCACACTGAGGACAGGGAGATTCCCACAAAACCAGAAATCCAAGAAAAGACCCTGGAGACAAAGTAAAATTACTGTTGTGCCTGAGGCCCATTCAGGAGGCAAACCACCCTGCCCAAGGAGGGCTATTAGAAAAGCGCATGAGGAAGGCTTGGTAAACAGCCTAAAAGGATACTGCATGCAAGAGGCCTCAGAGGGTAAAACAAGAGCAGCTAGGCCAAGGAAGGCCACAAACGGCACCTTTCTTAAGGGCCAGTGTTGAAAAGCCCTCAAGTGAAATTTAACGTACGATTCTTAGCAAAATTACTAGAAGTGTGTCTTTAACAGAGCCCTCCCACAAGGTCTCAATGAGCTCTTTGGCAGAACACTAGAGTAAAACTACTTTTCAGCAGTGGCACATTGTGTCAAGTCATGCACTGGTTCTCAAAAAGACATCCCAGCTCAATGGGTTTACTGGGTAAAGCCCTCAGGGTCTAAGAACATATGAATGTAATTGGGTGGGCTGAGAGGCTAACTGGTCTAACTCCCTATAGATTGGCCCTGCTCTTCCTGAAATCACAGCCCTCAAAGGCTCTAGGAGATGGGATAGATTAGTACTCTCCCTGTTGGGAGACTTCACGTCCACCAGTATTTCGAGGTCTGTCTTAGAAATCCAGGACAAATTTGGTCTTCTGCGCTCACAGTTCTATCGATTTCGCCAACTAGGGTTTGCAATAACTAACTGTCTGTGGACCTTGGAGATCGTATCCAAATTTACTCTCCTTGAAGCAAACCCGACTTTGTCCCAGCTCCCCAATAGGGGAAAAATATTGTACTGATACAGGACTTTAGTTATAACCTCCCCAGACACTTTTCTGTGCCTCAGAGAAGACTGGGAGTGTGACATAGGCTGGCTGATGTAGAATGGTTATTTGCACTTATTGTCTCCAGAGAGGCGGTCATCTCAAATAGAAACCAACTGATCCAGTTGAAATATCCTTCACTGAATGTATCAAACTCCAGATAGTGCGTACGCCAAATCCTGAGATCCGGAACCAGAGTGTCTTAGATGTCAGACAGGTGTGGGGAACTGAGTCCATACCATCTGGTGTTGTCCTGTCCTTCTTTCAGCTGCTCTGGAATAGGATAGCCCACATGCCAACAAGTGTAAAAAATGCCCACTTGACCTGAGCCCCAAGCTAGTACTACTAAACATACTAGACTACGAGGGATTTACAAGGACTGAAAAAAAAGTATTAAGATTCGACCAATGATGAGAAAGTGTGATATTGCCCCTGACTGAAGGAAAGAAACAGCTCCCAGTTGGGATCGATAAAGAGGAGGCATGGATCGATGCTGCATACTAGAAATGTCCATTTACGAGTCCAGAGTGTGTCCTAGTAAACACAAAAGAATATGGTGGAGTTAGAAGGAATATCAAGAACACGAGGAAAATTAGTGATTTGGTGCCATAAATAGAAAATGCATTGTACTACGTGGTGGCTGTAAAATGTAAGGTGGATTAACCTGCACTGCTCTATTTCTGGGACAACCACGTTTTTTTTTCTTCTGTGCTATGAAATGTGGGGGTTTGAATTTTCTGATGCCACTAGTTTATAGACACCAGTGATTTTAACGTCTGAAAAATAAAAATAAACGAATAAAGACAGGTATAAAAAAAAAAATGTATTGCTAGTCCCAGTGAACACCTGGGTTTAGGTGGTCCAGTGAAGAGGGAATTATCAAATCAAATCTTACCTGTTAAATATTCAACAACAGGAAGCAGTGAAAACAAAAAGAAAAACTTACTTTTTTTTATTTTGACTGGGCAAAATTATCGCTGCATCTTGCCCAGCCAGATTGAACATTTTATATGTCTGAAAGAAGAGGGCAAAAGCATACCAATACGTGAATTTCACAGCGATGCTTTTAACATTTAAAAGCAATTACGAATCAGTAAAGAATGTTTCCAATTGAAAAAAAGTTAGTTTGCCTGATTCAAAACTGTGCAGTCCAAGAGTGTCAAGGAATTGCTTCGATCTTCATTTTTGCTTTGACAGTTATTACCTTCATAGGCTGCAACAAAGTAGCATGCTTATTTCACATGGTGCAGGAAGCATAGAAACTAACAATGATAGACTTTCTGCCGTTTTGGAACAAAACTGATTTAATTTGGCCAATGACTTCAAGTTAGGTTGCTCAAGAAATGCAGTTAAAGGATGTTCAGCAAACAATACCTGAATCTAAATAGTCTATACTAGTTCAAACCTAGTGCAAACACAAGGGCAGATCCGAGTCCCAAAATTCACCAAACACCAAGTTTCTCATTCACCTTGGACTCTAATCTCACCCTAAAGAAACACACTGCCAAGAAAACTATGACAGCATTCGAAATGAAAGGGACGGAGTGGGTCAAAGAATGTACCAACAATGAATATAGATGGAGTAATGTGATCCAAATCGGTCTGGTTCACGAGGGTCCCTGAAAGTCTCAATCTGTGTCAAAAGTCTCGGTCACATGTTCATCAAACGAACTGGGAGGAGGGACAATAAAAGACAGGTCTTCTGTCAACACACGAGCAAACTGTCTTTAAGAGTTAAAATAATAGCTCCATCTGTTTGCCTTTTAAGCAAAAACCTTTATTTATGGCAACACATAAATTGTGTGCACACTATTTTAATTTGACATTATTGAGAACCCAAAGGACATTCATCCAGACCTAACTAAGGAAAATGCTAACAAGCAAGATGCTCAAATACAGGGGAAATACAGGAGACTTGGGGCGACTCAGTCCTTTATTGAGAGGACTACTCTGTGCAGGGGAAATGTGGCCTGGAATCCCAGGAATTTAAGCTTTTGAGATGGGGTTTGAGGCATAACAGATCTCAGTAAATTATTTGCTTAATCATAACACATGAACTCAGTAAATCTATGTATGTGTCTGTTTTCGCCAAATTGGTAAAATAAAACCCTGAAGTGTGAGAGAGTGAATTGTCTAACATGATTTATTAATGATTATGGTGTATTAATTATATAGTGAATTAACATGTGAAAACGGGTGGCTTTTGAAAATGGTCACCACAGTTAATTTCTGTTCCTAACTGAGCAAGATTCTAACTAAATGTTGTGGTTATTTTCCATAGTTGAATGCTTATATAAAAGTGTGTTAAATGATGTAACAGATGTGTACATAGCTACCCCTAGTAGGTTGCTGCATTATGTCATACAAGGCCATGTTTAACCAAGCTTTGCATATGTTGAATGTTCTATTGTTTGAATAAGTTACTAATACGTGGTTTCTTCCTCAAGGATGGAAGTGAATGTAGCAAGTGAGAAATTTTCTTCCTGAGAATAGAAGTTTAGACGAGGTGGAACAATGAAGCTACCGATGAGACGGAAGAGGAAACTGTTCTGTTGAGAGAATGTCCTGGTTAATGTGACGCTGTTGTATTTTAGGTTATCAATTAGAATTATTATTGGCTGAATCCTAACCACCCCATGAACTGACCAATTATAAGCTTTTTGAAGATTAGTATAATAACCTGAGTAGGATTCTTTTTAGGCAGAGGATTCCGAGACTTTAGATTGAATTTGAGAATCTGCGTCAGATGAATTGAGAGACTTGTGATTCTGATGACAGAGTTCCTGATGGTCTGAGTCACACAAGCAGTTTGGGTTTAACTATTAAGTCTGATTCGCTGAAGACTTATCAGATGATGTCCCCTTGCTGAAGTAGACTGCATGTTGTTGTTCTAAAGGGGTAACGTATGAATTGATGTTGTACATGTCTTTTGCTTTGCAGGTACCAGCTGCAATTTATAATTTGACCGCTGCATACTTATGTTTTTAATAATAACCTGAGTAAGAGTGATTTTCCGAAATTTGTGTTTCTAAATTCTTTTTACATGAAGCCCAACAACATGTTGATGGTAATTTGTGGTTAGTGAGGGTATTAATTCCGAATGCTCAAGATTTATATTGACACCTTTTGAATGTTCGTACTAATGCATACATTGCCATTATTACCAATCCTGGTGCTATCAATCAGTGTAACCATTTTGGAGATTATTTGCTTGATTGTTTTGATTAAATTTAGATATATAAGATGTTCTAATCAACCACTATCAATTCTATATGCTTATCATTTGTGTTTGAGAGTTATCTTCATGACATTAGCATTGTTAATCTAGAGAAATACATTTTATAATTCTTCTTAATAAACTGGTATGGTTACTGTTTGAGGTTCAGAATCTTAGTTTATTGTTGATGCTTACATTCCTCATTGATGATATCCCCTCATTCCCATGTTGTGTCGACCCATTGACCTCTTAATAGCTAGGATTCCGTAGCGCTGCAGCAGAAGCCCACAGCTTGACAAGTTTCCCTGAGGAATATCTGAGGCAAAGCCTGCTGTTACACACATGGCACCTCATGTCAAAACACTCAATGTTCAAGCCTCATTAGGCACAAGTCCCACAGTACACTATTCCTGTTCTTGTACATGCTGGTGTTAAACAGAGGCACTCCCACTTTCAATGCAGTGTTAAACAAAGGCAGTCCCACTTTACTCAATAAATTGTGTTTCGCTCGGCCGCAATTGCCCCATCAGGAATTGTTAAATTAAGCAAGCACTGAATCTAGCATGTACAAGAGCAGGAATAGTGCACTGTGGGACTTGTGCCTAATGAGGCTTGAACGTCTACTAAAGACTCACGGAGCTCACTGACATCATAATTGCTGGTGGAAGAATGTGAACCTGTTGGTAAATGGAACATCTTAAATAACCAATGGGAGAGGGAATGGACATAAAAAAATAGGGGATCACAGCCCACTTGTATGCAATGGCCCTAAGAAAGACATTGGTGTGTCGCAACACATCTGCCTATTAATAAATTGGATTTGTGTGAACCCGTAGAGAGCTCCTTTGTTACTTGAGGTTGTTGGGTTTGAATGTATGACGTGCAGTCACTAACACATACGAATGCACCCATTCTGAAAAGTGTTCAGTAAGTTCTTAGTGACTTTGGATATATATATGGAAAATGTCACTTACCCAGTGTACATCTGTTCTTGGCATGGGACGCTGCAGATTCACATGCTGTGGATTATCCTGCCATCTAGTTTTGGTCTCGGAGTGTTACAAGTTGTTGTTCTTCGAAGAAGTCTTTTCGAGTCACGAGACCCAGGGACTCCTCCCATTTCGGCTCCATTGCGCATGGGTGTCGACTCTATCTTAGATTGTTTTTCCCGCAGAGGGTGAGGTAGGAGTTGTGTATATAGTAATAGTGCCCATGCAATGGAGTAAGTATGTATGTACATAATGTGTCTAAAAGTGATATATATTTCCAAATTTACAAATGTACAAGTTTTATTAACATCTGATAATTAATTTCGATCAACTTATAACGGCTACAGGCTCCCGGGAGGCGGGAGGGCGCATGTGAATCTGCAGCGCTGCAGATACACATGCTGTGCATAGACTAGTAAGCAGTTATCTCCCCAAAAGCGGTGGTTTAGCCTGTAGGAGTTGAAGTTGTTTGAAATAATGTTCGTAATACTGCCTGTCCTACTGTGGCTTGTTGTGTTGTTAACACATCCACACAGTAATGTTTTGTGAATGTATGAGGCGTAGACCATGTGGCTGCCTTACAAATTTCTGTCATAGGTATATTTCCTAGAAAGGCCATTGTGGCACCTTTCTTTCTAGTGGAGTGTGCCTTCGGTGTAAAAGGCAGTTCTCTCTTTGCTTTAACATAGCAAGTTTGAATGCACTTAACTATCCATCTGGCAATGCCTTGTTTGGATATTGGATTTCCTGCATGAGGTTTTTGAAAGGCTACAAACAATTGTTTTGCAAAATTGTTTTGTTCTATCAATGTAATACATTAGTGCCTTTTTGATGTCTAATGTATGTAATGCCCTTTCGGCTACTGAGTCTGGTTGTGGAAAAAAGACTGGGAGTTCCACAGTTTGCTTTAGGTGGAACGGTGATCTAACTTTTGGTAAAAATTTTGGATTTGTGCGTAGAACCACTTTATGTTTGTGTATTTGTATAAAGGGTTCTTGTATGGTAAATGCTTGTATTTCACTAACTCTTCTAAGAGATGTGATAGCTATTAGGAAGGCTACTTTCCAGGTTAAGTATTGCATCTCAAGAGTGCATGGGTTCAAACGGTGGACCCATGAGTCGTGTTAATACAATATTGAGGTTCCATGAGGGAACTGGTGGTGTTCTTGGGGGTATGATTCTCTATAGACCCTCCATAAATGCTTTTATGACTGGGATTCTAAAAAGTGATGTTGAATGTGTAATCTGCAGATAGGCAGATATTGCTGTGAGATGTATTTTAATGGACGAATAAGCTAGCTTTGATTTTTGTAAGTGTAATAAGTAGCTTACAATGTTTTTTGCGGACGCATGAAGTGGTTGAATTTGATTATTATGGCAGTAATAAACAAATCTTTTCCATTTATTTGCGTAACGATGTCTTGTAGTAGGTTTCCTAGCTTGTTTAATGACCTCCATACATTATTGTGTAAGGTCTAAATGACCAAATTCTAAGACTTCAGGAGCCAGATTACTAGATTGAGCGATGCTGGATTTGGGTGTCTGATCTGTTGTTTGTGTTGAGTTAACAGGTCTGGTCTGTTTGGTAGTTTTATATGAGGTACTACTGACAGATCTAGTAGTGTTGTGTACCATGGTTGGCGAGCCCAAGTTGGTGCTATTAGTATTAGTTTGAGTTTGTTTTGACTCAATTTGTTTACTAGATACGGAAGGAGTGGGAGAGGGGGAAAAGCGTAAGCAAATATCCCTGACCAACTCATCCATAACGCATTGCCCTTGGAGCGAGGGTGTGGGTACCTGGACGCGAAGTTTTGCCATTTTGCGTTTTCTTTTGTTGCAAATAGGTCTATTAGTGGTGTTCCCCAGTTTTGAAAGTAAGTTTGTAGTATCTGGGGATGAATTTCCCATTTGTGGATTTGTTGGTGATCTCGACTGAGATTGTCGGCTAACTGGTTTTGAATTCCTGGGATGTACTGTGCTATTAGGCGAATGTGATTGTGAATCGCCCAATGCCAAATCTTTTGTGTTAAGAGACACAGCTGTGATGAGTGTGTCCCTCCCTGTTTGTTTAGGTAATATATTGTGGTCATGTTGTCTGTTTTGACAAGAATGTGTTTGTGTGCTATTAACGGTTGAAATGCTTTCAATGCTAGAAACACTGCTAGTAGTTCTAGATGATTTATATGAAGCTGGCTTTGTTGAGCGTCCCATTGTCCCTGTATGCTGTTCTGGTTGAGGTGTGCTCCCCACCCTATCATGGAAGCATCTGTTGTGATCACGTATTGAGGCGCAGGGTCTTGGAATGGCCGCCCTTGATTTAAATTTATAGGATTCCACCATTGAAGCGAGGAGTATGTTTGGCGGTCTATCAACACTAGATCTTGAAGTTGACCCTGTGCTTGTGTCCACTGTGTTGCTAGGCACTGTTGTAAGGGCTGCATGTGTAGTCTTGTGTTTGGGACAATGGCTATGCATGAAGACATCATGCCTAGAAGTTTCATCACAAACCTTACTTGATAGTGTTGGTTTGGGTGCATGTTTAGTATAACGTTTTGGAATGCTTGTACCGTTTGTGGACTTGGAGTGGCAATCCCTTTTTGTGTGTTGATTGTTGCTCCTAAGTATTGTTGTATTTGACACGGTTGTAAATGTGATTTTTGGTAGTTTATTGAGAACCCTAACTTGTGAAGGGTTTCTATAACGTATTTTGTGTGTTGAAGACACTGTTGCTGAGTGCTGGTTTTTATTAACCAATCGTTTAGGTAAGGGAATACGTGTATTTGCTGTCTCCTGATATGTGCAGCTACTACTGCAAGGCATTTCGTGAATACTCTTGGTGCTGTTGTTATCCCGAACACTTTGAATTGGTAATGTACTCCTTGGATTACAAATCTTAAGTATTTCCTGTGTGAAGGATGTATGGGTATGTGGAAGTAAGCATCCTTGAGATCTAATGTTGACATGTAGTCCTGTTGTTTGAGTAAGGGAATCACGTCTTGAAGTGTCACCATGTGAAAGTGATCTGATTTGATGTAAAGATTTAGTGTTCTGAGATCTAAGATGGGTCTCAGTGTTTTGTCCTTTTTTGGTATTAGGAAATACAGAGAGTAAACACCTGTTCCTTTCTGATGGTTGGGTACTAGTTCTATTGCATCTTTTTGTAACAACGCTTGGACTTCTAGTTGTAATAGACCCAAGTGCTGTTTGGACATGTTGTGCGCTTTTGGAGGCACATTTGGTGGTAATTGTAGGAATTCTATGCAATAACCATGTTGGATAATGGCTAGGACCCATGAGTCCGTAGTTATGTGTTTCCAATTTTGGTAATAATTTGTGAGTCTCCCCCCCCCCCCACTGGTGTTATGTGTTGGGGATTTGTGACGTTGGAGTCACTGTTTAGTTTGTGGGGTTTTTGGGCTTTGGAATTTCCCTCTTGTTTTAGGGAACTGTCCACCCCCATATTGTCCCCGAAAGCCTCCTCTTTGGTATTGGCCCTGGTATTTAGGTCTAGCCTGTGGAGGTAGAAGGCTCTGTGCTTTGGGCCCGAAAACCCCCTCTAAAGTGTGGCTTCCTAAAGGTGCCTCTGCTGTGTGGAAAGTAGAGCACGCCCATGGCTTTGGCCGTATCAGTGTCTTTCTTTAGCTTTTCTATAGCTGTGTCCACCTCCGGCCCAAACAATTGTTGTCCATTAAAAGGCATATTTAGAACAGCCTGCTGAATCTCTCGCTTAAATCCGGAGGTGCGTAGCCATGCGTGTCTCCGAATGGTGACTGCTGTGTTTACTGTTCTGGCGGCTGTGTCTGCTGAGTCCATAGCAGATCTTATTTGGTTGTTGGAGATACTTTGGCCCTCCTCTACAACCTGTTGGGCACGCTTCTGAAACTCTTTGGGAAGGTGTTCAATGAAATGTTGCACTTCGTCCCAATGTGCCCTGTGGTATCTTGCCAATAAAGCTTGCGAATTGGCAATTCACCATTGATTGGCTGCCTGTGCTGCCACCCTTTTCCCTGCCGCATCGAACTTCCGACTTTCCTTGTCGGGTGGTGGTGCATCCCCAGAAGTCTGTGAGTTTGCCCTTTTCCGGTCTGCTCCTACTACCACTGAGTCAGGAGTTAGCTGTTGCGTTATGTACACAGGGTCCGTAGGGGGAGGTTTGTACTTCTTCTCCACCCTAGGTGTGATGGCTCTGCCTTTGACTGGGTCTTGAAACACCTGTTTAGCGGGTTTTAACATGTCTGGTAACATAGGCAAACTTTGGTATTGGCTATGTGTTGATGACAGGGTATTGAATAAAAAGTCATCCTCTATAGGTTCGGAATGCAGTGCTACGTTATGAAAAGTAGCTGCTCTGGAGACCACCTGCATGAAAGCAGTACTGTCTTCTGGTGGTGATGGTCTTGCCGGGTAGCAATCCGGACTATTATCAGATACTGGTGCATCGTACAGATCCCATGCATCTGGGTCATCTTGGCTCATCCCTGTGTGCGTTGGTGATTGCATCATTGGGGGTGTTGCAATTGGGGACAGTTGTGGTGAGTGCGGTGGCGATGGCTGTGGTGAAAAACGTGGTGGTGTTTTTTCTTTCGCCACCTTTGCTCTTGGCTGCTTTTCTGTTTCATGGAAAGCTAGTTTCCGCTTCATTTTAATTGGGGGAAGAGTTCTTATTTTCCCTGTGTCCTTCTGTATATGGAGACTCCTCTGTGTATAGTCTGGCTCTCCCATCTCTAGTTCTTGTCCAAATGTATGGCCTTGTAGTTGTGAGGAAAGGCCTTGTTCGTCGGTATAGGAGCTTTGTTTTGGCTCCGAGGCTGGATGTTTCGGCACCAAAACCTTTTCAGCAGTCTTTTCCGGCTCTGAAGCAACTGTTTTAGGTTTCGGGGTGCCGATCTCTCGGTGCCGAGTTTGCTCGGAGCCGGTATCTCGGTGCCGAGTTTGGTCGGAGCCGGTATCGAGTATACTCTGTGCCGGTATCTTGACCGGAGTCGGATGTCTTCGGCTGGTGTGTGCCCTTTTTCGGTGCCGATGCTTGGTCACCGTGCTTACGGGTAAACCCATGGCCTGATGGCAGTGGCGTACCCTGGGCTTTCATAATTTTTGAGTGAGTTTTGTCCGGGGCTGTTTTACTCGCGGTTTGTTGCCTCGCCGGCTGCTCACTCTCGGCCTCGTCCGAGTCCGAATCAGGAATGGAGAATGTCTCCTCTTCTTCGACGTCGGGGTGTCCAGCCGGCGTCAACGCCATTTGAAGCCTTCAAGCTCTCCGGTCCCGTAGCGTCTTCTTCGACCGAAATGCCCGGCAGGCCTCGCAGGTATCCTCTTTGTGTTCGGGGGACAAACACAAATTACAGACCAAATGCTGGTCTGTATAAGGATACTTAGCGTGGCATTCGGGGCAGAAGAGGAATGGGGTCCGTTCCATGAGCCTTGAAGACGCACGCGTTCGGGCCGACGAGGCCCCGCCGGGGAGTGGAAGTCCCGAAGGGCTGCCGGAGCTCTTCTTTTCTTCGGTGTCGATGTGCTATTGCTAACCCGATACCGAGCGCAAACAATACCGTTGAATTTTCCGATTGTTAACTAACTTTTCTGAACCGAAACACGGAGCGAAGAGGAACACGTCCGAACCAGATGGCGGAAAGAAAACAATCTAAGATGGAGTCGACGCCCATGCGCAATGGAGCCGAAATGGGAGGAGTCCCTCGGTCTCGTGACTCAAAAAGACTTCTTCGAAGAAAAACAACTTGTAACACTCCGAGCACAACACTAGATGGCAGGATAATGCACAGCATGTGTATCTGCAGCTACACATGCCATCGAACATATATATAGATGTACACACACACACACACACAATATATATATATATATATTTTTAACAGTCACAAGTGTTGGAATTCCGAGATGCACAACCTATATGTATTGGACACCAAAGAAATAATTTCGGTCTTTGATGTGGCCTGTTATTAGCCCTGCACAAAACATCCTGACATTTACTAAAGTCTTGAAAAACACTTTTGCCAAAGTTCTCAATTAGTAGCTTCCTTTCACACAAGCTGCACTAGCACAGAAATCGGTCATAAAAACATTAAAAATATTGGCACCTACTTTCACTCCATGTCCGGTATCATCCAGAATTGTATAGTCAATTGGTTTCCTAATGTAGCGTACGGGCCGCTCCAAGTTAGCAGGCGCAATGATTTTGTGAGTCCTTGAGGTGTTTTTGTTTGTGGTCAGGATGCCAATTTCTCGTCTTGCTACTTTCTCCTTATGAATATCCACGGTCTGCAAATCATGCAAATTATATCAATCAATATTCATATAGACACTTTTATTATGCAATCCTGATGCAATAAAGCACATTCACAGTAAACAAAGCAAACTAGGTTTTTCTCACTAGCTCACTTACACAGCTCACAGTTCATTCACTGAATGTGCTATACAACTGCTGCTTGTACTGACATACTAGTATGTAGAAGTCTACCTCTTTTAAGCATGCATCGATAAGGCACTATTACAAGGAAATTACTCGGTTTTTTTTTAACCCCTTTTACCATCCATACGGTGGTAAATTATTAATACAGAAAGAAGCAGTGGTCTCCTCTACCATGAGAAGAGAATCTCAGAATTCACTTGGACAGATGTAACGTGCTCCCACTTCAGCCAGTAAATAATTAGCATTTCAAGCATTTCAAGAGGTAAGAAAACCCATCCCGGAGCAGAGAATAAGTGCCTGGGTGTAGGGAGGTGTTACTTTAACAAGACAGCCAGTGGGGTTGAACCCAAGACCTGGATTAACTTTAAAGATGCCTCCCCTGTCACAGGCAAATGTCAGCTCACACATGGGAAGGACCCTAAACAGGCTCCAATCACAGTAGGCCTCTTTTTGACATTACAGTGTCATATCCTGCTGAACTGTCAAATATTGCTTGACAGGTCTGCTGGGGTTTCCCTATAACACCGGGGGACACTTGAAAAAGAGGGAAAGGAGATGCCAAAACAATTTTTGTGTAACCACTGTGATTGCTGAAAAATAACACTTTGTTCTACCAGTCCTCTGTCTCTGGGTTTATGGGGGAGAATATAGTAACTGCCCAGCATCGAGTTCAGTGATAGATTTAGAAGGACACTAGGATTACCACAGTACCCTCCCCACACACCCAAGCTCTCAGAGCCCACACATAGTGTGCTGGACGACTTTCACCATCTTGAAAATGCTAAAAGCAAGCAGGGTTGGGCCCACAGACTTTAACCCCACAGGCTAGAGCACGCCTGTGAGTCATTTCTACTCACTTGCTCAATGGAGCACCTCCAAGCACCCACTTCAGAACACTCCTGGAGCTGTGGAAGATCACAAGAGAACTGAACCTGCAGTCTGAGACCTGAGAAGATCCTAGACAACTGGACCAGTTCCCTCGTGTACCCAGGACAAAGAAGTGGAACGCAAGGGTCAATAAGGCTCACCTTCTGTTAAAGCTACACGGACATAAACAACACAATGCCTTTTCCAGCAACCGCCCAGCGGACCAGTGGCACCTGGACTGGACCTTGCTGTTGACCTCTGTATGACTTTCTTTGAGTCTCTGAGTGCCTCACTTAGAACATTCATATCCCAGCTTCCCTCATTGGAATTTTGTTATTTTTGTGTTTTGTTTATTACATTTTATGTTATTTTTCTAATTCGGTTTGGGTTTTATACTGTTTCACATGTCTTTATTGCTGTTTTGGCACTGCAATAATCCTTTACACACTGTGCTACCAGTGGGTTGAGCTCAGTTTAAAGGGTTGGGATTAGTCCTTGAGGTAGGTAATCACCCACCCAAAATAATAACACAATTTCTAACAGAGACGATGAACAAAGCTATAAAAATTGTGGAATTTTGTTCTATAAAATCAAGAATCAGAAGAATGTCATCAAAAACAGATAATTAAACCACCTGTACACCATAGTTAGGATAAAAGCCTACTTGTGCTCCATCTAGAAACAGAGTGGTCTCTGAAAACTCAGAAAGTAACTGCTTCTAAATTTATATGCTATGTCTTGAGTATGTATTGGAATTTAACCTTTTGGGCAAAAGGTTTGAAGGTTGAGCATTTAATACTGTCTGGCCCACTTAAACTGCCTATTATGATAGCATATCTACATAATAATGCTTTCTAAAGCTATGTCTTGAAGACCATATTGCTTTTGTACATTTAACATTCAAGGAAATGTTTCCCTTAAATGCAAATGTAGCTCATTTCTTACATGTGGCGTGAGCTCTTGGTTTAGTGCCAAGTGACTTATTATCTAACTAATAGCATAACTGAGTAGTTTGCACAGTTCATTGTTTTTATAGTCCTACCCCCTCAAGTACTTGGGAATTTACAGTTTATGGTGCAAGAACAGTCCACATTTTTATATAATCTGGTCTCTTACACATAGCAGATAATTACTCTTCTTAAATGTAGCTTTTGTTTGCTGAATTAGATGTATTTTGTGAAAAGGCAAGCATAATTACCATGGAAAGGTGACACCACCTTAGGTACAAATGTGGCTGGTTCTCATGCCTACTTTATCTCTGTGTGTAACTGGGTGTGGTTCTCCAATAGTTGAAGTCTATATAAGTCACTAACTCTTCATAATGATGCAATTTCAATTAAGAAAGCAGTTTTTAGTGTTTATGCATTTATGTTACCTTACTCATGGGCTAAAAAGGTGATTTCATGTGTCGTGGTAGGATTAAACTAAAAATTTAGTTTGGAGAGGGAACCACATGTGAGCGATATAATCTATGCCCCTGAGCAAACCTTTTAATGACAGGTATTGTAAAAATCTGATTATGATTAATTCCCTTAGTATACGCTACAGTAACGTATAGGTGTACTTTTAAAGAAGCATATGTTAGTCTGCAATCAGCTGATACATTAAATATGCAGTATGACTTCCATAATTTGGTCCTGAAAGTTAAGATCATAATATCAGTTAATACAGCATATTTACTTTGCTGTATAACATTTTCAAGGTGATGGTCATCGGCTCCATGTGTCACTTGCATATGCGTTGAGAATTGAAACTGCTGCAATTCCAAGGATCCACACGTTTAAGCTCCGTGTGGTAAAAGTTTCCCTCTTGCTATGTCAGCATGTCCTTCAATAACAATAGTTTTACAGTCTTCCCTTTGACGTACTTGGCAGGTGTGAAGACCATGCCTGACGGCCCAATTGTTGTGCTATTACGATAATGGAGTACTTAATTTGTGCCACTGCTCAGCACTACTACTTAATTCTTAACACAGACACTTATTTATGAAAGCTCACTATATGATGGCTCTGTTTGCCTATTTTTAAAAAAACTTTATTTTCAGTTTTATCATAAACATTACAGCAGTTAAGAGC
Organism: Pleurodeles waltl; assembly: GCF_031143425.1. Classification (NCBI taxonomy): domain Eukaryota; kingdom Metazoa; phylum Chordata; class Amphibia; order Caudata; family Salamandridae; genus Pleurodeles; species Pleurodeles waltl. The sequence goes on from NC_090440.1 coordinate 1,894,959,568, forward strand.
ATCAAAAAGTGGCAATCGGTTAAGCAAATGTGAGTCAGGTAGCTAGAACCACAATCCAATAGTCCTAATACAGTATTCTCCCCACCCCCCCAACAATTCCCTATACATAATCAGACAATGTTTACCACAAGCAGTACAACGCATTTTCACCCTTTCAATAAGTTACCTCCCTGCTCCCTGATTCTCCATCACCTTCCCCCGTCGCATCCCCTTCGCTATCTGAAGATCACGGTTCACCTTTGGGTCTAAAAAAAAAAAAAAAGTCACACAATTCCTTCCATTCAGTGATGTCCTCCGTTACTCTGTCATCTTGTCAGTTTAGTCTTGTGTGTTTCCTCAGCTACAGACCAATCCCGCACATCAGCTCACCAGCGATCATAATCTGGTGTCCTCTGTCCCATCCATGTTATGGCTATCCAACGTCTGTCAAGAACCAGCATCAGGTGCAAGAACTTGTGTGCCATCTTCCTACCTTTATGGCAGCAAACGTTGCCTAAAGAGGCAACTCTGAGGTGTTTGTGTAAAAGGTATCCCTACCGTTTTCTCTATCTCCGCTACCACCCTGGTCCAGAAATTCTGCACCACCCTGCAGTGCCAAGCTAAGTCTAAAAAACCCGCCCGTGCTGCCGCATCTGGGGCAAGCATCAGATCTAAGGGGGGATATGTGATGCCAGCCCTCCGACGTCAGATATGTCCTATGGAGAAAGGTATAGTGCACCAATTTAAATTGGACGTTGCTGAAGACTATGAGTGAGATTATCAACTCGTGCCCATTCTACTTCTGTGAGTGGGGAGGCCAAATCCACATCCAAGGGTTTTGGGGGGGGACAAATAAAACCAAGTGCCATCTGTGTATAACGAGACGACATGGCTGTTACCTCCTGTCCTGATTCCCCATTCCTGCAATTCCTGGCGAGCTAAGATCGCTAACGGTTCGATCGAAGAGGGAGATCAGCCATCACTGATGCATTCCTCTGCCCAATGATCATGACTCTGAACACGATCGCCTACCCTTACCCTGGCCCGGGGTGCTGTGTATAGCAGATGTACCCAACTGCAAAACTGAGGGAGAATTCCATGACACCTAGGACTTACAAAGGATTTTCGTGTCTGAGATTATCAGCCTATAAACTGATGGATTGGCTTCGCCTGACTGGTTTAAGCATCATGCATATTTCCCCTTCTCTCATCGACTGTGGCAGCCTACCCAATTCATGGGCCTCTAAAAAGGACCTTCACGAGCCTCTGCGTCTGGGGCTCGGAAAATGTTCGATAGAATTTGGTTGGGAAGCCATCACTCCCAGGGGCTTTTGAGTGTGGAAGAGCTCCCAAGTTCCTGCAGGGTCACCTTGACTTCCAAGGCCTCGATGACCGCTGTGTCCAATTTGGGAAGTCCCACACCAGCTAGGAAATGGGCAAATCTTCAGGACTTGATGCTCTGATCTGCTGCGTATACCCGCTGCCAATGTTGCTGAAACATGTTCATTATGCCAGTCATGGATGTGACCCTGGTACCACCCTCAGCGGTTGATGAGTGATGTGTGGCGGAGCCTGCTCCCTGCGTGTTATCAGGGCTAAAAAGATTTCCAGATTTATCTCCCTCTCTGTGGAGACTCTGTCACAGAGTATATCTTTCACACCATTCCCAGAGGTCTCCGAGCCGTCGGCAACAGCTGGTTTCACATTTTTGTGATTCAAGTGAACCAGGGTGGGAACCCTGTATCGTAGTCAGTTCCACCTCCTCACAGCATATGTCCGCCCGAAGCTGACGGTGCACATCACATGCCATGCACCTCTCAGAACGGCTTTGTACAAGTCCCTTTCTGTTTAACTGTATTCAGTATATTCCCAGTTAGTGTCCAGGTACTCCGTGAGGGTTTTCCCCAAGGTCCCACAACCCTCTGCGTCCTCTAGGAGATCGGGTGGCAACTGCCAGGGTCGCCCCATCTGGGTGTTATCCCCCCAGGACCATACTACAGCACACCAGGAAGTGACTTGAAAGAAACTGGGCTAGGTGTGTGACTGCTACATCCTCGAGTCGGGCACACTTCACCACCAGCACCCTGCCCAGTCTGCTATGTGTATTGTGCATTAAGAAGTGGCATGTACATTTTTTGTGTAGGGTGTGACAGCGACCAAACAGCATTTATGCCTGGATTCAGCATCACTTCAAGGAGGGCTGTGGTCCAATGAGGTTTAGTCCCTGCCCTCGGCGGCACTCTTATCTAGGAGGGTGTCCAGGACGCAATTAAAATCACCCAATCAAATCAGGAAAGAGAAAGAGAAAAGGCGGGCATCATCAAATCCTGCATCACAAAGAAGAAACCTGGATCATCAATAATGGGTGCATAGGAGTTTAGACTGGCCACCTCCCTGCCATCCAAGACACCTTGCAGAAAGACTTATCAGCCATTTATGTCCGCTCCCACAAATGGGGAAAATGGAACCCCAGAGGACACACAATTTAATATACCTTGAGCATACGTTGAGTATGTAAAGTGGAAGACCTGTCCCCACTATTTCTTAGCACATTTCAGGGCCCACACCTCGTCTGTGAGTGTTTCTTGGAGGCAAACAATGTCATTATGTTGCTGCTTGAGAAAGGAAAGAACACTACATCTTTTACAGTACGTACCCAATCCTCGGACATTCCAAGTGAGCACCCAATAGTCACCCCTTGTCATCTACATGGGATAGGTGGACTGTAGAATCCTATCCACCACGCCTACCCAGTGCCCACTCTCTGCTGTAAAAAAAAAAACTGTGTACCATGAACAGAACACAAACACTCCAACCACGAACAAACCCTCCAACCATAAACAACCCTCCCCCCCCCCCCCCCCACCCATCCATCCATGGGCAAACACAGATCAACAAGATGACCATAAATACCCATCCCAAGCATGTGACAGGACAACCAGCACATTACAGCTCCATCCCCACTCCTGACTGCAACACAAATGTATGATCCGTGTGCTTAAGACACAGGCAGAACTTGTATAGCGTTGTCAATATCCCCACAGAGGAGTGCCGGTTTCACCAAGCACGCCAACATGGATGCACCCTGCGACACCCTGCATGCTGCACACACAGATCCGATGTGCCTCCACCCATCTGCAGCCCCCTGCATCCCCACAACCGCATCACACCTCAAGATCCATGTATAATGGCATAAACAGTGAAGCAATACATTGATCTATTAGCCCTGCCCCCTGCTAAAGTGTCCGGTATCATGTCTGTCATGGGGGTCAGAGTTTTAGAGAGGGGGCTCCCTCCACACCCCTGAGTGGGAGGAGCACTGTTCCCATCGGATAGGATCCAGTCGCCAGGTGCATAGTGACATCCTCTCCGATTTGAACCTTTTGGGAGCTCAGGGAGAACAGACTGATTGTTCCATCCTGAATGTGGGAGACCCCTTGTTGGATTCTTGCTGCCTTCGAGTTTTGGGGTTGAGGAAACGTCACTTACTTCCAACCAATCCTATACTTCCTCTGCTCTGTCAAAAAAGTGGACTTTGTCCTGAAAAATGACTTTCAGACGGGCTGGGTACAAGAGCATGTATCTGAGGTTTAGGGCTCTCAGTTTTTGCTTGACGGAGAGGAATGTTTTCCGCTGTTCCTGTGCCTGTGCCTGCTTGGTGTAGTCAGGATAAATGGTTATTTTACTGCTGCTAATGAGGGGTACCTCTTGCTCATGTGCCGCCATCAATATACAGTCCCCGTCTCTGTAGTTCAGGACTTTAGTAATTACACCCCTGGATGGGGCCCCTGGCAGGGGAGAAGGTACCAGGGCCCTATCGCCCTTTCCACTTCAAACAGGTTGGAAAGGCCTCACAGCTTCAATTCACTTCTCACCCAGTTTTCAGTAAAGTGTTCTGTGGAAGATTCCTCCAAACTCTCTGGTATACCCAGGATCCAAATGTTGTGTCAGCATGAGAGGCCTTCGGCATCTTCGGCCCACCTGCCCAGCTCCACCAACATCGTAGCCACTTGACGTTTCAGCGATGCCACTTTCCCCTGTACAATAACTACATTTGTTTACACTGTTGTGACCTTATCTGCCACTTTACGAAGGTCAGCTCATAGGAGGCTGACATCGACTGACATTGCTTTAATCTAGTGCTCTAAGGCGGTGCATGAGCCTTGAATTGCCACCAACAATTCAGCACTTGTCCTCTCCGCGGTGTCCTTTGAGGATTCATCCCCCTCAGGCATGCCGGACTGTCGCATCAGCCTTTAGGTGGGCTGACACAATGTGGTGTACTGTGTGATAGTGTTGGAGGCCTGCAAGTGGGATGACTTGTCCTTGCCTATGATAAACGCAGAAGTGGCGCAGGCCCCAGCTGCAGAGGGTGAATGGCAGCTGGATTGAGTTCAGTGCACCAGAAGTGAGGCGCGTCAGCAAGGTGTCTTCCCCACTGGCCGGTTACCCACAGCCTCCACATCATCCTGACGGAGAGAGCTTAAGGTACTTCAGGGAACCACCCAACAAGGCCAGCGGCCCAGGGACCTGTGGGGTCCCAATGTTCCCGGCCCTGGAGGACCTGGTGTGCAGACAGCGTAGCCTGGGCTTTGACGTGAATGGCAGGCCCCCACGACCCAACACAGCCCACCCACAGCACGAGGCGGGTCAGGCAGGGGGGGCCCCACAGTAAAAGACTTGGAAGACCAAGAGTTATTGACTGGGGGGTTTGGGGGATAGTTGTCAGAGACCCCCAAGGTGTGGATTCAGCTGCTGGCGACCCCTTGGCACTGGATGATCCCCAATAGTTCTCAAGGACAAACTCACTTGCGTTAAGAAGTGCTCTAGGATGATGCTGAGGTAGTACTGGGTCACGTTTCAGTGCTCATCACCTGGGGGGAGGGAAGGGGGCGCGCCCTCCAGTTCTGGGATTGCTTTCAAGGCAGGAGTAGGCACAGAGGGGCCGATAGCCAACCCCCAAAGCCCCCCCTCCACAGTCACCAGGAGCCATTCGACATCTAGGTAGAGCTCTCCCTCTGGCTCCCGGAGTATGCTGCAGCTGTGGAATGGCATCTGCAGCTGCCCCGGGGGGCTCAGGGCACATCTCTCACAGCAGAGTCCTCCATGCACGCGGTGCCAGACAGCCAGTGAGCCCCCTCTCTCAGACAAGGACGGATCCAGCTGGTGGGCCACACTGCAAATTACACCACTGCAGGCGCTAGGGGGTTTGTCTCTGCTGTGGTATTGTTACTCCATGGGGACCCCAATAGGCTCAAGTCCCTCCGCCCAGGTTCCCCTTCCTCCCAGGGTAGCAGTGCTGCAAACTGGTGGGGCTCCAGCAGCACCCACTTCAGACATGTGAGGAAGTCCCCAGGAGCGTCAGTAATCACAGGCAGCTGGGCAGGGACAGAGGCAGTGCTCTCGGTGCAGACCGCCTCGGGCCACAGGTACAGGTGCAGGTGCAGGTGACCAGACTGAGCTCTCTGATCCGTTTCCCAATGGTCTCAAGGCCCCCCAGACTATCCAGGTCTTGTACTTGTGGTAAGCCACCGCAAGTACAGCAGCAGCTCACCAATATGGCTCACCGGTTCCACAGAGCCATCAGAGGCATCCAATATACCCCCATCTGTGGGGGGGTACAAAGGAGTCAATTTCTGGAGGGGGTGGAGGCAACCACGGCTTGTTTCTTTAGTCTAAAGGTTGGAGGCACCACTAGGAACTTAATATAGTAACCAAGTTTGACTAGATTTAAAACCCATTCGACTTTTGGTATGGGATGCCACCTTGAGAGGTAATCTTTTATTCAGACCCGTAGAGATCAGTTATGTATTTTAGGGGTGCGACTGTCTACACAGGGCTGTTCCAGTGACAGCTGTTTAATGATGGTATCTGCTGAATCTAGTCAGGCTATCAAGCATTAGCTATGGATTTTGTTTCACTCCTTCTCTTTGCTCTCATTTTCAATCCTTAGTGGAGGTTATTTGAAAGCTTTTTCATTTCATCCTTATCCTGATGTGCATAACTGCTTAATAAGCATTTGAACTTGCTATGCAACACCGCACTTCAACATCTCTCTCCATTTTCCTTAATACTGTACTTAGTATTTTTAAACCGTTTTTACTGAGTTTTTCTGCAGTATTCGATCACCCTTACAATGTACCATCACAGTATATCATTAACAAAGTAGTTAGGTGTACATATAGTGACCAGTGTTCACATGGACCACACCGGAATATAAACCCTAGATGCATAAAGAAGAAAAGTAACCAACATCAACGAAAGCCTGGCCCGGTATCGGTGTAGTGTCTGCAGGAGGCGTAGTAGGTATGCAGTATCATATTCCCCTAGTGTGACCCAAGTGCAAGGGCACGGGCACATGCCTGTGAGTGGCGCGTCCTACAGTTCAAACTATAGTCATGCACCTGGCTATGGTGGGTGAATGTCATTGCCAGGGTCCCTCTGAAATGTGTGGATTAGGTCATATCAGACTGCGCCTTAGGGGCGTTTGAGTAGGTCACACATCTCCTCTCGCCGCAATGACGTGGACCCTACCTCGGGCCAGAAGAATACAGTATTCTTTCATTGTGAAATGTTTGGGAGGGACAAAGCATTCCAAATCATTGTTATTGCAAGCCTAGCCAGCAACAGAGCAAGGTCGATAAATTGGCTGATTGTACCCACCCACCCGTTGTTTGCAAAGGCCCAGTATAGAGCAGTCTACGTGGTTCAGACCCGGTAGGCTTGTGTTCTTGTGAGAATCTGGCAAACATTGTCCCAACAAATGTGCATAATTGGATAGTCCTAAAACATGCGCAAGATATCTGCTAGAGGGGAGTGGCAACAGGAGTAGATGGATGAGGCTTTGGAATAGTTTATGGAGTCTGGCGGGTGTTAAATAAGCTCAATGTAGGATGTTGTGTTGCATGTATTGAAAACGTGCATTTGGCAAGACCTTGTGCGTATATATGAGAACTCTATCCCACTCCTTAGACATCAAGGGGCACATCAGATCCATTTTACACTTCTTCCGGAGAGTTGCTAAAGGATCTATTGTCTTGTCTGGTCTGGTATCGCTTATTCAATCCAAGATATAAACCTTCTCCCAGATCCTAAGGTGAACAGTGCATTGGTAAGTGGCCTAGATTTAGGCTAGACGACAAGGCATTTGTGTGTCTAGAACTGTCACACCGGACGGCCCAGTAGCTCAGAAGGGATCAGGTTCCCTTCCTGGAACAAGTCTCCAAGAGTGCATATCCCCACGGATTCCCATGTCTCTATTCCCTTCCAACTCACAGTTGTTCGCAAGACACATATGAAAATCAAGGAAGTCTCCAGCACGTACAGCGATGTGCCTGCAAGGCTTGCCGGTAGCTATTATAGGCTAAGCAAAGCAAGGTGCTGGAAGCCGCAGGTAATAGTGACCTTGGGAGACAGAACTCTCACGTACTGTGCAATGTTTTGCTACTTATGACAATGCACACCTCTGGCAAATTGTGACCTAAAAGCCATCAAGCTGACCACTGGAGCTGTGCTACCTGATGGTACTGCTTAAATATCGGCGCTCCAAGTCCGCCTGTGTCAGGGGACAGCTGCAACTTGGTTAGGGCAGCTCAGCATCTCCCCTTACTCCAGATACGGTCTACTAGCATTCTGTCTAATAAGCGGAAAATGCTGAGAGATGCAGGGACCAGAGAATTTGCTAAGTGATCAAACAGTCTCAGTAGCATCACCATCTAGGACGGAGCTACCTGACATTGTACAGTGAAAAGAAGTGAGTATCGAAAAACAAACTGAGGACAAAGGGAGCACTTGGTTTCATTGGGTTACCATCCAAAAGATCACGTGGAGCATGCGAGACATTAATACCTAGGTAGCGGAATTTGTAGGTCTCCCACTTGATATGGTGGGTGTTGCCAGTTATAGCAAACAGACAGGCCTTAGATCAATTAACCCACAAGGCTGAGGCAGCTTTGAAGTACCCTTGCATGCGAGCTATTCATTTATGTATGTCCCTGTCTTACATAAATGAGAACACTGTCCGCATACAGGGATACCTCATGCATATCACCCCAAAGACGCACTCCCCAGGTTACTCCAGACTAATGCAGGCACTGCTCCAGTAGTTTTGCTGCCAAAGAAAAAAGCAGCTGCAAGAGTGGACAGCTCTGGCGTTTACGGCAACCCATGAGAAATAGGGTGGAGTCCAAATGGCAAATTTTTACCCTGGCAGTCGTCTCCACGTACAGATGTTAAATCAGGCACATCTTGCCACCCATCCCCATTTGCTGTAGGACCCAAACATATAGTCCCAGTTCAGCATAGCAAAGATATTCTCAAGGTCTAAGATGAGGCAGGCCAAGTGGGGCTATTGTGCCGGAGCTTCTTTAGGAAGTCTGTGCACCTTGCGCATATCAAGAGATGTAGATTTGCTAGGTATGAATCCATTTTGGTCTTATGGAGTTAGGAAAAAAAAGAAAAGAAAAGATAGGAACAGACGAGAACAAGCACTGGTATAGCCATTATGTCTTGCCTTTTGGATGTAAGTGCAAGGTTAATATTTTTGTTATTTTTTTGTTGTTGTTATTGTTGTGCATTAGTAGGAAAAAGTAAGGTGTAATGATACGCTATGTAATTATAAGCTTGGTTGGTGGGTGATGCAGTGCATATTGTTTAAGAATACATTTATTTATACAAATAAAGAATACTTTTTTCTGTTGATTGTATTTTTAATTTTCACAATTTAAAGGGGAAGTTCTGAGAACGGTTCTCACCCAACACCTAAACATAGCATGACAGTTACATTCTACACAACAGCCCAGTGAGGTGTGCCACCAAATTGTCTTGCAGGATAGTGGACTCCACAGATACAGGGCACTACCAGCTTGGGGAGCGGTCAGTCTGAAACCAGAACAGTGTTAGGTGGGCACTGGGTCAGGGACTTTAAAGTTAGAGACGACATGCAACCATTCACTGAGATGGTACAACTGTACTCCTGAAGGGTGCCAAAAGTGAACTTGTAACTTTGCTAATTTAGTGGCGCTCACTGAGGTGACCTGGCATACGTGAACACGAAACCATATGCACAGAGGAAAGTAGATACTGTGGCTTAGAAGGGTTAGTATACAAGGCAAAGCACCCCCACAAAACTTTCCAGGGATTTGGACACACTTTAAGAGAGCCAGATGGTAGCTGTGTCCATTAATGCAGGTTTATCTATTGTTAGAATGCAAAGGACTGAGTTGGTTTGGACTATATATTAAGCATTAGAGCCCCAGCTAATCTTTCTCACTAGCTTGGTGCTCGGTGCTTCTCGCTCGCTCACTCACTCACTCACACAGACTGGCCATACTCACACCCTCCCTCATGGGCTCTACATAACATGGTGCAAGGAGTGAAACTACAGCTGTGCACGCACACTACACACACTCTCTACCATCATGAGGCAGCTGTTTGGTGACATCATTGCGTCACAATGCTGTCGACTGCATAAACAAATAAATACATAAAATGTGGCTTGATTGGGAAATGGCCAGTTCATCTAATGCAAAAATACATAGTAGCTTCACGAATTCAAAAGAGAAAGAGGTAGTGTGGAAGGCTGTCCTTTAGCCTGTTAACTGTTCTTCACCACCAACCTGATGACTAATCCCTTGTTAAATGACCAGTAATCTGTGAGATTCCATACAAGTTATAGGGAAACAGACTTTACCACAAATCCTTTACTATGCATACCTATACCACGCAGGTAAGTTAATTAACATTCTTTTTTTTTTTTTAAAGGGGGGGGGGGTAAAGGGAGGTAAGAGATAATTTTAGCTTTGAGGGTGGTTAGAGAAAGTCCAGAGTAATTTTATGGTTTGATGAGGGAGGAGGTAAATGGAGCTTAAGAGTAAAAAAACAAAAAGGGGGCAGTGTTTTTTATTATATATATAAAAAACGGTCGCCACTAGGTAGTGATAGGACTACTTTTTTCCATAGATGGAGTTTTTTTGCCAATAACTTGGACGCAGATTAACAAAGCTTCACAAAATTTTCAAAACTTATACTTTAGTCAGTTCAGGTGCTGTCTTGAAAGATTCAGGGTGATCTGTCAAGCAGGGGCAGAGAAAAAGGGGGGTCCCAAAACACTTTCCCCCATTTTACGTCAACTGGATTTTTTAAGTTTTTGAACACTACTCAGCCTGAACCACTGAACAGAATTACACGAAATTTGGCAGAAAGCTAAATCTTGGTCCAGAAAGCACGCTTGTTGTGATTTGGTGGAAATCCTTCAGTGGTTTTAGAGATACTGAGGGCCAAAAAATATAGGGCATGCGGATTCTCCACAGATCCATCTGGCCCGCGGCGTTATCTGAGTGGCTGCCAGCACTTCAACAAGGAAGTGTTGGCAGCCATCTTGGGACTTTGTTTCAGCCGAGTCCCACAAAAAAGTGAAAAAATAAATAGAGAAGGGGCAAGGGAAGGACAAACGGAGCTCCTAGCTTTGGTCTAGGGGTCCATCAGGGGCCCCGCCAAGGCTAAAAGGCAAAACAATAGAAATTCACCTATTATAGTTAGAGTTATCTCAAGTAACTATAACTTGTGCCCTAAGGTAACTAACTCGCACCCTCGCCATGCAGAGTTTTTGTCAAAAATGTTACTGCAGAAATTACATTGATATTAACAGTGATGTTAACAAAGATGTCATGCGTGCCATAATTTGTGGGGTAATTAGCAGTGCATGGCAAGGGCATGAGTTATAATTATTACCTTAGGGCATAAGTTATAATTACTTGAGATAACTCTAACTATAACAGGTGAAGTTCTATGGTTCTATACGTTTAAAATGTGAGCCTAGCTACGATGTCCCTGTAACTTTTGCTTTTTAAAGTGAAATTCTATGGTTTTTAAAATTCTATTGCCTAACTATAACTTCCCTGTAACATTTGCTTTTTTTAGTGAATTTCTATGTTTTTTTTAAGGTAAAGTAATCCTCATTACTATATGCTAATCCAAGTTTGGCCCGTGTGCGGCAGAGGTTGGTCGCAGGACCTGGGAGGTTCGTCGCAGCCAGCTCCCTGGCCCTTACACTCACGCACGCCACGATGTGCACAGCCTTATGCAGCGGAAGATGGCTGTAGGTCTGCGTGCCCCCCCTCCCAGCAGATTGGGCCCAGAGAACTCCATTCTCCGGGGCCCACTACAATTCCATAGGGGGGTGGGGCTGCATGGCCCCCAACCCCCAGCCAATATCAGCTCCGGGGACCCCATCCCCTGGAGCCTGGCCTTCCACATTACATAACTGAACCGCCACGCCAGCGGCGGTCTTTTGGCCTGTGCCAAACCGACATTTCCCCGCTGCTACCGCCAGGGCGGTTGGACCCGCCAGGCCAAAGATAAGCATCTTCCGACCGAGCTTGCCACCCAATACCGCCGACAGTATTCCAAGTCCCCGTTCCGCAAGAGATTCCGCGTCAGTAGCACCGCCGCGAAATCCCTGGCGGAAAGGCTACCGGCAACACTCATTTGCATTCCTGTTGCCAGTAGATGACCAGTAGTGACCCACCTCCCTTTTAGCCCCCCAGAAGAGACTCCCACCCCACCCCTGATCCCCCTACTGAACCTCAGCCCACCAAATACACACAAACACACACTCACAAAACCCTTACACTCACGCACACACACATCACCACAATTACACACAGACACACAAACACTTTCCTCCCACCCCCCATTCATTACACGCATACACACACCCAGTCACACACCCCACACCCCTCCCCTTGCGGAAAAGGACACTTACCTCGTCCGACGAGGTGCTCCTCCCTGAGGGGACGGGACCCGGCTCTCCCACCGACATGCCCCGCACCGCCCTCAGGACACCCGCCAGGCTGTATTACAGGTCGTAATACGGCTGGCGGAGTCCTTTTGATGTGGCGACCAGGTGGGACCGCCTCTGCACCGCCGACCGCCAGCACGACTACTGGAGGAATTCCACCCAAATTGAGACAGAAGTCCTTCAGTACTCTGAATAAGCACTGGCGATCCTCTGGTGCCCACGACTTCGGTGGTATCACCAGAAGACCGCCGAAGTCGGAATGAGCACCCCATTGTGTTCTGTTGCTATTAGGGTTACGACAGTAGGGCTTTTCTATAACAGCACTTTTTATATCATCTTCAAGATGCTGCAGAGTTAAGGAGGGGTGGTTGTATTTGTAGTAGCCTGCTTACATCCAATATTATTTCTGCTGTTCTGTTATACTTGTCTTAATCTTCCTGGTGGCTGGCCTTATGTATCGTAAGTCACAGGGTATCATGTACATAACTCCCTCACTATTATAATTTGTGAATCTGCATACTCCCTGAACAGTTGCCAATTCTAGGTCTAGCTGAATCTTGGATTCAGTGTATCTGCACATTGACAGTGGTCACACCAATGATGTCCTGGGCAGGGGTATACCTTGGTCAGTAAGACTGGATGGATTGGGTTGGGGGGTGGGGTTGAGCTTCAGATTTCCCAACAATCACGCTGATACAATGTTAAAATACATTACAGGACAAAGCGGGTGCAGGAGAGGGGCTACAGGCCATCAGGAAGGGAGAGGAATGTGGATTGGTAGGGACAGAAAGCACACTATTTTGTGAAATAATCAACATTTTTTTATTCCTTCCCAATAGAAAGAGGGAGTGTGTGTGTTTTTGTCTGTGTAAAAATTCCTGGTGAAATCTGATAGACACCTCACGATACCCAACTGAAAGCATCTGCACACAACTATTTATCACAAAATACATTTATTAGGGGGATGTAAAACCCCTAACACCCCCCTTGAAGCTACGCTCCGGATCCTGTAATTTTAGGTATATGCCATAGCTGTGTTTGAAAATTAACTAGAATATTCTCAGACCGGATGTGTACCAGCAAGTCTTTCAGATACTTATGTTTGAATACAAAGTGAGATTTTTCAAGCAACAAAGTCACAGAATTCCAAATATGCCAATTCTTGCTTATGGCTTTTTGACTTCATTAGAGTAGCATGAGAAGATGTTAACACTGAAAAGCTTGCCTGATTTTGGTTTGTTGTAAGTTTTCATTTAGAAACCCTAGTCTGTTTTTATTCCTTGCCCTCCTTTTCTGCTCATTTGATCTACATGGGTATGCCCTCTGTGTTAGCTGTTTACAAATTTGCTCAGTATGAATCTGTAACTTACTCAAGTTGAAGCAGTTCTCCTGACACAGCGGAACAGTCCCACGGGTAAGTTATATTTAAGAGCTACGAGGTGATAATAAAAAATAAATAAAAAAAAAAAAAAAAAAGGAGTAAAGAATTCCTGATTATCAGTTTGCTAGACATCAGTGCAGTTTGCCAGGCATCAGTGGCAAGTCTACCATTCACAGGAAAAAGTGGCAAATTCAAAATGAGAAGGCAATTTCTTCTATACTGACTTATAAATCTTAAATGTGAACTACAAGAATGAAATCATTGGCTGAAATAAGATTACATGTTCTTCTCCTTATTTTATCAAGATACCATCAATATATTACTTCCACAGTTTTATATTGTGGTGGAATAAGTTGGGTGAGGGATAGGCAAAGGTGGTCTCAAAATGATGTATGTACTAATTTACCATTCTTGAGGTGAAGGTGCCCATGATTGGTTTAAAAAAAAGTTGTTTTTCAAAGAGACAGACGTTTTCTTTCTTGGTCAATGTCACACACTGCATGATGAGGCAATATGGAGTCATATAGTAATTGTATCAGGAATGAAGCAGACCTTCTATTGTTGTACGAATCCTCTTGTGGAATATAAATGTGAAAAGCTTGAACATCGAGCACTAATAAGAGGTACTGAGTGACAAAATATTCAACATATGCAAGGAGACTGAGGTCCTCTTTTGTGTGTTAAAGATAGTACCGCATTTGAGCAACCAGTGGCATGAGGAACCAAACTGTAAACTGTGAAAGGGGTTGCCAATTGTATCCAATACTTTATACGGCAAGTGACTGTTTATATAGTCTAGAAAGGATGTAAAAGTACCTAGTTTTAGAGGTGGTGGTCTGGAGGAACTCAGTTTCCTTTTTCATGATTGAGTCTCTAAGGAAGCCTCCCTTCAATTAGCTCATTTATTTGGGATTTTAAGAGAGTGGCAGAGTCCCTACTGATCCTCTGATAGTTATGTCCAATATATAATTGCCATAGAAATTCTTTGTTGTAATCAAATTTCTATTAATAGGACAGAAGTTTTATCATGATATCAGAATCAACAGCAACGTTTCTGACAATCTTCATTTCCTCATTGGAAAGGTTACAGAAAGGATGTTTACAAACTCTTTTGGCTTTCACAAAACCCTTCAAAAACAGCTTCCTTAAAGGTGGTCGCTGTAGGGGGCGTTTGAGTGGTGGGCCAAATGTCATTGTCTCTTTCATATAGGGTCTTAAACCACATCAACAACTCTAGGGCTCCACACTAGAAGGGTAACAAACACACCAACAGCCCCACTTGGTATCAGAGTGAGGGGAAGCCCTATAATGACGCATGCCACCCAGGCATGGGTGACCCTTTCTACTTTTTTGTAGTCTTCATTTATAAAATCACGTAACAATAACAAGAATCAAGAGACGCATTGATAAAATTGAAGAAACATACAGAGAGGAGCCATTCATATGCATTGGTACATCTGTAAGCATAAGGAAAAACACAGGATCAAATGCAGGAGAGTAAAATAATCAGAAGGTACTCTTAAAAGCAACGGAAGCCTAGGCAGAGGATGCCAATAGGCACAACGCACACCTCATTTTGTATAACTAGAAAAGTTAAACATTATGACACAACAATGTAGCAGGCTAGGTGCTGGGGAGAAAACAAGGGCCACAGCTCCCAACAAGCAGTCAAGTTGTCGATACCTAGTAGGAACAGACAACGAAAGCAGGTAAGAGCTAGGAATGGAACGTCAACATCTAAGAGGGGCTATCAGTAAGCCATAGCACTGCAGCAGTACAGTAAGTGTGGGGGGAGGAGAAGGGAGGAAGGGCGGGCTGCCCCAAGCACACTGATGTAGATAGGACCTCAAATGCCTATCCTGCAAAATAAAGTAGGGAGAAGGGTTGAGGACTGTAACTGTTTCGGAGGGCTACCCAGCACCAAAACCTCTGCCTACTACAATTTGTGAGGTTCTAAGTATCAAACTACCTCTCTAATGTGTTTAACATGGTGTAATAACCACTTTTAAATGCTTATTGGCTTTAACATATGCTTTGCACGATAAATATGTCGCACCACCACATTTGCCACAACTTTTCATAATTCACAGATCAGGCTCTTAGCCCTGATCAGTTGTTTGCCACTATGAAAAATTCAGACCTGCAGTACTAGGCAACAGCCTTTCCACTGGACACAATGTGCAGTGAAAGCGCTATTTTTCAATGTAAGCACACTTCTGCCCGTTCGATCCAAGATAGCTGCAAAGATCTATTGCTCCTGTACAAGTCCCGCTGTTACCACCCTTGTGGGTTAACAAGGCCACTGTAACAGCAGGAAACGGCACTGAAGTGTAATAACAAGCAGGCTAAGTGTCACAAGGAACACGTGGATGCAGGCATACTAACAAATCCAGGGCATCAATCCAGTTTATAATCATCGCTTAAATCTACCCTCATTACAGGAACAAACCTTGGGATCAGATACAGGGATTTTACAAAGTCTGGATACTGATTCTACTTTCACCCACATCCCCTAAAGTACTCTTCATCACCTTGAGGAGCCCATTAATCATTGTAAGATTCTTTGGTGAATGCAGAATGGCAGATTATGAAGCATGACACCCAGTGGGTGGTGTGAGGCCACACCTACAAATTTTTTAATTTGTTGTAACTTTGTGTGTCCTACAAGTGTCTGAAGAGATAGCTCCATGGACCCTACAATAACAGGGAAACTCCCATGATTTGAGCAGTCTTCTTCTAAGACTTGTCACATGTTTGCTTTGTGCTGTGTAAGTGCCACGTGGCCCAATATAATGGAATCTGACTTCCTACTTTGTTCTGCTGTGATTTTCCAGCCTCCATGTGTCCAGGCAATCTGAGAGCATGGTGATTCATAGTCTAACAGGCTACATGGTGGCAAGTCCATGGCCCCAGAACTGATTGTCTCTACAACCCTGGATGATTTGGGATCTCGACGGTGGTACAAGGGCATGCTGGTAGGCAAGTGTTTGAGGAGACCTCGCAGAGGAATAGGTGATGCAGTAAGGCCCATAGTGATGTTTCCCTGAAAGATAGCTGCGGACAAGTGTGGAGAAGTGACAATCTAAAGTTGATACAGACTTGTAATGCTATCATTAGGGGCACTGTTTCAACCATCTTCACTTGTCAGCTGCATCTTGCTGCAGGCAGACTAGCAGTACAGAGAATGATCCACATGCTGAATATAGTGTTGTCTCATCTCTCACTCTCAATAGTTTCATTTGTCCAAAATTACCCTTAGCACGAGCAGGCATATTTGTATATATTTCAGTAATTTTGGCTCATGAGAGTAATGCACTATTACCAAAAGTGCTCTGTTTACTTTGCCATAATAACAAATTCACCAACGCCTATTACTAACTAGAAGCATACATTTCAGAGTAAAACTTGGGAATGTTCGGAAACATCTGCATATGCACTGTACCCTCGGAGTCCGTAACAGTGGTGGAAGACTCCCCAAAATCTCCTCTGCAACCCCTGCTATGATACACAAAATCATTTTGTCTTGCATTATTGCTCAACAAAATAAAACTGAAATAATCCTGAGATACCCCATTCCTAGAGATGCTTTAATGACGTCACAACAAGTAAAGTTTCTGCTACAAGTATCTGTGCAAAAGGTTCGCCATTCATTTGAAAGCCAGTTCAAGTGGAGTACCTCTGTAACCATCATAGGAGATACCAACGTGTGGTTGGTGGAGAGCAGGAGGGAAAATCAATGTTCCAGATTCAGAATGACAAACTTCTTTAAAAAAATTACAATTTTTTTTTACAGAACTATGCCTTTGGAAAGCGATTTGTCATTTTTAATCAAATTACAAAAACGGAGGAACAAAGGCTAATAGGAATTGTCTGGGCATTTATGAAACCGCTGTTTTTGTGCCTTTTTACAGCTAATCAATTTAAGTTTCGGGTGCACCTCTGATGATCAAAATTCCCAACTTACAGAGAAACTAAAGAAACCATGATGCAAGATAAAATGATGAAAGGGAGATCAACTTAAAGGTCTACATGAATGAGCTACTCGTGATGCCAATTCCTAAGGACATTAGAGAGCCAGCATAAGTTGCAAATAACCAGTGTTTTGAACGATCTCCGATGACTCAAAGCAGTGTGTGGCTGAGTAATCCATCCAAATAAACAAATCAAATATGTATTAAAGAATGACTGAAAGTTGGTTAGCATGTGATTTAGGTCAAAGAATATGGATACACTCACCTGGGCTTTCTTACAAAAAAATATAATTACACTTCTCAGAAAAGTAGTTCGGTCTATCTTGTGACATCAAACTCAAATCACAGTTACATGGAGACTACAAGAAAGAAGCACATTCCAGAGTGAAATACAAAAGGGTAGTAAGAACAATGATCCCTCACCTGAGAAATATGGTTAATCGAAGATTCCATCCGCCGAAGTTGAGACGCTTGGATATCCAGCATTTGAAGTACATTATTGGCTAGTGTGTTGATTAAGTAAGCTACACTTGCTAAGGACTGAGTTGTGTAGGCTTTGGTTTCTTCAAGAGCTCGATGCTTATCTGCAGACTAGAAATAAAACAGAAAAAGTCAACAAAAAAAGACAAGTATCATGAATTACATATTTGTGCCTATATTTACAAAAAGTCAGGACATAAAAGCAATCGATCATAGTATGCTTAAAGCACAATTGAAAACCCATATCTTTGAGCATTGCATCAAACTGGTCAACCTGATAAGTGACCAAATAACCGACTGTAAAGATTATTAACAATTCCATACAACAAAGGGATAAACCATGCTGATGCTACAGGATCACACTTGAAAAGGCAGGGAAAAGTTAATTATCTGTAACAATAATTTTCCAGTGAGTTATCCTCCCCACCCCCCACCCCCCACCCCCCTCCCCGGGTACAAAACCCTACAATTGTTTTCTTCCATCTTTCACTTTTTTAATAAACATTTATAAGCAGAATCTACAGAGAAAATACCGGTCAGAACCAGAACTACTGCGCTTGAAGAACTGATGACTTATTCAGGTGTTTTTTTTATATTGAGCTAAGCTTACTTTGTGGGAAGTAAGGTAAACCCTCTGGCACTCATTTTACTTTTCTGTTTTTTTTCCAGATTAGTTAGGCAGCCACAGCTCCAATGTTGAGAGGACAAATGGAGATGGGCAGGATCCATTGCAATATTTGTTTTGTTTCGCCACATGCAGCAAGTAATCCTCTCCAAAATCAAACTTATAATAGATTTTTCCAGGTTACAGGGGAATTCTATTTGTCCAAAGTGAGGGATGGATGAAGTTCACATGTTTGCTGAATGCCTCACAACGGTGTGATGGGCATGGTTTTCTAGTATGCTGGACAACACAATGCCAAGTATGATAGGCTGGCAAGTTAGGAATTAAAGAATGGTACCAACGGAACATGTTACCAAAATATGTCTATCTACAGTTACTACAAGAGTGCACATTGCACACAACTATTAACATCCACCAGACTTTTAGAAATGGCTGGCTATGTTTTTAGTTTGGGTTGAACTTGAAACTGCAATATATAGAGCAAAAGAGGTTTGGAGGCAATAGTATTCACAATGTTATCAATGTGATCGAGGTTTTCCAATAGGAATCAACTTGGACTATTCTTGTATGAAGTGTTTGTGTACCTGGACAATACTGATGTCAGTTTGTGTGTATTGTAACTTTACCTTAGATTAAACTTCATCTTAGATTCTGGGGAAATGTTGGACGTACTTGAGCATCTGCTCTAGCATACAAAGCCAAGCAATAATGAGCACCAAAGTCCTCACTTCCTACCAAGGGGCTTCCTTGTGAATCTCAACACAAATAACATTTTGAAAAACAAAAGCGGGAGAGTGACCTCTTTGATACTCTAGACATGCTTCATTTGCTTTTTGTTAATAGAGTTGCTGGAATCATTCCACAATCAACCTCAATATGAACTGTTTGCCAAAAGACTATTGAATTTCCATGTGCGTAAGAGACCAAAAGGTGTATATATCGGCTAATATCCTTTATTGTTTCAATGTATACTTCAACACCCTCCTCACATCTAACATTTGTAAGATCGCACCAGTGGAGTGTCAAGGTTCCTGAAGATTTCAGATGATGTTAGCCTACGAATGTGGAACTCTGACAACTCAATAAACAACCATGGGTAATGAGAAAGGATGCCCTCAGCACCATCTTGCCCAAAGGAAACCCAAGCTGGTTCACCCACCAATGGTCCTTGAAGTTAACTCATTCTTTTATTTGCAAAAGTGCTCGCTAGTAAGAACACTACTTTCCTAAGATCTCTGTATAGGCTCAAATGTACCATGAGGCCTGAAAACACCACATTAAGTTTTCAGTAGGATGGACTTTAGATTGGAGAACATGTTCTTTGCAAATTATTCAGAAAATCATTTGTGACAGGTACCTTCAAGTAGAATGCGCCAAATACAGAATCTGCTCTTTTCTTGAGAAGCATATCCTGGCCGAAGACCTAAGTGTTGATACTGTAGAAAGTCAGGCACTAGACTGTGAGAACTATCAAAGTGGTGCAAACTCCTGAAAAACTAAAGCAAAACAGTTCCGCAGCTTCACTTAAGGGATGTGTATGAACCATTATGTTGCCTCCCTTCTAGGAATTACAAGAACGCCATTTGTTGACAAGTAACAATCATACACAAGCCTCAGTGTTAATGTGTGAGATAATTATATTGTTTGTTGTCCCTACAGAAATATACATCAAATAATCATAAATGAATAACAGTATGGGCAGTGCAGTGCTCTTGTGGTGTATAAAATCTGTACAGTTGAAACAGATCTAATAAACAGAACAATGGGTAGTCTAGGCATTTAGATTTATTAACAGTAATAGATTCTATATTATTCAATGAAAAAAAAACAAGGGTATATTGTGGACATTTCGACCCCAGGGAATAAGCTCAGCAGGACTCCTCAGGACATCAAGATCACCTGTCTAAATACAAATCTATTAAGACCTGTTAATTTTCACTGGTCGTGAGTACAGCCATGCACACATTAAAGATATGAAAAGTCTAACAAGTAATTAAAGGGGCACACATTTGTAGAATCAATTTTGAATTTGGAATTGGATCTAGACAAATGAGAGGAAGGCTGAACCATCCCTGTTCAGAAATACAAATGTTGGTCACTGTTTCTTAACCGCACATTCATTCTGCAGGGTAGTCTGACAGAGGAAAGATGCAGCAGGGTTGGGTACCGCATTTGCCTTATCCAGTTGTAAGTTTTAAGAATCAATTTAGATCCCAAAGATCTGACCTTCCTCAGAGCTAATCCAAGTAAGGAAAGATGGAAAGGCTTATAATGATGTCCTGGACATACTTATCAACAGCACATTCCATAGAGACTCTAGATCTAGTTGCCTGAATGAGTAAAAATCGAAAAGTAATTTAAAAGGGGATCCCCATTTGTTGACAAGAAATCAAATAATCTTCAGGGCATCTGCATAACCATTATAAACATATGTAAACTGCTAGATTGATAGCTACACGTTATAGAGAATTGCTCACTGCCAAAGTTGCTGGGCTTCCCTGAATGTATAAATGAGACAGTTTTATCAAGTGCACAGCCACCATGTATGATATTCTACCACTTGAGTGTTTTGGAAAGCAAATTAAGAAATGGATGGAAAACGCAGCATTAAGGAATGTTACTGCTCGGAGGCAACACATGAAAAAGCAAAAGTACAACTGCAGCACGCTTGATGGTTGGGGTAGTGAGTAGGTAGACGGATGCTGATTTGAAGGAACATGAGCAGCTGGTGTGGAAGAAAATAGCACCAACATCACAAGAAACTAAAGAAGATGAAAATATATTTAAACCACATATTTTAAAGACAGGAAACCAGTGAAGGTTAGCAAGATGACCCAAAATGTTTTCTTCATGAAGACGTCTTAGAACCAGACAATCTGAATTGTTCCAAGCAGTCTGCAAATTGTGGAGAATATGTTAAGTGACACCTAAGTAGATACCACTGTCAAAGTCCAAATGAGAAGAGATTATTACCCTGAACAACAAGATCAACCTTGTCCTGACAGACTACATTCATGAATGAGCTTGGTCTGTACCACTGTAGTCTTTCCTTGTATCTTTAGGAGGAAGGACTAAAGAGTTAGTCTGAAGGATCTAAGCTCCATGATGTTTGTAGGACAAACATTATTGATGAAACCAGACGTTCACCAGAAAAAACTCCAGATGGACTCCCTACTCTTGAAGAAATGTCTACAATCAGGGTCACCTGGTGTGGGACCAGATCCAATGAGAATCCATTCAACCGATGTCCATCTACCACTAGAGAGACAGAATAGCTTGGGAGAAACCATAATCATGCCTCCAAATGCCCAGCCATCTGACTTTCACTAAAGCTCAACTGCTACACCTCATGTGCAGGTGGGTATGAATAAATGGAAAGATGCAGGTAAGTCAAGGTGAACTAAGAAACAGCCTTTCTAACAAATAGAGAGGAATGCAATTGGATTACATGGATATTCATCTTAAAGTAAGAGGCATCTCTCCTTCAATGGGAAAATCATTGTGTGTTACTCAGCAATAACGTATCACCCTAATGTCAAAGATGTCAAGGACTATTTTACCCAGTTGAATAAAGACTAAGTTGTGCAACAGACTCAAGGAGACCTGCAGAGCAATGGCAGCTCCTGGACCAAGCTGGCTTTCTGTAACCAATCGTCCAGACAGGCAAAGATGCGTAGGGTTTATCAAACAAGTGCCACCATCACCCCAATGCTTACTCTGAAAACCCTTACAACAGACTTCAGCCAGAACAGTACATGGGGAAATATCACACCAAGTAAACTAGGCATCTGCAATTACTTTTCTGATTAGGAAAGTATTTTTATTGGTCCCATCATTACTACAAAAATGTGCACTGCACTGAGGAAGGCAGCAGGGCAACAAAGCACTTTACATGAAACCAGCGACTAAAATAAGCCGCACTTAAGCATGGTTAGGGGTTAGTCTAAGGCATATGCAAAAAAGGGGGGTTTAAGTCTTCTACGGAAGAAGGTGCTTATTATTTTGGGAAAGTGGCTATAGATCATAGAGTGAACATTTTGAACTTTTCCCTTACTATGAATGTGGGGAGGCATACAAGATATAAAATGGTTCTCTTTCTCCTGCTCATCTTTTCTTGTTCACCAAGAAGGGTACTTCACACACCACATCCTCGCAAGGATACTTCGCATACCACACCAAAAAGGGTGGTTACTTCCTCTTAGAGGATCAAAAGATGATCTACACAGCAAAACCATGGGCAACATTTACAGTGAAAAGTTGATAAACTTGAGGGTGTGAACCAAGTTACCTGGGCATCTGTTGTGATTTAGTCCCAGCGGGGAAGAAAATCCAGTACAACTGCCTCCCACCAATATGTGGTGGGCTAAGTGGTCACAAACTAGCCACTATTTATATGGTTGGATTCATTTAATAGCCAGACAAAAAAAAAAAAGAAAATCGCTGTACCTAGTCTTTAGACTCTTTGGGCCTCTGTTGTCAGCAGACTAGTAAAACTGGTATTTGTCTTTAACTGGAATCTACCAATAAGACAGTCTAGCTTGTTCTCTTCACAGAATTTTCTAAAGGCAACTTTATCACTTCTAGGACCACAAAGTACATAATCTCAATCTCTCCATAGGTGCACATCTTTCCCTGAACACCCGTTCAAAGAGTCATGGCTATCCATGGCTTCCTTGGAAACATTTCAGACACTGCTGCAGCCCTACGGACACCTGAAACCACTATATGATGGGGATACCAAAGGAGCCAGGACTGGAGCTATGAGGGGTGAGTAAGTTGAAGACAGGAGAGATAGTAAAGTAGAACAGCATACAGACTAGTGCACACACCAAAAGCATGTGCTTGAGTAATACGACTACTAACAGTGTGGCCTGGGTGGAAGTGGGCTGCGACACCTGAATATGTCCCAATCTGAAGTTACCCGATGGCAAACAGAACCGAACACCAACCCTCTATCACAGTGTAAGGAACAGAGGACAGTCAGCAGACTTTGTCCAGCATGCAAAGAGTGTGAGGAAACCAATGACCACTTGCTCTTCTTTTGTCCCTTCTACTCGATGCAACATAAGCACTGGATAGCCCCCCTTTTTCACTTATTGGGAGTGCGCCAACATAGGGCTGCACTGAGAATTTGCAGGGCCGACACCTCACCCACTATTGTGTGTTCGATCTCCAAGTTCATAGAGAGTGTTTGACTGATTTGGCTCAAAGGAATTTAGTATTCACCCCCTATTTGCTGAGCCCAACCTTTTATCGTAACAACTCTGTTGCTTAGGGTACAGAGATCCATTGTTTCATGCAGAGGCCCTTATTATAGCATTAAGGATTATTTAAATGTGTAATTTCAACTTTATGGATGTTTTAACCTTATTATATGATCATTTTTAATTGTCACTCTAATTTCTGGTTTCAAGATTCTTATGACACCGTTATGTCATCATTTATGTGCACCCACACCGTATTTGAAAAGTGTTTGTTTATTATTTATATCTCTTGCTGAGCTTATGTATTGTATTTCCGTACTGTGACTTTTATGGTCAATGACCGAAATAAAGTTTAACTGGAGTAATTGGACTCGGTGCTTGGGAGCAGGGGCAGAATTGGGCTAAGCACCCTGTGTGAATCAAATATATTGACTTACCATGAAGAATAATATCAGTAAGACTTGTTTAGGAAGGACAAAGAACTAGCACTGCCCCTGATAAACCCTGCTGCCTGACTTACATGAGGGGATGGGATATTGGGACAGTTGGAAGTAGTTTAGATGATGACAGATTTTGTACATTTTGGACTGAACTACCCTGGTGTCTGAAAGATGAGGTTCTGTGAGGCAATGACACGAACAGGCCGTACAATGAAAATAGCAGCATTCCTCTAGTGGTGTGAATGGGAATAAAAGGTATAGGCTAAGAAACACACTAACACTCACTCTGGCCTTTGGTGAATAAAATGAAGGATGCATGTCCACCACAACTGTAAAAGAAACTTATGTTGCAGTACTGTGAAGTGAACTGCAGTCAGGGGTAAACAGAAAGCTGCCCTGACACATACAACCTAGTAAACAGCTTCTGGCTAAGTAGACACAAAAAGGGCAAAAGCATCACAGACAGCGGTGCCAAGATGACATGGTCTAAACTGAATACAATGTTAATGGTAATAAAGAACCCTTGTATCGAAAATATACACTGTGGCGACAGATTTGACACAGCTAAGACTGAACCAGAATGCACTATCAGATAGAGTGACTGAAGTGTCTGGTCTTGTCATGATGTGCCCATCAGTGCTTGAGCTACAAACGCAAGTTGAGAGAGCCAATGATACACCTAGAGTACAGGTTTAAGATTCTGAGGGACAGTCCAGATGAAACAACCTGCAGATCATGAGGTTTCTTGAGACAGTGAAGGCCTGTCGAAGAGATGAGACCTGGAAGAATGGATTATGTCAGTACTTTTTTTTTTTTTTTTTTGTTTTTTTAACAGGACAAACCTTCGCAACCCACCTCACTTTAAACAGACATGAGGTGGGGACATTTTTTATTGTAATAACAACTAGGGCTGGCACTAGATATGGGCAGCTTCCCAGGACACTGTGTTAAGCCCACCAACATGGGGTCTCGCATCAGTGTTCCCCACCAGACCTGGGCCTCACACCTAAGGTGCAACACTGCAAGGCCCTAAGGTGCAGCACTGCGAGGTTCAGGAGAGGGGGAGCCTCTCTTGGGCCCCGCAGGCATGTGTAGCACTGCAAGGAATTGGGGAATTGGCTCACCGCCTCTGGGTCTTGCAGCACTGGACCATGGCTGTGTACAGCTCAGGGGCGGGCCCTTTATTCCCCCAGCCTTGCAGGCCCACACCATGGCTGTAAGGCCCATCCGAATTTGACAGGTTTGACCTGCAATTGGGGATCCTTTTCCTTTGCCCACTCAAAGGCACTACAGGACACGCAATGTTCTGCATTTTGGTGCCATGGTACTAATAACTCTTTCAAAGGACAAGCAAATCTCACTCTTTCAGCTGTGTATGTGCTGTGAAAGAGATGCTTGTCAGCGGCAGGCAGAGAAGCACTTCAGCACAGGAGAGATCCTGCACGGTGAAGCTTCAGCTATTACGCTGTAAACAGGTTTAAATGAGTGAATGAAACCCATTTTTTCTTTTCAGTGTTATATTGCCCAAACTTGGAGGTACTCATTGAAGATCTTTACAGAAGCACCAGTTATATCACACAAGAACACATTCCTTTTTAGGCACAGGGACATTAAGTGATTTGCCCAGAATCGCAGGATGTTTAGCCGATGGTGAGACTCCACCCTGGTTCCCTTTCTAAAGTCGGCAGCTCTGGCTAGACTGCCATATCCTTTCCCCTCCCATACCGATGCTCAGAACCTGTCCAGGTAGTACGCCCTTGGTGTCCATTTCTTACATTAAGCATGTTTACCATTATTGTCAAATTAGCAGATCAGGGAAGAGTATTATTTGCCCAGAATCAAACAGTTTGTTAAATCAGTAGACACAGGACTTCAGTGCACTGCTTCTTGGTGCAAACAATATATATTTACCCCTGTTCTGCATTTAGGATACTATGGGGGTGATTCTAACCCTGGCGGTCGGTGATAAAGCGGCGGCCAACCCGCCAACAGGCCGGCGGTCCAAATAATGGAATTCTGACCCTGGCGGGAACCGCCAACACAGCCCGCCACATTAACACTCCGACCGCCAACCCGGTTACAGACAAACAGCGCGGCGGTCACCGCCAACAGGCAGGCGGCAGACAATGTACCGCCCACAGTATCACAACTCACCAATCCGCCACCTTTTCCGGGGCGGGAGCCCCGCCGATAAAAACACGGCGGAAACAGACTACGGACGGGAAAACGCTCACCAAAACACACTCCACGAGTACGGAGGACAGCATGGAACCCGAATTAAACATCCTACCTGCACTCGTCTACCTGCTCATCTACCACGAGTACGAACTCCGGCGCAGACGACAACGGTGAGTACTGCACCTACGACACACGGGAGGGGGGAGGACGAAAGGTTACGGGCACACACATATGCGACCCCCACCCCCCCAAACTATGTACACACCAATGCAGAGCAACAATGCACAGTGACACCACCCAAACCCCCCTGAAAAATGCAAAGACATAATTAAATTTTGAACCAAATTTTTATATAAAAAATAGACTGAGACGTATCGGCAACTATGCAAAATATCCATAACAAAATAATACTATACACACTGCCATGGCGAACCGAGGCAATTAGTCCGCTACATCCAAGTCAAATGGAACAGTCCGTGGGCTACAGTGTAGCGACACAAGGGCAAAGCCCACACAGGAGACCTGAGTCCTTTGGAGAGAACACTGCAGGGGCATCTGATGAAAATACTACAGGCACCTCAGGGGGAAGGGAAGGGGGGGCACCACAGCCACATGAGTCCACGACGCAAGATCCACGAAGGGGCCACCATGCCCACTGTGCCATCCTGGGGAGTGCAAAGCCACAGTCTCTCAAGTCTCTACAGTGGGTGGGTTGCCCACTGTACCATCCTGGGGAGTGCAAAGCCACAGTCTCTCAAGTCTCACAAGTGGGTGGCTTGCCCACTGTACCATCCTGGGGAGTGCAAAGCCACAGTCTCTCAAGTGGATAACAGTCTCCACTGGTCAAGGAGGAGGCATGGGGGGCACAGTGAACCATAAACAGTGCTTGAGATGAAGGGGCCCAGCGGAGCGGTGCTTGAGATGAAGGGGCCCAGCGGAGCGGTGCTTGAGATGAAGGGGCCCAGCGGAGCGGTGCTTGAGATGAAGGGGCCCAGCGGAGCGGTGCTTGAGATGAAGGGGCCCAGCGGAGCGGTGCTGGAGCCGGCGGGGCCCAGCGGAGCGGTGCTGGAGCCGGCGGGGCCCAGCGGAGCGGTGCTGGAGATGAAGGGGCCCAGCGGAGCGGTGCTGGAGATGAAGGGGCCCAGCGGAGCGGTGCTGGAGATGAAGGGGCCCAGCGGAGCGGTGCTGGAGATGAAGGGGCCCAGCGGAGCGGTGCTGGAGATGAAGGGGCCCAGCGGAGCGGTGCTGGAGATGAAGGGGCCCAGCGGAGCGGTGCTTGAGACGGCGGGGCCCAGCGGAGCGGTGCTTGAGACGGCGGGGCCCAGCGGAGCGGTGCTTGAGATGAAGGGGCCCAGCGGAGCGGTGCTGGAGCCGGCGGGGCCCAGCGGAGCGGTGCTGGAGCCGGCGGGGCCCAGCGGAGCGGTGCTGGAGATGAAGGGGCCCAGCGGAGCGGTGCTGGAGATGAAGGGGCCCAGCGGAGCGGTGCTGGAGATGAAGGGGCCCAGCGGAGCGGTGCTGGAGATGAAGGGGCCCAGCGGAGCGGTGCTGGAGATGAAGGGGCCCAGCGGAGCGGTGCTGGAGATGAAGGGGCCCAGCGGAGCGGTGCTGGAGATGAAGGGGCCCAGCGGAGCGGTGCTGGAGACGGCGGGGCCCAGCGGAGCGGTGCTGGAGACGGCGGGGCCCAGCGGAGCGGTGCATGAGACGGCGGGGCCCAGCGGAGCGGTGCATGAGACGGCGGGGCCCAGCGGAGCGGTGCATGAGACGGCGGGGCCCAGCGGAGCGGTGCATGAGACGGCGGGGCCCAGCGGAGCGGTGCATGAGACGGCGGGGCCCAGCGGAGCGGTGCATGAGACGGCGGGGCCCAGCGGAGCGGTGCATGAGACGAAGGGGCCCAGCGGAGCGGTGCATGAGACGAAGGGGCCCAGCGGAGCGGTGCATGAGACGAAGGGGCCCAGCGGAGCGGTGCATGAGACGAAGGGGCCCAGCGGAGCGGTGCATGAGACGAAGGGGCCCAGCGGAGCGGTGCATGAGACGAAGGGGCCCAGCGGAGCGGTGCATGAGACGAAGGGGCCCAGCGGAGCGGTGCATGAGACGAAGGGGCCCAGCGGAGCGGTGCATGAGACGAAGGGGCCCAGCGGAGCGGTGCATGAGACGAAGGGGCCCAGCGGAGCGGTGCATGAGACGAAGGGGCCCAGCGGAGCGGTGCATGAGACGAAGGGGCCCAGCGGAGCGGTGCATGAGACGAAGGGGCCCAGCGGAGCGGTGCATGAGACGAAGGGGCCCAGCGGAGCGGTGCATGAGACGAAGGGGCCCAGCGGAGCGGTGCATGAGACGAAGGGGCCCAGCGGAGCGGTGCATGAGACGAAGGGGCCCAGCGGAGCGGTGCATGAGACGAAGGGGCCCAGCGGAGCGGTGCATGAGACGAAGGGGCCCAGCGGAGCGGTGCATGAGACGAAGGGGCCCAGCGGAGCGGTGCATGAGACGAAGGGGCCCAGCGGAGCGGTGCATGAGACGAAGGGGCCCAGCGGAGCGGTGCATGAGACGAAGGGGCCCAGCGGAGCGGTGCATGAGACGAAGGGGCCCAGCGGAGCGGTGCATGAGACGAAGGGGCCCAGCGGAGCGGTGCTCGACAGGAAGGGCCCAGCGGAGCGGTGCATGAGATGAAGGGGCCCAGCGGAGCGGTGCTCGACAGGAAGGGCCCAGCGGAGCGGTGCTCGACAGGAAGGGCCCAGCGGAGCGGTGCTCGACAGGAAGGGCCCAGCGGAGCGGTGCTCGACAGGAAGGGCCCAGCGGAGCGGTGCTCTTCTGCACGGCGGGCCCTGTTCAGCGGTGCTCTTCTGCACGGCGGGCCCTGTTCAGCGGTGCTCTTCTGCACGGCGGGCCCTGTTCAGCGGTGCTCTTCTGCACGGCGGGCCCTGTTCAGCGGTGCTCTTCTGCACGGCGGGCCCTGTTCAGCGGTGCTCTTCTGCACGGCGGGCCCTGTTCAGCGGTGCTCTTCTGCACGGCGGGCCCTGTTCAGCGGTGCCCTTCTGCACGGCGGGCCCTGTTCAGCGGTGCCCTTCTGCACGGCGGGCCCTGTTCAGCGGTGCCCTTCTGCACGGCGGGCCCTGTTCAGCGGTGCCCTTCTGCACGGCGGGCCCTGTTCAGCGGTGCCCTTCTGCACGGCGGGCCCTGTTCAGCGGTGCCCTTCTGCACGGCGGGCCCTGTTCAGCGGTGCCCTTCTGCACGGCGGGCCCTGTTCAGCGGTGCCCTTCTGCACGGCGGGCCCTGTTCAGCGGTGCCCTTCTGCACGGCGGGCCCTGTTCAGCGGTGCCCTTCTGCACGGCGGGCCCTGTTCAGCGGTGCCCTTCTGCACGGCGGGCCCTGTTCAGCGGTGCCCTTCTGCACGGCGGGCCCTGTTCAGCGGTGCCCTTCTGCACGGCGGGCCCTGTTCAGCGGTGCCCTTCTGCACGGCGGGCCCTGTTCAGCGGTGCCCTTCTGCACGGCGGGCCCTGTTCAGCGGTGCTCTTCTGCACGGCGGGCCCTGTTCAGCGGTGCTCTTCTGCACGGCGAGCCCTGTTCAGCGGTGCACATCCAGTAGGTTCAAGGGAGCCAGACCTGGCCTGGACTCCGTGCTCAGACGCCCTCCGGCCGTGATGTTCCTGGCCCCTTCGGTGACGGAGTCCTGGGCCCTTTGGTGTCCTCCTTTACAGCTGGGATGTGGCATGTGGGGCCCACCTGCTCCGCGCTCCTGCTGGCTGACGTCTCCGCCCTGCTGCCCTTACGCTCCTTAGATGGGGCTCTCGGGCCCTTGCCTCCCCTAGACGTTGTGGCTGGTGAAGTGGGCGAACTCTGCTCCTTGGGGGCAGCCGTGTCAGTCTTCGCACGGCGGCCCTTGTGTTTCCTGGTCCTCTTGCCGGGGGGGGGGCTGGATGTGTCCCTGCTGCTGATGGAGGTGTCACTGCTGGCAAAGGGTGGGCTCCAGAACCCATGCACAACAGTGACACCCGAAGTTGGGCTGGTGGTGGCTGTGGTGCTCTTGGGACTCTTTGCAGATGGAGGGGGTAGGTCATCGGAGGGGAAGAGGTCAAGATTAGCCAGGAAAAGCTTTTTAGGGCCAAGGTAAAAGGTAGAAGTGGAGATGGAAGTGGAGGAAGAGGATGTGGTTGTAGGAGAGTCAGGTGTGCTGTCATTGGGTGAAGGTGCAGGTGCTGTAGGCTGTTGTGAGGCGGATGTCTGTTGGGTGGGTGTCTGCCTGCGTTTGTGTGTCTTGGAAGGGGTGGTGACAGACACAGTGGGAGAGGACACAGGGGACGTGTAAATGGCAGTGGGGGTGGTGACTGCACGCGTGCGGACTGTACAGGAGGGTGTGGTGGTGATGGTAGCACTGGCTGATGTTGGTGTGCATGCAGGTGTGAGTGGAGACGTCACAGGGAGGGAGGAGGGAGACGAGGAGGAGGGGGACACAGGGGTGGTAGTGACTGTTGGGATGTCTGCATCTGTGTGTTGCTTGGGTGAGTGTTTGTGGGATCTGTGGTGCTTGTGTCTGGATGAGCTGCCCTTGGGTGTTGAGGTGTGTGCAGGCTGGTCTGATGGTGTGGCTGGGATAGGCTGAGGAACAGGAGACAGAGACAGGCTGGAGGCAGTCAGAAGAGGGAGGCTGGAAACAGGGACAATGGCTGCCGTCAGTGCTGAGGCCAGAGCATTGAACGATCGTTGATGGGCAGCCTGACCCGAATGAATGCCCTCCAAGTAGGCATTGCTCCGATGCACCTCCCTTTCTACCCCCTGGATGGCATTCAAAAGGGTAGTCTGCCCAACAATGAGTGTCCTGAGGAGATCAATGACCTCCTCACTGAGGGCAGCAGGGGTAACAGGGGCAGGGGCTGAGGTGCCTGGGGCGAAGGAGACGCCCGCCTTCCTGGGTGAGCGGGCACGGAGCGTAGGCTGAGGGGCTGCTGGGAGGGCGGGGCTGGTGCGCTGGGTGGCGGCTGTACCTGTAGAGGCGGGGGGCCCGGATGTTGCCGCCACCGCTAGGGAGCTCCCATCCGAGGACGTGTCGCTGTCGCTGCTCTCACCAGCGGTCCCCGTCGTGGTGCTCCCCTCGCCCTCCGGCTCACTTGGGCCCTCGGTGTCTGTTCCTGTGCCCACCGGGGCCTTGTGGCTTGCAGCTCCCTCGTGCTCCGATGCCAAATCTCCTCCGCCTGATGATGCTAATGCACACATGCACAAGAAGATGAAGAAGAAGGGTGGGGGGAGAAAGAGAAGACCTGGTTGAGTGCATGCAATGTCAACACCGTTGGCGGAGACGACAGACACAGGAGCCGCATGCACTAAGCCGCGCATTCGGGGCACACTACTCAGTACTTCTGACTCGGACAACAGGTCAGGAGACGACAAGCGCGCACATGTGTGAGGCTGGACCATCAATAGCTGGACTTGTCACCCTACGGAGGTGGGGGCCGGGAGCACAGGGCCATGCCTAAGGGAGAGGACTACACTACAGAAAGCGCCCTGGCCTAATGTCACCCCCAACCCTCCTCCCCCCACCCAGACGCCTCCACTGCGCAGAAAGATAGCTGAATGTGCTGATACTCACCCCCTTGTGTCTGCTGTGATGCTCTCAAGCGCCCATCCAATTCAGGGTAGGCCACCGCCAGGATCCGGGACATCAGGGGGGTCAGGGTACGACTGGCACCCCTCCTAGGTTGGGAGGCCATCCCCAGCAGTGACTCGGCGGTCTTCCTGGTTCCGCGGCGGATGTCCTCCCACCTCTTGCGGCAGTGGGTGCCCCGTCTGACGTGGACCCCCAGGGCCCGGACTTCCTTGGCGATGGCACGCCAAATACCGACTTTCTGATGGGCGCTGACCTATGTGACATGTACAGGGTGGGAAGGAAACAATCATCAACTTACTGCATGTTACATGTGATTGGCCCCCCCCTCCCCAACCTTGCAATATAGCACATGCTCTCATCTGTCGTGCGTTGCACTCCTCATTCGCCCCCCACCCCACCAACTTACATCCACCCCACTCCACACAGGCATCGCCCATTCCATGTGCACCCGGTGTACTCACCTGTTGGTCTGGAGGACCGTAGAGTAACGCATACTGGGGGAGGACCCCATCCACGAGCTTCTCCAACTCTTCAGACGTGAAGGCAGGGGCCCTTTCCCCAGTCGCAGCAGCCATTGTCACTTCCAGACCGAGTTCACAGCAGCACTTGCAGTATAGGTCCTCTCCTGTGGATGATCAGGTCTCGAGTGATTAAGCAGATAGAAAATGGCGGTCACGCCCGCGGCGGTGCGTACCGCGACCGCCGGCGCACATCGTCATTGGCTCCTGAAACCCATAGGCTTCAATGTTATCCAATGCGGCTCCATATAGCGGTCTTCGACCGCCTACCGCCACGGTGTGCTCCGCCAGCGCAGTGACCTCACATCTCATTGTCCCACTTCACAGGTCAGGCAGCCGCCATTTCAAGGGCCCACATGGCATAATCTCTACTGCAACACACAGGCCTAGGCCTGGCATTGCCACACATACACGCCTTTCAATACCTAGATAACCGTGTGCTATGCAAGCAGTGGTGAACGTACCAGTGATTATCTTGACTCTGTGCTCCATGTTGTCCTTCCTAGGCACCGTCCGCTGGGATTTGCGAGGAGAAGGATGAATCCTCGCGTGTACCGACCGCTGGTGGACCTGTCGACAATGGAAGAACGCCACATCATACTACGATACCGACTTGACCGTGCCACCATCCATGAACTGTGTGCCCAGCTGGAGCCAGCCCTGATGTCCCCCATCCGCCAACCCACAGGAATTCCCCCTCTGGTGCAGGTGCTGTCAGTCCTCCATTTTCTTGCAAGTGGCTCATTCCAGACAACAGTGGCCATGTCATCTGGAATGTCTCAGCCAATGTTTTCAAATGTTTTGTCTAGAGTGTTGTCTGCCCTGACGAAACACATGCAGAGTTACATTATATTCCCAGAGGAGGTTGATTTGCCCACTGTGAAGGGTGATTTTTATGCCCTTGGACATATTCCCAACATAATTGGTGCCATTGATGTGACCCATGTAGCCTTAGTCCCCCCAAAAGACGATGAGCAGGTGTACAGAAACAGGAAGAGTTACCATTCTATTAACGTCCAGGTGGTCTGTTTGGCTGACCAGTACATCTCCCATGTGAATGCAATGTTCCCTGGTTCAGTGCATGACGCGTATGTGATGCGTAATAGCAGCATCCCTTTTGTGATGGAACAGCTACAGAGACAACGTGTGTGTTTAATAGGTGACTCTGGTTACCCCAACCTGCCTTGGCTATTGACCCCAGTGAGGAATCCCCGGACCAGGGCTGAGGAACGGTACAATGAGGCCCATGTGCGAACTAGGAGGATCATAGAAAGGACCTTTGGGGTTCTGAAGGCCAGGTTTAGGTGTCTGCATATGACAGGGGGATCCCTGATGTACTCACCAAAGAAGGTGTGCCAGATCATCGTGGCCTGCTGTATGCTTCACAATCTGGCATTGCGACGTCAGGTGCCTTTCCTGCAGGAGGATGGTCCAGATGGTGGTGTTGAAGCAGCTGTAGAGCCTGTGGAGAGTGAAGAGGAGGAAGACTCAGAGGACGACCCAGACAACAGGGACAGAGTTATCCAACAGTATTTTCAGTAGCACACAGGTAAGAATCACACACGCCATTTTAATTTTCCTGACTGCCTCGTTTTTCTCAACTTTGTCTATGACCCCCCAGTTATTTGAAACTGATGTTTGATTCTCCCTTCCCTTTTCAGTGCTGTATGACCCACTGCGTGACTTCTGCTTGGTTAGCCCATGGACTAATGCTTATTGATCTCGGTATGTGTTCAGCACAAAGTTTACAGAACATAATTCATCGGTAATGTGTTTTACATTTGTAAATAATACAGCCTGACTCCAGCATGATTTCAGTGCATTGAGTGATTTATTTTTGGTGCTAGATAATGGTACATGATATTCACACGGTGATGGGTGGGGGTGGAGTAATGTCCATGGCAGAGTCCAGTTCTCAGTCTCACAGGTGCATTGTCCATATGCCTGTGGAAGGATGGAGCAGGGGCAGTTCAAGGTTGGACAGGGTGGCAATGTGGGACAGTGGGATGACTTCAGGGGGTATCTCATGCTGGCGGGGGTCTTGACATCCTACTCTGTCTTTTTTTTGGATCTCAGGCTCCTCTTGCGGGGTGGTTGTTCTTCAGCAGGAGGTGGGGTTCTGGTGGCCTGTCGTTGTGGTGGGGCCTCCTGTCCACTAGCGTCGGCGGAGGTGGTAGGCTGTTCCTGGTCCGGGCTAGTGACAGGGGCCCTGTGTGGTGCCACATGGTCCCGCAACGTGTCTTCTATCCGGTGGAGGGCCTGGACTAGGCTCCCCATGGCGGTAGAGATGTGGGTGAGATGATTGTTGAACCCCATGTAGCGTTCCTCCTGCTGTGCCTGGATCTCCTGGAACCTGGCCAGTACCGTCGCCATCGTCTCTTGTGAGCGGTGGTAGGCTGCCATGATGGTGGTGAGGGCCTCTTGGAGAGTCGGGTCCCTGGGCCTCTCCTCCCCCCCCTGTCGCACAGCAGCCCTCCGAGTTGCCCTGTTTCCCCCGGACTCTGTCCCCTGGACGGTGTGCCCACTACCACTGCCCCCAGGTCCCTGTTGTTGTGGGGGTGGTGGGTTAGCCTGGGGGCCCTGTAGTGGCAGACACACCGCTGATTGACCTGTCCTAGAGACAGAGCCATGGGCCCGCTGGGTGGGAGCTGTGCTGTTGTTCTCAGAGGGGGTTGGGTCTGCTGTGGCCTGTGTGTGGGGAACCGACTGTCCAGAGGTCCCCGATGGTCCGGGCTGGTCGTCAGGTTCCAGGTCGACGGAGCTGCTGTCATCACTGGGTGCCTCTTCCGGGGGGGGGGGATGGACATTTCTGGACCCTCCTGGTCGGTGAGTTGGCGTTCGGGTCCTGCATGGGGTAAGAGAGTATGGTTATTGTTTCTGTGTGTGCTATTGTGTGCGATTTATGGGTGCCCTTGTCCCCCAGTGCTGTCATTCCCTTGGGGGAGGTGTTGTGGGGGTGTTGGGGGGGGGGGGGGGTATGTGCAGTGGTCATGCTTAGGTGATGGGTGTCCATAGTTTGTGGTGGCATGCAGGGGTTGGTGTTGGGTGGGTTGTGCTGGGGAGACATTCTCAGGGAGGATGTGTGATGGGGGGTTGGGGGTGAGGGTGGTGGTGGTGGTGGGGGTTGGCATGCTGGGGGGGGGGGGGGTGAAGTAGTTGAGATTGTACTTACCAGAGTCCATTCCTCCGTGTACTCCAGCGAGGCCATCAGAATGCAGGATGTTTAGTACCTCTTGCTCCCATGCTGTGAATTCGGGTGGTGTGGGTGGGGGTCCCCCGCCAGTCTTCTGCACTGCGATGTTGTGTCGCGAGACCATCGAGCGCACCTTTCCCCGTAAGTCGTTCCAACGTTTGCGGATGTCCTCTCGATTTCTGGGATGCTGTCCCACCGCGTTGACCCGGTCCACGATCCGCTGCCATAGCTCCGCCTTCCTGGCTATAGTGGTGTGCTGCACCTGTGAGCCGAAGAGCTGGGGTTCGACTCTTATGATCTCCTCCACCATGACACAGAGTTCTTGGTCCGAAAAGCGTGGGTGCCTTTGGGGTGCCATGGGGTGGTGTGGATGAGGTGTGGGGTGGTGTATATGGTGAAGAGTGTGTTGGTGTGTGGTGCTTTGTGCTTCTATGTGGTGTGTGTGATGGTGTCGTGTGCCTCTGTGTGATGTAGCTCTCTATTCTGTGATGTGTCTCTCTCTCCTTCGTCTATGATCTTTGGTCGTAGGGGTTTGTGGGTGATGTGGGTGTGTGTTTTATAGTTGGTTGGATGTGTGGGAGTGTTGTTTGTATGTGTGTCAGGTGTGTGTATTTCAAATTGTCCAATGTGGCTGGGTTTTGGAGCTGTGTGTGTATTTTGACCGCGGCGGTGTGTACCGCCAATGGAATACCGCGGTTGAAAGACCGCCGCGTGGATTCGTGGGTCAGAATGGCATGGGCGTGTTTGTGTTGGCGTGACGGTGGAGGTTTGGTCATCTCCAGTTTTCCGCGGCCCGCTGATGTGGCGGCCTTCCTTGGATGTCGGGATTTTGGCGGTCCCGCCGTTGTGGGTCAGAATGACCGTGGCGGTTTACCGCGGCCGCGGCGGTAGAATGGCGGACTTCTGACCGGCGGTAAGGGCCTTTTACCGCCGAGGTCAGAATGACCCCCTATATCATGTGAGTGGGCACCTCTCTCCTCCCAGCTAACATTCAGTCTGTTTTTAAATCACACTAACGAGCTGTTTTTACACTAAATCAAAATACTCCCAATCTTGCCAAAAAGGACCAGAAGAGCTATAATTTCAGAGAAGTGAAGGTGCAAGTTCACACAATTTGGCCAAATAGGAGACCAGGATTAAAAACCTTGTCTCCTGGTTGTACATTTCCAACTAGTCCACAATTGGGGTGTCAGTGATTCTGAAGGCAAGGTGAAGAGGCTACCCTTTCCAAGGAATTGTCACTCTGTTATGGGCCCTGCCCAGGATTAGAATAGTGTTTAATACCTTCAAACAGAAATTGGATGTCAAATAACCTAGTTCAACGGCTAAAACGTACCTACTGGACCCCGTCCTGTGACAGTGGGTACTTACTGGACAGAATGTGGGGTACATACTCATATTTACTACTGGTGTTTCAAAGCTTAAGACTATTTAATTCTATTTGGATACTAGATTTCATTTTCTAGACTTGTTGCTCAAAATTTGCAATAGTGATTAGTCAGAGCTTAATCCAAGAGGTGGTCAAGGGATCAGACCTCAAATATAGTATGAAGAGTAAATCACACTAGATAAATTCAATCTGCCATTCATCTTCTGATGTCTCTGCACATGCAATGTGTTTCCACACACACAGTGTATCTCCAAAGGCATAAACTGTCCTGTGATGTGATAACGGAAAATTAGCCATCCTACTTGGCTCTCACAGAGATGGATGGGGACTATGGCTGTGAGGTACAGGGAAGGACACACTCCTCTGCTGGGCTTTGCATTACCAGACCATGGTTGTGAGGTTCAGGGTAGCGGGACAACATCCCATGGGCCCTGTACCTCTGGATCATTGTGAGGTGGTCCAGGGGAAAGAAAACCCTTACATTGCGCTTGGAGAGCTACACCATTGTTGCGAGGCCAATCAAAGAGGGCTTCCCTATTCTAGGCCCCCTCTCCTGAGCCTTGAAGCACTACACCATGCTCGAGAGGCCTAGGGGAATGGAGGTCCCTAATGTACAGCCCTTAGCAATGATATAGCATTACAAGGCCATGGAGAGGGCTCCTCTCCCCTGGGTCTCTCAGCCATGGTTCAGTGCTGTGAGGCCCATGGGTAGTGGGCTTTCTCCCTTAATCCTCTCAACACTACACCAGTACTGAAGGCCAAGAAACGGGGGCTCATGTGGCCCTGTCCCATGAGGCCAAATTACATTTTTCGCCAGCGATGACCCACTGTTCTGTGCATGGGTCCATGTCAGCGGGATAGGCATCAGTGCAGTGGGCCAAGGAGTATAACGTACCCAATGTTCTCAAATTATAGCTTTATTGTATTGTGCACTGTAATATACAAAATAGGTGCAGACATTGGATGAGGGTGAAGGGACGCTTTTCCTTTGCACCAGGGCCCATGCCACCACTGCTGTGCTCTTCCCTCTCTTTCATGGGCCTCACAGCTATATTTCAGAACTGTAGGGGCTGGGAAAGGACCTCCCTCCAGTGAGCACTGAAGCCATAGTTGGACAGTGGAGGAGAAGCCAGCCCATGCGTTTAGGCGCATTGGACCATGCCTGTGAGACCCATGTGGGGGGTGCAGTTATCAGTTGTGCAGCAGTTTAAACGGCAGCATGGCTCATGGGTATTAGGACCCTAATGATTCCAAACTACGGCTGCATTTTAAGTTCCCTTCAGTGACCAGAAAGTAGTGGGGAGGAACAATTTACCTTGCTTGCACACCAGGGCTCACTGCACCATTGATATGCCACTGGCTCCCTTCCCCTGGATCTCACAGCTATCGTTCTTCGATGAGAGGGTATAAGACCAGGAACAGAGGCTTAAGCGCATCACAGGGACATGGCTGTTATGCTCAGGGAATGAGCCCCCAAGAAGGGAGTAGACCATGTGCAATGGCAGTGGAGCCCTGGGTGTTAGGTGCCAATGCACCCAAATTATGGCAGTATTTTCCTGGCCCACAGCTGCAAAGCCCTGGGAATTAGTGCTCTTCTCAGGGCGGTAGCTATCAATAGCACTTAAGAACAGGGGTAATACAGACCCAATCTACTCAAATTATGGATGCATTTTACGTCCAGACATTGGACAGGAGGGCGAGTGGTACAACTCTTGTTTCTCTGTGGCCTATGGTACCACTGCTATATCACTGACCCCTCTCTCCTGGGCCTCACAACCATGATAAGGTGCTCAGAGGCTTGCCAAAGTAGTGTGGGAGGGAGCAGGATTTTGCTTCATTTCAGGATAAACTGTGTTCATTCAAAATTCTAAATAAATATAAGTCTGCCTGCATCCATGGATCGTTAGGGAAAAACTGAACAGCAGGCAACGTAATACAGCATAAAGATGCATGATGTACGTTCCCAACCAGCAACCTAGCTAAGTGGCTATAAAAGGAGCCATGAGAATAAAGAGAAAAAAGGAAAACCAGACACCAGGCTTCCCAATGTCCCCCATCCTCTCTCCTCCACCCTTCCAGGGATGACCTCCCATGTATTGTTAACATGCATAACTGGTCTAACAAACCGAATAGCTGTCTCTTGATCTGGGTTATCACAGTCTCCTGGTTTGTG
This sequence comes from Pleurodeles waltl, assembly GCF_031143425.1. Classification (NCBI taxonomy): domain Eukaryota; kingdom Metazoa; phylum Chordata; class Amphibia; order Caudata; family Salamandridae; genus Pleurodeles; species Pleurodeles waltl. Next base: position 1,894,998,496 of record NC_090440.1, read on the forward strand.
GCTCTTTGGGATCATCACAGAAATCTTGAAACGCATAATTGGAGCATGTAACCTCTAAAAATTATGTTGACTGTGTACTTAGGCTTTCCAAAATTATTGAAAGCTTTCTCTTCTGCCTGCAAGCCCAAATGAAATCTTCTCCATCCCTAGTATGTTTCAAATATGGTGTAGATAATTTCTAGAAGTAAGTGGGTCTTCTTTACCCTAATGTCCCAGGATAGCCTATTTGGCTGCACCCAACAAGAGGAAGATCTGCTGACCATGGAGTGAATATAAGAGTAAGAGAGGCGATCTCACACCCATAAGATAATGTATGCAGGGAACCAGAGCAAGTGACCCCATCCATTATACTTCTTTATTGTCAATGTTTGTCCTGTGCATCAAGCTCCTGCAGGATGCCAAACATCCAACTTTTTTGCTTGGCAACAGGCAAGCAGGGTAACAGTAGAGAGTGTAAACAAACAGTTTAGCTGGAACGTCTGAAGCAGCCCAGCCCAGTGGGAAGTTCCTTTATGGACTCTGGGAACAGCTGCTGTGCAGATGTGGGAGGTGTCCAGCCAGCATTTGCCAACTTGGTAAATGGGAGGGAGAACTTGTACCACAAGAAATGATGTGTATGCTCCACTTTATTGAATTCTTTAGTAATGCTAAAAAGGTGGAAAGCACAAATTGAAAATGAGACAGCCCTGAACAAACATCATCCACCCTAAAAGTTCTGGAGAAAAAAACAGAAAGGAAGAAGATGATGTGCCCAAGGACAAAACACTAGATTAAATAGAAGAAGCAAGATTGCAAACAAAGGACTGCTTGTTTCAAGACGTATAACGTTTCCATGGTACCACATGCTTTATCTGATAAATAGTGGTGTAATGAGATGAAAACTCCAAAACAAACTCAGTGCTTTTTGGTAATATCCATATAAACACCTTCTTGGTAAAACTACAAGTACAGTAAGTATCCTGCTAAGTAATGGAAAGGTGGCTTCTGTACTGGGGAGAGAGTCCTACGGATAGGGTCGATGAGGGTGGAGCCTGTTCTCTTTTAGAAGTTAGGGATTGATTCTTGTCATGACTTATTCCCAGCCATCGCCAAATGCGGTGAGGCCCAGGGGAGATGGGTCATCCCGTGCCTTGCAGCGCTGGACCATGGTGGGAAAAGCTCCCTGGGGCCTCACAGACATGGTCAAGCACTGCACGACTCAATGAAGAGCCATACCCTAGTCTGCCAGTGCTGTGTCATGTGTGAGAGGCCCGGTGAGGACCTTCTCCCTTAGACCTCACAGTCCTGATCAAGCAGGCTATGCTGCTTAATTATTTTTCCTTATTAACGAATTCTAGCACAAAGTTATGCCAGTCAGGCCTGCCTGAAGAGATTCTAGCAAAAATTATTAAAGTGCAAGCCTTCTACCCCCAGAGTTTGCCAAGGAGGGTAGCAAACACAAAATTATTTCTCTACAAAGGTAATCTGTACCATTTCACATAACACAATATATGACTGAAGGTGCATAAACAGGCCTTCATTATTGACCTATTGGCTTTACCATGAGTGTTACATAGTAGTTAAATCAGGCCTACTGCCCTTGTGGTTACTTTTCACAATAAACAGAACAGACCTATGGCACTGGCATAACTTTTCCAAGTGCACCAAACAGTGCTGCAGTTATTATTGTTAGCTGTCACCATAACCAACTCAGGTCAACTATACTAAGCCTACCCTTTGCAAAAAACAACCATCAAGCATGTAGTCATAAAATCACCAGAGTATACAAAACGCTATCTTCTGCTAAGAGGATCTAACAAGAAATCTCATAGTGCAAATCTTCGATACCCACAGTCTGTCAGAGAGGGTAACCAACACCAAACTTCTTGCCCGACTCTACAATCTTAGATTCCATATAACAAAACACCTATGTGTAGGCTTGAATACAGAGTAAGAACAACCAAAGCCTTAAATGTCTGTTTTGACTTTATCACATGCTTTTCACAAAAAGCATAACTCTTTATAACAAACAATCAGGGCTGTAACATTTCATTGGTTTGTCCCCATAACCAACTCAGACCTAGTGTAATGAGTGTAAGCTTTCCCACACAGCAACCATCAAGTAAGCCATAATAAAATTACAAATATGAACAACATCACAGTTGTCAAATCAATATGAAATCCCACCTAAAATAGCCTAATAAGGATTATCACAGTGCACATCTTCTATCCCAAGTTTGTCGCCGAAACAAATGCTCATGCTTTCTAAAGTAATCTGTGAGATTCCATGTAACAAAACCGCTGCCTATAGGGTTTAGAACAGTGTAAAAACAATGCACTCCCAAAGGTGCTTCGTCTTTAATACTTGCTTTTCACAAAAGTAAGTCATGTCAAGGGCTTTGATATAATGTTCGTAGTTAAAAGATCAAACCTGTAGAATCTGGCATACCTTTTTCCAATGAACCGATAAGGCCTAAAGCCTTTAATACTTGTGTGATACCATAACTAACAGGCCTATTCAAATAGACATAAGCTGGAAATCATAATCCACAGTTCTAAAATTACAAATATTTAGACAACAAAATGGTTTACTTACCTTACTAGGGGGAGTAGTTTTACAGCCTGAAGGGTTTTCTGGATTCGCATGATGTGCATTATTCCACCACCTAGTGGCAGGGTCCGGAATCATCTTCGTGCCTCCCTGTTTGATCAGGTAAAACATTGTTGCTGTATTGTTTGTATCAGTACAGTTTTCCCTGTTATGTGTGCCTGAAAAGCCTTCAAAACTAGGAAAACTGTCTTCATTTCCAGGATGTTGATGTCTTTTACAGTTTCTGGGTTGTTCCTCTGCCCTTGTACATTCAGGTTGCCTGTGTGTACTCCCAATCCCTTGTGGGATGCATCTGTTGTGATTGTCACAGTTGGAGTTGGTGTTTTTAATGGTCTACCTAAGGTTATGTTCTTTGATGTCCACCATTTTATCTCCTTTTACATTTTTGCTGTTACAACCGCTAGATCCTCCCAACTCCCAAGGTACAGTGACCAATTGTTGCATAACCATTCCTGGAAGGGGCCCATGTGCAGTCTTGTAAATGTTATGAGCAGAATGTATGATGCCATCATGCCCATTAGCTTCATACCTATCCTCACTGTTCGAGATTGACCCCTCTTGTATAGCTGAGCTCTTTCCGCCATCGCTTTTTAGTCAGGACCATGCGTTTTGAAGTTCAGTGTCACCCCTAGGAATGCTTTTTCCTGCTCTGGTTGTGGAGATGACTTTTTGTGATTTATGGTGATCCTTAGGCGTTTAAAGGTTGTGATCACTGTTTGAATGTTCTTTTGGTTTGGCATTTTTGTTTTGTTTTTGCCTTTATAAGCCAGTCGTCTATGGGTATACATGTATTTTTGTTATTAACAGAAAGGCTATCACTGACTGCTGCAAGGAATTTTGTAGAGATCTTTGGTGCTGATGTTTTGGCGAATGATAAGACTCTGAACTGATAGTGTACTTTCTCGAGTACAAATTGTAGGTACCTTTGTGTGCTTGATTCATGGGTATGTGCAGATTTGCATCCTTCAGGTCTAATGTTGCCATGCAGCAACCCCCTTTTGGACAAGTGGGAATACTCTCTGAAGTGTTTGTCATCTTGAAATGTGTGTGGATCAACTTCTTTATGAACACGAGGTCCAGAGTTGGTGATAGGGTGAGGTCTTGTTTCGGAACAAGGAAGTAGGGTGAGTAGTTTCCTTTGTTTTGTTCCCTTAGTGGTACCTGTTCTATCGCTTGTTTTTGTAGGAGTTCTTTGACCTCTTTCCTGAGCTGTGTGTTCTCCACCATTTGATATCTTTTTGGCTTTGGGGAAATTGAAAGTTGTTTTTGAGCAGTTCTATGCAGTATCCATTACGTATTTTTTGTGGGGCCTGTTTAGCTTGTTAAGTCATTTGTTGGTGGCTACTCCACCTCGGGGACTGACTTGTAGGGTGTTGTCACTGTTGATATGTGGCCTGTTGTGTAGCTTGGTGCTAGCTGGTATGAGTGTGCTGTTGCTGCTGACCCAATGGGAATGGTCCCCCCTGCCTGCAGGTCTTCAGAGTGTGCTTCCACCCCTCCTGAATGCAACATTTGCATTGTAAGGCTCCCATTGCCTTAGCCATCTTGCTGTCCTTTTTAGGTCGAGCATAGCAGCGCGTAACCGCTGCTTCTCCGATGTGTTGGTATCTATGTGGGCTTTTAACCACGCCCACCTCACGCCCATCACTTTCACTCGTTCATGGGCTTGCCTTTCAAAAATCCTTTGATGACATTGGTAAATGCTTTACGTTTGTCCTGCCTTGGGGTGGTTTTGTTACCACCTTGGGGACCCACCCTGTTGCATGGATAATTACATGTTTGCCGATACGTTTGACTGTGAGCTAACTTCTTTTTCCTTTTGAGTCTCTCCTTCACGCTCATACTCATGGCAGCCATGGTGCTTTTAATTGACTTGCTTATGTCAACAGTTTTACTCTACATTTTCAATTTATGTGGCAAGAAAAGTAGAGTAGAATGGTGCAAGGTAGGCTGCAGTGGCATGGAGTGCAGTGGCATAGAATGCAGAAGCCTAGAATGAAGTGGTATAAAGAGCAGTGGCAAAGAGTGCAGTGGTGCAGAGCAGATTGGGGTAGGTATGGTAGACGGAAAATGTCATAGTAGAGTGGTGCAGAGTAGAGAGGTGTAGAGTGAAGTGATGTAGAGTGCAGTGCTACAGAGTGCAGTGGTGCACAACAGATTGGAGTGGTGTAGAGCAGGGGAAAAATGTTCTGCAAACATGTCCATAATATGGAACATGTTTCTGCACTTTAAATTTCTTCCACTTAAAATATTGGTTGTATTTTTCAGTTCTTAACATGGCACCATGTTTACCAGCCTACTGTGTGTAAAGGTCACACTTTTAAATGGGGAAAATGGGGACAAATTAAACTGAAGAGTTAAATTTAGGGTAAATGGATTCCATAAAACTCATAATTTAAATATCCAAGTGCAAGTGCATCATTTACAAAAAGCAGGCATCTTGCGTCCAGTGGCCTTTAGACACTATCATATTTATAAAAGAAAAATCAGCCACTTTTTTTTTTTCTTTTTTTTTTTTTAAAATGGGAGGAATTTAAAGTGACGAAACATGCTTCATAAAACATTAACATGTAATTGGCTTAATTGAAAGTGGAGAAAAACAAAGACAATGTTTCATAGAAATATTTTCTTCACTTTAAATTTCTCCCATTTAAAACAAGCATTGGCATTGGAACGGGTCTCACATTTGCTTGAGTTAGAGCTAGTGACATTGAAATTCATAACTGGCCTTTTCTTGCCACATAAATTGGACAATCGCTGCTTATAGATACACACCACTCTCAGAGCAACACGCCCTTGTCACACAGGCACAGCCTTCTGTAGAAAATGGCTACGAAAATACATTAGCATGCATTCATGGCATGAGAAGCACAAAATGCACAGAAATTCCATATTTGTTAGGTTAAACAGGAAAAGGGGGGGGGGGATCACAGCGCCCAGTAAACTGTTACATCACATGGTCTCAATAAGCGACCCCATAACTTGTTAACCACCCATCCAACCACGCTGCCCCTCCCACAAAAACACACCTTTACCTACATGCAACCAGTCACTTTTTACACATGTAAAACTTAATCACCCGCCACTCCACCACATAACACAATTACAATAAACAAAGACCTATGCAAATTCAGCAAAGAACTGAGTGTCCCCTTAACAAGGTTCACCATCATCAACCTCAAGTTTAGTCAGTAAGGTTAAATCTAGAACAGCATTATTTTGTTAATTATGTTAACTAATAACAAGTATAAAGCCTGGCTGCTCTGCTCTGTACGTGGATTACATGCAGATCAATTAAAAATTAGCAGAAATAACCAGGAGCGAGCCCTTCCAATATTGTAGGACTATCTGTTCTAGCATAGTATCCCACCTCCAGCTAGACCAAAAAAAGTCCAGTCGTTTTTTTTTTTTTCTGCGAACTAACCATGCACATACAGATACTAAGCCAGTCAATGCAAGTATTAAAACCATTATCAATATGTATTTCAGACAGTGACTTTTCCCCAAGAATAGAAAAACGTTTTAAGCAAAAAATGTTTCACGATTCACAAAACTGCATTAACCAAATGCAGGGCAGTTCCCAGTCTAAAGTCTTGTTTTATTAAATTCACAGCCTTTGCAACAGAACAAAAATCGTAAATGATACATTTGACACAACCAACGTCTTACGAACCAAAATGGCAACTTTAGTCGGAGTTCAGATTTACACAAAATAATAAATTAAAAGGCCAGCAAGGTGCATTTTAAGTGACGTATGACCAAGTACCAGCAGGAGGAGGGAGAAGGGGCCATCACGCGCTGTAACAGGAGGAAGCATGATGTAGTTTGATGCACAACAAAAATTTTCTCTTAGGAAAATCCCTCTGGGAGGAAACTAAGCACAAAAGGGAGAGTCATTTTGAAAACTGAAGCATTTAAGACAAGCACAACAGACAACAAATGGCAGGAGTGGGCATGGTTAAAAGCAGATATTGAATACAACATTTCTTCCAGACAGTGCAACGCGCTGCCTACGCTCGGCCTAAAAATGATTGTGTTTTTGTGTTATAAATATGGCACAGTGTGTAATGGCCAACTGGGAGCAAGAGGCCTCCTGTTTGTAAATGCAACACTTTGAAACGGGAGAAAACTAAAGTGAAAAGTTAACTTAATCATTAAGAAAGCTTTCCATTTAAAAGCATTCAGAAACATTTTGTTCACACACTCCAACACGGTGCAGTCGTGAAGAGTAACTGAAGTAGAGTACATTGGTTCTGAGTAAAGTGTTGTAGAGTGCACTGGTATACAGTGCTGTGGCACTGAGTGTAGTGGAGCACAGCAAAGTGGGCAGAGTGGAGAGGTGCAGAGTGGAGCAAAGTGTTGTGGCATAGAGTAGATTGTTTCTGAGTAGAATGGAGTGGAATACAGTAGAGTACAGTGGCATAGAGTGCAGAATAATTTACAGTGGCGTGGAGTGGCTTAGACTGCACTGGACTAGACTGCAGTTGTACAGAGTAGATTGCATAAGGGTACAGTGCAGTGGCAAAGGGTGCAGTGCCGTAGAGTGGCATACACTAGAGTAGTGAAGAGAGTAGCGTGCAGTGGTACTTAGTAGAGTGGTGCAGAGTAGAGTGCAGTAGTGCAATTGAGTGGCGTAGATTGGAGTAGTGTGGAGTGGTGCAGAGTAGAGTGGAGTGGTGAAGAGTAGAGTCGAATGGCGTAGAGTGGAATATGCAAAGTGTGGTAGCACACTTCGGGAATCGTACAATTATCCATGTAACGGGGGCAGTTTGCAAGGCGGTAACAGAAGCGCCCCAACGAGGGACAAATGTAAAGCATTTACCAATGATAAAGGATTTTTGAAAGGCAAGCCCACAAACGAGTGAAAGTGATGGGCGTGCGGTGGCCATGGTTAAAAGCCCACAATTCTTACAGTGTGTCAAAGTGCTTGCACACTCGACCTAAAAAAGCCTGAAAAACACAGCATGAAAAGGGTTGCATTCAAACTCTTATATTTGCCTATTTTGAATTACAGTAATTTTCAATTACAAAGGAAATGTGTGTACCAGCTATATAGGCTATATCGGCACATATTAAGTTGACTATTTTTTTGCACAGGTGAAGCAATGGGACTGGGATTGGCTATCATGCAATATTCTTTATTTTTCAAAAGATTTCGAATACACAAAAGACTGGCAAAAATATACAAAATGTAAAACTAAAGGTGGGCCAAGGGGCCCGCCAGCAGCCATTTGCTGCCTGGTCACTTTTGTTTTTTTTAAACCACTCTTGTGCACATTATGTCATTATTTTTTTTTAACTCACCACTTTAGTTGACATAGGACAACTTGAGATGATAAATAAAAAAAAAATGTAAAAAATGGTGGTCACATCATGACACAATGGATGTTTATACCCTATCACGCTAGGCTGCCATTGAGTCAAAAGATGGAAGCATGCATGTGCGGATACACATTGCTCTTTTTTTTCTCTTTTTTAATTTTATTTTTGCTGATGCTAAACAGCATTTGCAAAAAAAACATTAGCAAAGCAACAGGTCGGAGAAGGTGAGAACTACAGGCTTTGCCAATGCTGGTTATCTTAGCAATTTCAAACAGGTGTTAACCTCATGGTTGATTATGAACTAGTGAACTTAAGTTGAAGCCCATCATACCATCTGACTAACAAGTGGGTTCAGTATATGCTCATCGGCCTCTGAAAAGCCTTTACAAATTTCAGAAGTAAATGCTATGTGCGTTATTTAGCATTTCATATATCAGACGGAAATATTTTTCTTGGACAAAGCAGTATGTGACAACTTTCTTGGAGCCATAAACCCAAAATGAGACGCATCACCTGACTACGCTTAGGACTGACTGACGTAAAAGAATTGGCAAGTTAAAACCAAGTCAGTATGGCAGTGGTATATAGTTGTCAGGTGGATGGACTGGGCTGAATCAGGTTATCTTCCACCAGCTGCCTGGTGAAAATATAGATTTCCACATTGTTCTCTATTCGCAGACGGCTATTTCGGTAACACATCTGAATTCTGCTCGTTTTAAACATACCAATTACTAATATCTCATGAACGCTGCCAGAAAACTTTTCTTGGCAGACAGAGAGGGTTAAAATTGTGCAAGCAAAATAATTATACTTTAGTCCTAAAACACAACATACGTTTCAAACTGAACTTACTCTCTGAGGAGTTAGTCTTCATTCAATAAAGAAAAAAGATTAAAATGCATTTCTGGTGACGCAATTACACCTATACGGTAAGTTTTTTTCCCAGTAACCAGCTGCAGGTACTGTAATACTAGTGGCAGCAGCAGAAAACATGCATTTGCAATGCAATAGGTCTCGCATTTTCTTGAGTTAGAGCTATTGGAATTGTAAATTCATAACTGGACTTTTCTTGCCACATAAATTGGTCAACCCTGCCTCAATTTCGTCTTTTCCTGACATATAATTCCAGTGGCCCAGCATTTAACTAAAGCACTTCCATTTACCTTTTTCCTCTATCTTAAAACATATCAAATTAACATATACACCTTTATCGGAAATAAACTTTCGGCATTAGAGTGTAATGCTCAAAACACCATATCAATAATATAATTTGGGACGGACTGAAGGGTGCAAGGAAAGAGGGAGTCGGGAGTAAAGATGGAGAGGACAAGTGACATAGTAAAGGTGTCAGGGGCCCTGGAGTAAGAAAGGAAAATGGTTGACTGAAATTTCGGTAGGAAAATACAGCCGTAATTAGAGTTGAGTGAGGTCCATTGGTCTCTGGACCCTGGTGCCACTGCACCTGTTGCTCCATTGATAACTAGGCCTCAGGAGAGAAAGCGGATGGGGCAGAAAAAGAACCGAAATGAATACAACAGACAAAAGGAAGAAAAAGAAGGGGTCACAAAGAAATAAATGAAAGAAGGGAAGAAAGAATGAGAAAAAGAAAACACAACTAAGAAGAAAGAGCAAATGTGTGAGACAAAAGAAAAAAGGGAAGGAAGCGAGGAGATAAAGAGGAAAAAAAATAATCAAAGAAGTGTGAAAAGAAAGAGAAAAATGAACATTAGAGAAAAAAAGGAGAGATTATGAAAGAAACAGGCAGCGAAAGTACCAGGGCATGTATGTACTGACAGATTTCCCACAGACACAGAATGGGAAAACCACTTTGACACTTCGGGTGCTGACAAGTAACTTGTGGCTTCCACAAAAAGAGGGATTTATAGTAAAACGTGAATTGGCAGATAAAGATAAGAAAAAACACCAGAGAAAGGGAGGAAGAAAGATCTTTAAAAAAAAGTGAAAGGACGTATACTGAGTCAAAGGAAAGAGCAAAGAAAAAAGAAAGAAAGAATGAAGGGAAGAGAAACAAAATAGTGAACGAATGAACTCGTGGTGAAGAAAAAAAAGACAGTAATGAAACAAGGAAAGAAATAACCAAGTTTTGCCAATTTGAAAGAAGTGGTAGCAAGAGGAAGAGGGAAATAAACGGGGGTGGAGTAGAAATAAACAGTTGAAAGAAAGAGTGAAACTGTTAATGTGTGGATTTTAAGAGTTGTACATAGAAAAGTAAGGGAGAAAGAAACCATTGAGAGTAAACAGAGTAAAGGAGTGGGATATGTGAAACAGACCCTCCCAAATAGAGATGGCAGCTAAGAATAGATTTAATTGGCTACCCAACGTCCTCAAACAGAGTGTGGAATAGCAGGGTGCACTGCAGAACAGCAGGAGCAGAGTTGTATGTGAACCCCAATACATCAATATTGGAGCGCTTCAGATAAGGCTTGGGGGTATAGATAGAGCTGTGTCTTGACCCAGTGCTGGAACAACAAAGTCAGCGGTTAAGGAATGAGAAACGGAGTGCTGTTTAATTCCTGGTATTGGAATAATGGGGCGCTGCACGTTAGAGTTGAGGTGCACTGACAGAGTTGGATGTGGGCTGTACTACCGGAATAGTAATGGGCACACAAGGTCAGAAGTGAGTTATGTGTGGTACCTAGTATTGGCATGCCAGTGTTAACCTGGAGGTGCCCTGGTGAAGCTGCAAGTGAGGCCCAGCATGGGAGTGCCATTGCCTCTGAACTACAGAAGTCATTAACCGTGTGTGCGTGAGCATTAGCACTGAGAAGAAATGTGCACTGAATGTGAGAATTGATGGATTCTGGCGGAGCTGTGGTGATTTCCATCAACAGTGGAGTTGGACGTTAGACTTAGGGTGCACTGGCTAAACTGGGTTTTGCTCTTCTGGGTCCAGTAGTGGCTTGGCAGTGGGACTGAATATTAGAATTGAGCTACTGTATGTGAGCGGGGTCCCAGTATAGGAAAGGAAGTGACCTAGCCGGGGAAGAACTGAGGTGCACTGATGAAGCTGGGCCCGAGGTCCTAGTTCTGGAACAGCAGAGTGTACTTACTGTAAAAACGGAGGTGCTCTGGCAGACCGCGTGTGTGGGGTTCCTGGCACTGGCACGGCTGAGGACTTGGAGTGTGTGAACCGAGGTGCACTAATGGAGCTGCGAGTGGGATCCCAGTTGGAGCAGAAGTGGGCTCTGTCTCTAAGGAATGCAGAGCCCTGGTAGAGCTGGGTGCCTTAGCTGTAAGCAATTACAAGCGATTCTCCGCCCTTGATCTCAGTACACAGGTAGGCACACTTGGTAAAGAAAATCCAAGGAAGGGAGGGAACCAGGCAGCTCAGAGAAGGCGCAGAGAGCCCACAAAGACCAAATCTGACCAAGATAACAGCCTGATTTAAAGCCCTGTTTACAGGTACGTTCAGAGGAAGAATGCTGTGCAAATGAAAAGGGAAGCGTCCCTGGACAGGAGCAGGAAACAAAGTAATTTTTTTAAAAAAAAGGCCCCTACAGGCCAGATAACCAGGACGAAGCGTAATTATACAGTAGTTGGCCCCTGCTCCACACAGGAGGGACAAAGAGGCATGATTGACCACTAGCAAGCAAGGATTTTTCAATGACACTGAAACTAACAAATAAAATAGCTGGAAGCCCACAGAAGAAGTATACAAGAGGTTGTACGCTTATACTCTACCTAAAAACTGCATCCAACTCTTTACTGAACAGCTCTGCACGCTGGTTCAGCTACACATACATGTCATGCTTGATATTCCTGTCAGTGCACATATGTACACCACCGCCAACTATCTTTAATTTAATAAACAATCATTTGCAATGCAACAGCTCTCGCATTTGCTTGACTTAGAGCTATTGGCGTAAATGCATAACTGGACTTTTCCTACCACATAAATTGGTCAACCCTGCTGCATAATTTGGTCATCTCTGCTCCATAATTCCAGTGGCCCTGCGTATAGCTAAAGCATTTCCATTTACCTTCTTCCTCTAGCTGCAGCAAAAAATTATTATTTTGGGGTCCCCCCCCAACCTAGTGGGTATTGAGACCCAGAGATGACCTAGACAGAAAGTGCACGTCGTGTGGTGAGTTATGGGCAAAAATGTTAAGCGAATATTGTAGTATTCTGACTGTAATACTCAGAAAAGCCCCTAGAGGGCACCACTATAAAAATACTTGTAAGAAACATGGTCATGTAATCATATAGACAGTGCCTAGAGAGCATAACCATATGAAAAAGAATGGCAGAACGTAATACAGTGTAACCATATATTTATCACCTAGAGGGCACAGTACATTACACATACAAGGGCACCAGCATCATTCAACAAAAATGTTTAGAGACACTTTTCTTTCGGCTCAGTCCTCGTGAGATGTCTGCATGGAGCTCTAGTACCCCTTTGATGGGTGTGGATCCAGGCTTGCACATGCTAAAGGGAGGCCCTAATCACTCCCAGTAAAACATCTGCAGAACAGGCAAACTGTTCTACATCTAGAACAGAGGACCTCCTCAAAAACTCTTTGTCGTAACTATAGGTTGGTTGTACTCTCTCACACTCTGCATACTTGTGCCTATTCAATTTATTAACAGCTTACCCCTGCCAAGTTGTAGGATGTACAAGGAAGTCTACTGGACTGTTTGAGGCCTTGACTAGAATGCATTTGAAACAGCATTGGTCTATTTGTAGTTTTTGCTTCTCATCCTCGCTGCAGGAATAATGGCTGAAGGTGGCCTGACCAATATGGAAGGTGTAGGGGACTGCAAACAGGCCAGTGCCAAGCTGTTTGTCGGAAACAATTTGGTGGCGATCATAAGTTAGCACTTGCCCCTTTTAATACAAATACCTTAATTTCTTATTAAAAGAAGCATGGATCCAAAGTTGATTTAACAGATATAAGTGGCACAAATAGTTTTTCTCGCATTACTACTTTAATGTTCTAAATAAAATATATTAGTACCCAATGTATAGTGACTCTCTATCAACATCGAGAAATTGAAAGGCTATGTGTGCCCGGCCTGGATGAGAACCTGTAACTAGCATGTTACACAGACATAACTGCAAAACAAAAAGACTTTTCAAACAGAATGTGTGCGACAACTACTTTAATGGCTAATGAGCGGCAATGAATTAAAAAGATGCACACAGCTATTCACAGTAGCTAAGGTCCCTGGAGTTCCATGTACAACACCCACTTCATGGCTTATTGCGACAAGTTCATCCTACTCTCATACTTTGTAAATTTTCTCACATTGTGTTTATTGTCGCTCTCAGGGTTGTTTACCAATCTCTTTATTATGTATTTGTTGTTAGTAGCATGCTATCCGGCACAGCTCTTAATGGCATACTTTACAGTTTCTATACAGCAGTAACAAAAACAAGAGAAGGAGAACAGGGCCATATGTGTAACAGAAAGTACAGGAAAAACATACAACCACTGTTTGACAACCTCTGAGTTTATATGTGCAATTGAGAGGAAACTAGTATATAAACACGCAACACAACAATTTTTTGGCAGAAAGTGAATTAGTTCGATGATTGTTGGAGTTTCTAGAAATGTAAATTAGACTTGAGAGGAAGTGTTAGTACATACTTCACTGAATAATAAAATCATAGTAATGGAGGCCACATATATGCCTTGAAGGGAGGCAGATGGCACCGGCAGCAGAACAAAGACAGCCGGGCCAGCCTTTAATCCTGGCACTGAGCTGGGGCTAGCAGCGGTTCTCTGGTGTGCACCCGCGCTCAGAGTGCACTACGTGCATGCACATGGCCTCTCCCCTTCCTTTATCTCACATGCAGAGAAGCACACATGAATAATTTAGTGCCCGTCTCCTGGTTCCCTGGCGACGCCCGTGGGTAATGGGCTCTTTGGCTCTTGCCAAAGGGCATCTTTTCTGTTCTCGCAGCCCCTGCAGAAACAACGGCGGCAAACTGGTCCCGGGCCAGGCAACTCCGCCCACACCAGAGTGGACCCAGACAAGAATGAGAAGGAAAGTAATCTTGGGCAGAACGGCTTCTGTGCTGTATGACCAGGACTTTCAAATTAACAATCCTGTTAGCCCGAGGTATTAGGATGCAGCCTTTGCTTGCAAGAAAATAAAATACAAGGAAGGGCAGGAGCCAGGTAGCTGAGAGAGAGCAGCAGACGATTAGCAAATGTGACCAAGATAACAGGCTGATTTACAGCCCTATTTACAGCGAAGCTAAGCTGAGAGCAAGAATGATCTGCAACTCAAAAGGGAAGCTTCACCAAACACGAGCAGGAAACAAAGAAAAAAAAAACTGTCCCCAAAAGTACAGATAAACACAACAAAGCTTATTATACAATTGTTGGTCCCTGCTCCGACAGAGAAAAAAGAGGGACACATAGGCATGACTGACCACTAGCAAGGAAGGATTTTTAGATGACACACATGAACAAATTAAATACCTTCAAGCCCACAGAAGAAGTATATTTGAAAGTATACAAGAGGTCGTACACTTGCGCTCAACCCAAAAAACAACCAATTAGTGCACATTTTCTGTTGAATGGCAAACGGTGAGATGGGATAGTGAACAAGCATTGGCAAAGCCAATCTATCTCGTTTATGCAAGAGCTACTGGCTTCGCCAATGTGTTTTAGCCATGGTGTGCACCATCGTGGCTGCTGTTCAGAATAGGTTAGTGAGGTAGAGTGGAATGTTGTAGAGTGTGATAGGGTGGAGTGGCAAAAAGTTGAGTTTCATGGAGTGTGGTAGAGTGGTGCTTAATATAGTAGAGTGGAATGGAGTAGAGTGTCACAGTAGCATGAGGTGCTTTAGAGACAAGTGGCAGAGTGAAATGGCAAAGTACAGTGTTGCGAACTAAAGTGGTGCAAGGTGTTGTAGAGGTGAAAAAAGTGAAATGGCAGAGTGAGGTGTTGCAGAGCAGAGTGGCACAGAGTAGAGTGTCAGAGTGGAACATAACAGAATGGATTGAAACAGAGCAGAGTGGAATGGAGCGTCAAAGTGACACACATGAGAGTGGTATGAAGTGGAGTATGCACTGTGTGGTAGCTCACTGCCATTACAGACAGCACATTTTCAATTGAAATGAACATTACATTTGCAAAGACAAACAGTTTTACGAATAAAACTATACAGTGCACAGATGAAAATCTGGGGAAACTGCATCACCTAGTGCAATGATTTGTATGATCATATTAATATATTTGTTTACAACATACTTCAGAAATAACAAAAAAAAGTAGTGCATTTGTGTTTCTAATTCCAATATATTCTGAAATACTTACACAGTTCATTTAAATGTTGTGTGCTAGAAAAAAAAAACTGTGCTACCTAGAGTATTCAGCAAGGTTGTCAAATAAATCCTCTCACTTTGAAGTCCGAGAAAGAAAAGTAAACTAGCACCTGACATTTGACCTCTGACTTTGGATACTCAACAAACGCAACAAGACAAGCATAAGATTTACAGGTCTGTTTACAGAAAGGGAGAACTTAGAAAGATACAATAATTAAGATTTTGGCATGGGAAGGTACAAACACAAGCCCGACAGCCTAAAATAAAAAAAGATAGCAAATAGAAAGAAAATGCGAGTTACAAACCACATAGCCAATGGCAAGCAACAACAGGCAGAATGCATTCCTACGTCAGATTCCTGAATGTCCACGATGTCTTTAGCAAACCAGAGAGCTGCACTGTCTAGTAGCCTGCAACATAAAAATGAGAGGTTGCAGCAAATGCCATCTTGAGGATGGTGCATAACCACAGCCACCCACTGTTTTTCAGAACATATTGTTAAAGTTTTTCAAGCAAAAGTCGTAAGTAAATTTAATAAGGGAGCTGAGCTTTGGGCCCTGATCCAGAACACAAGCAGAGTATGATGTTTTGAGAGGAGATTCTGGAAATCGATGGTTAAGTTACCACCAAGTTTCCCCAGAGTCACTTTAGAATCGTATGTTGGCTACTTTTTAATTGAAGCCAGCTGCTAAAAGTGCCTCATAAAATAAGGGGTGAAAAGACTAAGAACACCAGGGAACAAATTGGGCTTGGAAAGAGCATTTTTTCACAAATGGCAATCACTTTTTGAAATTCAACGGGGAAAAGAAGCAAAGAGACTCTACCTGATACTGTCCCCTGCACCTTCCAATAAAGTTATTGACAACAAAGAAGATAAACTCCATTGTCAATAAACACTTCTCAAGCCTTAAAGTGGAATAGAAACTCAGCTATTAAAAAATTACTGCCTAGGACCCATGCTTGCATGTTTGACCCCTCACGGAATGCTCAACAATACCCCATCCAGCTATCAAACTAGAAAGAAGCGACCCTTCACTCTGGCAAAAGGAGAATGTTACTATTAAATGGCATCTGGAGCAGAAGAAACACTATTATCAGAGAGGACATGAAGCAGTTCTTGCTTAATTGAAAGTAGTACATGTGTCCGGTTCAATACAATAGTGAAGCTCTTGCATACAGACTAGCTCAAAAACCCAAACAATTGTTATTCCTCCAGTGTGACCTTTCATGCCACACAAAAAATAATCTGCATTGTACTTGAGGAGGAGCTAGGGCATTTGATGAAGCTCCTGCAACATTTAAGCCCCGACAACAAACATAAAAACGTAACTATCATATTAAAGAACTTGTCGGGATTCTGCACCTGTGTAGCCGGTTATTTAATGTCAATGCTTCTGCTATTAAGTGCACATCAGTACTGCTTTAATAAAAGAGTAAACATATTTAAAAAAAGAAATAAGAACTTGTCAGGATAAAAGCAGAAACCATCTGTCCTGCTAATAGTTCTACAGGACAAAGTGAAACTGAGACGAACTGCAGCAAGAGCGAAGCCTCCAAATGTAAGACAATTTATTTTGTTGCATGTTTTTTGCAGGGATACCTGGCTCATTTTATCTTTATTTTAACTATTTGGTTTAAATGTTAATGATTATTGTATTAAAGACAGTTATGCTTTTGCTTTGTTGGCCAAAAGCACCTTCAATAAAATTCAATTGACTATTCATGACTATTACAACCTGTCCAAATGAAGAATGGATGGAAAACATTAAAAGTAGATTTGACAAACAATCCAAGTTACTGAAGCTAAGCCCTATGTAAGGAAAAATGATAAGACAGAGAGAGACAGGTTGTAATCCACGCTGCTTGCCTGACAAAAGGAACTGAGAATGTACCACAAAAGCATAAGAGGTACCTCTGAGCAAAGGTGTGTAATATCAGCTACTGAAGCAGTTGCAGGGCACATGGAGTTTAAAGAATGGAAAGGAGCCAGTATGTGAAGAATATCTAGCTACAGTGGATGCAGGTGAATTTGGAAAGTTATGCAGTGCAAACAGTTGCAGCACATTACAATATGCGACTAAATGAAGACAGGCTTCCTACAAAGGAGTTTTCAGGTGTACACTTCATTCCAGCTCCAAAAAAAAAAAAAATTGGGCCACATGTTTCACAAACAGTTTTGAAGGGACAGTCATGCCATACTCTATTCGCCTGTGTGAAAAAAGGCCACACCTTTATATGGGTATTGGCGGCGGTCACCTCACCGACTCTTTGAAAACATGTCAGTGAAATAATTCATTTTTCAGCATGATTTCCCCAAAATTAGCTAAAAAGCCATAGGTTCGATGGACAGTTAAAAAGGCATTGATGCTAGTTTGATACAATTTTTAAGATGTATGTAATACTTGTATTCACTTATTCTTGTTTTCCTACTCAGCCATTTCCAAGCAGATTCATACAATACTTTATGATTGAGAACATACTTGCAAAGGTCAGGTTGGTAAAAAGAAAATTTAGCCTAAGCTCATAATCTCAGGACACAGACACCATAAGCTTCTTTCGGTTAGAAACATCTCAAAAGATCACACACTAGACCTTCCACTAGAACCTATACCTCAACAATATAACACAGCAAACATACGGTTCTGTTCAATAAAACAGCACTGAATCTACAGATTGAGAAGGGGCAAAATGTCAAGCATACATGCCAGGAATCTAGCCTGTGGTCTGCAGGCAAAAACAGACAACAACAACAAGTGTCCACTGCTCAAATTAATGAGCAATGAGATCACTCAATGAGAATTCGCAGACTGTTTCCTTGTAGGAAATCAGCCTCTGCAGAATGTTATTTGTTTTATTATTACTGATAGCCTTGAAATTGACAGTTTTGGTTAAAAATATATTCCTGGCCTGCAGGGAAATTCTCCTGTCTGGGACCCGCATGCAACCAGGCTCGACAGTGGAAGATCATCGCCAAGGCAAAATGTGTCAGGGACATAGAGGCACCTGGCCGAGCCAGTGGCTGGGGAATAGTTGGGGACAGGGGGTCAGGAGGCGGTAGGCAAGCAGAACCCAGAACAACAGGGGGCGGCCTGCTGATGTTCAGAGCGGGTCACACAACAGCGGTGGCATTCTTGGGGCCTGTAGAACCATGGAAAATGTGAAGGTGAACCTCGATTTTGAGAGTCTTGTAGGTGTGCATAGCGGACAGCGCAAAGAGTGGACTTTAGGCAGGTCTGCCTGCCTCTCTGGAAACGAGATCGATAAGTGAGGAAAGTTGTCAGTATAGTGAGTCGGCCCAATCATGATCTTCCCAGTTTGAATGGTTTAAAGATAAGATCAAGTATCTGGACATCTATGTTCCCTCCAAAATACGGAGACTCTAAGCTGCTAACTACCCGAGGCTGTCCAAAGCAGCCCTCACCGACTCATGTAGATGGCGTAATTTTCATATCTTAATATAATGAGCTGAGTATATGCTATTAAAATAAACATCCTGCCCAGACTATTATGTTTCCAAGCTTTGCCAGTGAGCATCTAAGAGGCAGACGTAAAACCTACAGCAGGCCACACTCCTACATATGGGTGAACAAAAAAGCTAGAGTAGCGAGATCAGTTCAGTAGGTCCATAGCAGCTCGGGGGAATGGGACTTCCAGGCTTAAGACAACATTTTTATGGCTCACAGTTCCATATTTTTTTTTCAAAAGGTCTGTTTATGAAACAGAGGCGCACTGAATTAATACGGATACAGCAGTGACAGGCCTGGTGCGGTGGACTAGACCGTGAATGACCAATCCCGACAGACCCTTAGTACATTAGCATCTGAAATCCTGAAACCAACTATAGAAAAATAGGACGCACACACGAAAACGTGAGCTCGGACATAATTTCCGTCCTCATACAGCCTGCTGTGCAAAATCCAAGCTTGGCACCAGGAAGTTCAAGGGAGGGAAGGGGTAGCTAACAGGAGGGAGAGATGCTTCGAAATCTCTTTGATTAAGAGGAAGTAAAAACATTTAAGTCATGTAAAAAGAACTTCAAAGTGAAAGAAACTGACCACATGAACTATTGGCAGTAGTGACACAGGGTTCTTCACCCAACCAACATAATGGCAGCTTCTAGACCCATTAATGAATGTGAGAAGCTCTTCCCTACTTATGCAACATTTAAGGAACTTGTATTCAAAATGTATTCAGTACCAATCGCTAGAGAATCCATAGGACAAAGGACCTACAAGAACAGATGGTCTTGAGCGACATGAACGGGGTAGTGGGTTACTCACTGCAGCCTAACTTTGCTGTTTTATTCCTGTATTTAAGATCTATGGACTACAAAATGCCCACCACTGCGGACTGCAGAATAACTATTAATATAATATTGGCAGCAAAACAAACTATTGCACAATGACAGAAATCCACTATAATCCAGACAATGCATGATTGGTGTTAGACCTGTCAGCTATTGGCGTGTTTTCCCCTGTTTTTTGGCTTCTGGCCTCCTGTTTTTGATCCTATGCAGAATTTTGATCTTGCTGGCCTTAGGACTCTGGGCACTTTACCACTGCTGACCAGTGCTAAAGTGCAAGTTTTCTCTGTCTAAATGATACTGGTGATTGGTTTATCCATGATTGACATATTTGATTTACTAGAAAGTCCCTAGTACAGTGTGCACAGTGTGTGCCCAAGGCCTGTACTTCAAATGCTACTATTGGGCCTGAAGCACTGACTGTGCCACCCACATGAGTAGCCCCGTAAACATGTCTCAAACCTGCCACTGCAGTGTCTGTGTGTGCAGTTTTAAACTGCCATTTCGACCTGGCAAGTGCACCCACTTGCCAGGCCCAAACCTTCCCTTTTACTACATGTAAGTCACCCCCAAAGGTAGGCCCCAAAGCATCCCAATGGGCAGGGTGCAGTGTATTTAAAGAGGTAAAACATATACTGGTGTGGTTTACATGTCCTGATAGTGAAATACTGCTAAATTTGGTTTTCAAGGACTCTCTCCTTCATAGGGTAACATGAGGATCACCTTGAAATATCTTTTAATTGTAATTTTCCATTGGGAGCACATGGAGATATGGAGTTTGGGGTCTCTGAACTCACAATTTAAAAATACATCTCTTGGTGACGTGGGTTTTTAAATTGGTGAAGTTTGAAAATGCCACTTTTAGAAAGTGGGTATTTTATTGCTTAACCATTCATTCTGTGCCTCTGTCAGTCTGTGGAATACATGTCTGGGCCAAGATGACAGTTGGGCTGCTTGTGAATTTTTGGTCTATACCGTCACACAAGGGAGCTGAGGTGTGCCCTGCATTTCCTGATGGGTCTTCCTGAGATAGAGTTGTGGTAGGAGCTGACACTTCTACCTGAATAGGACTGTGCCTGTCCTTAAACAAAGCAGTCGCCAACCCCTTGGAGTGTGTCTGGGGCCAGGGCAGAGAAAGGCAGGGTCTTGTGCACTACAAAGACTTCTCATTGAAGTTTGCCTACTTCAAAAGGCAGAAATGTGTACAAGTACTGGACCTCTGACCCCAAAAAGTTAAAACACTTCTGAACTGAGGACCTGAGGACACTATGATAGGAAGTAGGGCTAGATGCCGTAGGAGGGTCTGCCACTCTGCCTGTTGCTTTGTTGAGCTGGTCTGCTGCTTCGGTCCTAGGAGTGAAAGGACTGGACTATGCTTTCTACATCCTGTTTCCCAAGGTTCTCCAAGGGCTAGGACTGAGCTTGGTGTTGGGGACATCAAAAACTTCATCTGCCAGTGCCTGGGCTCTTCTGCTGAGAGTCTTGACTTGCCAAGTGATGCCAGCTCAAGACCATGCGCCCTTGGAAGTTTAAGATGATGACTTGAAGGAGAAACTCCTTGCACCAAAGCACCAGAAAAATCAAGGCAGCACCTGTCTCACGACTGCAGAATTGGCAGAGCACCTATTTCCCCACGGCTCCAACACAGCATGTCTGGATTTTCCATGCATCGTCCCCGGGGCATCAATTTCTAATCGACCCCGCAACACTGTAAGGAACTGAGGCTGCGTGTCCGGAAATCAATGCATTGCCTTTCCTGCAAGGAAAGAATCAACGTATCACCTGCCCTGCACAGTAAGGAACTGATGCATCGCTTTGCTTTTCGGCACCTCACCTCCCCTGCAGCCCGCATCGTCTTTGTTTTTGACTCATCCCATGTACTTAGTGCTAAAAAGATGCAATCATTGATTCCTATGGATTAAGACTCATTTCCACTTTTAAAAAGTGAACTCTTTACTAGTTTATGTTGGAGTTTTGTTGTTTTTGGATTGCTTAATTTAGATAAATAGTATATATAGGGTGCAAACCACTGCCAACTAGAGACACCATTTCTAAAAAATGGGATAGGAATTATAGTCTCTATTAGCCATGGAAAATTGACTTGGGACTTGCAAAATCGGACTTATATATACAAATAAACATGGAGTCCTCTATCAGACTGAGGTCCTGATTACGACCTTGGCTGATGGGATACTCCGTCACAAATGTGGCAGATATCCCCACCCACCCTTTTACAAGTTCCATAGGCTATAACAGAACTTGTAGTAAGGGGCAAACGGGCAATCCGTCATGTTTCTGACGGAGTATCCCATCCGCTAAGGTCGTAATCAGGCCCTGAATGTCTATCCAAGCAACCGTTAAGAGATGCCCAATAGTCCCGAAACCCTTTCCTTTAGTTGATAGTCATGATCCGCAGGAGGGGATCTGACCTTATAAGATAAGTTTGAGCTGGGGGCTAAACATTGCTGGAAAAGTATTTTCTAATTGCCGTGATGTGAACCTGCCAGGGGGACTGTGGGTGTGGGATAATATTTTATTCTTGTTGATAGTTGTAAAACTAACAACAGGTTTTGAAGAAAAAATATATTTCCAGTCCTTTAACTTAAGAATCAGCAAACCTTTTAGTCGACAAACACATGAATATAAATGGCCTTCAACCCTCGTACTTGTGATCCAAAGTAAGATGCGTACCTAGCAGTACAAACTGCAGAATAAGTCATACCTAAAGGAATCTGGGTAGACAAGAAAAAAGCAAGCACTTCAAGCTAAGTAATTTAAACAAGCTTTTCTACGTTTTCTTTAAATTAAGGTATCTTGCCTCTTTGGAGAATTGCCTTAATTGGCTCTCATGTTATAATACAATCCTGGCATATTATAATGTGGTACTAAACAAATTAACTTCAACAACAAGCGGGTACAGTAAAAGTGTGACAGACCATAGATATATTAATCAGTTCATCAAACAGTACCAGAATAAAAAATAAGCTTTGCAATTCTTGGGTTAGCGATTCAAGTAGTTGTTGGCATTTTGATCCATTTTGAGATAATAAATCCTCATCAGTGCCTTATCTACTGGTCCCTAGGTCCAGCTTCACAAGTTTAAAACCCTGCACATTATATTAATTACAAGAGAAAAAAATATTTATACCAAATGGGGTGTTGAGGAGAAGCCAAGTTGGCGACTGTGTTGGAGCATCAACTCCAAAAGAATAAGTTACTTACCTTCGGTAACGCTTTTTCTGGTGGATACAATAACTACCTGTGGATTCCTCACCTAAAGAATTCTCCCCTCGCGCCAGCCCTCGACGGAAATTTCTTCTAGCTCTGCACGTCGACGTCACAATCGCCCGACTCCACGCGACGCCACATGACGTCATCCAGGCAATAAGAAGCCCTCGTCGACGTGCAGACGTCAGTTATCATTTTTTTTTTTTTTTTAACGTGCCATAGAGGCGAACAGGTTAAGCCTAAAAAGTACACATTCATCCAGAATAGATGAAAATAAAACATTTAATATAAAACTCAATAAAATTCAGTTATGAATGCTCAATCCGAGACAGAAATAAATATATTTATGTATAAATCCAGTCCAAAATGCCCATTTCACTATCTTAATGTGCAAAGGAAAAGTATATACAATGAATACAACTATATGCATGAAACAGCTATATACATATATTACAAGATCAAGGATGCGCACCCAAAGAGATCTTGGTTTGACCAGTCAGGCACCGGGGAGGCGGGTGGGACCGTGAGGAATCCACAGGTAGGTTTATCCATCAGAAGAATAAGTTACTTACCTTCGGTAACGCTTTTTCTGGTGGATACAATAACTACCTGTGGATTCCTCACCTAAAGAATAGAGTCCCCAAGCAGTAAAACCTCCGCTGGTGGGTGCCCGAATGGTCAAACCAAGAAATCTTGCAGCACCGAGCGAGCAAAATGGCCATCCCTCCTAACCTCAGAGTCCAAACAGTAATGCTTGGCAAAAGTATGGAGGGACGCCCAAGTTGCTGCCCTGCAGATGTCATCCACAGGAACACCTCTAGCCAAAGCTGATGAAGCTGCTTTGGCTCTGGTGGAATGGGCATCCAGCCGGTGGAGCCTCTCTTCCTCTTTGGATGGGTGAGGTGGAGGGTAAAAGGAAGAGAGAGTAATCGACTGCCCCAGGTGAAAGGGTGTAACAACCTTCGGTAGGAAAGCCGCCTTGGTCCTCAACACCACTTTGTCCTTAAAGAAAGAAAGGTATGGGGTTTCCACCGAGAGAGCCTGAAGCTCGCTAACCCTTCTGGCAGATGTTATGGCCACCAGGAAAACAGTTTTAAATACCAGGTACCGTAAAGAACAAGAATGCATTGGTTCGAACGGAGCCCCCATAAGAAAAGTTAAGACTAAGTTAAGATCCCACTGAGGCATAACGAATGGCGTGGGTGGATACCTATTAGTGAGTCCCTTTAGAAACTTTAAAACAATTGGTGATTTAAAGAAGGACGGTTGATCAGGAAGGCACAGAAAAGCAGATAGTGCAGACAGATAACCTTTAACAGTGGCAATTGCAAAACCTTTCTGTGCCAGATGGAGTGCAAATGACAAAATGTCAGATAAACCAGCTTTTAAAGGATCTAAACTATTCTCTCCACACCAGCTTGTAAATTTAGCCCAACGATTAGCATAGATTGACTTGGTGGAGTGTCGCCTGGCCGATAAAATAACTTCCACCACATCTGGAGGGAGAGAAAAGGAACTCAGATTGCCCCGTTCAATCTCCAGGCATGAAGATGCAGGCTCTGGAGGTGGGGGTGTAGAATCTGCCCCTGCGACTGCGAGAGGAGGTCCACCCTGCAAGGGAGACGGAGCAGAGGGCACAGAGAGTTGGAGTAGGTCTGAATACCACACCCTTCTCGGCCAATCCGGAGCTATTAAGATGACTTGAGCTCGGTCTTGGCGGATCTTCCTGAGAACTCGAGGAATCAAGGGTATGGGGGGGAAACGCGTAAAGCAACTGCCCCTTCCAGGACATCTGAAACGCGTCCCCCAAAGCTCCTTGCACCGGATACTGGAGGCTGCAAAATAGCGGACACTGCGCATTCTCTTGAGTTGCAAACAGATCTATTTGTGGATATCCCCACATCCGGAAGATACCCAGAACTAGATCTGGATCTGGATGAAGACGCCACTCGTGATCGACCGAGCTGCGTCGACTGAGAATGTCTGCACGCACGTTCAGGACTCCGGCCAAATGATGTGCAACTAAGCAGATCTTGTGATCCTGAAGCCAGGACCAGAGACGAAGAGCTTCTCTGCAGAGAAGATACGACCCCACTCCTCCCTGTTTGTTTATATACCACATCGCGGTCGTGTTGTCCGTTAGAACTTGGACTGATTGACCGCGAATGGAAGGGAGGTAGGCCTTGAGTGCCAGACGTACTGCCCGCAACTCTAACAGATTGATATGCAACTTCTGTTCCCCCGGAGACCAAAGGCCTTTGATCTCCAGGTCCCCCAGATGAGCTCCCCACCCTAGAGTGGAAGCATCCGTTACCACCGTGGCCACTGGAGGAGGCAGCGAGAACGGCCTTCCTTGAGACAGGTTGTCGACCGCTGCCTACCATCGAAGATCCTCCGCAGTGTCTCTGGAGATCTTTATCGAATCTTCGAGATCCCCTTTGTGTTGAAACCACTGCCTGCGGACGCACCACTGGAGAGCCCTCATGTGCCAGCGTGCATGAGTGACCAACAGTATGCAAGAAGCAAACAGACCGAGCAGACGAAGGACCTTGAGGACTGGAACTACCGCTCCATTTCAAAACATTGGAATCAAAGCCTGGATGTCCTGAACCCGCTGGGACGGAGGAAAGGCCCGATTCAATGTCGTGTCCAATACTGCCCCTATGAACACGAGGCGTTGAGAGGGCTCCAGGTGAGATTTGGGTACATTGACTGAAAAACACAGGTCGTACAACAATTGAGTCGTCGACTGGAGATGGCACCGCACTAGCTCCGGAGTTTTGGCCTTGATCAACCAATCGTCCAGATAGGGAAACACAGCTATCCCCCTTCTTCTGAGCTCTGCTGCTACCACCGCCATCACCTTCGTGAAGACTCGAGGTGCTGAAGTAAGACCAAAGGGAAGGACCGCAAACTGATAATGCTGTGATCCCACTACAAACCGGAGATACTTCCTGTGCGATTTGAGGATCGTAATATGAAAATACGCGTCCTGCAAATCGACCGACCCCATCCAGTCTCCTTCGTTCAACGCCAAAAGAACCTGTGAGAGGGTCAGCATTTTGAACTTTTCCTGTTTGAGGAACCAATTCAAAATCCTCAAGTCCAAAATCGGTCTCAGTAGACCATCCTTTTTGGGAATCAGAAAATATCTTGAATAACACCCCTGACCCATCTCTTGCTCGGGAACCAACTCTATTGCACCTTTTTGTAATAGGATAATACCTCCTGCTGTAATAGGAGAAGATGGTCTTCCGAACAGAAGGATGGGCGGGGAGGGAAGGTAGGAGGGAATTCCCGAAAGGGAAGAGCGTAGCCCCTCTTCACCATGTTGACGACCCAGGAGTCCGATGTTATGACCTCCCACATAGGAAGAAAAGAGGCAAGTCTCCCCCCTACCGGAGATGAATGGACAGGGAGTGGTGGAGGACTACGGCTGCTTTCCTTGCTGCACCCCTCCCGAGGAAGAGGAAGAGGCAGAGTGCTGCAAGGTGGCTCCTCTCGTACGGACTCTGCCCCTGCCCCTGAAGGATCTGTAAGGCAGGGTAGAAGTAGATTGTTGTGGTCCTTGCAATCTTCCCCGAAAGGAACCACGTCCAAATCCCTTAAATCTCCGAAAGCCTCTAAAGGAGGATGAGGCCGACGACTGGAGTCCCAAAGACCTAGCAGTCGCTCTGCTTTCTTTAAAACGTTCCAGGGCAGAGTCAGCCTTTGTGCTGAAGAGCTTCTCTCCATCAAACGGAAGATCAAGGAGTGTGGCCTGCACGTCCGACGAGAAGCCAGATGACCGAAGCCAAGACTGCCTCCTAGAGACTATGGTCGTGCCCATAGCCCTAGCCACTGAGTCCGAAGTGTCCAATCCAGACTGGATCACTTGCGTCGCAGCCGCCTGAGCATCCGCTAATAGTTGCAGCATCTCCTGGGACAAATTAGGGTGGCCCTTAGCCTCTTCCATAAGGGCATGGATGTAACGCCCTAGTATGCATGTAGCATTGGAAGATTTTAGGGCCATACTGCAAAGATGAAAATGTCTTTTTAGCAGTATGGTCCATCTTTTTTGACTCCCTGTCCGCAGGGGTCCCAGGAAACTAGCCAGGAGAGGATCTGGATGAACATGAAGCTTGCACCACTAGGCTCTCCGGAGTTGGTTGTCTGGAAAGAAACACCGGATCCCCAGGCGCCGTCCTGTACCGCCAAGCAACCGCTCTGTTGACCGCAGCGGTGGACACAGGTTTCAGCCAGATATCCTTAATGGGGTCCAGCAGAGCCTCATTGAATGGTAGAAGAGGCTCAGCAGAAGCAGACGTCGGATGGAGGACTTCTGTTAATAAATTTCTCTTGACCTCCGTGGTAGGAAGGGGAAGATCCAAAAAGTCTGCAGCCTTACGAATGACTGCGTGGAAAGAAGCAGCTTCCTCCGTGACCTCTCCCGGGGAAGCTAGATCCCATTCCGAGGTAGTGTCTAGGCCACTAGCTGAATCCAGTCCCTGGAAGTCACCAGAGGGCTCTATAACTTCACCTTCCTCCAGGTGTTGCCTCGCGTACTCCTCTTCCTCCAAGAGACGAAGAGCCAGGCGTCTTGACTTAAGTCTTGACTCCAAGCCTGGAGTCGACAAGGCGTCGGCCGACGCCGAAGATCTTCGTCGGTGCCGAACCTCGAATCCGTCCGAAGCCAGAGGGTTCTTAGATGTCGATCGGATCCGAGGCGAATCCGACGGCGCCGTAACAGTTGTAGCCATCCTGGGCGACGTCATAGGCATCGGCGCCGCTTCAGGTGCAGTAGATAAAAACGGGGTGAACGGCGCCGACCTGTAAGATGCCGGAACACCCAAATCAAAGGCCAGAGGGCCAGACGGACCTGCATGACTTCCACCCGGCGTCATGGAAGTAAAGATGTTATACATAGCGTTTAAAAACGCTGCAGGATCCGATCCCGGAGTCGGGAAAGCCGGGTACTGCTGCTGCTGCACCGGCGCCGGCAAAGCTGCAGAAGAGGGTCCAGGTAACTCCTGGCCAGGAGAACCCTCAGGCTTCTGCGGAGGCTCAACCTCAAAGACCAACCCGGGTGACGTCGGGGTCGTCAGAGGCAGAGGGGTGACGGTCGGGCTTATCTCCCACGTCGGACGACGCCGAGCCGACGGAGAAGCCGATCTAGATCTGGACCGTCCCTTGCTCGATCGGCGCCGAGATCCATGACGGCGCCGAGAGTCACTATGATGGTGACGAGACCTCGAAGATCTCGACGAAGACTCCCTCCTATGACGCCTCTCCTTCTTCTTCTTGGACCGGGCCAAGAACAACTTCGCCTCCCTCTCCTTAAGTGCCTTAGGGTTCATGCGTTGACACGAACCGCATGCCTCGACCTCATGGTCGGAACTAAGGCACCAGAGGCAGTTTTCGTGGGGATCGGTAACCGACATCCGACCCCCGCACTGGCTACAAGGTTTAAAGCCAGATTTTCTAGGCTGCGACATCGTAACCGCCGTTGGAAACAGTAGCTCCCTGTGAGCCTCGAAGAATTAACCGTTATTCAGGCACGGAAAAAAGGGAACTGACGTCTGCACGTCGACGAGGGCTTCTTATTGCCTGGATGACGTCATGTGGCGTCGCGTGGAGTCGGGCGATTGTGACGTCATCGTCGACGTGCAGAGCTAGAAGAAATTTCCATCGAGGGCTGGCGCGAGGGGAGAATTCTTTAGATGAGGAATACACAGGTAGGTGTATCCATCAGAAAGTACTCCACATGAAGCTACAGTTTCAATGACTTCCTGCTCTTTTTACCTCAGTGGGGGTGTAGAGGCTGTGTAGAGTACTGAGCCCTCTTGATTACTCATGGGCACAATCTTTACGCAGGTCTGAGATATGAGCCTGATCGCAGAGCACTCTAACATGACGCCAGCTTGAGAAATATGCCCACAGGAAGGGAAGGTGAAAGCCCAGCCAGCAAAGTTGAGGCTCAGCAGAACAGGCAGCCTGAACAGGCATCTGTGGTATGGCACACTGGGGCTATGGTGGGATTTGGACCTGACCACTCTCGCCCATGGACAGCAACGGGAGAGGCAGTCATCTCTATTTGTAAAAGAAACAACAATGGCGCAACTCAATAATATCCACCACTCAGACACAACTCTAGCTCATTCAGAAATTAACATTTTAGAGCGGAAGGCATTTGTTTCAAAGCTACGCACCATGTGGACAGATGATTATGCTTGGACTTGTGACTAACGTGGCTTGAATTTTGGCATTGTCTGTTGAGGTTTTTCTCCTTCCTTGCATTTGACCAACAGTCTGTTGAGAGCTGCGTACGCCGGAAGAGGAAGGGGAGGTGCCGCTGTCACCACAAGGACGCCGTGAGGATCGCCCCCGGGGCCACTGCGAGGGCTGCTGCCAGGGCCTCCGCGAGGAGTACCAGAGAAGGCGAAGCGGGGAGAGAGCGACGGCGGTGCTGAGAGCTGGGAGCCACAATTGAGCTATAGCGGCACACCGCGGCATACTGCAGCCTGTGCCTGCCTGCCCGCATTGCCATTGCCGGTTTTTGCCGGTTATTTCCGCCTTTGAAACAGTCTTTGAAATAGTCCAGTTGCAGCCGCAGAAGTGAAAAATGGAAGGAAAAAGGGAAAGAAAGAAGTTGGACACCTGCAAAAGTTTGTAAAACTTGCAAAGTCTGCTTGCACCTGCTTGTACCTGCAGACACTCTGGATCAGCGTGGCACAGCAAGACAGTAAGAGGCAAAGCAGAGGTCCTCATGCCAGCCTGTGCTTCACCCTTCCCCTCCCCTCATGCCTACCGCCCAAGTACCCAGTGCTACTTAGTGGCCTTACTAGGTAGGGCAGGTAGTGGATAGCGTGGGGGGCAGGGGGAGTAAAAAGCAGCAAGTACAGCAAATGCAGAGGAGCTGAGGAGCAGCGATGGGCACAGAGGTGGCAGAGATCTGGCTGTGACTGGATTTGACAATAAAGGGACTAGCAGCCCCAGCAGCCAGGGGGACCCTCTTGCTCCCCAGGTTGCTCCCTAGGTAATCTCCCCAGGATAATTGTAAACTGTAAGGCCAGCCTGTCCGATTATGGTGAGCAACTTATTTGACTTCAAGAGTCTTATCTGGACCCTGGAGGTGTTATTATAAGCACCATTATTACAAGCGCTACATTCAAAGCACAAATTAAGCGCAGGATACGCTAGTCCTGGGAGAGCTAAAATGGAGCTAAAGCTGAGCCAGGGGAGGTAAGCTCAGAGTTGCAGTTCCCAGTGGTGGCGCAGAGGTGGCTGGTATTAGGCCAGTGCGGCTTGCTCCTCTCAGGGGTCTGCCCTGCCCGGCATTTATCTAAGAACTAAAGAACCCTTACAGTCCGGAATTTGGAGCGTGGAGTACCCGCTATAAGGGGTAGACATATAGTATACAGTACGCTGGCGAACAAAGCTCGATCACGTGGTACATGTGGCATAAAGAAAGGACCGAAGGCAGTTCCTAAAGTAAAGGAAACTGTGAATATGTGTCAGCCTTCAGGGGTAACAGTTAGTAGTCAAGAAGGAGGAGGGAATATACTCCAGTCATTGGAACAAGAGGATACCCAGAGAGATAATGGAGACAATGGCGAAAAAGCTTCAGTAACCCCACTTGGGGCATCAATTAGAGAATTTGTGGGGAAATATTTTAAAAAGACTCATTACATGTCACATGTGTCAGAGGGAAACAATATTTTTGACTCTAACCATAGTGAAATTGAACGATATACAAGGAATGATCTTCAGACCTCAGACTCACTGCAGATAGAGGATTTATTTCTGGGGTCGGGGGGGGGGGGGGAGTGAAATCAGAGGAGGTTATTGGGGGGGCTTTTCTGGAACCTAAGCAATCCTCATCCCCATGCCTACCACCTCAAGTTAGGGATAGCAATAGGCTGGAAGAGAGACCTACGTCCTGTTCTGTCTCAGACTGAAAGGAAGTGAGGGAGCACTTTGTAGGAGGACTAGGAGGAGGTGTCAGAGGAGAAATTAAAATAGATACACTCGTGCCGTCTTCCCCCTTGGGTAGACAGTCTGCACTAGCTTTAGACACCACTGCCATACCTGCCGAATCACTACTAGATGTAATGTTCCTAATGCAAAAAAACCACACAGTCAATTCTAGAGGTACCAACAGCAAATAATAGTTTGGGAAAAAATCAATTACAAGGGATAACAGAGGAGTTGAAATGGATAAATAGCAGCATGCCAGTACTGGTACGACCTGTACCGGAAAAGAGGAATCAAGAAACAGGTACCCCGGAACAAAGTACAGAAGGAGGGGTAGAAGATATAATAAAGAGATCAAATCAGCCATCAGTTTATGTTTCTAAGCAACCAATGCTGGTGATGAAAAGGAATCAAGGATGGGGGAGAAAAGGATATAGACCCTATAGATTCTATCATAACCCCCAAAGAAGTAAACAAAGAAACATTAGGACTAAAACATCAGCATAGAGAGGGGGGGAAGGTAGTCCAGGTAGTTCAGGATAAGAAATTAAGGACAACCCAAGGACAAGAATGGGAAGCAGTAGTCCCAGACTGGAGGAGTACGCCACAAAAGGTATCCAGTGTACCTCACAGAAAGGATAATCCGCGAGTAAAAATAAAGAAGGGCGTCCAAAGAATGGTAACAGAAGAAAGAAGGGAAAGTAGGGTATTAAAGGGAGAGAACAACGTTAGGAGATTAGTAACAAGTGGGGGAAGTGGAGAATTAGATAACTCAGTTTGCCCGGCGAAGAGCAGGGTTTTGTTTCCACCAAAAGGCCCTGGGAAAGAGAGGAAGATGGACAGCCCTAAAGGAAGTATGAGTAGGTGGATATATTGAAAGCCCTGGGGAAGGGAGATTGGGAGAAAATGGCAGAGAAAGCTAAAGCCCTTGAATCGCACGCGCCTTCTAGAAGTTACGGCCTTGTGTCCAAGCCTATATTAGATTGAGTTGGAAGACATAAAGCAAATAGGATTTACCTTAAACTCGGATTGAGTGGAGGTGACAAAGGCACTCGTCTACTCTGAATGCGTTAGACAATTTGTATTGCAAGAAGAGATGGAGTTAATGAAGGAGGGTACAAGATTGGTGCAATTAAGCGAGCCAGAGGTAGAGGAAATCAATAGTAGAGGATGTAGGTGCCAAGCAGGCTTGCTCCCAAATCAAATGCAGTGTAACTTTGCACTCAATAAAAACCAAAGAACGTGTGTGGATAGAAATAAGGGCAGATTAAGTGTAACTATAGTTACGGAGTATAATGACCCACAGTTGAGGAACCGCTTTGAGCCCCATGTAAACTCCCATGATAATCAGAGCGGGGGGGAACTGAGTGATGTGGACTTGGAATTAAACTCTTCGTACAGCCATCTGATTTTTTTTCCTGGAATTCAGGAGGCTATAAAAAATAATTAAAACAAGATTTATTTATGGGAGAGCAGAAAAATGTGATATGTGTTTTCAGGAAACCTGGTTGTGCGACGAACCCAAACCAGTAGATGGTTTTATGAGGCTCTTTAGGGGAACAACTAGGCAAGGTTCAGGCCATCCGTCAGGGGCCCTAATAACTTTGGCCTCAACTAGAAAAGCAAACAGGCTTACAGAGGTAAAAACTAAACGTTGCTGGCTACTGGCAGGTCAGGTAGAGCTTTACAATATAATTGGAGGGTCCAGACAGCTTATTATAATTAATGTCTACTTACAACCAGGGAATATGCATGATTATGGCATCCAGCTGGGTTTGTTTGAGGAAGACTTGGAAGCAATATGTATAGGTAAAGCAGGACACTTGGTTTTAATGCTGGGAGATTTTAATCACAGACTTTAACCCAACAGCAGTGATAAATTGCATAAGGAGCTGCTTGTAGCTGCACAAATTCCATATAGCATCTTTCCAAATGTAGAATGTTCTGCCTGGGACTTGTCCCTAATAAGAACTCTAGGATCCCTAGGCATGTTTTGTATAAATGGGGGTATGAATACGGATCGCTTGGAAAAACAGACCTTTTGTATAGGCAATCAGGCATGTCCCTATTGACTATGCCTTTATAAATACTTGGCATTTTGGAGAAGTATTGGACTTCGGAGTTGAGCATATAGAGGGCAGCAATCATTAGCCCTTACGGTTAACAATCCGGTCAGCAAATAAAGCCCCAAAAGAAAGAGAGAAAGGGCTGCAGGTAGAGTACCCTCGTAGGACAACTACCCGAATTACAGAAAGTAGTTTAAAAGCGCTTAATGAATTGATAGTAAATTAGACAAACATCAGAATGAAGGAAGATCCAAAAGACACGTTTAAGGGTTATTACAGGGAAATCACGCTAATAGTTGACTGTTTAAAAGTAAAGTTAAGAACAACGCAAGAGGAAAAGATGAAGGGAGAAGCATGTAAGACCCATAATAATAATATATGGTTTAACCAGGATTATAGGAGCCAGAAGCAGAAGGTGCGGAAATTAGAAAGGGAAAATAAGAAAAGACCCTCTACTGATGTAAAAGAGAAGCTTTGCCAAGCAAAGCAAATTTATAAAACAATTATAAGACAGAGGAAATGTGCATATATAAATAGCAATTGGGAGACAATGACTGAGGTGATAAGAGCACAGAACATTAGTTTTTTTGGCAGTTGATAAGGGAGGGGAAAACTACAGGAATCATGCAGTGTTTAGTTGGGGAAGAGGTTTGGAATAAACATCTGTGTAATGTATATAAAGGAACTGATGCAGAGGAAGAATGTGAAGTTACTAGGAAGATAGGTAGAGATGTGAGATCAGCTTTTGCCCTACAAAAGATAAAAGAGATTATTGTAGCACTTAAACTAACCACAGCCGCAGGCCCAGACAATCTTCCAGCAATAATAAAAAATATTATCGATTGGTGGACTAAATTCTTTCAAGCTACTTTTATAAAATCTTTGATTATGGCTGTTTCCCCTGAGAATTGGAAGGGTGCCAATTTATAAAAAGGATGACCCTACACTACCAAAAAACTATCGCCTAATAAGTTGATTAGACGTAGGCGAAAAGGTATTTACAAAGTTATTACTGGGGTTTTAAAGAAGGCCACTCGGCAATCTACCATTGTTTCAGCCAGTGGTCATTAGCAAAAAATTCAACTGAAATGCGAGGAAGTCTGTTTTGCTGTTTTATTGACTTCCGTGCTGCATTTGATTTGGTAGATAGAAAATTACTATGGGACATCTTAAAACAGTTAGGGATTGATTCAGATTTATTATTTCTCTTTCAGAGTCTGCATTCACAAAACTGGGCCCAAGTCATTTTAGACACACGTGGTTCACTTTCAAAGAAGATCCCCATTAGGAATAGCTTACGCCAAGGGTGTATTCTGGCTCCATTATTATTTACTATATTTCTGTCAGACTTACCAGGGTTGCTGAAAGAGGCTAAAGGTTTATGCACAAAATGAATGGGGTACATATTTTCTGCTTACTATATGCGGATGATCTAGTGATAATCGATATGACAGAGCTAGGGCTACAAAGAAAATTGGATGTGTTTAATTCTTACTGTCAAAGGAAAAAAATGGTAGGAAACATGGATAAAACAAAAATAATGTCAATAGGGAAAAAGAAGAGTGTATTTACCTACTTTTTGGGAGAAGAAAAAGTAGAGAAGGTAAAAAAAATATATAAATATTTAAGCATGTGGTTTGACTCGGAACTGAGATGGAAAGATCATATTGAAGCTCTAAAGAATAGAGCTGTAACATCGGTTTGGGGATTGAAACAGTTTAGCAGTAAATATGGGGGACCATCGCTTCAGCCGGTTGTCTCTGCCTTTAACGATATGGTACGTCCTCAATTTCAATAGGGGGTTGAAGTTTTAACATTCTCTGGAAAATTAAATTGGGAGACAGAAGAAAGCACATGTGTAAAGCATATGCTATAGTTACCTCTCTCAAGCATGTACAAGCTATAAGAGCAGAAAGTCAAATGACGGCATGGACCTACCAGCGATTGCAAGCCTCGTTGAAATTTTGGTTAAGCATAAGAGATGAGGGAATCTCTAAGATCGTAAGAATGTGTAAAAAAGAAATAATAACAAGTGAGTTACACTGGGCATCACAGGTGAGAGGACGGGTGGAAAAGATTTGAATCCTCTTGTGTTTATCTGGTAACCAGTGGTGCAGAGATCATATTCCGAAGCAGACTGCGTATAATGGTAAAGGAGAGGGCAAGAGAAGTAGATCTGAAGTACCATGAATTCATACATACAACATTTTAGAGTCTGCACATTTCTAGTTTGAATACAATTACAAACATGGAGAGGCTTGAGAGTGGCCACATTACAGGAGGATGGCAGACACTGCACAGTCTGAGTGTGGTGCCTTTACAATTAACTAGAACTGCCTATATCTTAGCTGCACTCTTCCATACAGCTCATCCATGTCACTCCTGGCCCTTCATTTTTACAAAATATTAAGCACAAACAATAGCTCTTGCAAAAACTTTAAAGCTTTCAGATGGTAGTGCGCTCAAGAAAGCATGACAAAAGCCCTGCTCACAACATAGTGCGTAAATGTACAAAGGGTAATATCCTAAAAGACCCTTAGGTGTCATGTTATTAATGGATTTGGCCCAAAATAGCGAAAGGTTTCCTTTTTTTACTGCTCCACGCACAGAATAAAATTAAACAGCTAATGAAGGTCATCTTCGTGCCAATGTTGCATTCATTAGTATTAAACCTTTACAGATCTCAAGAGGGCGTTATTGTTGAAAACAGTTTGGTAGAAAACGTCTTTACTCACATCGGTGACTGCTTTTAACTCTCTAGATCAGAATTTAATGGTCTGGTTCTGCTTCACAGGTAATTTAGAGAACCAAGAAACCTTAGATTGATTTCATCCAATTCTGAAACAGATGCTTTACACAGTTAACAAAACTCGCGTAAGGAACTGAAAAGGTGACACTACTGTCAGTGAGGTCATCAACCCTCGATCTTAAGAACAGTGCTCAACACCAAATCAAAAAGGGCTCAGTCATACAAGAACACAGAATACTTTTGTAAACCATTAGTACAAAGTAATACAAGCAACAGTCCATTCTATGGCACAAGAGAAAATAAAAACTTACATTATGGACATGTAAAGGTAAAACTTAACGGGTCTTAACAACAGAAATGGTGTCTCTAGACTCTGATGATTTCCTATTGAGCATGGTAAGTAATTTATTTCGACCTCAAACCAAGAGAAGCAGTTTTTTTCCCCAGAGGTCCCATACCTGCCAACAAAAGATGATACAGAATTTTATTTTAGCAAGAGGTATGAAGGAGGTCTCGTAGTCGGTCTCGTAGTCCTCTATATTCAGAATGGGTGAAGATTTTACTAGCCCTCACAAAGGATGTAGACTGGGCAGATGAATGCCAACACAACAGTATCTGAATTATAGCTCAGCCAGCCACTCACATGTTGAGTTGCCGCTTCCTACAGTCCCAATTATGATAACCTTGATTTAGTAGCTGAGGTCCAGATCCTGAAATCCTTGTTTTAGCAGCTAATCAAATCTAAGTTCATGGTAATCGAGTGCAGGACAGCTGAAAATAGGATAACACTAAGGAGATCAAGAACTCAATATTGACATAAACAACTTCCTAAAAACAGAACACGCTAATTTATCTAAACTAACTCACTTCAAGATACAAAAATAATAAACTCAATTAGTAGCATAACAAAGGAACCAGCGTATTCAAAATTAAAAAAGCACTTACAATGATGAAGAAGTACTTTAAGGGATGTAAAGTTTTGATAAAAGTTCTCAAAGTTTCAAGAAACATCTTTTGTAGGGAATTCAATGGGATGAGCTCTGCGGTCAAGAACATTTGGTCAGCACCAGGAAGTGGTGTAAAGTTCAGACAGCATAGAGTTAATTCACTAAGCAAACAAATTACAATTTAAATGTATAAGACCATGCAACAGTTTACGGGTACGTTTAAACTACTTTTCATTGCATATCAGAAATTATATAGTATTTCATACTACTGATAAGGCTACATAACACTCAGATTCCCATCAGGTGGTCGGTGGAAGTTGGGTCTACATGGAAAGTGTTGGGTGAAGCTCTGAGACATGCTCTAAACATGGTATAGTGAACTAAAAGCTGCACATAGACTGGACTCCAGGCCATCCAGAATACTGCTGCAAGAAGTGTACTTGGCCACCCACGCCGCAATCACATCACACTGCACCTCCAGGTGTTTCGCTGGCTCCCCATTCACAAGTGCAGACTATGCCAATTCAAACTTTCATGCACACATACAAAGCCCTACCCAGGATCAGAATACCTGAACAGCATACACCTTCACCAACCCAGCAGACACCTACGTTCTGCCTCACTTGCACTCACATACATCCCCCCGCATCGGAAAAGAAAAACTGGAAGTCACTAATTCTCCTACATCGCACCCAAGACATGGAACAACCTCCCTTAACTCATCAGAGCCTCCTCCTCACTTCTTGAGTTCCGCAAGAAGCTGAAGACCTGGCTCTTCCTATAAGCACCTTGGGGCCCCACACCTACACACTGCCCAAGTGCCTGGATATCCCCTCTGGTGATTAGTGAGCTATGCAAATCAATACTACATAACACATAAGCATGAGGTGTGGAAGAAAAGTTAAAGTGAAGACTGGGACACATATGTTGATACCTACACTTTTATTGTATTTAGGCGTGTCATGCATTTCTTTGAGAAGGGAAAGTCATGTTTTTAATGTTCTCTGGAATTCGAGGTGTATGATCACTGTTCTTAAACTAGCAGAAATTGAGTTCCGTATCTTAGCCGTCCGGACTGAGGAGGATCTACCAATAGGGAAAGATTTTTTGAAGTGAGGGATGGTCAAGAGTTGATCCAAATTGTAGCATAGAGATCAAGTCTGATGGTAGGTCTGTGCTAAGAGTGGGCCAAGGTCGAAGACTGCTGATGTGTGACGCATACTGTTTTAAAGTTAATACATCAAGCCGCCAGAACCCAGAAAGGGTGGTGAATATGACTCCACATATATACATTGAGGAGCAGTTTAATGTGAACATCCAGTATTGAAATGAGGGGGGGCATAATCTTGTGCTTCACCTTTGGCTCAAATGTGGCAACATGATCACAGGCTGAAACTGACCCAATATGTTCAAGCTGTTAATACAGCCACAGTACCCAATCAGCCCCAAGCTTGGTTTAGTGATAATAAGCCAGCCAATTGCTGAAGATCTGTATCAAACACTCTGCTGACACAAATATTGCTCTTAAAGTATACAAGACACTTACTTGCACAGAACACTACTTTATGGACTGACACATTGCACTGACTGATTACATGAAGCAAATATGGCGAAAGATTTACTACCGGTCAGTGAAAGACAGCTCCAAATTCAAAGTCCTGCTTTTAACTTTAACATCCGCTCGAATCACTCCTCAAAAGGCTACCAGACTAGTGAATTAATCACCAGTAAATTGATAGGCCACCAGAATTTCCAAATATATACCTTCAAGTCTTGCACATTTGAATGCCAAATATTTTCAGCTGAAGGGAACATTCCAAAATTCTTTCTCATCAGCTGCAAAACATCCCAAAGCTACCTTTTACAAAAAACAAAAATAATCTGAAAAATGTGTTGTTCTCTATCACCTTTATTCAAGCTCTTCTCCTTCCTCCGCAGCAATCTTACAATGTGCCTTAGCACTAAGGCAGGGCTCGAAAAATCATAAAAATGTTAGTAGACCTGCAGGTCGAGTAACTTAAATAATATACTCGACCTAACTGTAATGTACTTGACTGACAAATGGGTCTCAAATTGTGTGATTCTAGGCAAATAGTTTACAGTCGTCTTTTTCTTAATTCGGACATATGATTGCACCTTCAAATATGTGAGCTCTGCATTTCTGCAGTACAAACAAACCTCTTTTGTTTGATTAAGTAGACTAATATTTGCTGCATGCATCACAAGAATCTAGCCCACATACCTATGAGGTCCAGTCCACATAACCTAGAACTTGTTTTAGTTACTAACAACATTGCCATCAGAGCAGGAGTGTTTCTCAGTTTGTTTAAACACTCAATTTTAATAAATATATTACTAAACCACGATGTGGTAACATGTTGTCATCTACACACAGTAACTTTCCAAGAAATGGCCAAAACCCTCTCCACTAACTTGCAGCTTTACTGATAAAACTACATAGTGTATTAATATTCTGTGAAAATTGGGTTTCAGAAAACATATCCTTTGCACGTCAACCTGTAAAGTATTTTAATTTGTTTTCATCCTATTAAAATATTTTTTCATCACACAGAAATATAAAAAAGGCCTTTCACAACTAGTGAAATATATTTTTAAATGTTTGCACAGTTAACTTAGTCATTTAAATGTTGTGTATTAGGAAAAACTTGACACACTATATCCTTTTATTTTACAGTCCAAGCGGCAGGTCACACAGTTCACCTTACAAAGTCCTGGAACTCTGCAGTCAGAAGGAAAGTTAATTGTAGGAAAAACTGACTCTTGACCTCTGTCTGTGAACACAGAGCACTTATGACATAAGAACAAGATTTAAAGGCATCTTTTATTGCCCCTCCACTTTTCAACTGATCAAATAAGACCGTGGTCGAGTCGATTTTTGGAGCCCTGTAAGGGGATACACTGCACCATATAAATCCACAAAAACATCAATGGCCCCTAGCTGGATAAATCAGCACCAAATTGTCTCAAAGTAAATTCCCACTCCTTAAGTGAGACCTTCCAGACGATGCAGACATTACTGCTATAACACCGTGAGAAGACAGAGGTAAGCACCCTATGCCACAGTGGAGTAGATTTGAACACAAACAATACAGGCAAGGAATTATATATGCAGACAATTATTTTATTAGTATTTGTAATGCACTTTCTACCATTAGTACAGTATTGTAGTGCTTTATTAATATGGATGCCCTTTTTACTTTAAAATGTTTTATTAAGGAACTTACATCGTAAAATG
Organism: Pleurodeles waltl; assembly: GCF_031143425.1. Classification (NCBI taxonomy): domain Eukaryota; kingdom Metazoa; phylum Chordata; class Amphibia; order Caudata; family Salamandridae; genus Pleurodeles; species Pleurodeles waltl. The sequence continues at coordinate 1,895,038,211 of NC_090440.1, forward strand.
TAGCAAAAATATTGAACTGTACATAAAAAAGAGATGCCACAGTGGCAACGTCTTGGTTTGTCAGATAAATATCATTTTAACTGAGAAATATAATTTCTGGACTATGCAAAATAAGCCATATCTCTAAGGCTAAGAATAAAACCAATTTGCTGTGCAAAACCATTAGCATTTTAGTTTTGTTTCCCCAGTAAAAGAGGAGAAAGTAAAAAACTGAAACTACCTATAATGTATGTGTGCCTTAAAAAGGAATAAAAAAGAGAGAGCAAAAGAAATACAAGTGGTAAAAAACAAAATAAAAAAACAAAGTAAACAGTGAGTGACAAAGATCAAATAAAATAATGAAAAGTTAGAAACAAAGGGCCTGATTTAGAGTTTGGCGGAGGGGGTTACACTGTCACAAAGTGACAGATATCCCATCCACTGTATTACGATCCCATTATAGACTATAAAGATCGTAATATGGCAGACCAGATATCAGTTCGTTTGTGAGGGAATAACCTGTCCACCAAACTCTAAATCAGGCCCAAAGTGTTCATGGAGCTATGGAAAATTCAACATTTCTAATTTTAACAGTGTTGAGGTTAGAGAAGTAGGAAGTCAAAGGCAAGCATAGCAAATCTTTTTTAATGGCTACCTGTAGTGTGACTTATCCAGTCTGTGATTGTGACAAATCAACTTCCACCATGTGAGAAAAGATCTATTGTTAAAGTTCTTCCAACTAGATGTAATGACCCGGAAGGCCACCGCCAGGAACGGATCCACAAATATACCCTTGGCCCTGTACCCAGACCACATATCTGAACATCCACCAAGAAAGATATCGATAATGTCATAAGAAATTGAAATAGAACATAGTTTGGAATGTTTGTGCCATACCTGCTTCCAAAAGGAAGACCCCTTGGGACAATAAAAAAAAAAAAAAACATACGCAGAAATTCACAGTTTAAAGCATTACAATTCCAGCAATTACCATTATTCAAACGTTTCATTAACCCCTTCGCTTCCAGGCCTTTTCCCCCTCCTGTGCCGAGCCTTTTTTTGGCTATTTGGGGCAGCTCGCGCTTAGGCCCTCATAACTTTTTGTTCACATAAGCTATCCACGCCAAATTTGCGTAATCTTTTTCAACATCCTAGGGATTCTAGAGGTACCCAGACTTTGTGGGTTCCCCTGAAGGAGACCAAGATATTAGCCAAAATACAGTGATAATTTTGTTGTTTTTTTAAAAATGTGAAAAAAGGGCTGCAGAAGGCAGCTCGTGGTTTTTTCCCTGAAAATAGCACCAACAAAGGGTTTGCGGTGGCAAGATCACCATCTTCCCAGCTTTCAGGAACAGACAGACTTGAATTGGAAAACCCAATTTTTCAATACAATTTTGACATTTTACTGGGACATACCCCATTTTTACAATTTTTTGTGCTTTCAGCCTCCTTTCAGTTAGTGACCAAAATGGGTGAGAAACCAATGCTGGATCCCAGAAAGCTAAACATTTCTATTAAACAAAATTCTGAATTTAGCAAGGGGTCATTTGTGTAGATCCTACAAGTGTTTCCCACAGAAAATAACAGCTGAAATAAAAAAATATTGAAATTGAGGTGAAAAAAACAGCCATTTTTCGCCACGTTTTACTCTAACTTTTTCCTGCGATGTCAGATTTTTTAAAGCAATATACCGTTACGTCAGCTGGACACTTCTGGTTGCGGGGATATATAGGGCTTGTAGGTTCATCAAGAACTCTATGTATCCAGAGCCAATAAATGAGCTGCACCTTGCAATGGGTTTTTATTCTATTCCGGGTATACAGCAATTCATTTGCTGAAATATAAAAAGTGAAAACCTTTGTATTTCCAAAATGGCCACAAGATAAGGTGTTGAACAGCAGTGGTTATTTGCACATCTCTGAATTCCGTGGTGCCCATACTAGCATGTGAATTACAGGGCATTTCTCAAATAGATGTCTTTTTTTACACACTGCCTTACATTTGGAAGGAAAAAATGTAGAGAAAGACAAGGGGCAATAACACTTGTTTTGCTATTCTGTTTTCTCCCAACTCTCCCGATAAAAATGGTACCTCACTTGTGTGGGTAGGCCTAGCGCCCACGAAAGGAAATGGCTCAAAACACAACGTGGACACATCACATTTTTTCACAGTGAACAGAGGTTTTTTTTTTTTTTTGCAAAGTGCCTACTTGTAGATTTTGGCCTCTATCTCAGTCGGCACCTCGAGAAAACCTAGCAAACCAGCACATTTTTGAAAACTAGACACCTAGGTGAATCCAAGATGGGGTGACTTGTGGGGATCTGATCAGCTTTCTGTTACCCAGAATCCTTTGCAAACCTCAAAATTTGACCAAAAAAAACACTTTTTCCTCTCATTTCGGTGACAGAAAGTTCTGGAATCTGAGAGGAGCCACAAATTTACTTCCACCCAGCGTTCCCCCAAGTCTCCCGATAACAATGGTACCTCACTTGTGTGGGTAGGCCTAGCGCCCACGAAAGGAAATGGCCCAAAACACAACGTGGACACATCACATTTTTTCACAGAAAACAGAGGTGTTTTTTGCAAAGTGCGTACCTGTGGATTTTGGCCTCTAGATCAGCTGGCCCCAGGGGGGGCAGAAATGGCCTAAAATAAATTTGACCCCCCGGGAGCGATCCTTGCCTACGGGGTCTCTCCCCCTGCATGACATTGGCACAAAAAAAAAAAAAAAAGATCCCCGGTTCCTAGTTGTTTCTGTCCCCTTGGGTGCAGATTGACCTAAAATCGGCCGATTTGCCCTCAAGAGGGGCAGAAATGGTCTAAATACAATTTGCCCCCCAGGGGAGCGACCCTTGCCTAATGGGTTGCTCCCCATCTAAAAAAAAAAAAAAATTAATAATAATAAATTCCCTGGCGCCTAGAGGTTTCTGCCCCCCCCCCCCCCCGGGGGGGCAGATCGGCCTAATAACAATAGGCCGATCTGCCCTCAGGGGGGGCAGAAATGGCCTAAAATAAATTCCCCCCCCAAGCCCCCCTGGGGAGCGACCCTTGCCTTCGGGGTCACTCCCCTTGCGTGACATTGGCGCAAAAAGAAAAAAATCCCCGGTGCCTAGTTGTTAATGCCCCCCTTGGGGGCAGATTGACCTAAAATCGGCTGATTTGCCCCCAAGGGGAAAAACAACAAGTGATGGACGGAATGCTGAACATTGTCAAACACTCACCCCCAGTCATAGATCTGGGTTTAATCCATCATTCTTTTGCTCACCATGCCACCCCAGTTTGGACCCAGCCATATGCAAATCAGTCTTGACCCTGTTCCTCATGGGAACAGTCCAGACCGAACTGCCAAGCCAGGTCCTCACTGGACCGGAAACAAGCATCCTGGGACCGGTTTCGGGGTTTCACCCCTCATCAGCCAGGCTAGCTTGAATCCAGTGGCATGGGAAGCACGGGACCCACGTCTGGGCATACCCTTCCCACTTAGGGCGACAAAGCAAAAACAACAAGTGATGGACGGAATGCTGAACATTGTCAAACACTCACCCCCAGTCATAGATCTGGGTTTAATCCATCATTTTTTTGCTCACCATGCCACCCCAGTTTGGACCCTGCCATATGCAAATCAGTCTTGACCCTGTTCCTCATGGGAACATTCCAGACCGAACTGCCAAGCCAGGTCCTCACTGGACCGGAAACAAGCATCCTGGGACCAGTTTCGGGGTTTCACCCCTCATCAGCCAGGCTAGCTTGAATCCAGTGGCATGGGAAGCACGGGACCCACGTCTGGGCATACCCTTCCCACTTAGGGCGACAAAGCAAAAACAACAAGTGATGGACGGAATGCTGAACATTGTCAAACACTCACCCCCAGTCATAGATCTGGGTTTAATCCATCATTCTTTTGCTCACCATGCCAACCCAGTTTGGACCCAGCCATATGCAAATCAGTCTTGACCCTGTTCCTCATGGGAACAGTCCAGACCGAACTGCCAAGGTGAGGTAACGATCAAAAGGTGAGTTCAATTGACAGTTTAGATAGTGAAAATAAGTGGTGTCGTGAAAGTGAAGTAGAGAAAAGTGGGTTACAGAGAAATAAAACTAAAGAAAGTGCTTAGTGGGATGAAGGGGGGCAGAAATGGTCTAAATACAATTTGTCCCCCAGGGGAGTGACCCCTGCCTAATGGGTCGCTCCCCATCTCTAAAAAAACAAACAAACAAAAAACACACACAAAATAATTGCCCTGGTGCCTAGAGGTTTCTGACCACCCTCCTCCCCCCCGGGGGGCAGATCGGCCTCATAACACTAGGCCGATCTGCCCCTGGGGAGCGACCCTTGCTGGGGAGCGACCCCGGGGAGCGACCCTTGCCTACGGGGTCGCTCCCCTTGCGTGACATTGGCCCAAAAAAAAAAAAAAATCCCCGGTGCCTAGTTGTTTCCGCCCCCATTGACCTAAAATCGGCCGATCTGCCCCCAAAGTCAAATAAATTTGACCCCCCAATCCCCCCCCCCCCTATCCTTGCCTACGGGGTCTCTCCCCCTGCGTGACATTGGCGCAAAAAAAAAAAAAGATCCCCGGTTCCTAGTTGTTTGCAGATTGACCTAAAATCGGCCGATTTGCCCCCAAGAGGGGCAGAAAGGGCCTAAATACAATTTGCCCCTCCAGGGGAGCGACCCTTGCCTAAAGGGTCACTCCCCATCTGTAAGACGACGACAACAACAACAACAACAACAACAAAAATCCCCGGTGCCTAGAGGTTTCTGTCCCCCTTGGGGGCAGATCGGCCTTATTAAAATAGGCTGATCTGCCCCCCCAGGGGGGCAGAAATGGCCTAAAATAAATTTGCCCCCCAGGGGAACGACCCTTGCCTAAGGGGTCCCTCCCCTTGCGTGAAATTCGCGGAAAAAAAAAACTCCCTGTTGTCTAGTGGTTTCTGTCCCCCTTGGGGAAAGATTGGCCTCATAAAAATAGGCCAATCTGCCTCCAAGGGGGGGCAGAAATGGCCTAAATATAATTTGCCCCCTAGGGGAGCGACCTGATCCCCATCACAAAAATACAAAAAAAAACAACAACAAAAAAAAAAAGATCCCTGGTGCCTAGAGGTTTCTGCCCTCCCTGGGAGCGACCCTTGCTCAAGGGGTCGCTCCCCTTGCGTGAAATTCGCTAAAAAAAAAACTACAAAAAAAAACTCTGTGGTGTCTAGTGGTTTCTGTCCCCCTTGGGGGCAGACTGGCCTCACAAAAATAGGCCAATCTGCCCCCAAGGGGGGCAGAAATGGCCTAAATATATTTTGCCCCCTAAGGGAGCGACCCTTGCCTAAGGGGTCGCTCCCCACCTCAAAAATAAAAAAATAAAAAATGGAAAAAGAGAATACTCCCTGGTGCCTCGTGGTTTCTGCCCCCGGGGGCTGCCAAAACGCTGAGAGAGACTTCAAAGGGAAGGAAATAACTTTCCTTCCCTTTGAAGCCTCTCTCGGCCTCCCCCACGTGATCGGAAGAGAAATGCAAAGCATTTCTCTTCCGATGGGAGGAGGCCTTGTGACAATCAGCGCGCGCTGAGGTCACGGGGGGGTCGGGGTGGAAGGGGAACAGCAGCACTGTGCCTCAGGACGCAACCATTACGTCCTGGGCACAGAAGGGAATAATGAACTAGGGGTTAGAAAGCATCCTATTGTAGAAGAACAAAATAGTCTGAGTAGTGCTGGCAGGGCAGGACGTATGATTTATTTTAAGCCATATTTTATTCCATAATGTAATGTAAAAAGTAGACTGTTGATCCTGTTCCTATGAGTCTTCAGTTTTAGTCCTAACTGAGTCTGGAGTAGAAAACTGTTTGTATAAAAAGTACGCTTTGACTTCGGTGGAAAAGTCATGGAGTGCCACTGGATCGCATAAAGTCTCAGGAGGGGTTGAGGAGGGATCTATGGCATTTTGTCTGAGAATGTCTAAAAGGAGGGCACATTTTGGCCGAAATGAGGTAGGAATTGTGAAGCACGTGTGTAGTTCCTCAAAGAGAAGAAACTGATTATTGGAGATGATCTGAGAAACCACTGTAACACCATTAGCTAACCAGGGGGACAACTTAAGGACTTTGTTAGGCTGGTAATGTAAGGGTTTTACCAAATTGGGGATAGTAACAATAGCTGGGAAGGTGTAGAAACCTGACAAATAAACATTTTTGCAATATGACATGGGGGAAGACGCTGATCTAGACTTTGACGATAAGGGAAAATTTAAGGAATGAAAAAGGAGAGATTAAAGAAAGCTCAAGAGAACACCAGGACAGAGGGGAGGTAGAAGTTGATGCCCCTAAAGGGGACCATATCAGTTTGGGGGAAAGGGGCCGGGGAGGCAAAATGATATTGGGAAAAGCTGACACCGCCGTTTGTTTTTGGCTTCTTGGGTGTGGATAAGGAAATCTGTGCCTGTCACTTATTCCACAAGAACCTGTATAGTAAACAGTCAATGGAGTTGAAAAAGATCTGTGGTAAATCGAGATGAAGCAGTGACAGCTAAAAACTAATAGTGGGCAGCAACTTCATTTTAATCGTATCTAATCTGCCCCAACATGAGTGGTATAAGGGGGACCACAGAACAGAAAGGATAGAATTTTTATGTTTTAGAACTTCTATATTACCCTTATTAGTATCTCTGATGGAGGGCCTAAGCATTTGATCCTAGAAATATTCCACAAAAATTCGATCTTCCAACATGTCTTTTAGGCATAATTTGTCTGTGTTTAGATTTGTCCATGTTTAGTTGATAGCCAGAAACCAAAGAATAGTGAGATGACAGTTGAAAAAACTCAAGGACCGCGGTGTGAGGGTTAGATATATAAGGTAAAATATCATCTGCATAAGTAGTAAACTTAATATTTAACTGTCTGTGTTTATAACTGGTAAAAATATAGGGGTTGGGGTGCATTTTATCACAATTTTTTGGTTTTGTCACCATTACAAGTATGTGTATGCTTAGGTCACAAGAATAAATGTACCTTTTGATCTCTATGGCAAACTCTGGCACTGGCACTAGTTTTATATGATGGATATATGCCTGGCAAACTGTGAACTGTTCCAATGGGAAAAATATTTCTTTATGATTAATTCAACAGCAGTACTTTCTGCTCTGTTGCAATGCTGTGATAAATGAGTTGCACATTAATCACATAATTTTGGGGCACATAATGGGGCAGAGATTTTTCCCTCAAATTATGCACACCAACACAGAGGTAAAAGTGGTACAAAACTGCCATATATACGGGAAGGCAGATGAGTTACTTACACTTTCTCTCACGGAGTAAGCCAAGACTACCACTGGGGTAATCAAGATAGAAGAACTCAAACAGGTGTGTAATACCATTAAACCTCAGAATTCGCACAAGAGATAGGAATAGTTGTTTTTTTGTCTTTGCTTGGAAGATAATTTTAGAGGCTATAAAACCATTTAGAGGAGCATGTTGTTTATAGATGTGCATTGCACAATAATTAATACCATATCTATCCTAGATACAAACAGTCAATCAAACTTGCTGGGGTTACTCATATCCTCAATAGAACAGGCTCCTAGGGCCGCGCCAAACAGATTCACTCTGATTTCATGGATGACAGTAATCTAACAATTATTCATAATATGAAGTGATCAGTGCATAAAGATGTTCTAGCGTTACTGGAATTGTTACGTCAAATGCCAATGTGCTGATCTTGTCATCAACTAAGACACGAAGAAATATTAATTCGTTCAAAAATCAACATACTAAATTATTTTTACGACATTAACTTGTTCAGTTTGGAGGTATAAAAATACTTTGTAAAAGTGAAATTCAGTTTCTTGTTGTTGTTACTGCTGTATTTACCTCCAGACCCCTGATGAGTATATCCCATTCCAACACAGCATTATATTGTATCCATATATACTGAGATGGGCACATTAATTAGTCGTGGCCTCTCAAAATGCAATCATATTTTAGACGTCTAAACACCTGCCGAATATACAGAGGAAACCGAATAGGAAATCATAATAAATAGGCTAATCTGTTTAAAAAAAATAAAAACTTGCTGTGCAGCACCCCAATGCACCGCTGGCTCCGACTTTAAAACGCCTTACAATGTAGAAGCCTTCTTAAAACTTAATTAGGGAGAATGTTAGACTCAATTATGGGTAAAATAACCTTGTTAACAAGGCAGACGCCCATGAAGGTATCACATTACTGCTGATGGAATGTCAATGCAGCTGTAACGGAGGAGCAAGGACCTACAAGGTTTTATACGAATATTACGCATGAAGATAAGACTTTGCTGCAATCTTCGGGAGGAGGAACAGTACAAATGCAATGATAACCTAACGTTTCCTATCTCTTGAAAATCGATTTTAATTTTAGAAAAGGCAGAGTTGCCTTGATTCTCTCACGTACAGATTTGCTTTTTCTCAAATGAGGTTATGACACTCAAGCAATGCACATAAAATACAAATTAGTTTTAGAATAAATATATCGCATTAATTCCTCACTTGAGATGGTTTGATAAATATGAGTTTGTTTACTAGTAGCCCCGAATTATGGTGTTACGTGGAGGTACTTAAATCCTGACTTTTAAAAATATAAGTATTAGGAGCTATGTTTACGAGTGGGATTTACCGTAATGATTTTTTTATTTAATCATTTTATTTCTGCCTAATTCACTCTGCTAACCTTTCATGCTTTCAGCGTAATGCAGCTTTAATTTGGCTGTGAACTGAGGCTGCCAGTAGCTGCCTCAGAAATCCTGAAATGAAACAGTAGAGACTTGCATACGTCCTCAACCACACGGATGGTAACTACAGTCCCTGTCGATATCCCGGGGGCTTCACCAAAGCAGCCATGCCCGCAGCGGGAACTCCAGCCTAAAGCTCTGGTAGTTTAGGCCACCCAGGGCTCTGAAAGTTCAAGACTAAGTCATTCAGCTCTCAGGGGTGAGAGTTTTGTGACTGCTAACTCTGATGCCTCCATCGCCTCAGAATATTCAAGGGACATGAGGGCGCGTCTACCAGTCTATAACTCCATACCTATCCCTCGAGTCGCTCTTTCCAACTTTTGCTTCTGATTGCTGGAAAGACTGAGCTGGAAATGTGCTGTGAAGGAACGTGGAGGGATGGAGTGCAATCCACAGCTTCCCTACGATCTCTGCTAGGCTGCTCTACATCTGTTTTCCTGTTTTTATGACCCTGATTCACTGTCATTATTGATTCATCTTCGCTGTCATTATCGACTTCCCTTCAGACTTCACCATCCACTGTCGATGTTTCCTGGCCTTGAGTGAACTAGCTCAGCCAAACTGCAAAGTAGCTGCATTTTTCATGGAATTCGGATTTATTAAAAGCTTGCCAGATTTTCTAGAGGTTAGGCGGAGACAGATGTGCAGTAATAACGTCTTAGAAACGGTTGGAAAGGTACCATGGTATTTCCTGCCTGGAGCATTCACAAGAGATCCTGTCAGTTTCACTGCAGGTGCGAGCCAATGCTTCTACCATACTGCTGCAAGATACGAGACAGACATTTAAATAGAAGAAATGCAACTTATTTTTAGCAGATTTCAAGGTGCATCTGATGGAGAGGGGTTGATTTTGAGGGGACTGGATAGCATGTGGAGACATCACTCAGATAACTGCATTTTCCTAGTTTAGGAGCATATTATTAATATAAGATAAATACATCTAAAAAAAATCACCTTCAATTCGTGAATTATTGTATTGTTGTTCAGTCCAAAACGTTTAGTCTTAAACTGTTGAATTCTGATGTTATTCTAACAACCAAAGGTTTATCCGCAGGTGACCTGGATCGCCAAAGACAATCAAAACCCCCTGAACGTTTTTATTTATTAGGATGTTTGGAAACCCACTGACGAGATTGCTTGCACCATCGTTCATTTTTCGGGTTGGATCTGCGGTTTCTTTTATGATATATTTCATGGATTACATTGTGAGCAACGCCTTTCTCTCTTGGTGTGCTGACAGCCGATGATACAATAAACTGTGACACATCTTTGATCCAGCATTTGGATCTTTTGGGGTTAATCATCAACCCCTTAGCTGCTGAAACTTGTCTCACAGTGATATGCATTTTTTTTGTCACGATGGCCATATAAAGCAATATACAGTTATGTCCAAAAGACCCTTCTGGTCGTGGGGATCCATAGCGTTTCAACATTCCCAGAAACATGCAAAACCCTGAGCCAACACGTGAAATGCAGCTTACAGTAGTTTTTCATTGTGTAACAACCATACAACAACTACAAATATAAATAATAAAAAATGGGTATGGAGGAAATGTATCTATTTTTGAAATGCGCACACTATACTGAGTTTAGGAACAGTGGTTATTTGTATCATGTGATTCAGAGAGCATTTTACAAAATCTCTTCATGCCCATTGGCTTACATTTGGAAGCCAAAAGTGCTGAGAAGTCAATTTGCTAACAATAAATGCTTTAGTACTCCGTCTTCTCAAATGTATTCAAACAGAAACAGTTCCACACTTGTGTGGCTAGGCCTAACGGCCGTGACATCAGACACCCGAAAATGTAGCCTGCAAACATCACATTTCACAAAGCAAAAATCAACGTTTTGTTTTTACAATTTGGACAGCAGCTGTGGAATTTCTGCCATACGTCAGACACCATTCAGGGAAACCTACCAACCCACATAGCTCTTAAAACTATACACAATTCAGGACGGTTATTTTACGGATTTATTTGTATCTAGAAGTCCTTGCAATCCTCAAATGCTGGCTAAAAACAAGCATTTTCTTCATATTTCTGTAAGAGAAATCTGCCAGATTTGTTAAGCACTCCACAAGGGTGCATGTGTTTTATGTGTTTTCAAACTGTCTGCCTCGTATACTTCTCTCCCCTTGCATGCACCCATGCACTTCACCCACTCCATCCACGTTGCACTCATTGTCATGTCCTTCCTGGTGCTTCTCCCCCAATGGCTTCCCCATCACCACTCCCACCCTACATGTAGTTTCCATCATCCCAGCTGCATCCTCCATGTAGGCAGATTGCGTCTTCTCCCCAACCCTGCTCTGTGTTGCTACTGCATCTTGCTCATTCCAGCATGCTCATTCCTTCTCTGTTGCCACTTGTCCTCCTCACCACCCCCTCGGGTTGCACCTCCCTCACTTGTTCCCTATGTTTTGCTCCCTACACCCATGTTTTAAAGAAAGGCTTTTGTGTATTCTTTTCTATTTATTTGCAAATCAAACATAGATCAGCTAATAAACAGAAATTTTTTTGCCACACCACAGGCTTTTTCATATTTAGTGATGCTGCAAAGAATCAGAGATCCCTTACAGCATTGCCAGAAACCACTGACAAACCAACTAGTCTCAAAGGTAAGACACTTGGCCTTGCTGAAGCTTGTTTTGTACTATGGGGAGCTGTGGATTTTTGGCATTTGGGCATACCCTTGGCTTCCACGCAGGGAAACCTATCAAAACTCAAACATAAAAATAAAAAAACTAGGTACCACAGGGAGGCCAGGGTGGTTTGGCTGTGTGTTTTGCACGTTTTCTTTTCACCCAGAGGTTTATGCAAACCTCAAACATTGGCTAAAACACAAATATTCCCAACATTTCTATGAATGAAAGATCTGGACTCTGCGGGATCCACAAATTTCCTACCATACAGTGTTCCCACACATCTCCAGATTTAAAAAAAAACATAGTACCTCCTCAGTGGGTCTAGCTTCTGTGACTGAAACATAACAAATCAGATCATGTGAAGACCATATAGACTTTGCTAGGTTCATGTTTTGATCTGTTTCTATCAGGTTATTTTTTTCAATTGCTTGGATGGCCTGGGAGATGCAATTTGTTACAACACACTTTGAGCACATTTCATTTTTTCAAAATGTATTTACTACTCCAGGATTGGGGTCCACCATCTTGGAAGATACATTTAAAAAAATGGTGAAGCACCATGCTGCATGCACCTGTAAGCATAGTATATGTCCTCATGACACATATTTGCACTTGTGTGATCATGCAAAAGCACACACATTATTGCGCTTTTTCAGCAAAAACGTTTATTGCTTCTGTTTAGAGGTAGGATGTAGGACATATATTGTTTTCTGTGTTTGTGATGTGGGTGGTGCATATACAGACATTCCACATCACAGTAGCAGGATGTGGGTTTTCAGTTGCTGAGTGGTAGTGGGTACTTATTGAAATGAGAGGCATGGCTTATGGTTGGGATGGTGCAGTTATAGTACATCTTTATGTCAAAGTCATTCCAAGGCTATGATGGGTGGAGGTCTCCCAGTTTGGGTAAGGTGCCAGTGTCAGTTTTCTTACTATGGTGTGCTGGTTAGGATTGTTCCTAGGGCGGGGTAGACTGGAGTAGGGTAGAGTGGAAAATAGTACATTGGGGGTTCAGTGGAGTCGGTTAGATTGGCATGGAGTGGGGTAGGGTGAGGTAGAATGGAGATGGTAGATTGGGATAAACTGGAGTAAAGTACTTTGAAGTGGGGTAGATAGAAATGGAGAAGAGAAGGGTGGAGTGGGCTAGATTGGGGTGGAGTGAAGTAGACTAGAGTGGAGCAGTTTGGGGTAGACTGGATTGGGGTAGATTGAAATAAGTACTTCGGGGGTGTAGGGAAGATTGGGTGGGTCACATTGGACTGGAGTGCAGTGGATTTTAGTGGCAGTATGAAGTGGGGTGAGATAGACTGGGTCGAGTAGAATGGAGTGTGGTAGATTGGGTTAGAGTGTGGTAGATTGGGTTAGAGTGTAGTGGGGTAGATTAGGTGGATAGGAATGGGTAGAGTTGAGTGGGGTAGATTGGAGTGGAGTGGAATTGGATAGATTGGAATCGAGTTGAGACTGGAGTGGAGTGAGAGACTAGGGAATAGTGTAGTGGGGTGGATTAGGGTGGAGTGGGGTAGATTGGGTGAATTAGAGTAGTGTAGATGTGAATGGAGTGGGTAGATTGAAGAGGGATGATTGGAGTAGGGTAGTTTGGACTGAGGTAGACTGGAGCAGAATGGGGTAGACTGGAACAGACTGCGGTAGACTGGAGTGAGTTATATTGGGGTAGACTGGAGTGCAGCTGGCTTGACTGGGGAAGAGTACAGGACAATGGATTAGGATAGACGTGGCTGGGTAGACTGGAAGGGACTGGGTAGACTAGAGTGGAGTAGGGTAGATTAGGGTGGAGTAGGATACATTGGAGTGAGATAGGAGTGGGTTAGATTGCAGTATACTGGAGTGGGGTAGATTGGAGTGTAGTAGGTTGGAATGGCGTTGGGTACAGTGGTGTGGGGTAGATTGTGATGGCTGGGGTAGGTTGGAGTGGCACAGATTGGGGCTGGTTGAAGTGGGGTGGATTGGATGGGTAGATTGGAGTAGGGTAAGGTAAACTGAAGTGGAGTGGATTTGGCTGAAGTGGGTTAGACTGGATTGGAGTGGGGTAGATTTGAGTGGCATGTGGTAGTGTGAAGTGGGATAGATGGGGTAGAGTAGAAAGGAGTGTGGTAAAGTGGAGCAGAGTGGAGCGGGTAGATTGGGTGAAATGGAATGGGTAGAGTGGGGTAGTTTGGAGTGGTTTAGGGTAGAGTAGAGTGGATAGTGGTATATTGGAGTGGAGGTGGGTGACGTGTGGTAGAGCAGAGTGGAGTGAAGTAGATTGGAATAGAGTAGATTGGGTGAAGTGGAGAGTGGTAGATTGGAGTGGAGTAGAGTTGAGTGGGACAGAGTGGGGTAGATAGAAGTGGTGTGGGGTAGATTTGGATCGGGTAGAGTGGGGTAGGAAGGGGTAGAATGGATTGAGATATATTGGGGTAGACTGGAGCGGGGTAGGTTGGAGCGGGGTAAATTGGAGTGGGGAGGAGTAGATTGGGTGGAGTGGAGTAGATTGGGGTGGAGAGGAATAGACTGGAGCAAAATGACAGATTAGAGTAGAGTGGAGCCAGGAAGACTACAAAGAGACAGACTGGCCGGATTATGGTGAGGTAGATTGGAGTGAAAAGGGATAGGGTGAAGATGGATAGATTGAAGTGGGGTAGAGTGGAGTGAGACAGATAGGAGTGTAGTAGTTTGGAGTTCAGTAGATCGCGGTAGACTGGAGTGGAGTAGGTTGGAACAGAATTAGATAGAGTGGCTTGGGTACACTGGATATTGTGGGGAAGATGGTGCGGGTATATTGGAGTGGGGCGGATTGGATGGGGTTGATTTGAGTTGGGTAGTTTGGGGAGGAATGGGGTAGGGTAAATTAGAGTGGGGTGAATTGTGGTGGAGTGGGTAGACTGGACCAGAGAGGGGTAGATTTGAGTGGCATGTGGTAGATAAGAATAGAGTGGGGTAGATGGAGTAGAGTGGAGTGGGGGAGATCGGGAAGAGTGTAAAATGAGAACAGATTTTTAAACATTTTTTTTTAGCACACAATAAAAAAAATGAACTGTGCTGATGTTTCCGAATATAGCCAAATTAGTACATAGAAGCACTTTTTTTGTAATTCACAAGTGTGGTGGAAACAAATATTTGAATACGATCACATCAGTACAATACGTAATGAGATTTGCACACATTATCATTTGTGTGCAGTAAAACCGTATTTCAGTGCAAATGTAATGGCCATTTCAACTGAAATGTGTTTCTGTAATGCACCATGCATACTCCATGCCGGGCCCCTCCACTCCACCCCACGGCACTCCATTCGACTCCACTCCACAACATGGCACTCCACTCTAAAACATTCTGCAACACGTTACTCCAATCTAAGGCACACACTCCATGACCACACGCCACTCCATGCTACTCCCCTTCACTCCACACTACTTATCACCCTCCACTCTACCCCACTCCCCTCTGATGTACCCCAATCTTTCCCACTCCAATCCTACCCTAACCCTATCTTACATGGGTACTCAGGAGGATTGTCACAAATTCTATCACGCTGAAGTCAAAGAAAGAAAAATAAACACTAAGCTCTGTGGAAGAGAGAGCCTGCCATTTGACCTCTCTATTTGAATGCACAGCAAATATGACAAGATAAGAACAAGGCCTGTTTAAAGAAAGTGAGTTAGTGGAAGAATGCAGTAAACACAGTTTAGGCAAAGGGAGTAACAAACTGAACCTGGAGAGCTTAAAGCAAATCAAGCCAGCAAATAGAAAGACAGAAAATGTGAGTTACAAACCAGAAAGCCAATGGTATTCAACGAGGTCAACCTTCTGAAAGCCCCTAAGATGTTCTTAGCAAACCAGACAGCACAGCTGTCTCTTAGGCTGTGACCTAACAAGCACTTTCAATACATGCCCTAATTTACACAGCAAGGTTAAATTATGCTAATCTGAAAAATGTGTTCTAGTCTTTACAGCACTTTCGGCTTTACAAGCTTGTCAAACCTAAGCATCAGTGACATCTCTAGTGACAACTATTTGTAAAATTGACATTCCAATCAAAGGGAGTCCCTAAACAAAGTAAACAGTATTACTGCATGCATTACAACAACAGGCCTGCACTAAATACCTATGAATGAGTTCACTGTAAATAACAATCAATGTATCTTATTTTGAAATGGAAAATAACCTTGTTCGAACTGGGAGCAGACTTTAAACAGTCTAATTCTCATGGCTATTCATGCCCTTTGTAAAAGTAGTCCCCTGAAAAAAGACACGGGCTAAGCAATCATTGCTAAAGAATGTCTGAACATTTATTTTAACCCACCATGGCAAAGAAGAAATATATACAGACGAATGCACTTTCCTTTGTAACACAGTGATTAGCTTTCTCTTAACAGCTCCCTTCTTTTAACCAACACTTTATTGGTAACTGTATTCTCCTCCCCAACACATGATGTAATAAGCTTAGGCAATAATACAAAAATCCCTGAACGACACAGCCAATGTACACTTAGCACAATGGGTAAAAAGAATCATTCATAAAGTTGGACACACCCGAAGGTATTTTGTAAGAAGGGTTGAACATAAACTGCTTCTCTCGTACTTCTGTCATTAGATCTGTTCATTATTCTGTTACATTCCAGACATTACATATCTTATTAAAGGCATTGTACTAAGAACAGCAAAGATTGCAAACATTTTGAACAATCAGATACTCATGTACAAAAATTTCCAAGCAGGTTCTTCAAAAACACTGCAAAATTATTATAGGGAAGCAAATAAAACACTAGTGGAATCAAGATCCTTAGAAAGTATGAGAAACTGGAACTTCTATTACAGGCTATATTTTGGGACAATGAGAGTACGTGCGAGTACCAGATGGTTCCCTTGACGAATGTGCGACTACTGGGCCCGCCCACCTTCACTGCACCATTTGGGGCCTTAGAGAGCCCCTTTGTAAGGTCAAGGGCCACTGTACCCTATACAATCTGTAAGTGATTGTGATTACATGATTTATATACCACAGTGATTCTGGTAATAGGACATTGTCCCGATAGTTACTCTGGGGATCTGTTCATATAGGTCCTGATGAAAGCCATGTGACCCGTTGGCCAAGTTTGGCTGAAATATATAGACCATGAACTTAGTTAGATATAAGGGACCATTGGTTTCTTCCATTTTTTACATCTCCCTTTTGTTTTTAGTCTTACCCTAACTCAGATGAATAATAAAATAATTAGCTAGAAGTTGGAGCTAATTTTAATTTCCTTAACCACAGACTCCATTAAACCTAAAAATATTTACAAGTGCTCCCTCTTTCTGAAGGTTGATCTTTCTCTGATACATTAGCAAACTGGAGTAACGGCCCAATGATGAAGCATATCATTAGCAAATATTAGTGGGTGAGGGCCTCTTAAAGATATTTTTGAGACTTTAGTTATCCAACATTTGTTTTTGGTCCCACGCTTTTTTGATTATATAGTAGCTTTGGGAAGGGGAGTGGATTTGCCTGTGTGCACTTCTCTCTTCCTCTATGTAGGATTATGAATAATCAAATATAGTATAGTCAATCTGTGTCAGCAGAGTTATAACTTTTATTTAACATATCATTCATCAAGTCTCACCCAAGTCTCTAAATGTACCCATGCAAACATATTTTTCTCGTATTTACAGTATGTTTAGTCTGCACAGCATCTTCCAACTAGCTGACACACAAATAAAACCTGTCCTTAAAAACTAGACTATATGTCAATGAGTCCAGTTACTTGACCTCCTTTGGATGTGCAGAAGTACCAGCTTTAATAGAACATATCCACTTTTCTGGTGACAAAGCAGCAGTGTCCATCTACAAGACTCAACAATGCTGGCTGCTGCAGTCTACTCTTCACCTCATTAGCAATAAAAAAATTGTCATTTAACATACTGCCTTTTACATTATTATGAAAGCTCACTCTGGGAAAAGAGAAGTCCTATGATCTGCAATCTTCAAATGCCCATCTGATAGGGCTGCAGAAAACAATTGTCCTTTAAATGTCCATGATTCTAAATAGGACAAATTAATCCCACTTCAAATGGCTCCTAAACCTTAACTGTGTGTGCCTTAATCATGTAGTACTTTCCATGAAAAGGGGGGTGTCCTCTACATTTAGTTCCAGATCCCAGGGATCTATGTACATATAAGGAAGGATGCATATTTCCTCAACACACAAAGGGAATCCTATGATCTTAATTTGGATCACATGCAACACATTTGCTGGTTATTCAATTCTACTGCAACGTTCTTGCTTAGCAGTGCCTCTATTTGTTTCTCTATTTTTGCTGGCTCATTTTCAACAGTTTTGACCTCCACTTAGAACTGTTGATGTTTCATTTGATGTTCAGCTTACCCAGTCTATTCTCTGATCAAGATATTAATATTTCTATAGTCCATAGTGCCTCCATTACAGGAACATTAGCTGGTGCAATATCTCTTTGGGGAAGAAGTTCTAGTTTGTAGGTCTATGCTTCATTTTTGCACTCAAGTAGTGTACTCTGCTTTCCCATATTCCCTTCTTCTTCAGGATGTCACTGACCCTTACAAGCACTCTGTGAGCTCTAGTAACACCACAGTAAGCATGTTTATGCTAGAAGTCCAACTGTTCCTCTATCCGTGCTTTGTATGCCGGAGATTATAGTGGATGTCGCTGAATCTTTATTAGGACAAGCAAAACAGCACAGCATTGCATAAACAGTGTTCTTTGTATCTCATCTTCGTTTTACACTATATCATCTCGAGGAGCCTACGCTTTCCTGCATATAGTTCCTCTATCGAAAGTCAGAGGAAAACATGAGAACAAATGCTGAGGGTGGGTTGTTGGGGGAGGAGGTGGAAGTTTGCCTTGCTTGGTGAGAGTGAATGCTGGGAGTCTGCCTATCTTGGAGATACAGTGGGGCCCCAGAAATGGCCACTTACATCACTATTTTGAATGATGGTGGATTATCTTGCCCCAGAATGCTACATAGGAGGCTGAGAGAGCAAGGTAGGCATGATGAATCACCACCTTAGTGAGTCTCAATAAAGAATGCAAAGACTGTGCATGAATTATTGCACTACCATGCGTGTCAATGGATTATAATACCAACATAATGGAAAGAGAAAGAGTCATTAATTAAATTAATTTGTCAACACACCTCCCATTGTTGGTTAAAGACAAAATCGTTATTGTGCACACCTCTTCCATTGTTACAGACAAAATCGCTATTGCTAAAAACAAGGCTATCAATATTTGTATTCAAGAGACTGGGTGGTACATACAGGTACATACATCTACAGTGGCCTTCCATATAGTGCAATCTATGTATGATTACCCACCCTGATTCCCTGAAAAAGTGCAAATCAGTTTAAAAAATGAACGGTGTGGCAGGACATAATTAAGTACATTAAAATAATCGAAGAGATATTCATGCTGAAATTACTCATCATCTTGCATTCAGAGTCTGTGACTATCAGGACTCTTCTGACAATGAGGGCTTTTTAGGTTGTCTTTGGAGATGCAGCAGTGCACCTAACCTATTTCTAATGACAGTTGTCTGGGAGGGATATATATGCCTTTTCAGAGGCACGCTGGAAGATGTGACAAGAAGAGTTGTATATAGAAAAACTGTAAAACGGTCTGATACCAATGTAAAGATGAGACCTATATGAAATGGAAATGTTAAGCAGCCAGTTCTTATCTTACACAGCAACAGAGATGCATAAGGTGTGGGTGGTTTCTGGGACCGAGCGTAGAAGTACAGTATTGTCTCCAGGATAATGATAGATTCGCGCCTGAGGGTGCATAAGTCACAGCGACAGGTACAACAATTCAGCAGTAACATTTAAAAACAAGTTCAGCTATTGGGAGCCTTAACTGCCCTTTGATGGTTGTTGCTTTCTATATGGCTAGAAGTGGTAGAACATTCTCAGTTAATATGTGCGTGTTGAACAAGTTACTTACCTTCGGTAACGCTTTTTCTGGTGGATACAGTAGCTACCTGTGGATTCCTCACCTTATGAATTCTCCCAATGCGTTATCATTCAACGGAATCAACATTTCACTTATTATTATTATAAGTTGTGTGTGTGTGTGTGTGTGTATATTACACACACACACTTATAATAATAATAAGTGAAATGTTGGTATGACCAGACAGGCAACGGGGAGTCGGGTGGGACTGTGAGGAATCCACAGGTAACTACTATATCCACCAGAAAAAGTGTTACCGAAGGTAAGTAACTTGTTCTTCTGATGGATACAACTACCTGTGGATTCGTCACCTTATGAAGAGAGTCCCAAAGCAGTCCCGCACTCTGAGGTTGGTGTCGGTCGGTCACACCAAGAAATCCTGCAACACAGAACGTGCAAAATGGACGTCCCTCCTAACCTCCAAATCTAAGCAATAATGCTTTGCGAAAGTATGGAGGGAAGCCCAAGTAGCTGCCTTACAAATATCTACAACTGGCACACCTCTAGCCAAGGCCGAAGTGGCAGACTTAGCTCTGGTGGAATGGGCCCTAATACCCTCAGTAGGAACCTTCTTTGCCAGTGAATAGCAGACCTTTATGCAAAAAATGACCCACCTGAAAAGGGTTCTCTTGTGGATGGCTTAGCCATTCATCTTGCCCACATATACAACGAAGAGTTGATCATCAATACGAAAGTCTTTTGTCCTTTCAATGTAAAAACTCAAAGCTCTTTTTGGGTCTAGGCAATTAAGTCTTTCCTCATCCTCTGATGGATGGCGAGGAGGGTAAAAGGAAGGCAGCGTTATAGATTGTCCCATATGAAAGAGTAACGACCTTGGGAAGGAAAGCCAGCCTGGTTCTCAGCACGACCTTGTCAGCATGAAAGGAGGTAAAAGGAGGTTTCACACTAGGAGCCTGGAGCTCACTCGCACGCCTAGCAGACGTGACAGCTGTAAGAAAACCAGTTTTTAAAACTAAAAATCTCAATGGGCAAGAAAGCATAGGCTTAAACGGTGAATCCATTAAAAAAGTTATAACAAAATTCAAATCCCACTGAGGTATGAGAAACGGAGTGGGAGGAAACTTGTTAGTCAGGCCTCTCAAAAACCTAACAACTATAGGAGAGTTGAATAAGGAAGGTTGATAAGGAAGGCACAGAAAGGTCAACCGCACCGATAAATAACCCTTCACAGTCGCAACTGCACAACCCTTCTGTGCCAAGGAAAGGGTAAAAAGCAAAACATCAGACAAATGGGCCTTTAAGGGATCAATTTGCCTCTCTCCACACCTAGCTACAAATTTAGCCCATCTGTTGGCATAGACAGTTTTGGTGGAGTGCCGCCTGGTCGATAAGATAACATCCACCACTTCTGGAGGGAGAGAAAAAGAACTCAGATTGCCCTGATCAATCTCCAGGCATGTAGGCGCAGGCTCTGAAGGTGGGGGTGTAGAACCTGCCCTTGCAACTGCAAGAGGAAGTCTGCCCTGTGAGGGAGATGGAGCGGAAGGCACAGTGAGAGTTGAATAAAGTCTGAGTACCACACCCTTCCTGGCCAATCTGGAGCTACTAAAATGACTTGGGCTCGATCTTGACGAATCTTCCTCAGAACCCGAGGAATCAAGGGTTTCGGGGGGGAAACGCGTAAAGTAACTGGTCGCAATAAGACATCTGGAACTCGTCCCCCCAATGCTTCTTGCACCGGATACTGGAGGCTGCAGAACAAGGGGCAGTGTGCGTTCTCCAGAGTGGCAAACAGGGTCTATCTGTGGAAAACTCCAAATCCAGACAATGTGGCGAACCAGGTCTAGATGGAGACGCCAATAGTGATCGGCCAAGAAATGCCGACTGAGATGGCCGCACGTACGTTGAGAACTCCGGCCAGATGGTTTGCTACTATGCAAATCCGATGGTCCTGTGCTGCAGAAAAGGTACGACCCCACTCCTCCCTGCTTGTTGATGTACCACATTGTGGTAGTGTTGTCCGTCAAGACTTGAACCAATTGACCGCGAAGGGACGGGAGGAAGACCTTGAGAGCCAGACGTATCGCCTGTAACTCTAACAGATTGATGTGAAACATCTGTTCCACCGGAGACCAACGACCTTTGATCCCCCAGATGAGATTCCCACCCTAGAGTGGAAGCATCCATTATGACCGTAGCCACCGGAGGTGGTAGACAAAACGGCCCTCCTTGGGAAAGGTTGACATACACAGCCCACCATCGTAGATCCGTTGTAGCGTCTCTGAAGATCGTTACTGACCCTTCGAGATCCCCTTTGTGTTGAAACCACTGCTTGCAGAGGCACCAATGGAGAGCCCTCATGTGCCAATGTGCATGAGTGACCAACAGAATTCAAGAAGCGAACAGACCGAGCAGACGTAGGACCTTGAGGACTGGAACAACCGCTCAATTTTGAAACATTAGAATCAACACCTGAATGTCCTGAATCTGCAGAGGCGGAGAATAGGCCTGATTCAATGTGGAATCCAGTACTGCCCCTATGAACAGGAGGCGTTTACCGTAAAACACAGGTTGAACAACAGCCTTGTTGTCACTTGCAAGCACAAGCTCTGGGGACTTGGCTTTTATTAGCCAATCGTCCAGGTAAGGAAATACATATATTTCCTTCCTTCTGAGGTCTGCTGCAACCACCGGTATCACCTTCGTGAAGACCTGAGGTGTGGAAGTAAGACCAAAAGGAAGGACCGCAAACTGGTATTGTTGCGACCCTACAACGAACCGGAGATACTTCCTGTGCGACTTCAGAATGGGGATATGAAAATAAGTATCCTGAAAGTCGACAGACACCATCCAGTCTTCCTTGTTCAACATCAGAAGCACCTGTGCTAGAGTCAGCATTTTGAATTTCTCCTGTTTGAGGAACCAATTCAAAATCCTCAGGTCCAGGATAGGCCTTAAATGACCATCCTTCTTGGGAATCAGGAAGTATCTCAAATAGCATCCCTGACCCCTTCCCTGCTCTGGAACCAACTCCACTGCACCCTTTAACAAAAGGACTTGCACCTTCTGCTGTAGCAACAGGAGATGCTCTGCCGAACAAAACGAATGACGGGGAGGGATGGGAGGTGGGAAAACTCCAGAAAAGGAAGGGCATAACCTTTCCCCACAATATTTAGCACCCAAGATTCCGATGTGACTAACTCCCACTAGTGGAGAAAATGAAATATCCTGCCCCCTACGGGAGAAGCATGATCCAAGATGGATAGGAAAGTAGGGCTGCTTTCCTTATTGGGTTCCCCCAGAGGAAGAGGATGTGGCAGGATGCTGATGGGCGGCTCCTCGTGTCCTAACCCTCCCCCACCCTCTAAAAGATCTATAGATTGGGTTGGCAGGCTGTCGAGTGCTGGATTGTGGCCTTCCACAATAAGAGGATCCACAGCTAAACCCCCTAAACCTCCGAAAGGACCTAAGGGGTGTAGATGTGGACACCTGTAGCCCCAAGGATCTTGCAGTAGCCCTGCTGTCTTTAAAACGTTCCAAAGCAGAGTCGGCCTTGGACCCAAACAACTTTTCGCCATCAAACGGAAGGTCCAACAAAGTTGTTTAAACGTCAGTGGAAAAGCCAGAAGACCTAAGCCACGCATGCCTCCTGGTCGCCACCGAATTGCCCATTGCCCTGGCCACTGAATTCCCTGTATCCAGACCTGACTGGATAATCTTTTTGGCCGCCACTTGAGTGTCCAAAAGGAGCTCATCAAACTGCCCCTGCACATCCTGAGGCAAGCTCGGCACCACAGCTCTTGCTGTGACCAACAAGGCATGAACATACCTCCCCAGCACACAGGTAGCACTGACCGATTTTAGGACCATACTTCATGAAGAGAAACTTTTCTTGGCTGCTTGCTCCATTTTCTTGGACTCCCTGTCCAATGGACTAGCAGAAAACGAGCCAGGTGCAGATCGGGCAGAACAAGAAGCTTGGACCACCAAGCTCTCAGGAGTCGGATGTTGAGATAAAAATTGAGGATCCCCAGGAGCAACCCTGTACCCCCTAGCCACAGTCATGGAAACCAATGGAGTCATTCATGCCTTTTTCAAATGTCTAAAAGGGAGTAGGGGCTCTGCAGAAGTAGAGAAAGGATGCAACCCCTCCGTCAAGCTATTTGTCTTCACTTCCGCAGCTGGTAACGGCAGTTCCAAAAATTCAGCAGCCTTCCTTATGACAGTGTGATAGGATGCTGCCTCTTCTGTAAATTCACCTGGGGATGAAAGATCCCACTTAGGGGAGGTATCCTGTGCACTTATAGAGTCCAGACTCTGAAACTCCCCCATGGGCTCAGGAATCTCTCCTTCCTCTAACAACTGTTGCTGGTATTCCTGCTCCTCCAAGAGCCGCAAGGCTCTCCTCCTTGATCTCAATCTGGCCTCCAATCTCGGCATCGACAGAGAGTTACACAATGCCGGCTTCAAAACAGATGGACGTGATGGAGGAGATGATGGAGATACACTGCTTCCCGACCGGGACCCATCCGGCGCTGGTACTGACTCCATCGGTGCAGTCGGCACCATCATCTGAGGCGACGTCATCGGTGCCGAACCAGCACTCTCCGCCGGATAGGTGGTCAGAAACGGAGCCGGCAAACTCAAAGAGAACGCTAATAGACCCGTGAGACCAGCAGGGGCTATAGCATTTTTTGAAAATGCTAAACATAGCATTAAGGAAAGCCGCCTGATCCGCTCCCGGAGTGGGGAAGGCAGGAAACCTCTGCTCATCTTGAGGTGCTTGGGTCAGATCCGAAACTTGCGCCCCCGGCTCCTGAGCCAACACAGGTGAAAAGTGGGTCATAGGACTCGCCGGGGACTCGATGACCTCAATATGAGATGGTGCCGGAAAAGCCTGTGGACTCTGAGGCTGGGGAGTAATAGTTGGACTGGCCTCCCAAGCTGTACGACGTCATCTCGGAGGGGACTGAGGCCAAGCGCCGCTTCATATGTGATCTCGACAACTTATGAGAAGAAGAGTCCGTCGCCTTACATCTTCGATGACCCTTGTGACCACTCTTAGCTTTTGCTAAGAAGAGCTTAGCCTCTCTTTCTTTTAAGGCCTTCAGGTTCATCCTCTGGCAAGACATACACCCCTCCACTTCGTGGTCCAAACTTAAACACCACAAGCAGTCTTCCTGAGGGTCTGTGACTGACATACGATCCAGCACTCACGACAAGGCTTAAAACCGGATTTCTTTGGCGGAGACATTGTAACAAGTACAACAAGAAACCTTCTAAGCAGTAGCTGTTCGAGAGCCAGGAAAAAACCATTAGCGTGGAAGGTGCGGAAAAAAGGGAACTGACGTCAGCACCATGGCGAGGACTTGTTACCACAATGACGTCAGACAGAGTCACATGCGGGGCCATGCAATTGTGACATCCTTGTCGAAGTGAAGAGCTGGGAAGAAAATTTCCGTTGGATGCTGGCGATTGGGAGAATTCATAAAGTGAGGAATCCACAGGTAGTTGTATGCATCAGAAAGGAAGGGTACTGGTAATCAAAAAAATGGTTAGTCCAGTTCGAAGTGTATCGTTCTACTATTAGTGCCAGACAAGCATTTGTAGATGTGCCAATAGAATGTTTTTCCCAGACTTATGTAATGCTTTATTTCTTGCATTTGGACACGCAGGGTTTGTGTCTCCTATCTGTAAAGCATGCTGTTAGTCCGAAAGACAAGAGTAGCACTATATAAAAGTCATAAATAAATAAATGGAATCCTCAACAAGAACAGTTTAGGTTCAGAGCCTGGGAGATATGTATAACCTGTTGTAAGGGAACAAAATGAGAAGATCTGAGAAAACGAGACATGGGGGTACATAATGGCTTTCTAAAGGATCTGTGATTGTGTACCTGACAGTTTTGGTACTTACATATTTCACTGATGTAACCTCAGTGGAACATGGAGCTAGGTATGAAGTATTTAAAATAAACTATGCACTTGTACCAATATATTTTTCAACATTTAGTGGAGGAGTGTGGTAGAGATGAGGCAATATAGAGAATTGCAAACTGTAGTTTATTAAGTTGCGTTAAAATTGTTTTAAGACTTTTAAAAGGAAAAAGTAATATTTTATAGGGCTTGACAATGAACGTTTGGGAAAACAATTTAGCAAGAGGAGATTCCTGACATCACAAAAGAAGGGTAAAACGTGAGCTACTAATAGGCAGCAGACAGACTGTTTTCAGTAGAAGTGAATTTCAGATTAAGAAAGCAGCGCATAAAGAGGGTAGACCCTCTTTTTTCATATACTGAAAACTGATGTCAGAACTACTACCCCCTCAAAAGGCTAACACAGTGGTGGTGATGTCATTTAGTATATTACCCAAGCGTCTTCAATGCAGCACAGGAGCCAAGTTACCACCACACACAGCCAACTCCCACTGGGTGCCTACCACACCAGTAATGTAATCAACACTCTTCTGCTACATTTGCCATGTGTTTTCGGGTGGGGGGTGGTACTCTTGCACTCTTGAAAGATGAGAGCTCATTTGCATACAGAAGTGTAGAACATTCTTACAATTTAACAGCTAATGGCAAAAGCAAACAGTGAAGAATATTTTGTCTTTACACATGCCAACCGAAAGCCTCCAGCAACTGCTTCTATCTTTACACCCCATATTTTACATACATTTGCATCCTCTTATAATTATGACCTACTTGCAAGATAATTGTCGCTTTTCAAAGAGAAGCCAATCACACACTAAGGGAAAGTGGTCACGTAACATGCATAAAAAGCATGAGATAAAGGAAATCATGTGTGTAGCAAGTGCAGGTTACTGCTCAGGAGCGGTAAAATTAAACCGTTTTGAAATACAAGGTTGTGGCCAAGCAATTAAAAAGTAATGCATGATTTTACAGTATTTGGACCGATAGAAAGATGGATTACTGCATACTAAAATGGAGCGGGATGTGGCTTAGGCAGCCTCAATTTCAATTGGAAAATGTGTAAAGTGATTTAATAATGTTATACACACAGTTTCTATATGGAAGCAGCTAATAAGTAACCGCCAACTTTCAAACATCTGGTGAGATGGAAGAAACACCCAAGTGCATGGGTAGTGCATGCGCCCCCCCCCCCCCGAAACCCCCATTCTGCCAGCCTTTACACAGCAGTCCAACTGCCCTGAAAAGGCTGGCGGACTGGGGAGTCGTAATCCCCAGGGCGGTGCTGCATGCAGCACCACCCTGGCGGATTACAACCGCCGAGAATGCCAGGCTGTCGACTCGCAGCAACCTGGCAGTCGGACTGTGGCAACTTCGCCACGGTCATAATGTAGCGATCGGTCTTAAGACCACCAGACTCGTAATGAGGGCCAAAGTCCTGCTCCACAACCAACAATCAAGCTTGTACTACCAGAACAGCTCCTCCTCTCCAACCTGTCCCAGGAGGGAACACAAGCAATCCCAGACCGTTTCCAACTAGATTATGTCTCATCAGTGAGGAACAGCTTGAGGACGAAATTGGTACTGGTTTGCTTGAGTTCAAGTTCAGGGATGACCTGGCATAACTGTTCCGACAGGTTCTATTGGAGCAGTGTCGAGGCCGATTTGCTAATGGCTGGATCCAAACTGATGTAGCATGGTGGGCAAAAGAACAATGGGTTGGAATACTACTCCAAGCGATTGCCCGTGGTTACACTTACTGCAAGTATACAGATGGCAGGGATCGGCGCTTTAACAGTCAAAGTAGATTTCCTCCAAATCTCGTTTCTTTGTTTATTTGATGGCTTTCCTTCCCAATCTTTAGCTTGTGCCACCACTAGAACTTGGCCTCTTGACCATCCTTTTGACCAAATGACTTGTATCTTTCCAGTGCTTACATTCAGGAAATAACGTAATTTATTTTTGTTTTAGCACTCCATGGGAAGGTATGTGTTTGGTTGCTCTTTCCCTCACTACACAATGTGCTGCTTCCCCCTTCATGCCCTTGCTCTCTGACCCAAACTAGTATGTTGCTTCCACACCCGTCAGCATCCTACTCAGCTCCCCTCTACACCCTCTTCATTACTCCCACACACTCCACCCTATTCACCACACGATGCTGTGGCAGTATTTACCTTATCCTCTGCACACATCTAGTCCACCATTACTCAGCTTGCCTCTTCTGTTTTTTACGTATTTATTTTATTTTTTTAAGCGGGTCAGACAGATGTTATTTGCTTTTTTTTTCTTAAACATACAGTTTCACACACATTTTATATTGCTGAAAGATGTGTGTCCACCATTTTGGAGCAGTAAATAATAACCAGCATTGGCAAAGCCAATTGGTTTCACCTTTGTTTTTTATTTCTATCTAAGTGGATTGTAAAATATTGGAAAAATGTTATAATAATTATTGTTTTAAATTTGATAAACCGTTAATGGTTTATCGAATTTTGAAACAAACATAACATTTCTGTAATATTTGTATTCCAGGTAGATAGAACGAAGAAAAAAAGGCAAAACCTATTGGCATGTAGCGAAGAAGACAGAGAACCAGCTCCCTGTATTGTAGTAATGATATGCTTTAAGTGCCCTCAATACGCAGGCCCCTTTATAATAGTAATGATATGCTTTAAGTGCCCTCAACACACGGCACCTTGTATTGTAGTAATGATATGCTTTAAGTGCCCTCAATTCACAGCACCTTGTATTGTAGTAATGATATGCTTTAAGTGCCCTGAATACGCGGGGCCCTGTATTGTAGTAATGATATGCTTTAAGTGCCCTCAATATGCGGGTCCCTGTATTGTTGTACCTTGTACTAACGATACGTTTTAAGTGCCCTTAATACGTGCCTCGATAAGAGAGAGAGATACAGAGAAAGAGAGATTCAAAGAGAGACAGAAAGAGAGAGATGTAGGTAGAGGGAGGTGTAGAGGTAAGTACAGGCAGGTGTAGGTAGGGGCAGAGGGGGGTAGGTGTAGGTAAAGGTGGAGGTAGGTGTAAGAGGCAAAGGTAGGTAGGTAGAGGTTTGTGTAGGTAGGTGTGGGTAGGTGTAGGTAGAGGTAGGTGTAAGTAGAGGTACAGGGAGGTGTAGGTAGAGTTACAGGTAGGTTAAGTAGAGGTACAGAGAGAAGTAGGTGTAGGCAGAGGGAGGTGTAGCTAGAGGTACACACAGAGGTAGGTGTAGGTAAAGGTAGGTGGTAGGTAGATGTAGGTGTAGGTAGATTTAGGTAGAGGTAGGTGCAGAGGTAGAGGTATAGATATATCCAAGAACAAAGCACTATCAGCGCTCAAAATGCAGAACTAGAGGCAATACTGTGAGAAATAACACGGGCTGCAGAAAGAGATCAAAGATGGAATCAAAGCAACCCGCTCTGATACATTGTGTAATCACAGTAAATTGTAGGCCTGTTGCATGCAAACCCTAGGGGAGAAGACGTTGCCTGAGCTGCCAACTCTGGAGCTGGGAAATCAGGTTCCATTCTGTGTCGGCTCAAAATCCTGTGATTCTGGGGAAATCACAATCTCTCTGTGCCTACCAAAAATGAATGTCTCCTTCTCTAAAGTAACTGGTGCTCATGTACAGCGCTCCAATGCCTTCAAGTAGACGGGTTCAGACACCAAAGAAACAGTGCCAAGAAATAGCAACATGCCCAGACAACATACCGCCAAGGAGCATGAAGCAAAAGAAATTAAAAAAGAAGTACCTTCAGAGTGGTAGCTAGAGAGGAAGGACACTGGGCAGTGTCCAATGGGAAGTGGCCAAAAGGAATACTTGGTCCAGAGGCAACCCAACGGCAAAAACGGCGATGAAGACAACATGAAGTAAAGCAGGGCGATGTGCTGGCCAATCAGAAGGACGTAAATCAGAGCGACGTTAGACTAAGCCACTGGTAAGTTCAGGTAAGTAAGTGGCTGGGCCTAAGCCCCTTTTAGGTTTTTATTTTTATTAACAATAGATTTCACAAGTGGAGTGAAAGCGTGCGTGCAGGCGAAATCTGAAAAAGTGGCAGCTGCAGCATAGTGCTTGTGCATATATAACTCATCATGCAGGGGACAGAGTGGCATCAGGACACATACACACGTATGTGTCATGATGAGTGTACACATATAAATCAGTGCGCTGTTTCTAATTTACTGCAGTGCAAATAAAGCCTGACATTTGCTTTGTCAGAAAATTATTAGGGAAAAGGATAAAGCATGGAAACAGAGTGGCTTCCAATCATCCTTTGTCGGGAACAAGAGATTAAATAAACAGTTAAATAAGGTCACTTTTTCTGATTCTTTCAGTTCTATATATATTTTTTTTTTACATTAGTGTATAACATTCAGCACTTTGGCAAACTGAAAACGGTTAGCATTTTTTGCACATAATTTACTTTGAAATTATTTTTTGCCAGAAAATTGAAAAATGAATATCCGGGGAAGATCACACGTGGTGGGCTGAAAATGCTAAACATTTAATATAGGTTTCGGTTCTCTTCTTTTGGGGAATCTAAATATTCTTTTATATGAATCCCTCACAAGTGAGACTTAATAAATCTTTTACATAAAACATGAATGATAAAGAAGGTTATGACACTGGTTCCCTAAAATACACTAAAACCACAAAGAAGGTTACACTGGTGCTAAGGCCAGGCGGCTTTCCGAAAAAAACATTTACAGCTGACTGCAGGAAATCTACTTTAATATTGTAACATTGAGCCTCGTCCCCAGCAGGGCTGAAAAGGCGCTCCCTACCATTAAGCGGCTGTGTGGTAGTATTCATATTAGATTCATGGTCGCGGATAGAGCTACGGAGCTGCGAGTATCCTAAAGGGTTAATGCACGATGATGTACTAAGGAGACCGGGGCATCATTCCGCAAGCAATAGAACTGGGGTTTCCCAGCTATGTAGTATGTATGCATTATGCAGAGACGTTTGTGGTATAGAATATTCAAAATGAGAAGCGGTGACTGATTATGAGAGCCTCATGTTAACAACCACACTAGATTAGGGTTGTTGGCAAGAGGAAAAGGTAGCCCCTGCGGTGCCCTTATTACGTTAATCAAATTCCTTTTTCAACAGTTAGTGCTAACGGCATGGTATCCATGATAACTCTGTTTTCTCTTCTGGCTTGGCTGTTCGCGTTTCGTCTGTCCAACGCAGTTTTTCTGCTCTCACACTCCTGGAACCAACCTTGAATGTCACCGTTATTCACGCAGCAGCGCTGCTAGTAATTCTTGGTACCTGTAGTTCTTTTTAGGAGTGGTGATCTGGAGTTGCTGCCCTCTAAGCTGCAACTCGTCAACAGTGTTAGGATGAGACTCAAATCCTTTCAAGAAGCCTTTACTCAACACAGCAATACAGAACACGAGTTTTAACAGACATCCTTATAAATAACAGCAACAGTATAACTATGGACAGTGAGAAGCTCCTTTTATAATAATGGAGTGGATGAGGGCCGATGATAGTTATTTTAGGCGGAGGGTGCCCAAAATAGTTCCAGGAGCCCACCAGAGTTTCAGTATAACATTCTTTATGTAAATTACTTCCAGTCATATTAAGCGTATGTGAAGTTGCAGTATGGATAGCCAGAAAATCTGGAATTAATTTTGACCCTCCTGTGTTCAGGATGTATATCTTCAACTCCAGAATCCCAATACTGATTTTTCTGTTTCTCCACATTAAACTTACAACATCTACCCTCAGTGGTAGGCCTGCTCTAACAGCATTGTACCCTTCTGCTTTTAACTATACTGGTGACTAAAGACCCTCTTCCTTTCTATGGGCCCTCATACCAGTAGCAAAGCAAGGTATTCAATTTCACACGGCAGGTTAGAGACAGGAGGGTGTCAATGCCACCGCCAGCGACTGTCTTTCCCTTTTGTGATCTACAGCTCCCAGGTTACCTTATTTTTTTACCACTGGCTGCATATGGTAGGTGGTAGCAGGACACAAAGGCTTATTTATTACAGCCTCCACGAGCACTCCATTAAATCCTGACACGATTTTAGGTCCCTAAACTTTGAAACAAAAAAACTGTGACCCAGACGTTCTGAAGCTTCGACCTCCATCTTGTACACCTCTTCGCGGTTCTGCGTGCTCTCACATTCTATTTGAATACGGCTACCTAAATGGCAGCTTTCTTACTGTCTCTTCCTGAAAGCTTGTGTTGGGAATAATATTCACGCCCTCACCATCTGTAGTTAAATAAATGTTGAGAATTGTTTGTCACACACTACCCATTCTTTACAACCCATTAAACTGGCATATGCAGCTTACTCATCACACACCTCGACAAATCTGAATCCGGATTCGGTCAGTGATGGAAGCATTTGGAAGGGTTTTCTCCTGGACGTGCACAGCAATGCCATACTGATAGCAGACTGTGCTGTGGAAGTGCCATTTGATAATAACTAATGATCCTTCCATGCATAACTTTGTTGTCCCTCTTTTATAAATGTGTACAAAGTTAGTGAGTTGTGGGAGAAGTAGATACTCCACACAGGCGATATTACACTTGCCAGGCGAGTCAGGTCTCCCATTTTATACCGAAAAGGAAAACTGATTCTACTACATCGCAGATTCCTTAAGCTTCTGCTGTTAGTGTTTGTCAACAACAAAAGGTTGAGAAGTAACATCATATTGGTTCCCTGGCTGTTTCCTTCCCCAGATTTTAAGTTGATCACTGTGTAAGAACAGATCTCAATACTTACCCACCAAAAATAGATGAGCTGGTTTTAGCGGAGGAGATGGTTTCTTCTTCTGTTCCAGGATTTGGGAATCTCTGACACACGCAAAACAATGCTCCTTCTGGATTAACTGGGACAAAAAAAAAATTGCACCGGCATATTCTGCTTTATACGTTTTTAAAGATTCCTCTATATTGGGCAGGTGCTCATTTTTCTAAGGCCATCTGTTATTTATTTGCAGTAGCTAATGCCTTTATTTTCAATATAATATAACAAAGTGTATTATATGCAACACATTTTCCGCATGTTTTGAAACTATGCTTAGAACTTATGAATGTATGTATTAATTTGAAAAGATAGTGCTTAGGAGAAAACAGAATATCTTTATATTTTCTACATCTCTGTAAGGGATGTCTCAAGCTATTTCTCTCACCTCACAACACGAGGTTTATTTTTCTAAAAATAAATATTCAGAACATTTTATAACAGTTCACACCCGTCTGTGTGAGAAAATGAAAATGTCACTTACCCAGTGTACATCTGTTCGTGGCATCAGTCGCTGTAGATTCGCATGTTTTGCATAGCTCGCCATCTGGTGTTGGGCCGGAGTGTTACAAGTTGTTTTTCTTCGAAGAAGACTTTCGAGTCACGGGACCGAGTGACTCCTCCTTTTGTCTCCATTGCGCATGGGCGTCGACTCCATCTTCGATTGTTTTTCCCCGCAGAGGGTGAGGTAGGAGTTGAATTGTAGTAATAGTGCCCATGCAATGGAGTGACTAAGTATGTACCTATTTAAGGTTGAGATGATACATATACAAATAGTTGAAGGTAACTTCCAAACTGCTACAGGCTCCCGGGGAGGCGGGTGGGCACATGCGAATCTACAGCGACTGATGCCACGAACAGATGTACACTGGGTAAGTGACATTTTCAGTTCGATGGCATCTGTCGCTGTAGATACGCATGTTTTGCATAGACTAGTAAGCAGATATCTCCCCAAAAGTGGTGGCTCAGCCTGTAGGAGTGGAAGTAGTTTGAAATAATGTTCTTAATACGGCTTGACCTACTGTGGCTTGTTGTGCGGATAACACGTCTACACAGTAGTGCTTGGTGAATGTGTGAGGCGTAGACCATGTGGCTGCCTTACATATTTCTTGCATTGGGATGTTTCCTAGAAAGGCCATGGTAGCACCTTTCTTTCTGGTTGAGTGTGCCCTTGGTGTAATGGGCAGCTGTCGTTTAGCTTTAAGGTAGCAGATTTGGATGCATTTAACTATCCATCTGGCTATACCTTGTTTTGATATTGGGTTTCCTGCATGAGGTTTTTGAAATGCAATAAATAGTTGTTTAGTCTTTCTGATGTTCTTTGTTCTGTCAATGTAATACATTAATGCTCTTTTGACATCTTATGTATGTAGTGCCCTTTCAGCTACGGTATCTGGCTGTGGAAAGAACACTGGAAGTTCCACTGTTTGATTTAGATGGAACGGTGAAATAACCTTTGGCAAAAATTTAGGATTAGTCCTTAGGACGACCTTATTCTTGTGTAGTTGTATAAAAGGTTCTTGTATTGTAAACGCCTGAATCTCGCTTACTCTTCTTAGGGAAGTAATGGCGATGAGAAATGCAACCTTCCAGGTTAGGAACTGTATTTCGCAGGAGTGCATGGGTTCAAAAGGTGGACCCATAAGTCTAGTTAGGACAACATTTAGGTTCCATGAAGGAACAGGTGGTGTTCTTGGTGGTATAATTCTCCTAAGGCCCTCCATGAATGCTTTAATGACTGGTATCTTATATAGGGAAGTTGAATAGGTAGTCTGCAGGTATGCAGATATTGCTGCAAGGTGTATTTTAATGGAAGAGAAAGCCAGGTTAGATTTTTGTAAGTGAAGCAAGTAACCCACTACATGTTCTGGAGTTGTGTGTAATGGTTGTATTTGATTAATATGGCAGTAGCAAACAAACCTCTTCCATTTACTTGCATAGCAGTGCCTGGTGGATGGCCTTCTGGCTTGCTTTATGACTTCCATACATTCTTGGGTAAGTTGTAAGTGCCCGAATTCTAGGATTTCAGGAGCCAGATTGCTAGATTCAGCGATGCTGGATCTGGGTGTCTGATCTTTTGGTTGTGTTGTGTCAACAGATCTGGCCTGTTGGGCAATTTGATGTAGGGTACTACTGATGGGTCTAGCAGCGTTGTGTACCAGGGTTGCCTTGCCCAAGTTGGTGCTATTAATATGAGTTTGAGTTTGTTTTGACTGAGTTTGTTTACCAGGTAAGGAAGGAGAGGGAGAGGAGGAAAAGCGTAAGCAAATATCCCTGACCAGTTCATCCATAGGGCATTGCCTTGGGACAGTTTGTGTGGGTATCTGGATGCGAAGTTTTGGCATTTTGCGTTCTCCTTCGTCGCAAACAAGTCTATTTGAGGTGTTCCCCAGAGTTTGAAATAGGTGTTCAGAATTTGGGGGTGAATTTCCCATTCGTGGACCTGTTGGTGATCTCGAGAGAGATTGTCTGCGAGTTGATTTTGGATCCCTGGTATAAATTGTGCTATTAGGCGAATTTGGTTGTGAATTGCCCAACGCCAAATTTTTTGTGCTAGCAGGCTTAACTGCGTGGAGTGCGTCCCCCCTTGCTTGTTTAGATAATACATTGTTGTCATGTTGTCTGTCTTGACGAGAATGTATTTGTGAACTATGATTGGTTGGAAAGCTTTTAGTGCTTGAAAAACTGCTAGAAGTTCTAGGTGATTTATATGCAGTTTTGTTTGATGTACGTTCCATTGTCCTTGTATGCTGTGTTGATCGAGGTGTGCTCCCCACCCTGTCATGGAAGCATCTGTAGTTATTACGTATTGTGGCACTGGGTCTTGGAAAGGCTGCCCTTTGTTTAAATTTATGTTGTTCCACCACAGAAGCGAGAGGTAAGTTTGGCGGTCTATTAACACCAGATCTAGAAGATGACCCTGTGCTTGAGACCACTGTGATGCTAGGCACTGTTGTAAGGGCCTCATGTGCAGTCTTGCGTTTGGGACAATGGCTATGCATGAAGACATCATGCCTAGGAGTTGTAATATCATCTTTGCTTGTATCTTTTGTGTTGGATACATGCGTTGTATGATGGTGTTGAAATTTTGAATTCTTTGGGGACTTGGAGTGGCTACTCCTTTTGTTGTGTCTATTATGGCTCCTAGGTATTGTTGTACCTTGCACGGCAGAATGTTGGATTTCGTGAAGTTGACGGTGAACCCTAGTTTGAAGAGGGTTTGTATGATCTGATTTGTGTGATTTGAGCACTCTATTAACGAATGGGCCTTGATTAGCCAGTCGTCTAGATATGGGAACACATGTATTTGCTGCCTTCTGATGTGTGCAGCGACTACCGCTAGACATTTGGTAAAGACTCTTGGTGCGGTTGTTAATCCGAAAGGCAGTACCTTGAATTGGTAATGTATTCCTTTGAATACAAACCTTAGGTATTTCCTGTGCGATGGGTGTATTGGTATATGGAAATACGCGTCCTTGAGGTCTAAAGTTGTCATGTAGTCGTGTAGTTTTAGCAATGGTAATACTTCTTGTAGTGTGACCATGTGAAAGTGGTCTGATTTGATGAATGTGTTCACTATTCTGAGGTCTAGGATTGGTCTCAGCGTTTTGTCCTTCTTTGGTATCAGAAAGTACAGTGAGTAAACTCCTGTGTTTATTTGTGTGTTTGGCACTAATTCGATTGCATTCTTTTGCAATAGTGCCTGCACTTCTATCTCCAGGAGATTGGAATGATGTTTTGTCAAATTTTGTGCTTTTGGTGGTATGTTTGGAGGGAATTGTAGAAATTCTATGCAATAACCATGTTGGATAATTGCTAGAACCCAAGTGTCTGTAGTGATTTCCTCCCATGCTTTGTAATAATGACTTATTCTTCCCCCCACTGGTGTTGTGTGGAGGGGGTGAGTGACATGTGAGTCACTGCTTAGTAGTAGGGGTTTTGGGGCTTTGAAATTTTCCTCTATTCCTAGGGAATTGCCCTCCTCTATATTGTCCCCGAAAACCTCCTCTGTACTGTCCCTGGTAACTGGACGGTGTTGCCTGTGAGGTGCTGGCTTGTGTGCTTCGTAGGGTATGCCTCCGGACTGTTATCTGACACTGGGGCGTCGTATAAGTCCCATGCGTCTTGATCTTGGTCACCCTGGCTCATGGTGGTGTGAGCTGGGGAATGTGATGGAGTTTGTGCTGGTGAGACGTTAATCACAGGTGGAGGAGAGGGTGGTGGGGTAACTTTTTTCACCACTTTTGTTTGTGGTGTTTGTTCAGTTTGGAACTCCAATCTTCTCTTTCTTCTAATAGGGGGAAGGGTGCTTATTTTTCCTGTCCCCTGCTGTATGAAAATACGCTTTTGCGTATGGTCTACATCAGTTGAGTGTAGCTCTTCCTCAAACCTATGCTTTTGCATTTGGGAGGTTAGCGAGTGCTCTTCTGTATAAGAGCCTGAAACTGGGTCGGTTGCAGTTTGTTTTGGCACCGAAACCCTGTCTGCATCTTTTTTCGGCTCCGAGGTGACTTTTTTCTTTTTCGGGGCCGAAACCTCTCGCCGTCGATCTTCTTCGGTGCCGCTGTCTCGGCGTCGAGCCGTGTCTACACCGGTATCTCGGTGTCGATGCTTGTCTCCAGCACTTTCTCGGTCCCGAGAAGGCTGCGTGCCGGTGTCTCGACCGGAGTCGGACGATCTCGGCACTGTTTGGGCCTTTTTCGGTGCCGACGGTCGGTCACCGAATTTATGGGTCGAGCCATGGCCTGGTGGCAGTGGCGTCCCCTGGGCCTTGTAAATCTTCTTCTGAGTGGTTTTCGACGTCTTACTCACGGTTTGTGAATCGTCGAATCCTTCGGAGTCCGATTCTTGGATCGAAAAGGTTCCCTCCTCTTCTTGTTCCTCGAACTCCCGGTGGGCTGTCGGCGCGGACGCCATCTGAAGTCTTCTGGCTCGACGGTCTCGGAGTGTTTTTCGGGACCGGAACGCACGACAGGCCTCGCAGGTGTCTTCACTGTGCTCAGGTGACAGGCACAGGTTGCAGACCAAGTGTTGGTCTGTATAGGGGTATTTATTGTGGCATTTGGGACAGAAACGGAACGGGGTCCGTTCCATCGGCGTTCTTCTGCACGCGGTCGGGCCGACCAGGCCCCGACGGGGGATCGAAAAAATTACCCCGAAGGGCACCGGAGCTCTTCGATCTTAGACGCGGTGTTGAATCTAACTACGCCGATCCCGAACGCAACAATACCGACGAAAATCTTCCGAAATTAGCTATCTTTCCGTTCCGAAACTCGGAGCGACAGGAACACGTCCGAACCCGATGGCGGAAAAAAAACAATCGAAGATGGAGTCGACGCCCATGCTCAATGGAGACAAAAGGAGGAGTCACTCGGTCCCGTGACTCGAAAGACTTCTTCGAAGAAAAACAACTTGTAACACTCCGGCCCAACACCAGATGGCGAGCTATGCAAAACATGCGTATCTACAGCGACAGATGCCATCGAACATAAGGTCTTCGATTTTTCAGACAGCAAAGTAGCCTAGTGTTTTATCCATGGCAATGTGAGGCTTTTTGCACCTTAACTTAGTTTCCAACAAAGACATGTTAACCTTGTTTAGCTCTTTACAGAGCGCCTGCCATGTTTGCTACACAAGCCATGACCGGACATAATTACATTCATCAGTAAACTGGTCAAAATGAAATGTATTATTTTGTTCAGTGGGAGAGTTCGGCGACCCAATGCACTGCCACCGTGAGGGATTTTCAACAATGATGTGTGCGTTTTGACACCAACAGGAAAACATGCTTGTTTGTTTGCAAGATACTGAATTATTGCCACTAGCATAAGGCCATTTATTTTCTTATGTTAAGAATTCTTTTTAGAGCAAAGGGGCACATATCTGCATGACTCCAATCCAGGGAAAAGTACTTTCGGTACAAAATCACTGTAAATTAAACGGTTTGACACACTATTCCCTGCTTGTATATTATCCAAGAAAATGTAAAAAGAAACTGTTTAGCAAGCAACATGCATGGTTTAAGATGAGAAAATTTGATTCTCATACACATTTTCTCACTGATTGAAAATAGGTTAAAACGTTTATCTAACGATATTAGTAAATCGATTAACCCCTTAGCTGCCAGGCCTTTTGCCCTCCTGTGCCGAGAGTCTTTCTTTGGTTATTTGGGGCAGTTCGCGGTTAGGCCCTCATAACCTTTTCTCCACATTAGCTACCCATGCCAAATTTGCATCCTTGTTTTCCAACATCCTAGGGATTCTAGAGGTACCCAGACTTTGTGGGTTCCCCTGAAGGAGACCAAGAAATTAGCCAAAATACAGAAACACATTAGTGTTTTTTTTTTTTTTAAATGGTAAAAAAAGGACTGCAGAAGGACGATTGTGTTTTTTCCCCTGAAAATAGTATCAACAAAGGGTTTGCAGTGGTAAAATCACCATCTTCCAAGCTTTCAGGAACAGGCAGACTTGAATCAGAAAACCCTATTTTTCAACACAATTTTGACATTTTACTGGGACATAACCCATTTCTACTATTTTTTGTGCTTTCGGCCTCCT
The DNA here is from genome assembly GCF_031143425.1 of Pleurodeles waltl. Taxonomy (NCBI): domain Eukaryota; kingdom Metazoa; phylum Chordata; class Amphibia; order Caudata; family Salamandridae; genus Pleurodeles; species Pleurodeles waltl. The sequence continues at coordinate 1,895,076,753 of NC_090440.1, forward strand.
TCCAGTTAGTGACAGAAATGGGTGAGAAACCAATACTGGATCCCAGAAAGCTAAACATTTCTGACAAGTAGACAAAATTCTGAATTCAGTAAGGAGTCATTTGTGTAGATCCTACAAGTGTTTCCTACAGAAAATAACAGCTGAAATAAAAGAATATTGAAATTGAGGTGAAAAAACCAGCCATTTTTCTCCACGTTTTACTCTAACTTTTTCCTGCGATATTAGATTTTTGAAAGCAATATACCGTTACGTCTGCTGGTTGCGGGGATATATAGGGCTTGTAGGTTCATCAAGAACCCTAGGTACCCAGAGCCAATAAATGCGCTGCACCTTGCAATGGGATTTCATTCTATACCGGATATACAGCAAATCATTTGCTGAAATACAAAAAGTGAAAAATAGGTATTAAGAAAACCTTTGTATTTCCAAAATGGCCACAAGATAAGGTGTTGAGAAGCAGTGGTTATTTGCACATCTCAGAATTCCGGGGTGCCCATACTAGCATGTGAATTACAGGGCATTTCTCAAATAGACGTCTTTTTTTTACACACTGTCTTACATTTGGAAGGAAAAACTTTATAGAAAGACAAGGGTCAATAACACTTGTTTTGCTACTCTGTGTTCCCCCAAGTCTCCTGATAAAAACGGTATTTCACTTGCGTGGGTAGGCCTAGAGCCCGCGGCAGAAAATGCTCCAAAACACAACGTGGACACATCACATTTTCACAAAGAAAACAGAGCTGTTTTTTGCAAAGTGCCTAGCTCTGGATTTTGGCCTCTAGCTCAGCAGGCACCTAGGGAAACCTAGCAAACCTGCCCAGTTTTGAAAACTAGACACCTAGGAGAATCCAAGATGGGGTGATTTGTGGGGCTCTGACCAGGTTCTCTTACCCAGAATCCTTTGCAAACCTCAAAATTTGGCCCAAAAAAAACCTTTTTCCTCTCATTTCGGTGACGGAAAGTTCTGGGATCTGAGAGGAGCCACAAATTTCCTTCCACCCAGTGTTCCCCCAAGTCTTCCGATAAAAATGGTACCTCACTTTTGTGGCTAGGCCTATTGCCCGCGAAAAGAAATGCCCCAAAACACTATCTGGACACATCAAAATTATCAAATACAAAACTACCTGTTTTTGCGAGCAGGGGGCACCTGCGTTTTTGGTCCTGGGCTCAGCAGCCATCTAGGGAAACCTACCAAACCCAGACATTTCTGAAAACTAGACACCCGAGGGAGTCCAGGGAGGTGTGACTTGCGTGGATCCCCCGATGTCTTCTTACCCAGAATCCTCAGCAAACCTCAAATTTAGCTAATAAATAAATAAAAAAATTCAAATTTTTCCCACATTTCTGTGTGTGATCCGCACCGGGCCAAATTTCCTACCGCCCAACATTCCCCTCAGTCTCCTGATAAAAATGATACCTCATTTGTGTAAGTGGGCCAAGTGCTTGTGACAGAGAAGAGCCAAAAACATGTTGAAATTGAGGGGGAACCAAAGCGGGTCCAAAAGGGCAGTTTGAAAAAAATAAATTTTTAGGCTGACAAGTTTTTATTGGTATAGATGAGACTTTGCTGGGCGGCAGGAATTTTGTGGATTCCTGCAGATTCCGGAAGGATCCGTGGGAAAAATGTGTGAATTCCAGCAAAGCTGGAGGTTTGCAGGGCATTGTGGATAAGAAAATGGTGTGGGGTGCATGTGAAACACACCACCCTGGAATCGCCCAGATGTTTAGTTTTCAGATGTTTCTAGGTCTTGTGGATTTTTCCACATGGCAGCGTCCCAAAGTCCATAAAGTGCGGCCCCCACCATTCTAAATGGGACGTTTTTGAGAGTTAGCCAAGCTCTCATGGCCCAAATGTAAAAACAAAACCCAAAATAATCAAATGTCTTCTTGCTTGCTGTGGGATAAGATGTTTTAGTGTGCGGGGAGAGCTGAAAGACTGTTACCCCCCCCTTCATTTGGGGAGGGGGCATAACCAGGCCCATACTAGTTGGTAGCCACCACCCAACTATTTTTTTAAATTTTGTATTCCTTGGCATCTAGTAGACTTTCTGCCCCCCCACCGGGGTGTGGATCAGGGGTAACTGCCCCATCTGCCCACTGGTGGGCAGAACAACATTAGCCCCATTTATTTGGGGTGGGGGTATGGCCATACCGCCCTCCCTCTTATTTTGGAAAAAAAAACTTCCCTGGTCTCTGGTGGGCTTTCTGCCCCCCATTGGGGGCAGATGGGCCTTCCAAAAATAGGCCAATCTGCCCCCCAGGGGGGCAGATATGGCCAACAGTAATGTGCCCCCATGGGGAGCGACCCTTACCCAAGGGGTTGCCCCCCTAAAGAAAATCACACACACACCAGTCCCTGGTGCCTAAGTGGTTTCTGCCCCCTACCCCTCCCCCCCCCCTCCGGGGGCAGATCGGCATAATAGAAATACGCGGATCTGCCAAGGGGAGCAGAAATGGCCTAAAATAAATTTGCCCTCCCAGGGGAGCGACCCTTGCCTAAGGGGTCGCACCCCTTGCGTGAAATTGGTGCAAAAAATAAATAAATAAATAATCCCTGGTGCCTAGTGGTTTCTGCCCCCCTTCGGGGCGGATTGGCCTCACAAAAATCAGCTGATCATCCCCCAAGGGGGGCAGAAATGGTCTAAATACAATTTCCCCCCCAGGGGAGCGACCCTTGCCTAAGGGGGTCGCTCCCCACCTCTAAAAAAACAAACCAAAAAACCCCCCCAAAAAATTATCCCTGGCGCCTAGAGGTTTCTGCCCCCCCCAGGGGACAGATCGCCCCCCCCCGGGGGCAACCCTTGCCTAAGCGGTCGCTCCAGTTCCGTGAATTCACCTTTAAAAAAATAAAAAAAAACTCCCTGGTGTCTAGTTGGCCTCATAAAAAAAAGGCCGATCTGCCCCCAATGGCCTAAATATAGTTTGCCCCCTAGTGTCGCCCCCCAACTCTAAACCCTCCCCCCCCAAAAAAAAGATCCCTGGCGCCTAGAGATTTCTCTTCCGATCACGCTGGAAGCTCGGGGAAGTGGCCACTGATGAGGTCAGTGCGCGAATGCGCGCTGACGTCATCAGACGTCATGGGGGATGTCGGGGGTGGAAGGGGAAGCGCTTACCCTTCCATCCCTGCCTTGTGGGGGTGGGAGAGAAGCCCACTGAGGGAGCACTAGCGCTTCCTCCGAGCTCCAGGCCGAAGACGTAATGGTTACATCCTCGGCACAGAAGGGGTTAAGAATGCTACGTTAAATATGTCCTTGTTAGACCTGGCATCTATATGGTGGTCTTGCCCCGGCCGTTTTGCCTTTACTTCCTGTTTTGTTGCTGCAACGTTTTGTTTGCTTTAGGATTATGAGCACTTTACCACAGCTAAAGTGCACTAATCAGTGCTAAAGTGCATGTGCTTTTCCCATAAACATGGTAACATTGGTGTATCCACAATTGGCATATTTAATTTACATGTACATCCCTTGTAAAGTGGCATACCATATGTCCAACGCCTGTAAATTAAATGCTACTACAGGGCCTGCAGCACTGATTGTGCCTCCCACTTAAGTAGCCCTATAAACACGTCTCAGGCCACCCACTGCAGAGGTTGATTGTTCAGTCTCCCTGCCACCTTGTCGTGGCATTCAAAACTTCTTGCCAAGCCTTAAACTCTTCCTGTTTCTGGCATGTAAGTGACCCCTATATTAGGCTCTATGTAGCCCATAGGACAGGATGCCATGTAAGTAAAAAGAAGGGCATGTACTCTTTAGTTTTAAATGTCCTGGTAATGTAAAACTCCCAGGGACGTTTCTCATTACTGTGAGGCGTGCCCCTCTCATAGACGAGCATTGCTAACTTCTTAAAATACTTTTATGCTGTAATTCCTGATCAGAAAGGAGCAGCTGCAGCATGTTTGGTACCATTGGAATAGTAAAGATAAACCCTCTTTACTGTTAAAGGCAGATTTATTATTACTACTCGACAGTCCAAGAAAAAAAAAAAAACATCAAAATCAGGGCTTAAAGTGCGCAACTACTCACCCTTAAGGGTCTGAAGACGCGAAGGAGGTTTGTCCTCTGAGCTTCAGTTGAAGAGCCAGGTTTTAAGGCCCTTCCTGAATTGAGGTAGCAATGGTGACTGCCTGAGGTGCAGGGGCAAGGTATTCCAGTTTATTGCCATGAGGTAGGAGAAGGATCTTCCACCCACCAAGGTCTTCCGTATGTGGGGTACGGTGGCTAATGCATGTTGAGCGGAGAGGTCTGGTGGGGGAGTAGAAGGTGATGCAGTGGTTGAGGCAGGCAGGTCCTATGTCGTGGAGGGCCTTGTATGGGTGGACGAGGAGTTTGAAATTAATTATTTTCTCAATAGGAAGCCAGTGGAGGGCTCTTAGGTGACTGGAGATGTGTTCACGGGGAGGAATGTCCAGGATGAGCCTGGAGGAGGCATTTTGGATGTGCTGCAGTACCTTAAGGTTTTTCTGGGTGGTGCCGGCATAGAGGCCAGAACCCTCTGCATCCAGACTCCCCGGGTCAAGGAGAAGAGGACCACTAGTGTCCCTATGTCCCCAAGCATCACAAGGCCTGAGCCCATTCTGTGGCTCACCTAAACTGGACACCTAGTCCTACCATGCAGCCTCTTTCCACAGTGACTGATCTCCATAGGAATGCATCGGGCACCCAACGCTGTTTTGCACTCTGCACTCAGCCGCCTCATGCCATTGAAAGTGTACTGTGAGTGCTGCCTTGGACCTTGCCCACTACTCACCTTAACCCCCAGGAGACTGGTCTTGTAAGTTGCTGTACTGTACCTGTCTGCAGAACATGTTTTTCCTCACATAGGATAACATTGCAGAACCCGGAAATTGTACTGTGTGCACTTTTTAAAGTGAAAAGAAATCCTACTCACTGCCCTGTGAGCCCGCAGCTTGCCTCCAATACATGTCTGGCCTGAGCTAGGTGACAGCTACACTTGTGCATCTCCATACTGATGGGTCTTCCTGGGGAGGAGGTTGGGAAGGACTCCCACTTACACTTCAAAGGGTAGAAGCCTGAGCCCCAACAAAGGAGTTTATTACCCCCCACTGATAGTCCTAAGCCGGAGCTGAGCTGAAAGGGGGACCTGAGCACTTTAGAGAAACCTTCTGAAGTCATCCCCCACAAAGGCACTTTTTGGTATAAGTCTTGGGTCTCCTACCCGCTAAATTCAGTGCACTTCTGGACTTAAACTGAACTCTGCTGGAGTAAAGACTGCTGTGCAGTCAGGATCACCACAGTGCCAGGACTGACTGTTCCCAGGAACTGCTGCTCTACCTTGTTGTGTTGCCCTGCTGCCTGCTGATCTCTGCCCTGCCTTGGACTAAACCCAGAGTGACTCCTAGGGCTCGCTGGCTTGCCCCCTGTTCTGTGAGAAATCTAAGGGACATCAAAGATTTCCTCCCTGTGTGGCTGTCGCTGGATTCCGACAAGCCATAAATCCAGCAACTGCATTCTACAGGTCTGAGTCTCGTTCCCCAGCACCAAGGGACATGCTCTCACTGATCAACACACAGAAAAGAAGAACAAAGCTCTACCTTGCCCCAGGACCTGAGGAGCAGTGCTTCAATCTCTAACATCTAAGTGCTGGCAGACTTCCCTGACTGACTGCTTCACGACTTGTCTCCCAACACCGCAGGTCCTGTGTGAGAGGCCGCCAACATCTAGACAGCAAGAGCGTCTCACCGGTTAGCTGCCACCGAAAGTGACTTCCTCCCTGCAATGTGGGGCCTGTGGGCTAGAACCACTGACAGCCAACGCAACAGCAACAATCTATCCAGGTACTGAAGGGATGGGGCATATTGAGCCCCAAGCCTAAATCCCAAGGTTGCACCACTGAACCTAATTATCATAAATGCTCTAAAAGGAGAACGCGTAAAGTTAGCACTGCATTGACATTTTTCTTTTTACAACAATCACATCTCATAACCTACTGACTGGAGTTTTATAATTTTGGTCTTCATTTACACAGTTAAATAACCTCTATTTTTCATAAACCTGTGTGGAGTCTTTTCTGTGGTGTTTTCATTGTGATTGTTGCGTGTGTGTTGCTCAAATACTTTACTCATTGTCTTCTAAGTCAAACCTGCCTGCTCTGTGCCAAGCTACCAGAAGGTGAGCATGGGTTAATTAAGGCTGTGTATCCAGGGATGTGAAATTCCTATTACCTGACGCCCGGAACATATTTTTTGGGGTCAAGGGCAACATGTTTTCATGCTTATTTTGTCCTTGGGACAAGTAGGCCCAACCCCCATCAGCACAAACTCTTTGGCTGCCAGTTTACAGAGAAGGGAACTGTCTGCAGTTTAGGTAATATGTGTGCCCACATGTTAATGCTGTTTGAATTTGCATTTATGGTTCATTAATGAGAAGCCTTCATTATTAGTGTGAGTGCTAAAAATAAACGTTTTAGGGTCACACTGCACTACCGACGGTGGTTCCAGTTAAAAAAAAAAAAAGTGTACATACGTTTGAAATGATTAATGATATGAGGCTAAGTATCATGCTCCCAGAATGCTCTCTGATTAGATGCAAATGTTTGCAGAAGCTTGTAAGCAAGAGTGATGATTCTTTGCTTTAAAAAAAAAAAGGTTCAGAAAAAAATGCAAGTAGGGAAAAAAGTTTCACTACCATGAATTTTTAAGTGCTATTTATTTGAAGCATGGTTTAGTAAAATGTGTTGATGCATGCCAGTATTTCCACAAAATACTCGTAATGGAAATCAGTGTAACCATTTTCAACACGATTGTGGGAAGCATGAAAATAAACAAGCTCTGGCAAAGCAAACTTTCTGATTTTTTTTTTGTCTCTCTTGATTTCGTCAATGCATGTCTTGTTTTGACATGGCTTTCGTAACACTTTATTGTTGTGGGAGCTGCCAGGCCCTCACCACTGTAACATACACTTGCAAAAAGAAAAAAAAAATGTGGTCTCAAAATGTACACATTGCCACCAGTGGTGTAACAAAGGCCCCGCGTGCCTCTTAGCACAGCACCTGCCCTGAGTGAGTCTGATGGGGGGAGGGCCTCCATGTTCCTTGCAGGGGCACCCCTCCAATATTGTTACGCCACTGATTGCCACAATAGTTCCTGGCACTGAACAAAACCACTTTCTGTGCCAATATGCTCCTTGTAGAAGAGCAGAATGAGATCACTCACAGTAAAGCCAGCCGATAGCGTGATAAATAGAAGTTTAATAAAAACAAAATCTCTTTGTTAACGCCAGTCCTAATTAGGGACCCAATTCTTAAAGAAAGTCACAAAAGTGCACCCATGGTATATGTCTTTGAAATAGTGGCTTTCATGAATTCACAAGAACTTACAGAAGTAGACCAGGAAATCATACTCCTAGAAAATATTTGTGAACTGTATTTTAGCACGAGCAAATATGCATGTATAGATTTGCTCATGTGAAAATCTATTGAGCGTTTACAAGTTCACTTTCCCTCCAACCACTTTTTTCCCCAACCCTGGAAGAGCTTCTACTTCTGCCATTGTCAGGAGTAAATTTCCAACCTTTCTCATTGTGGGAAAAGATTAGAGGAGAGCTGGTGAACATCGTTAAAACATGCAAGCTAGTAGGTTTGAAGACTAAAAGCCATTCCAGCCCTGGAACTACTGCTTACTGTTTCCTCCATCTCCAGTATGTAGGTCTGCACAATGGTGGCAAAATTGCTATAGTAGGGATTGAAATTGCAAGTGTGCAAGCATACTATAGTAGTAGACCTGACAATCAAAGAGGCTATTATCAGAGCTCTTAACATAATGAGTTAGCTGCTATAATTTTTCGCCACACTACATGGTACCAAAGGGACAAGTAAATTTTTTTACAGGACAAGCAGATTTAAGAAGCAACCTGTCCCACGGACAAGTAGATATTTTAATAAATTCCACACCCCTGGTATCTGACTTGCCCCCAACAGGATTGTGGTCACTACTAGGACAGGGTGCATATCTCTGTCAATTAGAGACCCAATTTCTAATAGTGCTCATATGCTTCATGAACAGACACATTGGGACGGATTCATACTGATGAGTGTCCACAGAGAATTTCCATAAAAACCTCTATGACTATTTTCTACATCACAACAGAGATTTCTTTGTTTGTCAGTGAAAGAAAGGGAAGCTGCCTGGAAAAAAAGAAAAAAAAAGTTGATGCAGAGAAAGAAATGAGTCTAGAGTTTTTCCAGAAGAACTATGATAAAAATTGCAATAAAGATGGCACGTCACAGATGCCAATGTAGTTCTGGGTGCAGTATCACAAATGGTGAATCAACAAGGATAGCAGTGTTTCCTTCCTGTTGGTGCTATAACATTCATACCAGAGTGTTATATATGGGGGATTCCACTGAACATAAGAACCCATCATAAGTCACTCACCTACAGGTTTAGATATGGGCGAGATATTGATGGGCATGGGAGTCCAAGATGGTATGAAATTAATTAACCCTAGGAAAAGGAGAATGGGAAGAAGCAATGAAGGATGACTTGCCTATGAAATATGCAAAAGAATTAAGAGTTATTGGTGGGATTGATCAGATAATTCAATCCTTAGAAGGAAAGTAAGTTGCTTGAGTATAAAATAATTAAGCATACACAAAGGCAAAAGTTTAGATGAGAGAACAAAGTGTGCCACCTGTGGAAATTAACTAGCTGAAGCTTAGTTACATAGTCAGCACATCAAGATAATCCTGGCCATTATAAGGAAAAAGAGTACGGTGCTCTTTCTGATGACCTGCTAAGGGCAGACAGAGAAGAGAGAAAGAATACTAAGTTATTGCTATGTATCAACAGTGACCATGTTAAAATAATGAGTCAAGCACATTGGTTACAAGGAAACCTGGGGAGAAGTTAACTTTAGATTTATTTATGTTTTTTTTAAGTTTTTTTTTTTAGCTCAGTGACACCTTGGGAGACCAGGCATGTTACATAATGATTTTGGTGAGTAACCATATAACATGGCCTATTCTGCTAATCCCGAATTTAAAAAAACAAATAATGCTAATCAGGCTTTCCTCCATCCACCCCTCCCCCAACCCTTTTCTACCCTCTCTCCCGTACCTCCCCCAAAACTGTGCTCTGTGCATCAGAGCAGAGAGCCAGAGCTGCACTGACATGATTTCCAAGAATTCCTTTATGATATAGAAATAGTGGGAAATAACATTTGAGTCCCACTGTTGCCACATCACAGCAATGAATAATCTGAATTAGAAGATGGTGTTTAAGCTAGTGGTGTTCATTGACAGCCATACATAACTGATAGTATAAATGAGTTTTTAACAGAAGCTTTATTAAAAAGAATGCATTCCCAATGTAATTATTACTGACAATGTGGCTTGGAACACCTGAAGAAAGTTACTTAAGTTTATGCAGGGATTTTGTAAAGCATTCAAAGCACTGAAGCAGGTGAAAATTACAAAATGGTGTAAGCAGAGGCAAAGTAAAACAAGAACTGAGAGGTCATTGCGGGTTTTACTCTTTGGGAAATAACCATGTTTTTAAAGGCCTATGGAAATTTAGAAGTATAGTCTGTGCTTTTTTAATAAAGAGGACAAGAGTTCCAAAGTTTAACAGCAGAAAATGAAAACGCCCGACCTCCAAATCTAGAGTGCCAGAATTTGGGTATGGTCAAGAGTCTGGCTGTAGAAGATGTCAGAGGTGGAATGTAAAGGTGGAACTTGTAGCAAAAGTACTCGGGACCTCTAAGGTGGACTACTTAGAACACCTTTCCAAGAGATCTGAACGTATTTCTCTTAGCTACAGTGATCCAATGGAGTGTGTCCAAGGCCTTAGTGGTCGAAGAGCAAAAGACTAGTCTATAAAAACTAGCACAGAGAATTTAACTTTATTTGCCAGGAGTAAGAGGTAGGCCCTGTGTGGTTTCGGTGCTGTAGGCTGAACAAGAGTACGATTGGGTTTTGTCCAAAAGTCTATGTAGGTCAAGAAAATGGGATATCCACTGGCAGGTTCCCTATTCCAGCTCCTTGAAGGGGGATTGTAGGAATGAAATGGGGTGGAAATTCATTATGATAGTAGAATATGCGTTCAGCTTTATGTAAAGGAATTACAATAGCATACTTTCAAGCTTGAGGAACCACTGCAAGGTCTAAGGATATGTTACAGAGATCAAGGAAAACATCTAAAAGCGTTCCCGGGGCTGAATGAAAGACCTCGGGGATCAGGTTCTAAGGGATAACCTGACTTTATGGAGGATAGAAGATTGGGTAGTTCCTCTACCAAAATTGGATTAAATCTTGTTAACTTAGGCACAGAAGTGGGAGAGGAGGAGCATGTGAGAGAACTAGGATAGGTATCCTGGGGTACAGCAAGAAAGAAAGGTTTGGCAAATGGTGTTGATTTGGTCTGCACACAATTTGAGAAAGCATTCACAACTGTTGAGAGGGTTCAAGATAAGAAATACAATCAGGGGCTTTATAGAGAGACAAATTATTAACTATAGAAGAGTTGCAATCCGTAAGAATCCTGGTGAAAAAGTGTGAGACAACAAAGAACTACATTGTACAGACCAAAAGCCGAAAGTTTATTGAATAATCCAAACACCACTTTTCAAGATCTGGAAAACCTCAACTCTACTATTAACAACCAGAATATCTGAGTATTAGAATCAAATTATCAACTTTCAGTTTCACTAGCTTCACATTTAAAAAAAAAAAAAAAAAAAAAAAAAAAATCATAATTCTTCCTGCGTTTCTCCCGAGTCCTCTACTCTTCAAACTGCTAGGTAAAACCATGGTCAGCAGCCAACTACGCAGACATCAGTAGCTGACAATTAAGGGGTTAAGGAGGGAGTCCATAGGAGCCTTGGGGTTGGGTTACTCCAGTTCTTCTGGATCCCGATGAGGTTTCACAACAGAGGTGGTCCTTCCCTCCTTTAAGGAGAGGACAAGTAGGTGGTGCAAGTACAGGCCATCCCAGAGAGGGCATAGATGGACAGGAGACAGAATTCTAGTCTTCTTCACTTCTTCACTGACCACCTTAGAGAAGCTGATGTCTCATTTTCCAAGTTAAAAAAATAGGAAATCTTCAAGACCAAACCAACAGTTGGAGGGTGACCCTAAGCCCAAAATTACACTTTTGAAGGAAGAAGCACCTTATAGGCAGTATTCCAGAATTATGACAAATTGAAGAACATTCTCATGTACTAGTAAAGCAGTAGAAAACCAATCACTGGCAAAGCCAATAGGTTTCACCTTTATAATAATGGCTTTGCCAATACTGGTTTGTAAAGTACAATTAAATTAAAAAGAAAAAGCAAATCAAAATACTGAAGAAAAAGCTTAAGTTATCTAAGAACTGCCCACTGAATTAAATATTTTAAAGGTTTATAAATGGAATTACTTTTCAAAAAAATTTCACTTGGGAACTCTGAACAAAAAGAATACAAAAGTATCATAATTTAAAGAAAAACACTTCCTCCCAGGTCTATTTTACTTTTCACCAGACCTGAAATAATAAATTAAAGAGTGAGTTGGTCCTCTGTAGTCTCCAATGAGCAGATTTATGGGCCTGGTGAAAAAGTGACCTTTCCTTTTCAGTCATGCTAAACACACCCTCTGCCTCAAATACAACTCAGTGAGTACAGCAGTCAACCCTTTCCCCAGCGCCGTAAAAGCCTGTGTGTGCCACGGCCTGTGCTTTCATCTCATATGTGGAACGCACAACCTAAAACAAAAACAGCCCCTAAAGTCTGCTCTCTAGTAATGCTCTGACAAAATGTACCTGTTGTTTTGCCTTTACAGGTGAACTGAGAGGATTAAGAAGCAACAAAGATTGAGGAGCGGGTGTTTGAGAGGAGAAGCAGAGGAATGAGAGGAAGAGCTAGAAAACACATGCATTCACGGAGTGCTGATCGTAAAAGAAAAAAAAGAAAACAAGACATCTAATCAAAAGTATGGTGAAGATGCTATGGTTCTGGGGAAAGCCAAACAAGAGGAAGGTGAGCCACTGAACAAGAAGCAATCAAATGAGAATGACAAAGACAATCAATGCTAAGCAGTTATTGGGATATAAGCACATTGTATTTGATATGGTCCACAATAGGTCTTTCGTAGCTAGTTAACATGTTTTTGGTACGTGAAACCTAAATCTGCTGTCCATAATTTTGGGGCATCAAATAAACCGATTTTTCACCACTCAAAAATCTACCGTATGCCAAGTGTTGTGTGTATTGTACAAATATGTAATGCGATTTAACTTTATATAGTAGTGCTGTTTACAGAGAATATGCTTGCAGTGCACATCTGAGAGCCTGCATCAATCACTCAACATATAACACCAACCCATCAATTTTTCAATATAACACAATTTGGCCCAAACACCTATAACCTGTGGTACTAATTAAAACTACTAACAGTTATCATATTGGGATTTGGGATTAAACTAATGCATAAGTAATCATTAAGGCCTCAAGAGACATAGCAGCAATTCAAATGATCGCTATTTATTATTTAACAAACTATCTTGACAGCTTGCAACTCACGGTCAAAGGTATCATGTATGAAAGTAGAAAACGAAGAGTGACACATATCCATCTTGAGCAAGAATGAGGAAAATGGGAGAAGGGAATCAGTTGTAAAGCAAAATTGCCATCTGGTTTCCAAAGAGCACTGCCAAGCTGAAAGAATTTAGTACAGAGAGCTTGTTTGTGCAGCCTTGCACACCAGATGCATGTCTTTTTTAAAGAAATGTTTTCACATTTCAACATGGAATCCTTGTTATATCGCAGGGCTCAACGCAGCCAATCATAAAATGGCATTCGGAATTAGCCGATATAACATGATGATAACAATGTCTGCGATATACTAAAAGCCAATAAACTGTACCAAATATTTAAATCACGAAGCCTACACACATACACTCCTTCCATTGTAAGACAACTATACCAAAGTTCATCATGAAAACAGCAAATGGACTGTTGCAAGTACCGATGCTATGTCTTGTCAGGGTTACAAGTCTAATATCCCTTGGTATCTCAGAATTGGGTGCACCGGTTGAAACCAGGAGAAGCTACCCAAGAACTGGGATTATTACATACTGTTCCTGGAGAGCCATTAAATCATATACTGGATTACCTCACTTCCATACAGTGCCTATAAGATATATTCACAATATCTTGCATGACTGCCCTACAAAGATGTGCTTAATTTGTTACAGTAAATCTAATGTAAATGTAATCCACCTAGGTCGTATGAGTAATCTACCACCGGCAAAACCAGAGATTTTGCGTTTGAACAGCATTAAACAGCCTTTCGTCTTTGCCAACGCTTGTTAATACTTTATGTGCGCAAGTATGAGTCATGACACTGCATCAGTGATTTTATTTACTTTACAGTTCCATGATGTGGACACCATAGTTAGATAAGATGAAAAAAAACAGTCTCCAAACAAGAACTTTAGGGAAAAAGCATGAGGCACTAAATTGAAGGAGAACAAAAAATAAAACAACACAGGGAGAAGCAGAAAAGCAACAGTAGTGGGAGTAGGAGTAAATGCCATCAAGCAATGAGAAGCAACATACGGGCTGGGAAGGGAAGGAGGTAAAAGAAAACCTAGTGGAACAGGGTGGGCTGGGGAAATTAACAGACATGCTGCGAAGGAGCATAGGGAAGCAGCACACAAGGAGATAGCAAGAAAACATATGAACTCCTATGGATTGTTGGAACAAAAAGAAAAAAAAATAACTTTTGTGATATCAGCCGCGAAATAGATAAAAGGAATCCAATCAAAAAGATGGTAAAGAAGCTATGCTCCAGGAGAGAGACAAGCAAGAAGGAAAGCCATCAAATAAATCACACTTCCAGTCTTTGTGAATTTGTCTACAAATATTGTTATCATGTAGGGAGGCCATGTTATCACAGACACTGTTTCCAGTCCTGGGCTTTCATGTGACAGCTTAATGCATTACGTGCGTTGTGAACTGTTTTAGTTCCACTTAATTAGGCCAAAATGAGTTATTTGTAAGTTAAAGCCCAGCACTGGGGAACGGGTCAAGATTGACATATAGTGAGGGTAGGCACCATAAGTTTGTTTGGCCCAGCTTGTTCAATATATGCTGGAGCTTCTTCGCTCCCTCCCTTGGCCCCAGCTTGTCTGCGGGCACAAAGGACAAGAATGAAACCATTTGTGAGTGTCCCAAGGCAGAGGCTTTGTGATGTGTAAGTGTAGTAGGGGACACCTCTGCCCCATATTAAGTCAGAGATGGCCCATCCTGCCAATATCCTTTTCCCCTTTGCCTCACTCTCTGGGACTAATACACAAAGACCAACGGACAGCTATACCTAGTCATGTGACCCATGATAGAGGCTGCAGGCACCAAATGCTTGGTACAAGAAAATTACAACTTCTAAAAAGAATTGTGATTTATAATCCACTTTACAATTAAAAAAGAGGTTTAAATTACAATTCTTTTAGACACCAAACTAAACCTCCTTAACCTCTCCCTATTGAAAGTTATCACTTATTAAAGTAATAAGGTAATCTAATGCTATCCTATGGGATAGGTAGACCTTACAGTAGTGAAAAATGAATTTAAGAGTTTTTCACTACGAGGGCACGTAAAACTTAAAAGTAGGTTTCCAACTTTCTAATACATAGCACCCTAGGAAAGGCCTACATTAGGTGACTTACATGTATTTTTTTGCCAGGTTGATATGACAGTTTAAAACTGCACACACACAGGCTGCAGTGGCATGTTTGGGAGCTTACCTAAGTGGGTGACATATTAAATGCACCAGGCCCAGTAGTAGCATTTAATTTTCAGGCCCTGGGTACAAGTAGTACCACTTTACCAGGGACTTACAAGTAAATCAAATGTGTCAACTGTGTGTAAGCCAATGTTATTATGTTTTTAGAGAGAGAGCACATACACTTTAGCACTGGCCAGCATGGGTAAAGTGCATAGAGTCCTAAGGCCAACAAAAACAGATCAGCAAAAAGGGAGGAATAAGGCAAAAAAATTGGGGGAGGACCACCACAATGCTGACAGGGCTAACAAACATCAAGACTTTCTTCATTTGAGTGTGGTAGAAAATTAGAGTTAAAGATAAAGGGCAATACTTGTTAACTGGGCGAGAAAACACTATTATTTCATTCTGCTGAGCCAACATTTCTATGTTTAGAAATTTGTTTTGGTATAAAAAACAGTATGTCAACTACCACACACTCTACAGGAGAACAATCCTGGACTGTATAGGTAAAGAAATGCCATGTCTTGCCCGTCAAAAGGATTTAGGCACATTTAATAACTAAAATGCTTGGCATGTGCATAGCTATGAAAAAATATGTTAAAGTTATTTGAAAGCATAGAAATGTACCACGAGATAAATGTGGGCAGCAGATCATGTCAATATTAATGCTTTAAAGAGAAGGGTTTAATCAAGCAAACACTATATATGTTTCTTCGATTTTGAATTAAACAAACACATTTTGGCCTTTACATCCCCTCCTCAGACTCATCCCAATCCTTTCTGACTATGAACTCCCAAACATCTTTCTCAAACTTTCACCCCTCCTTTTTAGCCCTGCCACCCAACTAACACATATGACCAATACTTACAAAAACAACTTACTACTTCAACTTTTCTAATCCATTCTAACCATTCTATCTCTACTCCAAACTGCCCTTGTCAACTCTACTCCTGTCATTCTATCCCTACCCCAAACTCTACTAAACCCACAAGAAATCAAGAGCACAAAATTAAAACTAATGCAATAAAGAAAATGTGAACTAGTAGTGCACTAAGAATTGCAGACGTCCAAACATTAATTGCATGCACAAGACAATTGCGTGTGGAAGAGCTGGGACTTAGGTGAGGGAGTGAAGAGAATTAGTTAGGGGGTTTCCACATGGCCACTAAATACTGCAAGGACGCTGGTACTGACATTTCCCAATTTTCTTAAGCATACTCCAATCATCAACTATCATGAGGAAAGGAATACACTAAACAAAATAAACAGCAAGGGACAATACAAAAAAAAAAAACCTTAAATGATATATTTTTATACAACTCATAACACCACAGTTCTTGTTCTTTCTAAGAACTAGAGACCAGAAAGTGGGTGTGTCTGTCTTTCAGGATTGGGTATGTACTCAAGTAATCAAGAGTTTTTAGGTTGTGGGCCACGGGAGATACTGCACCTGAAAACACAAAGTTAAAAAAACACATCAAAGCCATTCCAAGATTATTATTATTATTATTTTATTTTTTTAAGGAGCAGGAAATTAGCCAGGTTGCTCCAAAAAGCGCACAAAAAGAATCTATTTGTTACAGTAGTTAGAGGGTGGAAGATAAGCTAACACATGGAGGGAATGAAACCACTAGTAACTTAGCTGGGAAGGTCCAGGCAAAATGAAGGGAGACCAGCCAAATACACAAAAGACCCAATTAGTCAGCAATTAACATTGTTAAATGCACATAAGCAAGCTGAGCTAAAATGGACTGAGATGACGGAAACTCATAAGAATATTAGACACAGATGAACTGAAGTAAAACTAATAAGTCTAAAAGCCATTCAAATTCAGCAGAACATTTCTGAAAACATTGATACACCAGTCCTGTAAGCCCATGTCCCTTGAGTTGTGAAAATGCAGGAATTCTTCCAAGACTCATCAGCCTGCTTGGAGTCATGCTGGGATGGGGTAGGACATGAAACAAGCACTGGCAGAGCCAATAGTTCTGCCTTGGATTTTGTGTACCTATTTAAAAAAAATAAAGATCTGCTGTAAGGAAAATATTTGTGTATATAATGCATCTATGAGCTAAAGAATGAACTGTGTAATGATTCAGCTTACTATGGAGTTGTAAAGCAATACCTCATAAATTATAATGCAAGGGCAGAATAGCAGGCAAAATAAAGCAACAAACAGACAATATGACATGAAAGAGAATTACTTCTCTGGATGGAGCCAAAGCCCACACAATAAATAAATGAATGACGCGTTTATGAAAATGAACCTTGGTAACACAACTAGGAACCTCACCCTTATAAACTGATAACGTATTTTCCAGCACACCTGCTATAGTCTCAGGTCTCCAAGCAATGTCAATGTGTGTGGTGATATAGAACAATAACGTTTTTTCTTTCACTGTTACATTTCCTTTACAGCTTTAGGCGTGGTAGGCAATGGTTAACGCATCTGTGCCAGTGCACCAACACTTGGTCAATAATACAGTCAAATTCAAGGAAACAGGCAGTAATGGGACATCATCGTTACTTCATAAAATTAATATGCAAAGAAAATTAAATGTAGAGATGCAAAGCTAAAGTCGACCTAGACAAAGGCTGTGTTGAATATGCAAGATAACAAATAATTGCTGATAAATGTTTGCAAGGAATCTCTTACTTTTCTCCTTTTTGTGTCTCCGCTGTACAACAGATTCCCTGGGTACATACAAAAGTGTACAATCATGCAGCAGGTGTAAAGATGGCAAAAAGCGTATTAGGGCCACTTTACTATATAAAAATCAGGAGTCAAGTTCAAAAATAAGAAAATTGGTAAAGGTTATGCATGCCATGATGAAAGAAGAATTGCAAACATTATCTTCAAGAAGGTTTTCGTCCGAGTTTGATTTAGGTTCGCCGTTTTAACATGGTATTTGCTTACTTTTCAATCACAATGTGCTGCAGTCTTTCAAGTAGGGGGGTTAGCATACGCTAATCATGATTTAATATAGGTTCACATACAACAGTTTAATGCAACGGAATATAAAATTGTATATCTATCGTGAAGTAAAGCTTCAATTCTATTAAGGACACAGAGGAGAGGAATATGCCTCATCTCTTTCATTTTATTTCCCAGCAGCCTTAAACAACATCATCAAGGAAAAGCACTTCCTCTTTTTTCGTGCGAAACATCCTAATTTAAGCATTTCTTTCAGAACTCTTGCTTCTGGTCCGATACTAAGCAAAACAAAACATGGAGTAAAAGTACCCAAGTACGACAAATCACCACTGAAAGTATACCATCAGTGTTAGCAATACATTGCCAGCAGTCAAGTTATCCATTAAACTTGTCCATAATGTGCAAGAAAAATAATGCAACAAACTATTAAGTAAATGAATCACAGTAACATTCGTAAATATCCTGTACACTGTAGGCTTCATGGGAGAAAGGGAGGGTAATGATATAAAGCAACTCAGGAGGGATAATCCTCGCCCCCACATCCTTAATTGAAATGAAACTTTCCTTCACAGTAGCTAGAAAATGCATTTAATATTCTATGTCAGTACTGGAGGCTTAGATTATGCTAGTTTAAAGTTGGTTGACAACTTGTGACACCATGCCAGTAATTGGTTTAAAGTAAAAGGTCTTAAAGGTATACTCTGAAGACCAATCCGCTGCTCTGAGAATAGCCTCTAAACGACTGCTTAAAGAGAAGGCCTTCAAATCCATAGCTCTCATAGTGGAGTGAGCCCCAAAGGCAGATGTATCAACTCCGGCCTGCTGTAAAACCCATCTCACCCAACGATAGTGTGCGCCAAGATGGGCTAGAAAGGTTTCGTAAGAGTTATAAATAATTGGGGTGCCCCCCGAAGGATGGTACTCTTCAGTCATGGTTTCGCATGCTCTCAGGCTGCGAACCACACACAGTCTGGGGTGGCATGAAAAAGCGATGTAATGAACCACCCTGTTACTGGACTTGGTTCGTCTAGAAATAGTGCCATGAAACTTTATCTGGGGTAAACATATGCACTGTAATATCAAAGGCGCGACTATCAGACACTCTCTTAAAAGAAACAAGGCATAACAGTATACCCAGCTTACCTGTTAATCCTTTGCGGGAAAAGTATTTGTTGTCCTGCCATGATCAAAGCATTCTTAGCACAGCATCCACATCCCAGGGTGAGAAATACCACGGTTCGGGTGTAAAAGACAAGTGAATACCACTCAAAAGTCAACCGATCAGAGAATGTTCACCCACCAGTACATCCTGAAGAGGAACATGCCCCACAGAGATTGCTGATCTCCATGCATTAATTGTGCGATACGCCAACCCTCTGCCAGTCAATTTGTCAAAAAATTTACAATATGTACTAACCTGTCCCCACGGGATCAAGATCCCTTCGCAGACATCACCGTAACAATCAACGCCAGGCTAAATCGCATCTCTTGAACATGGAATCGGCCTGTGGTCTTCTGATAAGACTTGCAGCCTGTGTCAAAAGGTCTGAGACTTCCTATATTCACCTGTAAACTTTCAAACCATCAACAACAGAGTCCCATCCTGAACCAGTCGGTGCAAGTTGCCACAAGAATCTGTCACCAGATGAGCAGTCTGGGAAAGTGGGATTGGAAAATCCATAGAAAGTTCCAGAAGAATTTATATCACACTTTTAAAAACGCGGAATCGCCATGATCACCTTCTGCCATCTGACTAGCGCTGTGAGCCTGGCGATCATTAAGAAGAGAGAAAACACATACCCCTGAATCTGACTAATCTTGGAGCAAAGCATCCGTCGCTTCTGTGAGAGGATCCGGGCATCAACTGAAGAAACGTGGTAACTGATGGTGGAGTCTTGACACAAATAGGTATATCTGTCATGGACCACACTGATCCATAATCCTCTGAAATAGAGAAGGATCCATTTTCCATGTGCTGTAATCCTTAAATGTCACAACTGCTAATCTGCAGTCTGGTTGAGATTCCCCTGCAGGTATTCCGCTGTATCCAACAACTTGTTCCCCACACAGTGATTCCAGAAATATCAAGCCAGTTCCGCCATTATCTTGGAACAGGTACCCCAAAGCAGTTTATATACCGCACAGGGGAGTTGTTAGCCATCTTTATAAGTATGGAGCAGGACATGTGGGACGCTAAACTCAGCACAGTGAAAGAACCTGCGAGGAGTACCAGACAATTGATATGGAGAGTCTCCTTGTGTTCTGACCACTGTCTTCCTGTGGTAATAATCACACAACATGCGCCCCATTCTTGGCTACTGGTGACGGATTTGAGAACCAGATCGGGGCTGACCAAAGATGGCACTGCTATTCCATACATGCTGTTGAGCTACCACTGAAGCTCCAGCCTGGCCTCTGAGGAGAGGCAGATCTCAGGAGGGGCATGATGTATGCCTAGGAGGTGTTGCGCCTTCAAGTAGTGAAGAGCACGGTAAAGCAACAGGCCTTAAGAAATCGCCTGGATTGATGAAGATGGCAGGTCTACAAACCTGGCCTGATGGCAAAGAGACATTTTCTCCCTCTTCAGCGTTTTGCACAACTCCTGACATATTCGAAGGATCTTTTGCTGAGGTAGTCGGAGGGACTGTTGCACTGTATCGATCTCAAAGCCCAATAAGGGCGTCTGTTGAGTCAGACCGAATTCTGATTTATGAACGTTATTGGGTTACTACGGTATATCTGTCTTGGTGCATTAATAGGACGTCCAGATACACTATTAGTTTTGACCACCCCCGTGCACGTAGCCAGTCCTTGTAGGGTCACAGCACCTTTGTGAAGCACCAAGCTGCGGAGAACAGACCAAAAGGAAGACACATGAATTCAAAAAACTGCCTGTCTCATTCAAACTGAAGAAAACATATGTGGGGTGAAAAAAATCAGAACAGTGATGTAAGCGCCCTTGAGATCAAGCCTCACCAACCAATCATTGGGCAACAGAATATCCCTGAGATGGTGAATGCACTCCATTATGAAATGGTCTGGCTGCTGAGCAGCGAAGAATAGGAAGTGCTTTTCCTTAATATTAAATATGTGACTTACTCTATGGCTACTGTATTGAGTTACTGCAAAGACTCACATGATTTATAGTCTTAGAATAAAACTGTTTTTTTAAGGCTTCTGAAAAATAAAATGAAAGAGATAAGCATAATCTGAGCCTCTGGTTCCGACATAGAATCCTCACGCTTTGGCCCTTGAGCACCACAACGACAGAAGTTTAAAAAAAAAAAAAAAAAAAAAAAAAAACATCTTAAACAGTATGTGGTTTTTTTTTCCTATGAAAAAAGTAACACATGGGAATTCATCAAAATAAAAATGGCATTGTACATCGGCTAATGGCAACATACATAAGGGCTGTTGCACTGTAAAGGAAAATGGGACAGAGACAGACAGGTGATAGCTGGATACCACGAGACAGTGATACAAGTAATTTCAAATACATTTACCAATAAGGGAATCGAACATTTCATAGCATTCGTGAACAATAATTTTCAATTCCATAAAGGCCACGGAGCAAAGGATTATGCAATCTCCAGTTTACAACTGTTGAGCCATACAGCTTAGGGTTGAAACAATTTTTTTTTGCATATAGGTTTTTAGGGAAACATCAAAAGCAGGCGTATTTCAAAAAATAAACTCTGGAACATCTTTCATATTCAGGTCTTCATGAAGTTTTGAGGTATTTTAATTGCGATATACCAAGTCCGGGTGAAGACTAACCAAGGAGTATCAAATCAAGCCCCAAATATCCTTCCTAACTGTATGGGGGAAAAACGTGATTACTGCCGCAGAAGAAACTGCTTTAATGAGACAGCGAGCAAAATTAGTCCGTTATTTAAAGTCTACATGACTTAATTATTGCAACCTTGTTTTGTATGAACAAGCTGTAGAGTCTGAAAATAACCAGATATTAGGAGGTTAATAGTTTCACTTTAAGATGAGCCTCCTAGGCTGGAAAGCTAAGAAGGTGATGACCAAGGCGGTTATCAACCTGAAACGGTTGGGGTGGGCGGGTCTGAGGAGGAGAAGCAGTGATTCCACCGCAGGGTATGAGAGGGTGCTGAGACAACAGTACCAGAACTGAAAAGAAACAAATTGCTTGCGCTCAGATAACCAAAGAAAAGTTGAGGGGCAAATATATATTTGGAAAATCCGCATACTGAGGCTCATTTATAGAGGATTACTCGTGACTGCTGAGTTTGAGAGAAAAATAAAGAACTTAAAATGTCAGTGCCGCGAGTAGCCATTAAGATGACCAGAACAAGTACAGGGGCAATGCTGATGATGTATACAAAATACCACGGAAATCCAAGCAATTCACTCCATTAAATAAGAACACAGATAACCGTTAAAAAAGAAGAAAAAAAACCGATATATACACACACACACAGCACACAAACAGTTGACAATGACAACAATTATCTCAGACACAGACCAGCAAAGAAGAGGGGGATTGCTATTGGCCATTTTATTATCTATGTCTGTCTGGGCTTTGATTGGCTATATTTCTTTGTACTATTTAGTATTGTGGTTTTATGTATTCATGGATTTTGGGGATCTTCCTGAATAGTCAGTGTTAAGTTATTCTGTTGTTTTTGGCTGCTGAGAAAATAAAGAAAAGAGAAGACTGCATAATCCGAAGCCTCCGGTCCTCACAGAATTAGGGAAAGCATAATGGGGCAAGTCAATGCAGAATCGTGTAAAATCAGGACAGTCAAATCCACACGGCAACCAAACGTACACACAAAATATTATCCACACCCACTGATGACCCTACTAAAACAGAAAACAGTCTCGAGTCTGTGACGAAATCTTCCAAACCTGGGCATGAAAGTGCCCAAACCTGACAGAGCTTTGAGGTCATACTAATCACAAAGCAGCGCTATGCAAAAATCTCAGTTGTCATAAGATACCAAAAATGTATCACAGTTTGGCTCTAGCCAATGACCAGGCAGTTTTAGCTATTTATTTTTGCAATTTATTTTCAAGAATTTATACAGTGTACACTGCGAAGCTAGAAGAAAGGGCGACACCTTAGCTGCAGTGATGATAGACAAACCAGGCCTAAGGACAAGCAGGATTGGACAGCTTTCTGAAAGTACTTTGGGGTGGGGAGACCAGGGTACCGCATGACAATCTACAGAAGCCGGTAAACTGAATCCCCGCTCTCTTGTATGTCTGCGCACCCGCCCCTGCTGTGAGGCAGCCACAGCCTGGACACAGTAGAGAGAGCATGGTGGACCTGTCAGGGCCACTGCATCTGTGCAGTTACGAGGGCCACTGCATCTGTGCAGTTACGAGAGCTGGCTGCAACACCCACTGCAGGCTTTCTACTGAGTAACGGATGAGAGGGACTGTGGGGCATCAGAAATTTGGGAGGCCAAGGGAGATGAAAAAGTGTTAGCTAACTAGAGAACTTGGTGCAATCAAATCCATGTAGCCAAGGTGACAGTGTTCAAGAAGATGATCTGGGAGGAACGAGCCGGCGAAACAGTGAAGTTGCTAAGCAGACTCACGCTGTACACATTCTGCCGTCCTTTGTTCACTGCATTGACATTCGCCATTGTGGGAAGACACAATGAGAGAGTAGTTTGTAGTGTTTCATGACATCTAGAAGCAGTCAGGGGTAGAGCTCCTGTGACACCTTGGAAGACATGGCAGGTGACAGAGCTGTGTTCCTCTCAGTGCATATGCATGAAAAATATTAATACAAATAAAGCAACTACAAGAGTTATGACTGTAGGATGCAGACTACTGAGAGGAGAGCGTGAACTCTGCAACGCCAAGTAATAGAGACTGCCACTGGACTGTGGAAGAGGTCTGCCTCTCAATCCAATAAACAGGGTTCCAAAGTTTATCTCAAAGGAAGAACTGAGGTACTTGGTAATCAGCATAGACACTTTCAGGCCTAAGGATGCTCCTTTGCGAAAAGGAGTATAGAAAAGGGGGTACTTGTTTTGAATGAAATAAACAGTATATGATGTGGGCGCAGGGGGGAGAAATGTATTCAGGGGCTCCACGTTTTTTTAGGTTGTGCAAGCACTGATCTTCTTGACATGTTGTAATCTATTCTGTGGACTTTAATCATGCCCATTTAAAGCCCATCACTTTAATGCATTCCTGGGCTTGTCTTTCAAAATTCTGTTGATGTTGTTAGTAAATGCTTTACGTTTGTCCCGCCTTGAGGCGGTTTTGTTACCGCCTTGGAAACTGACTCTGTTACATGGATTATTGCACTATCGTTAATGGACCTTAGTGTGGCGCACTATTTTTCCTTTTGTCTTGCTGCTTAGCTCATGAGGGTATGTTGTTTCTTTGTCTTCCTTGGTCTTGGGCATCTTGCTATTTCTTTGCGATGTCTGCAGGGGCTTTTTTCATTTACCCTTTTTTTTTTTCAAGTTTTATGTAGTGTGAATTTGACACGGAGGTATTGGAGTGCTTCATTTTTTTGCAGTTTTATATAGCGCAAACTCGATACAAAGGTATTAGAGCTCTTTACATGAGAACCAGTTACATTACACAAGACCATATTGATGTTTGGTAGCAAGGGGAGCGTATGTGTTTTGCCCAGAATCAAAGGATGTTGAGCTGGCGCCGAGAGTTGAACTGTGTTCCCCAGCTCCACAGTCAGCAGCTCTGTTCCTTACGCCACATCCTCTCCCCTAGGGTTCTTTGCCTGCTACGTATTGGGGCAGTCGGGCAATAACTCTTTTTTTTTAATAAAGCGCTTGGTAATACAGGTAATACAGGTTCTGCCATTTTATAGTGCTGCAAAGCTGGTGCCATTCTTAATAAAATCACTATAATTCATTTGCATCAACCTTGCAGCGGGTACATTAACCAACTGACTTGAGTAGAGCTTAACACTAGGCAAACGTAGGTGCTGTTGATAACCGCCGGAGCATCACCAGCCAAGCACATAGGTTAATTCTAGGCAAGAAGCTGGCAAAAGGCGTTTTCTCCAAAACAGTGAAAAAGGAGTTGTGACTCCATACCCAAGCACTTCACGGCCTCAAGCTTAATAGCACAGAACATCTAGCCTTTGGATGTAAACTGGGCCTCTTCAAATAGAGTTGTTAGTAGAGGCAGCCATTTTCTTAACTCTATAGCACAAAGAAGCTAACACAAGGATGCCACAGTGACAGGAGCAGCATATCATATGGCACAAAAGCAGAGCACTTCCTACTCTCAGAATTCACTAGTGTCATGGCTTTGAAAGTCCCCTCACAGCTACTGCGACCTTGCAGATGACACTTCTGGAAGCACTGTCTAAAACAATGCTCAAATAGCACTGCTTCCTGTTTGAAGCGGTCCCACCTCGAATACCTCCTCCCCTCCCCATCACCCCCTGGACTCCTGTGTATAATGATCCACACATCGTCTGTCACAGTCCAGTAACGATAACCTTCTCCTCTCTTACAACCCCAGGCTTCATGTAACCACTACTACTTCCCATGCATCATTTAATGTAAACTCTATGTATTATTTTTGATTGCCATGGTTATCGATTACATGGAAAATCAATGTCAGTCAAATATTTTTCTGACCCTATCAAGTGGGCCTTTTCTCACTCATGTTTCTACTGGTGTTCCTCTCAGTGCTTCACCACGCCTCCCTGTGTCTGTAGGTACATGTGTGTTTGTTTATATGGGTACACACCCCAAGGACTAAATCTCAAAGTCAATCCTGGATAGTAACAGTAAAGACTCCATTGGCAGGAGATGTTTTAAAAAGGAGAACTGTTTTTTCACAAACTGTGGCCACCAGGACTAGCCACTGCTTTTTACTTATGTAACCAAACTGGTTCGTTGTGACTTAAGTTTTTTTTTTGTATAAGACAACAAAGAAAGACTACCCTGGCACAACATTGACAGGCTATTATAATATGGCATGCACAGGGCAACAGTGGAAAGACCCCAGACAACTGAAATAGTGTGCATAAAGTTTTTTTTTTTTTTTTTTACATAATTCCATCACATATTTGGTTCACATTACAAATATTTGAAATTTGTGGTCCTAGCATTTAAGTGAAGGTAGCCTGACAATGGGCGAAGGTAGCCTGACAATGGGCGAAGGTAGCCTGACAATGGGCGAAGGTAGCCTGACAATGGGCTAGGGTAGCTCACAGGCCTAATGTGCTCTCAGCAAAGATCTGTGTGGCCGCAAGGATTAAATGTTTGATTCCCAGAGGGGCTATCTTGGCCTTTCATAATCCAGGGTGATACCACTTGACTCTTTGAATGGTATATCACACCATCACTGCATGGAAGAGACTGGTCGTCACTGAACTAACACACTGAGCCCAGACCACCACTATCCCAGTTAGTGAGAACTTTCAGAAACCAACGGAAGGGGTGCCACAGCTTCAGATAATGCCATACAGAGGGCAAAAGTGTGCAAAACAAACGGTAGGAATTTAATATATATGTTTCATCTTGTGTCTGTCTCTTGGTCATTTCCTTGCCCTGGAGTCATGTCTTGTCGTGGACTTGTGTGTGATGCCATGGGGTTCCTCAGGATTTTGTATCAGCTGGAAACAGGAGAAGCTACTCAGGGACTGAGGTGATAAAATCACGCTGCTGGTGGGACAATGCCACATACATGACTGATCACTGACACTGTACTGATTTACATGGCAATAAATGCTTCACAACACAGGTATTTGCCGGCCTCATGTGCTGTGCATCTGTGGCTTCTCTTCAGATCACCTATTATCAGGACCACTGGAATTATGCAGGAAACGGAGGGCAAAAGTATGTGGCAGAGGTGCCTGAATTATGTGGCTGGAAAGTACAAATTATGCTGCTAATCCTGCACATTCAGTGGCAAAATTATTTTGCTGTTTTGTCATTTAACACACATTAACACGGTCTGAGCAAAGAGTTCTCCTTATTAGTACCAGTTTAACGCATGGCCACAAGAGTCAGCAACTAAAAAGTGACCAGATGACCTCTGCAAAGGATCTGACTCTCTGCAGAGTATGCCAGACTCACAGCACTGCATCAGCCCAGTGGCCATTCTTCTTACTAACATGCACCAAGCGGAGACACTGCATGCTTAATGTGGGCTAAATAAATGATCATTATAATTTTATTATTATTGCATTAGTTGTGTGATGGGGTTATGAAGAGGAATGCATCTTTACGACTGCACTACTTATACATAATGCAGTCTAGGTTTCCAACACAGGAGTTAATATTTTCTCTTAAGTCATACATGATTCCTATTTATGACTTGTGAGGCACTGAAAATGTATGACTAACGCAGCATCTATTTATACTTCACAGACTTGGACACATTCGTTCTCAGCATCACCACAACATTGATCTGTTTCAGAGCAATGGTTCACGGCATCTTCAATAAACACAAATATTCCTGTCACAGGACCAGACTATTTCTGGACATCTTCTTTGACTTTAAGGAAGATCAGCGCTAAGTCACTGCCTGAAAGGGACATGCATATTTTAGCTTACTCTCATTGTGTGTTCTATGACTACACACCAGAAGCACACTAATGTTGTATGCTTTATATTTGTTGCTTTTGGGGATGCGCAAGTTCATCTTCAGAGTGTAAATGGTCTAACCAAGCCCTGTGGTGTAAGGAAGGTGCCTTATGGAGTCACCTAATGGTTAGGTGAAATTAATGCCAATTTACCTTAAAAACCTATATGGGGACTGCACCATTGGCACAGATCTATTTTTCCTGGGGAGCTGAAAATTGCACCGCTCCCTGGCCCAGTTGCTCCAACAGAACGTCCATTGAATGGCTGGGCCAAATTCTCACATGGTTTTTCACAGCTTGTAATGGCGCAGACAAGCTAAAAACAATGGAGCAGAATGTGCCTCACCATGTCTCACAATATTGTATTCAATATTACACTTCACACACAGCTGCTTGCCAGCTGAAAAGGTCTGAGATTTCTCATTTACAGCTGTGCCACACAAGCAAACTGTCAAAACCGGAAAGGGGACCACGCATCAGCATGATATAACACAAGGCACTACCACTGTGGTATCTAGTGCCAGGACAGTGACGTGGACAGTGGCCACCCTTGGCTGGATCAATGTCCGCATCCTGGTCTGCAGGCACATTTTGAATGTAGACCTTTTACCAGCACTAAATTGGGCACCATGCGATTTACTTGTCAAATTATTTCCCAGGAAGTTGGGCTTAGGTGCCCCATAGCACTCATTGTCCGATTCACAGTCATTTCCACATATATGTTCAACTTACTTGTGTAAATGGCTTGATTTACAAAAGTGGAATATGAATTTGAGCTTATAACTTAATTTGCACACACGTAATATAACACCTGTATTACGTAACATTAAGTTGGGTTTAATCTGCTCTCATGGGTGTGGAGTGTGCATTCCATGGTGGGGATGCCATAGAGAGTTTGTGCACACTGACAAATTCATGAATTGGTAACTACTCACAGACATTCTCACTCAGGAACAGTTTAGAGACTTACTGTTGTTACAGACAGAAGTAAAACACTTCTCAGAAACAGAACAAAGGGAAACATTCCTAAAATTTGCACAGTTGTAGAAGGTGTGGCTTCTCCACCGGGAAAAACATTTCCCTGTGGAAATTACAGGAAAAAGTTAGAAAAGGTAAATGTCTTAGTAATCATTTTTTTCTCATATGAAATTTCTTTTCATGAGCAGTTATGTATGTGTAGCTGCTTACGATTGAGTACTTCCAAAAAGTTGTGACTGTTGCAGGCTCCCAGGATCTCTTCTGGAATTCTTCGATAATTCCAAGCTCAGAATCAAAAATCCCCCCCTTAAGGTTGGAGTAAATTTAAGACTATAGGTTTTCTTAGTGAATCTCTCTCTCACACACACACACACACACACAATATCCGAAGGAGCCACACACACACACACAATATCCGAAGGAGCAACACCCACACACACAATATCCGAAGGAGACACACCCACACACTATCTGAAGGTGCCATGACTCCAGGTTGGGTGGCAGCCCAATGCCCCCTCCTCCCTCTGAATATTTATGTTACTGTTTGGCTTCTGTAATTCTAACTTGCCATTCAAAATGAATCTGGTGATTTGTGGTCAGACAGTCTCGGTTTGCTTCTGTACACAGAAGTTTGGCCTAATTTGCTAGTTGCATGTCTTTGCATTCTGACAGTCATCTGCAGCTTGAGCTGCAAAGCCATGAATGCTTCATTGCATCTTCGGGCTGGGTAACACTTCATTTCATAATACGTATGGACCTAAAGTACTTTCTTTTCAAATATTTTGACCGCTGGATTTTTCTACTTGGTGGAAATGCTTAATTTTCTTCGCTCAGAGAGGACTGACATGACCTCATGAGCTGCTAGAGTGAGTGGCCTATTTACAGAACACAACGTGACACAGGAAGCACCAGCCTTTTTATTTAATTTTTTATGTTGTGGATCTTTTGTGCTATATACATATTATACAGGCCTCGAAAAATCATAAACACATTACTAGACTTGCAGGTTGAGTATCTTGAATAATCTACTCGACCTGACTAATGTACTTGACCCGGAAACGGGGCTCAAATTGTGTGATCCTAGGCAAATACTGTATTTTACAGTAGCCTTTTTCTTTATTCTCACATGAGTGCACTTTCAAATATGTGATAAAAAAAGCAGTTCTCCTGTAATAAAATCATCTTTTGTCTGATTAAGTACACTAAACGTTTGCTCCATGTATAATAAATCTAGCCCACATATAGGGCACGCATAATCAATGCATGACTTGCCTCTTAGTTTACTAATAGCTTTGCCATCAGGGCAGGAGTGTTTCTCAGTTTCAGTTTTAATACTCACTTTTAATGAATATATATTACCAAAGTATGATGTGGTAGTGATCTGTCATTTACAGACAGGAAATGTCCAAGAAATATCCAAAAACCTTCCCACTAACTTGCAGCTTTACTGATATATATATATATATATATATATATATATATATATATATTACACAATAATCTGTGAAAACTGGGTTTCAGAAAACATTTATCATTTGCACGTCACCAAGTAAAGTGTTCAGATTTTTAAACACTTTTTTTTATCACACAGAAGTACAAAAAATGGTCTTTCAGAGCAACTGAAATATATTTTGAAATGTTTGTAAAGTTGACTTAGTTATTTACATGTTGTGTTAGGAAAAACCTGATGCCAACAGCTTTTCATTTCACATAGGTCAGACATTTTACCTTACAAAATCCTGGAACTCTGCAGTCACAAGGAAAAATATTTGCATTGCAAGAAGACAAACTGACTTTTGACCTCTGTCTCTGAACACAGAGCAAATGTGACAAGAATACAATTTAAAAGGCATCTTAATTACTAATTCAGTTTCTGATTGAACAGAATACATGTTCATTGTACACTCGCCAGAATGGGCGAGTAGGATCTAAAAATAGCTCGACCTCATAAGATAAAGCCTGTCATAGCGAGTAGATTTTTTGAGCCCTGTTATAGGTATAAGTTGAGATTATTAGAACACTTTATTGCATGTCATTATAGAAAACCCATGTCCATTCAAGGATTGGGAAGGCAGGATCCATGCCAGGCTTGCAGGGTAACCATTGTGTCAATAAGTTCCATATAAAATATTTTTACGTAATTTAACTTATGTGCATATCAATAAACTCTGATATGGTTCTGGGCCTACCTTGGATTCCCAAGAAAAACATACATTTGAATCATGTCGTACTCAGAAAAAAGTGCCAATGAACCAGCCCTGTAGGAGCCTCACTGGGAACCACTAGTCTAGGTGACAAACCACAATGGCAAGCCCAGGCTTCCCACTCTACTATGAGTGGTCCAGATGGCAAGGCAAAGACTTTAAATTTTGAGTAGCCACCCCAACAGAGATAATTCTCACTTCAAAACCATCAGCCAGTGCACAAATGTATGCACTGAAAAGGCATTGTCAAGGACCAGGAGATTCAGGTACACGTATGTGTTCTACAGATTCCAGTCCTGAGCAGAGGGCTGTTATGAGACCATAAACCCCAGGCAGTGCTTTAAATGAATACAGAGTACCACCCCCTTCTGTATTTCCATTTAAACAATGACCCAACATCACAAATGTTGCACCTCTGGAACCTACCCTCTCGGCCCATCTACCACTGAAGCTCTGTTTCAACAATCTGCACACATTTGAAGCCTCCTGTACACATAAGCTGCCTCTTCTCTTATTCTGTTTGTATACAGTCAATGTTTTTTCCATGTTAGGCTGGTATTGCCAATGCACAAGAATAATTCCTTTAAAAGTTTAAAACACAAAAATATATGGCTGCCCCTTTTTAGGTTGAGTGCAAACATACAACCTCCTGTATACTTTTAAGTATACTTCTGTGGGTTTTCAGCTATTTCATTTGTTAGTTTCAGTGTCATTTAAAAATCCTTGCTTGCTAGTGGTCAGTCATTCCACGTTGTACCTCCTCCTTCTGTGTGGGAGCAGGGACCAACTACTGTATAATTATGCTTTGTCCTGTTTATCTGGTCTGTAGGAAACTTTTTTTTTTTTAATCTGTGTTTCCTGCTCCTGTCCAGGGAAGCTTCCCTTTTCAGTTGCAGAGCATTCATCCTCTGAGCTTAGCTGCAAACAAGGCTATAAATCAGGCTGTTATCCTGGTCAGATTTGGTCTATGTGGGCTCTTTGCACCCTCTATCAGCTGCCTGGCTCCCGCCCTTCCTTGGCTTGGCTTTTCTTTTCCAAGTGTACCTGTCTGCGTGTGGAGGATCACTTGTAATTGCTTATAGCCCAGGCACCCGGCTCTACTGGGGCTCCGCAATCCTTAGAGACAGTGCCCACATTTTCTCCATACTGGGATCCCACTCGCAGCTCCATCAGTGCTTTGAAATCAATTTCAATTTACGGGTCTCTTCTTGTAAGAGGCTGAATTTGTACAAGATAGAATACAAGGTTTCAGATTATGCTTCAAGATAGTATTTTAGTTGCTGCAGCAGTCACCTCCAAAGAGTATCAAAATGGAACTCTTTGGCCAAAGCAACTGACCTTTCCCTTAGACTTTGATGTCTATTATTGCAAAAAAAAAAAAAAAAAAAAAAAAAAAAAAAAAAAAAACCTTTGCCACACTATATATGTGTCATAATTTCCAGAAGCCTTCAAGCAAACATTTCCTGTGTGCTGAAGAAACTATGGCATTCACATAAGCATTAGGTAACATCCATCTCCTTTTCTTTGTCTTGTCAATCCAGCGTCCTTCACTATATTTCCTCCGGAGTAGGTGCGTCCTGAACATCCTTTACACAATCTATTATCTGGTTCATCATGCCAACTTCTGGTAACCATCTAGCTGTCCCCGTCACTTACATAGTACTGCACTCAGCTTGTGCAGTCTTTTTCTCTGTCCAGTCCGCAAATACATTTCCTTTTCCTACATCATTCTCAATTTTCTTGTGAACTGAACATTTTACCACAGCCAATTTCTCAGGTAACGTTAAAGCATTTAACAATCTTAGAATGAGTTCACTGTGACGTATTTGTGTTCCATGAGAAGTCATAAACCCACTTTTCTTTCACAATCTGCCAAAAGAATGTACTACTATCTGTCAGTGTACACATTAACCTTTAAACCATCACACAATTCACCTGCTTGCATCCAGGCTATCAATTCTGCAGCCTGCGCAGAGTTGTAAAGTATCTTCATGTAGTAACAACATAGGCTGCAATTGTGGTCCCATCATATAATTTTGAGTAGGAACCATCAACATGCAATTCGCCATCCCACTCTTCCAATGGCTTGTCAGTGAGGTCCACTCTACCTTTAGTCTTTTGTTCTGTTCTGATAATACAGTCAAGAATTTCTCCTGGTAACACTTCCTTAGGTAAAAGTACATAGTTGCCAGGTTCAAAACATTACATCTCCATATTGAGATATGCGGAGAAAACAAAGTGAGTTCATAGCCTGTCAACCTAGCATTTGTCAAATGTTGTGTCTGTGTTTTATTCAGTAGGGACATCTACAGCATGGGGTACCATCACTGTTAATGGATGTCCAAGTACATATGCTTCACTCTGTTTTACTGCTATCGCCACTACTGCTACAGTCCTGAGACAACGTGGCAATGGCCGTGCTACTGGGTCTAAGCTGGACGAAAAATAAGCACATGGTCTGTTTTTGTCTCCATGTGATTATGTCAATAATGCAAGACTGCAACCTTCATTTTCATGTACAAATAGGGTAAATGGTTTCTGATAATCAGGGGTGGCTAACACAGGTACATTACACAAAGCCTTTTTCAATTCACAGAAGGCTCTTTCACATTCATCATTTCAAGTGGTTCATACATGTACATCTTTGAGAGTGAGGGCAACCAAAGGTTTTGCCATGAGGAAATAATTAGGTATCCATTGTCTGCAATATGAGGTAATACCTATAAAACCTCAAACATCTTTCTGTGTTTGTGGGCATTGTAAAGTGCAAATTATTGATACTCTTTGTGAATAAAGTCTTCTACCCCCCTTCGACAGGAGGTGCCCTAAATAGAACACCTCCTGCTGACAATATTGCAACTTGGATAGAGAGACCTTTTTTTTTCCCATGTGTGGCTAAATGTGACTACAATTCTGATGTGGCCTGTTCACATTGTTCAAGTGTGTCAGGTACAATGAGGAGTTAATCAATGTATTGTAAAAGAACATTGCCCTCTGGTAATTTTAAAGTGTCCAATTGGCTTTTTAGAGCGCAAGTGATATACTAAAGAAAACATTCTTTAAATCTTTTACAGAGAAAAATTTGGCAGTGGGTGAAATCATGTGAACAGTGTAGTGACATCTGGTGTACAACTGGGTATTGTGGTACTAATATCTTGTTAATAACTCGCAGGTTAATAACCAATCTATATTCTGTCTGTTGTCTAGTCAGACTTTTTCTTTTTTGATGACTGCAAGTATGGGACTATTACAGAGACTACCATAACTCTCCTTCATAATACCCTTATCAAGGAGGTCCTGTACTACAGAAAAAAAGTCCTTCCTCAGCTTCAGGGAATAATGTGTATTGTGGTATGAGGGGTAAGGATGTGCCTTCTTTAACCCATATCCTGACTGGTTCCATGTTTATGAAACCCACATTGTTTTTACCAGTAGCCCGAAGAGACGGATCTAAATGTGACAACTCCTGGGGTATATTAGATGCAGAACGAACAGGGTAACTTTTTGAAACGGAAGGATTAGCAATTGTCACATATATTCCATCAGTGGAACAATAAATAGGAGCATGCACTTCCTTTAACAAATCCAACCCCAACAAATTTTCATAACAGTCTTCAGTGAGGATGAATGAATGGGGAAAACTGTAAGGTCCAATATTAACATCCAAAGGCTTTGATATGGTGCTTTGTACAGGCATTCCAGCACATCCAAGTGAAGTATTAATAGACCCAGAGAGGGGAGCCCAAGGAAGATGGCTGTGGATGGCGGAGGTGCGGGTAGCTCCAGTGCCTAACAAAAAAGGCTGCTCTTCACCACACACCTGCATGTCTACATACGGTCCCCGCTGATCTACTGGAATTGCCAATCTCCCTTCTCCCTCTCGTGGGCATCCCTAGTCCATATTGTCTATTTGGTCATCTACCACATATGATCTGTCCATGTGTGTTGTATCAAAGTAATTAGAGTGCATCTGTTGTTGAGAATGTGCAGCAAACTTGTCTAGATGGTCCACCTCTTCCTCTCTGTTTTCTCCTATTTCCCATCCCTCTCTGCATTCCCTGGCCAGAATTTTGTAATTCTGGACAAGTGTCTTTCAAATGCCCTTCTTGTTTACAATTTGCACAGGTATTATATCCTATGACTCTCATTCCCTGTTGCGCAGGAGTATTTATTTACCCTCTGCCAATCCACCGTCCACGTACTCTTGCCTTCTCGATCTGTCCTGTACCTTGGGTCTGAGTAGGGAGGCCTGTGGCATTAACGCTTTTGTCTTTCAATCCTCTTTTCTTATCACAAACCTCTGTCTTGTTTTGAACACAATTTCATAATATGTGACCATAACTAGGAATTCTGACGGGGTCTTAGTTGGCCATATATTTTCAGTATTTTAAATAATCACAGAGGTCCTTTTGCATGTTATTTATGAATTTATCTGCAAACATTTGTTAGCCAGTCTGCTCCTCAACTGCCTTTATTCTGTCAATAGGGGGCCATGTTAAACATTCCCCCTTGATCCATTTAGACATCAAGTTCAAAAGACAATGTTGCTGAAAATCATATACTTTTGAAATTCATGGAAAATGATGGCTGAATTTGTATATGGAGCATCCGTCATTCACATGTTTACAGTGACCGGCAAGACCATTCCATTTGTTCGGGATCTACTTATTCTTTCTCCTTCAGACAGGAGACCATCTTACAAACTAATGCGAGAAAACATTACTGTGGGGTCGTTCCGAGCACTACATGGAGTGGTGTCTGAAGTGTGTCCCACGAAAGAGGGCCTTTGTCCCTTCTTGTATTTCTTATATTTAATTGTTACTAATGTAGGACGACTGTTGTGAAGTATAAGAAATAGTTCCTTGTTGCATGTTAGAATGAATTTGTGGAGTCACCATTAACCATTATACTTTGAGTACTATTCAATTGAGGTATTCCTCCCATTGTAGTGTTTACTATAGCAGCATTTTGTGTAGCTTGTATGGGGGCTGGGTTGGAAGGAATATTTATAGTCTGGGCCGAATTAAATATTTGAGGGCCAAGAACCCGATGGCCAACATTGGGGACATTAGGGGCAGATGCAGGCGGAGGAGCAATTGTAACATGAGGAAAGGGATTAGGGATATTAACGTTAACATTTTGCAGCATTAGACTGGACGGGAACATAAGGCAGAATACTGTCCAAAATATTCTCCAACATTTCGTCCTATGTAGTCCCTTGCTGTATGTCATTTTCTGACCAATACATTTTATTTGTAGTCATTCTAAATTCCCTGTCTCCCTCTTTTAACGTTGGTATATTCTTTCAGTTTCAAGGCTGACTGTTTTTTTTTCTGCTTTTTATATTCCTGGCCTCTCTCATAGCCCTTTTTCTAGCCTCTTTTTCCCCAGGTCTAATTACTGTCCCACATTGTCTGTCTAACATTTTCCTTAAATAATGTCTGTTGTAAAAAATGTAATTTGTTATCATCAAAGGAGCCATTTAATGGCCACTGTGTCTCCCAGTTTCTTTGTATACTTGTGCCAAACTGGGCCCCAGAGGGTCGGGTCCGCACCATATTTTTTCATTACTATCCAGGCTCGACTACCCTTGGCTGGCACGGGTATAGACTCGTCCAGACGAGGGGTCCAGAAACAACAACATTCAGAAATCCATTTCTTGAACTTACTCAGAGTGGTCCTAATTGGGGAGTTCGCATATGAAAAGATCACAAACAAGTACCAAGATCAAATACCAAGATGAATATGACGTCAATACCAGGATACAAGTTTACAAGTGACATAGAACAGTCTCACCAAATATGTCGGGTCCGGATCCTCGTAATCTTGAGGTCAAATGCCTCCTGGGCCTCCTACTGGGTCTCAGTGGGAGAAATTCTTTACAGGGGATGGAAGTTGGGGACATCAGATGGCAGCTGCAAGAAACTTGTCTTTTAACAGGGGCCCCTACGATCCACGGTCTCCTTCCTCTGTCACAGCCTTTTAGTCTGTCGAATTTCTTTCCATGAGTCCCCGTAAGGGCCACAAGGTTTGTGAAATAAATTTACGAGTTTCTTCTTGTAAGAGGCTGAATTTGTAAAAGATAGAATACAAGGACTCGGATTATGCTTCAAGATAGCATTTTATTGGCTGCAGCGGTCACCTCCAAAGAGTTTAAAAATGGAACTCATTGGCCAAAGCAACTGACCTTTCCCTTAGCCTTTGATGTCTTTTTTGCAATCCCCCCCACACCACTTTACCACACTATACCTGCGTCACAATTTCCAGACTCCTTCGAGCAAACATTTCCTGTAGCACCTTTAAACCACAAGAACAGGATGTTCAAACACAGAGATAACATTTCTAGAAAGGGCAATTTAACACATCTACAAAGTTTCACATCTGCAACAAATGAAATTAAACAGGTGATGAAGGCATACAATTTTGTTCGTAGTACAGAACAAATGGACAAAATGGAGCCCTCACTCGAAGTTAAGAAATAAATTTTTCACAGTGCACCTCAGTTCACACACTCCAAGCCCTCAGCCGTGCTTGTGCCAGGCACCCCACACACGCTGTCTGCCACAGCAGCTCCGTTCTCACAGTCAGTACACTCTGCTGCTCCAGTAATGGGACCTCAGGTGCAGCTCATCAGTGCACTTCAGTTCACATACTCCAAGCCCCTCAGCCGTGCCACAACCCCACACACGCCATCTGACCGAGCACCTCAGTTCTCACAGTCAGTACAATCTGCTGTTCTAGTTCTGGGACCTCGGGCGCAGCTCCATCAGTACACCTCAATTCACACACTCCAAGCTCTCAGCCGTGCCAGAATCGCACACACGTCGTCTGCCAGAGCACCTCAGTTCTTACAGTCAGTACACTCTGCTGTTCCTGTACTAGGACCTTGGGCACAGCTCTATCGGCGAGGTCACTTCCTTTCCTATACTGGGAGCTCGATCACATACATTTCCATTACAGCAGCTCAATTCTAATATTCAGTCCCACTGCTAAGCCAGAAACTGGACCCAAAAGAGCAAAACACATCTCAGCCAGTGCACCTCAAGTCTAATACCAAACGCCGCTGTTGATGGGCACCACCACAATTCAGCCAGAATCCATCAATTCTAACATTCAGTGCACTTTTCTTCTCAGAACTAAGCTTCACACACATGCCCTTCAGGACTCCTCGCTTCTGTGGTTCAGAGGCAATGCCACTCCCATACCGGACCCTACTTGCAGCTTCACCATGGCACCTCCAGGCTAACACTCAGCAACACATGCACACCAATACTAGGTTCCACACATAGCTCCATTAACATACCTCACTTCTGACCTTGTGTGCCCGTTGCTATTCCAGTCCTGCAGCTCACAAAAAACTCTGACAGTGCACCTCAACCCTGACCTGCAGAGTCCCATCATTCCAATACCAGGAATTACACAGTGCTCTCATTCCTCACCCACTGCCTTTCTGTTATTCCAGCACTGGGCCGGGACACAGCTGTCTACACCACCATCCTGATCTGAAGCGTTCCAATATTGCTGTATTGGGGTTCACATACAACTCTGCTAATGCACCTCCGGCGGTTCTGCGGTGCCCCCTGCTGTTCCATACTCTGACCTCTGTTTGAGAACGTGGGTAACCAATTAATCTATTCTTAGCTGCCATTTTAATTTGGGAAAGTCTGTTTCACCATTCTCACTCTGTTCTTTCCTTTACTCAGTTTGCTCTCAATGTTTTCTTTCTTCCCCACTTTTCTCTTTCCAGCTTTAAAATCGACACGTTAACAGTTTTGCTCTCTTTCAACTGTCTATTTCTACTCCTCTCCCCTTTTGTTCCCCCCTCTTCCTACTGCCTCTTTCAAACATGCAAAAAAGTAGTTTTTTTTTTTCCTTGTGTTGTTCCTCTTTTTCCTTTATCAGGTGTTCATTCTTTCACTATTTTTTTCTCTTCCCTTCATTCTGTCTTTGTGTTTTTTATTTGTTCTTTCCTTTGACTGGATATACGTCCTTTCACTTTTTAAAAATCTTTCTTCCTTGCTTTCTTTCTCTGGTGCTTTCCGTATCTTTATCTGTCAATTCACATTTTACTATAAATCCCTTGTTTTCCTGTCTGCATATGGAAGCCACAAGTTAGTTGTCGGGACCCAAAGTGTTAAAGTGGTTTTCCCAGTCTGTGTCTGTGGGAAATAGGTCAGTACATACATGCCCTGGTACCTTCACTGCTGGTTTCTCTCACCATCTCTCTTTTTCTCTAATGTTCATTTTTCTCTTTCTTTTCACACTTCTTTCATTATTTTTTCCTCTTTCGTTTGCTAGCTTCCTTCTCTTTTTTTCTTTTGTCACGGATATTTGCTCTATTTCTTCTTAGTTTTGTTTTCATTTTCTCGTTCTTTCTTTCCTTCCATTTCTTTGCGACCTCTTCTCTTTTTTCCTTTTATCTGTGTATTCCTTTTGCTTCTCTTTTTCTGCCCCATCCCATTTTCTCTCCGGAGGCCTAGTTATCAATGGAACAAAAGGTGCAGTGGAGAGCTATGGACCTCATTCAACTCCAATTACTGCTGTATTTTCCTACCGAAATTGCAGCCAACCATTTTCCTTTCTACTCCAGGGCTCCTGACACTGTTACTACGCAAATTGTCCTCTCCATCTTTACTCCAGATTGCCTCTTTCCTTTCACCCTCTAACACGTCCCAAATTATATTGTTATAATTTTTTGCGCATTACACTATAATGCCAAGTTTATTTATGATAAAGGTTTATATGATAATTGTATATGTTTTAAGATAGGGGAAGAAAGTAAATGGAAGTGCTTAGTTAAATGCAGGGCCATTGGAATTATGTGGCAGAAAAAGATGAAATTATGACGCAGGGTTGACCAATTTATGTGGCAAGAAAAGTCCAGCTATGAATTTACAATGCCAATAGCTGTAACTTAAGAAAAAGTGAGACCTATTGCATTGCAAATGTTTGTTCTTTGCTAACTCGTTTGGCCCCCTTCATTCGCTGGGTTAAATGCCACAAAGATGGCTCTTTGTGGCTTGTTTGATGTTTACCTAAACACACTAGAAAGGGTTGCATCTCTAGGGTATCACAGTGAGTCTGTAGGAATGAGGCAAAAACACTCCCAAGATAGCGGCCTTGTTGTGTCTTCTCCTGCAGCAACAGATGTGGGAGGGCTGCTGTGGCATGTGGCATACATCCACTACACTCCCAACCAATATACATAAGTAAAAGACATTGCTATTTACAACGCCAATAGCTCTAACTCTCACACATGCAAGACCTATTGCATTGCAAATGCTTGTTCTTGAAAGGCACTGTGGAATACCAAGGCTGCCTAGTTTTGATTCCACCACAGGTCTTTCTTACACCACCCTACACTTCTTGCTGGTTCTCTTCCATCGCTACTCATTCACGTTGTCAGTTTACAGCTTTCTCTTCCTCATCACTTTGGTCTGATGACACATAAGCCGTATCAATGAAGCAATGGCCGTATGCAATCTGAATTGAACCGTTGTCTTCCCTTTAATTTTCTCCAGCCGGAATCTAGGGAGTCCCTGTGATAGAAGCCTTGTTTTTACTTCTAGAGAATTGTTCAACGCAAACGTGCTGACCGTTTCCTCTGTCATGGTTCAGACTCACTAAGACAGCAGTGGGACACAGAGTTGGGTGGTGGCCTGCACGTGGCTTGCAGTTCCATTTGCAAGGTTCTAGTAAAACAATTTAGATGCAAAAGTACTGAGGGAAGGGAAGTTTAAAATATAATTTCAGCTTGATCCACAGCATAGTGTCCTTATCACCAACAAAGGGGCTGAACAAGGGGATTATTTTTTAAAGGAAAGAGCTTGCAGGGGGCTAGGGATATTCACCGGGATTTTATAAATCAAAGTGGTAGCTACACCATTTAGGCATTTAAAGGGTAGCATAATACTTTTATATTTTAGAGGCAATGTTTATTTCCGGACGATCAGGAATAGGCTCCTGTAGTATCACAGCAATGAATAAAGATACGCTTCAATGTGAACTAACTCCTGGTTTAATCGGCAAAACAAATCTCGACCAGTTCAGTCGCCTCCCACCTTCGAGTGTCCCGAGCAATCCATAACCCGCTGCTCAACCCCCAGCAACCGAATGCTCGGAACACTAACTTCCACTAAACTAACATGTTAGTACAGTTCCTTATTCCAAATTGTCATAGTTTGTTACCCAAAAAGCCACTGCCGCCGGGATGCTTATCCTTAAGACAAGTTTCCCATTTATCTGGTCACGTGGGTTTAAACGTTCTACTGGTACAAGGGGTAAATTTCTCTAGATTATAGTTTTTTTGGTTCCTTAAGTAGAACCTTCTCATATCCCCATTCACAACAGACCTACGCAAAACATTTAGTTATTTATATCATGGTACAACCTTTCCTGCTGCAGTTAATATATATTATCCTCAAGACCCTTTTCTTTGTTCACTGAACCTCAAATTTCATGTCCACTTTATCTTCGAGCTAATTTGGTCTCACTCATGAATCTAGCCCAAACCTACTAGGTCTCTCACATGGATTTCACTCCATCAGCTTCAGGTCCCTTGCATTCTGTATCAGAGAATGTGAGGAAGAATATTTACTTAGTTACTAAACTCTGGAGTTTATTTCCATTTAATTGCTGTTTGACCTTCAACCATCCAGCCTTTCAGAAGGCCATCAAAACATGGCTCAACGCTTCTGAACCACAAGCCTCATGTTGAATTGCTTTCTCTAGCAATCCATTCAGCACAAAGGTATCCTTATGAGTGACTGTCTCGCTATACAAAAAGCAAGAATAGAACCAATTATCAAGCTTTTAGAACTTTTGAGCCAGCGTCGCTAGTTGTTTGCTCCAATTTGTAGATGTGTATAAATTTAAACCAAGCAATAATTAAACCTAAGTAGACACCTTCTTCAAAAAAGTTATAAAATTATTTATATTTCCTGCATCCTGGCACTGGTGTTAAACCCCTTCGTACCCCAGTGGTGATTACATAAATGGTTTACTATCTAATAATCTAATGTTATAAATTATAGGCCCCTAACTTCAGAGGGGAGAGTATGTAACCTATAACTTTTGAGACCTCTATCGAAAGGCTGGCTGAAGTATATTGTGGGGGATCTTGCTGAGGAATGTGCTATACAGGCTCACAGCGAGGATTCTAAAAGCTACTGGATGTCTAACCCTTTGAACAGGTGTCACACTTGCATATAATGTGCCATTTGTCATTAGTTAACGTTTTCCAGAACAGTCTAGGACAAATTTCTTACAGCATGGTTAATATAGATTCAATCAATACTTTATCTGTAGAGATTGACTAATCTCTCCCTGGATACGGGCTGATGCAGTAATCGAAGTGTCCAAACCAATAAGAGTCCCAACCCTCTTCAAAAATTCAGTAATCGAGAACATACACCTAAAATATGATGTACGGAGCATAAGAGGATTCTGGAAATCAGTGGAGAGACAGGCTGTTGGCAGTGAAAGTGTGAATTTTCTAAAGGTAAACCAGCATGGGGTACAAGGAATGGATTTCCCAACAGGCTGGTGCCTCTAAAAGCTATGTATCTAGAGAGGGATGTGCCTATCAATAGCTAGCCGGGTGAGGACATGTTAATGTACATTCCACAGTTGCGTGGGTCAGTCATTTAAAAAAAAAAAAAAAAAGGTTTCGCACCGACCAGTTGGGAATATAACTTGAAGATGTGTTATTGATAGGGCCATTGGAATTGTACAATTGCAACGTCTTTCGCATAGTTATACATTTGCCCCATTTGTCACATAATCCGTCATCATAGCCACATAATCTGCTGATTTAAAAAAAAAGAAAGTTTGCTTCTACCTAAAACTGTTCAAAAGTTGCTAGAAAAGCAGCGACAAGTGTTGCTGCGCAGTGGAAGGCCCTTTGCAAAGGTTGACTTGTCATATTTCTGTTGCTCATTGTTATATTTGGGTATTAAATTGGTACTAATGAGGTACAACCAATGCCCAGACAGACTTAACAAGTGTAAAAATGAAAAAATAATGAAGTAATACTATCAGAAAATGAGCCGCATTATGCTGCATAATTTGTTTTTGGGCAGTATCATTTACTCAACCCTGCCACATAACTTGGCCCTCTATTGTCACATAATTCCAGTTGCCCTGGTTATCGACAACTAATGGGTTCACCCCTCTCTCGATACGTAGCTTACAAGGGTAAGATGGGATGCTGACCCAATTTTCTTCCTCCCTCAATTGTATATATATGATGCTTCTAAACAGAAGAAACACATTGCCACACTTATGGTCAGCCCCTGCACTACTGGCTTTCAATGCACAGGCCTGTCAAGAAATGTCGCCAATTTCTTAAGAGCTAGTGCATTTGTAGAGACTTTTTCCTAATATCACTGCAGGGGTGTGGAATTTATTAAAATATCTACTTGTCCAGGGGACAGGTTGCTTCTCAAATCTACTTGTCCTGTAAAAAGATCTACTTGTCCCTTTGGTGCCATGTAGTGTGGCGACAAATTATGGCAGCAATCTCATTATGTAAGAGCTCTGATAATAGCCTCTCTGATTATGCCAGGGCTACTACCATAATAGGGCTTGAATACTTGCAGTTTCAATCCTTACTGTAGCAATTTCCTTATTTTGCCACCTTTCTGCAGATCTGCATACTGGGGCTGGAGGAAGCAGTAAGCAATAGTTCCAGGGCTGGAATGCCTTTGAGTCTGCAAACCTACTAACCTGCATGTTTTAAAGATTTTCACCAGCTTCTCTCTAATATTTTCCCATGATAAGAAAGGTTGGACATTTACTCCGGACAATGGCAGAATTAGAACTTCTTCCAGGGTTGGGAAGAAAGTGGCCGGAGGGAAAATGAACTTGCAGATGCTCAATAGATTTTCACATGAGCAAATCTACACATGCGTATTTACCCATGCTAAAATACAGTTCACAAATATTTTATAGGGGTACGACATATACCATGGGTGCACTTTTGTGACTTTCTTTAAGAATTTGGGGCCACATGTAGGTAGGTTCAGATTTGCGACCCGCAAATTGCGAGTCGCAAATACGAATGTAGGATGGTGTCCCTGACACCATCTGTGATTCGCAAGGGCTTCGCAAATGCCCACCTAGTGAATAATCATGAGGTGGGTCGCAATTTGCGACCCCCTTGCGAATAGCGGCCCTCACAGGGATGGCGGCCTGCTGGAGACAGCAGACCACCATGTCTTTGACTGCTTCCTTAAAGGAAAACGAGATGCATTACAAAAACGAAAAATGAAACGTTTTTGTTTCATTTTTTCAGAGCAGGCAGTGGTCCACAGGACCACTGCCTGCTCTGAAAAAATGTTTACAGTGACATTCACAATGGGGAAGGGGTCCCATGGGGACCCCTTCCCTTTTACAAAAGTGTTAGCACCCATTTGTAATGGGTGCAAACTGCGATTGGTTTGCGCCCGCGTTCGCGGTCACAAAACAATCCTACATTGCACTGCGAGTCGCAATTAGGAAGGGAACACCCCTTCCTAATTGCAACTCGCAAACCCATTTTGCGATTCGGTAACCAGGTTACTGAATCGCAAAACTGGGTTTGTGCATCGCAATGTGCTTTTTGCACGTCGCAAACAGCGAAAGTCGCTGTTTGTGACATGCAAAAAGCTACCTACATGTGGGTCTTGGTCCCTAATTAGGTCTGGTGTTAACAAAGACATTTTGTTTAATAAAAACTTCTATTTCTCTCTCTTTTGGCTGGCTTTACTGTGAGTGATTGCATTCTGCTCTTCCACAAGGAGCATATTGGCACACAAAGTAGTTTTGTTCAGTGTCAGGAACTACAGTGGCAATCAGTGACGTAACGAAACTGGAGGTTGCCCCTTTGCAAAGAACATGGAGGAGCCCCCTCTCCAGACTCACTCAGGGCAGGTGCTGTGCTAAAGGGGCCCCCTGGAGGGCGGCTGTGGGGCCTTTGTTATGCCACTGGTGGCAACATGTGCTTTTAGACTTCAAAAAATTTCGTTTTTTTTTTTTGGCAGTGTTTGTTACAATGTTGAGGGCCTGGTAGCTCCCACAACAATAAAGTGTTACAAAAGCCATGTCAAAACAAGACACGCATTGATGAAACTAAAAGACTTATAAAAATATGTCAGATCAGTTGGCTTTGTCAGTGTTTGTTTATTTTCATGCTTCCCATATTCGTGTTGAAAATTGTTACACTGATTTTCCATTAGAAATATTTTTGGGAAATACTAGCATGCATCAACACATTTTACTAAATGACACTTCATTTGCATCTAATCAGAGAGCATTCTGGGAGCATTATACTTAGCCT
This sequence comes from Pleurodeles waltl, assembly GCF_031143425.1. Taxonomy (NCBI): domain Eukaryota; kingdom Metazoa; phylum Chordata; class Amphibia; order Caudata; family Salamandridae; genus Pleurodeles; species Pleurodeles waltl. Next base: position 1,895,121,465 of record NC_090440.1, read on the forward strand.
CATAGCCTAAAGTTTTCGAACATGTGTATACACAGCTGTTTTTTTTGTACTGGAACCAACGTCAGTAGTGAAGTGTGACCTTAAAACATTTATTTACAGCACTCACCGTAATAATCAAGGCTTTCAAATAATGAACCATAAATACAAGTTCGAACAGCATTATCTTTTGGAAACACATTACCTCAACTGCAGAGAGTTCCACTCTCTGTAAACAGACAGCCAAAGGGTTTGTGCTGCAGAGGGTTGGGCCTACTTGTCCCAAGGACAAAGTAAACATAAAAACTTGTTGCCCTTGACCCCAAACAAGATGTCCCGGGCGTCGGGCGATAGGAATTCCACATCCCTGTGTCACTACAAGCAAGTCTATCCTATCGGACAGTAAAATAGGCTCAGTAGATTAATGTGTACATCTCAATCAAAGGTTCAAATCCCACAAATAGAGTTGAGTGGAATAATGCACCTGCTGATGCAATGGGTCCCAATTCTAATGCAGAAACAGTGATATTTCACTCCTCAATCAGGGCGTTGTTTGTAACCAGGCAACTGATGGAAAATATTTGATGGAAAATATTTGACAACATTTTTATTCAAGAGGTGCTCTGAGTTGTAACTTTTTCGGCTAAGTGGCACCAAGGAAAAATCATGTAAATGTATTTTTCAAGAAGGAGTCCCTCATGCAAGAAGTAGCTGGCGGATTCATCACATATTTATACAGCCCTACAAATATCTTTACAATTGCAAAAAAAAGTACTTCCTGTGTCATGCATAGATGGGGAAGTGTCTAAGTGGTGTAGCGGAGGAACATTTTATCCTCTACTTAAGAAAGGCTTCGCCACCTTGGAATTACAGTGTGCCATTTGGCAATACAGGTGATGCCCAGCAACAACAGACCACGTTCCTGGCTGTCAAAATAAAAAATAAAAAAATAAATAAAAAAAACAAGCAAAAAAAAAAAAAAAAAAACACACTTCTTTCCTGCTTCCACCTGTGTGCCATCCGGTCACTAGCCTCCCACCACCCAGGGTGGGTATAAAGGAAAATAATTGCAGGGCTCTGGTCCCAGCATAAATTATAATAATACTGTGTCTAGAACCCTGCAGGTTCCTCCAATCCCCCCACCCTGTGTCCTGTTACAGTGTACTGACAACAGAAGATGTAGTGGCAACTGCAGCAGTGGTCTTGCCCACACTTAGTGTACACTCTGCTGTGGTGAGCACTAAAAGGGGAACAAAGGGATTGGAGACACCTTTTGTTGTTGGCACTAAAGGGATTACTTCAAAACTTGGACGATATGCAATAGCTTTACCTTCTTAAGCTTTGAAAGTAACATATGTAAGTCAGTATGCTCAGTATATATTACACTGTGGAAGTCGCTATGCTTCAGCATGCCAATTTTTGTTAAGATACATACACAGGTAAAAAAGTTAAAGGAGTGAAAAAAAGAAATGATATGTTTTCCCATACTATCTACCAGCAGCCTTTTTGCAGCCTGAAACCGCTGAACAGATTTACACCAAACTTACCATCAAAGTAGAACTTTGCTCAGAAAGAGTGTTTGCATTGGTTTTGTGTAAATCTGTTCCATAATGTTTTGAGAAGTTAGAGTTAAAAAACGTTGACAAGTGTGTTTTAAAGGGTTAACACTTTCGAAGTTTTGGATTCACAAATATTTTGCGAGTCTTGGAATCCAAAAGAGGGGGCGGGGGTCTGTTTCAGACCTGCGGTACCAGAGTTGATATGGCAGAACTGAGAGAAATTTGACTTTTGTGGCAGCCAGTACAGGAGTAGACTTGCGTCCTTCTGGAAAAAAAAGGGGGCACGGTGGCCACACCCTAAGTTGCAGGCAGCAAGGAAGGAACCCGCCATCAAGCCTCCCCCTCCCCCTTTTTGCTTTATTTAAAGATTAAGGAAAATGAAGAATTACAGGATTTGTGACAACCTTGAGATTTGCAAATCCCAGACACGTAAAATGCCAGCTGGGGTCACCGGTCCCATGCCAGGTACTGTAGACCAAGCTGTCAATTTAGGTGTTGGCAATTTATTAGTCACAAGTGAATCTCAATAATGAGGAGGAAGTTTTCAAGGACATCGTGAATCCAGAGTTGCAAACACTTTTAAGGATTTGTGAATCAAAAAAAAGAAAGAAAAAAGAAAGAATAAAATAAAAAAGAAATACGTCCTAACCAAAGGCCAGCATCTATGGCCCAACCCCTGAGCACAGCATTGTGTGCAAGGCCGAAAGCCATGCCATCAAGGATTGGCTGCCCACAGCTGGTTGAATGCAAGGCGTGGCCATAGAACCAGCAAGGTCCTATTTCCAAATTCAGGGGGGTGTTGCAAATTAACCACGGCATAAGAAAATGAAATTCCCTGGATAAAAAAAAACAAACATACAGTTAAAAAGTGAGTTATTGTTCTGTCTGTCCGTCATATTGGATTCTTGATAGCTTATTCTTTTGTTTATGTGTAATAACATCAAATACCAATTTGACGTATTAAGCAGAGGATGGTGCAGGTTATAGTGTGTGTTTTGTTCATCGGTAACCATAACTGCTGAATTTCAGTGTTTGTACACGTTTGAGCCAGAACAATAACTCCATTTTGTTTTTTCAGTGAATTAATATACGCGCATATATATAGTGTATAGATCTGGGCAAATAATTACACTTACAATGACCATCATTATAGCACAAAGTACAAACAACCCTATATTTGGTGCATAATTGTTTTACTGCCCTCTCAACGGGACTCTTAGATGGAATGCGAGAGAGGTAAAACGTACAATAATTTAAACTTGGTTGCCTTGCAGGTGGCCCACAGCTGTTTCCAGCAGGCATGTTAACTACCACGCTTATTTCACCTCGGCAACAAAACCATAACCCACTGACCCATCTTATTAAGAGACAAACCTGTGATGTGCAGATTACACGAAGTGATCTGCAGCATGCAAATTAACTCTCTTAACATATTAAGATGTATTATTACAATGTAAAGCTATAACTAGTATTTAATTCGTCCTCTCTCTCTAATTGACTTTCCTTCCTATGTCTTCCCTCTCTCCAAGCATAACATATACCACCGGGCACTACGACCATGTTAACACGTCACTACAAACCCCAACATGTGTGCTCATGTGGATAAGAGTGAGAAGAGACAGAACATCAGTACTGAGGCAGATACTTGAGATGTGAGTTAGGGAACCTTGGTTTAAAAAAAACAAATAAATAAATAAATCACCGTACAAACCCAAAAAAGATTTGCTTTGCCGGTGCTTGTTTGGCTTCAGCGATCAGTTTACTAACCATCCTTTGTCGAGTCGCCAAGTAGTAGTTTTGCAGTAGGTTAGTGTAATATGTGCGCCTGTACATTAATAAAACCTATAGGCAAAAAGTCCAACAAAAAGATTGTGTACAACGTAGGTCGTTAAAGTGTAAACTGTCCATGTCCTGAGCAAGTACACCACAGAGAATGCCGTCGCTAAATAGAAGTATATTTACACCAGCGTTCACTCAGTAAAAATCTCCAGATCACACAAATTCACATTAGCTGTTTGTTCGATGTCAACGCAAGCTGTATAAATGCACTTGTCTCCGGGTGCTTGAATAGTAGGTGTTGCTACTGCGGAAGTGACAGGTACTTTATGGATTGGCTAGGGAGGAAGAAAGGTTGAATCAGCCATACGAGGAGTCAAACCGGCTGCCTTGGTGACTTGCAGTGCTAGATAACGTAAAGGAGCTTGGGCTCATTCAGTAGGGTGACCACCCGTCCGTATATTTCACAGAATGCCCGTAATTTCGCCCTGTCGTCCGTTGTCCTGATGAAAGGCTTAACGGACGGCATTTGTCCGAAATTTTTGCCTTTCACCTACAGGACAACAGAGGCAGAGGGAAATTACGGGCAGATTAGTTTCCCCAGCTGGATTGAAAGGCAGGGACCCTGTGCTCTCAGGTGGGGAGGGGCAGACAGATAAGAAAAGGCCTTCTTGCCTGGGTGTCTCCCTCCCTAAAGAAAAATGCAAACGTGGGTAACTGGTAAATCTGCAAATGCAAAGGGGCTTGGAAACCTGCATTGACTTTAATAAAAGGAGATACATGAAGGTTTCTGATGGCAAAGATATTTTCTTTTAGAGAGGTACAGTAATGGTGTTCCAAGGTGAGATATGGAGTGTGTGGTTTTAATGGAGTGTTATAATTTTTTTTAGTATTAGGTATAAACTGTTTATTATTCAAATCTGTATTTGAGAAGCACTTTTTTTTTTTTAACCGAACTGTACTTGCGCATTTTGTAGCAGCCTATATTATGATGTAATTGTATTTATATAGCGCTTACTACCCCTGATGAGGTGTTGAATGCATGATTAAAATAAGGACTTACACATTCACAGTTCTTTCAGGGAACTCTGTACTTCATAGTACTAACAAACATTGGCAAAGCCAATAGGTCTCATCGACGTAAGAGTTATTGGCTTTGCCAATATGTTTTAGCCATGTTATACACCAGAGTGGCTGCTGTTCAGCATAGCTAAAAGTTAGTGGCATAGTGGTGTAGAGTGGAGTAGAGTAGCATAGGAGCATTGGCGTAGAACCCAGTGGTGCAGAGTACAGTGCAGTGCGGTACAGTGCAGTTGTTTACAGTGCATCGGTGTAGAGTGCACTGGTTTAGAGTGCAGTGGCATGGGACAGAGTAGAGTGGCAGAGTGCAGTGGAGTAGAGTGGCATACAATAGTGTGTCAGAGTGCAGTGGCATAGAGTGCAGAGTAGTCTCGCGTGGCAGAGTGCAGTGGTATAGTGTAGAGTGCAGAGTGGCATGGAGTGCAGTGGCGTAGAATGCAGTAGTACAGAGCAGTCTGTTGTACAGTACAGTGGCAGAGAGTGCAATGGTACAGAGTGGAGTGTCAGTGCAGTGATGTAGAGTAGAGTGGCACAGAGGGCAGTGGCATAGAGCACAGTGGTTCAGAGTAAAGGGCAGCGGCATACAGTGCAGTTGTTTAGAGTGCACTGGCGTTGAGTGCAGTGGCACAGAGTGACATGGGGCAGAGCAGAGTGGCATAGAGTGCAGTGCAATAGAGTGTATTCGTGCAAAAGAATAAGTTACTTACCTTCGGTAACGCCTTTTCTGGTGGATACATTAGCTACCTGTGGATTCCTCACTTCAAGAATTTTCCCCCACGCCCCAGCTTCAACGGAAATTTTTCTTCTAGCTCTGCACGTAGACGATGACGTCACAATTGCCCGACTCCACGCAACGCTGTATGACGTCATCCAGACAATAAGAAGCCCTCGTCGACGTGCAGACGTCGGTTATCACCACTTTTTTACGTGCCTTTGAGGCGAACAGGTGACATTGAGTTTGGAGAGAAATATAATTACATCAAATAAAATTATATACTAACATTTATTGCCACAACATAAAACTATAGTAATGGAAACATCGCACTCATATGGAAACAAATATATATATATATATATATATATATATATATATGCATATACATATCCGAACATGTTTCTTTTAAGAAATACCACATAGATAAATATGTACATGTACATCTAATCATTATATACAAACATACCAGAAACCGGTGCTCACGCAAGGAATTCTTGGTAAGACCAAGCAGGCAACGGGGAGGCGGGAGGGACCGTGAGGCATCCACAGGTAGCTAATGTATCCACCAGAAAAGGCGTTACCGAAGGTAAGTAACCTATTCTTCTGATGGATACAACTACCTGTGGATTCTTCACTTCAAGAATAGAGTCCCAAAGCAGTACCACCTCTGGAGGTGGGTGCCTGAATGGTCAAACCAAGAAATCCTGCAGCACTGAGCGGGCAAAATGGCCATCCCTCCTGACCTCAGAGTCCAAACAATAATGTTTGACAAAAGTATGAAGGGATGCCCAAGTTGCCGCTTTGCAGATGTCAACCACAGGAACACCCCTAGCCAAGGCCGACGAAGCAGCCTTAGCCCTAGTGGAATGAGCTCGGAGTCCTACAGGGGGTTCTTTCTTTGCTAAGGAATAACAAAGTTTGATACAGAGAATGACCCACCTGGAGAGTGTTCTCTTGTGGACTGCTCTGCCTCTCCTCTTCCCTACGTATCCAACAAAGAGCTGATCTTCTTGCCTGAACTCCCTCGTCCTGTCGACAAAGAAGCTTAACGCTCTTCGTGGATCCAACCGGTGGAGCCTCTCCTCCTCCTTGGATGGATGAGGCGGAGGGTAAAAGGAAGAGAGAGTAATAGTCTGCCCCAAATGAAAGGGTGCAACAACCTTCGGGAGAAAAGCCGCCTTGGTCCTTAACACCACTTTGTCTCTAAAAAAGGAAAGATATGGGGACTCCACACTAAGAGCCTGGAGCTCACTCACTCTTCTGGCCGAAGTTATGGCCACTAGAAATACAGTTTTTAAAACTAGTAATCGTAAGGAACAAGAATGCATCGGCTCAAATGGCGACCCCATAAGAAAGGTCAATACTAAATTAAGATCCCACTGAGGCATAACAAACGGAGTGGGCAGAAACTTATTAGTGAGACCTTTAATGGATCTCAACACCAAAGGGGACCTAAACGAGAGGGTTGGTCTGGGAGACAGCGCTGATAAATAGCCCTTAACTGTGGCAACTGCACAACCTTTCTGCACCAACGTTAAAGCAAATAATAACACATCAGACAAATGAGACCTCAAGGGATCAATTTGGTTCTCTCCACACCATCTGACAAATCTGGCCAACCTGCTTGCATAGATTGATTTGGTGGAGTGTCGCTTGGCCGTTAAAATAACATCCACCACCTCCGGCGGGAGAGAAAAGGAACTCAGGTTGCCCTGTTCAATCTCCAGGCATGAAAGTGCAGGCTCTGGAGGTGGGGGTGTAGAACCTGCCCCTGCGAGAGGAGGTCTGCCCTGTAAAGGAGACGGAGCAGAGGGCACAGAGAGAGTTGGAGAAGGTCTGAATACCACACCCTTCTTGGCCAATCCGGTGCTATTAAGATGACTTTGGCCCGGTCTTGGCGAATCTTTCTCAGAACCAGAGGAATCAAGGGTATGGGGGAAACGCGTAAAGCAACTGACCCTTCCAGGACATCTGAAACGTGTCCCCCAAAGCTCCTTGCACCGGATACTGGAGGCTGCAGAACGACGGGCAGTGCGCGTTCTCCCGAGTGGCAAACAGGTCAATCTGAGGAAACCCACACATCTGGAAGATGTAAAGAACCAGATCCGGATGAAGACGCCACTCGTGATCGGACGAGATGAGTCGACTGAGAACGTCCGTCCGCACGCACGTTCAGAACTCCGGCCAAATGATTTGCTACGAAGCAAATCCTGTGGTCCTGAAGCCAGGACCAGAGTCGAAGAGCTTCTCTGCAGAGAAGATATGACCCCACTCCTCCCGGTTTGTTTGTATACCACATCGCGGTAGTGTTGTCCGTCAGGACTTGGACTGACTGACTGACTGACCGACCGCAAAGGGAAGGGAGGAAGGCCTTGAGAGCCGGACGGATCGCCCGCAATTCCAACAGATGGATATGAAACCTCTGTTCCACTGGAGACCAAAGACCTTTGATCTCCAGGTCCCCCAGATTAGCTCCCCACCCTAGAGTGGAAGCATCCGTTACAACTGTGGTCACTGGCGGAGGCAGCGAGAACGGCCTTCCTTGCAACAGGTTGCCGACTGCAGCCCACCATTGAAGATCCGCTGCAGTGTCGCTGGAGATCCTGATCGAATCCTCGAGATCTCCCTTGTGTTGAAACCACTGCCTGAGGACGCACCACTGAAGGGCCCTCATGTGCCAGCGTGCATGAGGGACCAGCAGAATGCAAGAAGCGAACAAACCGAGCAGACGAAGGACCTTGAGGGCTGGAACGACCGCTCCATCTTGAAACATTGGAATCAACGCCTGAATGTCCTGCATCCGCTGCGGCGGAGGAAAGGCTCGATTCAATGTTGTGTCCAGTACTGCCCCTATGAACAGGAGGCGTTGAGGGCTCCAGGTGAGATTTGGGCACATTCATTGAGAATCCCAGGTCGAACAACAAATGAGTTGTCGACTGCAGGTGACACCGCAAGAGCTCTGGAGACTTGGCTTTGATCAACCAATCGTCCAAATAAGGAAATACTGCTATTCCCCTTCTTCTGAGCTCCGCTGCCACCACCGCCATCACCTTCGTAAAGACTCGAGGTGCCGAAGTAAGACAAAACGGAAGGACCGCAAACTGATAGTGCTGCGACCCTACCACAAACCGGAGATACTTCCTGTGCGACTTGAGGATCGGAATATGGAAGTACGCATCCTGCAAATCGACAGACACCATCCAATCTCCTTCGTTCAACGCCAAAAGAACCAGTGACAGGGTCAGCATCTTGAACTTTTCCTGCTTGAGGAACCAATTCAAAATCCTCAGGTCCAGGATTGGTCTCAACCGACCATCCTTTTTGGGACTCAGGAAGTACCTTGAATAGCAGCCCTGACCCCTCTCCTGCTCTGGAACCAACTCCACTGCACCTTTCGACAAAAGGGACATTACCTCCTGTTGCAATAACAGATGATGGTCGCCTGAACAGGAGGAGGGATGGGGAGGGAAGGGAGGAGGAATTTCCCGAAAGGGAAGAGCATACCCCTTCTCCACAATGCTGATGACCCAGGAGTCTGATGTAATGGACTCCCACATGCGAAGAAAGCGGGCAAGTCTCCCCCCTACCGGAGACGTGTGAGCAGGGAGTGGTGGAGGACTAAGGCTGCTTTCCTTGCTGCACCCCTCCGGAGGAAGACGAAGAGGCAGAGTGCTGCTGGGTGGCACCTCTAGTGCGTACTCTACCCCTGCCCCTAAAGGATCTGTAAGGAAGAGTTCCTGCAGATTGTTGTCCTGCCGCATGGAGCCTGCCACGAAAGGAAGCACCACGACCAAAACCTCTAAACTTCCTAAAAGATCTAAAAGTAGAGGAAGTGGCTGCTTGAAGTCCCAATGACCTCGCCGTGGCTCTACTGTCTTTAAAACGTTCCCCAAAAAGTTTGTCTTGATCAAATGGCAGATCCAGGCGAGTAGTCTGTACATCCGGGGAGAATCCTGACTAACGCAGCCAGGCCTGCCGTCTCGTCGCTATGGATGTGCCCATAGCTCTTGCCACTGAATCCGAGGTGTCCAGCCCAGACTGAATTACCTGGGTCGCCGCCGCCTGAGCGTCCCACAACAGGTTTAATACCTCCTGTGGCAAACCAGGGTGGCCCTTAGCCTCATCCATAAGGGCATGAATATAACGCCCCAAAATGCAAGTCGCATTGGCAGACTTCAATGCTATGCTACAAGAAGAAAAGGTATTTTTGCCTGGTCTATCTTCGTAGACTCCCTGTCCGCAGGGGCCCCGGGGAACGAACCAGGAGCAGAACGGGAGAAGCACGACGCCTGGACAACCAAACTCTCCGGAGTCGGATGTTGGTGAGAAAGTCCGGCTCACCTGGAGCCACACAATAGCGTCTCGCTACCGCCCTGTTGACGGCCGCATAAGTCACTGGCTTTTTCCAGATGTCTTTAATGGGGTCCAAAAGAGCCTCACTGAAAGGCAAATGAGGCTCGGCCACCGCCGGCGCTGGATGCAGCACTTCGGTCAAGAGGTTTGACTTCACCTCTGCAGCAGGAAGTGGAAGGTCCAAAAAGTCTGCTTCCTTCCTCACCACAGCATGAAATGAAGCAGCCTCCTCTGTATACTCCCCTGGGGAGGCCAGATCCCATTCCGGGGAAGTGTCCAGGCCACTTGCTGTATATCTAAGCCATGCAGGTCCCCCGAAGGCTCCACGATCTCACCTTCCTCTAAATGCAGCCTGGTATACTCCTTTACTTCCAGGACCCGCAAAGCCCATCCTCCTGGATTGGAGCCTGGATTCGAGCCCCGGCGTCGGCCGACGCCGAAGATCTTCGACTGCGCCGCTCCTCTGAGCCATCCGACGCAGGGCCATCCGGCATCACAGGCAACTTCACCGTCGACTGGATCCGTGGCGAATCCATCGGCGCCAGAACAGCGGACGTCGTTGGTGTCACAGGCCTTCTGGGCGACACCAAGGGCATTGGCGCTAAAGCAGTTCCGGAAGGAAGAAAGGGCATCAAGGGTGTCGGCTTGTAAGGAGCTGGAGCACCCAAGTTAAAGGCCAAAGGACCTGTCAGACTCGCATGCACTCCACCAGGCACCATGGTGGCAAAAGTATTAAACATTGCATTAAAAAATGCAGCGGGATCCGTGCCCGGCGCTGGGAAAGCCGGATAAGTCTGAGGTACCGGCACCGGAGGGGAAGCCGATTATGATCCAGGCATCTCCTGCTCCGGAGAAGCCCTCGGCTCCTGATGTGGCTTGACCTCAAATATCGACAGTGGAGACGTCGGAGAAGCCGGAGTCGTTGGAGATGGAGGCGTGACAGTCGGGCTAATCTCCCACGTCGGCCGGCGCCGAGCTGACGGAGATCTTGAACGGAATCGGTCCCTGCTCGATCAGCGCCGTGATTCGTGACGACGCAGAGTCTCCCCATGGCTCCGATGAGTCTTCGAAGATCGCGAAGAAGACTCTCCGATGATGCCTCTCCTTCCTCTTCTTCGAACGGGCAAGAAACAATTTTGCCTCTCATTCCTTAAGGGCCTTAGAATTCATGCGTTGGCATAAGCCGCATGACTCGACCTCATGGTCGGAACTAAGGCACCATAAACAATTTTCATGGGGGTCCGTGATCGACATTCGACCCCCACACTGGTTACAGGGTTTAAAACCCGACTTCCTCGGTTGAGACATAGTTACACCGGAGTGAAACTGTAGCTCCCTGGTAGCCTCGAAGAAAAAACGTTACTTGAAGGCACGGAAAAAAGGGAACTGATGTCTGCACGTCGACAAGGGCTTCTTATTGTCTGGATGACGTCATACAGCGTCGCGTGGAGTCGGGCAATAGTGACGTCAACGTCGACGTGCAGAGCTAGAAGAAAAATTTCCGTTGAAGCTGGCGCGTGGGGGAAAATTCTTGAAGTGAGGAATCCACAGGTAGTTGTATCCATCAGAATGTAGTAGTACAGAGCAGTGTTGCAGAGTAAAGTGTCAGCGTGCAGTGGTGTAGAGTTCATTGAATTAGAGAGCAGTGGTCAGAGTGGCATAGAGTGCAGTGGCATATAATAGATTGTTTCAGAGTAGATTGCAGTTGCATAGAGTGGAGAGGTGCAGGGTAGAATGGAGTTGTGTAGAGTGGCATAGAGTGTGATGGCTTAGATTAAAGTGGTGAAGAGTGCTGTGGCATAGAGTGCAGAGATGCAGAGTAGATTAAAGTGACGTAGAGTGTATTGATGTAGAGTGCAGGGGCATAGAGTTGAGTGTTACAGAGTAAAGTGCACTAGCATAGAGTGTATTAGCTTAGAGTGCAGTGGCGTACAGTGCAGTGTTGCAGAGTGGCACAGAGTGGAGTTGTGCGGACTAGATTGGTGTTGCCTAGACTGGAGTGGTATAGCGTGCAGAGGAGCAGAGCGCAGAGATGTAGAGAGGCATAAAGTGCATTGGCATAGAGTAGAGTGGTACAGAGTAGAGTGGAGAGGCATAGTGTGAAGCAGCATAGAGTGCAGTGGCAAAATGTGGAGTGGTTCAGAATGGAGAAGAGTGCAGTGCAGTGGCATGGAGTGGTGTAAAGTGGAGTGATACAGAGTAGGGTGCAGTGGTATGGCGTGTTGCAGAGCAGCGTGGAGTGGAGTCTGCATGGTATGGTAACACACTGTCTTTACAGACGACAACACATTTTTGATTGAAATGGTCATTACATTTGCACAGACATACAGTTTTTCAAGTTAAACTATACTGTGCATAGACGATGTGTGGAAATTGCATCACCTAATGCAATGATTTGTTTAATCATATAAAAGGTATTTGTTTCCAGCACAGTTCAGGATTAACAAAAATGTGCTTAATTTGTACTCCTAATTCTGATATATTCTGAAGTTTATTTAAATGTTGCCATGTGATAGAAAAAACTCTTTCCGAACCCCAGAATCCAGCAAGATTGTCGCATAAATCCTCTCACTTTGAAGTCAGAGAAAGAAAAGTAAACACTAAGTGCTAGATGTATCAAGCTCCCAGGTTTGCATTCCTTAAATAGCAAATTTTTTAGAAATCGCTATTTGAGAAATGCAAAATGGGATGTATGAAAATTGCGATTCGGTAATAGCGATTTCTTAAAAAGTGCAATCGCTATTAGTGAATCGCATTTAAGGAATGGGACTTCATTCATCCCTAAGGGCTTGTAGGCCCATAGGTGCGAATGGTTTTGCATTTCTGAATTTTCAAATTCCTGTTTGGAATTCGGATATTAGGTAACACAAATCCCAGAGTGCTGGGGGCCTAAGGCCCCCTTTGATGCACCCAAAAAAAATATTTGTGGACATGTAAAGCATACACATGGCCTATGGGCATGTATGCGCTACATGTCATTTTTAAAAATGAATTTTTATGCATTTTTAAAAATTGCACATGCTTACCACCAAACTTTAATTTGTGATAATTGCATTTCCTAAATGCCAAATTCGCACTTAGGAAATGCATGATACACGTGCACTGGTAATCGCAAATGGGTATTCCCTATTTGCGATTACCTATTTAGGGAATTGCAATTTGGGAATCCCTAAATGGAGCCGCAATTTCAGGGAACCGCTATTTTAGCGATTCCTTGAAATTGCACTGCAAAAGCCTTTCATTCATTATGAAAGGCATTTTTGAATTTGCAAACTGTGGAATTTTGCAATTCGCACCGTTTGCAAATGCAAAAACTTTGATACATCTGGCCCTAAGTTCCTCCCGAAGACAGAGCCTGACATTTGACTTTGTTCTTTGAATGCACAGCAAATATGATGAGATAAGAACAAGATTTACAGGCCTGTTTACAGAAAGGGAGCACTCGGAAGGATACCGTAAATAAGGTTTGGGCAAGGTAAGGAACAAACTCAAGCTTCATAGCCTAAAGCAAATAAAGCCAGCAAATTGAAAGCAACAAAATGTGAGTTACAAACCACAAGGCCAATGGCAAGCAACAGGCGGAATGCATTCTCAAGGAAGCACTATGAATGTACTTAAAGTGACAGCTGTGGGATACTTTGTGGGGAAAGTCCAGTATTTTAGTCCAGTCCATTTCTTGCAGAGGTTTGGCCAAATCAATCACCCAGGTAGTATGACGAAAAGACCTGGAGTGGTTTCCATGTTGCAGGTAAGGTCTGTACACCCATTCTATCAGTTTGCCACCAGTTCCTATGCTATAGAGCTTCTGGCACACCTCTTGTAGGGTAAGTGCGAGGTGGCAGACATGAAATAGGCCATTCAATGATTATGTAAGGTGGCTGTAAGTAAGTAGTTGACCTGGGTGAAGATGGTAGTCTGCCACAAGGGTTTGGAAATTTAGTAGCTCGCCGTCCAGAAACAAATCCCCCTAATTTTTAGATAACTGCAGCATGCCACTGATGGAGTTGCTCTGAGCACAGCCGTCCTGTGCGAGTGGGAAGGCTTAGCAAAGGTAGTGCAGGAGCACAGGGTTTCTTCGTGTCAGTGAGTTTACAGGTTCCAGCAAGGCAAGAGAAAGCTGTGCATGATAACCTTGTAGAATGGTCAGTAGGAAACAATGAGCAGTGCATTAAGCCTTCCTTAAAAGTCTTTATTGATAAATCCCCATCTCATGCAGGGAGGTGGGCAGAAAGCAGCAAGCCACCCATTGGATCTGTGCAGCTGAATAATAGCATTCTAAGTCCAGAAGACCTAATCCACCTGCAGTCACAGGTAGCTTTAGAGTGGAAAGAGCTACCCGACAGCGCCTCAGTGACCAAATCAGATGTGTGGCATATGTCTGAAGAATGAATGGACAAGCAGGGGAAGGTTTGCAAAATAATACTATCATTGGGGGTAGCACACCATCTTCACTAGTGCTACGTGGCCCACTACAGAAAGCGGAAAAGAAGACCAAAAAGCAAATTGGGTTTGGAGGGACCGTGACGCTCTGCAGAGATTTCCATCCTGGAAATCAGTGGGAGAATGGTAAATATTAATTACTAGTTATCAAAAGGTAACTGTTCCCAGTTCAATCTGAGATCTAATTGTATGTAAAGGGGAAAACAGTGCCATATGTTAAAGAAACACTAATTACATTTTAAAATGTTTACAGTTTGTTTGTGCAATTTACATCCCAATTATTTTGAAGATTCTAGGTGTACTTGATACTTAGGGATACCCCAGATCAATAGTTTGGCTTTTGCTCAATTTCAAAACCTTTTAAAGACATGGATAAAGTGGGCCGATTGCCTTGCACAATCTTGCAAGGGGTCTGGCCTCTGATCACCCTTCACAAGCACGAACAGCGGACCATTGCACCAGAAGAGTTTGCCAAAGTGGATAGGTGTTGCTTCTTCAATCACTTGACAGTGCCTCTTCTGTTTCTCTCCTGTGTGCAGAGACAACTCCCCAGGTACCCAATACCTTCCAATAGTCTTGGTGGACCAATCTTGTCTGATTTTAGGAATTGTCCCACCTTGTTCTTCTCTTCCTTATTTATCCAGGTCTGAGCAACAACCCTTTGAATCGCTTGCCGTGGTTCTCCCATTTTATCTCAATTTCATCCTCCTCTTTTATTATCTTTGATTGGTAGTCCGGGCTCCCAATTCTGAGATAAATGTAGAGTCACAGACATACACTATAGTGCTGTGAGACTACAGACAAGTTGTGGGTACCTCACACCCTGATATTAGGTGTGAGACTGTCGCCCCCACACCATCTGCCCTGCCTCTAAAACAAATATAGGTTGAAAGTCCATGGACAGTTGGGTTAAGCCAGATGTTTTTGTTCAATTTGTTTAAACTAGCATAAGGTTAATTACCGTACTGTTTCCCAAACTGTTTGCCAGGGGTTTTAAAATGCTCAGAAACAATCAAAAGTTTGTTGTTACTTTCTCTTCAAGAAAGATTGGGTAGATCTGGGTAGGGGTGATGGCCTTGGTGATTGGCCTACGCTACTGAACAAGGATGTAATGTGACACCTGAATGTAGCATACCAGGAGGCAGTCACAAAAAGACCACAGTGAATAAATAGTGCTATATTCATAAACAGTAAATAAATGCACTGACAACACAGTGACGCATGGCCTCTCTTGTGCGTGTCTGTAAAACTGACGTTTGTTCTTGAATTTTTGTCCAGAATTTTGACCCTTTGTCCTGAATTTTTGTCCTTAATTTTGACCCTTTGTTCTGAATTTTTGTCCCGAATTTTTTACAGGTCCCGTCCAGAATTTGCCTCAATGCCAGGTGGTCACCTATCATTCAGGAGCACTCCGTTTAGGTGTTCGGTAACTTGTGTGCTACCATAGCTGTAACCAGAGCACACAACTACACAATTGTAGCTGAAGGTAAACAAACAGAACACACAAGTTAAATTTGAGAGCTACACTGGAAGGCAACAAAATTGTGTTATACGCACATACAAACATAAGCGGATGACCTGTGCAGGAGTTTCACGTTCCCCAATTCGATTTGAATAGGCTGGGAAAGGATGGTCTAGCTGCCGGAAAGCAGCACTATGCAGCAGTAAAGTTAAACTCATTATTACAGAAAAAATTATAATTCTCTGGTCATTTAAAAAAATAAAAAAAATAAAGAAGAAATTGATAAACGAGGCAAATAAGTTTATTTTCGAAGTCCTGGCGCCATGAATTAGGTGGTATTGCCAAGCGTTATACTGCTGTTCCGGCAGTCCGGGCAAAGGTTTTTTTTTTTTTTTTTTTTTTTTTTTAAATTCAACAACTTTTGTTCAGATGGGAACAAAGAGGGATTTAGGTCTGCAATCGCCAGTGAAAGCTCTGTGCAATGGACTCAGAGCAGGCCATCAATGTGTTTATCCTTGTAGGCCTACAGCAAGGTCTACAAACAGAGTCAACTCTGCCCACAGGGATTGGAATCTGCAGATCACCCAGTAGGTTACTTAAAGTTTTTAAACCGACCAACATGTGCTTATTTATTTGCCGAGCACCTCCAACGCTAAGTAAATAGGAACTCCAATATCGTTAATATGGCACGTGTGTCACACGGCGATCAGAGTGATTGTGTTGAACATTACACATTTGAGTTTTGTGGTGATCATGATGGAATATGTAAATGTCCTCAGAGGACTGGAGGCATTTGAACATTCCATGCAGATGTCACACATATAATAAACTTCCAGCCAATCCTATGTTTCCCACCTGTTGCGATGCGCGTGTACAGTGACAACGGAATTTCTCCGATTGTGGCGTCACTGGGTCGAGCATAGCAATGTCACTGGGTTTGAGGAGAGCTGACTGGAAGAAGACGGTTGGAGGTGGAGGAGTCGAATCCTATTGCTGTCCTATTTGACAGGGTCTTACTACTTATTAAAATAAATCTTCATTTGAAACTCACCGGCGGTGACCTTCGTCTTGACACCACCCGCCCCCAAAACAACAAACACCATCCTTCCCTGAGGAACGATCAGATCCATGCTGTTATGTTAAGGGGGCCAAGGCCACGTACGGTTTTGGAATTATTGACAGGTGTATCATAGGGCACTGGCACAAACAGGATCTTGGCACAGAATACTAGTGTCGAAGGGAGAATCTTCGGAGAAAGCCCATGTGAGACGGTTATTCTGAAGGTCAATAAGTGGCCTAGAGCAAGGGGGTTTCGGTGTTGGGGATTAGGGCAAAAGGATCTATAAGACGGATAGGAATAATAATAGGTAAATCAAATGATGTAGAGTTGTAGTCAAAGTAGATCTTGAGTGTAAAGGGGTGGATTCAAGGAGCACTAGCAAAGATGTCAAGGACATACACAAAATCCAACACACACAAGGAAAAGTTAGAGACGGCTGTGGTAATATGGGAAAAAAACAAAAACCTGCTAGCTATCTGCAAGAGGAAGTGAAGGAGGGCCTAGAAAGCTTAAAAGGGAAATGGGTGGCAAAGCTGAAGGAGTTGTAAGGGGATGGAAAGAGTAGTCTAGCTCACTGGTTTTTAACTTTTTGATTTCTGTGGACTCACACTTAATCATTACTGGAACCTGGCCCCCGCTGAGTCAATAATGGAAGCCGGGGACCCCAGTCTAAGCAACTTTGATGATTTGAACTGCAACACAATACACAAAAATATATAAACCAGCATTCAAACAAATACGGGGTCCCCAGACCACAAGTTAAGAACGACTGGTCTATCTCTTTTAAGAGGCCATCCAGGGTAGGTAAAAACCTAGATCTCTTTATCCAACCCTCGATCTTAAGTGATCAGCAAACATAAGCTTTCCAGAATGCTGCTTTGAGGTCGGCTGGGCTTCAGATATGTGTTGTGACGTCATTTTATGGATAACCCCTTCAATGGTGGAGTGTACTGCTCAGGGTCTTCACAAACACAGGACAGTGATGTCAGGAGGCTAATGTCGCAGTTGTGGCTATTACGGTGAAGGAAGTAATGAGGTAGTCTAATGTCACAGATTACATAATTTACATTTTGCAAAGAGAATTCAATATCTTCTTCATTTCATAAAACTATTTAGATCAGAGATCATAGGAGCACAGCATAAATAAAACAGCACATAGAAATACATACAACTTAAAAGAGAGGTAAATGTCATAAAATGTACATATCCGTCCAAAGACAAGAGGGCAATTTAATAAACAGAACCTAAAAATTTGAAACAGGTATGTTTCATTCTCTCTAATAATGCAAATTGCAGCATACGTAAAATGATCCCAATAAAAAGTGTCCCATTTAATTACAACTATTAAAATACATCAGGTAAAACACAATACCCAAATCAATTTCACAGTTTAGTTCAACCCTAAAATCAAAGGGGAAGCCCCTCTATCTAGAATTTATAACCAATACAGAAGATATAACAACATATATTCAACAGACTACATAAGAAGACACATAGCCTACTAAAAACTGCTAAAAAGAGCACAAATTAGCACCAAAACACCTCTCCTATCTCAAAGCGCCCTGGAAGCACATTCCCACATCCAAAAATACATAACTAAAATAGAGCAACTGAGGATGTGCACGTTGCCTAATTTTTCACATCACCAACAAGAAACGTGAAACAGCAAAAAACAGGCAATCCTTAACATCAGTTTTTAAAATTCCTAAAGCAATCTGGTGTTCTCTTACCCCCAATAAATGTCACACAGGAACAATCCACTTATTCCTGCTCTTTACATACTCCAAGCAGAAAAATAAAATATGCTCTTCTGTATCCTTAGTAGCCCCGCACACAACACAAGAAAAAGAAACAGATCCCTTGTTGCGCGTCCAATTACCGGTAAAGGCTGCAATTGGTAGCATGATATACCTAAACTGCAGGTACAATTTCCTTGCAAGGGGCGGCTGAATCTCATCCAGAAATAGTTCCAAACAAAACACCTCCTTAAACTGTAAAAAGGAATGGGTCAATGCTCCACCTGAAAAGTGTACAAGGACCTGTCCCATAGTATACTCCCAATATCACTTCTTCAACAGAGCCTTTCCACTAAAAGGAGGAGACTCCAGGGCCAGCCACAGGCCCCTACAACCTACCTTTAAGAGAATATCTTTAACACATCTAAGCCAGGGAAAATGGTTTGACCCTGGGAGGCCTAACCCTTCTTTTAGTCCTTCAAAATAGGAATGCAGCTCGGCAGTGGACCAAAGTCTCTGTCAATAAAGGAGGGGCTTAAACCTGCCTCCTCTTTAATAGGCCTAAGGCCTAGGTCGAGACTAAGCAGGAGCAGAGGGATACTAGTAGGAAGGCCCAGTAGCTGACGTAGGAAACAATTCTCGGCAACCAATATTTAACTCACATCTTGGTACCCCCAGAGTTCAGCCCCATAAATGGCACTCCCCAAAGCCTGCGATCTATAAATTTGTAGAGCAGGGGCTACTTGGCGAAAAAGAAGAAGCGTGATTGCGCTCTCAAAATCGTCCTCTTGTACTGGACCAGTTTCAGCCTACGTATTTCAATATGGGCATTCCAGTCAAGATTCCCTGTGAGGGTCAGACCCAAATAATCAAAGACACAGACCAGGTCCGAGGGGACCTCTGCAAGCTTAGGGTTTGATCTAGCAACACGACCCGGTTTAAATATCATACATGTTGTCTTCTCCATGTTGATTTCTAGGCCTCGCTGTACACAAAAACTCTCAAGACAGCCCAAAAGATTTTCCAGCCCCATGGGTGATTTAGATAAGAGAGTGTCCTCCGCAAACAATAGCACAGAAATTTTGAGGTTAACCAACCAAGGAACATCCCAGTTAAAAGTATTCAGATGTTCAATCAACCCATTCACATAGAGAGAAAAAATGGTAGGGCCAAGACACAACCCTGCCTGATCCCTCGATCCACCAGGAAAGGGTCAGTTAGCTCTCCACAAAGTCCATACCGCACTTGGGCATAATTATGGTTGTGTAGCCCAATTATAGCCGACAGTAGGTCGGGGGCTCCCATTTTTTGCCAAAGTCTGCCAGAACTTAGAACGGGGGACCAGGTCAAATGCAGACCGTAGATCAACAAAAGCAATATATAAACGACCGCATCCCAAAACCACTGATTTCCAGTAGATTAACTGGAGTCTAAAAACTTGAATGATCATACTGAAACGCTCCTTAAATCCCCCCTGGAGATCGGTCAAGATGTCATTTACCTCAATCCACATCTGCAGTCGATCAAGTAGAATAGAACTAAATAGTTTTTGGTAACAATCAATTCAACTAATTGGCCTATAGTTCCACAGACCATTTGGAGAGTCCCTGCCCAGGATGGAGGGATTGGTGCACCGGCTAGAATAATAATAATAAATATAACCAAAATAAATGTGCCCAGATATCTGGCTCACTTATAAAGAGGTCTCCAAGAACTTAATCCAGCTCAGGTGCTTTATTGGGTCTTATTTTAATAATAGCAGGTCTTACTTCACCCTCAGTAATTCATACTGTTACAATTGCCAGACACCCCCTATCAATTTGACATCCCAGGGGATGGTCTTAGGAGAAGGGAAAGTACCTAACTGTATATAATGAGGATAAATGGACCACCCAATCTATTGCTAAAACATTGGTCCCCAGTTGATTGACACCTTCTCTACACCCTCTTGAAACCAAATTCCAAAACCCATGTACATCTCAATCCTAGTGACAACAAGCATCTTCTCCCACCATAACACTTCCCATTCTTTTTTGACTACTGAAACTAATTTTTATATAATGCCCTCTGAGCTTTGATTTCACCCCTGACCTGTGCTTTGATTGCAGAGATTAAAGCGGATCTTGCATCCCTACAGGTTCTATTATATTATGATTGGCGAGCCCTCCTACCTAAGGATCTGTGAACAGCCACATAGAAAGCATCCTTTAACCCACTGAACAAATTACTGTAAATTGAACAAATCCACTTTCCACAAACCGGCTGATTAAGGGCCTCCTCTCCTCTTAGAAAGGCATCTAAACTGACAGTGATCAGATCATAAATACCCTCTAGCATTTCCGGCAAGCCAAGCAAGGTGGGCCATTTCACACTGCGCTTATTACTGGTCAAACGCAGACTAGCAGCCAAGGGGTCATTTACTCAACCCTCCTTTCACAGAACCCGAAGGTCCACTTCAAGACTCAAAGCAATATGATCACTATCCTGGCATACAATAACAACCATGTCCACCAATGGCCACATCCTTACATCCACTAAAATGTAATCCATCAAACTAGTGCCAGGAGCTAGGTTGAAGGAATTCCTTCCTTGCTTGTCAGACCTCCCTCTCCCATTACGCTCATATGCCATCCTTCATTGTAAAGGCATTTATTTGTAATTCAATTCAATATCTAATGCTCTTCAGGTAGCATTAAACTAAGATGCAGAGAGAACAAGTGTCCCATGAGGAGAAAGAAAAAATGTTCAACAATGATCATAATATCTTGACCTTATATCAAAAGGAGCACAGAAGACAAAACAAATGCAGATACATAATATTTATCACGCCATAAAGTGCTCAGTGCCCCAGTGATTACATAGGGAAAGGATAAAGAGTGCGTGTAGTAAAATAAATGAGGGGAGAAGGGGGGAAATGGAACAATGACAATTCGTAACACTGCATTTATGATTAATAAGTCAGTAAATGAAATAACCCAGGAAAGTTCCATTCGCCCAGTTAGTGGGCGCCATTTAGACCCTTCAGTATTAATGGGTCATTATTAGGACTGTGAAGGTTTGAAGAAAGACCATGTATAATTTTAAGGCTACATAATTGATTTTCAAAGGCACATCGGCAGGACTATGGGCCTCATTACGACCCACGGTGGCGGTCTGACCGCCACATTACAAAGGGGCGGTTGCACCACAGTCGGTCCACCAGCACTGGGGATTATGACCTCCCTCTCCACCAGCTTTTTCATGACAATTGCACCATCATGTAAAGGCTGGCAGAGATGGGGTGCAGAGGGATCCAGGGGGGCCCCTGCACTGCCAATGCACTTGGCATGGGCAGTGCAGGGGCCCCCATGTCCAGGCCCGTTGCGCTGTTCACTGCAGTACTGCCGCCGGCTCATAAAGCCAGCGTCAATGTTGTAGGCTGGGTCCCACTGGGAAGACCCAGCGGGAAACTCCTAATGAGGCCCACGGGAAGGCGGACGCACTGGTGGCAACCTGACCGTGGGAGTTTGGCAGACAGCCTTTTCTGTCCGCCAAACTCATAATGACCCCTTATATGTGTAGGTGTAATATAAGGTCTGATGGTGTAACTAGAATTGGAATAAATCAGCATTCAAACCCGGGAGCAACTTTGTTTCTCACAATATAAAAATTAATATGGTAAATAAACAAGGATAGTAATGTTAATATTGGAAGAGTTTTAATGAGGTTGTATTGACTTTATTGAAACAACTGTTATAAACTGAGAAAATGGAAGGGGCAGTGCCTAGAAGTGCCTGCAAGAGAAATTAAATGAGAATATCGCTTCAATATAAGAAAATTTGAGAATGGTGAACAAGCATCAATTTGAGCATTCAATATCTGTAAATTCCTTTAAGTGAGGGAATTAAGAAACATTGTACAATGGTATCCTAACGGATTTGAAAGTGATGATTCATGTATCTTTTCATTGTTTAATTGAAATGTATGTCATGTTTTTTAGGAAAATAGTAATTGTATATTTTTCCAGCTCTGGAGGAAGTCCTTGTAAGAGATGAAATGGGCTGCCTGAGCTGTAATTCTAGTTTTTAAAGATACTTTGTATATACAATAAAAAACGGTTATATGAAATTTGGATTGACGGTGGATTTCTTATGGTGGTGATGTTGAAGTGTTGGAAAAAATCTCACTCTTAAAGGATTTACATTAAGAAGTGACAATGTTGATAGAATTAAATGGCCTCTGATTTAAGAAAATCATTGATAGGGACAAGAGTTTATGTGTTTGTCTAATTAGCACTAACATAAATGTAGAGTTCATAATAGATATGGTATAATGAGTGTCTCCTATAGAGTGATTGTGTGTTGATCACAGATTATTTTTAAAAGTGTTTCTTTCTCCACAGGGAATCCTTCTTCTCTAAACTTGTATGGCACCCTGGTCCCAAGCGTTTTTTTTCTTTCTTAGTACAAGCAGCAGTGATGGTTCTGCATGGAACTTGGTCCGCGGAAGGGCACGCATGGTGTTCTACTAGTGAATGCCTAGTCTGGTCCCTTTCTACTGAAACCCAGTGCTGACAAATATGCTCCCATGACCTTGGAAGAGAGAGCGCGAAAGGCTAAAGAATAGCAGCATTGAAGGAGATAACGGGAATCGTTCTGAGAGAGCAAGGAGCTGCAAAAAGGTAAAAGGACTGGGTAAGAGCAGTTGGTGTACAGCCAGCAATCTAGTGGCCAACTCCAAGATCACAGAAATTAAAACAAGGCTGTACTCGAGAGAGACAGGGATCCAAAGTAGGCGACCCAGCCTCCCAGCAGAAAGGCGAGTGGATGAAATGCCTCATTCGCCTGTGATTCAACAGATAATAAATGCCTCGATCGGCAAAATGTAGGTAAGCAATGAATGTCATACACACACTTTGGTAACCCGATGTCAAGCAACCCATGCTTACAAAGAAGTTAAGGGCCTTGTTGCCCATAACTCTACATTTACCCAAGCACTGAGTCGACCATGATGCCTAAAGAAAGTCGGATCAGTAGTACCTACAGTGCACTTTTGGTGGAATTTGGAGAAAACACCAATACTGCAGTCTGAATTAAATTTGGGGAAGGCGGCTTTCTTAATTGCACTACTCATTGAAGAATCCAACAATTGTTTCCAAATTATCATTAGGGGATAAACTGTGCCACATTGATGAGAGCCCTGTGACCACATTTACAGCAACTCTTAGCTAGGGATTGATGCCTAATCAAAAAAAAGTAAGAAGCCAAACCACTCAGAGGGCCATTAGAGATTGTTGGAGAAGCAACGAGGAGCACACACATAAGAACTCTTATACCAGGCCCAAGAGAGCTCAGTTTCACACATTGGCATCTAAGAAAGGGGAGGATGCCCAATTGGCACCTGACAAAGGAAGATTTGCAGATCTGTATTGTCGGTAAATTATCGAAGATGGTGACAACCCAGATGCAAGTACTAAAAGCAGACATGGCAGCAGAGCTGTCAAAGAGGATGCAAGATCTACAAGCAATGGGGGATATTGTAGCAGTGAGCCAGGAGCTGGAGAAATCCAAAGACGCCCAAGCCAAGATGGACGAAGATATCAAGTCTCTAAGGGATAAGTGTACTGATCTGGAGGACAGATCATAGAGGGCCAATATCAGAATCTGTAATGTTGGTGAAAATGAGGAGAAAATGGACATCATAGTCTACAGTCAGGAGTTTTATCCACCATGTTCTAAAGAAAGAACAGCCTGAGACATTTCTTTCTGGGCCCACAGGGTAGAGGCAACAAGCAAAGCACCAGTTTCATGACCTAGAGATATAACAGGAAAATTGTAGTCTTCTCAGCTTTAGGACAAGATTATATGAGATATGAGGAAACCACCTTAAACAAAAGGAAACTTCTAAACCACTTAATGCAGAACTCGGGTAAAGACAGATTTGTTACAGGTGGACTTTCCCGTTGGCTTAGGATTCTGATATATCTTGAAAACACATGATCCGCATGAGAAGATTGCCAAGAGATATTCGGACCTCCAAAGGATAGCTCTCATGCATCACCTGGATGAGAAGACTAGGAGATCGAATGAGAAAAAAGACCCAGGGACAAAAGGGAAAGGCAGTGAACAGTGCCCGAGGATGTGTTATCATTCATCAGCACACAGAGAAACTCAAATGCATACACCTTACGAATGAGTCCCAACTGTTGATGTCTATGCATAATCTAGAAATCGAATGTGGTCCTTTATTGGAACATCTAACACGTTCAGATTGATAGCACTAAAATGGACAAAGCAGAAAACAATAGAATCTGGAACTGGACAAGTAGGACAGATGAGTAGAGAGTAGCTTGTTTACAGTTACATTCCCGAGGTATCATGGAAAGACAACACACATTTAAAGTGGCGGTGAAGGGAGACTGCAGGGAGTTGTAGACTAGGACACGATTGCCATTATGTCAGGATGGATATGATCTCACCCGAGAGAAACTTGGCGTTTGTTGTTCAGGAGGGGATAGCAGACAGAGGATTCGAATTTGTTATACAGGTAACTACGCAAACCACCACACATTAGAAGTAAAGATTACAGAGACTATGTGCTGTTTTTGGAATTACTGACAGACATTTATCACAGAGTATTGGCGCAAACCAGAACTGGATATAGTATAGCTTGCAGCAAAACTGTATTATGGAATGTAAGAGGACTGAATTCTCAGGTAAAGAGAAACAAGATGTGGCAGGAAGTAACTGAGTGTTCCACAATACTGTGTGCTTACAAGACACTCATTTAAGGAAAGCAAACACCGGGCTGGCCGGGGGTGGCTTGGCCGTCCTGCAAGATGGCCGCCACCTGGTGAGGCTCTGCAGGGCGGGAGCATTAATCCGACATAAATCCGTGCGAGTTGGACTCCCGAGGTGCCTCGTTTGCTGGTAACCAAGCACCAGACGCCTGCGGAGAGGTGGGTCGATGAAGCAGGCCAGCTTGGTGGCGGAGGACAGGCGCGAGGTGGATCGTACGGCTACCGGTGGGGCCTTGCGGTCTGCTGAGGCCATAGGAGATGGAGCGGGGCCCGACGGCGTCGCGGAGTGGTGCCGGAGCTGTGGCCTACCCTACCGCACTCTGGACTTCGGCGGGTTTGGCTGGCTATGGAAGAACATCGGGCCCCCACTCCCAGGAGCTGCTGCTGGGGCGCCTGCTGCCAGCAGTGGATAGAGCGGATCGTGCTGGCGGCCCCGGCTGGTGGCGGTTGGGGAATCTGGCGTTTGCCGGTGAGTGTAACGGTCGCTCCTGGGGCTTGGTCTCGGAGCTTGGCGGCTGTGGCTGGGCCTGCTGGGCAAATACAGTGGAGTGCTGGGCATCAGCCTGTGGGGCTTCCCTGGGGGGGTGCGGGCCCCCACTGACTTTGCCCAGAGAGGAGGAGAGGAGAAGACTTTGATGGACAGAGGCCACAGTTGGTCTTTGAGTGAGGTGAAGGCGGGAGAGTGTGGTGCTGAAGACCCGGCCCCCTGGAGAGTGACTTGGCGATCTTGGTAGCGGACAGGCATCTGGTCGCGTGGTCTGCCAGACTCGCTGCTGGTGGCCCTTTGGACGGGCAAGGACTGGTCAGGAGGCTGGTTTCCATCTGAGGGGGCCGGCGGCTGAACTGTGTTTCGGCACCCCGGGTCTGCCTGGTGGGGCGCCCCCACCGAGGGCTACTCCCAGTCACAATGGGGAAGTCAGACCCAAAACAGGCGAAACTGGCCATTGGGGGCAAAAAAAAAAAAAAGGAGCAGTCAGGCAGGTCAAGTGGTGGAGGAGCCGCCTCAGGAAGATGATCTGCAGCTGCCCTCTGTCAAGGCCATGTTCATGGACCTAAAGAACAGCCTGGCAGCTATAGATACCAAGCTGGACCATTTAACTGACCGCATGGAGGACAGGGTGGATGATTATGATACTCGCCTGGAACAGGGGGAAGCTAGAGTTTTGGATCTGGAAGATGGACGCAGCTGGGAGAGTGAACGACTGCTTCAAATGGAAAGGGTGCTGGAAGTCATCCGGAACAAAAACGAGGACCTTAAGGCCAGATCCAGGCGGAAAAACATCCCCATCTTAGGACTTCCAGAATCGACAGCCATGGGGCGCATAGAGGACAATATAGAGGCGAAGCTTAGGTCCCTCTTCCCTGGCGGGCTCTCCCCGGTGATGCTGGTGGAACGGGCACATAGGTCGCTGGGCCCGAGGACACCGCCTGGGACCCCGACGAGGCTCATTATGCTCAATTATAGAGATAGAGATACAGTCCTGCGCCTGGCTCACGACCCCCGCCCACTCATCTATGACAAAAACAAACTCAGCCATTTCCCCAGATTACACCCGCGGGGTGCAGGCGGCTCGCCGAGTGTTCCTCCAGATCAAACGCACCATGAGCCACACGGAGGCAAAATTTTGCCTCATCTACCCAGCTAAGCTGCGTGTACAGCACAATGGCAAATTACATTCCTAAAGAGCCGGTCCCTGCGTCTTCGCCGGCACAGGAAGAGGAAGGGAATCATTTAAGTGACAATGACTGAAATCAGACCTGTATGGGGGGTGACTATGTGCTCGGCTGGCGCCCCAAGACCTTGTGTGCCTGTAGGTGAAGGGCACCCTGGTGATGTCTGACCCGCTATGTATTTCACTACTTGGCAGCTCCTGCCCAACTACCCACGGCGGGTGGGAAGACTGGTGGCCAAGACAGCGCTTCGTTGGATGGGTACTAATCATTTAACTGTGGTTTTGAGATGGGATGTGTTTACGGGTGGGGGAAGGTGGGATGGCCGGGGCCAATTGAGGGGTCTGAGTGGGGGAGGAGGGGGGTGGTACACGTAGTGTAAGTCATTCGGTTCGATGTTTTGGCAATGTTTTTCTCTCCCCTACGTCATCCCTCTCCCGCAGCTGATGCCTTTAAGTGTGGTGGGAGGGGGCACAGGGCAATTCTGTAGAAGAACGTGATGGCTCATAAAAATGCGACTCCTGTGAGGTACCTGACATGGAATGTTCGGGGGTTAAATGATGGGCGCAAAATGAGACTGCTGTCCACTTATATTCAGTGTCATGCGATCAATGTCTGTATGCTGCAGGACACTCATCTGTCTGAGGCCACGAGGTCTAGAGTCAGGGCTGGCTGGATTGGAGAGTGTTGTGTAGCGGTGTACTCGAGCTATGCGTGGGGGGTGGCTATCCTGCTCAGAAAGGGATTGCAATGGCGCACCGAAAAAGTGCTCACGGACCCGCATGATCGTTAGGTTATGATGCAGGGAACATTACAGGATAGGCTGTTCCATCTGGTGTCGGTGTACGACCCAAACGTTGACGACCCTGAATTCTTTGGGGAAGTATGGCATTTGATTAACTCCTTAGGCTCCGGGTCTCTGCTATGGGGAGGAGACTTTAATGTGGTATTGGACTTTGAGGCAGATCAACAGAGCCGGGCTAGGCCGCAACATGTGGCGGCTGCGAGGGCCTTGTCCCTTATTATGGCTGAGGGCACCCTGGTGCATCTGTGGAGGGTGAAGCATGGTGCGGATAGGGAAGGTACATGCATCAACTCTGTAGATAATAGCTGGTCCCACATCGATAGATGGCTCGGAACCAGAGATGTAAAGCTCTGGAAGGAGTCAATTGAACATATGCCGGTACTCTGTCGGACCATTCGCCGGTCATGCTGGAACTGCTGATCCATGGGGGCCCTCGCCGCAAATTTTCTTGGAGATTGCCCTTTGGATCTTTAAGAGATCAGGCCTTCAAGGAGGAGATACATGTCACTATAGTGGAATATTTTTCTGTCAACCAGGGATCGGTGGGCACTTTGTGGGAGGCCTTCAAGGTCGGGATTCGCGGGATCTGTTTTGCCAAACAACATGGTGTGCTGAAGGTGTTAAGACGCGACTTGGCGAACCTAGAGGCACAGCTTGCTGGCCTGGAGAAACGACTGCTTACAGATGGGTCCAGCGGCCTCCTGGCTGAAATAAGAGAAAAGCTGTCACTATATGAGGAGGCGGCACTTCGGGAAGTCTGTTTTTTGCTGAAAGAAGCCAAGGTGAGGAGATATGGAGAGGGCTGGTAAAACGCTGGCTGCAATGCTTCCCAGGCCGTGGGCTGGGAATTATATTGTAGAGCTGATTGACTCGGCTGGAGTACACCATACTGGCACTGAGGAAGTCAAGCTTGACTGACTTTTATTCTGACTTGTACGCCAAGGAGTAGGGGACGCGCTATGGCTCATATAGAGAATACTTTGAGGATTTCAGCCTACTCTGGCTTGAGAACTCTCACAGACAGTTCCTAGATGCTCCTTTTTCGGTGGAAGATGTAATTCAGGCTATACAAGGCTTGCCGGGTGATAGGGACCCGGGGCTGGCCGTTCTGACGCCAGCTTTCTATAAGGAATATGCAGATATTTTAGCACCGCACCTCCTTGAGGTGTATGCGGAGGCGGGCAAACATGGAATTCTTCCGGCCTCGTTGCAGGAGGCCCTCATCATGATCATCTTGAGGCCGAGGAAGGACCCGTGCCACTGTCGTTAATAAATATAGACAACAAGATCCTGGCAAAACTCATAGCATCCCGATTACCGCCTCTACTCCCTTCTTTGGCACTACCGGATCAGTCTGGCTTTGTGTCTGGACGCTCGACTTTGTATAATCTCTGCACCTTTTTTGCTGCTTCTCAAATGGTCTGACCTGAGGAACGTGCGGCGGCGGTGTTCCTGGATGCCACTAAGGCCTTTGATTCCCTTGCATGGTCGTACATGTTCGGTTTGTTGGCTAGGGTGGGGCTGAGTCATAGATTCGCCTGTTGTACTCAGAGACAACTGCCAGATTGAGAATCAACAGGATGATGTCGGATCCCTTTCCGATAGCAAGGGGGAATCAACAAGGGTGCCCCCCCTCACTGCTGCTATTTGCGGTGTGATGGAGCCGCTTGCGGCATGCTTGAGACAACACCATAATCATAGGGGACTGGCGATCAGACAGCGTCCAATACTGGTTGCTATGTATGAGGATGATGCTGCACAGTATGTTCACAACCCCCAGTCACACCTTGATACGCTGATAGATGAGATCGTTCAGTCAGATTTGTGGGATTACAATGAATAGGTCGAAGTCAGTGGTGCTACCCTTGTCGGTTGCAACAACGCAGTGTCGCTCCAGATATCCCATCAGCTGGGCTGACGGGCCGGTGCGATATCTGGGAATTTGGCTAAGTAGGGAGGTGGATGAGCTGTGGTCAGCCATTTATGGCAAGGCCATTGTGTGGCTGGAAAACCAGGTGGCGATTTGGCACTTGTTGCCGCTCTTGCAGACTGGACACATAGCAAAAGCAAAGATGGTGATTCTGCCCAAATTCCTATATCCATTTGTTAACATACTTCTTGTCCTCACAACCAGCTTCTTGAAAAGACTCAGATCTTTGCTTGTGGATCTTGCCTGGGCAGATGGGCAACCCAGATTTTCATGGGAAACTCTGACCCTTCAGTTTGAGCAGAGTGGTCTGGCGGCCCCAGATCTGGAACTTTATTATAACTGTGCACAGGCCCATTTTGTGCATTTTTGGTTACACCCTATACGATACTTACCGCACCTGGCCCCTGAGTATGATTCTGTCTGACCTGGTAGGTTGCCTGGGGTGATTGGTGGACCGCCCAGACCTAGGTCGTGAGGGGTGGATATAGTGTCATGCATGGCGCAGGCTTGGACGGTGCTGCTGAAACGTACGGGAGCCCTTTGCGCCTTCGATGCCGGTGCGGGATGTCACAGGCATGCCGATATCGGAGGATGGTCAATTATGCAAGCGCCTACGCGAGTTAAATATGATACTTTGTTAAACCGGTTATTCTTCCTTAGAATTAGGGCTATGCTGCAGGCACAGTACCCCTGCTTCCCTGCGATGCCTCCGGTGTGTCAAGCGCTGGAGTTGATGCACAGAATGCCATCCTCGGGTAGACTTATTACGGGCCTATATGTTTGCATGCAGACTTCAGAGGCCCCTGTCAGGTTTAAAGTTAGGATTCACTGGGATGCGGACATAGGCGAGACTCTTTCGGATGAGGTGTGGCAGTATTGCTGCGCGCAGTTGTGGGAGCTCTCCCCCAGTTATAGACTACACCTTACTCATTTTAACTTTTTGCATGGTTTATATTACACGCCAAGCAGACTAAGGAGAATGGGCGTTAGAGCGGATGCTAGTTGTGAGTGACGTCTTGCTCCAGAAGCGGACTTCCTACATCTGGCGTGGGGCTGTGGGGCGCTGCAGGGCTACTGGACAGAGGTGATGCAGGCGATTGAAGAGATGGTTGGGCTCGCAGTGCCGCACACCCCCAAGATTGCCCTCCTGGGATTTGTAAAAGAGATTCCCTCTGATTATAGGAAATTAGTGGGGCTGCTGCTGCTAAGTGTAGGGTGGCGCTGTGCTGGGGGAGGAAACAGATACCCGATGCAATGAATGGCTGAAGGATGCTGCGTACTGCCAGGAACAACTAACGGTATACTGGGAGTTGATGACGGTAAATTCCTGACCGCAAGATATATAGCCCCCACTACGATCCTTCCTCGAGTCCCGAACATGAGGTGGCAACGAGTCGCTTAATGCTTAGCATTAGTTATGAAGCAGTAGACGACCCCCCCTTCCGAGATGACTAGTGATTGCTCCCCCCTAAATGGGGGAAAGGGTGGCTGTGTGGACCCCCCCACCTCCCATCCCCTTCCATTCCCACTCCTTCTGTTCTGTTCTTAATACTTGGTTGTTAACTGCAATAGACGGTGCAACTTATAACTGAGCTAATTCCTCCTATTAATTGATATGCTGATACGATTGCCTGTACGGCATCGCTATGGGGCTTGTCAATATGTTTTGTCTATGGTGTTATGCACTGTGTTGTTGGGCTGCATTTTGTATGGTTGTCAGGGGTGTGGAATTTATTAAAATATCTACTTGTCCATGGGCCAGGTTGCTTCTTAAATCTACTTGTCCTGTAAAAAAAATCTACTTGTCCCTTTGGTACCATGTAGTGTGGCGACAAATTATAGCAGCTAACTCATTATGTTAAGAGCTCTGATAATAGCCTCTCAGATTATGCCAGGTCTACTACTATAGTATGCTTGCACACTTGCAATTTCAATCCCTACTATAGCAATTTTGCCACCATTGTGAAGACCTTCATACTGGGGCTGGAGGCAGCAGTAAGCAGTAGTTCCAGGGCTGGAATGGCTTTGAGTCTGCAAACCTACTAACTTGCATGTTTTAAGGATTTTCACCAGCTCTCCTCTAATCTTTTCCCACAATGAGAAAGGTTGGAAATTAACTCCTGACAATGGCAGAAGTAGAAGTTCTTCCAGGGTTGGGAAAAAAGTGGTTGGAGGGAAAGTGAGCCTGTAAACGCTGAATAGATTTTCACATGAGCAAATCTACACATGAATATTTGCTCGTGCTAAAATACAGTTCACAAATATTTTCTAGGAGTACGATTTCCTGGTCTACTTCTGTAAGTACTTGTGAATTCATGAAAGCCACTATTTCAAAGACATATGCCATGGGTGCACTTTTGTGACTTTCTTTAAGAATTGGGTCCCTAATTAGGTCTGGCGTTAAAGACATTTTGTTTTTATTAAACTTCTATTTCTCTCTCTATCGGCTGGCTTTACTGCGAGTGATCTCATTCTGCTCTTCTACAAGGAGCATATTGGCACACAAAGCGGTTTTGTTCAGAGCCAGGAACTATTGTGGCAATCAGTGGCGTAACAAAATTGGAGGGGGCCCCCTGCAAAGAACATGGAGGCCCTACCCCCCCCCCCATCAGACTCACTCAGGGCAGGTGCTGTGCTAAGGGGCACGCGGGGCCTTTGTTACACCACTGGTGGCAATGTGTACTTTTTTAGACCAAAAACATTTTTTTTCTTTTTGCAAGTGTTTGTTACAGTGGTGTGGGCCTGGCATCTCCCACAACAATAAAGTGTTACGAAAGCCATATCAAAACAAGACATGCATTGACGAAATCAAGAGACAAAAAAAATTGTCAAAGTTGGCTTTGCCAAAGCTTGTTTATTGTCATGCTTCCCATAATCGTGTTGAAAATGGTTACACTGATTTTCTATTACAAATATTTTTTGGAAATACTAGCATGCATCAACACATTTTACTAAATGATGCTTCAAAGAAATAGCACTTAAAAATTCATGGTAGTGAAACTTTTTCCCTACTTGCGTTTTTTTCGGAACATTTTCTTTTGAAAGCAAAGAATCATCACTCTTGGTTACAAGCTTCTGCAAACATTTGCATCTAATCAGAGAGCATTCTGGGAGCACGATACTTAGCCTCATATCATTAAACTTTTCAAATGAGTGTCCACTTTTTTTTTTGTTTTTAACTGGAACCACCGTCAGTAGTGCAGTGTGACCATAAGACGTTTATTTACAGCGCTCACACTAATAATGAAGGCTTCTCATTAATGAACCATAAATACAAGTTTGAACAGCATTAACACATGGGCACACATTACCTAAACTGCAGACAATTCCCTTCTCTGTAAACTGGCAGCCAAAGGGTTTGTGCTGCTGGGTGTTGGGCCTACTTGTCCCAAGGACAAAATAAGCATGAAAACTTGTTCCGGGTGTCGGGCGATAGGAATTCCACATCCCTGGTTGTGTTTACTAATAAATGCAATAAAAAAAAAAAAAGAAGATAGGAAAGCAAACACCCACCACATGAAATACAAACTATATACCCCACAATATTTTGCTGCCACAAACACCAAAGGGGGGCTCGGGAGACTATGACTGGGTTGCACAAGCAAGACCCACTGCTTTAAGGAGCTCAAAGTCATATGTGGGCAGACATATTTACCTAAAGAGCCAATATAAGGGTTAGGTATTTATCTTCTTAAATGTAGGCTCTCCTAACTCGGGTCGGGAAAAATTCCTTGTTAGAAATGGGGTCTCTAGTTGGCAGTCAGTTTGCACCCTGTCCACGTACAGACCCTTACTCTAGTAAGGTTAAGGGAGATACACAGCTCAGAAAACTCCTGCTCACTCCCTTGGTAGCTTGGCGCAAGCAGTCAGGCTTATATCAGAGGCACTGTGTAAAGTATTTGTGCAAACACACACAGTAACACAGTAGAAACACCACAAAAGCACTCAACACAAGTTTAGAAAAATATCCAATATTTATCTAAATAAAACACCAAAACAAAAAAAATCCAACATACACAAGCAAAGATTTTCAAAGATTAAACTTCAATATATAGTGCTTAGAAACACAATAGTTCCAAACTGGGCCTATCCTGACACGAGGAGGGAGGCGCATGTCACAGAGTCGCATGGACCCCCAGGTACAGTAACTTTGGTAAATGAGGAAACAAGCCGGTGCACGGAGCCGGGGAGGTGTGGCCTTGCTGAGTATGAAACGGCGTTGTTTCTTACTGCAGAGCAGGGGAGGTGATGTGGCGTTGGTGCGAAGCATCAGTTCCTGACGATCCGTTGGGGATCGATGAATCTGCGGGTCAAGATGCATGAGGCAACCTCATGGGGTTGCGGTCACGCCACAGGGCTGCAGGTGCCGTAGCAAAGTGGACGTCGGTGACACTACACTTTGTGACTCACAGTGGCGCGGAACTTCAGCGAGGCTGCGGCGGCGTCAGGCCTTCGATGTTGGTCGGGTCGCTGCACTCCAGCGGGGACCACAGCTTTGGGTCCAGGCAGCGGCGCGGGGTTGTGCAGCGCCACCGGTTCTGGAGTCGTTCAGAGTTGAGGTGCCTGGATCTTCTTGTTTTCTCACAGGAACTCACTTCCAAGGGCCCAGGAACTGAACAGGCGCAACTTGGCAAGTCAGGGTCCTCAGCAGGAGTACCCAGGTGCTGGCAGGGGAAGTCTTTGATGTTCCTTCTTAACAGAAGGCAAGCTCAGTTCAAGACCTTGGAAAAACTTCACCAGCAGAATTTCAGAAAGCAAAGCCCAGGCCGTTCCATCTCAGGCAGACGCAGCAGCAGCAGGCCAGCACAGTAAAGCAGCAGGCAGAGTAGCAGGTCCTCCTCAAGCATCAAGCTGTTCTACTTGGCAGATGTTCCTCTTGATTGAGAAGTAATCTACAAGTCTGGGGTTTTAGATCCACCACTTCTACTCATGTCTTCCTTTGAAGTAGGCAAACTTCAAAGGAAAGTCTCTGTTGCTCACAAGATCCTGCCTTGCCCAGGCCTGGCACCAGACACACACCAGGGGGTTGGAGTCTGCATTGTGTGAGGGCAGGCACAGCCCTTTCAGGTGTGTGTGTCAGTTCCTCCCTCTGCACTCTAGCCCAGGATATGCAGGACACTCCTCAGCTCCCTTTGTCTCACTGTCTACAGGGAATTCACATTTACAGCCCAACTGTCAGTCTGACTCAGACGTGGATTTCATAGGCACGCAGAGGCACAGAATGGTTAAGCAAGAAAATGCCCACTTTCTAAAGGTGGCATTTTCAGACAATCAGAAAACCAACTCTACCAAAAGATGTATTTTTAAAATGTGAGTTTAGAGACCCCAAACTCCAACTCTACCTGCCTCCAATGGGAAACTGCACTTAAGATATTTAAAGGCAATCCCCCCATAGTTAACCTACAGGAGAGATAGGTCTTGCAACAGTGAAAAACACATTTTGCAGTATTTCACTATCAAGACATGTAGAACACACCAGTACATGTCCAGAGCTTTTGCACTTTAGCACTGGTTAGTAGTGGTAAAGTGCCCAGAGTATCAAAACCAGCAAAAACTAATTACAGCACAGGATCCAAAAACAGGGGGTCAGAAGCAAAAAAAGTACAGGGAAACCGCGTCAGGGTTGCCAGGTCTAACATTCCTGAAGGGGGTTGACAGCTAAGCTTAAGAGATGGAACCCTTTGAAATTGTTTTGGATGGGGGATTCTAATGTTGTTCCAGATGGCAGCCCACATAGACAGCCTCAAGCTAGCTATACAAAGGGCAGGCTGTCCAAAGCATTACAAAAAAATCTGAACTAACTGGTGTTAGTTAATATATGCATAGATAAATTCCCAGACACGAGGGATAACACCTTCTTCCCCATATTCTCCATATATTCCTATTCTCGGACTGATTTGATGTGGGGGAAGCAGTGACTAGTTATTGACATGCAGTCAATGCTGAATGGCCCAGTAGTGACTTTTGACAATACAATGGCAGTATAGGAAGGGAAAGGCACAGGTTAGCCCAGAGGAAGGAAGCGTTGGAAATTTGAAAAAAATCCCTACATAGGGATAAGGTGATCAGTAAATCAATTAGGAACAATATTGACCACTATTTCCAGGAGAATGACAATGGAGAGGTGGCAATGGGTACACTGTGGGAGACCTTTAAAGCTTTTGCAGGCATTGCAAAATCATTAAAAGGTTAACAAACCTGCAGCTCTAATGACTTGACTAACCTACTCAACTTAAATGTAATGTGCTTGACCCATAAACTAGTCTAAAATTGTGTGATCTTAACCAAATATTTTATTTCACTGTGTCACCTTTTTCTTCTTCATCACATGAGAGCAGACCTTCAAATATATGATTTCAGCATGTCTGCCGTACAAAAATCTTTTGTTTGATTTTATAGATTAAACACTTGCACTATGTATAGTAAGAATCTAGCCCACATATAGGGTACACGACCACTGACATGCCTCTTAGTTCACTAACAGCAATGTCATTAGAGCAGGGGCAGGAATGTTTCTCAGTTCATGTTTAAAAATGCTTACTTTTAATAAAATGGATTACTAAATCTAGATGTGGTAGTTTACTGGTATTTACAGACTTCACATTTTCCTTTGAAATGGCCACAAACGTACCCACCAACATGCCGTTTTACTGATAAAACTATATAGAATATAAATAACACAGAGAATGAGGGTCACCAACAATGTTCATTGTTTACACATCACCAGGTAAAGTGTTCCAATTTGTTTTGATCATTTTAAAATCTTTGTTTCCATCACGCTTCAGAATTACAAATAAGTGCTTTCCTAACTACTGAAATATGTTTTGAAATATTTGTATAGTTCCCTCACAAGCTATTTAAATATTTTGGGTTAGGAAAAAACTGACATTCTACAGCTTTTTATTTTGTACTCCCTGTACCCCACCATGATTGTCAGACAGTTCATGTTACAAAATCCTGGAACTTTGCAGTCAGAGAAAGAAAAGTAAACAAATGTCCAGAATAAAATAAGCAGCAATATGTAAGAAGTAATACGATGGATGACATTTTACTTCTGTCTTTGAGCAAACAACAAATGTTATAAGACAAAAAAGATTTAAAAAAGGATCTGTAATTCCCCATTCACTTTCTGAATGAACAGGACACCTGTTCTTTGCCAGCTACAGTTTCTTGCCAGAGCGGGCCAGTTGGCCCTAAAAACAGCTCACCCTGATAAACGCTGACTCACCATATTGAGTGGGCAAATAGATTTCTAGAAGGCTGGGTCATCAGGGGACAGTGTGTGTCAGAGAAGGGTAATCATTGGCGTACAAGGCGGAGATACAGAGACTTGTTGGAGGCATTACGGCAGTTAACGCAAGAAGAACATAAGGGGGTCTTTGAAGACGTTTACCACGTTGAAAGAGCAACTAGGCCTCCTGGCTCCAGAGAAATCAGGGAAAGCTCTTAAGTTTGAAACAAAAACTGTACAAGCGCACAAATAAAATGGTTCACTCTGGCCTGGAGAGGGATACAGATGGCACTTCAAAAACAAATCCCTACCTTGGAGAAAGGATGAGGTGTGGTTTACAGGGATAAACCTGACAAAAAGGCACGCTCTCATTAATGACTAAACAGCACTGTACGTGGGATCTCAGGTCTTGCAGACAGAACTGGGTGCATTTCTACTCGAGGCTAGCCTCACTGTCTTGACAAAAGGTGAATCGAGATGCCCTTGAGGCGTTCATCACACTGGAGCTCTCAGATGTCATTTTAGAACTCTAACCTAACATATCCCCAGGGACCGGTGCGCTGACCAATAGCTTTTATATAGGCTATTAGAACATTCTGCCACACAGGGCAGAATGTTCTATTAAAAAAAAAAAATGTTCACGGAGCCCGAGGGGATTTAAATCCCCTCGGGCTTCGTGAGGCTTTGTTCACAGCTGTTGCTGTGAACAAAGCGAACATTGGAATGTTGGCGCTGCGGGCTTTTACCGGCCAGTAAAAGCCCGAAGCACTCCACTGTTTTCAATGGAGCCTCCAGCATTCCAATGTTCTAATAAATATTATCGCCCCAAGCTAATGCCAAACTGGTGGACCTTTAAACTTCTTTTCTCTCTTCGAAAGTGATAACCCCATCCATTTGAGATTTATCCATCACTCTTATTCATAAGGCTTGGACCAATGGGAAACGTATAGGTCAATAGCACTGTTGATCACAGGCACAAAGCTTTTCACAAAAAAAATCATCATATTAGTTTGCACTCCATTTGTCTTATGCTATACACCCGGATCAGTCCAGGTTTATTCTCAACAGACTGTCAATAACACTTGTAGGATTCTCCACCATATAGAAAAAGCCAAAGATAGGAAAGTTCTGCTTGCTATTCTCACATTTGATGCAGAGAAAGCATTTGATAGGGTCGATGAGACATTCCTATGTCAAGTGCTCTCATTCGTAGGCCTTCGACTGCATATGAGGATATGGACAGAAGCCAATTATAACCAACCTGAGGCATTAATCCTGGTAAATGGGATGAAAATTGACAATTTCTCCGCATAGGTTCCCCTTTTCCCCCATCCTCTTTGCATCGGTTGTCAAGCCCTTTGCAGTACATATTAGGCACACTTAATTATGAGAGAAATGTTCTTTAATGAGGACCAGAATTGTACTGATTTATGTGCTGATATTATCATCTTGTGAATGTATTGAAACCTGAAATATCCATCTCATAACCTTTAGAGATGACTGAACGATATGGTACAATAACTTTGAACCCCTAACATCCAAGTAAATTAGAGTTATTAAGCGTAGGAAACCGTCAGGGAATGAAAGAATGCACATCAGGGGAAACCTCATCTAGATGGGCTAAGGATAAAACTAAATACTTAGGTATATACATAACAACTAAAATTTGGTTATTATATCAAGCAAACTAAGCACAAATGTACAATTAATTCACACAAAGCCCTCATATAAGGGAAAGAGTATATTTTTCATGTCTCGTAAGAATAGAGGTAGTTAAGTTAAATAAATTTGCATCGATCGGATGCAGTACTTTCAAATATGACACTAAAAATCAGTTAGGCGATTGAATCTAGAGAATATCTAGGCGTTCCTCTCCAACTTTGTACACCAAGTTTTGGCTCACCATTTGTTGCCTTCATCAGGCTATACATAGACCCTGCTGTTTAATATTTATGCATATATCAATCAATCACAGTGTTTGTATTATATATGATGTGTCTGCTATGACTGAATGAATATCATCATCTTGTGATCGATTCGCCATATATCGACAAAATTATCCTGGTAACTGGAGTATGTCGTATTTAGTCAAGTTACTGGTGTGCCAACTCAATGTTACTTAACAAAACAGTCCACCTGTTTGATATTTTTGTCATGTAAGGGGAAATATAAAATCCACTTTAGGATGATATCTGTATTCAGTTTTTTGTTCATTTTCCTTGTCTCATTGAAAAGGGGTGTCACACTTCACTGCCATGCTATCGATCTCCTATGCAGCAGACTGCCCATACAAGAGGGTCCATACATTTTATCCTGATAGAAACAAATGCTAAAAATCTAAACATTTTGTCATCGTTTTAAATTTGTATGTATTATATTTGTCTATGAATGAGCAGTAAGTTTTAGGCTTAAAGACAAGGAAGGAACTCAGGAATATGAGAGAAAAGCATGGGCAAAGGTAGAAACAGGGATAGGAAGAGGAGTGTCAGGAGACCAATGGATAAGATACAGTGGAATAATTGAGTTTTCAGTCCTGCCTCTTGTTACCAACTCTACAAGCCATTAAAGCTTTATTTACAGTTACATTCTCTCAAAATATCCTTGCAGTAGTAACCACACAATGCTTTGTGAAAGGTCAAAATCCACAAATGTGGGCCACTGTTTCTGGGTGCAGGGCTTATTTTTGGTCCTAGTCAGACTCTGGGTGGTGACACTATGTAAACCAACCATCTGCTAACAAGAGTGCAGAAAGATGCTCCAATAGTAATCAGGAAACACTGATTATTGTTTCAGTTTCACATGTAATGAAGAGATGGCTTTTGTGAGCTTAACAGACGGGGAGGGATGCCATCTGTCACGGTACTGCCAAGAATATATATCACTGTGTTCCAAACAACCAAATATGACCCCATGGACAGTATTTTCATTGCGTATGGAATTCTCCTTGAAAATTAGCATATAAACTAGGCCAGTGCGTAATTTTAATTACGCTGGAGTAATCAGAGTAATTTCAGTAATTCCACATTAGTTCTGTGACACGAAGTTAAGTCACTTCGCCTGCATATATAATTTTTTTATGTCTTTTTTTGAACATTTTGCAATAGCAAGAATCAACAAACTTTGGCAGTCAGACATTATAATACATGCTTAAGCAGTTTACACACAGGACTTGCAGGGTCAGCACTTTACATTAAATCCGTTTCTGTACCAGTGCAGCCAATTTAACCATAGGTAGGTCACAGCAATAGGTTGTTTCCCACCCATTACTGCCGATGACAAGACAGGTACCGATACCCAGAAGCTGACCAAACAGTTCAGGATAGCCTTAAACCAGGGGGAGTCTGTAATCCCCAGAACACTCTCCTCGACTTTTTCAGGTCATCTGGCAATTTGCCGGCATGCCTGGTACAACATTCAAATGCCCTCTGCCATGCATCATTTGTCCACGCCTCTCAGCCATTCATCACTGGCTTGCTGCTCAACCAGCAGATCGCTAGCCTCCTTTTGGCCAAGAGAAGGGTGAAGGTCACAAATGTATTTTTCAATTTAATGCGTCCCATGTTAATTCCAAGCAAGCCTGCCAGTGGAGTCAGCTGGAAATCGGCTTCTATGATTGTTGTGTATCTATCTACAATGCATGACCAGTAGTCCTGCAAGTGCCAACAGTCCCATGTCAATTGGGGGAATGCTGCACCTCTCTGTTTGCATTTGGGACACTCTCTGATCTAGATGGGTCCAACTTGTTTCAGTGCATGCATAATTAAGAGTAATATGAGCAACAATCCTACTGCAGGAGCATAGGAACAACAAACAAGGAGCACGACTGACTGCTTGCTGCTGCTGTTCATGTTCTGGAGCATTTCTCCAAATTTTCTTTGCGTAAAATGCATTTTCAGATTCATTTTGGAAGCGAGAGTGCATTTAAGAAAACAGCAGTAGATGCAGATTATGCTCATCACTTAATTCTGCATAATTTTGCAGTAAATCTGTGTAATTGCGTTGGAGAAAATTATGCGAGTTATGCACACCCCTAACAAAAATCTCTATTAAAAAATACTTTAATATAGCAAAACGCTCTTTAATTAACATATATTTTATTAGTTGTATTTGAACGATGCACGTCTTAGCACTGCGCAGTGTGGTTTGTATAACTCTGGATATAAGAATTGTGCACTGAAGAGGAATGTGGGTGCTAATTACAATGAACGTCAGTATAAAAATCTTCATGTAGAAACGGAGAGGAAGCCATCATGTTTTTCTTCATAGCAATACAGATGATGTGTACAAAAAAAGATGCTACTAAGCAAACTCAGAAGATTACTGCAGTTAATGTCACCATTTCAATGCAAAATGGCAGCGTTTTCTGCATCTAATTGAGTTAATGATGAATCTGACAATATCAGAAGTTGCGGTTTGTGGGAAAGAGAAGGGTTGGGGCGGTGCCAGCGGTGGGGGGGGGATGGAGTCTGGTTAGAGGGGGGAACGAGACCAAAAAGAATACATTTAATAAAATTAAAAAAAACAAAAAAAACAAAAACACAAACTTACCTCTTTCGCCACGCCACCTTCTTTGAACCGCTTCTCATCTGCAGGGACAGGCTCAGGTTCCCAGCCTCCCCTGCGTTCAATCCTACTGCTGTTTACATGTAGTTGGCAGCATGAAAGCAGCATTAAGCTTGGACGGAGCGCCCTGGCTGGGCACTCCAAGTGTTATATCGTAGATGTATCACTAATGTATCATAGTGATAATGAATTAGCTTATGTTGAATGGTTTCTGGCTCGCGCTTGTTATGCGCGTGAGCCAGAGAACAGGAGAATGTTAAGGAAAGAATGTGGGATGAGATTCGAGGGTGGTTGGAGACGGCGGACGGCAGGAGTAGAGGTGGCGGTTCCGTGTGCTGCAGCCGGGGCTCTTTTTGAAAGAATAAAAGTGTTTGACTTACAACGATCCTTGGCGTTATTTCTTAACGATCCCAGGGATCCTTCAAAACAAAATTGGCGACGAGGCACAGCCCCGACTGTAACGAGTGTTGCTGGCTTCGTTCCGAGGACTTAAGGACTCTACGGACTCCACGGAATCATCCTTTGACTTACATCTATCTCGGTCAACTATTTGAGATTTTCAACGTGTGAGTACTTGATTTTGACTGTTTGAGTGGTAGCTCCCGCACGCGCGAAGTAGGAACTCTGACAACTGGCCCGCAACCCAGCCTTCTGGTAACGCGATACGCGTCACTTAGCAACGTTCCAACCTTCCGATAGCGCTGCACGCGTTGCTTAGCAACGTTTAGCATTGCGCGCGCGTGTCCTGTGAAGCTTCTCCTCGGAGTCAGAGTAGGTACTCTGACAACTAGACTGCTGACCTCCGTGCAAATCGCCATCGACAGAGCCTTTTATAGCGTGATTATTCAATTTAAAATAGTGTTATCAAGGAAACTCACACGCTGTTTATATCTACGTTTAATAATTATCTCACACCTGAGTGTTTAAAAGAGAATTTAAAATATAATTATTTTACATATAACACATATACCAATGGCTTCTAATAATTTGAATTTACCACCACCACAACCTTTTATTCCTGGAAGTAGCGATGCCTTAATCAAATGGCAAGAATGGCGAGAATATTTTATAAATTACATTTCCACATGTGATGAAGAGAATGATTTTTCTGGGGAAAAAAAAGAAGAAGATTTTATTACATTGTTTAGGGCCACATGGCCTTAAAACGTACAATAGAATTGAAAAGAAACAAAGAGAACAAGGAGATGTCTTTATTCATGCATTGGAGGATTTGGATAGATACTATTCTCCCACGGTTTGCGTTGGGATTGATTGTTACACATTTTTTTCATAGGAAGCAAGGACAAGAAGAAACCATTGAAGAATATGTGTCAGCCTTAAAGAATTTGGCTTTAACGTGTAGATTTGGTACCCTGCACGACGAACTCATAAGAGACCAGATAGTTATGCACGCGGCCAACCAGAACATACAGGATTGCTTATGGACTAAAGGAGAATCGTCTCTACAAGAAGTAATAGATGTTGTCAAAAAAGCAGAATTGACTGGGAGGTGTGCAAAAGCCGTTTTAATGGGGAATAATAAAGAAGAAGATTTAAAAGCAGAGTCTTATAAACTTGTAAACAGAGTCATGGAGACAAGAAAGTATTTGACTGGGTGAGACGGGTCCTCGAGGAAAGACAGCTCCAGTAA
This sequence comes from Pleurodeles waltl, assembly GCF_031143425.1. Taxonomy (NCBI): domain Eukaryota; kingdom Metazoa; phylum Chordata; class Amphibia; order Caudata; family Salamandridae; genus Pleurodeles; species Pleurodeles waltl. Next base: position 1,895,164,251 of record NC_090440.1, read on the forward strand.
AAATAAGAAAAAGAAAAACAAGGAGATTACAAAAGGCGAATGTTACATGTTTCAGATGTGGGTTACTGGGTCACTACGCCAATGATAAAAGTTGTCCGGCCCGAAATCCGAAGGGTTCTGGTTGCGGTATTGTTGGCCATTTTGTTAAAGTTTGCAGGAGGAAAAAAAAAAAAAAAAGAGTCAGCGATAAAGCTGTTAGAGGATGCTACTGATTCAGCTTCTTCCTCAGACAGTGATGACAGGAACATGTGGGTGCTCAACGTAAAAAATACGGAATCTTCGATACCGGATTGACAACGGAAAAAAAAAAACGAAGTGTGACATATCAATAGGAGGTGCCACCATCACGATTACTGCTGACTCTGGGTCACCTTACACAATTGTAAATGAACTGGTTTGGTTAAAAAAAATTTAACATGTTGTTGGCAGGGTTTTGGATACATCCGATATCTCACCGAAAAGTTTTACTGAAGAGCCAATCCAGTTGATTGGCTACAAGAAATTGTTATTTGTATTCAAAGATCGTATGGCAGAATGCAAAATGTATGTATCTAAGTCTGGTCCGTCAGTCTAAGGTTGGTGGGACCAGAGAGCGCTGGGAATGATATTAGATCCAAACAGTGCAGAACCAGTGTCGGTGATTCAGGGGGTGAGGTGTGTGATACAACTATAAAGGACTTGTATCCCCAAGTATTTTCGGGAACCGTAGGCAAGCTAAAAAAATTCCAACATAGAATCATACTTAAGGATGATGCAGTACCTGTCATCCATAAGGCAAGGAATATTCCTCTAAGCATTAGGAATGAAGTGTCTGGTGAGTTGGACAAGTTATTACAAACAGGTATTATTGAGCAAGTTGAATCATCTGATTGGATTTCTCCTTTAGTGGTAGCAACACGTTTGAATGGTAAATTGAGGTTATGTGCGGACTTTAGGGACCTCAATAAGAATATTTTGGTGGATCAATTTCCATTACCCTGGCGCAGAGGGTGAGCCTCGGACTGCTCTCTCCACTCCAGGTTGGACAGAGCCTAATGTGCATGTATGTTTGGCCAGCCCGAGACTGCTGGCCAAGCATACAGGTGCACTGAGGGGGGGAGTGCTGTGCACTCCCCTTCAGTCCCTGTCACGACCATGGACCCGCCCCTTTTGCAGTAAAAACATAATAAACATAGTTTATACTGTTTTTACTTTAAACGTTTTGCAGCCGCTGCTGCGCGAGGGGGGGGGGGGGGGGGGCAACGCTTCTCTCCCATAGCAGAGGAGCTGTCCCTGGACATCAGACCCCTGACAGGGTTAATCATAGCAACACCTTGTCTTCTGTTCAGAGATCTTGCCTTGTGGTGTAGACCCAGGCAAACAGCAAGTCATCATTGTGGTTTTGCAATCATCTACAAAGTGTAGGACCAACGTTCACATGTAATATATGGTTAAAAAAAGCAGACAATGCATGCTGAAAGAGCCCTATTATGTGATCCCAACCCCTAAATAACTAAAGACCCTCCATATCACTTCTAAAGAAAAGTCCTTTTTTTACAGCTCTTGCTAATAGATTCAAACGCACACTATAATACAGCTGAAATTATTCTTTCAGAAGATTTTAACTATAACCTCTTCTCTAGGCTGTACAAAGAAGACTTATACGCGGTTCAAGATCACCCATGGAATGCCCCAGAAGAGATGGTCATTCCAAATAAGTGGTGTGACAAACTGGGACAAAATATTTTAGCAACATGTACAGCAATAGGGCTAGGAGTAGTACACAGAAGATTCTCTGATGACCAGCCACAAGCAGAAACCCTGCTCTCGTGTGCAGCATCATAGCCTACATCAAAATAGTCTTTAATACAGAAAGTGATCACCTGCCTCAGACAATGGCACTTCTCACCAAGACCCCATTCTTTCACCAAGCAAAAAGCCTAATGTCTTCAGCATCAATGTTGAATTTAAAAAGACAACAAGCATTTGTAATGCAATGGGTCTTGCATTTGCTCGAGTTAGGGCTATTGGCACAGTAAATTCATAACTGGACTTTTCTAGCCACATAATTCCAGTGGCCGTGCAATAACTAAAGCACTTCCATTTACCTTCTTCCTCTATCTGAAGCCAAAAATGAATATGTTGCCACATAGCATCCTAAAATAAATCTGCCATGCTAATTCCAATAGAATACCACTTTCACTACCCAACCATTAGAGTTACTGGCTAGCTAACAAAATTCCCAAAACAAGACAGCCACGGAGGAGTTATGACAGAAATAAACTAGAAGGGTCACCCAAACATATCAAGAGTGTTCCAACAGTCATAGCGTAATAAGGATGTTAAGTTGGCCTAAGTCATGGTCATAACTGCAATAAGGAGAGATTAATAAAACATACAATTATCATATAAACCCAATAAAACCTTATCAGAAATAAATGTTTGACATTAGACTGTAATGCTCAGAATAACCCCTAGAGGACACCACAATAAAATATAATTTGTAAGAAACATGGTCATGTAACCATATAATTAGCCCCTCGAGGGTATAACCACATGAAAATAAAATGGCACAAAGTAATTTAGTGCAACCATATATTTAGCCCCTGGAAAGCGTAGTGTGTTACATATTTTCAGGCCTAGTAGGACTACTGCAATACTAAGCCCCTTAGAACACAATACTCCCAGCTATAAAAACAAAGGTTCCAGCCACAACAGTGGTTAAAAAGACACTGAATGGTGGGAGGGGTCATTATTTTGGGGCCCCCATTAACCTAATGCAGGAAACCAGAGATGGCCTAAACAGTAAGTGTGTGTCATGCTGGATGTTTTGGTGGTGGTCCCATTGTCCTAGGGCCACCACAGGCTGGGTTATGGGCAAAAATGTTTTGAAAAAGAATGCTTGCAAAGCATTATGGGGCGACTTTTCCTGAGTGCAGTGAATATTATAGTATAGGCTCTCCTGCTGTGCGGGAGAGCCGCCTTGCGGATTCCTGTGTTTCTTTAATTAAAAGATTTATCAATTCCAAGTGTTTTTGGCAAAGGTATGGCGCGTGAAGGGGAGAACCAAAAGAAATGACTGATTAGGTTAACAGTGTTAACAATGTGGCCAGCGCTCCAATACCACTGATGGAGTTCACACTGTTAGGGCCATGGCACACGAAAGGGAGAGACAAAAGAAAAAAAATAGTTTACCCATGCTGAAGTATATTGGCAGTCATGCAATTATCCATTAAACAGGGTCAATCTGCAAGGCAGTAACAAACCGCCCCAAGGCAGGACAAATGTAAAGCATTTACCAATGACATCAAGGGATTTTTGAAAGGCAAGCACACAAATGAGTTAAAGTGATGGGCATGAACTGGGAATGGTTAAAAGCCCACAATACTTACAACAGGTCAAAGCACTTGCGCGCTCAACCATAAATAGGGCAGAACATTGTCAGATGAAATAATCAACTATTGTGCATCCTCGATGTTAGCAGAGCAATCCTTTGCGACCAACCCCATTCTAAATAGGGAATATTTCACAGATAACCTAAGCATGTACCCAAATTGTTGTTGGACTAGAACACAAAAAAAAGAAAGGAGGCAAAAAAAAAAAAAAAAAAGAAGAAGAAGAAGAAGAAGAAGAAGATCACGCATGAGCTTCAAATATTGAAAAGAAAGGAAAAAACTATTATTTGGGGCTCAAAGGAATACACAAAATAAGCTGCCATATAATACATTGTTTAGAAAACCAAGGCAAAAATATAGGAAAACTATCTGGGTTGCCAAAGAAGACCATGAAGTGTAATTTTGGGCAAAGATCACTGTATAGACTTCAGAAATATTGTTTGTAGCCTAGGACGCGGGGATACATCAGAAATAACGTGAATGTCTCAGAGCCGGTATGGGTTAATTACATTAAAACTCATTATGTGGTTACACATTGGCACAAGAGCGCACGGGAATGCTGTGTCTTCCCGAAGTCTCAAAAATATCAACTCCTACCACCCTGAAGATGAAAATTGCAGATTCATCAACCTACACATCTACACAAGTGATACAAAGTACTTTTTGTTAAAACCTCTGTGGTTGTGCAATAAAACAAGTATGAGGACCACTTGTTACCCTATTAGCACTGACTGTATTTTCCCAAATATATATATACACACACACACACACACGCACACGCACGCACACACACACACACACACACACACACCCTCTCTCTCTCTCTTAAAAAAAAACAAAGGTTACAGGGACGTTACAGTTAGGCTCACATTTTAAACATACAAAACCAGAAAAATTTACCTTTTATAGTTAGACTTATCTCAAGTAACTATAGCTCGTGTCCTAAGGTAACTAGAACTCGAGTGCCTGCGCCCAACCCTTACAATAACCCAACCCCACGCTATGCATGGCCTTCAGTCATGCTCAGCAGGGGTTGGCCGCAGGTCCTTGCTTGCGGCCAACCTCTATAACCATCCAACCCTGCGCTGCACACGACCCCTCTCCCCAGGCCGATCTCCGCCCGGGTACCCCATTCCCATAGATACAGCGTAAATATTTATTTTTGGGGGGTGGGTGAGTGCAGCCACGTGGCCCCCATCCCCACAACCAATCTCTGCCCCGGGGACCCCATCCCCAAGGGCCGGGCCATGTGACCTGGGTGCTCCCCAGAGCACCACCGACAATGTTGGGGACCGCAGGGTGAGCCTGAAGGCCCCTGCGGTCCCAGCCATCTCCCCACCTCCTGTAGGAGACGGCAATGCAGTCACAGAGAGGGAGCTGCCAAAGCAGCCCCTCCTCTCTGTGAGAGCAATGTTTCTTCTGTTTCCCTGCCTGCATTTAAGCAGGCAGGGAAACAGAGGAAACCTCTGCTCAGTGAGAAAGCTGTTTGTCAGCTCTTACCAAGTCACAGCAAACAACTATGTCCCGACGGTGGGCACCCGGGGACGTAGCAGGAGCCAGCCCCATTAATTTTTCCGTAAGGATTTTGAACAGCAATAAAGCAAAAACTATGGGACAGAATCACATCAAATTTGGCAAAAAGGTAGGTCCTTCTCCAGAAAGAGTGCTTTCTTTTGGTTTGGTCCAATTCCGTTCAGTAGGCTTTGAGAAATTCAGGGAAAAATAAATTTGTATATCTAGGGACGTGAAGGATGCGTGACCCCTAATGATCTCGTGCTGAGATCTGATTGGCTGATAACACTTCAACAACAGAAGCCGTTGAAGTGTTGTCAGCCATCTTGGGACTCACCTGAAGTCCAAAAAAAAGTAAAAAATAAAGAAAAGAGGCCAGACCCCTTCACTCTGGTGGTGGGGTCCCAGAGGGACCCTCCCAGAGCTAAAAAGCATTTTTTTATTTATTTTACAAGCGGAGTCACGCTGTAATATACTGTAACGCTCCCGGGTGGGCCAAGTCCTGGGGGCATTTCTCTAGAAATGCAGGTGGGGGGTTCCTGGCCCCCTCCTGGGGACTGCCACCTCCCCAGGTCTGTGTTCTAATATGTGTTCCAGCCCCCTCCCTTGCCCTGGGAAACACCACCGCCTCGGGGAATTTAGGTAATAAGCGGGGAGCCTGTGGGCCCCCTAATCTCCTGGGACCATTCTCGTTGGAGGGGGGCCGAGTGGACCCCCCCTCTTGGAGCCACTGATGGCCCTGGGGACCACCACCCCCCCCAGGACATAGCTGTTTGCTGTGGCAAACGCTTTGGTTTTGACAGAGTGGCCTGTGAAGCCGTCAATGCAGCTCAGTGTTTGCTGAAGCAAAGACACTGCGAGGGAAGCCTTAGGGCTTCCCCCGCAGTGCCAGGTAGCCCATAAGTCTTTTTATAAAACTATTAATTTTAAAGAAAAAAATATAGAGTACATAGGGACAGAAAGCCCATAAAGGGACCAAAAAAATTAACCCCCATAGCTTGGGGGTTCGAGGCCAGCTGAACTAATTTCCCCCTTTTTCTTTTAATAATGGAAAAAAATATATATTTTTTTAAATAATACTTTTTTAAATTCAACACAAATAACTCATTCTAAAAATATGAGATATTAAAGGCCTAAAAAAAAATCTCTCTCTCTCATTTTCATTCTCTTTCCATCTCACTTTCAATCAATTTCTCCCAGTCACACACTTACACACCAACTCACAGACCCACTGATACCCTAACACATGCACTCACAGACCCGCGGACACAGACACACCCACTAAAACACTGATGTACGCACTCTCCCACCCAGACAGACAATCTGACAGCCACTCTCACTCCCAGATGAACGAGTTACTTACCTTCGGTAACGACTTTTCTGGTGGATACATTAGCTACCTGTGGATTCCTCACCTCATGAATACTCCCATGGCGCCAGCATTCGACGGAAATCTTCTTACTAGTCTCTGCACGTCGACGAGGACGTCACTGTCTCGCACGCGACGCCGTCTGACGTCATACAGGCAATAAGAGGTCCTCGACGACGTGCAGACGTCAGTACCAATCATTTTTTACGTGCATGAGAACAACCAGGCAATGCAATGATAGAGCAAGGCAACATCCATTATATTGTAAAAATACACCACATTGTACGAATAACTGTAAATCTTTTTATGTACATATATATATATATATATATATATATATATATATATATAAAACTCTCTCTTTTCAAAATATATACACACACCAAGTATATACATAAAAATATATACACATATACATATATATATATATAAATATATTATATATACATCTATTGCACCCTCAAAGACCAAGAGGAGCGCACTCAAGGATTACTTGGCAAGACCATAAAGGCAACGGGGAGGCGGGTGGGACCGTGGGGAATCCACAGGTAGCTAATGTATCCACCAGAAAAGTCGTTACCGAAGGTAAGTAACTCGTTCTTCTGATGGATACAACTACCTGTGGATTCCTCACCTCATGAATAGAGTCCCAAAGCAGTACCACGCCCGGCGGTGGGTGCCTAAATGGTCAAACCAAGAAATCCTGCAGCACTGACCGTGCAAAATGACCGTCCCTTCTAACCTCAGAATCTAAACAGTAATGTTTTGCAAAAGTGTGAAGGGACGACCAAGTTGCGGCCTTGCAGATGTCGACCACAGGAACACCTCTGGCTAAGGCCGAAGTGGCCGACTTAGCTCTGGTGGAATGAGCTCTAATGCCCTCAGGAGGATCCTTCTTTGCCAAAGAGTAACATATTTTAATGCAAAGAACAACCCACCTGAATAGTGTTCTCTTGTGGACTGCCTTTCCTCTCCTCTTGCCCACGTATCCAATAAACAGCTGATCCTCCAGCCTGAAATCCCTTGTTCTATCGATAAAGAAGCTCAACGCTCTCTTTGGGTCCAGACGGTGCAGTCTTTCTTCCTCTTTGGAAGGATGAGGCGGAGGATAGAACGTGGACAAAGTAATTGCCTGAGCCAAATGGAAGGGTGAAACAACCTTCGGGAGGAAAGCAGCCTTGGTCCTCAACACCACCTTATCCCCATAAAAAGTTGTATAAGGGGGTTTTACTGATAAGGCCTGCAACTCACTCACTCTCCTTGCTGATGTTATAGCTATCAGGAAGACTGTTTTTAAAACCAAATACCTCAAGGGGCAAGAATGCATAGGTTCAAAAGGGGACCCCATAAGGAAAGTCAGGACTAAGGACAAATCCCATTGCGGCATAACGAATGGCTTTGGAGGATATTGATTTAGAAGACCTTTCAAGAATCTGATAACAATAGGGGATTTAAATAAAGATGGTTGGTCTGGAAGACATATGAAGGCTGACAAGGCCGATAAATAACCTTTAATGGTAGCCACTGCACAACCTTTCTGCGCCAGAGATAGAGCAAAAGACAAAACGTCCGATAGATGAGCATGTAAAGGATCAATCTGCCTCTCTCCACACCACGCAACAAATTTAGACCACCTATTAGCGTAGATAGATTTAGTGGAGTGTCGCCTGGCCGCTAATATAACATCCACTACCTCAGGCGGGAGAGAGAAGGAACTCAGGTTGCCCCGTTCAATCTCCAGGCATGTAGGTGCAGACTCTGGAGGTTGGGGTGTAGAACCTGCCCCTGCGACTGTGAGAGGAGGTCTGCCCTGAAAGGGACACGGAGCGGCGGGCACATTGAGAGTTGGAGAAGGTCGGAGTACCACACCCTCCTTGGCCAATCCGGAGCTATTAAGATTACTAGAGCCCGGTCTTGGCGAATCTTCCTCAATACTCGAGGAATCAAGGGTATGGGAGGAAACGCGTAAAGCAACTGGCCGCACCAGGTCATTTGAAACGCGTCCCCCAACGCTTCCTGCATCGGATACTGAAGGCTGCAGAACAACGGACAATGCGCGTTCTCTCGAGTGGCGAACAGATCTACCCGAGGAAACCCCCACTTCTGGAAGATTAAACGGACTTGATCTGGATGGAGACGCCACTCGTGGTCTGCCGAGAAGTGGCGACTGAGACTGTCCGCACGCACGTTCAAAACTCCGGCCAGATGGTTTGCTATCAAGCAAATCCGATGGTCCTTTGCCCAGGACCATAGTCGAAGAGCTTCTCTGCAGAGAAGGTACGACCCCACTCCTCCCTGCTTGTTTATGTACCACATCGTGGTAGTATTGTCCGTTAGGACCTGTACCGACTGACCACGAAGGGAAGGGAGGAAGGCCTTGAGAGCCAGACGTACGGCCCGTAACTCTAACAGATTGATGTGAAAAATCTGTTCCTCTGGAGACCAAAGACCTTTGATCTCCAGATCCCCCAGATGAGCTCCCCACCCTAGAGTGGAAGCATCCGTTATGACTGTGGCCACTGGTGGCGACTGCTGGAACGGCTTTCCTTGTGAAAGATTGTTGCTTGCAATCCACCACTTCAAATCCACAGCAGCATCTCTGGAGATCTTGACAGTACCCTCTAGATCCCCTCTGTGTTGAGACCACTGCCTTCGGAGGCACCACTGAAGAGCCCTCATGTGCCAGCGAGCATGCGTGACCAACAGAATGCAGGAGGCAAAAAGACCGAGCAGACGAAGGACCTTGAGGTCTGGAACTACCGCTCCATTTCGAAACATTGGAACCAAATCCTGAATATCTTGAATCCGCTGTGGCGGAGGAAAGGCCCGACCCAATGTTGTATCCAGTACTGCCCCTATGAACAGGAGGCGCTGAGAGGGCTCTAGGTGAGATTTGGGCTCGTTCACCGAAAAGCCCAGGTCGAACAACAACTGGGTTGTTGACTGCAGATGACGCAACACAAGCTCCGGGTACTTGGCTTTGATCAACCAATCGTCCAAGTAAGGGAATACTGCTATCCCCTTCCTTCTGAGCTCTGCCGCAACCACCGACATCACCTTCGTGAAGACTCGAGGTGCTGAAGTAAGACCAAACGGAAGGACCGCAAACTGGTAGTGTTGCGATCCCACCACAAACCGGAGATACTTCCTGTGTGACTTGAGTATCGGGATATGAAAGTAAGCATCCTGCAAGTCGACAGACACCATCCAGTCTTCCATGTTCAACGCCAAAAGCACCTGTGCTAGGGTCAGCATCTTGAACTTTTCCTGCTTGAGGAACCAATTCAAGATCCTCAGGTCCAGAATTGGTCTCAAACGACCATCCTTCTTAGGAATCAGGAAATACCTTGAGTAAACTCCTTGACCCCTTTCCTGCTCCGGGACCAACTCCACCGCGCCCTTTAAAAGGAGGACTTCTACCTCCTGTTCTAGCAACAGGAGATGTTCTTGTGAACAATACGAAGGGCGGGGCGGGATGAGGGGCGGAAACTCCCGAAAGGGAAGGGTGTAGCCTTTTCCCACAACACTGAGAACCCAAGTGTCCGACGTAACAGTCTCCCATTTGGTGAGAAAATGCTGTAATCTTCCCCCTACAGGAGAGGAGTGAGTGGGAAATGGTGGAAGCCTAAGGCTGCTTCCCCTGCTGCACCCCGCCAGAGGATGAGGAAGAGGCAGAGTGCTGCTGAGAAGCTCCCCTGGTGCGGACCCTACCCCTCCCCCTAAAAGATCTATAGGGATGGGAAGAGGCAGGTTGCTGATATCTTCCCCGAAAGGAAGAGGAGGAAGAGCCACGCCCAAATCCACGAAACCTCCTGAAGAATCTGGAAGAGGCCGTGGAAGAAGGAGCTTGGAGTCCCAACGACTTAGCCGTGGCCCTGCTCTCCTTAAACCGTTCCAAGGCCGAATCAGCCTTAGCCCCAAACAGTTTGTCCCCATCAAACGGGAGATCCAACAATGTGGACTGTACATCTGCCGAAAAGCCCGAGTTACGGAGCCAGGCCTGTCTCCTTTCCACCACAGTTGTGCCCATTGCTCTGGCTACCGAGTCGGTGGTATCCAGTCCCGTCTGGATAATTTGGGTCGCAGCAGCCTGGGCATCAGAGACAAGATCCAAAAGACCCTGGGGAAGCTCTGTAAACGAAGAGGAGATGTCATCCATCAGAGCATGAATATACCTCCCCAGGATACAGGTTGCATTGGTGGCTTTTAATGCCAGACTGCAGGACGAAAAAATCTTCTTCGACTGCGCCTCCAGCTTTTTTGAATCTCTGTCCCCAGGCACCGTCGGAAAAGAACCAGGCGCTGACTTGGACGAACAGGAGGCCTGCACAACCAAGCTCTCCGGCGTAGGGTGCCTAGATAGGAAACCAGGATCAGTTGGAGCCGTCCGATACCTCCTGGCCACGGCTCTGTGAACTGCTGGGGAAGATGCCGGCTTCTTCCACACCTCTAAAACCGGATCCAGCAGAGCGTCATTAAAAGGTAATAGAGGCTCCGCCGCGGCTGAGGCCGGATGCAACACCTCTGTCAAAAGGTTTTGTTTCGCCTCCACCACCGGCAAAGGCAGGTCCAAAAAACTAGCTGCCTTCCGTACCACTGTATGAAAGGAAGCAGCTTCCTCGGTATATTCCCCCGGGGACGAAAGGTCCCACTCAGGGGAAGTGTCCAGCCCACTGGCCGACTCCAGTCCACGCAGCCCATCACCCGAGTCCTCTAGCTCTCCTTCCTCTAGGGCTCGTTGGTACTCCTGCTCTTCTAGTACCCGGAGAGCACGCCTCCTTGAATGCAGTCGTTGCTCAATCCGCGGAGTCGACAATACCTCCGCCGAAGTCGGAGATCGGCGCCGATCTTCCGAAGCCACCGACGCCGCATCCGGCGCCACAGGTAACTTCGGCGCCGACTGAAGAGCAGTTGAAACGGATGGACCCACCGGAGTCACAGGCCGAAATCTCGACGTCGACGGGATGGAAATCCCTGGGGCCAATCCTTCCGAAGCCACCGGAGCGGCCACCGGCGCCGACACTGGCGCCGAGCCCACGTTCCCAAACGGGAGAAAGGGCATAAAGGGTGCTGGCCGAAGAGGCGCAGGATCACCCAAAGAAAAGGCCAAAGGCCCAGCCGGAGCACCCCCTGGAGCCATCTGTTGGAAGATGGCATACATCGCATTCAAGAATGCGGAACTATCGGCTCCAGGGGTGGGAAAAGCCGGATACTGGGGTGCCTGACTCGGAGGCGACCCCGACGCCGGCCTCGGCGTCTGCGCCGGAGAAAACACTTGAGGCTCCAATACCTCAATCACCGACGCCTGTCCAGGCGAAGTTGGAGACGCCGGAGAGGGCAACGGCGTCGAAGGATGCGGCGTCACCGTGGGGCTGACCTCCCATGTCCTTCGGCGCCGATCCGGAGACCTGGAACGAGCCTCCCTTGAATGACGCCGAGATTCTCTACGGCGCCGGGAGTCTCGATGACGCCGATGTCTTGGAGAAGACTTTTTCTTGTGATGCTTCTCCTTTGACTTGGCCATAAACAGCTTCGCCTCGCGTTCTTTAAGGGCCTTCGGATTCATGTGCTGACATGAATCACAAGTCGAGACGTCGTGGTCGGAGCTCAAACACCAAAGGCAATCGGAATGAGGATCCGTCACCGACATCTTGCCTCCACACTCACGACAAGGCTTAAATCCAGACTTTCTCTGCGACATTATTTCCACAGAGAAAGAGTACGCAGCAAGATATACACTGTAACCGCAAGAGTAACAGTTGCTCCCTCGAAGATAACCGTTTCGAATGCACGGAAAAAAGGGAACTGACGTCTGCACGTCGTCGAGGACCTCTTATTGCCTGTATGACGTCAGACGGCGTCGCGTGCGAGACAGTGACGTCCTCGTCGACGTGCAGAGACTAGTAAGAAGATTTCCGTCGAATGCTGGCGCCATGGGAGTATTCATGAGGTGAGGAATCCACAGGTAGTTGTATCCATCAGAAACACCTATTCTCACACTGAGAGAAGCATTGGCCAACTCCTGCATCGCACAGCCAAAGGGATGTGCACAGCATGGGTTTGGGTGGTTAGGGGTTGTTGCCCACAGAAAGTTACCAGTTATAGTTGGAGTTACCTCAAGTAACTATAACTCTTGCCCTCACAATGCTCTGTTAATTACCCCACAAATTGCACTCCTGACACCTTTGATAACATCATTGACAATATCAATGTAATATTTGCAGTAAACCTTTTGACGAAAATATTGTGCATGACGGGGGCGCAAGTTATAGTTACCTGAGGTAACTACCTATAACTGGTGAATTTCTATGGTTTGGTGCATTTAAAATGTGAGCAGAACTAGAACGTCCCTGTAACCTTTGTTTTTTTAAGTGAATTTATATATATATATATATATATATATATATATATACACACACACACACATACATACCCACGCACACACACACACACACAATCCATTCACTAGACAATTGTTTTAGTCTGTCAGCCTTAGTGTAAAAGGTTAGAGCACATTAACAGGGCAAAGCATTCATTTTAAACATCCATTCGTACACCCAGAATAGTCCCACTCTCAACATATGCAGGATGTCCCATCATACGTTAGGCAGAACATTACAATTAAACATGAGCGGATACAGTGACGGCTATCAGCAGAGAGGTACAAATTTGTAAAAGGTGTCCACAAGCCCAAGACTGGATGACCAGATAGAGTAAACGCCGGAATAAAATGGGGAGCAAAACTTCTGTGCTGTTTGTGATCTATTATCCTCTGCTGCAGACCCGGTGATAGATTTCAGTGATGGAGTAGTCGACATAAAAATGATATAAGTCAGGAAGGATTCTTGGAAAATTCACTGGTGGATTTCTAAAACAATTGTGCTTATCTGTTCAGCAAGAAGTGTCTTACCTTGGCGAGGTGGAGCAGATGACCATCGAAAGAATGAATATGCACTGATAAGTCAATTGTACACGGCTTTTTTTGCACCTAGCTGTGGGTATTCAATTCCTGCCTATGACATGCAGGAACACAGCACGCTGGATGTGGATGTTCTGGGTACATGAGGTAGAGAAAGACAGAGATACACAGTGCCCACTGCGAGTGAAGACATTCAGCTTACTGCAGTCCCGCCATGTTTGCGAGGCAGAGAGAGAAGCCTCTCTCTCTTAGTGATTTTTCAAATCACTAAGGGTCACTGCCACGCAGAGTCTAGAAGACTCACTTTAGGACTTACAAATGTCAAGTTGGCAAGCAGCAGAGAAAGCGTTGCTCTACTCCATGGTTGGATGAGGGAGGAAGGGGAGAAAGGCGAGCAAGGGGACCGGTGGCGGCGGCCGGGCGATGGAGGTAAGGTCGTCTCGTGCAAGTATTGTACAATTCCAGAGCATAAAATAACATGGGGAGCAAGCAAGGCTAACAAACATCGAAGTCGGCATCAAATGTTAAAATGGGGCACTTATTGGCAAATTTCACACTGAACACAAAGAGCCATGACCCCGTTCCCAATATTACATGAGTTGCCTTCTGTTAGTAAACCCTGGGACTCAAAGGTGTATTTAGTCTAAGGTCTATATCGGTTTGTATTTAATTATGTCAGGAAGCATCACAGAAAGTTACAAACTCATCGCCGGACTATCCCCCACCCTATAATGTAGGGACATCAGGCCTCCGATATACAAAGATCATGACTTCGTGCATGAAAACCATCCTTTGTAGTTTTGAGATCACATCAACAGATACCATTTAGCCCTTAAAGTCTCAAAATTAACTTTTAAGATTTTTTTCCAAAGTCAAACCTGAAAATACAAAGATTAGAATCTAGAACGTACCAGGGTGTTTACTTTTTAAAATGTCCAAATATTACTAAGCCACGCCTTCCAACTACTCAGATCTAATGTTTCATAAACAGCCGCCAAATGTTTCACTATGCTCGCACCCCAACATATCAAGAGATCCGCCCACATATTTTCCTACATATGATTTCCAGTTGAGCTATCCAATATATAATGATTAGTCCACAAAAGTATCACTGTTAGCTCCACAGTATTCTGTTGTGTACAAATTGTCAAGATTGATTTCCTCCAAAATAAATACGTTTACCATGCGTTGGTCTTAAAGTATCTATGCAGTGCTTAATTTGTAAATAATAAGGTGCCAGTGCCCAAAGCCCTCCTATTAAACATGCGGCTACTGCAATTAAATGTGTGAACATGGAATACAGAGGCAGAGTAATCCTGAAGCCATTTTTAAAGAATTCATGTTTTATAGCGCATAGGCACTAAAAAGCACAAATCTGGTCATCTGGTCACACTAGACTGGGGCAAAGTCAAAGTTTCAGTCTGACCACGATGGAGCCCTGCTTGGCTACAGAAAGCGGGAGGCCTTGGTCAAAAGTTTACCTTCGGACTTAGGGATATATTTATACTTTTAATGCAAAACTGCGCTAATGCAGTTTTGCATCAAAGTTTTGCTCCGGCTTGCGCCATTCTACAGCAGCAGCCGGGCGCCATATTTAAGGAATGGTACAAGCCAGCCCTTAGCTTGGGCTAGCGTCAAAATAAAAGATGCTGGCCAGCTGGGGGTGGTGGTAGAGGAGATGGAGGTTGGGCGTCGGACAATGATGCTAGGCTGGTTAGAGGCAAAAAAATGCAGCTAACCAGCCTAGCATCATTTCCTGATGCACAACCATCCATAACACATGACTCCTGTCTTATAAAAGACAGGAGTCATGCCCACCACCCCAATGGCCAGCACATAGGGCCAGTGTCCCCTGGGCATGGCCATTGCACCCAGTGTCATGCAGGGGGCCCCCAATGCACTTAACGTTTTTGTTAACAAATACTTACCCTACTTACCTAGGATGGGGTCCCCCATCCTCTGGTGTGGGTGGGGTGTTCCTGGGGTTTGGGGTGGGCACCTGTGGGCCCATTCCATGGCATTTAGGGGACCTGGAATCCTTCCTGGAGGTGAGCTGATGATGTGCTGGAGCGTGGTCTGTGTCTGACTGGGACGCGCGGGTTCTGTCTTCCTCTGCTGGAGACACAGAGTGGAGGGTTTCTCCCTTTGTGGAGCACCTGTGGGCTCCGCCTGCTGGGCCACGCCCCGTCCACCCTCGAGGTAGGTGGGGGAGTTCCCGCCTTTTACCAGGATGATGGATGGACGACCAAGTATTTTTTACCCATGATTCTAATTATGTATTGTATGTCCAGATGTGTGTGTATAGTCATGTGTGTGTGTGTGTGTGTATAAATATATATATATATATGTGTATATGTTGTTTCTGTGCCTGGCATGTTTCTATGAATTTCTGCTCTCTTTTTATCACACTTATCTACTCATCACTCTTATGTCATGTCTCTATCAAACTATCCTCCATTCTCACTCGGACTCATCCCAAATCCCTTCGACCACTTTCATCTCCTAAATATCTCTGCCTAAGCTCATCCCTCCACCTCCACATCTAACTCACCAAACCTCACTCTACCTCTGTGACCTCCCACACAACCCTACTAAATTCTCCTGCATTCATCTCACCCTGCTACTATGCTCTCCCTAACCCTTCCACATCCTCTTTCCCCTCCGCCCCCCTTTTATTCATTTCAAGCCTTTAGATTGAGTAAATGAAGGATAAACTCCCAATTAACACTTCTGGATTTCTTTCCTCCTCCACCCCTCCATTACTCCAGTCAATCTAACTAACAAACTCTCATATCCGCAACTCAAATTAACTCATAATAATACTAAAACTGTACTCCTTATTAAATTATACTAATCCATCACTAATTCTTGTTGGGTACCGGAGTAGCGTGCTACTCATCGAAAAGCGCTTCGACGCCTCGTCAGGGGTAGTAAGCGCTATATAAATACGATTACAATTACAATTACAATGTCAGTCTTTACGGAGAAAACTGCACATTCTTGGGTGCAGTGAAAAAAGTGGAGAAGAAGCTGAGGTGAATCCAATAAGAGCTTTGACAGGGTGCAGGAAAGGAAGGCAGTTGTGACTGCAGCCAAACTGGAGGACATAGCCCCCTTAAGTCAGTGTACTGCAGACACAACTTGAAAAACTGGACATTCTAAGGAGGGGTGCCACCATATTGTTCAAGGTCTCATATGAGAATTCCTTAGTGCCCACATGCTGAGACTGGTAATGTGTTCTTGAAGATGTTGGGGTTGCATGTTAGGCAGGTTCATGACGTGGAAAAGGCTGTCTCTAACAGCGTCTATGGGTACTCTAGGCATGTCGAGCAGCACAGAAAAGGGAATGTTTAAGCTGTAGACTGAAGAGATTTGGTGTAGAAAGGCAATTCAGCAGAAGTCAGTATGTGTAAGTCGGAAAAGTAAAAACCTTAGGTAGAATTCTTTAGGGCACTGAAGCAGGATAAAATAGTCATCCATGGCACATGTAAGACATACTGACATTCAACAGAATTAGACTCCTTTGCAGTACACAACTGGCTAGAATGCTGCCAGGCAGACACTGAAGCAATATGGCACCTCAAAATGTGGAAAGTGTCACTAATTTAAATGTCCAAAACAAGAACCTACAACAAAGAGACTACTAATAACTTAAGGTAACCCAGATTATGGTGATCCCTGCAGACTGACGCTTTTATGGTTTAAAGAAATTAGTTTCTAGACAATTCCCATTATAAATAACAGTTACAAATGGGGTTATTACTTTGGGAGAAGAGTACCCTACCAACTCAACAAACTAGTTAGGTCAAAACACAGTTCTGAGAAAATCTCTGCTCAAACCCATTCAGCTATCCCACAAGCAACAGTGATTCTCCAGAGAAGCGTATGCAGTACCAATAACAGTAAAGTAAATAAAAGAACACAATACAAATCCCAAATCAATTTAGAAAAGTAGAGAACATTTAATGAGCAAAAACACAATAAGATTATCATAATGGCTAAGAGGAACTAAAGATTTTTTACATTTTTAGGCAAAAATTGCCTAGAGAAAAAAAGTCAACCAGTATTGAAAATGTACAGGTCGCAGTGTACTCAGACCAAGGTGCAATTTCAGGCAGATTGTGATGAAGTGGAGGTATGGTACCCCAAACAGCTTGTCCCGGTCGGAGATTTTACCCTCAGGCTTAGTCTACAACTGCTGGGAAAACTTCTTCTGACTAGGCATGCATCATCTACCTCAGCTTAATAATAGAACTTTTAAAATGGCCAAGCACACTGCTACACGTTCGTATACTTACACAGTACCTCGATGCTCAGATCGCATAGCAAACACTTAAAAAAAAAAAAAAAGTACCATCAAATCACAACAGAAATATTAAAAAGTGGACTTCTTTATTCTAACCTCAATTTGACAT
This sequence comes from Pleurodeles waltl, assembly GCF_031143425.1. Classification (NCBI taxonomy): domain Eukaryota; kingdom Metazoa; phylum Chordata; class Amphibia; order Caudata; family Salamandridae; genus Pleurodeles; species Pleurodeles waltl. The sequence goes on from NC_090440.1 coordinate 1,895,181,840, forward strand.
CATATTCGATTTACTCCATACTAGTACACCTTCCTACTGCTAATGTTAATAACACCAACAAGTTTCCACTACAATGTGTACAACAGTAGGGAAAGTGTTAGACTTTATAGGGGTAAAATGTACTATTCCCACTAAAGTCTGAGCAACAGTAGGGGAATCGCAGGACTTCGGAGGCAGGCCATGAAAAATCATAACAATGTTATTAGACCTGCAGGTCGAGTAACTTGAATAATCTATTCGACCTAACTGAAACGTACTTGACCTGTAAGCTTGTCTCAAATTGTGTAATCCTGGGCAAATATTTTATTTTACAGAACCACCTTTTTCGTCATTCACATGAGCGCACCTTCAAATATGTGAGTTTAGCATTTCTGCTGTACAAAAAAGCTCATTTGTTTGATTAAATAGACTAAACGTTTGCTCCATGTAGAATAAGAATCTAGCCCACATATAGGGTACACATGATCCCCAACTTGCTCTTAGTTTACTAATGGCATTGCCGCAGGGGCAGGAGTGTCTCTCATTCAATGGTTAAACACTCACTTTTAATAAATATATGACTAAAGCATAATGGGGTAGCACACTGTCATTTACAGGCAGTACATTTTTCATTTAAATGGCCAAAAACCTTCCAACAAACTTGTAGCTTTACTGATAAAACTAAATAGTGCAGCGGTTCCTAACCTGTGGTCCACGTACCCCCATGGTCCGTGACACACTCCCAGGGGGTCCGCAGGCCTTGGCCAGGAGGAAGGCACTTCTCCAGCTGGGGCCTCTGACAAATGTGTGTGTGTTTTATATGTATTATCTCCTTTATGAAGCAGTTTTAAAAACACTGCAAAGTTCCTTGTAAATCCAACAGATTTTGGTCAAAAATAAAAGTGTCAAGATAACTCTAGTGATTAATGTATCTGCCAGAAAGAGATGGGAGTTTTGCTAGTGGCAGTTTTGACTCAAAAGGTAGCGCAGATTGTTATTATGCCTGCTGCAAAGAACGTGTATCATAAACATTTTTAAAAAAACAGTAGCACAGTGGGTTACTGCCTTTGTCACCGAAATTCTTTTCTTAATGTGCAGTTCATAAGTTACAATCGTAATCTAGCACAGTGAGCTATGAACGGCCATTAAAAAGCTGCATGCAAACTGCATGGCACAAATTAGAAAGTTGTTTTGTTCCCATTCTTTCATTTTCCTTATGCTGCTATGGTTTGCTTGCATAGAAATACATTATTTTATTGAAGTCAACGCTAACCACTATGTTGTGTTCTGAATCCGGACTTTGTGCTTTTCCAGACCAAACACACTTAGAAAGTTCCTACCAGTGTGGATGACATGTGAATCCTACACCTTGTAGTCCCCTGTAAAGTGCCCTGATATCCTACAATGGTATGAGAGGTGCTATAAAACAAAATTAATTACATGTGACAGAGAGGCTAGGGAGAGATGAGAGGCCTTTATGGTTCTACGTTAAACCAAACGTTGAAAAGCTAGTACCCGAGATGCAACGCCAACCTTCCCATTAAAATGTTTAGATTTTTGCATATTTTTCAATATAACAGTTATATCTTTAGTATTTCGAGTATTTGTTTATTGTGTATTTGTTTGTGTATTTTTTGTGAATTACTGTTTTAAAATGTTTGAAATTAAAAATCATACAAATTGCTTGGTGGTCCCTGGCTTCCAGTAATGATTCAGTTACAGTCCAAAGGAGTCAAAAGGTTGTAAATCACTCAGTGATGAATTTGTGCTTGCTGTTTCCGGTGCAGAGCACCGGCACTTATTTTTGAGGACCGGCACTTATTTTTCTGCCTCAGGCAGTGAGCAAAATACACACGGGAAAGACGGAGGAAGAGAAAAACGAAAAAGCGTCACAATGGGAGAAAGCCGAAAGCTACAAGAGTGACCTGAAGGGGCAGGAAGTGGCTTTAAATGAGGGCCAAGATGGCTTCAGGATTACACTGCCTCAGTATTCCGTGTTTGCACATTTAATTGCATCACCCGCGTGTTTAAGATGAGGGCTTTGGGCACCGGCACATTTTTATTTACGAATTAAGCACTGGAACCACTGATATAGTGTATTAAAAATAATCTGTGAAAATTGGGTTTCAGAAAACATTTATCATTTGCACATCACCATGTAAAGTGTTCTGACTTGTTTTCAATCTGTTAAAATATTTTTTCATCCTACCGAAGTACAAAAAATGGGCTTTCACAACTACTGAGACATATTTTGAAATGTTGGACAGTTGACTTATTAGCTTTTTAAATGTGTGTTCACATACTTTTATAAAACAGGACAGACAGTTCACTTTACAAAATCCTGGAACTTTGCAGTAGAAGTAAACTGACTTCTGACCTCTTTCTCTGAACACAGAGCAAATGTGACAAGATAAAAAGACAATTTAAAGGCATTTTATAGCTCCTTTGTTTTGAAAGTGAAAAGAACACCTTGTTCTAAATTTAGCTCGACCTGAAAAAATCTAACTTGCCATAGCAAGTGGGTGAGTATATTTCTCAAGGCCTGGGAGGGTTAAAATTTACTATTCCGATTCCAGTCTGTGCAACAGTAGGGAAAGGGTTGTCCTTCAGAGAGGTAACAATTACTATTCCCACTCCAGTCTGCGCAATAGTAGGTAAAGTAATTCATTTCAAACACATAACATGTATAAAGCATAACCACATCAACTTGTAACAAATATAAAACATACCAGCCCACACTTGATTTATAACTAAAATGTAACACATTTAACATAAATATTCAATTAAAATGTCATTAATAATTTTAATAATTAAGTATTTACTTCCCAACCTATACCCCTACAAACACAGCAGCCCACACCTAATATATACAACTTTACAAAAATATAATTACACAACTTACATATTAAGTCATGAACTAAATAATTAATAATGAATTGTTAATTATTAAATCAACAAACTGCCCACTCTATATCCTAACAAACCCAATGGCCCACACCTAATATATGTGAAAAAGTATTTAAACAATGAATTTTGTTTTTATCAATTTAACAATTAATACATTTTTAATTAATAATTAATTACTACTTAATTAACTCACCACTCTATGACCCTACAAACCCAACAGCCCACATTTAATATACAACTTTAAAAATATAATCATCACACAATATTTAATTAAACAATTAATAAAACCATGTAAATAATTATTACTTAAAGTAAATTACCTTTCCAACCTACAAACCCAGCAACCCACACATAACTGAAATATGTAATATTTACATAATTAGCAATTAATAATCAAATACAAAAACTGATATAAAATATGAAATAATTAACTCTACTTAATTAACTTTCCCATCCTATACCCCTACAAACCTAACAGGCCGCCACTACACTATAAATTACTCCTAACAATTAAATTAAAAATTAGGAATAACTACACATTAGATTTAAAAATATTGTTAGCAATTATACAAACAATATTTAATATATACAATTAAATTATTAAAACATTAAAATAAAATTATTTTTTATAACTACATTGTTAAAAACAATTTCAACAGATACTTTTTAACAATATTACTTACCAAAAAAAAAAAAATGATATTCAGGTAAATGATATTTTTGCTTCACAATATTTGTTACATAATTATTTCCCACGATATTTCAGTATCTCAATATTTTTACATTGATAATATGTCCAAACACTAAACAAAGACTATTAACCAGGGCAACAAAAAGGGAAAGAGGCAGCCAGCTGGATATGCGTTATTTAACTACCAAAGGAACAGCACCGAAACTACCACTAGTATGGCATTGCAGCTTATATTCATAATAAAAAAACAATGCTAGTTTCTCTACAAGTACCCTCAGACAGATGGCAGGCAAATAACAGCAGTTAAAACATCCTTTGGTAAAGACATTGACCACTAGCAACTCCAAGCTCTGGGCAATAAGGTTTAATAACGCCTTTTTCTGTTCTAGACAATTAGAGGAAGAAACACTGCTTTCTTGGATACTTCAAAAAAGTTCCTTTAAGACTGATGACTAAGCAGGCACCCCTTAAAACGCTAGAATATGGGGAGGTTACAGAATTTCACCTTCCTTCTAGAGCTCTTCAAATGCATCAGATATAGTGCATAGTTCCATGCTGTGGAGTGGCTTAGAGTTTATGGCTCTCCCCAAACATTTTCAGCACTCATTTGTAGCCAGTGGAAAATACAGCCGACTATCATATAGGTGTCATTACGCATTTGGCAGACAGAAAAGGCTGTCAGCAAAACTCCTGCGGTCAGGTTACTGCTAATGCAGTCCCCTTCCGGCAGGCCCCATTACTAGGTTCCTCCTTAGTCAGCGGACGGAAACAGAGTTTCCGCCGGCAGGCCCAGCAGGAAATAGCCCACAACACTGATGCCGGCGGCAATGCTGTGGTGCATAGGGTGCATCCCTCGCAGATTTCACTGTCTGAAAAGCAGACAGTGAAAAGCACGACGGGGCTGGCCATGGGGCCCTTTGCCCCCCCATCTCTGCCAGCCTTTACATGGTGGGGCTACAGCTATGTAATCGCCAGCAGAGAAGAGACTTGTAATCCCCAGGGCAGCGCTGCTTGAATCGCGGATTTGGACCGCCAGACCAACGTTCAGTCGTAATCTAGCGGTCCGACCGCCATGGTTGTAATGTGGCTGCTGGACCGCCACACTGGCAGTGGTCCGAAAAATGACGCCCATAGTTTCACTTGCTTCACCACTATGCAGATGCTTTTCAAACATATATGCAGATCCTTTCAGAAAGCAAGCTCATTTATTAACTTCTTATAGAGAATCATACTATTCATGGTCTTAAGGCCATGATGCTGTATAGCATGATCCTACGCCCCTTAGGAGCATGTACACTCATTATGAAAGGACGATTTCCTGATGATTGTACTTGTAGCAAATGACAATCACAGAAAGATGCTTGCAATATGCCATTCTGAGGAATACTGCCAGAACAATACCATGACTACAAGAAAAGATGGAAAAGTAAAGTAAAAAAAAAAAAACAGCTAAATAATTGGAGGTCTGGTGTTTTAAGTTATCAAGGAGGACTTCACTGCAGATTTGTGAATGCTACTTTGGACATGGTCAGCTAAAGTGAATAAATTATGCTGACAGGCTATTTATCCTGCTTATACAAATCATACAATGAGGCTACCATCCTTAGCTGGGGCGAGGAAAATGAAAATTAACTACTGTCTCTTCAAATATGACAGAATGTTTAGTGTCCTCAAAGAAAAGGATAGCTTCTCCTTCTATTTTACCAGTGTTCAGTTACAGGACAAATTAACATTTTTCGAAGTTATTGCTAAGCAACTGGGAGATTAAATTCTAAAACCAGAAGCCTCACTGAGTTCCTCAAAGAGAAACTCGTGTCTTCCTACAGTAAAATTGGAAACTGGTGACAGTCTGGTTACTCTAACTGGATGAGAGTGTGACACAAATATTGAAGCATCCTACCTGCACAGATCATTTCCCCAGTAAAATGCGTGCCTTTGAACAAGATTCTGGAATACTCTCTGTAACCATATGATCATTTTTTTGTATGATACCAGTAATATACAAAACTACTTTTACAAATGCACTTCAGAGTGCAGGGTTCGTTTGCAGCAACAAGCACTGCTACTGTGATCAACACTGGTCAGTATACTATTTGTGGAATAATTCCAAAGAAACATCACGATGGTTAAGGCACCATCCGGTAAACTTTCATAGTCAACCAACATGGACAGGAGCTTTACCCCATGATCGCACAATGGCATGAGACTTATAAAATGGGCAAAGGCAGAGAGTGTTGTCCTGCATCCCCATCTATCAGTGAGGCAAATGACTATCAGCCTTGACAAGAGAACCCAGTGACGACACCTGACCTCCTTTATTGAGAACTTAACCTGCACAGACTCATACATGCATTTACAAATTCGGCATGATTGGGCCCCATTCCGAGGAAAGGGAGCTCCCCTACCTGGTCCTCCCACAATTATGTCAGATATGTCTCTCTCCAACGGCATGTCTATACTATAAAGGTTGCTGTCACCTTCATTTTACAGTAATGTGTATATAGGTAATTTTCCTTAGAGTGGAATGAGGATATAATTATATTTGTGATTTTTTTTTCAACCTCTGTTCCAATTTTTCTATGATTTTGCAGCCCTTCATATACTAGCACGTGGAGAAGTTGCACCAAGCCCATGTTATGACTTGAAGTCCTAGCTAAAGAATTATACTACTTAAACCATTATATTGCTTTAAAAATAGATGGCATCTGTTATATACATTGACAATTCAAGTAGTAGTTTGACGCAGATTATTAACACAGGAAGCTGTAATAGGATTATAAATCTGATGAATATCATAACCCTCCCCACCCAAAAAAAAAAAACACTAACTTGCCCTCCACTGACATAATCCTTTTGCGCACAGAAGTTGTTAGACCATGTGGCTCTATGTGCAAAAGTCGTGTGAGGTCCTCTTGTTTGAAATGCTCTGCTGGCAAGATTAAACACTGCAAAATTATCAATGATTAGGTCACTGAAATCTCATCATATGTATTTCCTGCAACATTAGAATGGGTTGTCCCAGTCACTTTGCTTAATGCAAACAACCTAAAGACTGCAGCAGGGAACCAGGGGAAAAGAAACCAAGCACACAGTTAATGCTTACATAAAATATACCAACTTAGATGCTGGCTGGAACCTTGGTTAACTAAATTCAAGAAACCCTGCGGTTCTACTGTGTGATGTGCACAAACAGAACATTCACATAAAAGCTTTAAAAAGTCAACTCAGTGAACTATTTTATGTATTAACTGAGTCTGCACATGCATCAGCAAGGCACAGACTGCAATGTTCGACAACCCATTTTAGGTATACAACAAAGTTGGTATAGAAGACAATAATAACCACAAGTGTGGGCAAAGCAAGGGTCAGTGCCACATGGATAACATTTAAGTGATAAATGGTAAAGAATCAACCAAAAAAAATGAATCTGGCCTGTTTATAGGTAGGTGGTGAGATTTTTCTAAGGACTGTCCCATAGATTGTTTGTTGTGATTAGCACAGGTCATTTCTGTAATCCTATTTTGACCAAGAAGACCACATGTGTGGAGTTGGCGTTTTGACTCTGGTGAGCCACTCAAAGGGTCATCATCAAGAAAAGGACACAAAACATTCCAACTGAATGTTTGGCAGGAGGCCCTCAAGGGTCCCCAGATACAAACAATTGTGATAACTTGACATGTACGTATGCTTAATGCTTTGGTATGGTATCTGAACATGTAGCAAAGAGAAATAAGTTACAAACTTGGGGCTGTCTGCAAAGTAGCCTAAAAATGGCAAGCAAACAAAGACCATGATCTCTTTTAGAGATGTTCTCCTGAGGTGCACACTGCCTGAGACTGTTGTCTTGCTTCGCTCACTTTCAGGTTGGTTCTCCAAAGACTGCTCCATGGGACCTGCTCAAATAAACACACTGCAAAACATATGTCATTCCAATCATGGAAACAGAGTAACCAAAATAAACCCACAGTAATGGACAACAATACAACAACCATTAAGAGTATAATCACTTTCTTCAATTAAATGAATGGTATTGTTACTAAACATTGAGTTTTCGGTGTCATTCTTCGGATGACAAATCTATTCTAAAAAGGTAAACATCTGAGCAAATGCTCTGTCTACAACTGTCATCATTTCACACATTGTAACCACAACAAAATACAACAATGCAGATTTACGAACTGCAACATCTTCACTCAGGGGTGTGGAATTTAATAAAATATCTACTTGTCTGTGGGACAGGTTGTTTTATAAATCTGCTTGCCCTGTAAAAACAAATCAACTTGTCCCTTCAGTGCCACATAATGTGGTGACAAATTATGGCAACAATCTTATATAAGAGCTCGGATAATAGCCTCTGATTATGCCAGGGATCAATATATTTAATAATAATTACTTTATTTGGTTTTAAAATGTTCAACCATAAAAACATGTAAATACACAACACAAAATCTCAAACCTCATATCCCCCAGATTAAAAGTTTTAAAACAGTTAAAGAAGGAAGATTACATGCAAAATCACATTACTCAAAACTAATGGTTCCATAAAAAGCAACAATATTAAAACAAACACTAACCAAAATTTAAAAAAGTTAAAAATTAACATTGTTCCGCCAAGTTATAGCTCCCTTTAAAAAGGAACCAATCCCAGACCAGACCAGCGCATCAGAGGTCATACTCAGCCACAGAAAAGCTGGGCGGTATTGCACAAAACTCCTTTCCCTCAGAAGGGGGGACTAAATATCGTTGCCTGAAAGGTGCATAAAACTCACAAAACGTAGTAAAATGGATTAGGGTCTGTGGGGAATACACCGTCACAATTTTATAGAGTTCGGGTCAAACTGCCCTAAAGGGAAACACAAATTACTTCTAATTACCCTCAAACGGAATCGCGTAATGAGGGTCCTTTCCATTACATTTTTGACCTCCAGGAGGAAGGTCTCTGGGCCCACCCCCATCTTTATCATGATAAAATCCCTCACTGATTTTTTCTTTAATTCCACCTCTTCCCTCTCAGCCGTTGATATTTTTAAGAAATTCTGACCCACACCTAATAATCTTCTACAAAAACGATTTTTCTCAATCCCCGGGACCCTGTTTTCCATATAGCCCCAGAGTGGGGCCCCATACGTCAAAACTGGAAGACATTTACATCTATAAATCTCCAGTAGGGGTTTAATAGGTTTGTTACCCACCCGGGCAGCGAACTCAAATGTGGCACCTACAGTGGAATTGAAGAGTCTCCCTCTCTTAGAGATGCAGGTTTTCCAGGTGACCTTATCATCAAAAATCACTCCAAGATAAGAAAAGTCTTGTACCTTTCCAATAACCTGTTCCTTTATTTTCAGCGCACCCACCTTACTCAAAGGTTTGCCATAGACCATAAAATGAGATTTACTACATGTTATTTCTAAATCCAAGGCCGACATAAAAGTATTATATGCTTTAACTGCCTCACGTAAACCATTCATGGTGCGGGCCATAAGAACAGCGTCATCCGCATATATCAGAACGGGAATACTCTTGCCATTGATTTTAGAAGCGTCCTTACATCTTTCAACTAGAAAGTCATACAACCCATTTGTATATAACAAAAAAAGGGTAGGGGCCAAAACATACCCCTGTCACACACCCCCATTAGATTCAAATAGCTCTGTACTCTCACCATGCACCCCCACGTTAGCATTGGTGCCTAAATGAAGGTAACGCAGAAGCTCCACAATATGGCCATCCATACCCATCTACATTAACCTATCCCAGAGCTTAATGCAATTTACCTTATCAAAAGCGCAGCTTAGGCCCATAAAGGCAAGAGGTACCTCTCTTGGCTTGTGTATATTTGCCAATCAACATAAGCAGATTTAGGCACTGCTCTAGGGTACCTAACCCTTCCCTAAAACCGTATTGCACCCTGCTCAGGATTGTTTTGTCAGATATCCAATCCTCAATATGTTTTAGGATTATCCGACCTAAGATTTTTTGCTGAAGAGTCAAGTAATGAAATCGGGCAGTACGACTTTGGGTCATTGCGATTGCCCTTTTTTATAAACGGGTGCAATACATGCCGATCGCCAGGAAGCTGGAATTCCTGCACTAACCGCTGCATTGAGGACATTAAGCAGAATGGGAGCCCACAACTGTGGACAATATGTATATAGGTCCATTGGAATAGTATTGGGCCCGGAGCTTTGTGACTTGCGCTGCATTGCAGCGCCTCCTTTACCTCCTCAAGGTGGAGCCTAATGGCCAGATCAGAGGGATGTCCCTTCTGATCACCCCTTAGTTCCCCTATACGACACCCCGAGAAAATTCCATAGAAATGGGCCACCCACGTCTCAGGGGCAATATTACATCCCAAACTCTCAGAGGTTTCCGTCTCAAATGAGCCCCTGTTAACCACCTTCCAGAACAGACCAGGGTTCTTGAATATTGATGCTCTTTCCAACTCCTCCCGGGCCTGCTCCTTAAGCTGTTGCTTCCTGGCCCTTAGTACGGATTTATAGTGTGCCCTCGCATCTCTTACAATAATTTTGTCTCTCGGTTGTTCTTTTAGTGCCTTCCTCAGGAATTTCTTAGCCTCATAACAGGGCTTACTAAAGCAGCCACCCTGTTGCTTACACCAAGGCTGGACGACTGCGGCCATACCTTCTTTGATATCCCCATTTACATTGGATATAGCTTCCATGGCTTCCCCTGGGCTGGAAGCCAATAGAGTACTTAAGAACAGATTTAAGTTTTTACCCACTACCCTCTCAGTTACTTGCTGAATGTAAACCTGCTTCCAGCCAAGTTGTCTGCCCTGATCTTTAGGTCTCACCAAGGCTGGCCCACCCCGCACTAACTTCTGCATCGTCTCAGGAAAATTAAAAGAAATCCTAAGACGATTGTGGTCACTTAAATACTGCACCACCACTTCACTGCCCCTGACCATGTTCCTTATGGGTGGGGACACAAAAATATAATCAATTGTTGTTCCAACCCCCCTACCTACAAAAGTGGGGGCCTGCTGTGTACCCACCACTCCCAAATCGCAGAAATTCTAAATACCCAAACTCCTTAGGCCTTTTATCAAGGCCCCACCCCTCGCATCATGTGATCCCTCAGCTGAATTTATCCTATATTCCTGTTCAAACAGGTTCTCCATTCCATAGTATTATGGCTCCCAATTTTAGCACTAAAGTTCCCTATCACCACAGCACAGAAAGCCAGCCCACGCCCCTCCAGTCTATACTTTGGTTGTCAAATTGAAGTTCTTTTTTTTGTTTTGCAGAAAATAGAGTCCCAAACAGCATTATTATAGAAATTAATCAGTACAACATTAAATTTGTTAGGAAAGACTACCCAAGTAATTAAGAAGCCCTGATGTTTACACATAATATGATAGGCTCTTGCTATTTTGGAGGATCGAATCAGGGTGACTAAACCACCTTTAGGATGACCACCTTGAGACCTTACGGCCCGTACTGTAAATCTTTGAAAAGCATCCCACACAGCCAACCCATCCCACCAGGTCTCTTGCAGTAAAATAAAATCATAATGTGCCACAAACTTTAACCAATTACTGTCCAGGAGCTTAGAGTCATACCCTGCTACATTCCATGAAATGAGGCAACACTTCAAATTCGAACCGTCCACACCTTCCGCAATCAAGGCATCGAGGGGAGATTATATCTTCCTGTCTATGTGTCTCTGCACATGGCGTCAATCCACCCTCTCCAGCTCCGAGGAGGTATGGAGGTCATTACCCATACTAGTTCGCTGCAAACCACCCTGGCCTCTGTTACGATTCCCTAGTTGCATTATCGCCACTCAACTGGGTGTGGTTATAAAAAGAGAAAAAAAGGAAGGAGACCATACCAATCTTGCTCTTCAGCTGGAATGACAGACGTTGTGACAAAAGGATCCTCTGGGCCAGGCCTGGGTACCTGCAGTTTACAATCACACAATCCCCATTCCTCTCCTTTACCCGAGACCCGACCCAATCAATACTTCTGACAAATAAAATATCCTCAAAATCCTTGAAAATGAAATTACAGTTTTTACTCAGCCAATGGTAAGTCTTATTCTTTAGTTGAACCGTGGACTCACGTATGCCCAAAGGTAAGGGGGGGGGGGGGGGGGGGGGACCAGTCAGCACCACCACATAGGGTGCACAAGCTGGAGGGAGCTCTAAGCGAACAAGGGGGGGGACCTTTCCTCTAGTGTGGGGTTTGAGACTTCTTACTGTCTTGAAACCCCCCCCACATCATCTGCAAGCCCACTACGGTGTGACCAACCAGACCCCTTTCTACAATTTGTCTCATAGGTTGCTGAAGAATCTCCCGAGGCAGTCTCCACAGGATCACTAGCAGTTCCCAGGATAGGATAACTTGGGGGATGTTGCATCTCTCTCAGCAGAGGACTGGGGTTTTCTTTTTGTTGAGGCATCCCCTCAGCCAAACTAGTTTGACACCTAGAGACCAAGGGGCCCTCTATAACAGGGGTCAACCTTGGCCATTCTTTTTGCTCAACCGGGAAACTGTTTCAAGCGCACGCAGTTTCTCCATAACTGGGGCCAAACAGGACTCAATCATTTCTTTGAATTTTGGCAGTAAATTTTCTAAGCATAGACCAGGGCACTGTTTCACAGGGTCCAGAGGGTTTGAGTGAGGTTTAGCAGACAGGGGCAATTTTTGTTTTTCAGGTCTTTTTGCCATTCTATTCTTTTTCAGAGGGGGACTGCTACTGCCCGATGGAGAGACCATCAAGAGCCTCTTACTCTTCCTTAGTCCTCCTTCTAAGTCCTTAGGCCCTGGTACCACTGTCTCTGCTTGTACTGGGGTTTTGGGCAGTTCCTCCTGGCCGATCTGGAGCTGGGATCATACTATATTAAGGTATGAATACTAGCAATTCTCACATTTTACCACCTTTCTGTAGATCTACATACTGGGGATGGAAATAGCAGTATGCACCAGTTCCAGGGTTAGAATGCCCTTATGAATCTGTGCAAACTTACTAACTTGCATGCTTTAGGGGATTTCACCAGTTCTTCTTTAATGTTTTCCCATAGTGAGAAAGGTTGGAAATTTACTCCTGACAAGGGCAGAAGTAAAACTTCTTCCAGGGTTGGTAAAAAAGTGCTTGGAGGGAAAGTGAACTTGTAAACGCTCAATAGATTTTCATGTGAGCAAATCCACACATGCGACTTTGTGCATGCTAAAAAGCAGTTCATAAATATTTTCAAGGACTAACTTCCAGGCCACTTATGAAAATTCTTGTGAGTTCATGAAATCTGTAAGTCTGCACTAATGCAATGACATATGCCAAAGGTGCACTTTTGTGACTTTCTGTAAGAACTGTGTCCTTAATTACGCCTCGCGTTGACCAAGAACTTACATGCTCTCTCTCTTTCTGTTTCTCTCGCCCTCTCTATCTATATATTGGCTTGCTTCACTGTGAGTGACAGCATTCTGCTCTTTCACAAGAAGCATAACAGCACACAAAGTAGTTTGTTCTTGACAGGTACTACTGTGGCTATGTGTGCTTTTTGGGACCAATAAACATGTTTGCTGTTTACCAATCTTTGTTATAATGTGAGGGCCCAGCAGCTCCCACAACAATAAAGTTATACAAAAACCATGTCAAAACAAGACACGCACTGACAAATCAAGAGGGTTACCACCAATGTTACACCTAAAGGCTTTGCAATTGGTTGTTTACTTTCATGTTTCCCATAATCTTGTTGAAACTGGTTACACTGATTTAACATTATATATATTTTGGGGGGAAATACTAGCATTCCTCAACACATTTTGCTAGAAATGGTATCTAAAACTGCACAGTAGTTTAGCAAAACATTTTTCCTAGTTGCACGTTTTTTTGTGAACATTTTTATTTTGAAAGCAATGGTTTGTCAATTTTGCTTTTGAGCTTCTTCAAATATTTGCATCTAATCAGAGAGCATTCTGGGAGCACTATATGTAGCCATATTGGTAAACTTTGCTAACATGTGCACACATTTTTATCTGGAAGCACTGTCAGTAGTGCAGTCCTAGCTTACATTGCCTTAGAGCGCTCACCCTAATAATAAAGGCTTTTCAATAATGAACTACAAATACAAGTTCGAACAGCATTAACACATAGGGACACAAATATTAAGTTAACTGCTGCTATTGGAATTCCACATCCCTGTTCACCGTACAAAACTATCCCACTGCATGTCTCCAAACCACAAGTAAATATACAACCCTACCAATACACAAACATTTAAATAAGATTTATCAAAGCAAAATTAAATGATTACATCTTTGTCAAAAGGATTAGTCAGCAGTGATTAAGGATGTATGGAATGTAAAGATAGGCACACTTATGTGCTAAAATGAAAGGATGATAGGAAAGTGGAACTCTGAGAATTAACAAGCTCTATTATCAAATTCTTTGGACCTTAAAGGAATGAGCTACTTGGTAGAATTTTTACTTTCATAGATATTAGTCTACTACAACACTTTTGATAATTTAGTTGTGCAAAATTGTGTTAAAAATCGAAATCAAATACAACACATTGCCACAAAAAAATTAGACGAAATAACTTGGACTTTCAGAAATAGAATGAGTAAGAAAATACAAAGTTAATTTCTTTCTTAAAAACAAGAATAAGATGGGCGCATCAAAATGGCATTCAAACTACAGTAGAGAAAAACCAAAATGTCTACTATTAGCTGCAATTGCGAGCACCTACTCACTCACTGCTCGGAACAGTACTAGAAAGAAACATATCACATTTTAACCCTGCTGTAGGCACCAAATATGCCAATTTTTTTTACAACCTTTTTGGTAATGTGCACTGAAAACAAATTATTAAAAATTGATATTAAGAACATGCTGGTGTGCTAACCAGGACTTCTTCTGGTCTGTAATTTCAACAAAGTAACCATTTATGGAAATTTAACTTAAGAAAACACATTGTCATAACTAGCAAGAACAGAAATCAATAATGGTCTATAAATAATAACACATAACATGATATGAACAACTTGTGAGATGTGTGACACAAAACTTATTTTCTAAATATGTTTTTCTTGCTGTGGTGCATTCACTTATCATTGAACTTAACACCCACACTACATCATAGGGCCCTGTGTTTAAAACAAATCTGAAAATCATTTCCTTTTGAGGGTGCTTTTACTTTAACTACATCTACTCTAAAATCCAAAAGTGATAATGTTGCAAGACTGCAAAAGCACAAATGCAATATTTAGCTGTATTACACTGTGTAGTTATGGTTTACTTGTATGTGTTACCCCTGACAATAGTTTGCTCAATGTTTGCACTTTTTCAGAATTACAACATACATATATACTTAAATTGGAAGATATTGCATCAACTCCTACTCAATGATATTTGCCCTTACCACCAATCCCTATGAAAAAAACACTGGTGCTGCTATTAAAATAAGTTTTAAATCCTCTTCGCAAATCCTTAGCATGGGTAACGATCTCATGAAACCTGTCAAGTGGAAATGAATATTTCAAAGATGATCAATTTTTTTCAATGCTGGAATGTATCTATGCTTTCAAATTAAGATAGAGGATCAAACTGAATATTGATTTCTCTAAGAAATGGGAACGCAGGGATGCAGATTCTCACTCAAAAGGATTAATTACAACAGACTACTCATTTCTAAACGAATAGTGAAATACATTACACATTTTTATTTGTGGATGAATCCCCACTCTTAAAGAAAGCATCTGAAGTGTAAATTGTAGATCCATGGTTTCACCGGAGGGACGTTTCACTCATTTTCATTTTGTTTACAAGAAATGATTTCAAGCTAAATGAAAACGACTGATACAATTCTAGTGACTAGAATATCATTCAACTTTTAAGCTTCAACACCAAGTATTTTACCCAAGAACGTTTTTAAATAATAACCACTGAGCACAACAGTGAGACACAGATGGTTTGACAAGCATTCTAGGTCACAGTCCACAACAAAAGCAGA
This sequence comes from Pleurodeles waltl, assembly GCF_031143425.1. Taxonomy (NCBI): domain Eukaryota; kingdom Metazoa; phylum Chordata; class Amphibia; order Caudata; family Salamandridae; genus Pleurodeles; species Pleurodeles waltl. The sequence continues at coordinate 1,895,197,394 of NC_090440.1, forward strand.
CATCTTTATTTTTAATAAAGGCCCATTCTAATTAGTCCTTCCAACTGTTTACTGAATTATGTTAATACAGGACTGGTGGTATGTACAACTGATCTGCAGAAAGCCACTATAAAAAAATTAAAAAAAATAAAAAATCTCCAAGTTGGCCCAGAACGAGAAAAAAAAAAGCAAGGAACAATATCCATACAGACACCAAGAGATAAAGCCTAAAAATCTCAACTGTGCTTCTAAACGGGTGTGGGTTGTACATCAGCTTTCACAACAATGGGTCTGTATCCTTATATCACACATTTTGAAGATGTGAGATGTTTTACCTGAACATACGCTAATCAGAATGGATATCAGGATAGCATGCTCTAATATATGCTTATAACCATTCAATGCAGATAAAGCCAACAGCTGTTTGTTTCTCTCTGCGGTACATATGATCAAAATGTTTGCACGTTTGAAAATTCCACAACAGTGCATTAAATATACGGTGCTGCTGTTGCATATCCTGGTTTCTGATACATTATGCCATGGAAATGCCCCCAAAAGGCATCCCTGAAGAGTTGACCATCAAGACCTATTTTGAAGATCATGGCCTTTATTGCTGGTGGCTTGACTTCATTTAAAAACAAGCATTTGCATTGCGATAGGTCTCGCATTTGCGAGAGTTAGAGCTATTGGGGTTGTAAATGACAATGTCTTTTACCTATGCGTTTTGGTTTCGAGTGTAGTGGATGCATGCCAGGTGCCACAGCAACCTTCCCAGGCCTGTCACTGCAGGAGAGAGGACACACAAGGCCGCCATCTTAGGAGTGTTTCTGCCTCATTCCTACAGACTGGCTGTGATATTATACACAGGAGTGCAGAGGAAGATGGGGAAAGAGCTCTGTGCCTGTGACAGACTGTGGTGGGTATTCGTGGTTGTGTCTCTTCAAATAGGAAGAAGTGCTATTCGAGCACTGTTTTAGATAGTGCTTTCAGAAGTGGCATCTGCAAGGTTGCAGTAGCTGTGAGGGGACTGTCAAAGCCATGACACCAGTGAATTCTGAGAGAAGGAAGTGATCGAGTTTGCTTCACTTTTCTGCCCTATGATACGCTGCTCCTCTCACTGTGGCACCTTTGTGTTAGCTTCTTTGCACTACAGGGTTAGGAAAATGCAAAAATCCAAAGACTAGGTGTTTTTTGCTATCAAGCTTGAGGCCATGAAGTGCTTGGGTCTACAGTCATGGCTCCTCCCCCCCCCCCCCGTTTTAGAGACATGTTTCGCCATCTTCTTGCCTAGAACTAACCTATGTGCTTGGTTGGTGACCCTCTGGAGGTTATCATGAGCATGTGGTATTGCCTGGTGTTAAGCTCTACTCAAGTCAGTTGGTTAATGAACCCACTGCAGAGGTCTTGACAGAACGAGAAGGTCACAGATTACAATTCGAACATAGCTTTTTCATCTCTGCAAGTACGATGCAAATGAATTACAGTGATTTTGTTAAGAATGACACCTGCTTTGCAGCGCAAAGAAATGGCAGAACCTGTATTACCAAGCGCTATAGATATACGCACCAGACAAAGAACCCAGGGGAAAGAATGAGGCCTAAGGGCCAGAGCCACTGACTTTGGAGCTGGGGAACACGGCTGGAATCTCGGCACCAGCTCAACATCCTGCGATTCTGGGCAAATCACGTAATCTCCCCTTGCTACCAAAAATAAATGTGTTCTTGTGTATTATAACCAGTGCTCATGTAAAGCGCTGTAATACCTTTGTATAGAGTTTGCGCGACATAAAAACTTGCAAAGAAACAGCAAGATGCCCAAAAACAAGGAAAAGGAAGAAACAACATACAGCCGCACAGTGTGAAGCGGCGAGACAAAAGACAAAAACACTGTGCCACACTAAGTTACATGCAATACTCCACGTAACAGGGTCAGTCGCCAAGGCGGTAACAAACAAGCCTCAAGGCGGGACAAACGTAAAGCATTTACCAACGACAACAAGGGATTTTTGAAAGGCAGGCCCAGGAACCAATGAAATTGATGGGTATGGTTAAAGCCCACAGAATAGACTACAACATGTCGAGAAGAGCAGCAGACCTAAAAAGGCCTCAGAAGAACCCATAGACACTAAACGCAAACCTCAACTAGAAAACATTTTCGGAATTGGATTACAAATAAACTTCAGCTATGCTAGTTTTTTCACAAAATACTCCTCCGTTTTTAGTGTTCTTGTAGGATTAAGTGTGCACCAGATGTACATTTGTCAGGCCTAGTTTTAACTTCTAATTAAAACAACTCCTTAGCTGGTGTAAACAGTTTTCACCCAGAACGGGCCACCGTGGAAATGGAACAGTCTTCCTATATGGGTTATACTGCACCTTCGACACCTCGAGCTGCTATAGAATGCGGCGACATATGGCATGCAGGAAGAGATGATTACGTAATGAGCATTTGCTCCAAGCCACACAATTTTTCCTCGTGGAGAATGCCTGCACCTGCAGTCATTGCGTGCACCCTACACGTGATGAAAAGGAGTGTGCTTTTCAGAAATCAAGCACCTTAACAAAACATATATGGTACTGGTTCACGAGCCCTGATTTTTTCTACCGAAGCAAAATAAAAGCAGGATGTCATCGCACTGCTGCCAAATCTAACAGAAAAAAATCCTATTGCAATGGTGAGGCAGATATGCTTGGGATTCATTGCCGAATTCCAGAGGCAGCTGGTAACTGTTTAATTGAAACCGGAGCACCCACATTTCTGAAAAAAAAACATATTGAACAAATCGTATGAGCCCTATCAAGCATAATCACCAACGTGGACAGAAAGGCTCAGGCCTTGCCCTCCTTCGCACTGTGCATTGAAGCTGGCATAAAAAATACAAAATATCCACATAATAACACAAGCATAAACAAACCAAATAAAAGGAAAGTGCTTACGATAACCAAAATGCTCATTCTTTTTTTCTATGACACCACAGACTATGTTCTCAATGCAATTATAAAACACACGGCAAAAAATAAACTTAACAACTAGCACTTTAAAAAATATATATTCGACACGCGTCAGTAATGAAAGAAGAAAGGAGGACGAGCACCTTAAAAAAATTCAGAACAGATGGTGTTATTTATCAAAAAATGCAAAGAAAGTTGTGAAGTCCCAAGTAATTCAGGAATGGGCGTGTATCTACACTAAATGTAACGTGTTTGTCTCTGTAAATGGGGTGATTTTTTGATACACTAAGTTAATTACTTTCCAATCAAGGGTATTTTTTATAGCCGGTAGGAGAATGTATCCACTAGCAATATAATCAACAATAGCATGCAAATGTAGACATGAACTTCTTTCAGGGCACAGGTGGATATTTATATAGAAACTCCCAACTTAAGCCTCACGTTTCATACGCTATGTTTGAAGTAATTGTTTGAACAATTATCAGTATTATTTAAAGAAGACTATTAACAACAGTTGCTTTGTTACACAAATTCTGTACCCCTTGTCCTAGACAAACAGCATGGTTTATTTCCTCCACCAACAGAATATTGCAACCAGCACAGGTGGTGGTGGGGGATAAGTTGAGATCAGAGATACCTTCGAAGCAGTGATACACTGCCCCAGTATATAAAGTATTTAAATCAGATCACAGATTTTTATATGAAACTTTGGTTTCAATAGTGATCCTGCCTGGTCATCTGTTATCTTAAAAGGCAAATGCCTTGTCATCTTATTTTAATGAGAGGAAGGGAAGGTAAAACACTACCATCACCCATTTCTCTCAACACTCTCCCCCCCCTTACATACATACACACACACTTTCTTTAGCTATGGAATATCTAGCACTCATAGGATTGAGTCCTGTATACCCTAATGAGAGGGGTTACCACTGCCATCCTTCTATATCCCTAAGGTGTGGGTTGAAGTCTCCGTGTTAATCTGTTTTCTTCAAGAGGGGTCCTTCTGCTCATTTATAAGTCATTTCAGAGTCGGAAAGGACCCCCATATTCAACCTTCTGCTGAAGTCATAAAGGTTCTCTGCATTGTCAGTTTATCCAGGCGCTCAAGAGGGGGGGGGGGGGGGGAGGGGTAACTGTGCGGTATCCTTTTCCTGGGCACAACTCCCTACCACTTCACTCTAAATAGGAGTTAAGAATTTTTCCATATACCATTGCCTTATTTCATTGTCGAAAAGTGTCTTTACATTCGTACATTTCCATGGCGGGGGCTTTTCGTGCATCCTTTCACGATAGAAATCTTCCTATGTTTCCCCTTGGGTGTATACTCCCATGATTCTGCAATTCTATTTGGGGCATACACACATATACACACACTATATAAGTATACTTCCACCCAACCTGAAGAAAACACTTATCACTAAGGGACACTGTTTGGCCCGCCAAATGAAGTTATTCCCCCTTATATCCGGATGATCTTTCTACTGTTTCTTTAGGTGAGAGATATATATATATATATATATATATATATATACACACACACACACACACACACACACTGTATTAATATTCGCCCCCCCCCCTTTCCTTAGACCAAGTAATGTCTCCCCCTCCCTCCTGTCCTGAAAAAAGCTGCTGAGAGAGGCTTTCTATCTCGAGGAAAACTACTTTCACCTCAGAACCCAAACTGGCAGCTCACACCTACCTTACCCAAAAGGAGGTCCTCCCACCCTATCCCTTGATGGCAGCGCCCCCTTTCTAAGGAGAGAGGAGTTTCCTGGGAACTCCTGTCTTCCTTCTTGATTCGAGGACTATAATCACCTCGACTGAGTAAAGATTCCTTACTCTGCCAACACAAGTGGAAGTGGTCGTTCCTATTCGATCTTATCCATTTAAAAAATGTAGAGAGGTAACGACCAACGAATGTTTCTCAGACACTACCGCGAATCCTTCATTTCCAGTGGGTATTCCTTACATAAAATTATTCCAGATGGGTCATATGAGAAGAAAAGTTGTCAAATTGTAAGGAAAGATTAATTAAGATCAAGGCCGAACTCTCCATATAGATATTTCTGCTTAGCCTTGATAAAGGGTTCTGCCCGGTACTGAGAAGACGGAAGAGCTTTCAGTCATTACGCGCTCACGCCCCTTTTTGGGTCCTGAATACTCCTCCGAATATTTCTCACCACCCTAGGAGGCAATGCAACCCCAGCCTGCAAGCCCCTAAAATTTAGCTTGAGGGATTCGCCCTAGACTCCCTAGGGACACCCCGCCCCCTTGTCATTTTCTGAAGGAAATACCTTACTAATCTGACCCTATCATAACGTGAATTCTCGCTTTCCTATCGAAGGCTTTCCTCCTTGAAGGCGGCCACTTGACTTTCTTTCCCATGGTATTTCTCCCTGCCCGCCCCCTCAAACGCCCCTTAACCCCCATCCCCGCCTCGGGACAGATGTATGGTGGACAGGAGTGTAGATGTGAAATTTGAGCCCCTCAGTAGTTCGTGCCTTCAGATCAGCTTATCCCTTTCCTACCCGAGTATGCCTGTCCGCCTATTCTGAGATGAGCTACGGGTTCCCTAGTCCACCCCAGCCCTTTCGAGAGGGTATTTGTATTGTATATTCAACAACACATGCGTCTTTCCCTCACCTGTACATAGTTGTTTTCGCAATAGTCTGCAACCCGCTCAAGGTTAGTGTAGCTATCCAGCAGGGCCCGGCGCCCGCCGGGGATCTCCTCCTCCAAGAGCATCTGCAGCTCCGCCATCTTCACATCCTGGGGACCGCTACCAGACTGCGGCGGCCGCGCGAGCCAGTAACCAGTCTGGAAGAAGGTAGATGAGGCCCAGCGCCACCAGGGGGCGCTCTACAAATCACGAGAAAAAGAAGAGTGCAAGGCTGCGTCAGCGCCGCTAGAGGGTCTGGAAAAAGAGACAGCAGGCGTCACTGCGCGTGCCCAGTACAAGCTTCGACCGCCGGTGAGAAACGGGAGAAAAACTGGAAGCCACACGCCGCCAACACATCATTCAGAACGTTTTCTGCGCCAAACCACGTGTGTATAGCCACAGTATGTCACATCGGCAGCCATGCTGTGATCAGGCAGTGCGTCCGTTGCATTGCACAGTACGAAGGGAAGAGTGGTTTAAGACGGCGTTGCCTGATCCAAACATAGCCGCTGTCATCAGCATGGAATGTGGACAGGCGCAGTAGAGCTAGCAAACAGATCAATTGAAACGACTGCTTTTGCGGGTAGTTTAGCAAGGTTAAGCTCCGCCCACGCATTGGCCCCGCTCTGTTGCCAAGCAACAAGAAACAGCCATGCTGGCTCTGTGCACTAGCCAATCTTTGTAATACTAACGGGGTGACTAGTGCAGAACGATCTATCAAGATCTATCAAGTCTCTCAAATCACGCTCATTTGTAGGGTGACAGCCTCCGTCACATTGTATTCACTGTACTGATATGCAGACCACCTACAGTTAAATACTAGGTGCCCATCATACCTGAAAACTGATATCATCCATGTTCATATATGCGGCAAACAATTGGGATCCCATGGGGGAGAGATGCCTCTGTAAAATAAGTGGGAATAATTATTTCCCCATTAACTTGTCCCACTTGCCAAAATTCGATGACCAAAATAACGCAGGAATGTTTAATTAAAAAACTACATATTAGCATAATGATGACGTCTCCAGAAATGGATTCGCACAGCCTTTACATTGAAAACAATACAGTAGGAAATCGCATTACCTGCAATGTAATATGGATCAGAGGAACCCATCATTGTCAAAGTCACTAGGTTTTGACTAGTGAGCTATTGGACATGCCAGCTATTGGCTTGTCGATGTTTTAGCCCTGTTGCTCAGCAGTCCGGCTGCTGTGCACCTGGGTAGCATGGCTGAAAGTTTTTTTTTTAAAAAAAGACTATGACTCCTCCAGGAGAGGGAGGCAGAAAGCACCTCAGAGGGAGGAAGGTCATGCAACATGAGGGTATAGATGTCTCCCACCAACGCTCCCACAAGTAATAAAAGAAAACGCTATGACCCAGCCGTCCTGCCCCACTCCGTTCCTTGCCCCTTCCCATCCTGCATTGTTGCTTACTCCTTAATCCCACATTGTTGCTTGCCCTCTACACCCACCTCACCACCTCGGGTCATTGCTTGCCCCCTCCCAGCTCACCCCGTGTTGTTGCTCGTTAACTCCAGCCTCATCCGGTATTGTTGCTTGGCCTCTTCCACTAGAAGAAAAAGTAATTGCAGCTTGGCTGAAAGTTTTAAAAAGAAAAGCACTATGACGTGGTCAGCGCTGGCCGTTGTTATGTGCCAGCAAAGAGGGTGAGTGCTAGACCACGCAGCACCTCTTAAATGAGTAACCACACAGGCTCTGTATTATGGGTTACTGGCCAAAAGACCTTGACCCTCGGCTTGGCTACTTTTATTGCTTTTGGCTGTGACTTCCTAGTCATTTCTCGATTCTTGTAGGCAGTATAGAGGAGGATCCAGTGAAGAGGGGAACCAGTGGTTTGTGGTCCATATAGACTGTGAATGGTTGGCCTTACAAGTAAATATGAAAATGGCAGCAGCCCCAGTGTACCGCAATGACCTCTTTTTCAATATGAGAAAAGCGTTGCTCGGTCTCAGTCAGGGCATGACTGGTGTTTGCCACGGGGGCCCACTCACTATTGGATGGATTGTCTCTGTGATAATACAGCCGCTAAACCAGTGGGGCTTGCATCTATGGATAGTCCCGACTCCCAGCTGGAGTCAAAGAAGACCAATTTGATGTCAACGGATAGGGTTCATTTGGGTGCTTGGAATGCTTCTTCCTGGTAAGGTGCCCAGCTCCACATGGCATTGGCCGTAGTCAATTCTCGAAGTGGGGCAGTTAGGGCTGTCAAGTTCTGGATAAAGCAATACATGACCATGCCCAAAAAGCTGCACACTCCGAAGACCAGTGCTGATTAGATGTTGTGAACCTTTGCGGGATCTGGCATGACCCCCTCTTCCAGGAAACGCTATCAAAAGAATGTGATCTCCTTCTGAAGAAATGCATATTTCTCTTTGAGGAGCGTGAGACCACTGTCTTTTAGACTTTGAAAAGTCAGAGAAGGTCAAGATGTGCCTCCAGTGCCGGTACATGTACCAGAATGTCATCACTGACATTTATGACGCTGGTGAGGCCAGCCAAAACCCCTCTGATTGTGTCCCGCTGACCTGGACACACCAAAACAAAGGCATTTGTACCTCTGCAAACCTACATGGGTGGAAAAAGTAGTGATCGTTCTAGATTCTGGGGCATGCATTAACCGTGGTACCCTGCACGGAGGTCCATTTTAGAAAACCATCTGGAGTCGCTGACTTCAGCAACAATGTCATCAACAGTGGGCATGAGATGTCTTTCACGTCTGATGGCCAGATTGGGTAGGTGCATATTGACCCAAATTCTGACCACCCCCGGCTGCTTGGGTCTCCGTGCCACCACGATTGGGGACACCCAGGGCGAAGGACAGTAGAACCTTCTCAATGATGTCTGCTTGTTCCAATTTCTGCAGTTCAGCTTATCCCATGGGGCATAGGTGAAAGGCTACCCTCTGATGCTTCAGTGCGACAGGTTGGATAGAGTCATCATTGTGCTGAAGTATCAGACGGTCTTTATGACCTCCTATGTCTTCAAATAGAGATGCAAATTCAGCTACAAGGTCGTCCACGCTTCCTAAGTGGATGCTGAAAGCAAAAGCAACAAGTTGGAGACAGTCTGCCGTCCGACAGCTTAACAAGCATTCCAGAACCAACTTTGGTCACATACTTTGGCACGAGTCGAGTGAGACTCAGGTTCGATTTCTGCAGTGAACAGGCTGGCCAGTGGGAGTAGTGTGGATGATCCATATGTGAAAACTTGGATGGGTCATAAGATTAATTGAAAAGTGAGTTTCTTTAGGACATCCTGTGCCAAAATATTAATCGAAGCTCCTGTGTCAATTAACACCGGCAATCAATGGCCTGCCAGGAGAATGTTGCACTTGGATATGCGCCTCCGCGGATGTCCGCCCAGTTGTAGTGCATGGATGAGGCGAACAGCTCCCTTAGGGTCATCACTGAGGGAGACTGCATTGCGTTGATTGCTTTGGGTTTCTGCCCTTTTTTTGGTGTGGAAGAACAACATACTTTGGCAAAGTGGTTAGATTTGTTGCATGTCGAGCACAGTTTTCCGTGAGCGGGGCAGGGTCCTTGGTGTGGATCTGACCCTCCTTATCCATAACATGTCTTGGGAGTCGAGCTGGGTTTGAGACATGGTTTCTTTTAATCTGTACTCACTGCATTGACTGGCTCTGTCTTCACCTGGTGTTGTAGAGCAGCTTCCATATGTGCAACTCAAACTTTGGAGTGCTCCTTGTTGTGATCCATCATCAGTATATCATTCATTGACATCCTTGGAACTTGGAGAATGTTCTCTCTGAGCTTGAGGGAAGAGCAGCCCTGGGCTCATGAATCTCATAATTGGCATCAGGCAGAGTACAGGTGCTGGCCAAGTGTTTTAAGGTGAGCATAAAAAGTGTCCACTGATTCTTCAGGTAGCTGATGGGCCTGGCACAACAAAAACCTCTCAGTCGAGATTTGCGAAGGGCTCAAAGTGAGCAGTCAAAGCCTGTTTTAACATAGCGTAGGTGTATTGAGGACCATCATCGACAACAGACTTCCCAAATTTGTGAATGGCTGCTCCTCCCAAATGTAATAGCCTGGGGCGCCATCAATTGTTTTCCAGGCCCACTGTCGCAAAATAGGTCTCCAGCTGCTTGACGCAGACCTTCCATCTTGCTGCTTGAGCGGGTAGTGGCCAATCCACCACAAACAGTTCCAGTGCAAGTATGGAGGCCATGAGAATGACAGCAGCGGGCTGGTGTAGACAGCGTCGGGGTCATACCACTGACCATTGTGAAGATGACTTCAACCGTTGATGGCGCAGTAGGGGAGAGGCCGTTGTAGAAGGGTGAGAGACGGCACCAAAACACACAGTGGTGTAGTCCTAGAGCGTGATGCACTACTCCCAGGAGTGCTGGAGCCTGGACAGCCGATGGCCAGCGCAGAGGAGTGGGGGCCCAATATCCTATAGGCTGGGTAGGTGTGCCTGAAGTGGAAACCAATCTAGGTGCTATAGGCGCAAGCAGTAGGTGGCAGATACACCTCGCATGACTCACCAGACAGCTAGATGATGTGCAGAAAAGCAGGTTAGAAAAAGGTGCTCCACGCCTTCAGAATAGCACCAAGGCAGGGGAAAACCCGTGCAGTATCCGGTGTGTAAACACTCCTCCTGTGAGGCCCTGAGATCCTGGGGCAATACAGAGCCACAGTGCAAACTCAGGAGTCCTTGACAGGCGTCCCTCTCATGAATGCCAGAGCCTCTCACTTCAATTTGGCCCCTGGAAAATGAATGGCTGGTGAGGAGCACAGCCACGGGGACATGTTGCAGGCAGGAGGCCATGGGAGCAAGACAGAACACACCACTCCACACTCTGCATTCACTTAAACGCATGCATGTACAGCAAAGTGCAATGTGCGGTCAGAACAGGAGCAGGCTCGCACTGCTGGGGCAGGCCTCTCAGCAGGAACAGGCCTCAGCAGCAAGAGAAACAGGAGATGCTCTGCGGCCATAATGGACAGTGGCGAGGACTGCAGAGTAACAGGGAACACTCTGCAGGTCACCAACGAGCGCGTAGCAGTGACTGAATCCAGGAGCAGGAGCGCAAATGTGGGCAGACAATTACCCTCTGGTCGCCAGTTTGTTATGTGCCAGCAAAGAGGGTGAGTGATAGGCCATGAGGTGCCTCTTAAATTAATAGCCACACAATATATGTATTGTATTATCGGTGTTGGAAAATGGGTTATTGGTAGGGCAGGTAGGTACCTACACCTAGCAACAAGCCACAAACCTCCACAAAAGTACAGTTAGGTCTCAGTAAATTAATCCCAGCTCTACCCTTGGTAGCTTAGCATCGAGCGTCAAGGCTTAACTTAGGAGACAAAGTGTAAAGCATTCAAATATCACAAAACAGTAATTAAATAAAACACAGGAAACAGTTTAAAAATCCAAAACCAATTTATAAAAATAGCTTATATTTTTATCTTTAAAATGACACAAAAACGATTAAAATCGGTTCAGGGGAACCGGAGATATGAATTTTTAAAGTATTATTATTTTCTAGCGCTCAGAAACGAAAAGCGCCAATCGGGTCATCTGGTTGCACCAGGACCGGGGCAAAGTCAAACTTTCAGGCCGACCGCGATGGAGCCCTGCTCGGCTACAAGTCGCGGGAGGCCTCGGTTAAAAAGTTACCTTCTGACTTAGTCTCTTTTTCGATGTTTTTCTTCCCCGGGACGAACCTGCCAGTTGGATCCGACCTCCTGGAGCCCTTGTCCGGATACGCGAAGTCGGTTTCCTCGGTGGTGATTTTTACCTTCGGACTTAGTCGTTTTTTCGAGATGAAAATCCTTCGACCGGGGTAAACCTGGATCTTGATCCGACGTCCGTGGAGCCCTTCTCGGATACGATGGCTGGAAGGTCCCGGTCAACTTTTTACGTTCGGACTTAGTCTTTTTTTCGGATGTTTTTCTTGACCGGGACGAACCACGAAGTCAGGCCGGGTCGCGGTTGAGGCAAGCCGGCTAGAATTTCCGCGTCGAGTCGGTCACTTTATGGAGCTTTTTTCTAAAATTTCTCCAATCTTTTCCAAACTTCTGGGGCTTCACCCAGATGTTCTTTTAAGGTTCTTTTGGGGTCCACAGCTCACCCCAAGGGTCCAGAAGTTCTGTGATGGTCCTTGGGAAGTGCGGACTTCAACTCCCAGAGTGCACCTGGCGCAAACTCCTTTTTGGCCACTGGACAGTGGTCAGCTGGTCACTTTTTCAGGAGTTGGTGCAGGGGACTCTGGTTAGCAATTTTTCACCTGTAGCAAACAGGGAGTCCCTCCTTGAACCAGTGGAAGCCAGGCAAAGTCCTTCTTGTGGTGAAGCCCAAGTGTGCAGCTGGTGCAGTCTTTCTGAGTGCAGGGTCCAGGTGCAGGCCAGGGGTCCAGCAGGGCAGTCCTTCTTCTTCTTGTAGTTCTTTCTTCTTGAAATTTGGTGGGGATCTGAGGCGTGGGTGCAGGTCTGCCAGTTTTATCCTTGCTCCTGGGTGAAAAGCAGGGGGGCCCTGGTCCTCCAATCAGGGACAGGGTCGTCCCCCTGTGATGACCACTTCCTGGGAAGTGTGGCAAAAATCCATCCCAGAAGGCAATAGTCTCTAAAAATCCAAAATGGATGAATCTGATTTTTGGAGGAGAGATCTGGCTGAACCCACCCACTGGTGTGGCTAAAAATCATAAACACACCCCTCTCCTGCCCTCTCCTAATCTAATCAAGGGGGCACCTAGCTGTCTGGGGTTGCAGGATGTGGGGGTGTTGCTGGGTGCTCCAGATGTCCTTCCCTGCCTTTGAAGACCAGTTTGGCAGCCCTCCCCCTTCCTGCTTCCCCATCTGCTGAGGGGAGATTCTCTCCCCCAAGCACATTCCTTTGTGTAAAGCCAGGCCACTTCACACCTCATAAAAGTGGCCTGGCAGAAGCTGCTGCAGGCTGGCCAATCAGAGCACAGCAGCAAAAACAATGCAGAGCTGAAATTGGCAACTTTTTAGGTAAAGTCTAAACTTTTTACCTGCACTAGTTATATTAAATCCAACAACTGGAAGTTGTGGGATTTATTATAACAATCAATTTGATACCAAATTCTTGGTATGTAACATTTAAGGAGACTTTAAAATTAAAAATAAAGTCTGCCCATTCTAGCCTATGAAGGCCATTTACTTCAATGAGGGAAAAACGAATTTGGCTGTTTTTACCTCACCAGGGCTTATAAATCTATTTTTATAAAGTCCCTGCTTATAGTTACATGGCACCCAGCCCTAGGGGCACATAGGGCACACCTTAGGGGTGACTTATATGTAAAAATAAGGTAGTTTAAAACTTTGGAAGTACCTTTAATTCCAAAGTCGAATTTGCATATAACTTTAATTTAAAAGCAGCCAGCAAGGCAGGCTTGCTTTTAAAATGACACTGGGCACCTCAGCAATGCACCTAGGTGTGCACCACCTATGCTGTGGTCCCTAAACCTACATGCCCTACCATATACTAGGGACTTATAGGTAGGTTAACTTAGCCAATTATAATTAGCCTAATTTGCATATCCATTTTACACAGAGCACTGGCCCTGGGACTGGTAAGCAGTACCCAGGGCACAGCCAAGAGTCAGTAACCACCAGTACCTATCCAGAAAGAGTGGGGGTGATCAGGCAAAAAAAAAGGACTTTCCTACAATCGGTATATGTAATGTATTATCGGTTACTGGCAGTGCTTTAAATGGGCCGGTACTGTCCGGTACTGAGTACCGGCACTTTTTTATTTTGAGAGGGAGAGTACCGGCACATCTCAAGAAAAACGTAATACTTTTAATTGGAGAGTACCGGCACTTCTCGGAAACAAGCAGGTTCTGCACTTTCATTTTTCAATTTCAAGCACTGGTTACTGGTCAAAAGACCTTGATCCTGGGTCCCGGCTACTTTTATTGCTTTTGGCCATGACGTCACGTCCCGCCCAGAGGGTGTAGAATCGCACTTTTAGCACTGCAGGGAAGTGCTGGCAGCCTCCACAAGCATCACAGGTACAGTGGAAGACTGGGGGATGAAGTCTCACTCTAGCAAGCGAGTGTCTGGCGTCCCTGCAGTTAATAATTCATGGAGTTGATCCATCTTTAGATTTCATTGGTGTTGCAACTTGTCAAGAGCAGGCCTTCTTGGCGACAGGTGTAGTGTCTTCTTGGTGAATAGGAACAGCCTACTATCTCTAGTAGCAAACGCAGACAGCAGAATGAAAGTGGGAGTATAGAAATGTGTGAGAAATAATATCCGGCGGTAAGGAAAAAACTGGAGACCTGAAAAACCTTCCAACTGTCCAGGCGAAGCAGCAAAGCAAACCGCAAGGCATAAACAAAGTAGGAAATACAGAAGGTGGAGATTCCATGATTCCAAGAACCTTGATAACAGCAGCTGTGTACAAGAAGTCTCATGAGTGATGTAAAGTACCAGCCAGATTTTCAAGCGCAGGTCTCTTGGCAACGCTTGGATTGTCTTCCTGGTTCAAAGAAAAGGCCTCTTAATCTCCAGAGGCAGTGCCGGAACCTACATTTAAACAGGAAGTCTAGCAATGCTCAAGGAAATACTCCAGATAGAAGGAGAAAAAAACTAGCGACCTGAAGAAGCCTTCTAGCCTACTAGGCAAAGCAACAGGGCCACAAGGACGGGGAATAGCAACAGAAACTGGAGAGAACACAGAGTCCACGAAATCCAGTGAGCACGCTGTGATTCAAAAACAATTACGATGCAACTGGATTAACAGTGGAGCTCCTTTTATACTGGAGAACAGGACATTACATCATTCCAAATATTTGGCCACTGGACTTCAACCCCCAGCCTGCCACTGTACCTGTGACGCTTGTGGGAGCAGCCAGCACTTCCCTGCACTGCTAAAAGCGTGAGTCTGCACCTGCTGCGCGAGACGCCAGACACTAGCTTGCTGGGTGGGATGTCACTCCCCAGCCTGCCATTGTACTAACATGCTTGTGGGGGCGGTCAGCATTTGCCTGCAGCTCTAAAAGCATGAGTTGATGTCAGGGGCTCACAGCTGCCACGTCAGATTACAGATATTGATACTATTCTAGTACCAAATCCTTGTGTTTTCAATGATGAATTGACAGTTGACACTAACAGTACTCTGATTGACCGACAGACCCACATGGATCCACCCCCACCCAAGAAAATCTAAAACTTTTGATAAGAAAACCACTGTGCGCTCAAAAAAGGCAGACCGACAAAAAGGTTGGCAAGAAGGCTGAGTCTATAAGGATCTGCTCTGGAAGTGGGGGTCAGGGACACTGCGGGGAAGTTCCAAGCTATGCTTCCCTCATAGCTGCTTTTGAGGATGCTTTGACCAAATCCCTAGCACCCGTTAGCCGCTATTAGGTACATAGATGCCTCTCTAAACACTTTGATCAAGCAAGCCAGGTCGCGAATGCGGAAATAGCTAACACTTCACAACCTCGGATATCATCTGATCCCGTGTGTTGGAACAAATGCTGTATTAAAGGGTGGTCCCTTGGGGGCTGATTTAAATCGGATCTGTGGTGGCCCTGCTAACTCCCTTTCAAACACTCATAAAAGGAGAGTTCAACCCTGCATCCCTCTTGGTTAAAAGATAAATTGCAAAACACTTAAACAACCAAGAGTAGTACTAACAAAACGTACTTCAGATCTCGGAATCTGGACCGCACCATAACCAGCAGGGCCCTTCAACTGCCACCAGATGCTAAAACCCTGGGGATAGTTCTAAATAATGTTCCAACCCTAAAGCCCAATTCTGAAGAAGATAACAACCAGCTGAATAATAAAGTTGTGACTGGCTGACTAAGTTGTCAGTCATTTAGCTGTGAGTTCATAGCCTGCAACATCATCACAAGGGTCTATTGGGTTGGCCCCACGCCAAAAATGGAACAAGGGGATTGTATAGTTATTAACTTCAGACATGAACATATTGTAAGGTCCTGCTAGAAAGGTTATCTTCAAAGCATCCTTCCCATGACTGTATTATGGCTGTCCCATTGGGTTACTTTTATAAACCATCTGGCACAAACCATTTTGATTCTTTTGCCAGGGATCCTTGCGTTTACAGTATCTTTAAAATCCAACGTACAATCGTTTTTCCCCCCGGATCATGTTGACTGACTCACTTATGCAGGTCTGCCATCCGCAACCTCCTTGTATAGTGGATACTCCAGTGCTGAAAGTCAACTCAGTGGAGGATATATCACCCCATCCTTTCAGCTGCTCTATCACCGATGATGGTTTGACAGAGCCTTTGCTGAATAACACCATGTGAAGTTTGCCACTACAAGCCCTTAGCCAGCCAAGTTCACTAACAAAACTGCTGATTCTGTTTTGATTGACTCTGTAGACTTTATGGCAGGGGTTGCCACATATTTTTAAAGCCTAACTCTTAATTAATTTGCATGTTTTGGAACATAGCAGGTCTTTCCAGCAAAATGGATGAAGTAGATTGGTATGATGCAATCAAGAATTATAGTATTGTGTGTCTTCAAAAGGCTTGGTTTTTGTGAGCATATATTTGTAAATGGGTTTACTCCAGCTATGGCCTCCAAAGGTGACATGATAAAGGGGGCATTTTAATGCTGATCTCATCCTTCTCGGGGATGACAATTTAAAAAATTTATCTCAACTCTCCTATCAGATTATTACCTGTTTGTCTAAATCTACAGAAACCCTTGTTGTAATTCATTTTTATCATCATAATGTTGTCTCTACTAGGACGGTTATTGTAGCTTCTCTTGAACAGTCACTAAATAAGATTCTTAGTGTACTTGACATGGATTTTATTATAATCTGGGGGGATTTTAATTATAGATTGTGACTTGTGTACTGCTCATAATTGGAACATTCTCTCTCAGGACCTAAAAGAAGCCACCCCTTTGTCACGTTTCAGGCAATCTCTGAAAACTTTGCTGTTCAATCATGATTAGTTTTATTGGCTGTTTAATCACTGGTCACTGGTAAGTGCCAAAAGGCCTTCGGGTATAAGTTACACTCTTTAAATTCCAATCAAATCAAAACAAAAAGCCTTGTCATTTATAAATATACAGTGGCCAAGAAGGGTTGTCTCCATCTTGCCTTCATAGACCTCATTTCAGATTTTGACTGGGTGAACGGGGGAAGCTGTGGCTTAAAATGCTTAACATGGGTATAGACGAGGTGCTAGTCTCTTTTTTGGCCAGGTTATATGAAGATGTAGCTGACCGTATAAGATATGGTAAGAGAGAGGAATGTACTGACACAGTTAGAATGGGTGCAGAAACATGGTGTGAGGCAGGTGTGTGTGTTGGCACCATTTCTTTTTTGACTTTATATTAATGACTTAGATGTTTGGTTGAAAAATCGAGAAGCTGACACACCCATGGTGGATACGTAGAGACTTACGGCTCTGCTTTATGCTGATGACTGCATTCTGATTTCAAGGACAGGCAAAGATCTTCATCAATTGTTGGAAAAATTTGTCTCCTTCATAGATGATGCGGGTTTAAGGACTAATTCGGCCAAGTACCACATGATGATTGTGGGGAATGTATGTTATGTTTTGCGGCCATATTAGGTATATGGAGAAAAGCTCTTTGAAGTTCAGTCCTTCACCTGTCTGGGTGTCCCTTTTATTGGTAAGGGCAACGGATCATATCTAATTAAGGCTATAAGCCTACGGTTTCATCAGGCCTTTTTTTGATTTGTGAGGAAGTTCGGCTCCAAAGCTCAGGATGGCATGTTTACCATTTACGAGGTGCATTTTCACTTCACTCTAACGTAAGGGGCTGGAGTATAGGGCTATTGTGACATTTTGAATTTGTAATCCAAAGAAAATGTGTTTTTGAGACAGCTCCTGACCCTACCTAATAACCTTCCTGGTTATTTATGTCAGACAGAATTAGGCCTCTGTCCATTGAAAGACTCTATCAGAGTTGCCTCTATAATGCTATGGCATTCAATATGGCGTAAACAAGAGACTGTGCTTAATCTTGAGATGATTATTGATTGTCTGTTTCTTGATCATGCATCCAGTATTCCATGGCTTAGTTTTGTGAGAGACCTATTTGTTGCACTAGAAAGATCTGATGGTTTTGATAGTCCTGAGACACCAATTGAAGTCTGATCTCCTTGATTTGCAGAAAAAATGTAGCAAGGCCCCTTTCAAGGGTACGAGAAGGGTAGAGGGGTATCTACCACGGGTCACTGCGGAGCATATTGAACCTTATGTACGGTTTCCTTTTTGGTCTCCCCAAAGAAGTTATTTGGTGAGATTTAGGTTCAATATTGCTAGTTTTTTAGTATTTTACCCCAGTAAAGTTTATTCTGACTCCGATCTTGAACCTTGCCCGTGTGATTCAAGTACTACACAGTCTAAGTTACATTTTGTACCCTTTTGTAACGTACCCTTGTTGAGAAGCTTGAACATCAGAAGCTGCAGATCAGCCTTGCTTCATCTACAGCTCTTACAAACAGAATATGTATGCCTGATGATTTATACATGTATTCGTTCAGCTGTGAAATTAAGAAACCTTGTAGGGAAGTAGTTTAGCAAGCTTTCTGGAAATTTCTATGTGCCTTGTTTTCAATATATTTGCACATGACCATAACCCTGACATTTTATTTATATTTATTAGTATGCATTAGCATAGTACATTGTGGTATTTTCTACCCAGGAATGTTCCTGCTTTCTGCACTGTCTCTGGGTCATTACTGTGTGTGTTTTCTAAATATATTATGCACATTACACTTTTGCATAATTGTTATTATTTTTTTATATGGTTGTTTTTAACCAAATAAAGATGTTTCTGATCTGATCTCAGTGCAGTAAACAAGTTGACATTCCACGTCCAAAGCTTTCCCATCGAAAATTCTTCCTTACACCACTCTCTTGCTGTCTTGAAACAAGGTTCTTTGGATCCTCCTCTTGCTGGTTTGGTAGACTTTAAATCTGAACAGAATTTTAGGAAACTAAAGGCCCTTTTGGACACTTGTCAGGTGTATTTCACCTTAAAACCCCATATTTATGCTAGCAATAGATCAAAGGTGGGGTTTATGATGAGTAATAAGACTGGCAATGCCTTGGCCTGGGCTGTGTCCTTAGTTTCTGATGCCAGTCTACTTCTGGACAATGTCCAGCTCTCCTTACAGAATTCAAAGAAATGTTTGATCATCAAGGTCCATAGTAGTCCAACCAAGAGGAGATTTTAGAACTCAACCAACGCTCCATGGATTTGCATATTTTCGTCTCCAAGTTCAAAGGTTTAGTTAGAGAGATTACCAGGTCTCACTCCGCCTTGTTCACTTTATTCTGAAAAAGGTTGATTGTCGAATTGTAGGCCGAATTTCCTAGAGTTGCGAGACCACCGTCCCTACAATAACGTTTTCAGCTAACCATCCAAATTGATAGTTGCCTTCAGGAAAGATGTATGGAACGCCATAAACAATCTTAGTAAAACCCCTTCAAAGGTCTAAATTTAAGATACCATTTAAGCCTTCTGATCATGAAGACAAGCCCATGTAAGTGACCTTTACTAAAGGTCCTTTGACTGAGGAAGAAAAGTTGAGATGACATAAGCAAGGGGTCAGTTTGTACTGCGATCAGAAAGGTAATCTTCTGAGCGCCTTCTCCGTGCGTCCTGTACATCAACCTAAGGACTTAAGAAACTACAAAGCTTGCCCCTCGTGCAAAGAATAAAGAAGAGTGTTAATCGGACACCACTGCTTCCGCCTCTGAAATCCTCTGGGTTTGTCCTACTGCAAGAACAATTTCAGATTCAGTCACAATGTCTCTCTGGCCCTGTTCTTGTGGACTGTGGAGCCTTGGTATATGCTTCAAGAAAATCTCCAAACTTACCCCTCCAATCAGAAACATACTTAAAAAGAACAAGTCCTTTCAGTGAAATCATAGTGCCACCTTAGCCTTCGAAAGGCTTAATCTGATGCTTCCAAGCCCTTTATTCTTAAGACAATGCCTCAGAGCAAGCTACAGGAGCTGTTTTCATTCAGCTCGGTCAAGATGCAGAAGAGCATCCTTTTGCCTTTTTCTCTGGAAAATTCTCCAAAGCAGAAAGGAATTATTCTGTTCTGGAAAATAATTTCTTGATATAAAATTAGATTTTTAAAGATGAAGACATTTTTTTTACTTAGAGCTCAATTTCAAGTAATAGTCCACATCGAGCACAGAAATCTTCAAGACCTCCAACAGGCTGAATGCAGAAATAGTGGGCAAGCCTGCTGGGCATTCTTCAATAATTTTACTTTTTCCTTACCTACATTCCTGATTCAGAAAATGTTCTTGCAGACTCCTTATCTAGATGGTATCCTAAACAAGAGAATTCCAGGACCATAGATAGACCAGTGTCACTCAAGCCTTAGTTTCTGCAGCTATCTCTAAATTTCTTTAGTCAGTTCATCCTAAAAACAATTTCACTTCCATGACCCAGAAAAACATTTTCCTCGATTTTAGATAAAGAATACAAATTGTCTGATTTTTGTCAAGAAAGGCTCATGCTTCACCTTTGCCATGATTCAGCAATCTCCAGAAAAAGAGGCTGAAAATTCACTGAATAATTATTCTGAAGGACGTTCTGATGGCCATATCTTCACCATGATATCACAAGATATATCAAGTCATGTGAGGCATTTTCCCAAAAAATATCTGAACCACAAAGAGAAGCAGGATTATCAACACCTGAGATTCCCTCTAGCATTTAGGAAGTCATCTCTACTGACTACATAATAGATTTGCCTCTATCTGAGAAATGCTACACAATAATGCTCCACAATAATGGTATACTAAAATGACTCCTTTCTTCTCTTCTTCCCAAATTACAAACTGCATCAGAACTGGCTCTGATTTTCTACTCTATCACATTTTGACTGCAAGGATTACCCTTGAAAATTATATTGATCATGGACCTCAATATGTCTGTACATTTTGTAAATCCCTATGTCATAAACTTGGCATCTATAGGACACTAACTACTGACTTTCACCCTCAAACTAATGGCAAAACGTAAAGGTTAAATTAAACCCTGAAAAAATTCATTTCTGCTACTCAAGACAAATAGAAGACTCTCATATCTGCAGCTGAGTTTGCTGACAATAACACAACCCATACTTCAAAAGGGTTCTCTCCATGTGCATTTACATGATTTCACCCTCAAGCTTTTCCTGGTTCCCTAGAAACAGATGACCTGCTACTTGCAGTTCAAAATTAATTGGAAAGATTAAAGAAGTGTGAAGTGAAATTAATTCAGAATTTCAGGCCTCTAGGTTGAAACGAAGAAACAGGCTAAGCAGCAAAAGTGACCAGCTCATACATATAAGATAGGAAGCATTATTTGGTTATACTCCATCAATTTACCTCTTTCAATCTGTATATCTAAGTTTTCTCCTAGGTATTAGGGCCCTTTTGAAGTTTCCATGATCATTATTGCTGTCACTGTAAGATTCAAGCTTCTCCTGTCTTTAATGGTTCATCCTTCCTTTCATGTCTCCCATGTAAAGCCCTATTTTCGTCGTAAAGGACCTCAGGTTAAGAAAAGACCCAATCCCACTCACTGATGGGTAACCTCAGTATGAAGTTCAGGAGATCTATGATCTCTGTTATTGTTCCTGGAAACCAGCTGAACATGCCAATGCCCCCTTTTGGTTAAACATTTCTATGCCAAATTCCCCCAGGAGCTTCTAAAAGGAGTTAGAGTTTAAGGGCTTTCCCTTACCTCTTTGCCATGGCTGGGGACGACTCCCAAGGCTGCATGTATTGTATCCAGGTTCACGCTCATGCCTCAGGTTGTTCCGGTCTTGGAATGCCACAGTGTCCCACCATACATTTTGTTTTTTTCCTGGCATGCACAAGGAATTTTGGAGTGACCGCCCCTGCATGCCGGCTTGCCAGTACGCTGTTCGCAGGATAAATATAATTAACCACAGCTCATAACATTGCTATAATATTCTTATTAGCTTGATTAAATCAATTATGATACCGTGATCATTTGCTACCATTCAGTATGCATTTGTAGTCGACTTAAAATATAGTAAGGTGCAGATGCTGGCTGAGTAGTTTCAGTATTTCCAGCTGATTCAGGACTGGATGAACATAGAGTACCATCTTTTAGCTGAATTCATATCGCCCCCATGCTTAACTGGGAAAGTAAAATAGGTCTTAAAATGTGTATTTCATTCTCTTGAAAGATTCATATGACATGAAGTTTTTTATACTATTTGAAAGACAATTATTTCTTCAAAATATGATCTGTGTCTTAACTATTGGCACAATATGTTCATTTTGTTTATTGCACTAGTAGGTATGTTTACCTAAATCACGATGTATTTTGCTTTACGCATTGGCACAGGATGTTTTCTATGTCTACTGTACTAGTATGCACATTTGCACATAAAAAATTCGATTCTATGTCAGGACCGGAGGCGAGGATTATGCATATCTTTCTTCACTCTTTATTTAACGGCAAGCTCAAAGTTCAACAAGTCCACAAAAAACTACAACATCCATGAGTCAACATTCCCATGGTAGCCACTGTCCAATCATCTCTGTTTGCGACTATATGTATAAATATCACTTGCCACATTCGTTCACCCTCTGTCTTCACTGCTCCGTGTCAGTTAAGTTGCCTTTACTGCCTCTTGAGTATACATTTTGAAAAACGTGATTGTATGTTGCTTTTCTTTTACGGCATTGTATACAGCACTGTTTTTTGCACTGTTTGCTCTTCAAGAGCTGTTGCTAATGACGCTCACCACACACAGCAGGCTGTGTTGCCTGAGCGCTGTTTCGTTACATGGTGACGCGGGGGCTCCACCAGAGGGCGCCCTTTCGCGCCGCTCTGTGTTTTACAACGTGTTTTCTAGCGTTTTGAGTTGCGATCACGCTCAATCGCTAGAAATTCAGCGCAATAGGGGTTTCCTTGAGCCTAGGCTCATACTAACCCCTCCAACCCTCACAATACACCGCTATGCGGTAAGTTGAACACTGCTTTGCGGTAGGACTCTCTCCCTTTGGGAACTACGCACGATCCTGGCAGTGCGTTAGGGGGCCGTTAAGTCCCTTATTTTTGCTCTTTAGCGACAGATACGTGGGGAGGCTGTCCTACTTATTTAACAGGGTGTTTTTGTTGGTTGCAGCCTTATTACTTGAATCCCACAATGCAGTCCATGCAAGACTATGATTCTTTCCCCGCCTTGTTCCCCGGGGAGGGCCCTTCACAGCGTACTCTACCCCCTGGGGTGGATGTCTTGTTTTCTCAGGCAATAGCCCAGGCCCCTATTAAAGAGAGTGTGGCACAGCTAGCTGAAAAAGTGTCTAAGGGGACTCGCATGATTGGGGAGACGGAGGCTGGACCTAAGTCTGCAAATGTCTCAGCTCCCAAGAAATTGCGCAAGTGCGATGTGGGGCACCTAGAAAACTTTGAGCGCCTTGCTGAGGCTTTTTATAAGGGAGGGATCTCAGCCCGGAGTGACTGGTGTTGCGGTTCACCACACATTGGACCCTGATAGGGGGTCACCCAAAAAGGTGGATGGGGACTCTGATGGGGATTCTTCCTCTGCGGAGGACCAGGCCTCCGGTCGCCCTTGGCGCCCTGGGGCCACCATGCCAGATCCGCTGGAGGCGGAAGACTCCAGTTCAGATATATTCGGACCCGAGGGCATTTATCACCCCAGATCCTCGGAGTGGCGGCCGGACCAGAAGGTGGACGAATATGTGGCCAGCAAGATTTGACAACCTCTGGACAAGGAGGTTCGGGCCCACCTGAAGGCCCAGTGCCCGCACCCCACATCACCAGATAAAGTTGCGGCGACTCTGGACATAGATCCAAAAATGTGTACCTTTTTTGCAAAGGATCCTAAAAAAGGAATTGATCGGTCCTGGAGAGCTTGCCAGGACAAGCTCGTAGACGTGTTAGGAACCCTAACCCAAATAATTCAGTTGGCTAAACATGTGAGTCGCACAGACACACCCCTGCTGACGGATGTCATTACTGGATGGGCCCAGAGGGCAGTTTGCCTCCTGGGCAACGCTAACTGCGCCATCTCAGCTGAGAGGCACCGTTCTTTACTTATTAAAATAGACCCCAAGCTGGGGGAATGGACCAACTCAGAGGCAGGGGCAGTCGCCCAGGGTAATTTATTTGGCGACCCGTTCGTCGAAGAACTGGGCGAATTTGTCACCACCTTTTCGGCGCTGGACAAGGCTCATTTTTCTATCAAGAAAATCTTCCCTGGGAAGGTTTTTAGAGGGGCTGGACGAGGCAGGGGCCGCTCCTCCGGCCACCTCATTCAGCAAGGCCCCAACTCCTATGGCTACCGAAACAATGGATGGCGAGATGGTCGTCAAGGCGCCTTCTTCCCCAATCGGGGTAGAGGGAAAGGCAGAACAAACAGGAACCGCGGAGGAGCGAATGCCCCAGGAGGCCCTTCCGGTAAGGATTATCCTTTCTTTCCCTCAAATTATCGGAGGGAGATTAAGTTTATTCAGGCACAAATGGGCACGTATAACTTCCGATTCCTGGGTGTTGCAGACAGTGACAGGGTTCCACATAGAATTCTGGGGAACACCGGTCCAGGAATGTCTTCAGAGACCTTGACCTCTACGGAAAAGGAGTCCGCTCTGATACACTCAGAAGTGCACGACCTACTTCGGAAGGGGGCCATATGCAAGTCTGTCCTTCATCCCAGGGGGTTCGTGAGCAATCTCTTTTTGGTAGAGAAGAAGGACAAGAGGTTTTGCCCGGTTATCAACCTCAGAACATTCAATGAGTGGGTAGTCTACAGGCACTACAAGATGGAGGGCATTCATATGCTCAGGGATCTTCTGCTGCAGGGGGACTGGATGACTCATCTGGATCTCAAGGATGCTTACCTGACGGTCCCAATTTTTTCCCCTCATTGCAGACAGGTGTTTGAGTTCACGTCCCTCCCTTTCTGCCTATCTTCGGCACCGTGGTGTTTCACCAAACTGCTCAAACCAGTGGTGGAATGCTTCGGTCTTGCGGGATTCGCCTAATCATTTACCTCAGCAGTATCCTCCTCATGGATCAATCTCAGTCGCAACTTTTATCCAACGCGACCACGACTATTGCACTCCTCCAGGATTTGGGGTTTGTGATAAACCAGCAGAAATCGGATCTCCTGCCATCGCAGTCAATTACTTTTCTGGGGTTTCTCATAGACTCTCAGTCAGCTTCCCTCAGCCTCCCGGGATCGAAGATTTCTAAGATTAAGAAGGAACGGATGAAGGTCATGAGACACAACAGAATCTCACTTAGACAATTAACCAGAGTAGTGGGACTTCTCTCATCATCGATTCAGGCCATTTTTCCAGGCCCTGTTCACTCCCGGGCTCTCCAACGTCTGAAGGTGCATCAACTTTGCTGCGGTCTAACTTATTGCGAGCTTATCTCCCTTACTCAGGAGGCGAGAACAGAACTCCAATGTTGGCTGGACCACATGGAGGCGTGGAATGGCAGGGCCATTTTTGGAGCCTTGCCGGACTTCATCATAGAGTCGGACGCCAGCCTTCAGGTTTGGGGAGCCCGATGCGAGGATGTCTCGTTCGGGGGAAGGTGGACCCCACTGGAACTCAGTCTGCACATCTATTGTCTGGAGCTCCTGGAGGGTTCCTTTGCCAGTTGGTCTCTGACTCTGGGCAAAGTCTCCTGTGTTGTTCTTCTGAGGATGGACAACATGTCCGCAGTGCAGTACATAAATTGCCTAGGGGGCACGTGTTCGAGGGCCCTTGCAGAACTGGCAAAGGATTTTTGGAATTGTTGCCTCCAGCATCAGATTTCAGTGACAGCGGAGTACCTTCTGGGTTCCCAGAATACTCTGGTAGACTGGAACTCCAGGTTTCTGGGAGACTCCAGCGATTGGCAGCTGGACAGAGTGGTTTTTCAGGCACTCATGGAACGTTGGGGTCCGTGCTCTGTGGATCTCTTTGCATCCAAATGGAAAGCCCAGTTACCGATTTACTTCAGTTGGGGCCTGGACCCAGGTGCTGCGGCAGTGGATCCTTTTTTGCATGACTGGGGGAGACACTAGGGGTATTCACTCCCCCTTTTCCTTCTGATCCCGAGGGTGTCAGCCCAGGTATGCTGTCAGGGGGCTACAGTGGTTCTGATAACCCTACTTTAGAGGTCACAGGTGTGGTTTCCGTCCCTGCTGGAGCTCTCTTGCGATTTCCCCATTCTTCTCCCAAACTCTCCATCGATTCTCCAGGACCCCGCAGGGCACTTTCACCCTCTGGTCCTTCAGGGTCACCTCTCTCTGGTGGCTTGGAAGATTTCTGGACTCGCTGGAAGGACTGTCAACTTTCACAGGATGCTGAGAAATTCATAAAACAGGCATGGGCTCCGGGAACATGTAAGCAGTACAGATCCACATAGCATCGATGGGCTCGTTGGTGTTTGGAAAAACATATCGATCCCATGGGGGCCCAAGTTACGGATATCATAAACTTTCTTGCTGAACTAGCAGAGACTGGTTTATCTTTTATTGTTCCCTAAACTCTTTTAGATCAGCAATATCGGCGGGTCATCCCCCACTGCAGAATCGTCCGGTGGGAGAGCATCCTTGGGTGTGCAAATTGCTTAAAGGTATAAGAATATCCCGACCTCCGGAACCCAGGTACTTGGAATTATGGGATGTCAATCAGGTTCTGCGTCTCTCATCCTCATGGCAGGATAACCAATACCTCTCTCTAAAGGAGTTGTCAGCTAAACTAGCTATACTGCTATGCCTGATATCATGCAAAAAGGTGTCGGACATCAGAGCCCTGGATATCTCGGCAAGGGTTTTTTCACCTGAATGGGTGACCTTCACGGTTTCCGGGCGGACCAATTGTAATATCAGGTTGGTAACCTATCCAGCTTTTCCTCATGCACCGAAGCTCTGCATGGTAAGATGCCTCAAAACGTATGAGGAGGTGACGGCCGAATTTTGGCCGCCAAGAGAACGACAATTGTTGATTTCGATAAAGAAGCATTTTAAGGCAGTTTCTTCTCCTTCCGTAGCTAGATGGACCAGATGGATTTTGGAGGAAGCAGGCATCAATGTACAGGTCTTTGTGGCACACTTCACCAGGGGTGCTATGGCCTCCAAAGCCATTCAGGTAGGCGGCAGGCTGGATGACATCATGAAATCCGCGGATTGGTCGTCAGAATCTACTTTCAAAAAAGGATATTTTAAACCTATTCATGAAGCAGCCTCGTTGGTGGTAGATAAGCTTTACTTGCATAATCCTCACCTCCGGTCCTGACATAGAATGAGAAATTTCCTAGCTATTGAGAAGGAAAGTTTCAATTCTATTATGGACACGGAGGTGAGGATTATCCCACCCTACACAAGGAATGTGTCTTCCCCCTCCACCCCCCCCGGGAGCTGTTTGGAAGCATCATCTGTCGAGGTGGTATCTATGTTTACACTGGATGTATAAGAATTCTAGTTTTCTTTATTGCTCATTTGGTAATGGTTTCATAAATTTGATGTGGTATGAAGGGAAATGCAGTCTAACCACGGTATGCTTACTTCACTTGTTTAGTTTTTTCTTTGAAACAATTCTTTCTTTAGTTTAATATGTGATGTTGCTCTCGTAGGATCAGAGGCGGCAACAACCTGAGGATTCTGAACTTCCCTCCACAGTGAAGTCCAGGGCGAACGAAGGCGGCAAGGGATATTTATACATATAGTCGCAAACAGCATTGATTGGACAGTGGTTACCATGGGAATGTGGACCCATGGGTGTTGTAGTTTTTCGTGGACTTGTTGAACTTTGAACTTGCTGTTAAATAAAGATTGAAGAAAGATATGCATAATCCTCTCCTCCGTGTCCTTAATAGAATTGAAACTTTCCTTCTCGATAGCTAGGAAATTTCTCATTTGCACAGTGTTTCCTCTAATGTGAACAAGGCCCTCACAGGCCGAAACGCGTCATTGGCAGCATCGCAATAATAAATACAGCAGTCACAAGAAGTGTTGGTGCCTGACTCTTTATAGAGAGTGGTTGGAGATCCTTGCATAATATTCTTATTAGTATACCTATCCAGTACTGTGTTGTTCATGATTCCCTGACATATATCTGTATTGTTTTATTATGGTTTTGAATGTTTATTCATTAATTATTTTCCCAATCCAAGATGGCTGAACCTTTTCCTGAATTGTGTCACATCTTATTTGGCACTATAAAAGGTGAATCCATTTTAAAAGCTGTTGTTTTGCAATTATGTTTGCTTGATGGCTCGTTCACTAGATTAATGGAATCTCCACCATCTCCACTTCTTACTTTGTGTAAATTTTTCTCTTCGCCTTGCTTCTTGGCCTGGACAGTTGGAAGAGTGTTTCTGGTCTCCAGTTGTTTCCTTCCTGCTGGATATTATTTCTGGAGCATTTCTAGACTCCCTGTTTTATTCCATTATCTGGATTTGTTAATGGAAATAGTTGGCCGTTTCTGTGTACCAAGAAGACCCTACACCTGTCACCAAGAAGGCCTGCTCTTGACAGCCTAGGCATTGTGGTCATATGGCACTGGGCTTTGGATTAAAGTACCCATCACATGGCTTCCTCCCCACTGTATTCAGAGAATAGGCACAACAGACATTGTCAGCTAAGCATTTCAAATATCACTGACATCACTGGGCTCTCGTTTAAAAAATGCCTGAATTCCCATGTTCTTGGATTGGTTGCCACGTTGCCCGATGTCTTATGTGACATCTTAAGTCAGTTGCCCTTTTGTAGAGCTTCATACCCCTGATGAGGTGTGTGCTGAAATTCATTACCAGATGAGGAGCCCTTTACACCATGTGGGAGCGCTTTATTAATGAGTGTTGAATTTCAGTTTGACCTATGTGGAAAGCGTTTTGATTTTGAGTGTGATTGACTAGCGTGATGATTTTATTGTGATATAGGTCTCTGTGTCTAAGTGTGCGATGGAGGAAAGATTACTAAGGGACAGAACACATGCACTTTACTTTAACTTAATGTTGTGTCTGGTTAAGAGGTAGTGGGGTTCGAGCAAGGGCACTGGAATTATGCAGCAGGGGTGGACCAAATTATGTGACAGGGTTGACTAAATTATGCAACAACAAAAGGCAAATCATGCAGCTCAATGCAGAACATTTTGTGATAGCATTACTTGATTATTTTATTATTTTCCCACATGGTAATACTGCCTGGGCAAAGGTTTCCCTTCATTATAAGCAGTTTAACACCCAAATACAACAATAAACAACAAGAGGTGACTGGTCAACCTTTGCAATGGGCCTTCACTTGTGCGGCATTATTTGTTAAAATCTGCACATTATGCAGCAGAGGATGGATCATGCGGCAAATGCGGAAAATCATTGGTATCATGAATGATGAGAAGTATCACCCTGATTGTGTTGCTGTGCTTCTGCATGGAATGACATAGTGTGGAGTGAAAATTAGATGTGCATGTGGTCTCGGTTACCATCTGTAAAGGGGGAATTGATTCCACATCTTGAGAGGGTTTGAGGGGTATCCTCCAGCAAGAAAAATGCTTTATTAGAGTCTACTCAGAAGAGAAGGTTGAGCAACCCACAAGAATGCACTGGGTACAATCAGTAATGTCACATCTACAAATTCCACCCATAAGCTATGGTGAATGACCCACATGCGTGCTCATGAGAAATACAGCCACTGTACATGCTCTTTTTAGTGATTACTCAGTACTGACCGAGAAGTAATGTACAGATATACACTTATTAATCATCCACAGCCCAAGATCACGCTAGGCATGCAGACTCACAAGCAAATGTTAATAGTAAAACTATAAACAACAAAATGCAATATGTAATCTTACAGACAGCACTGGATTAAGGTGTCTCGTATGACTTAAACCCCCTTGAAAGCCATGCAGACGCAACCGGTTGAGCTGTATGGCATTTGAGAGGTCATTTAAGCATAGGGTGAATAGCCAGAGAGGCAGGCTCCATCTTCCACTGAAATACTTTAGTCATTAGTACCCATAAGGATCAGAGGGAACATTTTATCTTGAATGCTGCACATAGTATACTAACAAAGATGCATGCATTATGCGTAGGAAACCCCAAGCTTCTGTCAACAGGGAGAGAGATATGCCCATCATGCACCTTGATGGCACCTGAACGCATTTTAGATAGTGAGATGGAATCAATGACATGGCAATAAAATACAGTCCTATGTAAGACATGGAATGGATGCTTGCCCTTGCCCAAATCAGAAAATATATAGCAAGTATCTATAGATGTACTTTAAAGTGTTGTGAAATCTGCCCATCTTAAGCTAAATCATGTGTCCCCCATTTCAAGGATCTGCTGGACACTGGTGAAGTTGGCACATTTTAAAACGCATAAAGTAGTAATATGTCCCAAATGGAAGCAACCAGATGTGAACAACATAAATATCATTAGACACTTCCTGAGTTGTCACAACGTTTGGAATGCAGTATGTCGAAAATCTCCCAGACATTAAAGAAACAGAGGTAAGCAACACTATGACTATATTTGGTATATCTCTCCTTTCCCTCTCCACTACCCCCCTGCTTGATCTTGTTCTTCTCCACCCCACCGCTTACTGGCTCTGCTCACTTTCTTTGCTGTGCTTTTCCTCTTTGCAGTCTCTGTTTTTTCTGTCTTCCGCTCTTTCCTTCTATCCCTCTCCAATCACTCGCTGTGTGAACTGTCACTTCCCCAACCCTGACCACGTGCTAGCTCAACTTTTGTTTCTTTGCCCTGCTTTCCTTCTTTGTAACCTTTGTTGTTTGTCTTCTGCTCTGTGCTCTTTTTCTCCTTTCCCTCTCCACTCACCCCGGTGTGATTCTGAGCACTTTGACGTCCACCCTGCTCTCTTTCCTCTCGTGTGCTCTCCCTTCACAGATCCTGATGACTGTCCGAGTCTGCTGATCCACCCAATAGCCGTGTACTCCTTTGACTACAATCAAAGGGGTCCATTGGTCACAGCAGAGAGAAGTCATATCAGCTTAAATCAGCTTTCGTGGCAAATGGTGCCCCGGTTGACTATAAGTAAACGTTTGTGATGTGTATGCAGTTTTGCCTGCCTGTTGTTTTCCAATCTATTCTGCTGCAAGTCCCACTCTTCCTGGCTTCCTCCTCTCCTCTTTGTCCATGCCACTCACCATACCTGTTCTCGCAGGCAAACATTGTGTATTAGAAATCTGAACTCATCTACCTCTAGGTGCACTTGTTTGGTGGTTTCTGGGTAACGACTAGGCTGGGTCAGCAGATGAGCCTATGAGCCTGAGAGAGGGTCATGTGACCCCGCCACTAGCCTATATTATCCCTCTTCTCAGGGCATTTCAGCACAGGCACTGAGGCAAAATACAGAGAGGACAAGGATGTCTTCCCTATGTGGGCTTGTTCATGCCTAGTAGGGCCAAGGACCAGCAATGCTGTCCATTTTCCCAACTATATAATTTTTAAAATATATATTGTTATTGGTTTTACACAAGTGGTAAACAATGACATCGAGTTGAAAACACTTATATGACACTTGATTACAGAGCATAACCCAGTGTCCCCAGAGGTGTATGACTCGTAGGCAAACACTGTTCCCTACATACATAGATGTGCTGGGGTGGTACCACAATCATTCTAGTATAGACATTTCACAGTCTTCTGGGCTTTCCAAATCGCAGTACCTGCACCACGGGCTCCAGATCTTACCATATTACTTTGGGCAACCTCGGGCCTTATATGTGACCTTTTTGGCCACCATGTATAAATCCACGCCCTCTTCCAGTCATCCATCGTTGGCGTTTCAGGGGCCCCCACCGGTTGGCAATATCCATCTTAGCCACCACTAAACCCACGTTACAGAAGAGCAGCTGTGCTCTCTGGATACCAATATCTGTGGAGATGCCAAGAACTACATATTTGGGATCGGCTGGGAAGGGTATATTGAGGACATGTCCTAAATCATTTATTATTTTCTCCCAGGAATGGTGGACAACATGGCAGTCCCAAAGGGTATGTAAAAATGTTCCTGGTTGCATTCTACACCTCAGGCATTCCAGGGACTCTGCTCTCCCGAATTTATGAAGTCTAATTCGATCACAATACATTTGATGCAGTATTTTGAATTGTATAAGTCTCAGTCTTGTTTTTATGGTGACTTCTCTAGGATGCATGAGAGCTGCCTCCCATTTGTTGTCGTCTAGCTCCCCCAGTTCTCTACCCCATGTTTCTCTCAATTTCTGGATGTTGTCTGGGACATTATTATTTGTAGTTTTGTATGTGTATGAGATCGCTTTTTCGGGTATTTCCTCTCAGAGTAGACTGCCTTCTATTGGGGCATATTTTAGGACATCCTTTGTGTCAATTTCCTCCGCCTGCCCTGCATGTCTCAGTTGTAGGTATCTATAGTATTGTGTGGGGCTTAGTTTATAGTCTCTCTGGTGAGAGGCAAAAGGGATCATTGTTCCATTCTTTAGGAGATCTCCTAATTTAGATATCCCAATGAGGTTCCAGGACCGAAACCCTCTGAGTTTCCCAATTTCCTTAAAACTCCAACCAAGGCACAGAGTGGTCTCCCAAGTGATCTTTCCTGCCCACCCTAGGTATTTGCTGGTTTTGAACCTGATTCCAATTGCTACTTGTGTCTCTGGCAACAATTTCTTCCAGCCCCTGCCTCCATAAAGGTAATGTAGGTAGGACTTTGTCTGGAATTGGAGACACTTTACTTGGTAGGTGGGGTGGTCAGTGGGTGCATTGTCTCACTCATTAATAATTATCAAATGGGCCTCGCAGTAATATGCCCTGATATCCGAGAGGGCCAGGCCTCCATTGTACTGATTTCTCGGTGAGGTCTGTAGTGCTATTCTGGGATGTCCTCCCCCCCTCACAGTAATTGGCGTATTTCCCTGTTGATCTTGGTAAAGTATTCTTCTTATGGGATGGGATAATAGGTATTTTGAAGTATGTAGAGGAATTTAGGCAGTGCTATCATTTTGAACGTTACTGCACGGCCCATTAAAGTCAATAGTAGTTTTGTCCATCTGCCCACATCTTTCCGGAAGTCTGCTTTCACTCGCGAAGGTTGTTATCCAAATCTCATTTTGTCTGTTTAGTGTAACATATATCCCTACGTAATTGAACCCTTCTCGTGTTATACTGATATGGCGAGGCAGATTGAACAGTGTTGTTTCCCCTCCAGTTGGCTATAAGTATGACTTACCCCAATTTATATTACAGCCGTAGCACCTGCAGTATCGCCAGAATAGTCTCCTCAGGGTTGGTGACATAGAGAAGGACATCATCCGCATAAAGGGAGATCTCGTCGTCCCCTGGGGTTTCCTCCATACTAAAGCCTCTGATCACTTGGTGTGTCCGAATCAGGCAAGTTTATGGTTGCAGAGTCATGGCAAACATGTAAGAGGATAAGGGGACAGCCCTGCCTGATGCCACTCTCAATTGCAAAATCCACTGATTGAACACCATTCACCCTGACCGCCGCCATGAGGCTTCTGTAAAGGAGCTTGATCCAATCCTGAAACTTAGGGCCAAAGCCATATTTCTTCAGCACCAGCATTAAGAAGAGCCAGTGGACTGCGTCAAATGCTTTTTCAGTATCTAACACAAGGAAGACATGTGGGTCTCTTAGATGTCTGATTGTCTCTAGCCAGGTGTACAATTGGCGCAGATTAAGCGTGGTCGACCTCTGTCGCATGAAACCAGATTGATCATTGTGGATTAGAGGGCTAATGACCTTTTTCACTCTTGCTGCCAATATCAAAGTCAATATTTTCGATTCTATGTTTAATAGTGAAATTGGGTGATACGAGCCACAATTCGTAGATGGTTTCCCTACTTTATGTATAATCACTATTATGGTTCTTCGGAGATCTGGGGGGATATGAGGGGAGGTTCCCTTCTCTCTTAGCTTCTTTGTAGAGTTTCAATAAGTGGGAGGCCAAGATGGAGGAATTACTTTTAATAAATTCTACTGGTATACTGCTAGGGCCAGGGACCTTTCCTAATTGTAATCTGGCGATAACCGCTTGGACCTCCAAAAGGGAGATGTTTCCTCTAATTCCTTGCTGTCTTTTGGCTGAAGACTTGGCATGAGGATGGCCGCCAAATAGGTCTCAATTTGTGGGGTGTCAGCTAGCGGGCATGTTTCGTAGAAGGCGTTGTAGTATTTGGCAAAAGGCTGTGCTATCACCGTGTCTGTGATATGGACAGTACCCACCTCGTCCACAATATTGTGGACACACCGAGCCTCTAACTCTCATCTTCGCAGCCAAGCCAGTATCCAGCTTGCCTTATCTCCTGTGTCAGAAAGTTTGTGATGGGTTGCTAGAATTTGAGATCTCACCTCCCTATCAGCTAGAGCATGGTATTCTTCCCGGAGTAGTGCTATGGTGTGCAGCACTTGTGGGTCTGCTATGGGATCTAGCTCCTTCTCAAGGGACAGTAGTCTATTGTTAGAAACTGTGTCTTTGGTTGGAAGTCAGGTTACCCAGTCCAAGCAAGGACCTTCACTCTAGTCAGGGTAAGTCACACACAATCCAAATTATCCTGTGCCCACCCTCTGGTATCTTGGCACTGAGAAGTCAGGCTTAACTTAGAAGGCACTGTGTAAAGTATTTGTGCAATAAAACATGCAATAACACAGTATAAACACAACAAAAATACACCACACAGGTTTAGAAAACTATAGAATATATATATATATTATATATATATATATATATATATATAGAAGTTTATCTGGATAAAATAAAGTCAAAAGGATCAAGATTTGATAAGTACACATTGAAATAATATCACGTTAGAGAATGTTAAAAAGAGTTTTAAGTTCTGAAAAGCAATAAGTGTCTCTTGCAAGCACAAGGGACCTGGGTTGCGTCTAAATTATCCGCAAGGGACCGCAGAGGAGGAGATGCATGGAAAACGGGGATGTATGCATCGGTTTCTCAGGGCGCACACAGACGATGCGTTGATATTTTTCACGCAACCAGGGCCTTGCGTCAATTTCCAGCACGTGGACCTGGATCCTCTTTGGGTTGCGGGATATTTGGACGCCCCGGGGACGATGGGGAGAAATCCTGGGTGTGCAGGACGAAGTCACAGGAGCTGTGTCGATCCGGTGGTCGATGCGGGGAAATTTCTGTTGCGCTGCAGGCACTGCGTTGATTCCTCTAGCAGGAAGTCAGGCTGCATTGTTCCGGCTCGGCTATGCGTGGATCCAGTGGGCCGTGTGTCGAAGTTCTGGTCGCAACGCTGGTGCAGCATTGATCTCCACTCGGCGAGCCAGGCTGCGTCGTTCCAGTTAGGCGCGCAGTGATTTTCTCACACGATGTAGGCTGTGCGTTGTTTCTGGCAGGCTGTGCATCGAAAGTTCACCGCACAAGGAGTTCTTTGCTGAGATGATGCCTTTTTGGCCCTAAGACTTCAGAAAACAGGAGGCAAGCTCAATCCAGCACCCTGGAGAGCACTTCTCAGCAGAGCCAGAGGGCAGCAAGGCAGCAGTGCAACAGCAAGGGAGCAGTCCTTTTCAGCAAAGCAGTTAGGTGAGTCCTATGGGCAGCCAGGCAGCTTCTCGCAGGTTCTGGTTCAGAGTTTCTTCACCAGTGGTATCTTGTCCAGAAGTGTCTGAGTTGGCAGGGTCAGAGGCCCTGTTTAAGTACCCAAATGTGCCTTTGAAGTGGGGGAGACTTCAGAGAGTGGCTTAGAAGTGCAGAAGGTCCCCTTTCAGTTCCATCCTGTCTGTTAGGGTCCCAGTAGGGGGGGTGGCAGTCCATTGTGTCAGGGCAGGCCACTGTCCTTTGACATGTAAGTGTCAGGCCCTCCACCCTCCCAGCCCAGGAAGACCCATTCAGTATGCAGATGTGTACAGGTGTGCAGGTGTGACTGAGCATCCTGTATTTGGGGTTGTCTGAGTGAACTGCACAAGGGAGCTGTCAACTAACCCAGCCAGATGTGGATTGTAAGGCACCGAAGGATTTAAGTGCAGAGAAATGCTCACTTTCTAAAAATGGCATTTCTAAAATAGTAATATTAAATCCAATCTCACCAGTCAGCAGGATTTTGTATTACCTTTCTGGCCATACTAAATATGTTACTCCTTTCAGATCAGAATCTACCACTCAAATAGTATATGAGGGTAGCCCTAATGTTAGCCTATGAAAGGAGCAAGCCTCACAGCAGTGTAAAACGAATTTAGGAGATTTACACTACCCTGCTCTATCTGTTACCTATGGCTTACCTTAGGGGTGGCGTATATGTAGAAAAGGGGGAGTTTAAGGCTTGGCAAGTACTTTTAAATGCCAAGTCAAATTGGCAGTGAAACTGCACACACAGGCCTTGCAATGGCAGGCCTGAGACACGGTTAAGGGGCTACTTATGTGGGTGGCACAACCAGTGCTACAGGCCCACTAGTAGCATTTAATCTACAGGCCCTAGGCACATGTAGACATATAAGTAAATTAAATAAGCCAATTGGGTATGAGCCAATGTTACCATGTTTTAAGGGAGAGAGCATATGCACTTTAGCTCTGGTTAGCAGTGGTAAAGTGTGCAGAGTCCTAAAACCAGCAAAAACAGTGTCCAAAAAGTGGAGGGAGGCAGGCAAAAAGTTAGGGTTGACCACCCTAAGGCTGTCAGGTCCAATATCTATCTTCTATGATTACCATTTCTAGTGTTTCTTTTTTCCATATGTGCGCAGTGATATTTTGCGTCCTGTCTCTAAGTACAGTTTTGTTTGCCTCCCACAGGGTATGGCTGAACTAACCAAAGCCGTATTTTCTTTGAAATATAATTAAATTTCAACTCTAAGTTCCTTTCAGATTTGTCCCTCAGTTCCCAGGCGTTCAGTCTCCATCTCACTGCTGACTTCCAGTTTTTTAGCCCTATTATAATCATGAATGGTGAGTGGTCTGACATTCCCCTAACCATGTATTTGGCCACTTCTATCACCAGTACTTTCCCCGCTGGGGCAAAGACATAATCTAATCTAGAGAATACTCTATGGGTACTGGAGTGATAGGAACATGCTCAACTCTCTACGCCAGAGGTCTGATAGCCCAAGTGTGTCCGCAAATCTTGCTAAGGGTGTTTCCTGCGTGTCATGCAGGATCAGTCCAGATCTGCCTAACTATATAAATTAACTACAAAACATGCACAACAACTAGCATGCAAATAATCTTTAAAAAACAATTACCTGCCACTACCAGTAAACAAGGTCACTCCAACCAACACTCATCCACCAAAAAGCATCCACCTCTGCAAAACACTCCTACTTACCCTCCCTTCCCCTACATCCACTGAAGGGCCCCATCACTTCTACACAAACCGCAGCTCTTTACTATGACCTGATCCAAAACACTTATACCGACAACACCACTATCCCACACTGCACATATCCATTTTGTCCTCAGTCTAACATACCCCTCTCCCTTTTCTCCCTAAATTCTTCCACCGCCCTTTGCCAACTCCAAAGTTTGCCCATGCTAGCCCTCCCAACCCTATACCTCACCCTCTATCATAGCCTCTCCCTACACAACCCTTCTCAAATTGTCACCCAAAGCCCCTGGCAATATCTCTTTTCTACCAGTATTACTACTTCTTCCCCATATCCACCCTACAACTAACCCTCCCAACTTCGGTCTATCACCTCCACACTCCTTCAACACAGTCGTACTCCTCTCCTTCAACCTCCATACTACCCCAATACTTCACATTCAAATACTACATTTCAAGTCACTACACCAATACCTCACCAAAGCAACCCCTTATGCCCATGCAACATTTCACTGCAAAACACGTTTTCAAACTCCTCCACCACACAGCACCAGTACACATCCACTATGTAACTGATGTCAATACAAATAGCTCTAGGTCTCATCCATCTCTACCTCACAGTTTCCAAGCAAAAAGGACACCAACCACTTGATCCACAAATACAAACCAACATTACTCAACAGTATATCATCTATTGCAGAATTCATTGCCATAAAATCTGACCCTTATGGTCCACCACCAGCTCTCACTCATACAACTTCAACATACACAAAAGTGAGCCACTCTGCACCACTCTTCATAACCTCACAAAATGTTACTTAGGGACAATGTGTAAAGTATTTATGCAGCACTTCAAACAGTAATAAAGTGAAAACGCTACACAAGAAAAAAGCTACACCAATTTAGAAAAATAAAGCAAATTAGAAAAAATAAATCAAGACCAAAATGACACTAATCCAATCAATAGAATCAAAGATATGCAATTGTAAAGATTTAAGTGAAAATAGCACCAAAAAGCCCAAAGTGTGACTCACGGATATCTGGTTGTGTGAGAAAGCCACAGGTTCAGGTTAACCTCATTGACTCAGATACATGGACCAGGTTAATCTGGCTGTAAAGTTACCTTCTCATTCCAATGCAAAGAGTGCTGTTTGCGGTGAAGGGGGCCACAGACAGTCATCGTTATAGTGCGAAGAGCAGGCCAAGTGTCACAGACAGAAATCACTATAGCATGAAGATCCTATTGTTGTTGCGAGTGGTGGGGCCGGAGCTTCATAATTATGCTCCCTGCGAGCGCTCAATGTTGGAATGCAAATGGTCGAGTTGCTGGAACTTTGTGTTGGTGGGCAGTGCGATTGAAAAGGTTTGGGCACCAACGGGCCTGATCACAGTCTCAAAGTGCTCACAAACTTCAATTCAGATTTACTGAGCCCACACCAAGGGTTCAGGATTTGAGGGGCACCACTTGGATGTCAGGGGCATAGTTCAGCTGGATCTGTGTGCTAGTTCCTGTGGTTGGGAGCCTATTATGTTCCTGTGTCTGTGAAAATAATGCCAGACGTCCTTAGAGTCACTCTGGGAGTCCTTGGTTTGGGTGCAGGTCCAAATCCCTCTGACTCAAGCAGAAGGTAAGCAGGGCAGTAATCCAGCAAGGTAGCATCCAGCCAGGCATTAATCCAGCAGGGCAGTAGTCCCGCAGAGGGGCAATCCTTCCAGCAGCATATCAGTTTTTCTTCCTGGCAAAGTCTCAACAGGTCCTTCAGAAGTGTACTGAAGCGTTGGTGTCTGATGTCCAACATTTATACCAGGTGACTCCTTTGAAGTGGGAGAAGCTTCTAGAGGTTTCCATAGGAAGTGCACAGGTTTCCTGCCTCCCCTGCCCTGGCTCCAGACTAACTTCAGGGGATATGCAGCCCTTTGTGTGGAATCAGGTCACTGCTTGTTCTAGTGTAAGTAGGGCTGTGTCCAGCTTCGCCCTTCCATCCTACCAGTAATGGCCCATCCAGGCACACCTAGGCACTCTATTTGTGTGGCTGTCTAGGAAGAACACACAAAGCACATCTGTCAGCTGCACCCACTCATGTGACCCAGACACAGGCTGCAAACACTAAATGGCAAAGGCAGGAAAATGACAACTATCTAGAAGCGGCATTTTTAAAATTGTAATTTAAAATCTGACTCTATCAAAAGAAAGGATTTTTCATTGCATTGCCAAAGACACCAAACATTAACTGGGCATCTGTTCTCATTTGAAAATTGCACCTTATTAAATGTGATAAGGTAACTTCAGTGTTAACTTATGAAAGAGATAGGCCTTGAAATAGTAAACAAATGTAAACTTTTTTCCGTATCCGGACAGGTATAACTTAAAAGTACATGCTCAACTTTTCTAATACACTGTGTCCTCTGGGCTGTCTAGGGCCTGCCTGCTATTTTGACAGGTTGAAATGGCAGTTACAAACTGCACACAGGCTGCAATGGCACACCTGAGACACGTTTAAAGGGCTACTTAAGTGGGTGGCACAATCAGTGGTGCAGGCCCACTAGTAGTATTTAATTTACAGGCCCTTGGCACAGGTAGTGGCACTTTACTATGGGCTTATAGGTAAATTGAATATGCTCATTGGGTATAAGGCAATTCTACTAGGTTTTAAGGAGAGAACACAATCATTTTAGAACTGGTTAGCAGTGGTAAAGTATGCAGAGTCCTGAAACCCAACAAAAAGGTGTTCAGAAAACAGGAGGTGAAGGCAAAAAGTTTGGAGGTGACCCTGCAGAAAGGGCCAAATCCAACACTTTCAGGCCGCTGATCAGTGGGTCACATGGGTCCACCTGAAATTGAACGCCCCAAAACTTAAATACTTACCTGAGGCAACTGGAAATCCTATAACCCTCTAGGCACCTGGCCTGATGATTAGGGAACACCACCAAACATATCCAAGGAGTTAAGAAAGCTTAAAATTGTTATGGACTCCCAGCTAGTCATAAATGCCCAAGGGGATGAGCTATCTAGATCAACTTTTCTTACCATTAAAACACTGTGATGCCTCTTTCTACACCTTGGATTCACCCAGATGGTCCAAGCTAAGATTATAGAGCGCGCAGAACTCCTCTGCCAGACTATTACTGCATGTAAAGCCACAGTCCATATCTTCTCCAGCTTGAAGGCCCTCCTAGTGTTACTAGTTGCCATAAGATTTCCTCTAAAGCTGCTTTGAATCACCCTCAAGCCAATAAATTGCAACAGACCACTTTTCATCAGGAATATAATAACAATATGTATCCAAAACTGGAACCTATGCACAGGAACGTACCCTGATGACTGGCACCCCACCTCAAAATCCCAGCATAAAAGAATACAAAATATAGGTGGCATATCATTTCTGTGCAAGAGGCTGAATTATGGAATTTGTTACCACCAAAAATAAGATATACTGAGAACATTTCTGCTTCAGAACATTAGTCAGGAGTTGGCTCTTTCCTACATGATCACAATACTTAAAACACAACAATCTACAGCAATATCATGAACAAGACTTTAAAAAATAATCTCTGCTATGTATATAACAATGTATTTACACTTATACCTTACACATGTGCAATTATGTATGTATATAGACCTTGTAATATGTGTGAGCATATGTGTTATGGATCTTTACTTTGTATGGTGATGCACAGTTATTTGTGTGTATATGTGAAAGCATATGTGTAAATGTGTATATATACATATATATATATATATGTGTATGTATATGTATATCTATTTAAAAAGTCTGTTATGTATAAAGCAATGTATGTATTTATGTATTACATGTAAATATGTATCTGGATATGTAAACGTGGTGTGCATATGCATGTGTACATTGATATGGGTTTAGGTATATGGATGTATCTGTATATGTGTATGTATGTTTATTTTCATGTGTATGTGTTGATATGTATATATATATATATATATATATATATGTGTGTGTGGGTGTGAATACATATTCATTAAAAAAACTATGTATATGACAATGCATGCATGTTTATGCATTACATGGTCACACGTCTGGTATGTAAATATGGTTATGAGCATGTACATGTGCCTATGTACATGAGTTTATGCATTGTATAATGATATCAGAATTATATAAAGATGGAAAAAGCTGTTTTGTATATGACAATAAATGCATGTTTATACATAACATATATATTTATATTGT
Organism: Pleurodeles waltl; assembly: GCF_031143425.1. Classification (NCBI taxonomy): domain Eukaryota; kingdom Metazoa; phylum Chordata; class Amphibia; order Caudata; family Salamandridae; genus Pleurodeles; species Pleurodeles waltl. The sequence goes on from NC_090440.1 coordinate 1,895,238,464, forward strand.
ATTATGTAGAGAACATTTCTCTGTATGAGAATACATATATTTAAATGTCAGGGCATGTCAATTTATATATAGGTAGGTACCTGCACATATGTGTATAGTTTTATGCTTTCTAGAAGGATAGAACAATATAGTCAGATAATAATAAAAATAATGATATTGCATGTGTATGCAAACATGACAAAACATGACAAAAAAATTATGATACTGCATGTGTATGCAAACATGACAAAAACATGTATGTCTGGGTATTTAGAGGATGTTGTGTTTGGCAGGATTACACATTAATTACCTTTTTGGGTACTCCGGGTAAGTAGGGTAAAGGTTTTTTTAAAGTCATAAGGCATTTAAATGTAGTGATATCTGTGACCTTAGTACTTCCATGGAATTTTGTAAAATATCACAAAACTATAGTAATTACAGTACATGGCGGCAAGTCATTACCTGATTGGATAATGACTGCCCTTACAAAGGTTTAAGGCCGCCATGTTGTTTTATGCCAACCTTTCTAGTGTTCTGGCTTACGGCCTTAGATATAGGTAAGTACTAGGTTTTATATTTTTCCATACCTATTACCACATTGGTGAAGTGGTAATAGGTAGGGTAAAATAACAATATTCTATATTTATAAAAATGTTACAGAATACCGCAGAATTACCTAGGAAGTATCCCAATACTTAAAATAAATAGGTATCTTAAAAATTGGAAAACACTGTAATATACTATATGCCACAAATATAGTGTACTAGAGTATATTTACAATTTCTAACATATTTAATTTTGTAAAAAAAGGTGTACGGAGAACCGCAGAAATACCTAAAATATACTGTGCAAATACAATGCAACTTTTAAAAGAAAATTCCTAGCAAATTCAGAATTTACTAGGTACTAGCACATTACTCATGAAATTTATTTAAAAATAAGTAAAAAATATATAAATACATTTCCGTAGCTATTATCACTTTAAGAAGGGAACTAGAATAAAACCTACTACTTACCTTTCTCTAAGGCCCTAACACAGAACAAGGCCAAAGTGTATTGAGCGACACAGTACTTGAGTCAGATTTACAAAGCAATGCAATACCATGTGTGGCCCTGCATTGACTAGGGAAATCTGGAGAAATGCAAGGCAGCGCAATTCAATGTTTTGCATTACTCTGCACACCATAATCTACACTGCTGCTACATTTCACATACGTCTTTACGCCCCTCCACTGTATGCCACTACACTATACACCACTCCACTCTACAGTCTTCCAGTATACGCCACTTCAGTGTACACCACTCCACAGAACACTTGTCCATTCCACAGTACACCACCGCACTCTATGCTACTCCAGTGTATGCCCCTCCACTCTACAATACTCCACTGTAAGCTGTTCCAATGTATGCCATTCCACTGCATGCTGCTCCACTCTAAGCCAGTCCAGTGCATGCCACTCCACTCTATGCCTCTTTGTTTTCACTATTCCATTCCATTAGATCCCACTCCAATGTACGCCAATCCACTGTATGCTATTAGACTCTACCCGACTCCCCTGTATGCTACGCCAGTCTGCACCACTCCACTGAATGCCACTTCTCTGTACGCTACTCCACTCTACGCTATTACACTGCACACAACTCCCCTCTATGCCCCATAAGTGTATGCCACTCCACTATACCTATTCTACAATATGCTATTCCACTTTACACCATTTCACTGTATGCCATGCCACTCTATGCAATTCCACTGTATGCCTCTCCAATGTACAACACTACACTGTATGCTCTTCCACTGTATGCCACTCCACTGTATGCCACTCCACTATACCTATTCTACAATATGATATTACACATGCCTCGCTAATTTACAACACTCCACTCTATGCTTTTGAACTGTATGCCACCACAGTGTACACTACACCACTGTAGGCCACTTCAGTTTATGCTGCTCCATTCTATGCACATTCCATGGGATGATGCTCTACTGTATGTCACTCCACTGTATGCTATTACACTGTACCCACTCACTAGTTCACTACATGATGTTCCACTCTATGTCACACCTGTTTACGCCACTCCACTGTGCAGTATTCCATTGTATGCCAATGTAATCTAGAGCACTCACCTGTATGCTATTCTACTGTATGCCACACCACTGTACGCTACTCCACTCTAGGCCTCACCAGTGTATACCTCACCAGTATATGGCACTCCACTGTATGCCACTTCATTCTATGCTATTCCATTGGATGCCACTCCAATGTGCGCCACTCCATGGTATGCTTTTACACTCTACCCCACTCACTGTACGCCACTCCAGTCTACACCACTCCACTGTACGCTACTTCACTCTACGCGAATTACACTGTTAACAACTCCACTCTATGCTACTTGAGTGTACGCCACTCCACTGTATGCCACTCAACTATACCTACTCCACCCTATGCTATTTCACTCCATGCTATTCACTCAATGCCAATGTACTCTATGCTATTCCACTGAATGCCACTCCACTGTACAACACTTCGGTATGTTGTTCCACTGTATGCCACTTCAGTATACCTTACCCCACTGTACGCCACTCCAGTTTATGCCACTCCACACTATGTCAATCCATTCTATGCTATTCCATGGGACACCACCCCACTGTACACAACTTCACTATATGCTATTCCATCTACCCACTGACTGTATGCCTCTACAGTCCACACCACTCTAATGTATGCTACTCCACTATACTCTGTTTCACTCTATGCCACTCCACTGTACTCTATTCCACTGTATGCTAATCCAGTATACCTACTCCACTCTATGCTGTTCCACTCTAGGCTATTCCACTGTACGTCACTCTACTCTATGCTATTCCACTTTATGCCTCTACACTGTGTAACAGTCCACTGTATTCTAGTTCACTGTTTGCCACTATACTGTATGCTACTTCACTCTACACAAATTACACTGTAAACAACTCCACTCTATGCTACTCAAGTGTACGCCACTCCACTGTATGCCACTCCACTATACCTACCCCACTCTGTGTTATTTCACTCTACTCTATTCCAGTCTATGCCACTGTACTCTATGTTATTCCACCATATGCCACTCCACTGTACAACACCCCAGTGTATGCTGTTCCACTGTATGCCACTAGAGTGTACTCTACGCCACTGTACGCCACTCCACTCTATGCCACTCCATTCTACTCTATTCTATGGGATGCCACTCCACTGTACACTACTCCACTGAATGCTATTACAGTCTACCACTCCACTGTACGCCACTATAGTCTACACCAGTGGTTCCCAACCTTTTGCTTTCTGTGGACCCCCACTTTAACATTAATGGAACCCAGGGACCCCCACTGAATCATCATGGGAATCTGGGGACCCCCACCTGGGTCATTACTGGAAGCTGAGGACCTAATTTGTCAATATTTGCTCATATTTTTGAATTTTCTAGGCTCTCGCGGACCCCCTGAGAAGGCTTCGCGGACACCCAGGGGTCCCCGGACCACAGGTTGGGAACCACTGGTCTACACCACTCCACTGTATGCTACTCCACCATGCATTTTCCACTGTATGCCAATCCACTATACTAACTCCAGTCTATGCTGTTCCACTCTATGCTATTCCACTGTACACCACTCTACTCTATGCCACTCCACTGTATGCTAGTTCTCTGTATGCCACTAAACTGTATGCTACTCCATTCTATGCCACTCCAGTGTATGACACTCCACTTTAAGCAACTCCATTTTACACTATTTCATTGAATACAACTCCACTGTATGCCACTCCCCTATATGCTATTACACTCTACCCCACTTCAGTGTAGTCCACTCCAGTCTATATCACTCTACTGTACGCTACTCCACTATTTACTGTCCACGCCTCTCCACTCTACACTATTCCACTGTATCCCACTCAAGTATATAATACTCCACCTTTCACGTCTTCAGTGTTTGCCTCTCCACTTTACGCCACTCCACTTATCTACGCTAGTCCATTAAACACCACTCTGCTGTAGGCTGTATACTCTACCACAGTCCACTGTACACCATTCCAATCTATGCCACTCCACTGTACGCTATTCTACTCTACGCCACTCCACCATACTCCACTCTCTGCTATACCAAGGTACGCCATTCCATTCTTCACCACACCACTGTGAGCTATTACAATTTACGCAACTTCAGTCATCCCCACTCTAATTCACGGTATTCCACTCTAACCTACTTCACTGTATGCCACTTCATTCTATACTATTCCAGTCAATGTCACTCCACTGTACGCTACTCCATTATTTGCTATTGTACTCTATGCCACTCCACTCTTCTACACTGCACTGTACAGTATTCCACTGTGCGCTATTCCACTTTATGCTACTCCAGTGTATGGTAATCTACTCTACGCAACTATAGTGTACATCACTCCACTCTACGGCACTCTGCTTCAGTCTATGTAACTCCATATTATAAAAGTCAACTACACTTTAAGGCACTCTACGACACTCTTCTCCATTCTATTCCGTACAGTCCACTGTGCAACTCTCCACTCTACTCTATGCCCGTACAACACGCTTTTCCACTATATGACTCTTTTATATACTCTACAACACAGCACCCCACTCTACTGAACGAGACCCCACTCTAATTTATAATAGTTTGCTTGGCTTTATGCTACGCCAGTCCATGCCACTCTACTCTAAGACATGCAAATACACTCTACTATAATGTACTCCACACTACATTACACCACTCCACTCTACTCCACTGTACAAGACTTTACTGCACTCATTGCTACTGTACAACAATCCACTGTATGCATCGCCACTGTTTTACACACTACTATACTCTATGTAACTCCACTCTACTACACTGTATTCCACTCTCAGATACTTTACTCCAGTCAGTACCCCTAAAGTCCAGTTTACAGCACTGTACTATAATGTATGCCACCTGTACAACACTCTACTCCACTCTATGCAGCTCTATGATACTCTAGTCCACTATACCACACTGTACGCAACTCTTTGTGTGCCACTGCACCTCACTTTACTTCACTCTACTCTATGACATAGTACTGCACTCTACTCCACTTCTCCACTGTATGCCACTCCACTGTATGCCACTCTATGCCATTCTGTTTTATAACACTGTATGCCAATTAATTCTACCACAATGTACTGTACTGTACTGTACACCACTCCACTCACCTCTACTAGACCACATGCCACTCTACTGAAGTCTGAAACACTTTCCAATACTGTACGATATGCCACTACACTCTTCTGCACAACTTGGTACTCCGGTATTTATGACACTTTACTCAGCTGTATGCTATGCCACTCCACTCTACTGCACTTCATGCCAGTATAGTCTATGACATGCCACTCCACTCTATGACACATTATCCCATTCTATGCCACTGCCCCATACTCTGCTCTATGCCACTCCCCTGTCCGACACTCTACTCCACTGTATGCAACTCCAGTTTACAACACTGTACTACATTCTATGCCACTATATGACATTCTACTCCACTCTATGCCCATCTACTCTACTTCACTGTACCACACTGTATGACACTTGATGACACGCCACTCAACTCCGCTCTATGACACGCCACTATATGCCATAGCATTCCACTCAATGACACTCTCCTCCACAGTACTAAGCTACATGCGATGATACTCTACTCTAAGACACTCTACTTCACCCTTCTCCACTTTATGACACTCTGCTCTACTCCACTCTATGACAGTCTACGACACCCTACTCAACTGTACGACACAGCAGTCCAGTGTACAACTTACCCCTCCACTCTACGATACTTGACTCCACTATATGAAAAGCCATGTCACTACACTATACAGCACTTTACTACAATATATGCTATGCCACGCTGCTTCACTCTACTCTACTCCACTCTATTCCACTTTACAATACTCCACTATAGGACAATAGACTTTATAACACTCTTCTCCACTGTACTGTACAACACTCCACATAACGACACTCTACAACTCTGGACTCTATGATTTGAAACACATTATTTTTAGAAATTAAAAAAAAAACATTGAAATCGAATAGAAAAACAAAGGTTAAATCTTAGTTATAGTTAGGGAAACTTTTTTTATTTCTTATACAAACCAAACTTAAAATACACAAACTTTAGAAATCTTAAAGTTATATAACTTTAATTTACAGTTCATCCACCGCATTCAAATTAGAATTAGTAGCACATCTCCATACACACTCTTTTCAGCTCACTAACCAGACAATACTAACTACAACTCGCCAGCCACGTGACCCCAAACAACTCTTGATATGGAGGGTGATTCATACAGATAAGAGTGTAAGGACAGGACATATGAGGACTATGGAAATTAAGAATTGAAAGATACTTTTTGCCCATGCCTTTAACTTTGACATCAACACACCCATCTTTGCATTTTCTATTTTTTGTTATCACATTACTCCCTCACCGACTCCAGACACTCTTTTACTTGGTACACTTGCACAGCTGTTTCTCTTCCTCATATCTTTTCCTAACTTCCTCGAGACTTTTATGAAGTAAATTAATGACCCATATATGGCCACATTTTGGAACAGACAAGAGAGAGATAAAGAAAAAAATCAGATGAATTTCATTTTCTGTTTAACTTGCATTAAATATAAGGACATTTTAAGCAAGAAAAAGCTAAAGTAAAGCCACTTTTGCGTAAAAAATTATAAGTCTCCTACTTAAAGGAAAAGTGGTGGTATGTATGGTGCCCTTGCAACATGCTTCAAAACAGATTTGATGACACATTATGAGACAGAGCGCAAATCGACTTTGAGGATCAGGTGCAACAAGATCCCTGCACTCAACTGAACTGTTAGCTTTGATTATCCCACCCCCTCCCACTTCAGGAAATCTCTAAAAATCTACCTCATTATGCAGCATCATGTCACAGTGTAAACTCTCAAAGACCGGACCCTACTGAAAAGATTCCTTGCTTCCTCCTTTCACCACCAACACCCTAATAAACCATGCTGTTCAGTGCCGCCTGAAGAGTAATCGCACTTTCATATGATCTGGGGACCCCCGAAAGCTGCAGGGGGTCACATTTCTAAGTCCTTGTCCTCAAAGACGTAGTCAATGCACCAAAAACGAATTATAAATCCAATTGGACTGCAAACCATACACAACCCACTGAGTTAAACTGCACAGAAAATGTTTACTAGTAACAATCAGCCCCACAGGATGAGTTCAGGGACACAGTAGAACTGCAAAATGTCTTTTGTAAATTAATAAGACACTCACAATAGCATTAAGAATCATGACTTGTTTTTTAGAATATTTATTTGAAAATCATTGTGCCCGAGTTAGACTTGGGAGGACGGATTGCACTCCATGAGGGTGAAAGAGTAAAATACTCCTCCTACCTGTCCTCCGATTTTAGAGTTGTCTGCTGGCTCAGTGGACAGCTCTTGTCATTGACAGGAACCAGGATTCCTGTGAATGAGTTGAAAATATGACGTCATCTGCCAAACTTTAAAAACTTTTTGTTTCTTCGAAAACAAATCCAAAAGTGGTCAGCCCAAAACTAATGACCCCAACACAATGGCAATTTTCTCTTGTGGTGTGAAGGTCATTTAAGCAATTTTACTGTCCCCTACTGCAACATTTTTCCTGGCTGTAAGGGAATTTAAAAACTGGTCTTTCGTTCGCCCATTCTAAATTGGGCAGGCAGTCGAATTGCCAAACTGCTTACGGCCCTTCCTCTGTCTGGCTGTCGGAAGAGTATATCAGCGACAAAGGCAGAGGAGTCTCCATTGCTGACATACTTAAGGTCCACCCAACTGTAAATCAAGCAGCCAGACCTTCATTTTGGCTGAGATGCTGACATTAAAGCAGGGCCAGCATCATTATGTCAAGGAAAATAACCATCATGCCATTGATTCCCACAATATGCCACAAATTATTATGCAAGAGCAAGTAGCATGCCAGGGGTAGAACCATCATGCCATTGATGTCAGCATTATGCAATAATTACCACCTTTGTGCCAAGGAGAGCATTATTCCAGGAGTGGATGGCCTGTACGTCCACAATATGCCATGAATTAAAACCATTAGGCCAGTGGCAGCATTATGGTCGGGAGTGGCAAGATTATCATCATTAATAGCCACAGTATTCTAAGAATTACCTCTGTTAAGCCAGGCTAAGAATTACACCATGGTTGGATGTCATCATTGTGAGTGTAGGGTCAGCAGTGTGCCTGTGTGATTGCATGGTGAGCGATGTGCCTGTGTAATTGCCTGATGCGTGGAGTGCCTGGGTAGTTGAAGGAAGAGGAGTTTGCCTGTGTTATTGCGGGTTGAGTGAGGTGCAGTGTGGGTGTGATTGTTACTTGAGAGGTGTGTTTACCTGTGCCAGTGTAGAGTGAACGGAGTTACTGTGTGAGTGCAGGGTGAACAGTGCATTATGAGTGCAAGGTAAGTGGTCTGACTGGCTTTAAGATGCAAACACATTCAACTGCAGGTATTTATAAATGCACCATTCTTCGAGGCTCTGATCCTTATTTAGAACTCAGGGGACAGGTTACTTTTTTCACAACGGTGACGGATATCCCGTCCCCCGAAATCTAAATCCCATAGGATTTAATGGGATTTAGATTTCGGCGCACGGGACATCCATCATCCTTGTGACGGAGTAACCTGTCCGCCAAGTTCTAAATCAGACCCTTTGTTTGCAAGCTCTAGCACATTGAAGCCAGATTCTCACTGCTTGTCATTTGTTTGAGCCTTACCAAGGGATCCTTCTTTTTGGTGCTAAAACATGTTGCGTATTTATACTCACATACAAACACTGTTTTGCTACCTCTTTGGATAGATTAAGGAGGTAGGAAACACATATGCTCATTGTTGTTCATGTATACGAGTATTCCCTTCTTAGTCTATGTTTACTGTGCGCATGGTCATGTGACCCCTTTTTACTCCCTTCTTGAGATATATTTGATCCTGATTTTGTAACTTCGTGGTACTAAGCACTAATAGGTAGACTGTATTTTTTATATTCTATCCTTGACATTATCATATGGTCTCTTGGAATTCTTTTCGTAATGTCTTCATAGCACTCACAAAAGTACAACATTTTTACTTGCCTGATTATTAATTGAATTAGAGAGGCGGCATTTACACTTTATTAATTAAGGATAGATAAACAAGTAAGGAGTTTGGCCCGGTAAAGACCAAGCAGGTTAGGCTTTGAATAGTAGTAAAAAGCTTGGCCTAAGCATTAATCCTATTTCTTGAGTGCAGGTGTTCCAAGCCTTTGTACCCCACAACTGATGCCTAGTATTTCAATATATTTTATGAACCATTAAGAAACAGAGGAAACTACAGGAAATCATAAAAATACACAAAGACAATGACGTTGTGATGTGACCACCAGCTTGAGGAACATATGGGTTTGGTACTAAAATAGAGCAATGCATAGGCTTGTTGAGCCCTTTTCTTGGCACCAATCCCATCACCAGGATGGGAAAACAGAAAGATTCCTTGTTCTCTTTGAAAGTTGTATAGGAAGTACCCACTCCGCAGCAATATACCCTCCTTCCTATGAAATGATAAAAAAGATGCACAAGCTCATTTCCATGCAAAAAACATGTGACTGGCTCCTTTGAGCCATTGCTTCAAAATTTCAGGTATTTAGTGGAGTGATAAATACATGTAATCGTGCAATTGTATTTTTCTTCAAGTCTCTTGTACTGACAACATGTTGTGAAGGTTTCTTTGTATGCTGGTGACCGGTTATCCCTCGTTATTAATTACTCTTTATGAAAAACCATGTAGTGGAGTTGGGCGTTGTATACCAGTGTTTCACATGACACCCATTTGTAACTTATATTCTACCCATTTGTAAAGGTTAGTCATATTTTGCGACTAAAAGCGGGTTATGTGACAGTGGTAGGTGATGTAATGTGTGTATTGTGTGTGTGAAATGTAGGAGGTTTTAGTAATGCCACTGTGAGTGGGAGATAAAATTACCTTACTTCCTTAACTGTTGCATTTCCTGCATTTTGAGGTGTTGTGTTCTATGAACTATTCAACTCTCAACAACCTTAATTGACGTGTTGATATGTGTGTGTGTGTACCCATACAGACTTTAAATGATATACATATGTGGTAGCAGAGTGTGGCCCTACTGCAGGTATCGTGTCAGCATCCATCCACTACCGTGCAATTGCCAGTAAACTAGCACAAAAAGGGGAATAACTGTGCAAAATTACTGACCGAATTCTGTACATTATTCCCCTTTCTATGGAAGTAACATACACATTTACCACCTACTGTGGCAAGTGGTAAATGCGTGGTGGTGGTGAGGGGCTGGTGTGAGGCAGGGTTCGGAGTGAGGCAAGCGGTGGGAGGGGAGGGTGGAAGAAGGAAGAGGGAAATGTTGGCAGGCTCCTTTATGCCTCGTTTGAATGTTGGGCGGGTTCTGGGAAACGGGCTTATTTCCCAATGCAAATGTTCCGGCTGGATTTTCAGGTCTTGTGTTCCTGCACTCAGTAAATCGGGCTCAGTGGACAACGGCCCACTAGGCATTGAGGGGAAGAGAATTTCATAAATATTCCATCTCAAGCAACTCATTTTCAAGGTGAATAAATGCTTATTCGCGTGTGTGTGTGTGCTTTTACGTAGGTCTCTGTGTGTTCCTGTGAACGGATGTGTGTGTAGGTGTGTGCCATGTGTGTTTTGTGTGTGTGAAAGTAGACAAAAAGTAATTTGTAACGGTATTTTTAAAATAGTGATTCTAGCATTGTGATTTGTGTTTCATGCGTATTTGGTCTGGTTTCTGGAACAGATAATATAATTATTGTTTACAAAATAAAATTTACCTTCCTCAATTCCATCATCCTTTCTCACGACTTACAAAATGTTTCCCCGAGCAGATTTCACAACTTGGCAGGGACGTTTGTTGGCAATTACTACTGCGGCGCTCAGTTAATTCAATTTGCTTTAAGAGCAGTCTTTGTTCGCGGAAATCTTATAACCACGATCATTTTTAAATTAAATGAACCTTCTATAAAGCAACTATATGACATAAAATTTGATTTTTGTGTTTACAATTTATGTGTGAGGCAGCGAGCACTGAAAGGACATGATCTGTATTTATTTCAACAAAGATTCATAATATGTCGGATGATGAACACCAAATCAAATTTATAAAGCGCACAGCTGCCAAACAAGGTGTCCTGGGTGCTGAAAGTTGGCCACAGGGCACATATCTAACCAGTGCATAAGTCCTAAAAAAAGAGAAGTGGGGGACTAACCAAGTTAAACAGTATGCAAGTGACATCACTGCGAGTGACTCTGCACATGCATCACAGGATGGGGCATCAAAACCCATGATCTCTCAGAAAGTGACATCACAAGAAGTGGCATCAGATCTTAAGACCTCACATATCTGTTTAGCAGGTCTATCATGAGTACAGTTGAGCTCATTACAATATATAACAAATTAGATTTTGGGTAAAAGATATGCCAAAAAAATGACAAAACCCGGGCGCAAAACCTGGGCCTCAACTTCTACATTTCTTTTTTAAAACCTTGCTACAAAGAAATTGGCAACAAAGAGACAGTGGCAGTAAGTCAGTTCTACTAATTTGGTTGCAAAGCCTGCATTATAAAACGTCTTATGGGGTTAAGACACCCTCTGCAGAGATCTTTGTGTGCCAGGGAAATCATCCGTGATGTAAAGTCCTCTGACAGCCTGCATTTTGATGAGTAGCGCAATAGCACTATAAAAGAAATAAAAGATAATAGTGGCAGTTAAATTGTTATTTGTGTAAATACTGGGACAGAGGAACACATCTGACATTCTTAGAGTGCATGCATATGTCCTATATACAGGAACTGAACAGTCAAAAGCCTGCCTCTCTTAACTACCTGTAAAGTTATAAGCTATGTGCTTCTGTTTACCCTCCATTGCATTTAAGTGTGAGGCTCCCAATCGCTTCCCAGCCAGGATACTCCAACAAAAGTAAGCCCGATGGCCCCTTAACTTCGGCCTTTGTTATGGGCCCAGTTGGAATCCAATAAGCCTCCTCCCCGACTGAACGTTGCTGCTGGTAACAAAAGCAGACAATGTGCAGGCGGTGCTGACTGTGTCCCAGTATCTAAAAATTACACCAGGACAAGTTTACCATATTTTTGTGGGGCCCAACCTCTTGGCAGGGTAGACAGCGTCCCCTCTCTGAAAAAAGTGGGTAGACACTGTCTACTCACACCTATCCTCGACTCGTGCCTTGTATGCAGCAAAATGTTAACAAATGAATAAACCTGTTTTTTTAGTTTGTTAACTGGCGTAAAGGAAGTGGAAGATCATTCCAGGCCTCAGAGGCCAAGTAGGTAAAGAAGCATCCCCCCCCCTTGTGTCGTGAGCCTGAACCTGGGAGCCTTCAACAGCAAAGCATTCAAGGATGTTGAAGCTCTATCTGGTTGATAGTGACAAAGCCTGTTACTGAGATATTTTGGGGTCATATGTACAAAACATGTTTGCGTGCGAAAATGGACCGACTACAAAATTACGATTTGGTAACTTGTTATTCAATCGCAATTTGGTTTAGTGATTCAGTATTTGGGCGTATTAGGGTGTTGCTTCCATGCTCCAATTTCAATGCAGCGTATGAATGTTTTGTGATCGAATTACGGTCGCAAAACATTAATTTTTTAACAACTACTAAAAGGTAGTGTTAGGCATTTGCAAATGGAAAGGTGTCCCCATGGGACTCCTTCCCCTTTGAGAATGTAAAACATTTTTTTTTAAGAGCAGGCAATGGTTCCACGGACCACTTCCTACTCTTAAAAATAAAACTTCAAAGTTTAATTATTTGGTATTAAACATATCTTGTTTTCCTTGAAGGAAGGGAAACAGTCTGAATTAAAAAACAAAACAGCTTGCCTTATTAAAAAGCAATCTGACATGGTGGCCTGCTGTCTCCAGCAGGGCACCATCCCTGTGATGGCTATCACTCCTAATGGGTCATAAATTGCGACTTACCTCATTAATATTCAAAAGGTAGGTCAATTTGCTGCCCATAGGAATTGGTATTGAAAACTTTTATGTTTACTTACAATAGGAATTGTGATTTCCTAATGGCAAATAGGTAAGAATCACAATTAGGAAATTGCAGTTCCTACAATTTTTACATGTGGCTCTTGGAGAAGCCTTGTAAAAAGAAAGACGGGCCATTATCAGAGACTTAAACTGGATAGGTTTCTTCACTGGCAACCAGTGTAACTCTTTCAGATACTACCTGTTAGTCGGCAAAGGCCCTGTAGAATCAACCTTGCAGAAGCATTTTGTACTCTCTGCAGGCGATGTACCTGGCAAATGGGCAGTCCTAAATACAAGGCATAGACATAATCAATTCTCAAAGTAACAGTTGCATGCACAATGTTTTTTCAAGGCCCGGATGAGCGATATCCTTGCACCTGCTATTGACATTATCTAGGGGCAGGAAGAAAGCTTGTTGTCAAATTTAGCCCCTAAATTTTTAGCTGTGTTTATCTACTGTTGTGGGCACGAGGCTGGAGCCAGCTCTTCTGGCGACTAATCCATGGACAAGACTTGTGATGTCTGACCAAACAGAAGTAATTTGGTTTTGTCAAAGTTGCATTTCAAGCAGTTCTTACTCATCTATTCAACCACATGAACCAGGCAACTCTTAAATGCAAGGTGAACAAACGCAGCATTTTTTCCTAAAGAAAGGATCAGCTGGGTATCATCAGTGTAACAGATAACCTGGGTGACATAGGATTAAATGATAGTGGCCAATCGGGCGAAATACGTGGGGTTCACGAGAAGCTCTGCGGAGCCACATGTTGAGTATTTTAGGGGGATAGGTGAATGTCTCTAGAGCTACCGACTGTCTCCCATCAAAATATAATGAGAGGAATCATATCAGGGCCAACTCCCAACCTCCATCTATGCCAGCCACTGTATAAGTGTCTGATTAGAGATTGTATCAAATGCAGTCAACAGATCTAGCAGAATTAAGGTGGCAGTCTGGCCCTGGTGAAAAAAGGTCTTTATGGATTGAAACACCTCTAACAAAGCTATTTCTGTACTATTTCCTCATTGATAGCTGTTTTGGGATGGGTGTAGCAGTAGCAGGTCAAAGTGCTCCAAATATCCAGATAATTGGTCATTGACTAACTTCTCCAGCATTTTAGAGGTGAAAGGCAATAGGGAGATTCAGGGGTGGTTTCTGCCTTGAGACGCTGGGGCATTGCCCCGCTGATATTTTGGCCCCGACCCCTTATCATATGTGAATATTACCAGTATTCAATATTAGACACCTGTACTCAATTGAAACCAACTTTATTCGATTTGTCAGTGTGTTTTTCAGCCTTCAGCCGTGGGCACGGCAGTGGCTCTGAAGGGGTGGGGCTTTATTGACACACATCATGGTAGTAGGGAGCACACGGCACCTAGGCTACAAAGTGCGCATGTCGGGTTGGACAGCTGTCTTTCTACAGCCAGCCCGACATGCGCACTAAAGGCTTCCCTCTATTGCACATTAGTGAGCGGGGTTTGCTCGAAGCCTCAGACCCCGTCTCCTAATGAGCCGTGAGTTTGCCCGCTCATGCCAATCCTGGCTCTGCTCCCATGCTGTGTAACAGCAAGGAAGCAGCATCTGCATTGGCTGAGAGACCCGGTTGCTGGGCCTAGTCTATCCCTCTTGCAAAGTTTGCGTACACATGCACCACGGAGGTGAGGGGGAGAGGGTCTTCCCACGAAGCATGACCAAACACTGTAATGGCTTACTGTTAAGCCATGCAGTGATTGGCCATTTCTGCCGTTAACGGTCAGGAAGCCTGTCTCTCCCCCTCCCCTTTCTCGGCGAAGGAGACAGTGAGACAGAGTCAGCCATCACCTGTGGCAAGCAGGCTCGCCTCAGTCCAGTGCCACTTCTTTAACCTGAGCAAAAAGTAGGTGACGTGGCACAATAATATTTTTATGTGTAAAAAATTAAATATAGATTTATTTTGCGTGTGTATATTTTTTGCAGAACAGACTGGATAAAAGGAAGGTGGCAGCAAAGTCGTCTCGCAGTCAGTGAGTGTTTAGTGGTGGGGAGGGGATGAGAGGCGGAATTCAGGGTATACGAAGCGGAAAGCACAATTCATTCAGCAATCCCAGGGGAGCTGTCTGTGAACCTTATCTGTCTTTAAGCCTATTGGTGGCTTGCAAGATTGCTTAGGCCTTTATAGCGACTTACAGGTAATTTATGGCAGCCAGCACGCCTCAGGCAGGATCTGCCATTTATGACTACATTTATGGTATTTAGGAGCACAAGAAAGTGAAAATCAGGCATTTAACGCTGTATTGTATTATATAAAGATTTGTGAACATTACATGATAGTTGGATTAATTTTTCTAAAGAACTGGTTGCTATTTCTACTGTTATCATGTGCAGTGATTTCACTCAAGAATACAGTATTTTATTAATTGATTGACTATGAACCATTACTCCTAACAGATATCTAATGCTAAAGGATATTAACACCATGCCAAACATGTTGAGCTGTCCTCTCTCCTTCTCTTCAATGAGCGTAAACAAACCCTTCTTGATGTTTAAATCTGATGCGTGTGATAAATTGGTCACCCAATTTATTTTGTGTAACAATAAAGCGCCTAGAAGTTCCTAGAAGTGACTTATTTCACTCCTGTCTGTCAATAAGCAACTGATACTTAGGCCCTCATTACAACCCTGGCGGTCGGTGTTAAAGCGGCAGTAATACCGCCAAGAGGCCGGCGGTAAAAAAAATGGGATCACGACCACGGCAGAAACCGCCAACACAGGCAGCCACTTTAACACTCTGACAGCCACGGTGGTAGCAACAAACACCGCGACGGTCACCGCCAACAGACAGGCGGAAGACAATGTACCGCCCACCCCATCACAACCTGCCAATCCACCATCTTTTCCGGGGCGGTACCAACGCCATCAAAAGCACGGCGGAAACAGTGTTTGGAGGGGAAACCACTCACCTCTCGACACTCAATGAAGAACCAGGACGCCATGGAGCCCGAGTTACAGGTCCTGCCCGTGCTGGTCTACCTCCTCATCTACCAGGAATACCAAAGGCGGCGGCGACGACCACAGTGAGCACTGCACCTAGTACACAGGGGAGGGGGGAGGAAAAAGAGAGTGACACACACACGCAACACGCAACACCCCCACCCCTAACACCACACACACAAACACATGCAGCAACATTACATTTACACCCTGTAACCCCCTGGAAGAATGCGATATTTTAGAAATAGGCAGATATACGTGACGATTATAAAAACAGTATCTACAAAAATCTACAATATGTACATAAGGCCGTACATTGTCCTTTCCAAATGTCCGTGGGCCACTGGGCCAAAAATCATGGGCCAAGCCCACACTTGACTCCTGCCTCATTACGGAGAGAATACTGCAGGGGCATCAGGTCGAAGACACACAGGCACCTCAGGGGAACGGGGAGGAGGGGCACCTCAGCCGAAAGATGGAATAACGCCATTGCTCCTTGAGGGGGCTCCATGCCCACAGCGATGTCCTGGGGAGTGCAAGGCCACAGTCTCTCAAGTGGGTGGTCTGCCCACTGCTTGGTCTTGGGGAGTGCCAGTCCACAGTCTCTCAAGTGGGTGGTTTGCCGACTGCTTGGCCCAGGGGAGTGCAAGGCCACAGTCTCTCAAGTGGATGGCTTCTTCCACTGGTTCTGGAGGGGGCTTGGTGCCCAGTGTGATTAATCCTGCCAAGGATAGGGTGAGTGGATGCCTTTCTCCACTGGTTCTGGAGGGGGCTTGGTGCCCAGTGTGCTTCATCCTGCCAAGGAGGGGCTGAGTGGATGCATATCTCCTCTGGTTCTGGAGGGGGCCTTGTGCCGAGTGATGCAGCACTTGGGGTGTGGCAGTTCACATTCCCTCACCTGGGTGTCTGAGACACGAGATTTGCAGGGACCAGGTTGCATGATAGTCCATGGAGGCAGGGCTAGACTCCATCCTGTGGCGCCTAAGGCTGCAAACTGGTGGTAGTGCCGGTGATGGTGGGGGTGCTGCCAGTGGTGGTGGGAGGCTCCAGCCCGTCTCCTGCAGCCTTGGACGGCTGCCCACTGGGGCTGCTGGTAGTGGTCCTACTGTCAGCGGTGCAGGTGGCGGTGCTTGCGGAGGGGCTGCTGGCAGTGCAGGTGCCGGTGCTGCCAGTGGTGGAGGTAGGCCCCAGCCCTTCTCCTGCAGCCTCGGACGGCTGCCCACTGGGGATGCTGCTGCTGACAGTAGTGGTGGCAGCAGCGGTGCAGGTGGCAGTGCAGGTGGCGGTGCTTGCGGCGGGGCTGCTGGTGGTGCAGCCCGCGGTGCAGTTGGCGGGGCTGGCGGTTCTGCTGGTGGGCACCAGGCCTTCACCTGCAGCCTCCGACGGTTGAAGTGCCTTGCCTTGGGTTTTCTGCCCCTTCCTCACCTTGGCAGATGCTGTTGTGACCTTGGCTCTGGCAGCTGGAGTTTTGGAGGAGGCCTTGCTGGGTGGGTCGTGCTCCTTGCCCTTGCTGCATGTTGTCCCCTTCTTTACCTTGGCAGGTGGCGGAATGGTTTGGTCCTTTGCAGGGGTTGGTGGCACACTGGCTGGCCTGACTGGTGTCCCCTTTGAGCCTCTGGGAGTTGCAGGTACCACAGTGGATGCCGACTTGGTGGCTGAAGTGCTGGCCTGGGTTTTGGACACCCTGGCCAGAGCGGAAGGACGGGGGGTGAGGTGTAGGGAACAGGTCAGTGTTTGCCAGGAAAAGCTTTTTAGACACACTGGAGCGGGAAGAGGGGGAGGGTTTGGGGTGTGGAGGAAGAGGGAGTGGTGGTAGGAGGTGTCTGTCTGCTGAGTTTGGGTGAAGGTGCATGTTCTGGATGCTGTTGTGAGGTGGATGGCTGTTGGGTGGGTGGGTGCTTGCGTTTGTGTACTTTGGGAGGAGGGTCACAGACACACTGGGAGAGGACACAGAGGACATGTCCATGGATGTGGGGGTGGTGACTGCCAGTGAGGGGTGAGTAGTGATGGGCGTGCTGGTGACGGAGGTAGTGGATGAGAATGTAGTGCATGCAGGTGTGAGTGGAGACGATACTGGGAGGGAGGTGGACGAGGAGGAGGAGGGGGACACAGTAGAGGCAGTGGATGTTGGTGTGTCTGCATGGGTATGGTGCTTGTGTGAGTGCCTGTGGGATGATGTGTGGCGCATCTGTTTGCCTGAACCACTTCTGTGTGTTTATTTGGGTGAATGCTGGTCTGAAGATGTGCTTGGAATAGTCTGGGGTTGAGGGGATTGGGACTGAGTGGAGGAAGTTGGAGGGGGGAGGCTAGACACAGGGACAAGGGCTGCCATCAAGGAGTTGGCCAGAGCCTAAAATGCTCTCTGTTGGGCCACCACGCCAGAGTGAATGCCCTCCAGGTATGCATTTGTTTGTTGCAAATGCCTCTCAACACCCTGGATGGCATTCAGAATGGTTGACTGCCCAACAGTGAGGGATCTCAGGAGGTCAATAGCCTCCTCACTGAGGGCAGCAGGGCTGACTAGGCCAGGGTCTGAGGTGCCTGGGGCGAAGGAGATGCCCACTCTCCTGGGTGAGCGGGCACGGAAAACACGCTGAGGGGCTGCTGGGAGGGTGGTGCTGGTAGGGGGGTGGTGGCTGTATCTGTTGTTGGGGTGGGCACAGAGGTGTCCACCGCCGCCAGGGAGCTTCCATTGGAGGAGGAGTCGCTGTCTGTGGTCTCCCCTCCTGTCCCCGTGGTGGTGCTCCACTCGCCCTCCGTCCCACTGGTGCCCTCACCGTCGGTGGATTCGGCCTCCAGGCCCATGTGGGATGCAGCTCCCTCCATCGCCGGTACCTCGGCTCCTCCGCCAGATGATGCTAATGCACATAAGGACAGGGTGACAAAACAAAAAGTGGGGGGAGGAGAGAGAGAGGAGACACTTGGTCAATGCCAGCAACACCACTACCGTTGGCGTACACAACACACAGGGAGAAGCCCTATGCACAAGGCCATGCCCAACTAGTTGCTAAGATAGTCACCAGCCCATGGGGTAGAATGCCTAATGCCATCAGCTGCACACCAGAAAACCACAGGACCCTGCCCAGTAGTAAATGCCCACTAACACTATTGGGGTAGGAGTGCTTCAGAGCCTGCCCAACAAGGGACGTACCCTGCCATCTTCGCCCTGGCCTAGGGGCCCCCATTGCCCACATCCCCCACCCAGGTACGCAAAGTCAGGAGTCAGATTCTGTACTCACCCCCTTGTGGCTGCTGTGATGCCTTCAAGCGCCCATCCAACTCCGGATAGGCCACCGCCAGGATGCCGAACATCAGGGGGGTCATGGTGCGGCGGGCACCCCTTCCTCGTTGGGAGGCCAGCCCCAGCTGGGCCTCCGCCGTCTTCTTTGCCTAGCGGCACAGGTCCTCCCACCTCTTGCGGCAGTGGGTGCTCCGCCTGTCAAAGACCCCCAGGGTCCGCACCTCCTTGGCGATGGCACGCCAAATACCCTTTTTCTGGTGGGCGCTTACCTGCAGGAAAAAGACAGCAGAAAAGGGAATTAGTCAACTGTCCGGACTGTCAGATCCCTCCCATCCCCTGACGCACATACATTGTCCACCTTACATGCTGCACTCTGGCCAGGATGCCACTGCCCCCCCCAGCATGTGGCTTACATACACAGCACTCCATACATTCATGGCCCACCCATCATGCTCACAGTGTACTCAACTGTTTGTCTGGAGGACCGTAGAGTAACGTGTACTGGGGTAGGACCCCATCCACCAGTTTCTCCAACTCCTCCGCAGTGAAGGCAGGGGCCCTTTCCCCAGACACATGAGCCATGGTCGGTTCCAGACACAGGTCACAGCAGCACTTGCAGTGTAGGTCTTCTCCTGTTGAAGGTCAGGTTGCAAGTGAGTGGATAGATAGAAAATGGTGGTGACGTCCGCAAGGTGCAGTTCTGCCACCGCCGGCGTACATCGCCATTGGCTCCAGAAACCCATAGGGCCCAATGATAACCAATGTGAAGTTGCTCGGCGGTCATCGACCGCCTACCGCAACGGCACACAACGCCAGCGAAATTACCTCATTTCCACTTGTACCTCCTCACAGGTCAGGCATCCGCCGTTTCAGGGGAGTACAGGGCATGGCACCTAACTGCGTCACAGCAGACATTGGCATGGCAACTGATTGTCGGGTTCACATTTTGTTTCTGTAAAGTAAACAAATCATCATTAATGCAATAGCTGTGGGAATATGACCCTCTGCTCTCTGTTCTCTTCCGTAGGCTTCAACCGCTGAGGCCGAATATGAGATGGCGGCATCCTCCGGTGTACAGGAGGACAGACACATTATCATTACATACAGACTTGATCGGGCCACAATCCAAGAACTGTGTGTCCATTTGGAGCCAGACCTGATGTCAGCTATCCGCCAGCCCACAGGTATCCCCACTCTAGTGCAGGTCCTGGCAGTGCTCCATTTCCTGGCAAGTTGTTCCTTCCAAACAACAGTGGCCATGGCATCAGGGATGTCTCAGCCAATGTTCACCAATGTGTTGACCAGGGTGTTGTCTGCCCTGCTGAAACACATGCGCAGCTACATTGTGTTCCCGCAGGTGGAGGATTTGACCACAGTGAAAGCTGACTTTTATGCCCTGGGTCATAGCCCCAATATCATAGGTGCCATTGATGGTACACATGTGGCATTTGTCTCCCCCCCGAAAAATGAACAAGTTTTCAGGAATATAAAAAGCTTTCATTCTATGAATGTGCAGATGGTGTGCTTGGCGGACCAGTACATCTCCCATGTGAATGCCAAATATCCTGGCTCTGTGCATGACGCCTTTATCTTGAGGAATAGCAGCATCCCATATGTGATGGGCCAACTCCAGAGGCACCAGGTGTGGCTAATAGGTGAGCCAAAGGTCCCCACCCAGTATATGTTGGTGTCTGGGTATGGGATTGTCCCTAAGGGTTAGTGTGTGTGTCTAACAGTTGTCCCTCGATATTTGCAGGTGACTCTGGTTACCCCAACTTCTCATGGCTACTGAACCCAGTGCGGTATGCCAGGACAAGGGCAGAGAAACGTTACAATGAGGCACATGGGCGTATAAGGAGGATTATTGAAAGGACCTTCGGCCTCCTGAAGGCCAGGTTCCGGTGCCTCCATCTGACAGGTGGCTCCCTGAACTACTCACCCAAGAAGGTGTGCCAGATCATCGTTGCATGTTGCATGTTGCACAACCTGGCCTTGAGGCGCCAGGTGCCTTTTCTGCAGGAGGATGTGCCTGGAGATGGTCTTGGGCATCGGTGGAGCCTGTAGACAGTGAGGAAGAGTAGGCAGAGGAAGAAGATGTTGACAACAGAAGCAATGTAATTCAGCAGTACTTCCAGTGGCACACAGGTAAGACACTGTAACTTCACTTTACATTTCAGTTATCTGTTGGACATTGTACAAGGCAGCCTCCTAACCTATGTCTATGGCCACTGACTGTACCCTTTGGCATCTCTATTTTCACATCTCTGTGCCCCACTCTGGCTCCTCCTATGTGTACTGCTTCCCACCAAAGGTCATTCCAAAGTATATTTCACTGTACATTTGAGTTGCAATGCTTTGATAATGTTGTACTAATACATTTCCGAATCATTTGACAGACTCCAGATTAGTATTTGTTCCAAGGGTGTTTATCTAGGTGCTCATAAGTAGAGCAATGGGTTGGGCTGATGGTGGAGGAAAGTCCATGGTAGAGTCCAGTCTCTTGATATAACAGGTGCATTGTCCAATGGGGCATAGGAAGGGGAGTAATGGCAGTTCAAGGTGGACAGGGTGACAGAGTGGGACAGAAGGGTGACAATCAGGAGAGTCTTATTTCCTGGCGGGGGTCTTGGCAATGTTCTCTGGCTTCTGCCTGGATCGCAGGGACCGTTTGCGAGGTGGTTCTCCTTCTGCAGGGGGTGGGGTGCTGGTGGCCTGTTGTTCCTGTGGCGGGGCCTCCTGTCCACTAGCGCCGGCAGAGGTGGAAGGCTGTTCATCAGTTTGGCTTGTGTCAGGCGCCTGTTGTTGTGCCACTGCCTCCCTCATGGTCTTGGCCATGTCAGCCAGCACCCCTGTAATGGTGACCTGGATGGTGTAGATGTTTGTTCGGTCATCCCTGATCCCCAGGTACTGTCCCTCCTGCAGCCGCTGGGTGTCCTGTAACTTGGCCAGTATCTGGCCCATCGTCTCCTGGGAATGGTGGTATGCTCCCAGGATGTTGGAGCGTGCCTTGTGGAGAGTGGGTTCCCTGGGCCTGTCCTTCCCCTGTTGCACAGCAGTCCTCCCAGCTTCCCTGTTGTCCTGTGCCTCTGTCCCCTGAACCGTGTGCCCACTGCCACTGACCCCAGGTCCCTGATCGTCCTGTGTTTGTGGGGTTGCCTGGGGTCCCTGTAGTGGTGGACACACTGCTGATTGATGTGTCCTGGGGGCAATGGCGCGCTGGGTGGGTGCTGTGCTTTTGTTTCCGGAGGGGGGGAGGCTCTGTGGTGAGTTGGGACTGTGCCAGGGTACCTGACTGTCCAGAGGTCCCTGATGGGCCAGGTTGGTCATCCTGATCCAGGTGTACAGAGCTGCTGCCGTCACTGTGGGCCTCTTCAGGGGGGGACTGGATGTAGCTGGCACCTCCTCTCCGGTGACGTTGAGTATGGGTCCTGTGGGGATGCAAATGCAGTGTTACTGTATCTGTGTGTGCCATCTTGTGCATAGGTGTGTTTCACTGTATGGTTGTGATTTCCCTGTCAGCTTTGCCTTGTGTGAGTGGTGATTTTGTGGGTTGGGTGAGTCTCTCTACTGGGCATGCTGTGGGGATGGGTGTCCATGAAGGTCTATGTTGGGGGTCCATGCTTTGGTGTTGCATGCAGGGCTCGGTATTGGGATGGGTGGGTTGTGATAGTGGGGTATATGTGAGGTGTTGGAGTGATGGGTGTGAGGGTAGGGGTAGGAGTTTGTGATGGCATGCAGGTAGGGTGGGGGGGATAAAGTAGTAAAGATTGAACTTACCAGAGTCCAGTCCTCCTGCTACTCCTGCGAGGCCCTCAGGATGCATAATTGGCAAGACTTGCTCCTCCCATGTTGTTAGTTGTGGGGGAGGAGGTGATGGTGTTCTGTGCCTCTGATTGAGTGAGTGCTCCTGGCTTGTGTCTCTCTGTGTTGGCAATCTTTTTTTTCATTGAAAGGATTGTGGATAATGTGGGTGTGTGTTTTATAGTGGTGTGAGTGTGTGGGTGTGGTGTGTGTATGTGTGTCAGGTGTGTGTAATTTGAATTGTCCAATGCAGTTGTGTTTTGTAAATGTGTGTGTATTTTGAGTGCGGCGGTATGTACCGCCAATGGTTTACCACGATTGAAAGTCCACCGCGGTGATTCGTGGGTTGTGATACTGTGGGCATATTCCTGTTGGCGTAACGGTGTGGGTTTGGCTATCGCCAGTTTATCACTGACCTTTGGGCTGGCGGACTTGTGTGGGTGTCTGTATTGTGGCAGAATTCTCTGTGTGGCTCATAATACCCGTAGCGGAATACCGCCGCGGGCACGGTATGCTGGCATCCGTCAGCACGGCGGTAGGAGGCATTTGCCACCACGGTTGTAATGAGGACCTTAGTCTGTTACCAATAGTGCGGGTTGCTTGTTTGTGCCATTTTCATCATTTGCGGCATACCATTATTTGGCTGATCCTATGGTGCTTATGAAATAACAACAAATGGGCTGTGCCTGTTATTTCACGCAGGTGTTTTTAATGTTTCCTGAAATGTACATACCACTGACTGGCATAGTTTAAGGGCAGTATATGAATTATTGCATGATTACCAATACAAACATGAACACGCTAATCTGACCAATCTCGCTGCACGCACCAAAGCCTTTAGTCCTTTATATTCTTATTTAGGCCCCGTCTAACAATGGGCAGTGGTGTTTGTTACTTGACTTGACTTAACAAGCAAGCTGATTTTTCGAGTCTTGTCCGCTCTTCCCTTTGAATCCTGGCAAGTTCACACGACAAACAGTGTGGCTTTAAAAACTGACGGCATCGTGGTGGATGGTTTACCATGTGTGACATGAGAGTAAGGAATTTAGAGTGAAGCTGCTCCCCAGAGGAGCTGTTAATCCCAAAAAATCACATTTCTACACGTTGGTATACTTAAGGACTCAGTGGTGTGTGTTAGAGACGCTTTTAAGGCATGGGCAAAGTAGGCCTTTGATAGTGCCAGCTCTGTTCTGCAGAGAGTCTTGCCCTAATGATCTGGAATATGTCTTAAACGAGTGTTTTAAATGCAGTTTTTCTTTAATTTATTTTAAATATGGATGATGTGTAAGAGTTTGTTACACACATTTAGCAGAGTAATGCTGTGTTTATGTTTCTTGCAACTTCCATAAAAAAAGTTTCTTTTAGATCAAAACAGGACCTCACATATGATAAATGGGAGAGGGTCACAGAGATTATTTGCAGTACTATTAGTGAGCTGCTGCTGCTGTGTCACAATACTGACAACACAAGTCACTATCCCTTAATATTAGGTGTAAACACATTTAGAATTTCGAAGAGTGTTCCTAAGCACTCCTGCCACAAGTGGAAATTAAAGATCTGAAATTAGATTAGAAATTCAAAACTTTTCTGAACAGGGCCCTCAAAATCCTTAAGATGTCCATGGTGTGTGTGCATTTAGAACATCAGGTTGGAGGATAGAGGATATTATTTTACATAGCGATAACCTTTTTCATCTGATACCTGGGTAAATATTTGCATGACAAAGTTAGCATGGGTGTTTAGTATGTAAAAGAAAAGAACAAGGGTTGAAACTTAAGTGCTGGGCTATCACAGAGTGAAAAGTGGAACTGAAGAAGCAGGATGTTATTTTATAGTTTGTTTACAGGCCATATCATATTTCTTCATCCCCTGAATGAGACGTACAGGGCCTTGTAGGGTGCCCTACTGCCTTTTAATGTTTATTCCTTGCTGTCTCATTGTGCCCAGTCTGGCAAATCACAATAACTTCTATTTCCTCAGTAGATTTCACTTGTATAGATATGACAATATATAAATAAGCAGTTTTGCCAGCCTGCCACACACCAGACATGTTGCTGGCCACATGGGGAGAGTGCCTTTGTCACTCTGTGGCCAGGAACAAAGCCTGTACTGGGGGGAGGTGCCTCTCACCTCCCCCTGCAGGAACTGTAACACCTGGCGGCTCACCCCCTTTGTTACAGCGCCACAGGGCATCCCAGCTAGTGGAGATACCCGCCCCTCTGCCCACTGCCACCACTTTTGGCGGCAAGGCTGGAGGAGATAATGAGAAAAACAAGGAGGAGTCACTCCCCAGTCAGGACAGCCCCTAAGGTGTCCTGAGCTGAGGTGACTCTGACTTTTAGAAATCCTCCATCTTGCAGAGGGAGGATTCCCCCAATAGGATTAGGGATGTGACCCCCCCCCCCACAGGGAGGAGGCACAAAGAGAGTGTAGCCACCCTCAGGGCTAGTAGCCACTGGCTACTGCCCTCCCAGACCTAAACACACCCCTAAATGGAGTATTTAGGGGCTCCCAGAACCGAGGAAGATAGATTCATGCAACCTAAGAAGAAGAAGGACTTCTGACCTGAAGCCGTGCAGAGAAGACGGAGACGACAACTGCTTTGGCCCCAGCCCTACCGGCCTGTCTCCCCACTTCAAGAAAAACTGCAACAGCGACGCATCCCACAGGGTCCAGCGACCTCTGAAGCCTCAGAGGACTACCCTGCATCTAAAAGGACCAAGAAGCTCCCGAGAACAGCGGCCCTGTTCAACAAACCTGCAACTTTGCAACAAAGAAGCAACTTTTAAAGACCACACGTTTCCCGCCGGAAGCGTGAGACTTTCCACTCTGCACCCGACGCCCCCGGCTCGACCTGCGGAAAACTAACACTACAGGGAGGACTCCCCGGCGACTGCGAGCCCGTGAGTAGCCAGAGTTGACCCCCCTGAGCCCCACAGCGACGTCTGCAAAGGAAATCCAGAGGCTCCCCCTGACCGCGACTGCCTGCTTCAAGGAACCCAACGCCTGGAAAACACACTGCACCCGCAGCCCCCAGGACCTGAAGGAACCGAACTCCAGTGCAGGAGCGACCCCCAGGTGACCCTCTGCCTAGCCCAGGTGGTGGCTACCCCGAGGAACCCCCCCCTGTGCCTGCCTGCATCGTTGAAGAGACCCCCGGGTCTCCCCATTGATTCCTATTGAAAACCCGACGCCTGTTTGTACTCTGCACCCGGCCGGTGGGCTACCTTGGACCCAACTTTGAACCCTGTAAGTGTTTTACTTACCTGTGAACTTAACATTTACTTACCTCCCCCAGGAACTGTTGATTTTTGCACTGTGTCCACTTTTAAAATAGCTTATTGCCATTGTTGCCAAAACTGTACATGCTATTGTGATAATTCAAAGTTCCTAAGATACCTGAGTGAAATACCTTTCATTTAAAGTATTGTTTGTAAATCTTGAACCTGTGGTTCTTAAAATAAACTAAGAAAATATATTTTTCTATATAAAAACCTATTGGCCTGGAATTGTCTTTGAGTGTGTGTTCCTCATTTATTGCCTGTGTGTGTACATTAAATGCTAAACACTACCCTCTGATAAGCCTACTGCTCGACCACACTACCACAAAATAGAGCATTAGAATTATCTCTTTTTGCCACTATCTTACCTCTAAGGGGAACCCTTGGACTCTGTGCACACTATTTCTTACTTTGAAATAGTACATACAGAGCCAACTTCCTACATCATACACAAGGATTCAATGAACTGTAACAAGCATGAGACTTGAACTTGAGTAGAACTAAAGACTGCATAAGAATCGCAGAGAAAGGGAACATAAATCAAGGACAAAATCTAAGACGCAAAGAAGAAATTACAGGAGTTAAGGTAGAAGCAAAAGGAATAAGTAATTGGAAACTAGAAGCAGGAATAGTGGGAACAACCTAGGCACAATTAGAAAGGGAGCGGCAAAAGGGCTGCACCAAGAGTACAAAAAGCAAGACAAAAGAAAAAGCAAAAGCAAGCAGGGCTGGGGAAATCTGTAGCATGCTGCACAGGAACAGGGAACAACAAACAGAGCTGGGAAAAATCTGTAACAGGCTGCACAGGAACAGGCCACAGTAAATAGGACTGAAGCAAGCAGGACAGGAATGGAAAACAAACCAACAGGAGCTCCAGTACACAAAGGAACACACGTCAATGCACGAACAGGGATCTTCAGAAAATGGCAGCTTATAAGCAGTTCCAGGCAGCAGCAAGCTCAGGGCGGAGTCACTTTGCTGGGCTACACACGATAGATCACAGGTGTGTGTAATTCCAGTCTCTCACATGTCCTGGAGGAGAGAATCCAGTACAGAAGAACAGCAGGACTATTCTCATAGGAAGCAATGGACAGCAGAGTCTAGGTTTTACTGACTACTAGGCAATGCATTATGGGTCTTGAAGTCCATGGAAATGAATGTAGGTTTTCAGTAGCAAATAATATTGAAATGGGAAGCAAGTAGGAGTAAGGAAGTGCCTCTGAATGAGGTGTAATGATGATTCCCAGACTGCAGGTGATAGTTGTACAGCATCCCCCAGAGGTAGAACAACTGAGTCATAACAAGATGAAGTTTTCAGCCGCTTAGCTGATCTGAACAGAGAGGTGAATGTATTTGCTGCGGATCTATATGCCCACCCGAACTGCATGCATGTATACATTCGAAAATATGAATGTAGAATGAGCTCCCAACAGCTGCTTAATTGCCAGCCTTCAGTTAAGTTTGCACTTCTGAAAAAGCAAATTAAGTTTTAAAGCCACTCTTGAGGGATGGCTACGGGTTCACACCCAGTGAGATCAGAGAAATAATGGTCAACATTGATGAAAGTGTATTGATCCATATTAATGAAATTAAGATTTTTCTGAAGAGAATGTACGATGACAGAATTAGTTTTCGTCAATCTAACAAAAAGAACAAGCCACTTATGGTATTCTCAGCTGATCTGACTCCTGAAGTTCTTGCTGCCAAAACAAGATCACAGGTTGCAGTAAAATCAGAAGGAGCCATTTTAAGAAAAGTCCTGAAAGATTTAGATTTTGGACTTAATGACAATTTTTGTGATGTCCCGGTGCTCCACAAATCATGGGACTCAACAAGAATGTCTGATGTTGTCTTAACATTTTTTACATCATTGTTTAATACCAGCAAAGCAAAACTGTTACAAACTAAAGTTCTTGAGTTCGGAACAGAAGTTAACAACATTGATGATGGCTTTGAAGATATAAGCGAAGAAGCAGAAGACAATCCCATGAACAGACAAGGCTTATGCTGTGCAAATGTACTGTCTTTTCCAAATCATGTTCTATGAATTACATGACGGCAAAAAGAAAACTCTGCTATACATGATGACTGCCCACACAATCTACGGCATGTGTAAAAGTAGACAGCTGTGGAAAATTGATTTCTCAACTTGGTGTGAGGGCTCCATTTTGTCTAAACCTTTAGCTTACTCCATTTGCTCTATGCTATGAGCAAAATTGTATGCCTTCAGCAGCCCTGCTCATTTACGTTTCTTACAAATGTGCTGGTTTCTTAGAATTGCTTTAGAAACTTTGCAGATGGTCTAACCACCCCACGTTCTCAGAAATGTTATTTTTGTGCTTGAACATCCTGTTCTTGTGGTTCAATGGTGTTACAGGAAACGTTTGCTTGAACGTATTTGGAAATTATGACACATGGATAGTGTGGTAAAGTAGGTTTTGCAATAAAGACATCAAAAGGGGGAGGGAGAGGTCAGTTGCTCTTGGCCAGAGAGTGTCATCGACACCCTTTGGGGGTGATCCACTGCAGCGAAATAAAATGCTATCTTGAAGCATAATCCGAATCCTTGTATTCTACCTTGTAGAAATTCAGCCTCTTACAAGAAGAGACTAGTAACTTTATTTCACACAGGTAATCATTTAAATTATTAGAATTGGTGTTACAACAAGTTATAATGACATAGGGGGTCATTCTGACCCCCGCGGGCGGCGGGAGCCGCCCGCCTGGAGGGAGCCGCCATATGGCCGCTCCGCGGTCGAAAGACCGCGGAGGCCATTCTGGCTTTCCCGCTGGGCTGGCGGGCGACCGCCAGAAGGCCGCCCGCCAGCCCAGCGGGAAACCCCTCCCCACGAGGAAGCCGGCTCCGAATGGAGCCGGCGGAGTGGGTATGTGCAACGGGTGCAGTGGCACCCGTCGCGTATTTCAGTGTCTGCAAAGCAAAACAAAGTGGGGCCCTCTTACGGGGGCCCCTGCAGGGCCCCACGACACCCCTCACCGGTCGGAGCCGCCAGGAACAGGATGGCGGTGAGGGGGTCGGAATTCCCAGGGCAGCGGAAAACCGGCAGGAGACCGCCGGTTTTCCTGGTCTGACCGCGGCCAAACCGCCGCGGTCAGAATGCCCTGCGGGGCACCGCCAGCCTGTTGGCGGTGCTCCCGCATCCCCGGCGGTCCTTGACCGCCGGGGTCGGAATGACCCCCATAGTATGGAACAGGAACTTGTAAGCAGCTCATGCTGTAAAATCATCTGAATCTGACAGCACACCACTTCCAAATCACTTTACCAGGAAGGGATTTACAATTGCTGCACTTGATAATTTTGATTTTGAAGACAGCTCTTTGTTGTCTGGAACATCCACCAAACATGATACTGTCATGGGGCTTTTTTAAGATTGTACGAATGAAGTAGCTGCTAGAAAATAAGCTGTGTCAGCTGTAGACATAAACAAACAAAGCTGCAGACCTATAACCTAACTGCCTTCCCAATGTGTGCAAAATCACTACAATGCATCAACATGTCCCAGTCTACCAGAAAGTTTCAAATTGGCTGAGGACATGGATCTTCTACTTGATGCTGTGGTCCGCAAAGCTGATTTAATGAATTTATCATATTGCTTATACAGTGCAGACCGAAAGATGAAGACAAGCCAGTTCCTCTGTGGGCTGGAATTCATACTCTGATCTCCCAGAATACCATCCCACTGACAAAGGTTGGGTTTTTACTAGTAATACCATCTCCAGTCACAAACTAAACAACAGTATACACAGCTCTAAAAAAAATCCAACATGTGCATGCTCAGCTTGAAGATTAGCCTCTCCTACAAATTTTCTGCAATGAAGGTGTTTTCCGTATTGTAAATATTTTTTTATAGATCAAATCTGTTTATTATTATTTTCAATTATAAACATCACATATGCAATGCGTCAAAATAGTACAGTTGCCGTGGAGTGAGGCGTGCTCCATGTATAGTGACAATAAACATAAAGAAAACTTTAGCATTGTTTCCCTGCTACTGGCACGACAAACAGCCATCACTCGATCCCAAGCCTTGTTCCGATATAACCCTGGTCCTGCATACACCTCTCTACTACTCACACACTCCCTTCCGCTCAATACAACTATAACACCCTCAGGTAGGCTGGGCATGTCAATTCTGTGAACTCCGTGGACAGTATTTGTAAGAAAGGTTGCCAGAGCTCCTTAAATTCGCCACTCCGCTGCTGTGAAGCCAAAGTAAGCTTTTCCATAGCGAGAATGAACCAAAGCTTATGAAGCCATGATATTACTGTCGGGATCTTGTCGGTCCCCCACACGGCCATCAAAAGCTGCAGTGTCGTGTTCAAGGCCAAGGCCATCTGCCGTCCCTTCAATCATCTCAGGGGGGAAAGTAAGCAGATTAGGGAGGCCCAGCAAAGTATAAGCAGGAAATCTGGGGATCTGAGTGTCAAACGCCGCATCAATAGTGTCTATAATATTCTCCCAATACCGATGAAGCTTAGGGCAATGCCATAGTAAATGCACCAGCGACCCCCCACCCCCGCAGCCCCTCCAACAAAGGCTAGACTTAGTGGGATCCCAAGCATGAATCCTTCCTGGGGTGTAGTACCAGTAGGAGGCCACCTTATAGGCTGTCTCTGTGCCTGCCGCATTGTAGGCCGTTTGATGAGTCCTGTAAAATATGCCCTCCCATTCCTCATCAGATAGCTCTCTCTCCAGTTCCCTCTCCCACCTCAATTGGCCTTCAGTTTTATGCGAACGGGCTTCCCCCCTTAGGAGACCATAGAGCTCCGAAATCACCCTCTTATCGTTCTTTTTCACCAAGATCCATTTTTCGAACGGTGTTAACGGCCTGTCTATTAATGCTCTATTGGCTGGCAACATGGCCCAATGCCGTATTTGGTAATACATCATTCTGTCCGCCTATGTTAAGCCATACGCCTTCTTCATCTGGTCAAAGGAGATCACCCCCTGCTCATCGAAAATGTATCCAACCCTTTTGCAGCCCCCTTCATACCAACGGCGTAGTGCCTCCCGTTGCAGGCCCGGGCCAAAATCCGGGTTCGCCCCTAAGGGAGACATTGGGGACGGGAATGTCGTCAGGCCCAGTCTGCTGGCTAATACATCCCATACCCTCATCGACACTTCCGTGACCGGGGATGCATACAACCCCGCGCTCTATGACGGCACCGGAGCCAAGGCTCTTTCCATATATGGGAGCCCGCCACCGCTTGGTCCATGAAACACCAATGTTTCTCGGAAGACGGGCGACTCCATTCTAGTAAAAAACGCAATTGTGCTGCTTGAAAGTATCGTAGAAGGCAGGGGACCGCCAGTCCTCCCTCCTGCTTAGGGCGATACAACACCCGACGTGGTACCCGCGTTGCCTTTCCTTCCCAAATAAATTTTAGGACCGCTGTTTGGAGGGTTGCAATTGTCTGTGGCGGGGGCGCCACCGGCAATGCCTGAAACACGTACAGAATGCGTGGCAGGATGGTCATCTTCACCGCCGCCACCCTGCCCAGCCAAGACAGTTTAAGTCTCCCCCAGGTCTCTAGATCGCGCTGCACCTCCCTAGTCAGTTTTGTGTAATTCAATGTCGCCGTACGAGCAACAGTGGGCCCTAAATCAATCCCCAACTACGGGAGTTTTAAGGAAGACCATATAAAGTGGAATTGGGCCTTCAGATCTATTTCATGCTCGACACTTATAAACATGCTCATGGCCTGCGACTTTGACATATTCATCCGGAATCCCGAGACCCGTCCAAATTCTTCTAATATTTCCATTAGTACGGGCAATGAGGTCGCGGGCTCCGCCAGGGTAAGAATCACATCATCCACGTACAGTGAAATGACATGCTCATCTCCCCCAAACTTCACCCCCATGATCTGAGGGTTATCACGAAGCCGCTGCGCCATGGGCTCCATATAGAGCGCAAACAAGAGAGGCGACATTGGGCACCCCTGCCGGGTCCCTCTTTGTACTGAGAACGGCAATGAGAGTGTACCGTTGACCCGGACCGCTGCCCGAGGCGCCTGATAGATGCAACGGATCCATGCCATGAAACCCGGGCCTAATCCAAATCGTTCAAGCACCCTGAACAGGTATGGCCAATGGACCCTATCGAACGCCTTTTCGGCATCAATAGAGAGAAAGAGGGCCTCCCTACGTGAGCGATCGTTTTTATCCAATAGATGAAGCAGTCTCTTAGTGTTATCACTACACTGCCTATGCGGAATAAATCCTGCTTGGTCGGGATCCACAAGGCCCAGCATGTAGTAATTGAGCCGGCGTGCCAGTATGCCCGTGAACAATTTGGCATCAATATTCAAGAGGGAAATCGGCCTGTAGGAGGCGCACTCCTCGGGATCCTTCCCCGGTTTCGGAATAACCACAATAGTGGCATCCAGCATACTGGCTGTGAGAGCCCCCGTCTGTCTAAAGGAATTGAAGAGTCGCACTAAGATCGGCACAAGTTCCACACAGAAGGTCTTGTAAAAAAGTGCGGAAAAACCATCAGGACCAGGTGACTTCCCGACTTGCAAACGTGAAATTGCCGCTATGACCTCTTCCGCCCTTATAGGTTGATCCAATGAGGTCGCCTCTCTCTCAGTCAAAGAAGTAGTTGCTACACCCTCTAGGAAGGCCTCCGGAGATGCATTACCGGGATCCTCAGCCCCATAAAGTCCCCGGTAGAATTCCGCAAACGCCTCCGCAATTTGGTCGCTCGTACGCGCATCTGCTCCCGAGGGAGAGCGAACCCTTTTTATCATTGACGCCACGAGCTGTGCTCGCAACCGATGTGCCAGTAGCCTCCCACATCTATTGCTTCCTATATAATACTTATGCTTAAGGCGCGCTACCGCATACTCTGCCCTGTCCCAATCCAACCTCCTCAGCTGCTTCCTCACTTTCTCAAGCTCTCGCCAGACTCTCGGTGCACCGGTATGTTTATGTGAACGCTCCAATACTCTCACTCTCTGTTCTAAATCCTCTCTAAGCAGTCTCCTTGCTTTATTATCCCTAGCGGACAGTGACATCACCTCACCCATCAGTACAGCCTTCAGTGCCTCCCACAGCGTTGCCAAGCAGGTGGTACCATCATCATTAAGGCTAAGGTAGTCTATTATTACGGTACGAATAGCCTCCACTGTTGCACCGTTCTGAAGCATTGAGTCCCTGAATCGCCACCCCGATACGCTCACGCGACCCATACTCATGACAACCTCCACAGTAACCGGAGCGTGATCCGACAGGGCTCGAGGCTCAATCACTGACTCCCTAACCCGGGAAAGAAACTCCTGCGAGGCCAAGAAAAAGTCAAGTCTGGCGTATGTCTTGGTCGCTGCCGAGTAAAAGGAACAGTCCCTTAACGTGGGGTGCGCCCTCCTCCACACATCCTCCAGGCCACACTCACTCAGCCATTGACAACCCGCCACTGTCATTGACCCCGTCTGCCCATACCGGTGACCTGAACGATCCAAGTCACTGTCCATGACCAGGTTAAAATCGCCCCCCACCAGGATGGCACCATCCGGAGACTGCAGCAGCGGGGTCAAAGCCTGTTTTAGGAAGACTTCCTGCTGGGAATTAGGAGCATTTAGCGAAGCAATAGTGAAGGAAAAACCGCCCAGTCTCAATCTCATGGCTAGAAGCCTACCTTGCACCTCATGCAGTTTTGTCACCACTTCCCCCGGGAATGAGCGCACCAACAGTATCGTAACCCCTGCATGTTTCGTTGATGCCGAGGACCAGAACTTCCTAGGGAACCATTTGGAGCGCATGCGGTAAATATCTTTTGGGACGAGATGTGTCTCCTGCAACAGGCATATGTGACTCCCCGACCTCTCTAAGGCGGACAGGACGGCTAGCCTCTTCGTAGGATTGTGAAGCCCGCGGACATTCAAGCTTGTACATTTAATAATAATCATACCCTAAAATGAGAGAAGCATTCAAGCAGGAAGGGACCTCACAGGAAGAGCACCCCCCGGGCCAGATGATGAACCGCCTCGAACACCAAGGCCTCAGAATATCTCTACACAAAAGCCAGCATCGCAGGGAAACACTACAACATTCAAACAATACGCACAACAGGTGCTCAAAACCAAGAAGTCCTAGCACATCCATACTCACGAGGAAAAGTGTCCACAGGGCCGTAGAACCATCCATGTTTGGTAAACCAGGTCCATCGCCCACGCCGCCCTGACCCTCCTCAGCGGCCAACCAGCCGTTAGCATCAAGGCCATCCGCAGTTCGGGTCTCTCCAACCCCCCCTCCTCTAGGCTGAAGTTCCGGCGCCCACGCTGTTCAGAACGGATTCCCGCTCCGACCTCAGCTCCGAGGCCATAGGGCGCTGCAATTTCCTTCTTTTCTCCTTCCTCTGCCAACGCGAGGGGCCCCCAACCGGCGAGGTCGCCTTCTCGCTCGCGTCCTGACAGTTCTCCTTCAGGCCCAAGATCCTAAAAGCTTCCGAAACAGATCTCACCTGTCGAAGCTGTTCCTCCCAAAGGAAGACCAGGCAAAACGGGTGGCCCCAGGAGTAAGACACATCATGCGCCCGCAAGTGCTCTGTAACAGGCCTAAAATCTCTCCACCTCTGCAAGGTCCGCACAGAGAGGTCGTGGAATAATTGGAGCTCATGTCCTCTGAAAAGTACCTGTTGAAGATTGCGAGCCCGCTGTAAGATCTTTTCTTTAAGCACAAAATTCTGGAGACAGGCTAGGATATCCGGGGAGCGGTCTCCGGGGCCACTGGCGCGGCCCACTCGGTGAACTCTGTCCAGAAGTATCTCCTGAGTGTCATCCGGGCCCAACAGAGCGCGAAACAGGCCCACCACATACTCTCCAATGTCCTCCTTTTCCGCCCCCACTGGGGCCCCTCTGATGCGGATATTTTGTCTCCTCGAGCGGTTTTCCAAATCCTCAACCGCTATCTGGAGGAGGTCCTGCTGCTCTCGGAGGCGGACGACCTCTTGTTGCAGGCCCGCTACCTCCTCACCGTGAGGGATTTCGCCATCTTCCAGCTGCGCCACTCGATCTCCCAGAGAGGTAACCTCGCCTCGTAGTTCCTTCACCTCCTGGGATATGTCCCTTCGAAGCTCCTGGATGTCGCTCCGAAGCGAATCAAACAGGGAGGTCAGAAAGCCCTTCGTGACTGGGGAGCTCTCATCCGACTCCATCTCCGTCCGACCCTCCAGGGGTCTCGTCGCCAGTGTATCCTCAGCCAAGCCACCTGATGCCGTACGGGCCCCTGTCAGCATTTCTCTCACGGAGCACTCCCGCTTGGATTTGGACGCCGCCATGACTTGTGAGTGGGCACTCGGTTCGCTGGGCAACTCCCTTGAGCTTCTCCAAAAGCTCCGTCCGGGAGTAAATCACTAAGGGCCTGATTACAACTTTGGAGGACGGTGTGAATCCGTCACAAATGTGACGGATATACCCCCTACCGTATTACGAGTTCCATAGGATATAATGGACTCGTAATACGGTAGGTGGTATATCCGTCACATTTGGGACGGATTAACACCGTCCTCCAAAGTTGCAATCAGGCCCTAAGTGTCTCCGTGGCAAGGATTGCGCCTGGCCATCGCACTTTGTAGCCACCTCCTCCAAATCTTTGCCTTATGTAGCCTCTATTGCCTCACACAGGTGCCCGCACTTACTTGTGCTTCTTGCTGGTGAATACAACGACCTCGGGGTAAAACAACAGCTTCTCCCTTCTTTGCCTGCGTCACCAGGCGTCTCCGCAGTCCTGGGGGGACCTTATGGGGAGGGGGGCTCACCTCCAGCCCCCGACCAAGTCCTTCAAGCGGGGCGCCCAATGCCCGCAGGGCACCTACTGATCCTGGGGTCAAGGCCCCCTATGTGGTCCCGCAGCTCACGGGGCCCAGCGCGAGCCCCCTGGGGCTCCGGACCCTCTGATACAGGATCCAGCCAGCCGCCAAAGAGGAGCCCGCCTCGCGGCCCAGGACGCTGCCAAAGCCACTCCGCAGCCCTGAACGCGTCTCGGGGCCGGCCGTTCTTCGCTCCTCATGAGCAGCGTCACACGCCTCTCAGACCCTG
This sequence comes from Pleurodeles waltl, assembly GCF_031143425.1. Taxonomy (NCBI): domain Eukaryota; kingdom Metazoa; phylum Chordata; class Amphibia; order Caudata; family Salamandridae; genus Pleurodeles; species Pleurodeles waltl. The sequence continues at coordinate 1,895,274,906 of NC_090440.1, forward strand.
TCGGGCCGCCACAGGCTCTCAGCAGCGTCCGGCACTTCGGGGGGCCTCAGGGCGACCCCCTGCTAGGTCAGTCGTCGGCGTTCCAGGCCAGGGCGGCGGAGCTCGGACAGGCACGTCCTAGCGCGCCGCCATCTTGGCCACCCTAAATATTTTTTTAAGGGCATTTCAGTCGAATTTGATGATCTTAATCTGTTGATGGGCATTTTCCACATAACAAACGTTGTGTTGCTTTGTGTTGCAGTGTGCAGGAAGTTATCTAAGGGGATGTGGCATAGACGATGCACCTATTGAGGCTGAAATCTTTGAAAGCAAAACTTTCCAGCCAGTATTGAGCGGAATTAATTATGTTCGTTCGTTACAAGGTATGCTCATCATATCTGAGCTATAGAGCCTTCTGAAACAAGAATGACAATTTAGGTTTTGCATATCTTATCTCAGAAGTGAACAATGCACAGGGTGCACTTAATTCAAAAGACATAGGGCCTGTTTACGACCTTGGTGGATGGGCTATTCCGTTACAAAAGTGATGAATATCCCGTCCGCCGTTTTACAAGTTCCATACAATATAATGGAACTTGTAATATGGCGGACGGGATATCCATCACTTTTGTGATGGAGTAGCCCATCTGCCAAGGTCATAATCAGGTCCATAATGCAAAAACAGGCAATGTTCAATACACTCAGTTCAAAATCAGAAAACCTGAAAACCAAGTCTGTAGAGTTTGTCAAAGAATGTGAAAAAAAATCTGAACTTTGCAAGTACTGGGAAAATGTTTTACACATGATAGTTCTAGTGAAAAACTTGGTACATGCTGATCAGGAAGTTGATTGCTGCACTTGAAGATTGTGGAGTCACTGATTACTGTGTTTCACAAATTCGATTGCATAAACTACATGAGATATGGGCCCTGGTATTTGGAAAGAGTGAAGAAGCTGGAGGTGGAAAAACCATACCAAAATTCATCCAAAGACATTTTACATGAAAGACAGAGAGGGAAGGTTCAATGCTGTGGCTCCAGATATGAAACTGGAACAGATGATCCAGAGATCACAGGAAAGCTCCAAGGTAATTGTTGGTCAGACACTTGAAAGTGAATATGTTGCTCGATGGCAGTGGCAGCTAGTGTACCATGAAGTCCTTTCTATTTGCAATGTTTTCAGAGAGATGACAAATTCAAAATTAATGGATCATCATGAAATTGTTCCTAACCATGAACTTATAGGAAAAAGAGAGGAACGTTTTAATAAACATGTTGACAGCCTTCTTTGTTTCATGCAGCAGCAAGGAAACCCCATTGAAATGACTGAGCCTGTGGGACTACACAACTTTGTGACTAAAAAATATGTGGATAATGAAATAAAGACAAGTCTACTAGATGTCCTGGAACATGGATCAAAACTGTACGCAGAAATAAAGCAAGAGAGATTTGTATTGAAAGAGAAAAAAACTGTTTGACATAATCGCTAAAGCTAAACTTCCACGCTTTAATTGCCATAGTAAGAGTTTCGTCCAACCAGCCACTACAAAACAAGTTGGAAAAAAAACAACTTTCACAAGGACATAGAGAGAAGGATTTAGCAAAAGAAAGGGGTCAATTTATCAAGGACATTCTGTTGCATGAGCTTCTTCGAACAAGTGCATTATTTGATTTAGCTGCTGCACCCAAACTAGTGAAGCACAAACTCATACAGGAGCTCGAAAAAAAACCTTCCACCTGAAGAATTTCAATTAGAAAAGGTGGCCTCATAGAAAACTGCTGTCATTGGGGACTCTATGTCACAATTGAAAATGGTCGAGATTTCATTCATGCTACACTTTAGAGAGGTCGTTCAGACTGTTCTACAGATATCAAAGTCAGTTTGCACCTTGCAAGAACTGCATATTGTCGTTGACGGCTATCTTGAACTTTCTGTCAAAGAATGTGAGTGAATCAGACAAATGTTTACAAGTGGAACAATTGACCTTGCCTGCATCAAAAATTCAATACCTATGCTTACGCAAGTTGATAAATTCTGGTCATCAACATTGATCAAGATGCACTTGGAGATGTTAACTCGCCAAAACAATGCTGATGCTTCAGTGAACACTGAATTTCCAATTAGTGCAAGTGGAATGATTGTCAATGAGGAGTTGATGTCTGCAGAGATATATTCAAAAGGTAAGGGCCATATAGTTCAAGACCTTAACAGCAAATTAGAGGAAGCTGAATTTTGTGTTGTGCCACATGTTCAGTGGGCTGTCCGAAATGGTTCCAATCGAGTCATTGTAATGTCAAATGACATAGATGTTATTATTGTGCTACTTATATTTTTTGCCATGTTCATAAGTCAAGGATTGTCAGAGTTATGGATACGTAATGGAACAGGTGAGAAAAGACACTTAATCCTGCTTCATATTCTGTACAAGAAACTTGACCCAGACAGAAATGGCCAGCATTCTTATCAAGGCACATATTCTTATGGGTGATGACACTATGAGCAAAACTGAAACAAAGCGTTAAGCTTTAACTGCGGAACCTGTGAAGTTTCTAAAAGGATTTGCTGAGACAGAACAAGAATGAGACTTTAAAGACGTAGAAAAATACCTTGTGCATGTGTGGGAAACAAGTTCTGACTGTCGCACATTTGAGGATCCTTGTTACAGTGAGTTTAAAAGATCAGTCCCGCTAAGTGACCATCCACTGATGTCATATTCTGTGCATGGACACATTAAAAGAGTGTTCTACTTAATCAGAATATGTGTAAATATTTTGGATCATGCATATGTAAAGAAAGATCAGTGTGAATTTGGTTGGGAAGATATTGATAGGGTGCTAAAACCTACGAAATTTCTAAAGCCTCTACCCACAGAACTTACACCTACATGTACTTGCAAAACCTGTGCTACAAAAAGATGTTCCTGTCGATATGCTCTTCTCAAATGTTCAACATTCTGCAAATGTACCACAAGCAATTGCCAAAACAAGTAAAGTGAATTATGAAAATCTGTCTAAAACAGAAGGGATATACATTGTTTTTTCATATTCAGATCATAAACATTGTTTGGTGTATACATAAATGGATTAAAAACCATTATTATTTGGTTCATTTCTATATGTGTTTCTTCCTCCTCTATTACAGTCACTATTTTGGAAAACGGCGGAAGGGTTGCTTGGAGGAGTTATTTTCTGACTCTCTAAGACTACTTGACCCCCAAATTCTATGATTTGACACCACAATGAAATACATAGGTCTTATGTTTCCTGGAATATTGCATCATCACTGCAACACATCCGCCATTTTTAAAAATGCCGCACAGATCAGCAATGTCTATGCAAGCTAAATTACCACTCTAATGATTCAAAAACACAAATCGAAAATGAAATCTCGGGACAACAATTTTTTTACAGAGGTATATCAGGGGGACGGGATTGCAAGGGCCTCTTCCAATGAGTTCATAAATTTACCAGCATAGACTCAAAGGCGATAAATAAGGGCACCAAAAAGCTTAAAGTTTGGTGATAGTTTAATAGAAAATCTCATCACTTCTGCCTGACTTAAATATTCAAGATGGAAGGAGGTATACTGATAGGAAGCCTTAGCAAGCTTTGGCAAAGCCAATTGGTCTCAGCAATCCCATAGGTACTGGCATTGACATTGTCAATGTCTTTTAGTCATGTGTAACTATAGTCCCTCTAAAAGTTAACCTTTGGACTATGTTTGAAGCTGCTCAAAAACTGGGAGGATATGAAACAGTAAGGGGCATATTTATACTCTGTTTGCGCCGGAATTGCGTCGTTTTTTTTTTTACGCAAATCCGACGCAAAGCTAACTCCATATTTATACTTTGGCGTTAGACCCGTCTAGTGCCAAAGATCTTGGAGTTTGCGTCATTTTTTAGCGTGGACACCTACCTTGCGTTAATGAGATGCAAGGTAGGCGTTCCCGTCTAAAAAATTACTCCAAGGCATGTGCGCCTTATTTAAACTCCTGTGCAAAAATGACGCACGGGAGTGGGCGGGTCCAAAAAAATGACGTCCAGCCGCTTTTGCGTCATTTTTTAACTCCTGGTCAGGGCAGGCGTTAAGGGACCTGTGGGCTCGGAAGGAGCCCAGAGGTGCCCTCCCATGCCCCCAGGGACACCCCCTGCCACCCTTGCCCACCCCAGAAGGACGCCCAAGGATGGAGGGACCCATCCCAGGGAACTTAAGGTAAGTTCAGGTAAGTTTTTTTTTTTTTGTGTAATAGGGGGGCCTGATTTGTGCCCCCCTACATGCCACTATGCCCAATGACCATGCCCAGGGGACATAAGTCCCCTGGGCATGGCCATTGGGCAAGGGGGCATGACTCCTGTCTGTGCTAAGACAGGAGTCATTTCAATGGGGGTTGGGAGTCAAACAAAATGGCGCAAATCGGTTTGAGGCCAATATTTTGCCTCAGACCTGACTTGCCCCATTTTTTTACGCCCAAGCTCCATTTTCCCCTACGCCGGCGCTGCCTGGTGTGGGTCATTTTTTTTGACGCACACCAGTCAGCTGCGCCGGCTAACGTCATTCCATAAATAAGGCGCCCGCATGGCGCTTTGGAATGGCGTTAGCCGGCGTTAAAATTTTTGACGCACAACTGCGTTGGCGCAGTTGTGCATCAAAAAGTATAAATATGGCCCTAAGTGCTTATGTGACTTAAAAAGTAATTGTGCAATGTAATGCTCTCTTGTTTGACAGGTATGGGGTAAATGCAAAAGCAAACAGTTGCTCAGAATAGCTGAACAAGCCCAAGATTTATTGAAGCAGCTCCACTGCAGGGCTCAATTAGTTCCAGCTTTCCAGAATTGTAAACTTGTCATAAGCTGACCGGTGTAAAACACATGTAGCTCTTCCCTGTCAAGGAAATTAGTTGGGTCTGTTATTTTTTCCCACGTTGAGAAACAGTCGTAATCACAAAGACCCATTAAGGAATGGTGTGATGCACGAGTGTGCTTTATAGCTGGCGAAAAAGCTGTATCATATCAAGCTCAGTGGAAAACGGACAGGAAGCAATCAAGCAAGCACAGAAAATGCTTTGGTATTGTTTATCTGCTAATTGTATCCGTGTATAGATAGACAGATAGATAGACAGACAGAAGATAATTACATAGATAGATATACAGATAGATAGGCAGATAGGCACATAGATGATACATGGTTAGATAGACAGATAAAAGATAGATAGATAGATAGATAGATAGATAGATAGATAGATAGATAGATAGATAGATAGATACGTAACTAGATGGAGAGATAGATAAAAGAGAGACAAAGATAAATAAAAGGTAGATAGATCGGAATAATAGATAGATAGATAGATAGATAGATAGATAGATAGATAGATAGATAGATAGATAGATAGATAGATAGATAGGGATGAGAGGAGAGAGAGAAGAGAATAACATTGAGAGTGAAAGGATGAGAGAGGGAGATACGAGACAGAAAGACTATTCTTGAGCAATAATTGTGGTAGAGTCAAAAATTGGCTTAAAGAAAACAGAAGGGGGGAGTTACAAGAGGAATTTCCACATTTAAATTAAACAAAACAATGTGCAATATTTACATTAACAAGATAACACATTCCCACTGTTGTAAAGAGATTTCGAAAGGATCAGACTTTCTGCATTACAGTAACTGAGAGCCAGGCAGAGGGCATCTACCTCTAATGAGTAATATAGAGGGAGTAGACTTCTTATCCATTTCTGGTCAAACCAAGATTCCACTCATCCAGTGGACAGCTCCGTGCCTGCTTGTAAGTGACCACTAGCCAGCCACATATGCTTAAAATCCCATTCACAACTACAGTCCTGGCTTCCAAGACACTGCTTGCTGATCAGTGGCTGGTGCCCAATGGATGGCTTGCAGCTTCAAGTACTGCATGTAGTAAGCATCTAGTACAACGTGCACAATAAATATTATGCCCATATGATATTGGATCCCCTACAGCACATGATAATTACATCACATCCACTACATCGTCATACCCCAACATTGTAGGGTAACCATCGGTAGGGCTACTGGAAGTAAGCAATTTCGCAGCCATTGTGTTTTCCGCATGATTATGGGTTTGTGGAATTGCCACATAATCCACCATTGCCATATATCTATTTAAATACATCATATAAGAAGCTCAAAGTGTGAGAAAAACAGGCCATGTGCAGAGAGATGTAGGAATATGTGGTGTGCAAACAGAATTTGCACACCCTGGCCTCATTCCACCGACACCAAGGTTCTCCCGTTCCCATGATCCACAGGGATAAAAGTATTTTTGAAACCTAGAGGATGAATGGCCAGTGATGAAGGCTTAAATTGTCAGTGATCCTGCCATGGACCTACCATCACCCACTGTTGCATCAGGTTTGATGGTGAAGGCCCTTAAGCTGACAGCAGGCCTGTGCATCAAACACGCTCTTCTGATATCTGTTATGTACAGGTTACAAGTTTCATTGGCAAGGGCAACCTAGCATTTCATTATTTTAAGGTTTGTGGCTTGATACCAATAAAATGAGAAATAGCTACAGATGCTATTCATTATGTGTATAAATGGCAAATTTGTGGTAAGACGTGCTGCGATAAGACGTGCTACAGAAGAACAAATTCACCCATTCCCTGTCCCCTTCTCTAAGTTACATTCATCCTCCATCTCTGAGGAAGGCTTATATGATGACATGTACCCTCTGTGAATGTCTTCTCCAGACCTGGTATGTTCCTTTTTATAAATAAGTGTTTTTCCATTATAAACGGAACAAAGCTTTATAAAAGAACACAGCCCGCATCGCCCACATGCTGATGCAATTCCACAAATCTCTTGAAGGGGCTTTGTGAAATAGCCCATCAAGAGTGGGACCCCTACAGCACTGCACTCAACACTGACAGCAGAAACATGCTACTGGCTGCATTGAAGGCAAATACAAGTTTCTGATTAGCTAGATGAGCTCGCACAGTCCTAAATAAAAACTTGACATGGAGCATGAAGGCAGTCCCTTTGGTTTCCATTGCTGTGCACAAGGCAGTCTGATGCTGACGCAGGCTGGGTACATGAGCTGTAAACCTGTCTCCCACAGAGAGCTCTCAGTCTTTGAATGCACAGCAATGTGATAAGAACAAGATTTACAGGCCTGTTTATACAAATAGAGCGGAGCTCAAAGGAAATGAAAACAAATGTGTGAATTTCTTTTCAACAAAGAAAAAAGTAGTTCCTGAACAGATAGCGAAATGGTTACCAGTTTATTTATATAGTACTTAGTCCATTCTCTCAGGGAGGTCTAAACACAGCAAGAGGCGTGACAAATACATGCCATGGACAAATGGGCTGAAAGAATAGGAAGGCAACGATGGAGCCTGCAAATGGGAAGCCTACGGGAGAGCTGAAGTCCACAAAGTATATACAACATGTCTCAAAGAGACAGAGCAAATGCTGTCTAGCCGAGACCTAAAAATTGTGGCCAGGTCACAACCCTTTTAAACTCCTCTGCCTTGGTGAACAATAGTTAATCAGCTGGAATGGCCAAAGCAATATCTGGATTTGTAGTGTCATGTAACCATGCCTCTGTAAGAAACAAGATATCAGGATTACAGTCTGTCAAAATGCTGAATACACCCCAAGAGTGCTTGGGTAGAGAGCAAACATCCATAAGGTATGCTTTTAGTGTGAGGTTATGACATGCATTTACTCACCAGATTAAAAGAAGAATCACATTCTATGCAAGGAATAGGTCCCTTAGAGAAGTTAAAAGATAGTATAGCCAAACACTCACCAAGGACCCAGAGTTCTGAGTTTGAATATGAAATACTACTGGAGTTTTATAGAGAACCAACAGCATGGCTGTCGCTGGATGCAATCCGGATGTGGATGGGTGCAGACAGGATTGCCTTTGTCTTTGGCTGCCCGTCTGAACTTAACCTGCATATATAGGGTTCTGTGCTCATTCCCTGACCGTCATGTTTTCAATACACCTGTGTCTGCCTTGGGCCTTTCCTGAGATATTTACCAATTTGAATTTGCACCAGTAGGCAGTTCTATGGTGCTCTTTCTCGTTTACTCATTCTTTGAAGTAATATTTTCTATTGTGTCACCTGTGCCTCCTTCTTCTCCTGATTTTAGGTCTTGCCTATTGACAGGTTTTTGCTGTCTGTTGTCAAAAGATGTCTTGCCGGGCATATCAAAAAAACTTATAATGAGTTTAGAGTCAGTCCATTGCTTAACACTGGTTGGTCTTCTGGTCGCTCTCATTTTCTTGCTTCTTATTTTATGGCTTTCCTTCCTGCTGTGGTTGTCCCTCCTCTTCTTTACCATCTTTTTTATGAGATGACTTGCATCCTTACACTGAATGCATTCAGGAAAGTATTGTTTTTCTTTCTTTCAGCACTCCATAAGAATACACACGCTTTCTCCCTAATGTGTTGCTTCCCGCTTCAAATACCTCCCCAGTTGTGCTCCATGTTGATCCTTCCTCCCTCAACTCCCAGCTAATCAATTGCTCCCCCCAACCTGTCGTTGTTTGCTTTAAAAAAAAAATAGATTTTAATATGTCCCCAAATCAGGCTGCTATATTGCTCCCTCACCCACTAACCATTTGCCTCCCTGTGAACTTCTCCCCTACCAGCTTCTTCGTTGCACACCACCACTACCGCCATAGTCCTTAAAAGTTTTTCTTTTTCAAGTCCTTTCAAGTTTGTCTTTCAATTAGAATTTTTTTAGAAGGCTCTGCAACATGTGTGCAGATGCCACTTGCTCCCAGGCTGCTGTGTTTTTGATAAGCACTTTTGAGCACATTTAAAATAATGCATTTACATGTAACACTACAAATGTCATCCACCATCTTTGGTAAATGAAAAAAAAGGGCAGCCGCACCTGACAGGTAGTGCACATGTATGTGTTCATGTCATTGTGCTCTTTTAACATTTTCTTTTAAAAATATTGTGATGCTGGACAGCATCGCAAAAAAGCATTTATTTTTGGGTGATGCTACATAGCATCAGCAAAAAAACAGTGGCAAAGCTAATGGGCAGAAAAGGTGAGATCTGTACCATTGCTTGGTTCTGTCTATATCTAATCATGTAGCTGCCTGCTGCGTAAACAGTAAGCATATTTATGTTTCTATTGCCTTAACCCCTTTCGTGCATAGGATGGCTGGGAGCCATCCCATGTCACTGTGCTCGTGTTTATGGGTCTGCTCCCAGACGTCCTCTCACACAACACAGGAAATCCCTCTGGTGTGGGCACCAGAGGAATTTCCTGCTAAATAAAAACAGCCTCTGGGGTTGGGGAGGACCTGAGGCTGTTTCTTTGTTTTCTGTGAAAATGTAATTTCATTGAAAAGAAAATTGAAATGAGTCGATCAGATCATTTCACTTTCACTGCCTAGGTGCTTGAGGGGCTATCTCTCCCCCCGAGCACCTAGGCAGATGGGAGAGGTATCATTGGAAAGAGGAGAATCTCCCTTTTCCAATGGTACCCATCCCATGTGAGTCCCTGCTTGGGGTTCGCCGCAGGAGGACGATCCTCAAGCAGGTATCCACTCCACTAGACACCAGGGAGGGGGGAGCAACCCATAGGGCAAGGGCTTTAGCTCCCCTCCATATTATTTAGGCCAAGTCAATTTTTCTGCTTCCCTCGTGGGCAGATGGGGACAATAGCACCCCACTAAACTCGAGGGTTTTTCTTTTCAAACATAGGGGTGGGGCCTGCCCAGAATGGGCATACTAATGCCCCCGCCCACCCTAAACACAAATGGGAACATTGTTTCTGTCCACCCTGTGGGCAGATGGGGTTATTACCCCCGATCTGCCGCCCAGCGGGCCAGAAAGCCCACTAGACACCAGGGACTATTATTTTTGTTAGTGTAGGGGTGGTGTGGCTCAGGGTGAGCATGGCAATGCCCTCAACCCACCCCCCAAAATGGACACAGTCTTTCTGCTCCCCTAGACGGCAGTTAGGGATTAATAACCCGATTGGTCTTGGGGGGTCAAAAAGCCCACTAGACACGAGGGAAGAATTATTTTTTAAAAAGAGGGGTGGGGGCATGCCTTCTACCCCAGATAAATGGGGATAAAGTCCTCCTGCCCCCAGGGAGAAGATGGAGAAAATTATCCCCAATCCACCCGCCGGGAGGCAAGCAGTCCACTAGATGCTAGGGAATTAAAAAGAAAAAAATCAGAGGGGTGAGGTCTGCCCACCACTATAAGCAGGGTTATGCCCTCAGCCCAACTGAAGGGGGCAACATTTGTTTTGCTCCCCTGCGGACTAAACCATCTCATCTCCCCCCTCTTCCCATCTCATCCAATGGCAAGTGAGATGATATTTGATTCTTTTGGGTATTGATTTTACATCTGGGCCAGGAGAGTTTGGCTAACTCCCATTATCGTCCCACTTACAATGGTGAACGGCTCCACTTTTTGGGCTTGGGTAGGCTCCCACCTAGGAAAACCTACCAGACCCAGACACTTCTGAAAACTAGACATCTGGGGGATTCCTGGGTGATGTGCATCACGTGCATTCTGCACCATTTTCCTAAACACAATGCTCAGTCTGTGCCAATAAAAATGCTGCCCCACTTGTCTGCCTGGGCCTATTACCAGTGACAGGAACAGATCCAAAAGCGGTCAATAGGTGTCTCCATGCAAGGGCTCCCATCGTCTTTGGTTTGATCCCTTTCTGTCACAGCACTAGGCCCAGCCACACAAGTGGGGCAGTGGTTTTATCGGCACAGGTGGGGCAATGCTTGGTGGTAGGAATTTTGGGTATTCTTGCAGGTTTTGGAAGTTTCCATCACAAACATTTAAGGAAAATGCATGATTTAAGGCAAAGTTGAAGGTTTGCAGGGCATTGTGGGTAACAAAAACCTAATGAGATCCATGCAAGTCATGCCGTCCTAAATTCCCTTAGGTGTCTGTTTTTCAAAAATGTACAGGCTGGCTAGGTTTTCCTAGGTGCTGGTTGAGCCAGGGTCCAAAACCTAGAGCTACCCACATTGGAAAAAGAAGGTCGTTTTTCGGTGCAAAATGTGCTGCGTCCATGTTCCTTTTTGGTCCGTTTCTTAGCATACGTATTAGGCCTACTCACACAAGTGAGGTACCATTTTTATTGGGAGACTTGTAGGAGCATAGAATAGTAGAACACTTGTCATTACCAATTGGATCAAAGGCAGCAAACATCCAGGTGCAAAGATATTTTCACAACTACAGTACTTAGGCCCTCATTCCTACTTTGGCGGGCGGCGACCCGCCAGAAGACCGTACCGCGGTCATTCTGACTTTCCCGCTGGGCTGGCGGGCGACCGCCAAAAGGCCGCCCGCCCGCCCAGCGGGAAAGCACCAGCAACGAGGAAGCCGGCTCCGAATGGAGCCGGCGGAGTTGCTGGTGTGCGACGGGTGCAGTTGCACCCGTCGCGATTTTCAGTGTCTGCCAAGCAGACACTGAAAATCAATGTGGGGCCCTGTTAGGGGGCCCCTGCAGTGCCCATGCCAGTGGCATGGGCACTGCAGGGGCCCCCAGGGGCCCCACGACACCCGTTCCCACCAGCCTGGTTCTGGCTTTGAAAACCAGCGAGAACCAGGCTGGCGGGAAGAGGGTCGGAATCCCCATGGCCGTGGAGGATTCACAGGGGCAGCGGGAAACCGGCTTTACCGCCGCGGTCAGAATAGCCCCAGAAGCACCGCCAGCCTGTTGGCGGTGCTTCCTCCGTCCCCTACCCTGGCGGTCTCGGACCGCCAGGGTAGGAATGACCCATTAACAGCAACATCACTGTCGACAAGCCAGCAACTATTACCTGGACAGACCATGCCCTTGTCAGTTTCAGCATACCCACCCCGCTCCACCACAGATCTATCACTACCAGAACTGCATGTAGCAGCTGGACAAGCATCACAGAAGAAGAGTGGGCTTCCACCCTCTCAGAGCACCGACTCGAGTGCACCAGCAAATTGACGAAAACCATCAAGAACATCAACAGCTGGATCCCCGCACTCGCCAACACCCTGGCTCCCCTCAAGCGCAACCCACCCTCAAAAGCCAGACCACAGACCAGCTGGTACACAGAGGAACTTAGGCTGAGGAAACGCCACTTCAAGCAACTGAAGTGCAAACAGAGAACAAGTCAGGACACTGCAGATAAAGACATTTTCAAATCAGACATTGGACCCTACAACAAGCAGAGACAGAACATGAAGCTCATTGTTCTTCCAGATCACATCAATGGAAGCACTAACAGCAGCAAGGACATTTTCACCACCATCAAAGAGTTCAGTGTGCCTTCTGCTGCCTCCAGCAACATCACCCCCTCAATTTGCATCAAGCTCTCGGAATATCTTTTGTAACAAAGTCACATCCATGTACAGAAACTTCGACCCTCATCCAGACCCTATCACTGTCACGACTCAACTTTGTATCACAGCTGATGAATGAACCCTCACCTCGTGGCCTTCTGTCACCACTGTCAAAATCGCTGCTAACATGAAGAGCATACACTCGGGGGCTCCATCTGATGCTTGGCCCACAACACCTTCACCAAAAGACTCCTACCAATCAGTGAAACACTAACAGCCATCCTCAAGCCTCCATTGACTCAGGCACATTTCCTGACACCTGTAAACATGCCACCATCAAGGCCCTGCTCAAGGAACCTTCAGCTGATCCAGCCATGTTTTCCAGCTACAGACCTCTTTCCCTCCTACCATACTTGGCAAATCTCTTAGAGAAACTAATTAAACGATGCCTCATTACCACCGTAGCAACTAACAGCTCCTCAATGCCATGCCGTCTGGATTCAGGCATTACTGCAGTACAGCAACTGCAAAGTGGACATAACCGCACAAGTCAACACCATCATTGCAACCTGCTTCCACACCCTGAATAGGCTGAGAAAGCTCTTGAAATAGCTCCCAAGTAACACTAGAAAAACTGTTACTTACACCCTAGTCACCAGCAAGTCTGACTATGGGAACAACGTCTATGCCGGTATCACCATACAACTCACTAGAAGTCGGCAGCCAGACTCAGCCTCAACCTCCCACACATAACTCACATCACACCACACCTGAGAGAGCTCCAATGGCTCCAGATACACAAACATGCACAATTCCAACTCCTCACACACATGTTCAGGGCACTACACAACTCAGGCCTCACCTACATAAACAGTTGCATCTCCTTCCACCAGGCACCTCCGCACTGCAGGACTCCTACTTGCACACATCCAGATTAGGAGGATGGGGGTTCTCTTACATCGCTCCTAAACCATGGAACGGACTCCCATTCCATTTCAGAACCTCCGCCTCTCATCCTGAATTCTGCAAGAAGCTGAAGTCCAGGCTTTTCAATTATCCAGCCTATCATAGGTAGGGTTAGGCACAAGTCCAAGACACCCTCGCAAGTGATAGCGTGCTTAACAAATGCACATAACATAACATTAATCCTGTTCCCAGGGGGGTTGGACAAGTTACTTGGGAGGGCAGTACAATTATCAGAAAGCATCAGAGGGAGAGCTTTATAGACCTAAAGCACAGAAGTCAAAAACGTATGCTTACTTGAGTTTTAACTTTATAGAGGAGTGCATCACAGTGGATCCACCGTCTTGGATAACTAGCAGCACTGAAAACGTTTTTAAATATTCAAGAAGAAGACATAATGGAATAATGAACCAGGGACGAATCCATAAGTATTATTTTTCTTTTTTCTAGCTCTAGGCCTTAGGAGCTACGATTAACATTTTGCCATATGGATTCCACGGCAGTGCATCACTCGTATCTGTTGCTGTTATAATCCATTTTTTGTATTTTCCATCAGCAGAGTTTAGGAGTCCAGAAGCTGCTTCATTGTCTCCTGACTCCAAGACGTGGTCATGTCTCATTCACCTCAACAATAGATATAGTGGCCCACACCACCTTCACTGAAAGTCCAAGTAATGTCGGGATGTAGCTAGAACATGGGTAAGACCTGTATGGGGAAAATAAAAATACCGGATAAACTCAGTTTCTCTGCAGTTGTATAAATTAACCTTATGACAATTATTTGCATTGCTCTGTGCTGCCTTGGGGTGCTTTGCAGAACACACCCTATTTCTTCTGACATAAAGTGGGACATACTGGTGGCATCTCCCACTTTTAAAAGATGGCTATTTTACAAGGGTCTGGTGAAGTTGTGTCACATTTAAATCACATAACACCCTGCATCAGAAAAACAGTCCAGCGGCAGTTGGGATACAGTTTTCTTCCGCCAGCTTCCTTGTAATCATTACGCTATTATTGCTAGGCATAATACAACAATACAGATAACACCAACTATTTCAAATGAAATCAAATCAAGCCACCATACCTTTCGGCCTGGCATGTCATGCTGCAATGTACACAGCTGGGTCCTACTGCCATCAGAGGAAAGTATTCAGACTGCTAAGTAAGTGGTTGAAGACTGTTGGGAAGAAGGACCGACACACAAATGGTCATCATGAAATAGATGCAGTGGGCCCCCACGTGAATTTGCAAGGAGTACAAGGACTGCTAGTTTTTTCGAGCTATGTACAGCCCAATGTCATGCCACAGATTAATAGTTAAATTAGGAACTTTAAGAAGCCGGCTGCCTGAAAAGATGGATTACCTCTCTGGTTTAGCCAATATTCTACATCGCTCACATGAATAGCATTCACAGATTATATACTCACTAAATTAACCGGCACTTAAGCATTCACGTAGCTAACCAACTACCAATAAACTTTGAGACTCACTGTTCAATACAGTAGCCAAACACAAACCTAAGCTCCGAAGTCTCATGATCAATACTTTCTAAAGCTTCACAGTAAATAATCGCCCAACATATAAAATGATTACTAATAACTAAAAGGTATCACCTGTTCATATATATATAACACCACATTTGAGCACCCACCGTGCTGGGTTTTGCATTGAAAGGTACATACTGAACTGTTTTATGTTTTACTAGTCTTTATGCTGATTGTTTTCTTGCTTGTGATCCTTGCAGTTCATGTTGCAATTATATTTGATCGTCTTATATTACGCAATGTATACATGTGATAAAGTATATTTTTCTTTGTCCTAAGAAGTTTGGGGGAGTCTGCCTGAAAGCATCCATAGCTACCAAGGAAATTACTAGTGCATAGTGGGAGGGAATTGAGTTTGGTTATGTTAGTTTGTATCTTTTTCTATTCTGTTTGTTTTCTATATTTTGGTTATCTCTTTTTAGTCCTAGAGTCTTATCTTCCATCTTATTCCTCTGGAGCTGGGATGGGATTGATTTCCTCCCTCTGGGTGTCAGACGGCTGCCATGGCAGTAATTGTTTCTGAAGTCACTATGGTTGAAAAGGGACTTATTTCTGAGTACATACTGAACTATACCCATTCCTCAGATGGCTAAATGCAAGGCACGGTCACTTAATGCTAAAAGGCCCAATCACCCAGTCAAAGGAAAAGGAAGCACTGAAATGCTGTAAGTGTAAGTATACACGACTACTGTTCTGGTGGGTCAACAATGTTGTTTATTCAGAGACAGTGCTTAATTTGTAAAAAGGTAAGTCCCAGTGCCCTCGTCTGGATGCCACTACAGCTTGCGCTACCCATTGCCCGTGCCACCAATGACAGTACCTGCACCACTACTAACCATAACAAGTGAGACAACTCGGACTATTTGAAGCATCCAAACTAATAAGAATGGCTTGGTCCGCAGGTGTTAGTTGGTTTTAATGTATATTGAATTAAGAAACAACTGTTCTGCTCATCTCTAAATCACACAAACAGAGCCACCATGTGGCAGCTGTCATAAGTGCAGGTGTTGACAATTAAGAGACGGTGCCGAGCACCAGAAACCCCCAGCTCTAATTAAGGACTATTCAGAGATCATCAAGAAAAAAATAAGTGACAATGAAAGCCAAATGGTACAACTTCAAATTTATCTCCTCTTTAGATGGACATTGAAGGTCACTTGTGCCTAACACACCTGCAAGTTGCAGGCAAATAGATTTAGCTTATGTATATATATCTACAATATGAACCTTCTGGAAAATCTTCAATACTCTGGTGTCGATCCCCAAGAATAGCAAACTCTTATTGAATGGGAGTGAGGACTATAATCTATCTCTCAGTACTACAACAGACAGGCTATCGAGAAACAAATGCAGACCACTTAAGGCTAACAAATCTGCATGCTTCTGAAAGTGGGTGTATGGAGGAACTAAAATCGGAGTGCTCAAGTGTTCACATTGTTTACCCTCATCAAAGGGATTCTATGATAGCTCACTTCCTAGATGTTTGGCCTCACCTTATACATGTTATAGAAACAACGTGCATTTCTGCCCACTCCTCCAGTGGTCTATCACTGGACATTAGCAGATAAATGCTGAAAATCAAATGGTGAAAAATTAATTCAGAGACATTGAATGACCACATAATTTGAAGGAGGTCAAGCAAGACCTTCAGTTGTATTTTATAGAATTTTCAGGCAATAAAATTAACCCTCAGCCTATATCCTGGGATGCCAGAAATGGCTACCACAGAAGTGAATTATTTGGTGTAGATGAAGACAATACCAGTAGAAACCTAAAAAGTCAGTGTAACGGGATTTGAAATATGACTCGGACCAGGATAGATAGGCATAAAAGATTTATTAGATACATTTGCAGGATTAGCGGGCACACAGGTGCTATACGGATCTGTTGGGGGGGATCTCAAAGTGCAACCCGTGATCTCTTTGAAAACCCCACCAAGTTTCCTGTGTCACCCCTCACCAAACAACACCTTGCGCGCCCCATTGAGTTACTCGCCTGAAGCCATGACTCTGGCTTGGAGCCATGGCCGCCGCATCTGTGTCGCCTTCCCGGGTATGCTGCTTATCATCCTCTTCCTGGGTCAGGGTCTCCAGAATCTGTTGCCACACTCTTGTCTTCCTCAAATGTTGTTGGCTCCTCCACTGCCATATCCATCCCACAGGTGTTGCTTTTCTCGTCTTCTCCTAGTTCGGCGTCATCTTCCTCTTTTCTATCTTTTCACCAGGTGCCGCTTCCTTCACCCTCTCCTGATTGAGCAAACTGTACGATCTCTCAATTGGCCTAATAACGGCCCCAGAGCGCAACTAGACCGATGCTTGCTTTCATTCTCCTCATGCCACCGGGGTTCTCGTCTGGTCCAGTTCTAGTCACCTCCATGACCTTCTGATCTCAGTTACTGAATTTAAAAAGATTAGTTGTGCCTTTAACATCCTACCCTTCCATAAATCCAATCCAAGGGATCATAGGGCCTCTCAAAAAAAAATTGTATAAGCTTTACAATCATTTATGTTGGAAATATAGGAAGAGTCAAATGCACATATCATTCAATTACCCCAGTATAAGACATTTCAAAAACCTAACATCACAGGCATAAACATTCGGACATCCTTTTGTGCTGTCTGAGAGTTCCTCAGGTACAACTTAGCTTGAGGCCAGTCCGCATCACATTGTGTCCTTTGACCATCAGTCACATGTTTTCTTTCTCGACTCCAGAAGTACAGCCACCACTTTCATTTGCACAAAGGCATGACTCCACCCTTGCACAACACCTTTAACTTGGCAGGGCGCTAAAGAGATAAAAAGAATCCATCAGACCTAAAATATTCTGTTCTTTTTTTTCGATCACCTGCAACCTCTGTCTGCGCCTCAGGGTCCCTTAACTAGAATAGGCAAGAACACTATTCTTCTGCCATCTGGAGAGACCAAACTCTTCTTACCAGCTTCACTTGGTACCACGTTGCGGTTTTGCGGACTGTCAAATTCTGCTCTCACTATTCCTTTGGCTTCCTTGTCACCTGTCATGGCCTTAGACAAGGGATTAGCCAGAAAAATAAAAGACTCCACTTTGAACCATAACACAAATGGCACTGAGCGAGCTGGGTAGACGTAGAGTTGACTGTGTGATGTGCTTCCTGTAGGAAATATGAAATTTCTTTCCTTACCTCCCTCCATCCTTCTTTCAGTCTGTTTCCTTTCTTCCTTCTCCTATTCCTTATTTCTGTTTTTCTGCCTTTTCTCCATCATTATTTCCATCCTTCATCCAGTCATCATTCCTTCCTGTTTTCACCATTCTTTCGGCCTTTTTCACCCATACATCATTCATTCACTCTTCCTTTTTTCCCTCCATCGATCCATTCATACCATTTATCCATCTCTTATTTCTTCTTTGAGGCTAGCCATCTTTCCTTAACGTCCGCAGTTCATCCATCTCACTATCCATCCACTTCTCTTAATCCATCCATCAACCCATGCTTGTATCAGCCCCACCCCTTTCTTCTTTTTAGACTTTCTCTTTCATTTGTTGCCCCACCCCACAGCACCATCATAATATCCTCTCTCAGTGGTATTTATGAACTAATGTTTGGAGACCATCTGTCTCCGATCAAAGTTAAAGGAGCTATAAACAAAAATGTAAATGTTTATTATAAATTAGAACTACTCAGTGGCCCCCACGCCCCCACTCAAGCTACTAAGGTGGGGAGTTCATAACATGCTTGCCCTTAGGTAATGACCTTTATGCCTTCATCACCACCGTACTGAGCGAGGGGATCACTGACAGAACCTACTTTTCCAATAAGCTCTCGACTTTTACACAAAGTGACACACCCTCTTCTAACTAGAACGAAAATCCTATTATGTGTATATTGCCAGTCCACCTAGAATCTTTAAAAAATTCAAGCCGTAATTCTAACTACATCACTTTGCCTAAGCAACAACTTGCTGATCAAAGCAATGGGCAACTGAGATCTGGACTAACAGAAACTCATTGAATAATATAGATAGTCAACAAATGGGTGAACAAGGCATTGGAAATAGGAAGAAAAAGGCCTAGATAAGAGGGAACCCATAGCTAAAACATCAGAGGAGGTATGCAGGAAAGCTCATTGTAATATTCATTTATCAGCACAAACTACAGCAGAGGAATTATCAAGTGCTGAAGCACAAGACTCCAGTTATAGAAACAACACAGCATCAACAATATATAAGCCCAACCTTGAAATACACCAGAGAAAAACTATCTTCTCAATTAGAGATTAAAACCTCCAGCTGGGAGTAAACCTAAACAAAGTATGACAATACCCTCAGTAGGGAAAATAGTCTGCACACCCATATATAGTAAGGCAATCTTCACAAATTCAACAACCCTCTAGGAGAAAGACACAAATGCAACCAAGGTCAGATAAGATACCTTCATGTAGGATAACAGTATCCCAGGAAAAGGAACAGATTTCCCATTCAGAAATTTATAATGCAGCCTTTGAATTTCTGCTCACAAATATTCTAATAGAGGTAAATGGATTAAAAATGAATTAACCATCAGTCACACCCTTGCTGCGTAAACACATGCAGGAGATTGATAAGAAAATAAATGGGTTTGCTGCATAGATCAAAGAACTTCAACAAATAATCTAGGACTGTGAAGACTCATAATGTAGTTTATAAAAAGAGACTTCCACACTTGCAAAGCAGTTGACTAAGACTAACTAGAGGATCAGGAGAACTGAATTAGGAGATCCAATCTCAGATTTATAGGCATTTCAGAGAAAAAAGAACACATTTACAGCAATTTCCAAATCTACTCAGACATGTCTTATGAAACCTCAAATGTTTAAAGACGTTTTAGAAAACTGTAAAAAATTACGATAGCCTATTTGTTTTAAGTTCATGATATATAAATAACTTAGAATGTATTATTGTTATAGGGGCCATAAACTTAACATGAAGAGTTTACTGAGGTTGACAGGGTTGTGCTCTACTCCCACATGCATAAACGATGCTTTGTATCACATCGTCATTGGGAAGGGAGTGCACTCCAGAGGGATAAGGTGGAAAGTCACTGGGAGGAGTGAAAGCGGGAATGGGAAGGAGAAAGGGTTAAAAAAAGGGGAGCATCAAGAACAACATTGATTACCTGATTGAAAATACGTTGCTAAAATGAGCTCAATATAGAGTTTTTAAAAATATAGTACATCGTCATGGAGGAGATTAAGTTGATTTCTGTGACTGTAAATGAACTTAACAATGCAAGAAAAAGAAAAGCAATTTTAGCATGGTTAAAGGAGCATAAACACTTATTAAAATGCAAAAGGAGAAAAACCAGAACTGCTAACCATTGAAGGAGCCATGGGGTGAAAATGGGGAGCTTACTGACTCTGTTAAGGTGGACAGGGGGTGAGGCAAGGGCAGGTGTCTTCAAACTGGGAGGCGGGCCCCCCTAGGGGGGCTTCAAGTGATCCCAGGGGTGCGCCAGGCTCTGGCCAGAAGAAGCATTATGCTGATATCAGGGCTTTGTTTTAAGGTGAACAAATTGAGCAGCAGTAAACTACTCTGTAGTGGGCGGTCGCTAACATGTTTTGTCATTTATATTTAAGCTGGGAGCATGTGTTAAAAGGGAAGGGACTCCAAATGTTTTTCAAAACCCTCACCCCCACTTCTAACAATCACATTGTGGATACTTTTACACGTTAGTAAGGCCTGCCTGACCAGAATAGTATGTTTGGCATCATGTATTTGATTGCATTTTTAATACAATAACAGAACTTAAATGCAGTGTTTAAGTAAGTCTACAAATATTTAAACATTGCAGATGTAATAGAATAAGTGTGAAAAATTTGGTGGGGGGCCTGATGATGGTTGTTTTCACTGAGGATGGTGCAGCATTATAAAGTTTGAAGACCTCTGGGCAAAGGTGTGTATTGGCCCGACCCTATTCACTTTGTACATTAATGGGCTAATTGAGCCCTTCTTCCTTTGTAATAGAGATCCACCTAAGATTGCTGGTTGCCCTGAAGCATCACTTTTGTTTGTGGACAATACTTTATTGGTATCAAGAACACTGGTAGAACTTTCATTCTCTATTAAGGAGAATGAAAAAGTGTAAGTTCAGACCAGTTAGTCCCATGATTGAAATATTTTGGGCCAAAGGGGTCACTTTATGGTGCAAAGCTTTGGGGCATGCATAATCTGGGGGAGGGTTAGAAAAAGCTGAGAACAGTGTGAGATCAGTTGTGGGTCCACCTCGGAGTACATCCTTAACCCCTATACACCTGGATTTTGGCCTTCAAAATATTGCCCATATCGCAGCATTTAGACTACTCGCGTATTGGCAGCGTGTATGGCATAACAGAACACAACTCCCATTGCAGGAATCACTGTCTGAAATCTTGGAGCTTAATCATAGAGATAGCATCCCCTGGTTGAAACACATGAAAACATGGTTAACCACTCTTGATTTGGGTGATTTGTGGATTAATCCATAAAGCATTAACAAAAACCCTTTGGTGCTCCTCAAGGAAAGATATTGGGGCCATACAAGTGACTCCTGGCTGAATGAGGGAAGCCTGGGGATTTGACGAGTAGGTTTTTGGCCTTTAGAGATGACTTGCAATATGAGGAATTTATGAGTATGACTGAGCATCCTGAGGCAAAGTCCTTGTACTTAAAATTTAGATACAGCATCTTGCCGCAAAATAGCTTCTGCAGTGGTTGGAATGGGTTAAGTATCCCCCCTTGTGCCCACTTTGCCGAGAAACTAAGGAGCATTTTCTATTTGTTTGCCCTTATTATACCAAGATTAGAAAGTCTTGGCTACTACCAGTTTGCCAAGCATTAGCATCAAGACAGTTGAGGTTTAATATAAAAATCCTCAAAAGCAATATTAGAGACTGGTTGGTCTTTGCTTAATCTAGATATCTGATGAATGCGTGGAGAGGCAGATGTATGTTCTGTCGGCCCACATATGTTATATTCCAGCATGTTGCTGAGGCTGATGCACATAGAGAAAGGCTAGGCCGTATGTAACAAATGAAACATGTTGTAAAATCCCTGTTAGTAATTGACTGTAATTTCTTTTGAGGATACTGATGGAATGTATATTTTATGATATGGCTATTATTACGTTTTTTTAATTTTAATTTTTGTAATTTGACTTTATTGGGGATGTGCATGTATTTTATATCTATATATGTTTTTATGGTTTTTATAAAGCCAAATAAAGATACAACTCCTACTACTACTACAGAACACAATGACAGCTACTTGAAATCCAAATACTAAACAAGCAGCTGCTGACATTTCTCAAACAGAAAGGAACATTTTCAAACATTTTATAAAGCAGAAAAAATGCTTCAGAAACCGACAGCAAGAATTTTCTATTCAAATACAAATTCTATTCCTTTCCCCTGCTCTAAATTAGATATGCCAGGTGGAGCAAGTGGGGGTAGTGAATGCTGTTAAAAAATCTTATCAAAGTGTAAGCCTTCTGGGGAAGATGGATACCCAGTGAAATGATATCAGCAGTTCACTGATGAACTCAAATATCTTTTAACACAATTATTTTATATTATATTATAACTACAGCAGAGACTGTTTTATCTACCTTTTGAAAAGGAATTATAATCTGTTGTCTTACAAAACATAAAGGTACAAAGGAAGTTAATTCATACCATCCAATAATTATATTGAACATCAACTCTAAAAATTATCATGAAAATCATAGCATTATGCATGGCTGCAGTGGTCTCTAAGCAAATTCAAAAAGGGATGCATCCCAGCCCACCAGCTGTATACCAATACACAGTTCCATGTTGAAGCCATACATTATTTTTCCCTAAATCAAGCTCCAGCACCAATTTTATTTGTAGACACAGAGAAGATCTTTGACCTGGCGAGCCAGGATGTTTTATTCAAAGTCCCTAACATAATGGGTTTTTCCTGCCAGCTCCTCAGGATGTACCTCCCTGGTACTAACTGAAAGGGTCACTGAAGTTATCCCTTCAACTAGGGCCACCAAGCAGGACTGATCTCTCACTAATTCTGTTCACAATTTTATTAACCACTTTGGCTAGTGCATTTACAAAGTATGAACAGATACGACTAGCCCTGCCTTGTGCCCCTAAACTCAATTTGTATGCTCATTACATGGCACTGTTTTGGGACCCAGATACCAAGGTAATTGAAAGGGTGTTTGATGTGATTGCCTGCTCCACTGCACTCGAAGGCTGTACGGTTAACATCACTAAAATAGATATGCTATTTTTCAATGCCAATTCCTCTCCCCATTTCTGCTTTCCAATTATAATAAGAAGCCAATAAGATATTAAAGAAAATAACTTTCTGTGAACTATAAAGACCTACACACAATAATTACACTCCTCTTTGAAAGAAAATAACCCTAATTGTAGAGAGATTGAAGAATCTTTCTATTTCAATAGATGACAGAATCTTGATCATAAAAATGAACATACTCGCTCTCTCTCCATGTTTGTCCACACTAAGCTCTATACTATTTCATTTTTTGAAGAAAAAAAAAAGGGGCTATGATTAGCAACTTTTTATGGGGAAATGTCAACATAGAATTAATCTCAGAAAATTTCAGCTTTAAAGACAAGAAGAAGGGCGACTAGCACTCCGAGATTTAAGGAAATATTATTTCCCATCATTTTTGTTGACCCATACAAGATATCATAACCTAAGCAGACCCAAAGTAAAACTATTATATGGAATTAATGAAAAGGAATCAATTCCTGCTTCCATCACCCCTAGTTCAAACGGTACCAAGCCCCAAGCTAGTGGGTTATCCCATAATGAATTGTTTTTTAAACATGCAACATCTATGGGGGTTCTTTAAAATCCTACCATATGCTGTAAATTGGTCTCTGACTCACTAATTGAGTTAATGTATTAAAGCAATGACCTATTAAA
Source organism: Pleurodeles waltl (assembly GCF_031143425.1). Lineage (NCBI taxonomy): Eukaryota > Metazoa > Chordata > Amphibia > Caudata > Salamandridae > Pleurodeles > Pleurodeles waltl. Next base: position 1,895,298,607 of record NC_090440.1, read on the forward strand.
CACCAAGGGCCAAATGTAGAAAGGAATGGTTTTGCGACTCGCAAATTGTGAGTCGCAAAACCATATGCAGAATGGTGTCCCTTACACCATCTGCGAATCGCAAGAGGGTCGCAAAGACCCACCTCATTAATACTAATGAGGTGGGTCGCAATTTGCGACCCTCCTGAGATTCCCTGCACTCACAGGGATGGTGGCCTGCTGGAGACAGCAGACCACCATGTCTGTGACTGCTTTTTTAATAAAGCAGATTTTTTTTTTTGTATTGCAGCCCGTTTTCCTTAAAGGAAAACGAGTTGCAATACAAACGAAAAAATTAAACCATTTGGTTTAATTTTTTCAGAGCAGGCAGTGGTCCATTGGAAAAAATATTTTTGGCCACACTCACATGGGGACCCCTTCCGTTTTGCGAATGAGTTAGCACCCACGTCACATGGGTCACAAAGCAATTCTGCATCGCGGTGCGAATCGCAAATAGGAAGGGAACACCCCTTCCTATTTGCGAGTCGCATTCCCATTTTGAGAGTCGGTACCGACTCGCAAAATGGAAATGTGCATCGCGATGCGCGTTTTGCATGGTGCAAACTGCGAATTTCGCAGTTTGCGCCATGCAAAACGTGTTGTACATCTGGCCCCAGGAAATTCGTTCGGCAAATGATTTATTGACAGGTCTGTGGCATTCCAAACACTCATTCACTTATGTAAGCAGAGCTTAAAGGAAAGAGTGAGATACACCTGCCATTTGCCTTTTCTCTGCAAAAGTCATAGGGGGTCATTCTGACCTCGGCGGTAAAAGTCACGTACCGCCGGCCAGAAGGCCGCCATAACACCGCCGCGGCCGCGGTAAACCGCCACGGTCATTCTGACCCGCAACTGGCAAACCGCCAAAAACCCGACATCCACAAAAGTCCGCCACACCAAAGGTCAGCGGGAAACTGGCGATGACCAAACCTCCACCGTCACGCCAACAGAAATACGCCCATGCCATTCCGACCCACAAATCCCCGCAGCAGTCTTTCAACCGCGGTATTCCATTGGCGGTACACACCGCTGCGCTCAAAATACACACACCTTTACAAAACACTACCACATTGGATAATTCAAAATACACACACCTGAGACACATACACACACCACTCCCACACACCCAATTAACTATAAAACACACACCCACATCACCCACAAACCCCTACGACCACAATTGCGAGTGAAGGACAGAGAGAGAGAACACAGCATAGAGTACACCATCACACAGAGGCAAATCACAACATCACCCACACAATTTCCACGCACAAAACACCATACACCACCACACTCACCACACTCTACAACACATACACCACCCCTCACCTCATCCACACCACCCCATGGCACCCCAAAGACACCCCAGGTTCTCTGACGCAGAACTCAGGGTCATGGTGGAGGAAATAGTTTGTGTAGAGCCCCAGCTCTTCGGGGCACAGGTGCAGCACACCACCATTGCCAGGAAGATGGAGCTATGGAGCAGAATAGTGGACAGGGTCAACGCTGTGGGACAGCATCCACGCAATCGGGACGACATCAGGAAGCGGTGGAACGACCTACGGGGGAAGGTGCGTTCGATGGTATCAAGGCACAACATCGCGGTACAGCGGACTGGCGGCGGACCCCCACCTACTCCCCCAGAATTCACAGCATGGGAGGAGGAAGTCTTGCACATCCTGCATCCTGAGGGCCTCGCAGGAGTAGGCGGAGGAATGGACTCTGGTAAGTCAAATCTTCACTACTCCATTCCCCCCACCCCACCTGCATGCCAAATCATACCCCCACCCTCACCCCCACCCCCACCCCATCACACCAACTCCTTGCAAATGGCTCACCATCACATCCCACCCATCCCAAAACCTAGCCCTGCGTGCGTCCCCAAAGCATGGACACCCATCCCCAAAGCATGCCCACTGCACACACCCATCATCCCCACAAGCCACCGTCACAAAAGCTCCCACAAGGGAATGCCAGCACTGGGGGACACGGCCACCCACCCATTACACGAAATGCCACACACAGAAGCAATAACCATACTCTTATACCCCTGCAGGACCCGAACGCCACCACACCGCCCCGGAGGGTCCAGAGATGTCCATCCCACCCCCAGAAGAGGCCCCCAGTGATGACAGCAGCTCTGTCTCCCTGGACCCTGATGACCAGCCCGGCCCATCAGGGACCTCGGGACAGTCGGTTCCCCACAGACAGCCACAGGCTACACCAGACCTAACCCCCTCTGGGAACACCAGCACAGCCCCCACCCAGCGGGCCCATGCCTCTGTCTCCAGGACACGTCAATCAGCGGTGTATCCACCACTACAGGGCACCCAGGTTGACCCACCACCCCAACAACAACTGGGACCTGGGGGCAGTGGTAGTGGGCACACTGTCCAGGGGACAGAGGCCCAGGGAAACAGGGGAACTGGGAGGGCTGCTGTGCGACAGGGGGGGGACAGGCCCGAGAAACCGACTCTCCAAGAGGCCCCCTCCTCCATCATGGGAGCATACCACCACTCCCAGGAGACGATGGCTACGGTACTGGCCAGGTTCCAAGAGATCCAGGTCATGCAGGAGCAACAGTACATGGGGTTCAGAAAGGAACTGAGGAACATTAGTTCCGCAATGGGGACCATCGTCGTAGCCCTAACCCAGATAGTCACCACATTGCGGGACCATGTGGCACCACAAAGGGCCCCTGTCACTAGCCTGGACCAGGAACAGCCTACCACCTCCGCCGGCGCTAGTGGACAGGAGGCCCCCACACAACGACAGGCCACCAGAACCCCACCTCCTGCAGAAGAAGAACCACCCGCAAGCGGAACCTGAGATCTCACAAGAAGACAGAGTAGGATTGCAAGACCCCCGCCAGCAAACGATACCCCCTGATGTCATCCCACTGTCCCACATTGTCACCCTGTCCAACCTTGAACTGCCCCTGCTCCATCCTTCCACAGGCATATGGACAATGCACCTGTGCGACTGAGAACTGGACTCTGCCATGGACATTACTCCACCATCACCCATCCCCGTTTTACAATCATGTTCCTTAAATTTAGCACTTGAATTAAATCACTTCTTGCACTAAAAAAATCTGGAGTCTGCTTGTATTTTGAACAAATGTATTAGACATAACGGTGCCAAAATGTTCAGTTAAATTGTGATGACAACATACCACTGTCACACAGTTGTAGTCCATGGGCAAACAAAGCAGAGGTCAAGCAGTGGGGCCCACAGCTCTGAAAACGGAAGGGAAAGTCACAACTCAGTTAACAGGAACTGGGGGGGAACTCAGACAGTAGAGAGGCAGGAGACTTTAAGTAAATGTAAAATGGCGTGGTTGATTCGTACCTGTGTGCTACTGAAAATACTGTTGTATCACTGTGTCACTGTTGGCTGTGTCGTCCCCGTTGTCCTCCTCCTCTTCACTCTCCACAGGCTCCACAGCTGCTACAACACCACCATCTGGACCATCCTCCTGCAGGAAAGGCACCTGGTGTCGCAAAGCCAGGTTGTGAAGCATACAGCAGGCCACGATGATATGGCACACCTTCTTTGGTGAGTACATTAGGGATCCCCCTGGCATATGCAGGCACCTAAACCTGGCCTTCAGGAGGCCGAAGGTTCTTTCTATAATCCTTCTAGTTCGCCCATGGGCCTCATTGTAACGTTCCTCTGCCCTTGTCCTGGGATTCCTCACTGGGGTCAGTAGCCACGACAGGTTGGGGTAACCAGAGTCACCTATTAGCCACACACGGTGTCTCTTTAGCTGTTCCATCACATAAGGGATGCTGCTATTTCGCATGATGTACGCGTCATGCACTGACCCAGGGAACTTGGCATTTACATGGGAGATGTACTGGTCAGCCAAACAGACCACCTGAACATTCATAGAATGATAACTTTTTCTGTTCCTGTACACCTGCTCACTTCCACTGGGGGGAACCAAGGCCACATGGGTCCCATCAATGGCACCAATGATGTTGGGGATATGTCCAAGGGCACAGAAATCACCCTTCACTGTAGGCAAATCTCCCACCTCAGGGAAAACAATGTAGCTCCGCATGTATTTCATCAGGGCAGACAACACTCTGGACAAAACCTTAGAAAACATAGGCTGAGACATCCCTCATGATATGGCCACTGTTGTTTGGAATGATCCACTTGCCAAAAAATGGAGTACTGACAGAACCTGCACCAGAGGGGGAATCCCTGTGGGTTGGCGAATGGGGGACATCAGGTCTGGCTCCAGCTGGGCACACAGTTCCTGTATAGTGGCTCGGTCAAGTCTGTATGTAAGTATGACATGTCTTTCTTCCATTGTCGACAGGTCCACCAGCGGTCTGTACACAGGAGGATTCCTCCATCTCCTCGCAAGTCCCAGCGGACGGTGCCTAGGAAGGACAACATGGAGCACAGAGTCAATCAACCCACAGGTACGTAACCACAGCTTGCACATCACAGGATTCGCTATGCATTGAATGGCTTCTATGAGTGGCAATCCAAGGCCTAGGCCTGTGTGACGCCGTAGAAATTCAGCCATGTGGGCCCTTGAAATGGCAGCTGCCTGACCTGTGAAGTGTGACAATGGGATGTGAGGTCAATGCGCTGGCGTGGCACACCGTGGCGGTAGGCGGTCGAAGACCGCGGCGCAAAGCAGCATTGGTTAACATTGAACCCTATGGGTCTCAGGAGCCAATGACGATGTGCGCCGGCGGTCGCGGTACGCACCGCCGCGGTACGCACCACCGCGGGCGTGACCGCCATTTTCTACTTGCTTAATCACTCGAGACCTGATCATCCACAGGAGAGGACCTATACTGCAAGTGCTGCTGTGAACTCGGTCTGGAAGAGACAATGGCTGCTGCGACTGGGGAAAGGGCCCCTGCCTTCACATCTGAGGAATTGGATAAACTTGTTGATGGGGTCCTCCCCCAGTATGCGCTACTCTACGGTCCTCCAGACCAACAGGTAAGTACACTGGGAGCACGTAGTATGGACTATGCCTGTGTTGAGTGGGGTGGATGTAAGATGGTGGGGAGGGGAGCGAATGAGGAGTGCAACGCACGACAGATGAGAGCATGTGCCACATGGCAAGGTTGGGGAGGGGGGGCCGCGCACATCGACCATGCAGAAAAGTGATGATATTTATTTTTCAACCCTGTACATGTCACATAGGTCAGCGCCCATCAGAAGATCGACATTTGGCGTGCCATCGCCAAGGACGTCCGGGCCCTGGGGGTCCACAACAGACGGGGCACCCACTGCCGCAAGAGGTGGGAGGACATCCGCTGCGGGAGTATAAAGACCGCTGAGGCTCTGCTGGGGATGGCCTCCCAATGTAGGAGGGGTGCCAGTCGTCAATTGACCCCCCTGATGTCCCGGATCCTGGCGGTGGCCAACCCCGATTTGGATGGGCGCGTGAGGACATCACAGCAGACACAAGGGGGTGAGTATCAGCACATTCCGCTATATTAGCGCACAGTGGAGGCGTCTGGGTGGGGGAGGAGGACTGTGGCTATCTCTAGGCCAGGGCGGTTTCTGTAGGCTAGGCCCCTCCGTTAGACATGGCCCTGTGCCCCCGCCCCCCACCTCTGTAGGGTGCTAAGTACAGCTATCCATGGCCCGGGCTCACCTATGTGTGCATTTGTCGTCCATAGACTTGTAGGCCAAGTCACTAGCATTGAGTAGTGTACCCCGAGTGCGCGGCGTAGTGCAGGGGGCTTCTGTGTCTGTCCTCTCCGCCAACGGTGCCGCCAATGCATGCACTCAACATGTCTTCCTTTCTTCTCCCCCCCCTTTTTTATGGTTTTCTTGTTCATGTGTGCATTAGTATCATCAGGCGGAGGAGAAGTGGCATCGGCGCACGAGGGAGCTGCATCTCACATGGCCCCGAAGGGCCCTGCAACCGACTCCGAGTTAACCAGTGAGACGGAGGGCGAGGGGGGCTCCACAACGGGGACCCGTGGAGACGTCTGCGACACCGACACGTCCTCGGAAGGGAGCTCCCTTGTGGTGGCGGCAACATCCGTGCCCACCGCAACAACAGGTACAGCCGCCACCCAGCACACCAGCTCTGCCCTCCTAGCAGCCCCTCAGCTTCCGCCCCGTGCCCGCTCGGCCAGGAAGCCGGCCATCTTCTTCGCCCCTGGCACCTCAGGTCCTGCCCCAGATACCCCTGCTGCCCTCAGTGCGGAGATCATTGACCTCCTCCAGACGCTCATTGTTGGGCAGTCTACCCTTTTGAATGCCATCCAGGGGGTAGAAAGGGAGGTGCATCGGAGCAATGCATACCTGGAGGGCATTCATTCGGGTCAGGCTGCCCATCAGCGATCGTTCAGCGCTCTGGCCTCAGCACTGACGGCAGCAATTGTCCCTGTGTCTAGCCTCCCCCCTCCAACTTCCTCAACCCAGTCCCACTCCCCTGTTACTCTGCCTATCCCAGACACACCTACAGACCAGCCTGCACACACATCAACACCCAAGGGCAGCTCATCCAGACATAAGCACCACAGATCACACAAGCATTCACCCAAGCAACATCCACATGCAGACACAGCAACACCCACTGCCTCCACTGTGTCCCCCTCCTCCTCGTCTCCCTCCTCCCTCCCTGTGACGTCTCCACTCACACCTGCATGCACACCACCATCAGCCAGTACGTCCATCACCACCACACCCACCAGAACAGTCCGCACACGTGCAGTCACCACCCCCACTACCATTTACACGTCCCCTGTGTCCTCTCCCAGTGTGTCTGTCATCCCCTCTTCCAAACCACACAAACGCAGGCAGCCACCCACCCAACAGCCATCCACCTCACCACAGCCTCCAGCACAAGCACCTGCACCCAAAGACAGCACACTTGACTCTCCTACAACCACATCCTCTTCCTCCACTCCCATACCCACTGCACCTACCCTTCCCATTGCTCCTAAAAAGTTGTTCCTCTCCAAAATTAACCTCTTTGCATCACCTGACCCACCCCCTCCATCTCGTAAGAGTCCAAACAGCACCTCAGCCACCACAAGCCCTGCACCTACTAGGACCATTGTTCAGGGCTATTGGAGTCCACCAGCTCCTAGGGCAGGAACATCGGCCAGCAGCAAGGGGACAGCCAGCCCACCCCCGGGGAAAAGAACCAAAAAAGGGAAGGGCCGGCGCGACAGGCCTGAGACGGCTGCCCCCAAGGACACCATCCTTGCACCGTCACCTGGCCCATCCACAAAGGGAGGCAAGGGCAGCAGGGCGGACAAGTCCGGCAGCAGGCGAGCTGCCCAGGAGGGCCCCACCAGCCCCATTTGGGGTGTGACGGAGGACACCCACGGGCCCAGGAGTCCAGCACAGGAGGGCCCCGCAAGCGATAGGTCGGATGGCGACTGAGCGGGAATATTTGCCCAGATCTGGTTCCCTAGGAACACAAGACAAGCACCGCTGAACAGGGCCCCGCCGTGAGAAGCACCGCTGAACAGGGCCCCGCCGTGAGAAGCACTGCTGAACAGGGCCCCGCCGTGAGAAGCACCGCTGAACAGGGCCCCGCCGTGAGAAGCACCGCTGAACAGGGCCCCGCCGTGAGAAGCACCGCTGAACAGGGCCCCGCCAAGAGAAGCACCGCTGAACAGGGCCCCGCCGTCTCTGCACCGCTCCGCTGGGCCCTTCCTGTCAAGCACCGCTCCGCTGGGCCCTTCCTGTCAAGCACCGCTCCGCTGGGCCCCGCCGTCTCTGCACCGCTCCGCTGGGCCCTTCCTGTCAGGCACCGCTCCGCTGGGCCCTTCCTGTCAAGCACCGCTCCGCTGGGCCCTTCATCTCAAGCACCGCTCCACTGGGCCCTTCATCTCAAGCACCGCTGGCCCATTGGCAGGGCCGGATCTGTGTCGGGCAGGGCTTCACGAAGCACTCTGGGCACCATGCCTCCTCCATAACCAGTGGAGTCTGTAATCCACCAGATGGACTGTGGCTTTGCACTCCCCAGGATGGTACAGTGGGCAATCCACCCACTGTAGAGACTTGTGGGACTGTGGCTTTGCACTCCCCAGGATGGTACTGTGGGCAATCCACCCACTGTAGAGACTTGAGAGACTGTGGCTTTGCACTCCCCAGGATGGTACAGTGGGCAATCCACCCACTGTAGAGACTTGAGAGACTGTGGCTTTGCACTCCCCAGGATGGTACAGTGGGCATGGAGGCCCCTCGTGGATCTGGCATCGTGGACTCATGTGGCTGAGGTGCCCCCCTTCCCTTCCCCCTGAGGTGCCTGTGGTTTTATTATCTGATGCCCCAGCAGTGTTCTCTCCAATGGAATCGGGTCTCGTGTGTGGGCTTTGCCCATGTGTTTATGCACATTGGCCCACAAACAATGGCATGTAGCCAATATGTGCAGGGCTTTTGGACTATGTATACATTGTTCATGTTGTGATTTGTATGTTTTAAAAATCTCATATTTCACTTAAGTTCAAATATGCTTTAATATACTTCTATTTTAATGATCATTTTATTTTGTCTTTGAATTATTCCGGGGGGTTTGGGGGGTGTAAATCTGACTTGTTGCTCTGCATTGGTGTGTGGGGATTTGGGGGTGGGGGGGTGTCGCGTATGTGTGTGCCCGTAATCTTTTCTCCTCCGCCCTCCCCTGTGTCGTAGGTGCAGTACTCACCGTTGTCTCCTGCGGCGGCGTTCGTGCTCCTGGTAGAGGAGCAGGTAGACAATCGCTGGTAGGATGTTTAATTCGGGTTCCATGCTGTCCAGATTCCTCGTGGAATGTATAGAGGTGAGCGTTTTCCCGTTCGTGGTCTGTTTCTGCCGTGTTTTTATCGGCGGGGCTCCCGCCCCGGAAAAGGTGGCGGATTGGTGGGTCGTGATAGGTGGGCGGTACATTGTCTGCCGCCTGTCTGTTGGCGGTGACCGCCGCGCTGTTTGTTTGCCCCGCCGTGGCGGTCGGAGTGTTAAAGTGGCGGGCTGTGTTGGCGGTTCCCGCCAGGGTCAGAATTCCATTTTTTTTACTGCCTGCCTGTTGGCGGCTTGCCCGCCGCTTTGACACCGACCGCCAGGGTCGGAATGACCCCCATAGTATCCTTTGTGGGGGGGGGGCTATGAAAATCGACCTGGATGTGAGCCCCAGAATATTTGGATTTTCGCATCAGGATGTCTTTGTATTTCAGTCAAGCTACCCATTTTGCTACATTCTTCCATGGCCTTTTATTCCACCGGGCATTTCCCTGGTGGGCCGGAGCCTTTGAGGCCGATTTTGACAGGCCCGCTGGCTGGGTTTAATTGCAGCAGTCACAGCAACGGTTGAAACGAAAGGAAAGAGAGGGACGAAGGAAAAGGTAGAGGAAAAGTTATTAGAGAGGGAGGAGAGAAGGAGAGAGAGAATGCATTGATAGACAGTACGGAAGATAGCGCGAGGAGGGATGAAGGGAGCGGAGATGGTTTGAGTTTTTTTTAAAGGGCTTCTTTTGGTTTCCCACTTGGGTCACGCATTCTTCAACATTTAACAAAAAACAAATCTCTTTTGTAGATATGTTTCACTGACTATGCCATAAATTGTGGAGTCGGCAAAACTCACTTCTGTACCCAGCTTTGGTTTTCGTATCGGACAAAGTTATCCTTAAGGATTAAGCGTTACCTAAAGCATGGGGGGAAGGGTGTTGGATTATTTCGCTTCAGCAGCTCTCAGCAGTTTCACAGCCGTACAGTGTAATTTGGAATTGCCGCTAGCACTGATCAATAGGCACAAAATCTAGATTTACACCGGATGATTAGCACAACAGTGACATTTTGCACCGATCTTCGGGACAAATGTCAGTGCAAACCCGTGCAGTGGTCCTTTTCCGTGACCGAGTCAACGTGCATCTGTTCATGCCATCTTTAGCAACCACTGAGTTGGCACTAATATTCAAATTCAGAAATGCGCGTTACCTAACCCATCACAGCTTTTGCCAACGCAGGACTCCGCTGTGACATATCGTCTATTCTTCCTTTTCGCTGTACCGTAGCCTTACTTCAGTGGATGCACATTTTCGAGAACATGAAAAATGGTGACTAACTAGTCTAGCTACTCCCTCTTCGCTTCCAGAGTGTTTAATGGGGATTGGCATTTGTCCCTCCTCCAACAAACCTTGTTTTTATACAGATTTCACACCCTGGCATGTGTGAGGAACCATAGCTGCCAATTACTTGTTCTCTCTACAGCTAATTGCTTTTGTTTGTAGAAATGCTTCGTTCTTGGAGTTCCTTTAAAAATATAAATGAGGGTTTACTAGTTGGAACTCTGCAGTCTGCCAGTGCTCCCTATGATATGGCATGGGTTTACATTGACAATTCCCTCTGCTTGCTTTGAATCAAGGTATGGGTTTTGAGGACGAAATACAGATTTTGCTAACATTATTACTACTTCATTTGAACAAGAAATCCTAACAATATTAACAAGAAAACAAACGAATATTCTATCATTTTGTTTTATAACGCACTGTCTGGTGCATTACAGATGATAACCTTATCGTCCTGCTTGTAGGCATTTTCGAATGTATTTTGTGTCAAGATAGCGCGCATTTGTTTTTTTTGTTCTGTATCTACCACTACTTGCTTCAATATTAAGAATGATAAGATACAATAGTATTGTGGGCACAGTGGGCACAATGAGGATTGTATATCAGAATATTGTAACCAGAACTATTTTCTGTCACAAAAATATCGTACCGTTGGGTGTACATTGTCTATTAAAACATCAATGGAACAATACCCTTGCAAATAATATTTATATCAGAGAATACGTCCCACATCCACAAGGAGATGATGGAAAAATGGAGAGTCTGGAAGAAGGGCACCATTTAGGCAAATTAAGGAAGACAGATCTATAATAGTTGCATTTAAAACAAACATTTGCAATGCAATAGGGTCTCGCATTTCTCCGAGTTACAGCTATTAGCAGTTGTAAACTCCCAACCGGATTTTTCTTGCCACATTGAATGGAAAAAAACAGCGCGATCGCGCTGCTACAGTTCACTCGTAGTGAAACCTATCGGCAAAAGTGCAATTCACTATGTAACAGGGTCGATGTAATGCAAAGCACTCGACTTCTGCCAAGCGAGATCACGCTGCAAACAAAAGATAAAAAGTAGTCCACAAACCTGACGGGAAACAGTGAGCCTCGCATGTTTTCAGTACTTGGTCGCTGCGCTCAAGGAGGGCTAACCACCGGAAAGGCATTACATATGCGTACCTTCCACTAGTGAAAGCAAGCAGATTTTAACAGGCAAGCCAGCAAACCAATAAAAGACACTGACGTTACATGGGTGGGGCTCCAAGCCCTTTTCTAACTCCTAAAGCATCTCGCAAGCAAAACGCATGCGGAAGCGCATACGACGCAGGCTCGACCCTAAAAATGAGCCATGGCTGTTGCAGCAAGCTGAGCAGACACTTGTCCCGGTGTTCCCCAAAGTTGGTGATCTCTCTTTCCAAACACCAAGGTGTTCTGCAAGACTTGCAGGCCTTCACAAACATAGTTGGCAGCAGCAATCAATCAGTCAATCAGAGATTTGTAGAGCACGGCTAATCACCCATAGGGCCTCAACCGCTGTTTGTGGGCATGCTGCTCAGTCGAAGAGCCAGGTCTTCAGGTCCTTCCTGAACTGCTTCAGTGATGCGGTCTGCCTGAGCTTGAGAGGTAGTGTGTTCCATGTCTGGGTTGCTAGGTAGGAGAAGGTTCTTCCTTCCGCTGTATCCCTCTGGATCTTGGGGACGGCTGCAAGGGCGAGCTGGGAAGAAAGGAGATGTCTTCGTTCTCCAATAGGGGTGTATTGATCGTCGTATTGGAGCACTGGCATTGGATGTCCAGGCCTCCAGGGGATGGTTGACACTGACTCACTCTGGGCACGTCACACAAACACAAGCACTCTTGGGGAAAGAGACCTTGGGCAACTTATACTTCCATAGCATTCTGTCTCAACTGCTTCTTCACTCTCTCTGTACTCAGTATGTGTTGTATAGAATGTAGTTCAGTTGAGCAACAATCACACATCTATAGTCTCAGCTTTCTTTGCAGGTCAAAGCTCATCATCAGTGGGGAAAGGTGGACTCATGCTATTTGAGATGGACTAGCTAGACCACTAGAAGCAGTGCATGCATTCTGACTAACAATTCTGTGACTGTGCTGTGAATATTGCAGACTATTGTCAACTCCTCTTAACTTCTGTTCCTAAATTGTCTGCATTACCCTGTCATCAGGATAAAGAGAAACCCTTCTGGACCAAACAAGCCTCTAGACCCAGATTGTACACCTTAACACTCCCTTGAAAATGGTTTTGGACATAGGAGACACTACTGCCACCAAAAAGCCCTAGTAACTTTTCCTTCCACCTTACATCAATTCATTTTCTTGGGACTGGACTGCACAGCGGTGGACTTTTCTTGAGAAAATGATGCCTGATAGTAGACACTGCTTACCTTATAACCTAACTTCAAAAGTCCTGATTTTGGAAACAAATAAGGCCTGTAATAAATGGGAGAAAACACCTTTGTGGCTTTTTTTAGAACAGGGAATGTAAGTTGGCAGACTTCATCAGGGTGAAGGGATAAGAAGGGGTATGAAGGGTGAAAGGCCCATGTTGTGTTCAAAAGAAGGATCTATATTTTACAATATAGTGCACAATTTATATGATACCTTTCCAAAGTTTCAACAACTGTTTCACAAAAACTGGTCTGAATGCTGGAGAAATGTGAGGGCTAGGAGGGACTATGTGTCACGGTGGCCGCCTTCCTCTGGATCTGCACAATGCTTTTAAGGCCCACCTCTAGGCACCTCTAACTCAGTATGTTCTTATAGTTCTGAGGATTAGAGTGGCTAGGCTAGGGGGAGGGAGTGAGAAGAGAACAGAGGGGAGGAAGATCTGAAAGAAAATACAGTTGGTGTGCAAAAAACATACCCGCAACATGAATATGGTTGTGCCTTGATTCTCATAAAGCTTATTTTTTCTATCTCTATGTTGCAACAATGATGCAGGCTATTGAACCAGGTATGATATGTGCTCACATGTGAGAGAGGGTCACAAGTGTCATCAATCATGCAGTTGTAGGCACTGGAAATCAACTTTCGCACGCTAAATCCTGAATATTTTAGCCTCTGCTAAAGGTTTAATTAAAACGTTGTTCGTATCATCTCTTTATAATTACACACTCACTAGAACTCTTCAATCTCTGCTAAAGAGACAGCAATCAGCACGGGCACGGAGGCTTTTACTGAACTACTGCCATTTGAATATGATTTTGTATACGTACGATCACGCTCCACTCTATGAATGCTGCCAAAATCTAAATGGGAGAACGCATTCTCTTTTGGAGGGTTCGCTGCTCACAGCACAGCCTGCTCTGTAATTGCACACGTGGAAGACTCGCAGATTTTTTGTCCGGCCCGGAGGCTCCGATTATGCTTCTCTTTCTATGCTTTAATAAACCAGCAGCCAATCAGAGAAGTTTACTAAAAACAAAACATATCCCATGAGTCATTGTTAACACCACATGACCAACCATAGAGTGGGACATTATATAAGGATGCAACCCTAAAACACTTCCTCTTTCTTTGCTGCTCCCGCAGCCAGTTAAGTGCTTCTATTATATTCATTATCGATTTCTAATTGCCCGCTTTCATATTCTGCTGTATGCTTTAGCGATGCGTGCTGTGCATGCGTTTTTTGATTACTTGTGGACTGGGAGTGGGAGCGGGCGGTGCTCCTCGCGCCCGCAGTCCTATTTTTAGTCCCATCAGGACTGTTGAGCATGTGCACATGCACACCTTCGTCTCCGATCACTGCACGTTTCATTTAACACAGCGGTGATCGGAAATGAATGCGTGTTACGAGGAGGAGGAGCAGAGAAAGACTGATCGTCCTTCGTGGAGGCCCCTTTCTGCTCTGTTGGAACTCTCATATCGTGCCTACACAGTGGTCTGCTGCAATAGAGAACATCAGGTGCTCTTTAATTATTTAAGTTGTTCCCTGAAGCCCTGTGTCTTGAGATTGCACAGGGTTGAAAGAATTTGCATAGGCTTTGCCTAGAGTGCTGAAGGCAACTCCCTCCATGCTCTATTTACTGTTTCAGGCCTGCTGAGGTCGTGCACTCCCCCTGACTATAGCCCTCAGCTATCATACATTATTTCATCCCCTAGGGGCATATTTGAATAAAAAAGAATTATGGCACAATCATATTCCTATGATGAGGATGAATATTTTGGTGGTGACGCTCCTGCTTTGGAGGAAAATCTGGTCAGGGCTTTGGACAATAGTGTACAACTGTCAGTCAATAAACCCTTAGTGAAGGCACTGGGACCCCTTACCCTCCATTTTGAAAACTTTGCTTGACACAAGGGCTGGTTGCCCTCTCTCACACCATCAGATGAAAATCAGTCTGAGCAACCTAATACCTCCAAAGGCAAATCTAAGGTCAAGAAATGGCCCCATTCAGAAATTTTTTAACGTTTATCGTCATCAATCCAGAACAAACATGGTTACAGTTCCTAGCAAGCCCAAGATTGGCAGGATGCCGGTCATAACCCACACAATACGGAGTCAGATTTTGATTCGAACTCCGATTCGGATTCGGATCAAGGGGACCGCCCCGGTCCAAGTAAACATATGAGGACTGATGAGCCCAAAGACCTGACATCCAAGGCACCAAGAGTCCTTAAATTCAACCCAGAGGACATTGTCCATCCTCGCTCAGCTAGTTGGACCTCTCCTTCTGAGGTAGCCTTATACATTCAGGAACACATTAGATCGGGTTTCAATAAAGAGGTGAAAGCCAGACTTCTGGCGTAGTGCCCCAGACCAGATCTTGAGGGGAAGGTCACTGATACCCCTCAAGAGCTTTCCAATACAGGTGAGAGTTATTCCTTATTCAGAAGTTGTGCTTGGGGGCAGGTTTCACTTATTTCTGACCGAGTGGCAGAATCTGACCAGAGATACTTGGGTGCTGGAAACAGTGCAGGGCTTCAGGTTCAAATTTTACCAATCCCCCTGTCAAGTTTCCCTTCCTCCTCTAGTCCATTTTTACCTTCCAGATCAAGAGATCATATCGCTACAGATTCACTCTCTTCTAATGAAAGGGACCATTTGCCAATCTTCTCCACATCCTAGAGGTTTTGTCAGCCCCATGTTTCTTGTAGACGAGAAGGGAGGAGGTTCAAGGCATGTCCTAAACCTAAAGGAATTCAATACCTGGATAGTTTACAGGCATTTCAAAATGGAGGGCATTCATCTTCTCAGAGATATTCTTCAAGAAGGAGATTGGATGGTCCATCTGGACCTGAACGATGCATATCTGACTATTCCAGTATTCCCTCCTCATCAACGCTTCCTCCAATTCCTTTAGCTGGGCAAATGTTTCGAATTCCAAGTACTTCCTTTCGGTCTCTCGTCCGCTCCTTGGTGCTTCACCAAGGTGATGAAGCCTGTTATAGAATCGCTTTGCGCTCAAGGAGTGAGGTTAATTGTTTACCTCGATGATCTGATCCTCATGGCGCAGGATCCATCAGTTCTTTGCGAACATCTTTCCTAGACTGTGCAACTTCTTCAGAATCTGGGTTTTCTGATAAACCGATCCAAATCTTGTCTTCTTCCATCCCAGCAGATGGAATTCTTGGGATTTCAGATAGACTCATTGAAGTCTCAGTTAATATTACCCCAACAGAAAGTACGCAACATAAAGAAAGAGTTGTGAGTCCTGTTGGCCAAACAATTTGTGTCCCTGAGGAACTTAGCTCGGTGGTGGGTCAGCTCTCGTCATCTATCCAAGCTATCTTCCCGGGTCCCCTTCACTACAGAGCTCTTCAGAGGCTCAAGATCTTTCATCTTCGCAGGGGATTGTCATATGTGGACAAAGTTCCCCTGTCGGGAGAGGCGAAGACAGAGATAACCTGGTGGCTCGAACACATGGAAGCCTGGAATAGCAGAGCGACCTTTCGCAATTCGCCGGATGTCCTTCTGGAGTCAGATGCCATCAGATGGGGTTGGGGAGCCTGGTGCGGTCCCTGACTACAGGGGGCCATTGGTAAGAGGAGGAACTCCGTCTCTACATAAAGTGTCTTGAATTATTGGCGGGATCGTTTACGATCTGGAGCCGTTCTCTTCTGCGCTCGGACTGTTGCATTCTCCTGCAGATGGACAACATCTCAGCAGTCAGATATGTCAACAAGCTAGGTGGTACGAAATCGCAGATACTAGCTCAAATTGCCAAGGAATTTTGGCAATTTTGTCTTCAGCAACGAAATTCAGTGATTGCAGAGTATCTGCCGGGGGTGGACAACTCGGTAGCGGACTGGAACTCCCGATTCCTTCGGGATGGCAGCGATGGGAAATTGCACCCGAGAGTGTTACAGTGGATCAACCTACACTGGGGCCCATGTTCGATAGATCTGTTCGCCTCGCGTCTGAACCATCAACTTCCCAGGTTCTTCAAGTGGGGGACCGGATCTGGAGGCGGCGACGGCCACAGATGTGTTTCTTCAGAATTGATCCTTTACTCTGGGGTATGCCTTCCCTCCTTTCAGCATGATTCCACAAGTCCTGGCACAAGTCCGCCATCAAAGAGCAGAGATTCTCCCACTGATCCCTCTATGGAGAGCTCAAGCTTGGTTCCCTCTAGCTCTAGAGTTGTTGTGCGACACCCCTCTCCTGATTCCAGTCCTAGACAACTTATTACGGGATCCGTTGGGGAACCCTCATCCCTTGATCCCAATGGGCACCCTGCAACTGGTAACATGGAAAATTTCAGGGAACACTAGCTCCTGTCAGGCATTTCGATGCATACTTTATTCTACATTTACCAAGTTTGGTCCGCAAGCACCCACAAACGATATGCATCATCTTGGAGACGATGGGTGCATTGGTGTGCCGAACGGGATTCTGATCCCTTTAAGGCAGATGTCAATCTAGTGATTAACTTTTTTGCGTCTCTGGCAGCTTCTGGCCTAGCTTATAGGTCTATTAATAATTAGCATTCAGCGATTTCGACAGGACATTTGCCTGTGTCTGGCAGACCGGTGGGTGAACACTTAGTGGTTTGTAAGTTCATGAGGGGCATTTGTTTTTCAAAGCCTCCTGGTCCTCGTTATTCGTCCCTTTGGGATGTTAATGTGGTTTTATCCTTTCTTCTCGCATGGCCATAGAATAAATATTTGTCTCGCAAGCAACTATCGGCCAAACTGACTTTGCTTTTGTGTCTGATTTCTTGCAAAAGAATTGCAGATGTCAGGGCCCTGGATCTAGCAGGAAGGATTTTTTCCCCGGAGAGGGTTTATTTTTTTCATTTCCAGGTGTACTAAGACTGGTATTAAATCTGTGTCTTACCCTGCGTTTCCTCAGAATTCCAAGTTATGTATAGTGCAATGCCTGAAAGCATACGCGGCAGCTACAAGTGAATTCAGGAGGGATCCAGGGGGTCAAGTTTCGGTTGCTCTCCAAAAACCATTTAACCCTGTCACTTCTGCCACATTGGCTAGATGGATTACATGGTTAATATCCGAAGAAAGGATTGATATCTCTGCTTTTGGAGCTCATTCGGTTAGAAGGGCCATGGCTTCTAAATTCTTTAATTTGGGGGTCAGGCTAGAGAACATTATGAGAGCGGCAGACTAGTCAACTGAGCCGACGTTCAAGGCTTTTTATTACAAGCCTATTCTAGATATTGCATTGGTGGTGGTGGAACAGCTTTGAACAAGCATAATCCGAGCCTCCGGTCCTGCCATAGAATAAAACAATTACTAGCTTACGTGTCAAGAATTTTCAATTCTACTAAGGACACGGAGGCGAGGATTATCCCACCCTGCAATAAAGGACGAATCGTCATACAAGTTAAGTATTGTTTTCATTTAAAGGAGCTTTTTGCTTTCCCTCCCTATTGTGGTATAAGACAAGCACAACAAAGAATGAATAGCAAGAGTGGGCATGTTTAAAAGCCCACAGAGAGATTACAAGAGGCTAGAGTGCTTGTGTGCTCGACCCTAAAAAGTGTAGTCAGACATTGGGCTCGTTACAAAAAATACTACTAAAGAAAAACGTCGACATAAGGGTTTCAAAGAATATGGGCAGGACATTGTAGCCACCAGCAAGCAGAACATGCAAGGTGCCTTTTACCACAGTTGGAATTGCTAGTGCGACAGGGCGCACCCATAGTATTTTGCTCAGGCCCCACGGTTTGGCTTAGGCAGGCCCTAGAACAGGCACTGCAGTGGCTCTGTCACTATGTAAATATGGTGGAAGTACTCTAAACATTATTTTGGGAGAAGAACTGAGTGTTTAACAGGGTGTCCCAATTCCAGAACCACCTGACTGGTTACTTTCTTCACAAAGGAGGCACACTTCAAAGGTCTGACCTATACTGATAAGAAATTATTATGACAGCTCAGAATATAGAGGTGTGAAGAAAGATTAAAGTGCCAAAGCTGATGAAGTGGTTACAGAAAATCTAAGACAATCTAGCTACAGAACACATTCCATACACTTCGAATAGCAATCAAAATGTTTACTGGACTTGGCTGTGAGATGCAGTCACTCCATCAGAATTAAATTAAACCTGTTTAGATAATACAGTGTTTATGTTGTGTTATCCTGTGTCACGTTCAATTTGTTTGCATGCACTGTCACTAAAAACGTTTTCAAAATAGAACAACATACATAAAACTGAATTGGAGTAGGAAGAATAACCAGAGGTCTAGATAGAGGTCATGTGATGGTTTTGATTAGAAGTGTACTAATACTGAGCTTAAGCTTCAGTGGAGTGATGAGTGTATTTCTTTGCTAAATGCCAACACAAATTAAAATAATTGGTTACTTACGTCCATATTTTGCTTCACCAGTTTAGTAGGATACTTTCTTAATTCCACCTAACCTAGCTAAATATTCTAGCCACATGTTCAAAGATTGTTTTCTAGATTTTTTCTAATATTTGAAGACTTTGCTCTTGTTTGTCATGCTTTTTAACTAACAAAGGGATAGATCTGTAAATCTCTAGAACCTGTCTGACAAACTGGGTTTCTTCAGTCTTCAGGTCCAACACAGATTTGGCTCAGATCTTATCAATGTGCGATTCTTTCTAATTGTCCAGCAAAGATAATATATTGTCTTTTGCACCATCCTCCCTATATTGAAGTACCTGGCATGCAATCTGATGTCTAATGAAAATCAACACTTACTCTGTTTTCATAATTTCACATCTTATTTTCCATGCTCCAATCTCCCTGAGCAGATACAGAAAGTAGCATCCCTACATTAACTCTTGTCCATGCTAGTGAAATAGAAACAGTTTGGTGGGAGTTACCTTCATTCACAAGGCACATTCATTTACCTCTTCCCATCGTGACAGAGTTAAAAAAACATCAGAAAGATCTGAAAACTTTCCTCTTGCACAAAGCATCTAGTTTCATATTGTAGTAAGCGGCGTGGCTTGTTAATATTCCACGGGTTTATCTCCTGTCCTCTCCACCACCAATAGAAAGCACTTTAAAGTATCCATTATTCAATGGAACTGATATTAACACAAGAAACAAAATAAAATTAAATTGTATGATATAGGTAGCAACTTCGGAACAATTTCGGAACAACTGCTTTGTGTGTAGCTAACTGTTCTTTTAATTTAGCTCATTTGTTACATTTATATTGTATTTCAGAAATGCATTGGTACTGTTTATACTTGTATGTCACTTGCATGCTTGTTAAAGAGGTGCAGAATCCTTTGATCCCTGTTTTCACTGGTAGCAGGCTTCCCGATCTTCAGATGATCTCCAACTCTCTGTGGTATACTCTTGAGTCAGATAACACTCGTGTATTAAATAAATAGACTTTTTGTATCTGATGGCTTAATTGCTCAAACAAATGCATCTTTGTAGAAACTTGGCATTCATGTTACCATTTTCATTATGTACCCATACAAGAGTCAATTGGTTTGCTGGTGGGTTTTAGTTTTAGTGAGAAATTGGTGTTAAAATCATCTACGCATCAGACTTTTTGCTTTTTACATTATTTGCAGTGTGATTGCTTAGTGAAAAGGTCTATGTCGTGAAATCCTCCTTTGACAAGACAGAATGAGCAGTGAATGACAAAAACATTGAATAGAATATTTTATGTGTTGTGTCAAAAATATCATCTGTACAAAAATAATGAGTAACAAAATATCGAAGGTAAGACTATAGTTTTTTAAGTATATAATATTTTTAACAAGATTGTTGTAAATAGTATTGTTTATTGGAATATAGTTGTATTAGATATAATTTTTAATTAATTCAATAAATGTTACTTATATAAAATATAGGTGTTAATACCAGCAATCTAATTATTAAAACATAATTGAGTCTAATTTGTAATTTTCAATGTGCAGTTATAATCATTATAATCGTACATTTAAGTAGTAATTTATCATTCAGTAGTGAGTTATTACGTTTATGCAGTAGGAAGTTATTTAAATGATACATTTTTTTAATTTTTTTATTTTCTTTATGTTACTTAAATATTTAATTAGTGATTAATTATGTACATTGATTAATTGATTATTGGTTATTTTACCTAAGTGGATGTGTGACTTTTAATATATATATATGTAGTATCCCAGGAAGAGAAGCTTTCCGCAGGCAAGGTGGGTATTTTATCTTTATATTTTATTTTGTATTGCGGATCCAATGTCCTAAGCCCTCATCCTCCGATACGTCTCCAAACCGACAAACAGAATCCTGTAACTGATCTGAAACCCGCATTCGAAGGCAAAGCCCTCGTGGGCAAGATTACAATGTGCTTGTGAGCGAGCTTGTGGATTAATTATGTAAATTGATTAATTGATTATTGGTTATTTTACCTAAGTGGATGTGTGACTTTTAATATATATATGTTATTTCTGTACAGTTACATTAGTAATTTATAGTTTAGTAGTGAGTTGTAGGGTTTGTAGCAAAATAGGGCGGAAAGTTATTTAAATTATAATTCTTTAGATTATATTTATAATTAAATATTTAATTATTAGTTAATTATGTTCATTTGCTATTTGAGTACTTGTTATTGAAAAGTTTTATTTCAAATGTATTCATTTATTAATTTGTGTTAATTTGTTGATTAGTGTACAGTAAAATGTATTTTATATTTACTCTTGGTTTTAATTTTATTTGTTTTATTAAATATATATTTATGAATATGAACATTAACAGAGGTGTCTAACAATACAGACAATTCCAATATTTCAATCATCAATAATTAAAAAATCTTAATTATAATGGAAGAGTTAAAATATAAGCGTTTTCCTGTGACTCAAGGCAGATTTATTAAAAGAGAAATGCTAAAACAAAGGAGGGCTAAGATG
Source organism: Pleurodeles waltl (assembly GCF_031143425.1). Lineage (NCBI taxonomy): Eukaryota > Metazoa > Chordata > Amphibia > Caudata > Salamandridae > Pleurodeles > Pleurodeles waltl. Next base: position 1,895,319,958 of record NC_090440.1, read on the forward strand.
CTGAAGAAACAGTGAATCAGGCTTACATTTTACCAAAGCTGTACTCCTCAATACCGGAATTAAATATCTTTTAGCATATACACAGCAAAATCTGAAGAAAAGGTAAATTGCAATACATTTTGTACAGTGTGTTCATCACATGGGTACATGATAATGGTTGACCGATCAAAGTTACCAATGGGGATACAAAAATTACTTCTAACAGTCCCAAATCGGATCTGAGTCCAAGTATGAAACATCATGTCCAAATATGGCTTCACACCTGTAGTTTTGCAGATTCTAAGATGTTCAGCATTTGTTATCCTAGGTAATTCCACATCTTCCTTTACTCTCCTCTTCAGGGCTATAAAATTCATTTTCAAACACCCTTCCTCTTTAGCATTTAATGCCCTGGGATTGGAGAAGATCAAAGGCCTACCCAACATATTACTAGTTTGTTTGATGAAAAACAACCATGTAATCTGGGACCTTCAATCACAGGATCATCACAGGATAACCAATCATCAATAACTTCCCTATTAAAGGTGGCCCGTGGGTTGCACCAAATCAAACACTAGAACAACAGAGGAGCTAGATTTATGTAGTCTTAAACACAGGGGAGCCCCAGCTCCTAATGAATAACATAGACCGAACAGTTAGCTGGGAGGCCTAAAATGTGCCTGCAAATTCTATTCTTCTTGGTCTGCAGAGCCCTAACTTTCTTATATCCCCACAATCTTGAACCATAGGTTAAGAGTGGTAAGCACTTTCTCTTATAGACTTCTAAAAGTGGGCTAATAGGTTTTCTTCACAATAGAAGATGCCAGATTAAACAAAAACCCAACAGCATTAGACAATCTCTGTTTCCGCTTTGTCAGACACGGAGCCCAGCTAGCCTGAGAGTCAAATGCTACACCCAAATAGGGAAACTAACTACATATATGTGTGTGTACCCTGTGATGGTCAACTGGTTTTAAGGTAAACTCATGCTCATTAGAGTCACTGCAGTTGTTGAGACAAGTAAGTTACTGTTTATATCTGTTTTTGCGCATTCTCACATATTACATTATCCTTCTTGTCATAATGCTGTGTCAGCTCAGCCAATTCCATCAACAACTGTCTGTGAATTAACAACACCTGAGGTTCCAAAAGACAGCAGGCCAGTCTTTACATATCTCTCTCGCTTTCTCTCCACTTCCCTGTTTTCGCTATTTTCCTATTGCAAACAGCAAGCTCTGTTTTCCTGTTGGTGTCGAGATGTGGGGGCTGCTGGAGTTTATGGTGTGTCCACGAACTAAGAACGTGACATGCAGAAAACACCATAGGTTGGGGCCCAATGAAACCTAGAGATCCAGTATGTAAAGAGAGCAAATATAGTTAACATACTTGTATTGGCTTTCAAATGTACCAATTTGTTCTGAACAAGATTAATTAGATGAGCATATATAGAATAAAACTCAGAACTTTATTTTTGGGCATGTGGAGAATACAAATGATGTGCCATCCTCTGTAGAATATTTTCTATGGTTGGCAGAGGCTTGGCTAGAATGTCATAGTGTAAGAATCCATTTTGTAATGCTCCTTTTCCTTGAATACATTTAGATTGAGTTCTCTCTCTAAACGCACTACCTATTGCATATGTTATCTGATATATTTGTTTAGTAAAAAAAGCCTGGTTCCACCATGGGCTCACAGCTGGTTTCTTTCCCTAGCTGGGGCACATTACTCATTATAATCACGTGGTAAAAATAAACTAACTGACCTCGGCTGTTGTATTTTGGGGAGGCAAAGGTTGATATCTATATCTTTGAACCACAAAATCCTTTGAAGGGTTCTCAGAATGTGAGAAGTCAGACAGCTGCAGAAGGGAGTCGAGGACAAAGCAGGGACGGGAACCAGTGTGTGGAAACTGATTCCCTCCTTAAAATTTCTGTATGACGTATATCATTATTTACTTATTTTATGTATCCTTTGATGTATGAGTATAAATATCACTGTTGAACGCACCATGGGAGCACACATTACTTCGGGCTGGGGATGCCAGTTGTAAATCTGATCTCTTTGCTGCAGCAAAAATAAATAAGACCGTCACTGCCCTCCAACAACGCAACTTTGCAAATAATGTCTTCTACCCCTAATCCCCCTAATATCCCAAATCATCAATGTACAGCCACACTGGCGCCCACGTGGTGTACACCTATGAAGGTGGCTTTACCCCCTAATACACGCTCCACTATTGGGGAGGATGTAAAACAGGTTATTAAAAAACAGTCAGACGCCTGGATGGCACATCCTCTTTACACTTACACTGATATTATGCAAACTATACAACAAATGTCACCTTTTGAACAACAATTAGCAATTCAGTACATGATTGAAAAATTGGAAGAGGATTGGTATTGTGGTATTAAGGACTCTACTCCTATCCCTTATAAAAAAGAACTATACTAACTTTGGCGTAACAGCACAGCTTGCAAACTTAATGAGAAGGACCTAAAAGATGGAGTACGCATTTGTGTTTTAGCCAGAGAAGAGGTTCTCAAAATGTATGAAAAGGGATACCCAATGAGGGAAGCACATCCTGACCCTCCCACTGCTGCGGCTATTCAAGCCGCACTTGCCGCCAATCTCCCACGTCCTATACCTGTGGCCCAGTTTGTCCATATCCCATGGAAAAGGGAGGAAGTGATGGCCATAAAAAAGGACCTGCCAGATCCTCAAAAGAATCCAGCTGGGTTCTATCGTGACCTTAGAATTGCTATTTCCACCACCACCATGACCCTCAAAGACATTGATTATTTCTTTGGTGTCTTTTTGGGCCCCGACGTCTGGCATAAAATTCAAACAGTAGATGACGTAAATATCTTAGGGGCTGCATGGGGGACATAAGAACAACATGGAAGAACCAGGGCACCAGGAGCCCTGCCTCATCAGGATATTTTAAACTTGCCCGACCAAATATTGACCAAATTTCGAGGCTATTATCCCACCTCAAGCTGTAGACTGGGGGAAAGTTGCTACCTATACACAAAAAGCAGATGAAGATGTCCCAGATTATTTTACTAGATTTGAACAAGCGTTCACAGATTTTAGCGGTCAAGACCACGCCACTGTAACTGGCGTCACGTTATTTGTGAAATGCTTTGTTAATGGCCTTCTACCTGAAATATCACAAAAAGTAAAAGCAACAGAGAGTTTGTGGATGACAAAGGGACAGGCAGAAATTTTACAGATGGCACAATATTATGAGAGTAGGTATAAGGAAGAGTTAGAAAAGAAGGAGAAGTCAGTAAAAGATTTGAAGAAAAAGGTACTATTACAGCAGGCATATCCCCAGCTGGACATATTCCCTCAGCCGAGGGGTGGCCCACCAAGGGGACGGGGAAGGGGCAGAGGGCGAGGTGTATCTGCACCACCGCAAGACCGCCAATTGAATATCAACCAATATGCCTGCTGGAAACAGGATGGCCATTGGTGTGATACTTGCCCATTGCTGGAAGGGAGACAGAGCATGTCACTTGATAGAGGGAATGCGTCAGGTAGCCCACGCGGCCAAGGAAGAGGCAGAAATGGTCAGAAGTTGCAGAATGTACACCAGGTCCAGCATAACACTAATAATTTTGACAATGCACTTGAACGACAATATTATGCTGGTGATTCCTTTTCTGAACTATACGATTACTAGGACAGCCACAGACAGGGCCAGGGGCGAGTCAGTATTCTTGTAGATCAGAGTGGTCCCTATATTGACATAAATATCGAAGGGGAGGGCCATAAGTTTCTTCTAGATACTGGCACCACCAGAGCATCTATTTCACATGCTGCAGTCCCCGGGGCTCCCCTATCTGGGCTTCATACCACTTCAATTGGGATTTCTGGGATCCCCGTGGTGAGCCCCATCTCAGCACCTATGAGAGTAACTGTAGCACCATTCACAGTAGACACACCACTCTCCTTAACCTCAGGTTGCAATGAAAACTTGTTTGCATTGGATATGTTAAAGACATTAAATGCAGTTATTCACTATTCAATGGATGGTGTCTATGTAACTATGGATAGCATGGCCCCTACCCGGTGCATGTTTTTGCAGGAATGCAACTTACCCCCAGAGCTAGTGGAGGTAGACCCTCCCTTATGGGCCAAAGGCAAAAATGATGTAGGCATTATGGATAATGACCCTATTGTAATAAAAATCAAACCAGGTGCCCGGCTACCCCGTATTTCTCAATACAAATTATCTAAAGCAAGCGAAACAGGGCTCAAGACAGTAATTTCTGACCTCGTACATGCAGGTGTAATAAAGGAAATAGTGGGCAGCCCCTGTAACAGCCCGATTCTTCCTGTTGTTAAGAAACAAATTGATACTAATAAATCAGATGTTGAGCAATCAGCTATTGATAACACAGTGTATCGATTAGTTATTGATCTCCGAGAAATCAATAAAATAGTAATTCCCCAGTTTCCTGTGGTCCCAGACATGAATAGTCTTTACACCATGATACCAACCACTGCGTGTTACTTTTCAGCCATCAATTTGAAGAATGCTTTCTTCAGTATTCCGATTGCGCCAGAAAGCCAATATTTGTTCAGTTTTTCAATATTTGGTCGATCATTCTCCCTAACCAGAGCTCCTCAAGGATTTGTGGAGAGTCCGAGCATATATAGTCAATGTCTTAAACGTCAACTAGACCAATTCAATCCACCTTCAGGCTCTGTACTGTTGCAGTACATTGACAATATTTTAATTGCCTCTGATTCTATGGCACAATGTAAGACTGATACTGTTTCATTATTACATCATTTAGCATCCCTGGGTCATAAGGTGTCCCTCCCAAAATTGCAGTATTGTAAAGAAGAGGTCACCTATCTAGGACATCTCCTCTCTAAGGAGGGAAGGAGATTACATCCAGAAAGAATAAATCTGGTTCATACAATGACTGCACCACACATCCCCACTGAAGTCCGAGCATTTTTGGGATTTGCATCCTTTTGCAGACAGTGTATTCCACATTTTTCACTTATAGAAAAACCATTGACTGTCCTGACACTTTCAGGTGTGCCCTCTCCTGTACCTTGGACTGAGGAATGTGAGGAGGCTTTTCAGGAACTAAAAAAGGCGTTGTGCTCTACTCCTGCATTGGGTAATCCGGATTACAGCAAACCATTTGTTTTATTTGTGCATGAAAAGCATGGCTGTACATTGTCTGTTTTGACACAGGATCACGGTGGGAAACAACGCCCTTGTGCATACTTCTCTTCCACCTTGGACACTGTGGCGCAAGCTCTGCCTAGTTGTCTTAGAGGAGTGGCTTCTGCAGCTGCTGTGGTGAAACAAAGTGAAGGGTTTGTTGGTGGCAATCCGCTCACTGTGATGGTTCCTCATGCAGTTGATATTTTGTTAAACAAAACACAGACGCATCACCTCACCAGTGCTCGTCTAACGGGTTATGAATTAACATTGTTCAGTCCAAATATCATTTTGAAGCGTTGCAATGTCTTGAACCCAGCTACGTTACTACCCCTCCCTCTGGACAATGTGGAATTTGACCATAATTGCATTTTTGCCACCGAGGAAGAAACCAAGGGACGGGTAGACTTCACAGATATTCCCCTATCTGACCCACAGGGAGAGCTGTTTGTAGATGGGTCTTGCTTCAAGTTCCCAGACGGTACAACCACTGCAGCCTACGCCGTCACCACATTAAAAACAGTGGTTGAATCTCATAGAATCACGCAAAATTTGGCACAGGCTGCAGAATTAATTGCCTTCACCAGAGCTTGTGAAATAAGTGAACATCTTAGTGTTAATATATACACCGATAGCCAGAATGGGTTTGGAGTAGCTCATAATTTTGGGCGACTCTGGGCAATAGAGGCTTTATCACGTTGCATGGCACTACCATTCAGCATGGCACTTTGATTGTGGCACTTCTGAGTGCTGTCGGCTTGCCCCGTCAGGTCTCAATCATTAAGTGTTGTGCCCACAAGAAAATTACTGATGACATAGGAAGAGGAAATGCTTTTGCAGATTCTACTGCGAAAGCAACAGCACAAGCACCATTTGACAATGCATGCGTTGAGAGTAGTACCAGGGGGGAGCCCAAGAACGAAGTACTAGAAAATACCTTGCAGTGTGTGAGAGACATTCAAGCAGAAGCAGCAGCAGAGGAAAGGGAACAGTGGGAGAGGAACTGTAGACTGGGCAGTGAGGGTTGTTACACAGATGACACAGATAGAAGAAGATGGATGTTACCTAATTGTTATGTACACGCTATGGTCACTATGGTCCACAGTCCTGCACACATCAGTGCCCAAGGTATCAAGACAACTTTGGACCACGTTTGGAGTAATCCTATGATATCCAAAGCTGCTAATAACCTGGTCAAGACTTGTATGGTGTGTGCAGTGCACAATGCAGGGAAAGGGGCCCCTACGCCCCCTGGTCACTTTGCCCCTCCTGATCTCCCCTTTGAAGCTATACAGATGGATTTTAGCCACATGGAACCATGTAACAAACTGAAATATGTGTTAGTAGTAGTATGTATGTTTTCAAAATGGACAGAGGCCTACCCATTAAAAGACAATGGTGCCCTCTCTACCGCCAAGATACTACTCAAAGAGTACTTTCCTAGATACGGATTACCTAGAATAGTCTGGAGTGACAATGGCCCCTATTTCGCTAATGAGGTGATGGAAAAGGTTTGTACTGCCCTTAACATCAAACAGCGATTTCATGCTGCAAATCACCCACAATCAGCGAGCCTCGTTGAGAGGAATAATTACACCTTGAAGAGCAAAATAGCCAAGATTTGTACTAAGACCAATTTAAAATGGCTGGATGCTTTGCCCTTAGCGTTGCTGTCTATTAGGACAACTGCCAGTAGCAAGTCACGATTATCCCCCTATGAAATAGTCATGGGAAGGCCAGCCAATATCTGGGGGGTACCATGGCCAAAGAGGCTTTCTGAAGTACAGTATCCTATGTTTGTAGACTATTGTAAACAACTGACTAAAGATTTACGTTTGATCCACCAACAGGTCAAGGCCAGCCTACCGACTCCTCTCGAAGGCCCTGGTCATCATTTTAAACCGGGGGACTGGCTTATGACAAAGAACTTTCAAAGAACCTTCAGCCCAGGTGGCGGGGGCCGGCCCAGGTACTGCTTGCTACACAGACGGCAGTGAAAGTGGAAGGAAGGAAAAACTGGATACATGCTAGCCATTGTAAGCGTGCACCGATTCCACTACTATCTACTCCAGCAGCAGAATTACCGTTGTCCCTTGACTACAGTGAAGTAGAGAGACAGGAGACACCTCCACATGATTCAAGTACTACCATTTCTGCTCCTGAGGTGATACAGCAGCCCAGTGACGAAGGTTTGCTGTTTGAAGATCAACAAACTCATCGATACAACCTGCGTCCTCGCCCTCTCAAATGAACAGAATTCTGAAGGTGCGTACATTGGTGACTCCCAAGAAAAACTACATTTACATCACCCTGATATCTCCCAGCCTGGAGCTACAAAGTGAGGTCTCCTCTGAATGGCCAAGGAATCCATTGATCAGCAGAATACGGCACGCTTGCCTTCATGAAATACAGTTCCCCGCCTTCAGTGCCACAGGTATTTCCAATGCCCCTGATGTACCAGCATTAAAATGAGCTATCCTCACTGTTGTCACGCACACATTGGGCGATGAGGTTATAAATGATTGTGATGATGAAAACCTCAGCATGAAGATGAACACGGGTGACTAGCCTGTGCAACGATACCAGAACATTGGTCAGTATAACACTGTCTCAACGAGAACACAAGCATAGTGGGATGCAGCTTATGCAATGATATTATCTGCTATAAGAAAGTGTGTAAGTGGGGTTAACAGTTCTGTGGCTATCCACTGTGTAATGAGAGAAACTAATCCCAGTTCTACAGAAGCAGCCAGTCATTAGGGTTGGTGCAGCTTGTAGTCCCAGTGGGAAAGGTGCCCCTTCTGTTAAGTACCCAGCACACCACCGACCTGATTTCAATTGCTGGCCTCTGCCCTCTTTTTGCTTAAATAATGAACAAACTGACAAACTATACATGAGAAGAGCTTTGAAGTATCGTGACCTACTCACTAGGAATTGAGCTCCCATCAGGAGTAAAACCCGACAAGGAGTGATCAAGGGACCCAGGATCCAGCCATCACCTATTGCTCAGTGTTCAAAGAAATTGTTTATGGACCAACTAGTGCAGTGAAACTATTAGAGTGAGAAGCACAGCGCTGCTGAACTCTAGTGGGTTGTGAACATTGCAGGAAACTCACCTATTTGTATATATATATATATATATATATATATATATATATATGATTATTAGTATAGTGGTCTCAATATTTTGCATTTAGATAGTTGGTAATTGTGTGGGTATATTCTTGAACACACATAGGTGGTGGAGACGAGTAAAGTGTCACCATAGAAAGGTAGTAGGAACAAGGAGGAGAGGAGAATAAAGTTATGAAAATATGTCCATTTGGCAGGACAAATATTCCTCGAGAGAATAGAGAAGAGTGGTCTTATAACTATTTCTACAAAACAATAATGAAGTACCTAGTGACCCTCATGTTAATATGTATAATGTCCAGCAGTGTTGCATCATTGCAAATCCCACCTTACATCCATTGATAAAGGTTCATGGAAAGTTGGCTGAAACATTGAGTCTCACTGACTGCTGGATTTGCCGGCACTTGTCTAGGACTTGCCTTTATGAAGTACCAGTATCACCAGGCGAATATGAAAGAGGGGAAGTGTGTCTTGTACCCAATACCACTTGGAGATGTGACCAACGAGAATATCAGTGGTACCCTAGGTGTGCGTTGCTCCCTAATACCCAGGCAGAATATAAGCTTTCCCCGATTCCTGGAGAGAATGTCACACATAAAATGTTTACCATATGTTTTGGTACTCATTCTTACGGGCAAAACCCAGAGGCAAAATAGATGGGGAAGGTCCCACCCGAACAATGTGTTTACACTCTGTAATTTGACAATAACACAGGGAACTGGGATCTCGAAGGAGAGGAGAAACTAGGCAGAAATTGGACCTCATTAATTAATGGGACTCAGCACAATTACACTGTAAATTATTGGAACCTGACGGTGGGAGGAGAGGAGGTTCTGGTAGATCCAGAAGGATTGTTATATGATCCCTCATGGGAACGAAATAGAAATGGGAAGACTTCACCTTTAATATTGTCACAGGTTTTCCTTGGCCCCCTCTGGACGGCTAGATGTTCCTATGCTGCACCCTGGTCAAATGTATCATTGCTAAATAAAATTTGGACGGATTATAAGTATTGTAATAGTTCTGAGCATGACACACCCGAGGGTGTGGGTTTGCCCCGAGTAAAATACAGCATTATAAACTCACAAATCCAGGGAGGCATGTATTTTGTATGTGGAAGAACTGCATATAAGGTACTCCCTCTAAACTGGGAAGGGATATGCTCTCCGGCATACTGAGCACCCAACATTACTGTGATATCAAATGTATCATCTTCCCAGGCCCTCAAGATGGGGAATTTTGCTCATAGGTACAAACAAGGGACACCCATATTGGAGGAACGAAAGAACTGGGTATTTTAAGTACTACATGTTCTTAACCGGGATTTGTAATTTTCGACTCACAGCTGGCAGTGATGAACATGTTCTCTGAATTAGCCATTGCATTTAACGCCACTAGGGAGGTCATAGGAAGTGTACAGCTAGAAATAAATTCTGCAGCCCAGTTGGCTATACAAAATCGTCTTGCTCTAGATTTAATTACGGTACAACAAGGAGGAGTATGTGTTTTAATCCAACATCAGTATCAGCAAAAATGCTGCTACTTTGTTAACAAATCATCAGAGATAGAATTGGAGATTGGGAAAATAAAAGAAGCAGTACAGGTATTTGAAAAGGGGGGCCAATATGATGGAGGCAATTTGAGCTTATCATGGCTATGGTCTTGGCTCGGCAGGTGGGGCTGGTTATTTGAAGACATACTTTTTATAATAATAGCTATTATATTAAGCTGTCTGTTAGTACAGTGCTTACCTGTTTTATGTTCCTGTTTAACAATGTGTAAACCTCCTCCAGTTAAAATACAAGAAACAAATCGAACTATGATGCAGAGAGAAGAGATCAATTCCCTAATGGCTATTGATCCCACTATTCTCACTAAAGATACTGGTTGCTCATATCCATCGGTTGTTCAATTCCAAGGACATAGGAGTGAAATTGAACATATATGAGGAGATTTAGAACTCCTTTTGAAAACGTTGGTTATGTTTGAGAGAAAAAAACAAAAGAATCCATTTTGTATTGCTCTTTTCCTTAAAGACATTTAGTTTGAGTTCTCTCTCTAAACGCACTACCTATTGCATATGTTATCCTATATATTTGTTTAGTAAAAAAAGCCTGGTTCCACCACGGGCTCGCAGCTGGTTTCTTTCCCTGGCTGGGGCACATTACTCATTATGATCATGTGGTAAAAATAAACTTACTGACTTCGGCTGTTGTATTTTGGGGAGGGAAAGGTTGATATCTATATCTTTGAACCACGAAATCCTTTGAAGGGCTCTCAGAATGTGAGAAGTCAGACAGCTGCAGAAGGGAGTCGAGGACAAAGCAGGAACGGGAACCAGTGTGTGGAAACTGATTCCCTCCTTAAAATTCCTGTATGACGTATATCATTATTGACTTATTTTATGTATCCTTTGATGTATGAGTATAAATATCACTGTTGAACGCACCATGGGAGCACACTTTAGTTCGGGCTGGGGATGCCAGTTGTAAATCTATTCTCTTTGCTGCAGCAAAAATTAATAAGACCTTGGTCTCCACTCCGACTCTCCGTGTCTAAACTCCTTTGTAAATGCATTTGTAAGTATTTTTAGAATGTGCTTTACAACAGGATGCATGTCTGTAAAAATCTTATACAGTCTCTTGTTATGCTTTTATGAAAGAATAAGTGTGATTCTTATGCTATCCATCACTTTGGATATAGAAGGGTTGTGAATAGGATGTAACCCTTGCTACTCGTTGAATGACTGCTGATTTTGTGTGTGTTTGTGTGATTTTGTGTGTGAAGCGACTCAGTGTCTGATTGAAAGGTTTGACTGTCATGTATGTGCATGTTTGCATCTCTGCTCTGCGTGAGGGAGCAAGAGAAGGCAATTCTTATTTTGGATGGAACTTAGATAATATGCATGAGATTTATACTACTCAGATATTCTGCCACCTCCTGACACTCTTCAGGTGTTCTAAAATGCTAATGTGCTGATTAGGATTTTGGTGGTTGGTTCTGAAGTCTGAAGGAGCCCTGTGCTTGTTGTTTTCCAAACTCCATCTAGGACACATTCCAATAGGTAGATCTGTTGAAGGATGAACTATGTCTTCCACCTGCAGAACCTTAGTAAACTAGCCTCAGGCTTACAATAGTGTTTTTCCTCGCACTCACAACACAAACTCCTGTCATGCTTGCATGCATTTCTTGCAAGCGAGCTTCAGCTACCTTTGGGAAATAATCTTCAAGATATCCATTCACTAAAAGCTCCTATTTTATCACTGAAAGGTTTTTTTGATGGTGGAGGTTAGCTCATACACGAAAGGCTATTGGAGAGTCTATGAAGTTATGTTAAGGTGCAGCGGCGGCCACTACAAATTCAAAGGGGGTTGTAATAAATGATAATTTAAAAAAACATACCCGTTCCCGACGCTGATGCCTTGCTACTCTTCTCTTCTGGTGTCCCAGCATTCCCTGGGATACCAACATAGGCTTCCCAGTAATACTGGCCCTGGTCTCGTGCTAAACCTAGCTTGAGAGCAACACCAGGATTGGCCTGAGTGGCTCGGTCTGCCACTCAGACAGCACACTGGAGCCTGTGCTGTTTCTCCAACCGGGCTGTGTGACACAGCTGGGTTGGAGAAACCTAGATGCACATGTGTGTTTGCATAGCCTGAGATGGCCGGCCAAACACACATGTGCACTTAGTGCACAGACTCCAACCCACTCTCACGTCCGTGGCCCAGCCCCACCCCTCCCCACAAATGCTGCTGGCTGAACCAGCAGATGTAAAATAAAATGACAATGAAATATTGTTTTATTTTACAGCTGCTGGCTATTAGCCATATGGGTGACACTCCTCCGCCATTGAGGAGGAGCTGCCCCTGTTAAAATGACCTCTAATGATTCGAGGACTAAAATAAACGTCTACCTAAATGACAGGAAGTGCCATTCAATTCGATGGGGAATACTAACACCAAATTGGGGAATACTAATACCAAATTAGCTGTAAAGATTTAGGGATACAACAAGCAATAGCATCAGGTTACAACCATAAATAAAAACACAGATGGAATGCATCAACTAGATTTTAAAACAGTATTTGTACTGTTCTCAAATTCTACCCAAAATAACTGGAAGACGTGTTTACCTTTTGCTTATTTTGCATGTAATAACTTCCTTTCAACAACAGGAGGATCTGCTTTTCATGCCCTGTACTGTATACATACTTATATATTTCCAACTTATATCATAGATAGTGCTCCCGGTTTTATGGCATTTATTTTTTTAACATTTCTGTCTGTATTTATCTGCATTTATTTTTGGGCCATCTTATTAGTATTTACCCATATTTATTTTGTGGTTTGCAGGCAAATATAGCAGAACACTACACCTACAGGTGAATATTAGCAATTTACTACAACTATATTTAACATATGCCTGTATTTAAAGATATCTTAACCTGTTGTTTAACACCCCATGCTGTCTGTCTGCTCATCTGTTGACTTGTAATTCACAACAGACAGCATGGAAAGTAACTCTTTAGAAGCACAATTTACAGTATTTTTCCACTTTTAAAAATGAACAGACAGGAAACACATTGTTTTCTGGTAAAACAGATAACTGGGGGCCTTAATCATAAATAATCAGTTCGTACCTGCTACCTCTAACTTTTTTCTACTCTTTGGAGGTTTACAAAGAACTGTCCCCTAATCTACATGTCATTCAAACTCGTAGATAAAGCATTGCAAAAAAAGATATGTGTGGTTCCCACTTATCAAGTAGGTGACAAAGTGTGGATATGATTCAAATTCCCACCCACAAGAGAAACTCCAACACAGGTGGGTCTTCATTTTCTTGGTCATTTTTCCATTTCAAAGATCATTCATCCAGAAGCAGAGTGCAGCATGTTAAAAACTGTTAATGTACATCCACAGTGGAGCAGGGATCCATAATGGTGGGTGCAGTAGGACACACCATCCTAATCAGATCCAGATGAGGTAATATAGTTGGTCAGTGGTGATACATACCTGATGGATTGGCTTGGAGCAAACATATGCAGATGCAGTAGTACGTGACGTGAACTGTGACACCAGTGCAGAGCGAATGAAGTTCAGAGTTGAAATTATGATCACAAAGCACCCACGAGCCCCTTTAGTGAAATGGGAGGAGCAATCAGCCAATCAGTTGTACTCCACCAGGCGGCTCAGCAGTGCCATTGTCTCCATTTCAAAAAGTGAGGCAGCTCAGTTGAACAAAGGCTACGCTAACCACTGTGAAGAATGAAATTGGAGTAGTTACTCCTCAATATTGCTTTTTCCAAGACACAGGCCCTCATAACGACTTCCGCAGTCTTTTCGTAAGACCGCCAAGGGCGCTGAAAGACCGCTGGCGGTCTTACAACTGATTACGGAATTCCGCCTGAGTCGTGCTGGCGGTTGGCGATGAAGAGGCAGTTCCACTGCCTGCACCGTCATGCCAAAAAGACGCTGCACGCCATACTATGAGGCGTAATACAGCATTGCGGTGTCCTGATGGCGGGGCGCTGCCGGCCGTGGAAGCACCGGGACCCGTCACCTCCCAGACGAATTCCTCGATAGACGAGGTAAGTGGGTCATCTGACAGGGGAGGGGGTGGGGTGTGTGTGTGCGTGGGTGTGTGTGTGCGTGCGCGTGTGAATGTTGTGAATGTGGGGGGTGTTTGTGGGTGCATGTCTGCATGTGTGAGTGATTGTTTGTGGACGAGGTGAGGGGTGTGTGTGAGTGTGGATGGGGTTAGGGGTGCGTGTGAGTGTTTGTGGATGGGGTGAGGGGTGTGAGTGTTTGTGGATGGGGTGAGGGGTGTGAGTGTTTGTGGACGGGGCGGGGGTGTGAGTGTTTGTAGATGGGGCGGGGTGTGAGTGTTTGTGGATGGGGAGGGGATGAGTGTTTGTCTGAGTGGACAGGGGAGAGGGGTGCGTGTTTGTGTGAGTGAACAAGGAGAGCGGGTGTGTGTGTGTCAGTGGACGGGGAGAGCGGGTGAGTGCGTGTATGTGGTGCACGGGTACGGGGTGTAAATGTATGTATGCGCTGGAGGGGAGATGGGGGAGTGAATGCATGCGTGAGTGTGGTGTTTTTGTATGTCTGTTAGTGTGAACGGGGGTGTATGACGCAAGTGCGTGGGTAAGTGGGGATGTGTTTGTGTGTGGGAGTATGTGAGTGCATGTGTGCGGGTATGTGGACGAGTGTGTGAGTGTATCTTGGTGACAGGAATGCTTATTCCTGTCGCCAGGATGCAAGACTGCCAGCTTTTTCTGGCAGTGCGACCGCCAGAAAATGCTGGTGGTCTCCCGTGTCGTAATACCGTTAGTAGTATTACGGCATCCGTAGTGCTGGAGGTGCTCACCTCCAGCCCGGCGAACCACGGAAAAGAGGTGGGACGGGCAGAGTATCGGCAGTTTGGCTTCAACCAATCCGCCAAACTCATAATTTGATGGTCTTCACTGCCAGCCATCGGCGATGAGACCGCCACCGCAGCACTGGCGGTCTTCTGACCGGCAGGGTCATAATGAGGGCCATAGACTCCACTATTATGGAGGTATTTATGTATGTAAAAAATATATGGTTGTTGCTTTCGACAAAAAAATAGCCACAGTATGTTAAAGAACTTTGGAAATCCCTCTAGTCCAGGTAAGAAATCCCGTAGAGTGCACTTTTCTATGCGCAACCAAATTATAAGAAATACAACAGAGAAACTCACTTTTTTCAGATTTCCAAGGAATACCACCCCTGCCTCAATTCCACAGCCTTTCACTCAGCAACGTTTCTGTAAGATTCAATCTCCTCACTCAAGTGAAAGGCTGTGGAATTGAGGCAGAGGTGGTATTCCTTGGAAATCTATTGAAGTAGTATGAATACCTATGGATTATGAAAATGAGTGGGCACTATATAAGTGAAGATTGATGGATTCAGTGAGGGTTATGGATGAAGAAGGATACTGTAACTAGTGTGGATTTATATGGGCTCCCCTATCTATCAGTCCTGATGAAGACCCGTATGGAGCGAATATCTGGCCCAAGAGTGTGAGGGGGTCGAAACGTCGACGGTATTGCTCACGCCTGGATTGGTTTGATTTCTTGGATAGAATTGGAAATTGGAGGATATGACTCTACCATGAAGAAATTATATGATGATTTAATGTGGTTTAAGGACTAACCAACAGGCTGTATTTTAAAATGTATAAAATGTTTAAAATGTATATATTTTTAGGAATTATCTCTGGAATGGTTTGAGGGATTACTTCTCTTTCTTTACTATAAAGCACAAGCACTTTATATCTTTTACACTGGTTTCTCCTTTATTTTCTGTGATATGATGGGGGGAGTTATAAATTGTGTTTAAAGGAAGATATTCATTTGGTATTTGTAATAAACTATTTTTGAGATAAACGAAGGGTAATGGTGTGTGTATATGTATGAGGTTTGTAAGGTGAAAATTATTCTTTGTATCTAGGGGTTGTTGTTTTTTGCATTTAGTGGAACGGAAGCATGTTACTTGCTGAAGAGGTGGTGAAGCAGGAAGTTTGGGCATTTTTCAACATAAAAAGTATGCAATCAAGGGCAAAACATGGCAGGACATTACTTATAAGGTCAATGTGATTTATTTTTATTCATGCCCAATTTAAAGCTGTAAAACACATTGTCAAAACGTAGGCATTGTGTTAGGGAGCTACAATATAACCCTATCCAAGAATCATAAACTACTGGTGGTGCTACAGCACCAGAGTTACAGCTACACTCCTGGCAGCAAATACTACAACCGGTCATCCAAACAGCAAGTATTAAGGGCGCTGAAGACCGCCTTGCGTCAGAAGAAGGGGAAGAACAAAGGGGCCATATTTTACAAATTGTTTTATCAAACCTGTAAGATAACTAGGCCTGGGGAGAGTTCACGGAGTTGTGCTACGCGAAGCTCCACGAAGTGCCCAAAAACTACGTGGAGTGCCTCCCTGCGCAGTGCAAGAGGCGCTGCTTCTTTTCTTCCACTCGAGTTGATTTTCTACTCAAGATGCAGCTACCTCAACACGAACAGAAGATTTCTCAACGCGAGTGGTCGCAACCATCTGCGACCGATCGAGTTGGGAAATCTCACTGGGATGTGGTCTTGAGTACGATTTTCCTTGCTCGCATTCGCCAACTCACCATTGATGAGCGCAAGCGATAAAAAAACTCCGCTCCACTACGCAGAGTTTTTCGGATCTCCACGCTCTAAGCGGAGCGTGGAGTGTGAAAAACTCTGCAAACTCCACGTGCCGAACGGAGTTCACCGTCCACCCCGTAAAGGTAATACAATGTTTTTTAAATAGAGAAACTAAATATAAGTATCTTTGTATTTGCCATATTTCCATATTACTATTAGGAGAATACAGGGTAAGCCCGTTTATTAAAAGAATTGTGAAATTACATCTAAAACATCTGATACTTTGTTAAATAGCTTACTCAAGGAACTCCTTTCAGTTAGTGATGAGGACATATCAAACTAGTATTTTGCTCTGTAACAAAACACATAGGAATACTTTAATAATAGGAAAAATTGTCATTATTGTGGCAAGTTTAAAAAAATATATATATATTCAATAGACAGTTCTTTTAGAAAAACTAACTTTGCACTAACTGTACATGGCATAATGATATTGATGATATATACCAGAGCTGACAACAGTGAAGGTTGAGAAGTGGCGCTAGAAAATGCTCATTGTGGCACAAATAATAATAGCAAGTAACATGACAACAATAAACACAATAAGAATTTACAAGACGATATTGCTCATGGTCATGTAATGGCTGCAATTGAATCACACACCCTTGCTTTTCTGCAAAATAGGATGACATCCATACGGATGCATTTTATTGAAAAAACATGCGGTACAACCAGCCTCATCACTCTCACACTCCTGAAAATAGGTTTCTCCCTCAACCTCGCAGATCTGCACATGGTGAACAAATGCAGCAGTAAGTTGACATCACCCTAGCAAATGAAATTGGTATATACATTTAGCTGACTAAATAAATACCCAACTTTGTTTTGTTGGGTATACAGCGGATTTAATTGTGAAATGCCTGTACCTTCTTCTGTAGCATTGTAACACTGTAACAGTTATATTCAATTTGAGAAAATTGTAACATACTTAATTTTGCCTGAATTTCAAATTTAATTCATGAAGGTTACACTACTGATTAGCTGTCATCAGCCTTTTTTATTTTTACATTTTAATAATGATGTGGAAACATTCTGATTTTCAGATTTAAATTTTATATTAATATGTATTTACTTATGGAGTTTATAAATACAATTTGTAATTTGTTTAATATCTAACGAAACAGAGGTATTTTTTAGCAGTATTATAGTATTTTGCAGTTGTATACATGTTTTACATTGTTATTACTATGTGCTATTGATTTGAGCAGGAAGAGTTTTTTAGGCTGCATTTACTGTATTGTGATAGATGGATGTTCCACATGCAAAATTAGCACACAATAATTGTGCTTATGCAGAAGATTTCTCCTAATGCAAACTCACTAGTCAGTATTCCCACATGTGAAAATATCACTTACGAAAGCACTTGTAACTGTAGGGAGCAAAAGTAACACATGACTCATAATGAGGGCCTTTATCTCCTATTGATTCCTCCTTGAAATTTATGCAATTGTTTCAATATTCTTTTTCAGTACAAACAGTAGTTCTAGCACAATCAATTCTTGTCAGAAAGTAAATCTAATGCAGGTGACCTTTCCACACATTGAAAGGTTTGAAGGCGCTCATATGCTCCTATTCCATGTCCTTTGCAAGAGGCTCTGAATTAACCTATACCATCTCACCTACTTTCTCTGAATTTTTATTTGCAAACATTTAAAGTCACAAGTGCCCCCAAATGAATAGCCATGCATCTACATGAGTGATAAAGGAGTTCTCTGACACCAATATTACTTGAGATTTTGAAAACATAAGAGGAATCCTCTTATGGTGGCAGGGCTCTAGAAACCCTCACTGCTGTTTTGAAGAGTAGGATGCCGTTTTTAGGAATTACACTAATTTCTGTGTGTCTTATCCCCCTAATCAAGTACTTCAAATGGAATAGATCCTTTCAGTAACATCAGCTTATGTTTGTTTACCAAAACGTAAAGCACTAGTTCATCCCCTTCAATTTTATTTTATTAGTATGTCACAACATTTAGGGGGTCATTATGACTTTGGTGGATGGTGTCCCGATGGTCAGGTTGCCACCAGTGCGGCGGCCTTCCCACCGGCACCATTAAGAGTTCTCCGCTAGGTCAGTGGGCAGAAAAGGTGTTTCCGCCCCCTTGCCCAGCGGGGAACGACCTACAACATTGACGCTAGCTCATAATAGAGCCGACGACAATGCTGTAGTGCATAGAGTGCACCAGCACCCGTTGCAATGTTCACTGTCTGCAAAAGAGACGGAAAGCAGACAGTAAACATTGCAACAGTGCTGGCCAGGGGGGCTCCTGCACTGCCCATGCGAAGTGCATGGGCAGTGTAGGTTCCCCCCTGCACCCTGTCTCCACCAGCCTTTACATGGAGGTGCTACTGGCATGTAAAAGCTGGCAGAGAGAGAGAGGGGTCATAATCCCCAGGGTGGCACTGGTTGCAGCGCTGCCCTGGTGGATTAGGACTGCCAGGACCGCCAGTCCATCCTGTGGAGGAGAACTGGCAGAAGACTGCCAGGGTCTGAACAGCGGGAACAGTGCTACGAGATAGCTCTTGGCTCCCTTAAAGGAGCCAAGTGCTATATCGTAGAACTGAGGGGGCCATCCTGCACCATCGGAATGATGGTTGTGGGCAGGGCTGCATGAGCAGTGTAGGGGCCTCCCTGGGGCCCCCTGCACTTGTTCTCCACCCGCCTTTTCATGCTGGTGAAACCGGCATGAAAAGGCTGGCGGAGAACAAGGTTGTATTCAGCAGGTTGGCACTGAGTTCAGCGCCATCCTGGCTGATTGCAACCAAGACCGCCGTCACCCCATCAGGATTTAGGATCCTGGCGGAGACCGTTGTAGGATGGCAGTCTCACCGCCAAACTCGTAATGTGGCAGTCGAACTGCCACAGCTGTGGTGGTCCGACCGCCACTGTGAGGCCCTAAATTTTTAAGTGCAACAAACGCTCCACTCCAAGGTCTGATGAGAGGTCACTTCGCTTCAAGAGCATTCTATTAAAACCAGTTAGCTCCCTAGTAAACAGGGTTCTTCCAAGTCAGTGAAACTCTGCATTGTCAACTCCTCTAGCACATCAGCACACAACCCTACAAAATACTTCTTTTCAGGGCTAAAGCCACTATATATGTATGCCCCTGTTTCATTCAAACTCAAGGGCGATTTGGATGCTAACAGCAGCACTATGTAGCCTCCAGTTTCTATAGTCTAACGGCTCTCCCAAAATAGGAAAGGTATTCTGACGCAGTCACCCTGCAGTCCTGTGGTGGATGGCCACCAGATCAAAGGTACCAGCAGGAAAACGAGCTGAGGCTCTACTGCTGTTAAACAAGTGTTTCCTTCACCTCTAAGTAATGTGGGGGAATTACCATTTGGTAGAACCCAATTCCGGCAGTGCCTTTTTTTAAAATGTCTTTTTACAAGCTTTTTTTCTTTAAAGGTGGAATGCTATTAATCTTCAGAATAGCTTCTCTCCAATAGCATATCTACAGGGAATGCATCAATTGCGTCCCTTTCCATGTCTTATTTTGAGGTGATGTTTTATTCTTTTTAATTTTTGCTCCTATGCTTTATCTCCACTAGCTCCCCTTCCCTCTATTCGCTGTTTCCTCCCGCCCCTTGCTGGCCCTTCATGCCTCTTTCCCCAGCTTCATTTCCATGCCCCTCATTTTTTATTTTTCTTCAGAGGAAGGGTTTACTTCTAGACCTTCTGTTTTGCCCATATTACAAATGTATTTACCCATCTTCCTGGCTGCTCTTTCTTCCCCACGTTTTTGTGGGGGCCACTTCAGTAACCTCATTCCGTCTCTTATGCCTTTCCCAATATAGCCTTCCTCTACCATAATCTTCTTATGTCTTTTTCCAATGCCCTTTTATGTCATCATTTCAATTTCTTTTATTGTGTCCTTCTAGCAATAATGACCAGTTTTTCTTTTTTTCTACCTTTTTTTTTTAAAACAAACCTTCCGCACAAACGTTCAATTACTTTTTTAAAGAATTATAGGATTTTTTTATTTTAATTTGATAATATTGTAACTATCTTCCCTAACTGGTCATCTATGTGGGGTCCACAACTATTTTAAAACCAGTTTTTTAAAATTGCTTTCAAGTAAATTAATATTAATTATCTCCAAATTGGTTTTGGGGGTTTTATTCCATTTTCTCAGCCAAACTAAATTTCGATAAATATGTTTTTTGTTTACGTTGTTTAGTGATTACTTGGGTTATCAGAAATATTGAATTCCAATTTTGTTGTCCATGATTTAACATAATAGAGTCTTATAAAAATCAGGTTTAGGAACAGCGTTGCATTTAGTCATGCCAATGGACCATTAGAGTCTTCCAATACCATTTCACCCGTTAGCCACATCACTGCCCTTAATGTTTGAGACAGATTCCCTCCTCGGCAAGAGGTAACACTTGCCTCCTATTGTTTTTCCAAAATCATACAATTTTTGACAACTATTAGTTTCTACTTTTCTGATTCATTTAAGACCCCTCACCTGAATGCCTGTTTCGCCAGTTTGACTCAGTTAAGCATGTTGTGCTTATGCATTTTTGTGCAGTATTGTAATTCTGGGTTTTCTCATTTGTTGTTTCAGTGTGCCTACTTTAGATATTCCCTCGACCCATTTTGCAGCAGCAGCAGACCAGAGCACTAACTAGAGTTAGATTATTCAGAGTCTCGTGAACAGGTTGTGACATTTGTGCTCTTACAATAAGTCCCTGCCAGTAGGTAAGGCATCAGGCGTTTCTCCGGGAGGCTGGAAGGGTGGGGGCTGCCTTTGTTTATGGGGGCCGGTTTTGTAGCAGTGCAACAGTTATCGCACTGCAGAGTTCCCTATATATGCAATCATTTTCAGGCAACAATAAAAGTCCCACAACAACTCTAATAATTAATGTACCTGCTGGTGAGAGATCGGAGTTGTGTCTAGTGACAGTTTTGACTCATCTAAGGTAGTGCAGAGGATTAATATGCCTACTGCAAAGAATGTGTACTATGCTGATTATAGAACAGCATTTTATGTGCATAGCTCATTGGAATACTGCTTTTGTCATAGAGAGCCTTTTATTACTTGCAGTTCATAAATTACAACCATATTCTAGCACAGTGAGCTATGAACTGCCAACAAAGAGCTGCATGCAAAATGCATGGTATGGATTAGGTTTGAAAGTTATGAAACTTTATGAAGGTTAGAAAGTAATGTTTTTTCTCCCACGCTTTGTTTATCCTAATTTTTCTAAAAAGGGTTTGTTTGGGTAGAAATACATTTATATTAGTAAAGGTAACCCTATCCACTCTAAATATGTTTGACATTTTCTGTACACTGATTTACACACATATGATTCATTATCCCTATGTGTGTGTGATGTAAAGTGCTCTAGCTCTCTACGTTGGTAAGAGAGGCGCTATAAAAAAAAAAAATACACATGGGCGAGGGCTATCGAGATGAGAGGCACTGTTAGATGGTGATGGAGACTCCTAATAAATATTGACTTATCCTGGTCCTGTTTAAGGTCAACATTTACTATGCTTTAAAAACTAATACAATAAAATGTATAATGAAAAATGTGTTGTAGAATGAACTGTTTTGGCCTTTTCCCCTCAAATTTTCTTGGGGGGAGACCCCCCTCTGCCTCCATTACCTCATTATAGTGATCAGGCTCGCTTACTATGTACCCAATAGAGGCTGGTCTGAACAAATTTGGCAGGGCTGCCTAGTCCAGGAGTTTGTTCAAGACAGGAATCCCCACACTACCCTGGAGGTTATGGCACCTGCCTGGCACCCACTCCTTTCGATGTGGATCCACGCCATTTTCTTAACAAATAGATAACACTGTGGGATGTATATGATATCTACGTTTTCTCCCTGCCCATATCAGGATGGATTGCCTCCTGCTTGTCTCATCATGGAACAAATAGCCTAATATTATTGGCTGTCTGCGAGTCAGGAAATTGAGGGTGCAGGTTCCTTTGTTGTCATTGTGTATTTGTCATCTTGGACTCTGATTACGAGAGGCAGAATAAACACAGAGTGGTAACTCCGGGTGGAATGCCACAACTCACCATCATGAGTGCCAGCACTGCCCCCCGTCTGAGGTTCTAGAGAAAACGGATAACAAACATATTGTCAGACATTTATATTCTATCCTATTATATCCCAAGTATTAGTCACCATAATATCACTCCATTGGGTGTAGATGTTCTATTATTAACTCCAACGGGTAATACTTGTGTATGATATGTTTAAAATACAGATGAACTTTAGACCAGAATATTGTGACGCAATACTCCCTTCCAACCCTTCAGAACCACTGGGGAGCATATAACACTACCCACAAGCAGATCCTGACCCTCCATTAATCCCCCTGGCAAAGCATTAATTCCAGAAGCTTTAAGGCTGGGTGTCAGTGCTCACCCAACCACATCCACAGTTCCAGGCCAGAGGCTGCAGCTCAGGGCAGACAGGGCACCCCCAGTCCAAACCATGCATGGGGGAGAAGACTATGCTCCCCACAAGCAGTCTGTGACCCACCTCGCACATCTGTTTGGGATGAAGGACAGCCCCAGGCCAGTGACTTAACTGCACTCATGCTGAAAATATCTGCATTCATAGAAGCTGAGGTGGTTGACGTGGGTCAAAATAGGATGGTCCATGCTGTGGTGGGTCAATGCAAACTATGAATGGCAATCAAACAGACCAATAGATATATATATATGTGTGTGTGTGTGTGTGTGTTATTTATCATTTGTTTGATTACGCGAAATTGGAGGGACAGCTAAAGCAGCCTCTAGGTCAGAGTTATCTCAGGAGGTTGGTAAAATACTCATGATTATACGTTTTGTATTAAAAATGAAAAATAACCATACTGGGTCCTTTATCATGTATTTATCCCCGATTCTGGGCACAAATCCAATGACATTCTCACTCTGCTCACAGCAGGTGGAAAATGTCAACAGGAGGGCTGATAGGGGTCAGGAAGTTTGAGGTGGATGGGGTGTGCTAGAATAGTCCAGCAGGAACCTTGTAAGCTCCCTTGTGCTGTGCTCCGAGCAGGGTTGGACGGAGATGCACACAGCCCCTCATTCTAGTTCGTGCAATGTGAGTGATGGCATTTTGCTTCATCACGTGTACAGCTGGCAAAAATTTTGGACTCTCAGTGACAGCGCTGGTGGGCTAGTACTTTACTTTGTCAATGCTTTTTTCTTTCCCTTTCTTATCCATTTTGTTTTCAGTTGTCCTTAATTGTAACAACAATGTCTTAAGGGAACAATCATTCAGTGACAACAGTACACTATTCTTTCCTCTAATAAGATTTTATGCTCCTGTGATGTGCATTAAATTAAGCAACATATTCTATACTTGTTCTAAGTGCACTTGCCTATAAAGAAACATCAGTACCGTTCTATTAAAATTATAGGAAATGGTCAATGTATTTTTAAATGTAGTTTTTTAGATTGTAAGCATTTGGCTGCCATGCTTAGATGGCGGCATTGAGATTATTTCTTTTTTTTTACTTTTTATTTTTGTGGCATATGCTTACAATAAAAATAAAAATAAATGAAACCATCACACCAGCCTGCCAAGGGCAGACCTATATACTTTGCCAGTGCTTATTACAGAAGGTTCATATAAGGTGTGACTTGAAATGAGTAGGCACATATTCAGATTTTATTGCTTTGCTTTATTTATTCATGATGTACTACATTAAAAAAGGTTTAGTCAATATACAACTAGTCATACAAAAATAACCATGCCACAACTCACTGCCCTCTTTAGAAAAATGCATATCCCCATCGTCCTGGCCCAGTACCTATAATCGTTTCTGTTCTTGGTAAGGGTTCAGCACGTTACACGAATATCCACCTCACCTTGCCCCTGCCCCTAAACCTGTGAGTTACCTGTTCCTGTCCCAGTAGGACCATTTTAGGCTGCCATCATTTTTAGGTCAGTCACTGTGTAAAAACGAATTTGATAACGGTACCAGGATTTTTTGTTCCTGTCCGAAGGTGTGACAATGGAGAAGCTTCTCTTTTTCAATGCAGTATGCTATTGCCGGGTTCCATTGCATCTACCTAGCAGGGCGCAACGAGTCCCCCAGGAATGGGAATGGGTAGAAAGGTGGAAGAAAAACACAGGCGTCATGTTGGCATGACCACCATATATTAACCACGTGAATGTAGGTAGAATCCCATTGTGTTTATGGACAAAGTTGTGTTATTTCAAAGTGAGCCTGTGTTTTTGCCCTGTGGGAATGTTTATGCATTTCCTGCAAGAGAATAGCAGTCAATGATACAGAAGTGGCACCGGGCCCCGGGGGTGCGAGAACCCCTCCCAGTTATAGATCGCTTTCATTGCCTCGGTGGATGGTACTGGTCCGTTTTTTATCTGGCGTTAACCAAGACTTTTTGATTTCTATATACTTATACCAGCCCTATTCAGCCATTGGTCTGGTATTGTGTTCTTGACATTTTTCATCTACCCCACTACAACGTGGTGCAGTGGGTCACCCAACTTCAATTATTAGATAACTTCACCGTGAACGATGGCATTCTGTTTTTTCTCAAGAAGCACAGCCACACACAAAGAAGTTCCTTGAATGCCAGGCACTGCTATAGAAATATGTGCTTTTTTAGACCAAAAATATATTTTTGCTCTTAGCCATTTTTTAATACTAGTAAATAAACAGCAGCTACCCCAACAAAGTTTTACAAAAACCTTCACAAAAAAAAGTCAAAATGCCTACAGCCAACAGATCTACTGGCTTTGCTAAGGCTTGTTCAAGCTTGCTGTAGGGCACACAGCACCCATGGAGCACCACTCACTAACTGGTTGTATTTGGGTCAATGACGTATCTTAGTTGTTATATAGAGAGCTAGCTGAGGCCTTAGTGTTAGAAGCCACAGAACAGGTTCACGTTAGGCAATGCTTTTTGTTTAATACGGGTCTCTCTTGAATGCTCCAAGCC
The DNA here is from genome assembly GCF_031143425.1 of Pleurodeles waltl. Classification (NCBI taxonomy): domain Eukaryota; kingdom Metazoa; phylum Chordata; class Amphibia; order Caudata; family Salamandridae; genus Pleurodeles; species Pleurodeles waltl. The sequence continues at coordinate 1,895,345,416 of NC_090440.1, forward strand.
TGCACCACTGTATCAGTTGCATTATTGATTTTGTTTTGTGGCATTGTTCATAACTTGGTTTTGGTGCATTTGTTAGAGTTTTTCAGGGAGATCCTTTAGAGTAAATTTGCCCCAATCTGCTCAACGTTTTGCTGTTTTGGGTGTTGTCTAGCTCGGAAGAAGTGGCATAACAAAACGTGAGTTGTCCCCTGCACATTACATGGAGGCCCCCTCCATGACTCACTCAGAAGCTCTCAGGCCAGGGTACTGTGCTGAGGGGGCCCCCAGGAGCTCGGGCCCCCGCTCCGCAGGGGCCTGTTTTACACCACTGCTCCCGAAGGCGCCAGTAGTTGCAGGATACATGGATATTCGGTTTCCTCATGGAAAGGGTTTAGCTGGAAATGATGCTACAGGTGCTGTGGCACTAGGACCTAGAGGTGTGGGGACTGAACTGCACCACAATTTATGTGGTATTTTAAAACCCAGATGGTGGGAATGGAGGTATTTCCAGGCTAGCATTAGGGTCCATGTCATCCTTGCTGTGCCACTGCTTTATGGGTCTGTTAGTTCCTTCTTTCTATGTTGAGATGAATAATTCTGGCCTGTAAGATGGGCGAACTTGCCTTCGTGACAACTATGGGTGAGTTAGTTTATCTGTGGTAGGTTTCAAATGTAGGTCCTTACAGGATTGTCTAGGTTGAATAAGCAGGAGAAAGACAGCTCCTTAACCGGAGTCCACCTGTTCGCGAATGGTGGTAGAAGTAAAATCAGATTATAGAAAGAGCAACTTTTCAGTTTTACTAGGTTACTTTACCTACTTTGTTCACAGTATCATGAACATGTACTCCTAGCAACAAAGGGGGCACTGATCTCCCTGTCTCCCATCCCAGAATTAATATCTGTACTCAAACCTACATAAAGATGCAGGAGAGATAAATATTCTTCCTACAATGTGGGTCACTAGTACCTCGATTACAAGTAGTGGGGAAAATGATTACAAGTAGTGGGGAAAATTCAGTTCCCTGTGCAAAAAAGGATTTGCATAGTGATCTTTATTTCCGGGAAGTGAGATACTTACACCCCTGAAACATTACCCTAACAGATTTCACAAGTAAAAAGCAATCACAATTTATTGGGGGGAACCATGTTATACATCATTGCCACTGTTAACACTCAGAACAGGAGATACAGGGGCGTAGCTTGGTCTGTAAGATTGGGGGGGTGCTTCAGATTTTCAAACAATCATGCTGACATAGAACGTTAAAATACATCATACAACACGCAGGGTGGATGAGAGGGGACTAAGGGGCAGAGGAAAGGGAGAGGAATGAAGATTGGGAGGACTACTAAGTGAGAGAAAAGACAACATAAAATAACCCACGTTTTCGAGGACTTTCAAAACAGAGAAGGGGACACTGGTTTGCGCCTTTTTGTCTATGTGCGCGTAACTTTCCTGGTGACATCCAACAGGCACTTCTCCATTCCAGAATGAAAGGACTTGTACCCTACTATTTATCAGAAAATACATTTACTGGGAGAGTGTAACACCCCAAACACCCCCTGAAGCTATGTCTTTCAGGAGATTTCTACTGGAGTGCATTAAATACCATCCCTATGCCAGGGGACTTGTAACCGAGTCTGCAGAGGGGGTCAAAGAAAGAATGAACAGAAGTAGGCAGTACACACCCTAACAATGGGATACGTGTATGAGTAACACACTTACTCTGGAACAGGGAACAATGGCGGCCTTCAATGTTTTGAACAGGTGCTACACCAAAATTGGGATTGCACAGCGCCTGCTGCATGTGCATTCAAAAGCTTTTCAAAGAAGGTGGCAGCGGTGTGCCTATGTAGAACATAGTACTGAGAATGTGGCTGGAGTGCTCCAAATGACACTGACCTACTACATCATGGCCACTTCTCAAGACGAGGAAAAACAGAATTTGTAAACGACTCCAACGCTTCAAGTTGTTCCATTTTTACACATAAATATCGATGTTTCCTCTTAAAATCATTACTACATTGATCTAAGACTGCAACTTGTACAGGATTTTCTCTTCAAACCTCGTCAGCAGGGCTTCTAATCAATACTGCCTAGTTGTGGAACAGAATTCTGTTTACACACAAGTAATTTTCAAAAAGGATCATTCAACATTTACATTGGTAGACAGCATAAAAAGAGCCATTTTCGAGTGTGTGAGTCTGTATAAGGGAGAGAGTGAAAAAGTGAAATTGCTTGTGATAAATAAGAGGTGACAAAAAGGGATATGAGCAAGAGAAGGTAACGTTTACAGGAGATATGAGAAGGGCAAGTAACTAGGGTATGTGACACCCCAGATTTGAAAGGGGGAGATTGAGGGCCTGATTTAGAGTTGGGCGGACAGGTTACTCCTTCACAAATGTGATGGATATCCCACCTGCCGTACTATGATTCTCATAGGGATATAATGGGATTGTAATACGGAGGATGGGTTATCCGTCGCATCTGTGACGGAGTAACCCATCCTCCAAACTCTAAATCAGGCCCTAAGTGTCAATGTGTGTTTGTGAGAGAAGCATTCCATTGTGTGATAACGGTGTGAAAGTGAGAGAAACTATGGCTTAGTAAGAGGGAAAAGAGCATCTTTGACAGAAGGAAGGTGAGACTATATGTGTGAAAATTAGATAGGGGAAAAAGATAAAGGAAAGTATGTTGTCATAGTTGGACTCTTGCTCTAGGCAAGACTGCTGATTTAGGGATGATAGCTCTTTTGTTTGTGGATGACTAGGCCAATCCTACAACATGTCGCAACTGTCGGCCCAACCCTCCCAGCTCACAAGCAGCACCTCACCAAAAACCCAAACAGTAAAAGGTGGTTTGCGGCAGCCTTTACGCATGGACTCAAGAGGGTGACATCTTAGGGGAGTTGTGGTTAAACGGAGATCACCCTTTTCTCACATGAGCAACAAGTCTCATTCACACACAGGCAATGAAGGAGATGCAGTAATGTTTTCAATAGCTTTTATTAACAAGACTGCAATCTACTGTAAATTGCATGATTAGGATAATGAACAATACAAAGAATAGAATTGTAAAAATGGCATTCGTGCATATAAAGACCCCCACCATCTTCCAATAACATGAAATGTAAAATAGGCCCTAATAACCCAGCATGATGAACTTAGGGCCACATGTACGAAGCTAAAGAATTGCGAGTCTGAAATAGCGACTCCTTGCGAATCGCTATTTCCGACTCGCAAAACGGGATGTAGTTAGAAATCGCAATACAATTTTGCGATTCGGTGCGGAGTCGCACCGCAATTTGCGAAATCGCAAATTGCACAAGGGTGTAGTCCGGAGTCGCAAATTGCGACTGGCTTGCAATTGCGCGCAGGTGCAAATAAAATAGGTGAAAACACACTTCCTGGTTATGAGTGATGACATCAGAACCAGGAAGTACCCCCATGGAACAGGGAGGAGTCTACCCAGCACATACAGGAGAGGCACACCCAGCTGAAAGGAGCAACTGCAGCCATGTCAGCTCAGGACAAGGAGACACCCACTGCTGGGAGGAAGAGGAAACTAAAGTTTTCAGAAAAGGAGCTGGAGGTCCTGACTGAGGAGTGCTGCCTGCACCATGATGTCTTGTTTGGCAAGGCATCAATGAGTGTCTCTGACACACAAAAGAAGAAGGTCTGGCAGGACATCCTGAGTAAAATCAATGCGATTGGAGTCAGCCATTGCACCATCGATAAGGTCCGCAAAAGGTGATACGACCTCAGGTCCAGGACCAAAGAAAGGGTGGCAGAGCGGATGAGGGAGGTGCACGGAACTGGAGGAGGACCATCAACAGTACCACCTCCTACAGCCATTGAAAGCATGGTGGAGGCCACTCTGGAGCCGGAGGCTGTGGTAGGAATCAGAGACCTGGACAGTTCTGCACCGGGAACATCCAAAAGTAAGTAGCAAAAATCACTTATTTACACCACTCAATGCACCATGCACACAACCACAGTACACAAAAGCATGCATCCTCCAGATTTGCTCCATTCCTATATTGTAACCTACAGATTAATGCATTATGGGCAATGTAGTACAGTAGTCCAACTTTTTAGGAATATTTATTGTGATACACCAAACATATGAGAGGCACTGACCGTGTATCCCCTGTGTCCCACAGGTCTCCACAAGTACCCACCAAGGACCCTACTATGCAGGGAGAAGAATCTGCCACCATCACAGCAGACGAGGCAGCCAGTGTAACAGCAGGGGAGTTCATGACTACACCACTTGCCCACTATGCACGAGAGACCACTGAGGAGACAGATATCGATCTTGAGACAGGCAACCTGACACCAGGGCCACAGATGAGTGGGAGTCCGCCACATAGGTCAGCTGGGTCTGGGCGGAAACGGCAACGTCAAACACAGTCAGCAGGTGAGGAGGATGTCACAGGTGAACAATTTCTAGGACTGGAGGCATCCTGACTGAGCAGTCACCGCCTCCAAAATAAACATATGCGGGTTATGAACAGGAACCTGCACAGACTGCAACAGACCCTCTCACAGGGTTTTGCCAATGTTGACAACCAATTCACTGCCATGAACAACAACATGGCAAACCTCACCAGCTCCATCAATGACTTGGTCAGGGAAATGGTGGCAGATAGGGCCCATGCAAGGCACAGAGAGCGCAACACTGCTGCCCGTTTGGACCGACTGAGTCAGTCGATTGGCCGCCTTGCAACCACTACTACCTACAGGTGGAACTTGGGCATTTTGCTGGTGATGTAGCAAGGGGACTAGGGCACATCAGTCATGCAGTGGACCTAATAGAGACTACCCAGGCAGCAAGGGGCATTGGCGATACCCCTCAGGATAGTGAGGACATCTCCAGCGTGAACAGCGTTTCTGCCTCAGATGCACGCATCCTGCAGAGTAGCAGTGCCCGCCAAGAATCAGGGGACCACCAGGATTGGGTCATGGTGGCCGTAGTCGCAGGAGGGTGTGATCTACCTTTTCTGGGATTTGCCTGAGGCACATGATGTAAATGTGTCAGACATTACATTTTGCTTTTTTCTTGCTGTTGAGATGTCACAAGTTAATTATTACACTCCTGACATTAAAGGGATTTTATTTTTGTACTGCACAACCTGGCTATGTGTGTCTTACATTTGTGCGTGTTGTCACGGTTGCCACCTACCTGTCAAAGTAGTGAGTTGCAGTGTGGTCCCGTCTCTGTCTGCCCTCCAATGCAATGCTACCATCCCCAGGCTGTCGGTGTGGTAGCTCTTGCTCCTCATCCTCTGAATCTGTGTCGTCAAGGGTGAGATGTAGCCCAGGTCTGGTGGCGATGTTGTGGAGGATGTTACATGTAGCCACAATCCTGCATGCAGTCTCTGGGGCATACTGGAGTGCCCCTCCACTTTTGTGTGGGCATCGGAAACGTGACTTCAACAAGCTAAAGGTCCTCTCAAAGACAGTTCTGGTCTGCCAATGTCCTATGTTGTAGCGCCTCTCATTCTGATTGGCAGGTGTTAGGTATGGGGTGAGTATCCATGGCCTCAGAGCATATGCACTGTCACCTGTGTGACAAAAGAGCAGATATGAGCATGGCGTCACATGGTTGTGCAGTGACATGTATTTAGTACATCAGAGTGTACTACACAGTACCTAATCAATATCCTTCGCCAAACTCCCCACGTTCTAGGATTCGGTGTACCACACTGTGCCTGAATATGTATGCATCACATGTACTCCCTGGAAATTTAGCCACTATGTCAGTAATGACAGTTTGGGCATCACATACAACCTGGATGTTTAGTGAGTGGGTACATTTCCTATTGCGAAACACATATTCCAGATTTGCTGGTGGGCAAATTGGTATGTGTCCCGTCCACACACCCTATTACATGGGGGAAGTTGGCAATTCTGTAGAAGTCCAACTTTGTGTTGTTAATTTCCGCTTCATTCCTGGGAAGGTATATATATCTGGACATGTGTGCGAGTATGGCATCTAGGAACCGTCTGAAGAATCGTGACAGGTCACTTTGGGACACCCCACTAGCAACAGCAATCACCCCCTGGAGGCTACCCGAGGCCAAGAGGTGCAGTGAGCAGAGCACTTGCACATGTGTGGGGATAGAGCAGCCGTGCATTGTCTGGCGTTCCAGCTGAGGTTTCAGCAGTTCAATTATCTCTAAGATAACTGCGCTGCTCAGTCTGTATTTATCATAAATCTCGTCCTCAGTTTGTTGAAATAGTGTCTGACTTGTTCGGTATATCCTCTCCTGTCTCTGCCTCCTCCTCCTCCTCTGTTGGGCAGCCTGGACTCTCCTCCTCCATGCAGTCATGTAGAGTGCAGCCATTTTGAGAAACCCTGATGCCTTCTGGGTCTGCTTTTCAACTTTGGTTCTGGTTACCACCTGTTTAGAATCAGTGCTAATCTGGGTGTGCAAAACTGGCTTTTTGCGACTACTCACAATTTGCGACTGCCTTGTGCATTCGGTTTGTGACTCACAATTTGCAATTTCTTAATTGCGAGTCGCAATTTTTGTGAGTCGGTAATGGGTCGCATCACTATTTGGGACTCCGAAATGGCATTGGAACATACCATTTCGCTTTTTGCGAGGTCGCAAATAGCGCTGCAACCGATTTGAGACTCGCAAAACTTTTGTACATGCGGCCCCAAATCTGTAACCCAAAGAGAGCTAGGTGTGTTAAACCTAATCTGCCAGTACCATGTCCATGAGAAGAGCTCCCCAACCCTTGTTACCTTGAACCGAAGTCTCTAGATCAGACTCCGTGGGGACACGATGGCTGGGCCTACATCAAGGCAACGTGTAGCATAGATAGCGTTGATGGCATGTGGTAGTAATCCTTCTGATAACCTTGTCTGTGTGAGATGTATTTATACAGATCTTGTAGGATCCCTGATGCAGGTATGTTCCCAAACAATAGATAAGAAGGCATGCTTGGGGCGGCAATTACATAAACAATTTCTTCCAAAGGTACATCATGTTCCTGTCAGACGTAAGTGAGAAAGGGACATGATGTGAATACCTACATATGTCACTTGTCTTTCACGCTGACAGTGACGCCTTCACAGAATGGCACTGATAACAGGAAATCAAAACATCTTCCTAACTATAAACATAGCAGCCATCTTGGAAGAAATAATTAAATAAATGTGCTAAATCAGAGCAGGCTAAGTAGGTTAAAAGTCACCAGGTGACGGGGGCATATGCCTGCAAGACAGAAGGCTAAGCTATCTCCTGATTCTCAATAAAACTAAATAGGATCCACTACAATGTGATACAACAATGAGATACTTGTCAGGAAGAGTAATGTGTTGTGAACTTGCGAAAACGTGAGGAAGATAGAGAGAGCAGAGCATCAGAAGATGGAAACAATTGTGTGCACACATATAAAGTGTGCAAGGACAGTATGTGAGAAAATGAGAGGTAGAGGTTTGAACTAAAGGAATGAGGATGCTTGCTAAAAACAGGGCTAGAAAGTAGGTGTGAGAACAGGGTAGTGTGAGACATAGGAGGGAGCAGGTGCAATTTTTGGGTAAGAGAATTCTAGGTGGATGCCTAGCCTGCCATTAGTAGGGGATGTCTTTTAACCAGGTGAAACAGCATATGTGGCATCACTACTAGAGTGGGTAGTTTATGTGTCTTTACATGGAGTGCTCAATGGTTAACTCATCTTCCTCTTTAATGTGTTAGTTACCTGGTTTGGACCTGTTCTTTACGTGTGAGAGCTGTATGATGTTTCTCCTGCTTCTACCAAATGTCTTTTACTTATTCTTTGTGTTAGGGAATGCTCCTCTACTGATCCGGCAAACTAAAAATCAGGCCTAAAACTATTTCAATTGCCAAAGCTTTTTTTAATGCATGCTATAATTGCAAGAGTGAACTCTCAAAAACTATGTGAGAAAAGTTTACTTTTAGCTTTATGTGTGACATATATAGTACCTGATTCACAAAGAGCTTTCGCATTTGTGGTGGAGGCTGCACAGTCATGGCGGGATCTCCCCACCGTGGCTTCTCATTGCAGAGATCCCGCCACGAGTGCGGATTCTCCGCCCCAAGTACAGAGGTTCTTTGTGAATTGGGCCCTACGTTTCTGAAATGGACTAGACAACTTCGTATAATTTTAAAACATAACCAAGATGTAGATCCAGGTCATGAACAACACCTTTGGCCAGGTCTGGCATTTAAACTAACAGCACTTTGCATAATGGGATTTTGAAAACTGTTTATATTGCATTTTACAACTAAAAAAAATCCCTTTACGTCCACCACTCACAAAATGATAAATCGACAAATCTTACATGCAGTTGCGCATACCATATGCAGCAATTTAACTACCCAGCCCAGTACACAGTGGTGAATCTGTGGCGTGCAGATGGGAGTTCGTAATCGGCCCCTTGGGCCCTCTTGGAGAGTAGCTGAGCCAGTAGTGTTTGGAGACACCCCCCACCCAGGGGGTTTAAGGGGACTGCGTGGCCATCCTTTCTTGTCTATCTGTGCCAAAGTAAGAAATTCACCCTCACAATATCTTATTAAATTTCCTCGTGCAATCCCTGGCTGCATACACCTGCATGGTGGGATTTTGAACCCGTAATGGCAGTGTCAGAAGCACAATCATAAGCCCCACAATGAAACATGATGTTGGCTCAAAAGCCAAGAATGGCTGATAGTGTTATCTGTCATAGTGCCACTTGGCAGACTTGTGAAATTCAAAATAAACCCAGTTACCTGATTTTCGGCTCGTTTTTCAATCAAAGGTTAGACACCCCAGTGGAGGAGATGGCAAAGACAGCCTTTCAAATGCAGATATGACTTAGAAATACCAAACTGCATGTTGAAGAGACATTATTTACCAGAACAAAACGAGCAGAGGGAAAGAAAAACAATGTGCTGACGCTCGGGCCAGAGGCTGACGTCATTTAGGTAGGGCAGCTGTAACACCAGAGAGAGGGCCCACCGTGATCAGGTGCAGCACGCCAAAATCAATGGAGCATGGAACATGTGCATATTGGTACAAGAAATGCACAAAGACAGGGAACACTTACATCTAGGGAAGAAAGACGACATCGGGGAAGGGGATAGTCACTAGTGAGACAGGACAGGGCTGGGAACCGAAAGGAGCCCTAGCAAAACTATTTCAACCAGTCCCACGCCTTTCCTTTCTTTCTATTTCTCCTTCATTCTGTTCCGCTCCTCTCTCTCTGATATCTCTCTAGAATCCCCACAATGCCTGCCTCTGTTAAACTGGGGGAGCTGAAGAAAATGACACAGGTGCGAGCAGTGGCCACCTGCCTTCAATAGCCAGCCTCAAGGGGCTCCAGCTCCCGGGGAAATGCCAAATGGGGTAAATGTCCCGCCCGGCCCTGTACTGAGTCTGCAATATACGCTGGACAGGGCACAGCTACACCGGATTAGTAGAGTTCGCGGACCACTGCAAGTCCACCAACTTGGAGAGGAAAGCATAATTGGGACAATGAAGCAAATAGATGCAGGCAACAGGAATACAAACATGTCTATTAAAATGTGGAGAACACACATTCTGAGGCAGGTAACAGTGACAGTAAGACATTGAAACAAGGCAGTAGGGAAAAATGCACCAACACTCGGAAAGGGAATGAACATACTACTTACTGGTAATCTTTTTGAACATGGGCCTTTCTCTTCTTCGTCGCAGTGAGAACTGTCTGAGGAGATCCACCTCCCAAGTCAGCTATACCAATACGTACCCAAAAACAAAAGTCTTGCTTTCATTTTTATACTCTCGGCCCTTTCCTCCTTCCACACAGCTGAGCCCACCTCCTCAAGACCATGCTTCATACCAAAGCTGAAGATCTTGAGAAGTAAGAAGAGCTCACCTTATTTCTCTGAGCCAGAGAGGACTAAGGCCCAGGGTAATGCAGGAGGGCTCTCAACTCACCCAATCTCCAGGCTGATGTGATTGCCATTTGAAAAATCACTTTTGGTAGTTAGCTACTATAAACCAGCTGTTTCCAAAGGTTCTAGGGGTCCTTCCTGAAGGCCCTCCAATACCATAGATAAAATCTATTGTGGCACCCACGGCTAAAGTGGTTTGTTTAATCTGAAATTTGTCAGTAAACTTTTTAACAGGGAACTTGTTACCAATCTTGGAAAGGAAGGACTCACTAAACCCACTAACTACCGCACAGTCAGTCGCTATATTGGAAGGAGATAGCCCTTTCTGAAACATTTCCTCTAAACTCTCTAGTACCTTAAAAAGATCACATGAAATAAAGGTTATATTTCGCTCCAAATAGCACTTATCACAACTATCCAGTGCTTGGAATAAGAGACCAGCGTGGACAGTCTCCTTAACTCCTAAAAGGATTTCACAACTTCCACAGAACTAACTAAATGCTGTAAGCCCCAAGAACGTCAATTTGCCAAACTGCCGGGGTAGTGGAAGTGATATCACCCACCATTTGACCTTCACCTTTAGTCACAGACATGCTTACGCATGGATACACATTTACACATTCTCTCTCACAGAAACAGACCTTCACCTGCAAGCACACACACACCCTACATTTAAACGTATTTTTTATAACCTCAGCTGCCAGTTGTAGGAGGCTGGCCTGGCTTGTAGTGGGTACCAGAGATACTTACACCTTGTGCCAGGTCCAGTTATCCCTTATTAGTGTAGAAGAGGTGTTTCTAGCAGCTTAGGCTGATAGAAGGTAGCTATAGCAGAGCAGCTTAGGCTGAACTAGGAGACATGCAAAGCTCCTACTATACCACTGGTGTCATATGCACAATATCATAAGATAACACAATACACAGATATACTAAAAATAGAGGTACTTTATTTTTATGACAATATGCCAAAAGTATCTCAGTGAGTACCCTCAGTGTGAGGATGCCAAATATACACAAGATATATGTACACAATACCAAAATTATGCAGTAATAGCAAAAGGAAGTAATGCAAGCAGTGTAAAGTTACAATAGATTGCAATAGGAACACATAGGTATAGGGGCAACACAAACCATATACTCCAAAAGTGGAATGCGAACCACGAATGGACCCCAAACTTATGTGAGCTTGTAGAGGGTTGCTGGGACTGTAAGAAAACAGTGAGGGTTAGAAAAATAGCCCACCCCAAGACCCTGTAAGGTAGGTGTAAAGTGCACCTACAACCCCCAGAGAGCACAGAAGTCGTGATAGGGGGATTCTGCAAGGAAAACAAACACTAGCAATGCAACAACAGTGGATTTCCAGACCTGGGTACCTGTAAGACAAGGGGACCAAGTCCAAGAGTCGCGACAGTGTTGAGAGTGGGCAGGAGCCCAGGAAATGCCAGCTGAGGGTGCAAGGAAGCTGCCACCTGTTGGAAGAAGCTTGCTGTTCTGCAAGAACGAAGAGGACTAGAAACTTCCCCTTTGGAGTATGGATGTCCCACGTCATGAAGAAGCTTGCAGAGGTGTTCCCATGCAGAAAGACCGCAAACAAGCCTTGCTAGCTGCAAGGGTCGCGGATAGGGTTTTTGGATGCTGCTGTGGCCCAGGAGGGACCAGGATATCGCCGCTTGGATGAGGAGACAGAGGGGGCGCCCAGCAAGTCAGGGAGCCCTCACAGAAGCAGGCAGCACCCGCAGAAGTACCAGAACAGGCACTTAGAAGAGGAGTGAACTGGAGTCCACCCGAAGTCAGAAAAGGGAGTCCCACGACGCCGGAGGACAATTCAGAAGGTTGTGCACTGCAGGATAGAGTGTCAGGGACCCAGGCTTGGCTGTGCATGAAGGAAATCCTGGAAGAGTGCACAAGAGCCGGAGCAGCTGCAAATCACGCGGTACCCAGCAATGCAGTCTAGCGTGGGGAGGCAAGGACTTATCTCCACCAAACTTGGACTGAAGAGTCACTGGACTGTGAGAGTCACTTGGACAGAGTTGTTGAGTTCCAGAGACAATGCTCGTCGTGCTGAGAGGGGACCCAGAGGACCAGTGATGCAGTCTTTTGTTGCCTGCGGTTGCAGGGGGAAGATTCCGTCGACCCACGGGAGATTTCTTCAGAGCTCCTGGTGCAGAAAGGAGGCAGGCTATCCCCAGAGCATGCACCACCTGGAAACAGTCGAGAAAGCCAGCAGGATGAAGCGATGCAAGGTTGCAGTAGTCGTCTTTGCTACTTTGTTGCGGTTTTGCAGGCGTCCTGAGCAGTCAGCAGTCGATCCTTTGACAGAAGGTGAAGAGGGAGATGCAGAGGAACTATGGTGAGCTCTTGCATTCGGTATCTGAAGAATTCCCCAAAGCAGAGACCCTAAATAGCCAGAAAAGGAAGTTTGGCTACTTAGGAAGGAGGATAGGCTAGTAAGAAAGGTAAGAGCCTATCTCTGACGTCACCTGCTGGCCCTGGCCACTCAGAGCAGTCCAGTGTGCCAGCACACCTCTGAATCCAAGATGGCAGAGGTCTGGGGCACACTGGAGGAGCTCTGGGCACCTCCCCTGGGAGGTGCAGGTCAGGGGAGTGGTCACTCCCCTTTCCTTTGTCCAGTTTCATGCCAGAGCAGGGCTGGGGGATCCCTGAACCGGTGTAGACTGGCTTATGCAGAGATGGGCACCATCTGTGCCCATCAAAGCATTTCCAGAGGCTGTGGGAGGCTACTCCTCCCCAGCCCTGACACCTATTTCCAAAGGGAGAGGGTGTAACACCCTCTCTCAGAGGAAGTCCTTTGTTGTGCCTTCCTGGGCCAGGCCTGCCTGGACCCCAGGAGGGCAGAAACCTGTCTGAGGGGTTGGCAGCAGCAGCAGCTGCAGTGAAAACCCCGGAAAGGCAGTTTGGCAGTACCCGGGTTCGGTGCTAGAGTCCCGGGGGATCATGGAATTGTCCCCCCAATGCCAGAATGGCATTGGGGTGACAATTCCATGATCCTAGACATATTACATGGCCATGTTCGGAGTTACCATTGTGACGCTGTACATAGGTAGAGACCTATGTACAGTGCACGCGTGTAATGGTGTCCCCGCACTCACAAAGTCCGGGGAATTTGCCCTGAACGATGTGGGGGCACCTTGGCTAGTGCCAGGGTGCCCACACACTCAGTAACTTTGCACCCAACCTTCACCAGGTGAAGGTTAGACATATAGGTGACTTATAAGTTACTTAAGTGCAGTGGTAAATGGCTGTGAAATAACGTGGACATTATTTCACTCAGGCTGCACTGGCAGGCCTGTGTAAGAATTGTCAGATCTCCCTATGGGTGGCAAAAGAAATGCTGCAGCCCATAGGGATCTCCTGGAACCCCAATACCCTGGGTACCTCAGTACCATATACTAGGGAATTATAAGGGTGTTCCAGTATGCCAATGTGAATTGGTGAAATTGGTCACTAGCCTGTTAGTGACAATTTGGAGAGCAGAGAGAGCATAACCACTGAGGTTCTGGTTAGCAGAGCCTCAGTGAGACAGTTAGTCATCACACAGGGAACACATACAGGGCACATACTTATGAGCACTGGGGCCCTGTCTGGCAGGGTCACAGTGACACATAGACTAAAACAACATATATACAGTGAAATATGGGGGTAACATGCCAGGCAAGATGGTACTTCCCTACACAACTCCCCCCCCCCCAAACGAAGGACAATAAGACTAGCCATGACCTGATGAGTCTTCATTGTCTAAGTGGAAATATCTGGAGAGTCCATCTGCATTGGAGTGGGTACTCCCAGGTCTATGTTCCACTGTATAGTCCATTCCCTGTAGAGATATGGACCACCTTAACAATTTAGGGTTTTCACCTTTCATTTGTTTTAGCCAAAGTAGAGGTTTGTGGTCTGTCTGAACAATGAAGTGAGTGCCAAACAGGTATGGCCTCAACTTCTTCAGTGCCCAGACCACAGCAAAGGCCTCCCTCTCTATGGCAGACCAACGCTTTTCTCTAGGGGTCAACCTCCTGCTGATAAAAGCAACAGGTTGATCCTGGCCCTCAGAATTGAGTTGTGATAAGACTGCCCCTACCCCTAATTCAGATGCATCAGTTTGAACAATTAATTTCTTCGAGTAACATGGGCTTTTTAGGACAGGTGCAGTGCACATGGCCTGTTTGAGCTCCTCAAAAGCTTTCTGACAGCTAGCTGTCCACAATACCTTTTTAGGCATCTTCTTGCTAGTGAGATCATTAAGTGGGGCTGCAAGGGAGCCATAGTTTTTAATGAATCTCCTGTAATACCCAGTGAGGCCTAGGAAGGCTCTCACCTGGGTCTGTGTTGTAGGGGGAACCCAATCCATGATTGTCTGGATTTTCCCCTGAAGTGGTGCAATCTGTTCTCCACCTACCAGGTGTCCCAGATAAACCACTTTCCCCTGCCCTATGTGGCACTTTGAAGCCTTGATAGTGAGGCCTGCCTTTTGCAGGGCCTCCAAAACTTTCCACAGGTGGACCAGGTGATCATCCCAGGTGGAGCTAAAGACAGCTATATCGTCCAGATATGCTGCACTAAAAGCTTCCAACCCTTGCTGGACTGTATTCACTAATCTCTGAAAAGTGGCAGGTGCATTTTTCAAACCAAAGGGCATTACTGTGAATTGGTAGTGCCCTCCAATAGTCGAAAATTCAGTTTTTGCTTTAGCATCCTCTGATAATTTGATCTGCCAATACCCTGCAGTCAAATCAAAGGTGCTTAGATACTTGGCAGATGCCAGTGTATCTATGAGCTCATCTGCCATGGGTATAGGGTGAGCATCAGTTTTTGTTACCTGGTTGAGACCTCTGTAGTCTACACAAAACCTCATCTCCCTTTTTCCATCTTTTGAGTGAGGCTTTGGTACCAGCACCACAGGAGAGGCCCATGGGCTTTCAGAATGTTCAACCACTCCAAGTTCCAGCATTTTCTGAACTTCTTGCTTTATGCAGTCCCTGACATGGTCAGGCTGCCTACAGATTTTACTTTTGACAGGCAAACTGTCTCCAGTATCAATTGTGTGTTCACACCAAGATGTGGTGCCTGGCACAGTTGAAAAGAGTTCAGAAAACTGACCAAGGAGATTTATGCAGTTGTCTTTCTGCTCAGCAGTAAGACAGTCTGCCAAAACTACACCTTCCACTAAAGCATCATCTTCAGTGGAAGAGAAGAGATCAGGGAGAGGGTCACTCTCTTCTTCCTGTCCTTCATCTGTTGCCATGAGCAGGGTGAGATCAGCCCTGTCATAGTAGGGTTTCAGGCGGTTGACATGGAGCACTCTAAGGGGACTCCTGGCAGTGCCCAGGTTAACCAAGTAGGTGACATCGCCCTTTTTTTCAACAATTAGATGGGGTCCACTCCATTTGTCTTGGAGTGCTCTTGGGGCCACAGGCTCCAATACCCACACCTTCTGTCCTGGTTGGTACTGAATCAGAACAGCCTTCTGGTCATGCCATTGCTTTTGGAGCTCTTGGCTGGCCTGGAGGTTTTTACTGGCCTTTTTCATGTACTCAGCCATTCTGGATCTTAGGCCGAGTACATAGTCCACTATGTCTTGCTTGGGAGCTTTTAAAGGTTGTTCCCAACCCTCCTTCACAAGTGTTAGGGGAACTCTTACAGGGTGCCCAAAAAGGAGTTCAAGTTGAAGCCCACTCCTTTCTGGGGTACCTCCCTGTAAGCAAAAAGGAGGCAAGGTAACAGGACATCCCATCTCCTCCTGAGTTTTTCAGGGAGTCCCATTATCATCTCTTTGAGAGTTTTATTAAACCTCTCTACCAGTCCATTTGTTTGTGGATGATAAGGTGTGGTGAATTTGTATGTTACACCACATTCCTTCCACATGGCCTTCAAGTATGCAGACATAAAGTTGCTACCCCTGTCTGATACAACCTCTTTTGGAAAACCCACCCTGGAAAATATTCCCAGGAGGGCTTTTGCCACTGCAGGTGCTGTAGTGGTCCTTAGAGGAATTGCTTCAGGATATCTTGTGGCATGGTCCACTACCACCAAGATAAACCTATTGCCTGAAGCAGTAGGAGGGTCAAGGGGGCCAACTATGTCAACCCCTACCCTTTCAAAGGGAACCCCAACCACAGGTAGTGGAATAAGGGGAGCCTTTGGAGTGCCACCAGTCTTGCCACTGGCTTGGCAGGTCATGCAAGACTTACAAAAATCTTTTGTGTCCGCTGACATCATAGGCCAGTGAAACAGGGGGACAATCATTTCCCATGTTTTTATCTGACCCAAATGTCCAGCCAAAGGAATGTCATGTGCCAGAGTTAGGAGGAACTCTCTGTACTGCAAGGGAATGACCAATCTCCTGGCTGCTCCAGGTTTTGGGTCCCTTGCCTCTGTGTACAAGAGGTTGTCCTCCCAGTAAACTCTATGTGAGTCACTGACATCCCCATTTTGCTGTTTGACAGCTTGCTCTCTGAGACCCTCTAATGTGGGACAGGTTTGCTGTGCCACACTCAGCTCTTCCCTGGCAGGCCCCCCTCCACCCAAAAGCTCAGCAGTGTCTGCTGCCAGCTCATCTGGTGAAGGTTCTGCACAGGGAGGATATTCTTCTTCCTCAGAAGGAGAATCATCTGTAGAGGGAGGGATAGTGGGTAGGGATTTACCTTTGCTACCCCTAGCTTTAGGGAGCACTTGGTCCATTGTTCCAGGATCCAAGTCACCCTGTCCTTTTTGCTTTTTGGCCTGCGCCCTTGTTAAAGCAAAAATATGCCCAGGAATGCACAGCATTGCTGCATGAGCCTCCAACTCCACTTCTACCCAAGCTGATGTCTCTAAATAATTTCCTAGTAGACAGTCTACAGGTAAATCTGAAGCAACCACAACTTTCTTTGGACCAGTACCCCCCACCCCCCAGTTGAGATTCACAACAGCCATGGGGTGGCTAAGAGTGTTGTTATGAGCGTCTGTCACTTGGTACTGGTGACCAAGTAGGTGTTGTTCAGGGTGTACCAGTTTCTCTATTACCAAGGTAACACTAGCACCTGTGTCCCTGTAGGCCTGAACCTCAACACCATTTATTAGGGGAAGTTGCTTGCACTTATCCATATTAAGGGGACAAGCAACCAAGGTGGCCAAATCAATGGCACCTTCAGAGACTAACACAGCCTCTGTGGTCTCCCTAACAAAACCAACCCCAACTAAATTACCAAAAGTGATCCCAGCTACTCCCTTGGATTGGCTATTAGTAGGTTTGCTCCCACCACCACTGCTATTACTAGGGGCATTAGAGGTTGCAGTAGGGGTTGTGGTAGTGGGAGGTTTGGTGTTTTTCTTTGGACAACTGGCATCAGTTGTCCAATGGCCTTTTACTTTACATAAATAACACCAAGGCTTTTTTACTTGATTTGAAGAGGATTTGGGAGGACCACCCCCACCAGAGTGTTTTTGTGGACCTGATGAAGACTCATTTTTAGATTTGTCCCCACCCTTGGCAGAAGACTTACCATCCTTCTTCTTGCCATCCTTGTCACCCCCTGTATGAACTTTTCTGTTCACTCTTGTTCTGACACATTTGTCTGCCTTCTTTCCCAATTCCTGGGGAGAGGTCAGATCTGAATCCACTAGATATTGGTGTAACAAGTCAGACACACAGTTATTCAGAATATGCTCTCTCAGAATAAGATTATACAGGCTTTCATAGTCAGAAACTTTACTGCCATGTAACCACCCCTCCAAGGCCTTCAGTGAACAGTCAACAAAGTCTATCCCGTCTTGTGAGGACTCTTTTCTGGTGTCTCTGAACTTAATCCTGTATTGTTCAGTGGTTAAGCCAAATCCATCCAAGAGTGCATCCTTCAAAACTGCAAAATTATTGGCATCACTTTCTCTAACAGTAAGGAGCCTATCCCTACCCTTTCCATTGAAAGATAGCCATAGAATAGCAGCCCACTGCCTTTGAGGGACCCCCTGTACCATACAGGCCCTCTCAAGTGCAGCAAACCACTTGTTAATGTCATCCCCCTCCTTGTAAGGGGGAACTATCTTGTGCAGATTCCTGGAATCATGCTCTCTCACAGGATTACTATCAGGAATACTGCTGCTGCCACCATGGGGTCTGTAGGCGGGTGTCGCTCACCTCGCCTACCAGCGCACAACAATGGCAGCTGCCGCCCGCTTCCCCCGGCACCAGTTCGCGTCGTCAAGGAGACGCGTGGGGGCGGAGACGACGGTCGGCACCGGACTTCCGGGTTGCCGCAGCGACACAAAAGGAAGACGCCGCCACCGAGGGAGGCGGAACAGAGCTGGAGGAGCAGGAGATACGCCGCACTGCCGCATCCGGAAAGGAGAAGCCGAACGAAGACGCCGAACCGGAGGATCCAGCCAACACCGGAGCTGAAAGAAGTGCGGAGCCGAGGTCCAACCCAGGCACGGACGCCAAGGAACCGCAGAGAGAGAGCGAGACAGCCCGCCACAACCCCGGAGGGTCGTATCTGTACAAGGTACGTGCGCTCTTCCGAGGCAACCCTCGTAAAGGGGGAAAAGGGGAGTTGGAGGGAGGAAAAGGAACCTGGGGAGGACAGGAGGAGGCTAAGGAAGGCTATTCAGGGAACAGGGACTGGGAATTCACAGACCACCCTCCCACCCGATCACCAGTCTGTCAGAGTACCTTAACAGCCTGCTCCCTTAATTCCTAAACCCCAACTAAAAACACCACCTCCTATAATTCGTACCCCCACACTCCCCTTCCCTTGCACTAACCACTTAATTGAGAAATAGAGAAATATCGTCCCACTTACCTGGCCTTTTTGTTCTTCCGAGAAACCGCGAGACCCAGAAGAAGCCACCTGAAGGTCGCCACCTAGTAAGAAGAAAAGAAGAAGTACCATCATTGCTATTATCCAATCTATCCTATAAAACAAATAAATAAACTACGTATCAGCCCTAATAAGGGCTCTGAAATCCGAGTCCGCGTCCTCTGTACCCCTGAGCCTAACCCCACAGTGGTGTCAGAAGAGGGATGAACGTTGGTCTCTACTTCATACTGGGTGTACAGAGGTATTACTAATATGGAGGAAAAACCCAGCCTCGAGGATATGATAAAACAACTCGCGGAAGGTCAACGCCACCTCCAGTTGGTGTGGGAGGCGCAACAGAGGGAGGCCAAGGAGGACAGGGAGGCTCTTCAATCCGCCTTGAAGAGTCAGGCCACCATAATGGCCAATAATCAACTGGTTCACAAGACCGTTCTCCAAAAACTGACCGACACAATCGCAGCCAGTAAGGTACATCCGAACGTGCCAAGTTCGGTATTACAAAAATACCAGGAGGGAGAAGACCCCTATTCTTTTTTCACGAACTTTGAAAGAGTAGCTTCCTCAGCTCAATGGCCTGAAAATAGGTGGGGCCAATACATCGCTCCCCTCTTGACAGGCACTCTTCAATCCGCTTATCAGGCTGCAAATCCGGGTGGTACCACCCCCTATCCTGATATAAAGAAAAGTATTTTAGAGCGAGTGGGACATGATACTGAGTATTATAGGACAAAATTCCGCAAAGTTAAATGGGGACCCCACGAAGACCCACGCACCTATTATTACCGGGTGAAGGACCTAGGACTAAAGTGGCTGGGACCCATAGGGACTGACCGTGAAGATGTTATTAAAGCCATCATTTTAGAACAGTACCTAGATTCCCTGCCTCCAAGCACCCGGAACTGGATAAGGCAGCACCCTAAAATAGATACTGAGACAGCCGTTGACCTGGCATGCGCCTACCACAGGTCAGTGGACGTGAAGAGCCAAAACCCCAGACCCCTGGGTAAACCGCCTTTATCTCCTCCCCAATATACACCAAGACGAACCACGGAGGAACCCGGACCCTCCCGGAGTATCGAGAGAAATCCCATGCAACAACCTCAGTGCTTCAGCTGTGGGGAGTGGGGCCACATCGCCTGAGGATGTCCAAAAAAACATGAGGGAGTAGAGCCGATGGAAATAGGGGTCACTCGAGGGAGAGTCCTGTGCCTGGGGAAAAGTGATGCATCCTTCAAACACCCCCTTCGGATAAATGGACAATCGGTCATGGCCTTGATTGACTCCGGATGTAGTCAGTCAGTAATATGTCGCGATATGGTCAAATCTATCAATCCTAATAACGATCACTGGGTGACGATATGTTGCGTTCATGGGGACCGGGGTCAGTATCCCCTTGAAGTGTTAGAAGTAGAATGGAACCCTCACCATGACTTCCTCTCCATGGGGCTCATGGATAACTTAATAGAAGACTGCGTCATTGGGACTGATTATCAAAGATTTAATGAGATCTTGGATCAAACACGGAAGCACAACCCTATAGATGATTGGTGGGTTGCTGCTCCCTTTCGGGACGACCCTATCTATAGCCCCCTCGAACGGAAAAAGTTAACCCGAAAAGAGAAGAGAGCAGAGAAACAGAGATTTACTACTAAACAAGGCCAGAAAGAAGTAGGGAAACTAGTGGCCAATATAGACAGCGCCCCTATATCGTTTAGAATGAGCCAACGCGAAGATCTCACCCTAGGAAACGCCTGGAGGAGTGGCAAAAACGACCCTACCGGAGAGGTAGGTCCCTATTTTTTTGTGCACAAGTACTTGCTGTATAGGGTAACCACAACAGTAAATGGGGAGAAGAGACAACTAGTAGTTCCAGAACCATACCGGACTCAGGTACTATTCCTAGCCCACAACCAGCCGGGGGGAGGTCATTGTGGCCGTGAGAAAACCGAGGAATACTTACTGAGACGGTTTTACTGGCCAGGAGTGTATGCGCATATTCGAAGGTACTGTACCCACTGCCCAAAATGTCAACTAGTAGAACCGGGGGCCATCAGAAGAGCCCCATTACGTCCATTACCTGTTATCGATACACCCTTCAAACAAGTAGGTATGGACTTAGTCGGACCACTTTTACCATCAAGTAAAGGACACACCCATATCCTCGTCCTGGTCGACTATGCGAGCAGGTATCCCGAGACAATTCCCCTTACCAGTACTACCACTAAGGCGGTTGCACAAGCCATGATCACATTTTTCTCCCGGGTTGGTTTCCCCGAAGAAATTCTTACCGATCAGGGGACACCCTTCATATCTGGACTTATGAAACAGATATGCAAATCCCTAGGCATTATACAGATAAAGACGTTGGTATATCATCCACAAACGGATGGTTTAGTGGAGCGATATAACCGCACCATCAAAACCCTCTTGAGGAAAATGGTGAGCGACTCGGGAAAAGACTGGGACCAGAAACTTCCCCTAGTGTTGTATGCAATAAGGACACATGAGCAATCCTCCACCGGGCATAGCCCATTTGAACTTGTATTTGGAAGATAACCCCGCAATTTACTAGATATGGCGGCAGAATTGTGGGAAGAGGAGAACAACGAGGAGAGACCCATCCTAGAGTATATCCACAAACTAAAGACCCACCTTCAGACGGTTTGGGAGGATGTAAGGCACCATTTAGAAAAAGCACAAGAAGCTCAAAAAAGGTTATTATGATCAGGGCACCAAATTGCGGGTACTACAGCCCAACGATAAGGTATTGATCCTACGACCCACCTCTGATAATAAACTACTAGCCAAATGGCAAGGGCCATATAGGGTGGTAAAAGCAGTCACCCCTGTTACATATTTGATTGAATTAAATAGTCACCCGAGACGGACTCAAATTTATCACATCAATCTGTTAAAGAAATGGGAGAATCCGGAAAACAATAACGACCCTTCCGCGAGGGGATGCCTGATCACCCCGACAAACTCACTAGGGTTAGAGCTATGCCCCACGCTCCGACCAGACAAACAAAAAAAACCCAGTATCAATGAGTCCCTTTCTGAACTGGAGAAACGGCAATTATTGGGGTTAATCCAGAGTTATGCCAACTTCTTTTCAGAACTTCCTGGACAAACGTCTTTGGTCCAACATCATATTCGAACACCTGAGGGCCAAACTGTTCGCCTACGTCCCTATCGAATCCCCGAAGCTAGAAAGAACCTTATAGAGGAAGAGATCACAAAGATGTTATCTCTAGGAGTCATTGAAACATCCACGAGTCCATGGTGTTCTACTGTCGTCTTAGTGCCTAAACCGGATGGTTCGGTCCGATTCTGTGTTGATTTCAGAAAACTCAATGAGGTATCACTCTTTGATACCTATCCTATTCCCCGGGTAGATGAGGTTCTAGAAAAAATCGGACTGGCCCGTTTTATGTCCACCATCGATCTGACGAAGGGATATTGGCAGATACCCTTAGCCCCACAGGACAAAGAAAAGACAGCCTTTGTAACCCCTTCGGGTTTATATCAATTTACCGTCCTCCCCTTTGGCCTTCACGGTGCCCCGGTGACATTCCAACGCTTGATGGACCGACTCCTAAGGCCCTTCCAGGACTTTACGGCCACCTATCTCGATGACATTGTCATTTTTAGTGCCACGTGGCCAGACCACCTCCTCCACCTAGAGAAAGTGTTCTCAGCGTTAACAACCGCAGGTCTTACCGCCAATCCTACAAAATGTGTCCTGGGACAGACTCAAATTGCTTATCTTGGATATGTCATTGGTAGGGGAGTGTTGCGTCCTCAAAAAGATAAGGTAGACACCATTCAACGGATACCTCTCCCCAAAACAAAGAAAGAACTCCGTTCATTTCTGGGGTTGGTAGGGTATTACAGACGGTTCATACCACAGTATTCGACCATTACTGCCCCCCTTACTGACTTGTTAAAAAAACAATTTTCCAACACCCTTCCTTCTTTCTCTCCTTCACAACTCCAAGGTTTTGAATGTCTTAAAGAAGCCCTCTCTACAGAACCTGTGTTAAGATGTCCTGATTTTTCCAGACCTTTTCACCTTTTTGCCGACGCTTCTAATGTCGGTTTAGGGGCTGTTTTGGCACAGCCTGACGATCAGGGTCATGAACACCCCATTGTATACATCAGTCGTAAGTTATTGCCTAGGGAAACGAACCATCCCACTATCGAGAAGGAATGCCTTGCCATAAAATGGGCAATAGAGTGTCTCCAATATTATCTCCTGGGTCGTCCTTTCGTCCTTTATACCGATCATGCACCACTGACTTGGTTGGCCTCCCATAAGGATACTAATTCCCGAGTGTTGCGCTGGTTCCTTGAACTACAACCCTTTACCTTTCAGGTCCGTCACATCTCCGGGTCACGTCAATGTCCCGCTGACTTTCTCTCCCGCTGCCCGGACTCCACGGTACTCTACCAGTCCTGTTCATGGGATGGGTATATAGGCGGGTGTCGCTCACCTCGCCTACCAGCGCACAACAATGGCAGCTGCCGCCTGCTTCCCCCGGCACCAGTTTGCGTCGTCAAGGAGACGCGTGGGGGTGGAGACGACGGTCGGCACCGGACTTCCGGGTTGCCGCAGCGACACAAAAGGAAGACGCCGCCACCGAGGGAGGCGGAACATAGCTGGAGGAGCAGGAGATACGCCGCACCACCGCATCCGGAAAGGAGAAGCCGAACGAAGACGCCGAACCGGAGGATCCAGCCAACACCGGAGCTGAAAGAAGTACGGATCCGAGGTCCAGCCCATGCACGTACGCCAAGGAACCGCAGAGAGAGAGCGAGACAGCCCGCCACGACCCTGGAGGGTCGTGTCTGTACAAGGTACGTGCGCTCTTCCGAGGCAACCCTCGTAAAGGGGGAAAAGGGGAGTTGGAGGGAGGAAAAGGAACCTGGGGAGGACAGGAGGAGGCTAAGGAAGGCTATTCAGGGAACAGGGACTGGGAATTCACAGACCACGCTCCCACCCGATCACCAGCCTGTCAAAGTACCTTAACAGCCTGCTCCCTTAATTCCTAAACCCCAACTAAAAACACCACCTCCTATAATTCGTACCCCCACAATCCCCTCCCCTTGCACTAACCACTTAATTGAGAAATAGAGAAATATCGTCCCACTTACCTGGCCTTTTTGTTCTTCCGAGAAACCGCGAGACCCAGAAGAAGCCACCTGAAGGTCGCCACCTAGGAAGAAGAAAAGAAGACGTACCATCATTGCTATTATCCAATCTATCCTATAATACAAATAAATAAACTACGTATCAGCCCTAACAAGGGGTCTGAAATACGAGTCTGCGTCCTCTGTACCCCTGAGCCTAACCCCACAGGGTCCTAACCCCAATCTCTGTCTCTCCTTCTCCAGGTCTAGGGATTCCCTGTCTAGAGCCAGCTGTTGCTGTTTAAGCTTCAGTCTGGTCTCTTCCACTCTCAACTTTTTGAGTTCCCTTTCTAACATGTTGTCTTCAGGGTGGGTGGGTTGGGAATGCTTGGACACTAAGGATATGTTGGAATTAACAGAGGGAGATCTGTCTCTAACAGTTTGGACTCTAACAACCTGGCCTTCAGGAACAAAAACATCCCTACTGTGATGGGAGCTTTTATTACTACCAGCATTGCTAGGAGGTCTGCTAAGGGGCAGATTTGGAAGAGAACCCTGTACACCTCCCTCAAGGGGCTCCCCTGAGTCAGAGTGTGAGCTATCTACTAACTTCTCAGATGAAGTGCCAGCCAGGGACTTATCATTCTCAATGAGCATGTTAAACAGAAATTCTCTAGAAGGGTTCTTTCCTACCACTAAACCTCTATCAATGCAGAGACTCCTTAGGCTCTTAAAGTTTAGATTGTCATAAGCAGTATTGACAATTTTAAGAGAAGTTCCTACATCAGACATGACAGAAGAAGGTTTAGGGACAGTGAGAAGAGAGAAAAAGTTTCAGGACTTTTTAAAGAACAGGAAAAAAAAAAACTTTTCAAACTTTTTGAAACTTTTAGAAAGTTTAGGAGTACTTTTCAGCACTTAGTAGAAAGTGTAAGAGAAGAAAAGCAAAACTTTTTGGTTAGGTGTACATACACTGAACTTGTTTTGTATATTATTCTCTTATGAAAAGTACACAATGACAAAGTGGTAAGTAGTTACAAGTACTTATCCCACCGCTGCACAACCAATGTAGGAGGCTGGCCTGGCTTGTAGTGGGTACCAGAGGTACTTACACCTTGTGCCAGGTCCAGTTATCCCTTATTAGTGTAGAAGAGGTGTTTCTAGCAGCTTAGGCTGATAGAAGGTAGCTATAGCAGAGCAGCTTAGGCTGAACTAGGAGACATGCAAAGCTCCTACTATACCACTGGTGTCATATGCACAATATCATAAGAAAACACAATACACAGATATACTAAAAATAAAGGTACTTTCTTTTTATGACAATATGCCAAAAGTATCTCAGTGAGTACCCTCAGTATGAGGATTCCAAATATACACAAGATATATGTACACAATACCAAAATTATGCAGTAATAGCAAAAGGAAGTAATGCAAGCAGTGTAAAGTTACAATACATTGCAATAGGAACACATAGGTATAGGGGCAACACAAACCATATACTCCAAAAGTGGAATGCGAACCACGAATGGACCCCAAACTTATGTGAGCTTGTAGAGGGTTGCTGGGACTGTAAGAAAACAGTGAGGGTTAGAAAAAAAGCTCACCCCAAGACCCTGTAAGGTAGGTGTAAAGTGCACCTACAACCCCCAGAGAGCACAGAAGTCGTGATAGGGGGATTCTGCAAGGAAAACAAACACCAGCAATGCAACAACAGTGGATTTCCAGACCTGGGTACCTGTAAGACAAGGGGACCAAGTCCAAGAGTCGCGACAGTGTTGAGAGTGGGCAGGAGCCCAGGAAATGCCAGCTGAGGGTGCAAGGAAGCTGCCACCTGTTGGAAGAAGCTTGCTGTTCTGCAAGAACGAAGAGGACTAGAAACTTCCCCTTTGGAGGATGGATGTCACACGTCGTGAAGAAGCTTGCAGAGGTGTTCCCACGCAGAAAGACCACAAACAAGCCTTGCTAGCTGCAAGGGTTGCGGTTAGGGTTTTTGGATGCTGCTGTGGCCCAGGAGGGACCAGGATGTCGCCACTTGGACGAGGAGACAGAGGGGGCGCCCAGCAAGTCAGGGAGCCCACACAGAAGCAGGCAGCACCTGCAGAAGTACCGGAAAAGGCACTTAGAAGAGGAGTGAACCGCAGTCCACCAGAAGTCAGAAAAGGGAGTCCCACGATGCCGGAGGACAACTCAGAAGGTTGTGTACTGCAGGTTAGAGTGTTGGGGACCCAGGCTTGGCTGTGCACGAAGGAAATCCTGGAAGAGTGCATAGGAGCTGGAGCAGCTGCAAATCACGCGGTACCCAGCAATGCAGTCTAGCATGGGGAGGCAAGGACTTACCTCCACCAAACTTGGACTGAAGAGTCACTGGACTGTGGGAGTCACTTGGACAGAGTTGCTGATTTCCAGGGACCACGCTCGTCGTGCTGAGAGGGGACCCAGAGGACCAGTGATGCAGTCTTTTGTTGCCTGCGGTTGCAGGGGGAAGATTCCGTCGACCCACGGGAGATTTCTTCAGAGCTCCTGTTGCAGAAAGGAGGCAGGCTACCCCCAGAGCATGCACCACCTGGAAACAGTCGAGAAAGCCGGCAGGATGAAGCAATACAAGGTTGCAGTAGTCGTCTTTGCTACTTTGTTGCGGTTTTGCAGGCGTCCTGAGCAGTCAGCGGTCGATCCTTTGGTAGAAGGTGAAGAGGGAGATGCAGAGGAACTCTGGTGAGCTCTTGCATTCGGTATCTGAAGAATTCCCCAAAGCAGAGACCCTAAATAGCCAGAAAAGGAGGTTTGGCTACCTAGGAAGGAGGACAAGCTAGTAAGAAAGGTAAGAGCCTATCAGAAGGAGTCTCTGACGTCACCTGCTGGCCCTGGCCACTCAGAGCAGTCCAGTGTGCCAGCACACCTCTGAATCCAAGATGGCAGAGGTCTGAGGCACACTGGAGGAGCTCTGGGCACCTCCCCTGGGAGGTGCAGGTCAGGGGAGTGGTCACTCCCCTTTCCTTTGTCCAGTTTTGCGCCAGAGCAGGGATGGGGGATCCCTGAACCGGTGTAGACTGGCTTATGCAGAGATGGGCACCATCTGTGCCCATCAAAACATTTCCAGAGGCTGGGGGAGGCTACTCCTCCCCAGCCCTGACACCTATTTCCAAAGAGAGAGGGTGTAACACCCTCTCTCAGAGGAGGTCCTTTGTTCCGCCTTCCTGGGCCAGGCCTGCCTGGACCCCAGGAGGACAGAAACCTGTCTGAGGGGTTGGCAGCAGCTGCAGTGAAAACCCCAGAAAGGCAGTTTGGCAGTACCCGGGTTCTGTGCTAGAGACCCGGGGGATCATGGAATTGTCCCCCCAATGCCAAAATGGCATTGGGGTGACAATTCCATGATCCTAGGCATATTACATGGCCATGTTCGGAGTTACCATTGTGACGCTGTACATAGGTAGAGACCTATGTACAGTGCACGCGTGTAATGGTGTCCCCGCACTCACAAAGTCCGGGGAATTTGCCCTGAACGATGTGGGGGCACCTTGGCTAGTGCCAGGGTGCCCACACACTAAGTAACTTTGCACCCAACCTTCACCAGGTGAAGGTTAGACATATAGGTGACTTATAAGTTACTTAAGTGCAGTGGTAAATGGCTGTGAAATAACGTGGACGTTATTTCACTCAGGCTGCACTGGCAGGCCTGTGTAAGAATTGTCAGATCTCCCTATGGGTGGCAAAAGAAATGCTGCAGCCCATAGGGATCTCCTGGAACCCCAATACCCTGGGTACCTCAGTACCATATACTAGGGAATTATAAGGGTGTTCCAGTATGCCAATGTGAATTGGTGAAATTGGTCACTAGCCTGTTAGTGACAATTTGGATAGCAGAGAGAGCATAACCACTGAGGTTCTGGTTAGCAGAGCCTCAGTGAGACAGTTAGTCATCACACAGGGAACACATACAGGGCACATACTTATGAGCACTGGGGCCCTGTCTGGCAGGGTCCCAGTGACACATAGACTAAAACAACATATATACAGTGAAATATGGGGGTAACATGCCAGGCAAGATGGTACTTTCCTACGCCAGTGAAGGTCATATTCCAGCTGACTGTGCTCCTTTCTTTATTACACTAAGAGTGAAAAACATTTTTATTCACTGTTAGTGCGATAAAACAACGAAAGAAAATTAGGAAAGTGGAGGCCCAACCCACATCTCTAAGGATGTGCCCCTGGTACTGATTTTGCCACCTCTGAGGCCAGGGGTCGCAAAGGCAGTGCCAGAGGTCACAGCTGTGCCCCCTGGTAGCCCCCAAATGATGTCCATTGTACGTCCTCTCAATTTTCAAGCCAAAGGATTTAAACCCTGTAGAGCTTCGAAAGATAAGAGAGGATACTCGGCCAGAGGAGGAGATCAATGGAACTTGATTGTCGGTCTGCGAGCTGTAGCAAATTGGGAACCATGCTCTTTTCGGGCAAAACAGGGCCATCAGGATTACTACTGCTTTCTCCTACCTAATTTTAATTAAGCACCTTCGGGAGAAAGGGGAATGGGATGGAAAGCACACAATAGCCCAGTCGGCCACTTAGATGAAAGAGCAACTATTGCCGAGGCTTGAGATTCAGCCATCTCAGTTTAAATCATATGGGCGCAGTGCATTGAGCGGTGACACAAAGGTTCAGCCAGAGCAGAATGAACTTCTCCACCACCAAATGTAATGCTTCCTCTCCCAGATGAAAGTTCATCGAGGAAGGAATATTCCTACTAAGGCTGTTGGCCTGATGAGTCCCCGTCCCAGAATATACGTTGCTGAGAGGAATAACAGGTGCTTCTCTGTGGAAATGCTAGATGTGCTACATCAGGGGTAGTAAGCTCTATATAAATACAATTACAATTTGCCAGAGATATCACATGTGTTGCCCATTGCCTGTTTTTTTATTTTTTGGCTCGCTGATTCTCTATCCTGAGCAAGATTGCTCTCCCTTCAATGTAAGGAGAAAAAGACCGGTTGGCATCCTTCATTGCTACTAACTTCCTCTAATTTGATGACTGATGGGCTTTTCCTGAGGACCACCTGTCTTTTACCTCCATGTCCCCCAAACCCATTGACTTATGCCTGATGTTGTCACAGGTGGAATCGGGAAAACTAAGGAATTCCCTTCAACAAATTGTCTGTTTCCAACCATCAACCCAGACACTGACAGTCTCGGAACTACTGGTACCATCACCTTGAAATCCATTGAGTACAGAAACAAGTGAGGTGGTAAACTAATGGCTTAAAATGAAGACATATGCATGGAAATACTGCTGTAGTCACCACCATTAATCCCTGCACCTTCAAAAACATTGCGGCAAGGACCTGCAGGCAAGAGTGAAGGTTCTTCAAATACTCTTGTAAAGCTTGGCCCCTTTTCTCCGGCAGGTAAATTCAGGCTTTTGTCATATCAAAAAAGAGCTCCAATAAACAGATTTTGTTGTGAAGGAATGAGACATGACTTATTCAAGTTTAAGATGATACACAGGCTACAGACATTCCGACACTCTTGACACACCTTAGTTGGCCTTTGAAAGAGAAAAAGACGCAATTATCCAGTCATCTAAGTAGACATAACTTGAATATTTTCCAAATGTACAAGGGCTAAAACGGTTGCCACTAACTTCATGAACACTCTCTGAGTTGGTCATAGCCTGAATGGTAGAGCTCTGAATTGAAAATGGCATCCTGCGACTGCAAACCTCTAAAGTCTCTAGGGGTTGGATGAATAGTCACATGAAATTATTCACAACATTTCTGTCAGACACTACTTTTGATTCCTTGTGGTCGTCCTCTACAGCAACAAGAGCCTCCAAAGCAACTAGAAAGGTTTTGTGGGTCAAGATTTGGAAGGTGGGTGCTGCACAGCGGGTTCTCATTCACCAGCCACCTTTTACAGGTCAGAAACTTTTTGGATCTGAGCTTAATTATCTCATCCAAAAGACTGTGGATGAAAAGAAAACCCTCCAAACTTTACAGGCCTTTTCTGCAAAAAAATCTTTCATGCAAAAAAACATTAATCAGCTTTGCCAGCAGTCTAAGCAACCCTTTTCAAGGCCAGGCCCAAGGTTGAGGGCTGCGCTGGCAAACAAATCACAGCCACAGGAATCTTAGTCTCAGCCATCCATGTCTGAATATCAAGGGAGGTTGCGGGGCAAGAATTTGCATTCACTACAAGACATAGAAGAGACTAATCAAAGACAAATGGTTTCTCCAGAATAATAAAAAACGATTATTCTATAGAACTAAAAGAACGTCCACACACAGTGTCAAGCAATGCCTACCAATAACAAAGCTGTGAAAAAAGATTAACTTCTTTATCGAACATGGTGGAGAAAGGTGCAGTGGGTATATTTGATTTTGTTTCTGGTTCCAAAATCAGACGGTTCTTTCTGACCTCTGCTGGACTTGAAGTGGCTGAATCAGTTTGTTCAGTACGTTTCCTTCGGGATGAAGATGCTCCAGGAATTAATCCAATAGTCACCCCCGAAGTTTTCTTAATGATTTTGAATCTCCAAGATATTTTCTTCTATATGACCTTAAATTAGTGCTGGATCCTCTACTGCCGGTAGGCAGTCAAACAATGATTGAAAATCTTTCTGCAGTGTCGGCGCTGCGTGTATTGCATAAGCACTGATTTACATTGCGAAGTTTGACGCAGAATACACCAAGGGTGACTCCTCTGTTTGGACAGAGGAGCATTGCTTCCCGCCAGCAGCGTCAGCTGCAAAACCTTTACCAGAAAACAATCATACACTCTGTTTATGATTGTTTTCTGGTAAAGGGGGTGGGGGGGTACGGGGGTGACGAGGAGTGAGGGGGAGTGCTCAGCACTCCCCCTCAGAGCGCATGTGTGTTTGGCCAGTTGCTGGGCTGGAGAGAGCCTGCACAGGCTACCAGTCTGTCTGGGAGCGCCCTGGCTGGGTGCTCCCAGCCAATCCTAACGCTGCTCTGAGCAACATCAGGATTGGCCGCAGGGCAGGCTGGGAGCCCATGCCTGCAGCATCTGGTGACAAAGGAGAGGAGGGGCAGCGGCAGCAAGAGAAGGTAAGTGCTTTTTTTTTATTAAATAAAAGAAATGTTTATTCCCTATCCTCCCGCGCGCGCCGCCCCAGTCCTTTCGCGCCCCTTGAGTGGCTACTGGAATACACTCTATAAAACGCTCTCCACTTTTTTCATCAGTTGGATCATTAAAAGAGAGTCTTTGGAGGCCAATGAAGAGAATGATGCCAAACCGGACAGTATTAGGTTGATCTTGGGCATTTTCAAAATTATCTAGTGAATTTCACTTTGCTACAAAGTGAGGAAAATTCCATTTATCCAGTACCTTCCACTCTTTGAGGGCCAGTCTCTTTATACTATCCTGAAAAGCATGTCGATCTGCTCTTAGGGGTTCATAACGTGAAAAAAGTCTTCCTCTGATTTCTGGGCAAGTTGTTGAAAACCCAGTACTTCACTAATATGCACCAGCATTTGTTGAAAAAGTTCCCCTTGTACTTACTTCCCTTTTAGGCTAGAATCTTGGTCCTTACAATTTTCACAGTTCTTCAATTGCTTGTTAGTTGCTGGTTCATTCAGGGCTGAGGATACATCCTCCTGAATCATGCACTGCAAATCACACCCTGAAAGAGTGATAAGTTCTGTCTCCTCCTTTTGCACATCCTTGGAATGCTCAATGTTGGTGGCAAAATGCTCAGCCCTCACCCAAAAAATGTACTTACTGGTTGAAGAGGATTCTGTAGTAACCAAATCTGTTCTTGGGAGTTTGTAGTTACTACAGAATACCGTCTGGTGCTCTGGTGCAAAGCCTCATACCTTTGCGAGCCCGTAATGTGCAACATAATATGTGCAACTTAGCTGGAAGCATGAGGCACCCAGCCACTCGGTAATGCTACCAGAGACAGGAACAAAAGGGGGGTCTCGAGGAGGTGGGTCTGACTTTGTGGAGGGATTGGAGGGCTGAGGGTACAAAAATTAACCCAAGACTTTAATTTTTAGGTTGAGCGCACAAGCGCTTCCGATCTGTTGTAAGTATTGTGGGCTTTTAATCACACCCATGTCACACCCATCACTTTCCCTCATTCGTGGGCTTGCCTTTAAAAAATCCCTTGATGACATTGGTAAATGCTTTACGTTTGTTCCACCTTGGGGTGGTTTTGTTACCGCCTTGCAGACTGACCTTGTTACATGGATTACTGCATGAGTGCCGATATGTTTACTGTGAGCAAACCACTTTTTTTCTTTTGTGTCTCTCCTTTGCACTCATGCTCATGGTGGCCCTGGCGCTTTGAATTGGCTCGCACTGCAGGCACCGAGCACCTCCTGTCCGTCCCTCAGTTTCCTGTTCGTGTCTACCCATCCCCAACACTGCTCCCACGTTGCTGCTTGTTCTTGATTTTTAATCTTCTGTTGCCGCATTTTTTACCTTGCCCACCTCTCCTGCTGGAGAGCAGACCCACCCATATGTTCTAAAAAATGACCCTGTTGCTACGGGGTCCAAGGTCAGCTCGCAAACCCTCGCTTCCGGCAACTTTTTGTTTGATTTCTACTTCTTGGACTAATAGTAGCATTGTAGTGACAGCTCAGCGAGTTGCAGGATTACCGGAGCATTCCCTTATTGATAATCGTTTGAGAGAAATCGGGTGACCAGGGTCTGTATAAGACTCTTTCGGCTTGAGTGTCTCGGCCAGTACAGGGCTTCTCTTTACATTCTGAGATATGTTGTCCTGAATTCATAACAGGATATACAGGACTACAAATCCCAGAATGCAAAGTACAAAACCTAGAGTGCACAAGAATGGACCCTGGAAATGTGAACGGTCTGCTGTCTCCTGACCGATGCCTGAATGTGGCAAGGCACAAGGTGAGTGAGTGTATGCAGAATGGGAGACTGATCACACATGCCTGTGACAAAGATATTGACTTGTGAACATTAAACAGGGGGCGCTGAGTTACACAGACTACATATTTCAGTCGGCGTGCTTATAAAAGATTCAGGCAGGTTTCAAGAAAATAAATACAGGAAATGTAGTTTATTTTGCTTTGTATTCAAACTGAGAGATATATATTTTCACTGCAGTTTCCACAAAACTTTTCGTTTTTCTGCAAACTTTAGTTGTTTCCTCGCACACATTATGAATATATTTTCTCAGATTACTATATATTTTTATTGAGATTTTATTACCTTAATCTGTATTCTCCTTTTCTGCACTGGTTATTAAGCCCAGAATTACACATCTGCTCCCAAAACTTGCACACAAGATTCCAAATGTTGTCTCTAGAAATATATACAGCAATGTGGGCTGGGCTTGTTGACCTGCTTTGTACTGAAATCCTCTTAGATTGTTCAGGATAATTCACATGGAATGGTCGTGAGGCAAACTTATATACAATTAGTTTCAGTTGAGTTTTGAGGTCACGCTCGCAAGCGCTTTGACCTGTTGTAAGCATTGTGCGCTTTTAACCACGCCCACCTCATGCCCATCACTTTCACTCATTCGTGGGTTTGCCTTTCAAATATCAGTTGATGTCATTGCTTTATGTTTGTCCAGAAAATGTATAATGTACTACTCTCTAGGTGCTAAATATATGGTTACACTGCAATACTTTTTAGTCATTTTCTTTTCATGTAGTTATGCCCTGTGGGGGTTAACTATATGGTAACATAACCATATTTCTTACAAATACTATTTTCATTGTGATGTCCTCTATGGGCTGTTAATTACAGTATAATGCCAAATGTTTATTTCTGATAAAAGTTTGTATTCGGTTTATATGATATTTGAATATGTTTTATCTCTTTTTATTGCAGTTATGACCATGATTCAGGCAAACTTAACATCCAAATTACACTATGACTGTTTGAACACTGTTGATATGTGTGGGTGACCCCTCTAGTTTATTTTGTCTCTTACTCCTCCGTGGCTGTCTTGTTTTGGGAATTGTGTTAGCCAGCCAGCATCTCTGATGGTGGGGTGGTGAAAGTGGTATTCTATTGGAATTGTCATGGCAGATTTAAGTTAGGATGCTAAATGGCAACATTTTAATTTTTGGCTGCAGATAGAGGAAGAAGATAAATGGAAGTGCTTT
Source organism: Pleurodeles waltl (assembly GCF_031143425.1). Taxonomy (NCBI): domain Eukaryota; kingdom Metazoa; phylum Chordata; class Amphibia; order Caudata; family Salamandridae; genus Pleurodeles; species Pleurodeles waltl. The sequence goes on from NC_090440.1 coordinate 1,895,379,322, forward strand.
AGCTATATGCAGGGCCACTGGAATTATGTGGCGGGAAAAGACCAAATTATGAGGCAGGATCGACAAATTCCAGTTATGAATTTACAATGCCAATAGCTCTAAATCAAGCAAATGCGAGACCCATCCCACTACAAATGTTTGCTGGATAAGTATGTGGGTCTCTGAAGGCAGGCCTCTGCGCACCACACACAGTTCTGACTGTGACAGGGAGGGCCAGAGTAAAATACCTTCGCTCGGAAATAAAATGCTCTGACCTCAGAATATGTAACATAAAACTGGCACTGGGTCAGGGCGACACGTGTGGGCCAGGTTGGTGGCAGTTTTTTTGCCACCCCCTGCTGTATCTCTCACTTACCTTCCCATCCGTCCTCATTGCCTCCGGCCAGGAGAATAGTGCACGCAACCCGCGGATGACAGTCTGAACCCAGTGGACGAAAAAGTTGGAAGAGGCATCACAAATCTGCAAGCATGACATGACGGGGATTTCCCTATACACTCTTAGGAATCTAGCGCTTAGATGTCAGGAGGTGGGCCTGAAATTCGCTACAGCTTTTTACATACTTAGTGGAACTCGTGGATTTTGGCCAACGGGCTGGGCATGGATGAAATCAATTACTGATGGAGTTTTAATGTGAACTTCCTGAATGCTCATGTTGAACATATTTTATTGGGTCAAGGAAAAGCCAGTAGTTACAACTGAAAGTCCGTGTACCGCTAATTGTTTTGGGTGCCTAAGCCATTGGAGATATCGAGTATACAAAAGAGCTCCAGACAGCACCGCAACTGTTCTTTGTGCACCGGAACAGACCCAATCAATCATCGTTATTGCGCGGTGTACAAACACTGACACTGTCTTTTCAAATTCCCTTGCCTTACTTAGAGTGCAGCCGCCGAGAGCGCAGGCAGTTACAGGTTTGACAACATGAAGTCCTGTCAGTATCAGAGCCGTCGACTTTTAAATTATTGAGCATTTTCCCTGAAGGATAACGCCTTTAATTCAGATAAAGGTCAGATTTGTTTCTGCTAATGGTCTCTCACTCCAGCGTAAATACCAGCTGCGTAGCCAACCTTATGCCCTGCGATTGGAAATAAATTGTTACACAGGTTGGGTGAGGCTGCTTTATCTGACGTGCCAACGTTTTGAACCTGAAAAGCAGAAGCGTAACACAGACTCCGGAGGCCCCTATAGTGCACGAGGCTCCCAACGCTCCAGGCGCCCCCACCCCGCCTACCTTTCTGTAACATCTTAGGGATTTGGGGGGTCCTGGGTCAAACGGAGTTTGGGGAACCCTGTTACACAGTTTTGAATATATGATCGAATTTCATCTCCTTCAAGCCCACCTTTGGCCAGGCACTGTTTGTGCAGAGCCACACTGATCCAAACTGGAAATACATCAGCAGCCCAATAATATTATTACAAATAATCTCTGTCACTGCCTCCTATTTCATGTGTGAGGTCCTGTTTGGATCTAAAAGAAACACTTTTTATGGATGCTGCATGAAATATAAACTCAACATTTCTCTGTCAAGTGTTTGTAGCGGGCTCTCACTCATCACTCACATTGAAAATAAATTTAAGGAAAACAATATTTAAAACAACCTGTTTAACGACTGTTCAAGGTCATCAGGGCAAGACCATGGGTTAAAACGTCTCTGACCACATTCTGCAGGAAGGCCCCAACATTTTACTTTCGGACACTGCTGAAAAGAGACATATCTTGTGGAAAAAACGGGAAATGTATTTTCCCCACTGACTTACATTGAAGCGGAAGAGACTTTAGGCAGCTTAAAATAAAGCCATTTTAGGCTTAAAAAAGTGTAAGTCTCCCGTCTGAATTGGGTCTGTGGCATGCATGGTTTTGTGCGTCAGGGTCAGATTTACCTATGACGGACACAGAGGCATGGAACCTCTAGTGTCCTGCAGGGGTGTAAGGATAACACAGGCCTTTGCAGCCCCTGCAGTGCCGAGGGTGCCCTAACGCTCCAGGAGGACCTCAACCATAAGGGACCACCTTATTAAGCTGAAGTCCAATAAAATCTGTATCTGTAGGACATAGGAGACTCAGTGGCCCATCATCCCATTCTGCAGGGGGGGCATCATTTTGCTTTACTCCATTGGTGCCCTGATTCAGTAAATCATAATGTGCCATCACAGCTAGAGTTCTCGCCTTTCTCAGAGAAACATATTGGCTATGTGTTCATGTTTTCAGCTGGTAAGAGGACAAAGAGTTGACACTTGAATGAGATTTTATGTAAAATCCTCTGTATTCTTTTTTAACAAAGTAAATCATCTCTATTAACTTAAGAATCATTTCGTAATAGTTCTAAAAACATTTGAAGGGGTTTTTATACATTGCTTGACAGTACAACTATCTGGTGGAGCACATATACTCACAGAAACGGTTTGAAGGCAGTTTATAGCAAGGGGTCTTGGGCCCAACCATTCAGGGCCAAGCACACATAGTAGTGTATAACAATTGTCCTCTGGGAACTTGTGGTGGACTAGAAGGAGAGTGTTAGGTGAAAGACAAGCATGACAGAAAATCTCTTGTGTGCAATTGATAGTAAATAGAATCACACCCTTGCATCCCACATCAGTGCACACACACAATGGTTGATATTTGACTATCATATGATTACTTGTGGAGAAGTGTGGCTCAATGGTTAGAGCAGCAGACCCTGATGCAGAAATGTGGCCTGGGACCAGGATTCAATTCCCGCCTCGGCAGGTCTTGGGCTCAATTTCCTCAGACCTGATAATTCTCGCATCGGTGTGTAATCTAATTCATGGGTCCCACTCTGGGCAATAGCTTGCTTAATCTCCACAACAGCCCCAACAGCGCTGGGATGCCTGGCTTCACCTTGGAGGTTGCCCAGGAATGGGCACCTCACAGGGAAAAGCCAGGAGGGGTTCCACAGGGGTATGTGTACAGCGCCTTGAGACCCTAACGGGTGAGTGGTGCACTATACAAGTATGAAGTTTACAGTTTTACTTATATGGCTACAAATGATGTGTACCAAAATCTTCACTATAAACAACTCAACAGATAAGACATGATTAGATTTCTATGCACTTTACTACCCAAAGCATGTAGATAGTGTCAGATATCTAATTAGTATGGCTGTATTGATTCTGCCAAGCCATGTGTATCTTCCCTGTGTACGTTGTGTTGTCAGCGGGCCAGAAGTCAGAATTCAGCCTTCAGCATCTCTCCTCACCAACTTATCTGTGTGTCTAACCACAGCTTTCCACCAGTACCTTAAATAGCATTATCACTAATGATGTCTTATTTTTCTTTTTTGTTAAGCTGGGGGGGGGGAGGTCATGCGCTTGGCTCAATTTGCAGATAAGTATGGAAGCTAATACTACTTTACCCTTCTGCAAGATCACCTTTCCTTGAAGCCACAGAGAAGTGAAAACTGGTTAGTTTGAATTGTGCCAGAAAACACTGAGGGCTTCATTATGAGTCTGACAGTTCATGGACCGCCAGACTCGTGGTGGCGCTCAGACCGCCGCTGACAGGGGCAATCCGACTGCCATATTATGACTGTGGCAGAGCAGCCATGGTCTGACCGTCGGCTCCACCAGGTTGCTGTCAGCCAACGGCCTGGCGGTGCCGGAGGTGCTGGTGGTCTCAATACGCCAGGGTAGTGCTGCCCTTTGGATTATGAACCGAGTTTCTTCCAGCCTTTGCATGGCGGTCCCACCCCCATGCAAAGGCTGGCGGAAAGGGAGTGCACTTGCCATTTAAAGTACAGGGGCCCCCATGGACAGCCCGTCACGCTTTTCATTGCCCGATTTACGGGCAGGGAAAAGCACAACAGGTGCTGTCGCACCCGACACACCGCAACATTGCCGCCGGCTCTATTACAAGCTGGCGTCAATGTTGTGGTGTGTTTCTGCTGGGCCGGCGGGCAGAAATGCTGTTTCTGCCCTCCGGCCCAGCAGGAAACCGCGAAGGGATGGCCACATATGCGGTCATCCCGACGAAGGACTTTGTAATGAGGGCATGAGTTTCTTAAATGGAAGCATGGTGATTAAGCACATATTTATTAGGATTAATATTCAAACACTTAGTCCACTCTTAATAGCCCCTATACCTATTACACACATTTTCTACTATTATGCATTCATGTGTACATGCAATCAGCCGAGTCTCGAAATGAAAGTAAAAAATAAAGAAAAGGAGGCATGGTAGGAATATTCTGACCCTCCTAGGCCTGGTGCTGGGGTCCCTCAGGGACCCCACCAAGGCCAAAATGCATTTGTTTTTAATTTTCTCATGATATTACCGTAGAATCTGCGAATCCCAGGAAACAATTAACTAAAAAACAATCACGGTCTCCCCTGCTTGTTGACAGATTGCCCCAGGGAGGGCCAAGTCCCGGGGACATATATATAATTAATATTTTTAGCACAATGTGGTGGTGTTGTTTTCACAGGTGCTCACAGACCCCACCACACACACCGGCAGATGGTTGAATGCTGCGCACCTCCTTGTATTTTGATAATATGGTAAGACTCGCCACTGTGAAGCGAAAAGCACACACCGTGGAAATAAATAAAATTGCATGTTTGTCAGTGTTGGGGCGGTCTTTAAAAGACATTCCACACATGTTTACTTCAGGCTGATTGTGTTGCAGGTGAAACATGAATGTGCACATTCACTGCAACTAGTGACATCCTGACTGAAGAGAACACCTCATGTTTCTACTCAAGTTTCTAAATTGTAGAACTTGGGAGTGAGTGCTTCGATGTAATCCCGGCTTCCACTTGTCCCCACATTGTAGAATGTCTGCACAACATTTCTGTGTGCCCTAATTCTGGAGCTCTGTAACGCACTGCTACTTACCCCACATATTACATCAGTAATGACATCTTCTATGACATCAATGAGAATATCACTGCAACATTTGCAAAAATATTATTGATGAGAAAACTGTGCATGGCGGGTGGGATGAGTTACAGTTACATTAGAGCACGAGTTCTAGTGTCTCGAGATAAGTATAACTGTTTAATTTCTATGATTTTGTGCATGTAAAATCTGAACCTAACTATAACATCCTTCTAACCTTTGTTATTTAAGTGAATTTATATACTCTCTCTCTCTCTCTCTCTATATATATATATATATATATATATATATATATATATATATATTCACTGAAAAAAACAAAGGCTACAAGCATGTTATAGTTAGGTTCTGAATTTACTTGTACAAAACCATAGAAATACTGCAATTATAGTTAAAGTTCTTTTAAGTAACTATAACTCACGCCCTAAGGTGACTATACCTCTATCCCCCGCCATCAGGAGCGGCTTGTGGGGTGTAGAAGGTGCGGGGCGGCGCAGGGAATAAACATTCAAATAAATGAAATAAATAAAAAAACACTTACCTTCCTTCTCGGCCACCGTACCGGTCCTCTTGCTCCCTGCGGACAATCCTGATGCTGCTCAGAGCAGTGTCAGGATTGGCTGGGAGCACCCAGCCAGGGTGCTCCCAGGCAGACTAGGAGCCTGTGCAGGCTCTCTCCAGCCGGCTGGAGAGAGGACACTGCTCATGTGTGTTTGGCCAGCCGGAGACGGCCGACCAACTATACATGTGCACTGCTCGTCACCCCTGTGGGCCCGCCCATTTAAAAGAAAATGATAATAAACAATGTTTATTATTGTTTTCTTTTGAAGGTTTTGCAGCTGCCGGTGCTGGCCAGGGGGCAACGCTTCTCCGGCCTAATGGAGGAGCCACCCCTGCGTGCCATGCACAGCTTTTTCTTCAAAAATATGACTGCTAATGCTTCATTTATACTTTTAAGGACATTATAGAAGTAGTCATGACAGCTGTAATATCTCGGGTACTTAGCAGTGCATGGCGAGGGCACAAGTTATAGTTACCTTAGGGTGCGAGTTTTAGTTACTTGAAAGAACTCTAACTATAACTGTAGAATTTCTATGGTTTTGTGCGAGTAAATTCAGAACCAAACTATAGCGTTCCTGTAAGCTTTGTTTTGTTGACTGCCGAATGGAATTACACCAAATTTGTCAGGAAGCACCCTTGTTTGTTGGTCTGCAGATTGTCCTTTTTTATTTTGTGTAAATCCGCTCAGTAGTTTTTGAGGTTCGGAAATATTTGTATATCTGGATGGTTGGGTTTGAGGGACTCTTGCAAGAATCCCTCAAACCCAATTAAAATAATCGAGGGTTCTGACTGTCCCCAGGGCTACATGTATGAAAGAAATTATTTGCGACTCGCAAATTGCGAGTCAGAGCAACTCAGTCGCAAACCTGTATGTTGAACAGTGTCTATGACACTGTTTGAGATTCGCAAGGGGGTCGCAAATACCCTGCCTCATGAATATTCATGAGGTACGTCCCAATTTGCGACCCCCTTGGGAATGGCCGCCCTCACAGGGATGGTGGCCTGCTGGAGACAGCAGACCACCATGTCTATGACTGCTTTTAAATTAAGCAGTTTTTTTTTTTTTGAATGCTGCCCGTTTTCCTTAAAGGAAAACGAGATTCATTTCATAAACAAAACAGGAAACGTTTTTGTTTCATTTTTTCAGAGCAGGCAGTAGTGCATAGGACCACTTCCTGCTCTGAAAAAATGTTTTTACTGCCATTCACAAAGGGGAAGGTGCGAATGGGTTAGCACCAGTATGACACTGGTGCTAATTGCGATTGTTTTGCGATCGCATTCGCGGTCACAAAACAATCATACTTGGGACTGCGACTCGCAATTAGGAAGGGAACACCTCTTCCTAAGTGCGACTCGCAATCCCTTTTTGCAATTCGGTAAATAGTTTACCAAATCGCAAAAATGGGATTGAACATACCAAAGTGCATTTTGCACGTCGTAAACGGCCCGATTCGCTGTTTGCGATGTGCAAAATGCTACGTACATGTAGCCCTTAGTTCCCTGTCCTGAAGTTTTAAAAAAATTATATAAGGGGCAGAGTAGGGATAACCTGCCCTTCGAGGCCTCATGGGGGTGACCCAAAAGGGCCCTCCTTGGACCCAAAATTAATAAAAATTCAACAAATATTGTTGTGATCCCACCTTCAGAAGCAATGTTTGCTTGTGCACCATGCAGGGAGTCCTCTGGGGCTGCGGGAGTCCTGGGTCTCACACCATGGTCCCCAGGGTTGTATTTGGTGAGTGCCCTGCACTTGTTAAATGAAAAATAAATACAAGTTTAAGTAATAAGTAGAAAATGTACTTATTTACATTGTGAAACCTAAGTTTAGATCACTGCAAATTCAGGGAAGAAAATTGTACAGATCTCTATTGGTATCCCATCACTACGTGAAGCTTTCCCCATTACTGCATTTCTTTAAACTCAGTGGCGCTTTTAAAAGATCCTCTGGATAGAGCATTGGTCATACATCTTAGACAGCTTAACTATCAGACATTAACAATTTTTATATAATTTGCATTAGTCTTCATTTTCACAGTACAAGCCAACATTTTGCCAACATGCATGCCCTCCTCATAGAATTTCTGATTTATAATTTAATCATTTAGGAGTTATAAAGCTGTGTAATGGTCCTCAAGCTCTTGTTTTGCGAGAACAAGCTCTTGAGGGTTAACTTCTGTATTGGAGGAGTGAAGGGCCAAAGTTGCCCTCTCAACACCTTCTTAGAGGGCCAAGGTTGTACTCTTCCTGTCTTTAGCCATTTGCCACACCACCAGATGCAAAAAACATAAACTTGTGAAATCCAGTAAGGGGTCGATAAATTGATAATTTTAGATTTCAAATGTGTTTCCTGAAGAATAATGAATATGAACAACTTATAGCAGCTCGATACTTGTGCGTGTTATTGATCCTGTTGATGTTACACCAGATAACTGTAACTATTCCCATGAGATACCCTTATTATACTAAATTGCATTGGGATTACTGCTGAAAGAAAGAAAGAAATATAAATGTATTACCATATTCCAATTACTACCCCCCCCTTCACCATCCACTAATCCCTTGCCCCTCCACCCCCTTCTTTCTCCCACTGCATCCCATCCCAATACCTGCCACAACAATAAAGGAGCTGAAAACCCTCCCTTTGTTTTAAAGTGCCATCAAACTGTACCAAAATGTCTGCCAATGGAGGAGGAGCAGACCCCAACGTTCACAGATATAGCCCGTACATAAAAAATGAAAATTTAAAGCTAACCAACAAATAATATATATTGTCTGATTATTGCCCTTTAAAGAAGAAAAACACTGTTGTGGAGCCAAGGCCCCCTCCAACAATCAAATAGCGAACCATCTGATTAACCAGCTAAACTCAACTGAAGAAAACACCTGAAATCAGCTTTTGTGGAGATCTTTCAGCTTGGACTGTTGGAAAATTGCAGCCTGTGAACCAATTGCTTTAAATTGGTCTAACATATTTCTGAAATCCTTCCTCCTCTGAACTGATGGTATAGTCATGTCACAAAAGACCTAAAATATTCTTCAGGGGAATCAAAATATTTCTGCTGTATTCCTCTAGATATTACCTGTTCCTTCATATGGTAGACTGAAAGGTTGATAAGAATCGTGCCTGGCAATTTAGAATGAGGGTTGTGGGTCTTGTCAGGAGCCGAATGAACTATCATGATCTTCATGCCAGAGGTGATATTTAGCAGGATATAATTTTGTATCCTGCTCTATTGATGGAATCATCCCACATTCTCACAATTCTCAGACACTCAAATAAATCTCACATTAGAGTGGCAACAATGGTTTTCTAGTTTATCTTGTTTGACCTTTAGTGCATACATTTGTTCTTCAAATACTACAAAGTTATTTTGAAGATCCTCAAGGTCAGAGTCCTTCTGCTCTGATTCATCTAATGATGAGTGAGAGTTTCTGATCTATGCTACTCAGTTCGCCCTGTCGTTGTGACAGTGACTCAGAGATATCTCCAGTCTCTTAATTTCTGCTAACATAGTCTTGGGTAGATGATGAGTTGATGGCTCAGGGAAATGGATTTTATTTCAATAATATTGTAGCCTTTTTTTGGTCAACAGCAAGTGACCTTTTAGAGCAGTGTAGAATTCTGCTGTTTTGCCTCTGTAACAGAACTTAAACGTGTGACAGAAAGGAGAGGAACTAGTCATGCAGCTGTGATCAACAATGTTATATAAATAAGGAAACACTTCCTTGCCACCCAAATGTTTCAAGTGTTAAGCCAATTGAGGGCTTCATTCATAAAAAAATAATATTATGTGTCTGTGATAAGACAGCAGTGGAGTTTTTTTAGTGCTGTTTTACTTGTAATTGGCTCCCATGGATACATATAACCTGTCATTTCATGTTTTACTTGTTTCTGCTTTACCATTTTAATAAGCGAAGCTGCCCATTGTCTCCCACTGTTCTGTGTCTCCTTCCAACACTCTTGTGACGGTTTATTAAAAAAAAAAAAAAAGTTGAGTTCCAGCAAGATCAGTTCATGATGTCAGACAAAGTTCGAGCCTGACAGACTAAATCTTAACCTTTTTTGGTAAATCTAATGCCCCTTTCATATAGAGCTTTCTGATAGTCCTCATGGTGAATTTATATTCAAATTTAAGATTTTAGCTTAATATAGTGCCATTGGTGGTATTTGTAAGGAAACTGTGGTCAAAAGAGGAGACAAAAAGTAACCCCCCCATATTTCCTATTAAACTTTAAAAGCACCCCTGCTGATATCTTAGTTCTTATTTTCAGGAGAATTGACATGATCTGTCCATTTTAAACTTCCTGAAAATAGCAGGCTTGGCTAGTTATAGCTTTAAACCTTCTCTGTTCTTTCCAGGATTCGTAACAATTTATACTTTGGTTGCTTTTGACCAAATACCATTATCTTTGTTGGCTCCGTAGCTATATGCAGATATTGTAGTTTATAAAATTGAGCAACAGCATCTATTTCTTTCTAGAAACCCACTGCCGTATAAAAAAGAAGAATCAGATCATCAGGGTGAAGAAGGCAATGAGTATGTATATTATACATTTTGAGTGCGAATGAATGAGTAGATTTAAGAACTGGTGAAAGACCTGCTACATAAAGATTGAACATCATGGAGGCAAGAACACAACCTTGATTAAAACCATTCAAGACTGAAAATGTTTCAATAGTCGCCTTAAGTATCAATTTCTATCTGAGCCCAGTTTGATGTATACAGTTTTTGAATTAATGAGAGTAGGCCGGATGGTATTCCCCAAAACAACAATTTATTTCAAAGGTAGACTCTGCCCTCTGTGGCAAAGGAAGCCTGAAAGTAACAAACTACATACATGACCTTTGGTTAAAACTCTAATGACTTCTGAGCAATTGCCCACAGAGCAAAACAATGACCCACCGCTGAATGGCCTTCATGTAAACTCTCCTGCTCCAAAAGAATAAGATGTTTGCTTATACTCTATTCCTGTAAATGAGTTAAAATTATTTCTACAAAGATCTTTGAACCAACAGCAGCCAAACTAATTAGCCTATCGTTTTGAGGTAAGCTACAATCACCTTTTTAAAAAATTGGCTGAACTATCTCACCTCTCCAGGATATTTCACAAAACATAGCCCACCATTCCATATTATTATGGATAGAGTGGAGATATTTTCAAGTCCTGTGGTTCTGGAGAATTTTTACGTCTGAATAGTGTTTCTTACATTATTTACTGAATATTACTTACCTATTCCCTAATCTCTTACTTGTCTAATTATCAGCAGTTTTATAGTTGGTATCCAAACAAGTTATGGATATGGCTTTCCCATTTATCTTCTGGGATTATATTTAATAATGATAATGGGTTTGAGCCAAATATACCATTGATTAGTCTTCAAAACCTATTTTGGCTCCCCAAAATAATTACTGAATTAATTGCCTAACTTTCAGAGATAAAACAAACAACTTTCTTTACCCGTAATCGTACTTTGTAATTTTTAATTAAATCTTTTATTTCAGTATCAGAAACCTGGATCTACACAGTGTTTTTAGGCTTTGCATTGCAGGGATTTTCTTTTTTAACTCTCAACAGTCACAATCAAACAAAGTTGCCATTCTATTCTTGCCTTCATATTTACAGCACCACCATTTTTAATTTTTTTTTACCTGAAGACACGTGTCAATAGTTTTTCTGTATTTTGATACCACTGAAGCTTACTTAAACTTTAAATTTCAAGTTCCATGCAATCATCAAATTGATAAGTATAAAGTAAATAAATGTGAGTGGGGTTAGGATGTGCTTTCAATCATCTAGGATATACGATCTCTAATTTTTGTTTTATTTTAAAGAGAGAAACACCTCTATTGTCACATGATTGCTCATATTTATACTGAACAGCTTATATTTACAAATTCAATGAAATTGGCAAGTTAAAACAAAAATATAGTCAACTGCTAATGCTTGATTTACATACCAGAATGTTTTATTTTCTAGAGAGGCTAAAGTGTGCATCCATTAAGGCAAGCAAATTCCATTTCTGCTAGCCATCTAGCTATGATTTTTGTCTTCTTTGAGCAATAGCAGGCGGAGAAGATTGCCTTTGGAATTCTATAAGTATCTCGTACATCCACTAAGGTTTCATCATAATTGTCGGTGGCAACTTCATATTAAAATCTTCAGCCATTACCACGTTGGCTTCCAGATATTCTAACTTAGGGCCTGTTTACAATCTAGGTGGATGGGATACTCTGTCACAAATGTGATGGATATCCCGTCCGCCGTATTACAAGTTCCAAAGGATATGACAGAACTTGTAATATGGCGTTTGTGACGGAGTATCCCATCTGCCAAGATCATAATCAGGCCCTTAATTTGTACAATCTTCAGTTCTATCTTTTCAATTGTCATGAATATTGAAGATATCTTATTCTCATGTATATAGATATTTACCAAAATCAGAATTTCTTTAATCCCTGCATTTCCACGGGTTGAAGTTATCCGAGCAAATTTCATATTTACTTACGTCGTTGTTATATAATTTATAATTTTCACTGAAACCAATATAATTAAGCTACCAGAGAATCTCCTATATCAAATGTGGCAACCATTCACACAGTAAGCTGCAAATCTTTTTAACATGGGTTTCTCCCACAGTCAGGTTTCCTAGAGCCTTAGAATGTGACAATGAATAAATATATCTGACAGATAATTTTCCTTAATTAGATGTTCAAAACCATGCACATTCTAGCTCAGAAGTTTAATGTTGCAGTCCAGCCTCCATATTATTCTTCCCTATTGTATGGAGATAATTGAGATTGTTGAGCTAAAATAGCAAATCAATTGGAAGTTAAGCATTTTTATCGAGATCTCATGCAATTATTATCCATGTAATTACTAATCAAAATGTGAAGATTATTTTGTTCAGAATAATTATTTTGTAGGTCATTACATTCTAGTTTGGGGGCAAAGTTATGTCTATAGAAAGATATTTGACCTGGTAACATCCTTGCATGAGTTTTCAATAGCTGTGGCTTACTGGAACTGATCTTATGGTTTTCTAGCACTTCAGAATTCTGTCTTATTTCTAAACACATCCCACAAATTTAGAACATCTGCAGCTTATAAGATCATCTCCTTTACAAAGGGTGAAAATAGAGAGATTTTTGGTACCTCTCTACCATTCAGTCTGCTTGTAACACCGACTGATTTAATAACTTTTGTATTTATTTCTGCAATGTCTGGGACTGGCTTGAAGAAGGTCAGAACGTTTGATCTCTTTAATGGTCAAAGGTTCCTTATTCTTTCCCTCTCCTAGAAATATCAAAGTAAATGTCTAGGTCTTGATTTCTTTATTTCTCAAGATTTACTGCCTTTTGTGCTACAAGACCTCTTTGATCTGTTTTTATTTCCCTAAAGTTTAAATATTCAGAGACATTGCTAACCAATGTCATTTTAGCTTTTTTGTCATTTTATCTCACCAAGTTTGTACTCCATTCATTTTTCATATTTGTAGAAAATCTCCTGCCTTGGTTTCTTTCTGAACAGTGGAGATTTTCTCTCTTTTGGATTAGACAATTGCTTCTGATCTTTAACTTTGCTGTTCATTGTACTCAATTTAAATTGCTGTTTTATTTTTTACGTCTTCTTATTTTTACTTGCTTATGGGTCCTTTATATCACAAGTATTTAGTATGATGATTATTTTGTAAAGTTATAATTGTACGGTCACTTCCTTACCATCACTGGTTTCCTTGAGATATAGACTTATTCTGGAGGTAATGTCTCTTTATGGATCTGTTTTTTAATTCCCACTGAACACGTTTCGAGTTTAAGTAAACACTGACATTTCCTTTACACTGACTTCCCAAGTTATTCATACCTCCTCCGTCCACAATTGGCTAATTTATCATGAAGTGTCCCCTGTCCCCCAGAGGTAGCTGGGCATAATAATGTTGGTAAGTAGTTGTGTTTTTGTAATTCCAATAAAAGATCCTGAAGATGCCCAGATTAATTCTGTCGAGTCTTGTTTACCACTTTAAGTGGTCTAATTTGACCAGAAATGTTCCCTGAATCAAGAGAAGAACATCAAGCAATTATGAAGCAGAAGAGTGGCCTATAACCATGTTGGTTGAGGCTGAAGAACTCTGTTGGTCTCTCACTCTGTCCACAGTATGATCCATGGGTCCTATATTCTGAATCAACTTGTGGGAGCCTGCCACATTATTATTTAAACTTTGATCTAATGTAACATGTATAGACTGTTGGCTTTTCCCAGTAGTTGATTTACATTCACTGCTATTTAGATAGGGTGAGAACTCTTCGATTACCCAGTAGAAAACAAGATTCATTAGAAAGAAATTATCTCTTCCTCCTATGATCTGTCAAAGTTACCAATTTTTGTAATCAACTACACACTTGGATTACCACATCAGCTGAAGCATGGGTGTGACTTTTGAAATGTTTAGTTAGAATGATCTGGATTGATTTTTCTAATGGAGAAGATGTTTTCTTTGTCTGAATAAACTCTGACCTGGAAAAGAGAACTTGACTTATACCTTTAATCCCCTTATTTTTTGTTTTGGTGTTCACACCCTAGTGTTTTTTATTTCCTGCAAGTTGTGCAAGTTTTCCTTGAATGAAGACAAGAGGGTGAACTCTCCTCTAACCTCAGTGATCAAAAGTCTCTACTGTAGAACTGGGGATCAACCTTCCCTAAAACCTGCTTCACAACATAATGAATGGTTACAGTGAAATAGGGATCTGAACCATCCCTCAGACCCAAAATAAAGACTTGATGATTGCAAATATAGCGTAAGTGCAGGCTTTCAAGATATTTCACCAGGGGTCAATATTTAACTGGTCAAAATTACCAAATTTCCACACTGGGTGCCACCTCCACCTTCAAAATACCTCCAAAACGCACTGCTGTGCCTTCACCAACCCCTTATCGTTTCTCAGATTTTACTCCAGCAGTACTCTGGGTTTCAGATGGCAGAGACTCAACTGACTCCACTGGTGGAAACTCTTGGACTGACAGGCTGTCCATCCCTAAGCCATCAGGCCACATAGTGAAGGCTGCCCTGCCATAACAATAGAGGAACAACAGTCATTCTTAAATGGCATGCAGTCCCAGCCAGAACAAACTTCCAATGGCCCCCATGCGCAGTTTTTTTGTTGTCAGAAACAAAATCTTGTTTTTGTTTCTGAAAAATAATAGGAAAATACCAAGCAGGATGAAAAAAACACAGCTGCCTGCTTAGTATTAGCGATGACAAAAATGTGTCCTCCACATCGGTGGAATCACTTTTGACATAGTAATCACTGCCAGGCAGACTTCTAAATATGGTCCTCCGCTAGGGAAGTGGAGGCTGATCTTCTACTGTTCTGGCCAAATGGCTTGTCACCCGCTAGGGTCTAAGGGCCATATTTATACTCCGTTTGCGCCGAAATTGCGTCGTTTTTTTTGACGCAATTTCGACGCAAAACTAACGCCAACTAACGCCATATTTATACTATGGCGTTAGAGGCGAATAGCGCCAAAGTTCCCGGAATGTGCGTCATTTTTTAGCGTGAACCCCTTCCTTGCGTTAATGATATGCAAGGGAGGCGTTCCCGTCTAAAAAATGACTCCCAGGCCTTTACGTGGTATTTATACTCCCGGGCAAAAGAGACGCCCGGGAGTTGGCGTGGCAAAAAACGGCGCATTTGCGCCACTTTTTAACGCCTGCTCAGGGCAGGCGTTAAGGGGCCTGTGGGCTCAAAATGAGCCCACAGGTGCCCTCCCATGCCCCCAGGGACCCCCCCTGCCACCCTTGCCCACCCCAGGAGGACCCCCAAGGATGGAGGGACCCACCCCAGGGACATTCAGGTAAGTTCAGGTAAGTATAATTTTTTATTTTTTATATTTTTTTTTGGTGGCATAGGGGGGCCTTATTTGTGCCCCCCTACATGCCACTATGCCCAATGACCATGCCCAGGGGACAGAAGTCCCCTGGGCATGGCCATTGGGCAAGGGGGCATGACTCCTATCTTTACAATGATAGGAGTCATGTTGATGGGGGATGGGCGTCGTTAAAAAATGGCGCAAGTCGGGTTAAGACGATTTTTTCGACGTAACCTGACTTGCCCCATTTTAAGACGCCCATGCGCCATTTTCCCCCTACGCCGGCGCTGTCTGGTCTACGTGGTTTTTTCCCACGCAAACCAGGCAGCGCCAGTCTGATTGCGCCGTCTAACGCCATTCCATAAATACGGCGCCCGCATGGCGCTTCAGAATGGCGTTAGACGGCGCAAAACTTTTTGACGCTAAACTGCGTTAGCGCAGTTTAGCGTCAAAAAGTATAAATATGGGCCTAAATGACTTATTGTCTGTTGTTAAAGAGTATACTGTGGTTGCAGTGTGCCAGTATTTCACAATTCGTCATTGTAGCACGCGAATGCCAGGTCATTCATCCAAGACCCAACCTCTGTAACAGTGCTTCTCTTCTGCCATCTGCTTGACCACAACCTCCCTATTTGCAGCTTTATACAGCCTTGGCGTCCTGTAGTTTTCCACAAGCGACAAAGCCATACCATATGTTCCACAGACGAACAGTGATGCTCCTAGTGCAGCATCCGCATAAATGTCATAGCATAAAGCCATCAGCTGGAAGTAAGGGTGCCGCCGGTGCTGCAGCACCCCCTCAATTCTGTTACTTTTTTAAAGAAAATGTTTATCTTTCACAATAGATCAGTTTCAGTGATGGTCACTGTTCTTTGCAAGTAAACCAGGGGCAGTTGCAATAATCCTCCTCAGCTCCAAAGTGATGCAGTCCTCCTTGGTCCCTGCACCAGTTCTCCTTTGCAGTTTTCTTGGTGGGCGCAGAGAAGTCCAAGACTTCTTCTATCTGGTTCCAAGGGGGAGAAAGGTGGCCAGCTTTGCTGGCCCTTGGGAAGACTCACTGGTCCTGGGGTCAACACAACAGATTCCTGGGTTCTAAGCTGGGATCAGGGGCTTCCTCCTTCCAGATCTGCCTGGCAGCCCCAGAATCCAGCAGCGAAGCAGGTACAAAGTTTGCAGGCAAGAGGGAAGTCTTCCCCTTGTGTGAGAGTTTTTAAACCGGAGAGGAAGGTTCCAGAAGACAGGCACCCCTAACTAATCCTGGGGTGCCACATCACCTCTCCACCCCTGTCCCAACCCTCCTGAACAGCATGTTGGGGCATTCCAAAAAGGCATCATTAGTCATCGGCTACTCGTCGTTTATGTCTTTGGCCCACTGGAACTGCAGAGAGGTATTGATTTTTGCAGGTTCTGCCTTGACCCAGGTAGGGGTGCCCTTTCTGGTAGCCACGGTGCTGCCGGCGGAGGAATGCCAAAAGCAGTCTGTGCCCTCCAGAAGGAGTCCCAGAGGAAAAAACCCGAAAGGGAAAAACGTCTAAGAGGAACTCCCTGGAACAAAAAGAAGCAAAAGGATAAGTCTTTCCAACAGGAAAAATAATACTGAAAAAAAGCTGGAACAGGCGAGGTAAAAATCGAAATGGCGGAAAAGTAGCAGGAGCGAAGATCACCACTAAAGGAAGTGTTGTAGTGCAAGGAAAACAAGAATCACTCACCTTTTATACCCAAGAACAGGAAATGACCTACAGGAAGTAGAAAGTCACCATATTGGATTGGGAACAAAACATAGGAACATATTGAGGAAGACACCATGTTGAAAAAAGTTCCAAAGCATGCAGGGAGAAAGAAGGCATGCAGGGAAGAAGAAAGCTGCAGCTGGAGAAGTGCACAGATGCAGGAGAAAAGGAAGAAAAAGAAAGGAAAGAAAGAAAAAAGAATAGACTCATCAGGTAAGTGATAGGTGTGGGGGGAGATGTCCAGGAAAATAGTGAGGGTGCGCCGCGCTTACAACTCGCAGAGGCCCCATGCTCAATTTGGGGCCTCGAGAAAAATAGAGGATAGCAGGGGCACGGCACACCTGGCCGCCACGGAGCGCGGCCGTACCCCGACCAGAATGCTTGGCTCACACCACGGTCTTCCGCGGTGTGACATCGTGAAGGAGCCAGTGGTCGCATCAGCTCCTGGGGTCTCAGGGGACCACTTGCTGACATCACTGCCAGGGACCTGCACTCTAGAATTTCAAAGGCAGCCCCCCGGTGGTTTGGCTCCAGTGTCTGGGCAATCTCCTTAGTTCAGGGGGCTAGGGCAGCCCATCCTTAGTGCAGTGTGCCAGCTGGGTGATTGATACAAAGCATTTCGCCCCACCTCTTTCCTCCTCGAAGCAAGGAGAAGTACTTCTAATTGTTCCTTTTTGTGGGGCGGCCTTTTTTCCTGCTGCTGGAGAGAATGTAATTACTGGACACAACAGGGTGACAACAGGCCTAGGATCTGATCCTGAGCTGAGCCAGAGGAATATGAAAACTCTCAATGACCCACAGGATGTACAGTTATCATTTTGGAAGTGGCAAATTTGATTTTCCTGCACAGGTTATACTTTAGTTCAAGACATCAATGGTCTCTCCAGGCCAAGGAGAAGGGAAACTACACTCTAAGACGTTTCCCACCCTAGGTGTATAATGCAGTGTCACAATAGTTAAAACAGTAAAGCACGCTGACTTTTCCCTAATAGTGTACACTTCCCTCATGAGGGGCCATTCCCAGGTAAAGACCTATACCTGCAGAGTCCCCACTGAGCCAAATTATCTGTGTGCTGTTACCAGGCTGCGTACAACAGTAGTCTCCCATGTTCACATGTACCCAGCCAACTGCCTCCTACCTTTGCTTCATCGCAGCGGCCTTACCATAAAAGGCAGGCACTGGCGGTAAAAATAGGTAGTATGTTTACTGTGTGATTATCGTCGGAATGACAGACTGGAATTCAGTTGTTTTTTACAATTCATATATTTGATTCTTTGGTTAATTTAGGCAATGTACATGGGTTCAATGGAGTTGTAATTAGGCCAGACTGATAGAGATCGATGTAATACATGTGGAACAGGGATCGATGTTTTACATGCTGGTTTATGCTCATACCAAAAGTCATTTATTTCCATTCTGGCAATAGGGAATAACTAACATGCGGCCTTTACACCTCAGCACAGAATGAGTTACTTAGGTAACGCTTTTGAGTATTGCTTGAGATACACTATTGCACAAGATATTAACACACAGCACCCTGCGGCACTTTTATAACCTCATTTTTTTGTCTCAATACCTAGGTTTCCAATAGACATTAACGGTGAACATTTACGTTCAAACATGGCGGGAGCTTCACGGCCACCAAGACTATCTTCTGGCCATCATTTTTTTGGCGTCGTTCAAATAGCACAAATAGCACAAGCACAGCATCTGGAATACATGGCGGGAGACTCAATGCAGATACGACAAAAAACATGGGTGAGTTTACTAATGCAGAGGACACTCTTATTCTGTCTATAGGCTACACAACATTTTCACCAGTGCAACATTTAACCATGCTTCACTTACGTAAGACCTGTTGGGGAAACATAGTTATATAATCTCATTGACTTTATTGACAGCACATCAAACATGGACACTCGGGGGCACCTTCACTACCTCTGTAAATCTCTTATTTTACCTGGATCGAAACAGAGAATACTCTCACATGCTACGTAATATTTTCTCTGTTCGTATCACCGGCACTAGACGGAACCAGCATGATCGTCACTGTTTGCTACACATGTATGATGAACATCCTCTGAAAAAAGCCCGTATCACCATCTATTATTCCAACGGACATGCCCAGCATTTTCTTCACTGACTAATACACATACATTACATTTTCCTGGAGTGGTCACAGAAATGTACTGTTTATTTTCATACTCCCTGACTCCATTCTGTTCCTCAAAATACCTATATTTTGCATTTGGTTACAGATCATTTACTCTGATGAATGCAGTTGCCTGATTCTTAAACAAGTCTCCATTTACATCGGATTGATAAATCAACCAAAAAAAATGTGATTTTGACTTATGTTCATTAAGTAATCATTGGAACTACATTTGATTACTGGCGATATGTGATGTCAGAAAGGTTAAAACCAGGCAGGATACTGGTTGAGAAATTTTAAAAGGAGGATAAGTCTCATGTCCAAAACACTGATGTAGTGCACTAAGGGGACACTGCTCAATGTAGCGGTGCAACTTCATACAATGAACTCACACCTACGGCCAGAAGGTGATACCCTTATGCACACAAACAAGGAATAAGTGGATCATATGTATTAAGTATGGAGTGCACCGTCGACAAGCATTATTACACTTATATCTACTATGCCAAGACCACCCACATAACTCAACCATGTGGCTGAGACCCCTACAGGGAACCTAGACTGCACTAAGAATTCCTCTGGTTCTGGATCAAATGCAATCAGGACACTAACAACATATTCGGACTGAGCAGGTCTGGTCCCACCCTTGCCCTGGGTCACGCAATGCTACATCCACCACTCCATTTCTGGCACGGGTCCAGTGCATCTGCACTGACGACCACACACATGACAGGTCTAAAACCTGTCCATGGGTCACCAGGTGTCTCCCATCTGAAGAAGACACAACCCGGTGCCCTCAACTGAGCTGAGTCACACAAGCCCCTTGAACAAGCCGCTGACCCTCACCTGTTACTCTGGGATATATGCTGCCACCACCTTTTTTGGGATTACTGTGCCCAATCGCGGAGTGCTCCTAGATAAGAGTCACCCCGAGGCAGTTCCCACCACAGAAACACCTCACCTATGGACTCCCTACAGCCCCACTAGGTCAACAGAAGCGATGCAGGACACCACTTATCAGCCTCCATGCCACAACCATGAGGACCACTGGGTGACCACGCCCATCCACTGTGAAAGGTTCAACAGGTCATCATGAGGCCCGCTCTGCCTCCTTTCACCATACTCTGCTGAGGGCTTGTCCCCTCCCACTGGGCACATGCCTGGCAAACCAGGACTTCGAGGGGCCCCAGGGCATCCACCCCGAGGCTGACACACCAATAATGCATCAGGCAGTGACCTGTTCTGTTAGGACCTCCTGCACACCCTCAACAGGGATATTTATCCCCCTCCCCCGGTTGAAGTGCACCCCACAGACGTCTGCCAGGCCCAGTCCTGGGCTGACAGCCCAAAGTAACCATCATAGACAGAAGTGACTATACTAGTCAGGGTCCCTTCACTTAAGATAGGCCCCACCTGTCCTGCTGGTTGGGTCACTGCAGGCAGAACTGCCTTCTGCACCTGGCTGGGGGCCGCACTACCTGGTACGTCCAATGCATGGCAGCCCAGAATGCCAGCAGGTCCCCCGAAGAGCATCTCCCCAAGGCTGATGCACCAGTAGGCAGGGGCCTGCTTAAGGCAGCGCCTCCCGCCAGCCCTCTCATTATTCAGGTGCCAAACCCAAAAACCAAACCCACCAGAGAGATTGTCTGCTCCTATTGAGCCCTTGCCTGGTGAATCAGGACTTTGAGGGGCCTGAGAGCGTTTCCCCAAGGTTGGTACACCAACAATGCACCAGGCAGGGGCCTGCTTTAGGCGACACCTCCTGCTCACCCTCACTTGTGCTGAGGCCATGGCCCCCCAACTGCAGGGCTTCCACCCTTGGTCCTGGGACCTGATCCTACAGGACTTACCTGGACATTGACCCAGCCACTAGCTCAGGTACAGAACAAAACAGTCCTAGGATGACATCCTACATTGCTCTCGGGAAGATGGCTACCCTACCCAACATCTCAGGGTCCACCACTAACCCATCCCTGGAATCTAGGGAGTTCTACCCCTCTCTCTGATCTCCTCAGGGTCAGTGTGCCAGCTGGGTGATTGATACAAAGCTTTCCGCCCCACCCCTTTCTTCATCGGGGGCAAGGAGAAGTACTTCTAATTGCTCCTTGTTTGTGGGGGCGGACTCTGTTCCTGCTGCTGGAGAGAATGTAATTAATGGACACAGCAGGGTGACAAAAGGCCTAGAATCTGATCCTGAGCTGAGCCAGGGGAATATGAAAACTCTGAATGACCCAGAGGATGTACAGTTATCATTTTGGAAGGGGCAAATTTGATTTTCCTGCACAGGTTATACTTTACTCATCAATAGTTTCTCTAGGCCAAGGAGAAGAGAAACTACACTCTAAGGCAGCTCCCTCGCTTGGTGTTTAATGGAGTGTCACTATAGTTAAAACAGTAAAGCACACTGACTTTTCCCTAATAGTGTACTCTTTCCTTGTGCGGCCTTTCCCAGGTAAATACCTATGCCTGCAGAGTCCCCATTGCGCCAAGCTACCTGTGCTCTGTTACTGGGCTGCCCACAACCGTAGTCTCCCACGTGCAGCCCACACGTGTGCCCATGTGTGCATATGTCTTCACGTTTACCCAGTCAAGTACCCCTTACCCTTGCTGCATAGCAGTGGCCTTACCTTAAAAGGTGGGCACTGGCGATAAACATGTGCAGTCCCTTTACCATGTCATTACGGTGGGTGAGACACTGGCAAGGAGGCTCACCCACAGTAAACAATTCACAAACCAGGTGATCAAAAAGTAACCCAGTGAATCAGGGTGACTGGAGGGTCTAATGTTTATCTATTTTTTTAAATATCAGCGCTGGGTCTGATGTCTAAAGGACACCCAAAAGTACCACTTTTTGTTCTGGGCTATGTAGCCACAGACAGAGATGGCAGTATGATGATAATCAGGGGCAATGGCCTTTTTAGGTTGAACCTACCACACATATTTTTGGTTTAGGACTCCATGAGAGTTTCCAGTTCTCTCCCACCTGTGCTTCTTGCATCCCAGTCTTCTGTGTTTTCACTCGTTTACTGCTTTTCCCCTTTACCCACCATCTTCCCTGTTGCTTCATCGCATTGGTACCTTTGATGGCCTCCTTCCCGGTCCGTTTTTTCAGCACTCCAGGCAAGTGCAAGTGTTGTCTTGATGAAATCTTCCCCGCCCCCTCCAGCTCCTCTCTTGCTTCTCTCTGTCTCCTCTACCCCGAACTCACGATATTGCTCCCTAGATTCCTCATCCCATCTGTTGTTTCTCCCGTTGATCCCCAATTTGTAAACACGTGCCTACCCAACGCGCTCCTCTGAAACATGCGGCTGCCGCAATTAAATGTGCGAGAACGGAATACCGAGGCAGCGTAACCCTGAAGCCATCTGGGGTCTCTTTAATCCACTTACAGGCACTCCCTGCCCCTTCAGCTCACGCAGCAGCTGTCTCCCTTTGTGACGCTTTTTCGTTTTTCTGTCCCTCCGCCATTCCCAGGTGTGTCAGGAAATGCTTGGGGCAGAAAAATAAGTGCCCCCCCGCCGCACCGTAAACCACCAGCTCAAATTAAGCACTACCAGCAGGGCTTGGAAAAAGATCTGCTAATGACCGCGGGCAGCATGTTAACCTTTGAAGCTAACCATCTATTTATATTCTAGCCTATTTTCCCCGTAGGCCTCTTGCAGTCTGCTTGGGTTCTTGTCCGCCATCACGCCATGGTATCAGGGTCGGAGGCCACACAGCAGGTCTGCATCACACGTTTAGAATCCAGCTCCATAAGAATTGCCTGTAGTTTGACTCTGAAGAAGCCCTGTTTGGTATGGTGAAGTCTCGAGGTCAGCACTCTGCCCATGCGCCCAGATTTTGAACGTACATTGCCAGCTAGTTAAGGAAAAGTTGATTTTCAGGGAACTGCCCAGCTGTTCCTTTTCCGCAACAACTCTATATATATCTCATGGGCTATGATTTATAATAATCCTTTGCAGCAGCGAAAGAGTGAGTTTTTCCATAGAACAGGCTTGGTTAAATTAGTACGTAACACTGCAGTGGAAAGTCCCAGATCTTGGAGTAATTTAACCAATTTATCGCAATGTTTGAAGCGCAAAATTCACATTCTAGGTAACGCTATGCTGCACACGAGAAGCTCGAAAACTTTCACCTAAACACACATTTAGCACACAGTGGTGCTTAAGCACCAGTATTCAGCGTGATTTGCTCAGGGTCACAGAATGTTGTTAAGCTGGAAAGCTGAAAATGGAAAGTACATCACCTAGTCTCGCTGAGATGAGTTTCTTGACACCTATCCACATTTCAGAGAGATAAGGAAATGTCTTTCCCATTTCAGAATGATTACTTTCTATTGCTCTATATTCAAGAGCAACTGGAATGCAATTTTCACCTAATGTAAGGGTGTAATAAATAACTAGAACGCTGGACTCTCGTCATATATAAGGTTTTATTGGTGTCAGGATATCTAACGATTAACGCAAAGCGAATTATCTGTAGACACTGGTGTGATAGCTGTAAATTTTATCACACGCAGTGGGGTTCAATTTATCGTTCTCAAAGGGATGTAAGTGAAAGTCAGCCTACCTGATTTAAACCTTTGACAAGTATGTCTCTGGGCAGACACTTCCCCCAGTGATTTGTACTAGTAGCGAAAGTAGACCACCCTTGCACAAAAAGGGAATATAGTATACCAGCTGTATCATCGGTTACACTGTTTTCCTGGAATCCTACTTAAACATAGTTTTTGCTAGACAATTTCAGGTGTTAACCTATTCATTTTCATCTCCCAAACCATGCATGTACTAACTCTTTGCTTGGTGGCTGTGAATATGCCAAGCCTGTAGAAATCCCTCCTATTGTGTTTTCTAATCATGCTTATATTGCCCCCTTTTCTTTTTGCCCAGGCTGATCACTAAAGATGATAATATTGACCACACCTCACTGACCACCTCAGCATCCACCAGCACCTCAATGCCACACAGTCCAGATTTAGGCCCAACCACTGTACAGAAACAGAACTCATTGCTGCAGACAGCCACATGATGCTTGACAGAGGAGACACTGCACCCCTTATTCTTCCAGACGTCTCTGGACCACTTGATGCGGTATCAAACACCATCCTCATAAGGCACCTGCACAAGATTGGCTTTTATGACTCGGTCTCTGATGGATCTGCTCCTTCTTAATGGATAGAACACAAGCCCACAAACTCATCTGTGGAGTGCCTCAAGGTTCATCGCTCAGCCCCACCCTCATCAACGTATAGATGATCCTTCTGACCAAAGTCATCAACGCACACAGCATCAACAACCTCTTCTACACTGATGACACATAACTCATACTCTCTCTCTCAGACAAGATCCCCAACACAAAAAACTATTTTATTGTGTGCGTGATCAAAGTCGCTAACTGGATGATAGCCAACGGTCTCCAGCTCAATGACGACAAGACAGATCTTTAGCAAGAACACCTCACCATGGAACTCCATCTGGTGGTGGGCCGTTCTTGGACCAACACCCGCACCCAGCATCCATTCCTGGCACCGCAGAATAATCAGCAACGCCAGACTGGATGTGATTGCTCAAGTCAACGCCGTCACTGCATCCTGCTTTCACACACTGAATATGCTGAGGAAGAGCTTCAAATGGCTCCAAAGCAGCAAAACTGTCACTCACGCCCCAGTCACCAGCAAGTTGGCATACGAGAAAGCCGTCTACACTGTGATCACTAAGCAACTCACTGGAAGGTTACAAGCCATCAAGAACTCGGCAGCCAGATTCAAATTCAACCTTCCACACAGCACTCACAACACACCTCATGGAGCTCCACTGGCTCGCAAAACACAAACATGTGCATTTCAAACTCCCCATGCACACATTGAAGGTACTACACAACTGAGACCCCACCTACCTGAACAGTCTCATCTCCTCCACCAACAACCCCCACACCTCCGCTCCTCAAGACTCCTAATCACACACATCTCATACATACAGAGTCAGATCAGGAAGATAGGTGTTCTCTTACTTAACTCCTTAAGCATGGATCGGCCTCTCACTCTGCATCAGGGACTCCTCCTCTTTGCTTGAATTCAACATGAAGCTAAAGACCTGGCTTTTCAATTAACCAACCTACCGTAGGCAGAGCTAGGCACACACACCTGCTCACTGCCAGGGTACCCTCTCAGGTGATAGTGCCCTTTACAAATGCACCTAACATAACATAACATAACATAATTTGCATTCTACAAATTTGCTATGATTCTGCTTGTTCTTGAGCAATAGATCTCAATAGGTACAGATGTCTCTTTTCAAATCCAAGGCAACGGTGGCAACTGTGGTGTTCCTCAGGGTTCATCCCTGAGCCCCACCCTGTTTAATGTTTACGTGTCACCTTTTGCGGGTATTGTTAGAGCCGAGGGTTCAAGAGCACTACCTATGCCGATGATACTCAGATTATTATCTCAGTCGATGAAAGAAAGACAGAGACAAGAGGAAACTAGGAGAATTTTCTTTCAGAGGTGGCCATGTGGATGAGGTCTCATTGTCTGAAACGCATCGCAGAAAAGACGGAAAGTTTGATTTTTGGTTTAACACTTAGCATCTGAAATGATTCCTGGTGGGCCTTATTTTTAGGCCTTGTCCCAAGGCCTCAAAGAGTAAAGAATCTGGGCTTTTTGATGTATGTCTCTCTTTCCATGCAGGTGGGGTGAATGCTGTATATGGAAGTTGCTTTAGTCTCCTACAAACTCTCCACAGATTATTTCAGTGGATTTCTGTGACTTGGCGTTAGACCACTGTGCAATCCCCAATTTTGAGATTAGACTATGCCAATTATCTATATTTTGGAATGGCTGGGTGTTGGACCTGGCTTTTTGACAGGGACATCCCCAAACTTTTTGCCTCCTTCCTCCTATTTTTTCTGACCTGTTGTTGTTGGCTTTTGACCTCTGGGCACTTTACCACTGCTAACCAGTGCTAAAGTGCATATGCTCTCTGGGTAAATTGTACTACTGATTGGTTTATCCATGATTGACTATTTAATTTACTTGTAAGTCCCTGGTAGAGTGCACTACATGTGCCTAGGGCAGGTAGATTAAATGCTACTAGTGGGCCTGCAGCACTGGTTGTGCCACCCACCTCAGTAGCCCCTTAACCCTGTCTCAGGCCTGCCATTGCAAGGCCTGTGTGTGCAGTTTCACTGCCACTTCGACTTGGCATTTAAAAGTACTTGCCAAGCCTAGAACTCCCCTTTTACTACATGTAAGTCATCCCTAATGTGTGCCCTAGGTAACCCCTAGAGCAGGGTGCTGTGTAGGTAAAAGGCAGGACATGTACCTGGGTAGTTATATGTCCTAGTAGTGTAAAACTCCTAAATTCGTTTTTACACTACTGTGAGGCCTGCTCCCTTCATAGGCTAACATTGGGGCTGCCCTCATACACTGTTGAAGTGGCAGCTGCTGATCTGAAAGGAGCAGGAAGGTCATATTTAGTATGGCCAGAATGGTAATACAAAATCCTGCTGACTGGTGAAGTCGGATTTAATATTACTATTCTAGAAATGCCACTTTTAGAAAGTGAGCATTTCTTTGCACTAAAATCTTGTTGTGCCCTTCAATCCACGTCTGGCTAGGTTTAGTTGACAGCTCCTTGTGCATTCACTCAGACACACCCCAAACACGGGGTACTCAGCCTCACTTGCATACATCTGCATTTTGAATGGGTCTTCCTGGGCCGGGAGGGTGGAGGGCCTGCCCTCACACAAAGGACTGCCACACCCCCTACTGGGACTCTGGCAGACAGGATTGAACTGAAAGGGGGCTTGGTGCATTTCTTAGAGACTCTTTGAAGTCACCCCCACTTCAAAGGCACAACTTAGTATAAAACAGGGCCTCTGCCCTACCTCATCAGACACTTGCTGGAGAAGAAACCTGAACCAGAAACTACATCCTGCCAAGAAGAACTGCCTGGCTGCTCAAAGGACTCACCTGTCTGCTTTTCTACAAAGGACTGCTGCCTTGCTGTTGGCCTGCTGCCTCGCTGAACTCTTGTCTGGCTGTAAAAGTGCTCTCCAAGGGCTTGGATAGAGCTTGCCTCCTGTTCCCTGAAGTCTCAGGACCAAAAAGACTTCTCTCTTCCTCTTGGACGCTCCGTGCGCCGAACTTTTCGACGCACAGCTTGTTCCGTGGCAAGAAAAACGCCGCACACCGACGCTGATCAACGCGACGTCTTCGGGACGACCGAAACTTTGACGCACGGCCTCGCAAGGACAACGCCGCCCGACTTCCCGGGAGAAATCGACGCGACGCCTGCCGTGAGATCAAAACTTTGACGCACGGCCTCGCAAGGACAACGCCGCCCGACTCCGCAGGAGAAATCGACGCAACGCCTGCCGTGAGATCGAAACTTTGACGCACGGCCTCGCAAGGACAACGCCGCCCGACTTTCCAGGAGAAATCGACACGACGCCTGCCGTGAGATCAAAACTTTGACGCACGGCCTCGCAAGGACAATGCCGCCCGACTCCGCCAGAGAAATTGACGCGACGCCTGGCGTGAGATCAAAACTTCGACGCACAGCCCTGCAGAACGACGCGTAGCCGGAAAACAAGCAGGAAAATCCACGCACAGACCCGGGACATCTGGTAATCCCCGCGACCCACAGAAAGAGACTGTCCGCGCGCTGGAAAACGACGCTCGACTTCCCCGCGTGGAAAATAACGACGCAAGTCCGTGTGTGCTGGGGAGAAATCGACGCACACACCCTTTTTCCACGCATCTCTTCCTTTGTGGCCCTCTGAGGAGATTTTCCACCAGAAACCAGGTACTTTGTGTTTGAAAGAGACTCTGTTTACTTTCTAAAGACTTAAGACACTTTATATCACTTTTCAGTGATATCTTTACAAATTCATATTGCAACTTTGATCGTTTTGACCTGAAGATACCCAGATAAATATTATATATTTTTCTAAACACTGTGTGGTGTATTTTTGTGGTGTTATGCTATGGTGTTGTATGATTTATTGCACAAATGCTTTACATATTGCCTTCTAAGTTAAGCCTGACTGCTCGTGCCAAGCTACCGGAGGGTGAGCACAGGCTGATTTTGGATTGTGTGTGACTTACCCTGACTAGAGTGAGGGCTTTTGCTTGGACAGAGGGTAACCTGACTGCCAACCAAAAACCCCATTTCTAACATTGGTGATCAGCGGTGAGGATAGGACTTGTGTTTGTGCAGTGACATACAGTAGCTAAGTATTTCACTACCTACCCACAGTTGAAGGTCAACTTGATTTTTCATCTTTTTTGGCTTTTGGTTCTCTGATGTCCTCCTGGATATACTATTGATATTTGGGACTTTGGATTTTGGTTTTTGCTGATAAGATCTTATCAGAATGGGATTGCTTACCTACTCATTCTTTGTTCGTACTGACCACCTCACTAAGGCTGACCTAAGGGAGCTTTGCAGAAAATGGGGCCTTCCTGTAGCAAGGAGATCTACTAAAGCGGAGATGCTCCATCACTACATAGTCTGGGGGGAGGAAAGATGGGCAGAGAGAGAGGCAGCAAGAAACCAAATGACTAAGTACCCCTCAGATGAGGAGGAGGACTACGCACAGGAGGAGGAAGACTTCTCACAAGAGGAGGAAGACTACTCAGAGTTGGACAGTGACCCAGAAATAGATGAATGGCTCTGAGGTCAAAGGCGACAGGAGCAACAATTAGAGGAGTATCTTGCAGAGGTTGAGGCAAAAAGACTCTTAGCCCTGGAAGAAGAAAAGATTGCAGCTCAAGAGCTGAGCTGTAAAGAGCTGAAACTGGAGGCCGGAAGGGCTGAGTCCAGTTCAGATGGTGGCAGCAAAAATCTTGCATCTAGTACTGCTGAAGGAGGGCACAAGCCCAGAGATGTGGTGCCCAACTTGAAGAAGGGAGTTGACACACCCCAGGCGGTTCAAGGGTATGAGGTAGTTCCCGTTATGCACAGGGTCCCTGAGAAGGATTGGGGGACTGGCACAGGGAGTCATATTCCTACTGGGGGGAGGGACACTTTACTGACTCTAGCAGAGTGTGACAGAGAAAAGGGTTCCCCCCTGGTGGACGTCCTGGATATAGAGTGTAGAGACATCCCAGAAGAGTATGGGTTGAATGTCAGGGACAGACAGATACTGTCTCACCAGTCTCAGGAGGGTGAAGTAGAGTGCTTTTCCAAGGTTGAGTCACTGGGTGGTTGGGTGAAGGGCAGAGTGATGTAATTGCTGGAGAGCATATGTCTGGTCCTTATTTTCCAGAGCTACGCCAACACCAGGTGGAGTGTGAGTTCTCTGACCCCAGGGAACTTACAATGGAGGGAGACTTCTGGGTGAGTACCAGAGAGTCTGAAGAGGCATTTGGGGGTGCTCCTGAAGGGAGTGGTCTAGGTGGTTCCCAACCAAGTGTGGTGGGAAAGGATTGTAGTGTCCCAGGTAGGTCCCAGGTCCTAGAGGGTTCCATGAGGGAACCCCAGGAGGGAAGCCTAGCCTGTACCGTAGGGCCACCTTTTGAGGGAAGCCCCGCAGTGTCAGAAGAACTTGGGGGGGTGACTGTAGCCAGCATCCCAACAGTTCTGGTGTCTGGCAGTACCCCTCCTAGTGAGGGGGTGCAGAAGTCCAGACATAGGGTTGAGAGGGGGTTGCAGACCCCAGTGGAGGACCTTGAGAGTTAGGGGACAGCTCTGAGAGCAGAGCCCCCCAGGAATGATCCAGGTGAAACCGTTTCTGGTTTGGGGGAAACCCAGACTCTGCCGGATGGGCAGAGGTCGGGAGACCTGCGCCAACCAGACTCTTGTGTGGCCCTTGGGGATGGTGTGTCCCTTGTGGGGGGTGAGAGTGCCCCCCAGGAAGTCCTGGCATGCCAGGCATTGATTCAACCTCAGGGTGGTGACTCTGGGTTGGATACCCAGGTTCAGAGGTTAAACTCTGACCTGGTGGGGGGTAGATGTGCCCCCCAGAAAGTCCTGGTGTACCAGGCAGTGGTCCAACCTCAGAGTGCTGACTCTGGGTTGGATAACCGGGTTCAGAGGTTAAACTCTGACCTGGTGGGGGGTAGGTGTGCCCCCCAGAAAGTCCTGGCGTGCCAGGCAATTGTTCAACCTCAGGGTGGTGACCCTGGGTTGGATACCCAGGTTCAGAGGTTAGACTCTGACCTGGTGGGAGGTAGGTGTGCCTCCCAAGAAGTCCTGCTGTGCCAGGCAATTGTCCAACCTCAGGGTGTTGACTCTGGGTTGGATGACCAGGTTCAGAGGTTAAACTCTGACCTGGTGGGGGGTAGGTGTGCCCCCCAGAAAGTCCTGGCGTGCCAGGCAATTGCCCAACCTCAGGGTGGTGACCCTGGGTTGGGGAACCAGGCTCAGGGGTTAAACTCTGACCTGGTGGGAGGTAGGTGTGCCTCCCAGAAAGTCATGGTGCGCCAGGCAATTGTTCAGCTTCAGGGTGGTGACTCTGAGTTGAATGGCCCAGTTCAGAGGTTAAACTCTGACCTGGTGGAGGGTCAGTGTGCCCTCCAGGAAGTCCTGGCGTGCCAGGCAATTGTTCAACTTCAGGGTGGTGACTCTGAGTTGAATGGCCAAGTTCAGAGGTTAAACTCTGACCTGGTGGAGGGTCAGTGTGCCCTCCAGGAAGTCCTGGCGTGCCAGGCAATTGTTCAACGTCAGGGTGGTGACTCTGAGTTGAATGGCCAAGTGTAGAGGTTAAACTCTGACCTGGTGGAGGGTCAGTGTGCCCTCCAGGAAGTCCTGGCGTGCCAGGCAATTGTTCAACTTCAGGGTGGTGACTCTGAGTTGAATGGTCAGGTGCAGAGGTTAAACTCTGACCTGGTGGGGGGTAGGAGTGCCTCCCAGGAAGTCCTGGTTTGCCAGGAAGTGATCCAGTCTGGGGGTACAGACCCTGGGCTGGAAGACCAGGTTCAGGGTGTCCCCCCGGACCTGGAGGGAGGGGCTACTGATAACAGTGCCCCTACCATGTTGTCTTCTGAGGAGGCCACTCCTAGTTGGAGGGTGCTGGACCCCAGAAGGGAGGGCAGGGGGAGGGAAGCCTCACCCCGGGCCCTAGTCCAACCTGAAGGTACAGGCCCCAGGTTGGAGGGCCAGTTGCAGGTTAACAGCCCTGCACTGGTGGAGGAATGGTACAGGGTGACTTCTGTAAGCACCCTGACCATGTTGGACTCTGGGGGTACCGCTCCAGGAGGAAGGGTACAGAGCCCCAGAGGGGAGGACCAGGTTCAGGCTGTCATCCCTGACCTGGTGGAAGGGAGAGTGGTTAAAGGATGCCCAGCACCTGGGGCTACCGCCCCCCACTCTCCACAGCCACAGTGGTTGGAGAGCTTTGAGAGGCCTGGGGCCTGGCTCTCATCCCTGGCAGCTGTCAGTAATCACTGTGGCTTGCTGTCCGGGTGGACAGAGTTATCCCTGGGAGGGTACAAGCGTCACACCCCGGGGGTAGAGTGGGAAACACCACTGTGTTGGTCATGGTGGTACTTTCCTGCTCCGGGGATACATCTGTGAGCAAAGTAAGGTTAGGTGCTGCACAGATGGGATCCGCAGGTAAGGAGAAAGGTTCCCCATGGGTTGGCTTAGTGGGCCCTGAGAGTATGGACAGAGTGATCCAATTGGAGTCAGGAAGGCGAAGAACTGGAGCATGCCCCTGCTGTTGTGGGCCTGGGTCCTTGTTCTGTCGCCTCAAACAGGGAAGTACATCAGGATAGTAATTGTTCTCCCCTGGCTTTAGGCTGGTAGGGGGTCATGTTGGACCTGGCTTTTTGACAGGGACATCCCCAAACTTTTTGCCTCCTTCCTCCTATTTTTTCTGACCTGTTGTTGTTGGCTTTTGACCTCTGGGCACTTTACCACTGCTAACCAGTGCTAAAGTGCATATGCTCTCTGGGTAAATTGTACTACTGATTGGTTTATCCATGATTGACTATTTAATTTACTTGTAAGTCCCTGGTAGAGTGCACTACATGTGCCTAGGGCAGGTAGATTAAATGCTACTAGTGGGCCTGTAGCACTGGTTGTGCCATCCACCTCAGTAGCCCCTTAACCCTGTCTCAGGCCTGCCATTGCAAGGCCTGTGTGTGCAGTTTCACTGCCACTTCGACTTGGCATTTAAAAGTACTTGCCAAGCCTAGAACTCCCCTTTTACTACATGTAAGTCATCCCTAATGTGTGCCCTAGGTAACCCCTAGAGCAGGGTGCTGTGTAGGTAAAAGGCAGGACATGTACCTGGGTAGTTATATGTCCTAGTAGTGTAAAACTCCTAAATTCGTTTTTACACTACTGTGAGGCCTGCTCCCTTCATAGGCTAACATTGGGGCTGCCCTCATACACTGTTGAAGTGGCAGCTGCTGATCTGAAAGGAGCAGGAAGGTCATATTTAGTATGGCCAGAATGGTAATACAAAATCCTGCTGACTGGTGAAGTCGGATTTAATATTACTATTCTAGAAATGCCACTTTTAGAAAGTGAGCATTTCTTTGCACTAAAATCTTGTTGTGCCCTTCAATCCACGTCTGGCTAGGTTTAGTTGACAGCTCCTTGTGCATTCACTCAGACACACCCCAAACACGGGGTACTCAGCCTCACTTGCATACATCTGCATTTTGAATGGGTCTTCCTGGGCTGGGAGGGTGGAGGGCCTGCCCTCACACAAAGGACTGCCACACCCCCTACTGGGACTCTGGCAGACAGGATTGAACTGAAAGGGGGCTTGGTGCATTTCTTAGAGACTCTTTGAAGTCACCCCCACTTCAAAGGCACAACTTAGTATAAAACAGGGCCTCTGCCCTACCTCATCAGACACTTGCTGGAGAAGAAACCTGAACCAGAAACTACATCCTGCCAAGAAGAACTGCCTGGCTGCTCAAAGGACTCACCTGTCTGCTTTTCTACAAAGGACTGCTGCCTTGCTGTTGGCCTGCTGCCTCGCTGAACTCTTGTCTGGCTGTAAAAGTGCTCTCCAAGGGCTTGGATAGAGCTTGCCTCCTGTTCCCTGAAGTCTCAGGACCAAAAAGACTTCTCTCTTCCTCTTGGACGCTCCGTGCGCCGAACTTTTCGACACACAGCTTGTTCCACGGCAAGAAAAACGCCGCACACCGACGCTGATCAACGCGACGTCTTCGGGACGACCGAAACTTTGACGCACGGCCTCGCAAGGACAACGCCGCCCGACTTCCCGGGAGAAATCGACGCGACGCCTGCCGTGAGATCAAAACTTTGATGCACGGCCTCGCAAGGACAACGCCGCCCGACTCCGCAGGAGAAATCGACGCGACGCCTGCCGTGAGATCGAAACTTTGACGCACGGGCTCGCAAGGACAACGCCGCCCGACTTTCCAGGAGAAATCGACGCGACGCCTGCCGTGAGATCAAAACTTTGACGCACGGCCTCGCAAGGACAACGCCGCCCGACTCCGCCGGAGAAATCGACGCGACGCCTGCCGTGAGATTGAAACTTCGACGCACAGCCCCGCAGAACGACGCGCAGCCGTAAAACAAGCAGGAAAATCCACGCACAGACCCGGGACATCTGGTAATCCCCGCGACCCACAGAAAGAGACTGTCCGCGCGCCGGAAAACGACGCTCGACTTCCCCGCGTGGAAAATAACGACGCAAGTCCGTGTGTGCTGGGGAGAAATCGACGCACACACCCTTTTTCCACGCATCTCTTCCTTTGTGGCCCTCTGAGGAGATTTTCCACCAGAAACCAGGTACTTTTGTTTGAAAGAGACTCTGTTTACTTTCTAAAGACTTAAGACACTTTGGCGGTCATTCTGACCCTGGTGGTCATTGACCGCCAGGGCCGGGGACCGCGGGAGCACCGCCAACAGGCTGGCGGTGCTCCCAAGGGCATTCTGACCGCGGCGGTACAGCCGCGGTCAGAAACGGAAAACCGGCGGTCTCCCGCCGGTTTTCCGCTGCCCTGAGGAATCCTCCATGGCATGGGCACTGCAGGGGCCCCCGTAAGAGGGCCCCTAAAAGATTTTCAGTGTCTGCATTGCAGACACTGAAAATCGCGACGGGTGCTACTGCACCTGTCGCACCCTTCCCACTCCGCCGGCTCCATTCGGAGCCGGCTTCCTCGTGGGAAGGGGTTTCCCGCTGGGCTGGCGGGCGGCCTTCCCAGCGGGAAACACAGAATAACCGCGGCGGTCTTCTGACCGCGTAGCGGTATTCTGTTGGGGGAACTTTGGCGGGCGGCCTCCGCCGCCCGCCAAGGTTAGAATCACCCCCTTTATATCACTTTTCAGTGATATCTTTACAAATTCATATTGCAACTTTGATCGTTTTGACCTGAAGATACCCAGATAAATATTATATATTTTTCTAAACACTGTGTGGTGTATTTTTGTGGTGTTATGCTATGGTGTTGTATGATTTATTGCACAAATGCTTTACACATTGCCTTCTAAGTTAAGCCTGACTGCTCGTGCCAAGCTACCGGAGGGTGAGCACAGGCTGATTTTGGATTGTGTGTGACTTACCCTGACTAGAGTGAGGGCTTTTGCTTGGACAGAGGATAACCTGACTGCCAACCAAAAACCCCATTTCTAACACTGGGTATCTGTTCACACACCTCCAAATGATTCAAACTTTGGCAGCAAGACTGATTTGTAATCTTCCCTTCAGGGCGTGGGTTTGGCATGTTTAAATTTCCTTCACTGGTTACCAGTTCGGAAGAGAGCCATCTTTAAGCTACTTTGTCATGCGCACAGAACACTTATGACACCGGTCCAGCAGCCCTGTAATCCACTAATCAAGCTTTGATACAATGCAGATGAATTAAAAGTTCCAGAATGGGAGGCCATTCCTTTAATTATTTGGCAGCTTCACATTGGAACACCCTCCCTTTCAATCTACATTCAACTTCTGATTTTTTTACTTTTCATAGGATAATGAAGACTTGACTTTTCTCCAGTGGCGTCCGCTGCAAATCTCACAAGGAGGGTTCGGGAGGGAGCACAAGGAGGGAGGGTGACGGGGTAAATAGACAAAAAAAAAGTACCTTTTCCTGTCACCCCCCCAGCCGCCTCACTCCTTTTCTGACGGTGTTGGTGTCCCAGCAGTCCCTGGGACACCAGCACAGGCTCTCCATAAAATCCAGGCACTGCTTTCATGCTATACATAGCGTGAGAGCAAGACCATGATTGGTCTGAGTGGCTTGTTCTGCAGCTCAGACACTATGTGGAGGTCTGTGCAGTTTCTCCAACTCAGCTGTGGAACCCAGCCGGGTTGGAGAAACCTAAGCGAGCATGTCAGTTTGGCTGGCCTGAGACTCAACTCGACTCCTCCTCCTCCCCACTCCCATGGACCAGCGCTGCCTCTCCCTCCACCTGCTGGCTGAGCCAGCAGCTGAAAAATAAAACAATCACAAAACATTGTTTTATTTTTCAGCTGCTTCGCCAGGGTAGGGACACTCCTTCACCATTGCGAAGGAGCCGCCCCTGCTTTTCTCTCAGTAATTGTTTTTCTGGACTTATGGAGTCTGGCCTGTTTGCAGAGATGACTGTGGTGGTCATTACAACCTTGGCGGTCGGTGTTAAAGCGGCGGTAAGACCGCCAACAGGCCGGCGGATAAAAAAATGGAATCATGACCGTGGCGGAAACCGCTAACATAGACAGCCACTTTAACACTCCGACCGCCACGGCGGTACAAACAAACAGCATGGCGGTCACCACCAATAGACAGGCGGAAGACAATGTACCGCCCACAGTATCACAACCTACCAATCCGCCACCTTTTCCGGGGCGGATTCACCGCGAACAAAAACACGGCGGAAACAGGACTTCGAAGGGAAAACGCTCACCTCCACACACCCCACGAGTAATCCGGACACCATGGAACCCGAGCTCCAGATCCTGCCAGCCCTTATCTTCTTGCTCCTCTACCAGGAGCACGAACGCCAGCGGCGAAGACCACGGTGAGTACTGCACCTACGACACAGGGGAGGGGGGAGGGAAAAAACAGGGACACACACACGCAACACCCCCAACCCCCACCCTCACCCACTACAACACACACACTAATACAGCATGATACATTACAGTTACACCCCCCCAAACCCCGCGGAAGAATGCAAAGACAAAAGCAAATGAGTGTAACCATTGTAATATATTAAAATCCAGAACGCAAAAATATATATACACTATTAACAAATATATACACCAAGAATAGTAGTCCAGGTAGTGCTCCACTGAAGTCCATGGAACACTGGGCCCACACGGCATGTTCGAGGTCCACACTCAATACCCGATCAAAACGGAGAGAACACTGCAGGGGCATCAGATAGCAATAAAACAGGCACCTCAGGGGGAAGGGAAAGAGGGGGCACCTCAGCCGGTT
Organism: Pleurodeles waltl; assembly: GCF_031143425.1. NCBI lineage: Eukaryota > Metazoa > Chordata > Amphibia > Caudata > Salamandridae > Pleurodeles > Pleurodeles waltl. The sequence continues at coordinate 1,895,415,842 of NC_090440.1, forward strand.
GAGTGCACAACGCCAAATCCACGAGGGGGCCACATGCCCACTGTTCAATCCTGGGGAGTGCAAAGCCACAGTCTTTCAAGTCTCTACAGTGGGTGGGTTGCCCACTGTTCAATCCTGGGGAGTGCAAAGCCACAGTCTGACAAGTCTCTACAGTGGGTGGTTTGCCCACTGTTCAATCCTGGGTAGTGCAAAGCCACAGTCTCACAAGTCTTTACAGTGGGTGGTTTGCCCACTGTTCAATCCTGGGGAGTTCAAAGCCACAGTCTCTCAAGTGGATAACAGTCTCCACTGGTTCTGGAGGGGGCCTTGTGCCCAGAGTGCTTCATCCTGCCAAGGACTGAGGTAGTGGATGTCATTCTCCACTGGTTCTGGAGGGGGCCTTGTGCCCAGAGTGCTTCATCCTGCCAAGGACTAAGGTAGTGGATGTCATTCTCCACTGGTTCTGGAGGGGGCCTTGTGCCCAGAGTGCTTCATCCTGCCAAGGACTGAGGTAGTGGATGTATCTCTCCACTGGTTCTGGAGGGGGCCTTGTGCCCAGAGTGCTTCATCCTGCCAAGGACTGAGGTAGTGGATGTCATTCTCCACTGGTTCTAGAGGGGCCTTGTGCCCAGAGTGCTTCATTCTGCCAAGGACTGAGGTAGTGGATGTCATTCTCCACTGGTTCTGGAGGGGGCCTTGTGCACAGAGTGCTTCATCCTGCCAAGGACTGAGATAGTGGATGTATCTCTCCACTGGTTCTGGAGGGGGCCTTGTGCCCAGAGTGCTTCATCCTGCCAAGGACTAAGGTAGTGGATGTATCTCTCCACTGGTTCTGGAGGGGGCATTGTGCCCAGAGTGCTTCATCCTGATCGTGACTGACTCAGTAGCGTCAGTGCCCTTGGCGCTCATGGACCAGCGGTGGTTGTTGCGGCAGTGTCCTGTTCAGCGGTGCTTGTGGCGGCGGTGTCCTTGGCAGCGGTGCTTGTGGCGGCGGGGTCCTTGGCAGAGACTCAGCTGCTGGCGGTCCTGTCTGGCCCAGCGGGGCTGGTGCTGGCGGTCCTTTATGGCCCAGCGGGGCTGGGGCTGGGGCTCGCGGTTTTTTATGGCCCAGCGGGGCTGGTGCTGGCAGTCCTGTCCTGGGCAGCTGGGCTGGTGCTGGCGGTCCTGTCCTGGGCAGCTTGGCTGGTGCTGGCGGTCCTGTCCTGGGCAGCTGGGCTGGTGCTGGCGGTCCTGTCCTGGGCAGCTGGGCTGGTGCTGGCGGTCCTGTCCTGTGCAGCTGGGCTGGTGCTGGCCTCCTGGGCAGCAGGGCTGGTGCTGGCGGTGGCCTCCTGGACAGCGGTGATGATGGCGTTGGCCTCCTGGGCAGCAGGAATGATGGCAGTGGCCTCCTGGGCAGCGGGGATGATGGCGGTGGCCTCCTGGGCAGCAGGGCTGGTGCTGGCGGTGGCATCCTGGGCAGCGGGGGTGATGGCGGTGGCCTCCTGGGCAGCGGGGATGATGGCAGTGGCCTCCTGGGCAGCAGGGCTGGTGCTGGTGGTGGCCTCCTGGGCAGCGGGATGATGGCGGTCTTCTCCGCCGTGCTGCTCTTCCCAGACTTGCTGAGTCTCTTGTGTCCCTTCCCCACCTTGGAAGGTGTCGCAGCTGACTCCATACTCCCACCTGTACCCCTGGGAGCGGATTTGGTGGCTGGAGTCTTCCCCCTCTCCCGCCGGGCACTGGCCAACTTTTGATGCTTGACAGGTGGGGGACTGTCTGTGCTGTAGCTCCGTGCCACACTGGCTGCCCTGCTGCCCGGTGCACTCCTGATTACGGTGATTACAGGCACCACTCGTCCCGGAGATGTTGTGGCTGAGGTGCTAGATTGGGACCTGGAGAGTCGGGCCCTAGGAGACTGACGGGGTGGGGGAGGTGAGGGAAAGAGGTCAAGGGTGGACAGGAAAAGTTTCTTGGGAACACTGGGACCGGTAGCTGGAGGGGGTTTGGGAGTGGAGGAAGAGGTTGTGGCTGTAGGAGGTGTTTGTTTGGTGACTTTGGGTGAAGGTGCATGCGCTGGAGGCTTTCGTGTGGTGGATGGCTGTTGGGTGGGTGTGTGGCTGCGTTTGTGTACCTTGGGAGGGGGCGTCACAGACACACTGGGAGAGGACACAGGGGACGTGTGAATGGTAGTGGGGGTGGTGACTGCACGTGAGCGGGGTGTGGTGGTGGGTGTGCTGGTGATGGAAGTAGTGGCTGTAGATGTAGTGCATGCAGGTGTGAGTGGAGACGAGACTGGGAGGGAGGAGGGAAACGAGGAGGAGAGGGACACAGTGGAGGCAGTGGATGTTGGTGTGTCTGCATGTGTGTGATGCTTGCGTGAGTGCCTGTGGGATGTGTGGTGCTTATGTTTGCCTGAGCTTCCCTTGTGTGTTGACGTGTGTGCATGCTGGTCTGAAGGTGTGCTTGGGATAGGCTGAGGTAGAGGGGATTGGGTCTGGGTGGAGGAAGTTGGAGGGGGGAGGCTAGAGACAGGGACAATAGCTGCCATCAGTGCTGAGGCCAGAGTCTGAAAAGCTTGCTGAAGGGCTGCCTGACCAGAATGAATGCCCTCCAGGAATGCATTTGTTTGTTGCAACTGCCTTTCTACACCCTGGATGGCATTCAAAATGGTAGACTGACTAACAGTGAGGGACCTGAGGAGGTCAATGGCCTCCTCACTGAGGGCAGCAGGGGTGACTGGGGCAGGGCCTGAGGTGCCTGGGACGAAGGTGATGCCCACCCTCCTGGGTGAGCGGGCACGGGGCAAAGGCTGAGGGGCTGCTGGGAGGGCGGTGCTGGTAGGGGGGGTGGTGGCTGTACCTGTAGATGCGGGTCTCAGCTCCTGTCCCCGCCGTGGAGCTCCCCTCGCCCTCCGTCCCACTGGTGAAGTCCGATTCCGTAGTCTCGCCCTCCAGGGCCATGTGGGATGCTGCTCCCTCCTGCTCCGGTGCCACTGCTCCTCCGCCTGATGATGCTAATGCACACAAGAACAGGGAGACCACAAAAAGGGAGGGAACGACAGAAGAAAGACATGTTGAGTGCATGCATTACCGCTACCATTGGTGGACACGACAGACACAGAAGCCCCCTGCACTACGCCGCGCACTTGGGGTCCACTATTCAATCCCAGGGACATGGCCTACAAGACTATGGCCGACATCTGCACACATGGATGTCACAGGAGCCTGACTAGGTGTACTTGGGTCTGTACACAGGTGGGGTGGGGTGCCACAGGGTCTGCCAGAACAAGGGGACCTAACAAGCACACTCGCCCTGGCCTAGGGAAACCCAGAGCCCACCTCCCCCACCCAGACACCTCCACTGCGCGCAAAATCAGCAGATTGAGAGTGTACTCACCCCCTTGTGGCTGTTGTGATGCCCTCAAGCGCCCATCCAACTCCGGGTACGCCACCGCCAGGATCCTGAACATCAGGGGGGTCATGGTGCGACGAGCACCCCTCCCACGTTGGGAGGCCATCCCCAGCTGGGCCTCCGTCGTCTTCTTGCTCCAGCGACGAATGTCCTCCCATCTCTTACGGCAGTGGGTGCTCCGTCTGTGATAGACCCCCAGGGTCCGGACTTCCTTGGCGTTGGCACGCCAAATATCCTTCTGGTGGGCGCTGACCTACAGGAATAGTACAGGGGAAAAGGAGAAGATATAACCGTCCGCACCGTCACAGTCATTGGCCCCCTTCCCTACCCTTGCCATTTGGCACATGCACTCACCGTCGTTTCATGCACGCCTCAATCTCCCCCCCCATCTTTCATCCACCCCACTCCACACAGGCATAGCCCATACAGCATGCTCCCAGTGTACTTACTTGTTTGTTTGGAGGACTGTAGAGTAGCGTGTACTGGGGGAGGACCCCATCCAAGAGTTTCTCCAACTCCTCCGATGTGAAGGCAGGGGCCCTTTCCCCAGACGCACGAGCCATTGTCTCTTCCAGACCGAGGTCACAGCAGCACTTGCAGTGTAGGTCCTCTCCTGTCGAAGATCAGGTATCGAGTGATTGAACAGATAGAAAATGGCGGTCACGTCCGGGGCGGTGCGTACCGTCACCGCCGGCGTACATCGTCATTGGCTCCTGGGACCCATAGGGTCCAATGTTAACCACTGCAGAATTGTGCTGCGGTCTTTGACGGCCTACCGCGACGGTGTACAACACCAGCGCAGTTACCTCACATCCCATTGTCCCACTTTACAGGTTAGGCATCTGCCATTTCAGGGGCCCACATGGCTTAATGTTTAACTGCGTCACACATACCTAGGCCTTGGCTCAACACTGATACAGGCCAAATTTCGGTTTATGAATCGTGTTCTGTGTAAGCTGTGTGTACGTACCTATGAGTTGGTTGACTCTGTGCTCGCTGTTGTCCTTCATAGGCACCGTCCGCTGGGACATGTGAGGAGATGGCGGCATCCTCCGGTGTACAGAACGCTGGTGGACCTGTCGACAATGGAGGAAAGACATGTGATCATCACCTACAGGCTTGATCGTGCCACAATCCTCAAACTGTGTGCCCAGCTGGAACGAGACCTGATATCAGCTATCCGCCATCCCACAGGAATCCCCCCTCTAGTGCAGGTGCTGTCAGTACTCCATTTCCTTGCAAGTGGGTCATTTCAAACAACAGTGGCCATAGCATCAGGGATGTCCCAGCCTATGTTTTCCAACGTGTTGTCCAGAGTGTTGTCTGCCCTGCTGAAACACATGCGGAGCTACATCGTTTTCCCTCAGGTTGAGGATTTGCCTACAGTGAAAGGTGACTTCTATGCCCCCAACATCATAGGTGCCATTGATGGGACACATGTGGCTTTGGTACCCCCCCGCAGGAGTGAACAGGTGTACAGAAACCGGAAGAGTTATCATTCTATGAATGTGCAGATAGTGTGTTTGGCAGACCAGTACATCTCCCATGTGAATGCCAAATTCCCTGGCTCAGTGCATGACGCTTACATCCTGCGGAATAGCAGCATCCCTTATGTGATGGGGCAACTCCAGAGGCACTGTGTGTGGCTATTAGGTGAGCACCTGGAAGCAAGTCAGTGGGAATGGTTGTCTGGGTCTGGGGATATCCCTACAGGTTAGTGTGTGTCTAACAGTTGCCCTCGCCATTTGCAGGTGACTCTGGTTACCCCAACCTGTCATGGCTGCTGACCCCAGTGAGGAATCTCAGGACAAGGGCAGAGGAACGCTACAATGAGGCCCATGGGTGAACTCGGCAGATTATAGAGCGGACCTTTGGCCTCCTGAAGGCCAGGTTCAGGTGCCTCCATATGACAGGTGGATCCCTATTCTACTCACCAAAGAAGGTGTGCCAGATCATCGTGGCCTGCTGTAGGCTTCACAACTTAGCTTTGCGACGACAGGTGCCTTTTCTGCACGAGGATGGTCCATATGGCGGTGTTGTGGCAGCTGTAGAGCCTGTGGACAGTAAAGACGAGGAAGCAGAAGAAGAGGACATCGACAACAGGAACTCGGTTATCCTGCAATACTTCCAGTGAGACACAGGTAGGAATGCAAACCTGCCTACTACCTGTACTTTAACACTACTACCTCTCTACTGTCTGTCATTTTCACCCACTTTATGGTCACTGAGTTTTCACTTTCCATTACGATTTCACAGATGTGGGTCCCACTGTGTGACATCTGCTTTGTTTCCTCATGGACTAGAGCTGTGTGACATAGGTATGTTGACATTACAATTGAAAGAGCATTTTGTCACTGTAATTGCTAATACACTATTTCGAAATCACAGACAGACTCCAGATTGTTTTGTACTTTAAGGGTGTTTATTTAAGTGCTCAAGATTGGAGGGGGTTGTAAAATGGTGAGGGGTGATGGTGGAGGAATGTCCATGGCAGAGTCCAGTCTATTAGTCTCACAGGTGCATTGCCCAAATGGGCATAGGAAGTGGAGCTGGGGCAGTTTGAGGATGGACAGGGTGACAAAGTGGGACAGAAAGATGACATTCAGGGTGGTCTCATTTCTTGGCGGGGGGTCTTGGCATCGTTCTCTGTCTTTGTCCTGGATCTCAGGGACCGTTTGCGGGGTGGTTCTCCCTCTGCAGGGGGTGGGGTGCTGGTGTGGTGGTCCTGTGGCGGTGCCTCCTGTCCACTAGCGCCGGCGGAGGTGGTGGGCGGTTCATAGTCCAGGCTAGTGTCCGGGGCCCCTTGTTGTGCCACAGTGTCCCTCCTGGTGTTGAGGACTTCCTTCAGCACCCCTACAATGGTGCCCAGGGTGGAATTGATGGATCTGAGTTCCTCCCTGAAGCCCAAATACTGTTCCTCTTGCAGGCGATGGCTCTCCTGAAACTTGGCCAGTACTGTTGCCATTGTCTCCTGGGAATGATGGTAGGCTCCCATGATGTTGGAGAGGGCCTCGTGGAGAGTGGGTTCCCTTGGCCTGTCCTCCCCCTGTTGCACAGCAGCCCTCCCAGTTCCCCTGTGTTCCTGGGCCTCCGTCCCCTGGACTGTGTGCCCATTGCCACTGCCCCCAGGTCCCTGTTGTTGTTGGGGTGGTGGGTTAGCCTGGGTTCCCTGTAGTGGTGGACACACTGCTGATTGACGTGTCCTGGGGACAGAGGTATGGGCCCGCTGGGTGGGTGCTGTGCTGGTGTTTCCAGAGGGGGGAAGCTCTGTGGTGGCCTGTGACTGTGTCAGGGGAACCGATTGTCCAGAGGTCCCCGATGGGCCGGGCTGGTCATCTAGATCCAGTTGGACAGAGCTGCTGTCATCACTGTGGGCCTCTTCTGTTGGTGGTGTGGACATGTGTGGACCCTCCTGTCCGGTGACGCTGGGTAGGGGTCCTGCAGGGGTATAAAAGGATGTTTATTACATCTGTGTGTGCCATGGTGTGCAATGGGTGGGTGACCGTGTACCCCAGTGCTTGCATTCCTGTGTGGGTCCTTGTGTGATGGTGGTTTAGGGGGGTGTATGGGTATGTGCAGTGGCCATGCTTTGGTGATGGGTGTCCATGCTTTGTTGTTGCATGCAGGGCTTGGTGTTAGGATGTGTGGTTTGTGATGTTGGGACATTTGTGAGGAGTTGGAGTGATGGGGGTGAGGGTGAGGGTGGGGGTATGTGATGGCATGCAGGTAGGGTGTGGGATGTAATAGTTAAGATTTGACTTACCAGAGTCCATTCCTCCATCTACTCCTGCGAGGCCCTCAGGATGCAGAATCGCCAAGACTTGCTCCTCCCATGTTGTTAGTTGTGGGGGAGGAGGTGGGGGTCCGCCGCCAGTCCTCTGTACCGCGATGTGATGTCTTGAGACCACGGAACGCACCTTCCCCCCGTAGGTCGTTCCACCTCTTCCTGATGTCATCCCTATTTCTTGGGTGCTGTCCCACTGCGTTGACCCTGTCCACTATTCTTCGCCATAGCTCCATCTTCCTAGCTATGGAGGTGTGCTGCACCTGTGATACGAATAGCTGTGGCTCTACCCGGACGATTTCCTCCACCATGACCCTGAGCTCCTCCTCAGAGAACCTGGGGTGTCTTTGCCGTGCCATGGGGTGGTGTGGGTGATGTGTGGGGTGGTGTCTGTAGTGATAAGTGGGGTGATATTTAGTGGTGTGTTGTGTGAGGTGCGTGGAAGTAATGTGGGTGATGGTATTGTGTGCCTGTGGATGCTTGGTAGTTGTTTGTAGTGTCTCTCTCTGGCCTTCTCTCAGTAATTTTGTCGTAGGGGGTTTGTGGATGATGTGGGTGTGTATTTTATATTGTAATGGGTGTGTGGGAGTGGTGTGTATGTGTATCAGGTGTGTGTATTTTGAATTGTCCAATGTGGTTGTGTTTTGTAAATGTGTGTGTAGTTTGAGCGCGGCGGTGTGTACCGCCAATGGAATACCGCGGTTGAAAGACCACCGCGTGGATTCGTGTGTCGTGATAGTGTGGGCGTATTGCTGTTGGCGTGACGGTGGAGGTTTTGTTATCGCCAGTTTATCACTGACCTTTGGTGTGGCCGACTTGTGTGGGTGTCTGAAATTTGGCAGATTCCGAGCAGTGGGTCATAATGACCGTGACGGAATTCCGCTGCCGTGGCTGTGTGTTGGCGGTCTTCTGCACGGCGGCAAGCGGCTTTTATCGCCAATGTTGTAATGACCCCCGAAGTGTTTTATAAATATAATATATATATATATATAAAACATAACATGAGAAGGGGAAACCAACTTTATCTAATAAAAACAATGTAAACAGTTTTTGACTGAGGAATCTAGTTCATTATTTTCATACATCATTAGAGAGATGGGGACTTCCTGTGCCCAATGTTATTCTGGTCAAGTAAACATGGCTCAATCCAGTTTCTGTTACACTAATAAGTGCAAGTACATTTAAAGTTTCTCACAATCCCTTCAGTGTTCATCAGTCAATCCACTTCTTGCTCCAAATGACTTTCATGGTGTTCTAAAATACCTTAATAAAATGTCCTATCATTATTATCATTTTCATCATCCTTAAAAGTCAATGGGTAAGCTCAGGAAGTGCCCTTGCTTCTAGTAGTACTGGAAATCAAAGCAATACAGACTCACATAAGAATGTAAATAAGCAAGTTTGATAACTCATCATCCCAAAAAACTTTTTAAACCATGTCCAAAGGAAACCTCATTCAAAACCCATTCCATTGTCAATAATGTGTAAGTCTTTAATGCTTTCACTTATTACATTTTCTGTTCATAGATACCAACTGAAATGTTGGGAATGTAGATGCAACATCCGACTCTGATTACAGCACAAAAGGCTCCCTGAACAGCCAAGACAAAAGCAAGAGTCATTCTATTTTGCAAAATCACAGTTCAGTTCACTGAGCTACACATTGGGCAGTAATTAACTTTAGTGGCAACTCAGTGTATCTCATAGCTCAAGAGTCCAACTTCATAGCTCGGAATCAAGATGGCAAACAATTAGGCATTCTCTGAAATGTATCTCATATTTCTTCTTGTCGGGAGAAGATTAAGGATAAAAGATGTATAACAGCAGGCACAAATCAGGCAGAATAACAGAAGCCATACCACTCCTTCGGCAGGCACACATAAAATTTGATGCCACAAATGTAATATGCTCCAGTCTGATAATCAGTGCTGGTGAGGGTGAGCAGTGCACCAGAAGAAAATATTTTTTGGGGTAATTTCAGCTTAGATGAAGACTGGCTATGTGTTTGGGAATAGAAACATTACCACCAAGTATCCCATTACGGATGTGTTGTTTTAAACCTCACAAACTAATCCTTGGGCAGTTTAGCAAGATGTACAGAGGTGGCAAACTCTGTTGATTCGGAATGGGCATTGTCAGGTGAGCAAGAGTAACTCAGTTGGTACAGTTGTTAAATGCAGGGATAAAGTGCCCATGTAGGTGTAAGTCACTGCATTGCTCATTCCAGGCGTAAGGAACTAGGATCTTTGACACTCCCCTACTGGCGCAAGTGGCCAAATGGAAGCACATCCAATAAGATGAAAGGTTCAAATTCAGCTTGTACTGATCTTAAACTTGCAGACTTTTGAAAAGTATTGTCTTTGTTAATCAAGCATGTATTCCTGAGGTAGAGAGGGACTTCCGTGCAGATGACTTCTAACCTACCACCTTCTCCCCTCTTACGCAGCATCACCATTGCTCAAGCTAACAAGCATACATCAAAGAATGCCGGCCAGACCCACTAAATGACCACGTCCTTGGGAAACGTCCCATTACTGGGGTCACAGGACATTACAGTGGACAGAAGGAAGAGCTGCATCCTGATGACTTCTTCACTGTGTGCTTGCGGAAGGGCTTTGGTTGGCAGTTCTGGTGTTGGGTTCCATGGTTCGTTTGTGGTGTGAGGTGTAAATACATGCAGAACTTTCCAGCACTTTATAGATAGCAGTGCTGGTGATAAGTAGCTTGTGATACAGGCCAGGCTGCTTGGGCGGGCCTGCTGACTTCTGCTGATTGATCTTGATGTGGACCCAGTCACTGAGCTATAGATCATTCCAGATTTCGGACAAAGTAAATAAATTGCAGTAATCTAGCGTCATATCATCAGATATATGCCAATCAAGTAAAGCTGGATACATGGGAGGTGTAGCAGGAAGAATCATGGGTCTTCCCTTCAGGATTTTATGGTGATTGAACGTGGTCTTCTGACAAGGGATGGCTGTGATAGATATAACTCCTAAGGGAAGGGTGTTGATTTACTTTTTTCTCTGTGGGTTTTTCCTTCTATGTAGGAATCTCATAAGGAGACACTTCACACCTTTCTCTTTTTGTTCTGTGTAGAGTAGCAGGGTAGCACTATGGCTACTGGGAGCTGTTACCCTTTCTACAGGCAATCTAGAAGGGGATTCCACAGACCATTCAAGTGTCAAGTCCTTGGCAGTCAGTGGAAGGAAAGTAACTTGCAAACTAATGGGTACCAGGGGCACGGATCATATTATCTCAACTATAATATACAATATCATGATTTGAGCAGGCTAGATTCTAGAGTAATATTTTGGTAGCATCTATGCTATCATATTTGTCTCTTCACAATCCATCAGGATACTTTTAACATTTGTAACCTGGCCAAAGTGTTCTATACCCTCACCGTGGCCCAATAGTGTAATCTGTGAAATCCTTTTGGGTAGGCATGGGAGGCTCAATAGTCTGGGACACTTATCTCAGATTCAAGGGACACATGAGCAGTTTTAGCAGCACTATTAGCAAAAGCGTTGCCTTTAGACTCCTCATCCTGAGTAGACTGATTAGTGGAACGCAGCATCTTTCAGGGGCAATTGGAGGACATAAACCAGTCATTTGACATTGGACCTATTTATGACTGTGGCCCTGCCTGAGAACCCCTTGCTGCATGGTCAACTCCAAATGCATAATTGAAATTAGTAAATATAGCTAGCTTTGGGGTAGACTTGATGAACTTATTTAAAGAGGCATTGAAGGTTAGTATTGCACATGTCAAGTGAATTCAATGTGAAGATAATGGAATTACTTCCCCTAAACAGCATCCATTTTAGGACATCCTCTTTCCTCACTCCTCATACTTACATCCCTGATGGATGAGATGGACGAATAGTAGATATGAGAAGTAGGGATGATGGATGAGAAGTAGGGATAATGGATGAGAAGTAGGGATGATATATGATGGATGAGAAGTAGGGTTGATGGATGAGAAGTAAGGATGATGGATGAGAAGTAAGGATGATGTACGATGGATGAGAAGTAGGGATGATGGACGAGAAGCAGGGATGATGAATGAGAAGTAGGGATGATGGATTAGAAGTAGGGATGATGTATGATGGATGAGAAGTAGGGATGATGGATGAGAAGTAGGGATGATGTGTGATGGATGAGAAGTAGGGATGAGAAGTAGGGATAAGGAGTGAGGAAAATGTCCTAAAATGGATGCTGGGAGACACGCCCCCAAGATGGCGGATGGGTGAGACAGAGATCTGTGTCTCCCCGCCTGCCACCTGAGGGCCCCGCCGCCCACGAGCCCACCCGGGCAGGAATTGCATGGCTCCCGACCCCCAGAGCCACAGACAGGACCAGATCTTGGTGACGGCCCGGGTCGCAGTGGTGTGATCATTTGGAGAAGGTGTTCAGTCCGGGAGGCCAGAGGACGTGCGACCACATCTTCAAGATGGCGGGTGGGATCGGAATTAGCGCATCCCCGCCCACCGGCAGTAAGCTTTGCCGCCTTTTGGGCCCCCCGGGACAGGGAAGGCACGGTCCCTGGCCCCCACAGCAACAAGGAGGAGGGGCGGTCCGAGACTCGGAGGCATCCCAGTGAGTGCGGCGGGGAGGCGAGCGGGGGGCCCTGCGGGCACAGGGCTCTGTGGTGGTGGCCCCCATGGGGGTCCCCCCCATGACTCGACTGCGCCGGCCTTGGGGGCCCCACGAGAGCGGAGGAGGTGGTGCACATGGGACCTTGGGCCTAACAGCGGCAAGGAGAGGGGCGGGGAGACCTGTGTGATGGCGCACGGCACGGGGAGGGCCCACTGAGGCCAGTGGATGGCGGGGAGCGAGCCTACTGGCCCCGAGGGTCCCGGCGGAAGGTGTCTGCGGCACTGTGACAGCAGAGGCAGCGGTGGTGGATGGGGATCCCCCGTGTTCGAGAGGGTTGTGCCTGAGGTCCTACGAAGCTGCTGGAGGAGCTGGTCTGGGGGAGCGGTCCTGGAGAAGTCCTGTGCCTACTTAGTGGGGCATTGGAGACCCCCCACGGCGTCAGCAGGTACCCGAGCACGGAGACGGGCTGGCAGCGGCTGAGATAGCCGGATCTAGGGCCCAGAGGTGGGTCTAGTGGGCGCTGAGAGGGACTGCAGGCCATGGGTCTTTCTGTTGGGCCTTCACACGGGATGAGAAGGCAGGACTTGGATGACTGCGAAGCACGGGGGTGCACATGAGATGAAGGACCCTCCTCGGGCGGCCTGTGAGGCGGTCGCCGGGGGGGCGGCGGACAGCCCTAGGATTCATTGGGGGTCAGGCAGGACCCCCCAGAATACTACCCAGGAGAGACCTGCTGTGGGGCAAGCGAGACTGATCCACTGGAGGTAGCGCAAGGACTCGGAAGCGAAGGAGCCAGCGCACTTCGTTGGCCCGGAGGCGGGTTGTGGTCGAGGCAGCCCACAAGGGCTGAAAGGGCCCAGGTGGATCGGAGGGGGCTCCCTGGTAACTGGAGTCTGCAGAGGGGCATAATGGCTGCGACATGCACCAAAAAGGACTGATCAGTCAAGGAGATGCTGGCCAAGTCTACTAAGGGCACCTCGGAGGGGGACACCGCCGGCCATGCCTCGACGTGGGTGGAGGGAGGCAAAGAGGGAGAAGGCCTTCCTGGAGGGGTTCTTTCAGTCCCTAAAAGAAGACCTACAAGTGGTGAAGAGGGACCTGTCCGAAGACCTGAAGGAGGTGAGACATGAGCTAGAAGTGGTAGGTGAGAAAGTGAACACCCTGGAGGAGCATGAACACGACTGTGAGGAAGAGATTGAACAGCTCCAGCAGGAAGTCATCCGCCTACAGGAGCAACAAATCGTGCTCTAAGCACACACGGAGGACCTGGAGAATCGCTTGAGGCAGAACAACATCCGCATTAGGGGGGCACCTACAGGGGCGGAGGAGGGCAATCTCGCCCGGTACGTTGGCTCCCTCTTTCACCAGATCTTAGGGGAGGATGCGGATAGGGAGGTGCGCATGGACAGAGTTAACAGAGTAGGCCCCCCGAGGCCGGCTCATGCCCTCCCGGCGGACATCCTGGTTTGCATTTATGACTTCCCTCTAAACTAGTGCATTCTCCGCCTGGCCAGGGAGCAACACCCGCTGAAATTTCGGGGCCATTCACTGCTCCTCTACCAGGACCTGGCGGTGATCACTCTACAGAAGAGGATGGATTTTCGGCCGATCACCACATACCTCTGGGACAAGGGGGTTGCCTACTCTTGGGGCCACCCCTTTCGCCTGATCTTCTGCTGCGAGGGCAAGCTCCACCAATTGCGCTCGCTGAAAGAAGCCTGTACCCTGTTGCAAGTGGATACACCCATGGAGGAGCACCCCCAATTCTCAAGACCTGACTGAGGGCATCAGAGGTGCAATCAATGGCAGACGGTCCTGACGTGGAACGGCCGGCCGGACCCAGAGACACTGGCTTCAGGGCGGTCCTGGAGTCCCTCGCTGGAGATGTGTTGACGCCTAAGGGGGGTGGCGAGTGAGGGGCCCGCAGTCACTTGGACATTGATCGGGGGCCGAGGGGAGCAGGTGGGCACCTGGAGGGGAATGGAAACCGGGGTGTTTTTTTTCCAGATGAGGATAAGGCATTCTGGACTATGCCGGAAGTTCCGGCTCCCCGTACTGGGGTCGCTAAGACTGTTGTCATTTATTGTGGGTTGCTGTTTTGGGGGAAGGTGCCACAGGAGGTACAAAGAGATGCATAAAGCCCGGAGGGGATGGGGGGGTCCACTACTGCCTTGGACACTCCAGAGGTGAAGGCCACGGGGAGGAGTTGGCGGTCGGCAGGCTCAAGACTCAGAGAGTGCACAATACCATACTCATTCAAGGTAATCACACTCAATGTTAAGGGGCTGAACAACCCAATCAAGCACCAGGCTGTTCTTTCATACCTGGAGAATACCAGAGCGGACCTTTGTTTATTACAGGAGACCCATCGATGCACAATAGACCACCACAGATTGCGATCGAGGTCATTCCTGATACAACATTTCTCCTCACAGGGGAACAAGGCAGCGGGGTGGCACTTTTGGTGTCGAGTTTCTTCCGGGGGAAGGTGGCTGACAGGGTTGCAGACATACCGGGCCGGTTACTGGCCTTCAGGGTACACGTAGGTGACTCCCAGATTGTGGTGGCCTCCCTTTATGCACCTAATGAGAAACAGGAAGGGTTCATACGACATGCTTTAGGAGAGGTAATGACCATCCAGGACAGACAGGTAATCATCGGGGGTGACTTTAACTTAGTCCTTAACAATGACTGGGACAGATCAGCCTCTAGATACGGGGGGCGGGGGCTTGGACATCCAGTGGGCTCCAGACATTAGAGGAGTTGGGCTTGTGTAATCTTTGGAGACATAGTCACCCCTCGACCAGGGACTACTCCTTCTACTCTCATGCTCATAAAACCTATGTGCGCATTTACTTTTTCCTGGGCATTAGAGACATTCAACAGAGTCTGAATTAGGTAGACATAGAGCCTTGAGCCCTGTTGGACCATGCAGCCGTTTCCCTAACACTGACTCTTCCGGAACATCAGAGCACCTATCGGCCTTGGAGGCCTAGGACTACTCTAATGTCGAGGCCTGAGGTGGTCACCCAGATACGGTCATCTATTGCAAATTTTCTAGACTTTAATGACAAACCCAACACCTTGGTTTCCCTTCTGTGGGAGACGCTGAAGACGGTCGTGAGGGGTGAATTCATTGCTATCTCGGCAGCGGATAACAAAGCTCGATGAGATAAGAGGGCCCAGTTACAGCAGGAGGTGACGGAACTCCAGAGGTTATACAAACATAGGGTTTGGAGGAAGCTGAGCGTAGCCAGGGCGCAATTAGCGAGCCTAGACATCTATAGGGCAGAATATGCAGCACTTCAATTACGCCACTCCCTTTATGTGGGGGGGAATAGAAGTGGGTGCCTACTGGCCAACAGGCTCTGCGCACAAAGGCAATCCCCGCTGGTGGAGAGGGTGCGGTCTGGGGATGGATGGGAAGTGGAGGACAACACTCAGATAGCGGCGGCTTTCCGCAATTTTTACAGGGACCTGTATTCCTCCGCAGGGTCTAACCTAGAGGCAATACCTCAAGGGCGCCAACACAGCACGACTCTCGGCCGATGTGTCAGCCCCGCTCGAGGCTCCTATAAGAATAGAGGAGGTAGTTTCGACAATAGCCCGATTGGCGCTCTGAAGTCGCCGGGATCAGATGGCTTCCCGGAGCTGTTTTATAAAACCTTTTGTGGCAAACTTGCCCCGCTATTGACTCGCCTTTTCAACGCCATCTCTGGTCTGGATACAATTCCACCCTCCATGCTGCATGCTTCCATTGTGGTCCTCCCCAAGCCAGGGAAGGATCCTGCATTGTGCGGGTCATATAGGCTCATTTCATGACTTAATGTGGATATCAAACTGCTCATGGGAATCCTGGCCTTCTGCTTGAACCCGCTGATGCCTGGGATGGTGGATTCGGATCAGGCAGGCTTTATCCCCTTCCGTCAGTTCCAAACAGATTATGCACATCATAGACAAAGTGCAATGTTCGGGGAGAGAACAGATGCTGCTTAGCATCGATGCAGAAAAGGCATTTTGATAGGGTCCAATGGCCCCATCTGCAGGCAACATTAGAGCATTTCAGGTTCGGGCCCGGTTTCGTGCCTGGATTACTAGTGTGTATAGCCACCCAAAGGTCACAGTTAGGGTCAATGGGATAACATCTAACTCATTCCCGGTGGGGCGAGGTACCCGGCAGGGGTGCCCACTCTCCCCGCTACTGCTCGCTCTCTATATGGAACCCTTTGCGCAGCACGTAAGGAACGATCCAGAGATCACAGGGCTATGTTTGGCGGGGAAGAACATGTCATGGCACTCTATGTGGATGACATGGTGGTGGCATTGGATAATCCACTGAGGGCCCTGACGGCTTTCCTGAGGGAGGTGGCGTCCTTCGGTGAGGTCTCTGGGTTTAAGATTAATCTCCCAAAATCACAGGCCCCTAGCCTTACACTCCAGAGGGTTGTGGTAGAGCAGCTGAATAGGCAGTACCCATTTCAATGGCAACCACAGTCCGTCCCATATTTGGGCCTACAGATCGCGAAGATTGTTGCTGAGACTTCCCATTTGAATTACCGGCTTCTTCTCCAGGGTGTCCAACGAGACCTGACCCGGTGGAGAGCACACCCTATCTCTTGGTTAGGCAGAATAGCGGCCATAAAAATGTCAATACTGCCCAGGGCCCTATTAGTCTTTCAGATGCTCCCAGCGGAGCCCCCTCCGGGCGCCCTCCAGGTGCTACAGAAAGCCATTAGCCATTTTATCTGGGCTGGGGGAGCGACCCAGAATGACCCGCCACTTATCCTGCTAATATCCACGGGAGGGTGACTTGGGTGTTCCTGACATGCAGCAGTACAATAGGGCTGCCCAGCTCCGCTACCTTCTGGAGTGGTCACGGTCGGAATCCAACAAGAGATGGCTCTTCCTGGATAGGGCTGTCGCAGGGACTGCCCTGTGGAAGATCCCTTTCATCCAGTGCGGTCACAGACCGAGGGGTCTTTACTCTTCCCCGTCACTGGCGCAACATTGAAGGCATGGGACCAAGTAGCCTGCACTAAAGAGCTTACTACCTTTCCGTCGCCCCTGAGCCCTATAGTTCGGAACCCAGACTTTACACCGGGCTTGAGCCAGAGACGTACAAGCTCTGGTCTACTCTAAACTGCCGCTCCATAGAACACTTATTCAATGGGGAGGGCATAATATATTTTGATAACTTCAGGAAGGCTCACTCTTTGAGACAGAAAGAATGCAATATCTACAGATACGGCATTGGGTGATGAACCCCTCGATGCTAGAGGCGGCATCCCGTTCCCTTCTGAATGCCCTGATTCAATTGGCAGTACACAGCCTAGAATCCCTAGCGAGCGGAGGTGGGAGATGGAACTGGGGAGGGACCTCTCACCCAAGGAGTGGGAGGCGATCTACTATAGGGCCAGACACACGGCGCACAGTATGGCAGCCATGGAGACCGCTGTGAAAATAGCCATGTATTGGTACCTCACCCAGGCCCGGCTTCATAAGTGTGATAGTTCGCATTCTCCTCTGTGCTGGCAGGGTTGTGGGGGGACGGGTACACTGACACATATTCTCTGGGACTGTCCGAGGCTGGCTTCATACTGGGAGTGCATCCTGGATGACATCGATCATCACATGTCCACTCAGCAGCCGCGACTTCCGGCCACATTATTCTGGGCCTCCTGAAGCCCTTGACATTTCCACTCAAATCACTAAAAGGTCGCCAGATTTGCCTCGCACTTGGCGCGGAACTCCAGAATATTTTGTCGCACTGGGGCTCACCCCAGGTTCCCACCCAGCTGGGCTGACTGCATTGGATGTGGCAGATTCTGGGGATGGAATGGATTTCGCTTGCCCTACAGGCTTGTGATCACTCCTATATGGAGCTGGAGCACCCGTTTTTGACTCTACTTGCAGGGGAATTTTGTGAGTTGACATGCCCTAAATACCTACGTCTCCTTCGTCTACCAGAGGGGGGGCAGTTCCTAGAGCAATGAGAGATAGTGGGAAATCTTCTATGAACGCACGCACGCACGCTCCCACATCTGGGGGGTCCCTGTGGCACCCTGGAGGTGAGGGGGATCAGGGAGGGGTTAGCGGGAGGGGGTCAAGGTTAGGGGGTAGTTTCTCCCCATTGCTCTTTCTCTTGTTGGAGGGCAGATTTCTGCTCATGTTTTCATTGGCTGTTGAAAATTAATAAAGAAGTTTGAACCACTTGAGTATGTGCTGGCTGGTTTCCTTTTGTGTAAAATTGTGTTGCCTGTTTTTAGCTCTAATACATTTCTAATTGTTTTATAGCAGTAACGGTATTCCAGGAGTCCTGAGGATGGCTTTCCATCTGTAACAGTTACATACAACCCTTTCTGATCTAAAGTAATCACAGCATCTGCAGAGCAGCTGGCTTCCCTCCGCCTGTCCTAAAACTTTGGACATCGATTCTGTGGAGAAGGAGGAAAATCAGCCTGTTCCATTTGAACATGTGAACCCTGGGCTACTTTCAGGCATTCCCACTTCCAGTGCCCTAGCAGAACACAACTGAAACACGAGGAGCTACCAAGCAGAGCAAGCTATTCCGTTCCAGACCCTTGATGTTTTCCCACTCTCCTCTCTTCCTGTCCACCCTTCCCTCCCTGCCCCCCCTGTCACTCCATTCCTCCCACCTGTTTGTTGAAAGAATGGCAGTTGTAATGATCTCAGTTTAGAATCAGTGGTTTCTTTTTTAAGCTTTTGAGATGGCCACACAGAGATTGGCTACAGAAACCAATTCAGACAAATTTTGTTTTGCCAAACAGTGGATATAGGGTGCAATTGCTCTTGCACTTTAAGCAATACTCCTTGAACCAATGGCTTTTACTGCTACTTGAGCCATTTCTGCAGACTTGTAACACCAGAATAGGAAATAAATAAATCTTTTAAATGGCCATGAAAATGATCAGGGACTTCCCCTTTATATTTTTCATTTATTAGGCTACAGCCCATCAGTTTAAGCTTGGAATACTTCAATAACAGCATGCTAAAATGCATCAGTAGCAGCAGTTAGAGCTACATGATTTACAGGTTATGGTCGTGGCCAACTGGCTCTATTTCCCAGCCTATCTTTCGCCTCTCTTGACATGATAATAGTAAGCAATCAAATAGCACCATCAGCCCAGCTGAGATTGTACGATTCAAAAACAGTCTGCAATTCTCTGAATTTCTGGTGATGACCTTGTATCTTAGAAAACTGACATGTGATATTTTGAAGGTCAGATGAGGACCAATGGACATGAATAGTGAGCCAATCCTGTTCTCCTGGGCCAGAGTATTCTCGCATTAAGTTTGACACACAAGAGCTTACTGGAATCTTAACTGTCCTCACAACTAGTTGTAGAGGCCTGTCTTTGGGATTGTGACCATGCTTACGGTCTCAAGATCATTGTCTTGCAGTCAGTCTGAGACAATCCCCAGCTGTAATCAGACTGTGAACCCCAACAGACCAAGCAAGTGTTTCAAATCAGTGGGGGGAGGAATTAGTTCAAAGGTGGTTAATACAGAGTCATCATTTTAGCCTCTCAGCTTGTGCTAGTGATTGTTGCACAACTGTCAGATGATCTGAAGTTTGCCACGCAATAGCTTGCTGGTGTTGTCACAGTCTCATATGCAATAAGTTATGTAACCGTTGCATCTCACACCATAATGGGAAAACTCAAAATGTCTAGTATGTTTCCCTAGTTTTCCTCAGTTGTTTCAGCATATAATTTCTTGTTCACAGCAAATAAACATGGAGGATCCCATGCAGTAGGGATGTAGGCTAGTACAATACCCCAGATACCATTGTGGGTGTTGGACGTGGCCCTCTCTGCAGGGTCATCCATAGACCTTTTGCCTTTTCCCTCCACTTTTTGCTCAATTCGTTTTGGTTGGCTTTAGGATTCTGTGCACTTTACTACTGCTAACCAGTCCTAAAGTGCAGGTGCTCTGTTCTCTAAAACGTGTTGATATTGGCTTATACACAAGTGACATATTTAATTTACTTGTAAGTCCCTAGTAAGTACTAGTAAAGTACACTGTATGTTCACAGGGCCTGTAAGTTAAATGCTACTAGTTGGCCTGCAGCACTGAGTGTGCCACCCACTACAGCAGTCCTTTCAAACATGGCTTAGGTCTTCCATTGCAAATCCTGTGTGCGCAGTTACAAACTGCCATTTCGAGTTGGCAAGTGTACCCAGTTGCCAAGCCCAAACCTTCCTTTTTGTTACATACAAGTCACCCCTAAGACAGGCCCTAGTTAGCCCCAAGGGCAGGGTGCAATGTATTTAAAAAGTTGGACATATACTTTTAAGTTTAACATGTCCAGGTAGTGAAAGACTCTTACATTCGTTTTTCACTATTGCAAGGCCTATCTCTCTCATATGATAACATTGAGATTACCTAAAACATCTTTTAAGTGTAATTTCCAATTGGGAAAAGATAGAAATATGGAGTTTGGTGCCTCTGGGCTCACAATTTAAAACCATAACATATGGTGAAGTTGGGTTTTAAATTTTAAGTCTGAAAACACCACTTTTAGAAAGGTACATTTTCTGACTTTAACCATTCTGTGCCTGTCTCTGAATACATGTTTGGGGTTGTTGACAGCTGAGTTCTGTGCCTCCCCTTTAGACAGTCACACACAAAGGGAGCTTGGGTGTGACATTTGCATCCTGATGGCCCATCACCAGGCTGATGGTTCTGCCTTGGCTAGATGGGTCGGAGGAGCTGACACATATACCTGAATAGGGCTGTGC
This sequence comes from Pleurodeles waltl, assembly GCF_031143425.1. Lineage (NCBI taxonomy): Eukaryota > Metazoa > Chordata > Amphibia > Caudata > Salamandridae > Pleurodeles > Pleurodeles waltl. The sequence continues at coordinate 1,895,436,356 of NC_090440.1, forward strand.
CTCTCCTCACACAAAGGGCTGCAGACCCCCCACGAGATTGTCTAGAGCCGGGGAAGCAAGTCAGGGACCTACTCATCTTCAAAGGCCTCTTTGAAGTCTCCCCCACTTCAAAGGCACATTTGGGTATAAGTACTGGACCCCAAACCCCAGCAAATCAGATCTCTACTGGAACTAAGGACACTCTGTCAGGAAGAAGGACTGCTGTGCTGCCAGGAGGGACTGCCACTCTGCAACTGCATTACTGTATTGGCCTACTGCTGCCGGCTGATTCTGCCCTGCAGTAAGAAAGACTGGACTTGCTCTCTACATCCTTGAACCCAAGAGTCTCCATGGGCTTGCTTGCCCACTGTTCTACCCTAGGCCTCAGGGACATCAAAGACCTCATTATTTGTCTGATTGGCACTTGTTGCACTGTTCTACCTGTCCCAGCACTCCGCTTTGTAAGAGTGTAATGGATTGTCAGCTCGCGCTATTGGGAAGTGACAGTGGTGTGTAATTTCCAAGCATTTTCCCATTCTTGCAAGCCCCCATTGACTTGTGCCTGGAGACAAAGCACCCGCCACCCCAATCTTCATGCCGATCAGACTTTCCATCTCTCTTCCTGTGGAGCCGACATTTGTCGAGGGAAATACCTCTCCAGCGCAGCTCACTCCCTGCAAAAGGGGAAAGGCGACAACTGGCACTGAAGTCCCTCGGGCTGAGTGGGAACATCACCTGTTAGTCATTTTCCCTGCTGCCACACTTTGGGAACCTCCCTTAGCGAGGCCCTGCTCCTTCAGTGAGCGGCTCTAACATCATTGAAGCTCCACTGAAGGAAATCCCCAGCGTGGCCCTGTGCAGCAGAGTGTTGTGCAGAATGATGCAGGTGGAGCCTGCACCAACTCCCCACCGCAGCCCGAGGGACCTGAGTACGAAAACGTGCTCTGAGGCCCGTGAATAACGCCAGCACCCGGATTCAACGCGTACCCTGTGAGTCCACTAGCGGCTTGCCCAGACCACGGCCATGTGCAACCGTCTCTGTTTGATTACATGGATTGGACCAGAGTGGTCCAGGTATTACTATAAGTTGCACCTCCCTTATGGGGGCTACGTACTTTTCTGTCAACTACAGTGCTTCCCGTAATTGTTACCTCAATCATATGCTGCTGGCAAAACCCCCATTGGGAGCCTAATCACAGTAAGAGAAGCGCAACGGCTTCTAAGACTACATGATTATCTGTACTTTTGAAAATTCTCATATATTTTAAAGCAGTACTTTGATTAATTTAAAAAGTGAAAATGTTGTGATATACTGATTGGATTTTTTCTGCTTTGGTCTTACTTTATTCACATAAATAATTCCTATTTCTTCTAAACCTGTGTGGAGTTTTTTTTGGTGTTTTCATTGTGTTACTGTGTGTGTGTATATTGCACATATACTTTACACATTGCCTCCAAGAATAAGCCTGCCTGCTTTGCGCAAAGCTACCAGAGGGTGAGCACAGGTTATCTCAGGTGTGTAGATAGCTTATCCTGATAAGAGTGGTGGGATCTGCCCAGCTTAGACGCATACCCTAGCCAACCAGAAGCCCCATTTCTAACAGTGGGTGATTCCTGAAAGAGCATAGCTGATACACATGCTAAAAATCTGTGGATAAAAGCATGGGAAAGATGAATGGGTTAGGTGACGCAAATGGTGTGACGTCCTTGTTTCAGGACATAAGGGAGAAGACACATGGGGTTGGACCTTGTCAATTCTTAACTTGTAATGTTTTAGTTAATAAATTACAACAGCGGTTCCCAACCTGTGGTCCGCGGACCCCCATGGGTCCTTGACACATTCCCTCAATCATGCAGGCCCCCGCCGGCAGGAAGGCACTTCTTCAGCTGGGGCCTCCCGCTGCGTATTTGTAATATTTATTACTTCATTTGTGCAGCAGTTTGAAAAGCATGTCAACGTTCCATGTACATCCAGCAGCTTTGGGAAAAATAAAAGTGTCAAGATAACTCTGATGATTAATGTACCTGCTGGAGAGAGATGGGCGTTTGGTCCAGTGGTAGTCTTGACTCATCTAAGGTAGTGTAGATGGTTAATATGCCTGCTGCAAAGAAAGTGTATTATGGAAAGAACAGTAATTCATGTGCATAGCGCATTGGGTTACTGCTTTTGTCACATATTCTTTTGATGCTGTGCAATTCATAAGTTACAATCATAATCTAGCACAGTGAGCTGTGAACTGCAATGAAAGAGCTGCATGCAAACTGCATGGCACAAATTAGAAAGTTTTGTTTTTTCCCCCATCTTTCATTATCCTTATGCTACTAAAAAAAGGTTTGTTTGTGTAAAAATACATTCTTGTTATTAAAGCCAATGCTAACCACTGTGTTATATTCTAAATCCTAAGTTTGTGCTTCTCCAGACCAAGAACTCTTAGAAAATGCCTTCCAGTATGGATGACATGTGAATCCTGTGCCTTGCAGTACCTTTTAAAGTGCACCAACACCCTACACTGGTATGAGAGGTGCTATAAAACAAATGAATTACATGTGACAGGCTATGGAGAGATGAGAGGCCCTTATGGTTTTACCTCCTTTCCCCACCACATAGTTATGTGAAAAAGCTATCTTAGATCTTATGTACCTAAAAATTAAAACAGAAATCGCTTGGGAAATGTAGAATCTGACCTGATGCAGCGCCAACCTTCCCATTAATTTTTTAAAATTTTTGCATATTATTTCAATATAAAATAATTATATCTTTAGTAATTCAAGTATTTGTTTGGTGTGTACTTGTTTGTATATTTTTGTGAATTACTGTTTTAATGCTTAAAACTTAAATTGTACAAATTGCTTGGGAGTCCCTCGATTCCAGTAGAGATTTGCTGGGGATCCTCAAGAGTCAAAAGGTTAGGAACCACTGCTTTACAATGCACTGAATATGCAGCACCCACGTAAAAGCGCAGGCATTAAAATAAAATGGCAAGGAACATGGGTCTTCATCTGTCAGATAAGCAATGGGCGACGACGCTAAAATTTGTCAAGAAGGCATCACCTGCAGGTAACTCCAGGCTAGAATACACAGTTTAACTACTTACACCGGCCCTTCCTCACTTCGAGATGTATAAACTGAATGTTTGTGAGGCCTTCCTTGGAGGGCCATACATGCAGACACACTTTTAACATATAGTGTAGCCCTGTGTTAGGACAAGCATGGGCTAGGGAGATGGAAGTGTGAATACTGAGCCTCGAGTCTGCTTACTGGATCTGATGCCTTGCTCAAAAAATAATAAATATGTGTATACATTTGTGGATCTGGTGCTAATCTTGTTTAAAGGTGGTATTGCCGTGTCCTGCAAATCACCTCCTGTCCCGCACCTACTGTTGGCTCAGGGATTTGCATAAACGCCCCACCATTGCAGCTGATTCACTTAATGTGCTGTTCAGGCTTGGGGGCATGGGCCGAGATGGAACAATCTGGGACATCTACCTCATACAACTGGATGCCAAACTTAGTGACTGGAGAACATGTTGGTCGTATGGTATAAGCTCTATCTTGACACTGCTGGGCCATCCGGGTCCTGAAGCAACAGACATACAAGTTGCCATAACCTCATCCTACTGATACTATGTATACTGTAGTTGCTCTGCATTATATATCTGAAAATTCATTAAAGAAATACAAGACAAACAAGCATTTGCAATGCAATGGGTCTCGCATTTGCTTGAGTTAGAGCTACTAGCGTTGTAAACTTCCTAACTGGACTTTTCTTGCCACATAAATTGAAAATTAAAAGTAAAACTGTTTCACATAAGCAAGCTGATTCACAGCACTGGGGCCGCTATGAGCATCAGCATCAAGAGACACACAAAAGGACAAAGAAGTTCGCTCCCAGTCAAACTTGTCAGCAAAATAATTAGCCATGTAACAGGGGCGATGGCCAAGGCGGTAACAAAACCTCTCCAAGGAGGACAAATGTAAACCATTTACCAATGTCATCAAAGGATTGTTGAAGGGCAAGCCCACGAAGGAGTGGTAGTGATGGGCGTGAGGTGGGCGTTGTTAAAAGCCCAGATACATACCAACGCGCTGCTATGCTCGACCTAAAAAGGATCTGATGCTCACTGCTTGCAGAACATGCCGTTCACCTACATGTTTGAATGCTGTTACGTAAAATACACAAAGCTCAATTTGAAGAGATGAAAGAGTGAAAGAGAGAGAGAGTGGAGCGACTTTCAAATGAAAATCAACTGGAATTGTAAGCATCTTGTTTTTGCTTGGCTGGCCTCGTTTTTAAAGGTATGTTGTTCCACCTTATTACAATGTAACCCAATCTCATCATGTCCTTGGCGCTGCTGAGTAATCTGAATTCCGGCAGTTTACACATATTCAATGTCCGGTAAAACTGCATTTGAGACCAGAGACAGAAAACGATTCATTGTATTTTCATGAAATGTGCTGCATTACTCCACAGGACACCTTGTATCAGCTAATTAACCCGGGAGGCCATCTAGACTTCCTGGAGGCAATACGCACGAGTCACTGCTCGAAATCACTGCAGGCAAACCCAGGCTCGTACAAAACCCATACGTACACACTTTAGATGTGCGGCTCTGGTGATAAATTGGTGTTTTGAGAGCAAACTAATCATCTCGACTTAAAATGACCCCACATAGCTAATTGCAAGTCTATAAGCACAAGACACTTGCACTCATAACGTTCAGCAGCTGTGGGGCTTTCATGTTAATTCTCCACCTTTTTTCCTATCCAAAATACAACCCCATTAATTTACGATCGTTTCCTTCATCTCCTCCACTCCACGTAAATGTGAAGCCCCTATTTATTAACCCACTGGACATCTTGGTGCCCCATTACCGAAAAGTGCAAGGTGGGTCTCGACAGCACGTTGATTTAGTCTCACACGAGCATGTGTAATGTGAACAAATTAGACGTGCCCTGATTCTTGTAGGTCAGGGTCCCATCCTCCTCCTTCTCCCCTCCTAGCGGTCCATGAAGGGGAACTGTATACCAGATAAGATTAACTAAAAGGACAGGTAAAGGCAACACGTTCTGAGTGACAACGGCCCTGGAAGGGCTATGACACAAGACCGTAGATGTTAAAACCAGACGGCATGAGTGGACATTGGGCTACTGTGCCGCCTCAGGTTAACTGAGCAGTAGTGTAGTAAGGATGCCACGGACCCTGGTGCAGGCAAGGTAAATGGTCCCTTTGGCTGCTGTTTGTGTAGCAAAATACAGCAATTGTCAGGGTTCAATGGGCCTCTTAGGGCTCTGGGCCCCTGTGTACTGGTCCTCAATCAATCAATCAAACAGGATTTATAGAGCCCGGCTAATTATGAGGTGCTGACAACATAGCTTCTAAGGGCTTCAATTGAACAGCCAGGTCGAGTTCTTTCCTGAATTCCAGAAGAAAGGTTGAGGTCCGTAGGTGACGGGGAGTTCATTCCAGGATTTCACCACGAGTTAGAAGAAAAAGCGCCCTCCACTTTTGCTTCAGTGGGTGCTGGGGGTGTGGTTGAGGGTGAGGGGAAGCGGAGCACAGGTGTCTGGAGAGTTGGTGGAAGTCCAGGCGGTGGTTGATGTATGCTGGTGCTTGACTGTGAAGGCCCTTGTAGGTGTGGATCAGCATTCTAAATTGACACCTCTTCTGAATGGGGAGCCAGTGGAGCTTCTTGAAATGGAGGGTGGTGTGTCTCCGTTTGGGAAGGTCGAGGATGAGCCTGGCAGATGACTTCTGAATGATCTGTTGCGTGCTGATTCCTACATAGAGTGCGTTGCTGTAGCCCAGCCGGCTGGTGACTAGGGCTTGAGTGATGGTTCGTCTGGTGTCGACATGGAGCCATTTTAAGATCTGACAAAGCACGCGAAGAGTGTGGATACAGGCGGAAGAGACTGCGTTGACCTGGTTTTTCATGGTGAGCTTGCTGTCGAGGATGATGCCAAGGTTGCCAATGTGGTCTGTCAGAGTGGGTGCTGGTCCTGGTTCGGTAGGTGACCAGGAGTCATTACACAGGGAGATATTTGTTAACGAAGATTAGCACTTCTGTTTTGTTTGTGTTGAGTTTTAGGCATTTGTTATTCATCCAGTCTGCGATGCCCATCATGCACCTGTAGATGTCGAACAGTGAAGGTCTGAGGAACAAGCCTTGAGGCTGAAGATGATGTACTTGGGTTCGGAGGTGGCATGTGGTAGGTAGATTCTCTGGGTTCTTCCGGTGAGGAAGGATGCGATCCATTTGAGAGCATCTCCTTGGATTCCGATGTGATGAAGCCTCTTGATAAGGATGTGAGGGCATACAGTGTTGAATGCTGCTGAGAGGTCAAGGAGGATCAGGGCAGCCATTTCTCCCTGGTCGAGGAGGGCTCTGATGCCATCAAAGGCCGGAATCAGGGTTGTTGCAGTGCTGTGGTTGGTGTGGGATACAGATTGGGAGGGGCCCAGAACATTGCTGATCTCCAGGTGTTTGTGAGTTGGCAGTTGATGGCCTTTTCAAGGACTTTGGCAAGAAGGGGGAGCAGAGAGATGGGATAGGAGCTATTGAGTTCGCTGGGGTTGGAAGAAGGTTTTTGAGGAGGGGTTTAACTTATGCATCTTTTCACACTTCGGGGAAGTGGCCATGGTTATGGATGAGTTGAAGATGGTGGTGAGCTTGTTGCTGACCATCTTGCTCCTGAGGTTGGAATTGTGGTGGGGACAGGGGTCCACGGTTGCTCCTGAGTGGACGGAGGTCATGACGGCTGTGGTGTTTTCTGTGTTGAGCTGGTCCCAAGTGGCGAGCATGTGATCGGAGATAGCATCGGGGTTTGCATCCGTGGTAGTGAGGAGTTTGAAGGTGTCAGCGGCGGTGGAAAGGGGTTCAAAGATTGTAAATGGCGATCTTGTCATGGAAGAAGTCCGCTAGAGTGTTGCAGAGTTCCAGAGAAGAGGTGATGATGTTTTCAGTGGCTTAAGGGTTGGAGAACTCTTTGACAATATTGAAGAGCTCTTTGCTGTGGTTAGAGATGGTTTCAATGCAGTCAGACAGGGCGTTCCTCATTGTCTCTTTTAGTAGCTGGTGGTACTGGTTGAGCGACAACTTGAGAGTGGCTGGGTCTATGGGCTCCTTGCTGGTCTGTCATTTCCTTTCTAGTCGCTTGCAGTTGCGTTGGTGGTTTTCAGTTCCATGGTGTACCAAATGGCCTGTTTTGTGGGTCTCTTGAGTGTGGTGGGCTAGACAGGGCAATCAGTGATTCAGGCGGAGAAGTTCTTCACAGCCTGTTCTAGGTTGGTTGCAGTGTGAGGGCGGGAGGTCTTGAGGGTGTAGTCCACTGGCACTCTGATACTTTGTTTCTGCTGTGGTGTGAGGTGCTGGGAGGCTTGGTGGTGGTGCCAGGGGATCCTGTGATGGTGAAGTGGACAAAGGCGTGGTCTGTCAAAGGTGAGCTTGGTGAGTTGAATTCTGTCGCTGGCCGTGAAGATGGGGTCGAGTGTGAGTCCTGCATAGTGTGTGGGGGCAGTGACTAGTTGGGTGAGGCTGATGTTGTTTATGCTTTTGAGGAGGTTGGCAGTGTTGGCATTGTTGAGGTCGTCAAGGTGGGAATTTATGTCTCAGAGGAAGAAAAATGCTGTGGAAAGAATAATTGAACAGAAGCGTGAGCTGGATAATATTGTTAAAACACTGTGAGAAACAGTCACAAACCTTCAAGTGACCACAAAACACCTGAAGGGAAGGCACTCAAAGCAACAACCTTCACTTTGTCAGGTCTCCTGAAAACATCACACAAAATGCACTGGAACAATTCTTGGAATAATGTAGTCAGACCTTTCAATCTAAAGCAAAGTTTCCTGATCAAACGAACCCTCCAGGCACTCATACAGAAACCACTGCCAGGGGCATCACCTTCTTCCACAATTGCATGTTTTTTTAACTATAAAGGTAGAGATGAAATCTTCAAAACTGCCAGAGAGAAAAGCACACTGTAGCATGATATGCACCACGCAGTGATATTCCCAAATTATACCAAGTGCCTACAACAGCAAAGGCCATCTTTCCATGAGGTTAAAAAAAGCTATGAACATCCTGTACGTTATGTTATCTGGCTAAATTAAAGACCATATTCCAAGGCCGATTGTTTTTCTTGGATACTCCAGAGTCAGTCGTGGAGTGGTTGGAATGGAAAAAGAAAAGCACGCCATAAGACCAAGCATTCCCCTCCACTAAAGGCTAAATGCATCTCTAACCACTAACAGAGACTATCCCTAAAGCAGTGGTTCTTACATTTTTGACTTCTGTGGACCCCCACTTAAACATTAATGCAATCTGGAGTCCCCCGCTGTGTCATTATTGGATGCTAGAGACCCAAGTCTCAGCATTTTGATGATTTGAACCTCAAAACAATACACAAAACTACAGAAACAAGCATTCATCAAACAAATTCTGTTGTGAGGTTAGTCGTTAGGCACATACTCACACTTATTTTTGCCTATTTTAGCTTAGGTCTGAGGCCTGTGCCCCTTCACTGAGTCACTTGGCATTTTATTTCTTTTATTATTTTAGCGAGGCATCATTTTAGTGGTGATGTTTTATTATTCTTATCTATTGTCCTTCTCTGTAGAATGTTGTTCTTCATTGCTTTGCACTGCATTTCACTCTGTGCTCTCATCAAGGCTGCATATGATAGGTTCTCGGGTATTGCCCGCTCAGAGAGTACAGTGTCTTCCGTGCACATGTTTTGTCACATCAGGGCAGTTCCTAGAATAACACAATGTTTATTATAAAACAACAGGCTGCCTTAGTGTGCTTGGAGGGGACATTCCAGTCAGATCGCCATCTTATGCTTCCAGTCGCCTTTGTACTTTCAGCAGAAAATTAGCGCTTCCTCTTCTGTCATGGAGGAGGATTTCCAGCAGAGTAACCAACCTGTCCTTCACCTACAACACAGATACAGATATGGGACTTGCGCTCCAGTCCCGGGACTTGATGGGCAGATTAGGGCTATCACTGCTACTTGTTCACATGTAGGAATCTTAGTAGTGTGTGTAGGAAGATTGGTAATACTATTGTAACAAATATGGTGGGACTGTTTCTATGTTTCACTTTCTTGGTCACCATTGTAATAGTGTCTGGTTTCATTATCCTTATAATCGCACTTCAAGAATTTTTAAGTAGGATGCATTTGCTCCAACAAATCCTAGTGAACCAAGATATGCTTCTGCTTGTCATTACATGTGCAACCGAGAGAACAGTGCGCAATCTGTTTCCACCATGACTTACCCGAGGGGTCTAAGAGGATTATGTGATGGGCTGCCACAAATCACTTTTACCTATGGTATTTGTGAGGTGCTGCTAGCTGGCCGAACAGGTTAGGCTGACAGCTGCCACACGGTTTGGGATCGGACTCAGCTCCCCGTACTCGGTGGTGGTGCTGCCCAAAATTCAGCAGTCTTGTTATTTTGGCGAGAGTCTCAGAACAATACACAAATGATGATATATTTTATTTAATTCACAAACAAATACAAAAAAAACAAAATTTTAATTTTAATGGGAAGGTTGGAGCTGTACTAAATTCAGTGAGGTCATGCTATTTTCTGTTTGATGCACTTGCATTGTTCCCACAAATCAATCTGAGGATACCAACTTAATTTTTAGCCTCCAGTTTCAAGTGCCTTTCAAATGTACAGTGTGTTTTAAAAAATTTTATTTTACTCGTTGTTTCTTTATTTATACACACTTTATTAATCTGTTAATATTATTTAATTTTCTAAACAATCGCAAATCCCCAGGGGTTCCTGGACCACAGATTTTAAAAAACTGCCCTAGAGAACAACCCAATCACTGTGTGACTATAATCACACCAGCTTTACCAAAAGAAATGATTCATTGTACTCAGCTCGAGGTACCCCAATGTGCTTTAATTTTCCCACCTACCTCCGGCTTCAGACTGGAGCATGCATATGGACAAATTTAATAAAGGCATGGTGTTGATGAAAGACAAATGAACATCAGCTGAACCACAGAGCCCTGTGAATGCTTCAAGCTATAAGAGGGATAGCAGTGGAGACTTAAAGCTTAATAATACCCTTATGACTTCCTAATGGGTACCAAAAACACAAGTCAACACAACAAGCACAACCAGACATGCAAAGCACACTCCATGTCACTACACCCATTCCGTAGGGTTTTTACTGTTTCAGGATTTAGGGCCAGATGTATGAAAGCTTTTTGCATTCACAAACGGTGCGAATGCCCGTTTGCGAATGCAAAAAGCCATTTCAGAATGTATTAAAGGCATTCTGAAAGCAATTTTAAGGAATCGCTAAAATAGCGATTCCTTAAAATTGCGACCCTGTTTAGAGAGTCGCAAATTGCGACTCTCTAAATAAGAAATCACAAATATTTTTTATTTTTTTATTTGAGTTCATTCGGTCTAGAAATCTAGGCCATTTAAAATAACAGAGATAACAATCATACATGATAAATAGTGTTTGTTTGGGAGAAAAAAAAAAGAAATATATATAAAAACAGTAGTAATCAGGACAGTATTAGAATAAGATCAACAAGACTAGATATTTGATTGTAGATAAAAAATACAATAAATAAGACATGGGTTAAAATGTTAAGAGAGAAAGGATAAAAACTAGGATATAAAATTATGTCTAACATACCAATGTGTGCAAGTGTTTCCCCGTAGGACCTGGCCCTCATCAATCCTCATATAGGGGGCAACAGGTTCCTGCTAAGAAATTTCTACTGATACTACTAAAAAATAACAGCTGGGACTCCTTCTGTCGACTAATGTCAAGATGGCTCACATGCCCTTTAAAACAATAAACCTACGCTGGATGTACCAGGCCTCCGCTAAAAATTTGGTAACTGTAATAGCTACAACGGAGGATGTGTCGTATGTACAGATTCTGGTGGCGTTTGCTCTATCATGTAATGACATATTTTTGCAGAGGGGAATGATCCACCTCCCTCTGGGGCTCTTATACAAAGGGCAAACAAATAATATGTGCTCTATTGTTTCTTTACGATTTTGGCAAGAGATACATCTATCATTTGAAACGATGTTAGAGGACCAGTGAGCCGTAAAACCATTGATAGGCAGTGTACCATATCTTAATTGGAGATATAGAGCACGGGCGTACGGAGGCATGGGAAGGTTCAAGAAGTTCTCAGGCCAGGGCTCGTGCTTAAGTTGGAGAAATTCCATTGTTAGCCTGCCCGCCCCTTTTTGATGCAAGGAGTCTTCATTAACTTTCTCCCAATATCTTTTAGTAACAAGTTTCCTTGCATTATCAGGGATTTGCTCCGGATATTTCCAGTAGGAAGGAAAACCTATTTTGACCCAGGCAGATTTCATTTCCTTCAGCCATGGAATTTTCTCCAGTGCCTGAGGGGTGGCTATGAGCTCTCTTATGGCCAGCCTGTATGGTTCGAGTTCAACAGATTTCCATAAACTAATCCAATAGGAAAGAGGGCTTAGGGCTGCAGTGGTTTTAATACTGTTTAAACCTAGGTGTAGCCTTAGAGGGGTCATTGATGAGCCCATACCTAGGCGGGCGATCTGTCTAAGAAAATGGTTTTCCTTGGTTTGCAGGATATCAAGGTTTTTGTGGGACCCCCAAAGTTCCGCTCCATAAAGGGCCGCTGCTCTGATTGGACATTGTAAATCTCTGCAAGTATGTTCAAGGGGGGGCTCGGAGCCTTTCTCGATCTACGGACAAGGGCCCCACCTCTCTGGCTTATAATGAGAGCCCCTTTGTCAAGGGCTGCCTTCCATTTGCCTGTGGTCGATAGTCTGAAACCCAAGTAGTCAAACTCTTCTACTTTCTCCAAAGGGATCGAGTTCATTTCTATGCTAGCACGTGATCGTTTCTTGGAGGTACTATATATCATGAGTTTTGTTTTCTTAATGTTTATGTCCAGACCATAATCACTACAAAAAACACAAAATTGGTTGATCAGGTTTTGGATTCCCATTGGCGATTTAGATATCAAAATTGTATCATCTGCATATAGCAGACAGGGGATTTTTTTCCCAACCAATTTAGGTGAATCATTTATACAGTTCTCTAAGTAGTGAATGCAATTATTGATATATAGCAGAAAAAGAGTGGGTGCCAGGACACATCACTGTCTAACACCTTTTTTAATAGCTACGGGGTCAGTCAACTCGCCCCCCTGGCCACATCTAATTTGAGCAAAGGTATCTTCATGCAGTTGAGCAATGAGTTTCAGGAGACCAGATGGCACTCCCATGTTAGATAATGTTGACCACAGCAGGTTCCTGGGGATCAAATCGAATGCGGCTCTGAGGTCTATGAAGACCACGTAAAGATTGCCCCTCCCCAGGTCAACGTTCTTCCATTTTATTGACATGAATCTTAGGGCCTGGTCAACTGTACTCACTGCAGGTCTAAAACCTGCTTGTAGGTCAGAGAGAGCTTCGGACTCCATAATCCATTCCTCGAGATGGAACAGAAGATGCTTTGCATAGATTTTCTGGGAGTTATCAAGGAGACTAATCGGATTCCTTATTTGCGATTTCTAAGCACATGTAAGACGCAATTCCTTAATGCGAATTGGGCATTAAGGAATCGCTATTTACCACCAAGTTGAACTTGGTGGTAACCATGTGCAAATTTTAAAAATGCATTTAAAATGCACTTTTAAAATGTACATGTAAAGCACACATGCCCTTTTGGCATGTGTGCACCTGACATGTCCTAAAAAACGTTTTGGGGTGCAGGAGAGGGGGCCTTAGGCCCCCAGCACCCTGGGGTTTTGCATTTCCAAAATTGCAATTTCCAGTTAAGAAATCAGAATTTTGGAAATGCAAAAAATTCGCAAATATGGGCCTACAGGCCCATAGGTGCGAATGGGGCCAGTATCGCATTTTGCGAATCAGAAATAGCGATTTCTTAAAAATCACTATTTCCGACTCGCAAAAGGCCTTCTTGATACATCTGGCCACTTAATTTAGGCAATTCTAGCTGAACAAATCCCTATATTTCAGACCGGTTGTTTTTGTTCGTTCAATATACTGCAAACACAGAAATATAGAGAGAGTGGAAGGGATTGTTGTTAATTTAACTATGCAGTTAATTTATGGCACGCAGTGCAATAAACTCTGCAGGGGCATGGGCAACCCCATTCTAACAACACCCAAATATCACCCACACTCTCAGAACTTTAACAACACATAAAAATGCCATTGGTGGAATGTGAATAGACTCCGTAATAAACTTATTAGAGAGAGAGCTCTTAAAAAAGAAAATCAATATGGAGTAGCATCCTCATGAAACAAGAAACTCACCTCCTATTCAGTGTTGGCAGATGCATACAGAGATATTTAAAATCCTATCAGGCTGGATTCATTGAGGATCCGGAGAGATTGCTAATCAGTTGCCAATTTCCCCTGACAACAAGCCACACATGGACAGGCAGAATGCGGCAATATATAACGCTAACTGTGTCCATACACAACATGCTCATCACGCTACTTAGAGTTTACGCCCCACTTCCGCTGTCCATGGCATTCCTCGCCTATGTCAGCAACATCATAGTGGAAGCCCTACTGACACACGTGATCATAGAGTGCATCTTCAAAGGGCTCATGAACAGTGACACGAACAAAGCACAGAGCTGGCTCTCCTTAGAGGTCTTTTTGTCTATCTACCTACTTGGAACTTTCTCAATGGCCCCGGTCTTGAGCAATGTTTGGAGGCATCAACACTCAGAGGTGAGGGGATACCATTTTTTATTCCAGGACACCCTAGTGCTTATCTAAATCTCATAGCTGAAATGAAGGTCCATGCCTGTGGGCTATTAGACCATGACCTAAATAAATTCCAGGTACGTTTCACTAGCCTAAAATCCCATCCAACATAGAGGCTAGACCATTGGTGTTTAACCAAACAGGAATTTCAAGACATACTTGAAGAGGAAACCACACAATTCTCCCAACACAAAACTAACATAGTGGACTCCCCTGCTAGTCCTGTGGGAAGATTACAAGGCTGTCACTGAGGAAAGTTATTTCATCTGTGGCCCACCTCAAAACTGAAAAGACGGGAATGGTCAATGACATAGTAATAAAAGTACAGGAGGCGGAAAAGGCAACAATACTAAGATAAACTACAACAACTGACACAAACAAAACTTAAATACCAACACTTATAGCTAGATGACATGGGAACAATACATTTGGCATCCCAAAGCCAACTATGTGAATAGTTGCACTGGCATAGCCACAAAGAAGGCACACGTGGGCATATAACAAATGTGGGAGAGGAAGAAAATCACTACAGAGAGGTAGGAGAATTACCAAACCCCATCCACTCCTAATCCATATAACAAAACCATAAAACATGGGGCGGGATTATTTTGATCCACTCTTACATCCCTGCTCTATACCCTGTACCTTTCCCTAAGGGGTTACCCCCTTATGGATGGAAAAGCCTCACCCACTTAACAGTGGCATGCTTCATCATCAGCTATCAAAAGAGCATGGAACAGTAATAGAGACTACTTTTGGAAGGTTGTGGAAAGAGAACAAAGAACAACATCAAATGTTTGACCACATACACCCCCCATCCAAAACAGTGAAAAAGATAGTAAAAAAACATTGAAAATGTTTACAGACAGGGGATTGAATTTAGGGACACCCCTGTTCTCTTTTACATGATCAGGAAGCTTGAGAGATAAGATTATCCACACCAGACCAAGGAGGATGAAGGAGACCAACAGACAGCATCCAACATCCGTCTGCCATATTATGACACACACACGAAACCGACAGAATACTGCCACAAACAAAAATCTGCCAGTACAAAGGTAAGAGTTAAACTGTTGGTACGAACACCCATACCATTACACCAACAAAACTACGCCCTACACATTATGACCCACGAATCACCACAGCGGACATTCAACTGCAGTAAACCATTGGTAGTACACAATGGCGCAGTCATAATGGCCACCCATATACAAAACAACACAACACTGGCCAGTACAAAAACACACACCTGACACTAATGCACACACCATGCCCACCTACCAATATCACTAAAAAACACACACCCACATTACACAACCCTTTGCTAACACGAAAAGACTGCAATAGCTAGCCATGCAAATCACAGAGACAAATACACACACACCACAACCACCCATTCATCTGTCACACACCCCACACCTCACCACATTACTCAACACCTTATGCACAATAAACACCACACAACACCAATGTCCCCACAAAGGCACCCCCGTTTCACTGATAGGGAGTTGCAGATCATGGTGGAGGAAATAGTCAGGGTAGAGCCACAGCTGTTTGGAGCACAGATCCAGCAGATCTCCATTGCCAGGAAGATGGAGCTATGGCGGAGAATCATGGATGAGTGAACGCTGTGGGACAGCATTAACGAACAAGGGACGACATCAGGAAGAGGTGGGGGAAGGAACGTTCCATAGCAGCAAGGCACCAGCTCACTATCCAGAGGACTGGCGGTGGACCCCCACCTCCTCCCCCACAGCTGATAGCATGGGAGGAGCAAGTATTGGCAATCCAGCATCCTGAGGGACTCATTGGAGTTGCCGGAGGACCTATCCCCTCCATAACTGCATGCCACCACCATCCCTCACCCTGACACTCATCACTCCACTCTGTCCCACACAGTGCAGCACCACAATTAACTAACCAAAATGCCAAGCCCTGCATGCCATACCCACTGCATGCACATCCCTCCCAGCCCTGCATGTACACCAACCACCAATGCATGCACAGCATGAAGCACTAACAATCCCACAATACATCACCACACACAAACAAAGGTGGCAGGGCAACAGCAACAATATAGGGGAAGCTAGGGACGCAGAATATGTCACAGACATGTAGCGTAATACACCACTTACATCACCACAGGTGCCCCAGCCAAACTCAGCGGCGAGGAGGTGCCACGGCTACCCAGTAACCCACCAGAAGATGCCCCCAGTGTTGAGGGCAACTCTGGACTTCTGGATCTGAATGAACTCCCTGGCCCATCAGGGACCACTGGTTAGTCGGGTACCCCAGCCCACACCCAGTCCACCACAGAGCCTCCTCCCCCAGTATCCAACACCACAGCAGCCACCTAACATCCCCAGACCTCTGTCCCAAGGACATGTCAATCAGCAGTGTGCCCACCTGTACAGGGACCCCAGTCCACATCACACAGGCAAGGCAATGATGGTCCTTGGGTCAGTGGCAGTGGGCACACCGTTCAGGAGACACAGGCACAGGGGTCCAGGGTCACTCAGAGGACAGCTGTGCGCCAGTGGGAGGACAGGCCCAGGGAACCGACTGTCCAGGAGGCACTCACTAATGTCCTGGGGGCTCACCAACAATCCCAGTACAAGATGTGTCAGGTGATAGACATCATGCAGGAGAACCAGCGGCTGCAGGAGAAGTACCACCAGGAGATCAAGAAAGAATGGCAGGCCCTGAACACCACCATGGTCTCTATAGCAGGGGTGCCGGGTGATATGGCCAACATCATGAGGGAGTACACATCACACCAGCGGGCCCCTTCCACTAGCCAGTCAACTGACCAGCCCTCCACATCTGCAGCAGCTAGTGGACAGGAGGCCCTGCCACAGGACCCACAGGCTACCAGCAACCCTCCTCCTGCAGAAGGTGACCCACCCCGCAAACATTCCCTGGGACCCAGACAGATACCATAGACACTTGCCAAGACCACTGCCAGGAAATGAGCCCCTCCTGAATGTGTCCCTTGTGTTCCACTGTATCACCTTGTCCACTTTGAACTGCCATTGCTCCCCTTCTTATGGCCCCTTGGACACTGGACCTGTGCTGCAAACAGACTGGACCACTACCCTGGACTATTCCCAACCATCACCCCACTCTATTGCACTTCCCATTGTAGAACAATTTTCAATCAACACCCTTGGACACAACTTGTGTAATAGTGCCTTATCCGACAGAAATGTGCAATGTATTGAGCTGTATCATCCTGTGCAATCATCAAGAACTTTGGGATTCCATCCAATAAATGGCCTGTAGCAGTTTGTAGTCATCACATCAGTACACAGCGGTAACCACACCAACATCTGCAAAATGGGCAGGCATAGGTGACAGTCAGTCGGGATGCTAAGGAAGTGACTGCCATCATGCTACAGCCACACAGAAAAATAATTTATTAGAGTCAGTTCTACTGTCTTATCTATGTCTCATTGGAAGTACTGCCATATAACTGATGTCCTGTTGTCCACATCCTCATCCTCCTCCTCCTCCTCCTCCTCCTCCTCACTGTCCTCAGGGTCCACTGCTGCCACAATAGCATTTTCACCCTCCTCCTCCTGCAGATAGGGCACATGTCCTCTGATGGCCAGGTTGTACAACATCCACATACAACAACTATCTGGCAGACCTTCTCAGGGGAGTAGCAGAGGGATCCACATGTCAGATGGAGGCACCTGAACCTGGCCTTCAGGAGACTGAAGGTCCTTTCAATAACCCTCCTGATATGCCCATGAGCATCATTGTACCTATTCTCAGCCCCTGTCCTCAGATTCCTTACAGAGGTCAAGAGCCAGGACAGGTTTGGGTAGCCAGAGTCACCTGCAAGAAGTGAGGGACAAACATTAGCCTTACACAATGGCATGGGGGATGACTCCTGAAGGCATACACTGACATACATTGGGTGGGGACTCAAGCCACACTCTGTGCCTCTGTAGTTGTGCTATCAGTTGTGGGACACTGCTATTCCTCACGACGAAGGCGACATGCACCGACCCAGGATACTTGGCAGTGACGTGGGAGATGTCCTGGTCAGCAAGGCACACCATCTGGACATTGAGTGAGTGGAACATCTGCCTGTTCATTGGCCTGGGGGGGGGGACAAATCCTATATGTGTTCCATCAATGGCCCCAATAACATTTGGAATATGTCCCATTACATAGAATCCAGCCTTCACAGTGGCAACATTTTCTACTTGGGGGAAAGCAATGTAGCTGCCTATGTGTTTGAGGAAGGCAGTCAAAACCCTTGCCAGCACTATTGAGGACATTGGCTGGGACAGTCCTGCATCCAAGCCCACTGTCACATGGAAAGAGCATGTTGCCAGGAAATGGAGCACTGACAGGACCTGCACAAGAGGGGGGGATCCCAGTGGGGTGACAGATATTAGATATCAGATCAGGCTCCAATTGAGCACACAGCTCTATGATAAGCCCTGTCCAGTCTATAGGTCAGTATTATGTGCCTGTCCTCCAGTGTAGCCAAGTCCACAAGGGGACTGTACAAAGGGGCTTGCCTCCTCCTCCTATTCCTCCGCAGTTGTAGGTACCCAAGGGACAGAAGAGTGAGAAGGGAGTGACAAAATGAAAAATGGATCCACCACTTCAGTGTACATAGAGCAGGTATGTATCTGGACACTGTGAATGGCTATGTATGTACAATCAACACCAATGACGCAGTTTTTATTCTAAAATTGTGTACCAACACTATAACATGGCAAACGCCTGTCCTGTATATAGGGACAGGTGAAAGTGATCTCACTCCGCCGGCATTGGGCATCATGGCGGAAGGCGGTCTGCACCGCCGTGCAATTTCTCATTGGCTAACATTGGGCTCTGTGGTGTACAGTATCCAATGAGGATCACCGCCGGTGCTGACGGTGTACACCGGCGTGGACGTGCTCCCCATTTTCTGACTATGACTTCACTTGATTCCTTACTTTCCACAGGACAACACCTCCAGCTGTATGGGCCTCCAGACCAACAGGTGAGTACACCATGGGGACGTTGCATGTGACAAGGCTTCATGCAGATGTGTTTGTGTGTGCTGGCAGTGTGTCATTTTTGGGGGAGGCTGGTGGTAGTGTAAATGCATGGCTGCGGGTGATGTGTGTGCCATTTGCAGGGCAAATGATGTCTGAACGCCATATGTCTGACAGGCTGGATATTCGGATTCATGGTGTCCCTCTGTTTGTGTTTTCCTTCCAGGTCAGTGCCCATCAGAAGAAGGGCTTGTGGCGTGCCATCACCAAGGAGGTGCGTACCCTCAGGGTTTATAGCCAGCAGAGCATCTACTGCAGGAAACAGTGGGAGGACCTGAGACACTGGGCCTGGAAGACTGCGGAGGCCCAGCTGGGGACAGCCTCCCAATGAGGAAGGGGTGCCCGTCGGAACCTGACTCCCCTGATGGCACGCATACTGGCGGTGGCCTATCCAGAGCTGGATGGGCACTTGAGGGCATCACAGCAACCACAAGGGGATAAGTCTAGTGTGTGTGACAACCATCTTTACTGCCTGGCATGGGATTCTAGTAGTGGGTTTTAGTCAGTGGATGCCCTTTTATGCCAGCTCATACATTGCTGTGTGGTCCAGCTCAGGGTTATTGGGTGAATAGCAAAATCTGGATAGCTAGGTAGGTGGCTTTCCATGCCAGTCAAGGCTTAGTAGGTCCCAGGAGGAGTGCAGATGGCAGTGTTTGGCTCTTACCTGCTGTGGTACCTAGCCAATGGTATGCCAGTATGGTGCATACTGCTCAATCTTGGTCCCTATGTGTGATGGTGATGTGTATGCCACCTGCGGTGTTGGTGCTGTAATTGACCCAGTGCTCCCCTCGTTTACCCCCCTATTATCTTCTGTCATCCTGTCCATGTGTGCATTAGCATCATCTGGCGAAGGAGCAGGGGCACCGGCGAGTGAGGGAGCTGCAGCCCATCAGACCCAGGAGGCAGAGTCCACCGATACCGAGGGACCAGTGGGACGGAGGGCGAGGGGAGCACCATGGCAAGCACAGGAGGTGACAACTCTGACTCTGAAACATCCTCCGACGGGAGCTCCCTGGTGGTGGCGGACACCTCTGGAACCATCCCAGCTACAGATACAGCCGCCACCCCCGTACCAGCACCGCCCTCCCAGTAGCCCCCCGCCGAGTTGCCCGTGCCTGATCATCCAGGAGGGTGGGCATCTCCTTCGCCCCAGGCTCCTCAGGCCTTGCCCCAGTGAGCCCTGCTGCCCTCAGTGAGGAGGCTATTGACCTCCTGAGATCCATCTCTGTAGGGCAGTCAACCATAGCGAATGCCATCCAAGGCCTGGCATCCCAGATGCAGCATGCAATGCCTTCCTGGAGGGCATTCACGGTGGCTTGACGGCCCTACAGAGATCATTTCAGGCTCTGGCCTCCTCTCTGATGGCAGCCAGAGTCCCTGGTCTGACCGTTCCCCCTCCAACTACCACTTCCCAGTCCCAGTCTGCTCAACCCCAACCCATCCTATGCACACATACAGACAAGCGTGCACACAAAACATCACACAAGATTGGCACAGACAAACACGGCAACACACTTCAAGCCACAAGCACTCACACAAACAACAGACAGATGCACACACAACAACATCCACTGCCTCCACTGTCTCCCCCTCCTCCTTCCTCACAGTCACATCCGCACTCACACGTGCATGCACTGCATCAACAGTCCCAGACCCTGCCACCCTTGCCCACAGACACCACAAGAGCAGACCCGCAGACTTGCACCCCACAAACTACATGCAAGTCACCACCACCACCTCATGCAGCACACCCCCTCACTTACAGACACCACCACAACATCCATCCACACGTCCTGTTTGTCCTCTACCATCCTGTCTGCCCCACCTCCAAAGAAACACAAACGCTCGCACTCAGACACCCAACAGCCATCCACCTCACACACGCACACTGTCCATGCACCTGCACCCAAGTCCAGCACATCTACTCCTCCTACTACTACTCCCCCCTCTAACTCCACTCACATCCCTCCTCCCACCGCAAAGTTCCTAAGAAGGTTTTCCTTGCCCAACTTGACCTCTTCCCTACCCCTACTCTCCCCCGACCTGCCCGTAAGTGCAAGGTCCCAATCACCCAGCCCAGCACCTCAGCCAACCAGTCTGCCACTGCTCCCACCCAAACGTCTGCTGCTGGCACTAAGGGGCCCCTGAGTGGGATGGCAGCCACTCCCAGCAAGGACACACCTCCACCTCAAAAACGGAGGTCTAGGGTGGTGGAACCTAGGAGAGAGAGGACGGGGTCATTGGAGGCACCTCCTAAACATGGAGGCAAGGACACAAGCCACACGACAAAGGCCAAGGGGGCCCCTCACAGGAATGAACCCAAGGATCCCCATCCACCACCTGAGGGCAAGGATCCACATCCACCACCTAAGAGCAAGGATCCCCCTCCACCACCAGGGGCCATGTATCCTCCCTCCAGAGACTGTGGCCTAAGACTCCCCTCCATGGGCAGTGGGCAAGGATCCCCCTTCAGAACCAGTGGGCAAGGAGCCCCCTCCAGAACCAGTGGGCAAGAAGCCCCCTTCAGAACCAGGAGGCATGATACCCACTCCAGCTGAGGTGCCCCACCTCCCACCCTGAGGTGCCTGCCCATTTCCAACATGATGCCCCTGAACAGTGGAGTCTGGTTGATGTCCGGAGTCAAGTTGGGGCTTGAACAATGCCCTGTGGCCATGTGTCCCTTAACTACTTTAGACTGGTTTTTGGCCCAATCTGTACATTGACGTGTATATAGTTATTTATTTATTCATTATGGTGGCTGTTGGCAGCAAATTACAGTGGTTGTAGTACAGGTAAGTGTCCTTGCATTCCTGCTCCTGCATTTCACGATATTACAATATTTTGTATTTTTTGTTTGTCGAAGTTTAAATAATTTTATTAGGATTGCGCTGCATCACTGATAATTTTGCCAAGTGAACTATGTGTTCAGAATCACAAAATTATGAATAATAACGTTGTGAGGGAAGGAAACAAGTATGTTGTCTAGCTTTACGCACACATGAGTGTATTTAAATGTATTTCAAAACGGCGTCACTTATCATGACAAACACTTTGGAGAAAGCCTAAACGTGTCGATAGGTCCACCAGTGTTGCTGTAATAAATGTGGATTATATGATAATGTCCCCTGAGTGCTGGCTCTTTCTTGTACAAGGAATGAGAAACATGGATATATATTCACTGTTAAAAACAAAGGTTAAAATAATGTTATAGTTAGGTGAATTTGTCAGTGACAACATTGACATTTTGAATAAAAGAAAAAAAGAATTTCACAAGCTGTAATTAGCAGCGCTAACAATAACTTGCACCGCGCCATACACTGCTTATATTCTCACATATGACATCACTATTGACATGTTCTCTGACATCATTTACGACATCACTGATGACATCTCTACATTACATCAAAATGTTAATGTTTTCACTGACAAATTCACCTAACTATAATGTTACTTTAACCTTTGTTTTTTTCAATGAATTTCTAGGTCTTTTCAACATAAAGTAATATTTAACTACAATACGTAAATCTAGCCCCACCCCCCACGTCAAGGCACGGCAAGGAGTCGGCCACAAGGCCTGGTCAACCCCATAAAGGCAGCCAAACCCACACTGCACAGGGGCTTTGACTGTGATCGGCGAGGGGTTGGCCACAGGACCTAGGGACCCCATCCCCAGGGCCTTTTTTTTTTTTAAAGGGGAGGGTGTGGCACATGGCCTCCCTCTGAGCCTTGTTAGGTCCTGGAGACCCCATTCCCCCGGGCCTTTTTTATTTTAAGGGAAAGGGTGACCGTGTGTGCCCTCCCTTCCCCAAGTCTTCTTAGCCCCTGAGGACCCTATCCCCCAGGGCCATTACTACATATAAAAGGGGCGGAGGTGAACAGCTACCCTTCCCGAGCCTCTTTAGGCCTTTCAGGACCCTATACCCCAGGGCCTATGTTAAAAGGGGAGGGGGCTGTGCAGTGCCCCTTCTCAAGCCAATATCCACCCCAGGGACCCCATGCCCTAGGGCTGGCTGCTATTTTTAGGGGGATAGCAATCACCCCCAGCCAATTTCAGACCCAAGGATCCCATCCCCAGGGGCCCAGCACAGGTAAAGTACGGGCCCTGGTGCCCATCCAGGGCACCTACCATAGTCTCGTTGGGGGGTCACAGAGGGAAACCACTTTGCCCCTGCAGCCCCAGCTGGCTCCCCGCATACAGCAGGAGCTGGTATTGCTTCTGCCACAGGGAGCAGCTGCTAATGTTGCTCCATGTGGGTGGGAGGAATATTTAGATCTGTTTCCTTTCCCAAAGACAGATCTAAAGTCTGCTCCTAGAGCATTTTTGAAGCTCCTGCCTGCTGGAAGCGGAATTTGGTGTTTGCTCCGACTTGGCAGGAGATTTCAAATTTTAAAATGTGGGCCATGGCCTGAATGGCCAAGATGGCTGGTGCAATTATGTGAGCTCCCAAAGGCCCCCACCCTAATACTGCTGTTCTGGGATGCTGGCATGCCCAGTGGGTCAGGGGGATGCATTCTGGTCTCCCAACGTGCAGTGGCAGCAGCGAGGCATAACCTTAGGCCATAGCAGGTCACTGGGGGAGCCGAGTCTGCGGCCGCAACCGAGCTGTGCTGCCATCCAAAATGGTGGTTGGGCTGAGGCTTGTCCCGGGCCCGCTTGAAGTACTGCGACCGCTGGACATGGTGCAGTGAAAAGGTGCTCTGTGGTCGCATCAGGCTACCAGGCACAGCTGAAATTGAGGTGTTTGCAGCCCGAATTGCCTCATCCACTTGCGGGTTGGAGCTGGGGATCGCTCCCGGGCCCACCTAATGAGCTACAACTACAGGGCATTGTGCTTGCACCGGTGACCTTCCGACACTAGATCTGGGATAAAGGACAAGACACTGTGCACCATACATTTCGGCAGGCCCCAGAAGAAAGTGATGGAACTGTGGTTCGGCCCCTCTGGGAGCACCCTCCTGGGACTGCCCAGGAGTCCAGGTATGAACAGAGCTACGGGGGACCAGGTTCCTAGGAGTGCAGAGGCTTGAGCCTGCAAGCTTGTGGTTCCTGGACAGGGGACTGATGGTGGCACCTCTATCTGGTGAAACAGGGTGAAAGGGTTGGGAAAGATCCTTTGTGAACTTGGAGAGGGCCCCACCTGGGGCACCGAGTGCAAGGGCCCCGGGGCTTAGAGACATTGCTGATGTGGCGCTTGTTCCCATGGCCTCAACCAACACCCTCAGTGACTAAATAGAAAACAGGTGGGTTGCAGTATAGGGCTTATGCCTGGGGGTGTGGGCAGCAACAGATTTGGAGGCCACATGGAATACTGGGACTATCTGCAGTTGGCATCCTTGAGGAACAGGACTTGTGACCAACTGCTCCTGCTGCACAGATAAATATCTCTGGTGCAAGCAGATAATCTCTCCCCCTGCAGCAGCACCCCACATTGGCCTCCCAGAAGACTCTACTCCTCCTGGGAGGTACCTACTTGGCGATTTGGCCCACCAAACACTTCATAATCATATGTCTTGACTGGCAGTGACATCATGGTTTTGGATAAAGGCCCATAGGGTCAGACTAAAATGGAAAAATGTACTGCACAGTGGGAGGAGCGAAGAGGACCCCTGAAGCAGGACTTGGGGTTGGGGTCCCAACGAATGGAGCTAACACCTCTGTCATCCTGCAAGCTATTCGTGACTCAAAAAATGCACTGGAGACTAAAATAGAAGAGGTTGATGTGAATGTAGCCCTGCTGCGCAAAGACCTCTACTAAACAGTGGAGAGGATAACAGAGGCAGAGAGGAGGAATATGGAACTGGAGAACACTATTACAACCTTCTCCTCCAAGGTGACCAGCCTCTCCTGGGAAAAAAAGGCCCTCCAGTATCACACAGAGGATGCCGTAAACCAGGCCTGTTGAAATAACCTCCACTTCATTGGATTGCCAGCGAGGGCCGAGTGCCAGTCCTCTGAAACTTTACTCGAGCAGTGGATTCGGTCCTGGCTAGAACCAACCAGCTTGTCCCTCTACTTTATCCTTGAGTGTGCTCACCGCTCTCTTGCCCAGAAAAACTCCACCTGGGTCCCAACCCAAGCCTAAGATAGTGTGTTTTTTTAACTACAGGCATCAGGATGCAGTTCTGAAGGGCACCCGATTCAAGGAGACTTACTGTTCCAATTGGGGAACATAAGGATTTTTCCTGACTTCACCTGCTTGGTCCAAATGCAGTTCCAATCTTACGGCCAGGTAAAGTTACGAGCCATGCAAATCCCCTACATGCTTCTCTACCTCGCTAAATTTTTAGTAAATCACAATGCCAAGACTGTGTTTTTTGACTCCCCAAAGGAGGCCTGTACATTGCTTACTGAACAACCCCCACTTGTCACTAATCCTCCACCTCCCTGGCATGCCATTCACCATGCCCAGGTGTCCAGCTAGGGTTCCAAAAGGGCGAAGGGCAAGCGCCAGAGATCATGACATGGGCACATCAGGCCACCGAAGGCAACCACGGACTCAGACGGAGAGAGAGGGCACCATTCGGGGGAAGATGACTCTGGCCCTCATTCTGACCTTGGCGGTCTTTTCGCGAGACCGCCGAGTTACCGCCGCGGTGAAGACCGCTGGGAGCGTTCCGCCGGGAAACCGCCAGCAGCCACACTGGCGGTCGGCGGAAAAGTGGAGACTGGTCAACCTCCAGCGCCACGCCAGCAGAACACCGCCCACAGAATTACGACCCACATATCTGTGTGGCGGTCTTCTGTTGGCGGTGTTCTGTTGGCGGTCACCTCCCCATGGCTCCCGTCGCCTCCCGGAGGACCAACGCACAAGGTAAGTGAGGGGAGGGGGAGGGGGGGTGTTGTGTGATGTGGGCGTGCATGGGGGTGTGCGTGTGAGTGTGTAGAGGGGGTGTGTGAGTGCGTGTATGCGGGCGGGGGGTGCTGCTGTGTCTATGGGTAATGTGTGCTGTTCGGCAGGTGCGCATGTCTGCATGTATGTGTGCGGGTATGTGTCCCCGTTGTGTATGTGTGTGTAGGGGGTGTGTATATGTGCATGTTGGGGGGGTGTGCATGTCGGGGTGCATGTATGTGCATGTCGGGGTGGGGGTGGGGAGGGGGTTCGTACCACCTCTGGGGGGTGGCAGGGGGGTGGAGGGTGTGGGGGGAGGACTTGGGTGGGTAGTGGGGGGTGGGGGAGACCCCTATCAGTGCCAGGGAAGGAATTCGCTGGCCCCGATAGTGCTTACCGCCATGGTTCGCATGGCGGTTCCCGACTGCCAGAAACCGCGGCGGTAGGCAGGGTCATGATACCGTTGGCGGTCTTGGGACGACCGCCGGGCCGGAGTGCGCAAACTCCAGCCCGGCGGTCATGACCGCCGTGGCGGTCGGAGTGGGGAAGTGGCGGGCGATCGCGGCGGTGACCGCCGCGGTCAGAATGCCATTTTTCCGACCGCCGGTCTGTTCGCGGTCCGACCGCCGCCTCTCCGCCGACCGCCAAGGTCAGAATGAGGGCCTCTGTGTCTCAGCCACGACTAAATCCAGCTGCAGACTCAACCTTGGGATGAATCCCCAATGCTACATGAAAGATCCTACAGGCACACCAGCACCACTGTATCCTATGATAGTATTGTCAATCATCGTTCTTGGGGGATGGCTGGTGAGAGGCCTATCCACCCCACCTGGGTACATCACATCCTCAAAGTTAGTTAGTTTTAAGTCTAAGTTGGGGATGGGTGACTGATGCTCCTAGAGGATGGGAAGTATAGGGAGGAGGAAATTTGGGGGTTAGGGTTGTGTTTTACCTTTTTACAAGTTTGACATGCTCTGTCTTACTCTATACCCACTACCACTCATTCCCAACAGGCACCCTCACGGGTGGCCCCATTGGATGGATCCCTATCAGATATTCTTTGTGAAGGGGCAACTTGTAGAGGGCGTAAACTGAGTTTCTTTCCACCACAATGACAGGGTCTCTCTCAGTAATGACTTAGAATGTAAAGGGTCTACTAGACCGTATCAAGTGGGGGCGGTGTTCTAATATCTGCAGTAGTATGTTCCAAAGATGGTGTTGCTCCAAGAAATTCACCTACAGGACCATAATTGTCACTTTCTACCCTGCAAGGGAAACAACAGAATATATCATGCAAAATACATTTGTGGGTCCCAAGGGGTGGCAATCCTTCAACATACGTCACTGCTATTGGCCATCACCAAGATCACACAAGGCAGCCAGGGCTGATACATAATAATGGAAGGCACACTTGAGGGCACCACATACAATGTCCTGGGCATGTCTGTCCCACCAAACAGGCACCAATCCATGTTCGGGGCTCTCAGAGATTTAGTGGCAGTACTTTTTACCGGATGACCACAGTGGGGGGTGACTTTAATGACATCATGGGGCAGAAGGACTGGTGTGGGACGGGAATGGTGGTCCCATGACAGGGCACAGGTCTAGAGGAATGGGTGCAGGGACTCGGCCTAAGCGACTCCATGCGGGTGTGGCACCTTGAGAAATTACACTACACTCATGCATCAGCCGCATACGGGTCACTGTTCCACAGATTGTTTGTTTCTCCCAGCGCCAATCTCCTTCACAGCAGAAGAACAAAAATTCTCTCCCACTGACTTTCAGACCATGCTGCGGTCCTGCACAGCACACACAGGGGAGCGACCTATATGGCACCTTAATGCTTGGCTCCTCATGGGCGTAAAATCTGCAGATTACCTGGTCGACAAACTGAAGGCCTTTTTTGATCTGAACAGGGGTTCAGTGGACTCAGCAGGGATCCTGTGGGAAGCTTGCAAGGCCTCCCTGAGGGGCACTGCTCGCTCCTACATCAAGCTAGGAAGCTGGATAATGAGAGCGGAATACCACAGATAAGTTGAATGACTCAAGGGTATGTCAACTACAGCTTGAGACAGTGACGTTGCACCAGCTTTGTATCGATGAAGCCCATATGTGTTTGCTGGTGTACACACACTGGGTTTATAAATGGGGGATAAGTCAAGCAAACTTTTGCATTGACTAGCCAAACATGACTCAGAATCTAGGGTAATACCTTGCATACTGGATGAGGCCAGACGGTGGGTTGAGGACTTGTAGGGAATTGCGGCAGTGTTTACCCAGTATCATGAGAGCTTCTATTTAATGAGGGCCCGGCCAGATTGTGAGTCAACCAATTCTCTGGTGACAGAACTCCTGCTACTTCGCATGTCTGACTCGAACAGTACTGCACTAGACCGCAACATCACGGGGGAGGAGGTAGGAGACATGTAAGGAAATGCCTCCTTGGCATGGTTGCCCCCTGACTTTTTGCCTTTGCTGATGCTATGTTTACAATTGAAAGTGTGCTGAGGCCTGCTAACCAGGCCCCAGCACCAGTGTTCTTTCCCTAACCTGTACTTTTGTATCCACAATTGGCAGACCCTGGCATCCAGATAAGTCCCTTGTAACTGGTACTTCTAGTACCAAGGGCCCTGATGCCAAGGAAGGTCTCTAAGGGCTGCAGCATGTCTTATGCCACCCTGGAGACCTCTCACTCAGCACAGACACACTGCTTGCCAGCTTGTGTGTGCTAGTGAGGACAAAACGAGTAAGTCGACATGGCACTCCCCTCAGGGTGCCATGCCAGCCTCTCACTGCCTATGCAGTATAGGTAAGACACCCCTCTAGCAGGCCTTACAGCCCTAAGGCAGGGTGCACTATACCATAGGTGAGGGTACCAGTGCATGAGCATGGTACCCCTACAGTGTCTAAACAAAACCTTAGACATTGTAAGTGCAGGGTAGCCATAAGAGTATATGGTCTGGGAGTCTGTCAAACACGAACTCCACAGCACCATAATGGCTACACTGAAAACTGGGAAGTTTGGTATCAAACTTCTCAGCACAATAAATGCACACTGATGCCAGTGTACGTTTTATTGTAAAATACACCACAGAGGGCACCTTAGAGGTGCCCCCTGAAACTTAACCGACTGTCTGTGTAGGCTGACTAGTTCCAGCAGCCTGCCACACCAGAGACATGTTGCTGGCCCCATGGGGAGAGTGCCTTTGTCACTCTGAGGCCAGTAACAAAGCCTGCACTGGGTGGAGATGCTAACACCTCCCCCAGGCAGGAGCTGTGACACCTGGCGGTGAGCCTCAAAGGCTCCCCCCTTTGTCACAGCCCAGCAGGGCACTCCAGCTTAGTGGAGTTGCCCGCCCCCTCCGGCCACGGCCCCCACTTTTGGCGGCAAGGCTGGAGGGAACAAAGAAAGCAACAAGGAGGAGTCACTGGCCAGTCAGGACAGCCCCTAAGGTGTCCTGAGCTGAAGTGACTCTAACTTTTAGAAATCCTCCATCTTGCAGATGGAGGATTCCCCCAATAGGGTTAGGATTGTGACCCCCTCCCCTTGGGAGGAGGCACAAAGAGGGTGTACCCACCCTCAGGGCTAGTAGCCATTGGCTACTAACCCCCCAGACCTAAACACGCCCTTAAATTTAGTATTTAAGGGCTACCCTGAACCCTAGAAAATTAGATTCCTGCAACTACAAGAAGAAGGACTGCCTAGCTGAAAAACCCCTGCAGAGGAAGACCAGAAGACGACAACTGCCTTGGCTCCAGAAACTCACCGGCCTGTCTCCTGCCTTCCAAAGATCCTGCTCCAGCGACGCCTTCCAAAGGGACCAGCGACCTCGACATCCTCTGAGGACTGCCCCTGCTTCGAAAAGACAAGAAACTCCCGAGGACAGCGGACCTGCTCCAAGAAAGGCTGCAACTTTGTTTCCAGCAGCCTTGAAAGAACCCTGCAAGCTCCCCGCAAGAAGCGTGAGACTTGCAACACTGCACCCGGCGACCCCGACTCGGCTGGTGGAGATCCAACACCTCAGGAGGGACCCCAGGACTACTCTGATACTGTGAGTACCAAAACCTGTCCCCCCTGAGCCCCCACAGCGCCGCCTGCAGAGGGAATCCCGAGGCTTCCCCCTGACCGCGACTCTTTGAATCCAAAGTCCCGACGCCTGGGAGAGACCCTGCACCCGCAGCCCCCAGGACTTGAAGGACCGGACTTTCACTGGAGAAGTGACCCCCAGGAGTCCCTCTCCCTTGCCCAAGTGGAGGTTTCCCCGAGGAATCCCCCCCTTGCCTGCCTGCAGCGCTGAAGAGATCCCGAGATCTCTCATAGACTAACATTGCGAACCCGACGCCTGTTTCTACACTGCACCCGGCCGCCCCCGCGCTGCTGAGGGTGAAATTTCTGTGTGGGCTTGTGTCCCCCCCGGTGCCCTACAAAACCCCCCTGGTCTGCCCTCCGAAGACGCGGGTACTTACCTGCAAGCAGACCGGAACCGGGGCACCCCCCTTCTCTCCATTCTAGCCTATGTGTTTTGGGCACCACTTTGAACACTGCACCTGACCGGCCCTGAGCTGCTGGTGTGGTGACTTTGGGGTTGCTCTGAACCCCCAACGGTGGGCTACCTTGGACCAAGAACTGAACCCTGTAAGTGTCTTACTTACCTGGTAAAACTAACAAAAACTTACCTCCCCCAGGAACTGTGAAAATTGCACTGTGTCCACTTTTAAAACAGCTATTTGTCAATAACTTGTAAAGTATACATGCAATTTTTATGATTTAAAGTTCCTAAAGTACTTACCTGCAATACCTTTCGAATGAGATATTACATGTAGAATTTGAACCTGTGGTTCTTAAAATAAACTAAGAAAAGATATTTTTCTATACAAAAACCTATTGGCGGGATTTGTCTCTGAGTGTGTGTACCTCATTTATTGTCTATGTGTATGTACAACAAATGCTTAACACTACTCCTTGGATAAGCCTACTGCTCGACCACACTACCACAAAATAGAGCATTAGTATTATCTCTTTTTACCACTATTTTACCTCTAAGGGGAACCCTTGGACTCTGTGCATGCTATTCCTTACTTTGAAATAGCACATACAGAGCCAACTTCCTACAAGACACTTTAGCTGATATGACCTCCAGAAAGAAATCGGGGCGGGACGGTTACCCTGTGTAGTTTTACCATAGGCTGTGACTGGACATCGTCCCACTCCTGCTAGACATATATGTTGATGTTATTACTAAGAGCCACTTCACCTCTGACATTGACCAAGCCACATTGACCAAGCCACAATCGTAGCTCTGCTTAACCTTCATGTGCATCCTTCTGGCCCAGCTCTATCATTAACACACAAGTTAAGTTTTATGCAAAACTTCTGGCCAACAGCTTGTTGAGTGTCATCCCCCACCTGGTCCACCAGGACCAATGTGGCTTTATTCCTCGCCGCAGCACCAAGCACTGTATCTTCAGAGTGCACCTGGCACTGGCCTCCATATGTGCCCTGTGTGGCCTGGCAGCTCATCTTTTAATTGATCTTGAGGCGTTTAACACCATCAACTGGTCCTACCTAAGTGAAACTCTCCTTAAGACGGGACTCAGGCCCAAGCTTTGCGCTTATTTCAAGGTCCTCTATACTGGTCCGGGGTGCTATCTAGCAGCTTTTCATTAGAGAGGGGCACCAGACAGGGCTGCCCCCTCTCCCCTCTTTTGTTTGCACTAACCTTTGAGCCCCTGGGGTCTGGATTCAGTGTGAAGCTTAGGTGTGGGGATTTGATTGGAGCCTAGCAACGGAAGACTGAATAGTGCTTTATGCAGACAACATCCTGCTGTTTGTGTCCCGCCCAGCCAAAACAAGACCTAGACACTGCCACATTTTAGAGGTTAGCCTTCTGGCTACAGGTCAACTGTGAAAAGTCCCTGCTGGTCCCCTTGAGGGGCGGTTGCCGGGACAAAACCTGGCAGTCCCAAATCTTGATACGCCATTGCAGTTTCTAATATCTTGGGACATACCTTTCTTGGGAAACAGGTCTGACACTGACCCCGAATCTGTGCCCCATGACACGAACAGCCCAGGAGGATATGGCACGGTGGGATAAACTCGCCTTTAATCTCATGGACAGAATAGTGCCCTTCAAGATAATGATCCTTCCCTGGCTGCTGTATGTTTTGCAAAACTACCCCTTGCACATCCTGCGGGCGTGGTTTGATGGCCGTGCGGGCCTTCGGACCCAAATTCATATGGGCTGGTAGAACCCCCACGGTGACCTTTGGCAAGTGCACTCGGGCGGTGGTCTGGCCATGGCAGATGTTCAACTGTATTACTGGGTGACTCAACTCCTTACCTTTAATGACTGGATGCACCAGGGGTGGGATGATCCCGCATATAGGGGAGAACTATCTCTGCTGGGCCTGGATAAGGTGATGGGTATCCTGTATGGCACACCCATCCGAACCTCCCTCCGGGAGGTGGCCAGGTGGTGTTCAGAGCATGGAGATCAGCCCTGTGGTGGACTGGGTGGGACCACAAACTCACATTAGAAATTCCAATGTGGGAGGGCTGATGGCTGGCCCACATGTCGACCCTGGAAGGTTTTAGAGGAGGGACGACATAAGATGTTCGCAACCAGGTAATGTCTGGGAGTGAGACCACATGTGGGCCTTCCAGGACCTAAGTGTGTATTTTTCTATGCCGGCCTACGAATTCTTCTGATATCTACAAGTCTGCCATGCCCTCTCTGCTTACTGGGGGATCTGGAAAACATCCTAGAATACAGCCCATTACAAGGTAGACTACTCATGGATCACTTGGCAAGGGGTGGGGTTTCCCAGATTTATAGAACTCTCATAGTACACTTGTCAAGTTACTGGAGCCCCTGAAGGAAGATTGGGAGGGATGGGTTGGTACCTTGGATGAAGCATACTAGAGGGATGTCTGCAAGGCACCCCGAGAATTGGCAATATATGTAGGCTCTGCCTAGTGCAATTTAAATATCTTCAGGAGGATTATCTAATACCCCTCTGCTTGTGGTATCCATGACTTACCATCCTGCTATTGGTGTCAGGATCTTAAGGGGAACTTTTTTCACATGGTGTGGAAGTGCCAGATGATAGCTGCCTAGGGACCACAATTTGACAATTCTCTTTGATGTAGTGGGGAATCCCATAGAGGCTCAACTACGGATTACATTCCTGGTGTCCAGGATGATGTGGGAGCGCTGAAGGGGGGTATGACTTTGGTGGACCTTGGAACAGTGATAGCTAAAAGAGACATAGCCGGGCAAAGGATCTTCCCCATGGCCTCTTCCGTATCGGCCTGAGTAAAGGGTATGGACTGGTGCAACAAGATGGAAAAATTGATATAGGAGACAAGGTGCTGCCCCCACAAATATGAAAAAATCTTGAGGAAATGGTGGTTGCATCATGGACTAGAGGGATAGAATGTGTCTTGACTGATAATTCGAATTACTGGATGGGTGACAATGCGAGGTGGGAAGGGGCGGAATATTGTGCAACTGATCTATATCTGACAAAAGCAACTGTTGTGGTTATAACATATCAATTCCCAAAAAACACAAGTTTCTATAAAAAAAAAAGTTTTAAAATGCTCCCGTCAAGCCAAAGAAAACATAGGTTTCCCTGCCCATGCCGCTGCAGCCATGGAAACTGCTATGTCCCGGGGTTGGGCTCCCTGGGACATAGCCTGTGGGCCATCCCTAGGGGATTGTGTCCCCTGGGTAATAAATGTCTCAGGGAGGGGGACGCACGGCTCCCTCCTTTAAAGTAATCAGCCCTGGGCCTTTTGAGGCTTTGGTAGGGGGCCATGCAACATCCTCCCCATTTTGTGAAATTTTGGCCCTGGGGTTAGGCTCACGAGGTCTTTGAAGAGGGGAGAGGGGTCATGCGCAATGTGCCCTCTAATTTCTTTCCTTTATGTGTGGCAATAAAGGTGCATCGTGCACTACAGTCAAGGCAGCGTGCACTGAGCACAAGCAACAACTTAATGTGCAACTATGTGCAGCGTGCAAGCTACCAAATTCAGTGGCACAGCAGTACCATCGTCCTTAATTTAAACCAGACAAAAATTGACCTCCCCTCACTTTTGGTTTGATATTAAAAGAGGACAATTACAGGGTCTCAAGGAGCTCCTTGCACCTCTGAGCACCAGTGACACTGAATCTTGTGACCCTAATCATTCTACATACCATCCTTGTCTCTTCGCTATTGTCATGAATCTCATCTCCTCCTCGCACCTTTTTTTTTATCTCTATCCACCTCTCTTGCTTGTCCTTACCTTGTTTCTCTCTTTTTCTAAAGTTTTGTCTTGTCTCTTCGCGCCTTCTTATCTTCCCCACTTTTCTTTTTCCCTTTCCACTCTCCTCTACTTCGGCTTTATCCTGCCTCCTCTCTCTTCAGTCTACATCCTACCATTATCTCTTTCCCAAACTCTCTCTAATCTCCCTGTCCTCTCTCTCATTCTACCCTTTCTCCATCAAATTAATATCTTGACTATGCTCTCTTTTACTCATCTTGGGCCAGATGTAGGTAGGTAAAATTTTGCGAATCGGAAATAGCGACTCCATGAGAATCGCTATTTCCGACTCGCAAAACCAAATGCAAGAAAGACTTGCGATGCCAAATTGCGAGTCGTAGAGGTGTCGCACCGCATTTTGCGACCTCCGTTTTTAGCAATGTCGCAATTTGCGACCTCGCTAAAAGCGAGCTCGCAAATTGCACGAAGGGTATGGTCCGATGTTGCAAATTGCGACTGCCTCGCAAATTGCCTGCAGGTGCAACATAACAGTGGGGAAACCCACTTCCTGGCTCTTGGTGATGACATCAGAACCACGAAGTCACCAAATAGAACTGGGAGGCGGGAGGACCACACCCATCCCAAACTGCTGAGCCACACCCAGGGGAGAGGAGCTGCAGCAACCATGGAGGAGACAGGAAGTGCTGGCAGGAGGAGAAAACTGAAATTCTCAGACAAGGAATTGGAGGTCCTTACGGAGGAGTGCTGCCTGCACAATGACAAACTCTTCGGCAAGGCAGCGATGAGTGTCCCTGACACTCAGAAGAAAAGAATTAGGCAACAAATACAAGAAAAAATCAATGCCATTGGGGTAAGCCACCACACCCTAGAGGAAATCCGGAAAAGGTGGTATGACCTGCACTCCAGGACCAAGGAGACGGTTGCGGAGCGCATGAGGGAGATGAGGGTTACCGAAGGAGGCCCATCCACCGTACCACCACCCACAGCCCTGGAAACCATGGTGGAGACGACACTGGAGTCAGAGGCTGTACTGGGCATGGGAGAAGTGGATAGTTCAGCGCCTGGGACATCAAAAAGTGAGTACCATGAGATATGCTTTGACACCCACAAATGCAGTATACACACTATCCCAGTACACAGCAGCAGGCACCACCAGACTAACTCCATTCCAGTCTAGCAACCTCTAGAATAGTGCATTATGGGCAATGTAGGACAGTGGTTCAAATATAGGCAAATGTTTATTATGAAGCATAACACAGATGTGCGAGTCTGACAGTGTATCCCCTATGTCCCACAGGTCTCCCACAAGGCACCCCCAGCAGCGAACACATGCAGGGAGAGGAACATGGGCCAGACCCACAGCAGGAGGCTGCCAGTGACACAGCAGGGACCAGCAGAACACCACCAGAGTCCATGGAAGATCCTGCACATGACATGGAAACAGCAGGGGTAGCACCAGGGACCAGCCCCACAGAGAGGCACACACAGCCAGCAGCTGGAGCAGTGCGCAGACGCCGGCGCAGAGTGCAGTCTGTGCCCCGGGATGATGTCGCAAACGTAGAGTTTGCGGGACTGGAGGAATCACTGGTTCAGGGTCAGCGCCTGCAAAACAGACAGTTGCGTTCACTCAGGACCCCCCCACCACACTCTCCACATGGACCCACTCCACGCACGAAGAAACCGAAAAACACATGAACTCCATCCACTCCGGTTCCTCCTCCGACCCCTGCCCACACCACATCTACAACAAAGCTAGCCCTACCATCGCCCCCATACTCTACAACATAATCAACTCCTCTTTCGACTCCGCCACCTACCCAGACCGCTGGAAACACGCGGAAATCACCGATCTCCTAAAGAAAAAACAAGCCAACCCAGAGATCCTCTCCAACTACCACCCCATCTCCCTCCTCCCATTCCCCACCAAGGTTGCAGAGAAATTAGTCAACACCCGCCTATCCCACTTCCTCGAAGCAAACAACACTCTTGGCCCCTCACAATCTGGGTTCCGCAAGAACCACAGCACAGAAACGGCCCTCATCACATGCACTGACGATATCAGGACCAAACTCGACAAAGGCGAGACCGTCGCACTCATCCTCCTAGACCTCCGCAGCCTTTGACACCGTCTGCCACCACACACTCCGCACACGCCTCCACAACATAGGAATTCACCACAAAGCCTTAGACTGGCTCACCTCCTTCCTCACCGACCGGACCCAGAAAGTCCGCCTTCCGCCCTTTCACTCCAACACTACCAAGCTCACGTGCGGAGTCCCCAAAGGGTCCTCCCTCAGCCCCACACTCTTCAACATCTACATGATCCCCCTAGCTAACATCCTCCGAGCACACGGAATCACTATCCTCTCCTACGCAGATGACACCCAACTCATCCTCTCCCTCACCCGCAACCCAACCACCGCCAAAACCAAACTACACGCCGCTCTCCTCTGGAGACTGGATGACCACTAACCACCTCAAGCTCAACTCAAACAAAACCGAGATCATCATCTTCGGCCCCAACAAAACCACATGGGACGACTCCTGGTGGCCCACCGCCTTAGGCCCCGCACCCACCCCCGCAACCCACGCATGCAACCTCAGCATCATCCTCGAGCCTCCCTCTCCATGACACAGCAAATCAATGCTCTAACCTCCTCCTGCTTCCACACACTCCGCACTCTAAAAAAATCCTTCAAATGGATTCCCCCAGAAACCAGAAAGACAGTCACCCAAGCACTCATCAGCAGCAGACTGGACTACGGTAACGCCCTCTACGCCGGCACCACACTCAAACTCAAACGCAAACTCCAGAGAATCCAGAACACAGCCGCACGCCTCGTCCTTGGCCTCCCCCGCCACGAACGAATCTCACCACACCTCAAATCCCTTCACTGGCTCCCCATAGACAAGAGAATCACATTCAAGATCCTCATCCACGCACACAAATCCCTCCACAACACAGGCCCAACCTACCTCAATGAAAGAGTTAACTTCCACACTCCCACACGCAACCTCCGTTCAGCCGACCTCGCCCTAGCCACAGTCCCCCGCATCCAACACACCACCACAGGAGGCAGGTCTTTCTCCTACCTCGCCCCCAAAACCTGGAACTCCCTCCCCACCGACCTTCGCAAAACCAAAGACCTACTGATTTTCAGAAAGAACCTCAAGACATGGTTGTTCGATCAGTGACCCTCCCTGCCCCCCTGTTCCCCCTCCCCCAGCGCCTTGAGACCCTCACAGGTGAGTAGCGGGCTCTACACATTTTTTGATTGATTGATTGATTGATTGAATAAATAGGAATCTCAGTTGACTGCAGACCACTATGACCCATGGGATGGCAAATGTGGACAGTCAGTTCCAACACATGAACCAACATCTGGGGAACCTAACACAGGCCATAGAACATTTGGTCACTGAACTTGTGGCAGACAGGGCACAGGCAAGGTGCAGGGAGCGCAACACTGCTGCCCGATTTGACAGACTGGCAGCATCCATTGGGCACCTTGCTACTAACACCACATGCCTGTCAAGGCGTACTGTCAGCCTGCAGGTTGAACTAGGTCATTTCTCAGGGGATGTGGCACGGGGACTTGGCCGCATCAGCCATGCGGTAGACCTAATGGAGACCAGGCAGGCTGCAAGGGGCACAGGGGATACCCCGCAGGACAGCGAGGAGGGCTCAACCATCAGCAGTGTGTCTGCCACCGATTCCCGTGTGCTGCGGAGTAGCAGTGCACGGCAGGGGTCAGGGGACCCACCAGGAATGAGCCATGGTGGCCGCAGTAGGAGGAGGGTGTGAGCCACCAAAATGTACTCTTAATAAGGCACATGCAATTAATGTGTCTGATATGACTTTTGACAATTCAAGATTGTGGCATACAGCACAATTCTAATTTTTTCATAGTTTAGAAATAAAAAGGTAATTTCGTGTGACTACACAACTGGGCTATGTGTGTCTGACATTAGTGAGTGTCATGGTAGCCACGTACCTGCCAAAGTATTGGGTTGCAGTGTGGTTCCGTGTCTGTCTGCCCTCATTTGCGATGCTTCTATCCCCAGGCTGTCGGTGTGGTAGCTCTTGCTCCTCATCCTCCGTGTCTATGTCTTCAGGGGTGAGATGTAGCCCACGTCTGGTGGCAATGTTGTGTAGGATGGCACAGGCGGCAACTATCTTGCATGCTGTTTCTGCGGCATACTGGAGTGCACCTCCACTTTTGTGGAGGCATCTGAATCATGCCTTTAACAAGCCAAAGGTCCTCTCCACTACAGATCTGTTCCGCCGATGTGCAATTTTATATCGCCTCTCGTTCTGATTGCCAGGTGTTAGGTACAGGGTGAGTATCCATGGTCTCAGGGCATATGCACTGTCACCTGTTTGACAAAAAAGGCAAATTTAGCAGGGCATCAATGGGTTACACAGTGACCTGTATGTCTGGCTTCAGGGTGTAGTCAGCAATACCTAATGGATATCCGTCTCCAAACTCCCCACGTTCTAGGCGTTGGTGTATCCCACTGTGCCTGAATATGTATGAGTCATGTGTACTCCCTGGATATTTAGCTACAATGTCAGTAATGACATTATGGGCATCACATACCACCTGGATGTTTAGTGAGTGGGTACATTTCCTACTGCGGAACACATATTCCTGATTTGCAGGTGGGCAAATTTGTATATGTGTCCCGTCCACACACCCTATTACATGGGGGAAGTTGGCAATTCTGTAGAAGTCCAACTTGGTGCTGTTAATTTCTGCCTCATTCCTGGGTAGGTATATATATCTGGACATGTGTGTGAGTATGGCATCTAGGAAACATCTGAAGAATCGTGAGAGTGCACTTTGGGATACCCCACCTGCCACAGCAATCACCCCCTGATAGCTACCCGAGGCCAAGAGGTGCAGTGAGCATAGCACTTGCACATGTGTAGGGATGTCGCTGCCGCGCATTGTCTGTCCTTCAAGCTGAGGATTCAGTAGTTCAATTAATTCTAAGATGACAGCACTGCTCAGTCTATATTTGTCATATATCTCCTCCTCAGTTTGTTGAAATAGTGTCTGCCTGGTTCGGTATATCCTCTCCTGTCTCTGCCTCCTCCTCCTCTGCTGGGCGGCCTGGACTCTCCTCCTCCATGCTATCACGTACAGTTCAGCCATTTTGAGTCACCCAGATGCCTTCTGGGTCTCCTTTTATACTTTGGTTCTGGTTACCACCTGCTCTGAATCAGTGGTAATCTGAATGTGCAAAACGGGCTTTTTGCAACTAGTCGCAATTTGCGACTGGCTTTTGCATATGGTTTGCAACTCGCAATTTGCGAGTCAGAGCTGTGTCGCATCGCTATTTGCATTTCGGCAATGGGATTTTTGCATTCCATTTTGGATTTTGCAAGGTCGCAAATAGCGAATCGGGCCATTTGGGACTCGCAAAACTTTGCTACATCTGGCCCCTTGTTCCTTATCTCTGACCTCCTTGGTTGTCATTTTGTGTACCTATCTCCTTTTTTGTAAATCTGTTTTATTCAAGTTTTCAATTTGTCAGAATATCATTATTAGATGAACACAACTACAAAATACCCCATCCCCCCGAATGAAAGCTGCTAGACAGCAACCATGTGCAAAACCACTTAACTACTGTACTAACGAATTTTGTTACCTATGCGATTAACTATCGAACTAGTGCCTGGGTGTTGCCCTGATAGGCTTCTAATTGTCCCTTTCAATCCTTTTGCCTCCCCTCTGGTTACCTATCACCTTTTGTTTGTTCCTATCGTACTTCCTTTTTTTTTTCTTTTTTCTCTCATTTCTATGTTTCACAGCCCTTTCTTTTTCTCAGCACTTTTTGCTTATTCACATCTTTATTTTTACTATCTCAATCCCATAGGTCATCCTCTCCACACATGCCCCCTTTTCTCCCGACACTGAAATCTCTCTTTTCTTCATCCTCTCCTCCAATTCTTCCTCCTCTCCATTTTTCTATTATTTCTGTCCTTCCTATTAACCTGTTTTCCTATCCTGCACCTTTTCTTTCTTTCCAGGCACTGTTTTTATCTTTTCTCCATTTCTCTACTCTCTCATCTTTATCATCATTCTGTGTTTCCTACATTATTTGTCCAATTTCAAACGCTGGGACTCTCCTGTCTTTATTCTCTCTTCTTCATATCCCATTCTCACTGTACCCTTCTGTGTCAATCCTTTATTTCCTGCCTCGGTATCACGCCTCCACAGTTGTCCACTCCTCCTCCCAACCTCTTTCTAACCAGCTTTACTACATTCCAACCTTCTGTTTTTCTTAATTTGCCTTTTCACCGTATCTATCAACTTGCACACTGTCTCCTTGTCCTATATTTTTTCTACCTCATGGCAAGCTCATCCACAAACTTAGTGAATGAACGTCTGGCCTTTGCATTTGAGGTGAGAACCCTCAACACTGATGACATCCCCCATTCTGACTAGTTTCTGGCTCTTACGCGGGGTGGTCCAGACTCTTGCACATCCTGACCCCAGGTTGCCAGCTTCCGACCATTGTAGGTATATGGGCCTAAATTGCAAGCCGGCTCCCATTGCCACAATGCATCTGCGGGTACCCTTAGCCTGTGCCGGGCCTCGGAAGGTACCTCTATCCAAGTAACCCTCACTGTGCACATATGCATGCCCTGCATTTCACCAGATGGAACATATGAAAAGTAGTGTACATGAGTGCAAATCAGCATTGAAGACCCATGTGCTGAGTCCCCCCTCTTCAAAGAGCTCTAACTCTATCCAATTCTGCTAATGTTCCTTATGGGGCCTTCCAGAGCCCAGTACTGATGTCCCCATTCACTCTGAGTCCTCCACAGTACTAACATGCTTCTTCTCTGCAGTCCCTACAAGCCAATCTATAAGTCCTTCATACCCCTGCCACTGTGCTGACATGCCCCTCTCTGACCCTCAGCCTTTCAAACTCTACCTCCAGTTCTGGCTCCTGCCCTCTAGTGAGAGCAGACTGATTCTCTGAACTCTATTTCACATGGGTAAGGATTATTGTATGCCTGGCTAATCATTCTCATTTGCACTAACAGAAGCGTACAGCCAAAAGCTATAACTCGAGGAACTGTTACCCAAAACATGGGTACTCAGTCTATCAACCTCAGATCAAAGGCTTACCTTACAACCCAAACCCAAAATTCTCCTTAATCCGGCTCACTATTCTAAGAATAGAGCTCTCCCCAACCTGCCTTCTGAGGGTCTGGTGCTCCCACAAGGCACTGAAACTCTTCCCAAGACCACACACATGTCCTCTCCCTGCCCCCTCTATGATGCCCTTAAGTATGACAGACTCTGAGGAGTGGAGGGAAGATAGTGCAAGAGAGAAATGCTGCTGGCTGTGGGAGAAAGGTGTAACCTATACCTTGCAGTTTGCAAGCAGCTTTGATAATTCATAGGTCCCTGTGCTGCATTAGGATTGTAACTTTTGAATTGTCCCACCTAGCATTGCACATAAATACAGTTCTGTTTGCATAGTACACGTTCTATGCAGCAGGGACATTAACCCTCCGCATTACCTTGGATGTCAAAGCTGCCACTAGACAAAACTCCAATGTCCCCCTTTAGCAGCCCCATTAATCACGTTATCTTAAGAAACTGTTGTTTGAAAACTGTTGAACACACAGCACAACCTTAAGACCAGCCCTGCGCCATAGGCATCCTGAACTCACGTATTTGAAGGAGCTCTGGTATGCGATATTGAATGAAAAGAAGACTTGGTAAAAAAAAGTATTTGCCAAGTCTTTCAACAAAATAATCAAGATCAAGGCATATATTTACCACTGCCCCGAATCGGCCTCCTGAAATGCTGCATTCTTGAATTAAAGGAAGGAGCAGCCCCTTTGTCTTTGGTACGTGTCCTGCAGTGCAGCCACCACACACAAAAGAAGATTTTTCACACCTGCCGCACATCGAAGAAATGTCTTTTTATCATCCCTTTTGGTCCTGGAATTGGCCAGGGCGCTCCCAGAGACAACCTGGGCGCAGGGAGATGCAAGAGTGCGCAATCACGCGCAGCCTAGGAGGGAACATAGGTCATGCGGCCCCCTCTCAAGGCCTCTGAAGGCTCAAAGAGGGG
The DNA here is from genome assembly GCF_031143425.1 of Pleurodeles waltl. Taxonomy (NCBI): domain Eukaryota; kingdom Metazoa; phylum Chordata; class Amphibia; order Caudata; family Salamandridae; genus Pleurodeles; species Pleurodeles waltl. The sequence goes on from NC_090440.1 coordinate 1,895,478,377, forward strand.
GCCCTTTTGTAAAATAGCGCTGGGGAAGGCTTCGTGGGACATCAACCAATGAATGCTGCCCAGCCGCAATTTTTTTTTTTTTTTTTTTTACTTTTCAATTGTGCAAGAGTCTCACGGGATAAGGCATTTTTTGACGTTTTTTTATTTATTTTGACCCCAGTGGGTCTAGGGGGGTCAGGGTAACCTTTGAACCATCAAAAGTATTAGTTGGAAACAACATAATGCATTTGCACTTTGTCACATGTCACTTTATATATACATTAGTGTATGAAATCGTAGGGAATGATGTTGTGACGAATACATAGAAACAACACTTGATCTGTTGGCTTTTGAATGTGCACTTTGGCACATGTCACTTTATATATACAAACCAGTACATGGGATCACAGGCGATGATGTCGTGGTCGAGAAGTTAGAAACAACATTGAACTGTTGGAATGAGCAGTTGGGAATAATATAATGCATTTGCACTGTAAACATGAAATGAATATCTTATGAAAGAGTTAAATAATGGTGGAGAGTATATATATTCACAAGGGAAGTGGCATATTTTCAAATCTTGTAATGCATCGTAACACCAGTAACACCAGTAATGTTGTGATTAGAATCAAAGTCAAAAAACTTTTATGATCCCTGTTTATGATGTGAAGCAAAACGATTGCACCAACAACTAATTAAAATGTGAACTGTAATGGTGGTGAGATTAGGACACCGTGATGTGGAACTAACCATACTAGTGTCTAACTGGGTGATGAAATGGAGAAAGGGGAATAGGAATAAAGGGAGACATTGAATGACATGATGGTTGTTCGGCCCAGTAGAAGGCGACATGGCGAAACGAGTCGGCCACTAAAATGTATTTTTGTACCTTTGCACGTTTCACTTATGGTGTTTTATTTGTTATTATAAATTGATTTGACTGTACAAGGAGGAACACTGTGGACTTGTCTTTGGATGCTTGGTGCTGCAGCATCCAGTAATGACGCGTGGGAGTACACACACACACACACACACACACACACACACACACACACACACACATATATATATATATATATATATATATATATATATATATAAATATATATACATCCTTTGTAAAGGCAGAAACACGTCTGTTCTCCATTCGCATTGACTTGATCCTGATTGTGGTGCTGCTTATTTCTTTTACTCTTGGGGAAAAGATTGGGTAAGTATTTACATGCATATGTATACATATATATATATATTACAAAACCAAAGGTTGCAGGGATGTTATAGTGAGGCTCACATTTTATGCGTACCAAACCATAGAAATTCACCAGTTATAGTTAGAGTTATTTCAAGTAACTATAACTCGTGCCTTAAGGAAACCCAGCCTTTGTGTTTTTTTAAGTGAATTTCAATGGCTTTTTAAAGTATAGTAATTTTCATTACTGTACGTTAATCCAACGATAGCCTTCAGCCGTGCGCATGGCCTTTGGCTGCACGCAGAGGGGGTTATCCACAGGGCCTGGCCTGTGGCCAATCCCTGTGGCTAACCCCTATAACAACCCAATCCAACATGTCCCCCCTCTTCAGGCTGATGTCAGCCCCAGTGACTCCATTCCCAGGAGCCCTGCGTAAGTATTTAATTTTTGGGCGGAGAGGGGCTGCGTGGCCCTGTCCCAGGCTGATCTCGCCGCCAAGGACCCCATCCTCTGGGGCTTGGTCATATGACCTGGGTGCCCAGTCTCAATGTTGGGAACCGTGGGGGGAGCCTGAAGGCCCCCGCGGTCCCAGCTGGCTCCCCGCCTCCTGCAGGAGCCAGCATTGCTGGCACGGAGAGGGCGCTGCTAAAGCAGCACCCTCTCTGTGAGATCAATTGTTTTCTCTGTCTTCATGCCCACAGAGAGGAAACCTCTGCTCCGATGAAGGGAGAACTGTTTGATAGCTCTACCCTTCATTTGAATGCAGTGTTTGCTGTGGCTTGTCAAAGCTGCAGCCAAGTCACAGCAAACAGCTATGTACTGGGGGACATAGCAGGAGCCTGCCCTGGGAGGTGACATTGCCCAGGGCCATCAGTGGCTTCTCGAGGGGGGGGGGGCGTGGGCCCACCTCCAACAAGAATAGCCCGGGGAGGTGGTGGTCCATGGGGCTGCATTGCCCTGCATTGTTTTTCTTCAGTGCCCCAGGGAGGTAGTGATCCCTGGGGCAGTGGGGGGCAGTGTGACCCCTGCATGATATTACTTTTAAGTCCCTGGGAGGTGGTGGTCCCCAGGGCAGCAGGGGGGCTGTGCAGCCCCCCACATTATATTACTTCTAAACCCCGTGGAGGTAGTGGTCCTTGGGGCAGCAGGGGACCACAAGGCCCTCTGCATAGAATTTGTTCTAAGCCCCAGGGAGGTGGCAGTCCCTGGGGATACAGTGGGGCCGAGCAGCCCCCCGCAGTCCAATAAACAATGCCTTCGGGACTTGGCCCACCCGGGGGCTTCTGAATAAGGAAGGGCAGGAACCAGCGCTTCATTTTTTAAAAATGTTTTACCATGGATTCGCGACCATGTTGCGATACCGCTGCAAATTTTAAAAAGTACTTTATAGCCCCCAGCACCAGAGATAAGGGGTCAGGGTGACGCTACCATAGCCTCTTTTGTTTTTTTTTTACACTTCTTTCTGGTACTCGGATGAAGCCAAGTCCCAGCATAGCTGACAACACTTTGATGTTGAAGTGTTGACAGCCAGTTAGATCCCAGCACGAGATCGGGAGGGGTCGCGAATCTTTCACCTCCCTATATACCCAAATTTGGATTTTCTTTAAGTTCTCCCAAAATACTGAATTGATTTATACCACATAACAAAAAGGTCGCTTTCTGGACCAAGAGCTACCTTTCTGCCAAATTTGGTGTAATTCCGTCCAGTGGTTTTGGTGCTATCACTATTCAAAATCCCTATGGAAAAATGAATGAGGGAAACTTTCCATACAGAAGCTGACATGGTTGGCAAATGTTTGGGGAAAGTTTGGTGAAGATTCATCAACCGGTGCCGAAGATATAGGCAAACGAAAAAACGCGTTTTCTATAGAAACTAGGTCCTAACTATAACTACCTAGTGGCGACTGCAACTAGTTTATACATATATATACATATGTATATTTTTTTGCCGTTAAAAATATATAGCCCCAGCCCCCTCTATTTTTTGTAATTTTTTTTTATTATAGTACATTTAAATGTTATTTTCTTATTTGGGGGCGACCCCCAAAATTCCCCCATTTATTTTCCTTATTATAAAAATAAATTTTAGACCGTTTCCTGGGGGGTAAAGTCACCCAACCTTCCCCTTTTTTGTGTATCCTTCCCACCCTATTCACTTACCCACCCCTAAACACTAAAAACACTCTTACCACCCAATACCCTTACACTACCATTAAGTCTAAAAATACCCTTACCCCCAATACCCTCACCCACCTCTGTACCCTAAAAACACCCTTACCACCCAATACCCTCACCCACCCCCAAAACCCTGAAAAAATACCCTTACCAACCCATACCCTTATCTATCTATAAACCCTAAAACACCCTTACCATTCCCATACCCTTACCACCCCAGACCCTAAAAACACCCTTACCAGCCAATACTCTTACCCACCCCTACCCCTAAAAACACCCTTACGACCAATACCCTTGCCCATTCCAAAACCATAAAAATACCCCTATCATCCTATACCCCTCCCACAGCTAAACCCTAAAATAATAATATATATATATATATATATATATATATATATATATATATATATATATATATATGTCATATCACATCTTTAATATTTTCCATTTCAATTTCTTCTTATCTCTTTCACTTGAATGATGTCTTTCACCCCTACACCTGCAATTTTTAAACAGACAACCAGAAAACCCGAGCAAGAGAAAAGAGGAAAATCATTATAGTTATTACAGGGGTTAGGATTAGTCTCAATGATTTTCCCTTCCAGATTATCAAACCATTCACTGACTTTGCTAAAACCTTCACTATCTCCTTAACCCGGCAACCTAACATTTCCCACACACTGTGGTCCTCTAAGCTTGGACTTCACAAGAAAATATTAGTGAGGTTTTGGACATATGTGAAAATAACCCTACTGTTTTCAGGTATGACGGTGCAGCACTCTTTCATCTTCAATTCTTTGTAAACACTGACAGGATATCTAGCGTTAAGCAGTTTTGCATAAGCATTCCCTGAATTGCAGTTATTTCAGAGTTAATTTAAGTTAAAGCTCCAGCTGTGTTAGAAGCAAGCCAGTCAACAAGCTTGGACAAACGTCAAATTTTCACATCTTTCATCGCCACACCTATAGGTGGAGTAACACCTTCTAATACATCTAATACTTTCTGTCCAAATACATATTTGACACTCCTCAAAGCAACTGTATCATTCATTCCACTCACATGCTAGACTCTAGAAAATACTAAAGCAAGATAACAAGATCAGACCCAATTGTGTGGCAAGTTGAAATAAGCAGCCTTACCACACACATAATAGATCCCTCTCATAATCAGCTCTTCACTAACCAAGAAATCGCCATTTACAACACACTTCTTCTCACATTCACTGTCTCCCACATGCTCAATTGTTCTAACCTTCAAAGGATCATAACATGCCATACACAATTCATCTTTTCTCTCATGTTCCAATCTCAACCATGGATACCAATTTTGCAATCTAAATTTGCCTTCAGCTTTAATCTGCTCTCATTTGCTTTCTCTCTTCTGCTTAATCTCTCACAATTGTAACTCTCCTCTCATTGGATTCTTCACTAAATTCATGCTTCTCATTACTTAAACTACACACAGACTCCTGGTCAATATTTTAAATTTTCAGCTTGTTTTGTGCAATTCTATTTGAATATTGACCATATTTAAGACCCTCATTAACACCTTCATCTCCAGAGCTAGGTAGATCTTCCAGCAAGACATTGAAATCCGATAAGCAGGCAAAAAAAACATTTTTGTGAAAGATACTAACAAACACATCACAAGATAAACTAAAAATATAAGAACTCGGTAGCTGTAAGTAGGTTGTGCCTTTTCCTGCAGGAGAGAAAAGTAAAGTGCACACTAAGCAATCTTTAATTTCTATGATCTGGATGTAATTGTGCAACATTTTAGTGTAAATATCATCATGGAATCCACTAACTAAACTTTCCATATGTGTCATTATGTTTTTGCTGCTTCATTTTTTGTAGTTAATTAAACCTTTGTGGAGACATATCCCACAGGAGGCACAACAACAGGCCAACTTAAATCATTAGTATCAAAAACAAGGTCGTCCGACTCAAACATTTACATCATCCTCCATATGGCATTTTCTATTGAGACTAAGAAGCAAAAGGGTATCATGAAACTTCAAAAGGTCAAAAAAACTTTAAAACAATAATAAACCTTCTTTTCTTCTCGTTTCCTTGAAAACAATAATAAAGAATAAAAATAAATAACAAAAGCATCTTTTTTTATTTTTTAGCTTTCAGTCCATGCTAATAAAAGATTTTCTTCTATTAAATTTCTCAAAATATTTTAACAGTTCAGTTTTTATTCTTTAACAGTTTTTGAGATCTTTCAATGTGGGTCTTCTTCAAGATTACCTTCGGGTTCACTTTCAAAGGTGTATTGGCTACAATTGTATTTGAAATGTAGATCTCAGGTTCACTGTCTCTATGTCTTATTCTTCAGGTATAGATGCTCTATTTGGAGTTCTCTTTCTTGCCGGTCTTTTAGCAGCTGGTGATTCACTTTCAGTATTTTCTTAATCAACTTCAATTACTTCAGTTTCTTCATTGATTACTTTTATCTCTCATTCTGAGGGTTTTCTTTTACCAAGACTTTTCAGTGACTTATGGGCTTCAGCCCTTTCTTCTTCTTCATTGACCTGCTGAATCTTCTCCACTCACTGATGGACTTGAGTTCCGATCAACATCAGCAGCACTATTCACAGTGAACTGCTTTCTTCCGATAAGGGTTCTTGTGACTCAAATTTTTCACTGGACTCTCTCCGTTTGGATCAGAGACTACTTCTTAATGCTGCCACTCATCTCTTTGATTTTGGCATTGTAACAACTCTTTATTCCGATCGTTACTTTGAAACTGGACACTGTTACAGTGTGCTTGACCAGGATCTTCACTTTCATTGACGAGAACTTCTATAACTTTGTTGTCTTCACCAGTTTCAATGTCAAATTTTTTATCCTCCTCTGGAAGCACGCTGCGAACTTCAGCTTCACTCTGTGAAACAGTGGTTGTTTCTACAACTCCTTCATCCACTGCCTTTACCCTTTTTGTGTGAACAGCGTGGAGCCACTGTGAGATTCCGGCACACTTCACAGCAGTGTTTATCACCAACATCACTTGGTAAGTGCCAAGCTACCTTTTCTCCAAACAGCTTTCCTCGTGTGTCTTCTGACAACCACCCAAACGCTGGGGCTCAGTGCATGTTGGTGGTCTTCCTTTGTTGGCGCTGTTACCAAGTTCACCTGAGAGCGAGATTCACCATATCAACTAGACCTTTGCACTAATCTAAAACAATATTATTAGTAATTGAAACAAGTGTAGCTGAAGGAGTGTTTGCCAATCTTATTGCTCTGCCCATTACTATTTCATGGGGTGAAAAATCAGTCTATTTGTCATGAGTTCTTCTGATACTCATCAGAACCACAGGAAGAGCATCTTTCTGTTTTAAACCTCTGGAAGCACATATGTTAGCCAATTTGTGCTTTATGGTTCCATTCATCCTCTCAAGCACTCCAGAAGATTGAGAACAATACCTACGATGGAATTGTTGGTCCATTTGAAGAGCAGTACAAATTAGTTGTAAAATTTCAGTTTTAAAATGTGAGCCACAATCTGTCTCAGCAGAAGATGGTAGAACAGATCTTGGTATTAACTCCCTCATCAAACGTTTGGCAACTGATGGGCTGTGTGATCTTCGGATGGGATAGACCTCAACCCATTTAGAAAACAGGCAGACTGTCACAAGAATGTATGTATGACCATTGTGAACTGCCATTTCACCAAAATCTGTTTGAAGTCTTCTAAATGGGCCCTCTGATTTACCAATCTGACTCATTTAAATGGTTGTCTTACAACCTTGATTATTACTTTGACATATTATACAATGGCTGCACAAATCTTCCACAACATTTGTAAAATTTGCATTTTCCCTATACTTTTTAAAAGTTATCAACATGGAACCTCTTACTTAGTGTGACTGATTGTGTAAATAGCGGACCATAGGATGTAGCATTGTTTCAGGCAACACATATTTATATTCAGGAGTAACATACCAATAATGATGACTTTTGTAACCTAACATTTCCCATTTTATTTTCCCATCTTCCGAGGCTTCCTCCTGGAGATCTCTCAGTTTACTCCATGAAGTCTAAACTGAGCTGAAGACAACTCACATCCTCTGTGTCTATGTCAGAGTTTTCCAGCATCATCTTTATCTGTTCCTTGAATCACTGTCTCATTCGAAAGTGTAAAATATCTGGCTTCTTGATCTGCATATTTATTTCCATGGATGACCATTTCTTTCCAGTCTCATGGGCAGCATACCTGACTAAACAATTTTTTTTCGGTTGTTGTATTGCTTTCAACAAATCAAATATATAGAGACGATAATAATAACTTTTATTTGGTATGAAAAAAAATTCATCCATTACAATAAATAATCTCCAATACATTTGTTAAAATTAGCAATAAAACCATAAATAATAAGAACGCCCATCAGGAATAAAAACATATATAACCACATGCATAGAAACAATAAAATAGAAAGATTCATTCTAAACACTCTACATTGTTACGCCAAGTAATAGCTCCCTTCAGGAATGATCCCAGCCCCTTCCACACCAATACATCTGAGGCCATCTGCAGCCACATAAAAGCAGGACGATATTGCACAAAACCCTTAGGCCTTAGGAGAGGTAATAAAAAACGAGTTCTGAATGGTGCATAAAAAACACAAAACAAAGTAAAATGGGGCAAGGTCTGTTGGGACACCCCATAACAGGGGCAGGGTCTAATACACCTGTCCCCATACTGACCTAACGGGAAACACAGGTTACTTCTGATGATCCCCAAACGGAAACGGGTTATGAGAGACCTTTCCCTCACATCCTTTATCTCTAAGAGATAGCGCTCAGGGCCTACCCAGAGACGATTCCTGGTGGGAGCTCTAGAAGATGTCTCTGTGATGATAGTTTCTCAAAGTAATGGGCCAAGTCCAAAACCAGACTGGCTGGGTGTATGAATTGTCACATTGAAATGTTCTGACAGGCAACAAGCTCTTGTCAATATAACTAACTGTCACTTGTGCTGAAGTTACATTCGTCAGATATGATGCTTCAAGGATTTCAAAAATGGAACATACTGCACAGGCAACCTTCGGTGCTCCATATTGGTCTGTTAAACAAGAACCATGAACAAACAAAATCAGATCTGCCATTTCAAGAGGAATTTCGTTAATATCTGGCTTTGGTTTGGTACATGATTCTGTAACATTGATGCAGTTGTGATCAGATTCATCATCATCACTCTTTTCCTTGTCTTCACAACTTTTGATTCAAATAGGAAGCAACGTGGCAGGATTGAGAAAATTACATATTCTGATTGAGATGTTTTCAACTGCTATTATGACTTTTTCAGATCAGGTCAGTTGACTGTCCATCATAAGCCAAGTTCCTATATGAGTCAGCAAGATCTCAACAGAATGTGGAAAAAATATAATTAACTTCCAATTACAATTCCTTGCTTTGTTTAATTGCAATTGAAACAGCTGCAATTGATTTCAAACAACCAGAAAGATTTACAGCTACTGGTTTGAACACAGCTGATGGATCGATCTTGTATGTCTCTATGAGTCAACCTTACTAAAGATCTTGCAATCAAGGAAAAGTTTGGGATCCACTGACAACAGTAGGCAACAATTCCCAAGAACATTCCCACCACCCTCTGGATGGTAGAAGTATTCATTTTCAGAATTGCAGAAACTCATTCTTTTGAGACTTTTCTTGTTCCCTTCGCAACGTGATGAAAAGATAAATCACTTCTTTTTTACAATACAGCATTTTTGTAGGGGAAATCATGTGAGCACTGGCAGCTAAACAATTCAACTAGGAAAATGTGTCAAGTTTACAGTTTTCATTTGCCTTAGATGCAGCTAGTTGGTCATTAGTGTACTACACCAAGACTGAATCACAGGGCCGCCTCAAATTTTCTAGCTCTTTCTTTAGAATTTGACTAAAAATTAAAGGACTTTCAGTATACACTTGTGGGACCCTACACCAGGCAAGAACTTTATTTTAGAATTGAAATGCAAATAGAAATTGACTATCCGTGTAGAGAGGAATAGAGAAAAAAGATTGGCATAAGTAAGTCAATGACTATATACCATTCTGCATCTGATGGGATCTGGAACATGATCACAGCTGGATTTGGCACCACTGGAAAACATGGAATCACTATGTTTTCTTAAATCCTGCACTATTTGCCATTTACCACTAGGGTTCTTAATTTCCAGCATGCAAGAGTTGCAAGGACTATCACGCACTTCCCGAAGAATTCCCATAACTGGGTTTTAGATTAATCTTTACCTGTTTTGCACGTTTTCTTACTCCTGTCTCTTTACGAGAGAAATCCTGCCCCTCTTCTGTGACAGCATGTCTTAAATCCAGAAGTAAACCATTTTAGGGAAGGGAACAGCTGAACACTTAAATCATAAGATTTCATTTTAAACAGGGAATCTTCATCTTGAGTTTCATCAGCAACACCGTTAAGTATGCGATAACTCACACAGTTCATCTTGCACAGCATGTCTCTGCCCACCAAGTTTACAGAACTTGAATCACACATAACAAACTGATTATTATTTTTCATTAGCCCTCTTTTGGCAGGGACATCTGCTGTTACCTGATTAACAAGCTGTTTATTGCTAATTCCCACAACTTGGACTTCTCTTCCAGAGAGAGGTGGATTTGGGACATCCACAGAACTAACTGTAGAATGGGTATCACCCTTATCTATCTAGAAAGAAACAGGGTGTCCATCAAGTTCTCCACAATGTATGGGCCACTTTAGTCTAGCTCCAAAACTGTTCCATGTAAGCAATTCTCCTTCCCTCTCTGGCACTATCATTGGGAATTATTCTCTTGAGGAAACTGAGGAAAATCATTATTCAGACTCAATGGATTCTGTTGATACCCTGGATTATATCCCATTTAGTTTTTCTTGTTTTGCTGCAACAATGGGGCTGTAGGCATATTCATGTGAAGCCATTTCTGATCATGTCCATGTTATGCTATTAATTGTGTTTGACCAATGACTTTGTGTTTCACCACTGCGCATATTAGTTGCTCAATGTTCACCAGTAGCACATTACATTCTGTATTCAGTTTAGCTGCCTACTGGCTTTAACATGGCATTAGACATTACATTTCGTATGTAGGTCAGCTGCCTATTGGCTTTAACATGGCATTAGCCATTACATTCTGTATTCAGTTTAGCTGCCTATTGGCTTTAACATGGCATTAGACATTACATTTGGTATTTAGGTTAGCTGCCTATTGGCTTTAACTAGGAGTTAGACATTGCAGTTGAGACATTGCAGATGAGCTGTGTTTTTCCAAGCTGTGTTTTTCCACATGATAGACCAAGCTGTGTTTTTCACACCAAACCCTAGCTAATAAGAGAGCGGAGATTTTGTGTTTACCTCTCCATACAGTCTGGGAGCGAGTGAAGTTTGGAGAATTGGCCACTCTCCAAATTTATTCGGTTCCCACACTGAGTTTGCTTTTAACGATGGCCCTGGACAACAGCGAGGGGGAGAAAGATCTTGACTTCAGACAGGAACGGACGTCAGTTGCCTGTCTCCCGTTTGGATAGAAAATATATTTCTCGCAGTTGAACCGGAGTCATCAACTTGCAGACCTCAGAAAGATGATGCGGTGATGCAATTTTGACTTTTATGCTTTGCTTTGAAGTTATGCTATAATATAATCACATGTATTTGCTGTGTACATTGCAACTGAGAAGTACTTTGATATTTTTTGCTTTCATTGCTGCGACTACTTTTATACGTGTGCTTCCAACCTACTAATCTCGTCTTTCAGGAACCTCGTGGTGAAGTAATAATAACAATAAATGTCTTCTTTAAACTAAGAAGTGCATTCCAGAGAAGTTTTGTAAGCTCGGTCATAAGATAAGAGAAGGAAAGCAAAACATTTTGGCGTTAATCGGCAGTCTGGGAGTCGGAGTTAGAGATTGGAGGTGCACTATTTAAAAGTGTAATTGTTTTTTGTTGTTTAGAGAATTAAAGAAGCACGGCAGACCATGTTTGAAAATGCATGTGAAGTTAAACTACCTTATGGTGCTGTGAGAAACATGTTTTCTTGTTTATCAGGACTTTGTGAGTCTTGGGATGAGTGCTTTGTGCCTTTTGAAAGAAATTATGTTCCTTTTGTTCTTGACAGAAGGGTTTGGATACTTTTGTCTGCTTACAGAAAAATGCAGGAGAGATGTAGGCAGTTAGAACATGAAAATACGAATTTACGTGAGCAAATTAGCCAGAACACATTAATGCAAGATAATGCTGAAATCTATAAAACTGCTGTTTTAGAAGAATCTGGCTTTTCCCATTCCAGTAATGAGAAGGTTAAAAAAAGTGAGCCTCTTGAGCAGAGCGTAGATGTGCAGAACAGCCCACAGTTTTTGGCAGGTGAAGTGCATTCCTTAACAGATTACACTGTGAACACAGTTGAGAATGTTATTTTCAGACCGCTTTTGCAAAGTACGATGTTTAAAATTAATTCAGACAAGGCAGCAGTACTGTCGCAAAATGTGCAGTTACTGGGAATTCAGTAGAATCCAAAAAATAGACAGATTTTGTCACAAGTAAAACAAAAGATTTTAGAGTTTCTTACTGTTTGCACTAAGCAAGAGACACCGAGTTTCATGAGCTTGTTTGATTTTTGGAAACAGTATAGCCCTCATCTGAGTGAAATCTTAACACTTTGGTACAAAGTAACTAGGAAAAAACATGAGCAGCTGTGCGCTTTTGATTTGGCAAATGAAATAATTCAGACTTTAGGTTTCTGCGCAGTGCAAGAGGGAAACACTGATTTACATGTAAATCAGAATCAGAGGAAGACAAGAGTGCCCCTGGAACTTTGGATTAAGCTTTTGACTTGTTATTGGGCTCTAGTGAATACTGAGCAAATGACAATAAATGATAATGTAATTCTGAAACCTGAAATATCAAGCATGCAGTGGGTGATGAGTTCACCTACATCTCACAGTATAGGACAGACACAGGAGGCTAGTATCATACACTGGATCTGGTACATGCAAGACAGGGCTGGAGTCGCTGCAGCCCTACATGAACAGTTGTCACAAGCCCCTTTTCAGGATGAGGAGAGGGTGCAGGGAGTACCACAGGTAAAAGAGTCACCAGTGAAATTGAGTGCACCATTTGAATTTGTGTCCCCTGTGGATAAAAAGCATGTTTGTTTGACTAATAATTCATTGACTGAAAAGTTGTTGTCTAGCACAGGAGAAGGAACAGCGTTGTACAATGTGTGTCAGACTTTAAAGCAAGAGCTGCTTGAGATGTGTCATTTTTACACTGATTCTTGGTTCACTGCCAATGGTTTAGCCGTTTGGTTTTCCACATGGCTTGTACATAACTGGTTTAATTCCCTTGCAGATGTTAAAGAGAAAAATTCAGAGAGAGAAGTGTCCACCCAGAATTCTGACTTAGTGGGGATGGCTAAGTGGGTGCACCAGAAATGTGGACATCTGGGAGAAAAAGCCACTTACAGGTGGGCAGAGATTAGAGAGATGCACATTCCCCTAGATTTGATAAAAACTGTGATTTTGCAATGTCCTATTTGTCAGCACGCACAACAGAGATCTGTCCCACTAACAGTCAAAGATCAGTTGGGGAGAGGAAAGTTACCAGGACAGATATGGCAAATTGATCAAGTTTTAGTGGGAGTGATTGCTGCAGATTACCAAGGAAAAATCAAAATTATGCTGATAATTAGAAAATAATCTGATTCATTCATACAGGTTGGAGACAGAACTGCCCAACTTGTCACAAGTGCAGTAAATCGAGGTTTGGTAAAGAAGGAGTCTGCCCCCAGCCCGTCTGACACTGCAATGAAAGGGAAGCTGTGGTGCAGCAGATAAAAACATCAGTGCTAAGGTGTGTGTTGAATCCCCAAATTACCCTCCAGAACCTGCAGAAATTATAACAAAGGGCCCCAAGATTATAAAACAAGGAAAGGAAGAAGAAGGGCACATTTCAGATGACAAATGTTATTTGCAAGAAAAGTCATACTTTTTTCTTTTGCAGATCCTACCACGTCTCGCCACTGACCATGAGTGTACTGTGTGGTCTCCCTTCGGGTGTGTGCGTGTGGGGTCGGGGGAGGGACCGAAACCCCCAACCTGAACCTGATTGATTAAAGTACAAACCCCATGGATCCATTTTGCGCAACCGGCGCCTTCAGTTCAAGTTCTACATGGGATCAATATAAAGTTTGTCAACTTGTTTGATTACATTCTTCCACTGGAACTAAGCAACCTTACCAGTTAACTGTCTGTGTTTTTTCATGTGGAACTCTGACTTTCGCTTACTTTCCAGCAAACCTTTCAGGTGGACCGTGTACCTTTACATGAGTAGAACTCATGCTACATCAACTTGCTGTTTTAGAGACACTATTATCCCAATCAGAGTATATAAGTTTCAGTCTTTTCATTGTAGATGTATCTGATGTGAAAGGTTATGAGATCAATATGTTAATCCACTTCCACTGCTTTACAGTGATTGCTTTTATCATTCAAATCTGATTTGCTTATAATGTTTTTTTGTGTTGATGTTTTTGTTTTTGTTTGAAATAAGAGGTATGTAAACAAAAATTCATTGGTCATAGGGTGGAGTGTTATGCTATTAATTGTGTTTGACCAATGACTTTGTGTTTCACCACTGCGCATATTAGTTGCTCAATGTTCACCAGTAGCACATTACATTCTGTATTCAGTTTAGCTGCCTGCTGGCTTTAACGTGGCATTAGATATTACATTTGGTATGTAGGTCAGCTCCAAAACTGCTCCATATAAGCAATTCTCCTTCCCTTTCTGGCACTATCATTGGGAATTATTCTCTTGAGGAAACTGAGGAAAATCATTATTCAGACTCAATGGATTCTGTTGATACCCTGGATTATGTCCCATTTTGTTTTTCTTGTTTTGCTGCAACAAGGGGCTGTAGGCATATTCATGTGAAGCTATTTCTGATCATGTCCATGTTATGCTATTAATTGTGTTTGACCAATGAATTTGTGTTTCACCACTGCGCATATTAGTTGCTCAATGTTCACCAGTAGCACATTACATTCTGTATTCAGTTTAGCTGCCTACAGGCTTTAACATGGCATTAGACATTACATTTGGTATGTAGGTCAGCTGCCTATTGGCTTTAACATGGCATTAGCCATTACATTCTGTATTCAGTTTAGCTGCCTATTGGCTTTAACATGGCATTAGACATTACATATGGTTTTTAGGTTAGCTGCCTATTGGCTTTAACTAGGAGTTAGACATTGCAGTTGAGACATTGCAGATGAGCTGTGTTTTTCCAAGCTGTGTTTTTCCACATGATAGACCAAGCTGTGTTTTTCACACCAAACCCTAGCTGATAAGAGAGCGTAGATTTTGTGTTTACCTCTCAATCCAGTCTGGGAGCGAGTGAAGTTTGGAGAATTGGCCACTCTCCAAGTTTATTCGGTTCCCACACTGAGTTTGCTTTTAACGATGGCCCTGGGCAACAGCGAAGGGGAGAAAGATCTTGACTTCAGACAGGAACGGACGTCAGTTGCCTGTCTCCCGTCTGGGTAGAAAATCTCTTTCTCACAGTTGAACCAGAGTCATCAACTTGCAGACCTCAGAAAGATGAAGCAGAGTGATAGGCCCTACGGTGATGCAATTTTGACTTTTATGCTTTGCTTTGAAGTTATGCTATAATATAATCACATGTATTTGCTGTGTACATTGCAACTGAGAAGTACTTTGATATATTTTGCTTTCATTGCTGCGACTACTTTTAAACGTGTGCTTCCAAACTACTTATCTCATCTTTCAGGAACCTCGTGGTGAAATAATAATAAGAATAAATGTCTTCTTTAAACTAAGAAGTGCATTCCAGAAAAGTTTTGTAAGCTCGGTCATAAGATAAGAGAAGGAAAGCAAAACAGTCCACCATGTACAGAAGTTGGTTGGTTTGGAGCCAACAACTGTATATTCCTCTGCATTTGAAGAACAAAATAATTCCGGATTCAATCTCGATTTTTTCAACATTCCCGCTTCCAGTGCCAAATTTTACCACAGAAATAACAAGCAGTGCTCTTCTTCAACATGTCAACCTTTGTATTCATTCCAGAATTATTCACCACCCTCTTCCATGACCTTGCATTTGTATCACTCCATTTCCCATTCTCACATCTTGCAATGAGAACTGTACTTTCATTCCAGCATTGTCAGCTTGAACACAACCTAAATCAGAACCCTCTAACTGATTCCTAAGCAAACCTCTCAAATTGCTTCATCTGGGCAACCATCAGCTTCCATTTGTTTTTTTTCTGGTTTGCATCAAACCAATCACTGCTGTATTTGGAAATTTTAAAATCTCATCTATACTCTTTGGGCCCGATTCACAAAGGTAAACTTACCCCTTTGGTCTAAGTTTAGACCAAAAGTGTACGTTTCTGACTTTTAGGTATTCACAAAGGTGAGTTACAAGTAGTATCTTTACATCTGCACTCAGGGCGGATCATCCGCACTCGGGAGGTTCATCCGCACTCAGGCCGGATCATACACACTCTGGGCAGATCATCGCACTCAGGCTGGATCATCTGCACTTGGGCCGGATGAAACAAAAATGCATAATGAAACACCGTGTGAGTGTCTACCATCCCCCACCCAGCTTCAGCTGAAACTCTTCACCCCCACACCCAATCCCAGCCTTGCTGCACACAAAAGCAAAGCTGCCACAAACAAACTCTTTCAAACCTTGCAACATGTCGCTGATTGTGTTTGTTGGTTTACCCCTTGCTATGCGACAGGATTATTTGAGGAGAAGGAAGAGGAGAAGGAGAGTAGAGAGGATCTTCAGACAAAGAATGAACCTCTTTGATATGTCCAGCCAAGAAGTCATGGCCAGATACCGTTTTCCTCCTGATATCATCTTGGAGATGGTTTGTGAGTGGGAGCAGGATCTTGACTCTGTGACCTGCCTCTCCCATGCCATCCATGCCTATGTTAAGATCCTAGCAGCTCTGAATTTCTTTGCTATGGGGTCATTCCAGAGGGTTACCAGTGACCGTGTGGGCATCTACCAGGCAGCCCAGTCCTGATGCCTGTATCAGGTGCTGAGCTGCAGCAATAGGTGAGCCCATTGCCACATATGAATGCCCCATACACTGGCCAGAAGGCAAAGGGTATCTAGGGATTTCTACCTCATTTCCTGCTTCCCACATGTGCAGGGTGCAATTGATTACACTCATGTGTCTCTTCAGCCACCTCACCACAATGCACACATCTTCTGCAACAGATACCGCTGGCACTCCATCAACGTGCAGGGTGTCTGTGATGCCAGTGGTAGCTTCATTGATGTGCTTGCAGTGTTCCCAGTAAGTACTCATAACAGCTATGTATTCTGCAGGTCACCTCTTGCCAGGTGGATAGCAGTGGGAGAATTTGGCAACATGTGGCTACTGGGTAAATACCAAGTGCCACACAAGTACGAGATGTATCCATGTGTATGAATATGTGCACAACCATTACACAAAGCTGATCCTCATGCCACATTCATACCCCCAATAGACATAGGGCCTCATTACGAGTCTGGTGGTCATTATACTGCCAGACTCGTGGCGGCGGTCCAACCTCCACATTACAACTATGGCAGTTGGGCTGCGGGGGGACCGACAGCTCCTCCAGCATCAAGTATCCTGCTGTTCTTCCGGTATGTGGCGGTCCTAATCTGCCAGGGCAGCGCTGCAAGAAGCTCTGCCCTGGGGATTACGACCTCGTTTCCCGCCAGCCATTTCATGGTGGTAGCACCGATATGAAAAGGCAGGTGGGAAACGCGTGCAGGGAGTCCCAGGGGGGTCCTTGCACTGCCCATGCACTTGGCATGGGCAGTGCAGGGCCCCCCCTAGCCAGCACCCTAGAAATGTTCACTGTCCCCCTGCAACCTACAGCTTTGCCACCAGCTCGATTACAAGCCGGAGACAATTCTGTAGGCCAGTAGTTCCCAAACTTTTTTGACCTGTAGCTCCCTTGACCTACTGGCCATTGGTCGTAGCTCCCTGTTATGTCACTTTTTTTTTTTTTACAGGTGAGGGGATGTGAGCCAGGCCTCAGGAGCACTTCCATTTTTCTCCCGAAAATAATTGGGATGAAGCTGATAAAGGGCTTCTGGGACAGGGACTTGTCTTGAGTGACTTGGAGTACGCACTGCAAGTAACCTGATGCTGCAGTCCAGTGCACATTTTTGTCACACTCTTTCTGCCTGCCATAGCGCTTTCCCGTTGCTCCTGCCAGGTGAAAAAAAAAAGCATATTTGAATTTTTGATATCGGATCCTGCAGCACCACCCATACTTGCAAGCCCCACACATGACAATAGACCTGATTCTGGCCTCAATGGGAGAAGTACATTCTCCTGATTATTTTTTTAAAACCTCCCACTTTCGTCTTGAATGTTGGCATGTATGTGATTTCATGATTACCTGCGTTTCCGGAGTAGCTGAAGAACATGGACCGCAATACAACTTCATCACTGTCCTGATTGTGCCTGGCCCTGCCTAAGCAGACAAGCTCATTATTTATTAGGCAAGACATCAAGAGCTGGTCCAAACCATTCCAGACGCTGACAGGTGTGGTTTCCATAACTCCCCCACAAGGACTTCCCACATGGATTACTCGGGGCCACAAATGCACATTCCAAAAACCTAACAACTTTGATTTATTTGCACTGCGATTGTTTCTTTTTCCTACCACCGTACAGCTCTATTCTAAATGTACCGTCTTTAGAATGGATCTGTACGGTAGTATGTAAGAGAAAGAATCACAATGCAGATAAATCAAGCTTGTTAGGTTTATGCAATGTTACAACGTAAATTGTAAAACCCATAATATTTGATTTGTTTCCACTGCAAGTCTTTCTCTTTCATACTACTGTACGACTTTGTTAGCTGTATTGTAGTAAGAAAAAGAAATACTCGCAGTGGAAGCAGTGCTTAATTTGAGATGGTGGTTTCCAGTGGGGGGCACCAGCACTTATTTATGAGGGCCGGCACTTAGTTTTCTGCATCAGGTATTTACTAGGATCAAAAGACACATAGGGGAAAGACAAAGGAAGAGAGGGAAATTAGAAAGCTGCAAGAGTGAGCTGAAGGGGCAGGGAGAGGCTCTAAATGGATTAAAGAGGTCCAGGATGGCTTTAGGATTAAGATGCCTCAGTATTCTGTGCTTGTGCATTTAATTGCAGCAGCCGCATGTTTCAGAGGAGAGCTTTCAGCACCTGCACATTTTTATTTACAAATGAAGCACTGAGTCTAAACAAATAAACTTGATGGGTTTAACAATTTACAACATAACATTGCACAAACCTAACAAGGTTGATTCATTTGCACTGTCATTCTTTCTTTTCATACTAACTACCGTATGGCTCCATTCTAAATGTAACATATCTTTATAATGGAGCCATGCCGTAAAATGAAAGAGAAAGAATCGCAGTGCAAATAAATCAAACTTGTTAGGTTTTTGCAATGTTACAATGTAATTTGTAAAACCCATCATGTTTGAATAGTTTCCACTGCAGTATGAATTGCTTTCATGCTACCGTTAAAGCATTTCCAATGTTCTGAAGAAGTGTGCGGTGCCCCATGGTTAGACTGTTTCTGCTCGCTGACCTAGCGGGAAACTCTTAATGGGCCCGGCGGGGAGGTAGCCAGTATCACATCAATCTCCCTGTCGGAAGTTCGGCGGACGGTCTAAACCGTCCACCGAACTTGTAATGAGGCCATAGTATGTACCATTACCTACAGCATGTACTGTACAGATGCATGAGGGATTTTTAAAAATATCACTCCATTATCTTCCTGAGGGACATTTATAAATATCACTCCATTATCTTCCTCAGGTGATGCTGCATATGCACTCTCCCCTCATCTCCTCACACCATACAGACATGCAGCCACTGTACCTCTGCAGAGGTACAATAGGGCACACAGACAAACACGAGCCATCATTGAACACATCTTTGGGCTCCTGAAGTCAAGATGCAGATGCCTTGACTGTACGGTGGGTTGCTGCTGTACTCCCATCATGTTGTGTGCAAGATTATGTTAGCCTGGTGTATTTTGCACTGCATAGCATTCAATCATGGCTTACACATACCTCTGGACCCTCAGCTAGTTCTGAATCTGGGCAACAGGACCATTGTACAAAACAGAGGGCAGGGTATGCAGGTGCACGACCAGCTGTTTGGCACTTTCTTCACCTGAGCAACATGTTGTGGTTTGGCCTTCATGTGGTTAGCAGTCTGTTGTAGATGATGATTGAGGGACTATAAACACTCTCCACATATGCCACCCTGAGACTACTTTGTGAGCCATACATGATTTCTGTATACAACAGCTGTATCCCCTAGAGTCAAAAGATTGTTCGTGCATTTTGTCATGTGCACATGTCATGGACTAGGGTGTCCAATGTCTCCTAGGGCTTCATTGTCTCTGGGGATACAATCTCAGCATGTGTAAGACCTCTCTGGACAGTGTCACAAGAGGCCTCTGCTTCACAAAGGGCCTTGCCTATTGGGCTGAAGGTGCCACATCACAGGTTGCAACCAAGGTGGAATTTGTGCTATGAGATATTACAGTGTAGTGATCGTACCCCTTGTGCAATGATTGAGGGGCCACTGCCACTAGTGCGTAGGTAGTGGGCATGTCCAGACTGGCAAAGTGGGTTATTGGGCATTTTTTAATGGGCACTAGAGGGGAGGAGGCAGGTCTCATTATAGTGTTTTGGTTCAGAACTGACATGGGAATATGTGCCACCAGCTTCAAACCAGCAATCCTGCATGATCTACACACTTGCATTTACTGTTTCTGTGTTGGGGGTGGTGTGACTAACTTGCAGTGCTGCAATGGCTTTCCAGACTTACTCTGTACCTCTGGCCCTTGGTGTACTTGGCACTATGTATCCAGGGATTGACATCACTGCTTGCGCCTGGTTTGGGGATAAAGAACAGTTTTCCTAGATGTAAGCAAGATATCTTGACCACATATACCATAATGCAATGCAAAGGGCCAAACTGTGCTGGGAAGTGCTGTAGTGTAGAGTGTGTCCACAAAACCTTCCATTCCTCCCTCAGTATTCCTGCCCTTCCTACACGTTTTCATATGTCACACTTGTTTTCTTTTTCTTTAAATTAATTTCCGTTCTTACTTCAGATGCTTTCTCCTGTGCTCTTCTGGCAGCTGACAAGGCAACTTAGAAGAGGGGTAAGTTCTCCTGTCAGATTGCCCGTCACTCGTCACTGGTAGTTGGTCCTTCCTCAAGACTCAAATCTTCGTCCTCACCACCTGTGAGACAGAGGTTGCAACAGGCTAAGTATTTGGCTCACAACATGATGCGGTGCAACACAAGGATTGGGTTAAATTATCTTCACTTCAATGGATGTTCCACATCTGACCCGGTTTGTGTGCCCCTACATGTGATAGCTCACATTGTCACATTGAGGTTCCCAAAGCAGATGTGAAAAACATAAGCATACTCACCAGTTCCAAACACAGGTCTGTATGGTACTGAGATCCCTCTAAATGTCAGCTGCTGGACTGGGCTCCTTGTGTGTAGCAGAAGAACTGGTTTGTGATCCAGCAGCTTTGGAAAGAAGTGATACCATGGTTAATATTCTCCATGTATTATATGTGATTATGCACACTTGACATAAACATCACTAATCTTTTAGGGTACATTTTACACACCAACTACAGGAGAGATGCTAAAATGGCAATATCTGCTCATCTACTTCCACAACGATTTGGGTCTTGTTCAAGGGTAGGGTATCAGTAGGTTACCACACTATATGGCATGCTTACCTGATGGATGGATGGCAGTGGGTTTGACTGCTGCAGCCAGGATGTCTGCTAAACCCTTGGATGGTGTCATCCTTATCACTGAAGTAGTCCTGGTAGCAGCTGTAATGTAACATACGTATCCATAACTGATTGCAAAGGATGATGTTGATTATTCCACATGTACAAGTCAGAGATATAGACCAATGATTTACAAGTTACACACGGCCCCAAATCAACCAGGTTTCAAACTTACAGGCAAACATCTATTTGGAGGTTACTGAGAGCCGTAGGACGGAAATAACTAGGGTGTCCTGCTCTGGCTACCTCTGGACACACCTACGTCTTCATTGGCATCATGCATCCTATGCATGATGTGGTATCTGCTCATTTGTAAATGAGTCTTCTAGAACATGCAGAGATGGTAAATGTTTGCACATCAGATTTTGTCAGTACATTGACAAGTACATGTTTGATATACACAATCACCAACCAAGCCATGGGTAATATATATTCAACCCCCTGCCCCAACAGGTCAACAGTGCTAATTTTGGACTGTGAGGGCAGCCATTTCTGCTGTGTACTTTCCCCTTGGCCTGTGTTTTCAATGTACGTGTACCACTTCATGGTCTATTTTACCTGACACTGAATAGTCATGTACAGCACACATCCTGCGGTCCTCTATTCAGAGGTTCACTCATTTGTGATATCGTTGGCAAAGAGAAGTAAACAGTATCATAGGATACCAAATTTTTCTCAAGTGGAATAGTTGGGCTGATCCCCACCTTTACTGTTTTCACATTGTGCATTTCAACCATTAGATGTCTAGGCTTCCCTTCCTCTACACTCAACTTGCCAGCCACTACCACACTCCCAAAATGCAAGCCTGCTGATATCAGTACACCCCACACCAACAGTACTTTAGCTGTAGTTTCCTGGCATTTTGTCAGCAAGTTCCCCTGTCATGAAATTAGAAACAGGTTGTGACTCTACCTCTCCATGATGGACTTGGGGACAACTTAATGAGCCCCTCAAGGCAGCTGCTCACACCAGTAAATCATGCCTATGAGGCCACCGCAGGCCACTTTGCATGGTTTGAACTGGCCTTCCTGGAGTGTGTGACGGGTGTCACTCTCCACTTGAACGACATTCAATGAACAATGGGAACACTTGTGACAGGAAATCTAGTTTTCTACTATTGAAGATACTCTCTAAAGGAAACTGCAAATCTTTATCTGGAGCAGTGTATTCATGCCATTCAGAAATCTAGGTACACATATAGAACCTAATGTCTATCATCATTTCATATGCAGGCGTTTCCTCAACAGGTAATTTCTGACCCTCAGTAGAAAGTACAATAAATTTTTTTGACTTTTTCAACACAGCACCCATTATTTTTGCTCAGAAATAATCCAAAACACACACACAATAAGCTACTGAACAGTATTCAGTCCCAGCGCAGCTATGCCAATGTTTAGCCAATCACAGCGTAGCTCAGTCAGTAACAAATCAATGACAGCTAAGGTTTGTGGTGACTTCTCACCAGCCCCAGTGTGGCTCCTGGGCTGATTAACCAATCACAGTGTGACTTCTTCGTGAAAGAGAAAAACTATTGCAAATCCTTTCTTAATTAACTCACACTAAATAAACAAAAAACCTTATCTGCTCAGCCCAAAAAGGAGGAAAATCAGTAAGTTAGAATAAGTCAAATCTCACAAATGAGACAAACAAGAACAACACCTTTTCGGCACTGATTAAACCCAATTGACACTAAGCAGACCTCTGTGCAGCTGCAGTCTACCCCTGGCTGATGTACTTTCTCCTGTGCACCTAGGAGCAAAGGACACCAACCTAGATTAGACACCCAAATTCCCAGAAAGGAAAACTTGTTAACCTAGAAAATCCTATCTGTGTGAAAGCAGTGCCTTGCAAAAACCTTATGCAAACAACGAAAACCACAATATCTTGAGATGTTGGATTTCCACGAATCTGATAATAAAACCTGACGATAACAGATAAAAACCTTTTCAACATGGAAATCCCAAATAAGAATAATACATCAAAACAATAGTGATCAAACCACCAATTGAACCTAAAGTCAACATCACAACATCACAACATCGCATAACCAAAAACCTCACACACCGCATAACAATTCTTCTTTCAGCACAAGACTTGAAACCTCAATAACACACCGTGGACACACCAGAAGCTCTCACTATCATCAGATTCATTATAGCCTGTTCATACTTGCAATCCGAATCATTCAGGAACAGTACTGCAAGTCAGATTCCTAGAAAAATCCTCTAGGATAATCCACACCGGAAAATCAACTATCACTAATGACTGGGCAAAAGGAAATTTTATGAAGTAGAAAGAAGGTGCTTTTTAATCTGCTACCAAAAACTGTGGGTGCAAAATGATGTACCCCAAAAATTACCCTTAACCCGACGTCCTACATTTCACTGGATTGGAGACTTTGTTAAACCTCAAATTCTAAAGGCAATGTTTCCCTGCATTAAGACACCTCCCAAAGCATAAAAATCGGAAAGTACAATTCATTAAGTACATGATTTGGGCCATTTAATAACAATTATAAATCAATGAAAAGGTAAAGGGTTTTATTACAGAATTTAAAAATAAGTGATAAAGATTCAAAGCCATGAAGGCTTTCAAATGCAGAGGTATAAAGAGTACACAACATTCACAAAATTAAGTCCCAAATGGGCAGCAAAATCAAGAAGGAAACAGACAGCATTCCTAGTAGAAAAGGAAAGTCTTCTGGCTCACCTCCAAAATAAATCGGGTTTTAATACATTATTTTTGCATACGTAATTACAGAAACCAAAGACAGTGTGAGCAAATGTATAATTTCATCAGCAAATCAAAACACATGAAAACTAAACATCACATCACCCTAACGCCTAAGCACTATCCCACTACACAAATAATTATTACATATTTAACACCCTTTATGCTAATATCATCCAGAGATCCTAGAAAAGAAAAATATTTATAAACAATAACGCTTTGTGTAAATGAATGGATCACAGTCAACCAAAGGGAGGACCTTGTAAATGTTTCAAATCAGGGCAGAACAGAAGAAGTTAATTGAGAGCAAATTTACAATAACAGTAGAAATAAACCATTACATTTCAGCTTGACTGTACCATGCAGGAAAGAACATGGACAGAGAGGAAGCAAGATGAGTGACAGAGACGACTTCCATTTCAAACAAGATGATGTTTGCATTATAAAGTAGCCTACTTAACATACATCATAAAAACACACTTTTACACATCATAGAAAATTTGTTCCAAAGGAAATAGCATTATACGAGTGCATGCATGTAAAAACGAGTGTGAAAATATATTCTTCTCATTGTTAATATTGCACAAGAACATAAACCTATAAAAATGTCTTACACTAAAGAGAAAGAATTGTGTCATAAAAGAAGGGGAGTTCCTTGTTTCATCACAATTGGCACCCAAGAACTTTGCACAATATAGTTGAATTGGTGTCATGCTTAATAAACTAAAAGCAATTTAAGATGGACACACTGAACAAGGCTTGAGTTGGCTCGTGGGAGGGAGCAAGACTAGAGCAATAAATGTGTTGCTCTATTTATGTTGATAGTATTAAAAAAAATGCCAAATAAAGATTAATAAAAAAGTGAAGTAGCAAGTGAAGAGGAAAAACAAAAGCTAAACAGAAGGAGAAGAAGCAATAAGTAGAATGTATGACGCTGAGCACTAAGAGTAAGCCATACCATATAGGTCTATAAAACCAAAAACATGTTAGAAGCAAGAACGCAAAATGAATACATTTGAAGACAAAAACATATGCATATTTTTTTAAGAAATGAAGAAAGCCAGTACAGCGACACGAAGGCAACATTTGTGATGAGAAAGGGAACTGGAATAAACAAGATACAACTGAAAGGAAGGTGTAATGGGTTCTTTATCCCAAGTGAGAGATATATTGGAATAACGTGACAGGCGTAAGATTTGAGGGGGATAACTAATTTATTGGAGTTCTGTTTAAGGCGGACTTTTTATCTCTTATTTCTTTTCACAAGGATTGTCTTGTTATAGTCACTCAAAAGAAAAAACCCTTTTCTCTTTCAGGGCTCTTGTGGTAGTCCCGGTGTGGTCTGGTCCAACTTTGGGAAGTGATCCGGTCTTCCCCTTTTGTCAGCGGCCCAGGTTCTCCAAAATAAAAAGAAGAACAAAAACAGATAAGTGGGGCATAAGGTAAAGTATATGTAGGGTTAGTAGGGTGGTGAGGGAATAGGTAGAAGGGTGGGTGGTGGTGAGATAACTTTTCTTTGTTTGTGAGCTTCTCCCTGCATGCAATCCCAGGAATTCCCTTTCTCCTGAGAATTTCCTCTTGCTGTTGTCTTCCCCATGTAGTTAAGGGTATCGATTTAGGGCTTTTCCTTAGAGGGTCTCCCCTTCTTTGCAGGACCTCCCCCTTGTCCCCTTATCCCCCCTTATCCCTGACAACCACTCTGACACCAACCCCCAGTTGCGGTACGAACGTACCTGAGATGGCCTCGCCCCTCCGGGGACGCGGACGGCTGTTTGGCGGTCTCCCGGCTTCTCTTCGACTGGGGCGGGAGGCGCCCTGGGTTTCTCCTCCTTTCCCCGGATTTCCTCTTCTTCGTCGGGTTCCTCTCTGGCGGTCTTCGGTGTTCGCGGTTTCTCTTCCTCGGGTCGTGTCCTCCGAGCGTCTCTTTCCATCTCTTCCCTCGCTTCCTTTATGGGTCCGTCTTCTCTTTCAATTTTCGTCCCGACGCCTTCTGCGTCTGACGTCATACCCCTGAGGCTCTCTCGGGTGCCCCGGGGGTATGTTACCACGGCCGCTGCAAGCACTTGGGAACCGGTGTCGGGAGACGTCCGGTTACACATCCCCTCCCTTGAATGGGGCTGTTCGAGACCCAAAGGTCCCGGAAACCGGGACAAATAGTCAGCCTGTCCCATAAGATCACCAGGGAGATGGCAAACCTGAAAGGAGAAAGGTTGAAGCTCCATAAACCATCTCAGAATGCGATCGTTGGTATCTCTATATCTCGAGAGCCAGGTAAGAGGAGCGTGATCCGTGTATAACAGGAAGGACCTCCCTAGGAGGTAATATTGAAGGCTTTCAATCGCCCACTTAATGGCGAGACATTCCTGTTCTATTATGGGATATTTCTGTTCCCTGGGAAAAAGTTTACGACTAATAAAGACCACCGGATGGCTTACATTGTTTCTATCCTTCTGAAAAAGCACGGCCCCCAGACCTACGTCTGAGGCATCTGTTTGAAGGTGAAAGGGAAGATCAAACTCGGGGCTTTTTAAAACCGGTTGTGTAGTAAGACACCTTTGTAAGGTATGGTAACTATGGGACTGTGCCGGGTTTAGACTCGTAATATTTTTGGGCTGGCCTTTCCTCAGGAGGTCCGTCAGAGGAGCGGCCAAGGTGGAATAATGTGGTATAAACCTCCGATAGTAACCCACTAGACCCAAAAAAGAACGGATCTCTTTTTTCGTTGTGGGTGTATTTATGCGTAGGATGGCCTCTACTTTATTCATTTGTGGTGTAAGGATACCTTTCCCTATGTGATATCCCAGGTAGGAGATTTCATTAAATGCTAGTCGGCTTTTGGAGGGGTTGGCTGTCAGTCCAGCTCTGCGTAGTGCTGTAAGGATTTTATCTAAATGCATCAAATGGTCCTCCCAAGTCTCGCTATAAATAACGATATCATCCAGATAGGCGCAGCGTATCTGGTATGAGGTCGTAGGATGGTGTTGATGAGACGCTGGAAGGTGGCGGGTGCCCCATGTAGCCCGAAAGGGAGAACATTAAAATGATATAGGCCTGAGGGAGTAGAGAAGGCAGTTTTTTCTTTATCTTCTTGTGCCAAAGGAATCTGCCAGTATCCTTTGGTCAAATCTAGGGTAGACATGTACCTAGCTTTTCCCAATTTCTCTAAGAGTTCGTCTACCCTTGGAAGGGGATACGTGTCGAACTGGGATACAGAATTGACTTGTCTGAAGTCAATACAAAAGCGTATAGACCCATTTGACTTTGGCACTAATACCACCGGCGAACACCAGGGGCTTTGGGAAGGCTCTATAATACCCAGGTCTAACATCTTTTCTATTTCACTTTCTACCAGAACCTTTCTAGCTTCAGGGATACGATAGGGCCGTAACCGTACTATCTTACCAGGTTGAGTTATGATTTGATGATGTACCAACTTGGTTCTACCCGGTATCGAGGAGAACACATGGGTATGATCGTTGAGGAGTTGGGTTACTTTTCTGTTCTGTTGAATTGAGATTTCTGTATTTACTGGAGGTACCTCGTTTCCGCTAGGCCGGTCAGTGGGGCACCATCCTATCTCCAGATCATTAACCGTATTAACTAGACATCCCATGGTCTGGTCTACCAGTGGTTCTTCCCATTTTTTTAGCAAATTGATATGAAAGATCTGTGACCTGTTGGGACTACCCGTGAGTTGTATCTTATAGGTCACGGGTGTTACCACCCCTATCACGTTATATGGTCCCTGCCATTTTGCTAACAGTTTGTTGTCGGAACTGGGGAGGAGCACTAACACCTTATCTCCTACGGTAAAGGTCCGTACTTGAGTATTCCTATCGTAATATCTTTTTTGCTTATCTTGAGCCTTCTCCATATGTTCCCTTACGTTTTCCCACACTGTTTGTAAGCGGGATTTTAGATCACGGGTATATTCCAAGAGGGATTTTTCCCCATCCTCCTCCTCCTCCCATAACTCCGCTGCAATGTCTAATAGTGTCCTGGGCTGTCGGCCGAACAATAATTCAAACGGACTATGGCCCGTAGAAGCTTGTTCATGGGTCCTGATAGCGTGTAATACTAACGGGAGTTTCCTATCCCAGTCTTTACCTGACTCTGAAATCGATCTCTTTAAGAGAGTTTTCAGAGTGCGGTTATATCTCTCCACCAAGCCATCCGTCTGGGGATGATAAACCGCCGTCCGCAACTGTTTGATCCCCAGAAGTTGACATATCTGTGCCATCAAGCTGGACATGAACTGGGTACCTTGGTCTGTTAAAATCTCTCGGGGAAAACCTATTCTGGAAAAGAACCCTATCATGGCATGGGCAACACTCTTGGTGTTAATACTGGTGATGGGGATAGCCTCGGGGTATCTGGTGGCGTAATCTACCAACACTAGTATATAACGGTAGCCTCTAGAAGAAGGTAGGAGAGGGCCTACAATGTCCATTCCTATTCTCGAAAAAGGGATGTCTATAATGGGAAGGGGCTGCAAGGGGGCTCTTCTCTTTGGACCAGGATCAATCATTTGACATTTAGGACACTGCTGACAGAATTTTCTAATCTGTGAAAAGACCCCAGGCCAATAGAACTTCCTCAACAGATACTCTTCCGTTTTCTCCCTCCCATAGTGACCGCCCCCTGGCTGGCTATGGGCTAGGTGTAGGACCTGCTGCCTATAAGGTTCGGGAACTAATAGCTGCTTCTTTTCTTCTCGGTTATTGCCAGTGATTCGATATAATAGATTTTTAATTATTGTGAAAGACGGACCCTTGTCGTTGAGGGTTCGGGGTCGGGCACTTTTCCAGGCATGGATCAGACTCGGATCTTCTCTTTGACAACTGCGGAATGGGGGAAGGTCAGTAAGGGTAAGGACCTGTGTAATTACTCTATCGGGGCTCGAGTTTCCTTGCACGTAGGCTTTCCTTGTTTCTCTTTTTTCCTTTCGAGAGGGTTTGTATCGAACAACCGGTGGGGGTATAGGTATGTTAGAGAAGGGAGCACTCTTCCACCAGGCACTCATATCCTCGGAATTTCTTGTACTATCCAGAAGGTCCGAAAAGTCTGTGAAGTCAGTCCCTACGATGGCTTCTTCAACCAGTCGTTCCACCACCCCCATCCTTATGGGGGTCTCCTTTCCCTCCCAGTACAGGGTTGTCCAGACTAAGGGATATTCTCTTGTTTCTCCATGAATACAACAAATGGATACAGTAAGTCCCGGAGTAAAGGTAGGGCTACCTAGTAAATCAGCCCTGATTACGGACTGACTGCAACCTGAGTCGATGAGGGCCACTGTTGATCTCCCATTGATAACAAGTTTCTTCTTATATTGGGTTTCTTTTCCCCCTGTATAGAAGACTCTCCCCCTAGTAACTCCTATTTCCATCGGTTCTGGTTTCTCCGTTTTCAGGGGGCAAACCCGGGCGATATGTCCCCACTCCCCACAACTAAAACATTGTGGTTGTTGTATATAGGATCTTTCAGGCCCTCGCGTTTTTCCAGGGTCCTCTGGTGCTCTTCGCCCCAGGGATGAGGTTTGTACGGGGTTCTGTCGGATGGGGTTAGGCGGTGTGCGGAGGGGAGGGGCCTTGAACTCGAGGGAGCGGTGAAAGGCACAGGCTAACTCAATGGTGGTGTTAGTATCCGGGCTTGGGTGTTGTTTGATTCAATTACGAGTATTGGTGGGTAGGGCGTCTAGATATTGCTCCAAGAGGACAACCTCAATAATATCTTCCCTATTAGTCCCAATGGGCCCTAGCCATTTAAGGCCCAAATCTTTAATCCGGAAGTATAGTGCCCTGGGATTCTCGGAGGGTCCCCACTTGGCTTTCCTAAACCGGACCCGGTAATGTTCTGTATCAAAGCCTACCCGCTCCAGGATGCTCTTTTTAATGTCCTGATAGGGTGTTGTTCCGCCTGGGTTTACCGCTTGATAAGCCGCTTGGAGAGTTCCTGTCAATAACGGAGCGATATACTGGCCCCATCTATCCTGAGGCCAAGTGGCGGAAGTGGCAACCCGCTCAAAATTGGTAAAAAAGGCATCTGGGTCTTCGCCTTCCTGATACCTCTGTAGGACCGAGCTGGGCACGTTCGGATGCACCCGGGTGGCTGCGATAGTATCCGTGAGATTTTTGATTGCATTCTCATGTACCAATTGATTGTTGGCCATGATAGTGGCCTGACTTTTAAGAGCGCTTTGTAGTGCCTCCCTTTCTACTTTGGCTTCTTTCTGTTGCTCCTCCCACACAATTTGCTGATGTCTCTGTCCCTCACCTAACTGCTGCATCATATCCGCTATTGTGGGAGTACCCTCCATGGTCTCCAATTATCCTGTCGCCGTTCCAATATCCCACTTCTGACACCACTGTAATGGGTTCTTTATCCCAAGTGAGAGATATATTGGAATAACGTGACAGGCGTAAGATTTGAGGGGGATAACTAATTTATTGGAGTTCTGTTTAAGGCAGACTTTTTATCTCTTATTTCTTTTCACAAGGATTATCTTGTTATAGTCACTCAAAAGAAAAACCACTTTTCTCTTTCAGGGCTCTTGTGGTAGTCCCGGTGTGGTCTGGTCCAACTTTGGCAAGTGATCCGGTCTTCCCCTTTTGTCAGCGACCCAGGTTCTCCAAAATAAAAAGAAGAACACAACCAGGTAAGTGGGGCATAAGGTAAAGTATATGTAGGGTTAGTAGGGTGGTGAGGGAATAGGTAGAAGGGTGGGTGGTGGTGAGATAACTTTTCTTTGTTTGTGAGCTTCTCCCTGCGTGCAATCCCAGGAATTCCCTTTCTCCTGAGAATTTCCTCTTGCTGTTGCCTTCCCGTGTAGTTAAGGGTATCGATTTAGGGCTTTTCCTTAGAGGGTCTCCCCTTCTTTGCAGGACCTCCCCCTTGTCCCCTTATCCCCCCTTATCCCTGACAACCACTCTGACACCAACCCCCAGTTGCGGTACGAACGTACCTGAGATGGCCGCGCCCCTCCGGGGATGCGGTCGGCTGTTTGGCGGTCTCCCGGCTTCTCTTCGACAGGGGCGGGAGGCGCCCTGGGTTTCTCCTCCTTTCCCCGGATTTCCTCTTCTTCGTCGGGTTCCTCTCTGGCGGTCTTCGGTTTTCGCGGTTTCTCTTCCTCGGGTCGTGTCCTCCGAGCGTCTCTTTCCGTCTCTTCCCTCGCTTCCTTTATGGGTCCGTCTTCTCTTTCAATTTTCATCCCGACGCCTTCTGCGTCTGACGTCATACCCCGAGGCTCTCTCGGGTGCCCCGGGGGTATGTTACCACAGCCGCTGCAAGCACTTGGGAAACTGTGTCGGGAGACGTCCGGTTACAGAAGGCAAATGTACAATCTTAAATATCACAACCAATTATATATCTAATGTCAGCACCATGCATAGTAAGTAAGTGACAAGTCTGAAAACAACGTACGGAAAAAGTCATTTGAATGCAGAGAAATAAATAGGCAGGGATTACATCAATGGTAGGTATTTCATTTTTGTTCAATGTGCACATCAAACATTCAGAACAAACTAGCTTAAGTAAACCACTTCCACATGCACATAGCATTGAGTCAAAGCCATATAATCATCTAATGATGTATCTTAAATTAAAAGCCCCCAACATAAAGCAATGGACAACCATGCAGCCAAATCGAAAAAAACAAACAGCAATGTCATTCGACACACACATCCACGGACATGATACTTATCACAGACCCATAACAGGATCTATCCCACCCTTATACAACATAATGTAGTAATATACAGTATACTAGACAGTTTTAACATCCCCCATCTATATCCAAATATAGATTTACTATTTACAATTGTTAACATCTCATTCAAGTACCTTGAAGATCTATCTATCATGAAGAAGGTGGTAATATTTTAACTTTTGCTAAAACAAAAACTTACAATTGACTGAAAAAACATAACCATTTAAAGAACAAAAATAAAAAATGTGCCAGTTATATGTAACCGACATAAGGATTACTTAAATCGTCATAGATTTCAGGTGTCATCAGTGATGTGATATGTGAGGCCATGAGAAGAACATCACACTGGTCCAAGTTATACTTATTGAACCCCATCAGGGAGTTTAGCTGCAAGGCCTGGGTAGGGGCCTGCCCAGCACCCAACGCATCAATGTGCACAGCCTTTGGCTGGTGGGTGCAGCCAACTCCTGTCGGGCGGCTAACACCTGTCATGCATGGCCTTCTGAAGTGCACATGAGGAGGCTGGCAGAAGGGCCTGGTGGCCAGACAAGATTTGAGCACAGCCCCCTCACAGGCAATCCACACCCCCACAAGCAGACACCCAGATTCAGACCCCCACTGCTTTTTAAAAAACATTTTATATGATCCCGCTGGAGCACACAGGGTTGCCAGGGTGGCTCCTGCCAGATTATTTATTTCTGACCCGAGTGTTGGGGCTCTTGGACTCACTACTATCTTATTTTTAAGCACTTAACTGAAACCCCATGACCTGTAATGACAACAGCAATATTTTCTTTTTTTTTCCGTAAATCTGTTTATTGTTATTTTTGTTATTAGTTTACATTTCTCATCTTATCTCAGTTACTGTTTAATACATTGCAGTTTAATGTGCTTATATTATACATGGTTGTTGCATATTTTTATTACCACATTTTCATGTTTGCATGACATTTGCTTCGTATTGTCCTTGCGTTTGTCTTGTTGTTAATCGCATCTGCAATTCTTGTAGTAGTGATAATATTTTGGTCGGATTATTGGATTGCAGCACTTGATTAAGAGAGGTATGTAGGGCAATCATTATGTTTTTGCATAGATTTAACTTTAAAATGAAGAAGGGTGAAGGAAAATAGGAACTTGTGTGATAATAACTTTAACTTTAGCCGATGTCCATATCTATGTGATTGATTTAAATTTCGCTGGTTTCATGCCTGGTTGGGGATTTCTGGTAGCGATTCAGTATGTAATTGTGGGTTTGGGGGGTTTCGTGGGAGTCGTTGCTTATTCCCTTCTCAGTTCTCAATGTCCTAGTTTGTTCGGTTACGCTGTGTGTTTTATTCTCTTACATGGTGTGTTCTTTTCATTTGTGATTTTTAAGTTAGCGGTGGTTCAATCTCTCCCCTGTCAGATGTGATTCAGTGCTGTGTAGTTTGGTTAGGAGGTCCTCCCAGTCGACAGATATCAGGTGCTGACGTAGCCCTAGGGTTTCTTCACATTTGAGTGCTATGTGCTCAGCTCCCGCCCACACCTTGAGTGAGCGTCTCCAAGCTTGTATCGGTGGGGGGTCTGGAGATTTCCATCTTTGGGTCACCAGCCGTTTCGCAACAATTAGTCCCAGATCTATAAAACGTGTTTCTGCTCTGTGTTGCTTGCTTCTAGGGAATAGTCCCAGGATGCAAGTCTCCCATGTAAAGGGTATTTGTTGTGTAATGCATGTGGCTAGGCTGTCTGCCACCTCCCTCCAATAGGTGCTTAGGTTAGGACAGGACCAGATCATGTGTAGCATGTCTACTCCTATTTCACGGCATCTAGGACAGGATGCGTCCTGGCGATTAAAATATTTGTTTACGCGTGCAGGTGTGAGGTAAGCTCTGTTTACAATATAATACTGGATTAGTTTAAATCGCGAGTTGCGTGGTATATTAAGGTGGCCTGAGATGGCAGCTCTCCATTTTGTTATCGCGATGGATTCGCCCGAGTCTGTTTCCCATGTCATACGTAGTGCGTAATTTTCAGTGGCAGTTTGGATTCTCAGGGCATCTGCCAACCAGCTGACCTGACGTTGGCCGGAGCCCACCACCTGCAGGTATTGAATCAGCAGATGGGTGGGTGGGGGTGTTGTGATGTCTCCCCATTTGGAACTCAAAGATCCCACCAGTGAGCAGTATAGGAGGAATTGGCCGGGCGGAAGCCCCATTTCTTGGAGCTTGGCAAACAGTAATAATTTGTTGTCGTCATATATGTCACCGAGTGTGTGTAATTCTAGTTCATGCCATGTGCGCAGTCCTGTGTCTGATGTGACCCTAGTGCCCCTTGGTGTGCCCACCAATGCTAGTGCTGGTGCGAATGGGGTCAACGGCTTCGTAAGACGAAGTGATCTATGATAGCATTTGTGTGCTGTTCTAAGGAATATTTGTCGAGGGGTTCGCGGATGTGTGATCGGGTGGAATAAATGCTGTATTTGTTGGAGCGAGTATGGTCTTGTCTCTGTTGCTGTATCGGCCAGCTGTTTACCAGCCAGCCATCTGGATATCCATTGGAGTTGGGCTGCTAGGTAATAATGTTCCAGAATGGGGACGCAAGCCCACCCTTATTGGTCGGTAGATACAGTTTTTTAAGGGCTACTCTACAGCGACCATTATTCCATACAAATTCTCTCAGCCCTGTTTCCAGTGTTTTAAAGAAGGCGGGGGAGACATAATGTGGTAGATTAGAGAAGAAGTATAAGAGTCGCGGGAGCACTACCATTTTGAGGAGTGCTATCCTACCCACCACTGATAGTGGCAGTGTTCTCCAGAAGGTCATTTGGGATCTGATTGAAGATGTTGCTTTTACCAGATTGCCCTCGAATATATCTTCTTTGCTATGATAGATCTTAAAGCCCAAGTATCTAAAGATGTTTGGCTGCCAGATAACTGGGCTTTCTGTTAGGGTGAGTCTTGGGTTTGATAGGCCTGGGTCAAATGGGAAGAGGCTCGATGGGAAGAGGCTCGACTTAATGATGATGACTGATTGACCCTAAGTCCTGATATCTGTGCAAATTGCCGCAAGAGTGTGCCAACTCTCTGCGGGATTCGCGTGATGTCTCTAAAGTATAGTAGGAGGTCGTCAGCATATAGCGACACCATGTGTAAGCCATCTCCCAAAGGTATTCCCCAGTTGGATCCCTCTTCGCGTAGGGTGGCCGCTAGTGGTTCCATTGTGAGTGAGAATAGTAATGGTGAGAGGGGGCAGCCCTGTCTCGTGCCTCTACCCACCCGGATTGGTTCTGATATCTCAGGGCCCAGACCCACCCTTATCGTTGGTCTGGTGTATAGAAGTTTAGCTAGGCGGGTGAAAAATGGTCCGATGTCGTATTTTTGCAGCACCTCGAACAAGTAAGGCCATTCCAGAGAATCAAAAGCTTTCTGTAGGTCGAGGACCAGGCAGCCCGCTCGCGGCCAGGCCCGTCTGGCATATTCCATAACCCGGAACAGTCTTCTGATATTTTGGGAGGTGTCTCTAGCTGGTACAAATTCATTTTGGTCAGGATGTATCAGTTCTGGGACGCTTGGTGCCAGTCTTGTTGCTAATATCTTGGCTAGTATTTTGTAATCAGTGTTTAGCATTGCTAGTGGTCTGTATGAGCCCCTATCTATTGGGTCTCTTCCAGGTTTAGGAAGAGAGACAAGCAATGCCTCTCTTTGTGTGTCCGACAGGTGGCCCTTCTGCTCAGCTGTCTCATACACCCGTAGTAATTTAGGCGCCAGATGTATGGTGAATGTTTTATAGAAGTCTGCTGGTAGCCCATCTGGGCCTGGTGTCTTGCCTGGATTGAGGTCCTTAATAGTGGCTTTGATTTCCTCTAGGTCAAGAGGTGTCTCGAGAGTTTCAATCTGGTCGCTTTTTAATTTTGGGAGTTTCACTTTGTCAAGAAATTCCATACTGGAGTTTTCTCCAGAGGTTATTCTTGAGGTGTAGAGGGTTGTATAGTGTCTTGTAAATTCGGTTTGAATCTCTGCAGGTGTGTATACTATTTCCCTTGTGTGTGAGCGAATTTCCATTATTGGTTTTCTCTCACAGTCCCGTCGTATCAGCCAGGCGAGCAATTTACCTGCCTTATCCGCTGATGCATGGGTTCTCGCAGAGTGTGCAGTGTAGTTTAGACATCTCAGACGTTCTAATAATGTCTGGCGATCTGTGTGCAACACTGCTAGTCTCGCCTTTTCAGCTTGATTATTAGTGATTTCATCTTCTGATTGTGGTAGAACCCGTTCTATTTGGGCCAAATCGCGTTCGATGGTTTTGCGCATGTTGCATTGGGTTCCTAAGCAATGCCCTCGGATAAAGACTTTAAATGCATCCCATTCAATTAATCCCGAAGTGGCCGTGCCTTCATTTTGTTCAAAATATTCTATAATTGCAGAGCTTAATGAGGCTCTAAAATCAGGGTCTTCTAGGAGTTCTGGCCTTAATTTCCACGTGGGGATAGGTGGGCGAGAAGATCCCCAACGCAGCCGCGCTGTTAAGGGGTTATGATCCGAGTGTGTAAACAACAAAACAGCTTGCTCCTACAGGACCATGAGTCCTACAGGAGCAAGTCAGCTGACAGGAAAAAAGCACTTGTGACTAATCAGATTGCTCTATTTTTAAAATCTACATCCCTTAAGAGTCCAGTGAGAGTCCTGCAAGATGAACTGTCAATATATCTATGAATTTTTCAATCTTAATTTCTCAAAACCTACTGACCAGATGTACACCAAATCACACAAAAACACGATTGCTGGATAAAGTCACAGCTTTTTGCTAAATTTGGTGTAATTCTGTTCATCCGTTTTCTCTGTATACTTGTCTGTTTTTTCCTATGGAAAATGCATGAGGAAAAAAGTGTTTTGGGACCCCCCTTTTAGTCGGCCCCAGCTTGACGGATCACTCCGAAACTCTGCAGGAAGGAGCTGAGATGGATGATTTTTTTGGGCGCCAAATTTATTAGCAAAACAAAAAATGGTCTGCAACTATGACTCACATATAATTACACATTGATGACCACCACTGAACAAACACAAAGGTTAAAGTGACGTTATAGTTAGGTGAAAATGTTGGTTAAAACGTTAACATTCTAAACTCTAAAAACCACCAAAATTCACCAATTATAGATATCTGAAGTAACTATTACATGTGCCAATGCCTTGAAGAGTACTGCCATCAATAATGTAATATCTTTTTTTAATAGAAAGATTTTATTGGCATTTGCATATGTGTACCAAAACATTTGCATTGTACATTAATATCATCACAACAAATTGATCTACAACCTCCCTTGGGACACAATCTGTTCATACTCAATATAAGTAGTCGGGTATTTAGTGAGTTGTAGACAATAATAGTTCCACCATTTTTTCCAAACACATTCATATTTTAGAGGTCACCCCTGTGCCATATAAATCATTTCTTTGAGTTTACAGCACCAGTCCATGCTTCTGGTCCTCCAACAAAATGGCTGTAGAGGCTTTTCAGTGATGTTCAATGTCTCGCTTGGCAATTAGCATACCCAGGCCTATCATTAGCCTATCTCCACGGGGCCAACTCACGTTGTCAAGAATGCCCAGCAGCGCAACCCTTGGGCTAACTTCAAGTTGTGTGCCCTTGCCAGTAGAAAGAGCAGTTATAATAATAGCCCAGTAGGTCTGTATCACTGGGCATTGCCAAACAACATGAAAGAAGTCACCCATCAGTTCCTTGCACCTATGACATGTATGCAAACCAGTGATGCCCGCTCTCCACATCCGGTGAGGTGGAAGATATGGCTGATGCAAGTACTTGAATTGCACAAAGCCGAGTATGGAAGAAATTGCTAACGTTCGGTGGGTCATACAGGCATCTCTCCAGTCCGCCTCATTTAACTCTCCCACCCCGGTCTCTTAGTTGGTCTTTAGGGCAACTAAGGATGTGGGCGAGTGTATGGCCAGAAACTTATAGATTTGTGAGACCCTGCCTTTACCCAAGGGGCCTGTAAGGATCCTATTTTCTAGGTGGCTGTACTCTGGGATGTCCTTTAAAATTTCTTGGTAGGGTTGCAGGGCATGTCAGAGTTGCAAATAATGGTAAAACTGTGAGGTCGGCATTCCGAATTCTGGTTGAAATTCTTGGAAGCATTTAATCTGACCCCCACCCCAGATGCCTAGTCTTGAGACACCTATAGAGTCCCAACTCCGGAACCCCTCTAGATACTTAAGCGAGCCACGTCGCCCACTCAAAGGAAAGGATGCACATGACATTATCTAGTCCTATAAGGGCCAATTCACCCCTGTAGGTAGGGTTGTCCCATCTCCGTGCAGCCAGTCATTAATGGGAAGGAGTTATGTCACCCAATCATATAAGCATATATCGGCCATGGCAAGACCACCCTCATAGATTGCTAGGACACATTTGCCAAAGGCCACTTTAGTGGTGCTTCCTGCCCACATGAATTTACATCCCGTGGCCTGGATCAGTCAAACCAGGATTTTGGAATGTGTATAGGGTAGTTCTGGAGGACATAAAGCAGCTGTGGGAGAACCATCATTTTAATTAAATAATGCAATCCTACCCATGGTGTTCAGTGGGAGGGAGTTCCAAAGCGTAAGGTCCTTGCGTGTTCATTGGTTCATGGGGCAAAGAGTGGAAATCCAGATCAGGATAGTTTCCCAGGATATGTGTATCCTAAGGAATGGGAAACTGAGGTAGGACCACTTTGGTGGCTTAATCGATTTTGGCAGGGAAGAGGCCTTTGGTGACGGTTCAACGGATGTTTGAACAGTGGGACGGATGATCTCTGGGCAAAGACTGCAATAGAATTCTATTGGGTAACTGTCAGGTCCTGGGATCTTGTCTGGATTTAAGTCCTTTTGGGCTTCCCCTATTTTCTCTGCCATAATTTCCTGATCAAAGGTCTGTCTCTCCATGGAGGTCAGACAAGGCATAGGGAGTTGCTCAACCAGGGTTGCTTCTGAGGCATGCCGTGTCTTTGGAGGGCATAACATTTCTTAATATTGGGCAAACACAACACCCATCTCCCCGTTCCTCCACATCACACAGAATGTGAAGTATCACTCTGGCTTCAGAATGGTGGGTAGTCAGCTAATGCAATAACTTGCTGGATTTATCCCCCCATTTGTACACTCGACGTGTAGAGGCCATCGAACATTTCCGGGCTTCATCCAAACTCAGCTGGAGCAAGGTGGATCTATCTAGCTCTAGTAGGTCTAGTAGGTGTTTTTCTGGCTTGTTTAAAGTATCTAGGTCCCTATGCTCTGCCAACACTATCACAGCTTCGGGTTCAGCAATTTGACGGTGTTTCTTGCAGTCAGCCCCTCAAATGTAGTAGGAGGCTAATCCTCTTCTATATGCCTTCCCTGCTTTCCAGAAAGTTCCTACCAAGGCCACCAATCCTTCACTGGGCCTCACGTAGGACTGAAACTCCTGAAGTCGGTGTTCCACAAACTTATCATCCTGTGGGAACCAGGCGTTAAATCGCCACACAGGGCGGTTGCCCGTGGGTGCCCTTGGGTAGGATACGAGAGTCAGAGCTTCGGATAAGGTTGACTGCTGGTAGAAACATGTAGTCTATGAGGGACAACGATCCATGGATAGCCAAGGCATGAGTGAAGCTGTGTTCATCGAGGTGCCATATTCGCCAGGTGTCACTGAGGCCAAGGCTATTTACCCAGACCACTAGACCACGACTACCCCTTGGACTAATGCTCAGGGGTCCTTGTCAGTCGTTTCAACACATAGGCCCTCATGACAACGCAGGCGGTCAAAGACCGCCAGTGTTGAATTGGCGATCCGCGGTCACACCGCCGGGACCGGCGGTTTTCCGTCATCGTTGTCCCGGTGGTTATAATCCACCAGGGCAGCGCTGCCCTGGGGATTATGACTCCCCTTCCCGCCAGCCTGTCCATGGCGGTAGAGACCGCCATGGAAAGGCTGGCGAGAAGGGGAGTCGCGGGGCCCCCGGGGGCTCCTGCACTGCTCATCCACTTGGCATGGGCAGGGCAGGGGTCCCCAGGCACAGCCCCACCCTGCTTTTCACTGTCTGCACAGCAGACAGTGAAAAGCACGACGGGTGCAGCTGCACCCGTCGCACGGCCGCAACACCGCCGGCTCCATTAGGGGCTGGCTGCAATGTTACAGCCGACATCCCCGCTGGGCCAGCGGGGATGTTGAAATGCTGCTGGTGGGTTTGCGGCCACATAGACGGCCGCTTGGCGGTTCAACCTTGGCGGGCGGCCACCGCCGCCCGCGAAGATTGTAATGAGGGTGATAATGTTGTTAAAGTTCCACTCTAGACTCGCCGTTCCCAGCGGAAAAGGGCTACCAACTTTTTAAGGGCAGTAAGCATAGTGTGATGCTACGTAGGTGGGATCTAAACACCTAGGGCCACATGTAGCAAAGTTCCGATTTGCAACTCGCAATTTGTGAGTCACAAATCTGAATGTAGGGTAGTGTGCTTGACACTAATTGTGACTCGCAAGGGGGTCGCAAAAGCCCACTTCATGAATATTCTTAAAGGAAAACGAGATGCATTACAAAAACAAAAACTGAAACGTTTTTGCTTAATTTTTTCAGAGCAGGCAGTGGTCCGTATGACCTCTGCCTGCTCTGAAAAAATGTTTTCAGTGACATTCACAAAGTGGAAGGGGTCCCAGCCGGACCCCTTCCCGTTTGCGAATCTGTTACCACCAGTGTGACACTGGGGGTAACTGCGATTGCTTTGCGACCACGTTCGCGGTCACAAAACAATCCTACATCGCACTGCGAGTCGCAATTAGGAAGGGAACACCCCTTCCTAATTGCGAGTCGCAAACCTGTTTTGCGATTCGGTAACAATGTTACTGATTCGCAAAACTGGATTTGTGCATCGGGAAGTGCTTTTTGCACGTCGCAAACAGCCAGATTTGTACATGTGGCCCTTAATATGTTGTAAGGGGCCCCATCCATCATACCCTTTAACAGAATATATCTGCCCAGTGTATCTCATGTGACCCTGGCTATAGCCATCGGTAAGGATAGTGACCCCCCCCTAAAACCTTAAGTGTGACCCACATGGAACACCCTGTCATAGCCTTTGTGGGCTAGAAAATGACAATTGTGAACCTGTAGGTGGGTTTCCTGCAGCAGATAAATACTTGTGTTGTGTCTTTGCAGAAACTGAACCACCGTCTCTCTTTTAATGCGGTCTAACAGGCTGTTAACATTCCAGGTTAGAATGGTGAAGAAACGAGACATTGTATGTATGGTGCAAAATTATCAGTGCCCATGGTTGATTGCCCCTGAGATCTATAGGGGGATTGTTGTTGATCACAGCATTTGTGGTGATTGGTGCTGGTGGGTGATCCTGTACGGGAGGGACTTAAATAGTGTATTTTTCTCAGTTGGATGTACTACAAAGCAAAGTGTAATAAATTGAGCATAAGCTTTAAGAATAAACGCCCCGAACTCCCACCCCCTCGCGTTTATTTATTTATTATCAAAGCAACAGACATTTACAGGTATCCCTCTATATGGAACCTCCAACAGTGTACCTTCCCTAGAGAGAGGTATAGCAGAGCAGAGCACATTATGACAAACTGAGCAAAAACACAAACAACGTACCCCCATACCCCCAAACTCTCTCCACCCTATAATTTCCACTCTGGAGAAGCATCTGTCACCCATTTCCCACAAAACGTAGAATAAACTAAACAACATGGGAGAGAGATGTATCAGTGCGGGCTGGTAGGTGTCCCCCGCCACCCACATGACTGCTAGGAAAAATGCATTACAAGGATACTATAGTGTTGCTGTGCTGTCAATGTCAAGATCAAGAGTGAGAAAAGTTTGTTCCGGGTTCAGTTCATAGATGGACTGTGGCTCCCCTGTGATGCTAGTGTCATCACAAGATCAGTGTTCCTTTGCCCAATCGAATCCTGAGGTACGATGTGTCTTATGCTGTCCTACTGGTCATCATCTCGATCTTCTCTGTTGGTGTTTACCCCTCCGTTTTCCTGATTCCTGGTTGGATGCATGGGGTGGGCTTTAGTCACCCCATGGGCTGGCGGGTTGGAGGCAATCGGTTGTTGCTCGGTGAGCCAGGTCCATGCCTCTTTTGGAGAGACAACGAAGATCGTTTTGGATTGGTGGACCTCCTACAGTTTGGTGGGGTAAAGGAGCATATAACAAACCTGCACGGACCACAGTTTGGTGTTAACCTGGTCAAAGAACTTACGTTGCAGTTGAACCATGTGGGTGTAGTCTGGGAAAATCATGATGCATCATGCTTGAAAAGGAAGGTCTTTCACAAGGAGTGCACCCTTCAGGATGGTAGTGCAGTCTTTATAATTCAGAAAAGCATGCTACAAGGGGCCTCGGTGGTGCCCGGTGGTGGGGGTGGGGGGATTTGGGACAAGGGACCGGTGAGCCCGCTCAATGACAAAACAATTGGAGAGGTTGGAGGAGTCAATCCATGATGGCAGCCATTTCTTTAGGAACTGTTCAGGAGATCGGCCCTCTGAGCACTCTGGAAACGTAATAAAGAGAAAATTATTATGCCTGGTCCTGATTTCGGCATCCTCTGTGTGGTTCTGTAGGATTTTAATGTCCCATGTGACGTGGGTGACTTCTGTCGAGAGGTGTTTGACAGTGCCTTCCAGGGTAGATATCCTTTCTTCAGCCTCGGAGACTGTCTCAACCGTCTGCCTGAGGTCCTGCCAGAGCAAGGCCACATCCACCTCCCCTATCTTAGTTTCCAGAGATAACTTAGAATTATGGATAGTTTCAGGATGAGTGATGTGGTATCTCTGGTTATTGGGGTGTCCGCCCCAGGGACTCCCTCCAGAGTTCCTTTGTTGCCCCCAATGGAGGCTGTATATTTGTCCATTTGGTCTGGCCAGTTTGTCCCTTGTCACGGCCCATGGTGCTGCTCTGGGGACAGACGTGGGTCCGATGCCCATTGGAACACTGCAGCACTGTGTGGTGTGTTTGAGGTAGAGCAGGTATCCCTTGGCCTGTGTACTCTGAGCATTGGGTTGGGGGACCTGACCAGCTTGCACCAGACAGGGCCAAAGGCAGAGGAGAGCTT
Organism: Pleurodeles waltl; assembly: GCF_031143425.1. Lineage (NCBI taxonomy): Eukaryota > Metazoa > Chordata > Amphibia > Caudata > Salamandridae > Pleurodeles > Pleurodeles waltl. Next base: position 1,895,521,116 of record NC_090440.1, read on the forward strand.
ATAGGCAGCACGATCAGTCAGGCCCAGTTCATCCCCAAGGGCCAGAGCTCTCGCCGCCCCAATCCCAACAAGAAGAATTGTGTTGCAGAGGGCATTTTTACATCTTGGGGCAAGCATATTAGGAGCCTCTGCCGGTGCTATAGGTAGTCAGAGGTAGATAGGAACAGGCCGCGGTCATGGTGCTGCCAGGCCGGGGCAGCCTGTGGTGTGAGGGCCCAGGGTCCAGTTGTTTGCACATCAGACAAGTAACATGGTGTGCCCAGCAGTAAGCTGCGCAAGGGCCAGGGATGCAATAGGGGGGACCCCCTCTCTAGAGGCACATACCTACAAGGCCAGGGGCGTGGGCCCCCAGCAGAACATGGTGGCAGTGCAAAGGCCTGCAATGACGGGGTCCCGGCAGCTTAGATCTAGCAGAAGGCATCTACTGTGGGGTGCAAATTCACCCACTGATGAGGCACCAGGGGCCCTGCTAAGGACCAATGCAAGGCATGCAGAAATGTTCAGGTGGTAAGATTAGGCCCTGGGGCCCGATCTGGCCGGGTGTTGAAGGAAGTTTATGTAAGGATGGGGAGAAGAGGCAGATATTACTACAGGGCGCAAGACACTTGTCTTGTGGGGCCCAGCCCCCGTCACCCTGGTCCACCCGAAACCCTTGCGACCTACCTTGTGTGCTGCTCGTGCCCTGCGGGAGCCCAAGCCACTGTCCATTGGTTCTGGAGCTCACACCCCCAGCAGGAGAGGAATCACAGCTGAAGCTCAGGGTTTGATGGCGTCCCAGCAGGTAAGCTTCTGCTGGGGAATGCACGCTGAATGCTTCCTCTGCAGCATGGGCCAAAGGGAGATGCTCAGCATGGGCCAAAGGGAGATGCTCAGCCAGGGCCCGCCATTACTGGCAGAGTGCATTGACCCCAGGGGTCTCGATATGCCTACCGGAAGTACTCAGATAACAGTGGCAGCATGGCGCCTGGGGCCGTTCATGGGCACACCAGCACCCCAGAAAGCGGTGAAGAGAGAGAGACAGTACGGGTAGCTTAAGAAAGTCTGCCCACCATCTTGACCTTCCAGGTCACTGCCCTCTCAATGATGTCATTTCTAATGTCATCAGTAATGTTATCAATGATGTAACAGAACATGTCATGACTGATGTAATATGCAACATCAAAAGCAACGCATGGCGAGGGCAAAGGTACCATGCAACCAAGAAGCTTGCAAAAATATACTTTCAGAAAATGTTAATTTAGGATGTAATCTGAGAATTTATATATATATATATATATATATAAATATGTATATATATATATATATATATACACACACAACCACTTATAGTTTCTTCAGATATTCAGATACTACAGATATAACTGCTGAATTTCTATGGTTTTGTATGGGCAAAAAGTATGGGCAAAAAGTCAACCTAACTATAACGTCCCTGTAACCCTTGTTTGTTTTCAGTAAATTTCTATGTTTTTTTTAACTCACAAGTTAATATTTGTGTCAGGTTGCGGCAAGCCAATCAGGGCCTTGATTTTCCCCAGGATCTGAGGTGGATCCTCGAATCCGCGGATCGGCTGGAAAAAAATGGGCATGTGTCCTATGGGGTCAGGATACCAGTATCTTGACCCCTTATATGTTTTTACACTGTTCCCACCCTCCCCCGCCCCAGGCAATGCGGGAAACAAAATGACAGCCGCAACTTTTCTGTCAGGTTGTGGCCAGCCAATCAGGGCCTTGCTTTTCCTCCGAATCCGCAGAGGATCCGAGGAGGAACGACGTCATATATATATATACAAATTTGGTTTTCATTCAGTAACTAGAAAACTGCAGAATGGATTTACACCAAATAACAAAAAAGCCTCTTTCTGGACCAAGAGCTACCTTTCTGCCAAATTTAGTATAAGTCCGTTCAGTGGTTTCGGCGGTATTGCTGTTCAAAATCCCTATGGAAAAAATGAATGGAAAAACATGTTTTGAGATCCCGCATTTTTCTCAGCCCACGTGCTTGACAGACCACACCGAAACTTTGCAGACAGCAACTGAAGTGACGTCTGTTGTTTTTTGGAAATATTTTTTAAAGGAAGCATTAGCAACACAAAAAACACATTTTCTATAGAAACTAGGTCCTAACTATAACAACCTAGTGGCGACTGGCACTAGGATATATATATATCTATACATATATATATATATGTATTTTTATTTATTTATTTATATATATACATATATATATATAAATATAGATATATATAGATAGATATGTATGCTGAAATTGACTAATGGAGGTTTTCTTCTATCACCTCTTTTTCAATCCTACCCTTGTGAAATAACAACTTGGCTGCTGATATTGTTTATTATATTTATTTTCAACTTTACATCATGTGGAAGTATTCCCAGGCAAATGTGATCCAAGTATTTGTATATTTATAGCGGGATGCTCTATTATCCTGTTTTAATGGGAGCAATGTTATTTATGAGTTCTTTTGTTTGAGCTTCATGCAAGCAATTTTCCAGCAGTCTTGCCAGTCTCCCAAAATAGCGACTTCAGCTTGAATTAAAAATAAAGCTGCGTGAGTTGAGTAAATAAAGATTTGTTAACAGGCTCAGCTACAAAGAGCGACAATGCTCGTTCTAGACAATTCTTACAAGGTAAATCCATGCAAAAGGTAAATTTGTTTAAGCTGGATGTGCATCCAACAACGGACTTTTACCCACAGAGGGCCTGTTTCATTCTCAAAATTAACTTTTATTTGGCTGATATGCATTCTTCAACGGTTTCTGCTCACAGAGACCGGTGTCCATCCAAAAATTGACTTTCTTTAGGTAGACCATTCCCTAACTGGTCCTCTGAGGTCCGATCTACATACATATTTACTTATTTGCAATTTTTTTAATAGCACTTAAATCAGTAGATAGCAGATTTAAGGCGCTGGAAAGGGAGCAGCGCTTTAAAGTGCAGAGTACTGCACACACCCTGACAGCCCTTTAATTTCACTGGGCATTTCCCCGGTGGGGTCGGAGCCCTTGGTAGTGGTTTTAGAAACCCAGGGGCCGCTCCTGGTGGCTCTGTCACCTTCCCCAGCTACCCAAAGTTAACTGCAGCAGGCATGGGAGGCTCAAACAGATAAAGGAAGCAAGTGGGGCTACAGAGAAAAAAGTGATAAAAGATGGAGAAAATAGAGAGGAAGGAGAATGGATGGGTGGAAAGAGAGAGAACTTGCGCGAGGAGACAAAAGGGAGCGGAGGCTGGTTTGAAAATTTCTGCCAGGCCTGCTTTTGGTCCCGCTTTCCGGTCCTGGTAGTAGATGGATAAGTCTTCAGTGCTCTTTTAAAGTACGACCGCCCTGTTCGAATCGGAGATGCAGCAGAAAGGTCTTTCTTGATATTGTATGGCTAGGTCCTCACAACATATGCACTTTGGACTCCCAACAACCGTCAAGTTTTTGGAGGTTGATCTCAAGTGTTTAGGCAATACCTTTTTTTGTCTCTCCAACAGGTGCCAAAGAAGGCAAAGCAATAGGATCTCCCTGTGATGCCAAAACAGATCACCTCCAAATCAGTTTGTGTTCCTCATTCCTTTTGGCCACAGGCAAATTACCCGATATAAGCTTGGAGAAGCTATTAATGTAACAGCAAAAGCCTTGATGATAGACAATTGCCACAGTTAATGGGTGGTGTCTTATGTACCCTGCACTGGATACAAGTTTGAAGGGGCTGTTAGTGTCACAGCAAAGATCTGTGATCCTGTTACTTCTGATAAATTGAAGCCCCGTCTGTATCTTTACTTTGGCAAAATACGAAAGATCGAATTGGCCTTGGCTAATATACACCTATTTAAGTGACTTTAGTTTTTTTGCAAATTCTTCATGCAGCTACTTTATAAACTGAATTCATGTATGTCGTGTGAATCTGTCCTCCTGCAGCTTGACTTATTTCCAGTACTGCATGAAGTATTTCAGCTTAGTGATGACGTTGAAGTCTACAATGCTGCTTTGTTTTGTCACCGCATTGTGCTTTTTGTTCTTTTCTTCTCGCATGTATCTACTGGTGCTCCGAACAGAGGTTCCCATCATGTTCACTTCTACTTAGTGAAGTTGACAAAAGAATATGTTTGATTGTTGCACTGAGGTTTTCCTGATGGACTTGGAATTAAATGTTGTGCTCCTGGATGTTTTTTGTCAGACGAGGCTGCTGTTGTATTCTATATTTCTTGTAATAAAACGTATTTAAACTAAAAACTTGCAAAGTTCTAACACAACTAAATCAATCTGTGTATGTAATTTATGTATATGCAGCAAGAGGATGAAACTCTATCAAAACGGGAGACATGAACGCAAATAGGCTGAGCATCATATGAAATGTTATACTGCCCCTTTCAGGGGATGCCTTTAATCTCCCGTTTTTTATTCTTCAAATCACTGAATGTGTTTGAGAGAAACAGCAAGAATCCAAAGGACGCTCTCAGTGGTTTCCATTAGTGTTGTCCCCATTGGGTAATTTATAGAATGTTTTACTCTTTTCCTGCAACTCAAGAACTTTTTTTAAAGGTGCAGAAGAGGGTTTTCTGGGCCAAGAATACAGAGATTATGGTTCCGCGATTATTTTTTCCAACAGAATTTCTACTTGAAATATCATACCACAAAATATGTATTCTTTGAAAGCTGAAGCCTGTTTGATGAAAGACACCAGCGGTGAAAAGAAGTCTCAATCTCCCACCAGTGTGTGGCCCCTTCACATACAGACTTGCCAAGTTCTGAATGAATTTTGAATTTTCCTTGCAAGGGAGAAAGGCTGAGCTGCCCCTCTTGTGAGTCAAACTAGTTTTCTGCAGGCCTCGGAATGGGTGCCTAGTCCACCGTACTATTTTAAAACATCAAATTCGGCCTTAGGTGGCCAGTGTTGAAGGTGGGAATTTCTGAAGGCCAGATTTTCGAAAATAATATAAAGAAGAACATGGATAATAAATACAAATAAAAAAAGGAATTTGTGGAAAAGTATATGTAATTTTTTTTTTTTTTCATTTAAAATAAACTGTACTGCACTAAAGCTACGAGTACAGGGATTGCATATATGCATCTTCGTGATAGATTGGCTCCGCTGCGTTGTGTGTTGCATGACAAAACAATAAATACACTGATTTGTGTATCAGTAACAAGTGATAGGGGTTTCCTACTTGTGAGGACGAATCGGCTCCTCTTTTGAAGGAAGATGTGCATTTTGCCATATTAACACTGCAGCACAACCCGCCCCATATGCCCGTATTTAGACATGCCTGGAGGCTAGGTAATTTGAGGATCACAGATGCATGATCAGATAATAGGATAGTATCCATTTTATAGTCAATCGGCTCGTTTTCTGAGCCTTTAGTTACCAGGGTATAATCTAATCTGGATTATGTTGTGTGGACACTGGAGATGGAAGCAAAATCCCTCCCTGGTGGGTTTAGCCGCCTTTGTGATTCATCGTAATCCAATCACAAGATGTAATATTTCTTCGCTGGTTGTACTATCACTCACCCACAGGGCGCCTCCAGCGCAAGGGCCTCTGGTTATATGCAGATCCTTTGCCATAAAGACTTTATGCACCTCTCTATTTATCAAGTCTTGACAAATCGAGTTAAATTCTTCAGCTGGGTCTTTAACTGGAACAAGGATATTTACATAATGCGCATGAAGAAACATGCTTCTGCCTTTGTTCCAGCGATGATTATCCGCCCTAGTTTTTGAAAAGCTGCATTTGCTAAACACCCCTGTAGGTTTCATATTAGATGCACTTAATTTTACACTGAGCCAACACATTGCCCTGCCCTTTTCTCATTTACTGCTTTTGAGATCAAGGACTCGAACACTAAAGGCCACGATTTAAGGTTTATTAAGGGGAATTTGCACTTGTTTTTTACAAGATAGCCTTCCCTGCTCGTGAATTACCACACACCATCGAAAAGTTTAATAATATCGATTAGGGTTTAGGTACGGGGTACAGCAAAAATTTGAGGCAAAAAAGGGTATAGCAACTGCCTTCAATTATTGCAACATTAACTCAACAATTTTTTATACATTTTATTTTAAAATGTCCTGCTACAGCAAATACAACAGTGTACATCATGGAGACATAGCCCATCTCCAATTACAGTAAGCAATCAAGTGAACACATAGTATACATGCTGCTGGTTGATAAACCTTCTTGGAGAATAACAGTAAACGTACAGAAACAGAAAAAAGGGGAGGGAACGTGGAACAGGCACTCGCATACACATGGGTCACTGGGTATGGTTACAGAGACAGGGATAGGAAGGTCTAACAAGTAAAGTTGCAAAGCTCAGTAATCATAGGGACGCGAGGGCCAAAGCATGTCAATACCACTATCAATTCTGTCGAGGGTGCAGCGTTTACTCCATCTCGCTCAGTATCTGCTGTGTCTAGTTGGGCATGCAGGTATCGCTCAAGGGGAAATCAGATATCTTTGGGGGAAGGGGGGATTTTAGGGGTATAAGATCCCAGTAGGCCACACGCTGTTCCTGACAGTACACAGCATCAGTTGGCCAATCTGTGGCAAGTGGCACCGCACGTGTGCCGCATTGCCACTCTGCACTTAGCAAGGAGTAAAAGAATCGCTGTTAGCTGGTGAAATTCAACATAGCCCAACAGTGCCACGACAGGGGCGCACTCGAGTCGGTGTCCCGTGATGTCGTGAATTTTAGCAAATATTTCGGTCCAGTCATCAAAGTTTTTCGGGCAATTCCAAGCAAGGTATAGAAAATCTGCAGTATGGTAGGAGCATCGTGAGCAATGCGCATTGGCAACCAGGGCCATGCGAAGCAAGCACACAGGGGTGTAGTACCGCCACTGTACGTATTCGAAATAGATAAGGTGGAACCTGCAGTTGGGAGAGAGCACGCATGTCTGCATGCAGCAGTAGCGTCATAGTTCATCTGTGAGAGGTGGCGTTATATCACAATCTCACACCATCTTATTCTTCAGAGGGCATATTGGCGCTGTGGTCTGCATTTCTGCGTAAAGCCATGTTATCAGCCTACAAGGGGATGGATTCGTCAGCGTTGTCTCGAGCACCTGGAACATAGGCGTGGCATTTAGCTCACAATTGAGTGCGCATTCCCAAATCGATAGTAGCGGGAAAGGCTGGATGGTCCATAAGCGGCACTGCAGAAGCAAAGAGATGCTCCAGGCGTGCAGAGTTTGCTCCATGCCCATAGCGTACACGTCACCGGATCAACCGCCGCGTGCTGTCGCCGGGGAGTCAAGAACACCGCTGTCCGGAGGGAACAAGGCACAGCCAGGTCAGTCTCAGGAGCCGTGTGGACGAGGAACTGTCTAGGAAAGAGCCAGTAATGTACAAAATAAACCTTTTTTTTTTCATTCATTTATGCATTTCAAATGAACATACAACAAAGATACCCTTCTGTCCAAACAACATTGACGCAGACATAGCCCCATCAGTGTACATCAACGAAGGCGTCTCCAACAGTTCACAAGAGAAAGGGTACCAGGAGGACATGTCCCCCACTCAGTTCAAGTAGACAGAATCCAGCAATAATACGAACAAATCAGTCCTCGGTGAGCATGAATTTGGGACCGCACACAATAAATGCTCTCGGGAAGGGCAGAAGAACAGATACAACCAACGAAGATATTGAAAAGACAGCCGGAAAGGGGCGAAGGCAGCACTAGCAGTTATCCCACAACCAGCAGCAACACACAGCAATGGCAACACGAAGCAGTTTCTAGATGTATGACAAATCGGAATGAGTGCCTATCATTTAGTAAGCGATCTCCAAATAGGAGCGCAGAGGCGCCCAAATGACCCGCGGCCTAGAGCCCTCAGAAGCCAGCTCCCAGTAAGTCGTCAATTGTTCCTGACAGAACGCGGCATCACGCAACCAATCAGAAAGCCGAGGAGGCCAGCCCCGTCCCCAGCAGATCGCGACTCTGCGCTTAGCCAAAAGCAGCAACATGCCCACCAATCTCCGCAGATCTATCGGGACTTCATCTACCCTCCCCAGCAGCGCTAACACAGGAGAAGGGGTCAGCTCTAAACCAGTCATCTCCCCAATCGCATGCATTACTTCCACCCAGAAGTTACGTACCTCCCCACATTGCCACGCCAGATGAAGAAAGTCGGCATCCGGAGCGTGACATCATTCGCAGTTAGCATCCGCACGCAACCCCATAGCATATAGGCCGCGAGGAGTGTAATATAGACGATGTAAGAATTTGAAATGAATGAGTCGCAGCCTGTAATTCGGTGATGGCACCCTCATTTGCGCACAGCACTTCTTCCATACCTCATCAGAAATTTCCTCACCTACATCCACCTCCCACTTTACTTTAGCAAACCCTTTGTTCCTGCATGCAGCCATACAACTTGGTGATTAGCTTCCTCGGCGACTGTGCACTCCATAATACCTCCAGTGCACAGCATATCAATGGTGTCTTCGGGAGACTAGAGTAGCGCGTACAGAGCTATGCACACACACGCAATACATATAGCCTATGAAACGCACTATCAGTTCCATCTCTGAGTGCCACCCCTGGGGAGATCAGCCACCCGTCCACAAACCAGTCCCCCAAAAGAGACAGGTCCGCGTCACAAAGCTAATTCCGCAGCTGCGAGTCTTGGAACATCCCTTCATCGGCCACAGCAGCCACCGCCATCGATGGCGCAAAGGGCTCACGCACACCAGATCGCTTCAACAAAGCCGTCCAGGCCCTGACAGTGCATGCCACCGTGTCCACCCCCCGGGGCCGGGGCCGAGACAAGCTCCCGAAAACGTGCGTCAATTAGTTTGGCCATACCGCATTGCTCTCAGGGGCAAGATGCGGCATGTAGCGAACAGGGCGGATCCAGTAATACGCAAAATGAGCTTGCGCACAGTAATAATAAAGCTCCAGATCAGGAGCAGCAAGGCCACCCAGTTCAAATGGTAACGTTAATTTCTCCCATGCGATTCTAGGCTGACCCCCTGCCCAAACCAATCGAATCATAGCGGAGCGAAGGCGTTGCAAAAAACACGCTGTGAGTACAAGGGGAAGGTTCACAAACAAGTACAGGATTTTAGGTAACACTAACATTTTGGCGATGGCAATCCGTCCTATTAATGACAATGGTAGGGAGCGCCACATCTCAATCCTGTCCTCCAGACAGGACATAACTTTGCCGTAATTAGCCATCCAAAGAGTTTCAACATCACAGCTCAGCCAGACTCCCAAATACCACACCGGCTGCTAGCCCACTCAATAGGATATCAGGACGAGAAGCACGCCGTCCCCGACGATAGAGATACCCAAAAATTTGCCAAACCGTACAATCTCATCCAGCAGAACATCTAAATTTTTACCGGGCTCCCGTACATACTGCGCAATGTCATCAGCATACATGGAGATCAAGATAGGCCGCTGCCGGAACAGCAGCCCTCTATTATTGTGGTGCTGGAAGGCCGCGAGCGGCTCCATCACTATCGCAAAAAGCAGCGGGGACAAAGGGCACCCCTGTCTGATCCCCAGAGCCACCCGAAAAGAGGCCGATATGCTACCATTCAACTGTAGTCGAGCAACGGGCTCTGTGTACAGCAAACAAATCAAATTCACAAAGCGCTCACTCAAACCCACCCTGCCAAGAAGCGCAAATAAGTACTTCCACACAAGCGAGTCAAAGGCCTTCGTGGCATCCAAAAACACCACCGTAGCATCGTCGGCAGCAAAGAATGTCCAAAAGTTGTGTGCCGTGGACCGCCCCGGGACAAACCCGGACTGATCCGGCAGCACCAGCCTCGTCATCAACGGCTGCAACCGTGCCGCAATCATCTTGGCCAAGATCTTATTATCAATGTTAATCATAGAGAGCGGGCGATACGAATTACAGCTGTGCGGGTCCTTACCTGGCTTAAGGATGGTAACGATCAGTGCCTCGCGAAGGGAAGCAGGGAGAATTCCAGTCCTCATTGCCTCGGCATAAACCTCCAGCAGGTGAGGCGCAAGGATATCAGAGTATTCCTTATAAAACGCTGGAGTCAGGCCGTCAAGGCCAGGGGACTTGTCCCCAGGCAGGTCACGAATCGCAGTCTTTACCTCCTCTGCCGAGAAAGGAGCGTCAAAGTATGCCCTAGGGGCATCTTCAAACCAGAGCAAGCTAATCTCGGAGAAATTGTCCTGTACAACCTCAGCAGGCAACTCAGCAGGTTCAGAGTACAAATCCATGAAAAACTTGGTGAATACTTTCATGACACCATCCGTACCCGCCACGCGCTCACCCTCCGAGCTGTCTGTTTTAGTAACATAGCTACTGGCCCAGGGTTTACAAAGCAGATTTGCTAGCATGCGTCCGGCCCTCTCTCCCTCGCCAAAGCACCTCGCCCTGGCAAATCTCCCCAAAAAGCATATTTCCCTGATAGAGGCTTCCTCATACAAAGAGACTGCTCCTCGGAGAGCCGCCAGTGTATCACTGGACCAATCCACCACCAATCGAGCCTCCAAGTCCGCTATCCGTGCCTCCAGCTCAGCCAACTCTCGGCGCAGCGCTCGCAGCACACCATGCTGTTTCGAAATGCAGAGCCTACGGATGACTACTTTAAAGGCCTCCCATTACATTCCCGCCGAATTCACAGAACCACCATTCTCCTCAAAGTAGAGGACAATATCCCGGCGAATCTCCTCGCGGAACGCCTCATCTCGGAGCGCCCCCTGAGGCAAGCGCCACGCAAAAGCGCGTTCTGGCCCACCAGGCACCGCGAGCTCCAGCTTAACCGGAGAGTGGTCCGACAGCGTATGTGCCATGTGCTCCACCGACCGCGTCCATAGCGCCACATCACGCGAGCCCAGCCAACTATCAATGTCTGACCAGGTATTATGCACATAATTAACACATATACCCTCTCTCGCATCTCCATGCTTCACCCGCCATATATCCACCAAAGCCCCATCAGCCATGACCGCAGACAGAGCCCTAGCTGCAGCCGAATGTTGCACCGTGGCCAGACTCTCCCAGTCCCGCTCCGGATCTAGGATCACATTGAAGTCACCCACCCAGATCACAGCACCTCCCCCCATCGACTCGACCAGCCACCAGACCTCACTGAAGAACTCCGGGTCATCCGTATTAGGACCATATACTGACCAAGTCTGCAAAGCCTGTCCAGCAACACTCCGCTCAGCAACACATATCGTCCATTAGGATCAACTATAGTTCTCTGAGTTTTCCATTGCAGTCCCTTGCGCAGCAGAATCGCCACTTCTCTGGCATAATGCGAATACACCGCCCCATGGCATTCCCCAATCCATCCAGCCTTCAAACGATGCATTGTATCCGCCACCAGGTGAGTCTCTTGCAGCATACATACATCTATATTCTGGCGCTTAACATACTCAGACATGAGACACACCTTGCGTCCATCATTCAGGCCACGCACATTCCAGGAGAGACAGTAGATCAATGTCACCATCTCCTGCGTCATCGTAGCACTCCTACCAGAACACCATACCACACCGCCACCCCCTCAGCCGGCCAGACAGAGATAGACAAAAAGAGCAGTAAGAAGGAATCAGAAAGGCAAGAAACAACAAACATATACACAAGCCGCCCCCCACCCAAGCAGACCCCCCAACCTGGTTGAACAAATAACCACCCCCCCTTTAACCACATGAACCCAATCGGTAAACCATGTCATGATAACAAGACTCATCCAAGGGGCGTATAGCTAGCCACCTAGCACAACATCCCGACCAGGACTGGGAAGGACGGGCATAGGGCCTAAAGGTGAATAAAACATCAGGACGGCAAACAGTGCAATAAGCGCTATAGCTATGCAGACAATTAATACACCAGCATCCAGGACCATTCATTCATTATCACTGATAGTCTCACGCTCCGCACCAGGCCCACTCGAGTCCACCGCCGCAGATCTTCAAGGAAGAGCTTTAACAAATTTAGCAGCCAGCTTCAGATGTGTAAAGAAGTGGAGTTTCCCTCCATGCTGCACTTTTAGTTTCACAGGGTAGATAAGGGAAAACCTGGCATCTGTCTGACCAAGGGAAAGTTTGATCGGCACGAAGGCCCTGCGCGCTGCCTGCACCCCTGGGGTGTAGTCCGGGAAAAAGTTCAACTTAGTATTCTTATATATCACCTGGCGCCGCTCTCTAGGCAGTTGGAGAACTGCATCCCTGACGCTATAATTCGAAAAGCCGGATAATGATGGGACGAGGTGGGATCCCAGGCGGAGGCCGAGGGCCCAGCAACCTGTGCGCCCTCTCCACCACGAGCAATCGAGAGAGCTGACCAGGAAAAAGTTCTGAGAGCATACCTTCCACAAAAACCTCCATCCTGCCCATGTCTGTGAACTCAGGAAGGCCAATCAGTCTAACATTATTGCGGCGCGAACGTGCCTCCAAATCTTCATTTTTGTTGCGTATTACTTCCAACACCATCTCCATTTGCAACAATTGTTCTCGCTCATGTCGTTGATCCTCTAATTCGGAAGTGCGCGCCTCCAGCCGATCAAGTCAGGAGTCATGATCGTCCACCCTGGTTTTGATGCAATCAAGTTGCTCAGTTAAGTGATCGAGTTTAGCATCAATACCTGTCAAACTGGTCTTCAGATCCAGAAACATGGCCTTGACTGACATGTACGATGACCCCTCCTCCACCACCATCTCTCCTAACTGAGAGGAGCGGGTCCCCCCTTCCTCTGGCCCCCATCAAAGGAGATCTTCGCCTGTCGTTGATCCGCCTTCCCCATCTTGCAACTGTCAAGCCACCTCAGTAAGGGCCCCCCCGTCCGTTCAGCAAGGGTTGCGGCCAACGTAAAGAATCCTCTCAGCAGTGGTCTCCACTAGTCGTAGGCCTCCCCCGGCCAGCCAGGCTCCCTCAACTTAGGCTCTGCACCTCCACCAGGCCTGGCATGACGACAGACCAAGCTGCCCGTCCCAAAAGGCAGAAAAGCCGGGCCCAGCAATGGTACAACCCGCCCACAGATCAGCACCGCAGGGCCAGCAGGGCACCTCAGCTGGCTCCCAGGATGGCTCCTCCAGGCAGCCCTGGGCCCAATCCGGCCGGCGCAGCCCCACGCAGTGGGCCTGTCGTAGAGCCCTTCACCAGCACAAGGCAAGACGGGCAGCCAATCCGGCCAGCGACCCCACAGCAGGGCCCCCCCAGCTCCACAGGGCACAGAAGGGCGGTCTCCGCGTCCGCCTCCGCAGTGCGACCTCGTAAGCGCGCCGCAGGGTCCCCAGCAAGCCAGCACCCACCGCAGGGTGGGCGAACTGCAACAGGCCGCGACAGGCCTCCGATTCACACAGGGCCGCCCACCCCGCCAGAGCCGCGGGCCGACCAGCCCCAGCCCCGTAAGCTACAGAGGCCGCAGTGCACGGGGGTCGCAGGGAACCGCGGTCCGATCCGACCGCCGATCCGGACCCCGCGTGAGACTCCACACCTCCAGCAAGCGGCAGGGCCACAACAGGCGACACCAAGCACCTCACCCGGCCGACCAGCCTGGCCAGGAAAGCCCGCGGCGGCACGTCCCCAGCCGTCCAGTCCAGCCCAGGCCAGGCCCTTCACCTCGCCACGGATGTTTGCGCGACGGAGGTCCGGGCCGTATCTTCCACCGCAGCGGCCGGCAGCACTCACGCCTCTGCAGTTCCGCCCAGCTGGGAAAGCTTAAAAAACACCGCCCTGGCAGGATAAATGCGAGGAAGAGGCCATAAGCCCAGCAGAGCCTCACAAAGTGCCGGCCATCTTGCTGGCAGGCTAGCTCCGACCCCTGTACAAAATAAACCTTGGCACAAAAATAATATAGATCCATGTCTGGAGCAGCCAGTCCTCCCTGCACAAACGGCAGGGTCAAAACTTCCCAGGCAATGCGTGGCTACCTGCTAGCCCAAAAAAGAGAGATAAGATGAGATTTGAGCTGGCGCCGAAAGTGCAGAGGCAGCAGGAGCGGTAGGTTAAGGAAGAGATATTGAAATTTGGGGAGGATCATCATTTTTGGAATGGCTAAGTGGCCAGTCAGTGATAGAGGTATCCGCCTCCATCTCTCAAGCCTTTCCTCTAGCCATGGAAGTAGTTGACCATAATTGCTCTTCCACAGCTCGTCCATGTCTCTACTGAGCTACACCCCAAGGTATTTGTAGGACTGTCTGCCCATGTGAGTGGGAAATATGAGAAGAATGGGAGCACTGCATCAGTCAGTGGGAAGATAATCGACTTTGTCCAATTGATCTCTATTCCTGAGAGCCCACCAAAGCCAATACATTCTCTAGTAAGAGGCTCTAGTTGCATTTGCAGATCTCTAACATATAGAGTAACATCGTCCGCATAGAGTGATTCTAGGATCCTGCGTTGGGCGAAGACAAGACTACTGTGAGCATGGTGCTGGCAAAGTCGAGCAGCAAGCGGCTCCATAGCTATTGCAAAGAGAATGGGTGACAAGGGGAAGCCTTGTCGGGCACCCCTGAACACCTTGAAGGGTATAGTGATATTGTCATTCACATGCAACTGAGCTACCGGGCGTACATAAAGCAGCCAAATTAACTTAACGAAGGTTGGGCTCAGACCTATGCACGCAAGCAGAGCAAAGAGGTATTCAAGGGAGTCGAATGCTTTAGTGGCATCCAGGAAAACCGCTGCTGCGGAGAGACTGGGATCGATGGTGTGTAGAACAACATAAAATGTGTGTAGGTTTTGTGTTGTGGACCTGCCTGGCACAAAGCCAGCCTGGTCAGGTCGCACTATGGTCGGTAATAGTGGCAGGAGACGCAAAGTAAGAAGCTTAGGAAGTATCTTGTCCATATTTATCATGGATAATAGGCAATATGAGTTGCACTGTCAACGGTTTGAGGATGGCCACAATGAGGGCTTCGCAAAGAGACGCCAGTAGAATACTGGTACACAGCGATTCCTCCTACATGGCAAACAGATGGGGGACAGTCAGAGGGGAATACTCCTTATAAAATGCAACAGTGAAGCCATCAACAATAGGCGCCCTTCCAGCCGGCAAGGCTTTGATTATCCTGATCACTTCCTATGCTGTGAAGGGTTTATCCACATACCTCCGATATCCCTCATCAACTCACAAGAAGAGTTGAATGGGATCAAAGTAACCCAAGAAGTCTAGGGGCTCTGAACCATGGTG
The DNA here is from genome assembly GCF_031143425.1 of Pleurodeles waltl. NCBI lineage: Eukaryota > Metazoa > Chordata > Amphibia > Caudata > Salamandridae > Pleurodeles > Pleurodeles waltl. Next base: position 1,895,536,249 of record NC_090440.1, read on the forward strand.
GGTGTAGTATAGAGTTGAGTAAAAGTCAGTCATAATTTTCTGTATGGCTTCCATGCCCATATGCACATTAGGCTGATTGTCATGAAGCTCCATAACATACTCGCTCACCCACGGGTTGCGGAGCAATTGGGTCAGTGATTTGCTTGGTCCATCCCCTTCTCCAAAACACCTAACACGTGCCTCTCTGCTGAGATAATTAGTATCCCGCTGTGCCGCCTCCTCATAGCCTGATATTTTACTACAGATGGATGTGAGTGCAGCGGTATGATGATCTTCAAAAAACCCAAGTTCGAGTTCTCGGATTTCTTCCTCCAAGCGCTTAAGGTCAGCTCACAGGGAGCAGAGCAAGCCCGCCTGCTTCACTATGCATGCTCCTCTAATCACAGCCTTAAAGGATTCTCAAAGAGTCAATCTTGAAGTCTCCCCATTGTCATTGTGCTCAAAGAATTCCACTCCTTGAAGACCTGATCTCGCAGGACACCTGCTGGGAGCCTCCTTGAGAAGGCGCAGGGTGCCCGAGATGGAAGCTTGAGTTCCAATAGCACAGGAGGATGATCCAAAAGCATCCTCTGTAAATGCGAAACCTGGATTTTCCAGGCCGTCACGACTCTGGATGCCAGCAAAAGGTAGATGGGACTACATTAAATGCGCTGTTGTGATGCACATACCCTCCCTCTGAACAGGGTGCCGGGATCGCTAGAGGTCCATTAGGGCAAAGTCACCCATGATGGTGCAAAGCTGTGCTGCTGCCCAGGGGTGTGGGCGTCTAGTGACACTGGATCTGTCTAAGGCAGGGTGCAGCGCTATATTAAAGTCCCCTACCACAGAATCGCCCAGGACCCATTGTCCCAGCTAGTTGCCAGACATCAATAAAGAATTGAGGGTTATCGGTGTTAGGGCTATATACAGATATGAGGGTAACAGGGTGATCTATCAAGGCTCCTGATAATATGACAAATCTGCCCTGCATATCGCAGATAGCTCAGTGCGTGCTCCACGGCAAGCCCTTTCTGATAAGGATCGCTATCAACCGGCCATAATTGGAGTAGTAGACTGCCTGCCATTCTCTAACCCACCCGTGCATAATCGTGCCTGTGTGTCCTGGATTAGGTGCAGTTCTTGAAGGAAACAGACATTTATAGCATGCCGCTAAAGATAAGGGAAATCCAGGTGAACTTTGCGGTGGTTATTAAGACCGCAAATACTCCACGTTGAGACCTTAATGTGATGCATGCACAGTATTTTTAAAGATAGCAAGTGCTTTGAATTCCTGCTGTGTTTGCGTACACGCATGTGTTGGGTGACAGCAGAGGTGAAAACAGGGAAAACATTTAGAAGCCATGTGGCAACATTTAACAACCAGACAATAACTTATTGCCCACCACCTACTTTGGCCCCCAACTCGGCCAAATATGCATTCCCGCCCTTTCAAACATCCCCAACAACAATAGAACTTTGTCAATAGTGGGACTCATCCCGCGGGGCGACCAGGGGCACCAACTCTTCCCAGCATGACAGCTGGGAGGCCGGAGAAGACCCATTTGGGGACATCCAATCTCACCTGGGCAGGACATTACCAAACGTTCAGGGTCTAACAGCAAAACAATGCAGGACTATATAGAAGCCCAGTGTCAGCTATGTAAGGGCGTCCTCAGTTCCTCCTTTTCGCCTCCTCATCGCCCCCATCTCAAGCAGTGTTGGTGATAGGCAAACAGTTCAACGGTGGGGCCAGAAAGTCAAGTATCAGAATAGGTCAGACCCTGTCTGCTTGGTGGCTGCAGCACAATTAATTTGTGTTGCTGAGACATTCACCTACAGATGTGTTATCAGGCATCAGTGGAATAGTCTTGGAAGAATTTGGTGGCTTTTTTGGGGTCCATAAATATGAGTGTTTTGCCAGCTTAAGTGACGCGCAGCGTGGCTGGTATAGAGGTGAGTACTTGGCATCCGTGCTCTAGAGGGCACTTTACAGGTAGAAATTCTCTGTGCAATGCCTGCACCGACACATTGAAGTCTGGAAATATAGAGATTTCAGATCCACCATATTATACGGGCCTCTTCTCTCTTGCATGACACAGGGCTTTGTCACGGTCCTGATAAGTAAAGACTCCGCCAATGATGGGGCGAGGTGGGGCCCCAGGGGGCAGTTTAGAGCCGAGAGACCTACGAGTCCACTCCACTGAAAATAGGGAGGAGAAGAGCGTGCCAAACAGTGCCTGCAGCATATCCTCCACAAAGTCCTCCATTTTGCCCATCACTGTCAACTCCAGCATGCCCACAATGTGCAAATTGCTCCGGCGAGAGTGGGCTTCCAAATCTTTATTCTTATTTTGTATTACTTCTAGGATCTTCTCCAAAAGCTTTTCCCTGTCAACTGAGTAGACATCTTCTGCTTCAGCTGTACGGCACTCCAATTGGTCCAGATAGTCATCAGGTTTGTCAACCTTTTCTTTCAGGTGATCAGAGCGGTCAGCAAGGAGGTCTATTTTATTATCAATTGCTGTCAAGCACTTCCTGCCAAGCTCTGCTTTAGGTCTAAGGACATGAGGTGGATATTGGAAAGAGTGGGTGCACCTGCAGCCTCAGGGTGTGTCTTCACGCATCTTGTTGCAGTGACTCCATAGCGCATTTGTCATTGATTGTCAACGGAAAGTTTGGCTTGCCTTGTGTTACTCTTCCCCATCCTAATGGCATAAGTGAGCGCTGCCCCGCTGATCTGGTTCAGCTTCAGATACTCCACTCCGGGTCCAGGTTGAGCAGTCAAGAGAAAGTCCAGGGTGCCTATTGGAAGATCCTGGCCCGGGCACAATCAGGTGCTGCAGGTGACCTCCCCGCCAGCCAAGACGGAATCTGAGCATCCCCCACGGGTGAGCCCGCTGGCTGTCCCGGATCCTCCACTGACCCCGCCATGCCCTGCACAATCACAAGGGACACTAGCAGGTCAGGTGGAGTTTAGTGGTGATTCTCAGCGGGGTACAGGAGAGTCATGTACTGTAGGCACAGAGAGCCACCAGGTACAGAGTCAAGCATATTGTATGAGGGTCGTCGCCATTTCAGGCTCCCTCTGTGCTGACCAGACCCCGCCACAACCCGGTCATGGGTGGGGTTCAAGCAGGTCTCACTGTGCTCCCAGGGCCCAAACAAAATGATCCAGCAGGCAGTAGAGTGATATGACAAGCGTGAGGGGGACTGGGGCATGTCACAACCCAGGGTATCACCACATGTCCATCATCAACCAGCTATGATGGAGATACAGCTCACAAGTAGCTGTGCCCAACACGGGTCCCACAAGCTCCATTACTGTCCAGACTAGTCGCACTCAATGATGCACTGGCATGCAACATCCGGGACCAGGAGGCCCGTCAAATACAGGTGGGGGATGTTGTCATGGATGCTATAGATCATTCCTGCCCAGCCATCCTTATGCACAGCCAGTCTCCAGCACGGACCACCCCAGCATTAGTGAGGACACATGGCCCTGGAGGCAACCATTTTGTTCTAGGTAGCATGCCTGCAGAAGCGCATTCAGGTCTGCGAGCCACCACAATGAATAACCACATTGCTCAGTATCTAGAGAGCAAGGACCATCTCAGAGCAGGCACTCACTGTGGTCAGTCACACGATGTCCCTCTCCGGGGCAGTCATCTGCACCAGTAGTGGGGGGAGGCCACAAAGCAACTCCAAGAGATCCTGGTCGGCTGGCCTGAGCAGCCCCCAGCCAGGTCCGCCAGTCCTCACTCCGGCGGCTCCCTTCAGAACCCCAGGCAGGAGCTCTACGTAGCAGGGCAGTGCCAGACGCCCTCCTCAGAGCTCCATAAGCCAGCAGGTCAGGCCCCCTGCCCCAGCACCAATAGGGCACCACCAAACTCAGCGACAACGGCCAGTAGGCCCTGGACGCGTCCCCTACCAGCACAACAGAGCTGGCAGGGGCTTGATCTAGGCAGCTCCAGGTCCAGTCAGGTGGCCCGCAGAAACCCTGTACCACATCAATGTAATGTAGGGGGCCGCGGCACACAGCCCGACCAGGCCTTCACCGTGCTCACAGGCAACAGACTGAACATCAGCAGCGTATAAACGTATGTAGGCAGCCCAAAGAGTCGGATGGTCTCAAAATGATAGGATAAACAATGGATTACTGCCTCTGACCAGCAGGGCCTCAGCAGAGTAAGGCCATCTTGCTGCTGGGCTTTCTGGCACCTTTAATTCAACATTAACATCAATTTATGAATAGAGAAGGTTACTGAAGGAAAATGTTTAATAATTGTATTACAATAATGTTTAATAATTAAGTTAATACACTGTCACCTTCTCCCGCTTACAGCGCGAAAGCGGAGCTCACACAGATTCCTTTGGCAAGTTCTGCTTAACGAATGTTTAATGTTTTAAAAAGAGTCAATATTTTTAAATTGATTTTTAAATTGAATTTTTAGTGGAAACCTCTCATTGTTGAATGCTTATTTTGTACAAACCGTAGTAGAACAAGTACAAACCTCTCCCTGCACCGTGGGCCGTGTTCAGAGGCCACGTTGTGGGTACGTAGGGAACCTCGCTTTTAGCCACCATTTTTCCTCCTGATATTTGGCACTATACCGACCACCATCTTTGCAGGTCGGCGGTATAGTCTTTGTTACATCCGGGCAATTTTTAGCCCAGATGCAAGCTACCCAAGGTACAATGAACACTTATGCCCCATATGTCAATAGGCTCCTCAACAAAACGCGGACCTGCCTATAACCCAGGACACTAATAAAAACCTAATTTTTCTAGTTAACTGTCGTTCCCTAGGGGCTCATAAACATTATATACTTTTACTCCTTGAGCAAACCAAACCAATGATCCTCTTTCTGACCGAAACATGGCTTAATGAAGGCTCTGCGCCTGATGTCGTTATGGCACTACCCACTGGGTATAAAATAAACAGACTCGACAGATCTACCAGGGGAAGGGGAATTGCAATAGTTTACAGAAATACTTGCTCTATTAATATGTACCCATTACAGATTACAGGCTGCGAAAGTCTGTTTTTTTTCCATCAACATGAGTCCTCATTATACCTTCTCAGGTGTTTTGGTGTACCGCCCTCCGGGACCCACTGAAAACTTTTTGCATTCTTTGGCAGAGAATATTGCGGAATTAGTCTGCACTAAATCCAATTTTACATTATTAGGGGATTTCAATATACACGCAGAAGAAGTAGACAATTTAACAACCAAGTCACTGATCGCAGACATGAATGCCTGTGATCTAGTGTAGTTGATTAAAGGTCCCACACACAACAAAGGTTACACGATTGATCTTGTCTTCTCAAATGCCTCAGGATTAGCACCTTTGACATCAAACCCCTTGGCTTGGTCGGATCATTTCTTGATAAGAATGGAACTGACCATACCAAAGTATAAGACTATGATCTCTAATACTCCCCCAATGACCAGACGTTGGCATAAACTGAAGGCTGATGACTGGATCAACATACTAAAAAAAAATAAACCGATCAATCAAAATAATGTAATTGATATGTCAAAATCCTTTAACAACTGGATTTCTGATAGTTTAGATGTACTTATACCACTTTCTGTTTCTGTTGAAGGACGCTGTAGACAGAACTCTCCTTGGTTTACTTCGCACCTACTTCAACTTAAAAGAGATTGCCGGAAGTGTGAAAGGAAATGGAGAAAATCTCAAGATTAATCTTTAAGACAAGAATGTAAGAAAGCGATTCGGTCTTACCATACCAAAACAAAAACTGCACAGACTAGATACTACACCTCAAAAATTGAACTAGCGGCCAATTCACCTAAAGAAATTTTTCATGTCCTTAAAGAAATCACTCACCCCCCAGAGGATCTGGGACCTGTGGATGCGCCTCAGGCCCATGTTGATAATTTGGCGGCTTACTTTCAACAAAAAGTGTTGGACATTTACGCGACCTTTTCCAGTATCCCGAATGCGGAAGCTAAAGATACTAAGCAAGAATCGAGGGAATTAGCCACCCTATTTGATTTCTTGCCAATACAAGAAGATATTGTAATGAGACATCTTGGAAATATTAAATCAGGCTCCCCTCTTGATGCAGCATTGCCCCATATATTATCTAGGGGTTGGCCAGTGACGGTCCCGGTTATTACGAACCTTATTAATTCTTCACTTACCACCGGGGTAGTTCCAGAATCATGGAAACAGGCCATCATCAAACCACTTCTGAAGAAACCTAATCTGGATCCATAACTGTTCAGCAACTATAGACCTATTTCATTTGTCTAAAATAGCGGAAAAACATGTGCACTCTCAGCTTACCTTTTTTATGGAGGAAAACAAGATCCTGCACCCCACTCAGATGGGCTTCAGACCATTGCACGGAACGAAAACAACATTAATCGCCGTCACGGAAGAATCCAAAAAGCAGCTAGATAGTAGGATAGAAACAGCGGTCATCCTCCTGGACCTGAGTGCGTCCTTTGACACGGTGGACCTGGATATATTAAAGAATACGGTACAAGAGATCGGAATTTCTGGATCAGCCTTAGAATGGATTACCTCATTTATCAATGGCAGGTCGTTTCAGGTATTAGATAGATCCCACCTGTCAAAACGCACCATTGGCTGTTGCGGAGTTCCGCAGGGGTCTTCCCTTAGCCCCACACTATTTAATATCTATATGTTGCCTCTGGCTGAAATTGTTCAATCTTTCGGCCTGAAGGTGGTGTCATATGCAGATGATACTCAACTAATTGTCTCATTCACAAAAAACTCACGGGTATTCGGGGCAACATTTGGGCCCTATCTCCAAGCAGTTGCTGCTTGGATGAAGAAAAGTAAACTAAAACTCAATGATGACAAAACGGAGGTGATGTTCTTCGGGCATCCAACAAAGCCCGTTGTGATCCCAGCAATGATAGATGGTGTGGGTACTTTGCTCCTCCTAAAGAATTCATTAAAAGTTTGGGGGCCTGGCTGAATCCACAGCTTTCAATGTCTCATCACGCAAACAGGATAGCGGCAACCTCCTTTGCCCTTCTTAGGATGCTGAGGAAGGCCTTCATGATTCTTCCCTTTGTAACTAAAAGACTAATTGTTCAGGCATTGATTGGGTCTCGGATTGACTACGGAAATGCCTTGTTCATTGGCTCACCAAGCTATGTTATTAAAAGATTGCAGAGGGTGCAGAATGCCTCCGCTCGTCTGCTGCTGGATGTTCCCAAGAAAGAATCCATAAAGGCGGGAATTTCCTCGCTACATTGGCTCCCGGTGGCCAAAAGGTCACAATTTAAGGAACTTTGCCATATGTACAGAGCACTGCACAATCAAGGCCCAGAGATGCTAAGGTCCCTAGCTTCCTTCTACTCACCAAATAGAACACTCAGATCTGCCTCAGCACTGCTAGCAGTGATTCCAAAAGTGAAGAAAGCCAGATGGGGTGGAAGATCACTGGCGTATCAGGAAGTGAAACTGTGGAATTCTCTCCTTTTTAACATTCGAGCAATGACACAAGAACTCTCCTTTAGGAAGGCTTTAAAGACATGGTTATTTAGAGCTTGATTACTGGGGTACTACTGTGGGATGCTGCTGTTTTGATTTTGAGCGCTGCGAGGCCCCTGGGCAGTCAGGCGCTATATAAATCCATATAACATAATATAACATATAATCGGGACCCATGCACACTGTTTATGGAATTTTTATATATTTATCCATTTAACATTTTTATAGAGTGCTCTTGCATTCTTTGACATTTTAGATCTTTACATCAAACTGAGAACATTACATACAATCAGAGCTTGTGTAATATTGATACACGGAGATGAACACAGGCAGGTTTCCACAAGGTGCGTCTACCTCAGGTAACATACTTGCTCTACTCTCTATGGCACTGGACACGTTGCTGAAAGTGCAGGCTACACTGTTGCTTTGAAGATTACTGTGCAGCCTTCGAGTAGCTGGACAGCCTCATAACTTGGAAAATAATGAATGATGTAGGTATAGGCCCTCCAAATTTGGTCTTAAACTGTGCATTATAATCTGACAGCTGGGTGCAAATAGAGAAAGATCAACATGGGACCTTGACAAATTAGATCATGACCACCCATGGTCTTACCACGGAATCATACTTGCGCACTGCCTATTTAACCTTTGCACTGCTGATCTAGAAGCACACCTCCTGTTTACGAGAAGCTTCGCTCCATCCCATTCTCCGTGGTAGACATGTCTTCCTGCATATCTGCATGTGCAGATGGATTTATGTTATTAGCTAAGACGTGTAAAAGCCTCTAAAAAAATCTGGAAACGTTAATCCAGTACAACAATGATAACTGCCTGACTACCAATAACTTAAAATCAAAGGTTTTTTAAGTGCACATGCTGAAATAGCTAGTTTTTTTAAGGTATGTCATAATATAAGTACTTAGACATATCTGCTGATACCTGGTGAAGCGGGAGATCCTGTCTTTGTGATCTTTCCAAACATATGCCGAGTTACTATTTGGGAATTGCTCAATTCAGTAATGTGCATGGTGGTGCAACTCTTGGACCACTTATGAAGGTGTTGGAAGCCAAGATCATTTCAAAATATCTGTGCTGCTCTTTTGTTCTGCCAAAACAATCTACTAAGATTTTTGATACCCTTCAATGTAATAAGTCCCATCACCTCTCAATGCCTAATTTGTCTTGAGTAGGGCATGCCCACAGTCTCCACGAAATTGGATAGGGTACTTCATATGCCTTTTAATAAACTAAGGTTTAGAGCATGGATACTCGCAAACATTTTCCAAGGGGCCAAAAAGTTTGGTCTGTGGCGTGCCTGGGGGCCGCATTGATGCCAGGGCGGTGGCGGTCAGGTGGGGTGACTAGGGGGATTGGTGGCAAGGTAGGTGTAGGGGAAGCAAAGGATATACATCTAGTGGGTGAAATAAAGAATGGGAAACCAGAAAACCTGGAATTAATCCCGGCTTACCCACTTTTCCAATTTTGTGATCCTAGGCAATTGTTTAGTGTCACTTTCCGTCCTTTTTCTGCATTATCACATTTAAGATGACCTCAAAATACATGATTCATGGTGTGCGCTGCACAAAACCTGCTTCTATGTTTGATTTAATAAACTATAATGTTGTTTATGTATAATAGGAACCAGGGCCACCCATAAAGTGCACATACCAAGTGACTTGCCTCTTTAATTTACTATTGGTGGTGTTCCCAGGGTAAGGGAAATAATTAATGTTTCCAAATTTATGTTTGAAAACTATCACTTTAAAATCAATACATCTCAATGCACTGATAAAATAAGTTGTACTAAGGCGAAAAGGTTCTGCTTGTTAACTAAATACACTTAATTAATTTTGAAGAGACTGTCTTAGTTTTACACTTATGCTGCAAGATGTCTTTAAAAATGAAGACGTTTCTAAAGTTAAGTGCAGGAGTCCCTAGTTACATCCTTTCTTTAACACCAATTAATTTCAAAATAAATGATTGTGTGTGTATTTAATATTTTTGTTAGTTTGGAGTCGAGCAAACAGCTGCCAGTGCTCCTGTTGGCTAGGGGGCCGCATGTAAAGGTCAGAGGGGCAGCATGAGGCCCGCGGGACGTACTTTGAGTATCCCTGGTTTAGAGTAAACAGCACCTTAACTTCTATTATCTGGACGGATATGGACGGCTATAAAGCTCCCTCAAAGTCTGGTCATAATGGTTGCTTAGCCCGCTACATTCTGACCTCTAACTGAGAAACAGACCTTATTTGAAAAAAGATTAGTTCAAAAATGTTAATAAAGGAGAATTTTTCATATAAATTTCATCGACAATCAATCACAGATGCTGGTGGAAATTTATGTGTGATTTATTACTAGGGGTCGGCAATAAGTTCTGCTCCGCCGTCAGAGTTGATGGAGTTTTGGACAAGTCCCGCCAAATTCCGCCAACCACCGTGCAGTTCAATTTTTTCTTGCATGTGGCTCACCAATAGTAAGTTGGCAAGCGAGATTTGGTGTTCCATAGCGCGGTTTTTGGTTGCTAGAAGGGCACCTGGAGAGATTTCCCCAATGTGAGCAGTCATGACTGTTCGTGGCCAGAAAACTGCAGCTTAAGTATAAAATCTACTCGAGTGGCAGCAAAATCATTTCGAGAAGAAGCGCCCTCTGGCAAGGGGCGTGATGCCGTTCGCACTGATTTTTCAGCACGGAATGTGCTTCCGCATTAAATAAAAAATCAGCACGATGTGCCTAATTACGCCAGTTTGTGAAACTCCGCGGAATCTCAGGGTTTTCATGCAACTCCACGGAATTAAACAGAGTGAAACCCTGAGAGTTCTGCCGTCCGTACTTATTACTCACCTACCACCCAGGTATATCTGTACTCCGGTGACCCTTCATACACTAAAAGAATATATATAAAAATCTAATTTCACCAAATTAATCTACTGAATTGCACACACAGATGGGACGTCAAAGATGAAGACTGTTTATGTGGATTTTGTCAGTTGGCTAAAGAAACAGTTTCCCATATTTTGGTGTTCATGTGCCAACAGACTACTAATCTGTGTTTGGGCAGGACCTGTAATAAAACTGTTTATAAAATTATATATTTTGTTTCAGAGTTTGTGAAAGTGCTAAACACCCAAAAGAGAATGTGAACATTTTATTAAGCCAGAAGTCTTGCAGAATTACATGATTTTTAGATTTTGCTTTAAGGGCTCATCGAACTGGTAGCAAGGTGTTTTATCTATAAAGCTTTTCGAAAGTGGAATAATTTCTGCTTTTAAGTGTAGGAAATCTGCCTTTTTCTTTGTGGTCACCACATATTTTTCACCTTTTGCTGGACCCTATATTTGCTGATCTTAGAACTCTTTGCATTTTGCCCTTGCTAAACAGGAGTAAAGTGCCTGGGCTCTCCCGTCCCCAACTGACTTATTTAACTTGCCTGTCAGTGCCATATATATGATATAGAACATTTGTCCAGGGCCTGAACGTTAAATGCCACATCTTGACTGCAGCCCCTATACAGTGAAAATATGGCTTCAAGCCTAGCAATGTAACCAGATATCAGTAGCTTGAACTCAACTGCACAGAGTTATCAAAATCACATTTTTGATAGACAGGAAGATCTAATTTTAAATATTAAACAAGTCACCCATTATACATCTTGCTGCCTACAAGGAACAGTGCATAATATTTAAGAGTATAATATGTGTGACATTAGAAAAGGAATGCCCCTCCAAGGACTAGGCCCAAATGACATTGTCATTGTTCACACAATAGTTTGAATATAGGAAAAGTCAAAGTATAGATTGTACACTTTAATCCAGAGATTTTGACCAGATAGACTTTATTCAATTATTATGATTGTATACTTATTAAATATATGGGAAATGTAACCTTTACTCTACCTGAAGCTGCTGGAGGCTAATTCACATTACCTAACAGCCACTGCTAAGTCTCTACTTGGCCTAAATGAGGTGTGAATGAGGTGTGAAAATCTGTTCACGGAGCAAAAGCAGTGGCCTGGAATTTGGGAGTGTTTTTCTCCTCTTTGCAGGAAAACCAGTTAGGGTGGACCGAGGAACTTCATTCACATCAAAGGAGCCTGCTCTTTCACAAGTAAATGTTAGGTAACACCTGAAAAAAGCTCAGCGTTTGTCCCCACAGTCAGGCTGGCACCAAGCCCAGTGGGAGAAAACCCACCTCCAAAACTGATTTTGAGTGACCACAGATGAGGGGAATTATAACTACACTGATCACACTTCTGGCTGGGCACACAGGTTCTGTACAAGGTAAGAAGTGTTTCCCGATCTTGGATTGTGACAGTGAGGGTTAATAAAAAAAATGCTTGAATGAGGGCAAACAGGATCTACCATAAAAGTGAGTAGGTAGCCTATGGGAACCTTTCAAGGATCCACAACTGCAGCACCTTAAGGTATCACCCCGAAAACACTTACTGGACCTGTGGAAGATCAGAAAATGACTGCAGTCTGTGACCTGAGAGGAGATCTGAAGGACTTGGCCATCTTTTACTCAGGACAAAAAAAGGCCTTCAGCTGTCAGTTGGCTGATCTTATGTCTGACTATAGTGACACAGCAAGCTGCAAGAGGCTTCTTCCTTGAATTGTCTATCTGGCCAATGACAACTGGACCTTTACTGAACTTTGCTGTTGGCCTCTGCCTGACACCTGAGAGTCTCTAAATGCCTTCTGCCAAGGTCTTTAGAAGTCTATTTCTGTGGTTGTTTGGGCATAAGAATAAAGTTTGGAAACTTTCAAAAATGTTTCCACTGGAGCTCCAGAGGGACCTATGGGGAAAAGTATCAGACTGGCCGTTCCTTGTATTATATTGGATTTAAACTCCATCCTGAACAAGGCTCCCAGCACCGTTGAAAAGTTCAGTTCTGTGTTAGGATTTAGAACATTTTCTGCAAGAAATATCCAAAACTCCAGCAGAACCAACCTCCTTCAAGTATGTGGCCTTCAGCTCCACAGTGGCATCTACAGTTTCAGTGGTGGTTTGCTCAAGGAGAATTTTTCATCTCCAAAAAGTGAAAAGTCCCTCTCAACGTTGGTAGTTAGAAGGAATTTCAGGATTTTTCTTCAAAAAAGTGAAACAATTCCTTTCTAAAGTGGGACTTAAAAACTTTTTAGAACATTTTGATTTTCAGACTTTTCATCTTGACCAATCCGACCAGGGCTGCATCGCTGTCCTTTTACCAGGCCTAAATCTTCATTCTTAATACTCATAAGTCACCCCTAAGGTAGGTCCTAACCACCCATAGGGCCTGGCACATGGTATTTAAAGAGTAGGACATGTGGGTTTAAGTTTCACATTCTTTACTGCTGCAAGGCTATCTCTCTGATAGATTTACACTGGGTTACCTTATTACACTTAACAAGTGATACCTTTAGTTGGGGACCAGATAGAGAAGTGCTGTTTCCTCTCAAGTTCATTGTCATTAGAAGCCTCTTTAATCGTAAGGTTATATTTTAAAATGTAATTTTGAAAGTGCCACTTTTAGAAAGCTGGCTTTTTCTGTCCAAACCAAATGTGCCTTTCTGCCACTGTCCTGGGGAAGATAATTGTGAATGGTTCCCCTTATTGGTTGTGTATGGCTTCCAGACATTGAGACAAACAATGTCAGGCTATGAAGGAACATGGTGTTCCTGACAGGCCCCGGAGGAGTTGTGCCCTGCCCTGATTGCACTTCAAAGGGATCTGCTTGCATCACAAACAGAGGAATTGCACTTCAAAGGGATCTGCTTGCAGCACAAACAGAGGAACCTGAACCCAGGCCTGCCCTTGCTTTTGTCACCGTAGAATGTTTGGAGCCAGTTCAAGAGGAAGAGGAAGAACTAACCAGAACCAGTTTGAGGGTAGGGTAGAAATTCCCACACACAAAGTCTGGCACCAGGTATACAAGTGGCACCTTCAAACCCACTCATCAGAACACTCCTTGACCTGTAGAAGATTCAGAAGAAGGACTGCTCTGCTGCCTGAAGGAGGACTGGAACTGCTTGCCTTGGCCCCAGGCTTTCCAGATGTGACTCCCAGGGTCAGTTCGCCAACCTCCTGTTTGAGCGACAGGTAGACAACAAACTTCTAGAGGGCTTCCCTTTTTTCCAGCTTCCCAGACACAAGTGGGTCCTTGCTCCTCTGCTGGCCTCTGTTGGAGTGAGTCCTTACCTCTCCAAGTGCTGTCCCCAAGGTCCTGGACTCTTGGCTGTAGCCAGAGTATATACCTCCCTGCGCAACTGAAGGCTTCACCACAACCAATGCAGCGCCATGCAGACCAGTGCAGGGCCTTGCATTGCAGTACCTTGCAGCCCTTGACTGGCGGCATCACCAGAACTGACACATTGGGGTGCATATAGGTCCAGGGCCTAACATCTCAGCATCTCGCAGCTCCTTATTGGCTACTTCACTGGAACTGACACAATGTGACACATAAATGCAGGACTTTGCATTGTAGGACCTCTCTTCGCAGCACCACACAGCCCCGGTTCAGTGGCTTCACCGGACCATGCAGTGCGGCACAGTCCAAGTCAAGACCTCGCACAAAGGTGTAACTTCCAGCAGGCTAAACTTGATCCTGCACCCAGCCTGCGCTCTATTGTAGTGGGCCTTAACTGGTGAATTTATCCCGATCCTGCCCAACCACATAACCACAGTTAGCGCTTTATGCTTTTTAGAGCTCACCTAAAACTTTAAATACTCAGATCTATGGTTCTACTGATAGGATTTTTGTAATTTTCCTATAACTTTATTTATTGAAATTACCTCTGTTTCTACATTGTTTTGTGGGTTTACTCATTGGTTTGTGATTTACTGATAGGATCTTTTTTGTTTTTGTATAATTTTATTTATTAAAATTACCTCTATCTTTCTAAATTGGTTTGTGATTTTACTGATTGGTTTGTGATTTACTGGTACGATCTTTGTCATTTTGGTATCATTTTATGTTTCTAAATTGGTTTGTGATTTTTTTGGTGTTGTGGTTTCACCTTATTAATGGTTGAGTGCTGCATAAATACTTTACACATTGCCAGTAAGCTAAGCATGATGTCTTTGGACCAAGCTACCAGAGGGTTAAGCACATATTTACTTAGTGACTTTTGTGGTTCACCCAAGGACTGTGTTTATTAGTTGAGTGCTGCGTCCGCCCCATTCAACTAATCAACAGATTTCTTAAAGCTCTTCATTTGGTTAAATTTTGTTTAATAAATTTTTCTCCATTTTTCTAACTCAGTTTGGGATTTTTATTGCTTGGTGTTTTGCTTGTATTAATGTTTTGGAACTACATATTAACTTTACACTATGCCCTATGTTAAGCTACGAGGATGTTGAGCTCAGGTTAATTTAGTAACTTTGAGGGTTCACCCTGACAAGAAGAGTTATTATTCTTTGAGGGGAACAATCATCCACCCCAAATAGGAATCCACTTTCTTACATGAAGTATTCTTTTTTTATTATCCTTTGTTAGTTGTTTTTCATAGTACAGCGGATTCCACTGTTTTTACATTATGTTAGCTGTAGTTTACAGCAAAATGAATATTGACAAACCTGTTTGCATAGTATAAATACTTATTTTACATCCATGTACATGTGTTTTCTTTTCGATCTTGGAGTTTGGCTCTGTTTTTACTAGACTCATGTTTCTGTATTTTCTCTAATCACAAATTCAAGCAACATCACATTTAGGTGGGCACAGAGATATAGATTTTCCGAAGTTCGGACTAGTGAAATTCTTTACTTATGTCTTTTTCACATTTAGCTACTTCTGGACTTCCCTTTTATTGTCAGTTTATGTCTAGACTCCATTTTTTGCAATCAGTTCCAGGGATGTAAATCTCTATTGAAGTTTTTGCTTCAGGGGAACTGAATATACCCAGAGTAGGCAGTACTCTGTGTTGTTGCATTATCTTTCCTATTTTTTTCTGCATCGTATCACTACTTTTTCCCAGTATTCTCTCATATATTTTCACATTTTTCAGGTCAAGTGCATTAGGAATGCACTGAGAGTATTATATCTTGTGTTATCATCAATCATATCAGGGTATATAATATTTTATATAACTATTCTTTCATATTTCTTTTCACTACCTCTTGTCTATTTTTCTTTATTACATTTTTATGAGACTCTATACCATGAGATTGGTTGTAATTTCCCGCAATGAAAGAGAAAAAGTCCCCAAGGAGAAAAGGCCATTCAACACACAATCTCAAATATGCAATCACTCCAATGATCAATCTCAAATAAAGAAATCTATTAAAAATATTTTTTTAATAATACAATCCCATGAACTTATAAAATAAAATAAAACCTCATATAAATTTTTTTAATAAAAATAATCACATATAAAAGACAAAATCCAACATGAGGGAGACAAAAGAAGGCATCCACTATTATCTATTGTGTATAAGCTGTCCCAGTTCTGGTAGATACAACCCAATCAGTTTCTGTGATCAATTCCTGTTCGATTAAAGCCTGCTCCTCTAGGTCCAGCAATGCCAATTTGCGTTGACACATTTCGATGGTCTTTAAAGTCCTTTCACCACCTTCTTCAGGACAAAATAATATACTCCCAACAATTACTATTCAAATCTAAATAAAAATAAACAAAACAGACATAAATATCCCAAAAACTTTACATTCCCCTTCAGAAACACATCCTATATCCCTACCATCTACCATCATAAAAAGGATTTCAAATACCAAACATTTATGGATAAATCTAGATTCCTTTATGGAGACCATCACCAGGAACAACCTTCCACAAACCCTATTTTTCACGGAAGATAAATATATATATATATATATATATATATATATATATATATATATTCTCTTCCCAAGTTCCCAATCCATTTCACTCACCTGTATCAAAAACAAGTCAAACAATCACCAACTGGTCAATCATGACATATCCATATGCTTATATATATAGTGTCCTTTGCTTCATGATAGTCTGTTTAAGAAGTTAATTTCTACATGGACAGAATAGAATAAATTAATAGATTACCATAATCACATCAAGTAAGTGTTCAAATTTATTGAATAGTGTCCTATATTATTTGTCCACAGCATGCACAGCCCATTTATTTTCACCATCTATGGTGCATCTAAACATAGGTATGTAAATAATGCAATCAAATCATAATTAAGAATTAATACTTTTAAATTTTACACCGATGTTGTCCATGGGATTTATCATAAAATCAGCATTCTATGTAAACAAATAAAAACCAATTGGTGAATTACCATAATTATATAAATATGCTATATTAAATTGTGTCATGTGTGATTTATCCACAACATACACCACCCGTTGTCATATTTAGTGCATGTGAACGTGAAGTAAATAAATAATGTGAAAAATATTCTTTAAGACTTTGTGCCAATATTGTTCATGGAATTTACCATGGAATCCGTAATCTCATTTAAATAATCCGAGTGGCCCTATATTGTCAAACAGGTTCACAGCCTCTAATCTATAAATAAGGGACAACAGTAAAATACTCCATGTTAAAAACAACCCCCTCATCCTTCATTTATTTTTTATCTTATCCCAAAATTCATCGCAAAGGAGTATAGGGACTAAAAATACCCAAACTCCACATCACTCATATTTAGTAGCATGGTCTAATTAAATGGCCCATATTTAATGCCCCAAACGTGTCTCACATGGAGTCATAGCCCTCCAATGAATTATTCCACTTGACTCTGCTTCTTCTTTAAGAAGCTCCCATCCAACACCAATAAATCCCAAATAGCGTTGTATATTATTTTCAAAATATAGGGGAGCCCCTGTCTATTTGTTTTGCTGTCACTTAACGTGGTACTGGAGCTTCACTCCCACCCTTTCCATCTCATTTAGTCAACCTGACCTACGGCCAATCACCCTTATATGTATCCCCCTAAGGGTGTGTTCTCAATCAAGAAACCACTAATTCGATGAATCAGTCTTCCCGTTTCCGGTCGCGTGCTCACTTCCTGTTTCGTGAGCACTCGACCGCTAGCCCAAAGCGGGCGGTTTAAATACTAGCGCCATCTTAGGTTTTCGCGCTCTCTAAGGGAATCCATATTCATCAAATATTCCCTAATTCTCAGAAAAGTGCACTTGATGTTACGGGAAACACACACCTAATTGTGGCGGTACTAACACCCACATAATCTAGGGTTGCCGTACCTTCTCCTAGTTATATCCTGCAGACCAATAATAATCTTAAACATGACCTTGCACTTGAGCAAGAGGAGGCAAACAATAACCTGTGGGGCATAACAACAGAATTTGAGATGGTTAGCACAAGAGGAGAGACGTGTATGAGGGACGTTTAGTGCAGGAGCAGATAAAAAGGTGAGTCTTTAGATGCTTTATGAAAGTAGTAAATGGGTGCAAGAGTTATATTCTAAAACTGAGAGAAAGTGGTCCAGCCTGATGGTGCTGCTTCTGAGAAGGATCAGTTCTGAACTGAGGAAGTTACAGTCAATCTGTTGAGAATTCAAACTTTGGAGCTTTCTCAGGCATCCTGAGATAGGCAACACATTGGAGAGGTAAGGCAGATTATTTAAATGTACCATTTTATAGGTAATGCAGCAGAGTTTAAAAGATGTCCTTGCATTTAATGGTAGCCAGTGGAGATCTTCAAGAATAGAGGAGATATGAATTAAATTTCTTGGTGATGTAACCTCCTGGTTGCAGAATGAAGAAGGGCTCTGAGTAGTGCCAGGGAATTACCCAAATCCAGTATCCAAAGTGTGGATTACTATTTTCAGATGCTCCCTTTAAACCATGTATTTTACTATTTTTAAGGGAGTGGAGGAAGAAGTTGGAAGCTTCACAACATTGCTGATCCATGGTGGGAGTGTCTGGATGCTCTTGGCCTCAAGCTGGGCAGCGGTGAGCCTGGGCACCTCTAGGCTACATAAACAAGATTGGGACCGCTCCATAGGCGGCAGCATTTGATCGTTGGATCCATCGCTCCAGCCCCCCAAAGACTGGCCTAGCTGGGAAGGGAGCGTTACGTTGTTGGCCCAGGGAAGTTGCAGGGAGTTTCTTTTCTCCTGTCACTGGGGGGCAATTAGATGGTGCTGGCGCTGCCCCTCAACAGAGATTTGGAACACCAGCCATCATAACACTCTACTGGCACCAGGGATGGCGGTATCCCTGTGTGAAGACAAAAGAGAAGGTAAGTTGGGGCCTGCACCTTGCAAAGCTTGGGAGTCCTCCACCACTCCCATCCAGATAGTGTAGGCCTCACTGGTTGTAACTGGCTGTCCCAAGGCCACCGTTAAAGGACAGCTGCCCCCACATGGTATAATTTGGATTAAGCACCACCTACAAGGTAACGGTTGTTCATCTGCCTACTTGTCTGATACTTTGATATCTGCGAAGTCAGGGATTGATACGCTAGGCCAATATCACCCATCATTGTTTGGTGTGGACACCTGTGGAGGGTAGGGACTGTCCCAGAACACTGTGGTTAGCGGGGTAACACCTAACATTTACTAGGGCCTCACTAGAGCCCTCCCACCCAGGAGGAAATTACGCAACAAATTGTTTCCACCCGCCAACTGGCCAAATACTTTTCTTGATGCACTGTAATTGGTGAGACAGATATAGGTGATACTCTGAGCTCACAAGTCCACATGACTGCCACTCCAGCTGCTCGTGTCCCCAATATCACTCACATCGGGAGGCCATCCGGATGATGTTGGCTGAGGTGGGCTGAAGGTACCAGAATGATTACATTCTCTACAACAAGGGAAACCTCCGGATAACAAGGGTCCAGGGGTATGTATAATATGCAAGAAACAGGGGTCCCCCATCAGCGCATATAAGAACAATAATAGGGGAGTACCATCTTGCCCATATAAATAGTCCAATTAACTTATGTCAAAAAAATGTTGAATTAAATACAAAAGTAGGAATGAGTGGGGAAAACA
Source organism: Pleurodeles waltl (assembly GCF_031143425.1). Lineage (NCBI taxonomy): Eukaryota > Metazoa > Chordata > Amphibia > Caudata > Salamandridae > Pleurodeles > Pleurodeles waltl. Next base: position 1,895,555,657 of record NC_090440.1, read on the forward strand.
ACCAAAACCAAACAGTACAACTCATACATATATATGACAATAATCAATCCATTAAATTAGTCACAATTTGAAGCAAACACAGCACAACGCTTAAATACAACAGTAAAATGGCAAAAGGTCGGGGTGTAAACAAGCCCGAGAGCATTAACTTTTGAAATAATAAAACATAGAGCATATTAAAGATAAAAAGTGAGAACAAAGACAAAGATAAATGAACGCAAGGAAAGAGAGAAGGGGAAAAAGGAGACACAAAATGATTACAATTAAGTTAATAACTGGAATTCTAAAAACTGCTAATAAAGCAAGCGAAACAAAACAGAGGTGCATTACGTGCTAAAAAAGTGAAAAAACGTGAAAAAAACCATGACACCAATACCCACTGCGTGCAAACAAAAGTGCATCAAAAGTAAATGCGACAAAAAGTGGGCATGAAAGTTGTGGAAAAGAGTATTAAATATATATATATGTATATATATATATATATATATATATATATATATACCTGAACAGTAATTATCTGTAATTAAAAGGACCGCAATGGGACAATCAAATTGGTAAAAAAGGCTGCCAGGTTACGGAAAAGTAAGTATGGGAAAGTAAAATAAGGCTCAATAATAAGGTGAGAGAAAAACAGAACCACAAGGACCTGCTGCAAAACTCACCGGGTCATCAATAACAACAAACAACTTAAGGGAATTATTCATGGAAGATGGGGTCAAGAAGGCAAATGCCAACCGGTAATTATCCATAGATAATTAGCGTCAACAGGGCAGAAAGGGCCACCGTAATACGGGAGTCACAACTGAGCCTGAAAATCTAAAGTAAAATGGAAAATAGTTATGGCTGGTCACCTAGGTACCAAAATGATTGGCAGGTCCAGAGCCCCTCCGCAATCAACACCTTCTACAGAATCCAGCATACCTTGCCCAGGCAACACAGTGAAGGCTAATAGTTGCAAAAATTCTTAACTATGCAGATCGGGACCTAATTCTTCAACGAGTCCAGCAGGAAAGACATTTTGGGGTGAGTCTGGGGAGGATCATGATATTCCCTGATTACACGCTGGCCGTGCAACATTGCAGAGTCAACTTAGCTTAGCAGAGGATAAGCAGAAGATTCACACAGTAGGTCTCAAATATGCCCCGTTCTTTCCTACCAAACTGGCAAGACCTTGGACTTGGGAGAGGAATTGGAGGCCACCGGCTCAAAATTAGATGGGGCCATGGTTTCCTGCTAACAAACATCATCCATGAGATGGCATGGTGGAAAGCGATAAGGGAGACCCCTCTGTGGCAGGCCCTCTCGCTCCAATGCAAGCCCAGTTGGTCCGGCAAGCTGCAAAAGCAACCACAGAGTCGTTCAAGCAGGACTCTATGGCCTCCACTTCTGACAAACTTCGGCGGGTGATGCTAAAAAAGGAAACTGACTCCAATGCTTGGATTGGGATGTCCGTATTTTTGCTCACCCTCGCACCACAAACAGCGGGTAAATTGGGGATAATTTTCTTGCATTATTGAGTAGTTATGGATTCTTCAGCACACAGGGTGTGGGGCTGTAATAATAGTGTCAACTGCCTAGCCAGGTCAACACAGGGCCTTGGGCTGGTGGCTGTGAGGGACACACATTAGTTATAACAATGTTTATCTTTATCTCCACTACACTCCATAAGCTGTGATAAATATGGCGGCATCTTGAGTGCCTACACATGACGACATCTATTCAACAGCTGTCTTTTCTTCCTAAGAGCCATGCAGCAGTAGCACCTATTCAGTACTCCTTTGTTATGAGTTAATTTGTTTCAGTGTTGGGTGGTGAACGTTTAAGTCTTTGCCTCAGAGGAAAGGGGGATGCATCTCAGGGAGTGGTTCTCTTTGACACCTTGGGTAGGTTCCCACAGAAGATGGAGACCCTATTAAGACCCTTGTGGTCTTCTTATCACAACTGGGATAAAACACATATATGTTTAACTTGGAATGTCATAGGAGTATCCATAATTTCCAAATGTTAAAAGCTGCACTTGTATCTGCACCATTGAGGAATATACATGCTCAAGCTCCAGGAGACCCTGGGCGATAAAGAGAGTTACTAACTTCATAATAGATGACAGGGTGAGGTAGTCTCTATGGCGTATTGGGCATATCCCAGAGGATCCCTTATCTGGTTATGCCCCAGGGTCCCATTTGAAATCTGTAACATGATTATAGACCTGGAAGTGGTATGTTTTTTGGTGGAAGGCAGACTTGATGAGCAACCCCTCTTGGTGGACAGTGTGTATTCTTCTAATGTAATGCAGGTGGGGTACTAAGCGGCTTTCTCCCTGCCACTTTCGAATTGACCTAATTACCCTGCTTACATTTGGGAGATAATAATGGGTGGATAATGGATAATATTTGGATGTGCACTCAGACTGCTCCCAACTGCCCCTACCAAATTTACCTGAACATGCAACTATCAGGGCTCTTAGTGATTGGCTTTCACCCTAGTCCTAGGGAGACACCTGGTGCCACAACCTCGAGACACTGCAAGAGTACTCCTATTACTCAACAGTTCACGATCTCCATGTTCACCTGGATCACATTATATTTCATTATTAAAGCCTGATTCCTGAAATAGCTGCAACAGAATCCCTGGGCCGCATCATCTCAGACCACAATCCAATATTGCAACACATGTCCTGGAGAAGGATTTGTCACCATATGTACATGGAGACTTCATCGAGATGCCTTAGAGGATTCTGCATTTAGTGAACCCTTAAGAGATTTCAAGGCATTTCTTGGAAGAAAACGAGGGTTCAGCTAGCTCTTACCTCACTATCTGGGAGGAGCTTGTGGCCACTGCATAAAGACCACAGTAGGGGTTAGGAAGAGGCTTGACCAACAGCTCACTGCACTTGGTAGACAGTTACGAGATCATGAGTGCAAGGTTGTTATTGATTCCAGTCACACAACTGCCTTACCAAAGATCCGAGAGGAGCATGCGATTTTAGTTGAACTTCAAAGGTGTTTGGATCATGCGGCATACATGTCTCACCAACAAGCTGAGGGGGACAAGCCTGGCAGGCTTCTGGCCCGGATGGCTGCTGCAAAAGTGAACGGATCCACCTTGACCAGTGTTTGGGATTATGCCAGGACTCTTCAGCTGCCCCAGAAAGCCTTTAATATGGCCTTTCTGAATTATTATAAACAACTATACAGTAGTTGCAACAAGTGACCAGATATTGCAATTGACAGCTTTATCCAGGCTGGCACGCCAACACGAAGAGGAAGTAAGGCTATTGATTTCCATACAGGAAGCCAAAGACACCATGCAATCTTTTGCACAGGGGTAAGTACCTGGCACTGATGCACTTCGTCTTGAATTTTATGTGTTCTTTTCAAACCTATAAGCATCCAAGCTGGTGACATTTTACAATGCAGCCTTGGAAGGTGCAACCCTACCGCCCCAATAACCTGTGAGGCATTGGTCACCACCCTATGTGAAACCCCCAGACAAGTTATCAGTTGACTATAAAATACTTCAGAAAATCTTTGCAAACAGGCTTCTGCCACACATACCATACCTTATCCATGCCGACCAAAATGGCTTTATTATGGGCCACAGCACATCTCAGAACATACGACATCTGTTTAAAATCTCAGAAGAAGACCCCAAGACGGCCTGATGGCCCCACCTCCCACCTGTTTGTGCTGGAGATCAAGCCCTTTGTCATGTTCCTTCAACTGATCAGTAGAAATTGGGGAATCCAAAATGTTGGCAGATACGATATTGTCTCACTCTACACAGATCATTTACTGTTAAAAATGAATAAGGCAGAGACCAATATTGCTGTGGTCTCTAGGAAATTAGACAGTTTTGACAGTCTATTCGGGCTGAAACTGAACTGAGGTAAAACTAGTTTATTCCAGCTACAGCCCAGAACACCCCCAAGCGTGGAATGGCCCTCTCAGCCATTCTCCCCAAATGGGAGGCCTCCTCTGTTAAATATTTGGGGATACATTTCTATCATATGGCAGCTACTGTAAATTGATGGCAACAAGTCCCTTTGTTCCCATGTGACCTTTTGACACGCTCTTACATTTACTCCAGCTGGTCCGATAGTGCTGCTTCACCAGCTACTATTAGCTAATATACCATCCATTCTGCCCAGAAAACAGTTTGAAGAAGTAGATAGTATGTTGTTGGGCTTAATATGGTGGGGCAGCCATCCAAAGGTAGCCTTAGACACTCTGAAACAGCGAATAGAACGAGGAGGCAGAGAGGCTCCAGATGTTGAGCTGTATTACTGATCAGCTCAAAGGCAATGGCTTTCACCAATGCTAGCACGAGACCTAAGAGAGCTTGGCAACGATTCGAACCACATAAACGTTTCGCAATTAGCTCACTGGGTGTAATGACCCTGACTCCGATGGGTGGCACAGTACTGGCATTGGAAGACACTGCAGTGAGCAGAAAATACTGTATCTTACACGCCCAATTTGCCACTCGTGCTGCTGTTCACATGAATAGCAGGCTGCAGTAGCAGGACTGTGGCCTGCTCGGAGCACTGGGGGGGGGGGTGGGTCTTTTTCAGAACAGGATGACCAATATAAATCCCCCATCTGGTTGATTTCTGACACACGGCTATTCTGGCACTGATGCACACTCTTTGGCACATCACAGTCTCAGAACCCCAATCACACAGGTACATGCCATCTCTTTTATACGTTGGCACAGGGCGATGACTCATTACCTGTCTATAAAGAGGCCCGCAGACTCTGTACAGCGCCCCCTTGAATAAGCTCAGAACGCACTGGGAGATGAACCTTGGCCATCCCCTCAGTGACAGGGATTGGGACAGATTGTCTTTAGTACCGTAAGAAGGTCCCTCGCAATGCCAGATTAAAGCAGTTTCAGTATTATCAAGCTCACAGGGCTTTTATGACCCCACATGTGAGAAATAAATTGTGACCCATTGGGATGGTCTGTTGTCCACTCAGTCACAAAAGAGCACATTTTTCCATATGATGTGCAGCGGCTGTGTAAAAAGACAGTTCTGGCATGCAGTATATAGTGAAAAAGGTGACTGGACTGCAAACCTATATCACTCGAGAGGCGCCTTTCTGGGCGTAACCTCCCTCATTAAGTGAGGTAGAGCAGGTATTGAATTTGTGGATCTCTTATTAATATTGGGGAACAGTATAACGCCATCCCCTGGAAAACTGCTTCGGGTCCCCAGTGAAACAATGCGGACTAGTACTTCATAAATTTGTAAACAGCAAAGGCACAGCGTGACATAGGGACCCAAAATCTAGGGAGTGGGATGAGCTACATACATATACGTCCACAGGGTGGGGGGGGGGTGCTTGCTCCCCCTTGGATTTATGTACAGCCTGGTGTGTAGGCTCATAGTGCAGCGTAACACTACGGCTGCCTCCGTGTTACACTGCTTCCGCTTGTACGCCCGCGGCCCTGCCAAAATCAATCTGGGATGCTGCAGATCATGGCGGATGGGTCGCGGTGGGTGCCTCCCCTGAAAATATTTCTGCAGACACCCATGGCTACATACAGCACTACCAACGCCAATAAGGATGATATGAGACCTCGTTGAAACACCGGTGGCGTTTCCCCACACATTACTGAATGGCTACATTAATATGAAACTGTCGCCTTACAAGACTTCCGAGATGTCCTTTCCCTCCTCCCAGTTACCTAATAGACCCCTCATTTGAGATAGTCGTGATAGGCCATTTCCATGACTTTCATATTTCCGTGTGGACCACCTACTTTATCTCATGACAAGATAATACTCCCTACTGTTTATGCCATCAGAGATACTTAGGCCCTCATTACAACCCTGGCGGTCAAAGACCGCCAGGGCTGTTCTGGAGTTTGTACCGCCAACAGGCTGGCGGTACAAACTCAGGCATTACGACCGCAGCGGAAGCGCTGCAGTCGAACCCCCGGGACTGGCGGTTTCCTGCCACTTTTGTCCCGGCTGTTGTAATCCCCCAAGGCAGCGCTGCCCAGGGGATTACGAGTCCCCTTCCCGCCAGCCTTTTCACGGCGGTATAAACCGCCATGAAAAGGCTGGCGGAAAGGGGTGTCGCGGGGCTCCCTGCCACAGCCCCATGGAGCTTTTCACTGTCTGAATAGCAGACAGTGAAAAGCGCGACGGGTGCAACTGCACCCGTCGCACAGCCGCAACACCGCCGGCTCCATTTGGAGCCGGCTCCTGTGTTGCAGCCGAGATCCCCGCTGGGCCGGCAGGCGGAAACTAGGTTTCTGCCTAAAATTCTGTTTTTTATTTTTATGAATTCACTGTGTACCTAATGGCATTGTTTTCAAAGATACAGATGACTTACTGACGCACCTGCAGATTTCCTATACACATTACAGTGTCCGCAGGTCAACACGCATAGATAGGCACACATTATCCGGGTAACTTTACTGCAGATGCACTGTGGTCTTTGCGGTTTATTTCTACTTCTGAATAAAATATACTTCATAGTATTGTCAAAGAATTACTTTTACACTTGGGAAATGGTCTGTAACCTTTGATGAATTGCCAATAAAAACAATTTTTTTTAAAATCAATAAATGTAGCCTCTTCAATACCATTCTTTCTTTCTAGCCCACGTACCATAGTTGACTGTGGTTGCTTAACAGGTGAGAAGGAGGTGCACAAGTACTGGGGATAAGTTCTAGGATGTCAGTGGGGTTGTGTGCCTTGCATGCTCAATGGCCATGACAACAAAATTTCCACAGGAGATTTTCTCGTCAGTAGATATCCTTCTGGATGTTCCGGGATTGGTTACCCCTGCTTTCAAAGTATTCAGGATGACAGGACATGGTTGTTATCAGCTCTGGGATTGTGGAAGATGGAAGCATAATGGCATAAAGTGGAAACAACGAGTGTGGGGGGGGGGGGATAAGTCCTTTTTTCTAAACTCTTATTTTGGCTTGGGCATCCCAATTTTCGTTTTGCAGCTGTACCCCTTTGCATTTCTATTCAAGAGAGTGGTGTTACTGAACCTGCCACTACTCTTTTGTCTTCAATGGTCTTTCAGGTGGAGATTGTTCTTTCCATGCTCTAGCTGAACCCTAAATGAGGTTGCCACAGCCTACTATGATGTAATCTATTTCGCAAACTGTGCATCACCGGTCTGTCCATTTTGTGAACTCTCAAATAGGCATACTTTTCTTGTCTGCACCTATTTTGACATGTAGCAATACCACACCTTTATAATGGCTCCTCGTAGTTTTTGCTTCAGCAGTTTCTCAGCATTCATGAATCTGGTCTCACCTTTTTCCTCACAATTGCAAGTTTGCTATTTTCTTTACAATATTTCCTCTATTTTCAGGATCTGCTCCCCCTCTTGTTCTAGTTTCCCTTTTATCCTGGCTAATTTCATACTGCAGAATTCTTCTCCTTCTTTTTCTTCTGTGGGGGTTTGGTGGAGGAAGGGGATCAAACTGATTACATTTCATCTGTAGAGACGGACTTTCTCTCATTTAAGTAATTGGATTCCGGCTGGATTCTTCAGTATGGACAGGTAATTCTCACTCCCTGTGAACAACCCTTCTCTCTTCTCCAGTCTTCTACCTTTCACTCATTTCTCTTACTTGCTCTCATTACTCGAAGGAAAAGGAGAGATGTGGAAATCCTGGAAATAGAGTAACATTCTGTTGGGACTTTGTTATGCTTGCCATGTATAGGTGCCATGTATAGGAACCTTTGTGTAGATGACCTTGCCCGGGTTCTCAGATTCCCTATGTAAATTAGTAAGGCAAGTTGCTCTTTTTTTCTGGAAGTAGGGACCTCCAAAGGACCACCAGAAGACAGGGACTTCCAGTAGTCAGCTGCAGGCGGAATCTACAGGGAGTCAGCAATCAAAGCCCAGAACAGAAAAGTTGGGGTGCCTTTATGGAGAAGATATCCATGTTTTTGATGACTTGATATTGGCCACTGTGGCAAGCTCATGAGAGTTTGATATGCTGGAAAAGATTACAGCTTGTCTCCAAGTAATTTTACAAGAAAACTATGGCTAGTCTGACCAATGAACTGTAGATGTAGTGCAACTGTGTATAACCAATTGAGCAAGATACCGGGCAGACATCACAATTACTCCATACAGAGAATGATTAGTTTACTTGGTAGGGCACCTTAATGACAGGAAGTAGGGAACAGTGCAAACGATTTCTTTGAAGATACTTTCGATATGGGCCTAGGAAATGTGTCAATGTATGAGTAGGGAAATATGGTGGAAGAACATGTGCAATACAAATGGCATTAAGCAAAAGTCTCCACCCCATTGGGACAAACATAACAAAAATTGTGGCAATGGTTTGTGGGAAATGAGATCCAGTTACCAGTTTCCTTTATGTTCATGTAAATCCATGTAAAATAGCAGTAATGTCTTCTGAAACTCTACCAAGAACATTAGATATTTAGATAAAAGGCTTACCTAGGCTAAGAGGTGTATAAATATACTCTATGAATACACCATAAAAATTAAGGACTATAGAGGTTAAAGATGTGAAGAGCAGGCACTCTTTTTGGACACTCTTACCTATGATGCTGAACTGAAAGATTCTGCGGTCCTCACTGCCCACACCATACACTGGCACTTGAGCATTCTTTACAGGCAGTAGACTGCTGTAATAAAAATCTTTCTGATCGGCTCCTATGTATGGAGTGAAATGAATCATACACCACTGAGTTGCACAGATCTGGAGGTGAGGTTTAGCCCTGTTGGTAACACACTTTCTGGGGGAAAAATATCCACAAATCTTCAAGCTCTCAAAACCTTACATGCATACATCAGTTCACTTTTCTCTAAGGAAAGTTCTATCCAAGGCTTTTGTCCAATAACGTGACATGAAAAAAGGGCACATGGAAAGCACTGGAAAGAGGTTTAAGTTTTCTTAAAGAACAAATAATACTTGACATTTACGATTTTTGGATATGAAATTGATTTAAAACAACATTGAAAAAACCAATGATAATTGAAATCTATTTAGTCTTCTGACAATCCCACATTATTTGTCTGAGGAAACCCTCAAAGTACTCTGAGCAGTACTTAGTGGTCCTGTCTGATTGTGAATCCAATAAACTGTAATTGCAGTTAAGACTGCAATTATCTGTAACCTTACATTACAAGAGGAACAGAGGAATTCTAAAAAAATAAAAGAACATGCTTTTCTTTGAAAATGTTAAGTTCTTTTATCCACATAAACCACACTGCCCTTTACTATTCTACTTTTACAGTTGACGGTTACCATAGTTGGAACAATATGGAATACATTTCTTATTACTGTTATTATTTTCTGGAGCAACAAACACTATGGGCTACAAATGCTCTTGGTGTTTAAATAAATGTTTCAAAATATTGTATAATTTTCACACATAATCGCCCATAATTGAGATTTTCCTAGCTTTGGTGTCAGAAAGGCTAGATTGTATTAAAGACAAGGAGGCGAGTATTATGCCTTAACTTTTCTTACTTTATTAAATAGCAGCCAAGAACTACAAATCCCGGAAACCCTGGAAAAAAAACTACAAAACTACATCACAATGTGGCTGACCAATCCCATGTTGAACCCCCACATAACAATCTTGACTGAGAGCAATAAGCCCTCTTTTTTTCTTGTCATAGTCAGTCCAAAGTAGAATCCAAGAGGAACCACAAAACCACATATAAAGTCATGATAGCGAAGAAGAAGTCCTTGCAGCGATCCATGAGGAACTAAGAGGAACCAACTGGAGAGTAAGAACTTCCACACAAAGCTTTCAGGCCAGGAGAAACCGGAAGAAGATCAACCGGAAGCAGTGGAATTGGTTGAAGACATGGCCACTGTGGAAAAGAACAGGGAGGGTTAAAGAAATGTGGTGGAATAATACTTGCCTCTGTGTCTTTAATAAACTCTAGCCTTTCTGACACTAAGGCTAGGAAAATCCCAATTTTATTACAAGACCGGAGGCTCAAATTATGCTTGTTTAAAGCAAAGAAATAACAGTGTCGAGAGGATGATCAACAGGTTTACAATAAAAGGTTCTAAACGTACTAATGTTTGACCAATCTGCAGATCTGAGGATATCCTGTAAAGTAGCCCCTGCCTAGAAGGCTTGAGAAGCAGTAGCTCCTCTCACCGAATGAGCACCATAAGAGAGGGTAGGAACACCAGCCAAGGACATGAGCCATTTCACCCAACGGGCCAAGGTGGGAGCTGAGACAGGTTTGTGTGGTTTCTGAAAGGAAATAAGCAATTGAGATGAGGAGGGAACCCTGAGATCTGCAGTTCGAGAAACGTAAGTTTTCAAACAATTCCCTACACACAATTTAGGTTGTGAAGGAAAAAAGGGATAAAGGACAGAAGACAAATTAGTCTGGTACGTCTAAATACTTGAAAATAAGCACCTAAAGCAGAAAAATGAAAGGAGGAAACATCCAGAGCTTTAACATCTGAAACACATTTGATAGAGACTAAACACAGGAGCATAGTCAATTTTGCAGACAAATGTTTCAACGATAAATCAGCATTATCTGGCCATGAGAGAAGTAGTCGAAGAACGGACTCAACATCCCACATGACATTGTATTTTGGAGCAGGAGCTTTAGCAAAACGTACTCCCTTTAAAAGTCGGCAAACCAATGGGTGTTCCGCAACCGGTCTTCCATCCATTCTGATATGCTCTGAAGACATTGCAGATCTATAAGTATTCACCGTATGGTATGCTTTACCCTGTGAAGCTAAGGAAGCCAAAAATGTTACCACTAAGGTAGCATCTGCTGAAAAGGGATCTGAACCCCTGTCCACACACCAGCTGCACCAAACCAACCAAGCGGAGCGGTAGACCCTTGAAGTAGCCGGAGCCCAGGATTGTTGAATGAACTAGACACCCTCCTCCGAAATTCCTGGAGTTCTCAAGGAAGCCCCAAAATTCTCCATGCTATGAGATGAAGGGAGTCCTCTAGAATGAGATTGTGGGGATGACCCTGAGGGTTCAAGAGAAGATCGGGAAAGGGAAGTATCAATACTGGAAGGTCTGAGGAAAATTCCAAGAGGGTTGGGTACCAAGGATGAGACTGCCAGAATGGAGTGATAAGAACTAGGGAAGAATGTTGTCTGCGGGCCTACGCTAGTTCCCGAGCAATAAACAGGAAGGGAGGAAAGGCATACAGAAGAGAGGGAGGCCATACTTGTAGGAAAGCGTCTGTGGCTAAAGCTAACGGATCCGGCCTCCAACTGAAGAAGGCAGGAAGTTGAGAGTTGATCCTTGAAGCAAAGAGGTCTATTGACATTGACAAAGCTCGGAAGAGAGAAGAAAGGAGATTGAATATGGAAGGGTGAAGATGACAATCACTTGAGTCGTAAGTATGCTTGGAAAACCAATCTGCCACTACGTCAGCTTGCCTGGAAGGTATTCTGCCTTGACCAAAATATTTCTGGAGAGACAAAACTCCCACAAACTCTTGGCCAAAAGGGCCAAAGGTTTGAATCTCGTTCCTCCTAACCAGTATATGTACCTGACTGCAGACAGGTTGTCCATTTGCAGAAGAATTGAACACTTTACCCTGTCTTTTGTAAAGGACTGGATGGCAAAGGAACCTGCAAGCATCTCTAAACAGTTGATGTGCAGTGAGGACTCCTGAACGGACCATGGACCCCCAGTCGAGAGTTGAACACATCTTGTGCCCCAACCTGTCAGACTTGCATCTGACTCTAAGACAAGATCTGAGAAAATTAGAGAAGAACAGAGAAAATTGTTCTCCCGTTCCAGGCGTCTAAATGACTCATCCACCATGAAAGCTCTTCTCTGGACTCTGAATCTAGAATGACTTGATCTGAGTAGGCCAGACCTTTGCGAAGATTACAGATTTTCAACCTCTGAAGAGCCCTGTAATGAAGAGGACCAGGAAAGATGGCCTGAATGGAGGAAGAAATAAGGCCTACCAGATGAGCTAGGGATCTCAGGGAACAGCGAGGGAGAGATAAAGCATGACAAATCTCTTTCTTTATCAGAGACACCTTGTGTTGAGGAAGTTGAAGCATTGACTCCACAGTGTTGACTATGAAACTGAGAAACTCGAGACATTGGGAAGGGATTAGGACGGACTTTTGAAGATTCATGAGAAACCCCAGCCGTGACAAGAGACCCCAACAAAGGTTTAATTGATCATTAAGGGAAGACTTGTCCTGTGCCATGATAAGGAAGTCGTCGAGATAGATGATAAGTCTTATCCCTTGACCTCTGAGGAAGGCTACTACTGGTTTGAGGATCTTGGTGAAACACCAAGGGGCCGATGAAAGGCCGAAGGGAAGAGTCTTGAACTGAAAGAAAGAGGTCTCCCACTGGAACTGAAGAAACTTCCTGAAGGACGGATGAACAGGCACTGAAAGATAGGCGTCTTGAAGATCTAGCCGGACCAACCAATCGTTGTGAAGAAGGAGATCTCTGAGATGGAGAATAGTCTCCATCTTGAAATGATGGTATACTACGAAATTGTTGAAATCTTTCAGATTTATAACCGGATGATGTTTTTTGTTCTTCTTCTGAACTAGAAAAATGGTACTGAGAAACCCGAAGTGGTCGTAAACTACTTCTTCTATGGCCTGTTTTATTAGTAAGGATTGCACTTTGTCGTGAACCAGATGGAATTGGTCTCGGGGAAAAAAGGAGAGGATGAGGAAGATGAGACTGACAAGGTACCTGGTACAACTCTATGCAATAGCCTTGAACCATCTGGATAATCCAAGGATCTGAGGTTATAGAAAGCCAAGCATTTAAACACAAGCCCAGTCTGCCTCCTACCGGAGGAAGGCCAGAACCGGAAATCCTTAACTTCAAGTTGGTCTCCTTTGGATCTGTATCCCCTGTTACGGCCTCCATGGAAACGGCGGTGATAGAATTGGGGCTTGTACCCCTGATAGAAGTCTTGTTGGTTGCCTTGGATGAAGGAGCCTCTGCAGAGGTATTGCCCTCTTGAAGAATAACGGCTGGCAAATCGACCCCTTCCTTTGCTGGCCCTTCCAAAAACACATTGGGAAAAAACTATTTTCATTGATGAATGTGCCTTGTCTAAAGAATTAAATGCAGAGACATATCTGCTCATTTCCTTTATAAATGAATCACCAAAGAGAAGGCCATCTGCATTAGGGCCTTCCTCTTTGGTTGCCAAAGAACTGAGTTTGGGATCAATTTTGAGCAGAAGACTTTTGCGCCACTCCTGGGAAATGTAGGCGCTGGCATTGTCTAACATGCATATTGCTCTCTGAGCCCAATTTGAAAGTACCTCAGGATCCACTTGATTGCCCTCCATCTTTGCCTCCTCGGCAAAATCAAAAATCCATCTAGGTCCAAAGGTCTGTCCTGACAATTTAACCAGGCTCGATCAACCCCTTTCTTGGGATCCTTCCCAAATTTAGTGAAAAACAATAACATATTGGAGTCAATAGAGGGGCTATCAGCCACCTTAAAGGGAAGGGAAGGTCTAGGACATTCAGACTTTAACTTGTTTCTAGACGCTCTATCAAGCACATGCCTCAAATAAAAGGAGAAGTAGTCCGAAACATGATCAGAAGTGAACCATTCAGACGAATTTGGGTGGTGAATCGACATTGGGTCAAACATGGGCTCACCATCATGATCAACCAGATCATCAGACACTAAATGAGGGGAACTTACAGAAGGAGAAACTTTACGCCTTTTCTCCAAAGGTCCATTATCATAAACATCGTCATTTATGGAGTCTTGTAAGACATCATCCCCATCACTGTCTGTGTCTCTAAGGCTTAAGATATTAAGGGGGGAGGAAGAGAGCCCTGAAAAATTTCACCTCTCGGAGGGAGGCCCAAGGTTAACAGAAACGCCTTTGGGAGGCACATATGGAGGTGCCGCACGTTTCGTTCCTCTTTTAGGAGGATTGTCTTTGGGGTTCTGCAACATTCTGGATATGGAGGCTTCTAAGTTTTTTTAAATATCCAGCATGGAAACTGAAACTGCATGCTGGACCGATTCTTTAATGAAAGATTTTAAATTGTCCTTCATGGACTGTGTCTGTTCATCACCAGATATAATTTTAGCCTAAAAGTGTGAAAAAAGAGACGAGAGGAGGTTAAAAATAAAAATGAGCAGAGAAACACCTGCCAAACAGGAAAAACCCTGACCTTAAGGGTTAAATGAAACCTGAACGAAAGAAAGGGAAGGTCTAAATGAGAGGAGGCTGGTTGGGGGTGTGTTCTGGGTGGAACCCAGAGAAACGAAGGGCAAAAAGGAAAGCCCTCACTGAGCGAAGCACCGTGCTGACTGGAGTCGAGAAAGCAAAGCAGCCGGGAGACACCAGTCCGCTCTGTGGCATGCCTGCACTGACAGGGAGGAGCATCGAGAATGGGAGGTAAGAATGCCTCAAAAAAATCCTCATCAAATGTTAAAGAACGTTCGGGTGAGGCCGCACGCAAGCAAGAGCACGTTATGAAAGGAAGCGCGCAAGGACGCACGTTTAAAAGCAGACGAAGAAAGCCTGAAAAAACATAGCGCAATACACATAATAAATAAATACACATGAAAATAACATAATAATAATAACCATTAACTAAATATTATGTAAAGATAACAGCGAGCAGAGTACTTATCTTGACTGTGAGCAGCAAGAAAAGAGGGCTTGTTGCTCTCAGTCAAGATTGTTCTGTGGGCGCTCGACATGGGATTGGTCAGCCACCTTGCAATGTTTTGTCGTTTTTTTCACAGGGTTTCTGGGATTTGTAGTTCTTGGCTGCTATTTAATAAAGTAAGAAAAGTTAAGGCATAATATGAGCCTCTGGTTTTGTAATAAAATCTCATGCCATCCACACACCCTTTGTAGCTGAGTTGTGAGATTCCAAAACTAAGAGACAAGAGGAAAGTATGGCTTTGCAAAATTACGGAGAGTGGGCATCCTCCAGAAAAATTAACATAGTGTTACTTCTGCTTGTGTCTGGGGTCTAGTGAAAACCACAGAAACAGAGTTAGTGTGGTACACAGACAATGATGAACATTATTTTCTTATTTACTTCGCGGTGCTGTAGATTAAGTAGGAAAGAATAAAAACTACTCAGAAAGAATTATAGATGGATTGCTGTCAATGACAAGGCTAGTTTCCATTGAGGGGTTCTGAGTGAAATAAAATAGATGAGAGTTAAACTTAACTTGTCTATGCTGTTAGGCGGAACCTTGAGGTGAAAACTCCCGGTGTTTGACAATTACTCATCTACAAGGTTGTGCTCTTTATGGCCCCCTCACAGCCTCTTCTCTTGCTTAGACCAGCAGTGCAGGGGTAGAAGAGTCATGGGAGAGCCTGCACAATGTCTCACCTTCACTAGGCCCTATTAAAAGCACTTAGTGCTTCGTGACCTTTCACCCTCGGGCAATCTCTCCTGCCTCAGCCAAATATAAAACAAATACCTGCTGAATTGCGGCCAGTCCCCACTACCTTCAGCAATACCCAGTCCTTCCTCACCCAGATACATTACGTGACGTCCCCGCCACCCTCCCTGTGCATCCTCAGCAGAACATTTCGTCCTTCTGCTCTTTCCATCCACCCCCGGCAATGCCCTCGCCTCAGCCCCCAAGAGAAATATCTGGAATCCTGCTGCTCTCTCCTTCTCGGACCCTACCACGCTGTGGTCTCCACGGTCAAGGAGGAAGCGAGGCGGTGATGGATGACAGGGGCTCCGTGAGAGAAGCTCGGCAGCAGGACTGCTATTCCCCGGCAGCTGCAGGTGTGCGCAGGAGCCGGTCTCGAGGGCGCAAGAGTGCCACGCGCATTCCCGTGCCTTCCCCAGGTCTCCGGAGACCAGGAAGGGGGCAGATCAGCGTCCGTCAGAACACCAGTTTTTGAGGCTCATTTTATCACTGCTGTGACGCCAGAGCAGTAAGGACAGGGTTTCAAAACCAATGTTTCTGAGAATACAATTTCCACGGCAGCTATACAAAAATAAACCTTATCATCTCTCCCTCTACAAAACAGACAAACCCCTGAAGCTATGTGAC
The DNA here is from genome assembly GCF_031143425.1 of Pleurodeles waltl. Classification (NCBI taxonomy): domain Eukaryota; kingdom Metazoa; phylum Chordata; class Amphibia; order Caudata; family Salamandridae; genus Pleurodeles; species Pleurodeles waltl. Next base: position 1,895,571,666 of record NC_090440.1, read on the forward strand.
AACTACTGAAAAGACCTCGAAGAAGTAACTTACTGGGCACCTCCTGGTCACCTTTTAGAACGCTGGCAGGTGAGCTACTCGGCCTTTCACCCTCACAAGTCACAGCCTCAATAAACTAACAGTGAGATGGCAAAATATTTGAGATGTTTTTAGCCACTCAAGCCAATTCTGTTCTAAAAGTGAATTACAGAACTGTGGTATATTTTGTATGATTGTTATCCATCAAAGGCAGATTGTCTCGGTCACTCACCCTCATCTCATATGATGAGAAGAGGTCGTTGACTTTCAGATGACCTTGCACGCTGCAAGCGGGAGCAGCTGGTTCAAGGACGCGCGAGGTGTTCATCTGACTCCAGGGCTCAGATATGATTTCATAAGCCGGGCCCGTCGGGCTCGCAGCGGCCGGGACAGCCAGAAAGATGCAGCTCGTGCACTGCAATGTCAGAACATCAGAACGTGACGTCAACATAAATGATCTTGGGTTATTGTTACGAACATGTATTTGGAGCAAAGCCCGGTTTCGGAGGATTTTGTAGTTATGAAACATCAGTACACAGTGGCAGCTTATATCTTGATATCGTCGTAAACACATCCGTGTAGAAATAACTACAGAAATACAGCGATCAAGCAAAAGTCAACAATAGGTTACCCAGGTGAATGAAATTGAATTTTAGCTTAATCGCCAAAGCGGCGTCACCTTGTTTTTTGATAATTAAAGGTGCATATTACTGCCAAATGTAATTCGGTACAACTGCCTACAGTGCTGTCAATTCAGTCATAATTCTTGGGTTTTCAGGTAAACATTTGGTTCTATAGAAATGTTCTCACAATGCAGCATGCGGTTGGTCTCTGTCAGTGCATAACTTTAAAAAACGAGTACTGCCACTATGAGCACACGCTATTAAAGTTGGTTTAAGATGTCACCAAAAACTGGCGAATATACGTATCACATAGTGCCACGTGCTTGCCGTTCACCCGGTGCCTTCATGTTGCGTAGAAAGTCGAAATCCTCAGAAAATATCAGAAACTAAACTAAAATGTTTTCAACTCTTTGCGTTAAAAGGGTAAAATCTGCAGAGTCAAACCTGTGAACTATGTAGAGAAGACAGTGAAAACATAAGTGTATTTTTCTTGCCAATAATAATGGAACAAACAGCCGTGTCTTGCATTTGTTTATTTATTTGCAGCATTCCTGACTGTTTAGAAGGCAATCTGTTCGAAATAGGTATGTTGTTTCTCTCTCGCACACAACTCCCCTCGACTCTCTTCATGATTCGAGGTGCTAAGGTCTCTGCAGTCTGCACCCTCACATACTCACCTCTTCTAAGTCTCGGTGGGGCACCCTCACACAGCCTGCCATCCGCCCTCCATCCGCACTCTCTACTTGCCACATTCATTGTCAGGGAGTGAGAGCTTACCCACAGTGATTGGGAGAGTTGTGCTGATCACTGCATAGGTAAGGCTGCTACTCAGCATAGCTCTCTTTACAACAAGCACTGGCATTCGGTTTAGCCTTCTCCTGCAGGTGCAATGGTTACGTTTTATTTACATTGTATTGCAAGCATTTGCCACACAAAGGAAAGAAAACAGACTGGCAGTTAAATGTGAGCACCATATGACTGTAATAAAAATGTTACATTAAGCAAACATTCACTGGTGTAGCTGTTTTTGCTAGTGATTTTTTTTTTAAACAAAAGACCAAGGCTTTCAGTTGCGAAAGGCATTTTACCAATATTTTTGTGAAGTCGAATAGAAGAAATCATTATCCAACAAAGCTCTCGAATTGCAGGCCATCCCAGTGTCATTTAAACACTTTATTACAGCAACTTCAGAAAAGAAACATGACATTAATCACAAGCAAACCTGGGAACTTTAAGTGCAAGGAAAATAAACAGCAGTTGTTTAAAGATAATATAGCAGTCACGGAAAGCGAAGGAAGTTATTGGGTAACATGGGCTGACCGACTAGCCCATGCTGTGCGCTGTAGTGGACATAAGCAAAATGTGGATGACAAGTCGAATGACCAACCAATGAAACCTGCTGTTCAAAGGCCCCTTTAACTATGTACTTTATGTATGATTTTTGGGAAAACTATACTCTGCAGATGTAACTAAAGCTGCATCAAAGACCAAACCTAATACACGAATCCTCACTTAGCTCACTAGACTATGTTGACAGCTATGGCAGGCCTGCTTCGCCCCAAGCTTCCCAACTTCCTTTCTGATGCTTCTGTGTGCTTTTGTTGCGCGTTGAAGTTGAGGCACACAGAGAAAAAACACAGGGAAATAATAGGTAATACAGGCATCATGGACTTCCCTCTGGCCCAATCCGTCCACTCAAGCTTTTTATACTATGGGTCGGGGTTACAGACACATCTCGCAGACTTATAGAGCTCTCATCCCCCTGGTGTCCCTGTCCTAGATCATCTCAGAGAACACTGGGAGGACGAGGCTGACAGAGTACTCCATGATAAGGTTTGAACTCTCACCCTCAAGCTCCCCTATCTGATAACTAGAAAGGGCAAATTTATATTAATACAGTACTTTGTGCTTCACAGAACTTATCTAACTCCATTAACAATACACAAATCCTTTCCACAAGCCGGGTCTACATGCCCTATACAGTGCTTAATTTGTGAAGTAATGGGTGCAAATGCCCAAAGCACTGCTCAAAAGACAGTGGCAGGTGCTATTAAATGTCCCCGCGCTGAACAGCAAGGCTGCTTAGTCCAGAATCTACCTCAGGCCTCTTTAACCCACTGCCAGACGCTCCCTGTCCCATTATTTCACTCTTGCAGACTCCTGCTTTTTCCCTTGATGATGATTTTCCGTCTTCTACTCTTTCTTTACCGTTTGTATCTTTCCCCCTCTATTGCTATCAGGGAATTTCTGCTAGGAAAAAATAAGTGCCAGTGGGCCCCATTGGCAACCACTGGCTCATATTAAGCACTGGACCCTAGATGTTCAACTGACAACTCAAGTTTCATGCACGTGCTATGAACCAGCCAACTTCTCAGACCCTGCTGATACTATGTCACAAATCTACTTACCACCATCATGAGCAAATCAATTCTCTCTGAATGGCTTTCCATAGCACTAGCCATATGTGAAAGGTCCAAGAAAGATTGTGGTGCTTCCCACCTAGCAAACATACCTACTTCTGGGAAAACGAGTGATAACCCTGCAATGGAAGTCCAAGTCTTCCTCTTCAGCCATATCTTGCCACCAAACTCTACATAAATGGGCCACTGCAGAGAGTTCTGCATTGCAAACATCCTTTGGCTACATCTTCGGACTCACTTCTTGAACATCAAAAGGGGGTGAGCACCAAAATCTCGCCAACCTGATCATGCACCGTCTCCATCACTTGCCCTCCGGCACTCTCACAAATGCTGTTCCCCACTTACCTGTGGATGAAGAACCACGCAGCAGGCCAGTAAACACTGAGCTCCACTTCTTAGGCATTCCTCTTTCCTCCCCACCTCCTTGCCCTGGCCTTGTACTCGTTCTACCCCCACCCCCACCCCAGTGTACACTAGGGCCCCTTCACTTGCCACTGTTTAAATCTCCTTCAGTTACTGTTTTGGTTTGCAAAGTGATTGTACTTGCTTGGTGTGAGTTATAATGCTCCTATGAGTTTTATGAAAGTGCATTACAACTGCTCAATTGCATTGCTCCTGGTCTTATTATTGTATTGCTTTGTAGATACCAATAAAACCAAATAAAGTGTGGTTAAGCAAATGGATTTGGCTTTCCCAGAAAACTCTGTACAGTATTTTGGACTTTGAATACTCCTGTCTAGACTGAAATGTATTACTCTGATGTTCTCTAAGCAGAGCAAAATACGTGACAAGAGTTCTTTGTGCTAGTACGACTGAAGTAATAGTTTGTCCGAAAAAAAAACTGTTTAGTACCTCATGGCACTAGTAATACTGCCTCAAATTACCAAAGATCAAAGGCACTGTCAGAAAACAGACATTCAAAGGGTCACGGTGGACTCACACGTTTCACGGGGGCTATTTTATGGTGAAGTTGGAGTGCCTCCCATCGCTTCTTTTAATTATTTATACCACAAAGCTTCGCATGGCCATCTGACCCCACACTACTTAGGGGTGGGTTTAGAGTCTGGTAGATGCATTACATGCTCCATACTATTTATAGTGCGTTTATGTCAAGGCAGTTTAAATCTGGTGGACAGCACATCTAACACCTCTTGGCAGATGTCCAACATCTGCCAAACTTCACCTCAGGCCCTTACAACCCCGCTAAAGACCACGTCATCTGTCCCTCCACATGCACCTCATCCATGTAGACAAAGATAGCCTCTCTCCCTACACACAAACCCATATAAAATAACCTTCTGTCTACCTCATCCAGGAGCCAGATTGCTTCATTCTCTATGCCATCCACATACTATATCTGATGAGTAAATTATCTGTGTTTCCTGTACAATTTTGCAATAAGTTGCATATATACAGTCCTAGGATGCTCGTGTTCCAGTTCGGTGAGATCCTGGCCTGGCAGTTCAGGCTGAACTGTTCCCATTGGAGCAGATTGGGACGTGGCAACAAATAATTACCAGTGGCTGAGATTAATTCAAGTTTTCCATCCATTACTTTTTTGTATAATTTAGTATAAACACAGTGGCCCTCATTACCACACCGACTGCCAGGGCAGAAACAACAACCTCCACGGCAGGAGCCGCCTAAAGCCAGGCGGAAGTCAATGTTCCACCCACCATATTAATACACATCAATCCGCCACCTTTTCCGGGGTGGTACCAATGACAGCAAAAGCCTGGCAGAAACACTGCACAGAAGTGAAAAGACTCACCATTGGACACATAGGGAACAACAACGACGCCATGGAGCCCGAGCTGCAAATTTTTCCTATGATATTTTATGTCCTGCTCCACCACGAACACCAACGACGGTGAAGACGACCACAGTGAGTACAGCCGCCTAGCACACTGGGGTTGGGGGAGGAAAAAGAGAGTGACACACACAGGCACAACACACACCCCTACCCGCAACACCATACACACAATCGGATGCAGTAAGAAAACATAATGACCCCGTACCCCTCAGGAATAATGCAAGGACAACATGAATAGATGAAAGTGAGTGTAATTATATAAATACATTAAAAATACGAACAGTCAATCTAAAAGTATATAGATATGTACAGTTCAAGGGACACTGCCCAGTCCTCACTCAATGTGCATGGGCCACAGGCCCACAAGACAAAGTCCAAGGCCCCACTTGTCTCCTGCACCAACACGGAGAGAACACTGCAGGGGAATCAGCTGGAACATAGGCAGGCACCTCAGGGGGAGAGGGGACAGGGGGGGCACCTCAGCCAGCTGATGATAGAAGACCACTGGTTCTGGAGGGGGCAACATGCCCTGTGCTTCTGATCCTGGGGAGGATGTGGTGAGTAGGTGTCATACCCACTGGTTCTGGAGGGGGCATCGTGCCCTGTGCTTCTGATCCTGGGGAGGATGGGGTGAGTGGGTGTCATACCCACTCGTTCTGGAGGGTGCATTGTGCCCTGTGCTTCTGATCCTGGGGAGGATGTGGTGAGTGGGTGTCACACCCACTGGTTCTGGAGGGGGCATCGTGCCCTGTGCTTCGGATCCAGGGGAGTGCAAGGTCACAGTCTCCCAGCTGGGTGTCATACCCACAGGATTTGCAGGGGGCAGGCCGCACAACAGCCCATGGAGGCAGGTCCACAGACCGTCCTCCGGCGGTGACGGCTTCTCAGTGGGGGTAGTGGTGCTGCTGCTGGTGGTGGTGGTGCTGCTGCTGCTGGTGGTTGTGTAGGGAAAGCTCCTGCCTATCCCCTGTAGGCTCAGACGGCTGCCCACTGCTGGTGATGGTGGTGCTGCTGCTGCTGCTGGTTGTGGGGGGAAGCTCCTGCCCATCCCCTGCAGCCTCGGAGGGCTGCCCACTGCTAGTGGTGGTGGTGGTGGTGCTGCTGCTGCTGGTGGTGGTGGTTGTGGGGGGAAGCTCCTGCCCATCCCCTGCAGCCTCAGATGGCTGCCCACTGCTGGTGGTGGTGGTGGTGCTACTGCTGGTGGTGGTTGTGGGGGGAAGCTCCTGCCCATCCCCTGCAGCCTCGGACGGCTGCACAACCATGGTTGTTGTTGGTGGCTCCGACTGAGTCCCAGCACCAGGCCTCTTGTCCTTCCTGCCTGATGGTGCAGGCCCCTTGCCCTTCCTGGCAGCAGCTGGGGATGGCACCTTGCTCTTCAGGGCAGCACTTGGGGCAGGCTCCTTGCCCTTCCAGGCAGCACTTGGGGCAGGCACCCTTTCCATGATGCTGCCTGGTGCCCTGGATCCTTAACCACCACGAGTGGATGTGGACACTACTGGGCCAGTGGACTGGATGGCTGAGGTGCGTGCCTGGGTTTTAGCCACCCTGGCCAGACGTGAAGGACGGGGTGGAGGGGTAGGGAAGAGGTCAATTGTGGAGAGGAAAAGCTGCTTAGGGACATTGGGGTGGGAAGAGGGAGAAGGTTTGGGAGTGGAAGAAGAGGGAGTGTGTAGCCGGTTGTCCGTCGACACAGCTCCTGCATCGGAGTGGCGCTGTTCGCGCGGCCGCGCGCTCAGCGTCTCCGATTGCCATGACGACCGGGGGCCGACGCCAGTGACGCGAACCCGGATTTGCGGGTTCGTGACAACTCAAAAAGAGAAGACGGACAGGAGAACGGCGCGAAGGAGCCGTACGTGGAAGAATTTCAGCCGACCAGAACCCCGGATACAGAGAGGAGCGACCAGGAGAAGCCCAGGACGAGGACAGAGAACCCCGACGGCGTGAGGACAGCGGGAGACACGAGGAACCAGGAACCGACGGAGGAGACGCTGCGAAACCGCCACGTCCCAGGAGGGGCGTGGCTCACCAAGCTACGGTCCCTTCTGAGGGATGGCCAGTTTTTCAAACGCGAAAAGGGGGGCAGGAGGGGAGAGGGTAGGGAGGGGGTTGGAGAGGGGAGCAGTGGGAAGGGGGTAGGGAGGTGAGGAACAAAAGGGGACTAAAATAGAAGAGCAGTTCTATTGTCAGGCATAGTAATAAACAGTACAGAGACATTACGTATTAACAGGGCTCGGAATCACCACTGAGGGTGACTATCATCACGACCTAACATTAATTCCTGTCCACATACGCACCTGGGTTATTCTCTCTCTCTCTCTCTCCCCTTCTTAACTGTCATTCATACGCTCCCTATAAATACTTACTCTGACTTACCGTCCCTTTCATTCTTTTCCGGTACGTCGGGAGACGCATCAGAGGACCTCTGCCAGTCAAGCAGGGAGCTGTGAAAGGACAAAGAAAGAATACGAACTAAAGAGAACACTGATACTGTATCACTTATAAGAACCTTTAAATAAATACACCTTATCACTTACCTGAGTCCTAGAGTCCTTCTATCACCTGCCCACTGTAACAATGGTGTCAGAAGTGGGATTTTAATTAAAAGGTGATACGAAGGAGACCAGGAATAATGGGGGAGAAGCCTACCCTAGAGGACATGATCCAGCAACTAGCTGAGTGACAAAGACACCTCCAACTCGTATGGGAGGTGCACCAAAGGGAGGCCAAGGAAGATCGGGAAGCCTTACAGAGTGCACTAAAGAGCCAAGCTACCATCATGGCTAATAACCAATTAGTGCACGAAACGGCACTACAGAAGTTGACGGACACCATAGCGGCGAGTAAGGTACACCCCAATGTCCCTAGTTCGGTCCTCCAGAAATTCCAGGACGGGGAAGATCCAGAAGCGTTCTTCACGAACTTCGAGCGTGTGGCTTCCTCTGCCCAATGGCCAGAAGAACGCTGGGACAATACATCGCACCACTTTTAACCGGCATTCTACAAACAGCCTACCAAGCCGCTAACCCGGGAGGCACAACACCCTATAAAGAAATTAAAAGAAGTATACTAGAAAGAGTGGGCCACGATTCCGAATATTATAGGTTGAGATTTCGGAAAATCAAGTGGGGACAGACTGAGGATCCCCGGACTTTCTATTTTAAAGTTAAGGACCTCGGGTTAAAATGGCTAGCCCCCCTAGGAACGGAGAGGGAGGATGTAATTAAAGCAGTAATATTGGAACAATATCTGGAGTCTCTTCCCTCATCCACCAGGAGTTGGATAAGACAACATCCTAATGTGAACACAGACATGGCAGTAGATTTGGCCTGTGCCTACCATAGATCCGTCGATTTTAAGAATCCCAGTCCTAAGCAAACAAGCAAACCACCTATTGTACCGTATAAGTCCTTCCCCCGAAAATACCCAGAAGAGGCGGGGCATACCCGCAGCGGAGACGTCCCTCCCATGCAACAACCACAATGTTACAGCTATGGGGAGTGGGGTCACATAGTCCGATCATGCCCAAGAAAAGGAGAAAGAGGGGAACCAATGGAAATTGGGGTTACCAGGGGAAGGGTCTTGTGTACAGGGATGGGTACTCTCAAGTATAAACAAACTATTAAAATAAATGGACGGGCCGTCCTAGCCCTTATAGATTCAGGCTGCAGTCAGTCAGTGGTGCGAGCCGAGATAGTAAATACTTCCGACTCCCACACTAATCAATGGGTATCCATCTGTTGCATCCACGGCGACAAGAACAACTACCCTTTGGCGATAGTTCGAGTAGAATGGGAAGAGAACCAGGATCTCTTACCAGTGGGAGTCATGGACCAATTAGTGGAGGAGTGTATTCTGGGCACGGACTATTTAAGGTTTCCCGAACTTTTAGAGAAGTTTAAATCTCATACCGTGAATAATGACTGGTGGATAGAAGCACCCTTTCATAACACCTATATCGAAAACAAACCTTATCGCATCAAATTGACGAGACGGGAAAAAAGACAAGCAAAACGAAATTTTCTGATCTCTGGGCAAGGGAAAAGTACAGGGAAAGAGGTAGCCAATATCACCTCGTCCCCACCGTCATTTAGGGCGTGTCAACAAGAAGACCCAACCCTACTTCATGCATGGAGAACAGCAAAATCAGAATCCACTAATGAGGTGGGTCCCTACTTTCTTATCCAAAATAACCTCTTATATAGGGTCCTGAAATCCAAAAACATTGAAAAGAAACAATTAGTAATTCCCGAACCATATCGAATACAGGTCCTCTTCCTAGCACATAACCAACCGGGGGGGGACATTATGGAAGAGAAAAAAACAAGGAATACCTACTAAGACGGTTTTATTGTCCCGGAATCTATGGCCAACTTAGAAAGTATTGTGCACAATGTCCTCAGTGCCAACTAATCGATCCCGGACCCCACAGGAAGGCCCCACTACAACCCCTTCCTTTTATCGATGTACCCTTCTCCCGGGTCGGTATGGATCTGGTAGGCCCCCTCTTACCTTCCACCAAGGAATACACTTATATATTGGTATTAGTTGATTATGCCACGAAGTATCCCGAAGCCATTCCCCTTTCCAGCATGACCACTAAGGCAGTGGCCCAAGCGATGATCACATTCTTTGCAAGAGTAGGATTTCCTCTGGAAATTCTAACGGATCAGGGAACACCTTTCATGTCCGCCCTGATGAAGCACATTTGTAAGATTCTTGGGATAAAACAGTTAAAAACCTCGGTTTATCACCCACAAACGGACGGCCTAGTCGAACGTTTCAACCGTACCATCAAAACACTACTCAGAAAGACAGTATCAGAGACAGGGAGAGATTGGGACCAGAAACTCCCTCTTGTACTCTATGCAATAAGAACCCACGAACAGGCTGTCCTGCCTATTGGCTTAATTTTGTTTGACCAATGACTTTGTGTTTCACCACTGCGCATATTAGTTGCTCAATGTTCACCAGTAGCACATTGTATGTTTTGTTCAGTTTAGCCGCCTATTGGCTTTGACATGGCATTAGTCATTACATTCTGTATTCTGCCTATTGGCTTTGATATGCTGTATCCAGTCTAGCCGCCTATTGGCTTTGACATGGCATTAGCCATTATTTGCTGTATTCAGTTTAGCCGCCTATTGGCTTTGACATTGCATTAGTCATTACATTTTGTATTCTGCCTATTGGCTTTGACATGCTATTAGATATTCTGCCTATTGGCTTTGACATGATATTATACATTGCATTTTGTATTCAGCTCAGCTGCCTATTGGCTTTGACATGATATTATACATTGCATTTTATATTCAGCTCAGCTGCCTACTGGCTTTGACATGACACTAGACATTGCATTTGATATTTAGGTTAGCTGCCTATTGCCTTTAACGTGGAGTTAGACATTGCAGTTGAGAATCCAAGCTGTATTTTTCCAAGCTGTGTTTTTGCACAAGATGAACCAAGATGTTTTTCTCACAGTAGACTAGACATGATAAGAGAGGGTACACTGGTTGTTTTTCTCCGCTTGAGCTTGGGAAGAGGAGAGGTCTCGGAGACCTGGCCAGTCTCCAAAGACTTGCGTAGTTTTCCCGAGTCTGAGAGGAGGGGGCACACCTTTGTAACGAATGTCACAGGCTGCAGAGATTCAGATTCGGATCTGCCTGACTTCGTGCTGGAGCTTGGCGCCAGTTGCCAGCATCCCGTGTGGGTAGATGAATCTCTTTCTCGCAGCTGACAGGGAGTCATCAGCTTGCAGACCCTAGAAAGATGAAGTTGTAAATAGTTTCCCACCCGGTGAAGTATTTGTTTTGCTTTGCATTCAATATCTTATAAATATAACCTGCTGTGTATATTGCAAACTGTGCATTAACGTGTGCTTGAAGTCTACTGATTCGTCATTCACGATATTGCGGCTAGAAAAGAATTAACAACAATAAAATCTTCTTTGAACTCAGAAGTGCATTTCTCGTGTGTTATGTAAGTGCTAAAAACTAGATAAGAGCAAAAGCACTACACAGGCTTCTACCGGACATAGCCCATTTGAGCTGGTCTTTGGGAGACAACCCCGCAATCTCGTAGATATGGCCGCAGAACACTGGGAAGAAGAGGGCGAGGAAGAGAGACCTCTCCTAGAATACGTTTACAAATTAAAAACCCATCTCCAGTCGGTGTGGGAGGATGTCCGGAAACACTTAGAAAAACCCCAAAGCAGTCAAAAGGAATATTACGATCGAGGAGCCAGACATCGCTCCTTCCAAACAAATGACAGGGTCCTAATACTCAGACCCTGTTCTGATAACAAACTGTTAGCCCTGTGGCAAGGTCCATATACCATCATCAAACCCGTATCCCCAGTCACTTACTTAATTGAGCTCTCCAAACACCCCAAAAGAACCCAGATATATCATGTCAATTTACTTAAAAAATGTGAAGAACCTAATGAGAACCCTCCAAGGGAGGCTTCAGGGTTTTTAGTAACTCCTGAGGCCCCTCTAGGAATAGAACTATTTCCCTCTACTCTGGAGGAAATAGAAGAAACTCCACCCATCAATCCAAACCTTACAGAAAGTCAGAAGTCCCAGCTTCTCAGTTTATTAAGATGATATCAAAAGTTATTTTCCGGAACCCCCGGAAGAACCGAAATCGTTCAACATCACATCAGAACCCCGGAGGGACAGACAGTAAGATTAAGACCATACCGCATACCTGAGGCTCGCAGACACCTCATTGAAGAGGAAGTACAAAAGATGCTTAACTTACACGTTATAGAACCTTCCTCCAGCCCGTGGTGCTCCCCAGTGATTATAGTACCAAAGCCCGACGGATCTATGCGTTTTTGCATTGATTTCTGCAAATTGAACAAAATATCGCTGTTTGATACCTATCCTATACCCCGAGTTGATGATTTACTAGAGAAATTGGGCAAAGCACGATATATGTCAACCCTAGACCTCACAAAGGGATATTGGCAAATTCCTCTAGCACACGAAGATAAGGAGAAAACGGCATTTGCCACTCAATCAGGCCTCTATCACTTTACAGTTCTCCCCTTCGGCCTACACGGAGCCCCTGCAACGTTCCAACGATTAATGGATCATTTATTAAAACCATTCCATTCATTTTCCGCAGCATACCTGGATGATATTGTCATATTCAGTAATACCTGGGACGAACATTTAGACCACCTACATAACATCTTCCATGTCCTACTTCAAGCAGGTCTCACTGCCAATCCTAAGAAATGCAATCTAGGGAACAATAAAATTGCATACCTGGGGTATTTTATTAGAGATGGACAACTACGGCCCCAAAAAAATAAAGTAGAGGCCATTCTTCAGGTGCCTACTCCCACTACTAAGAAAGGTCTCCGTTCCTTTTTGGGTCTCGTAGGGTATTATCGTCGTTTTATTCCCCAATATTCCACCTTGGCCGCTCCCCTCACTGATCTCCTTAAGAAACAATACCCAGCGAAGTTACCTCCCTTCTCCTCGATACAGTTGAATAGTTTCCACCTACTCAAAACGGCCCTCACTTCCGAGCCTGTATTACAGTGTCCCGATTTTTCCCGACCCTTCCATCTTTATACAGATGCTTCCGATGTGGGTCTTGGGGGGGTTCTTACCCAACCTAGGGAGACAGGTCTTGACCTCCCTATTGTTTATATCAGCCGGAAGCTGCTTCCACGTGAGTGTCATTATCCCATTATTGAAAGGGAGTGTTTGGCCATTAAGTGGGCAGTGGATAGCCTGAAATATTACTTTTTGGGTCGCCCTTTTGTGCTCTTCACCGACCACGCCCCTTTGACCTGGTTGGCTTCCCATAAAGACTCTAACTCCGGGATGTTACGCTGGTTTATGGAACTCCAACCTTTTGCCTTCCAGGTCCGGCATATTCGTGGCTCTCAACAAGCCCCCGCCGACTTTCTGTCCCGGTTTCCAGACCCTGCGGTACTGTATCAGTCCCGATCTTGGGATGGGATGTGTAGCCGGTTGTCCGTTGACACGGCTCCCGCATCGGAGTGGCGCTGTTCGCGCGGCCGCGCGCTCAGCGTCTCCGATTGCCATGACGACCGGGGGGCCGACGCCAGTGACGTGAACCCGGATTTCCGGGTTCGAGACAACTCAAAAAGAGAAGACGGACGGGAGAACGTCGCGAAGGAGCCGGACGCGGAAGAATTCCAGTCGACTAAAACCCCGGATACAGAGAGGAGCGACCAGGAGAAGCCCAGGACGAGGACAGAGAACCCCGACGGCGTGAGGACAGCGGGAGACATGAGGAACCAGGAACCGACGGAGGAGACGCTGCAAAACCGCAACGTCCCAGGAGGGGCGTGGCTCACCAAGGTACGGTCCCTTCTGAGGGATGGCCAGTTTTTCAAACGCGAAAAGGGGGGCAGGAGGGGAGAGGGTTGGGAGGGGGTTGGAGAGGGGAGCAGTGGGAAGGGGGTAGGGAGGTGAGGAACAAAAGGGGACTAAAATAGAAGAGCAGTTCTATTGTCAGGCATAGTAATAAATAGTACAGAGACATTACGTATTAACAGGGCTCGGAATCACCACTGAGGGTGACTATCATCATGACATAACATTCATTCCTGTCCACATACGCACCCGGGTTATTCTCTCTCTCTCTCTCTCTCTCTCTCTCTCCCCTCCTTAACTGTTATTCATACGCTCCCTATAAATACTTACTCTGACTTACCGTCCCTTTCATTCTTTTCCGGTACGTCGGGAGACGCGTCAGAGGACCTCCGCCAGTCAAGCAGGGAGCTGTGAAAGGACAAAGAAAGAATACGAACTAAAGAGAACACCGATACTGTATCACTTATAAGAACCTGTAAATAAATACACCTTATCACTTACCTGAGTCCTAGAGTCCTTCTATCACCTGCCCACTGTAACATAGTGGTTGTGGGAGGTGTCTGTCTGCTGTGTTTGGGTGCAGGTGCATGGGCTGTATGCTGTTGTGAGGTGGATGGCTGTTGGGTGTCTGAGTGCTTGCGCTTGTGTACCTTGGGGGGACAGACACAGTGGGAGAGGACACAGAGGACGTGTGCATGGTTGTTGTGGTGGTGTCTGCCAGTGAGGTGTGTGTTCTGATAGGTGTGCTGGTGATGGCGGTAGTGGATGAGGATGTAGTGCATGTAGGTGTGAGTGTAGACGCAACTGGGAGGGGGGTGGAGCAGGAGGAGGAGGGGGACACAGTGGGGGCAGTGGAGGTTGGTATGTCTGCATCTGGATGGTGTTTGTTTGAGTGCCTGTGGGATGATGTGTGGTGCTTGTGTTTGCCTGTGCCACCCTTGTCCTTTGTGCATGCTCATCTGCCTGTGTGCTTGGGATAGGTTAGGGTTGAGGGGAATGGGATTGGGAAGAGGAAGTTGGAGGGGGGAGGGTGGAAACAGGGACAATGGCTGCCATCAGAGAGGAGGCCAGAGCCTGGATTGATCTCTGTTGGGCCGCAAGCCAGTGTGAATGCATTCCAGAAATGCATTTGTCTGTTGCATTTGGGCTGCCAGCCCCTGGATGGCATTCACAATGGCTGACTGCCCAACAGAGATGGATCGCAGGAGGTCAATAGCCTCCTCACTAAGGGCAGCAGGGCTAACTGGGGCAGGGCCTGAGGTGCCTGGGGCGAAGGAGATGCCCACCCTCCTGGGTGAGCGGGCACAGGCAACTCAATGAGGGGCTGCTGGGAGGGCGGTGCTGGTAGGGGGGGTGGTGGCTGTACCTGTAGCTGGGGTGGTCACAGAAGTGTCCGCCACCACCAGGGAGTTTCCATCAGAGGAGGTATCTGTGTCCGAACTGTCCCCTCCACTCTCTGCCACTGTGCTCGCCTCGCCCTCCGTCCCATTGGTGCCCTCACCGTCGGTGGACTCCGCCTCCTGGGTCCTGTGGGATGCAGCACCCTCCATCGCCAGTGCCTCAGCTTCTCTGCCAGATGATGCTAGTGCACATAAGGACAGGTTGACAAAACAAAAGGGGGGGGACAAAGGATATACTGGGTCAATGGCTGCACCAACGCCACCGTTGGCGTACATATCACCCTCACACACAGGGAACAGGCCTACGCATGGCAGTACCAGTAACAATGCTAGTCACCACAGCATGGGGTGGGACACATACCACCAACTGCAGCATACCTGGGACCCACACAGCCCTGCCCAGTAGTGGATGCCTACAAGCTATGTAGGAGGAATATCACATCAGAACCCTGTCCAACATGGGACCTACTCTGCAATGTCAGGCCTGGCCTAGGGCAGCCACAGACACACATCCACCACCCGGATACCACCCCACCAGGCCTAAGTTGAAATGATGGGCACTGTACTCACCCCCTTGTGGCTGCTGTGATGCCCTCAAGCGCCCATCCAGCTCCGGATAGGCCACCGCCAGTATGCGGGCCATCAAGGGTTCAAAGGGCACCCCTTCCTCATTGGGAGGCCATCCCCAGCTGGGCCTCCGCGGTCTTCCGTGCCCAGCATCTCAGGTCCTCCCACCGTTTCCGACAGTGGGTGCTCTGCCTGCCGTAGACCACCAGGGACCGTACGTCCTTGGCGATGGCACGCCATATACCCTTCTTTTGATGGGCACTGACCTGCAGAGAAATACACATAGGGAAAGGTATTAGTCAGACCGTCCAGCATTCACATTGCCATTTGCACACACAGGGCCCAGAAACACAAGCTGCACGCTGCCCAAGGGACATCCACCAAACACCCCTACACGAGGCCTTCATACACACCACTCCATGCATTCCTGTCCCATGCATAGTGCTCACAGTGTACTCACCTGTTGGTCTGGAGGATCATACAGCAGTCCGTACTGGGGTAGGACCCCATCCACCAGTCTCTCCAACTCCGCCGAGGTGAAGGCAGGGGCCCTTTCCCCAGTCACACGGGCCATGGTAGGTTCCAGACACAGGTCACAGCAACACATCCTCTCCCCTTGAAGGTCAGGTAGCAAGTGAGGAATCAGATAGAAAATGGCGGTAACATCTGCAGCGGTGCATACCGTAACCGCCGGCGTACATCACCATTGGCCACTGTACCCCATAGGGGCCAATATTATCCCATGAGGTGTTGCATGGTGGTTCCGACCGCTTCCCGCAATGGCGCACATCATCAGCGGAATTACCTCACTTCTACCTGTCCCTCCACACAGGACAGGGGGCCGCTATTTCGGGGGGGCAGACCCTGGATTATAACAGTGTCTCAGTTCACAATTGGACATACAGGACAAATGCCACTTATACATTTCAAATTAGCATCATGCATTGTACTGTTGTGGCTCCAATGTTCAGTTTGTGACCGGGTCCTCACTCTTTTGGCCCATAGATTGCTACCGCTGTGGATGAATAGGAGATGGAGACATACCCCCGGTGGACTTGGCAACAATGGAGGACAGGCACATTCTCCCTACAGTCTTGACAGGGCCACAATCACGGAGCTGTGTGCCCAACTGGAGCCTGAGTTGATATATACTATCTGTCACCCCACTGGGATCCCCCCTCTTGCGCAAGTTCTATCAGTGCTCCATTTCCTGGCAACTGGTTCTTTCCAAGTGACAGTGGGCTTGGCAGCAGGAATGTCACAGCTAATGTTCTCAATAGTGCTGACCAGAGTGTTGTCCGCTCTGATTAAGTACATGTGCAGCTACATTGTTTTCCCCCAAGTGGAGGATTTGACCACAGTGAAAGCTTACTTCTATGCAATGGGACATATCCCCAACATCATTGGGGCAATTGATGGAACACATATTCCCCCCCCGGCAAAATGAACAGGTATTCAGAAATCAAAAGAGTTGTCATTCCATGAATGTCCAGATGGTGTGCCTGGCGGATCAGTACATCGCCCATGTCAATGCTAAGTATCCTGGGTCTGTGCATGATGCCTTTATCCTGAGGAATAGCAGCATCCCAAATGTGATGACCCAACTACATAGGCACAGGGTGTGGCTATTAGGTGAGCCCTGGTTACCACTAAGTGGATGTTGGTGATGGGTATGGTGTAGGCCATATGGGATAGTGTGTGGCTGAATGTTGTCCCTCCATATTTGCAGGTGACTTTGGTTACCCCACCCTATCATGGCTACTGATCCCTGTAAGGAATCCCAGGACAAGGGCAGAAGAACGTTACAATGATGCACATGGGCGTACAAGAAGGATAATAGAACGTACCTTTGGCCTCCTGAAGGCCAGGTTTTGGTACCTCCATCTAACAGGTGGATCCCTGTGCTACTCACCCAAGAAGGTCTGTCAGATAATCGTGGCATGCTGTATGTTGCACAACCTTGCCTTGAGACGCCATGTGCCCTTTCTGCATGAGGAGGAGGCTGGAGATGGCCGTGTGGCAGCAGTGGACCCTGTGGACAGTGAGGATGAGGAGGCAGAGTATGAGGATGAGGACAACAGAACTGCAGTGATCAGACAATACTTCCAATGACACACAAGTAGGACAGTGTTATTTCATCTTTCATTGACATTTTCTTATTTATCTTTGTCACTGGCATGCTGTTATTTCCCACTTCTATGTCCACTCACTGTACCCTTCGGTAACTCCTTTTGCAGATGTTGGTGCCCCACTATCGTTCCTGGTGTGATCACTGTAGCCAACTACAGGTCTTTCCTATGTGAACATTACTGTACCATTGAATTGCAATGTTTGAGCCTAGTTAAATGAATACATACTTTAATCGTTTGACATACTCCATACTTGTATATTTTCAAAGGGTGTTTATTTAAGTGTTAAGAAGTAGAGGGGCAAGTGCATTGGGCTGGGGTGATGATGGAGGAAAGTCCAGGGTAGAGTTCCAGTCTATTGGTAGCACAGGTGCATTGTCCACAGGGCCATAGGAAGAGGAGCAATGGCAGTTCAAGGTGGACAGGGTGGGACACATGGGTGACAATCAGGAGAGTCTAATTTCCTGGCGGGGGTCTTGGCAATAGTCTCTGGCTTCTGCCTGGATCGCAGGGGAATGTTTGCAGGGTGGTTCGCCTTCTGCAGGGGGAGGGGTGCTGGTGGCCTATTGGTCCTGTGGCAAGGCCTCCTGTCCACTAGCGGCAGCGGAGGTGGAAGGCAGTTCAGATGTCTGGTTAGTGGCAGGGTCCCGCTGTTGTGAGGCTGCTTCCCTCATAATGTTGGCCATGTCTGCCAGCACCCCTGCAATGGAGCCAGGGTGGTGGTGATGGCCTGCAAATCCTCCTTGATCCCCTGGTACTGTCCCTCCTGCAGCTGCCTGTTCTCCTGCACGTTGGCCAGGATCTGGTCCAGCATATCATGGGAATGTTGGTATTCTCCCAGGACCTCGGTGAGTGCCTCCTAGAGAGTCGGTTCTCTGGGCCTGTCCTCCCCCGGCACTCAGCAGTCCTCCCAGTTTCCCTGTTGTCCTGTGCCTCTGTCCCCTGAACTGTGTGCCCACTGCCACTGACCCCAGGTCCCTGATTGTCTTGGGTATGAGGTGTGCCCTGGGGTCCCTATAGTGGTGGACACAGTGCTGATTGATGTGTCCTGGGAACAGAGGTATGGATACTCTGGGTGGGTGCTGTGGTGGTGTTTCCTGAGGTGGGAGGCTCTGTGGTGGTGTGTGACTGTGGCTGGGTTACCGACTCTCCAGAGGTCCCTGATAGGCCAGGTTGGTCATCCAGATCCAAGCAACCAGAGTCTCTGTCATCACTGTGGGCCTCTTCTGTGGGGGAACTGGATATTGCTGGCACCACTTCTCCGCTGACATTGGCTGGGGTACCTGTGGGGATGTAAATGCATTGTTATTGTTTCCATGTCTGACATATTGTGCATCGGTAGGTTGCCGACTTTGGTTGTATTTGCCCTGGCAGCTTTTACTTGTGCGAGTTGGTATGTGGTGGGCTAGCTGATTCTCTCTAGTGTCCATGCTTTTGTGATAGGTGTCCATGCAGGGCTGTGAGTGGTGTCCATGCATTGGTGGTGTGTGCAGGGCTTAGCATTGGGATCAGTGTGATGTGATGGTGGGGTGTGTGGGAGGGGGTAGAGTGATGGGAGTGAGGGTGGGAGTATGTGATGGCATGCAGGTAGGAGGGTGATAGTAGTAGAGAGTTGACTTACCAGAGTCCAGTCCTCCTGCTACTCCTGCCAGGCCCTCAGGATGCCTGATTGCCAAGACTTGCTCCTCCCATGTTGTTAGTTGTGGGGGAGGAGGCGGGGGTCCACCGCCAGTCCTCTGTACAGTGAGCTGGTGTTACAGTGAGCTGGTGTTGTGCTGGAATGGAACGTGCCTTCCCCGTAGGTCGTTCCACCTCTTCCTGATGAAATCCCTGGTTCTTGGGTGCTGTCCCTTGGCGTTGACCCTGTCCACGATCCTCCGCCATAGCTCCATCTTCCCAGCAATGGATATCTGCTGCACCTGTGCTCCAAATAGCTGTGGCTCTACCCGGATGATTTCCTCCACCATGACCCTTAGCTCCTCCTCTGGGAATCGGGGGTGTCTTTATGGTGCCATGGGTGTTGTGTGAGTAGTGTGGGTGAGGGTGTGTAGGGTGATGTGTTGGGGTTTGTGATGCAAGGTGTGTGGGTGGTGTATATGTGTTGGTGGTGTGTGGCTGTGGTTTTGTCTGTGGTCGTGGTGTCTGTCTCATGCCAATGGTTTGTATTCGTAAGGGGTTGTCGGTAGTGTGTGTGTGTTTTTTATAGTGGTGTGTGTGGTGTGTGTATGTGTAGTTTGAATTGTCCAATGTGGTGTTGTTTTGTATGTGTGTGTGAATTTTGAGCGCTGCGGTGTGTACTGCCAATGGTTTACCGCCGTTGAATGTCCGCTGTGGTGATTTGTGGGTCATAATGTGGTGGCCATAGTTCTGTTGGCGTAATGGTGTGGGTTTGGATACCACCAGTTTATCACTGATCTTTGGTGTGGCAGAATTGTGTATGTGGCTGAATAGTGACGGATTGGTGTATGTGTGTCATAATATGATGAGAGGATGTCCGCCACAGCGGCAGTAGGTTGCTGGCAGTCAGTGTGGCGGTAAGCAGGATTTATCACCAAAGTCGTAATGAGGGCTTTGGTGGTAAATCTGTACCGTGTCTCTATTCCACACACTCCACTTTCTCTTTAGTAAATGCTATACAGCCTGTTTTCTGTACCTATGCTGCTCAGCAGCACATCAAAAGACTGGCAGCTGACAACCCCTGTCAGAAGTTCTCTCTCTTGTAGGTTTAGGAGCATTTCAGCAAACAGTCCATGCTCGTTTAACATTTTATGCAGGATTTTGTAATGTTTTAGGGCTACTTCAGATGCACAGTTGGACATCTAAGGGCTCATTATGAGTTTTGTGGTCTTTTGTGAAGACCGCCGCAGTAGCGGCTGCCAAAACCCGTGTCGACGGTAATCCGACCGCAGTATTAATAGTCACACTGTGAACTCCACCAAAAAATAGCCTAAAATCTGAAACCGCCAGGACACTGGAGGATGGAAAAGAGGCGGTCCCACTACCAGCACCGCCAGCTCGATAAAAAACACATCCATCAGATTACGATCCACAAATCACGACAGTGGTTCTACCATGGCGGAAAACCATTGGCGGAGGAAACCTCGGCGGTCTCAATTCACATCACACCCAACACCAAACCACATTGAATAGTCTGAATACCCCACACCTGACACACATCTACACACTTGACACACCTACACACTGCACTATACAACACACCCCTACACAACCCTCAATACTTTGCAAACAGAACGGCAATCACAGCCGCAGAGAAGGAATAACTATCCCAGATATAGCAACAAAAACTTTTGGCACCTATACACATTTTACCACGCATACATCCCACACCTGCACTACAAACATGGCACACAGGTTACTATCACACACAATACACACCAACCATCACCCACTCACAACGCTGCACCCACACCTCATCACTAACATTTCCTTCCACCTCTTTTATTTTACACTACCTCACCATCTTTACCACCACTACCATGTTTCACAGATGATGAGTTGAAAGTGATGGTGGACAAAATTGTCAGGGTAGAGCCACACCTTTTCAGAGCACAGGTCCAGCAAACATCAATAGTCAGGAAAATAGAGTTGTGGAAAAGAATAGTCAACAGGGTAAATTCTGTGGGCAGCTATCCACGCACAGAGGACGATATCAGGAAGCGGTGGGACGACCTCACGGGGAAGGTACATTCCAAGGCATCCAGGCACCAGCTGGCAGTACTCAAAACTGGCCGTGGACCACCACCTCCTCCCCCTACTTTCACATCTTGGGAGGAGAAGGTTTTGGACATTCTGCACCCTGAGGGCCTGACAGGAATACCTGGAGGAGTGGAATTGGGCAAGGCTCTACAACATTCATTTCACCTAAATGTTTTGTCTTGCATGCTCCCTCACCACCTTTCCCCACCTCAATTACCAAACCACCCACCACCCCTCTGTGCCAAATGTACAAATACCCCTCTCTGGCATGCCACATGTCCACATAATTCACCTGGGTCCACAGCCCTTGGGAATGGTATGTTAAGCCCTGGGAACTGATAGCACAACAACTCCCAGAAGCAATATTCCTCCATAAAGAAAAACAGAACAATCCACCAAATGTGAGATGTCCTGCATGTGAAACTAAAAACCAATGTAACCCATCACAAATGTACCACTGTGAAACAGTTTATTGCAAAGACAGCAATGCAGTACTCCACTCCCACTACCATTACAAGCAAAACCCTGCTACAGCTGAGTGCCTAATCAAACTGCCCTTAGAAAGAAGATGCCAAGGATTTAAATTTACTCACCTGGGGTGGATATCTAGATGCCAAAGTGGATGTACATGCAGTACATCTAGACAGAGGTCAGTGTCAATCACATACTCCTATACTGTGTCCCTCTGACACTATTGTGCATTGTTCAGCTTTTCATGCTATGTATCATGCCATACACTTCACTAGGCAAAAAAGGTTATCACCCATGTCATTAGTCAGACAACATAAGAGGGTATCAGCAGTCATATAACTACCAACATAGTTGAACATTTATGAGAATGGTGTATGGTATTGAAATACCTGAGTCTCATCTTGTTCAAACTGAGAACTGTTAGCAGCTGTCATTGTCATTTCTAGGGATCAAGTTAAGGCAGTGTGTCCATGTCACTCAATCTCTTTACTACTCAAACTTAAACATAACTGGGTGTATCACTTTCAGCAACCGTGTGTTTCACTTATCCCACAGGTAACCTTGCCATTGTCACCATGGAGAGTATACTAGAGAAAGCCACAACCCCTCTGGATTAAGGCACCAGCGAGGACATCACCCCTGGATGTTTGGACACTGATGGCAAAGTTGACCCACCAGGGACACCTGGTCAGTCAACAACTGCCAGCCTCACCCTGCCCACATTGACTCCTCCCAGCCCTATTGCATCTACATCACAGGCAACCATTCACCCCCAAACCTGTGTCCCAAGGACTGTTTCTTCCATTTTATGCCCCACATTGCAGGTACCTGAGTCTCCTCTTGTCACCCCTGACAATGATGGACCTACCATCACTGGGAGTGGGCCAGGGGCACAGGCACGTGGGGGTAGGGTGCGTGGGAGGGATGGTGTGGCCCAGAGGATAGGGACTCCAAGGGACAATACTGACCAGGAAACCATTTCCCATGTCTTGGGTGACTACCAAAATTCCCAAGGAATGATGTGCCAGGTACTCACCATGATGGGGAAAATCCAACAGCTGCAGAGGAACAACCACCAGGAAGCCATGCAGTAGTGCCATACTCACTTCTATTGCTGGGGTGCTGAGGGACATCAACACTACACTGAGTAGGTCTGCCACACAAATTATGTCCTCTGCCATTAGTAATGAGTCATCAGCCCCTTCAAAATCTGCGTCTGCTAGTGGAATGGAGGTCCTGCCAGTGGAACGACATGCCTCAGACACCCCACCCTTTGTAGCAGAGGAACCCT
Organism: Pleurodeles waltl; assembly: GCF_031143425.1. Taxonomy (NCBI): domain Eukaryota; kingdom Metazoa; phylum Chordata; class Amphibia; order Caudata; family Salamandridae; genus Pleurodeles; species Pleurodeles waltl. The sequence continues at coordinate 1,895,594,472 of NC_090440.1, forward strand.
ACACAAATGTCGACCTCAACCTAGACATCCAGGAGGAGCAGACGTCAAGACCAAACCCACTGCCAGGAAGTGAACCTCTCCTGATTGTTTTCCCTTGTGTACCACAGATATACCCTGCCGGCTGTTCTGATACCCACCTCCATTTTCATATACTGCAAGGACACTGGACTTGTGTATCCAAATGGTGTAGCAGCTACCCTAATGATTATATCCACCATTACTGAACCATTCACCGTTTACTTTCCGTTATTTCAAATCACACATATTGTTTTGCACTCTCTAATAAATACAACTTAAACACAGGTACTATGTAAGTGTCATGTATCAACCATGTACAACTGTCATGTATGGCACCTCTTGTCCCAATATGTCCCTCTGTATTGTACAACCTTTGTTATGAACAGCACACGTGTACTCTATAACCAGGAGACTCATTACATTGGGATTGTAACATAGACATAATGCAAATCATCTGTATTGTACATCTCCACACAATTATTAGCAGATTTGCAATCAGTATATAGAGTATTACTGCTGGTGACTTCAGAATGTCAACTTAGGAGTCATACACTAACAACCCTTTCTACAAACCAAGAAGTAAACAGATTGGTCCTTTGTATCACCAGATAAAGCCTTATCACATACCACCACCTTAGCTTCCTAATAATCATACCCCATGATACAGACAGCGATCAGTACTGATGTCCCAAGTCCTGAAACCTTTCACTTACCATGGTCAGGTATCTGTAGGCTTGCCACTTACCTATGTTAGTCCTCTGAGACATGCACATTGTTCTGCAAAGTATTAACACACTAACAGCCATGTACAAGGTAGGTCACATACAACAGAAACCATTATGATGACAGAGACCCTGGTTCAACATTTTTCAATATTTTCACATGTCAGACACATATGGACACACACATGGCACCATTTGACCACCTCCAGTACCAAACAGGTATTATTGTAGGAAAAACACACTTCCATCCCAGTGTCTTGACAGTATGGCCATATAAGTGACACTCCATATACTCATGCTAATCAATACCTGGTTTCATCCATGTCCACTTCTCATTTCTGCCTGCAAATCCCATCTGCCTTTGACATTGTTTGTGATTGGCCATTGAGGATGAGCCAAACAGAAACTCAGCAAAACTGTGATTGGCAAAGATAAGGGAGAGGACATGATTGTAAACATACACCTATTCTGACAAGTCATTTGTACAAGTGGGATTTTGCTTGTGCAGTAACAAAACATGACACTGTATACCACACTGTTCAGTACACAATCTCAACTAACAATCTGCATGCATACCTGAGTCATTGGCAATGGAGCAACCTATGGTAAATAGGAGGTGGCATGCCAGGCATAGACTACAAAATGGAATCTCACATTTAGGAACACATCACATACATTTATTCAGTTGAAGTACTGATTGATGATATCTGCTCTGATGTCTCCAGCTTCATCTTCATCAGGCTCATCCTCATTTGGCAAATCTGCATTTCCACCCACAGGTTCTGCTGGCTCTCCCTCATCTGGTATTAATACTATATTACGTCTGAGGGCAAGGTTGTGGAGCATGCAAAAGGCAACAATAATTTGACATACCTTTTTCAGTGAGTAGAGAAGGGCTTTTCCAGATTTGTCCAGGCTGTGAAATCTTGCCTTCAGAAGCCCAAAAGTCCGCTCCACGACACGCCTTGTCTTTCTGTGGGCCTCATTGAAGTGGACTTCCCCTGGCTTGGTTGGGTACCTCATTTGTGTCAATAACCTAGGACGGTTTGGATAGACAGAGTCCAGCGTAAGGAATAGATATAACCACACAAACATATATCTCGGACATGAACATTTGTGATAGCAGGAGAAAAACTTTGCAGACACACGTCATATGTGACCTACCAACCAGCCTCTCTGTATAGAGGCGTGTCATTAGCAGTGGGATATTGCTGTTCTGCATGATGAAGGAATCACAGACTGATCCAGGATACTTGCACATACTTGGTCTGCCAAACACACCACTTGGATGTTGATGTATACTTTTTTATTGGCACTGGGGGGAACCAAGGCTACATGGCCATCACATAGGCCAAATCCGCATGTTGGGGAAACGTGATGTAGCTGTCCAAGTGTTTCAACAATGCAGACAGTACAGCCTTCAAAACCAGACTGAACATGGGCTGAGACATCCCCGTAGTTAGCACCACTGTATTCTGATAGGACTAGGTGGCCAGAAGTGTAGCACTGACATGACTTGAATGATGGGAGGTATGCTACTGGGATTGTGAAGGGCAGGCATCAGATCTGGCTCCAACTGATGACATAGATCCAGGATTGTATGGCTATTCAGGTGATATATTTGTGTAATGTGTCTGTCCTCCATGGTGTGCAGGTCTACTAGTGGGCGGTACACTGGCAGTTGCCTTCCTCGCCTCATGCCAGGGTAACTATGTGTGACAAAAACAGATTGTAGGTGAATTTTACAATGTACACATAATGAATATGTTCATATACAAGTCACACATATCTCCATATGATGTAAGATGAAACATATGATATTTGATGTACAGCATATTGCTATGCATTCTATGACTGTTCAATTTAATGCAGATTCCCTAAACCCTGAGATGTACTTTACATGCATATATATGTGACTGGCAGTGCGTGATAGTCCTACCTAGTTTACATGTGAAACACATTTGTTGTATCTATACTGCACTGATTTCGCAAATAGGATCTTGTGTATAGATTTTCATTTCCATTATCAGCTATACCTCTTTTACACAGCTTTTACTACTCACATGCACATTAAGACTAATAAACATGAAGGCAGCACTTAAATCGTGTTTGCAAAATATTGATAGTAGTAAATGATGCACCTTCCATTACTTTCGCATACATATAATTGCCTCAAAATGGCAGCTGCCTGACCTACTGTACTGGACATGAAGAAGTGACCTAACTCCGCCGGCGGATGTTGTCATGGTGGTAGGCGGTTACAACCACAGTGGCCATTGCCATTGGAACACATTGCTGCCTTTGGCAGACTTGGACCAATGGTGAAATCTGCCAGTGGTGACGGACCTGTACATGGTGCCCGTGACCACCATTGTCTGCACAATCCCTCTCTTGACGCCTGACACTGCTGCCAGCAAGACTTCCACTACCTGAGCCCCTGTGTACTGCCTCTGAGAGTTATCATACAACATCCTGTAGGTGATAGGGTGCCAGTTCACTCCAGAAGAGCTGGATAAGCTTGTGGGTTAGGTCCTACCCCTGTATGACCAGCTATATGGTGCACCAGAGGAGTAGGTGAGTCCAATGGTATACCAATGTGTGAAAGGTGGAGTGTATGATGGTGTAAATGAAATGTGCAGTAGTGAGGGATTGGGCAATCATGTGTGGGTGTATGGACATGTGTACATGTGCATAGGTAGACATACAGTAGTGATACATGGTAGCTAGTTTGTAACCTAACTTCCTTTATAAACAACATAGATTGTAGCATGTACCACAATAATGGTGTGAGAAATGTTAATAGAGACATACCATGTTATGGACAATCATGTTGCCTGGTCATATATGTCTAGTCAATACCTGGTACTGATCATGAATGTTATATGGGTGACTCCACTTTACACATGGGCTGGCTGAAGATGGAAAATTGGGAAGGCGTTTGAACTGAGAGGAAGGGAATGTTTGGTTACTGAAGTGTTCTGACCACTTGTGTTGGTATGGTACATGTGAACATAACTTTCTCCTTTTATTTATGTCATCCTTGCAGGTCAACGCCCATCAAAACAAAAGGGAAATGGGCATGCCATTGCCAAGCAAGTGCAGACCCTGGGGGTCCACAGCCAGCGGAGCACCCACTGTAGGAAGCGGTGGGAGGACCTGAGATGCTGTGCCCAGAAGACCTCAGAGGCCCAGCTGGGGATGTCCTCCCGAGGAGAGAGGGGTGCCTGTCGGACCTTGACCCCCCTCCTAATGGACCGCATATTGGTGGTGGCCTACCCTGAGTTGGATGGGCATTTGAGGGCAGCACAGCAGCCACAAGGGGGTAAGTATTGACTACAGACATGTAAATCCCTCTGCCAGTTCAGTGTCTGATAAGTAAGTATCTAAACTGTGACAACGTGATAAGTGGTAAAGGTAAATGGTCTCCTAGGAACACATAGAAGTACAGTTACAACCACTGGTACACAGGTGTGGACATTGTATTGTGTATAGGGACATATTACTCACCTATGTTAACCCTATTGTATAACAGCATGCGGTGGTGCACATGTGACAGTGTCATATGTGTACCCATATAGTGCTGTACATATGTGACATGCTGGGTCATCCTTCCCACCTTCTGATCCAAACTCCAGATATTTTGTAGGTAAGTTGCCCAGGTCTTTGGTCTCTGTCCATTCCCATTCCACTGGATCTACCTCTATGTGCAGTATAGGGTCTGAAAGGTGAGAAACAGTTTTAATATTCCTATTCATGAGTTGTGAAATAGATGTAACGTTCATGTGAGGGTGTGATCTTGTAGTGTGGTTAGTTTTACGTGTTCATTGCGCTTTAGCTTCAGGCTTTAGGCCTTTGTGCATTTTGCCCTGAATATATTTTATTCATTTGCTGACAGCTTAGAGCCTCTGTGCACTTTGCTCTACATGCTTTTTATTAGGCTTCGTACTGTTATTTTTCAAATAGCCAGTTCTACGGTGTTGTTTTTTATTCATATCACACTGTTTTGCCTACTTCAGCACTGGAGTTCTCCATAACATATTTACTCTGTGCTTCAGTCAAGGATACAGTCTGGTACATTGCCGATAGACGTGGTAAGAGTTTAGACTTGGCATTCCTGCGTAGGGACATTTTGTGATCACGATGACATGTTAGTTATAAAATCACTTCCTTGTCCCAATACACGCAAGAGGGAGATTCCGACCAGGGAACCACAACTTGACGCTGACTGCCTCGTTGCAGATGCTGAACCAAGATCACAGGTCTTTGCTCAGGTATGAGGGCTGATGTCTCCACAGTGATTCTAATAGGCAAGCCAGAAGCTTAACATGCTGTGCTCTAGATAGAACAAGCAGAGGGAGAGTAGAAACTGTTTGACAATATGATAGCTTTGTTTTTATGTTTTACTCTCCTGGTAACTATTACAATCCTACTGTGTTGTATCGTTCTGGTTATTGCGGCTCACGCCTTAATATCTAAAATACAGTTGTTTTATTAAAATATTATATAAAACTAATACTGTCTTTTGTCATTTGTATATGAGATCATATTGGAAATAAGAGAGTTGGTTTGGATCTGAGTAACCACGACTTCCCTGAGAAGTTCCAAAGATGTCATGCGCTCGGCTGCCAAATCATTCCTTCCACATGGGAGAAATGAGGCACTGCTAGTTAGCCGGAGCAAAAAACGGATTTAGGGTGACAGAGTTCTTTACACGTGGGTCAGACTCAGTCCCCCACACCGTTATAGATCCTGCTACCTAGAAATCCAGTAGTCTCATTTAGAATAATGAGAGCCCACGCGACAATCTCAATCTGAAATTTCACATGGCATACTTGCTACACTTACTCAGAAGTGTGAGGAGGTGTCCCCATTGTTAAGTGTGGACTGTACATTGGCAAATATGATTTTTAATCAGGGTGCACATCCTATATGATGAAAAGCACAGTGGTAATACTACATTCCTAGTGAAAGACATATCATTGACATACGAGTTCAGACTATTTGAACCATGTACATGGTATTGTGAAGGTAAGTGGCTAACCTGCTATTTCCTTAGCCAATGCATTGTGGTCATGCTACATAGGGCAGGACATCTCCCACATAGGTACAATATACACAGTTTTTAGCCAACAGCATGTGTACATTGCTAATTCCTGCCATTGATAAGATTTGTGATTCAAGTTTGGCATACTTACTTTTGCTATTCTGATTCTGTTTTGAAGGATTTTAGTATGGCTAAGCTCAATTTACACTGACTTTATTGTGATGCAGGAGTTGTAATTGACTTTTACATATTAATGGAATGGTATATGTTATCAGTCAATTTTCTGGACTCTAAGTGTATGTCTCAATCATGGTTACTTTAGAAATTGTTTATGTCCGTGTAACTTTACTCTAAAGATGTAAGGTCACTCATGTCTGAAGTGTTGATAGTGATGCAGGTATTTTGATAAGGTTAATTTGAGGTTTATACTTATCATGATTAGTAGGATTGTATGTGGCATTCAGGCACATGGCAGGTGTCCATTGTATCGAAGCTGCTGGTGTGCTCCCTTGGGTTGTCAGCATGTAAATCCTGTGTGTTAAGTAGGCCCCTATTGCTGTACATGCCTTTGTTTTCTATGTGAGAATGACTGAGATGAGAAGATCCACAAAGTCAGTGTAACCCTTTGCAAAACCACAGTTGATACATGTGTTGCACAACTGGACCTGAAGTCTATTATACTCCAAAATTGGATATGCCTAATAGAGTTGGTGCATCTGTGGTTTTTGCCATTGTGAATGTTATAGACGCAGTTACATGTTATGGGTGTGATTGCTAGGCAACACGCTGTGGTGTAATTGGAATGTGATGAGGTAACTTTCATGGAGCATGGCATCTGGTAATGGACAGAGCAAGAGTAGATTGTAGTATGTATGATGTTGAAATCATTGTTAACACTAATCCTTATTGATGGTTTGTTGTTTCACTGTGAGGCTCTGTACAGGGACACATTTTTTATGTTGACAAATCATCTTGTGCAGGAATAGTTTGTTTTATAGCTGTACTGATAAGATGGTGATTTAGTGGTCAAATAGTTGCCTTGTATTGTGTTTGACATTGTCATATAGGGTTCTGGAAAGTATGTTGTTGTGACATGATGTTGGCTCAAAATAGTTCCTACCTGGGGTTGTTTTACACATAGATGTGATATTACTGTTTTGTATGATGTAATGTATATGTATGTGAAGAATGTGATGACCCTAGCTCTCTCTCTGTTTGTCAGCATCGGCAGGCGAAGGAGACGGGGCATAGCGGAGTGGGGAGCAGGTATTTCAGTGATGATACCACCGATACTGAGGGACCCAGTGGCCGGAGGGCGAGGAGAGTGCCATGGGGGAGACAGGATCTACGTCTTCATCTTTGGAATCCTCCTCCAATGGACACTCCCATCTGGGACCACCCCAGCACCATCTCTGTCTGCCACCCCTCTTACTACCACCGCCCTCTCCCTGTAGCTCTCTACCCAGTTGGCCACACCCGCTCACCCAAGAGGGTGGGCGTCTCCTTTGCCGCAGACACCTCTGCCCCAGCCCGTCAACCCTGCTGCCCTCATTGAGGAGGCTAATGACCTCCTAAGGTCCATGATTGTGGGTCAGTCGACCACTGTGAATGCCATCCAGGGACTTGCAACTCAGATCCAACAGAGTAATACGTTCCTGGAGGGCATTCATGGTGCACTTGCTGGCCTACAGAGATCCTTTCAGGCTCTGGCCTCCACACTGATGGCAGCCAGTCACCCTTTGTCTCCCGTCCCCTCTCCACCTTCCTCTTCCCAATCCCAAACCCCTCTTCCCTCACCCAGCCAGAGCACACAGACAGACAGGCATGCATCCACCTCAACATCCAAGGGTAGCTCAGACAAACAAAAGCACCACAAGACACATCACCGGCATGCACTCAAGCAACATTCAGATGCACACCCAGCAACAGTCACAACCTGCCCTGGCACCCCTAACACCCTCAGCATCACTGACAGCACACTTGACACACCTGCACACACCACACCAACATACACAGATCCAGCCACTACACCAATCCTACCCACATACTGCACCACAGCAGACTCTCAGGAATTCACCCCAGTCACCACACCTGCAGACACCACTGACACACCTACATGTAGCACATCCACCATACCTGCAGTCACCACCACAACAGACAGTCACCCACTATGGCATCCCCCAGCACCTCCACCCCTTTCATCCCAAGACACATAAACACTCACACTCACCCACCCAACAGACACCTACCACACACAAATATACCTCGCACTCAAATGCACCCAAGACATCCACACCAACACCACAACCACTCCCTCTCCCTCTCCCACCAACCCCTTTTGCCATGACTGTCCCCGTGTGTATAAAAAAGCTTTCCTTTCTGAGTTTGCCCTTTTCCCAACTCCTCTCCCACCCCAAGATACCACTAGACATTCTGTGTCCCTCCCCAAGTCCGGTCATTCCACCTCCAAGACCTCCCCTGCCCTCCTGCAAGTAATCATGCCCCTCCCTCTGCCAAGAAGTCTGCCCCTCCCAATAACACAACCCTTCCCCTAAACCTAAAACAAAGCCTAACCCCCCCAGCCAGATCCCAAAGCCCTCCCCTCCAAAACCTGAAACCCAAATCCCTCCCTCCTCCCCCCCACCACTACCCCACCCCAGAAAATGAGAGTCAGTGGTTCATTTTGTTCTTTTTGTGTTTGCATTTCATTGATATTATGTGGGAGCATGTTTAATAAAATTATCTCTTAAATCTCCTATATTGGTGCTGATGAACTATTCCTCCATGTGCCACTGTACCACGAGTCCGGGAGGAGGCTACATGAGAAGGTATATATATATATATATATATATATATATATATATACATACATACACACACACACACACACATATATATATATATATATATATATATATATATATATTCACTGAAAAAAACAAAGGTTACAGGGAAGGTATGATTAGGCTCACATTTTAAATGTACAAAACTTTAGAAATTCACCAGATATAGTTATCTCAACTAACGATAACTCATGCCCTAAGTAACTATAACTCGCGTCCCCGCCATGCACAGTTTTTTCATCAAAAATGTTACTGCAAATATTACATTGATATTATCAATGATGTAATCAAAGATGTCATAAGTGCCATAATTTGTGGGTAATTACCAGTGCATGGTGAGGGCGTGAGTTATAGTTACTTTAGGGCATGAGTTATGGTTAGTTGAGATAACTATAACTATAACTGGTGAATTTCTAAGGTTTTTTATGTTTAAAATATGAGCCTAACTTAAACGGCCCTGTAACCTTTGGGGTTTTTTTGGGTGAATTTCTATAATTTTTTTAAATTCTATTTCCTAACTATAATGCCCCTGTAACCTTTGTTTTTTTCAGTGAATTCCTATATTTTTTTTAACGTATAGTAATTTTCATTACTATATGGTAATCCAACCACCGCCACGCACGGCCCCTGTGGCCAACCCCTTATAACCACCTAACCTTACACTGTGCACTGCCTTCACCCCTGTGCAGTGGAGGTTGCCCGCAAGACCTGGTCTGCAGCCAGATCCTGCGGCCAACCTCCCTAACCCCCTAACCACCTAACCCGACACAGCACATTGCCCTTTGGCCATGCGTGGCAGGAGTTGTCTGCAGCCTCTCTGGGTGTGATAATAGGTGTGAGAGGGCATATCTGGGGGTGATAGTGGCTGTCAGATTGTCTGTCTGGGTGTGAGAGTGCGTACATCAGTGTTTTAGTGGGTGTGTCAGTGTGTGCGTGGGTCTGTGAGTGGGTGTGTGACAGACTGAGTAGGTGTGTAAGTGGGTGCGTAACTGAGTGTGTGAGTGGGTGGGTGTGTGAGGGTGTGACTGGGGTTGTGAGTGCATGAGGGTCTGAGTGGATCTGTGAGTGGGTGTGAAGGTGTCTGAGTGGGTCTGTGAGTGGGTGCAGGAATGTCTGAGTGGGTCTGTGAGCGGGTGCATAAGTGTCTCAGAGGGTGTGAGAGTAGGAGAAATTGATTGAAAGCGAGACAGAAAGAGAGATAGAAAGTGAGGGAGAGAGATAGAGTTTTTTTTAGGGTTTGATGTCTGATTTACTTACAATGACATTTATATACAATTTAAAATCAAAAATATATTTATTACTTTAAAAAAGAATAATATATTTTTTAAAAAGAGTTCAGTTGGACTCGAACCACCAATGCTCAGTGTGAAGGTCTGTGACCCTCACACTGAGCTCTGTTTTTTTATTTATTTTTTTATTATCCCTTTATGGGCTATCAGGGGCCGCAAGGGAGCCCTCCTCATGGGCTCCCCCACAGTCCCTATTTACTTATTTATTTATGTATTTTTTATTTTCAAAATAAAATGCACTTTACGCACTATCTGCGACTGTGAGGGAGCTTTCAAAGGTTCCCCCGCAGTCCCTCCTTGCATGCGTGCAGGGAACAGAGATGAAAGCTCTGCTGTTTCATACCGGGACCTGCTTTAAAAGTGCTGCTGTCAAACAGCAGAGTGTTTGCTGTGGCTTGGTTTCGGCGCTGCAGCCAATCCACAGTAAACAGCTATGTGCCGGGGTTGGCACCCTCAGGACATAGCAGGAGCCGGCTATGGGGGGTGGCAGTCTCAGGGGCATAAGTGGCCCCCTCCAACGAGAATAGCCCCGGGGTGGGTGTCCGGGGCAGCTGTGGGCCACAGCCCCCCTGCATTAATTAAATGGATAGCCCCGGGGAGGTGGTGGTCCCTGGGGCTCTGGGGGGGAGGCCATGGGGCCTCCCCCACTTACTTTAAAACATTTTTGCCCCCCCAGGTGTGGTCCCTGGGGCACATGGGGCCATAGCCCCTCCACTCTTATTTGCACACTCACCCCAGGGAGGCGGGGGTCCCCGGAGCTTATTAAAGCCCAAGCAAGGGGGCCCTGTGCACCCCCCTCATCTATGATGCCCCCGGGACCTGGCCCACCCAGAGCAAATTTTAAAAAAGCTCGGGAGACCAAGTTTAAAAAAAAAAAAAAAACACCATCTTGGAAAATAACGCTGATCCATCCGTGGATTTTTCTGATTTTTTTTTTTTAATGGTTTTTAGCCCAGCACCAGGGCTCAACAGTCAGGGTGACTCTACCCTGGCCCCTTTTTTTAGTCTTTTTTTCTGGGACTCGGCAGAGTAGAGTCCTTAGAGGGCTGCCAACACTTCCTTGCTGAAGTGTTGGTAGCCAATCAGATATCAGCACGGAAACAATTGGATCCACGGAGGATCCGCGTCCCTATATATATATTTTTTTAGCCTTAAATTTCTCCAAAAATACTGAACAGATTTGCACCAAATCACAAACCGTGTGATCTACGTAACAGAATCTAGTTTTGTGCCAAAGTTGGTCTAATTCCATTCAGTGGTTCGGTTTGTAGGTGTGTCTAAAGGTCCTATGGAAAAATGAATGGGGAAAAACGTGTTTTGGGACCCCCTTTTTCTAGGCTCCCACTTACAGATCACCCCAAAACTTTCTAAAGATTCGGCAAGCAGCAAAGTTATAGGCAAAACAAAAAAACAGTCTTTCTATAGAAACTAGGTCCTAACTATAACTACCTAGAGGCGACCACCACTGGGTAACCTATATATATATACATATATATATATATATATATATAAAATATATATATATATAGGCTGAAAATCATGATTCTGTAGAAAACTGCTATTTTCAAAATGGTGCAAAAATATTGATTCCTTTCATTAGACAATCACATGTATCAATTATTCAAATTGATTGACAACTTAAAATGACTTAAAACAAACAATGAAATGCACACTTTCTTTGCAAATGTGTTTTTTCTTGCTGAGTTTGGGATAAATTCCCTCTGTAGTTTTTGCTGTAGCTGTAAGCAAAACTTCATAAGGGAGCTAAAATGGGAAAACACATCGTGTTTGACCACCCCCTTAACTTATTTTCCAATGTAGGGATCTGCTTTAAAATTTATATGATGGACCTTAGATGACTACGCCAGATTTCGTACAGGTCCATCTACGTAGACAACTTACAAGCAAACAACAAATGCCTTTTCAGCTCAAACTTTTTACACAGGCTACCTTTATCCTGCTCAGGCTGTGAGCCAATCTTATTATTCTCATAGGCAGACTGTAGATGGCATTTATGCTGACTTCCTGTAACTAATATGTGCCCATTTATCCCTCTCCTCTTTCTCCTGGGGACCCTATTGAGCTATATATATAGGCTGCAGGTAACCCAGTACATTCCTGTGACTTGTTTCTCCATTGCAAAGAGCACTTACAATGATTGTAGTTACCTGGGGGTTATTTCTCGTACTTTTTGATGGGCTCCTGAGGTCATTTACTGCAGCAGGCTTTATACAGTCCAGGCCCAAGGGTCACTCGCTTCTGGCTCCAGGGGGAACCATGCAGTGTCTCCATACCTGTCTATGTCCAATGAATACCTCTTTGACTGGTTGGTGGATTTCAGTAGAAACCCGCACATTCAAGTAACGAACAATAAATCAATGTCAAGTGCATGCGCTTTGTCTCTCCTTCAAATTTTCCCATTACATGCCTAAGCGCAGTTCCCTAGCACAAACTAAAAGCACCACTTTTGGCCTCATGTAGGTCATAAAAAGGCTTACAATTCATTACCCAGCCAACTAAGGCTTCCCTCACAGAGTAACATAAATGGTCCACTATGTGACATAGTAAAGATGTCATTAAAATCTAATTAGGTTATGTTATGTGTATTTGTAAAGTGTACTATCATCCTTGAGGGTATCCTGGTGCTGCACAGTTGTGTGTGTGCTTACCCATGGGTATGGGAGCTTGATTAACTGAAATGGCAGTTCTTCAGCAGGAGGAGGCTCCAATGTGCAGCGGGAGGCCCTTCCACGCTTTAGGAGCGATGTAAGAGAATGCCTGTCCTTCTAATCTGGTTCAGTTATGCATTTAAATAGGAGTCCTGTGGAACTGAAGTGTCTGGGTGGTTGGTGGAAGGAAATGTGACTATTCGGATAGTTGGCACCTATGTTGTGTGTGCCTTAAATATCTGTGCGGTGTTTTAAATGGGTGCATTTGTGTATTGGGAGCCAGTGCAGAACCCTGAGATGAAGGGTTATATGAGTTCTATGTGGGTAGTTGATGATGAGCCTGGCTGCTGAGTTGTGGATGGTCTGTAGTCTTCAAGTGAGCTGCTTGGTGATCCCGGCATACAGGATGTTCCCATAGCCCAACTTGTTGTTGACTAGGACGTGAGTGACAGTTTTTCTAGTGTTGCTTGGGAGCTATTTGAAAATCTTTCGCAGCATCTTCAGTGAGTGGAAGCAGGATGCAGTGACGGTGTTGACTTATGCAGTCATGTCCAGTTTACTGTTTATCATTATTCTGAGGTTCCTAACATGGGTGCTGAGTGTAGGACACTACTTCTGTCTTGTCTGTGTTGAGCTTGAGACAGCTGGCTTTCATCCAATTAGCAACTTCTGAACCTGTTTCTTGTGTTGGGGCCATGTCCAAGAGGGAGAGAATGAGTTAGGTGTCATCAGCGTAGGAAAAGTTGTTGGTGTACTGTGCGCCAATTACAATGGCCAAAGGGATCCTGTATGCTTTGAAGAAGGCGGGACTGAGTGATGCATTCTGCAGAGTTTGCTGGCTTCCGAGGAGTTAGGTGCCAGGCTAACAGCCTATGTTCTATCCATTAAGAAGGAGCAGATTGAGCACGTATCGGGTCCCTGCATGCCAATCTTGTGTAGGCACCTGGTGAGTATGGGTGTAAGACCGTGTCAAATACTGAAGAGAGGCCCAAGAGGATAAGGGCCTTCTCTAGCAAGGATCATGCGTATGTCGTCTGTGGCAGCAACGAGCTCTGTTTCTGTACTGTGGTTGGGCCTGAAATCAGACTGGTGCTGAGGTAGTCCGGGAGGCATTGGTCTCTAAGACCTTTCCAGGTATGGTAGGAGGGAGAGGGGTCTGTAATTGGGAAACATGGCTAGGTCAGCGGATGGTTTATTGAGCAGGGGCATGATGGTGGCATGTTTCCATGTGTTCAGGAATGTGGAGGAATCGATGGAGGCATTGAAGACAGGTGTTTGTGCTTCACTGATTAGTAGTAATCCTTTGGTTAATGCCTGGTTGGGCTAAAGGTCAGATGGGGCCCCTGATTAGATGCTTTTCATAGTAGCAGCAATTTTGACAGTGGTGATGTAGGGCCACAAGGTCGGGGTTCCTTCTTCAGGCATGATGGGAAGATGAGTTTCGATGGTGACAGGTTCGGTTGAGGGTCAAAGGTGCAGTACATGGAGGTGATGAACTTGTCCACCAGTAGTGTAACCAGCAAGTGCAAGAATTTAACGGGAATATTGTTTTAACAATAAAATACAGCTTTAATCAGGATTCAACGCCCCTCAGACATCTGGACCTAGGTGCAACTTCACCTGCTGCACCAATTGTAGCTACGCCCGTGTAGTGCACATGTTGCTCTACAGCTGGGCAGCAATATCATTAAACACTGCATCGACATTAAATAACAACAAATGGCTCACAAGCGGCCTTGATGAACAGCATTTACCTTCACGGGCGCCTGTCTGCCTTAACAAGTATGATGCAGCTGCTTGTAGATGTCAAAAATTAATCAATTGCGTTTGCCATTTTGCTCGATGTTCCTCACACGGCACACGAATTGAAATGCAGAACGCAGCATACGAAAATTAGAAGAGTTCCTTTTGCAGAGAAACGTAAAACAGCAAGCACAGCGATAAAAAAAATGAAACAACGAAAAAAGAGAAGCATGACAGGCTTTCTTCTGCCTGTGTCAGCCGTAATGTATCTGACAGTAACCAATGACGGGTAAGGTCGCCTGGTTGTGCGGAGGAAAGGCTCCTGAGGGGGTGTAAAATAGAAAAATGCTGCCGCTGACAGACCTTTTGAAGGTTAGTGTACAGCCTGTGCCACTGGGAGCATTTATGTGGCTATAATGCGCCACCAGCACAGGGGACACGCTGTTCTATTAACCTGGCGTGTCGGCCTCAGGCCTCAACGGCGCACACGACCACACTGCATGGGAGCCGCGGCACCGTTCCCGAGGGCCGCATTTCCACATTCCTGGGGAGACACTGTATAGCCCTAACACGCAGGCTGGCAGGTGGAAATGTTCAATTAAGGGTTATTAGTCACTCGGATCTGGTTAATGCTTTTGTCCATAAGCACACCACTGGCACCGCAGGTGTGTGTGGGGGTGGAGGGGTGGGCGCTTGGGGATCCTCGAAGTGCGTCGTGTAAATAGGTGTTCCTTTTTTGCCTCCAATCCTTTCCATGCGGTTCTTATTTCCCCCTTCCTACTCAAGGAGTGGGAGGATCGCAGCTTCCCGCAGCAGTGCCTGAGTCATGATTAACAAAGACCGCCATTAAAAAACATAAATCGTGCTGCTTATACACACACGCAAAAAAACGTATGCGTTGTCATGGCAACCTTCCTATAAGATGTGTATCTTGAAATTTAGCATTCGGAACACATCCACGATCCCCTTAAAGCCTCCTCAACGTAGAGCAATTGTCTTACGTGCGCGTTTCCAGCTGCACAGCAGGCTTGTGCGGCGACCTGTGGTGTCTTCGCAGGGTCTTTTTTTCGTTTAGAATAATGATCTGCACGGAAACGTGGCAGAACCCAAAGGCAAACAAGAGCTAATTTGCTAGCTGTACTGATACAATAGTGCCTTTCGACGGGGTGCGCACAGGCTCTGGTGCTTCCCAACCACGGAAGGCAGTGACTAAGGAAAAAGACCCAGCCTTTGCAGATGGATGCGGAGGGCCGCGCTCAAGGCCTTTTAAACACTCCCAGGGTAGTCTAGGGAATCCCCCAGACTAGATAGAGTGCTGCGCCCAAAAGGGCAAAGCAACCAAAAAAAATAATAATGAGATGAGCCACGCCACCTCTTCAACAAATTATTGACCATACATTATTTATGGAACACAAAGTGACGTATCGGTGTGCTACCAAAAAAAAAAAAAAAAAAAAAAAAAAAAAAAAAAGATGCCTTTGAGTGGAAGTCTTGAAGCTAATTCGTGTGCCTTAATTATGAGGACTGCCTCAGGTGCTTGTGCCGATGTCCTGCACACTGAAGCATGTTTTGAACCGGTTTGCAAGTGCATGCCCCATTATTAAGGCACCCTGGCAATAATAATGTGTCGCCTTATGATCCATTAAACATGATCTCGACTTGTGTGCTAGCCTAGTCACTGCCACCCTGGGTACAGCAGCACCCATGCTTATCCCCAGATTGTGTGTTTTACAGCGTGCATCTAAACCCCCCTAGACTCACAACACCAAGAGAACTGTATTCTAGAGAATGTACGTTTGGGGATTTATTCTAAATCCTGTCGAGTGGCAAGCTTGGTCGGCAGAGATTCTCACATGTATGTCTTCCTGGAAGAGGACTGCCCGCTATATTCAGAGGCTGTTGAAAGGGTTGTTTTGCCAAAACGCGATTCCATCAAAAGTTCTTTAGGCAAAACTGAACAGTAGACAGGCCACCATATTGTTGCAACCCAATCAGCATTTATTTTGGGGGGTGTTTATTTCTGAGAAAAAAAAAAGCAATGACCCTGAGTTTTCCCCTGGCGCACGCAGGCCACTGTTATCCTTTCCTAGCAGAAAAGTGCAAAGAAAATTTGCCCTGGCAGCCTGCATAATAGGGCAGGCTTCCCAACACATCAAAGGCAGCAGGCTGTGGTAGGAGGGCTCCCTCAAATGACTGACCTCCAGTCAATCAACCCCCGGTCAATTAGCAGTTCTCATTTCTATAATTAGGGCAGGGGAGCCACAGGTTTGGAGGAGAGTTCGCTTTTGGGAACATTGAGAAACCTGGTCAAACACTAAGCTTTGATGAGTTAAGGTGTTTTCTTTGTTTACACTCACCAAGAAAACACAGTTCTTACAAAATGGAGAGGATAGGGGCTGTGAAGATGATCACATCTACGAAACTTTACAAGAAGGGAAGCAGCTGAATATGTATCCACTGAATAAGCCTGAAACTGATGAACATGGGAGTAGCGGACATCAAGAGTTTCCAAAAGGGCAAGCGAGGACGTTATTCCACCAGAGGTTTTAAGAGGGGCCGTATGACTCTACACGAGCTACCAAAAAAGGAAAAAAAATCAAGACTTTGGAGGAATTCCCATCTGGGTGCTTTATCTTTAGCAACATTGTTAGTCAATGGTATAAAAAACAGCCAGTGCTCACAGGACACATGGCACAGTAATGGATTTTTTTTCCAAAATAAAGAGTTTATGATCAGGATGTGATAAACAACATATAAGAATTCCTCTAGTTACAGTTGTTTGGCAAATATTGTCTGCAAATGGCAGAACACATGCCAAGCCCTGGCGCTGACCAAAGGAACATTGTGAGTCACTTTATTAATTTTACCTGGGAGCTCATCCCCCCCCCCCAAAAAAAAAGATTGAAAAGAGCGGGGACAGGGAAACACCCAGGCAAACCCAAGTCTCAATCCTTGGTTTGTTGCCTCCTTTTTCAATTGCAAGTGGAGTTGGGTACTCCTTTCTACTGCACTTTCTTACCGATAAAAAGATCAACACCAAACAATGGCCCATTCTCTGATGCCTTAACTAATGTTGTCTTAGAGGTCACCACACACCATAGCAACCTGCGCATCTAGGGAGACTTAAACATCTGGTTCCACCAAAAAGATCTTGCCCAACAAATTCCACCATGGCCAATATATAAAGGGTTGTATGTCACAACATCAGGAGTCACTACACTGTGGCCACTACAACAAGTGACTCCACCAGGACTACCATTACATTGCTACTTCAAAGGTTAGTTGTGTGTTTTTTTTTTTTTTTTGTTTTTTTTTTTTTTCTCTCTCTCTCTCTCTCTCTCTCTCTCCCATAATTTTTTGACTTGCCTATATCTTTGGCGTCGTCTGACGGATTTTCAGGAAATTTTCCCCAAAAAAAAGTGGGAAGTTTTGGGTGATCCATCAAGCTGGGATCGAGGGGTCAAAAACCTGCATTTCCCATGTTAATTCCCGTCGGAGTTTTGAACACAACTACAGCCTGGACCGCCTGATGGCATTACACCAAATTTGGCTAAAAGCTAGATTTTGTTCCACAGACTGTGCTTTTGGTTATTTGGTGTAAATCCATTCAGTAGTTTAGGAGAAATTAAAGAAAATCCAAATTTGTATATCTGAGGGCGCAAATAATTCACAAATATTTGCAAATGCATACGTGAATAGAATCGCTGTAATAGGCTGGCCACAACCTGAAAGTAAAGTTGTGGCTGTCATTTTTAGGTCTGAAAAACAAAATTAAAAGTAGTAGAAGGGGTCAGGGTGGATGTACCCTGACTCCAGTGGTGTGATATAGAGGTGCTTGAGGGTCAAATTATGTGTTAACATTTTTTTTTTTTTACCATACACGATATTCGTAAATATTTGCGAATAAGCAAAAAAAAAAAAAAAAAACATTTTTAAAATCACACTCGTTCATACACTAATGCAATCACTCCTAGGTGCACTCAGAGACTCATGCGCCCACTCACACATCCACTCAGACACTCATGCACCCACTCAGACCCACTCATAGACTCACACACACACTTTCCAACCCACTCACGCACCCACTCTCAGATCCACTGACAGAGGCAGGCCTTGTGGCCAATCCCCGGTGCTCACAGCCAGGTGGTTGTAAGGGCTTGGCAGCAGGGCTAGGACCTGTGGCCAACCACTGCTGTGCACAGTCAAAGGCCGTGCACGGCAATGGTTGGATTAACGTATAGTAATTAAAATCACTTTACGTAAAAAAAAAACATAGAAATTAATTGAAAAAAAAAACCAAAGGTTACAGGGACGTTATAGTTAGGCTCTGAATTTCCTCGCACAAAACCATAAAAATTCAGCAGTTACAGTTATTTCAAGTAACTATAACTAGTGCCCTAAGGTAACTATAACTCGCACCTTTTCCATGCATAGCTAATTAATCCACATATTATAAAACCGATGACACCTTCTGTGGCATCTTTGATATTATCACTGCAACATTTGCAATAAAATTATTGATGAGAAAACTGTGTATGGCAAGGGTGGAAGTTATAATTACTTTAGGGCACGAGTTATAGTTACTTGATATAACTGCTGAATGTTTATAGTTTTGTATGAGTAAATTCAGAACCTAACTATAAAGTCCCTGTAACCTTTGTTTTTCTCAGTGAATATATATATATATATATATACATATACATATATATATATATATATATATATATATTTAGATTATATTATATAGATGAGTTGAGTCAAAGGATGCAAGCCAATGAAAAAAGGGATTAGGGAAGAGTATAGGGAACTCTGCATGGTTTTGGGAGAGAGGATGATTTAGGAGCTCAGACTTTACATTTTCTTACTACAATTGGATAAGTGTATAAAGAGGGATGTCCCACCCCCCCAAGCTTTACAAATATGCAGCCCTGTCCTGAGTCAAATCAACTGTAGTTTAGTACCCTGATTTTTTTTGTGCTTATTGTGAACAACAGTTGTGTGCATTGAGGTCTTGGCTGTGTGAAAGGATTAGAGACCAGCACTTGGCTCTGTGATCTGGATGGGGTGCACTATGACTGTCTTGATAAGACATTGGACTACGGTCATTGAATAGTGGTGGTATTCTAGTATTGGACAGACTCTATTCCTGTCCTTAAAGTGAGACTGCCTACAAGCCTCTCTGAAAAATTTCCGCTACCATGATGTGTTCTGACCCAGCTATACATCAAAGTGAGTGGTGTCTGCATGGGGAAGATATATGCTGACTGATACGGCAACACCATGTTGAATGCAAGTGTGTAACTGCGAGGCCATTGGGATCCATTTATGATTGTGCCAGACAATCCAAGGCGCAGGGTGGAGGCTCTCTAGATTGCCAAGGTGTATTGCTGAGCTTTGCTTTTGGTATCAGATCACTAAGTGTGGGAGTATGGTGACAAGGGTGCTTTAGTTATGCAACAATTATCTTTTTAGCAGTCCTTCCAAATACTGAATCGGTATTGTATGTAATAATGTTTTGAGATCAAATTCTGGGCACAAAACAATAATACTTTAACACCAATGCTAAATTGGTGGTAACCGATTCACATATGGGAAGGGATCCCATGGGACCCTTCCACTTTGAGAAAATTAAACAAAATATTTTTTTAAAGCAGACAGTGAGGCTGAAAGAAGACGGCAGCCTGCTGAATCAGCTCGTGGTGGCCTGGAATGAATTTGACAATGACAGTGAATTTATTTTCTACATACCAAAACTAGAAGCTAACAAGGTGTGAGAAGTCATTTTGTTTAATTGCGAAACTGAAACTGATTATCAGTGCTTCTTCTTTGTGAAAGGTCTTTTGTAAGAAGCTAACAGCTATTTCTTCAGGTCAAGGTGCCATTCAATGTTATTTATAATGCATGGAGGGCTTGCCAAATATTTAGTTTTTTGAAGCATTTCGGTTTTCCACCTCCTTTGTTTGCTTTTGACACCCACATTAAAAGCAGTGACTTCTTAGATTAATGTGCTGTCTAATTAAAAGGCAAATACACCTGGAGAGAAAAGATTGTCATCTTCACAAGTTGTGGACGAAAGGTCACAGGGCAGGCAATAAATCCCCAGTTAAAATGAAATACAAGTTGCAATGAGCTTGTACTACAAAACCAACTAGAAAAGAAAGGAATGCAATTTAACAGTCTGCTCCTGGAGCATCCAGTTGCCTTTTGAAAAGGGTCACACTTCACATATTTGTTTTAGTCCTTTGCTTTTTTGCTGGCAATATGGCAATTTATTTTTGCTTTTTGGCTGGCAACATGGCATTTTATTTGTGTGTATGCAAGTAAAACATCCCAAAATGAAAGATTTTGTTAAGCATCATTTTTTACCTCTTATTTTCCTGCTGTTGCAGCAAGTTTACATTATTACAAATGCCAAATGGTCTTTTCAATTTCTGATATCACTTCAGTCATCATTTGTATGAGGAATTATACTTTTTCTTTTTTCCTTACTGACAAACAACTTTATTCATGTGGAAGGCACAGGCTGAGTGAGGGTTGTCATTTACCACCAAGTTTCTAGGTATTACTTTCAGATTACTTTAGTTCCAGCTGAGATATCTTTTGTCATTAGCAGCCAGTGGTTCCTCAAATTCTGAGTTTTTATCAACATTTTGTTAGCCAATTTTCTGCATGGGCGAAATGAGAAAATTAATTAACATTACTTGTTCTTCTAAACCTTCTCGAAATACTTTGGAATCAGAAGGCTATTCTCCTGAAAATATGGAAGAATCTCATAATGATAAGCAAAATGTAAATGCCCCTTCCTTGCTAACAAAATTGGCTCTAGTAGCAAACACTTCCAGCTCCCTTATACCCAAGGTGTCACTAAACCCTAATGATTCTACAAATAAGCAACCTAAAATGATCCTCCTTTACCAGTCAAAACACTTTCCTCCTTATCAATGGCATTACTTCTAGAAAAGATCAGAGCTTTGCAACCATGCATTGAAGAAGCTAATAAAAGATTTGAAAAACTGGATGAAAAATTGACTCATTTGGAAAAAAGAGTGATTGACGTTGAATGACAGGTGAGCAACCTAGAGGACTTTAATGCAAAGATCAACAAAATGCAGTCACAAATATTTCCAAACACAAGCAGAGGATTTGAAAAATTACAACAGGAGGAATTATCTTAAAATTTATGGCCTGCCAGAGGGATCAGAAGTGAGTGATCCTATTCAGTTTTGTCAAAGCATTATACGATTGTACCTAAGATGTTAGACTTGCCATCACCAGTTTCTTTAAATATTCAAAGAGCTCATAGATTGGGACATAAAGTGAATTTTGCTTCACCGTCTAAAAGAATCTGAGGTGTTACTATACTTTTCTTCAAACATACGGCCTTACTCAAGGTAATTATGGCTGCAAAGGCAAAGAAACAGGGTTCATGGTCTGGTCATAGCTTATATTTCTCTCAAGATATTGCTAAAGCCCCTGCCGACAGCCGAAAGCAATTCTTAGAAATGCAACCAGAACTAAGAGCTGTTAATGCCAGATTTGGTCTTTTTTATCCTTGTCTTTTTAAATTTACATGTAAAAACACAACATATAAAGATCCTTCTAAACTGAGGACATTTTTGGATGACTGTAAAGGAGAAGACATGGATACTTTTAAAGTTTCTCACTGATTGAAAGCTATTTATTGATTGATGGTTTATGAATTCTGTTCTCACACACGTTAATGCAAATGTTTCTTCATTTATTATTGCAGGTTATTTCATTCTAAACCTTTGTCACAGTGTTGTTATGATCTGTCATACATGGTCACATCCAGATACACCTAGGAGTGCAGACATGTTGTCTTCATCATGTGACCTCACCACCCTCAACCCTTTGTTTTGATTGTAGATAGGTGCCTTTTCTTCTTTCGTTTACTGCTTCTCTTTAGCTATCATTCTCTTTTCTGTCATCCTTTCTCATCTATTTTCCCAACCTCTCCTTTTCACCTCTAATCTCATTCTACTTTGCTTTCTTTATCATTGTCATAAATTCATGATGGATATGTTTGTATGTTTTTTTTAATCAATTCTTTGAAGTGGAGCCTTCTACGTTTTAGCTCATTAATCCAGTATAGTACTCAGAGGAGCTTAATGGAATGTCAAGGGCAAGAAGACGTTTTACCTCATCTTTCCAATCCTAAAGCAAACGTTGCATTACTGAAGGAGATTCACCAGGTTCAGGAAAAAGAAATGGAGAGATCATTCTAAGTAATAAACATCTTTATATTCAACTTATATCTTGAGATAGTGATGATGAGGAAAGATGGGTGGCTGTTAAGTTACTTATTAAGAGTGATGCTTTAACTATTTTCAGTGTAAATGGTCAAACTCAAATTGACTATTCCTTTTGGTGTAAAATTTCTCAAAAGCTAATGAAATATTCTGATGACAATTTAATAATTGCTGGAGACTTAACCAGATATCTGGTTGTTTTCGTGCAGGAATTCTAAATTTACTTTTATCCAAAGTAAAATGTATAAACAATTTGTCAGTGCAATAACTTAGAGGTCACTTATTGATGCATAGAGACTGTAATCCTAGGGAGTACACCTTTTTCTCTCCATCATTCACAGTCATGAATTGGTCATATATTTGTATCAAAACATATAACACAAACCTTAATCAATGCTGAGATTGACACAATTCAAATATACGATCATGCGCGTATCAGTATTGATCCTGGTTTCTTATGTTCTCTGAACGTAAACAAACGATTGAAATTTAACAATGCTCTTTACAATGGATAACTCCTTCACACACGCCTTTCAGAAATTTGCTACAGAGTTCTTCAATCTTAACTCTACTAGTGATGTTTCTATACAAGTGGTTTGGGATTCTTTGAAGGCGGCAGCTAGGGATTTCATAACCATCTATGACTCAAATAAAAGGAGAATGCAAATAGAGAATTGTATAATATTATGCACAGTACTAATAAATAGAAAATGAGTATTATTTATCTAAATTTAAACAATGCTTGGATTAAATTATAAAACCCAAATTCCAATTTAATAACATTTCCACACAATACGCTTCTTCTTATCTTTTTAGGTCCAATGCAAAATATTATGGCGGCCAGAATAAAGCAGGAAAATATTTGGCAAACTATGTCAAAATTAAGAAAAAAACAACTAAGGTGGAATGTATTTTAAAGAATGAGAAAGACCCTATATTTAAGGATGTTGCTATTCTAGGTGAATTTGCATGATTTTATAGTACTTTATCCACTCCTGAACTTATACTTCTTTTACTTAAAAAAGGCAATGTGCCAGGTTCAGATACGGTTTCAATTGAATTTCATAATTTGTTATTTAATCACATAATTTGTTTAATAACTTTTCTAAAACAGGGACAGCTCAGGGTACCTTTCAAGATCATGGATTTGTTTGATCCGTATTGACAAGATCTTTGCAAATATGTTTGCTTTGCATTTATATCTATTCATGCCAGATCTGTTGAAACAAGAACAATGTGGTTTTGTTGAAGGTAGATTTATCTCTGGTAATACAAGGGTATTGTTTTAAGATTTTAAGCAAATTCAATAATTATAGGTCTTCTTTAACTGCAAGCCCCTCTGCGCCCATCCTTCGCCAGGAGCCAGAACCCCTGCTTTTCTTATATCAGAATTGAGGTATCCCACTAGAATCACTTACTCTTCTGAAGCCTTATATAAAGATGACAATTTGCACAGAACCTATGCACCTTTAGACACCTCTTGTAATTGTCCTTTTCCAATCCAATTACAAGGCCCTGTAGCCTATTTACACTGCAGATTTCACTGTCTTCACGAGGCTCTAAAAGATCCAAGCATGTCATTACGATCAGTTAATAACAAGAAATATAAGGCAGTTGATACCCCCACAGACTCACAAAGCATTCCCCCGCCGCCTGCTGGCTCCTCAGCCTCGATGGGCATTGACACCTTCCCTGTCAATGTCAGATCCTTACCAAAGCATGCGGTCGAATTTTGGGACTTGATATCCGCAATGTCCTCTAAGGTTGGTTTGCTTACTGAAACCTGATTGAGCCCCATTACACTACCAGGTATTACCGAGGCTCTTCCTGATAGCTACTGCATGCTAAAATTGGGCAGGGAAGGTAAGATACGGGACAAAATAGCCATTATCTTTAAAGATGCCATCAAACTTTCAATAATAGATACCCCATTAGTGGATTAGGCTGAGATTGGTTTGTTTAAACTTGAACTTTACCTCAAGGACTGCTGGAGAGCTGCCTTAGTGTATCTCCTACCAGAGCTTAATAAAGATTTCAGCCAGCATCTAACAGAATATATTCCGCCCTATGTTTTGGCATTGCAACAGTTTCTTTTGTTGGGAGATTTTATTTACCACAGGGAAGACCCCCTAAACACGGAGGCAAATCAACTCATCTCTGATTTAGCCACAATTGGCCTGCCCCAACAAGTCAGGGGACCCACTCATGTTGCTGGGCACACGTTGGACTTAGTTTTTACTAATGCCATTTCTTAATTTGTGAACCACCACAACCTTTACTTTGGACCGACCATTCACTTATTTGTTTCCAGATTCCCATGCAGAAAGAGATTATAAAGTACCTAAAGCCCATACAAAGCTAGACAGACATTGGGAGAAAATTACTCTAGACTCTCTTGCTAAGGAGTTCAAATCTTCTGCCACATCAATGCACACTAATGTAATTCTAACACTCTCATACTATCACAGATCCCTAAAACTTGGCTCTTAAAAAGATCACCTCTCTTAAAATTTGTTCCATTTCTAAACATGGATCCTATGCACTCTGGTACACAGTAGAACTGGGGACAGAGAAAACTGCTTGTAAAAAAATAAGAAAGACGACGGCAACTAGCCAATAATATAACTGATAAGGAGGCCTATAGAGCAGCCTTAACATTGTACCACTGCAACATAAAAAGAGCCGGTAAAAGTTATCTCTCACCAAATCGAACAGGCCGGAAAATCATTCAAAGTGCTATTTAAACAAGCACTCTGTGACTCTCTGGATAATCACTTTGAAAACAAAATCAAAGTGATATCAGAATTTCCTTATCCCGTCTGAACAAGCAAATGTGGAGATCAATATTGTCCTATCTCCCTCTGATAGGGCCACCAGTTTAAGAAAGTTTAATGCTTTCTCACCGGAGACAATTCAGAAAGCACTTGCATTAGCCAAATCAGGCCCCCCCCTTAGATATCTGCCCTCCGAGGATCACTGCTACGCTCTCCAATCAGCTTGCCCCTGATATCTGCACTTTATTCTATCTATATGACAACACAGAGAAAATTAAATCAGCCTGGTAGGCAGCCCAGGTCAAGCTGATTCAAAAAAGGCCAACTTGGCACCCATCAGCCTCTCCAACTACTGTCCTATCTCGCTGCTTTCCTTACTGGGCAAGCTGCTGGAAGGACTAATAAATAAACAACTTATGATGTCCAATAAGATTCTGGACCTGCCACAATCTGGCTTTAGACCAGTGTTTTTCAAATTTGCTAATGCTGCAGCCCCCACTCCCCCTGGGAAAAAAATAAATAATCGGCCCCCCACTCAGAATTTTTCAAAACTATTCTATTAAGTTGGCAATGTTTAAATGAGTCTAGACTTATTTAAACATTGCAGTTAAGTTATGTTACCTTTTTACAAGTGCAATAAACATGTTTCTTCTTTAAACAAAGCACTTTTATCTGCTTAATCTTTCTTTTGGTCAGAGCCTGGCGCCCGCCCCCGGGATCACACGAGGCCCCCCTAGGGGGCCCGCCCCCAGTTTAAAGACCGCTGCTTTAGACCATCACAGTACAGAGACAGCCTTGGAAGCGGTCATTGACTACATTAGATGCTCTCTCAAAGCTAATTGTCCATCCATGCTCGTGCTGCTGGACTTGTCCACAGCATTTGATGCTGTGTCTCACGACAGGCTACCACGCAGGCTGCAGGAGATTGGAATCCACAGGACAGGGCTTCACTGGCTTGGTCATTTTCTTTCCAGTAGGACTCAAACCATCATTCTGGGTACATATAAGTCTTGCACTATGAAGCTGAACAAGGGGGTCCCCCAAGGCCCTTGTCTTAGCCGCACACTGTTTAACATTTATGTCGCTCCCCTTGCCAAGATTGTTAAAGCTTTTAGGTTTGAAATAATATTGTACGCAGACAATAAGCAGCTAATAATCTCCTTTGACAAAGATCCCGTCAAAAAAAAAGAATGATTTTCAGCTGGAATGAAAGCAATCTCTGCTTGGATGATGGAAAACTGACTCCAACCGAATGCAGGAAAAACAGAGATTATGCTGTTTGGCCAAGCCCAACAGTGTGGACCCCTGATTGGTGGCCTTCTGAATTCGGCACAGCTCCAGCACCCAAACAGGTAGTCAAAAACCTAGGAGTATGTTTTGACCAACCTCTTACCATGAAAGAGCAGCTTTTGTCCATTGCAGGTTCCTGCTGTCAAACGATGCACCTGTTGAGAAGAGCTTTCCCTTTCCTCCCACTTACAGCAAGGAAAGCCTTGTCCAGGCTCTTGTTATTAGTTGTTTAGATTATGGCAATGCCCCATTGGCCTCAACAAATGAGACGCTATCAAAATGTGTGCTCGTCTCATTTGCAGTCTTCCATCTGGGGCTGCTTCCTCCCCTCTCCCTACATTGGTTACCAGTCTGGAAGAGAATTGTCCTTTAAATTTGCTGCCTAACTCACAACACCGTGATAGGGAAAGATCCCAACTACTTATCTTTGAAACTGATTCATTACCGCCCTTTTGGACTCCTAAGATCCAGTGATAACGCTTTGTTCATTGTTCCATGGATCAGAAAAGCCCATTCTGGAGGAAGGTCATTTTCGTACTTGGCCCCTCTTTTCTGGAACAAGCTGCTGCTTCTCATTCGGACATGCACTGACCAATCTCTATTCAGGAAAACACTTAAGACAGCACTGTTCTAACTTGGCTGCCTCCACTTGTCTGTGACTTGCTGCTGCGCCGAGATACTCCTCTTGGGGTGATTTGTGCATGTTCTAAATTAAAAATAACATAACAGTTGCACTTGATGCTGAAAAAGCTGTTGATCTTATGAATTAGCCTTTTATTTTTTAGGTCTTTAATTGGTCTGGCTTTGATCCCAAAATTATCAGTTTTGTTAATGGTTTAATTTCCACCGCTTTTAAGTTAAAAAGAGGAGTTAGACAAGGGTGTTCTTTAGCTCCTATTTTATTTATATTCGTTCCTGAACCTTTCTTATATAAAATAGTAAAACATAATTATGTACAAAGTAGCATTTATGGTGAAAATCAAATCAAATTATCTGTGTATTTGGATGATGTACTCCTATTCATTTCTAATTCAATTTTGCCACTTCCACTAGCTTTTCTTGATGAATTTAATGATTTTCCTCTAGTCTCAAGATACAAACTCAATATCGAAAAATTAAATATTTGTGGGCCTGGTTCTCTTATTCTGTGAAAGGTACGGTCAAAATAAACTAACAAGAGGGTATTATTAAGCTAATCTTATCAATAACAAGATGAAACCCATTATTTCTTTCCTGGTGGGGGTGTTTTGATTCTATTAAAATTATGTTAGTTCCTGTTGTTTTTTTGCTCTTTCTACAATTCCTACAAGTATACCATCTTACTTTTTCAATAAAATGAATTCCTCACTCACATCTTTCTTGTGGAATAAAGGAAAACAACGTATGTCCTTACTGAAGTTACAGTATGGTGGAGTTAACTTTTCAGATTGTCAAACTTATCACCATGCTCTTTGTTTCAAACAATCCACGTATTGGCTAATAGATATACTGATGATGACTGATGGACTCAGGTAGATTTTTTAATTTCTCCTTTTTCATTTAAATAATTATTAGGTTTTTCCCAACGACCTGCTAGTATGTCACAACCCATTCTTAAAAACACATGCAGATGAATCTACCCCAGTAGGAAGCTAGCTCTTTATACAGTATATCAAAATGAGATATATTGTGCAAACAGTCCAGGGGTTTTCTTACTAGTGGACAGGGGCTTACTCTAGTAATCCCAAGGTGCTCTATTAGAGGGTAGTGTGGTCGAGCAGCCTCAGGCTTATCAGAGAAGAGTGTTAGACATCTGCAAATACACACACAGTCAATAATTACTGCACACAACTCAATAAGGAAAGCCACACCAATTTATGAAAATAACACTTATCTTCATGTATGTACTTAGGCACCACAATCAATATGATCAGGTAAGTACATTTTGCAAGAGATATACTTTCAGGTTTTAAAAGTCTGCACTTAGTGCATTTTTCAGACGTGGGAACGTCATCCAATAGAGGAAAAACATACAGGTATAGTAAAGCGACTTACGGGACCAAACACCTGGATTCAAGGTAAGTGTGAGGCAAGGTCCAAGGCAGCATCAACAAGTCACACCAGGCAGCACCGGGGTGGCCAGATGCAAAGATGCTTTACAGCCTCGGGTGCCCAATGTTATTCTATGGGGGAAAAACATGCACTGCTTTTGGGCACTTTACAGCGACTTATGGGACCAATCTCCTGTACTTAAGATCCAAGGCAGCACCATCAATTCACCTCAGGCAGCACTGGGGGAGCCGGGTGCAGAGGTGCTTTTCAGCATTGGGTGCCCAACGTTAGCCAAGAGGGATCGGTCCAGTTAAAAGGAGGCTGCAGGTTTTGATTGAGAGGCCAGTTGGGCTAAACCCTCTTGAGGTGTTGAATTTTTGTCACCAGGAGCACCTGCGGTCGAGCGGTGAGTCAACAGTGAGCAAGTTCAAGGTAGGCTTTGTCTCTGGAGGGCTGGGGGACCATGCTGGCACCGCTGGCCCACTCCAGATCAGGCTAGGTGGCACGGGTGCAATGGTGCTTTCCGGTGTTGGAATTTGGCAGTCTGGAGTCCTCTCAGCTCTCTTAGGGTACATGCAGGATACAGGGAAGCAGATCTGCTCCTCAGCTTTTGTTGAAGGTAGGCAGTCCTCCCAGGCTTTTGGAGACACAACAGCTTGCAGAACTACATGACTTTGGTGCAATTTGGCCAGAACAGGAGAAAGGCCCGTGGGTGTTGCCAAGTCAGTTGCCTCTTCCTCCTTCTTTGCTTTCACAGTTCGAGTGTCCTCCTTCTTCCTAGGTCAGCAGGAATATGATTTTCTGGTGCCAGGGGCTCCCCTAAATACTGAATTTGGGGGTGTTATGGGAATGTAGGGTAGTAGCCAATGGGCTACGTACTCCTGGGGTCACTATGCCCCCTATATGACCACTTCCTGTGGGAAGTGGGCATAACCCTGTCCCAGAGTTCTTGGTTCTGCCATCACCAAGATGGCAGATTTTGAGATTTCATGTCTACATCAGGCAGCTCACCTTATGGGTGGAGCTGGCCTTACAGTGGACACACCTTTCTGACGGCTAATTTTCCCACCTGTCCAGGTGCTAAATAGGCCCTGGAGCGGGAGGAGGCAGCATCAACCTTCTGAGGGAAGCAAGATCTACTTACCAAGGGCAGTGGGCCTCTTTGAAGCCCCCTGCCTTGGAATACAGATTTGTGGGTCATCATGTTGGGAGTGGTGTGTTAACACCCCTGCCAGAGCAGGTTTTATTCCCGACTGCCCGAGAGCAGAGGTTCTCACCCTTGGGTGGCAGAAACCGGTCTGTTGGTGGCTGGCTAGTTAACCTGTCAGCCAGCCCAACAGCAGTTGGTAGGTTTTTGGGGGGCACCTCTAAGATGCCCTCTGGGTGCATGTATTAATAAATCCATCACTGGAATCCGTGAGGGTTTATTAATAAGAGAAGTCATTATGTAGCTGGGGAGCTCGTATTGACCAGCGTCTAGCACAGGTATTTAAAATGGCTTCCCTGTTCACTTACTATGTCTAAGAATCAGCAAAGATATAGTAGGACCATATTTGCTCATGAAGATATGCCCTCAACTGTAATACAATGCACCCTGCTTTAGGGCTGTAAGGTCAGTTGGGGGGGGGGGTGACTTACAAGTATTACAGGCAGTGTTAGGGAACATGGCATACAAGTATGTGCATGTCATGTTTTCACTTTCTGGAGCACCTTGTTATGCACCCTGCAGTGGCAGTCTATATGAGTTTTTGTGATGGGTCCCTCAAAGTGGCAGACGCTGTCCTGCAGCTCTTGGGATATCTTTTTTAGTACCCTGAGTACCAGAAGCACCATTTACTAAGGACTTACAGGGATGCTAAAGGGCCTGGCCACTTGAGGATCAATATTAACTGGTCTGTTAATCTGTGGACTAAAATTTGCCTCAAGATTAAAAAACTTCAACAGAAGCATACACTACCCAATCCTTTTTCTTTTTGTATATAATAGACTTCTTATAACTCCTCAAATGTTGTCCGAGATAACTCAACAACCTATCTACCACATGCTGGTCATGTGTTGAATGTAACACAGATTATAGACAATTAATTTAGTTGTCATTAATCTCCCCAGTTTTGGATTAAGGTTTGGGAACAGACAAATTCTGTATTTCAATCAAATGTTCATGTTTCCTGTGGCAATCTGTTTCTAGGCAGTTTATCAAAAGACTGGAGTGATTGCATGTTAAATGTTGAAACAATTGACCTTATGTTAGCAGTTGCATTACAACTTTTAACAAAAACTGGAAGCTTGGTGGTATGGGATGTGTTATAACCACAGATTTGATAGAGCTTATATTGCATCTCTCACACTTGTTATAAAAAGGAAAGTTCTATGGACTCCTGTTACAATTCATCTATATACCACTGCTATTTCATAAGCTTTACATCAACCCTGGATTGAAGAGGTGCCTAAACCCCTTTGAAAATCATTATTATCTCTATGTTACATACAATTTATAATTCATTACCACATGTAGCTAAAATTTGTGTATATATGTACATATATATATAGATAGATAGATAGATATTCACTGAAACAAAACAAATGTTACAGGGATGTTATAGTTAGGCTCACATTTCACTCGTACATAAGCAGTGAAATTCAGCAGTTATAGTTACCTGAGCTAACTATAACTTACACCCCCAATGCACTGCTTATGACCTCACATATTACATCACTCATGACATGGTCTGTGACATCACTGATTACATCATCCAGTGAGTGTGAGGGTTTTCTAAAACGTTATGCGTGTCAGGCATATATACTAAGGTACTACTAAAATTAAAGTAGTATACTTTCTGTGCTACTAATGAGTAAAACTATATCTAAAATATTGTGGCTGTGTGCATGTGTGTGAGAATGGGTGTCTGAATGCCTGTATGGGTGAGTGACTGCATGTATGAGTGTATAAGTAGGTATGTGAGTAGCTGTGTGGGTGAGTGGCTGTGTAACTATATTGGTGAGTGAGTGGGTGTGTCAGTGGGTGGGGGGTGTAAATGCCTGTATGGTTGAGGGAGTGGGTGTCTGAATGGCTGGATGAGTGAATGACTGGCTGTGTAAGTGACTGTATGGGTGAGTGGCTGTTTGGTTAAGTGAGTTAATGTGTCAGTGGCTCTACTGTAGAGAGTGTGTGTGAATGGCTGTATGGGCGAGAGAGCGGATGTTTGACTGCTTATCTGGATGTGTGAATGGGTATATAAGTGGTTGTGTGAATGCTTGTATGGATGAGTGAGTGGCAGTGTTGAGAGGCTGTATGGGTGAGTGATTGGCTAAATAGGTGAGTATACGGGCGTGTGAGCGTCTGTATGAGTGAATGAATGGGTGTGTGAGTGGCTCTATGGATGAGTGAGTGGCAGAGTGAGTACTTGTATGGGTCTGTGAGTGGGTGTATGAGAGGTTATATAGGAGTGTGAATAGGTGTGTGAGTGCCTCTGTGGACAATGTCATCAGTGATGTCGCTGACCATATCATGCGTGATGTAATATGTGGGGTCATAAGCACTGCACTGCGGGGGCGTATACTCCGCTAAGGTAACTAGAACTACTGATTTTCATGGCTTTGTATGAGTGAAATGTGAGCATAAATATAATGTCCCTGTAACATTTGGTTTTTTAAATGAATTTCTAAGGTTTCTTGAAATGTATTTCCTAACTACAACATCCTTGTAACCTTAGTTTTTTTTCAGTTAATTTCTAAGGTTTTTTTAAAATTCTACGTCCTAACTATAACGTCCCTTTAACCTTACCTTTGTTTGTTTTCATGGAATTTCTAAGGTTTTATTTTTTATTCTATTTTGTAACTATATCGCCCTTGTAACGTTTGATTTTTTGAGTAAATTTAAATTGTATTTTGTAACTATACTCTGCATGGCTTCAAAATGGTTGTGTGAGTGCTTGTATGGGTTGCTAAGTGGATGTATGAGTAGGTGTATGGGTCTGTCAGTGAGTGTGTGTGAGACGTTTTGTGGGTCTGTGAATGTGTGCATAAGTCTGAGTAGGTTTGTGAGTAAGTGCATGAGTGTCACTGGGTCTGTGAGTTGGTGCATGAGTCTGACTTGCTGTGTGTGTAGATGCACAAGTCAGATTGGGTCTGTGAGTGGGTGCGTCAGTGTCTCAGTGGCTATGTAAGTGGGTGTGTCAGTGTTTGAGTGGGTCTGTGAGTGGGTGCATGCTTATCTGTGAGGGTCTGAGTGGGTCTGTGAGTAGGTGCATGAGTGTCACTGTGGGTCTTTGAGTTGGTGTGTGAGTGAGTGGGTCTGAAAGTGGGTGTATGACTGAGTGGGTCTGAGTAAGTGCATGAGTGCTTCTATGAGTGAATGATTTAGTGTATGAATGAATTTGATTTAAAAAAACGAAATGTTGCCGTTATTTGTAAATTTGTTGCAACGTTACACACTGGGGGCTGTGCTGAGCATTGCGACGTATTCACAAATACAACGCATCATGAAAAAAAAAAATTATAAGGTCATAATTTCACCCTCGAAGACCTCTATTTAACAGCATAATGGATCAGGGTGGAGGTACCCTGACCCATTACACCACTTTCATCTTATTCTGTTTAGCCTTGGGGACCATGTCCCATTACCTAAAATGGCAGCCGCAACTTTTTGGTCTGGTTTGTGCAAGCCAATCACAGCATTCCTGTTAGTGCATGCATATGCAAATTTACCATGATAATCGCGGAAACGTTGCAACAGATTTTTGGCCCTAGATATATACATTTGTTTTTTCTTTAATTTCTCAAACATTTGAATGGATTTACACCAAATAACAAAAAGCGTAATCTGCCTACTAAAAGCTACCTTTCTTCCAAGTTTGGTGTAATTCCGTCCCCGGTGTAGGCTGTAGGTTGTGTTCAAACCTCCTAAGGGAACTAACATGGGAAATGCATGTTTTTTTAGCCCTCCTCCCTCTCCTGTTTTCTCGGCTCCCGCTTGACGGATCACCCCGCAACTTCCCATGCACAACAAGAATCATTGGCACACTTTTTGGGGGGGAAATTCCGTGAAGATTCGTCAAACAGTGGCAAAGATATAGGCAAGCTAAAACATGCTTTTTCTATGGAAACATGGTCTAACTGTAAATACCTACTGGCTACTGCCAGTAGGGAATACATTTATACTTTATAAAATGATGATTCTCAATGATTGTTGTTTTCTACAGAATGTTCCATGTATATTACACATGCTTCACTTTTCATTTACTGCTTAAAATTTCTAACTTTTAATTAATTTCCCACTATTCAGTCCTTTTCTATGTCTTTTTCTTCTCTTTATTTCCTTTTTACTTTTTGTTTCTACATTCCTTTTTGATCATACATAGATTTTTCTATACATTCCTTTCATTACTGTGATGGCAGTGATTCCTAGTGGTTTGCAAGTTGTGACCTGCCTGATTAATATTTATAAGATTGATCGATTTGTGACCCACTAAGAATCGCTATTTGAAAATTACAAGTTTCAAATATTAGGAACAGCAATTTCTTTCCTAATTGCTATTTAGGGACAATCACAATTAGGACATTGCTATTCCTAATATTAGTAAATCTGATGCTATTTCTTGCTGACCAAAGCAGTGGCACTCCACAGAGTGCCAGAGATCTCAGAATTCCTGAGATCTATGGCTGGTGTGGCTCACAGTCAGTATCCCAGAGGAGAGGGGACATCACCAGCAATGTCTGCAAGAAAACGTAGGTGCCGGAGAACTGCCTTGGTACTGCAGCCTTTTGTCTACTGAAAGAGGGGAGTGGAAGATATACTTACAGGAAGAGGTTGCCCACACAATATAGTCCACAGTGGAAGGGACGGTCCAGAAGAGTGGAGAGGGATCAAGATAGAAGCTGACCAGAGTGCTGGAGTGGGTCATCCTGATTCCCAATCACTGTTTTAACCATAACCAATACACCACTCCAACTAAAGAGCAGTAGAGAGTATGACCACATCTGTGGCCTTCAAAGACTGCCTGGCAAGCAACGTCTTGGGCTGAATAAAAAAGTGAGCAAAGAATGGCTAAAAAATCACCGGCACCAAAGGATCAATTCTCTTCTGTAGTTTGGGAGTGTAGCCATTAGGCCTGTTCTTCAACTGCAATCAGAAACCAAAGCTGTTGATGTTTGCAATGAACTCTAAAACAACATCTAGGAAAGGTGGGATCATTGTGCTCTCTCTCTCTCTCTTGACTGAGGAACTCACATTGGGAACCTTACTGTCACTATGCTCAAGTAATACAGACAACTCCTGCACTTTTGAACGTGTGCTCAAAGAAACTGGGACTTTTATGGCTTTAGGAAAAGCTCAGGTGATGGAACTGCCAGTGACTGGGGTATTGAAGGACTGGTTGGTAGCCACCAACACAGAGTCTGCTTACACTGTTCACAGTGAGCCTGCCGTTGAGAGGTTATTCTAAGCAGAGATGTGGAATTCCTACAGACTTATGCCCAGGAATATGTTTGGGGGAAAGGATAACACGTTTTCATGTTTGTTTTGTCCCCTGGACAAGAAGGCCCAAACTCCTGAAGCACAAACCCAGCAAAAACTGTATATATGGTTCATTAATGTAAAGCCTTTACTGTTGGGGCAAGAAAATACAGTGAACTGTAGGCCTCGCTTGTATTATGGACGGTGGGTCCAATATAAAAACATGTGAATATTTACAAAAAGTAACAATTTGTGGCCATTTATAATGATCCCTCAATGCTCTTCGATTATATGCAAATAAACGCTAGAGAATAGAAGCACCCTGGTGATTTTTTCAAAATAAAGCGCAATCAAATAATATTAGAAATTCGAAAAAATAGTGCATGTTACAGGTAGTTATGCTAAACTATTGTGCATTTTCTTTTATTTCTCTTTAGTCAAATAAAATTGATGCACACCAGTATTTAAAAAATAATAATTGTGAATCAGTGTAAAATCGGACTGCAACATTATTGGCTACATATAAAAACAAATTAGAGAACCCATTTTCAAAGTCACAAAAGTGTACATGCAGTTCCCGGACCGTGCACTGGGGCAGATTTAAGATTTTCAGGAATTCACAAGAATTTACTCCAAGCAAACATTTATAAATGACATAACTAACTAAGGAAATATACAAGCATATATTTGTCTGTGCAAAAATCTTCAGAACAAGTGCAAACTTGCTTGTTAAATTTTGTTTT
The DNA here is from genome assembly GCF_031143425.1 of Pleurodeles waltl. Classification (NCBI taxonomy): domain Eukaryota; kingdom Metazoa; phylum Chordata; class Amphibia; order Caudata; family Salamandridae; genus Pleurodeles; species Pleurodeles waltl. The sequence continues at coordinate 1,895,630,362 of NC_090440.1, forward strand.
CCTTATTTCTCAAGGGCAAAATCTTTTACGGAATAGGGAAACTACTTTCTCTGCGTACCAATCTTTGTATTTGAAAAGGGGACTTATTTAACCTTCCTAGCGACAAATTTCTGACTTTTTCCAGGGTGGGAATGGGATGGAGAAAGGTTGGTGAATACGCTTAAACATGTAGATCTGTGGGTGTACACAAACACAGCGTATTTCAGCCCTGGAAATACTACTTCCCGTCTACTTCCAGCTCATACGAGTAGATTTGTTCCCACAAAAATCTTCTAATGAGTAAATCCATTTATAAGTGTAATGAACAGGTTACTTAGAGTATCTGCAGAAGGAGCATTACAAAAGCTAAGTGCTGATTCCTCACCTACAGAATATTCCCTAGGCACCAGACTATATCTGGAATTTTTTTGAGTGCTCTCATGTATCACTTGGTGGTGCTGTGCAGCTCATGTTAACTTTGTCCGCAGAGCCAAGCTGCACGTGTCACCCCAGTACGGCGATGTCAGTTTCTTGCTACACTCTTCCAGTACCCTCAAACATAGAGCACAACAGAATCGAAGTGCCAATCTGCACATCTCAAAATTGGGTCCATTTAGATGTTAAAAAAGAAACCAGTGAGGAATTTTCAGTTAACGTGAGTATCTAGTTCTTCTGATGAATACTTGGAACTGCAGATTCTTCACTTTTAGGATAGATACCAAAACAGTACCTCCCTAGGGTGGAGGGTCCTTGGAATGGACTCAGTGCAGAAACTCCTGCAGGAACGAATGGGCAAAATGTTCTTCACATTGGACCTGACTGTCAAGGCAATAGTGCTTGGTGAATGTACACACTGATCGCCGACTGATAGATGTGTAGAAAAGACACTCAAGTGCCAACATTTTGGTAGTAGCCTTGGCCCTGGAAGAAAGGGCACTCTGACCTTCCAGAAGCTGCATTTTGGCTTGTGAGTAGCAGAGCGTAAAACAGAGGACTATCCACCATGATTAGAGCCCTATTCTGTACTGCCTTACGTTTCTTTCCTCTAGAGAACCCCACAAAGCTGATAGTCCTCCTGATGTTCTTTGGTGCGATCTATGTAGAAGTGCAGGGCTCTTTTGAACCGATGGAGTCTCACCTCTTTCGAGAGGTGGGAAGGGGCAAAGAGTATTGGGAGCCTGATGGCCTGCCAATATAAAATCAATCAATCAATCAATCAATATTTGTAAAGCACGGCTACTCACCCTGAGGGTCTCAAGACGCTGGGGGAGGAGGAGGAGGGGAGGGGCCTAATCCGAAGAGCCACACCTAGAGGTTCTTCCTGAAGACGGTAATCAACGGGCTTTGTCTGAGGTGCAGGGGGAGGTCCTTCCAGCTCTTTGCTGCAGTGTAGGTGAAAGATTGTCCTCTGGTGGTGGTTTTGCGGATGTGAGGAATGGTGGCCAGGGCCATCTGGGCGGAGCGGAGGGATCTGGCGGTGGTGTGGAAGGAGACACGATGGTTCAGGTAGGCTGGTCCTGCATTGTGTATAGCCTTGTACGTGTGGATGAAAAGCTTGAAGGTGATTCACTTCTCAACCGGTAGCCAGTGGAGGATCCTCAGGTGTTGGGAGATGTGTTCTTGGTGAGGGAGGTCCAGAATGAGTTTGGCGACGGCGTTCTGGATGAGTTCAAGTTTTTTGATGTTCCTAGTTGAAGTGCCGGCATAGAGGGCGTTGCTGTAGTCAAGCTTGTTAGTGACTAAGGCGTGGGTGACTGTCCTGCGACAGTCTGCTGGGATCCATCTGAAGATCTTCTGAAGTTTGCAGAGTGTGTGCTAGCAGGAGGAGGTGATAGAATTTACCTGGCAGGTTATGGATAGGGAGGAGTTGAGGATGATTCCTAAGTTGGGGGCGTCCTCAGTTGGTGCAGGGGGGTGGGGGGTGCTGAGGGATGTGGGCCACCAGGAGTCATCCCAAGCTGAGGTGGCATTTCCGAAGATGATGAGCTCAGTCTTGTCGGAGTTGAGCTTGAGGCAGCTTTCTCTCATCCAGGTGGCGACAGCTTCGATTCCTGAGCAGAAGTTCCTTTTGGCCGTGTCCGGGTCTTCAGTGAGGGAAATGATGAGTTGTGTGTCATAGGCATAGGGCACGATGTTCATACCATGGCTTCTGACGATGGCAGCAAGAGGGGCTATGTAGACATTGAACAGTGTGGGACACAGTGAGGATCCTTGAGGGACTCTGTAGTTGACTCCTGTGGGTCTGGAAGTGTAGGGCGGGAGTCTGACCATCTGCATACTCACGGAGAGGAAGGAGTGGATCCATTCCAGGGCTCTTCCACGGATTCCTAGGTCATGGAGTCTGGTGTGTTGAGTGCTATAGGAGACTGTGTTGAATGCTGCTGAGAGGTCGAGGAGTATGAGTGCTGCGGTGTGGCCACAGTATAGGAGTAATCTGATGTCGTCAGTGGCTGCCAGGAGGGCTGTCTCTGTGCTGTGGTTGCTGTGGAAGCCGGACTGGGAGCTGTCCAGGGAGTTTTTGGCCTCGAGGAAATTCCGTTGTTGTGCGTTGACTGCTTTCTCCGGTACTTTGGCGCGGTAGGGTAGCAGCAACATGGGCCGGAAATTCTTTAGTTCTGATGGGTCGGCCGAAGATTTCTTCAGAAGAGGCCGTATTTCGGTGTGTTTCCAGTCCTCGGGGAAGATGCCCGTGTTGATGAAGCACTTGATAGTGTTGCGGAGCTCGAGGGCGTTGGATGCGCTGGCTCTGATGTATATGTGGTGCGGGCAGTGGACCGAGGGGGCTCCGGAGTGGGTGCTGTTGACTGTTTCCTCTGTGGTGAGCGTGGACCAGCTGTGGATGGTCTGGGTGGGCTTGGGGGAGGAGGGCGAGAGGAGGAGGGCCGGTCACCGGTTCTGGTGCCAGGATATTCCAGGAGGAAGCTGATGTAGATGTCCTGGATCTTGTGGTGGAAAAAGGAGGCAAATTTGTCGCAAAGGTCCTGTGACGGGGTGATGCTGGTGGCGTCGAAGGAGGGATCTGTGAACTCGTTGATGACTGAGACGAGTTCCTTAGAGTTGTGTGCAGAGGAGTTGATGCACTCCCGGAGTGCGTCCTTCCTTGCATTCTTGATTTTTTGTCCGTGGGCGGCAGTTGCAGCTCTGAATGAGGCAAGGTCTTCGCTGGTTTGGCTGTTCCTCCATTTTTTTTCTCTAAACGTCTGCGGGTACGCTTTGATTCTTGGAGTTCGGTGGTGAACCAGCTGGCTTTCTTAGGAACGCATATAGCCGATGTCAGCCTGAAAGGGCCGACAGTGTTGGCGCATTCGGTGAAACAGCATCGCTGCCGCCCTGGTCGTCAAAACCAGCTTGTCTGGAAAAAAGGCGATGAAGGGTGACTGCACTGAGACAACCTGGAGCTCACTCAGGCAAAAAGCTGAAGGGACTGCAATGAGAAAGGCGGTTTTGAGAGTCAGAAGGCACAGCAAACAGTTGCGCATGGGCTTGAATGGTGTACACATGAGGAAGGTGAGGACAAATTAAAGTCCCAATGTGGTATTACAAACAGTTTGGGAGGGAACACGTGTCAAAACCTTTAATAAAATGCAACACAAAAAGTGATTTAAAGAAGGATGGTTTTCCCAGTAAACAGAAAAAGACTGAAAGGGCAGACAGACATTCTTTGATAGTGCCCAATGCAAGGTCCTTGTGGGGTAGAGGCACAAGAAACAGAAACACATCTGAGAGTTTGGCTTCTAAGGGGTCTATATAAGCGGGCCTCATACCAGGCCACAAACTGGTCCTGGAGTAGATGGATTTTGTGGATGTCATTGTCATTTCTAGTTGGCCCCTACAACCGCCAGAGGTAGATCATCTACAGTCACTCTATCCTGAATAATTCTCCTAGAGAGATCACTCTTGGGAACTCCAACACACAGATGTTTTGACACTGAATGTTCTCAATGGTGGCAAACAGACCTATCCAAGGTTCTCCTGACTTCTAGAAGATAGTGGGTGCCACATTGGGGTGTAACCACCACTTATGATCCGCCAGGTGCTGAGGGATGAGTTTGATTGCCCTGGTGTATAAAGATCCTGCTGGATGGTTCATAATCAGGGAAATGCCCTGATGCTCCGACCAACTCCAGAGGCAGGATAGGGACATCGTTCCCTTGCACACTGGAAAGTAACTGTAGAAGAACTGTCAACTGATGAGTGGGAGCTGAGCTCCAGATCAGCATATGTAGGCCCGGAAAGAAATTAAGCAATTGTGCCACACTGGGGGGGGGGGGGGCGGGTGCTCGTATGCAAATTGGCTCGGTCACTTCCGGTGCGTAACAAAATCTGTGCGGAGCTGTGCTCCTCCACCTAGCTGCGCATAGGAGTATTGCTATGAAATTTTTCAGATACTGTCCCTGGGGAGTATTCTAAATATGAGAAATCAATATTTAGAATTATCCGTCAGACAGCAATTTTTGCACATGTAAGCTAAATTTACATGTGCAAGTAACTTTGAGAATCAAGCCCATAACATTTTGATTCTGAAAAGCCTTGCACTCCTCAGCTAGTTGTAAACCCAAATGCATCACTGAACTAGCACTTATACATGTTCATAATTATGATAAACATGGGACCGTTAATTGAAAGGATTTGCCCAACACCCACTTAATGTGGTAAACTAGAGATGGTCAGACTATGAGAGGTCTAATTGATCCTCAGTTGGCAACATATAATTTATGTTGATGATACACAAATTATATTGTGAGTGGGTAGCACATCTGATTTGGCACAACAAACTTATGAGAGTTCTAACCACGGAATGGTTCCAAACTGCAATAAACTTACCTCAGATAAGACTGAGGGCCCTATCTTGTCGGACCTCGAGTTCGCGGCCTCTTAAATTAGGGCAAAGCCCCACTTCAGAACAGACTGCAATAAAGTTGGTGTTCATCATGATGACTCTTTATTTTTCTCACCATAAATAGAGAAAGTCACCTGTGTTATTTCTCAGCTGAAGATTTTAAGAAAATGTTTGTGTTTTATTCACACATCTACATATTTCTCAATTATTTGCCTGCAAATTGGGTCTAGGCTGGATTACGTTGATGCCATCTACCCGAGACTTCAAGCCTACCAACTACAGTATCTTCATCTAGTTCAAAACTGGGCTAAATGTCATCGGCCAAGCCATACTCTGATAGAAATCCATATTTGAGCTATGCATTGTCTCCCTATTGAAAAATACATTGTTTTTAAAGCCGATTGGCTGATTTAAACACACATATTTGCAGACCGGTTTTTATTAAGAAGCTATTTGGTAAGGGCTTGTTAGAGTACTTCACTACTCATCGGATAACTTGTAGTGGGCCCTTAAGGTTAGGAAATGTAGGCAAGGGGCACAATCTTTGCTTTTCAGGGTGCTTTACTGTGGAATTCTATTCAACACCGACTAAGAGCCCAAACTAACCTGCTTAAATTTAGAAAGCAGCTCAAAATGTGTCTATTCACTAAATAATCTGGTTTTAGTATTCAGTCACAAATGGACTTCTTTCTAACACCGGGAAACTGTAAGGTAGCTGTGCGCTTTATACATTTCCTACATAAAAAAAAATAGGCAGTGGAGAGCAAATATCATCCAGACGGATTCACAGTAACTTGTGTGAAATCAAGTAAATGCTTTAAAAGTAAACTTGCCAAAGCAATTCACAAGACGCTTCCTCAGAAACTAAAGTAATTAAGGGAGTAATGGTCCAGTTAGAACAATGGTATCTCCTGAACTCGGCTGTAACCAGAACTCTGAAATAGCTCAAATACTAGTATATTCAGAGCCATAAAGTGATCCAAAAGCTGCCTTACATTAATAAACCAAGCCTGTGATTAAGAAAGGATTTGACATAAATAGAACCCCTGCATGTTCAGAGTCTGGTATAATTAGAAACGTGGCATAATCAGAGCCTTTTTAGAATCCAAACCTTGACATAATATCAGAGGGAAGTACTGGAGCTCTGATATGTGAATGCGGCTATATTGTCACTCACTTCACGGCACCAAATGGGGCAAGTAGATTATTACACAGCGTAGACAGATTTCTGAAGGATCCCATCTCTTGGACAAGTAGATATTTTCAGAAATTCCAGAGCCCTAAAAACCGGATATGTTTTGGCTGCCTATTTTACCAGACTACCTGTCATAAAACCTTGCGTCCATAGAATTATACCTGTGTGTAGCTTTCTGTTTTGTCATCATACAGTACTTCTATTTTATAAAAGATAAGCACTGGATGAGACAATGTTATTGCACGGTGTTTTGTAACAGACTACCTCGTTGAGAGCCTTGGACTCGCCCCATTACTCTGAGGGGAGTTTCTGATTTCATCCAGAGAGCGGAGTAATACATTGATGAACCCTAGGGCTAATTCACTATCCCTTATACTCCTTAAACCAAATTAATGATCATGAAGGACATGGTTTTGTTCAACATTTTTTGGGAGTTGTCTCACCACCGGATTCTCCAGGATCTTGGTATTCAATTCCTATGAGATTGCTCAATGGGTACCAAATCTTCAAATACAGCTGTTGATTTAACGAGAGTGGAGTCAGGGATTTAGGAACAATACAGTCCAAAAGGGAGTCATTAATCATTTAGAGGAGGCCACTTCATAGAGAGGGAAGATACAGCTGCAGGTACTGTACAGTAAGACAATAAAAGTATTTTCCAGCTTTGCTGAACACAGTTTCCTGATTCTGACACTTATCCAGTGTCGCCGATATATTAAGAGAGAGATTCTCTACCAAGGCTTCAGGCCACATATATTGGGCCTACATTTTTGAGGAACTGTAGTGCTTGTTTAGAATTGCCACCTGATCATATCCAGGCCTAGAAGACACGGAGGAAGGATTTAGGGCTGGCAGCACTTGTTACTGGAGGAGAACAGATGCGCAATCAGGACTAATCTATGTTCCAAATGAAAGTGATCAATCAAGGTGGATTCAACTGTGGCAGAAGGAAGTAAATGAATGTCCATCCATAATAAACTTAAGCTGTGATATCTATTGTGGTTGGGATCCAATACACCCACTTTGTACCGATGGAGTATCTCTCTGTATATAAAATCATCAAATGTGCATTTCACATCATTCTTTAAAAAGCAGTATGCAAAGCTCATCAGGCTTAATAGACAGGAGCAGATTATATTAAGGCATGAGGGATGGAATGTGTAGGAAATTGGCCTTTTATGTGTGGTGGTACCATTTCTTCACCTTTTATTGTTCCCTATATTTTTGTTTCCTTTCAAACTCAGTCATTTTACCCCTGCTAACCAGTAGTAAAGTGCCTATGCCCCCACCCCTCTCTTGACATTGTCAAACGAGCATACTCTTAATAGGCATATTTAACTTGCCTGTAAGTCCCTAGTATATAGTACAAAGGGCACCCAGGGGCTGGAAGGTAAATGCCACTAGTGGACTGCAACACCTATTGTGCCACTCACTACAGTGGGTGCCAGAATTACTTTAGGCCTATTATTGTAGCCTGAATCTAGCGGTGTAAAACCTGCAATTCAACCTATCAAAATAAACCCTTTTGACAGGTAAAAACCTCCTGCTGAAATAATAATAAGACACCTCTCAGTAGACCTTGTAGCCCACAAGGCAAGGTGCATGGTATTTAAAAGTAGGGCTCATAAAAATTTAGTGTTATCGTCTTTACAATGTCTACCACCCAAACCCTATTTTCACTGTGGGAAAGCTGAAAGGCCAACAGAGAAACACTGGAAAGCAATGCTAAATACTAAAGTTGGGAAAAGGACTAGCTATAAAAATAATGAAACAATGATTTTTAGGAGATACTGAAAAGCCAATTCAATCATGAAGTCAGATTTATAACAATATTAAGGGAAATTAACTTTTAGCAAGTTACTCTTTCATTGTTGGAAGTGTCAGAAGACTAATCAGTATAGTCCTCATCCAGGTCCCAGTGAAATTCCTCCCTGAAGCACGCAATATGCTGACCTGAATGGGCTGAGATGATTCCTCTGAAACAGGCAGAATATGCAGGGTGAGGCTGTGGGCTGCCTTTTGACAGCATAGTGGCAGATCCTGCTTGAGAGGTCTGCTGATCCACAAGTGATACAGGATGCCAAAACAATTCTTGTGTATCCACTGTCTGGTTGCTGAAGTACCCTGCGTTTAGTGTTGACACTAGGATTAAAACTTTCACCATCTTGAAAATGCCCAAAGCGGGTAGGGTTGACCCTAGAAACTTTTACTTTATTGGTTAGGGTGTGCCCAGGAGTCATTCCCACCCACTAGTTAGTGCAAGGCATAGATGTGGCACCTGCAGGACCTTCTGGACCTGAGGAAGTACACAAAAAGACTGGACCAGCAAAGAAGTGGACTCCAAGAGTCATACGGTTTACCTCCAGTTCCAGCTACAGGTATACAATCTGAAAGAGGTCTTTTCCTGAAAGTACCCAGGTTACCAGTGACAACTGGGGCTGGGCAGGACCCTGCTGCGGGCATGTGCCTGAGACTTTGCAAGTCTCCAAGTGCTTCTCCCGAGGTCATGGGGCGCTTTACAAGTATGCTCCTGTGGCGGGTTGGGACTTAAAGGACTAAGGGCCTGATTTAGAAGTCAGCAGAGGGGAATAATCTATTGTAAATGTGATGGATAACCCACTCGCCATATTACGATCCCATTCTATCCTATGAGGATCGCCTTCACCTTTGTGACGGTGTATACCCTCTGCTGACATCTAAATCAGGTCCTAAGTTGGAAGGTAAAATCTTTGACTAGGACAAATCTGTATGTGTATACGAACCACATTCCATGATGGTCAGCATCAAATTGCGTCTAGGTCCTGGTCGCCCGAGACCATTGACTATTACAGGCGCTTTGTGCTTTTGGTACCTTTTCTACTTCAAACTTTAAAAATGTATCACTGGTTACCCTTATTGGACTTTTATAATTCTATTGTATTTTTGTTTATTACACTTTACTCTGTTGTTATAATTCCGGTAGGATTTTTATTGCTTTGCATTTGACTTTGTTACTGTTTTGCTACCATATAAATAGTTTTCATATTGTCATAAATTACACCTGCCTGCTTAACTGGGGATTGGGTAAGGTTAATTTTGTGATGTTAAGGGTTCATCCTGTCAAGGGTTGTTATTATTCCTTTAGGTGGGCAGTCACCCACCACAAATAATAATCTAATTTCTTACAGAGTGTATTTAGTGTTAGTGATCCCACAAACGTGTGACACAGCTTTAGACTATGCTAAAGATTGTGGATTCAAAAGTACTTAACACCACACATTGAAATTAAAAAGCAGAACAAAAACAGTAGACAAGTAAATATTGCAAAACTCACAATGTCATAATAACCTCTTGCTGCAACTCAGGACCCACTTGATTGAATGGCGTCAGGCCAAGAAAATCAGATTTTGGGAGTCTCCTTTGGACCAAGCGGCTCGGTAAAATATGAGTCTTTAGGATTTAGTGGGGACATCCCAAAAATGTGCCAGGGATCAAAATGATGCAAAGCCCTACTTAAGATCTAACTAATTTGGTTGATGTACACTGAACCTGTATGACCATTGAAACAGTTTGCACCTTAATGCATGTACGAGAATGGGGCATCACACACTCCCTGGTTAGTGCCCATGCATATCCGTGCATGGTTAGCAGGAAGCACTGACCTACCGGTTGAATGGTGCGTGAGAGGAAGATAGAGAAACTACATTAGCAAAGTAGATATAAAATGACAGACTGGAACAAAGCCTGAGGAATTACTAGGGGCTCAGATTAATTCAAGTATTCCAGGCTCCACCTTTTTGTTTTCTGAAGAGTCAGCAAGAGGCTCCTGTCCATGCCTTGATTTTAGTGTTAAGACATGTTGAATCTGCAGAAGATAACAGCCTAACTCCTGTCAGTGTGCATAAAAACGCATACTAGCTCAACAGACGTACCAACTTACACCCCGTTTAATCAACAGCTTAGGATAGGACCTGCTCAGTGCGCTAGGAAAGCACGTTACTATCTGCAACAAAAGTTTTATAGATGGTAAGAGTTGCAAATGCACATGCATTACATACAGGGTTTGCCCCAGTCAAGCCCGTTCTCTTGACCCAGGAGAGTCCAACTGTTGGCTTAATGTAGAGAACAACTGCAAAGTTCCTGTCACTTGACACTTATCATCAACCATCAACTCAGATGTTTCCTGCAGGGGTGCTTGCAGGAGAGATGGTGTACTAAAAGTGGACGTTTATGGAAATCTTTGAATGAGAGTCAATCCAAAAATACCGACTTTCTTGGCCCCCAGGATAACTACATGCTTTAGCTCAGCTTCCTAACAGCGCACTATAGCTCTTAAGAAAATGTACCACGCCAGGTTGAGAAAGCAAAGTTGAAACGCAATGCCCAATGTGGTTAGTGTGGACGATGGCAAGGCAGCCATTTTAGCAAATGTCAACAGGTTTCGAGGCTAAGATCAGAGGGAGAGCACACAAGTGACTTATGGATAAATCTCAATTTCCATATTGTGGAATTTAGAGAACACTGGCCGTGTGGGAAAAATTCAAGTTACAAAACATCAGATTAAAAAGGAATGAGATTATGTACACTCAAATTAACACAACCCGGGAAATCTCTTGTGTTAAACAGTCACAATGATAAATGCTGATTCATTCTGGGGCGTGACATTCTGCTGCAGTCACATCAGACTTTCAGGATAAGGGACTGGGGAATATTCTCCCGATTTCCAACACATTCAGTTCACATTTGACCCCAAGCTATACACATGTGAAAAAGTAAATCCCCATGAAGCAGCACTTGGTAAGAAAAATGAGGAGACATTACACGATTTAGTTAATTTTGGTATCATGGGCAGTTCAATACATGGTGTTGGGTTACAGAGACTTTAGCATCCACAGCACTGCTTTCGACATCAGCCAGTCTAGCAGTGACCTAAATTCATCTCCATGTTTTCATCTGTTGGACTGTCCTTTTGAAGCACCCTAGTTATTTGCTTGAATCTTGTAGAGTAGTAACCATTGAGCTAAACACTAAATGTGATGAACACCAGTGAGTACTGCACGGAAGCTCGTAGTGAGTAGGTTTGAACCCACTCAATTATCGTTCAAAGCGGTTAGATTTCAAATGTGGCTATCAGCGATTTAGCTCATGGTGTGTGTGACATAAAAGCCATTTTGCTCTTTGCATGCAAGAAAGCTCAATTGCAAGTGTGATGGAAAACATTTTAAATCGATACCAGTTTACAAGCCAATCCATTCTCATGCCAGTGTAGCTGTCCAATTGAGCAAAGCGCGCTGTTAGAGGCGAATTTCAACTTCATTTAAAAAAAAAAAAACACTGCCAAAGCTAACAGGTTTGGGGTTCACCAACAGCCTTTTGGCTTTGTCAAATCTTGTTTTGTCATGGATGTGCTCCTTGTGAAAGGGCAGAATGCTGTAGTTCCCAGTAAAGTTAGCCAGTGGCTGACACATTACACCATCCAGTGTGCAGTAGTGGACAGAAGAAAACTGTGATGACAACAGAGTAATGGATGATGAGGGTTACCGGCAATGCCCTATGAATTAAGTTTATTGCACGTATAATTTTAGTAACATCAAAATGTCTGGGCCAACACAAGATATATTAAAAAAACAAGAATTCCTGAATTTTTGAGATATATTGATAAGGTGTATTGAACTACTTTGGCCTTACTATTTCTGCAACACTCTGTCACGTGACCATCAAGATCAGTGTGTCACAGAAGAAAGAACGAGGAGCGTGCAGATCAGACCAAAGAACTTTGACAGTCCTTTATAAAACTGGGTTACAGGCAATTGCTCACTGAAGTTGCAATGCTCACAAATAAAGGCCGGAGGTAGAATTGCATTTCTAAGCGAGAACTAATGTTTTCACAAAAATATCCCAATATGTTCGTTGGCCCTTTTGGGGAAAAGATAATCCGTTTCCCTGCACTGCAGGAACACACGAAGAGAGAAGGTACATTTTTAAAATGTCATTCAAGCTTGTAATAACGTTTTTCCATTACCCCATTAAAAAGAACCCAAGCACTGCGTAAACCATTCGACAATATAAACAAGAATATAATTCTTATTGACACAAAGCTTACCCCTCTGTGGGCCAAGCAGCTGTTGCTTCTTTAACAAGTGCTTCACTGTTTCTGGACAGATGGCAATGCTGCAAATCCCTTCTTGGACCACGAAGCAAGAATTTAAGAGAGCCTTTTCATTATAGCCAATACCTTAAGCAGTGAATAAAGCGACTGTCATTCCCAGGCAGAGGGCAAGAGTGCGCAAGTAAGAGAGTCCTGCTCAGTTTTAAAAGATGACAATACAGCCATACATAAAAACATTAATCTTAACGTCACTGAATAACGAACTGGACACTCTTCATGATCTTATCCACTTTAATGTGACAAAAATCATTTTCTATGAAAGTGAACATTATAGTGTAAAAGGAGATTCAAGTTTGACATTTATTGGGGTCCGAGTTGTACTCTGTCAATTTCGTTTGTCTTTTGTCTACTTTTGGCCTAGGAGGAAGTGATTACAGGTGGCAAAGTCCATTGCGAACCTGCTGGCCACCACCTTGCTCCCCATTGACTTCTGAAAGAAAAGCCCTGAGAGCTTCAGCACCCCACTTGGTATGAAGAGGACTTCTCAAACTGTAGGCACTTGCTGGATGGAGCTGCTCGTTCTTAGCTTCTTTTGGACACAGTGATCCAGGCCTCCTCCTTCGGCGATGTCACCAGCTCATACCGCGTCTCGATGACCTGCCCTGGCACTGGGTGCAAGCGCAGTTTTCTCACCAGCACGCTCAACAGCACTGTCGCCACAACATAGGCAAACCTAGGAGGTGAATGGAGGAAAAACAGAGAAGTACAAATGAGCTGTTTGCTTTTGGGGGCGGGGAGAGAGCTTGTAATTTTCAAGTAATTAAATATGAACTGCATTAATTACTCAACTTCGTCAGATACAACAGATCCAATTTTTCTCCACAAACACTTTGACTTTAGCTCTCGCATGGAAAAATACTGCACAAGAAAGTCCAAATAGATCACAACTCCGGTCAGATCTCTTTTTCTGTGGGGTTTCACCCCTGAATTGATACGCTGGGCGAATATGGAATGCAACAGCAGGTTGTCGCATAGGAACACGCATGTGGCTGCTACAGACATATCTTGTTGAAGACACCCCTGTTCAGATGACATTTCCTTGAACTCCTGCCAATACTGGGAGAGTCTGCTTGGAATCACATTCCACTTCTAGAGTATATCGTTTGTGTTGCCCCTATACCTATGTGCTCTCCTTGCAATCTATTGTGACTGTACATTGCTTTTTATTGCTATTACTGCATATTTTTGGTATTGTGTACATATATCTTGTGTATATTTGCTATCCTCATACTGAGGGTACTCACTGAGATACTTTTGGCATATTGTCATAAAAATAAAGTACCTTTATTTTTAGTATATCTGTGTATTGTGTTTTCTTATGATATTGTGCATATGACACCAGTGGTATAGTAGGAGCTTTACATGTCTCCTAGTTCAGCCTAAGCTGCTCTGCTAAGCTACCTCTTTTATCAGCCTAAGCTGCTAGAAACACCTCTTCTACACTAATAAGGGATAACTGGTTCTGGTACAGAGTGTAAGTACCCCTTGGTACCCACTACAAGCCAGGCTAGCCTCCTACATTGGTTGTGCAGCGGTGGGATAAGTACTTGCAACTAATTACCACTTTGTCATTTTGTACTTTTCATAAGAGAAAAATATGCAAAACAAGTTCAGTGTATGTACACCTAACCAAAAAGTTTTGCTTTTCTTCTCTTACTCTATTGCTAAGTGCTGAAAAGTACCTCTAAACTTTCAAAAAGTTTCTTAAAAGTTGAAAAAGTTTTTTTTCTGTTACTTAAAAAGTTCTGAAACTTTTTCTTTCTTTTTCTGTCCCTTAAACCTTTTTCTATCATGTCTGGTACAGGTCAAACTCTGGATCTGACCAGCAATGCTTATGACCACCTTAGCTGGAAAGGTGGAAGGAGTCTCTGCATTGATAGAGGTTTAGGGGTAGGGAAGAATCCCTCTAGAGAATTGCTGGTTAATATGCTCATTGAACATGATAAGGCCATAGCTGGCACATCAGGTGACAGATTAGCTGATGGTTCACACTCTGACTCTGGGGTAGCCCCAGCAAAAGTGTTAGATGGGAACCTTCCCAACCTGCCCCTTAGCAGGCCACCTAGCAGGGCTGGTACTTATGTGAGTTCTCATCATAGTAGGGAGATTACTCCTTTAGGCCAGGTTGTTAGAGTGCCATCTGTTAGGGACAGGTCTCCCTCTGTCCATTCACACCATTCTTCTGTGTCTAAGCATGCCCAACCCACCAACCCTGATGACAGAGTGTTAGAAAGGGAACTCAATAGATTGAGAGTGGAAGAGTCCAGGCTGAAGCTTAAAAAGCAACAGCTGGATCTACACAGGGAAGCATTTGACTTAGAAAAAGAAAGGCAGAGTTTGGGGTTTGGACCCCATGGTGGCAGCAGCAGTATTACAGATAGTAATCCTGTAAAAGAGCATGATTCTAGGAATCTGCACAAGATAGTTCCCCCTTACAAGGAGGGGGATGACATTAACAAGTGGTTTGCTGCACTTGAGAGGGCCTGTGTTGTACAGGGGGTCCCTCAAAGGCAGTGGGCTGCTATCCTATGGCTATCTTTTAGTGGAAAGGGCAGGGATAGGCTCCTTACTGTGAAGGAAAGTGATGCCAATAATTTTACAGTTCTTAAGAACTCCTAGATGGTTATGGCTTAACCACTGAACAGTACAGGATCAAGTTCAGAGAAACCAAAAAGGAGTCTTCACAAGACTGGGTAGACTTTGTTGACCATTCAGTGAAGGCCTTGGAGGGGTGGTTACATGGCAGTAAAGTTTCTGACTATGAAAGCCTGTATAACTTAATCCTGAGAGAGCATATTCTTAATAATTGTGTGTCTGATTTGTTGCACCAGTATCTAGTGGACTCAGATCTGACCTCTCCCCAAGAATTGGGAAAGAAGGCAGACAATGGGTCAGAACAAGAGTGAACAGAAAAGTTCATACAGGGGGTGA
Source organism: Pleurodeles waltl (assembly GCF_031143425.1). Classification (NCBI taxonomy): domain Eukaryota; kingdom Metazoa; phylum Chordata; class Amphibia; order Caudata; family Salamandridae; genus Pleurodeles; species Pleurodeles waltl. The sequence continues at coordinate 1,895,645,455 of NC_090440.1, forward strand.
CAAGGATGGCAAGAAGAAGGATGGTAAGTCTTCAGATAAGGGTGGGGACAAATCTAAAAATGAGTCTTCATCAGGCCCACAAAAACACTCTGGTGGGGGTGGTGGGCCCAAATCCTCTTCTAATCAAGTAAAGAAACCATGGTGCTATTTATGTAAAGTAAAAGGCAATTGGACAACTGATCCCAGTTGTCCAAAGAAAAGCACCGAGCCTCCCACTACCACAACCCCTACTGCTACACCTAGTGCCCCTAGTAATAGCAGTGGTGGTGGGAGCAAACCTACTAATAGCCAAACCAAGGGAGTAGCTGGGCTCACTTTTGGTAATTTAGTTGGGGTTGGTCTTGTTAGGGAGACCACAGAGGCTGTGTTAGTCTCTGAAGGTGCCATTGATTTGGCCACCTTGGTTGCTTGTCCCCTTAATATGGATAAGTACAAGCAACTTCCCCTAATAAATGGTGTTGAGGTTCAGGCCTACAGGGTCACAGGTGCCAGTGTTACCATGGTAATAGAGAAACTGGTCCACCCTGAACAACACCTACTTGGTCACCAGTACCAAGTGACTGATGCTCATAACAACACTCTTAGCCACCCCATGGCTGTTGTGGATTTCAACTGGGCAGGGGGTGGGGGGATTACTGGTCCAAAGAAAGTTGTGGTTGCCTCAGATTTACCTGTAGACTGTCTACTAGGGAACGATTTAGAGACATCAGATTGGGCAGAAGTGGAGTTGGAGGCTCATGCAGCAATGCTGGGCATTCCTGGGCATATTTTTGCTTTGACAAGGGCTCAGGCCAAAAAGCAAAAAGGACAGGGTGACTTGGATCCTGGAACAATGGACCAAGTGCTCCCTAAAGCTAGGGTTAGTAAAGGTAAAACACTACCTACTATCCCTCCCTCTACAGTGGATTCTACTTCTGAGGAAGAAGAATTTCCACCCTGTGCAGAACCTACACCAGAGGAGCTGGAAGCAGACACTGCTGAGCTTTTGGGTGGAGGGGGGCCTGCCAGGGAGGAGCTGAGTGTGGCACAGCAGACCTGTCCCTAGAGGGTCTAAGACAGCAAGCTGTCAAACAGCAAAATGGGGATGTCAGTGACTCTCACAGAGTTTACTGGGAGGACAACCTCTTGTATACTGAAGCAAGGGATCCAAAACCTGGAGCAGCCAGGAGATTGGTGATTCCCCTGCAATACAGAGAGTTCCTCCTAACTCTAGCCCACGACATTCCCTTGGCTGGACATTTGGGGCAAATGAAAACATGGGACAGGCTTGTTCCCTTGTTTCATTGGCCTAGAATGTCAGAAGACACAAAGGAATTTTGTAAGTCCTGTGAAACCTGTCAAGCCAGTGGCAAGACAGGTGGCACCCCAAGGGCTCCCCTTATTCCACTACCTGTGGTTGGGGTTCCCTTTGAAAGGGTAGGGGTTGACATAGTTGGCCCCCTTGACCCTCCTACTGCTTCAGGCAATAGGTTTATTTTGGTGGTAGTGGACCATGCCACCAGATATCCTGAAGCAATTCCTCTAAGGACCACTACAGCTCCTGCAGTGGCAAAGGCCCTCCTGGGAATCTTTTCCAGGGTGGGCTTCCCAAAAGAGGTGGTATCAGACAGGGGTAGCAACTTTATGTCTGCTTACTTAAAGGCAATGTGGAAGGAATGTGGTGTAACATACAAATTCACCACACCCTATCATCCACAAAAAAATGGACTGGTTGAGAGGTTTAATAAAACTCTCAAAGTAATGATAATGGGACTCCCTGAAAAACTCCGGAGGAGATGGGATGTCCTGTTACCTTGCCTCCTTTTTGCTTACAGGGAGGTACCCCAAAAAGGAGTGGGCTTCAGCCCCTTTGAACTCCTCTTTGGGCACCCTGTAAGAGGTCCCCTAACACTTGTGAAGGAGGGTTGGGAACAACCTTTAAAAGCTCCAAAGCAAGACATAGTGGACTATGTACTTGGCCTAAGATCCAGAATGGCTGAGTAGATGAAAAAGGCCAGTAAAAACCTTCAGGCCAGCCAAGAGCTCCAAAAGCAATGGCATGACCAGAAGGCTGTTCTGATTCAGTACCAACCAGGGCAAAAAGTGCGGGTCTTGGAGCCTGTGGCCCCAAGAGCACTCCAAGACAAATGGAGTGGTCCCCACATTATTGTTGAGAAAAAGGGAGAAGTCACCTACTTGGTTGACTTGGGCACTGCCAGGAGTCCCCCTTAGGGTGCTCCATGTCAATCGCCTAAAACCCTACTATGACAGGGATGATCTCACCCTGCTCATGGCAACAGATGAAGGACAGGAAGAAGAGAGTGACCCTCTCCCTGATCTCTTCTCTTCCACAGAACAAGATGCTCTAGTGGAAGGTGTAGTTTTAGCAGATTGTCTTACTGCTGAGCAGAAAGACCACTGCATAAATCTCCTGGGTCACTTTTCTGAACTCTTTTCTACTGTGCCAGGCACCACTTCTTGGTGTGAGCACACTGTAGATACTGGAGACAGCTTGCCTGTCAAAAGTAAGATCTATAGGCAGCCTGACCATGTCAGGGACTGCATAAAACAAGAGGTTCAGAAAATGCTTGAACTGGGAGTGGTTGAGCACTCTGAAAGTCCATGGGCCTCTCCTGCGGTACTTGTACCAAAACCTCATTCCAAAGATGGAAAGAAAGAAATTAGATTTTGTGTAGATTACAGAGGTCTCAACCAGGTAACTAAAACTGATGCTCACCCAATACCCAGGGCAGATGAGCTAATAGATACACTGGCATCTGCCAAGTATCTAAGCACCTTTGATTTGACTGCAGGGTATTGGCAGATCAAGTTATCAGAGGATGCTAAAGCAAAAACTGCATTTTCCACCATTGGACGACACTACCAATTCACAGTAATGCCCTTTGGTTTGAAAAATGCACCTGCCACTTTTCAGAGGTTGGTGAATACAGTCCTGAAGGGTTGGAAGCTTTTAGTGCAGCATATCTGGACGATATAGCTGTATTTAGCTCCACCTGGGATGATCACCTGGTCCACCTGTGGAAAGTTTTGGAGGCCCTGCAAAAGGCAGGCCTCACTATCAAGGCTTCAAAGTGCCAGATAGGGCAGGGGAAAGTGGTTTATCTGGGACACCTTGTAGGTGGAGAACAGATTGCACCACTTCAGGGGAAAATCCAAACTATCATAGATTGGGTTCCCCCTACAACTCAGACCCAGGTGAGAGCCTTCTTAGGCCTCACTGGGTACTACAGGAGGTTCATAAAGAACTATGGCTCCATTGCAGCCCCTCTTAATGACCTCACTTCAAAGAAAATGCCTAAAAAGGTATTGTGGACAGCTAGCTGTCAGAAAGCTTTTGAGGAGCTGAAACAGGCCATGTGCTCTGCACCTGTCCTAAAAAGCCCCTGTTACTCCAAAAAATTCATTGTCCAAACTGATGCATCTGAATTAGGGGTAGGGGCAGTCTTATCACAACTTAATTCTGAGGGCCAGGATCAACCTGTTGCTTTTATCAGCAGGAGGTTGACCCCTAGAGAAAAGCGTTGGTCTGCCATTGAGAGGGAGGCCTTTGCTGTGGTCTGGGCACTGAAGAAGTTGAGGCCATACCTGTTTGGCACTCACTTCATTGTTCAGACAGACCACAAACCTCTACTTTGGCTAAAACAAATGAAAGGTGAAAACCCTAAATTGTTGAGGTGGTCCATATCTCTACAGGGAATGGACTATACAGTGGAACATAGACCTGGGGGTACCCACTCCAATGCAGATGGACTCTCCAGATATTTCCACTTAGACAATGAAGACTCATTAGGTCATGGCTAGTCTTATTGTCCTTCGTTTGGGGGGGGGGCGGTGGGGGGTGGTTGTGTAGGAAAGTACCATCTTGCCTGGCATGTTACCCCCATATTTCACTGTATAAATGTTGTTTTAGTTGTATGTGTCACTGGGACCCTGCCAGCCAGGGCCCCAGTGCTCATAAGTGTGCCCTGTATGTGTTCCCTGTGTGATGACTAACTGTCTCACTGAGGCTCTGCTAACCAGAACCTCAGTGGTTATGCTCTCTCATTTCTTTCCAAATTGTCACTAACAGGCTAGTGACCAATTTCACCAATTTACATTGGCATACTGGAACACCCATATAATTCCCTAGTATATGGTACTGAGGTACCCAGGGTATTGGGGTTCCAGGAGATCCCTATGGGCTGCAGCATTTCTTTTGCCACCCATAGGGAGCTCTGACAATTCTTACACAGGCCTGCCACTGCAGCCTGAGTGAAATAACGTCCACGTTATTTCACAGCCATTTACCACTGCACTTAAGTAACTTATAAGTCACCTATATGTCTAACCTTTACCTGGTAAAGGTTGGGTGCCAAGTTACTTAGTGTATGGGCACCCTGGCACTAGCCAAGGTGCCCCCACATTGTTCAGGGCAAATTCCCCGGACTTTGTGAGTGCGGGGACACCATTACACGCGTGCACTATACATATGTCACTACATATGTATAGCGTCACAATGGTAACTCCGAACATGGCCATGTAACATGTCTAAGATCATGGAATTGTCACCCCAATGGCATTCTGACATTGGGGAGACAATTCCATGATCCCCTGAGTCTCTAGCACAGACCCGGGTACTGCCAAACTACCTTTCCCGGGGTTTCACTGCAGCTGCTGCTGCTGCCAACCCCTCAGACAGGTTACTGCCCTCCTGGGGTCCAGCTAGGCTTGGCCCAGGAAGGCAGAACAAAGGACTTCCTCAGAAAGAGGGTGTTACACCCTCTCCCTTTGGAAAAAGGTGTCAGGGCTGGGGAGGAGTAGCCTCCCCCAGCCTCTGGAAATGCTTTGATGGGCACAGATGGTGCCCATCTCTGCATAAGCCAGTCTACACCGGTTCAGGGATTCCCCCAGCCCTGCTCTGGTGTGAAACTGGAGAAAGGAAAGGGGAGTGACCACTCCCCTGACCTGCACCTCCCCTGGGAGGTGCCCAGACCCCTCCAGTGTGCTCCAGACCTCTGCCATCTTGGAAACAGAGGTGCTGGTGGCACACTGGACTGCTCTGAGTGGCCAGTGCCAGCAGGTGACGTCAGAGACTCCTTCTGAAAGGCTCTTACCTGTGTTGCTAGCCTATCCTCCTTCCTAAGTAGCCAAACCTCCTTTTCTGGCTATTTAGGGTCTCTGCTTTGGGGAATTCTTTAGATAACGAATGCAAGAGCTCATCAGAGTTCCTCTGCATCTCTCTCTTTACCTTCTGCCAAGGAATCGACCGCTGACTGCTCTGGACGCCTACAAAACCGCAACAAAGTAGCAAAGACGACTACTGCAACCTTGTATCGCTGATCCAGCCGCCTTCTCGTCTGCTTTCATGGTGGTGCATGCTGTGGGGGTAGCCTGCCTCCTCTCTGCACTAGAAGCTCTGAAGAAATCTCCTGTGGGTCGACGGAATCTTCCCCCTGCAACCGCAGGCACCAAAAGACTGCATCACCGATCCTCTGGGTCCCCTCTCAGCACGACGAGCGTGGTCCCTGGAACTCAGCAACTCTGTCCAAGTGACTCCCACAGTCCAGTGACTCTTCAGTCCAAGTTTGGTGGAGGTAAGTCCTTACCTCCCCACGCTAGACTGCATTGCTGGGTACCGTGTGATTTGCAGCTGCTCCGGCTCCTGTGCACTCTTCCAGGATTTCCTTTGTGCACAGCCAAGCCTGGGTCCCCGACACTCTAACCTGCAGTGCACGACCTCCTGAGTTGTCCTCCGGCGTCGTGGGACCTTCTTTTGTGACTTCGGGTGAGCTCCGGTTCACTCTTCTTCGTAGTGCCTGTTCCGGCACTTCTGCGAGTGCTGCTTGCTTCTGAGTGGGCTCCTTGTCTTGCTGGGCGCCCCCTCTGTCTCCTCACGCAATTGGCGACATCCTGGTCCCTCCTGGGCCACAGCAGCATCCAAAAACCCTAACCGCGACCCTTGCAGCTAGCAAGGCTTGTTTGCGGTCTTTCTGCACGGAAACACCTCTGCAAGCTTCTTCACGACGTGGGACATCCATCCTCCAAAGGGGAAGTTCCTAGTCCTCTTCTTTCTTGCAGAATCCACAGCTTCTACCATCCGGTGGCAGCTTCTTTGCACCCTCAGCTGGCATTTCTTGGGCATCTGCCCACTCACGACTTGAGTGACTCTTGGACTTGGTCCCCTTGTTCCACAGGTACTCTCGTCTGGAAATCCATCGTTGTTGCATTGCTGGTGTTGGGCTTCCTTGCAGAATTCCCCTATCACGACTTCTGTGCTCTCTGGGGAACTTAGGTGCACTTTGCACCCACTTTTCAGGGTCTTGGGGTGGGCTATTTTTCTAACCCTCACTGTTTTCTTACAGTCCCAGCGACCCTCTACAAGCTCACATAGGTTTGGGGTCCATTCGTGGTTCGCATTCCACTTCTAGAGTATATGGTTTGTGTTGCCCCTATACCTATGTGCTCTCATTGCAATCTTTTGTGACTGTACATTGCTTGCATTGCTTTTTATTGCTATTACTGCATATTTTTGGTATTGTGTACATATATCTTGTGTATATTTGCTATCCTCATACTGAGGGTACTCACTGAGATACTTTTGGCATATTGTCATAAAAATAAAGTACCTTTATTTTTAGTATATCTGTGTATTGTGTTTTCTTATGATATTGTGCATATGACACCAGTAGTATAGTAGGAGCTTTACACGTCTCCTAGTTCAGCCTAAGCTGCTCTGCTAAACTACCTCTTCTATGAGCCTAAGCTGCTAGAAACACCTATTCTACAATAATAAGGGATAACTGGTCCTGGTACAGAGTGTAAGTACCCCCTTGGTACCCACTACAAGCCAGGCCAGCCTCCTACAGGTTAACTCTGTATAAATCCTACCCATAGTAAGAAAGCACATGTTTATTCCCACCTTTTATTCTCAGAGCACTAAGGTTGCATGCCACTCCCGCCACATTAACACTACAGCTTTGAAACGTCTGAGCTTGCTAAGTGAATAAACAACGTGTGACCTTTTTGCAAATGGAGTCGCAAGACAAAAGCACAGCGCTGGGAATAAACCATTTTAAGTTACCACGGCACGAATGTACAAGGAAGAAATACTCTGAGACATCCTGAACGCGTTGATATATAAGTAGCGTGAGGACCTCCCAGTCTCGCGTGAGCTGGAGCAGTGCAGCTGGGATCCACCCCCACGCGCCCACAGTTCTTTGAGGAGGGACCCTGGAGTCCTTCATTTGTGGATGCGCCCTCTTTCAGAAGAGCATTTTTAAACATCTATTCCGAGTTCAGTTTTAGTCAACCAGAAACCAAGACTTACTGAAGGCATGTGTGATGCAGACAAAATTTATGGTACGCTGCATTTTAATCATCAACCATTTCTGAAAAGGTCTTCGGTGCAAGCAGTGAAATTTAAATCTCAACCACTGGAAAATTATCCCTTGTGCTAAATTAAGTATTTTCTTCCTGTAGCAAGCATTCTGGACGGTGTTTAAATAGTTATTTATTGCGCAGTTTATAGACTACAAAAGCTCTGTTTGTAGAAGTAAAAACAAAATCACACACAGCTGTATGTTTGTGCGTGTATGTATTTAGTTTGAGTGTGTGGGCGCAAGCACACGCTGATATTAGAGAGGCAGCATGCGCACTTATGTAGAAAATGGCTCAAATGTGAGTTTGATAGGAAACGCCATTGTGGGAGCCCCCCCCCCCCCCCCTCTTTTCACTTTAAACGTGAATGTGCCGAGCTTACGATATTTTAGATTGTGTTTACACTGTCCTCCATCTTGCACTGACTTAACAAAATACCACATGATGACTACTGCTGTCATTTAAAGTTTTAAATAAAGAATTGTGAGATTCACACTAATAAAAAGCATTCCCAGAGACTCTCACTCTACCTAACCAAGGACATTTCGACTGTCCCAGGCTATACAAAGTATTAATTGAAATGCTTTGTGAGAATGACTGAAATCCAATGTATTACTACCATGAGATTCTTCAAATATATTCTATGGTAAAATGTTCCTTCTTGCTCATTCCCTTTTGGTGCATACCCTTAGAATCATATAGAAGAATGTATGAATGCATTTGTCTGAATTCCTATAAAAGTGCATGTAGATTTCTGTACCCCCCAGTGGCCCTTTTCCCCCGCTTTTGGAAGGTGAATCTATGCCTGATTTCACTTAGAACTCAGTACTAGTGATTTATACGCTTTGCTGCTGAACTTGCTTATGGCATGTTTAATGTAACTGCCTTATAATTCTTTAAATAAAACTTTAAAGTAACACTTTGTCTGTCATTCTTACAGGAATGTTTCAGCATTTATTATTGAACCTGATCTATCAAGACATCGCAACCGGTGCGGATCATTAAAGTCCATCTAGGGATTACATAGTTCCGGTCGAGTCATTGGTGTGCCCCATGAGGCGGAATTTAGGATGTTTGTCCACCGACACCCTTCTTGTCCCCCTTGTATCTTTGCCCTCCCTTAAAATCTGCACCAAACTTTCTAGAAACAAATTTCAGTAGACTTGGATTGTGCCAAATTGGGTGCAGTACGGTAAAATGGGGCAAACATATATTAAGAACCATTTCCCTCGGAAAGTGCCATGAGGAATACCACAAAAATAAAAACAATAGCTGTACAGAACTGTCTAAGCATTGGCAGGGACATACTTTTGGGTCCCTTTTTCTGTTTTTGTGCATTGCTTAGCCGTTAATAGATCAAGTCTGAGTTACTGGTAAATGTTGTGTGCACTACTTGTAAAGATCAGGAAAATTCTAAACTAAGAAACAAGTCCTTCAAGCCTACATTTTGTAGATGTTCTAAAATAGATTAATAATTGGTTGGCTGAAAAAAAATCCCCATGACTGGCTGCAAGCTTCAGGAATAATTCTGAATGCAGCAAGTTCGTTTCCCTCTCCTCTGACTACAAATATGAAGAAACCAAAGGGATAGGAGTTATTGCCCTTGCAAAACATGCTGAACACTATACAACTTGTGAGCAAAGCGCTACTTGTTTTATGAGAATGGGAGGTGGAACCCCTTTACCTTAGAAACACCTCCTTATGTTCTAAACATCTTTAAGAGCTAACACAAAAGCTGCACTACAAAAGTCAGTGAAAGTGCTTTCTCTTCCCGGCCTGTCATAGCATCTGGGAAAAGATTTAAACCAAAAGTGTCTTCCCGCCAAGCTTCCCTGGCAGGCCGAGAGCCTAATGGGTGCCAGAAAGCAATATCGAAATGCTTGGAGTTACCAGCCATGCCGAAGGCCCAGGGGTGAATGTTAATTTGTAATCAGAAGGTCTCAGGGTTTATCTAGAGGAATTAACAGGTAGAAGTTAGCTTCACCTTTCATACATCCATCCTACTTGCTGCCAATCATGAGCTAGTTGTCAGAAGCTTACTGAGGGACTGACAATTATTAGTATCCTGATCAATCACACTGAAGCTCAAGCTTCCATATTTACCTCTCACAAGTGACTTACTACTGGTTCAAGCCTGAACCATGAGACATGGACCTCTCACATGCTCACCAGGAAAGTGGTCACAAGTAGTTACTTCAGGCAGGACAACTCTGGACCTCATTCCTGAGACAATTCCTCTTCTAGAAAATTTTCCAACAGACTCATACTCAAATATGACCGACCTCTTTCAACCTGAGAGAATTACGTTTCCAAATTCTATTACGGAAACTCCTGATCATCTGCAAGACTTAATCTACACTCTGCATATACATTTATGTACCAGCTGTCCCTCAAACATAAAAGTAAACCAACTCCAGGGTAGATGGGCAAAGGCTTCTTTTACACTGATCCGTCACTGTAAATGAGGTTTTTGAAAGTTAGCTTCTGCAGATGTCAATGGTGAAAAATTGTGTAAACTGGCCCCACTTGGTTTGGATAACATTCTGTCTGCTTACCTCAACTCGGGACACTCTTGACTTCCCACAAAGCCGAGCAGAGAAAGGCTCTTCCGGGCAGACTCATCGTCAAACCTATCAGGATCAAATCTGTAATAACCCAAAAAAATACATCAGCATTGATTGCTTTTAGGAGCAACTCTGGAGAAATTAACACAACCATCAATCAAGAAGAAAAGCAATTTAATTTAAAAAGGAGGGAGCTAACCATTGAAGGAGAAATTCAAGCTTTTCTTATTGTGTATATTCCTGTATCAAGCAATTAATACATTTAATTTATTTTGAAAAACACAGCAGATAATAGACTAGGGTTTGCCTTCTTGTTTGAGAGCAGGGATGCAACAGACTTGCTGTGAGTAACTTTTGAACAGAATTTGTCACATTAGTCCAATATCTGTCTCTTTGGGTATGTGAGATACAGTTTTTGTTATTTATTCATATAAATATTGTTAGGTCATACAAATTGCATCTGGGGCGTAGGTCATGGCTTGCATGGCTGTTGTGCGGTTATGAACTGCAGTCTTACCCATTACTTGCAAATTTCAGAGGTGCTTTTGGTTTTAAATAGTAGACTTAACTGCACTATAATTGTTTTTTTTGCTGTGAATTTCTAAGGTTTATAATTTGTATTTTGTTTCAAATCAATTATGGGGATTTTCGGACATACACTACACCCATCAGCTTTCTGAACCACTGTAGCAGGCCAGCATCCGCTGTGTGTGACCTTTGCACAGTTGCCAACCCCTACCTTTTCTTTTTTTTTTTTTTTTGAATTTTTTTTTCTTTAGGAGTCGCAGATCCTGCCAAAGGATTCACAAACTCCTACTGGTTTGAGGACCTCTGTTAGGCTGTCCGCAGGAGTTACATATGGCAATGGATTGTGTAAGAAAGTGCCTCTTCATCTGATCCTCCCCTCAAATTTTTGGACTGATGCTGCTGGTTTGTTTTTCTAGAGTGCATTGGGCCCTGCTGACCAGGCTCAGTGTAGGTGCTTTGACCCCCTCAAAGTGTATGTGAAACTGTTTAACCCTTGATTGGCATATTTAATGTAGAAACAGTATACAGTACTAAGTCTACTCAGGGCTCGTAAGTTAAATGTCCCTAGTGGACTGGAGCACTTATTGTGTCACCAAGGTCTGCTACTACAGCCTAGTCGGGCAGCTTTAAAACTGCCACCTGATATGGCAAAATAAACCCTTTTCCAGGTCAAAGCCTTCCCTTTTGATATTTGTAAGTCATCCTTAGGAAAAGGCTGAGTAACCCACAAGGGTGGGCACTAAATATGAACAAGAAGGGCATGCTTATTTAATACTTTACAAGTGCTGACATTGAAAAATCAAAAGTGTTGTTTTCACTGTAGTAAGGCCGGTGGACCCATTGTCTAATATGTAACTTCACTAACCCACACACTAAGTGCTAACTTAAGGCTTTTCATACAAAGGTGACTTTAGAAAGTAACCATCCTCTTGTCCCAAATGTCTAGTAGCCGCTTTTGATTAACTGCAGCCGCTGTCACCCGAGACAGCCTACTGTCTTCCTGCCTAAGAGGTGTTAAGTGCTCCTAGGAATGGAAAACAAAGGGTCTGCTGGAGAAAAGAGGTATGGCCTCCTCCTGCCAGGATGATCCAAAGGCAGTGGCCAAAGATGACCCAACTTCAAAGGGGCTACTGCCTCAGAGAGGCAAGTGTGAGTCACACCTTAGCTTGCCCACGTTTCATGTAGAAAGACAGGCTGGCATCTCCTCCAGAGGGGGAAAGCCCACTTGCAGGACTGATTTTCCCATAGGGATGGCTAACTCTACTGACACCCCTCAGGGGTGTGCACCCATGGCTCTGTCCCAGGTAGGAAAGTTCCCAACATCTTGGATTGTGGACAGAAAGAGGCACAGTGGGATTGCTGGCATATAACTGGGAAGGATTGGCCCGTGGGAATTGTAGCCCCATTGTTTAGTGAATCCTCCTCAACTTGAAATTGGTATAGCAAGGGTACTCCTGGCTTCCAGTCTCAGAATACTGCTGGACTCTGAAAGAATAGACAAAGGACTGCCCCCACTAAACCTGTGGACCCTAGAAAGAAAGGATGCACCAACTGCTGCATTTACTGAACCAAGACAGCACTTCAGAAAGAGAAGGGCTGCTCCTGCTGTCGACCTAGTGAAGAAGGAGCTTACTCCCACTTGTGCCAAGGGTCAGTGAGTTGATTCCTAATAAGCTTTAGGGACACAAAAGTTAAAGAAACCTGCAATGTACCCAACTGACTAGTTTGTCCTGCACTTGCCCTGAATTCTGTTGATGTAACTGAGAGATTGAGTCCTAGCCCCCAAGAGTTCCTGCTCAGGTCCTGGACACTTGGCTAGTGATAGCGTGTACTCCTTTTTACCACAGGATTACAACTTGTGAGACAAGTCAAAGATACAATTTGTGGGACACAGAGTCCGAGGTTCATAGATTACTGATACTTGCCAGTTTGTGGGTAGCTCCAAACAGTCTTAAAATCCTTTCACCAGACCCCTAGACTTCGCTGATCCGCTGTTGTCGAATACCGCAATAAAATTTGCTTGCACAGTGGTTCTGTGCTGCTCTTTACTGGATCAGTGAATTGTGTGATACAGTATTAGGATTAAGGTAATCTATAGCATTAACAATAATGGTGCTTTTACTCTTTGGCCATGTAGGCCATTATATAGTCTGAGGATGGTCAAATACCACGAGAGGAGTTTTAAATACATTCCTTACTTTAAGATGAGTGAGTGGTCAGAAAGATTTTGACATTTCAGGGTGTTTGTTAGATTCTGCAATACAAATGATGATGCACCACAATAAACTGTATCTGAAAGTCCAATTCTTTAGTTTAGATCCATTAGAACCTTCTCTTTATTCTTTTTTATTTCTTAGAGCAGCACATATTCATAGCAAAGCAAACAGCCAAAGCGTTTCGTCCTTTAGAAGAGGACTTCTTCAGGGCTATTCAGTCCTTTCAATTTCAGTTTGCCGTATTCAGAAAATATTATCCATCTTGAAATAATATCATAATACTCCAAAGTCAGCACCTATGGATCAATTGTGGGAGGATCCACCAAAATTCCAGGGAAATACTCTGGCCAAATACAGAAATGACAGCTCTAACAGTCAAACACGCCCGTACCAGTGTCAAATGTTGCTGGGCTCCTGGAATAGGTTCTAGGTTAATGTGACTCGCCCTTCTGAACCAATCTCTATCTCAGGCTATGTCGAGATAGGATTGTGGCTAGACATTAGCAGATGTATGCTTAAAGCCAAGCTCTGGAAGATAAATCTTGATTTAATGTACAATCCCTGGAACTTGATGAAGGTGGCTCAGGACCTCCTCCATGGAAAATGAGGTCAATGTATTGCAATGCATATTGTGGGATGCCAGGAAGGCATCTATTTAGAGTATCCTTATGCGTATAACCCCAAGAAAACTAGGCAACTGCTGTTGTGAGGACCTCTTGGACCCGAGTTGGTTCCCCCTTTTTTAGTCTCGTTTTACACTTAATATTTTACATATTTTAGCTGCATCACTTTTAGCAATTACATTTTACATACTTTTCTTGCATGATATGTTTGTAGGAATACATTGTACGAGTGGCTTTTTTTAGTTAGCCTTTCCTCAACATGTAATCAGTACATTCTGTTCAAGGCTGGGAACATAGTGCACAATATCCTAGTGCCTGTGTTGCCCGTTCAGGAGACAGCTTCTGCCATCTAGACATAGCACTGCATCAGATCTGTGCTTCTAACACAGTCACTTTTATTATATAAAAGATGCACTGAGCCGGAAGGGGACTAGGGACATTCCAGCCGCGACCATCCTTTGATGAATGCTGTGTTCAACATGCAGGTCTGCTGACGCTAATCTACCAGCTTCCTGAGAGGACTGCCATCCACACTACAGGCTGACTCCTGACACCATTTCCAGGTATGTTGCTAAGCCTAATCCCTTAGATCGGGTCAGGCAGAAAGGTACACCCGCTTAGCTCTGAGTATAGTCTAAGGGTTAGGTAGGAACGTCTAGAATCTCTAGAACTCCTTTACCATGTTCATAATGCTGGTAACTTTGCTTTGTTTCATCTGCCTTATTATTGCAGCTCATTCTGTCTATGCAAGATTATGATTGTTCCAATAAATGTATTGAAAAATTATCTCATAATTCTCTTGTGTTTTGCCTAGTCATGCATGATTAATACAACAAAAGGTTGAGATCGGTTTCCACGACTTCCTTGGGGAGTCAGAGCGTCATGCTTAAGTTGCCATAATCACCTTCCACCCCGGGCAGGGTTAGGGGTGAAGGTGAAGCACTGTGAGCTCGCCAGGTGTTGGGCAGGCAGTTTCTAATGGTGTGGACGGACAGAGTCTCCAACATTCTGAAGTGCTGTCATCCTAATTTGTAGTACTATTATCTTGGTAGGGACCATATAACACTGGCATTCAGCTTAGGTCTCTCAACAAAACAGACACCCAACAGACCATTCTTCAGTTATCACTTCTACAGGGTCAAAACTCTGAAATAGAATTACATTATATTGTAGAGTAAAAGAGCTGAATGCTGGCTGTAAGATAAATTGGACTCCTCCTTCAGTAATGCAAACAAATCATGCTGCCTTTATCAAATCTCTAAGTTTAAAAATAACTAAACACATTTCTAAAAGCTACACAAATGCAACATAGTAACCAACAGCTAAGGCATACTTAAAAGTCTAATGGGATTTTATGCATATTTATTCTCAAGATAGCCATACTATCCATGTTGAGATATATCAATATGTAAATAGATTATTGTTAGAAATGGGGTCTCTGGTTGACAGTCAGTTTGCACTCTGTCCAAGCATGGACCCTCACTCTTGTCAGAGTAAGAGAGATACACAGCTCAGATAACTCCTGCTCACCCCCTTGATAGCTTGGCACAAGCAGTCAGGCTTATCCCAGAGGCAATGTGTAAAGTATTTGTACCAACACCCATAGTAACACAGCGAAAACACCACAAAATTACTCCATATCAGTCTAGGCAAATACCCAATATTAATCTAAATCAAACAAGACCAAAAAGACAAAAATCCAATGTACACAAGCAAAGATATGAATTTTAAAAGTAAAATGAGTCTTAATCTATAGAACTGAATGGATGCGTTATTTTAGCACAAAGTACCTGGTATGCATCAAAAATAAAGCTGCACGGGTGAGAGTGCGTCGGAAAAGCAAGTGATGCATTGATTCCTTACTCGCAAGGGGGGCCACGCGTCAATTCTTTCTTTACCGGGCAAGAGATTTTCTGGACCAGCAGCCTCTGGTCCGTGCAGTGATGTTACAGATTTTGACACCCAAGGACGATGCGTGGAATATCCGGACGCACAGCAGTGATGAATCTGCATTGAGCTGGTGATGCGTCGATTTTACTGGTGGTGCATCAATTTTTCAGCTGCAGTGTGCAGGAGCTGCGTTGATTTTTCTGCCGCTTGGCTCCAGTGCGTGGATTTTCAGCTTGGGTTCACCAGCTTCTCCTTTCAAGGGCCAAGGGACATGATTTGACACCACTTGGCACGGTAGGGATCTCAGCAAGAGAGACCGCTGCTGGCAGAGTAGGTCTTTGATGGCCCTGAGACTTCAGAACAGGTGGCAAACTCAGTCCAAACCCTTGGGGAATCTTCACATGCAGGGTACACAGCAAAGCCCAGTCTTTGTCCACTTTAAGGCAGAAACAGCAACTGCAGGACAACCCAGCAAAGCACAAACAACAAAGGGGCAGTGCCCCTCCTCCAGCACTTCTCCTTGGCAGGGGTTCCTCTTGATCCAGAAGTATTCTAAAAGTCTGGGAGTTTGGGTCTACTACTTATACGCATCTCTGCCTTTGAAGTAGACAAACTTCAAAGGAAAGTCTCTTTTGTTCACAAGATCCTGCCTTGCCCAGGCCTTGCCCGAGACACACACACCAGGGGGTTGGAGACTGCATTGTGGGAGGACAGGCACAGTCCTTTCAGGTGTCAGCTCCTCTCTCTAGCCCTAGCCCAGGAGACTCATCAGGATATGCAGGACACACCTCAGCTCCCTTTGTGTCACTGTTTAGAGAAAATTCACAAACAGCCTAATTGTCAGTCTGACCCAAACGTGGAGTCCACAGGCAGGCAGAGGCACAGAATGGTTAAGCAAGAAAATGCCTACTTTCTAAAAGTGGCATTTACAAACAGACAATCTAAAAAACAACTCTACCAAAAGATGTACTTTTAAATTGTGAGTTCAGAGACCCCAAACTCCACATCTGCTCCCAATGAGAAACTGCACTTAAAAGATATTTAAAGGCAGTCCCATGTTAACCTATTGGAGAGATAGGCCTTACCATAGTGAAAGCTGAATTTGGCAGTATTTCACTATCAGGACATGTAAAACACACCGCTACATGTCCTACCTTTTAAATACACTGCACCGTGCCTACACGGCTACCTTGGGCCTACCTTAGGGGTTCCTTACATGTAGTAAAAGGGAAAGTTCGGGCCTGGCAAGTGGTTACACATGCCAGGTTGAATTGGTAGTGCAAGAATGCACACACAGACACTGCAGTGACAGGTCTGAGACACATTTACAGGGCTACTCATGTGGGTGGCACAACCAGTGCTGCAGGCCCACTAGTAGCATTTAATTTACAGGCCCTGGGCACCTCTAGTGCACTCTACTAGGGACTTACTAGTAAATCAAATATGCCAATCAGGGGTAACCAATCATAAACACAATTTATAGTGGGAGCACTTGCACTTTAGCACTGGTCAGCAGTGGCAAAGTACCAAAAACTACCAAAAACGAAGTCCAGCACACAGTCAAAACTACAGGAAGCAGAGGCAAAAAGACAAGGGATACTACGCTAAGGATGCCAGGTCTAACAATTATTCGTGCCAAAACTACCACAGACAGAGAGGGGTAGCCTTTACATACCACTGCAAGAGGATGAAACTATATGAGTGATCACCACTACCTGCTAATAAGCCCCCTAGTGGAGATGTGCTCCCTAATTCAATACACAAAAAGCTATCAACATGTACAAAAGAATTAAAGAAAAAGTGCCAAGCACATCAGCAGAAACAGCCATAGAATTTATCCATTATCCATGTAGATAGCCTAGATAGCACCAGCAAACTGATGAGTGAGGACACTTCTAAATTTAAACTGTAAAATCTATGCAAAACGTACCAGCTTCATGGCTCACTTTTTCACTCAAATCCTTAATTCAGTTCTTTCAAGACGTATGAAAGGGGGATATTCCAATAACAACAGTAGCCTACTCACATGTACTCTCTAGTGCCCAACACTCAATTGTCTCTGCAGCAGCCATGAATGCAGGTACCGAAAATACATTTAACAGAGTAGGTCGGCTATTCCTTGAAGCAGCTAAGAGCAAGTTTGAGCTGGTAACATCATTTAGTAAAAGGAGTGATGGCCCTCTATGACTCCGCTAAGTCAACAATGAAAGTAAACAGGCACACCTTAACCTCGTGGAATAAACACATACAAATGGACACCGGTGACCCTCAACACACATCATTTGTATTCCTGCTAGCTTTAAATACTCTCTTAACGCCAATGTGATCAACTAAAAACCTTTCGAGAATCCCAGCACGGACTAATTGCAACAAGTTTGCTACATATGTTAATGACAGATGGTTTGTTTCTGACACAGAAGGATATGTCCCAGCTATTCTCTCCATTATATCACAATACACTAAAGTCACTGGCTACCCCTTCAACAAGGAAAGGAGTCCCAATGGAAAGCATAACACTTAGATGCAAACCAACCACTGGTTAGATACCAACTCATTAAAGGGAGTGGTATTTGATTCTAAAGGGGAAGCTGTTTTAGTAATCGTGGCAGGCAGTCCTTTGAACCACTGCCAAAGAGATTCCTTTTAAGCTACATCTTTACCTGTAATGGATAGAGACTGATTTAAAAAAATGTTACCTGATTTAGAAAGCAAATGCAAGAACCGTAGTCTTCAGTCCCTCGCAAGCCACCGTCCTTGGATTCACATAAATGCTTACAAATTGCAACCTGCCTAATTAATATGTATTAGGTCATTTTGTAATCTCCTGCAAATGTACAGTTTGCGATGTGACCTTTTAGTACGTAAGTTATATCGCAAAGTTTATACCAATTTGCAAACCAGTCATTGTAAAAATTGCACATCCTCGTTTGAGAATGGGTCTTTAAACATCGGGCCTAAAAACCTCATTAACCTCTTCAAATAGTGACCAGACACTGACATATTGTATCTATGACCGACAAAATACTATCCAGTAACATAAGTAGAAGAAACCAGAAAAATCAAACAAAAACGGCAATAAGCCCTGAAGCCACTCACTGAAAATGAGACAGTGCATCCTGAACAGAAATGGCTTAAGAACACCATTCCAATAAAATCTCTACACAAGCGTAACAACTAAGATTTACATACCACACACCCTAGACGCTTCTAGAAGTTCAGTGTAAGCCTCCTCAAATGAATACAGGTTGATGTACCAATAAAGAAAAAAAAGGGACTGTCTTCACTATGTTTAATTGCATCAAACTCCGCTGGTTTTGGAATGAGGCAACTTGAAACAATATTTGGAGTGCCCATAACACTCAAAGACACAGGTCCTGCGTCGCACCCTCATTACACCTACATGGCATTAACTTAATTGACACAGGGATGCTCCTATTGGACCTTCAATTGGCATTTATGTGCCTCAATACTAGGGGTCTGATTTAAACTTGGCGGATGTGTTACTCTGTCACAACGGTGACGGATAACCTGTCCGATGAAATATCCCATTATTTCCAACGGGATTTGCATATTGGCAGACGGGATATCAATCACTGTTGTGATAGAGTAACCCGTCCACTGAGTTCTAAATCAGGCCCTAAGTTATGCAGCGCAGTCCTATACCTCTCAACTCCAGCTGCATCCTTTATGGTTTCACCGCCCTTCTTCTTGATAACATGTTTTTCTCCTCTGGTGAACTTCACCAAATCATTTTTAAGATCTCTTCAAACACGTTTTTTTAGTTCGGAATATTACAAATATGTTCATAGGAGACATCAGTAATAACTCCTTTGAATATAGTATTTTGACATTTCATTTGCCCTTCATTCATAATCATTCATTTGTATGAAGCATGTTTGTAATTCATTTGTCCTTCATTTATAATCCTTCATTTGCATAAAACATTTTTGTATTTCATTTGCCCTCCATTTATAACCAATTATTTGTATATAGCCTTTTTTGTATTTCATTTGCCCTTCATTTATATTCCTCATTGGCATATAGTATGTTTGCATTTAATTTGTTCTTCGTTAATTTTTCAATACAAAGATTTGAAATAAAATAAGTGATTCTATAAGTGAATCAGTAGCGCAGATAGTGTGGCGCCTGAACAAAACGTGCTCCTTAACAGGTATCTTTGTAATTTAATATTCACATTCTCCGGGGGGCAGAGATGCCCTTCTGTGCCATCACGACCAGTTTTCAAACAGTCACGACCATGCAGCTGGGCCCAGTGATAGCACTTCAGAAGGTGCTTCATCCTTTAACTCCTACAATGTCGCCCATGGCGCTAATGGTAGTACTAGGTTTATTTTCCTCTGTGCACCACCCGAACCTGGTTTGATCACCTCTATGTTACAATGCTATGTTTTTAAGCTTCATTTTACCTTGAAGAGACGTTCATATTCATACACTAATCCCCTTTCGCCTTTGCTCCATTTTGGGTTTTTCAATGGGACACATTTTTGTGACCCTTACTTGTTTTGATATACGTGACTATATACATTACAGTCGTTTCAAATCAATAAATGTTATTCTATTATTGAAAAATAATCGTAACCGCACATAAAAAATTACTATTACCAGAATGAAGTTACAACATGTAAAGCATACACTATGCCACTCAGAGGTATTAGGCGACCATATAAAAGATAAAAAAGATACAGACATTACTTATACACGCTCAAAATATTTCATACATTTATGCAATTAGAAATGCAGAGAATTACAGTGTAGATTAGTAAATTTAAAAAAGAAAGCTATTGGTGCGCACACGTCAGGTGAGGAAAGCATATGTAGGAAGCATTATGCATGTCTACATCTAATAAAGCAAAATTTCTACAATAAGGGCAGAAAAAACGCGGCGTAAAAGTCTCATCAAATTTACAACAAACAAAAAAAAAAGAAATAAAAGAAGCAAGGTCTGTGTTGAGGATTTGTCACAAAAACAATTACTGATTGAGGCTGTGTTATATTGTACCAGGGGAAGAAAGCTGGCAGGGAATGACACCTAAGCTAAATTTATTAAGAACAATTATATCCAGACAGGATTCTGGTCCAACGTTCGCTTGGGCCATTACATAGGCCCTGATAAGTGCATGTTTGATGTTCCACAGCTTCTCTCTCCAGCCCAGACATTCATGAAGGACTGCTTCAACCAAGCAATTCCACTGTGGTTGACTTAATATACTGGAGCCAATTGATTTTATAACCTGGGTCACCACATAGGCAATCTTCTATTATATCTTCATTAAAGGGTGCATGCTCATTAAACCATATTGGGGTCCAAAGCAACATACGAGCTAGTTTGATCTGATCCTCAACAAATTCTAACCCTAACTCCTCGTGAGCAAAGGAGCATGGTCTTCTCAGTGGGAATGCCAGGAGGTGTCAACAAATGATTCTCCTTCACTTACAGGCTACTCACATCGCAATACCCCCAGATCCTAGAACCAGATGTTAAGACAGGGAGGCATTTCCTAATATACATTTCTAATAGTGGACCAACAAGATTACTGCCAATATTAGATGCTAATTTAAATAATTATCCCACCAATTATGATAATCGTTGCTTCCTTGACTAAGTACAAGGGATCCAATTACAGGTAGAATCCAAGGACAACTGCCCCACACCCTCCAGATAAGTGAATTGATTAACTTTCCTAACTGGTTTATCCTTTACGATGCTACATCCTGACCACAGATTTTGGGAACCATAAATCATAGTGAAGGTTAAGAATAGATTTGCTCAAGGTCCCAAATTCTCCATGATACGAACAAAAGCACTGATAAGTTTCTTCAAGCCATTTGGGCTACTAGAAAACAGTAGAGCATCATCAGCATACTGAAAGGCAGGCACGACGATCTTTTTGATCTCCTGAATGCCCTCCGTTTCTCAGTCAATATATCATTAAGTTTGTTGACATTTAATATAAAATAGACACTGGGACGCATCCCTGCTGCAGACGTCGAACAATCGTGAAAGAGTTAGTGCACTCACCATGTTCCCCAATTCTTACTGAAGCAAACATATCACTTCATACATTACAAAACAATACACCAATTCACATTCCATTCCATTCCCAAATGATAAAGGGTGCCCCACAAACCTGTTCATACTATTGAAAGTGTGCTTTAGGTCCATAAAGCCAAGAATATCGCATTAAAGTTTGTAACCATATATTTACTTCTTATCTAGGTGTAAATGTATACATTGTTGAATGTCCCCAGAACATCTCTCACTCCATACTGCACTTCCCATAGAAAGTTAGTCGCAGCTCTTCATGTTAGAATTTTTTCAAGAACAATTCTACCAACTATCTTTACCGTGGAGTCCCATGAAGAGATAGGTCACTAACAACATGGGTCATGGTGGTTACCCATTTAAAAGACTAGAACAATAACAACAGCATGCCAAGACCGAGGACACCCAGTTTTACAGGCAGCGTATAAGATGTTCGTAATTAATGGTGCCCAGAGATCAATATTGCCTTCTTGTAGGGCCACTGGAACCCATCCAGGCACACAGCTTTATTTGATGGCCTTTTAGGGCAGTTTCCACTTTGAAAAGATAAAACTGGATTGAAAAAGGATAAGTGATGTGTTCCAGCTCAGGATCTCCATTATCAATAACCGGAAAGCAATTTAGTTTTTTTTTAAATTGGCACTCCATTGTTCTGCTTTAACATGGTTTGTGTCACGGGCTTACCTAATTTATTCACATTAATAACCTTCCAAAATCCCAGTGTTCTTTAATTTACAGGTTATGACAAGATTCTCCCAGCGCGGTCTTATATTCACATCAGCTTAGAATACAGCTCCTCCATTTCACTTTTTTGACCTCTTGATGGTAACTTAGTTCAGTAAGTTATTGCACCTTCTGCAGAGAAATGTAAACCTTACAAAACGACTATAGAGTTCAGAACCAGCTGTGTAATAGTATTTATGTTACCAACTCTCTAGGTTCCCTGGAAACTCTGGGGAGAGAAGGTTTATGCACTGCTTAAGTAATTACACTTTTCTGCCCTTCTCTGCATTCCCATTTGAAAGGAATCAGACGCTCCTACTTTGAGTCCTCCTAAGAAATGGTGGAAATGAGAAGTCGAAATTTGAAGTCTTCACTGCAACGTTTGTGCAGGGCCCACAAAATAACCCTACTAATCATGCACAAACTTAAGCAATCTGGGCTTTTAGCAAATTACTTTGTCTTTTTTCTTACAAAAAATATCACTAACACTTCCCTGACTGCCCAATTCACACTTCAGTCTTTCCCATAACCTCTGCTCAACAACCCCTCTCTGCTATCCTCTCATTCATAATAAATCTCACTCTCATTCTTCCCTTGACAAGTGCACCATACACCTTCCTGGGACAAGGTCCATCCCAAGATAATAAAGCTAACACCTTGGTTACCACGTCTCTAAGATTAATACCCAATCCTTATGTACATACAACCCGGTTCAAACCAGTTGCAAAAAAAGAATTTCAAAAGCAGCGATCCTACGCACCAGCAGGAACCATCTTGCAGCTTCGCGCCACCTCTGGCATGACTACAGTTCGATATAAGTGCTGTCCTTGCACGTTGATGTCAAGTTCTGGCTTGGGAGGAAATGTGTCTCACAACTTTCATGAAACGTACAGCAATCGGTGACTTCAAAAAGAGCGGTTGGTTTGTTAAGCACAGAAAGGCCCGACAACCTTTCTCCGTGCCCACTGCAAACGTTTGCTGCGATAAGGAGAGAGCAAACAAAGGAACATAGTACATTTTTGGCTTGTAAGGGGTTGGTGTCTTGGGCATCACACCAGGTGACAAATTTGTCACAGCCCCCAGTGTAGATGAACGTCTTGGAAGGGCATTTATCAGCATGGATAACATCCACCACCTAGGTCACGAATTCAAATGCATTTAGATGCCACAGTTCAATCTCCACACATGAAGCTGAACGTTTTGAAGATTCAGATGCAGGACTCAGCCCTCCTGCTGACAAGGGAGGTTCTGCCAAAGAGGAAGACTAATCAGAGGGGGAATGCTCATGTTCCGGAGCTCTGGGGACCATACTCCTGACCCAGACCGGCTGTCCTGCCTTTCCTGCGAACTCAAAGCAGGAAAGGCAGTGTGGGAATGTGCACAGGAGACCTGTATCCCATTGCAGTAGAAATGTGTGTTCTTGTCTGTGGAGAACATACCTGCACTGGTAGAAGATGCTCCATGCCACTTTGGAGTGGACATGCAGCTTGCAACCTGCAGCTGATGTCTGCTCAGCTCGTCTGCTCTGGCATAGAGATCCTGCAAGATAGTTGGCTACCAGAAATATGGTCTGCTGGTCCAGCCACTTCCATAGGCTTAATCTTCCTGGCACAGGATCCAGGACCCCAGGGCTCTTCTTGTTGTATTATCACATGGAGGCTGAGTTGTCTCTGAGGACCTACACTGGTCTCCCCTTGATGGATAGCAGGAAAGATTTCAGACCTTTATGGATCGCTTGAAGCACCAAAAGAGTTATGTGGAGCTGACTTTTCCCCAGATGTCAGAGGTGAGACTCCAGTTCTTTGATAGAAAACCAGGAGTTTGGTCATCTTCAAGGTGGTCGGCGACTAACAGTGGAGAGCCTGCCTTCAGCAGCTAGTCATCGTGGCATGGGAACACGTATACCTGGCCTCCACAAGTGGACAATAACCACTGACATCCCTCTGGTGAACGCCTGAGAGGGTGAGCTAAGGCCATATTGGAAGTGTTCTCACCCAACTGTGAACAGTATATAACGGCTGTAGGGCTGCAGGATGGATATATGGCACCCTTGGACAGAAAAGAGTTAACTTCTTGCAGCAAGACTGCATACTGGGCTGCTGACAGACGCTCCAATGTTTGGGGAAATGGGCAAGAAGGAAACAGAAGACAGGGAGTTGCCCCTCTGAATGATTTGCATAACTCATCTGCCTGACGTGATGTATCTCCAGTCAGGGAGGAAATATTGTACCCTGAATTTTACCAGCTCTTAGGGCAAGGTAAAGCAGCTTGGCAGCCACTGCAGTAGTGTAGAAAGAGTTAGAGGAGAGCTGACTGTGCAAATGTGAATCACTTTTGCAGCCACAGTGATCTCTTCCCACGACCAGACATAGCCTGCTACGTAGCTTGGGCAGAGTGACATTGCCTGTCGGCTAACTCCCTGAAGTACCTCTTAAACTTCCTGTGCAGTGGTGGAACAGCTTGGCAGGAGACAAGAGTTTTTTGGATCATGCTGTGGGTCGACTGCCCTTGATGCATTCAAGTACTGACTTAGCCGTATCACCAAATAATTAAAAGAATGTCCACAAGGGATGCCTGGACATACCGTGGAAACCTGGTTGATTGTATCCAAAACAGTTCTGCCCACAAAGTCTGTGCTGTCCAAAACAACATGGAAGACCTACTTTGTTGTATCCTGCACATCATGTATTGATGGAGACAGTGAGGCCTTGAGGTATTCCAAGACAGCCAGCAATAATTTCCTCGTCATGTCCCATAAAGCATGGGTGTACCTAACCAGAAGGAACACTGCATTACCAGTATCTTAAGGCCAAACTTGCTGAAGAGGACATTCTAGCTTCGAAGGCATCAATTTTTTTCAAATCTCTTTACAGAGGATTTGTCAGAAAGGCACCAAGAGGGACTTTACTCATCAATGTCTGTACCATTAGGCTTTCAGACATATGGTGCCTGGTGAGAAAATTGGGATCATCGATGCCCAGACTATGTCACCGAAAGGCCACAGAGCCGATCAAGTGGCCATAACGGTTCCTGCAAGAGCTTCGCTGAATGGCAACAGTGTCTCAGAATAAGTTGGACCTTGTTGAAAGATTTCAGTTAACATGTTTGCTTTGGTTTCAACAACATGCAACTATAAATCAAGCACTACTGCTGTCCTTTGAACAACTACGGCTAAGGCCAGGTGGAAGGTATAGCTTATTCTCTGGGGATGTATCTAGCACACTGGCATTCTGTAAATTAAAGTACAGCCCATCATCAGAATATTGAAAGGGGGAGCAAGTTCTCAGCTTCTTTGGGCCAGAAGGCATGCCAGAGGAAGCTAGAATCATCAAAAAGGGCTGCAGTATTGCCTCCTTGAAGTCTACTATTTGTTGTGGGGGTCGACAATGGCCTAGGTAAATCCAGGAGTGCAGACACCAACTGAGGGGAAGAATGGATTTGGAAGACGCTTGTGGGGAAAGACCTTTAGATTGCACCTTACATGCAGCTTCACTCCATTTCCAGGGCAGTATGGAGTGACCTTAGAGCCACATGGTGCCACACATCGGCATGATGTAGCACTGGTTAGAAATTTCTCTGGACCCAGTCTGGTGCCTTAGGACATCCTTAAGATGCGGTATCTTTGGTCTGAAGTATCCATCAGAAACTATACGCAGATGTCATGTGAATCTGACTGGCCATTTTGGACAAAATCTTCTGACACCATTTAGCGGTTTAAGCCTTAAGGACCTATGAGGTCCCATGTGGCATCGTTGCTGATCTGCTGAGGAATTTAGTATTCCAAACCAAAGAGCAGCTCAAGGTCCATCTGGGTAAAGATGTGTAAAAACAGCAACTGATGCCAGTGCTCCAGTTGCTGCCCTATAAAAGCCTGATGTAATGAAATATTGGGTGGGCAAAGCCATGACTGGAGTTGTGTGGTTCTACCTGGTGCTGCTGGCAGATAATGCAGCAGAAAAGGGTTTCTGGATCCAATCTGGCAGCGGATAGTCATAAAATTAGAAATCTGTAGAAAGTAGCATCCATGAGAACAAAATCTTGGGGTGAATACTATCATGTTTAATTATCACCAAACTTTTCATCTTACTTTCTTCTCGAAGTCAGTGTTTTACTCCAACTGGCTTAGGAAAGATCAGGACTGGACTGGTAAATTGTATCTCTAATGAAATTGACTCATTCATTACCCTTAGAGTAGGATTTCTTCTTCGTTTCTTCAGAAGCAGAGAATTTAGTATACTGTTAATGGATAACTCCATTTTATAGGGGATACCATTTTTCAATCCTGGACTTTCCATTAACAACCTAGTGCATTCTTAGAGATGTATTCCCGATTCACATTATTTAAACAAATTGGAGTAACACACTTGAAACAACTAATTTGAAAAATAAAACTCCAGGACTGGAACAGGCTGGACCTGATGACATTGAGTTGTCTGGTTTCCTAACACTATTATTCTACCTCTCAACAACCCCCCTACAGTTAATCTACGTTCCAAATGGACTACTCTCACATCTGACCTCATACCCTCAAGCCCACCCAGTTGCCTGATCATCCACTGTCATCCTCCTGGACTAGTGCACTTCTGGGCTCCTTTCAACTTGATCCGCGACAATGTTTGTGATGCAATTTTATTCGTTAACCTGACAACTCTTTGCATCATCAGCATAAATCTCTCCTAGTTCACCCCTGCCTTGGAAGTCGGTCTCACTGAGTATCTTGGTGCTTCTGCACTTCCCACAAACCACCTACTATGTGTTAGCGCTGCAAAGAGATCTATGATGGGTGATCTCTTATCACTAGATACCACCACTCCCCGGGACATCATTTCCTCACTCAGGTTCAATTGTCACTACTTATTAACGGCATACATATTCCTTTTCCTCCTCTTCAAGCTTCCTAGTGCTACCTGCAGCCTTGACTCTTCTAATTCTCTTCTCAACTCTTAGCTATTTTGCCTTCTGATGGAAACCCACATACTTCGACAGTAATATGCAGCTTAACCATTTTAATCACTTCTAATACCACCACTGTCAGTTTTCATATCGGAAAGATCGAAGTTCAACTCTCACTCCAAATAGCCAATAACTTAATCAGTAAGCAATTTAGACTATTCCAACAACTTACTTCTTGCTATCCTGCCACTTTTTCTCTCTAGCTCCTGCAGGATGTTCAAACTCTCAGGCTCCACCATTACCTCCTTCTCTCTGTGCTAGGATTTATGGCTGTATGCCAGTTCCAGTTCAGTTGATTTTATTTGTTTTGGATCTCAACCGAGGTCCACATAAAAAATAAACAATAAAAACAGCACATCCAAAGAACATAATCACTACCACAATTTACAGACAAAATCAAGTTGAACACATTTAAACATCCATACACTGATATAATTCCATAAAGTGCTCAACATTACTTCTTACGAATGTGCCATTATAAAGTGCAGTACTCCAATATAAAATGAAAAACCAGGTTAATGCAAATGCACATAACAATCAAGGCTAAGACAACTCATAAACAAAAGCACTAAAGCAACCCAAGGTCCTAAACTCCATGTTACCATGGAGAGAACAAAGTGCAAGTTTGCGAGTAAGGTGCTATAGAGACAATTAACTAAAAAGATATACACAAATCCGAACAAACAAATAATAAATAAAAATGCACAGAAAAAAAAAAAAAACATTCACACATAGCAAACTAAAGCTCAGTAACCTGCAACTGCAAGCAAAATATATATATAACTCTCTACAAATACAACGAAATTCGAGAAGCTATCACATCAATGTGAAGACATTTTAAAACAAATTTAAAAAAATATTTTCAAAATGTAACCTTTTTGCACACACCATTTCAGAGTGAGGGCCAAACAAGCAAAGTCTAGCGTCAGCAACCACAGTTACATTATATTTCAAAAGGATTTGTCTCAAAAAGTAACAACGTGCAAAGTGCAGATTTGGACATACGGAAATCACGTGATTCAAGTTTTGAACATGTGTAAGGCAGAGCTCGGAATACTTCTCTTCCTTTGAAATACCTTACCATGCTCCCGTGATATAATGTAGCGGTAATAGGTTTAGCCTTAACAACAAAATAATTCTGCATACACCATGCAAAAGATTCCATAAAAGGTAAGACTGGGGTTGTTTATAGATAGTAATACCTATTATTATTTTGTTCCTTTCAGACTGACTACAAAGTGAGATATCTCCACCCCTGCTCACTGTAAACACTAACTGTTATCAAATATTTTAGCATAGATTTAGGGAAAGGAAGATCCCCTGTCTGAACAATTTGAAACATCTCCAAGGCTTTCATATAGGTAGAACAAGAAGTGCTTTTTTCTTTCATGATTTGAAAAAATGCAATTTTTTCTTGCTGTTGAACATTTGCTTAGAAGAAGAATTTCTGTCACTACCCATAAAAGGAGCTCTAAAACTGTACAAAAAGAATGGTGCAAAATATTCCTTTCTCTTTCTCTAATTCTCTAGCTCCTTACAAGCGTGGGTAGGAAACAAAATCAGAAAGAATGTTTAGGGAATTAGGGCTCATTACTGACATCTAAGTATACAAAAAATGATGGGAGAAATGAATGAACTAATCTCAGCCCCTTGTAATTACTCGTGGCATGTTGCATCTCAGTCAATAGCACCACCACCTCAGTTTGGACCCAGCCATATGCAATTGGCTGTGGGTTGTTTATATTCTGGTCCAGAGAGGACCTGGCTTTGCAGTTAGATGTGGACTGTTCCTACTGGAGCAGGGCCAAGGCTGATGTGCATATGGCTGGGTCTAAGCTGATGTGCCTTAGTAAGCAAAACATTATGGATGGTATGTAGCCCCGGCTAATTAGCAGTGGCTAGGGTGAATTAAACCATCACTTTTTGTATTTCACACTGCTTAAATCTGACATCACCTGCACTTCAAAAGATCAAATCCTGGCACAGCCAACTCCACCCTTGATCCTTCCACGGCTAATAAGTTAAGTACCATAGTCACTTAAATATTCGCAGAAAATGCTTATAAAACAAAGGCCACATCAAGTTGCACCATAATTCATCAACAAAATACATTTAAAGAAATAATGAATTTTTATTTTCATAAAGCCCTAATTGGAACATCAACACAACCAATATTTATATTTAGGTGGAAGGACATGGTATGACGTCATTTCAGTTGCTAGAAAAGGAAAATGTTACTTACCCAGTAGACATCTGTTCGTGGCATGTAGTGCTGTAGATTCACATGCTTTGCATAAGTCCAGCATCTAGTGTTGGGCTTGGAGTGTTAAAAGTTGTTTTTCTTTGAAGAATCTTTTTGATTCATGAGATTGAGTGACTCCTCCTCTCGGTGATAGCGTGCATGGGCATTGTGTCCTTTGTTAGATTGTTATCCCACAGGCGGGTGAGGTAAGGAGTACATATATATATTTATGTATACAGAAAGATAGTATATAAAAAAGGATGTCTATGCAATGTATATACATATGAACAATACTTGTAGAAGAATTTTACTACAACAACAACAGGCTTCCAGGGAGGACGCATGTGAATATACAGCACTACATGCTACAAACAGATGTCTACTGGGTAAGAAACATTTTCAGTTTGATGGCATATGTGGCTTTTGATACGCATGCTTTGCATAGATTGTAAAGCAGTCCCCCTCCAAGTAAGCGGTGGCTAGCCTGTAGGAGTAGCTTTAAAAAGGGCCCCGAGCACTGCCTGGCCAACATTTGCTTGTTGACAAGAGAAAACATCTACACAATAGTGCTTGCTGAATGTGTGTGGTGTAGACCAAGTGGCAGCCTTACAAATATCTGCTATTGGAATGTTTCCTAAAAAGGCCATAGAAGCAACTTTTTTCTGGTAGTGTGCGCTCTAGGAGCTGTAGGTAATTGTCTTTTAGCTTTTAGATAACAAGTTTGAATGCACTTGACTATCCATCTCGCTATTCCATTTTTTGAAATTGGATTGCTTTGGCGAGGCATTGAAAATGCTACAAAAAGCTGTTTAGATTAGATTGTCTAAAAACTCTTAGTCCTGTCAATGTAATACATAAGAGCTCATTTACAATCTGGTGTGTGCAAAGCTCTTTCAGCTACTGAGTCTGGCTGTGGGAAAAAAATAGGTAACTCAACTGTTTAGTTAATGTGAAATGTTGAAACTACTTTTGGGAGAAATTTAGGGTTTGTCTTAAGGACTACTCTATCTCTATGTACTTGGAAAAAGTGTTCTTCTAAAGTGAAAGCTAGTAATTCACTTACACATCGTAGAGAAGTGATAGCCATTAAAAAGGAAACTTTCCATGAATGAAATTGCAAGGAACAGGAATACATTGGTTCAGATGGTGGACCCATAAGTCTTGTAAGGACAATATTAAGGTTTCATACTGGAGCTGGAGGAACCATGGGAGGAATAACCTGTTTAAGTCCTTCCATAAATGCTTTAATTACAGGAATTCTGAACAAAGTATGTTGTCTGTTTTGGAGGTAAGCAGCTATGTTTGCCTTTTGTATATGTAGCAGATAACTAATAATGTCTTCCATTGATACTTTGAGTGGATCAATGTGTTTAGGTTGACAGTAGCATGCAAAATATTTTTATTTGAACATAACACTGTCTAGCTGTAGGTTTCATTGCCTCTCTAAGAATGTCTATATATTCTGATGGTAGTTGCAAATATCCAAACTTTGACTTCAGGAGCCATATTGCAAGATTGAGTGTTTTGGGGTATGGATGTCTGATTTGACCTCGCTTTTGAGTCAAAAGGTCTGGTCTGTTGGGAAGTTTCTGGTGGGGAACCACAGACGGGTGCAATAGTGTTGTGTACCAAGGTTGAAGTGCGCACTTGGGGGCTACAAGGATCATGGTGAGTGATGTTTGTTCCAGTTTGCGAACCAGAAATGGAATGAGTGGGAGAGGTGGAAAAGCATAAGCAAACATCCCTGACCAATTCATCCATAGAGCATTGCCTTTGGGCTGAGGGTGTGGGTATCTAGATGCAAAGTTTTAGCATTTTGAATTTTCTACGGTGGTGAAGAGATGTTTTTCTGGTGTTCCCCAGGGGTGAAAGTGTTGGTGAAGTACTTGTGGGTAAAGTTCTTATTTGTGGACTTGTTGCTGCATCCTGCTTAGGAGGTCTGCAAACTGATTGTCCATTCCTGGGAGATAATCTGCCATTAAGTGAATGTGACTGAACACGCTTAAAAAAGCAGAGGGAAATTTAACAATGAATGTGGTAAACAACAATTGATGGATTTATCATTGCATGCACATATCACTTTTATTGGTTCAGATGCATTCCCTACCTGCTGTTTTTATTTTTCTTAGATATTTTTTAAATTGAAATGTCCTTTTTATCTGATATGGTTTGCCAGGCTTGTATCTTATTCTTTTACCTATAATGCGTTTTTACATAACTATAAGGTGCGATTTTCCATGAGGGAACTGCTTATGTGTAAATATTTCTCTTTTCTTTTTTTTTTCTCTTTTTCAATCTTTTATGACTTAAATTGTTTATCATGTAGCTTGCCGTTCCTTTTTTGTGTGATGCGCTTTTATGGTATTTATATTTACCGAAATAAAGCTAATGAATGAATGAATGTGAATTACCCATTTCCAAACTGTTTGTGCTAGAAGGGACAACTAAGATGAGTGTGTCCCCTCCTGTTTCTGCAGATAATACATAGTTGTCATGTTGTCTGTACGGACTAGAACCACTTTGTGAGAGAATTGTGGCAGAAATGCTTCGAGCGCTAGAAAGACTGCTAGTAACTCCAAGTAGTTGATGTGATACGTTTGTTGAATGGGATCCATCTGCCTTGCATTGTGAGATTGTTGAGATGAGTTCCCCAACCTATCAGTGATGCATCTGCAGTGAGAGTGATCTGAGGCACATGGTCTTGAAAGGGCCACCTTTTTGAAAGGTTGGAGGGATTCTACCATTGCAGAGAGTGGTGAGTCTGGTGGTCCAACAACACTAGATCCTGAGGATGACCCTGTGACTGAGACCACTGATGAGACAGACACTGCTGTAATGAATGCATGTGTAGTCTGGCATGAGGAACAATGGCAATGCAGGAAGCCATCGTCCCTAATCACTACATCACTAGTGCAACTGTGTAAGTATGGTTCTCCTGTAATTGAGACATAAGTGTTTGGAAGTCTTGAATCCATGCTGGGTTTGGATATGCCAAGCCTGAGTGAGTATTGAGAATTGCTCCCACATAAGGCTGTATCTGTGAAGGTTGGAGATGATATTTGAGAAAGTTGATTGTAAATTCCAGACTGTGTACTGTGTATGTTTCTGACATTGTTGGATGGTATTGGCTTTGATGAGCCAATCATCTAAGTATGGGAAAACATGAATATGTTGTCTTGTGAGGAATGCAGCAACTACCGCTAAGCATTTTGAGAATACCCTAAGAACGGTTGTTACCCCGAATGGTAGAACCTTGAATTGATAATGTTTTCCCGCAATGACAAAACTGAGGTATTTGCGATGTGCCGGATGTATGGTCATGTGGAAATAAGCATCTTTAAAATCTAATGTTGTCATGTAATCTTGTAGCTGTAATAGAGGAATAACATCATGCAGAGTGACCATATGAAAATGCTCTAAAAGTATGTATAGGTTGAGAGGTCTGAGATCCAGAATTGGTCTTAATGAGCCATATTTATTTGGTATGAGGAAGCATAGGGAATTTACTCCTAACCCTTTCTGTGGTAGGGGAACAGGTTCTATGGTTCCTTTGAGCAGAAGGGATTACACCTCTTCCTTCAAGAGAGTGATATGGGCGTGCAAAAGTTTGGGAATGCATGGGGAAATATTTGGTGGAATGGAAATGAGTTCTAGACAGTAACCATGTTGGATAATTGATAGAACCTATTGATCCGTGGTGATATTGGACCACTGGGGATAGAAGTGGAGTAGTCTTCCCCCCCACTAGAGAAGTGTGCGCTGGTGGAAGGTGTAGCCAGTCACTGGCGTGTGTTTGAGGTGGAACCTCTAGAAGTGGAAGCATTCCCTCTACCTCTATTATTGGCACCTCTATAGAACCTCTAAAGGAACCTCTTTTGTAAAAGTGTGTGCCTTGTTTTGTTTGGGAGGTGGAAGGCTCAGTAGATATTGTCTTAAAACCGCCCCTAAATTGGGATGACGAAAAGTACCCCTTTGTGGTGTAGTGAATAAGGCTCCCACGGCCTTTGCTGTCTCCGAGTTTTTTGGGGGGTTTTCTATAGTGGTGTCAACTTGTGGCCCAAATATATGTTCCTTGTCAAAAAGCATATTAAGCACTGCCTGTGGCATTTCAGGTTTGAACCCAGAGCATCTTAACCAAGCATGTCTTCTAACAATAACGCTAGTATTAATGCCCCGTGCGGCTGTATTAGCAGCATGAGTGGCGCAACTAATGGCATTATTGGAAATAGTTTGGCCCTCGGAAACTACCTCCTGTCACCTTTTAAGGTGTTCTTCTGGGAAACACAGGAGAAGGTCTTTCATCTTGTCCCAGTGGGTCATATCATATTGTGCTAGAAGAGCTTGGGAATTGGCGATATATCAACGATTGGCTGCTTGTGCCGCTACCCGTTTACCCACGGCATCTAATTTCTTACTTTCTTTACTAGGAGGAGGTGCATTTCCTGTTGACTGACTGCTGGCACGCTTACCTGCTGCCTAACTACAATGGAATCTGGGAGCAATTGTGACCTTATGTATTTAGGGTCCGTAGGAGCTGCCTTGTATTTTTTGTCAACTCTTTGAGTAATTACTCTAGATCCGTCAGGCACTTTTAAAATGTCTGTAGCACATCTAAGCATGCCTGGTAGCATGCAGAGAAATTAAATTTCCTTGTGGGTGGAAGTTAGTGTGTTGAATAGAAAATCTTCCTCAATTGGG
This sequence comes from Pleurodeles waltl, assembly GCF_031143425.1. NCBI lineage: Eukaryota > Metazoa > Chordata > Amphibia > Caudata > Salamandridae > Pleurodeles > Pleurodeles waltl. The sequence goes on from NC_090440.1 coordinate 1,895,679,312, forward strand.
TCAGAATGCACTTGGACATTATGATATGCAGCTGCCAGTGTTATGACCTGCTGATAAGATGTTGCGTCTTCAGGGAGTGAAGGCAGTGCAGGATATAAATCAGGGTCATTTCGAAGTATGGAATCTACATCATAAGAATCCCAACAGTCTATGTCCTGTGGAGTGTCTTCCATGTCATCTCCTTGAGGTGAATCTTGTGAATAAAATTGTGGTTTCACAATAGGTGGAGTAGATTCTGGAGGTGGAGGAGGAGTAAGAGGAAGTACAGGAGAATGTGGAGGAGAAGGCCTAGGTTGTACTGAAGCCTTGTATTTGGTGAGCCTCTTAGGTGGAAGAGCTGTGTAAAAAGTTTAGTGGAATGTAAGTTCCCTCTTAATTGGAACTGTGTAGGAGGCTGGCCTGGCTTGTAGTGGGTACTAGAGGTACTTACACCTTGTGCCAGGTCCAGTTATCCCTTATTAGTGTAGAAGAGGTGTTTCTAGCAGCTTAGGCTGATAGAAGGTAGCTATGGCAAAGCAGCTTAGGCTGAACTAGGAGACATGTAAAGCTCCTACTATACCACTGGTGTCATATGCACAATATCATAAGAAAACACAATACACAGATATACTAAAAATAAAGGTACTTTATTTTTATGACAATATGCCAAAAGTATCTCAGTGAGTACCCTCAGTATGAGGATGAGAACTATACACAAGATATATGTACACAAACCAAAATTATGCAGATAATAGCAAAAGGAAGTAATGCAAGCAATGTAAAGTTACAGTAGATTGCAATAGGAGCACATAGGTATAGGGGCAACACAAACCATATACTCCAAAAGTGGAATGCGAACCACGAATGGACCCCAAACCTATGTGAGCTTGTAGAGGGTCGCTGGGACTGTAAGAAAACAGTGAGGGTTAGAAAAATAGCCCACCCCAAGACCCTGAAAGGTAGGTGTAAAGTGCACCTACAACCCCCAGAGAGCACAGAAGTCGTGATGGGGGATTCTGCAAGGAAAACCAACACCAGCAATGCAACAACAGTGGATTTCCGGACCTGAGTACCTGTAAGACAAGGGGACCAAGTCCAAGAGTCCCGACAGTGTCGAGAGTGGGCAGGAGCCCAGGAAATGCCAGCTGAGGGTGCAAGGAAGCTGCCACCGGATGGAAGAAGCTTGGTGTTTTGCAAGAACGAAGAGGACTAGGAACTTTCCCTTTGGAGGATGAATGTCCCACGTCGTGAAGAAGCTTGCAGAGGTGTTCCCACGCAGAAAGACCGCAAACAAGCCTTGCTAGCTGCAAGGGTCGCGGTTAGGGTTTTTGGGTGCTGCTGTGGCCCAGGAGGGACCAGGATGTCGCCACTTGGATGAGGAGACAGAGGGAGCACCCAGCAAGTGAGGGAGCCCTCGCAGAAGCAGGCAGCACCCCGCAGAAGTACCGGAACAGGCACTTGGAAGAAGAGTGAACCGGAGTCCACACGAAGTCACAAAAGGGAGTCCCACGACGCCGGAGGACAACTCAGTAGGTTGTGCACTGCAGGTTAGAGTGTCGGGGACCCAGGCTTGGCTGTGCACGAAGAAAATCCTGGAAGAGTGCACAGGAGCCGGAGCAGCTGCAAATCACACTGTACCCAGCAATGCAGTCTAGCGTGGGGAGGCAAGGACTTAACTCCACCAAACTTGGACTGAAGAGTCACTGGACTGTGGGAGTCACTTGGACAGAGTTGCTGAGTTCCAGGGACCACGCTCGTCGTGCTGAGAGGGGACCCAGAGGACCGGTGATGCAGTCTTTTGTTGCCTGCGGTTGCAGGGGGAAGATTCCGTCGACCCACGGGAGATTTCTTCAGAGCTCCTGGTGCAGAAAGGAGGCAGGTTACCCCCAGAGCATGCACCACCTGGAAACAGTCGAGAAAGCCGGCAGGATGAAGCGATACAAGGTTGCTAGTAGTCGTCTTGCTACTTTGTTGCGATTTTGCAGGCGTCCTGAGCAGTCAGCGGTCGATCCTTTGGCAGAAGGTGAAGAGGGAGATGCAGAGGAACTCTGGTGAGCTCTTGCATTCGTTATCTAAAGAATTCCCCAAAGAAGACCCTAAATAGCCAGAAAAGGAGGTTAGGCTACCTAGGAAGGAGGATTGGCTACTAACAGAGGTAAGAGCCTATCAGAAGGAGTCTCTGACGTCACCTGCTGGCACTGGCCACTCAGAGCAGTCCAGTGTGCCAGCAACACCTCTGAATCCAAGATGGCAGAGGTCTGGGGCACACTGGAGGAGCTCTGGGCCCCTCCCCTTTCCTTTGTCCAGTTTCGCGCCAGAGCAGGGCTCCCTGAACCGGTGTAGACTGGCTTATGCAGAGATGGGCACCATCTGTGCCCATCAAAGCATTTCCAGAGGCTGGGGGAGGCTACTCCTCCCCAGCCTTCACACCTATTTCCAAAGGGAGAGGGTGTCACACCCTCTCTCAGAGGAAATCCTTTGTTCTGCCTTCCTGGGCCAGGGCTGCCTGGACCCCAGGGGGGCAGAAACCTGTCTGAGGGGTTGGCAGCAGCAGCTGCAGTGCAAACCCTGAAAAGGCAGTTTGGCAGTACCCGGGTTCTGTGCTAGAGACCCGGGGGATCATGGAATTGTCTCCCCAATGCCAGAATGGCATTGGGGAGACAATTCCATGATTTTAGACATGTTACATGGCCATGTTCGGAGTTACCATTGTGATGCCATACATAGGTAGTGACCTATGTATAGTGCACGCGTGTAATGGTGTCCCCGCACTCACAAAGTCCGGGGAATTTGCCCTGAACAATGTGGGGGCACCTGGGCTAGTGCCAGGGTGCCCACACACTAAGTAACTTTGCACCCAACCTTCACCAGGTGAAGGTTAGACATATAGGTGACTTATAAGTTACTTAAGTGCAGTGGTAAATGGCTATGAAATAACGTGGACGTTATTTCACTCAGGCTGCACTGGCAGGCCTGTGTAAGAATTGTCAGATCTCCCTATGGGTGGCAAAAGAATTGCTGCAGCCCATAGGGATCTCCTGGAACCCCAATACCCTGGGTACCTCAGTACCATATACTAGGGAATTATATGGGTGTACCAGTATGCCAATGTGAATTGGTGAAATTGGTCACTAGCTTTAGTAACAATTTGGAAAGCAGAGAGAGCATAACCACTGAGGTTCTGGTTAGCAGAGCCTCAGTGAGACAGTTAGGCATCACACAGGGAACACATACATATAGGCCACAAACTTATGAGCACTGGGGTCCTGGCTAGCAGGGTCCCAGTGACACATAAACATACTGACAACATAGGGTTTTCACTATGAGCACTGGGCCCTGGCTAGCAGGATCCCAGTGAGACAGTGAAAACACCCTGACATATACTCACAAACAGGACAAAAGTGGGGGTAACAAGGCTAGAAAGAGGCTACTTTCTCACAAACTGGAGAAGCAATAATGCATCCTGTTCCTTTTTGGATATGAATCTGGTGCCAACAGCAATTATTGATTTAGGAGCTTGTTTCAGCAGCATGCAGGAAATCCTCTATTCGCTACGACTCTGGGCTCTACCAGGTTGCCACTACAGCCTTGAATCTATGTGTCTGCATGCAGAGTACAGCTACTCCCTCTACCACATGCTGCCCGTAAAGGCGTAAAAGGGTGAGTATTTCGTCCCTAATATCAGATGCTTTTTGAATTGGAGCAAATTGGGTATAAGGACCACTAAATATTGACAGTGCTTACAAGAAACAAAAAAATGGTGGTATGAAGGGCTATGTACAATCATGTTATAACTATAACAAGCATTTTCAATGCAACGGGTCTCGCATTTGCTCGAGTTAGAGTTATCAGAAGGAGTCTCTGACGTCACCTGCTGGCACTGGCCACTCAGAGCAGTCCAGTCTACTTTAGCGTTGTAAAGAAGAAAAAAAAACGCTGCGCGATCGCGCTATGTAAAACGCATCTCGATCGTGCTGTGTGGAAAATAAACAGATAAAGTAGTCCGGGCCCCAGGCTGAAAACATCGAGCCTCGCATGTTTTTAGTAGTTTACCCGTGCTGTGTAGGTGGGCTAAACACCAGAAAAGGCATGACATATGCATGCCTTTCACAAATGAAAGCAAGCGTATTTTAAAAGGCAAGCCCACGAACCAATGTAAGTGACTGACGTGGCATGGGCGTGGTTTGAAGCCCAAAGAGAGATTACAGAATGGACGGAGCGCTTTGCACTCGCCCATAAAAAAAAACATGGCACCCAAGTGAGGTCTACGAGAGGGCCTTAAGGTTTCAAAATGCTGCTTACCTGTAGGCAGATGGCCAGGCTGTGCTGTCCTGAAGCACCACACCAATAGCATAAAGCACCAGGGTCTAGAAGAAAAAAAGATCAAAAACTGAGGAAGTGACCTTAATGAAAGCTGGAAACAATTAACTTGACTTCCTCCAAACTCTTTCTCTTCTCCTCATCCAATTAACCTGTCCAGCAATCAAATGGTTCTATCTACCCTTTCTGCTTCACAGTGATCAAAGTAATAACCACAAAAAAAGTCTCCCCCCAGCCCAGATCATCTCCATGTACACCAAGCACAACTATATGACTCAGATCTTTTTCTCCATTGGTGCCACACACAGCTAAGCAGCCCCAACAGGGCCCTTTAAGCTTATGTGTTCCAACAGAAGGGATCAATCAGTCACCCTAAACGCTTCATATCTCTTGCAGAAGGTTCACCATGATTATTGGTACAACCTGATGTGGATCCAGAATGCATAGTTCTGCCTGCTCCGTCATTGTGTAGCGTGTCAACAGTCTACATTTCCCTTGAATAAGGCAGCGTGAGTGACAGAAAGCTGCTGAACCACATTGTAGTGAAATACTAGGTTTTACTGCGTTGTGGACAGAGTTGCCACAATATTCTAAAGTAAAAAGGTGTTGCATTAAATGTATTTTGTTCAAACAAGAAAAGTACACCAGTCAGCTGTGACCACTGTCTCACGAGGCAAAGAAAGATCAGGAGCAGATATTTTTGTGGCCAACTCAACTATCAAGTCATCAACAAAGAAAGGGCTAGTTTAAGCAGCCATTCTTTGTGGTGAAATGCAGTATCTTCTACAGTAGAAGGGGACGGAACACAATCCAAATTCCATGCGTTCCACCAAGGATGGGATGTCTGTTAAGCTCTAATTGTGGTCAATCCAACACCAACTTTGTTACCAATATCCAAACCCCATCTTAGGAGGTCCACCTCCTTTATGCAGCAAGCAGAAGACACAGACGAGAACAAAAATGCACAAAGCCCAGCATTTTTAGGTTTCACCTGCACATGCGTGCTGTGCTTATGAAATCTTTTATGCATAATCATTTATTTTTTTTAAACTTAAACGGGGCTTAGAACACACCCCTTACTTACCTGAACTTACCATTGTATCCCTGTTTTTTGCTACCTTTCTTCGAGTAACTGGCTTATGTGTAACATCTTACAAACTGGCACATGGTAGTGACATAGAGGTGAAGTTGAAAAGTTTAAATTCCTGCAGTTCATCTTAGTAGGTCAACTAAGGTGCCCCAAAGTCAGGTGAGACCCCCCCCTCCCCCAGGACCCAATAAGTCATACCTGTCAGGCCCCTCTCGCCAGCCTCCCTCGACGCTGCAGTGTGAAATTTCACGAGGGCTGCCACCTTTTCCAGACAAAACAACGCCCGTTATTTCAGGATTTAGTGGTGACAGCTGCAGGCTCTGGGGGCCAGCCGTGCAATCGCCTCGTCATTGGACTTGCTTTTCAGATACTCCAGATAACTGATATTTGAGGGTATCGATAATGTCTGCATATTTGTGATAGTCTGTAGAGATTACTCAAATACACATGTTAATAAATAGCCAATACTTGGCGATTATACATATGAAAAAAGGATTGGCAAAACCAATAGGTTGCCCCTATGCAAAATCTATTGTCTTTGTCATTGTCCGTGTCACAGAGCTTTTTTTTTTTCTTTTTTTTTTTTACTTTGAGTTATATTGCACAGCAGCTCAACTGCTCTGCAATATATAATACACACTGACAAATTTAACAGAATTTGCCAATGATTGCTTATTTTTCTATTGTGTTTTTTACTGAAATTTCAGTATAGCCTAATTCGCTTGAGAACTTTTACTACTAAATATCTATTTTCTCTTCCGTTTGTGTACACCATCATTAGGACTTTGCTAGGCTGCATATAATGAGGATCCGCTGTGGTCAACATTGCACTGGTTGAAGCAATGCAAGGGAGCCTGTGTTGGATCACATGTGCTTCATTTAAGACGTACCTCTCTGGAATGTTGTGCTGGTTCTCATTTTTCTGAGGATTTCTGGCAGTTCTGCTACCTTTAAAGTCAAGTTATGCACGTTTGCTTCCTTTCTAGGCAATGACTTCTGGAGAGGCACAGGGAAACACACATTGACGTCTATTCATGGTGTGTCTTCAGTAACCTGTAGCTTCATAAAATCCTTGCGCAATCATTCTCCCACCTAGTCATTGAGGTGTCGGAGAACCCAGCCAGACTCGATCAGTCAATTTGTTCAGGTGGCCGGCTAACACTCTTCAGATGGCGGGGTAAAGTGTTTTGCTACCTGCCAGTTATTCTTTTACATGGTTTACAGGCAACTAGCTATGCAATACGATTTGGAAATCGAAATTTTTCTTCCTTTTTGGCCTTTAACTTTGGAGAAGACTGTCCAAATAATGACTTCTTGTCAGAGTCCTGTTCCTGTCCAAAGGGGCAGTGTATGGTGCTAGAATAAACAGGAGACCACAGACCCGGGAGAATTAAGTTGCTTTGGTAAGCAACATTTGCTTACTGCATAGGCAGAGTCAAAAACTTAAAGCATAAACAGACCCTTAAGATGCAAAGAGTTAGCCAACATCTAACTTAGAGGGTGCATAGAGATGGGCAGCAGGATCTACATTGCAGAACAAAAAAATGGGACACAATGGGCAGTGAGCCCCTGGATTATGTTCAATGTCTCTTCGAAATTCAACCAGTGAGAGAAGATTTGAAACATCAGGGACAGTCCCCAATAATCCTGCTACCAATAAACAGACGATTCTTTTTTAGTGACGGCAGATGGGGCTGATTGAAGGGTATTGCAGTTCAAAGGCTGTCAAGATGGCGGAGCAGGGCGTATCTTCACGAGCCAGGAAAGGGCCGCAGTGTTACTGTAATCGCTCTGTGTATTTGTTATCATGAGACCCAGGGTCTCGTGGCAGCAATAGAGAAACAAATAAATACGAACGATGACAGCTACACAAGCGAGTCACGAGCCCAACGTGGAACAAAATCCCCTCTCTATTTTTGGCACAAGCCACCCATCTGATTATATGTCACTGGCTCATAAAACGGATTAGACAAACAGGTTCCTCCTCCTATTTTGTATTGGTCTCGAGCTATGGAAAAAGAAAAGAATTATGTTTGCAAACTCCAGTTTAAAATACAAATAGTGAGGTTTGTGGAACGACTGCTCTCTTGAATGTGTATCTCATGAGTTTAGGGGTCTCCCTGACACGGCCCTTGTGACTGAGCTGCTGCTGACAAGAGGAGGGGGGGTGTGCGAAAGAGGGTCAACGTTCTTTCATTTGAATCCCTACCACAGTATTGAAGGAAACCCCTGCCTTACCCTTTTCAGTCTCGTTGAGTATTTTTTACCTTGAAAGGTGGCTAAATTGTCACTTAAGGCTGTTGCAGAAATAAACATGTGTTGCTCACAAGTTGACTGAAATTCCTTAATTTGATGGTACCACCAACTGAGAACTAAAATGTAGATAAGGAAGAGCTGCCGACTTTAGAGTTGGGAAACCAGGTTCGAGTCCCCACATCGACGTAACAATCTGAGATTCCGGGGAAATCACTTAGGGGGTGATTCTAACCCTGGCGGTCGGTGTTAAAGCGGCGGCCAACCCGCCAACAGGCTGGCGGTAAAAAATATGGGATTCTGACCCTGGCGGGAACCGCCAACACAGACAGCCACCTTAACACTCCGACCGCCACGGCGGTACAAACAAACAGCGCGGCGGTCACCGCCAACAGACAGGCGGCAGACAATGTACCGCCCACACTATTCCAACTCACCAATCCGCCACCTTTTCCGGGGCGGGAGCACCGCCGATAAAAACACGGTGGAAACAGACTACGGACGGAAAAACGCTCACCACTACGCACTCCAGGAGGAAGGAGGACAGCATGGAACCCGAATTAAACATCCTACCTGCTCTCGTCTACCTTCTCATCTACCACGAGTACGAAGTCCGGCGCAGACGACAACGGTGAGTACTGCACCTACGACACACGGGAGGGTGAGGACGAAAGGTTACGGCCACACACATATGCGACCCCCCCCCCCCCCCCCCAACTATGTACTCACCAATGCAGCGCACCAAGTCACAGTGACACCACCCAAACACCCCTGAAAAATGCTAGGACATAATCATATTTGGAATAAATATTTATGTACCAAAAAGCTCCAGAAAATTAGCGTACAACCATGAAAGATATCCACAACAAAACTAATGACACACACATCAGTGTATAACTGAAGTACCAAGTCCTGCACAAACTACGATTCCACCATGTCCGTGGGCCAAAGTCTTGAGAAACAAGGGCAAAGCCCACACAGGAGACCTGAGTCCTTTGGAGAGAACACTGCAGGGGCATCAGATGTAAAAACTACAGGCACCTCAGGGGGAAGGGAAGGGGGGGGCACCACAGCCACATGAGTCCACGACGCCAGATCCACGAGGAGCCACCATGCCCACTGGACCATCCTGGGGAGTGCAAAGCCACAGTCTCTCAAGTCTCTGCAGTGGGTGGATTGCCCACTGGACCATCCTGGGGAGTGCAAAGCCACAGTCTCTCAATGTCTCTACAGTGGGTGGGCTGCCCACTGGGCCATCCTGGGGAGTGCAAAGCCACAGTCTCTCAATGTCTCTACAGTGGGTGGGCTGCCCACTGGGCCATCCTGGGGAGTGCAAAGCCACAGTCTCTCAATGTCTCTACAGTGGGTGGGCTGCCCACTGGGCCATCCTGGGGAGTGCAAAGCCACAGTCTCTCAATGTCTCTACAGTGGGTGGGCTGCCCACTGGGCCATCCTGGGGAGTGCAAAGCCACAGTCTCTCAATGTCTCTACAGTGGGTGGGCTGCCCACTGGGCCATCCTGGGGAGTGCAAAGCCACAGTCCATCAGGTGGATGACAGACTCCACTGGTCAAGGAGGAGGCATGGTGGGCACAGTGAACCATAAACGGTGCTTGCGACGGCGGTGCCCAGCGGAGCGGTGCTTGAGAAGAAGGGCCCAGCGGAGCAGTGCTTGAGAAGAAGGGCCCAGCGGAGCGGTGCTTGAGACGGCGGGGCCCAGCGGAGCGGTGCTTGAGAAGAAGGGCCCAGCGGAGCGGTGCTTGAGAGGAAGGGCCCAGCGGAGCGGTGCTTGAGACGGCGGGGCCCAGCGGAGCGGTGCTTGAGAAGAAGGGCCCAGCGGAGCGGTGCTTGAGAAGAAGGGCCCAGCGGAGCGGTGCTTGAGAAGGCGGGGCCCAGCGGAGCGGTGCTTGAGAAGAAGGGCCCAGCGGAGCGGTTCTTGAGACGGCGGGGCCCAGCGGAGCGGTGCTTGAGAGGAAGGGCCCAGCGGAGCGGTGCTTGAGACGGCGGGGCCCAGCGGAGCGGTGCTTGAGACGGCGGGGCCCTGTTCAGCGGTGCTCTTCTCCACGGCGGGCCCTGTTCAGCGGTGCTCTTCTCCACGGCGGGCCCTGTTCAGCGGTGCTCTTCTCCACGGCGGGGCCCTGTTCAGCGGTGCTCTTCTCCACGGCGGGGCCCTGTTCAGCGGTGCTCTTCTGCACCGCGGGCCCTGTTCAGCGGTGCTCTTCTGCACCGCGGGCCCTGTTCAGCGGTGCTCTTCTCCACCGCGGGCCCTGTTCAGCGGTGCTCTTCTGCACCGCGGGCCCTGTTCAGCGGTGCTCTTCTCCACCGCGGGCCCTGTTCAGCGGTGCTCTTCTCCACCGCGGGCCCTGTTCAGCGGTGCTCTCCTGCCCCGCGGGCCCTGTTCAGCGGTGCTCTTCTCCACGGCGGGCCCTGTTCAGCGGTGCTCTCCTGCCCCGCGGGCCCTGTTCAGCGGTGCTCATCCAGCAGGTCAAGGGAGCCAGACCTGGCCTCGACTCCCTGCTCAGTCGCCCTCGGACCGTGACGTTTCTGGACCCTTCAGGGACGGACTCCTGGCCTCCTTAGTGTCCTCCTTCCCAGCTGGGATGTGGCATGTGGGGTCCACCTTCTCCGCGCTCCTGCTGCCCTTCCGCTCCTTTGATGGGGCTCTCGGCCCCTTGCCTCCCCCAGATGGTGTGGGTGGTGAAGTGGCCGCACATTGCTCCTTGGGGGCAGCCCTGTCGGTCCTCGCACGGCGGTCCTTGGTTTTGCGGGTCCTCTTGCCGGGGGGGGGGGGGGGGGCTGGACGTGTCCTTGCTGCAGCTCGATGTGTCACTGCTGGCAAAGGGTGGGCTCCAGAACCCAGGCACAACAGTGACACCCGAAGCTGGGCTGGTGGTGGCTGCGGTGCTCTTGGGACTCTTTGAAGATGGATGGGTGAGGTCATCGGGGGGAAAGAGGTTAAGGTTAGCCAGGAAAAGTTTTTTAGGGCCAAGGTAAAGGGTAGGAGAAGTGGAGATGGAAGTGGAGGTAGAGGAGGTGGTTGTAGGAGAGTCAGGTGTGCTGTCATTGGGTGAAGGTGCTGGTGCTGTAGGCTGTCGTGAGGTGGATGGCTGTTGGGTGGGTGGCTGCCTGCGTTTGTGTGTCTTGGAAGAGGGGGTGACAGACACAGTGGGAGAGGACACAGGGGACGTGTACATGGCAGTGGGGGTGGTGACTGCACGAGTGTGGACTGTACTGGAGGGTGAGGTGGTGATGGAAGCACTGGCTGATGTTGGGGTGCATGCAGCTGTGAGTGTAGACGTCACAGGGAGGGAGGAGGGAGACGAGGAGGAGGGGGACACAGGGGTGGCAGTGGCTGTTGGCATGTCTCCATCTGGGTGTTGCTCGGGTGAGTGTTTGCGGGATCTGTGGTGCTTGTGTTTGGATGAGCTGCTCTTGGGTGTTGAGGTGTGTGCAGGCTGGTCTGATGGTGTGGATGGGATAGGCTGAGGAACAGGAGACAGAGACAGGCTGGAGGCAGTCAGAAGAGGGAGGCTGGAAACAGGGACAATGGCTGCCGTCAGTGCTGAGGCCAGAGCAGTGAACGCTCGTTGATGGGCAGCCTGACCCGAATGAATGCCCTCCAGGTACGCATTGCTCTGTTGCACCTCCCTTTGCACACCCTGGATGGCATTCAAAAGGGTCGTCTGCCCAACAATGAGCGTCCTTACCAGGTCAATGAGCTCCGCACTGAGGGCAGCAGGGGCAACAGGGGCAGGGGCTGAGGTGCCTGGGGCGAAGGAGACGCGCGCCTTCCTGGGCGAACCGGCACGGAGCGAAGACTGAGGGGCTGCTGGGAGGGCGGGGCTGGTGCGCTGGGTGGCGGCTGTACCTGTAGAGGCGGGGGGCACGGATGTTGCCGCCACCCCTAGGGAGCTCCCATCCGAGGACGTGTCGCTTTCGCTGCTCTCACCAGCGGTCCCCGTCGTGGTGCTCCCCTCGCCCTCTGGATCACTGGTGCCCTCGGTGTCTGTTCCTGGGCCCACCGGGGCCTTGTGTCCTGCAGCTCCCTCGTGCTCCGATGCCATATCTCCTCCGCCTGATGATGCTAATGCACACATGCACAAGAAGATGAAGAGAAAGGGTGGGGGGAGAAAAAAGAAGACCAGGTTGAGTGCATGCAATGTCAACACCGTTGGCGGAGAGGACAGACACAGGTGCCTAATGCACTAAGCCGCGCATTCGGGGTACACTACTCAGTACTACTGACTAAGACAACAGGCCAAGAGACGTCAAACGCGCACATGGGAGATGCTGGACCTTCAATGGCTGTACTTGTCACCCTACCGAGGTGGGGGCCGGGGGCACAGGGCCATGTCTAAGGGAGAGGACTACACTACAGAAAGCGCCCTGGCCTAATGTCACCCACAGCCCTCCTCCCCCACCCAGACGCCTCCACTGCGCAGAAAGATAGGAGAATGTGCTGATACTCACCCCCTTGTGTCTGCTGTGATGTCTTAAAGCGCCCATCCAATTCAGGGTAGGCCACCGCCAGGATCCGGGACATCAGGGGGGTCATGGTGCGACTAGCACCCCTCCTAGGTTGGGAGGCCATCCCCAGCAGTGTTTCTGCGGTCTTCCTTGTTCCGCGGCGGATGTCCTCCCACCTCTTGCGGCAGTGGGTGCCCCGTCTGTTGTGGACCCCCAAGGTCCGGACTTCCTTGGCGATGGCACGCCAAATGTCGATCTTCTGATGGGCGCTGACCTATTAGACATGTACAGGGTGGAAAGGAGGAACTCATCAATGACCTGCATATTAGATGTAATTGCCCCCCCCCACCCACTTTGCCATATGGCACATGCTCTCATCTGTCGGGCGTTGCACTCCTCATTCGCCCCCCACCCCACCAACTTACATCCACCCCAATCCACACAGGCATAGCCCATTCCATTAGCACCCGGTGTACTCACTTGTTGGTCTGGAGGACCGTAGAGTAGCGCATACTGGGGGAGGACCCCATCCACGAGCTTGTCCAACTCTTCAGACGTGAAGGCAGGGGCCCTTTCCCCAGGCGCAGCAGCCATTGTATCTTCCAGACCGAGGTCACAGCAGCACTTGCAGTATAGGTCCTCTCCTGTGGATGATCAGGTCTCGAGTGATTAAGCAGATAGAAAATGGCGGTCACGTCCGCGGCGGTGCGTACCGCGGCGGTGCGTACCGCGACCGCCGGCGCACTTCGTTATTGGCTGCTGAAACCCATAGGCTTCAATGTTAACCAATGCGGCTTTGCGCCGCGGTCTGCGACCGCCTACCGCCACGGTGTGCCCCGCCAGCGCATTGACCTCACATCCCATTGTCCCACTTCACAGGTCAGGCAGCCGCCATTTCAAGGGCCCACATGGCTTAATTTTGACTGCGACACACAGGCCTACGCCTTGCATTGCATTGCCACACATACACGCCTTTCAACCCATTGCCATTCTTTAACTGTGCAAGCTGTCTGTACGTACCTGTGTTTTGGCTGACTGTGCTCCATGTGGTCCTTCGTAGGCACCGTCCGCTGGGACTTGCGATGAGAAGGAGGAATCCTCGCGTGTACCGACCGCTGGTGGACCTGTCGACAGTGGAAGAACGCCATATAATACTTCGATACAGACTTGACCGTGCCACTATCCATGAACTGTGTGCCCAGCTGGAGCCAGCCCTGATGTCCCCCATCCGCCAACCCACAGGGATTCCCCCTCTGGTGCAGGTTTTGTCAGTCCTCCATTTTTTGGCCAGTGGGTCATTCCAGACCACAGTGGCCATGTCATCTGGAATGTCTCAGCCTATGTTTTCTAAGATTTTGAGCAGAGTGTTGTCTGCCCTGATGAAACTCATGCGGAGCTACATCATTTTCCCCGAGGAGGGTGACTTGCCTACAGTGAAGGGTGATTTCTATGCCCTTGGACACATCCCCAACATCATTGGTGCCATTGATGGGACCCATGTGGCTTTGGTACCCCCAAAAGACGATGAGCAGGTGTTCCGAAACAGAAAGAATTATCATTCGATGAATGTCCAGGTGGTCTGTTTGGCTGACCAGTACATCTCCCATGTAAATGCCAAGTTCCCTGGGTCAGTGCATGACGCGTATGTGATGCGAAATAGCAGCATCCCCTTTGTGATGGAGCAGCTACAGAGACAACGTGTGTGGCTAATAGGTGACTCTAGGAGCGTACTAGGAGAGTGATTGAGCGAACCTTGGGACTCCTGAAGGCCAGGTTTAGGTGCCTGCATATGACTGGTGGATCCCTAATGTACTCACCAAAGAAGGTGTGCCATATCATCGTGGCCTGCTGTATGCTTCACAACCTGGCTTTGCGACGCCAGGTGCCTTTCCTGCAGGAGGATGGTCCAGATGGTGGTGTTGTAGAAGCCGTGGAGCCAGTGGAGAGTGAAGAGGAGGAAGACTCAGAGGACGACACAGACAATAGGGATAGAGTGATACAACAGTATTTCCAGTGACACCCAGGTAAGAATCACCCACGCCATTTCCCAATTGCTTCTAGCCTCCTGCATCTGTACTTTCTGTAGTTCCCCACAGATGTTTTTCAGTAATTTTTGCCTTTCCCTTCCCTTCTCAGTGCTGTCTGACTCAGTACCTGACTTCTGCTTGGTTCGCCCATGAAATACAGCGTATTGACATTGGTATGTTGTCATGACTAATTGACAGAACAGAAATTGAACAGTGATATGTAATACATTTGTTAATAAAACAGCATGGCTCAAAACAGATTATTGTGGAATATGTGATTTATTTACAGTGCTAGATATCGGTACATGTGATTCTAAGGGTGATGGGTGGGGGTGGAGGAATATCCATGGCAGAGTCCAGTTCTCAGTCTCACAGGTGCATTGTTCTTTTGCCTGGGGAAGGATGGAGCATAGGCAGTTCATGGTTGGACAGGCTGGCAATGTGGGACAGTGGGAAGAGTTCAGGGGGTATGTCCTGCTGGCGGGGGTCTTGACATCCTACTCTGTCTTTTTCTTTGGTCTCAGGCTCCTCTTACGGGGTGGTTGTTCTTCAACAGGAGGTGGGGTTCTGGGGGGCTGTCGAGGTGTTGGGACCTCCTGTCCACTAGCGCCGGCGGAGGTGGTAGGCTGTTCCTGGTCCGGCCTAGTGACAGGGGCCCTGTGTGGTGCACCATGGTCCCGCAACGCGTCCTCTATCCTGTGGAGGGCCAGGACGATGGTCCCCATTGCGGTCCCGATGATTCTCAGCTCCTCCCTGAACCCCATGTAGCGTTCTTCCTGCTGTGCCTGGACCTCAGTGAACCTGGCCAGTACCGTCGCCATCGTTTCTTGGGAGTGGTGGTAGGCTGCCATGATGGTGGTGAGGGCCTCTTGGAGAGTGGGTTCCCTGGGCCTCTCCTCCCCCCCCTGTCGCACAGCAGCCCTCCGAGCTGCCCGGTTTCCCCCGGCCTCTGTCCCCTGGCCGGTGTGCCCGCTCCCACTGCCCCCAGGTCCCTGTTGTTGTTGGGGTGTTGGGTTAGCCTGGGTGCCCTGTAGTGGCGGACACACCGCTGATTGAGCTGTCCTAGAGACAGAGGCATGGGCCCGCTGGGTGGGAGCTGTGCTGGTGTCGGCAGAGGGGGTCGGGTCTGGTGTGGCCTGTAGCTGCCTGAGGGGAACCGACTGCCCAGAGGTCCCCGATGGTCCGGGCTGGTCATCAGGTTCACTGTCGACAGAGCTGCTATCCTCAGTGTGGGCCTGTTCCGGTGGTGGGATGGACAGTTCTGGACCCTCCTGGCTGGTGTGTTGTCGTTCGGGTCCTGCATGGGGTAAGAGAGTTTGGTTATTGTTTCTGTGTGTGCAATAGCGTGCGTGTTATGGGTGCCCTTGTTCCCCAGTGCAGGCATTCCCTTGAGGGAGGTGTTGTGAGGGTATTTAGTGGGGGGGAGGGGTTAGTGCAGTGGTCATGCATAGGTGATGGGTGCCCATGAATTGTGTTATCATGCAGGAGTTGGTGTTGGGATGGGTGGGTTGTGCTGGTGAGACATTGTCAGGGAGGATATGTGCTGGGGGGTTGGGGGTGAGGGTGGGGGTGTGGGTTGGCATGCTGGTGGGGTGGGGGGGATATAGTAGTTGAGATTGGACTTACCAGAGGGGCCCTGAGGATGCAGGATGTTCAAGACCTCTTGCTCCCACGATGTAAATTCGGGAGGGGTGGGTGGGGGTCCGCCGCCAGTCTTCTGGACCGCGATGTTGTGCCTGGAGACCATCGATCGGACCTTCCCCCGTAGGTCGTTCCATCTTTTGCGGATGTCCTCCCTATTCCTGGGATGCTGTCCCACCGCGTTGACCCTGTCCACGATCCGCTGCCATAGCTCCGCCTTCCTGGCTATACTGGTGTGCTGCACCTGCGAGCCGAAGAGCTGGGGTTCCACTCTTAGGATTTCCTCCACCATGACCCGGAGTTCTTGGTCCGAAAAGCGTGGGTGCCTTTGGGGTGCCATGGGGTGGTGTGGGTGAGGTGTGGGGTGGTGTATGTGATGATGAGTATGTTGGTGTGTGGTCCTTTGTGCTACTATGTGGTGTGTGTGATGGTGTAGTGTGCCTCAGTGTGTCTTGCTAGGGATTGTCTGCTGTGTCTCTCTCTCCTTCTCTCAGTAATTCTGGTCGCAGGGGTTTGTGGGTGATGTGGGTGTGTGTTTTATAGTTGGTTGATTGTGTGGGAGTGGTGTGCGTATGTGTATCAGGTGTGTGTATTTCAAATTGTCCAATGTGGCTGTGTTTTGGTGATGTGTGTGTATTCTGACCGCGGCGGTGTGTAGCGCCAATGGAATACCGCGTTTGAATGACCGCCGTGTGGATTCGTGGGTCGTAATGGCATGGGCGTATTTCTGTTGGCGTGACGGTGGAGGTTTGGTCATCTCCAGTTTATCGCTGCCCGCCGATCTGGCGGGCTGCAGTGGAGGACGGATTTTTGGAGGTTTGGCCGTTGTGGGTCAGAATGACCGTGGCGGTTGACCGCGGCCGCGGCGGTGTTATGGCGGTTTTATGACCGGCGGTAAGGGCATTTTACCGCCGAGGTCAGAATCACCCCCTTAATCTCCCCGTGCTCACAAAAAACATGAATGTGTCCTTGTGTAACGTAACTGGTGCTCATGTAAAGCGCTCCAATACCTTCGAGCACCACAGTCACATAGCTAAATAGATATTCACATTTTTCTTATATTTAACTTGACGAAGAGGCTGCTGATGGAGCCTGCAGCATATTCGGGGCCCCAGGAGGAAGCGTGAAACCAACGGAGGCAGAGATACCTCAATGCAGCAGCACTCAAACAAGCAAAACTGCCACCGTCAGCATGACAGGGTGGAGGTCCACAACACGGACTGAGCCCCGCGGGGGTAAACTAGTGGTACAAGAGGGCACTGGATAGCCCGGATTAGCAGGGGTTTCGGATGCTCACCAAAGCCTTTTCTGAAAGACAGCAAGGCGGTGGCACCATCATGTTGTTTCTGACAAAAGCTGGGAAGACAAATTATTTGGCATAGAAGATACATTATATTTCTTCCCCGATTTATGTACCGCCTCTCTGCAACAAAAACATGTTTTGTTAGGAATCATGAAAAACACGGAGACATCAACGATGGCGAGCCACCCACAGGGCTGGCAGTACAACCCGATAGGAAGTCCTTTGTACTCACTCAAGATGAAACAGTCTTTCTGGGATAGTCTTAGGAACAGTGCTCAATACGATGCTGCCGTTCCTCAAGTGAGACTGGTAAACACTGCAGTGCTCGGGGAGTTTTAGGAACCTACACCCGAATCAGTTATTACGCTCCCTGAAGTGGCTTTTGGTGCCTCTACCTTTAGCTATGTTCACGTTAGAATTTCGCTTGGTCTTCTCTTCAGTACTCTGATTCTTGGTGCCTCCTCCCCTCATTTATTAAGGCTTCAGTTATAACTGAAACTGTGAGTTGAAGCAAAATCATTAAACGGCTGTGTTGAGGTACAAGAGTGTTTTTTTCTGCGTAGGGGAGGCATGTTCCTCTTATTTAGTATGCTTTTGTTTTTGGGTTTTACAACTGTCCTAAAAATGATTTAAACAAACATGTTACTTACCTTTGGTAATGCTCTTTCTGGTGGATACTCTAACTGCAGGTTCCTCAACTTGGAATACTAATTCTCTAGAATTACTTCCACGCGGTTCTAGGTGGCGCTGTGCCACTCTGTTGATTCAATACCACCCGGGAGGTGAGAGAGTGAAGCCGCATGTAAGCATTACATGAGTGCAGATGGCAGTTTCTTGCTTGACTCTTTCCATGCCCTCAGCCGTGGAGCATGAGCAAGTGGTAGTACTGGTGTGCTAACACCTAACTTGGGTCCTTTAAGATGTTAGGAGACTGAAGGTAAGTATCTTGTTCTTCTGATGGATACTTCTACATGCAGATTGCTCACCTCTGAAAATATATCAAAGCTATACCTTCCCAGGTGGAGAGTATAAGGAGTGGACTCAGACCCAAAAGTCTAGCAGGATATAGCAAGTGAAATGTCCTTCCCATCGGACCTGGCTGTCAAGGCAGTAGTGCTTCATGAACATATGCGCTGATGCTCACATTGCAAGTGCCGACCCGGTGTTTGCAAACTTAGCCAGGATGGAGTGGGCTCTCAGACCTTCTGGTTAGTGCACAGTAGATCTTAATGCGGAAGACTATTAACCCTGATGGGGTCTTCTTATGCACAGCATTTACTCTACCCCTCCACCACTCGGAGAACCCCACAAACAGCTGATTGTCCACACTGTTTTCCTTGCTTCTATCAATAAAAAAAGCTTAAAGCCCTTTTGGAAATGGCGAGAGCAGTAACACTCTCCTATTTCAGAGTCCAAAGCTCTCTCGATATTTCCTTTGTATAATAAAACTCACACCTCTTGTAAAAGGGCATGAGTATATCAGCCCAGTAAGCAAACTGCGCTGACCAGCCTCGATGCCAGGCTAGCCAAAGAGAAAATTAATTTTCTTAATGCCTCAAGTCGCTAAGACTCCTTAACCAGATGAGTTGTGGAGATTGAGTTGGGGGCTCCCCTTGCTAGTTGAGGCCTGAACAACCAGACTCTCTGGAGAAGGATTTTTAGGGAGATAATCACTATTAACGGGCACCGATCTGTGATGTCTGGCTAACTGCCTATTCACTGGTGGGCAAGAACAGGGTTTTGATCAGGTGCCCATTAAGGTGTGAGTGAAGGCCTTGTGGAAAGGGAGCAAGGGGACAGATAATGTAGGCCCAGGCTGTAATATTTCCATAAGAACCATAAGTCTTAGGCCCAAAGGAGGGCAGTTACAGGCCAAAGACCTCAGCTACTCTTCGGACTACTACTGCAAATGATGCACTCTCTTTGTAGTGGAAATGGTCAATTCAACCATGCATCTGGGGAAGAATCAAGCCCTCTGGCCTCTTTCTTTTAAGTCCATGTACAAATTGTCATCTTCATCATCATAATGAGGGGGTAGCACATTTCCATTCCTATAATCATAATCTCTTTGTGGTGGTAATCTTTGATCAGTGTTGGAGCCAAAAAGACAGTGTAGCCTTTTGTGATGATTCTGCTCTGGTACAGGCAATGGATCAGAGTCAGGCTGTATGGTGACGGGTTGAAGTTAAGTAATCTTGAAGTGTGACATCAGTTGGGAACGGGCTGAAATCGGTTCAGGGCCAGAAAACTGAATCAGCATGGGCTCCTCTTCAGACACTGGTTGTGTCACCCTCGTGTGTAGACGATGGAAGGACTGGTGTAGGTCTATAGCCAGGTTGGATGATTGCATAAGAGTTAATATGGTGCCTGTACAGGCCCAAGGGGGTTAAACTGTGTGGAGGGTTGATTATTCGGTGGTAACCTGACTGGAGGCCCCGCAGATCCTTGGGGCCTGAATGCACACCAGAGGGAAATAGAAAAACACCAAATATCTGTAGCATGGACTGCTTAAAGGCGGGAAATCTAAGGAACAACTGGATCATTTGTGGGATGGGCTCTGCAACTAGAGATCTAGCAAGAAACCGACTGATATTGTGATACCCTCAGCCTTCTCTTTGGATAGAAGGGGGCAAGATGGGGTCAAGTTCTGCTTCCCATTCATGGACTTGAGTCTGGACTTCAATTTTGACCTCACTGGAGGACTTCTACAGCAAAGTTGACATCTCATAGCAGAATCCACGATTTGCAGGAGGAGCAGGACATACATGAGGCCTAGTAAGACTTGTGTTCTGGAATTTACAACATATCTTCTTGGTCCTGGATCGCTTCTGGGTGCATGAGAGCACCCATGTTGTTAAACTTGAAATAGTGTCACAAGCCCAAGCATCAGAGCCACATCTCATACAGGCATGTGACCGACAGCTGTTTTCTGCAGTTGCAGCACAGTTTGAAAACTGCAGGCTTAGGAGGGGACATCGTTCCATAGCACACTGGATTATGATTGTATTTTCAGGAGTCATCTGAAGGCCAACAAAATTGGGAGTGGAGTTTCGAATCTGCATCTGAAGGCACAGAAAGAAAGGAACTGACACCAGTCAACAGAGATGGCACTTTTGTGACTTCGCTCCATCACTTCCACAATAGTACAGAGCACCACAGAGCTGCAAATTATTTTCCAAAACCAGTCTGGGGATCTGGAGAGTTTTCTAAAGTGAGGAATCTGTCGTTAGAAATATCCATCAAAATCTACATTTGTGCGGGAGCCAAAAGATTTCAAGAAACCAGTTGCCACAAATAGGGAGAGAAGGGTCACATCCAAACGCAGAGAAGCTAGATTTTTTTTTTCCATTCTCTTCCAACCTAAGGCAGCAGGAGGTACTGAAGAAAACTTGGAAGAGAGCTGGGGCTAACCTGAGAGTAACCAGCCACTTGTCTGCTTGTGCAGGATCCCAAATAAAGATTACCATTAACAAACTCTGCAAGAGCAATAAAGCAGTAATACTTGATAACAGAGTGACTTCACAAGCCCAAAGCCTGCTACAGACTTTAAGAAACAGATGCCTCTATAATGTACATGAGTTTGAAAAGAGCTGTGCGGGGGGCCACTAGAAGTTCAAGGAACCTACTGTTATATTCTTCTAATCCTTCGTTCTGCTAAGGGATCCATGAATCAGGCTTCCCAAGTCTTTAATAAAGAACTAAAGTAGACATTGCATATCAATTTGGCTATTCCTTTACAGGCAGTGTCAGACGTCTGTGTTAAGTTCTGTACAGTAGGTAATACTGAACATAGCCTTATGTTAGCTATAGCTACAATGGCAGAGCATTAAATTATAGTTCTGTGCTGAATTATTTTTAAAATAGCTGGTTACAAATTTGCATAACCATATTGTTAGCTAGTTTCTCTTGATTGAGCCTACCAAAGTGGATTATTGAATATGAAGGGTCATACAGAATAAATATTTTAAATATTTTTTACGTGTTCCATGTAAGTTAAAAAAATATCAATACTATATACTAACATTTATTAATCAATTAACAGAGCTGGTCCCTACCCTCACTACACATGGACTGGAATAAACAACACTGGCAATAATTAGTATATCAGTAGCACCCATAAATGATACCTTCCAATATCTGGTAATTTATACACAACCAGATTCATGTGTCCAAATGCAGAGCATAAGCTACTGCGGTAGTACCGAAATTGCCGATTGTAATTTAAACATTTTGGTTTTGGAACAATCTAATATTTACATTTAGAGTATGCAATTCCTGGTGAACGTGAGTATGTATGTATTATAAACCAGTGGATTGTAATCTGTATTTGAAAAGTACCCCTTTCCCTCAAACTGATTAACAGTGAAAGAAATCCAACGCAGGATTCAAGCCTCAAGATGTTGCACCGGTAGATTGTGCAACCACGAAGATAGATGGGGAGATGGCATAACCATCATTTCTTAAGATACACTAAAAGGGCAATTCACTCCTATAAAGGTTCCGGGAAGCGAATGTTTGCTTTTCTCATTCAAGCTCTCAGCCACCTTCACCTTCTCGGGTATATTGATATATCATCCCCCAGGCCCAACCTCAGCATTTAGCCAGACGTTTCCAGAAGTAATAGCTAAACTTAGCCTACAGAAGTCTAATTTCACATTATTGAGTGATCTCAATTTACATTTTGGCAATGATAGAAATGAAAACATTTTTTTTAAAAACGTATTCACGATATGGCGGCCATACAGATGACTCAACTCATAAGGCAGCCCACCCACACACTGGGCCACCTACTGGACCCTATCTTCTCTAATATCAATGAGCTCAAAACAGATACACCCATCCCAATATACAGGTCGGACCACCACTTAGTACCCTTTTCCCTGCGCACATTCCTGCATAAAGCTAAATCACTCATTTTCACCAAGCTAAAATGATGTTGGTCAAAACTAGATACCATAAGTTGGGAAAGCTCTGTAGCTGAGTCCACCCCAAGTATTGAAAGGGAAATTGGTGAGAGATATAACAAAGTTTGAGAACTGTCTCAAAGGCTCTCTGGACGCCCTGATCACCATGAAGCCCCGGGGGCCATGTCATTCGGCAGGACGTGCTACATGGTTCTCAGAAAATCTATTGGAACTAAAAAAGGAAACAAACAAAATCAGAAAGAGACTAAAGAAAAACATATAATGGGCTCAGCAAGGCATTATACAGGGAATCCAAGAAAAAATATTAATACATAATAAGAGAAACAAGAATCTCTTACTTCAATGCCCAAATAGAAAATGCCCCAAACTCTTCAAAAGAATCATTTAAACTGGTAAATAGCCTTATGAAGCCAGCTAAGAATCAAATCTGTCCCACTCCCTTAGAGAACGCTGCAACATGCTTGCAAACTTTTTCCTAGGAAAGATGAACAACAGTTTGCTAGCCCTGCCCAAAAATGTCACCCTAAGCTCAACACCGGTCGCTGCAACAGCGGCTAAAACCACACTACCGACCTTCCTTCGCCACTTGACCCAGCAGCCCCTTATATACTAAGGAAAGGAGTCTTGGTCATATTGACGGACATATTTACCACTCAGCACATAGCAGCACAGTGCTCTTGGCATGGAAACATGCCTTGGTCAAACCCCTCCTGAAGAAGCCCTCAGCAGATCCCCTCAGCACAGAGGAGTGTCATCCCATTTCCTTACTACTGGGGGTTAACAAAACCCTGGCAAAGCATGCCAATAGGCATCTGCCAGCCTTTTTGGTGGCTTACACCATCATACACCAGGGCTCTAAAAATCATAAAAATGTTACTAGACCTGCAGGTCGAGTAACTTAAATAATCTGCTCGATCTAACTGTAATGTACTTGACCCGTAAACGGGTCTTAAATTGTGTAATCCTAGGCAAATAGTTTACAGTCGCCTTTTTCTTCATTCTTACGTATGACTGCACCTTCAAATATGAGCTCAGCATACTGCAGTACAAAATACCCTCTTTTGTTTGATTACGTAGACTAAAGTTTGCTGCATGCTTCACAATAATCTAGCCCACATACCCATGACGTCTAGGACACATAACCTAGGACTTCTTTTAGTTTACTAACAACATTGCCATCAGGGCAGTAGTGTTTGTCAGTTTGTTTAAACACTCAATTTAAATATGTATTACTAAACCATGTGGTAACGTATTGTCATCTACACACAGTAACTTTCCAAGAAATGTCTAAAAACCTCTCCACTAACTCACAGCTTTACTGATAAAACTATACAGTGTATTAATAATCTTTGAAAACTGGGTTTCAGAAAACGTATCCTTCGCACATCAACACAATATTCTGATTTGTTTTCATCCTATTAAAATATTTTTTTCATCATACAGAAATATAAAAAAGGGTTTTCACAACTACTGAAATATATTTTGAATTGTTTGCACAGTTGACTTAGTCATTTAAATGTGTTTTAGGAAAACCCCTACACCCTATATCCATTTATTTTACATTCTACATAACAGGTCACACAGTTCACCTTCCAAAGTCCTGGAACGCTGCAGTCAGAAGGAAATATTAATTGTAAGAAAAACTGACTTTTGACCTCTGGCTGTGAACACAGATCAAATGTGACATAAGAACAAGATTTAAAGGTATCTTTTATTGCCACCTCCACTTTTCAACTGAACAGAACACCTTTTCAGTGTCAACTCACCAGAAGAGTAAGTATTAAAAATAGCTGGACCTGATCAAATAAGACTTGCAAATGCGAGTGGTCAAGTAGTTTTTTCGAGCCCTGACTACACTCAACCCAAGCAAGGTTCAGGCCAGGCAGCAGTACAGAAACTGCTCTATTAGTGGCAACAAAAAAACTTAAAGCCTTCAACACCACTCCCATCCTGTCCTAATTCAAATGCTAGCAGAGGCAGAAATTGTCAGAGATGCTCTGTAATGGCTTGCAGCCTTCTAGGAGCACAGAAGCTTTCAGGTTCAGGAAGATTCATCGCTCCTCGCAATCTACGCACTGAAGTGTGGAGTACCACAGGGTTCTTCATTAAGTTCCACTTTCTTCAATCTCTTTGTATGCCTACTGGGAGAAATAGTGCAAGCTTGCGGTCTTGCTCTAATTTCCTCCACAGATGACACACAGTCATCTCACTCAACACAGACACTAACAAAACATCCAGTCAATTGAACACATGTCTCGGACAAGTAACTAATTTGAAGTCTGCCAGTTGTCTGAAACTGAATGGGGATAAAACAGAAGTCTTAGTCGTAGGAAACAACCCCTCCTGCTGGTTGGAACTCAACTGGCCTGATTGTTTCAGTTCACTTCCCTCACCCTCCCCTACATCTAAGACACTTGGATACTGGATAGATGACAGATGGAGGTTCAAGCAAAGAAATTGCCCGGTTGCTGTTTTGGACTTTTACGAACTGAAAGACAAATGTCAAACTGGCAAACAGCCCCACTCCGAAAAGCGGTGGTACAGGGACTAATCAATTCACATCTGGATAATGAAAACTTCCTCTACCTAGGCAGTCTCAAATATGTGACTAATCGACAGCAGGTAAACCAGAATGTCGCTGCGTGGATTCTTTACAAAGTTTCCAAGTTTAAGTCAGCAGCACCGCATTAGCCGCCATGCATTGGCTGCCAATCCAGAAGAGAATCCAGTTTAAATCTGTCTGGTCTATTGAGCAATTAAAAAAGATCAACAGCTCACCTAGCGCCTGGTAACTCGTTATACACAGAGACGGCTATTACGTTTTGAGGGTCTTAATCTATTTCTGGCCCCAGGGGTCAGGAAAACAAGATGCAGAGGAAGTACTTTTGCATATCTGGCGCCTAAACTCTGGAGTACACTCCCAACACACATCATTCATGCATACATGTGAGCAGTACCGTCAGCTGAGGTTTATTACCAGCGCTTGGAGGCCCCTTGGGAAGCCATGCACTCGATGAATTCCAAAGAATAGAAGATTCCAATCCAAGAACGAAGGAACGACGTTTCGCAGCTCTGTGTATAAGCAGCACTAAACTTGGTAAGTATTTCAATGCCTAGGGTGTCATGATTAATGTTAGCCGTCCTCCACATGCTGAGAAAAGGTCGAGAGTCCACAGCTCATCATCTGTGCAGGCCAAATGCTGACACATTAAATGTAATTTTGGAAATATTACAGTTCTTATAGAAAGTTCAAACTTACTTGACAGCAAAAGGCTGAACAATTTCTAAAGTATGCTCAGTGTATATAAAACAAACCTTTTCACTTAAGTAAAGGCAGGAAATATTTAAACGACAATGTTTTAATTGCATACATACATCTGTGCTACAAAATCAGATATGAAAGCAAACAGAACAGACCATTTCACAAGTGGTGATCATTAACTGAATGACATGTCTATTTATATTCACACTTTATGTGAAAGCCAAAAGTCTTTTTTTTTTTATTTTTTTTTTAAATTAAAATGGCTTTAATTGACGACTGCGACATAAAAATATGTATATAAATAGAGCATAAGACTGAAACTGAATTTCCCATTATTGTATAAAAACGGCATCATTTATTTATCCATGTTAGAGTTATGATAACATATAATGTATTCAAAGCAATTATCATTTTAGGAAAGCTATTTAGTTATATGTAACTACGTAGAGCAATGATCAGGAACATTGAAATATATATGTATGAAATGTTTTACTTTATTTTTACTACGTATGTTGGTATAAATTTGGTTCACAATTGCACTATTTGTGTTTGATGTTATTACTTCATAAGACATCACTTTATAGGACCTTAAGGATTGCATATAAAAGTATCTCCACACTTTTTATAATGGTGCAATTAATGGATGCACGTGCTAAAGTGTCAACATAAATCATGCAGTTGTTACTAAGGTATGTTACACGGTGGCACTCTCCACCATGCAGTTAGTTAGGACAGGGTTTCCCTAGGAAATTGACTTTTTGGTTTGCTAATAACACTGGGGCCGTTTGATGAAACAAAACTTAAAAAAAAACCATTTAAAACATTTTTTTTTAAAAGGAATTCATCCACTTCAGCTCCTTCCTGGAAAAAGATTCAGGGTGATTCACCAAGTGGGGCAAGAGAAAAAGGGTGGTCCCCAAATGTGTTTCCCCCGCAGAATTTCCCATTGGAACTTTAGACACAGCTACAGCCAAAACGGCTGACTGGAATTAAACCGAATTTGGCAGAAAGTCTGATCCTGGTCCTGAAAAGCGTGCTTTTGTGTAGATCGGTTTAGTCATTTTTGAGAGATTAAGGTTTGCAAATTATAGCTATTTCACGTCACGGTACCCTTGCACTACTTCTGCAAAATACTGCTAGCTCAAAGTATGCATCTCATTGGCTGGCCACAACAAAGAGGTGAATGTTGCAGCAACCATTTTAGGGAAAATAAAGCGTAAGTGGACAAGGTAGGGGTACCCCTGGCACCCTGACAAAATGTGGAGGGGGTCCTAAAGGACAAATTTTACTTTTGTGGCACCGTGCTGCAGCAGCCCCCGTGTATTTTTGCAGAGGCACCACTGTACAGAGAAACACATTTCGGGGTGCGTGTCTGTTAACCACACACACAACAACACAAAAACAGTCAACAACCACACACATGCGAACTTGGGTGGAGGGGGGTTTGATCACCAGGGGGGTGTTGCACGCAGGCCCTGTGTCCAACCGCACTTCGAGCCCGGTGAAAGGACTCGCACAGAGGGGGCTTGGTTGTCCATGGGGTGGGGTTGGAAGTAGGGCCTGGCCCAAATTATGAATCCTAGCAAGGACGAATCAGCCTTTCATCATTCTAGGTTGGTTAAATAAGTGACAATTTTCAATAATTGCGCATAACAATGTTCTCAGTAAAGCGCTTTGGATTGAAGTGATGTATAAATATCAGATTATGTTTTTGCCTACTTCCTGTCATCTAATCCTCCTTTTTATTCGCTCCAAATTGCACATGGCAGTGGTGGACTACTTCCAACTTCATGAGGGCTCAGTGGAAACATAGGCCACTTTCTGGGAGGCATTCAAAACATATATTAGAGGCATGTACATCTCTAAGCATTCATGAGTGTTGTCGGACATGTAAAGAAAGCTAGCTCGCATGGAGAGAGACCTGATTGAGAAGGACTTGGTCAATGTCCAACAACCTTGTGACCCGCAATTGCTTAAGCACACAACCCTGCAGACAGAATATTGCGATCTAGCTGAACACAAGGTTCTGTTCTCAGGGAAATATGCCAGGGCCTGCAGATATGGAGAGAGTGAACATCCGGGATGTACAGTGGCCAAACTCTTGCAACCAAGGGGCTCCTCCTATGCAGCTGAATTATATCTCTTGAGGGGTCAAAAGTGACCTCTAATGAGGATGTTCTGTTGATTCTACTTCAATATTATACCCGACTATATGCCACTCAACTCTCCACAGATGCATCGGCCCAAGGCAGCATATTTACAGAAGATAACCATGGTGTAGCTAGCCACTTCCCAACGACATTTCCTTAGCGAACCCTTCTCTAGTGAGGAAATCATGCAAGCAAGCTATAGACTCCCTGGATGGCACAGAAGGCTTCGCCGGGGAGTTCTAAAAATACTTCAAGCAACTTCTGGCACCACAGCAACTAGACATGCATGCAAAATCCCTTTAGCCTGGTACCCTCCCCCATAAATGATGAAAGCTCTAATATTCTTGCTCCTCAAACCGGGCAAAGACCCGCAATATTGCATATTTTATAGACCCTTGTCGCTCCTAAATTTCAACAAGAAGATATTGGCCAAAGTCCTCTCTAATCGTCTGACCCTCCCGATGGAACAAATAATATCACCAGTACAATTCGGATTTGTCCTCCATCGAACCACCTCTTTAAAGTTGTGTGCTGTATTCTCCGTCCTGAACAGGATTTCCCCTGATGTTTTAGCCGCGATAAACCTTCTACATGTAGAGAAGGCTTTAGATTCCCTGAAATGGGCATTTTCTTAGGGCTACTCTACGCAAACAAGGCATCCCTCACAGTTTCTCTTGTTGATCAACCTCTTATACTCTGCCCCCATCGCACCCATAAGGGTTAACGGCTCACCTCCAGAAAGACCACATGCACCGCGGCTTACACTTCAAACCAGGTCTCCCTCCTTATTTTTTCACATTTGATATCCTGCTGCAGATTACAGGTTGGCCCCGATTCTTAGAGAGGTGGTCTGATTTTGAGGCCATTCTAGCCGGCAGATCAATTGTTGCAAGTCGGAAATAGCCTACCTCACTGCTGCTACCATACCCTCCGAATGTGAATTCCCACTGACTTGGTGTCATGGTCCGCTTAAAAATGTAGGCACCTTTCTACATTGGGGCAGGGAACAGGTGGAGTGGTTAAACTATAGTCCCGCTATTGATACACTAACCACACAGGTGGAAAGATGGATTTGTTTACCACTGTCGATGGCAGGACGAATCCCAATTATAAAACTAGTGGTTCTTCCCAGTTTTCTCTATTTCATTCTAAATATACTCATGCTACTCACCAACTCATTCTTCGCTACCTTAAGTGGCCAGCTACTAAAGTCTATTTGGGTGGGGAAGATGCCCACGTGTAAGCTGAGACACATTGGTACACCCATATGACAAAGGTGGGTTTGGTGTGCCGCATCTACACCTGTACTACCTGGCAGTGCAATGTCCGTTCACGCACCATTGGTACCATGCGGGCGCCAGACTTCCTTATACCAAACCCAAAATAGAAAAGGCGGCATCCCCAGTGGGGACCTCCCTCGACCCCATTGCCATACAAACTTTATAGACCACGTGCTGGGCGTGGCGAAAACTTTAAGGTATATTGGGAGGCTCGCTACTATACCCACCAGCACTAGTGTTGTTGGATAACCCCTGAAACCCTGGTTCAAAGTACCATGACATGCTATGGCCTCCATACTTTTGCCCTTATGCACTCCACATACTCCAGCTTCACCACGGCCACCACGATGGATAGCTTTGTAAAGCACCGTGTTCACAGTTCTCTGCGTGCAAACATCCTGACACAACCACTAGCACCGGACAAATTCATCCCCTTAACTCTAGTGATTGATAATAGTAGCGGGGTTGGCTGGTATCGCAACTATATCATACAAGTGTCGCCTTGCTGCCTGCCCAGGATACGAAACTCAGGGGCTACTGGCAAAAGGACCTGGGACGCCCACTGACCGACAATATATGGACTGCCTGCTGTACATAAACTTTGTTCAGTCTCACCCAATCACTGTCACAAATGTATACAATTCAAATTCCTGTGAAGAGCTTATCTCACCCCCAGCGATCAGCATAAATATAACCACACAAGACCATCTGACTGCCCCAAATGCCACATCGCAGGAGCAGATTTTATACGTATGACATGGACATGTAGACACATTGCATTGTACTGGGGAGAGGTCTTCTCCCGACTGCCCAGAAGCCTGATGTTGACCCCAACCCAGACCTGCTCCTGGCATTGTTGGGCTGCGTACAGGATCTTCGGAAAAGCACTAAACGATTTACTGCAATGGCCCTCTTTCTAGCCAAGTGTAAAATCGTAATACACTGGGGTAGAGGACGCCCACGGTCAAGAGGTGGCTTAACAGCTTGGTATACTGTGATACCACGAGCGAGCTGTACGCCTCCCTCCAACCCCGACATCCAGCCTGAAGGTCATAAGGCAACCCCTTCGCGACTGCCTACTATCATTGAACAAAGCGGCACTGGTTTCTTGCGTTATGGATGATGCATCTCCCTGCCTCGCCTAACATGCCACTTCTTCTCCACCTCACTCACCTGACCTTCCTTAGGTCTCTCCTGACGACCCATACCTTAGGTATACCATGCACATTGGACATGGGCTCTCCTCTCCCCCTTGGATAGGCCAATGGCTTTCCTACACTACTATATTAATTGCGTTGTTATTTGCAGTTTAGGACACACCATGCCACAAGCGGAGAAGCGCAGTTTTGCATTTGTTTCCCTTTTGTTGTTAATTGCACCATTAAAAATTGGATCTGTTCATAACGTCCGCTTCAACTCTCCTACAACACCTCATTGAGTATTGTAAAGTCCTCTTTTTTTGTTTGTTTGTGCTCCCCTACTGCATTAACAGTTATATCCTCTTTTAATGATTAGAACCCTAGTCGCCCACTTGCACGGACACGTGTCACGCTATTTACTCGATATGCCCCCTGTATATAACATTGTAATGATGTTGTAATTCGCTATGTGTATGTTCTCTTAACAAGCAATAAAAGCACAATTAAAAAAAAAGAATCCTCCTTTTACATGCTGCATGTTTCTATCTGTATTATAAAAGAGGGAGTAAGGAGCCACAGTACTGTGTGAGCCTGCTCCCATAATTCTCAAAGTTTTGGGCAATGCACTTGAGCAACTATGAAAATGCAAGAAGCTATAGACCCTGAAATGAGAGGAGCTCTGATTTATACTCCACCAAGGTTGCAGGACTTTAAGGGAGGGACCTTGATCTTGATCCCTACACTGATTTTCAATGGATTAAACTGCCGTCATTAGCACAATTCTGTACCAAATAGTCTTCAAAATCGGTTTGGTCAAATCCACATTTTTTAGAAAATGTTATTAAGATTGGTTGTAGGCAGGTGGACGCACGGAGTTACAAAATCCATGAAATCCACTATTTGAACTTCCAAAAGAGAGAATCTAAGATTACATAACCTCCAAAAACCCTATAAACTATCAGTAAACGAACCTAAACGATATTGATAATGTTCTACCAGACCTTGTTCAAGAATGATTCTTAACAACTTTTTAAAAAATCTATACTGAAAAATTGTGAGACACAAGTGATTTTAAATTTGAAATCCTAACGGGGGTAACTTGGGTGCTCCTACTTTCAAAAAGCTAATTTAAGAAACATTCAAGAGCACACAATAAAATTATACCAGGTAACACCGAAGAGTGAGAGGTAATGAATAATGAACAGCTTGCTGAATCCCTACCACAACTGTAGTCAACTGGAGCAAACTGGTTTCTCCCCTCATAAATTTCTGAATAGGAAGTAATTTAATTTGAATAACAGATCGGCATTCACATGATTAAGCCATTAGAAAGATTTCAATATATATGGTATTTTACCTGTAAGGCATTACATTTCAGTTTTTTTCTGGATGTGCACTACACATGGTCCACAGCACAAATGCACAAGAGGACTGCAGTGCACTATAAACTAACAAGGGTGATATGAATTTTCCAAAATGTTGGATCATTCTAGATAAATTAGGAGGAGCAACGAAAACGCAACGCTTCATAACACTGGTCACATTTTGAATACACTGTATACACTTTGCATAGAAGAGTGGAATCCGCTCAAGTCTAATTAAAATATAAGTAATGACCAAAAGAATCAAAGGATTATTTGCAAAGGAAGCAAAGCATCATGGACGAGTCATGCATTTTACACAGTCCAGGATGGAATGGAGGAAATCTCTGGAATATCACTGGCCCAAGTTCCACTGACCCAAAGACACAGTGTGCCAGTGAAGTCATGGCTGCTGCCTCCCTCAAAACAAACCAGTATTTTCTTTTAAATTATATTTAAAGCCAAAGGCTGTACCTCTTTGGGAATTACATGCTGGTCAACTCTGCCCTCCAGGTCCTGCAGCCGTGCCGCAACGGGTGTCAGTCTAGCTGTTCGTACTGTCTCACATAGGACTTGCCGGCAATACCTGTAAGAGAGGAGTTCAGATGGCTAATTGTTTGGAAAAAGGGTTTGTGTGAGATCAGGCCAATTCTCTAACATGTCACTATCATTGCCATGCTTATTTCACATTCATTAATAAGCTAGACCTGGTTTATCTGTCAATCGATGTCCAATATGGCTGTCTCATGGTTGTAAAAGTGTTACAGTAAATGAAACACTCTCTATAGAACATGGAATATTCTACATGTTAGAAGCACCGTCATTATGTCGATGTCAAATGACACCAACAAAATGTTGGAGACACTGATTGCAAATGATGGCCCTTGGGTCACACTGAGTATGAAAACTCTCAGCAGAAACGGTGTTATAGGTGAAAAGGGAATTGGTGTGTGTACTATCTTTAAACAAGACATAGCTTTACACTGGAAAAAGGGTCTCAGGGAAGCAAACGAATAGGCATCATTCACAGCCAGCAAATGGCCCTCTAGTGCAAACAGCTGGTGTTGGGCTGAAGTAGTTGAAACATATATATACCTGAGCTGCTCAATTTTCTCCAGTGTGATGGGTCCCTTGCCTAGTACTTGGGTCACCTCCCTGTAAAGCTTCTCCTGAGCGTCCTCCGATGTGGTGAGGAAATATACAGCCCAAATACACACTGTAAAATGTATAAATGACAGGCAGAGTGAGTTCAGCATGCAGTTCTCCTTCTGCAACACATTAATCTACACTTACAAATAAGTCATGCACATTATAAAATGGTGAATTATATTTTATACCTATTCGAGTTTGATAAGTGCCTCCAACGAAAAAAGTGACGTTGCATAATTCGGTAGAAAAACACACAGACAAAAATACCACACGGACTGCAATACTCAAAAGGCATACAACCTACTTTTCTTTAAATTCTAAAACTGTTAATTTTCCGCAGCACAACTATTAATCTCGTTGAGAGAATTATGACAAGTGTACTAAATAATTTGAATAAGGAACTCTGTGTTTGAACAGCATGAGTGTTTCAGTTTGCCCTAGAACAGTAGAAGCGCCTACAAGAACTCTCACCAATGGGATTTGTAAATACAGAGGTTAAGCCCAGGATCAGAAGACATTGTAAAATATACTCACGAAATTTAAGAAATAAAAATCACTTGATCAGACAAAAATTGAGTTTTGCTAATGTTAGTCCACAGGCTCTTTCCTATTCGTGGGTATTATATCAATTTGTGGGTATGGTATTAAGAACACCTTAGGGTCAAGAAAATGTTTTTGTAGCGGTTAATACAGGGCTTTGTATGCTAAAACAATAACACATGTATGTTTTAGGCAGTACACCCCAATCCTGCATGTATGCACCACCTATTCAGTCCCCTTCATGAACAAAGGAAATAGCTGATGGGCAGTTTAAGCCTATTGCTGAGGGGAAAGGTCACGGATATTGCAAAGAACCTACGTACTAATATTAATTGACTTCTGTAAGTCATGGCTCTTTTTCACTTTTACTACCGAATAAAAGAAAGAAAAACAGCAGGTGAAGCTGTACCATGAAAAAGGTTTCTTCAGAACATCCTACCAAATTCTTACACTGCTAGAGGAAATAACATAGTAGTGTCAGCAAAATACATGTGGGTTGCACACACAGCTGCTCAGAATATATTTTTGAAGATAGTTGCAGTGACTGGGTGTACCAGGGACCTGAAAGGATACTAGGATTTATGTAAATTGTAACAGTGAATGGCA
Organism: Pleurodeles waltl; assembly: GCF_031143425.1. Classification (NCBI taxonomy): domain Eukaryota; kingdom Metazoa; phylum Chordata; class Amphibia; order Caudata; family Salamandridae; genus Pleurodeles; species Pleurodeles waltl. The sequence goes on from NC_090440.1 coordinate 1,895,712,802, forward strand.
AGCCACATAGGGGGTCATTCTGACCCTGGCGGCCGGTGGCCGCCAGGGCCACCGACCACGGGAGCACCGCCAACAGGCTGGCGGTGCTCCAACGAGCATTCTGACCGCGGCGGTTCAGCCGCGGTCAGAAGCGGAAAGTCAGCGGTCTCCCGCCGACTTTCCGCTGCTCGTTTGAATCCTCCATGGCTGCGGAGCGCGCTCCGCAGCCATGAGGATTCTGACCCCCCCTACCGCCATCCTGTTCATGGCGGGAAAGCTGCCATGAACAGGATGGCGGTAGGGGGGGTCGCGGGGCCCCTGGGGGCCCCTGCCGTGCCCATGCCAATGGCATGGGCACGGCAGGGGCCCCCGTAAGAGGGCCCTGCAAGGTATTTCAGTGTCTGCCTTGCAGACACTGAAATACGCGACGGGTGCTACTGCACCCGTCGCACCTTCCCACTCCGCCGGCTCGATTACGAGCCGGCATCCTCGTGGGAAGGGAGTTTTTCCCTGGGCTGGCGGGCGGTCTTTTGGAGACCGCCCGCCAGCCCAGGGAAAAACTCATAATACCCTCCGCGGTCTTCTGACCGCGGAGCGGTATTATGGGGGCGGAATTCTGGCGGGCGGCCTCCGCCGCCCGCCAGAATTAGAATCACCCCCATAATCTCTCTTGCAGTGAATGGTGGCCTTGGCAACTACTTTACCAGTATCACTGCTTCCAAAAGACATGAACAATTGATGGAAGAATGCACCTTCCTGAATGTGGTCAACTAGACCATTGTGCTAGGTTTCATCCGCTGAGGAAAGGTGGAGAAAAAAACTGTTAGCGAAACAATCTCACTAGTCAGATGGAGCTCAGTTGTCACTTTTGAGCTTATGGAAGGGTTGCTCCTGAAAATCAGCATGTCCTTGTGAAAAATAGTTGAACGATTCAGAGGAACTGAGTACTTGTAGCTTGTTTAGTGCTTAGCTGTTGTTATGACTACTAAAGTCCTCCATGATAGGAGTTTAATCTTATAAGAGTCAATCAACTCAAAAGTGTTGTGAAACAACTTGGCCAGGAGCAGGTTTGGGTTCCCAGAGATTGTGGGGGGAGACAAACGAGAGGGAACAAAAGCCTTAGACCCATCACACATTTATTGACCGTCTCAGTGGTCATGGAGAAGGACTGCCCAGGCCTGTTCCAGATGGCTCAAATAACTTCAAGAAAAGTCTTGCAGCTATCGTCCACCTCTTGCTTAGCCAAACAACAAAAAAGGACATGAGATCTACTGAAAAGGCGATTAGATTATGTTATTCACCAGTGCCGGGACATCGTTTCCTCCAATAACCTCTGTACTGAGTTCTGATGCAGAGGTTTCTGCCACATAATCCAAGTTCTCTTAAAAAAGAGATGTAGGTGTGGCAAAGGCTACCCCCTCAGAAGCCAGGCACTCAAGTCAACAATCTCTCTCTGGTCATGGATGAGGTCTGTCTACTGGCGAGGCAGATGAGGTGCTTCTGAAAACGAAGGAAAAGTTACCCGACCCAAACGTGGTGAGACCATTCTGACGCCTCAGAAAGACTGAACACCCTAGTTTTTCCAAAATTTTCTGGCAGATCCACAGAAAAAGAAAAAAAAAAAAACAGTTAAATCCTCAAGAGCTGTATTGTGCAGCTACAAGTTATTCATTTCGGTTTCCATTCTCACTGGCTCAGATGTGGCCGTTATTGTTTGAAACCATGTTCATAAAATAAACTGAAAATTGCAGAGTGCAGTGAAAGAGTCATAAAGTGCCATGATAAACCATAGAGTATTACAAAATAAAAGACTAAATATCAGCCAAAAAAAGGAGACACAATCTACTTGCTAACAGACTTCTTTCGGGTAAATTTGTTGAGTAGGAGCTCAACGAGGTCAGTAATGCTTATGTTTAAAAGTGAAAAACATTTGGCCATCCAATGGAAAGAAGCCCTGAGGGTGATTCTAACCTTTGTTTTAACAATTAAGTTAATTGTCCTTCACATTTACAGAGCTCAGTTAGACATAGTACAAGCAACAATAAATGTTAAGCCACATGGGGAAAGAAGGGAAGAACCAACCACAGTATGTACCTATTTCCAAATCTACTTTTCTCTCAGTCTTATGAGGAGAGAGAATGCTTTACAACATATCTCAACTTAATCTTATATATGTTCTCAAAGCAGGGATTCCTCTTCTGATTAATCTTCAGACAACGAAGACATCTCACATACAGTGGATCGTTGCAGCACAGCTGACATTGATGGGCTCTCCTTCAATCGCTCTGTGTTTTCATGCAGGGTTTAAATGGGAGCCAAACTTTCTCAAACGTTTATCTCTATCACTTACAAGTGCTCATAGTTTTCCCACTGCATAAATGTGCCACTTTTCCCCCCCACTAACAATGTAACGGGGGAAAGTAATTTGAAGATTTCAAATACAGCAATAGCTAGTCGAGTTCCCAATAATGAAGGTGTATGTCCGTAAACAGTATTGCCACCAAGATCCCCAAGTAATACAATTGTGGAGTTTAGTGGTAAAGTTATTCCTGTTGTGCCTTTATTGTGAGGAGTATATGTTTCTAATACTTGGGCATATCCATCACACATGCACTAAACCACCAACTTCTCCACAGCCTTTCTAGCATCTGTTTAATTCTCAAAATATTGCTTTTGATCTAACTGGAGGCAGGTGCCATTCTACGTATACAGATAGAGGTTTTAGTGGCTTTTGCCCAAATCTTTCATCATGTTTCATCTATATAAAGATCCGTTTCCAAACGGAGAGATTTTTATGTTGTTGTCTCAGATTGATAGTGTAGTAGTACAACATATAAATGCCCTCACATCTCTGTTTCTGATGGAATGTTAACTTTATTTGGGTCTTCTCTCTCCCACTGTTATGTCATATATGTCTCGATCCTGCCCAGTGGGTTAGTCAAGACAAGTTGTTGCGTGTGAGGCTGAGCACTTCCGTAGTCAGTAGCTCACCATCAGTGAGATGATCTGCTAATAGTGGGGGATTGTGTTAGTTACCCTGCATTGAATATGCCATGCCTGGGTTGTGTAGTAATGGGTTCAGGGTAGACAGATAAGAGGTTACACCTGTTTTTCAAGAGATGTAATAGAGGATGTTAGAGGATTTGAGGACTTGGTTTGATGTCTGAGGGGAAGTCGCAGTAGATAGTGAAGCGGAATGGGGGGGTTATGGGGGTTCCATTGTTAAGGCAAACATTAAAGGGGTAAAGGGTATTTTTGCCCTTGTCCCTCTACTTAACTGTACAGTCGAGGAGAGTTTGCCATTTACTTCACTCGCTGTAGTCTGTGCATCAAAATTTGCAAAGATCAATTTTTTGTATTATTGATGTTTTCTTTGTTTTACTCTGGGTCTTTTCCCTGGCTCTCCAATAACTCTATTAAAGGCTTTTTTGGCATCTAACAATAGAAGATTCATTCTTTTGCCTTTGCCTGAGGCGGTCATCAGATTTATTGCAAACCTTGTGTTATCACTTGTGTTGTGATTCTTTACAAACTCTGATTGGTAAACTGGAATTACTGATTAGTCGTACATGAATGGAGGTAAATATTGTAACATCACAGGTGGGCAAAACTACTGGGCAGTACAGTGTACAAACTTGGGATTTGTTTTGTTTTATAATAATTGTTATTATTGATTTTAACACAGAATTTGTTACTGAGTCAGAAGTGAGAAGATGGTTGTAAATTTTAGCCACTGGTTGTATTAATATCTCTGCATTTGTTTTGCAGATAGTGGCGGAAAAGCCACTTGGGTCTACTGCTTTATGGGTTGCTGGCCCTTTATTGGTGCATAAACCTATTCAGTAGTGACTGGTGTTTCAAACACTGCAAGGTCTATTAAGTGACCCCCAGGTTACTAAAGTCTTAGTATAAGTACTAAACTATTCTAGGTAGCGATCTTGTGTACCAGGATCTAGATTTTGTGAATGATACATTTCTGGGAAATAGGAAAGGAAGGTATTAAGCATACTTGTCATATCAGTGTGGCATATGCCGTTAATGTTGTGACATAGTATCTCACCTGGACCTGCCTCAGTTTATATGGCAATATTCTATCCGTTTTGTCACCTTTCTCACAATAGTTTTGTTTGATGAATGCTAACTTCCTGGATGCTTCTTTCATTAGCATCTTTTTAGCGCCCTTTGGAGTCCTTTATGAACAGTCTGTTTTATGTAAGGGTTCTAAATGTTTCATGTAAAGGTTCTAATGGTTTCAACTGTGTTTTTTGGTCGGCCTTTTTTTAAAGTATTATTTGAGAGTCTTATAAACACAGTGGTGACATCTTAATGATTTTTGAAGCCCTGGGCCAAATGCACTTTGAGGGACCCTCTTCGGAATAGTGTTGAATTTATGATCCAATACCAGATCTTTCATTCCTTCTTTGGCCAGGTCACTGGGAGTGCACAGGCATTTCTCATCCAAATTTTAAGGGTCTGCTTTACAAGGGTAAACTTACATTTTTGTGTAAGTTAACAATTTATTTTCAATTCATAAAATAATTTTACGAGCAGTCTGGAAGCATGTGAGTTGCAGGAGTCTAGTTTCTGCGTCAGGTTAGCCATATAAAGACTGAACAGGGTGGGGGCCAACTTGTATCCCTATTTTAATCCTTTCATAGTTGTAATTCGCCTGGAGAGGTATGTGCCTGTGCCCAATTCCACCTGCAACCAGATGTCTGAGTGAAACAAAATAAACATATCCAGCAGTGGCCACGGGATGTCCCAGCCCGCCAATTTTCTCCAGAGCCTTCCGCTGTCAACAATGGTGAAATGCTGCCCTAGACACCTGTAGCCGTTGCAGTTATTCTCCTGTTATATTTTTCCCTCTCATGCATTGGCATCTCTTCACTTATCACTTCATCTCACACTCCATTCTCATCCGCCATGTGAGGAAACAGTCTAACAATGGAGTTGATGCCTATGCACATTATCACCAATGGGAGGAATCACTGTACCTGGTAACTTGAAAGACTTCTTCAAAGAAAAACAACTTTCACACATCCGGATCCAACATTAGATGGCAGGAGTATGCAAAGCATGTGTATTTACAGCCACACATGCCTCAAACATATTTTTACCTGGAAAGAAGTGACTCCTTCATCGCGCTGAAAGGAATGTGTTGCAAATTCTAGTTAGCAGCAGTGTGTGGAGAATACCCAGGAATTGTGCACGCTTATTACCTACTCACTAGAGCTTACATTGTCACACCACACAAACAAGAGATGTAGGCTGATGGCAAAGAAGACATCATAACTGACAGGAAAAATTCACTTTGTCCGTACTCACTTCTAAAGACACAGTAACTAGGGGTCCATTTAGATGTGATGTACAGACCACTGTCAGCTAAGTCAGAGGATGGATATTTTCTGTTGGTTGACTTAGGGGAAACATTAAGTCTCAGCCAGGCATTTGGAGATCTCTGTGCAAACAGCAAAGCTGCTGTGGCTGGGTGTTTTCTTCCAGTGAGCCTAGGTAATTTATTTGTTTTTCATTTTGAGACCACCAGGCATTCCTTGGATGTCCCAAACAGAAACATGTAAAGCCAAACTATTAGCCCACAGTACAGTGGTGATCTGGCTGTCAGTTAAGAATTTTCGCTGGCAGCAGAATCTCAGCCATGAGAAAGATGGTGTTGCTTATAACGTTCAACACAGCGAGGGAAACTAAAGGTTTGGGGGGATGGCACATCCAATACATTTTGGCAGATGTCTTGCATCTGCCACGCTCTAAAGGAGTCCCTAAATCTCCAATCCTTATTTCCCAACAGTGTGCCTTCCCAGGAAAACGGCTATATACATTGTGCATATATAATAGGAATATTGACTCTAGTTATGGTTGAGCTGCACTTTCCACTGGAAACAGCTTTTTTGAGTTGCTACTAAGAGTGTTGTTTAACAAATCTGCGTCCCCCTATGCCACTTGCTGCACTCAGAAAAAACTAGTGAGCTAGCGGATTCTTTCGGCATGGTGGCTGGCTGCATGCAGTGTGTGGCCAAAGAACCCACAGAGCATGGCCTGCGGCTGTTTACAATTGTGCTTTATGCACCCCTGGGGCACTACACTATTACTGAAAGTGCTTCTGACGCTTGTGTGGCCCCTTCTGTAATATAGACTGTGCTGGTGAAAAGTATTTCTTGCCTGTTTATAGTGAAATAAGGAGCTGAAATTTCAAACTCCTCTCCTCAGAGCAGGCATGAATTGGCAGCTAGCACCCGAGTAGTGAGGGCACATATTCTTCGTTCTGGGCTTGCTGAAACTTACCCAGAGTACTTAATTCTGAAAACTTGCATAGCAATCCATAAGAAAGGCACTTGTTGTCTCTATAGCATCAAGTAAAGAACTTGAGATTTGTGGGGTTTGTGGTGGGGGGTGAGGATACGCCCGAGGCAGCCTGTACAGCACTGCACTGGGGAAAATAAAGCACTGACTGTGTAGTGGCACTGCCATGAGGTGGTAGAAAATACAGAGTGCTGAAAACAAACAGTAGCTATCCCATCTGCTGCCACCTGGAATATTTCCTACATGCTGTGGAGAGGACAATGTGCGACGGCCACAACTTTAAATCACTCAGCTACACTGCACTCCATCCGACATCAGGCAACATCAAGAGCCGGGGCGGCTGGTGTTCAAGGGCTAAGGGGCTGCACCCCTAGCCTTTCCTGGCCTCTCTAGTGAAGCATATATTTAATTACATGATGAAAGTAAAACATTTTCTGCACAACAGTTTCCGAGTGAAAGTTGTGCACTTTGAAAAGCCCCACTGCGCCTGCGTCAGTATGTGGCTGAGAGCTGCACAGTAGGGCTGACAGGGCTTGCCCACGCAAACGTTTTCTCAAAACGCAGTGACGTCCCTGGCTTATCTCCTCCTCCACCAGAAGCCCTGATAGTAAACAGCCTGGAGCGTTTTTTGTTCAGCCCGGGTTTCTGAAAACTTCATGCCACTCCGATATTGTTCTCCACCTTTTCCTATTTACTCAAATGGTGGGGTGTGATCAGAAGGGTCTACGTACCAGAGGTCACATGTTGTTAAAAGAATGTGGCACTGCGCAAAGAAAATCCCCTTTTCCTGCATTGCAAGGAGTATGTGGCAGAGAAATGGAATAAATACAATAAATAACTTCATCCAGGGCTCTCTGGGAGACAGGAGTGTGACCTGAAGACCTCAAGTCATAAATATGCCAAAGACAACCCTGCACACAAGTAAGTTGGAGCTCTATCTTTTTTACAGACAATAAGAAAAAAATCTGTTCTCTCAGCTCTCCTCTCCCTTCACTGCCTCTGTAGGTGATTTCCTCTCTCAAAGGCAGTAATGGTTCCAGTAATTTATCATGGCTAGTTATTGTTTTATTTCTTCTGCAGACTAATGATGTGATATATCATATTAAACATGTAATCTGCAGCTCAAATAAATGTGTACCTTTTATCACTGAAACTGCTGGATACTGGATGGGTGAGGCAATGTGTGTTTGAATGTGTTTGCAGGGCTTGACAGAGTGGCTGAGAAAATGTGGGTGTCTGTGTATAAGATTTGTGTGAATGGCAGTGGTTGACAATGTGGATGAGTAAATGAGTAGGCAGTGGGTGAGTAGGTGAATGGAAATACGTGGGTAGTGAGGCTCACTCACAAGGTGCAATCCCGTCTTGTATTTGTGCCCCACCACTGCTTTCAGTCACCAGCCACCACTGATCAAGAGCCATCCAAAAAACACACAATCTCAACCTACAACTACTCCTTATAATAGATGAGACCACCTCCCTCCCAAGTGGCAGTAACTCATTCTTTGTATATCAGGGACGCATCAACAGAATGACATTATGAAGAACCTGTATTGTACCCAGGCTGCACCGTAAATGCCTTGTCCCTTGCAGGACTGTCTGCTCTCCATTCTCTCACTACATAATTTCCCCACTAGTCTGCAGGATAGGAACTACTTCTCTGAGCATGAACTCAATGGAGGACACCATCTACCTCCAGCATTTTAACTCACCTGCTCGGTTTATGCGCTTAACTGCAGAAAAAGGGTATTCACTTTTCACAATATGGCCTCTTAAGTTTGGTGTGATAAAAACAACACTAAATAAATACTCGCAAGGGACCATGAAATACAGACCTCACAACATAATGCTGTACAAATACCTAAATGCGAACAACTCACCATCGCAGTCCAGCAGTTCCTATATATTCGCTAATGCCAGGTGGTGCCAAAGAGTATCAATGCATCGTTCTGTGATATTCGCTTTGATGCAGGAGGCATCAAACATCAGAAGAAAACAGAGCTCGTGCTGAGCTTCCTTGTTATTTTCTTCCATCATTACCTCAGCCCGGATTCTCATAGCGCGGCTTTGTAGCGCTCTGTCTTCCCTCTATGAGCTGCCAATAGGGCCACTTCCCTGGAGCATGTAGTAACTGATGCAGGGAAGAGGACAGAAATAGAGCCTAACGCACCCAGCAATTGGAGGCAGCTACTTACGGTTAGCTGTGATCACACATCCTGCCAGTGAGAAGATCATGCTGTCCTCCAGCACCTATAATTGGGATAAGGGGAGAAAAAGGTTAGGCGCTCACACAGGCCCTTTCCGTCACCGTGTACCACCTACAGCAAGTCACACAACCTACAAAATAAGAACATAGTTAACCACTGGTGCACACTGGAACTCACACGTAATATTGTGTCGATAGCCCTACATCTCACAAAGGAAGCCAGAGAACTAACAACGGAGTTAGGCATACACAGATTCAAAGAGATGGCAATTACGAAGGCACAACATTAACTAAATGCAGAGATTACACTGATATCCAGTGCTTCGATACTGTTCACTTGCATAACTGTTTGAAGTTTCAAAAAGGGTTAGCCACAATGGCTGAACAAGACTTCAACAAAAATAATGGCTCAAAAATAATGAGCCGTGCACAAAAGCCTTCAAAGGCAAATTGGCAGCAGGCCCGGCAATCTCTATGCTATCTTTTCAGTGAGTTTTCTGAGACACTTATTAGGCTGAGCTAGCACTGACCAATTAGGCGGGTAAGACTGTCTTCAAAGCAACACTGCCAGCAATTAATCAGCAAAAACAAAACATCATTCACCGAATCGCGAAAATGATACTTTCTCGTTTACATGAAATGGCCATTTCCTGTTCTTGAAGTACACCTCATTCAGCCACTGTACCATTCACTCAACGTGGTTGTTTCAGTTCTGGACAAAGAGAATTACTGAAATATTATATGAGGAAACCCGCTTTGTGGTATGAATATGTTATTCGTATGTATGCTTCTAAATGAAAAGAATGGACACACGAGTGTTGAACTCGGGCAAACAGAAACAAAACCTCAACTGTGAAGTGTGTGAATTTGGAGATTCGGAAACAGTCAACTGAAAAGGAATCACCCAAGCATCCATAAGCGAATCTCATTACAGCAGAGAGAGGCAGGAGAGGTACATGCTACTTCTTTACAACTGCAAATAGGTTATGGTATGGTCACCAGGTCGAGTGTTTAAAGAAGCTCTATACACCCTAACATCAAAGCCCTAAATCCCCCACACGTTTGTCTACTTTCACATCACATCTCTCCATATCTCTCTCCTAATCTGAGTTTAAATGCTTAAATTCACTTTTGTTAGTAGTGTGTGCTACATCACAAAATGTAATTGATAATGGTTCCCAAAATGGTGCAAAATTACACAGATTCACATGATTGGTTTGATACTTTCCCTTTGTCAGTTCAGGGTTCCAAAGCATTATTTCAAGTTGCAATTGTATTAGTATCTCCACATACACACACAAGCTATCTTTTAAAATCCAGATTACCCAAAAGCAAGAAAAGCTTGACACTACAGCCTCATTTTGAGCAAATGTGTCGGGGATTGCTCCCTCTTAATCTGAGGAAGACCCCAGCACTGAGCACTATTGTTGCAGGTCAGAGTTTGGTTTTCTCTAATCCAATATCTTCAGAATCATCAAGTAACAATAGATGCAATGGCACAATGGCGCACAGGTGTTACAGCTCACCATTGTTAAAACATCAACTTCCCAAGTAGTGAAAGGGTGCAAAAGCTTAAAGTGGTATATGCCATGGAGTCAGAGCACATGCAAGAAGAGAGGGATATGGGGATGTATTCGTATTTGAAGGACAAAATCCTCAAAAGTGTTTTCCCCAACTATGATTTCGATGTAAATCTGTAGTAAAAGACCTTTTGAAAACATTTGAACCAGGGATAAATGTAGTCTGGTACTCTAACTACTAACTAGGGGTTCTCTGTCTTTCACCCATGAAACAGGCTATTGAGATCTACTGCTACAGATAATTGACAGACTTCACTGTAGAGAGTGACGCAGACTTATGTAGAACTGCACCACTCAGAACCCCCTTTCTAGTTAAGTTAACGGAGGTATACTTTTGGAATAACAAATCATCTTCTTAAGATGTCCTTTCCAAATACAAATCGAGGTGTCTCAGTGTTAACTAATGTGCTATAACATTTACCAAGTGATAAACAAATAAGACGTTTCTGAATCTACTGTGAAGTCAAGGCATTGAATGGTTTAAATCAGTGTTTCCCAACCTTTTGACTCCCAAGGACCCCACTTTTGGAAGCCGGGCACCCCCAAGAAATTTGTACAATTTACATTTCAAGCATTAAAACAGTAATTCGCAAAAAATACAGAAACAAGTACACGCCAAACAAAGACTCAAATTAGTAAAGATATCATTATTCTACATTGGAAAAAACTGCAAAAATTTGAAAACTTTAATGCGAAGGTTGGTGCTGCATTTCGGCGACTAACTTTTCAATGTTTGGTTTTATTTAGGAAAGCTGAATCCTCAAGTCACAGTCTACATTTCGCAATCGATTTTTGTTTTTATTTTTTAGATACATAAACTTTTTAATTTAATGTGTGGTGGGCAAAGGAAGTAAAACCATAAAGGCCTCTCATCTCTCCATAGCCTCTCTGTCACATGTATTTAATTTGATTTATAGCACCTCTCATACCAGTGTAGGGTGTCAAAACACTGTACAGGGGGACTACAAGGTGTAGGATTCACCTCATCCATATTGTTAGGCGTTTTCTAAGAGTGCTTGGTCTGGAGAAACACAAACTCAGGATTCAGAACATACCACAGTGGCTAGCCTTGACTTTAATAATAACGTACTCCTATGCAAGCAAACCTTTTTTTTTTTAGCAGTAATGAAAGAACTGGAAAAAAATATAATGTTCTAATTTGTTCCATGTAGTTCTTTGTTGGCAGTTCATAACTAAGTGTGCTAGATTATGATTGTGACTTATGAACTGCACAATAACAAAAGAATCTCTGTGACAAAAGCAGTAACCCACTGTGCTATGCACATAAAATGTGGTTCTTTGCATGATACACGTTCTTTGCATCTGGCATATTAACCAGCTGCACTACCTCCAGTCAAATCTGCCACTAGACAAACTCCCATCTCTCCAGCAGGTACATTAATCACCAGAGTTATCTTGACACTTTTATTTTTGTCGGAAAGCTTACACTGAACTTTGCAGAGCTTTTAAAGCTGCCACACGAATGAATAAACAGATAAAAAAAAGCACACACGTTTCTGTAGACGGCCCAGCTGGAGAAGTGCCTTCATGCCAGTCCAGGCCTGCAGACCCCTGGGAATGTGTCACGGACCCCTGGGGGTCCGCGGACCACAGGTTGGGAAACACTGGTTGAAATGGTTTTATTTGAAGAGTGGAACATCTCTTGTAGCAGTTTCTAGTTTCTGTGTATAGTTCTGGGGAAAAATAACCATTGTAAGATGACGATCTGTATCTTCCCTTTGATGTCCTCCAGTCAGTATCTACGAGGGGACCTGGCTTGGCACTTCAGGCTGGACTCTTCCAAATGTAACAGGAAAAACACTGATTTGCATGTGGCAGGTCTCTGTTGTGAATGGCATAGTGAGTGAAAAACAGTGACATGAAATGTTACGTTTGTAATCACCAGTGGCTGAAATTAAACCAAGCATTCAACTCATCACCACCATGTAGTCTTCCTTAGCACTAACTGTAACCATGCTCTAATTAATTTTTGTTGAAGTAATATTTTTCTTTGATAATTTCATTCACCTCTTGGTAGCATGTTGTAGACTGATCCCTTATCTTTTGGAAATACCAGTCAGAGGGTGGTGGAGTTACAGCACCCTCTTCTCAGGCCCGGAGAACAGTATAGCATAAAGTCTTGTCATGTGCTACTTTTTCAGGTTCCAGACAATTGAAGATGAGGAAGTTTGTGTGCCAATATAGGTAGATTCTTCTCTTCCTTTTGTCATTCTTGGCCTTCCATTTCCTGGTGGCTATTCAGTATCATGGTTCAATAAGGGTGCTTCCTTCATCCAAGATAAGTGAATGGTTGCTTCACAAAAAGGTTTCACAAAATTATTATGTTGGTGTCAAGTACTACTGGTTTTGAAAAAGGAAGAACGGTAGGTCTGGTCAGCGGAAAACGGGGTATGTAAGAACAGCAGAAAAAAAACTCAAAAGCTCTATTTAAAAAGACAATGGTGATGAGGTAGGTTTTAGTATAGCTGAAAATGTACTCTGTGGGAATTCCTGAGCTCTCTTCCAAATACTTACACAATTCAGGACTTGTGACAGTTTGCAAGCGCCATGTATCTACTAACTCTCTAGAGGGCTAGGAACAGATATTTACATTTTGGATGAAGGGATGTCCATGGATGGTTTCCGCTGTAATGAAATGCCTCTTTTTGCATGTTCACCTTCACATTGTTGGATTGATGCTATGGGTTTTTTACTTTGATGCACTGAGACCTGCTAACCAGACCTTAGTGCCAGTGTTTTAACCCCATACAAATTGCACATTGAATTGGATTGGATACACCCAATTGGCAAGGCCTGGCTTACTCTTAAGTCCTTAACATATGGTATGCAGGGCATGTAAGACAGAGTTTCCACTAGGCCTGCAGCACTGTTTGTGTCACCCTTCGTGTGGCAAGGTACAAAATAGCTACCAGCCTGCCACTGCAGACTGGAAGGTCAGTGCTTACACTGACAGTTCGACTTTGCCATTTAAACCAATGGCAAAGCCAACATATCCCTTAACATTATATGTAAGTCTCCCCTAAGCAGGGCATATAAAGTCCTGTGGCAGGGAGCTTTATTTTGTTAAGTAAGACTTAAGTTTTACGATATGTCCTAGTAGCAACACTTCCAAATTGTTGTTTGCTGTGGACAAGGTTAGTAACCCCACTGGCTAACACAGAGTGACCGGGTGGCATCCCAATACAGCTAAGTTTTGAATGGGACTACCAAACTGGGTCATGTAAGGTATCAAATTAATCACGGGATTAAATGAATGTCAACATTAAAGGTAGGCCACTTTTAGAAAGTTGTAACTCTGTGCTCTGCTCGTCCAGTAGCCTCAACAAAGGTAGACAAACACAGCTTTCTGACCACCTGGGGAGATGTGTAAATGACTCCCAAACTCCAGAAAAAAGTCAGTACCACAGCAGCAAGCTGTCACCCCCTCTGCCAGGATGGCCATTCTGGGGTTAACCCAGAGGCGCACTTCAAAGGGCAAGCCACCTTTGAAAGGCTATCTAGCCCAGCATCCCTGAGCATGATGCTTTTTGTTCCTGTAGACAGCATGGAGACAGGGTCAGAGAGGGGACAGTCACCCCCAAACCGGTTTTACTGTGGATGTGATGCATTCAGGTAGCCACACCTCTAACGTGGCTACCTTGCTCTTCACAACAGAGGAATGGTATGCCATCTTGAAGGGTGCAAGAATGCGGCATTCTGGGATAGCTAGATGCCACATATCACACGAACTTCTTCCTTATGTAGGGTGGTATACAGTAGCTCATTGGCTAGTGACAATGTGGTTCCCTCAGGACATTTACCTGGGACCTCTATTTGTAGGAGGCGGGGAGGGTTGCAAAGGAACCACCTGGGGCCATTTTTTTTTTAAGTAACTTTTTAGCCTTCTCACGATCCTGCAGGAACCAGCGCGGCCCACGGTGTACTTAAAAAAAAACATTTAAAAAATGAAGCACGGGTCTGGTGCTGGATGGCTTAAGGCTGTACATGGAGTAGGGTAGGCAGCTCGCGGGGAGTTGGGCACAGGGCCTTGCCACAGGCCTTGCAGACAACCCCCAACCCTTTACTCAATGCTGTGAAAGGCATGCACATTGGACTGTGCGTGGTGAGGGGTTGGCACAAACATATAATGCCATAGTACTTTACATTAAAATAAAAAAAATCATAGAAATTCACAGAAAAAAACAACCACTAAAGTGGAGTTATCTGTGAGGAAGGTAATAAGATTTTAACTTCCCTGTTTTTTTGGTTTTAAATTGTAGTGCTTTTTTAGTGAATTTCTAAGGTTTTTTTTTTATTTTAATGTAATTTTAAATCTTAACCTTCCTCACATATTGCTCTACTTTAACCTTTGTTTTTTCAGTGAATAAATGATGTTTAATTTATTTCAATATATATTTATATAATAAAATAATGCTAAAGGAATGGATTATTTATTACATAAAAGGATAGCTAAATGTGACGAGGTACATTTACAAAGGATGAGATGGTAATGATGAAATAGTAAAAAGAAACCAAAAAAAGGTGAGTAGAGATTGTAAAATAAATAAATAAATTAATTTAAAAAATAGCAGGTGAGGAAACGACAAGCATTCCTTTCCAACAGATCAGCCTACACTGGGTTAGTGCCTTCCCGGTCATGGTAGTCCTTTTTTTGAAGGATTACACTGGGCTTTGGAACACGCTCGCTCTGCCATTTCACTCCTCTGTCACCCATATCTGGTGACTCAGTCCCCTTTCCCTCCTTTCCATTGCCAGGGTGGCACTTCGTCATAACTGCGAATGGCCTGGCTCTCTGCTTAAAGACCTCCCTGAGGGTGTTCCCCTGAGCCCTGTGAGGTAGGGAGGCCAGCTCCCTTTCCCGTCCTTGAATTCGTCTACGTACAAGGACATATGTAGTCCTTCTGTGGAAATGTCCAATGTTTCTGAATCCACATTTGGAAAAGTGAACAGTTTCCATTGTTGCAGGAAAAAAAAAAGGAGGCGCAATCCAGAAGCTCTCTGGATTGTTTTCTATTTCTTGGCCATAGTAAGCTCCCATGAGGAGGTAGGTCTATGTGTAGTTTCTTAAGGCTATACTCCTTAAAGTAGTTAGATATGGAATCACTGCCTTCATCATGGAGGAAAGAGACCGAAGAGTGACTAAAGAGAGCATCCTCAATATTCGCTACTAAGCCCCTCAGTCAGATTTGGCAGGGAAATGCCAAATTACGCTTGCATCCTACTTGACTTTCAGAGTCCTACACAAAGAGATACTTAACGCACAACTTTCCTTCCAACCCACCCAAGTAATATTCCCCGGCAGTGCAGCTTTGCCATGCCATAATTTAAACTGCATGTTATTTCCCCATTCTCATTTGTGGACTCTAAAATAGGAGGTGAAACTGTGCACCAGGTATAAAAATGCAACATTAGAATATTACCCTGGCAGTTTTACTTCTCAGCAACACAGACACTCATAATGAGGGATGAGGGCCTAACTCTTCTTAGCTCTGTAAAAAAAAAAAAAAAAAAAAAAAAAATGGAAAAAAAAGATATCCTCTGGCACATCTCATCGCTCATGCATGCTCTTCATTGCACTTTTCTTATCTCCTCATACCAGACATCATCATGGTGGCCTTCAGATTGTACACGCCTGCGTCATGTTTGTCATTTGTCACCATTTATATGAATTCGGTGCACAGCCTAGGAGATTGGAGATTCAGTTACAAGGTGGTAAGAAAAACAATAAAAAAGCTTGCGAAAATGCACAAAAAAAATACATAAAAGGAAAATGTACCTGCTACGAAGGGAAACATATTAAAAGTAATTTGGACTTTCAAAGAGATGAAGTCCCACAACTAACAGAAAATAACAGCAAACAATGTTACCATTATGTATGAAAACTTGCCTGTATGAGAAAATGTAAATCTATGGGTACAGACATTTCAATTAAAAAAAAAAACCCATTAATGTTTAGAGACCATGGGTAGCAGAAAAGAATCTAAGTGGACCACATTTTCGGTGGTTACATTTTTGTACATTTTGCCATAAGATGTGTGGAGAGCCTTTCTAATTGATTAGGTTTCAAACTCATGTCAAGAAATTATAAAGTCAAGTATATACATCTATGAAAAATACACAGAGGAGAGAAATTAACTTTGAAGGTGAGGGTGTGAAGATTTTTGCAACACGGCATGCTCAGAATTAAAAGCAAGCAACCTTTTTTGCGCTCTGCGAGGGACTGTTGGGAGCTAAGAGAAAGCCTGTTGTGGAGGCCATGTGATGGCCCACTGGATTTAAAGGAGGGTCTGTTTGGAGCTATGGAATGGGTTGTTCTGAGGTTTGGTGGCCACTACTGAGTCAATATGGGTATCTGATGAGGGATTTTGGAGTGTCTTTGGGAGATACCAGAGGATCTGTTTGTGGCCTTGTGATAGTTTGCAGCTGTATGGGGGGCTGTCTGGGGCAACCTTAGAGTCTGTTGTTGGATATGCGAGTGCCCGCTGTGGACTATTTGAGGTTTTTTTTGTGCTACTGAATGGGCTCCCTTTAGCACACGCGTCTCTTCCCTCGGTCTAGTCTGAAAACTGCAGCTGCTTGCTAGATGGTGTCTGCAGCGAAGCTCTTCTCTTTGAGTTACAGATCCAGCCTCGTAGAGATCCTTGGGGAGATGGGGTGGAGGGAACCTGTTTTCTTTGACAGCTCATCCTTACGGCCGTCTCCCCATCTGACAGCTAACCCTTACTGCTGTCTCTTTTCTGACAGCTCCCCATCACTGCTGTGATGAAGAGATGGGGCCAGTGTAGCAGGGATTAGCAAAGGATCATCTAAACAGGTTGTCAGCTACTGTGATATGAGCACTGCTCGTCTGCGGCAGCCCGTTCTGGCGGGGGTAGCTCCCTCCAAGAAACCTGGCACTCAGTTAAGGGCCTAGCCCTCTCTCTTCTCTTTTGATTTTCATCTTTAGAGCTTTTTCCGTTTTTAAGACAACAGCTAAATGTGCCTTCTAATATAAACCAATAATAAGCACCACCTGCCTGTTTCCCTCTCACTGCAGCCATCCCTCAGAGATTACCTGCTTGTCGCTCAGGTTGCCCTGCAGCAAGGCATCCATGAAGATCTGTCGAGGGATGCTCCGGCCACGTCTTTCTTTCGCCAGCTTCTTCAGGACGGATTCCATCTCCATCAGTGCTAGGAACGAAAAACAGAAGAGTGAGTGTCCAGAGCTGCCACTGATAACCGCCCCTCCAGTGGGAGAGTGTGGCCAGCTCTAGCGCTTTGACTGCTAGACACCATGGCACTGCCTCTGGGTCCACAGAGTAGCATTCACAAACCGCAAACTGACAGGGGTGCTAATAAAATGAAGCAAAACTAATGACGATACAACTCCCAGAAATATGATGCCCACTTTGTTGTTTTTAAATAAGGGGCTTTATGTAGCATTTGGCAGGTTTTTACAGGTCTGCGGTGATCTGCTTCACATCACACGAGGTTGGAACCGTCTAGGACACTGGAACCACAGTCACCAATTTACTTTATGCATTTAATACCTTCATTTATAAAGCGCAAACTGCTCAGAAGCAGTGGGGAGCCTACGCATGAATGTAAAATAAAACGCACAGGAAAACTATATTTCCATTAAAAATAATACAACATTTAACCCATCGAAATGTAGAAATCAAAAATCTGGTAGCAAAGTACAAAATGAATCATAGACAAGAAAATAGCAAAACTATCTTGAAATGTAGGTTTCATATTTCAACAAATAAATGCTCTTGTGCTTTTTCAATGGCTTGATACCGGGCCATATTTCTTTTCTGACACAAGGACACATTTCCCCACACAAGCGGCGCTGAAAAGTCTCCATACATGGGTATTTTGATTAACACTAAATGACCTCTCAGAACACACTGCAAGAATCCCCCAGCTCTTCCTTTGACCGGGAAACTGATCAATATAATTTGGACTAACTGTTTTTATTTCAAATGCGCAATCACACATCTATATTTAGGTTGAAAACTTCATGGGAAATCCAATTATTTTCCCCCCTAATTCCCTGGCCTCCTATTCCGTGCCTAATTTGCACCAAACCTGGAAGCACAAATGTGTAGAGGGACATCTAACATTGCCCTAGATTTGCTGCAGACTGGTAAAATGCTTCAAAATTATGAGGCAAGACAGTTATTTGCTGCCACACAAATGGGCACGCTTGGACAATACACTCCCGCATTGTATGTACAACACTGAGTAATGTCAGGTCTGGTGTCACAGAGGACTAATGCGTCCACTCCATAAACGGGCCTAAAATTCGAATCACAGGGGACCAATTAATCTTTTATCTTTCCGAAGGTGATAATGTGTACCCTTGAGCTAAGTAATATTAAACATCTGTCAAGATGTCCTTTGAACGCGCATGTTATGTTGGTAAACGCTAACCAGAGTGCTACCTCCTAATGCGAGGGAACAGTACAATGTAAGAGCGAGTGGGTAAACCAACTAACATCCGAATATCTCAACCTGGTCGTTTAACAGATTGGGGGAACTGAAAAACGGCCACCAGACCTTTGCTCAGGCCCAGGTGCTGCTCACACTCCAGGGCCCAAGGGAGGAGTTAAATAATGACCTCCTTGCCTTTGCGTACAGGCTGGGGGCGTTTGGCGCCCGCGCACTGCCTTCTCGGTAACTTTACACGGCGGGAGGCGTCGTTTAAACATCCCTCACCCTGTCCAAGTACGAGGTAGAATTTACCACCTCTGCCGTCACGGCCTGAGCGCTGGAGAGGGACTAAATCGTGAACCAGTCCGCACCTTACTCAAGGTCGAAGAAGGAATTGGGCCTCACTCTGCTCAAGGGCAAAGGGGGGTATGAAAACACTAGGTGGGCCTCAGCTGACCCACTCATCCATGACCTGTGCAATTCTGCTGGTCAGAGGAGAGCGGGTCAGATGTCGCCCGTTCCTGCACCCCGTTCCCAGGCCTTTAAGTGGGCGAAGTCCGGCTGTAATTAAGAAAGGCCACTGAAACGGATGGCTACCGGCGCCGGACTAAATCCATGTCCTTCACTGTATTGGAAAAAACAGTGACCGATTTTTGAACAATGAATGTAAAAAAATGTTAAGGTAATCAATGTCAGCAATGTAGTTCTCGTTTGTACTTCAAGTTTTAATCTTGCATTCTCTAAAGTGTTAGATATTTCCAGGTTTTTCTGCTTCTTTATTATTTTCGTGTAGCATATTACTCTTGTATAGTGCATACTTTGAACCGAGTCGCCTCTAGGTGCTTAGCAGGGACCATGATTACTCTGGAGTTGATGCTGAAGGCAGACTTTCTCACAGTGGCAGTCAGTGGATCAAAAAGATGTTCAGAATACATGGTTGTTGTATACTTGGCCTCTCTACAGCCCTCACAGAGCAAAAGTCAGATATTCCGGCTGCAATTGTGATTCTGTACAAATGTGCGTGAAGACGATGGGGAGAGAGGAGAGGATAAAGGTCATGCCTGTCTCACACTGAGTCAACATTTAACAGTCATCGAGACACCCCGAAGACCACTACACCTTCCATAGGGTCAGTAATGTTTGAATCCCAGATTTACAATTTCAGAAATATTATTTACAGAAAAAAAAATCACTGTTACTCATTTAGCTTAAACAGCTAACAATCAATGACAAAGCCAATAGTTCTGGCTGGTTTTACATGTGTGTCAGTTGTTGTGTTATGTATCTGGATGCAACAATAGAAAGCTCTTAATAATTTGATCCGACAGGAACAGTGTTTCCAAGTATTTTATTATAGTTTTAAACATGCATCAATACAGCCACTTCAAAAGGACCTGAATCGCCTGCCGTTTCTCCTCCAACTCCTACTGTTGCCTGGTTTCAGTCATTCCCTGTGATGTGCCTAAGAATCCATTAGGTACATCACAGTTAAAGACATCTTGCAACAAAATGTCAGAGAGAAACCCAAACACAGGTCGGATAGCACAATGTGGGAATCACAGAAGTATAGTTTTTAAGCCACACCAATAATTATATAGGCCATACCCCTCTTAGAGACTCCCCACTGGTCCCACCTAAGTCTCTGTCTGTTCCTAATTGTGAAAAAGGAGCAGGTGACAGCTGACTCTATTCCTTGGCCCGCACAATTCTGATGGTCACAGAGGAACGTGTCACATGGCTCCTGCTTGACCCGCACAATGGAAATGGCGCGAGACCGGGTGAGATTTGGCCTGCTCCTGATCACTCCATCTCCCTCCTTCCCCCATGCACCTGAGCCACGGAAGGGGAGTATTATCAATTTCCATTGCCCAATGACAAGGCAGGCCTAGAATTTATGACATACAGCGGCTGCCATTGGGAAAGGCGAGTGGTCATGGCATAATGAAAAACAGAAGATTAGTGGGGTCTCACAAAGATGCTGCAGTGGGGACAAAGGGACACAAAGGGGGATGCAGAGGCAGGATGATCCAGGAGGGGAGCACAGAAGGGCTTACAGGGTGCGGTGGCACATACAAAGGCTGCTGGATGGCACAGGCTTCAGTGAGGCATAGGGACACACAGTGGGCCTGCATGGGCAAGGCAGGGTGGCACACAGGAGTTGCAGTGAGGACAAGGGCACACCCGGGTCACAGGGGTCAGGGACGAAATGAGGGTAGGTAGGTTAAGCAGAAGACACAGACTTGGGCGTAGGGGCACAGAGTAGGAATGCAGGGCCAGAGCGGGGTGGCACATAGGGAATGCAGGTGGGTAAAGTGATACACAGAGGGGCTTTAGAGACAGGGCAGTATAGCACACAGGGAAGGCTGTCAAGAGAGCCTGCAGGTGGCTGGGGCACAGAGGGGAAGTAAAGAAAACAGAGGGGATGAAGAGGGGTAAGACGCACACAGAGGCTACAGTCTGGAAGGGGCAGCACAGACACAAAAATGGATGGAGTGGGTGGAGGGGTACACAGAGGTCAACCGCTCTTGAGCAGGGACAGGGCAGTACGAAGAGCTACAATAGAGACCAAGCACACATGGGGGCTGCAGGAATGCAACCGCAAGAAGAGTGAATACATGGGAAGTGGAAGACATATAGGGCCAGGGCAGGGTGGCATAAGGGGCTGCAGGGAGGAAATGGCTAGACGGGGGGGGCTGGGGTAATGGATTTATAAGGAAGGGTGGCAGAAGAACACAGGCATATACAGAGGCTGCATGGGTGAGGATGGCACATAAAGGATCTACTTGGGACATTGAGGGCACCTTAAGGTGCTACAGTGGAAACGGGTGCACACACGTGGGCTGTGGAGCACCCACAGGGTTGAGGGCAGGAGAACACAAAGGCTCAGGGTGGACAAGGACACTTAGAGGGGCTGTAGAGTACATTTGTGAAACATCTGATTAGTGATTTTCCATTTCTAATCTTTTATTATCTGGTTCCAGCATCAGTTAAAGCATTTCAACATGGCAGTAAAGTATTATGGTCTTCATCCTATGCCTGAAACAAAGCAAACTAAGAGAAACAACAACTAGAGCTGTACCAATTGTCTTTTAAATTTCATTAGTGCTTATCCTTCCCAATTATCAGATGGATCAATATGTATGCTTACATACTGCCACATATGAATTGTCCCTCCTGCGAGTTATGATCCCATTTCTCAACAGCATGTTTTGATAGACACATCAAAAAGAGTACACAGTTCCTTGACACCAGATATAAAGGCACAGGTTCAGCACCGACACTTCTAGTACTCAGAAGTACAGGCCCTCACACATCCGCTGGATGTCATGCTTCATCATAGGGCCCGCTTCACACCAGACCGGCGCTGCAATGTCTGACGGGCCTTCTGAGGGGGCACTTTGCCGGAAATCTTCAACAACATCATGTGCCAAAGTAAGGGTTTGGAATATATTCAAACCTACCCTCAAAAAAAGTGAAAGGCTGACGAAAGAAAAAACTGAATAAAATTAGCTCAAGGACCTCCTAACAGTTCGTTTTAATTGAAGAGGAAGGCCTTGGTCAATATTAAAAACAAATCGGGAGTGGGCAAGGAATAAGGTTCCCCCACTCTCAAAAAAAGGAAAAAGAAAAGATACTAGGGACAGTCTTCCCTTCAGCTTATAAATACGGTCATATGTACGGTCAACATGTTTCGCGCCCTCGGTGTCCCTACGGATCGTGCGGTGCTTTGTCAGGACCAGCAATCGCAACAATTCTTCTGCTGTGCTTTATGCCCCAATGGGTTGTTAGAGTGTAGAAACTACTTACATAAACACTACACTGTGACAGGCCCAAGTAAGCAAACCCTCCCCTCCTAGGGAACGAGTTCCTTGGGATCAAGCGGTTCTTAGGACTTGCAATACTACTTTCCGTGCAGTCCAGAAGACGGAGACCTACACGGCGTATGCTGTCCCAGAAGTGTCTTGGTAGACAACCTAACAATCAGTACATATTCCACAGCTGCCCCCATATCCATCAAGATCTTTGATTTTGTAATACCACAAGATTCTGAAGAACTTCCCGATACAGCTCACGATGGGCAAGTATCCCATGCTTGTACAACACTTCTAATCCTGGTTCTATGGCCCATGGTCCTGATCGCACAGATTGTGGCCTCCACCTATTTCTTTGTTTGCATTATCAAGGTCTCTACTTTAGGTGGTGTAGGCACTTTGCAGCACCTGGATATCTGACTTTTGGCCAACAACACCGTCAAATATACAAACTTGCTTTCCATTCTAACATTCTTCAGTCTAGACATTACCCTCAAGGTACATACCATGGAACTGCAAAGATTAGGTCTGCCCATTATTTGAGAAAATATAAAACTTTTTCCCAGTTGTCCACCGATTGATTACATAAGCACATCATGAGATAAAAGTTTGCCTCGGATTCCGTACATTTGAGGCATTTACTAGGGATATCACTGCAAACCCAGCGTAATATCAAGGGGCAAATACATTCCGTCCAAATAACTGACTGACTATGTTTAAACCTAGCATTCCTGAACACGTTCTCAAGAAAACTTACTCTATCTCATTGTGAGTGTGAAAACTCCTTATTTAAGGATTCTTTCACCTCAAGCCTAGTGCGCCAACCATTAACTGTAACCCTCTACCTTAGTACCTTATATAACAAAGTAAGTACCTTATGAAAAGAGTCTATTGTAAATACATTTAAAAAGCATTCCATCTGTGTGGGGATTCCTCAGTTCCTATTCCCCATGTTCGCCGTATCACATGGATAAGCTTGTTCTAAACAACTGTTCACATTGGCAGGGTGAAATCCCTCTCTAATTCTTGAAGGTTTCTCAAGGTCCCTACTATAAATGAATCATCTATTCTTTTTAATTTCATAATCATCTTTCTGCTATCTCTTCCACGCCCCTAATACTGCTAATGTCCTAGACTGGCTAACCTGGGGCATATGTTACACTCACTGTAAGAAATCCATCATTTCCGCCTGGATAACCCAGATTTCTTGCCTTTTATTGGACACTTTATTTTACTGATTTTATAACTTTAGTACTGGTTAGCAGTGGTAAAGAGCATAAAGTGTCTGTGCTTCTCTTCTAAGCATTAACTTTACTAGAAGTGTCTACTTTATGTTACAAAATGTACCCAGGGCCTGGGAGTTATATGGCACTAGTGGACTGCAACACCTATTTTGCCTTCCACTACATGAGCAGACCCACACAGATACAATAGCATACCTTTAACAATAAGCTCTGGAGTGGGACACTGACTTTGCTAAGACACCTTGCCTAAAACACCCAGAAACATCATTTCTTATGCCTCTGGGACCAATCTATGGAGAGCACTTTCAAGCCCTCCATCCACACCCCACCAACGTTTTTACATAAACGTGCATCATTGTAAAATCCCATCTACTATTTACATCCCTCCACTGCTGTATATATATGTTTATGATATACAACTTCATGTATGTACATATATCATGGGTTAGAGGCCCAAACTAGCTGCTCAGATACAATGATAAATAATGCATTTATAGTTTTAGCTCGTACAAGTTAAAGCTTAACCCACCATTCTCATATAGCTTTTTCCTTGTTGTGCTCTTTTCAAGTGAACCATCCAAGAAACCTTTTCCAATTTCTTCCCAAATCTAAAAACAGTACAAAAAGAACTTAGTTAGTAAATGACACCATCTGACAAAGATCATTTCACACACTGTTACATATTATAAAGAAGGCTCAATTCAGATTGCTGCTGTTACCTTTACAAACCAATTACGTCATAGAAATACTACACAGAAACACATAAATATTTGCACGAGCATAGTCCTCAAAAAAAGGGTTAGAATATCCCACCAGCTGAGGAGCATGAGTTCTGTATTTTTTTTTTTGACCCAAGAGCACTAGCATACCAGGCTAAACATTTTAGGAGTCACAAGTTAAAGACTGAACAGCTAAAGAAAGGAGCAGTTAACAATATAAACAAGCATTTGCAATGCAATGTGTCTCGCATTTGCTCGAGTTAAAGCTATTAGCACTGTGAATTCCTAACTGGACTTTTCTTGCCACATAAATTAAAAATGAAAAGAAAACAGTTGACATAAGCGAGCTGATTCAAAGTGCCATGGCCGCCATGAGCATGAGCACAAAGGAGAGCCACAATAGGAAAAAAGTTCGCAAGCAGTCAAACGTATCGGCAATCGTGCAATTATCCATGTAACGGGGCAGTCTGCAAGGCGGTAACAAAACCGCCCCAAGGAGGGACAAAAGTAAAGCATTTACCAATGATGATAAAAGATTTTTGAACGGCAAGCCCATGAATGAGTGAAAGTGATGGGCGTGCTGTTGGCGTGGTTAAAAGCCCACAATACTTACAACAGGTCAAAGCGCTTGTACGCTCAAACTAAAAATAAAGCATATGTGCAAGTAATTGCACTCTCAGTCTACCAAATGACCCTCTGACAAATGAGCTAAAACTTCTAATAGCACTCATCTCTACAGAAACCCTCCCATACCACTGTTAAACAAAGGGGCCAGGTCTTTTCATGTGCACACAGACCACAGCTTCAAGAGCCATTAAGTGCACACTGTCTACATTAGGTATAAACTCTTCACCACCGATGGACATATCAAAATGCTTGATGCTCCCATTGTGCCATGCACCACAAAGGGTCACATGACAAGGTCTATTTCATAGACTTATTCTGCCTTAGTCAGGGGCAGACTTAGATAGCCTGCATTCCTGTAGGTTGGAAAGGTATAGTTGCAGAATTGAACTGAAGTTAGCAAGGTTTTTTCCCCAAAATGTGGTCATCTCTACAAGAAGGCAATATTAAGGTATGTGTTCATAGTAATAGTCACTGAGGGCCTGATTTAGATATTGGTGGTGCTACCACCGTGCCATGTTGGCGGCGGACCTGAGAAGACAGTCAAGTCGAAAGTGTTACACCCGTCGTATTTAGATGTTACAGCCCTGCAAGCGGAGGACTGGCGGCGGATTGCTGACAGAGGGAGACGGCAGCGGGACCCAATGGACATCGTACAATGGTAGAGGCTATGCTGCACCTGGACTTGATGCAGGGGCTCTGCAGCCCTGATTTACACCTCATTAAATCCTGCTGTGCTGCTTCAATGTGGTGAGCCCGCACAGCAGGAGAGTTTCAACCAGTGAACTTCTGTCCCCAGGTTTCTGAGAGGGCCGGTTGAATAGTGAGCAAACCTGTGATTCATGTGCAGGTTCATCTGACCCTCCCTTAAAAAACAGGACATTTTTTGGTTTTAGAAGAAAGTGGCGGGATGCTCCTTTTAAAACCAAGACTGTCCAGGCAAATCCAGGACGCCTGCTCACCCTATACACAACACACACGCCTTTGACACTGCACCCATAAATGACACAGCCATAACAACCAACATAACTACACACTCAGCTACACTCACACACAAGAACAATTATACACATCACAACAACGACCGCCACACAGCAACAACACTCACTTGAATGTGTCTCACGGCAACACAACATCAGCCTCACATGCAAGTGACACACAGACACATAGACACACAGACACAACCACATCACACACTCCACCTCAGCCAGATAATCCACACACACACACACACACACAAACACACACACACACACACACAAGTACTGATACACATACACAACAGATAGCAGAAACCTACCAGTACAGGTCCCCTTGCAATGCACACACAGACAATGTTGACAAGTGTGAATGTATTGTCATTGTGGTGCTAGCATTCATTTGCAATGAATACTGACACCACAATGAAAGTTGTGTATGTGAGCGATATGCATGTTGTGAAAGTGGGTCCCCAGCCATGTGTGACACAATTGTCTACTCGACACATGGATGTCGCAGTGATTAAAAACAAAATACTGTGATATGCATATGACTGCAGTGGTTCAGAATTCCTGTGCAGTGCCCACCCAACCTACCCTGGTAATGCGGCGTCCCTACCTTCGAGTCTGCCGATTGAGGGGTTGTGTTTTCTCCATGGGTCGGATGCAGCAGTGACGGTAGGTGTTGTCCAGTCAAAGACAGAGGTAGAATGGGGGGAAAAGGTCAGTTTTCACCCCCCCCCCCCCCCCAGTCCACCAACTCAGAAGTGGAGTTCGGACCGCCACTTTTTTCTTAGCGGTAAGGCATATCCAAATCTGCACGGCAGGAGGGGTGGTTGGGGTCCTGCCTGCAGCCAGTTGTTCCTATCCCACTGTCGACGCAGTGTTTCTTGGCGGAGACGGCGGACCGAATGCAGGCTTTCATCTGCAGGACCGACAACATCTAAATAAGGCAGGTGACTGTCATGGCGGTGGATGGGTTATCAGTTGCAAAGTCGACGGCGGGACTGTTACCGCCAACATCTAACTCGGGCCCAGAGTCTTTAATCTTCAAAATCAAGCTTTAACATATAATCCTTCAGTGCTTACAAATCAATAATTCCTTAATGCATTTCAAGGAAAGGTGACATGGTAAATCATCAACACAGGAAAGAAAATAAGACTAAGAGACCTCTCAACCTGTGATGCTAAATAATGCATCTTAGGTAGTAAACATACTACATTAAATTGGAAAGTTGGTGAGAGGACAAATTAAGATTAAGGGGACTAAATATGAGTAAGATCTCACCCATTGTCTTTATAATATTAGTAGTTTTAATGGAGTTAATCCTTGTTTCTGGTGACACTGAATTGTCCAACATGCTGGTTTTTAAAGCATTAAGAATAAAGGGCATTTCACGTGAACATGTCAATGCACCCACTGTAAGCTTTCTACAATGTTTACAAAAAGCTGTGATTATCACATTTCATTAACCAAGGAAAATGTGTCCTGCACAATAGTAAACATGTGTAAATATGTTTTATTTTGTCAAGAACGATGTAAAAGGGATAGCATATAGTTCTCTATGGATATGTGTTTAGACATTTTTGATCTGTTTTGAATAAAGTAGTGTGTTGTTTAAGAAAACTTACATTGGGAAAGTAACAAAGGATGATCATACTAGGAGGATTTAAACAATTGTGGTTTACATGTGCACGGCGAAAGCTCAGGACTGTAACAAATGTGGTATTAGAAAACCAAAGGTTTGAAATAGACAATGGGGAGGCGGGACTACACTAAATGTTGTTTGATATTAAGAATATGATGGAATGTTTTACAGGTTTTGTTGTAGGCAACTTAACATTTGTTTATGCTCTGTTATACTAACTTTAGGTATAAAAGTTTAGTTGAAATTCATTGGGAATAAACATTGAGTGACTATACGTTAAAGCTTGGTTTTGAAAAAGTACTATAAATGGAAATATAACCATGAAAGCATAACAGAATAAATGAAATGACTTAAAATATTTGTAATTCTGTTGCAGTTTTAATCAGTTTTTAGATGAAACCGTTTGTACATAAAAACATGGCACAAATAGTTATATTTTGTCTACAGCTGTTTCTACCATAGCAATGGAATTACAGCATGTTCTTCAAATAACAGATATTAATATTTTAAAACATCCTGCATGCTTCTCCTTGTTTAGTATGACCATTTCATCCTTCTTCGGTTTGACATTTGTGGTCAAACTTTTACTACCAGATTGACCAGATGCTAAATCTCTTTTAAGGCACTTGAGCCTTAGCAAATGGCTTAGGTTTCCAATAAGACTTTGATTTCCAGTACTTATGAGGCAATAAGCCCTACAGTTACAATGCACCCAAGGGTGTGGAATTTAATAAAATAGCTACTTGTCCGTTGGACATGTTGCTTCATAAATCTGGATGCCCTGTTAAAAAAAAAAAGAATTTAAAAATCACTTGCTCCTTTAGTGCCACGTAATGCGGTGACACAAATGGCAGCAATCTCATTATATAAGAGCTCTGATAACAGCCTCTCTGGCGTGCCAGGAATCATATCATGGTAGAGTTTAAATACTAGCAATTACCTTATTTTGTCACCTTTCCGCAGATCTACATACTGGGGCTGGAAGTAGCAGGAAGCAATAGTTCCAGCGTTGGAGTGCCCACTTGAGTATGTGCAAACCTACTGACAAGGGCAGAAGTAAAACTTCTTCCAGGGTTTGGAAAATAGTGGTTGGAGGGAAAGTGAACTTGTAAATGTTCAACAGACAATATAGACATGCATATTTGCTCATGCTAAAATGCAATTCACAAATATTTTCTAGGAGTATGACTTCCTGGCCTACTGACATACATCATGGGTGCACTTTTGTGACTTTCTTTAAGAATTGGGCTCCTAATAAGGTCTGGTGTTAACTAAGATCTTTTGTTTTTATTAAAGTTCTTTCTCTCTCTCTCTCTTCCTAAGGCTATTTTCACTGAGTGACAGCATTCTGCTCTTTCACAAGGAGCATATCGGCACACAAAGTAGTTTTGTTCAGTGCCATGGACTGCTGTGGGAATGTGTGCTTTTTAAGATCAAAAAAATTTTTTGCCAATGTTTGTTATAATGGTGAGGGCCTTGCAGCTCCCACAACAGTCCGAGCTCACCACATTTCCTCAGAGCGCTCACCCTAACAATAAAGGTTTTGCATTAATGAACCATAAATACATGCACAAACAGCATTAACATATAGACACAAGTATTACACTGCAGACAATGCCCTTCTATGAAAAGTGGTACTGTAAACTGGCAACTAAAGGGTTTGTGCTGAGGGGGTTAGGCTTACTAGCCCCTATGACAAAATAAACATGAAAGACTCCAAACAATATGCCCTGGGAATCGAATCAGGCTATAGAAATTCCACACCCCTGTGTACCAAATTTTCTTATGTAACCCTTGCTTTATAGAATTATTTATTGGTATTTACCCAACTTCCAAACTTCTTTCTTTTGGCTCCTCTGTCCAATCTTCTGACTCCATCTTAGCTCTGGGGAATTTCTTTGTTTAATCTCCACTCTTTATTTTGTATTTGCATGTCATCCTCTTCCTTTTAAGTTGCTTTTAGTTGTATTTGTGGTCTTGATATTCCTTGTATGTTTTATGCTTCATGTTGTCTTTTTATTTTTTAGGTCTGACTTGACAGCGCAGTAGTCTGCACTACAAATTGTTAACAATCCCTTAAATATACACAGTGGACTTTGGCTCCACCTAGAGGAGTATTTCTCTCTCAACTCATACTAATGTCTGTTTTATGTATTAGTTCATCTCCAGTTGAGTGCTTGCATTGTAATGCACAAGGGTCTAATTTACATATGCAACAAACCCTCTATTACCACTCTTTTTGCCGCACATAAATTTTATGCATAAAGCAATCTGCTTTTTTCACAGCAGCAGCTATGTTTTACAAACTTTTGTCAACATTCAAGTGTGAGACTGACATGATAGCCGTACGACTAGTCTGTCCCTATGTAGATCATAACAGTCTGAATGATCTCAGTACTCAATCTCGAAGTCTTGCATGATCAGCAACAAAAGGCACAATCTCGTGAGACTTTGGGTGTGCATCTCTGGTCAGGTTGTCTGAATGTCACCAACTCTTGGAATGTGACATACCTTACAGCTGCACTCCTGGTGGCTCCTATCCATCCTGCCACTAGCACGCTGCTGCTTTTAAGTACATCTAGCTCCTCTGCATCCGGCTGCCGAGCCACTACTAACGAGCATTGGTAAGGCTAATGGCTCTGGTTTGAAACTAAAAACGCTAGCAGGCTCATTGCCTTTGTCAATGCATGTTGCTTTAATGCTATTTTACAGTGTTCTGTTGCTGCTAGAAGTTGAGGATACCCTTGTTAAACATTTAAAATAAATTATGAGATCGTCAAACTCAATGGGATGTATGCTGTGAACCTAGGAAGGATGGTGGCTGGGAGAACTTGTCGAGCGAGGAGCCTTTCCTTTGTATTTTGCAAATTGCAAAGAGCATTGTGGCCAAAAATCATAATATGAGCTTTTAACTGCTTTTTCACCTTAGTATGTGCACACTCTTTGGAATTAATCAGAAAACTGCAAGGACATACATTTTGAGCACCATAGCAATGCTGTTCAGGGACTCCAACCAAAATACCAAAAGTCTCTACTAGGGGAAATACAAACTCTTTCACAAGTAGCTAAATATAAAAACAAGCACTGGCAATGCTAGTTAGACTAGCTTATAACTGAAAGTGCCTTTTGAATAATTGGTGAGTTTAGGCACCATACATACACTCTGGCATTCATCCGTGCATTCACTTATCCATGCATCCAATCATTAACTTCTTCTTGCATTCACCCATCCACAAAACACAAACACAAGCTCAGCAAACAAATGCAAGACAATTAAAGAACAACATTATAAAAAAATGAAAATATATTGCCACCTAAGCGTGGAGGGCATATGTATGCAATAAAAAAAATACAAAATTAAACATAGAAGTGGACAATCATCATAGAATGGTATTGTGCGTAGTGTATCATCATTTCATTTTAAAGTCCCAATATACACACACACACACCACGGTTAGAAGCAACTCATTGGCCAACTTAGAACACACAAAAAAAAACTGTGATGCAGTATACACAACACCATGGTAAAATGGCCAATCAGTAAACATCGTGGTGGTACTGTGCACAGTGTATGATTGTCAAACCAATCCAAGGCAACCACAATTTTACTTTTAAACGTTGCAGCTATGTAAGAATGGTAAAACGATGATACACTGTGAAAAATACCCTTTCAAAATTGTTCCCAAGTTGAGTAGCAGTGACAAAGCGTGGTGTGGCGCATTGCATATGAATGAACAGCATTCAAGCAGCCAGTAAACTGTATAAACTATAGGGAACCGCATGGCAACCTTGAAAAAACAAACAAAAGAAAACAAGCATTGACAAGGCTAATAGGTCTTGACTATGTGAGAGTGATTGGATTTACCGATGTGTTTTAACCATGTTGTACAGAAGTGTGGGTGCTAGTCAGCATGGTTACAAGTTAGTGGTGTGGAAGAGGGTGACGCAGAGTGGCGTAGAGTGTCACAGAGTGGAGTAGAGTGGCATCAAGTAGAGCGTTGTGGCGTAGCATGTCGTAGATGTCTCGTCATAGAGTTGTACTGCAGAATAGAGTAAAAGTAATGGAGAGAAGGCGAGTGCCGCAGAATGGCGAGGAGTGTTGCAGAGTGAAGCAAAGTGTTGCAGAGTGGAGCAAACAAAGTGGAGTATCGTGGAGTGTCAGTGTGGAGCACAGTTGAGTGTCACAGTCTGGAGTAGAGTGTCATAAGGTGTTGCACAGAGTGGAGTGGTGCAGAGTGGCGTACAGTAGTGTAAAGTAGTGAAGAACAGCACAGAGTGGTGAGTAGCGGAGGAGAGTCCGAGTGGAGTAGGGTGGCAGAGAGTGGGGTGACCAGAAGTGTAGAGTGGCAGGAAGAGGCGTAGAGTCTTGAATACTGGAATGGAGTGCAGCGTCAGAGTGGAGTGGCATAGAGTGAAGGATGGTATAGAGGAGTGGAGTGGCACAGCGGAGTGGTGTAGACTGGAATGGCGTGGAGTAGTGTTGTGGAGTAGAAAGTAGTGGCAGAGTGGAGTAGAGCTGAGGGGAGTGGAGTGGCAAAGAGGGGCATAGAGCTGATGGGAGTGGCGTTGAATGGAGCAGAGTGAAGTAGTGTAGAACGGAATAAAGTGGAGAGGAGCGATGTAAAGTATCATGGAGTAGTGGTGTGAAGTAGAATGGAGTAGTGTGCGGTAGAGTGGCACAGAATGGAGTGGAGTGGCGTAGAGTGTAGTGGCATACAGTAGTGGAGTAGTGTGGAGTAACAGTGTCTATGGAGCAGAGCAGAGAGTAGGGTAGAGCGGAGTAGAGTGGCATGTTGTAGGGTGCTGTGAAGTAAAGTGTTGCAGAGTGAGTTAAAGTGTTGTACAGTGGAGTGGTGCAGGGTTGCAGAGTGAAGTGGCATAGAGTGGGGTACAGTGGCACAGACTGGAGTAGAGTGGAACAGAATAGAGTGTCATGGAGTAAAGTCCAGTGTTGCAGAGTGGAGAAGAGTGGGGTAGAATGGCATGTCGTGAAGAGGTGTACAGTGTTGTAGACTGGAATGGAGTAGAGTGTCAGAGTGGAGTGGCCTAAAGTGCAGTACTGTACAGTGTCATGGAGTGGAGCAAAGTAGAGTAGAGTGGAACGGTTTGGAGTGGTGTTGTGGAGTAAAGTGTAGTGGGGCAGAGTAGAGTGTAGTAGGGTAGAGTATAGTGGGGTGGAGTGGGGAAGAGTGTACTTGGGTGGAGTGTGGTAGAGCGCTGTTAAGTAGAAGTGGCGCAGAATGGAATAAACTGGGGTTGAGTGGCACAGAATGGAGTAAAGTGGTGCAGAATGGAGTAAAGTGGCGTGGAATGGCGTAGCGTGAAGTAGAATTTCAAGAAGCATCAGAGTGGACTGGTGGAAAGTGGAGTGGTGTACAGTGGAGTAGAGTGTCTTGGAGTTGAGTACCGTTGTGTAGAGCTGCATGTAGAAGAGTGGCATGGAACAGAGTGGAGTAGTGTAAAATGGAGTAGAGTGGAGTGAAAGGGAGTGGAGTAAAATGGAATAGAGTAGAGTGTGTTGTAGAGTGGCATAGTGTGGAGTGCGTTGCATAGTGTGGAGTGGCGTAGAGTGGAGTTTCATAGTATGCAGTAAAGTGGCACAGATTAGAGTAAAGTGGCAGAGCGGAGTAAAGTGGCATAGAGTGGAGGGTCGTAGAGTGGCAGGTCACAGAGTGGCAAAGAGTAGAGATGAATGGTGTAGAGTAGCGTAAGGTTGGTTGGAGTAGGGTGAAGTAACGTAAAGTGGAGTGGATTAGTGTCGTAGAGTGAAGTGGTGTAGAGTGTAATGACAGCACACTGTCATTTTGGACAACTAATTTTCAACGGAAAGTACCTTTACATTTGGCCTGACACACAATTTTCCCAACAAAACTATATAGCACACAAACGATAAAGTGTGCAAATCGGGTTTGCGTAGTGTATTGATTTGTTTTGGTCATATTAAAACATTTGTTTCTGCCACAC
The DNA here is from genome assembly GCF_031143425.1 of Pleurodeles waltl. Taxonomy (NCBI): domain Eukaryota; kingdom Metazoa; phylum Chordata; class Amphibia; order Caudata; family Salamandridae; genus Pleurodeles; species Pleurodeles waltl. The sequence goes on from NC_090440.1 coordinate 1,895,746,307, forward strand.
TTCAGAATTACAAAAGAGTGTGCTTCATTTGTGCTTTTCTAATTCCGATATATTCTACAATATTTGTACAGTTCATTTACTGGCAGTTAAATTTTGTTGTCTACTAGAAAAAATAACATCCTACAGCCTGTCTGAGGATAAATCCTCTCAATTTGCAGTCAGAGAAAGAAAAGTAAACACAAACCTCCCTTCAAAGAAAGCACCTAACACATGGCTATTTTGACAGTGATTCAGCATCACCCACCCCCTTTCTTCTACCTCCTATATCATAGGCTTGAAACTACAGAAGAGGATTGCTTAAGGTATAATATTAGTAAAGACCAAAATAAAAAAGCTCGTAGACAGAACATTGTTCATCAGAGGCATGCAAGATTAGCAACAAAGATAAGTAGAGTCAGTCAAGCAGAAAGATAGGAAGCATCTTCCATGGAGTGCCTCAAAAAGGTTCCCAGAAAGTGAGTCTGCGTGGGGGAATGCAAGGAGCCAGTCACAGAGGTGATAAACAAGCCTGCTGAATGCTCGAGGGAGTGACAAAAGACAAGCTGGACAGCATAAAACAAATAAAGCCAGAAAGAAGAAAGCAAGCAAATTTGAGTTAAAAAAAAGTACAAAGTCCATGGTAAGTAATGGGCAGAATGCATTCCTAGAAAAGCTTTCAGCATGTCCCCAATATGTATTTCTAACCAGACAGCTCTGTTGTCTGGTAGGCTTTGCTCTAAAAAGGAGAAGGGAAGAAATGTAAGGGGATCTTTAAAAGGAGAAAATGGGAAATGAATGGACTGGCCCACCGGCCCTCTCAATAAGGCACACTCTTTCAGATGGATGTGTGTGTGACCAGGTGAAAAGCCATCTCACACAACACAGCATGGCCAATGGCCGAACTGGGCTGACCCCCTACGCCATGCACAATCTTTTGCCCTATGCACAATCTTCCAACGCCAGGGTTTGTCAGAAGGGATAACAAACAGCAAGATCCTTGCCTATCGTAATCTTGGGGCATGCATGTAGCAAAATACCGCTTGTAGGAGGCTGGACTGGCTTGTAGTGAGTACCAAGGGGTACTTGCACCTTGCACCAGGCCCAGTTATCCCTTATTAGTGTATAGGGTGTCTAGCAGCTTAGGCTGATAGATAATAGTAGCTTAGCAGAGCAGCTTAGGCTGAACTAGGAGACGTGTGAAGCTACTACAGTACCACTTAGTGTCATATGCACAATATCATAAGAAAACACAATACACAGTTATACTAAAAATAAAGGTACTTTATTTTTATGACAATATGCCAAAGTATCTTAGAGTGTACCCTCAGTGAGAGGATAGGAAATATACACAAGATATATATACACAATAGCAAAAATATGCAGTATAGTCTTAGAAAACAGTGCAAACAATGTATAGTTACAATAGGATGCAATGGGGAAACATAGGGATAGGGGCAACACAAACCATATACTCCAAAAGTGGAATGTGAACCACGAATGGACCCCAAACCTATGTGACCTTGTAGAGGGTCGCTGGGACTATTAGAAAATAGTGAGAGTTAGAAAAATAACCCTCCCCAAGACCCTGAAAAGTGAGTGCAAAGTGCACTGAAGTTCCCCTAAGGACAAAGAAGTCGTGTTAGAGGAATAATGCAGGAAAGACACAAACCAACAATGCAACAACTGTGGATTTCCAATCAAGGGTACCTGTGGAACAAGGGGACCAAGTCCAAAAGTCACAAGCAAGTCGGAGATGGGCAGATGCCCAGGAAATGCCAGCTGCGGGTGCAAAGAAGCTTCTACTGGACAGAAGAAGCTGAGGTTTCTGCAGGAACGAAAAGGACTAGAGACTTCCCCTTTGGTGGACGGATCCCTCTCGCCGTGGAGAGTCGTGCAGAAGTGTTTTCCCGCCGAAAGAACGCCAACAAGCCTTGCTAGCTGCAAATCGTGCGGTTAGCGTTTTTGGACGCTGCTGAGGCCCAGGAGGGACCAGGAGGTCGCAAATTGGACCAGCAGAGAGAGGGGACGTCGAGCAAGACAAGGAGCCCTCTCTGAAGTCGGTAGCACCCGGAGAAGTGCCAGAAACAGGCACTACGAGGATGCGTGAAACGGTGCTCGCCGAAGTTGCACAAAGGAGTCCCACGTCGCCGGAGACCAACTTAGAAAGTCGTGCAATGCAGATTAGAGTGCTGTGGACCCAGGCTTGGCTGTGCACAAAGGATTTCCACCGGAAGTGCACAGGGGCCGGAGTAGCTGCAAAAGTCGCGGTTCCCAGCAATGCAGCCCAGTGAGGTGAGGCAAGGACTTACCTCCACCAAACTTGGACTGAAGAGTCACTGGACTGTGGGGGTCACTTGGACAGAGTCGCTGGATTCGAGGGACCTCACTCGTCGTGCTGAGAGGAGACCCAAGGGACTGGTAATGCAGCTTTTTGGTGCCTGCGGTTGCAGGGGGAAGATTCCGTCGACCCACGGGAGATTTCTTCGGAGCTTCTGGTGCAGAGAGGAGGCAGACTACCCCCACAGCATGCACAAGCAGAAAAACAGTCGAGAAGGCGGCAGGATCAGCGTTACAGAGTTGCAGTAGTCGTCTTTGCTACTATGTTGCAGGTTTGCAGGCTTCCAGCGCGGTCAGCAGTCGATTCCTTGACAGAAGGTGAAGAGAGAGATGCAGAGGAACTCGGATGAGCTCTTGCATTCGTTATCTAAAGTTTCCCCAGAGACAGAGACCCTAAATAGCCAGAAAAAAGGGTTTGGCTACGTAGGAGAGAGGATAGGCTACTAACACCTGAAGGAGCCTATCAGAAGGAGTCTCTGACGTCACCTGGTGGCACTGGCCACTCAGAGCAGTCCAGTGTGCCAGCAGCACCTCTGTTTCCAAGATGGCAGAGGTCTGGAGCACACTGGAGGAGCTCTGGACACCTCCCAGGGGAGGTGCAGGTCAGGGGAGTGGTCACTCCCCTTTCCTTTGTCCAGTTTCGCGCCAGAGCAGGGCTAAGGGGTCCCCTGAACCGGTGTAGACTGGCTTATGCAGAATTGGGCACATCTGTGCCCAACAAAGCATTTCCAGAGGCTGGGGGAGGCTACTCCTCCCCTGCCTTCACACCATTTTCCAAAGGGAGAGGGTGTCACACCCTCTCTCAGAGGAAGTTCTTTGTTCTGCCATCCTGGGCCAGGCCTGGCTGGACCCCAGGAGGGCAGATGCCTGTCTGAGGGGTTGGCAGCAGCAGCTGCAGTGAAACCCCAGGAAGGGCAGTTTGGCAGTACCAGGGTCTGTGCTACAGACCACTGGGATCATGGAATTGTACCAACAATGCCAGGATGGCATAGAGGGGGCAATTCCATGATCATAGACATGTTACATGGCCATATTCGGAGTTACCATGGTGAAGCTACATATAGGTAGTGACCTATATGTAGTGCACGCGTGTAATGGTGTCCCCGCACTCACAAAGTTCAGGGAATTGGCTCTGAACAATGTGGGGGCACCTTGGCTAGTGCCAGGGTGCCCTCACACTAAGTAACTTTGCACCTAACCTTTACCAGGTAAAGGTTAGACATATAGGTGACTTATAAGTTACTTAAGTGCAGTGTAAAATGGCTGTGAAATAACGTGGACGTTATTTCACTCAGGCTGCAGTGGCAGGCCTGTGTAAGAATTGTCAGAGCTCCCTATGGGTGGCAAAAGAAATGCTGCAGCCCATAGGGATCTCCTGGAACCCCAATACCCTGGGTACCTCAGTACCATATACTAGGGAATTATAAGGGTGTTCCAGTAAGCCAATGTAAATTGGTAAAAATGGTCACTAGCCTGTTAGTGACAATTTGGAAAGAAATGAGAGAGCATAACCACTGAGGTTCTGTTTAGCAGAGCCTCAGTGAGACAGTTAGTCACTACACAGGTAACACATTCAGGCACACTTATGAGCACTGGGGCCCTGGGTTACCAGGGTCCCAGTGACACATACAACTAAAACAACATATATACAGTGAAAAATGGGGGTAACATGCCAGGCAAGATGGTACTTTCCTACACAACCCCCCCCCCCCCAAACGAAGGACAATAAGACTAGCCATGACCTGATGAGTCTTCATTGTCTAAGTGGAAATATCTGGAGAGTCCATCTGCATTGGAGTGGCTACTCCCAGGTCTATGTTCCACTGTATAGTCCATTCCCTGTAGGGATATGGACCACCTCAACAATTTAGGATTTTCACCTTTCATTTGTTTTAGCCAAAGTAGAGGTTTGTGGTCTGTCTGAACAATGAAGTGAGTGCCAAACAGGTATGGCCTCAACTTCTTCAGAGCCCAGACCACAGCAAAGGCTTCCCTCTCAATGGCAGACCAACGCTTTTCTCTAGGGGTCAACCTTCTACTAATAAAAGCAACAGGTTGATCCTGGCCCTTAGAATTAAGTTGTGATAGGACTGCCCCTACTCCTAATTCAGATGCATCAGTTTGGACATAGAATTTTTTAGAGTAACAGGGGCTTTTCAGGACAGGTGCAGAGCACATGGCCTGCTTCAGCTCCTCAAAAGCTTTCTGACAGTTTGCTGTCCATAATACCTTTTTAGGCATTTTCTTGGATGTGAGGTCATTAAGAGGGGCTGCAATGGAGCCATAGTTCTTAATGAACCTCCTGTAATACCCAGTGAGGCCTAGGAAGGCTCTCACCTGAGTCTGAGTGGTAGGGGGAACCCAATCAATAATTGTTTGGATTTTCCCCTGAAGTGGTGCAATCTCTTCCCCACCAACAAGGTATCCCAGATAAACCACCTTACCCTGCCCTATCTGGCACTTTGAAGCCTTGATAGTGAGGCCTGCCTTTTGCAGGGCCTCCAAAACTTTCCATAGGTGGACCAGGTGATCATCCCAGCTGGAGCTAAAGACAGCTATATCGTCCAAATATGCTGCACTGAAAGCTTCCAGCCCTTGTAGGACTGTGTTCACCAACCTCTGAAAAGTGGCAGGTGCATTTTTCAAACCAAAAGGCATTACAGTAAACTGGTAATGTCCTCCAATGGTAGAAAATGCAGTCTTAGGTTTAGCATCTTCTGATAATTTGATCTGCCAATACCCTGCAGTCAAATCAAAAGTGCTTAGATACTTGGCAGATGCCAGTGTATCTATGAACTCATCTGCCCTGGGTATAGGGTGAGCATCAGTTTTGGTTACCAAGTTGAGACCTCTATAGTCTACACAAAACCGCATTTCCTTCTTTCCATCTTTGGAATGGGGTTTTGGTACCAGTACCACAGGAGAAGCCCATGGACTGTCAGAGTGCTCAACCACTCCTAGTTCTAACATTTTCTGGACCTCTTGCTTTATGCAGTCCCTGACATGGTCAGGCTGCCTATAGATCTTACTTTTGACAGGTAAACTGTCTCCAGTATCTATAGTGTGCTCACACCAAGAAGTGGTACCTGGCACAGTAGAGAAGAGTTCAGAGAATTGATCTAGGAGATTTATGCAATTATCTTTCTGCTCAGCAGTAAGACAATCAGCCAAAACTACACCTTCCACAAGAGCATCTTGTTCTGTGGAAGAGAAGAGATCAGGTAGAGGATCACTGTCTTCTTCCTGTCCCTCATCAGTTGCCATGAGCAGGGTGAGATCAGCCCTGTCATAGTAGGGTTTCAGGCGGTTGACATGGAGCACCCTAAGGGGACTCCTGGCAGTGCCTAAGTCAACTAAATAGGTGACTTCTCCCTTCTTTTCAACAATTGTGTGGGGACCACTCCATTTATCTTGGAGTGCTCTTGGGGCCACAGGCTCCAAGACCCACACTTTCTGCCCTGGTTGGTACTGAACCAAAACAGCCTTCTGATCATGCCATTGCTTCTGGAGCTCTTGGCTGGCCTGAAGGTTTTTACTGGCCTTTTTCATGTATTCAGCCATCCTTGATCTGAGGCCAAGTACATAATCCACAATATCCTGCTTAGGAGCTTTTAAAGGTTGTTCCCAACCCTCCTTTACAAGTGTGAGTGGACCCCTAACAGGGTGTCCAAAAAGAAGTTCAAAGGGGCTGAAGCCCACTCCTTTCTGGGGTACCTCCCTGTAGGCAAAAAGGAGGCATGGTAGAAGGATATCCCATCTCCTGCGGAGTTTTTCAGGGAGACCCATAATCATGCCTTTGATAGTTTTATTAAATCTCTCCACCAGTCCATTTGTTTGTGGATGATAGGGTGTTGTGAACTTGTACGTTACACCACACTCCTTCCACATGGCCTTTAAGTATGCAGACATGAAATTGCTTCCCCTGTCTGATACTACTTCCTTTGGGAAGCCCACCCTAGAAAATATTCCCAGGAGGGCCTTTGCCACTGCAGGTGCTGTAGTGGTCCTTAAAGGAATAGCTTCAGGATATCTTGTGGCATGGTCCACTACCACCAAGATAAATCTATTGCCTGAAGCAGTAGGAGGGTCAAGGGGGCCAACTATGTCAACCCCTACCCTTTCAAAGGGAACCCCAACCACAGGCAGTGGAATAAGGGGTGCCTTTGGGGTGCCACCTGTCTTGCCACTGGCTTGACAGGTTTCACAGGACTTACAAAATTCCTTTGTGTCCTCAGACATCCTAGGCCAATGAAACAATGGAACCAGTCTGTCCCAAGTTTTCATTTGACCCAGGTGCCCAGCTAGGGGAATGTCATGTGCCAGTGTTAGGAGGAACTTTCTGTACTCCTGAGGAATCACTAAAATCCTGGCAGCTCCAGGTTTAGGATCCCTATGCTCAGTGTACAAGAGGTTGTCCTCCCAGTAAACTCTGTGAGAGTCACTGACATCCCCATTAGCCTGTTTGACAGCTTGCTGTCTGAGACCCTCTAATGTGGGACAGGTTTGCTGTGCCACACTCCGCTCCTCTCTGGCAGGCCCCCCTTCACCCAAAAGCTCAGCAGTGTCTGCTTCCAGCTCCTCTGGTGTAGGTTCTGCACAGGGAGGGAATTCTTCTTCCTCAGAAGTAGAATCCACTGTAGAGGGAGGGATAGTAGGAAGTGGTTTGCTTCTACTAGCCCTAGCTTTAGGGAGCACTTGGTCCATTGTTCCAGGATCCAAGCTTCCCTGTCCTTTTTGCTTTTTGGCCTGAGCCCTTGTCAAAGCAAAAATATGCCCTGGGATGCCCAGCATTGCTGCATGGACCTCCAACTCCACATCTGACCAAGCTGATGTCTCCAAATCATTCCCTAATAGACAGTCTACAGGTAAATCTGAAGCTACCACAACTTTCTTTGGACCAGTAACCCCCCCCAGTTGAGATTTACAACAGCCATGGGGTGGCTAAGTGTGTTGTTGTGAGCATCGGTTACTTGGTACTGGTGACCAAGTAGGTGTTGTTCAGGGTGGACCAGTTTCTCTATGACCATAGTCACACTGGCACCAGTGTCCCTGTAGGCCTAAACCTCAACACCATTTATTAGGGGTAGCTGCTTGTACTTATCCATATTAAGGGGACAAGCAACTAAGGTGGCTAAATCAATAGCCCCCTCAGAGACTAACACAGCCTCTGTGGCCTCCCTAACAAGGCCAACCCCAACTAAGTTACCAATAGTGAGCCCAGCTACTCCCTTGGATTGGCTATTAGTAGGTTTGCTCCCACCACCACTGCTATTAGTAGGGACACTAGGTGTAGCAGTAGGGGTTGTAGTGGTAGGAGGCTTGGTGCCTTTCTTTGGACAACTGGGATCTGTTGTCCAATGGCCTTTTATTTTACATAAATAGCACCATGGTTTCTTTTCCTTGTTCTGATTAAAAGAGGATTTGGCCCCACCACCCCCACCAGAGTGTTTTTGTGGGCCTGATGAAGACTCATTTTTAGATTTGTCCCCACCCTTGTCAGAAGACTTACCATCCTTCTTTTTGTTGCCATCTTTGTCACCCCCTGTATGAACTTTTCTGTTCACCCTTGTTCTGACCCATTTGTCTGCCTTCTTTCCCAATTCTTGGGGAGAGGTCAGATCAGAGTCCACCAAGTACTGGTGCAACAAATCAGACACACAATTATTAAGAATATGCTCTCTCAGGATCAAGTTATACAGGCTGTCATAATCAGTAACTTTACTGCCATGTAACCACCCCTCCAAGGCCTTCACTGAATGGTCAATGAAATCAACCCAGTCTTGTGAAGACTCCTTTTTGGTCTCTCTGAACTTTATCCTGTATTGTTCAGTGGTTAAGCCATAACCATCCAGGAGTGCATTCTTAAGAACTTGGAAATTATTAGCATCATTTTCTTTCACAGTAAGGAGCCTATCCCTACCTTTTCCACTAAATGATAGCCATAGGATAGCAGCCCACTGCCTTTGAGGGACATCCTGTACAACACAGGCCCTCTCAAGTGCAGCAAACAACTTGTTAATGTCATCCCCCTCCTTATAAGGGGGAACTATCTTGTGCAGATTCCTGGAATCATGCTCTTTTGCAGGATTACTATGGGGAATACTGCTGCTGCCACCATGGGTTTCTAAACCCAGTTTCTGTCTCTCCTTCTCTACTTCTAAAGTCTGTCTATCCAAATCCAGCTGTTGCTTCTTGAGCTTCAGTCTGGTTTGTTCCACTCTCAATCTATTGAGCTCCCTTTCTAACAATCTGTCATCAGGGTGGGTGGGAGGGACATGCCTTGAAACAGAAGTATGGTGAGAATGGACAGAAGGAGACCTGTCCCTTACAGAAGCCACCCTAACAGCTTGGCTAACAGAAACATCACTACCAGTATGGTGAGAATAAATGCTTTTGCTATGATGTGAGACAACACTATTTATATGGTGTGGCTCATCATCATTACCAACTATGCTAGACTGTCTAGTAATGGGCAGGCTAGGAAGTTTCTTTCCTGAATCTTTTCCTGGGGGAGTCCCTGGATCTGATTGAGAACCATTAGCTACTTTTTCTACAGATTGGGCACTTATGGCCTTATCCTGTACTCTAAGCATGTTAATTAACAGTTCTAAGGAAGGATTCTTCCCTACACTCAAACCTCTCTCTATGCAGAGATTCCTTGCTCCTTTCCAGCTAAGGTGATCATATGCAAGTTTGGACAGATCAACATTTTGGCCTGTGCCAGACATTTTTAGAGAGAGTTAAAGTGATAGTAAAAGATAAAAAGTTTGTCAGAGCTTTTAGAAAGACAGAGAAAAAAACTTTTTAAACTTTTTAGAACTTTTTAGAAAGTTAGCAGTACTTTTCAGCACTTAGAAAAGAGTGAAAAGAGGAAATGCAAAACTTTTTGGCTATGTGTATATACACTGACCTTGTTTTGTATATTTTTCTCTTATGAAAAGTACAATGACAAGAGTGGTAAGTAGTCTCAAAGCACTTATCCCACCGCTGCACAACCAATGTAGGAGGCTGGACTGGCTTGTAGTGAGTACCAAGGGGTACTTGCACCTTGCACCAGGCCCAGTTATCCCTTATTAGTGTATAGGGTGTCTAGCAGCTTAGGCTGATAGATAATGGTAGCTTAGCAGAGCAGCTTAGGCTGAACTAGGAGACGTGTGAAGCTACTACAGTACCACTTAGTGTCATATGCACAATATCATAAGAAAACACAATACACAGTTATACTAAAAATAAAGGTACTTTATTTTTATGACAATATGCCAAAGTATCTTAGAGTGTACCCTCAGTGAGAGGATAGGAAATATACACAAGATATATATACACAATAGCAAAAATATGCAGTATAGTCTTAGAAAACAGTGCAAACAATGTATAGTTACAATAGGATGCAATGGGGAAACATAGGGATAGGGGCAACACAAACCATATACTCCAAAAGTGGAATGCGAACCACGAATGGACCCCAAACCTATGTGACCTTGTAGAGGGTCGCTGGGACTATTAGAAAATAGTGAGAGTTAGAAAAATAACCCTCCCCAAGACCCTGAAAAGTGAGTGCAAAGTGCACTGAAGTTCCCCTAAGGACAAAGAAGTCGTGTTAGAGGAATAATGCAGGAAAGACACAAACCAACAATGCAACAACTGTGGATTTCCAATCTAGGGTACCTGTGGAACAAGGGGACCAAGTCCAAAAGTCACAAGCAAGTCGGAGATGGGCAGATGCCCAGGAAATGCCAGCTGCGGGTGCAAAGAAGCTTCTACTGGACAGAAGAAGCTGAGGTTTCTGCAGGAACGAAAAGGGCTAGAGACTTCCCCTTTGGTGGACGGATCCCTCTCGCCGTGGAGAGTCGTGCAGAAGTGTTTTCCCGCCGAAAGAACGCCAACAAGCCTTGCTAGCTGCAAATCGTGCGGTTAGCGTTTTTGGACGCTGCTGAGGCCCAGGAGGGACCAGGAGGTCGCAAATTGGACCAGCAGAGAGAGGGGACGTCGAGCAAGACAAGGAGCCCTCTCTGAAGTCGGTAGCACCCGGAGAAGTGCCAGAAACAGGCACTACGAGGATGCGTGAAACGGTGCTCGCCGAAGTTGCACAAAGGAGTCCCACGTCGCCGGAGACCAACTTAGAAAGTCGTGCAATGCAGATTAGAGTGCTGTGGACCCAGGCTTGGCTGTGCACAAAGGATTTCCACCGGAAGTGCACAGGGGCCGGAGTAGCTGCAAAAGTCGCGGTTCCCAGCAATGCAGCCCAGTGAGGTGAGGCAAGGACTTACCTCCACCAAACTTGGACTGAAGAGTCACTGGACTGTGGGGGTCACTTGGACAGAGTCGCTGGATTCGAGGGACCTCACTCGTCGTGCTGAGAGGAGACCCAAGGGACTGGTAATGCAGCTTTTTGGTGCCTGCGGTTGCAGGGGGAAGATTCTGTCGACCCACGGGAGATTTCTTCGGAGCTTCTGGTGCAGAGAGGAAGCAGACTACCCCCACAGCATGCACAAGCAGGAAAACAGTCGAGAAGGTGGCAGGATCAGCGTTACAGAGTTGCAGTAGTCGTCTTTGCTACTATGTTGCAGGTTTGCAGGCTTCCAGCGCGGTCAGCAGTCGATTCCTTGACAGAAGGTGAAGAGAGAGATGCAGAGGAACTCGGATGAGCTCTTGCATTTGTTATCTAAAGTTTCCCCAGAGACAGAGACCCTAAATAGCCAGAAAAGAGGGTTTGGCTACCTAGGAGAGAGGATAGGCTACTAACACCTGAAGGAGCCTATCAGAAGGAGTCTCTGACGTCACCTGGTGGCACTGGCCACTCAGAGCAGTCCAGTGTGCCAGCAGCACCTCTGTTTCCAAGATGGCAGAGGTCTGGAGCACACTGGAGGAGCTCTGGACACCTCCCAGGGGAGGTGCAGGTCAGGGGAGTGGTCACTCCCCTTTCCTTTGTCCAGTTTCGCACCAGAGCAGGGCTAAGGGGTCCCCTGAACCGGTGTAGACTGGCTTATGCAGAATTGGGCACATCTGTGCCCAACAAAGCATTTCCAGAGGCTGGGGGAGGCTACTCCTCCCCTGCCTTCACACCATTTTCCAAAGGGAGAGGGTGTCACACCCTCTCTCAGAGGAAGTTCTTTGTTCTGCCATCCTGGGCCAGGCCTGGCTGGACCCCAGGAGGGCAGATGCCTGTCTGAGGGGTTGGCAGCAGCAGCTGCAGTGAAACCCCAGGAAGGGCAGTTTGGCAGTACCAGGGTCTGTGCTACAGACCACTGGGATCATGGAATTGTACCAACAATGCCAGGATGGCATAGAGGGGGCAATTCCATGATCATAGACATGTTACATGGCCATATTCGGAGTTACCATTGTGAAGCTACATATAGGTAGTGACCTATATGTAGTGCACGCGTGTAATGGTGTCCCCGCACTCACAAAGTTCAGGGAATTGGCTCTGAACAATGTGGGGGCACCTTGGCTAGTGCCAGGGTGCCCTCACACTAAGTAACTTTGCACCTAACCTTTACCAGGTAAAGGTTAGACATATAGGTGACTTATAAGTTACTTAAGTGCAGTGTAAAATGGCTGTGAAATAACGTGGACGTTATTTCACTCAGGCTGTAGTGGCAGGCCTGTGTAAGAATTGTCAGAGCTCCCTATGGGTGGCAAAAGAAATGCTGCAGCCCATAGGGATCTCCTGGAACCCCAATACCCTGGGTACCTCAGTACCATATACTAGGGAATTATAAGGGTGTTCCAGTAAGCCAATGTAAATTGGTAAAAATGGTCACTAGCCTGTTAGTGACAATTTGGAAAGAAATGAGAGAGCATAACCACTGAGGTTCTGTTTAGCAGAGCCTCAGTGAGACAGTTAGTCACTACACAGGTAACACATTCAGGCACACTTATGAGCACTGGGGCCCTGGGTTACCAGGGTCCCAGTGACACATACAACTAAAACAACATATATACAGTGAAAAATGGGGGTAACATGCCAGGCAAGATGGTACTTTCCTACACCGCTCTACAGGTTTTAACAAAGTGCAGCAGCTATCTACTATTAAAGGACTTAGACTTAAATATGCTTTTCACAATAAATGAAGCCTACTACCTTTGTTATTACTTTTAAAAAACTGATCAGACAAATGGTATCAGACATAACTTAACTCAATTAATCATTCAGGACTAGGGCCTTTGTCACTGGTGTATTGCATACCCAGCTCGGGCTACCAAGCATAATCTTTCCTACAAAGGAACTGTCAGACATTAAGCCATAAAATTACAAATAGATACTAATTATATTCAACAAAACCCTTTCAATGGGGTCCTAACAAGGAAGATCAGTGCGAATCTTCTCCCCTCTAGATCTCCCTGAAGGGATAACCTATATGAAAACCCTTGCCTACTACAGTAATACGTGAGCTTCTATGACAGAGAACACTGTACAGTGTAATAATGATCCATCCTTAAAGGCCTACTATCTTTAACATATTCTTTTCACAATAAGTTATTCTGACCTACTGCCTTTGCCATAACTTTTCATTTGGAGCAGACCAGGCCTCTGACACTTGACAAAACAACTCCGAATGAACCAATCGGGCGCGCAGCCATTACAAGTGGCTTGTCACCCAGGGCTTCTTAACTGAACACACGCTTTCCCAATGGACAAAACAAGCATCATTAGGGTCGAGCCTGCGTTGCATGCGCTCGCGCATGCGTATCGCAGCGAGACGCTTTAGGGTTTAGAAAATGGCTCGGAGCCCTGTCGACGTCACGTCAGTGTTTTTGATTGGTTCGTGGGCTTGCCTAATAAAATCTGCTTGCTTTCATTAGTCGAAGGCATGCATACGTCATGCCTTTTCCGGTGGCTAGCCCTCCTCGAGCACATCGACCAAGTACAGAAAACATGCGAGGCTCGCTGTTTTTGGTCCGGCTCGTGGACTACTTTTTCTCTAATTTACTAGCGCGATTTCGCTTGGCAGAAGTCAAGCGCTTTACATAGTTAATTGCACTTTTTCGGGTTACGTACATAAATGCACTTTCGCTGATAGGTGAAAAGGCGGGTTAGGAGTTTACAACGCTATCAGCTCTAACGGTAGCAAACGCCAGACCCGTTGCACTGCAAATGCTTGTTTTTAAATGGAAGGACCCTTACCTTTCGCCCTATCAAAAGCTTGCAAAGAGGAAGGTCACACGCGGTCGAAACTAGTACAGAACACGCATTTCAAAAGTGAAAAATAGGTTACAGCTTTCCTTAACATACGGAATACACTTCCGGAATCTTATTGTTTTTGAACTCTCATAACAATTATCGTTTCCCGTACTATGGATGTGTCCGTAGGACTAAGTCCCGATATAATTAGCAACTGTGAAAAGGTTCAATCCCCGTCAGTGACTCTTAGCATCAGGAACAAGCATGAAACGTAGGCATCTAAGACTGGCTTATCAGAACTCATAGCGAGCCAAAGTAAAGTTACTCGAGTTAAAATGTGCTTTTTAAAGCGGGATCTTCGGGCTCGGTTGCCATGGGTAACTGTCTTTTACTGGCAGTGGAAAGAGTGAGAGGCGGAATACGCAGCTGAATGCAGAAGCAGGCAGGAAACCAACAAATCTCTGCGTAAGTGGGTTGACTTGGCGCGGTTTTAATACATAAGAAACGATAGGGGCCGAGCGGAGGTAGCTTCTCTGCAAACAGTTAGTGAACAAAAGGACGGTGAAGAAGAAAACGGCTTACGGACAAGGCAGAAAACAGCACGAGTATGAATTACAAACGTAATGACGTCTGCGGCAGGGCTTAACCTAAACCCTTATCGAGTCTGAGTGTATGCAGAATGCTGTGTTTGAGATGTGTGTGTACGCGGGAGGTTTCTGTGAGATAAGTGCGTGTGCAAGTACATATATGATGTGAGGAGGGCCGGCTCTAGGGCGGTGCGACCGGTGCCACCGCACCGGGCGTGGACTTGAGTGGGGTCGCCGTGTTCGCAAGCATATTATTATTTAAAAGCACTTGCTGCATTCCTTGCTTCCAGCAATTTACAACAATTCTGGTGATTAATGGGCCTTCCGGCAAGAGATTGAGTTTTGTCTAGTGGAAGTTTTCACTCATCATAAGGTAGTGCAAAGGGTTAATATGCTTGCTGCAAAGAACGTCTACCTTGCAGATCACAAAGTGCATATAATGTAGAGGTCAGTGGGTTATTGCTTTTGTTTGCAATATCCTTTAGTTACTTTCAGTTTATAAGTTACAATCCTAACAAAAACAGTGAGCTAGAAACTGCCATCAAAGAACTGCATGGAAACTGCAATGTATAGGTTAGGGCTTTATGATTTTTTCACCAGTCTTTCATTTCCTAATGTTGCAGAAAGGATTAATTTGGGTAAAAATCCATTCTTTTTAGTAAAGACGACCCCCAACTATGGTGATATTTTTTAAATTTTGAGTTTGAGCTTCTCCATAACAAGCACTCTTAAAAATGGATGACGTGACTCCGACACCTTGTAGTCCTCTGTCTTATGTAAAATTTCCTAAACACTGATTTTCACACAGAGGGGCTTATTTACATGCCCCTTGTGTTGCTGTAGCATCACTTATTTGATGCGTCGGTGCAAGCAGTCACCTACACTGCACCACATTTACAAACTGCCACAATGGGACCATTGCGTCAGATTGTAAAGCCTTACGGCACATTATATCTACACCAAGTATAATGTACGCAGGGTGGGCGCTCCCACATTAAAAGTCACACCAAACTGGCACAGTGAAATTTACTACACACCACTGTAACGTTCTGCGACTTCACTGCGTCAAAAATGTAATGCCTGCGCAGAACAGGCTTTAAACTGACGCAGTGCTTTTTAACATGGGAATTTTCCACTCATTGCTAGAGTAGTGTCATTTTTTAATGCTAGTCCAGCAATGCGTCAGTTTAGCGCCACAGATGCATCAAAATTTCGGATGCATCTGTAGAAACGTGCGCCATGGAAAGCTGTATCATCATTACAGCACTACCATAGCACTGTTAAGGGCTCCAGGGCTGGCGCAAGAAAACTGGTCCATCAATTCCGATGCACCCGTTTTTGGGAAATCAGGCCCAACTGATTGATTTGCCTCTGTATAATGTGTATGTGATGTAACGTGCTCTGACACGCTACACTAGTGAACCTTTATTAAATGCATCTGAGAGAGTGGTTATGGAGACCTAAGGGCACTGTTAAAGTTGGGAATCTGTGGCGAAGGTGATCATGGGGTGGGGGGGCGCCAATAAACATTTACGTACTGGGCGTTACCAGGGCTAAAGCCAGCCTGGATGTGAGTATATGAAGGTGTGGGATTGTGTGTGCGCTTAAATGAGAATAAATAACGGCAAAGTGTGTTCATGAAATTGTGTATGCGCACTTTTGTGTTTGCAGTCGTGCCCAAAGAGAGAATTTGAAAGTGCGCAAGTCCGTGTCTGAGGTGTGTATCTGCATTTAAAACTGACACGTCTGCTAAGTGAGCACTTTACAAAACACACCAATCAGTAATACTGAAACCGTGGGTCCGCCTGCAAGAGTGTTTTGAACAGGATGAAAGGGAATAAATACATTCACGTATGAGAGAGAGGAACTGCGTCTGTTCGTGAATGAGGGGTTTTCAAGCTAGAACCACTGCTGCTGAAACACCCCTTTCCTCTCGGCCCTTCAGAGTGCAGTCTCACCCACAGTTTGGTGTCTGAGAACGTGACTGGGCTTCAAGTGGATGTTTGAGGGATTTACAACAAAGTAATGAAGAATTACAATCTTGCATTACAATGAGTCACATGATGTTTACGTAACATATTTATGTTATTCAACGTGCTAAAAATAATGTTTGGCCTCACAGACGTACTTAAGTATACATTCAGAATCTGAGTTAAAAATGTTCACATTACAATACAGTAGAGGATGAGGGTGCGTTAAATTGGGTCAATAGCAAATGTTTTTTCAATCCTGTTTTGAGGGAGGTAAAGGAACGGCCCAGTCTTATTTCAATATTTTTGTTATTCCGCGTCTTACAAGCAATATCTGAGGAGTGAGCTAGCTTTGAGGCTGGATAGCCTTGTTGCATCAATTAGCTGTGTGCAGGAATTTGTTAGCACTGCTGAGATGTGAGCGCTTACCAAACATGTTAAGGTTCCATTTAAGTTACTTGGTAGGCACGTGAACCGCAACAAAAGCAACGTAGACAAGTAGAGTTCGAACCATGTTACACTGGATTGCACAAGATGCTGTTCTGGTGGGACCTGGCTCATGTCACGGTGAACATTCTTTGGATTGTAAAGACGATTAAATTAAAAAACACTCATTCGTTCTCAGTTTCACCCACCACCCAATTGTTCCATTGAAAATAGGCATTCCAGCTCAGGCCTACTCGAGGCTTCTTTTGGGAGTAAATGCTCCCTTTTTGCTTCATCATAATCCTCCTTCCGTGAGGCCACTTCAGATGGTATACTGCCTTCCTATAGGCAAGAAGTAAGAGTGAATTCCGCCTCCAGCGCAAAGCCACTGACCACTAGGTTGAAGTGTGTGTTCTCCACAAAATTATGCTGCCCTGGTAGCCCCAGATTTATACTCGGGTCTCCAGCAGGGTAGAAAACAACGCGCTGGGGAGTAGGTTTTATCATCAGTCATTACAAACTGCAGCCTAAAGGAAAGGGGCATTCATAACACCACCAACATACAGCTACCAAACAAGAACAGCCACACTAACCAATACGCACACTGTGCTAGTATTTGAGACACCAGCTGCGCACTGCCAATCAGTCCCTGAAAAAGTGAACAAGTCAACTCTGGGCCACCTTTTGTCATATCCCTTACTGATAAATTAGGAAATTCCTAGTTTCATAAACTTGAACTCACATTGGCTATTTAATTCTATTTTAAAAGCTACACATGGTTAAAATAGAAATATCTGAGAGGTGGCACCAAATGTTGTTTAGGTTCATTAGTCCAGTGGTCAAAGTGTGCGGGGTTCTAGTTTGCATGGGACTGCACTTGAACCATAAGGTAGCAACAACGATAAAACATGTCTTTTACATCTCTCCAGGGATATTTTGCTCGAACGTGAATTTCCGCACAGTCAGCACTGATGTGACCCTCACGTTATCATGCTTGTATTATGCAACTTAAGTGTAGCCTAGTCACTTTTATTTTGCGTCTACGTAGAGTCCAGCATTCAAGAGCTCAACTCCTGGTTGGTCTTAACCACCTGTACATCCATTTCCAACGCTGCACTCTTAACAATGGCTTACAGTTTAACAGCAAGAGCCTTTTAAAGCTCTTGTGCATCCTCCGACGAAGATTTGGGAAATATAGGTCCCTCTTTCATTTTTAACACACAGACTCAAAGATTGGAAGGATGATTCATACTATCACCTACCCTTCTGACAGGCACCCAAGACATTAGAAAGGTGTGCATAACAAGCAGACTTCAGCTCTGGCCCGCAATACTATTGCTATCACGATATCAATAATAAATTCAGGACGGACAAGCCTAGCTGTTTAATTGTTTTTTCTTTTTGCAGGGAGAACCACAGGCCTTATGTGTATACGTAAATTCAAGAAAATAAAATATCACAGAAACAGCCAGGAAGCAGGTGGAACTTACCATGATCTAGCAGCAGGCAGCAGCCCCTACTATCAACCAGCATTACTACTGGATCTTCTCACCAGCTTCTGTGGTGAGACAAATCATATTTTGCCAGAAAAGAGATGCATTGGAGGCGGGGAACAGCACGCAGCCAGACATGCATTACAGTTGGATGAGTGGGAAACGTTACAGGTCTGAGTCACCTTTTGTGAGTAGTTAATCATCTATTATTTGTTGTGCGAGCCACACTGCTACATTTGACACATTTGCTAAAATAATGGCACAACTGTTTGATGCCCATTTCTTTAAATCAATTTCATTTGCACAATTCAGTAACAAATAGAGGAGGAACAATTGAATGGAAAGTCTATTAAAACCACCAGAAACACAATGCAGATGTGTTCCTTAATAGAAGAACAGCCAACCATTCTCAGCCACAATGGGACAGGAATCTTAGCTGTCGAGTCACATTCACCCACAGAATTGCACACGGGTCACGCTTAACAGTGAAAACCCTGCAGCTATCTGTGTCTGCATCGTGCACAGCCTTACAGAGCATAGCATCTAGTTTCAATTACATGTGACAGCCTTCCTGTAACCAGTGATGCCATCAGAGAAGCGCCCAATAGGTTTTAGGACGAACAGCCATATTCCACATATTTTTGGCTGTCCAAACAAGTATGGCTAAACCCTGCTTTTCTATGTACTGGCAGAACTGTACTAGAAGATTAGATCGCAGTAAGGGGATTAAGACCAAAGGTGGAAGGCACCAGTTGCAGGCTTCACCCAGTCTGAAATGAGAAAGTAGTTTTTTAAATTTAGTGATGGTCCGCCTGCAGTTCCAGTACAAGGCGGGAAATTTCCATTCAGAGATGTGTTCCACCTTGTAGGAACCTAGGTGTATTAGTGCAGCATTCTCTTTGCAGTAGTGCTGATTTCGCAATCAGCCGTCTTTTTCCATCCACGTACTGTCTTCGGATATGATAGAGGATAAGAAAAGGTGACTTGCTTAAGACTGAGACCAATAAAAAAAAAGATCTGTTATACCAACAAACTTGAAGGTGCTGAACTTCATAAACCAAATGGTATTATCCTGTGGTTAGATCTGCAAATGGTGTTGAATCTGCAGACTTTGCAATAGAAAGGGGCACCAGGGAAGGTTGCCCACTTTCCCCTTATTTGTTTGCTTTAACGCTGGAGCCATTAGCCTGCCTGATTCGGACCCATCCAATTATTGGAGGGTTTTTACATGTGGAGGAAACCCCAAGGGAGGATGAGAGGGTCTCCCTATACATGGACGATATCCTCCTCTATGTTACAAATCTGGAGGAGACCATCCCGGCAATATTACAGGTATTTGATGAATATGGGGCCCACTCAGGATATAATATGAACTGGGATAAGTTGCACCAATATCCAAATCGAGGGGAAACCGGGCTACATAACCCACCTCGTCTAATCGGCGTAGACCGAAAAATATCTAGCTACTTAGGAGTTTATGTCACGTTAGATAAAGAAAAAGAACTGGCTCCAAATCTCCACCGAGTGCTAGCGGACTTCCAAAAAGATGTGAGTAGGTGGGCACGGCTGCCACTGACTCTAATGGGTCATGCAGCAATGTCCAAAATGATAACTTTGCCCACATTTCTATTCATACTTCAAAATAGCTATTATCCTGTCCCAGAAGCATACCTTATCAAAATCAATGGGGGAATACAACAACTACTAATGGGGTGGGGTGGGGGGGGGGGTGGAGAAGGTAGGCTTCTTCAGGAATATATAACTGAAAAGGTAATTTCATATACACATAAAAAATAAATAATAACACCCCCGACAAGCTGAAGAAACAGAGACATATGGGGTGGGGAACTAGGAGAGCTGGGCGATACTGAATGGGAAGCAGCGATCATGCACCTCAGAGTAGTGGCCATAAAAACAAGACTGCAGTTTATACAATTTAATGTACTGCACTGCATCTATTATGACTGTGTCAGGCTTCATAAATTTGGAAGAGCGGAGTCACCGGAATGTCTGCGATGCAAAATGAGAGCAGAACGATTCCTGCACATCCTTTGGGACTACCCAATGATTCAACAATATTGGGAGAGATAATGAATGAATTAGGAGTGATTCTTAAGGTACCAATCCCTGTAGATCCAAAAAATGTACTTCTAGGCATTCCCACAGAGAGATAACCTGAGAGCTCAGCTGCTCTTTTGTAATCTGGAATTGGTGGTGGCTAAGAGAGACATTGCACGCAGATGGGGGTTCTTGAACCATCAACGACAGCCGATTGGAAGAGAGGAATGAATTTGTACATGGCAGCAGGAAAGGTTACTTCGGTAGCAGTTGCCAAAAGAAAGATGGTAAGATTTGGGGCCCTTGGTGCATGTACTACAATTTGGAAGATCTGTGAAGACGGTGCCATACCTACATTGTAGAGATAATAATAACCCTAATAATAATGTGTAATTTGAAAAAGAATGTTTGTGGGTGAAAAGTCTACTTATGGGGGCAATGGGTTATGTATACAATTGTTTATTATGTGGATTCTCCCGGCTAATTGATTTTAAACAGATGATAAAAATTGACAATTAAAAAAAATATTTTAAAAAAAATCTGCAAATGGTCATCATATCCAATACATATTTTGTTGGAGCCTTCTGATAGATTCAGCCACACAGACTTATAATTGAAGAAAGCTGGCTATCTAAGTAGAGTACTGAATGTGAGGGGACACTATGCAGACAGTCCAGGCATCCCTTCTTGGTTTACAGGGGTTAAAATAATAATCCCAAATGCTCTCTTTCGTGGTAGTGTAGACAAGCAGTTTAGGCTTATCAGAGGGTAGTGCTAAGCATTTGTTAAACACACAGAGTCAATAATTGAGACACACATTCAAGAAGAAATTTGAGATCAATTTTAGACAAATAAAACACTTTTAAATATGTTTCAACACCAGAAATTCTTCAAAGCAAGGTAAGTACTGTTGCAGAGAATTCTTCACAGTGGGGTTAAGTAAATACACTGTTGCACTTTTCAATGGGTAAAGTACATTTACTGTATAGGGCGTCTTTGCAGAAGGTTCTTTGGGGTCCCCTGTAGGTTGTAGGGTGCTACGGGGCAAGGTCCTAAGAAACACCAGCAGTTCAGTTTTACCTGCCCTGGGACATCTAGGTGCAAAGATGCTGGATTGGTCGGGTGACTTGGGTACTGCACGGCTGGTGAAGAGCGGGCCGCATACAAACAGGCTGCGGAAGGGAACTTGGGGACAAGTCCAGGAGCTCCCAACGAGGGGCTTAGTCTGTGGGGGTCCCGGAAGCAGGGGAGCACTGTTGGTTTTCGTAGACCCGGGCCGGGAAGCTTGGGTGCAGTGGGTTTGGTCAGTGGGGGCTCCTGCGTCAAAGGCGCCCATGGCTCTCCGTTAGACCTGCAAGAGGGGGACAAAACAGCACAGCTGGGCCACTCTTGGTGCTGGTCTCTGCGATGCAGACATCCATCATCGGCTGGCCAGTCTTTGCAGCATTGGGAGTCTGGATTGGGCTCAAAGAAGCTTTGGTTGCTGTAAGGGGTCTGGTACCCTGGATATGGACGGTTCCGATGGGTTCCGGCGTCTTCTCACTTGGTGGGGAGGTGGATCTGACCTCCTGGAGCACGGTCACCTCCTCCTGGGCGGCTGAGGTGTCGGTGGTTCCAGTGGTCAGCAGAATGGTGAGCCAGACGTCGCTGTTGGTGTCTGCAGGCAAGTAGCTCCTCCAATTCAAGAGACATGCTTACGGCTTTGCAAAGTGGTGGAGGCCCTCCAAGGCTCTTGGAGGATGCACTGCTGCAGGACGAGTCGAGTTATCACGATTGTCAGGGCAAGAGCGGGTGGGCACGTAGGGTTTGGTGCCAAAGTTCACCAGCAGTCCGCACTTCTGGCTTCTTCAGCTCTTCTTTGTCCTCTTTTTTCTTCAGTCACTCAAATCTGTTATTCTGGTGTCAGGAGCCCACCTAAATACTCAATTTAGAGACGTTAATGGGAGTGTAGGTTAGTAACTAATGGGTTACTTACCCCTGGGATGACTGCACCACATATATGACCACTTCGTGTGGGGAGTGGGCATAACCCTGTCCCAGAATTCCTAATTCCACACAAAACAAACTGTACCCAGTTAGAACCTTTTACCTTGCTTTAGGAAAAGAGCACTAGCACTGGGACCTGGTTAGCAGGAACCCAGTGCACCTTCAGTCGAAAAACCAGTGGCAAAAAATGGGTGTGACCATGTCAAAAGGGGCACTTTCCTGCAATAATCCAATAAAATATTGCCCCTCTTGCCATTAACATCAGTCTTTAAAACTACATCTCACGGTTTTATGAGTAACAAAATCGATTAAACGATCCCACAGGACACAAAGAGAAAGTAAACTCTTTATCAGTAAGCAAGGCGGTGGATCACTACAAGGGATAAAAGGCCTCACAAACACTTGTCTGACCTTGTGGTGACAACAATGATATGAGGGCAACGGGACAGGATTACCAATTGCTCCAATTAGCCTCTGCTTATATTTGCCACCAAATATCCAGAATAAAAAGGGTTGATGGCAAAGGATGGAATGGTTACCTGAGGATCTGTAGGTCACCAGTAGCATAAGCGAGGAGAAGGTTGGCTTCCCACAAGCAGAGTCTTTACTGCATGTTTTCTCGACCTAAATTTGTTTTAGCTTTCTTACTCAATGTATTAGCTGTAACTGAAAGTGTCCTTACCAACATGAAATGAAAATAAACATGTAGCGCTTTTCTAATCCAAGGTGTCTTGGCCCTACGTGCCAAAGGGCACACCTCTCGCCACATCTCTCCTATTAAGAGATCGAAGATGATGCTATGGGACATACTAAACCAACTTTGTGGAAATAAATCCTGGCCAGGTATTATCGACAGCTTTATGGGCAAAGCATAACTCTTTAAACATTGCGCTTTTTTTGATCCGTAGCTAATGTAGTTTAATCAGCTCCTTGCATACAGATTAGTATTTGGGTATATTATGAATGAGGCAGTTTGCCGCATTTGAGGCCACCCGCAAGCTTGACTGGTAACTTCTGGTTGATAAGTAAATAAAGGGTGTTATAACAGACAAGACAGGAGGCAAGTAAAACTTGGGTAACTCTCTTGCATGGAGAGATAGAAATAAAAGGGAAGATCTTCCTCAAAATACGTAAAATGGCAAATCAGGTGGCTGTGATATACTGCAAGAGGCAGCTTGTTATAAGCATCTTGGTCAAAGCAAAGGTCCTAGTACACCAGTTGAGTAGCTCAAAATGAGACAGCCAAACCGTGATAGGCCTATGCTACATTCACATCAACTGCCCCATCTGAAAAAAGCCTGTGACACCATTGGGTTTGCGTTGAATGTCTTTAGTGCAGTCTGTTCTATTACTTCAAAGAACTTCAAACATTTGAAAATATTCCTAATCAAGGTATCGGCGTAGGGATCTCAGCTCCTGGTTTTTCCATGAACTTACAGCACAGTGGTTCCTGCGGAAGCGGATTAAGTCCTGCTCGTCCTCAAAGCTATTCCCCATAGCTGTCTGCGTCACTGACTTCATGGCATAGCCCAACATGTGCTGGCAGAGGGGTACGTGCTGGGATACTGGAAAGGACAACCATTTTGTTACCATGTCTTCTGACAACTGAAAGAAAAAGGAGACGCAACTGCATTAAGCTGTTACCACAATCCGTTCTTAGAGCAACAAAGCATTTAGTTAAACAAATAAACTGGACTATCTGTGAAATTATTAAAACGTACTTGCAGTTGTTAGGCTTCTGAACATAACTGAGGTGCCACATTTGAGATGAGTTGAGCATTCTGAACTGCGATCATTTTCATCCATTTTCATCGTCTTTCCAGCCTTATCGTGGGCATATGAAAGTGTGGAATAATCTTCCTTTGCTTTCTACTTTGCAACAATTTTCTGCTTCGGTATGAAGGACATTCACTTGTCTTTTATAGTAATTAGTTCACTGCATAGTGGCAGAGCTCTAAGTGGAAACTGGACAAAGGTCACAAGGAACGCTGGGATTACTAGGCTGCAAAGTGTCAACTGAGGTTTTACCTCAAGTACCAACTAATGGACGCAAACGTGAGCACCAAGTGCAGGTTCTGAAGTACTGGCACTCACAGCCTATGTTTAAACCTTCGCTCAGACTTCAGGGTACTGTTCTCACAAACTACAGGCCTCTAGTTTGAATACTGGATTGATGCAGCGACTCAGGTAAGAATTGTTTCAATTGTTCACTCTTTACTTGGTCACCTGGAACATGTTTCAGTATCAGCAGACCTTGTGTGTTCTCAGTGCATGTGCCTAGGCTGTGATTCCTAGTCAGCTGCCTTGAGGGACACCACAGGACAGGATGGTTTCAACAGCAGACGCAGAGATACTGCTCGTAGTCTCTGGTACGATAGGGAGTTTGCAAGCCGGCTCAAACTAAGTCCCCCATCGAAAAGGGACTAAACAGCCGACACCAAACAGGATACACTGCGAGTAAAAGCAGGCAGGAGTTCTACAGGCGTCCGCGAGGTAGGGCGGAACAGAGCTGACACTGTCCCGGAGCACTCATCGATACAGCAGCTGCTACAGCGATGTACGTAAGAGAGAGCACTGTTAGAATACACCTCGGACTGATGGCAGTACACTTGGGGCTTACTGCCCCTAAATCAAGATGTCACATGCCTGGCTTGATCAGCGAGAATTGCAGAGGTTAGGCACACATGCAGCTAAACTCTCTTCACAGGATCTCTTTGCTGAGTCAATGAACCCAAGGATAGGCCTGCAGACTAGAAGAGTTCTGGCCAGGTGGCAGTTACGTCAGAACAGGACAGCGATAGCTCACCGTAGCTCTGGACAAGCACCTCCATTTCTGGAGCGTCACTCTAGGACTTTGTGCTTTGCGTTTTATTCCTTCCTGCACAGCTCTCTTCTCCAGTCTGCTGTGTTACAGGATACTCTTCTAGGCACTTGCACAATAAAAGGGACATCCCTACCACTCCAATCTTCTTTGTGCTAGCTTCATGCTAACAGTTTCCTCCCAAAAGCTTTCTTTGCCGGATTTCAGTAGGACCTCAAGATCTGTTCTCCAGTTCACTGGTGTGGTAAACTGGTGTGTGATATTGATCTGATCTTGAAATGTCCTGGTACACTCACTTGGGGAATTTACCCCAAACTGCTCCTAGCAGATTAGAATGCATATACTCCCAGACCTCATTTGTTCTTCAACAATGTTCTGAGAGATCCCTCTAATTTACAGCCCTTTCTGGCAGGCTCTCCCCATTCTCCAGTTTGTGTACCAAGAGATCTACAATGGATTCCAATTTCCCTGCATTGTATTCCTACTAAGCATCCGAGTGTTTTTAACAATGACATAAAATCCCACTAATAATTTATTTAGATAAACCCATGTAGAACACAAAGTACAGGTTTATTTCAGTTTTCTTTCAACCAGAGCATCTTCTCTGTCTAAGTAGGACATGGATGGCACACATATTTGCTCTATACAGATGTGTAGGAGTGAGTGTGAGGTGTGCATAATGTTCCCCACCTGATGTACAAGGGAGACTACAGCGGTCTGTCCAACCTGGCATCATATTGATTTGATTGTTTAATCCCACCCAACCAGGTGTCCCAGGTGATCCCATCATTAATTACTTAATGCCATTAAGGTAGGCACACATAATTATTTCAGCTCTGACAACAGGTAGTTAACCAGGTGTTGAAAAGTGGCACTAGCACTCTTTAACCTGGCTATCATAACCGTAACCTGATAGAGGCCCTCTGGGTGGCGAATATGGTCTTCTCCTTGGCACCATCTGTCAAAGAGTACTGCCAATACCCAATGGTTAGATCGAAAGCACTCATGTACTAAACTTCACCCAATCAGTCCAGCAGCTCGTTGGCTCTGGAGATATGGTGCATATTTTTCATGGTAATGGCATTGAGAAAAATAAAAACTCCACACAAAAAATGTAGGTCCAATGACCCTTCCTTAAAAGACAGTATCGCAGGACTGGCCCATAGACCACAGGAGCATTCAGTCACTCCCTGGTTATCAACATCTTGGTCTTTATGTACTCTTGGACCCGATTTGATATATTGTATGCTTTGCTCTTCACTGGCAAATTATTCCTAGTATCTGTGTCATGGCAACAGACTGACATCAATCCTGGGATGATTGATAAGAGATGGGTAACTCACTGCAATATTTATCTGCAAACTGCATAGGGTGATTTCTGTCCAAGTGTGAGGTTTACCTCCTGTACACAGACACTCTGTTCCTCACTGTGCAGTAGGTCTGGAAGGGCTCACACTTCTCCTTGACCTCTTTGCATCTACCAGGAAGTTGATCACACATTCTCGAAAATAACTGAAAGGTATACTGTTCCATGATCTACTTTCCAGATATCCAATCCAGATATCCAATATGTAGTCTTCGTAGTTACCTGAAGCATTTGCTTTTTAGAAGCAAGGGGTCTCTTTGCCGGAGATATTCTCAAAGTGCCAGGATGATACCGAAGATATGAAGTAAATGTCAGTTTGTTGATGTAGAGGACTGGAAAAACGTGTGGCCTAAAACGGACTAAAGATATTTCTAACAATATTTTAATATGATCGCCAATGTCTATGTCAATTTTAAAAACAGGGGGAAGTTTAAGCAAATAATGTTCCTAACTTCGCCTAAATGAAAACTGTGTGGTCTATTAAATCACTACAAGGATAAAGTCACACATAGTGACCTAAAGTTGGGTAAGAAGTGAATACATCAATCTAACTATATCTATATATTCAACCTCTAAAGTTGTTTTCTATATGGAAGATGGGATCTATGCAGTGTGACTTTCAGTGGAAATGGGTTCACAGCTTTATACAATAGAGTGTGCATGTTGTTAACACTTATTAGGTGATTGTCCACACAACTGTCATACTTTAAAAAATATATTTAAGTTTTAACTGAGTTTTTTTTCCATGAATGTCATACACGTATACCAGGACTGCAGATAGGAAAGCCTTATTTCTCCTTACTTTCTATTATTTCCCTTCACTTAGATGTGGGTAGCCAGGGAGGTCTAGGTGCCCTGAAGAAGGTCGAGCTACCCTTATGGACCTGTTGGCATACAACGGATGCTGGAAACATTCCTACTGTGTATCCAAGTGTTTTTAACAATGGCATGAAATCCCACTAATAAATTATTTAGGTAAACCCATGACCATGTCTTAACTTAAAACTGATCCTCTGGTATCTGTCCAGGAGCTACAAATACATTAGAACTCCCAGGAAATGGTTGAGCCCACCTCAGCAGTATTCACCTACCGGGGTGAGAGAAAACACAGACGATGAAGTACACAACCAATTGGTGGGCAAGACATTTTCTCTTAATATTTTAAATATTCCTAAGAGGTATGACATTCAGGTACATATATTTATATACATAAATCTTTTGGCCTTTGCACTTTTGGTGTAGATGTGGTTATACAGGGAGGACATGCGCAGACCTGACTACCTCCTGCTTTCTTGTGATTGTGTTATTTTTAGTAGATCTGATATAGATAAACATCTATACCTGAATGTCAGACCTCTTAGGAAAATGTATAATATTAAAAGAAAACATCTCATCCTTCATCACAGCCTTCAAGAAGAAACCTAAGGAAACTAATAAAACAATCGGTGAGTACAAATAATTCTTGACACAGACAAAAAGAACTAGGTTCCAGAAAGACTTGAAAAGGTTTTCATTGGAAGGAGTGTTCCCCTATTCAAAGAATGACCAGCTTTCAACAAACAGCAAGACTGACGAGTCATCAGGAGATGGATCTTGGAAAGAAGACAGATTGAAGTGATGAAGTAAAGCAAGACCTTGACCTCAAAATAGAGGACAGGGTGGATGGCAGCAACCTTACCACTATGGACAACTAAATCATCCTCCGCAATTCTTTGGATGGCACCCCTTCCCAGGTGTATTGACAAATACCACCACCATAAATTTTGATTGATATTCAAATAGACGTCCTTTTTTAGGAAGAAGAGGAGGAAAGATAAAGAATATGAACATGCACTGGAGAGACCAATAACCAGAGGGTGGTACAACAAACTCCACAACCAGGCACAAGCAAAGTGTGAGCACAAACATTAAGTTAAGTAACATGGAGCTTTACCCTGCAAAAAAAGAAGTTTTGGAGAAAGGTTTGGAATTTGTCCCAACCTCAAAACCCAACTTCTTTAGGCTACGCAGAGAGATGGCAGAATTTTTTTTGCAAGATCAGACTACAGACTTACTTTTTGAAAAAATATCAATCCACAGATAAAAACTGGGTGAACCCAGATTACGGAACAAATCCACTTTTACACCTCCAGCAGTTACTGTGCCTCCTGAGGTGTTAGCCTTTGAAAGAGCGGTCACCAGGGAAATTGATACTTTGCAATACTACAAGACAAGTATATATCACAATCTGACTAGAGAAGAACAAGAGGCACTGTCAGAATTAAAGGATTTATGTACTACTGTCATAAAACCAACTGACAAAGGGGGAGCAATTGTAATTCGTCCAGTGGATTTGCATAGGGCTGAGTACTTGAGACTGTTGAATGACCAGATAAATTATAAGACACTTGAAAAGAATCCTAATAGATACATCATGGGAGACATAGATTACATGATGAAGAATGCATTGGAACAGGACTGGATTAAAGCTCAGAAGGCAGAATACCTGTGTCAAAAACAACCTAGAATCCCAAAGGTCTGTATTGCTCCTAAGGTCCGTAATGGGAGAACTGCACCCCCCAGGGAGATCCACTGTCCCGGGGATACGGTCTGTATTGAAACCGTTGTCTAAATTCACAGATTTCTTTTTGAACCCACTAAGAAAAATACCAACACATCTTCAAGATACTAAGGATGTTAGTACAACTTGAGGGTATAATTTTCCATCCTGAACTGGAGATTGTGGTCATCGTGGATGTGGAATCTTTATATACAAGTATCTCCCTCAAGGATTCCCTTAGGGTTATAAAGAGGTTATTTGAGAATGAGACATGGGAATTCATTACACCTAAGGATTTCATATTGTATGGAGCCCACATGGCTTTAACACAGAATTATTTTCAACATGAGCAAAAGTTCTATCCCCAAACCCATGGTACTTCAATGAGCAGTGCCTTTGCACCCACCAAGCATAGCCTGTCTTTACGTCCATCATTTTGATATGACATGTATCTTAGATGAAGACAACCCACATAGAACACATACATGTATATGGAAAACATATATCAACAACATCTTTATGACCTAGAGGGGAGAAGAAGAAACCTTGATGTAATTTCATCATTGGATAAACAATCTCAATGCTTTTTGACATTAACTGTAGCTTTTAGTCGAATTGAGCAATTTTTCCTCAACTTAAGAATCAAGGCTTAGAACAACACACTTGAATGTGAGGTCTTCTATAAGCAGACAGGTTGGAATAATTTGTTAAGGTTCAACAGTTTCCATCCTTGTGCCTTGAGAGAGAATCTTCCCGTCAATCAGTTCCAACGTTTAAAGGAACTGTACTAGGAATTTAGATTTTCAAAAGCATGCAGACAAGCTGTCAGAAAAATTGCAGCAGAAGATGTACCCAATGAAATACACAAGTCAAGCCAGAAGAAGGACGAAGAGCATTCCAAGAGAAGTGTTGTTACAAAAGAATAATAATAAATAAAAACAAAATAAAAAAAGATGAATATGAGTAAAATACAGTGCTGGATATCTGTGACAAGCTGATATGTGTAACCACTTATAATCCCTCATCTAACATAATTAAAAAAGTGGTAAATAAGAAATGGAAGATACTGTCTTCGGTGTCTACAAAGTTTGCATCCCCCCTATTTGCATTCTGAAGAAACAGGTCTTTAAAAGATATGGTGGTCTATTCAAGATTCAAAGCACAAGAAAAGGGAAAGGGAACTACTATTTATGATTTATGGAATATTCCCAGTACCACAGGCCACTACACATGCAGGGGTTGCAACATGTGTGCTCGTTCATTGAAGTGTAAAGAGGTAGATTTGGGATTAAAAGACACCATGATTCTGAACGTACACACACACTGCAATACAAACAATACAGTATATCGTTTCATCTGCCCTTGCAACATGAGATTAGGACTGACTACCAGGATACCCAGAGTAAGGATTAATGAACACTGCAGAAAATGAGATGTGGTAGGGGAAAAAGCAAACCAGACATTTTTTGGAGAAGGTTCACTCTGAAAATGACTTAAGATGGATAATCTTGGAAAAGGTAACAGGCAATAATACACAAATACCAGAGAAACTATTATAATATGAACAACGTTGAGTTTATAGATTGAGGACGGACACTTTGGGCCCAACGATGATGTACCATGGAGTGAATTGAAATACTAATGGATAATGAGACATGAGCTTTTGGTAGCTTATCATAAGATCTAATACAACATTGAGATGTCATTGTTAATTTTAGAGCTCTCACAGTAAGCATCTCTCTGATATAACACTGATCATGATACAGCTGAGAACGAAACAGTAATTAATGGCTAGGGTATAATATCATAGCGATAGGAAAAGATTACCAATTCTTTAAGCTAGTCAGATGTATGCATGTTTGGCATGAAATCCTCACAACACATATTTTGTCGTATTAACATTAGGACATAAGGCTATACGCAGTAGAGATTGGATGTATCTTGCAAATGTGTAATTGATGCATCATGGTGGTGCATCTATCAGGTCATAAATGGCGGTAGGAGTCTCTTCCATAGGATCCAGTGTTTTAAGCATAAAATGCACTTTTCCAATTAAGTTTGATTGTGTCCTGATGTTTGAGTAATAAACAGATAAGCAGCCTTTTATTGTGGCCATTACCTAGTTATATTAAAGGCACTTTAGGTCCCTCACTCCCACAAGGGAATGGAAGTTTTCAAGATGGCCGTCGGCAGAAACTCAAGTAAAATATGCATTCTAGTTTTTTTGACGTCAGATGCGGCCAGCACAAGACCGGATTTACATGACTTCGACAGCCAGCTTTTAAAATGGCAGCCAGCACATCTATCCTCATCCAACAGGGCAGAGGAAGATAGGCGCACCCGAGTCGCTATACCATTGGAGCAGCAAGTAGAAAAGTGCATTGGACCTGCTTGTGTCATCAGAGGCGGGCCGGATTCCCT
The DNA here is from genome assembly GCF_031143425.1 of Pleurodeles waltl. Lineage (NCBI taxonomy): Eukaryota > Metazoa > Chordata > Amphibia > Caudata > Salamandridae > Pleurodeles > Pleurodeles waltl. The sequence goes on from NC_090440.1 coordinate 1,895,777,415, forward strand.
CTTAATATCTGCTTACTTTTATAAAGACGTATAACCACGGTGGTTCCGAGTAAAGCAAGGAAGCTTACAATGATCAGTAGTCTTGTTTGTTGTTGGTTTGTTAAGTATGTGGGTGTGAACGATGTTTCTAAGCAGCATAAGGTGACCTGCAGTGACATCCCTTTTGGTACCGAAGCAGGCCATATTCCTTTACATCATCTGTGTGTTACTAAAATGGATGCCAATCATTGCAGCTACGAGTGAATTGAGACGTCTTACTATCACTGAATCAGGAAAACATGTAGAGCACGGTAATCACCTCAAGGGGTATCTAGGCACTGGCGTTGAGGAGGGTCTATTCAAACAGCCAAGTATTCCATCCGCTCCTGAACTTGGAGATGGACGTTGCTGTGCAGAGGTGGCGAGGCCTTAGCAGCAAGGTGGGAGAAGGAACGACCTCCGGTTCGGGTGCGATGAATGTGTGGGACTTTGGTGAGGGCAAGGGAAGCAGACTGCAGGTGTCTAGTGGACTGGTGGAAGTTCAGGTAGTTGTTGAGGTATTCTGGTCCGGCGTTGTGGAGGGCTCTGTAGGCGTGCATGAGCAGGTTGAAGTGGCAACTCTTCTTGACGGGGAGCAGTGCAGGCTATGGAGATGTGGGGTGATTTGGGCTCTTTTGGGCAGGTCTAGGATGATTCTTGCTGCTGCATTCTAGATGGTTTGGAGGGGACTGTGGAGGTGGGTGGAAGTTCCGATGTAGAGGGCATTCCCATAGACGAGTCTGCTGGTGATGAGGGAGTGGGTGACTGTTCTTCTGGTGTTGGTGGGGATCCATCTGAAAAATTTCCAGAGCATTCTGAGGGTGTTGAAGCAGGCGGAGGCAATCAAATTGACCTGGGATCTCATGGAAAGTTTGCTGTCAATGATGATTCCGAGGATGTGGGTGTGAGTGGTGGGGTGGGGGTGGGTGGAGGTCCGAGGGCAGCAAGCCACCAGGAGTCATTCCATGGTGAGGGGGTCCTTCAGAAGAGGAGAACTTCGGTTTTGTCGGTGTTGAGCTGGAGACAGTCGGCTTTCATCCAGTCGGCCACGTAGGTCATGGCATTTTAGAATCTAGATCTGGTGGTGTCAGTGTCTTCGGAGAGGAAGAGTATGAGCTCTTTCTCGTCAGCATAGGAAATGATGCTGACACCATGGCTGCGGGTGATGACGGCCAGTGGGGTCATGTAGACGTTGAATAGTGTTGGGCTGAGTGAGGAGCCCTGGGGTCGGAGGTGAATGGCGTGGGCGGGTGCTTTGGGTGTGCCCAGTGACAAAGGAGGATAGTAGCTTGAGGACGTTGCCTTGCATGCAGAAGTGGTTGAGTCTTTGAATGAGGAGGTGGTGTCAAAGGCCACTGCCAGGTCGAGGAGGATCAGGGCTGCTGAGTTGCTGTGGTTGAGGATGGCTCTGATGTTATTGGTGGCAGCTATGAGGGCTGTTTCTGTGCTGTGTGGTTCGTGCGAAAGCGGATTGGGAGGGGTCGAGTAGGTGGTAGGTCTCTAGGTAATCTGTGAGTAGTATGGTTGCCGGTTTTCTCTAGTACCTCTGCAGGAAAGGGAAGGACCAAAATGGGGTGGTAGTTCATGAGGTCAGATGGATCGGCTGTGGGTTTCTTTAGTAGGGTTTTGACTTTGGTGTGCTTCTAGGCTTCTCGAATGTGGCAGTGCTGAGTGCTGCATTGACAATGCTGGTGAGCAGGGGTCTAATGGCTTTGAGCCCGAGGTTGAAGTTGTGGTGGGGGCAAAGGTCGGTGGGGGCTCTGGAGTGGATGGAGGTTGTTGTTTCGGTGCTGAGGGGTGTCCAGTCAGTGGGGCAGTGTGGAGGAGGGGTCGTGGTAGGGCCAGGGAGGGCTGGTCTCAGCAGTTGGGTTCCAGGTTTTTGTAGTTGTTGGCGATCTTAGAGTGGAAAAAGTTGGCAAGCGAGTTGCAGAGGGACTGGGAGGGCTGGATTGTATTTTTCGACTGAGTCTAGGGAGAAGAATTCTTTAACAATGGTGAAAAGCTTCTTGTGCAGTTGGTGGGTTGGAGGCAGATGGCTGCTTTCCTTGCTTTTCTGATGGCGTGGTACTAGGATTCAATGGTTGTTTTGAAGGCCATGTGGTCGTCTGGATCTCTGCTGGTACGCCATCGTCTCTGGAGGGGTTTGCATTTGCATTGCTCGGACTTGAGTTCGGGGGTGAACCAGCTGACATGCTTGTTGGCTCTTCTGGAGTTGGGGGTTTTGATGGGCGCAATGGTGTCGACGCTAGTGGTGATCCAGTCGGAAAGGTGGGCGGCTGCTTGATTGACGTCATCGGATGTGTGGAGGTTGTTGATGTTGAGGGTCGTCTTCCACTGGGATTCAGAGATGGTGTTCCAGCTGCGGCGGGCAGTTCGAGAAGGAGGAGTGACAGTGGGCTGTGGGGAGCCAGTGATGGTAAAATGGATGATCCTGTGGTCCGTCCAGGGGAACCTTGTTGTGTGGCTGAACTGGATCATATCGCTGGACATGAAGATGGGGTCGAGGGTGTGTCTGGTGATGTGCGTGGGGTTGGTGACGATACGACTGACGCCTAGGTTCACCAATGGCTTAAGAACTACATGTTGTTTGTCAAGTATGTCAGATTATTGTAGCACTATAAAATGGATGATGGGACTCAGACATATGCTATGCAATTTATGTCGTCAGGGTGAGTAGGGGATCTATTCAGATTATAAAAAAGGCTTGACTGAACTGGTGTTTTTACATGCTACCCGGTGAGTGCACCACATGTACATTAGTGAGGGATGTGGTCCCCATCCGACAGATATTGAATATGCATTACACACCCTAGTTGCACACGACATATGAATGAGTAATACTACCTGTGGGCAATAACTATGGATATACAGCATTTCCTATAGTTTTACACAGTGGATAATAAAGGAATGACAGGAATGTAGATACAACATATGAATAATTTAAAGAGGGTTTAGCCCTAAGAAATCGACTATTTTGGGCAAAGATATATCCACTTGCCAGCTAAGTAATAACTGGTACTTAGCCATTGACAGACTCCATTAAGTATGATCATAGCCAGGGGAACACATGAGATGACTGTGTAATCTGTAATTCTTTAGATCTATTGTTTCTACAATAGTGTGACAACAGGGAAGCGTCTGAACCCTCAGAGCTGATGGGGCCCGTAGAGACCTAAAGTTGGGTAAGAAGTGAATACATTAATATATTTATATCCATATATTCTACTCCTAGAGTTGTTCTATGTATGAGAGATGGGATATATGTAGTGTGCCTTGCAGTGGAAATGGGTTCACAGCTTTGTACACTAGTGCATCAGTGTTGATAACATGTGTGAGGTGGATTTTTCACACAACTGTCATACTTTTATAAGTATCTTTACATTTTAACTGCGTTTCTTTGATGAATGTTATACAGGTCTACAAGGACTGCAGGTAGGAGAGGCGTATGCCTCCTTACTTTTTATTATTTCCCTACACTTAGTTGTAGGTAGGTAGGTATGGAGGGCTAGGTGCCCTGAAGAAGGCCGAGAGACCCATGTGAGCATTTAGAAATCAGACAAAACATGTTGGCATACTACAGATGCTGGAAACATTGTATTCCTACTGAGCATCCAAGTGTTTTTAATGATTGCACGAGTTCCCACAAATAAATTATTTGGGTAAACCCATGACCATGTTTTAACTTAAAACTGGACCACTGACAAGTGGGACTACCACCTCATGCTGGCACTGGATTCTCCATCCTATTCTAACAAACCACACTGTTTGATGATCACTCCAAAAGGTAACCTGTTCCTGTGCCACTTTCCTCAGGCCCACCAGAGTAGGACACTGAATTTGTGCCTGGTCCCTTGCAACTCTTCCCGGGCCAGTCCCCCAGTTGCTAGCAACTTCAAAAAATTTGGTGGTAACCTTGATTCCAACATGTGGTCTGCCATTCACTACTATTTTCAGAACCCTTCACCCTAGGAGTAATCCTACCTTCTTTCTTGTGGTACATGCAGCCCATGCCTTCTTCCCATTGACTTCAACTTCTAGTCAAGCAAAAGGGTACTCCATGGTGTCTGTGTGTCCTGCTGGCTGCACTGCAACTACTGCCGGGGAGAGGCTTTAGATGCCTTCTCTCAGCCACAGTCCAGAAGGCACACATATTCCTCAGGGCGGCAACCTTCTTACTACTGCTACCCATCTCACTCTAAAATACCATGGTATTTGCACATCCAAGGGATAAGGTAACAAGACATAGATTACAAAGGCATTACAAAGGACATGGGCAGCAGCAGGAGGTATGATTTGGGTATGGGGGAGTATTCTAGAGCAGCAGGCACAGCATAGGATAACTGATGTGGTTCATGGTGCAGTCAGGAGATAGCATTTGCAGCCTTTGGACACATGGGCTCAATATGAAGTCCGTGGTGGAAGTGTAGTCTAGGTGAGGAATTTTAGTCCTCGACAGGTGTTTAGTCTGCTATGGAAAGATAGATAAGGGTGAAAGGTGAAGCCCAGGCCACAGATACTGAGGATTCAAATGTTTTAGTTTCAGAAATAGGCAGTTTCAGACCCCTGAACCAAATTGGAGCTGAGGTGTAAAGATGTGGAATGTTAATGCAACAAAAACGTAAGCAGATTCCAATCACCAATGCTTTACAAACTATTTGGGCTAAGACCAAAAAATACAGTGGCACACGTTCTTTGAAATTAAATATAAGTAAATCTATGGAAATGTATTTGGATAGGAATGTTTTAATTTGTATTACTTAAATTTCCTAATGTATTTGGAATTATTGTTTGTGTGCTTTAGCTTTTGAATCCACTTAATACAGCAAAGAGATCCAGTTTTAACTGACATGCACCAGATGCATACTTCAGATAAGTACGAAAAAGGGCAAAGGCCTTTGATTTGATCTTTGATTAAAACCCACAAAAGAACACTGTGGATCAGAAAGGGGTGCGAGTTAAACTGCTGCGGAATTACCTTCAAGATAATGCCGAAGTTGCTCTGTAGAGACCTGCTCACGCCACTTTCATACAGCTTCTTCCGCATGTGACTCTCACCAGCATCTCCAATGGCTCCGGACTGGTAGCCCAACAAGGACTTTAGCATCATTTCAAAAGGGTCCGCTGAAAGGAAGGCAACAACTTGTCAGTCTAGGTTGTACAATCTCTTCGGCTAACCTGACAAAACTGGACAACTGGAGAGAAGAAAAGCAGAGATGTTGAAATGAAAGAGTGAGAGGTCGGGCAATGTTACAAACAGTCTTATCAGGATTGTTGGGGGCAGGAGATGGAGGTACACACAATTAAGCAAGAAAAAGAATAGCATAAAAGTGGGATTTAGAAACATTCAAACTGGAAGTAATAAAACCCTTCACCTGCAGATTGTTGCTGATGAAATAAAAACTAAGATGAGGGCTGTTATTATATCAAACCATAAGAAGCAAGAGATAAGGAGTGTAAACTGTGACAGGCGGCTCTGTATGTGAAATATGAATGTAACAGAAAAACAAGACATGTGAAGACATTGGGCCTGATTACAACTTTGGAGGAGGTGTTAATCGGTCCCAAATGTGACGGATATACCACCAGTCGTATTACGAGTTCCATAGGATATAATGGACTCGTAATATGGCTGGTGGTAAATTCGTCACTTTACCATCACTTTTGGGATGGATTAACACCTCCTCCAAAGTTGTAATCAGGCCCATTGTGTCTTGATCTGTAGATGGACAATGAGATTGATGTATGGCGTGGTATTACAAGTCAACATCACTGTTGAAACTGAAAAACATACAGCTATAATATCAAATTAAGGAGCGCTTCTCAGATAGGAGAACTGGGTGAATGGTAGAGGAACCCTTGACTTATTCACTGAAAGGGCTGTGAATGCACTGAACCTACTCCATCCATCCTGGCAGACACAATGATGACACAAGGACTCCTTATACCATAATAGCAAGTGCGAGGCTTCACTGCATGTTAGTGCTTAATATGCTGTCCAGGTGCCCTTTGTCCTCGTGATAGGGTGGGTGGTGTGCCCAATAGCAAAAAGACTATTGGACTTAAACACTAATGTAATGTAAAGCAAACTTAAAAATAAAGGGTTCTGATGTAAAAATAACTCAAAAACTACTCGTAATGCACTGCAAATAGAAACTGTAACACGTACTGTAAAACGTTAAAGCAATAAATTATAATGTAATGTTTTAAAGTGTGTCCTACCAGCCCAGACAAGACAGAAACATATACTAATGGTGTGCTATTTCTCTCCTGTGCAAAATTAATGTTTTAAAACTCTGCATGCAATGGAAAACTTGCAGTTTACATTGCTAGAAAAAAGCATCCATCAAAATGAAGCACTGTGGGGAAAATAAGTCTGCAAAAACTTACTTTGCTCACTAAAGACTTTTGAGGTAAAAATAACAAACATTTTGTTTAGCTTTGACACCTCTACAGCCTTTGCAGAGGCAACATTAGTAAACTCTGCATGCAAAAAAAAAAAGCGCATTTGCCAACCCCAAACACATCAGCCCGACCTTCTAACACCTTTATCTGCACAACACATCACTAAGCCATATGATTATAAAATTGATGTTTCCCATCAGAACAACACATTCCTCACACATTCTAGAGCCCCCCCAAAAACATCAGAACACATTTGACAGATCACCTGCAACCGCTTGTGAATAACATGGCAATATAGCTATCTAGTCATCAAACCGCTACTGCCACTGCAGCACACCCTATTCCTCACAAAATTGTCCCATACAGTTCTAACAACATGTTATTCAGGCCATTCTGTATTCTTAAATAAACATTGTATCACCAATGTCAGATACATTAGCAAACTGATGTTCCTCACATCAGTGCAACACACTTCAGACACAAACAAAAGCCAACATAACAGACCATTTTAAGACAATGCATGAGTGCAGAAGGTCACATCAAAATAGCAAATCTATCTAGTTGGCAAAGTAATGAAGTCCCAACAATGCACGCATTTTTAAACCATATGGATCTATCTCAATGCAAAGGCCTCCCAGCACAACCGGCCTGGAAATGGACAACCTTTCCATAGTTAGATGAGGTAGATGGCAAGTCCTACAACATGTTTACTGAGATACAACAATACATCTCAAACCCAATGTTTCTGCTTTGCGCTAGTCAGAATCATCACTAAGGGCCCTATTATGAGTTTGGCTGGTGGGAAATCCTGTCCGCCCAACTCCTGACAGGGTGGTCGCCACCCCGCCAGTGTTATTAGGAGTTTCCTGCTACGTCGGCAGGCAAAAAACAGAGTTTCTGCCTGCTGGCACAATGGGAAGCAGGATACAGCATGGTCTCCGGCTCGTAATCGAGCTGGTGCCAATGCTGTAGCCTGCAGGGTGCACCAACACCCTCGCAATGTTCACTGTCTGCTTAACACTGCAATGGTGCTGGCCAGGGAGGCCCCTGCACTGTCCATGCCAAGTGCATGGGCAGTGCAGAGCACCCCTGGTGCTCCCTGCTCCCATTCTATGCCAGCCTTTTCATGGCTGTGCTACTGCCATGAAACCGCTGGCGGATAAGGGGGTCATAATCCCAAGGGCAGCGATGCTAGCAGCCCTGCTCTGGTAGATTAGGACCGCCACCAACCTCTAGACCGCCGGGATCGGAGATCCTGGTCAAGCTGGAGGACCACCAGGACTAAAATGTGAAAAAAAGCATAGAACTGGTTGCAAAGAGACCTAGGAGGTAATACAAATGGCAGGAACGTGCAATACCAATGTTGATGACATAATATAACATATTTCAAGTTATGTTTAATACCTAGCGCATGAAACAAGCTGCAAAGTACTGTGCAAAAAAAGGCTACACGATAGATGATCATAACAACAAGGGGAGATTTACTGGACATTGGGGCTACTTTGAGTTTTGGGGTGATAAAAGGTGAATAATTGTGGCTATAATATGTTGCAGCTAAATGCAACACCAAGAGAAAGTGACCAAAAAGAGTAGAAATTCGTTAGAAAACTTGGAGATAGTGTGGTTTTAGTGCTAAAAGTAGACACACCGGAGCAGATTAACTGAGCCTGGAAGTCATTATCTGTAGTCCTGAATTGACTTCAAGCTGGCTTTGGTTTTCGCACACGTTCAAAGCCTGGAATAAATCTCATTCCCAAGGAAGGCAATACTACAATACACAATTTCATCTGATGTCCACTTCGTAGTTTCCAGACATGCTAATGTTAAGGTCGTGCACTACTTTCCTCCCACTAGTACGATGGGAGTACTAGTATATTAAAAAAATAAAAAAATAAAAGAAGAGTTTTTTTACAACAATGTCTGCAGTTGATAAATATGTAGGGCAAAGTTGCTATCCAAGGAACAAAAAATATGAGACACCCTCAAAGCCTGAAGACCGCCAATGAGAAGACACTGCTATCGAGAGAGATACGAGCCACAATACTATTAAACAGGGCCTGCCTTTTGTGCATGAGAAACATTCCACACACTCGTTCTGGTGGAAAAACAACACAACTGCTCAACATCCTGAAAGAAAGAGGCTATGAAATTTATAAGGCTAACGGGAACACGTACAGGTCCGGTTGGGGTTGATGTGCTGACGAAAAAGATCGAGGGACCCCAGGCTGACCACCAGGCGCCGGCCAAACCAAAACGATGCCACAGGCCCAAACTTCTCATGCAGGTTCACCAGGAATTCGTGCAAGCTGCCACAGCTCACAATGTCCTGCAGGTTTCCATCTCTGTGATAATAAGGAACAAAAATTGGAAAACAGCATTGTAAGACTCATACTTTAGAGGACTGCTGATAGAAAACGTTCTGAATGGACTTACTTCTCATCTGTTGGTGTTAGGCCAGGAATACCTGAAGACTGCCTGGAGGCCTAAGGGAGAGAGAGGAAAGGACAAATAGTAGATAAAAATCAGGAAATGCCCACTTCACAGTGGAACCTTTTGTGTAGTCTTAAGACAGTGAGTTGTACTCACTCTCCTCCACTCTACTGAGCACATGACATGAACGAAGATTTCCTCCAACACAATAAGTACTTTATTAATTTACGTTTTTAATTATGAAATGTACTTGACAACAATCGAACAGAGACACTCTTCTAGCTTTTGGCTTGATACTTTTAGGGCCCTTCTTTGGAAAAAAACAGTCAGGGAAAGTCATATCTTTCTAATACAATAGTACTAGAACATCATTCGGAAGAACATATTTATTTTCAATATTTTATATTGCATCAACATGCCAGTTTTCGGCTGCTTTGCAGCACACTGTATGCAAAGGAGTACATAAGGAGGCAGATTTAGGTGGTGGCTATAGGCTTTCATGAGTGGGAGAGTATTATGTTAAAGTCAAGCTACCGGTGGTAAGTTGCTGGCAGGTGTTCCAAAGTTATGAATAGAGGTCATTAACAGTGGTGGTGCGGGTGCAGTTGTTTTTTGGGCGATAGATTGATACAGGTGACCACACAAAGGAAGATGCAACAAGTGCATTGTATAATTATTAATATTATATCTTGATAAATCATAAAAATCAAAGGATCATTATTAACAAATGAGATTGTACTTTTCCATTGTTTTTTGGACTGCTCAATTCCCAGCTGAATTATTTACAAAGTGTTTGTTTCCTCAAGTTGAGTCATCATTCTGACCATTTCTTGCCAATTCACAGCTCTTTCAATGGCATTCTAGCCACAAATGGAGATGTATAATAAATCCGGGCTTAAGAAAAAGGTCAAATGCTAGATTGAAACTTAGGGGTGTATATTTCCTGTAGGTAACTACCTTCAGCACATTGAAGCTTCTTTGCAAAGACTGCTTAGCTGGAGTTATCGGCAGTCAGCAGCCTTAGGAGCCCATTCAAAAACAACAGTTGAAGCCCAGAATGCACAGACCATCAGGCAACGTCCAATGAGCCCTAACTCCTACCACGTCTCAATTAGAGGAGACTTTTAAGTACAGCTCTAAGGGACGTCAAAAACAACCTCTTTTAAAGCCATATTCAGAAGCCATTAAATGTCCTTAAATCAGTTGTGCCTCGTCAACACCTTGAGTTACATAGCCAAGCAAAACTATGAACAGGACTACAAGGAAGTCATTGATCACTAGATCAACATGAGCTCAAGATAAAGAAGGAAACCATTTATAATCCGGCATTACAATGACAATACACCAAACAATGAGGAAAAGTAGAAAACAACAATCGAAAGCCTGGATAATTAGGAAATTATCCTTAAACATTAGAATCTTTTTGTACTATCAATGATGTAAGCATTTTAGGATTGTGGTAGACAAGGCTGCATGAATTGTGAAGGCTGTTTTTGTATATAGGAATGGATTAGAGTTAGGAAAAGGATTGTTTCCTATGTTAAAGGCTATGGTAGACTGGAGAACGGGTTAGATTTAAGATTAGTCTTATGGGTAGAACCCCAGTTAGTGAGAGGTTTAAAGCAGTCTACAATTAGGGTAAAAAATATGTGTTAGCGCAAAATCTTCAAAACTACGGTGGAAGAATATTTTTAGGATAGGAAATCATAAATGTTCCTGGTGCTAAACTGCACAGACCCTTTGAAGTTTATTCTTGAAGAAAAAAAGAAATATTTCAATTTTTGTAGCCACTGAGACACATCTATTTTCCTTGCATCCATACGTATTAACAATATACATGCCTAATGTCTCACTATTTGATTAGGTAAAGAAGATCTTGCAATGACTATTCATAAATAAGGAAAGGAAGTGATGAAACAACACCCAGAAAATGAGGGGGCCTTCCAGAAAACCAGAACAGAATGAAAGATACAGCAAGCATTCATCACTAGAATACTTTAAATTACTGTTCAGGTGTTTATGCTTGCCAGGTAATTAGGGATTCCAATTGTGGAGCATCAGTAATTTTGTTATTACTGTTCTATCATAGGATGATTAAAAAAAAAAAAAAAAAAAAAAAAAAAAAATCTTGTCAGAGCTATTAGTGGGTTGTTATAAGCCACACACAAGGTAGATTTTCACACACTTAGAACACAGAAGTCCAGAGAACTGGAGTTCCCTCTGTGCAGGCGGTGTCAAGCACTTGAATGCAACTAAGTCAAGTTACAGATAAATGCCAGGGACCCAGACCTAAGCAATTTCTACTATTCAAACTTCAAAATAATGTTGAAAAAAACAGACACAAATATACATCAAACAAATACACAAATTACTTAAAATTTTTAACTCACAAACAAAATATACAGATTTTCTTAGCTTTAGTGAAAGAAAGTCTTGATTTTTATTAAAGACACGTGCACTTATTTGGATATCCAGCCTTGCACTTATTTGGATAACCAGCCAAGATAAACTACAACTTCCAGCATGCTTAGTTAGTACAACTACAAAATGTTGTCATAAAGAGAAAATAACCTATCACATAAAGGTAACACTATAAATGTCTTGACTGGGAGCAACAAGTCCTCTTTTCTTGCCGAAGCAGTTAAGGATAGTGAAGCAACGGTACTATATTCATTACAATAGAAAAGGCCAAAAGAAGAGTAAACCAGATCTTAAAATAGTTCACAATACAGAGAATCCGAAGATTTAGATTCAAGTCATTAATGTAAGTCGTATGTTCCCTCTTGAAAGAGGTGCTGGACAAAGGGAAAAACAATGAAATTCCAGAATATGTTGCAAATGAGGTTCCTTCTTAAGACATCTGGTTAGTGGAGACATTTGAACCAATAGAGAAACAAAGGGAGGGTTAGAATATATGCAGAGAGATTATACTCGGCTCCGTGTCTTTAATAAAATCAAGACTTTCTTTCACTAAAGCTAAGAAAATTTCCATTTTATTAGAAGTCCCGGAGGCTCTATTATGCTAGTTAAAAGCATAGCAACAATAATATTCGAAACATGAAAAACAGGTTTGCAATAGAATGTCCTAAAAGTTGAAACATTTGTCCAATCAGAAGATTTGAGAATGTCATCTAGACTCGCTCCAGCCCAAAAGGCTTTAGATGGCATAGCACCCCTGGTTGGGCTAAATAAAATATTGAAAAATTAATGCCCGCCAAACTCATGATCCATTTAACCCAATGGGCTGAGGTAAGAGAAGTAACAGGATTGTGGCGAGTTCTGAAAGAAATAAGGAGTTGAGGATCCGATTACTTTCTGCGATCTTTCGTTTTTTAAATATATTCCCTTAAACAACTTCCAACACAGAGTTTTGTTTGATCAGGAAAATAAGGATAGAACACAGACATTAAATTTTTTTTATTTCGTCTGTGAACTTGGAAAAATACACCTGAAGGAGTGTATTGTATAGAGGAAACATCAAAAGCTTTGACATCAGAAAGAGACTAAAAGGAAGTAGAGTCAGTTTTGCAGACAGATGTTTTAGAGCTAGGAACAGGTTATCAGGTTGATTGAGGAACCTCAATCAAGTTATCAGGTTGCTTGAGGAACCTCAATCAAGTTATCAGGTTGCTTGAGGAACCTCAATCAACCTGATAACTTGTTCCTAGCTCTAAAATTATTGTTATATTAACGCCCCACATTGAATTGTATTTTGGTAAAGGAGGTTTTGAAAATCTTACTCCCTCTAATAGATGACAAATCAATGGATGTTCTCCCACAGATTTTCCATCCACTCTATTGTGTTCACCTGATATCGCTGATCTGTATGTGTTGACATTTCTGTAAGCTTTCCCCTGGGAAGCGAAGGAAGCTAGAAAGTTTACAATTAACGTTACATCTGCTGAAAGGGATCTGCACCCCTGTCCATTCACCAACTATCCCACATTTTCCAGGCTGACTTATATGCCTTGGATGTACCTGCGGCCCAAGACCTTTGGATGAATTGAGTAGCTTCTGAAGAAATTCCTGGGGTTCTCCAGGGAGATCTGAAACCATCCGTGCCACTAACCAGAGGGATTGTTGATGATCAGATCGTAAAATAATCTTTGAGGATTCTGAAGTAACGTTGGGAACCGAGGAAGAAGATTAGGTCGATCTATTGATAACTCCAGGGCTGAAGGAAACCAAGGTTAGCCTTGCCAGAATGGAGTGATTAACAGAATTTTTGCATTCTGATATCGAATCTGTGCTAGGACTCGAGATATCATAATGAAGGGAGGAAAAGCATAACTCACCTCAGTATGCTGAGACACCCCCAAAGGTGCCCCTGTGGCAGGAAACCCACACGGATTTAGGTTTCCGGGAAATACTACAAGAAACATTAACACAATATTTTAAAGTGAACAGCCACATTACAAAGAGTCGGGCTACTGAATGGGACGCTATGAAGGTGGTTCTTCGGGAGGTCTTTATGTCCACCTAGGTGGGATGGAGCCGAATCCCTGAAAAGGAAATGTCAGATCGGGAACAAGAGCTGGCGACGGTGGGGTCTGGGCCTACTGTAGCTCCGGAGCTCAGAATGCGGTGGGAACACTTGCGGGGGGAGTTGTCTGAATGTTGCCTCCAACTCTAGAAACATAATAAAACAGCAGGCCGTAGACCTTGGTACCTAGACGGGGATAAGACAGGGAAGTTGCTAGCTCATTTAATCAAGGCAGAGTAATCACTCGGTCCCATACTATCTTTACAGGACCTACAGGGCCTGGAGGTATATACTCAGCAGGCCATAAATGACATTTTTATGGACCACCTCTGAAGGATGTATACCCAACCTCCCACTAACACTGACAAGACAGACAGATAGAACTACTTGCAGTCGTTACCCCTTGCATCTCTCACGGACTCAGATCGTGACAATCTTGGGAGCCCGAATGGCGAACCGGAAATCTTGGAGGCCATAACAGTACTGAAGTCGTCCAGAGCACCTGGGAGTGATGGTATACCCTCTGGAGTTTTAAAAGGCATTCCCGGGGGTGTTGGCGGAGAGGCCGACTGAGGTGTATGCCGAAGCATGTAGAACGGGACACCTCCCCCAGTCCATGACGGAAGCTCTGATAGAACTCATTCCCAAACCAGGCAAGGATAAGCTAGACACAGGTTCCTACTGACCCATATCAATGCTCAATATAGACAAAGATTTTAAGCAGTATCCTCGAGGCGAGACTACTCCCTCACCTCCCGTCCCTTGTCCACGAGGACCAGTCGGGGTTTATCCCACATAGAAACACCTCGTAATCTACGCTGACTAGCACATGTGATTCTCGATCCCCAACTCCACCAAGATAAATACGCCCTGGCCATTTTGGACATTGAACAGTCCTTCGAGACCCTTAATCGGGACTTTGTCTGGTCAGTGATGCGAAAAATGCAGGTGGGACCACATTTCATCCGATGGATTAAACTATTCGGGCCAGGCTCAGTACTGGATGTTACGTATCAGAGGAAATCTTATTGCAAAGAGGTACAAGGCAGGGATGTTCCCCTATCCCTCCTAATCTTTGTGTTAACGATGGAACCACTGGCGTGCAGACTGCTTCAGGTCCTACATGGATGGGGTGTTCAGGTGGGGAAGAGTGAACATATAGTCTCCTTATACGCGGACGACGCACTGAAATATCTCCATCGCCCTGATATATTGGTCCACATGCTACCTAACGTGATGGATGAGTTTGGGGAAGTGTCAGGTGTGCGGATTAATGTGGGGAAGTCCACCCTGTTCCCACTTGGGGAACTAACAAGAATACCCTGGGATGAGCTCCCCATCACCGAACTCAGGTGGGAACTTGAAAAAGTTAAGTATTTGGGACTGTACATCGCACAAGATCCAGATCTATTTTATGCCAGTAATATGGCCAGAGTGCTGACGGGACTGAGGTCCTCAGTCAGTTTCTGGAACTCCTTGGGGCTGCCCCTACTGAGCAGAGTAGCGCTAGTGAAGATGGTGGTCCTGCCCAGGTGTCTCTATATAATGCAGGGCTCATATTTTGAAATTCCGAAGAGAGCATTTTGCGAGCTCGACACAATCTTAATTGGCTTGATTTGGCAGGGTAAGAGAAGCCGAGTTGGCCTCACCATTCTGAGGTGTGGATGGGCTGAGGGTGGCTTAGATGTCCCAGACCTGGAGCTGTACTATTATGCAGCCCAGCTCCAACATGCTGTATCTTGGTTGGATGAGGAGTGGAACAGGGAGAGAGGACTCCAGGAGGGGTCACACGAAGGTCAACAATTGGGGGAACTATTTATGTCAGGAGCGGGTATACCCAAGCACTTTCCCAAGTTACTATGTCTTATGGGCCGAATATGGGACCAGATGGTCAAAACGGTCCTGGGGGGGAACCGTTTTGCTTCAGATTTGGATTTCTGGACAATCCCCCAGTTCAAGTGCATAGCGCAAGTGATGTTGATGGATAAATGGCAAGGGGGGTCTGCATAATGTTAGCGAACCTCTACCTAGAGGGACGATTTATACCCTTTCTGCAGACACAAACACGGTTCCACCTGGAGGACGGGCGGGAGACAATTCCTTCAATAAGCCAAAATATCCACCACAGCTCGCCAACTATGGCCTACTTTCCCCAGTGCACCAGACCCGACCTCTACACTGACCACTCTCCTAGACATGGCAGGGGGAAGACGCTTTATTACCAATATACATCAGGCTCTACGTGCTGACAGACACCAAAAGCCACTGAGAATTGAACAAGTATGGCAACTATACAGTGCAGAACAAATCTCTCCCCAAGACTGGAAAAAAATTCACAAAGGGATTTGTGGGGTGGTTACTTTGGCCAGATTTAAACAAATCCAATATAACTTTATACATATGACATATTTTTCCCCTTAGCCGAAAATACCCCTCTAGACCTAGCGCTTGTCCTAGGTGCAACACCACTGTGGCGGACTTTGACACATGATCTGGTACTGCAGGAAAATATCAGAGTTCTGGACACAGATCCTAGAACACTTAAAAGTGGTGACGGGATGGAACATCTCCCTAACTATCACTGATTGTCTATTTGGGCTCCTATCATTTAATCCCAAAAGAAAAATCACTAGAAGATACACAATGTTAGGCTTAGTGGTGGCTAAGCACCGAATTGCCATACGATGGATTAGCCCTCACCCCCAACACCAAGTGAATGGAGACAAGACTTATTGGAATGGGCAGGGGCTGAAGAGTCACATATGAGAAAAACTAGGAGGGATGCAGAGGCCGGAGAAGCCCTGTGGGGGGGCCCGGATTAAGGTCAGTGACGGTCTATGCGACCATAACCAGATCTTCTATAGCAATGTCTCTTCCACAATAATAAGTACCATATATGTATGAGGACCAAGAGATACGTGACTGATATTGCACACAATACCGGCAGACATGGACAGAGAACAGGGACATTTTACCACATTCTGAGCCTGACTAGTACTGGTGGTTTCGGGTTTAATAGTTCTTATAATGTTGCTATAACAATAAGTGAGATTAAGTAGCGACGAAAATAAACATATATAACTGAAAACGGCAGGAGAGTAGCTACAAATGTTATCACTACTCCAACGGTCATTTCGCTGTATGTCTGTCTACTGCTCCGAATATGTTGTAAATGAATGCTGACTTTATAACAATGAAGAAATTAAAAACAAAATTAAAATGTAAAAAAAAGAAAGAAAAAAAAACTCACCTCAGTGGACCAATCTTGTAAGAAAGCCCTTGATGCTAAAGCTTTCAGATCTGGTTCCAACTGTCATAAGATGAAAGCTGGGTGTTCATATGGGAAGCAAAAAGGTCTATTGAGAAGGGACCGAATTTGGAAAAAGGTTTTCTGAATATTAATGGGTGAAGACGCCAGTCGCTTGAATCCTGAAGATGCCTGGAGCAACAATCTGCCAGTGTATTCATATTTCCTGGAAGATATTCTGCTTGGAGTGAAATCTGTCTCTGGAGACAAAACTCCCCAAATTCCTGGCATGTTCGGCTAGAGGTTTGGACCTTGTGCCACCTAGATGATTTAAATACTGAACAGCTGATAGGGTGTCCATTGGAAGCAGAATGGAACAACCTATCCTATTTTTGACAAAAGGTTAGATTGCAAAGGAACCTGCAAGCATCTCTAAACAACTGATGAGCAACAATAACTCCTCTTTTGACAATATGCCGCCAGTCGAGAGATGACCACACCTTGCGCCTCAACCAGTTTAACTTGCATTGGTTTCTAAGATAAGATCTGGTGCTGGAGAGAAACTTACTTTCCGTTCCATGGTTCTAGATTAGCTAACCGCCATCTGGGAGAATAATGTCTCCATAACTGAGACCTTTGTGAAAATGTCGAATCCTGAGCCTTTGTAGAGCTTGATAAGGTAGAGGGCTTGGAAAAATGGCTTGAATTGATGAAGCCAGAAGATCTATTATCCATGCTAAAATTCTGAGAGTTAGATTGGATTGGTTCAAGACGTAAGTTCTCTCTTTTTTATATGAGAGACCTCCTTTGGAAGTTAAAGGATAGGATTGTCTGAATCCATTAGGAAACCTAAAAGCTCCATCTGTTGAGATGGATTTAATGTTGACTTGTCCTTGTTGATGAGAAAAACTAAGCTTTGAAGGAGAGATATGACATTTGTTAGATGTGTCATTTATGCAGACTGTCTAGATGCAATAAAAAGTAGTTGTCTAGACAAGCTAGTATCTGACACCTTGACTGCTTTCATAACATTGGTGAAACACCAAGGTGCTGAAGCTACTTCGAAGGGTAGGCTTTTGAACTAATAAAATGTGTCTTTCCATTAAATTTGAAGAAACTTCCTGAAGGAGGGGTGAATCAGAATTGAAAGATATGAATCCTGAAGATCTAGACGCACCATCCAGTCTTTTTCTAACAAGGAATCTCTGAGATGGAGAACTGCCTCCATTCTTAAACGATGATACGCTACATAATTGTTGAATGACCTTAGACTTACTACTAGATTGTTTTTCTTCTGAACCAAAAATATACTGCTTACAAAACCTGAAGGATGAGGGGAAGGCATTTCTATAGCTTGTTTGTGAAGAAGGGATTGTATTTCTTGAGACAACAGAACTTCTTGTTATTTTGAGCAAGAAAGGGGTTCTGGTATAATTTTTTGGATTGGTGTGGCATAAAGCTCTGTAAGAAAACCCTTTACTGTTTATCCTTCTCCAAGCAGGATGAAACAAACTTGTATGTCCTTCCACCAAAGACTGGCCAGAAAATAGGGCACTTAACTGAGCTATGGGATTCTCCATTTCTGTAACCATGTTGCCTGAAGCCTCTGTTCCAATGGGGATAAAACTGAGGCTTATAATCTTGTTGCCATGCAAATGTGCCTCTGGTCTGATTAACCACACCTCTTGATGTATAGCAGTCGGCAAAGCTGCTCCTCCCTTTGCTGACCCTGCCAAAAAACTGACTGTGAAAAATATTTTGCAAAGAAGACTGCGCTTTATCTATGGAAGCAAATGTGGCCACATACTTGCTGAGTTCTTTGATAAATTAATCACCAAAAAGCAAGCAATTTGCCTCTTGATCTACTTCTTTAGTTGCCAGATTGCTTTACTTTGGATAAATCTTTTATAAGCAAGCTTTTGCACCTTTCCTGTGCCATGGCCGAATTGGCATTTCCCAAAAGGCATATCGCTCTCTGGGCCCAGTTAGACAAGGTGACTGGACCTACTTTGGTGCCATAAATCCTTGCTTCCTCAGCTAGATCCAAGATTCTGGTAAAAGGATCTGTAAGGTCTAACAATCTGTCTTGGTGATTAGTCCAGGCTCTGTCTACTCCCTTCTTAGGCTCTTTATCAAACTTTGTAAAAAATATATTTGGGTCTATTGAAGGAGTGGCAGTGTTGCGATTGGGCAAAGAAGGACGAGGATGTTCAGAACGAAGTCTGTTACATTATATTTTATCTAGAGGCTGTCTCAACTTGTCAGAAACATAAAGTGACAATGTTCATACGGTGACCATTCTGTGGAATTTGGGTGATGGATAAGAGTAGGATCAAACATCGGTTGACCAGCAAAATCAGCACTATCAGCATCAGCACTATTATTAGTTTTAGATGAATCTCCCAATCCATTAGGAGAAGTTTTACGCCTCTTCTCCACAGGCCCAGACAGATCATTATGTCTGGATCATCCTTATCCATACCATTATCAGAATCACCCATATCATCATCTGTATCCCAGAATTGTGTCACGTTGTTATGAAAATTACGTTTTTTAGAACTACCACTAGCCTCAGAAAGAGGTTGCAGGGAGGGAAAGTCTTTAGATGTATTTAAATCATCTGCCACTTGTTTCTTGGCCTTTTTGGAATTAATTTATATGTAGTATCATTGGCCAATAATTGTTTTCATGGAAACCTCAAGTGTTTCGGAAATATTACACATAAAATTTGATACAGCCTGTTGTACTGAAAGTTTGATAAAAGCATTTAAACTGTCTTTGAATAATTGTGCCTCATCAGCCTCAGACTAACTCCCCATATTTTAAAATAAATATATAGATAGGATTTCAGGAATGAGGGCAACTAAATGTATGTATGTTAAAAATAATTTAGTACCAATATATTTTTAAAATTTAAATACAAAATATTTTGAAAATAATTAAATATATTGAAATACAGTTACATTTGAATGCATGCCTGAAAGGAAACAGTTAAATTTTCTGCCTAGGGCGATGAGAGTGAGCCAAGATGGCAGGTGGGTCTGAGGGCGTGTCAACGATAGTGGAGGCGGGCACTCATCGAACAAGGCAGAAAAAGGAAACAGACATTGATAGTCCTAATTGACAGTCAAAGGAGTAAGGAGAAAGAGCCGCAATGCCGTGTGTGGCGAACACCAGGCCCAGAACAGCCTTCAAGGAAAATGTGCTGCAGGTGTCCTCAGCGCCACGACCAAAACAACTGTTTGCACGCTGAGCGAAAGTTGGACGGATTAATTATGATAAATCACAGGTGAACCTCCAAAAATTCACAAAAAACGTTATATCAGCATAATAACATTCGGAAAGTATAATAATTGGAAAAACACAATGAACAATGACTAAGAAAGATATGAGTGTCAGGGGTGTGGAATTTAATAAAATATCTACTTGTCCATGGGACAGGTTGCTTCTTAAATCTACTTGTCCTCTAAAAAATTCTACTTGTCCTTTTGGTGCCATGTTGTGTGGGGACAAATTATGGCTGCAATCTCATTATGTAAGAACTATGATAATAGCCTATCTGATTACACCAGGGGTTCTACTATAGTAGGGCTTGAATACTTGCCATTTCAATCCCTACTATAGCAATTTCCTTATTTTGCCACCTTTCCGCACATCTGCATACTGAGACTGGAGGAAGCAGTGAGCAATAGTTCCAGGGCTGGAATGCCTTTGAGTCTGAAAACCTAGTAGCTTGCATATTTTAAGGTTTTTCACCAGCTCTTCTCTAATCTTTCGCCATAGAGAGAAAGGTTGGAAATGTCCTCCTGACGATGGCAGAGGTAGAAGTCCAGGGCTGGGAAAAAAGTGGTTGGAGGGAAAGTGAACTTGTAAACGATCCATAGATTTTCACATGGGCAAATCTACACATGCTTTTTTGCTCATGCTATAATACAGTTCACAAATATTTTCTAGGAATATAATTTCCTGGTCTGCTTCTGTAAGTTCTTGTGAATTCATGAAAGTCGCTATTTCAAAGTCATATAGCATGGGTGCACTTTTGTGACTTTCTTTAAGAATTGGGTCCCTAATTAGGTCGGGCGTTAACAAAGACATTTTGTTTTTAATAAACTTCTATTTCTCTTTCTATCGGCTAGATTTACTGTGAGTGATCACATTCTGTTCTTCCACAAGGAGCATATTGGCACACAAAGTAGTTTTGTTCAGTGCCAGGAACTACTGTGGCAATCAGTGCAATACCGAAACTGGAGGGGGCCCCCCTGCAAAGAACATGGAGGCCCCCCTCAAGACTCACTCAGGACAGGTGCTGTGCTGAGGGGGCCCACTGGAGGGGTGCTGCGGGGCCTTTGTTACGCCGCTGTTGGCAATGTTTGCTTTTTTTTGCAAGTGTTTGTTGCAATACAAATAAAATACTTTACAATAAAGTGTTAAAAAAGCAATGTCAAAACAAGACACGCATTGACAAAACCAAAAGACTAACAAAAAATGTTGGATTGCTTGGCTTTGCCAATGCTCGTTTATCTTCATACTTCCCGTTATCTTGTTGAAATAATCACACTAATTTTCCATTAGGAATATTTTTGGGAAATACTAGCATGCATCAACACATTTTACTAAATGACTCTTAAAAGAAATAGCACCTAAAATTTCATAGTAGCGAAACATTTTTTTCTGAACATTTTATTTTGAAAGCAAAGAATCATCACTCTGTCTTACAAGCTTCTGCAATTATTTGCATCTAATCAGAGAGCATTCTGGGACTTAGCCTCATATTAAACTTTTCAAATGTGGGTAAATTTTTTTTTTTTTTTTTTTTAAACTGAAGTCACCGTCAGTAGTGCAGTGGGACCTAAAAACGTTTATTTACAGAGCTCTCCCGAATAACGAAGGCTTTTCATTACTGAACCATAAATACAAGTTCGAACAGCATTAACTTATGGGCACACATTACCTCAACTGCAGACAGTTCCCCGCTCTGTAAACTAGTAGCCAAAGGGATTGTGCTGCAAATGGTTGGGCCTACCTGTCCCAAGGACAAAATAAACATGAAAATTTGTTGCCCTTTACCCCAAACAATATGTCCCGGGCATTGGGCCATAGGAATTCCACCTCCCTGTAAGTGTATACTTATCTTGACTTCAAGCAGCAAGAAAAAATGAGTTGTTGCTGCTCCCAGTCAAGACATTTATAGTTTTACCTTTACTTGATTGGTTATTTTATCTTTATGAAAGCATTTTGTAGTTGTACTAACTAAGCATGCTGGAAGTTGTGGTTTTTTTTGTCTACTATTCAAATAAACGTAAGAAAAGTATGTAATTTTAAATGGAACGCCAGGAACTTTGAAAAATGTAGGTTTTTGTTTTCAAAACTCTGGCATATCACTTCGCCTTTTGTTGTTAGCCCATGCCAGTGCTTCAATAGGGGTCACCAACTGTCCACACTAGATTCGGATTGCTGTATGTGGTGCTTCCCATGAATCAAGCTAAGGATACCAATACAATCTTGAACCTGCAATTTCAAATTCCTTCACATTCACAGAGCATCTTAAAATGTTCAACTGTGTGTGCTGTATATATTTATTAACATACTAATACGGTTGGTCTAAACAGTCAAAGACTACCTGATACAACAGGTTAAGAATCGTTGATTTAAGTGGAAACTAATCGCAGGTTGGAAGACAATAAAGGAATGGCAAGTGTGCATTTGCTTCCAGAGTCAGCAACACAGGTAAGAGCTTAAAGACCATGGCAACCGTTCCTACAGTTCCCCATACACTAAGAGAGAGATGTGTCCTCTAGTTAAAGAAAAAAATGTCTCAACTAAAAATGGACTACATCCCAGAATCTGATTTGTTCCAGTCTGAAGAAACTAAACACTGGATTTGAACCCTCTCCTCCAAAAATGCTCCTAAAAAAACGTTAATTTTATCTGGTACACTGGAGACCTGCCTGCATTTATACTTCAATTAGCATCCAGTAGCCGCAGTACAGTCAGTTTGATTTCTCAAGTTTCAGCACTTGCAATGGGGGATAGGGATGCCTATCCCCAGTGACAGCACCAATATTCATCATACCAGCTAAGGCGTTAGTGTCACGACAAACTGAACAGACAATCTAAATCCATCCTCATCATCGGTTTAGCAGGGATTACGGTATTTTCTGTCACACATATAAATCTAGGCCTTCTATAGTGTTGAACCCTTGGTTCCTGCAATCCCCAGAACAAAGCAAAATATAGTACACTAAATAAAGACTTAGGGGCAGTATATGAAAAGTACGAAGGGGCGCAGTTAGTGGAATGTGGACACATTACAGGTGTCCACTTATGTGCAATTACTATAAAAAGGCAACAAAAGTGAAATTAATAGACCTTATAAAATACAGCATATTTTAGTCCTGGCATTTCCTTCTACCAATTAGTGATGTCATGTTAGTTAGCCAAATTGGTTCAACTGAAATTAATCAAGAAGTGGCAAGGAGTCGAGACTTGTGTCCCTGATGACACAATGTATATAGTTATTTTCCAGTATACATATCATGAGTATGTTTTATACCATATGTATTTTCTAAAACAAAATGCAGTAAGCAATACTTTTATTGCCCCTCCACATTTCAGTTCTCTATTAAGACAGCAAATCAGCTGTCTACTAGCTCTGCTTATACCATTTGTTATTAGGAAGATTTATAGAAACCACAAATAGAGGTGAGAGATACTGGTCACAAAGATGAAGTATCTATTGAAGTCAAGCTCATTGTTACGTTCAGAATGGGGGAAACAACTCACAACTGTTTAGAACAACATCCTGCTGACCTCTTGAAGGAAGTTTCAGGAAAATGTGAATCCAATAAGAAATATTTACTGACTAGGTCATGGACAGAATGGGCAATAGGCATTTGAGATGTGCCAAACTGAAAGATATTAGGTGTCTAGCAACATCCAGCAAATATTGATTGGAGTTAACTGTCAAGAAACACAGAAGTTTACTGGCAACAAACACTGACTTTAACAGGCAACAAACACAGAACAGTGATTCAAATTGACTAAAGCAGGGGCATGATTAGCTTGTGTGAAGGGCAGTTGAGGTGAGTACGTTCCACTGGATTAAGGAAAACCTTTACTCTCTGAGGCTAAAATTAGGGACGAAGGAGTCTTTCCCTCCAGGCTTTTCGGGTGCAGTAGTGCAGTCCAGGTACTTTTGATGGCTAATTGGTTTGGGGAGAGGGGTGATAAGTACTATCAGCAGTTAAGTCATAGGGGTGTAAGGGATTAGCCCTATTTGAAAGCTAGGTGATACATTGGTCACTTTTTAGGGGGAGCAGGCATTAGATGGGAGTCTCCTCATCCAACCCTCAGAACGTGGGATTGGGGTGTGTGTGTGTGTGTGTGTGTGTGTGAGAGAGACTAAGAGTTGCACAGGTGAGTCAGGCCATCAAGGAGTTTTTACACACGTTGTCGCCGATGAGTGGGTACCTTTGATATGGCACGCATGGTGATGGTTTATAATCCACAATAGGGTTGGTTACGCTGCTGAGCAGCAGGCTCAGCTCTGGGTGGAGGGTGAGTTATATGTTTGTTATGAATTGAGGTATGAAACAAATGCAGTTTGTTGGAGCAACTGGAGATTTGAAGAAAGGTGTTTCAGCGAGAACTGTTGGGGAGTTGTTTGAAATGTTCAGGGGGTGGTCACTAGGGGCCGGAGATGTATTGTTTAGGATGAAATCTTTTCAGTGAGGGTAATGCTAGTTTGTGGGGCAATGGCCAGAGTTTGTTCTATTCTGCTGTGATGCACATCTGCCTCATGAAATCAGCCTTTCCCACAAACACTTGTGGAGTGCATTTCTTGGGGGACACTGCCTCGACCGAATTACCATTAGACGTCTAGCACTGAGAGCATCAAGTATCTGGATTTAAAGAAGCAGCTTTCAATTTAGATAAACTTTCAAAACTGTCTCGAGCACAAACCTGGCAGCTGAAGTAACGTGTTAGCTGCTATAAGCCACTTACCACAACAGTACACCAAGTGAAGTTAAACATTAATAAGCATATACAGACAAATATGATTGTTCCGCCTTAACCCCACTTTCAACGGGTTGGTACTCCTTTCATACTCACAGGGTAGAGGTACAGCACAGCTCCCACCAGGATGAGAAGGAACGTGATGGCAAAAATCACAAAGTCCAACATATCTGCTCACTTTTCCTCCCGTCTCTGTGTGTAATTAAAAGAAAGCCTCCTCCTTTGCCCTAGCAGCCCAAATCATACCCAAGAATCGCTCCTATCCGTGCCTCCGGGAACCCTCTTTTTCTGAATTCAAGAACCACCTCTTCATCTAACCAAGGAGCACCCACCTCTGTGCATATCAAGAACACCTACTATCCTCCAGCAGCCCAACTGTACCACTTCCTGCGCAGCACGGACTGTACCTCATGAACACAACTCTGTGAGAACTGACAGTCCTGCTGTCACGATGCAGCACGGATACTGCAGTAAAAGAACGGTCACCCAAGACACCCTGTATGTACCCAAGAAGCACAATGAACATACTACACTCCACACCAAGTTGGCTTCGATAGACAAACTCCACGGCTGGGCAGAGTATCGTGTACACGCACGATCCACCCGCTCCAGCTGCAGGATCTACACTCCACGTCCACCAGTATGCTCGATTGCTCGGAGAGCCCAGCCTAGCCCAAAACTTTGTCCGGCGGTATTGAAAAGTTCGGCGTTGCAGAAGCAAGAATGAAACAGACTAAAGCAATCAAGCACCCTGAATGCGGCACACTGCGAAAATGATATGTGTAGAAACGGGACTATGGTAGCAAAGGTAACGCACAACAATTTTGCCACTCATTTTGAAACACAGCGGTAATACCAGACTCGTTTCTTTGCTGCGTAACATAGACTGATACGTTTTTTGTATTTTCTATTATGTAATATACAGGCGACAATTCACTCAAAATATGCGCACATTAACTGTAATTTTTCAGGGAATACCGTTCCCCAAAATTGCAGGATAAACTTATTAGGACAAGAAGCTTCTAATGCATTATTGAAATATTCGCTTTAGTTACAACCTCTCTTGTACGTGAATAGCACACACAATTCCAAGATGGCGGCAGCTCGACCGTCTATTGAGTAGGCACCGCGTCAGGCTTGCCGCTGTCAAATTTGGAGGTACTATTTAATTGAAAGCATATTGTACTTTTCGTAGATTATCATAAACTGTTAGAATCAAATAGAAAACATATAATGCAACACTGCAGTTGTAGTATGTAGCTTCTGTTACAACTGAGTTTTCTAGTGTTGAATTTTCGTTAAAACAGAAATATACGAATCTTATGTAGTTTCTCGGCTTCTGTTTTACCACTGTCATCGACGTTCTCACGCTTCCACCTAAGCAAATACAAGTTCAAAGATGGCGACTCTGTTTAAAGTGGCTCCTTCTAAATGTGACAGGAGTACACCGTGTTTCCGTTTTATGGGAAGGTAGAGTGATTTGAAAGGAGTGCACTGCAAGCAGATACAACCACCAACGAGGGCAGAACCGTAGGAACATCGCCACCCAGTGCCAGAGAAAGTCACAGAACATAACTAGGAGAGGGCGTCTGGACTTCTGAAGTGCGTGTCAGGTAAGGCAAGGGGTCAGTGGGCGGTGCCAATGAGAACTGTTGGTGCTGACAGGTTTTTGGTTTCTTCAGAAAAAACCGTGTACCTTGGATAGCAACCCGCATTAGTGACCTGACAGCGGGCCTTTTAGAGAGGTAGTCATGTATTTGGTGTAGGGCAGGGGTCTTCAAACGGGGGCGACCCTCAAGGGATCCCGGAGGGGGGCAGGCTCAAAAAGCACTATGCTAATAACAGGGCTTTGTTTTAAGCTGAAAAAATAAGCAGCAGTAAACGCTCTGTAATGGACCATCACTAACCTGTTTTGTCATTTTTATCCAAGCTGGGAGTATGTATCAAAAGGGAAGGGACTCCAAATACTCTTCAAATCCCACACCACATCCCCACTTCTGATAATCACACTGTTGATACTCTTACACTTTAGTAAGGCCCTCCCTTACCAGAATGGTATGCTTGCATTTGTATTTGATTGTATTTTATAAACAGTAACAAAACTTGACTGCAGTGTTTAAATAAGTGTAGACTTATTTAAAACATTGCCAATTTTTAACAGAATATTTGTGATACATTCAGAGGGGGGCACAATGATTTTTTTTTCATGGGATGTGGGGGTGTTTGGCACTGTATTAAAAGGTTTGAAGACCACTGATAGTGTAGAGCCTTAAACTACAACTGATTAAGTGTTATATTTATTCATACATGCTAACATACCCAATTCAGCCTGGAGACTCTATGGCCCTCATTCTGACCTTGGCGGTCGGCGGAGAGGCGGCGGTCGGACCGCGAACAGACCGGCGGTATTAAAAATGGCATTCTGACCGCGGCGGTCACCGCCGCGACCGACCGCCACTTCCCCACTCCGACAGCCACGGCGGTCATGACCGACGGGCTGGAGTCTGCGCACTCCGGTCCGGCGGTCGACCCAAGACCGCCAACGGTATCATGACCCTGCTTACCGCCGCGGTTTCTGGCGTTCGGGAACCGCCATGCGAACCATGGCGGTAGGCACTATCGGGGCCAGGGAATTCCTTCCCTGGCACTGATAGGGGTCTCCCCCACCCCCCACAGCCCCCCCGAGTCCTCCCCCCACACCCTCCACCCCCCTGCCACCCCCCAGAGGTGGTACGAACCCCCTCCCCACCCCCACCCCGACATGCACATACACGCACCCGACATGCACACACCCCCAACATGCACATATACACACCCCCTACACACACACATACACAACGGGGACACATACCCGCACACATACATGCCGACATGCGCACCCGCCGAACTACACACATTGCCCATAGGCACAGCAGCACTCCCCGCCCGCATGCATGCACTCACACACCCCCTCTACACACTCACACGCACACACCCATGCACGCACACATCACACAACACCCCCCCACCCCCTCCCCTCACGGACGATCAACTTACCTTGTGCGTTGGTCCTCCGGGAGGTGACAGGAGCCATGGGGAGGAGACCGCCAACAGAAGACCGCCACACAGAAATGTGGGTCGTAATTCTGTGGGCGGTGTTCTGCTGGCGTGGCGGTGGAGGTTGACCAGTCTCCACTTTCCCGCCGACCGCCAGTGTGGCTGCTGGCGGTTTTCCGGCGGAACGCTCCCAGCGGTCAGAATGCGCACAGCGGCATACCGCCGCGGTCGGCGGTCTTCACCGCGGCGGTAACTCGGCGGTCTTGCGAAAAGACCGCCAAGGTCAGAATGACCCCCTATATATGTAAAACCTACTGGGTTGCCAGTGGATAGTTATAGTCAGGATCCTATTTCCATAGAGAAATCGTTTTTTGACATACCTATGTCTTTGGCACCGTTTGACGAATCTTCACAAAAAGTTTTCAAAAAAAGTGTGCCAGTGGTTCTTGTTTCACATGGGACATTTCGAGGTGATCCGTCAAGCGGGGGCTGAGAAAAAGGGGGGTTAAAAAAGTTGCGTTTCCCATGTTGATTCCCTTAGGACCTATAGACATGACTGCAGCTCGAACCACTGGACAGAATGACACAAAATTTGACAGAAATGTAGGTTTCGGTACGCAGATTACGGTTTTGCATGTTTGGTGTAAATCCGTTCTGTAGTTTACGAGAAATTCAAGAAAATCGAAATTTGTATATCTGAGGTTACAAATAATTCACAAATTTTCACGAATGCGCGCACAAATAGAAGCGCTGTAATTGGCTGGCCACACCCTGAGCAGAAAGTTGCGGCAGCCAATTTAAGGTACTGGGACACGGTCCCTGTGGCTGAAAAACTAAATGAAAAGTAGCATAAGGGATCAGGCTGGAGGTAACCTAACCCAGGAGGTTGAGATAGGGTTATTTGAGGGTCAAATTGTTAGTTTGAAATTATATTTCTTCACCACCAGCGATATTTGCAAATAATCGAGATAAATTGCGAATAAGCCCCAAATATTTTTTTTTAAATCACAGACACATTCATACACTAATTCACTTAGTCATACATGCACTCAGAGACGGATGCGCCCGCTTGCATACCCACTCAGACACTCATGCACCCACTCAGATCCACTCATAGACTCCCACATCCACTTTCAGACCCACTCACTCATGCACCCACTCACAGACCCAATCAGACACTCATGCATCCACTCACAGACCCTCTCAGTACCTCACACACCCACTCACAGACCCATTCAGATACTCATGCACCCACTCAGACCCTCATGCACCCACTCACAGTTGCTTTCAGACACTGACACACCCACTCACAGATCCACTCAGACACTGATGCACCCACTCAACCACTCAGACCTTTACACACCCACTCACAGACCCACTCAGACACTCATGCACCCACTCACAAACCCACTCAGACCCTCATGCACCCACTCACAGACCCATTCTGACATACCCACTCAGACATTGACAAACCCACCCACAGACCCACTCAGACACTGACACACCCACTCCGACCCTCACACACCCACTCAAAGACCAACTCAGACACTCATGCACCCACTCAGACCCTCATGCACCTCCTCAGACGCTGACACACCCACTCACAGACCCATTCAGACCCTCACGCTCCCATTCACAGACCCACTCAGACCCTCATGCACCCACTCACAGAACCACTAAAACCAACACCCACCCACTTTTACACCCAGACAAACACTCTCACACCCAGAGACACCCTCTCTCACCTATTCTCACACAAAGAGAGACAGACTGTTCGGCTGTGCATGGTGCGGGGTTGGGTGGTTATGGGGGTTGACTGCAGCACCAGGCCATAGGCCAGGCCCTGCAACCAACCCCCACTGCGCACGGCCTTTGGCAGTGCGCGACGCAGGTTTGGGTGGTTATCAGCGGTTGGCTGCACGCCAAGTACTGTGGCCAACCCCCTGTTGCGCACACCCAGAGGGGCAGCACAGGGTTAGGTGGTTATAGCACAGTTTTCTCCTCAATAGTTTTACTGCAAATATTACATTGATATTATCAGTGATGTTGTTAAAGATGTCATAAGTGAAGTAATTTGTGGGGTACTTATCAGTGCTTGGCGAGGGCGCATGTTATAGTTACCTTAGGGCATATGCACAGTTTTTTCTTCTTCTTCATTTATATTTTGTAATGTTGTTATAGAAGAAGACATGAGTGCTATAGTATCTTGGGTAATTAGCAGTGCATGGCAAGGGGGCAAGTTATAGTTACCTTAGGTCACCCGTTGTAGTTACTTGAAATAACTCTAATTATAACTGCTGAATTTCTGTGTTTTTTGCAAGTAAGTGAGAAAAAAAAAAAAAAAAAATATATATATATATATATATATAATAATGTGAAAGATAGACATTGCCTCCTTGCCATATTGCTGTCAAGAGTTCCAGGGTCAGGCTGTTGAGCCCAGCTCTGCAGACCTCATTCATCCCTCATTAAAACCTGTTGCGGTGCGTGAATGAGGCGAGACAGAAGCCACCGACAGGGGTTACAACTGAAGCGCCCAGGTCTGAGTCTATCAGTGACTCATCACTTTGTCATGAGGGAAGGACATTGCAGTGCTTAGCTGGGCTGAGGAAGTCACACCCACAGGATTGTGAAACTGCAGCCCCGGCAAAGTTCTGCTCAGACAGCTAGGCACCTATGCATTTAGCATATGTACAGCACCTGGCTGCCTGACCCAAACTGAAGACTGTCTGTCAGGCTGACCTTTGTTCTATCTGACAGACACTCTTCATATTTGGAAAAAGATGGGGATGGGGCACTTCTGCCCTTATCAATAGGCTGCATCTGTTCTATTGGTTGGATTGTTTTGATTATTTCTATTATAGTACTCATGGGAGTTAAAGTATTTGTTTAAATAAATGTTACAGTATGTATTTTCCTTGTTGCTGGTGAGTGGTAAAGATTGGAAAAAGAGTCATATTTGCCTCTGCCTCTTTAACAGAATCTTGATGTTTCTTTAACAGTGTCAAGTAAATCAACATTCTACATTGAGAAGTGCAACTGAGTAAAAATCTTGTGTTTTAAATCTCAAAATTAATGATGAAGCATTAGTTTGTTAATTTGCATTTTCAGGTAGAGACTTCCTAGATAAAGTATTAGCTTTGCCAATACCAGGCCTTGTCAATAGCTGACAATAAAATCATAATTAGAAAAGAGTAGAGACACCTAAGCTGTTTTTGTGTTAATGGTCTGACTGCTTTAAAAAAATGCAAATTGTGGGGATCAGAGTATACCTCAATGGTTTGTCAGGTACCAAATAAATAATTTCTCCATTCCTCTAAAAATCTATTAAATGCCAAATGTTCTTTATCTATAATTGTTCAACTCAGCAGAGAAAAGTTTCCAAGAGAACTAAGACAATGGCTGACTCTGCCCAGTAACTGGATTTCTGTGGGGTAAAACATAATGTGAAGCATTTGTTTCCACTATAAAAGGGTAGTCCCCATTAGAATGTTGCAAGATGGGTGCAAGAATAAATCATTCTTTAAAAAAAGCAGAATGTGTGGTCCACTCAGACCCCTTTCGCAACAGTCTAATAATTGGTCTCATTATTTCTGAGAATCTTATCTAAAAGATTTGAAAACCTAAGAAAGTTTTGCATAGCTTTTTCAGAAGTGGGAGTTAGACACTGCATAATTGCTTATATCTTTTTTTTACCTATTTGGATTCAATCAAAAGTGACAGTGACCCACAAAAAATCTACTGTAGAAGCATGAAAAACACACCAATTAATTTTGGCAAAAAAATGCCAGCTTAATCGCTATATAACTCCCTTAACATGTTGTACACGTGTCTCTATAGAATAAGAGTACAGGGAGTGCAGAATTATTAGGCATATGAGTATTTTGACCACATCATCCTCTTTATGCATGTTGTCTTACTCCAAGCTGTATAGGCTCGAAAGCCTACTACCAATTAAGCATATTAGGTGATGTGCATCTCTGTAATGAGAAGGGGTGTGGTCTAATGACATCAACACCCTATATCAGGTGTGCATAATTATTAGGCAACTTCCTTTCCTTTGGCAAAATGGGTCAAAAGAAGGACTTGACAGGCTCAGAAAAGTCAAAAATAGTGAGATATCTTGCAGAGGGATGCAGCACTCTTAAAATTGCAAAGCTTCTGAAGCGTGATCATCGAACAATCAAGCGTTTCATTCAAAATAGTCAACAGGGTCGCAAGAAGCGTGTGGAAAAACCAAGGCTCAAAATAACTGCCCATGAACTGAGAAAAGTCAAGCGTGCAGCTGCCACGATGCCACTTGCCACCAGTTTGGCCATATTTCAGAGCTGCAACATCACTGGAGTGCCCAAAAGCACAAGGTGTGCAATACTCAGAGACATGGCCAAGGTAAGAAAGGCTGAAAGATGACCACCACTGAACAAGACACACAAGCTGAAACGTCAAGACTGGGCCAAGAAATATCTCAAGACTGATTTGTCTAAGGTTTTATGGCCTGATGAAATGAGAGTGAGTCTTGATGGGCCAGATGGATGGGCCCGTGGCTGGATTGGTAAAGGGCAGAGAGCTCCAGTCTGACTCAGACGCCAGCAAGGTGGAGGTGGAGTACTGGTTTGGGCTGGTATCATCAAAGATGAGCTTGTGGGGCCTTTTCGGGTTGAGGATGGAGTCAAGCTCAACTCCCAGTCCTACTGCCAGTTCCTGGAAGACACCTTCTTCAAGCAGTGGTACAGGAAGAAGTCTGCATCCTTCAAGAAAAACATGATTTTCATGCAGGACAATGCTCCATCACACGCGTCCAAGTACTCCACAGCGTGGCTGGCAAGAAAGGGTATAAAAGAAGGAAATCTAATGACATGGCCTCATTGTTCACCTGATCTGAACCCCATTGAGAACCTGTGGTCCATCATCAAATGTGAGATTTACAAGGAGGGAAAACAGTACACCTCTCTGAACAGTGTCTGGGAGGCTGTGGTTGCTGCTGCACGCAATGTTGATGGTGAACAGATCAAAACACTGACAGAATCCATGGATGGCAGGCTTTTGAGTGTCCTTGCAAAGAAAGGTGGCTATATTGGTCACTGATTTGTTTTTGTTTTGTTTTTGAATGTCAGAAATGTATATTTGTGAATGTTGAGATGTTATATTGGTTTCACTGGTAATAATAAATAATTGAAATGGGTATATATTTTTTGTTGTTAAGTTGCCTAATAATTATGCACAGTAATAGTCACCTGCACACACAGATATCCCCCTAACATAGCTAAAACTAAAAACAAACTAAAAACTACTTCCAAAAATATTCAGCTTTGATATTAATGAGTTTTTTGGGTTCATTGAGAACATGGTTGTTGTTCAATAATAGAATTAATCCTCAAAAATACAACTTGCCTAATAATTCTGCACTCCCTGTATATCACAATCTAATCAAGATAAATGCAAAATCTATCCAGATAACCTCTTAAGATTCATTAATGTAACATTGAAATGCATTCAGATAATCTCTTAACACTTCATTAACATAGTAGTGAAATGAGTCTTTGTCATGTCAGATTCTGGTACTGAGATAACCCAAATGTAGTATGGAAAGCAGTCTCCTACTAGTCACCCTTTCAGATCTTGAAAAATGTCATGCTTTACAGAAGTCATGTTTAGTGAAGGTGCTTGTATTTCAAATGTAATCTACCTACATAGATATCAACAGTAAATGGCACATATTCTTAACTCAGTTTCATTGATTACAGAGTAACCTATACATGTTCTCTGCTCCCCTTCTTTTTTGGGGACAAAAAATAAAGGAGAAGAAGTGGGTGATTGAGATGGTCTAATAAATCTGTTAGCTGGATTCTCATTTAAATGAGACTCCCAAAGATTTTTGTTTCTGATTAAGATAATGGTTAGATTTTACTATAAGGTATTGGTGGCCTGTGTTCTAAATCCATCTTGCAATCATAATATAGATGTGGAGTCAGAATACTTGACTTTTTTCTTATGAAAACATCAGTATAGTTCTCATAGGTAGTCATGTAACCTATGACATTCTTGCCAGGTCCTGAAAAGGACAAATCAGTTTTTGTTCAAGTAGTACTTAACAACAACTCTGTCAATAATCAGAATCTTTTGTACTATCCTAGTTGGGAAGTTCATCCTGGAATTATGAAGCAACAGGCAATAATGTGTTTAAATTGTGATGCAGCTGTTCATTCAAATCAAAATCGCTCATAATGATTTTCAAGCCACAATAATGATGTCACCTTTTGGCTGGAAGACAAGGTGAAACCATCTAGTGCTCTAATTGATTCAGGAATCTTTTTAGTTACTGGTATTTGTAAAGACTGAGCAAATTTATATCTGTGTAATTTGTGAAAGCTGCAGAATCTAATAATATAAACAACATTTTCTCTATATCAACTTAAATTATTTTCTTTAGCGCATGCAAGTTAGTAGTCACTGGCTGCATAATATCAGCTGGTAATTGACTGTGCTTCTTCATTCGGCAACCCAGTTACTTTTATTGCAGAGTACACCATTTTACACCCACTGATCTTTCCCTTCCTGGGACACAACAGATAACTGTTGGTTTTCATCAGATGTTCTAGGTTTAACTCAAACACACTTCAACAAAATTATCTGACTTATCACACTGCAAACAAAAATTCTGTACTCGTCTTTCTTCTTTGTCTTCATTCAAAACTGGACCTTTAAACTGTTTTGCATAAGTTCAGGAGATTTTGTCAGTCTTTTAATGTACTATTACTACTTTATTTTCACATTTAAGTTTATCCATACATCATTCAGACAACCTTCAATCTAATTTTCAGATTAAATCTATGAGTTCATAACACTTTGTTGAGGGATTTACAACTTGTTCCAAGACATCCTTCAGCTCACTTCATAGTCTTTGACAGTGCAATGATGCCCTTTTCCCTTCGGGCCACACAATTTCTATTACAAATCTACTAAGGTAATATAAATAAATTAAATTCTGATTTTCTTCTTTCTATAGTTTGTTATATAGGAACAGAATATAATTTCCTATCAAATATTTAATTTCTTCTCAAAGCCCTGTAAAGGTCTACAATAATGGATTGTTCCTTTTTTACATGATATACTGCAGTTCCCCTCGTTTCCACCCAAATACGGTATCATTTACTGATTCAAAATTAGAACATTTAGAAACAGCACTATTTTACCCTACACTGTCATAATTCTCTTCTTGCTCCTCTCTTAGGGCCAGATGTAGCAAAATTGCAAATTGCGACTTGCAATTTGCAATGCAGAACGGTGTCTCAGACACCGTCTGCGAGTCGGTATGGGGTCGCAAAGACCCACCTCATTAATATTAATGAGGTGGGTCGCAAATTGCGGCCCCATACCGACTATGGGCACTCGCAAACATTGAGGCCTGCTGTAGTCAGCAGACCTCCATGTTCGTGACTGCTTTTAAATAAAGCAGTTTTTTTTTTTTAAGTGTAGCCCGTTTTCCTTAAAGGAAAACGAGCTGCACTTAAACAAAAATCCGAAACCTTTAGTTTCGGTATTTTTTCAGGGCAGGTAGTGGTCCCTTGGACCACTACCTACCCTGAAAAAATAATTAGTGGTCCATTCACAAAGGGGAAGGGGTCCCATGGGGACCCCTTCCAATTTGCGAGTGAGTTACCATCCACTTCAAGTGGATGGTAACTGCGACACCATTTGCGACCGCATATGCGGTCGCAAATGGTATTGCATACCACTGCGAATCGCAAATAGGAAGGGAACACCCCTTCCTATTTGCGATTCGGAAATGCATTTTGCGAGTCGGTCCCGACTCGCAAAATGCATTTCTGCATAGGAAAATGCGATTTGCGACTCGCAAATTGCAATTTTTGCAGTTTGCGACTCGCAAATCCTTTCCTACATCTGGCCCTTACTTTCTTAATTTAACATGGAAAGGTATTTGTGCTTGCAATTAGCAAAGGACAAGATGTTGTGACTTTTAATATTAATTGTCCCTTGGTAGACTCTATAATTCAGACTATGAATTGGTAGTGCAGTTTAATGCACTGGAATAATCGACGACACTCCTGAAAATAAAAGCACAGTTTTTAGAGTAAGCTCGCGAGTGGCTATTTTAGGTGTTTAATTTGAGTGCCTGACTCACAACTTGTTTATGATGCTCGAGTTTAAAGAACTGTAAAAAATCAGTAAATAAAGCACAGGCAAAACCAAACACTAAAATAAGCTAATGGCTTTGCTTGAAAGGCAGGAGGTAATGCGTAGGGCTTGAGCCATGTGCTTACCCTTTAATGAGCAGGGGCCTGTACATGTTGCCTGCAGGGCCTGAACTCAGGCCCAGTGCCCAATAACCTCAGCTGCGCTAGTGGAGGTTGGGCAGCTGCAGTAGGCTGGGAGATCACAACAGAAAATGTTGATAAAACAGTTGACAGTGGATTTCTGTGATACTGTGGCTGCAGTGTTTACCCACATATTTATGGATTTTCCACATTTGCCACAAAGTTTGCATATTTCACAATAAATTATGTTTTTAACTAAAATGGGTGAAATGGTGCCAGACAATGTGCTACATAATTTGCAGTGTTTGCCTCACAGTTATTTAAGCTTGCAGCATAATTTGGCCCCCCATGTCGCCTATTCTTAGTAGCCAGAGTGATTTGAGAGTATCGTTATTATGATGAAATCCATAGTTTACAGAGAATTGTGAAATATTTTCCATATTTCAGTGTCAAATATGGGGTTTTGTACCACTGCATTTTGTGTAATAAAAACATTTAAATGTGCACTAAATAGAGAATATATAAAGGATTATCATGAAACCATGAAATATTGTACTGTATTGTCTTGAGGTGTTCTGGCGAAATCATTAACCACAAGCCCGAAGTCTGAGATGTTTGTAAGTGTGTCGGGAGGCAGGGCTTACCATTGAGCAATTCAAGGGCATGATGCTGTGTCATAGTTCTGCCTGTGGTGAGTGATTTCTGAGGGCGGAGAGACTTGCTATGTACATTGAGTCTCAACACGAGCTGGCGGAAGGCTTCACAATTGTCGGGGCTACGTTGTGTGATGCTGCCTTTACAGCAGCTACAGTTTCCAGAAGCCCCTGAACTTAGTGGCTATCTAGGATTGCTTGGTATAACTTTACTTTTCTTTTATGATGACCATGCTGAGCTAGAACTGAGCTGAGTATGTACGCTGCTGCAGCTAGAACGTTTGCTTCGTGGGTTTGTGAGGCGTGTTGGATAAATAATATCTTTGTAAAACGTTTCCTGAGAAGCCTTCTATACTATCGAGAAGTAATCTGTGAGTCATGCCACTTAGGGAAACAAACGTTGAACTTTCCTGCAAATTAAGACAAAGACTTTGGGGACTAATTTCACTCTTTTTGAACTTGATTTCTTTTGTGATCTCACACAAAGGATTCTACCATCCAAGCCTCATTGATTATATGTGCATTGAATGCCCATTTAAGGTACAAGTATTGTTTGATAAGCCATCCTTGTGCCATCAACAATAGGAATTAGAGTATTAGCAAATGTTACTTTCAGTTGCATCAAAGACCAATTAGAAATGAATTAGAAACTAAGCCAAACAATCTCCAAGGACTATACATATGAAGTTAGATATAGTTATCTTCCCAGTAGGGATAGAGTCTAACCAACATTTCATTGGTCACTTGCCAGTATTTCAGTTTCAGCAAAGTCAGTGTCATACTAAAAAAACAGAGGTATCCTAAATGTATAGCCCTATGTTGTTGAAGTTAGATGCAGGATATTCATGGCGGATTACTAAAATCTTTCCAATTTGCCTTTTGATAACCATTCCATTTTGCAGATGTCCATGCACAGCAGAACGAGGGAGCAGTGTGATTTTCAGTGTCTCTGTTTTCACTCTTATCCCACTGTCCTTTCCCTACTTATACTCCTTGTCTCACATATCTGCCCGTGTGTGGTCAGTAATGGTTGTGGTGTATTTGCAATACTTCATTGCACCAGTTGGATCCAGAGTACAGCATTATGTTTTTTTTCTGACAATACGTCACCAAGATAGCAATATGGGCCCACATTACACCTATTACCTGTTAAGTATTTTTAAGTTGAGCATTCAAGGCCTCTTGTACATACTTTAGTATATACTTCTATACTTCTTTGTGGGCTCTCTGCTTTTTCACTTGTTTGTTTCAGTGTCCTTAAAATATAATTGCTTGCTAGTGGTCAATCCTTGTTCTTTGTCCCACCCTTTCCACAGTTGTACACTCCCCTGGAGCATGGCCCCAGTACTTGTACCCTTCCACTTGTGCCAATGTAACATGTGCTTAGGGTCTACTTTTTTCAAAAGCTAATAGCATTTGACCAGAGCGCTGGATGTTTTCAGTGGGTACAGACTGTTTCTGTTATCAGGGCTCTAAATCATGTTCTTCTCTGGCTACATGTGTTGTGCATTCAAAGACCGAGTACAAATTTTAGAGGCTGTTTTATGAGGGTGCCGCGGTGCAAAGCCAATCATGACCACAGCTATGTTTATATCGATTTCTTATGCGCTGAGGAGGCATGGAGAAAATTGCTACCATTACAATATTTCATGTACATTCCCCCAATTTAAAATGGCCGCCACACGTCATGCGCGATGACGAGGCCAAAAAGGCTGTCTCTTTACCTTTGTTGTTGCATGTTTTTAATTGCTTCCTGCCTCGGCTCGTCATGGTAAGGCTCTCATTTGCACAGTTGCTCCCCCTGCCTTTGGAACTCCAGCATGGAACACGTCATGCATTTTTTATTTTTTTCCAAATGTCAGGAGCTTATGCTTTGATTCAGATACGTACAATCGTCACAAATACCTATTTGATCATAAGTCGTAGGAAACAAGCTTGCCAACATGTGCACAAGCTATCAATTTGACCTTTTATCTGTTAAGGAAAAAGGTCACGTTAGTCAAAACAAAACATTACATTACATCATTTTACATTTACTACACCTATCTTCATCCGAGTCCTCTCCGTTCGCCTTTCGGGTCCTGAAGAGAAAAAAGAGACAACAGGTTAGTGGTCCCTCCAGGCCACTTCAGGTTTCGTCGTCGCTGTCCGATCCGTCCAGTGCTGCGTAATCATGCAGGAGGCCTTGGATCATCTTCCGGCAGCCCAGGGTCGATGTCTCCTTCTTCCCTACTACCAGGCGGTTTCTGGAAAATAGAAGAACATCTTTAAAGCAGTACAGGAGCCTCCAGCAGCCCTGGAGGTCTCCGAGTGCGTGGGAACCTGGGAACAAACCATACATTACCGAGTCTGCAGTGATGCATGTTGTTGGTATCCAGGCCCCAAGCTCCGTGCTTAGGGCCTTCAGAAGGTCCTGGGCGTAGGCGCGTTCCCAGAAGAGATGGTAGGTCGCCTCCTCTGCGGTGCATCCTCTGGGCAGGGCTTGTATC
This sequence comes from Pleurodeles waltl, assembly GCF_031143425.1. NCBI lineage: Eukaryota > Metazoa > Chordata > Amphibia > Caudata > Salamandridae > Pleurodeles > Pleurodeles waltl. Next base: position 1,895,816,465 of record NC_090440.1, read on the forward strand.
GGTTGAGCCCCTTTGCGTGCATGAAGGCTCTCACTGGCAGGCCTCCCTGGATGGCCATCCACGCAATGTCCTTGTGTTGGTTGGTCAGGCGTTTTGAGGCTACATTTCCCCAGACGTGGTCCGCTGTGGCAGAGGAGAGGGCACCGATTGGCTCGCTGACGTCCCTCGCACGGATCTGTCATTGGACAATCTTTAGAGTCCACTGCGTAGGGGCAGTAGCCACCAGACCGTGGTCCTTTATGAAATTCTCCACTTCTTTGTAAAACCATGGGGTTTCCCAGTTGTAGGGGACGGCGCTCTCCCACTCTGCCCATCCAAGTCGCCTCCACGTTGGCAACAGGAAAAAACATGCCATCAGGAAGCCGACATGGCTTTCGCCTTCTGACCTCAGGGTGTTCCTCACGCAGTGGCATACGAAGGTTCCCTTTAGGATGGTGGCAATGTCCGGCTCTCCTTTGCCTCCCTTGTCGTGGGTTTTGAACATCACCTCCCTCTTCACTCTATCCATCTTGGAATTCCAGATGAAATAGAAGATCATTCTCATGATGGCCTTGGCTGTTCGAGGCTGCACTGGCCACACTTGTGCGACGTACTGGAGCACTGGTAGGGTCTCGTCCGCAGACCAAAGACTTCCCTTCGATCGTCAGCTTCCGGAGGCTCCAGAGTCCCAGCTTCTGTTTCGTCTTCGCCAGTCTTTCTTCCCACGATTTCTCCGCCGTTCCTTCTCCGCCAAACAAGACTCCAAGGATCTTCAGGAAGTCCTGCTTGATGGGGAATGGCAGTGGGTCTCTGGTGGGGGACCAGTGGCCGAGGAGTAGGGTTTTTGACTTGGCGCTGTTTATCTTTGCTCCTGACGCCTTCCCAAACTCAATACAAGTCTTCTCCAGTTCATCATCATCATTATCAACGCAAGCTTTATTCGGTCACATTTAACCATCAAAGCAAGAAAAGTTACAACAAATAAAATACTGATATACATGATAAATATACGGATAAAAGAGTTTAAAAAGAAAAAAACAACAGTCATAAGGATAAAAAAATAAATAAAAAACATAGATACATATGTGGCATTTGGCCGCAAGGGACTAGCTAGCCGCCTAGATAAAAAGGAAAAAACTGTCACTCATCAGCAACCTTGATACAACTTGCAATAGCTCATATTACTTTTGCCATCAACCAGGGAAAAATCACAACAATCATAAAACCTATATGTATAATAAATGGATAAATATGCTTAAAAACAGTAATCAATTGGGGACAAGTTAATTTGTTGTTTTAGAAAACGAGTACGAATGTACCATGCGTCCACAAGGAACTTGATGACTGCATAGATTAAAAGGGGAGAACTTTGCAGTGTCTCAAGCCCATGATCCTACAAACTGGGTGAACTTCTCCAGTTCTTTTATGGAGCGCCCGTCCGCGCAGAATACTGAGACGTTGTCCATGCAGCTATTTGCTTCAATGTGCAGCTAACAACAACCACAGTTTGAAAGTAGAATGTTTGGGTTTTGTTTACCTTTCATAAATAAATTGCTGATAACACAGAGATGAGGGCCAGTAGATTTATTTGATTCTGTAGTTGCAGTGTTTAACACATCATTCAGGATTTACTGAAATTGCCACATAATATGCCACATAATTTGAAGATTTCATAAAAAATGTTTCTAGCTCCAGGGGACAGAACTAATACTGCTAGAGACTGTGCAACATAATTTGCATTTTTTGGCTGTATAATTTTTGTAACCTTGCCTCACATTTTTGTCCTCCATGCCCCATAATGTTAGTAGCCTTGACAGTGGTAAATAACTGCAGAGTAGTTTAGGTACTGTTATTAGCATGATATTTGACAGGAAACTGATTTATTTTCATGGTTCTCTGCAATATATGGGTTTTATACGACTTCATTTTGTGCATTAAAGGCATTTTTAGATGCAATTACAACCTGAACTGCTGGACGGAATTGCACCAAATTTGTCAGAAAGGTAGATTTTTGCCCAGAAAGCACCCTTTTTGTTATTTGGTGTAAATACGTTTAGTAGTTTCAGAGAAATTTAAAGTGTTGATACCTGATAGGCTGCCAACACTTCAACCAGGAGTTGTTGGCAGACATTTTGGGACTTGGACTCAGCTGAGTACCATTAAAAAAAAAAAGAAAAAATAAAAGAGGGAAGGGTAGGCATACCCAGACCCCCTAGACCTGGTGCAGGGTAGGGTAGGGTTCAATTTTGCTGCGAAATCCAGGTGGATCTGCAAATCTGCAGCAAAATTGAAAAAACAAAACAATCACAGTCTCCTGCTGTTGTTTATTGTTTAGTTCCCGGACGGGCCAGATCCCGGTGGCATGCGCAATGTTAAAAAGTTAGGAGGGGGGTGCACGCGCCCCCATCCTGAGGCTATGAAAAGCCCGGGGACCACCACCTCCCAGAGGCTTTATTTAGAAAATCAAGGTGGGACGGGCCGACCACTCTCCTTAGGCTCATTAGAGCCCCAGGGACCACCACCTCTCTGGGGCTTAATTAAAAAATTGGAGGGGAGGCGAGCCCCAGGGACCACCACTTCCATAGGGCAAAGCCATGCATTTGAATAGTTTCTTAACATAAGTATGACTATACGTAAACTATAACTGCTGATTTAGAAGTACAGGATTGAAAACCAGTACCTTACATGAGCTCTGTTATAGTGTCTGCAAATTAATGTTTCATTGAATATAAAAAATAATAATATTCAGGAAATCATATATCAACATTTCAGGCCCAAGTGGGCACCATCCTACAAGTAAACAGCATAGAACAAATACATACATAATCACCATGTTGCATCTGTACATTACTATTTCCTTATTCAACAGATCCTATCTCAGCCAATCCACCATGGTGGGCATAGTATCAAACTATCACTCCTAGAGGCCCAAAAAGGTGAATCCACAGCAGGTAGTCAATTGCAGCCCCTGACTACACATTTATTGGCAAATGGCCTAACAGCCCAGGGGGGTCCAGTCACATTTGTTGTTGACACAGATGAAGCATATAAAACAGAACTATTTTATTCTTGGGTCACTTTTCCAGCAGTTGATGGGAACACAAATACATTTCATCATTATACACCTGCAAACGTACATGGACAATACAGAGCATACACATATTTAGAAATACCTTTTATCAAGAACATAATAATTGTCTTGATGGCGCCCTACCCCACAGTTAGGTTAGGACCTCTAAGGAAAGATGGTCCTACCTGGCCTTTTTTTGGCCACTTATACACCTCACCCTGCAGTAGCAAACTTAGCAGTAGCTGAAGTCCGTCGCTTATATACTGAGCTGACGGCAATATACAGACGTTTAGTACAGTTTGTAATGCGAACATTAAATACAAACCCAGCACGTGCTGCTCCAGCACAACCACATGCAATAACACCAGGCATAAACCCTGCAATTGTACATTCGATCATGGGTAAAGTCCCCACTAAACGAGAAGAAATTCCGTTTTGGTTAGCACAAACAATAAATGCCCTGGAAGCAGTATTTCCCCATACGGGACCTCAGTATAAATGTAGAATACTAACAATGTGCTTGCCATTTGGGATGGTTCCCACAGTAGATAACTGTAATACATGGGGCACAGTATTTTCCACGCTCTATACTACTGCACATGGTACAGCGACACTTGCCAACTTACCGGAAGTGTTGAAACAAATTCAAAATGAATACGGAGCTGCCCTAGATTGGGGGATACAATTAATGGGCAACTTTGCCACAGTATCCTCAATTATTTTAAGTAACCTTTTTCTTTAACATTTTTTTATATATTTATTTATTATTTTCAACAAACATGTACCAAACAGCAAAATAGCCCTTTGAACAGTTTATACTAGATTGCGACAGTGTGAAGTCCCACATCAATATGTAAGAGGTCCAAACCGTGCCATCAGCATCAAAATAGTTTTTAGTAGGAATACCAGTCCATTGCCATCCAGCCAGTTCGGCCAGGACCCCCCCGCGTAAAATAAGAAGACATTAAGGATCTAACGTCCACGGACTAGGAGAGCAATACTGCAGGTTCGTAGGCCAATAACATCCATAACCAACTACATATAGAGATAGATAATAACAGATGAAAAAAGGAGGGAAAGGCATTGCGTCGACCAAATCACACATAACAGCCATGGTGCATGTGAAGTCAGCATTTACCAAAACCCCACACACGTGGCCCGCCAACTCACACCCAAATAGCACCACTACAGGGATTCCAAATAGGCACGCAGTGGCTCCCAAATATCCCGCGGCCGGGTGCCCCCAGGGATCAGCTCCCAGAAAATCGTCAATTGCTCATGACAGAATGAAGCATCATGCAGCCAGTCAGATCCGCGAGGAGCCCGGCCACGACCCCAGCACATCGGAACCCTGCGCTTTGCAAGCAGCAGCAAAAGGCCCACCAATCGCCTGTGGGTCAAGGGTACCTCCTCAACATAACCGAGCAACGCAAGTTTATGGGAGATGGGCAACCGCAGACCAGTTATCCCCTCAATCATATTCATTACCTTCAACCAATAAGTATGAACATTGCCACAGGTCCACGCAAGATGCAGAAAATCAGCGTCCGGGGCGCGGCACAGCTCACAGCTCGCGTCCGCGAGGAGGCCCATAGTATAAAGGCCCTTAGGAGTATAGTATATACGATGGAGAAACTTGAAATGAATAAGTCGCAGCCTGTAATTGGGGGACAATGCCCTCAAATGCACAAAGCATTTCCGCCACATCTCCTCTGTGATAGTCTCACCCACATCCGCCTCCCAGCGAGCACTAGCAGCTGACCCAGCGCCGTCCTGACGATCCTGCAAGCAATTATATAATTTGGTAATGAGCCTAAGCCTCGTCTGTGCCTGACACAACATCTCCAGAGCTTGACATACCGGTGGAGGCTCCGGGAGACCCGCGAAATGCGCAAGCAGCATCACACAAACATGCAACACATACAGCCGATGCAGTGCAGTATCACGACCCTCCCCCAGAACAGTCTCTGAAGAAACCAACCGCCCGTCCTCGAACCAGTCCCCCAGCTCAGCAAGATCAGAATCCCGAAGAAATTAACGTAGTCTCACATCACTGAACATTCATTCATCTGCGACATCCAGAACCGACATCGAGGGAGCAAAAGGCACATTCACAGCAGATTGTCTCAGCACCGCAATCCACGCCCTAATAGTGCACTGCACCGTGCTAACTCCGCACACCCTGCGAAGGGGGAAGGCCCCAAGCACTCTGGACAGGTAGTCGGGCCACACCGCATCGCTTTCGGGTGCCAGATGCGGTAAATACCGAATAGGGTGCAACCAGTAGTATGCAAAATGGGCCTGAGCACACTAATAGTAGAGCTCCAAGTCAGGAGCAGCAAGCCTGCCCAGCTTGAAGGGTAGCGTCAATATCTCCCAGGAAATCCTTGGCTGCCCTCCCGCCCATACCAGTCGGATCAGAGCAGACCGAAGGTGCCGCAGAAAGCTCGCAGTGAGAATAAGGGGCAGATTCACGAAAACAGGTACAAGAATTTAGGCAGCACCACTATTTTTGTAATCACAACGCGCCCTATGAGTGAAAGCGGCAACGAGCGCCACACCTTAACCCTGTCCTCCAACCATGCAATCCCCTTGTCATAGTTAGCCATCCAAAGGGTCTCCACATCACGGCTGAGCCAAACTCCCAAATAGCGCACCGGGCAATCCGTCCATCCTATCGGATACCAGGAGGAAAATTCTGCCGTCCCCACTGAGAGGGGCATTACCACCGACTTGGACCAGTTGATCGTGATGCTAGAGAAGGTGCAGAATCGCACAATGTCATCTAGAAGCACATCCAGATTTTTCTGCAGCTCGCGTACATACAGGGCAATATCATCAGCGTACAAGGATAACAAGACAGGCCGTTGCCGAAACGGTAGCCCCCTCATATTGTGATGTTGCCTCAGATATGCCGCAAGAGGCTCCTTGGCAACTGCAATTAGCAGTGGGGAAAGTGGGCACCCCTGTTGGGCCCCCGAGCTATCTTGAAGGGGCCAGAAACTTTTGCGTTTAGCCGCAGTCTAGAAGTGGGCTCTGAGTACAGCAGTCGGATCAATTGCACAAAGCGCACACTCATGCCCACTCGTGTGAGCAATGCAAACATATATTCCCATGCTAGCGAATCAAAAGACTTGGTGGCATCTAAAAACTCCGCCGCATCAGCCTCCTCAGCATCAATCGTACTTGCGCCCGGAAAATACGTGCGCAAATTATGAGACGTGGATCTACCAGGCACAAACCCGGACTGGTCCGGCAGTACCAGCTTCGGAAGGAACGGCTGCAATCGTGTCGCAAGCATCTTAGCCAGGATTTTATTATCAATATTGATCATGGAAGGCGGGCGGTGCAAGTCACAACAATGTGGATCTTTACCCGGCTTTAGAATCGTAATAATCAGGGCCTCGTGCAGAGAGGCGGGGAGAGCCCCAGTCTCCATAGACTCCGCATAAACGTCTAGAAGATAAGGAGCCAGTATGTCAGCGTACTCCTTATAAATTGCCGGCGTCAGACCGTCTTACCCAGGGGCCTTATCACCGGGTAAACCGCAGATCGCTGCCAAAACCTCTTCAACGGAGAAGGGGGCATCGAAATAAGACCTTTGCGCATCATCAAACCAGAGTAAGGAAATCTAAGAAAAATAATCCCGAGCCGCATTGATATTCAGCCCGGAAGGCTCAGTATAGAGAACCGCAAAGAATTTGGTGAAAACCTGCATCACTCCATCGGTCACCACCACCGGCTCACCCTCTGCACTGTCAATCTCAGTGATATAATTGCTAGCCCAGGGCCTGCGCAACATATGCGCCAGCGTGCGCCCGGCTCTCTCACCTTCGCCATATCTTCGCACCCTGGCGTATTTCCCCAAGAAACAGATTTCCCGAAGCGAGGCCTCCTCATATCGCGACACAGCCTCCTGCAAAGCAGCCAACTTGGCACCTGACCAATCCGCCACCAGACCTCGCTCAAGCTCCGCAATCTGGTCTTCCAAGTCAGCCAGTTCCCGCCGCAACATTTTTAGCACACCATGTTGTTTCCCAAGACAGACACCACGGATCACCACCTTAAAGGCCTCTCATAATGTGCCCGCTGAGCTCACGGAGCCGCGATTCTCGTTGAAATAATGAATAATGGCCTCATGGACCTCTGCACGAAATGCATCGTCCCTTAGCGCCCCGTGAGGGAGGCGCCACAGACCTGTACGTCCAGACCCACCGGGGACTGCCAGCACCAACTTGACCGGCGAGTGATCTGACAAAGTTCGCGCCATATGCTCCACCGACCTCGCCCATAGCTCCACTTCCCTCGAGCCAAGCTAACGGTCAATGTGGGGCCAACTATTATGAGCATGGTTAACGCACGTGCCCTCACGAACAGTCGCATGCCTAGCCCTCCATATATCCACCAAAGCTCCCTCCTTCATAACTGACGACAGAGCCGTAGCTGCAGAAACATGCTGCATCCTGGCCCGACTCTCACGGCCCCTCTCAGAATCCAAAACAGCATTGAAATCACCGCCCCAGATGACTGCGCCGCTGCCCAGCGAATCAACCAAACGCCACACCTCATGGAAGAATTCGGGGTCGGCTGTATTTGGGCCGTAAACCGAGACGAGTCTGCAAGCCCTGTCCAGCAACATGCCACGCATCAAGACATAATGGCCATTGGGATCGACAATTACTTTCTGAGTGCGCCACTGAAAACCTCTACGGATCTGAATTGCCACTCCTTGAGCGTAGCTCGAGAACACCGCACAATGACATTCGCCAATCCAGCCAGCCTTCAGCCGATGCTGCGTGTCAGCTGCTAAATGGGTTTCCTGCAACATACATATATCTATTGCCTGGTGCTTAACGTAAGCTGACATAAGGCGCACCTTGCGTCCATCATTCAAGCCACACACATTCCAAGTCAGACATCTGATCAAGGTCTCACCCCCCAGCACCATTAACTCAATCCAACTGAAGAGTGGCACAGCCTCAGCGCCCTACCCGGCCAGTCAGCCCCTAATGAGGAAAGAAGAGGAAAGGAAGAAGACAGGAAATTAGAAAACTCCAGAACAAAAACATGCGCACTCCCCACCCACGCAGACCCCCCAACCGGGCCAAAGCATATAGCCCACCCCTCTGAACATCAGTACCCCCTTTTTTAAAATACATCAGATAAACAGGACTCATCCGAGGGGCGAGAGCAAAGCCGTCCAACCCGCTACCCCAATCGGGACATGGGGAGGAGGGCAAAGGGCCATCAAGAAGCCAAACAAACAACGGGGAGCCAATAGGGCAGCATCACAAAGCAGCGTCACCCAACCGTTATCAAGAAAGGGGGACAGCTCCAGGAAACGTCACCCTCTCCCATCTAGTCAGTATCACTTAAGGCTGCATTTTCAGTCCCAGGAGCATCCGGGATCACCGCCGCTGACCTCTTAGGCACCGTTTTGGCAAACTTAGCCGCAAGCTTTGGATCCGTGAAAAAGGACAGTTTACCACCATGGTGCACCTTCAATTTGGCCGGGTATATGAGGGAGAATTTAGCGGCAGTCTGGCTCAGAGTACGTGTAACTGGCAGGAACGCACAACGCGCAGCCTGCACCGTAGGAGTATAGTCTAAAAAAATATTCAACTCAGTGTTCTTGTAGATCACAGATTTCCGCTCCCTGGCCAATCTAAGGACAGTGTCTCTATCCCGGTAATTCAGCAAACGTACGATGATGGGACGGGGCGGAGTGCCAGGTGGGGGCCGAGGGCCCAAGGACCTATGTGCCCGCTCCACCACCAGCATCCGGGAAAGTTCTCTGGGAAAGAGCTCCGTCAGCATAGCCTCCACAAAGTCTTCCATTTTGCCTATATCAGTGGATTCCAGGAGACCCACTAGGCGGATATTATTGCGGAGCGACTGAGCCTCCAAGTCCTCATTTTTAGTCCGGATAACTTCAAGCACCCGTTCCATTCGAAGCAGTTGCTCCCGATCACCGGCACGTTTATCCTCCAGCTCTAAGGTGCGCGTTTCCATATGTTCAAACCGAGCGTCGTGGTCGTCCACCCTGCCTTTAATTCGGTCGAGCTGCACCGTCAGATGATCCAGTTTGACGTCAATGCCTGCAAGGCTACCCTTAAGATCAAGGAACATAGACTTGATCGAGACCTCTGAAGCGCCTTCTTCAGCAGGCAAGTTGAGGGGCAGAGGTGCCACCCCTCTTTTTCCCACCTTCAAAGGTGAGTTTGGCCTGTTTCTGCTCTGTCTTGCCCATAGTCGAACCACCGACAGAGAGTAAGTAAGACACAAGCTCCGTCGCACCATGCAACAAGCAACAAGCCAGGGGGAGGGCACATCTAAGACTGCTCCATGTACTTTATAGGCAATATAGTTCAACCGTCTCGGCCTCCAGGCCCACCTCAGGCTCTCCAAACACCTCCGCCGGACGACTCTGCTCCCCCCCCCCAGCAGCGCACCGTCCAGCGACACAGAGGGATCCAGTAGCGGGCCAGCTCCGCAAAGCCACCCAGCCTAGAGACCAGGATAACACCCGCACGGCTACCCCACACAATGTGGCCACGCGGTCTCCTGTGAAATAACCGCAGCCAGGGGTAAGAAGTGTAGTATTCAGCTTTCGCCGTCTTCCTATGCCGCAGTCCATCCCCCCGGCTCGACCAGCTGGCAAAAGCCACTCCCAGCAGTCCGGCCCAAGGGAGAGTCCACGCGGCCACCAGCCCGCCAAACCCCGGGCCCGCAAGGGCGGCCACCCGCCGCTCATCTCTTCCTCCTGCCGCACCAGATAGTGCGTGACCGCCACCCCGCCTTAAGCCAGGCAATGCGGCCCGCTCCCGACGGATCCTGCTCCGCCGTCCTCACAGCTCCAATCTTCCTTCCAGAGTCCAGCGCAGGGCCCGCCACAGTAGCCCAGGCAGTCCGTCCGGCCAAAACCGCGGGAGCCCCTCGTGCACCGGTAATCAAAAAGGGCCGGAGCCCGATGCAGCCGCCGATCTGGCCCCAAAAAAGGGGAGCACCGCACTCCGGATATTGCAGCCACAGCAGCGCCGCGTCCCCGGGGGCCCGCCAGCAATTCCAAGAGGGCCACGCAGACGCGCCCAACAGCTGCAGGCCGCACCCAGCCAGAGGCCCGCCCCCGGATGATCGTAGCAGTCAGCAGCGGCCACACCTGGACAATCCAGCCGCAAACGGCTCCCATCAGCTCTCCGGTCTCCAAGGGGGCCCCGGAGCAGAAATTCGGCACTTACACGCTGCCCCTAAAGGATAAATGAAGAAAAAGGCCCCATTGCCCAGCAGAGCCTCACAAAGTGGTGGCCATCTTGCTGGCAGGCTAAGCCACGCCCCGCAGTCAATTATTTTAAGTAACCTTAAGGGGGAAATGGTCGCATTAGCGGTGTGCATGCGGCTCCGGGATGTTCCTCAACAGAATCAAGAATGTGATTTACCAAAGATTATCGCAGAGACCTACTCTAGCATTGGTCGAGATAGTCTAGGGGCTAGATCAACAAAACCACAATTTCAGGGTAAATCTATTAAAGATTTTTCCAAGCAAGCTCCAGAGGGTAATAAGAAACACTGGGATAAAAAACAACAAACTCCTAAAAAAGAAAGGGGAGAATCTCCACACATGGAGACCCCACATAATAGATATAATTTCAGAAATAGAGATAATATAAAAACGACAGATACAAATATACTTATACGCCCCCATATCGTTCCTTTCAGGACTCATCGGAAAAAGGCAGTGAGAGAGGTGGGCGGTCAGAGCGAAGAACAGAGTACGTGAAACCGAGACAGGAATCACAATGCTCAACAGAGGTTTCTGTTAAAAAGGAAGAGAAACCTCCCCAACAAAAACCCCAATTTAAAAAGAAAAAGGTGGCAGCAGTTGCAGTTCGACATGCCACTTAAGAAGAGGGTCCTCTTGAAGAACAGAAAGTGGGCACTAGCGCTGCTAGACAGTGCAGCAGAGGTCACAATAATTCGCCAGAATCTTCAAGAGCATCTAGAGGTGAAAGCAACTGATGACTTCTTACAAGTAGAAACTGTGGACATGCGTGTCTCCACGCCTGATTGGGTGTACAAAGTAACGCTACAGTTGGAGGGAGACATTGAATGCACAATAGATGCAATCTTTTGGGATCGTGTAGTAAACATATATGATATTTTGTTGGCCGAACAAGATTGGCCACCTGAATTTGTCTGTACCTGCCCATATGGGGAAGATGTTATTAAACCTTCTTTCTCGCCTCTTGTTCTGAAGAGCTCGCTAAATCCTACGCCATCGATTGGGCATTTGCGCAGGCACCTGCATTATATCGCAACCACATTGGATGGGACAAAGATTCACCCTACCACGTCATTCCTATTAAAAATCAACCACAACCTCAACCCCAGTATCCAATAAAACATGATGCTAACGCATCTGTGAGAGAAATTCTCACACAATTGGAGTACCAGGGCATAATTGAACCCTGCGTCTCCTCAGTGAATGATCCTTTATTCCCAGTAGCTAAACCGGACCATTCATACAGAATAGTTTTAGACTACAGACACTTAAACAGTCATACACGCACATATGCTATACAGAATGCACATAGCACTGAACTTATGAACAACATAGTGTGCAAAAAATACAAAACAACACTGGACATTTCCAATGTTTTTTTTCTGCTAAAATATAGCGCCAGAGAGTAGACTTGACAAGATTCAGCGCACTAGGCTCCCAGAAAAAAAATCTGTGTTTACCCCAGGGGTACACGAACAGTCCAGGACTGTTCGCAGCTAGTGTGACTTCAATATTGCACGACATTGACCCTGAAGCATTGTCCTGTGTAGATGATATCTATCTCACGGATGATGAATTGCTGCAACATTTAAGACGGGTAGACCACATAGCCCACATTGTTATGGGATTTGCTGAATTTGGCTACAAATTCAATAAATAAAAAAAATAGCCTTCCTTAGCGTCCTGTTTCTGGGATATGAGTTATTGAGTGAAGGAAAGAGCCTAGTGCCACAATTGTTGGAAAAATGCACACAATTACAAACCCCAAATACCATTGGAAAAACTCCAATCCCTATTTGGTTTCTTAAATTTTGGCAGAACTTACATTCCTGATTATCCAACACGCCTAAAACCTTTATATGACTTAATACGCCCTGACTTTTCAAGCAGATTTTGGACTGTCAAACATACATGCATTCTCAGAGCTTTACAAACAGGCATGCTTGCAGCACAACACTTACACACAAAGGACAACAAAACACATTTGGTCATCAGAGTAATTGCTGGTGCCATTGGTTTCACCTATGTAACATTCAATGAGGGTGAGACAGTCCCAGTTGCATACAAATCACATTTGTACTCAGCAGCAGAACAAAGCTTTGCTCCCACTGAGAACATTCTCACTGCTGTACAGATGGCTGTCATTAAAGAAAGACCTCTGGCCCAAGGCAAATGCATTATTGGCATCTCTCCAATTCCAGCCCTTGAGGCTGTTACCAAAGCTAGCGTTCCTAATGCCAAAGCATTACATCCACGTTGGATTCAATGGGCAGGCGATTCTGCTGCTCAAAATCCAGCAGTCTCATTAGAATAATGAGAGCCTACGTGACATCTTTATCATAACGCATACAATTTGTTCTATGATCAGGTCCTCAAAGGCCTTATGACACTTTAGAGTCTCAGTCACTTTCTTGAGCTGCTTCTTGGATTTCAGGGCTGTGAAGGACGCAGCTATAGTCCATAATGGCCAAAAAGTTAATGTAATAGCCATTGAGTCCTAAGAAGGCTCTCACTTGAGTCTGGGAACCTATCACTTAAACACAGACTAGATGTTTTCATTCAGAGGTTGAATATTTCCCTTGCCCACATGATGCCCAATGTAGACTGCTGAAGATTGCCTTACTTGGCACGCTAATGGTCAGTTTTGATCCCTGTTTGCTGACCACACCTATTCTAGGTGCCTCAGATGGTCATCCCATGAATTGCTAAAGATGGCTACATCATCATGGTAGGCTAAATTGAACTCTTCAAGCTCAGGCAGAACATAGATCACAAGGTGAAAAATGCTTAAACGTAGAAGTCATCACCCTAATCTGATGTAATCCTTCAGACACAGAGAATGCAGTCTTCTCCATGGCGCTAGATGCTAATGCAATCTGCCCGTAGCCACTAGTCAGGTTGAAGGCACTCAAATAATGAGCAGCACCCAGACACTCTACTAGTTCCTTAGTTCTGGGAATTAGGTGTGCATTAGCCTAGTTAATGTCATTAAAGACCTGGTAGTCTACACAAACCCTGAAGAGGGGGAAAGGGATGGGATTAAACAAATCAACATGTTGGTGCCCACCTTTTTAAATGGAACATCTACAACTGCAATGGCACTAATGGTACCTTAGTTGCATCACCTGACTGACTATTCAGTTTGCAATTGGGACAGGTTATTCAGGACCTCACCTATCCTCTGTGCATCCATAGACAGTAGAACTCAGAATTCTGCATATTATGGGTATTTGTTTGCCTGAGCGTACTGCTCAGAGCACATTGTGGGCCAGTGACAGGAAATTCTTGTGCACTAGGCAACTGCTAGCCTCTTGTTTGCTCCTGTCTCAGGTTTCATGGTCTTACTGTAAAGCAATACATCCTCCAGCCAACATAATGCTTGTTGACCTGTTACTGGGCTTCCTTTTGCATTCCCACAAACTTGTCCATGGTGGAATTCCTCCCGGGTAGGTCCTCTGACAGCTAACAAACCCTGCAACTCTAGCAGTAGCCCAGAATGCAACTGATGTCTCATCTTCCTCCCCCTCTGGATCAGGCGCAATGGATGCCATGGCCACTGCTCCTTTGCATTTTTTCAACCATCTGTTGATTTGCCTTAGTAGTAAACACCAGAGGGTGCAAACATGTATACAATATAGAATCAACAATCAAGTTATAACAGATTCATAATGGTTAATCAGGATTTAGAAAATGGTTCGCTATGCAAAGCTCCATGCACAATTGTCAGGACAGACCCTTCAACCTAGATAAAGTATAAGTTAGAAGGAAAACTGTGGCATCTGATAAAATGTCACAATGAAAAGAATAAGGGTGAGAGAAAGAAAACAAACAAAAAAACTCAAATCAACCAACTCAGGTCAGGGATTGCTCTATCCTACTAATTCAGGTGAAGCTTATACACATATAAGTGTTGGGGGGGTAGTGGTCAAGCAGGTACCTTGGGCGCGAGTGGCGGAATGGGTGCCTGCACTGGAATATGGAAGGGCGGGTCTGGCATTGACCTCTACACAACCTCGGAGGGCCAGATCACTGCTGATCAGCCAGAACACTGCCCGCAGTCGGATTCTCTTGACCCTCAGGTTCCACCTCTGATCCTCTCTCAAGGTTCTACCAAGCCTCTGAAACCTCTGACCACAGCCCTGCAATCGGGCTTTTCTGTATCCCTTTAGTATCCTCCCTGAGCAGGGCCTTCTCCTCAGCTCTCACCCACTGGGTTACATCCTGCATCCAGGTTCCCACCACCGGTCCTGTGGCAAATTTCCAGGCAATCGCTATTCATCTTTTGGCCAACATTAAGGCCAGATCTATAAATCTAGTGCCCACATTTCGTATGTGTGGTCAAGGAAATAACCGCAATATACAGGCCTCGAAGGAGCGGGCAAGGGAGCATCCCAGGGTGGTGTTCAGGGTGTCCTTCACCATGTCCCAAATGGGTGTAGTCGGGGGCAATACCAGGTTATATTCAGGAAGTCTGCATCCAAGTGTCTACACCTTGGGCAAAGACGTGACTCCCCACCATAAATGACCTGGATTCTGTGTGGGGTCATAAATGTAATTTGGACATAGTTAAATTGGGTACATTTCAATCTCATGTTCTGGGAGACCTTCTTAGGGCACGCCAATATCCTATGCCACTCTGAATCCGTAATTTCTCTCTCCATGCACCCCCCACCACCGTTGTAGTGTCACCAGGGGTTTTCGAACCATCTCAGACAGAGAGCGATAAAATCACATCACTAAATGTCTAGCAGTACACATGGACCCTAATAATTTCTGTACTACATAGGTTGTTGGCTCATCCCGTCCTCCGGCCCATAGGTCTCTAAATGTTCAAATCAGTGCCTTGTAGTTAAGGAATTGTCCTGGTTGCAGGTCGTTTTGGGGTACGAGGTCCTCCATTGGCAGCATGCGCCCTACTGCTAACAATCTCCCACTGTTACCAGTCCCGCATTTGTCCAGGCTGATAACTGCCCAGTCGTAGAGAGGGATTCACTGTATGGGAGACCCACCAGAGCAAGGGCCTGGGCATATAGAGTATACGCTGCTCTGAGCACACAAGGGTCACGGTGTCAGTCGAACTGCTGCGGTCGTGGTGATCCGACCACCACATTATGACCTTGGCGGAGCCGCCACGGTCCCACCGCGACACCGCCAGGCTGCCGCCAGCCTGCTGCCTGGCGGTCCCGGCGGTTATTATCCGCTAGGATTACCAGTCCCCATCCGCCAGCCTGTCCATGGTGGTTTACACTGCCATGGAAAGACTGGCGGAATGGGGGACTCGGGGGGGCCTAGGGGCCCCTGCACTGCCCATGCACTAGGCGTGGGCAGTGCAGGGGCTCCCATGCCCTCCATTGGGCTCCATGCCCTCCATTAGGAGCTGGCTGCAATGTTAAGGCCCTGTTCCCCGCTGGGCCAGCGGGTAAAAACACTGTTTCCGCCCGCCGGCCGAACTCTAATTAGGGCCAGCGGGGTTCAGGCCGCCTGTGTGGCCTGATGGCAGAATGACATTGGCCGGCAGCCTCCACCGCTGGCCAATGTCTCCAGCATTTCAGTGCCACTGTCAGTAAGATGCCCGTGTGTGGAATCTTCCTTAATAGAACACCTAGGTGCTTGGATTGCCCCTCCAAACCTAACTCTTCTTGGTGGGCTCCATCAAGCCACTGCATAATTGACTGGAGCTATGAAGCCAAAAAGTAAAGTTTAAAATCAGGGACACCTAGGCCCTCTTTATCAGGGGGGCGTCAGAGAACCTCCAGGGACACACTGTGGCATCCCATAACTATTCATGCAGCAGGGTGTCTAGCTGCCGGTACCAAGAGACCAGTACCCCAACCAGGAGGTTGATGGATAAATATAGCAGACTTGGGAGCATGATCATCTTTGACACCGAGATCCGGGCCAGGGTCGTTAACTTAAGGGAACACCAAAGGTGATGCAGGACCTAAGAGATCGGAGGGCCTTCTTTAAGTTACCTTATTGCATGTCATCTAAAGAGTGTAAGAACTGAATACCCAGGTATCGGAATGAGGTGGTAGGCCATGCCAGATCCCTAGGTAGATCTAGTGGCATTTGCGCATCTGGGGACATAGGGAACACATGGGTCTTGGCTTCATTAGACCTGGAGGTCTGAGATCTTCCAAAACACTCTCAATATGCTCAATGCAGCTGGAGAACTCACAGGTAAAGTAGAATGTTGTTGGCATAAAGGGAGATAATATGTTACTGACCCTCAATTTCCACCCCCGGTGTCCTTTCTCTCCGGTGGAAAAGCTCTGCCAGTAGTTCAATGGCCAGGGCGAACAAAAAGGGAGATAAGGAGCACCTCTGCTTGGTGCCTCTGTATACCTTATATTGCGGGGAGATGGTGGTGCGTGTTTTGACCTGTGCAGTCCAAATTTGATCCAGCGTTCCCCCAATCCCATCTGCCGCATGACCTCGAACAAATAGTCTCATTGCACTGTGTCGAAGGCCTCTACTGATATAAGCATGGCAGGTGGGTGAGATTGTACCTCTGGGTGATAAAGAATGTGGTGTAACCTAAGGTTCAGTGAGGTATTGCAGGCCGGGATGAAGCCGTTCTGGTCACTATGGGGGTCATTCCAACCATGGCGGTCGGTGTTAAAGCGGCGGCCAACCCGACCAACAGGCAGGTGGTAAAAAAAATGGAATTCTGACCCTGGCGGGAACCGCCAACACAGGCCGCCACTTTAACACTCCGACCGCCACGGCGGGACAAACAAACAGTGCGGCGGTCACCGCTAACAGACAGGCGGCAGACAATGTACCGCCCACACTATCACGACCCACCAATCCGGCCCCTTTTCTGGGGCGGGAGCCCCGCCGATAAAAACACGGCGGAAACAGACTACGAACGGGAAAATGCTCACCTATACACATTCCACGAGGAATCTGGACAGCATGGAACCCGAATTAAACATCCTACCAGCCATTGTCTTCCTGCTCCTCTACCGGGAGCACGAACGCCGGCGCAGAAGACAGCGGTGAGTACTGCACCTACGACACAGGGGAGGGGGGAGGAGAAAAGGTTACGGGCACACACATACGCGACCCCCCCCCCCCCCCAAATCCCTACACACCAATGCAGAGCAGCAAGTCAGAGTGACACCCCCCAAACCCCCCGGAATAATGAAAAAACAAAATAAAATCATCATCATCATATACTTTATTCGACCATAGGTCATAAAAGTTACACATTAAATCGTACAAAAAGAGTGCGTTTGTTCCATTATACTTTCACACTGGCTTAAAATAAATTTTAGAATAAAAATAGCTTCTCTAAAACCTTCAAAATCCGACCCAAGATTTAAAAATTTAAAGTGCTAGGTTGATGTTACATAATGATACAGTTCCTTGATAATTTAGATAGCATACTTTGACATGAAGAGCCTGCTCCCGGCACAATCATCATATAGGCAAATTTAGGCACTGCCAAGTCATTAGAGACACCAGCACAGTGAAATAAAAAGCTTATATAATAACTTAAAATGGATATCGGATTCATGTTAAGATGGCACGAATACCAGACAGGTGCATAAAAATAACTCTTTGCGGCTAGCACTAGTGAAAAAAGTAGCAGAAACACAGGATGATTACCCACATATTTGTCTGAGAAAGATCTGTTCCAAGCCCTGTCCAAACCACATGGTCAATAAAATGATCATTAAAATTGAAGTATATTAAAGCATATTTGAACTTAAGTGAAATATGAAATTTTTTAAATAAATAAATTACAACATGAACAATATATACATAGTCCAAAAGTCCGGCGCATATTGGCTACATTGCATTGTTTGTGGGCCAATGTGCATAAACACATGGGCAAAGCCCACACACGAGACCCGATTCCATTGGAGAGAACACTGCAGGGGCATCAGATAATAAAACCACAGGCACCTCCACGACGCCAGATCCACGAGGGGCCTCCATGCCCACTGTACCATCCTGGGGAGTGCAAAGCCACAGTCTCTCAAGTCTCTACAGTGGGTGGGTTGCCCACTGGACCATCCTGGGGAGTGCAAAGCCACAGTTTTCCAAGTCTCTACAGTGGGTGGATTGCCCACTGTACCATCCGGGGGAGTGCAAAGCCACAGTCCATCAGGTGGATTACAGACTCCACTGGTTATGGAGGAGGCATGTTGGCCAGAGTGCTTCGTGAAGCCCTGCCCGACACAGATCCGGCCCTGCCAATGGGCCATCGGTGCTTGAGATGAAGGGCCCAGCGGAGCAGTTCAGAGACGGCGATGCCCAGCGGAGCGGTGCTTGACAGGAAGGGCCCAGCGGAGCGGTGCTTGACAGGAAGGGCCCAGCGGAGCAGTTCAGAGACGGCGGTGCCCAGCGGAGCGGTGCTTGACAGGAAGGGCCCAGCGGAGCAGTTCAGAGACGGCGGTGCCCAGCGGAGCGGTGCTTGACAGGAGGGGCCCAGTGGAGCGGTGCTTGAGATGAAGGGCCCAGCGGAGCGGTGCTTGACAGGAAGGGGCCAGCGGAGCGGTGCTTGTCACGGCGGGGCCCTGTTCAGCGGTGCTTCTCACGGCGGGGCCCTGTTCAGTGGTGCTTGTCACGGCGGGGCCCTGTTCAGCGGTGCTTGTCACGCCGGGGCCCTGTTCAGCGGTGCTTCTCACGGCGGGGCCCTGTTCAGCGGTGCTTCTCACGGTGGGGCCCTGTTCAGCGGCGCTTCTCACGGCGGGGCCCTGTTCAGCGGTGCTTGTCTTGTGTTCCTAGGGAACCAGATCTGGCCAATAATTCCCGCTCAGTCGCCATCCGACCTTTCGCTTGCGGGGCCCTCCTGTGCTGGAGTCCTGGGCCCGTGGGCCCGTGGGTGTCCTCTGTCACACCCCAAATGGGGCTGGTGGGGCCCTCCTGCGCCTGCTGCCGGACTTGTCCGCCCTGCTGCCCTTGCCCTCCTTGGCCGAATCTCTGGGGCCCTTGCCTCCCTTTGTGGATGTGCCAGGTGACGGTGCAAGGGTGGTGTCCTTGGGGGCAGCCGTCTCAGGCCTGTCGCGCCGGCCCTTCCCTTTTTTGGTTCTTTTCCCAGGGGGTGGGCTGGCTGTCCCCTTGCTGCTGGCCGATGTTCCTGCCCTAGGAGCTGGTGGATTCCAATAGCCCTGAACGATGGTCCTAGTAGGTGCAGGGCTTGTGGTGGCTGAGGTGCTGTTTGGACTCTTACGAGATGGAGAGGGTGGGTCAGGTGATGCAAAGAGGTTAATTTTGGAGAGGAACAACTTTTTAGGAGCAATGGGAAGGGTAGGTGCAGTGGGTATGGGAGTGGAGGAAGAGGATGTGGTTGTAGGAGAGTCAAGTGTGCTGTCTTTGGGTGCAGGTGCTTGTGACGGAGGGTGTCGTGAGGTGGATGGCTGTTGGGTGGGTGGCTGCCTGCGTTTGTGTGGTTTGGAAGAGGGGGTGACAGACACACTGGGAGAGGACACAGGGGACGTGTAAATGGCAGTGGGGGTGGTGACTGCACGTGTGCGGACTGTTCTGGTGGGTGTGGTGGTGATGGACGTACTGGCTGATGGTGGTGTGCATGCAGGTGTGATTGGAGATGTCACAGGGAGGGAGGAGGGAGACGAGGAGGAGGGGGACACAGAGGAGGCAGTGGCTGTTGGCATGTCTGCATGTGGATGTTGCTTGGGTGAATGCTTGTGTGATCTGTGGTGCTTATGTCTGGATGACCTGCCCTTGGGTGTTGATGTGTGTGCAGGCTGGTCTGTAGGTGTGTCTGGGATAGGCAGAGGAACAGGGGAGTGGGACTGGGTGGAGGGAGTTGGAGGAGGGAGGCTGGAGACAGGGACAATGGCTGCCGTCAGTGCTGAGGCCAGAGCGTTGAACGATCGCTGATGGGCAGCCTGACCCGAATGAATGCCCTCCAGGTATGCATTGCTCTGATGCACCTCCCTTTCTACCCCCTGGATGGCATTCAAAAGGGTAGACTGCCCAACAATAAGCGTCTGGAGGAGGTCAATGATCTCCGCACTGAGGACAGCAGGGGTAACTGGGGCAGGGCCTGAGGTGCCTGGGGCAAAGGAGATGCCCGGCTTCCTGGCCGAGCGGGCACGGGGCGAAAGCTGAGGGGCTGCTGGGAGGGCGGAGCTGGTGCGCTGGGTGGTGGCTGTACCTGTTGTTGAGGTGGGCACGGATGTTGCCGCCACCACAAGCGAGCTCCCTTCCGAGGACGTGTCTGTGTCGCTGACGTCTCCACGGGTCCCCGTTGTGGAGCTCCCCTCGCCCTCCGTCTCACTGGTGAACTCCGAGTCGGTTGCAGGGCCCTCCGGGGCCATGTGAGATGCAGCTCCCTCGTGGGCCGATGCCACTTCTCCTCCGCCTGATGATGCTAATGCACACATGAACAGGAAAACCAAAAAAAGGGGGGGGAGAAGAAAGAAAGACATGTTGAGTGCATGCATTGGCGGCACCGTTGGCGGAGAGGACAGACACAGAAGCCCCCTGCACTACGCCGCGCACTCTGGGTACACTACTCAATTATTGTGACTTGGACTACAAGTCTATGGACGACAAATGCACACATAGGTGAGCCCGGACCATGGATAGCTGTACTTAGCACCCTACAGAGGTGGGGGGCGGGGGCACAGGGCCATGCCTAACGGAGGGGCCTAGCCTACAGAAACCGCCCTGGCCTAGAGATAGCCACAGCCCTCCTCCCCCACCCAGACACCTCCACTGTGCGCTAATATAGCAGAATGTGCTGATACTCACCCCCTTGTGTCTGCTGTGATGTCCTCACGCGCCCATCCAAATCGGGGTAGGCCACCGCCAGGATCCGGGACATCAGGGGAGTCAATTGCCATGTGGCACCCCTCCTAGGTTGGGAGGCCATCCCCAGCAGAGCCTCAGCGGTCTTTCTGCTCCCGCGGCGGATGTCCTCCCACCTCTTGCGGCAGTGGGTGCCCCGTCTGTTGTAGACCCCCAGGGCCCGGACGTCCTTGGCGATGGCACGCCAAATGTCGATCTTCTGATGGGCGCTGACCTATGTGACATGTACAGGGTGGAAAAAGAAATATCATCACTTTTCTGCATGGTCGATGTGAGTGGCCCCCCCTCCCCAACCTTGCAATGTGGCACATGCTCTCATCTGTCGTGCGTTGCACTCCTCATTCGCTCCCCTCCCCACCATCTTACATCCACCCCACTCAACACAGGCATAGCCCATACTACGTGCTCCCTGTGTACTTACCTGTTGGTCTGGAGGACCGTAGAGTAGCGCATACTGGGGGAGGACCCCATCAACAAGTTTCTCCAATTCCTCAGATGTGAAGGCAGGGGCCCTTTCCCCAGTCGCAGCAGCCATTGTCTCTTCCAGACCGAGGTCACAGCAGCACTTGCAGTATAGGTCCTCTCCTGTGGATGATCAGGTCTCGAGTGATTAAGCAGATAGAAAATGGCGGCCACGCCCGCGGCGGTGCGTACCACGGCGGTGCGTACCGCGACCGCCGGCACACATCGTCATTGGCTCCTGAGACCCATAGGGTTCAATGTTAACCAATGCTGCTTTGCGCCGCGGTCTTCGACCGCCTACCGCCACGGTGTGCCACGCCAGCGCATTGACCTCACATCCCATTGTCACACTTCACAGGTCAGGTAGCCACCATTTCAAGGGCCCACATGGCTTAATTTCTACTTCGTCACACAGGCCTAGGCCTTGCATTGCCACTCATACAAGCCATTCAATGCATAGCGAATCGTGTACTGTGCAAGCTGTGGGAACGTACCTGTTGGTTGCTTGACTCTGTGCTCCATGTTGTCCTTCCTAGGCACCGTCCGCTGGGACTTGCGAGGAGATGGAGGAATCCTCCCGTGTACAGACCTGTCGACAATGGAAGAAAGACATGTCATACTGACATACAGACTTGACCGAGCCACTATACAGGAACTGTGTGCCCAGCTGGAGCCAGACCTGATGTCCCCCATTTGCCAACCCACAGGGATTCCCCCTCTGGTGCAGGTTCTGTCAGTACTCCATTTTTTGGCAAGTGGATCATTCCAAACAACAGTGGCCATATCATCAGGGATGTCTCAGCCTATGTTTTCTAAGGTTTTGTCCAGAGTGTTGTCTGCCCTAATGAAATACATGCGGAGCTACATTGTTTTCCCTGAGGTGGGCGATTTGGCTACAGTGAAGGGTGATTTCTATGCCCTTGGACATATCCCCAACATCATTGGTGCCATTGATGGGACTCATGTGGCTTTGGTTCCCCCCAGTGGAAGTGAGCAGGTGTACAGGAACAGAAAAAGTTATCATTCGATGAATGTCCAGGTGGTCTGTTTGGCTGACCAGTACATCTCCCATGTAAATGCCAAGTTCCCTGGGTCAGTGCATGACGCGTACATCATGCGAAATAGCAGCATCCCTTATGTGATGGAACAGCTACAGAGACACCGTGTGTGGCTAATAGGTGACTCTGGTTACCCCAACCTGTCGTGGCTACTTACCCCAGTGAGGAATCCCAGGACAAGGGCAGAGGAACGCTACAATGAGGCCCATGGGCGAACTAGGAGGATTATAGAAAGAACCTTCGGCCTCCTGAATGCCAGGTTTAGGTGCCTGCATATGACAGGTGGATCCCTAATGTACTCACCAAAGAAGGTGTGCCATATCATCGTGGCCTGCTGTATGCTTCACTACCTGGCTTTGCGACGCCAGGTGCCTTTCCTGCAGGAGCATGGTCCAGATGGTGGTGTTGTAGCAGCTGTGGAGCCTGTGGAGAGTGAAGAGGAGGAAGACGACGGGGACGACACAGACAACAGGGACACAGTTATACAACAGTATTTTCAGTAGCACACAGGTACGAATCAACCACGCCATTTTACATTTACTTAAAGTCTCCTGCCTCTCTACTGTCTGAGTTCCCCCCCAGTTCCTGTTAACTGAGTTGTGACTTTCCCTTCAGTTTTCAGAGCTGTGGGCCCCACTGCGTGACCTCTGCTTTGTTTGCCCATGGACTACAGCTGTGTGACAGTGGTATGTTGTCATCACAATGTAACTGAACTTTTTTGCACCGTTATGTCTAATACATTTGTTCAAAATACAAGCAGACTCCAGATTTTTTAAGTGCAATAAGTGATTTTATTAAAGTGCTAAATTTAGGGACATGATTGTAAAACGGTGATGGGTGATGGTGGAGTAATGTCCATGTTCTCAGTCTCACAGGTGCATTGTCCATATGCCTGTGGAAGGATGGAGCAGGGGCAGTTCAAGGTTGGACAGGGTGACAATGTGGGACAGTGGGATGACATCAGGGGGTATCGTTTGCTGGCGGGGGTCTTGGCATCCTACTCTGTCTTCTTGTGAGATCTCAGGTTCCGCTTGCGGGGTGGTTCTTCTGCAGGAGGTGGGGTTCTGGTGGCCTGTCGTTGTGTGGTGGCCTCCTGTCCACTAGCGCCGGCGGAGGTGGTAGGCTGTTCCTGGTCCAGGCTAGTGACAGGGGCCCTTTGTCGTGCCACATGGTCCCGCAATGTGGTGACTATCTGGTTAAGGGCCACGACGATGGCCCCCATTGCGGAACTAATGTTCCTCAGTTCCTCTCTGAACCCCATGTACTGTTCCTCCTGCAGTACCTGGATCTCCTGGAACCTGGCCAGTACCGTAGCCATCGTCTCCTGGGAGTGGTGGTATGCTCCCATGATGGAGGAGAGGGCCTCTTGGAGAGTCGGTTCCCTGGGCCTGTCCCCCCCCTGTCGCACAGCAGCCCTCCCAGTTTCCCTGGGCCTCTGTCCCCTGGACGGTGTGCCCACTACCACTGCCCCCAGGTCCCTGTTGTTGTTGGGGTGGTGGGTCAACCTGGGTGCCCTGTAGTGGTGGACACACCGCTGATTGACGTGTCCTGGAGACAGCGGCATGGGCCCGCTGGGTGGGAGCTGTGCTGGTGTTCCCAGAGGGGGTTAGGTCTGGTGTAGCCTGTGGCTGTCTGTGGGGAACCGACTGTCCCGAGGTCCCCGATGGGCCGGGCTGGTCATCTGGGTCCAGGGAGACAGAGCTGCTGTCATCACTGGGGGCCTCTTCTGGGGGTGGGATAGACATCTCTGGACCCTCCGTGGCGGTGTGGTGGCGTTCGGGTCCTGCAGGGGTATAAGAGTATGGTTATTGCCTCTGTGTGTGGCATTTTGTGTAATTGGTGGGTGGCCGTGTACCCCAGTGCTGGCATTCCCTTGTGGGGGCTTTTGTGACGGTGGCTTGTGGGGGTGATGGGTGTGTGCAGTGGGCATGCTTTGGTGATGGGTGTCCATGCTTTGTGGACGCATGCAGGGCTAGGTTTTGGGATGGGTGGGATGTGATGGTGAGCCATTTGCAAGGAGTTGGTGTGATGGGGGTGGGGGTGAGGGTGGGGGTGGGGGTATGATTTGGCATGCAGGTGGGGTGGGGGGAATGAAGTAGTGGAGATTTGCCTTACCAGAGTCCATTCCTCCGCCTACTCCTGCGAGGCCCTCAGGATGCAGGATGTGCAAGACTTCCTCCTCCCATGCTGTGAATTCTGGGGGAGTAGGTGGGGGTCCGCCACCAGTCCGCTGTACCGCGATGTTGTGCCTTGATACCATGGAACGCACCTTCCCCCGTAGGTCGTTCCACCGCTTCCTGATGTCGTCCCGATTGCGTGGATGCTGTCCCACAGCGTTGACCCTGTCCACTATTCTTTGCCATAGCTCCATCTTCCTGGCAATGGTGGTGTGCTGCACCTGTACCCCGAAGAGCTGGGGCTCTACACGAACTATTTCCTCCACCATGACCCTGAGTTCTGCGTCAGAGAACCTGGGGTGTCTTTGGGGTGCCATGGGGTGGTGTGGATGAGGTGAGGGGTGGTGTATGTGTTGTAGAGTGTGGTGAGTGTGGTGGTGTATGGTGTTTTGTGCGTGGAAATTGTGTGGGTGATGTTGTGATTTGCCTCTGTGTGATGGTCTACTCTATGCTGTGCTCTCTCTCTCTGTCCTTCAGTCGCAATTGTGGTCGTAAGGGTTTGTGGGTGATGTGGGTGTGTGTTTTATATTTAATTGGGTGTGTGGGAGTGGTGTGTGTATGTGTCTCAGGTGTGTGTATTTTGATTTGTCCAATGTGGTAGTGTTTTGTAAAGGTGTGTGTATTTTGAGCGCGGCGCTGTGTACCGCCAATGGAATACCGCAATTGAAAGACCGCTGTGGGGATTTGTGGGTCGGAATGGTATGGGCGTATTTTAGTTGGCGTGACGGTGGAGGTTTGGTCATCGCCAGTTTCCCGCTGACCTTTGGTGTGGCGGCCTTTTGTTGGTGTCGGGTTTTTGGCTGTTTGCCAGTTGTGGGTCAGAATGACCGTGGCGGTTTACCGCGACCGCGGCGGTGTTATGGCGGTCTTCTGACCGGCGGTAAGCGCCTTTTACCGCCGAGGTCAGAATGATCCCCTATGTGTTAATGTGGACATGTGGAGGGGGGTAGCCTAAGACCCAGCACTTTACTGAGGATTTTGAAATCCATTTTAAGCATGGAGAAGGGACGAAACTCTGTGATTCAGACTTCCTGAGTTTGGTCTTAGGAAGAGGGACCACAACCACATCTCCAGTAGATTCGGGGAGTGCGTCCAGTCATAGGAATCAGCATATAGCGATTGCAGGTTCGATGCCAGAGTCTCAGTAAATGTGGAGTAAAAGTCTTCAGGAAGGCCATCGGTGCCTGGGGATTTTACCCATCACCATTTTTTAGAGCAGATCTGATCTCCTGTACGGGTTTTGGTCCTACCACCAAACCCTCCAGGTCCTCCCCAGGATGTTCCAGCGGTTGTAGTGTGGCCAGGATTATAGCCTGAATCCCGGTCTGGAGCGGCTCCAGGCTTTTGTACAACATTTTATAATGTTCTCAGAACAAGGCATTAATGGCCTCAGGAGAGTAGAATGACTTGTCATCTCCCGTCTGGATATGTGTCATAGAGGCCCCCTCAGTTTCAGTTCTACTAAGCCAGGCCAACAGCCTGCCTGGCTGTCCTTCCTCCTTGTGTGTCCTGGTAACATAGTTTTTGTAATCGTAGCACCGCAGATGCTCTAAAGTGGCATTATATTGTTCCCGGGCCTCCGGGAGCCTGTCTAATGCCATTGCGTCAGTACCCAGGGCATTATCCAGGTCATGCAGTCTGCCATCTAGGGTCCAAAGTACCCTGTGCAGTTCTTATTGGACATCAACGGATTGGCCCAAGCAGTCTCCCTGATTCACCACCTTAAAGGCCTCACACTCGACTAAACCTGAATATGCTAAGCCCTGATATAGGTCGAAGTATCCAGTGTTGGCCTCCCCAAAGAGTCCTGAAAGCACTTATCTTCCAGGGGCGATGGACTGAGTTGCCATTTTGGGATCTGTGGATGCTCCCCGACAGGTTTTTTCCCAGCAGCACAGGGCTGTAGTCAGAAAGGATACACCCCAAATACTCGGTGTGTGTCACATATTGACTGAGCCTATGGGAACGGGTGTGAAATCGATAGATGTGTGAGAAGTATGAGTAGTCCTGCACCTCCCCATGCTATGTCCTTCAAACATCTGTTAGTTCCCAGTGTTCCAGCCAGTCTCTAATTCCCTTTGCTATCCTATGTGTGGGTGCCCCCGGCAGGGAGGGGGGTGTTGTAACGGTCCAACAAAACATCTGCTGCCCATGTGAAGTCCCCACCAATTAGGGAGTCATCAGTTACTAATTACGCCAGAGGGCCAGAAAGGGAATGAAGGAAGGCCACCTGATCTTGGTTTGGGCGTATATCCTCCCTAATGTTACATCCCTCCCCAACAGCCTACCTGTGAGCAGGACATAGCGGCCCTCTTTGTCAATGATGAAGTAAACAAGCTCTTAAGGAGTACCTGCCCTGATCCAGATCAGTGACCCCCGGGCAAAGGCAGAGTATGAGGTGGAATATAATTGACCTCACCATCTGCGCCGTAGGTTGTACCTCCTTAAGTATTTATGGATGTTATGTTTTTATGCTGAGCCCATGCCCCGGATGTTCCAGGACAGGAAAGTCAGTGTGTGACGTTAGTCAGACATTCCAACGTGTGGTGTGTATGCCCCATCAGAGCCACCCAGGCCCTCCCCACATCAGTCCCCCAAACATTTAGAGCGATCCCTGTGTGAAATAAAGATAATCCCCAGCTCTAAACTCCCCAACCCAAGATCAGCTCAGCAACGGCTATCCCCCAAACTGGAAACTTGCAGACATTGTCTATAGAATGTCTCCTCCAGTTGCCTGGCATGGGCCTGTCCACAAGGGATAGGCTAGAGCGGGATCTGTGCTGCGCGACCCCTACTCACATTTACGGTTCAGAAGTACAGTACAAACTTCAGTCGATCATCTGTTCTGCCCCAATCTTAAGCCCTAAAAGAGGAGCATCCTGGCTACACAGTTGCATCGTTTCTAAGGCAATAGCCCCTGAGAGCCACCCACCCGTCTGCACAGCAAGTAGCGATATCAGTCCCCCCCAGTCCCCCCAGCGATCCTAAAGGCTATTGGTAAGGCATATCAAATCAAGTCGTCCACCGACTGTACAGTCACTATGGGTAGTCCAGCACTGTCCACCTTTGAAGACTCCGAGTCAGACAGTACGGATTTACGCTTGGGGTGTGCCAGTCTCTGAATCTAACTTCTGTGTCATCATGATTTCTGCTACTGCCTGGAGGGCAGCGGCCATTTCTTATGTGAGCATTTCCTTAGTCTGCATCTGCGAGTGCCAGGTCTAGGGAGGGCCTTCAGGAGGGCTGTACCTGCTCTGTATGCTTCCAATCAGTCCCATGCAGTTCCAGGGTCATCACAGAAGTGTGTGGCACCATCAAGTGTTATCTGGAGTTTGGAAGGGAACATCAGGGAGTATTGTAAACCCTTGTCTCGAAGGGATTTCTTAACCTTCAAGAAGGAGGCATGTTTGGTCTGTACTGTGGCGGTAAAATCTGGGAACACCAGCACTTTGCTGTTGCCCACTGTGAAAGGGTCCCCATGGCCTGTGGTCATTCTCAAAGTCTGCCCAGATCTGTTCATTACCTTTCTCTAGTCTTTGCAACTATAGGATGGTCCCAGTTTCTTTCTGAGACTTATGTGCAGCCTGTGCTCTGGTCAACATACACTTGTACACTTCTGCTCTTGGTATTAGCCCGGGGACAATCAAATTACAGCTCATCCCTACATTGACCATGGCCGACATGCCATTGATTTCCACCTCAACTCCAGTAATTGGATACTCCATGTTGTCCCCTCTCAGTACCTAGCCTCTGCCATTGCTACCAAGGAGATTCCTCTGGTTTGAAAAACGTCCTCGCAGCCATCCCAACTTCCTCTCAACCAAATTTCCTCTCAACCATATGTAAGTATCTTTATCCCGAATGGTATTTGGATGGATGTGCTTAAGGGAATCTGGGTCCCTTTCCTGCATGTCTATTTCTGCTCTGCTTGTATAAATGTAAGAGGGCTTCTTGGGTGCCTTCACCCACACTTAGGACACTGGTACAGGATCTTTCACTAGACCGTCCATTTTGCAGTGCCCTTCTTCTGATACCTCTATTAAGCTATCAATCACTTTGAGCATTGAAGAACCTTCCTATCTTCCCTTATCCTTGTGTTCCTGACTTGTAAGCCGGCCCCTTCTACCTGTGTCCTCCTTTGGACCCCCAGGAATTGCCTGGGCCTTTAACCTCCAGTTTGTAACCAGTCTGTTGAGAGTTCCTTTCTTCCCTTGGCTTAGAGACAGACATCCTGCTCTGACCTTTGTTGGTCATGTTAACTAACTGCATGTCAGCTAACAATGCAAGTTTCTCTAGATCCTTTTCTGTCAAATCTGAAGGTATTACATAAATTAGGTAGAGAACTCCTATGTTAGTTTCTCTGTCAGAGTCATTTGGCTAAGGGCATGAAAATCTTTGCCCTCCAACCATCTCTCCCACTCATTCCAATCATGCAACAAACCACGAAGCCAGGCCTCAAATGGAACAAGATATTGGGCTGGTTTTATCCTAAACCATCTGATCAGATCTTCTTCCTTTCACTCATAGCTCATTTACTCAGCCACCGGCATTCTGTCAATGACTGTAGTGCCTTCTGTGGGCATGAGAATCACCAGAGTGGCTGCCTTACACGCGCCATTTGAAGCCTGCCCTCTACAAGCAGTCTCAAAGCTCACAAACCATTCCAAAATATCCTGGCCATTCGCATGTATGTGCAGAAGCTCTGTTGGAACCTTTTTTGCATACATCTGCAGGGTAGGGGAGTGAAATGCCTCTCCCAGCTCTAGCTCTAGCTTTGCTGCCATCTTGAGCTTTTCCTTCTCCAAGGCTATTTTCTTTCTCTTTCCCTCTCCCTCACTTTCCAATTCTCTAGCTCTTGCTCTTCCTTTTCCCTTTCACTCGCCTCTCTCCCTTTTACTTATGTTATTGGTCCCATTCCTCCTGTCTCTCCTGTCTCCTTTCCTAGCTAATCACATCTCTTCCTTCTCAAACTTCCTGGCATGCTCCTCTCCCCGTCAGACTTTGCTTTCTGGAAAGCCAAGTGCAAGTTCAGGTTCTCAATCAGACCTAACCAACCCCAGGGAAAATCTCCATTGAATTAGTGATAGCGTTCTCATGGACAAGTCTTGGGAAATGCTGGAAAGCCAATTTGGGAACATACTCAGGGTCAGTTTGTGGAAGACCTGTGTTGACGGGCTAAAGGAACCTGACACCACAGCAGTCCCTCCCTGGGTTCCCAACATGGTACATTGCCCAGAATCCACCACCCAGTTTCTCTAACTGGTCCTTAACCAAACCCACAAGGATCTCCTTATTCTTGTTTCAGAGAGCTCCCCTCCCTCGAGATACAGATCCCTAACTGATTTAAGGACATGGTTACAAGAGTTCTCTCCCCAGCCTTCCATCTTCCATTGTATTATGTAGGTAATGTTGTGGTAATGCTGCACTTATTTTTCTATTCACAAAAACTGGAATTGGCACTGGCTTGCAAATCTCACTCTGCTTCATGCCAACTGTCAGACCCCCTTCAGGGTGGTGGGCACAGGGGCTACTGGACTGGACCCCAACTTTTGTAGTGGAGGTCTTTTGTCACTGGTACACTGGGGTACTACTATGCCTCTGCGAACTAGGCAGCCCTTTCCGCACTTGACTGTTGGAGTAGCAGGCATGGCAGTTCAAGGCTTCTCATAGAGGTATTGTGGTTATCAAGAGCTCAAAGTCCACAGAAGTCAACAACCAACACACACAGTAACTTGAATGTTCAGCCTAGGGCTTTACTTTTGGTAAAAAAAAAAAAAAAAAAAAAAAACAAGTACCTTAAATACACAACGAAACCAAATACTACATAAGCCATTCATGACTATGTGGTCAAATTTCTGGTTACTCTCTTGAAATAATGATATTTCCACCTGCTCTTCACTCATATCCTTTTCCAACCCAGGTAACTTGTAGGCACTACATTCCCTAAACGTGGTGGCAGAAGCACAGCTTATGCACAATTGCAGGTTATCCCATTCACTCTTATTGGGAGCTGAGAACATACCACAGTCACTTAATTTTACCTGTAGTCTTGTTTGGTAAGTAACAAATCTGCGATGCGAGTCGTCTTGAAGGGTCCCTAGCTTCAGCAGCTCCTGTTTCAGGGATGCATCTTGACACTTGCACGCTGACTCCTGCAGTCGGACAGTGCATGGGAAAAGTCTACGCTGGCAGGGGCCGCTTTCAAAAGACAGAAGGCCTGATGGCACTGGCAGTTAAGGTACCGTAGGTCCAGAAGCTGTGATACTGATGTGGCGTTCATTGGAGAGGTGCAGTTGCGACCTCTAATTACTATTAAGCCATCATCTGCGAGGAGCAGTTTTGGCAGTTAGCAGCGAGGGGCAGTTGTGCTGCCCAGTTCACAGCTGTGGTGGACTGTGGGTACGGCCTAGCTTGGCTGGGTCCTGTCTTTGGGTCAGTTCTTGGTCAAAAACTACATAGAAAGGTAGGGGCGGGTGGACTTCCTCACGATATGGGTTCCTCCTGCCTTTGCTCTTAATTAGTGTTTGCATACTTTAAGTGTGCTGCACACTTGGAACACACTGGACCTCTTGTCCTTGACATTCTCTCCTCCTTCAGGGTCAGTCACACACTTTCCCTCTCTTAGTAGGCAGGCAGGCTTCTAGCCACCTGGCAGATGTACAGGTCCTCCAGCAGAAAATGCAGACTTCAGATTGTGTTGCCTCACATCTGGGAGAGTGGCTCTCAGGCAGGCACCAACCCTGGTTGCACAGCAGCTCTTTGAGTACTCTTAGGAGAAGATTCCAGATATAAGACCTAAGGTGTATTGGTACAACGTGTACAGGTCGTTTATAAGCAATGGGAGGTCCCACCATGTCATGCTCACACCTGACTAAAAGAGACAAAAATGTGGGGGATGACGGTATCACATTAAATTTGATGTCAAGGGGAAGAGAAGGGTTTTAGGAAACTGGGTGACTTTTTTGTAGGTTCCATCTTAATATTATGGGATCAAGTGACTCAGTATTTTGAGTGTAGTACCATAGAGCTGCAGCTAAATTTCAGATAAATAAAATGTTTCTTAAAAAATAGTTATAGGGAATTGAAGACTGAAACGTCTCTGTTGGTTAATAAGTTTTTTGAGAACAAGTTATTAGGGCTGGGCAACTGATATAGGGGGTTATTACAACTTTGGAGGAGGTGTTAATCCGTCCCAAATGTGACGGATATACCACCAGCCGTATTACGAGTTCCATAGGATATAATGGACTCGTAATACGGCTGGTGGTATATCTGTCACTTTACCGTCACTTTTGGGACGGATTAACACCTCTTCCAAAGTTGTAATAACCCCCTTAGATTTCTTTAAAAAGGTGTTGTTCAAACAGTAGTGTTGTTTTTTTAGAAAAAGTTAGTAAAGAAACAGGATGTAAGATAACGCTAAAAGAATGGCAGTATATTAGTGAGGTGGGGTATAAGTCACTTAGAGCAGCAAATTACAAAAGGATGGTATTTCTCGCAAGATAGCTGGGGTATTACACTCCATCAAGGATTAATAGGATATACCCTTTGAATCAGTGCTTTTGCTGTAAGGGGATGGGTTGCGGTGATTTGGGTCATGTTTTGTTTTGCTGTCCAAGACTGCAGGTTTTTTGGGACGATGTTTTTGTGGAGATAAGTAATTTAATTCATGTTCCTATATTACCCGAAGTCACACTGGCTTTATTTGGCTTCTGCCCCGCAGTGTACAAGGATAAGAAGTTCTCCTAATGGTTTATTTCAATCGCGATTGCAGTGGCACATTCCTTGATCTTGCAACTGTGGAAATCAGCAAATGTCCCCATTGTTATGTTATGGTGGGAAAAGATGGATAGAACTAAAATATTCGAAGAGGTATATGCTAAAAGAGTGAAGGCAATTTCTAGGTTTTTTTAAAAGTGGGGGAATGGGAGCCTGTAGTGCCAAGTTTATAATTATTAGACGTTGGAGTTTATGGGGGTTATTTTATGATTTTTCTTAGAGTGGTACTATATATTTTATGATTTTTCTTAGAGTGGTACTATATCCCTATAGTCATTTTAGTGGCTCCAAGAGGAAGGTGAAGACATTGTTAATGGCACTTTATATGTGGGGGGATATTTTTTGAAAATGTTTGATAAACATTGTATGCTTTGTTTTCGGGGGGAGTGGTTGTTTTTAGCGTTGAGGCTATAGCTAATTGGCACATCTGTACTTTTAGTGCGGGTATTTATGTGACAATTTAAACTTCATTTTACGTACACAGGCGCTTTAGTGTTTCGGAGATGTATATGGACTTGACATGGTTGATATGCTTCAAATACATTTGCTATGCACATAGGCATTTTATAGAATCCAATTGCTGTCCAGTATTTTGTTGAGAATGCAGAGGGTGGAAGTCATTGAAACGCTTGCCTACCCTTGCACTTTGCCTCTGTGTTGAGGGGGCTATGGGAGGAATTAAATTATTGTAGGCACTTTGATTGTGGCAAGCTTTTTAGAGCAATGTATGGTTATCAAAGCTGTCTTGCTTGCTGCTTTCTTGTTATTCTGTAGTCTTTTGTGAATTTCGCTCGTTGTTTTAATAATGTAAAGTTTCTTATTTGTCCTGCCAAATAAAAAGAACAAAAATAGTACTCTTAGGAGCACTCCCTTCGTTGGTAATAAAGAAAGAGGAACTTAAACAAAATGGAGTTGTTTGGATCCTACTTATGCACATTTTCTCAACAGGGCATTTGCATCCACTGTCTCAAACTTTAGAACCAGTTTGTGATGGTTCTCTTTCAAGAGTCCTTCTTAGGCTCCCTTCAGACACAGCCTTTGTGTAAAGTAATACTTTTCACAGCAAGAAGCACTGGGGCTCTACCCAAGCAGGAGCACCCATCAAATGGGCTGATGAAGTGTGAGATCTCTCCACCTGGCTATTATCAGACTTTCTAAAGGAGTAACCAGGGACATATAAAAGGGCAAGGCTCGCCAAGAAACGTCCTCGCCTTGAACAATAGAAACTGCAATCTATCCTTCATCCCTACCATCTACCACATGGCAGTGCTCAACAAGAATTATTCAGCAACCCCTTATTAAAAAAATCATATAATTTCTAAAGACAGCCCTGTCTCCATGCTTCTTACGTCAGTGGCTGGATCTCCACTCCAGCCACAGGAATGTAGGCAACACACTTCTACACTCCCACTGTATGTTAAAGCTGTCTTCTTTATCCATCTTGGGCCATGCTGAACCAGGGGCATCCAGAATGGCTTTAGTGCCCAGACTCACACATAAACACAGTCCTACTACCACACATGTACACGCACACAAACTTGCCATACATACATTTTGTCAGCGGAAGGTTCTGGGTGGCACATAACGGTAAGTTTACATGAGGCAGGTCAGTAGACCACACTCTCACTGACTCAGACAAAAAGGGCTGGTCATACTATAAATCACAAAACACTGTATGCTGGTGGCACCGTTTTATGTGCTACAACCAGGACCGGAACAGTAGTCCTCTGTCCACCATGAGGGTATGTTTGGTGCACCGCTCCAGGTCATAACACAGGTTCGGGGCCTTGCATTTTCAGGAATATTCCAGGGCCAAATCAAAAGTGAGAATACCAGATTCAGATGCAGTCGGGCACTAAGGGGACAGTGAACACACCTGTCTACCATGTGCAGAGGGCCTTACCATCCCAACGGACTGTAATAAAAAATGAGCACAACAGAAAATGCGAACCGTAACTATCACACAAAATGTAGTGCTTATGATCTCACAATATTTATACCAAAATGTAGCAGCACCTAACTCCACATTATAATTAGACACCAACACATACTCAAAGTAATAAATATTCTGACGCTTACAGTCCTCTTTTTCATAGTGCTAGGGGTAGTGTGGTATGTAATCTCATCTTTAAGACTATTTATGACATTTGCAAATCAATTATTCATTTCAAGGGGGAACTCATGGACATTGCAGTTGGTGTGTGAGTCACAAGAGGTGAGAAGGGAACAATCACGGTTAAGATCCAAACAAGAGAAAAAAAATATTAACGGGGATGTGCAGCATGGTCATTGAACATTTTAAAATTTAGACATATCTTACATTTCCAAGCAAGAAGCTCATAGGTTTTTCAATAAAATTTGTTTTAGAAATGTGATAGACTGCTAAAGGCTTCAGCTATTTTATTCTGCGATCTTAACATTCATCAATTTGCAAAAACCCAAGAGTTTCATAATGTGAAAAAAATCCCACAAAAACGGTGGACCCCATGACCAGTTTTGTGCCACAAAAGGGTGTACACAGGTCCACAGCGGTGTGGACCAATAAAAAAAAAGACTAATTCAATCAGAGGAAGTTAAACTCGAAAATATGTGAAAATCTGCAAGCATGTGGCCCACATTTTGTCCAGAAAATGGGCACCATTTTTCTGAGCTCACAAATTTCTGTGAATTTCAGGTAAACCGAAACAAAAAAAATATTATAATGAAGCACCACTGAAAGCAAGTCAGGAAGAGAGACAGAGTGAGGTTCCTGTGTCCAGCATTGGGCTGTGTATGAGCAAAGGGCATGCCCAGTAGAAGGCTGATGTCCATTTGGGTTAGATGACCAGCACATGCAAAGCTGTGGTGGACTACTCTCCGCAGGTTGTGAGTGGCCATACAGTATACTGAACACAGTAGATCTTAAAAAAAAAAAAAAATCACTGAAAAACACAGTTAAAGTTTAGTTATGATTTCGTAAACAAAAAACAGGAAAATCACTGAAACTCATTATTTTAACCTGTGGGTTCCCCTGAAGGAGATGAAGAAATTAGCCAAAATACAGCGAAAATTTTGTTTAAAAAACAAAATGGGAAAAAAGGGCTGCAGAAGAAGGCTTGTGTTTTTTCCTCTGAAAATAGCATCAACAAAGGGTTTGCTGTGCTAAAATCACCATCTTCCCAGCTTTCAGGAACAGGCGGACTTGAATCAGACAACCACATTTTTCAACACAATTTTGGCATTTTACTGGGACATACCCCATTTTTACTAGTTTGGAAACCAATGCTGGATATTGGAAAGCTATACATTTCTGAAAAGTAGACAAAATGCTGAATTCACCAAGGGGTCATTTGTGTAGATCCTACAGGGTTTTCCTACAGAAACAAACAGCTGAAATAAAAAAATATTGAAACTGAGGTGAAAAAACTGCCATTTTTCTCCACGTTTTACTCTGTAACTTTTTTCTATGATGTCAGAGTTTTGAAAGCAATATACTGTTACGCCTGCTGGACTCTTCTGGTTGCGGGGATATATAGGGCTTGTAGGTTCATCAAGAACCCTAGGTAGCCAGAACCAGCAAATGAGCTGCACCTTGCAATGGGTTTTCTTTGTAGACCGGGTATACAGCAATTAATTTGGTGAAATATAAAGACTGAAAAATAGGTATCAAGGAAACCTTTGTATTTCCAAAATGGACACAAGATAAGGTGTTGAAAAGCAGTGGTTATTTGCACATCTCTGAATTCCGGGGTCCCCATACTAGCATGTGAATTACAGGGTATTTCTCAAATAGATGTCTTTTTTACACACTGTCTTACATTTTGGAAGAAAAAAATGCAGAGAAAGACAAGGGGCAATAACACTTGATTTGCTATTCTGTGTTTCCCCAAGTCTCCCGATAAAAATGGTGCTTCACTTGCGTGGGTAAGCGTAATGCCTGCGACAGGAAACGCAGCATGGACACATCACATTTTTACATTGAAATCTGACGTGTTTTTTGTAAAGTCCCTGGCTGTGGATTTTGGCCTGTAGCTCAGCCGACACCTAGAGAAATCTACCAAACCGGTGCATTTTTTAAAACTAGACACCTAGGGGAATCCAAGATGAGGTGACTTGTGGGGCTCTCACCAGGTTCTGTTACCCAGAATCCTTTGCAAACATCAAAATTTGGCAAAAAAACACCTTTTCCTCACATTTCGGTGACAGAAAGTTCTGGAATCTGAGAGGAGCCACACATTTCCTTCCACCCAGAAAGTTCTGGAATCTGAGAGGAGCCACAAATTTCCTTCCACCCAGCGTTCCTACAAGTCTCTCTATAAAAATGGTACCTCACTTGTGTGGGTAGGCCTAGTGTCTGCAACAGGAAATGTCCCAAAACACAACGTGGACACATCACATTTTCCCAAAGAAAACAGAGCTGTTTTTTGCAGAGTGCCTAGCTGTGGATTTTGGCCTCTAGCTCAGCTGGCACATTGAGAAACCTACCAAACCTGTGCATTTTTTAAAGCTAGATACCTCGGGAATCCAAGATGGGGTGACTTGTGGGACTCTTACAGGTTCTGTTACCCAGAATCCTTTGCAAACTTCAAAAGTTGGCAAAAAAACACTTTTTCCTCACATTTCGGTGACAGAAAGTACTGGAATCGGAGAGGAGCCACACATTTCCTTCCACCAAGCGTTCCCACAAGTATCCCAATAAAAATGGTACCTCACTTGTGTGGGTGGCCCAGGTGCCTGCAACAGAAAAAGGCCAAAAACCTATAGAGATTGAGGGGATAGCACAGCGAGTTGATAAGCACATAATTTTCTTTTATACATCTTTAGGCTGACTCTGCTTTGGGGAGCCACACAAGTGAGGTATCATTTTAGTTGGGAGACACTGGTGGGTAGGAAATTTGTGCCAGAGCGGTGATCCTACAAAGAAAAGTGAGGAAAATATGCTTTTGTAAGCACATTTTGAGGTTTGCAGAGCAGTCTGGGTAAGAAAATGTTGGGGGATCCACGCAAACCACACCTCCATGGACTTTTTGGAGTGTCTAGTTTAAAAAAAATGCCTGGGTTTGGTAGGTTTCCCTAGGTGAAGGCCGCACCCGGGACCAAAAACAAATGTGCCCCTTCCCCCCAAACACAGGTAGTTTTGTAATAGATCATTTTGATGTGCCCACATAAGTCTGTGATATTCTAAACACTAAAATTGTGAAAAGAAACACATTTAGGTAATGTTCAAAAGACCCCTCACCCACTAACCAAGTTGGTGGCATGCCTCATCATCGGGGTCCCACCTGAGACACCTAGTGTGTCAGAGGTGTGCTGCGACGCCTTATTACAGCAGAGCAGGTTTTGTCATTTTTACCACACTTACTGGTTGGATTTGGCACATGGGTGAGTGATAGTTCAGTAGATCAAATTTTATTAACAAGAGATTTCTCAAAAATGAAATGCACTGTTAATAAATGAAGGGCCAAAAAAACTGAACCACTGACTCACAACTCATGAGCTGTAAAGCCACAACAAGGCGCCAACCGCTTTAGAGTCATTCGCACACCTTTCATACATGACATGCACAACACCATTCACGCCACCAGCCACGGGCCCAGCACAACACTCCCTCCAGATACCTCTTCGGGCACAGACTCTACATTTCTTAGTGGGCAAGTCTTTTTTGGGAGTGGGAGGAATGTGATCAGGAAAGTGGCAATCTTTCAATCTAGCCACATCCTCCACCACTGCTACTCTAGGAACCCTTGCCTGTTCCACCAGAATAAGGC
Organism: Pleurodeles waltl; assembly: GCF_031143425.1. Lineage (NCBI taxonomy): Eukaryota > Metazoa > Chordata > Amphibia > Caudata > Salamandridae > Pleurodeles > Pleurodeles waltl. Next base: position 1,895,854,804 of record NC_090440.1, read on the forward strand.
TCTCTATCACTAACAAATTTCAGCCTTTACTCAGGGGAACAATCCTTGAACACAATAAAAGCATTAAAAGTTGCCAAATGAAATAAACGTATGGCCAACTTTTTATACCACAAGTAAGACTTACGAAGAGCAGTGTAATGTTCCAACCTCTGAACTACTCTATCAACACCACCCATGTGCTTATTGTAGTCCAAAATGCACGCAGGTTTGCGCAGTTCGGCAAACTGACCCCAAACAGTCACAGAGGAAGTACCCTCATCATGGACGGTAGTTATCATTTACAAATCCCTCCTGTCTGAAAATTTCAGAGCTAGCAGCTCATCATTCCGCAAGGCACTGCACTGTCCCCTCTCAAGTTGTTTACAGACAAGCTCCCTTGGATAGCCTTTCAGGTTAGAACGGATTGTGCCACTAGCAACAGTGTCCACTCTGAACAACTCCTTGAACTGCACTCCTATGTAGAAATTATCTACGTACAAATGGTGACCTTTGTTAAACACTCGTCTACCAAGTTCCCACACAATTTTCTTGCTAACTCCAAAAGTGGGCAGACAACCAGAGGGGTCAATACTTTGATCCCTACCAGTGTAGACCCGGAAACTATACACGTATCCTGTATTACTTGCTGACAGCATATACAATCTAATTCCATACTGTGCCCTCTTGCTAGGAATGTACTACTAAAAAACAAAACGCCCCTTGAACAGGACCAAAGACTTTTCCACACTTATTTCTTTCCCTGGAACATACACTTCTGAAAACTGATCTACAAAATGATCAAGGACAGGCCTAACCTTAAAAAGATGGTCACAATCAGGGTGATCTCGTTGCAATGCTAAAGCATTGTCAACAAAATGCAGCATCTGAAGAAGAAGCAAATAGTGATGAAACATAGCCGTTGCCATCAAGGGACTAGTAGACTAATAAGAGGCCAATGATGGCTTGCTTATCAACCCCATCAAAAAGTCAAACCTAAGAACTTTTTCATCTCTTCCAGATTTGCGAGAACCCACTGTGTAGCTCTAGACTGAGGCCTAAGTCTGGCAGCATTGTCCCTCAAGTACTGCTCCACATACAAATTAGTCTGCTCAACAATATCCTCAAAAAATACATTGTCCAAAAACAACACAAAGAAATTGACAGGCAAAAAGTTTTCCGTATTTACTCTACACCCTGGGAGACCAGTAATGGCAGGCAACTGTGGCTGCTCCATGTTTGGGGCAACCCAGGTGTCAGGTCTTCTTCGAAAGGGAAACCTTTCAGCCCCAGGCTGCTGCACTATTGGCACATCAGTGTCCTCCTCTAAAACAGGCCCTTCATCTGCACTCAGAGTGGCTTCCTCATCAGAAGATTCCTCTCGGACAGAACACTCACTGCCATAATCTCTCACTTCCTCCTCTGCCTCAGATGAAGAGTCAGTCTCATAATCATGGTCAGAAAATGACTAAAAAAGCATGCCAACAACCTACTGAATGGTCACTCTGCAGCCAGCCATGATCCTTTCTTACAACAAATGCATTGCCAAAAACAACCAGTACTGTCTAAAACCAGTAATAAACAAAGTGTGGCTTTATCACAAAGAGTTATGTACTAAAAAATTATACTACTCACTTGCCTGAAAAAGCTAGACTCACCAGCAAGTACTCTGCACAGACACAGCAATCACCAATGATATCCCACTAAAAAGAAAAAAAGAAAAGCAAATTAGACATAAGACAACACAAATATAATTCTGCGCAAATCTAAGGACAATTTCACACACAATCCTGCATTTAGTACACTACCTACAAACATGCCATTTGTGCATGTCAACAATACTCCTTTGGAGTAAATTGCTTTTACTTACCTAAAACATGCAACTATGCAAACCGCAGGTCAACTACTGCCAAAACCACAAGGATCCACAGCAAAGGAAACAAAAGCTTTGAACTAGAACAAAATGAAGAAATAAACTGTTATAATCACAAATACAAACACCCCGCCACCAAGAATTTACAAATTTTCTTTGGTGTCTAAGTGGCTTAAAAAAGAATAGGCCGATCTGCATCCCAAGGGGGGGCAGAAATGGCCATCAGTAATGTGCCCTCTTTGGAGGGGGCGACCCTTGCCAAAGGGGCCGCCGCCCCTCATAAAACAAACACACACACACACACACACACAAGAGCCCTGGTGCCTAAGTGGATTCTGCCCCCCTTGGGGCAGATGGGCCTAAAGAAATAGCCCGATCTGCCCCCAAGGGGGGCAGAAATGGCCAACAGGTCTGTGCCCCCTTTGGGGGCGACCCTTGCCAAAGGGTTCGCCCCAGCACAAAAAGAACAAAGGGTAACAAAAAAAAAAATCCCTGGCATCTTGGTGGCTTTCTGCCCCCCATGGGGCAGATGGGCCTAAAAAGATTAGGCCTATCTGCCCCCAAGAGGGGCAGAAATGGCCATCAGTAATGTGCCCCATTTGGGCGGGCGACCCTTGCCCAAGGGGTGCTCCCAAGACACAAAACACACAACACAATCCCTGGGGCCTAGTGGGTTTCAACCTCCCCGGGGGCGAGATTGGCCAAAAACATGGCCGATCTAGCCCAAGTGGGGGCCAAAACATATAAAAAAATATTGCCCCCAGGGTGCTGCCTGAATACATTATTTAAAATGGAATCCCTGGTGTCTAGTGGGGTTCGAGCCCCGGGGGGGGGCCAAAACACAGATATACGTATGCCCCCAGGGGAGCGACCCTTGCACAAGGGGTCGCTCCTCAAAATAAAATGAACATAACATCCCTGGTGCCTAGTGGTGGAGCAGGAATCCATTAAAAACAAGCACAGGGGGAAAGGAAAAAATCTTTCCTTTCCCTCTGTGTCTGTTTTCCACCCCCAACCGCCCCCCAGGAGAAGGACTCACTGTACACATGTCCTCTTTCCTAACGCGCTGGAAGCAAATGGCTTCCAGCGCGTCCTCGGCAGCATTTGATGACATTGGCGTGCTGTGAACGCGCTCACATCATCAGATTGCCGAGGGTGGGGTCGGGGTGGAAGGGGATACAATTCCCCTTCCATCCCCTGCTGGGGGGTGTGGAAGGGAGGCTCACGGGGGAGTGCTAGCGCTCCCCTCATGGGCCGGGTGCAGGACGAGCTGGTCTCGTCCCCAGCACACGGGAACCATGTACGAGGACGAGACAAGGTCGCCCCAGGCACCCTAACGGTTAAACCTTTAAAAGTGGTATCTTGATTTGTGTATGTTGGATTTTTGTCGTTTTGGTTTACTGTGTGTGTGTGTGTGTGTGTGTGTGTCTGTGTACACTAATACTTTACACATTGCCTCTGAAGTAAGCGTGACTGTTTGAGCCAAGCTATCTACGGGGTGAGCAGGGGTTTTCACATATGTGTGGCTCCCTTACCCTGACTAGAGTGATGGTCCCTACTTGGACAGAGTACAAGCCACTGCCAACTAAAGGCCCAATTTCTAACATTGGTGATCAGCGGTGAGGATTGTACTTATATTTGTACTTTACATAATTGCGATTGGTGTACACTACATCCATATTGCAGACCATGACACCCCAAATTACTGGTTTGATCTTTCTCTTTTTGCAACTTTAGAGTTTTATTCCCAGTCATGTCTCCGTCTGGTGAGCCATCAGTTGGAGCTGCAGATTTGGTGTTTGAGCAGGAGAGATTGGAGACCTATTCGGTACCTCAGCTCAATTAATTCTGCAAGGATCCCAAATGTTCTATTGAAGTCCTTACTGGGAAGGAGGATTTGAAAAATGCGCTGACGGCCTGGTTGGCAGCAAAGGAGGTTGGTGAGCACACAGAGGAGGAGAATGCTATTGTGAATATAAAGGAGCATTGTGAATCAGAATCTACCTAGGAGGAGGTACCTTCTAGGGCAAGCGGCAGTGTTTCTTCAAGAGCTCTGTCCCCAGAAACCGGAAGATTTGAATAACAAAGTTTCATTTTCCTTCAAACCTGGTTTGAAACGGATTACAAGTGGTTGAAGATAAATTGGGTTAAAATGGAGAAAAATAAGATTGAAAATGATGACTGTGATGTTATTGGTACTGCATTGGCCCATGGGCCCACCTATTGGCTGTGCAGAGTGCAGGCCTCACTATAAAGGCCTGTAAGTGCTAGATAGGGCAGAAGTCTGTGATGTAGTTGAGGCACCAGGTAGCAAGCGGCCAGGTGGCACCCCTACAAGCCATGATTGACACTGTTCTGGCTTGGGCACCCCCAAGAACCAGACAGAGGTGAAGGCTTTTTTAGGCCTCACTAGATACTACAGGAGATTCCTCAAGGGGTATAACAACATTGTTGCCCCCTTGACAGAGCTGACTTCCAAGAAACGGACACATCAGATGATCTGGACAGAGGCATGCCAGACTGCTTTTGCACCCTAATGGAAGCCATGTGCACCACACCCGTGCTGAAGGTTCCTGACTTTTCTAAGCAATTTGTACTGCAGACAGACATCTCAGAGTATGGTGTGGGAGCTGTGCTTTCACAGCTATACAAAGAGGGCCTAGACTAACCTGTACCCTTCATTAGTAGGAGGTTACTTTCCAGGGAGCAAAGGTGGAGCGCAATAGAAAGGGAAGCTTTTACTGTTTTCTGGGGGCCGAAGAAGCTAAGACCCTAATTGTTCAGGACTCACTTCCGCGCTCAGACAGACCGCAGGCCCCTCAGATGGGTAACGCAGATGAGGGGTGAGAATTCTAAACTGTTGATGTAGTCCATCTCTTTGAAGGGAATGGACTCTACTGTGGAACACCCCCCCTGGAACAGAACACACCAATACTGATGGTCTTTCCAGGTTGTTCTGCTTTAGTGATAGTGAGCGACCTCTGACCTGATTTTGGTCAGGAGACCGCTCCCCCACGTCCGCAGCACCACCAAGCTGGTCCCCTGTCCGTGACCCTGCACGCGCTGCCAGTCGCGCGTTCGAGGCCCTCCTCCACCTGCAGGCATCCACCTGCGCCTCATCCCTGGTGTCTAGTGGGCTCTGGTAAGCGCCACTAGACTTGTGCTTTGTGCCGTTTTATGTGATTGTGACTTGTTCTCTCTGCCTTGAATTATTGTGTATTACTGTGCCATTCATGCTGTTCATGTTATCATGACTCGTTTTTTGTGCCCTGTATTAGTGTGCCGTTCACCCCTCAGTTTCTCCTTCTGTGCCTTTTTCCAGTTTTTTCCGCCGCTTTTGCCCCTTGTGCGCTCCCCTTGCCACCGGCTCTATCCGAGCCGCTTTCCCCGCCGCTGACTCCCTGTGGCCCCGCCCCCCTCGTGCCCCCATTCGCCGCTCCCTCCCAGCTGCTCCTCCCTCCCCCCTCCCTTCTTAATGGCAGTCGCTGCGCGTCGGCGCGCCCGTCTGCGCCCGTCCGCGCCTGGACCGCGCCCAGCGCCACCACCCCCGGTCCGCGAGACCCCTGCACCTCCAGACGCTGCTACACGGCCGACCAACTCAATGCTCTCAATCCCGGCCGCACCACAGCATGCTCCCAGTCCTCACCAAGGAACACCCACGGACCCTTCTCATGCCGCACCTGCAGTTTCACCTGTGACAGAACAACGAAACAAAGACCGAAACTAACCACCTCCACTGCATACTCCTCAACACTCGCTCCACACGCAAGCACGCCATCGAGCTCTGGGACCTGCTCGACTCCACCGCCCCAGACGTAGCCTTCCTGACCGAAACCTGGTGGAACGACTCCTCGGCGCCCGACATCGCAATAGACATCCCGGACTCCTACAAGATAATCCGTAGGGACCGCAACAACTGAATCGGAGGATGAATAGCCATCGCCCACAAATCCTCCCTCAAGGTCGACACCCACACTGACGACTCCCTCAAGACTGCCGAACACCTACACTTCTGCATCCACACCGACCCCAACACCACTCTCAGAGGAACGCTCATCTACAGACTCCCTGGACCACGAGCACCATTCAGCAAATCCCTCGCCGATCTCACCAGCACCCACCTCAACGGATTACATCCTCCTCGGGGACCTAAATTTCCACCTGGAGAACAACAACAACACCAACTCCACTACTCTGATCGACAACCTCACCAACCACGGCCTCAGACAATTCGTCAACACACCAACCCACATCGCCAGCCACACATCTTCTCCTCAAGCGCCCTCGTCACCTTCAACCATACCACCGTACTCCACTGGACCGACCACCACTGCATCCACTTCACCTACAAGAAACATACCGAGCACCATCGCACCCAACAACCACCCCACTGATGTTGGAGCAAAGTAACGGAAGACCAGCTTTCCAACACCCTCGCCCAGAACCCACCCCCGACTCCACCGACCCAGACACTGACGCCCACAACCTCACCCTGTGGATCAACGACTGCGCCAACACCCTCGCGCCACTCAAAAAATCCACCAACAATCAAGCCAGAAGAAAAGCCATCTGGTTCACTGACGAGCTCCTAAACTCCAAACGTGACTGCCGAAAGCTAAAAAAGGAATGGCTCCTCAAACGCACACCTGACAGCCTCACAGCCCACAAGGACCCCACCCACAAGCACCACCAACTCATCAGACAAGCCAAATGATCCCACTTCAAAGACCGCCTGGACAACAACGCACACGACAGCAAAGAGCTCTTCAGCATCGTGAAAGAACTCTCCAACCCCAGCGCCAACGTCAACGACATGCCTCCATCCCAAGAACTCTGCAATGCACTGTCCACCTTCTTCCACCGGAAGATCACCGACATACACGACCGCTTCGACGCCACTCCCACGCCAGACCCCACCCCCGAACGCTCCACCTGTGCAAACCACCTGACCTCCTGGACCAACGTAAACGACACAGAGACACGCAAGATCATGAACTCCATCCACTCAGGATCTCCGTCAGTCCCCTGCCCCCACCACGTATACAACAAAGCAGACTCCACCATCGCCCCCCAACTACGGAAGGTCATCAACATCTCCTTCGAAACAGCGACATTCCCTGAAAAATGGAAACACGCCGAAATCTGCGCCCTCCTCAAGAAGCCCAAAGCAGACCCCAACGACCTCAAGAACTTCCGACCCATCTCCCTGCTCCCGTTCCCAGCAAAGGTGATTGAAAAAATCGTCAACACACAACTAACCAGCCACCTCGAAGACAACGACTTCCTAGACCCCTCCCAGTCCGGCTTCAGACAAAACCACAGCACCGAAACCGCCCTTCTTGCCGCCACAGACGACATCAGACGCCAAATGGACAACGGCGAAACATCAGCCCTCATCCTCCTGGACCTATCTGCCGCCTTCGACACAGTCTGCCACTGCACCCTGAAATCACGCCTCCACGAAACCGGAATTCAAGGAAAAGCCCTTGACTGGATCATCTCCTTCCTCTCCGGCAGAACCCAGAGAGTCCGCCTCCCCCCCTTCCGCTCCGAAGCCACCGACATCATCTGCGGCGTCCCCCAAGGCTCATCCCTCAGCCCAACGCTGTTCAACATCTACATGGCCCCCCTCGCACAAGTGGCCCGACAACACAACCTCAACATTCTCACCTACGCCGACGACACCCAGCGCATCCTCTCACTCACCAAAGACCCGCGCACCGCCAAAACCAACCTCCACGAGGAATGAAATCCATCGCCGAATGGATGAGAAACAGCCGTCTGAAACCAAACTTGGACAAGACAGAGGTCCTCATCCTCGGACCCACCCCCTCCACCTGGGACGACTCCTGGTGGCCCACCGCACTAGGAACCTCACGACACCGTCCGACCACGCTCACAACCTGGGCTTCATCCTCGACTTCTCCCTCACCTTGTCTAAACAGGTCAACGCAGTTTCCTCCTCCTGCTACAACACACTCCGCATGCTCTGCAGAATCTACAAGTGGATCCCGACAGAAACAAGAAGAACAGTGACACAGGCCCTCGTCAGCAGCAGGCTGGACTACGGCAACGCACTCTACACAGGCATCCCAGCAAAAGACCTACTACGCCTCCAACGCATCCACAACGTACCCCGCCACAGCCACATCTCCCACCACCTGAGAAACCTTCACTGGCTCCCCGTGGACAAAAGGATCACTTTCAAGCTTCTTACCCACGCTCACAAAGCGCTCCACGACACCAGACCAGCCTACCTAAACAACAGACTCAGCTTCTACACCCCCACCCGTCAGCTCCGCTCCACTAACCTCGCCGTCATCCCCCGCATCCGACGAAAGACCTCCGGCAGCTGATCCTTCTCATACCTTGCCGCCAAACCTGGAACACCCTCCCCACCAACCTGCGACAGACCCAAGACCTACTCACCTTCAGAAGACTCCTCAAGACCTGGCTCTTCGAACAGTAACATCAGAACCCTCCTCCCCCCAGCACCTTGAAACGTAGTGCGCTTCATAAATTCAATGATTGATTGATTAATTGAACTCCCAAGAGGTTGGGTAGTTCTCCCCACTTTCAGCTGGGGGGGATCACAACACGTGTTAGACCTGTCAGCTCTTTGCATGCTTTTCTGTCTTTTTGCTTCTGACCTCCTGTTTTTGATCCTATGCTGAATTTAGTCTTTGCTGGCTTTAGCACCCTGGGCACTTTACCACTGCTGACCAGTGCTAAAATGTAAGTGCTTCCTGTGTAAATCTTATTGGCGATTGCTTTATCCATGATTGGCATATTTGATTTACTAGTAAGTCCCTGATGAAGTGCACTATGTGTGCCCAGGGCCTGTAAATCAAATGCTACTAATGGCCCTATAGCACTGATTGTGCCACCCACATGAGTAGCCCTGTAAACATGTCTCAAACCTGCCACTGCAGTGTCTGTGTGTGCATTTTTAAACTGCCTTTTCGACCTGGCAAGTGCACTTGTTTGCCAGGCCCAAAGCTTCCCTTTTACAACATGTAAGTCACCCCTAAAGTAGGACCACAGCTGCCGAAGGGCCAGGGTGCAGTGTGCTTAAAAGGTAAGACATGTACTAGTGTGTTTTTCATGTCCTGATAGTGAAATACTGCTAAATTTGTTTTTCACTATTGTAAGGCCTATCTCTCCCATACTGTAACATAGGGATTTCCTTGAAATATGTGATTTCCCATTGGGAGCAAATAGATATATGGAGTTTATGGTCTCTAAACTCACAATTTAAAAATACATTTTTTGGTGAAGTTGGTTTTCGAATTGTGAGTTTGAGAATGCAGCTTTAGAAAGTGGACATTTTTTTTTTTGCTTAACCATTTTGTGCCTCTGCCTGTCTGCTGAATACACCTCTGGGTCAGGATGACAGTTGGGCTGTTTGTGCATTCCCTCTAGACAGTCACCCAAAGGGAGCTGAGGTGTGCCCTGCCTATCCTGTTGGCCCATCACCAGGCTGATGGGTCCTCCTGAGCTAGAGTGGCAGGAGGAGCTGACACCTGGTCCTGAATAGTGCTGTGCCTGTCCTCACACAAAGCAGTCTCCAACCTCCTAGAGTGTCTGGAGCCAGGGCAGGGAAAGGCAGGGTCTTGTGCACTACAAAGACTTCTCTTTGAAGCTTGCCTATTTATCAAATACAGAAATGGGTATAACTACTGGACCTCTGACACCACGTAGTTAGAACACTTCTGGATTGGGTACATTCTGCCAGGAAGAAAAGCTGGATGCTGTAGGAGGGACTGCCACTCTGCCTGTTGCTTTGTTGTGCTGTCCCGCTGCTTGCTGCTTCTGTCCTGGAAGTGAAAGGACTGGACTTGGCATTCTGCATCCTGCTTCCAATGGTTCTCCAAGCACCTGGACTGGACTTGCCTCCTGTTAAGAAGTCTCAGGGACATCAAAGACTTCATCTGCCAGTGCCTGGGTTATTCTGCTGAGAGTCCTGACTTGCCTACTGGTGTCAACTCCAGTCCGTGGGCCCTTGGAAGTGTAAGTTGGTGATCGGAAGGAGAAAATTCATGCATCAATGCGCCATGCCAAAAAGATCGACGCAGCGCATTTCTCGCGGCTGAAAAATCAATGCAGCGCCTGCCCCCCCGGCCGGAGAATTGACCCAATACTTGTCCTGCGGGTGCAGAATCGACACAGCACCTGTTTCACCGTGGTCCCATCAACCCAGCCCATCTAGATTTTCCACACATCGTCCCTCGGTGCCAATTTCTCATCGACCCCCTCAATAAGGAACCGTGTCCATGTGTCAGGAAATCGAAGCATCGCCTTTCCTGCAAGGAAAGAATCAACGCATCATCTCTCCTGTCAGTAAGAAACCGATGCATCGTCTTACCTGAGAGGAACGAGCCGACGCATCACCTCTCCTGCAAAGTGAGCAACCGGTGCATCATTTTGCTTTTCCGGTGTGTGTGTGTGTGTGTGTGTGTGTGTGTGTGTGTACACAAATACTTTACACATTATCTCCGAGATAAGCCTGACTGCTTAAGCCAAGCTTCCAAGGGGGTGAGCAGGGGTTATCGTAGCTGCCTGTTTCCCTTACCCTGACTAGAGTTGGGGTCCGTACTTGGACAGGGTGCAAACCCCTGCCAACTAAAGACCCCATTTCTCACAAGCAGTCAAAACATCCACAGTGCCAAAGGAAAATAAAATACAATGCTTAAAGGTGATTTAATTAATTGTGTATGGGAGGATAGTGAAGTGAAAAGATGAACAATAGTACCTGCAGAAGAAGAGGGTGGCAGGACGGTGTAGTGAGAAAAATAGTGATGTGTGAGATATGCAGATGGAGGATTGCAGCATGATACGGCGTGACAATGGGAATAAGTATCTAACAGACAGAGAGACAGCAGGACAAAGTGGTGCGAAGGGGAACAGAAGTGATTGAGACACTCTGAAGACCTCTTCCCCTTCCACAGATCTTACAAATTATTAATTCTGTCTCACATTTGCAGAATTTAAACATTTTCAATTTTTAGTACTAACAACAAAATCGTTATGACTCATTTATTTGATACTGCCAACAAGCATTGGCAAACCCAGTAGGTCTGGTTTGCTTTTAGGTCTATGGGGGTTATTCTAACTTTGGAGGAGTGTTAATCCGTCCCAAAAGTGACGGTAAAGTGACGGATATACCACCAGCCGTATTACGAGTTCCATAGGATATAATGGACTCGTAATACGGCTGGTGGTAAATCCGTCACTTTTCTGTCACTTTTGGGACGGATTAACACCTCCTCCAAAGTTAGAATAACCCCCTATGTCTGTTGTGTTATATGTCAGATTACAATAACATACAGCTGACAGAGAGGCACCCAAATACTGACCCAGATGGCTTGCTTTGTAAAACACAAAATTCTAGCTTTCATGTTGTAAGCCACACCCTTAATTGTGTAGGTCAAGCAACTTGTAAAGTTTTCATAGTTATGCTTTTTTGCCAGTGCCTCTTTTAGAGACCCCTGTCTTTTTCATCCCACTTAAATCACAGGCTGCCTGGGGTGATGACCAGAGTGATCTGATCAGCAAACAGTGTGGGAGCTTCACTCTCCTCTCGAGTCTTGTGTGTGATGTTTGCATACTTGGGACACAGTGCTTCAGCAGTTGAAATCAGCTCCTAAATTATGTTTTCCCCACTACAGCTTTGGTTTTCCTCTATCTGTATCCCTTCATGCTTGAGATGTATGAGATATAGGATCTGCATTCCATGTAGGATCCAAACAAAATCCAGCTTTATTCACTGTCCCCAGGTTGAAGTTGGGTCTACAAAGCCCCCAGCATTGCACCATTCACTCCCCCTTAGATTCCACCTATACTGACACCCATTGTGACAGTAGGTCACAGGGCCAGTGTTTCTGGTTCCATATTTACTCTGAGAATAGCAGAACAAACAGGTAAACTTTACTGACAGTTCATTAGCATTCCAACAATTAGTTTTTATAGTGTTTCATGTTGTCTCATTTTGAAGCGCTGTAAATCATATGCTAATAAATAGGTGCAATTGGTTAAAACAGTTGGTGGAGTCACAGTTTGTTGTAATCAATGATGAATGCTTGAAGGTTATAAAAGAAGTAGGTTTATTAGCTTAGTTGTAGGTTATAGATAAAACCCCACCAGGAGCAGCATCCTGCCGCTCAGCCCCTTCTCACTCCAACTGTCCACTCATCCAAGCACAAACACTGTCACCATTCCAAACATACACTGACCTCACTCACTGGCTGAGGTAGTGAGGAGAATGCATAAGATAGAAAGAGGCCACAACACAGTTGCATGTGTGACCCTAGAACTGGAATGTACATGCCAAAAACAGGTTATGCATCTTTTTGAGAAGGCTCACTGCTATTATTTCTGGAATGAGCTTCTCCTACACTTAGCAGTGGTCACGTCATAGTGTCATATCAAAGTCATCATGTTGGTCGGTATAGAATCTTCTCTTACTGGGGTATGACACATGAATGCACATAAAACAACTCCAAGTCAGTGTGCAGTATCAAATGCTTGCCCATCACAGAGATTTATTATGCCTTGTTTCCATGCAAATAGATGTTCATGCCCTTCAAAGCTCTAGCCCATTTTTACAACTCAGCATATGCACAAGGGGACCAGCTCGAAATTCAGCAGCATCAAGGTCATTTACACACATCTATCCATCTGGGCACACAAGCACACCCACACACAAGACCCTTCCATACATACACATACATACACGCACCACAGGCATACACATATCCCAGATACCCAAAATGGCCTTTAATCTACCCATGCTCACAGACTAACCGTCAAATACCCTTGCAAAGGTACCCACCAATTTACAGACAAATTTAGCATTCATCAAAGCACACAGTCACAAGCTATCCAGACTCCCTCTCACATCATCCACTTCTTCTTCCATTTACTCTTGTATCAATACATCCATTCAGCACTCCACACATAACATAATATACCAAGACAGGACATGACATATGCATTTGTAAGTGTATGTCCAGCCCATGGGGCATATTTACCCATTTTACTTGCTTCTCCATCCATGCACTTACCAGACAACACAACCACACTGAAACATACATACCAAATAGACAAGTGTGTTTGTACTGTTAATGCAGACTGTGCGGTGCATGATATTGAGAGAGGAGATCTCACTGACTCTTTCTGAGTTTTATCTGCTCTGTGGCAGTAGGGAGCTTGTGTTACTGCTGCAGTGTCAGGGAGGGAAGCTTTCACTGCTGTTACAATGCTGTCCCTTTTCTCTGAAGGAGAGACGCTTGCACGTCTGCCCAGTTGTACCTGTTGTGTGAGGGATTCTGTGGTGTACTTCTCCTCTGAATCTTGGAAAACTTGCACTGCTAATACTCAGCTGTGCTTGTTCTGTGAGTGAAGCTTGCGCTGCTGATGGCGTGCTGTGCCTAATATGTGAGGGAGGGAAGCTTGCACTCTGATGTTTCAGAAGTGTAACTCACACCCACTATTGTTCACCTGTTGGTTTCATGGGGGTGCATCTGGCTGTGGATTTTAGCTAGGATTGTGAGCAGCCAGTAGATGTTCCTTTCTTCTTCTATGAAGACACCTGAAGAAGAGTTGTCATGTTTCTTAGAGAAGAATACTCAACATTTCTATATATGCTCAGTTTTTGGAAGGGCAAGGAGATAGTATTTGCATAGCAGTTTGTGTAAAACTTCTGTATTCTTTTTCTTTAACAGCAATTCTGCCTCTGTTTTCAATAAAAGAAATTAGGAATAGTATAAAATCAATCAATCAATCATTTGTAAAGGGCAACACTATGACCCCTACGGGTATCTGGGCGCTGAGGATGCTGCAACTGCGTAAAAAAGTCAGGTATTTTGCTGTTTTCTGAAGACTTCCAAGGAGGGTGTTGTTCGGAGGTGAAGGTCATTCCAGGCTTTGGTGGCGATGAAGGAGAAGGCGCGGCCCCAGCTGCGGGTGGGATGGATGCTGGGGCTTGTGCGAGTGAAGAGGAGCGAAGGTGTCTTGAGGGGAGATGGAAGTTCAGCCAGTGGTTGATGTAGGACGGTCCCAGTTTGTGAAGGCTTTGTAGGAGTGTGTGAGTGTCTTGAACTGACATCTTTTCTGGATTTGGAGCCAGTGGAGTTTCCTGAGATGAGGAGTATTGTGGGTGTGCTTGGAGAGGTCCAGGATGAGTCTGGTTGCCGTGTTCTGAATTGTCTGGAGTCTTACGAGGAGCTGGGAGGGGATACTGGTGTATGGTGCATTGCCGTAGTCGAGGCAGTTGGTGACGAGGGCTTGTATGACGATCTTTCTGGTGTTTACTGGGATTCAGCTGATGATCTTGAGTAGCATGTGTAGGGTGTGGAAACAGGAGGAGGTGACCGCATTGACTTGTTTCATGGTCAGTTGGCTGTCCAAGATTATGCCGAGGTTGCAAGCGTGGTCACTCGGTGTGGGAGTGGGTCCAAGTTCTTCCGGCCACCAGCTGTGGTCACAAGCGGAGGTGTTCTTTGCAAAGATTAGTACCCCGGTTTTGTCGGATATCAATTTGAGACAGCTTTCTCTCATCCAGTCGGCTATGTCGGTCATGGCGTTGCAGAAGTTGGTTTTGAAGTTAGAGGGGTCCTTGGTGAGCGAGAGGATGAGCTGTGTGTCTTTGGTGTATGAGATGATGTTAAGTCTGCGGGCTCTGACGATGTCCGCAAGTGGTTGTTATGTAAATGTTGAACAGCGTGGGGCTGAGCAATGATTCTTGGGGCACGCCGTATATGATGTTCTTGGGAGCGGAGGAGAATGGAGATCGGTAGATGCTCTGGGTGCAGCCTGAGAGGAATGAGGTGATCCACTTGAGGGCATGTTGTTGAATGCTGATGTTGTGAAGTCTGTCAATGAGGATGTGGTGGGCAACGGTGTTGAATGCTGCAGACAGGTCGAGGAGAATCAGAGCCACTGTTTGTCTTTGGTCGAGGAGGGTTCTGATGTCATCTGTTGTGGCGATGAGTGCGGTCTTGGTGCCATGGTTGGCCCGTAAACCTGATTGTGATGCGTCGAGTAGGTAGTTCAGTTCTAGGTAGTCAGTGAGCTGTCAGCTGAGCGTTTATTATGGAGGGGCCTGATGCCTGCGTGCTTCCATCCGTCTGAGAAGAATGCTGTGGAGATGGACACCTTGAGGAGGTTGGTTAGTTCAGTACTGATTATGTTGTATCCGAGGTTGAAGAGACACACAGGGTAGCCCATTAGAACGTAGCATATGTCCCATCCACTGTTATGTGCAGTGCAGTGACTGTAATACACTTATACAGCAAACTTAACATCCACGAAGTTCTGACGGAGGTTGAACGTGGCAAGCAGTTCAAGCATTGACCCATATGTGCCATAGTAATTCAGCCTCGGGTGAGTGCAGCACCAATGGGTTTGAATCTGTAGGTGAAGATGAGGTCATGGCATGAGTATCTGTACTACCTTTACTATCTGCCTTCTACCTGTGCACTTTCCCTTGGAAAGCACACCTACTGTAAGCTTTTCTTACCCGTTCATATCTCTGTCCTCATCTGAGTCCTGACTAATCCTGTATAATTGCTAAGTGAACTATACTAATGCCTTCCTTCCCTAGCTACTTGAAGCTCAAGAAACCTAAACCTTGTCTTTCATGCACCATCAGCACACTTACTGTGCTAAATCCAACTCCATCCAGTTTGTGGATGCAAGCTGGGGGTGTCTGAGTATGCCCCTGAGGCTCATTCCTCGAACTGAGTGAGTATATATGCCGTAGATCCTGGTGGAGGGGTTACTCCGTCCCAACGGTGATGGATATCCCGTCCACTGAAATCCAAACAACATAGAAAACAATGGTATTTAGATTTTGGCAGATGGGATATCCGGCACCTTTGCAACGGACTATCCACTCCACCGAGATCTGAACCAGGCCCTAAGTTCCCTAAAGTAATGTCAGATAAATGTCCTGTGGGACTCATTCAGCAACACTTCTACGCTTGCTTTGATAGTGTGAAAACTTGATTACTAACTTGTATCTTACTCACTGTTATTGACGGAGCCATGCGGGAACCGCCAAATGGCCTGACCGCGGATGCCATTCTGGCTTTCCCGCTGGGCCGGCGGGCGACCGGCAAAAGGGCGCCCGCCGGCCCAGCGGGAAAGCCCCTGCAACATAGAAGCCGGCTCCGAATGGAGCCGGCAGTGTTGCAGGGGTGCGACGGGTGCAGTAGCACCTGTTGCGATTTTCACTGTCTGCAAAGCAGACAGTGAAAATCTTCATGGGGCCCTGTTAGGGGGCCCCTGTACTGCCCATGCCAGTAGCATGGGCAGTGGAGCCCACGACACCCGTTCCCGCCATCCTGTTCCTGGCGGTAAGAACCGCCAGAAACAGGGTGGCGGGAAGGGGGTCGGAATCCCCATGGCGGCGCTGCAAGCAGCGCCGCCATGGAGGATTCCCTGGGCCAGGGGAAAACCGCCGGTTCCCCTTTTCTGACTGCGGCTTTACCGCCGCGGTCAGAATGGCCCTGGAAGCACTGCCAGCCTGTTGGCGGTGCTTCCGTGGTCCCTGGCCCTGGCGGTCATGGACCGCCAGGGTCGGAATGACCCCCCAATATCTTGTACAATGATTGTTTTCACATCTTATACTAAGGATGTGAAAACAATCATCGTAGAATATATTGTGTCCTGTACCCCTTCTCTTTATATTTTTTTTGTTGTGTTTATTAGGTTTTTAGAAACATGCAAACAACCACAACATGTATGACATTACATATACTCATCTAATGATAATGTACATTGACAGTAACCTTTCTTTCATCACCCTTTTAAGTGCATAGCCATTCCAACCTCACTGTAGTTATCATTCCCCTGTGCCCCTTTTCAGCTACTCAATACAGCCCTTTCCTCCCTCAACCATTTCTGGCACTCAATAACCATCTGCGCTACTACCAGTGAGCCCCATCCTCCCCAGCTACAGTGTTCTTACCTGCTTGGGGCTCAGCTGGGAACTCATTTCTGACAATAGGGCTTAACGTGCTGCGGTCTGCTGTGCTGTGTCCGGTGAGTCGTGTCTGGCTTCCCCTTTGCCCCACAGTCGGTGTAAGTAGGCTTGGAAAGGGCCCCAGATATCCCGTGGGCTACTACATTTTGGGAGAAGTACCCCATAAGTGTCCGATTGCAAATTACAATATGTCATATCTTTTATCCACTCCCCCATTGTTGGTAGAGGGCCCCTGTCCCAGCGCATGGCCACTCGCCTTTTTGCCATAAGTAGCCCCACTGCTAATAATCACCTGTTTGTCGGGAGGCAATTGCCTGTCGTCACCTAACAGGGCCAGTAGGGGGTCCGGAGCCACCTGCTCATCTGTGATAGAACTCAATTTGCCAAATACTGCCTGCAAATAACTTTGTATTCAGGGGCAGCCACACGACATGTGTAGGAACCCAGCTTCTTCCTCCGGGCATCTTGAGCACTTTGCACTGTCACGAAGACCATACCTGTACAACCTGGACAGAGTATACTAAACCTGATTGAGGTACTTAAAGTGTATAAGCCTATGGTCTCCATTAAAGGATATAGTTTTAGTCATGCTAATCACGCGCTAGATAACTCCAGTTTGTGTGGCTCCTGTGTAATGGCATACAGCCTGCATATAAAATAGCCCGGTGCGGAGTTCCGCAGTAATGATGATAGAGTGGGGACTTTGGGGGGCTTTTGTAGGTCATCCCATAATATTTCCTGCATCCCGATGCATGCCCTGTAATAGTGGAACCTGATTAGAAATGTGCCGTAGCCCCATCGCCTTGTACCTTTTCCCAGCTGCGCAGCTTGCCCTCTTCAAACATATCTCCCACATTGATGATGCCCAGCTCCTGGAGTGCTTTAGTTGCCCCCCCCCTCTCTTGTGACATCAGAAACCACGTTCACCAGGCTAGCGGTGCATCCGGTATATCCTGTACAACTTTTCAATAACACTCGTTATGATATGAGTTACTTATTGAGTTTGCACACTTTCAAAGCAAGTAGAAATGTTGGTGAATAAGTCCCGCTGGACATTTGTTTGACTTATTACACCTACTCTAGTTCTCGTGGGCAATCAGGGTGGTCCTTGTGTAGTATACATAATTTCCCCAACAAGTACTTTAACTTCTAATCATGCCTTGAACATTTTGCCACACAGACTATTCAGTCACAAGGTGGCATATGTTCTGTCCACCAGTATGTGCAGTGTGGGGACTATAATGCATTTGTCTGTTGACAAACAGAACACCTACCACGTTCTGATGGTGGATAAAGGTATCAAGCAGGCCATAAGGAAGTCCATGATTTCCTGACGCAGAAAATTCTGTGGCTGATTGCCTAGCAAAGTAGTGGCCTATGGATGGTAGGTATCCATGCACAGCCATGGCCACAGCCAGGTTTACCTAACGGCAGCTCCACCTCAGTCAACTTCTCAGTAGTTTGCCTTAGTATGATATAACATAGAGCAAGTAGGAAAGCACAGGCCCAGCTGACATGGGCACTGGGGACATTAAACACAACTCTCCTGCCTCTTTCCCTGCTTTGGGCACACTTTACAGTGACGACATGGTGGATCCTTTTTGGGTGTTTTAGGAATGCGATCAGCAAAGTGTTGCTCCTGCAGCCTTGCCACGTGCTTCAGAAAATATGAAATGGAGTAGTAGTGAAACTTTCAATCACAGACAGCTGAAAGTCAAGGAAAGACAGGACTCTTCAATCGGTTGTCTGACGATAAACAACATACACATTGTATGTTGCCATCTGGATCAGGCAGATAAACAGTTTCTTTTACCAAGTGTGAGTTTTACAACTCGCATTGTATCGCTGAAGAACCTGGTCGTTCTTGTCTACACCGTCCATGTACTTGTTGTAATCAAGTATACTGGTGGGCTTGTGAATTTCGGCCATCTGACCCCAAACTGTGACGGGGGAAGTGCTCTCTTCATGAATTGTAGTGAGCACGTATGCATCATGCCTATCTGAGAACTTGACTGCAGGTAGTTCATTGGAACACAGTGTAGTGCTCTGGGATTTCTGGAGCTTCTTGCAAACACGCTCCGATGGGAATCCTTTGCCACAACAACAAACTGTACCGCCGGCCACAGTGCCAGCTCTGTAGAGCTCACTGAACAGCTCTTCTCCCATATAGAAATTGTCCACATAAAGGTTATAACCTTTGTGAAGGAGTAGCTGGACAATTTTCCAGACAATCTTTCCTCTGACCCCTAGGATGGGAGGGCAGCCTACAGGGTTTAGGTTGCAGTGCTTCCCTGGATACACTCTCAAGCTGTACACCTAGCCAATAGAGCTCTCACACAGCATGTACAGCTTGATGCCATAGCAAGCTCTTTTATTTAAGAACCCATCAACATCTATGTTCTTTTCAGGAGTATAAATCTCTGGAAACCTGGCAGACAAATGTTCCTCAACAGGTCGAAATTTGAACAACATGTCATGGTCAGGAAGGTCCCAGGGCAATGCAGCAGAATTGTCATTGAAATGCAACATGCGCTGCAATAGCAAAAAACAATCCCTGCTCATGTATGGTGTATAGATTGGGGTTATCCAAACTGTGCAAGTAGACCAGTAGCACAGTAGGACTGCAAGGTTGGTTTCTGCACAAGTGGGAACCCCCTGGCATGCCACAGAATGGGGTCCTATAGTGCCTCCTTGCTCCCTAAGAAATTGTTCAGCACACACATTTGTTTGCTTCACAATTTACTCAAGGAAGTCAACGTCCTAAAAGGGATAGACCTAAGAAATTGGCAAAAAGTTGGCTGTATTGACTTTATATCCCATGACACCAGTGAAAGGTGGAATTTGGGTGTTAACTAAATTGAAGGGCTGCCAAGAGAGCACTCCATCTGTGCTTGCTGTCACACGTGCCTACTCTCTGGGTGGTCTAACCTGCTGTTCTTGTCCCGCTGCTCAGACTGTGCTTGCGAAGGGACAGCACAACTGTCATCATCGTCTCCCTTAGAACTGCTAGAAGATGAGTTGTCGGACAGGACTCCACCGACTGAAAAATCACTACCAGATTCTGCTCCATTGTCCTCCCCCTCAGATGCTCTCAGTATCTGCTGCCTCAGTCTCTGATCCTGCCTCAGAGCTGTGCTCCATAACCCGAGTTAGAGCTTGAGCAGCAGTCATCCCCTGAGATGCCATATCTGCTGCTGGCTAAAACATTCTAAAACACCATCTTACAAAGAAGGCAGATACGTTAGTTGATCATTATTTTGTGTATGTATAATGATGATGCGATCATGCAAGTCTTTCCATCATTTCTTTGACTTCATTTAGTATATTTTTTAAGGGAAGCTGGTCACTATGTTCTATGGTACGGCTTTGACAAAGACCTTTTGGTTGAAACCCGTCAGCCAGTTCTTGAATAAATTTCATGGATGTCACATTTCGGAGTGCGGGCTTTACCTTGCGTTGGAAGCGATGCTGGATTTTGGTTAATGTTGAGCGGGTTCTGTACCCGCTGCCGAGAACCGACCCTGACTGGTGGAAGTAGTCTGAAGAGCTACAGGAACGCGCTAGAAGGAATATATATATATATATATATATTCACTAAAAGACAAAAATTACAGGGATGTTATAGTTGTGCTAAGATTTCACTTGTAGAAAACCATAGAAATTCAGCAGTCATAGTTACCTTACGCCCGCGATGCACTGCTTATGACTTCACATATTACATCACTCATGCCATTGTCAGTGACATCACTGATGACATCTCAAATTACATCACTGATGACATCATCCAGCCTGCATAAGTCTATGGGTGTGGATGAGTGGGTGTGTGAGTGCCTGTATAGGTGAATAAAAGGTTGTATGATTGGTTGTATGGGTAAGTGAATGTCTGTGTGAGTGCTGTAAGGGTGAGTGACAGGCTGTGTCAGTATGTCTATGGGTAGGTGAATGGGTGTGTGAGTGGCTGAGCCAGTGATTCAGTGGCTTATGTGTGAGAGTGTGGTTGTGTCTGTACCTCTGTTTCTAAGAGCCTGGGTGTCTGAGTGGCTGTGTGGGTGAATGAGTGACCTTTTGAGTTACTGCATGGGTGGATGAGTGGGTGTTCAGTGGTGTATGGCTCAGTGAGTGGGTATGTAAGAAAGTGTATATGTGACTGAGTGGATGTGTGAGTGGGTGTAAGAGTGAGTGTCTGAATCCATAGCTGGTATTTGGGTGAGTGACTGGGTGTGTCAGTGAGTATATAGGTGAGCGACTGAGTGTGAGAGTGGGTGATTGGTGAGTGTGCACTTTTGACAGTGGGTGTATAGACAAATGAGTATATGTGTTAGTATCTGTAAGACTAAGGGCCTGATTATGATCTCGGCAGAAAGGGTTAATCCACCACAAATGTGACAGATATCCTGTCGTATTACGGTCCCATTATATCCTGTTGAGATCATAATAGGGTGAATGGAATATCCGTCACAAACGGATGGAGTATTCTATCCACCAAGATCATAATCAGGCCCTAAGTAAGTGAGTAGCTCTTGGGGTAAGTGAGTAAATGTCTTTGAGTGGCTGTATGCATGTTTGAGTGGGTGTGAGTGGCTGTATTGTGCGTGTGAGTACTTGTGTGGGTGAATAAGTTGGTATATGAGTAACTGTATGGGTGAGTGGGTGGCTGTGTGAGTTGCTGTATTGGTGAACGAGTGGGTCTATTAGTGGCTGGATGGGTGAGTGAGTGGCTGTGTAAGTGGCCTTATTGTGTGGGGGGGGTAAGTGGCTGGGTGAGTGGCTGTACGGGTACATATCTGGCTGTGTGAATGACTGTATGGTTGAGTGAATGGGAATGTAAGCAGTTGTGTGGGTGTGTGAGTGGCTCTGTTGAGAGGACATAAGGATGAGTGGCTGGGTGTGTGAGTAGCTGTACGTATGAGTCAGTAGGTGTATGAGTGGCTGTATGGGTGAGTGAGTGGCTGTGTGAGTAAGTGTATAGATGAGTGAGTGGCTGTGTGAGTAAGTGTATGGGTAAGTGAGTGGTTGTATGAGTGGCTGCAGAGTGAGTTGAAGTGTGATGTGGCTCTGGCTGAGTAAATGGGTGTATGAGTTGGTATATGAGAGGTTGTGTGGGTGTGTTGAGTCGGTGTGTGAGTAGTTCTGTGGATGATGTCTCAGTGATGTCATTTGAGATGTCATCAGGGATGTGATCAGTGATGTCACTGACCATGTCATGAGTGATGTAATATGTGAGGTCATAAGCAGTGCATTGCGGGGACGTAAGTTATAGCTAGCTCAGATAACTGTTAAATTTCAGTGGTTCTGTATGAGTGAAATCTGAGCCTAACTATAACATCCCTGCAACCTTTGTATTTAGTGAATTTCTAAGGTTTTTTAATGTTATTTCCTAACTATAACTTCCCTGTAACTTTTGTTTTTCTCAGTGAATTTCTCTGTTTTGTTAAATTTTATTTACTATCACGTCCCTGTAGCCTTTGTTGTTTTTCAGTGAATTTCTAAGGTTTTTTCATTTTATTTTCTAACTGTAACTTGTAACCTTTGAGAGTGAGTGTGTGTGTGAGAGCATGAGTGTTTTAAAGGGTATTTGAGTGAGTGTATGAGTGTCTGAGTGGGCTGGGAGTGGCTGCATAACTGTCTCACTGGGTGTGTGAGTGGGTGCGTGACTGTCTGAGTGGCGTTGTTAGTGGGTGTGTGAGTGTCTGAGTGGGTGTCAGAGTGGTTGCATGAGTGTCTGACTGAATGTCTGAGTGGGTTTGTTAGTGGGTGTGAGAATGTCTTATTGGGTTTTAGAGTACCTCCATGTGTGTGTCAGTCAGTCAGTCTGTGAGTGAGTGCATTAGTGTCTGCGTGAGTCTGTGAGTGGGTGTGTGAAACTCTGATGGGGGTGTCTTTGCCACTACGTGAATCTCTGAGTTGGTCTGTGGGTTCCCTATGTGAGTAATCTTTGCCCTTTATAGAACCTTGTTGCTGCGCAGTTGTTATATTATTTTCCATTCATTCTTCTATGCTTCCATCAGGTGCCCCCTATTGTTCCTGGTGAGAGTTCTCATTGCAAAGGCGTTCAATACCTCATTTGCATTCTTTCATTTATCCGACCCCCTTTCAGTATTTAATATATATATATATATATATATATATATATATATATATATATATAAATTATTTTTGCCATTGGTAGTTTGTCAAAATTTAGAAACCTTTCGCTTGCCTCCTTCTTTAAAGTATGTATAACTGTATTGTTTGTCCTACCTAGTGTTGTTTAGTTCCTTTTTCACATGGGATACTATGCCCTTTACTTAGTGGTATTGTTAAATCCAGTTTACTACCACATGCCCTGGAAGCCTAAACTAAATTTAGCTGTGAACACGAACATCATTAGTAGTTGGGTATATCAGTGTACCTTTTCATAACAAATCTGATTGGAAACCATTTTCCGCTACTCCTATAGCCTACTGAGTGTACAACTGTATAAAATAACCTCCAGTGTGAGTTTCTTGTATAAATCCTGGGATTATCATACTGCTTATGGATTTAATTTAGAACAGATCTCCTACAGCAATAAAGTTTGCTAGATAGCTACTGATGGATATTTTGTTATGCTGACCATCATGTTTGTAAAAGGCAAATGTTTGTGAACTTTATATAGTAATATGGTATTAAATTTATATAAAAAATAAAATAAAAATTAGGAGTTGGGTACCCGTGTGACCCTTCGTGCAGGGTACGCAACTTCGGTGTAGTTTTGGTAGTAGTAAAATACATATAGAAACAGTTCAAAAGTTTACTTTTTGGCAAGAGGTTTAGTGATACGGTAAAGAAAGCCGTCTAAGCGAGTGTGTGCATTAGTGCGTGAGTGTGTGAATGTACATATATATTTTTTAATTTGGCAACATTTTTGACAAGGTTCGCAACTCTGTCACTACGTTGAATAGAAAATTCAGCAGCTATAGTTATAGTTAGTACCTGTAACTCGCGCCCTAAGGTAGCTATAACTCGGGGCCCTGGCATGCCAGTTTTTTCTTCAATAATTTGACTTAGTGTTTCATTTACATTTTTAATGACGTTACAGAAGCTGTCATGAGTCCTGTAATATTTGGGTTAACTAGCAGTGCATAGCAAGGGTGCAAGTTATAGTTACTTGAAATTACTCTAACTATAACTGCTGAATTTCTGTGGTTTTGTACGAGTAAATTCAGAACCTAACTATAGCCAGGCCCTGCAGCCAACCCCTGATAACCACCCAACCCCGCTCCAAGCACAGCCGAATGGTCTGTCTCTCTTGGTGTAAGAATAGGTGTGAGAGGGTGTCACTGGGTCTGTGAGTGGGTGCATAAGTGTCTGAGTGGGTGCATCATTGTCTGAGTGGGTATGTGGGTGGGTGCGTGAGGGTCTGAGTGGTTCTGTGAGTGGGTGCATAAGTGTCTGAGTGGGTCTGTGAGTGAGTGCGTGAGGGTCTGAGTGGGTGCGTGAGGGTTTGAGTGGGTCTGTGAGGGTCTGAGTGGGTCTGTGAGTGGGTGCATCAGTGTCTGAGTGGGTCTGTGGGTGGGTGCGTCAGTATTTGAGTGGGTCGCTGAGTGGGTGCATGAGGGCCTGAGTGGGTCTGTGAGTGAGTGTGAGGGTCTGTGAGTGGGTGCGTGAGTGTCTGATTGGGTGTGTGAGTGGATGCGTCAGTGTCTGGGTGGGTCTGTGAGCGAGTGGGAGAGTGCTACTATGAGTGAAAGAATTAGTATAAGAATGACTGTGTATGTTTTTGTGTCGCCAATATTCGTGAATTTGTCACAACGTAACATGGGGGACTGTGTTAAGTGTCGCGAAGTATTCTCAAACATCACACGGCATGGAAAAAAAAATATTTTTAAGAACATAATTTCACCCTCACAGACCCCTATATCACAGCTTTTGTGTCAGGGTACTTCCACCCTGACCCCTTACGCCACTTTGCTTTTTACTTTTTTAGCCCCGGGGAACCATGTCCCATTACCTAATATGGTGGCTGCAACTTTCTGGACAGGTTGCAACCAGCCAATCAAAGTAATCCTGTTGGGGCGCACATTCACAAATTCACTGCAATCGATGCAAAAACATTGTGATGGTTCCGCGGCCCTAGATATACAAATGTATATCCTCTTTAGTTTTGCGAAAACTACTGAACGGATTTACACCAAATATGCAAAAGTGTAATCTGTGACCTGAAACCTACCTTTCTCCCACATTTTGGGTAATTCTGTTTAACGGTTTTGGCTGTAGTCATGTTCAAATCTCTTATGGAAATTAAGATTAGAAGCGCACTTTTTTTGACCCACCCCTTTCTGTCCCCTGCACTTACGCGTGCAGGGGACAGAGATGAAATGCTTCAGCAAGCAGGAAGCTGCTGTCAATGCAGCTCCCTGCTTGCTGAAGCAGTGGCACTGCAGGGGAAGCCCTAAGGCCAGGTAGCCCGCAAGGGCTTTTTAATAAAAAAAAAAAGTAGGGACCGCGGGGAGCCCTTGAAGGCTCCCTCGTGGTCCCAGATAGCCTGTAAAGGGCTTTTTAAAATTAAAATTAAAATATATATATATATATATATATATATATATATATATATATATATATCACACACATACCCTTGAAGGCTTCCTTGCGGTCCCACATAGCCCGTAAAGGGCTTTTTAATAACCAATTAAATAAAAAAAGTAGAAACTGCGGGGGAGCCCTTGAGGGCTTCCTCAAGGGGCTCCCTTGCAGTCATACATAGCCAAAAATATTAAATGCATTTTTTTGTTAAGCCCAACAAAAATATTTCTTCTAAGTATGAGATATTAAAACCTAAAAAACTCTCTCTTTCTCTCTTTCATTTTCTTCCACTCACACACCCACTTAGACACTTACGCACCCACTCAGACACACACACACTGACGTGCCGACGAAATCACTCATGTACGCACTCTCTCACCCAGATAATCTGACAGCCACTCTCACCCCCCAGATATACCCTCCCACACCTATTCTCACACCCAGAGAAGATGCGGCTAACTCCCGCCACACATGGCGAAAGGCCTGTGCACAACCTAGGTTTGGGTGGTTAGAGGGTGTTGGCCGCAGAAAAGGTCTTGCGGGCAACCTCCCCTGCGCATGGGTGAAGGACGTGCACGGTTGAGTGCTTATAGTTATAGTAATTAAAATTATTGTACGTTAAAAAAAACATAGAAATTCACTGAAAAAAACAAAGGTTACAGGAACGTTGAATTTACTCGTACAAAACCATATAAATTCAGCAGTTATAGTTACAGTTCTTTCCAGTAAACTAAAACTCACACCCTAAGGTAATTATAATTTGTGCCATCTTTCATATTCTCACTGCAACATTTGCAATAAAATTATTGATGAGACAATTGTGCATGGCGACGGCGTGAGTTATAGTTACCTTAGTGCGTGAGGTTTAGTTACTTGAAAGAACTGTTACTATAATTGCTGAATTTCTGTGGTTTTGTACGAGTAAATTCAGAACCTAACTATAACGTTCCTGCAACCTTTGTTTTTTGTCATTGAATATATATATATATACATATATATATATATATACATATACATATATATATATATATATATAACTTTTTAAAAAAATAGGTGTGTGGTTTCCCTGCGGGCCGACAGCGACACCTGGGAAACCACACATGTATAAAAAATAATGAATAAGACCCCACATGGGTTTGGCCCGTGAGCAAGAATGCCGACACCCTGCCAATTTTGCCGCTTTCATTTTTGCATTTTTTTTAAAATACCTTTAAACGGGGTAGGGGGGCTCAACTTTTTTTTTATATGCCCCCGTGCGGCCAGCCCACTTTCGTGAGTGCCGACCCCCCCGATCGATCCACAGCCAGGAAACAATTTTGAGGAAGGCCTTGTTTGAAAGGGGAGACTCTCCTCTTTCAAACAAGGCCATCCTGAAAGCTGACGAGGCCAGTTTGGCCTTTTTCCCCCATTGGACTAGAGAGCAGCCTTACCTGCTGTGTCTCTGCTCCGTTGGGGAAAAATGTGACGTTGGTGTACCTTGCGGTATACTGATGTCTTTACTGGTTTGCACAATGGGTGCTGCAGGCCCAGTAGTACAAAAAGAACAGATAATGGATGGAATGCTGCACAATATCAACATTCACACCCAGTCAGAGATCTAGGCCTAAATCCATTGTTTTTCTTGCTCACCACACACTCCAGTTTGCAAATCAGTCTTGACCCTTCTCCCCAAGGGAACAGTTCACCCGAACTGCCAGGCCAAGACCCCCCTGTTCCTCTCCCCCCCACCCCTCCGCCCCAGGATCAGAAACAAGCATCCTGGTGAAACTGGTCCTGGGTTGCTTGTGTTCCAGTTCAGGGAGAACCTGGCTTTGCAGTTCGGGCTGGACTGTTCCTACTGGAGCAGGGTTAAGACTGATTTGCATATTGCTTGGTCCAAACTGAGGTAACATAGTGTGCAAAATAATGATAGATTGGGATGCAACCCTGAGTAATTACCAGTGGCTGAGATTAATTTAAGCATTCCATCCATCACTGTTTTGTATACTTATTGTGTTGCCCTAAACTAGCTGATGAGCCAATAACTAGGCTGAAACCGGTCCTGGGTTGCTTGTGTTCCGGTTCCGGGAGGATGAAGCTTGGCAGTTCGGGCTGGACTGTTCCTATTGGAGTAGGGTCAAGACTGATTTGTGTGTGTAGCTGGCTCCAAACTGAGGTGACATGGTGTGCAAAATAACGATGGATTGGGATGTGGCCCCAAGTGATTACCAGTGGCTAAGATAAATTTAAGCATTCCATCCATCAATGTTTTGTATACTTATTGCAGGCCCACTAGTAAACTAGTTATAAGTAAACTAAAAGTGCCAATTAAGTGTGGGACAATTTTACCATGTTTAGTGGGAGAGCACAAGCAACTTAGCACTGGTAAGCAGTTGCAAAATGCACATAGTCCGAATGCCAACAAAAATGAGATCAGTAACAGAAGGCAAAAGTCCAGGGGTGACCCTGCCTAGAGGGCCAGGTCCAGCAGTGTACTTGTGTATATTTACCTTTGTGAATAGGGCCCTGTTGTGTCTCTTAACATCTCTTCTAGTCTATCCCATTCTGTCTCTGGGTGTTTGTATGAGACCTAATCCCATACTGTGGTTCTGGAATGGCCTGGGTACGGCATTCCACTAGTGACAGTTGGGTTACCTGTAGACTGAGGTAGAATCAACAACATGTGCTACCAGAGTATCAATCACTGTGTATGAAGCTGATGCCAAAGATACCTTGCATGCGTCCGAAAGATATGCTGTCTCTAAGAAGTAAGGGCCTGATATAAGAAATGTTTTATAGGTTGCAAACCCTCAGATTCCAATAGTTTGTGACCGCTAAAACACTATTGTAATTTACTAAGCCCAGCTAATGGTTCAGAAAAGGTTCTCTGAATATTTAAATGGGTTAAGTAAACATTAAGGAATTAAGGGGCGTGTTGAGGGCAATGTATTAATGTTTTGCAACTGACATCCAGTCACAAAACAAATATTTTACCAACAGTTCAAAATTGATGGTTCCCCAGGGAGCCCCTCCCCATTTTAGAATGTTGACAAACATTTCTTTTAGGAGTAAAAAAGGTCTGTTTAACTACTCATTTTTTATAAACACATTTGGAAAAAAAATAAGTGTTTTATTGAAATGCAGTCCCAGACGAGGTCCCATGATTCCTGCAAGCCACCGTGACTGTGACTTCAGCCAATCGTAGTGGATTGCAGTTTGTGATCTGCCTCGTGCACATTAATGAAGTAGGTTGAATTGTGACCCACTAGGATTCAGAATTTTGTGAACCGACCTATTAATACATAGGTTCGGGCTAGATGTATCCAAAAAGTGGTTTGCGATTTCCTAATAGTGAATCCTTGTGATTCGCTATTAGGAAATCACAAACTGGGATGTACAACAGTGTGTTTAACACTGTTTGTGATTCCCAAATTGGTCGCAAGAGATCTGATTCATTAATATCCATGAGGCAGGTCGCAGTTTGCGACCCATTTTGGAATGGCCACAATCAAAGGGACCACCATGTCTGAGATTGCTTTTAAATAAAGCATTTTTTAATGCAGGCCGTTTTCCTTAAAGGACAACAGGATGCATTTGAAAAGTCTGTGAGACCACTGCCTGCTCTTAAAAACGTTTTCGCTACCATTCTCAAAGGGGAAGGGGGCCCCCTGGAGCCCCTTCCTGTTTGCCAATGGGTTACGACCAACTTGAAGTTCGTGGTAACTGAGAATGTTTTGCGACCGCATGGACGGTCGCAAAACATTCCTACATTCCATTGCGATTTGGTATTAGGAAGGAACGACCTAAACACGCCCCTTTCTAATACCGAATCGCAAAAGCAAAATACGATTCAGTAAACAAGTTACTGAGTCGCATTTTGCTTTGGTACAGAGAAAAGAGCATTTTTCTGGTCACAAACGGATCTGGCCTTTAGTTCGCAAAACTCCTTTCCATTCATAATAAGTTGGTGCGCAATTTGCATCCACTTTTTGGGAATGGAAAATTCTTACATCCTGCCCTAAGTCTTAAGTTTTGAGTAGCGGGGGAAAAGGCAAACAGCCCTGCAAGGGTCGATTGAAGCCAGCATTCTGCAGTGCTTTTAAGGCTGGGCCTTAGGGAGGCAGACTGCTACATGCTGTCCTGCTTTAGATAGGTTGGCATTGACGAGTGCCACAACGGGCATGTGTGGCCAGTGGACTGGAATCTTTTTTTTTTCTGCGCTCTCACACCAATATTCTGTGCTGTTGCGTGCTATGCAGCAGTCATACATGACACGTCAAGTAATGTGATTGATAATCTGAAGTCACGAGGGACCAATCATTATTTACTCCCCCCGCACAACAAATATTACTCTGTGTAATCCTGCACTGCAGACAGGGTGCTGTCTCTGTGCTGTTAAGCCATTCTCTTGCATCTGAGCACAAGGAAATTATGGACACATTGAAGCGTAGATTTAATGCCACAGGTGGCATCAATGGCTCTCAAGCCAGGGAGTGGACTCTGCTCTAATGCTCCTGCGGAATGGAGCCATGCATGTAGGTAGAGGTACAGTTAGTGACCACCCTTCTGTAATTTTCACAGACTGTCCGTAATTTAGCCCCACCGTCCGTTGTCCGTGATGAAAGGGTTAACGGTCAGCGTTTGTCCGTAATTTTAGCCTTTCAGCAAAAGGACAAAAGGGGTCATTACGGCCTTGGCGGGCGGCATCAGCCGCCCGCCAAGATCTTACCACCATGTGGCCGCCGCAGCCATTTGGAGATCCCCGCTGGGCCGGCGGGCGAGCCGGCGGTGTTGCGGCCGTGCGACGGGTGCAGTTGCACCCGTCGCGCTTTTCACTGTCTGCACAGCAGACAGTGAGAAGCTGCATGGGGCCCTGTCAGGGGGCCCCTGCACTGCCCATGCCAGTGGCATGGGCAGTGCAGGGGCCCCCAGGGGCCCCATGACTCCCTGTTCCACCAGCCTTTTCCTGGCGGTGCAAACAGCCAGAAAAAGGCTGGCGGTCGGGGACTCGTAATCCCCTGGGCAGTTCTGCAAGCAGCGCTGCCCAGGCGGATTATCGCTGCGGTCGTAATACGTCTGGAAGCACCGCCAGCCTGTTGGCGGTGCTTCCGTCATTTTAGCCCTGGCGGTCCCGTACCGCCAGGGTCAAAATGACCCCCAAAATGTAATTAGGACAGATCAGTTTCCCCAGCTGGATTGAAAGGCAGGGAGTCTTGTGAGCTCTGAGGAAGGCAAGGGCAGACAAATTAGAAACAGGCCTTCTTGCCAGGTTGTCTCCTTCCCTAAAGAAAAGCAAATGTGCACAACTGGTAAATCTGCAAATGCAAAGGAGCTTGGAAACCTGGGTTGACTTTAATTAAAGGAGTCACTTGAAGCTTTCTAATGGCAAAGATATTTTCCTTTAGAGAGGTACTGTAAGGGTGTTCCAAGGTGATCTGTGGAGTGTGTGGTTTTAATGGACTGTTATAAAAAATGTTTGCACTAGGTATAATCTGTATATTATTGAAATCTGTATTTTAGAATGTCTTTTAAAATTTTACCTAAATGTATTTGCACACTTAGTAGTAGCCTATATTATGATGTGTTAAATGCATGTTTAAAATAAGGACTTACACATTCACAGTTCTTTCAGGGACCTCAGTACTTCATAGTACTAACAAACATTGACAACGCCAATAGTCTCGGCTACGCAAGAGTTATTGGCTTTGCCAATGTGTCTCAGACATGTTATACACCAGAGTGGCTGCTGTTCAGCATGTCTAAAAGTTAGTGGCATAGAGGAGAGTGGCGCGAAGTGGCACAGAGTGGAATGGCAAAGAGTGGAGTAGAGTGTTGCCATGTGGAGTGGCAGAGAGTATCGTGTTTAGAAGTGGCACATTGTGGAGTCACGTAGAGTGGCATGTACTGGGGTGGTATGCAGTGGAGTTGACTGATGATGATGATGTGAAGAAATTGCATCACCTAATGTAATTATTTGTTTTAATCATATAAAGGTATTTGTTTCCAACACAGTTCTGAAAAAAATGCGCTTCATGTGTACCCCTAATTCTTATATATTCTGAAATCCTTGCACAGTTTATTTAAATGTTGTCACGGGATAGAAAAACCTCTTTCCTACACCCAGTAGCCAGCAAGATTGCAGCATAAATCCTCTCCCTTTGAAGTCAGAAAAAGAAAAGTAAACACTAAGTTCTCACGAAGACAGAGCCTGACATTTGTCTTTGAATGCACAGCAAATGTGATGAGATAAGAACAAGATTTACAGGCCTGTTTACAGAAAGGGAGCACTTGAAAGGATACTGTAAATAATGTTTGGGCAAGGGAAGGGACGAAACAAGGGAAGGGATGAACTCAAGCTGGGTAGCCTAAACAATATAAATAAAGCCAGCAAATTGAAAGCAACGAAATGTGAGTTACAAACCACAAAGCCAATGGCAAACAATAGGCGGAATGCATTCCCAAGTAAGCTCTATGAATCTTCTTAAAGTGACAGCCGGGGTATACTTTGTTGGGAAGGTTCAGTATTTTAGTACAGTCCGTATCTTGCAGAGGTTTGGTCACATCAATCATCCAGGTAGTATGACAAGAAGACCTGGAGTGGTCTTCATGTTGCAGGAAAAGTCTGTACATCCATCTTATCAATTTGCCACGAGTCCTTATGGTGTAGAGCTTATGGCACACCTCATGTAGGGTTAGTTCTAGGTGGCAGACATGAAATAGGACATTTAATGATTATTTAAGGTGGTTGTAAGTAAGGAGTTGACCGGGCGACAATGGTAGTCTGCCATAAGGGTTTGGAAATTTAGTTGCTCGTCGTCCAGAAGCAAATCTCCCAATTTTAAGACACCTGCAGCATGCCACTGACGGAGTTGCTCTGAGCACTGCAGTCCTGTGCGAGTGGGAAGTCCTAGTAAAGGTAGTGCAGGAGCACAGGGTTTTTTAGTGTCAGTGAGTTCACAGGTTCTAGCAAGGCAAGAGAAAGCTGTGCATGATAACCCCAAATGGTGTCCCATGGAATGGTCAATAGGAAACAAGGAGCAGTGCAGTAAGCTCTCCTTAAAAGTCTTTACGGATAAACCCCATCGCATGCAGGGGGGCTGGCAGACAGCCAGCGAGCCACCCATTGGACCGGTGCAGTTAAATAATAGCGTGCTAAGTCCAGAAGGCCTAATTCGCCCACATCACGGGTAGCTTTACAGTGGAAAAAGCTACCCGACTGTGCCCTAACGACCAAATCAGATGTGTGGCATGACTGAAGAATGAATGGAGGACGAGCAGGGGAGGGTTTGCAAAATATTACTATCACAGGGGTAGTACACCATCTTCACTAGTGCCACATGGCCCACTACAGAAAGCAGAAGAGAAGACCAAAAAGTAAACTGGGCTCGGAGGGTCTGTGACACTCTG
Source organism: Pleurodeles waltl (assembly GCF_031143425.1). Classification (NCBI taxonomy): domain Eukaryota; kingdom Metazoa; phylum Chordata; class Amphibia; order Caudata; family Salamandridae; genus Pleurodeles; species Pleurodeles waltl. Next base: position 1,895,887,569 of record NC_090440.1, read on the forward strand.
CCGAGATTCCCATCCTGCAAATCAGTGGGAAAACGGTAGATATTAATCACTAGTTAAAGAAAGGTAATTGGTTCCCAGTTCAATCAGAGGTCTGATTGTATATAAAGGGGAAAACATAACCATAGGTTAAAGAAATACTAATTACATTTTAAAATCTTTCTCCTGTTCTTACATTTTGTTAGTGCAATTTACATCCCAAATATTTTGAAGACTCTATGTGTACTTGACACTTAGGGATAACCCAGATCACTGGTTTGGCTTTTGCTTAATTGCAAAACCATTTTAAGATATGGACAGAGCGGGCAATTGCCTTGCACATCCTTACAAGGGGTCTGGCCCTTACTCATCCTTCACAAGCACGAACAGCGGACCATTGCACCAGAAACGTTTGCCAGGGTGGTGTTGGTGCTGCTTGTTCAGCTACTTGACAGTGTCTCTTCTGTTTCTCTCCTGTCTGCAGAGACAACTTTCCAGGTACGCAATACCTTCCAATAGTCTTGGTGAACCCATCTTGTCTGATTTTAGGAATTGTCCCACCTTGTTCTTCTCTTCCTTATTTACCTAGTTCTTAGCAACAACCCTTTGAATCAGGTGCCATGGATCTCCCATTTGATCTCAAGTTCATCCTCCTCTTTTATTATCGTTGATTAGTAGTCCGGCTCCTAGTTCTGAGATAAATGTAGAGTCCCGGACATACACTCTAGTGCTGTGAAACTACAGGCAATTTGTGGGTTCCTGACGTTAGGTTTGAGACTGTTGCCCCCACCATCTGCTCTGCCTCATAAAAATGTTTTTAGGTTGAAAGTCCATTAGAGGTTGAGGTGAGCCAGATGTATTTGTTCAACTTGTTTAAACTAGCATACGGTTACTTACCTTATTGTTTCCAGAACTGTTTGCCATAGGTTTTAAAATGTTTAGAAACATAATCAAAATGTTGCTGTTGCTTTCTCTCCTAAAAAAATTGGGTAGATTTGGGTGTGGGTGATGGCCTTGACACAGTGCTGAAGGGCATTAATTTACTACTGAACATGGGCACAATGTGAGACCTGAATGTAGCATACCAGGAGACAATCACAAAAAGATCACAGTGAATAAATAGTGATATGTTAAAAAAGAGTAAATAAATGCACTGATAAGTAATGGGACGTGGCCTCTTGTGAGTGTGTGTCTATAAAACTGACGTTTGTTCTTGAATTTTTGTCCTGAATTTTGACCCTGCGTCCTGAACTTTTGTCCTGGATTTTGACCCTGCGTCCTGAATTTACAGTCCTGTCCAGAATTTGCCTCGATGCCAGGTGGTCACCCTAGGTCTGCGCAATTGTCTCAGCATCTGTCTTGTAATATAGCCATTTGGTTTTATTCCCATGTTAACTCCAGAAGGAAAAAATTGCAAGTCCTGAAAGGGTGGAAAACGCTAAAAACGCTAAAACGCCAAAACGCTAAAATTAACGATTTTTTTCCGCTTCCGATTCTTGGCAACGGAAACTAAGAGTAATACATTCACATATAAAACAGTTTTTTAAAATTTATTTTTTACCTCAAGTCGGTGTTTACTCTACTGACAACACAGCCTTTTCAAACTAATAATATACTTAGCAGCTGTTTCGGACTAACACTGCCACGTTTGAACACGACTGCAAAGCTTGCCGCTGCTTACATTGGAGTCTAGAATCTTGCACGTTACACAGTTCATGCACCCACTTACCAATTAGTAACCAGGGGGGTGCATTAGGGGAGCGCAAATTACAGCTCTTCTACCCAACCAGCACCAAAGGAGTTTGAGGCATTAGCAACGTGGTCCCATCAGTGGATGTTACCAGAATGCTCTAGGTTCATTAGCCAAATGCAGCTGTGGAGGAGGCTTTTTCACACGTCTCTCTCGCTTACTATGTCCTTATGTGAGGAATTGGATCAGACGGGCTAATGTCTGACACTTGGCAGTGTCGGAGACACATTTTGGTGCCAGAAGAGGCGAAAGGTTTACACATTCGCACCCACCCCCCCTCCCCCCTAGATTATACAAAATACACTACCACTCCCAGTGAAAAAATGATGAGAACCAAAATATACAGCAGAGGTATCTAAATGATGCTGTAAAAATCACAAATCATTATCTGGCAGTATTATTCATCCATTTCAGCTAGAAATGTTTTTGTGGAATCTCTGTGGAAAAATATTTTGCAAATGCAGGACATCCATTAATTATAGGGTAAATGCTGCTACCACAGAATCAAATAAGTCCTCTGGCCCTTCCCACTATTGTTTTATCAACACATTAATCATAAAATGAAAACAAAAGCTAAACATTATACTTTCAGTCAGTGGCCATCCTTAGCTGCACTTTGAAGAAAATCTCATATCAATATCAGGAAAAATTTCACTTGTATTAAATTTCATTCCCGGGAATAATGCCATCACTGTTTTTATGCCAGTGCATGCATATATTCCTAAAGCGCAAATCTAGGCGGCTAGCAACAAAGCATTGTACAGCAACAAGCTTCGGAAGACACATAAGGATTCAGGACAGTGGGAGCATGTAGAGCTACAGGAAACAGTGAAATGCCAACTTATCTGAGGTAAGGTTCCTTGAAGAGATGGATTTTCAGTTTCTTCATGAATTGTGGGGCTGTTGCTTTTCTAATGTCAAAAGGGTTCGTATTCCAGATGCACAGGCTCAAAAGCCTTGTTTTCTCATTCCTGCAGAGGTTAGACTCTAATCTGGTGATGTCAGGTCTCGTCATTTGGCGTTCACCTCCAGATTTTATTAGTTTGTTAGCCAACTAAACAGAGGTCTTGGTGTAGAGGCCCTTGTAAGTGTGTAGATGATGTTGAAGATGATTCGGACTTGCAGGGAGACAATCAAGATCTTTTAATGCAAGGGTGATGAGGTTGGATTTCTTCATCCCCATATTTAGTCATGTTGCTGCGTAAAGTATGCCTTTCAGGGGAACAAGGCTGTTCTCTGTGATGCCATTAGGCAGGTTATTGCCTCCAGCTGGGTGTGAGAGTGAAAGGACTCAAACTATTGTTTTGAAGTCTTCTGTGAGAAAAGGTTACATTTTTTTCAGGAGAGAGAGAATTGGAACCAGTCTGTTTCGGTCTTCATAGCAATGTTTTCTTTGAGTGATAAATTTGAGTTGAGAGCAAATCCAAGGGATTTGGCCTGTTCTGTCAGTTAGGGTGTGGAGCACGCTGGTTAACTTAGAGAGCCATGACTGCCAACAATGCCAAACATTCTTTGATTCAAACAGGGGGAATTAAGTCTTTGTGGGGCTCATCTTCAGGTAGTTTGGTGGCATCCAAGATTGGATCAGTTCGTGGCAGGATTTAAGTATCTATGTTGTTGGTTGAGGAGATTTTAAGATAAAGTTGGGTGCTGTGCCAGTAAATAAAATACAATTACGGTTTATGCTACAGACTGCTTCATAATATGAGAGCGTAATTAAAATACATACCAACATACTGCTCAAATATTCAGTGATGCCCAATTAGCTGGACGATCAGGAGTAATCACTGAAGATCAGGATGATCAGAAGTAATCACTGAAGATCAGATAGACAACACAGTTCTTTGTGCTTGGGAGCCTTCATGAGCCAAGTGTCTGTTCATGGTGCCAGGTTTGGTACTCACATTGGTGACAGCCCTCAGATTACAGGTTTTACAAAATCAGTTCTCATGCAGTACAGTTATCCATCTGCAATCGGTGTCAAGTTGATGTTGTCTTCAGTGCCCAGTTGTCATGTTCAGATCACTAGTATGTAAAGCACCATCACATACCCCTTTTCACAGTTAGTAGGTAAGTAAAGCCCCATAATATAATCTTTAACAACACTGTTCCATTGCTTTTTCCTCTACCTCACCTCTCTTTTTACTTTCCCTTTCTCTATTTCAAATCTTTCTCTTTTCTCTCTTTCTTATTGTATCTTATCTCTCCACCTCACTAATCCCTGCCTTTCTCTCTATAGCGCTTATTTATATGCTTCTATTTCTGGCTGCCTATGGCAGCTCTCTGTGCCACCCCTCACCCCTCTTACTCTTCCACCTCTATTTATCTTTCTTTCTTATTTCTTCCTACATGCTTCACCTTAGCCCTTGTGCCTAGCCCTCTTGCTTTACCCCTCTTTCGCTCTCTCTATTGTAATGCACCTACCCCATCTTTATCTAAGCCTTTTCAACTTCTGTGCTTTCCATACCCTTCACTCTCCACCTTCCTGTCTACTTTACACCTCTGTTTGCCAGACATGTCTTTCTGGAGCACACTTCTCATTTTTCCCTTCACTCTGTACCTTGCATTTCGCTGTATTTCTATCACTACTTCATAATTTTCACTCTTGCCACTAAATACATCTCATCCATCTAAATACCCTACCCTTCACTCTACATTCCCTTTTCCCTATCTCTAGCTCTTTCTACATCACTCTTTACCTCTGCCTATCTCTCTAGTTCACTTTTGCTCCCTACTTCTATGTCACTGTTTCTGGCTTCCTCGCCTTACTCTTTTACCTTATTTCTTCACCTTATTTCTTCCTCCCTTCCTCACCTACCTCTTTATCTCATGTATATCTTTACTTAATGTCCTCCGTCTTCTCCACCGATCTGCTGTATCATTTCATATTCTTCACTGTGCTCCTACTGTCATCCGCCCCCTCCAGTTTATTTTACTGAGCAAAGCAGGCGATTGCTCTCTCACCAAAGATGTGTCCATACAGAAAGAGGATAGGTGGGACAAGCAAGTGAAGCTAATACAAGGGAAAGTATCAGGTTTCACTCCAATATTTTGATTTTCACTGCTTCAGTGAGAATGTCAGTTAGAGAGGTGGAGTTTACTTGTGACTACAAGTATAAAACACCTAAAGTAAAAGAAATGTCAAGCTCTATGCATTTGCAATGCGAGGGGCAGGCTTGTTAAATACTGACTTCACCATTAAACGTAACAAGAAAGATAAACATAGTTCCAAATGCAAAAAAGAAATGGCTTTATCAATTGTTGCCTACTATTACCTGGTTGGCTGACTTGTGGGAAGTTTTAGCTTTCGAATGATTTTGTGTGTTCCCGTTTCTAAAAGTGTAATCCATCATTCATTATTGTGTGGCATCCTAGAGATTTGAATTAAATGGATATGGGTTACCAAGTCAAATGTTGTGTCTCGCTTGGGGTCACAAAAATCCTTAAGATCGCTCAGTTTCAACAGTGTCTTTTCTTAATGTGCTTCCTGCCAACTCTTTTCGGTCCCTGACCATTCAGGTTAAATAGCACAAACAGTGGCTTTGCAAGAAAACCTGGAAGTAAGGCCGATACAGTAGGGAGCCCAAGCAATAGTTTTTCTTTGGCTGCAAGAGTAAATGCGGAGCCAAAGACCACTGCGCAGTTTACACTTATAACACTCACATTTTACAAATGGCACGTATACTGTACAAAGACCTCACTAGTAAATTAAGTATACTACTAATGTAATTTATTTCTCCACATACGAAAATGCCTTTCTCAACTGACCTATCTTTGTCTATCAAATTTAGTTATACATCTTATAGAAAAAAGCTCGGCTGGCTGTGATTCTTCTTAACCAAAAAAGCAGACATTTGACCCAAGCTATTATTTGCTTGTCCATTTTCATACAACAGTTAGATATGGTTAATAACCTATGCCTAAGCTAAGATCTAGTTAAACTGTGATTTGCACTAGATCACACAATTTAGTATAGCATGGGAGGCGGGATTACAACGCAAGTTTTCTGTTACCAGAGCATAATGATTTAGCCATCAGCCCAGTGTCCACATCTCCTTACACCTGGACTCCCTTCTCCTGATGTAGAGCATGATTGCAATAGCAAAAAAACACACCTCACGCACATAACTAGGTTTAGCAACACTTTAATTTCAACAACTTCTAGCATCCACCCTGCACCTCTTCTCTCACTTCCACTTCTGAGATGTGCCCTTCACTTATGGTAGTACCTACACTATTTCCTCTTTTTGCCTTTTGCGCAGCATCCTAATGCATTATGGCTCATGTAGTTTTGGTCCGATTCTGTTAAATTAATTAAACTGTATCGCCTGATAACAGTGATTTGTGAATGAATATCCATCATTGGGAAAGGTGTCTGTACTAGCACTGCATTAGCAATCACTTTCTGATCAGCCTCCATTCTTTCATAGCATGCCTTCCCAGGATCTTCTAATTTGCCTGCTGTCCCAATACCATGCGTTGTCTGTCACATGCTGCTCTAAATGCAAAGCTATCAAGGGGCCCATGTCGTGTCTGACATTCCGCCAGATCTGTATTATTAGATAGCAGTACTTTGCATGTTGGTATTCTTATATCACTGAAAACGGACTACAATTCCTAGAATGCTAAACAGTACTGTCCAAGAGGCAGGACTAGCTGTGGTGCTGCCTCTTCATCCTTTGTTAAATTGCAGTTTTAAGGCTCAGGTAGGTGAAATGATTTGTTTGGGGTCACAGAAATGAGGGTGCCAGGATTCAGTACATGTTGTTTCATTCAAGTCAACATCGTAACCACTGACTAAACTCAGAACTGCCAGTGTTTGAGCCAGGTGGCATACATATTGGCAGATCGAACTACCTCACCAATGTGCCAACATATTTAGCACAGACAGCAGCAGCGGCTTCTCCGTTAGGGCAGAGGAGCATGCCTCCACTCTCCCCCTCCCCCAGCAGCAGAAGCTGAAAAACCTTTCACAACAAAAGGATAATAAACTGTGTTTATTATCCTTTCATTGTGAAAGGGGCAGGGCATTGGGGGTGACGAGCAGTGAGGGGAGTGCACTGTGCACTCCCCTTAGAGCGCATGTGTGTTTGGCCGGCCTGAGACGTGTGCAATGTGCTCTCTCCAGCCTGGCACTGTGTTGCCGGGTTGGAGAGAGCAGGCACAGGCTCCCAGTCTGCCTGGGAGCGCCCTGGCTAGGCGGTCCCAGGATTGGCTGCGGGGCAGGCTGGGAGCCTATGCCTGCAGCGATGGGCGAAAGGGGAGCGGTGCAGCAGTAAATCATGTAAGATTTTGAAAAAAAACTTTTTTAAATTACATTTTACCCCCATTCACCCACCTACCCCTGCGCACCACACCCGCCCCACCTCACCCCTTGTGAGCGCAGCGAGCCGCGACTTACAGACAGCCTCTACACCAAGAAGGGATTCATACCTAATCCTGAGGGGAAGGGGAATTGTGGAGAATTCCAGTTGAAACATTAGACTGGAACATTCCTGTTAATGGGTGTGCCGCAGAAAGCCCTGGCAGTTCGCGGGCACATTAACATTTTGCACTGGAGCAAAGTCAACAGAAGTGACGCAAACCGGTACAAAATGCTGAGGTGAGATTTACTTTCCACCACAAAACATTGTTTGCTCTTGAAAGTTGCCTAAAGTAATACTAATGAGCTTCTTTGTCCTAATTTGCATCATGAGAGCATGCCAAGAATGTTTTATGGTTGTTCCCTCGCTACCAGTCATGGCTTTGATGCAAAGCTCTAGCTTCCAACAGACAGGGAGGGCCGTGTACCAAACAAATTGCTCCTCCTGGAGGAAGACGCAAAGTAGAAGAATTTTCTTTTCCTCCAAAGTTTTCAAACTTTGCAAGTGTACTGGACACATTCAAAGTGAACAAAGTTTTAAATGATGTCTTTGCATAGTATTTTGTGTTACAAGGTAATCCTTCCACTACAAAACCTCTGGTGCAAGTGTGTGTGTAGTGTTAGGCAGCTTAAAATTGTACCAGTGCTTGGGAAGAGAGGGCAACACTGCCAAATCTCAGTAGACACAGCGCTGTCCTGCTCTCTCCATCTCACGCAGCTCAGCACCTTTGGTTGCTGAACTTTCTTGCATGAATTATTCATTATTAACAACTCTGCCCCTTTGTCTGTCTTTCACTCTGTGTACTTAGGAGTCTTGGGCTGGGGGTGCCCACCAGTGCCATTCCTGTTTGCTCTCTGTGCTGGATGACAAAAATTTTGGGCAGATTTATTAAATTATTCTGCAACACAGCACACCAACCAAAGTTACTGTACTGTGTTGCACTAGGGGGATATAGCAGTGGGAGGAAACAAATTACTATGGTTTGACACGTTTTGTAAACATTCCACACATTTGGAGTGTACTGTACAGTGTAGCACAAATGCAGTGTGTGAAATGTAAGGTAAATAAAAACATTTCTCCTGTTTTGCACGTCCCACAAAGACGTGTTATTTTTTCATTTGACATAAAGCCAGGTCCGACACTCTTTATAGATCTGACTCTGCTTAAAAAACATTGAGATAGCACTGGTACACCCAAGTACCACCCATGAAACTTCCATTTGACACACTGTAGCTCAAGGCAGAGCATAGCAATGTTTGCGCTACTAAAATGGGAAAGATGTTTTTTGCTGGAAAGTGAGTCCTCTATCAAGACTTTGCTTCACTTTGTGCCTCTATGCGTAACTTTGCAGGGCAAAACGTTTTGATAAATCTGTGACCTTGTGTTAAGACCCTGTATGGGTCTGCATTGGAGAATTAATTCTGATATCCTGGATCTGATAATATCACGATCCCAAGCAAAAGTCCTCACTATTACACAGGGAGCCCATTCATCACTGTAATCATTTCTGATGAATGAGGCAGTCCTATGATGAAGCATAATACCTAGGTTGGTGTCTGAGGGCTTACCTAACATTTTTTGATGTATGTTGATACAACCACTTGAACACATATATTAGACAGGCAAGGTGCCCCACGAAATACAGATAGTACACCTGTTATCAAGTCGGAATTGCCTGTTATTGTATGTGAAATCAGAATGTTAACCTTAGATGGTTCAAAGCAGAAGTATGTTTACTCCCAAATGCAGTCTGTCCATAAAAATTGAAGGGGCATTTAATATGGCACACTGAATTGTAAGAATGTGTTTCTGAAGTTTCTCATCACTAACCAGTTGTCTTTAAAGAGATGATCCTCAATACCTGAATGCTATCAATCCTGAATTCTCTTGGATGGTCTGAAATATATTATCAGACTATTATATTTGTGTTTCCATTTGAAAAAAACAATTGGTTGTTGGCAAACCCTCTGCGGTGAAGAAAAGAGTGCATGATGGATTAGGTCTGACTAGAAGGAGCTTTAGCTCTGAGAGCCTTTACCACTAAGTAGAAAACCTTTTTACTGGTTGTCCTGTACATCAACTACCACATATTGAATTGAAGGTATTTTTTTCTAATGCATACATAGAAATCTGAAGGTGAGAACGTTGGTGTACCAGTTAGTTACCTATGGAATTATGTTTGTGTACAAACAATTAAACAGTTTTGCACTCCTTGGTACCTCAGCATGTCATTCAGATTTCCTTGGTTGCTGTGGGGCAAGCACCTACACCGTTGTGTGTTAAAGGATCTGTCTGAACATTTCTGGGTAATTTATTGGTGATTTTTGTTTGCTGTCTTATGTACTTCCTATCCTATGAAGACACTCCACCCAACAAGAAGACAAACAATATTTTATATTCATTAGGGCTAAGAGAGCTTACATTAATTAATCAGATGGGAAAGAAATCAAGACCTATTGACACCCAGTGGTGTATTACACTTTACCCTGAATAGTCCTGAACACATTTTGTTGTTGGAAGATGGGGAAGACTTTGGAGATAAGGTGCTTATGGAATTTTCCAAAGTGCTTTCAGGGGTTGTAGGTAAACTCAAGTATTTTTTTTTTTTTTTTTTTTACAAAATGTATCTTTAGGAAGGAGCTCAACTTGTCATACGCAGGTTTAAACATGTACCTGTGAATGTACTTGACTTGTGAATTAGACTAATTGCAAAATGCAGGTATTAAGGAGTTGGTCAGGTCAACAAAGTAGTTGGTTCCAGTGGCCACACACTCAAATGGCAATATTTGATTATGTATAGACTTCAGAGATTTGAATAATAATATACATGTAGATAGGTTTCCTCTCTCTAGAACTAATGAGCTTCTGTCCGTGTCCAAGTGTTTTTTCATGGTTGATCTAACATCTGCAAATCAAAAAATTATGCTGCATTACAAAGGAAAATGTTTGACAGGGTTTATTACACTGAGGTGATGTTTCCAATTTGTGTGGATGCCACTGGGGTTAGCATCAGTGGTGGCAGTATTCCAGAGATTTATGTACCAATTCTTTAAAGACATTAAAGGTGTTGCTTTTTTCCAGATGACATTCTTATCGTGGTTAAAACAAAGGAAGAGCATGACTGTCATGTAATTGACGTTTTGGGTATTTTAGAACAAAAAGGTTTAACTGCAGAATTCATGAAATGCATGTTTGTTTTGTGTTGTATCTGAGGCAGAGGTATGACAAGGGCATTAACCCAAAATAAGAATTGATTGAAACCATTAAAATTCTCCATCATCAAGGAGCAAGGGTGAAGTAATGGCTTACCAGGAATTAGCTGATTTGTATTCCGAATTTGTGAGGGATTTTCCTGAGAAAACTGTTGACTTAAAACTGTTATTGTAAAATAAGCATAAATGGAAGTGGATCAAATTGAGATAATTAAAAATGAGATATGCAAGGGAACACCTTTGCAAGGGTATTATCTCAGAGCTAATAGCCTCATCACCACTGATGACAGTATTAAGGGGTTGGGTACCATCTTTACACAAACGTAACCTGATGGTCACAAATTTACAATTGCTTGTGCTTTATGTTCCTGGTCTCCAACAAATGCTACACAGTCACTGAAAGGGAAACTTTAGCCTTCGTTTGGGATATTGGTGCACCTCTTACCAAACCCACCACTGGGTTGCTAAACGCATTGATTGCAAGCTTTCTGTTACAGAGTACAGTAAGTTCCTGAAACATAGAATATGTTCGCTGATATTTATTAAGCAGGTTACCATTGGCCATTATGGAACGTGCGGATGATGTGTGAGAGGAGTATCTGGTAACAAGTGTGGACAAGTATGGGGTCAGAGCTGTTTCAACTGGTGAGTGATTAGATCATAATTGTGTGGACGATGAGTTGATTGCGATGAATGGTTATGTGGGTGGCAGCTGGCCAAATATTAGTGAAATAAGAAGTACTTCAAGAAGTTACTTGGACTTCAAGAAGGAGCTAACATAAGGCTAGGGATTGTTGTTGATAAATAGTATAATTGTGCCTCCATTGGACCTTAAGGGAGGGATCATATACATTTATCACAAAGGGTACTTTAGAAATGTGTTGCTTTCGAGAAGGGGGGAAGGACCAGTATTGGTGGCCAGGCATTGAGTGGAATGTGTGTGACTGAAGTGAATACAATAACTCATACAATAAACTGCTTACCGTAAGACCTCCTTTGTGTACAGTGAATAATCTCATCATGCCATTGAGGAGATGCTTGAATTTGATACTATGGGGCCAGTATAGGACAGAGAGGGAATTCTAAATACAAGATAGCAATGATTAATTACTTTTCAAAATGCCAAGAGTTTAAGATTGTGAAGAAGATTGATGCTGGCACAGTTGTAGAATTCTTAGAGAAGAAATCATTTTAAAGAAACGATCATACCATAATGCAAACCTACTGTTTTGAAGGATAAAAAAAAAAAAATTCATCGTATGTTATTGTGTACAAAACCACATTCTTGTACTTCTCCGCGGGTAATATGGGACATATTAAAATATGTGTGGTTAGCTTATCAGTATACATACAGAGAGCGAGCTGATTAAAAAGCCAGTCCCATGAAAATATTATCTGTGATGCTCAGTGTTAAATTCTGGAAATCTGTTCAGAATAAGCTACCAGGACCCTGCAACATGTCCCCATGCTGTATACTTCGTGTAAAGTATAAAAACAATGAATGAGCCTATATAATGCAAACAAAGTGCTGTGGGGGGTATGTGTCATTGTATACATTTGCATTTCTAGAAATGTTATGTTGTTTGGCTTTTAAATCTCTTTTTGCAACAACCCACCATGCACATTATGTCTCACTTTGTTACTACAATTGATCCAAGATACACCAGTGCCCTCCCAGACTTTGACTCTGCCCTGTCTCCAAGAAGATCGATGGTAATATTTTAGTGTCTTTCTTTGGTCAAAATTCTAGTCAGGTGCTGTGCAACTTAGTAGAAACGTGGAAAATATGCACACTGCAGCGCATTGAACATGCATGTGAAAACGTTGCCAGAAAAACACATCAATTTTTGAGCAATTTTTTCATATGCTCCGATCTACAGGCACACACCTGTATTCTTTGAAACGACAAGAGCATCTGGTATGGTGTGTTGCACACAGCACAATTTTGAAACACTCAGAAGGTGTGGTACCTTAATATTACAGGTGCCTGAGAGAGTGTGTAGAAAAGAGGGAGGCCACGAAGAAGGCACCATCTTGGATTGGGCTGAAAGACCACGGGTAGTCTTCCATATTCCTTCGATAGTAGTACTTAAGCAGGAGTTTGATTCCTTTTGGCTTACTCATAAGGATTCTGCTGCTGTGACACTGAGCTCCGAGTGTCGCTGATGATCTAGACCGTGATCCCTGCAATTCGCCCTCATGGGAGGAACTTGGACACGGGTCATGTTCCAAACAGTATACCCCCTCTTTGTACGCCAGGTTTAGTTGTGGGATTCATTAGAATCTACAACTCAAAAGGGGGACATGGGCATCAGAGGCTGACTCACAAGATTGGTAACAGATTGGGCATTCTTCCCACATCACCAAGAACTGCAATTTTCCACAACAAGATGGGAATTCACAATAGCTGAAACCTCATATTAAGGATTACTATTAATTTCAACAGGCAGAGAAAACCGTCTGTTGCAAATGGTTTTAATTGAGAGACGTGGAAAGTGGGATGAATCTCCTAAGTGGAAAGAAGTTTTAAATGGATGGTAACTGGGTTGATTTTATTGACAATAGTAAATGATCCTAAATATTGGGTCCCGTATCGGGTCTGTCCATCATTGGCTGGTAAGAATCGGGATGATGGCCAGAATTTATCTACTATGATAGTCAGATTCTGGTTGTCCATGTATAGCTCATTCTTTTCTGAGCAGTTGTTCGGTTATGCTTTACCAGTTCTCTGACTTCAGTTTGTCATTTAAGAAATCATAAACTGCTGTTGCATCCAAAGAGCTCTTATTGAATTCTGGACCAATTTTAGAGTGAAAACCCTGACTACCTAAACAAGCATTGGAAAAGCCAATAGGTTTCGCCTAGCTGTTGGTTTTGCTTTAGCTATATTGTAAAGGAGTGTAGCTGCTCTGCAGCATGACTGAAAGTAAAGAAAAACAAGCATTTGCAATGCAAAGGTCTTGCATTTACTCACGTTAGCGCTAGTAGCGTTGTAAACCACTAACCGGACTTTTCTTGCCAAGTAAACTAATAATGAAAAGTAAAACAGTTTCACATATGCGAGCCGATGGTCGTCATGACATGCAAAGCGCTCGACTTCTGCCCAGTGAGATCGTGCTGAGCAGGGAACGAAAAGATAAAGTGGTCCAGAAACCAGCTGATAACACAGAGCCTCGTAAGTTTTCAGTAGTTTACCGGTGCGCTCGAGGAGGGCTAAACACCAGAAAAGGCATGACATATGCATGCCTTTCACAAATGGAATAAATCGATTTTTAAAAAGGCAAGCCCACGAACTAATGAAAGTGACAGGAGTGACATGGGCATGGTTAGAAGCCCATAGTAATTACAACATGCTCCAGAGCGCTTCCGCGCGCTCGATCTTAAAAATGCTATGATGCAGCCGGATATGAACGTGTCATAGCACTTTTTCATCCTTTATTCCTAGCCATGCTGCACAGCAGTCGGGCTGCTGCACCACATGGCTAGAATGAATTGTCAAAGCCAATAGTTCTCGCATTGGCAAGTCCAATTGGCTTTGGCAATGCTTGTTGATGTATGCCACTTAAACAAATAATTTAAAAGCAAGCCACTTAAATCAGTTTTAGCCCTTCAAAATTAAAATGAATATATAATCTGACAGAAATTAAATAAAAAAATCTGCAAACTTCTAAAATGCCATCATAATGAAACTATATCAAATACGATGTGCATTGTTTCTGCATGTTGCACACACATAGTGAACATGCTTCGAGACAGAAGCAGCTGCTACATAATAAGGCCGCACCAGAACCGTTTTAAATGGCATGTCTAATTTAAGAACACTTTCACTTCAGAGATTTCCCTCAGATCATTCTCTTAAGAAACTCTTAAAACAATCAACAGTTTACGAACACAAGCGTGAATTGGCTATATTCTGAACATAACTTGAAATGAAAGGTCTGTAAAATGATCTAAAATGTAATAGAAAATAATGTACTTGCAAGACTACAGGGAGAAAAACCTTTTAAGTAATGATTAATCTCTTGAGATCTATCACTAAATTCATAATCATTGGTAGCGCACCATAACAGTGAATATGCAGGGCTTTAGGTACTAACCTTTTTTTAATGGACGTGGGTGAATTTATTTTATCCGAATGCCCATAGGTATCCAATAGATCCCAAGAAAATGTAAAGACTGATGCGTATGTGAACTCTGCTTAACTCCATGAAGCTTTTTATCCATCAGCCCCTCACATGCAGGGGACTCGAGAGCTCACGCTTTCAATGCTAAAGAAACACTACACGTCCGAGAATGCAATGTGCTGTGGCTAAGACTTCTAGGCTGCATGAAAGTGTCAAAAAGGGGCTTTGGAAGCTGTGTTTGCTGTATGCAATTGAATGGGGGCTTTCGTTCTTAAGAGGCAGGCATTATTCCATTGAAAATAAATGGAAAGGTGTTCTCAAATCATTTTAACATTGTTTTCAAGGCGCTGTCACTTCTGGGGGAGGGGAAAGTGAGGGGGAGGCGATGGGTTTACGTACAGGAAAGCCTGACTTGTAAACCAACACTAGGCACTCTGAGACTTGTAGTTTTGTTTGCTGATGTATTTTATGTCGCTGCTTGCTTTAATTCATTGCTTTTCTGCTCAATTGTATCCGCCCAATGATTTACATTTACACCTGGAATTACTCGATGATGCATAACAGAAGCAGACAACGTCCACACAAAAAGGATTATGTTATTTACACTCATATTAGCTCGTTTGTCCGCCTGCAGTATGTTGTGCCTAAAGACAGCCCAAGGAGCCGTCACAATTTTTAATTTTTGTTTTGTTCGCTCTGGGTAATAGGGAACAAGCAACAACAGAACAAGATGTTACAAAAAAAATCAGATAAAAATAAAGATCAGCATTTGCAATCCAATAGGTCTCGCGTTTGAGAGAGTTAGAGCTATGAAGTGTAGTGGATGTTTGTGGAGTGGAATTATGTGGGTTGTATTGGAATTGTTAGTTGTGGAATTGTGTGGTGTGGAGCGTATTTGTGTAGTGATATTATGTGGCATGGTGAATAGATAGGGATGAGAGCTGCACAAAATAAATAGAAAGGAAGATAGAAAGGGATAGGTAGTTTGTTTACGAAGTGGTGAATTGACTTGAGACAGAAGAGCAGAAAAAGTGTGTTTAGCCAGAGCTATTGGCTTTGCCAATGTCTTTAAGCTATGTTGTAGAGCATTGTGGCTGCATTTCCAAACTATATGTAAAGCTGATATTTAAGTGATAAATCATGTGGCACTGGGGAGACGTTTTATAGCTAATGTTATCTTGTTACCAGAGGCACTGCAGCTATGGCTGTTATTTATTACCCTTCAAGAGTAATTCCATACTGACACATCCTTTATTAAAGTGCTGTTGGCAAACATGCCTGATGCCCTGTGGTGATCAGTGCTGGTAGTAACCTGGCATATGATGAACACTAATATAATCTCATCTGATACAGTCACTATTACAACACTAATAACATTAGCAGCTCTCGAAGGGGGATTTAGTAAAACATAGGATTTCAGAGAGAATATGGTGGCTTGTAGGGACATTTCTTGTTTTCCGGCCATATCCAGGCAAGTTAGACTTTCTGGGGTTTATTGGAGTTGTATTTGCAAAGACACTCTTAAATACTGCCTCCTACCTGGATCCCCAAACTCTCATGCCTTAATCTTATTGTGCTGATGTGTTATGGTGACCAAGCCACAAACCGGGACATTTTTCAAAAATAGAAAAAGGACTCAATTCAACATCATCGAGGGGCACAGAATGACAGTGCTCATCAGTATAGAAACTCAAACGAGCCACTAAGGGAATAAATAAATGTCCGTTTTTAACCCCAGGATCATACGTTATTTAAATAGATTTTTAATAAGAACTGCTAACTACTACTCTTGGTAGCACATAAAAACGTGCTTTCGCTGGTTGCATTTGATCCTCCCTGAAAACCGGGACCTGACCCAAAATTGTTTAAATCTGACGGGACAGCTGGTGAAAATCTGGGACCGTCCCGGCAAAGCTGGGGCACCTGGTCATCCTATGATGTGAATTTCTTTCTGTTCTTATGAGTCTCCCACCTTGAAATGCTTTAAGTTATACTTTTAAAAAGGCACTGAATGGCAAACATTCTGAAATGTTTTTCGCAATACATTTGTCATTTTATATTTTCTACTTAAATGAACAGCACTTAGTTTGGTCAGTACTATTACCGTAGCGATGAGAAGAGCTTATTTTTTGCATTGTGAGAAGAGACACTTCACCTTTATTTTGATTAGAAAATAGTGTGTTGCAAAAAGATGAGGAAGAACAAAGATAAGGAAGAACAAATGCACTTGCTGCTTGGAGGAACTAACACAAGAAAGGAAGGTAAGCCTCGGAGAGCTAAGCAATCGAAAGATTGCAAGTCAGAGTGACAACGAAAACAACTGATGGTATGCAGTGGGCGGGTTGTAAGCTCACTTTGTAGTAAACAATATGTTTCACAGCTCATGTGCTGTGAAGGCAAAACTTAAAAATGGAATATACACATTGACAGGCAAAAACATATCCTTTTGATTAATATTATATGAATAAACTTGGAGCAGAGGCTTTACTCATAAGTAGAGCAATGACAACAGCAGATGAATTCAAAAGAAGTTAAGATGGCCCCTGTATTTTTAAAAGTGAATTAGGCACTCTGATATTGTGTGCAGTATGGCAGAGTTAGGCCAGGCCACATGACCATTTTAGAATAACAATGTCTTCAGTCTCTGCCTAAAATAGATAGTCATTGGATTCAATGTGTCTGATGTTCTGTAGACAGCCTGCAAACAGTGGTTGCAGTCCACTGCCGTGCCTTGGCAAATGTACAGTGTAGGAGCATTATATTTGACCATGTATAGGGCACACGCTAAAAACGAAATGGTGTTTTGTAGTAACATATATTTAGATTAGATAATAGTATTCGTTTTATTGACCCAGAAAATATAAAAAAATGAGTTCCTTGTCCTGCTATCCGGGTGTACAGAAACAGACAGAAACATGCAGTAGCAGTCATCTAACTCGCCTCCTGTACTTGGAAATGCAATGTCCTGATGTGCACCAATAGCTTGGGACCCACCAGACCCTGGTTCTCGTGGCTGTTCTTTGGCTGTAAACAAGCTCTGTGCTTATCTTGTCAGTCGTCCCTAAGATGTACTGCTGCATTGTGCCAACAGCAGTGTGGCCTCAGGTACATTTGGTGAGTGCCCGGCTCAGTGGAGAAGCAGCCTGCACAGGTCTGCATTATTGAAGGCTCTATTAACCATGCCCTATTCTTGTGCCTCAAACAAAGGAAATCATAATTTCCTTTTGTCTCATTTGTGTTCTGGCTGGTAGTAGGTGCTACGAGTCAATGGGAGCCATCACGTCCTGACCCTGCAGCCTATTATTGGCAACTGAGATACCTTCTGTGTGCCATTTCATATAGGTATGAAGTGTTTTACTTTCCTTTGCTCAGTATGTATGCATGTAAGTAAGGTTCTCTGATCTACGAGTGTAATTACATTACAAATTGATGCTTATACATTGCAAGCTGGAAAGTGATTATTTTTGGAACTTAATAGTAGTTGTCAATCATTGCCTATTTCAGCAGTCCTAATTACATCAAACTTAGATGCACATGAACTGAACCTTCATTTAAAGTATGCAAGGCTTCAAATGCAGCTATGCTGGCTAAGTGCAGATTTTTATTGTGGATGCCTAACCCACAGAGATATTTTTCTGTGACTGGAACATATGACCCAAAGGTTGCATAAGGGTCTCAGTAACCAACACACTGAGCTATCTTTCCTGGAAAAAAATATGTGACATGCAGGATATATGGAATGCACGACACCAGGCATTTAACCCTCCAAACTATTTTACGATATTGAAACTTGTGATCAGAAATTACACACAGATCTTTGAAGCAAGTTTGTTAACTGCCAGAGCTGCAATTCCGTTATTATTTCCCAAGACTTGCTGGGTACATATCACTATCTTGACCGGGTGCCTTAACACTCTAAGGCAGGGGTCTCCAACCTTTTCTGTAGCGAGAGCTACTTCTGATCAGTGAAGATCATCGTGAGCTACTGAAGGCTAACTTGCACATTATGACCAGACACCCACACGCTTCCTTGTCTGTAAGCCTAATGTCCATAGAGCCAGATACTATGGTTTGAACACAATACTTTGACTAGGGTCACTATGTCAGGACAGGTCAGTGAGATTGTGGTCTTTGGGGATGCACTATGAATATGTGTGCATATGAATGAGATATATGTGTATAGATAACAGAGCCTGTGTCATATGTAATTGTGGCACAGGACATACCTTTTGCCATATGTGGCATTGTTACATGTATAACACAAACATACAACTATGTTTTTTAAATGGGAGACATTTAAAGTGCAAAAAGGTTCATAATGTTGAGCATTTTTCTGCACAATATATTTCTCCTATTTAAAAAAATGACTGTATTGATTAGATATAATTATGGCACTGTGTTCTACTGTCCTCTGGGAGCAAGAGGCCTGCTGTTTGTAAATGCAACACTTTGAAAAAAAATTAGAAAATTCAAATGAAAAGTTAACTTAATCATAATGTAACTTTTCATTTTCATTTTCTCCGATTTAAAAGCATTGAGAAAAATTATTGTGTTCTCACATGGATCATAAATCTGACTCCTTATCAGGCCCTGCTAACTGCAACCTGATGGTAAAACAGCCTTCCTTTACCTTTAAAAGGGACAATGTGACCCTGTACTTATTTAAAAATGAACTCCAGCCTGTGAGCTAATCTGAAGGGGTCTAGGAGCTACTTGTAGCTCACGAGCCACTGGTTGGAGACACCTACTCTAAGGTATCAAGGCCGGAATGAAAATCAAAACAGGCACAGGGGGCTTCAAGAGAGAGAGAAGGGAGTGAAGCAGAGAATGATGTACATATAAAGAGGGAGATAGAAGGGTGGGATGGAGTAGGGGTGGTTTGAACACTTTCGCCAGGGCTGCCTTTGATTACTAGTCCAACCCTGATCTAGAGGAGCTTTTCAGTGCTGAGGGCGTGAAGGGATGGGTACATTTAGGGCCGTATTTATACTCTGGTTGCGCCGAATTTGCGTCGTTTTTTTCGACGCAAATTCGACGCTAAACTAACGCCAACTAACGCCATATTTATACTCTGGCGTTAGACGCTTCGGGCGCCAAAGTGCCCGGAGTGTGCGTCATTTTTTAGCGTGAACCCCTTCCTTGCGTTAATGATATGCAAGGGAGGCGTTCCCGTCTTAAAAAATGACTCCCAGGCCTTTACGTGGTATTTATACTCCCGGGCAAAAATGACGCCCGGGAGTGGGCGTGGCCAAAAACGGCGCTTTTGCGCCGCTTTTTAACGCCTGGGTCAGGGATGGCGTTAAGGGACAAGTGGGCTCAAAATGAGCCCAGAGTGCCCTCCCCTGCACCCAGGGACCCCCCCTGCCACCCTTGCCCACCCCAGGAGGACACCCAAGGACGGAGGGACCCATCCCATGGACATTAAGGTAAGTTCAGGTAAGTATTTTTTTTTTTTTTTTTGAGGCATAGGGGGGCCTGATTTGTGCCCCCCTACATGCCACTATGCCCAATGACCATGCCCAGGGGACAGAAGTCCCCTGGGCATGGCCATTGGGCAAGGGGGCATGACTCCTATCTTTACAATGATAGGAGTCATGTTGATGGGGGATGGGCGTCGAAAATAAATGGCGCAAGTCGGGTTACGATGATTTTTTCGACGTAACCTGACTTGCCCCATTTTAAGACGCCCATGCGCCATTTTCCCCCTACGCCGGCGCTGCCTGGTGTACGTGGTTTTTCTCGCGCACACCAGGCAGCGCCGGTCTGCTTGCGCCGGCTAACGCCATTCAATAAATACGGCGCCCGCATGGCGCTTCAGAATGGCGTTAGCCGGCGCAAAACTTTTTGACGCTAAACTGCGTTAGCGCAGTTTAGCGTCAAAAAGTATAAATATGGGCCTTAGTCTCACATTGCCCGTATCCAGATGTAAAGCTTTAAATTTACATCACCTGCGTGTACAGCATCCATTTTAGGACATCCTCATTCCTCACTTCTCATCCCTCACTCCTCATCCCTACTTCTCATCCCTGCTTCTCATCTGTTATCCCTACTTCTCATTCATCATACATCATCCCTACTCCTCATCCATCATCCCTGCGTCTCACCCCTACATCTCATCCATCATCCCTGCTTCTCATCCATCATCCCTACTTCTCATCCATCATCCCTACTTCTCATCCATCATCCATGCTTCTCATCCCTACTTCTCTTCCATCATCCCTACTTCTCTTCTATCATTCCTACTTCTTATCCCTCATCCCTGCTTCTCATCCATACTTCTCATCTATTTTCCATCATTCCTACTTCTCATACGTCAGCCATCATTCCTACTCCTCATCCATCTTCCCTTCTTCTCATTCCTCATCACTCAGTCGTTCCAGCACATTTTCAGTTTTGTGAAACACACCTTCAAACTGATTGGTTGGCAACAGCCAATCAGAGTTATGAGAGAGGCCTACATTGTTTTTCACTGAAATACAGCCTTCTCATTGCATGTGCTGGGTGAAGACCGAGGAGAGGAAATGCAACTGTGTGTTTGTTTCCAGTTAGTTCAAGGCTGTACAATATTTCATTTTATTTAACTAAGCGTTTTTCTGTTTACACAGGCCTCTGCAGAAAGCACTGCTGGTTTGGGAAATTCAAGGGGCCCACAGCTTGTGCCATAAATCAGCTCTTGGATAAAGGGTCATACAGTTCATCTACAGTTCAATTAAAACCTTTCTGGTTTCAGAAAAGAAAAAAACAGCTCTCAGAAAAAAAGCAGCCTCAGATTTAAACATTTTGTTAAAAATATAAATGAAACCAGAAAAGGTTTGGATGAATTGGATTGCACTGTCATCAGTGCTGATTTGAAGCATTTTCTTTCTACATATGAAACTAAAACCAGAAAGGGTTTTTAGAAAAGGGCAATACACAAAAGCATGCTTAATATATACTGCATCCACTAAAATAAACATCCCCCATACTACCGAACTTGTAACCAAACAAACAATTCAGTTTGTTGCGTGCACTCCCAACGGGAATCCGCATGGCCTGCACTTTTCTCAATCAATCTTCTAGCCATGAAAAAGCAAGTCAATTACTACATTGTGTCCTCGCACTGTTATCAGAAAATCAGCCCAAATTGCTGACACTTGTTAGATTAAACAACACACCTTAGCTACCCCTTTTCTTGAGTTCAGGTTGATAGGATCATTGATGAGGAGCAGTTCTGACCACACTACATGTTTTGGTGCAATTATTATCAAGCATTTGCAATGTAACAGGTCTCACATTTGCTTGAGTTAGAGCTACTGGTGTTGTAAATGCGTAACTGGACTTTTCTTGCCACCTAAATTGCATATAACTAAAGCACTTCCATTTACCTTCTTCCTCCATCTGCAGCAAAAAATGAAACTAAGGTACATGGCCAATAGTGCAATAATCCATGTAAAAGGGTCAGTCTCAAGGCAGGACAAACATAAAGCATTTACCTACGAAATCAAGGGAATTTTGAAAGGCAGGTCAAGGAACCAATGAAAGTGATGGGCGTGAGATGAGCATGGTGAAAACCCACAGAAGTAGATTACAACATGGCTAAGACAGCTCATGCGCGCTGCAGAGGCTCGACCTAAAAACTACACGCAACTAGGAACACATTTGAGATGGGAGTGAGCTTCAAATGTCTGGGGCATCTAGTCTCCACAAAGGTAAGTCAACAACCTGCTCACTCAGCAGCTCGTGGAAGCCGAGGCGTCAATAGATTTTCCCTACACTCTTTGAAGGGTCTCCTTCGGGCACAAGTGAATTGAAAAAGAGGGAGAGGGTTAGTTATGCAATAAATGCTGATCATTGCAGACACTTTAACTAGGACACTGTTCAAATGAGCCTCTTTCCGGTGGTTCAAACAAAATGGGAATAAAATGCGCATGTCTTCTGGAATCGTCAGTGAGTAGTTCTGTTTTTAACTATGTGGAAATGATAAGGACTTAACAAGAAAGGAAAAAAAGTTGCTGTAGAATTAAATGGCAGTAGAATAAAAAGTGAACAGCGATGTTCAATTGATGACCCCCTTGATCTATACGAAGTTGTATAGTTTTACATCAAGTGCCAACAGAAGTAGGGCTGGGTTTTCGTCCGGGTTTATAAGACGCTTGACTGAACTACTCAGTGTCTAACTGTAACCAACAGCAAATTGTCTGTAAAAACACAGATCATGCAGGGGTGGCGGGGGAAATACTTCATACATACTTGTACTTAGAGTACTCTGGAGCTCCACAACAAGTGATATATTATCAACCAATATGGAGCAATTAGTCACACAGTACTATCTTGCAAATAACCAAGGGCAATTAAAAATTCAATTACGTAGAGGACTTAGGGCCTGATTACAACTTTGGAGGACGGTGTTAATCCGTCCCAAATGTGACGGATATACCACCTACCGTATTACGAGTTCCATAGGATATAATGGACTCGTAATACGGTAGGTGGTATAGCCGTCACATTTGGGACGGATTAACACCCTCCTCCAAAGTTGTAATCAGGCCCATAATCTGCTATTTAAATATTTAAAAACGAATACTAGTGAGCCACCTTCCACTGTGTGTCAGGAAGCACGCTCATGTGTTGGCGGTGTTCTATTTATTGCACTCTTGCTGTACACGCAGGAAGTGCAAATGTTTCACATAAGCACAGGAATACTAAACTAGGGGAGGAGAGCAGAGCAGAGCTTAAAATAGAAACCCAGTCACTCCAAGGACAGAGTGCTAACTAACGCACGCAGGCGGACATGTGCCTAGGTACAGATGTAAAGCACACAGAAAAGCACTCAAAGTGACACAAAGGTTTATAAACTAACCAAACATAAAAACAGAGACGAAAACAGACATACACATTTACAAACACAGTGATGCTCACAGACACAATTTAAGGCGGCCATCTACACAGGGACAGAACAGACACGCATGTGAACTCTACAACAGAGCGCCATTTAAACCCCATGCTAGACGTAGTAAAGAAAAAATAGTGCGACACACTAATCTATATGGCCGATCGTGCAATCATCCATGTAACAGGGTCAGTCTGCAAGACAGTAACAAAGCAGCCTCAAGGTGGGACAAACATAAAGCGTTCTCTACAAAATCAAACGAATTTTAAATGGCAGGCCAAGGAACGAATGAAAGTGATAGACGTGAGATGGGCTTGGTTAAAGCCCACAGATGTAGATTACAACATGTCGAAGACAGCGCTTGCACGCTGCCTAGCTCGAGCTAAAAAGGAATATTCGACACAGCATTCAGGTGATAGGCTGTGTTACCGGGAGAGGAGACGGTTTGTAATGTAACAATGACTTTTTAGAATTTAGTGTTCTAGTACTGTGATTTTTTTTCTTTTTATTCTTTGTATTGAAGGTTGCCCCTTTTCTCCTTTTGTCCTGATGAAGACCCGTTGTTTAGATCTTAATTGGCTTCCGTACTTTTGGTTGAAACGTCGACAGTATACATCTGATTTCCAGTCTTATCTGACTGTTTGATCCTCCCATGTGGGATGGCATAAGAATTATAATGCTGTTTTTCAGACAGACTGTTAAGAATAGCATTCTGAAGCTGTTGAAGATTTTTTTGTTTCTATATCTTTTCACGGGCACCTTTTCTACCACTTTTTGTTTTCTCAAATAAGGAGGAACCATTGTATTTTATATATATATATATATATATATATATATATATATATATATATATATATATATATATATATATATATATATATATATATATATTTCTGATGGATACAACTACCTGTGGATTCCTCACCTAATAGATTCCTCACCTAATTCTTCACCTAATGAATTCTCCCCCATACACAGCATTCAACAGAAACTTCTTTCCAGCTCTGCACTTCGGCGAGGACATCACAATTGGCCGACTCCACGCAGCTCCGTCTGAGGTCATCGTGGCAATAAGAAGCCCTCGCCGGCGTGCTGACGTCAGTTCCCTTTTTTCCGTGCCTTCGATAACGGTTACTTTTCCAGCTACCTGTATCGTTTACTGTTCGGAGGGATACTTTGTGTTTTTGTCGACATGTCGGCCCCGAAGAAGTCGGGCTTCAAGCCTTGCACGGAATGCGGAGGTCGGATGTCGGTTACTGACCCCCATAACGACTGTCTTTGGTGCCTGAGTTCGGACCACGACGTCCAGGAATGTGGTTCATGCCAAAAAATGAACCCTAAAGCCTTGAAAGAACGTGAGGCTAAATTGTTCTTAGCAAAAGCTAAGAAGGAGACAAAAAGGCACCATAGATCATCATCGGGGAAGTCGAGTCACAAGAAGCGGCGTCATCGTGACTCCAGGCGTCGATCCAGAGGAAGCCGGTCGGAGTCGAGGTCTCCGTCTCCCCGACGGCATAAGTCCTGGGAGGTCAGCCCGACGGTGTCTCCTCAACCGTTGACTCCGCAATCTTCTCCGGTGCCGTCGGTCTTTGAGGTGGTGCAGCCTCAGAGTCAACATGCCTCTCCGGCGCATCTAGGCGCTCAGGATTCGGGTCCGGTGCTGGCTCCGGCTCCTCAAGACTATCGTGCCTTCCCGGCTCCGGGTACGGATCCGGCGGCAGTTCTTAATGCCATGTTTACTATTTTTCAGAACATGGCGCCAGGAGGTGGTGTGCCGGCTGGCCCCACTGGTCCCTTGGCGTTTAACTTAGGCGTTCCAGCTCCGTGCAGGCCGACGCCGTTTATGCCATCCTGTCCGGCAGGAGACAATAGCCCGGCGCCGGTGCCGGCGGTGCAGCTGTCGACATCGAGAGAGAGGCCTTCGAGGCCGGTGTCCGTTGAGATAGAGGAGTCCCGAAGCCGAATAGCATCGATGGGTGCAGGTCGTGTGTCCATGGCGCCGATGGATCCATCTCCGGCGTCGGCAGGATCCCGAGATCCTGTGATGACGCCTTTTCGGCGCCACTCTCCAACGTCGGCACACTCTATGTCGACGCTGGGGTTGGAGGCCAAATTGCGGTCCAGGAGAAAGGCCCTCAGGTTGTTGGAGGAGAGAGAGTACCAGAGGCAGGTCCTTGAAGAAGGGGAGATTGAGGGCCAGTGGACTGGATACTTCCCCGGAGTGGGATCTGGCCTCGACAGGGGAATATACAGAGGAAGCAGCTACGTTCCATTCTGTCATCAGGAAGGCTGCTGATTTCCTGGAACTCCCCCTTCCTATGGCACAGGTTAAAACCAATATCCTGACGGAGGTGCTTCATCCTGCCACGGCCATTGCGGATCCACTGTTACCATTTAAAGAAGCTCTCATGGATCCCATAGGAGAGGTGTGGAAGAAACCTGTTTCTTCGTCAGCAGTGAGCAGGTCTGCACCTGGAGATCCCAAATTTATTTCAAAGCATCTGTCTCCAGAGAGTCTGGTCGTGCAGGCATCCTGTTCGTCACGGTCTGCTCCTGGCTGCT
The DNA here is from genome assembly GCF_031143425.1 of Pleurodeles waltl. NCBI lineage: Eukaryota > Metazoa > Chordata > Amphibia > Caudata > Salamandridae > Pleurodeles > Pleurodeles waltl. The sequence goes on from NC_090440.1 coordinate 1,895,913,425, forward strand.
TCCCTGGTGTACCATCTGACAGGGAGTCCAAGCGCATGGAACAGTCGGCCAAGAAGGTTTTCTCCTCGTGCAGCATGGCATTGAAATCAGCTAATGCTACGTGTATCCTGGGCTGATACATTCACGCAATAATGGATGCGGCAAAGGTAGCGTTACCGGACATGCCCCAAGACTTGCATGGTCTCCTCTCGGATGCTCAGGCAGTGGCTACGCAAGTCATACAGTCTGGGCTGGACACAACGGACTCTGTTGCTAGAGCCATGGGAACCTCTATTGTCACCAGGCGTCATGCTTGGTTGCGCACATCTGGATTCTCATCGGATGTTCAAGCCACGCTCTTAGACTTGCCTTTTGATGGGGCTAAATTATTTGGCACTAAAGCTGACTCTGCGTTAGAGCGCTTTAAGGAGTGTAGAGCCACTGCTAAATCCTTGGGCCTGCAGGCTGTTTCGACCCCTTTTAGGTCCTTTAGGCGGCTGTGAGTTTTTGGACGAGGGGCTTCCTTTCGTGGGAGATCGCAGCAGGTGGGACAGCAGTCTTCAAGCCTCCCTTATAGATCATTGAGGGGGCGGGGTAGGGTCCGCACTAGAGGGGCCACCCAGCAGCAGGACCCTTCCTCTTCCTCAGGGGGGATGCAACAAGGGAAGCAGCCCTAGTCCTCTCACCATCGCGTCCCATACCTCTCCGGTAGGGGGAAGGTTGTCTCTTTTTCTTCCCATGTGGGAGTCGATAACATCCGATTCCTGGGTCATCAGCGTGGTAAGGAAAGGCTACGCCCTTCCCTTTCGGGAGATTCCTCCTCCCTTCCCTCCCCGTCCTTCCTTTTGTTCAGAAGATCATCTCCTGTTGCTAGAACAGGAGGTTCTGTCCCTATTGTCAAAAGGTGCAGTGGAGTTGGTTCCCGAGCAGGAGAGGGGTCAGGGATGTTATTCAAGGTATTTTCTGATCCCTAAAAAGGATGGTCGTTTGAGCCCTATCCTGGACCTGAGGATTTTGAATTGGTTCCTCAAGCAGGAGAAATTCAAAATGCTGACTTTAGCACAGGTACTTATGGCGTTGAACAAGGAGGATTGGATTATGTCTGTCGAATTGCAGGATGCTTATTTCCATATTCCCATTCTCAAGTCACACAGGAACTATCTCCGTTTTGTGGTAGGGTCGCAACATTACCAGTTAGCGGTCCTTCCTTTTGGTCTTATTTCCGCACCTCGGGTCTTCATGAAGGTGATGGCGGTTGTTGCAGCAGACCTCAGAAGGAAAGGGATAGCGGTATTCCCTTACCTGGACGATTGGTTGATCAAAGCCAAGTCTCTGGAACTTGTGTTGCATCATCTGCAGCTGGCAACCCAGTTGTTGTTCAGTCTGGGCTTTTCAATAAATGTGCCCAAGTCTCACCTGGAGCCCTCTCAACGCCTCTTGTTCATAGGGGCAGTACTGGACACTACATTGAATTGGGCTTTTCCTCCGCCACAGCGGATTCGGGACATTCAGGCGTTGATGCCAATGTTTCAAGAAGGAGCGGTTGTTCCGGTCCTCAAGGTCCTTTGTTTGCTCGGTTTGTTCGCTTCTTGCATTCTGTTGGTCACTCATGCACGCTGGCACATGAGGGCTCTTCAGTGGTGTCTCCTCAAGCAGTGGTTTCAGCACAAAGGGGATCTCAAGGAGTCAATAGGGATCTCCAGAGACACTGCGGTGGATTTTCCATGGTGGGCTGCGGTCGGCAACCTGTCTCAAGGAAAGCCGTTTTCGCTGCCATCTCCTGTGACCACAGTGATAACGGATGCCTCCACGTTGGGGTGGGGAGCTCATCTGGGGGACCTGGAGATCAAGGGTCGTTGGTCTCCAGTGGAGCAGATGTTTCATAACAACCTGCCCGAATTGCAGGCGATTCGTTTGGCCCTCAAGGCCTTCCTCCCTTGCCTTCGCGGTAGGTCGGTTCAAGTCCTGACAGACAACACGACTGCAATGTGGTACATCAACAAGCAGGGAGGAGTAGGGTCGTACCTTCTCTGCAGAGAGGCTCTGCGGCTCTGGTCCTGGGCACAGGACCATCGAGTTTGCGTAATAGCAAACCATCTGGCCGGGGTTCAAAACGTGCGTGCGGACAGTCTCAGTCGGCTCTTCTCAGACGATCACGAGTGGCGTCTTCATCCGGATCTGGTTCTTTACATCTTTCGGATGTGGGGATTTCCCCGGATAGACCTATTTGCCACTCGGGAGAACGCGCACTGCCCGTCGTTCTGCAGCCTTCAGTATTCGACGCAGGGAGCGTTGGGGAACGAGTTTCAGATGTCCTGGTACGGCCAGTTGCTTTACGCGTTTCCCCCATACCCTTGATTCCTCGAATTCTGAGGAAGATTCGCCAAGACCGGGCCCAAGTCATACTAATATCTCCGGATTGGCCGCGAAGGGTGTGGTACGCGGACCTACTTCAACTCTCACTGTGCCCTCCGCTCCGTCTCCCTCACAGGGCAGACCTCCTCTCGCAGTCGCAGGGGCAGGTTCTACACCCCCACTTCCAGAGCCTGCACCTTCATGTCTGGAGATTGAACGGGGCAACCTGAGTGCTTTTTCTCTCATTGGATGTGGTGGAAGTTATTTTATCGGCCCGGAGGCACTCCACCAAGTCTGTCTATGCGGGCAGATGGGCTAAATTCGTTCATTGGTGTGGAGAGCGACAAATTAATCCCTTAAGTGCCCATCTGTCAGATATATTGATGTTTGCTTTGTCGTTGGCGCGGCGAGGTTGCGCTGTGGCCACTGTCAAAGGCTATCTCTCGGCTCTTTCGGCCTTCTTATGTCTTCCTGACCAACCTTCTGTGTTCAAATCCCCTTTAGTGTTAAGGTTTTTGAAGGGGCTTACCAATAGGTTTCCTCCCACTCCGTTTATCATGCCCCAGTGGGATTTAAATCTGGTGTTAACCTTTTTGATGGGCTCCCCTTTTGAGCCACTTCATTCTTGCCCTTTTACGGTTTTTAGTTCTAAAGACTGTGTTTCTGACGGCCATCACGTCTGATAGGCGTGTGAGTGAGCTTCAGGCTCTTTCTGTTCACCCACCTTTTACAACCTTCCATAAGGACAAAGTGGTTCTGAGGACCAGGGCGGCTTTCCTCCCCAAGGTAGTGACTCAGTTTCATTTGGGAAAATCCATCGCTCTCTCAACATTCTACCCTCCTCCGCATCCATCTAAGGAGGAGGAGAGGCTCCATCGACTGGACCCAAGGAGGGCTCTCAGCTTTTACATAGACAGGACGAGAGAGTTCCGCTTGGACGACCAACTCTTTGTCGGATACGTGGGGAAGAGGACGGGGAAGGCCGTCCACAAACGAATGCTATCCAGGTGGGTCGTTCTTTGTATTAAGATATGTTATTCATTGGCGAAGAAAGATCCTCCTGAGGGGATCAGAGCCCATTCCACCAGGGCTAAATCGACCACATCGGACCTGGCTAAAGGTGTTCCAGTGACAGATATTTGTAAGGCTGCGACTTGGTCTTCCCTCCACACCTTTGTTAAGCATTATTGCTTAGATTCAGAGGTGAGGTGGCCATTTTGCGCGGTCTGTGCTGCAGGAGTTCTTGGTATGACCAGACGGACACCCTCCTCCGAGGTGGTACTGCTTTGGGACTCTATTCATTAGGTGAGGAATCCACAGGTAGTTGTATCCATCAGAAGAGCAAGTTACTTACCTTCGGTAACGCTTTTTCTGGTGGATACACTAGCTACCTGTGGATTCCTCACAGTCCCTCCCGCCTCCCCGTTGTCTTTCTGGTCATACCGAGATTTCCATGGGTGTGTTCATGTATTGTTGATTGTTTCTCATTATGAGGATATACGTTTATAGATATTTTTGTATATAGTTCTATTTGTACGTGTTGGTATACATTCATGATTGTGCAAAACCTTTACAAACATGTATTGGTATTGTTACTATTATTGGCTTTCGCCTTTTCTATAAAAGTTTTCTTGAATATAGTTATGAGGTGTTTGGAAAGTCAATGTTCACCTATTCGTCTCAAAGGCACATAAAAAAATGGCGTAAACTGACGTCAGCACGCCGGCGAGGGCTTCTTTTTGCCACAATGATGTCAGACGGAGCCGAGTGGAGTCGGGCAATTGTGACGTCCTCGCCGACGTGCAGACCTGGATAGAAGTTTCTGTTGAATGCAGCGCATGGGGGAGAATTCATTAGGTGAGGAATTAGGTGAGGAATCCACAGGTAGCTATTGTATCCACCAGAAAAAGCGTTACCGAAGGTAAGTAACTTGCTGTTTAATAACATTTTGATGTTCGTATAATTTTGAATGTCTTGTTGTTTTTGTCTCTCCCTCGTTCAGTTTTTTGCTTTTTTTATGTGATTGTTTGAATTTGTTTAATATTGTATAAGTTGATGTTTGGTTTGGGGGACCACTTGTTATATATACCAATATTTACCCAGGTCCTGTTGGGTGACCCCCCACTGGCCGGTAATGCATACACACGTGTACTTGTGCGCAAGTGTGCACTATGAGCTTTTGTGTATCTGTTGTGCATGCTATCCATGTATGTGTTGTGCGTGCGTGCATGTGTTTCTATGTGCTTGGTTGTGCTGCTCCCTCAACGCTAATGAGGGAGCAGCAGGCAGCGAGAGGGAGAGGGTGAAAGAAATAGTACCTAAATCACATCAGGAGCACCGGATGGGCACTAATTAAGTTAAATCAATCAGTGCTTGGTCCCTGCTCCACGGATAGACCAGAACTGATGTCAGGTCTGAAGTGGACTAATTATGAGGCTGTAAAGAAGAGTTCCATGCAAACCAACAAATGGTGAGCAATAGGCAGACTTCAAGCCCTTTCTAACTACAACAGTGTCTCGCAAGCGATACGCATGCAATAGGCTCAACCCTAAAAAGGCACCCAATGTTCATGAAAGATATTTAGTTGAACTGGTTACAAGTTACACCTTGACAGAAACCACTATTATAGTGTAAAGTTTAAAAGAGTAAACAGAGAGTTAATGGAATTACATTGTAGACACCTTCCTTGTACACTAGCAGCCCATAATTCTGATTTTCTCCAAACCTGATAGTATTAGCTAGGATATTTGTGGGCAGACGGCTGTGGTGTTTTCTGTCAGCAGATTGAAAGGGTTGGCTCTGTGGCTTTGAAGATTGGCAGCCCAGAGCTCTGCACACATGTGAAGAGGTTTTACTCATAGACAGTGCATGCCCTCTGTACCGGCGTTAAAGACCATCATTATTGGCAGCGCTTTTGTTACCACTAGACACACCTCATTGGTCTCTCCAGGAGAAAAGATGGAGAACACATTGCCTTATAAAATGTTTTTGAATTCTCGGAGGGGAATGAGGGGGGTCTCCTGCTAGCTACAGCATACCAGGGGTTGTGGCAGATCTTGCCTGCATCAACTCCTGCTCTGCATTGAAGAGCCAGACTAATGCATTTAAATAGGGGAGGGCGCAGGACAGAAAAAAAAATAAAGGAGATGTTTTGTGGTTTTATTTTAGTGTTGAAAGCAAGGATACACGGCCTGGACAAGTCAGCACACCCACAATATGCTGTGACAAATATTTCACTTGTAGCCAGCTAGTATGATGGTAAAAATGACACGGGGGAACGCTTGGTGCATTTTCTGAAAACTAAAATAGTATCAGCTGGATGATACACAACTATACCTCTAAATATGAATGTCAAGCAGATCTAGAGCTATGGCCACACAGTGACAGCACACGACTTAATCCAACATGAAGCTATTTTATTACGATAACGTGTCTTACAAGAGCATGTGCTCTTAACTCAACAACCTAGTGTAAGAGTCTCCTAGCACACTTCCCACACCCAAGTGAGTGCCATTGCTTTATGACATGCAAGTGAAAAACACCAGAAAGAAAAGGGCTATGGAGGGAGCAGCAGGCAAGGGGGGGGTGGCAGTCAGAAGAAATAGTACCTGAATCACATCTGACCGGCACTGATTAAGCTGAGTCAATCTGTGCTTGGCCCCAGCTCTACAGAAAGAATCGTAAGTGACGTTTAGCAAGCACTGACCTGTTAAGAAGGCTGCAAAAAAGAGGGACACTGGATTCAACAAATGGTAAGCAATAGGCGTGCTCCAAGACCTTTTTTGTAAACTATAGTGTCTCGCAAGCGAGACGCATGCGCTAGCACTTGCACTCGCAGGCTCCACCCTATAAAGGAATGACCTTACTAGAGTTATGTACACTCTGTGGCCAGCGGAAAAAGAGTTGTGTCAGAGTTGCAGAACCGTCCTTTATTATAAAAAAAAGTTAGTAGAAACGCATAATGCTGTTCCATAGAAATATAGCCCATCCTTCTGAGACGAGGTGTAAGTTTTCTTGAATCTTCTCTGCCATTCTCTTGTTGAATGGCCGTACTTCCTCCAAAAAGGATGTTACCGTAATTATTTGGACTGGAAGAAATATTGTTTGAGCTTCAAATTGTATTTCTCCATGAAATCTCCTTGAGAAAGCTGTTCTGAGTTCTGTGGATAAAAGTAATGATGAAATCATACTGTGAAAAGAAATATACCCACTGGGCTTGTTAGCTATTTCTACGCTATAATAGGCATAAGGCTTGTAAATTTCGGTGATCTGTTTCCAATTTCTTTTTCAAGCACATGTCTAGCACCTATAAAAGATGTGTCCGATCCACAATGGCTTCTTCCATTGCTAGAATTCCCCCCTCCAGCACTGAGTAGTAACACCCAGCAGGAGTAAGAAAGCGAGAATAGTAAAAGATCGGGTGTTCTTCCTTATCATCATCTTGTTCCTGTAGTAACATATACCCCCCAGCAAATTCTGACTCATCACTTTGCACCAGGGATTGTTTAGTTGGACTGCAATGGCGAGGATCACAGCACTGGAAAATTGAATTGTTAATACTCCGAAGGCTTTTTCGACTTAACTATCCAGTCTTTAATTACTCCTTAGCAACTCCAGTGATATCATTCGCGTAAGCAGAAACGTTCTTAATTGAGTATGAAAGTTTGTGAAACCGAGACAACACTGACTGTCTGTGACGAAACAGGGGGAGGACCTTTCTAGTCAATGCTCCCTCTAATTACTTTTGTGTGCGGCAGCAAGCTGTCTGAGCGCACACCTTCTCAGCTGAGTGCAGAGGATTAGCACAAGCAAGTTGTAGGAACAGGTGAGGGATTATTAAAGATATTTTTTTAAAGTTTCAAAAACAGGTAAATATATCCTCGGTTCCTTATCAAATGGAACTTACTGTACCATTTGAATTCTTATTTTTGGGTAAATGATCTGACCGTGAAAGAGTTTGCAATTGATGCTTGCCGGTAGTCCACATAGATTAATTATATGCTAATTAAATTTAGGGTCTTTGTATTGTGCCTACTACTACTAGTTTTCTCCTTTGGTACAGCTGTAAGGAGCATGTGTTAACATTACTAACGTCAACACCACTAGTTTTGCCAGCCCTGCAAGGATAAAATACCGAGACTGCCTTACAGCATGTGAACATGTGGCCTATTCTCAGCAGTGCGTGGTTACAATGCTAAGCTGGACCATCAGCTATAAAATGGAATCTTTTTGCTCAGGGTGGGTTCCTTTCACTCCAGAAGCAGTTATTCAATTATACAGCGAAAAAGAACAGGATAGCAATTCAGTACAACCTGTATATGAATAAAAACAGATGAGAAACATTTATAGAGCTCATTGATACCTTAAAAGGGAGAGTCCGGCACAGAACAAATGCAAATTGGTTGTTAGAAAACAGACAGTTAAAAAAAAAAAAATCTAGAGCTGAGATGATCTGTAAAATCTTGAATGGCTGAGGCAAGAGGGTTCCAATCCTTGCTATGTGGATTGACTGGATTACTGTTTTACGATTGTCAGCGAGCGGATGAGGGTTGGATTTATAAAGAATATGGAGATAATTGGAACAAGTGGCTGCCACCTTAGTTACGTGTCTGGAAAAGTAGCTCCCAGACTAAGGGCTGACATAACAAGGGAGGGGCGAGTCCTTAAATCTGGGGACCACCAGACTGAGGTCCAGATCTATGGAGAACCTCCAGCAATAAGAACTTCAGTTATGTCACGGTTCAAATTCAAGGAACTTAGTTTCATTCGCTTTACAGCTTCAGCTCCTCTTTTGCAGAGGTCAATTAAATAATGGTTAAAGGATTGAGAAAAGTGTTAAAAGAAGTAGTGTATCTCTATATAATAGTTCATTCTTTATGAGCACTTTTTATATATATGGTTCAAGAGTGACCATCTCTCGTCTGTTTCAATCTCTTAGAAAATTATAAAGGACTTATATTGTGCAACTAACTTTTAAATCTATTAAAGGAGACAGAGTCTTAAATGATGCATCAGCATCTCATCACTTCAGTATGTTAGTTTTCACTAGGTTGTGAGGAATGCTAATCAAAGCGAGCAGAGGGTGCAGTACCCTACCTTGTCACTCGAGGTTACATTTCTCCCTTACTAACAAATAGTACATCTCCTGAAAGAGAAAAGGTTAAAGTTGCTCAGATTGGCCTCCAGCATTGGGCTCTCATTAGAAGGACTTTGGAGGAGGTCTAGGGTGTGAAGTGGGTAATGTTTTCAAGTTCTGAAGAGAATAGCAGGATCTGTTGTGTGAGATCAGCCAACGTACTATAATGTCATTTGTAGCCGGTAAAGACGTGGTCCTCCACACATGTACACTTTGTACACAGAACCAACCCCCTTGCTTGTCGCAAACTCAGTCCCATCTGAAAAAAACTAATTTTCACAGAATACACACTGCAGTGACACCTTTCCTTCAGTTTAGTGAGAAACTGAAGTACAACATAAGGGCCCCGTCAATGAGAGACCAAGGGGCAGATTTACAAACCGTTCACGTACCACAGCGCGTCAACCAAAGTTGCTGCTCTGCGTTTTGTGAAAGAGAGCGAATAGAACAGACACAACTAAGATATGGCACTGTTTTCCTCTTTCCCTGGCCTGGCGCACTTTAAGCTGCCCTGCACCAGTGCACACTTCCTTGCATCATAGTGCCAGGGTGTGTGTTTTATGTCAAACATAGGTTTTGTACTGAAGGGGGACACTTCTGTTCTGCTTTCCTTCTCTTATCTCATGACCGAACTTACAGAACCTCCCTGGAATGCACTTCTGAGTTTAAAGAAGACATTTATTGTTATTATTACTTCACCACGAGGTTCCTGAGAGACAAAATTAGTAGGTCGGAAGCACATGTTCAAAAGTAGTCGCAGCAATGAAAGCAAAATATATCAAAGTACTTCTCAGTTGCAATGTACACAGCAAATACACGTGATTATATTATAGCATAACTTCAAAGCAAAGCATAAAAGTCAAAATTGCATCACCGTAGGGCAAGGCTGTAGGGCCTATAACAGCTTCATCTTTCTGTGGCTTCAAGTTGATGACTCCGGTTCAACTGCGAGAAAGAGATTTTCTACCCAAACGGGGACAGGCAACTGATGTCTGGTCCCTGTCTGAAGTCAAGATAGTTTCAAGCTAACTCTGTTGCCCAGAGCCACCCCTTAAAAGCAAACTTAGTGTGAGAACCGAAGAAACCTGGAGAGTGGCCAATTCTCCAATCCTCACTCGTTCTCAGACTGGATTGTGAGGTAAACACAAAATCTGCGCACTCTTATCAGCTAGGGTCTGGTGTGAAAAACACAGCTTGGTCTATTGTGGAAAAACACAGCTTGGAAAAACACAGCTCATCTGCAATGTCTCAACTGCAATGTCTAACTCCATGTTAAAGCCAATAGGTAGCTAACCTAAATATCAAATGTAATGTCTAATGCCATGTCAAAGCCAATCGGCAGCTAAACTGAATACAGAATGTAATGGCTAATGCCATGTTAAAGCCAATAGGCAGCTAACCTGCATACCAAATGTAATATCTAACTCCATGTTAAAGCCAATAGGCAGCTAAACTAAATAATGTGCTACTGGTGAACATTGACTAACTAATATGCCTAGTGGTGAAACACAAAGTCATTGGTCAAACACAATTAATAGCATCACATTCCACCCTATGACCAATTAGTTTTTGTTTACATACCTCTTATTTCAAACAAAAACAAAAAACAAAAGCATCAACGCAAACCAAAACCATTATAAGCAGATCAGATTTGAATGATAAAAGCAATCACTGTAACAGTGTATCTAAAATAGGAAGTTGATGTAGCATGAGTTCTACTCATGTAAAGGTACACGGTCCACCTGAAAGTTTTGCTGGAATGTAAGCGAAAGTCAGAGTTCCGTAAGAAAAAACACAGACAGTTAACTGATAAGGTTGCCTAGTTCCAGTGGAAGAATGTAATCAAACAAGTTGAACTTGAACTGAAGGCGCCATTTGCGCAAAATGGATCCATGGGGTTTGTACTTTAATCAATCAGGTTCAGGTTGGGGGTTCGGTCCCTCCCCGGAGACCACACAGCACACTCATGGTCAGTGGCGAGTCGTGGTTGGATCTGCAAAGGAAAAAAGTATGACTTTTCTTGCAAATAACCTTTGTCATCTGAAATGTGCCCTTCTTCTTCCTTTCCCTGTTTTATAATCAGCAGGACGTTTTTGGAGCCCTTTGTTATAATTTCTGCATGTTCTGGAGGGTCACTTGGGGCTTCAACCCACACCTTAGCACTGAGGTTTTTATCTGCTGCACCACAGCTTCCCTTTCCTTGCACTGTCAGAAGGGCTGGGGCAGACTCCTTCTTTGCCAAACCTCCATTCACTGCACTTTTGACAAGTTGGGCAATTCTGTCTCCAATCTGTATGAATGAATCAGATTATTTTCTAGTTATCAGCATAATTTTGATTTCTCCTTGGTAATCTGCAGCAATCACTCCCCCTAAAACCCGATCAATGTGCCATATCTATCCTGGTAACTTTCCTCTCCCCAACTGATCTTTGACGGTTTGTGGGACAGATTGCTGTTGTGCGTGCTGACAAATAGGCAAAATCACCGTTTTTGTTATCAAATCTAGGAGAATGTGCATCTCTCTAATCTCTGCCCACCTGTAAGTGGCTTTTTCTCCCAGCTGTCCACATTTCTGGTGCACCCACTTAGCCATCCCCACTAAGTCAGAATTCTGGGTGGACACTTCAGACTCTGAATTTTTCTCTTTAACATCTGCAAGGGAATTGAACCAGTTATGTACAAGCCATTTGGAAAACCAAACGGCTAAACCTTTGGCAGTGAACCAAGAATCAGTGTAAAAATGACACATCTCAAGCAGCTCTTGCTTTAAAGTCTGACACACATTGTACAAATCTGAATCAATAGTTAAACAAACATGCTTTTTATCCTCAGGGGTCACAAATTCAAATGGTGCACTCAGTTTCATTGGTGACTCTTTTACCTGTGGTACTCCCTGCACCCTCTCCTCATCCTGAAAAGGGGCTTGTGGCACCTGTTCATGTAGGGCTGCAGTGACTGTAGCCCTGTTTTGCATGTACCAGATCCAGTGTATGACATTAGCCTCCTGTGCCTGTCCTATACTGTGAGAGTTAGGTGAACTCATCACCCACTGATAACAAGTCAAAAGCTTACTCCAAAGTTCCACGGGCACTCTTGTCCTCCCCGGTTCCTGATTTACATGTAAATCAGTGTTTCCCTCTTGCACTGTGCACAATCCTAAAGTCTGAATTATATCATTTGCCAAATCAAAAGCGCGCAGCTGCTCATGTTTTTTCCTAGTTACTTTGTACCAAATTGTTAAGATTTCACTCAGATGAGGGCTATACTGTTTCCAAAAATCAAACAAGCTCATGAAACTCTGTGTCTCTTGCTTAGTGCAAATAGTAAGAAACTCTCAAATATTTTGTTTTACTTGTGACAACATCTGTCTATTTTCTGGGTTCCACTGAATTCCTAGTAACTTCACATTTTGCGACAGTACTTCTGCCTTGTCTGAATTAATTTTACTTTGCAAAAGTGGTCTGTAAATAACATTCTGAGCTCTGTTCTCAGAGTTATCTGTTAAGGAATGCACTTCAGCTGCCAAAAACTGTGGGTTGTTCTGCGCTACGCTCTGAGGCTCATTTTTGTTAACCTTCTCATTACTGGAATGGGAAAAGCCAAATTCAGTTTTATAGAATTAAGCATTATCTTGCTCTGGCAATAATGTGTTCTGGCTAATTTGCTCACGTAAATTCTTATTTTCATGTTCTAACTGCCTACATCTCTCCTGCATTTTTGTGTAAGCAGACAAAAGAATCCGAACCCTTCTGTCAAGAACGAAAGGAACACCATTTCTTGCAAATGGCACATTTTCTAAATATGCTTTATCACAGCACTCCTCCGAAGACTCACACAGTCCTGATAAACAAGAAAACATGTTTCTCACAGCACCATAAGGCAGTTTAACTTCACATGCATTTTCAAACATGGTCTGCCGTGCTTCTTTAATTCTCTAAACAACAAAAAACAATTACACTTTTAAATAGTGCACTTCCAATCTCCAAGTCCGACTCTCAAGACTGACAACACGACAAAATGTTCTGCTTTCCTTCTCTTATCTCATGACCGAGCTTACAGAACCTCTCTGGAATGCACTTCTGAGTTTAAAGAAGACATTTATTGTTATTATTACTTCACCACGAGGTTCCTGAGATACGAAATTAGTAGGTTGGAAGCACACGTTCGAAAGTAGTTGCAGCAATGAAAGCAAAATATATCAAAGTACTTCTCAGTTGCAATGTACACAGCAAATACACGTGATTATATTATAGCATAACTTCAAAGCAAAGCATAAAAGTCAAAATTGCATCACCGTAGGGCAAGGCTGTAGGGCCTATAACAGCTTCATCTTTCTGTGGCTTCAAGTTGATGACTCCGGTTCAACTGCGAGAAAGAGATTTTCTACCCAAACGGGGACAGGCAACTGACATCTGGTTCCTGTCTGAAGTCAAGATAGTTTCAATCGAACTCTGTTGTCCAGAGCCACCCCTTATAAGCAAACTCAGTGTGAGAACCGAAGAAACCTGGTGAGTGGCCAATTCTCCAATCCTCACTCGTTCTCAGACTGGATTGAGAGGTAAACACAAACTCTACACGCTCTTATCAGCTATGGTCTGGTGTGAAAAACACAGCTTGGTCTATCATGTGGAAAAACACAGCTCATCTGCAATGTCTCAACTGCAATGTCTAACTCCACGTTAAAGCCAATAGGCAGCTAACCTAAATATCAAATGTAATGTCTAATGCCATGTCAAATCCAATATGCAGCTAAACTGAATACAGAATGTAATGGCTAATGCCCTGTTAAAGCTAATAGGCAGCTAACCTGAATACCAAATGTAATATCTAACTCCATGTTAAAGCCAATAGGCAGCTAAACTGAATAATGTGCTACTGGTGAACATTTAGCAACTAATATGCACAGTCGTGAAACACAAAGTCATTGGTCAAACACAATAGCATCACAACTTCCCAGTACAAAAATTATGCTTTAATATTTTCCCCACATTGTATGTGTGCTCTGTTCAGTGCACCGCACGGGCAAAATTGGAAATATGTGGAGACTTTAGAAAGTTGCTCCACTGTTATGCCTGCTTCAAAGAGGCTTACTTTTTCTACAAATGTTAGTAGATAGGGATTTCTGTCAAGAGGCATTGATGGTTGCATAGGAACACACATGTACCACCTACTGTACACCCCCTTAACGCAAAGGAGCGCAAAGTACTGCAAGGCGTTACTCTACATTGCTGTAGGCAACTTTCCTATTCAAATCATAATTTGTGTTGGAAAGTAAATACCTCCACAACAATTTACATTGGGTTTGCGTCACTTTTGTGAAAGGAGGTTAATTCTTTTCAGAAAAATATTGACACTGAACTTGTTTCCATCGTATATTAAACAGGCCCCCTTACAAGTTTAGAGTAAGTGACTCACTTCAAAAATTAGAAGCATGCATTTTCAATATTATTGCTAACTTATGGACAAAGCTACAAGAAAATACAAACATTTTTGCAGCATTACCTTTTAATGGCTTGAAAAAATTCAATATTGTTATTGGTTGTAGCAATTTTATCATCAACTGTGAACATAAGGAACTTTGGTGAACTCAAATCCCCACAGAGATGGGTGAGTTGTACTAATGCATAGTACACTGTTACTTCTGTCTGTAGGGTGGCCTTGAGGTAGGTATTAATTAATGTACTTGATGTAAATCATTTTTTTACACTGCGTGAGCTTAAGCTCTGTGGTCAGATTTTCAGGAATTCAAAGTCAGAAGCGAAGCTCCAAGGCTGACAAGAAGCACAAGACTGCTTCAAATGCGATGAGCCTGACAAACATTTCAGTTTTGGATTAGTTCTTAATTGAAAACATTTCCATTAGTGCACTCCTTGTAATCAAACAATCACACAATGCACTGCTCAAGGGTGCTATCCGGGTGCACTCTCTGTGTGTGAGTGCCATTAAAGGCAATGTAAAGTGGTTTCAATGGCTTCAGTAAAGGTAGTTGGTCGGGTGCATGTGCTAACTCATCCTTTATCTCCTCCTTTAGTCTCCATCAACACAGGATGAACATGGTTTGTTCCACCTATTTTGTTTCTGATGCTGGCCACCTAAACTGGTAACATTGGCCAACAGTTCTTGAGATCCTTGTTGGATGTCACACAAGGTTTCCTCAGCTGAATAGTCATTATCAGATTTGCCAAACATCCGTCTATGTTCACAAAGGAACTTGCCATTATCAATTGGACAATCTTCCAGAGATGTCCAAAGTGGTCACAACTGGCATTGCCAACGACAAGGCATCTCCTGAGAGACAACTGATCAAGTAACCAACTTTAGACTTATTCAGTAGGAACTGCGTGGAAGGCGAAATGAACGGTCATTGCATCAATGAACACCTTTCGTTTTTCTTGATTACCATCAACATGTAGTGTTCCTGTCGGTACTAGAGGGAGATCATAGGCATCTTGTGATGCCAAGGTCTAAGTGCAGTTCTCATTTCTCAAGGAAATAATTTCTGTATTCTGCTTATGATTGGTTTCTTGGAGATTCTATATAGAGTCTGTTGCTTCTGTAGGAACAGAAAGGTGTTGGTGTCGCAGTATGTAGAAAACCGGTTGTGATAATCATTCCTTAATCCGTAAAGCCTTGGCTCTGAGGAAAGTAAGATTACTTTCAGTAGCCACAGTACTCATTGATGATTACACTACAGCAGCTGGTGAAAGTTCCCCAAAAATAAATTACTTGTGGTGGAGATAAAAGCCAGTAGCACAAAAAAAAACTCCAGGTGGAAACCATAAGGCCAAGATAGCGAGGAGGACCAAAAGACCAAGAGCAGCAGGTGACTACGGTATTTAAGTATGCAAAACATATAAAGAAAAAGCAGAAGTTAAATGATTACAATATTTATGCAAGAAAAACACTGCTGTAAAAACTATTTACAAGCACAAATGGAACAGGGAGGGTTGTGAGACACTGTTCTTTCAAATCTGACCCCTTACATACTTTAAACTTCCCTGAAAGAGGAAGGGTCTTCACATGAAGAACTTCTGCCATATTTGTTTGAGCAGAATACCCACCTTTAAAAATGCAGGACGTGTCATTTTCAGTTGGGCTGAAAGACCACACTTGGTCCTCGAGATGATGCCATCCCTTCTCCGTATTCCTCCAATAATAGCATGCAAGAAGGATGCCGGCTCCTTTTGCCTCCTCATATGGATCCTGTTGGCACAATGTTGAGCTTCGACCATCGCCCTGCTTCCAGCGCGGCTTTAGCAAGTGAGCAGAAGCCGTTTCATGCAAACCCAGTGACCTGGATTCAGGCCATGTACCCAACATTTTGCTTTAAAAGCATTTTGCTTTTTGCCAGTGCTGCACAGCATCAGCAAAAAGCATTGACAAAGCCAATAAGCCACAAAGGCAAGACCAGTTGGCTTTGTTAATGCTTCGTTACTTACTGCAGTCTGTTTGGAACATAGTATTATATGTAACTTACAAAAACACTGCAAATAAACTTTATACCATACAGTAGCCTTCTCATTGTTAACCTGCCCTGTAAACTTTTAACGATTTCTCTTAGTTCATATATGAAAAAGCCATTTCAGTGTTGTGCCTTGGGTTTAGCAGGGGCACTCTGTGTGGAATAGGTATTACCTATCTGGAGCACAGTAACATTGTCAACTGAGCTGTGAAACCGCACTTGCTAGTAGCTGCAGTCTGTTGAAGTCACGATAGTGAATATTTTGTGCTTTGCACAGAATCATCTACTAATTCAGCATGCAAATTATTTAAATATATGTATACATAACTGCTGGTGTATGACGAACTGCTTACTTTCTGCACTAATACTCCCTGTGTTTCTGTGTGCTGTACGTGCACATTATTGGGCTGTAGACCTGAATGTACTACTGTTTAGAATTTCAATTTTTAAGGTGTCTGGAACACTACTCTGTGATTGTATTGAGGATGCAGGCAGATATTCTGCTTGTAGCAAAAGAGAGGAAGATTGCGTTGGAGGCAAAACTGACAAAATCTCTTTGATAACTCCACCAGGCATTTGGATTTTGTCCCCCCTAAAAGGATGATGCACATTTCTGCAATTAGATTGTCTATTCATAGCCAAATAACACATCTTATTTTGCCATTTGCAAATGTCTGACTGGCAAAGAGCCATACAATAATCTCTTAATAATTTGTATGCAGAGATGACTTGTGTTAGGACCTTATATCTCCCGTTGTGAACTGGCCACATCTGTCTACCCAACCTGATAGACTTGCATTACATTTTATTTTTTTAAATCTGTTTATTGAACGCAAACTGCACACATCAATACAATAGCTGTATGTTATTTTGCAATACATTTACACAATTGTATAATTTTTTTCACAGCATTGCCACTACAAGAGGGTAAAAGAGAAAGGAGGGGAGAGGGGAATTGGAAGAAAAAAGCGGGGATATCAGGAAGGGAAAACTTTAACAACTTATCTTAATAATGTGAGAGAGTTAAGGGCGTTGTATAAGGAGAGTGCAGTGACATTTAACATGCGAGCTGTTATGAGGGCTGATTGCAGCTTACGGGGATTGGCCAGATACTAACGATATCCGTAACTAATATAGTAATCACTTCAGGGGTGTTAAGGGTGTCTGCGGTGTTGACGGGTTCAGGGGCAGGACTATTTTACTTGTTGTGATTGTATATTACAGGCTTGTATAAGCGTGTGAGGAGTAATTGGGCACAGGTTAGAAATATCTTCCGAGGGAGAGGAAGAGTAGTAGTAATGAGTGTGTTTAAGAGCAAACCAAGGTTGCTGCTGTGCGGTGCCAGCTTCAACAGCGTCAGCTCAGGCTGTGGTGTGCAATGGATCGAGACCTGTTCATGGGGGATACATGTCGTCTCTGGCCTCCATTGCAACCACAAATGTGTCCCAGATCTCCGGGCCAGCTAGGATGAGACCTCTGTGTTGTAGCAAGTGAAGTGTCTGGGCTTCAGCCTGAGAGCGGCTGTGTAAATCTCGTAGCCATAACGCGTGGGAAGGAGCATGTGGAGCTTTCCAATGTATTGCTATCAAGCGTTTATACACCACGAAAGCCAGGTCGATAAACCTGTGCGTGTGTTTGTCTGCTTTAATACGATGCCTTATGCCGAGTAAGCAGGAATCAGGAGTGGACACAAGGGTGTGGGATGAGATCTCTGCTGTAACCTACGTCACGCGTTGCCAGGCCAAGTTTATGGATTGGCATTTCCAAACCATATGGTAGAAATCAGCTGCTGGTGTAGCACATCTAGGGCATGTTGGTGTTGTATGGGGGTAGATTTTTTGGATGCGGGCTGGTGATAAGTATGATTGGTGAAGATAATTAAATTGAGTATACCGTAGGCGAGGATTGCGGGATATTGATTTGATTGTTGTGAGAGCAGTGATCCAGGTCTTCTGTGGTAGTGGGGTAGGAAGGATAGCGTCCCAGCACGCCTTTGCGTTTGGTAGTGTTGTGCATATTACTTCAAGCAATGCTTTATATAATGTGGTAATAATGCTCTTTGAGCTGCCAATAGTTAGTATAGTGGTAAGAAGCGAGGATTCGGGAGGTTCCGAGTCTACTGCGCCCCAGATCTTGTTAAGCAATAGCCTTATAGCGTTAAATGTTAGGAAGGCCCCGTTTTGCATAGTGCCTGCAGTTACCAGTTCAGCGAAAGTGCGCAACACGGAACAGGAGTATAAGTCACCCAGTTGGAGCGTGTTCATTTCGCGTGTATCATGGTGTATTGACAGGTTTTGGGTATCCGGGAGTTGAAGTAGTGGGAGCAGAGGCGAATAGGGGAAAGATGTGGACTTAGTTTGGACATATCTGCGCCAGCAGAATCGAGCCGCCTCTAGTAATATTAGTCTTGGAGACGTATGGGGGGTGCTAGTTAGTATCGAAAGTAGCAGCCTCTGTGATGGTATATGTGTCTGTAACATCCTGCTTTCGGGCGACGGGGTGACGCATAGCCATGTAGACAGCCATGATAATTGGGCGGCTGCGTAATATCTTTCGAAATCAGGCATTCCCAATCCGCCCATCTCCTGCGGATGTTGCTTTATTGACAGCGCCACTCTACGTCTGTCTTTACCCCAGAGTAAATCCGTTAGCATTGATTGCAGCTTATTAAAAAAGGAACGCGGTAAACACAGCGGGAGAACTGTAAAATAATATAGAAACCTTGGAAGGATGAGCATTTTGGCTATTGCCACACGGCCCATTGGAGATAGGGGGAGTGAGCTCCAGAAGGGAATTGAGCCGCGAACGGAGCCAAGGATTCTATCTATGTTTCCTTCTTTTAGATCCGTGATAGAGTGATAGATTTGCACACCCAGGTATTTAAAGGTTGTATGTGACCAGGGCAGTTTGTATTGTGGTAGCGACATATGGTGAGCTACCGGGGATGGAGAAATGGGGAATATGCTTGATTTGGACCAGTTGACGTGCAGTCCGGAGGCGATAGCAAAGGAGTCCAGTAACTGCAGGGCCTCAGCCATGTAGGCTGAATGGTCGCGCAGATATATTAAGGTGTCGTCTGCATACATAGATACGACGTGGTGGGCGTTAGCCTCAGGTATACCCCGTATGTGTGCGTAGCTCCATAGTTTAATCGCTAGTGGCTCCATAGCAATAGCGAACAGCAATGGGGATAATGGGCAGCCCTGTCTGGTACCTCTGCCTATTGGGAATGCTTCAGAGATAACACGTCCATTTTTAACACGGGCAGTGGGCCTAGAGTAGAGCGTCCTGATCCAGTTAATAAAACCGGCACCAAAGCCGAACGCTTTAAGAGTGTGTAGCAAATAGTTCCAACTAAGTGTGTCAAATGCTTTTTCTATATCTAAAGATAGGGCCACTGCTACCGAGTTTGTATTACTGTGCCAGGGATAAAGCCTGATTGATCATGGTGTATCAAAGTCGATAAATAAGGGAGGAGGCGATTTGCGAGTATTTTACCTAATAGTTTGCAGTCTGTATTCAGCAAGGAGAGCGGCCTGTATGATTTAACATCTAGAGGGTCGCGGCCTGATTTTGGGAGGACGACTATCAGTGCTTCGCACATTGAGTCCGGTAATTGCAATTTATGGTGTGCTTCGTTAAATACTTCTGTAAGTGGATGTAATAATAGGGAAGCATGGGACTTGTAGTATTCTATCGGTAAACCGTCTGAGCCGGGTGTTTTATTGCATGCTATTCGTGATACTGCAAGGCGCACCTCTTCAATAGTAACGGGGCCATCTAGAGTGGCGGTGTTGTCAAGGATAAGTTGATTTTGGGGGACCAGGCTTAGTGTGTTGATAATGTGTTGCTCTGGAGGTGGTGGAGGAGGCGTATATAGGGTCCGATAATATGTGGAGAAGGCATCATTTATACCTGCTTGGGTATTAACGATTGTGTCCGGATTTAGGCGTATTGCGCCAATGGGTGTTGGTTGTGATGGTTGCCGAGTTAGCCAAGCTAATAATCTACCAGATCTATCACCTTCGGCATGTTGTCTGGTCCTATAGTGTCTGTAATCATGCTCACACAGTCTGTTGTCTGTCTCCTTATGAGAAGCCCTAAGCAGATGTAGTATTGCTAATGCGGGTTCGCTGTTATCGTTTGCATTTTCTGCGTTGCGGAGCTTTATTTCTAAGTCTTGTAATTCCTTAATGAGTACCTTTCTGACCCCCACCGTAGCCGATAAGCAATGACCCCTTATCACCACTTTATGAGCGTCCCATTCTATGGCGCGGGAAGAGGTTGTATTTTTGTTTGATAGAAAGTAATCGGTTAAGCTTTTGGAAATATCTTTTTGAAAAGGAGGATCTAGGAGGGCTTCTGGTTGCATACGCCATGTTGGTATCCGAGTTTGTATGTGTCCCCATGTCAACGTTAGGCATAATGGGTTGTGATCTGATATTGTGCGTGCTAAATATTCGGATAAGCATATTTTGTAATTGACGGTAGCGGATACAAAGAATAAATCTATCCTAGTGTGTAGTTTATGGACTGGGGAGAAGTAAGAGTACTCGCGCTGAGTGGGGTGATGCACCCTCCATATATCACTTATTCCGTTATTCTGACGCCCAATGCGCCAGGGATTCTGAAGCACGATTAGCGGGGGCTGCTTTGAGTGGGGGAAATGAGCGATCCATGTGAGTGTCTAGGACGCTATTAAAGTCGCCACCCCATATGCTTTCCAATGTAGGGTCACTAAAGTTGCCAGTAGTGAGCGTGGATAAGAAGTCGCGCTGGTTCGAGTTTGGGGAGTATAGTGCAACCAATGCTAATGGGGACCCGTCTAGGGTACCTTCAAGTATTACATATCTACCGTTTGGATCGCATTGCGTGCGGGAGGACGCGAACGGGACACTTGGTGCTATCCAGATTGCTACTCCACGAGCAAAGGATGAAGTAGTGGTAGCGTATAATTGCCCCTTCCATTTTGTACGTGTGGTGTCTAGGATAGATTTGGTGAGATGTGTCTCCTGTAGGAATGCTATGTGTATTTGATGTCTTGTGAGAAAGGCGTGAACCCTTTGACGTTTCCGAGGATTTACCATACCCTTACGTTCCAAGTGAGTATTTTGTATTTTAGGGTTCCCAGGTGTCTGTGAGTGGCCATAGTGGTTTTGTGTGTATTATATGAACGGGGTTGTTCTTATCTGACGACCCGGTATTGACATTATTATGGGACTCAGTCGCTGTAGCTGGCCGACAATCAAGAAACAAGCTGTGAGCTGTATTTTTGTTGCTGCAGTCAGCAACCCTTGTATGTTTGCTGCTGTTTTTATATTCGGCCCTTCTACTATAGCTACGTGCTCCTAATATAGAGGTGCACGCTAAAACAACATACAACAAATGAACTATTAACATATAAAAAACAATACCGGAAAAATCCAGTATGGGGTAATTGTCCATATGGAGCAGGGGGGTGCCAGTTGGCATTGGTGCAAAGGTATTATTTTACCCTGCCCGGGTTTCGCATCTTTTAAGGGGCGAAGCGCGTCGGGCGGGGGACACCCGTTGACTGCTAGACCATGTGTAGGAGCCTCAAAGAAGCTGCGATGAAACTTTTAGGCTTCGAGTGAGCTGGACTGATCATTCTTCAGATGTCGTCTGCTGTGCGTGGTGTGAGAAGAGGGCCACATGTTGACTCAGCTGAGTCGGAGTTTAGGACTTGTTCCTGTTCGATTTCTGTTTGCGAAGGTGAGGCGGCGGAGGGAGCATTGACAAAACTGGATGTTGTTCGGAGGAGCCGAGAGCGCTCGGATTTTGCCTGCTCAGGTGAGGGTCTGGCTCCCTGTCTCCTGCGTTGCTTACGGTGCCTCGTGGAGAGAGATCTGTTGTCGATTTGAGTGCTTGCATCCGACGGATCGGCTAGGCCTTTGGCGTGTAGCCAGGTCCAGGCATCTTCCGGAGTGGTGAAGAAGAAGGAGCGAGATTCATCCTGTACCCGAAGTCTGGCTGGGAACATCAGTGCATATTTGATATCGTGTCTGCGAAGGCATACCTTAACACTGTAGAAGGAGTTGCGTTTTTTTTGCATTTCTGCCGTAAAGTCCGGATAAGCTGTTATCGTGGCATTTTCGTAGCACACTGGGCCTGATTTGCGGAATAATTGGAGGATGAGGTCTCTGTCTCGATAGTTAAGGAGTCTTATTATAAGAGGGCGTGGTTGCGAACCCGGTGCTGAGGGTTTGCCTGGAATTCTGTGTGCTCTTTCAACTGAAAAGAACTTCGGGATATTATTTTTGAGGATTGTGTCTATAAGCCATTGCTCGATTAACAGTTCTGCGCTTAAGCCCTCAGCACGTTCAGGAAAACCGACCAGGTGTATGTTGTTGCGCCGAGATCTGCCTTCTGCATCTTCTGTTCTGCGCTTTAAGAAATCAACTTCTGTTGATAGTTGCGATAGCTGTAGTTGCAGGTCTTCCATAGCGCCTGGTAGAGGCGCCGTGTCTTTTTCAAGTTCGGATACTCTATCGGCTAGAGCGTGTTGATCGGTGCGGAGGATATTGAGGTCCTCTGTTACAGAGCCTATTTTGGCTTCCAAGGTGGTCTTGGTGTCTAGAATGGCTTGCAGGATTTTTTCGAATTGTGAAGTATGTGATTGTAAAGTTAGTTCCAGCTTCTGTAATGTTGATTGCGTACTGGCGTGCGCTTCCGGTTGGGATGTTGTAGTTTGGTCCATTTTGGTGAGGGGTGCACGAGTAGTTTTTGGCTTCAGCATTTGAGAGTTGTAGCAGTGACTATGAATGTAGTGTTGCAATCGGGGCCACAGCGGCAAAAGCTTATCTAATCAAGTATTGTGGTAAGCCGGTCGACCGGGGCTCGCGTCTGGCGATTGAGCGGGAAAGGAGCAGCTGGAGGCGTTAACTATCTGTTTGAAGAGGCTGCAGTTGGCGGAGTCAGCCGGATCCGGATACCACGTTGTGGAAGAGGCGTAGATATGGCGTTTCCATATCAGGTGGAGGCATTATTTGTGCTGAATATTTGGGATTACTTGAAAGAGATGTTTAACTTGTTACGGGACTGCAAGCTGGCGAGTTTCGCCAGGGAGCACCTCTTATATTCTAGTTTGCGCTCCTTGTACTCCAAAGGATGTGTTCACAGTTTATTCTGACCCTGCTGCTTCCCACTTGCGCCTATTACATTGTCTTTGCTAGTACTAGCACATTTGGTGCCCTAGAGGGGGGCATAGTGGGGCTTGAGGTAATGTACTTGTTTAAATGACGCCAGTCAGTGCCCCCGATATGTAACACGTTTGAGGGGAGTGCTTGTGCAGTTTAGTTTGCTTTGCTGGCTGGTATAATGTTACTGAGCTACAGGAGATTAATGTCCCCAAGGTCCGAGGCACCTAAAATGGCGGCTGTCGATCCTTCAAGTGCTCAATTATGCCTTTTTTCCCTCCTCCGGCCGCTAATAACGTCCGAGTTAAGTTACAGCTGACTCAGATATGGGGCATAATTTCAAATCGGAGCGCGGGCGTCTGATGGGTGCCTGCAGTAGGATTTGGATCTGTGCTAATATACGCGCGCTCCGGCGCCGCGTTCCTCGGAGCAAAGACGCCTGCGGGAGGACTCGGCCGGCCCTGTGCACGCCGAGCGGCTCCCCCACAGGCCAGCAGGCAGCTTCGGCGCGCACGACGGGGACGCGGCGGCGAGCCCTTACCTCTGTTAAGTGGCGGCTGAGACCAAACGCCGGTTCCGGTGAGCGCGGCTCCCGATCGGCTGGGCTAGGCTGCCCGCGAGGCAGGCGCCAATCACGCCGGTGTACTTTCTTTGTCTCGCAGCTCCGGAATTGGAGCTTCTCCGATGGCGCAGGCTTGATCGATGGTGCAGCACCACGGGGACCCACGAACGGCTTCCTCACCCTGCCCCAGGGAGGGCTAGGTGCTTAACATCAGGATAATTGTACGGGCTGGGCGACGGAGCTGCGGTTTATGCTGCCGCTCGGATCGCCATCTTGGCCACGCCCCCCCCCCGACTTGCATTACATTTTGATACTAGATCTTAGAGCAGATGTAAAAAACACTCTTTCATTCAATGCATCTAAGGGGGCCCTGTTCTAAAGGTATTATGTTTTGAATAGGACTGTCAAGGATGGGAAGCTATGAAGGTCCATCAGGTTTCCTTCTTGATTGCTGCAAAAAAGAGCGGCTCCTCCTGTAGTCATGCTGCCACCCCTGCCCTTAATATACATGTGAAAGGTGTCAAGTGTGTCCTTATGAGAGTCCCAGTTAAATGGAAACTGCCACAGAGAGCAGAAAAATCTCCTTTGCAAACTTGGTAGTTCTTGTTTGAAGATGATGAATTAATACAGGTGTTGAAAAGCAAGGCACACAAGTGAGCGGTGAACACAGTGAAAAATAAGAGAATACGTATGTTGCAACACCGCCATCTCTTATCTCAGCCTCTTTATATATGGTCTGAAAAGGAGTGACATAACAGCAAATAGATTATCTCCATCTTGGATAGGGCACTTTAAGCAACAATCACTGGGAATTCCAACATCTTGGGAAGGGTATGTATAAGTTTTGCCATACCTACATCTTCAGTGAAGATGGCATTTTGCAGGTTCAAGAAGATCCCCATGTTTGACATTCTTCTTCCCCCATGACCGTCTATACCCCAACCACCGCCCTTCAAGATGAGTTTTCTGCACAAGCAGTGGACACCTCTCCAGGCAACTACAGTCGTGAAAATGCTAATGAGGTCTTAGCACCAAATGGAGAGATGTCTTCCTGTGCCCTGAGCTTCAGGACCAATGATATAATACTGCACCATGTGCTTGGAGCACAAAATAGGAATGTACTACCTTTTCATAACTACACAGCGCTATCTCTGGTAAGTTCCTGGCAGATGCACCAAGTATGCTCCCTTCTTAAAGGTCAGGATTATCGGCATGCCATTAGAAAAAATGGAAACCCAGCAGAGTAGCATTTAAACAAGAGATATCTTCTCAAGAGTGCTCACTTTTTTTTTTTTTTTCAATGAATCAGAAATTAAAGACAATTTAGGAAAATTTGAGAATCACTGTTTTTTTGAACCTCCACCAATCATTATTGGTGGAGGTTCAGAGGGTAGCCAGTGATAACGATTAAAAACTTATGGTTGCAGTTGTGAAGACTGGAAAACAGGATTAATTTTACAAGCATAAGGCAACTTAAATGAAAGGCTACAGGATTAACCTGAGGAATAATGACAAATTGACCAAAATAGCCAATGATAATGACTAAAAACATATGGTTTCAGTTGTGAAGACTGGAAAACTGTATTAATTTTACAAGCACAAGGCAACTTCAAATGAAAGGCCTCAGGATTAACCTGAGGAGTAATGACAAATGGACCAAAATATTGTGGTCAAAACTTGACTGCCAAAATGTGAATGGGAAGATAATGAGCAGAGAACCAAACTTTGAATCCAGAAGCGAAAGGAGCAGAACCTAACCCTGACTTAGCCTGTTCTTCCCCTTTAATTTTACAATGACATAAGGTTTTAAAAACTGGTTGTCTCATTTTCTGTAAATGACTCATAAAGTTAGTAGCACGTGGAAGCAAAAGATCACCAGAGGGGAAGTAGGGTAAACGCTTGGATGCAGACCTTGCAGGCTGAAAAATAATAAAACATTGGTAGCACTATCACATTGTTGAAAGAAAATTTTCCATTTGATAGATAGAAGGCCTAATTTTATGTCAAGACCGGAGACTCCTATTATGCGGAAAGAAATGAGTAGTTGGTTATTGGAGGACGTTCTGAGGTTAAGTGTACGATTCTCATATGGTAGCACTATCACATTGTTCAAAGAAAATTTTCCATTTGATAGATAGAAGGCCTAATTATCTTGAGCAGCAATACAATAACATTGCAGTTAATAATCCAGACTTTGATTAGTTTGTTGTTTGCCAGTTAGAATGAGGATGGAAACTAGAGAAGTAACTTGTTAAATTCTTTATTGTCAGTCCTGGTCCTGCCCAGTGGTGTTGGGTCCCACCGCTGCCACCAATGTTAGAAATGGGGTCTCTAGTTGGCAGAGATCTACACCCTAATCCAAGTAGGCCCATAATCCTAGTCATGGTAAGTCACAAACAATACAAATTATCCTGTGCCAACCCTCGGTAGCTTGGCACCGGGAGCGGCAGCCTTGAGAACCAACACCACTGGTCTGGACCAGGAACTGCTGGACTTATCAATCACCCAAGAGCCAGCATCTTGGCAACTTCCTCCTTGATGCTGGACCTCACCTTATCTGACGCTCTGTAAATTGTATTCTTTACAGGGGGACTGTCTCCTGTGTCAATATCATGGAGACACAAGTGTGTGAGCCCAGGGGTGAGGGAAAACAGGGAAGAGAACTGTTCCAATATTTGGTAGCAGTTTCCTCTCTGATCGAGGGTCAGGGAGTCAGAGAGATTGACACCCTCCACTGACCCATCACCTTCCTTGGCACAGAGGAGGTCGTGGAGAGGTTCACTCTCCTCTTCCATACCCTCATCTGTCACCAGAAGCGTGCTGACTTCAGACCTCCCAAAATTAGTCTTCAGTCTGTTCTGATGAAGCACCCTTAGGGGGTTTCTTAGGGGTCTTCAGGTCCACTAAGTAAGTGGCCTCCCACTTCCGCTCCTTGATCTCGAATGGGCCAGTCCAGACGTCCTGGAGAGCTCTAGGCTCTACTGGCTCCATTACCCATACTTTGTCTCCAGGTGAGAATTTTACCAGGGTGGCCTTCTGGTCATACCATTGCTTCATCACCTCTTGACTGGCCTCGAGGTTGCTCTTGGCCTGTTTCCAGAAGCGTTGCATCTGGTTGCTGAGGGTCAGCATGTAACTGACCACATCCTGGGGGGGGTTTCCTGGGAGCTTTCTCCCACTCCTCTTTCACTATGCTTAGGGGTCCCCTGACAGGGTACTCATAGAGAAGTTAAAAGGGGCTGAACTCCACCCCTTTCTGGGGCACCTCTCTATAAGCAAGGAGAAGGCATGGCAAGAGGACGTCCCAATTATGCTCTCATGGCTTCAGGCAGGCCTGTGATCATGCCTTTTAGGGTCTTGTTGAACCTTTCCACAAGCCCATTAGATTGAGGATGATAAGAGTTGGTGAACCGGTAGGTCACCCCACATGTATCCCACATGGACTTCATGTATACAGACATGAAGTTTGTGCCTCTGTCAGGCACGTCCTCATTTGGGAATCCCACATGGGTAAATATCCCCATTAGAGCTCTGGTCACCACCGGTGCAGTCAATGTCCTTAGAGGGATCCCCTCTGGATAGCAGGTGGTATGGTCCACCAAAACCAGGATAAACCTGTTACCCAGGGCAGTTTTGGGGTCCAAGGGACCAATGACCTCAATGCCCACCCTTTCAAAGGGCGTGCCAACGACAGGGAGTGGGATCAGAGGGCCTTGAGCCTTTTCCCTGTCTTCCCACTAGCCTGGCAGGTTGGGCAGGACCTACTGAAAGCATCTGAGGCCACCCGCATTCGGGGTCAATAAAAGTGGGTGACAAGCCTGGCGAAGGTCTTGTCTTGCCCCAAATGTCCCGCCAGGGGGATGTCGTGATCCAAACCCAGTAGGAAGGCCCAGTAGTACTGGGGGACCCCAGCACACGTGCTGCCACAGCTTCCGGCACCTTAGGCTCACTGTAAAGGAGATCATTCTCCCAGTAGATATGGTGATCGCCAGAGGCTTCGCCTGCTGCCTGGGCTGCGGCCTGTCACCTCAAACCCTCAAGAGAGGGGCACTCTTTCTGCGCTTTGCAGAATTTGTCCCTGGTTGGCCCACCCTCAACTTGCCAGCCAGCAAGCTCAGGCAGGTTATCCAGGGCAGCAATGTCCTCCCCATTTGGCTCAGGGGCCTCCTCCTCTGAGGGCCCCATCAACCACTGCAGGAACTTCTGGGACCGGTTTCCCACGCCCCTTGCCCTTCCCTTTTGCAGTTGTCTGGGCCATTGCTTCAGGCTACGGATGCCCTTGACTCTCTTCCCGGGCAGCCATGGACCTTGTGGTCATGCAGATCCACTCAGGCAAACCTAACATCTCCAGGTGAGACCTGAGCTCCACCTCTTTCCAGGTAGTATGCTCCGGGTTGTTGCCTAACAGACAATGTACAGGCATGGCAGGACTCACAGCTACGTTAGAGTACTACTGCTGATCACCAATGTTAGAAATCAGGTCTCTAGTTGGGGTAAGTCACACACAATCCAAATTACACTGTACCCACCCTCTGGTAGCTTGGCACTGAGCAGTCAGGCTTAACCTAGAAGGCAATGTGTAAAGTATTTGTGCAATAAATCATGCAATAACACAGTGAAAACACTACAAAAATACACCACAGAGGTTTAGAAAAATATAAGATATTTATCTGAATGAATTAAGGTCAAAACGATCAAGTACAAGTTGAAATATCCCTTTTGAAATGATAATAAGAGTCTTAAGTCTTTAAAAAGCAACCATTGTCCCTTGTGTGCACAAAATACTTGGTATGCATCAAAATTACACGCATGGAGACCGCAGAGGAGGAGATGTGTGGAAAGCGAAGGGTGTGCGTTGGATTTCCAGACGCACACAGACCATCCGTCGATTCTTTTCCATGCTGCAAGGACTTTGCGTCGAATTTGGTGCGCTGGCTTGAATCCTCTTTGCAATGCGGGGTCTTTTGACGCCTAGGGATGAATCCTGGGTGTGCAGGACGAAGTCACAGGTGCTGCATCGATCTGGTGGGCGAAGCGTGGGAGTTTCTGTCACATGGCAGGCGCTGTCGATATCTCCTGCAGGAAGTCTGGCTGCGTCGTTCCGGCTCGGCGATGCAGTGATTCTTTCACCGCTGGGCAGGCTGTGCATCGATTCCAGCAGGCTGTGCGTCGATTTTCGCTGCACAAGGTGTTTCCTTGCAGAGAAGAAGTCTTTATGGCCCTGAGACTTCAGGAACAGGAGGCAAGCTCAATCTAAGCCCTTGGATAGCACTTCTCAGCAGAGCCAGAGGTCAGCAAGGTAGCAGGGCAACAGCAAGGCAGCAGTCCTTCACAGCGAAAGCAGTCCAGGTGAGTCCTCTGGGCAGCCAGGCAGCTCCTCTTGGCAGGTTACAGGATCTGGCTCAGAGTGTCTGTTCCAGGAAGTGTATGAGTTGGAAGAGTCATGGATCCAGTTTATATACCCAAAAGTGCCTTTGAATTGGGGGAGACGCTAAAGAATGGTTTGGAAGTGCACAAGGTCCTCTTTTAGTACAGGTCTGTCTGCCAGGGTCCCATTAGGGGTTGTGGCAGTCCTTTGTGTGAGGGCAGACCACTAGCCTTTGAAATGCAAGTGTCAAGCCCCTCCACCCTTCAAGCCCAGAAAGACCCATTCAGTATGCAGATGTGTGCAAGCATTACAGAGCAACCTGTGTTTGTGGTTATCTGGATGAAATGCACAAGGGAGCTGTCAACCAGCCCAGCCCAGACGTGGATTGGAGACAGGCTGTAAGGCACAGAAGGATTTTTAGTACAGAGACATGCTCAAGTTCTAAAAGTGGCATTTCTAAAATAGTACCACAAAATCCAACCTCACCAGTCAGCAGGAGTTTGTATTACCATTCTGGCCATACTAAATATGACCTGTCTACACCTTTCTGATCAGAATCTACCACTCAGATAGTATATGAGGGTAGCCCTAATGTTAGCCTATGAAAGGAGTAGGCCTCACAGCAGTGGAAAACGAATTTAGGAGTTTTCCACTACCAGGACATATAAAACACACAAGTATATGTCCTACCTTTTACCTACACAGCACCCTGCCCTATGCGTTATCTAGAGCCTACCTTAGGGGTGACTTATATGTAGAAAAAGGGGAGTTTAAGGCTTGGAAAGTACTTTTAAATGCCAAGTCGAAGTGGCAGTGAAGCTGCACACAGAGGCCTTGCAATGGCAGGCCTGAGACATGGTTAATGGGCTACTTATGTGGGTGGCCCAACTAGTGCTACAGGCCCACTAGTAGCATTCAATCTAAAGGCCCTGGGCACATGTAGTGCACTTTACTAGGTACTTACAAGTATATCAAATATGCCAATTGGATATGAACCAATATTACCATGTTTTAAGGGAGAGAGCATATGCACTTTAGCACTGGTTAGCAGTCCTAAAACCAGCAAAAACAGTGTAAAAAAAAAGTGGAGGGAGGCAGGCAGGCAAAAAGTTTGGGGTGACCACCCTAAGGCTATCAGGTCTAACACTTATGCCTTGCAAAACAGCCTTCCAAAAACGTGAAAGATATTAAGTACCTCCGTCAGAAATAATGGGATAATGTCAACCATGAATATGAAAAATAATCTGTCAAGGCACATTGAGCCATAACTTGTAGGTAAGTTAGACAAAGGAGGAAATGTATCTTCTGTAACCGTTACTACTGAAAATTCATTCAGAAGGAAGAACATCTGTTATAAAGTCAACAGAGATCAAATGCCATGAATCAGGAGTGATTAGTGCTGCAAATGTCCAAGCCAAGAGGGTGTGACTCCTAGGAGACCCGTAAGGGTATCAATCTGAATAAATATAAAAATGTAGGTGGGATTGTCATTTTAACAATATGTTAGACCTACATATTACCCCAGTTGGGAGACAATGCCAACCCCTCATTTTTGTGGTACATTTCTTAAATATGGATTCATAGTTGGGCTGGAAGAAATCAATAATCGCATTGGGAATGTCAAACTCCTGCGAATTAGCAGCGTAGACTGTGTGAGCATCTGAATGGGAGATAGCCTTTTTGCATATCATTTATGTTTTATTAATGTTTGAGAAACAGTCTGCTAAAATGCCAAATAGTGAAGGCTCCATCTCAGTTGCTTTCATCGTTACGTCCACATTCTCTGTGCAGATTGTGATATCAGGATGAGGAAGCACCCATTCAATACTTTTACAAAGGGTTCAAGATGCGGCACAAATAAAAATGGTAAGATAATGCACCCCTGACAATAGAAAATATACTCAATTACTTTCCCATAATAACGATGTTTGTGACGGGTTGTTGATAAATTACTTGTATGTATAATGTGAACACCCTTCCTAATCCCATAAGTATGCTTATACTGCAGATGTATTATCAGAAAATCTTTTTTCTGTTCAGCATTATCATCCTGAAGGTTCTCCTGGTTTCTTTCATTATATTGAATAATAATTGTTGTGTCTTGTGAGTATGTATAATGGAACTTTTTTGGATCCTGAAGGACGATGTAAACATGGTGAAGTGAATGCAGGTTTAGAATGTTGAGTCCACAGATACACTCTGAATAATAAAGATGTGTAATACATGGCTCTGTATGTGGCATATTCATTGGTGAGTACCCAGGCTGGGGAGGACGCTACAACTGGTGACGAGATAGGCGACAGTGCTCTCCTGTAGAGTTTGTAGAGTTCCAGACCCACTGCTTATGCTTACCTCGTGTGCCTATGTCAAAGTGCTATATCGAAGATTGGAGTCAAAGCACAACTTCAGCGGATGTAAAGCATTTGAAGATAAAGAAAGCTTTACTGAGAAGTCTACGCGTCTTTGATCAAGAAACTACAAACAAAGCCATACAGAGAGTACTCAAGAAAGAGCTATTCAGTATACGGAACACTAATGCTGAAGGTGGATAAAACCAGGTTTTGAAAGTGCAGCAGTTAGTAACGGCAGACTACGCAATAATGCTGTGATCAGAAGTGCCGCAAGGCAGAGATCAACCAGGTGTTTAACAGCAGGTGTTTAAAAAGTAAAAAGAAAGCCTGAAAACACGACCACTCAGGTGAACGATTTATCTGCTTACCTGAAGTGAATAAAGAGTCACACTGCTGCCAATGACTCCAATAGAAGTGCCTGGGGCTGTGCTTAAGGAGCCGTCACTACCTGCAGTGACGAGAGGTCCAGCAGAAAGCTGTTCTGCAAATGGAGACTATAAAAGATGACCCTGAGGCTGGCATATCGCAGGGCCAGGGTAGGGGCATGAATGGAACAGATCCTGATTGTTTGCAGAGGGAGCCGGAGAGAGGTCCATTCGCAGTGTCAGGCAATCCTGTGAACAGTTACAATGCTGCCACTTTCCTGAAAACCACCACCACCCTTCGATACAGCCAAAAAGCAAAATATTGGCGACAGATGGACTGCTTGGATAGAGACATTTGATGGTTTCATTGATGCACTAGAAGAGACAGATAACAAAAAGATGATCAAGTACCTAAACAATCTTGCTGGTGATGGTGTGAAAGAAGTAATAAAAGAAATGCCGCGAGCTGATGAAGTTACATACTGTCAAATCAGAGAAGCCTTGAATCTCAAGTTCCATCAAGTGCCAAATGTAGATTACGAAAGGTACATTTTCAGTCAAGAACGACAAAGAGTTGGTGAAACCATAGATTAATTTGTTGAGATACTGAATATGCTCATAAAACGCTGAAGATTCAATTAATTTAATGATGGAGAAGCAATACGTCTCAGTGGTTATTGATGGAAGCCTGTCAGATTCATTCAGACAACAACTGCTTTGAGAAACTCTTAGCCTGGAGCGAGTTCTCATGGCTGCCAGAGATTATGAGCGTGCTGGTCGGCGAGCTGTTGACATGAATGCTGGAGGTGCCCAAAATGAATCAGACATGAACATGAAAATTAAGCAGAAACACAAAGGTGAAGGACACAAGGTGATGTCTCCATGAAAAAAGAAGTTATATTTCAGATGTGGTTTGTCATTCCCACACAAAAGTAAATATAGAGAACTATTTTGTGCCGTTTGCAAGGTGAAGGAAAAAGTAAGCGTGTCACAGCAAGAAGACAAAATGGCTGACCGAATTTACCAGAAGTGACGTTCAACGCACATCCACAAGGCCAAGCGACAACTCCGGTTGAGACAAATCAAAACCAAATGAAGTAAATCGCCATCTAAATCATTTTCCAAAAGTCCATCATTATCAAGTGAAAGTGAATAAGATGATTGTGCAATGTCAATGTGTACCTCAGAGAAATGTGCAAATTTTGGACTGGCCACATGTAAAGAGAACTACGGATCAAAGAAGAGTCGACATGAGAAAGCACCCAAGTCATTCAAACATTGTCCAAACATTACACTGCATATAAATGGTTGTGCAATACCTTTTATCACTGACAGCGGTGCATCAAATATTATGCCTGAGGAGAAATATAACTATCCATTACAGCGACTGACACCCTTGAAAAAAAAACTGTACACTTGGGCTGCATCATGACCTCTGAAAAGTAAAGGTTAATTCATAACGACTATAAAACACAAGTAAACAACATTGCAGGCGCCCATTCACGTACTTCAACGTACAGCGTCAAGGGCCTGCCTACTCAGTTCCAGCATGGCTGCTGATATGGGACTGATATCAGTGA
Organism: Pleurodeles waltl; assembly: GCF_031143425.1. Taxonomy (NCBI): domain Eukaryota; kingdom Metazoa; phylum Chordata; class Amphibia; order Caudata; family Salamandridae; genus Pleurodeles; species Pleurodeles waltl. The sequence continues at coordinate 1,895,946,740 of NC_090440.1, forward strand.
ATTACAATATGAATGCTCATCACAAAATAGTATGTCAGTTCCCTTAATTATTTCATGGGTTAGGAAAACTTAAGACTATGAAAGTACAATTGCATATCAATGAAGATGTTCAACCTGTTGCTCTGAGATACAGAAGAATAGCATTTCATTTACAAGAGGCTATTGAAAAGGAACTTGAATCATTACTTAGGCATGTTATCATTGAGCGTTCTACTGGTCCGACGCCATAGGTTTCTCCATAGTGGTAGTGCCCAAAAAGGACAGCGAAGGAGCTGTACGCATCTGCGTGGATATGTGTCAAGTTAACAAGGCAATTGAAAGAGAACGACATCCAGGTCTGCACATTGCTGAGATGTAAGTCTTCTCTCACCTTGATTTACACAAAGGATACCATCAGTTGGAAATCAAGGAGAATTGCAGGTACATTACAACCTTTTCTACACATATTGGTCTGTTTCGATATAAAAGACTAAGGGGGTCATTTTGACCTCAGTGGTCTTTTGCCAAGACCGCAGAGGGACCGCTGTGCGGAAGACCGCCAGTGGTGGCGGTTTGCCGCTCAGCATATTATGACCGTTGACAGCTCTCCGTCGGACGGAGAGCCGCCAACAGCCATACTAGCGGGCGGCGGGGAAGTGGAGGTGGCTCCACCTCCACCGCCACGTCAACAGAACACCGCCCACCGAATCACGTCCTGTGATTCGGCGTGGCGGTGTTCTGTTGACGATGTGGTGTCTGCAGAGCAGCCCCCATGGATCCCGTCCCCTCCCGGAGAATCAACGGCCCAGGTAAGTCGATCGTCCGTTAGTGGAGGGGGGTGGGAGGGTGTTGTGTGGGTGCATGGGGGTGTGCGTGTGTGTATGTAGTGGGGGTGTGTAAGTGCGTGTAGTGTTGTGAGGTTGGGAATGAGTGCGTGTATGACTGTAGGTATGTCTATATGGTTGTGTGCATGTATGTTTGAATGTGGGTGTGCGTGTCTGACTGTGTGTGGATGTTGGCATGTATGTCAGTGTGTGTGCGTGTATGTGTGTTGGTGGTGCCTGTGTGCGTGTCATGTGTGTATGAGTGATTTGATGTTGGGGGTCGGGTGGGGAGGGGGGTCCTGCCACCTTTGGGGGGTTGCAGGGGTGGGGGGGGTTGTAGGGGAGGGTGTCGGGGTGGGGGTGGGGGGTGGTCGTGACCCCTACCAGTGCCAGGGAAGGAATTCTCTGGCCCTGATAGTGCTTACCGCCATGGATTTCATGGCGGTTCCAAACCGCATGAAATCCATGGCGGTCAGCCGGGTCAAAATACCGCCAGCGGTATAGTGACGACCGCCGGGCTGGAGACCCTAGTCTCCAGCCCAGCGGTCGTCTCCTCCCTGGCGGGCGGAACGGAGAAGCGGCGGATAACCATGGCGGTTACCGCCATGGTCATAATTCCAAAAAAAAGACCGCCAGCCTGTTGGCGGTCTTACCGCCGCTTCTCCGCCTTCCGCCAGGGTCGTAATGACCCCCTAAGTTTTGGTTTGTCATCAGCTGCAGAGATTTTTCAAGATGTCATTAGACGAATCATATAGCCTTTTACGAATGCTTTCAACTATATCGATGACGCATTGGTTTTCGGAGCTACACAGAAGGAACATGACAAAGCTTTAAGGCAAGTGTGCCATTTATTTGTTGACGTAGGTTTAACGCTAAATGCTGAGGAATGTGCATTCAATAAGAATAAGCTGAGGTTCTTTGGCCATATCTTTTCTGATAGGGCCATGGAATAAGATGTTTCCATGCTGTGTTCATTCAATGGCATGGACAGTTACTGTTCACAATTTATACAAGGCATTGCCACTGTGAGTGCTCCATTGAGAGTTGACGAAAAATAATGTTTCATTTCACTGATCACATGAATGTGAGCAATGTTTTAAGAGATTTCAACAAGCTATTGAAAACGCTACTGAATTGGCATATTTTGATCTAAAGCTATTTACTGAAGTTGTTGTTGATGCTAGCCCAGTCGGATTAGGTGCTTTCCTCGCACAACACAGTGGACAGCCAAATGCTTGAAGACATATTGTGGCCTATGCAAGTAAAGGTTTGTCCCAGACTGAACGTGCTTATTCACAACCAGAAGAGGAAAGTTCAGCAGTGGTGTGGGCTTGTGAACATTTCCATGTGTTCCTATGTGGGAAACCTTTCATGCTTGTGACAGATCATCAAGCATTGCTGACTATCTTTGGCAATCTAAAAGCCAAGATGCCTCCACAAATTGAACATTGGTGTCTACAATTGCAAGAGTACAATTACACAATTGTGCATCATCTAGGGAAAGATCAAAACCCTGCAAATATTTCTCTAGAGTGTCTATACAATGTCAGGGTATCCCATCTAAAACTGCTGAAGCCTACATAAATTTTACTGTGAAATCGAACACACCAGCTGCCATTTCGATGGTATAAATTGTTGCTATCATGAGTCAAGATAGAGACATGTTGAAATTGAAAGACATTATTACACGTCAGTCATGGAATCAACATACACAACCTCTTACCAGAGACAGCGAGTTCAGAAATAAATAAATGTCAAAGATGAACTGTCAGTAACACAAGAAGGAGTTATTCTGTGGGGTTCAAGAATTGTCATTCCGGAGAGTGTACGACAGCAAGTGATTGACGCAGCCCATGAAGGACATTGTGGAATAGTTGACACTAAACGAGCTCTCCAGGATCGAGTCTGGTTTCCTCATATCGATGAACAAGTTGACAAATAATTAAAAACCTATCATCTGTATAACTGCTTGTCCTCGAAAACTACTCAACACCCCTTGAACATGTCAGAATTGGCAAAGCATACCTGGAACAGGATTGCTGTTGACTTTTTTGGTCCACTTGACAATGGACATCACCTGAGGGTGATTGTGGATGAATACTGTTGCTTCCCCTTAATTGAAGATCTCTCGTCTATTACTCAGGACAGGGGTCATTGAGAGATTAGATGGCATCTTTGCGACATGGGACATTCCTATAATTTCAAAAAGTGACAGTGGCCCACCTTTTCATAGAGAATTAAGAGATGTCCTCAATCTGCTTAATATAAAGCATCTGAAGAGCACACCTCTTTGGCCTCAAGCTAATAGCCTTGTTGAACGTTTCATTAGTACGTTAAAGAAAACTGTTCAACGTGCTCTATTAGAGAAGCTCAACCTCAAGACTGTCTTGAATTCTACTTTACGAGCTTACCATTCAACTCCTCACTCGACCACAGGTGAAAACCTTGAAATGTTGATGTTGACGAGAGCCATAACGACCAAGTTACCTCAGTGGATCAACATCAGATCCAAAACTGGCACAGAGACATGAACAACAGTCGTGAGTCGTGTGCAGAAAATGAAAGGTTATGCTGTCAAAAGGTGACATGCAAAAAACATTGTTTTCATTCAAGTGCTTGTTCGTCAGTTAAAACAACGTAAATCTGATGCTCCTTTTGATGCCAAGCCATTTCAAGTTGTAACCAGCAAAGGGCTCCTTGTGACTGCCCAACATCCAGGAAAATTGATCATGCAAAATTTCTCGCACTTCAAACATGTGGCTCAACACTCGTCGGACATTAATGTCAATGTAGAGATTGGATCAGAGAGGCCCACTGGAGAATCCCAGACTCCATCACTCCTATATCACCAAAGCAGATTATGGACACTCTAATTATTGATTTCCAGTTTCCAAAGACAAGATCCAGATGAGTCATCAAAGAGCCAAGAATGCTCATTGAAGAATTATAATGTGCATATTTTGTAAAAAAAAAAAAAAAAAAATTATTGTGAGTATGTATAATGGAACCTTTTTGGATCCTGAAGGACTCCGTTGAATTAATTCAGAAGTGTTAGAACATGGTGATGTAAATGCAGGTTTATAATGCTGAGTTGCGGTTACACGCTGAAGAATAAATACATGTAATACATAGCTCAGTGTGTGGCATATTCTTTGACAGGTACCCAAGCTGGGGAAGACGCTACAGTGATGTAGTGTTGTTAATGTATTCATTTATTGTCTCTTCTTAATATAAAGCGATGTTGGCACGGGGAGACCAATTTACTGGTCAATCTTGCTAACTGCCTGACAAAGATCTTGGAATATATTTTGGTGTCTGGGATCAGTTGCACAGGACGATATGATCCAGTCCCCATCTTCCCTTCTTTAAGCAATTCAGCTATATTTGTGTGATTTCTGGCATGCTGTTGGTAATCTTTGCTAGGGCTGATTAGCAAAAGAAAAATCAATTTAGGACACTGCATAATGTTTTATAAAATTCTGTCATAATGTGATCTCCTGCTGTAGCCTTTCCTGCTGAAAGGGAACTTAATGACGTTTAGGACCTCCTGCGTGTCACTCGTTCCTCAGTCAATTGTAAGTCTTTTTCACTAGTTCTTTTGACACCTGCTTGTCTTATATAAACTTTTTTGTCTGTCCCCTTTTCTTCTCTTTCTTACTGAATTGATATCCTTGTTTCCCTAGGTCAGTTTTCCTGATTCCTCATGGTTTGGCAAGATCTTATTCCTATCTTTCTTTTTTCTTGTTTTGTCTGCTAGCACTGATGTTCCTATGCTTGCTCCCTAGTTAACCTTCTTGACAACTTCTCCCTGTATTTGTCGTGTACATGGTTCATTATTCTGCATAGACCAGCGGTGTAAATATTTGTGCTGTAAAAGGTACTTTGTTGTTTATTAGCCACCCAGGACTTACAATTTTTCACACTAGCATATCCAAGGGTGTGTTGTCCTACTCCCACCTTAAGGTATCTCATAAGGCTTGGAGAGACATTGTCCCTAGATAAATCTCTATCAAATCTTTTATCCACTGGCTCCTTCATCTAAATTAAGAATCCTCCAAAAGTGACAATTGAATATCCATTGATTCGTCTTGTGCTTATTGTGACTAACATTGACCTGTAGTTTCAGAGGATTGTGGTTATGATCTGAGGATAGTTTGGCATACCTTAAGAGATGAAGCTGGCCTAAATTTTCTCTAGGCCATTGGAACAAGCATATAGGCGTACTGTTTATGTGGCGCTGAATAGAATGTGTGCCTTAGTGGCCAGGAGTCAGCAAGAATGTAAATCTGAATAAGATATTGAGAGAGGCTCTGAACTTTCTTACGCCATCCGCCTCTCTCTTTCTCCATCTGATTCCTATTCCATGGACAATTAAAGTAATCACATTATCACCAATCCTTTCCATGAAGCCAGCTCCATCATTAAAAAACAAATAATGCCGGATCATCAATGTTTGGGCCGTATATGGCACATAGGAGCAGATGCTTAAATTGTTCAATAGCGCATATCCCCTCAATATCAGCTGTTGTGCGTCAAACTTGTCAACTGCTGAATTGATCGATATTGCCACCGTTCAAATGAGAGACATCACTACCTGATAACCAAGGTGGTGGAGTACATTACATTTTTAGTTTGGAATACGGGTTTCTAGAATGGTGACAGCTATATATTTTAGCTCTGCAACCATCCTCTCTGCTTGGAGTTTGGTGGCCTGTCATGTTTGCAATGGTGCTGCCCCACTGGCTTCAACATCGGAAACCCTACTCCAACAGCCCAATCGAGTTTGGGCCTTCTATATATGTACGTCAGACAACCACCCTATTTAGAGCAGACAACTGGATGTATTTATGGTTTTTCTCAGTTTGGGACTGCTTGGGAAACCCTGGTTGTCCCAGACTGAAAAAATAGAAGGTGTCAGGATCATTTATCTTTTTGTTTTTCACCTTCATAGAAGCCAGCCTGAAGGCACAAACATGTTCACAGAGTTGGTGAAGAACTTAAAATATGGATGTGGTTGTCCAGCCAGGTTGGCGGATGAAATTACCTCACCACCCTGATGGACCAAAGGCCACACACTGTATTCAATATTAGAACCTTTTTTTTACAGCACTAGTATACTGTACTGTAGCAAAAATCTTTGATCTCAATTAGTTTTTTAAGGCGAACAATTTGAAGCACCAGCTAGTTAAAAGGAACATTCTTTATGTAGATCACAATAGAACATCAAAATGAACAGTGGGCCAAAAAAATCATAAAACTAGATCATATATAGTCTTCACTCCCCTATGGCCAGAAATAACAGAATCATGACAGATAAGCAACTCCTTAAGTTCTAGTAGTAATAAAAATAGCTGGTTGAGTGATGTACAGCTTGTTTCCTCACACACAAGTTGTCAATGTGTAGGTCATCTAACTCATTTGGATCTATTTGTCCTTGAGCCATCTTAACCATTTCCAAGATGGAGTGAAAAATCTCAAACACACAATTAAACAAAATTACAAGTTGATCATAGACATGTGATGACCTTGGATGATAACGGGATAATACCGCAGCCAAAATGTTCTTGAATCAGGAATGTAGTGAAATAACACTGTAAAACGTAAAATGCCAATCTGGTGTGCACACTCTACCTACATTGAAGTTTTATGTTGTAAACAGTTCAAAATCTAATGATGAGTTTGGATTTTAAATGCCCATGAAAGATTTCTCAATTCAGAGCAATCCATATTTGTAGCTACTAACTGTCTTTTAAGGACTGAATAATTTAATTCCATTCCCTCTGTGACAAGAAACAAATAGAAGACAGGATGTTCTCATCTTTCTCTTTCTTGCAGTTATGACATTAACCACCCGCAGCATCATTCTGTACAATGAAAAATTTCCTAGCTATCGTAAAAGAATGTTTTAATTCTGTTAAGGACACAGAGGCGAGGATTATGGTGTACTTTCTTCACCAATTTATTGTTTGACTTTTTCCTTGGTTTCATGGGAAATGAAGTCTTTTGTTTGTTCTTTAAGATGACTGATGTTGATAAAATGGTTAAGAAAGTACAGCATAATCCTCGACCTCCGGACCTGACATAGAACTAACTTTATTGTTATACCTGAGTGGCACAAAATTGGAGTTTGAGTGAACATTTTTTAACACACACATAAAATCCCTTTTCAGCTTGAGCATTCCAGCAAAAAAACTCCTTTCATGTTCTTTCATGTTTCCCTGCATTAAAACACAATTAATATCACTAGTTATATCAGCAGAACATTTAGTGGATTAATGATAACAATTTTCAAATTCAAGAAAACATTGAGTCTCTGTAACATTAGTAAGTGAAGGCAATTCAGAAATGGCCATGAAGAAACATGAAACATTCATTGTGAATCCAAGATATGCAATATCAGCATTCTCAAGTTGACATTTCTGAGTCGATGTTGCTAATGGCTTGAGAACACTAAATTCACACACTGTGTTTAGTAAAAGTTTTGTGAAATACCAAACTATTAAACAGATAGAGCAATACAAACTGATTCAGAACAAATGAGAATACTGAATCCATAAAATGTTGAAAAATAGCAGGAATATTACACAGCCCAAATGACATCACTCAATATTCAAAGTGTGAAACTAGGCATGGAGAACCATTTTCCACTTGTGTTCAGCTTGGCCTTCCCTGTAGGGTCACCCCAAACATTTTGGCTTTACCCCTTCTGTTTTTTAAATTATTTTTTGATGTCCTTAGGAATCTGTGCACCCTGCCAGTGCTAAAGTGCCTGAGCTCACTCCCTAAAACATGGTAAAATTGGCTTATACCTGATTGGCATATTTAATTTATGTATAAGTCCCTAGTAAAGTGGTATAACATATACCCAGGGGTGGTAAATTAAAGTCTACTTTCTGGGCCTGCAGTACTTATTGTGCCACCCACTTAAGTAGCCACTAAAATATGTCTCGGGCCTGCCATTGGAGCCTGTTGGCAGTTTTAAACTTCCAGTTGGCCTTGGCAAAATAATCTCTTTGCAAGGCCTAAAACTCCCTTTTTAATACATAAACATCATCCCTAAGTTTAGCCTTCTAGGTGGGAGCCTCACAGACGTTTCTCCCATTTCAAAGAGGGGCACCACGTATAAAAATAGAACCTTCAGACCCCCTCTTCAGTAAACTCCTGGACCTGTGGCTACTACACAAAAAGGACACCCTGTAGGTTGAGGCCAGCCCTGCTTACTGAGAAAGAAGAATTAACCCACACCCTTCATCCCAGGCTGACGTGACTGCAAGGATCAGCTGACTGACCTCCTGTTCTGAGCTACAGGGAAATAACAAGCTTTAGAGGACTCTGTGCATCTCCGCAACTGACCTACTGCCGGGACCTGCACCTGCATCTGGAAATGCCTGAGCCCTGCTGGCTTTTGCAAGAGTGAGTCCCTGATCCCCAACGGGTGTTTTCCAAGGTCCAGGACCCTTGGCTGGCATCAGAGTGCACTTCTCTGACTCAAAAAGGAAAAACCCTGAGATTGTGGGCTCTTCGCGTCATGTACTGGCCTGTTTATGCCAAGATCTTGCAGCCCTTTTCGACCGCCAACGCAAAACTCCAGTGGACCCAGCCTTATGAGCTACAGCAAGTGCCAGCAACGTGAGATCTGCACTTTGCGCCAAAGCTTTGACAGCCTGAGGTGACCGCTAACTCAAATCTCCAGCAACGAACACCTTGGTGTGGGATTTTTCTTGTGTTGTGTTTTTACTTTATTACTGTTTAAGTGGTGAATAAATACTTTACATTACATTACCTCTAAGTTAAGCCTGACTGCTTTTGGGCCAAGTTACCAGATGGTTAAGCATTGGTTAAGTTAATGACTTATTGTGGTTCACCCGGTTAAGGATTGTGGCTGTTGCTTCAGTAGGGTTTCACCCTAGCAACTTGTTTCCTCCTTTTATGTGCAGGAGATTAGAGCCACCTAGCAGGTCAGTTTTGATAAATACTTATGCCCCCGGTACAGATTGCAAAGTGTCTTTGATAGGAGGTAAATTAAAGCAGTCTTCAATCCTAACTTGGTTCAAAAAAATTGTATAACTCTTGCAAGATCTGGATCTGGATCTGCTGTGCTGTGCTGCCAAAGTGGTTACAATTCTGATAGATGCCCCATGTAATAAGAAGGCCAGAAGGACAAGGACTTACCAGACATAGGAACTCCTCTTGGCACTTAGCAACCTTTATGTCTGTAATCTCTTCCCCTTTGAGGGAAGAAATGTTTGTGTGAATATTGAGAACTTCTGAAGTTGGAGTGAAATCTGGACTTGATAAGACTGGTAGAGTGGAACCTTCCTCTACTGGCCCTTACAAAATACGTGGTCCAAGCTCTCTTTTACATGAAATTTGCCCTTTGTCAAGTGCTTGAAAAGGCAGTACATATTTGCTTAGTTCTTTTATGAAGGAGTTGCCAAATAACACGCAATTTGCTTACAGACCAGATTCTGTAGCTGCAGTGTTTCCTAATGTTGAATCAATATTAAGAAGACCTTTTCTTCTTCAATGCAATATTGCTGCCATGCGATGGCCTAAAAGATAAATGTTCCTTAAAGTGCAAATTGACAATGTAATAGGATCAATGTCAACGCCCCCCCCCCCCCCACCCCCAGCCGTGCCTTTAGAGCAATGTTTAAAATCCTTTTTATTGGCTGATTCCATCCAAAAGTTTCTTTTTTTAATCACAATATGGTATTAAGGTAGTGACAGTTGTTGGAACATGATTGCTTGGTATTGCCAGGGGAGGTTTACCACTAATGTGTGTTCCTTATGTTACAGATGATAAAACTATTTACTTTAAGATTACATTCAGAGCACAGATTTATTTCACTGAAGATAGTCAAAATAGAAATGAATATTGTACTTCAAGAATTCTCTTACATCTATAATAGAGATTCTGTTTCTGGTCAGCTTTGAGCGGTTTCAGAGCTTATATCTCTTACAGAAAGTTAAATGTGTTGACTTTTTGAGGTGCCTCATCAGCCCGCAGAGACCTAAAATAGATGATACAAATGTTTCAGCAATAACTCATTGGCCTACACCTACTTATGCAAAGGTTGTGCAACATTTCTTAGGCTGTGCCAAGTTTTGCAGGAGATTCATTCACAAATATTATGAGATAATAGACCCATTACTAAATTTCTTCGAACATGTACATACACATGTACATGTCAAAAGAGAATGATCAAGCCTTTTAGCTTTTTGAAATAATGATTCTCCTTGTGCTCCTACTTTGCAGGATCCTAATGTTGAACTTCCATTCATTGTAGAAACAAAAGCTTTATAGAACTAGTACATCTATTGGTCTTTTTTCCATGAGATGTTCTTCATCAGAACTGAAGTAAACTATTTGAGACGAAGCACTTTAGGCAATCAAGAGCTCTTTTGAGGAATGGAGACATTACTTATTGGGAGCTAAACATGTATTAAAAGTATGCACTGACAGTAGACATTTACAGCTTTTAAAGCTCACAAGAGTTTATGTATTAGAGTTTACCTTATCCGTTTTAAACTATGATCTTGTGATTAGTTAAAGACCTGGTCCTTGCAATAGTAAGCAGGTTCCTTATAAAGAAAGAATCAACCTGAAAATGAAAGTTAAATTAATAGTGAACCTCAATCAATCTCGCCAGTTGAGACTCAGAATAACTGTTCCTTAGCTTTAATCAGTGTACAAGCCTTTAGATCAGGTAAGTAGAGAGCTACACTGCATTGATAAAGAAACTTGGCTCTTAGAGAAAAAGAGGGCAGAAGTGAAAAATATGGGCTATTACATGAATGGAAAATTGTATATGTAACTTCATTGCAAGTAAGGCAACACGCTATGAGTTGTCTTCCTGAATTTAAGACTGCTGGGCATTCTGAAATAACTAAAACAAAAGCAGTAGTTAGAAGGTACTTTTGGTGGTCAGCATTGATGACTAATGTAAAGCAACATACGCAGGCCCAAACAAAAAGTTGATCATTTGACTAAGATAGGGCATTTCACTGTATTACCTGGGTTGAACATTTTGAAAGAGTACTAACAAATCTTTGCACAGAATATCATTCAATTACATGTTATGCCATAATTTTTTATAACAGACAGAGGCTCTGAAGTTGCTTAAATATTACAAGAAGAGAAATGGAGTATGATATTGTTGTTTACTGAATTAGCCTAATACTGAGCATTCTGCCATAAGGATGCCACCCTTGCTTTGTATTTGTGAACATCAGCCTAGTATATTGCCATTTGATTTACGTTTGCTTGCACCAGTTCCATCACTGCAGGAACATATAACTTCACTTCAGAGCATTAAAAGTTGACACAAGAATATGTAGAGATAGCCAGAGCTATTCATAAGTTGTTGACAGAAAAGGCGTTTCAACACCTAAACATACTGGAGGTGAAAAATATCTGGTTATTTTCTAAGAATTTACAATTGACATTTATCTTGACTGCGGACAGCAAGAAAAGAGGACTTGTTACTTGTTGTAACGGCTATTATTGAGCAAGCTAAGTACTGTCTGGTGTACTGCACCTCATTCTATGTTGATTAAAGTTTTCCAAGCATCATCGAATTGTAGGTTTGTTTCATTATTATGTCTGCTTTGAAAAAAATGCAATAGGGTGAAAGCATAGCAGTGCATCTAGTCATTAAAAAAAGGGTTGTTTTTAGCATTGCTGATCTATTGCACATCTCTTCCTAGAAGCTGCAGATGCACATGGAAATAAAGTCACATTAGTAAATAGTTAAGGCAGAGCCTCTGTAAAAATTCAGTCTCTTAAATCAGTTATTTGTACATTTAGCTTGCAAACTACTAACCACCCAGGATTGTTTTATTCATTATAACACCAGCGATATCCCCCAAAGACCTATGGTAAATCAGCATTATGGTGAACATTGTAAATGCCTCCAAATTATTGTATGTGCAATGTTCTACATTTCTGCTGCCTCAGCATTACTAGCTGTTTTATTATTCAGTGGTGCCACTTGGGTTGCTGATTGCTAGCATATATTGCAGTATACAAATGAGCACTTGATGATACTTGTGATATGTTTGGTCTTTTTGTGCAATTTTTCCAGCATGTGTGGCTAAGTCTTTTACTTAACAGCATGCTTACGTCCTGGGCAAAACCGCATTTAGAATGCACTCACAGTTGTCAACCTAGCTAGTGTGCATGTGCGACAATCGATCCTTTCCCCAAATTACATAAATATAATAATTCACACACAAAACATTAACAGAATAGCCCTCCATAGAATCAATGGCCAAAGTATCAGTGTTGTGTGAGGGCACGGGATTAACTCTTATGTTCTATGTAGTCTGGATAGAATGATCATGGGTCGTAGTGCTGGATAGACTTGGCATACCACAGACTCTTGAACAGGCATTTCAGCCTCCCAGCAGGCATCTCAATAGGCAGTTAATCAGTTTCAGACACTGTTCCATCCCTACAGTCATGACAATTGGGTGCTCTTGATATCAAATTCTGTCTATGGGAAAGATTCTTAAGGACATCTGAATTTTCTTCCATGGTATATGTTCTAGTCTAGCACCAAGTCTTCCACAACAATGTTTGGGACATGAGCTAGCCGGCTCATACCAGCTTCGTCATACTTAGTTGACTTCTTAGTGTAGGATCATCAGGTAGAATTAAAAATTTCCTAGCTAGCATAACAGAAAGTTTTAATTCTATTAAGGACACAGAGGCAAGGATTATTCCCTCCTGTATAAGTAGAACACCTAAGAGCGGAGGACAGACCAAAAGGAAGTGTCTGAAATTCGAAGACTGGATGGTTCCAGAAGAATTGTAGAAACTTGCGATGAGGCTGAATGACCAGTATCATAAGGTAAGCATCCCTGAGATCTGTCGGACCTAGCCAGCCCCCTGGATGCCGAAGGTCTAGCAAAAGATGGATGCCGTCCATCTTAAAATGGCGGTAAACCAGTGACCCATTTAAGTCCCTGAGGTTGATCACGGGGGGCTGCCCCCCCCCCCCCCAATCTCTCTTCTCGATCAGGAACAGATTGCTGACTAAGTCGTTTCGTGAAGGGTAGATAAAGTGACTGCCCCTTTGTTGAGGAGCAACAAAACCTCCTGGTCGATCAAAGCGGCTTGTGCTTGTGCCTTCGAAAACCTCAGCTGATGATGGGCAATAGCCTGAACCAGAGTTCCCACAAACTCCAGGCGATAACCCTGGACAGTCTGAAGAACCCAGGCATCGGATATCACTTCCCTCCAGTTCTCTTGAAACCTTGTCAAACGACCTCCCAACTTTAGATGGTAAGAATGGAGAGCTCTTACCTTGGGAAGATCCCTGGGGACATCTGTGGCTGCCACCTCTGGCTCCTCTGAAGCAGGCAGGATTTTACCACTGAGTTTGACTGGAGCCTTGGCCTTCTTGGGAGGACCCAGATGAAAAACAGCCGGACGAGCGCCCCCTACCACGCCCAGCCGCTCCAAAACTCTTGGATGAAAAAATCTTCTTGATCGAAGCCTGCACCCTATCCAAAGAAGTAAATGTTTGCACAAGCTTCCCCAACTCCTTAATAAAGAGGTCCCTAAACAATCCCCCCTGTGCCGTGGTCCCTGTCTCGGAAGTTGCTAGGTCGCCAAATTTTTGGTCCACCTTGAAAATAAGTGATCTTGTCCTCTCAGCTGACAAGGGGCAGTTGGCATTCACCATTAGGATAACAGTGCGTTGGGCCCATCTGGAGAGAACTTCAGGTTGAATGAGGGAGCCCGAGAGTTTGGTCTCCTTGGCCTTGTCCAGAATCTTCGTAAGGGACCCTGTGATGTCCAAGAGTTTATCCTGGCATGACCGCCAAGAGCGGCTGATGCCCTTCCAAGGGTCCCAGATGAATTTTGCAAGGAATGTGTTCATTCTTTCTTAAGTCTCTGGTATTTGAGACACCTTGCTCTCAAGGGACGGATGGGGACATTCCGCCCGAAAGGGGGCACGCACTTGTTTATCATGCGGTTTCCTCAAGCGACCCGCAACATAAGTTGCCACCTTCTCGCTAGGAGACCACATGGAAGAATGTGGGTGTATCAAGTCCTCCAGGTCTAGCATATCAGTGACCAAACTGGGCAGGTCCCTGCAGTGCCGAGTGGGCACAGATATCAAGTAACTCAAAGCGGAGCGCACAGCCAAATCAAGGCAGGGGCTATTGCAAACAGTGGCTTAAACTGTAGTGCCCAAAAATGATCAATTGCACTGGGATGCGGTCGGAAGAGACCGGCTTGCTGTCCTGAAGGAGGCCCTGGGGGTCAATTTATTACAGACCTCTCCCTCTCCACCTCCCCCCCCCCCCCCCCCCCCCCCCAACCACCAAAAAAAATCCCTGACAGGTGTGGCAGTCATCACGCTGCACCCAGCAGTGAAAATATGCCCCTGAAGGGTTAAGAACACTTACAGACCCAGGGTTGCATCCACTCTGCAGGCTACTGTGGGGCACTGAAGGCCAAGGCTCCGCCCGAGACACTCTGCGGTAAACCTGACGGAGTGCCCATCATCCGCAGAGGTTGAGGAGCATCTTGATGGTCCGAGAGCGCCCTCTAGTAGTCGGCAGGAGATACTACACCACTGCGGCCCCAAATAGTATAAGTCGCATGAGGAGGACTGAATGGTTCTCCTATGGTGAGCTGAAAGGAAGGAGGGGATTAAAAACACTATGTTAAAAAAGCAACGTTCAACACTGCCGCTTCTAGCGGTATACAATCCCCACAAAAAACACTGAGCGTAGCATGTTCGTAATAAGAAAACAAAGGAGACTTAAATGAAGGCTGCAGCATCAAAGCAAGAGGAAGCATGGATAGAGTCTCATGGGACTATAATATAGAGACTTTGATGTGGTTGGTTGTCGTTATGTAGCTTTCCGTAGGGTTATGGGAAAGGTAGTTTTGTTCTTTTAAAATGGCTGCTGTTGAAATAAAAGTGAAGAAAGAAGGCATAATCCGAGCCTCCTGTTCGGACATAGAATTGGGGACCAAATAGGTGGTGTGGGATGGTACCAGCAAGAAGTCTGCTGATGCAGAGTTCTCCCAGAATCGCCATTTACCTGATGCTATCAAAGTGTGACTCAAATGTGTTTAATCTTCTATGACATGAGGAGGCTCTCTGCTAGGTTTACAGTGGCGGTGATTGTTCGTTCTTAGTTTCTTCAGAAGTCCGTTCAGTGGCCATGATCTCTTCTAACTTGGAGATGACCTCTTCTGCAGAGGTGTTAGAGATTACCTCCACTCCTGGATACTTTGTGTAATCATTAATGACAACTAGGAAGTATCTCTAGTTGGGTAACGGCAAAAATCTGCACCAGCTCCGACCACAATGCCATCAGTAATAAGATTTGGGAGATCAGGTGGGTTGGACCATGCCAGGCACTCAGTGATCGTTGTTTCAAGAAGAAACACCTTACTCCTTAACCTGGCTTTGGTCTTGCCTACTCCTTTGTGATCTACATGTTCCAATTGGAGGACTTGATTTGAAGAGAGAAGAGGGATCATAAGGCATTACTCTTGCTGGAGTACATCCTCTGGTTAACGAGTTGATTCCTTGCATGTGTAAGGATGTCAGAGCCTGTCTAGATTCCATAGTGCTGCATGATTAGTCTTGCATGAGACTCATCTATGAACCCTGGTGGGTTGTTTGAATCATAATCTGCAGGAAATTATCACCTGCAGTGGCTGTTTCAATTTTGGATAAGGACTTAGGTCCGAGCCTTCTACTGCAAATCAGATATACTTTTGTCTCTTCAGCAGCCACAGCTTCTGCATCGGTTACAGGCCTCCGGTGATGTGATGCAAGTCAATAGTCTACTAGCTTGTGTAATCCAATATGGTATATAACTTTAAAAGAGAATGATTGAAGTTGGATAATGCACTTTTCCATGCGAGGAGAGAGCTTTTTCTATGGAAATGTCGGCATCCCCAGTGAATGCCAATGGCTTCCTTCTTTATCTGAGAGTACCTCTGCTCTGTAGGTGTTAGTGTTCTGCTGGCATAGGCCACAAGGGCACATTTTCTGTATTCCTGTTTCTTTACAACAGCTCCTAATTGCTTTGGGACTGGCATCAACTGAAAACTTAAGGCCTGATTTAGATATCAGCAGACGGGTTACTCCGTCACAATGGTGACTGATATCCCGTCCGCCGAAATCTAAATCCCATAAAATATAATGGGATTTAGATTTTGTTGTGACAGAGTAACCCGTCCACCAATATAAAAATTAGGCCCTTAGTCTCCTTGGTGGTGTCCAAGCAATGTAGCTTATCTTTACTGAAAGAGCATTTTTGGTAGCTTGAAAAGCTTGCTGATGGGCAGTGGCCCAGTTCAAACCTGAGATGAATTTCCTGAGATCCCTCAGAGGTTAGGTGAGGGATGTGAGATTTCGATGAACCAGCCATAGTGAGTATGCCTAGGAAACTAGTCACTTTGTGTGGCATCACGTGTGATAAAGCCTTTTATTGAACAGCACCCTTACATCATGGCCAAAACTACATTAGAAGACACTGTGACGCTGCCACACTAGCTAGTGAACATGTGCAAAAATACAAACTTCACTGTCCTAACCTTCCAAGTATTTGGTCTTGGGCCCATTGCACATCTGTCTGCTGAGCCTCTGTTCTTCAATGTGGTTAGTAGTTAAGACAGTTTCTGTGATGTGCGAGGATGGGTTTGAAGCCCATAGTGCCTCTTTCCTCACTCGATAGTGGTATCTGGCTCTGTGTTGTTTTAGCACAAAGAGGCCCTATTGGTAAGGATATTGGGCCTTTCTCTATTGCTGGGCTGCTCCACTGGTCAGTGTCATTCACATCTACACTCATCAGTGACCGCTGAGCTCGGATGTCTACTAGCTCATTCTTAACGCGTTTGAACATGGATACATTTTGATGCGTTTGAACATAGACTGGTTATGTTTTTGACTTGGTTTGCTATGACCATGGACATTGCAAAAAGAATGTGACTGTTCAGGGGCAAATTCAACCTGGGCCCTGATTTTCCTCCTGGGTATTAGTCTTGCACAATGACTCAGCCATAAAACCCCAGTTGTGAATGAGCATGGTCTCCCGTTGACACTCATTTTAATGTTTCCAGTCGTCTTTCTCCTTGCACATTCTTAAATGCGGCTGATGGTATGTTGTGAACCTTCCTTGGTAGGGATGCTGACTTTTGGGGTACAAACATATAGCATGAAACATGGAGCACATAGAGTCGTGCTGTAGGGGTGTTGTGACATAAGGGAACCAGAAGCAGCAGTCAATGACCACTAGTAGTTACCTGTCATCTGGGGTATTGCAACGGTCGAAGTTAACCTTCCTCCTGGACTTGATGCATTCTTCGATGATGGTGGGGTAAGGCATGCTCCCAAGACCGATGGCCTGACACAGTATGCAGCCACTTACAATTACTTTCTCCGGATTGTCCATGTTTGGAAACCAGCTTATATCCTTAGACGGCTTTTGGTGGGGACCACTTCCTGGTGGTTCTTGGAGTGCCAGTTGGATTGTTCTATGAATAAGGCTTGTGATGATGATGATGATTCAATGTCCCTGCAGTTTGAACCTATTGTAGTTTGTGCTTGCTTCGTGTCACACTCCCTAGTGAGACCTCAGCCAGACTTGAACCTATGCAGTGTGGTGTATACAATTTATTAAATTGATTTCCACATGTTGTTGTGGGGGCCCTGATAGATACTTGAAAACATTCAACAGCACTGATTGCCTTTACAATTTCAGAGGTGTTCAGCTCCTTGGGGTTAGTGCTCCATGATTCCATTTATATATTTCTTGGCTACTCTGACCTGGCAGCACTTAGCTGGTGATGGTGGTGTGATGAAAATCCTGAGCGGGTTGCCTATGCCAAGATGGTGGGTAGTAGAGGGATCAGTGCTGTCCCTCTGAAGAGAGGGCTGAGAGATTAATGATCAGTGACAAACTAGAATCAGTGGCTAAATAGGTGCTGTTGGAAATGTAGGCTTCTTCACCTAGTGGCAATTACCTCCCTCTCTCTCTTCAAGTATCTCTTTTCCTTCTTCATCAGATCTCTGCTGGCTGATGCTACACTTACTTACACATTGTTCTCATAGAAGTACTGCACCAGGTTCACATGGTTAATGCCAGTTTGCTTGCTTTCTGTTACAGTGCTTCATTGGATGTTACAGAGCAAAGCATCTTTGGTGGCTTGAAATACAGCACCTTTAGCTGTAGCCCATTTTCAGGGCTGGCCAGATTTTTTTAGGTTTCGCAATTGTCTCTCAGCATTGTCAGGTTCTGAATGAAATGTCCGTAAAAGGTGGCGTCTGTAGAAAACTGAGTGCAGTAATTTTCTCTAGGGACATTTGCTGTCTTATTATAATATGCTGCTCTTTCTATGGGTCAGCTAGTGTTCCATGGGCTGAGAAGGCATGTCTGAAGAATTCAAGTTGATCTTTGAGATACTAACTTTTATTGCAGTGAAGAGTGAGGATGTAATCGCCCAGATAATTTACACGATTGAGGCCAACCAGCGCTTCACTTATGGAGCTTTGTAACACCTCAGCATCTGATGAGGTGTCAAAGTTGAGATGCCCACAGCTTTGGAAATGGAGATACGTGGAAAAGGTGGTGATGAATCTGCTATTCTTATAAAAAATCAAGTGGTGATATTCTGCTTTTTGGTCTAGCTTAGAGAACAACCTTGCATCTTTGAGTTCCCCCATGATATCAACAGTTGTGACATCAGATGCCCTTCCCTTTCAAGCACCTTGTTCGAAAGTCGCATGTTGATGCATATGCACACTGTACCTGGTAATTCCAGTTGAGTGGGGACCACTATAGGGCATATCCAGAGGCTGTTTAAGAAAGTGGTTGATCTTGCAAGACCATACTTTGAGGGCAGTGTGTATTGTTGGTAATTCCTTCGATGTGTGGCAGCTGACCAACTTACTGGTGCAGCACATGGTGATTTGTAATGAGAGGTCCATGATCTCTGTAGGGGTACATTGTGGTGTTGCGGTGGATCACTTTCTGCTATCTTTTAGTGTCTAGGGTAATCTGCAGATTCTCATCTCAGCACAGTTGAAATTATGTTTTCCGGGTATAAAGGAGGCTGTAGATATTAGAGACCAGGTGCATGAAGGAAATCAGTTGAGAAACTTTTCAAAATGGGTAAGTGCCCTAGATGCCTGTGATTTAATGCTGCTGTGCGAGACTCAGTGGCGGACCTAGAGATAGTGAAAACATTCATACTGTGGGATCCCATAGTCGAGCTTACGATCCTCAAAGGTCTTTACTCGGTCCTCTGTGAAGATTTCCTGAAGACTGAAGATCTGGAAGGCTTTTTTTGTGAATCCCAAGGAGAACCCGGAATTATGTAAGATGGGTGTAAGAGAAGAGGGAAAGGAGGTTAGGCCTTACTGGTGGCAGTTGAGTCCAAGACCGCTAGAGTGGCTGTAGTGACAAGGAAGATATACAGGATTCTGCCTTTCTTGGCCTTAGGGACCCACGGGACTTTGCCTAGTGATCTGACTTTGAGATTCTGGTCTATAAAGCACCAGAGTTTATTAGTTTCTCCCATTGAGCCATTCGATCATACAGCATAGTTGGGGTGCCTGGTAGTAGCGGAGTAGTGTGTTGTTCCCAGTGCTCCCTCCCAAGTGTGTCAAGTGCAAATCTGAAAAGCTAATCTGGGGCGTTCCCTCCTTCCAAATTTAGGACGTGCAGGCTGCTTGAAGGCAGTCGATATGCTCCTCCGTGATTGGTAAGGGCATAGCTTCAAAGAGGTATAAGAGGCGTGGTAGGAGAGCCATTTTAAGAGCCACTATATGTTCCACCCATGAGACGGTTTCTCCAGACTGACACGGATGTCTTTGACTCATACAGGATGGATTCGAAGTTGGGTTTGGCACAGGTGGAGAGGTTGGGTGTCATCTATTAGAGCGGCGTTGTTGTGGATAAGAACTCCGCCAGGGTGTTCCCTCCCACTAGGATCAAGCCCTTGGATTTCGTCATGTTCATGCGCGGCAGGCCACTGTCTGGAACTCCTCTAAGAGGGGAATCCGAACTTGGAGAGAGCACCGGGGTTCTCAGAGAGAGTAAGATGTCATTGGCAAAAGCAGATACCCTGAAGGTATCCCTGCATAGAGAGATGCCAGGGATCTGTGGGTTTTTCTGATGCTCTGGAGGAGGGATTTGAGAAAGAGGTCAATTAGGAGAGGAGATAGGGGGCAGCCCCGACGAGTGCCCCTTTGGATCAGGGTAGGGGTGGAGGAGTGGTCATTGACTCTCACTTTCATGTGATAGACACTGACCACTGACCCCCTGGTCAGCGTCTACTGCCCTCTCCAGCTCCTCTGGCTGCCCTCCCCAGCTCCTCTGGCTGCTACTGCCTTGCCTGGGAACGAACTGAGAGCCTGCCTGACACTCAGTTCGAGGCCCTCCTACACCCGCAGGCTCCTGCCTGCGCCTCATCCCTGGTGGTCTAGTGACCATAGACCAGTAAGTCTCTCTCTCTATCTCTCCTTTACTCCTGCTTCTATACTTCTGCCTTTTCTTTCACTCGTTTTTACTTTTGGCTTCTTTCATCTCTTTTCTCTCCTTCTTTCCTTTCCTTGACCTTCTCCCTCCCATGCCACTCCTGCCCCCTGCGGGCCCACCCCACCCCGCGAAGCACCTTTTCCGCCCTCTGGCCTCCCAGCTGACCGGACCCCCTGTCCCCCTCCCCTTCTTAATTGCGGCTGCAGTATGGGCACGCAGCGGGTGTGCCAGAGGCAAGCCCGTCTGCGCCCATTCGCCCCCAGACCGTACTCAGCACCAGGAACCCTGGATCTCCGTCAAGCCATCCCCTGGCCAGCATCCATTACGACGCTGTGACCCTCCACCGCCTTAACACCGAACATCTCAGCGACTGCTGCACCACATCCCCCAAGGACACCCAGGAACCCTTTTCGTGCAGAAACTGCAAAACCAGTGCCGGCCACAACAAGCAGAAGGTACTCCCCACACCTGGAAACACCAACACCCTCCACAACCCCATCAACTGCCTCCTCCTGAACATCCGCTCCCTCCACAAGCACACCACCAAACTCTGGGATTTGATCGAAACCGCCCGACTGGACATCGCCTTCCTTACCGAGACCTGGACCAACCCCACCTCGAGACCAGACATCGCCATCACCATCCTGGACATCAGACCTAAAGAACTTCCAGCCCATCTTACTGCTACCCTACCCAGCCAAAGTACTGGAGAAAGCCATCAACACACAACTATGAAATTTCATCGAGGTCAACAACTCTCTTGACAGCTCCCAGGCCGGGTTCCGCAGTAACCACAGCACGGAGACAGCCCTTCTTGCAGCCACTGATGACATCCGATCACTTCTAGACCGCGTCCACAACGCAGCATGCGTACTCCTCGACCTCACAGTGGCCTTCAACGCGGTCTCCCACACAAACAGGGCACCAGACTCCATGACGCAGGAATCTGTGGAACAGCCTTGAAATGGATGCACTCCCTCTCCAGAAGGACTCTGAGGGTCAGGCTACCTCCCTACACATCTAAACCCACAGGAGTCAGCTGTGGAGTTCCCCGAGGATCCTATCTGAGTCCAGCTCTTTTCAAACTATACCTGACCCCACTCGCAGCCATCGTCAGAAGCTAGGGAATGAACATTGTGTCATATGCCGATGACACACAACTCATCATTTCCCTCACCGAAGACCCGGACACAGGCAAAAGGAATTTCCACTCTGGAATGGAAGCCGTCACCACCTGGATGAGAGAAAGCTGCCTCAAGCTCAACTCTGACAAGACAGAGCTCTATCATATTCAGAAATGCCACCTCAGCATGGGACGACTCCTGCTGGCCCACATCTTTCAGCACCCCTCCTTCACCGACTGAGCACGCCCGCAACCTAGGCATTATCCTCGACCCCTCCCTATCTATGACCCCACAGGTAAACTCAGTCACCTCCTCCTGCTGGCACACCCTCTGCAAACTCTGGCAAATTTTCAAATGGATCCCAGCAGACTGCCACAGGACAGTCACCCACGCCTTAGTCACAAGCAGGCTTGACTACGGCAACGCTCTCTACGCCGGCACCACGGCGAGAAATATAAAAAAACTGCAACTCCTCCAGAACGCCGCCACCAAACTAGTCCTTAACCTCCCACACCTCCCGATAGAAAAACAAATCACCTTCAAGCTACTCACCCACACGTACAAAGCCGTAGGACATACCTGAACCACTGCATCTCCTTCCACATCACTGCCAGATCCCTCTGCTCCAATCAACTGGCTTTGGCCACTATCCCTCGCATTCGAAAAACCACCGCCGGAGGACAATCTTTCACCTACATAGCAGCAAAGAGCTGTAACAACCTGCTCCTATGCGCTTTACAAAAACTGATTGATTGGGGATTTCAATAGAGTGCTGAAATCCATCCCCTTACCCTGTTGCCCAGGCTGAAGCATCTGAGCACCTCGAAGAGCATTCCCCCCCCCACCATGTTAAATGCCTTTTTGGGCATCCAAAGATAAGAGGACAGCTGCGCTCCCTTTCTTCATGTCTACATCAATAAAGTGGAGGGCGAGTTTAGTTTTGTCACTAGTGGTTCGATTGATTATGAAGCCTCCCTGGTCGGTGTGGATCAGGTCAGGCATCAGGATGTTCAAGCTTTTGGCTAGGACTTCGTCAGAAAGTTGTTTTAGGTCTTTGTTCAGTAGAGTTATTGGGCAGTAGGATGGACAAGCTTTGGATCTTTGCCTGGTTTAGCTATTAATGTGATGCATGCTTCTGTCATTCAAGTGGATGCTCCCCAATCTGCGGTCAAGCTGTTGAAGAGGGTTGTTGGGACTTGGAGGACTTCATATGCACAGCATTTGTAGGAACAGGGTAAATACGTCTGGTCCTGGGGCTTTGAAGAGTTTGAGTTGTTTAATGGTCAATATGATTTCAGCTGCGGAGATGGGAGCATCGACTACTGCACCTGCATCCATTGAGAGTCGGGGGAGGATGAGAGAGTTTATGAATGTCTCTCTGCACCCAGCAGAGGTCGAGCCCGCTGTGTAGAGGGATTGATAGAAGGACCGAAAGGCTTTGAGTTTACCCTCAGTTGATGTATGGCCAATGTCCCCTTCCCTGATTTTGCTGATATGCCTGCATGTTTGGTGGGCCTGTAGTTTGTGAGCCAGTAGAGTACCTGGTTTGTTACCCTTCTTGTGTAACCGTGCTCCTTTGTGGGCCAGTATATAATTAGCCCTATTTTGCTCTAATGTGCATAGCTGACTCCTTACCACCAAAAACGTACGCCAAAGAGTGTTAGAGAGGAGTGTTGATATTGATGTTTGAGGGTCACTAACTTTGAGTTTAGGTGGAATCTAGTTAGGTCGTATAAGCACTTGAGCCTGGCTGCCTTGAGGGCGTCCCACACTGTGCGCTTGTCTATGTCCCCCACGTCGCTATGGGCCAGGCAATCAGTGAGTATCTCCCGGATCACCACCACCACAACCGGTTCACGGAGGATGGAGTTGTTAAGACACCCTTAAGTGGCCATGATGTGCCCCCCCCGCGCCCCACTCCGTCTGATCTGATATGAGAGGGTTCAGGGGTATTGGTGTTCCTCCAGTGTGGTGTGTTTCAGGCATTTATCTATGAAGAGGAAATCAGTACAGGCGTATGTATGCCGTGCTGCTGAGTAGTGGGAGTAATCTACTGAGAGACGATGATGTGTGCGACGGGCATCCAGTAGCCCCAGATCAGCAAGCAGTTGCTAGCTATTTCATTTCATGTCAGTTAACATGTTGCATGTCTACTTCTGATTCCCATAACGTTCAGAACACACACTTGATTTAGCCAGGGAGCTGTTTGTGTGTCATTTCCTTCAATTAATTCTGACCTACTAGCTAACAACCATGCTTAAATGTTAATGTTATAGGTGAAACTACAAATTTACTATTGGCTGAAAACGATCCGTACTGCCTGATGGAGTGACTCACGTAAATTACTTGCCAGCTGTGCAGTGCAAAAAAGTGTCTGCCTTACCATCACACATCACTGTTGCACAGTAAGCCCACATCACTCAGCTGAGAGTTCCAAGTATCTTCAGTACAAGTGAATTACCTATGTCCTGAAAGGTGGTGGTTCTTAGAACGTTCCATAATTAGAAAAGCAATTTTTCTGAAGTAATACAGTCTAATATTTGCCAAAAAGATAAGGCACACTATTACATTCTTGTATATAAAGCAAAGTCAGTCAGCTGCATTCATGATTTTAGGTTGATTGCTGTCTGATTGTTTAAGGCAACTTTACTGATTGTGATCACATTCGTACGTGTTGCCATCACATACGTTTAGCATGGTTTGAGAGCTGCATTGCAAGTTACACCTTCTGTTCTGAAAGTCATCTCTTTCAGTCTCCAGTGTAACTGTGCTGACCCCATGCAGTTAATTCTAAGAAGCTTATGTTACGTGTTTGGAACAGAGCTATACAAGAATATAGTGGCAAGGTCACTTACCTGGGTCCATTAGGTAAGGATAAAATATACCTCATAATCTCCGAAGTAGTTCTATGATACATTTTGTCACTTACTTTATTTGGATGCCTGGGGCTATCTTCTATGATTTGGGCCAGGGATGCCCTGCGTGGATGGATCAGATGTAATTTCATATGTATCCCCTGCTGTCTTCGGTGGTTGTGTCAGAGAATCCATAGATAATCCTTTAATTGATATTAATGCCATAGCTTTACAGTCCGTTTAATTTGAAGAAGTGTCCACTAGGGATAACCCATAATTTTAATAAACTAAAGTACTTTCCCCCAAAGACAAACATATGGTTTATAAAGGTGCTTTAAATGTTTCTGTTAAGACAGGGGAAGGTAGGGAATTACCAGGTTGCTTAGGTTTCCCAGGTCCATATGTGAGGAACTCATACAGCCAGGCTTTTTCTTTGTGTTCTGCGATTTGTAGTTCTGAATATTTTACAGTGAGATAAGCAGGACCACATCCTCAGGATTAAATGGAGACACCTAGACTGGGTGAGCTATTCACACATAGAAATGAGGAACACGCGAGCTCTGTGCAGTGGCTCTTCAGAAGCAATGCAGAGGTGTTAAAGCTGTTTGTAATCTATTACTTTGCAGAGAAGGGATTTTTTTAAAATGTATCTCGCTGCATGTACTTAATCTTTTATCTACTTGTGGTTAAAGGTGACACAGCACTGAAATGTCACATGTGCACGCCGGAAACATGGAAATTTCACACACAAGCAATCTGAATTTGCCATCATCCATCTGGACTGGAAGTGACATTACTGTTTTTCCCACTAAAACATCTTAAAAAGAAGAAGCCAAGCAAGAGGGATTTATTTCTCATCACCCATCAGCAGAGGAATCTGGATATCCCACAATCCATCTGCACAGGAAGTGATATCACTGAATTTCCCAACTGGACAGGAAGTGACTTTACTGGTTTTCCTGCCAAAAACGTCTTTAAAAGAAGAAACCAAGCAAGAGGACTTCATTTCCCATCACTCATATGCACAGGAAATTACATCATGGTACCCTGGGCTTTTTCCCCCTCCCAGGACCTACTTAATAGCAGCTGCAACATGGACGTGCAGCAGATGTGCACAATGGGTGTGCCACTGGCACGCTGAATGGGCACCAAAGGCAAGCCCATCTTCGCCTGTCTGCACCTGGACCGCGCCCACACCTGTAGCACTCCTTGGATCACTGGACCCTAGATGCTGTTCCCCAAACTGCTTATGTATCGCACTTCACACCACAGTAGGAGCTTACACCTGCATCCACTGCCGGTTCACCAACGGCTACTCACCCACAATCCATGCAACTACTAACAACACCCTCAACACCCCTTCCCAACCCACACCACAAAAGCACCAACAATGCCTAAACCACCCACCTTACACCACATGCCATAGCAAACCCACACGTCAACACTCACTTGCATGCATGTTTCTCAGCACATGATCAGTCAACAAACACACAACCGAAATATGGGACCTTCTGAGCAGCGACGCACCCGACATCCTCTTCATCCCTGAGACCTGGTTCAGCCCCTCATTGGCTCTCGACATCGCTATGGCAATCCCAGCGGGCTACGTGATCACTCAACAGGACCGCCTTCACAAGTCAGGAGGACTCACTATCATCTACATAAAATCCATCAAATGCTCAACATCCACAGAGAACGCCTTCCCATTCATGGAACACCTGCCCTTCAAGCTGCAAATTTCTGAAAACTTCACCCTGAAAATAACCCTCACTTACTAACAACCCGCACCCGAGGCACCTTTACCAACCTCATACTCCTCTTCATCGCTCCGCTCACCGTCGATTCCAGAACTTACAATCTCCTCGGTGACCTCAACTTTAACCTGGAAGACTGAAACAACCCCTGCTCCACAGCACTCATTGAAAGCTTTAGCAACTTTGGAGTCACCCAGCTCTTCACAGAGTCAACACACACCGCAGGACACACACTGGACACCATCTTCACCACAAGCGACAGCATCAAATAACAACTCCACCACACAGCTCACATGGACCAACCACTCCATCTTCTACTTCTAAATCAACATCCCCCAATTCAACACCCCTACCAGGTTCAACCTTCCAAGCCACAGCTGACGCACACTGGCTCAGTGCCCTCAGCACGGACCAAGCTAGCCCCACAGACAACCTCAACAAGGACATCAACAACTGGATCAAGAACTGTGTGGACTCTCTCGCACCCATCAAACCCGACACGCATAGTAGATCAAACAAACAGGCCAGCTAGTACACAGAAGACCTTGGGGACACAAAGCAACCCTTTAAACAGTTAAAAGGGAAATGGAGAGCCAGCCATGACACCACCGACAGAACAACCTACAAGGCTGCACTCAGACGCAATCACCGGCAAATTAAAGACACCAAGAAAAGAGCACTAGTGGATCGCATCAAAGGAAGCTCCAACAGCTGCAAGGAGATCTTCTCGATCGTCAAGAATTTCACCTCACCCTTGGCCACTGTCAACAACATTGCTGCCTCTCAACAACTCTGCGACAATAACTCATTGCTTACTTACCCTCCACCAATCAAGACAGGCACTTGATTGAATGGACAACCCTCACCAGAAACAACACAGTGGCAGTCATGTGGACCATCTACTCAGGGGCCCCACCAGACCAATTCCCTGGGAATTCCCAATCTACACCCTGGGAACATCACCAATCAGCACCACCCAGATCAACACCTATCACGTCCGCCACTTTCCCAGATGAATAGAAACTTGCAGAAATCAACACCTTTCTTGAGAAGCTCACAGCCAACTTGAATCAACTGAGCAACTTCCAACCCATCTCTCTGCTCCCATGTCCAGCCAAGGTGATTGAGCAGGCCATCAACAAGCAACTCATAGCCCACCTCAAACTTCACCATCTTCTAGACAACACTCAATCAGGATTCAGAAAGAACCACAACACCAAAACATCCAGGACCGAGGAGAAATAGCAGTCCTGATCCTACTCAATATTTTCACAGCCTTCGACATTGTCTCCCACAACAACCTCATAAGAAGACTCCACGAAATTGGCATACAAGGATCCGCTCTCAAATGGATCTGTTCCTCCTGCATGGGAAGAACCCAACATCCAGGCTGCCACCCTTCACGTCAGGGACCAAGAAACTGCAAGGATCACCCACTGCCCCACCCTTTTCTACATACATGACAGTACTTGCCAACATCATCTGATCACAAGACATCACCATCATCACCTATGGTGGTGACACCCAACTCATCCTCTCCCTGACGGACAAGACAATCCGCACCAGAGCCTACTTCACGAACTGCTTGACTATGGTAGCAGACTGGATGTGAACCAACTGCCTCAAGCTCAACTTCGACAAGACAGAAGTACTGATCTTCGGCAACAAGGCCTCCCCATGTCATTCACCTGGTGGCCGTCGGAGCTAGGACCAACATCCACAGACCATGCAAGAAATGTAGGGATCATCCTAGATGACAAAGTCAACATGACAGTTCAAGTCAATGCAGTATACATTTGCTTTCACATCTTATGCATGCTGCAAAAAATCTTCAAATGGTTGCCTCAGAACACAATACGGACCACCACACAAGCACTGATTACCAGCAGGCTGGACTACGGCAACACTCTCTACACCAGAATCTCCAGACAACTCTTACACAGACTCCAGACCATCCACAACACTGCCGCAAGACTCATACGCTGCCGCACCCACATCACACCGCACCTCGGGAAGCTTCACTGGCTCTGCATTCCCAAGCGCAGCCAATTCAAACTTCTCACGCACGAATACAATGGCCTACACACCACAGGACCAGTGCACCTGAACAGTCACTTACACTTTCACCAACCCACCAGACACCTACACTGTGTCCCACACACACTCCCTGCATCCGCAAAAGCGAAACTAGAGGTCACTCATTCTCCTACATCGCACCCAAGACAAGGAACAACCTCTCTCAGCACATCAGAGCCTCTTCCTCACTTTTTGAGTTCCGCAAGAAGCTGAAGACATGGCTCCTCATATAAGCACCTTGGGACCACACACCTACACATCTTGCTCAAGCGCCTGGATACCCTCTCAGGTGATTAGTGCTCTTTACAAATCAACATAAAACTTGGCAGCTATGCAAGATGTGAAATGAGAATGCACAAAATCTAGCTGACAGTATTAGCCACTATACTGAAATTGGACACTTTAGTTAGAGCATTCTTGCCTTCTAGTATTGGTTCCTATCTTGTATGGCTTGCATAGTGAATCAGGGCTTTAAAATGTGGATGGCCCTGAATAGCTGTAGTGTTTTATTGTTATGCTTTCATCACATGTACTTCAGCATTTTGTTGCTTTTTCTGCATTTTCAGTGTTTACTGGAGCATATTAATACATCTTAAATGTTCTTCCTTTTATTCATTTTTGGAAGCTGGTAATTTTAAATGGAGATCTTCAGCAGTGACATGTCTTTACTTCTCATTATTTGATGCAGTGTATGAGAAAGTACATCAAGGGCCAGATTTACTTAACTTTCATGCAACTCTCATAGTGCTGGTGTACTTCTGGCTGTCTAGGGCTTTTGTTGTGGTCAGAATAGTTTTTGTGCAGCAAGGAATACCTTGCTGCACAAAACCTATTGTTAGAGGCCTATATCTATGTACATGTGAGCCGGCACACATGCAAAGAGGAAGTAACAAGGACGAATACAGATATATCTCCTCATTACACCAGCCTCAGGTAGGTGCACCAGTTTGGGGCAAACTCATGTTTACTGACCTTAGAGAATGTGGATTTTCCTCAAAATAAATGTACAGATGCACTGGAATGGCCAAGCTCCCCTTATGTAATACCTCCCAGACACAAGGTAATGCAAGGCTGTGCTGTGTTGAATTATTTTGGGATAACATCCCAACATCTCAACATCGATTTTGAGCTGTGGCTGCACCACAACAGTGGCACAACCTGACACAAAATCTTAGTAAATCCGGTGCTTAATCCTTCATTGCCAATGGTGAATTCTTTCAGATCTTAACCCACCCAACCTCTTCATTATGTGTCTGTATATTAGTTTCTGTCCGCAGTAAATAGTGCCTCTTTCCCCTTATTTGGTCACTTGTGCTTGTTAGGATACATAGGTCTCTGTGTTTTCATGTCTCTGTCTACAGCATGTGGTCACTTTGACTCATTCACTTGGTATTTTATTTCGCTCCCTTGCAGCTGAACCACTGCCAATTTGTGAGTTTGAACCCTGTGAGCTTGAGTCAAGCAACTCAAAGTGCACATTCTTTCAACAGCACCTTCCTAAGCCTTCAGGCACCTCCAAAATCTAACTAGTTCCTCAGTTCCTCAAATAATGCTTGGTAGTTCTACCCAAAAGTGCCATTCAGAAGGCACATCATTCTGAAAGGTAGACTGGGAGAGAAAACGTTTTATATGTTTTATGGTAGCTATAATGTGGTTTGTTTTCTTTTAATCATTGCTTCTACATCTAGTTTAATACAAGTGTTCTCTGCCAGCCTTGTTGGGCCTGGCATTGTGGCAGCACATGAAACCCCACGTGCCTCACATGTTTAAAATAACATGACCTCTGGACAACTTCCAGTGTTTGTTCTCTACCTTCTAGCTGAATTTGTTTTAAAAAGCTGTTTGATTTTTTGTAACAGTGAAGTAGTCTATTTACCAATTATAAAACTATCCCTGCGAAGGCACCCAGCTAAGCAAACGAAATGCGAGTTACGGAATAGCAAAGAAGTGAGAGAGGAAATGGAGGGTGAGAGGTTGGAAGGCAGGAAAAAGTAATGAGAGGCTTATGACAGGTGAACAGGTGAAGGGGAAGAAACAGTAACAATGGAGATGAAAAGGTGGGGCGTTCCAGAACACTGGTCAATGGGAAGCGAGAGAGGGGTGTCGTTTAGGTATGAAAAAGGAGAGTAGGAAGAAGGAAAGAAAGGTTAACATGTGTGGTGAAGACAAGAAAGTGGAGTAGAGATGGGGGGTTGATTAAAGGTGAAATTACTGGTGATTACAGGAGAAGGGGAAGAAAGAAAGGAGAGAGGTTGGTCAGGATAAATATGTGGCAAGAAAAGCAACAGAGAGGGAAAGATGAAAGGAGTGATACGTGTTGAAAATGGGGAGTGTTCATTACATTGGAAGAGTGTGAGACTAATCCAGGGCTGAGTTAGGAGAAATGGTACTAGAGGGATGGTAAGAGATGATGAAAGTATGGAGAGGGACACAGAGTGAAGGTTAGATGTGAGGCAAAAGGGACAAGGGGGAAGGTGGGGCTGAAGAATGAAAGAAGTATAAATGAGAGTTTGGAAAGCTGTGCAGCTGTTACACAGGGAGAAAGTGAGTAAGAGAAGGGTCGGGTGATGCAGGAAGTGATAGAAGGCAATATTGAGTGTTAGGATAGTTGCATAAAGGCTGCACAAAGGGAATAGTGTAAAACTGAGGTGTGGGAGTTATTTAAAAGTGGAGCAGGAGACCTACGAAACGAGATTCTGACAGATGAGGAAGGAAAAGTTACATGTGAAAGAATGATAGAAGTTGCAGAGTAAATGCTGGTGAGTATAGGTAATAATATACAGCAATGTGTAGAGTGGGAAGATGAGAGGCAGCAAAAGAAAGAGAGTGATGAACTGAGGTGATTTATTCGATATTGGGTAATTACAACTTGGCCGACATATTTTCAGTTGTTGTACATTAAACATATGTTAACTGATGCTGCATTGTCTCAAACCTGCATTTCAAGATACTCTCTGGTTCTGCCAAAACACGTGGGTACATTTCCAATAGGATTTTAATAATGTATGTTGGCTTATAGAGTATTTCATTTCTATCTGATTTAGATTTTCCAGAACCTTTGAGTGATGTAACTAGCCAAAGGTCAACTACCTCACTTCCTTCAATTGCACAAAGGTGAATGGTCAAGTAATGTCACTTCTTGAGATGTCATGGGATGGGTCAAAATGATGGTCACATGATGTCACTTCCTGTGATGTCACTAGGTCAAAAATCTTGTGAAGTCACTTCCTGTGACATCATCTGGGAGTCAAAGAGCATGTGATGTCACTTTCGCTACCCCGGTCATTTTAGTGAATTGACACCTATGCACACTGATATAGGCCGGGAATTGGTGTTTGAGTATGCACAGTCTCCGTTAAATTTTCGAGAGAGGCTGAGTTCAGTCATGAAGGTAGTGCGTGCATGTGTCGTAGTGTAACATGCACTCACTACTCTCATTCTGAGACTACCCTGATTCCGTGACATTCAGGGTGTGTCCATGTTCATACAAGTGACTAGGCTCTGCATACACTCAGATATGCTTTACACATCCTCTTCCATTCTGCACAGAGAATGACTGATGGCATGTTGAGGGTATAGACTCAACCCCTGTTGGCTAAGCATGTCCTTGTCCACACCCTCAAACTTTACTGAAACCTCAAGCATGCTGTGTGCCTCCTCAGCCACACTGTGCAAACCCTGAGGCATGCTTTTGACATGTTTGACAATACTCCGGACATAATTAGCTATGCTCTTCGCATATTTAGCCTGGCGTTTCTTGCACTCAACCAAGTTCAGCAACTGCTTAACCATGCTCTGCACCCTGCACCCTGCACCCTGCACCAGGTTCTGCACAAATTCAACCTTGCTCTTCACAGCATTAGCACCCCACTTCTTAAAATCAGACAAGCACTGCACACCCCAGGCAGCTCCTGACTTCTTTTACAAGAGGTTCTTCATATCTCATTGAAGAGCCCATAACAAAAGCAAAACTGATCCTAGGCTCCTTGTATTCCAGTTCGGGGAAGACCTGGCTTGGCAGTTCTGGCTGGACTGTTCCTATTGGAGCAGGATCAAGACTGATTTGCATATAGCTTGGTTCAAACTGAGGTGGCATGGGGGTGAAAAACGATGGATTGGGATGCAGACCTGAGCGATTGCCAGTGGCTGAGATTAATTCAAGCTTTCCATTTATCCTCTTTTTGCTGCAGTTGACGCCCTAAGTGCAACGGGTATCTCCAGTGTGGATCCCGTGCTCACTGTGACATTGGAATCAAGCTGTACCTGGCTGGGAAGCCCGCAACAATGGCATACCGGCCGTAGGTTGCTTGTAAACTGGTTCAGGGAAGACTTGGCCCGGCAGTTCTGGCTGGACTGTTCCCATTGTAATAGGGTCAGTACTGATTTGCATATAGTTGGGTCAAAACTGAGGTGGCATGGTGAGTGAAAGATGATGGTTTGGGATGCGGCCCAATGAGATTAATTCAAGTATTCCATCCATCATCTTGTAGTTGCTGCAAAGTTCTGAAAGTGGCATTTTTAAAACTGTGGTAAAAAACACTGAGTATACCATAAAAAGGGCTCGTTACCACAATTCCAAAAACACCAAACATGATATTGCCACCCCCTCCCGATTAGGAATTACAGCTTATTGAATGTAACAAGGAATTTCCAGTGTTGTCATATGGGAGGGGTAGGACTCACAGTAGTGAAAAATGAATTTAGGAGTTTATTACTACCAGGACATGTAAAACTTAAAAGTACATATCTAACCTTTTAATTACTCAGCACCCTGCCTTATGGGCTACCTAGGGTCAGGGATGTGGAATTCCTATCGCCCGACGCCCGGGACATCTTGTTTGGGGTCAAGGGCAACAAGTTTTTATGTTTACTTTGTCCTTGGGACAAGTAGGCCCAACCCCTCTGCAGCACAAACCCTTTGGCTGCCTGTTTACAGAGAGTGGAACTCTCTGCAGTTGAGGTAATGTGTTTCCAAAAGATAATGCTGTTCGAACTTGTATTTATGGTTCATTATTTGAAAGCCTTGATTATTAGGGTGAGTGCTGTAAATAAATGTTTTAAGGTCACACTTCACTACTGACGTTGGTTCCAGTACAAAAAAAAAAACAGCTGTGTATACACATGTTTGAAAACTTTAGGCTATGAGGCTAAGTATAATGCTCCCAGAATGCTCTCTGATTAGATGCAAATGAAGTGTCATTTAGTAAAATGTGTTGATGCATGCTAGTATTTCCCAAAAATATTTCTAATGGAAAATCAGTGTAACCATTTTCAACACGAATATGGGAAGCATGAAAATAAACAAACACTGACAAAGCCAACTGATCTGACATATTTTTATAAGTCTTTTAGTTTCATCAATGCGTGTCTTGTTTTGACATGGCTTTTGTAACACTTTATTGTTGTGGGAGCTACCAGGCCCTCAACATTGTAACAAACACTGCCAAAAAAAAAAACCCACATTTTTTTAACTCTAAAAGCACACATTGCCACCAGTGGCATAACAAAGGCCCCGCAGCCGCCCTCCAGGGGGCCCCTTTAGCACAGCACCTGCCCTGAGTGAGTCTGGAGAGGGGGCTCCTCCATGTTCTTTGCAAAGGAGCACCCTCCAGTTTCGTTACGTCACTGATTGCCACTGTAGTTCCTGACACTGAACAAAACTACTTTGTGTGCCAATATGCTCCGTGTGGAAGAGCAGAATGCAATCACTCACAGTAAAGCCAGCCAAAAGAGAGAGAAATAGAAGTTTTTATTAAACAAAATGTCTTTGTTAACACCAGACCTAATTAGGGACCAAGACCCACATGTAGGTAGCTTTTTGCATGTCACAAACAGCGACTTTCGCTGCTTGCGACGTGCAAAAAGCACATTGCGATGCACAAACCCAGTTTTGCGATTCAGTAACCTGGTTACCGAATCGCAAAACGGGTTTGCGAGTCGCAATTAGGAAGGGGTGTTCCCTTCCTAATTGCGACTCGCAGTGCAATGTAGGATTGTTTCTTGACCGCGAACGCGGGCGCAAACCAATTGCAGTTTGCACCCATTTCAAATGGGTGCTAACACTTTCGCAATTCCCCATTGTGAATGTCACTGTAAACATTTTTTCAGAGCAGGCAGTGGTCCTGCGGACCACTGCCTGCTCTGAAAAAATGAAACAAAAACGTTTCATTTTTCGTTTTTGTAATGCATCTCGTTTTCCTTTAAGGAAGCAGTCACAGACATGGTGGTCTGCTGTCTCCATCAGGCCATCATCCCTGTGAGGGCCGCTATTCGCAAGGGGGTCGCAAATTGCGACCCACCTCATGATTATTCACTAGGTGGGCATTTGCAAAGCCCTTGCGAATCACAGATGGTGTCAGAGACGCCATCCTACATTCGGATTTGCGACTCGCAATTTGCGGGTCGCAAATCTGAACCTACCTACATGTGGCCCCAAATTCTTAAAGAAGGTCACAAAAGTGCACCCATGGTATATGTTGTACCCCTATAAAATATTTGTGAACTGTATTTTAGCATGGGTAAATACGCATGTGTAGATTTGCTCATGTGAAAATCTATTGAGCATCTGCAAGTTCATTTTCCCTCCGGCCACTTTCTTCCCAAACCTGGAAGAAGTTCTAATTCTGCCATTGTCAGGAGTAAATGTCCAACCTTTCTTATTATGGGAAAATATTAGAGAGAAGCTGGTGAAAATCTTTAAAACATGCAGGTTAGTAGGTTTGCAGACTCAAAGGCATTCCAGCCCTGGAACTATTGCTTACTGCTTCCTCCAGCCCCAGTATGCAGATCTGCAGAAAGGTGGCAAAATAAGGAAATTGCTACAGTAGGGATTGAAACTGCAAGTATTCAAGCCCTATTATGGTAGTAGCCCTGGCATAATCAGAGAGGCTATTATCAGAGCTCTTACATAATGAGATTGCTGCCATAATTTGTCGCCACACTACATGGCACCAAAGGGACAAGTAGATCTTTTTACAGGACAAGTAGATTTGAGAAGCAACCTGTCCCCTGGACAAGTAGATATTTTAATAAATTCCACACCCCTGCCTAGGGTGTACCTCAGAGGTGACATACATAAAAAAGGGTGAGTTTAAGGACTGCAAAGGGGTTTTAATGCCAATTCAAAATGGCAGTTTAAACTCTGAGAGCATTGAAGCTGCTTAGGCAGGCCTGAGACATGTTTTAAGGTGCTACGTAAGTGAGTGGCACAATAAGTTCTGCAGGGAAAAAGGCAATACGTTTGGGGGTGAACTTGCAGAGAGGGTCAGGTCCAACAGTTGTTACTTCAAATAAAGCTCCCCTCCTAAACTTTCAATGGTCTACAAGGACCCGAGAACACATATATATTTGTGAAGTTTTCTTTATTCAGTCTAATCATTCTTCTAATGTATTCCATTTCTGGGCCTAACAATATACTTCTATTGGGTGCATCTCTGCGGGTTCCTCAAATCAGGGCTAATAGTCAACTATATCACCTTATGCCTTCTTTCTAAGGATGGAAGCAAGGAATCTGCTTCAAGTCTATGAAAGTCTAAGGAAGACTGTTACTCTAATGTAGTTTTGAATATTTTTACATGGCACATCTGCTCTCACAGGTTGCTCTCAGGCTCCAGAGTTTCCTCCTATACCACAACAATCCAGGCTTTTGAAAGTACATTCAAAACTATATATATGACGTGAGCAGGGACATGTAAGCTAATACTAAACCACCACCTAGCTTCCTCAGTGAGATGAGCTGAAGCCTTTCTAGAGCAGGCTAAGGATGTCTATTCAATGATGCTAAGCAGGCAAGCCATGTTACCCGGAGCACACAGATAATTCAGATCTGCAGATGCTTCACACATTGCTCTTGGCTTTAGACTGTATTGGAAGGTTATGCCACAAACGGTAAGGCATAGGCACTCTAGCTAACTAGGCATGGCCTCCTCACAGCCTTTAGTTGAGAGCAACGATCTCTAAAATACCAATCCCACAGCATCAGTGTGATTTTTTTCATGGAAGTTCATCTCTCATACCTGCAGTAGTGAGCCTACAAAGGGTCCTACTCTTGGGCCTGTAAACGATCTGAGACTGAAATGTAAATGGTAGGGTGGTAACCCCTGGATAGAGCTTTACAGTGTTCAAATTAAAATGTTCCTTTTTTATCCTGCCCACACATACCCTGTAGTCAGTACATGTGGCTGATACTTCAACCCCCTGCAAGAGAACTGATTGAAACAGGCAGGCAGCTTTACATTAGAATCAGACTCTAGGATGTGAATGCAACCTCAACAGTTACTTATTGGATTATTTATTATTTTATTTAGAAACATGGCCTAGCCAACAGGTGTCAAGAAGCCCTAACCTGGCATTCTTGATCCTGCAAGAACAATGATAATTTCCACACTTAGTCACACACCGGGTCTAAACCTGCACTACAGGACTGTCGTCATCTAAAAAGCAAAGAAGATCTTCACCATGGCTATAGTTTGGACATTTGAGTTTTACCTTTAGATATTATCTATGATACACCCAATGGCACTCTCTGAGTTTCAATTTATAATAGAGAGTGGAAATAAAAACTTTCATCTAAAATGAAAATCAATAACGGTTGAAATAGTAACTGTGAATCACACTCAGGGTTGTAATAGCCTTTGCTGATGAGACCTATCCTCAATATTATGGTAAACAAAAAAAGGTACAAAATATTCGATGGACAGCCTCCATTGGTTTTGACAGTATCCACCATACTTTAACAAACATTTTCTGGGAGTTTGTTATTGACAAAAAAATCTAATGGAAAACTAACTCAGAAGGTGGGATTTCGTTATTGAAAAAGAGAAAACTAATGACCACCACACCCACAGATGTTTTTTCCCTGGATGGATGGTCATTATTTGTCATTTTTCTGTCTCTAACTTCCTAGTTTTACCTGGCGTTGACAGACAGAAAAAAGGACATCTCAACATCCACGTAAAATAGGGTGTTCGGTGTAATGCTCCTTCTCCAATGGCACCTACTCTCGAGCCTTCAGTGTAAGCTTTCTGTTGGCTGAACCAACAGGGGCTCTTTCAAAGGAAAGCTGACCGTCTTCTTGACCCAAGGTAGGGGATAGGGAGGTTGAACCATCATTTTGTTGGACATAGTGTTCTTTGTCCTGCAAACTATAAATTACTACCCAGGTTGTCATTTATTAACTAACATTGATATCAGCATACCATTCAACAATAAGTTTGTGCCGACATAATTACACTGGAGTTTACAGCAAAAATACTCCATGACCAGCAAAGCTCTAATTTGTGTAAGCAGTAATAAATTAATATTAGAGGTTGAGTACCTAGAAGAGCCTCTTTGTTTGATTGCCAAGAGATGTGTTCTAAGTCAGTTTTTTTGCGGTTTCATTCTGAAACTTTTTTGGACCCCTGAAACTCTCTTGTGCAGGCTGCATACAGCATACAGTACCCTTGCCAATTTTTCTGCAGAACAGTAGGGTACATTAAATCCACTCTAACATTATGCATTTGTCTGTTTTTTTTCTTTAGATCAATGGAGAATGTATATCAAACTTCTAAGAAGGAAGCACTTGAGATGGAACATGACATTTCAGTTGATGATTCAGAGGAGTATGATGTGATTTCTGAAGAGGAACTTGAACAGTTTAAGACAGCCATCCAGGAAGGTGACCTTCCTGGAGCAGCTGAAAAACTCATGGAGTCTCTGGATACATTAGATAGTGCCAAGTTGGACATTGCCATCACTGGAGAGTCTGGCTCTGGTAAGTCAACATTTGTCAATGCAATCAGGGGCATAGATGACGAAGATGAAGATTCAGCCCAGACTGGAGTGGTGGAGACCACAATGGTTCCAACACCATACCTGCATCCTCTGCACCCAAACGTGACTGTGTGGGATCTTCCAGGAATTGGAACTGAAACTTTCCAGTCAGCTGAATACTTGAAGCAAGTCTGCTTTGAGCGATATGATTTCTTCATAATCATCGCAACTGAACGTTTTAAATCTAACCATGCCAAGCTAGCCCGTGAAATTAATAACATGGGGAAAAAGTTCTATTTTGTGCGTTCAAAGGTCGATGCAGATTTGGATGCATCTAAGAAACGTAGAAAATCAAGCTACCAAGAAGAGAAGATTTTGCAGCAGATCAGGGAGAACTGCATAGAATGCCTGAAGAGAGAAGGAGTGGAGTCACCCCGTGTCTATCTCCTGTCGTGCTTTGAGCTGGATAAATTTGAGTTTGAGCTGCTGCAGGAAACTTTGGGTAAAGAACTTCCCAGCCACAAAAGGCATGCTTTTCTTCTTGCTCTTCCGAACATCTCAATTAAAGTTTTGGAGAAGAAAAAAGAATTGATGAAAAAACAAATATGGAAGATAGCCAGTGTATCTTGTGCTGTGGCAGCTGTTCCTCTTCCAGGACTCTCTATTGCATGTGACCTTATCATTTTGAAGAAATACTTGTCAAACTACTGCAAGAGCTTTGGTTTAGATGATGAGTCCCTGGAAAAACTTGCCAGGAAGGTCGATATACCTCTGGCAGATCTAAAGTCGGTCATCAAGTCCCCACTCGCCAAAAAAATAACAGATGATTTAATAATAAAGTTATTGACCTGCTCGGCTACGCTTGGACTGGCCGTGGCAACTGAAGAAGTGATAAGGTTCATTCCTTTCCTAGGTTCTGTGGGAGCAGGAAGCATTTCCTATGTAACAACTTATTACATGTTAAATAATTTCTTAAATGATCTGGCAGAAGATGCCCAAAGAGTGCTGAAAAAGTCTATGTTCGGGACAGCGGTTTAACCAATTGGTGAGACACTAATGCTGCAAGCATGACGTTTGACCTTTCCGATACCTGAATGAACTTGGGACGGATACCCATAACAACACAGCCAGAAGTGCCTTATTGATTTTATTAGAAAATAATAAAATGACTTGTTGAAATTGAGTAATGTGACTGTATGGTACCTTATTATCGCAGTTAAAGCTTGCCTTTCATTGGATTTTGCCTTTTCTCTTATCCCTCCACTAGGTTCAGTGAGTGATGTATCCATCCTGGACTGATGCCATCCCTGGGCTACACTAAGGCCCTCATTAGGATATTCTCTGAGCCCTGATGTTGTAATATCACAACTGGAATTCCAATTCTGCAGGATTCCGAAGTGTGATATTAATGCACTAATACAACTTTGCCCATGAAAAATGGGGAATAGTGGCGGGAATCCTTGTTTTCACACATGTTCCTGGATGTTTTTATGTGTTTTTCCATCAGTCAGGGTACTTCACCTGCAGGCGTTTGACCATATTTTGCTTCCTGAAATGCTCCCTTGGAAAACATTTGAATGGGCAGTATTCCCACACAGCTTGCAATCCAAATAGTGTTGGTAACTACCACCAGTCGTTGAATTGGTACTTCAGAGTTTCTCATAATAATGGGCTAAGTAAATCTGCAAACCACACAATTTAATTGTCCTAACTGAACAACTTGTAGTTTATTGACCAGGTGTGCTTCTTTTAAAATTATGCCTCGATTTCGAATTTCTGTGGGCATTTTAAAATGTGGTTGAATCAACAGTGAATTAAAAACAGATTATAATACAACCAAAGGAAATGCACAGTATGGGAAATAGTTTTTCTTTGCTATCACAAACATCATTAAGTTGTACTACTAACACTGATTGTATGTATTGATTTCTTGTGTACTCTTTAATGCAATATACTGGCGAGATGGGTCGCTTCAGGGCAAAGTCTGGAATAAAGAACAACGTGGCAAAGGTTAGAAAGTAAAGTCCATGCTTCAAAATAGACATCACAGGCTATATGTGGTAATCAAGGTAAGTACACCGATAAAGTTTCAAGGAAAATTTATTTAGTTATACGGTAGCGGAGCAGTGCACTTCCACCACATACCAGAACAATGCTAACTGCCTTAACTGAACCTCTATAAACATTCTCCCTAACGTTCTACAATCTATAGTGGTGCATGCCACATATCTTCTCCCTTCATTAACAATAACATTAATACAATATACAATTATAATGTGGTAATACAAAAAGATACATCAACATTCAATTATTCCCCTAAAGATACACGTACATAATAAAATAAGCCAGCAGTAATTTACATCTGAGATAAAGCGTTCATCCTACCAAAGATCCTACTAGTAACTAGTTTACCATGTACTAATATGTACATGGGAAACTGACATATATTAACACTATACATTACTTATAAAATCCCCCAACAATAACTGCACAGCAAAGCATCCAACTACATAACATTCAAAGTAACTGGTTACTTTCTTCCTTCACTTACTTCATCACTGCACGTTTTTATTCACATGTACATTCATCTGCACCATTGGAGCATGCATCTCTTTTTCCAAGGACGCATCCACACTCGTATTATGGCTCTGTAGAATTTTTCCTACTTCCACCACCTTTGTGTTTCCCATCACATAACCATTAAATTCATCTTCACCCTCCTCATCACTTGCACAAGGCTCACTATTCACATTTTTTAACAAAGCGATTTGACGTAGATTGCATACTCTCCCATCCTCCAATTTGACAGCACTACCCAAAACCTTACAAATCCGAAATGGCTCTGACCAGCGTGATTTACCCTTATCAACAATTCCAGGTTTCTTGACTCTAACCTATTGTCCCTCCATTACAAGTTTGCCACTACTATTATGACGTGCTCTTGTTAACATCTGACGACATTAAACCCTTTCCTCTATTACACCATCAAATTCAACAGCAAATGTTTTATCATTCTTCTCCATTAACCACCATGGTACTAACCTAGTGAATGGTGTCCTTCCTCTCAAGCTTTCAAGAGGTATTTTCCCTGTCACAGAATGTGGTATTAGTCTGTACAATAAGAGCATACTCTGCAGAGACTTCCTGTAACGAAGTCCTGGTTTCACTGCCAATTGTAGAGCTTTCTTAATTACCTTGTTAAATCTCTTGACTGGACCATTCGATTCGGGATGGTATAATGCCATCCTCAAATGCTTAATGCCATATCTTTTTGAAAACCAACTCATTTCCTTAGATGTAAATTTCACACCATTATCTGGCGCCAACAATTCAGAAACTCATTTTCTTGAAAATACATCTTCCAAACATTCTGTCACCCTACCAGTAGTAATCTTGTTTAACATACGGTTTTCCCGCCATTTTGAAAAATAGTCAATCAAGAAGATAGCATAAATCTCTTTAGTCGGCAACATAGAAAAAGGCCCCATAAAATTTACAGAAAGTTTCTGCCAAGGTCTATCTGGTAAATCCACAGTCCTTAGTGATACCCTAGATGGCTTGGCAGTTTTGTCACTGGACGCACACATGCTACAATTCTTTAACGATCAACCATGCCATCAATTCCCGATCACTAAAAATTCTCTTTAATTTTTCTTTTTGTGCTTGACATACCTCCATGACCTTCATGATTAAATATAATGACAGTTTCACATATACTTTTTGGGAGAACTATTCTGTCACCTCTTAACACAACCTTTCTACCTAAGGACAATTCATCTTTTCATTTACAAAATGCAGACCCTTCACGTTTTATCATTTGCTCATTCGGCCAACAATTAGTGATATAAGTCTTGATCATTCACATTTCCTCATGTTTCACCGTTTCTTGCAACCATTTTTTCTCTGATAACAGTTCTCCTTGCTCCATTATATTGTTCTTACCCAATAGAATATCCTCATATGTGAAGGCTACTTCACATTCATGAACTTTATTCTCTTCCTCATTGCAACTTCCACTAACAAGAAGATGCAACAACTCATTGGCAATCATATTATTCCTACCAGGGAACAAATTCAATTTAAAAATAAAACTTGCTAGCCTAGGTGATAAATTCATTCTACTACCAGATTTTAAAATGTTCACCAAAGGCTTATGGTGTATGCAAATTTTAAACTTCCTTCCCTAAATATACATTCTAAATTGCTACAGACCAAGAAGCTGCTAATAAATCCTTCTCAATAACTGAAAACTTCTCTCAGCTTGAGTCAATGTGTGTGAACCATACAACACAATCCACTCATCACTACCTTTCTTTTTTTACAACACTGGCCCAATACAGTATCCACTTGCATAAACCAAAATCATCAGCATTAATCTCAAATGATTTTAAACAGAAAGCTTGTAAAATGTCGTTATTAATTGAAATAAACCATTCTGATTGTTCCTGTCCCCACACAAACCTCACATTTTTCTTGAGTAGCTTCCTCAAATACTTCACTTTTGTAGAATAATTTTCAATAAATCTTGAATGAAATTCTGTAAATCCTAAAAACAACATCAGTTGTTCCTTACAAGTAGGTTCAGGAGCATTTAATGTCCCTTCGGACAAACCCCCTTCCTTTAGATTAAATGTCCTAAATATTCCACTTGAGACGTTTCAAAGTTACATGTCTCACTCTTCACAGTGAAACCTTTATTTTGGCGAATATGTAACACTTGTTTCAAAATAGCAATGTGGTCAGCTTTATCCTTACCAAAGTTCAAAATATTCTCTTGGAAAACTTTAGCACCTTCCACTCCTGCTCATATGTTTGTCATTTCCTTTTGGAATACTGCTGAGGCACTTGCTAATCCAAATTGCATTGTTTTATACTGAAATGCCGCTTCTGATGTTAATAATACAGTAAAATTCCTTGAATCGCCATCCAATTCAATTTGATGGTATGTGCTTGATAGATCAATTGTTGAAAAAACACAAGCATGATTCACTGACAGTAATAATTTCTGTAAATTGGGCAGAGGAAACGTATCCACCTAAATATCCCCATTTAAACACTTTAAGCCCACATATAATCTCAATTCACCATTCGCCTTGAGAGATATCAGGTGATATTCAATCCATACTTCCAATTGGCTCAATAATATTCCTGTCACACAAGTCATCCAACATTTCCTTAAGTTTGCATCTATAATTACAGGAACATTGCATAACTTTTGCCTCACAGGGTTCATGTCTCTGCAAATAATAATCCTATGTTTAAAGCCTTTTAGCATACCTAGGGATTGACCAAATATGTCATAAAATGCATTTTTGTAAGTGTCTTCATACCCCACAAACTCTCATTCGAGTAATGCCCCACATAAACTTCTGGGTTCATATTCAGATCCAATTTGATTTCCAGATCACTGATATGGGGCCACCCCAAACTCAACTCTCCCTTCTCCACAATATATAAATCTCCGTAACATTCTCTGCTGTCAAATTCAGTTTGTACCCACGCAAAACCCACCATAGGTATTTTTTGCCCAGTATAACTTCCAGGGCTTACATCAGCTTTAAATAACTCTCTTCCTGGCCACCACCTGTCCAACATACTTCTACCCATGATCATGTACCATGTGCATGAATATACCATAGCATTAAATGGGCAACCATCAATTCTTATTTTAAACACCGGTAATTTTACAGGCATTTCCTCCACTTACCCTATCTCACTCTGCACACTCATTACTAGCTACCCGATGTAT
Organism: Pleurodeles waltl; assembly: GCF_031143425.1. NCBI lineage: Eukaryota > Metazoa > Chordata > Amphibia > Caudata > Salamandridae > Pleurodeles > Pleurodeles waltl. The sequence goes on from NC_090440.1 coordinate 1,895,990,375, forward strand.
ATTTCCATCCTCCCCATCATCGTTTTCTGCTGCACAGTTATTATTTTTTCTTAGACCTTTACAAAGTCTGCTGAAATGTCCTTTCTCCCTACATGTGCTACACATTTTTCCTCCAGCAGAACACAATTTGGAACTAGCTAAATGCTCACTCAATCCACATCTGTAGCACAATTTAGTACCAGTTCTTTGTGTTTCATTCCTTTTCCATTTCTCCCTACTCTCCTTTGTTGTCACCATAGCAATAATAGTTCCATAGCATTCATATTTTCCTTCCACACAGTTTGAATATATTTTTCAGACACCTCAATGCTCCTTGACACATCCAAAGCTGCTTTTAAGCTCAATTCACCACACAAACACAATTTCCCCTGTATTTTTTTGGACTTAGTATTCATAAATACCTGATCTCTCAACACGTGGTCGTATGACATGTGTTCAAAATTACACGTAACTGCTAACCCACTTAATGCTGCTACAAATTGATGAATAGATTCCTCTTCTTGCTGAATTCTGGAATAACATTTAAATTTCTTCAAGACAACATTTATTTTCCTCCCATATCGCCCATGTAGTTGTTTTTTGGCAATTTTATATACATCTGCTTCACCAGGATTCTCTGGTGGTGATACATTTTTAAACTCCCTTAAAGCAATCCCTCCCAGTCTTTTTCAACAGGGATAAATATCTTTCTGGTGAACATGCTCCTTCTTCTTAAACCTCCACATAAGCTTCAAATAAGTCAAGCCAAATTTCCAACTGCATCAGAGGATCTTTCAGTTCTGACAAGAAAAATGGTGGAGGTTGAGTAGTAGCCATAGTTGTGTACTGCACATGTAAAATATACAAAACTACAACCCACACTGGAATATACGCAACAGGTGTGCAAATCACCAAAGGAATATACAATCCACGTTAATGCAGTAGAGGGTGTGTGAATTGCTGTCACCTAAATATATGCACGTGAATTTACTTCCTGAATATCTTTTTTTTTTAAACCTCTATTAATTTTCCATGTACAACATGTAACATCGATGCCTGATGTAAGTCATTGTGTTCAAATCATTTGTCAAATGATAATTCACAACCGGAGACGGGGGAGAGGGTCACTTACAATATACATACGATCACGTTAGGTTTCATTGTAAAATGTGGTATAAAGCATCCATGAGCAGAGATATTATCTAAGAAGGCAGGAAAAAAATAAAAACTCAGTTTCATATTCTACGCATAGTACAATAACAGAAGACTGCAACATCACAGGATCCATGCCTTTCACGCTAGTAGTGTACGTTTTAATCAACACTTCATTTACGTCTACTGCTTGAATAAGGATTATTGCATGTAATGCATTGATAGCTGCCTGTATATATGGCTAGTGCGGAGTCAGTCCCAAGTGGGAGGCCTTACTGCTCTCCAGGGGTAATTGCACTAGAAGTTCCCTCCTGCAACCATGTTGTCTCGTGTACATCTACTACTTACTATTAGAGTTAAAGTTATAATTTATTATTGTATTGCCTAACTATTGCAATGTTACTCCAGAGGAATCATGGTGGGTGAATGTCATCTTTGGCTTCAAATTGGGTCATAACACTATCCCAGAACCCCATCCCTTTAGTTACTATGCCTTTGTCTTTGAGGGAGTGAAGTGTTTGTGCTTCCGCTCTTGTCCACTTTAATAAGTCACCCTGCCAGCTACGTATACTTGGTACCACAGGTGTTTTCCATTGCATTGCTATGAGGCGTTTGAATAGTACAAATACTAGGTCCAACACCTATGTTTTTACTTAACTTTTTTGATATGGGACGTATTCCCAGCAAGCAGGATTCCGGTGTAGTGTGAAGTGTGTGATCGACCAGTTCACCTGTCAAGGAGGTGATGTCATGCCAGGTTCTCAGTATGGGTGGACACGTCCACACCATGTGATAGGAAGTGGCGTCGGGGTCCCCGCAACGCGGACAGTCATAATTAGTGTGGGGAAACATGCAGTGAAGGCGGTGAGGGGACAGGTAGGTCTGATGCAGGTAGTCAAATTGAGTAAAGCGAAATCTGGTGCTCCGCGACACCTCCTTTGTCATTTGAATCGCTGTGGACCATGCAGGTTGTGACAATGGTTCATGGAGAACCTTATCCCAACGCACCTGAGCTCCCTCTTGCTCTTAGTCAAGACTCTCCAGTAGGGATCCGTATAGCTGAGATACGGTGTGTTTGGGCCCTGTGATGGACATTATGGTATGTAGTATGGTCGAGGACGGAGGTTCAATGTCTCTGCTCCGCCAAGCGTTATGTATTAGCTGTTTCAGCGCGCTGTAGGTTAAAAATCACCCTAGGCCTATAGCGTACGCTTCATCTAATTCTGTGTATGATATAATGTGCCCATTTCTTGAATAAGTCGCCTATGGTGTGTATCCCCAGTACTAACCATGGTTCCAAGGTGTGTTGTGCATGTAGTTTTCTCACACCTGAGATATCTGGCAGCGGAATCATGGGTGAGTAAGGCGCGATTGGATCTTTCTTACGGACATAGCCATTCCAACACGCGCAAACAACTGCCATTAGAATGTTTCCATGTGAGGGAGGAATCGTGTGCTCTATTAATCATGCTAGCATGCTGGTTCTACCCAGACTGGATTTGACCATCAATGTGTCTGCACTTAGGGAGTTCTTAAACCACTGAATAGGCCACTACAGCTGTGCTGCCGCATAGTATAATTCATAATTTGGCATGCCGAGGCCCCCCCTCATTAGGGGCTGATGTGTCACTGTAAGTGCCACTCAGCGACGGCCGTTGCCCCATATTAAACTGAGCATTCGAAAGAAGGAACAAAGTATAATCAGTGGTAGGGCAGTGAAGAAATACAACAGTCTTGGGAGTATTATCATCTTCGCAATAGCGAGTCGTCCTAATGGCGACAGTGGTAGCGACCTCCAGAAGGGTAGGGATACCTTAATCGCGCACATCGCCCCACCCAGGTTACCTTCCAGTAAATCGCCTTTTGTGTGGTAGATTTGCAGGCCCCTCCCCCTTTCCACAATCACTACCCACCCCCTCTAAGTCCCTAAAAAAGCCCCCACCCCCTGAACCCTGAAAATCGACCCCCCATTCACCCCCAAAACCCCATGTAGGCCCCACAACCCCAAGCCTCACCATCCCCGCCCTCCACCCCTACATACAGGTCCCCCAAAACCCCAACCCCCCACATCCACATGTACCCATTCACTTACATGCACACAAGCACTCAGACACACATCCCCCCCACAGACACCCACGCACACCCTGATGCACTCACATACTCACACAACACACCCCTCCCCCCTTCCCTCTTGGACAGCACTCCCGCTCCCACTGCTCCGGGAGGGAACGGGCTCCCTGGATGCTTCTCCGCCGCCATTGCCGCCTCTCCATGCACCGCCACGCCTATAACTGCTTCATTATAGGTGTGGCGGTGTAGGGAGTGACGTGGCGGTGAGGGTGGAGCAGCATCCACCCCCGCCACCGACCACCAGCATGGCCATTGATGGCGGTTAGGCACCATGCGCCAAGTACATAATGAGCCCCCATATGTTGGTTGTCGCCATCGGGTATCCCCCATGAGTGCGCTCGCGATCTGAGCTGAGCCACTAGTATCTCAATTGCTAACACAAATAGCAGGGGTGATAAGGGGCACCCCTGTCTGGTGCCACGACATATAGGGAAACATTGGGATAGGATGGGCCTGTTTTGACGCGGGCCATTCGATTGGAATATAATATACTGATCCAATTTAAAAATTCTTGTCCAAAACCCAACCTGTGTAGAGCTACTTTCAGGAAAGGCCACCCTAAGGTATCAAAGGCTTTTTCGATGTCCAATGATACTGCTATTCTATCATGTTCCCCTCTTGAGTATTCATCATTAATCTGAAAAGTAGTCTGAGATTTAGGAAGGTATTCCACCCTGGGATGAAACCCAACTGGTCTTCGTGGATTAAGTGTGTCATTAATGGAAGCAACAGATTTGCAAGGACCTTACCTAGTAACTTGCAATCTAAGTTGAGCAATGATAGAGGCCTATAAGATCTTACATCTAGGGCGTCTCGTCCTGGTTTGGGCAAGACCACAATCAATGCTTCGCATTGCGAGTCTGTGAGTCGCCCCCGCTTTTGTGCTTCATGAAGCACTTCTAGGTATGATGTAGTCAACTGCTTTGCAAACGTTGTGTAATATTTTACCGGTAGTCCGTCCATACCGGGAATCTTATTACGGGCCAATTGATGTAATGCTGTGTGGATCTCGTCAGTTATTTTAGGTGTATCTACTTCTATGCGCTGTTATGGCATAAAATGACTGAGGGTGATTGAGTCAAAAACATCCCCTAATTGCGTTGCTGGGGCATCTGGCCTTGCTGAGTAGAGCGAGCTATAGTAATGTATAAAGGCATCGTTTATGGCCGTTTGGGTATTGACCACACTTCCAGTACCGAGCCTAATTGCCCCAATGGGTGTTCAATGTTGCTCGTTCCGTGTCAGCCACGCCAGCAGTTTACCAGAACGATCGCCCTCTGCATGTGCTTTAGTGATGCAATGGCGATAATCGTAAATACGCAGACGCTTATCTATCTCTTGGTACCGTGCACGTTGTTCACGAATAACATCGGGATGTGTGAATCCCCCTGCTATTCTGCATTCCGCCTTGGGCAATTCTGCCTCCACTGTGATTAGATCTCTCAGTAGCCTGCGTTGTACACCCCCTGTGGCAGAGAGGCAATGTTCGTGCACCACCGCCTTATGGGCATCCCAGTCCACCGCACGTGTCGTGGTTGTCCCTCTGTTCAGGGCAAAGTAATTAGAGATGCAATTGAGCATCTTCTTGCTGAAGGGAGGATCTGCCAATAAGTTGGGTCGCAATTGCCAGGTAGGCACAGAAGTGCGTGGTCTGCCCCAGTGCATTCTAACCCGCAGTGGACAGTGGTCTGAAAATGTCTTAGCCAAGTAATCCGCCCTCAAGGCATAGGGGCCAGACAGGTAGAGCTTAATATTAAATCTATGCGAGTGTGTAACGTGTGGACTGTGACGAGAAAGCATATTCTCTCTCTTTGGGGTGCAAGAGGCGCTATATATCTTGAAGCCCACGCTCTGACATCCACCTACATAATTCACCCGCCTTTGTACGGCTGGAAGCACCTGTAAGTGGTAGGTCAGATCTGTCCATATCCATATTCGATACACAATTAAAGTCCCCCCCCATATGCAATTAGCCATTGGATCCTGGAAGAGTGTAGACGTAATTGACTAAAGGAAATCCCCTTGTTTTGAATTGGGAGCGTATATTCCAACTATGGATAGGGAATGGCCATCTGGGGAGCCCTCCAGCAGTACAAATCTGCCATCTTTATCTACCACTGAACAATCAACTACATAGGGAACCTCCAGAACTACCCAAATCAGCACCCCTTCTAGCAAATGCTGATGTGGCTGTACCATATACTATACCTCGCCACTTAGGTCTGATGTTATGGAGGTCTCTGTCTGTGAGGTGCGTTTCTTGCAGGATCGCTATATAGATATTGTGACACTTTAAGTACGCATAAACCCTACTCCTCTTGCTGTGGTTGGCCATATCCCTAACATTCCATGTAACTATGTTATAACTGTGTGTCTGCATGTGTACGTGATTATGTTCTGTAAGATGTGGTTGTTGTTTCGTGATCTCTGACCATAACTCCACTAACGACCTTGGGGTCAGTGGATACTCGTCCCTCATCCATATTACCCCTCCTACCCAGTTACTCATCATCAGCGCCGAAATCCCTGCAGCATTGGAAAAACAACAAACAGTGGGAAGCCCACCAGGGCTGCGGCCAACAGGGCCAGAGTCGCTCAGTAACTGATGAGCACAACAGGTGCAGTTATGAGCAATACTATTATCAGTTTCCATTCGGAGGACCACTCTGGGTTGGCGGCAGTGGTTTGGTAATTGGCAACATGTTCCAGTCAGCCCCCCATCAATGACAACAGTGTCTTCGCCCCCCAGACCTCCGTTGTTAGCTGCCAGTACTGCATGTCCCCAGAGCGTCAGTTTCATCATAAAGACAACACATAGATGAGCAAGTGTGATGGCCGGTCAGGGAGCAGAGCCATCTCCATCGACACATCAAGCACAAGACCAATGTCTCGGCAACAAGATCCGTGTAGATGTGTTTGTCCCCAGTAGTAATGTGACAGCCAAATGGCAGTTTCAAATGCCTATACATAGGGCTAGAGGTCGTCTGCTGTTTGTGATGTTATCTCCAGGCCCAACGACGAGAGAACCGTGAAGCCACTGGCGCGACCCATTGACGAGTCAGATTCTGAAACTCTGTCATCATGAAGGGCAGCATATGGGTTAGAGGAAAGTTGGGTCGCTTCAAGTAGTGTCTGTGCTTGGCGCATAGCCGCCTGTGCCCTAGAGGGGCGCATCTTGCTGCCGGCTTTCTTCCTACGTCGAGGTTGGGATGTTAGCCACGTTTCCTCTGGGGTGTCACCGCTGTGGGGTTCAATCAGGCCTTTGGCATGTGCCCATGTCCATGCGTCCTCAGTAGTTGGAAAATGTGGATCTTTCCCTCATCTACCACTCGTAAGCGTGCTGAAAAGAGCAAGGAGTAGGCGATGTTACGGTCGCGTAGGAGCTGTTTGACCTTTATGTACAAAGTTTGTTTGCGTTGCACATCCATTGTGTAGGCAGGCTAGGCTGTGATGGTGGCATTTTTGAAATTCCAGGGGCCCTGTGTGCGGAAGCATTGGAGTATCAGATCACAGTCTCGGATGTTGAGGAGGCGAGCTATCAATGGCATAGGTGGAGCTTCAGGTCTAGGTGGCCTTCCTGGAGTGCATGTTTTATAGAGAAGAAAGGTGGCATGTCATTGCCCACAACCGTGCTCTTAATCCATTGTTCTATAAATAATTCAACCTTGGGTGTCTCCGACCTGTTCCGGGAATCCTAGGAAACGAATGTTGTTCCTGCGTGAGTGTCCCTCTGCATCATCAGCCCTGCCTTGCAAGAGAGAAACTTCCACTTTCAGCTGTGATAACCCCTGGCTGTACTTCAGCTAATGAGGTCTCATTTTGGCTAATTTACGATGCTCTACACGAAGCAAGTTAACCTCTTGTCGTACAGAGTCTATTTTGACTTCTAGAGTCATTTTGGTGTCCAGCACTGCTTGAAGAAGCTTATCAAATTGAGCCGAGTGTACTTGCAGGGTCTTGTTCATCTGCTGGAGGGTCGCCATGTTATCCTTAGGGGCGGTAGTCAATAGAGGCATAGTTCCCTCAGCCAGTGGTAGCAGCCTTGCATTCTTAGGTTTGACCATGAGTGCAGCCGTTAAAGTGGGGACCCCCCATTAAAGTGCAGTTACTCCTTCACGTGGTTGAGATGAGCAGGTGTTTATGAACAAGGGTCAATCTTGTGCCTGTAGCGAAAGGCACGCTTCCCCAGCCCCGTTTAATATGCCACTCAGTACGTGTCATGTTGGGAAACATGGGACGTCGCAGTTTGTTGTCAGGTCTTTTTGACCGGCCTTGCTATTGGGCAGACTTTAATTATTGATTGTGTTTCCCCCAAGCTGTGCCATCCATCTGGGCCAGAGAGGTTAGGAGCTCTTAATTACCACCTCCAATGTAAGAGTGCAGAGTTAATTTGCGGGCATACTGTGTACGGTTTCCTCTACACCAGGGTTGCACCAGCTGAGCATAATCCCTCTAATACCATGTCAGGGGTTCTTCAGAGTGCTGGGGGGGGTCACTTTTTGAATCATTAGGAGAGGCATGTGAGGAGGAGGAAACGCTCACCTCCTTACTAGTTTACGACGACCACAGCTCGGTCCAGAGTGTGAGCGCGTGCTCCTCGAGACATCTCCGCTGCAACCTGGGCCTTCCAAGCAGCGCAGTCTCTTCCGTGCGCTGCGTGCTCACCTCTTTGTCTCTTCTCGTACCACCGGTCGCATCAACCCAGCCCTCTTGCACACGTTGGGCACCCTCCGGTCCATCAGGCAGCAGCGTACCTCGCCTCATCAATCCGCCCGACACCGGAGTGAGCCTCAAGGCCCCGCCCTCACTCGACCGCACAGACCGCGTGGGTTGCTCGGGCCTCATGGCTCCACGTTATGCCGGCCACCGGTAGAGGGCAAAAACAGTACCCCTCAGTGTAATCATGCACACCTGGGACCCTCAAAATCCCAGCTCCGGCATCTGTGAGGGTCTGTGTGGGAGAGAAGAGCAGGATAAATTTGGGGCCGGGAACGTAGCTGCTCAGCTAGCGTCCACGCCGGTCGCCATCTAGGCCACGCCCCTACTCCGCGAATATCTTGCGAATAATTTGCAAAGATGGATACGTGCAATAGAATAATTCCCAAAAGTAACAAATCGCACCAGGTTGATACAGTTATGTGAATCACCAGATTGTTATTTTTCAGTACAGTGAATTCCACAATCATGTGTATCAATACATTTACTTATGATGTGGTGTGTGAATCACCGTAAGTCTGTAGAACAATTTCCCTAAGTATTACTTTATATTATGGAAGGCCATCAACTGATTTGTAAAATGCCACAGATATTCTTGTATAAGAATCTCACTTCCAATAAGGTGTGCAAATAACTGGTATGTAAATCACCGCAGATCAGCCTCACCAGCAGCCGAGTCCAAAATGGCCACTCTCACGTTGCGAGACGATGTCACAGCGTTTCACGTATGCGGAGGTTAATCAGAGGCATGCACATCAACAGCAGTACTGCATGGTCTACACTCGCAGCCCGTGTAGCTGCAGTCTTGCGCATCCAAATCCAAAAGACAACAAAACAAGCCTGGTATAGGCACAAAATTCTATTTGCTGCAACACATCCAAACCTTGAGTCTTAAAATGTCACTTGATGCAACACGTTCAAGCCTTGAGGCACAAAAGTGAGAATCCGCTGGCCAGGGTTGCAGGAATGATGATCACTGACTCAGCTCAAGCTGATCTTTGGCTCCGCACCACCTCCAAGGATTACCCCCGCTCGTCACCATCTATGGTAATCAAGATAAGTACTCCGGTAAAGATCCGCTGGGAATTTATTTAGTTATACAGGTAATGTAGCGGCACACTTCCTCTACACACCAGAACAATGGCAACTACTTTAAACTAATCTCTATGAATATTCTCCCTAACATTCTGCATCCTATAGTGGTGCATGACACAGTATAGTTGTTGGCCTTATTTGAATTTACCCCTATTCTGCAGGTCCATATGTCAAAGCTACACCCTAAGGAATCCAGATTTCTCTAGCGTGCAATGGGGATAGGGATGCTGGAGGCGGAAACACTGCTGGGACTTTAGGGGTGGGGGATAGGCCCAACATCTGAGCTGCTCACCAACACCCCTTATTTCTTTTCATAAAACAATATATCATTGGTGTATATAAGCGTTAGCCCTCCCTTCAATCCCCCTCCCACCAATGCCAGATCTGTGGTAAACCCCCCAATCTGCTCCCTGGGATGAGACAGAAGGACTGTTGGTTCCTGTTCTAGGGTGTGAGCACAGCTGGCTGCCAGGACATAGCACCCCTACCCCTACTTTTGTACTAGACCATTTTTTCCTCATGTCTAGTGGGCCTTCTGCCTTCACAAGGGGCTAATAAATTTGGGGTAAAACCCGCTAATCTGCCCCGATGAAGGCAGAAGGGCTGTTGTAACTGGAGGGCTCGTAGGCCCATGCCCAGTGGGATGGCGCTCTCCCCACCAAACTGTAAACAGTTCCCTTGTGGTCTAGTGTGCTTTCTGCCCCCCTGGGTAGCTTGGGGTAAACACACATCTGCCCCACAGGTAGTGGCAGAAAGCCTTGTGCCTGGGAGTTTGAGGGACCACAGGCCCATCCCCAGAGTGCTGCTCCCTCCTAAGCAGTACATAAAAATATCCCCCAGTGGGCTTTCCGCCGTTCCCAAAACTGCGGAAACACTCTCAACCGCTCCACAAGAGGTGCAGAAAGACTCTTACGCCCAGGGGCAGGGAGTGTACAGCCCATCCTCAGGGGAGCTCAGGTAATGGAAATATTACCTGGTGAACTAATGGGCTTTCTCAAAGGGCATGTTTATCCCCATTCTACACCTGTTTGGGGGGGGGGGGGGGGGTCAGGGGAATCAGGTTTACAGAAACACTTTGTGCCCAGGGGTGAGGCAAGAGCACAGGCCCATACCAATGGGGCCATTCACACTCGCAAGAAATTTTCCCTGGTGGTCTAGTGGAGTGGATCCCTGCTTGGGGCTCTCATTCCTTGTGCACTGACAATCCGCAAGCAGGGAACCACTTGGGAAAGAAAGCGCAGGTAAACTAATGGTATTCCCTTTCCAGTGCTTCCCTTCACATTCTGAGCGGCGTTTAGGTCCCAGAGTTATGCCCTTTGGCACCGATCAAAAGAGAAAGCAGACCGCGCTAATGGTGCTCTAGGACATCAGCTTGGCCTAGTAAACTAAAACAATTGAAACTCAGGGTGCAAAGCAAACACTTTCTTCACGTTCTGACATTGATTTTCACAAAGAAAATGCTTCTGATTTTAAGTTTTTCAAGTACGGGGGACGACCTGTGGACGTCCACAATACTATGAAGGTAGTGCGGTGGAAGTCAAAGGGTCCTCCACCACACTCAGGAGGTTAATGTTTAAGGAAAACTGATCCCTGACATTGGGATAAATAAAGAATGTGCTATCGTCATTCTAGTTGGGCTATAGGAAGCACTATGAAGAACACTAATTAGGAGGAGGCCTGGGCAAAATTTTAAATAGGATGAAGAGAGGATGGAAAAATTCGAAAACTTATTCTATACTGCATTGTTCAAAATTTTCCAACATTTTGCATTAGACAATTTCATGTAACATTTTTTAATGTTTACTTTTTACAAGTTTAGGTGTCTCCTATAAATGTGGTGGTGTACCAAAAGTGTTCAAATGCAAATGTAATTCTGTGAATGTGCATTCTTTGTTGTAAAGGTATACCCTTTGGTGCAGTTGCATATTGACGGGTTCAAATGTACTTTGTTGCTTAAATTGAACATTGGTTGTAATGAAAGTACATTAGTTTGTTCAAATGTACAATCATTCAAGTAAATGCACATTCAATTCTGATAAGTTGTATTGATAGTTTCCATTGTGTTATGGTGTTTAGTTAGTTAGGGCCTCATCGCGAGTGCGGAAGAATAAGGACTGCAACACTCTCGTTGATGGTCAGACAGCTGCACTCCAGGCGGTCCGACTGCTCAGTTACAACCCTGGTGGGCTGGACCGCCGTCCCCACTGGGAATATGGTTCTGGAAGGCATGACAGAAGCCAGAGTTGTACTCAGTCAGGGTGGCGCTGAACTCTGTGCCGCCTGGCTGATTAAAACTTCCCTCACCGCAAGCCTTTCCATGGCGGTCTGACTGGCATGGAAAAACTTGCTGCAAGGATGTGCTGGGGGGCATGGGCATTGCAGGGGCCCCCCTGCTAGCCCCCTCGGAATGCGCACTATCTGCTTTGCAGAAAGTGCGCATTCCGAGAGTGCTGGTCAGCCCCCTCTGTGCTACGAGATAGCACTCGACTATCTAAAAATAACATATATATATACCTATATATAGACATACATATATATTCACTTAAAAAAATAAAGGTTACACAAATGTTATAGTTAGGTTCTGAATTTACTCGCACAAATTCAGAGAAATTCAGCAGTTAGAGTTATTTCAAGTAACTATATTTTGCGGCATAAGGTAACTATAACTCTCTGAGCGTGTCTGTAAGTGGGTGCATGAGTGTCTGAGTGTATCTGTGAGTGTCTGTGTGGGTGAGTCAGTAGCTGTGTGAGTGACTCTGCCAAAAAGGAACCTCACCTGCCCTTTTATCCAAGAGTCTGCAACACTGCATGAAATAGCTACCCAAGTGGAGTTCTTTCTGCCTCCTTGGGTAAATGTCCATTATGTACTACTGCAGTGTAATGGATCAAAAGGAAATGTCACTGTGTCCTTGTGTGTGTTTTGGTAACTTGATTGTCCCTGTTGCCTGTTTCTCTAGAATTCTGTGATAACATGAATCCATCTACAGTATAGAGAGTCCAACAAGACTACAAAGATGTAAATCTCCACCAAACTAGAGTCCAAAGTGCTTCTTTGTTACGTGGAGATATCTTCATATTTCTCTACATCAAGAACGCACCATCAAATTCGGCAGGAAAAATGCACTGGGGGGGGGCACTTTGGGAAGCTGTCCATCATCCTGGCAAAGGGGGTGAAGACATATGCATACTACTAAGGTAGACGGTACGGGGCCAATCGGGTGCAGCTTTCAGATGTTTTGCATACTCCTAGCAATTTAAAGGGAGAACCATGTTATGTAGGGTAGGGGCACTGTGTGGCCCAAGGACCCCATCCCCCAGGGCCCAGCCATGTCAGTGTGCATGATTGGGATTGAGAGGGGAGCCTCAAGGCCCCCACAGTCCCAGTTGGCTCCCTGCCTCCTGCAGGAGCCGGCATTGCTTTTGCACACAGAGAGCTGTTAAACATCTAGCTCCCTGTGTGCAAGAGCAATTGTTTCATCTCTTTCCCAGCCCACAAAGCTGCGGGCCGGGAAAGAGATGAAATCTGTGCTTCCATCAGGTTGGGAACACTTTGACAGTTCTCGTCTGCTGGAAGCAGAGTGTTTGCTCTGACATGGTAGGAACTGTCAAAGCTCCCGCCAAGTCAGAGCAAACAGCTAGTTCCCGGGGTTGGGCACCCCGGGACATAGCAGCAGGCAGCCCTGAGGTGGCAGTCCGAGGGCCATTATTAGCTCCACAATGGGGGCTGCGTGGCTCCTCTCCAACATTTTAACTTAGCCCTGGAGAGGTGGTGGTCCCTAGGGCCAGCGGCCCACGACGGACCCCCTACATCATTTTATTTCAGCCCGGGGAGGTGATGGTCTCTGGGACTGCGGAGGGGCCATGCAGTCCTCCCCTTAATTGCACTGGCTTTCCCAAGGGAGGGGTAGTCCCCGGTGCCAGGGGTCCATAACAGACCATATACATCATTTTATTTCAGTTCCGGGGAGGTGGTGGTCCCCAGGGCTGCAGGTGAGACCCTACGGGCTTCCCCCCATTAAAAATAACTTCTTTTCCCAGAGGATGTGGTGGTCCCCGGGGCTGTTGGGGAGGCCGTATGGGCTTCCCCCCTTAAAAGAACTGTTTTGCATCAGGGAGGTAGTGGTTCCCGGGGCTCAAAGAGTCTTGGCGAATTGTTCACTGAATTTGCTGATCTGCCGTGATTTGCAGTGAATTTTTTTTTTAAATGATTTTTTGCCCTTTTGGGGCCCCTCTGGGACGCCAGTATCAGAGCTAAGGGGTCTGGGTGTCCCTACCCTGCCTGCTTTTCTTTTTTTTTTTAAACCTTTTTTCTGAGACTCGGCAAGATGGCTGCCAACACTTCCTAGTTGAAGTGTTGCCAACCAATCAGATCTCAGCACGAGATCGAGAGTATTTGCCAAGTGTTCACGCCTCTAGATGTCTATATTTGTTTTTCTTCTAATATCTCAGAAACAGCTGCACGGATTTAAAACAAATAATAAAAAGGCTTCTTTCTGGACCAAAAGCTATCTTTCTGTCAAATTTGGTGTCATGCCGTCCAGCAGTTTGGGCTGTAGTCGTGTTCAAAATCCCTCCGGGAATTATAATGGAAAACACACGTTTTTTGCCCCCCCACTTGACAGATCACCCCAAAACATCCTATGTACAACAAGATTCTCTGGACCACATTTTTGGGGGAACATTTTGTGAAGATTCCTCAAATGGCAGCAAAGACATAGGCAAGTCAAAAAATGATTTTTCTAAGAAAACCTGGTCCTAACTATAACTACCTACTGGTGACCATCAGTAGGTAGTACATATATATATGCATATATATATATATATAGTTTAAAATTACCTTTTCTACCATGAATATGCCTTTACCACAACAATGTAAATATTTTACAGGTACCCAGAATCCCTTGCAAACTTCAAACTTTGACTTAAAAACACATTTTCCTCACATTTCTATGATGGAAAGTTTTGGAGTCTGCGAGGAGCCACAAAGTTTCTTCCACCCAGCACTACTCCAAGTCTCCCTATAAAAATTATCCATCACTTGCGTAGGTAGGCCTAGTGCTCAAAACAGGAAATGGCCCAAAAAGCAGCATGGACGCATTACATTTTCAATAACCACATTTTATTATTTTCAGATTGAACAGCATAAAAACACACAGTAAACAATTCCACATGTCTTTAAGGCAGAGATAACATAAGATAAGTCGCATCCAGATTATTCATCCAGTCCATGATGTTCGCACTACCTGTCCAAGATCTTATCATGTTTCTGCAGGCATCCTCATGCCTCATATATAGGTCGTTACTGGTGAGCACACCAATCCACACCCTTCCTCCGCTCTGCCAGTGTGGGGGCGAAGACTTCCAGTGATGTGCAATGTTTCGTTTGGTCACCATTGTGGTAGCTCCCATAAAAGACCGCTCCATCCTCCGTCCCGCAAAGTCATCCAGGAGCCCAAGTAGTGCAACCCTGGGGATAATGGCAATTGGACGCTCCAGACCAAAGTGAGTTCCCCCTCAATCCCTGCCCAGAACTGGGTCAGATTCAGATAGACCCGGACCATGTGAAATAAATCAGCCTCCCACCTCCTTAGCAGATCTGTAAATTGGTCTGGATTGTGAATTTTGAGGAAACGGTATGTTAGGGAGATAGCTCCTTTCCCCAAGTTCCCCATCAGGACCTTGGCTTCAAAAAAGGTGAACTCTGGGATGTACGTGCCAGTAGAAAGGTGCCCGGATAAGGCGTGTTGCAGCTGCAGGTAACTATAGAACTGGGTACAAGAAAGCTGATGTTGCTCTAACAGCTCCTGAGTCGACCCCAGAGCATCCTTGCCACCATACTTCCCCCAGATAGATGATCCCTATTATGTCCCTTTGCGTAAAGCCATGCAGGGCAGCCGTATGATTCAACCACGTCCCCTGCCACAGCAGAGTAATTCTAGTAAGTTTACAATTCCATTTTACGAACTGAAGAGCCGCTTTCCAGCAGAGTAGGGTCACTCGTGTAGTCAGGGAGGGACTTGGGGAGTGGGCTTCTATAGAGCAGGCTTGTAATACCTTTGAGGCCTAGGAGGTATAATTCTGTTTGATAGGCAGGGTCATCCCATCCCTCATTAAACCAGTCATTTATGGTCACGATTTGGGACAGCTAGGTAGTAACCATAGAGATCTAGCATCCCCATCCCCCTGTCGTAGGTAGAGTGTCTGGTATTAACAAAGGCCACCCGGTGACAGCCTCGTGTCCATATAAATGTGGTGATCTTGGAGGTCAGCAAGTAGAACCATCGCCGGGGAATCAGGTGTTAAAAATTCATGAGGGTATACTGAAAAAGCAGGAAACACATAATTTTGAACAATGCTACTCGCTCCAGGGGATTCAAGGGTAGCCTACACCACTCCGTCCTCTGGTTGTCGTAAGGTGCCAAAGGTTAAGACTCCCCAGTAGCTCCAGAAGGAATAGAGATATGCATGCCAAGGTACCTAAAGGAAAGATGATGCACTAGGATCCGAGGGCAACCAGGAATTCCCCCAGTGATGCCTGACACCCCCGACACTGGCACCAGTAAAAATTTGGATTCATTTATCCAAAGCCCAGAGGTGAAGAATCATCAAACATCTGGGTTCGGACGATAATGGGTATTCCAGGAACAGTAGGAGGACTTCGATGTCTAAGGCTATATGCTTCTCCATCCCTCCTTCCCAGGACCATACTCGTATCCTAGCATCGCATCTAACAAGACAGGCTATTAGTTCATTCACCAACGTGAATACAGGGAGCCTTGACAGGTGCCTCTCCGGATCAGGTAAGGTGGCAAAACAATACCGTTAATCCGAACCTGTGCAGTAGGCCTAGAATAAAGGAGGGTGAGCAGTTTTCAAAAGTAGGGTCCAAGCCTGTCCTCTGCAACACCGCCCCCTAAAAGGGCCATGCAACATTATAAAATGTCTTCTCAAAGTCAAGTAAGAGCAAGGCTGCAGGAACGCAAAGAGGGTGTGCCGGGGATAGAGTCAGTTGGATCCTGCAGATACAGAGGTATGTGCTCCCGTTTGGCATAAATCCACATTGGTGGGTGGATCAGGTGTGGGAGAGCCTGACTCAAACGGGCAGGCAAGACCTTAGCAAACACCTTAATGTCTGCGTTGATAAGAGAAATAGGCCAGTACGAAGAGCATTGATCAGAAGGGTGGGTATCATGACAACAATGGCTGTGCACATGTATAATCTGGAAAGATTATGATTTGGGCATTCTGAAAGCCCACATCTTGCTGTTTACGGGCTTCACAGAGAATGGCATTGCGGTCTTGAAGGTTGGGGAAGAGGGCAATGATAGGACAAGGGGGTGGCCATGGGGGTGGTTTTCTGGCCAAGGAATGGTGCACCCTCCCCACCACGAAGCATTAGGAAGGTTCCTCAGTTTGAACCTAGGATGAGAGCCAATTCTCCAACAGATCACCCACATCAGATGCTTCAATCCCCTCAGGAAGCCAGTAAATAGCAAGTTATTCCTCCATGAGCGATTTGTCAGAATCCTGAGCACATTCCCTCAGGAACGCCATCACCAAGAGCAGCTTAGAGACTAGAAGCTTAAGGGTTGCCACCTATTCTTTCACTGTATAGACTTTAGTTTCAGCTTTCATGACCCAACCGGCCATGTTGTGGAGATCTTGGGGCAACATCTACCTGAACTTCACCTATTTTCGCCTCAACTGCTGCCATGGAGTCCTAGATCACTTTAAGGATAACATCTCTGTCTGCATATGCCGAGGGGACAGTAGCTGGAGAAGGGTGCCTCACCCACCCTGTGAGTGGCCTAAGTAGGAGTGGTGTATTGATCCATTTGAGTTTTTGCTGGGGTCACCGGGGGGAGGGCGTTGTCCCTGCCCATCACCATGTGTGCATTAGGAGGAAACAGGTGGTCCGCTTGCCCCACCCAGGCAGCACAAGCAGCTACCACAGCTAGGGGGACACCCAGATACCAACCAGAGTCTGCCGGCAGAAAGTGTGAAGAGCTGAGAAGTGCCTTGAAGCCGAGCTTCCCTCCCCCACAGCACTCCCCAAGAAGCAGGGTCCAGTCTGTACTATACAGCAAAACAGCAAATTTTCCAACTGTGAAACTGCACTTGGCCGGTTGGGCCAAGGTTGGAATTATGCAATAGATGAATGGGGGTCCCTACGGAGTGGGTCCATGTGTTGGGGAAGGGACCCTGTATCCCTTGGAATGTCCCAGAGGGCATACTTCATCAGCGCAGGCCATAGCACCTTCAGGTGTGGCTGTCACCCACTGGGTCCTCAAAAGTATTTCCCCCTGCGTCACAGCTATAACATTGTTGGTCTGGATTGGCAAGGAGGAAGGGGGAGAGCAAGGGAGGGTCCCTTCCAGTTCCAGAGTCTACCTGTGATGAGAGGTGCCACCAGTTGTGCCCCAATCAGGCCAGAATGAACAGGAATGCAGACCCCCTCCACTCACCAGCATCCGCAGCTCAGCTCTGCACAATAGTCGGTGTGGAGGGGGCACACCCAGGCACCAGTTTGGTATGCAGTGATTGTCTCTGGGTCAATTGTTCTGTGCCTGCCCCAACTTAGTTTCAAGCGGGCCAGGCTCATAGCTGCCAGGTCCCAGGGCAAGGAGGAACAGGCCCATGGCGGTCGGTGGTCCACTGCCGCTTCGCGTCACCAGCACACGGCGGCCTATCCTCCAGTGCCTGTCACAGAGGGTGGACCGGAAGGTTGGTACAGCTGGTGCTGAGTAGAGTGCAATGTATCCCAAACACGCTAGATCAAGGACACGGCCGCCATTCTGAGCACAGTGACTGATGAGCCTTCACCCAGTGTTTAAATAGCACCCAGGAGCAGCCGCAGGGGCAATTCAGGCTCCTGTCAGCTTGCAGGCTGCCTGCACCATGGAAGTATCTGTCGATGGATGTTGTCTGGCAAGGATGGGTTCAGATTAGTGCAGGGCCATGCACACCGGTTGAAAGTGCTGCCGCAATCTTGGCTGGCAAGCCACGCCCCCTATACATATTAAATTTTGCCACTCAAAACTGACCCCTTTTTTGCAGAATAGATCGCTGTGGATTTTGGGCCCTAGCACAGCCGGCACCTATGGAAACCTAGCAAACCTGTACATTTAAAAAAAAAAGACAATACATGTGTGATTTGTATGGCTCTGTCTAGATAATTTTACCCAGAAGCCCCTGCAAACATCAAACTTTGGTAAAGACACACATATTCTTCTCATTTCTGTGACAGAAAGTTCTGGAATCTGTGGGGAGCCACATATTTTGTACCACCCTGAATTCCCACGTATCCCCCAATAAGACAGTACCCCAGTTGTGTGGGGTACCATTCTAAACCACTGCACCTGAAAAAATGCACTTTCCTTACATTTCTGTGATGGAAACTTACGGAATCCGGAGGAATCCACAAAATTCCTACCACCCAGCATTACCCCACTTGTGTGGCTGGGACTACTGCCTGCAACAGGAACGGATCAAACCAAGGTCAATGCAGGTGTCTAGTTTTTAGAACTGTGTGGGTCTGGTAGGTTTTCACAGGTTGCAGTCTACCCTAACACAAAAAGTAAAGCCATTCACCATTGCAAGTGGGCCGATATTGGGAGTTAGCCACACTCTCCTGGCACATACGTAAAAATAACACCCAAAAGAATCAGCTGTCATCTTGCTTGCCATTGGGATTGGATTTTTCTAGTCTGCAGAGGAGCAAATAGACTTATGCTTCAGGGATGAGGGTGGGACCTGACGTTAGAAGTGCCCAGACCTACCCCAACATTTTATTTTTTAAAAGTATTCCTGCCATAAAGGGGCCATTTGGTTCGATGCCAGGGTAGGCTGCCCCCTTCAGTTGTTTCTTTTGGTGCAATTTTGAAATCCCTGGTGTTCAGTGGGCTTTCTGCTGCCTGGGGGTGAACACCCCTATCCCCCCCCAGTGGGGCAGAAAGTCTATTGGGCCTTAGGGTGGAGGAGAGCATGGGCCCATGTATACCTTGTAGTTGGGGTGGGGCATGGCCATGCCCATGGTGGACAGCTCCCACCCCTGTATTTTTTTTAATGTCCCTGGTGTCTAATGGGCTTTCTGCCCCCATTTGGGGGGGACAGATTGGGGTAATCGGCCCCATCTGGCTCCAGGTGTGCAGAAAGACTGTCAGCATATTTTATAGGGGTGAGGACATGGCCATGCCCATGATAGGCAGCCTCAAACCCTATATTTGATTTTAAATGCCCCTGGTGTCTAGTGGGCTTTCTGCTCCTCTCCCCCTCGGGTGGGAATAATGTGGGTAATCACCCCATACATCCCCCAGGGGGGCAGAAAGACTGTCAGCATATTTTAGACATCACCATGCCCATAGTGGGCAGTTTACTCATATTTTTTTATATGTCCCTAGCATCTAGTTGGTTTTCTGCCCCGGGGGGGGGGGGCAGATTTGGGATAATCACCTTCATCTGCCCTGAGGCCAGCTCTCCTGTGGCAATCCACAAGCAGGGAGCCACTGAGCAGGGATATCGTTTGAAAGGTTCTCCCCTTTCCAACAAGACCTCACCCACCCCAATCAGTGTTCAGAGGACTGAGATATGCCCCCCAAGCTCTGATGCAGTGAAAGTAAAATGAGCTGATGGGCTCATTTTACTGTCACTGTAGTGTAATGCCATCAGCGTGCCCTGCACGCTGATCGTCATTACACTACAGGCAAAAAATTGACTCAGGCTTCTCTGGATGTCTTCCCGAACAGCACAAGTTTAAAATATAATAAAGGAACCCCTATAGTGCTCTGCTCCAGAGAAGCATTTATATGCTTCCCCATGGTCAGGCAACGGCTGACAGATGCACTGGGAAGGTATGGCGTGTGTCGGCCAGTGACCAACACCCACATTTAAGGGCTTACGTATGATATAAGGCACATTCAGCATTATGTATTGTAGAGTTTTGGCATGGTGTATCCTGCCCCTGACCACAAGAGAGACTGCTCTTTCAAAAGTACTATGTATTGATAAACGCAGTTTGAAGGATAACTAAAGATATAGGCTTAAATGACATGAATTGCTACCACTTTTCCAAACCTTCCATTGTTAGGAAGATGCTCATGTGAAAGTTGTTTTTTAAGTTCTGTTAGGTCGATACAACTGGCCCAGAGTGATTACAGCAGAGGTCTCCAAACTTTTCTTTAATGAGAGCTACTTCTGATCAGTGAAAATCACCATAGGCTACTGAAGGCCAAGCCCCTTGTGGAGTGTTACCAGACAACCCCCACGCCCAACTTCATTAACTTTAAGCCTAATGTCCATATAGCCAGATACTATGGTTTGAACAAAATGCTTTGACTAGTGGCACTATGATAGGGCTGCCATGTGTGTCAGTGAGAGCATGTTTGTATAAACATCTGTGGGGAAGAATGGGATATATGGGTATAGGTGAATGAGAGCCTGTGTCGTATATTTTTGTGGCACGGGATATACCTTTTGCCAGACACACACATGCAACCATTTTTTAAATGGGAGGAATTTAAAATACAGACAATTTACTGCAAAAATGTTCATGATATAGAACATTTTTCTCCACTTTAAGGGGCAGATTTTAAAAAAGTGGCAGTGCCACTTTCCTTGCGTCACTTAGTGCCCCCCTATCGCCTATTTAAAATACGGTGCACCATGGCACAGGGTAGGCGGAAGTAGCACCAGAATTTTTGATGCTATTGATGTACTGTTCAGAGTTAGTGCCAAAATGTTGCCACTAACACTGAACAGTACATAGAAGCTCATTGTAACTAATGGTGTGCCCCCTTTTAACACCTGCTTTGAGCAGGCGTTATAATGCCCAGAAAAATGGCACAAAGAAATCTTTTAGATTTGTTTTGGGCCCCCTCACGGGGAATGCCCCCCTTATATACATTATGCCTGGTGCAGTCATAATGTGGCTCAATCGGTTACAAAGTGGTGCAATGCATCCATTGCACCACTTTGCAAAACTGGTGTGGTGATTTTGGCCTTGTTGGGCCACATTCGCGTAAAAGTAACAACGCTAATGAGGCGCAAGGAGGTGCTAGGCCCTCTTAAATTTGGGCCTAAATTTCTCCCACATAAAAAATGGCTGTATTTTTCAGTTATAAATATGACACGTTACCCACCAGCCACTGGAGGCAAGACTTTGAAATGGGAGAAAATTAAACTGAAGAGTTATCTTTATGTGAGATGGATTTCATAAAACTCATTAAAATGTTCTCCTGTTTCAAAGTGGTACGTTTACAAACAGCAGGTATCTTGCATCCAGTGGTCTGGAGAGGCGGTGCCATATTTATAACCAAAATGTATAATCATTTGTTTAAATGGGATGAATTTAAAGAGAAAAAACATACTTCATAAAATATTGCAACGTAATTGGCTTAATTGAAAGTGGAACAAAATATTAAGGCTTAATAATTCATATAAATATTTTTCTTAACTTTAAATTTCTCCCATTTAAATGTTGATTGTATTTTTCAGTTACAAGTGTGGTGCAGTGTCTACTGGTCACTGGGGGCCACAGGGCTGCTGTTTGTAAATACAACACTTTCAAATGGAAGAAAATTAAAGAAGAGTTAACTTAATCATTACATGAACTCTTTATTTTAATTTTCTTTCATTTAAAAGCATTCAGAAACATTGTTTTGTTCTTATAATCCAATACTGAATTAAAGAGTTAAATACCTCATTGTTACATTTCTTCACCTCTGTGTCTCATCCTGGTTCATAAATCTGAGCACTACTCATTATTAGGCCCTGCTATCCGCAGCCAAATTACAATAATGTAAAATAAAAACAGCCTTCCTTTAAATTTAAAAGAAAAATGTGACCCTGTGCTTATATAAAAATGAACTCAAGGCTGCAAGCTACTCTGAAGATTTCCGTGAGCTACTGTCAATGCACCTGAGTGTGGCAAGAAAGGAGAGAACTGCCCTCCACTATGAAGAGGCACGCCATGTCCACAGGCGTCCCATATCCCCAGAAAGTGACACCCAAATTACACAATTTTTACACCTTATATCCCAAGACGATCTTTCTCTGTGAACTCATCACCCAGCCAATTCCACTCCACAAATCAACCATATGCACTACCCTTACGTTTATATACACTTCCTATCTGCCCCCGGAACACCATTTCCCTCCGTCCCCTTTACCAGTCTATGCTGCACTACCAGATGACGGATCTACTCTCCCCCTCTGCCTTACAACCCCCATGCCGTGACCGAATTCCACATTCCCTAGGCCCGTTAGACAATTCTCATACATCGTACCTGCCTCCAAATCCACCTCTCTCCCGAGTTCTAGTACTATGGTTTTTCGCAATACCACTATCTTAAACTCTTTTTCAATAGTGGGAACTTTGCTATTGTTTGTACTACTCAATGTATATGTAATGCTTTGATATCTCACAACCTTATCTATTTCTGTGAATACTTGCATAATGATTTCACAGTAAAGTTATGTCTCATAAAGCAAAACTCTAATAAAAAACATTTCTAAAACTAAATGTGAAACAATAGCACGTTTGGTGCATGTCTTAAACCAAAGGACATACGAATTAAAAGACTCAACAAGATTTTAGAGCTATTAATTGATAGAGCAAAAATTTGTGGGTGGTTAAATTACACAGAACCTCATTTAAAGAATAGTCAAGATGAATTAAAAAAAACTAATGCAGTGTTCACCAAAAATGGTGCTGCTGTGGTGATTAACATTTCAATCTGTTAAGAAAAATCTGAGAATTCCTTTGAACAACAGTTTTAAGGTAAAGCCAATTAATACAGTGAACACAAGAAATTAAAATGCTTACAAATTGTCCCACTGTGAAACTTCAAGGCGACATTATAGGTTGTTGTGAAATATTGCCTAAATGCAACAATAGTGTGCAAGCTGACCTAGGACCGAAAAAGCAATTCCCTTAAAGAAAAAGATATGCCTTGCTACTATGATGGACACTTTAACAATGCACCAAATGTTCATGGACTATTATATTACCAAAGCTTAATAAATGTATACTGAATTTGTGTGCTGTATTTCAACTGAGATGGTCATTTTAGAAATATTGAGGCATATTAGTTTAATATTGACTTTTAGCGTGAATTTAGATAATGTTAATACATTTCAGGATTTGATAAAAATATACAGAGTATGACGTTGAAAAATAGTAGTGGGATTTAGCTAAATGTCGATGAGTGTTATTATTGATGTTAGGGGATGTTAATATAGTTATGTGTGATTTTAGCCTAGAATATACAAAATTGAATCCTCACTGCATGAAAAATATTTGTAAAGTATTCATAATCTACGTACCTATAATCAGTACAGGTCACATTACTGTAGACTAATCATATGTTAATCAAAATTGTTCTGCACAGGACATTTTTAATCCAGAAGATCCAGAAGCGTGATAAGAATTAGAAAATATTAAATTGCTAGAAGGGTACGGGAGGGTGAAATGTGCACATGTTTCCATGAGGGCAACATAGAGTTGCACTCTTGATCAATCTGTGCGATATTGGAAGCAGGATCGATTTGATGCTGATGGGTAGCAGTAACACAGAATTAGCCACTGTGCGGTGGTACAAGAATTATTTGCCATCTAATCAGTCACATGCACAATGAATGAGATTCACATTGTCCCTACCTAGTATCTAGTAAAACCATAGGCAAGACAATGGGAATGGCACAATTGGTGAAAAAGAACCCCTGTTGAGCTTGACTCTAGTCTGGCAATGGGTAGAGCCAAGAGAGATGTAGCATAAGTTGTAAGCCCTCGGGCTATGGGTGAAACATCACAACTCATTGTTTTTTCACTTATCTGGTGAGGTGGAGATTGGCACTATGGAGCTTTTGCTTCTGGCTCCAAGAGCCCGGTGCCTACAGGGCACAACCTGCTGCAGGGACAGTGGGAGATGGGGTGTTTGACTGTACACCTGTCAAAAGATATCACAAGTGTCCTAAGGCAAGTTAAGTGAGGACAGAAACCTCCAACAGAGCTAAAGGGTAAAAGCTCGCTAGATCTTGATTTTCAGTATGAATACAGACTTTGAAAGTGGGGCCTCACGATCCCTTTGACTTTACAAAGCAGGCGGGGTCAGAAAAGTTACTACAGGGATAACTGGCTTGTGCCAGCCAAGCACTAATAAGGAAAGTAAGCTGGGTTTAGATCATTATGAGACACGCTGGTTTTACCCTATTGATAATGTATAAACGTATGGCTTTAGCCCGGGAGGTCTAGTCCCCATAGGCTGAGGTATCAGCCAGCAGTTTGCCAGTACTTTGTGTAGAATACTACTTATATTTGAAGTCATGGAAATGTATTTTAATATACACATGCAGAAGCCCACACACTACACAGCTGAGGCTCAATAACCCTGCCACCCAGTGACCAATGGTCAGTTCTGTTCGAGAACCCAGAGAGATGCTCTTATCATGCAAGGACAAAAACAATGACCATATATATATGCAAGTATGCTTTTCTAAAGGAGGAGAATAATAAACACACAATGAAATAGTAACTGTCTCGAAAGTGAAACTGAAAGTTGTGTACACAAGTAACAAATGGATAAAAAGAAAATCAGCATCACCCTGAGTAATGTCAGTAGTACAACCCAGCCTCTTTCCATCATTAACTTATCCTCACAAAAAAAGGGGGAGAAGACAGGCATCTGGGTGACACGCCATCCATACTGCATCCCTAGCAAGCTGTACTTGTCCCTGCCATGCTGATGCCTCCACCTGGGTACTGGTGCAAGGCCTCCCAGAGAAGTACATCTTAAAGCACTCTGCCTCCAAACCTATGGGATGACTAACAACAGCCAAGTGTTGGACCACTGCCTGCTGAATCTGGAACCAGCCCTGAGGTGCTCCCTAAGAGGAGGTGAAGTACTCCTAAGACATTAGGATAAACTGCTACAGCTACAGGTGAGGGCTGGGATACAAATGTGGGGTTTTGTGTTTGTATGAAACTTTTGTGGATATCATTGTGTGTGCATCGGGGTGGCATCCCTAACATCTGATGGCTATGCTGGCACTGAGTGGCCATTGGCTAGACAGGGGTGGCTGATATCTGGCTCTTGGCAAATGTTGGACCCTACATCGTAGGGTGGGAAGTTTTGGAATGGGATGTGAACCTCTTTCTTCAGGTGGGTATTCTTTACATCTCATGCACATTCTTGGCGTATGGTGGTTGTGTTGTGGGTGGATGTTGTATGTGTAGGGTGCAGTGTAGGGTGCTTGGTGGGGTCAGGATATTTGGTTGGGGGTGCTTGTAGGTTGTGGTGTCTGTATGTAGTTGTGATGTGTGTATGGTGTAGGTGGTGCAGTCGTGTGGTGTGTGTGAAGTGTATATGTGCCTCTTGTGTGTAGGTGCTAGGTTTGTGATTGTGGCTGCTTTCGTCTCTTGTTCTGTGGTTTTAGTCTCAAAGGCTTGTGGGTTGTGTGGGGGTGTGTTATATAGTGTTGTGCGTGGGTGTGTCTGGTGTGTGTCAGGTGTGGGGTCTTTGAACTGTCCAATGTGGTATTGTGTTCTGAGAGGAGTATGTTCATTCTGTAGTGGGTCGGACCGCAAATGATTTTCCACCATGGAAGGACCACTGTGCTGATTTGTGAATCATAATATGGTGGAGGAATTCATCATTTTTGATGATAGCTTTTTATGATATTAACATTGTCACAGCTATCTGAAGATTTAATATCCTAAGTTATATGTGTGCTGTTTTGAACCTGTAAGATTTCTAACTTAAGGATAGCTGTGTGTGGCTTGATATAAAGCCTGCAATAGTGAGATATGTGCAGGGCATGATGGAGATAAACAGGATGGATGAAGCAGGATGGTAAAATGAAAGTAGGTGGCAGGTAGTAGTAAAGCACAATGCTGTGTGTGCTCCGGAAAATAATAGAATGCCATGCCAAACGTCACACCAAGATTATTTAATTTGCTTTTCTGGCATTTTTTAATTGAGATTTAAAAAAAAAATTAATTTGACCCAAATTCTTCATTTTTCTAGGTGAGTGTACCTTGAAAACACACTTCTATGGCGCTATACCACTTGATTGTGATCGAAATACAAACCTATTATTGCATCCTCTAAATAGAACTTACTACTACATCGCAAGTGGTTGTGAGGTTAAGAAGAGTAAACATATCTTACGTTACCAATATAGTAGTAGGCAATGTAGTGGATGAGCTATTTTTATTAGTCGCAATTTTAACAGTGATATATTATAATGCAACCCTGTTGGATATGCCAGTTTCATGAGGGTCACCTCAGAATTTCCTTTAAAGTACGAATTTGGTGCAATTTGATTGAAAGTCGTGTTGTAAAATACACCATTTGATACTGTGAGCGCGCCTGGCCTTATTTGATTTTCTATGTTATTTGATAAGGGGATATGTTAGAAATGTGGTCTTTGGTTGTCAGTCAGGTTACCCCTGTCAAAGCAAGGACCCTCACTCTAGTCAGGGTAAAGGAGAATCACCCTCAGTTAACCCCCGTTCAGCCCCTTGGTAGCTTTGCACAAACAGGCAGGCTTAACTTCAGAAGCAAAGTGTAAAGTATTTGTGCCAACACAAACAGTAATTCAGTGAAAACACTACAAAATGACACAACGCAGGTTTAGAAAAATAGGGAATATTTATCCAAACAAAACAAGACCAAAACAACAAAAATCCAACATACACAAGTCAACTTATGAATTTTCAAAGAATAAGAGTCTTAAATCCTTTAGAAAACAGTGAGAATGTTGTTAGCATACAAAAGTACCTGGGTAGCGTCAAAATAACACCTCACGGGTGAGTGTGCATCGGAAAAGGCTAGCGATGCGTCGATTTCTCACTTGCAAACGAGGCTGTGCGTCGTTCCTCCTCCCGTCGGGTCGACGTGCGTCGTTTCTCCTCTCTGAAAGGAGAACGATGAGTCGATCCAGACAGGCACTTCTGGTCCGGGCAGGCTTTGTGTTGTTTTTCTGCACCCAGCGATCACAAAACCTCGCTGCGTGGGGTTTGCGTCATCAGCCTCCGTTAGCGAGTGTTGCGCATCACTGCTCCAGCCGCCTTGCGTCGACCTTCCAGCTGCAGTGCAGGTGGAGTTTTGATTTCAGCCGCGAAGCCGGTGGCGCGTCGTTTATCAGCCGCGTCATGGAAGGCGCGTCGAATATTTCCCAGCACGGCGTCCTATGCGTGGATTTTCAGTCTTTGTTTGCCAGCTTCACCTTTCAAGGGCCCAGGAACTGGATAGGGCACCACTTGTCAGGGCAGGAGTCTCATCAGAGAGTCCAGGTGCTGTCAGGGGAAGTCTTTGATAGCCCTGAGACTTCAGCAACAGGAGGCATGCTCAGTTCAAGCCCTTGGAGCTTTCACAAGCAGGAATGCACAACAAAGTCCAGTCTTTGTTCCCTTTCACAGGCAGAAGCAGCAACTGCAGGATAGCTCCACAAAGCACAGTCACAGTCACAGGCAAGGCAGCACTTCTCCTCAGCTCTTCTCCTTGGCAGAGGTTCCTCTTGATTCCAGAAGTGATCACATTTTCAAGTGTTTTGGGTGCTTGTCTGATACCCCTTTCTGCCTTTGAAGTAGACTTACTTCAAAGGAAAGTCTCTTTTGTTTTTGAGATCCTACGCTGCCCACTCTAGGCCCCAGATATACACACGAGGGTTGGAGACTGCATTACGAGAGCAGGCACATCCCTTTCAGGTGTAAGTGACAACTCCTACCCTCCCTCCTAGCACAGATGGCTCATCAGAATACACAGGCTACGCCCCAGCTTCCTTTGTGTCACTGTCTCGTGAGAGGTGCAAACAGCCCAACTGTCAAACTAACCCAGACAGGGAATCCACAAACAGGCAGAGTCACAAAATAGTTTAGTTTAAGCAAGAAAATGGCAACTTTCTAAAAGTGGCATTTTCAAACACACAATCTCAAAACCAACTTCACTAAAAAATGTATTTTTAAATTGTGAGTTCAGAGACCCCAAACTCCATATTTCCATCTACTCCTAAAGGGAATCTGCGCTCTAATAATACTTAAAGGCAGCCCCCATGTTAACCTATGAGAAAGATAGGCCTTGCAACAGTGAAAACTGAATTTGGCAATATTTCACTGTCAGGACATATAAAACACATTAGTATATGTCCCACCTTAAACATACACTGCACCCTGTCCATGGGGCTACCTAGAGCCTACCTTAGGGGTGCCTTACATGTAAGAAAAGGGAAGGTTTAGGCCTGGCAAGTGGGTACACATGCCAAGTCGAATTGGCAGTTTAAAACTGCACACACAGACACTGCAGTGGCAGGTCTGAGCCATGATTACAGGGCTACTAATGTGGGTGGCACAACCAGTGCTGCAGGCCCAATAGCAGCATTTGATTTACAGGCTCTGGGCACCTCTAGTGCACTGTACTAGGGACATACCAGTAAATCAAATATGCCAATCATGGAAAGCCAATTACACATACATGTTATATAGGAGCACTTGCACTTTAGCACTGGATAGCAGTGGTAAAGTGCCCAGAGTAACAAAAACAGAGTCCAGCACACATCAACAACCCAGGAAACAGAGGCAAAAATGTAGGGGAGACCACGCCAAGGATGCCAAGTCTAACACAACGTGTTAAGAGGTTCGATGGATCTTTTGACTTTGTTTAGAGTGATTCCCCCATGGGTACAAATATTTCTTGTAACCTTAACTAGCAATAGGACAACAAGTTCAATAAGTCAATATCAACATTTAGGAGTCAGTAATTTGCTAACACACCGTGACCCATGTGGCCATGAATAACCACACCTTTTAGTAAAGTTAGAAAGTTTATTTCCCAAGATTAACAATGCTATTTTCACGCAAAGTTATCTCAGAACCAAATGATAAGCATATACAAACAATACAGGCTGACCAAAGCAGCATAAAAATCTCAATCTAACCAAAACAGTTATCATTAAACATTCAAGGGTTACCGTAAAGATTAGTAGTAACAATATCTGAACCACAGAGATGGCATACATCTAGACTTAACAGGTGAATAAAATCAATGCTTGTTAATAACCTTTGTTAGCTCATGGCACACTAACTAACCCTCTAATTCGAATGACATGTTTTGGCTTCATGCAAAAGTAGTTTAGACAAAAGTTTATTTGGAAAACATCTGACTATGGCTGTACAAAAATAATGGTTGGTATTTAAAGAAAGACAAAACAACAAAGACATTTGCAGTTGTTATACCTTAAATTGCTGTTTTTGTTGCAGCGATTTCTATTAAACAAGAAGAGAAACCGCTGCAACAAAAACAGCAATTTAAAAAAAAGAAAGTGGCAGCAGTCTCAGTTAGACATGCCGCTCAAGAAGAGAGTTCTCTTGACGAACAAGACATGGGCGTTAGCACTGTTAGACAGCGCGGCAGAGGTCACAATAGTTCGCCGGAGTCTTCTAGAGCATCTGGAGGTGAAAGCAACTGATGACTTCATACAAGTCGAAACGGCGGACATGCGAGTCTCTGATCCTGATAGAATATATGAAGTGACTCTGCGATTGGAAGGGGACATTGACCGTAGCCATTTTTTGGGACCATGTGGTAAAATCATATGATGTTCTGCTGGCCGAACAGGATTGGCCACCTGACTTTGTTCGCAACTGTCCGGTTGGGGAGGAGGTTATTACACCTTCCTTCTCACCACTTGTTCCGAGAGAACTAGCGGAGTCCTATAGTAAATCATGGGCTCTAGCACAGGCTCCCGCCCTGTATAGAAATAACGTGGGGTGGGATAGACAATCACCTTATCATGTAATTCCGATAAAGGGCGAACCTCAGCCACAACCGCAGTATCCTATCAAATTTGAAGCAAGGGCATCGGTTAGGAAAATTCTTACACAATTGGAGTATCAGGGTGTAATTGAGCCCTGTGTCTCGCCGATGAATAATCCCTTATTTCCGGTTGCTAAACCGGACCATTCATATAGGATAGTGGTGGATTACCGACATTTGAATAGTCATACACGCACATATGCAATACAGAATTCACATAGCGCAGCGCTTATGAATAATATTGTACGTAAGAAGTACAAGACAACATTAGATATCTCGAATGGATTTTTCTGCCAGAATATAGCGCCTGAGAGTCGGGACTATACCAGTTTCTGTGCGTTTGGCTCTCAGAATTTTTTTGGGCGTTTGCCTCAGGGGTATAAGAATAGCCCAGGACTGTTTTCGGCTTGTGTAACTGAAATGCTGCATGAGTTCGACCCTGAAGCATTATCATATGTTGATGACATACATCTGACAGACGATGAGATTCTGCAACATCTAAGGCGTGTATCGCGCATTGTTGTGGGGTTTGCTGATATTGGCTATAAGTTTAATTTTAAGAAATCAAAGATTGCCTTCCTCAGCGTCATTTTCCTGGGATATGATTAGTCGAGTGAGGGCAAGAGCTTAGCGCCACATTTTTGGGAGAAATGTGCTTTATTGCAGCCTCCTAATACGGTTCGGAAGCTCCAGTCATTGTTGGGGTTTCTGAATTTTGGCAGAACTTACATTCCTGATTATGCGACGCGTATAAAACCCTTATACGAGTTGATTCGCCCGAATTTTTCGAGTAGATTTTGGACGATTGAACATACACACATACTACGAGAGTTACAGAGTGATCTCTTACCAGTTAAACACTTACACACACGGGACAATAAGACACATTTAGTCATCAGGGTGATACCTGGGGCTGTTGGATTTACTTATGTCACCTTTAATGAGGGGGAGACAGTCCCGATAGCATACAAGTCTCACTTGTATTCTGCTGCAGAACAACGATTTGCACAGACTGAGAAAATTCTCACTGCAGTACAGATGGCTGTTATTAAAGAAAGACCGCTAGCCCAGGGCCAACGCATCATTGTCGTTTCCCCAATTCCGGCCTTAGAGGCAGTTACAAAAGCGAGTGTTCCAAATTCGAAAGCTTTACACCCGCGATGGATACAATGGGCTACGTCTTTGACAGCCACTGATGTAGATTACGTATTTGACCCTAAACTGCAGACTCAAGAATTTCTTCAATATGAGATGGAATATCCTGTTCCTGCTGGTACGTTGCCTATTGACCAATATCAAGTGGTCATGTATACCGATGGCTCTGCGCAACCAGCGGTTGGGACTAAACAACAGTATTCTGCTGCATGTGCGGTGGTGAGCGGCACTATGGAGGGGGAAGTGTTCTGCCCCCGACATACTTATACTAAAACCTTGGGAGATTGCACGGCACAGCTGGCTGAGCTCAAAGCTCTATTGTTAGCGTTGGAGCACGCGGATCCGGCGATTTTAACCTTGCTGGTCTGTGACTCCTACTACTGTGTACAGTCTTTCAACGAATATCTACACTATTGGAAGATGAATGGGTTCAGAGATTCTAAAGGCAACACCATTAAACATAAAATGTTGTGGGGTAAGGTTGCGGATCTGAAGGAAACGCTTCCTAAAGTCCATGTTGTGCATACACTTGGACACCAGCGCGTTGGAATACACGTTGCTGGGAATACTTTGGCTGATGAAGCCGCAAAATCGGCAGTGGCTGTCGCCACTGTGGCCGCAGTGACTCGTTCGAGTTCCAAACCAGACACAGAAATTTCGGCTGCCATAAAGGCTACGGTTGATGGCACGCCCTTTCCTAAAGGATGCTACTGTTACAATTCCAGGCATTGGTGTACGTGAAATTCCCAATAAAATTGAGAGACCTCGATTAATTTCTGCAGCACATGAGGGGGTGGCTTCTGCACATGCTGGTGTGGCTGCCACGATTTCACTTTTACAGGCTCGTTACTGGTGGCCTGGTCTCTATAAAGAGACGAAGCAATATGTCCTTTGTTGTGACGTTTGTCAACAAATTAAAGCGTCGTCGGCTAGACGCCCGCAGCAGACGCCCCTTCTGATTTAAAATAAACCATTACAGTGTGTGTACTTGGATCATTGTGGTCCGCTGACACCAGATAATGCATACAAATATATATTGGTTGCTGTAGATTCGTGCTCTGAATTTGTGTGGGTATGGCCACAACGCTCGGCTGACGCTCGAACTGTTATTAAAGATTTGCGCATCTTTGTCGATACATTTGCAGTTGCGGCTTTTCATTCGGACCAGGGCCCTGCTTTTGCCTCTAAGGCATTCAGGGACACCATGCCTTCGTTGGGGGTCCAACTCCAATTCTCGTCTCCATTTCATCCCGAGGGAAATTCTGTTGTGGAGCATTTAAATCGTGATTTAAAGCAGTCCTTAACGGCCAGGGTTATAGGTACGGGTCGTGGTTGGCTAGCCCACCTATATGGAGTACAGAGAGCACTTAATTACTTGCCTAGAAGGTCACTGGGGGGTCGTACTTCATATGAGTGCCTGTTTGGAACACAAATGTATGTTCCTGATCTAGATAGTCCTGGTGTGGAGGCGGCAGATACACCCTTTGACATAAATGATCATGTCACTGTTTTGCAGGATTTACAACAATTCCGTGAAGATAACTCTTCTGCCAGTGCTGCCTCCTCAGGAATTAAGGATGAGCCAGTAACACCTACGGGTTGGATACCCAGGATTGGGGATCTAGTGCGTGAAAAGGTCGCAGTTAAAAAAGAATTTGGTCCTTCTTATCGAGCACCTGTCCCTGTGTTGGGGGTAAGCGGCACGTGAACTGTGATTTTACCGCCGCTGCGAGGGGCCAAAGGAAATCGCTTTGTTTCCATTGATAATGTCAAGTTACAACATGTGGCCGATTCTGCACAGCAGACCAAGTGGGACACCCAGTAGTTCCGGAATCCCTCTCACTACTGGGGGAGGAAGTCCCGCTGCAGGTGATTTTCACCGACACTGTTTCCTCTCCGAGCGTGGGGAGGGTGGATGATGATCTTGCGATTGTTCCACCGACGACGATTAATATGGAATCTTTTGATCAACTTGCTGTACGTTCTACTGATGTTTCTGAACATGTGGTTTATAGCGTGCCACGGCAAGAGCCTCCATCTGCTTCTTTGTTCACGGTTGCACCTTTTGCTAGAACTGCCTCTGGCTGCTTCAACGACGCTGATAATGATGTGTCCGGCTCCTCGTCCTCGATGTCTTCTGTCCACGGTCCACGACGGCTGCTGGGTTGGCTTAAACGCACATATTTTGTTTTTCCTTGGAACTATTTGTGGCTGTTTTTGGCAGTGATGACTCTTTTATTATGGTTGGGATTTGTGGTTACTTTTTTTCTGATAATACATGGTCATTTTCTTCCTGATCGATCTGACATTGAGCACGTGGAGACTGTGTTAAAACCGCATTTTTCGTCTCATATGGTTCGAAGAGACTTGTCCACTGTAAACATTTCTGCAATACCAATTCCGGATGGGATTGTGTGGGATAAAGTAATGTTTGATATATATGGTCCCACTGAATTGATTCAAATACCGTATGTCCTCAAGTTATCAATGAATGATATTGTTATACCTGGCATTGTTTCTGATGATTGGGATGTGAAGACAGTAGATTCTATGCTAACAGATTTGCAATATTATACTGTCTATGACGATGCTTACCAATTTAGAGATAATCATGGTGACATGTTTTGCTACAACTATTATGGACACCACTTTATTCATAAAGCTAGTAGCCCTTTGTCCATGTTTAATTATGTGCAATGGGAACATTGCTCGACTCCTCCACAAGGGAGTTCGAAAACGTATTATGATAAATTTGCATATTTTTCTGGGCATGATCAACGAAATGCTAAGTCTTACTATTTTAAAGTTGCCCCGTATTCTAACAAGCAAATGTTGTTGACCGATACTAAATTACTGTATTCAAATTTGTTTGTATCTAAACTTTCGGTCGAGGGGTATGAATACTGGTTTAAAACTGTTGACTTGAAAAGTGTTTGGGGTTCGAAAAATTGGCAAATGCAAGGCAGGGACACGTAATTTAGAGCATGTATTATTCCTGTGCAGATGATTTTCCTCAATGACACAGTACAACAGACTAGCTGTTTGGGCTTAGCGACAATTAGGGAGTTGACTTTGCCTAGTATACCTGTCCCTTCTAAATTAAAAAATTGGCAGCACTATGTGAATGATACTTTTAGTGACTTTACACATTGGGTCCAGAATGGTACGCTTAACATTTCATCGTTACATCCAGGCGGGTGGTTATTATGGCCTGTAGACACTAATGTGTGTCATCAACGTTTTGTCACCTCTTCAGGGGGGTTCAGGACTACTAGGGCAGACCCTCTTTACGTATCACCAGAACATGCTGATATTATAACTACATACAGTGTGGGGAAGCTTTGTCAGCAATGGTTGAAGTCATCCACGCTGGATGCAGTTAAGTCACATCTCAAGTTACTGTCTAATGATACTGATTTACAAGATTTTTTGTCAGGTCCCAAAGTACCACGGAAGAAAAGGTTCTTATACGAAGTTTATAATGAGATTTGGAAGCTTTCACAACAAGAGGCTGCAGCCCGGTTGAGGCAGATTGATCAGGAAAATCTGATGCAGACTTTGTCTGTTGTTGATAATGGCATGCATACCCTTTCTGACCGTGTTTACACGATTGACAGCATTGTTTCCTCTGCCATTGACATTATTAAATCGGACATGTCTTCTTTATATCATGGCCAGAGTCAGACGCGGTCCATCATGCAGCTGGGTTGGACTCTTCAGACCTTGAAGGCGGGTCGCGTTCCATGGCAGCACGTTCGTGCCAGAGAGATCTTTATCTCTTTTATTTTGACTTGTCAGCAACAACTGATGGCTAAAAAGGAAGCGACATATGTTATGTTAAATATTGAGAAATTAGAGAAACTGCCTTTCACGGTAGCTGAGATTCCGTCAGCTGAGTGGTTGATTCATGGGGTTATTAATTTGCCTATCTCCACTTTGCAATTTACTTCTTGTTTGAAGCACATTCCGGTGGGTAGATATGAACTATTGGGAGACAGTTACATACACGAGGTGTGGGAGCTTCCCTTTCAGTACAGATGTGTTAATGGTTTGAGGGAGGTTTTTCTTAGCGGCAGCGAATGCGAAGCTTCTGTCAGCCATTCAATGGTTTGTAAACAGCTGTCCTTGCACGGGGCGTGTAACGCTTCGATTGCTAACTTAGCTTGTTATCTGAAGGGAGTTCCAGTCCCGGTTATTAAAAACACTTTCCAGGTGCTTTCTAACGGCAGTTACATTGTTCTTAACAGCGAACGCTGCTGTGGCATGCGTGCCGGAAAAGTTTACATCATCGTTGTCAACAAGGCCGTTACGTGCTGCGGGAATGTGTTGTTTCCCCCCACTCAAATTAGGGAGGTAGCGGACATCTGGCCTCATATTGCTACTTCCAAGGTTGATTTCGACAAGTTGAGTTGGCTAAAAGCTTTATTGTTTCAAAAGCATGTGGCCCTTACTTCTGCTAGCGAGACCTACGCACTTCAGGTGGCAAGGTCATCGGCGGAGATACAGTCCCTTTTGAATACTAACTTTCCAAGTCACTTCGGTGAACTTGTGGGACGTATATTTAATGCATCCAGCACTGCTGGTATTGCACATTTTTTCAAAGCCGTTGGTGTTGGTTTTGCTCACACCTTCTCTTCCATATTCGGTTTGATACCTTCGGCTATACATTCTATTTTCGGAAGCATTTTTGGGGTTTCCCGATTACTTTGGCTTTATTGGCTGGAGTCTTGCTGTTGTTGCTATTTTTTCGCAATGGCTGTCCCGTCACGACGAGATCCTGTATTGCTGCTCCCGTCAGCGCAGCTGTGTCGTGAACGCATGATGCAGCATTTTGGAGCAACACTCCTGGGACTTTTGGAGTGTGACTGGTCTCTGTCATTCAGACCGGTTTTGGATTGTGTGCAACCCGTGTTTCGATGCCTTTGGTGCTCGTTTGAACATGCACTGTCTCTCTGTCTCTCACTGCAGCGCCCTCCAATGGTCGATACTGATCTGTTGATGTTCCCGATTAGGGATCATTCCCAGACTTGTGCACTACGGATGCGCTTGCTTCGTGAGGCGGTTTATGAGATTCCCTTCCTGGAGGAAGATGGTATTGTCTCTTTCATAGGCCCTGCACGGGGTGCCGCCCTGAATGGTTTTGGGGCTTTGGATCACACCTGCTCCATGGTACTTTGTGGTGTGGATCTTCCGATATTGACATATATCGAAGTGGAGGAACTCCTGCGTTCTGTTGCTTCTGTTTGACGATTGGATTTTTACGAAATTGACACTATATTGAATTTGGCTTTATGGTCACATGTTACCTAAATTTATGACTTTATTGTCTTCTCACCTTGTCGAAATAATTGATTTTAGATATTGTTTATATTTGGGGCATCCTTTTATATTGTTGGAACAACTTGCTACCGACAAGGGGAGGGTGTAGTGTGGTTAGTTTTTACGTATTCATTGCGCTTTAGCTTCAGGCCTTTGTGCACTTTGCCCTGAATATATTTTATTCATTTGCTGACAGCTTAGAGCCTTTGTGCACTTTGCTCTACATGCTTTTTATTAGGCTTCGTACTGTTATTTTTCAAATAGCCAGTTCTACGGTGTTGTTTTTTTATTCATATCACACTGTTTTGCCTACTTCAGCACTGGAGTTCTCCATAACATATTTACTCTGTGCTTCAGTCAAGGATACAGTCTGGTACATTGCCGATAGACGTGGTAGGAGTTTAGACTTGGCATTCCTGCGTAGGGACATTTTGTAATCACGATGACATGTTAGTTATAAAATCACTTCCTTGTCCCAATACACGCAAGAGGGAGATTCCGACCAGGGAACCACAACTAGACGCTGACTGCCTTGTTGCAGATGCTGAACCAAGATCACAGGTCTTTGCTCAGGTATGAGGGCTGATGACTCCACAGTGATTCTAACAGGCAAGCTAGAAGCTTAACATGCTGTGCTCTAAATAGAACAAGCAGTGGGAGAGTAGAAACTGTTAGACAATATGATAGCTTTGTTCTTATGTTTTACTCTCCTGGTGACTATTTCAATCCTACTGTGTTGTATTGTTCTGGTTATTGCGGCTCACGCCTTAATATCAAAAATACAGTCGTTTTATTAAAACATTATATAAAACTTATACTGTCTTTGTCATTTGTATATGAGATCATATTGGAAATAAGAGAGTTGGTTTGGATCTGAGTGACCACGACTTCCCTGAGAAGTTCCAAAGATGTCATGCGCTCGGCTGCCGAATGCTCATGCTCATGCTGTATGGATCAACAAGCATAGACTTCTTCGTCAGTTGGGCATCCGTCTGGTCAGCATGGGGAAAGTGAAGGGGATTGGCTCAGCTACGGTTGGGCTGTAGCTAACTGAACCAATTTAGCAAGAATATCAAACTATGGAAAATAGCATTAATAGCATTTGCAATCAATAACAGTAATTAAGCGATGAGGCTAAGGAAGTGGAAGGGAAGACATCAGAAACTGCTCTGTCTCTCAAATGGGACTGAAACCACCAGAATGCGAGAATGGCCATAGAACTGAACGTTTTTGCAAAGTGTAGTCTGGATATACTAAAATCCATGATGCATTTTCCCATGTCGTCATTGGTCAGAATATTGTGTGTTCACAGTATAACCAATAAACATTAATTCTCAAATCTATGATATAGTTAGTCTTTCACACGTCGATGAGTGGCTCCTCTTCTCCCGTTCCCATCACCAGTTTCATCAGGTAACTTTTTAGTTGCAATCATAATCCCAGTCAGTAAAGTCTTTGTTGCCTCCTGGGAACATTTACTTCTCACGCACCAAGGTTACAAATGTATCCACAGATAGGACATGGAACTACAGCAGACAGTTCTCACAGCAAAATTTAAGACATTTACAAAATCCCTTGGTCAGCACTGTGTGAACAACAAATACAAAAATTCTCTGCTCCTACAAAACATTTATGAACATTTATTTATTTTATGCCATGAAGCTTAACATGAGGCCTTGTCGACTAGTCCCGTAATTTCACAATTACTCAATGCCCAGTAAAGTTAAGCAAATACATATTATCAAAACGTTAATATGTTCCACAAATACATTTTATTCTACATGTGCATTTTATTTCTAAGCAGTTAATATTATTTCTTTATTAATGTTGTACATGTAATGGCGGCCACCTATGTGGGCACATTTTCCATAGCACTCGGTTTCCATAATTCATGTAAATTCTTAGCCATTAATCAACGCAAATTTATTAGTAATTTATTCAGCCTTAACAATACCAATCCTTAAAAATATTATTTTGGTGGGAAGAACTCCTCTAGCTTAAGGGTAGCGGAGCTTCCATTCTATGTTAGCGGACATGGTGCTATTCTAGCTGGCAATTTACACACACCACTTTGAAAGTTCACCAACTCCCACTGCAAGAATTACAGGTGTTTAGTAAATATGTTTACTTTTATTGATATAGCAAAATGCGTGGGGATTTTAGCTTTCTGTTAAGGGTACATTTTGTAAACATTCATAATACTGTAAACCTGTTTTTGGGTAGTGTGGTTTATGTTTATTTGTAATGCAGTCTCTTGGTTACATTGATATGTCAAGTTTGTGCGTAGTTACATGTATTTTGCTCCCAGTTTAATAATGCATATATTACTCTATATATCAACACAATGAGTGCATGTAATTGTAGAGACACCGCATTGTAATTTACACAGTATTTATAAGGCAGAGATAACGGTATGGAGCTGGACATGCAGGAAGTTACGCTAGTGTTCCAAACAGCGCCAGTGTCCAGTTCCAGCTCTGGAGCAGGTAATTTTAATGCTGTCAATATAATATCCGTATTATACCCATCTAAACGTTGGAGAAGTTTGCCCGGTTACAGGTATCTTAATTCACGGAAGGAAGCTATTCCTCTTGTTGCACAAATCTTAAAGTTTCGAGAGACGTTCCCTCAGGACACGGAGATCTTGTAAGTTCCGGCCTCAGAGTCGCCCATCTGTGTCGAGCTTTCCCCCATCCTGGCTGTTGCAGGGACAGAGTGGCAACATCAAAGGTGAGGTTGCTGGTGGCACCCAATAAACAGGACATTAGGTTAGTCTGTGAGAGGAAGTTGGCCTCCCCACTCTCCAGGCCATCTGGTAGCTGTGGACGGGTAAGTAACCCAATTCCAAAGAGTACCAATGCATCTTTCCAGATTGAAAATCTAATTAATCATGCGTGGACAGAGTTTCCTTACTCAGAGGGTTTTCTAAGTGCCACTGGCCATGTACCTTGTGCATTTCCCACAGGCAGCACCTGGAGAGAGAGGAGCAGGTGAGGAAGAATAAGAGGAGGATGGGTCTGTCCTTGTTTCTCTTTTGGCAGCAGGCTTCCCACAACGCTCAATATTTCATGCCATGTGCACAATGAGCCGACGGTAACCTTAATGACAGGTGCACTCAGGGAGATATCCATGTGTAAATGTTCAGAAGTTCACAATCATAATTGCAAAACCGTGGTACGTAATGTTGGCAAATACTCACACTGGTTAGAAAAATAAATACGAGTGGGTCCTATTAGGCCTTGACCACTGGACGTATTTTCGAAGGGTATCACCTATGGGCACTGATAAAAACTATGGCCCATATTTTTGGAAGCCTAGCGCTGCCTTAGCGCCGTTTATTTTGGTGCTAAAGCAGCGCTAACTTCACTCCATATTTATAGGTTGACGCTAGACCCATCTATCATCAAAATATTGGAGTTAGCGCCATGTGCAAACGCACCGTGCTTCAATGGGATGCAAAGTAGCCTTTCCTGTCCTAAAATTGATGCTAGTCCCCCAGCGCCATATTTAACTCTTGGCTCAGAAACGACACGCGGGTGGGTGCCGGGCCTAATTAATGGCGGTAAGCCGCCTTTGCGCCATTATTTAATGCCTGGTCAGACCAGGCGTTAAAGTGCAGGGAGGCCCATTTCCATTGGTAAACACAATGGAATGGGCACAAAGATGCCAACCGTATCCCCAGCAACACCACTACCCACACCATAGGGACACTACAGGAGGAGAGAACTCATCCCAGGTAAGTTGCAGGTAAGTGTTTGAGTTTGTGGGTGGTGTGCCATTGGGGGCCCATTACATGGGGCCCCCTGCCTGGCACTGGATATGTAGGGCTTACCCAGGGGTCACTGGTCCCCTGTGCTGGGTATTGGGGTGGTGGTAATGACTCCTCTCTGTACTTAGACAGGAGTAATTTTTTGGCGGCTTGTGTGTCAGAAAATGATGCTAGGCTGATTAGCGGCAGATATTTTGCTGCTAACCAGCCTAACATCATTTCTAACCCACTAGCACTATTTCCCCTAATGCCATCCCCCACCAGCTAGCATCTTTTTTTGTGACAGTAGCCATTCCTTAGTGCCATCGTGGCTTTAAGGAGTAGCGTTTTAAAAAATAACACACAACTGCTTTAGCGTAGTTGTGTGCCATTTTTAATAAGTATGGGCCTATAAATGCTGACATCAACAAGGACATGGAAACAGCAGTACACCTGTGCTAGTACAGCACCTTCGCCAGAGCTGTTCAGCGGCCGCCCCTGTTTCTATTGTGCCAGAGAGGCCCAAAATGCTCCAGGAGTGGTGGTGGGGGGCCATGGCCAGACACTGCTACTGAACTGCCAAAAAAGGGTGAAATAAAGGGCAGCAGTGAACAGTGGTGTCTATGAAAATCTAACAGTGCGTAAAGTAAACACCAGCTATGGGTTGCACAGCGAGGAGACTATAGGCCAGATTTACAAGGCCCTAACGCCACCGGAGCATCACTTTTCGTGAAGCTCTGGTGGTGCTTGCCCTCCGCCGTATACACAAGGTGGTGTTACGCCACTTTTTGTGGCTTAACGCCACCTTGTAAATACGCCCCAGATATGTTGACAGCATTGTCTCTCTGAGGGACAAATTAGCAATATGGAAAGACAAAGGTATACTTGTTTGGGAGGAGTAATGTTTCTTGAAGAAAGAATATCCAAACATAACGGTCCTTTATTTGCTTCCCAAGATACACAAGGACCCTGTAAATCCACCGGGAAGACCTCTAGTATCGTCTAGAAATAGTGCTACTGAGAATGTCTCTAAACACATTGATCAGAACCTAAGGAACTATGTACAGACCTTACCCTCATATGTGAGGGATAACAAGGACTAAATGGTATCCCTTGGGAATCCAATTTTTGTCTCATGACATTAGATATGAACTCATTATATACCATCATTGATCACAAGCTTGGAATAACAGCCTGTAAACATTTTCTTAGAGCGAGACCCATTAGACTATTAGATCATACCAATATGATAACTGAAATGATTAGACATTGTTTGAAGAATAACATATTTTTTTTCAATGGGGATCTGCATCAGCAGATACGAGTGTCAGTGATGGGCACCTGTTTCGCCCCCAGCTTTGCAAATCTTTTCCTGGGATGGTGGGAGGAACAGGTGTTCACCGACACAACCATGATGAAGTTTATGGAACAAGTAGTTCTGTGGCTCAGGTACATCGATGATTTATCCATTCCATTTGGAGTGGTACAGAAGAAAGTGCAAGTGAATTTGTTGCTTGTTTGAACAACAGCACTTGGAACTTAGGGGCATATTTATACTCCGTCTGCGCCGATTGTGCGTCAAAAACTTTGCCCCATATTTAAACTTTGATGCACGAGCCCGCGGACGTCTAAATTCCGCCGTGCGCGTCATTTTTTGGATGCGGCAACCCGCCTTGCGTTAATTATATGCAAGGTAGGCGTTCCCGCCCAAAAAATGGCTTAAACGGACGTGCGTCGTATTTATGCTTTCGGGCAAAAATGACGCACGGCCGGGAGGCGAAGCCAGAAAATGACGCACAGCCCGATTTGCGTCAAAAATTAACGCCTGGGTCAGGGCAGGCATTAGAATGGGGCAAACACACCTGTATTTAATCAGAACACACAGAACAAACAGCAGAGCAGCAGAGCAGCAACAGGGAGCCATGGAGGTCATTCTAATCCAGCATGCACGCAGACGCAGAGCCCAGCAACAACAACAGCAGCTACAACAACACCAGCAGGGACCCCAAAGGCAGCGCAGAAGGCAGGAGAGGATATTCTGCCCAAGAACAACCCTTCAGGGCCTCAGGGAACACGACATCATACAGAGGTACCGGTTGAACTGGCAGGCCATTCAGCAGCTGCTGCGAAACATTGAACAGCAGTTGGCCCCCACTTTGGTGACACCCCACACCATCCCAACAGAAACCAAGCTGCTTGCCGTACTTCATATGCT
The DNA here is from genome assembly GCF_031143425.1 of Pleurodeles waltl. Classification (NCBI taxonomy): domain Eukaryota; kingdom Metazoa; phylum Chordata; class Amphibia; order Caudata; family Salamandridae; genus Pleurodeles; species Pleurodeles waltl. The sequence continues at coordinate 1,896,032,694 of NC_090440.1, forward strand.
GGCAAGTGGCTCTTTTCAAACAACTGGTGCCCTGGTAGGCGAAATATCACAACCATCATTCTCCGCCTTTTTGCCCAAAGTACTGGATGCCATCATTCGACTGACACCCCGCCACATCTGCTTCCCTAACACACTGCAGAAGCAGCAGGAAACTAAACAGGGGTTCTACGCAATCAGTGGCTTCCCACACGTCCTTGGTGCAATCGACTGCACACATGTACGCCTTGTGCCACCTGCTGCAACTGAACACCTCTACCGCAACAGGAAGCACACACATTCCATCAATGTGCAGACCATTGTCGATCACCAGGGATTGATCACCAACATCGTGACTAAATATCCTGGGAGTGTACATGATTCATACATCTTCCGTCATTGCACCATCAATCAACACTTCCAGGATGGACGGTATGGCAATGGACTAATTGTTGGTAAGTACAAAAACCTACATATATATACACTGCACAGCTACCCACTAGGACACACAACACATACACCACAACAGCAACATGTCAACAGGAACACACTGAGGTCGTGACATCGCTAGCCATGTTTCTTAACTCACCATTGAACCTGTCACACATCGGAAATTACTGTACAGTCTAATGTGAATACGTCAATGAGTGTGGTTGCCTAAATGTCACCTTGCAAATTGTAAGTGTCCCAATGACCTTTACATTAATACATTGCCTAAGTCTAAAGGTATGGGATGTCCAGGGTACTTTCATATGAACGTGCTAACAACACTTTCAATTTTAACTCTGCATGGAACTATCATCTCACCCCCCAGTGAAGACACACGGACACCTGTATCACAAGTCACAATGCTAGGGAGGGCACACTGTACTGAAAATCCCAAAACATATTGCTGACAAACGGTTAGCAGACAAACACTTGTTCAGCCAAGGAAACAACACAATGCAGATGGTATAGCCTACAAGCATAGGATGTCACATTAGTACACAAAAGAGACACAGACAACACAAGACAACTACTGCCATTAAAGGTCTTTTCAATAGTGCCAGCTACATCAACATGATCCCATTCATTTTCTATTGCAGCTGATCAGGGGTATGGCATCCAGCCATGGATTATGACACCATTTGGCAACCCGAGTACAGCTGCAGAGCGTGCATACAACGAGGCCCATAGGAGGACACGCAGCAGTGTCGAGCGGACCTTCGGCATTCTCAAGTCAAGGTTCCGCTGCCTCGACATCACTGGTGGTAGCCTCCTATATTCCCCCGAGATGGTCTGTAGGATCATCCTCACATGTGCAATATTGCACAACATTTGTGTCAGAAGAAACATTCCCCTCCTGGAACCAGAGCCACACATGCCTGAAGAGGAGGAAGAGGAGGATGATGGCCTGCAACAGGAGGGGAAACTACAGAACACAGCTGCTGGTATACGCAGGCGGCAACAGATTGTAAATAATTTCTTCTGAATATGATCACCTTCACCACTTTAGTTAACTATTTTAAATAAACACCTATTATAATCACCATATCATGGTCGGGCTATTCCTTTTTACACAGCTTCATCTCTACTTATCAGAATAAGAGTGTTGCCTCATGGAGCATTGCTGAGATACTGAGTAGGACACTGAACATCCCAGAGCTTATGTGATGCCTAACATACAATGGTCACATACACACACACTCTTAATGACATATATCATGTACATATCTCCTTTGAAGGCCTATAGCAGAGGACCACAACTATTTCACACATACATGTTGAAAGCAAGGTCCAACGCAGCATATGGCACACAACTATGGCACCATCACTCAATAAGGGGAATACAAGCCTCATACATGAGGCAGTCAATGTGCTTTGGCATCACTAACAGGAATGTCTGACCAGACCCTTGACAGCAGTTAGTCCAACTGCATCCAATATTTGCAAGGAATATCTGTGACTAAAGTTCCATAGAAGCAGAACATAGACAGCACAAGTGCCACACATATGACTTGCATTGCGCACATGACATTCCATGCACATGTCAGCCCATTTCCTAACTCATCACACACCCATGCACCTGGTCACAACCCACCTGTCGCAAGAGGTCCCTGGAATACTAAGATGTGTACCCTGATAATACCTCCTCTACAAACACAGACCAAGATTAGCAAACCAGTGTGCTACACCCTTTCCTAAGGTATGCCATTGTCAAAGAACATCTGACTGCATGGACGTCAGGTCAATTTATACACTGTCTCCTAGTTTCAAAGCCCTGTTAGCACATGTAGATTGCTTCTCCTTGTGAAAATGTCTGTTGGCCCTTAGAATGCAAGTCTCACCTACAGGACTGGTGAGAAATAGATACAGCCCACACCTGTGAATACCTCCATGCACACCACCCATTACAAAAAGCACTGCCCCTGACGATGCCTGGAACAGCATAGTAGTAGCCATGATGTCGAATACATTGTCAACCATTTATAGTAATTAAGCCGTGTAACACAGCCACTGGGTTCATTTGTCACCTTCAAAAACACAGGACATACACAGATGGACATGTCAACTGTCTAGTTTGTTCTCCAAACAGTCTCAGTCAGACCACTGATTATGTAACTTGTCCAGTAGCTGACTCCTGAATCATCTTGCATTCTGTCAGCCTGACTGGCAACTGTCTGTGCGTCACACTAAAGTATCCCTGTGTCTTCATATGTACCACACTTACGTTGTCAAACCTGCCATTCATCAGGGGGCATTGGGCATGGGCTTCTACCATGCATACACAAATACATTGTATAGCATCATCTGCCTTTTAACTGTACCATTTGAGTTCAATCCTCTTGGAAATGCAAAATTCATGGCCCATCCCTTTTCTGGGTTGCATTTATGCATGAATGACAAAGTGTGACAGTGTCCCAGGGTCATAGGCAGGGCTTGGGTCCGGGGCTTTCAGCACAACCAGCAACCTCTGATAATGTACATGACTAATACATAAATGTCAGGACCAAGACAGTTCACACACAACATCACAGTGCGCACAACATAGTGATGGGCCGTGTGTGCTGAATAGCTGCGAGAATAAACAGCACAGAGGCTATGATGTTCCCAGATGCAGTGGAAAGTGCAGAGGCCAACCTGTGTAAAAATTTTGTATTGACACCTGCCGGAACATGACAATTGAGACATTATCTCACTCAGCACACCAAGGTTGCCCTGTTGACTGTCTCATTACACGTCTTTAGTGACAGGGTGGGACCATCCACATGTTGGTTCACATGTCCACATCTACTCTACTCACATTGATCAACAAAGGATACTCAGTAGTTACAGGAATAGCTGCCACTGACACATGATGAGTCCTGGTCCGAACTGTGACAAATTACATCCCAAAAAATCTACAGGATCATCATTGGACCACACACATGAACAAGACACCTATGTTCAATTGATCACTGGAAATATGTGGAGACGTGCTGTCTTGTATGCTGGTCCACCACAGCCACTTGATAGTTGGGGCTTACTTCTATGGCCTCAACTATGGTGTCATCATACATATGAGATTGAACCTTGTCTGTCTGTGCAAACAACATGGTACCCACTTCATCAATGCATGTGTATGACTCACTGTGGGATTCATCAACTAGTGCCTAGGAAGCTCTTACCAATATTCTAGGACATAGGATGTAGAAATTGTGGACCTTTGACATGAAGATGTGTCTGACATCCATCTGGTGCATGCTATGTCACATGTGGTGTCTACGTGACCCTAAAACTTGGAAGTATACTTTGCGGGTGTTGTTACATGTATGACTAACACATGCCCTTGCTCATTCCAATATTTACTTGCATCTTAGGGTTGGACACATGGACGTCACATTCATACAACCAAATGTACAATAATGCATCATGTGATGTACACACACACCTGGTCTACCAACAAATTAGTTGTCAAAGCACACACTTTGAGCCAAAGGCAATTAGGTATTGTACATATGTGCGTCACATTGCTATCCTATCCTTATGGCAAACATGCACAATTTGTGCCATACATATATGTGGGCCACACATATGACCATCTATGACGTCAGCCAACTGTAAACATACTGTGAAGGGTGTAGTGGATGATATTCCGCTGCAGTATGATGTGACACATGTGAACATACACCATCAACACCATACTGTCTTCAATTAGCCAATCTCTGATGTGTTCCAAAAGTAAAATAACCCCAAAAAATGTAAAAATGCCCCAAACCAGTTAATGCACTGTGATTTTGACGTCCCTAGCGGTGTGCGTCATTTTTTGTTGCACAAAACTGTTTTTGCGTCGTTTTTTTTGAAGCACAGGAGTGAAATATAGCCCGCATCCAGATATTTGTACAGTCCATGTATCATTATATGGATGCGGGTTAATATTCACGTCTGTGCGTCAAATTTTTTTACGCAAATACAGTTTTGTGCAACAAAAAATGCTGCATAACGCGAAAAAGGCGGGACTTTTCATTCAGGAAGTGATGTAATAGGATATCCTGTTTACAGATCATGTACAGTGGGTGTACTTTCACTTTCACTTTGCAGTCTATGATCCTTCTAGACTGTGTGGCTGTGTAGAGAGTGTTGTCCAGAGATTTTGTGCTGTATTTGTCCTGTGTGCTATCTGTAAAGTCCTTTTGTGAAATAAATTTTGTTTGTGTATACTGTAGCACTGTTTTTTGTCTACATTTGTCCGTTTATCTTGTGTATTTCTTGTTTGTGGGAGTCTGTTGTGGGTAGTGTTAATTTGGGGATAGTTGGGCTCTTTTAGTGTTTAGGTTTACTTTTTTCTGTCTTTTTACCCCTACTTTCACCCATTTCCCCTTTCTTTTTCTTTTACCCCTATTCCTTATCTTCTTCTATAAGTATGTCTGGTAGGCCACGTCTTGGCAGGATGGGGGAAGAGGAGTTGGGGGGCTTCATCTGGCCGGTTACACATTTCTTGCCGCTCATGATCCAGGCAGGGGGCAGGGTCATACAGGGCTACCCGACAGAGGCGCGCAGAATCCGGTGGGGAAAGGTGCTGCATCACCTGCAGCGTGTGTATGCCAGCCAGAGGAGTGACCACCAGCTGAAGCACCGGTGGGCTGACCTCATCACCAGGGAGCAGGATCTCTTGGACCACCTGGGAATCATGATTGGTGGCACTGTTGGTGAGTACGACTATTGTTATTGTGCAAAAATGAATGCTCTGTTGTGACATCAGTGGATTAGTGCAATGTCTGCCACCTAACTTGATGACTGTGTGTAATTTTGGGGACATATGAGGGGATCATTGATGCACTATGGCAAGGATCACAATTGCTAGGTGTCAGGTAGCACGTGCTCAACAAACTTACAGGTAACTTTACCATGAAGGAAATTGGTGCGGCCTTTCTGTCAACCCAGCTAACAAAATAGGAGCCAATCATGTCTATATAGGGTACTATTGACAGAGAAGTACAGCTGTACCAACATTTAGGTCAACTATGTTGACGCAATTGCTAGACTGACTTTAGAATCACTACATGATGCTGAAAATGAGTGCTGCCTTCACAACAATTTATAATAGCAAAGTGGCTCAAACATTGGTCTCATGTGAGTCTGGTGAGTGTGGAAGGAAAGCGTTCACAGAAGTACTATGAATGTGTGGGATTATTGTGTTTCTTAATCTTTTAGGATAAATGTCAGTTCATGATTTGAATACATCGTGTAAAGGTGTAAGGTGCCCTCAGCTAACATCGTAAGATGTTTGTTGGAATTGGTTGAGCCACAATCCAAATATGGATGGCAGACCAAGTGTATGCACATGGCTTTACATCTCCATGGTTGGTGCAAATCACCATAGCTGGGCCACATCAACTGACTATACTGTAACAACAGGATGGCTTACATGAGTCCCTGCCCCTCCCTCTGTACATTGGGCCTATGTGCACTAAATGTGTCATGGCCACAAGGCATGTTTGACTGGTAATGCAGTCCTCAAGTAACCAGGCGTTGGATGTTTCTATTGGATGCACATGATGAGACGATTACACTCCATATTTCTTCGTGCTCACCAATTATGGGGCAAGTTTGCAACCACATGATAGTTAGGGCCAATGTATGTGTGCAGATATGTGTGTAACTGTAACAGGAGACCCATGCTATGTACAAGTTGGCCGTGAAATATCAGATGCAGTACCATCATGTCTGAATGGCTGCCATTTACTTATTCACCCTACACATTGTAAATGATACTGAAAATGTTGCACTGTGCACAGATTTTGAGCACATTTCTTCCTTCCATACTTTACAGGTGGACCGGCGCCCTACACTGTGGGAGAGGTGGCGACATTTGAGGACCCCGACCACTACAGTAAGTGTTGATATGTCTGTTATGTGTTGTGTTTGCTGGTTATGGACTCGTGTGAGTTGGACGCATACCAAGGTATGATGCTGGGGTCAAGTTTTTCACTTGTTCCATGAGTGGGAATGCAGTTTTCACATGTTTGGAGTTAGCCAATGCATATCCAATGGTTTCATGTAGGGATTGTAGGACATCCCTGTAGGCCCCACTGTGAGTACAGGGGATATTCATGTGTCTGACACTTGTATCCCCAAGAGTCGCAATGGAAGTCAGCCCCTATTTAGTCAGCCTGTCAGACCCACATTCTCTAAGATTGGTAGAGCTAATAGCTTCCCAATAGACTTCTGCTTCACTATTTACCTACGTAATTTTGAAACAGTAGGTAGAACCTCCTAGCATCATGTACTTCCACATGTAGTGCATCAAGTCTGTGGAACCTGAGTGTAATGGCCTAGGTGTGCATGCAATTCATGCTCGTGGGTGTTCTAGCAACTCTGTGTCTGATGTAAGTCAGGCCTCACTGGAAGTATATGTTGTGTACTAAGTTCTGATTATCCTGATATGTCTGACCCTATGAGTGCTCTAGGGTTTGCTGACTCCAAAATGTAGATAGACCTTACCTGTGGTGTGTCTGTAGAGACAAACATGTGTGGATTAGCCTATACACTCCTCGGTGTACCTGTTGTTGGCAAATTATAGTTGTATATCCACCGCCCCCCCTCAAACACGGCCATGGGTTTGTGAATGGGGTACCTAGTATTGATGCTACCAGTATGTTACACATACCTGTGAAGAAGTGACGTTTTGGTTGCATACTAGCATACACACTCAGGTTTGGCACTTGGTACCATACTGGAAATTCCAGTTACAACTTGCAGACCATGTGGCTTTAGTTTTGCTTTCTGTACACTGACATTTGTAGCCCAGCTCTTGGTGGAGGATATGCAGCATGATTCTTAGCTGATAACTGTCAGAACTCAGATTGCAAGTCAAGGCTAGTTGTTACCCATCTTGTGGGTTATGAATGTGCTTTGTGTGATGTGACCTTTGTTGTCTGGCCTGCCATGTACTTCCTCAGGGACATTCGATGCTCTGTATCGTGATATGAGCTGTTAGAAGTACAGTAGATGTATTGTCTGATTAACTTGCTGTGCTGTTTCACACAATGCAGTTACTAATGTGGCATATCTGCATTTGTCTTCACAGCAGCTAACATGACTCCAGACCAGGTCCGTGAATTTCAGTACCGGGCCATGCGATACCTGCACATCCTGCTGGTGGAGTCAGGGTTCCGGAGGATGGCCCGGCGATATCGCCATGAACGCGCCTCCGGGGCATGGCGAGCCTTCCCACCGGGTGGGCCTACTGTGTCCACCACAGCCAACACAGAAACAACCACCAATGAGAGCCCACAGCTGCCTCTGTTGCATCTACATCTGCTGGACTTCCTGGCCCCAGCATTGCCACCGGTGCAGGACAGCCCACACAGACCTCCTCCACCGGTACCCAGACTGCCACTGCTCCAGCTGTTGACCCTGCCGCCTTCAATAGACTTGAAAACAAGATGGACAAAGTACTGCGCAAGGTGAGCCACGTGAGCCGGGACGTGCAGCACATTAAACGGCGGGTGAAGGATATCAAGAGGACCCTCTGGAGGGCCAACCTCTAGACAGTTGATTAGATGGACATGATACCCTCCCATCCCTCCTCTTTCCTTGTTCTTATACTTAGTGGGCTTAGGGGGCTTGGTGTTAGGTTAGTATAGGCTGTTAGTTTAGTTAGTGTTAGTGGGTGGGGGGTGGGGGGTGGGGGTAGGGGGTCCTGCTTGTTTCTTTTTTGACTTATTACATGTGTAGGGCTATGTTGGGGTTCTTGTGTGAAAAAATAAAATAAAAACAAACAAAAAAAAAAAAAACATAAAAAAACAATTTACCAAAAATATATATATTTGTATAGGATAGTATAGTATGTGTGTAGGTTAGTATGTGTTGTCCTCAATGTGTCCCGTCTCATAAGGGGGTTGGTGGGTATATGTTTAGAACGTTTCGTTACATGTGATAAGTAAGTGTAGCTTAGGCTAGTTAGGGACAGTTGTGGGTAATGAGTAGTCAGGGTAGATTAGGGTAGGTAAGATTTTTCCCTCAGTTTCCTCATCTATGGATAGCTTTTAATAAATAAAATTAATAGTATGTGTTGAATGGTACTTGATCGTGGGTTTGGATTCCGTGTACATCTCTTTTGTACTATAACATGTGTGTCCTATGCTACAAACAAATCCCAACTGAGCTGTACGATTGGCAGCTAACCCAGAGCTACCTTGCAAAGTGTCTACCCTTTGTTGCAACCACCAATCACAGTTAATATGGATGACAATGTGTTTCTGTTGATAAGTGTGTTTTCAAAGTCACTAACAGTGCTTCCAGACTTGATATTGGGGAAACAGTTTTAGGTCTGACTGCAGTGTGATGATCATGCACACCCTTATAAGATGAGTTCTCATTGGCAATCTTGTAATCTTGTCTTCATGACCCTCATACATCATTTGTGACACAGTTCAGCATGATTACCTATTTGTACGTTAACTCAGACACCTTCATTTGTGCAGTTTTTTTTGTGTTTACTTAGATTAGTGTGGCATGTTTATTGTGTTATTTTTGCATGTTGACAACATTTAGCGGGCACTATTTGATGACTTAGTTATCCCCTGAGGAAGCATTCTTCTGTCCAACACAGCATGGTGGTCTATGGTTTCTCACTTCATCAGATTATTCCCTCAGGATGGGCAGAGTATGATGCAATCATGGTCACTGTGCAGATTTCTCTAACCACATAATATCTGGACAGTTGTATTGAGAAGCTACGTTATTTGACAGTAGGGACATTCCAATTATCTACTGCGCAGTTGATATGTCACATTACCCAGAGACAGATTTGTGGTGTAAGTGCTATTTATTGAAAAGTGCTGTGGTGCTATATGTACATTGTCCATGACTGTGAGTCCATTATAGTGACATTTTAAATTGGGATCCAACACAAGGGTTTACCAAAATGCTTTTGTCATGCTGGGGTTGCTGTTTCAGACAGTGCAGAGGGTCAGGATTTGGCAATGAGTAGGAGAGAGACAATCACTGGGCTGGGTGACAAGATATACAGTGGTTTGCAGAACAGTGCTTGAGTACAGTTGTTGCAAGACTGGCAAGTTACAAAGCGCAGGACCTTGGTAAATGTCGGCCATGTGGCAGGGACTAGTGCTTCCGGGTACTTTTCCTGGTGAATGTGATCTGTTCCATGTCTTCTTCTTCTGATGTGTGTGTTGCCTGCTTTGTCCTTGTTGTTGTTGGTTGTGAAGGGGCAACACACACCTCAGTGTTAGAAGACGTGGAGTCAGACATCCCGGTCGCTGCTCCCAGTGAAGGTCTTAAGGGCAGTACTGCAGCAAGGAGGGCCTGCTGGTTCTTGAGAATAGCAGCCACATCATGATGGTAGGCAGCCAGGTCGGCCCTGAGGGGATCAATGTTGCATTTGTGCACGCGTTGACAGGATTGCTGTTGTAGGTGTTGGGTCAACTGTATTACAGCTGTGCTGATTTCCTTCTGGGTTTTCTGCAGTTCCTGCAAGATAGATGTTAGGGCTTGCATAGCTGCTGCCTGATCATCTGCAGATGACATCATGCACGAACGCACCCCCTCAAGGCTGGCTGCCATATTTTGCATCCCCACCCGCACCTCCTTGGCCAGCTCCCGCTGTACTCCAACTACAGTTCTCTCAAAGCTGGTGCCAGTGTCGTCTGAGTCCTCAGCTGTATTGGAGCTAGCAGGTCTTACAATTGGGGTGGTGGGTGGTTCCTCTGCGATGGCTGCTTGTTCTGTGCTCCTCCTTGTGACTGAAGGTAGGGTCCGGAGGGTTTCAAGGACCTTTTGGATTGTCTCCTGAGGAATGTTTATCGGCTCGTCATCCATGTCATCAGGGAAATCTGAGACAGGCATATCGGCAGGAGATCCATCTTCCTCTGCAATGAAACAGGGTACAATTAGTGTGTCTGTGTTGTGACAATTTTGACGTGACGTGCCTGCCTTTTGATGAATTCACTTTGTGATCTTGTTTTGTATTAATATCTGCGGTCCTTCAGATGGGCATTGTATCAGGCCTATGGCCCACCTGTGTGTTACATGTATGTTATTGAGTTATTAGACTTGTCAGCCTCATTGCCTCTAGGTGTTGCTTTATGCCAAATAGAGAATTGCCACCATTTTGTCCTACTCGACCCTCCGTGTATATCCATTCTCACGGTGAGATCTTTCACTGGCTGTGGGTGTTCTGATGGCCCTGGTAGCACACTTAACTATCAGGACCTGCCCCAATCCCTGATCGTTCACATCGACTTAATTGTAATTGACATGTTGCATATCCTATGCATGGCAATGTTATGATGTGATATGGATGTTGACATTGTTAATGTGTCCTGCTGATGTTGGGTAATGTGTGTCACATTGGATTGCCCTGATAGTCGTATCAGTGTCCTATTTCCTCCTCTGACTGTGCAGGTGTATTTCAGTGATCAGTTACATGGGTCCCCTCCTCAATGCTGTTGTCTGAGCAGTATGACATTTGTGATGTTGCCTTGTTACCCAGGCACAGGATGGACCCTGACATATGCAGCATGGGTGTCCTTAGTGCTGTGTCGCTCCTATTGTTGTTTACATTGGCTGATTTTTGTGACAACTATGGGCATTGACATTTGAGTGTACTGGGGCCTTTGTCTTGTTTCAGGAGATTGTTGCAGATGTCATCCTCACCCCCTAATTTAGGTATGTATGTTCTATGAGGAGGTTACTGCCATTGGCTACTTGAGCTGCACACAGATCAGAGGTGGTAGTGGCAACTGTTGTTGCAGTTACATTGCAGTTGTCGGTTTGGCTAGAGGATTGCTAATAGGGCCCTAGTTAATGTAGGAGGTATGTTGGCTGACGAGTGCCAGGATGTCAGTTTGACGTAGTGGCCTTCCCTCCTGTCGTGGCTTTCCCTTTGCTCCATCGTTGGCATGACAGCATGCCCCCATGGGACTGTTGTTGGTGTTGTGTAATGGTGTGCCCCAGCTTATGTTTGTGCAGGCCATGCCCCCATGCCGTGCCGCTTTACCCATGCCACTCCATGTATATGATGACTTACATGCAATGTGTAGTAGGTATTTCCCCCCCCCCCCGGTTGCAGTTGACATTAGTGCATTTCAATTCCCCATGCGACTTACTCTGCATGTGCGTTGTCTCATGGTAGTCTAGCACTGCGCTGTCCTGTCCTTGAATCCCTGTGACGATCTCCTCAGGGATAACGGCTGCAACCATCTCCTCCATGTGGTCCAGGGCCTCCTGGTGTGCTGGACTCCCCCCTTCAGTCTGCAGTGCTGCCTTCCTGTTCCTGGCCATCTTTTCCTTGGTCCTGCGCTTGCAGTCATGCCAGCGTTTCTTGCACTCGATGACTGTTCTGCGTACTTCAGCCACACTGTTAATCTTGTCAACAATTTGTTGCCATATAGCCTCTCTCCTACTGATTGGCAACTTTGATGTGACAAACAGTTGGTGCTGGTGTTCCGTCACCTCTTTAACCAGGATTTCCTGCTCCTCTGCACTGAAGCGACACTTTCTTTTCTTCTTAAAAGTGTCCTGGTTCTTGTGTGGATCCTCCTGGCTGGTTCCTGGTCTGCTGTCATCTTCCTGGGGTCTGTAGTGGCATCTGGGATCCATTTTGGCTCTCATCTGGTGAACTGGCAGTGTTCGCGGTTTTTTTTGACGCTATTGCGTCAAAAAACAGCGCATATCCGGTTTGCGGTGTCGTAAATCGACCCACTGTCATTTCCGCCGCTTTAACGTCATTTTCCTTTACGACTTGACGCTGCAGTGTGCGTCAAAAATAATGACTCCCACCTGTTGTGTGCGCCGCCGTGCGTCAAAGTATAAATCTGACGCCCGTACGGCGCACCAAAATGGCGTTAGCCAGCAGAAATATTTTTGACGCAAAACTGCGCCGGCGCAGTGTTGCGTCAAAAAGTATAAATATGGGCCTTAGTGTTTACACATACTTTGAGTAAGACTCAGATTGAATATCTATATGTTCTGGTTGAGGTAAGAGCAGGTATGATTCACACTCGTCGCTTCAGAAAGACCACTGCTGGTAACAGTACATTACATGGACGTAGTGGTTATTCAGAACAGTTGAAGTGGAGTATCCCGCTTGGTGAACTTCTTAGAGCTTAAAAGAACTGCAGTACCGAGATAACCTTTAATGAGGAACAAAAGAACATACTTTTAAGATTCAAAGCAAGAGGTTACCCTATGTGGGTCCTGATAAAGGCAGTGAAGAAGTAGGGCGACAAATAGGGAGACCATCCTCTATGGGAAGAAAACACCAGTCCCTGATACTACCAGAAGAGTCATTTCAACATTCAATGGTAATTCGAATGAGATCAGACAGACACTGAATAAACATTGGGGAATCCCTATGAGTGATCCCATTATTGGAGATGAGGTGGGCGAGAGAGCTAAGATTACATATAGAAAAGCTAGAACATTTAGAGATTCTTTTGTTCACAATGATATTACATTAACCAAAGGCATTTGAGAACATGAATTGAAGGTTTCCTTGTGGAAGATGCAAAGCATGTAAGCACAGTTCAAACATTAGTGAGTTTAGTATGGTAAGAGATAGAAAACGGAAGACCAAACAGTTTCTCATATGCAGTTCACAATATGAAATATAAATTCTCATGAGTCCATGCTCTTTGAAGTATGTGGGCAGCACTATCTGTACAGTTAGGAAGAGAATACATGAACACTTAAGAGTCATAGATCATGGGGATAGCAAATACCGGGTGGACAGGCATTTCAAAGAAAAACATGGGAGTGACCTGAACAAATTATCGTTCTTAGCAGTAGAACAAATTAGGTGCAATCCCAGAGGAGGAAATCGTACTTTAATGTTGAGGCAAAGGGAGTCTGAACTGATTGTTTACTTAGAGACCTTGAGCCTGGGAGGCCTAAATTTAGATGAGGAATTAAGCATTCATTTACATCAAGAGTAATAGAAAAGTGGTCGAGAACAGAATATTCTAAAGTGTTGTTTGGATTTAAACTGATAGAATAGAAACTCTGTAAATATTAGTCAATTAGCCGGAATGTTCAGGACACTTTTGGGTGTGAATCTCCATTTCATTCAGTGATAAATTGCAGAGAATTATGGGAAGACTTGATTCGAAATATGTATAAAATATATATATATATAAGTAAGCAAATTAAGATAATTTTTGAGATTGTATATGTCTTCCTATTTATGCAACAGTTTGTCTACTCGGGAAAACATTTTGTTGAAGAACAATACGAGAATAGCCTGTGATTAGTAATAACTCTTTACTCTCTTTTTTATCTTTTTCTATTTCTTGCATTTTGTTTAGGTGGTAAGGTAATGGCCCTGGGTTTCTGTGGGCATTTCCCTCTTCTCTTTTTTCCTTTTCTGGTGTTAGAATACAATATGTGTCTTTTTATACAAGCAATTTGATATTTTGGTCTTGTGGTTTATGGGGTTGTCACCAATATGAGTGTTACAGCATAAAATAACTCAGCAAAGGTATTAGCTGCTATATCTCAGGAATTTAGAGATGGACATCAAATTTATTCGTATATCTGTCCAGCATGGCAACCTACATGTATTACTCTGTACAAGATTGATCCACTTGGGCTTGATTGAGAAACTTTGAGAAAAGAAAAAAAAATTTTGAGAGATAATTAGGAGACAACTAAAAACTTAGATTTTTTTACCCTCCCGGTGGCGTCCGCTGTCTCCGCTCGCCGAAGTTGGTGGAGGCGGGCTGTGGCGGCGATTTTAGCCTGCGCAGGACGGTGCGGGCTGATTGCATTAGGTCGCGGCTGCGTCCTGGCGTGGAGATCGGTTCCGGTGAGTGGTGTGCCCTTCCCCCTGGTACTCCTGCTCTGCGGCAGACATCGGAAGGGGATTTTTCCTTCCTGCTGGTGCCCCATTCGAGGGGCTGAGTGACGAACCGGCCCGGATTGGGTCTGCCTGGCAGGCCGGTGCCGGATTGTGAGTCCTATCAGTGGTGTGGCCTACGCGGCAGGAGAAGCATGCCTGATCCTCTGGGCGTGCCTGGAGGGCGACTGGGCTGAGGCGGTGGAGACCGGGGATGCAGTTCTGCGCAGTCCCCGCTTGGGGGCTTCTGCTTGTTGCCTGTGTTTCCTGGTGGGGCACCTGGACGTCTGGGACTGGAGTGGAATGCTACTTGGAGTGGGAGCTCTCATCCCTGATTTGGTGAGGATTATCAACTATTTTGAGTCTCCTGCTTGGCTCTGCTGGCCTGGAGGGTGATTGGACTGCGATGGCACCTTTTTGGACCTTCACTTATCTGCATCGGACTGCCTTTATTGGTGCTGGGGTGTTTGAGTGCTATGGTGCCACGGAGGTGAACATTGACCTTGGATACTGTGAGCTGCAGGTTACTTTTTATCATATTGGGCTTTAACGTGGAGGACGCAGACTGTGCGGTGACTGCCCTGTGATGGGTCGAAATCAAAGGACTGATGTGTCGCAGGGCAATACCATGGAACAATATACCACTGTTGTGCCCACGTCGCATCGTGTTACCTGGTTGGGAGAGCCTGATGATGGACAGAGTGGGTTGTTGCCCGCAGAGGAACCGTAGCAAGCTGAAATTCTCGCAGCCATTGTGGTAGGCCTTTAAATGGGGGACTGGGGATTAGGCTGTAGTCCTGGCAGAATTTACAGATTGGATCTGCAGTATTATGGTTTGTTTCAGTTGTTATGCTGTATGTCCAGGGTGGGGGTGAGATGTTTGGGGGGGCTTAATTGGCACAGTTTGTCAATGTTCATTGTTGGTTTCACAGTGCAGGTGCTATGGCGTGATGGGCGTGGGATACCTCTCTCAGGCTGGGGGAGGGTTTTAAAGTGGGTGAGTTGAGAATCCAGTACCAATATGGGCCACCAAATTAACATAATGCCGTGGAATATCAGGGGGTTGAAGAGTTTTACCAAAAGATATAGGGTTCACTCCTTTTTAAAAAGGCAGAAGGTGCAGGTCGCCTGCCTCCAAGAGACGCATATGACGGAGGAGGAGGTGCAAAAGTTATCTAAGAAATGACGGGGTAAAATGTTTTCTTCCTCCTTCTCCTCTTACGCGAGGGGTGTGACAGTGTGGGTGGCTCCTGGGGTTCCTTTCACCCACGCGTATAGTGAAGCTGACGTTGAGGAGAGGTATGTCCTTATTGAGGGCATGCTGGTTGGTTTACCCGTCATCATTCTGAATACTTATGCACCCAATGTTGATGATCCCTTCTTCTATACCAAAATTCCGGAGCTCCTGGGGAAAAGTGTGGACAAGCCTATTATTTGGGCAGGAGATTATAACTGTGTACTGAATGGTGAATTGGATCGCAATCCCTCAAAGCTTGGTAGTAAGCCCCAGATGGTGAGATCACTTACGGCTGTGATGAAACAGTTGGGGCTGTGGGATGGTTGGAGGGAGTTACATCCGGATGGTAGGGAGTTTACCTGTTATTATAGAACCCATCATACTCATGCCTGGTTGGATAGGTTTCTCCTGGCTGGTCTTCATCGAGCCCAGGTTTTTGGAGGTCACACATCTGGGTCGGTTTCTGTCTGATCATGCTCCTGTATTGATGCAATTGCAATGGGGAGGGGGGGGTGGCGGGTGTTCGTACTGCACATAGTTGGCGACTACCAGCAGAGTTTCTTGCGGATGCGGATGTGGGATGTGGGGACGTTTTCGCAGTAACCACAGCACCGAGACCGCCCTCACTGCCGCCACTGACGACATCCGGACCCTGATGGACAAAGGAGAAACAGCCACCCTCATCCTCCTGGACCTATCAGCAGCCTTTGACACGGTCTGCCACCGCACC
Organism: Pleurodeles waltl; assembly: GCF_031143425.1. Classification (NCBI taxonomy): domain Eukaryota; kingdom Metazoa; phylum Chordata; class Amphibia; order Caudata; family Salamandridae; genus Pleurodeles; species Pleurodeles waltl. Next base: position 1,896,048,954 of record NC_090440.1, read on the forward strand.
CTATCAGCATGCCTCCATGACGCCGGTATCCAAGAGAAGGCCCTGGCCTGGACCACATCCTTCCTCTCCGGCAGAACCCAGAGCGTCCGCCTCCCACCCTTCCGCTCCAAAACCACCGAGATCATCTGCGGCGTCCCACAGGGATCCTCCCTCAGCCCGACACTGTTCAATATCTACATGACCCCCCACGCGCACGTCGCACGACAACACAACCTCAACATCATCTCCTACGCCGACGACACCCAGCTGATCATATCCCTCACCGAAGATCCCCACACCGCCAAAGCTAACCTCCACCGAGGAATGAAGGCCGTAGCCGACTGGATGAAGGACAGCAGACTGAAGCTGAACTCAGACAAGACGGAGGTCCTCATTCTCGGACCCACCCCATCAGCCTGGGACGACTCTTGGTGGCCCACGTCACTAGACACAGCCCCGGAACCCACGGACCACGCACGCAACCTGGGGGTCATCCTCAACTCCACTCTCTCCATGACCAGGCAAGTCAACGCCGTCTCCGCGTCCTGCTTCAACACCCTCTGTACGCTCCGCAGGAACTTCAAATGGATCCTCCTCGACACGAGGAATACCGTTACCCAGGCCCTCATCACCAACAGACTCGACTACAGGAACGCCCTCTACTCAGGAACTACAAACAAGCTCCTGAGACGACTCCAACGCATCCAGAACGCCTCGGCCCGACTCATCCTCGATGTGCCCCGCCGCAGCCACATCACACTCCACCTGAGAGGCCTGCACTGGCTACCCATCAACAAAAGGATCACCTTCAAGCTCCTGATCCACGCACACAAAGCACTGCACAACACCGGACCCACCTACCTCAATAACCGACTCAGCTTCCACACCCCCACCCGAAGCCTCCGCTCAGCCAACCTCGCCCTCGCCACAGTCCCCTGCATCCGAAAAACCACCGCCGGTGGCAGATCCTTCTCCTACCTCGCCGCCAAGACCTGGAACACTCTCCCCACCATCCTACGACAGACCCAGGACCTGCTGGCCTTCGGAAGACTCCTCAAGACCTGGCTCTTCGACCAGTAGCACCCCCCCTCCCCAGCGCCTTGAGACCCTCGCGGGTATGTAGCGCGCTTTACAAATGCAGTGATTGATTGATTGTGGGTGCGGCCATTACTGGTTATATGGAGTTGAATTGGAACACAGTTGCTTCCAGGGGTCTGGAGTGGGAGGCCATGAAGGCGGTGGTGCGGGGTGTGTGTATTGGAACGATGTGTGGAGTGCGCATGCGCATGGAGAGTGAGCTATCTGGGCTGGAGGAGAGATTGGGGGCCCTGCAGCGGAAGCTTCCAACTACAAGAGCAGTGGAAAGGGAGGAGTTTAGATTATGCAAGGCGGTCAATGATTGCTGGGATTCCTTGAGTAGGGTTACCCTCAAAGCCTATAGGCAGCGACTGCACCGTGAAGGAGATAAGGCTGGCAAGCTTCTGGCATGGATTCTGAGGAGGGAGGTGGAGTCTCCCCCCCTATACTACATATTCGAAATGTGAAGAGTGAGACAGTTACGAATCATGCAGATATTTTGGGGGTTCTAGCTGAACACCTGCAGACGGTTTCTAGGGCTGGTCGGCTCTGCCGGTAGAGGGAGATGTTTTTTTTTAAGCAGATTGGCCTTCCTCGATTGGATGCGGAAAGCAGAGAGACTCTGGATGCAGTGTTTACTGTTGAGGAGCTGAGAGACGCAATTGCTGCAATGTCTAAATCTAAGTCTCCTGGCGGCGACGGGTTTCCTATTGAGTTGTATCAGACGTTTTCTTTGACTTTGAGAGAGAAGCTTCAGGAAGTGTTTGTGGAAGCCCGTGAGTGCGGCAGGTTGCCAGAATCAATGCAACAGGGCATAATCTGTTTGTTGCTTAAACCAGGAGGGTTCCCTAGTGACCCGTCGTCGTATCGCCCGCTCACAATGTTAAATATGGCTGCGGGAGAGTATGGCTCCTTGGGGATTGGGGTAGGGCAGGCCACTCATGTGGTTTCTCTATATGCCGATGATGCACTAGTGTATCTCCAGGAACCTAGTGTCTCGGTTTCGTTGTTGTTACGGAGGATGGAGATGTTTGGGGTTGTGTCCCGCCTAAGGGTCAATCAGAAAAAAACGCTCCTGTTCCCCCTCAGTTCTCTCCATGGTGTCCCTCGGGCTGACTTACCTGAGGCCGGCCTCTGATGGGAAACTGAGAGTTTCCGTTATTTGGGTATTTTGGTCACGCATACGGTGGCTGCGCACAACACACATAATGTCGAGCGGGTGGTTGCTGGTCTGGAGCGTTTGGTCTCTTTTTGGAATAAATTGCTTTTATCTGTTATGGTTAGGGCAGTGATAGCGAAGATGGTCTTTCTGCTGCAGTGCCTTTACTTGGTTCAATATTCTATGTATCTATTGTCCCCTCAGTTCTTTTGTAGGTTGGATAGCCTCTTAATCTCTTTGGTGTGGGCTGGGCGACGTAGTAGAGTGGCTTTGCCGGTTTTGCAGGGTACACTTGAATGCGGAGGGCTGGCGATTCCTAATCTCAGGCATTACTATTATGCGGCGCATTTGCAGTTCGCTGCTAAGTGGTTGACAGATACTGACAACTGAGAGGAGAGATTGTTTGCTGGAGTGCTGGATAGACAGGCACTTGTGTATCTTTTGATGGCAGGTGGAAGGTCTGCCACTATTGTTCCCCATTTGTCAAGGGTCACTGCTGGGATCTGGGAGCAGGCCGTCAAACATGTGCTTAAACGGGGTCCTTTTGACCAGGAATTGAGAATATGGGATCTTCAGCCTGTCTGGGAAATGGAACAGTTGATGTCTGTGGAAGCCTGGAGATCGGGAGGTTGTGAAGTAGTGGGTGATCTTTATCCTGCCGGTGAGTTCATCTCTTTTGCCGAGGCCAGGGACTTGTTTGGTTTGGGATCTGGCCAATTCCTTCAATATGCTAAGCTCGAAAGTCTGGCGCGTGAAATCTGGAGTGGTTTTCCGGTGGCCCCTGTGGCTTCCTCAGTACTGCATGGCCTGCTTAATTGGGGTGAGGGGTTGCACCTGATCACTCGATTTTATAAAGCACTCCAAGAGGACCAGTCGTTGGTAGTGGGAGTGAGTCACAGGGCCTGGGAGAGGGATCTGGGGGCACCACTGTCTGATCCTGATTGGGATTTAGCACTGTCCATGGTGCGTAGGGTATCGTGTAATAATAGATTTAAGTTACTTCATTTTAACTTTGTACATAGGACGTATCTCACACATAGTCGTTTAAATAGGATTGACCCGGGATGCAGAGCAGGGTGTCCTCGGTGTGGCTTGTTGGGTGCTTCTTTCTTGCACCTGGCTTGGGCTTGTAGGCTGGTGAGCAGGTTTTGGCATGATGTGGTGGAAAGGGTTGTGGATGTGACTGGCCTGGGTATAGAGGTGACACCAATGGCTTGTCTGTTGGGAGTGATCCAGAAGCCGCGAGGTCGGACTATTCCATATAAGCTAGCGCAACTGGCACTGGTGCAGGCTAGGCGTAGGGTAGCAATTGGATGGATGAGCGCCTGGAGTCCATTGCTTTCTGAATGGATACAAAACCTAATGGAGTGGGGTGTGGCTGAGGAGCAACACATGCGCTGCACGCGTAGGGATGACAAGGTGCTCACTGATTTGGAGGGGTGGACTACTCTCCTGGAGAGATTTTCCAGTGTGGTGGAGGTGGACTCTGCTGACGGCACGGAGGATGAGAGTGGGGATAATGTATAATGAATCTGGTGTTTTGGAGACGATCAACTATGGTTTTGGCCTTTTTACCCTGACTTACCATAGATTGCATATCGTGTTTGGTCTCATGTGGATTTTATGCCGGTAAGGGTGGTGGTTGGGAGGGGGGGGGGTTTGCTCACTTGCATATGGGATGTGATTGGCACATGCTTGATTTTGCTATTATGTTGTACCATAATATAAATTTATTTTTATTTTTTGGGCATGCCTGCACTGTACTGGAATATCATGCAATATTATTATTATTCTGAGATTTTAGCCAATTATTATGATCCAACTTATGTACTGTTTACCATTCCAATATGGTGGCGATTTGCACAGGGTGTTATGTTTTTGTCTGTCTTTAGTGTTTATGTTTACCACGTATATACACTATGAATGAATTGAACAGGTCATGTGATCAAGGCCACATAGCCGGACGAAACGCGTCATTTTTTAAAGTAAAATCCTTTTTCTTTCCCATTTGAGTGAGCGATTTTTAAAATATTGTGTAAATGGGATATTTTGTACCGACCAGCTCTGCCGGTCAACGCTCCACCCGCCAAAGGTAACGGGCCCGTTGAGAGCAACATGGTGTTGCAGAAGAAAAAAATATATATATATAAACAAATCCATAGAAGTGGAAGGAACAGCATGGACTCCAAAGTGCAGGGTGTAAGTGAAAGCTTTATGGTGAAGCCATCACAAAAAATCTTTCACTTACTCCCTGCACTTTGGAGTCTGTGCTGTTCCTTCCACTTCGAGGAATTTGTTTTGTGATGTTTGGGCAACTGGGGCCCAGCATAGACTGCTGCTGTAGTGGCCCATAACTACAGAATATAAATATATTGTCAGGTTAGCACCAACCAAAATAATGCTTGCACTCCAGGATGTGCAATCAAAGGATTTTATTTAATGGCAACGTGTTTCGACCAAGTGGTCTCTGTCACAGCCCAAACAGTGCACCCAATCACCCTTAAAAATGTATATACCACCTGAATGATAGACATAGAAAAAATCAAAGAGAACAATTATCTGCCAGCAGACTCTTGCGATAATGTTTTGTGAAAAATCACTATTTGTCAAGTGAGGCACAGCACATCTGGTTTGACTTCAACTAACACTGGACCAGACACATAAAAGTTTGGACCAGATTTATTGATGACTTGTTCATCATTTGGGATGGTCCCTCCAACCAACTAGGAGAGTTTTTTTATTTCATTTCACCTAATGATGGGTGTTTACAATTTGCATACAAAACTAGTAAACAGGAATTGGAATTTTTGGATGTCGTAAGAGTAGAAAGGGAATTTATACAGACCAGTTTATATAGAAAAAGACGGCTGGCAATAGTATTTTGCACACCAGAAGTCATCATCCCACTAAGCTCAAATGGAGTATTCTATTTGGGGGAAATGTTGCATGCAAAGCATAACTGCAGTATGGAGCAAGCCTTCAGAAAGGAGCAGACGGGAGAGATTTGATTGCAAATCCCGGACTACAAACCTTGTTTTGGTTGCTTCTGATGCAACAAAACATCCTTTCAATTCATTGTGGGTTTTCTGCGCCCATTCTCTGCACCAACCCAAATGGTAGAAGAAGCGTAGAAGAAGCTGGTGTTGCATACGTATATATATATATATATATATAATAATATGCACCCTTGCCATGCAGTGCTAATTACTCCACAAATTATAGCAGCGTCGTGATTGGAGGGGAATCTGGAAGCCTGTGTGCTTCCAGGAGTCCGAGGCGGAAGGAGAGACGGAACCGCCTCTCCCAACATAAAAGGTGAGTTTTTTTTATTTTATTATTATTCTTTTTTTACTACCCCCCCTGACACCCCTGTTGACAAGTGGCCTCCACTTCCCTTTTCGGCTTCACGTCCTTTTCTCTAAATGGAAGTATGGAGTTGTTTTCTGGACAGCCTTGAGACAGGAGTTCTTTCCACTCATCTATTCATCTTAAGGCTTGTGGCACTCCTATTTGACCTTTCTGAGCCATTTTAGCACCTGCTGGTGTTCTCTCTGGGTGTAGGGAGTGCTGGTTGCTTGCCTCTTGTGGGGTTCTTGGAGCCCTGGATTTTGGCACTGTGTTTCCTGTTTGTGAACAGTTTGGTAGGGGCCTTTCTACTACCCTGCCCCCTTTCCTACTCCTGGCTTCAGCTGCTGGTGACAGTGGTTGGGAGAGCACGTTTGGAGGGTTCTCTGTTCAGGGTGTCTCTAATCCTCAGTTGCCTTGCAGTGTTCCTCTGCCTGAGGCCATGGGCTTCTTCCTTTGCTTCCTTGAGGCAGGTGCTAACAACGAGAAATGTTTTAATTTCTCCAAACATTCTACATATTTCATGTGTGCCCCACTGGACAGTACACATAGAGTGCCTAGAAAATGAAAGAACTTATCTAGGCATGGGATTGGTATGCTTTCAGTACAAATACGATGCTAGACTGCATGCACACACCTCTGCACCATGGTGGAAAGAGTGTACCTGGTAATAGGCATTTTGTTTGTGCCCCGGCACCAGGGTAAGTGAATATTAGCTGCTTTCTCTCTTGTGCAAATCAATGCAGCTCAGCAACTTTGGTTGCTTCACTGGGTTGCATTAAACTATGATAAATCTGCTCCAAAATGTTACAAATAGGACTGTCACACATAATGGTCGGCCTGCTCTAATAGACATAGTTGCTAGCGGTCTTCTGATTTGCACAAAAGAGGCATATTTTCTCTGGTCCCATTTACTTGCCTTTTTCAACATTCTTATCTGGTAAAACAAAGGAGAAACATGTAGAGCTAACTCTCAGAAACTCCACCTAAGAATATGCTAAGCAGGAGGGTGCACGCATGAAGCAAATAACTTAAGTCATTTATACGCCAGATAATGACGAGAAGCTGGCTGCAGAAATTGCTCTATGGTCAGTTTTGCCACAAGCCCCACAACCTCAGAAGCAATCGGATGGCATGGACAGGGAACTGGTTGGTACATTAGAGCATTTGTATGAGGGTTCTTAACTGGAGTACTATATGTGATACACCACCAAGATACACCCATTATAGTGCAGAGGTGGGTTCAACAATAGACTACACCATTGTAAATCTTTCCTTGTGGTCGCAGTTGAGGAAGTTTAAAATGGAGACCACCCTCCAAAGGGATCACTCACATCATCATATAAAATTGAACCTGAACGCCCCAAGACACACCCCAGTTTTTGGCAGACCTTGGTAGACTTGGATCCATTAATTTAAAGCATCTGACTTGGTCACCCAGCTCACTGCCGAAGGTAACCACCAAGACAAAGTGTATCAATCCGTAACAATGTTGCATAGGTCAGCAGTGGAAGTGTGGTCCATCTTTCTTACTAGACTCGCTTCCTTTAGCACCACACGATGACCTGCATCGATGCAAGTGTTGCAAAAATCTCCAAGTTTATCGCAAACATTCTAAAGTTGAGAAGAAAGTTGCGGAATGAGCTTAGAAAGATCAAAAAATCAAATGCTACAATAACCATGTGCGAAACAATAAAGCGCTTAAGGAAGAACTACAAATTCCAGAACGTAAGAAGAAGGAGGATAACTTCTGGTCAAAACTTATTTTTAACTAAAAAATAGCCAATTCCAGAGCCTTTTGGGCAATGGTCAATGGTATTGACCGGATGTCAAGAGCTATTAACTACTCGTCTATCCCAGAGGAAAAATGGGTGATTCATTTGACCAACATGTTTACTACTCCAGAATGGCTACCCAATGCAAACAACCTGACAAAGGTGCAAACAAACTATTTTCAGGTCTACCCAAACCGTATGGGCTATGCATCTGAGGAGGTAATTAAAGTGATCAAGAAGGGGCGCAGTGATGGCGCCCTTGGTCCCAATGGCCACCCCCAGGCTTTATTTAAGTCAGACTCTGAATACTAGTCCACGCCTTTTGCAATCCTCTTCACTGAAGTAGAACGGAGTAGAACCATCCGGACAGTTGGAGAGGATCTATCAACAATCCGATATTTAAGGGGGAGGACCCCTCAAATCCGGCTAATTGTAGGCTGATTGCGCTAACTTGACTCCAAAGCTAAGTACTTTCCCTCTTTGATCTTGGATGACTTGCTTGACTGGTCTAATTCTATCAACCTTGTTCCTTTGAACTAATCTGACTTTCGGAAGGGATATGGCACCATGATAAACATATTAGCATTAGGTGACATAGCTGATAAATCAAAGCGCCTAAAGAAAAGATTACACCTATGCTTTATAGATTTTAAAAGTGCATTAGATAGTGTGGGCAGAACTATTCTTTGGGGAAAGTTGTGAAGCTGGTGCCTGCATGAAAGAATTCTACGAAGTATAGAAATGCTATATGACAAAACCTGGGTGCATCTCAAGCTAGGTGATGGCACAAAGCTTTCAAGGATGATCCCAACTAATAATGGTCTAAAACAAGAATGAGTCCTGGCCCCGCATCTGTTAAACCTTTTCATGGTTGATCTTTCCCCAAAGCTCGATGAGACAAATTCACACTCCCCGAAGTTGGGAACCCTGCCTATATCACATCTCTCATATGCAGACGACATTGTTCCACTGAGCCACACAAAAGTGGGTCTACAGCGGTTAGTTAATGCTTTGGTGACTTTGCAGCAACAAATAAACTGGAAATCAATATTAGCAAATCAAAAACCATGTCCACGTGGAGTACCTTCAATCCGGCACTTAGGCCCTCATTATGACTTCGGCGGTCAAAACAGTGGACAGCCGAAGTCACGCCCGGCAGGAGACCGTTTATGAGTCCTGGCAGCTCTCCACTATAAATTGGGCAGAGAGCCGCCAGCAGCCATACTGGCGGTCAGCGGTCTAGTGGAGGTTGTCCACTGGCACTGCCACGTCATCACAACACCGCCCGCCGTAGTACAACTTTGTAATCGGCATGGCGGTGTTGCGGTGAAGGGGCGGTGCTGGTGGAACAGACCCCATGGACCCCGTACCCTCCCGGACGACCACCAGGTAAGGTGATCGACCAACAGGGGAGGGGGTGTTGAGTTTTTTGTGCGTGAATGGGTGTGTGTGTGTGTGTGTGTGTGTGTGTGTGAATGGAGGGGGATGGGGGATGTTGTGTGTGTTTGTGTGCGTGCAAGTGTCTATTAGCTTGTGTGAATGTGTGTACGCGGGGGGTTGGGGGGATTGTTGTGTGCATGTGTGTGTGAATGAGTGAGCGTGGATGTGTGCATGAATGTATGTATGTGTGCGTGTATGTGTGGTGCGTGCGTGGATCAAGGGGTCAGTACGGGGATCGGGGTCAGTTCGGCGATCGGTGGAGAGGGGGCATCACTGCTTGGGGGGCTCCTGATGGGGTTGGGGTGGTTGGGGGGGGCTCCTACAGGGAGGAGGGGGTTGGGGAGTCCTGTAGTGGCGTCAGGAATTAGTATTCCTGTCACCTGTATCCTTACCGCTAGGGATTTCGTGGCGGGGCTGCTGCCACAGAATCCCTGGCGCTACGGATACTTAAAATACTGCTTGCGGTGTTAGCTGGACCGCTGGGCCGAGGGTGGTCAACCTTCGGTCAGGCGGTCCTACCCCACCTGGCGGTACAGGTGGTGAGCTGGCTGCAATGCAGCCAGTTCACTACCCTTGTCATAATTTGGCAGTCCTGCACCGCCACACTGTTGGCGGTCTGTCCACCACCACCAGTGTGGCGGGCAGGACCGCCAGGGTCATAATGACCCCCATAATCTCAAATTAGGTAACACAGCATTAGAAGAGGTCAATCATTACAAATACTTGAGCCTCAACATTGACAATAAACTGAACTTTGCAGTGCATAAGCAACATATCATACAGAAATGAAAAGCTTTGACATTTGCCTTCTGTGCCCTGGCTAGGAAATTGAATGGGCCCTCTTACAAACCCTAAATGACTGTCATGTCTGCAAAATTTCTTCCAACAATAACGGTTGGGAGTCGTCTTAAACAGCAGCAGTTAGCAAGATTTTTTATACGATTAAGACCTGGTATAAAATTAGGGGAAACAAAACAAGTCCATTAGTTGCCGCACTATGCAATTCTATGGCTAAGGTTTTAAAGTCAGCAAACAGTGGATACCTTTAACATTCCCTGCAAGAGACACAAACAACATACTTATGGGATTCCAATATGTCATATCCCCTCCTTTGCTGTGCATTAAATAAAGAAGCCAGACTGCAATCCTTGGTGGATGATAAACGCAAATTTGCAGCCACGTCGCACACCTTGATGGTCATGCATAACTACAGCAGACTAGTGCTAGCACAGTACTTGACCACAACATATCCAGTGCAATTGAAATTGAAACGTCAGTTGCTTGCCATACAATTGGGGTCTTTGCCGTCTCTAGCGGACCAACCAGCATGGAAGAATGGTGGTGAGACATCATGCAGGTTATGCGGTGCTGGAACGGAGGACATCATACATTTGATTTGTATCTGTCCGGCCCTAAGAGAAGCTCGCCGTCAATTGTTGATACCTGTCTTTGTAAAGAGTGGGGTCCGTTCTTGTCGGCTGGCAGTAATGAAAGTGCTCAACCCGGCTGAACTGCAGACAAATTATAAACTGGTGAAATTCTTAACCCTGCATGCTAAGTTTCTCAAAGGCTGCTTATGATTTTCAAATAACTTTTATTTGGATCTATCTAGGTTTGACTGTGAAGGCATGGTCTGACATAGAAGGTGTACCAAATCTTACTTATACGACAACCTCAGTGACAAACAATTTTATAACACCTAACAAAACTGACATCTCACAGTGATCTCATTTTTTCTTCTGTAGAAAATGGTTTGCAATGCACTGTCCTTGCTCCTGATAAAAAGGTCCCTCTGGTTTATTCAAGACCAGGCCTCGAAGGAGCCATGCAACGAAGATGGTCAGCAAGAGCTGTGTATTTCATAATTTTAATAGCACTTAATTTTAAAGTATTTTTGTATTTTATGTTGATTTTGCTAGGTTTTCTGTAGAAATAGTATCATTTTTGTAAAGCAACTTGCACTTTATATCTTAATGAATTTAAATCTCGCAGCACTTTATAGGGATTTTAAACCCATAATAATTTTTAACAAATTCATGCAAAGTGTCAAGTATAGGTGTAGAAACTCTGTGTGGCTGACCCCAATTCTGCAGTTTGAAGAGTCTTATGTATTTTGTTTCCTTTTCCTTTCTTTCCTTCTTTTCTTTTGCCAAGATTTTAACTAATCCTGCAAATGTAAATAAATAAAGACAGAATTTAAGTAGAGATAGCACAACATCTACATAACTGTGGGCTAGATCTCCCAGTTGCATAAGTTGAGATATGACATGTATCAATGGTGGACACGTATTGGCAACAGCAATACTCTTTGGTGGCATAAGAGACAGCGTGGCAATGAACATGACCAAAATGGCAGCATGTGGCAATTCGTGTCTTCCTTGCGTTGAAGACAGGCCATCATATAACAAGGGCTCACATATCAACAAATACATATTCGGAGACTGAGGGACCTAGCTTGAGATACATCCCATTAGGCATAAACATCAGGTTCATTTGTAGAAGGGGACACATCACAGATAGACGATGCTGGCGTTTATATAACTGTCACAGTGAAGCATGTGAGTCTACCCCGAGTTTCGCAATACAAAATCTCTCTTGGCAAAATCCAGTTAAACATTGATGGTTCTTGTGGGCTGTTCTCTGTGACAGGAGGGCAGAACGCTATTCGTGGGTCACAAACAGAAGGAGTTGTAGAGAGTTTGTTGACCCTTCAGGTTTGTATTTTCCAGGCTTACATTCAATTTACTGAAATTACAACTTTCTGGGACAAATGTCGGGAGGTGTTTGAGGTAAAAAGATACAAATATGAGGCTACCAGTGGCGCAGACATCTGGTGTAAGCCTCGCTAGGAAACTAGGAAAGACAGGCCCAAGCCCCATCTCTGTGGGCACAAAGTAGAAGATAGAATTAAATGATAATGTTTGTGTCTAGTGCACGAGGCCCCTTTGGTACTGGCCCTGGTTATCTATGACTCTAAAATCCTGTCATTCAAACTATGCACCACTTAGGGTCATCACGCCAACACCTGCTGGAGCTATTCTTGGAGCAATATGCTTAAAGGGAGGGAAAGGCTATGGCTCTTTTACTATGAAACAATCTGTAATTTTATTTAAGGACAAATCCCCTTCTACCAAAGGGTTCAGTGCATGGTCATGGCTTATCTCTTCCAAGAATGAGTCCCCATGATACTGGCATCTGTAAAGATGAGCCGCTCACTCTTGAAAATATAGATTACCTAGTGGCAGTCACCACTAGGAAGTTATAGTTAGGACCTAGGGGCTCATTATGAACATGGCAGTCAAGACCGCCATGCCGGCGGCGATGGAAATTACCGCCACCAGCATGGTGGTCTCGACCGCTACATAATGAACACAGGGAGGACCACCACAGGCGGCCCTCCACCACCATCAGGCTACCGCAGAAAGGCAGCCTGACGATGGTGGAATTCTTAATCTGACAGGGCCGATAAAGAACCCGTGTTCCGCCAGCTATTCCCTGGAGGGATCACCCGCCAGGAAAAGACTGGAGGAAGGGGTGCTCTGGGGCATGGGCATTGCAGGGGCCCCCGTGCACAGCCCCGTCACGCAGGTCACTGCCCAATTTATGGGTAGTGATTTGCGCGATGGGTGTTGACGATGACTGTTTCACTGGCGGGTCTCAAAGGGGCTGGTGGGTTATGTTTAGACCGCCAGCATGAACACGGCGGGGAATCCCGCCGTGTTCATTATGAGCCCCGTAGTTTCTATATAAAAAGCGTTTTTTTACTTGCCTATATCTTTGACGAATGTTCACAACACCTTCCCAAAAAATGTGCCAGTCCCGTGAGCTGCTGTCTCAAAAGTTTCAGGGTGATACGTCTGGGGTAGGGGCGAGAAAAATGCAAGTAAAAAGCACTTTTTATATAGAAACTAGGTATATATATATATATATATTCACTGAAAAAACTAAAAACAGGGATGCTATACTTAAATTTTTTATTTACTTGTAGAAAACCATAAAAATTCCGATATAGTTAGAGTGATTTCAAGTAACTATAACTTGCGCTCTAAGGTAACCATAACTAGTAAATTCAGAACCTAACTGTAACGTCCCTGTAACCTTTATTTTTTTCAGTGAATTTCTATGTTTTTTTAAATGTAAAGTTATTTCAATAACTATACGTTAATCCAACCTCTGCTGCCCTTGGCCTTCGGCTGTGCATGACGGGGATTGGCAGCAACCAACACCCTATAACCAACCTACTGTGAACAGCCGTTAGCCGTGCGCAGTGGGGATTGGCCGCAGAACCTGATCTGGGGCCAGGCTCTACAACCAACCCCCTATAATCACCCAACCCTGTGTCGTTTTCCCGCTGTTTCTGCCTTTCTGCTTGTTTTCAGTCTTATGTTCGACCATCTCTGCCTGTTTCTTGCCTTCTTTATCTGCTTCTCTGCCCCTTTTATGTTTGTTTCTTGGCCTCTGTTGTGCCTTTCTGCTCGTTCTTTGCCCTCTGATGGTGCCTTTCTGCTCCTTCTTTGCCCTCTGTTTGTGCCTTCTGCTCCTTCTTTGCCCTCTGTTTGTGCCATTATGTTTATTCTTTGCCCTCAGTTGGTGTCTTTTTCCTTATTTTTAGCCCTTTTTGGGCTATCTAGTACTGCAGGGGGAGTCTCTAGGGCCCCCTCGGTCCCAGCCAGCTCCCCCCTCCTGAGGGATTCGCATTGCTCCAGGCATCAAGGAGCTGCTTTAAGTAGCAGCTCCATGGTTCCCGGAGCAATGTTTTCATCTCTGTTCCTTGCACGCAGAACAGTGATGAAAACTCCACTTTCTGATAGTGGGGCCTGTTTGACAGGCCCCTCCAACAAGTATAGCCCCTGGGAGGTGGTGGTCCCCGGGCTATAGGTGTTCTGAAACTGACCCCCTTCACTTTTTTCAATGTTTGCCCCGGGGAGGTGGAGGTCCCGGGAGCAGCCGAGGGGCCGGGTCGGCCCCCTGCCTGTTAATTGATTAAAGCCCAGTGGAGGTGGTGGTCCCTGGGCCAATAGGCCTTCCCCACGCCAATAATTAATTTAGCTCTGGGTGGTGATGGTCCCTGGGGAGTTGGAGCAGCATAGCCCCCTCACATAGTTACAGCTTTGCAGTGGGGAGATGACGGTCTCCGGGGCTGCTGGGTGGCCAGGCGGCCCCTCTGCACTGCAATAAAAGAATGCCCCTGGGACTTGGCCCACCTGGCGGGTTCAAAAAGACGGGAGCCCGCACTTTGTTTTTAAAAACAATTCCACCTGATCCACCGCGACTTGCAGTGAAAATTTGAAAAAAGAAAATGCTTTTTAGCCCTGGGGCTACCTCCAGAGCTAATGGTCAGGGTGTCTGTACCCTGGCCGCTTTATGTTTTTTTTTCATTTTTCTGGGACTCGGCTGCAGAATACCAATATGGCTGCCATCACTTCCTGGTTGAAATATTGACAGCCAATCAGATCTCAGCCCGAGATCGTGAGGGGTTGCGAATCCTTAGGATCTCTAAATATACAAATTTGTGTTCCCCTTAATTTCTCAAAAACTACTGTATGGATTTACACTAAAATAAAAAAAAAGGTCGCTTTTTAGACCAGGACCTCCCTTTCTGCCAAATTTGGTGTAATTCCGTCCAGTAGTTTTGGCGCTATCACTGTTCAATTTTTCCTATTGAAAAATGAATGGGGAAAAAGTGTTTTGGGATCCCCCTTTTTCTCGCCACCCCCCAGACAGATCACCCCAAAACCTTCCAGTAAGCAGCTCAAGTGAGCATGCTAGTTTCTTGGAAAAGTTTGTGAAGATTCATCAAGCAGCGCCAAAGTTATTAGCAAAACAAAAAAGCTCTTTCTATAGAAGCTTGGTTCTAACTATAACTACCTATATATAGATATATAAAGATATACTAGTAACTATAACTCGTGCCTTAAGGTAACTATAATTTGCACCCTCGCCGTGCACTGCTAATTACCTACAAATTATGCCACTCATGACATCTTTGATAACATCATTGATAATATCAATGTAATATTTGCAGTAAAACTTTTGCCAAAAAAACTGTGCATGGTGAAGGCGCGACTTATAGTTACCTTAAGGCACAAGTTATAGTTACTTGAGATAACTATAACTATAACTTGCGAATTTTTAAGGTTTTGTATGCTTAAAATGTGAGCCTAACTATAATGTTCCTATAATCTTTTTTTTTTTTCAGTGAATTTATATGTTTTTTTTAATTCTATTTCCTAACTATAACGTCCCTGGAACCTTAGTTTTTTCAGTGAACTTCTATGTTCTTTTAACATATAGTTATTTTCATTACTAAGGTGGTCATTACGAACATGGCGGTCTGGACCGCCATGGTGGCGGTAATTTTCGCCAACGGCATGACGGTCCAGACCGCCATATAATGAACGTGGCAGAACCGCCATGGATGAAACGCCACCACCGCCAGGATCCCACCACCCCTGGTGGTGGTGGCGTTTCAGATCCGACAGGGCAGCGCTACCCATCGGATAATGAATCTGATTCCACCAGCCATTCCCTGTCGGTTTACACCGCCAGAGAAAGGGTGGTGGAATGAGTGACTCGAGCCTCCCCTGGGGGCCCCTGTACTGCCCATGCACTTGGCATGCACTTGGCATGGGCAGTGCAGGCCCCCCATGCACAACCCCGTCGTGCATTTCAGGCAGTGAAATGTGCGACAGGTGCTGCTGCACCCGCCGCACTGCCACATTGCCGCCGGCTCCATTTAGAGCCAGCGTCAATGTTCAGGCCCTGTTTCCAGCTGGGCCGGTGGGCGGAAACACTGTTCATTATGTTCTGCGTGCTGGCGGTCTTCTGTCAACCATTAGCACCGATCCGCCTAGATCGTAATGTGGGCATATATGGTAATCCTACCACCACTGTGCACAGCCTTTGGCTGTGCGGGCAGCGGTTGGCCACACGGCCTGGCCTGGGGCCAACCCCTATTCCCACCCAACCTTACACGGTGCACGGTCTTCAACCCTGTGCAGCGGAGGTTGCCCGCAAGACCTGGCCTGCGGCCAGCCTCCCTAACTACCCAACCGCATGCTGCGCATTGCCCTTTGGCCATATCTGGCGGGAGTTGTCCACGGCCTCTCTGGGTGTGAGAATAGGTGTGAGAAGGTGTGTCTGGGGGTGAGTGTGGCTGTCAGATTGTCTGTGTGTGAGAGTGCGTACATTAGTGTTTTAGTGGATGCATCAGTGTGTGCGGGTCTGTGAGTGGGTGCATGAGGGTGTCAATGGGTCTGTGAGTGGGTCTGTGACAGTGAGTGGGTGTGTAAGTAGGTGCAAAACTGTTCTGAGTGTGTCTGTGGGTGGGTGCGTGAGGGTCTGATGGGCTGTGAGTGAGTGCATGAGGGTCTGAGTGGGTCTGTGAGTGGGTGCGTGAGTGTCTGAGTGGGTCTGTGAGTGGGTGCAGAAGTGTCTCCGTGGATCTGTGAGTGGGTGCGTAAGTGTCTGAGTGGGTGTGTGAGTGGGAGAAATTGATTGAAATAGAGACTGAAAGAGAGAAAGAAAGTGAGGAAGAGAGAGAGATAGAATGTTTTTAGGGTTTTATGTCTGATATACTTGAATGAGATATTTGTGTAAAATTTAAAATCAAAAATCTATTTGTTCTTCTTTTTTTTTAAATAATATTTTGTTTAAAAAAAATAAATTAAAAAAAAAAGAGTCCAGCTGGACTTGAACCCCCAATGCTCAGTGTAAAGGCCTGGGGGTGGTGGGCCGTGGGGCAGCGGGGAGGCCAACGGGCATCCCACACTTATTTAAAAGCATTTTTGCCCTGAGGACATGGTGGTCCCCGGGAAGTGGGGTGGCCGCAGCCCCCGCTCATATTTGCATATTCGCCCCTAGGAGGTGGTCGTCACCTGGACTTATTAAAGCCCAAGGAGGGGGGGCCTGTGTGGCCCCCTCCTCTATGATGCCCCCTGGGACCTAGCCCACCAGGTGGCACATTTTTTTAAAGCGCAGAAGACTGTGTATTTTTAAATAAAAAAATCTTGAAAAAATCAGAGGATCTATCTGTGGATTCTTCCGAAGTTAAAAAAAAAATGCTTTTTAGCCCTTATGGGGTCCCTCAAGGGGTCAGGGTGACTCTATCCTGACACCTTTTCTGTTTATTTTCTTTTTTTTCTGGGACTCGGCTGAAGCCGACTCCAAGATGGCTGCCAACACTTCTTTGTTGAAGTGTTGGCAGCCAATCAGATATCAGCACAGGGACAGTTGGATCCGCGGAGGATCCGCTCCCCTATATAGCTATATATTTTTCCCTTACACTTCTCTGAAACTACTGAACAGATTCACACCAAATCACAAACTGTGTGATCCATGTAATAGAATCTAGCTTGGTATCAAATTTGGTGTAATTCCGTTCAATGGTTCAGGCTGTAGGCGTGTCTAAAGGTCCTATGGAAAAATGAATGGGGAAAACACTCTTTGGGACCCCCCTTTTTCTCGGCCCTGCTTGACAGATAACCCCAAAACTTTCAAGAAAGAACCTGAATTTAGCAAAGTATAAGTTTTGAAAATTTCATGAAGATTCATCAAACTGTGCCAAAGTTATTAGCGAAACAAAAAATGCTTTTTCTATGGAAATTAGGTCCTAACTATAACTACCTAATATATCTACTGGTGGTTGCCAGTAGATAGTTATAGTTCGGACCATTTTTTCCATAGACAGAGCTTTTTATGGTTTGCGATAACTTTGGTGCCGCTTGATGAATCTTCGCAAAATTTTCAAAACCTACATTTTTGTTGGTTCAACTGCTCTAGTGAACGTTTTGGGGTGATCCGTCAAGTGGGAGCCGAGAAAAAGGTGGGTGTCCCAAAACACGTTTTTCGTATTATATGCCAATGGGATTTTTCACATTTTTGAACACAACTACTACCTGAACTGCTGGACGGAATTAAACCATATTTTGCAGAATGCTAGCTCTTGGTCCAGAAAGAGTGCTTTTTCTGATTTGGTGTAAATCCCTTCAGTAGTTTTGGATCTATTAAAGGTAAAAATATATAGATACTTAGCGGCGCGGATCCTCCGCTGATCCAAATGTCCCCTTGCTGATATATAAATTGGCTGGCAACACTTCAACAAGGAAGTGTTGGCAGCCATCTTGGTACTTAGCTTCAGCTGAGACCCAGAAAAAAAAGGAAAGGGACCAGCCCCTAGCTTTGTTCTAGGGGTCCCTAATGGACCCCGCCAGGGCTAAAAAGCATTTTTGTTAAAACACCTCAGAAAAATCCAAGATTTTCTTTTTTAAAAAGGGCGCTCTCCCACCCTTTTCTTTGACCACTGGGTGGGCCAGGTACTGGGGGTATTGAGAAAGGATGGGGGCACATGGGGCCCCCCCTCCTTGAGCTTATATTAGTCTTGAGGATCACTATCTCCCTTGGCCGATTAAACAAAAATATGCAGGAGGGTTCCGTGGCCCCCCCATGCCCTGGGGACCACCACCTCCCTGGAGCAAAATTTTTATTATATATGGTGGAGGCTCATACAGCCTCCCTGAAAGCCCTGGGGACTACACCCTCCCCAGCGCTAAATAACAAGTGTGTGCGGGGGACCTGCATGGCTGGGGGCCGTCACCTCCCAAGCACTGCAATAAAAGAATGAAGGGGGCCCGTTGCAGAAACCTGGCCCCGGGGACCACCACCTCCCAGGGGCAAATTCAACATTGGAGGGGGGCCATGCATCCCCTCTTGTAGAGCCTCAGATGGCCCTGGGGACTGCCATCCCCCAGTGCCAGCTCCTGATATGTCCCATGGTGCTCACTCCAAGGACATAGCTGTTTGCTCTGAAGCGGTGGGAGCTTTGACAGCTCCCACCAAGTCAGAGCAAACACTCCCCTCCTAGCAAATGAGAGCTGTCAAACTACTCTTGCTAGCTGGAAGCTGAGGTTTCCTCTCTGTCCACAGTGATGCGGGCAGGGAAACAGAGGAAACAATTGCTTTTGTAGACAGGGAGCTGCAACTTTAGCAGCTCCCTTAGTGCAAGGCAATGCCAACTCCCACAGGAGGTGGGGAGCCAGTTGGGACCGTGTGGGCCTTCAGGCTTCCCCCGTCCCTTTGTACACTGGGTGCACTGCTTTATCTATTGGAGCACAGACACTATCACATCCACTCTCACACCCACATAGACCCTCTCACACCCCTTTTCACACCCAGACAGACACTCTCAATGCCACTCTCACACCCAGAGATACCCTGTCACACCTATTCTCACACCCAGAGAAACAGGCCCTGCAGCCAACTGCTGCTGCGCATGGCCAAAGGCCGGACACAACATGGGGTTGGGTGGTTAGGGAGGTTGGCCACAGGGACTGGCTACAGGATAGCCCCTGAGGTCAATCCCTGCCACGCACGGTCAAAGGCTGTGGGCGGGGCTGGTTGGATTAACATATAGAAATGAAAATTGCTTTATGTAAAAAAAAAAACAATTCACTGAAAGGTTACAGGGACGTTATAGTTAGGAAATAGAATTTAAAAAAACGTAGAAATTCACTTAAAAAAACAAAGGTTACAGGGGTGTTATAGTTAGGTTCTGAATTTACTCTCATAAAACCAGAGAAATTCACCAGTTATAGTTATTTCAAGTAACTATAACCTTTGGCCTAAGGTAACTATAACTCGCACCCCGCCATTCACAGTTTTCTCATCAATAATTTTATATGCAAATGTTGCAGTGATAATTTCATTGATGTCATAGACGATGTTATGAGTGATGTAATATATGGGGTAGTTAGCAGTGAATGGAGAAGGCACGACCTATTGCTACCGTAGGGCATGCGTTATAGCAGGAAATGCAGCTCCCTGCATGCAGGAGCAATACTTTCCTCTCTTTCCCTGCCCACATGTCTGCAGGCAGGGAAAGAGATGAAAACTCAGCTTCCAGCAAGCAGGACATTGAGACAGCTCCTGCTTGCTGGAAGCGGAGTCTTTGCTTTTGCTAGGTGGGAGCTGTCATAGCTCCTGCCAAGCAAAAGCAAACAGCTATCTCGGGACCTTTGGGCACCTCGGGAGATAGCAGGAGCCGGCCTTTGGGGTTGGCTCTCACCAGGGCCATAAACGGACCCCCTCCTTTGTTCTATACGGGCCGGCCTTGGGAGGTGGTTGTCCTTGCGGCCGTTTATGGCCCAAAAGGGGGCCATACAGGCCCCCTACCTTCTCTAAACAATTTAAAAGGCCTGGGGTAGGTGGTGGTCCCCAAGGCTTGGGGGTGCATGTGCCCCCGCCATAATTTTCTAATTGCCCTAGGGAGGTGGTGGTTCCTGAGGCTTCATACAGCCCCAGGAGGCAGTCCGTGCACCCCCCCCCCTTTGTATAAAAATCCCTGGGGAGGTGGTGGTTCCCGGGGTTCAGTGTGGGTCCATGTGGCCCCCACATATATTTATTTTATATGTATCCCCGGGGAGGGGGTGCTCCCCCGGGTGCAAAAAAGCCCTTGAACGTGAGCCTGTGCACTCCCCTCCATTTTTTAAAATAAACTGGGCAAGCCCACCTGGATGTGCCCCACCCGGGGGCTTCTTGAAGAGACTGCGCTTGTTTTTTTCGAATTCACAGCGAAATTTGCAAATATTTGTGAATTTCACCGTTAATTTAAAAAATTGCTTGTTTCCCTCTGTCCGTGTCCCAGGGGGACCCCAGGACCAAGGGTAGGGGGTTAGGCTGTTCATACTCTGCCCCCTTTTCTTTATTGTTGCGTTTTATTTTTAGACCTGGCTAAAGCCAAACCCCAAATTGGCTGCCAACGCCTTCCTAGTTGAAGTGGTGGCAGTCAATCAGATCTCTGCATGAGATCGTGAGTATTCGCGACCCTAGATATACAAATTTGGATTTCCTATAATTTGTCAAAAACTACTGAATGGATTTACACCAAACAACAAAAGGGGGCACTTTCTGGACCAAGAGCTACCTTTCTGCCAAATTTTCTGTAATTCTGTCTAGCGGTTTGGGCTGCAGTCATGTCTAAAATCTCTATGGGAATGAACATGGGAAACTCATTTTTTTTTTTAAACCTCTCCTGACCCCCACTTTTTCTCGGCTCCTGCTGATGGATTACACCATAACTTTCCATGTACCACAAGACCCTAGAGAACACTTTTTTATGGAAAATTTCAAGAAGATTCATCAAACGATGCGAAAGATATTGCAAAGTAAAAAAATGTTTTCCTACGGAAACTCGGGCACAGACTTAAGAGGGCCAAGCGCCTCTTTCACATTAGGGTTATTTATTTTACACTAATGTGGCCCAACAAGGCCAGAATCGCAGTGCCAGATATTATGCCTGCGCCAGGCATATTGCATGCAAGGAGGGGCGTTTCCTGTTAGGGGGGGGCGGGCTGAAAAAATAGCGCAAAGAAATCTAAAAGAGTTCTTTGCACCATTGTTTGTGTCATTTTTAATGCCTACACAGAAGAGGCATTAAAAGGAGGCACATCATTATTTATAATGTGCCTCAATGTGCTTTGCAGGATTAGCGTCAACATTTTTTACATTAATCCTGCAAAGATCCCAACTAGCGGCAAACATTTTGATGCTAGTTTCCTAACTACCGCCATGGTGCGCCATATATTAAATATGGCACACACATGGTGGCGTTAGGGTGGTGCTAAGGGGTGCAAGAAAAGTGGCGAAGCAGTGGATGCAGCGCCACTTTTCTTAAATTAGGCCCTAGGTCTTTAACTATAACTACCTACTAGCGACCGCAAGTAGGTAATATATATATATATATATATATATATATATATATATATTTATACAGAATACACTGTATACCTCAGCCTCCTTCTGTCTGATCATTCTTTCATTAACCCTTCTCCTATCCAAATCATCACATTCTCTACAGAGAACACTACAAGCTGAATTCTAATTATATGCAGAATTCCCTAATTCTTAGATAGGTTTCTAAGTGCTGATGAGCACTGAAAGAAGGATACCACAGCATCCCAGTGCCTATATGAACTTTGCAGAGAGTGTGCAATAAGTATTCTAGTTGCTTTCTGTCTGTCAGGGCCGAGAGGTGAGGATTGTGGGTATGTGGGTGAAACAAACAGCTATGAAGATCAGTCCTGTCACTATGGGCCAGATGTATCAAAAAAACAAATTGCATTTCTTAAATAGCGAATTTTAAGAAATCGCTATTTAAGAAATGCAAAATGGTATGTATGATTTTTGCGATTCGGTAATAGCGATTTCTTAAAATTCGCAAATGCTATTACCGAATCGCAAATAGAGAATCCAACTCCATTTGCACCTATGGGCCTGCTGCATTTGGTTTTGCACTTCCTAAATTGCGAATTCCAGTTAGGAATTCGCAATTTAGGAAATGCAAATCCCAGCGTGCTGGGGGCCTAAGGGCCCCTCTGCTGCACCCCAAAAATATTTTTGCGGACATGTGAAGCACACACATGCCTTAGGGGCATGTGTGCGCTATATGACAATTTTAAAAATTCATTTTAAATGCATTTTTAAAATTTGCACATGGTTACCACCAAACTTTTGTTGGTGGTAATTGCATTTCCTAAATGCCCAATTTGCATTTAGGAAATGCTTGATACATGTGCTTAAGAAATGGCAAATAAGGATTCCTTATTTGCGATTTCCTATTTAGAGAATCGCAATTTGCGATTCTCTAAATGGGGTTGCAATTTTAAGGAATCGCTATTTTAGCGATTCTTTAAAATTGCACTGCGAATGCCTTTCATACATTCTGAAAGGCATTTTTGCATTCGCAAACGGCCGAATTTTGCGATTCGCACCGTTTGCGAATGCAAAATCGCTTGATACATCTGGCCCTATATGTATAACTATTTTCACTGGTGCAAGTCTTGATTTACAGAGCCTACAGATGAGTGTATTTCCACAGTGTAATCTTGAACTTTTCAGTGCTACATCAAGGTCGGATGCTGGAATTAAGTATTATATTTCTGAGTATACCTCACTCAATCACATGTTTTATTTCTGTACACCCAAGAGCTAAAGTCCATAGAACATCTCCTCTGTTCACCCTTCTACAGCAAAGAAAAATGGTATTGTTTCCTCATAACACTTTGTGAACTTAGGGTATTGTGGACAGGCTACTATGTCGCAAACACACTGAGTACCCGGTCTGCCAAACCCTCAGTCTGTCCGCCTAATTTTGTTTCAGGTGGACTGTAAGCATTTTGTCGACAGAGCCCCCATTAGAGCTGTCGATCGAATACTCCCTCCAACGTGCTGAGGGAGTAAGGGCCATCAGAGGAAGTACTTTACACCATCCCTCCCATTTAGTGCAGCTGCCTGATTTACTAACGACACCTTTGGGACTGACAATCTGAAAGCTTCCCTCGAAATACATTGCACATGTTGCTTATGATTAGCTTTGTGGTTTGTAACTCACATTTTATGTGTTTATATTTGCTGGCTTTATTTGTATAAGGCTGTCCAGCTTGAGTTTGTCCCTCCTGTTGGCCCAAATCTTGTTTACTGTATTCTTCCACAAACTCACTTTCTGCAAACAGGCCTCTAAATCCTGTTCTTATCTTGTCACATTTGCCGGGCATTCAAAAAAAGAGGTCACATGTCAGGCTGTGTCTTTGGAGGTAGCTTGGTGTTTACTTTTCTTTCTCTTACTTCAAAGTGAAATAATTTATGGGCCAATCCTGCTAAGTACCTACGTGAGAGGAAAAGGTGTAGGATGTTTTTTCCCCCAAGCATGCAACAAAAAAGTGAACTGTTCTGATGTTTCAGAATATATCAGAATTAGTAGAAAACGAAGCACATTTTTTGTAATTCTACAGTGTGATGGAAAAATCCATTTGAATATGATCAAAACACATCAATACACTAGGTGATGACATTTGCACACATTATTGCTTGTGTGCAGTTAAACCATATTTCAGAGGCAATATAATGCTTATTTCAATTTAAAATGTGTTGTCTGTATTGGCAGTGTGCAACCAACCCATCCATGCTCCACTCTAAGCCACTCCACTCCACATTATGCCCATTCCAACCAATGCTACTCCACTATACACCCCTCCACTTTAAGACGCTCTATGACAAGCAACTGTATTGCACACTACTCCAATATACACCGCTCACTCCACAACACAACATGCCACTTCACTCTAATCCACACCACTTACCCCACTCCACTCCAATCTACTCCACTCCACTCCAATATACCCCACTTTAACCCAATCTACCCCACTCCGCCAATCCAATCCACTCACCTCATCCCAATCTCTTTCCCCACACCACTATCCAACTCCACTCCAATATACCCCACTCCACTCCAATGTACCCAAATCTACCCTGCTCCACACTACCCCGCTCTTATCTATCCCACTCCAGTCTACCCGATTCTACTCCAATCTATCCCACTTCACTCCAATCTACCCCACTATAATCCACCCAATCTATCCCACTCTAATCTACCCCTGTTCACTCTACCCCACTCCACCCTTCTCTACTGCTCTCCCCTCTAATCTACCCCATTCCACTCCAATGTACCCCACTCATATCTACCCCACTCTACCCCATTCCAATCTACCTAACCCATCCCAATCTACCCCACATCACTCTGTCCAACTCCACTCCAATCTACTCCACTCCAATCTACCCCAATCTACCCGTCTCCACTCCAATATACCCCAATCTACCCTACTCTAAACTACCCCACTCCTATCTATCCCACTCCAATCTGCCAGATTCCACTCCCCTCTACTCCACTTCACTCCAATCTACCCTACTCCACTCCAGTCTAACATACTCCAATTTACTCCACTCCATTCCAATATACCCTACTATAAACCACCTCACCTACCCCTGTCCTGAGGAGCTTTAGAACCCCAGTTTGTCGTCCCAGTTTTAGCTTCCCTGTTCCCACCTGTTCATATTTTATTCATTTTAGTAAGGCTGCTTTTACTCACAATTTTTACATATTTTTATCAGCTTGCTTTTTTCCAGGATGACGAAGAATAAGCTGCTTTTTAAGTTAGCCTTTGCACAACATGTATTCAGTACTTTCTGTCCATGGCTAAAGAGCATGGAACACAATATGCTAGTTCTATTGCCTGTTCAGGAGACAGCTTCTAACAACTAGACACAGCATCGCATCGGAAATGTACTTCCAACACAGTATGGTTTATTATATAAACGGTGCACACACCCAGACGGGGCAGAGAGCATTCCGGCCATGACTATCCTGGGACACATGCTGTGCGACATGTAGCTTGGCTGGCGCTGATCTACCAGCCTTCTGAGAGGATTGCCATCTACATTACCGACTAACTCTAACGAACATCTAGAACTACATACAAGATGGTTGGATTGTTTATCTTTTTTTCCTTGTTTGTAATGCTGATTAATTTGCTTTGTCTAATTATCGCAGCTCACTTCTTGTATGCCAGATTGTGATTATTTCAATAAATCATGAACAATAAATAAATAAACTAATCTTGCATCTTTTGTGTCTCGCCTTTGCATGCATGAGTAATAATACGAAAGAAGTAAGATCTGTTTTCATAGCTTTCCTGGGGAGTTAGAGGGTAATGGTCAGGGTGCCATAATCACCTTCACCCCGTTTGGTTTGGGTTTGGGTGAGGCACTGTGAGCTAACCAGACGTTAGGCCAACAGTTACTAGTGATGTGGATGGACTCAGTATCCCGCCCTCTGTGTTTTGCCGATTTAAACATGCAGTTCTATCAGTATAGTAGGAACCACATAACACTCCATTCCAATCTACCCACTCCACAAAAATTTACCTGAAATCCACCCTACCCCAATCTAACCAGCACCACTCAAATCTAATTGAATATATCCCACTCCCTACCTTATTCTAATCTACCTCACTCCAATCTAACCCAGACTACTACACTCCCGTCTACCCCACTCCAACCCAATCTACCATGCCAATTTACCCCACTCTGATCTACCCAATCCACCTCTCTCTATTCTATCCCACTCCACTCTATCCACTCCATTCTATTCCACTCCAATCTACCTCAACCCACCGCACTCCATGCCACCAACTTTTAGCTATGCTGAACAGCAGCCACACTGGTGTACAACATGGCTAAAGCACATTGCCAAAGGCAACAGCTCTTGCATAGGCCAGACCTATTGTCTTTGCCAATGCTTGTTTCCTTTCAGGCAGTAAGGGTTAGGAAAAAACAATAATTACCCTCACACCCTGGAAGAATGCTTCAGGCACCCTGGGAGAAAACTTCCACAGAGTGTGGGCCATGAGTTTTTTGTTTTCCAAAAACGACCTCTGGCTTTGGGAGTTTGTTTTAAAAAAACACAAAAAAATTGTAAAGTCTGACAGCCTGCCATCATGACTATTGATACCATCTATCAATCTTTTCCTAAATTGACAGGAACTGCCATGACGTCCGTCCCTGTCATATAGAGAGTTGTTTTCCAGACCAGCGGACAACTGTAAATTTGGCTTGTGTAGGTCCCTTGGGATGGGGCCATCCTGACGGAATAAACTCTGTCCACCAAACTCTAAATCAGGCCCTTAGTTTGATTTGAACATAACATGATAAATAAGTTAAATAAATCAGTAGTTTGTCAGAATACATGGGAGCACGCAATCCCTGTATAAAAGCCTGTCTCTAATCTACTCACCAGTGATAAGAAAATGACATATGTATACTTAACTGTAATAAGTTATTACAGTTGAAGTTTGATGTCATAGTGCCTGCTGCCAGCAGGCCACAGAGCATAATTACAGGGGCAGTTTATATAATATAAATAAGAACTTACTTTTCATTCTTCTGATCAGTGATCAGCAGAAAGGTGATGTTTATTGCAACATGTATTTTTCACTATGGGTCAGTACAGGAAAGAAAATCTCTCTGCATGTTGCTACACATTATTTTAATCTGATTTACATTAATATAATTCTGAAATCTTTTTGCAACAAATTACTAATTGCTTTTCTGTCTGTTTTACTCTTCATGCCTGCAGCCGTACCATCTATTACATATGAAAGTGCAAGACATCAATGATTTAAGAGGATTGTGAGACAGGTGATGGTGTGACAGTGCATTATAAGGAATAAGATACCCTCTGCCGTGCATTAAAAGGATATTGCAAGTCACCTCGGAGATCCAGGACCATATAATAGAACTCTGTCTTCTGCCTTGTTCCTCTGTAAAGTCATGGAACTTCTTAGTGGCTTGCAATATTCTTATTATGCACAGCAGGAGTACTTTCCCCCCATATTTAACACAGGGATACATACAATCCCCGTATACAAAGCTGTCTCAAAAGTCTTTACTACAGCAGAGTTGTGATGTCTCTAGACATCTACATCGAAAAACATGGAGTAGCTGGTCAGTTCTAATAACTCACTATAGTTGATCTGTGATGTCATAATGCTTGCTGCCAGAATCAGCAGTCAAAGTGAAAGGGAGATTACAGAGCAGTTCATACAACAAAAACAAGATCTGGCTTTTTGTTCTTATAATTGTTTTTCTACAACGAATAGTGATTTGCTGAAAATAGGTGTTATAGGCACATGTTTAATTTTTGCATATAGTTCATTACGAGAAAGAAAGATCACCCTATTTGCTACTCACTTTAAAATACAGCCCATTTTGTATCTAATTTAAAATGATGGTGTGACCAGGTATATAAGTAATCAATATATCCTCTGCAATACATTGAGATGATTTGCAATATCCTTTGGAGTTCCGTGACCTTCTGAAGTAACTCGGTCTTTGGCCTCATTCCTCTGTATAGTCACAGAGCTCCTTGATGACTTGCAATATACTTCTTATATATCCCAGGGGCTACATTATGCATCCCATGTATAATATGTGCTTAATGAATAATAACCAAGAAGCAGAATTAAAATGTTTGTTGCAGGAAGTGCAGTTTGTTTATACGAATGCCTTAATTCAGGTATATTAAGTACACATATAAACTGGTTAGCAGTCATCTAGTTCGAAACACTTGACATTTCTCACTACAATTCTTAATTGGTACTAAGTTGAAACACACAACGTCTGATTCATAAGTAAATAACTGTCATTTAAGGCCATGGCATCTTCTGTCCCGGGATATCAACAATACACAATAGCAGTCATTATTCTCAACAGTTGACAAAATCAGCAATAAGACACTCCTGGCTGTACATAGAAGCTGTTCCTAATACCAGTGCTCCAAATTACATGGGAAATGTGCCCAGAATTCCTGCAATTCGTTGGTTCCTTAAACCTCTGTTCCAAACATTGACCTTTTTAGGACTCTCTGTGCATCTTCAGCTAGATTGTTCAAAAATGTATTTAACATGTAGTACGTAGTTGCAAAGGACATACCCCCTGCTGCCAATGAACCAAGTATAGGTATAAACCTCATCACTTCTTCGGCAGCTGTCGCTACAGCAAACACTGCGGAACCAGCAAGCAATTTGATCAGCAAATCATTTGTTATTTCTTTAGATAGTGGGGACTTGATGACACATTTCAGATTAGCCACAGGAATATCTACCTTCCTGGCGAGTTTCTCTAGGGAGTCGTCATCCAGACCAAAACTCATGCAATATTTTGAGAGGTATTTCTTCAAAATATAAAGGTCACATGCAATGGAGAGACCTGGGATGGGAACAGCAGCCACCCCACAAGACACACTAGCTACCATCCATAGCTGTTTCTTCATAATTTCTTTTTTCTTCTCCAATACTTTTATGGAGATGGTTGGTAGGGATAGGAGCAAGGCATGTCGTTTGTGGGTTGGAAGCTCCTTCTCCAAGGTCTCCTCTAAGAGCTCAAATTCAAATTTATCCAGCTCAAAGCTAGACATGAGGTACACACGGGGGTTCTCCACACCCGCCGTCTTTAGACATTCAATGCAATTTTCCCTGATCTCCTTCATGATCTTCTCCTCATTATAAGTAGACTTCCGACGTTTCTTAGATGCATCCAAATCTTGATCAACTTTTGAACGAACAAAGTAGAACTTTTTCCCCATGTTATTGATTTCACGGGCAAGCTTAGCATGGTTAGATTTAAAGCGCTCTGTTGCAATGATTATGAAGAAATCGTAGCGCTCAAAACAAACTTGCTTCAGATACTCAGACGACCGGAAGGTTTCAGTTCCAATTCCTGGCAAGTCCCACACAGTAACATTTGGGAACAAAGGATGCACAAAGGAAGTTGGCTCCATTGTTGTCTCCACAACACCAGTCACAGCTGAAAATTCGTCTTCATCTTCTAGGCCCCTTAAAGCATTGACAAATGTCGACTTCCCTGAACCGGACTCTCCAGTGATGGCAATGTCAAGCTTTGAATTTTCTATTGAATCCAAGGAATTCATGAGATTTGCAGCTGCTCTAGGAAGATCACCTTCCTCTATGGCATTCTTAAACCTTTCAATTTCCTCTTCAGAAATTATGTCAAAAGCCTCGGGTTCATCAGTGGGATTGTTATTTGCCATCTCTAGTTACCTTTTTCTTCTCAAGTGCTTGATCAGCTACCTCAGTCGTACTGAAAAATAGAACTAAAACATGTTTACTGTTAGTTGTAGCATTTTCTTTGACCCAACAACCTGCAAAGACACAGATACACTATGTTGTGGATATAACTATGATCTTATAGAGTAGAAAAAATAAATTATACCATGAACATGTAAAAAGAAGTTTCTAGACTGCAAACAAGGCTATTGTTCAACACGGCTCTTATAATCACTAATGTAAAAGGAAGGAAAATTATAGCATCTTCAACATTTATTTGAAAGTTTGTTTTTTCACTTCAAATGTAGGGCTAGTCACTTCTTCCAGCCCCAAAGGCTGCTATGTTAGGTGCTAACTTTGTTGATTGGGGGCTCTGGTCTGATGCATACGTTCCAAGGTGTTGATTCCAAGTCTTGTAAAAGGAGCCATCATTTCGGAGAGCTACTAATCTTCAGAGCACAAAAGGTATTGGGTGGAATGCTTGAATTAATCTCATACACTGGTAATTACTCTGGTCACATTCCAGTCCATCATTTATTTGCCCAGTATGCCACTTCAGGCAGGACCCAGCCATATACAAATCAACCTGGGTCCTGCTCCATTAGAAACAGGTAAGCCCAACCCGCCAAGCCAGGTCCCTGATGAATGGGAAAACAAGCAACCCCAGACCAGTTTCAGCCTTTTTCGGCCCCATCAGTCGGGTGCACATAGTCCAATGGCACAGTGAACATGTGAACCATGACTGGGCGTATGCATCACACTTACGACATTGCACTGAGAAAAACAAAATGTGATGGGTGGCGAATTTGCCTAGATCAGGGTCTAGTGCTCACTGTGCTACAGTAAATAAGCTCTTCTTCCCTGCTGAGGTCTACATAGGATGAAACAGGTCTGAGGTTGCTTGTGGTCCTGTCTCACAAAAGGCAGTAGGAAACTAATAGGCTAATAGGAAAGTGGTTGTGGAGGTTTGGGACAGCATTAGAAGCAGAAGAAATGCTTTCAATTAATGTGATAGGGTGCTAAAGCATAAGTGACTTTATATCTAGAGAATCAGACATAAAAGAAAGAAAAGAAGGACCCTAAAATACCCAGGTAATGAATATGTGATGTGTTTGTTTTCAGCCACACCGTAATAAGACTTCAACTCATATCAAGTGGCCTAGAATTGTAGTATAGTAGCAGTAGTCTCTAAGCAAATCAGAAAAACAAGATCACACAGTTTGGTATATTCAACAGAATGAGTGCTTCCAGCCAAATATGTTTGACAAGTATAACTACCTAGGCCTCATTACAAATTTGTCCCTGAGACCCTTAGTAACACCTGAAATGGTTAATGCAAAAACTATAATAAGGGGCTTGCTACAATTCAGTCATCAGTTGGGGCTTTGCTCTTTGCAATGCCTGTTATCAGCCTGCAAAGCAAACGTTCTGCCCTTTTTAGGTCGAGTGCGCAAGCGCTCTGACGTGTTGTAATCTATTTGCGGGCTTTTAACCACACCCACCGCATGGCCATTACTATCACTCATTCATGGGCTTGCCTTTCAATAATCCTTTGTTATCATTGGTAAATGCTTTACGTTTGTCCCTCCTGGGGGCAGTTTAGTTACTGCCTTGGACAGCGATCCTGTTATATGTATAATTGCACGTTTGCTGATACGTTTGACTACAACCAAACTTCTTTTTCCTTTTGTGTCTCTCCTTTGCATTCACGCTCATGGTGGCAGTGGCACTTTGAATTGGAACACTTATGTCAACTGTTTTACTTTTCATTTTTCAATTTATGTGGCAAGAAAAGTCCAGTTAGGAATTTACAACGCTAATAGCTCTAACTCGAGCAAACGCGAGACACATTGCATTGCAAATGCTTGTTCTTATTGTATGTGCTATTTGGGTTCGGCTTAAAGCTACATGTTTAGATGCTGTAGAAGGGTTGTTGCTATGCAAGGCCACTGGCCAATCCAGTTACAGATCGATTTAGCCACTTTGCTCATCCACAGTGCAAACAATCCAGTTATCTGTTAGTTTTCTGGATATTAAGGACAAATGAAAACAACCTGCATTTGCCTTTTAAAAAAATAGAACTGGATAACTTCTGTGGGCTCGAGGTTAGGTCCTCGGTCTGTGACAATTACTTGGTAGCATCTCTATCTCTAAATTTTCTTTCAAGATGATCTAAAGAAACCTGTCTTCTAATGGTCTAAACACAAAGATTTGTCCTGGTTCCATAAAAAAGACCATCTGCATTAGACTTTCTGAACCCAATTCAAACAAGCATTTGCAATGTAACGGGTCCCGTGTTTGCTCGAGTTAGAGCTATTAGCGTTTTGAACTCCTAACCGGACTTTTCTTGCCACATAAACTGAAAAGTATTTCACATAAGCGAGCCGACGGCAGCCATGAGCGCGAAGCAGACACACAAAAGGAAACAGAAGTTTGCTTGCAGAGAAACGTATCGGCAAAAGTGTAATTGTCCATGAACAGGGTCGATGTCATGCAAAGTGCTCGATTACCGTCCAGTGAGATCGCGCTGCCCGCTAAATAAAAAGAAAAAGTAGTCCAGAAACCATACGGAAAACATTGAGCCTCGTATGTTTTCAGTAGTTGGCCGGTGCGCTCAAGGAGGGCGAAACACCGGAAAAGGCATGATGTGTGCATGCCTTTCACTAATGAAATTAAGCGAATTTTAAAAGGCAGGCCCACAAACCAACCAGACTGATGGGTGTGGTTAAAAGCCCAAAGTGAGATTACACCAGGGACAGAGCGATTTGCGCGCTCAACCCTAAAAAGGAAATATACAGGCAGAGACCTCCGCGCATGTCGATTTTAGCTTGTACCTGGGTGTGAATGTGAATCTCCACCTAGATGCAATTCAGAATTCCAGGCCAAGATTTATAACAAATAGGGGAGTGTGTGTTTGTCTACCCCATTCCATGAGATGTCTGGCACATACACACAACACAAAATACAATACTAAATTACTAATAACAACTTTACAGGCGTATTGTGGGCCTAAGTCAGGCAAGATTTGATTTCCTTTCTATAGGCATGGATCAGTATGACACCAGAATATTGCAGCCAGCCTAAATATTGCCTGACAAAAATATAGGGGGTCATTCTGACCCTGGCGGTAATTACCGCCATGGCGGAGGTCGGCGGTAGCACCGCCAACAGGCTGGCGGTGCACCGCTGGGCATTCTGACCGCGGCGGTTCAGCCGCGGCCAGAAACGGAAAGTCGGCGGTGTACCGCCGACTTCCCGCTGCCCTTGAGAATCCTCCATGGCGGCGGAGCGCGCTCCGCCGCCATGGGGATTCTGACACCCCCTACCGCCATCCGGTTCCTGGCGGTTCTCCCGCCAGGAACAGGATGGCGGTAGGGGGTGCCGCGGGGCCCCTGGCGGCCCCTGCAGTGCCCATGCCAATGGCATGGGCACTGCAGGGGCCCCCGTAAGAGGGCCCCACGGAGAATTTCAGTGTCTGCTTTGCAGACACTGAAATTCGCGACGGGTGCAACTGCACCCGTCGCACCTTCCCACTCCGCCGGCTCCATTCTGAGCCGGCGTCCTCGTGGGAAGGGTGTTTCCCGCTGGGCTGGCGGGCGGACTTTCGGCGGTCGCCCGCCGGCCCAGTGGGAAAGCCAGAATGACCGCCGCGGTCTTTCGGCGGTAACCGCTTGGCGGGCGGCGACCGCCGTCCGCCGCGGTCAGAATCACCCCCATAGTGTATTAAATATTGTTTGCAAACATATCCCCCTATTTGAGTTAGGAAGAGGAGATCTACTCCCAACAGAGCAATATATTGGAAGCAAGATTTACAGTGCAGTATTTATGTCAGGTGATAGTGACATCAGGCATTTTGTTTTTATATTGATATTTACATACTACTAAAATACCTACCCCTAAGCTATGTAGAACTAAACAAAGTTTAGGAAAACGGCCACTAGCACCCACGTCTGTTGCATTTCAGGTGACAGCAGCAACAACAACCTCTCCTTTGGCAGGGTTCCAGCCAGGACCACTATCACAACATAATCCTAGCACCCAGCCAGGTAGTCCTCGCTTCTATCATTTTTACAACCACAATCCTAAGAAGTGTCCATCTTTTTTGTCATAGCTCAACACTGTCATAAATATATCTTGTCTGGATGTGCCAAGATAATGACCTCCCCACATTGGGCAATTGTCCATGAATAGGCCTCAAATATGCTCATCCCAATCATGCTGTTTTATCTTTGCAGGTCCTTTTGCAAGCCCCTCTGCCACCAGCCACCACCTCAACTGCTGCTGTACAGCCCGCCTGGTCTTGTGAACTGGGCACAGACACCAGACAAATAGCAAAGCCTGATAAGTTAACACCCTTGCCATTAGATAGTAGTTTACGCATCATCCTCTCTGCACAAGTGTGAGGACAGAGAAAATGTGAACTAATAACATAAACACACAAATTAAACATGTCTTACCAGCAGGCATAAGTGGTGTGATGTTTCAGTATTCTGTATGTGTCTCTGTCCACAGCTGCAGTAACACAAAGTCTCCTGAAGTCTACATTATCAGAACATATCAGTAGACATCCTACAAGCAGCAAATCGACCCTCTTCTATCCACCAGTCAGGTACATCTCTGCTCCTCCCTACCATGTACAACCATTTGCATCTCATTGACCCCCTTTCTTATCTATAACAAATGTCTTTCCATTTATCAATGTGTCCATATGAATGGAATATGCCATATTCTTGTCTGACATTTATCAGCATCATATAGTCAAATCTAGCACAATTATTCTTATTCACACTGTCAGAACTCTAAAGATTATCTTTCTTCTTTTCCGCAGCTGCTACATCAGACAATACATGTCCACAGCCACCTGCTGGGAGCATTGGGGAACAGCTATGTTACAAGGTC
Source organism: Pleurodeles waltl (assembly GCF_031143425.1). Classification (NCBI taxonomy): domain Eukaryota; kingdom Metazoa; phylum Chordata; class Amphibia; order Caudata; family Salamandridae; genus Pleurodeles; species Pleurodeles waltl. Next base: position 1,896,083,081 of record NC_090440.1, read on the forward strand.
CGTCCAGTCCAGATAGCAAGCCACTGCTAGGTAAGCCAGTATCCTTTCACATGTCCATGACACATACCACATACCAAAAACAAACTACCTTTATATGCAAATATTATGGCTCAATTAATTAAGTCAAAGTGTTACCTATGCGTTTTTAATACATTTAAACATGTATTGAGACAGATGCCTCTCAACGTTCTCAAATGTCAAAGTGCCAAATATAATTTCCTTATCCCTGTGGCGTAAGGGGACTACCTGCCTAAAGATTATGCCATTCTATCCATGAACAAAAGAGAGTGTGCACTCCCAGGAGGAAACCCCTGCCACTTGCTATCTTAGTGTCCTACAAAACTGCAGAGAAAGAGAACATTGCACAGGAGAGCACCACACAGAACACCTCACTACCAGCCCATTCGTCTTTCTCATCATGAAGTTTTCCAGACTGCAAGCACCCAGGCACCAGAAAAAAGGCCACGGACACTAGTTCCACAGGACTCACCTCCCTACCAACCTAGCCTGGAGGTATACCAACTGCGTCCCATGTTTCACCCTTCCACACAGGTACACATCCAGTCTTCTCTTGAGCAGGAAACCCCAGGTGAGGTAGAGTTCTTTCCCTTTTGATTAGCCTCCTTACCACAAACTCCCAGATGTCAAACTTACCTTCAACGTGGAGGACAACATGGTTGCTGTCTCAAATGGCCATGCATGCTGCTGGGTTGGCATAGGCAAATGTGTCCCTCTGGGATGATGAGTTCTTTGGAGAACAGTCCTCTGTGTGGTGTGAGATCTGTGAAATGGGTGGGGAAGGGTGGGCCAGTCGGAGCATTTCCACCTGCCAACAAGACCTCCCAAGGGTTGATGGAGAAACAGGCTAGGGTTTTGGAGAACTCTAACAAAAGCCTCCAGGACCTTGTTAATTTGCACTGGGAACATATTGGGTTGTCAAGGCAGAAGGACGCGGGTGTCATGACAAGGTCATGCAGCTTATACAAGCCCTTGCTCACAGGGTTCTGTCTCAAGTTGCATGACCAAGACAGGCACCTCAAACAGTATGGTGTCAACAAATACTAGCATTTTATTTACCCATCTAGGACATGTAATCTTGATGAAGGCCAATTGAACTTATTACACTATCACACTTGCACTCTCAATACAAACCTTGTTGGAGGGAATGCATTTCCATTGTGTAATGTAACATTGACCTTTCTCACTGGCCTAACAGGGAGGGTCTATTTGAAACAGATGGCACTGTATTTTTGACCGTTTTATGGAGTGGTAACAAGTGTTTAGTGTGGTCTAGTTGGGCTTGCCTGAATCTTTTATGTGAAAAAAGCATTTATATTGGGCCACCAACACAATTTTCATCCAACAAATTATAGGAAGACTATTAGCAACGGAGATATTATTTGTAATAATTTTTACCAAAAGGGATTTTTTAAAGCACATTGGTTGAAATGCACCATTATTTACAGACAATTGATATAGTTGTAAAGAGTGCTGACAGTTCTTCCTCAAAGCAGTGGTAAATTTGATAATTTTGAAACGCGGTGGTCCCAAAAAACTGGACTTGATTTAAAGGCATCTTTGGATGGAGGATTGAGAGGAGGTCCCCACTGAGTGTCAAGGAAAATTAATGCAAATTGTACATTTAAAAACAAAGTGTCAGACAGAATGTAAGGAACCCATCCCTATCACACCACCCTGGACTCCCTCGAGTGTCTAGTTTGCAGAAATGTCTGGGCTTGGTAGGTTTCGCTGGGTGGCAGCCGAAGCTGGACCCAAATGTCCTGGGCGTACCCTACGCAAAATCTCTATTGACTGCATTTGGGTGAGGTGTCAAACCTTTGCTATCCCATAGAGAAAGTGCATAAGAAATGTCAAAATAATGTATTTTGGAGAAGTGCAAGAATGATAAATTATGTAAAATTACTTGGGTAAAATCAAATTATAAATCACAGAAAACAACATGCCTTTCAAATCCCATTCTTGAATATGGGATAAAATTATAAAGGAAGATAGACTCTCACCGATTAAGTGTGGCAAGCTTAATCATCAGATTTCCCATCCTAGCATGAGAGAGCCTCCTTTTGCATTGTCTGACATATGCACAGAAGTCCCACAGCATGCAGAGTTTACAGGTGGGCATGTATGTTTAGTTAGAGAGGTGTATGTCTGTAGAATGACCTATGTGAGTAGGAATCAGGGCAGATATCTGTGCCTTGCCTTCTACCTATACAAAACATGTTGAGGCTAAGCTCTGACTATCTCTTAAAGTATCTGTCTCACCCAGAGTCCTTATTAATATTGTGTGGGTACCAGGTGAATGTTTACTAATACCTCCCCATGACAGCCTGCTTAGTGTCAGGAAGACTTATCTTTTGTGTGCCTTTAGCTCACTGATGGTGCTAATTCCAACTCATTTCACTGTGTGGTAGTAAGTTGGTGGGTGTTAGAGGATATCTTGTGGACCCATTCATCAGACAGCGTGAGCATATCTACATTTGAAACCCGGGGCACAGTTCCTAGGGCAGAGTCTCCCAAGTTCCCTAAAGAACATTCCCATGAAAGATTAAGGACCTTAGGGTTTAGCAGACAGGGTACTCACTCAAACATCTGTCCACCGTTATGTGCAGTGCACTGTAATGCACTTGTAATGGCACACATGGAAGATCTGCCATGTTTTCAAGGAGGATAAAGGTAGCAAAGAAGCTACTGGCATGACCTATATGTACCCATTTACTGGAGTCCATAAAAACGCAGTTGCTCAAATCTAATTTAGGAAGAAACACAGTTTTGGATTATGTTACTGCTTTGAATGAGAACTATTAGAAATAGTAATAGATTTTCCAAATTAGATGGAACAATTTGAAACCCTGTATAGCAAGTAATAGCGGATGATGGGTTTAGTTATACATGCACTACCATTTAAAGTTGTATACTAATTCTTAATTTGATTGCTCCACCTTAGTCAGGTTTTCAGAATTTCACTTTTGCGTGGTAAAGAGTGAAACAAGTTGGAAAACAGACGGCTGTCTCAGATGGGTACTGGGGACCATAGTAATGACTCTCCTGCTTCTTTCCTTGCAGAGTACAAACTCTGCATCTGTGATATGGATGACTCTTTTTCTCTGTTGCCGGAATGCGGTCAGCAAAGTGCCCATATTGCAGCCTTGCAACGTATGGGCATAACAGATAAATGAGAAGCTTCTACAGCAATAGGGCTATCAACGTGATTACATGTGAAGTTTTTAATGTGATTTTACCTGCTCTTCTGACTTCCAGTCTCGCCTGTCAGAGCAGACCTCAGCCAACCGCCATTTTTGGTGCCGGTTTAGTCTTTTGTCAGAGTTATGGGGGAGTCTTTCTATCAGGTTAGAACCTAGAATATGTTACTCTAGAGACCAGTTGCTATCAATTGTTAAACAGCATAGCCCTTCCCATGTGCCTTACCTTGACAAGGTAAGCTCGATGGGCCTTTCTCTGCACCCACCAGATGAAGTACACACGCCATTCTGAAATGCGGACTTGTAAATGCCAGGTCATTGATAAAGCAGGCTACTGAAGTTGACCTACTACTAGAATCCGGTAACTTGGACAACTTCCGACTCAGCAGTAGAGTTGGGCCTGGCCTGTCCTACAGGCTTTAAAGTCCTTCATAAACCATGGGTTGATCAAAAAGGAGGAGGAGTTGAGATAATTTATAAGGAAAAATTGAATTTCTCCTCACTTGTGCTTGATGAGCTAGGAGGTCCAGGAGTGCTGGGTTTTACGCTGAAAACTTAGAAAGGCAATACTTTGTCAGGCATTCTGTGCTACAGACCTCCTGGTCTTCCTAGTCAACAACTTCACCCTTTGTTGGAAGTTTTTTCCCAACATGGCGCTCGCCCTCTTGAATTTTTTCATACTGGTGGATTTTAACCTATGGGCAGAGGACGATCTATCACCTCCTCTCAAAGAACTTCTGAACTCTTGTGAAGTCTTGGGCCTTCGACAGCAAGTACAGGGCCCCACCCATTAGGCAGGACACACTCTCAATCTTCTCCTTTCCCCTGATGGGTTGGTCTCGTTAAAGATATTGTACCCCTACACTGGACTGATCATGCCCTAATCTCATTTCATGTGCACTTAAAGAACCTTGCCACCGCAGGTGGGCGACTAACTCAACGAGAACTGGAAGGCTATGGCATAAACTGATCAAGCCTAGCTCTTTTTAATCTATTAAATACTTTTGACCTTACAAACTTAGTAGATTCCAATTATATGGTATTTGAGTAGGGGATTTTGCAAACTTTGGATAAAGTTATTCCCAGCACCAATTTAAAACCCTGTAATAGACTATCCGGACTCTTATACAATTAGCCTTTAAAAACTCTTATCTGTGTGCAGGCAATTGGCAAGAAAATGGTGCAGTAGGTATTCTAAAGCAGATAAACAATGCTTTGAAGTTCTGCTACAGGAATACAAAAGAGAGGTGAATAAAACGAAGGCTGAATACTTCACCAATGCTATCACTGCTGCCACCAATAGTGTTAGAAAGGTCTTTGATATCCTGCTAGAAGTTATCTCACCCAGACTGTATAAAGCAGGATATTATAACATTACAAGAAATTTGCGATGATCTGGCTGATTTCTTTGAACAGAAAATGTGTAAAATTATGGTAGAGATTGACACCTCCTTTCAGCCATCCTTGCATGGTTCAAACTCTCCTAATAATTTGTGGAGCGTGGATAAAATCAAGGATTGATACAATGGTATAGAAGTACCACTGCCAGGAGCCGCTATGATCCAGACTAGATCTGAGTTACCTTAGAGCCCTGTAGGTAGGCTAGAGAGTTTTAAACCCTTTTCGGAGGAATGTTTCGATCTACTGCCATGTCAACTTCATCGGGATCGCCTCTAGATCCCCTTCATCCTAGACTATGGAAAGAGTTTGGAGATTAACTCTTTATTTCCACATGGCAATTGTGCCATCAATCGCTGTTGATGGGTGAGGTATCAATTCTGTGGAAAAATGCAATAGTTACTACCCTTCTAAAAAAACCTTTGGCAGATCCATCAGTCTTGAGCTTCTATAGGCCTATCTTACACTTGCCTTTCCTGGTGAAAACATTGGAGTGATATGCGGGTAGGAGTCTGTCCCAGTTCCTGGAAGCCTCATCTCTATTGGAGGGCGAACAATTTAACTTTAGACCTGGACATGACACTGAGCCTGTGCTATGGGCGAGCTGAGGATGAGGGGTGTTAGTGGCCAGTCTATAGTCTTAATCATGCTTGACTTGTCAACTGCTTTTGATACTGTCAATCATAATATTCTCCTGGAAAGATTAGCCTCAAGTGGGGTTGTAGAGTAGCACTTAAGTGGCTGCAATCCTACCTCTCTATCATTGTCGCTCTGCTTGCTTATCGATCTGGATTACAGTTTTTGCAACATGGAGTTTCTCAGGGCTCTGCAATAAGCCCAATCCGGTTCAACATTTATATGAGGCCACTTATTACTATCATAAAGGCGCATAACATCAGGGTGGTCAATTATGCTGATGACACACAGTTGATTTTCTCCCTCAACAATAGTCTGCTGAATGCAGAGGCAGACTTTCAGGACTGTGTATCATATATTGCTAAATGGATGAGCCTTATCTCCCTTAAGGTCCATGGGGATAAAAAAGAATTTCTGTGTTGTTCAGCAAGCAGGTTCCCCATGAAGATTTAGATAATATCAGACTTGCCCTAGAAGATAGGCACTCAGCCACATTAGTGCTATTAGATCTGTCCGCAGCATTTGACACCATCTCACAGTCTTACTTCATAGACTGGTGGATATTGGTGTCGGAGGGGAAGCCTTGGGCTGGCTGAAGAACTTCCTGAGCGAACGTACCCATATGGTGCCAATGGACTGATTCTGATCTCGAACCATTGCCTTGGACATGGGGGTGCCACAGGGCTCTTCCCTGAGCCCCATCTTTTCTAACATCTAGTGGCTTCACTGGCACATGTGACAAAATCTTTTGTTTTCAAGGTGATATCATATGCATATGATCCCCAACTGGTTATCACCATTGGACCTAATCTAGAATGTACTAAAGAAAGATTCTGAGAATGTATGGGTCAAATTGCTGCCTGGATGCGGAAGAATTGTCTTCAACTTAACTCAGGTAAAAAGGAGATCCTGCTCTTTGGAAAGGCTCAATCTGTGTAGTCTGAGGACTCGTGGCCTCAGGACCTGGGATCCGCCCCTACTCCAAAAACTGCAGTGAGAAACCTCAGTATCATAAGAGATGAAGATCTTTCCATGAGTGAACACATAAATGCCATTATGGGATCTTGCTTCTCAAACATGTGCCTCCTTAGGAAAGCATTCCAGTGGCAACCTCTTCAATCTAGGAAGTCTCTTATCCAGGCCATCATAGGGAGTAGGTTGGACTATGGCAATGTCTTAATGGTAGCTATGAATGAAGGCCATTTTTCCAAATTTCAGGTGGCACAAAATATAGCTGCACATAAAATCTGTAATTTGCTGCATCATACTCCTTCAGAACCTTTTCTCAGAACCCTTCATTGGCTGCCCATAAAAAATGCTCATTGTTTAAGCTCCTTTGTCTGGTACATAAATCCCTGTACAGAAATGGGCCCCTCTACCTGCCAGGCAAATTACATCTGTATGCCCCCATTCACAGTCGCAGAGCCAGTCGGAAACTTCTCCTTTGTCCTCGGCGCATTCGCACCATGAAATATGAGGGCCACGCTTTCTCATATCTGGCCCCTAGCATTGGAAGCAGTTGGCAACACATTTACGTTCATATTCAGAACTTAAGTGGTTCAAAAAAATCTCTTAAAACTTGCCTTTTTAATTTCTGTTAATTAGCTAATTTACCTTGTTGAAATTTTCCTTCTCAGGTGCTGGAAGGATGTAAAAGCGGCGAGAGGCCCTCGGAGGGTGATCGTTGTGCTATGTTAGAATCCATTCAATAATATAACATACCATGACACTTCCGTCAAAATTGTGGCCCCTCTCCACCAGTGAAGAGATTCAACCACCATACACTGTCTGGAATCTTCGAGGATTATTTGGTGATAGGTTATGTCTGTAAACTTCTATCACGATAGTTGCTGGCACCTGCTTCTCATTGCTGCAAGGCCCTAGGAAGCTGTTACCTCTACTACCTACGCAAGTTAAGTTTCTTGCGGTGCGAAGTGTGATACTACGTAGGCTGGACTATTGTGGTGCTATTTTCCTTGGCTTTGCAGGGCAAGAGTTCGGTACAGCTACGAGAAAGACTTAGAGGCCACGCCCCCGGAAGAGCCCTTCGCTCGAGCTCTGCACACCTGCTCTGTACACATGAGTTCCGAAACGTTTGTCCAGGTGGACGTGCCTTTACAATTAAGGCGGCTCAATTATGGAAAAAATTGCCTCCGACCCTTAGATCATCTTCAGATTTGCAACAGTTTAGGAAAGCTTTAAGGACAGCTTTTCCCCTGACACATTTCTGCTTCACTACACGAGCTCTTCTGCCTGCAGAGTAGAACCGGTTTTCATTCCTCAGTGCCGGGATACCAGGTTTGGTGACAGCTGCGCTTTATATATGTCATAAACAAATATAAACATATGTTTTACAATAGACAGAATTGTGTACTGCACTTGTCATTTTCTGGATGGTCTTGTGGTAATGCAGCATACAATGCAGAATCAAAAAACGATCTCTGAGCAAGACAGATGGGAAGCTGGGTGTGGCCCAAACTGAACAAATAGTAAGACTGTACTGTCCGTTTGTGCAATATTCTTAATAGCACTATAGGCCGGCAATGTTTTTCAATTCCCGAAAGAAAGAGGGAGTCCATAGACTGCCCTAGAATTAAGCCCCAGAGTGCCTCTTTGCTTATTCAGAAACGACATGCAAAAGTGTTTGGCGAGCAAGTTCCTCGAGAAACACGTCATCCACAAAAAGATGGAAGAAACCAATGGGCAGAAAATGTGCAGCAGTGACTTCACATGCAGCATGTGCAGTGAATGGAGGAATTGTGACTGATATCTATTAGGGGACTGCAAATGAGCACTCTTCCTGTGCTTTGCGTGGTTCCTGCCTGCACTCTGGATTGGGCTACACCTGTGCGACGTCTCAGCTTGTGCTTGCGAATGAACACCACACCTGCCCTGTTGTGTTGCTCGGCAATGTCCCTGAGATACAGTGGGAGACGAGTCGTTGTCAAATGGAACCAGGCCTCAGAGATCTCCTCCATTATTTGAGTTAAGACTTTGGCAGCAGTCGTCCGACCAGACGCCATCTCCGTTTCCCACCTATAACTTTTTTTCCTCAAATATTGTTCGCGAAGTAGATTGCAGAGGTATTCATAAAAATGTTAATGCACTAAGTATTCTATGCGTGTGATATGAGCTGAAAGTGAGAATTTAATACAATGCTGTGCAACTGAGAGTGTTGTACAAAAGTAAGAGAGACAGCAAACACCATTGGAGCAATAGAGAAATAAAATGTCTTCGCTATTACGTTTGCACATTCTCCAGCCAGGTAAAAAAAAGAGCCTACAAGAAACAATTTTAAAAATACTTCAACTTGCAACACAAACCTCAAGGCAAATTGACTCAGTAGTCCCTGGCACTTAAGTGAACTACTCTGTGTGAAAGGGCAGAATGCCTTCACTCTCACTGATGCAAGTCAGTGTCTGAAATGGGATTACCCATTGCTCTATGCTGTAATGGGGAAAGAAATATGTGAATGACACAATAACAGACCCATAAGTAGGGCTGCTGAAAAACAGAAAGGCTACAGGGATGTTATAGTTAGATTCACGTTTTACACACACAAAAACATAGAAATTCAGCAGTTATATTTATACTTATGTTAAGAAACTATAACTTGTGGCCTAAAGTTTGCTTAAACTTAACAGCACAAGTTATAGTTTCTTCAGATAAGCATGACTATGAGATTGTACTATATTAGGTACTTTTGATAGGCCCTAAAATCAGGTGAACAGTCTGTCTGCTGCTAGTCTACTGCTAGACGACTGCTTAAATAAGGACAGCTGAGCATCTCAGGGGTTGGAAGTGTAAAGTAATAGCAGGATGCCTACATAGGGAAACACCAAAAGCTATAGGCTGCTCTTGAATAAAGCAGTAACCTCATTATAAAAGCAGAGTGAGAGGGAATATATATAGTAAATATTGCAAACGTTTTAAGCAAATATCAAAAAGGAGATTTTGCAGATGCATGAACGGATGTCTAGTTATAAACATATACCAACGTTAATAGTAATAAAATAATTATGGTATTACATGCCCTACCTCTGCTTTGCAGTGTGAAATCCTTGGAGTGAAAGTAGCTGTTGGCTCTGACGGTATCTGCTCTCCTCTACGTGGACTCAGCAGGGTCTGCGGTGCCAGTCTGATACACCAGAGCATAAATCTCTTCAATTGGCCTATCTCTAGGAGACGCCGTGCTGTAAACCGGGGTGGAATATAATTTCGTGGAAACCATGTGCTTTACATTTTTTAAACAGGGAAGTCCAAAGTCCACCTCCGTTGCTAAGCATGTGAGGCTGCTGTTAGTTTGAGTGCTCACGGTGTCAGCCTTTGCAAGAAGAGAAGTGTTTTATGCAAAGGAGGCATCATAGCTCACACCTAGAAGTGTCATCTGTTGTGGCATTGTCTGCTTTTTCTCTTGGGCTTTTCTTTCTTTATTTCTGCTGCTGTCTTCTCTTCCACCATCAGGGACACTGCTGTAGAGTTGCGTTGGTGTTGTGGGCCAATGAACCAGGCAGATAGGGGCCCTCATTACGAGTCTGGCAGTCGCAGGAACGCAAGACTTGCGGTGGCGGTCCCTCCCCCAACAGGCTGGCGATGGGACCTTCACATGATGACCATGGCAGAGCCGCCACGGTCGGACCACCGACTCCGCCAGGCCGCTGCAAGATGGCAGCCCGGCGGGCCCGTTGGTTTTCATCCTCCAGGGCAGCGCTGCTTGCAGTGCCGCTCTGGGGATAATGAGTTCCCATACCACCAGCCTTTCCATGGCGGCTGGTGGAATGGGGGCGTTGGGGGCCCTGGGGTACCCTGCACTGCCCATGCACTTGGCCTGGGTAGTGTAGGGGCCCCCATGCACAGCCCTGTTATGCATTCCACTGCCCAAATTACGGGCAGTGGAATGCACGATGGGTTCTGCTGCTCCTGCCTCACCGCCACATTGGTGCCGGCTCCTAATGGAGCCGGTGCCAATGTTAAGGCCCTGTGCACCGCAGGTGAACTCCTTATGGGGCTGGCGGGGTTCAGGCTGCACACACCTCTGCCGCCTGCTAAACCCGTAATGAGGGCCTCAGAGTCTCAGATCCAGTCGGAGATTTCTCTTATGTCCTCGGCGCATTCGCTCCATGAAATATGGGGGCAACGCTTTCTCATATCTGGCCCCCTAGCATTGAAAGCAGTTGGCAACACATTTATGTTCATATTCAGAACTTAAGTAGTTCAAAAATCTCTTCAAACTTTCCTTTTTAATTTCTGTTAATTCCAATTTACCTTGTTTAAATTTTCCTTCTCAAGTCCTGTAAGGCTGTGAAAACGCTGAGAGACCCTCTGGAAGGTGATCGTTGTGCTCTGTTAGAATCCATTCAATAACATAACATAGCATTACACTTCCGTCTAAATTTTGGCCCCTCTCCACCAGTGAAGAGATTCGACCACCAGATACTGTCTGGAATCTTCGAGTATTATTTGGTGATAAGTTATCCCTGTAAAAACATATCACGAAAGTTGCTGGCACCTGCTTCTCATTGCTGCAGGGCCTTTGGAAGCTGTTACCTCTACTACCTAGCAAGTTAAGTTTCTTGTGGTGCTAAGTGTGATACTACGTAGGCTGGACTATTTTAGTGCTACTTTGCTAGGAGCTCCTGATTATTTAGTTAATCGATGGCTCCGAGTCCAGGTAGCGGCAGCCAAACTAGCACTTAACAGACGCCGCAGATCTTCTGCCTTCGAAGCCTTGAAGCACCTGCACTGGCTCCCGATGAAGCAGAGGATCAGTTTTAAAGCAGTGTGTACCGTGTTCAAGGCTTTACAGGGCAAGAGTCCGGCACAGCTACGAGAAAGACTTAGAGGCCACGCCCCGGAAGAGCCCTTCCCTCGAGCTCTGCACACCTGCTTTGTACACATGAGTTCAGAAACGTTTGTCCAGGTGGACGTGCCTTTACAATTAAGGCGGCTCAATTATGCAAAAAATTGCCTCCGACCCTTAGATCATCTTCAGATTTGCAACAGTTTAGGAAAGCTTTGAGGACAGCTTTTCCCCTAACATATTTCTGCTTTACTACACGAGCTCTTCTGCCTGCAGAGTAGAACAGGTTTTCATTCCTCAGTGCCAGGATTTCAGGTTTGGTGACAGCTGCGCTTTAGAAATGTCATAAATAAATAAAATAAATATAAATATATGTTTCACAATAGACAGAATTTTGTACTAAACTTGTCATTTCCTGGATGGTCTTGTGGTAATACAGCATACAATGCAGAATCAAAAAACGATCTCTGGGCAAGACAGATGGGAAGCTGGGTGTGGCCCAAACTGAACAAATAGTAAGACTGTAGTGTCCGTTTGTGCAATATTAATACCAATATAGGGCTGCAATATTTTTCAATTCCCAAAAGAAAGAGGGAGTCCATAGACTGCCCTAGAATTAAGCCCCAGAGTGCCTCTTTGCTTATTCAGAAACGACATGCAAAAGTGTTTGGCGAACAAGTTCCTCGAGAAACACGTCATCCACAAAAAGATGGAAGTAACCAATGGGCAGAAAATGTGCAGCAGTGACTTCACATGCAGCATGTGCAGTGAATGGAGGAATTGTGACTGATATCTATTAGGGGACTGCAAATGAGCACTCTTCCTGTGCTTTGCGTGGTTCCTGCCTGCACTCTGGATTGGGCTACACCTGTGCGACGTCTCAGCTTGTGCTTGCGAATGAACACCACACCTGCCCTGTTGTGTTGCTCGGCAATGTCCCTGAGATACAGTGGGAGACGAGTCGTTGTCAAATGGAACCAGGCCTCAGAGATCTCCTCCATTATTTGAGTTAAGACTTTGGCAGCAGTCGTCCGACCAGACGCCATCTCCGTTTCCCACCTATAACTTTTTTTCCTCAAATATTGTTCGCGAAGTAGATTGCAGAGGTATTCATAAAAATGTTAATGCACTAAGTATTCTATGCGTGTGATATGAGCTGAAAGTGAGAATTTAATACAATGCTGTGCAACTGAGAGTGTTGTACAAAAGTAAGAGAGACAGCAAACACCATTGGAGCAATAGAGAAATAAAATGTCTTCGCTATTACGTTTGCACATTCTCCAGCCAGGTTAAAAAAAGAGCCTACAAGAAACAATTTTAAAAATACTTCAACTTGCAACACAAACTTCAAGGCAAATTTCCTCAGTAGTCCCTGGCACTTAAATGAACTACTCTGTGTGAAAGGGCAGAATGCCTTCACTCTCACTGATGCAAGTCAATGGCTGAAATTGGATTTCCCATTGCTCTATGCTGTAATGGGGAAAGAAACATGTGAATGACACAATAACAGACCCATAAGTAGGACTGATGAAAAACACAAAGGCTACAGGGATGTTATAGTTAGGTTAACGTTTTACACACAAAAAACAACAGAAATTCAGCAGTTATAGTTATACTTATGTTAAGAAACTATAACTCTTGGCCTAATGTTTGCTTAAACTTAACAGCACGAGTTATAGTTTCTTCAGATAAGTATGACTATAGGTATAACTACATCAGCGGAATTTATTTTGTGTGGGTAAAACTGAACCTAACTATAATGTTCTTGTCACGTTTGTTTTTTGAGTGAATTTCTATGTTTTTGTTAGCATAAAGTACTTTCTCTTTCTCCGTCTTTCCAATCTGTGTGGTTTTCCCTGTTTTGTGCCTGGTATATATCTGATGTGGGAAACTAAGTGCTGGCCCCCAAAAATAAGTTACATGGCCCTTACTGGCAACGACCGTGTCAAATTAAGCAATGATGGTTACTTTTACTACCCCTGATGAGATGTTGAAGCGCTTCATGCCTGGCAGCATGCTGTTTCACACCCCAAACGTAATGGTTAATCCAGTGGTTATTGGGATTGGACTTGCCTCTCAAGGAAACTATGCCATGCTTTTACTCCATTGTCTTTTTTGTGGATTAAATAAGTAGGAGAGGATCATTCAAAGAAAAAAGAAGAGGCGACAATTAGATGTTTTAGGTCAATGTCAGCATTTTCAAATAGGGTTTTTAGGAAAATAGAGTAAACGTTTGAAATAGCATGCACTCAGGATGGAAAACTTGAGAAAAAAGCATACGTATTCAAATATGCATGTGAGATTGTACCATATTAGGTACTTTTGATAGGCCCTAGAATCAGGTGAACAGTCTCTGCTGCTAGTCTACTGCTAGACCACTGTTTAAATAAGGACAGCTGAGAATCTCAGGGGTTGGAAGTGTAAAGTAATGGCAGGATGCCTACATAGGGATACACCAATAGCTTTAGGCTGCTCTTGAATAAAGCAGTAACCTCATTATAAAAGCAGAGTGAGAGGGAATATATATATAGTAAATATTGCAAACGTTTTAAGCAAATATCAAAAAGGAGATTTTGCAGATGTGGGAATGGATGTCTAGATATAAACATATACCAACGTTAATAGTAATAAAATAATTATGGTATTACATGCCCTACCTCTGCTTTGCAGCGTGAAATCCTTGGAGTGAAAGTAGTTGTTGGCTCTGACGGTATCTGCTCTCCTCTACGTGGACTCAGCAGGGTCTGCGGTGCCAGTCTGATACACCAGAGCATAAATCTCTTCAGTTGGCCTATCTCTAGGAGACGCCCTGCTGTAAACCTGGGTAAAATATCATTTCGTGGAAACCATGTGCTTTACATTTTTTAAACAGGGAAGTCCAAAGTCAACCTCCGTTGCTAAGCATGTGAGGCTGCTGTTAGTTTGAGTGCTGATGGTGTCAGCCTTTTGCAAGAAGAGAAGTGTTTTATGCAAAGGAGGCATCATAGCTCACACCTAGGAGTGTCATCTGTTGTGGTCCTGTCTGCTTTTTCTCTTGGGCTTTTCTTTCTTTATTTCTGCAGCTGTCGTCTCTTTTGCCTGTGTTCACCATCAGGGACACTGCTGTAGAGTCGCGCTGGTGTTGCTGGCCAATGAACCAGGCAGATATAGGCCCTCATTACGAGTCTGGCGGTCGCAGGACCGTCAGACTGACTGTGGCGGTCCCACAACCAACAGGCTGGTGGTGGGACTGCCACATAATGACCGTGGTGGAGCCCCTACGGTCGGACCACCGACACCGCCAGGCTTCCGCCAGCTGGCAGCCTGGTGGTCCCGGTGGTTTTCATCCTCCAGGGCAGCGTTGCTTGCAGTGCAGCCCTGGGGATACGCGTCCCCATACCACCAGCGTTTCCATGGCGGTTTACACCGCCATGGAAAGGCTGGTGGAATGGGGGCATCAGGGGCTTCTGGGGGCCTCTGCACCGCCTGTGCACTTAGCAGGGGCGGTGCAGGGGCCCCCATGCACAGCCCCGTCGTGCATTCCACTGCCCGAGATACGGGCAGTGGAATCCGCGACGGGTGCTGCTGCACCTGCGGCACTGCCACATTGGCTCCGGGTCCTAATGGAGCTGGCATGCCTCCGCCGCCTGCCAAACCCGTAATGAGGGCCATAGTGTTGGTATGTTTGTGGCTTTTATTAACGATCCTACCTGTTTTCGGGACTCAACTTTTATTCAAGGTCTGATGCACATGTCAGACAAAACCAAGTAACCTCACGTATGTGGGGAAACACTCCTCCTACCCTTCCCTGAGTTATATCATGGTACCACCCCTTTTGGGACAACACTACATTCATCCTTTGCCATAAGATTGAAAAAGAACATGATTTCAGAACAAAAGTTGAAGTCTGAACAGTTAACTTGGCTAAACAACTTGTAAGTAGCAGGTGAGCCGGGTCCCTCAGGTGACCACAGGACTAGCCCCACTGGTAATTCATGCTCAGCCAATCAGGGAGTTGGCACAATGCTGGATGGACCAGGGTTGGATTTTAGATGGTACTGTCCTTGGTCACTCCTTGCTGAAGACTCAACAGTGGACCCTTCTGCTCCTAGGGGTACAGTTGCTGTTGAGTTGGACTTTACATACTTGGGCGTAGAGGTTGGCAACAGGGTTTCAGGACTAGGTGGAGGTCTCCTTTCGTACTCTGGGAGGCCATGTGTGAATCGACTATTTGCGTTCTCACCTCTTACAGACTGCTCCAGTTCTCACCATCTAACAGGTCATTGGCTGTCGTGTCCACGGATGGCATACTTGGCACCCTTTTGAATTGGGAAACATTCCTGGTGATGACTTCTGTTCCTCTCTCTGCAGTCACCATAGTGCGTTTGACTGCAGTGACTGTCATTGGTCAACTTCAAAGAGCAGTCGAAACTTCCCACCTGGGTGGCGATCCTTAACAAGCACTGTGTCGCCTATTTGTATGGTGTTTTGCTTCGCCTGCAGTCATCGAAAGGTGTACTCATTGTTTTGTACTCTTTTTAGCTCTGAACGATTTGGGGGATTTGGCTGGTCAGCCAAAAGAGGATGGTGTAGAATGAGGTCAGTCAATGCCAGTCGTGGAGTGGGGTGTGAGTCAATAGTTCCAAAGGAAGTTGTAGCTGGCCCTCTCGATGCTCTGTGCCTCTGCCACTGTAGTGCAGATAACGTTTGTCAGAGTTCTTACAAAAGGCTCAACTTCTCTGTTGACTTGGGGTCATTCTGGTGTGATGCAATGATATTTCATGTTCTGAGATCCCGGGTATTTGGCCCACTCATGGCCATTGAAGGGGGGCCCGTTGTCCGTATGACTTTGCTCAAACAGACAGTGGGTGGCCATCATACTTTCCATCTTTGGGATTACTTATGATGCAGAGATGGTCGGGACAATCTCCACTTCCAGATAGCGAGAGAAATTGCAGATCACAATGAGCATATGAGAGCCGTCCCGAAATATGTGGTGACACATTGCCAAGGGGCCATCTTCAGTGATGACTGGTGCTGGCATATCTGGTTGGCCACTGGCCTGGCAGGCAGGGCAGCTTCTGATGACTTCCTCTACTTGCTGATCGAGGTCTGGAAACCACACTTTGCTCTGGAGCCTGTTTTTGGACATGACCATGCCTTGGTGAATGCCATGTGCTAGCAAGCAAGCTCTCTGCCTCAGGGTGTTAGGGAGGACCAGGTGTAGGCCACACATGAAACAGCATTCTTCTGGAATGGACAGCTCATGTCTGACATGGAAAGTCAACCTGGCTTTTGCAGTGAGGAAGAGGTATGCCGCTGGACACTGGAGGCGTTGCCACTCTCCTGACAGGGTGGCTTGGATGGCAAGCTGTAGGTAGTCATCCTGTTTTGTTGCCTCCACTACATCTGAGGGTGGCATGGGGATGGGGCTTGCTCTGTCCAGCACTATTCGGACATATTCCTCTGTGTCTTGGGATTCCTGGGATTTTGAGGGTGTGACAGGACGGGAATGCCATGACAGAAAACTTGCCGGGTTGCATTTGCCAGGCTGGTATGCGACCTTGAAGTTGAATTCCTGTAGCTGCAGGATCCACTTTTCAATTCGAGATCGTCCTGAAAATCTTTGACCTTCGCCAGGTCACGACCTATGCCAAGGTCAGAGAACCGGTAGCCAGAGAAGCAGATGTAATTTCTCAGGATTTCACACTTCTGTCTGTGGAGAGTCATGCTATGTTTCTTCTGCCTGGAGAATACAACTCAGAGGTGCGTGAGGTGTCTCTCCAGTGTTGGGGCATGTGCCAGAATATCACCGATCACATTCAGAACACCTGGGAGACCGCTCTGGACTTCTTTAATCATATGCTGGAACACTTTGGAGGAACTGGAGATGCCAAAGTTCAGCCAAGTGTACCTCCAGAGGCCGGTGTGAGTGGGGAAAGTTGTGACAGGCCAGGAGTCAGGAAGTAGGGGGATCTGGTGGTAGCCAGACCAAAGATCCATCTTGGAAAATCACTTTGAGACGGAAAGTTCACCAATGATGTTGTCTAATGTCGGGGTCAAATGCCACTCCCACACAATGGGTACGTTTGGTAGCCTCATGTCGACACAGATGTGCATGTCTGGTGGCTTTGTTTCTTTGTGACCACAAATGGGGAGACCCAGGAGGTTGGGCCGGTTATCTTCTCGATGATGCCAGATTGTTCTAGAAGCTGCAGTTCGTGTTCAACTTTAGGGTGTAGGTGGAAGGTGATTCGCCGGCATCGAAGTGCCACAAAAGTGACAGAGCCATCACAGTGCAAGCAGGACAGACTGACTTGCCAGGCATCAAAGAGGGGTGCAAATTCTCAGATTAGTTTGTCAAGGTCGGTGGTATGTATGCAAAAGGCAAATTGTGCCAAGTTGAGTTCTCGGTGTTTAAGCAGCCAAAGAGGAATCCAGATCCTTCCTGGGAGATGTATACCTTGGAGTTTAGGCTTGTGGAGTCATGGGTGATGTTTTCAGTAAACACACCTGCCAGTTGGAGGGGCAAGTGGTTGATGAAGGCGTAGACCTGAACTCTTGTGGCTCTTAGGGCTGGCTGGTTTGACAGGTTGTGGTACATTTTGGCAGCCAGGATGTTTATGAAGGCTCCAGTGTAGTTGAGGGCAAAGACATGTTGTGCTTGCATCGCTACAAGACACGTGGGGAGTCAGCGGTCCTTGTTGCCACAGGGGTTGATCGCTCTAACTATGTGAACCACCTCCTGGTCATCATCGTCCATGTCGCTATCTGTCAACACTGTTCGGTGAGTGGTGACAGTTCTGACCAACTTCTTCTAATTCATCAACGTTGGACAAATGATTTAGCTTGCTACATGCACTGCAGGTCTACCCCCATGCAGGGCAGTGACCATCTGCACAGCCGGTTCCCAATTTTCAGTCTGGGGCATTCAGGCTTAGATTGGCTATTATCTTTGCTGATGGTGTTGCTGGGTTAAACTTTTGCAAGGGACGGCTGCCTCGTTTCCATGTGCACTGCATACACTTGAGACAGTTCATTGGACTGTCCGAGGGTTAGGATATCTTTCATGGCCATGTTCGGTTCTTGGAGGATGCGTTCGCGGAGTTCAGATGACACACACCCCTGTATAAACTGCACTCTTACTTTGCCTTCCTCATTCTGAAGCATGCAGGTGCTCGCTAGTTCTTTCAGGCAGCTGTAGAAACCATAAAACTGACTCATCTGATCTCTGGTACACCTGTTGCAGCAGAAATTATTAAAAATCAGGACTGGCATAAGGCTCAAAGTGTGCAGTGATGGTGTATTTCAGCATTGTCTATGTGTGTGGTGGTCCCACTTCGACAGCCATCTTGGAGATTTTGTGGATGTCTGCCCCTCCCAAATATAGAAGCAGGGGGCCTTTAATCTCAGCAGCAATGTCTATGGCATCAAAGTAGGTCTCCAGGCACTCTACCGGGCAGCCTGTGTAGGGGGGCCCCAGTGACTGTGCAACATGAAAAAGTCCTTGAATAGTGCTAAGGTAGGACCAGCAGGTGGTTGGGATGGTCTTCACAGTGGCGCAGTGATGACTGTGGGTTGGGAATGAGGCCTACTTTGAAGGCTTAAGATATACCCTGGAGCTACCTTGTAGCCTGGCAGAGGAGTCCTTCTGAGCCGGGGTTCACAAAAAAAAGCTTAACTGCAGGAGCACAGCAGGACTTCTGCTGGGTGCCGTAGGCCCGGCACATGCAGGACTGAAACAGGCAGATGGGCCTTGCAGGCTGAGACGCCGCAGGGCCACTTCGCACCTCGAGGATGGAGAAGCCAGGCGGATGTTGCAGGCAAGGGCCTTCAGCCCATTACACCCAGGCGCGTTCCAGGAGTATGCTTCTTTGCAAGCCACTGGAGGTGGGCGGTGGCTGCCGTGCTGGTGATGTGGCTGAACCTCATGACACAGGTGGGTGCCGCTACCTGCCGCTTGCACGAAGGTAGGCACTCGATGTCTGGCGGCTGAGGTGCCAGTGATGGGGCCAGACAGCTTGTGGTGGATGGCCAAGGCACCGTCGTCGCAGACAGAGGAGGTGATGTGGAGGCACGTGTGGAGAATTGCACAGCATCCTTGTCGCCAGTGTAGAGTTGGGCTGGTGTTGCAGCCCAATAAACCAGGTGGACACGGTCTTGGTATGCTCGTGGCTTTTATTAATAACCCTGCCCATTTCCAGGGTTCAACTTTTTTTCAAGGTCTGGCGCACATGTTAGACAAAATCAAGTACCTCATGTATGTGGGGGAAACACTCCTCCTCCCCCTCCCTGGTGTAGTATTGTGCTACCACCCCTCATTCATGGGACAACACTACAACTGCTTATTTGTTGTCATTGACATGCCTGCTCCCTAAAATGCATGTGACAACATAATAAACAGACCTCACTTTCCACACATTCCTTCCTTGCCAAGTGCCTCCCTGGTAAGGAGATGGTGTGAATTTCTGTACTGCTGCGTGCTCATGTAATTCTGACCCGCCATAAACTGAGGGATTTAAAAAAGCTAAAGTGTTTGTTTTTGGTCACTCTTCAGCAGGCCAGTCAGTCAAACATAGCTGCCAAGGGTTCATTTTACATATGTGTGACGTTTCAGGGTTTTCATTGCGATTATGCATGATATTTCAGTGACCTATGTGTGGCACAAAAGAGCAAATCAGTCACGTCCATGTAAGTAGATGCATTTTACACAAGACCATTTTAGTTCACTTTAATGATTATGAACAGTACCTATGGTGGGCCCCTTGTCCTCCGCATTCCATTTGTGTCTTCTCCCCTCAGAGAAGGAAGTGGAACTCACCATGACAAAAGCTCTCTTGGCAGTAAAACAGATGAGAAATCTTATGGTAATGGTATAATTGGGAAAGTCCATCTCCCCCAGCCATGCCCCAGCCAAGTTTGCCATGACATTGTGGGACTAGCTGCCACAGACCACTTTTTTTTGTTTACTTTTAATGCTGAGCTTTGCAGTCTTATCCCATTGTAAAACCAGAAACATAAGTCCCAGAATGCAAGAGAAAAAAAAACTGGACCAGAGCTGCTAGTTACACACGGACCTGGGAGAGTCAACAGTTATGCCCATGCCTTTATCCACGCTTGTCTACCTCAACTCCTCCAAATCTTCCCTTTCCTACTAGCCACATTGTTTCTCCATTACAAAGGGGTCCTCTCTCTGGCAGCATCTTACTTTTGCTGTCGGTATTTAGGAGTTTTTAATTTTAAATCTGTTTTCATTAGTTACCAAAAAGAAAAGGACAGATATATAGTAACATGTTAAAAACCTTACCACAACCATAGTGCAGGTGTAAGAGTTCAAAATTTCAGATTCGCAACTGAGTAGCGCCTGCACAATCGAGCTTCTCTAAAATGACTTCAAGTCCCCACAAGTAAGGCTTAGCCCTAAGCTGGAGGAGAATAATTTGTGTATAAGATAAAGGGGATAGATCCCCCTACATGGACAATCAGTCGGCTTTAGGTTTTGAAACAACTGCAATCCCTGCAGCATCCCTGTTAAAAGTTATGTTTTAATGCAGAAAACTTTACAGGCTTTCATGGAAGTGCTGACAGTAAATAACAGCCTAGGCAAATCAAGCCAACTACAAGGGAAAATGGGAGAGTTGAGACAAATAACAGCCTAGGCAAATCAAGCCAACTACAATGGATAATGGGAGAGTTGAGACAAATAAATAGTTGTATGCCAAATCTGGTGCGGCCCTTGATAAAGAATAGGGATCAGGAGACAAATACACCGGTTGAAAGTAGTGAAGGAGGGTTAAGCGACGTAATAATGCCAATGATAATCCCAACAGAATATATCTCAAAACAACCAATGCTGGTGATAAAAAGAGGCCAATGGTGGAGCAGAAGGGGCTATACATTATCCCTTGACATACTTAGAAGCAAACAGAGGAAAATTAAAAGAAAAAGGCCAACGAATAGAAGGGGGAGGAGAGTTTCTAATATAAAGTCTATAACAACCCCGCAACAGGAGCAAGAAGTGGTTATCTCTAAAAGTGGAAATATATCTTGAGGGAACTCAAGGTTAGTATATGATATTCAGCTACCTAAAGAGAAGAAGTGCTCCAAAAAGATTATAATGAATGAAAACAAGGAAAATAAGGAAGATAGGGTCATAAAAGGGAAAGCAACAATTGGTAAAGCCAGAGCGGAGGAAAGATTAGTACATCAGGAAAATCCACCATCAATGGAACTTAGGGAAACGAGGAAGTTGGAGTGTGTTGACGGAAGCGGGAGCACATGGGTGTACCTTGAACCGTGGGGAAGGGAGATTGGGAGGAAAGGACAGCGGAAGCTTAAGCCCTTGAATCGCTCGCGTCTATTAGATATTATGAGTAAATGCCCTAGCCTTTATGGGATTGGGTCAGAAGA
This sequence comes from Pleurodeles waltl, assembly GCF_031143425.1. Taxonomy (NCBI): domain Eukaryota; kingdom Metazoa; phylum Chordata; class Amphibia; order Caudata; family Salamandridae; genus Pleurodeles; species Pleurodeles waltl. Next base: position 1,896,104,522 of record NC_090440.1, read on the forward strand.
CATAAAGCAAATAGGGTTCACTACAAATCGTGAGGGAAACGAGGTGACAAAGGCCCTTTTTATTCTGGATATGTCAGACGATTAGTACTGAAGGGAGAGAAAGAATTAGAGAAAGAGGGGGTAAGGGTGGTCCCTCTGAGGGAATTGGAGAAAGGAGAGGTAAATTATAGAGCCCTCAATTACAATGCAGGATTGCTCCCGATCAAGTACAGTACAGGTATGTAAGTCCTAAAAATTTAAGAACATGTGTAGATGGGAACAAGAGCAGATTAAGTGTAACAATAGCAGCAGACCCAAAGGGCCCAATATGGAGGAATCACTCTGAGCTCCTTCCAAAACCCCTCAATGTCTATAGTGAGGGGGAATTGAGTGAGGTGGATTAGGAATCAGCTTCTTCACACAGCCATTTGGTTTCTTCCTGGAATTTAGGAGGCTATAAAAAACATGAAAAACAAGATTCATTTAAAGAAAGGTTAGGAAAATATGATATAATGTGTTTCCAGGAAACCTGCTTGTGTGAAGATCCAGAGCCAATAGATGGATTTTTGAGGCTGTTTAAGGAAGCTATTAGGAATGGGCTGGGCCGCCCTTTGGGTGGCCTAATCACATTGACCTCAACTAGAATAACTAATAGATTTACAGAAATAAAAACAAAAGGTCTCTGGTTACTAGCAGGTAAGGTAGATCTTTATGACGTCATTGGAGGGACTAGACAGCCTATTATAATAAATGTATACATCCAGCCAGGGATGACAGAAGATTATCATACCCAGTAGAGTCTATTTGAGGAGGATTTGGAAGTAATATGTGCTAGGAATATAGAGCAGTTAGTCCTGATCTTGGAAGATTTTAATCATAAATTAGACCCAACAAGTAATAGTATATACTGTAAAGAGTTGATGTTAGCTGCACATATACCACAAGCCATCTTCCCTAGAACAGAGAGTACGACTCGGGATAGGGCCTTAGTTAGATTCTTATGCTCCCTAGGGCTGTTCTGTATTAATGGCCGCTTGGAAACAGACTGCCCAGCAAAGCAGACTTTCCGAATAGGCACCCAGGGTTGCCCTATTGACTATGCCTTCGTAAACGCCTGCCATTTCAGTGAAGTGATGAGCTTGGAAGTCTTTCACCTAGAGGGTAGTGACCACTGGCCCCTACAGCTAGCACTCAGGAAAGGGAAAAATGCCACAAAAGAAATAGAGAGAGTAGTAGCACTGCAGGTGAGGTACCCGCATCGTTTAACTACCCAAATTACAGAAAGTAGCTTAAAAGTACTTAATGAGCTGATCATAAATTATAGAGATCTTAGAGTAGAGGAGGATACTAATGATATATTTAAGGTATATAATAGGGCAATTGAACAAGTAGTAGATTGTTTGAAGGTAGAAATAAAAAGAAAAAATAAAGCTGAGGGCCAGATCAGAAGGACAAGAAGAATACCTGATATAATCAAGAGTGTAGGATCCAGAAGCTGAAGGTACGGAAATTGGAAAGAGAATTTAGGAAAAAGCGCACCAAGGGAATAGAACAAAAGTTAGGCTTGGCTAAGCAAGAATATAAGAAAATACTGAGGAAGAGGAAACATGAATATATAAACACAAATTGGGAAGAAATGTTAGATGTGATAGAAACCCGCAATATCAGGAGATTCTGGCAGTTGGTTAAGGAGGGGAAAGCTACAGGGCATATGATGTGTTTAGTTGGGGAAAAAGATTGGAATAAGCATCTGTGTAAACTATATGGAGGGAAGGATGTGGGAGCAGAACAAGGAAATACAATTGAGGTAGATGGGGCCCTAAGATCATCTTACTCCCTGCAAAGTTAAAAGACGTAATTATAGCTCTTAAGTTAACTAAAGCAGCAGGCCCAGACATCTTGCCAGCAATAATAATAAAAAATAATAGCGATTAGTGGCAGACCTTTATTATGTCACCTTTCATAAAATCCTGGACTCTGGCTGTATCCGGAGAGTTGGAGGGGTGCAATAATAAGGCCAATTCACAAAAAAGATGACCTAACTAGCTTGTTGGACGTGAGTAAAAGAATCTTCGCAAAGTTATTACTGGGGCAAATTAAACCATGGTTAGAGTCAAATAATTTGATCCCTGTAGAGCAAAGGGGCTTTAGAGAAGGCCATTCGACAATAGATCATTGCTTTGGTCTGTGGGCGCCAGCAAAAAAATCTATAGAGGTACGAGGATGCCTGTTCTGTTGCTTTGTGGGCTTCCGTGCAGCTTTTGATTTGGTAGACCAAAATTTGTCATGGGATATGTTGAAGTGGCTCAAGGGTTGATGCCGACTTACTTTCCCTCCTTCAGAGACTACACTTGCAAAACCGGGCACAGGTGATCTTGGATACTGAAGGAGCACTTTTTAATAAGATACCTATAAAGAATGGGTTGCGACAAGGATGTGTCCTGCCCCCGTTATTGTTTGCTATATTTTTGTCTGATTTGCCAGGAGTATTGAAGGCAGTTAAAGGCCTTTCACCAAAAATGGATGGCACTCATATCTCCTGTTTATTATACGCTGATGATTTGGTGATAGTTGATAGGACAGAACTGGGGCTGCAAAGAAAATTAGATACCTTTTACACTTATTGTCAAAATAAAAAACTCATAGTAAATTTGGACAAAACGAAAATAATGGTGTTAGGTAAAAGAAAGAGGGAGTTTTCCTGGTCCCTGTGAGCTGATAAAGTAGAACTAGTTGATAAATATAAACATCTAGGAATATGGTTTGGATCTAAACTAATATGGAAAGAGCATATTGGGATAACAGTAGTAACAGCGGTCGGGGGTTTAAAACAATTTAGTCGAAAGTATGAAGGTCCGTCCCTACGCCCAGTACTTTCTGCCTTTAATGCTATGGTGTGCCCTCAATTTCAGTATGGACTGGGAATTCTATCCCCTGCTGGGAAGCTGAATTGGGATGCAGAAGAAAGCAGATGTGTAAAATGATTGCTCTTGCTCCCCCCCACAAGTATGATTCAGGCAATGAGGGTGGAATGCCAAATGATGGGGTGGAGCTATCAGGGAATGCAAGCAGGATTGACATATTGGCTGAGTCTGTCTGATGTGGTGATTCCCAAAATTGCAAGATTATGTAAGAGGGAAATACAGGCAAGTGAGCTGAACTGGGCAGCCCAAGTGAGAGGACGGCTAGAAAAGATCTGTGTTTCTCTGGGCTTAGCGCCTACACAGTGGCAAAGAGAACAGATTCCAAAACAGGAGCTGCGTGCTGTGGTTATTAATAATGCTAGAGAAACAGATCTAAGGTATCTGGAGGGGAAAATATCCACCCAGTTTATGTTGCATAGCTGGAGAAATGAGAAAAATTCCCCCTATTTAGAGTCCCTACCAAACCCCAAATTAAGGGATGCACTGTTAAAATTTAGGGTTGGGCTAAACCCTTGCTATATGGATCAAAAAATAAAAATGGTAATTAGAGATTAATTGGGCTTATGTACATGTGGCCTAAAACAAAAATGTAGTGCCCAACACATTTTATTGGACTGCCTATGGTTTTTCGATGCACTCAAGAAGTTTCTAAAAACAATTTTACTAGAATATAATAATATTAATCGGGTTCAAACTCTTAACTTTTGGTAGATAGGAGATTTTTAAATGTGACTTGTGCCTTAGGCTGATTTTTAATTGAAATACAAGGTGTTTTAGAGGATGATATGATGTAGCATCGCATGAATTGGTAGGTTTAGTTATGAAAATATTTTTACATATCTTAATATTTAATCTTGAATGTGATATATTAAGTAGAGATGGAAGAGGAACCTATACTAAATCCCATTCTTATTATTTGCTGAAGATGTTATATATTGGAGTTAGGGTGAAAGTTTTCTCAGTGTATCCTCAATGCTAGGTTCTAAAGGGAAGCACTGTCACTTTATTAAGAGTTGCTCCCTATTATTAAATAGAGTTTTTGTAGGACTGATCTGGGGGTAGGGCGTATATTGTACTGAAGGTGGGGATTACAGTTATGAATTGCTAGGAATTTCTTGTGTTAAATTGATTGCTTTCATTTTAAAATTGTAAATATTTGAAAATTATTTTAGGATCTTGAATGAATTTTATCGTAGAATTATTTTATCGAAGTGCATTGTCTCACTGTCACAGTCCTATGTATTGTATTCCTTTTATGTTCTTTTATGGCCGAAGAGCTGAAATAAAGTAAAAATGACTGACTGACTGACTTCAAGTCATGCACGTTGCGACTGGGTCCCATGACCGTGAGCGCCCAGAGTGGTCCTGCCATATTTTCAACTTGCCCGGTGGGTTATGTTGTGCTACCTTCAACCATTGGATTCACGCTATTGTCACCATTGGTTGGTTGTGTATGATTTACAATATAGTGCCACAAGTGGGCCCATACATTCATAGGTCTAGATTTATGAGCCATTAGCTCCCATACGCTGTTAAATGCCGTATACAGCGTCATGGAGCCTTTGGCACCGTTCCTCGTCTGCATCTGACGTATCCCAACAGCACCATGATTGAAGTGAGTGACACCACTGTGCCTGTTATATCTGATAAAGTCTGACCCACCACCTCCCAGTACTCCTGTATCACGAGCACTGAGGTGCAGGAAGCCTGCCCCCCATCGCCCCTCATCTATCAGAGCATGTTTCCCATTTGGGCAAATGGTATATGCTGTGCTGTAATTTATTGTGTATAAGTCTCAGTTTATAGTTAGGAGATAGCTCACCTGCTGTGCGCAACAGTACTTCAATAGCACATCTGTGAATGCAGTTTGTAACTCCTCTTCCTATTTAAACCTACCTTTCAGCTGGCTTATCGGGGCCTAATCTTTAGTTGCTCTGTACGTGACAAATACTGATTTTTTAGAAGAAGGCACACGGGACAACCATCTTCAACCGAATAAAAGGGGACTCTTCTCAGTCTCAGGGTAGCGGGGGACCTGGAGCCAGGTTAAAGCCAGTCCTCAAATGGGATTGATGACTGAGCATGAACTATTGCTTGCAGTCTGTATCGTCGTCCCTCTATCCAATTTATAGTTTGTTCCAAGGTGAAGTTGTGCGTGGGACGCTCAATTTGTATCTGTTGCATTTGGACCTCTGTAGACATGCTTCAGGGGTCGTGGTTGTGCCATGTGTCAAGTGCAGCCGAATTGGTGGCCCACAGTGTGAATCTTTCAGTCATTATCATTTAGTGTGTTCGTTGTTGTGTTGCGGTTCCGCTCCAGGCGACGGCGAGTTTCATAGGTTTTGCTAGATGAATTTATAGGCCTGGGAGGGATTGGAAAAGAAATGTGTTTTTTCATTCATTAGGATCCTTCATTTGGCAGGTTTTAGTATGCTGTATTGTACCCCTACTATCTACAAAGGCTGCTTTGCTGGGAGGAATTCTCTTTCTCCTGTCTGTACAGCAATTGTAAAAATCTGTTTATATGGGTATGTGGTTGCTACCACATTTCATGTCCTGCTGTTCTCTAGCCAGCCTGAACACTGTGTCTTGGTCTTCAAAACTGAACAATCGTGCTATGACTGGGGGGACTAGAGCCCTGGGTGGGAACCATGGGCCCAGCAGTCTAAGGACCCTCTCAACTAAGAAAAGTGGAGTAAATGAGGGAGACAAAGAGACAAAGAGACCCTCAGAGAACCAAGGATGTGGGGGACGGTTTTTATGAGTTCCTTTTCACATCGTTCGTTGCTTACATTTAGTGTGTGACTACAGAGAGGTGCTCCCACAGAACTCCAGTTTTGGAGGTTGACAATGATAACTCTGTAAGTGAAATTGTTCACGTAAAAGAGGAACCTGCTGCCTGGGTCACAGCGTGGGGTGATGAGTGTTTTAGAAGGATGTCTTTGCATTGAGCTTGTATTAAATTCCTGATTTGGCAGAACTCTGTGCATGGAGTGCATGACACTACTATGGGGCGAAGGGCACATGGGTATAAACACAGAAATACGTGGGAGCAAGGGGTAATATGTGGATTAAGTAGTCTTTATGCACATTTTAAGTGTTTGTCTTTGTATTCCCTTGTAGGTAATCCTGAGTGTGTGTGTATTATAAGGGGACTATTGAAGCCAAACGCATCTATTGATCTTAAATTGGGTGCACTACAGGTAGGGAATTGAATGTTAAGGGGATCGATGGTCCTGATGAAGGCCAAGCGACCCATATGGGCGATGGAAATGTCCGAAACATGTTGACCCTCAAACAGATATTTGAGGTGAAGGGCTGATTACATCCCCATATCACCACCATCTCTCTAATCTTTTTAATCCTGTCAGGTGAATCCCGGAGTAAAGATTAATTATGGATTCACTTGAGATAGTTTTAATTATTGAGTGAGTTGTTTTGTATGTTAGATCCCCGTCTATCGTTTTATGTTGTTTGTTCCCCCTCCCTTTTGCTCCATTCCTTAAGATGGCTAGAATGGGAATGTGTCAGCATAGCCCTATGATGAAGCATGCCACTATTAGTGGGTGAGGGCAGTTTTTCTAAACTAATATGCTGTGTCTCTAGCCGGTGGGATATGTCTTGGGGTCTCCACTTTGATTTCTTGTCCTTTGTGTGTTGTTGGTAAATGAGTTGTCTCCAAAGATATGTCAGATGCGGGACTGGACCGTGGTTGTTCCCAGTGCTCCTTTATTGCCACAATGGACCTTCAGATGTGTTATGTTATAGCCGGTGATTGGTCCTAGGCAATCCTGCCCATCCATAGTGTAGCAGTGTTAGAACAAAAGGAAGTGCTGAGGCAGGAACAGGGGAACGTATCAAGGACAGGTGGCCTAAAAGCTCATGTAACCCAATCCATCCTCTGGAAGTCTAAAAGCCTCAAATTCAGCTAACTAGTAATGAACAGAGGGAACAGTATGGCCCAAATTTAAACTACTGTACAAAAAACAAAAATCAAACATTTTAACTAGTTACGGGAATGAGGAATCAGACCTTTAGAAGAACACCAACATGTCAATTAAATGATTTGAGAGTGGAAGACCTGCGAGACTACTGTTAGGGATTTTAATAAAAATAAAATTCATTCAAATAATAACCTGTATGTGTAAATTGTAGGCCTAACTAAATGCTGGATTTTTAAATGTGCATTTTCCTTCTAAACTCTGCATGACCCGCACTTGCTTGACTTGCTTGACTAGCTGATGTTAATAAATTCCAAACTGCTTTAGCTCAGCAGAAATGTTTCTTTTGTGGCTTTTGCATGGCCTCTCATGACGCAAACTTCTGTAACTTATGCTTGAATAAAGATAAAGAAAACGATCTGGGAACTAATGAATAATAAAACTTTTCAAACTACAACTCTCATTATTGACTCCTGAGAATAAAATATGATTAATGCAAAGATCATTAAGGGTGTGAAATGCAGTTACTTATATCCCAGCTCATTACAAAGGTCCACAATTGTTTTTTCTTGAAGGCAACAGAGGTTTCATAAAATTTAGAATACTCCAGGCTGCCCCAAAAAGTTGGTAGCAGAGATAAGGTTTTAATGACGAGTAAAAGAAACTGCAATGATTAAAAAGTCCCCAAATTAGATAAAGTCCAATTGCTCAGAACCTGATTGCGAAGACTGATGGAGTGCAGTTTCTGAAGTAGTTGCCGATTGCAGTTAAAGCACTGGTGAATCGATGGGTGCGAGTATCAATAGGGTGATGCATTGAAATTGTGATGATTTATGAGTATGAATTGTATTGAAAATTGTCCAATGTTGTTTTGAAGTGCATTGCTATTATCTATACATTATATGTGCTTTGTCGAAGAAGATAAGAGGTTATCAGTCTAAGAAGTAGTCTAGGATCCCAAAATAGAGCAAAATGAAGACAGAGAAATAAGAAATAGAGGTATTCCTGTCTGCTATGAGAAGTTTGTCGTGAGACTTCTGCGACTACACAAATAGATAGTACGTAATAAACTGTTGTGATTGTACTAACTATTAATTAGTGCTTGTGATGTGCAAAGGTGACATAACACTAATTAAATGATTTTTCCAGCAGGTCGAGAACTCAAGATTGTGAATGAAGAAATCTGTTTGATTGGAAATCGGAAGGTGTCAAACCGAATTCCGATTGCACTCTCTGTTTTCTTTAGAAGAATCAGACAAAGATTGATATTATTTAACGTTGCTTGGTTATTAGTTTTGTCTTTTGCATTGTGCGGAGAAATTGTAAAGGGGGCTGAGCCGCTGCGAGGAGCGAGTTGTTCCTTGCTTGAATTGGTCGCTATGTGTAACCCTGCACTGTGATTTGTTTAATTATGTAAAAAATTGCAAAATCATTGGTTGATTGAATTATGGAACTGTATTGTGATTTGATAAAAGTGGTTCTGAGGTTTGATGTATACAGAACAATTACAAAACAATTGAGATGCTGCAATATTGATTGTTGATTTTATTGTAAATACATTTTAAATCATGACATTTTTCAAAGCTTTTAGGAGTCTATTGAGAGGAGATGTAATGATTCCAATAAGGGAGGGCGAGGAAGCACCTCCTGAGGGTACATCAGCATATCACATGATGATTGATGGAGGATTACATACATATGTTTGGCTTCGTCCATGGTGCAAGATCACTGAAAAAGAGGGTGCATTGAGTTTTCCTAGATAGGGGTACATTTAATTTAAGAATTCTTCACAAATTATGAGAAAAACCTCATGAAATAAAGCCTTCTCCTAGACCTGCACAATTTGAAGCACTTAGGCCCTCATTATGACACTGGCGGTAAGTCCCGCTTACCAGCATGCTGAATGCAGCCAACATATCGCGACCGCGGCGGTATACCACTACCCATATTATGACCCACACATAGCAATCCGTCACTATACAGACACAAACACAAGTCCGCCAGCCCAAAGGTCAGTGATAAAATGGCGGTACCAAAACCCACACCGTTACGCTAACAGAACTACACCCACAGCATTATGACCCACGAATCACCGCGGCGGACATTCAACCGCAGTAAACCATTGGTGGTACATACCGCCGCGCTCAAAATACACACACACATACAAAACAACCCCACATTGGACAATTCAAACTACACACACCTGACACTCATACACACACGACACCCACACACCCACAACACTATAAAACACACACATTACCCCCAACCCTTTACGACTCAAAGAAATTGACAACTGAGAGACACACACCAAGAGCAACCACAGAACCAGAGCCACAGAACACCATCACCCATACACCAGCCACGCACCTCATAGCACACACCCCAACACATCACCCCACACACCCTCACACCCCACACACACATTGCACCCATGGCACCACAAAGACACCCCAGGTTCTCAGAGGAGGAGCTAAGGGTCATGGTGGAGGAAATCCTCCGGGTAGAGTCACAGCTATTTGGATCACAGGTGCAGCAGACATCCATTGCAAGGAAGATGGAGTTATGGCGGAGAATCTTGGACAGGGTCAATGCCGTGGGACAGCACCCCAGAACAAGGGATGACATCAGGAAGAGGTGGAACGACCTACAGGGAAACGTGCGTTCCGTCGTTGTAAGACACCAGATAGCTGTACAGAGGACTGGCGGTGGACCCCTACCTCCTCCCCCACAACTAAAACATGGGAGGAGCAAGTCTTGGCAATAGTGCATCCTGATGACCTGGCAGGAGTAGAGGGAGGACTGGAATCTGGTAAGTCAAATCTCTGTTACTATCACCCCCCTACCTGCATGCCATCACATACCCCCACCCCTACCCTCACCCCCATCACCCCACCACCTCACATACACCCCACCATCACAACACACCCATCCCAGTACCCAGCACTGCATGCACCACCAATGCATGGACATCACTCACAGCCCTGCACGGACACCCATCACCACAACATGCACACCCCATTCCCCTTCCCCCTGAGGTGCCTGTGTATTTTTGACCTGATGCCCCAGCAGTGTTCTCTCCGTGTTGAGGCATGAGTCAAGTGGGGCCTTGGCCTATGTGATATGGCCCTGTGGCCCACGGACATTATGGACTGGGCAGTGTCCCTCCATTTGCATATATGTAAATACTGTTTTGATTTTTGAGGACGTATTGCTAGTATTTTATCTTATTACACTCACTTTAATCTATTCCTTTTGTCCTTGCATTATTCCTGAGGTGTACGGGGTGGAGGATATATAATGTTGTTGCATCTGTTTGTGTGTATGGTGCTGGGGGTGTTGCGTGTGTGTGTGTGTCACTCTTTTTCCTCCCCCCTCCCCTGTGTGCTAGGCGGCAGTACTCACCGTGGTCATCGTCACTGGCGTTGGTATTCCTGGTGTAGGAGGAAGTAGACCAGCATGGGGAAGATCTGCAGTTCGGGCTCCATGGTGTTGTGGTTCTTCCTTGAGTCTCCAGAGGTGAGTCCTTTGCCTTCTGTGTACTTTTTCCGCCGTGCTTTTGATGTCGTTGGTACCGCCCCGGAAAAGGTCACGGATAGGCCAGTTGTAAAACTGTGGGCGGTACATTTTCTTCCACCTGGCTGTTGGCGGTTACCGCCGCGGTGCTTGTTGCTACCGCCATGGCAGTCGGTGTGTTACAGTGGCTGTCTGTGTGAGCGGTTTACGCTGTGGTCATAATTCCATTTGTGTTACTGCCAGCTTGTTGTCGGTATTACCGCTGCTTTATCACCGACCGCCAGGGTTGTAATGAGGGCCTTAGTGCTTGGGAGAAAATGGCTCAAAATAAATAAAGAAAAAAACAAACTAAAAAGGAAATTAGAAATTATGCAGATGCAATTTGGGACGATCAAACTCAGAGATGAGAAAGAATGTTGTTGAGGGTGCTAGATTTTATCCTGTACTTACTAATGAGAAAAACACAAATGCTGGAGATTCTGAAAAGCCTAAATAGAAAAAGATTAAAGGAGATAGGGAAACAAAAGATAGAAAGAAACCTGATACTGATTCGAGTAAAAACATTTTAGATGAATTCTCATGTATACGTCCGCCACCTTATGTGGGTCCTATACCAAATGATGGTGCTCAGTTGACAAATAATGTGACAATAGCTACGGCTCCTATAGAGCCAGCTGTTACACAAGTTCCTAGTCCAATGAAAGCAATACCACCTGCAAATGCACAACTTGTATTTACTCAGCTGATTGTGACACAGTCAGGAATAACTCATCCATTTGTCACGCAACCTGTTACCACACAATCTGTAACTCAGCAAGAAGTTACAAGTACACCAGCACAGATGGAAATTGCGCAGACAGTAGTACTTACAGATGCTACAGCTTCTGTGATTACGACTCCAACACAAATTACTGAATTGATTACAACACAGACAGTGCCTGCTTAGGTTGTTTATACATTAGCTGCAGTGGATCGAGAGGTTACTGGAAGTACTCTAGTAAGGGGATATACTTAATAGAGTACAAATTCACAGATTGTTGTGTGGACACCACCTCAGAGAATAGAAGCTATAGGAGAAAGGAGAAAACTTGCATTTACTACACAGGCATTTCAAGGAGAAATGGGAGTGGTGGGTGAAGCGTTTGAGGAGGCTGTGAGGAATGCTACTAAAGTGGAAGATATTGAAAATCCAAGTACTAGTAGGGGTGCAGAAACGCAAAGAGCTTTGAATGTGCCTAAATTAAAAATTGAATTAGAAGAAATAATTAGAGGCTGTTTGGATTTTGATCACATAAACCAGTATGAATAAAAATAATTAAGGGCCACATATAGCAACATTCAGAATTGCGACCCGCAAATTGCGAGTCAGAGTATTCGCAAATCCGAATGTTGGGTGGTGTCCATGACACCATCTGCGATTCGCAAAGGGGTCGCAAATGCCCACCTCATGAATAATCATGAGGTGGGTTGCAATTTGCGACCCCCTTGCGAATGGCGGCCCTCACAGGGATGGTGGCCTGCTGCGGACAGCAGACCACCATGTCTGTGACTGCTTTTTAATAAAGCAGTTTTTTTTGTTGTAATGCAGCCCGTTTTCCTTAAAGGAAAACGAGATGCATTACAAAAACGAAAAATGAAACGTTTTCGTTTCATTTTTTCAGAGCAGGCAGTGGTCCATAGGACCACTGCCTGCTCTGAAAAATTTTTAACAGGGCCACTCACAACGGGGAAGGGGTCCCATGGGGACCCCTTCCCTTTTGCGAATGGGTTACCACCCATTTAAAAAGGGTGCAAAATGCGATCCTACATTGCACTACGACTCGCAATTGGGAAGGGAACACCCCTTCCTAATTGCGAGTCGCAAACCCGTTTTGCGATTCAGTAACCAGGTTACTGAATCGCAAAACGGGGTTTGTGCATTGCGATGTGCTTTTTGCACGTCGCAAACAGCTAAATTCGCTGTTTGCGATGTGCAAAAAGCTTGCTACATGTGGCCCTAATTTACTTATGTAAAGAAATTACTAGGAAAGCTGCAACTGTGAAGTTAACTAAAAGCGTACCATTACAGAAACGTTTTAGGGTGCGATTGGATGATGAATCAATTGAAAATATGCATTCTTCAGGAATACAAATTCATCTTAATGAATTAATAAAATGTGAATGCAAATGGAGTGAATTTGATACATTTGAAAATAAATGGTCATAAAAAACATGAGAAGAAAAAGAAACAGGCAGAAGAGGCTGAGGTGAAAAGAAAACCAACTGCATGTTCTGAAAAGGAAGAGGCAACTACTTCTTATCGTTTAAGAGAAATACCAGGTGGAGGTTACGTTCATGTCCCTTGGGGTAGAGGAGACCTTGCATCATTTATGAATAATTTTCCAAGGTTGAGAGAAAGTCCAGTGCAATGGTACACACAAGTTGAGAGGTTTGTTAAGATTTCAAAGGTGCTGTGGGTTGACTTGAATACATTTTTTGATACTGTGGTTCCGAGTGACTTATGCGACCAGTGCTAGATTGCTGTTCAATGGTCAGACACAGAACTGGTGATAGATCCTGACATAAATGCACCTTCGCCTCTTGTAATGACTAAGTATAATGTTTTTGAAGGGCAGAGTTCCACCGAAAGATCTGGATTACTTGAGAATAAAACAAGCACACGCATCTTGATCCAGGTGATATGGGATTTTTCATTTCACAGTTTGTGCTTGGTTGGAGACCTGAGATTAGCCAGCACATACAGCAGAATGTGATTTGTTGTCAGACAAAGGGCCTGATTTAAATCTTAACGGTATTACTGCCAATCAGCCACCGTGGCGGTCCCAAGTACTCTGTCAAGCTGATGGTGTTCTGACTGCCATATTTAGATTTCTGACTGTTCAATCACCGTCTGCGTCGATGTAGTGTACTCCGCTGCGCTAGCTATATCCCGCAGGTGATGCAGCAGATTCCAATGCTGGTGAGTAGTAGTCCCTCGCCATTGGAATGGCAGTATTGCGCCAACCATATTTAGATAACACAGTCAGGCTGGTGGTGTACCAGCAGCGGTCCCATGACTGCGGGAGTCAGTCGCGGGACCCGTTCAGCATTGTACTATGGCTGTGGCTATTGGATGGATGTTAGCAGCCCACACCTGATGTATATTGGACAATTATGAAGACCTGCAAAACACACTATAAAACACACTCCATGTCAGACCATGAACCATTGCCATTTCACTGCTGACCACCATTCTGAGGACGACCTTGCCACTGAACAGACAGATTTGTTTTTTTTCTATTCTTCCTCTGTTTTTTAACTTTTCAGTTTTTTCATTATTTTTCAAATCACTTTAGGGACACAACTATATATTTTTTCTAATCACTATGGCAGGGAGGAGGAACCAACTTTTTATAGAGGGAGAACGGACAGTCATGGTGGATGAAATTAATAGAGTACAGCCACAATTGTTTGGAGCACAAGAACAAAATACTACCACATCTCAGAAAAGGCAAATGTGGGACAGAATAGTCAACAATGTGAATGCTGTAGCTAATAATCTGTGCACAAAGGAGGAAATTAGGAAGAGGTGGAATGACCTGTGGGGGAGAGTCTATTCCCTGGCCTCCAAGTATCACCTGGAGGCCCAGAGGACTGGTGGTGGTTCTCCTAGCCCCCCATTACAACTCTTTCACTGGGAGGAGAAGGTCTGTCTTGCAGATCCTACAACCTGAAGGCTTGGCAGGAAACCCTGGTGGAGTGGAGACTGGTAAGTTACACCAATCAAGTCCTTGTTCTTTACTTACCTGTTTAGAATGTTTCTAGACACCTATCTGTTAGACTTGGCATCCTTGACACGGTCTCCCCTAACTTTTTGCCTCTGCTTCCCAGGTTGTTGATGTGTGCTGGACTCTGTTTTTGCTGTTTTTGATACTCTGGGCACTTTACCACTGCTATCCAGTGCTAAAGTGCAAGTACTCCTTTGTAAAATGTATGTGTAATTGGCTTTCCATGACTGGCATATTTGATTTACTAGTAAGTCCCTAGTACAGTGCTCTAGAGGTGCCCAGGGCCTGTAAATCAAATGCTACTAGTGGGCCTGCAGCACTAGTTGTGCCGTCCACATTAGTAGCCCTGTAAACATGGCTCAAACCTGCCACTGCAGTGTCTGTGTGTGCAGTTTTAAACTGTAAATTCGACTTGGTAAGTGTACTCACTTGCCAGATCTAAACTTTCCCTTTTTATACATATAAGGCACCCCTACGGAAGGCCCTAGGTAGCCCCATGGGCAGGGTGCAGTGTATGTTAAAGGTAGGACATGTCCTGACAGTGAAATGCTGCCAAATTCGGTTTTCACTGTTGCAAGGCCTATCTCTCTCTCTCATAGGTTAACATGGGGGCTGCATTTAAATGTTATTGAAGTGCGGATTCCCTTTGAGAGAAGATAGAAATATGGAGTTCAGGGTCTCTGAACTCACAATTTAAAAATACATCTTTTGGTAAGGGTTGTTCTTAAATTGTGTGTTTGAAAATGCCACTTTTAGAAAGTAGGCATTTTCTTGCTTAAACCATTCTGTGACTCTGCCTGTTTGTGGATTCCCTGTCTGGGTCAATTTGACAGTTGGGCTGTTTGCACCTCTCTCTAGACAGTGACACAAAGGGGGCTGGGGTGTAGGCCCGCATATACTGATGATCCATCTGTGCTGGGAGGGAGGGGAAGAGTGGTCACTCACACTTGAAATGGCTGTGCCTGCCCTCACTCAATGCAGTCTCCAACCCCCCGGTGTGTGGTTGGGGCCTGGACAAGAAATGATTTTACACTTGAGACTTTGCTTTGAAGTTTGCCAACTTCAAAGGTAGAAAGGAGTATAAGTATTGGACCCAAAGCCCCAGACTTTAGATTACTTCAAGGATCCAAGAGGAACCTCTGCCTGGAGAAGAGCTGAAGAGCTGAGGTGTGTGTTACTCACTTTCTCCCAAGTATTGGCAATAGTGTTTACAAATGACTATAGCTACCATGATGCCCTGCTTTTGTCTCTGCAAATGAATAGTGCAATGTGATGTTGTCCAAACTCCCTTTCCTTCTACATATGCACAAAAGTCAAAGCTTTATAAAGTTGTCATTTACCATTTCATGGTATGTATCAAAATTTCATCTGCTATGTCGATCCAGTAAGTTGTTACCTTCTTGTTACTCCATTGAATTGATCTACTTGCTTGCATTAATCATAGTTTGTGTAGTCAAAGGTTTCCAATCAGAGGGGGCGTGGCCAACATGGCGACCGGAGCAGCAGCGTAAACTGCAGCTCCGCACCTGGCCCACTACATCATCCTGATTATGCCGCCTATCACCTTCTTTATGATAGGCGCCGTTTGCCCAGCTGCCCAGGACCACCACCCGGAGCACCGACCCTTATCGGATCGCTGGACCGCCTCGCACGCCGTGACGGAACTTGCGGCCTGCTGAGTCGATGCCCACGGCCGGTGAGTGTGCTGCCCGGGGCCGCGGCCGGCTCCGCCCCCGGCCCTCTAGCGCTTGGCTCTGAACTAGGGAGGTCTGCGGGGGCCCGGACGCGCAGACGGTCGGGTGGACCCGCACCCCGGAGTTCGCGCTATCGTTGGGCGCTCAAGTGCGCCCCCCCGAGGCGTAGATGATGCTGCACCTCTGAACCCGACGGGGTGCCCAGCGCCGAGTACCATGACAGACTTTGGCCACGCTGCTGCCCTCCGACCCATGGTGCTCCCTTCCCGGCTGGGCACGACTCTCCCTCATTGGGCCGGACAGCTCCTGAGGCCCCCGCGTCACTGGAATACTATGCCTGATCCGGGCACAGGCCGCACATGCTGAAGCCCCCCGGGACTCGGCGGGCGGCCTGCGCGCTGGGGTAACAAGGCCGCCAACGTGCCCACATCGACCAGAGCAGCCAATTTGGGGACCCACTGCTGGGCCCCAAGCGCCCGTATGTGGATGAAACTGCAGGGAGCTGCACACCCTTCGGTGATACGGACCGAGTCGCGGTGTGGCGGCAGGTCGCTGCCCCCACCCTTGGAGCCTGCCCACACGAGGCGGACAGTGGTGGAGTTAGGGTGTGAAAGACAACATCACTGGCTCCACTGACTGGGCAGAGTTGCCTCAGGCCTTTGGCAACTGGTTTATTGCTGACCTGCTTCTGCCCCGATGACCTACGGCATTCACGGCATACTGAAGCACTGTGCTGGTGCGCCCACTGTCTGCACAGAGTACTCCTCACATCCAGGTCACATCGTAACCCTGGCACTGCGTTTCTCACCACAGTGTGTCACAGTACTGGGCACATGACATATCTGGCACCAGATTGTGATCCGAAGATAAGGTGAGAATGCCCTGCAGCGCTAAAATACAACGCTAATTACTGGAATTCAAATAGCATGCCTCACTAGCACTAATATCTACGGCTGGCACTGGAAAGGCAATGTGGTAACCCTGCCCTCTGCAAGACATTTATCTCCTAATCGCACTTACTCTATTAGTGGCCACCCAGTGCTGCGGACACCAAATGGGTAAACCGAAAGCCACATGTGCACCCCCGGGTAATATGGATCCCAACGCCCCCCCTCCTCCGAGGCCCAATCTGCTACGCAACTAGCTCTGCAGAAGATGGAACTAACTTTGCAAACACATACAACACAGTTCGAAAAGATTCTGCAAGCTATCCTTGACACCAAGTCCACCTTGGAAGCCAAAATTGGCTCAGTGGCAGAAGAAGTCAACGTATTGCGTGCAGACCAACACGCGTTGGCTGACAGGGTGAAGGAATTGGAAAAAGACAACTTATCCCTCCCTTCGAATGTG
The DNA here is from genome assembly GCF_031143425.1 of Pleurodeles waltl. Classification (NCBI taxonomy): domain Eukaryota; kingdom Metazoa; phylum Chordata; class Amphibia; order Caudata; family Salamandridae; genus Pleurodeles; species Pleurodeles waltl. The sequence goes on from NC_090440.1 coordinate 1,896,121,693, forward strand.
AAAAACCTCCAAGTGCAGATGACTCATCTAACAACCGGAGTCGAAGACTTAAAACGTAGGGCTGAGGATGCAGAGGGAAGATCAAGTTGTAACAACATCCGACTAGTGGGGTTCCCTGAACGCGCTGAAGGCCCTTGCACGGAACTGTTTGTAGAACAATGGCTCGCGGACACAATTCTCAAAGACAATATCCCGAAGTTTTTTTCAATCGAGCGCACCCGCAGAGTCCCGGGCAGTCCCCCGCCGCCGGGAGCACAGCCTCGCCCGCTGATAGCAAGACTCCTGAATTATCGGGACAGAGACCTTATCCTACAACTATTCCGCAAATCAGGGCCCATACAGTTCGATAATGCCGACATCACAGCTTATCCAGACTTCACAGCGGAGGTGCAGAAGAAACGAAACTCCTTCTACCGGGTTAAGGAACGCCTTTGTGAACACAACATCAAATACGCACTGCTGTTCCCAGCCAGACTGCGTGTGCAAGACGACTCATGTGCACTCTTCTTCACTACTCCGGAAGATGCTTGGACCTGGCTGCACGCTAAGGGCCTGGCCGATCCGATGGACACTAATAACCCTATGGAAAAATGGTTCTCTACCAAAACTAGACGCAGGCAATGTAAAAAACACGGCGGCAAACCGACACTTTGCTCATTATGCTACGGCCTGGTCCGTTTAATGGTCTGGGGCCAGTAGGGCGGAACCATGAGTCCCTTAATACAATGCTCTAGTCAATCATGGTTCTGGGTTCTGGGTGTCGATTCCTACATCAAGTGCAACTCGGGCCAGGCAACCCAATGACTCGGAACCAACGTTCACCAGCACCCCCGCTCCATATGGACTGTTCCCCCGCCCTGGCAACTGCCGGAACTTTTTCTTGCCTTGTCACAACCTCAGTTGATATTATATATAGTTATTGTTTATTTTTTCATTCATTGGTTTTATCCCACGCTGTTCAGCAGGGACTACGTTCACATCAGACCACGTCACATTTGCCATACCAACAAAAACATGCTTACCAATAAAAGGGGCACGCACTGGCTAACCGTGGAGGGTAAAGGGCACATCACCACTACAATAGGGAGGGGGGAAACACATTACCTTCGCGTAGCTAAACCTATAAACCCTCCATGACCTCACAAACTCAACAATATATCCCAAAATATAAGATACTCACATGGAATATTAGAGGCATGGCAGCATCGAGTAAGAGGAACCAGATTTACATATTTCTTAGGAGACACCAGGTACACATAGCTCTATTGCAAGAGACACACCTATCTCAATCCACACTGGAAAGCGCACGGTCAAAATGGAAAGGGCAACTACAGTATATGGTACCACTTCTTCAACATTTCCTCGTGGGGTGGTGATCTGGGTCTCCCCAGGGGTCTCATTCACCATGTCTCGTACGCAATGTAACCCAAACGGTAGATACGTGATATTAGAAGGCGACCTAGATGGCTCCCCCCCTAGCACTGATAGCGCTATATGCTCCCAATACAAATCAACGTGACTTTTTGAGTACACTTACTACTGGCAACCTTAGCGACCCTACGGTGGATTGCATATGGGGAGGGGACATTAACTGCGTCTTAAACACTCAAATTGACCGCTCATTTCCCCCGCTCGACACTGCTCTGTCCAACCGTGCATCTCTGGACCTGTCAAAGTGGGTCTCCAACAATGGCTTGAGAGACGTTTGTAGATTAGGACACCCTACGAATGAATATTCCTTCTACTCCCCTGTCCACAAATTGTATACCAGAATAGACATGCTCTTTACATCTGTAACTCCAAAAGTAAACGCATCCGAGTGCATAGCCCGCTTTATATCCGATCATAACCCGCTTTACACAACCTTGGACTGGGGCCGCACCCACACTCGCATACCAACATGGCAGCTACAGACCGAAGCCCTCACAGACCCTCCCTTTCATGCGGAATTATCCAAGTGCCTATCAGATTATTTCTCCCTAAACAAAAACACAACACCATCTCGAGCTATTGAATGGGATGCCCACAAAGTTGTAATACGCGGACATTGTCTTGCAGCCACAGTGGGGTTAGAAAGACACTCACTAAAGAACTGCAGACATTAGAGATAAAGCTCCGCAAAGCTGAGGTAGAAGCCTCCCGGAATGAGTCTGCATTAGCTGTACTCGGCTCGCTCAGAGCTGACTACAGGGAGGCAGATTCTAGGTTAAGCAAGCATGATTATAGACACTATGGGGGTCATTTTGACCTCAGCGGTCTTTTGTCAAGACCGCTGAGGGACCGCCGTGCTGAAGACCGCCAGTGGTGGCGGTTTTCCGCTCGGCGTATTATGACTGTTGGCAGCTCTCCGTCCTTTTTCGGACGGAGAGCCGCCAACAGCCATAATGGCGGGCGGCGGGAAGTGGAGTTTGCTCCACCTCCACCGCCACGTCAACAGAACACCGCCCACCGAATCACGTCCTGTGATTCGGCGTGGCGGTGTTCTGTTGACGGTGTGGTGTCGGCAGAGCAGCCCCCATGGCTCCCGTCCCCTCCCGGAGGATCGTCGGACCAGGTAAGTCGATCGTCCGTGAGGGGAGGGGGCTGTGGGGGTGTTGTGTGCGTGCATGGGGGTGTGTGTGTGTGTATGTAGTGGGGGTGTGTGAGTGCCTGTATGCTTGCGGGGGTGTTGTGAGTATGGGAATGAGTGTGTGTATGTCTGTAGGTATGTCTGTATGGTTGTGTCCATGTATGTTTGAATGTGGGTGTGCGTGTCTGACTGTGTGTGTGGATGTTGGCATGTATGTCGGTGTGTGTGCGTGTATGTGTGTTGGTGGTGCCTGCGTGCGTGTCGTGTGTGCATGAGTGATGTGATGTTGGGGGTTGGGGTGTGGAGGGGAGGGGGGTCCTGCCACCTTTGGGGGGTGGCAGGGGTGGTGGGCGGGACCCAGGTCTCCAGCCCAGCGGGCGGAACGGAGAAGCGGCGGATGACCATGGCGGTAACCGCCATGGTCATAATTCCAAAAAATTGACCGCCAGCCTGTTGACAGTCTTACCGCCGCTTCTCCGCCAGGGTCGTAATGACCCCCTATATGACGAAACAACATGCTGAGGGAGATAGGTCAGGCAGACTGTTAGCATGGTTGATTCGCCAACCATCACAACACTCGCCCATAGGTGCGATACGTTTGAATTCAGGTAACATCATCAACACTCAGGTGGAACTAAATAAGGCCTTCTTTGCATACTATCGTGCTCTCTACACACCCTCATCCTCCTCCAACCGAACAGCAATTAGCTGAAATTCTGTCAGCGGTTCCCCAAAATCAACACATCATCACGAATACAGACACTATAGATGGTCCCATTACTATAGAAGAACTACACCTAGCCCTATCACAAATGGCACGCAGTAAAACCTCTGGATCAGATGGCTTGCCGGTAGAGTATTTTGGCTCCCATGCTGCTCTCCTCCTACAACCACTATTAGAGGTATTCAATGAAGCGCAAAATAAGTTACAACTCCCTGACTCCATGCGCGAAGCCCTGATAGTCGTGCTCCCAAAGCTGGGACGCGACCCCCTAGATGTGAAATCATATGGACCACTTTCCCTATTGAACATAGACTGTAAATTATTACGGAAAATCTTAGCAAATAGATTACTTCCCTTTCTACAAATTTAATACACTCCAACCAGTCGGGATTCATCCCAGGAAGGCGCACCCTTTTAAATATTAGAAGACTAATCCACATAATGCATCACGTTACGGAGGCAGAAGCAGTGGCCCTCTCCCTAGACATAGAAAAAGCGTTTGATACATTGAGCTGGGATTTTCTCATGTGCACGCTTAAAGCGATGGGCTTTGGACACGGCTTCACCAGCGGGATCAAAATGCTGTACTCCAAACCTATAGCTCATGTCAAAACGGGTCAAATTATATCTGAAGCATTTCCTGTAGGCAGAGGCACTAGGAAAGGTTGTCCACTATCCCCCCTACTATTCACAATAGCCATGGAACCATTAGCAATGAAACTACGTGGCAACGCGCGCATATGTGGCATTTCAGAACTTAACTCATATCACATTATATCCTTATATGCAGACGATGCCCTTATTTACATGCGCAACCACACCACTTCCATGGCAGGGGTAATGTCACTACTGGACTCATTCGCACTAGCCTCCGGACTGCGCATAAACTGGTCAAAGACAAGCATCTTACCACTCACGCCCGTGACAAGCAAATCTCACCTAGCATTGCCGCAATAACCAATTACCATGGTCACACAGAACTTTCAAATACCTAGGCATACAAATTTATTACTCCATAGCCAACCTAAAAGTGGGCAATCTCGACAGAGTACTGAGATCCACCCGCAGTTTGCTGCCGTTTTGGTGCTCACTCCCCCTATCCCCTATGGGTCGAGTAGCTATAGCCAAAATGCTCATCCTACCCAGGTTTCTATACTACTTCACGGCCCTCCCGTTATCCTTACCACGTTTGTTCTTTCACAAGCTGCACTACCTACTGACGGACCTGCTCTGGGGCAGGGACAGACGCAGAGTGGCACTATCCATAACACAATATCCACAGGAGGCAGGGGGATTGGGCATGCCAAACTTTGAACTATATTATGCTGCGGCGCAGTTGCTCTGGGTTACTACATGGCTTAGTGTGCCTCTATCCCCAGAAAGTAAAGCGCTGCGCGCATACACTGCACCACAAACGATCCTAACTTCACTGCTGGCTGGCCCTCACCGCCCGCTGTTAAAGTCAATTCTGCTAGAAGCAGCGAGATTTTGATGGCGCAGGTACGTTCAAGGCAAGTCCCCCTCACCTCCTTACTCCCCTCTATTGCCGCTGACTCAATTATCGGGGGCCCAAGCTCTCTCACTACACCATGATACACGTGCCATACGTACATTAAATGTGGGGGATTATTACTCAAGTTCTACAATGCGCACCTTCGAAGAACTTGTAGATGTAGGTATCATGCACTCAGGTGCTTTCTTGACATACAGTGCTACCAAAAGTCTACTTACTAATCTATGGGGCCCTGGCAATAACGAACCACATGAATCACATCTGCTTAACGCAATCCTTACTATAGGAGAAGCAAAAAGCATCATAACTAAATTATACAAAGGGCTACTAACAGAGGCTTGCCCGGAACTGACACATGCAAAAGCACGATGGGACGCCGTTCTCTTGACACCATTATCACAAAAAGCCTGGGACGCAGCCCTCACACTGATCAAGACAGTATCCCGCAACACCAGACTACGGTACACACAATTTAATTATATCCACCACTCATATTTATCACCGGCCCGCATTCAAAGGATATATCCGAACACAAACCCAGAGTGCCCCAGATGTGCCACTCCAGCGGCTGACTTTTACCACATGGTCTGGAGCTGCCACTCAATTAATACGGCTTGGCAACAAATCACTAACATTACAGCAGATATAGCGGACCATACTCTTACACCCACACCTGAATCCTGTTTACTCGGCATACGCCACAGAGCTAAGGATAGCAAACACCTCCACAGATTAATAGACTTAGCATTCGCAGTCTTTAAACGCCTGATTGCCATGCACTGGAAGGCCCCGCACGCTCCCCCACATACCGTCTGGCTGTGCGACCTGCTTAGTCGCTTGCAAGCTGAGGCGCAGACACTACACCAACTACAACAGAAGGGCCTGATACAGGGCGGAGCTGAAATCTGGGACATTTATGTGGTGAGCGTAGAAGCCAGGGATGATACATACCCTCCCTGAGTTACTCAGCACCCTGGAATTACCTCCCTGTTCAATATTTATATTTCGAACCCCCTCCGCTGCCCCTTAATTATTCAGACCTGACACCTTCGTATTATATCTCGGTACAGAAACGTAGTGCCTAAAGGTGCCTATCCCCTTGTCAGCGACCCCACGGAACCGGTATCTTGTCTCGCTCACTACACCTTGGACACTGGACGTCCCTTTGTCCCCCCCAACCCCGTCAACGGCTCCACAGCTTATTCACACACATAGGTGATGTGCCTCCCTTTTCCCCCCACCCCTCCGACTGGTGTAGCCCATACCTACTTTCGAAATTAGCACGCGCATGTTGGTATTCAGACGTGACCCTAACCACTAGTTACACAGTTTTAAGTTGTATTCCGGCACAACACAATGCAATAGCACTGTACTAGAGTATAAAAGTAGGCAGACGGAATGTAAAATCCTTAATAGTGTATTGTATTGATGTTTATGCACAATGTTTAATAAACAGATTTTAAAAAAAAAAAGTTTTCCAATCATGTTCTGTGGCATGCTGATGTAAGTAGTATTGCTACACAATATACTTTGCAGTGTTCATCTGATGACCAATGCCATTTAATCCAATACATTCTACCATGGTTTGTTTTTGAGGCTGTTAGGCCTTGAAATGGCTCAGCTCTCAAATCTACTCTCTACTGTGATGAGTTGTATGTCTGGTTCATATATTGTACACTTTTTAAATAACATTTTACAAACCCATTTTCAGGACATCTCTACATCAATGTTGCTGAAGTGTGCCTCTGTGTACATTAACATGCATGAGTAAAAAGTGGAAAATCACACAAAGGTCTAAACATCCCATTAATCATAAATATTTTTTTAGATTGCGTCACCTGCAGCCGAAGGCACATTTGATGTACAATACAGACCTTTAATGCCTTTTTAAAAATGTATATTAGGACCAACACCCAGGGCCAGCGGACCACCGCCTGCAACTGAAGACACCTCCACTCCAGGCCATGATCAAGCCTTCAGTTAGGACACCACTCCTGCAAGTCTGGAGGATGAGGGGATGCCTGGTTCATCTGGTCTGTCTGGGCTGACAGCCCCAGTGAGTCACATTTGGCCCACACCTACAGCTCCCACCCCAGCTGCTACAACAACTCAGCCTATGGATAACTCCACTTCCTGTGTCCAGAGGAACACAACTCCCATCTTGTGCCCCCCAGTCCTGGCTACTGATAAGCCACCACCACCACTTCTAGCTGCGCTAGGACCCAATGGGATGGGCCACACTGCCTCAAGGGCACAGGGTAGTGGGGGTAGGCGTCGTGGGAGGGCATCAGTGGGCCAGCAAAGTGAGGCAACTGGCATCTTTGTCAGCCAAACCACCACTGACTGAGTCTTGGGAGCAATACAACAGTCCCAGGATGTGATGTGCCAGGTGCTAACAGAGATCCAGAACCTTAAGCAGGTGCAGAGAGAGCACATTCTTGAGCTGCAGAATCACAGCTCCAATTTATGCTCCTTGACTGGGGTGATGTTTGACATTTATCATCACATGTGCAGGGCTTTTCCTGTACCATCTAAGCGTGTCTGTGGTCCTTCAACATCAGGACAAAATACACCTTTCTTAGCCACAGAGAGGGAGGCCCTGCCACAACAGGAAACTGACCTACTCATGCAGTTCCTGCATCTTTGCCCTCCCCCACCACACAAAAACCCCTGACCCCCCCAGGAGAAGACATTCACCTGGACCACCAAGAGAGGATAGCAAGACATCCACCACCACCTCCAAGACGCCAAACCTAGTTTCCTCCAGTGTGTCCACCATTCACTCTGTGGACTATTTAATGGACTCATTTACCTCTTTTGAGGAATGTTGTATTTTGTACATTGGACTCCAAACCGTTTGTGCTCAACAAATATAGTTTCATCCACCACGATGGACTTTAGTTTTTTATTCTTGTTCTTTTTCATTCTGGTTTCAAAGCTATTGCATTCATCTTTTTGTTCAAAATAAATGCAAACAAAACCAAGTCAAAGACTGGTGTTGTATTTATTGTGGTAATTTATTTTCTATGTCTTCTGTACACCATCATTTTTTAAATCTGTCAAACAATATGATACTAAAACAAATATTAGATACCAACTTGGTAATGTGTTTCCCATGTTAAAAAAGATGGAAAAGGAAACAATGAAATCTTGAATGTTTTGGTGTCATACATTTGTAGGTAACAAATCTGTGAGTCAATCAAATATGCTTTTCACAAACAATGCAGAAGCCAAACATTCTGTGCCATTTAGGAGTTGACACACCAGAACCTTGACACCATGGAAGAAATTGAATATTTCATGGAATCACAGTAAATATGCAAACTATTATTGATTCCTAACCTAAGCTGGATCCTGCCCTCACAATAGGAATCCTACATCAATAACATCAATCATCTACATCATTCAAGTAACAAAAAGTGAGGCCACATGACCATTTCAGGACACTGTGGCAGTATCTGGTGCCATGTCACAACCACCATTCAGTTGTGTCTAAAACAAAAGTTATTTCAACTATGAGGAGACACATCAACAGCTTCCTACATGGAACACAAATTAAAGACTTAGCCAATGTGAAGGGAGACTAGTATGCTATTACTTGACGTACACATGTGGTTAGAGCAAGTTATGCAGCACATATTGCATTGGTAGCAACATACAAGAGAAAACAGGTCTGATACAATCTCAAGTGCAAGTTTTCTCTGTACAAGATCTGTCCATCCAAAGTGGGTGTCTGTCCTAGGATCAACTCATGTTCCCTTCGTACTTTCCAACATCAACATATCACTGCAAATGTCACAACTTTGAAATGTCCAAATGAAGATGACATGGTATAGGACCCTAAAACAGAATAACAAGGGAAAATTAATGATTTCACCTATACAAGTTGACTCAAATGATAAGTTAGTTGGACACATATACTTAGCACAAGCAAAGTTAATAATCTATGTCAATAAGCACAGTAGTCAATGTAGGGAAACTCTGATCCACAAACATCTTTGCCTTTCCTGAACTGACCATTCTTACCAAATTACCATCACAGACTTATATGTTCAGTATGTCACAAGTTGTTCTGACATTGGATGTCACAATATGTAAGAATACACTTACACTCAGGTGAAGAAGTGGTCAATGACATCTTGATGTAGGTCAGTTCCTTCCTCATCATCACTGTCATCTCCATTGGGCATTTCAACATCCTCACCTGGTGGCTTTTCACGGTCTCCCTCCTGTGCGATAATTGGGATGTTCCATCACACAGCGATGTTGTGCAGCGTGCAGCAGGCAACTGTGATTTGACACACCTTATTGGATGAGTAGAGGATGACTCCACCTGTCTTGTCCAAACACCTAAATTTGGCCTTCAGGATCCCAAAAGCCCCCTCCATTGGCCTCCGTGTTCTTCCATTGGCCTCATAGAAGCACACTTCCCCTGGCATTGTTCAATTCCTCAGTGGTGCCAACAACCATGGTCATGGAACATAGAAACAATAAATTGACAGATGAAAATCATATCAAGCTATTGTACATTCCTTAACTAGGATTAAAGCAAATGATCTTCAAGTCATATTGTACTTACCAACAAGCCAGGCCCTCTCAGGTCCAAGTTGTGTCATTTACGGGGGTATGGTGCTGTTCCGTATTATAAAGAAATCATGTTTGACCCAGGAAAGCAGGCACATACACTTGAGATGTATAGATCCGATAAGCAGACAACTTGCTTAATGATGGAATGGAAGTTCTTCCGATTGCAGTAGACCTGTTCCTTGGCGTGCGGTGGCACCAACGCAATATGTGTGCCATCAATTGCTCCAACCACATGTGATTGGTCACCCAAATCATAAAATTCTCCCTTCACACTTGCCAAATCCTGAGCTTTTGGAAACTGGATGTAGCTGTTCATGTGTCTCATCATTGAAGCAAGGACGTCTTGTAGCAAACCACTGAAAGCTGGCTGTGACATGCCTCCAGATACTGCCACAGTGTATTGAAAAGAAAAGAAAATGAAGTACTGCCATTAGTTTCACTATTGGTGTTATTGCTGCTGTATTCCTACTGTGGGGCTGCAGATCAGACTCTAGCTGCTGACACAAATACAGTATAGTTTGCCTATTTAATCTGAACATTTTTTATTATGTCCCTTTCCTACATGATGGCAAGGTTTGGAAACGGTCTGAAGACTTGAGGACGCCTTCTTCTACCCATCCCTGGGTTCATATGTATGGATGTAAGAAAAACAAACTATCAATGAAAATTGCCATACAAGACTTTCACAAACAACACACATCTCATGTCTTGGTTAGATTAGTGATCTTATTGTGCCATATATATTCCCATAATTGTAAAACATTTTTGCTACTACAAATCTATTTTTTTTTACGTCTGATTTTTTTTTTTTACAAATAACATGTGAATAATACATTTGAAATGTACTAACTGCACATCATTTTTTTTTTTTTTACCATCAATGAAAATATAACATACACCACAACACTATCTATGGAAAACACAGTAATGGTTCACTTTTTTATGTGTCATATTTTTTCAAAAACAGTGTTGAATGTATCTGTGATTTGTATACAAAGTAGCCACCATTTTGAGTGCTGGTGATGCACAAACAGTTTAAAAAATAAACATCTTCACGTCCTAAAATGGCGGGTGCCTGACCTTAAAGGTCAGGACATTGGCCATTCAACTGCTGTCAGCGGAAATAGACCGCTTAGGGGGTGGAACACTCCATGATGGACATTTACATAGGCTGCGTGTGACGGCTATGCACGAAAGCCAATGGCTGTGTCCTTCTCCACTGCGGAGCACTTGCGCCATGTACTTATATGCGGTGTCTGAAAAAAAGGTCCCTTGCCTCCTAAGACTGCAGCCAACAACACCTTCTTGACTTTTGCTGCTGTTACCGACCTCTGGGAGCCAGGATGCTGGGCTGATATGGTGACAGTGCCCATGCCTTCTCCCCTGAGGAGTTGGAGATCCTCACCAGGGAGGTCTTGTCTCCGTACAGCCATCTGTAGGGGAACAGGTCCATGTTTGAGTGGGAAATGTTTGACAAAGTAACTTGTTCCTCCTTTGTACACCAGCAATTTGTCCCTTTTTGTTCATGAGTGAAGTGTTGTTATAGGAGTGTAGTGAACTGAATGATTTAGTTGGGTACAGAATGTTGTTTGACTATGTTAGAAATATCTGTACATTTAAGGGAAAATTCACCTGAAAGAATAAGCTCAATTTTCAGCTCATGTTACTCACAATTCCAGATTTCATTAGACAAACTGCAGGCCCCTTACTTCCAGTGGCCAGTAGACACTGTACCACTAGTATAAGTGAAAACGTACAGCCCATGTTGAAATGAGTGAAATTTAAAGTGCAAGAAGAATCTTCAAAGTTGTGGAGTTGTCTGATGCTGTTCTGTCAAGTGAAATTCCATTCCATAATTAGAAATAAGAGTAGCTGTATGTTTCAAAGGTGTCATGGTGCCACATATGTGGAAAGGTATTTCCTGTGCTGCAAGTCTAAATGACAAAGGCTCTCAGTCATCCATACAAGTATGTCCCATTACTACACACACTTGTTCATACATCACCCAACACCATGCTCTCACTGACACATGGCAGCCCTTCCATACTGCCCTTAGTCACTGTATGTGGTGCAGACCATAGTATCTAGCTCTTTGAAGATTAGGTATGAAGTCAATGTAGCTGTGCATGGGGTTTGGTGCAAATAATGTACAGGTTGTTTTGCCTTTAGTGTCTCGCAATCATTTTGACTAACCAGGATTGGCTCTCACTACAGAAAAGTATTTCTAGCCCTCGCCTAGATGATGTTTGTGGCCTGAATTGATAACATGAGGAGACAGAAAGTGTTGAGGGCACTCAACAGATCACAGCCAATTAGTATCTCCTAGGAAATTGTAAATGTTTGAAAAAAATCTATACTGACTTGTAGCAAGGTGGTAGTATTATGTGGTATGACTGGGGAGTCTTACAATGTAATACTAGCATGTCACTCAGTAGCGGACTTTGGGTTTGCACTAGTAAACCTTAGCTCAGTCCTGGTAGTGTGGCAAAGAGTAATCAGGCTACCTAGAGGAACATGTGTAAAGCATTTCACAATACCAACAAGAACAATATGTAAATGACACGACTTAAAAGAACACCAAATCCAATTTAAAACAAATAAAGCTTATTTTTATATAAATGCAGACACCAAAATAAACTTTTTAAGTTACACACAACTGGAGTTATGAATTTTAGAAGCTTTAGAAAATAGGGTATTCTCACTGTTTAAATGGCTCCAATTGAAGTCAATGGAGAAAATCAAAGTGTGAACTCGGGCACTTGCAGGGTGAGTTCCGGGTAGGGGTGGGTGAAGAATTCTGCTCCGCCGGCGGAATTTTCTGAGTTTTCCCCACTCCGTGCGGAGTTCCGAAAAACTCAGAGAAGTGACGCGGAGCAGAGTTTTTTCTCTCGCTCACAGTCGCCAAAGTTAGGTTGGCGAGCGCAATAAATTGGTAAGTTGGCCACCGCCAGCAAGATTTCTGAATGCAAGCGATCGTGGTAGGCCGCAACCGCTCACGATGAGACGGCAACCGCTCACGATGAGACGGCAACCGCTCGCGTTGAGGAAGCTGCCGCTCAAGTAGAAAATCTACTCGAGTCCCGCCCAGAAAATCAGTGCGAACAGCACGATTTACCTCGTGGAACTCCGCATAGTGCGGCAGAGTTTTTTCAGCACTTCGTGGAGTTCTCTGTAGCAAAACTCCGCAAACTCCACCCGTGCCAAGTTTTGGGCGATCCCACCTGGACTTAAGGTTTTACAAGGCCCTAGGCCAAGAGTCAACAATCAGTTTCTTTTCACCTTGCCCAGGGAGTTCGGGTGCAGAGATGCTTTGGCTGTCCTTGGTGCTGATGGGTCTGCGGCAACTGGTACGTTTGCACCACTTGACAAACGGCTACTTGGGGGTGGACACACGCTCTACCCTTTGGATGTAGAGGTCTTTGAAGGGCCAGATTGAGGATTCAACAGTTGGAACTTCGGCACCATGTCCGATGTCTCTGTGTACAGAGGTGGCTTCTAGCTGACAATCACGGGAGCGGGTCGCACCAAAGATACTTTGCCACTTCTCTTGAGGTCCCTTTCTTCAGGATGCAGAACCACAGTAGAGGGGTTGTTGCAGATGTCGGTATTTATGCTGGGGGTCTGCTCTGGAATCAGTGATGTCCGAGTGGCCGTCGGTTTCCGGATCAGACAAGCCTTGGTAGCTGCAAAGATGGTCCGCTGGTACTTCGGTGGCAGGAGGTCGTCCGGCGGGCTGTAACTTGGCTGAGACCTCACTCCCCATCTTTGGATTCTGGACATGAGTTTCTTTAGGCTTACTCACACAGAGCCTGTCGGGTCTCAGTTCCGTGACTTCAGCACAGCATTTACTCCTGCAGTTTATAGGGGACTGGTATCACCAGTCAGGGTAGTCTTTCTTGGTTTCTCGGTGTCCACTGAGGTTCTTCTTGCTGGGACCAACAAGCTTTCACCTCGGGCACACGTTGGTCACTCAGTTCCAGTGGTGGTCCCCGTGGGTCACTTCTGTGTCCTCTCTTCCTGCTGCGGCTGGAGTCACAGGTCAGTGACAACGTCTTCTTGGTGCCTCTTTGTCTTTGCAAGTTAAAACTAAAATTCTGGTGCCAAGGGAGCCCCTTAAAACCATCTCCAGTTGTGCAGAATAGAGAAAATCCAGTGATTAATCAGTATATCCCCATATATAATCCTATGTAATGTATTTCTTGAGATAAATAGTAAAGCTAATTATAACAGACATGAAGACCAAACCATCAAGTGAAAATAATAAGAAAAAGAAAAGGAAAAGAAATACAGAAAGTAAAACGAGGGATCACCAGCTGTTTATTTCTTATGGTGTTCACTTTGCGGTAGACAGATATGTATTTGCCACATATAAATCTCTCATAGCTATAGATGAGAATATTACACATATTATGAACTAGCTGGGTTAAAGATCTCTACATTTATAGACATGGGGGATATATTCTGGACCGAATTTCCTAATAGCTGACTTATGAGTTAAAGCAACACACATGATGTGTGAATGTGGACAGCTATTAAATCCAAATGACTCAATCACTGATATCAAAGATCAGTCTATATATGTACCCCTCAAGCTATGACTTCATATAAGCCCATCTAACCCCATGTATTTGTTTTTTCACTTATTTCCGTACTAATTAATCACAGGATTGTCTCTGTTCTGCACAATTGGAGATGCATGTATACACACTCAGGATATATGAACACTCACTGAGTGGACGACTATATGTAGTAACAATACAACATTTGATGTATTCTACTAACACACTGGGTGTGTGATGCAGTTTTCAAGTTGGTCTATTGAGCATTTGGTGACATTTGGATTTTTTACATTGATTTATCTACAGATAGTCTACAATGGACATGACCTCTCTGTATGTATTTTTTTATACGACCATGATGGATTAATATGTGCCCTGAAGAAGGTGTGTGACCAGGTGGCCACTTGACACCGAAACGTACGTCGGCATGATTGTTGGACAGAAGGTTGCCTAAATGTTCCTTTGGTGGAGTTTGAAATATACCTTATATCTAATATATATATTGGGAGAAGATACACCAAAGGAGTATACAATTTAACACAACAGAGATTTGATGAAGATTAAAACAAGATACTCTGTATGACAAACACTTGGATCTTTGGAAGTACTGCAATTTAACATATTTGACTTTGGAGGATGGTTTCTCCACCTCTATAGAACATTTGCAAAAGAACGACTACTGGGCCAACAATTTTTGTACATTGCTTTTTTGAATGTGAGTTTAAAATGTGGGTAAGAATGAGGATTGAGAGAGAGTCTTTTTTTTATGTCCATTAATTTTGAATCTAAGATATAATAATTAGTGATGAATAATACATTTTGATATGTAAAGTATTTATCTATATTGTTATTATTATTTTCAAAATCCTCGTCCACGCTCACAAGGCCTTCCACGACACCAGACCGGCCTACCTCAACGAACGAGTAAACTTTCACACCTCCTACTCGCCAGCTCTGCTCCGCTGACCTCACCCTCGTCACTGTCCCCTGCATCCAATGCACCACCTCCGGTGGCAGATACTTCTCCCACCTCGCAGCCAAGACCTGGAACTCCCTCCCCACCAACCTACGCAAGACCCAAGACCTACTAACTTTCAGAAAGCACCTAAAAACATGGCTTTTCGAGCATTAACCGGCCACTACCCCCTTCGCCCTCCACAGCGCCTTGAGACCCTACCGGGTGAGTAGTGCGCTTAAGAAAATGATTGATTGATTGATATTTATGTACACTGTATTTGTTCAATGATATAGTATCAAGGTAGGATTCCACGTCTGGAACCTATTCAGGAGGTGGGGGGGGTTCTTCCTTTTTGTTCAGTTGTATCCCTGTCCCGCTCCTCCATTTTCTTTTCAGGGTACCCTTCTCTTGTGTGTGAAGCACTGCCCACAGCTCTCTCCAGTTTGAATATCATACTTCATTCTCTGAATTCCAACAACCTGTTCATGAAGGATTGCAAGCAAATGGGCGACGACTATTGTGAACGCACAAGGGTCTAATTTTAGCCTGGAAGGGAGAACCTGAAATTGGAACTGTCCCTCTAGAAGAGCAAATCTTTGGTACTGTTGGTGAGAATGATGGATGTCCTGTTTACTAAAGTTAGAAAATCTCCTGGAGAAATCAGACCGGATGATGTACTGAAGAGTTTCCTTCATGACTGGACCAAAATATTGACCTAAATCAGGCCTATCACAGGTTGAAATAGCACTGAAGGTTTTTGCACCAGAAACAGGACTAAGTAAGTTCAGGTATCATGCTCGGCAGATTGTGCAGACACTTCTGCTTCTTTTTTGATCAGTTCTTGTACTCCTGTCTGAATTGACTCTCTTTTGATAACATTTTTTGGCCACTAAGTTTTCTGGAAAGTCGGAGGACTTATGACAAAATTTACAATGGGGGTCATTCTGACCCTGGCGGTCATTGACCGCCAGGGTCAACGACCACGAGAGCACCGCCAACAGGCTGGCGGTGCTCTCAAGGGCATTCTGACCGCGGCGGTTTGGCCGCGGTCAGAAAGGGAAAACCGGCGGTCTCCCGCCGGTTTTCCGCTGCCCTCAGGAATCCTCCATGGCGGCGCAAATTGCTGCGCCGCCATGGGGATTCCGACACCCCATAGCGCCATCCTGTTCCTGGCGGTTCGCCCGCCAGGAACAGGATGGCGGTGTGGGGTCGTGGGGCCCCCGTAAGAGGGCCCCACAAAGAATTTCAGTGTCTGCTTAGCAGACACTGAAATTCGCGACGGGTGCAACCCGTCGCACCTTCCCACTCGGAGCCGGCTTCCTCGTGGGAAGGGGTTTCCCGCTGGGCTGGCGGGCGGCCTTCTGGCGGTCGCCCGCCAGCCCAGCGGGAAAGCCTGAATGGCCTCCGTGGTCTTTCGACCACGGAGCGGCCATATGGCGGTTCCCGCCAGGCGGAGTGTCCCTGGAGTATTATAGCCAAGACCCACTGGTCGGAAATGTCTTACAGCCAAATACACATAAAGAAATAAAGATGGCCTTCTAGAGCAAAATCCTTGTTCCTGACTTTGTATGAGGCAGTAATTCTGGAAATGTCAGTAGCACTGTGCATCAGTAGAAGTGGAGATTCATCCTCTGGAAGAACTAGATCACATATCTTGAGACTTCTCCCCTAAAAGGACGTCCACAGGTGGCTATATGACAAACAGGAATGGTATTTAGGTGAAAGCTTTTACTATGTTGAAGAAGGAGGATGTGGATTAAATGGAATGGCTAACTTCTGGTCTTTGGCTGCTTGCTTGGCCAACTTCTCCAAAGCGTTGACCAAACAGGTGTTGTCCTAAGAAAGGAAGCATAAGGAGAAAGGATATTTGTGCTGGTCTCCTTTCCAAATATGCAGGCAAAAGTTATTTTCAGTGGCTACAGCTGACACTATTCCATGGATGAACCTTTCAAGGTGTCTAATGCAATGTGTGAGATAAATTGAAACTTTTTCTCTGTATGTTAATAGGTGCAGTACAGTCCAGGTGCAGAACCATTTTCCAAGGCTGCCAGTAGGTCTTGAAAATCATTATTCACTGATCAAGTGCAGTAGGCTTCATAAGTCTGACTAAGAATTTTAAAAAGAGACTGACTGATCATGCTTGAGGGCACATTCTATCATTTTGTCTGTGGGAAACAGAGACACTACTATAGACTGGCCTGCCAGACACAGGGCCTTCAGAAACTCAGGAAATTAATTATCAAAATCTTGCAGTGGATACAGCTTACCCAGGACACATGGAACAAATGATTTTTCTGGCTTTTTTATGAATGCCCTGATGTAGAGGAAAGTGGGGAAATTCTGCCAAAATATATCTATCAAACAAGCCTCTGAGGTTGATGAGACTGTTGAATCTGGGGATCCCAAATTTCTCCACAGGTTGACAAACTCAGTAAGGACCTCCTTCTTAATGTATTTCCTTTTGCCTTAATATCAGGAAAGTGATTTTCTTTAATGCAGGATGCAGAATCTTCTGCGTCTCCTGAATGTCTTCCTGGAACTTCTCAAGTGCTATTTAGGTGAAGGGAAGAGGACAAAGGAGCAGGGGAATCAGCTGGCACAATCAAAGGAAGTGTGGTAGCAGGTCATCTCCTAAAAACTGCTTCAACACTTTCTTCAACAATAGTCTTTAAAATGGCAGAATCCAAAAGAACTGGTTTTGGTCTGGGAGGATTGCATAAGTCTCAATACTGAATGCCTTGTATGCCTGTGACTGTAGGGGTCAAGAGAAGGGCTCCATTTCTCTGGACTAATGTCTCCTCTTGGAGGGCCTGTCTCTTGGAGTCCACACTATATTAAAGAACACTCATAGAAAAAAACCACAATGAGTATCCTTGAAATTCACACATAACGAGGCACTCACATTTAACTACTGCTGGTGTCCTAAATAGCCAAACTCCTCCACTTATGTGCTTTCTTCTGGGCTCCATCAAGATGGTGCCTGTATTTCTGTACATAGTACCAGTCAGGCAACCAGGAAGCCATTGTTTCATCTTTCAGGATTCCACCCCCATCTACTCAACTCTCCGATGCAACCTCATAAGCCAGGAAGATCCAAGTTGACAAAAATCTTTGGATGCAGGAGAAGGTGCCTTTTGTCGTATCGTAGAAGAGATAGTCAGCCATCCTTCAAAAACGCTTCCAATAGAGAGAACACCAGGCCCTGACAGGGAGATGTGCTAAAGCAGAAAATCCTAACTGTCCAGCCTTGGGAGACTAGATAACAGATTTCTTACTCTAGGCCGATGAACCAAACCCAGTTTGCTTTAAAGAAAACGTCATAAGAAATACACCATAAACAATATAAGCTATACAATAATAATCAATCAGTACGTCAATAATCACACCAGTTTATTAAGAAGTTAAAGATTTATTTCCCTATATTAACAACGCTAAAGTCATGAAAAGCATTCTCAAACTCAAATGATACATATATAGAAACAATAGTGGCTGATTTAGTCGGCCCATAAACCTAAGTTTAATCAATGCAAATAAACACAATATCTCAATGGTTATTACACAGAACCATAGCAATAGAATCTGAGCAAGAGAAATCGAATACATTTGATACAATAAAGAAAGGGAAATCAAAACTATTCATGAATATGAGAGGGGCATCCCACTAACCACTAATTAGCATCAACATGTTGGTCTTCATGTAAAAGAATTTAGTAACATAAATTTAGGAAAACATCTAGCAAAGGCACTATCAAAAATAGCAGTATTATAATATTGGCAGTTGGTACCTGAAAAAAAAGAGACAAATACCAGTATGCATTTTATATAATTACCCAATTACCAAGGTATTCATGCCATTCTCTCCCTCGAGCAAAAGGAAGATTAGAAACACAAGACAAGTAAAAAATAGGAGTACAATGAATGAAGTCTGTTAAGCCACGGAAATGCAGCTAGAAAACAGAACACACTAGAAACATTTTATACAGATAACACTGCACTGTGACCTTGCATCTGCTTCAACTTCAGTCCAGCAGAGGCCACTAAATACACGTTTAACTTCTGACATTTATTTTTGCAAAGGAAACACACTCTTAAATAGACAGAATAATTTCATTAGCTTAGGTTAGCATAGGAAACAAAATATGGGCCTTTCAGTTTTGATGATGGCCATTAAATGGATCATAATTCTTGGTTTAGAAAGAAAATTAGTACCCAATGATTAATATATCGAAATATAAGTATGATTACATATAAGAAAATTATGAATGCAAATTTTTATGCTCTTACAGATGACTTCTACAAATTAAAAGACTTATGTTGTCTCACATGAATTTAAAGAGGTATGGTCTGCACAGCAGTTTCCTAAAATGCGCTGAGGGCTGTAAACTGGCAATATACAGCAAATTTCAGGGGCGTTGCTCGGTCAGTAAGACTGAGGGTGTGAGAGCTTCAAATTTTAAGACAATCACTGTGGCGTATCATGCTAATCATTATATAAGAAGCAGTGCATGAGAGGGGATAAAGGACCAGAGCAAAGGTAAGAGAGTGTGCATTGTGAAGTGTGCTTAAACATAGTATTTAGTAAAACAACCATGTTTTAAGACCTTCAAAACAGAGATGAGAGTGCATGTGTGTGTGTTTTCGTCTGACACCTTACCATACCCAACTGAAAGCTCCTGTACCCAACTATTTATAAATAAGACATTTATTAGGGGGTGTACTACCCCCACCCCACCCACACTCACCCAGAGCTATGTCCCTGGCAAAATCCCCTAAAAAGAGAGAACAAAATTAAGACACAGTAAGTCTGAAACTGATCATTCATGGGAAGGTACCACAGCACCACGTGCCAGACCTTTCAGATCAACAGGAAACAAAACAGTTGCAAGAGAGGGGTAACCCTCTTTTACCTAATCATGCAGGCAGAGTTAAAAAAGAAAGTAATTAGGGCTTTTAGGTGTGTTGTTCTCAGAGGTGGATGGGTTACACCTCATTGACGAGAAACCGTAGAGTAGGCAGAATTAAGGTTACCGGTAAGTAACCAGGGCTATATTCACTATCTGAGTGAGCTGCTATTCACAGGAGCCTCACATTGGATGGCAGTGTTAAATAGACAATGGTTTGTTACTTTTCATAGTGTTTTATGCAACACTAAGGTTGCCTCATAGCTCCCAGGGGCTACACGAGAGATGAAACAGAGGGACCAGGATAGAAGAAATAAGAGGGGGAAGACAGACAAGTTGATAGTGTTGCTTTGCAAATGTATGCACATTTAACAGGTTTCTCTGTGATTCCCTTAATTGCATGGTGTCAAAGAATATGTTCAATTCTCACACATCGCAGTCAGATCAGGAAAAAGCCATGTCACATCAACATTCTCTGCGCCACGAAGCCGCCTTTCGGAGCTGCAGTAAAAACCATGGTTTAAGCACTTGGGGGGTCATTAGGAACACAGCGGGAATTACCCGCCGTGTTCATGCTGGCGGTCTAAACACAGACCGCCAGCCCGTTGAAGATCCCGCCGGCCCAATAATGAACATTCCACCAGGCCGGCGGGCGGAAACAGTGTTTCCGCCAGCCGGCCCAGCGGAATACAGGGCCTGTACATTGAGCCGGCAGCAATGTAGCAGTGCGGCAGGTGCAGCAGCACCCGCCACGCATGTCACTGCCCATAAATCGGGCAGTGGCATGCACAACAGGGCTGTGCACAGGGGCCCCTGCACTGCCCATGCCCAGTGCATGGGCAGTGCAGAGGGCCCCAGGGGGGCCTCGAGGCACCCATTCCGCCAGTCTTTCCCTGGCGGGGTAAACCGCCAGGGAAAGGCTGGTGGAAATTGGCTCATTATCTGGCGGGCAGCGCTGCTTGCAGCGCTGCCCTGTCGGATAAGTAACTCCTCCATCACCAGGCTGCCTGGTGGTGGAAGCCTGGCGGTGGCGGAGTTACGCCAGTGGCGTTTTTGCCACTATCATTATATGGCAGTCTGGACTTCCATGCCGGTGGGGGTAATTACCACCAACGCCGGCATGGCGGTCCAGACCGCCATGTTCATAATGACCACCTTGGTGTTTATGTCTGACCCATGTCAAACAGGATTACTTTAGAAGCCATCCCAGAGTCATTGGATGATCATCAAACTACTGTGGAAGTCATTTTCACATCATCAGACATCATCAAGCTCTTGAGGTCATCAGCAAAGTTTAGAAACCTGAGCCTGATGACTCATGGATGACTTGAAAATGAGTATCTAATGATTTCACAAGGTGTGACTAGTCCTGATGACCTCACGAGGATTTAAGAATGAGTATCTGATGACTTCACAAGGTGTCATTATTCCAGATGATTTAAGGATGACTTGAAAATTAGTAGCCGAAGACTTCAGAAGGTGTCATCATTCCTGATGATATAAGGATTACTTAAAAATGAGTATCTGAAGACTTGCGAAAGTGTAATTATTCCTCATGCTTTAAGGATGTCTTGAAAATGAGTCTGAACCTCAAATTAATACACAAAATTACAAAACAAGCATTCATCAAACAAATACAGAAATGTTGAAATATTTTATTTAATTCACAAACAAATGTGAAAAAAAAACTAAAAGAAAAATCAACATTTTACTTCTAAGCGCAAGGTTGAAACTTTCCTAAATTCATTTGGGGCCACCCATCGGCCATACTATATTCTACCTGAGGTACTTACACTGCTCCCACAAATCCATCTAAGGATACCAAAGTGACCGAGGTGCGCCTTTCCTCTGAGAGCGATTGGGACTAAACTCTGTTTTTGAGAGTGACATTGTGGACGACTGAGGGGAGATGTGGTGCACAGACTGGCTATAGCTTTTACACCTGCAGGCTGGACTCCAGCCAAAGGTTCAGCGGTAATTCAGTCTGCAGCGGGAGCTTTACATCCCTTTACTGTGTTGTGCACCAGTAATAAATATTCTCTGAAACCCGATTTCCAGACATTATCATTGAGTGCAATATCCTATAATCAGTAAAGGTGTCTGTCTGTGCAAAGGTGTACACAAAAGTAGCAGGTCACCAAATATCTCTGCCTGTTTTATTGTTAATTTGGTCTCATCCAGTGACAGGAATGAACCCCATTTCCGAGTTAAGGAATGTTAAGATTTTGGTCTGCACTGTGATATCCTAAAAGCATTTACTTAGAACCTTCTTGGCTCAAAGTGTGATGCCTTTTTCTGAAGGATGTCACATCTCAACTGCTGAGTTTCCAACAATAAATGTAAAAAACATCAAAAACACATCTCCCAAACAACGAATACCCCACAACCATGAAGTAACTGTGGCAGATAAAGGCCCTTTTGGGTTCATGTCAATTCAATGCTGAACAGGGATTCTGTCACTGGAATCAAGTTAAGAACATAGTTTACTGGAGTCCAGCAACTAGCTAAGGACCACACTGCTATTATGTTTTCAATGGAGTCAGATGTTGTGGTGGGCCTGCATCCACCATAACGTGACCTGGAGAATCTAAACTTTAAGGGCCTATATCGTAAAATATACCAATCACATTAAAAGTTGTCTTGTGGCAGTGTTGATCAGTGGCATCAACAACTTGACCAGTTCCCACTTGAAACAAGACTTCAAATGTTGATATTTCTGGAACCATATTGGCTACGAAGATGGTTCCAATGGTTCCAAAATCAGGGCAACCTTCTACAACCAAGAAACCATATTGGAGGTATGAGATGTACTGTGTCTGGTGTCTTCTGGAACAAGGAGACGTAAAGAGGTGTGGGCATATTAGAGGTGAAAGGATAGGTTGCAGCTCTTTGAACCAGATGTTGCAGGTCTTAGTGGCCATGCTAAGCAGATGGAATCACTCATGGGAGACCTTGGTGTGTTAACACATCCTCCATGCAGATTCTCCAGTCAGCTGGGCCAAGCGAAGTCTCCAATGTGTATGACTTACTGGATTCAAGGGGCCAGTATTATCCTCCTAGCAGTCAAGGCAAGAAGCTAAAGCTAGAGCTTGTTCAATTGTTCATGTACGACTTAATTCCTGGAAAAGTGAGCATGATGCTCACTAGGTTTCCAATACTTCAGGAGCCAAGATTCTGCCGCCTTCAGGTTATCAAGAGCTTTACTACGGGTTAATAACAATCTGACTTTACAATGAACTAACACTAGTATGTGTTTACAATATACTAATGTAAGTTTGTCACCAAGCTGAGGTTTAGTAAATATAATCTAGTCCCACCGGGGCACATGTCAGAGGAGGACGCAGGTGGATGGAATCCTCTAACTATTTGTACAGAAAGGCCACTCGGCCCACTGAGCCCAAGGAAGGAGTGAAAGATATGAAGTTATTGTACGTGAGGCATGCACAGAGCTCTCCTGCTTGGGTGAAAATGTGGCAGCACAAAGTCTTTTTAACTCTTCCTGGCAGCAACCTCTTTACTGCAGTATGGCCTGGGAAGGGGGCTATTTTTAGGGCTCTTCAGTGCAGAAGGAGCCACACACCATTTACACTGTGGTTATTCAACAAAGTAATAATGTTTTCATCGCCCTGCGGGAAATATTTTGGGACCCGATGTACGATGCCTTTTTTCTGTCGCAAATGGCGAAAATCACCATCTGTGACCTCAAAATGGCCTGGCACAATGTACTCTCCCTATTACGCGAGTCAGTACGCAATTACCGACTCGCAAAATAGGGATTGCGCCTCGCAATTAGGAAGGAGCATCCCAAAGGCATCTATTCCTAATTGAGACTCGCAATGGTATGTTTGGTGGTTTTGTGACCGTGAATTTCAAATCAGTGTTAACGCGTTCTCAAACGGGAAGGGATCCCATAGGGATCCCTTCACCTTTGTGAATGCATGCAAAATTATTTTTTCAGCGCCGGAACACTGCCTACTCTGAAAAAATAAAAATAAAACGTTTCATTTTTCGTTTTGAAATGCATCCCGTTTTCCTTTAAGGAAAACGGGATGCATTTTAAAAAAAAAATGCTTTGTTGAAAAACAGTCACAGACATGGTGGTCTCCTGTCCCTAGCAGGTCACCATCCCTGTGATTGCTGGCTATTCCCAATGGGGTTGCAAATTGCGACCTACCTCATGAATATTGATGAATTAGATCATTTGCGACCCCACTGGGAATAACAAACAGAGTGCTTCACACTGTTGTACATTTTGTTTTGTGACACACAATTAACAATTCCTAAACGGGTCGCAAAACAAAAGGTCGTACATATGGTGTTCTGTAACTTGATAAATAAATGTCAGCAGAACTTAAATGCTTTAACCCCAAACGTATTTATGAAGTACAAAAAAAGATGCACTTTGAGTCGTTTTTAAATATATACACTAAGTTTTATTCGCTGTTAACAAGTAGATCTAAAACAGTTTCTCATATTCCGATCAGTGATTATATTTAATTAGTCCAAAGTCGCCCAGGAACTGGTGGCAGATGGGCCACTAATTTTTTTTTTTTTAAATCATACCATAAACTTAGACACGTTTAGTGGCGAAATTTTTCACAGTCGAAAATGACATCTGAATGTGTGCTTTGGATACAAATACATACGTTGTACATATGTGCGTAGAATATTAAATTATATATCTCGGTGTGTATCGCAGGTTAGGTTGCAAAATGGTCTCGTTTTTAGTGAAATGGCTGTGCCTCACTTCTACTAGCCTGATTCCAGGAGATGTCGCTGTGCATTTCTAATGCTAGTCAGTCTTCCCCAGTACATCATTTGTAAACTAAGGCCCGTATTTATACTTTTTTTAGCGCCGCATTTGCGCCGCTTTTTGACGCAAAACGGCGCAAACCTACAAAATACAATGGTATTTTGCAAGTTTGCGCCGTTTTTGCGTCAAAAAACGACGCAAATGCGGCGCTAAAAAAGTATAAATACGGGCCTAAATACGTGCCAGGGCCCTTGTCAGGAGGCCTGCAGCTTGCACCACAAATTGCCCCTGCCAAAATCAGTACCATCACAACTAACCCTCACACTAATAAAAAAAGGAGTGACAATTCAGACTATAAATATACATTAAAATGACTAATGCTATTCTTATAGCTTTGGGTGGCAGGTATTAGTGATTTTAATGTATATTTAATTATTTAAAAAACTGTTTTGTTCCTCATAACATTATACAAACAGTGTGGCCATGTGGCAGGCTTTTATAAGAGCTGGTTTTGACAATAAACTGCTGGTTCTGAGCACCAGAAACCAACAGCTAAAATTAAGCGCTGATCTCCCCACTGACTTGAGACCAGAGCCCCGCCGAACAAAGAGTCCCAAACAGTGGCAATCACCATATTCAAATAATGAATATGAAATTATGAATAATTGTGGTGTTCGTAAAATAGCCCTGTGAGTGGTCTGCCTGCTACAGACAGTAATGGACCCCCACAAGGCACTCTCCTCTTTTCACTGTTCAGTGGTTAGGTATGGAGACATTTAAGGAGTTTGGGGGCCCTGTGCCAAACGGACTTTGGGGTCCTGTTCAGAACAGCTCGAATGTATGATGCAGTTTCAGCTCTTTCATGCCTTCTTTGGCCCGGTCACCGACAATGCGCAGCCTGGCCACCAGACATAGAATTAAAGAGCAGGATGACATCATGATCATCTGTGGCAACGGATTTAAAAGGTCATTGCTAAGAACTAAACAAATAAGAAAGAGAAGAACAAGGTGGGACAATTTCTAAAATGAGATAGGCCCTCCATGAGTTTTGGGAAGTATTGAGTATCTGGAGAGTAGTTGCTGCAGAGAGGCCAGAAACCGAAGAGACACTGTCAAGTGGTTGAATAAGTAGCACCCTCCTACCCTGGCAGACCCTGCTGGTGCAATGGTGCATTGCTAGTTCTGGTGGAGGGCAGGCAGGGGCCAGGCCCTTTAAAATGGGGCAACTGCTCACTCTGTCCATGTCTTAAAATGGCTCTCCAGTTCACCCAAGCCTAACCTGAACCATTGGTCTGGTTGATCCCTAAGTGCCAAAGAACATACAGAACCTTCAAAATATTTGGGATGCAAATTACAAAACAAAATATAAGACTTTAAAATGTAGAAAGTGTTTCAATTTACTATATCAGATCACAACCCCCCATTGGTGCTTACTTGAATTGGAAGTTTCTAAACATGAACATTAAAACATTTATTAACCCTCCCTCCTGACAAAGCCATTTGTGAACAAAGAGTACAACGTGTCTCATGTGACATATCCAATATTATTTTTTAGGCTGGTGGAACACTACAGGCTATTAAAGCATATAGAAGTGAGGTTGTTACACTGGATTCATCTTGAACTGAATTACTTGAATGTGCGCTCAAATGTCACAATCAAGTAAACTAGGACATGAAGTAAATTGATTTGACTTAAATGACACTATTTATCATGCGGGTGAGCCGGGATTTGATCACACATAGTGCGATTAAGCAACGGACTCATTTACTTTATTTTTATCAATCCCCATTAGCACCAGAGGACAATGCTAATAAATTAATAGTACAATGCGTTTAGTAAATACAGATCAGAGAGCAGTTTGACAAAATGTCTAAAGAAAAGGTATACAGTGAAGGTGAGGGACACCATTTGTTAACATCACTGACTTTCTTAGTGGGCGAAGGGCATTAAAAAATATAGATATTGTGATCCTGAGGGCGATGGGGTGGGATCAATTGTGTTGCTAAAAAGAACAAAATATTCTGTAACTATTTTTTGATCTTTCACCATCAGTTAACTGCATTTACAATAATGCACACCTTACATAAAAAATAAATGCAAGATTAAAAAAATCAGTGGGAAATACACTATTTTATGTTCTGAAACCTCTGTTGGTTAATGTGATCACTGCAGATGCATGTGTGTGCAACCAGAAGCCCACAGAACTGGCTCTGTTTGGTTCAGCAGGCAATAGTAAATTGTGTATTTTTTAGTGGCAGGATGTCCCTGCCCATCACAGAAAACATTGTGAATGTGTAAGTTATTTTAAATTTGCATTACATGCAGTAAAAGATAGGCTGCCACAAAATGTGGATATAAATGTAGGTCAAAGAAAAAAAAAAAAATCAAAGTGGAGATTTTAGCAATATAGAGATCTTACCTAGTGCAAACAGTTTGACAACTATCCATTAAAAGCGCACACTCTACAGTTCAGCTTGGAACACCCTACACTACCTCTCTAAAAGAATAAATCTTTGTCTTCAGGAAGATTAAGGTGTCTCCATGAATTAACTCCACCTATACTGGCTTTCAAGAAGCCTTTACACTTATAGATTAACCAACTGCACAGATCTACATTTCTTTTTATGCAGCTGGCACCCTGGCAAGAAAACTTGTTTCTTGTTTTTGTGTCTGCTCCTCACTCACAATCACAGCACAGGAGACCTTCCACTTTAGGGGAGGCATTTAAATAGGGGCGGCTCCTCCATAAGGGAGGAGGAGCATTACCGCACCCCTCCTCCAGCAGCGGCAGCTGGTAACCTTTTCCCAAAAAACAGTAACAAACTGTGTTTATCGTTTTTTGGGGAAAAGGGCGGGGCCACGGGGGTGCTGAGCAATGAGGAGGAGTGCACAGCACTCCCCCTCAGCACGCATGTGTGCTTGGCCAGCCATCTCAGGCCGGCCAAACACACATGTGCACAGGGCTCTCTGCAGCCCAGCAACACAGACAGCATGTGAAAATTAGGGATGAGTGGTCACCGTACCTCCCACCCAGCAGCAGGTTCTAACATCTTTGGGTTCACCCAGGGGACCTTAAAGAAGACATAGTAAATTGTTCAGCTCCAGCGACATTCCTGGAAACTCCCAATTCGCACTCTACACAAAGCACTGATAAAAAGTCACTAGCATCTTGTGAAAATTAAAAAGAAGTTTGGAAATGCACAGATTTTAGATAATGGCCAAATGGAAAGCAATGCCCCTTTCTGAAATATTAGGAGGAACTGGTCATCCAGAGAAGAGATCTTCATTAGAAGTAATCACATATTTTGTCAGATTCCACGCTCAGTAATCAGGAGACGTGCTTACCTCAGCAGGACAGGAGCAGGATGCTGGCCGAGGCTCAAAGGTCATTGTGCCATGCCAGGGATTTAGCTGCCTAGGACGCCAGCAAGACCTATAATGAAAGGAAGGTTGTAGGCCGAGATAAGAACACTTTCAGCACAGATTGCCTAGCTATGAGGCCTGATGGGCCCACCCTCTGTATAACGAGCACCGGAGGCTGCAGGAGAGTTTAAACTAGCAATAGGTCGAACCATACCCTCCACCCCTGGGAGCCAATGATGAAGGCATACCACCCCAGAACAAGCATTCGGCATTACTGCAGATGCGGTGTAGGTAAAGTAAACATGGGCGAGAGAGTGCTATGCAGGCATGGGTAGAGGGGACCGAACCTCATGGACACAGAAACAAACAGACATGGCAATAACATGGAGCACAGGGGGTGCACAAGCACACAGTGCTTTAGACTGATACAGAGCATGGGCAGCAAGACGCATACATGGAGACCGCTAGAAAACAAGCACCCTCGAGGAGTGCTTCACAAGAAAGAATAAGCATTGGCAATGCCAATAGGTCACGCCTATACAAGAGCTATTGGCTTTAGCAATGAGTCTGCCATGTTGTACACCAGTGTGGCTGCTGTTCAGCATGGCTAAACGTTAGTGGTGGGGAGTGTCAGAGTGGAGTGAGGAAGTAGAGTGTCACTGGTAGAGAGAATCATAGAATGGAGAGGGGTGGAAAAGGGTGGAGTGGGTTTGAGTGGATTGAGATAGTGGGGTGAATTTGAGTGGGGTAGAGTGGGGTGGATTGGGGTAGAGTGGAGTTCACTGGTGTGTGGTGGACTGAAATGGGGAGGACTGAATTGGAGTGATAGGGCTGGGATGGCATTTTACTGGAGTGGGTGGATTCGTTTGGATTGGAGTGGGGTGGATTGGAGTGAGTGAGGTGGATTGGATTGGAAAGGGGTGGACTGAAATGGAGTGGGGTGGATTGGGTTGGTGTGGATTGGATTGGAGTAGGGTGGGGTGAATTGGGATGGAGTGGGATATATTGGATTGTGGTGAGGTGTGTTAGATTGGATAGGAGTGGGTTGTTTGCGAGGGGATTGGGTCAGGGTGGAGCGAGGCAGGCTGGAGTGAGGCAGGTTGGAGTGGGGCAGATTGTTTTGGATTGAAATGGGGTACATTAATGTGTATTGGAGTGGGGCAGATTGTATAAGGGTGAAGTGAAGTGGGGTGGACTGGATAGGAGTGGGGTGGATTGGGTTGGTGTGGGGTGGTTTGGATTGGAGAAGGGTGAATTGGGATAGAGTGGGGTGGATCGGATTGGGTGAGGTGGATTGGATTTGAGTGGGGCGTATTGTTTTGGATTAGAGTTGGGCAGACTGGAGTGGGGCAGATTAGATTGAGGCAGATTGTTTTTGATTGAGTGGGGAAGATTGGAGTGGGGTGGATTTGAGTGGGACAGATTGTCTTGGATTGGAGTGGGGCAGATTGTTTTGGACTGGAGTGCAGCAGATTGCAGCGAAGCAGATTGTTTTCGATTACCACAGTAAACTCCGATTGTGTAAATGCTTGTGCTTAAGATTCATTCAGGAAGTCTCCTGAGCTGCGAGTCAGAGGGAGGGGCAGGTAGCTTAACAATAAACAGGCCTTCTTGCCAGGGTGCCTCTTCGCCTGAAAGAAATGCAAATGCGCACAACTGGTTATGTCATAGCTGGACTCTTGCTCTGGGCAAGACTTCTGGTTCAAGGATGACTGTACTTATGTTTGTAGGCGACTATGCCTATCCTACAACAAATTGCAACTGTAGTCCCAACCCTTCCGGCTCGCTAGCAGTACCTTACCAAAAACCCAGACAGTTAAAGGTGATTTGTGGCAGCCTGTATGCATGGACTCAGAAGTATGACCTCTCAGGTAATGTTGTGGTTAAACGGAGATTACCACTTTCTCACAGATACATCATGTCTCAACCAAACACAGGCAATAACGAAGATGCTGTAATGTTTCAATAGTTTTTATTTAATACAATCTGCAATCTGCAGTAAATCGCATGGGCTGCAATGATTAGGATAATGAACAGTGCAAGAAATAGAACTGTAAAGATAAGAGTCATGATTATGAAGACCCCCACCATCTTGCAATAACATGGAAAGACATAGGGGGTCATTACAACCCTGGCGGTCCAAGACCGCCAGGACTGTTATGACAGAAGCACCGCCAACAGGCTGGTGGTGCTTCCCAGGTCATTACGACTGGTGTTTTCCCGCCACAATGGCCCCGGCGGTTGTAATCTGCCAGGGCAGCGCTGTAGCAGCGCTGCCCAGAGGATTACGAGTCCCCCTACCGCCAGCCTTTTCCTGGCGGTTTGAACCGCCAGCCTTTTCCTGGCGGTTTGAACCGCCAGGAAAAGGCTGGCGGTACGGGGAGTCACGGGGCCCCTGCACTGCCCATGCCACTGGCATGGGCAGTGCAGGGGCCCCCTGACTGGGCCCCGTGCAGCTTTTCACTGTCTGCTCTGCAGACAGTGAAAAGTGTGACGGGTGCAACTGCACCCGTCGCACGGCCGCAACACCGCTGGCTCCATTTGGAGCCGGCTCCTGTGTTGCGGCTGAGATCCCTGCTGGGCCAGCGGGCGGGAACTAGGTTTCCGCCCGCAGGCCCAGCGGGGATCTCCAAATGGCCGCGGCGGGGGTGCGGCCGCATTGGCGGCCGCCCGGCGGTCTGATCTGCCCGCCAAGGTCGTAATGAGGACCATAGAGTGTATAATATGTCCTAATACCCTATCATAATAGGCTTAACCTTCTACCTAGAGGAGAGCTGGGTATGTTAAACCTATTCTACCAATGCCATGTCCATGGAAGGAGCCCCCAACCCTTGTTACCTTGGAATGAGGTCTCGTGCTCAGACTCCGAAGGAACACGAAGTCTGGGTCAGTGTCAAGGCGACATGCAGCATCAATAGCAGCGATGGTATCTGGTCGGAATCCCTCTGATTATCTGTCTAAAGTGTGATGTATTTATACAGATCTACTTGGACCCCTGACGTAGGTTGTTCCCAAACAATAGATAACAGAGCATGCTTGGGGCTGTAATTAATATAAACAATTCCCTCAAAAGCGTGAAGAGGGAAAGTACCTAATGTGAACAACTACAGTTTATTTGTCTTTGTCACATGAGTTGATGCCTTAGCGCGGTGGCACTGGTACATAAAGCTAAACAAAATGGCCTAACTATAAACAAGGCAGCCATTTTAGAAGAATTAATTAAATAAATGGGCTAAGACAGAGCAAGCTAAGTAGGTTAAAAGCCACTATGTTACGGGGGCACGAGTCTGCCAGCCAAAGGCTAAGCTAACTCCGGTTATCCCATTAAAACAAACTAGGATTCACTACACCCTCTTGGGAGCAGGTACTGGTTTAATTAATCGAATAACACAGTTTTTTGATGACACAGATTTAGGGGGTCATTCTGACTCCTGCCGGCCGCGGTAACCGCAGGGCCGGCGGGAGCCGCCAGAATACCGCTGCGCGGTCAGAAGACCGCCGCGGTTATTCTGGGTTTCCCGCTGGGCTGGCGGGCGACCACCAGAAGGCCGCCCGCCAGCCCAGCGGGAAACACCCTTCCACGAGGATGCCGGCTCCGAATGGAGCCGGCGGAGTGGAAGGGGTGCGACGGGTGCAGTTGCACCTGTCGCGATTTTCAGTGTCTGCATTGCAGACACTGGAAATCTTTGTGGGGCCCTGTTAGGGGGCCCCTGCAGTGCCCATGCCATTGGCATGGGCACTGCAGGGGCCCCCAGGGGCCCCACTACACCCCATACCGCCATCCTGTTCCTGGCGGCCGAAACCGCCAGGAACAGTATGGCGGTATGGGGGTCGGAATCCCCATGGCGGCGCAGCAAGCTGCGCCGCCATGGAGGATTCCCCAGGGCAGCGGAAAACCGGCGGTACACCGCCGGTTTTCCGTCACTGACCGCGGCTGTACCGCCGAGGTCAGAATACCCATAGGAGCACCGCCAGCCTGTTGGCGGTGCTCCCGCGGTCCCCAACCCTGGCGGTCTCGGACCGCCAGGGTTGGAATGACCGCCTTAGTCTTTGCGACTGGTAGTGCAAGGAAGTTACCAGCAGAGCTGTGCAGTGTGCGCTTTTCAGGGCAGTTAACTTAAAATAAATAATTATGTACAGTCTGGTTATTACTAAAACCTTTATTTTGAAAGCACCATTTTATCTGAAACCTTTTTGCACATTTGATAGCACTGGGTCTTATAAGGCATGTAATGCAAGTTTAACAATATGACTTACACATTCTCAATGCTTTCTGTCACAGACTGGGCCCTCGTTGCACTAACTATACACAAACAACAGTTCTCCATTGCACCAACCAAGATTTGACTTTCTGGTCACACATAGACCTCTTAGTGCATTAACTAATAGAGGTTTCATAATGCACAATAGCGCACTTACCACTGATTAATTTAACTTTTTTAATTTATTTCTCATTTAAGTTGTGACTTATTTTATATGTAGCTATCTGAAGGAGAATATTTTGTTTTTTTAACCAAACCTTTGACCCGGTCCCCACACTCATTGACCTCTCCCCATTGCATGCAGCATCACAATTCCCATACTTTTTGAATGCACTTTGACCACTGTGTGGAGCAGAGTAGAGTATTGTAGAGTAGAGTGGAGTAGAGTGGTGAAGAGTGGAGTAGAGTGGTGTAGACTGTAGTACAATAGAATGTTGTATAGTGGAGTGGTGTAGAGTCGAGTGACATACAGTGGAGTGATGTAAAGTTGAGTAGAGTGTTGTAAAGTGGATTGGTGAAGAACAGAGTGGAAAAGAGTGGAGTAGACTGCTGTGGAGTGGTATAGAGTGTCATAGAGTGGAGTGGCATAGAGTGCAACGGCACAGAGTGGAGTAGAGTGTCATGCAGCAGAGTGATGTAGAGTGGAATGAAGCAGAGTGGGATAGAGTGTTGTAGGGCAGAGTGTAGTAGAGTGAAGTCATGTAGTGTGGAGTGGCGCAGAGCGGAGTAGTGTTGTAGAGTTGAATAGTGAAGTATAGCATAGTGGAGTGGCATCAAGTGTAGGAGAGTGTCATACAGTGGAGTGGCTTAGAGTGGCATAGATTGGAGTAGAGTGGAGTGGAATGTTGTGGAGTGACAGAGTTGTAGAGTAGCACAGAGTGAAGTGTTGTACAGTGGGGTAGCGTGTTGTAGAGTAATATGGAATGGCATAGGGTTGTGTGGTATAGAGTGGCGGTGTGGCAGAGTGGCATAAAGTCAAGTGCATAGAGTAGAGTGGACCTTCAGACTAGAGTGGGGTAGAGGGGAAGTAGACTAGAGTATTTTAGACTGTAGTAGAGTGGAATGGAATGGCACAGAG
The DNA here is from genome assembly GCF_031143425.1 of Pleurodeles waltl. Taxonomy (NCBI): domain Eukaryota; kingdom Metazoa; phylum Chordata; class Amphibia; order Caudata; family Salamandridae; genus Pleurodeles; species Pleurodeles waltl. The sequence goes on from NC_090440.1 coordinate 1,896,154,961, forward strand.
TTGAGTGGCATAGAGTGAGAGTGGCAGAGTCGAGTATAATGGAGTGGCATAGAGTTGAGTGGCATCGAGTGGGAGTGGCAGAGTAGCATAGATTGGAGTGGCTAAGAGTGGAGTGGCAAAGAGTGGAGTAGAGAGTCATAGCGGACTGTTGTAAAATGTTTGGAGTGTCGTAGAGTCAAGTGTTGTACAGTGAGTGGCATAGAGTGGAGTGGAGCAGCATAGAGTGAAGTGCTGTAGAGTAGAGTGGCATATAGTAGAGTAGAGCATCATAGAGTGGGGTAGCATAGAGTGGCATGGAGTGGAGTAGCATAGAATGACATGGAATGCCATACAATTGAGTGGCTTGGAGTGGTGTAGAGTGAAGTGGCGCAGAGTGGAGCAAAGTGGCATGAAGTGGCGTAGACTGGAGTTCAGTAGCATTGGGTGTCACAGAGTGGCATAGAGTAGTGTGAAGTGGAGAATATAGTGGAGTGGAGAAGAGTGGATTGGAATGGGGTAGTGCGGAGTAGAGTGTTGTGGCACAGAGTAGAGTGTCGTAGAGTGGAGTGTCGAGGAATGGAGTTGCTTGGAGTGGTGTGGAGTGGAGTGGCATAGAGTGCAGTAAAGTGGCGTGGAGTGGAGTAGAGTGGCACAGAATGGAGTAAAGTGGAGTGCCATAGAGTGGAGTGCAGTAGACAATTGTAGAGGTGCATAGAGTGAAACTGAGTGAAGCAGAATGGAGTAAAGTAGAGTAGAGTGGAGTGCGAAGAGTGGATTAGACTGCTGTGTAGTAGAGTAGAATGTCGTATGGCGGTGTGGCATGGAGTGCAGCAGCATAGTGTGGAGTAGAGTGTTGTGCAGTGGAGTTGCAAAGAGTGGAATGGAGAAGAGCGGCATAGAGTGTTGTAGAGCAGAGTGAAGTAGAGTGGAGCCATGCATTGTTGAGTTGTGGAGAGTGGAGTAGAATGTTGTAGAATGGAGTGGCAGAATGGGTGGTATATGGTAGAGCGGAGTGGCATAGAGTAGAGTAGAGTAGAGTGTCATACAGTGGATTGGCCTAGTGTGGTTTGGCTTAGAGTGGCGTAGATTGGAGTACAGTGTTATGGGGGGAGTGCAATGGCGTAGAGTGAAGTGTTGTAGAGTGGACTATCAGAGTAAATGGCATAGCGTGGAGTGCTGTAGAGTGGGATAGAGTGTTGTAGAGTAAAATGGTGTGGTGCTGAGTAGCACAGAGTGGAGTCGCATAGTGGCATAAAGTGGAGTGACAGAGTAAAGTGGCATAGAGTGGAGTAGACTGGAGTGTCATGGATAAGAATTCGAGTAGCATAGAGTTGAGCGGCATCGAGTGGGAGTGGCAGAGTAGCACAGAGTGGAGTAGCTTAGAGTGGAGCAGCTTAGAGTGGAGCGGCAAAATGTGGATCAGCATAGAGTGAAGTGCTGTAGAGTAGATTGGCATATAGTAGAGTAGAGCATCATAGAGTGGGGTAGCATCGAGTGCAATGGAGTGGAGTAGCATAGAATGACATGGAATGCCATACAATCAGTGAAAAAGTGTAGTAGAGTGCCGTAAAATAGAGTGGAGTAGAGTGTCAGAGTGGAGTGTTGTAGAGTGGAGTATAGTGTCGTAGAGTGAGGTGTCATAGCGTGGAGTGGCAGAGAGTGTCATGGGGTAGAATATTAGAGTGAATTTGCATGGAGTAGAGTGTCCTAGAGTGCAGTGGAGGAGAGTGGAGTATGGTGGAGTAGAGTGGTGTTCCATAGAGCAGTTTGCCAGAGAGTGAAGTGGTGTAGAGTGTTATTGAGTAGAGTTTCGAAGAGTGAAATACCGTGTCATAGGGTGGAGTAAAGTGGAGTGTTGTAGACTAGAGTATCATAGAGTGGAGCAGCATAGAGTGACAAAGAGTGGAGTGCCATAGAGTGAAGTGAAATCTCATAGAGTGGAGTGGTGTAGAGTGTCAGAGTGGAGTAAATTAGAGTGGAGTAGAATGGAGTTTAGTGGACTGGAGTAGAGTGAATAGAGTGGAGTGGCATAGACTAGAATGGGGTACAGTGGTGTAGAGTACTGTGGAGTAGTACAAAGTGTTGTAAAGTGGAGCAGAGTGTCATAAAGATTAGTAACGTACAGTGTCAGAGTGGCATAGAGTGGGGAAGAGTGGGGTAGAGTGGAGTGCCATATAGTGCAGCGGCATAGAGGTGTGTGGATAGAGTGCAGTAGAGTTTCATGGAGTGGAGTGGCAGAGTGGCTTAAAGTGGAGTGGCATAGAGTAGAGTGGAGTAGACTAGAGTGTTGTATAGTGGAGTAGAGTGTTGGAGAGTAGAATGGAGTGGCATAGTGTTGAGTAGCATCAAGTGGGAGTGGCAGAGTAGCGTAGCGTGGAGTGGTAAAGAGTGGAGTAGCATAGAGTAGACTGCTGTAATTAAAGAGTGGAGTAGAGTCTCAGAGTGGAGTGATTTAGAGAGGTGTAGAGTGTTGTGGAGTGTCATAGAGTGAAGTGTTATAGAGTGGAGTGGTGTACAATGTTGTAGAGTGGAATAGAATGTCTGAGTGAAGTTGTACACTATAGAGTGGAGTAGAGTGTCGTAGAGTGGAGTGGCATGGACTGGGGTGGTGTGGAGCTGCGTAGAGTATAGTGTAATAAAGTGGATAGGTGTAGAGTGCAGGAGAGTGTCATAGAGTAGAGTGTTGAAGAGTGGAGTAACATATAGTGGGCCTGATTTAGAGTTTGGCAGACAGGTTGCTCCATCACAAACATGACTGATATCCCCTCCACCGTATTACAATCTCCGTAGGCTATTATGGTATTGTAACAGGGCGGACGGGATATCGGTTACGTTTGTGACAGAGTAACCCCCTCTGCCAAACTCTAAATCAGGCCCAGTGTGGTAGAGTGGAGAAGCATAGGGTGGAGTAGAGTGGAGTGGAGTGTTGTAGAGTGGAGTAGAGTGTCAGAGTGAAGTGGCATAGAGTGGCATGGAGTGTCAGAATGGAGTAACATAGAGTGGAGTAGAAGGTCATAAAGTGGAGTAGCGTAGAATGGAGTGGAGCAGCATGTTGTAGAGTGGCACAGAGTGGAGTGGTGTAGAGTGGAGTAGAGTGGCATAGAGTGAAGTGTTATGGAAAGGAGTGGCAGGAGTGGTGTAGAGTAGAGTGATGTAGAGTGGAGCGGCGAAGAGTGGAGTGGTGTAGAGTGGAGTGGCGTGAAATGTCTTAGAGTGTCATACAGTGGAGTGTCGTTAAATGGAGTAACACAGAGTGGAGAGGGGTGTCATACAGTGGACTGTTGTAGAGTGTAGTGGGGTAGAGTAGAGTGGTGTGGCAAAGAGTAGAATGTCACAGAGTGGAATAGCTGTGACTGGCATGGAGTGGTGTAAAGTGTAGTGCCATATAATGAAGAGGAGTGGAGTGTTGTTGAGTGGAGTGGCGTAGAGTGGAGTAGGGTGGCGTACAGTGGAGTAGAGGTGTAGAGGAGTAGAGTGGGATAGAGTGAAGTGGTGTAGAATGGAATGACATGGTGTGGAGTGGCATAGAGTGAAGTAGCACAGTGTGCCATGGAGTGGAGTGCCACACCACAGATGGCGTGGGAGTGGCTCACTGAGGAGAAGCATCTCTGCCCCCTGGACCACTCTTCCTCCTCCACTGCGACTACTAAGGTGGGGTGGAGGATGCGGACCTACTCTCACAAAGAGTACAGTCGATCGGGGACCTGGTCACCTTCCCTGTGATCTGAGGCAGCCGAACAGCGGTCTTCTGAGCAGGCCCGTTTGCCTCAGCTCAGGTCCGGGTTGTCAGGGGGCCGCTGGTGGGCTCTCCCCCTCCTCCACTCACTGATGAGGATGAAAGACTGTCTTCGAGTCCTGTGATCTGCCTGCAACACTACATCTTCTCTTTATGGGAACTGGCCAGTATGTGATCCTGCATCTATGAGAGGTCCATCATTTCACGTTCAGGATAGGATGTTTTGGAGTTATGTTTTAGTTATGAGGGCAACAGATGCTTCTGGAATGAAGAATGGGGTGGGGATTGTTGGGGGTAAAGTTTTTTTTTCTTATGTTGGTTGTTTATTTATTCATTTGTTTGCAATTGATCTTGCTCCTTTGTTCCATTCCACCACGCCGCCTTGCACACTTACACTGTTATGTAACACATGCAAGAACCCCCAAACCGTTTGGTCATATGACATCCACGACATGCTGGCATGCCTCTCTCTCTTCTTCCATTTCGCAAGCTATACTCCCTCCTAAGGACTTTCGAATTCTATCATGGAATGTTAACGGGCTGCTAGACTGTATTATATGCTCAGCGGTCCTTCGATATGCCCACTGCTTCCTGACGGCTATCCTGATGCTCCAAGAAACACACCTGCTGGGTACCCACTGCCCCTTTCTGCTCCATCCAAGGTATGATAGAGTGTTCCATGCTGCCTATAAGAGGGATTCTTGAGGAATCGCAATCCTTCTTCATCAGTCCTTCCCTATGGTGGTCCGACAGGTGGTATCTGACCCTCAGGGTCGCTTCCTTGTTGTTGAGGGTGGGATAGGGGGCCACTGTTTTAATCTTCTTTGTCTCTGCATTCCTCCCTTGGTGGCAGATCCCTTTTTCAGACCCTTCCAGAACTGATCCTGGTGCTCCCAGGTGGACTTATTGTGATGGGTGGTGACTGGAATGTAGTACTCAAGCCCACTGCAAATGCTACTGGTGCCCCGTCCATTCATCAGCATTTAGGAGCTCGCCACCTCTCTAGCTGAGTGGACATTCCTGGGTTATGTGATGCATGGTGCTTGTGGAACCCTCACAAATCCCTCGAGGCATCTCTGATCATTTCCCAATACTCCTCCCATTCGGTCACCGCTAGGTGACCGATGTGTCGCTTAAATGCATGGTGTCTTCAAGATAAGAAATATACCAAGGCGTTGGCAAACAAATTCTGTGCATACTTCCAGACCAATGTGGGGGCGGTAGAGTCAGCTGGTGTACTCTGGGCGGCTTGTAAGGCTACTATTAGGGGACATGCCAGAGGCATCCTTCGTAGAAAGGAAAAAGATAAGCTCCATCAGACAACCCAACTGGAGGCCCATGCTCTCTGTTTGGAGATACGTCTCCCAGAAGACTCTCAAGAGGAAATAGCTTGTCAGCTTGAGCTGACCCATGCCAAGATTGCTCACCTATCACTGGAACAAGTGCATCAACTATGACGGGCTTCAATGGCACAAGTGCATGAACTGAGTGTCATTGAGGTTACAAATCTCACTTGTGACAACACTCCCCAAATTTGGTCCCATAGTGGCTAAACCCCTAGTGGGTGCCCTCCAAAAAGGTGGCATTTCTGAAATCTATCGGACACTGATACATAACATCCCTGATGCACTGATACACCTAAGAGCTCAATGGGAGGAGTGGGTGGGACAATTGGATGATGAAGATTGGCGGTATGCTCTGATGGCCCCCTGCACCACTGCGATTTCTTCTAAATTAAGGCTGGTACAGATATACTACTTGCACAAAGCCTACCTAGCCTCCACTCGCCAACACTGAGCACGCTTACTCCTCACCCCTACCTGCTTTAGATGCTTGAGTAGTCCCGCAGATGTTTACCATATGATATGGACATGTCCAAGTATGCTCTGATGGCCCCCTGGTATACTACTTCCACAACGCCTACCTAGCCTCCACTCGCCAACACTGAGCACGCTTACTCCTCACCCCTACCTGCTTTAGATGCTTGAGTAGTCCCGCAGATGTTTACCATATGATCTGGACATGTCCAAGTATTGTGAGGTATTGGACAGCTATTGCTGGAGAGTTCCCTGAGGTGCTGGACTGGACGGTGGACTTGTCACCACGATTGTTTCTTCTGGTCATTTTTGAGGGGGTGGGAGGCATGAGGGCCGACCAAACACTACTCGGAGTGACCACTGTGGTGGTGAAGAGGCACATAGCCAGTAATCCGCAACTCTGCCTTCACTATCACAGTGGCGTAAAGGGGTGGACTGGTGTGCCCATCAAGAAAAACTGGTCTACGATGCCAGAGGATGCCCTAGAAAACATGCCAAGACCTGGGGCAAATGGTGTGAATGTTTTGGGTTAGGCCCACTAAAATTTACATGGGAAAATTAATCTGGTGTGGTAACAGTAGATTGCTACTACATCAGTAATACTACTATATTTTCTTTACATGTCAATCGGGAGTTACTAGATGTGGTGATTGTTATGCTCTTACGTTCCTACAAAAAAATAACATTTGTTGTAAAGCAAAAAACTAATGCACGCCGCCCATGCTATTGTTATAGCTTTGGGTGGCAGGTATTAGTGATTCTATGTCAGGACCGGAGGCTTTGGATTATGCTTTTCTTTCTCTTTACTGTCAACACACAGCAGCCAATAAAAACACATTAAAAAATAAAACTACATTTCCCATAGTCACAGAGCCTCACAATGACCCCCCAATCAGGATCAGCCATCCTTTATATAACACAAAGTCAGCAAAGTCCGTCCTCTTTCTTTGCTGCTTCACGCAGAGATAAGTGCTCCCAGTCTTTTATTGTATTTTGTTGAACGTTATTGAATTAAATGTTGTTTTTTACTATAGGCGCGGCGATTTGCCTTAAGGCGCCCTTTTAGTTTGTTTTTCGTTCAGCGGAGTGTGCCGCGTTGCCGGGGTAATGGGCCTTCTGACCGTGACGGCAGAAGCCGGTGAGGAGCCTCAGGGGAAGCGAGGCCTGTGCGGAGCAGTCCTCTTTCTGCCGCCGCGATCACGCTTGCACACAACTCAGGTTTTTGAGCTTCTGAGCGTGCAATTGGCAACGGCAGTTTGGGACATCCTGTTGCTCCAGTGCTCCCCGTCTTACACCCGTGAGGGGCTGAAATATTATCTGACAGAGCTTGGCTTTAGGGGAAAGTGGTGCTGGGCTCCTCTGTTCCCCTCTATTCATTGTGTTTACCGGCAAGGGTCTCCTTGACCTTTTTGGCACAAGGGTTTACCCCCCCCCCCCCTTTTATAACTGAAGCAGTGTGTACTGGGACCTCTAATATTGATTATTACACTGCAAACATGGCTAAGCATAATGAAGATGAATATTATGGGGACTATATTGGACAGCCTGACCAGCACATGGAGGAACGCCTGGTAGAAGCAAGACTCTGTAAATAAAGCTTTGGTAAAAGCTTTACGTCCTTTTGCGCAGCCTATATTTAATTTTTGTCTCAGTCGTTTTTGCGCAGGCTCGGGGAACCCCACTCCAAATTAGGTCAATTTAAATGAGCCTAGCCGGTCAGATTTGGACCCTTTGGATCACACCATTAACCCAGTGTTAAATGATCACGAATATAGCCCCTTCCTTAGTCAAGGGGCTGATCTAAGTTCGCAGTCCACGCGCAATTCCACTGATGCATCTTCAGCTTTGGATTCTGAAGAGAATTCACCTTCTGATAAGCGCAGGGGTAAGTGCAAATGCAAAACGCGCCATTCCGAGAACTCAGATCCTTCTCCCCGCCGACAAAAAATCTCCTATTTGACCCAGATAATATAGTGCACCTCAGAGGTCCTAAGAGTGGACTCCTTGTCCTGAGGTGGCTTCTTACGTGCAATCCCATCTCAGAAAAAGTTTTGAAAAGGACATTCGTAGTACGCTATGTTCAGAGTGTCCGTGCCCAGCACCCGAGGGGAAATTAGCGGAGACCCCTGAATTGGACCCGCACATGGCGACTTTCCTTAAGAAATTTTCTTCTAGATATTTCCGGCCCTCTCACTAAGATTCTTGACTCGGCAGTCCAGGCCAAAAAGTCGCAAGAACCCATTGACCCGAACATTTTGTTGGAATGGGCCCAACGGGGAACGCTAACTGCTCTATGTCCACCGAATGCAGGAAATCGTTCTTGTTGCGCATTGATCCAAAACTTGCGGATTTGGCCTCGGCGGATGCAGGACTGGCTGCTAAAGGCCTTTTGTTTGGCGACAGGTTCATCAAGGATCTCACTAAAATACGTTGCTACTTTTTCGGCCTTGGATAAGGCCTAAACCTCAATTAAAAATGTGTTCAGCAGTGGCCTTTTTCACAGGGCTGGGGATTTCAGGGGTCGATCATCTGCCCGTTTCGCACCCCGACCTCTCGCCCATACCAGAGAAGTCAAGGAGACTCAAATTTCCAATCTAACTCCAACTTATACCGAGCCAGAGGTCGAGGATATAGAGGCCGCAATCCCAGAGGACCTCAAAATAACAATCATATCTTCTGGGGATGTTGTTCTGGGGGGAAGAGTGAGTCTATTTGCTCAAAATTGGTTTTTGATTACGCAAGATGCTTGGGTACTAGACACAATGTCAGGTTATCATCTAAAGTTCTAGTCAGAACCCCAGCAAACCGAGATCCCTCCGCCTCTCAGTTTTTCCCATCAAGAGACAGTTTTCATAGATCAAGAAACAGAGGTCCTTCTTCAAAAAGGCGCAATTGTCACTTCTCATCCTCATCCAAGAGGTTTCATGAGTATGATCTTTCTGGTCCAAAAGAAGGGGGGGGGGTTCACGTTTGGTACTCAACCTGCAACACTTCAACTCATGGATTGTTTACCGACATTTCAAGATGGAGGGCATCCATCTTCTCAGAGATCTCTTATTGGAAGGGGACTGGATGGTCCGTTTGGACCTCAAGGATGCATATCTGACCATTCCTATTTTTGCCCCCCATTGCAGATTTGTTCAATTCTTTTGGAGAGACCAATTTTACGAGTTTTCCGCTTTTCCTTTTGGCCTTTCTTTGGCCCCCGGGTGCTTCACCAAGGTAATGCGACCGGTGATGCAATGGCTAAGGGAAAAGGGTGTTCGTCTGATAGTTTATTTAGACGAAATCCTCATCATGGCTCAGGAGGAGCATCTAGCTCGTCTCCATCTTTCCTGGACAATGCAACTCCTTCAAGACCTAGGATTTATAATCAATGTGGAGAAATCCCAGTTAACACCAGTACAAAGTATAGACTTCTTGGGCTTCAGGATAGACTCAGTCTTGACTCTGCTGAAACCTTCTTTAACCAAGAGACTAGCAATAAAGAAGGAGTTGAAGAAAGCATTGAATGCTCATTCGATTTCCTTGAGGGTACTTGCCCGATTGGTGGGCCTCCTAGCATTGTCCATTTAAGCCATTTTCCCGGGTCCTCTACACTATCGTGCTCTCCAGAAGTTGAAGATTCTTCACCTTCGCAGGGGTCTGACTTACTCCGAACTGATTGTTCTTTCTCAAGAAGCCCGGACAGAGCTTCAATGGTGGCTGACTCATATGAACGCTTGGAATGGCAAGGTGATTTTTGCCTCCGTTCCGGAAGTGATCATTGAATCAGATGCCAGCAGATGGGGCTGGGGAGCCAGATGTGGTCAGATGGAGACAGGAGAACAGTGGTCCCCAGAGGAACTTCAGCTGCACATCAATTGCTTGGAACTTCTGGTGGGTTCCTTTGCAGTGAAGACTTTGTCCCCCTTCAAATCGAAATGTTGTATCCTTCTGAAGATGGACAACATTTCAGCAGTACATTACATCAACAAACTGAGGGGACCACGGTCCCAGATGTTGGCGGAAGTTGCAAAAGACTTCTGGCATTTTTGTCTAGCCCATCAGATTTCCATAACGGCGGAATATATCCCAGGGAAAGTGAATGTGGTCGTGGACTAGAACTCCAGGTATCTGAGGAATGCCAGCGATTGGAGTCTTCACCCTAGAATATTTCAATTCCTGAATCAGCTTTGGGGTCAGTGCTCGATAGACCTGTTTGCGTCGTGGCTGAATACACATCTTCCACTATTCTTCAGTTGGAGACCTGATCCGAACGCTCTCTGCTTGGATGCCTTTTTCCAAGTTTGGATGAGAGGATTGCATTATGCCTTTCCCCTGTTTTCCATAATTCACTGAGTTCTCGCCCAGGTATTCGTCAGAGAGCAGAATTAGCTCTGATAACCCCGTGTTGGAAAGATCAGTTGTGGTTTCTGGTGGCGTTGACACTATGTTGTGCTGCTCCATTTCAAATCCTCCCTTCAGAGGATCTTTTATTGTACCCAATGGGGAGTTCTCATCCTTTGATTTTGGAGGAACAGTTGTTGCTCATGGTTTGGAGGCTATCAGGGGATCCTCTCAGGGCACAGGAATTTCGGAAGACACTAGATTTTTCCTTTCTCAATCCTTGGCACCTAGTACGCATAAACGATATGCCACTGCCTGGAGGAGATGGTTGGATTGGTGCAGTCAGAGGGGTGTTGCTCCCTTGGGGGCCTCAGTGCAGATGATGGCAAATTTTTTGTTGCTAATTGTGGCTCGAGGTCTAGCATACATAACGGTGAATTTATTTTAGATCTGCAATTTCAGCTAAACACCCTCACATTGATGGTAAACCAGTGGGTGAACACCCGTTAGTCTGTAAGTTATTGCGCGTTGTTCGTATGCTTCGTCCTCCTCTTCCAAAATATTCAACTCTTTGGGATGTCAATATTATTTTGAAGTTTTTGGTGGCTTGGCCGGCCAAGGAAGGTCTTTCAAGGAAGCAATTGCCAGCAAAGTTGACCATGTTACTTTGTCTAATTTCATGCAGGAGAGTCTCTGACGTAAAAGCCTTGGACATTACATGTAGAGTTTTTACTCCTAAGGGAGTCTCTTTTTGCGTTTCTAAGCATACAAAATCAAATTCAAAATGTATTAGTTATCTGCTGGTTAAAGATAACTCTAAATTATGTGTGGTAAGTTGCCTAAAGGTATATGAAGATGTTACTAGAGAATTGCGAAGGGATGTATCTGGGCAATTATTGATTTCCTTGCAAAAGTCCTTTGGTCCTGTTTCCTCCGCGACTCTTGCGAGACGGGTCAGATGATTGTTGCAAGAGGCAGGCATTGATACCTCTATTTTTGGAGCTCATTCTGTTTGAGGGGCTATGGCTTCCAAAGCTTTCAATTCAGGTTCTAGGTTGGAAGATATCATGACAGCAGCAGACTGGTCATCAGATCCTACTTTTAAATTGTTCTATCATAAACCAATTGTTGATGTAGCTTCTGGAGTGATCGTTCAGCTTTAAACTAGCATAATCCGAAGCCTCTGGTTGTGGCATTGAATCAAACAATTTCTAGCTTTCGCACAAGAATTTTTCATCTGGAGAGGATGATTTGTTCCTTGTACCGTTTTGCAATCTTCCAGCTTCCTTGTTCGGGAAGACATTGTTTGGTTGGAATTCAGTTTTCGTGGCGATTGGTTCGTTATTCTGTTCTCCTTGAGATGGACGTGCAAAGAAAGAGGATGGACTTTGCTGACTTTGTGTTGTATAAAGGATGGTTGATCCTGATTGGGGGTCATTGTGAGGCTCTGTGACTATGGGAAATGTAGTTTTATTTTTTAATGTGTTTCTATTGGCTGCTGTGTGTTGACAGTAAAGAGAGAGAAAAGCATAATCCTCGCCTCCGTGTCCTTAATAGAACTGAAAATTCTTGTCGAGAAAGCTAAAAAAAAATGATTTTAATTTATATTTAATTATTAAACAACTGTTATTGTTGTGTTGTTGCTGTTGTTGTGTTCCTCACAAAACCATACAAACAGTGCCACAGTGTGGCAGCTAAGAGCTGGTGCTGACTATAAAGTGCTTGTGCGGAGCACCAGAAACCAACAGGTAAAATTCAGCACTGGGTGAACTCCTCCATATCTATGCTCTCATGTTGCTGTGTGCATGGGAGTACGGGTATTATATATAAGCAAAACCTATTCGTTATGTCAATGCTTGTTTTTCCGAGTCAATACTGAATTCACTAAAGCTGGTAACAGCAAGTGAATTATTATTTGGCACTGAGACACTTCATATTATTTCTAACACATTTAGCCAGCTCTAACCTTGTAGCCAACAATTTGCATGCTTGGATTAAGAGCTGCTTGTTACAATGTTAGCTGTGAAACTACACGTCCCAGAATGCAATACGATGTTGGCAAAACAGTTGAAGCTGTCAGACACGAAATGAGGACAGCTGGCAGCTAAGCCCGTGGGTTCATTCCAGCATTCAGGTGTTGCCTGCGACAAAGCTGCGGGTAGGTCACAGAGTGACTAAGGGGCAGGGGCTACGTGCGCAAAATAAAAGGAGAACATAGTTTGCACGTGACGGCTATTCATCATCAGACTGTGGTAAGAGGAACTTTGCCTTCCAGCCTATAGAGCGCTCCTGTGATTTGAAAACTCAGCACTTCCAGGAGGTGGAAAGTACAGCGTGTTGCTCTCATCATATAAATGCTGCAATAGAATACGAGGTGTCAGGAGCAAACGTGGAGCATTCACACACTTCCTGTAGTTCCCTCAAGACAGGGGTAACAGTTTCCCTCTTTCCCTCTGGCAGGGTCTGTCGTAGCGCGGACAATGGGGTCGAGGAGACGCTTGCTGCTGGTCTCTAACTCCACGCTGCACGGAGGCACCTACCTGGCGCACTGTCAAGACCACATTCGGGCATTTCTAGGCGAGTAAGTAGAACAAATATTGTTTCTGCGCACTGTTTCCCTCCCAACCAAATGCGTCATCCGAGCTGTGTTTTCTATGACAGAGAAGTCTGTCTTTCTTATGCCAAATAGACTCTTTAAACTAGCACCAAACCTTGTCTAAGATACGTAGCTGTTTTCTGCTAGATGTTTATACTTCATCTGTCTCGCTCGTTTTTTTTTTTTTACAAAAAGCTTTATTATACAACCTTAGCACGTAGACAAGGCGCACCGTCGGCAATATGTGGATGGGAGTGATATGCCCTGTGTGCAGCAGGGTTCGCTGCCCTTATGAGAACACGGGCGCACTAATATGTGGCCACCATTCCCGAAAGCGCCGCTGATCTGTTCTTCTCCTGCCGTCTGATTCTATCGTCCTCTGATGTTTTTGGATATGAGGCTTGGACCCCATTAAACGTGTTCTGCCTTCCTTATAAACAATGATACAATGTCATTATAGGTAAAACTTTTATAGGTAGAGCAAGCATTGAATGTTTATCATAACCTGGTAAGAGGTCCTTCTACAGTTCTATTAAGTAGCCTCTGTGGATCGGTGTTGTGACTGCCCCCATTAACCAAGCATTGGCAAAGCCAGTAGTTCTCTTCTAAGGGAACTATTGGCTTTGCCAAAGTCTTTTAGCCATGTTGTACAGCAGCGGGGCAACAACACGGAGCACAATGTAGGGTGGTGGGGGCAAGCAACATCACGAAGCATAACAAATTAAAGCAACAACACAGAAGGTGTGAGTGGGCAAGCAACAACATAGACAGTGGGCGAGGACAACCAACAACTCTGAGGGAGACAAAAGCGCACTGGTAAGAGAGAGCGATACAGGGAGGAGAAGCACACGAAAGAGACAGCCTGCAAACACATGCACTTTTATAAAGTGTTATACTCAAAAGAAAACAGCATGTCTCAAAGAGACAGCGCATGCGCTGCCTAGGCTAGACCTAATAAGTAGCCCCGTAAGCGCGAGAAGTGGAAGTACACAGGTACTTGAGAAATGTCCAGGGAAGGTACATGCCTACAAAGAGGAATTGAAGCCAACAGTACAAACCTAACAGAAGCGAGGAAATGAGAGTGACGATGAAGCCAACCAATGGTAAACAAAGTATGGACTCTAAGCTCACTCTAAGCTAACAAAATGTCTTGCAAGCGACAGCACGTGCTGTCTGAGGCGAGACCTAAAAATAGCCATACGAAGAGAAGTTTTCTTACTGTCCCATTAAAAGTGAAGCAGTCCGCTGACAAGTGTTGCAATGTTCATGAAAAGTATGGAAGCCCTTTTGAAAAATGGTAGCACTCTCTGATTATGGTCAAATATTTGCAGGGCTGGTATACCAGGACTGCTGAGAGATAGAAGGCCAAGTGTGGGTCAGCTTACCCAACTAATCTATAATATAAATTTGGGTTCTGATGATTAGATGAAGATTGATTTAGACGCAATAATTAACCCACCAAGCTTTATTTCAGAACAGGCTAGTGAAGGGCTGTAGGACAGTAACAGTTCCAGTCAAAACTAAGATGTACCTGGATTGTGAACCATTGTGCCCTAGCACTGCCTGAAACTGGAAGGACTTGTGGAATTCTGTGTTGTAAATGACCATCCTACATGTTATGCCTCATTTCCAAGTTGAAAACTTCAAGGAGGCATTTATCATACCCGGTAAATTCTTCACTGTAGTAGTACATATTTTGTGTTGTAAAAAGCTCTCTTTATTCCGCACAACTTGTAATAAGGCCCCGGTGATCTGTTTAGGATTTAACAAACTGTTCTATGGTGGGGTGGGGGGAAATATAAACACTACACTGCATCAAACTATAAACCATTTACGTCTTCATACTTGTATGCAAAGGCTGTTATAAAACAGGAAAAGCAGTTGGCTTTGTCTAACATATTAATCTCATCTCTTGCCTACTCCTCTCTCTTTGCAACTATCTTAATTTGTCTCCTTGCTTTCCTTGGTCATATATAAGTATGGAGCTGGGCCCTTGATACTAATTTGCTTACATTTATCTGCAGCAACCAGGAACAGATGAGAAAATCGCCATGCTCAGATGAAATAAGGATATGCAGCAAAATTAACTAATGACAGATTTTAAACAACCCAGACTGGGAGAACAAACTACTGTCTGATGAAAGAGAAGGTTGCCTATCTCCTCCTCTCACTTCCCTCCTTAAATACACCACTGAATACAGAGCAGATCTTGCTGCATAGAATATATGCTCCATTCATTTGTGAAGGGAGTTCATTTAAAGTCAAAGGATATTTTGATTTTCAGAAAACCTTTATAACATTTAATATAATTATCTGAAATAATATCAGATTCTGGAGCTATAGTACTGTGAATTATGTACAAGCATACTGAAAGTAAAGAATGTTCTTGCATGTTATAATGCCATAGTGTAGGAAAGTACCATCTTGCCTGGCATGTTACCCCCATTTTTCACTGTATATATGTTGTTTTAGTTGTATGTGTCACTGGGACCCTGTCATCCAGGGCCCCAGTGCTCATAAGTGTGCCTGAATGTGTTACCTGTGTAGTGACTAACTGTCTCACTGAGGCTCTGCTAATCAGAACCTCAGTGGTTATGCTCTCTCATTTCTTTCAAATTGTCACTAACAGGCTAGTGACCAATTTTACCAATTTACATTGGCGCACTGGAACACCCTTATAATTCCCTAGTATATGGTACTGAGGTACCCAGGGTATTGGGGTTCTGCTGCTGCTGCCAACCCCTCAGACAGGTTTCTGCCCTCCTGGGGTCAAGCCAGGCTTGTCCCAGGATGGCAGAACAAAGGACTTCCTCTGAGAGAGGGTGCTACACCCTCTCCCTTTGGAAAATGGTGTGAAGGCAGGGGAGGAGTAGCCTCCCCCAGCCTCTGGAAATGCTTTCATGGGCACATTTGGTGCCCATTTCTGCATAAGCCAGTCTACACCGGTTCAGGGACCCCTTAGCCCTGCTCTGGCGCGAAACTGGACAAAGGAAAGGGGAGTGACCACTCCCCTGACCTGCACCTCCCCTGGGAGGTGTCCAGAGCTCCTCCAGTGTGCTCCAGACCTCTGCCTTTTTGGAAACAGAGGTGCTGCTGGCACACTGGACTGCTCTGAGTGGCCAGTGCCACCAGGTGACGTCAGAGACTCCTTCTGATAGGCTCCTTCAGGTGTTGCTAGCCTATCCACTCTCCTAGGTAGCCAAACCCTCTTTTCTGGCTATTTAGGGTCTCTGTCTCTGGGGAAACTTTAGATAACGAATGCAAGAGCTCATCCGAGTTCCTCTGCATCTCTCTCTTCACCTTCTGCCAAGGAATCGACTGCTGACCGCGTTGGAAGCCTGCAAAACTGCAACATAGTAGCAAAGACGACTACTGCAACTCTGTAACGCTGATCCTGCCGCCTTCTCGACTGTTTTCCTGGTGGTGCATGCTGTGGGGGTAGTCTGCCTCCTCTCTGCACTAGAAGCTCTGAAGAAATCTCCCGTGGGTCGACGGAATCGTCCCCCTGCAACCGCAGGCACCAAAGAACTGCATCACCGGTCCCCTGGGTCTCCTCTCAGCACGACGAGCGAGGTCCCTTGAATCCAGCAACTCTGTCCAAGTGACTCCCACAGTCCAGTGACTCTTCAGTCCAAGTTTGGTGGAGGTAAGTCCTTGCCTCCCCACGCCAGACTGCATTGCTGGGAACCGCGACTTTTGCAGCTACTCCGGCCTCTGTGCACTTCCGGCGGAAATCCTTTGTGCACAGCCAAGCCTGGGTCCACGGCACTCTAACCTGCATTGCACGACTTTCTAAGTTGGTCTCCGGCGACGTGGGACTCCTTTGTGCAACTTCGGGTGAGCACCGTTTCACGCATCCTCGTAGTGCTACCTGCTGCTGAGAGGGCTCCTTGTCTTGCTCGACGTCCCCTCTATCTCCTGGCACAATTTGCGACCTCCTGGTCCCTCCTGGGCCACAGCAGCGTCCAAAAACACTAACCCCATGATTTGCAGCTAGCAAGGCTTGTTGGCGGTCTTTCGGCGGGAAAACACTTCTGCACGACTCTCCACGGCGTGAGGGATCCGTCCTCCAAAGGGGAAGTCTCTAGCCCTTGTCGTTCCTGCAGAAACCTAAGCTGCTTCTGTCCAGTAGAAGCTTCTTTGCACCCACAGCTGGCATTTCCTGGGCATCTGCCCATCTCCGACTTGCTTGTGACTTTTGGACTTGGTCCCCTTGTTCCACAGGTACCCTCGACTGGAAATCCATCGTTGTTGCATTGCTGGTTTGTGTCTTTCCTGCAGAATTCCCCTATCACGACTTCTTTGTCCTTTGGGGAACTTTAGTGCACTTTGCACTCACTTTTCAGGGTCTTGGGGTGGGCTATTTTTCTAACCCTTACTATTTTCTAATAGTCCCAGCGACCCTCTACAAGGTCACATAGGTTTGGGGTCCATTCGTGGTTCGCATTCCACTTTTGGAGTATATGGTTTGTGTTGCCCCTATCCCTATGTGCCCCCGTTGCATCCTATTGTAACTATACATTGTTTGCACTGTTTTCTAAGACTATACTGCATATTTTTGGTATTGTGTACATATATCTTGTGTATATTTCCTATCCTCTCACTGAGGGTACACTCTGAGATACTTTGGCATATTGTCATAAAAATAAAGTACCTTTATTTTTAGTATAACTGTGTATTGTGTTTTCTTATGATATTGTGCAAGTGACACTAGTGGTACTGTAGGAGCTTCACTCGTCTCCTAGTTCAGCCTAAGCTGCTCTGCTAAGCTACCATTATCTATCAGCCTATGCTGCTAGACACCCTATACACTAATAAGGGATAACTGGGCCTGGTGCAAGGTGCAAGTAGAAGGCTGTTTTGGTTCAGTACAAACCAGGGCAGAAAGTGTGGGTCTTGGAGCCGGTGGCCCCAAGAGCACTCCAAGATAAATGGAGTGGTCACCACACAATTGTTGAGAAAAAGGGTGAAGTCACCTATTTAGTTGACTTAGGCACTGCCAGGAGTCCCCTTAGGGTGCTCCATGTCAACCGCCTGAAACCCTACTATAACAGGGCTGATCTCACCCTGCTCATGGCAACTGATGAGGGACAGGAAGAAGACAGTGATCCTCTACCTGATCTCTTCTCTTCCACAGAACAAGATGCTCTTGTGGAAGGTGTAGTTTTGGCTGATTGTCTTACTGCTGAGCAGAAAGACCATTGCATAAATCTCCTGGGTCAGTTTTCTGAACTCTTCTCTACTGTGGCAGGTACCACTTCTTGGTGTGAGCACACTATAGATACTGGAGACAGCTTGCCTGTCAAAAGTAAGATCTATAGGCAGCCTGACCATGTCAGGGACTGCATAAAGCAAGAGGTGCAGAAAATGTTAGAACTGGGAGTGGTTGAGCACTCTGAAAGTCCATGGGCTTCTCCTGTGGTACTTGTACCAAAACCCCATTCCAAAGATGGAAAGAAGGAAATGTGGTTTTGTGTAGACTACAGAGGTCTCAACCAGGTAACCAAAACTGATGCTCACCCTATACCCAGGGCAGATGAGCTCATAGATACACTGGCATCTGCCAAGTATCTAAGCACTTTTGATTTGACTGCAGGGTATTGGCAGATCAAATTATCAGAAGATGCTAAACCTAAAATTGCATTTTCAACCATTGGAGGACATTACCAGTTCACTGTAATGCCTTTCGGATTGAAAAATGCACCTGCCACTTTTCAGAGGTTGGTGAACACAGTCCTGCAAGGGCTGGAAGCTTTCAGTGCAGCATATTTGGACGATATAGCTGTCTTTAGCTCCAGCTGGGATGATCACCTGGTCCACCTATGGAAAGTTTTGGAGGCCCTGCAAAAGGCAGGCCTCACTATCAAGGCTTCAAAGTGCCAGATAGGGCAGGGTAAGGTGGTTTATCTGGGACACCTTGTTGGTGGGGAACAGATTGCACCACATCAGGGGAAAATCCAAACAATTATTGATTGGGTTCCCCCTACTACTCAGACTCAAGTGAGAGCCTTCCTAGGCCTCACTGGGTATTACAGGAGGTTCATTAAGAACTATGGCTCCATTGCAGCCCCTCTTAATGACCTCACATCCAAGAAAATGCCTAAAAAGGTATTATGGACAGCAAACTGTCAGAAAGCTTTTGAGGAGCTGAAGCAGGCCATGTGCTCTGCACCTGTCCTGAAAAGCCCTTGTTACTCTAAAAAATTCTAGGTCCAAACTGATGCATCTGAATTAGGAGTAGGGGCAGTCCTATCACAACTTAATTCTGAGGGCCAGGATCAACCTGTTGCTTTTATTAGTAGGAGGTTGACCCCTAGAGAAAAGCGTTGGTCTGCCATTGAGAGGGAGGCCTTTGCTGTGGTCTGGGCACTGAAGAAGTTTAGGCCATACCTGTTTGGCACTCACTTCATTGTTCAGACAGACCACAAACCTCTACTTTGGCTAAAACAAATGAAAGGTGAAAATCCTAAATTTTTGAGGTGGTCCATAGCCCTACAGGGAATGGACTATACAGTGGAACATAGACCTGGGAGTAGCCACTCCAATGCAGATGGACTCTCCAGATATTTCCACTTAGACAATGAAGACTCATCAGGTCATGGCTAGTCTTATTGTCCTTCGTTTGGTGGGGGAGTTGTGTAGGAAAGTACCATCTTGCCTGGCATGTTACCCCCATTTTTCACTGTATATATGTTGTTTTAGTTGTATGTGTCACTGGGACCCTGTCATCCAGGGCCCCAGTGCTCATAAGTGTGCCTGAATGTGTTACCTGTGTAGTGACTAACTGTCTCACTGAGGCTCTGCTAATCAGAACCTCAGTGGTTATGCTCTCTCATTTCTTTCAAATTGTCACTAACAGGCTAGTGACAATTTTACCAATTTACATTGGCTTACTGGAACACCCTTATAATTCCCTAGTATATGGTACTGAGGTACCCAGGGTATTGGGGTTCCAGGAGATCCCTATGGGCTGCAGCATTTCTTTTGCCACCCATAGGGAGCTCTGACAATTCTTACACATGCCTGCCACTGCAGCCTGAGTGAAATAACGTCCACGTTATTTCACAGCCATTTTACACTGCACTTAAGTAACTTATAAGTCACCTATATGTCTAACCTTTACCTGGTAAAGGTTAGGTGCAAACTTACTTAGTGTGAGGGCACCCTGGCACTAGCCAAGGTGCCCCCACATTGTTCAGGGCCAATTCCCCGGACTTTGTGAGTGCGGGGACACCATTACACGCGTGCACTACATATAGGTCACTACCTATATGTAGCTTCACAATGGTAACTCCGAATATGGCCATGTAACATGTCTATGATCATGGAATTGCCCCCTCTATGCCATCCTGGCATAGTTGGCACAATCCCATGATCCCAGTGGTCTGTAGCACAGACCCTGGTACTGCCAAACTGCCTTTCCGGGGGTTTCACTGCAGCTGCTGCTGCTGCCAACCCCTCAGACAGGTTTCTGCCCTCCTGGGGTCAAGCCAGGCTTGTCCCAGGATGGCAGAACAAAGGACTTCCTCTGAGAGAGGGTGCTACACCCTCTCCCTTTGGAAAATGGTGTGAAGGCAGGGGAGGAGTAGCCTCCCCCAGCCTCTGGAAATGCTTTTATGGGCACATTTGGTGCCCATTTCTGCATAAGCCAGTCTACACCGGTTCAGAGACCCCTTAGCCCTGCTCTGGCGCGAAACTGGACAAAGGAAAGGGGAGTGACCACTCCCCTGACCTGCACCTCCCCTGGGAGGTGTCCAGAGCTCCTCCACTGTGCTCCAGACCTCTGCCATCTTGGAAACAGAGGTGCTGCTGGCACACTGGACTGCTCTGAGTGGCCAGTGCCACCAGGTGACGTCAGAGACTCCTTCTGATAGGCTCCTTCAGGTGTTGCTAGCCTATCCTCTCTCCTAGGTAGCCAAACCCTCTTTTCTGGCTATTTAGGGTCTCTGTCTCTGGGGAAACTTTAGATAACGAATGCAAGAGCTCATCCGAGTTCCTCTGCATCTCTCTCTTCACCTTCTGCCAAGGAATCGACTGCTGACCGCGCTGGAAGCCTGCAAAACTGCAACATAGTAGCAAAGACGACTACTGCAACTCTGTAACGCTGATCCTGCCGCCTTCTCAACTGTTTTCCTGGTGGTGCATGCTGTGGGGGTAGTCTGCCTCCTCTCTGCACTAGAAGCTCTGAAGAAATCTCCCGTGGGTCGACGGAATCGTCCCCCTGCAACCGCAGGCACCAAAGAACTGCATCACCGGTCCCCTGGGTCTCCTCTCAGCACGACGAGCGAGGTCCCTTGAAACCAGCAACTCTGTCCAAGTGACTCCCACAGTCCAGTGACTCTTCAGTCCAAGTTTGGTGGAGGTAAGTCCTTGCCTCCCCACGCCAGACTGCATTGCTGGGAACCGCGACTTTTGCAGCTACTCCAGCCTCTGTGCACTTCCGGCGGAAATCCTTTGTGCACAGCCAAGCCTGGGTCCACGGCACTCTAACCTGCATTGCACGACTTTCTAAGTTGGTCTCCGGCGACGTGGGACTCCTTTGTGCAACTTCAGGTGAGCACTGTTTCACGCATCCTCGTAGTGCCTGTTTCTGGCACTTCTCCAGGTGCTACCTGCTGCTGAGAGGGCTCCTTGTCTTGCTCGACGTCCCCTCTATCTCCTGGCGCAATTTGCGACCTCCTGGTCCCTCATGGGCCACAGCAGCGTTCAAAAACACTAACCGCACGATTTGCAGCTAGCAAGGCTTGTTGGCGGTCTTTCGGCGGGAAAACACTTCTGCACGACTCTCCACGGCGTGAGGGATCCGTCCTCCAAAGGGGAAGTCTCTAGCCCTTGTCGTTCCTGCAGAAACCTAAGCTTCTTCTGTCCAGTAGAAGCTTCTTTGCACCCACAGCTGGCATTTCCTGGGCATCTGCCCATCTCCGACTTGCTTGTGACTTTTTGACTTGGTCCCCTTGTTCCACAGGTACACTCGACTGGAAATCCATCGTTGTTGCATTGCTGGTTTGTGTCTTTCCTGCAGAATTCCCCTATCACGACTTCTTTGTCCTTTGGGGAACTTTAGTGCACTTTGCACTCACTTTTCAGGGTCTTGGGGTGGGCTATTTTTCTAACCCTTACTATTTTCTAATAGTCCCAGCGACCCTCTACAAGGTCACATAGGTTTGGGGTCCATTCGTGGTTCGCATTCCACTTTTGAAGTATATGGTTTGTGTTGCCCCTATCCCTATGTGCCCCCATTGCATCCTATTGTAACTATACATTGTTTGCACTGTTTTCTAAGACTATACTGCATATTTTTGGTATTTTGTACATATATCTTGTGTATATTTCCTATCCTCTCACTGAGGGTACACTCTGAGATACTTTGGCATATTGTCATAAAAATAAAGTACCTTTATTTTTAGTATAACTGTGTATTGTGTTTTCTGATATTGTGCAAGTGACACTAGTGGTACAGTAGGAGCTTCACTCGTCTCCAAGTTCAGCCTAAGCTGCTCTGCTAAGCTACCATTATCTATCAGCCTATGCTGCTAGACACCCTATACACTAATAAGGGATAACTGGGCCTGGTGCAAGGTGCAAGTACCCCTTGGTACTCACTACAAGCCAGTCCAGCCTCCTACACATAGTATCATGAGTATGAGCATAAAGAGGGTGATATCGTGCATAAAAGCCAAACACAAATAAAAATTAAAAGAGAAGAAAACTTAAATTAGCCAAACACATTCCCTCGCTTCACTCTCCATGGTCAGTAGGCTAGCAATCATACATCAAGTACATATCTTTATCTTAATGTTCACTGTACGATCTTGACCACACTAGCATCTCAAATGCGTTATCTTAAGAGACTTCCCATTTGTACAAGTTCTTGACCTAACAAAACAAGGAAGAGTACAGACAGATGGTGGTCTAGGAGACATCCTCCTGTACGGGGTGGCATTCAAATAAAATTATTTTATAGGTCCCAAAACTGATCCACCATTTCCGTTATGTAACACAATTAAAGCTTTGTCGTTCAAGAGTGCTTTTGCTACATTAACTTCACTTTGGCCTATATAAGGACCTTTGAAGTTTTAGAACATTACTAACTTTTCCTGGCTAAAAATAGCCCTGTGTGTATCACTTTTTTCTATGTATCAATATGAATGTGAAGTGAAATACCTTCATCAAGAGCTGTTTGTCGATCAAGGTCAATCACTCCAGCATTCATGGCAGAAATACATCTTTCCAGAAAGATTGTACATAACGACAAGACCAAATGGGTGTGCCATTGTCCCAAGCAACTAAATTGCTTTCCAGCAACAGAGAGCCCCATATGCAAAAGTGTTACCTCATATCATATCTAACAATTGCACACATTGCAGAAAACATCAGTTCCTGTGTCCAAGTTGGTTACAGCATCATTATATTCTGCTGTTACACCAAGATCTTTGGACCAGGCTGCAACGTCTTCTGAATGTGACACATTACCCTGAGTCTGCAGTTGATAAAACTGCCTGATTTGGGGGAATGAATTGTCATGTATCTTTAGCATTTTTTCCTAACACAAGAAATCACAATGGTGTTTTGGGCTTCATACCTCGCTGAGTAAATATGAGCATAACTGCTCATACTGTTGACAGTCAATGACTGTGTACAATATAGAGATATTAAAATTAATGAGATATAAAAATATTTAAGGAAAAATATTGACACCCATAATATTGTTAACCCTAAACTTATAAATAAATTAACCAAAATATGGAGTCCCTAATATGGTTATACAAAGGTTGAAAAAGTACTAAAACCCAAAATATAGATAATAATAACATAGACTTTTTAAAATTAACATTAAAAAAAACTGAAAGACAAAATATAGTTTAAAACTGATATATATTTTTAAATATTACTTGTATTTATTAAAATGATTTTTTAGCTTCAAAGATTTACAAATATGCTTACAAAATGTAGTATAAAATGAAAGCAACTTAATCATTTAATTCAACAAAACATTCTTTACATAAAAAAAAAAATATATTTAAAGACCCCAAAACATAATGCATATAAAATGTAAATAAATTATTAAAACATATATATATATATATATATATATATATATTCTCACTAAATGACCGCATGCTAGTCTGAGCGCTCTCATTGCCGGTGCCGATGTGGGGGTTAACGGCTAGACCCAGACTCCCATAAATCTTTTCAACAAGGATTGGACATAGCACTCCGGGAAGTCTATTCATTAGCTTCTTTAATGAATTTTAGTATGTGCTCCCGCCGCCTAACACGTTTCAACCAGGTCTTGATCACAGGTAGCCATTGTCTATTGTTTCCACAATTTATATAATACCCTCTTTATGTCTTTACCACAGCATTCTGCGACATGTGTTTTACAATATTATTGTTATAATTATTGATTTGTTAAACATTCTATGTATTTACACATTTTCAAAACTTAACCAGTCCCATTCCTCTCATACTATAGTGTTACATCATAGTTCTATTTTCAATTTTGTTTGTGCTATTATTCCTGATCATATTATTTATTTTCTTTCAATGGTGAAAAGTCATTATGACAATTGTCTTATATCTATAATATCATTTTATTATTCTTAATTTTTTATCCCATGAGTTCGCACCTTTTATCCTACTACTTGAATTATACAATGTCACTTCACCAAAGGAAGAAATTTCTTTCTAATTAATCTTTTCTATACAGACATTGAAGATGATTGTGGAAATAATAGACAAAATCGCTCACAAACAAAATAGTGTATGCTAAAACCACTGATATTGCATGACTTTCCAAATAGGCAATAGAATATAAAGTCCATATTGTTTTAAAATTATAAACATTTCACAATTAACAAATATTTGTAGATGGTTATATGATTTCTTAAATTAGTTTATGTCTTTCTTTGTTCTTTTATCTCTATTTGTTTTCTTCATAAATGTACAAAGAGTTCTTCATTGACGTTCTGGCCAAACGGGATCTTAGTTCTTAGTTTTTTTATGTATCTGGATTCCAGACGACGCAATTTCAATATTCTATTACCTCCTCTTTCATTCAAGGAAACATGAGCTACTCCAAAGTACCGCATTGTTTGACAGTTATTTTGATGACATTGATTATGATGTTTCACCATTGCATAGCTCAAATCTTTATTATTAACTGCTCTGATATATATATATATATATTTTATATATACATACTATAATTATGTATATATAATAATAGTCACACTTGTATTAAAATAATAAAAATTAAAAAATATTTAAAATATACAAAAATAAAAAATATATTTTTCAATATATTTAGTAGGGAACATGATTGCGGGTATCACTGAAACAGAAAAAAGTGTCTTTTTTTTTTTTTTTTTTTTTTCTATTATCATTGCGACACCTCTGAACCCTAAAACTATACTCATCCATGAGTTGTAACAACTCATTACCATCCCTATCCTCTACCCGTCCCTGAGCCCTGAAAACCCCTTGCTACTCTATTCTCCACCCATTTCTGAGCCCTACAAAACTCCTTACTATAACTATTCAATGCCCATCACTTCATCCAAAAAACGAATTAGTAAAACAGTGTTAGTAAAACAGTGCAAACGCCCACTTCGTGCCCTTAAACCTGATCTGTAACCTGGGGCAGCACCCACCCTGCACCCTAAAAACGAATCAGTAAAACTGTGCAATGCCCATACCTGTGCCCTAAAAACTAATCAGTAACCTGGTGTAATACCCATCCTTGTGCCCTAAAAACGAATCGGTAATCCAGTACAATACCCATCCCTGCACCTAAAATGAATCAGTAACCCACAAAGGTGCCCTAAAAACTAATCAGTTACCCAGCGAAATACTCATTACTGGACCCTAAAAACGAATCAGTAAATTCCCATCCCTGTACCATAAAACATAATAAGAAAACAGGTGAAATATCCATCCCAGCGCCCTAAAAAATAATTATTAAAACTGTGCAACACACAACCCTGAACCTGTATGAAACCTTCAAAGCAAAAGAAAAATTAACATATTTACAAATAAAACCATCTATAACTAACCTCTATAACTCAATAACCCAAAGAAAATGTAACATAAATAACATTAAAAAAATTACATTAAAATTAGAAAAATAAAAATATATTTTTTTTCAATTTAAATAAAACCCACCGACCCTCACCTATATAAAACCCCAAACTATGAATAATCTAATTACATTTTTAAATGTTAAAATTATAAAATTTCAAAGCATATTTATAACATTTTAAAAATATAATTTAATGAATTACCCACCCAAATCAACAAATTCTTCTCAAACACCTCATAAACTAACATTAAATTGTAATGAATTCAAGTAAAAAATTGAAATTTAAGAAAATACAGTTTAGTGCAGTACAGATCCAAAGCCCAAAAAACAGACCAATAAATAGCGTGATTACATTTTTGTATGTAAAAAAGTAATCAAAAAGTAAACATAACATTGTAAAACAATTCACTAAATAAACTACTCACTCAATCCCTCTAATGGCCACAATTCGAATAGTAAATAGCAAAAATAAATATTAAATAATTAATAAAACAATTTTTTTTTTTTTAATGTAATGCTATATAATACACTATCCATCCTAATTCCCTACAGTACCCAACACCCGAAACAAAAAAGTACATTATTGAAAAATAATTTAATAATAATTTGTATAAGAAGAAACACGTATGTGTGTGCATATGTAGGTAAACTATATAAACATATTTCAAAATGCACAAGCTCATTTAATATTAAAAAAATAACATACAAATTATACATTATACTACAATATTTGTTTTAGATATTTAAAGTATAATTGTAAAAATATAAAAATATATTTTTACTAACGATAATACCTCGATATATATATTTCAAAATGCACAAGCTCATTTAATATTTTAAAAAAATAACATACAAATAATACATTATACTACAATATTTGTTTTAGATATTTAAAGTATAATTGTAAAAATATAAAAAGATATACTTGCTAACGATAATATCTCGATATAATGATCTTTTTGGTATTCTGTATTTGGTATTTAGTACCATTGATATTATGACTTCGAAATTAAGGGTGCACACACCATTTGACTTGCAGGATGATTCCCTCCAAATTAGCACAGCTTTCAATGTAATTAATTGGTCCCCAAATCCCAAATATACTGGACCATGTGTTCATTGTTCATGCTAAAAGAAGGTTGGTATTATTGAGTAACCGTGCAGTAGACAAGAGTCTATTGTGGTTGAACACAGCCAGTATTGCATTTTTTAAAATGTATTAATGAGTTTTGTATAGTCCTACATGTCGCCCTTCAGTAACTTAACAGTGCTGGCAGGATAGGAACTAAAGTTGATTGTTGTAAGAGGAAGTTAGCCTCCAATTGGGTGGGCTAAGTAACCACATGCAATATCCTTCAGCACCACCCTTGTCCTAGTCAGTCTCAAGTGGAAGTAAGTCTAAAAACTCAAGTTTTCAAGATTCTCTCTTACTTCATGTGGTTGGTTTAGCTTGTATACTGGAATTAGTGGTGTTAGAGAGATGCTGTCTTGGCACATCCGTTGATCTGCCACTGTATTTCGGCCTCTGGAAGGACAGGTGGTTGATGGTGTGCTGATCTGACATGGAAACCGTGCATGAAGATCTCTGTCCCTAATGTAGAGCGCTGTCAATGTTAACAGCTAGGTAAGACCTTTACCTTAGAAACACTTTGTAAATGGGGCACATGACTTTGCATTTAATCCTTGCCTCTGCAGAGAGCAAGTTGGGAGCTTAAAGGGCAAGATTTGTACTACCTTATGTAGGTTAAGCTGCATTCTGGCTGCTTGGTTCTGCCTTCTTTAGAGCTTGCATTGAGTTTCTTTTGGAGGCTGAGGTAGATAACGTTGCAGTAACTGAGGCATGCATGAATGAAGGCACTTGTTCTACAGTAACTCTACAGATGGAGGAGTATTTCCAAAGAAGAGCAATCTGCTTGTTTAGATTCTTAGCCATCGCATCTTCTTGGGAAGACAGATGAGGTACGAGTTGGACAGAATTCCTGACTTTGGTGAGCTGGAGGGAGGCTTGTGGGCCATGTAAACAGTAGTGAGTCAAACGAGGAGTCTCTAGTTGCCAGGATCTGAAGCTCTCGGATTCTTAAAGAGTTAGCAAAAATACAGATAACATTGTTCTTTGGAGCTGAATGCATTCAACATAGCAAACAAACATTATCACAGTTAACTTTGTTAAAGGTCTCCTTGGAGTCTAGCATCGTAGCACCCCTTTGCACATCCCATAAAGGTGTATAGTATATCTAAGAGACTGTGTGTGTACATTGTCAGGGGAGTGACAGCCTCTGTTAAAGCCAGTTTGTTCCTTTAGTGCCAACATTGGTAGTGGAAGTTCCAGGCAAAATGAAGACATTTAATTTAGTTTTTTAAGCTTACATTCCACAATGAAATGAGATTATGTGACCCACAAAGTTATGGATCTTTATTGAGCTTGGAACAGCACAGTCATGGCATTGTACAGCGAGACTGGCATGGCACCTTTATAGACTCCTGAAACACCATCTCTAAGTTAGGAGTCAGTATGTCAGCAAATAAATGATAAAAGTTAATAGGGATAGTATCTGAGCCATCACCTTTACTCCTGTTCAAACTTTAGATTGCACATATTGTCCCCTCAGTTGTAATTGGGAAGATCAAGGCTACTACTTTATTAGTTGAAATGTTGTGAAGATCAATGGAGCTAATCAGTTATCACAAGCTATTGGATAGTCAGGGCCTGAATTCGAATATAGACAGTCTTAGGGCCTGGTTACTAGTTTGGCAGTCAGAAAACCTGACCGCCAGATCTGTGATGAGGAGACCGCTGTCGAGGTGGCCGTCTCCCCACTGGCCCTATTCCAACTTTCCCTTCTGGGTTGAGGGGCGGGAATCAAGGTGTGGCAGCATTTCTGCACCAGCACCCTTGAAATACACACTGTGTGCACAACAGACAGTGCACATTTCAAAGGTGCTGGGCAGGGGGGCCCCCTGTGGGATCCCCGTCGGGATCACTGATCCTGTCGGGGATGGTTGTAGGTTGCCAGGTCTGGTCACCAACCTTGTAATGTGGCAGTCGACTCTTAGTATTGTTTACAGACAGTAATGCCCACCCATCTAGTAATGAGATGTCTTTCTGCTACAAAGACTGGCTATACGCTATCCACAAAGCTTCCTATTTTCTAAACCATTGCAATTATGCATATAATGCACCTGCACGAACCCTGAATGTCAGCCTTCAGAGCATCCCAGAAAGTCTACAGTGAGAGTGATGCTTCTGGAGTATGACTGAACAATCAGAATTCCTCTACCTTTTTAAAAATATTTTCAGTAAAGTGTTTGTATTGGAGCATAGGGCGTTTTAATTGCCACTAGGGTGATCTGTTAGAAGAGTCTGAAAGGGTATAAAGATTACAGGTGCACAAAGAGTGCAGGTGCACATTCCCAAAGTTTAATGGGCACTATATTGGAATCAAGAATATGATACAGCTCGGGAGCTGTTGCTAAACCAAGGATCCAAGTGGGAATAACTTCCATGAGGCCTAGTGTAAAATGTAAAGTCCAATGTCATCGGATTATTTACATTCTACACATGACTGTAATCCAGCCAACAAGTTCAATCCAGAAACATATTGGTTGAGGCAATGCATCCACTACCAGTAGGTGGTTTTTATCCACTCAGGGGTCAAAGATTACATTAAAGTCCCAATCAATAAAGGAGAGGGCACAAGAGCCAAATGGGTCAACAAAAAATTGAAGGTCTTCTTTAAACGTGCCATATTGACCAGAAATTTAATTTCTGTTAAACAGGCGGCCCTGTGCACAACCAGATACCTTTTCACTGTGATCAGCTTGACATCCAGTGCTAGTACCGGTTTGTAAGATGTGCCGAAGACCTTTCTTGCCAAACATCTGCATAACTTACATATTTCACTGGGAACCATACAAGCCTCCGGGAGTATAACTAAATTTATGTAACTTACAGTGAGGTTTAAAGTGAAGGGCTCTCTAGGCTTCGACAATATCCAAACACAGTGTGATACAGAAAAACAATAATGCTCATCCTAACAAAGAAGTCTCCGCCTTCAGTGTATGTTACTCAGCAAGCAGAGGGTACTTGAGAATCTCAGACATTGCTAGTCTTCATCAGGATGGTCAGAGAGTGATCCCTGGAAGATCCAGAGATGGCTCTCCATACAGGCATTGAAGTCGACCCTGACATGCATCCTTCTCCTCTTGTAAATTGCTGCAGCTAGACTCAGGCTGTATCGTAGGCCAGGGTTCAGAGTTGAGATAACAGAATCCCAGGAGGCGACTATCTCTGGCAGCTTAAAATGTGGCAAAATGTTCCTCAGTCTCCGAAAGAACAGTGTCGGCTGGTAATTCAAATGTATGCCTTTGGTCTACATGGAAGAAGTTGAAAATGGCTGGGACGCATATGTAAACGTGCTTAACTGTGTCCCTCAGTGCCTCTTCAGCATTATATCACCGCAACAGAGTATTCAGTGGCTATCCAAGCCATTTGTGCATGAACACAAATCCCAGTTGCCGATTCATAGGACTTGTGGAATGCCTCCTTGTGCAGATAATTGAGAAAACTCACTGTTTTAACCATCAGAAGGTTTACAGCTAGGTGTACAATGTGCTCTTTTGAGGAACCGATTGGAGTCCAGCAGCATGTGCAGTGAATCCACGCTGAATGATTGGGGGTATTCTTCCAAGTCCGGGATTTCTTGGTTTCTAAAAAGCTTGCAGGCAAAGATTATTGTATCTTTATTGATTTTTCTAAATCATCCACTTCAGAACAGAAGCATCCTGATCTCTTGTGGGGCGTAGTCATCTCCCAAATCATGGAGGCATTTTCGTCCTGCAAGTAGGGTTGATACCTTTGCTACATGCAAAATGAGAGTTCGAGCTTCTCCCACAAAAATCTTCCTTTTGTGCAAAACTAGCTACATGTACAGACACACTTTTTCTTGTGTTTTTACATACCACTTTTTAC
Source organism: Pleurodeles waltl (assembly GCF_031143425.1). NCBI lineage: Eukaryota > Metazoa > Chordata > Amphibia > Caudata > Salamandridae > Pleurodeles > Pleurodeles waltl. The sequence goes on from NC_090440.1 coordinate 1,896,185,468, forward strand.
CAGTCTTGCATTTCCAGACAGTGTTACCAGGAGCTATTCTATTACCCAGATCAGTAGTGTTTATTTTAGTCACCCTAGAAAAACGAAAGGCTAATTTAGATGCAAAGTGATTAAAACCTGTGACTTTCAGGTTCACTAGCTAGATCTGCCTACCAAATGTATCTACTAGTGAAATATGTTAGGGATCAGGGCCCCTGCAGAGATCTATGTGCATCCAGCAAACGTTTGTATAAAAGTCACCCAAAACTTGCTAGAGCGGTCTGTATATAATCTGCTGAATATAGAGTTTAGTAATTATAGAATAATTTGCGAATTAATGTGCCTTCTGCAAAGCGTGTAACCTTTAGATCTTGTTTGAATTCTAATAATATCGAACCATGTGTTTCATGCTTTTTACAAAATACCCTTGCACATCTTGCAGGTCACAAATTCCCTCCGTGGATTATGTGCTTGCTACAAACATCTGTTTAGAACCAACAAGAGATACATTTGTATCCTTGCAGAGCTGACTCAGTGGCTCATTGTTGTGAGGTCAACAAAATGAACACCATAGGGCTGGGTAGCAATACATACCTAATATTACATACCAAAGTAATGCTATTGTAATAACTCCTAGATCTTCAGACTTTGACATTAAAAGTTTACCGTAGGGCACATTCACTTTCAGTGTATTGACAAAAACCGCCGTGATGGCAGTTCCTGTCAGTATAAGAGAAATCCCCTGGGGTGGTGGACATCTCTAAATCTATACTCCATCACCCTGACAGAGTAAACACAGTACTCTGTGATCGACATCAACCTCTATAAAAGTCTTACACACACTTTAAAAATTAAAAGGATTTCCAAAGAAAATACACGTGATGAGCCTCAAAGAACAAGAGGAGACAACAACAACTAATTTCTGAAAATCGTGTCATCCTGGCTTTTTGAAAAAATGACATGCTTATTGAACACATTCTTTTAATGTCACATGGCATCTGTGTACAGGTATTTTTTGCATAATGACATTAATGATGGCCGTTTATAGAACACTATTCAGGTCACAACTTTGATTCCTGGCAAGGCCACCATAGGATTCCATTCACTCGAGGCTAAATTGTTTATCAATAGGGCAGGCAGAGAAATGGACAAACCTCAAATTACACTCTTTTGGGCTGTCGAAAGAGAAGTCCATGGAGGAGACAAAGCTGACATCCTTAAGTTCCGCCCAACTCGAAGTGAGGTGGGCAGAACTTCACTTTGGTGGAGAAGGTATTACATCACCATTGCAACGGTGTTCCCTTTCCACTTAAGTCTAAATCAGGCCCTTAGTAATGTGTGGGCAGTGTTCCAAGGCCTGCTGAGTTTGGAGGTAACATGAGAGCAATAGCCTTCCTGACACACCTCTTGACAAATGACATGGCTGATTGCCAGTCAAGTGATACAATTAAAGGGTGGGCTGCAGGCCCTCCTTCTGGTCTTGATCACACGTGTTTGCAACATGAAGCATCTGTTAAGTCCCCAAGGATATTCTGACATCAGAACAAAAGAAATGAAATCTGGATCACCAGATTCCACATCTTAAACTGCCATTCTAGTCTAAGTCCGGGTAGTCATCCAATTCAGTTCTTTCCTGTGCTTTAAAGATTTTTTTCTTTAACAACAGTGAATATCAGGCATATTAAAAACCATATATTCAGGATGTCTCAGGGCTTCAACGTTAGCCAAATTTTGTTTTTAAGGAAACAGTCTCATACCACGCTCCACCATTGTAGTAGCAGAGAAAGGTTTTGATGCCAGGCTGGGAAAATGCTACTGAAGATGTGCCAATATTAGTGAAAGCTGTTTTAATTTTTATTTAAGGCATAAAATAAAGGGCAGTAAGAACTATAGCGGTTGGCGAAGTCTGACTGTGGTAGGGTGAAAATACTCAGTATGGATGGCACAGAGTGATCAAAGGACTTTCATTAGTGTCCAGGGAAATAGCAAAAGAATGTTTTTTATAGAATTATTCCTACCTAGATTGGGTAGGAAGTCATACATTCCAAACTTATATTCTTAGTATGTTGTTCGAGTAGGATCCTGTTATTTTTAAGCTTTGTTATGGTGTCTTTTTCATTTTTCTGTGTGTTTGTACTCACAATTATATTTTCACCAAATTGTATTTTTGTATTTACCTCAATGGATGAAAAAATCTGACTGTGCTAAATCTGAATGTTCGTATCCAGGGGTGTAGCTATTGATGGTGCAGCAGGTGCAGTGGCATTGATGTCCAGTGGCCTAAGGGGCCCACTGAAACCTCATTATTGCAAAAAGTTGCTATCTAGTCTGCAGTCAGAGGGCAATTTTACCTGCTTGCAAAAAGGTCCTTGACACACTTGCTGCTCCATTGCCCATAGCAGGTATCACATACCAGGAAGGATTGCTAAAAAACAGAATTACAAAACAGAAAGCTTCAGCACTGTCAGTGAGAATCTTCCACATGAACATTAAAGGCCTGATTTAGACTTAGGAGTAACTGTAGCCTGAAATTAGAGGAGTCCTGTGGCACAGTGGACTTTGCTTATGTTGGCAGCAACTACCATCACAGCCGTTCCTGTCAATGTACTGAAATTTTGATAGCTAACACCTCTCCAACAATGCCAGTTATTTATACCCTTCTGAAATCAACAGAGATGCCCGTTTACCACCAGGCGGACTCATTATTTTAGGTTGTGGTTCATGGCTTGGACCCCTTTGCCAATATATTGACTATTTCTTAAAACCATTTGTCTCCCAGACTTCAACCTATATATATTCAGGACATCACACATTTTATGAATTCTGATAAAAAATCACTTCCTTTTGGATACTGGACACATTTGGTCACTTTTGGACATCCAGTCCATTTCCAGAAACATCCCTCAACAGGAGGCTGATGAGGGTCATATTGAATACCCGACCTACTTCCTAGGGTGGTACCAACAGAATTTTTATTATTGATCTTTTGAGTATCGCTATGCAAAAACAAAATCGAGGGGGAATACTACCTTCAAACCTTGGGAGTTGCAATGGGGGCTTCTTTTGCACCCAATTTAGCCATTCTTCATTTGTACGATTTTTTAGAAAATAATTCTGCTGAATGACAATAACTGATTTTCTCACTATGTAACCCATGAAAACGTTACACTGATGACGTTTTCCTGATTTGGTCAGGGTCATCAAAGTAACTTTTTTCTTTTTTTTTAAATCTATTTTTATTCTTCACAGTCACAACAAAACAAGACAATAAAGAGCACAGAAAGCAGTGATGCATTAATACAGTTAAGGCTGGCACAAGGTTGGAGGTGAGACATAGAGAGGAGTCCAATAGAGAATAATAAAAACAGCATACTGTGAACAAGTAATACCAGTAGCGTAAGCATATACAACATATCAAGCATTCACATATGTGGGTGCCTGTACAACAAAAAATATGTATATTGCCACAGAGATTCCACAACACCTAATGGAGATGTGGTGATCCAGTGTCTCCAAGGAGAAATCTGTTATACAGATAGTAAGTGGAAACGGATAATTGATTAGCACCAACCATGGGATACCTCGGGGAAGAATGAGTATGTCTGCAAGTGTTTTAATAACAGGGGGGCGCTTGAAGGGAAAGTTGTGGATACAATTCTCTTGAATTTCTAGTGTAGCTTTACAGCCAGATTGTACGGGGACAAACTAGGAGAATACCAGGATGCTGTGCTGGTTCCCGTTGTTACTGTTCAAGTGTGGGGCGAGTGTCATTTTTACCTTCAGCTTTGTATATGAGGGCTCCCAAATCTCGTGTCCTCGCACTGCAAGGCCCCCGTCCCACAGATCACGGAGGACCTGTGTTTTAGCTGTAGCACACTGTAGCACTGCATTGAGCCATGCTTGTACAGCTGGAGTGGACGGGGCTTTCCATTGCATGGCGTTTAGGGTTTTAATATGATAACAGCCAAAAATATAAACCTGTGTAGGTGTTTGTCACCTTTGGGTCTGGTGCAGATGCCTAATAGACGGGATTCAGGGGTGAAGGGGAGTGCACAATCAGTAATCTCTCCTATTGTTGTGATGGCTTTGTGCCAAGTTTGTAACAAAGGGGGGCAGTCCCACCCCAGGTGATAAAAGGTGGCATCCCATTCCCCGCAGCGTGGGCATACCTGTATTGTATGGGGGAACATATGTTAGAGGCACTGAGGAGATAAGTACACTTGGTGTAAACAATTAAACTGGATAAAGCAAAGTTGTATATTTGGGAAAACAGACGAGGTGCTGGAGCACCATGAGTTTTGGGGTAATAGGGTTGGTAGGAATGCATCCCAGTGAGCCCGTGCTCCCGCCTGGTCAGTATCCATGTTAGTAATAAAGGTTTGGTACAATAAAGTGACGGCTTTAGTAGGGCCCAAGCCCACCAGTAGAATGCTAGGCGTAGGCAAAATTGGGGGTTCCGCACCTTCAATCCGCCATGTGCCCGTATAAGCTGGTGTATGGCGTAATATGTCAAGAACCATCCTGGTCCAATAATATAGGTGTCCGCAATATTGGCATACGTCAATAGAAAGCCAGCCCTATAGAAGTCTCCGACAATTGTCAAACCTGCTGCTGACCAGGGTGGTAGATCATGATATTTATGTAGGTCCCTTGCTCCCGGAATGCTAAGTATATGGCGTAGTGTTCCTGCAATGTATGAACCTGTGCCAGCAGGCCCAAGCAGTGTCCATGAGGTTGGTGCTGTCCTTCGGGGGTGCTCCTGGTGTCTATAAACCAGAATAGCAAATCATGTGGGTCCAACCTATCGAGTACCATTGTTCTCTCTGCCATGGGGGAGTTTTGCAGCCAACGAAGCAGCCATTGCAATTGTGACGCTGCATAATACAGCTCAAAATGGGGCAGACTGAGGCCCCCTGATTCTAGTGGGTGGTGCGCGTGGTAACCAGGGCAACCCTCCGATGATCATTCTACCATAATTATTCGAACATCGGACTATGTAACTGGTGAAAAAAGGATCTAGGCAGCACTAATGGTAGCACAGTGAAGAAATATAATAGTCTAGGGAGTATTATCATCTTGGCTATTGCCACACGCCCCAGGGGTGATAATGGTAAGGAGCACCAGAAAGGTATCCATTTGTGGATCGCCTGAACCGCTTGGTCCAGGTAACCCTCTCGGAGGTCTGTATTAGAGTGGTAAATTTGTATGGCAAGATATATGCAGGATTCCAAGGCAAGCGAGATACTGGGAGGACTGGTCGCAGTTGTTCTGGGATGAGAGTCAATGGAAATATACAAGACTTCGACCAATCCACCCCCAAACCAGATGTTTCTCCAAAATCCTCTAATAATTGCATGACACGTGGTAGGATGACATACCTCTACGCAAATGTATGAGTGCATCATCAGTATATAGGGATACAATATGAAATCTGTCCAAGTCTGGGATTTTCCATCACTCTGCCCAAAGACGCAGTTGAGAAGCTCTATTGCTACCGCAAACAACAGCGGCGACAATGGCTAGCCTTGTCTGGTGCTACAACACAAGCCAAACTGTCATAAATAGTATGCCCTGTTTTCACTCGTGCTGTGGGATTGGAGAACAGTATATCTATCCAGGACAAGAACACCAGCCCAAAGCCCATGCTGCGCAGTGTCTCCTTGAGGTAGGCCCACCCAAGAGTGTTGAAGGCTTTCTCTATATCCAGAGAGACCGTTGCCCTATCATGATCCCCTTTTGGTGCTTCACTCATCAGGTCCAGTAGGCGTCTGATGTTGAAGAAGGTGTAGTGTCCCGGGATAAAGCCTGATTAATCCTCATGGATCAGTTGTCTACTCAGGGGAAGTAGCCTGTTAGCAAGCACCTTGCCCAGAATTTTACAATCCAAGTTAAGAAATGACTATGGCATACAAGAGCGCACATCCTGGGGATCTCGTTCAGGTTTGGGCAAGACCACTGTGAGTGCCTCACGCTGGGAGTCCGAGAGCCGACCCCAAGTTATAGCTTCATGTAACACTTCTACAAAAGGTTGAGTAAGCTGGGACGAAAATGTAGAGTAATATTCCGCTGGCAACCCATCCATACACGGTGTTTTGTTGCGAGCTAACTGGCGTAGCTCAGTCCGGACCTCCCCGAGGCTGATGGGCTCGTCGAAGTCCTGTCTTTGGAGTGGAGTCATGCGGTCAGGGGGAGGTCGCCCAAAAAAGAGGCTAATTGAGCGGGGTAGGTTCAGGTCCCACTGCATAGAGCTTGAGGTAGTAATCTCGGAAGGCGTCGTTAATAGAGGTTTGAGTATTAACTATAATGCCATTGCATTTATAAGAGTGTGGTGTTGTTCACCCCGAGACAGCCAGGCCAGAAATCTGCTGGAGCGGTCCATCTTCGTGTGGAGTCTAGTAATATGGTAGCAGTAATCATAATGATGTAGGCGTGAGTCCACTTCTCTTTATCATGCGCGTTTATCACAAAGTGTGTCGGGGTGTGTTTTGCAATTTGCGTCATTGTGTTCTAAGATGCATAGATTGGTCACTAATGAGGTCAGTTTCTGAGTCAATACACGTCTGACTATTCCAGCCCCGCTACGCCCTCCTGGCAGCCACGAGGCAGTGTCCCCAGATAACCACTCTGTGAGCATCCCACTCTGTTGCCCTCCACAAAGTTGTCTCCTTACTTAGTTCAAAGTATTGGGATATGCGATCAGCCAATTCTTGGCAAAATGGGGTGTCCGCAAGTATGTCCGGTTGTAAACGCCACATTGGGATGCACGTATGCAGTCTACCCCATTTCAGAGTGATTTGTAACGGGCAGTAATCTGAATGTTCTTGCCAGGTATTCCACACTTACAATATCCTGGGTCAGGTAGGAGGGCCCCAGTAATAAATCTGTCCTGCTATGGTGGCTATGCACTGGTGAATAAAAGGAATATTCCCATCCCTGGGGGTGCTTGAGACACCATGTATCATGTAGACTTCTATCAGGCATTCAGGAGCTTAATCTCTGGGCTACTGTTCTACTGGGTGCACTCGGGAGAGGTGCGTAGAATCTATCCAGTAAGATATCAGGCACACAATTAAAGTCTCCCCTGTGCCGCCCATAGGCAAGTGGTGGTGGGGTCTTGGAAAAGGGTGGGCATGAGACAGGCCAGGAATTCTTTATGTCCTGTATTAGGAGCGTAGATGCTGGCTATCACCAATGATGTACTGCCCAATGAGCCTTCCACCATCACATATCTACCCTCTGCATCTATGGTAGCGCATTCCACAATGAATGGGGTACCCAGAGTCATCCAGATTAAAAAGCTGAGGTAATTGTGCCATGTACTTGTCCTCTCCATTTGATTTTGCGTTTTTGTAATTCTCTGTCTATGAGGTGCGTTTCCTGCAATATCGCTGTGTGTGCTTGAATGCATTTCAAATATGTGTGGATCTGATGACGCTTAGTAGGAGTCGCCATACCCCTCACATTCCAGGTCAACACATAGCATTGTGTTGCTGTCCTGGTGGCACTGCCATACATCATAGTGTGTAAATTGGGGTTGTGTGTCTGGTGGGTGGTGTGCTGTGATTATGAAGGGCGATAACGTCTATGGAGTCCTGTCCCTTCCCACCCCCCCTCCGATTCAAATTGTGCCTATAGTATTACCTGTGCATACACACAAAAATAAAACTTAAGAAATGCCCCCCCCCCCCCGGCTGACGGATAACAGGCAAGTAGCCAATAATCCCTATGAAATCACTATAGTAACATACAGCAAACTTCTCCCATTCGGAGAGTCGTAGAGGGGCATGAGTGTTTAGGCAGGGTATATTCAGACGTCCTGACACAGTACTAGAATAATATTACCCACACTGGTCCATCAGTAGTCAGGGGTCTGGTGCACTCGCCACACGACTGTCAGAGCCCCGTTCACTGGGTCATTCACCTGTACACTATGTGACAAAGAGAGTCGCAGTTCAAATCATGGTTGCCAAAGCATGAGGCAGAATCAGAGGTCATCTGCTGTGCATGGGGTAACCGCATGACCTTTCATGGAATTTATGGTGGAATCACTGGCGCAGCCTAAGAATGAGTCTGTGTCCGAGGTAGGTTCTTCCCAAAGAACATGCAAGGAGTTCAACATGAGTTGAGTCACTTCTAATAGCGCCTGCCTCAGGCCTTCCGCTGCTTGGGCATTCGTTGAGCGTGTCTTGGTTCCCCTTTTACATCTACGTTGAGAGCAAGGGATCAACCACCCCTCTGATGCAGACCCCGCTTGAGATGACCTTGCCAGGCTCCTTGCATGCAGCCATATCCACACAGCCTCAGGTGTGGAGAAGATGTGTGTTCTCTCCCCGTCCTCCCACCTGAGGTGTGCCGGGAACAATAGCGCGTATTTAATGCTGTGTTCATGCAGATGTTGCTTGACCTTAATGTATGAGTTTCTCTTCCTTTGCACCTCCCAATGTGAGGTCACGATAAGCTGTAATGACTGGGTTTTCGAAGGGCCTTTGTTCCTGAAGCTCTGTAGGATTAAGTCGCGATCCCGGTAGTTGAGAATACGGGCTATCAGTGGGTGAAGAGAGGCACCAGGTGGAGTCAGTCGTCCCGGAGTCCTGTGTGCTCGTTCTATAGAGAAGAAAGTAGGCACTTTGTTGGGTAGGACTGTGTTCTTCAGCCACTCTTCAAGGAATAATTCAGCATTCAGGTCTTCTGCAAGTTCCGGGAATCCCAGGAAGCATACATTATTATGCCTGAGCCCCTTCAGCATCTTCTGCACTGCGATGGAGGGAGGACACCTCCGCACATAATTGCGATACCTGGGCCTGCATGTCTCAAACCGTTGGTTGCATGGTCGCCAAGGAAGATTCAGGGTGGATGAAACTATCGGCCAACCTGCAATGACCTGTTCTCAGGAGATTAATTTCCTGCACCACTGCGCCAATTTTAGCCTTCAGGATAGTTTTAGGGTCCAAAATGGCTTGCAATATCTTCTCGAACTGCATGGAGTGGTAGTGTAGAAAGGCATTCATCTGTTGAAGTGTGGCAGCGTGATCCTCGGATATCATGGAATTGGACTGAAGCCCATCTGAGGGCAGTTCAAGCTTTCCTAGCTTTAGGTTTCACCTCTGTGGGGCCTGATAACCGCAGGTGATTGCAAAGTGGTCAGATGTATTGAAGATATGGCTCTATGTGCCTTTCTCCTTAGAGTGTTCTCATGTCGGTGCTGTCCCATTAGGGTAGATGGTAGAAGTTGTTAACTAAGGGCGCCTCACCTAGGCAATGCCCGCTATGTGAGATTATCGTGCAGGCAAACCAGGCGGTTGGGTGTTCAGTCCGATAAGGCAATGGCAGTGTTCTATGGATGTGTCGTGGACTGAGATAACAGATACGCTTAAGGTTCCCCCCTAGTGAGACAACTACTGATAATTCACACCTTTAGTAATATGAGGGGGTAAAGATGCATAAATTATGCCCTGGATACTTATTCTGCATGAGTGAGCCAACCCAGTCTGAAATATGTAACCACCACTGCAATGTCCACTGAGCAGGCCGAGATGGGACAACACTCAGCAGTCCATCCCCGTAATATGGCTGCACTGCATCACTACTAAATCTCCATGTGCCAGATTTTATCACTGGGGTACTATGCCAACAAATTGAAATCGATGCATGTAGCTTGAGCGAGTGTCTATAAACTGAGTAATCCCCACCAGAAGGGGATCACCGGACCTGGAGTGGGCACAGTCCATTGACCTGCCCCACCCCCCTTGGCCCGATCTTACTGTGCCTGGGATCATTGAGGAAAGATAAAAACACCATTTGTCTCAACTAGCAAGTCGTGTAACACCTATGCAACCCTAATCAAGCCGCACTCAAGAACAGTCCATTCCTCACACGGTCACTCCAGTCTCCTACTGTGTATTCCAATATCGCACAGCCCCCTCTGTTCCACCGCAGGCAAGATCTCAACTCTGGCGGCAGCAAAAGCCAGTGGCCCACAGGAAATAATTACAGAGCCTCCGCCTCCGTCTGCCCGCTCTGGTCAGTAGTGGTTCTCTGTGTCCACAAGGGGTTCTCCGCCGAGGCTCATGTTTTCGGGGCTCTGCCCAACGGGCTGGTGACAGGGGTGCGTGGCACGGACTCCTCCCTGGTGAGGCCTCCGTGTGTGGCAAGTTGGGCCACTCCACTGTGGTGAGACCTCAATTCGGGCCGCAGCAAAAGCAAGTGGTCCGAGTGAAATAGTTACAGCGCCTCCACCTCTGTCCGGCCTTTCAGGTTAATAGCGGCTCTCTGTGTCCACAAGGGGCTCTCTGCCGAGGCTCAGGTATCCGTGTGTGGCAAGTTAGGCGGCGGTGTCTAACGTTGTGCTCACTGCTGATACAGGGAAGGGTAACACCGGCAGATATTGATCCGGTTATCACTGGTCACCTGAACCCCCAATTTGGACGAGTTGAAAGGACTAGGCAGTTGATTATTAACAGATTATTTCTGGGACTGGAGTGGAGCGAGGCTTTAAGCGTCTGCTCCGGTCGCCATCTTGGCCACATCCCTCATCAAATGAACGTAACCATTTTCATTAATGGATAATTGAAAAAAAATCCTAATATCCAGTTTATATTGACCTCAAGTTCCACGGAGATAAACTTCCTTGACCATGACAATGGGTATTTGTATGTGTCATTATATTGGAAACCCACTGAGAAGAATGGTACATGACAATACTCAAGTATTAATCCACGTAGTTTACGTGACAATGTGCCATTCAGTCAATTTATTTAGATTCATTGAAATTGTACCAAGAAGGAAGACTAATTTTGGGAGTCCAACAAACGTATTTCCCGCCTTCTAGTTAATTTATAACAAGAGCACATAAAAGAGCTTGGTTCTCTCATCGGTAAAGTCCGCTATCCCCTGAAAAGAAGCCCTCGCAACAGAGACTTACATTTGTTACTTAATTCACACCAGTGAGTAATCAGATTAAGAAACTGGTTCTTTCAAACTGGAATATTCTGAGAACACTAGATCCAGAAGTCCCATTATTCTCCTTTAAAAGAGGAAGAAATCTTAGGGCTCACATATTGAAGGCTGCACATCCTGGTGAGACCACCCCATGACTCTAGTTTCTCAGTTTTGGTGTCTGGCATTTCTAATGTGGGCCGTGCAGTGTGTGTGAGTATACATTTAAGGCTAAGGTATTCCAACATCTTAATGTGCATTTTACTTTGACTTCTCATATGAATTGTAACCTCAAAACGTTATATGTGTCATCTGTGTCCTTGTGGTAAAATCTACATTGGGATAACTACCTAATGGATTTGCTGCAGTATCCTCCAACACTGGAGCAGAATACGTTATGGGATCACCACTGAACCTTTGGTCGAACTTTTACAACAAATGGGACACTCTGAACAACATCTCAAATGGCAAATTACTGAATAAGTTTGGAGGACGATAAAGTCACAATATCTCTCAAACATTGATGTTGTTGGAATGAAGATAGATTGATCATTTTGAACTCTGCAACCAGAGGTCTCAACATTAATAAGGAAGCTTTACAGATGATATCAGCGTATAGATTCTAAATCTGTGACTCGTCCATTTTGGAACCTTTAGGGATTGCATTTTGTTTTAATGTTACCTGTATATTTTACATACTTGCATTATGTTCTTAGTTCAAAATTTGAGCTTTCTTTTTCTATAACAGTTTTCTCTGGTTTTCCATTTCTTTCTGTTATTGGCGGTTGGCTCTTTCCATGTTTTGGCTGTTTCCTGCACTTGCTTTAATTTTTCTTTGAGTATTGTTTTGGATGTTTCCTACAATTGCTTTAATTGTTCTTTGAGTATTGTATTGTAAATGCCAGAGGTGACATATTACGCCAGATCTTAGAGATCAGATGTATCTACAGTGGTGCGCGCCTATTTGAATTATGCTTTTTATACAACCCATGTTACGTTCTGTACAGTGGATTGGATTACTCGTTAGTCCACTGCTGTGTGCATGATATTTGTACACTCATTGATGATATTTCGTTTTTCCTTGGGTAATACGGTCTCAATTAAACACAAATGCTTTCCTTTAGCGCATTAGTGCCATATATATTATGCTGTTGGCCCTTTTTGATTTACAGGTTACATTTACAAAATATTTTTGTCACTATTTTTTTAGCCTTAAGGATCATCTTTTTCTGTAGATGAGCAAGTATATTTTGATCCTTACACCTCTGCATGGGGTTTTAGACCATGAGACTACAGTTCACAGTAGATGTTATGATGTTCAACATTTGATGCGCTGTTATACCAGTTTGGCTATAGGCGCTTAGGTCTGAACCTCCAGTCATGTATGGATATTATTCCTCCTTTTTATATGTTGCTTTGTGAATTATGGAGTAGTTAGTGATTTTTCACTACTGTCTATAGTTTCTGGAATAACCCACCCCCCATACTTTGTAGGTGTCTTAATGAACTACACTTCCAAATCTTTCTTATGTTGCCTTACATCATTAGTGTACCATTCCCAGTCCACTATATGGAGTTTTATGTCAGATGCATTAACCACTTCTTATTAAACATGTGAATATCCGCACAGTTGGGTTTCACCTTGGAATGGATGTGGGTCCCATTTCTTTCAGTTCTGCCATTCTGCCTCGTTTGGACTGAGGACCCTTGGTTGGCCATCAATGTCCTCTTAGGCTTATGGGTCATGTTCACTGCAGTTTATGTTTTGGATTTCAGCTGTGTGGGGATCGATACAGATTTACCTCCACCTGACTTTGTAATTTATATCGGTTCTGTCTAATTTTGGTTGCAGTTGGTTCTAATTCCACCTTTTTATGTTGGGGTTTATCTAGATTGTGTCATTTTCATTGGATGGATGCTTCCCATTGCTAGATTAGCTGCTTCAGGCTCGTTGATGCGTGCTTGTGACACATATTCTTTGATTTATATCTTTCTAGGACCTATTTTTGGCTTATCACTTTATTCTCTTTTATCCTCAGTGGAACTCCTTTTGTAAGCTGATATTTGGTGATAGTGTTTTCCAAGTTTCCCCAAGCACACACATATTTAGTGAATCGTTCATGAACTCTTCCGTTCACTTTTTTTTTTCCGGGTTGCTCTCTTGTAAAGATAATGCCCCTGCTCAGTTTCACCATTGCGTTGAAACGTCAACCTTTTTCCATATGATATGGGCTGTACAAATCTGTTTGAGTTACAACTGAATATTCTCAATTGACTGTTTGACATTTTCAATTGATTATTGGACATCATCCTGCATTAGTCTTCAATCGCAGCCTATTATTTTGTATTTCATATCCGTTCTGTTTGACTGCGCCAGAATATTGTTTTTTTGTTTTTTTTAAATAATTTTGTAATTTCTCAGGAGTTGAGTATTTTACGGAGTACAAAAAAATGAAATTTGCTTCAGTGTGTTTCAGTCATTTGATAAGGGAATACAATTTTTGTACAAGGACACTTTATGGCTTACCTTGATTGCTTCTCCAATTTTGATTTTCCTGAGTGAACACTAGTTTTTGGACATAGTATAAATCCATTGCAAGCATTGCACAAGAGTGTGCACCATAGTGCTAATAATGACCACGATATGATGAGAATGCCATTCATCTTCGGTGCATATTCAGATGCATCCATGTGAGTATGAATGAATGTGTTTGTATATGAGAGTGAATGACTGAATAGAAGTATAAATGACAGAGCGTACAGGTGTGAATGAGTGTTTATGTTAATGATTAGTACCTGTACACACTAATGAGTTGCAGGACTGAATGAGTGCACTAGCCAATGAATTATAGCAACAATGAATGCGTGAGTGTACAGAAGATTAGCAGTTAATGTGGGAAGCACTGTTTACATGAACGATTATGAATTGGCTCAGAAGTTAATGAGTGACTGCAGGAATAAATAAGTATATAGTAGTAAATGAATGCAGAAATAAATGCAATAAATACAGAAATGCAGGAGTGAGTGTACAAGAGTGAATGAGTGCAGAAGTGACTGAGTGACTATAGAAATGCTAGAATGAATAAAAGAGCGTACAGAAGTGAAAAAGTGCAGTAGAGAATGGGTGTGCCAAGCCAAAGTGTGCACAGGTTTAGTAGTAGTGTAAGTATTGCTTCCAACTCACAGGACGTACTGCCACAGCTCTCCCCTCCCCCCCTCTATTTCCTGCTCCCACAGCTCCTCATGCAGCCGGAGGAACAGCAACAGAATAAACCTGAGAATGCAGTGGTTACTCTTATATCACACACAGACTTCTAGTTTTCCTGACAGACTCCTCCTTGGACCTCACCCGCAGTAACCCCAACAACCTCTGGGACTGCAGGAGTACATTACAAGACACACTCGAGGGCTTATGTGTTCTGTTACTGAATGTCACCCTAGGTTAAAAAATGCTAGAGGTTTAAACTGATCCGTTCGTTTGGCCCGTTCTGACCAATCTGGTTCAATTCCAGGAAGGGCTGCTAGACACAATAAAAGGTGTCTCCGCAAAGCCTTGGCCCTGGCAGATTGGCTTGACGGACCCCTGCGCTTCTCATGTCTGATGTTGAGAAAGCCTTGGACTGGAGTTACCTAGTTACACTATGAGAAAAAGTGAACCTTGGGCCCAGGTTCATTAGCTGTAACGGCTGTTATGTGTTAAGCTGTCGACCTGGGTGAAGGTGCAAAGTGAGTTATCTGATCAATTTCCCAACAAACTGGGCACATGGAAGGGTTGCTCACTCTACAGAAAAAGTTGTTTGCATTCCGATTGAACCACTTGCAGAAGAGTTACGGGCAGAGGGTCTGGGGAGAGAATTCGAGTGGGCGCCAAGCATCACTGGCAGGTTATCCTTTAACGGTGCGATGTACTGGTGTTTCGGCAAGACCCTGAGAGGTCCAGCTTGAAAGCTGCCGAGATTCACTGCACATGCAGGGGGTTACCCAGGCTCACATATAAGTAAGTTAAGTCTGCTGTACATTTGGTGGATACTAAGCTACAGGATCTCACCTGGGTGCAGGGCTTATCGATTCACAGGCAATAATTTAAATATCTAGGTGTATGTATCATGGATGAGGTAGTCACGTGGAAGAATACCAACCCCAAATTCTAGTGGCTTTGCATTCTGTTCTCCCTTACCTTCATCTCTAACGAGATCAGCCATTTTCAAAATGGCAGCTTTCCTTCCACTATTTCACATGTTGCTAAACTTCCCCTTTCGCGATCCCACATACCTTTTTTGCATGCATTTGCTCCATGTTCTAAAGCTTTTTGTAGAGCTAGGGATTTCCCAGGATAGCTCTTGAAAAATTCCTCAAGTGCCAATATGACAGAGCAGGCATCACTTCTTATTATAGGGCAGGCCACTTAATTATTATTGATGAATGGTGGCACGTCACTTAGGGGGATCTCGAATGTTTGCCTGAAATGTGGGTGTTGCAGGAGCATCAAGTACTATACCTACTGTATGAAGGTATGCCTAGGCCCAGTCTCTCACCAGCTACTCAGACAGTGTTTAAGGCGTGAGATGACACTTTGAAAGATATGGGTTATAAAAACAAACTGACTAGGGAGACTCCATTGTGGATGGTGAGCAAGCTGAGGCCGGTCTCAAACCTTGCAGATTTGAACTGCTGGGGCACTGTTGGAATCTCCCATTCGGAGGACATGCTGTTGGGGATGGTGATGTGTTCTTTCGTCAAACTGAATTAGGGATACCGTTTTTCCTCTACCTCCATTTGTACTACGAGCTCATCCCATGCATAGATAACCTTGATGACCCTTCCTACTCCCAGGGAAGTTACTGATGGCAGAACTGAAAGAACGTAAAACATCGTAAGTGTATTGTTCACTAGTTACTAACACTCCAGGCACCACTGACCAATTGCAGCAAGCCTAGGAAAAGGACTTGGGGGATTTGTCAGATGAAGAACGGCAAGAAACAAAAGCGGCCCCCACAAGATTGCCATCGCCTGGCAATTCAGAATTATTCTGCTGAAGAATCTTCACCATATCTATCTTATTAGAAGCAAGTTGTGGAGTTTAGGCCATATTGCATATCCGTTGATGTAAGAATCAGACAGAAGACCTTATCCGCCCTATATGGTATTGCATTAAAAGTAGGCCTTTCTGGAAGCCAGCTCTTTGCACTTTGAGCTGGGTGCTAGGGTTCAAGTTGCCCGACGCCCCCATACTCACATCGCTATACATAAATGTCGTACTAGACTCAAACAAAAACAAACTGTCTTTATTAACTTTGGGATTGGTTATGGCGAAACATCACCTGATATACGAGTGCAAACTTGTCATCTGTGAAACCTTGTCCCATTTAGAAAACGACAATACAGCAGGGCTACAGTTTTCAATTCAGCCACAGTTGGCTCTGCCTTTCACTCCTTAGTGAGATTTACTTCGGGACCAAACTGATGAGATAATACTAATCCTATCTGAGCTTGGGAACAGTGATGTTATTTTATTTCATTCAAGTACTTTCATGGACATTGAGAATGAAATAAAATGTATAAGCACATTGGTTTTATCGTAGCAGCAGCAGCTGCAAAACTTTAAAAATAAAACGACGATAAACAAAGTTTATTATCGTTATATTTTTCTATGGGCGGGGCCATTGGGGCTGACAGGCAGGGAGGAGGAGTGGTGGCACTGCTGTCAGTGCGCACTGAGCTCTCTCCAACCCAGGCTGTGTTGCCAGGTTGTAGAGAGCAGGCACAGGCCCCCAGTCTGTCTGGGAGTGCAAAGTGAGGGCACTCAGGCCAATCCTGACACTGTTTTCATGCTGCCAGCAGCATGAGAGCAGCATTAAGATTGGCCACATGGCAGTCTGGGAGCCTGTGCCTTGTGGAGCCAGAAGAGTGGCGATGCAGATGCGGCAGGGATTCAGATACATTTGTGTTTGTGTGTGTGTTTTGTTCACCCCCCCCGCCACGCCACTTTACCCCACCGCCAGCCGTGACTGTTTCTGTGTACCTCCTGGATTTGTTCTATTTCAGTAGGTTAGGTCTGTTGGGTAAGTGGTAGCAAGCCCATAGTTTTTATGGGTCTGGCCCCTGAAGAATATCTAAAGCATAAAGGGGTCTCAGGTAGACAGGGGTGTGGCTTTCCACACAATATCTTTAAAAAAAACGCACAGTAGAGTGACATTTTAAAGAACGCAATACATTTTGCAGTATTTTATCAAGTATTCTATTTGTGGCAAGTAACATGATATGGTGCCATTAAAGTACAATGAAAAAGAAACATTGGGAATTTTTCACAAAATGTGTATTGAATTTTGTTTTGAAAGCATTTTGGAAAATAAAATTGATGAAAACTGGGAAATGTGCGCCAAATGTGGCATTTCTAGACACATTTTAATAACAACCATTGATAATATATGAACAGATTTTACAGGCAGTTTTAAACACAATAGAACAGTTTTGAGTAATAGACATGATGCAAAGATATGGTACCATTGTCAATCAACTTCGGCCCCTGTCCTAATATTTACTCAAGTTAAGCACTGCTTGGACCCCAAACAACTAACAGGGAGTGGCAGTGATTCATGTTGGGTCCTGTTCCTTACTCTCTACTGGTCTCTTTCCCTTTAGGTGAGTGTCTTCAGAGTGCTTATAAACTGACTAGTCCGATGATAGGCAATGTAATTTAATTGATGAAAAAGGCTTAAACAACAAGGGAAAGGAAAGCCCCTCTTCTTCAGATGTAGCATCCCTAGTTTGATTTAAACCCCCATTTCAGCAGAAAGCAAAGAGCTGTCTCGCAGTGGAGGAAACCGAAAAGGTATGTTCTAGGATCTTAAATTAGCTGAGCCAGGGTTCTGGTTATTTTGGGAAGGGCCGAGGAGTCATTGTGTTTGAAAGGCTGGCTTATTGTCCCAAGAGGAAACATTAAGAAGTATTGCTGATGAACAGCATTATATCTTCTTGGTGCTAAGGGCTGTTGTTGCACCTGACCTTTTTTGCAGAGTCATCCGCAGTCTTTTTGCCTCCTTCCTCCTAATGTTTCTGACCAGTTGTTGTTGGCTTTAGGACTCTGAGCACTTTACCACTGTTAAAACAGGCTAAAGTGCATATGCTCTCAATGTAAATTGTACTGTTGATTGGTTTATCCATGATTGGCATATTTGATTTACTGGTATGTCCCTATTAAAGTGCACTAGAGGTGTCCAGGGTCTGTAAATCAAATGCTACTAGTGGGCCTGAAGCACTTGTTGTGCCACCCACATTGGTAGCCCTGTAACTATGGCTCAGACCTGCCACCTCAGTGTCTGTGTGTGCAGTTTTAAACTGCCAATTCGACTTGGCAAGTGTACCCACTTGCCAGGCCTAAGCCTTCCCTTTTACTACATGTCAGGCACCCCTAAGGTAGGTCCTAGGTAGCCCCAGGGGCAGGGTGCAGTGTATGTTTAAGGTAGGATATATACTAGTGTGTTTTATATGTCCCAACAGTGAAATACTGTCAAATTCAGTTTTCACTGTGCAAGGCCTATCTCTCTCATAGGTTGAAAATGGGGGCTGCCTTAAAATATCCTTAAAGCGCAGATTCCCTTTGAGAGCAGATAAAAATATGGAGTTTAGGGTCTCTGAACTCACAATTTAAAAAAACATCTTTTAGTGAAGTTGGTTGTCTGTTTGAAAATGGCACTTTTAGAAAGTAGGCATTTTCTTGCTTAAACCATTATGTTACTCTGCTTGTTTGTGGATTGTCTGCCTGGGTCAGTTTGACAGTTGGGCTGTTTTGCACCTCTCTAGACAGTGACACAAAAGGGGGTGGGGTGTAGCCTGAATATCCTGGTGAGCCATCTGAGCTAGAGGGGAGGGAGGAGTGGTCGTTGACACCTGAAAGGACTGTGCCTGCCCTCACACAATGCAGTCTATGGCCCCCTGGTGGAAGGAAAGATCTTGCAAACACTTGCATACACTTGATACCGCTTTGAAGTTTGCCAAATTCAAAGGCAGAACAGGGTATAGGAAGAAGACCCAAAACCCCAGTCTTTTAGAATCTTTCTGGACTCAAGAGGAACCTCTGCCAAGGAGAAGAGCTGGAGGAGGAGTACTGTCCCTTTGCTGTGTTGCTTTGCTGGACTGGCCTGCAGTTGTTGCTTCTGCCTTCAAACAGTGCAAAGGGTGAACTTTGCTGTGTGTCCTTCTTGAGAAAATTCCCCAAGGGCTTGGAGTAGAGCATGCCTCCTGTTGTAGGTCTCAGGGACACCATAGACTTCAGTTTCCTCGACCTGCAGCACTGGGAACTGTGTGTTTTGTGCTTCTCAAGAGGAGAAACCACTGCGACTCCACCAACGATGCCGCTGGCCTGCACAGTGACCTGCCAACGCCACACGGAGTTGCATTGCCCCGCTTCGCACTGCGACTCTGGTCTCACCAACGCTGTCATCGCACGACCTCACTGAGCCGCTGCTCGCAATGCGACCTGTGGGCCCCGCACTCCAGCATCGCCTGCTCACACTGCATCCTGGGCATCCCCGATGACGCCCCTCCTGCTGACACTGGCGCTGCTGCCTACACCGTGGCCTGTGGACACCTCTCGTGAGGTACACGAAGCACCGTCCTGTCCCACACAGCAGCCCTAGTCCACCGACACGAGCATCATCGACTCCAGAGTCGTCACCAGGCAACCTGCCCTCACTGTGGCCTGTGGACACCGCTCGTGAGGGTAATGAAGCACCATCCCATCCTGTACCGCTGGCTTGGGCCTACCAACGACAGCGCTTCCATAACGATGCCGCCGCTGCCTGCACTGTGACCTGTGGACACCACACGTTGCACTGCCCCGCTTCACACCGCAGCCCTGGTGTCACCGACGCCGCTGGATGCCGTCACCAAGCTGCTGCCTGCACCGTGACCTGTGGGCACCGCACGTCGCATCGTCCTGCTTCGCACCGCAGCCCGACGCTATCCACGCCAGTGCTCCTGACTTCATCAGCCCAGAGTTCGACCTGCAACGCATGTGACTTCAAGGGCTGGGGGGGTACAGGACCCTGGAATTGGGGGCAGGGAAGGGAGAGACTCACCCCTGACCCCAGTTCAATCTAAGGGTACAGACCCTGGATTGAAGGGCCAGATTCAGGGTGTGTCCCCTGACCTGGAGGGAGGGGCTACTGCTAACAGTGCCCCTACCGTGTTTGATTCTGGGGAGGACACTCCAAGTGGGGGAGGGGTGCAGGACCCCAGAAGGAAGGGCAGGGGAGGGCCGTGGTCCAACCTGAAGGTACAGACCCCAGGTTGGAAGACCAGTTGCAGGTTAACATCCCTGCACTGGTGGGAGGATTGTGCAGGACTGCTTCCACAAACAGCCTGACAATTCTAGTCTCCTAGAGGGAGGGTACAGAGCCCCAGAGGAGAGAATCTGTGTCAGGCTGTCATCCCTGACCTGGTGGAAGGGAGAGTGGTCAAAGGTTGCTAGACACCTGGGGCTACTGCCCCCACTCTCCACAGTCACAGTGGTGGGAGAGCCTTGAAAGGCCTGGGGCCTAGCTTTCATCCCTGACAGATGTCAGTTGCCACTGTGGCTTGCTGTCCTGGTGGACAGAGTTGCCCCGGGGGGGAAGGGGGGGTGCAGGAGTCACACCCCGGGGGTAGAGTGGGCCACACCAATGTGTTGGCCATGGTGGAACTATCTGCCCCCTGGGATACATCTGTGAGCAAAGTAAGGTTAGGTGCTGCACAGATGGTATCAGTAGGAGAGGAGAACGGTTCCCAATGGGTTAGCTTAGTGGGCCCTGAGAGCATGGACAGAGGGATCCAACTGGAGTCAGGAAGGCGTAGAATTGGAACATGCCCCTGCTGTTGTGGGCCAGGGTCCCTGTTCTATCGCCCCAATCAGGTACCTTAATCTTGTGTCCCACCAGTCAGTATCCATATGTCAGTGTCCCTGTGCATTTAACTGTCCTAGTGCTGTGTCGAAGCATCAGCATATTAATGTGGGTAACGCAGAGACCTTTTCCAATCTCCCACTGTCACTGGCCTTTGCCATTGTCCTAGAATCATTGTTTTTGCCCCACATCAGCATGTAATATTACAGTTTCTAAGTCAATATCCCCATGTAAGTGTTGGTGCTCTCATGTCTGTGTCCCAGTGACTGTGTCTTTGTAAGTGTTTCTGTGTCTTTGCTGGTGCCCTTATGTCAGTAGTCCAGTGTCATTGTTGGTGCCCCATCAGCATCCTAGCATTAATGTTTGTGAACCATGTCAATGTTCCACTTTTACTGTCCCCATGTTAAACCCCCCAATGTCAGTGTTAGTATCCATGTGTCAGTGTTCTAAGTATTCCAGTACCGATATCTCCATGTCAGCACCCTTGTGTCACCCCCCCACCAGTATGCACTTCAGTACATTATTGTCTTGTTCCCCCAGTAAGTGTCTCTGTGTTTTGTTACTGGAGTTATGTTACATCTTAGTATCAATAGTCTTTTGTCTTTCCATTCCTGTGTCCCATTGAAACTCCCCCCTGCCAGTGTCAAAGCATTAGTGATTGTGCCCCATGCCAATGCTCCAGTGTTACTGTTCTCGTCTTAGTATTAGTACTCCTGCTTCAGTGTCTCCTATGCTAGTGACCTAGAGTCAGAGTTGATTTGCCGTTGTCATTATCCTAGTGATAGTGCTTATTTGCTGTTGCCCCAGAGATGGTTTCCCTTTGTTAGTGTCCCAGTATCAGGGAAGATTTGCTGCTGTACCCAACTCAATGTTGGTGCTCCTGTGGCAGAGAGCCAATGAGAGTGCTGGTGCCCCAGGAGCTCTGTGCCAATGTCGGTTACCCTGTGTCACTTTTCTTGTGTCAGTGTGAGTTGTCTTCCAGTGTCATTGTAACATCTTCGAGTCTCACATGATGCCATTGGTCTCTTATAAACTGCTTATTCTATCCTAAGTAAATTTCAAAGCATGGGATAGGGTCAGTGGAGGGTTTGGCGATAAGGATGGAGAGTAGTGGTGATCTAATAAATGGACCAGGGTTAATGAGTTTTTTTAGGAAAGACAAATTGAAAAAAGTTGTGAAATAATGAGGCAGACTTACTCAATGGTAGCACAGCTCAGTGCACGATCAAAGTTACTGCGTTGCATTGCCCAAGGGGGAAAAAGATACTCAAAGCCATAATTACTCAAAATGGCAAGGCCGAACTGGCTGGTACAGGGCATCGGGCGATTTCCCAGGAGGATGGAAGGGTGGGGGCCACTTTTGTTACAGGGGGTCAGTTTTATAGCCGTGCAGCAGTTTTGAAAGCACTGCAGAATTCCTTGTATATCCAACAGTTTTCAGACAATAAAAGCACCAGGATAACTCCGGTGAATAATGTACCTGCTGGAGAGAGATCGGAGTTTTGTCTAGCGCTAGTTTCGACTCATCTAAGGTAGCGCAGAGGGTTAAAATAGTGCGGAGGGTTAATATGCCTGCTGCAAAGAACATGTACTGTGCAGATCACATAATAGTATTTTATGTGCAGAGCTCAGTTGAATACTGCTTTTGTCACAGAGATCCTTTTATTACTGTGCAGTTCATAAATTACAATTATAATCTAGCACAGTGAGCTATGAACTGCAACCAAAGAGCTGCATGCAAACGGCATGGTACAAGTTAGAAAGTTATGTTTTTTTCCTAGCCTTTGGTTATCCTAATTTTGCTAAAAATGGTTTGTTTGGGTAGAAATAAATTGTTATTAGTAAAGTAAACCCTGTTCTGAATCCTGAGTTTATGCTTCCCCAGACCATGAACTCTTAAAAATAAAATGCCAACCAGTATGGAACATGTGAATCCTACACCTTGAAGTAATCTTTGCCTTATATACCATTTCCTGTACCATGATTTACACATATGATTCATTGTCTCTGTATGTTTATGTGAACTAAAGTGCTCCAGCAGTCTACACTGGTAAGTGAGGCGCTATAAAATGAATGAAATGCATGTGAGAGCGGGGCTATGGAGAGATGAGAGGCTCTGTTAGAGGGTGATGGTGAGTGAATCATTGGAGGGCTTCAAAAAAGATTGCTGTATTCTGGTGCTCTGTAAGGTCATGTATCATTTATTAGGTTTTAAAAAGTAATACAAATAAATATACAATGAAAACTTGGTTGTAGAATGCACTGTTTTTGCCATTTTTTTCCAAACCTTCTTGGGACAGGGGACTCCCCAAGCCCAATTGTGGTGGTCATACTCATTCGCTATGCACCCTATGGGGGCTGGTCTGACAAAATTTGCCAGGGCTTCAGGTTCCCAGTCCGGCCCTGAAAATGGCCTGCTGCTGTTTTCTTTGCACCATGGTGCAGAGGGGTGAGTGATGTCTAGTATATGGTTTGTGCTGGAACTGTGCCCATGTAGTACAGAACCCTGTGCCTAGATAGTTTTTATAACATCCTACACATTGGACGTGTGGTTAACAGTGCAGCACGCATGCAAGTGTGAAATGTTAGGAGAAATAAAAACATTATCCCCAACTTTGCATCTGCTTTAAGGAGGCATTATTTTTTGACACATTGGCTACATCAGTAGATTTGGCTTTGCATCAAAAAGCATGGGTGCTGGCTCTGTAATGCCCATGTATCACCCATATAATGCCCCCTTAATGCAAAAAGACATAAACGCTCAATTTGCACTAAGAAAAGGGCATCTTTCCCGTACAAAATACCTTTTATGCTGGAAAGCGAATGCCCTTCCCAGAGGTTGCTGTACTTTACAAGGTGTTAGTAAATCTGAGCCAATGTTTCTTCCTATACTGTGACCGACTGCACGACTTCAAGAAAGCCAAAGTTGACAAGTAAAATATGCATTTCACTAACACATACATTATAATGACTCATGCAGCATCATGAGTATCCCTATGCGTAGGATTTTTTAATTTATCACTTGAAAATTAAGGAAAGGTTTTGAATTTTGCCTCACATTGCAGTGCATGTTTAATTTTAACTTGCCTGCTGAGGTGAAGGAAGTGTGAATGTGAGCTAAGGAAGTGTGTATGTGAGCTAAGCTTTTGTTTTTATAACTGTCATGACTAACCCATGAGCCCTGCCTGCTGCCAGTTCCATTTTCTATAACTTTCAGAGTGTTTCCTTGCCATGTGATTCTTCTAATATAAATATCTCAGACATTCTAGTACTTGGGATACCCTTTCTCTTTGTCAGATATTTCGGTCTTTTTGTCATCTGGAAGGGATCCTACATTTTCAATTCTTACATTCATCTCTGTAGGACCACAGTAGTAAAGGGGCATACCTTTACTCATCATTCAAAAAGTGAGAGTTGTCCCACCCCCTCGGAAGTGACATCACATCCGTTACCGGGACTTCTGGTGACCCCAGGGAGCCTTCCCCGGAACTGACATAGGTGTAGGTGAGTCACGTGTGTTGTGACATGGTGTGATGATGTGTTAGTCAAGTGCCCTGATGGTGTTCCTAGTGTCTACGTCTAAGTGTTGTGTAAAATGGTGGCCGTGCAGGTGTGCGCCGTGTTTCTGCACCTAAGAGGACAGGTCTGGGCCTGTTGATGCTGTCAGGGTGGTTGGGCTGCAGTGTGCCTCCTCAGAGGGAGGTGCGGTGGAGCTACAGAGCCCCCACCCACCCTCCCTGAGCGTTGAATAACAGCCCCGGAACTGACGTAAGTGTAGGAGGGTCAGAGGGATTGTGACATAGGCTGAACATGTGTGAGGCATGTGCCTACGTCCTAATACATGGTAGGGCTATGCACGTCCCCCAACAAATGAGAGTCCCTTTAGAGAGCATGTGTCTTGTTGTAGAGGAATACGCCCTTTTTTGAGCCGTTGAATGCATATACGGGGACGTCTAAGTGACCTGTGCTGAACCTGGAGTATCTAGCTGAAAGCGATTATTCTGTCATTATGAAGAGATACAACCCCCTCATCAAAAAGGCAGCCTCGGAGGGTGGCTTGAACACTATTTACAAATACTATTGAACCCTAAAACCTAAGGTATTGGATGAAAACGCGCAGCAGAGGACTCCTAAAGATGAGGGGTGCAATGTCACAAGCTTTCAAGAGGATCTTTGCTATCGGCTTGAAAAGCTCAGCCTCAAGGATTCACCGCTGCTGATATCCCCTATTAAGTGCGACAGCAGCGGCGGCGATGCATCGAGCAACGAGTTAAATGTTGGAAACATTTTCACTGATGTTGACGATGTAGAAGAATCTATAGCGCCTCCTAACTCCCGTGTCTATGAAGATATTGGGTTTCTGGAGAAAAAGCCATTGGACACCGTTATCGTACAACAGCCGCGTCTAAACACCGGCGATGGTTACGCATCGATGGATCCGTGCGATTCTCAGGATTTCAGAGCCACCGCCAAGTGTCAAGAAAATGAAGAAGTTAGTTAAAAAAAAACAAAAAACAACAATATAGACACTTAACATATATATGTGTATATTTTGTTACCTTTAACTAATAGTATGTCTTTGTTTCTGTTTGAACCGTAGAAATCATCAAGATTAAGAGCCGCCGCTTGAGAAGGGTCATCATCAAAGGTTAATGATGTAAATTTTTACTGCTTATGTTGTACAAAACAGTTTTTAAGTGACACGAGTCAGAACAAAGAGACGCGTAAGAATTGTGTTTGTACCTATAATGGCGGCGTTTTTTAAAAGGAAAATATGGGTGTACCGCAAGACGCCGTATGGCCTGTTAAAGATTTTGAAGCTACAGTTGTGAACACGTGTGTGAAACGCGACTATTATAATCTTTGTTATGGTCATAACATTAGCGAACCGCAGCAGGAGGCTCACAAGTGTCTATACGAATTATACACACCAAGAGCAATTCAACATATATGTAGCAGGCTAGACCCGTGCAAGTTGTATAAAATGTTAAGAGTTGTGTATGGGATGTCTGAGGAAAAGAAAAATGTACACCCTGATATGGTTAAGATCGTAGCAGCAGCGCTCAAAGAGATCCAATACTCAAATGAACCATCTTCAAAACTCAAGCGTATGCAGGGGTTGTTTGTGTACGTATTTTGATAGAAAAATGATAGAAAGGGTTATAGGAAGACGTTTGTGTGATGTTTATTTTAGGACTAGAAGAATCGATTTATTAACCCCACGAAGACTGTTTTAAAAAATGCAGTGTCCTGGGTAGAGGGACATTGCGTTGGTATTTAACTTACATACTTACTCACTTTTAGGACATGTTTCAGAATGTCGAGCTGCAAAATGTCTATGAGTTACACCCCAGATACATATGAATTGGCCGAATCGTATATGTGCTGATTACAAAAAGAATAGCTGAAATACACCCTGTAACTCTGTATTATTTGAACATTTCTGAGCCACCTGCTACAGTGATGTGCGACAGTCCTGAATGTATAACCAAATAGTGTATCAACGCTTGAATGCCCACAGCTGATAAATATTTGAGCGTGTACAAAAAGCGTATGTGCGAGTTAAGACTTTTGCCGACCACCACGTTACGTACAGCCTTGGAGCTTCTGATAGATGATTATTTCACAAAGAAGGGTTTAGTATTGTCGGGCCTTGAACTGTACGAACGTATGAATGCTGTCAGTATCCTGTGTACAAAGTTATAGGAGGGGTGAGAGGGAAGTCGTGTCTAGAGCTATCGAGTGTATATCTATAAAAATAGCAAAAGTTGTGACGCTGAGGTCGATTAGCGGCACAGCGCCTAGTAACGTATGTAGCGAGTGCAGTACTATGTACACGTAGTCAAAAAGACAATCTAATGTCCAACAACGCCCCCCATAAGATATGTATTTAGAAATGTAAAGTATATTGTTTTATTCCGTGCTAATATTTTTTATTTTTAATAAAATGGCATTACACAAAACCGTTGTCTTTCATTTCATGGTTTGTAACAGATGACAACATGTTGGGTGATGGATTAAGGAAGCTTTATTACGATACAAGCAGGGTTGGTAGATCGGGAGTGCCGAAGCACTGTTTAGAAAGGCTTTAGTTGAAAATGAACCTGTAAACAGAACACTGATGAAGACATGGTTATCTGAGGAAGAGACGTATTCACTCCATAAGCCCGCCAGGAAACGTTTTCAGAAAAGACCTACCATCGTTAACGCGGAAGTAGATTATCAATGGCAGGCGGACATAATCAGTCTTCAAGATTTAGCAAAGCATAATAACGGTGCTCGATACATATTAACGGTTATAGATGTATTGTCCAAGTACGACTATGCAGAAGCGCTAACCGATAAAAATGGTTCCGGTGTAACTGAAGCCTTTAAAACAAACTTCAGGAAAGGGCGAACCCCTCAAAAAACTACAAACAGACGCAGGAAAAGAATTTTTAAACCAAGCGTTTCAGAAATTATTACAACAGCATAATGTTAAACATTTTGTAACGCACACTGAGGTAAAAGCATCTGTTACATTTTAACAGAACCCTAAAGTCTAAGATGTGGATATATTTCACGGCTTATAACACCTGCCGGAACGTGGATGTTCTCTAGGCTTTTATAGACGTTTATAACGCCACTTACCACAGAACCATCAAAATGGCACCCGTAGACATAACGGCTGGTAATTCAGTAAAGGTGTGGAGAACTGTGTATGGTAGTCGGATCGCTGCAGATGTAAAGAAGCCTCTTTTGAAAGAAGGTGACCATGTTAGGATTTCATAATTGAAAGGGGTATTTATGAAGGGGAACCATCAGACTTTTAGTGACAAGATATTTATAGTGGAACGTGTGGAGCTTAAAGAGGATGTATATATTTACAGGCTAAAGGACTATGACAGGGAAAAGGTGTCGGTGTCTTTTACAAAGAGGAGCTACAGAAGGTACCTAATGATCTGCACAGGGTGTACAGGGTTGAAAAGATTCTGAAAAGGAAAGGCTAGGGCCCTCAGGCCTGTACCTCACGCCATGCACGTCCTCCATAGGGTGGCAGGGGCTGCGCACCTCACGCTAGACACCTCCTAACCCTGAGGTTCGAGTCCTCTGCCACTAACTTAATAGGCCGGCTATCAGGGGCCGTAGGCTCATGCCGTGCGGTTCCTGAGAGCAGGGTTGTTAGGTTAATAACACAGATCACCGAGCCACAAAGCGCTCAGTGATCTCAGCCAATAACTTAGCAGACTTGCTCTCAGAGGCCACGCAGCGTGAGCCTGCGGTCTCTGAAAGCAGGGCGTTAGGCTACTAACACAAGTCGCCGATCGCTTTGTGGCTCGTTGACCCCAGCGATTAACTTAACAGACCTGCTCTCAGGGGCCGCAGGCTGACATCGCGCGGCCTCTGAGAACAAGCTTGTGAGGCGAATAACAGAGGTCGCTGAGCCACATGCGCTCGGTGACCCGCGTTATTAACTTAACAGTTCGGCTCTCAGACGCCTCGCGGTGTGAGCCTGCGTCCTCTGAGGGCCGCCATTGTTAGGCTAATGATGGGGGTTGCTGAGCCACACACACTTGGCGACCCCCACCCCTTCACTTTGCAGGCTTGCTGTGCCCCAGGTTCATAGCCTGTGGCCCCGTGTGACAGCCTTTTTGGCACCCCCATACTCCACCAATAAAACAATGTGCCCCTCATCGCTCTATAGTCCACACCCTTTCACATACATTCATATGCTTTTAAAGTGCTTGTAAAGGCAGGCTTTACATATCCTGGCAGCTATCCACATAAAATGTAGTCTTGTTCTTTGTATCAGGCATATTAACCATCAGCGCTACTTCATGTTAGTTAGTAGGCACATTAATTATAAGAGATACATTGACAATTTTTATTGTTTCCTAAAGGCTGCATTCACTAGGAACTTTTCAGCATGTGCTTGTAAATGATAAGCTTCCTCAGTTAGCACCCCCATCTAGGGTTGCACACAGTGCGACCTACCCAGCTAGCACCCACCTAACTCAGTCTGTGGTCCTTGGTGTGGTGTGGTGACTCAAAGCACCCAAAACACCAGACACCCCTATGCCACTCCTGTAAGGTAGTGGTCAATTGGGGTGGAAGCACATGATTCTGTGGTCCCACCCTCCGCAGGCCTGGCCACTTGGGGTCCTGGGGGGGGGGCAAAGGTTTGCGATGGGCACCCCTAGCCCATTTTATCATAATTAAAACACAATATGCATACCACATAAATAGAATATAATAATAATAATACATTTAAAAAAAGAAAACAAGGCCTTTGTTAATAGTATTCATAGTGCATGTCACATATTAGGCTCTGGACGTCTGAGGAGGAAGGGGCTAGAGACAACAGCAGGTTGAAATTACATTACAAAAATATACAAACAGTCCATAGTTATTTACTCTAAGTAGAAGCTGTTCTTCATCATAGGTTTGCGCTCTGCCCTTTACATTTTTCTCCTTAATGGTCCGGGGTAGCCCTTCTCTCTGCCAAACTTCAATATGCATGCTCACAAAAAGAGGCTGGTGAGATACGTCTGGCTATTTGTGCATCGGCATTGTGGAGGGGTCGGCTCAGAAGTAAGTTATGTTTTATGGTTAGAATTTCATAACATGTCACCTGGGGGATTACCACTTTCTACATTGACATCTACTAAGCATTTATGGGTCACTCTGACTTGCAAAAACAGAGGTTGGAAGTTCATTGCTTGATGTAAGCAGTAACAAGCAGGCCTGATAAGATAATAGGGGCGGTGGGCAGCAGCTCCTCCAGAAACTACGTATCTGCCCGAAGACCCTCCTGTAGCCTCACTTATCTTCCCCTTACACACAGCTAACCTCCTTAGGTAACTGACTTGTGTTTTTTTAAAGGTCATGCTCTATGTCCATATACACCCAGCGTAACCCTTTCTGTGCCTGTGGGCTTAAAGATTATTATTATTATAATTTTTTTTTAAGTTCCCCATCGTACATTCCCTCTAGGGAATGCAACTCTCGGGGAGGGTGGGTGCGAGCTCTGTAGTTCCACCGCACCTCCCTCTTAGGAGGCACACTGCAGCCCAACCACCCTGACAGCATGAACAGGCCCAGACGTGTCGTTTTAGGTGCAGAAACACAGAGCACTCCTGCACAGCCGCCATTTTACACAACACTTAGACCTAGACACTAGGAACACCATCAGGGCATGTGACTAACACGTCATCACACCATGTCACAACACAACCGACTCCCCTACACCTACGTCAGTTCCCTGGGCGGGCTCCCAGGGGTCACCAGAAGTGCTGGTAACGGATTGGACTTCACTTCTGAGGGAGAGGGCCAACTGTCACTTTTTGAGTGATGAGTAAAGGTATCCCTGATTACTACTGACCACGATCTCTTTTTCAGTAGCCTATTAACTCCTTATGATTTTCCAATACAATGTCCCTTTATGACTACCTTAAGCACCTCACATTTTCTCAGTTTATCAGATGCAGTCCTTTCATTCTTCTGAAAATAATGTCTTATCCCATAGCATATGTCCTAAACATTGGGTCCTCTAACGCAGATGGCTGGAGTTTCCAGATTGCTCTGGGGATCTTACCTTCCCCATTATTTTCCCATTATAATGTTATATTTGTATACAAGCTCCTGGAGCAAAAGAAGTGTTTAATCTGATGTAAGTTGTGGGCATGTAAGTGGTAAGAACATTCTTTAGCTGCCAGATAGTACAATCTCCTAAAAGAGATCAGATTCCAATTAAATGCCCAGTCTCTCAGAGCATTAACAATTTTCATCACCAACAACACTGGCAATACAGGTGAGACCTGTCAAGATCACTTATGCAGGTAAAATTACCAGTTAACTCTGTGCCATCCATTCTGATAACCAAGAGAAAGCTAGACTGGTCAACACGTGGGGCATATATGCTGGCCAGTGAATGATCTATCGCTCCAGCTTGCCCCTGATTTTGAATGTATCTGCCCTTAGCGTTAACTTGTGTCTTTGGAGGCATAAAGGAGACTCAAAGCCTTACCCAAATCAGGACTGTGTAAAAAATAAAACTCGTCCTGCCAATGTAAAAAGATTGGGAAATTAGAGGTGTTTAATGTGATGGAACTATTTGGACCACTCTGTGAATGTTTTCCTTTTGTGAGCATTGTTGAAGCCTATCACGTTCCAGGCCGTGAACGCATATTTATGTAAAGATACCATTGATAATCTGTAAGCATACCATTGGGAATTGCTCTTCAGGCTTGTTATTGATGGTGCCAGTCGTTTTTATACATTTTAAGTAAAATCGGAATCATGACATTTCTACTATTAACCGTTTCAGTTCCATGTTCATATATTCTGTACCAGAGAAAACACGAAACGCCTCCCTTCCCTTCAGGGGCCCATTAACAAACAAATATTCAAATGTGCATGTTGGCATTCTGCTTGTGCAAATGTGCTCATCTGCCAAAAGGCCACTTCACTGGTGTGGCTGATGGGAAAATATCTGTTTTCATTTCTTTTTGGACTTTGCCTGTGTTATCTTTTTATCTTTGAGGGTCCGCAGCTCAACCCTGCTATTTGTTTTGTCAGTATTCTCCAGCAACCAATTGAGATCCACTGTTTGGGTGCCTTTGAATTCCAAGCTTATCATAAAGACTGTTTTTTTCTTCACAACCTTTGACCAAACTGATAACAATGTATGCTAGTATTACTATAATTCACAGTACTCAATTTACAGCCTCAGTTTGCACTGCCAGACCTCGTGACTTCCTTCTCTCGCATGTTGCGGAGTTCAACATTTAACTGACTGACTGTTCTTCTTTTGGTATAAATAGTGTCTGTTTCCTCTACCTCATGCAATCTTGTCCCATCTTCATAAATCCACATGCTTACTGTGCAAGAAACGACTCACCACTAATAGGACTCAAAATCTTAAAGCAGTGTAGTACAGACAAGAAGAGAAGAAGATGGCCATCAGAGCTTGGGGGAAACAGACACACCCACGGCTCATTCACTCCTGTGTTGCAAGTCCTTAGCAAGGCTAGAACCACCACACAAACGCTGAGCCTTTGGAGGGAGTGTGCCCCCTTCTTTGCAGAGGCACACCAATGCTCGCCCTTACTTACCACTTGCTTACAGCCCAGGTAAGTCTCTCCCCGCCAGCCAAAGGAGAAACAAAGGCCCATATTTATACTTTTTTAGCGCCGCATTTGCGCTGCTTTTTGACGCAAAAACGGCGCAAACTTACAAAATACAATTGTATTTTGCAAGTTTGCGCCGCTTTAGAGTGAAAAAATATCGGAAATGCGGCGCTACAAAAGTATAAATATTGGCCAAAGTGTCTTAATATCCTACTCTTTGGTGGCTGCACCCTGGACAAAGCAAGTCTAACACCACTCTGTCCTTGAGGATGACTCGTTTTGTTCTGGGGTGATATATTAAAAGTGTAATATTGATTGAGACTCTCGGTTCGGCTGTTGTTTAGTACAAAAGATGCGTGCAGCACTTAGGCGTGCACACACACACTCACACACTCTCTCTCGCCTGCAGAAATACAATTTCACTAATTCCAGCAGACAAACAGGCACACGTACACACCAATAAACATAAAAGTTCCCTGTAACTAGACCAAAAGCCATGAGTAATCCTATGTAGCAGCAGGCATGCGAAGAGTACGTCAACGATGTGCATAATGGGCACAAACTAATTTTTAGAAAGGGCAATGTAATTTACAGCAAGGGAGCGTGGGTGCTTAGCCCTGGTAGACCACGTGTGATATTCTCCGCAGCAGCACTGCATGAAGTGCCTTACAGGAGTACTTGGTGAAGGGAATCATGGAAACACCTGTAATATGCCTCATGGGAGCACTGTGTGTTTCTTTTCACTTCACAGCTGCCTGCAAAACATAATTGGCCCAAGAATCCCTGATGCCCCAATGTCTATTGGTTTTGGCCAGGTACACACTCCCCCGCGCGCACAGCACCACCGAGCCGTGCCCGTGTCTCCCCCTCGCTGCTAATAGGCATTGAGGCCCTCCTGGACCTGATCCTCCCTGGTGTCTAGTGTTAAGCGCCAGTGTGTCTTTTATTCTTTTTTTCTATCTTCCTTGTTTTCTCTGTTTTTCCAATCTGTAATCTCTTTTTGCACTTTTTGCCTGTTTTTTTCATTACGCTTTCTTTACCGCTTTTCCCACTCCGCTCTCCCGCCGCTGTGTCCCTGTGGCCCCGCCCCCCTCGTGCCCCCATTTGCCCATGCCTCCTGCCTCCCAGCTGCTCCTCCCTCCCCCCCCCCTTCTTAATGGCAGTCGCTGCGCAACTGCGCAGGGGGCAAGCCCGTCTGTGCCCGACCGTGCCTGGACCTCGCCCAGCGCCAGAACCCCTGGACCCCACAACAGCCACACCGCCAGACTTCACTACGATGCCAGCACCCTCCTCGCACTCAACAACGGTCGAGGGTACCACCTGCTTCCAGGCTGCTCCGAAACGCACACACGGACCCTTTTCCTGCCGCACCTTCAGCTTCACATGCGACAGAGCCTACTAACCTCCCAGGACCGAAATCAACCACCTCCACTGCATACTCCTCAACACCCGCTCCGCACTCAAGCACGCCATCGAGCTCTGGGACCTGCTCGACACAACCACCCCCGACATAGCCTTCCTGACCAAAACCTGGTGGAACAAATCCTCGATGCCTGACATCGCCATAGCTATTCTGCACGGGAACAAGATCTCCCGCAGGGACCGCGTCAACGGAATCGGAGGAGGCATAGCCATCGTCCACAAGGCCACCATCGAAGTTCACACCCACTTGGACGACACCCTCAAATCCGCCAAACTCCTGTACTTCCAAATCCACACCAACCCTAACACCACCCTCAGAGGCACGCTCGTCTACAGGCCCCCTGGACCCAGGGCTCTGTTTAGCAACGCCATTGCCGACCTCACCAGCACCCACGCACTAACCTCCACGATTACAACCTCCTTAAGGACCTAAACTTCCACCGCGAAAACAATAACAACGTTAACTCCACCACCCTGATCGACAACCTCGCCAACCTCTGTCTCAGACAACTTGTCAATACACCCACCCACGCCGCCGGCCACACTCTAGACCCCATCTTCTCCACAAGCGACCACATCACTTTCAACCGCACCACCGAACTCTACTGGACTGACCACCACTGCATCCACTTCACCTTGAAGAAACAAATCAAACACCACCACACCGAACGACCACCCCGTCGATGCTGGAGCAAAGTCACCGAAGACCAGCTGACCAACGCCCTAGCCCAGAGACCGCCCACAGACCCCACCGACCCTGACAACGACACCCACAACCTCAGGCAATGGATCATCGACTGCGCCAACCACCTCGCACCGCTCAAAAAGCCCACCAACAACCAAACCAGCAAGAAAGCCACCTGGTTCACCAACAGCCTCCAAGCGCAACTGCCGTAATCTCAAGAAGAAATGGCTCCACGAACGCACAGCCACACAGCACTCAAGGACGCCACACGCAGACATCACCAACTCCTCAGGCTAGCCAAGAGATCCTCCTTCAAAACCCACCTGGAAAACGACGCCCACGACAGCAAAGAACTCTCCAACCCCAACGCCACCGTCAACGACATCCCACCCTCCCAAGAACTGTGCGACGCACTAGCCACCGCTTTCCACCAGACGATCGCTGACATCCACGACAGCTTCAACACCCCAACCACGCCAATCTCCTCCTCCATGAACTCCACCCGCACCAATCACCTGACCTCATGGACCAACGTCAACGACGATGAGAAACGCAGGGCCATGAATTCCATCCACTCAGGATCACCATCAGACCCGTGCCCACACCACATATACAACAAAGCAGACACAGCCATCGCACCCCACCTACGGAAAGTCATCAACACCTCCTTCGAAACAGCAAAATTCTCGGAAAGTTGGAAGCACGCTGAAATCAATGCCCTTCTCAAAAAAATGAAGGCGGACCCTTTTCCGGTGAAGGTCATCGAGAAAATCGTCAACACACAACTGACCCGCTACCTCGAAGACAACAACATCCTCGACCCCTCCCAGTCCGGATTCAGACAGAACCACAGCACCGAGACCTCCCTCCTCGCCGCCACAGACGACATCAGAAGCCAACTCGACAATGGAGAAACCTCAGCCCTCATCCTCCTTGACCTGTCAGCCGCCTTCGACACAGTCTGCCACCACACTCTGAAAACCCGCCTCCACGAAGCAGGGATCCAAGAGGAAGCCCTCGACTAGACCACATCCTTCCTCTCCGGCAGAACCCAGAGAGTCCGCCTTCCCCCCCCTTCCAATCCAAAGCCACCAATATCATCTGCGGCGTACCCCAAGGTTCATCTCTCAGCCCGACGCTGTTCAATATCTACATGGCCCCCCTCGCTCAAGTGGCCCGCCCACACAACCTCAACATCATCTCCTACGCCGACGACACCCAGCTCATCCTCTCCCTCACCAAGGACCCAGACACCGCCAAAACCAACCTACACGAGGGCATGAAGGCCTTCGCCAACTGGATGAGAGACAGCCGCCTGAAACTGAACACAGACAAGACGGAGGTCCTCATCCTTGGGCCCACCCCCTCCGCCTGGGACGACTCGTGGTGGCCAACCTCGCTGGGGACCCCACCGGCACCAACTGACCATGCACGCAACCTTGGCTTCATCCTCGACTCATCCCTCTCCATGTCAAAACAGGTCAACGCCATCTCCTCCTCCTGCTACAACACCCTCCACATACTCCGCAGGATATACAAGGGGATCCCAACCGAAACAAGAAAAACAGTAACACAGGCCCTCGTCAGCAGCAGGCTCGACTAGGGCAACGTACTGTACGCAGGCATCCCGTCCAAACACCTGCAACACCTCCAATGCATCCAAAATGCTTCCGCCCGACCTATCCTCAACATATCCCGCCGCAGCCACATCACCCCCCACATGAGAGATTTGCACTGGCTCCCCATCGACAAGAGAATCACCTTCAAGCTCCTCACCCACGCACACAAAGCACTCCACAACACCAGGCCTGCCTACATGAACAACAGACTCAGCTTCTACACCCCCACCCGACAGTCCCGCTCTTCCGACCTCGCCCTCGCCTCCGTCCCCCGCATCCAACGAAAGACCTCTGGCAGCAGATCCTTCTCCTACCTCACCACCAAGACCTGGAACACCCTCCCGACCGACCTAAGGAAGATCCAATACCTGCTCACCTTCAGAAGACACCTCAAGACCTGGCTCTTCAAGCAGTAGCAGCATCCCCCCCCCCCCCCCTCCCTTACCCAGTGCCTTGAGACCCTTGCGGGTATGTAGTGCGCTTTACAAGTTTAATGATTGATTGATTGATTGATTGATCTATTAGGAGAGGTCTGGCTTACTCGCTTCACCCTGAAGTTTCTGGTGGATATTTGCACCCCACCACTTTCACAGTTCATCAGCTCATCTGCTGCCACTGTTGTCACCACCACTGACAGTTGTTTCTTTAGAGCTTTCTCCAGATACTGTTCATTTAAAGGTGGATTTGAGGTTTTAAGTTTCTCTTCCTCTGTCTTTCGAAGAACTGTGGTCTCAACGGAGGCACTCAATTCTGACCCATACCCTTCTTTTCAGCTTAGGCTCCGACTGCTACGGGTTCAGTAAAAAAAGTGCCTTGTCATCAAAGAGCACTTTAAGACGCAGAGCAAACAGTAGCATATATTTCACCTCTGCCTCCCTTAATCTCCACTTCACCATCAGAAATAATTCTACATGTTGCTGTACTACCATTGTCAAGGACAGAAAGGGCCTGATCCTTCCTGATCACACACCCTTCCATATATGCAACCATGTGCACCTCCAGTCATTTCAGGTAAACTAATGACATGTATGTTGTTACACCAGTAATAGCCCCCTGACTCCTCCACTATGTACAGTAGGAAGTGCACCCTTCCTTTGAGCTTCTCACTTGTTGCTGCAAATTTTCAGTCTTGGCACATAGTGATTATGTAACTTCCTCAGTCTTCTTCATCTTGTCCACCAGCTTTCATTGATCTCTTAGTAAGCCACATTTCCACCAATGCAAATCAATTTTGCTTTCCATTGCAGTCACCTAGTGGCATTAACTACAGCTGATGGACCAATTTTTGGTGGTCATTGAGACCTATACACAAATGAGAAAAGTGGTGCAAAACCATACCAGTGCATATTGTTTCCCCATCTTTTTTTGCATTGCAAGCAGAATGCCAAGTAGTAAGTAACATTGCTCCTGTTCCAGGGTATTTCCTTCCCAGTACACATTGTAAACTTAATGAGGCACTTGGCTTCAGTGAATCCCTGCCTCAGGAATCTAATGTTTTATTTATTTATTTAGTTATGTGTACAGCGTGGTGATTTAATTAAGTAGGTGTCCTGGCGCTATGTAATAGCATTCATTCCCAAAGCTAAATGGTGATGATGAATTAAGTAGGTGTCCTGGCGCTATGTAATAGCATTCATTCCCAAAGCTAAATGCAGGATTATAGAGTATATAGCCAAGTCTTAAGCAACTTCCTGAATTGGCTCAGGTCAGAGACCAAGTAGAGAGAGGCAAGTTATTCCACAAAAGGGAATCCTGTACAATGAATGCTCTGCCGCCTAATCCTCTCGGCTTGTATCTAGACCAGTGGTTCCCAACCTGTGGTCCATGGACCCCTGGGGGGCCGCAAAGCCTACTCAGGGGGTCCGCGACTGCTTAGAAAATTGAAAAACATTAACAGATTAGGTCCCCAGCTCTCAGTAATGACTCAGTGGGGGGGGGGGGGGGGGCCCCGGATTCCAATAATGACACAGTGGGGGTCCCTGGGTTCCAGTAATAATAAAGTGGGGGTGCACAGAAGTCAAAAGCTTGGGAACCACTGATCTAGACCAAAGGAGATTTGCTTCAGAGGAGTATTATCACAGAGCAGGGTGGTAACGACAAAACTCATTCTGTGGATACACTGGGCCAAGACAGTGGATAGCTCTCAATCCACAGGGACTTAAAGAAAATCCTTTTCGACAAAGGAAGCCAATGCAGTTTGCTGAGAGTGACGGTGGGCAAAAATGATCGAGGAAGAGAGAAAGCCAACCGTGCAGTCGCAGTCTGAATACTGTACAAGCCCAGGATTAAATAGTTTGGAGAACCCAAAAATAGGGAGTTCCCATAGTCATGCTAACTGAAGATGTTGACTTGAATAATTAGTGAGTGGTGTGATGCATGAAGTAGTGGAAGGAACTTCTGTCACATTTTCAATAATGAAAAGCAGGTGCAGCTAACCTATGGACTTCAGAGGCCGAAAACAGATCGCTGTTAAAATGGAACCCTAGGTTCCTGACTGTTAAGGATGCCCTTGACGGAATCTGAGCCTAGGCGGGCCAGCAAGTCAGCAGGGATTAAAGGATGACTCTTGTTCCTAGAATTGCAAAACACCTCAGTCTTATAATAATTGAACTTAAGGGAATTTGAGGTCACCCAGATGGTAATTGTGTTGATGCACAGATGGACGTTCTCATATGGGGCTGGTGTGGCTGAATACACCAAGTCCGCACAATTCATGAAGACGACGTCATGGTTGTGGATCAGTGCACCTAGTGGCCTCAAGCAAACTTCTGGGAACTCCCTGATTGACAGGTCGAAACTCCGAATGGAACGGATAGAGATTGATCACTTGACTCTTGTTCAGAGATAAACCACCATTTTATTTCTGTGGCTCCAACGCCCGTTTCGGCCTGGTATAACTCTCAAGAAATATTTGTGACATTAGGCAGTCAAAGGATGGAGGGATGGACGCTTTTAGTCGACCCTTAGTCCCCTTTGGTGCTAGGTGTAGCCTTGGGTACGCCCATTAACTGAACATAGTGACAATTATTGCCAGATCTGAAAACCATGTGCGAAGCTCGGCAGACCGCGCACCGCATGGTCCCTTTGTGTTCACTGACCTGAAAGTGATTTTACCCCGTGTTTCCATAACTGGCCAGGTTTATCTTCAATTCCGCTTCTCCAACAATCGGCTTCAAACTGACACACTGCAGAAGCAGTGGGAAGCATATCAAAACGTGATTGTTTTCGAATATTCTGCAGCTAAAATATAAAATTATCAAAGACCGTTTCCGCGAACACCGTTCATTATCTTGTAAGTTAATTTTCTAAAAACAAAAAATTGTGTTTGCAGAAGCAGAGTTTAAGAAAATGGTTAATGCTATGGGAGTTCCTGCTGAATTGTGACCTGGGACTTAAACTAAACTGAGCAGATGAGGTTCAGTCTGTATAGTGCGATAAAATAGGCCGTAAGGGTGCAGAAATGTCATCCATGCAGGGAAGGCCTATGGGAGAGTCAAACCAGACCACTGTGGTATGGGCTAACAATCATTCCTTCCTCAGCTATTCTAATTCATGGGAGAGACTTCTTCAGATTTACTCGCGAAATAACATATTTAAGGTAGAATATCTGCTCGAGCTGGAAATGTTTCAGTGTAATAACTGTAAGATTATTTGTTGATAATAGGGGGTATGATACAGGAAAATGCAGTGAGCATCCTCAGTTGGGCGCAGCACATAGCAATCCCTCCCGTCCTCCTTCAAGGCCCTACATATGACACCTGCACAACACTGCTTGGTTCTGTGCAACCCATCTCTCGGCCTCCATCACACTTCCCCGGACCTACTCGCCGCCTGCTCCATTCAACCCTCCAGATGATGTTAACAGAGCATAAACATAGAAGAAGTCCTGAAACCCCCATTTTGTTAAGTTAACGCTGTTTGCAAGGCGTCTATATTGACACCAGTCCCCTAGCTGTAATAATCTAACTGGCTCCGACACACGGAGAATGCGTATCATATAGATTATCTAAGCTGTATATTAATACTTCCTCAGTCCTGGAGGAGGGCGCTGTCAAAACTACTTTGAAGCTGACAAGCACCCTACAGTGGAAATGGAAAGCTGGAGCATCTCTTCTTTGAGGGGAACTGGCAGTCGCGGATGTGCATTGCCTCCTGCAAAACTAATAGTGAATTCAGGAATGGATCAGCGCAATGATAAAAAGCACACGCACACTCAGAGAGACATAAACATGAGCCTTTTGGCACAGGTATCCGAATACTTGAAGGACAAGGGGGTAAAGTCTCCGGATTGTACCATGGCTACCTGGTTCGAAGTGCAAAAACATGTGAGACAGGCTATGCATACATTGCCGCCATTGTGGGGACTGCTCGGGCACCTAGATCTGTACAGATAGCCTGTTCCAGAGCTCAGGGAGTTGGAGAACTTACTCCCAGATGAGAGGTTCGCCACTGAGCAGGGACTGGGTGAAATCGTGGGGCAATCAACACTGACGTAACTGGAGTGAAACTATGTTGTCAAGAGTTGTGATGTGAGGTGGATGCAGGAAACAAGTAACATGGGGTATAGGGCCTGTGACAAGGTGTCAACACCATCTCCATCAGGGGAACACAGCCAGCAGCACTCGGTGGGACGTGATGAGAGGTTTCTCTGAAGTCAGACATTCGCTGATACTCCACAAAATTGTTACGAGGAGAAACACTACGGCTCATCATCTAGTTAAGATGAAATCTAAAATAGTCCCAATATGTTAAAGGTGTGCTTGCACTGAAGCAAAGTTGATGCATCTCCTGTGAAAACATCCATGCGTCAGTGAATTTTGGGAAAGAGTTCTAGATGAACGAAACAATATTCTGGATATGGTAACTGAGCTGTGCTCCACGTCTCTGCTCTCTTCTCTTGTTGCACCCCTCTTGAACTGGCATCTACACAGGTTGGATTTGAAAGGATGTGCTATTGGTACTAAGACGTTTAGCTTCGTGTTGGGTGAAAAGGACGGCCCCAAACTTTCGTGGCTAGATTAGAGACACGTCATTTTGGAATAACAGAAGAATGTTACAAAATGGCTGGCCCACCCGCAGCTATCTCCTAATGATCTGTGGTTAAAGGTTTGTTACTGCACAAGAGTGTGTGCTGGATAAGGATGCTTCAATAATGTTTA
Source organism: Pleurodeles waltl (assembly GCF_031143425.1). Lineage (NCBI taxonomy): Eukaryota > Metazoa > Chordata > Amphibia > Caudata > Salamandridae > Pleurodeles > Pleurodeles waltl. The sequence continues at coordinate 1,896,226,256 of NC_090440.1, forward strand.
AATGTTTGTATGAAGAAAGATGTCTATGTAGGTGACAATGTGCTGATGGAAATGGAGATGCTAGCAAGGAAGGACATAATGAGACCCAGAACAAGGGGGAGCAACAGGGGAGCTCAAGTTTCTTCAGAGAAACTTGATCTGGAAGGACTACATGAAGGAGAAACTTCCTTCCACTACAGGAGACCAGGCGCCTGTTCAAACGACACCTGCATCGTTACAGGACCATGCCAGAACACTAGCAATGTCTCCTGCCTTTCCAAGTGCCTCAGCAGTGGACTTCTCACTGCCTGGCAAGACAGATGCTTCATGACTGAGGACCAGGCGCCTAGGATGCCAGTCGGGCGAGCTACAGAGTTAGATGATTCAAATGGCAAGAAAAATAAACGACTGGCATATTTCACATTCACCACCTGTAAGTGATTCCCCCTTCAGAATTCCCTTCAGTTTCTCCGTCCATAGGCCCGGTTTTAAGTTATTTTGTCCCTCTCAGGCACAAGCCCAACCTTAGGCGCTACTAATTTGGCTACAACTGCACTAATGCAGAGCAGAGGCTGGTGGCAAGTGAAGACTTTGCTTTCTGTGGGTGTGTCTGTTTTTATGCCCCATACAGCACATTTTATATCACCCACCATGAGGGACTTTGATGTGGGCCTCTGCCCATCCCCGAGTGTCTTCCTGTGATGATCCCCTAGTCAGTCTCTATGTGTGGCCTGTAGTACAGCTCTTCCAGTGTCTCCATGTGTCCTGCTCTACAGACCACCACCCCAGATCCACTCTACATTCTATGTAAATCTCATAGTGCTTACAAAGATCCTGCTCCGCAAACGCCCAGGCCCCGGTGTGTTGCCTGCTGTGCACATTTCCCAGTGTTTATGTATGCATTAATGTACAGACTTTCAGTCTCTGTGTGTCAAGCCTTGCAAATCCCCCAGTACTTGTTTGTGTCCTGCTATTCAGCTCTCCTGACCCCTTCGATTTGCATATCCTGCAGTGACTGGATTTGTTTTGAATCTTGAATACCTGTTCGCTGTGCTCCAGACATAGCTGATGGCCAGCTTGCAGCGTAAGGAGGTCCTCCTATTCCTTCTACCACCAGAGTACTCAGTGCTGCAGCAACTCTGATTTCATAGCCTCCAGGTGGTTCTTGCTATACCATCCTCTTCAGAATTAATTATCAGCTTCCATGGAAGATGCCCTTTGGTGAGAAGATCCTTGTGGCTTCATTTTGTTGTCAGGGAGGATCATCTTCAGATCTCTCCTCAGCACCCACAGCACCTGTGATAGTGCATCGGTAATGGGTGTGCTCACTCCATCTTCATCCACATCTCAACATCCACTTTGAATGCTTTAGCTTGCACAGGGCTAGATGAAGCCTACACATTTATCAATTGTGCGATCAAGATGTGCCATATAACAGGACCCTCGAAATCTTAGCAATTTAAGAGAACAATGACATTTTTACAAAATACTATGTTTTGTCTAAGCTCCTGTAATAAATATCGAGTGAAAGGGAAAAGTGTTGCTGGCAAACATATCTGTCTTCACAATGGAGACGGTCTCTTGGAAATGTGAGTAGGATTAGAACAGTTCAGGTGCTCTGCAGTGTTGGACTGGGGATGAAGCTGGAGTGAGTACTCCCATTACTACTGCATTATTACTGGCATCCTAGCCTTTTCCACATTCCTCACTTACTTCAGTTTCTAGTGGGCCTCTTTGTGTTCTCTGTAATAGTCTTATGCCTTCTGAACTCACGCGTTAGGATTAAACTAGTCACTAAAGACAGAGATGCCCTTTCACCGGACACCTGCCTACATCAAACAATTTTCATCCACACAACCGCGAGTAAGGGCCTGATTTAGAGTTTGGTAGCAGGATATTCTGACTATTGGTGGCAGAGTCTGTCCACGCTATTTAGAATCAAGCACAGGGTCATGTTTCTCAGGATGGTGCCCCCGCTGACTGTGTCGTGGGAAATCCTAAACCCATCACCTGATGAAGTTGTGGCGGAGGGCGGTGTAAGTACATCAGCCATTGGTGTAATTATATAAGTACATCAGATTGTCCGCCATATTTAGGACAGGGAAACCCTGGCGGTCCTGACTGGGGGCAAAAAAAGAAAAATATTTCCCATACTCTGGGAGGAAAGTCCCACAAAGTTGAGGTTATTAGTATGTTGTTTTTCAAAAGCGAACTCCTGATGCTGAAAAATAAAATTGTTTTCTGAGTGGCCTCATGAAATATGGGGTCACTCAGCAAACTTATAGTAGCTCTGTGAAGGCACAGAGATCTCTGCAGGGCCGGCTGAGTCCTCTAAATATAGTGGATGGCAGTCCACCCAGAGTGCAGGGGAGGTTGATGGACAAAGAGGTGCCAACATATACTATATCTGGTCCTAACTGTGACCACTATGTAAAAGAAAAGATAGGCAGGACATTGCTCACAAAAGTAATTCTTCCTCAAAGCAGGCATAAAGTTTGAGAAAAGTTTTCTTTTCTCAAAATGTTTCCAACTTTGCATCCGCACTACACTGTACAGCACACATGCAAAGTGGGAAACGTGTCACACTTTCTGTAAGGGTAGTATTTTGACCTGGAAAAGTACCCTTCCAGTACAAAATCAACGCTTGACATCACTCATGCACTGTTACACTATGGTGCAATGGTTTGTGCATTGGCTCAAGGTAGCCTATAGTGAGCCAACACACTGGGAGAGAGAAACAGCACTATAATAGATATGGGGCTGTTCTGCTTGGTCGTATTTACACAGTGCAGCAACTTTTGCTGCTGTGCTGCATTGCATGAAAACTTAGTAAATCTACCCCTGAATGTCAAGTTGTGCACAACGATTATTTGCTCCCGATCTAATGTTTACTGAAAAACTTGAATGAAGCAGCTTGTGTGGGAAGCAGCCTTTATCACTAAGGATAAACAACGAGAAGCCTTTGCAACAAAGGCTTTATAACGAAAATGCCTTTCCAACAAAAGGCTTTTACAACGGATACCTTTTACAACAAAATCGTGGGAAATATAAGTATAGTGCCAGTAAGTAAACAGCTTTTAAATATATGTGTGTGTGTGTATATATCTATATATATATCGCTAGAGCCCCAGCCACATACATATGTATTTATATTGTTGATTTTTGATATATATATATATATATATATATACACACACACACACCACGGCACGGATGCCTTTCCACAAAAAATTTAAGTATTTTACAAGTAAAATTAAACCTATATATATGTCTACATAAAAATAAACCTATATATATGTACACTGATGTACCCATCCTCCAGGTAGACCAATAGTTAGTATGAATCAATCACTACTTGAGAACACCTCACGATATTTGGACCTGTTTTTATGCACCTTTGTCACAGAATTACCTTCATATTTGCGTGACACCAATGATTTTCTGGCCAAAATACACGACATCCCATGGCATAAAGACTACTTATTGGTCACCATGGATGTAGCATCACTATACACATCCATTAAACATCAATATGGATTACAGGCCTGTAGGTACTTTCTACAAACACGATCCATTGAATTTTTGGAGCATACTAATATGCTCTTATCGATGCTACAATTCTGCCTGACACATAACCTGTTCCTCTTTGATAATGAAAGTTTTTTACAAAAACAAGGGACAGCTATGGGGGCATCCTTTGCTCCCACCTATGCCAATTTATATATGGGCTGGTGGGAGAAGGAGGTGGCATGGTCAGAAAGCAATAACATCTATATGGATAAAGTGATACTGTGGGTGCGATATATCGACGATTTGTTTATTATCTGGGATGGCACAGAACAACTGCTGTTGGAATACATAAATGTATTGAATAATAATCAATTCAACATTTATCTAGATGCCATCTATAATAGAGATATCATCTCCTTTTTGGATGTCCTACTACAAGTAGAAAACAATCATTTAAAGACATCTATATATCGAAAGCCCACGGCTTGTAATTCTATATTACATGCCAATAGTGGACATCCTCATGCACTTAAATGGAGCATACCATATAGCCAGCTACTGCGGGCCCGCAGAATATGCTCTGATGAAAACCAATATGAGTTGGAATCTAAGGCAATGGTGGACAGGTTTCTAAGCAGAGGTTATCCTCCAAAAATCTTAAATGATGCATTACACAGAGTACGGAACAAAAGCAGAGAAGAGCTACTTTTTAATAACATAGTGACTAGCAATGATTTCCAACATTCAGCACCTAGAATATTCCTGCAGTATAATCAACAACATAAGTCACTAAGAACTATACTCCAAAAAAATTGGTATGTTTTACAGAACGATCCCATTATCAATGATCATATAGAAACCCATCCGTCTATAACATTTCGTAAAGCACGTTCTGTGGGAGACTATCTAACCAGAAGTTATTTTTCAGTAAAAACCAATACATCTTGGTTGAGCCAAAAAAGTTTGGGATTTTGGAAATGTGGCCATTGCAAGGCCTGCAAGTATGCTCAAAATACATATAAATACCAAACTTTTGATGGTCGTCAGTGCGAGATCAAAGACCGGATCACATGTGACACTGAATTTGTGATTTATGTCATCGAATGTGGATGCCAGAAAAAAAATATATTGGAAGTACCATTCATAAGTTAAAAGTTAGGTTCTTACAGCACTTTAGAGCCATAAAAAATCAGGATAAAACCTATCCTCTGGCCAAACATTTTTGGGAAGTACACAAAGGAGAATGTGGCACTTTAGCTTTTTATGGCATCAAACACATTAAAAACAATCCTAGAGGTGGTAATAGAATGCTCGAGCTCAGACAAATGGAATCCAAGATGATTTTATTATTGGGTTCTGAGTCCCCATTGGGGCACAATCTTGAGGCTGAGCTCCATGTCCATCTTAGATGAAAATACATCGTTTATTGCTTTTTAGATAGAGACTCCCTATGCCTTTTAATCTTAAAAATAGTAGTGCTAATTTAGTAGTATGTTATTTATATTCCCTTTTTGGGAAGATGGGTGAGAAGATCATAATTAACTTAGATGATCGTGCCATGATGAAATCTGTAAAATGGACATGACTGAATAACTTTCCCTAGTTTGAATTCATATTACAATCTGATGAAATCTAGATGGAGTAAGTTCGTATACAGATCTGTACTGTACCATTGATGATGACTGTTTGATTTTATTTTATTCTCCTATAACTTGGCGAATGTAGAATACTAAATATCATACATAGAGGTATATATGCACATTTAGATTATGACATGGACCAAAAGATTAATAGATCTGGTTGTTTTAATTGGAGTTTTTGTAACACTTTTATGCACTTTATATGCTCTTTTGCACTTATTATTAGTTTAGTCTTTCAGCACATTGCACTTTATGCTAAGGCCTCATTTGAATACAACATATTTATAGGTGTGTCTATGGAATCACCTAATATACAGATAAGGACAGTGAGGAATTAGATCTGATTATACAGGCATCAGATATATACCATAGTACTATAACATAACTATTGTCACTGTCAAAACATGATTTTAATACAAGACATTAATTAGTTATTAATAAATATATGTATATATAACGAATGATAATTTAAATATTGAAAAATACGATATTACAGTTTCTTCGTTTATATTTATACTATTATTGTTCCTGTTATTTGATTAATGTTTTTATATGATCAAACATTATGAATTATTGGAAGCTATTGTCTTTTTGCCTATTATATTTATTATTTAATATTTATTCCTTAGGACTGTCTAATCTCAACTCTGATCTTATCTGTGAATATTGGCATCAATGTAGGTTCATTCCTTTATTAATTGTTGTATTTAAATAATTATGATTATACACTTCAAAATGGCCGCCGCGTTTGTAGTACATCACAGTGTTATGGAAATAAATGTAGGACTTAATAGCTATATGAAAATGATGTCGGCTGACTAGCCAAACTGTCCAGTAGAAGGCGTTTTGCTGAAACGCGTTGACAGACATCTCACTTGGGACTCTGAATTACCTGTATAAGAAAAATAAATTCATGAACTAAATACGAGCGCTTTGGACTTTATTGACTTCGAGACTTGGGAGATACGAGATGGGATCGGTGCAGCCGTCAGATGGCTATCAGTCCATCTGTTGAAGAAATAATATATATATATATATATATATGGTTTATACTTGTTAAATACTTACATTTCGTGGTAAAGGCTTTCTTTGTAAAGGCATATTCGTTGTAATAAATCTCCTTGTAAAAACCTTTCGTTGTAAGGGCATCTTCGTTATAACGCTTGTGTTATAAACCCATCCGTTATAATGGCATTCTGTATTCTGTCATACATCCGCTTGTGTACCACTGTGGTCCTACTAATCATGGATAGAGCTGTTCACCCATTACACGTATATTGGCAAACATTTCTATTTTTCTCTTCAGATAATTAAGTGTAAGCTCTGTCAGCTATTACTGATAATATGCCTGGCTATTTATTGACTTATCATTGATGTTAATTTTACCTTTGTTTGTCTGTAAAAAGCACCATGCATATTTTAGGAATACTTGCCATTTTTACCAGCATTCTGAATGGTGTGTGTTTTTTCTCCTTGCCCGATCCCTTTTGCCTTCCAGACAGGTGAAAAGAGTGTTATTTGTTCCTTATGCTCTTCATAACAGAGACGCCTATGCCAAGACTGCGAGGGAGAAGTTTGAAAGCTTAGGTAAACTTTTATGCACATTAAGCAATTGTTATTTTGTGAATTCTCTTGAAATTGCATGCTCGGTATACTGGAGCACAGAGGAGACAAATATGCATTTTTTGTTGCAGTTTTATATAGTGCAGACTTTCCCCATGGGTATTAGGACATTTTACATGAACACCAGATTACATTACACAAGGTCAGATTTTTCTAGGCACAGGGGGTTAAGAGATCTGTCTAGAATCCATTGCTGGAAAGTAGGGGATGCTGCCAGCAGCTATGGACCAGGGAAAGATGCTGAATTTCTCCTGGTGTCATTTTCCAGCATTGGGACATAATTCAGCAGCGCCCAGACATTGTCTGCATTCTTTATATGTCCTGCTCACTCCCGGCTCGTGCTGTTGGCCGCAGTGGGTGAGTGGGTTTAAAAACATTGTTCTGTCGGCGTGTGGCTGGGGGTGTGGCGTATTAGGGCAAATTGGGGGCGTGGAATGCAGGCTACTCAGGCTTCTAACACCAACTGACATCATCTCTGGATTCCTCACAGTAGAGGAAATACTGCTGGAGAATAGAGAAAAAAGTCACTAATATAAGACTACAGGTAATCAGCACAGACCAACTTCAATATCGGGGTCTGTTCCCTGCATCCATGTACATATTTCTGCCTGTAGTGAAGAGATGTTAAGTACGGCCGTAACAGATGAGACTGAGGTGGACTAAATAAAGGAGAGTGACCCAAGGAGGAATGTAGCGATATATTATAAGTCTTTGGTGCTATGGGTAGCCACAAACCAACTGTTTTTGTTGCTTCATTGTATAGCATCTAACAAACTGTAGGTCTAATCATCAGTTTGGGGATAGAGGCTAGTAGACTTGAAGTTGTCCTGAACCTACAATGTAAAGTATTCTAAAATCTGGAAATGAACTGTACATCTCTGTCCAAATTTATCTCTAAAGGTAAACCATGTAATTGTGCTATCTCTTTCAAGAATATTATACTGAATTGAGGTGCCGTTGGTAATTTGGGCACAGCAATGAAGTAGGTACATTTAGTAAAGTAGTCTACTGCAATTATTACTATGGTGTTTTTCATTGAAGAGGGAAGGTCTATCATAATTAGGCCTGGGCAGAGTTTGCGGCGGTCTGCTACGCGGAACCTCGGCAAGTGCCGAAAAACCTCCGCCTCCCACCACTGCTCAAGTTCAGTAATCTCACGTACGCTCAGGAATGTATAAATTTTTCTCGCTCGTGCTCACCAACTAAACATTGGCGAGCAAGAGAAAAAAACTCTGCTCTGCATCACTTTGCGGAGTTTTTCGGAACTCCGCACTCAGTGCGGAACGGGGAAAACTCCATGAACTCCGCTGGTGGAGTGGAATTCTTCGTCCACCCCTAATCATAAAATTCATAGACATCTTTTTCCAGAGACCCTCAGGAGTTATCAGAACTTAGGGGCCTGCTCGTTTCTGATGGGAGGACTTCTTATGGGCACAAATGGAATATTGTTTAACATGTTTGCCCACATCTGTTCTTACAGTGGCCCACCAAAACGTTCTAGTAACATGTCTTCTTTTCTCCTTGATGCTGTGTATCTGTAATTCAGATGAAGAAAAAACTGTTTGTCTTTTTGAAAGAAACAAATGGTGCCATCTTTGTAATCTTCTTGAATCTGACATTATGGATCCCAAGAGGAGAGACCTGCTTTTAACAGAGTCAAAAATCCCTCTAAAGTGGATAGGCTACAGGGCCAGAATGTGAGGGTCGTTTATCACAGGTCTCAAATGGAATGACAGGGCATCTGCTTTTCTGTGCCCTTCCCTCATCTATTGTGATTTGGCATTGAAACCTGGAGTAAAATAATGTCCACCTAGCATGCTGAGAGTTGGTACATTTCAAGGCTTTGAAGAATTTTTAATCTTTATGATACTTATACACTGTTACTGGATATAAAGCCATCTCTAGGTGATGTTGCCAGTGAACAAAAGTCCCTTTGATTGACAATTATTCCATATCGTAGCCAGTGTAATTTTGTTCTTTACAAGAAAGCTTCACGATGCACAACTTAAGTCAGCGGTCCTCGTTGTGACAGGATGGATAGTAAGGTGAGTGAAGATGCATCACAATAAAGAGCAGGTTTTGATCAGCATGCCTTAAGATGGGAGCCGTAGTGAAGCTGCATTTCAGTTGATGATTGGAATGATGTTCCCTTTCTTGTCAGTTGTATAATGGAGGCTGCTACTGAAGAGAAGGATTCAGTGAAGCGTCAACAAAAATTCGCAAACTCTAGGGACCTCTGTATCTCCCTCACATTGTGGAGTTTAGGCCATTCAACTATCGCAGTCACTTGTTTAGAGTCTATACTCATTCATTTATCTGAAAGATCAAATCCGAGGAAATGTAATCACTGAACTTCAAACATGCTTTTATAGCATTCATCATATAAGGAGTGGCCTCTTGGACCTCTCAAAAACTACTTGCATATGCTGCCGTGCCTTTTCAGATTTTGGGAACAAGTTAGTGTATCATCTACTTAGATAAGGTTAGAGGTGGTAAAATCACCACTTAAATCTAGTTAAGTGAAGATCTTGGCAGTGTGGACATGCTCTTGGAAGACTGAAATTAATGGTAAATGATAATGATTCTTTACTGTGATATTGTTAAGTTCTCAGCATTCCACACACTCAACTCCGCACTGGATTTTGGGATGAAGAATATAGGAGCACCTGCAGACAATGCAGAATGTCTAATGAGGCATTTCACGACATTTTCCTTAATATATTTCTTTAAATGTTCACCCTCTTTAATGGGCAATGGATAAATCCGACCATGCAGAATCATTTAGTTTGAAATCAATTCTATTGCACATTCATATTCCCTATGAGGAGGTAGAGATTCTGTTCCCTTCTCCCTAAGCATATCTTGAAATTCTGTTTATTCTTCTGGAAGGTTGTTTTCGTTTTCAATAATGTTCAAAATAGAACATACCGCTAAGAGTTTTAATGGTGAAGTTCAGTCTCTGGGAAAATAATGTCCTTTGCAGTGAAGTGTAAGAAACGCTGTGTACGGGTTTGAGATTTATATGTAGTGGTGGATTTGTAAAGATAGTCTGCTATCCTCAAGCCCTTCCATTGGAAACTGTCAGACTTGGGCTGTGGCATTCAGAAAAAGCAAACAACATGTGATCTTTGACTTTTTCCCAGGTTATTCGGTGAGAATCAAATGAACCACCTTGTATATTGAGAGGTTGTTGACAGACCAGTGATCAGACCAGCAGAGGTTGCAAAAGCCAAGAAACATTGGAAACCACAATCCTCCCGCAAATTTCTAAACACTAAAATACTAACAATACTGTAGGACTATAATGAATGAATCAGGAAGACCAATAATAGCTGGAATAAATTCAGTACTGCAACCACTGTCTATCTATAAGTGAATTGTTGAATCCTGTGGTTAGTAAAACACTGACATACCTGCAGGGGATGTTATTACACAATGAAACAACATAGAGGAGTTATCAAACAAAATGGCTCTATTCACTATGGAGGTACTCAGGCCCATATTTATACTTTTTGATGCAAAACTGCGCCAATGCAGTTTTGTGTCAAAAAAATTAGCGCCGGCTAACGCCATTCTGAAGCGCCATGCGGGCGCCGTATTTATTGAATGACGTTAGCCGGCGTTAGCCGCCGGCGCTGTCTGGTGTGCGTTAAAAAAAACGATGTACACCAGGCAGCGCCGGCGTAGGGGGAAAATGGCGTATGGGTGTCCAGAAATGGTGCAAATCAGGCTGAGGCAAAAAAAATCGCCACAACCCGATTTGCGCCATTTTTTTACGACGCCCATCCCCCATTGAAATGACTCCTGTCTTAGCAAAGACAGGAGTCATGCCCCCTTGCCCAATGGCCATGCCCAGGGGACTTCTGTCCCCTGGGCATGGTCATTGGGCATAGTGGCATGTAGGGGGGTACAAATCAGGCCCCCCTATGCCACAAAAAAACGAAAAAAAAAAACTTACCTGGACTTACCTTAATGTCCCTGGGGTGGGTCCCTCCATCCTTGGGTGTCCTCCTGGGGTGGGCAAGGGTGGCAGGGGGTGTCCCTGGGGGCAGGGGAGGGCACCTCTGGGCTCATTCTGAGCCCACAGGACCCTTAACGCCTGCCCTGACCCAGGTGCTAAAATCCAGCGCAAATGCGGGTTTTTTAGTCCCGCCCACTCCCGGGCGTCATTTTTGCCCGGGAGTATAAATACGACGCATATGCATCGCAGTAATTTTTTAAGACGGGAACGCCTACCTTGCATATCATTAACGCAAGGAAGGTGTTCACGCAAAAAAATGACGCTAACTCCATGAACTTTGGCGCTAGACGCGTCTAACGCCAAAGTATAAATATGGAGTTAGTTTTGCGTCGAAAAAAACGACGCAAATTCGGCGCAAACGGAGTATAAATATGCCCCTCAATCTGCATACCTTCATACGAAGTGTGAATAAGGATTAGGACTTTACCACTTCTAACCAGTGCCAAAGTGCTTGTGCTCGCTCCTTTAAACATGGTAACATTGCCTTACACCCAATTGGCATATTTAATTTAGTTATAAGTCCCTAGAAAAGTGGTACTACATGTACTCAGGACCTATAAATTAAATATTACTTGTGTCCCTGCAGCACTTATTGTGCCACCGACTTACATAGCCCTTTAAACATGTCTCAGACCTGTCAGTAATTTCTTTGTGCGCCGTTTTTAAACTGCCATTTCAACCTGGCAAAATAAATATCTTCCTAAGCCCAAACCTCCCTTTTTAATACATATAAGCCACCCCTTGGGTAGTCCTTAAACAGCCCAGAGGGCAGGGTGCAGTGTATTTAAAAAGTTGGACATGTACCTCTACGTTTTACATGCCCTGGTAGTGAAAAACTCCTAAATCAATTTTTCCCTACTCTGACACCTACCCCTCCCATAGGATAACAATGGGTTAACTTATTATATTTAATATGTGATAACTTTAAATTGGGACAAGATAGGGATTTCAAGTTTGGTGTCTATTGAATTGTAGATTTAAACCCTCTTTAATAGTAAAGTTGGATTTTAAGTCACAATTCTGAAAATGCCACTTCTAGAAACATGGCATTTACTTGTTCTAACCATTTGATGCCTGCACATGACAAGGTGTAGCTGGCAGTTGGTCTTTGTGTATTGCTCCCAGACAGTGAGACAAAGGGCAATAGGTGTTAACAGGAGGGGCCATCTCTGACTTGATGAGGGAAAGGAGCTTTCACACACACTTGCACATCACAAAGGTTCTGCCTGAGCACACTCACAAAGGGTTTGCCACTAGTCTTTTGTGATCCCAGTCAAGCTGGGGCCAGGAAATTCCAGACACCTCCTCCTTCAAAGTGGGCACCAAGTATAAATGATGGACATCACACTGAACTCTTCAGTACACCGCTGAAAGACTCAGAAGGACTGCTGTGCTACTCTGCAAGAAGGACCGCTATTCTGCTGCCTGAGTAAAAGGACTGGACCTGCATCTTGAACACAGGACCACGAGAATGACTCCAAGAGCTAGTTGACTGGTCTCCTGATGAAAGCCTCAGGGACAGAAAAGGCTTCAGCTTCCTTGAATCCAGCACCTGAACTTTGTCTGCTGTGAATCCTACCTCCCAAGTGGTGCCTCCCCAATCCTGGACTCTTGGAAGTGGGCCGGAAGGTGCTCTGCCAGTTCAGTTGTGGTCCTGAGAAGCAGAACCAATGCAGCGCAACACATCTCCTCGCATCCCCTTCAGAACTGCTGCAGTGTGACACATCCCCGACACCAGACCTTGTATTGCAGCATTCTCTGAACTGACGTTGATGTAGGCCTTCCCATCGCAAGTCCCTCGTCGACAGCATCCTACATAATGACACAGGACTTTGCAAGCTCCTCGTTGATGGAATCCTCAGTGACTATGCAGGACTCCACACTGCAGCTCCTCAGAACCGCTGCTGCATAATGCGTCCTCAATGCAGGAGCTTGCAGCGCTCCTCAAATCAGGATTTAAGTACCTTTGTTCAGTGGGCCTAACTTGGTCCCTGTAGAAAATGCACGCTCCATTGTATTCGGCCTGAACTTGTGACTTTGTCCTGGTCTGGCAGGACCAGATAATCACAATTGGCACTTTGTGCTTCTAGGCATTATTTCCACCTAAATGTTTAAAACTACATATCTCTGATCCGACTGATTGGATATTTGTAGTTTTAGTTTCAAATAATTTATTACATATTACTGTATTTTTCTGAGTTAGTGTGGGATTTTTCATGTGTTGTGTTTTTCCTTTATTACTGTGTGAAGTGCTGCATAAATACTTTACACACAGACTGCTTTGTGCCAAACTACCAGAAGGTTGAGCACATGTTAAATTGGGGTTTGATTGTGTCTCACCCTGACAGAGATTATGGTTGCTGCTTGAGTAGTGTCCCCCAACCAGTAACCCAGTTTCCAACATGAACTGACTGAATTTCATGAAAATCTTAATGCACAAAATCCACATCTACAGTTTCAATTACATAGGAAACCTGTTCGTTTCCTCAAAGTACATTGACATAAATTGAGGAAAACCTGTAACAAAACAATGTTTGCAAAAAACTGCAGTCAAAGATACATTTTTAGACCCAGGAAGCTTCCTTCTACAAAAACTCATAGGTGTCCAAGGCTGGTCACGACGGTCGTTCTTTTACTTAGGAGGGCTTCTCTCTGAGGTAAAGGAAATTCCCTTCTATAGTCACTATACAGACTGATGGGAGTAGCAGCTGCCAGTAGGTGTATCCATAAAGAAACAACTAGGAGGAGGAAAAATCAAGTGTCAAAAACCTCCAAGGGTGGATGGAATGACTGGCAAAAAGAACCACATATCAACAGGTAAATCCCAAGTAAAATTCCACAAGACTTCAGTTGGCGAGGAAATACTAGTAAATGAACAAGGTTCGTTGCAATGTATTGTTCCTTCAGAAAAGGGTTTGCTATATACTAGAAGATGACTTGGAAGAAGATAAACAAAGAACAAGAAGTTAGGTACCACATTTGATTGGACTCAGCATACAACTTTTGATAAACGTGGGCAGGAGGCCGCCAACCCCCTGCATGATGCCCGTCAGGGAAGAGAGACCACAGGATATGGAAACACATCTCTTGCTTTGAGTGTAAGCAGCATGGAGTTAAACCACCCACCTGCCAATACCGGTATGTGCTAGTGAATGGAGGAACTCCCACGACCCACACACTATCTGCCCATAACACTACACCCAGTGCTTTAAATGGGCCGGTACTGTCCGGTACTGAGTACCAGCACTTTTTTATTTTGAGAGGGAGAGTACCTGCACTTCTTGGGAAAAACGTAATGCTTTTAATTAGAGAGTACCGGCACTTCTCAGAAATAGGCAGGTACTCTGGCACAGAGTACCTGCACTTCTATTTTTCCATTTCAAGCACTGACTACACCCATCTTAGGCTGAAGCAAGTCCCTGGGCAGGATGAACCCGGCAGCCCACATGCAGCACACTTGCCACTCTTCTTTTTTCTTGTGCTGAACGAGGCAGGCGGAAAACCTAACAATGCAAGCCATACAATGAAGCCAGATGTTCTGCTTGAAAAAATATCAGATGAGCAATATCTGGAAAAGAAGGGTGGTGGTGGCTACTAGAGAAGTTAAAACAAAGAGCCAATATAGAGATCTGCTGATGGACGCTAAAATGAAAGCAAATGATGGAAAAACAAAAAAAGAGAAAATATAAAAACTTTTATAAGTAAATGCTTCAAACGTTTCAGAAAAGTACATGTTTGCATAAAACAGATGATGCAATCCGTGGGAAACATTTATAGGAGTAGAAAAGATCAAAGAGAACACAAATCAACACCCGTGAGAGTAAAAGCAGAAAGGAATGTACCCATGTTTATTGTATATCAACAGTAATTATACCTTAAAAGGACCTGCAGTCAATCATCATCACCTGGGTAAGTCAATCAAGATAAATGTTGACTATACCTGTAATTCTAATGATGTCATGTACTTAATTAAATACCTCTTGGGTTTGGCATATGTAGGGCAAAGCAACAGGAATGCAATAGTGAGATGGAATGAGGTAACCACAGATCTATGATAGCTAGATATTTTGCAGAATGTATACAAAGTGAAACAAGTACAAAATGTGCCAAGTACTGGTACAGTTTTCCCACTATAGAGAGGATAACCTAAATAAATGGGAAATGTTTTGGATCAATGAACATGAAACATTAGTATCCATCACTGTCGCCTATAAAAACAACAACACTGTAAAATGTTTATATTTAGTTTGCATATATAATCGTGCAAGCACGTAGGTAAAAAGATAAACAGAAGAAAGAGAAAAACTGGCAATTCAGAGGTTAACACACCTGACTACAAAGTCTTATGACCGACAGAGGGAAAAACATGGATTCCGGGCGTGGGTTGACGAAGAAACGTGGGACATGCAGTAAGAGAGATTTTCTGAGTTTTCTCAGAATACAGACACCGAGGAGGAATGCTATATAATACGGTGTAGACAATTTTGTTAGGTATTTTTTGATAAATGTATATTTTAAAAATGGGTGCACTCAGTTAGAAACACAAATACCCATGAACATCCGAGGACATGTGCACCACTATCCCCATAGTTATACTTAGTTGTTTCAAAATTGACAGTGATTGGGACATCTCAGTAAAAATTGGAAGAGCCCCGGAGAAACATTTAGATAATAAGAGCAAGATAAAGGAATTTTACTAGAAGTACTTTATCATATTACTTTTAATTTCTCTTCCCCTCTGACAACCCGCCCCCCTGCTCCACAAGCACATAAGCCTGTATATTATGGCAGGTTTCTTCTTTATGCAGAAAACTCCATGAGTATGGTACTTTGGCCTGAAATGCAAGGTACCAGTCTATTGAAAACATGCTTTCGCCCTTGTATCTGATGTTGTTTTGCAGTATATTTATTCCAGTCTTTTTGGTTTTAGGAGTCTAGAGTAATCATGCACATCCGTCTACACGCTACATGCAGTGGGGCCATGCGTGAGGGTGTCCTGACCCACAGGGATTTCATACTCTAAGGCCTGATTATCAGGTGACCGTATATATATATATATGCAAGGATATTACATAACTGGAAATAATGTTTCCAGCCAGTATCCATGCACATAAATCTATCTGAGTATTTGCCACCAGAAAGGGGAATAAAATGCAGACCCGGAAAAAACAGGTCTAAATCTGCAAGCTATGCCACCAATCTGGGGACAAACCTGTTTCGTATACCTGCTCCTCTTAGCAAGTGGTAATGAAAGTGTGGGTTTGGCACTGTAGGGCAGCAGGGGACTACAGATGCTGTGGTCTGGCAGGAATGAGGGTGCTATGTTCTCCCTGTGCCATGGGAGATGGGCTGGGCAGAGACTGGGGCTATTGTGCGCTTGCATTCCGAGCCTCACGTTATTATACATCCTAGATTTCTCTATTCAGGAACAGTGGTTTAGTTATACCAGTTATATTTGGATGGAGCAGTATCTCACCAGGGAATACAGCTGTGTCCAACCTATAATTGGGCCTTAAGTGTTACAGGGGCGAGATTTAAGGGTTTGGGGTAAATTTATTTAAATTACAATAGTGGTTTCCGGCTGTGAGCTTGAGAGTAGAGGTGCATGTGTGTGTCCAGCCGGTGAGTGCAGCACCAATCTCACACAGCTAAAATACTGAGCGGTCCAACACCATGTAAGGTAGTAGCAGGCCAAAGTTCTATTTCTACCTCCTATGCTATGCATATGAGAATGCATGCATGCCAACTCTCATGCACATGCTCGAGTCTTAGCCAATAACTTTTTCTAAAACAAAGGCCTGCCCCTGAAGAGTTGGCAATGGAGTTAAAATAATAATCTACCAGTAGGGTTGGCACTGATGACTGTGTGATGCCTGCGGTTACTTCACCAGTGCTTCTGGTACTCTACAGATCTTGCAAAAGCTTAGCGAGGCGGGATCAGCAGATAGCAATGAGCTGGGTTGCCTCAAATTCAGTATATTGCATAAATTGATCCAAATGACACACAAAACGTCAGTGGAGTTGGGCATGGTCGCTCCTCTGCCACACAGATCACAGTGCTACCAAATGGTGCTCTTTATCACTGTGGAAAACACCCAGGAGCCTTTGTTTGTTTGACCCAATATATAACATAAGTCTGTGACTATAAAGATGTGTCAGATTCAAGATGCGGAATGTGTGAGAGAGAAAGAAAAGAAGTACTAGACAGAGAACAGGCGGGACCTCACTCTCCAAAATGGAATGGTCTCAGTCAAGGGACATCACAACACTACCTTGATGTTGGAGGGCAGAGGCTGACTGATCCGGCTGTAGGAGAGAATACAGCAGGGATGAGCACATACAGCATATTTGTGTTTTGAGAGTCTTCTCAGTTTTGGTGGTGTACGTTGCGGTGCTAAGCCTTAAGCAGACCTGGAATCCAGCTAAGGGCTCCAGGTCGCCACTGCCAAACCAAAAGTAAAAGCTATGAGGCAAGTGGCGTGGGAGCAAGCAATAACAGCACCAGAGAGAAAGGAACTCCTAATGGGAGATCTACCACTAGGGCACTGAGAGTGGACACAATAATAAACATGAGTGAAAGAGGAGTGAACCCAGGTGAGAAAGCAGAGAAGCACAACAACTCACAACACGTTGCCAGGCAACTGCTACATGTCATAGGTGGTCTTAAATGGAGCTCTTCCACCAATCACCTGGAAGTATAGGCAAAACCAGCGAGTATGAACACCCTATCACTTGGCAGTCTAATGTTCCCCACCTCTGTGCTTATATCTGTGCTTATGCAATGCACCGATTCTCCCCTTTCTCCACGCCACATATAGTGCGCCCAACTTTTGCCAAACCACTACCAACACCTTTTGAAGCAATCAATCAAAAGGTGTTCAGGGAAGACATTAAAGCCTGACCACTGTGTGACCTTGTCCAGGTTATGAGGCGCAATGTAAACGATACGGGATAGGGTAGGGTAGCTGCTTACTCACCAATCAAAACAGTGCTGTAGGTCTCGTAAGGGATATGGAAATTGCTATACTAGTACCTACCAACAATAGAGTGTTGTCTTGAGTCCCAGTGTATAATTACCGCAGCATGGCGAATTTGTGCATTTTCTTGTTTAACCTGAACAAAATAAAACTACTTCTAGTGAGATTCAAACCCAAAATGGAAAAAAATCCTGAAGACTATCGGAGATTGACGTCCTATAATAATTTTATTAAAATAACATAATTATTGTAACATCAATAATGATGTTAAATGTATTGTTAATAATAGCTATTTTTATTGTTATTCTTGTTGCCTGACATTTCCTCTAAATGTGCCACCACTGACACATAAATGCACGTTAGTATTAGCTTCAGATAAATGCCTACACGGAATGATTTCTGAGGGTGCCTACAAATTATTGTGGGGAGCGTGGCCAGCTGGCCAAGGGGTGAGCGCCTGTTCTAACGGCGCAGAAGGCAGCAGGCATCCTGTGCCAAACATTATGCGCCTAATTTACACCAGCTGAATATTTCCCAAAAGCGTATAGTTCCAAACTCTTTTATTATGATAATTTTCCTAACTCTGTGTTCAGAATAATTTGGAGACTCGAATCTGCCACATAATCACAGTCCTTTGGTTTAATTTCAATTGTGATTTAATTTTAGAAATGTGGAGGATATTTGTCCTGATCTACGCGACCAACAAACTGGAAAACACACCGTGTGGTTGCATGTATTGTTATATCGTGTTGTGCCAACACAGTAAGGGAGCATTTTAACACTCGCTATCAATAGTGGATTGGAGATGACTTGTGATTTGTGTACATCAAATGGGCTTTACATATTTTACACATTTGCGTCACACATATTTATGCATTGACGAACACGAAGATTCGTGAAAAAAATTGAACATCTACACTTTGTAGACTTGTGTCTACAATGTAATGGATGTCCAGTTTTTCTGCTACACAAAATTCAGTAGGTGTGTGCATGTTTATGTACAGAAATCAGTGCTTAATTGGTGCTTGTTTTTTCCGGTGCTGAGCACCGGCACTTATTTTTGAGGGCCGGCGTTTGTTCTTCTGCCTCAAGCATTTGCTGCGAGCAAAAGACACACATGGCAAAGATGGAGGAAGAGAAAAACGAAAAAGCGTAAAAATGGTACAAAGCAGAAAACTGCAGAAGTGAGCTGGAAGGGTAGGGAGTACTTTAAATGGATTGAAGAGGCCCGAGATGGCTTCAGGATTAGGTGGCCTCAGTATTCCGTGTTCCCACATTTAATTGCAGCAGCCCCATGTTTAAGAGGAGGGCTTTGGGCACCGGCATGTATGTATTTACAAATTAAGCAATGACCGAAATCATACATTTCTAGTCATGCTCCCAGCCGACTTTTTATTGCTGTGGTTATGCATGGCGGAATGTGGAGAAACTCATTTATTGCTCAAGTGCTTTCTTCCCCTGCAGAGAAAAGATTACCTCGTGAAGAATCCCCTGCCACTACATTCCAGTGAAACATGGCGGGTGTACCCTTCCCTGCTCCCATTCTGGAAAGTCCTACACCGCACCTTTTTTTACAGGACATCCATTTTGTGTGTTACCAGGATATCCTGTGACTTGCAGGCCGTTTCTGAATACCCTAAAACTTATGATTTTTTGCGTGTTAACTACAGTTTACATGGTCATCCGTTGTGCCGCCTAAGAATAAGGGCCTAATTTAAAGAAAAATGTATCATTGCAAGTTTGTCATCTTCAGCCCTTTTGAAATTGAATTTTAATACCAGAAGGTGGACAGAAGGGGCTAAATTGGTGCAGTGCAATAACATTTCTGGGTGCACTTTTAAATGATTTGGCGCAGTGAAATGTTCATGTTCCCTTAGAAATTCCCAATCCTAATTCATAGAATCAGGATTAACGTAATAGTCTCAGTACACAATGCGTTTGATAATACAGAATCCTTCACTAATATTATGGAATTCATCAAATCACAAATTCTGTTGAAGGTCTAGGTTTACTAGTGTTCCTGGTTAGATCTACCTGTACAGCTTGGTGCATACCCAAAACCCTTTACGTTTGTAGGTTTCACTGTCAATTTTAAGGTAGTGTCCCACTCTAAAGAAATACAAAACCTGCTGTCAAGGGCAGTTGTAAGATCCTTTAGTGCTTAGTTTGTGAAATACGAGGCATATTTAAACTTGTTTTGCGCCGAATTTGCGTCATTTTTTTTTTAACGCAAATTCGGTGCAAACCTAACTCCATATTTAGCCAAAGTTATGGAGTTGAAGTCATTTTTTGGACATGGGAACCTACTTTGCCTCAATGAGATGCAAGGTAGGTCTTCCCATGCAAAAAATGACTCCATGGCCTTAGCACCATATTTATCCCCCTGTGCTAAAATCACGCACAGGGGGAGGAGGGGTCAAATAATGGTGCAAAGCTTGCTTTGCACCATTATTTAATGCCTGGGTCAGGACAGGCGTTAGGGGACCTGTGGGCCTATGCCATGGTGGAACACTATGGAATAGGTCCACAGGTGCCATCCCCATGCCCCAGGGACACCCACACCCACACCAGGGGAACAGCAGAGGATGGGGGTCCCCATCCCAGGTAAGTATAGGTAAGTACAGGTAAGTTTTTTATTTTTAAGTGCCATTGGGGGCCCCAAAATGGGCCCCTTACATGGCACTAGGTGCAATGGCCATGCCCAGGGTACACTGGTCCCCTGTGCTGGCCATTGGGGTGGTGGGCATCACTCCTGTCTTTTCTAAGACAGGAGTCATGTGGTATGGATGGTTTTGCATCAGAAAATGACGCTAGGCTGGTTAGTAATTTCTTTTTACTCTAACCTGCCTAACCTCATTTTTTGGTGCAAAACCCCTTTCACCCATACCGCCACCCCCACCTGGCTAACGTATTATTATTTTTTTACGCTAGCCTACCCTTTGCTCCGTCTTGCACCATTCAATAAATATGGTGCCCGGCTGGTGCTCAAGGTTGGTGCAACCCGGTGCAAAACCTTTTGATGCAAAACTGCATCAGTGCAGCTTTGCACCAAAAATTATAAATATGCCCCTAAGTGCCCAAAGGTTTCTCAGAACCCTGTGGCTGCACTGACAGATGTCAGGATTGCTGAATACCAGGCTGTGTAGAATTGATTCCACCTCGTGTCTCTTTATTCCATCAACAAACTTTTTCATCCTTGCGTTGTCACTGTTTGCGCACGTTTCGCTTCCACCTCCTTTTGTGTTTTTCTCTCGTTTGCACCAGATCAGTCATTTGAGGAAAAATAATTGCTGGTCCCCAAAAATGATTGGTGGTGGACCCCACCCACAACCACTGGCTCAAATTAAGGTTTGAGTGCCTTTCTAGAATGTGAGTGGTGAGGGAAAAGTCACTTACTGTATGAGGGTGCAGGCAGTTTTGCCATGGGAAAAAAATATTGGTCCTGTGAAGTATCAAAAATAAAGTTAGGAGAGATAATGCACTTAAATAGTGCTGCACAACTTCACCTGTTGGAGTTTTTGAGGAATATTTTTGAAAGTCTTTGAGAATTTCAACAACGTCAGAAACTTACTTCCCACTATGGGAGTTTTACTACGAAAAATAAGGTTCAACATACCTTTCCTTGCCTTTTGTAAAGAAGTCCCAAAAGGCTGTCCGCTTCACACAGTTTACCACATTGTTCCCTTCAAATAGAACGTGATTTAAGATATGGACATTTCCGATTGCGGGTACACGTTCCACATGCAAGCCCAAAAACGTTGTGAATCAGGCCATAATTAATTTGCCAAGAATCTTGCAATTTTCGGTTACAATCTAAAACCAGGATTAGGTTTCAGAGCTCTGTGGGCAGGACATTGGACACAATATCACACCTCTCTCTGTGCGGTGCTGGTACTGGGAAGGTTAAAAAGCTGCAGACCTACTATATAGAAGTCTTGCCACAGGGACTGCAGAACCCACAAGTCCTCTATGCACAAAGGGACACTTGTGTAGCGGAAGGACTGGCCAATGAGTACAAGTGATGCACACCTGTGTCCTCTCACATGCACATCCTGGGAGTGTGCACTAGGCTCAAGGCATTCACCCCATCCTCGGCTGGACCGGGGAGCAGAGTCGTACTGACGTCAGCAGGGCCCTCTGCCTCACTCCGCTGAGCGATGGGAGCGCGCGGCAGAGGATATAAAATACCAATCCTGTCCAATTCATCCTCTCCTTAACCACTTGTAAAAAAGAGGTGCATTGTAAAAATGTAGAGCTACGCTTGTGTCCGGCATGAGCACAAGTGTACAGGGCAAAGCCAAGCAGGTAGGTCTCTAAAGTGTCTCCATGTTGCCTTGTATAGTCCCGTATCTAGCCTGCACCCGGTCAGCTCAGAGGCCCAGGAAGAAAGGACCATGATGAGCCCTTCTACGAGCAGCCTGGTCTGGGAATTTAGCGTAACGGCAGTAGGCATTAACCGGTTACAAGTTCCCACCACACTGAGCATAGGCATACCCCTATACCACGCAGAACAGGATACAACACGGATGACTCTCCACCTGACCCTGCTTTGGGCTGGCCCTACCACAGAGCAGATCTGTATACTACACGTCCCTAACCCAGAACGCTTCCAGGGCTGTTCTTGGACGAGACAAAGAAAATAAGGCACGCTCCTTACACCAGGGACCATACTCCACACTGGCAGTCTAAGAACTACACATTTATTTACAAAAGATGCTGTTGCTGCAATTACAGCCAGTTCCGATATGAAGCGTTATACTAATGTATACTTAGCTCTTACAGCCATATGAAGCTACGTAACACCTCATGAAAGGTGTCTGCCAACCACTGCCTCTTTGATTCCTATCCCAGAGAGGGTTCCTCCTTTTAACTCCAGGGCCCGTTGTCCCTCCATAGCTGTGTTGTTACCTCAAAGTGAAAGCCGACCCCATGCCAGAATGTGCCCTCGCGCCCCGCGCCCCCCACCCCCCCAAAGCTATGGCTGCAGGATGCGCTTCGTGTGTTGTGTTCTCACAGGTGGCTTACACCCATTTGTTCTTTCTCATTTCACAAGCAGCCCCTCTTGTGTCCGCCCTTCACTCACCGTGTCCTCCTCATTCGTGGGGAAAGCCCCTTGTGGAATCAAAAGGGGACGGCGGTAAATTGTTAATAAAGCTACACCAGCCGCTGTGATCACAGCTGACCACAAACATACCACGCTGGCTGCTTACTGAAAACATTTACCGAGACCACGGCAACTCATAAGTGGCTGCCTACAATACTTGCTGCATACAGACATCTGCTGTGATCAAAGCCATTTACAACAACGTAACACATATTTGCTAAAAATGCTATCTAGTAATGTGCATTCGAATGCATTTGCTGTTCCCATGTGATCATAAATCGTTAAATAGCATCAATAATAAAAAAAAATATATATGCTGTAGAGTGCCTTTCCAAGCAGCGGTACAGAAATACATTCAATAACCTGTAGGAAACCATAGGCAAAGGTCACAAATCAAGGCTCAAAGGTCATGAAATTGGAATATGCCCATGGTTGGCCAAGCACAACTGTGCAAGCCCTCTCCTTAGGGCATCCATGCATGTGCTATTGGCTTACAAGTGCAGTTACACGGCACAGTAGCTGCTGCCAGGGTGGTACTGGCCTATAGGACAATCAGGCAGTGTCTGATGGGCTGGTCTGAAAGGTCGTTGTGTGGGCCCGCTGGTTGGCTTTTGTGGGCCCGTTGGGTCGGTTTTTACTGTTAATTTCTCTGATATAAAAAAAATCGTTGCCTGCAGCAAGCATAAATCCATGCAGCTTCCTATACCTTGCAAAACACGTATAATGAGTCTATATGAGTTCACAAATACTCCAAACAAGGGCCACTTTTTTCTAATCTCACTAATGGGCAGTGGTACTGGAACAATTTTCACAGTGCATTGTTACATCACTGAATAGGCTTTGTGGACAATCTATTTCCATAAAACTCCAGAATTTGCTTCATTTGTGCTTTCCTAACCACTGATGTATTTTGAATATTTTGTACAGTTCGTTTACAGTTTATTACATTTTGTGTGCTAAAAAATGACATCCTACAACCTTTCATTTTACACTCCCTTTATCCCTGCATAATTCACTTTACAAAATGCTCGGTGTTTGCAGTCATAGAAAGAAAACACCAGTCTCCGTGTTAAAAGAATAAGCAGCAATTTGACAGAAGATATAACCAGATATTTGACCTCTGTCTTTTAATGCACAGCAGATGTAAAAAGATAAAAACAAACTTTAAAGACCTCTTTAATGCTCATTCACCTTCTGAACACCAGATTGATTATTTTGATGAGGCTGCAGGACCCCGCATTCCTACTACCAGTGGCTGTGGTAATGGGGATCACTTTTACTTTGGTGCTTGGGCCTATTTTCTGTCCTAATCTGATCCTGGCTGCTGTGGTGCATTGTGTCCGAGAGAGAAAGTGCCTTAGTGCAAGTGTGTGTGGATATTGTCAAGCATAGGATTTTTACTGGAAGGGTGCCCTTTAGTACAAAAACTATTATTTGACATAGGTTAATACTTTACTCACTTTATATGTGTGCTGTACAGTACAGCATATCTACAAAACTGGTAAAGTGTGGAGACTTTTAAAATGTGCACCACTATTATGCCTTCCCCGAGGAGGCGTAATGTTTTGGCGCCAATCCCTGTCTTCAAATGTTAGTAGACAGGGATTTGCTTCAAAGTACAAAGCAGCACTGCATTGTCTTACTTTAGGTACCTTTGTAAAGCATATGCCAACAAAACACTCTACCCTGTTGTTGTGGCACTTTTGTGAGGCAAACCTGACGCAAAGTGTTAGTAAATTTCCCCGTGCGAAAGAGGAAGAGAGAGTTTTTAGTCAAGTATGCCCAGGTTTGTTTTCATGTGTGTTCCAGATATGAATGGAAGCATATCCAAGAGCCTCAGCTGTTCTCATCAAAGAATGTAAATTGGCTGCCATTTTAAAACAGTTTTGAAGCGTTATCTTAAGTGTCCAACAATGTGCACCTGGAGAGGCCTATGCCTTTAGTAACATGGTGAATTAAATTGTTTGGTAGTTGGACTTTGAGGGCAGAATCAATGGAACTCATTGAATGACAACCTAACTGATTTTTAAACGGCTCCTGACATCTATTACATGCCACACTCCTTCTTCATTATCATAAATATCTTACTCACGTCTAATATCAAAACTTGAAAACACACAGCAGTAATTAGACATATAGAGGAGCATCACCAATGTGTATTCATCATTACATTTGTACCGTTCTTGACAAAATATAGTTTCTTAGAGTGCTTTAGGTGCATACCATTTGTTTTTAGGCAATAATACGAATACTGTGTTTATCTTCTAACTTGTGTAATTTACCTGAACAGACTAATGACTTTTCAAAAGGATATTGAATAGAGTTTCACAGATGGGCACAGCTTTCCAGGCATACTCCAGGGAATCTTTCAGAATTACAGATAACTTGTCCTCAGGTGCTGGCATAACTTTCTGTTTTTACTTCTTTCTTTTTTGTGAATAGGGCATTTAGTGTTTAATATCAATCAACACTTGAATTAAATCACCACTAACCTTAAATGTAAGTAAACACATTAATCAGTAGCAGTCTACAGATATAATGGGCTAAATTCACTAAGCTATTTTCATTTGTAATGTGGTGACCTTATCTTTAGAAGCTAAAATTGGGACGGACAGTAGTCAAAGAATCCATTATTCATTGACACGGAAGGGCTACAATACAGCAGCCAACAAAATAGGAATAGACTGCCACTTCCCACACACCTAGCCCAAGAATACAAATAGAAAAGACAAAAGCAGACCAGCATTTCCGGTGTTTTGACTAGACAAGAAATTATGTGTGTGGGTGTGCTACCAGCTATACTGTTTTCCATGGTGTCCTTTTGCTGGCTTCTCCTCCAGCACTTGGGTACAGTGGCTGGTGAATCCTGTCACATTCTTTCAGTCACAGAATCAGCTTCCAGTTCTGGGCAGTGTTGTCTCTCACTCTCAGAAATCACAGACTAATGTATACTACTGCTGAGTGTCATCCCATATTTGTTGAGTGGTGTTGAACACCTGTGCTTTCTGTCCTTTGATTATGCTGCTATTAGTCACCATGTAGGCAACAAGAACTGTCTCAGTATGTTAGAAATTTAGGACTCTTATGCTGATGTTGCAGGGTTGTTCCCAGACAGCTGCTTAGTGAACAAGTCTATAATGCCTTATCTGGTAGAGATTGTATCCTCCCTGCAGATTCCTTATCCTATGCTTCAGACTGAATCTGGAAGATTTTTCATGAGCAGTACCCCTGCGCACCAGTAGGTGGTGTCAATCGGCTCCGCATGCATTGTGTGCATTGCTATATAGGTGCCACCCTGGTGGGCTGACATCAGTTTCTTTTCATGATTTTCCTCACCAGTAGTGCAGAGCCAAGAAGATCACTCACCACTGATGTGGAAAACTAGGGCCCGAAAAGGGTAGTAGCCCTGTCTCTAGAAATCAGTTTGCAGAGAGGGAGGATGTGTAGGCTAGTAAGGAATCTGCAGCTAGATATAGTCTCTACAAGATAAGGCGAGGGTAAGTAACTTGTTTATCTGATAGAGACTTCCAGCTACAGGTTTCTTGCCTTAGAATAGATGCCCAAGCAATACCAACCCTGGAGGTGGGGCTGCGGACCAGTTTCAACGGAGGAAGTCCTGCAGGACCGAATGGACAAAATGCTCATCACGAAAGTCCTAACTGTCCAGGTAGTAATGTTTGGTGAACGTGTGCAGGGAAGCCCACTTTGCTGCCTGGCAGGTATCCAGGACTGGAACTCTGCTGGAGACTAGAGTCCTCTGATCTCCACCTCTCCAAGATGACCACCTCATCCCAGGAGTAATGCTTCTGTCACTACTGCCAATATGGTTAGGCAAGGGAGAGGGATATGCTGCTGACCCAATTGCAGTTCATTTGCCCCCACTGGAGATCTTTCACAGTACCCACTGAGATCTGGACCATGTCAGAGAGATTTTCCTGATGCTGTGCCAATTTCAACTTCAGGTCCCTCTGCAGAGCCCACAGATGCAAACATGCATTTGTTACTAGCAGGATGCAGGAGGCCATAAGTGCCAGCAGCCTTACAGTCTGTCTCACCAAAACCCAGGATATAGTTATGTGAGGACCCTTTTAGAATCTGGGTTTGACACCCCTGTTTTAGCTTAGTTTTACGGTTTGTGCTTTATTCACATTTTTATACATGTTTTTATTCATGATCCGTATGATTGCTTTTAAGTGATGGTTTTACACATTTTATCAGCTGCCTCATTCTAGGAAAGCAAGGAACATGGTGGCCATTTAGTCAGCATTTGCACTACATACAGTCAGTACTCTTTGTCCAAGGCTGTTAAACGCAGTACACAATATGCTAACTTGTGTTGCCAGTCCAGGAGCCAGCTTCTGTCTCTGAGACACAGCATTACATCAGAGCGGTGGTCCCAATGTGACAATGTTTTGTTAAATATAAACTACACACTGACCCAAGGAAGGTAGAGGGCATCCCGGCCATGACCATCCTGGGACGTGTACTGCACGATAAGCAGT
This sequence comes from Pleurodeles waltl, assembly GCF_031143425.1. NCBI lineage: Eukaryota > Metazoa > Chordata > Amphibia > Caudata > Salamandridae > Pleurodeles > Pleurodeles waltl. Next base: position 1,896,253,612 of record NC_090440.1, read on the forward strand.
TTTGCTGGTGCTGATTTCCCAGCTTCCTGAGAGGATTGCTTTCCACATGACAGGCCGCTTCCTGATATTCTATCCAGGTATGGGGGTCACCCCTTAGATCCGACCAGGCAGAGGGTTACAACCACTATGCTCTTGGATAAAAACATAGGGTTTATTAGGAATCTCTAGAACATCTAGAATCACACACATCATGGTGGGGGTATTTATCCTTTTTGCCCTGATCACAATGTCGATTACCTTGCTTTGTGTCATCTACCTAATTATGGCAGCACATGCCTTTCACAGCATATTGTGATTGTTTCAATAGATGTATTGGAAGCTTATCTCGCATCTTTGTGTCTCGCCTTGGCATGCATGAGTTACTAAGTGAAAGCGGTATGATCTGTTGCCACGGCTTCCTTGGGGAGTCAGAGTGTCATGTTCAGGTTGCCACAATCACTTTTTACCCCATGGGTTCAGAGGTTTGAGTGAGTCACTGTGAGCTAACTAGGAATTAGGCCGACAGCTACTAAAGGTGTGGGTTGCCCTTAGTCTCTCACACTCTATGGTGCTGCTGTCCAAACACGCAGTCCTATTACCAAAGTAGGTACCGCATAACAAGAGGCTGAAACACCGATATCATAGTCCGAATATCCTGTACTCGCTGATCAGGAGTATAAGCCCAAAACTGCACTGTGTCCAGAATGGGCTCTGATGAAAGGGAGCATCTGAGAAGGAGTCATGGGTGGCTTTGGTATGTTTATAGTGTACCCCAGCAAATGCAGGAGTTCTGCCATTATCTGGATATGGGAGACGACAGCCAGGGATGAGCCCACCTTTAAAAGTCAGTTGTCGAGATAGGGGAAGACTGACATCCCTGATCTCCGCAGGTGAGTTTCAACCATGGCCATCCCCTCAGTAAAATACTGAGGGGTGCTGGTCAGGCCAAAGGGTTGCAGGGCAAACTGGAAATGCTTGTGGTTGACCATGAACCACAGGTAACACCTGTGAGCGGGCAGGATAGGAATGTGAAAATACTCATTCTGCAAGTCCAACGCTACCATCCAGTCTCCTGGGTGCAGGGCAGACAAAACCTGAGCCAATGTGAGCATCTTGAATTTCTCCTTCTTGAGGAAGGAGTTGAGGAACCATAGGTCTAGGATCGGACAAAGGTCTTTGTCCTTTTTTGGTACCAGAAAGCAGTGGGAATAACAACCATGACCTCCTTCTGGCATCAGGACCCTCTCTATAACTACCTTGGCCAAGACAGCTACAACACTCTTGCAGAGAAGAGAAAGATGATTGTCCATAAGACTATCTCGAGATGGTGGCAGGGGGGTAGGGCAGTCACGAAGGGGAGGGAGTAGCCCCTTATATCTGCAAAACCCACCTGTCTAATGTTATGGACAGCCAGTGGGCCAGGTGATGGCATATCATGCTGCCAACTGGACGTTGTGATGATATAAGTGCAGATTATGAGGGTGCAGCTCTGGAGGGGGGTGGACTGATCTGACCTCTGGCTGCCTGATCCACAAGGCATGTGGATAGTGTACTCTCAGCCACACAGGGTCTGTGGACCATGCACAGCATGGTAGCTGGGAATTGGCCCGGCTGGTAGCCTCTCCCATAGCACAAAAGGAGCAAAAAGTGGACTGAGGGTGGCGTGGGGCAGAAGATAAGCCTAAGGACCATGCCATAGCCCGACTGTCCTTAAAACGTTTGAGCGTCGAGTCCGCTTTGTCTCCGAAGATACGGGAGCTATTGAACGGTATGTCCAACAAAGAAGATGTGCCATCCCCTGAAAAGCCAGGCATGATGCCTATGGGCCTCGGCTGACGAAATAGCTCTGCCCAGCGAGTCAGTGGTGCCAAGTCTACAGTGAACTGTGCACTTTGCTGCATTTCTCCTGTTTTCTACAGCTTGAGAGAGCATGGGACCATAGGCAGCACTTGTGCATCGTTATTCCACAGAGCGTGGGAGTAGTGGCTGAAAAGGAATGCGATGTACACTGACCACAGTGTCAGGCTGGCAGAAGAAAACATCTTCTCAAGTGTCTCCAGTCTCTTGGATTCCCTATCCAGCGGAGTGGTAGGGAACAGGACAGGTTTGAATGGGAGGTGGAAGCCTGGACCACCAAACTCTCAGGGGTAGGGTGTTGCATGAGAAGGCTTGGGGAGGGGCAGTGGCGATACGCAATGGTCCTATTCACAGGAGTCCCTGTGTTGGGTTTGGACCAGGTACCCAAAAGCACATCTGTGAGTGCCTCATTAAATGGGAGGAGGGGTTCAGATGGGGAGACTCCCGGCTAAAGCACCTCTGTCAAGAAATTGGTCTTGACCTCCAGTGGGGGCAACTGAAGGTCGAGGACCTCCGCACCACCACTGCAAAAGAAGCTCCCTTCTCCATAGCCAAGATAGGGGGAGAACGCATGCCAGTATCTGGGGAAGGATGCAGCCACTAGCTTCACTCAGTTCCTCAATGTCTTGCTTATAAGGCTGGACTTCTTCAGGGTCCACTGACCCCTCCCGTTCCTCCCCAAGTGCAGGCCCATTGGAATAGGGCTCAGGATCTGATCTAGGAGACAAGGCTCTTGATACGGCATCAAGCGACACCACTCAAACTCTGTATCGGAGACTGGGATTAAAATGAGGATGGCACCACCGGTGCTGGGAGCGTCGCATCAGGAATGGTGCCGGAGAAGATTGAGGTGGTACGACCTGTGTTGTCCTGATCCAGGTGGATCCTTGGGGCCCCACTGGTACAGAGGCCAAAGCTGCAGGTGCAGAACTAGCAGGGGCCTTTCCCAACCATGCAGGGCCCCAAAGGCATGCTGGAGGCACCCCCTCCAAATATGGGGCATATGGCATCATTAAATTCCTTTAGTTGAGCAGTGGTCGCTCTGGCTGCCGGAAACTCAGGGAAGCGCAGTCGGCCCAGGTGCAGGCTTAACTGCAGAGAGAGGCCTAGAATGAAGACGTTCCTGCTCTTGCCAGCCCATGGATGCTAAGGAGTTGAAGCATGCTTTGACTTAATTTTCTTCTTGCGCCAAGACTTAACCGAACGTCCCAAAGATTACGAATGGGACGATGACCTCGGACTCCACGATCGATCCTGGGACCTTCCTCTCAACCGGGACAGCGACCGGCACAGTTGCATGAAGGGCTACCATTAGCTTGAGGGAGCTCTCCCTCAAAGCCTTTGGATTAATCGAGTGGCAGTCGGAGCACCATTTTGGGTCATGATTGTGCTCGAGGCACCACAGGCAAACAAGGTGGGGTTCTGACACTGACATCAGCTGGTGACAGGACCACAGGGTTTGAAGCCGACCTTTTTTGATGATATCCTGCCACACCAGGAGGAAATACTCAAAAAAGGCTCAACAAAACATTGAAAAAGCACAGTCAAAAAGTGACTGAAGGGGTAGCTCCTCTCAGATCTGCACTGGCTGGCGAAGAAAGAAAAGAACTGACAGCGTGCTTGGGTGGCGCCTATATAAGTGCCACGAACATCATTTCCAGCGCGTACAATGTCAATGATGCACACGAAGCCAATCAATGGCACCTCCCGGTGCGCAGGGGTACTGCTCATGGTAAAAATCTTCCGGATCCAGTCTGACGCCTGGGATAATTTTAAGGTAAGGATTCTGCAGCTAGAAGTTTCTATCAGATACGTTATTTCGATAACATGGTTGGAATCAATTATCATGTGTAGGGATTTGATAAACATTTTTTTTTGTTGACAGAATTGCCCCAGATTTGATTCTTCCTCATTTTCTTTAAAACGTGTGGAGTGGGGTCTCTGCTTCAGACTTATTTTAAAGGGGAAAGATCGACTAGTACAATTCTGCACACTCTTTGAAGCACGACAACTCATATCTCATAAAACCTGAATAATTGACACTCTATTGTAATGAGGCCTCCATAAAACAGTGATGGCAAAGTATGGGTGGAGATTATCTATAACAGCATGATCGGTCTGCCCAGCATTCTCCCAGCCTAAACCCAAGATTATAAGTGTGGACAATCTCTGGCTGCTTGCACAGCCTGCTCGCACTCTTCGCTGAAGGGTGTGGCCAATTTCCCCCACATCAATCAGGCGAAACAGCGCACAAACCACCAACTCTCAGACTTGGGGGTTAAAAGGCCGCTTTAATAGAACAGGTCTGGACAATAAAACCTCGGCATTTAGCCTTACAAAACTAGATAACACCTCACTAATACATAAACACATCCTAAAAATCCCACCCACACCCTCTACAAAACTTACCCCTCATCAGTGCACCCTTTCCATCCCCACCTTGCCCCGACCAGACCAGCACACCATCTGTCCTGCTGTCCACCTTCTGTATTTCCCTTTGCCTTTTCCTCCCTTTTGTTCCTTGTCAAAAACTCCCTGACATCTCAACTTTGTGCATCCGTACCCTTCCCCCCCAAAGCATATCTGTAAAGACCCCGCCACACAGGAAAACCCGACAGGCGTTTTCCTGCCCCACCAAGAAATCATGACCTTTACTGCTGATCCCATAACTTCACTCCCAACAACTCTGATATCTTGATCCGAAACTCCAGCAAATAATGCTCATTGCCCAAAAACGATAAATGTACACCATCCAGTCTAAACAGGTGTGGATCTCCATGAATGATGTCACCGTGCTGTAGAACCGAAAAACCTTCAGCCAAACAAAAACCCTGCATCTCCCTGTTCACCTTCCTCCTCTGTTTCTCAATACCTTTAAATGAATTTGCTCCCCTCCAAACCCTCCTAGGAATGAATTCTGTCCAAATGATATGTGTCCCCGACCACCTCTGTCTAATCATCAAAAGATCCATCTTCATGGCTTTCAAAAGTCCTATGCCTGATAAAGCTACCAAATCATTTTCGCCTAAATGCCACTAATGATCAGGACACACCCCTTGAGCTAATCTTTTTGAAAGGAAATACAACAATTCACCCCACCTCATACCGCTTTTATCCATCCAAGATATCCTAATTCTGGCCACGTCCAAACCCAACTGTCTTCCAAAGTGTCTTGATGATGCCTGTTTCTCCGCCCACCGAACGAACGAATGCCCTACTATCCAGACCGAACAAACTGCTCTGTGAGGGCCAGCTACACAACCTGTAGGCAGAATAAAAAATGAAAAAACACTACCTAATGAACTAAGACTAATTAACTACATACAACAATCCTCAAACAGACTCGTTCTAACATAGGGCCGAAAACACTGAGACTTCCTGCGCCCCAAATCCATTATTGCCCTGTCTGAGAACCCACGCTGCCGAGCCTCTGTAGCAGCCCCGATTCTGAAGGAATGAGTACCATAAAAACTTGGATTCAAACCCAACCTCCTCAGACACATCTTCAGAACTGAAAGCAACTGATGAGACTTCAATGTAGAACCATCCTTGTGGACAAATACCAACCTAGAACTCGCCGGCAACTTACGAGCAAAGGACCACCAACAGTACACTGGCCCCTCGGGAGATTGCACCCCTCGCAATACCACCTCCCTACCCTTACCCAACTGGTCCGCTTTTGAAGCCCGTAACCACAAATAAACGCCACATTGCATTTCCTTGACCTCCGAGCATAAGATACCTTCCTTACCTTTTAAACCCAAAAGCTCTGAGACTCTAAATACTCCGTGAAAAAGCCATGACATGCATAATGCCTTTAAACTCACCTCCCACTGGGAAAAACAAACATCTTTCAAGACCAAAACAATTTCTTTTAACAACTGTGACGTTCTAGGGCGTCTCTGATCGCGCCGGCACCCCCCTCCCTAGCCCATCCCGCAATAATCCTCCTACAAATTTCGCCTTCCATTGGATCATAACCCCAAAAATACTTACCGTAAAAAGAAATACCAGACAACTTACCAGATATACTTACAGCAGACAAACCCAACTCTATCTGCTGCATAATAAAACAAACTGCATCCTCCCGCCTTTCATTAATAACCAAAACCCCATAAGATCTTCTAACCGCCCCTGATTTAATGAATTCAGACCAAGCCCAATCGTAACTTTGCCGCGTAGGAGGGGCTGTAGACTGCTGAATCATCTCCAGCATCCTCACATTCCGATCTCCCATAATGCCCCAGGAACTGTTGTCTTCTGCACGTCCGCTCCCGGTGCAAGCCCACAGAATCTCCGCCACTGCAAATGAGATAGCGCATCGGCAATATCATTATTGACACCTGGAACATATCTGGCCTTGAACATTATATTGAACTTCAAACATGTCAATAAAAACAATTGCAGAAGACGTAAAACTTTTTCATCCTTGGCTATCTGGTAATTAACCAAGTTCACCACTGTCTGATTGTCCACGTTGAAAACCACGTTCCTGTTAGCTAATGCATGACCCCAAATAGACAATGCCACCACCAACAGGAAAAACTCTAAGGCCCATATTTATACTTTTTTAGCGCCGCATTTGCGACGCTTTTTGACGCAAAATGACACACATGCGGCGCTAAAAAAGTATAAATATGGGCCTAAGAATCCAATACTGTGGTGAGCCTCTTTCCATGCCGTTGGCCAAGCCTCCGCAGCCCAATGCCCATCCCAAAAAACTCCAAAACCATGAGCGCCTGCTGCATCAGAAAAAATTTGGACTTGCCAAAACCAATCTGCATCCTCCACCAGCATCGTGACTCCGTTGAAATCCCATAGAAAGGCAATCCACATCCTCAACTCCTCCCGAACACTTGCCTGCAAATGGACATGATCGTGAGGCAAAACCGCTCCCCTAATAGCAAAACCTAACCTTTTACAAAAAGCCCTTCCAACTCTCACAACTTTGCAAGCAAAATTTAAATGCCCAAATAAACATTGAACCTGCCTCAACTCCAATTTAGGTTTTTGTACTGCCTCCTCCAGCAACCCAATCAATAACTGCACTTTGTCAGTAGGCAAAAATACTTCAATTTTTTGCAAATCCAATTCAATTCCTAAAAAAACTCAAACAATTTGTAGGACCTTCAGTTTTTTCAGACGCTAAAGGAACTCCTATCTCCAACATGACTCTCAGAAAAACAGACAACACCTCCTCACAATCACTTGAGTCAGAAACACCAACGAAAAAGAAATCATCCAAATAATGAGTTACAAGTTTATATCCTGTTCTAATCTGAAAATACCATTGTAAAAAGGAACTGAACATTTTAAACAATGAACACGAAACAGAACAGCCCATAGGCAACATTCTATCTACATAAATGGCACCTTCAAACTGCATACCAAGCAAAGAAAAATCATCCGGATGCACCGGAAGGAGCCTAAAAGCGGATTGAATGTCAGACTTTGCCATCATTGCCCCACTACCACACCGTCTCACCAATGCAATTGCCTCATCTACTGACACATAATGCACTGCAGAATCTTCTGTGGCAGTAAAGTCATTAATGGATGCACCAACCGGCCAAGACAAGTGATGGATCAAGCAAAATTCACATTGTTGTTTCTTCGGCACAACACCCAATGGGGAAATGGTCAAATTGTCCAGAGGCCAACAATCAAATGGACCAACAATTCTACTGAGGACAAGCTCTTTCCTCAATGTTTCCCTCACAACATCCGGATGATGTAATGCCGATTTCAAATTCCTTGCCCACCTCCTGTTTTGTGGCCCCTGATAACAAAGCCTAAACCCAGTGAAAATCCCCACCACAGAACCTTCGCTTCAGACTCCTTGGGATAACTTAGCAATCACCAACCTAGTGCATCCAGCTTAATAGGTGTAGGGCCCTTTACCTGCCAAATACTGTACGTGGCCCCTACCCCTGTCACCCCCTCTCCCCTGCGATCCCTGCCAACCCCGGTGCATGCCCACAAGGCATTAGAAAAATTGGAGGATGTCTACATCCACAACTTGAGCAGTCATGCCTAAATTTACACTGCTGCCTCGTGCACCCTCCGCTATTAAAGGACCAGCAAGCCCCATTTTGTGGCAATTGACCCCTTGCAGCATTCCCCACCCCATAATGGGTGGGATGGCCTGGAAAGGGTTTATACTGTAAAGGTAAACCACTAGCCGTATGCATGACTGGCACATTCCGTGCCGTCCTCAACCACTGCATCCATAATTCATTATCAATTTCCCCCCATTCCTTATCTGGATAAACAGCCATTCTGGCACGAAATTCCTCATCGTATCGAAACCGGCCAAAACTACCATAATCCATTTGAGCCCGCCGAACAATATCCATGTATTTAAATAAAGCCACACACTGATCTGGAAAGCGTTCACAGTATACACTGGCAAAAATAAAAAATGCCGAAGTCCAATTCTCAATTGTAGTGGGTACTTTGGGCCTGCGTGCCAACTCCCACTCTTCTTCTTTCGACCCTTCCTTGGCCTGAATCTCCCTGCGCAACAGTTTAAATACATCAATTAACTTCCCCCTGCAAATTTTGTCCTTCAAAGATTGAGTGAGATGCGCCCCCAAAGGCATCCACACTCCCATGTACGGAAGCTTTTTATTCTTCACACTTCCACTGCACTTTCAACTTGACTACCAGTACCTTGATTCTGGGCCAAACGCTCCGGTTCTGCCCTACCTGAACTTACCACCAAAACACTTACCTCCAAGTTTGCATCCTTTTGAACCAATTCATCTTTGTCCGAATTTCCCACCTGAACACCCATATCTTTGACCAATGTCCTCCCAACAGATGTCCCTGTTTCAAGAATGACCCCTCTACCCATGCCCGAAATAGCACTTCTCTCCTCATCTCTTGGTAAATTTCCGGACAAGCAGGTCAGCTGACTCTCTCCACCTTGACAATCGCTCCGGACCGCCGCCTTCCTTTGCTCCGGTAAAACACCAAAACTCTGAATCCTGTTATTCCCTTGCCCTCCTAAACCCCCCCTCCTTCCCAACAAGTAAACCTTCATACTCATTGACCTCATTGAAATCCAAAAGTTTGTTTTCAATACCAATGTCCTACACCAAACCACCAGCGCTCCAGCTGGTTGAAGGCTCCTCATGAACAACGCTCTGCCCTCCCTTTGCTCCGGTGTCTTAGGGGTATTCCAACCCCCACCGAGGGTCCTTAGTTGGGAGCAGGCCGCCCAAGCTCTGCCTCTGTAAAATGCTCTTCATGCCCGCCCAATGCATGTGAATTGCCACACCCAGGTAAACAAACTGAAGCACCAGGGTGCCAAAACTCCAACCTAACCTGTGCCCTACCTGCGCTACCACTAACATCTGCTTCCCCGATTAATATACCTTTCATGCCAACTTCACCTTTATCAATAAATTCAACAAGCTGCCCTGTGTGAAACACTGTCCGATTTTCCACATCCCAATGTTGCACTTTGTGCAACATAGGACTAACCTATCTGGGCACAAATTGCACTTTTTCGCCATGGCTAACTATGGGGTGGACACCAACCAGACCAAAATTAGGCACACTACCACCTTCGCCCAACCTACACTCCTCATCCGAATCCGACAAAACAACAATCGGCTCCTGCCGATCAGCGATGGTCGCCGCCATCTTGGTTCCCATACCTCATGCACTTTCCTAATAATAACCCCTCCCCTCGGTAGCTAACCATCTCCGAGGGAAGTGGGGCTTGCTTTTTTTTCTCCCCTCCCAGCAAAACAAAACAGGCGTATGCACACTCGCCTGGTCCCCCATGCGGCCAGATGCTGCCACCGCACTCGACTCCGCAGCACCTCTCCCTCGAGAGGCTACACGCTGCCGTATAGAAGCGCCTGCACGCCGCGCAAATCTTGTGCTGCCTCTCTTGGCACCTCCAACGCACCGAGGTGAGTCACTGCCCACAAACCTTTCGGACAAAGCGGAATCATTGACTGACTCTGCATATTTCCGTCCCATAACGCTCTTCTGTCTAAACTTTTTCGAGGAGCGAAAAGGTGATGCACAAGCCATAACGACCACCCCCACGCCCTCTGACGACACCCTCTTAGGCCTCTTCAAGCCCACCCATGCCTGCTCCAAAACCCCCTGCTGAAGAAGATCCTCCCTGCCCTCCTCCTGCAAAACCTTCAAAGCCTCGATAACCCTACTTGAATTATCTATCACTAACATATAAACAAAAGGTACCAATAAAAATGCAATTAACCTACTGCTAAATCTAAGGCCTACCTCACAAGAATAGCAAAAACAAACTACCCTGGGTGTGGCAAAATGGCCAAAGAGGCAGCCCACGCCCTGCCCCTTCAATATATAGCCACACCATAAACCCACCCTTCCGCCCCATTGAACCAATCGAGATTTGCATGGTGTACCACCCACGCCTAATCTGCCCGGGGGGAGACCGGGCAGGCCGTCGCTCCCCCAAAGCCCCCAGAACGAGACTCAGTATTCTATGGTTTCCACACAGGGTGCCTCAACAGATGCCCTTGTGCACTCTTATCCACAAGGCCTCTGTGTGTCCTCCCTGCCCTCCTAAAACTGTAAACCACACCATTCATGCTTTCCAAAGGTGGTTCCATTGTGCATGCAAATCCCACACCCTGCAGCACAGGTCTCCATGATTGCCAGGCTAGCAGTTCTTGTTTACTGGTGTTCCTAGGGGGTCGCGTAGCCACACTGACAGAGGGGCAGAGATCCCTAATGAACTTCGGCCATGGTTCTTCTTGGTGGGCTCTACTTCCATAAGCATACATTTTAATTTAACAGTTTACATTACCCAGTGCCTTTAAGTTCTTATTGTAACTCTCAAGGTGACAGAACCAATTCGTGGGTGATGTGTTTTAAAGAAAGTTTTAATAACATATGCTTTGCAAAGACATATTAAGAAAAGGGAGCTTGATCGAGAACGGCATGTGTGGAAAGGTGATCTAACCAGGGAATTGGAGGTTTGGGTGGGCTCCCACCTACTGTGGTAGAAATCGAGGTCACATTCTCCTGCTCTTGTCAGTCACTTATTTTTTTGTTGAACATCTTTATTTAAAGTGTGTTGTAGTTTATTTTGTATCTGTCACCAATATTGGACCCTATTCACAAAGGTATTTCGAGGTGTAAACAGAAGTTTATAGTAAAAATATGGCATTGTGGGCATTCACAAACTCTGATCTGACCCTTTCTGGAAATTTTTGTAAAGTTGTTTTCAAACTTTTTCACAGTTACATCTCCTTCGTCAATTTGTGAGCTAATTTAGTTAGCATTTAGTTTTGAGTGTGGATACACTTGTATTCAACACAGTTATATTTTTTTAAATGTAAAGTACTGACCTACAATGTACGTTACCCCACTATTATTTACAAACTTTTTATAATGACGTTGTTTCTGGCACACTGTAAAGACGTGGATCCGTCCTATATTCTCTTCTCCTTACACCATATCATTGCTTATATGATATGCAATAATTCTCTAATTTTCCATTTTGTGTTTTTAAGGTTATGGAATGGACAGTATTCATGAATCCTCAAATCCAGTAGAAGCCGTGAGAAAATCTGAAGCAATATTTGTTGGTACATTTCATTTTTGTATCCTATAAGTCTTTCAGTATATGTCATTTTTGTTGGAATTTCCTGCAGTGCAGAATTTGCTTTCTTGAATCCTTTCAAGCGATAGGGAATTTTTGACTTTCATTGTGTCATGCTTGTGTTAAGATGTTATGAATTTATTTTGGAATACTCATGAGAGTCCAAAATGCATAACCTCAAGCAGTAACATACATTTTCCATCATCAATTTTTCCACCAGTTTTAGGGAGCTTTGGTTGCGTTTTTTATCCATCAAAAACAATGTAAATGTTACAGCAAATAAAACTGATCTGGCCACAACATGCAAAAAAACAGAAACATTACCCATGACTATTTACATATCACACAGAATCCCTGCAGCTTTTTCTTGAGGGATTCATCTAGATAATCAGACCACATCCATAGAAGAAAAAGTTACTTGCCCTCAGAAACAATATTTCTGGTGGATACTCTTATTTACCTGCAGATTCCTCAATTTTTGAATATTCCCAGATAGCATGCTGGATCTGGAAATCATGAAATAGCACAATAGGTGGCATCTGTTCCATCTTGTCCTTGGTTTACTGCCTGAGCATGTCGTCCCTGGAGCCCTTAATAAGTGTTCTGACACCCTGATGTTTAAGTTCTTCGTCCTTTTTCTTAGAGGCAGAAAAACAAAATAAGCTTACTTCAACACTGAACTTGCAGTGCAACAACTTTAACTTGGAACTTTACCATTCAGATTACTATGACTATTCCTCAGAAAGGGGAGGTGGGAAGATTGGTGAGGAATCTTCAGGTAGAGTATCCACCAGAAAGATTGTTACCAGAGGTAAGTAACTTTTTTTCTGACAGATATTTTCCTACTTGCAGATTCCACATATTTTGAATAGATATCACAGAACTGACCCCTCCCAGGTAATGGGTCTGAAGGCATGGTGACACCAGAAAATCATGAAGCACTAATGAGCAAAATGGATATCCTATCTCTCTTCTGAGTCAAAGCAGTAATGCTTGGTGCATGTGTGAAGTGAAGGCCATGTCTCCACACTGCATGTATCCACTATTGGCACTCCCCTAGCCAGTGCCAAAGAAGATGCCTTTGCTCTGGTAGTGTAAGGAAATGTCTCTTTTTGCATGATCGCCCCCAAAGGTTTGGACTGATGCTGCTGGTTGTTTGGCTTTAAGAGTGCACTGAGGTCTGCAAACAAGATTTCAGTGCCAGTGCTCTTACCCTCAAAAGTGAATGTTTAATTGACTTATACCAATTGGCATAATGAACTGGTATATGGTACCAGGGGTACACAGGGCCTGTAAGTTAAAGTGTCCCTCATGGTCTGCAGCACTTATTGTGTCACCATGAGTGTGACAAAGTAAAACATGTCTCCCAGCTTGCCAATGCAGACTGGTAAAGCAGTTAAAACTGCTAACTTGACTTTGCCATTTAAACTAATGACAAAGTCCAGATCTACCTTTTAAAATGTGTAAGTCACCCCCTAAGTTAGGTCTGTTGAGCCCTAAAGCAGGATGCTGTATATTAAAAAGTAGGACGTGCTTTTATATGTACAAAAGATAATAGCCCCAAGTTGTCCTTTTTACTGTGGAAAGGCTAGGAACCCCTTTGGTGAGAACAGGGTTACACGCTGACAGCGCAGCTGTGCTAACTTTTGAGAGTGACTACTAAAGTTGGTACTTAAAGTATAGAAAGAATCATTATATTAAATGGCTTGATGCCCAAGTCGAATTTAATGTAACTTTTGAATAAAAGGCAACTTTAGAAAGTTGCCATTCTGTTGTCCAAGTTTTCCAGTGGCCATTTGCAGATGCTGGCTTCAGGACGGCCTTCTGTCCCCCTGGGGAGAAGTGTGAATGGCATCCAGGAAAGGACTCACAAGAAGCTAGCCACTGGGAGAGATGTTAACTCTCCATGACAGGAAGCCACACACGGTGTAAGCCCAAAAGGCGAGCTTCAAAGATTAAGCCACCTTTGAAGTGCAAATGGTGGACACACATGAGTGGGCTGCCCTTTTTTCCTGGTGGACAGGTTGGTGTCAGGGACAGAGAGAGGGGAAATAGTTGCCAAACTAATATTTCCATGGATGTTTAGCCCTGAGGTAGCCACACCTCTAGGTTGGGCTAACAGGCGTCACCCACTGAGCGAATTGTTCTCTCACCATGGAAGCATAGCATACTCTGGGATAGCTAGATGCCACACATTGCAGGAAGTTGTCATCAGGCAGGAGGGGACCTGGTAGCCTACTGGCTAGTAGTCACCACAACCCTCAAGGGCACGTTGTGAGCATACATGTGGCACCCAATGCATCCAGACCTCCGATCACATCTTTACTAGACAGAGGGCCATAGAAAGACTGCCCTGCTCTTTCCTAGACCTGGTAAAGAGAGGCTTCACCAAAGGCTTGACTCAAGACAGGTTTGTTAATTTAATACACAAGGAGGTCCCTCAACCACAGCATATAATTAACCATATTTTTCTAACAGGCAGCATAAGCTCGGATTCCTTCTGGTGGTTCCTTTTTGGCATAGGCATAAAAGATTTTGATGCAAACAGTCCACCGGGACATTGTCCTCTACTGGACTGCCTTGCCCTTTTTTTTGCCCAATTATCAGACAAAAAGGTTGGTCATCTGATCTTAAACCTTTAATTCTGTTGATGTAACAGCTAACCGCCTTATGAGGGGCCTACCTGTGCAGCCTATTCTCCTCCTTGGTGTGATGGGGAGGAGGAAAAACATGGGAAGCGTAATTGACTGACCAATATGGAACACACCTTTGCCAGGAAATCACTGTAGTGCTTAAAATCAATTTGAATAGAAGAAAATGAGGGACAGTCAGACACATATCACTTGCAATTCACAGACTCACTGATCTGAACTAATGGCCATGAAAAACACTGTATTTTATGTCAAAAGCTGCAACTGGCAGGTATACATAGGCTCAAACAGATCCCCCATTAAGAATGTTAAAGCCAAATGAAGTTCCCTTCCTTGCACAATGAAATGTGATTAAGGAAATGTGCGATAGCCCCTTCATAAATCTCAAAACTATTGTGGCCTTGGAAAAAAAGGTTGGTCAGGCAAAGAGATAAACACTGATAGGGCTGCAACATAGTCCTTAACATGTGTCCACTACACAACTTTGCTGTGCCAATGAAAGAGCAACGTGTGACATGCAGAAAGATGTTCCTTGTGGTGGGGGGTTCCATATTCTCATTCACATAACAGGAAACAAATCGGTTCCACCGTGTGGCCTAAACCAACTTAAGGTAGGGGTGACGTGCTGAAAGAATGGCATCGACCACATCCAGCGGTAGATTAAATGAACTCAGCTGCCTCCCCTCAATCTCCTGGCATGAAGGTGAGGAATATGGAGATTGAAATGTGAGGCTAGCTCCTCCGATTGCAACAGAAGATCAGCCGTGAGCAGGAGCTGAAGAGGAGACACAGGGAGAGTGTCAGGTCATTATTGGACTACCTGTCAGGGGGAAACATCCTGAACAACTAGGTCTAAACCACTACTTGCCTGAACCACTACTGCTAAACAACTAAAAAGTCTCTACAACTAAGTACTGAACAACTACTGTCTAAACAACAATTGTGCCTGAATAACAATTGCCTGAACAACTAATTTTAAGCTACGTTTTTCTTTTTGTTTTTTTTATGGTTTATTAGTTGCTTAGAATTTATATATATATATATATATATATATATATATATATATATATATATATATATTTAAATATATATACGTTGTTTAGAATATATATATATATATATATATATATATATATATATATATATATATATATATATATATATATTAGAATATATATATATATATATATATAAAGTTGTTTAAAAAACAAAAAGAAAACCTTACCTTAAAATTAGTTGTTCAGGCAATTGTTATTCAGGCACAATTGTTGTTTAGACAGTAGTTGTTCACTACTTAGTTGTAGAGACTTTTTAGTTGTTTAGCAGTAGTGGTTTAGGCTATAATTGTTTAGGACCTAGTTGTTCTGTCACATATTCCCTGTCAGGCACTGCCAGATGGGCCGGCTTGACAGCACCAGTTGTTTGGTCTTATCATGGCTCATGGGATCACAGAATGCACTCCACATATTTGCCCTTGCAACCCAGCCCATCTGTCAGTGCCAGGCTGCCTGATGGGCCATTTCAACACTGCAGGTCTGTGCACCTCACCCTCATTGGCCAATCTAGGGGTGACCAGAATTACTTGTGCCCATAGAGGCCTCTGATCTCTAGTTTCCTCTGATGTGCACCCCACCCTAAAGCAGAGGCATCGCTTACTGTTCTTGCAACTGCTGGGAGTGGGCAAATTGATTCCTGCATCACAATTGCTCATGGAGATCCATTGATGGCAGTCCCATGATCCCCAACCTGGAACCATTGCAGACACACAAGCCTTTGGAAGGTCATCTAATGTCAGCATGCATGTGTGACCAACAAAATGAAGGGAGCCAGCAGACTCAACAGCCAGCAAACCTTCCGAACTGGAAGCTGAGCTCCTCCCCAAAACGTCTGAATCATATTCCAAACCTCTCAGCTTCAGTGGGGAAGAAGGAAGGCCCTGAGATATGCTGTGTCCAGTACTGCCACCATAAACAGCAGAAGCGGGGAGGGAATCTGGTGCGACAGGGCGAGATTGCTGAAAAAGCCGAAGTTGAACAGCAGGAATGCTGTGAAGGTCAAGTGGATGAACACCAGCTGTGGTGAGCCTGCCTTGAGCAGACAAATGTCCGGGTATGGGAATGCCAAGATCCCAACTAGTGTAGATTTGCTGCAACCACTGTCATCAGGTGGGGCAAAGACCATGGGTGCCAATGTTAATCCAAACGAAAGGCCTGCAGACTGGTAGTGGTTGGAGCTTGCCACACAGTGTGGGTACTTCAAGTGTGACTGCAGGATTGGTATGTGGAAATATGCATCCTGTAATGCGAGGGGCATCATCCAATCTTCCAATTACAGCAATAAAAGCACCTGAGCAAAAGAAACCATCTTGAAACCTTCCTTGTGAACTAAGGAATTCAAGAGTCGGAGGTCCGGGCTCAGATGCAGACTGCCATCCCTTTTGTAACAAGGAAGTAACAGGAATAACATCTCTGGCCAATTTCCAGCTCTGGGACCAACTTCTTGGCCCCTTTCTGTAGAAGTGCTGCAATCTACTGCTGGAAGATGCAAGTGTTATCTTCTGATCGGAGTGAGGGAACTTCGAAAATAGAGTGGTTTTCTGTTGGAAAGGAAGGGTGAAGCCAGTTTCTATAACTTGTAAAATCCACTAGTCCACCATAATAGCCCTCCATGGCTGTAAACAGAGCAACACTCTTATCGTACATATTTTCTTCATGGGAAACTATAGTGGCTTTCCAGATGGTGCAGGGAAGGAGGAACAGTAGCAGGGGGGGATGCAGGGCTGGCACTTACCATGGTCTCTGTGCTGCTCAAGAAATTTGTTCTCTGCTGAATGAGATAGCTCTCTGGAATGACCTCAAAACTAGAAATATTGGGCCTGATTACGACCTTGGCGGATGGATTACTCGGTCACAAAAGTGGCAGCTATCCCGACCGCCGTTTTACAAGTTCCATAGGATATAATGGAACTTGTAATATTACGGACAGGATATCCGTCACATTTGTGACGGAGTAGCCCATTCACCTAGGTCATAACCCGGTCCTTAGTCTGTGAAAGTCTTGTGCAGTCAAGTCAGACATAAAAAATGAGCCATGAGGCTCGATCCACATTATATCTTTTTGAGGGCTGAATCAGCCTTGATGCTGAAAAGGTGCAACCCATCAAATGACATATCCACTTCAGGACATTCCCCAAGAAGCCAGATGAACAGTGCTGTAGAAAGCCACCTGGGCTCTACAATACTTTGTTGCCCGCAAGGTTGCGGGGGTGGCTTTCGGCCCTAAGTAATAAAGGAGAGGGGAGCTGAGACCTGGCAGTCCTCCCTCAAGACAGACAATGTGTGCTGCTTTATTGAGTAGCTCTGCTGCCGCATAGCGCCCCGATTACATTGGCGATGAGGCGGGATCGGGACACCACAGCCCAAGGTGTCTGTGTTGGACGATCCCCGACACAACGGAAGCGGCGCGCTGCAGCGCAAACACAGAGCAATCGGCGCTGGGGCGGGCAGAGAAAAAAAAAGGCAAACAAACACAGACAAGAAGCCGGTGCGGCCTACCTCAAGGAGGTGCATCGGTCAAGAGGAAAGAAGGACTCATCAGCCTGGTGCCAGAAATCATTTTGCTTCGGCACGGCAGAAGCGCCCCCTTCCCCGGGAGGCACTGAGCACAAGGACCCGCTGAGGTGCCCACACAACTGCCTGTGGGAATACCGGCAACATGAGGTGAGAGACGCTGTGGCCCAGAGCGGCATTCTACCACCCCATCTCCCGTGTCACACTTGCGCTACCCTTCACCGCAGTGGTCCTGCGCTGAGCTCACACACTGAGGGCCTTTATTTGCTGCACTCTGAATCTGCACTCCCATATAACCTGACTCTTGGGCCATGGAAGGCTGGGACCGTGTCGACTGTACCAAGAGTGGGCAGGACACAGTTTGAGGGGTCTCTGCATGTGGCTGCGTAACGGCTAACCGTGGATAACACTTCACAAGATCTCTGAGGAGGAGAGACACCAGAGAGGGGACGCCGGTATCATATTCCCTACCAAGGAAAATAAATCAGGTCACCTACGACAATGAGCGCACCAGAGCAACACCCCCCACCGGCGCCATCTAGAGCTCATTCGTCGGTGGTGGCATTGCCACCCTTCAGTCAGCTTGCGAATTCGGCTATGGCCGCGCCGTAGTGGCACCTATGGCTTGGCCGTCTGGAGAACTATTTTTGCGCCACGTGAGAAAAAGATGGCGCTGTGCGCAGATCATTGATGCTACATATGGGAGGTGATGAGCTCCACGAGCTGTTTGACTCTACCTGACACGGGAGACCCGACGGATTTTGATGCTGCGGTAACAGCGCTAAACAAGCATTTCGATCCTCAACTTAATCCCGACTATGAGAGGCTCAAACTGCGCCAGGCCCAGCAGACTGAGACGGAGTCAGTTGTCATGTTCTACGCGAGACTGCGAAAGCTGGCCAGAACATGCGTAGGACTGAACCAGCATGAGGAAATAAGGGTGCAGATAATTCAAGGGTGCCCTTCAAACATGTTGCGAAAACTGATCATGCGGCAGCCGGGGATATCCCTCGACGAGATCCTCATCCTTGCGCGCTCACACAAACTCTCCACCGTACAGGCGGATGGCATGGCAGCGGTAAGGGGACAGACCATGGCGGCAGCACCATCCCCACAGACGGTAGCTGTCAAAGAAGAGCAGATAGACAGCATTCAGACTCGCCCAAGCCCAGGACGGCAACCCAGTACCCCAAGACATGGGGAAGAGGTCTATGACAGCTGCGGGTATGAGCACAAGACTCCAGGCAACTGTCCTGCAAAGGGCAAAGTGTGCAACAAGTGCCGGAAGTCAAATCACTTTGCGAAAATGTGCAGGATGGGGAAAGGCAGGCCCAGAGATCCCAGAGGGAAGACGGCAGCAGTCAAACACATAGAAAAAGAAGTGCATGCGATTCAAGCACAAGGGGACACGAAGCTACCAGTGTACGATGAAGAAGAAGAGGAAGATGTGTTTGTCATATCATTTACAGGAGTAAGGCAACGTAAACGACGACCACCCCCCATGAGTACGGTCAAGATCAACAACACCCAGGCCTCGGTGCTCATCGACACAGGAGCATCAGTCAACGTGATGGACAATACGCTGTATCAGCAACTGTCTCCCAAACCACCACTATCGCCCAGCAACACCAAAACATATACCTATGGAGGACGAGACCCCCTCCCACTTCAGTGCACGATAGAGGTACTGGTTGCAAATGAAGGGCGCAGCACCCAAGCCAAATTCTACGTGGTGAAGGGAGATCGTGGCACTTTGCCGGGGTGCCATACAGCAGAGGACCTTGAGCTCGTGTTTTTTGCAGGCTAGATGTATGAGTCATATGCCAAATCCATCCTTCAGGATTTTCCCCAGCTATTCACAGGGCTGGGAAAACTCCGAGGCAAGCAGGTGAAGCTGCATATCGACGGAGCCGTGACGCCGGTGGCACTGAGACACCGAAGGGTGCCTTTTCATCTGCGCCCGGCTGTGGAGAAGGAACTACTGACGCTGGAGAACCAAGGGGTGATTGAGAAAGTGGATGGGCCCACTCCCTGGGTCTCACCACTGGTGATCGCGCCGAAGCGGAAACAACCAGGAGCCATCCGCCTCTGTGTGGATATGCGCCTACCCAATAGGGTGATCAAGCAGGAACGCCACATTACACCCACGATGGACGACATCATCACGGACCTCAATGGTGCACAGTGGTTCTCAAAGTTGGATCTCAATTCTGGTTACCACCAACTGGAACTGGACCCCGACAGTCTGAATATCACCACCTTCTCCACCTTCGTAAGACTCCGACGGTTCAAACGGCTGAGTTTCGGAGTCTTGTCCTCAGCAGAAGTCTTCCAAAATGCCATCTGAGAGACGCTGTCCAGACTGGTGGGGGTAATCAACCTAAGTGATGACATCCTGATATACTCTGAGACGAAGGAAGACCATCATCTCCGCATTAACGCCACCCTACAAAGACTCTCGGAGGCAGGCCTGACATTACACAAAAGCAAATGTGCTTTTTATCGCTCATCCATTGATTTCTTTGGGATACATTTTCTCAAAAGATGGGCTACAAGTAGATCCAAAGAAAGTGGAAGCCATCCGCCAAGCAACGACTCCCCAAAATGCCACAGAAGTCACGAGTTTCCTAGGGATAGCCACTTACTGTGGCAGGTTCATTCCCCAACTGGCCACAATGGCTGAACCACTAAGACAATTGACGAAGGTCTATCACAGATGGGAATGGACTGCTGAAGCAGACAGAGCCTTCCAGGACATAAAAGGAGCACTGCTGGATAAGGTAACCATGGTGTACTTTCACCCAGAGAAAAGGATGGAAGTGGTGGTGGATGCAAGCCCACTGGGGCTGGGAGCGGTCCTCATGCAAGAGCAGAATCCCCAAGAATGGACCCCGGTTGTGTACACTAGCAGAGCCCTGTCAGCAGTAGAGATGAGGTATGCCCAGGTGGAACGAGAGGCGCTGGCTATCAGGTGGGCATGCAAACACTTCCATCTATATCTGTATGGCCAGGAATTCCCAGTCGTTACAGACCACAAGCCGCTAGTGCCTCTGTTCACTGGCTCAATGAGATTAGCTCCCCTAAGAATAGAGAGGTGGGTGGTCCTGCTACAGCCGTACCATTTCACAGTCATCTACCGCCCCGGGGCAAGTAACCCCGCGGACTATCTGTCGAGGCATCCAGACAACTTCCCTGGGGGTTCCGGAGAGCGAGGATGAAGAAAAGATGGAAAGCTTTGTTAACCTGCTAATACAGGCGGCGTGTCCTGTGGCCTTGACTGTGGCAGAGCTAGCGGAGGAGTCAAACAAGGACCGTGTCATCACCCGGGCAAAGGAGGCCATGGGTCAAAACAGGTGGAAGCATTTCCTGGAAGGGTTAAAAACCTACGATCCAGAAGAAAGAGTGGCAATGCAAGGACTGTGGAAAGTCAGGGAGAAATTGTCTGTCGGCGGCGATGGTCTCCTGCTACAAGGTCAGAAGATAGTAATTCCCCAAAGTCTGTGGGACAGAGTGGTGAAACTAGCTCATCAAGGCCATCAAGGAGCAGCAAAAACAAAAGCGAGACTGCTAGCGAAGGTATGGTTCCCGGCCATGGACACAAGAGTAGACTCATTTGTGGGGAACTGCCACTCGTGTATCATCACATCTATTGACCCTCCCACCAATCCGGTGATTACTGAACCACCTTGCTGCCAGCCCTGGTCAAAGGTGAGCATGGATTTTGGGAGCTTTCCAGATGGCAAGCTCACAGTGGTCTTGGTTGACTCATTCACAAAATTCCCTGTAGTAGAGACAGTGGTCTCCACCTCGTTCGAGAATCTGAGGCCGGTATTGGAGAGAGCCTTTGCCACATTCGGCCTTCCGGATGAGATCCGTACTGATAATGGCCCCCCATTCGAAGGCCAAGACTTTAAGACCTTTCTGGTTGAACTAGCCATACGCCATCGCAAAATAATGCCATACTGGCCACAGGCAAATGGCAACGTGGAAAGGTTCATGCGCACTTTGAATCGAGCATTGAGAATCACCGTAGAAAGGGGTGACGGCATCGAATGTAGTCTCCAACAATTCCTGCGTGCCTATTGGCAAACACCACACAGCACCACTGGGTGTGCTCCCACCGCCCTGCTGTTCAAAATTGCCCCGCATGAATGCCCTCCCGGCTGGACCTTGTTGGGAACTGCCAGCACAGGATGTGGCCACCACACAACAACGGCGAAAACAAGTCAACGACCGGGCCACGGCCTGAAGAAGAACGCGATCCCTGGGTTTTCAGGTGGGCGACAAGGTGGTGGTGAGAAACCGATGACTAGGAGGCAAGTTCTTGACTCCTTTTGAGCCTGAGGTTTGGAGAGTGGTGCGAACCCAGGGGTCCATGGTGACCGCCCGATGTGGTGAAAGAAAGGTGACAAGGAACATTTTGCATTTCAAACGAGCGGGTGTGCCAGCGGATGATTGTCCAGAAACCGAAGAAGAGGATACCGTTGGAGAAGCTGACGAAGGAGTCAACGAGGGGTTAGGAGACCAAGCAGTGTCCAGCCAGATGGTGCCTCAGCCCGCTGAGGAAGACAGGGAGATGAGGTTGAGTAGTGGGAGTGAGAGGTATCATCTTCAGCCCAACCCGGCTCCCAGTCAGCGGCTTTGAGATTGTGCGTGCTGAGAGACACTGAAGTATAAGGTGACATGTGCCCCGGCAAGTATGGTGCCCTGAAGAGACTGTGAATAGTGTTGTCTACGACAGAGTCAGCGTGGAGGTTGGCAGGCCATCACGATGGCCAGGACCCGAGATGTGCGGAGAACATTTATCATCTTGTAGATGTATCTCAATCTATCTCTCTTTTCTCTTTTCTCTCTCGCTCTGCCTTTCTATCTCTCTCTCTCTATCTCTCTAGAGAAAAAAATCCTGGAGGGATGTAGAGAGCCATGCGGGCTCTACAATACTTTGTTACACGCAAGGTTGTGGGGGCGGGCTTCGGCCCTAAGTAATAAACGAGAGGGGAGCTGCGACCCGTCAGTCCTCCCTCGAGACAGACAACGTGTGCTGCTTTATTGATTAGCTCTGCCGCCGCTTAGCGCCCGGATTACAAGTGCCACATAAGTCTCCAGGTTTTGGCCACCAAATCCACAGTAACTTGACCTGCTCTGAGGATCTTCTTGGCAGCGTCTTACTCATCCATTACCATCTCAAGAAAGTTATCCTTCAAGTAATCTAGGTTCAGCACCACCATATGCACCATCTCTCACAGCACATGGATGTATCTGGCCAATAAGGAGGTGACGTTGATAGCACCAGACTCTCTGCAGAGAAAACTTTTTCCCCCATTTCTTCCAGCTTTGATTTTAAATCTGTAGTCGAGTAGGGAATGCCCAAGGTTTACATTTTAACATGAAGGAGAGTGCACCACGAGGCTCTCTAGTGAGGGATGAGTTGACAGGAACTCCAGGCCTCGTGGTGCCAGCCTAGGATGGCGAACAATTAGCCTATTCCCCGCTGGTGTTAAAGTGAACTTATCCCATGCTGCCTTGATAAGTTCCATTATTGCCTTTTTAAATGAGACCCGTGGCTATGATGATGTCAAGGCTGGTTGGAGGATCTTAGTCAAGACATCTGACTTGGCTTCTACCACTGTAAGGGGTAATTTGTGTACCTCTACAGCCTTCCTCTTTACCGCAGTAGAAGAACCCACGTCCTCAGCTGGGGGTTCTGAGGGGCATTTCATGTTCAACTCCAGAGAAGTATCAAGGCCACTGCCATTTTAAAGTGCCAAGTATTCTGCTGTCATTCTCTGCTGTAGGGAGCACAGTGGCTGTCTCACTGCTATCATCATCTCATGCAGGATTACCTGTGGCATCTGAATGTGGCCGGCACCAGACTCAAAGATGTTGTGCATTCTCTGCCAGTAGTCGTTTCTGGATAAGGACGTAGGCTGAATGTCATCCCTGTACCTGGCCTTCTTTATTGCCTTTGTGCTTGATGCCCTGAGTGCATCCGGAGGGCCTTAGTCTGAGGTATAGGTTCAAGAGGTGGTACAGTCCCCGGTTCCAGTACCAGTGGAGGGGCTACAGGTTGAGCTGTGGGTGCTAGGGTGGTTCTGGGTCTTTGCCCTGCCATGGATGTCTGGGTCAACTGGCACCAGGGAACTACCTGCCGGCGATGTTCCAGTTCCAGTGAGAGGACCCGTGGGAGCCATGGGACCACAGGTGCACTAAGGAAGAGTGCCATCAACGCCTGCCTGGAGGCAAGGAACTGCGCCGGGAACTCTGGGTGTGCTGGGAGGGGTCCCGGCGTCAGAGCTGGTGTCAGCACCGGTTCTTTAGCCAGAGTGACGTCCACCAAGTCGAGCTCCGGGGATGACTCTGCTGATGGTGGAGAGCATGAAGAAGACCGGCCTCTGGAGCCAGAAGTGCATCTAGATGAGCAGCCGTCCTGCCTACGTCGCTTCTTATTCTTTTGGTTTTGATAGAGGACTTGGAAGAGGGCAACGCACGCAATCTCGACCTGGAATGCTTTTGAGCGCCTGACGCTTCACTGTTTACATGGCTTGGATTGTGCTTCGTCGCCGAGCACAGGCAGCTCTGTGGGGTTCTGAAATGGACATCTGTGCATGACAGGAGCGGTAGGGCGTAAACCCTGTCTTTTTGGGAGGTGATGTTTCCATAGCACTGCAAAAATATTTAGGTAGTTTGCGAAAAATATCCAGGAGAGCAGTCCGGGATCCAATTCGAAGGAAATAGACATAAGGAAACTGACATGAGGGTGCTGGGATGGTGCCTCATGGCTCCGATGACAGCATGTCCGAGCCGCAATCAACACAGAGACGGAGCCAATACCTCCTCCCAGCATAGGATGGCTGTTGCGAGGTTTCTGGATACAGTTTGGTCTCTGGGGATATTCAAAATATGAAGTATCTACAGACAGAATATCTATAAAAAATGACTAATGAAAGGCCACATGTTTTACACTTCAGATATTCCAAGTATAAACTCAGATAAACCTTGTCTGCAGACACTTTAAACATCACTTCAGCCGACTGTGTCAAAACTCTTAATCAGTCGAAGACGTTTCACACTGCGTGGGCTAAAAATGTAAAACAATTTTAATGTTATGACAAAAACAACCACTTAAGTTTGCGGTAGAATTCTTTGCAATACAACACATCGCATTGAAACGATTAAGGATCATTAATTTGAAGGTTATGTGTGTTCATCGTTTATAAGCATGAAACGTTGGAGAACAAAAATCTGGGTTTAAAAAATCATAAATACCAGAAAATCGGAAGAAAAATTGGGAATGTGACGGATAAGTATAATTGGTTATGAAGTTGGGTAAACAATTACAAAGGAACTGAGAAGTATAAGTGTTTCAGTGTTAGGACGCTAAAGGGAAGACAAGTATGTAAAAAAAAAAGGGTGAAAGTTAAGGGTTAACACAAACAAAAACACCCTTATATAGTAAAGGAAGTGAAAAAAAAACAATTTAACACATGCAAACACAGGCATGCACAAATACATACAAAGGCGTGAAGAAATACTACTTCCTAACATTGCCCGCACAGATGCTGTTTCACAGATTAAGGCCAGACCTACTGCCTTTGCCAGTGCTAGAGAATAATTAGAAAAAACTAATTGCTTTCTGCATAAAATAAATATTGGGGATAAAGAATTGATCATAACAAACAGTGAGATGACTAAGTACTTTTCTGACAGAAAGTCGTTTCTTGTGTATTCCAATGTAAACACTCCTGGAAGGCGGAATGATAGAATAAATAACCAACAGAATGAGGTGAAAGAAAAATGCTCCTCTGGATGGAGTCCAGTTTCAGTCTATGTATATTTGAAATAATTGGTGACAATAGGTATTCGGTTAGACGCACTAATAAGGCAAACCTAGAAATGTGAAGTAGCTGCAGACAACTTAGTAGACGATGCAACACTGCCATCTACAGGGTAAAAAGAAAACCCTGATTTGAGCATAGCATTAAAACCAGGAACAGTACCCACATTCTTGCAGTATTAATGATAAATGTACATTAAAGGTAAGATCCTGAACATATTTACACAGATATACGTCTCCCGAAATTAATTCGAGAATAATTAAAGGTTCCGAAGTAATCACCTGGAAGGCATTTGGAATTAGCATCATGTGAGGATTACAGCTAATCAGCCAGGGAGACCCCTCAGAGTTCGGGCACACCTACGTTTCTGAACATCGTGGTATACCCGAATTTATGTACAGTTCTTCGTGCGTCAAAGTAATGCATGCTCCCAAGCCACATCAACTACTTACCCATGGATCAGCTACACTGCACTTGGGAGAGTTTACTGATTATACCCAGTGGCGGCCGGCAGCTTTAGGAGGGAGGGAGGGAGGGGGGCGGGCGGGAAGCGCGCACACACACACACACACACACACACACAGACACACGCACGCACATCCATTAACAACACTCATACCATTCAAACATACACGCACGCACCAAATATACATTTTAAAACATCACACACACTCATTCTTTCACACACACAAGCACACACGCACATTCGTTAACACTCATAACACTCAAACATGCATGCGCACACGATTCAATTTAAAACATCACACACATATACACACACACACTTACCTTCAGCCTCCAGGTCCCAGGAGGGTTGGGAAGGCAGCAGTCCCAGCCTCGTCACAGAGTGGGATGGGGTCAGTGAGACTGCTGACCCCACCCCACTCTGTGACGAAGTGTCACTGATTGACACTCGCCCTGGGCGCTTCAGGGCTTAAACCTGAAGCGCCCAGGGCGAGTGTCAATGGGTGACGCTTTCCTCGTCACCCAGGGGAGGGCCTTGAGGCACCTTTGCTGAGCCGAGGAGGTCACGCCCATACGAGCTGTGACCCCCTCAGCCCAGCAGAGTTCAGCTCAGGCAGCCAGGAGTCTGCGCAAATCACGCATGGCTCACTCCTGGCTGTCTGAGCTGAAAATTAAGAGTGTCTGTCAGGCTGGCCTTTGTTCAGCCTGACAGACACTCTTCATGAGGGGCAAAAGGTGGGGGGGCGTGGCCCCTCCGCCCTAAAGGACGGGCCGCCACTGATTATACCCCTGAGCCAAGGAATGCCCCATTTACTTGCTGTTAATCTTCAATATTCCTAGTCCCACTTATTATCCTCCCAGTCGTTACTCATAAACTGAATCTTACTCTGAGACAGGAAAATCCAAATGTAAGCCAACTCACCCTTCTGGGTCTGATGGCATTTCAAGCACCCGTATGGTATATGCTAGCCATATCCGAAGGCCAGACGGGCAAGAGGAGGTCAGGTGGGTCATGAAGTCATTGGATGAGGAAGCCTAGGATTAGAAGTAATTGTGACATTACATTACTTCTATGTCTTTGCTCCAGTCATTAGTAATGAGGCGAGTCCCATGCCAGACTAAGAACGCCAGAAAGAACATACATTAAGCCACTAATCATTTAAATCCAGTGACTGTAAGGTGAAAAAACTCAAGACAGAATCATATCATACTGAGGACACCAACAGCAACCTTCACATCACCCCAACCCCTGAAGCCGGAAGCACCTAACAAAGGACAGGGTAAAGGACCAGGTGGCTGCCCAACAGACCACGGCGAGAGGGATTCCCTACACAACAGGCTGGTGCTGTCAAACCTTCGACAAGACAGGCTTGGAATCTCCTCCAGGAACAAAACCCAAGTAATACAGTATACGAGAGCAACTGTAATCTACTGACCAAAGGACAGCCTTTGCAGCCTGTATCGTCAACCCAATAGGAAGACAAGCATTTGCAATGCAATAGGTCTCGCATTTTCTTGAATTAGAGCTATTGGCATTGTAAATTCAAAACTGGACTTTTCTTGCCACATAAATTGGTCAACCCTCACTCATAATTTCATCTTTTCCTGCCGTACAATTCCAGTGGCCCAGCATTTAACTAAAACACTTCCGTTTATCTTCTTCCTCGATCTTAAAACATATACAATTATCATATAAACCTTTATCACAAATAAACTATTGGCATTGAAGTGTAATGCTCAAAACACCATAACAAAAATATAATTTGGGATGGATTGGAGGGTGAAAGGAAAGAGGGAGTCGGGAATAAAGATGGAGCAGACAAGTGGCATAGTAAGGGTGTCCTGGGCCCTGGAGTAAGAAAGGAAAATGGTTGACTGCAATTTTGGTAGGAAAATACAGCAGTAATTAGAGTAGAGTTAGATCCATAGGTCCCTGGGCCTTGGTGCCACTGCAACTAGCCCTCAGGAGAGAAAGCGGATGAAAAAGAGAAGCAAAAGGAACACAACATAAGAAAAGGAAGAAAGAGAAGGGGTTGCAAATAAATAAATGAAAAAAGGGAAAGAAAGAACGAGAAAATGAAAACACAACTAAGAGGGAACATAGAGCAAACATGTGAGACAAAAGAAAAAAGTGAAGGAAGCTAGCAAATGAAAGATAAAGAGGAAAAAATAATGAAAGAAGTGTGAAAAGAAAGAGAAAAATAAACATTAGAGAAAAAAAGAGAGATGGTGAGAGAAACAAGCAGCGAAAGAACCGGGGCATGTATGTACTGACACATTTCCAACAGAATAGGAAAACCAATTTAGGACACTTTGGGTCCCGACAAATAAGTTGTGGCATCCACATGCAGGCGGGAAAAAGCGGGATTTGTAGTAAAACATGAATTGACAGATAAAGATAAGAAAAACACCAGAGAAAGGGAGGAAGAAAGATCTAAAAAAAAAAGTGAAAGGACGCATACAGAGTCAAGGGACAGAGCAAATAAAAACGACAACGAAAGAATGAAGGGAAGATAAAAAAATAGTGAAATAATGAAAGCCTGATGAAGAAAAAAGAGAGGAATGAAACAATGAAAGAAATAACTACATTTTTGTGAGTTTGAAAGAGGAGGTAGCAAGAGGAAACAGGAAATAAAAAAAAGCGAGATGCGTAGAAATAAACAGTTGAAAGAAAGAGCAAAACTGTTAACATATGGATAATAAGAGCTGGAAAGAGAAAAGTGAGCGAGAAAGAAAACACTGAGAGAAAACAGAGTAAAGGAAAGAACGCAGTGAGATAGGTGAAATAGATCCTCCCAAATAAAGATGGCAGCAAAGAATAGATTTAATTGGCTCACCCACGTCCTCAAACAGAAGTCACAGTGTGGATTAGCAGGGGGCACTGCAGAACAGCAGAAGGTGCATTAGCAGAGTTGTATGTGAACCCCAATACAGATCAGGATTGAGGGTATAGACAAAGCTGTGTCCTGGACCAGTGCTGGAATAAAAGAAAGGAAATAACAGAAAGGCAGCTGGTGAGGTATGAGAAATAGCACACCGTGTAGTTCCTGGTATTGGAATAATGTGCGCTGCAGGTTAGGGTTGAGGTGCGCTGACAGAGTTGTATGTGGGCTGCAGTACTGGAATAGTAATGGCACACAAGGTCAGAAGTGAGGTATGTTAATTGAGTTGTGTGTGTAACCTAGTATTGGTGTGCCAGTGTTGCCGAGTGTTAACCTGGAGGTGCCCTGGTGAAGCTGCGAGTGGGGCTAGTATGGGAGTGGCATTGCCTCTGAACCACAGAAGCAAGGAGTCCTGAACGGCGTGTGTGTGAGCCTTAGTACTGAGAAGGAATGTGCACTGAATGTTAGAATTGATGGATTCTGGCAGAGCTGTGGTGGTTTCCATCAACAGTGGTGTTAGATGTTAGACTTGAGGTACACTGGCTGAACTGTGTTTTGCTCTTTTGGGACCAGTATTGTCTTGGCAGTGGGACTGAATATTAGAATTGAGCTACTGTAATGAAACTGTATGTGAGCTGGGTGCCACTATAGGAAAGGAAGTGACCTCGCTGGGGTAGAACTGAGGTGCACTGATGGAGCTGCACCTGAGGTCCTAGTGCTGGAACAGCAGAGTATTGACTGTAAGAACTGAGGTGCTCTGGCACACAGCATGTGTGGGGTTCTGGCACGGCTGAGGGCTTGGAGTGTGTGAACTGAGGTGCACTGATGGAGCTGCGCCCGAGGTCCCAGTACTGGAGCAGCAGAGTGTACTGACTGTAAGAACTGAGGTGATCTGGCAGACAGCGTGTGTGGGGTTCTGGCACTGGCACAGCTGAGGGTTTGGAGTATGTGAACTGAGGTGCACTGATGGAACTGCAAGTGGGATCTTAGTATGGGGCGGAAGTGGGCACTGTCTCTAAGGATTGTGGAGCCCTGGTAGAGCTGGGTGAGGGGTCCCGGCACTGGAACAGCAGTGGGCACTGAGTGCTTGGGAGTAGGTGCTTTGGCAGAGCAGAAAGAGCAGGCACGCCATACAAAGGTTTCCTAAGTGACATCAGGTTACATCTGGGGGCGGGGCCTCTGGATGAGGGAATGTTCCTGTATGCTTGTTGGGACAAAAGTGGAGGTAGCAGGTTAATTTACAATGCCATTTAATTAGGAAAGGTCAGGTACATGTGACTAAGAAAGCAGGAAATGTCAAGCAGTCACCGTTTATTCCCAAGTTCATGAAAACAATTTTGTGGTGTGCAGCTAACACTGCTAATTATGTTGCAGACCTGATGGAAGAAGCCCTGGGCGGCTAGGCTATAAGTAATTACAAGCCATCCTCCCTTGCTGTCAGCACCTGGGACCACAGACAGGCAGACCAAATGCGACCAAGATAATAGCCTGATCTATAGCCTTATTTACAGCTAAGCTCAGAAACGGAGGTGCTCTGGCAGACACTCTGTGTGGGGTTCCTGGCACTGGCACGGCTGAGGGCTTGGAGTGTGTGAACTGAGGTGCACTGATGGAGCTGCGTCCAAGGTCCCAGTACTGGAACAGCAGAGTGTACTGATTGCAAGAACTGAGGTGCTCTGGCAGACAGCGTTTGTGGGGTTCCTGGCACAGGTACAGCTGAGGGCTTGGAGTGTGTGAACTGAGGTGCACTGATGGAGCTGCGTCTGTGGTCCCAGTACTGGAGCAGCAGAGTGCACTGACTGCAAGAACTGAGGTGCTCTGGCAAACAGCATGTGTGGGGTTACTGGTGCGGCTGAGGGCTTCGAGTGTGTGAACTGAGTTGCACTGATGGTGCTACGTCTGAGTCTCAATACTGGAGTAGCAGAGGGTACCGACTGCAAGAACTGAGGTGCTCTGGCAGACAGCGTGTGTGGGGTTCCTGCACTGGCACGGCTGAGGGCTTGGAGTTTGTGAACTGCGGTGCACTGATGGAGCTGCGCCCGAGGTCCCAGTGCTGGAGCAGCAGAGTGTACTGACTGCAGAACTGAGGTGCTCTGGCAGGCAGCGTGTGAGGGGTTCCTGGCACGGCTAGGGCTTGGAGTGTGTGAACTGTAGTGCACGGATGGAGCTGCCCCGGAGGTCCCAGTACTGGAGGAGCAGAGTGTACTGACTGCAAGAACTGTGGTGCTCTAGCAGACCCCGTGTGTGGGTTTCCTGGCATGGCTTAGGACTTGGAGTGTGTGAACTGAGGCGCACTGATGGAGCTGCACCTGAGGTCCCAGTACTGGAGCAGCAGAGTGTACTGACTGCAAGAACTGAGGTGCTCTGGCAGACAGCATGTGTGGGGTTCCTGGCACAGGCACGGCTCAGGGCTTGGAGTGTGTGAACTGCGGTGCACTGATGGAGCTGCGTCCGTGGTCCCAGTACTGGAGCAGCAGAGTGCACTGACTGCAAGAACTGAGGTGCTCTGGCAGACAGCGTGTGTGGGGTTCCTGCACTGGCACGAGAGCCAGGCAGCTGAGAGAGGGTGCAGAGAGCCCATGAAGACCAAATGTGACCCAGTTAAGAGCCTGATTTATAGCCTTGTTTCCACTAAGCTCAGAGGAATAATGCTCTGCAAATGAAAAGGGAAGCTTCCCTAGAGAGGAGCACAAAACAAAGTTTAAAAAAAGTCCCTTACAGACCAGATAAACAGGACAAAGCATAATTATACAGTAGTTGGTCCCTTCTCCCACACAGAAGAAGGAGGGACAAAGAGGTATGACTGACCACAAGCAAGCAAGAATTTTCCAATTACACTGAAACTAACAAATTAAATAGCTGGAAGCCCACAGAAGAATTATGCAGATTGCTTCTGCTGATTAAGCCTCAGGCAGCGAGGAACGAGTGGAGGGTCCTGCGCTGGTGACCGGGACTGGCTTCCGGAGGTCGTGTGTGGAGATGGGCCACTCACCTGAAAAGCAGGATGTCTGCAGGGGCGATGGTATGCCCCGACCTCCTGGAACACCTATCAGCACTTCCTGGTTGACACAGAAACCCCTGCAGGTGTCCCAGAAGGAAAGGGGAGTGGAAGAGAAAGAGACAAAACACTGCCACGTCTTGCCGGTCCAGCCAGGCACCCTGTATCTTCGGGGGGCAGGTCGTTGTTGACAGAGTGATAGTAGAGTTAGTGCACTCAACTTCCTTGAAACTGAATCTCTCTTTCTGATATGGGCACGGGTGCAGTAGAAGAACACCGGGATGCTCCAGCACTTTTCTTGGATCATAATAACTGTTGGCACAATTACTAACACTGCATTACCAAAAACCCAAACTGAGTACCATAACAATAAGTACTTCAACACTAGGTCCGGCTTCACAGAGATTTACTCCTGCACACTACAATTAGAACTGTGGTTGCACTTATCATGCACAAGAAAGACAAACAAGGGCATTAATTATATCACGTATAACTTTCCTGCATGCATAGGGTTAAACTAAAAGGAACAAACACAATCTAAGAAATACAAATGTTCACTCTGGGTTTAAACAGTAAGGGGCATATTTATACTCTGTTTGCGCTGTAATTGCGTCGTTTTTTTTTACGCAAATCCGATGCAAAGCTAACTCCATATTTATACTTTGGCGTTAGACCCGTCTAGCGCCAAAGATCTTGGAGTTAGCGTCATTTTTTAGCGTGGACACCTACCTTGCGTTAATGATATGCAAGGTAGACGTTCCCGTCTAAAAAATTACTCCAAGGCATGTGTGCCTTATTTAAACTCCCGTGCAAAAAAGGCGCACGGGAGTGGGGGGGTCAAAAAAAATGACGTCCAGCCGCTTTTGCATCATTTTTTAGCGCCTGGTCAGGGCAGGCGTTAAGGGACCTGTGGGCTCGGAAGGAGCCCAGAGGTCCCCTCCCATGCCCCCAGGGACACCCCCTGCCACTCTTGCCCACCCCAGGAGGACGCCCAAGGATGGAGGGACCCATCCCAGGGAACTTAAGGTAAGTTCAGGTAAGTATATATATATTTTTTTTGTGGCATAGGGGGGTCTGATTTGTGCCCCCCTACATGCCACTATGCCCAATGACCATGCCCAGGGGACGTAAGTCCCCTGGGCATGGACATTGGGCAAGGGGGCATGACTCCTGTCTTTGCTAAGACAGGAGTCATGTCAATGGAGGGTGGGAGTAAAAAAAAATGGCGCTAATCGGGTTGAGGCAGATTTTTTGCCTCAAGCCAACTTGCCCCATTTTTTGACGCCCAAGCTCTATTTTCCCTTACGCCGGCGCTGCCTGGTGTGGGTCATTTTTTTTGACGCACACCAGTCAGCTCCGCCGGCTAACGTCATTCCATAAATAAGGCGCCCGCATGGCGCTTTGGAATGGCGTTAGCCGGCGTTAACATTTTTTACGCACAACTGCGTTGGCGCAGTTGTGCGGCAAAAAGTATAAATATGGCCCTAAGGGTGCACAGTTTGGTTTGGTTTCACTGTGTGTGCGAAAAACCCTTCAAAAGCAAATTCCTCAAGCCTGAAACACAGGCATGAATGACACAACTTAAATCCAAGAGTTATGCTATTAGAGAAAGAAAGTCACTAAATGCTCTTTTAAAATTGCACTGTCACTTTTTGTAGTACTTGAGCTAAAGCAGATTTCATGAAGCACATTTAGGCAAGTAACTACAATAATAATGTAGAATGTTCAGAAATGCATTTGTCTCTTCAAAATAAGCACTCTGCCAAACTACGAGGTCTGAAATACACCAGCTGTTCTAGGAAAGCGCGGCGCTCAAAGAACAAACTCCCTGGAGAATACTAGTCACTTAGCTGCAGTCTTTTTCGGAGTGCTAGAGGAATGCCTGGTGTCAGCTGGTACAGGAACGAAGAAAATAATTGCCTCAAAAGTCCTGAATACGAGGATGACAGCAGGGGCTGGACTGCCAAATCAGATGCTGAGATCAGGAAGCAAAACAAAGCCGAGCAGGGAGGCATGCTTCACGCTGCTATTTATAGCCAATCAGGAAAGCAGTTGAGTTTCCACATGTGGATGAGTCACACACCCAATTAGAAGCACATGTCTACACCACACCCATTTAGAAGCACATGTCTACACCTGCTCACATTAGAAAACAAGCATTAGTAAAACAAGGATTGATAAAACCAATTGTGTAACACAGCACATGATGTTTACTTAGAAACATGAAGGTTTAACCAAGCACAGAGATATGATTTAACCCTTATCCCTGGGGATGCTGACAGGTAACGCAGGAGGCACTTTGGGGATTCCTGACATCGGGACTCCACGCCCTGAGAAGAAGAGAATTGTCCAGGAAGTGCAGCTGTGGTGCAGCGCTGCACCAGCCCTCCTAAGTACCACAAATCAGACATTAGACTTACTCATTTTAGTGTGGTGATCCACATCATTGCACTGAAATGCAGTGTCACGCATTTTAGCGCCTCTTCAGCTGTCAAACTGGAGAGCTGCAATAATAATGCATAATACAAGCTGCAGTGGCAGCGCACAGTGCATGCTGCTCCTGGCTAGCAGCTCGGTGCTACTATGTAACATTAAGGACACCCAACACTGCACAAGATTAGCAGTCACACTGATTCTCAGGAGGGCCAGAGTCGGTGCCTAATGGCTACAGAGACAGTATGAATTGTTAAGACACATGACTATAGGTGGGTTCACTCCTGCAGTGCAAGCAGGCGGGCTTCTGTAGTTCTCATAAAGTTTTGGCTGAGGCAGAATCAGCATTGCTGGGAAGTCGGTCGGTCCACGCCACAAGTTGTTGCAGCCACGGGCCAACTGCTGCGGCTCCTGCTCTCCTCGAAAGTAGTAGTTGTGTCTGAGTCAGTGAGCCGGTATATTTAGTAGTTGCAATGCTGTGGCTGCTATAATAAATAAAATGTGCTTTATTCTGAGCTGCCTGCACCTGTACTGAGAACTGTGCAGCCACACAGTCTGTCCGCCTTGCTCAGTTTCCAGTTGCGTTAGTGCACTTAGCATAGGATGCTGGCCCCCCTGCCACCACCAGGAGGGACTCCACGGACAATCTTAGCTAAGTTGCTCAACTGTAGAGACCGTGACGCCATTTTACAGGGGGTCCGCCGCTGAGGTGATCCTTATTTTGAGAACCATGTGATCAGGATATTCCCGGACTACACACGGCTAGTCTAATAGCAATGGCAGTGCTTTGGTGGAGTAAAACAGAGATTGAGAGCGATGGAACTCCAATATATGGTCCTTTACCCAGCCAAGCTAAGGTAATTCAGGATGGCCGATCACACGTCTTTGTGACATCAGGACGCTTGGGACTGACTGGAAGTCAGAGGAGACGACCGCATCGTGCCAGTTAACTGTGGGGACACAGAGACACATCCGGGAGGGTGCGGAAAGCAGAGCCAAGATCCAGGAAGAGAAGCAAAGGAAGTGTTCTGGCTCCGGAGCTAGAGTGGTGGTGTGCAGGAATGGCACATTGGACCTGGAGTAGTGGCAGCGTGAGTGGGAGCAGGCAAGGGCTTTGGTTGAGTCAGTCACGTTGGTGGATTCCATTTGAAGTGGATCCGACCTTGCAGAGGGGTTGCTGCCTTCTGATGCTGCCTTGCTTCCCCCTTGATACTGTACTCAGAGCGATCACTCTGACCTCCGGGAGCTGACTAGGGTTGCACCCTCAATGAAGTATCTTTTTACTGATGTATTGCACAGCAGAGATAAGACTTAACATGCAGCTCCTTTTCTCCACACAGACAGGTGGGGTGAGCTGGACCTCCCGCAGAGAACTGGAGGATGGACGTTGTGCAACTGGGCTGTACATTGATTTACAAGGAGTCTGTGCCTTTAGGCGGGACAGCTGTGAAGGCTGAGGCCGTCCAGTATATAGTTTTGTGTACGCCCCAACTCTCCAAAACAACCCCTCCTAATTGATGGGGTAATATCCCACTCCCTCCTCCCCACCCCTCCCCGTTTGAGTGGGTTCGTAGAGGGTGACAGAAAGTTGTGTGATGCATGTTGGAGGTGCTGCAGCAGAATACACAAACACCACCACTGTATTCGACAACCTCGCCACCCTCAGCCGCAGACAGCTGGTCTCCACACCCACACACATCGTAGGACAAACACTGGACCTCATCTTCACCTCATGCGACTGGATCACCATTGAGACCATCTCCGCCCTAGATTGGACCGACCACTGCTGCACACACTTCACAGTCACCGGACCCAGCAGCCGCACCTCCAGGACCCCACATAGGAAATGGAACAAAATCACCAACGAGCAACTCACCTCATCACTTGCCAAACCCCTCCCTCCGATGCCAATACATCAGACAGCAGCGCACAATCTCAATATACGAATGACCGAATGCGTGACACTCTAGCCCCTCTCCGGCTGACATCGGCCAAACGCGTACCTAAGAAGGCCTGTTGGTTCACCACTGAACTACAAGAATCAAAGCCTACCTGCAGACGTTTAGAGAAAAAATGGAGGAACAGCCAATCCAGTAAAGACCTTGCCTCATTCAGGACTGCAACCGCCAACCACCACCGAAAAATCAAGAACGCAAGGAAGGACGCACTCCGGGAGCACATCAACTCCTCCTCACACAACTCAAAGGAATTCTTGTCAGTCATCAACGAGTTCACAGATCCCACCCCTCCGAAGACACCAGCATCCCCCCCATCACAGGAAGTCTGCGACAAACTCGCCCCCTTTTTCCACCACAAGATCCCGGACATCTACAACAGCTTCCTGTCACCTTGTACCAGATCCTGCGACCGAACCCACCTAGACCATCCATTACTGGTCCACGCTCACCACTGAGGAAACAGTCAACATCATGAAGATCACCCACTCCGAAGCCCCCTTGGACCTTTGTCGGCACCAAATATACATCAGAGCCAGCGCATCCATCGCCCCCGAGCTTCGTAACACAATCAATTGATCCATCAGCACATGCACCTTCCCTGAGGACTGGAAACACAACAGAATATGCCCTCTCCTGAAGAAACCTTTGGCCGACCCATCAGAACTAAAGAATTTCTCGCCCATCTCGCTGCTACCCTACCCCGCAAAAGTACTAGAGAAAGCCATCAATGCACAACTATGGAATTTCATTGAGGCCAACAAATCACTGACAGCTCCCAGTCCGGCTTCCGCAGCAATCACAGCACGGAGACAGCACTCCTGGCAGCCACCGACAACATCTGATTACTCCTAGACCTCGGCCACACCTCAGCAGTCTTACTCCTCGACCTCTCAGCAGACTAACCGAGTACGCCCACAACTTAAGAATCATCCTCGACTCCTCCCTATCCGTGACCCACCAGGTAAATCTGTCACCTTCTCCTGCTGGCACACACTCTGCAAACTCCGGAAGATCTTCAGATGGATCCCAGCAGACTGTCGCAGGACAGTCACCCACGCTTTAGTCACGAGCAAGCTCGACTACTGCAATGCCCTCTACACCGGCACCTCAACTAGGAACATCAAAAAACTTCTCTCAACACCTGAGGACCCTCCACTGGCTACCAGTAGAGAAGCGAATCACCTTCAAGCTTCTCACCCACATGTACAAGGCCCTACACAACGCAGGACCAGCCTATCTGAACCACTGTGTCTCCTTCCACACCCCACCAGATCCCTCCGCTCTGCCCCGATGGCTCTGGCCACTATCCCTCACATCCACAAAACCACCACCGGAGGACACTTTTTCATGTACGCTGCAGCAAAGAGCTGGAACAACCTCCACCTGCACCTCAGACAAAGCCCGTCGCTCACCATCTTCAGAAAGAACCTTGAGACGTGGCTCTTCGGATGAGGCCCCTCCCCCCAGCACCTTAAGACCCTCACGGGTGAGTAGCTGTGCTTTACAAATACTGATTGATTGATTGATTGATTGACCTACTCCCCCTATGCAAGGTGGGTCTCCACCTGGGTGGCGCCCAGCTGCCCGTTACAGCAACTTAGTCATGCAGCAGACATGGAGGGGAGATATTTTTTGTTACACGGCTATTTAGATGAGGTTGAAGTGTGCCTCCTCAACGTGTATGCCCCCCAACACAGATAACTAAGGTTTTTTTTGCATCACTAGAAGACATACTCTTGGAATATGTGGGTATGCCTATTATCTGGAGAGGGAACCTAGCATGGTCTCCAGAATGGTTGAAACCATGCATAGGATGCAATGTGTAGATATATGGTGAGAGCTTTCACCGACGAGACGCAGTTCTCCTACTATTCCCCCACCCATCGTATACATAGCAGACTGGATCGGTTTCTAACGCCCACAGAAGTATTAAAAATTGAGGAGGTGGTTTCGTATCACTCCTTTTATAATGTGACACTCGTAGACTCCGGTCCTGAGTCCCTCTGTGGAGACTCAGACCTGAATTGTTAAGCAATCTAGAATTTACAGTGGACATACAACAGGATTATTTTGACAACAACTGGGATGCCCTTAAGGTGGTGATCTGGGGGGGGCTACCTTGGAAATGTGTACGGCACCAGGAGGAGACTGGAGTGGGAGCTGCTGGAGAGCGAAGCCAGACTAACCCAGCTCCAGCAACAGATGTTGGGTGGTGGTTGGGAAGATTATGGGGCTCTCAACGAGACACACCAGAAAGTAGCGGAAAATGTGGGATCAGCAAGATAGACATATAAGAAGAGACTATCGACAGAGGCTACATAGAGAAGGAGATGGGTCGGACTGCATGTTGGCTTAGCTCCTGAAGCGGGAGAGACCTCCTCCTCCTCCAGTGATTCTCACTTTGACTGGGAGGATAGACGGGTGGTCATGGGCCAAGCTGCTATTAATCAGATACTGAGGGACCACTTGGCTGAGGTATATGCAGCACCACGCGAGGAAAATATATGCAAAATGGCAGCGTTCCTCAATGGGATAGCTCTCCAGGTATAGGGAAGACCTAGACAGAGAAATCCACATTGATGAACTGCGGCCAGCCCTCTGGGATATAGCCAGGGGGAAATGCCCTGGACTGGACGGCCTCCCGGTGGAGTTCTTTCAGGCTTACTCATCTGACCTCCTCCCTATGTTACTGGACACCCTCCATGAAGCAGCATCGGTAGGGATGCTGCCTTACCATTTGCAGGAGGCACTCATAATTATGCTGCTGAATTCCGGCAGGGATCCGAGTGAACTGAGTTCATACCACCCACTTACCATGCTCAGCATGTACGTAAAGC
This sequence comes from Pleurodeles waltl, assembly GCF_031143425.1. Lineage (NCBI taxonomy): Eukaryota > Metazoa > Chordata > Amphibia > Caudata > Salamandridae > Pleurodeles > Pleurodeles waltl. The sequence goes on from NC_090440.1 coordinate 1,896,292,686, forward strand.
TGCTAGGGAGGGTAGTGGCGATGCGATTGTGTCAGGTGATCACCCAATTGGTTGGCACCGACCAATGTGGATTCATGCCCAGTAGGGGCGCCCATTTGAACCTCCGGAGACTTTCACATGTCGTTGATGCCACAAGAGCATCAAGGGAAGAGGCCGCACTACTGGCTTTGAATACAGAAAAAGCGTTTGAAACTCTTTCCTGGATATATTTATGGGAAGTCCTTCGGAGAATGGGATTTGTCCCCCGATTCCTGGCCTGGGTACACCTGTTATATACTGCACCCGGGGAGAGGGAGCGTACCGGCCAAACAATATATGAGGCCTTTCCCTTTGAGAGGGGTACACAACAGGGGTGCCCCCCTATTCCCCAACCTTTCGCTCTCATGATGGAGCCGCTGGTGATTTACCTATGAGAGAAGCTTGCCAATGGTGGGATACGGGTGGGAGACTCGTCTCATGTAGTGTTTATGTACGTGGACAACACCCTCCTTTCTATGTGGGATCCTGTTTGAACAGTCCCACAGTTGCTGCAACACATGACAGATTTTGGGAATATATTGGGCCTCCGAATTAACAGGCATAAAATGGCATTGTTTCCTATGGCCTCATTGGCCCGGCAACCAGCAGATGAACTCCCAGCTGCAGGTCTTACTTGGGAAATTAATCATTTCTGCTATCTTGGGATACAAGTGACTCACAATGACCACATGCAGTGTGATCTAAACATGGGATGCACCGTACAGGATCTTACTCAGTTGGTGACGTTTTGGAACTCCTTATTGCTGTATTTGGAAGTCCTTACTGCTGTCGATCATGGGGCGGATGGCCCTCAGCCAAATGGTACTCCTACCAAGATGTCTGTACGTTATGCAGAACTCTTTTTGTGCCCTGCCAGCTACACTGTTTAGGTACCTGGACGGGTTACTGGGTACATTGATCTGGCCGAAAAATGAAGTAGGGTTAAATTGGAGGCCCTGAAACTGGACCTGGAGGGAGGAGACCTCGTTCTTCCAGACCTCTAACTATACTATTTAGCAGGACTTCTTCAGTACGAAGCATTGTGGTGCGAGGAGGAACCTAACTGGAATAAAAAGTTGCTGGCAGGAGTGGTACCCAAGTCAGCCCTCCTGAAAATTTTAATGGATGGCCACAGGACCCCGCTCAGTATTCTGTACATCGTGTCCCAAGTTACCGCAGCCTGGGAGAGGGCAGTCACACTTGTGTTGAGATGTGCGCCGTATGCGCGGCTCCTTCCGCTGTGGTGGCTCGTGCCCTTCATAAGCTTGAAGGCCTCATTCGATGTAATGCCATGAATAGACTGTGTCTGTCGAACAGCAGGCGACCTATACTCGAAGAGCACTTTTTTGACGCTGGTTGAAGCAAACAAACTTTTTAGAACGGTCCCAGGGCAGTTTCTGCAATCCAAAGCCATATCAGACACAGCCTGTGACCTGTGGGCTACTTTCCCCAACGAACCGGCGGAATCCCAGGTGTTGAAGGTTTTATTGGACCCAGGCTTCCATAGGGGTCTAATCTGATTTTTTGCAGCCCTGAAAGGTGATAGGCTGATTGTCATTACCAATATCAGCGCAGGAGAGGGGACTGCACTTAAGGGCTCACCCGACCCCACACACGCACACACACTTCCTTAGAAACCACATTGTCAGGTCAGAAGACCTAGGGGGTGATTCCGACTCTGGCGGGCGGCGGGAACCGCCATTTGGCCGCCACGCGGCCAAAATAGCGCTGACCCCATTCCAACATTCCCGCCGGCCCAGCGGGAATGAGGGCCGCAGCACAGGAGCCGGCTCCGAATGGAGCCGGCGGTGTTGCGGCGGTGCGACGGGTGCAGTTGCACCCGTCGCGCTTTTCACTGTCTGCTAAGCAGACAGTGAAAAGCTTCATGGGGCCCTGTTAGGGGGCCCCTGCACTGCCCATGCCAGTGGCATGGGCAGTGCAGGGGCCCCCAGGGCCCCAGGACACCCCTTACCACCAGCCTCTTCCTGGCGGTGAAAACCGCCAGAAACAGGCTGGCGGTACGGGGGTCAGAATCCCCAGGGCAGCGCTGCTTGCAGCGCTGCCCTGGCGGATTCTCCCAGCCGGGGCAAAACCGGCGGAGAACCGCCGACCCCGGCTGGGCGACCGCGGCTGTACCGCCGCGGTCAGAATGACTATTGAAGCACCGCCAGCCTGTTGGCGGTGCTTCCGTCATTCGTGACCCTGGCGGTTCGTGACCCTGGCGGTCCATGACCGCCAGGGTCAGAATGACCCCCCTAATGTATCTTTCTCTAATCCGGTTTATGAACTATGGCTGGGCGACCTGTGGCTGCGGTCCTGGGATGTGAGTGTGAAGTCAAAGACATGTGTGCCCAGCAGTGCTCCCCAACACTGGGGCATGCCAACCCCCTCTATCTACTTTAAGGCCCCCCCTTTTAAGGAGGGTAAGGGTAGAACCCCTCTACACGGGGACCGCCTGGTGGGGGGGGGGACTTCCCACCGCTATTCAAATTTTAGATGCCTAAATGATGTATGTCACACACATATTTCACTGTTGATGGGATAGAGAATTCACTATGACACTACTGCAAATGTTCTATTTCATGTCATGTTTGAAAATGCTAATGAAGAAATATTTTTTTTTTAAAACACAGAAATAACTGCAAGATGATATTGATATTCACTCACTGATGAAGTTAATCTGGGGTAGGAAGGCACAATCACAATCTAACAGAACTCCAGGGTTATCAGATTTGGATGGGGCTTATAGAAAAGGCTCAGGCCAGGTTAATGACAAGTGGAGAGTCTTGGTCATCCGTGTAGTTGGATCTGGCCCTCTCTGCAGGATAATTTCCAAACTTGTTTCCTTAACCCTCTGTTTTCTGAATCCTGTTTTTGTTGGCTTTTAGGACTCTGTGCCTTTACTGCTGTTATCCAGTGCTAAAGTGCTTGTCCTCTCTCCTTTAAACATGGTGAAATTGGCTTGCACCCAATTGGCCCATCTAATTTACTTGTATGTGCCTATTACAGTGGAACTAGATGTACCCAAGTCCTGTAAATTAAATGCAGCTAGTGAGCCTGCAACACTGATTGTGCTACCCATTTAAGTAGCACTTTAGAAGCGTGTCTCAGGCCTTCCATTGCAGAACGGGGTTCAGTTTTAAGCTGCCATTTAGACCTGGCAAAACAAACCGTTTGCCAGGCCTAAATCTTCCTTTTTAATTCACATAAGTCACCACTAGGGTAGGCCTAAACAGCCCATTGAGGAGTGTGCATTCTATTTTAAAAGGTAGAAACCTAGTTTAAAGTTTTATATGTACTGGTAGTGTAAAAACCTCAAATTCGTTATTCACTTTTGCAAGGCCTACCTCTCTCAGATTATAACATTTGGTTACCTTATTACATTTAATAAATGATAACGTTTGATTCAGAGCAGTTAGGAAAGTGATGTTCCGTGTCTGAGGAATTGTAATTTAAAAGTCTATTTTATGGTGAAGTGGAATATTAAGTCACAATTTTGAACATTACACTTTTAGAAAGTTGGTGTTTTCTTGCCCTGACCATTTTGGTGCCTGTGTTTTGCTCCTGGGTCACATGACTGGGTGTAGTTGGCAATAGGCCTTTGTGTATTCCTCCCTGACAGTATCGTAATAGGAGGTCTAGGAGTTGGCAAGATGGACAATCTCTGGTAGGATAGTGAAGGGCGAAGCTGTCACCTACCACACTTGCACTTCAAAGGCACTGGCTCAGCTCACACACAAAGGACTTCACACCATCCTAATATGCCACAGACAGACTGAGACCAGTGCAGGGAGGCAGGAAATTCCAGACACATCTGTAGGAGGAGACCTCCAGAAGCATTTCCCACTTCAGAGTGGGGACCAGGAATGAATATAGGACCCTCAGACCCACCCTTCATTACCAATGGATACTACAGAAGAAGGACGCACTGCTGCCCTGCTTGCTGAGGAGGAAGACTGGACCTGTACCCTTCAACCCAGGCTGAAGTGACTCCAAAACTCACCCGACTGGCTTCCTTTTCTGAGCTACAGCGCTATAACAAGCTCCAGAGTCCTCTCTGCAACTGCCCAGTTGACCTGTTGTAATTGGACCTGCCTGAGCCCTGCTGGCCTCTGCTGGAATGAGTTCCTGATCCCCAAGAGGGGCCTCCCAGGTCCTGGAGCCTTGGTATGGTATCAATTGAGCTCCTCCTAAAAGTAAAGTAGAAATCCTGAAGTTATGGTCTCTTTGCATCCACAAACAGGTCTGTTCGTGCTAAAATCTTGCCATCTGCGCCAACTGCCAACGGGAAGTTCCGGTGAACCCGACTCTCTGCGCTACTGTGATTGCCAGCGATGACTGGCAACCCGAGATCTGCACTTTATGCTACAGCATCGACAGCCCACAGTGACCACCACCCCTAAAATCCAGCAATGACCATCTGCGACGCCAAACAGAATCTTCACACTACAGTGACGACCATCCATGAGGCTCTTCATGCTCTAAGTGGCCTCCACCACTGCGAATGGAACGCTTCACGCTGGACTTTAGAAGGTAACTTTTTCAGCAGGGCTAACCTAGTCCCTGTATCCGGCCCATGCACCATCATGGTCGGCCTGAACTTGTGACTTCCACCCAGTTTCATTCGACCAGATAACTGTGAGTGGTACTTTGTGCTTTTAGGTGCTATAATTACCTTAAATCTTTGAGCTGCATATCTCTGGGTCTACTGATTGAATGTTTGTTGTTTTGGTGTCAAATAATTTTTCTAAATCAGTGTGTGATTTTTCTTGTGTCACGTTTTCCTTTTATTACTGTATGCATGCTGCTTAAATACTTTACACATTGCCTCTAAGTTAAGCCTGACTGAATTTGTGTCAAACTACCAGAGGGTCAAGCACAGGTTGATTTAGTGATTGTTTTTGTAGTTCATGCTGACAAGGATTGTGGCTGTTGTGTGAGCAGGTTATCACCCCTCTCAACCAACAAACCAATTTCTCGCACCTGTGATAAGAATCTCGTTTTTGTCACCTTTCAGGCACAGCCTGATTTTCCTGCCCCATAGGTGAAGAGAGACAGAGGGATAGCTTGGATTGGTTGCTGGAACTACTGTCAAGTATGCAGTGAGTTGAGTGTGATCCACATAAAATGTGGTAGCCAGCTTCATGATTTTCAAGGACCTCAGTGAGGGTGTTACAAACAGGTGTTAAATAGCACTGGATATACTGCTGAGCCTTGAGGGTCAGGAAAATGCACACCAGCGTCCTAGACACAAGGGAGCCACCATCTTGGAGTAGAAGCGAGGGGCAGACCGGAGACCAAAAGGCTGTGCCTGACTCAGTGCTTAAGTTGAGCTTGTGATTGCCGTGGGGGGCACAGCACTTATTTTCCTCAACAGATGTTTACTGAGTGCTAGAGAGAGAAAAACGTACAGATCAGAAAGAGGGAGGATAAAAAGAGTGCAAAACCCTCACAAAAGGGGAAAGCAGGAATCTCCAAGAGGGAGAAAAAGGCACGGGTGTGCATGGCAGCGGATTAAAGACTACCAGCCTTCGCTTTCAGCACGCAAAGTTTGATTGCACCGGCCGCCAGCTTCTGAGCAGAGCTTCGGGCATTAGCACTCTTTCTTTCCCAAACTAAACACTGACCTGACCTGGAAGCATAGACACAGAAGGAAAGGAACCACTGGTGCTAGAACGCCTTCTGGATGCTGACGAATGAGGCCAGCAGGTTGATCGTTACCATGAAGAATCCAATTGTCATCAGGGGATCAACATCTGTTGCAGTTGACCTCAAAAGCAACACTCTTCTGGTTAAATGCAATTCAGAAACCGCCGTGACTGTGGGAACCAGAGAGAAAATGGAGTGCACTCCTGGGCCCCACTGATCAAGGACACAAGCAGCACCTGCAGGCTCTGAGCCCTCGAGAGACCACCACCCTCATGATTGCTGACTGCAGCAAGAGAGTGTGAAGAATGCTGGAGACCCGTGAGAGGGAATCACTGGAGAAGATTGCCCTTCCTGACTCTTTGAAGCACTCAGGCTTCAGACCAGAAGGCTCAGCAAACAGCGAAATGCAATTACTCCGCAACCCGGGGCCACGCCAGATAATGGCGGGAGCACTGCGACGTGGCCATATGCTAGAAGCTGCTGGTATTTTCTTGTCAACCCCGACCCCCGATGCCTGCAAGGCAGCTGAGAGGAGCTGCTGACTCCTTTAGAGCGGATGAAAGGAAGACTGGACTGCAGAAGTCCAGGAACGGGATCATTGCAGCTGCTGAAAAGAATGCGTAGCCTCTAGGAACAATATACACAACTCGCTCCCCAGAAATCTTTTAACAGCTGGAATCACTCAAATGACACACTGAGGGCTGCCGACTTGGTAGCGGCCAGTCACATTGAAGGATATTGCACAGAGCAGATGAAAATAACCTCTATTGTTTTCCCTCCAAAGGACCTGAACGCCACGGATCTTTCTCCGGCACCTTGAGTGATGCTGAGAGACCCAGAAAAGTGACTGCGCCAAATATGCCCTCTGTATTCCAGCCAGAAAGGTTTGAGAGGACCAAACGCATAGCCCTTTGAGGAAGGAGTTTTTTTTTTATTTACCTTGTGCTTTGTACAGTGCGCTGTTAGCCTTACGGGCATCCTTGCACTGGACTTACAGAACGGTATGGAGTAAAAGTAGGACCTTTCTCTTAATCAGCAAAAATGTTTTTGAAATATTTCACGAAAGAAGCAACCAGCGGTGAAGGATGTTCCTGGCCCTTGACGCTGCACAAGGAAGAGTGGCCTCCAGCTCTGCATTTGCGGAGCTTGAGAAGGGCTAAGAGGCCAGTTGATGCAATACGTAGGGCTAGAGAAGGATGGGAAGGAGTATTCCGTTTTCATAGGAATAAAAGGCTGCTGCATAAATATCTTCATGGGAAATGCGCAGACTCTTGCATTTGAGAATCCAGTATAGTTGATTCAGTTGCTGAGAGACACGTACCCAATGGGGCGATCCCTAGTGTAACCTCGTGGCTAGCTTTCGAATGAGCTGAATCTAGGAAGAGAGAGAGAGAGAATTGTAGTATTCAAGATGTGATCCCACGAGAGCACAGATGACTCTGAATTTTGAGTTCATCAGACGAAATGGCAATGTCTTACTCAAATGTTTCATGTGCAGTAACAGGAGGATGTAAGTTTAGAGATTTGTACTGAACAATCCAAGTTATGGTCAAAAATTAAACCTAAGTTTCAAACATTGGCAAAAGGTTTAGTGCAATCCTATTGTTCATATGATTAGGCAGAAAAGCATTCACAACTAAATAGTCAACCCACCATCATGGCTCCTACATAATCCCCTGGGACAGAGGCCGGGAGTTTCAAGGCCCACAAAATGGAGGAAGTGGAACACGTCTTTACATTCTATTCCCACAGCATAACACAGTGCATGTGCGGGGGCAACCAGAGCAACAAGCCATTAGGGCAAGGGCTAATGCGAGGGAGAAAGTCCGTGAGGTCACTGATTAAGGACATCAGCCCAGCAAGCAGCTCTGACCCAAGTAGCAGCCTCTACATGTCTCCCACTCTCTCTCTCTTCCCATCAGATCAGTAAGGACTGATGGTGCATCCTGCGCAAGGGGAACATTATACCAGTGGAAGAAAGCTAAAGGTCTCTACAAAATAAAGATAGCCACAGCCTACACCATCACACACCAGAGTCTCCAAACTATTCTACTTGGTCAAAGCAGCTGCCCATTTGGGGAGGAGGATGGAGGGACAAAAGGAACATTAGGCAGACGAGGCAGCTAGAAGACGCACACTTACTAAGTGCTTGAAGTGCTGCTTGAATGAAGCCTCCTGAAGCCCACGGCCTGGAAAAATCATGCAGAGAACCTCGAAGGTGAAAACTGAGTGGAACTGCTGCAAACCCTGTAACAAGTCCAGTCATCTTTTTTAGGTCTTCTAAGTAAACAGGTAGTATACAAAAAAACTCGCTGGAGGCACTGTTGCACACAGGTGAAAAGAAAGCCCACACACACAAGCAAGTAGTCTAGGTCGGATATGCAAACCCAAGTCTGTTAAACATATTCTGTCACCCCCTCCCTGCAGGAGGCCATAACTAAAAAGAAGACACGGGGCATAGGTGGGTGTTGGCTGCCCAACCTACTCATAAAAAGCCTTGAAGCTTGCTGCTCACTTGGAAATTGCCAAAAGGCTAGTCGACACTCAAAGCCGACATCAGCTATCAGCCTTGATACATATATATATATATATATATATATATATATATATATATATATATATATATATATACAGGGAGTGCAGAATTATTAGGCAAGTTGTATTTTTGAGGATTAATTTTATTATTGAACAACAACCATGTTCTCAATGAACCCAAAAAACTCATTAATATCAAAGCTGAATATTTTTGGAAGTAGTTTTTAGTTTGTTTTTAGTTTTAGCTATGTTAGGGGGATATCTGTGTGTGCAGGTGACTATTACTGTGCATAATTATTAGGCAACTTAACAAAAAAAATATATACCCATTTCAATTATTTATTATTACCAGTGAAACCAATATAACATCTCAACATTCACAAATATACATTTCTGACATTCAAAAACAAAACAAAAACAAATCAGTGACCAATATAGCCACCTTTCTTTGCAAGGACACTCAAAAGCCTGCCATCCATGGATTCTGTCAGTGTTTTGATCTGTTCACCATCAACATTGCGTGCAGCAGCAACCACAGCCTCCCAGACACTGTTCAGAGAGGTGTACTGTTTTCCCTCCTTGTAAATCTCACATTTGATGATGGACCACAGGTTCTCAATGGGGTTCAGATCAGGTGAACAAGGAGGCCATGTCATTAGATTTCCTTCTTTTATACCCTTTCTTGCCAGCCACGCTGTGGAGTACTTGGACGCGTGTGATGGAGCATTGTCCTGAATGAAAATCATGTTTTTCTTGAAGGATGCAGACTTCTTCCTGTACCACTGCTTGAAGAAGGTGTCTTCCAGGAACTGGCAGTAGGACTGGGAGTTGAGCTTGACTCCATCCTCAACCCGAAAAGGCCCCACAAGCTCATCTTTGATGATACCAGCCCAAACCAGTACTCCACCTCCACCTTGCTGGCGTCTGAGTCGGACTGGAGCTCTCTGCCCTTTACCAATCCAGCCACGGGCCCATCCATCTGGCCCATCAAGACTCACTCTCATTTCATCAGTCCATAAAACCTTAGAAAAATCAGTCTTGAGATATTTCTTGGCCCAGTCTTGACGTTTCAGCTTGTGTGTCTTGTTCAGTGGTGGTCGTCTTTCAGACTTTCTTACCTTGGCCATGTCTCTGAGTATTGCACACCTTGTGCTTTTGGGCACTCCAGTGATGGTGCAGCTCTGAAATATGGCCAAACTGGTGGCAAGTGGCATCGTGGCAGCTGCACGCTTGACTTTTCTCAGTTCATGGGCAGTTATTTTGCGCCTTGGTTTTTCCACACGCTTCTTGCGACCCTGTTGACTATTTTGAATGAAACGCTTGATTGTTCGATGATCACGCTTCAGAAGCTTTGCAATTTTAAGAGTGCTGCATCCCTCTGCAAGATATCTCACTATTTTTTACTTTTCTGAGCCTGCCAAGTCCTTCTTTTGACCCATTTTGCCAAAGGAAAGGAAGTTGCCTAATAATTATGCACACCTGATATAGGGTGTTGATGCCATTAGACCACACCCCTTCTCATTACAGAGATGCACATCACCTAATATGCTTAATTGGTAGTAGGCTTTCGAGCCTGTACAGCTTGGAGTAAGACAACATGCATAAAGAGGATGATGTGGTCAAAATACTAATTTGCCTAATAATTCTGCACTCCCTGTATATGTATATGCAACATATTTCATTATCTACTGGTGATCGTCAGTAGGTAGTTATAGTTAGGACCTAGTTTCCATAGGAAAGCATTTTTTGATTTGCCAATAACCTTTTGATGAATCTTCATGAAATTTCCAAAACTAGTTCGCACCCGAGTTCAGCTGCTGTCTTGAACGTTTCGGGATGATCCGTCAAGCGGGATCTGAGAGGGGGTTCCAAAATGTGTTTTCCCCATGCAATTTCCCATAGGGATTTTAGACAAGATTACAATCTGAACCGCTGGACAGAATTACAATAAATTTGTCAGAAAGCTAACTCTTTTCCTGAAAGAGCCTTTTTGTGATTTGGTATTAATGCGTTCAGTAGTTTTTGAGTAATTAAAGAAAAAATGAGATTGTATATCTAGGAACGTGGATCCTCCGTGGACCCAACAGAGATATGATTGACTGCCAACACTTCAACCAGGAAGTGCTGGCAGCCATTTTGGGACTTGGACTCAGCTGAGTCCTGAAAAAAAGAAGGGGGGTAGGGTAGGAATATCCTGACCCCTTAAGCCTGGTGGTCGGGTCTCTCAGGGACCCTGCCAGGACCACAAAGCATTTTTTTATTTATTTGTGTCACAAAAATCAAGAGGGATCCATGGATCCTTGCTAAAAAATTTTTTTTAAAAAAACAAGAGTGGGCTCCCACGTTTGTTTAAATGCTGGCCCCCGGGTGGGCCAGGAGCAACTTTATATAATTTAAGTGGGGGAAAAGGTGGGCACAAGGCTCCCCTCCAAGTGGCTGATTTCCGCCCGGGGACTGCCACCTCCCCGAGGCAGGCCACGGTTTATTATTGTGGAGGGAGGGGTGCACGGCTGCCCTTCTATGGCCATTTACGGCTCCAGGGACTGCCATGTCCCCAGGTCAAGGCCAATCTATAAAATGGGAGGGGGCAACTCAGACCACCCTCCGTGGCCTGTTACAGCCCTGGGTACCACCTCCTTCCTGAACTAGTCCTAATTCTTAATGGGGAATGGGGCCGCAAAGCCCCCCTTCCGGGCAGTATTCTGCCCCAGGACCCACCATCTCACTGTCCCTGCAAAAAGAAAGAAGGGCCCCTTCCTGGAGCTATTAATGGCCTTGGGGACCCTCACCCCATGTCCCAAGGTGATCACCCTCAGGGCATAGTTGTTTGCTGTTGCTTGGTGGGAGCTTTGACGGCTCCCACCAAGCAAGAGCAAGCAGCGGCGAAAGAAGGAAAATTGCTCCTGCCTGCTTGGAGCGGACTTTTCATCTGTTTTCCTGCCCAAAAAACAGGTTAAAAAACTGCTCCAACACGCAGGGAGCAGCAGTTACTTACCTTAAAGGAAGAGTTATAGTTGTTTGAGATAAGTATAACTATAACTGTTGAATTTCTATAGTTTTTGTCCATGTAAAATCTGAACCTAACTATAACTTCCCTCTAACCTTTGTATTTTTTTGTGAATTTCTAAGGTTTTTAAAAAATTCTATTTCCTCTATTTCCTAACTATAACGTCACTGCAACCTTTTCGGTGAATGTATACACATATTTGTGTGCGTGTGTATGTATGTCTCCAGTGTTCATCAGCAAAGGCTGGCAGGGCACTTAACGGACTAGACAGAATATGGCCAGAGCACAATGTCTGCAAAATAAGAAAACTAAAACGTGAATTGCTTAATAAAACCAATGCCCTTGACCACACTAATTTTCCAGATTCTTATATAGATAATTGCAAACGTAAAATAAACTTTCCTGTGACCCAGTGCTTGAAAGGAGAGGTACAACTAGTGTTTTTCTTTGGGTGCATTTTGTTTGATTTGGATGCTCTTTAAAGTGTTTCTAGTGGCTGACTGTTCTATCTTTTCCTTTATCTCCTCCTTTCTTTCTCTCTCTGAATGTTCCCTGCAGGTGGAGGCAACACCTTCCGTCTATTAAAAGCTCTCTATGACAATGGCCTGATCACCGAGATAAGAAAGAGAGTCTTAGAGGTATGCCGTCAAGAACACGTTCCTTCATTTGCATTTGTGTTGTCGATATGTAAGACAATTGAAGGGTTATGCATTTTGACCCGGTGGGTCCTCTGAACTAGTTCTTAAGTTCATGTCTATCAAGCATTGATTTATGATATTGCAAAGTTGAAGTGACCAGTAACTGAGAAGAGGTGCTAGAGCATATAACTTCCAGGCATTTTCTCCTTCAGGATGGCACACCTTACATTGGTTCGAGCGCTGGCACAAACGTGGCAACTATCAGTGTTAACACAACTAACGACATGCCAATTGTCTACCCACCTTCATTAAGTGCCCTGGGACTGGTCCCGTTCAACATTAACCCGCATTTCTTGGACCCGGACGTGAACAGCAAACACATGGGAGTAAGTCTGAGGTTCCTCATTCATGGTAACAAAATGAAGCTTTACTTCAAAGTAAACCTTCCTGGCAGGCAGCAGCTCCTACCTTTACCAAGTGTAAACTACTACTCACCAGGCAGGATCAGATACAATAACACCCTAATACGGTCTAAAGTGTTTATTGGTGCAGCATAACCTGCACGTAACACACCTTCTCATTTATTTATATAACGTAACCCACATACAAAGTGTAAAGATGGTTAACACTCTTTAAACTTCATAGAGACACACATTTTCCTACCGTGGCCCCATCTCATGGCCTTCTGCTTTTAGCTCACTAGTATCGCTCTGTAGCGCCTTATTCCCACTAATACATCTATTGTCACCCTCCTCACCACCTTCTTTTCACTTACCTTATCCTTGCCCCCTTTTTTGTCCATTCATGCCTACATCACTCTTCCTTTGAAGCTGATCCATTCCAACATATCAATTGTATCTTCTTCATTTTTCTTCCAAGCCTTCTTTTATGCTCTCCACATCTATCTCATTTATAGGTCCAAGCCCTTCTTGCATTCATTTGCAGGGACCGTAGACTGGTACAGAATGCTGTGTCATCCTCTGTGTCTATTACATCTCCTCCAACACATCAATGCAAGGCATCCTGCTCACATTCGCCTATTTTAAACTGCCTTTGTTCTTCCAGATGACTGATTCCACAAATGGAAATGAAGGCTTTATTCCAAAGTAAACCTTCCTGACTGGCAACGGCTCCTGGCCCGTATTTATACTTTTTTTGCGCCGCATTTGCGTCGTTTTTTGACGCAAAAACGGCGCAAACCTGCAAAATTCCATTGTATTTTGTAGGTTTGCGCCGTTTTTGCGTCAAAAAACGACGCAAATGCGGCGCTAAAAAAAGTATAAATACGGTAAGTGTCCACTGTTCCATACCTACGAGTTCCAAATAAATATAAATATTCCATACACTCTACTGATGCAGCCTCAGCTCTAATATTGTTCCTCTAGCATTGGGTGTATTGAGAATTTCCCGCTGATTACAAGCAGAGTGAAAAGGGGATATTTCTCATGGTTCTTAGAGGTTTATCCTCATCTGTCAGTGCTCATCACTACACGCTTTGCAACGACCCCCTCCCACACAAAGCTCAGAATATTTTTGGGTGCTAGAGTCATACATAACTAACTCCCCACCTCCAACTCTCTTAGGCCCAACCCTTTTGCCCCATAAGGCCTAATCTTCCATCTCACTCCCATCCACAAACTCGTCCAAGACCTTTACATCTAAGTGCACCGTAGTGACCTCAGCGGTCGCTCTTGTTTTCACATGGAGATATATTTGAACTCCTCATCCTCCCGAATTAGCCTTTATTTGTTGCACTTATTTCCAAAACCAAGGCACAACCAAATAGTCCACAAAATGAGTAGTTTGTGAGGCAAATCAAAGAAGTATTCTGAACACGTCTTATTCTTGATCGTGATTTATTCTCTTCACAGAATGATAAGTTTGGTGACAACAGCAGACACGTGTTTCATCTTTGAGACTTTTTCAATGCATAATGAATCATAAGGCATTCTTAACCAAATCAATATCCTCCCATATCATATGTAGATAAGTTCCGTACTAACAAGATTTTCTATATAAAGCCGTCTATAGTCAGGAATCATAAGCTCAAAAGAGAAAGGCCATGATAAGCCGAGTGTTAGTAGTGTGCACTGTCCCGTGACAGTGTTAGTACTATTGATTTGGTTAAGGATGCCTTATGATTCATTATGCCTTGAAAAAGTCTCGAAGACGAAACACTTACCATTCTGTGAAGAGAATAAATCACAATCAAGCATAAGACGTGTTCAGAATACTTCTTTGATTTGCCTCACAAACTACTCATTTTGTAGATTATTTGGTCGTGCCTTGGTTTTGGAAATAAGTTTGATCAGTTCTAACTGGTTTTCCAGCTGGGACAGTTTACACACTTGGTGGTTGGGTATACATACATATCAGTACGGCACCCACTGGACCTTGTGCATTTGACTTAATTACATCTTCTCCCTATTATTTATGTATACACTTGGGATGTGCGAACTCTCGAGCACAACCACCTATTTTTCTTAATCTGTTTGTTGCACTGTTTATCTTTTTGTCATTTCTGCCACAGGAGACACGAGAGCAGCGGATCACTCAGTATCACGAGGAACTGGACACCCCTCCTGTTCTGGTGAGCTCTTGCATGCAGGATGTACATCTGTTTTACTAGCAAGGTTTTTCGTTGGTAGGATGCTGTTTTGGGAGGTGGAGAAAACATCAGACAAAAATGAGAGAGTGTGAGATGAGAAAACAGGGACATCAGTAAGAAATCGCTTTAGTGAAATTATTTCTGCCACTTCTTTTTAACCTTACAAGTTGGAATTGGCCAATAGGAGAAGAAACTGTATAACTAATGTTTGGTACCACTGTCTCAGCAAAACATGGATAAACTATTTGCAGCGCTCTCTTTCTTAACATATGATTTAATAAATTGGATGCGTACAGTATCCTACATATTTATGTGCCACGCAAGATTGTCTTCTAGTTGACCAGAATTGTTTTATGTAAAGTTTACACCAGACGACTAATCCCCCAACAGACTTAAAATTTATTTTAGTGACCACAGAAGGGTGAAGGCCAGGATGTACTCCATCGGAATTCAATACTATTAGTCCCCATGCTTTACACAAGCACTGTATAAGGGGCATTACTGCCCTCGAGCATCCCCGGAGGCTCCAAGGCCCCAGACGTCCCAGTGCACACCACATCTTCCCCTCAGAGTCCATTCTGAGTGCAGCGAGTGTGACTTTCACTATACAAAATGTATGTGCAGAAAACCCACAGGTATAACTAATGCTGGCGGCCCCCACACAGCACAGTACCAATGTCCTTCTGCTTAATTTGTTAATATGGTTTGTATTCCAAGCGTGACCAAAACATAAACGATCTCATGGTCTTCTCTTCCCTTGCGGTAAACTGCTTTACCTCAGCACACGATGGGTGTAGGTGAGGTATACATACAGCAATGCTTGAGATGTGTTTTGTGTTTTAGGGGCTGCGTGAAGGATCGCTGCTTTTAGTGGAAGGAGATAAAGCCACGCTGCTTGGAGTCACTGGGGCCCGTCTGTTTATGAGGTAATGTGATAAAAAAAATGGTTTATTGGATTTGGGGTACGTGCTGGGCCTAGGCCTAGGCAATGGGTCAACACTGCGGTGGCACAAAGAGCCAAGAAATGGGAATAAAAGCAGTGGAACAGAACACGATGCAGAAGATTTATATGTGAAGCGATCTTCGTGGCCTTGTAGAAGGAGGGAAAGTGTAGGCGTCAGGAGGATGCTCAAGCACAACATATACGAGTACCCCCTACTTGATCCTTATTACTTACAAAGTCTTGCCTTTCCTAAGACACCCTGCTGCTACAGAAAAAAACACATTTTTCTTTCGTAAAACACTCACCCAGTCTAGTAGTGAAGTGGCATGCTTCATCATCGGGTCTCATCCTGGTCCCTAAAAACCAGACAGGGCTTGACCGTATTTGGAGAGTCAGGGTCCTAAAAGAATAAAAACACCTCAAAGCAATCTTGGTACCCTTTTAATAACCGTTGTTTGGGTATGGTTAAAATGGGGTTCTATAGTAAGGGGTAAGGTTCTCATAGTCTTACTACCCAAACAATTGTTTGACATGTTTCAGCTCTTTACCTTATGGCCTCTTGGCTACAGAGCTTTCATCAGGATACAGAACACACTGCCCTTGGTTTTGTTTCACAACATTCAAGACATGCAACACATTCATGCATGCAAGGCGAGATATTACCCACCTATAGAATGCCGTGATAGGTCTTGACTCCTATAGTATAGAAAACATATAAACACAAAGCCTTTCAGCAAGGTGGTGCCTTCAGAATTATAATAGAACATGCATCCTTGTGATTTTCACCTTTGTTCATGGTCAGTGTTACAAAATACTGTGCTGGATACTTCGCTAAAACATATATACATGCAGTCATGCAATCATGCACTAGACATTTATTTTGCTGCTGTAATCGTACCACATGTGCCACACTATATGTGTATTTATATTATGAAAAAAGACTCATAACTGCATACCACGCTTAGTAAAATAGTGTTGTGTGGCCATGGGTGACATGCCATTTTCCAGCCTATTTAGCTGTCCCACACTCCACCTGGCTTGCCATACTGCTGAGAACAGGACCCAGTATTTCAGTCTACCTTTGGTAGACAGTTGTAACTCAATGTGCTTGAGAAATGACATCATGGAGCCCACGATGTTTCATGAATCATGGGAAATGTAGTACCGGTGCACCCATATGTGCTCTCTTTCATTGAATCGGGCAGAAGTTTTTAGGAACCTACTAACAATAATGTATTTGTGTAGAGTCCTGCTGGACATGTTCTAGTATTTCCACCGGCCACTATGTGAGAGCTGGCTTCCTCACCCACCCAACACAGGCATCATCGGGTGATGTGGTGCCTTCAAATAAAAAGAGTACGAGTGCACGTGCTCAGTGCCAGTTTAGTGACCACACAACTATGTGTCTGTGTTGTTCTTCATACTGCATGTGGGCCTATTGGCTGAACACTACAATGACGACAAGGCAGGTCGTCCTACAGGCCACCTGATGCCAACTCTGCTGGTCTGCTGATCTGGTCACACTGAAAAAAACAGGGACTAGTTTGGTGCTGCCAGCCTTGGTGGGGCTTGGTGTCCCAGGGCCCATCACTCCTGCCTCAGTGCTCACAGCTGCTGCTAGGGGAGGTACCTGCCATTGCGCTTCATAGCGCTGCCTCTCCCCCCACAGTGCAGGACTTGTTTTGGGCTGCCTGTGGTGGGACTTGGTGTCCCAGGGCCCATCAGTCCTGCCTGAACACTCACAGTTCAGGCTGTCTCTCCCCCGCAGCGCAGGACGCACCCAGGCGAAGACCAGGCCAGTGTGTGCCCATCTGAGCCCAGACAAGGCTGGGCCAATTCTCTGACATTGAGCTTTTTGGGGGGGGTGAGTTTTTGTTTTACCCCCAAATTCCCAAACTGTTCCTATGACTTACCAGGTTGTGTAGCCATTTCCATGTTTCTGTGTATCTAAATTGCCTTGCAACTTTGACTTTAAAATTTCTACTGTAGGAAAATGGGGTAGAGGAAAGTACCAGGAGGTCCCTCTAAAGTACAGCCCTCACCAAAATCCATTAGCATCAATATAATGTTGCAGAGGGCTATTGGGATCATCACTACTGAGATTGAACTCACCTAGAGAAGGCTGTCGTTGGTTGGTTCTAATGATTACAGTTAGATAGTTCTTCACTCTGTAGCCCAAATCGGACAGCTGCTAGCTCTGCTACAAACTGTTCTGTGCTGGAAAGTGTACCAACGAGTCATGATAATAAAATCCAGGCACCTACTGTATTAGGAGCTCGCCCCCAAAAATGCCCATAGCCTCTGCCAGCTGGCAGTGATCCAAGACAGTACTGACCGTCAAATTCACCAGCAGTCGCATGCAGACCTAGCCCTAAAGTGGGCACTTTAGACTTTGCTGCTACCGATGTGGGATGGTCTGGAGAGTATCCTACTTGGGGAGAACCTTTTGGGAGAAATCAAAGAGACCTTGTATAACAAACTCATTCCTGTTTTCAATAGACTGGATGCCATTGAAAGAGGCTTAGATTCTGTATTGTCGTACCAGAAACAGCTGCATACAGCTCTGCCTGATTCGCTAAATGCATAGTCTGCGGCATGTAAGCAATCTCCCTGTTGAGTCTGCCGACTTGGCTGACCTTGTCAACTCTGCTCAGCGTGTGCAATTATGCCCATATTTATACTTTTTTAGCACCGCATTCGCGTAATTTTTGGAAACAAAAGCGGCGCAAACGTACAAAATATAATTGTATTTTGTAAGTTTGCGCCGCTTTTACATCAAAAAATGACACAATTGTGGTGCTAAAAAAATATAAATATGGGCCTTAGTCTCTGGGTCCGACCCCAATGTCAAGTTGCTTGTGGAGATCGAGTATTAAGCCCTAGGGGGTCTGAACCTAATAGGACTTCAAAACAGGTCGCAGGGGGAGGGACAGAGAAACCCCTTGATGGTTCCAACTCCCGGGCCCTGGGGCAGAAGTAGGCCATGATCAACCTACCACTGGCTTCTTGCCCATGTGTGACAATTCTAGCAGGAGTGACTCAGTTATATGAAGGTCAGAAGGAGGGCCAAAGTTAACTCCATAACAAATGTATTGATTGGTTGGCTCAACATAGGGACTTCCCCGTTTATATAGTCGACAAAATACTTCTTACAAGATGGGTGGGCCAAAGGATATAATGGGTCACTGTATCATCATCATTAATTTATGTTCTCCCCAGATGATGCACAGACTTTTATCCCCTGCTGTAGGTTGTCAATACAAGATAAATTGGTTCTGCTACCATTGGAATATTTTTATAACGTTTGCACAAAATATCCATCACCTCTGTAATGGCTAAGGTCAATGCTATTCCATCTAAGGACTGTCTAAGGCGGGCGCCCCAACTATTGGGTTTGTACTTCCTCTGTCAAACTGCTTTGATATTCTGGACCAGGTGGATTGACTTATACCTAAGAGAAAGGGTTCCACCCGGCTGTAGTTGAGAGGAGGGAAAGGAGAAGGTGGGGGTTGGGAGGGTAGAGGGGGATGGCAGAAGTGGAGTTTGCCATTGTAGGGGGTACGCAAAGAATTCACCACCTAAAGTAGCAAGTGATTTGGGCACCAGTAGTATCAGGACGCAAGCCTCTGAGGTGCCCAATGGGCATATATGGAATCCTGGGTTAACACTAGTTGGTTTACTCACACAATTGTGTCCGGTGAAGCTACCCCCAGCCTCTACCCCTCCAACCCCCATCTCTGCTCACCCCCACCTCCCCAGTCTCTGCTCACCCTGCAATGAGATTTGTACTCCAGTGAAGGCAGCCCCCAGGTATAAGTCTTTGGGTGTAGTTCTTCCGAACTTAGTATTTGACCCACTTACCTCTCTAGATAGTATAATTTTTAATGGGGGACCACAAAGCCAGGAGTAGCACCAATCCAAGGGCACCAAGACCCATGGCAACTTGTTGTGATGGAATATTGCAGGTCTTGTAGCTAAGCTTAATGTTCCTGAATGGTCTAAGTTTATAGATCCGTATGCTCTATGTCTTTTCCAGGAAACCTGGGCCCTTAAGGTTTGTTAACTTTAGCAAAGGGGCTGGCTGCCATAGAAGGGGACGTCCCTTGGGGAGGACGGGGGTTTGGAGGAGGGGGCTAACAACTTAGGTTCATACATGGGTTCATACATGCCTTCCTTGTAAGGTTAGAGAAATACCAATACCCTCCCAAGATACTTTGTGTGTTTGCTTGAGTACCAGATCTCAAATGGCATGCATTTATAATGTGTACTCAAGGCCTGGTGGGGTCAGTCAGGAATTTTCTATGATCGAAACTTTGAATACACATTTGATCGATGCTCCAGGGGTTGTCTTGAAGATTATGAGTGGCGATTTGAATTGTCAATTTGAACCCACAGGCAACAGTGCCACAGCTCCCACTTTAGAACTTGATAATGTTTGGTCAATTTCCCAGGTGACATTGGCACCAATTAAGAGGTTACAGTCATGGATGGGAAGCAATGGTATTCTGACTGACCTTCAGGCAGGGATAAGGGAGGGCATCAGTATGATTGATCAGGTCTTTAGATTCCAGTTAATTGTCTAGAAAACAGTAGTGATGGGGGGTGGCTGTTTATATGTCACTTTTGTTGACCTACGGTCTGCATTTGATTTAGTCCCTCGCTTTTAGCTCTGGCGGAACCTGGCACAGATGTGGGTGCCCGTCAATCTGTTGGCCATTATAATAAGGCTATATAGTAACAACTTTGCCCAAGTCCCTTTTCAGTGAACCTTGAGGTCAGGCAGGGCTGCGGAATGGCACCCACCTTTTTTTCCCTATATGTGAATAGGCTGGTTGCGCACCTAAATCTCAGTGAGGAGGATGCACCACAGCTGGCAAGCCATAAGGTTCCTGTGTTATTGTTTTCAGATGATATCCTCTTGATTTCTAAATCATCTATGGGTTTGCAAAGAACTTTGGCTCATTTTGAGAATTTTTTGTGAGCAGAGGGGTCTTGAAATTATTGTGGAAAAGACAACATTTATGATAATAAACCCTGGTTGTAAGCCAGACCAAACCCTAAGCTTCAAGGGATCTCCCTAGATCGTGTTCAGGTTTATGATTACTTGGGTTTGACACGGACAGGGAAATTAGATTGGAATGCCCACATTGAAAAGCCTAGGCTGAAATTGGCCCAAGGTACGGTGGCGATTTTAAGAGGGCACCATGCCTCTTCTTTTCAACCAATAGCTCCCGCCATCCCAATCTATAAGTCCCAGGCTTTGGGAACTGCCCTGGGGGCATAAGGATGTTAGTAAATTATTGGTTATGGAAAACAGTTTATTGCACCAGTTAGTGGGCCTTCCTACTAGTACTCCCCTGCTCCCGCTTAGAATAAGTATGGGCCTTCGGCCTATCAAAGAGGGTTCGGGGGTTAGGCCCATTCTTTATTAGCGAAGAATTTAGCTCTCTCTGGAGTTAAACTCCTATCGTGAGGGGTTAAAGAGGTGCTAAGCCTTCCTGGCTCTAACAACACCCCTTGGTTTAAATATGTTAAAGAGACCCTATACAAGGTAGGATGTGGGGATCTGTGGTTGGCCCCGCAGTCATCGCCAATCCTTTGAAAGCATTGTGAAAAAAGAGATATTGGCAGTATATAAAGGGGCAAGTTTTTGCTCATTCTTCACATGGTACTCTGACTAACACTTTTATACAGCTTAAGGATGTGTTTTTTATGGAACAGTTCTTAGATGATATAGAACCACCTCTTGCCAGGAAACTGTAGTTGCTGTTTAGATATAGCACCCTACCAATTGCAGTCTTTACTGGTACCTGGATGAGTAAGAAAGAATCTGCCAATCTCCCTTGTGTTTCATGTGGGGCGAATAAGGAAACAGAAGAGCATGTGCTCTTTTTCTATCCAACATACAAAGAGAAGGAAGAAGTGGTTACTCCAAGTGTGCCATTTATTAGAGGTGGGAGAACACCAAATCGCATTTCGAATCTTAAAAGCTGACACTAGGCCTTGTCTGGCTTTCGCTATCTGATTTCAATGTGGAAAATCCAGCAATGAGCACATTCCTAATAGTCATTTTGTTTAAGTTAATTTGGTGGAACTGTAGCAAGAATGCTCCCTATATCACCTTGAGTCAGGGAGGGACTCTAGAAGTCGAAAATCTTGCTTTTGATTGTAGATTGTAGTACTATTTTAATCATGCGTTATTTTTCTCTTTTTTTATTTATGATATCTATTTATAATTGTGAGATTTTATTTATATTTATGTGTCCATTTTGATCTGACTTTGTATGTAGTGTTTTATGGTGCTTGTATGGCTAAATTGCCGAAAAACGTAATAATGAAATGAATGAAAAAGACAGGCAGGACTAGCCCCCATAATGAGGGACTGAAATCTGTGGCACCTGGACACCGGGCCGAGTGAGTCTGCACATGCTGCCACAGCCGGGTAAGCAAACCCCAACCTGCCCCAAGGTCCATCCGCACTGGGGGTAAGTGCTCGCGACGCCAGCATTGCTGTTCCCTATTGTCCTGCACTGCATAGATGGGAGAGCTCTGCAGGAGATGTAAATAAAGAACATTCTGTGGCCAGCGCCGGGCTCTATAGTTCCCGCCTGAGAAAAAGGCCTGAAAAAGAGTGAAGACTCAGGGCCCACCACCAGCCCACAAAGTTTCACCCGACGTCCCATGGTGCCTTCAGGAGGGAGGTGAGAGTCCAGTGAGCAAGAGAAGGATAATGAAGCCCCATGACAAAGTGGCACACACTCACCAGTATCACCCCATACATCCAAACTTGTTGAAGGCTGCACGATGTGCTGAGGCCGCCTGACTACTGCCGCAAGAGGAGATTCCTCTGTAGCTGAGCAGCTGGCTGAGAGCACTGGCAAACCCCCACACCGACATCTCCAATACCCTTTGAGGTCCACAGCTCCAGGGAGACTGCCTTCGCCAGGGGACAGTGGCTGAACTGCTACCTGGCGGTTCTCACTGCACTGCGCCCCAGAGACAGAGTTGATGGCCCCATTTAGTCAAACACACATCAGGTGGTGGGGTTAAATGACCAGGTCAGGTTTAAGAGAGTAAAAGACTGCTTTAGTGGACAGGTATGCAGTTCTGAAACTACTTTAGAACATTTCACAGTGTATAAATCATAGCCTCACTAATACAAAAACCAACACCTAACACCCCACCCTCAAACCTCCCCCCCCCCCAAACAAGACAAATCCCCAGAGCAGTATTCCACACTTCAATCTTACCCATTCTCTTTCATTCATCCACTGACCTTCTCTGTGACTCACCCATCGCTCCCCGGTGTCCCCTTTGCCAACCCCTAGTCTGTAATGCTCCTAATCCTTCCTGCTTACTGTGCCACAAGTAAAAACCCTGTTATGGAGTTATTTCCTGCCCCCCCCCCCCAACCTTTTTTAAAACTCGCAATAATTCTTAAAAACATACAAACGTTTTTTTTTTTTTTATGCCGCTCGAGCAGAAAAGCATCGCCCATGTGTTTAAACAGGAAAAAAACGATTTGCCCTGCAGCTTGTTCGCACCTTACCAGCACTACATTTGGGGAGCCAAGGTTGACGCTAACTTTTCTCCTATTTCAAGAAGATACAGATCGTGCCTAAAAAAACTGAAAATCCTCCTTCTTAATATCATGATGCTCCAACCAAGCTCATCCCCTACTTTTACAAAAACTTGACATCTCCCTATTAACCTTCCTCCTAGCCCTTTCAACTGCTGTAAATTTCATTGCTCTCTTCCAAACTCTTCTGGGCATTAAAGCTGTTACTATCATTTTTGTCCCTGACCATGACCCCCCAAATGATATCCAGATCATTCTTCATCTCTTTAATCAATCCCAACCCCGACAATTGTACCAAGTCATTTTCTCCTAGGCGCAAGAGTAGCACATCTGAGCAAGCTCTAACTGTTATCAAATTCGATAAACACGGTAGCAGTTGTCCCCATTTCATGTCCCCACCGCCTTCCCACCATTAAATTTTTAAATCATCACTTTGGAACCCCAAGTTCCTTCCAAAATGTCTGCGGTCAGCTTGCTTTGCAGCCCACTTAATGAACGAGTGTCCGACTATCCAGATTGATAGAAAAGCCACTGCTGAGCTAGCCACACAACCTGAAATATGAGAAACATGTTAGATACACCTCACAAGCTAAGCATCCTCAATCTCTCTGATGTAGCGAAAACAACAATCAGATGACCAACGACCCCGTATTTTCACCTCCTTGATGTAAAACCCCAATCTCGCAACTTCAGATGCTGCACCTATATGAAAAGAATGAGTGCCAAAATGAAATGGATCTAACCCCATGTAACATACCGCTTTCCTCAAAACACCGATTACTTGTGAGGCCGTCAGCCTTGTGCCATTCTGATGAATAAAGATCAAACCTGAATCAACTCACTTAACCACTTTGAATTCTTACCAGGTATCCACCGGGCATACCATCCCTCCTACTCTGTGTAGGGACACTGTTGCCCCCTTTTTCCTCTGGTCTGTCTTGGACTGCTCCAGGAATATTTGAACATATTCACCTGTAGATTTTACATGTTCTTCCCTTAGTCACCCAGCACGACCTTTACCCAATAATTCAGATATTCTAAATGCCCCCAAAAATACCCATGACATACATAACGTAAACGGAATCTGTTCATGAGCTTCTTTGTAAACAACCCTGTGCATCGCTGTCCCTACTGATTGCCCCATCCCGAAAAATTCCTTTCATGCTCTTCTATAAGCTGTTCTAGTGCTTGCTGCTAATGACTTCTCAATCAATTCCAACATTCTCAAGCTGCCAGTTCCCATACCTCCTGCGGGACCTGCGTTTTCTGCAAATCTGCTCCGGGCCCCAAACCAAGGAATCTCTGCCAGTGTGAACAAAACAATGCATCTGCTATATTATTGTTCACATCTGGTACATGCTTGGCTCTAAAGACGATATTAAACATCAGACAACCCAGCATGAATCTTTGCAGTAATCTTAAAAGGTGCCTATCTTTAACCTTCTAACCATTGACCAAATCCACCACTGTCTTGTTATCAATGCTGATGGTAACTGTTTTATTCTCTGAATTCTTACCCCATACTGCCAATGCAACCAACAAAGGAAAGAACTCTAAGAACGCAATACTCCTTTTTTCTTTCATCCCCTTCTCTGGCCATTCTTCAGCACACCATCTGCAGTCCTAAAACACACAAAAGCCTTTGGCACCAGCTCCGTCTGAAAAACACTGAGCCATCCAAACAAAATCCAAATCAAGGGTCCACATGATTATACGATTTAAACATCTCAGAAATGTTATCGAAACCACTAAATCTGCTCTCATAGACACTGTAATCCTGACTGTATGGTATGTCTAGCTAACTCCTGACATAGAGAAACCTTGTCTCCTGCAGAATGACCTTCCCACTCTTACCACCCTACACGCAAAATTAAATAACCCTAACAAGCGTTGAACTTGGTGTAGCAGTAATTTGGGTGCTTTTGATGTGACTTCCAGGATGTCAATGATCTCCATAACCTTTTCTTGAGGCAGCCTCGCCTCCATTTTCACTGTGCCCAATTCAATACCAAGGGAAACCAGACAAGTACTCTGGCCCTCCATTTTCTCTGGAGCCAAAGGTACACCAAATACTTTTGCCATAGCCTGGAATTGTGTCAATGCCAATCTACACTCCTCCTTGAAACTACCAACAAAAAGTCATCCAGATAATATGTGATCAGCTCCATATCTGTTATGTATGTGAAACACCACTATAAAAAGGTACTGAAGGATTCAAACAAACTACAAGAAATGGTACAACCCATTGATAAAACCTTATCAATGTATAACTGGTGTCAAACTGAATCCCTAACAATGAAAAATCCAAAGGATGCACAGGAAACAGCCGAAATGCTGACTTAATATCCCATTTTGCTAGTTCTGCCGCTGGACCCACTGTTTGCACAAGTTCCATAGCTACATCCACCAAGGCAAAATGAACTGCAGAATCCTCCCTTGCTATGTAATCATTAACAGATAGTCCTTCTGGCCAAGAAAGGTGATGTATCATGTAGAATTCTCCCCTATTCTTTCACCACCCCCAAAGGAGAGATCATTAGGTCAGGTAAAGGACAATAATCAAAGGGGCTCACCATCCTTCCTTCTGCAACTTCTTTGCTCAGTTTCTCTCTTATTATATGCTGATGCTCCTTTGCTGATTTCAAATTGTCAGCAAACCTCTGTACTCTTGGACCTTGAGAACCCAACCTAAACTTTCTTTAAATCCCCATTCCAACTTTGCTGGATCCTCTTTTTGGGGGTAAAAGGTTAACCGATAACTAAAAATCTCCAAATTAATTGGAGTAGAAGCCTTTGTAACCAGATTGAAAGGATTCCCCTCTCCCTCTACCTTGCCCACTCGTACCATATCCTCCTTGGTCTCCAGAACACTGTAAGAGTGCATGCTTACCTCCACATTTTGAGCGTTCATGTTCGTATTTGCAGGGATTCCTTGGGCAATAACCCCCGTTGAATCCCCAGCAAGCTTCCAAATTGAAATGTTATCCTCTTCCCTATGTTCCCACCCCCAGGGTGGATTTTCCATTAAAAGGCTGGGGTTGGACTGCTAGTCCACTGGCTATGTGCATCATAGGCAGAGTCCTTTGTGGATGCATCCATTGGACCCACTGCTCATTATCAACCTCCCCCCATGGTTTTTCAGGTAAAAGTACCATCCTTGCCCGGAACTCTTCATAGTAGTGTAACCATGCAAAGCCATCAAACTCCGTATGAGCCTTCCTGATTGTTTCTATATATTTAGAAATAGACATCGCCCTATCAGGGACTTTTTCACAATAGACGGTAGCAAATATTAGGAATGCCGATGTCCATGTGTCAATTGTAGTGGGTACTCTAGGTCTCTTAGTTCATTTCCACGCCTCTTCTCAAGACCTTTTCTTGGATTGTATCTCCCTGTGCAAAAGCTTATACACATCTAAAAATTCCCCTTTCCGGATTTTCTCTTTTGTCCCTCTGCTCAAATGTGCCCCCCAGAGGCATAGATAGCCCTATGTATGGCAGCCTTTTCAGTCCTTCTGTTTTGCTCTCTGCCTTTTGTTCTCCCGTGTTTTCTGCTTTATCCACCACCACCTTAACTGAGACACCCGCTTTACCTTTGGACTTAGATTCTCCTTTTGCATTTAATCCTATTTAATTCTTACCTGTTTCTTCTTCTTCTGCTCAAGATTCCGTCCCCACACTCTTATCAACTGCCATTAACTCTGTTCTTTTAAACCTTTTTTAATATCCTCTCGTTCTTTTCCTCCCCTCCAGCTACACCACCATTGTGTCTCACCTGTACTCAGTCTGCCCCCTGTTTCTGGGGATGCTCTGCGCCAGTCTTTTTTCTGCTGTATCTGCAATGATTGCTCTGACCTGCAAGATATGATCTTTGGACGTTTTTAGCATCCCCCGGCCCCTTTTTCTTCGGTACCTCCTTGTTACTCCACTCCCTTGCTAGTAAGGTATACCCCCTTCTTCTAATTCGTCATCCTCTTCATCATAATCCAATTTGCACTGTGTGATCTCTTCCACATCACCAAAACTAACACCCGGACGTTCACCATCACCTACACCTCCATCAAATCCTCTCCAATCTATATTTTTGTTGTGTATTGCAGATGACGCTGACAGTTTCTGCTCCCTCGCTATAGGGACAGTTGCACCAAATCTCTCCCTCGCTTCATGCTGGTCCCCCAGGTCACCTCTAACCTGGCTGACTGTGCCTCACTGCATCTGCTTTTTTCATGCAGCATGATCCCTCTGTCGCTTGCAAGCCGCCAAAACCTGCGGGGCTATGGCCCTAAATTTGCCCTGATCTAAGACATCTTTGGATGTCCTAAACACTTCAGCTACCCACAACCATCTACCTGAACCTGTATAAGGTGACAACTCACTAGCACCTTGAAAAGACTTCTCACCTGACTTTTTCACCAATACATCTCCCTGCATTTTAATATTACCCACCTCTCTACAACCTGTCTCCTTCAAAGCCTCTCCCTCAGCCCTACCTGCCTTTTTCACTCTTTTAATTATGGTTTTTTATGTTTTCCAATCTCAACTACACCCTGACCCCAAGAAGGTTTTACAGGCAGAAGTGCTCTTTCATTACTGGGAGCTGCTTCAGAAACCTGGCTATCGCGCTGCAGCAAGCATTTGAAAATGGGCACATTCCTTTAACTTTTCTGGCTGCCCGCGCTGCTTAAAGCGCGCTCGCACTCTGCTGCCCCTGGAGCCCCAATAATAATCCTGCCTTACCAGCGGGCGGGGCCGGCGCAGCACGCTGTTTAAAGCTTGCATTCTCCTCATGAAAATCCTCTGGGTCCCGTCTTGCCCTCTCCGTGTGTCTCCCAGAAGACGCTGGCGTGCACCCACGGCCCAGACCTCGCTTCGCCTCCACAACGGGAAACCCCTGATGCGGTAAGCTATCAACTGCTTGAGGGCCTTCATTGTTTTTGGCTTTAACCATGTCAAGCTTTCCTAGGCAATGAGCACTTTCACTTTTAGTACATTGTTGCGGCGGTGAGCAAGCTAAAATCGCCTCCACAACACCACTCGCCGCAGCACGCATCGGGCACTCCAATCCCACCCATGCTTGGGAAAGTACACCTGGCTGTATAAGATACTCCATCACAGAGAACCCTCAGCGCCTCACTTACCGCTGCCGCTTTTTCAGCCATATTAAATGTTCACTTAATTATTACTACCAACCGTAATGTTTTCTTAACCGTGAAATTTCTTCCCTACGCGATAGGGCCACAGCGTCGAAATGATGCGATACAAAAACCGGCTGCCTTTTCGAACCGTTACTCCACCTACCCACGATCTCAAGCAATGGACATTCTCCACGGTCCTGGTATTCACCACCTGCCCGAAGTTGCCCGGAGATGGACATCCGATGGAGGTCACCCCCAGGAGCCCCCATTGCAAGACATAAGTCTCCCTGCCACACGGTATAAAAAAAGAGTCCCCACAACTCTGTATTAGCCTAGGGAAGGGACAATACTGTCTACCTCCCACAACCTGCTGCTACCTGCCAAGTGCCACTTGGATGAAAAAGTGCAGCCTGGGTGAAGCCTCTGCAACTAGTGACTCACCGTCAGTCACTAGATACAGAATTCTGTCATCCCCCACAACAACCCTGCTGCGGCAGCCAGTGCCTGCCAGAGGTTCTGGGCACGACCGTCATCACGCCCCTGAGCAACAAGTGAAAATGAGCCACCACCATGCCATTCACATCTATGCAAAAAGAGGTAACAAGAGTCCCATGACCACTCGCCTTGCAGACAGCCCTTCCATCACAAGGAGCAGATGTGATGATTCCCACTGTGCTGAATAATGGGCACAGCAAATCAAGAGAGCAAAGTAAAGAACTGGCATGTGATACTTCAGTGGACCGTCTGCTAACTCTCAGATCTCCACTGCCTTCTAAAAAGAGCTAACCAGTCACAGGAGAAACTTGAAGATGCCCGACCAGAGGTACATATAGTACTGGGAGCAGCTCTTTGCCTCCTTTGCTGCAGCAGTGACTGGGGTTCTGAAGGATAGCCAGGACAGGAGCGGAGTGCATAGCGCCCTTTGGTGGCTGTCGGCAGTTACCACTGCTCAGAAGAGACTACTGCCGGCTGCAACTACCGTCATCTGGCGGCAAAAGGAAGGCAAGTAAAGCCACTGTAGTGGGAAGATTAATTGCCCACTTCCCCCCCCCCCTGCAGACTGAGCCAAGCTGAAGAGACAGATCTGGACAGGGGCTGCAGCACTGCAAAAGAGGAGCAGTAGTCCCACCACAAGCACTGCACTATTGAGACTCTGAGATGGAGAATAAGTCTAGGCGCAGTGAATGTAAGAGTCTGCTCGAGGACAAGCCTCAGAAAGAAAACATAGGGATCACTTTTACCTGACTCTTGCAGCTTGCACCACTGCTGCACAACAGCACAGAGCTAGCGGCTTGACGCAAAGAGAGGTAGGAGGGAGACTAAGGTTCAAGAGAACGAAGCCCAGTTGCATGCCAAGCACGCTCAACTGGCCAGGAGTGCATCGCACCCCCTCCCCCCAGTGGCAGTTTGCTGCCACCACACTCTGGTGAGAGTCACACAACCCCTAGTGGCAAGCTGCCAATGCTAGAAGTAAAAGGAGGCCCTCCCCTCCTACAGTGATCCGGCATTGCACCCTAAATACTTTGGCCAAGAGAAGGAAAGTATAGAAGAGACTGCAGACTAGATCAAAGAAAGTAAAACCTACCTCCACCACCGTCCACAAGGGCTGATGCACCCATGAGAGGAAAAGCAAGGAGCGAGCGGCAACTTGTCTCAGACGTCTCACCATTTCCTACCTGTACCAAGCTACTGGGAGTCAACACAACAAAGACACTTCTCAGAGAATTCACTGCTGTTAAAGTTGCTGCCTCACAAGCTGGAGGGACCTTTGTGAAAGCAGAGGCCGCTGTTGTGCACTGCAGCCAGAGTGCCACAAGGCAGCACATGGACAATGCAGGGCTGCATGAAAGAGGCCATACCATCCAGCTGCACCCACACTGAATGGCCACTGTTGGCCCATCAATAAAGATGTCACACGGAGTACCAATTGTGCCAAGCACGCATAAACCTAGGCAGTACCAGGTGACACAAAGGTGCATCCTTAATGGAAAGTATTGCACCCTCGAGTGAAGGGAAGGTGATCCAGCAAGTGGAGCATCAAGACGATCCCTGAGGAAGGGACAGGACCAGCAATAGGTTCACAAGTAGAAAGTAGAGTTCTACTGACAGGACCAGACCTGCGAGGGGCCCATGGCAGAAAAAGAGACACCGTCCTATGAACAGGATGTGACCAACAACAGGTCCATGTGAAGTGAACATGCGACCCATGGCAAGACGCCACAACGGAGAAAAGGGGAAGAGAGAACTGCCCCTGGCCAGACCTGGTCAGAAGAAGCAACGCCACACCAACAAAGGAGATCATGTTAATCCTAACTGCACTAGCACTGCCCCAAAGGGAGCCAGAGATTGTTCAGGGAGTGTCCTCCCCCCACACTGCCTCAAGACAGAGTTGCCATTGACCCATTACAGGCAAAAGGAGAGTTGCATACCCTGAGTTGCAAGCTGCCACCACCATAACACAGAGAAGACACGTGGCTGGATGCCACATCACAGCATGCAAGAAGAGACCATGACTCAACGCCATGTTGTGAAGACAGAAGAAAAAGGAGAGGAGAGAAAATCGTGTGACAGACCTGTCACCCTGTCACCCTGAAAGACCTGGCGACCACAGATGAACAAGAGTGAAAAATCACAGGGTGCAGAGATGGAGGACTCGTACCACTACCCGAGAGTGCATATACCAGTGCAAGCTAGCCAACAGAGTGCAGTGATGTCACTGAAGACAGCCCAGCAGGCGTACTGAATGTAAGCCGCCTGCATGCACGAACCGTGTACCTGCTCCATGCTTCACAGTGCAACCATCCATCCACCTGTCACCAGCTGCTTGAAGCAGATGCCATCCCTGCAAGCAGCCTCCCATGCCAAAGGAGAAGAACTGCACCAACTACACAACGAGTCACGTGGCTACAAAGTCCCTCTAGTCACCCTCACTCTAGCAAGTCTCCACCACCTGTCGTCCAGGTCATCTAATGGCAAACTCGCCATTATTGCCATATATGCATCACCCGATCCAACAAAGGAGCACCTCATTACCTGAGTGGAGCCTTACCCCCACAAAACCTCATGAGACCAGGGGGGCACTCCAAGCAATGTGCGAAACCAATTGCCCAGAGACTATTTGAGAGCCCACCCGCACCTAAGTCCTGTTATGCAAGAGCACACAGACCATGAGACACCCATACTTTTTGGTTGCATGAGCAACTTGGCCGTGGCCCTATTGGCGGTTCTGCAGCAACTCCTTCTCACGACCTATGAAAGGCCCTCACAGCCCACACAGTCCCATAGCAACCCAGTGAAGAAGGGCCTCAAGGAAATTCTGCCGTGAGGAAATCCTGGCACGAGAGATGGTCCAGAAGCTGCTCCACCGATGGAGTACCAAGAAGCACCGGAGCATCAGAGGAAGGCGTCCAAACATCACCCCTGTCTTCCCAGTCTTTGGGGGATTGGCCTTCATGGAGTCAGGATACCTCATTGGAACTCTGTGCAGTGGACTCCACCAACACTACTGATGCACCAAGTTTGAACCATTTGACACCAAATGCATCACCGCAAGACCACTCAGGACTGACCAACAGTGCATGAGTGGATTCTGACCCAGTCACCCAGCTGTCAATGAATCCGGACTCCATCTGCACAATGTTTGTGCCCAGTAGTAGCTTGTTAAACCATAGATGCATGCAGAGATGCCCTGGTGCACCCAGCTGCATCTCTCAACTGCTATCTTGCGGACTTCCTCTCAAGGCTGAGAGATTATGTGGGTGTTTTGGTTTTTCTCACAGGTTGGACTTGTTTTTATTTTTAATAAAGTTTGGGAGGAATGTAGAGTCCTGCTGGACTCATTCTAGTGTTTTCACCAGCCACTCTATGAGGGCTGGCTTCCACACTCACCCCATGCCCACTCAACACAGGGGTCGCGGGTGACGTGGCAGCTGCAAATAAAGAGTCCAAGTGCACATGCTCAGGGCCAGTTCAGTGACCGCACAACTATGTGCCTGTGTTGTTCTTCATACTGCATGTGGGTCTAGGGCCCAGAACACTACAGTTTGGAAATTTAGATGATCAAATTCTCTGGTGGTCTCACCTAACACATTAGTTATGTATACATACTTGTGGTGCATATTCAGTCTGGAATAACAATGTTTTTGTGTTCATTGTGAAGGGGCGAATTATTCTACTGTACACTCCTCAGGTATTTGCTAAGTGGATATCGTCGTCGTTCCATTTGCGTAACTAATATCAACGTCAACTTGCAGAGCCTAGTGTCTGTAGGCTAATTTATGTACTTCCCATGCTCAGAAGGAACGTCTACTAAGAATGGTATCCTGACCTATTATACATATTTTAGTGTACATAAGGAAAGGGGCTATTGCAGAGAATTAAAGTGATTCCAAGGAATCTTATCTTTTAGACCCTTTCTCTGGGTCCCTTATGTCTAAACCTTATGTTGCTCTATCTCTAGGATTGTTCTCGTCAAGTTATCACTGTGTGTTAATTTTGCATAATGGTTCAATATAGATCAGCGTCCTTATGTTCTTTCTCTTTGTAGTGTGTTGTTAGTTTTATTAATGACGTCTTGCAGCAGATGTTCCTACAATGCTCTCCAATTCTGTTTTTTATTTTCCCGGAGGTCATCCCCACATAGCACACTTTACATGGGCATTTGATCAGGTACACTACATTTTCAGAATTACAATTTGTGTGTATCCATTCCTCCCAGCGAGTTGGTAGGCCTAGATCCCAGGTACGACTAGTGACAAAACCCAGAGAAACGGCCTACACAATGAAATTCCTTGGAATCAACTTAATTCTTTGCGATATCCCCCTCTTTTAGTTATGTAGACCACAATATGTATAATAGGCCTGGATACCAATCTTAGTTGACCTTCCTTCTACACTTGGGAAGCAGTTAGCCCAAAAGACATTAGGCCCGGTACCTTGACATTAGTTACGCAAACTGAACGACAAAGACAACTACCTGACAGATACTGGGGGAATGTACCAGGGGTGATTGGTGTTCATGGGTAAAAGGGGTGTTGCCCTGCCACCCTCAGGGGAGAGACAAGAACAGGGAAATAAACACAGAGCAGCTGACAATAAATCACTGCTCCGAGACAGTGGGATGAATCTAGTGGGTGAATTCTAGTGAACTTTGCAGATGTCCTACTGCGCAAGTACCAGCGGGCGAGGTTTTCTCTGACTCACAGACACAAGCTACAGCAGAGACATCACAGGAGAGGGAGTGCTGAATTAGAAAGCAAGTGATCATGTTGCTTTTGGGGCACATAAACAGTGGCCCTGGGAGGAGTTAGCAAGGCTCCAGTCACTTTAATGACTGGGGGTGGGACAGGCCTGTGCGGACAAGGAGGGAGTGGGTGGCAACAATTGTTCGTCATCACAGTGGGGAAGGCTGTAGAAGGGGTGAGGGGGTCTGCTGTCCTTGCAGTAACACATGTTTAGTATTGCATTTGGTTTAACTTTGAAAAACATGTTATGGAGCTGTGAGTGCTCCTTACCTCAACTGTAGAAGCCCAAGGGAGGGAAGTAACCAGCTGCGGACAACAATTGTACTAGTGGGCTAGGCGGTAAGTGTGCAGTTAAGTTTCTGCCTGCACCTGGGCATTCTCAACCCCCACTTCCCCCCACTTTAGCAGTGGGGTGGGGTTCTTGATGGGCCTATTCAGTCTGCAGCTCGGCAGACAAAGGCTCATCCATAATTGGGAGGGTGAGTGAGTGAAAGTGTGGGTGGATGCATGGATGAAATGGTGGATGGATAAATGCATGCATGGATGAATGAGTGACAGTTTGTACGTAAGAATGAAAGAGTGAAAGGCAGAGAGGGTGTATGAGTGAAAGGGAGGATGAATGGAAAGGAGGGGTGGATGGATGATGAGAGACAGGATGGAAGGATGGTAGAATGAGTGAAAGGATGGATGGGTGGAAGGTTAAATGGATGGATGGATGGAGTGAAAGTATGGCTGGATGAGGAAAAGGATGAATGAGTGAAAGGATGTATGTAAAGATGGTTGAGTAAGGCAATGGATGGATGAGTGAAAGGTAGGGTAGTTGGATGTTTGGATGAAAGGATGGATGTATGAGTGAAAGGGTGCAATGATGGATGAATAGATGAATGAGTGAGTGAAAGGTTGGATGGCTGAGTGAAAAGGTAATTGGAGGGATGTCTGGATGGATGGGACAATGGAAGGATGGATAGGTGTAAGGATGGGTGGCTGAGTGAAAGGGTGGATAGACGGATGAGCCAAAGGGAGGATGATGGATGGAGTGAAAGGATGTATAGATGGAGCGAAAAGAAGTCTAGATGGAGCGAAAGGATGAATGGATGAAAAGGGGATGATAAGTGAAAGGATGGATGATTGAGTGGGTGGATTGGTTTGATAGATAGGTGTCCCTGGACCAGTGGCGGATTAACCTTATGGGCTCCACAGCTACAATACTCTCTCCTTGTTTTGTGTTTTTGAATAGCTATTCACTCTTGATAAAATTAAAATAAGATGCTGACCCGCTTCGGGTCCAGCAACAAACGGAGGCAGATAGTGACATTGTTTGATTGCTGACACGGGTGCATGAAGGTGCCTGCACCAGCTATCAGAGATACTGTTTAGAGCTGGTGAAATTCCAGCACTGTGAACATGTCTGTGTGACTACGTGTGTGAGTTAAAGTGAGAGAGAATTAGTGAAGGAGTGAGTCAGAGTGAGTGAGAATGGGTGACAGTAGAGACCAGCATGTGTGAGAATGAATGTGAGCAAGTGAGGGAGAATGACAGGAGTTAAAACTGAGTGTTACTGTGTGTGAGACTGGGTCACAGTAAGACTGAGTAATTCAGAATGAGTGGGACTGAGTGAGACAGAGTGGGCCAGAGTAGAATGAGTGAGTCTTCATGAATTAGTGAGACTGAGTGAGTCAGAGTGAGACAGTAAACGTAGTGCAAGAAAGTGTGAGAGAAGCCTTCAAGAAAAAGCTCTCTGGAATTTGAGCCACGGATTACCCCCACCATTTCTAAAGGTCACCAGCCGCCACTGGAATGTACAGTAAGGTTAATTTAAGAGTACCAGCCCCCTCACAAAAATTCGTATTACTTACTTAAATGTACTAGGGTCTGATTCTCGTTTTTGTACTGGACAGTGGAAACCATTAAATAACGTGTCCGTCTTGCCAGTTTTGGCACCACAGGGTATCAGATTTGAGCAGACATTGCAGATTTTATATTAGCGAGGAGCAAGCCCAACATTGCGAATGTATTGATTGTATTTGCTTTTCCTTGTGAAAATCAATAAACTGATTTAATCCTAAAAATATCAATTTTCTCTTTTTCTTACCTAGGGGTAAAGCACCAACAGAGCATATGCCTGGAGAGAAATTCAGCTTCCTCCTGATGGATTCTTAGAAGGAACAGAACTTAATGTAATTCTGATGCACACAGTCCGCTTTAAAGGCATCTGCAGAAAGAAAGCCTGGACATCATTCAATGCTTATTGACATCAGATACAATAACACTGTATTCAGACCCTAGATTGCTTGCAAACATTAAAGCAGTTTATTTTTTGAGCAGTCAATCTGGCCAATTAACTCACTTTAGGCGCCCATTTTGAGCTACAAATTTGCAGTATTTCTAGGAGCACAGTAAACTCAAAGCTGGGCTTCTTTGCTGTTCTTTGTAGGCAACTAGTGTTATTTTTTTGCATATGCCGAAATAAATGTGATAAGATAAGCATTCTTTGATTTACATATAGTACATTTTATCATTCAGTCCTCTTACTCAACTATTATACTTTTATTTTTTTTAACAATTTAATTGGGCTTAAAAATGAAGACAACAGTATGTGACTAATGTTGCATGTACATGGTAGTCGTCCTTCTCAAAGGTTTCATCTAGACATTGTAAGGCCAAAGTCAGTATAAAACCTCTCCAGAAACCCACAGACAAAGAAGGAATAGCTTGCGGAAACTAGCAATAAGGCACTACATCAGATCAGCACAAATAAATTCAAGTGCATGACTTAACGTCACATGATTTTCTCATGTTTGCCACAGCAACCTCTAGCACAATAGCCAGGCTTCCATCGCCATTCTATGTTCCATGCCGGAAGTCCACATACCCAGTGTCAGGTGCTTCTGTTGCTTGCCATAGACCTCTTTGCAGGTGCAGCCCCAGGTTCATGAGCAGTTTCATTCAAGATCTCCAACAAACACAGCAAGGCAGTTTTCTTTGACAAA
This sequence comes from Pleurodeles waltl, assembly GCF_031143425.1. Lineage (NCBI taxonomy): Eukaryota > Metazoa > Chordata > Amphibia > Caudata > Salamandridae > Pleurodeles > Pleurodeles waltl. The sequence goes on from NC_090440.1 coordinate 1,896,329,031, forward strand.
ACAAGTCTCCACCCAAGCACCATGGATAGGACCCTGGACACCACACCCTAGAAGCCAGGAAGCACAGGAAATCCCTAAATGAATCTGAAAAAAAAACCGTGGTCAGTCAGAGAGCACAGGCACATGGGTGGACTGTCTTGCTTGATTCTCTTCAACCTCACTCTAATACCAGGCAATCTATGTAGTTAATTATAATAGGCCAGTCAGTGGCAGACTGAAATGGCTACTTCTGTTTGCATCAATAAGAGACCCTTCCAGCTCTCGCCTGACAGCGCTTCCACATCTGTCACCTGGGGCCAACCAAAAGTATCCAAAGAGTTGGTCACCAGTGTTCTGTAAATCTGGGTGATCACTTTACTGCCACAGGCCAGATTACATGTTACATGAAGCAGGAGACACGGGACCATTTGTGCAAGTATTTTCACCACTCATTGTAAAATTACACATTTTCCAGCCTCTATTTGGACTAACAAGTGGTTCCAGAAATTGTCACATTTCCCACATGTTTTGTCTCAATTCTAGGCCCATTTCCACACAACGATTCCTCCTGCTTGCACTTGTAATCTGGCCCCACGCCTACAGTTTTTCTACAGTTACTATCTCTACGGTTGAAGAGCCTGGTGATGAATGGGTACAGCACTGAGCAGGAGGGGCTTTCAGCACCAGAAGCTCAACAGGTTGTCTAGAGGGAGAAACCTTTGGCTACGTCCTCCAGCAATTTCTTAGGGTCAGGACCTGCCACCTCCACTAAGAAAGCTGCCATATGGAGCTGAACCTGTTCCACTGCATTCTTGATGTCATCCGATGAGCCCACCAGAGGGTTAGAGTTTATCTTGAGTTATTTAACAGCATCCTCCAATTCAAAATCATGCCTTCCGCCTCAGTGACTTTGTCTACCACAATGTGGACATTTCACCAGAGCAGCGCTACATCAACACCATCATCGCAAATACAACCATCCAAAGCTGTTCTGTGTCAGTTGTTGCCTTTAAAATATCTTCTGTGGCGGAGGCTGCTGGCTCAGGGTCTCTAGGGTAATGAGCTTATTGGATCTGAAGATTTTTCCCAGCTGATTGAGCAACTACAGCAAGCTTGCCCCGTTTCTGTGCATGTCTCCATGTTTCAAAGACTATGCTTCTGCGCCTGGAGGTCAAAAAGGGTTGCTGACTCACTTGAAGGGGGGGTTGGTGGTGAACATTCAGTCCACCCAGCAAGGGGCATCAAAGCGGTTCTCTCAGACAACGGGAGGTGGTGGGGGGGGGGGGGGGGGGGGTAGGATGCAACAGAATACCCTCACTTGGGTACAAAAGCCTCAGTACATTTCATGTGGGTTGTTGGTCCATTTCACTTGCCATAAAGGAATGCATACAAGAAGTCAGACATGTGTAACCCCCGCCCATTGTGAGACGCAGGGACAAAACTGATAACTTTGTTGTGGACTGCAGGGCATATGTTGTAATAAAAGCACCCTTTGCAAGAGAGCCGGGCTCCAGACCCTGACCCAACTCAGATCCCTCTGGGGCATCCATAGAATTATATGCAAAGGGTCAGTTGTCCTTGATAAGTCCAGTTTATGGTCCAGAGGGCCCCGGAACAAAAACCAGCAGGAGTCTTGATGAGCCAGCAACTACAGAAGGGCCATCACCCAGCAGTCTGGGGAAACTGCACACTGGCATCCTGGACTGGATGGTGCATCATCATTCAAGGCTTGCCAGCCAGCCCGACAGCATCCATCGCTATACTGATAATGTGTGGTGTGCTCCTCGCCAGACTCTACCACAGAGTTACTGGCCCCACTTTTGGAACTGCTGATGAGTTCCTAATTAAGCTCTCTCAATGCCTGCCACACTTGTTTTTTAATGTGCGTGTCTACTTCCTTCGCGTGATCCTGTGCTTACTTGAAATTAAATAATAAAGACATGATACAGGAAATGAGCAGCTCCCAGCAATTTACATAAACTAGGCTGTCGGAAAAGGTGGAATAAATTAACCACCAGATGAATTATTAATAAAGAGGAACCAACGTAAGAAGTATGCTCATACTAGCAATGTGAACACTGTACAGTGTTTTGAGAATTGTTTGCATGATAACACTTTAGTTTTAACACAATACTGAAGGGAAAGCTCAGCAGTAACAGTATAGACATTGCATTTCACACTGACAAAATGCAAGAGCCTGCAAATCTGTTGACAGATTTTTTAATTATATGTTTACATCAAGATACCAACTGTAAAAAAAAAAGTTGTTCGATCCAGTCCCTGGTATATAGTTTCAACGTTTGCATAGATGTAAATACAACTGTATAATGGGAAGTCACATATGAATATGTGGGAGTCAAAGAGGTGTTGGGCCGGATTGGCAACTAACTACTGGCCAGTCCTTCTCTTTTCTGGAATAGTGGGAGGAAGAGAGGGGATGGCATTCAGAGCAGAGCCACAGGCTCACTAGTGGATCAAGTTTAGATAAATGATAGTGCATGAGAAAATCCAATTACCTGCGTGTAAATTTGGCAGCGGACATCCATTCATGTGGGCTCAAGAAAACAGATTATGGTGTTGATGACAAAATATAACTGCCTCTGCCCACAGAAGAAACATGAAGAAGCTTCCCTTGATTGGGCAACAAAGAAGATAATCCAGTCAAGATATATCGTACATGGTCTACTCCAAGGTAATTTGAGCAATCATAAGAAGTGCAAGGTTTCCCAGTACCATCAAGGCTATCTGGTCAGTCTATCTAGAATTTTCCTGTACTCCTGGTACTCCTGTTGTCACGATTAAAGGAGTATCTGAAAGACGGAGCCGGTGGTTGTATGTCAGGAGGGAAGGTACAGGGGACTGCTGATTCACAGAGAGATTCAGGAGCCAAACAATAACAGGGCACTAGTGGCTGCAAGGGGGAAGGAGTGACTGAAGTAGAATAAGTCTGCTACGTTGACTTCTGCTGGTTGGTTGTATATACCTCTTCTGGCAAACAAAAATATGCCCTGTATAAGATGCTGCATATGGGAGCCTGGGCTCCATTAACATCTATTTGGAACACCGAGGAACTGGTCCTCAAAATGTGTAGCCTTCTAGAAGAACCAAGATGAGTAGAATAGGATATTTCAGCGTTTTATTGTGCATATGCATTTGAAAAGACTTAGGCCCATATTTATACCTTTTTAGCGCTGAATTTGCGTCATTTTTTGACGCAAAAGCAGCGCAAACTTACAAAATACAATTGTATTTTGTAAGTTTACGCCGATTTTGCGTCAAAAAACAACGCAAATGCGTCGCTAAAAAAGTATAAATATGGGCCTTATTCTCATTATCACGGATGGTAAGGCTAAGGGGACTACTTAAGTGTAATAGGAAACGATAGGGTAATGAAACCATTACTTACTGGTAATCTTCATTATCCTGAATCAAGTATACCTCGTCCCAGTCCTTCACAATATGAGGCGGCTTGTGCTACACTGGTCCTACTTCTTTTTCTATGTGTCTCATGGATAGAAGTCTCTTCCCGCCTTTGCCCATGTCCTGTAAGTAATAAGAAGACCAAAAGGAGGAACAGAAATATATACTCACGGGGAAGGAAAGAAGGGGCTCTAACAGGGACAAGGAGGACCTGATTCGGGGTAATGACGTTTACCGTAAGTGATGATTGCATTACCCCCTAACCGGTCCCCCTCATCGGGATCCTTCACAATATGAGGATTTCACAAGCTCCAAATAAGACAAATTCTGCACCAACTTTTGGGTTTGATGCGACCCCGATTTATTATCAACAATTAGTTAATTGCTGCTTTTACAACATTTGAAGCAGAATTATCAGATGTTTCATTAATCACATCCAACCTGTATTGTTTAACCAATGTATAGTGAGATGCCCATGGGGCGGCCCTACATATTTCCTGTATGGAAAGTCCTCCAACCTCTGCCCATGAAGCTGAAACTTACCTTCTAGACCAACCCTGGATTTTAAATGGAGGGATATCGCCTATTGACTTGTAATACTGAGAAATTGCCTTTTGGCTCCAACTGCTCAGAATGGACGAGGACACCTTCTTTCCCTCGTTTACATTTCCAAAAGAAACAAACAAAGAGTTTGTTTTGAAACCCTAAATTCTTTGGTACATTGAAAGAATAGTAGAAGAGGCCTCTTAACTTCAAGGGAAGAAGGCTCTTGTTGCTGCTTATTCACTTGGAGAACATGGAAGTACAATCCCCTACTATAGATAACATTTAGAGTTAACTTTAGGAATGTAATTAGGATCGTGTTTCAGGATCACTATGTCTGCTAACATTTTAAGATAGAGTTATGTAAACACTAGTAACCCTAACTGTCCAATCCTCCTTGCAGACGCAACTGGCAACAAAAAGGCAGTCTGCACTGCTAACCAAACCATTTTTGCAGTTTTTAAATGGTCAAAGGTTTACCCTGTAGCCCACTCAACACGGTAAGCAAATTCCAGGCTGGGGTCATTGTTGGCCTAACAGCTGTTTTTAATCAAAACTCTTTAATAACTTGCAGATTAGAGGGGTCAAATGAGCTAGGTCTCCAAACACTCCTGAACGCCTTAATGACTGTCCATCGTGCGGCCGAAGTTGAAGGAGTAGATTTTTAAGGAGCCCCTCTCAACTCTAAAACCTGGTTAGGATCCACCACCACGGGATCTAGAGTTCTAGACAAACACCATCTTGAAAATTAGGCATTTGTACTCGTGCACTAAGACGGAGTTAATATATTTTTGCCAGGACTTAAATCTGCTGTTGCACCTCTCAAATTGATCATGAGTTGTGCTACGTGATTGGTTAGAGAAACCTCCCAAAATAGCATGCCATATCACTTGCACCATAAAAACTCTACCTTGCTTCCCTAATGAAGCTTAAACTAATTTCAAGATTGCTTGACTAACAAAGAAAGCAATCCACACTGAGTTAGTGGAAGAATAAACCCTTTTTCACTAGTGGTTAATGAAACACCAGAGAGTGATGCAGTCTACTTCTCGAAATTCCTAAAGTAACAAGAACCAAAACATCTAAACAAGCCTTCTCCTGCCTAGCTTCGACTTAATCCTGATGATCTTGCATTCTGTGAAAAAAAAAAATCTGACAGTACACTTCTGCTGATTGTATCTGCCTGGCTCACTGTCTCCCGTTCTTTCCTTTCCATCTCTGTACTTTGAATGATATTTCACTTTTTTTTAAAACACATTTTATTGCATTTGGAAGCGTCCAACCACAATACACAGTTTAATCTTGATTCTGCATGCAATTTACAGTATTGTCATTGAAAATTGTAACATGTGCTTCCCTTCATCCGGGCTCTCATTTGCTCAAGCTCAGTAACAATAGTAAATCACGCATATAGCGAGTGAGGCATGGCAACTATAGGTATTTGTTGTTGACACCCTTAAACATACAACTAATATTCCCCATAAACTTCCCTTCCCACTTGGTGTGTCTTCTCTGTCATCAGTGATCCTAGTTGTAGGCATTTGAAAGGTAGGAAGACGCACATCGTATAGCAAGTAGTGAGGTTCCAGATGCAATTTGTCGCAGTGATGGTACTAGGGCTGCTAAGGGGAGTATCTGAGTTGTCAGCCAGTGGCTGATCCTCCAGATTTCTCAGGGAGTCCACTAGTGCCTCCCATGCTCAGGCCACTTCAATGGACCATTCCCCCTCTTCGCATCCTGAAGTCGCACTTCTGCCTCATAGCTCACCCATTTGCTAAATTCCCTTCTCCATGTGGCCACGCCGGGACCTCTTGGGTTCTTCCAATTTTGAGCTATCTCCCTTTTGCAGAAAACAATGGGCAGGTCTTGAAAACGACTAGTGACTTTATTTTTTGCTGTGTGTGGAAACCAGCAGACAGTGCTTCGCCATGCATGGAACTTTCCGTTCAATGCTAGGAGTCAGTGACTCCGTAATGCCCCCAAAGTAGGCGGCTAGCTCTGGGAATCCCCAAAACATATGGTAAAACTACGCTCCTATCCCTCCACATCGTGGGCATTTGGCTTCTGCTAGTGGGTAGAATCTATTGACTTTCCCAGGGATGAGATACACCCTCTGCAGGACATAAAAGGTAATAAGCTTAAATCTGGCATTTCTGGTTGCTTTTGTTGTATTATATAGGATGTCTACTCAATCCCGGTCCCCTATGGCCATATCCAGGTCCACTTCCCACCAGGCTTTCAGAATTATTAAAGGGGCTATTATATCTCTTTGTAACCATCTGTAGAGGCAGGTGACGGCGTTGTATGTTCCTGAAGCCATCAGGATATTTTGGTAGCAGGCTGCTCCCCTCAGCTCTGCTAGGCCAGCTTTACAATGCTTTTGAAGGGCCGCGGTGATGGCGCTTTGCAAAAGGAAATGGCCCCAGGGTAGGTCATATTGGAGGTAGAACTCCTCAAAGGGGAGGAGTACTCCATCCTCAATAAGTGCTCTCACTGTGGTCACCCCGCCTCCCACCAGGGGTCCAACCCACCCCAGTTCTCTGTGGACTAGTTCCTCTAGAAATCTGATTGGTATGTCCGGGGAGTATGGGTATCGGATATGCGCCGTCTGGAGGCTACGATCTCAGCAATGCTGTATAACTTGAAATTCAATAGTGTTGTTAGAACCCGGGCATGGAAGTCCAAGCAGGGCCCGGACGATCTGGGGCAACTCTGGGCCCAAAAGGGGTATATCCGTATCAGGTGTGAGTCTATTAGCTACCCACTGCATAAACCATTGTAACTGAGCCACAAAATAGGAAGCCTCAAACTCAGGGACTGCCAGACCCCCCTCAGCTGTTGGGCATTGCAGGGTGGTTAAGGCTTCTTTTCGTCGGTCCGAGCCCCAAAGAAAGCTTGTCACTATCTTATCTATGTCGCTGAACTAGGGGCTAGGAATCCAGAGAACAGGAGCAACATGAAATAGTTTAGCAGTAGGGAGAGAACCACCATTTTCAGCAACGTCATTCTTCCCACTGTTGAGAGTGGCAGGGTCACCCCAAAGGTAGTGCTGGTTCCGAGTGCCCCAATAGCCCTTCCTATATTACAGTCCAGTAGGTCCACTGAGTCATGGTACACTCTGACTCCAAGATATTGGAAGGAGTTGGGCTCCCATATCAGGGTCCCAGGTCTTCTGGGGGATTCGCATAGGGACCAGGCAAGATTTGCGCCAGTTAACTTTGAGTCCAGGTAAGGATCCATATTGGTCCAGGATCGTGCAGAAGCCCTCCATATCATCCTGGTCATCGTGGAGGAAGAGAAGTAGGTCATACGTACGTAGCACAAAGTAGTGAACAAGGCCCCCCACCTCAAGGCCTCGGTACATGACTCCCGTTCAGGCCTGACATGCGAAGGGCTCTATGGCTAGGGAGAATAACAAAGGGGAGAGGAGGCACCTTGCCCGGTTCCTCCCTTCACCCTGTAACGCTTTGAAATCGAGGGCCCAGTGCAGACTCTGGCTGCAGGGTATGTGTAGAGCAGTTGGGTCCACGACATAAAGCTCCCACCCAAGCCCATGCATTCCATGACTCTATATAGGAAGTGCCACTTCAAACTATCAAAGGCTTTCTCGATGTCTATCTCTAAGATCGTCGCCCTGCCTCTTTCATTGGAGCTGTCTCTCAGTATCGCGCATAGTCGCCAGATATTGTGAGCCATGTTACGCCCTGGTATAAAGGCTGCCTGATCCCTGTGTATAAGGGCGGGCATATGTGGCAAAAGTCGCCTGGCCAGAATTCGACTTATTTTGTAGTCCGTATTCAATTGAGAGTGGCCGGTAGGCTCATTTATCAGGCTTTAATAAGGGTGTGATCATAGCTTTGCGAGTGGACTGTGGTAGGAGCCCTGTGGTTTTAGCAGTGTTATACATGTCTACAAGTTTGGGGACCAATGTCTCCATATATGTGGCATTAAATTCCACGGGTAGCCCATCAGTCCCAGATGTTTTGTTCTGAGCCAATGCCTTTATAGCTGCTCAAACCTCTTGTATGATAATTTCTCGTCCAAGGGCTTCTGCATTTTCTCGAGAAAGTGCTGGAAGGTGCAAAGGGGGCAGAAATGCTGTTATCTGCTCTGTAGGGAGTTCCGCACTTCTATATAGTTGAGCATAATAATTGTTGAACGCGTTGTTGATGTGTTCCTGACGGTATAGCCTCCGTACAGAGAAAGGCATCCAGAACATGCTGGAGGCTGGTGAAAAAGAAGTAATCACAGACTTGCGGGTGCTGTAGTCTCTAAGGCCCGTATTTATACTTTTTTTGCGCCGCATTTGCGTCGTTTTTTGACGCAAAAACGGCGCAAACTTGCAAAATGCCATTGTATTTTGTAGGTTTGCGCCGTTTTGCATCAAAAAGCGGCGCAAATGCGGCGCTAAAAAAAGTATAAATACGGGCCTAAGTGTCGACCAGTCCCCTTTCTGCTAGCCAATTCGCAAACACCCAAGCCACTCATGTAATCGGTGCTTCCCAAAGAGGAGGATCAGAGCGATCTCAGTCTAGGTCTGTTACACAGTTATAATCTCCACCTAAAAGGACTTATCCTGTAAAACGGAGAGCAAGCTTCTGAAATAGTTCTGTAAAACAATTCACTTGATCCACATTAGGTCCCTATGTACTGCCCAGGACTATATTGCGACTGTCAAGTCTTTCTGTTACAAGCACATACTGGCCTGCCAGGTCGATCTCATGACCGGTATGCTGAAAGAGGACTCCAGCCCGGATCCATATTAATACCCGAGCGCATAAGCTGAATATGTCATGTAAAAAGTATGACCCCTCCACCTGCGCTGTAGCTCCACTCTTTCTTTAGCAGTCAAATGTGTTTCTTGTAGGAGGGCAATCTGTACTCCCCTATGCTGCAGGTGTGAGTGAACTTTGTACCTCTTGGTAATAGAATGCATCCCTTGGATGTTCGAACTGACAATTTTATAGGCCATGGGGGTTGCCATGGTGTCCTGTCGTAATAGTAACATGGACTTTTCTGTAAGGGGTAAAAGCATTTCCCAGGATCTCTTGATGCTAGTTCAAAGCAGCCTCCCAATACACCTAGATATCCCCAACATAGCAACAAGTAATAATAATCCCCTGAACTCCCCAACCCCAGGACAAGCAGGACATCCTCTCTCATCCAAACAATGGCGTTACAACGATCTAACAGCGGATGGATTCACTTCAAGTCTAATCGGGGTCATCAAAGGCTAAGTAGGCAGGTCCCTCCTACCATCTTCATGGAGAGCAAATGTATATATATGCATAAGTGTATGTATGTGCATATGTGGCCCCACCGCCAGGCCTGGCCCTCCCCCATAATCATTCTGGGTGCAGTAATTACCGCTTGTGACATAGTAAATACAAGGGTCCACTCCTTCTATCATAGCAGAGAGCGGGCAGTTCTACTTTTCAATCTTCATTTCTACAACAAATCATCTGCTGTGTGTGGTGTGATCCTGGGGAGCTCATCATCAGACAGACCAGTCAAGCTATCACTACTGGAAGCGGCTGAGTCCCAGGTATCATCCTCTGTCAGCAAGGGGGTCGTGTTGTACATATTTGCATGGATGCATAAGTGTATGTATGTGTATATGTGGCCCCACTGCAAGGCCCGGCCCTCCCCCATAATCATTCTGGTTACAGTAATTATCACTTGTGAAATAGTACTGGAAGTAGCTGAGTCTTGGGTATCATCCTCTGTTAGCAAGGGGGTTGTGTTCCCTTCCCCCTTGCTCATCGCCGCTACTGCCTGCAGAGCTCATTCCTGTTCTTTCTGAGCTTCCACCCCGATGGCGTGTGGCCACCAAGATCTCTTTTGTGCCGCTTCCTCCTCCTCTCTTGTGGCCAGGCTCCTAAAGGGGGCTCTTTGCTAGGGCCTGCGTGCGCCTGCATGTCCAACCAATTCCTGGGGGGTGTGGAAGAATTGCACACCGTCCTGGGTAATCACACAGAGCGGAGCAGGAAACAGCATGGTGTTTTGCAGGCCCAGCTTTTTTTTGGCATATAGAAATTACCCTTGTTGTTTTTGGATGGCATTAGTGAAGTCTGGAAAGATCATGACTTTGTGGTTGTATATGCGGATGTCACCTTTGGTCCTGGTACACGCCAATGTATGTTGGAGTCCCTATAATGGAGAAGTCTAGCCACCGTGGGTTGTGGGTGTGCCCCTGGCGGTGGAGGCCGGGCTGGGACCCTGCGGGCCCACTCCAGTGCATTGAAGGGGGAGAGACCTTCTAGGGCCACATCCTCTTGCAGCCAGCTCTCCACATAGTCTAAGTCATTCTTTCCTTCTATGTGCTCCGGGAGACCACTATTCAAATGTTAGTTTGTCTCGATCTGTTTTCACTGTCTTCTTCCCGAATATCTAGTGTGTGTACTTTGGTCTCCATGGTGTTTATCCATTTACCCATTGTGGCGACAATTCAGCGTTTCAGCGTTACAAAGTCATTGGCAAAGGGGGGCCCTCCCCTACTCACAGCACCTACTCATGGACACATTTTCTAATGGCCCCTCTCTGCCACATTCAGCAATAGTGCTGCTCCCTTTCGCTGTCAGCTATTCAAGAAGGTGGGAGAGGGAGCTCAACAGCGGGGCCCGAGGTTCAAGTATACAGGGAGTGCAGAATTATTAGGCAAGTTGTATTTTTGAGGATTAATTTTATTATTGAACAACAACCATGTTCTCAATGAACCCAAAAAACTCATTAATATCAAAGCTGAATATTTTTGGAAGTAGTTTTTAGTTTGTTTTTAGTTTTAGCTATGTTAGGGGGATATCTGTGTGTGCAGGTGACTATTACTGTGCATAATTATTAGGCAACTTAACAAAAAAAAATATATACCCATTTCAATTATTTATTATTACCAGTGAAACCAATATAACATCTCAACATTCACAAATATACATTTCTGACATTCAAAAACAAAACAAAAACAAATCAGTGACCAATATAGCCACCTTTCTTTGCAAGGACACTCAAAAGCCTGCCATCCATGGATTCTGTCAGTGTTTTGATCTGTTCACCATCAACATTGCGTGCAGCAGCAACCACAGCCTCCCAGACACTGTTCAGAGAGGTGTACTGTTTTCCCTCCTCGTAAATCTCACATTTGATGATGGACCACAGGTTCTCAATGGGGTTCAGATCAGGTGAACAAGGAGGCCATGTCATTAGATTTCCTTCTTTTATACCCTTTCTTGCCAGCCACGCTGTGGAGTACTTGGACGCGTGTGATGGAGCATTGTCCTGCATGAAAACCATGTTTTTCTTGAAGGATGCAGACTTCTTCCTGTACCACTGCTTGAAGAAGGTGTCTTCCAGGAACTGGCAGTAGGACTGGGAGTTGAGCTTGACTCCATCCTCAACCCGAAAAGGCCCCACAAGCTCATCTTTGATGATACCAGCCCAAACCAGTACTCCACCTCCACCTTGCTGGCGTCTGAGTCGGACTGGAGCTCTCTGCCCTTTACCAATCCAGCCACAGGCCCATCCATCTGGCCCATCAAGACTCACTCTCATTTCATCAGTCCATAAAACCTTAGAAAAATCAGTCTTGAGATATTTCTTGGCCCAGTCTTGACGTTTCAGCTTGTGTGTCTTGTTCAGTGGTGGTCGTCTTTCAGCCTTTCTTACCTTGGCCATGTCTCTGAGTATTGCACACCTTGTGCTTTTGGGCACTCCAGTGATGTTGCAGCTCTGAAATATGGCCAAACTGGTGGCAAGTGGCATCGTGGCAGCTGCACGCTTGACTTTTCTCAGTTCATGGGCAGTTATTTTGCGCCTTGATTTTTCCACACGCTTCTTGCGACCCTGTTGACTATTTTGAATGAAACGCTTGATTGTTCGATGATCACGCTTCAGAAGCTTTGCAATTTTAAGAGTGCTGCATCCCTCTGCAAGATATCTCACTATTTTTGACTTTTCTGAGCCTGTCAAGTCCTTCTTTTGACCCATTTTGCCAAAGGAAAGGAAGTTGCCTAATAATTATGCACACCTGATATAGGGTGTTGATGTCATTAGACCACACCCCTTCTCATTACAGAGATGCACATCACCTAATATGCTTAATTGGTAGTAGGCTTTCGAGCCTATACAGCTTGGAGTAAGACAACATGCATAAAGAGGATGATGTGGTCAAAATACTCATTTGCCTAATAATTCTGCACTCCCTGTACTCAGGCTTGCGGTGCCCTGTGCCCCTGGGAGCAACAACCCCGCAGGCGGGTCTCTAGGAGTTGCCGTCCTCAAGGTGGGGCACCCTAGCTTTGTGAGAGAGGGCACCTCATCCAGGCATTCCCAATTGCACAGTTTCTGATTCCTCCCTGCAAGTACACTCCTGGCACACAGCCATCAGCCAGTGCTCCTTGTGTGTGTATGTCCCCTCTGGCTACACTAGTCTCCTTCTGATGTTTCTATGCTGTTCGTGGTGTATTTGATCATGAGGGAGGAGGGCCAGTGAGAGCCCCGAACTGTACCCCTTTTCCAGTGGCAATGTGCTCCTTTGCACTGTGTTTCTCTGCAGCCTGGACACCCCCTGCTCTTCAGATGTCAATACCAACCTGCAGGGGCCCACCCACCCGGTCTATGAGTTGCCGCTGTTCTCCTTGCTGTTCCTAGATTCTGCAGCACAAGTATTTTGTGGGAGTTCCTATCTTTTTGCCCTTGGGTCAGTGCTACCAGTGAGGTGTCTGCACACCAGACCCCAGAATCACTGCATGAAGAGGTGTGTGAGACACTCACAGGTTCAAGCTCTATTATATTGTCTGGTTGCTAGTCTTACTGCAGTTGTTAATGTCTTGGGCCCACAGTCACTAGGGGCGCTGACTCATCCCTCCGGCCATATGCACTTGTGTTCAGTCAGCTACGCTCTCAGGATCACATGTGGCCAGTTGCGCTGGGGGCGCCATCTTGGGCGTGCGCCAGCGCTCTCCGTTCACAGTCATCAAAACTGCCCTGCTGCACTCACCTGGGTCACTCTGGGTTCACAGTCCATGATGCTCTGTAGTGTTAGCTCACCCTGCCTCACGCTTAGGTCTTAGGCTGGGTATGTGCTTCTCAAGGGCAAGACACAGCCGTACCCCTCAGGTGCTGCCATCTTGGATTGTCCACAGTGCGTCTCTCCCAGGTCCCCAAGACTGCTCCTTTGCTCTCTGGTTAGTGGCCTAGTAGCCTCTGCTGGAAGGTGGCTAGCTAGGTGCAATATGCTAGGAGAATAGAGGTATCAGTGGGGCCTCTAATTTCACTGGCTGCGGATGGGAAAATCACCGGGAGGGAGCCGGCAAGACTTAAACAAAAGCTTAAAGGCTGGCGGACGTATGTCTGATTACAGATCTTGAAATTAGGTATCTGTTCAACCCCCATCCCAGAGCACCATGTATTTATATATTGCCCATAATTCACAAAGAAGGAAATTCCCACTTGCGAGACCTATTATTTCAGGAATTGGGTCACCCACGGAGCGCATTTCTGAATAAATAGACACATACTTACAACCATTTGTTTCTAATCTCCCTTCCTTTGTACAGGACACAAAGGCCCTTTATAATAAACGCATTTTACTTGGGCAGATAAGTGTATGTTTGTAACGTTGGGCGTTAGCTCACTGTACACCTCGATCCCTAGCGACAAAGGTCTTCAAGCAGTACAACTTTTTCTCTCTCTCAAATGCCACCCTATTCGATCATACTAACATGCTCATTGAGAGGATGACTCCTGTGCTAGATAACAATGTTTTTGTTCATAATGGTAACTGGTTTTGAGAATTACAAGATGCAGGTATGGGATTAAAATGTTCACCTTCATTTGGTACCTGTATGTGGGCTGGTTTGAGAAATGTTATTTATGAACAGACTGTCTCTGAGAATTCATGAACAATATAACTTACTGGGGAAGAGTCATTGATGATATTCTGTTAATGTGGACTGGGAATGTAAATGGACTACTAGACTGTATTAACTTTCTCAACAGAAATCCATATACTATCTCTTTCACATTTCATTATAGTCCCACACAAATAGAATATCTAAATGTTACTCTCTCTGTGAGAGTTTCTAAAATTCTGTCTAACCTTTACAAAAAACCCACAGCTTGTAATTCGATTTTTTTAACAAGTGCACACCCTTAATCAAAGATACAGGCTATACCATATGGGGAGATGAGACACATCAGATGTAATTGTTGTAATGACCAAGTTTTCCATTGTGAACTGGAAGTTTTGGAGAAAAGATTCATATCAAGAGGTTATCTGAGAGAGGTCATCCAGAAAGCAAAACAAAGAATGTTGATGGTTAGTGGACAAACCCTCCTAAACAGAAATAACCAGGTTATATATAATTCATGACACCATAAAATAGTTACTGTCACATTTGGTACAAAAGCTTTGAACAGACATTGGCACATTCTGGGGTTGGGTAGTGCCCTAACTAGTGGCATCCCGCAGAAACCTACTGTAACATACCTCAGAGGCAAAACTCTGCACAATATGTTATGCCCAAGTTTCTTGGACCCTCAACAAAAAGAAGATTAAACCAAGTTGGTTGTTACCACAACCTAAAGGGTTCTATAAGTGTGGCTCATGTAAGGTTTGTCCTTTTGCAGTTGACAAGCAAAAGGGGTGCAATACAATACTAACATCAGATATCATCTTAAAAAATGTATTAACTGTAATTTTGGTTTACTGTGTTATATGTGGACAGAATCCAAGAACACATTAGAACCATTAGAGCAAGGGAAAGCATTATCAGTTCACACCACCTCCGAATTGACTAATTTGAGGCTCCATGCTATTGCTATAACCTAGGTGCACCTGAGAGGAGGTGACAGAGTTCAAACATTAAAGAAGATTAGAGACACACTAGATCACTAGACTTGGAGCGCTTGATCGAGAACCCAGCTCAGATAGGGAATTACATGTTTTTTTGATGGATTGAGACATTACGATTATTGTTGTATTTTTCAAAATTGATGGACAAGTTACTTACCTTTGGTAATGCCTTATCTGATAGAGACATTATCTAGGTGCAGATTCCTTACCATATAATTTATCCCAGGCATCAGTCTGGATCTGGAGATTTTTCTTGAGCAGTACTCCTACGCGCCATGAGGTGGTGCCTATTGACAGTGTCCGTCATCAGCATAGGATATGACGTTGCGGGTTCTATATAGGCGCCACCCTGGCACGCTGACATCAGTTTCTCTTTCCATGCCAGAAAAACAGAGTCATGAAGAACACTGACTACTGGGGCATCAAAACTAAGGCCCTGAAAGCGGAGTCCTTGTCCCTAGAAACCAGTTTGCAGAGAGGAGAGAATGGGTGGGTCGGTAAGGAATCTGCAACTAGATATTGTCTCTACCAGATAAGGCATTACCGAAGGTAAGTAACTTGTCTATCTGATAGAGACATCTAGTTGCAGATTCCTTACCTTAGACTAGATACCCAAGCAATGCCATCACCGGAGGACGGTCTGTGAACCAAGATCATATTAGAAAGTCCTGCATGACTGAGCAGGCAAAGTGCCCATCCCTACAGACCTGACTGTCCAGGCAGCAGTGTTTGGCAAACATGTATAGAGAAGCCCATGTTGCTGCCTGACATATCAAGTATTGGAAATCCATGTTCTAAAGCAGTGGTCGCAGCTTTAGCTCTGGTAGATGGAGCACACAAACCCTCAGGAGGTTGCTTCTTGGCAAGTGCGTAGCAAATTTTTATGCAGAGGAAAACCCAGCTGGAGATGGTCTGCTTCTGCACTGCCCAACCTTTCTTCGCACCCACATAACCGACAGAGTTGATCATCCACCCGGAACTCTTTTGTACGATCAAGGTAAAATGACAACGCTCTTTTTGGGCCCATGCAGTGGTCTCTCCTTTTCCTTAGAAGGATGTGGGGGTGCATAAAAAGTAGGCAAGGTGATAGACTGGCCTACATGAAACAGCGTGACCACTTTTGGCAAACAGGAAGTCATAGTGCAAAGCACCACTTTGTCAGGATAGATGGAAAGGTAGGGCAGCTTAGATGACAATGCCTGCAGCTCACTGACCCTGCTAGCAGAGGTAATGGCCACAAGGAAGGCTTTTTTCAAGGAGAGAAGCCTGAGAGGACAATTGTGTGGAGACTTGAAAGGAGTGCACATCAGGAATGTCAAAACCAAATTCAAGTCTCATTGAGGTATAATGAATGGGAACAGAGGAAACATATGAGTAAGGACTTTGAGGAACCTATTTACAATAGGACACAGACAAAGAAGGTTGATCAGGCAACTGCAAAAAAGCAGAAAAGGAAGAAAACTTTTGAGAGTGCCCCCAGCAGAGCCCTGCTGGGCCAAAGAAAGGATGAACAACAAAACCTCAGAAAGAAGGGTGGAAAAGGTGTCAACAGACTTGTCTGTGCACCTTGCCACAAATTTCTTCCAACGACCGGGGTATACTATTTTGGTGGAGGTACACCTGGCTGCCAAGTTTACATTACAGACTTGGGGAGGAAGGTTGAAGGCTGTTAACTGTTGCTGCTCACTCTCCATGCAGGAATGTGAAGAGCTGACAGATTCAGGTGGAGAAACCTCCCCTGCTGCCGTGACAGAAGATCCTCCCAAAGGGGCAGTCTGATCGGAGGATTGATGGCCATGTTCAGTAGCTT
Organism: Pleurodeles waltl; assembly: GCF_031143425.1. NCBI lineage: Eukaryota > Metazoa > Chordata > Amphibia > Caudata > Salamandridae > Pleurodeles > Pleurodeles waltl. The sequence goes on from NC_090440.1 coordinate 1,896,345,632, forward strand.
GGGATACCAAACTCTCCATGCCCAGTCCGAAGCAACAAGGGTAACTAGGGCCCAGTAGTTCTTGATAACTCTGGGCAGAACTGGCATGGGCAGAAAGGCTTACAGGAGACCTGAGTTCCACTCGAGACGAAAAGCGTTGCCAGGTCATAGCTGCCTTGGAAACTTCAACTTGCAATACTGCTGACATTGCACATTCTTTGGGGAGGTGAACAAATCTAATCAATGCTCTCCCCAATGCTGAAAGAGACCTTCCACCCCCTCCCAGATGGAGATGTCATTTGTGATCAACTAAGCGTTGTCGTCTGAGTTTGTCTGCTTTGGCATTCAGAGAGCCTGCCAGATGTTGAACCACCAGGGAAATGCCCTACTTTCCATGCATCGTCTTTCACTTCCTCCTGCTTTCTCCTGCTTTTGTAGTCCTATGGAGTTAGGACGAAGTACATCTTTCGGTCACTTGTCACTGGTCAGTGTTCTTCCCTTGGCTACTTCACTCCTCAGGTGCTTTATTGTAAATTCACGAACAGGCACGCCATCTTCATTCCTGCCCTCCTCCCACTCTCGGTGCCAGCTTTTTTGCCAAGCAGTGCTCATGGTACACCTTCGAAAGTGGTTTTCCAGTGGGACAACACTGCACCATCATCAGCGGTATCTTCAGTCGGGCTGAATCGCGTCACAATAGCACCTGACTCCAAGCTGGCTGCCTGTAAAAATGAATAATGACGACAGACATCTTTCAATGGTAATCCATATTTTCCAGTTTATCCAGCAACAATACCAACTAAAAAACGTCCTGAAATTTTGCCTTGGCTTTTTACAGCGTCTTCATTCTCAAAATACCATAAATGCCTTTTTTAAAGTTATTTCTTTTCTGGCTCCTGCAGCTGAGACCCGAGCACCTCCAATGCACCCCTCTCCGAACACCCATTCCCCTCCTCCCCGCCCAAAATAACAGATTCTTTTTATCAGAACCTGGCAGCCCTCCGTCATATTGTGCGCCATATAATAACGTACTCGTGCAACAAGAAGAGGGAATAAAGAAAGCAGGTTAAATGTGTGCACAAGCTTGTGATGAGGATCAAAGGAGAAATAAGCTGGGGAAGCGCAGAGGGAGGTTTGACACTCGTGTCTGTCACAATTACACAGTAGTTAAACTAAAAAACATGCGTGGCCTGGAAACCAGTTCTGATAATGAATTATAAGCGCCTGTGATCGACTGACAATATGACTCTATGCTTCCAGTTCTGGGTTTTCATCTAAATCCCTCGTGCATTCTGGGAGTTGTAGTCTTTACTTCAACTGAACCAATTCTACTAAAACAGTAATGTACTGTAGTTTGTAAAAGAGACAATCAATGATGGTTCCCTTTGACTTTAGCCGCATCCCCATAGGTCTGTGAAACGTAATAAGTAGCGCATTAGTCTGTTGTAGGGTCACTAACACAGCTATTTTGGCTCCATTTGTAATTCTGGATAGTAGTGAAATAGCCAATAAATTTGACCTCTACTAAACCTATTGGTTTTGTCAATGTTTGTTTAGACATATGTTACAGCAGCGATAACTACTGTGCAGCATGTCTTAAAGTTAACAACAACAAAAAAAAAACAGTGCCATGGTCTCAGCTAAACTTTAATGCGGTCAATGCTGGCTATGTTATAGTGTTTCCTTTTTTAAACTTTTAAGACATGCTGCACAGCAACTAGCGCTGGTGTGTGACATGTCTAAAAAACATTGACAAAACCAATAGATTTAGTAGAGGTGAAACCAAGTGGCTTTGCCAATGCTTGTTTAAAGTGCCTTTGAGGTGAATGGATGAAACTAACGTCAAAAATGTAGGTGCAGTTTTCATTGTACTCAATATACTTATATGAAGTGATGAATAAATGAACAAGATTATTTTGGTACTATCACACATGGAATAGAGAGGGGGATGGGTCAGTGATGAATCTGCAGGTAAATATTGTATCCATCAGAAAAAGCGTTACCAAAGGTAAGTAACTTGTTTTTTTGATGGATACATCTACCTACAGATTCCTCACCTTTTGTATAGACTCCCCAAGCAATCCTACATCCGCAGGTGAGTGCACGTCTGTCTTTACCAAAAGATTCCGTAATTCAGAACGTGCAAAGTGTCCATACCTCCTCACTTCAGAATCCTGACAATAATGTTTTGAGAAAATGGGAAGGGAAGTCCAGGTTGCTGCTTTACAAATATGAGCTACCAGTACACCTCTTGAAACAGCAGCGGTAGAGGACGTTCCTCTAGTAGCATGTGCATGAAAACCTTCTGGAGGGTCCTTGTGGGCTATGGCATAGCATATCTTAAAGCAAAGAATAATCTGTCTGGAGATTCTTCACTTGTGGATTGCCTTGCCTTTCATTTTCCGAGTGTATCCAATGAAGAGTTGATCGTCCAGCCTGAATTCCTGAGTTCTATTCGTGTAGAAGCTTAGAGCTCTCTTATGGTCGAGACAATGACGTCCTTAGTAAGGAATGGAGGAGGGTAAAACTTGGACAGAGTGATAGATTGACATAAGTGGAATGGAGTAAACACTTTTGGTAGGAAAGCAGCCCTAGCTCTCAACACCAACTTGTCTGGAAAAAACAAGGTGAATGTTTTACACTTAAGGTTTGAAGTTCACTACCTCTTCTAGCAGAGGTAATAGTCACAAGGAATTGTCTTAAAAGTAAGCAGCAGTACAGGGCAGCTTTGAAGGGGGTCGAATTGTGAGCACATATATAATATAAGGACTAAGTTAAGATCCCAATGAGACATAAAAAATGGTGTGGGAGTAAATGTGTTCATAAGTCTTTTAATGGATCTCAGAACAATAGGAGATTTAAACAGCAACAGTTGATCAGGCAAACAACTAAATGCCGAAAGGTCTGACAAATCACCTTGAACTATCTAACCCTATTGAGCTAATGAAAGAATTTCAGACAGATGAGTTTTATGACGATCTAAAGATAGCATAAATGGATTTGGTGGAGTGTTTTCTTGAAATTAAAATAATATACACCACTTCAGGATTTAGAGAAAAGTAACTCAGGTTGCCCCGTTCAATCTCCAAGCATGTAGGTGCAGGCTCTGGAGTAGGGGTGTAGACCCTGCTCCTGCGACTGCGAGAGGTCTGCCCTGTGAGAGAGATGGAGTGGAGGGCACAGGGAGAAGCAAATTAGATTTGCATACCACACCCTTCATAGCCAGTCTGTTGTAATCAAGATTACTTGGCCTGGTCAAGGCAAATCTTACTGAACACCTGAGAAATCAAGGTTATGGGAGGGAACCAGTAAAGAAGCGGAGAGCTTCAGTTCAATTGAAACATGTCCCTCAGTGCTCCCTGCATTGGATACTGGAGGGTGTAGAATGTCGGGAGTGCATAGTCTCCCAAGTGGCAAATAGAGCTATTGGAGGAAGATATTTAGTACTACTTCCGAATGGAGACAGCACTTGTGATCAGCTAGATGATGCCAAATGGGGATATTCGCATGTACGTTGAGCACTCCAGCTCAATGATTTGCTGCTCAAATTTGGTGGTCCCGAGCCCAGGAACAGAGTCGTAGAGCTTCTCTGCAGAGAAGAGACAACCCCACTCCCCCATCTTTGTTGATGTACCACATTGCAGTCTTGACTGATTGAGAAGTGTAGGGAGAAAAGCCTTGAGACGCAGATGGATTGCCTGTAATTCCACCATATTGATGTGTAAAATCTGTTCTGGAGACCAAAGGTCTCTGATCTCCAGGTCCTCCAGATGAGCTCCCCACCCTAAATTGGAAGCCTCCGTAGTCACTGTTGTCATCTGTGGAGGAGATGGAAAGAGCTTTTAAGAAAGTTTATTGTTTTTCATCTACCCTTGTGAATCTGCTGCAGAGTCGTATGAAATCTTGATGGGTGCTTGCAGATCTCCACTGTGCTGGAACCAATGCTTTTGGAGGCACCACAGTAGGGCCCTCATATGCTAGCGTGTGTGGGTGACTAACAGAATGCAGGAGGCTACAGACTGAGCAAGCTTAGGACCTTCAAGACTGGAATGGCTGCTTCATTCTGAAACAACAGAAGATTAGCCTGAATATCTTGAGCCCTCTGGGGAGCAGGGAAGGCTTGATTCAATGGGGTTTCCAGTACTGTCCCTGTGAACAGGATGTGCTGAGAGGGCACCAAGTGAGATGTAGACTTGTTGATTGAAAAGTCCCCGTCGAACAACAACTGGATTAATACTTGCAAGTGTTGAGACACTATCTCTGGGGAACTGGTTTTGCCAATTGTCCAAGTAAGAGATTACCATGATTCCCAACCTCCGGAGATGTGCTGCTATCACTAGGACTGCTTTTCTTTGTTTGCTAAGGAAGAATAAGGTGAAGGAGGAAGCAGGAGGGCTCAATGACTTCCTTTAGTACATCTTCTGTACTTTTTGTAAAGAAAATTGATGTCTGTTGTGGTTGTTGTTGCATCAAATATTATTGGTGCACTGGAAATGAGAACCCTCCGATGAATCCTTGAAATCTTTTAAATTGTCTATAATCTTTGGTCTGTGATTAAAGGCCAAATGATCGAGCTGTGGCTCTACTCTTTTTCTATTGTTTTAAAGCAGAATCTGTTTTTGCTCCGAACAGTTTGGAGCCATCAAAAGGCAAATCCGTGAGAGTATTCTGCACATCCTGTAAAAACAAAGAGTTGCCTGGCATGACGTCGGACTAATATTGAGGGGCCCATAGCTCTTGCGACTGAATCAGCAGTGTCAAGCTCTGATTGTATGACTTGTCTAGCCTTCCCTTGACCATCATTATTCAGTTCGGAGAAATTAGTTTGGTCCTTTGTTAAGAGTTGAAGTATGATATTTGGTGCAAGTCTTGTAACACATCAATATATATGTCTAGGAAACAGGTCGCATTCAAAGATTTATGCGCCATGCTACCTGATTAGAAAATAAAAGATCTTTTTGGCAGACTATTCAGTTTTCTTGGATTCTCTGCCACGGGGTGCAAAAGGAAAGGAACCAGGAGTAAGCTTTGATGAGCAAGAGGCTTGAACTACTAAACTCTGTGGAGATGGATGTAACAATAAGAAGGCTAGTTTATAGTGCCTTGCTACTGATCTGGAGACAGTCATAACAGTGGTAGGTCTGTCCCATATTCCTAGGATGGATTCAGTCAAAGCCTCATTGAAGGGCACCAAAGTTGTGAGGTTTGCGATGCTGAACAAAGAACGTCTGTTAGAGAGGTAAGTCTAACATCTTGGCTGCCTTTCGCACCCACAAATATTAATATGTCAGTTCTGGAAATGGAAGATCTTTGGAGACAAGAGTTCCCACTCTGGGGATGTCTCCAGATTGCTTGCTTCTTTTAAACCTTCAAAGTCCGGGTCAACAGACAATTGATTATTGTCTTCCAAAGAGGAAACATTCTTCTTCCAAACGTCTTTGCACTTCTCTCCCATAATTGATGAAACTGTCATACACCTTGAGGAGGTTCTGTGATTGGTAAAGTTATCAGTGTTGTCAATAGCAGCGTCTGTGGAGAAGATTGTGATGCCTGTGACATTTACTGTGATGCTGATAATGTTGGCTGCAGCACCAGCGGTTGTGGTACCAGTTGAGGCAGCCTAGTTTGTGGCATCTGAGATGTGAACGCCAGAGTTGGCCAGGGATACTGGGCCGGCCGCATAAAAGGCAAAAAGGTGCTTATTGGTATGGCAGAGGAACAGCTCCCAATGAGTAGGCCAGTGGAACCCTTTTTTTATTTTGTGCCCTGGCCATGAAGAGTTTGGCTTCTCTTTCCTATAGGTTTTTGCAGATTCATTCGTGGCAGTCCTTACACGCATTGAGGTCATGGTCCAATCCCAGGCACCAAAGAGAGATTTTGTTAGGGTCAGTGATGGACATTTGACCCTCACAATTGTCAACATGGCTTGAATCTAGAGTTCGTTGGTGCTGACATCGTTCGAGAAAACTGCACCAAAACAACTCAGTATTGTGAAAGAAAACATCAAAAAATCGAAGATTGCCCAAGAAAAAACAAGAACTAACGTCATTACGCCGACAAAACCCTTTACGTCTCCAATGATGTCATGCGGAGCTGTGTGCAGAGCAGTTTTGAAGCCGGGGCCCCATCGGCATGGGAAAGCTATTGAAAAGTTTCCGGTCCAAGCTGGCACATGATTCATAAGATGAGGAATCTGTATCCATCAAAAATGTGCATCTGGTCTTATCAGTGGGCTTCTTATAAATGCCAGGCTTGATAATGCCACTGATTATGGTCTGGCCCCCACAGCATAGCTGTCGCCAGACATTTACGTGAGCATTACTAAAGTGGGGCTTTGGCTCTGCCCATATACTGAGAGCCAGGAGTAAGTTTTGATTTGGCAGAAGTTGCATGCTTCCACCAAAAAAGTGCTTGTCCTCAACACAGCTGTGATCATTTTTATCCACCTGCCTGAGCTTGAACTTCCAGGGTCACACACATAACATTGTAATGCTGTTAAGAGTGTCTTAGATAACTAGATAAATTATGTTGTTTTCCTCTGGCAGCAGAATAGATTGGAGGAGAGCAGTCATTAGCCTACATGATGTTTTAGGTCTGGCTTGACAGTGCAACTGGCACTTTACCTTTTAAACTACACCAGCATTATTCTACAGTTCTTTGCTTTCACAAAAAATGCATAATCATTCCCATGCTACTTGTAAAGCTTTAAATTACCATACAATATTCTTTCAAAGCCAGGCCTACTGGCATCCTGAGGTAATAACATTTAAGTGCATGCTGAATATTAAACAAAAAGATTTAAAATAAAACACCACAAAGAAAAGAGTAGAAGAAATCCAATCTTTATTCAAATGTGTTCATATAATCTTTAAACTCCTGTTCAAAGTCAAAATAATTTGATGTATTTTGTACAAAATAATTCTGCATTCTTAATCATTACATTTTTTTTAATTTGCAGAGCTTAGAAAAGTGCAAAATAACTTCTTAACATCCTCCATCACACTGTACAGAAATAAAATCAAACATTAGCTGATAAACAAACACCATTAAAATATTACACTTATATGATAACCAGATTTAAAAATCATTAAAAGACAACGTACGATATGATCACTTAAGCACCAAAAACAAAATAATTTATTGCACAGATACTAACGGCAAAATTGAAACACCAGTGGAAGGATAACTTACTGAACTGTAAATGCACCCACACATTCGAAAGGCATTTTGGCATGGGAAAAACGATCTCATCACATAATTCAACAAAATCTCAAGACCTTGCTCTGCCTAAAATAAGGGTTAGTTATCACAGTGGAAATAAGGCTTAGTGTCATTTTTTCACTGAAAGATTTCAGAACTGCAGCAAACACAGGCACAAATATTCGTGCCTCTTTATTAAATCGTCTGAGAATTGTCTTTACAAATAATTTACCTATCTTTACAATTTTACGAACATAACTCCGTAAACATTTCGCACCAAAAAAGAAGAGGGGACCTGGGAGATATTAGGAAAGCTACTGGGGTGCACAGCTGATAAGTTTCCTGTGTAGAAAGGATAGCTCATAAGTATGTTGTCTGGTGAACAAACTATTAAGAGTTGTCCTAGATTACAAATGATGTAGAACTTCCCCCACATAAGCTATCCCATTCCAATTAACAACTCACACTAGACATGAGAGAATACTATTCTAGCTTCTATGAATAGAGACAAATGAACCCACGTTTTAGACAAATGGTTTTAAATGAAGTAATCCCAGAAAAGCTGCACTGGACTGCACCTGTAATAGCGGCATTTCTCTGGGTTTCTTTGGTTGATATTTTACAAAATCAAACATAATTATATGCATCTAATGCAGCGTGTTCTGGACAAGGTACTGAACACCATAGGACTGGGAAAAATAGAGATTCTTACAAAAAATTCTTACAGCTTAAAAGCGAAAGGTCACTCCTAAACTGACAGTGCGGCACCATAAATGAAAGGTACAGGCAGACCACTGAGAGACACAAGCGTAACAGGCAATATACAGAGGTTATTGCATTTTATTATACACTTCTACATTGACTCATGGACACCCTGGAGACTGCATCACAACAGTAATCTAAAACTGTGAAATGGAACTCAAAGGAAATATGCTAAAATAATACTTAGCCCTCTTTGCAACCATCTTTCATTTATTACATCTGGAAGAACATGCTGTATATTCTCTGCAGCGTTCAGAGTCAGTGAAAAAATGGTTCTAGGCACACAGGTATTGGATAGCACATCGAGGCTTCGCAAGGAGCTGTAATGTGTGCATCTATCCTAACTGCAGGCCAAATCTTCTCACAGGGAGCATAGTAGGCGAAGGAAGGAAATAGTTTCCATAACCCTTCTAAGTCCTAGCATCTGGTTTCCAGTGACAAAAACAGTGAGACCTAAACAGCAAGCCTGATCCTACTGCTAAATTAGTATCCTGATGATGATTCTTTGCTGCACTCAATGGCCAGGTGGCAACTTCACTCCTAAAGGAAGAATGTAGCACAGATCAAGGGTTCCTGTTTTTAATTTTTCTTTCCAAACAATTATAAGTGATCACACCCATGCTTATATAAAACAGATATCTGAAACAAAATCCACATCATCATCAGCCTTTATTGCTGCAACTCAATTATATGGATAAACCCCATTGGAAAGGATACCTTAGATTCCTGTATGAGTTATCCCAACCTAAGAAAATGGAAGCACGGGAAAAACACCCTCCACCACACTTAAGAGTTAATGAAATGGAAGAGCAAATTTTAGTTACATGCTAAAAAACCTGCACTTTACAGTTTAAATATGTATTTTTATGGTGAACCCTGGAATGTTCAGCTGTACTGAAGACAAAAACCTATACTGAGCAACCAGAAGGCTACCAAACAGCTCTCTCTTGAAACATACAGCATAGAAATTGCTCATGTGAAAGCAACAATTTGTACACTAGAATGATGGAAGATTATTTTCCCTAGTCGCCAAAGATTTATTTGCCATAGTGCAATCTAGGCAGCCCTTAAAATCATATCCTTTTGATTGTTTGCAAAATAATATGTCAGTTGATAAAAATATCTTAAATAATATATTGTTTTGAGAACGTTTAAGAGCCTCACATTTTTAAATAAAGCTTTATAGAAATGAGGAAAGAGTCACGCTATTACTGATAAATTAGGCTGGTATTTTGGCAGGCAAAAAAAATCCACCTTGACATTTGTACAATATTTTCCAAAAGGTGCATCAGCATGTTTATAAAACCAACACAGCCCTGCACGTGAAATTCTCCAAAACAGCAATATATTAATATACTGACCCCCTTACACAAGAGCTTTAAAGCAGCTTTTTACAAAAAGATTTTGCTTTTAAATAAGAAGACGAAATATATTCCAGTCATGAAACAATGCAAAGCCACTGTGCCCATTCAAGCTGCTTCTGATTTAGTTTATAAAGACTTCAGTAAAATAAGATAAATAAACTCCTCCTCTACACAAAATATACACATCCCAACTATGTACACAGAAGTAAACATATCTACAATCAAGCGCTTGAAAATAAGGTTTCCGTCCCTGTTTAAAATAGACTGCCCATCACAATTTTTGAAACTGGTATTCAATGAAACCGACATCCGCAGTACAGTTTTATCTTAAATTTATTTTAATGCATACTTTATTATTAAAAAAGTTTAGAAAAGTTTTATCTGCACACTTTGTTTTACAGCGTGCGCACTGATAAATGACCAGACACGAAACACATCAGTCAATTTTTGAATATGAAAAGCCATCAGCATGGCAAACATCCTGAAGCCCTCTCCTCAAATAATTCTTAAAACATGTATTTTACTACAGCTTCTCACAATACGGACTCTTCTAACCTGCATCACATTCACATGCATTTCTCTCTCTCTCTACTGACCTTAACTGAATTTTACACATACAAAACCCCAAATCAAGCCAACACTTTCCAAAATATTGTTTCAGGAGAAACATTTTTCCGCCAAGTGCACCATCACCTTCCCATCCATTGTGCAACGCTCCTTCTCAAGGAACGCGTAAGACTGGACTTCCTCTTCCCTGATCCACAAAAGCTGCCTGGTTTGAGGTGGACAATTGCTGTTAAAAGCAGTGGAAGCCCTAAATTGTAGAGTTACTTCAAGATGGGCTTCACCTGCCTGTTATCTTCTATACCATGGAGCAGAACTTTCTTTCATTTTATTTTAATAATTAGTGTTTTTTTCTTTTTTTATAATAAAAATCCTCCACTGCATGCCTCACAAGAATGAGTCGCAGACTTTTTCTTCAATCCTTAAGATGGTAGTAGGCACAACTCTACAGTTCCCTCTTTATACATACAAAATACACAAACCTTTTGAGAAAGCAAGTCCCTTCAAAGATAGGAATTTGCTGTGTCTTATGGGTAAATCAACTGCTGGTGGGAGTAGGGTAGTGGAGCAGAGGGGAAGGTTTTGCCTTTGTGGTGCAATTGTGCATTTTAGTTTGACTGGAAGAAAATCTGAAACACATTATTGAGCGGTGGAACAAGCTTGCAACAAGAAAGAATTGTTACAAATGTACCATTGTGAAGCACTTCCATGCATAATGTGTACCATATATTTAATCTATAAAAAGCTTTTTTATTGCACGTTAGTGGTAACCCATTTTTCGGCACCGAATAAACGTGGAAAAAAACAAAGTCTACCAACATCTTCATTGACAAAACTTGTAAGAGATCTTACTATTTAATACATTGCATTACAAAACCCTTAGATTGGAAGCATCCCGCTCCTTATTTCGAGTTACAAAACATTTTTAATTATCTACTGATTCTTTTTCATGAGTGCTAGATACCTCCTACCAGCAGAGAAATTTTAAGTTACTCTTAAGATATAAAGAAAAAATCTTCATTCACTTCTTCAGTATCCTATGTCATAGGTCATGAAAGCGTTGCTATTCTGATAGATGAATGGTGACCTACAAACCTGAGGTACATAAACATCTCGAATACCAATGCTTACGACAGCAAAGGCTTTCCACAAGCATTGATGCCTGCACTGTAACGTCTCCCGAAAATGCACAAAATATCCAGATAGCACTCCTCTTCCACCAACTTAAGCTCAAAAAGCATGAACTTCTCCTTATTGATAACCTATTCGTTCACACTAAGCTTGAAATCAATTAGGTAGTTGCCACGATGGTCCCGCCATCGAAGGGTGTTTGGCATTTTAGTGTTTCTTTCCACAGAGAACCTTCATAGGCTTTGAAACATAGAGCATTCACACAGCCCCAGCCTGCGAGGAGTGGCGCGGAAAGAATGCTGTGACCAGTGTGCAATTAAATGTCCAGTTATACAAAAATTAAAATACGCATTTGTGAACCAAACCACAGACTGAGAGCATATGCTGTAATGTAAAAAATAGAAAACTAGGAAGCGACTCTTTCCATTAAAAAGCAACAAAAACGGAAGGAATCCTACATTATCCAAGGCAGCATCTCCGGATGATCCATATCCGTAGGGAGATCATCTTCTGATATCCTTATGGTACAACAAGAAAACGATTTGCACACCTGTGTCTTGGTTATGATGACTAACAAGGGATGGCAAGTCAACATGAAGTATTGCTATTGTCTGCCCGCCTGCCAGACAAGCACAAGCAAACTTTGTTTTTACGAAAAACTTCTAAAAGATTTTCTAAAACTATTATAGTGCACTAGTAACATACAATGTATCAGACAATTAATACCACCATAATTTAGCCTCGTGATGTGAGTACAAATCAAGGGCTATGGCTTTACAAGCTAAACTCTATCCTTTCCTCGTATCGCAGAAGTTCTAAACAGCATTCGTTGCTATTTAAAGGAAGACTGTGATTTAGCTTCTCTTCCCCTTCTATGTGGTTAGCAGCTATGATGAGACTGCAACCATTTAAGTAAGAACCTAACTAATCCTCTGAAAGTGAAGTAGTGCAATACAGATGCTTGTTCTACCCATTAACCAGGAGCATCAGAGTAACACCTGCATTAGTATATGAAGAAGGCCATTCATTTAGTCAAAAAGCAAGAAGTTGATTAGGAATAAATACACGTTTAGCTGCTGCCTCTTAACTGCCCCAATTTAGCTTGTACACGTGCTACTCGGGGAAGCACAAAAATGCATTATTTTGTTTAGCTACTTGAAATACCTGTCCATTGATGTGACTAGTCTATGATGCTTACACATGTGAGTTAATGGCATGGATGCTCTTCACTTTTAAGCCCGACTACAGTCCCTCACTAAATGACAGGGAAGTGTGAATGAATATGATCAGGCCTGGTACTGTTATTTGCATAGGCAACAGAAGTTTTGCCCAGAAATAGGGCCTTCAGCACCAATCTTCATTGGGGGCCTCCTCGGAAAAAGGGCCATCCGCAGCAGGAAGATGACAGGTATGCTTCTAGTGAAGAAATGACATATAAGCAGTCCATCACTGTGGTTCCCGAGTGTTATACTCAGTCCCTTCCGACGTGCGCCACTTGCTGGAGCCCCATAACTTTCGTGATCGCATCTGCTGAAAACAAGGCGAGAAAAGCAAGATATGGGCTGGTCAGTAGAGTGAATGTTATAATTGCAGAACAATGAATAAAAATAGTACAGTTACATCACTGCTGCCCTTTGTTGTTCTGGTAAAACAAATGAGCAGAGGGTCAACTAAAAAGGTCTTTAGTTTTTTTTTTTTTTTAACGTTGTAGTTACTAAGTTAGGTAGTTGCCACAAAGGTCTATCTATCGTAGTGTGTTTGGCATTAGTATATTCTAGATTAAAAAATACATCTTTGAACTTTCATCAATAACACTCATCTAACTCTAGAATGGTACTTTGTGTATTACTATCGACACAGTACCGCCTTCGCAGCACCAACTAAAACTGCATGTACAACGTAGGTGCACTTGATCCTCCAGCACAGAAGCTAGCATGCAAGGGAGAGATGAAGTTCACATGGACATGATTGCTTTGTTTTAGACACACAGGCTGAAAGCAGGTGTTTACCTCTGCTGGCTTCCCAACACCAACAATGATTATTTTGCCGTCCTCCAGACCAAGTAGTATGTGGCTGTTCTCTTTGTTGACGGACACACAGTGAATTGGTGCCCGCATGGCTAATGGCGACACAGTTAGACTTAGGCTGCAACAAAAATAAAAAATTAGTACTCAACTATTAAAGACATCAGTAACTAAATTATATGAATAAAGCAAATCTCTTTCTTTCAATTAAATAAAACTGTTACAAATCTGATATTTAATTAATTAGGTAAAGCTGGTGCTCAGCTGACCCATTGTTAACAGCAAAGTTCAAGTCCAGTCTGCTCTTTCCCTCGTCATTTTGCAAGGAAGATGTCCCGCCAAAAACACGTTAATTTATTATGCCTAGTTTGTTTGTTAATAATAATGTGGCTAATATTTAACACTCTGAACTGTCAAAAAAATGCACTCAAATGCCTTGTAGGTGAGTTTTACATAGCCGTACAAAGTCATTTTCGAGACTGAACATCACATAATACAATTACATTTCACAATCTGCTCAAAACTGCATGGAATTTCACTATACCAAATGAATGCAACATCTTGCAATAGGACAAATCATTTCAATTATCCCAGAACTATTTACGCTGTGATACGATCACATCAAGACTGATTCATCTATGGTATATCTTAAATGAGCAAGTTACTTCCCTTCGGTAATGCTCACCTATTGAATATTCCCCGGGCATCAGACTGGATCCGGAAACGTTTTAGGCAGTACCTCTGTGCGCCAGTTGGTTGCACTGTGCGGCTCCACATTAACGCCATTCCATTAGTGCCATTCCACTCCAGACATAGAAAGCCTATACAGGAACCACTACCATGCACATATATCAGCTGCTTTTTAGAGTGTCTGGGTCCCCAGGCGCAGAGCCCCAAAAGCAAATTGGTGCGACCAGTGTGTAGATTTCTAGACTTGGGACCTTATTAATGGATAATGGTTAGAGTCCAACCACAGAACAGAGAGGATGGTAGGGTCCGTTAGGAATCTGTGACTAGAGTCTCTACCAGACAGAAAGAGCATTACTGAAGGTAAGTAACTTGTTTTTCAGGTAGAGACTTCTAGTCACAGATTCCTCACCATCTGAGTAGATATTAAAGCAGTACCTATTTAGAGGTAGGTCTATGTAAGGAGTCAAACCAAGAAGTCCTGCAGGACCGAGTGGGCAAAATGCTGCTCTCTGCAAACATAACTGCCAAGACAATAATGCTTTGTGAACGTATGGAGGGAATCCCACGTATCCACTTGACAAATGTCCAAACAGGGACTCTTGATGCCAATGCAGTGGTAGCAGCTTTCGCCCTGGTATAATGAGCAAGCAGTCCTTCTAGAGGCTGCTTTTTCGCCAGTGCCTCTCAGATCTCAATACAGAGCACGATCCAGCTGGGGATGGTTCTCTTCTGCACTGCCTTGCCTTTTTTGGATCCAGAGAACCCCACAAAGAGCTGATAGTCCACCCAGTATTCTTTGGTTCGATCTATGTAAATCTCATTGCTCTCCTGAGTTCCAAGCAATGGAGTCCCTTCTCCTGCTTAGAGGTGTATGGCGGAGCACAGAAGGTAGAAAAGGTGACCTTCTGACTGACAGGGAACAGCAACACCACTTTAGGCAGGACGGATGCCCATGATTACAAAACCAGCTTAGAAGGTGGTGGTATATGACGTGTTGACACAGAGCTTGAACCTCACTCACAAGCTGTGTCGATGTTATGACGATGAGGAACACTTTCTTGAGGGTGAGACTCTGCAAGAAGCAGCTGTAAAGCGGCTCGAAGGGAGTGCACATCAGAAACGTAAGGATCACGTTAAGGTTCCACTGTGGCATAAGAAAGAGAGAGGGAGGAAACAAATGTATTAAACATTTAAAAACGTACTGGGGACTTAAACAATGAGGGATGATCCAGCACCTCATAAAAGCTGAACAGTACAGTGTAATTATGGCCAGAACAAAGTCTTGCCGGGTCAGGGAGAAAATGTTTAACAAAATGTCAGATAGCTTTGCCTGGAAGTGGTCTATCTGCTGAGTACCACACCAAGCCACATATTTGTCCCAACAACAGGCATATATAGCTTTTGCCGAGGGACAACTGGCTGTCAAGATGACATCAACCAACGAGTGCAGAACCCTGACCTGTTGCTGGGACAGCAGATTGCCCCTAACGGACAGCCCAGGAGTTCTGGATACCATACTTACCCTGCTCAATCCAGGGCTACTTAGATGATTTGGGCCCTGTCAATCCTGATGTTCTTGAGAACTCAGAGTAGGAGTGGTATCAGCGGAAAGGCATATAGAAGCCCCAAGTTCCACTTGAGGCAGAACGCTTCTCTGAACGAGAGTCGCCTTGAAAAATCCAATTTGCAGAAGTGGTGACAATGCGCATTCTTGGCTGTGGCAAAAAGATCGAGCCAAGGTTCTCACCATTTGTGGAAGAGACTTTGCTCCACCTCCAGGTGTAACAGCCACTCGTGATCCACTAGGAACCGATGGCTGAGCTTGTCCTCTCCGGCATTCAACTATCCTACCAGGTGGTTCACCACAAGGATGATTCTGTGGAGGTGAAGCCATTTCCCAACCCTGTTTGTTGCAGCACTATATGGCAGTGGTGTTGTCTGTGAGCACCTGTACCAGCCTCCACTTGATGGATGAAACAAAAGCTTTGAACATCCAGTGTAAGGCCCTCAGCTCCAGAAGGTTGATTTGGAGCTGACACTCTGCTAGAGTCCACAGGCCTCTGATCTCGACCTCTCACAGATGGCCACTCCAACCCAGAAGTAATGCATTGGTCACTACTCTTAGCTCTGGGTGGGGAAGAGAGAGGGGTCTGCTGCTGACCCAACTGCAGTCCAGAAACCACCACTGTATATCATTTACAGTCTCTTATGACATTTGAACGTGGTCAGAGAGGTCCTCTTGATGTTTGGGCCACTAAGACTTTAGATCCTATTGCAGAGCCAGCAGATGCCACCTGGCACACTCGACCAGCAGAATGCAGGAGGCCATCCGTCCCAGCAGTCTCTGAGTCAGGACCAAAACCGAGGTTTAAAGATCAGGCTAATAGCCTAAGGGGGTCATTCTGACCCTGGCGGCCGGTGGCCGCCAGGGCCACCGACCACGGGAGCACCGCCAACAGGCTGGCGGTGCTCCCACGAGCATTCTGACCGCGGCGGTTCAGCCGCGGTCAGAAGCGGAAAGTCGGCGGTCTCCCGCCGACTTTCCGCTGCTCGGGGGAATCCTCCATGGCTGCGGAGCGCGCTCCGCAGCCATGGGGATTCTGACACCCCCTACCGCCATCCTGTTCCTGGCGGGTCTCCCGCCAGGAACAGGATGCGGTAGGGGGTGCCGCGGGGCCCCTGGGGGCCCCTGCAGTGCCCATGCTCATGGCATGGGCACTGCAGGGGCCCCCATAAGAGGGCCCCGCAAAGTATTTCAGTGTCTGCCATGCAGACACAGAAATACGCGACGGGTGCAAACTGCACCCGTCGCACCCCTGCAACTACGCCGGCTCAATTCTGAGCCGGCGTCCTCGTTGCAGGGGCATTTCCTCTGGGCCGGCGGGCGCTCTTTTGGAGAGCGCCCGCCGGCCCAGAGGAAATGTTAGAATGGCCGCCGCGGTCTTGTGACCGCGGTGCGGTCATTTGGCGGCGGAACCTTGGCGGACGGCCTCCGCCGTCCGCCGTCCGCCAAGGTTAAAATCAGGCCCTAAATGTCTTGGACTATCCTTGGGCAAAAGCACTAAACTCAAACGTGTCCAGAATGTATCGGATGAAGGAGAGTATCTGAAAAGGTGTGACTTTGGCACATTAATAGTGAACCCCAAAGATGACATGAGATCCACCATGGTTTGGAGGTGGTTGGTGACTGCCTAGGGCGAGCCTGCCTTCAACAGCCAGTTGTCGACGTGGGGGAAGACTGGCAACCCTCAACTTCAACGGTGTGCTGCCACCACCGCCATCACTTGCGTGAACACCTGAGGGACACTACTGAGACCAAAGGGGAGCACAGTAAACTGAAAATGCTGCTGTCCCACCATGAATCACATAATGTGCCGGCTGGCATGGATGACGGGGTTATGGAAATAGGTATCCTGCAGGTCCAAAGCCACAATTCAGGGAAGAGGGTAGATAAGACCTGGGCCAATGTGAGCATTTGAATTTTATCTTCTGGAGGAAGATTTTGAGAGGGCGGATGTAGTTCTAAAATAGGCGAAAGGCTTCTGTCCTTCTTGGACAGCAGAATGTAGTGGGACTAACAAGCACATCCTACTTCTGGTGTGGGCACCCTCTTGATACCCCATTCATGCCGCAAAATGGGCAGATGGTTCTCTGTCAGTGGCTGGGGTGACGGTGAAAGGTGTGGTGGCGAGAGGATGAAAGGTAGGGCATATCCCTGCAGAACAATTTGCAGGACCCACCTGTCTGATGTTATGGCCTCTAACTTCAGCAAGGATTGTCAGATAGAGTCTCCCACTTGTGGCTGCGATACACTAAGGCCACGCTAAAGGGGTTTGGCGGGTTGGGCTGCAGTGGGGTAGTGTACTGAGAGCCCCACTGACCTTGTTTGCAGCCGCGATGGGCACCACAGTCTTGACTGCCAAACTGCTAGGCGCCTTGTTGAAGTTGGAATGGCTGGCAGTATGGGGTACCTCTGCTGAAGTCATGAAAAGAGCAGTAGGGCTGGTGTGGCTGGCAAGGTTGGGCAGATAAGCCCAGGGAGCCCTGCTCTCAATGAACCGCTAAGAACTGAGTCTGTCTTATCCCCAAACAGGTGAGTCCTGTCAAACGGCATGTCCATGAGGGAGTCCTGGACATTATCTAAGAAAACAGCGGACCCCATCCAAGTGTGATGGCGAATGGCGACCCAAGTGCCAATGGCTTGCCTGATGGAATCTGTGGTGTCCAAGCCATGACAAATTGTGAACTTGGCCGTTTCGCAACCGTCCTGTGTAGCCTGGGTGAGGACAGGTTGGAGAGTTTCAGGAACACCTGGGAGGACTTCAGCCACCCATTCCCAAAAGAGTGGTAGGTGTACCCCAGCAGGCTTCTGGCATTTACTGATTAAAATGCAATGCTAGTGAACGAAAATACCCTTTTTCAGAATGTCTTCAACCGCATGAGTCTCTTTCTGAGTAGTAGTTGGGAACATGCTGGTGGAAGTTTTGCTAGCAGACGTCTGCACCACCAAGATTTCAGGGGAGGGGTGCTGAGATAAAAATGATTGGTTGAAAGAGGCAGGGTGGGGGTGTTGTGTAATCTGGTGGCTGACAATGAGTATGGGGATGGCAGTCCAGAGCAAGGTTTGCCCCCGACAAAGTGTCTGTATGAACAAGCAGAGACAGCAGAAGAACTGCGAGGAGGACGCGCTTCCCATGGGTAAGTGCTATTTTATTTGAAATGTGTAATGCATGTAAGTGTAGTGGTTGTGTTTTATTTTGTAGTTAGTGTTCTGTTTTGGGCTTTTGGAGGGAGGGGGTATTTACTTTGGGCTTTTGGAGTGAGGGGTGGTTTACTTTGGGATTTTAGAGGGAGAGTGTGTTTTATTTAGTTTTTTGGGGGCGAAGTGGTGGGGCACTTCACTCATTCCATCACTTTCAAGAGTACCAGCTGTACCTGTAAATAGGTTTTGAAGTCCCCTTATAAAACAAGTCACAATGGGTCAGTTGAACAAAGAAGTTTGGTTTGGCAACCACAAGAAAGCCAAAATGGCTGAAAGGTAGCCTTTGACAGTGCCCAAACCACAGCCCTACTGGACCATAGAAAGAATAAAGAACAACATATGGGATAAGGGTGCAGAAATAGGATCAATATTCTTAATGGCACACCATGTCACAAATCTGGCCTCACAACATGCGTATGCCATCTTGGTGGAGGGGCTTCCCTGGCTGCAAGAATAACATTACAGACTTTAGGGGGAAGTCAAAAGCTGTCAACTGCTGCCGCTCAATCTCCAAGCATGAAGTAGGAGCGTATGCAGGTTTGCATGAAGCACCCTGCCTTAATTCTGTGACAGAAGATCCACCATAAGTGGAAGCCTGATCCAAGGACTGATGCTGATGCTCAGGTGTTCAGGATACCAAAACCATGCCCAATCCATAGCCACATGAATGACTTGAACCCGGTCATTCCTTGATCTTGAGATCTCCGGGCTGGGGTTGAATTGGCGAAATGGTGTACAAGAGGCCTAACCTCCACTTGAGATGAAAAGCTTCTTTGAGCGAGAGGTGCCTTGGAGACTCTAGTGCGCAGAACTGCTGATATTGCATGTTCTTTGCGGTGGCAAACAGATCTAACCAAGGTTCTCACTAGTCTTGTAAGAGACCTTGCAACACCTCTGAATGGAAACGCCATTCATTATCCGCTAGGCATCAATAGCTGAGTTCATCTGCTCCGGTGTTCAGAGAGCCTGCCAGGTGATGAACCACCAGGGAAATGCCATCACGTTCCAGCTATGCCCAGAGACACACAGCCTCTTGACACAGGGTCCACGACCCACCCAGCCTTTTTTGATGCAGTACCACATGGTGGTGGTGTTGTCAGTGAACACCTACACCAGCCTTCCCTTAATCAAAGGAAGAAAGGCTTTTAATGCTAGTCGGATCACCCGAAGCTCCAACAAGTTGATGTTCCAGCAACACCCTTGGATTCATGATGCAGCAGTCCTCGTAGGTCCTGGAGTCACGGTCCCGCTCCAGGCCCTACAGACAAACAAACTGTGGGTCTGTTACAGATATCGGCCTGTGACAGGCACACCAGGGTTTGAAACATGTTGGTTTCCTAGGGGACATCCCTAGCACACCACAAGATAAGTCTTAAAAAATGTCTTAGACAAAACATCGAAAAACGTCAGTCGAAAATTGACTGGGGGTAGCTCTCTCTGGATCTGCGCCGAATGGCACAAAAACAAAATTAATGATGTGAGCACACTGGGGTGGCGCCTATATAGGCACTGTGCACATCACTTCTAGCATGGACAACACAGATGCAAGCCAGACAAAGCAACCTCCCAGCTTGTAAGGGGTACTGCTTAAGGTTTTCTGGATGCAGTCTGATGCGTGGGGATAATTCTAAGGTAAGGAAGCTGTGGCTAGAAGTCTCTATCGGATGGGCCTCATCAAAGGGTAAGGGGGACTCAGTGAAGGTTTTCTCCTTCTCACGGACATCTGTAAGAGGACTGGTCTTGACCTCCAAGGTGGGGAGCTGGAGGTCAGGGACTTTGGCCTCCATACGCATCACCATGGCATAATAAGCACTTTCCTCTGTGGAAGAAACAGGGGACTGAGAGGAGCCCCAACTCAGGAGAGGTGTCAGGGCCACCAGCCCCTTGTAACCTGTTGTACCAATTATCTTCCCAGTATGGTTGGCCAATGTTATCGCCCATGCTGTTACAGCTCTTCAACGTAACCAGGTGGCACAATGTGGCTTCAGGGTAAGCAGAATGTAAAAACATCGGGGCATATATGGCACCAACTCACAGTGCAGTTGTTATTGGTGCTTTTCTGTGCCCCATCAAGGAAGTGAGGGAGCATCAACAACAGCAACAAAAACAATATATGTAATTTTTGCACACCTAAGAATCTTATTAATCATTAAACTATCTCATTAGGGGAGAAAGGAAGGTAATGAATATTCTACCGGAAAATATAATATCCACCAGTAAAACTGTTACCAAAGTGATGCAACTTTTTTGGGACTGAATAGTGCTGGCTAATCAAGGAAGTCATCTAGAACTACGGTGGCAAAACATCTGTCACTCTATGTCTGAGGTGAGGCAATAATAAATTGCAAAAGTATGCAAGGAAAACCAGGTGAACACCTGGCACTTGGTCTGCCTTGCAAGAAATGACAAGTGGTCTTCCTTTAGAGTAGGGTAAGCAGCCATGGCCCTCATGGAGTGGAAACAAATGCCAGATGGAGGATGCTTCTTGGCGAAGACACAGCAAATTTCAATTCAGAACAAAACACAATGTGAAACTGTCCATTTGGTTATCGCCTTGCTCTTTTTTGTTCCTGCAAACCTCTCAAAGAGTTGTGTTCTGTCCTATGTGTGTGATTGGTGTAATAAGAAATGGCACACCTGAAGAACATTTCCATCACTTCGGGGTGATTCATTCAAGGTACCCCATGGAAAGGCGACTCATAGCTTCTGTCCTCATGCTAAGAAAGGACCCACTGGGTATGCCGCTACTGGGAAAATGGTCACTGGGCCCACAGCCAAAGTTCAATAGCTTCCTAACTCAAAGTCCAAGACCCCACACCGCCTTGCCTGTTGATTAAAAGGATGGTGGTGTGTTGTACATCAGAACCTGAATGGTATTCCATCAAATGGAGGAGGAGAAGTGTTACTGGAAAACCAGACCACCGCAGCTTCAACATATTTATGTGCAGGTGCTGCTTTAATTTGGACAATAAGTCCTGCCCAGATGATGAGCAAATGAGTGCTCCATCCCAACAAGGTGGTGTTTGTAACCACGGTAGCCAGTAAATATGAAGGACTGAAGAGATGACCCATCAATATTGTACGGACAGATCCAGGAGGAAGAACAACAGATCTGAGCCTAGAGGCTTCACAGATGCCATTGTTTCCATAGGCACCAATGAAGAGTTCTAATTGCTGCCTAGCATGCAATACTAATAGGATGCATGAGGCCCTCAGGCCTAAGAGCCATAAGACTTGCAGAACTGGAATCAGTGTTTGAGCCAGAATAATTGGAATCACATTCTGAATATCTGCAATTCTATGTGGAGGAAGAAAAGCCTTCCTATTGGTGGAGCACAGCCTCTGTAGGGAGTAGAGTGGACTTCTATGCATTGACTGTGACAAAGCTTCCCAATTGTGCAGGTCCGAAATGGACATCAGTTTCCTGCAGGGGCATATTCCCTAGAACACAGCTGAACAAACGTGTTGGATGTTGGTTGGTGACCAAAGTTATGGAGCAGAGCTCTGGATCCAGTAAAAGGAGCATTGAAAAAAACGAACTGCCATTAGCTTTCGGGGTAACGCCCATATAAGGCTCTGGGCCAGCACTTCCGGAAGTGGGAGAAGACTGCTGCGGAATCTGATGGCACCACTAACCACCACGTGGGAGCAACTGCTGAAAAAGTTTCCAGATCCAGTCTGGCGCACAGGACAATTCTAAAAGTGAGGAATCTGTATTAGGAAGTATCCATTAGAAATTAATTTATTGTGCAGGCATTTTCAGAGACGAAAATTACTTTGAGCTTGAATACTGATCCCTGCTCTGCAGGCAAACAGACAAAAATCGCAGTCAAATAACACTTAACAGTTCCTACAATCAGGCCTTTTTTAATCCTCTATATTCTGAAACAACCGGTACACACTTACCAAAGCCATCAAAGAATGCCAGTATAAAGTCAGGTCGTGGTTTGCTGTACTTGACATATTAATACATGGCGGTTCTGAAGTCACATATTCGCTCTGCTGGACTATCTGTTCTAGTGTATATGAAAATATGCCGCACAACTCTTGATGATGAAGTGTTTCAGTCCGAAAATTATTTTTGCTCCTTCGCTTCCTTTCTACTTTTTTCTCTGCTTCTATGTGCAAACATTCTTGAGTGCTCTGCAGCTCACCAAGATAAGCTGGTCTTCATTTGGAGAAGACACTTTCGAAGACTTACCCTTCACTTTTAAAGACACTCTCCATAAATCCTTAATTTTAGCTTCTTCTTTAGACATTTAAATGCTCCTCCTTTTCCACACATGGGGGTACTTACCCTTGAGAGAGCTCCACAATAATACACCTCTACTAAACGTCTAAGAGGGTTTATGTTTTAGATGGATGTTTTCTCTGTTAAGTATCACTTGTTAGTTATCCCAAACTTTAAAGTGTGTAAAGCTGATTCTAAAGTTACATTAAATGCTTTTTAACATTTTACAGAAGTCACTTAAAATTCGCAAAAGTTTGCTGGCTATATTCTTCTTGCTGATCGGCACTTCTGAAGTAAATTCATCTTTGTTCTTGTGCTGCTATTTACATAATGTGTTTTCCCCGACTTATGCATTGGTGATATCAGCTACATCTGTTTTTCAGCTGTGAAAGACGTTTAGGCGTTAAACACTTAGTTTCCTTGGTTTTCAAAGCATTTGCATCCTTTTGCTTTACCATTCTCAAAAGTCAGATGGAAGGTATCATGGCCGACAGGCATTTGCTGATTCCCACAATGGGGAAACCATTTTCCATACTAAGTGCACTACAAAGTCAACCACTAAACGGTACAAGCGTGCACGTGGGTCTATACTATTCCATGTTGCAAACTGCATATCTTTCCTTGTGTGCATGTTATGTGTAAGGGTTTTGAAAACATCACACACACCACATTATGACTACTTTTATAAGGCAAAAAAACCGTACACTAAAAACTAGGCTTTGTTCATTTCAGGCAGTAATTACATGTCAGACCTCTTACCTGTACAGGTCCCTTATGGAGAGAACTCCCTGCATGCTGCCAATCACAATATGTTCTTCAGTCACACAAACATCAGACACCTGTTCCTTAAGGTTCTCTGAACCCAAGTATTTCCCATTCACAGAATACAGATGGAGTGCGTTTTTATTCTAAGGGAAAAGGAGCGACAGTCACTCTTTTTTTGTTTGAGAAAGTTGAAAAATATTAAAAGAAAAACAATCATAGGCACATCTATAAATCTTTCAACACATATAGTATGACAACCAAAACGAATTTAAATTCATAAAGGATTACAACAGGTATGTAAAATAAATTAGTCAGTCTATAAAACAATAAACAAAAACGGCATCAATAAAAATACACGGCTTTTCACCTATAGTATTTTCGAGTATCAGCGCTATTGGTCCAAATACATTTTAATTTGCATCTACCCTCTGTGTTTTATATCACCGATTTGAGCTAAAAGCAATCCATTAATATTACTCACCAATGGCGAAAATCCGAGGGATGTTTATTAATCAGGTTTTTGCCATGCACAGCATTCCAGTGTATTTGACCAAAAGGTTGTAGCAACACAAAGTGTGCATACCACATCATTTGCACCCATTACTGTGCCTGGTTTTCAGAAAACATATGAATTGGAAACACAGAATCCTTCTGGCGACCCCATCCAAATAAGTTTTAAGCAGCCGCGGCCCGACCTTTAGGGCCGAGGGGCCACGCCACCCACCTTTTGCCCCTCATGAAGAGCGCCGGTCAGGCTGACAGACACTTCATATTCAGATCAGGCAGCCTGAGCTGAACTTTGTTGGGCTGAAGAGGTCACAGCTCCTATGGGCGTGACCTTCTCAGCTCAGTACAGGTGACGGAGGGAAGCGTCACCCATTGACTAAGACCTGGGGGCTTCAGGTTTAAGCCATGAAGCACCCAGGGCGAGTGTCAATCAGTGACACCTTGTCACGGAGTGGGGTGGGGTCAGCGGTCTCCACCGCTGGGACCTCCGAGCTGAAGGTAAGTGTGTGTGTGTTTTAAATGAATGTTTGGTGCATGCATGTATGTTTGAATGTTGATGAGTGTTGTGAATGGGTATGCGTGTGTGTGAATGAATGAGTGCGAGCGTGCTTCCCGCAAGCCCCCATCCCTCCTAAAATACCAGCCGCTACTGGTTTTAATGACTATAGTACAAACAATTATTTGTTCTAAAATCTTGCATTTGAAGTGAGGTGCCGCGAATTGCAACACAGTGGTGGTGTCAGACAGTAATAAAGGATGGAAAGTTTTCCACGTGCCGGTAGGAAATGCTGACCTCCACTCCGAAAGGCTGTCCTTCGCAAACAATAGCGCCAACAGGTCACCCATGTTAGACAATCAGTCTTTTTCCACTAGCTCCGCTGGAAATTTCTAAATCTGGCAGGCAGAGGTAGTGTCTCTGTGCCCCAACCATCTGGGAGGCAACATGCCACACTTTGAGACCCTAAGTTCCAGTTGGTTGACACTATCCCCAAGAGCGAATGCTAAAGAACAGACGGTACTCTACTGAGCACTGACTGACTCAATATCATTTATCATTAATCGTCTGAATCAACATGATATAAAATATATGTGGATAATAAATCTCGCTTGTTTTACATTTATAGTACATAGAGATTGTTTCAAATTCTTTTTAAGTTGATTACATGCTGTGAAAGTCTAGGTTACTTTCCCCTTGCACTGACCTGAAAGACTATTACATTTATTACCCTGGTCATGAGGGTTAGTGGGCACTTGCCTCATTGTATTACTCACACCTCTAAACTGGGCGCACTCATGTCTTCGTCACACACCATTTTACTGAACACCAATTGTTTCTCTTGGTTGCCTAGATCAAGTCTGAGAGTATACCATTCAGGTTCCCCACAGTATCGCTGGAATTGCTTCAAACAGATATAGTAGATGTGGTTAAACCATCATTTTAGCAATACATTCTAGTCCCATAGGCAAAACGGGGAGTCTTGTCCAAAAGTGGAAAGACAACCTGACGCTAGGAACAGTCTTCTCCAAGTTAGCGCTATCAAAAAGGCATCAGAGTGGTACACCTGCGCTTCGAGGTATCGAAAAGTGTTCAGTTCCCACTTTAAGAAAATGGGTCATGCTGCATTGTATTGGTTCCACTCACCCCGGGCAAATCAGAAACAAACAGAATTCCTCCTAATTAACCCTTAATTTGGAGTGATGTCCAAATCCTTCTAACATTTCCATAACTTTTGAAGAGTTGTGTGGGGGTTCCTTCAAATTTAATAAAGCATCATCTGCAGAGTGAGTTCATGTGAACCCATGTGTCAAGTCACACCCGCAATTCTGTGCCCTTTCCTTCAGTTTGGAGGCCAAGGGCTCCATTGTCATATCAAACAGTACAGGGGACAAACGGAACCCCTGCCATGTGCCTGTCTGAATTAACCAAGGTTCGGAGAAAACCTGCCCTGTACACACTCTAGTCATTGGGTGCCCATACAACAAGCGTATTCAAGATAAGATCTAGGATCCCAAACCAAGCTTCTTTAATACAACAAGTAAGAAAGGCTACCCGAGAGTAATGAATGCCTTTTCAATATCAAGTGAGGCAACCACCACACCTGGTACGGTGGTGGGGGTCCTGTCCAGGACCAGAAGAAGTCTTCTCAAACTTAAATGAGTACTCTTCTCCGGGATGAATCTGTTTTGGCCCAAATGGATCAAGTCACCTATATCTGCCACCAGTCTATCTGATATTACTTTCTCCAGAATCTTGTATTCTTTATTTAACAAGGAAAGTGGTTGATATGACTTAAAATCTAATGAGTACCTCCCCACTTTGGGGAGCACTATAATCACAGGTAGGTTCTGGAAGAAACCCAACTTTGAGTGCATGCTTGTACAGAACAAGGAGTTTCGAGGCCAGCGAATCTAAGTGCTAGAACTCCAGTGGGGACACATCCATCTCTGGGGTTTTCCTCTTTACCAGCTGATCAATGGCCTGTATGATCTTCTCTACTTTTAGTGGGACATTAGGATGGCCCTGCTTTCTTAGGGTAGTCTGGGTATCCCTGCTAAGTAATCCATTATCATATCTTCCCCTATTACGCTGGGAGCTTAATTATGACAAACGTTATCATTATTTTTTACCAGTCCATTTCACATTCCGACCAGTCAATATGACTCTGTTGAGCAGCAAAGCATGCATCTCTTCTTGCAGGACCTCAAGATAGAATTGGGAAATGACAACAAAGGTGATAAAAACGAGGTAGAAAATGGTGATGTGGCAAAACTCTAAGATTTTCAGGTGTGGCTGGTTCAAAATCTGTATGACAAGAAAACCCTTGAAGAAGTAGTTTTATCCTGAGATGTAAAGCTGAAGCAGCAGAATTTAAGTTGGACCCAGACAACCTCGCCAACTGCTGCCACATCACCCACCTGCCCTCCATCACAAGAATCATCATATAAACTGTCCCCATGCCACTCTGGGGACAGATATACAAGATCAATCTTCTTGAAGCTTACCAAACAAGCTTCAAGCCACCCTACACTCCAGACACAGCTACTCTTCAAGCCCTGCTCCACCCTCTCAGCACTCAGCCTTGCTTTAATTATTTTCTTTTTGAGCTTCCAAGAACTGGTTTTGTGTATGCTCTGTCCATTCTGCTCCTGCTCTCCACTCTTTTTCCTTCCTAGGAGAAGAATTTCTTCTTATTGCTTGTTTCTAGTTACAATGATGTCAATTCCACTGTTTACTACATGGTTTCCAATTGTATAACCTTTTCCAGTATACAGCGCTCTAGCAAGTCAATAAATAAACAATACTGCAGATGAATTTATACAATTAAACATCCAAGTACTATCAACCCCAACATGCCTAATCTAATCTTTTTAATACAGGTTACCAACTCCATGGTAAACTATTTATCCTTCTGTTGTTTTGTGCAAGCAAAATACAGTACTTGACTATGCACTATTTGGACTGCAAGATAAAGCAGCACTAGGATGTCCCAAGACTGCTCTATTCGTACTTAAAGTATTACCCTAAATTAAGGATGTAATCTGTTTGCTTCATTCTATCTGTACTAAAAGGCAAACATGGCAAATTCAATGTGACCTGTTTCTGCCTAGATCAAGACGATAACAAAATCTGGAATTTCATTAGTTGTGCTCCATAATAGCTCACAGAGATAATGTCTTTGTTTTCACTATAAGTAATTGTGGGTGTTGAGCAGAAACATACCTTTAGTGAGCTTTTACCATCAATGCTGGTATGGATGACAATGTGCCCATCCCAGGACACAGCCAAATTAGGAATTGTCATCACCAGAGAACTTTCACAAGGTGGTTGCAATGTCCGCATGTATTGGCCTCTTCTGATTGTATGAATGATCACTGTACCATCCTGTAAATAAAAGACGAAATACTAATCAAATACAAATATTACAATCATGTAATCATAATATCAATGGGGATGGATATCTGAAAGACCACAGAGAGCTAATATAACTACATTCTTAAGAGGAGGAAAGAAAGGAAGATACTGACACTTAACCAATTTCCACAGATTCTCATGGTTTGTTGAATAATTCCGAAGAGTCAAGTGATGACCCTAAGCACGATTATGGAGTGGTAAAACCCATTAGTCTCTCCATGTCATTAGGGACGGAACCAAACAAAGTATATATCTACTTGTCCTTTGGTACCCAGGAACATTCTCATATTTATTTCTGGAGCATTAGAGGCTGTATTGGTAATAATATGCCCCTGAAAATGCTACAAAGGGAACAAAGCGTTGGTGTGTTACACCTTAGCAAACCCCTTTCACATTTCTTTCTTGAACGACTACTCTCTTGGTCATTAAACAAGCTCATGTTTGTCACATACCAAAGTTTGCCCACTATCTAGGAAGCCCAAGGCAGATAATCGCACCAGTGGTTAATTTACTATTTTCAAGAAAATTGATAGTTGTCTCTGAAAATGTATCAACTGAACAAATGTTTGTATCCTACAGCTCCATTAATAATCGAGTCCCATCCTTTGTGTCTTACAAAAACAGCCTTTTTATAAGTGCACTGTAATATACTGGATCTCATAGGAGATGTATTGCTGTTGTTAGGCTAATATGCATTAAATGTGTAATACTACCACGAAAGAGGAACATTTAGGAGAATTAAAAAACTAATAGTCTCCTCAGAATTGAATCTAATAATAAGAGGATACAGAGAATTGTATCCTTATCTTTAATAATTGAGAGTTATTTGGCCTATTGTTAAATGCCTGCTAACAAAAACCTGAAACAACTTTAAGCAGGAACCCTAGATGGAAACTAAAAAAAAATCATGCCCAAGAAAACTGTGAAAGGCTTGTACTTTGTCAGTGTAAATATTTTTCTAAGAAATATTTGAGTCTTAAATGTGTAAGGTCAATATGTCCCTTCAACTACCAAGTTACATACTTTCAGTGACTCTCTACGGTAGAGACTCTACCTAGCCACAGATTCCTCATCTTTATCTCTACACACCGGTAGGTGGTGCCATGTGGCTCCACGAGGACGCTGTCCTGCTCAGAAAACGACATCTGAAGGCACAACTCCAGCACGCTGATGTCAGTTGCTTTCAAGACAGCCACGCACCTGATGCAGAGCCCCAAAAGCAAATTGGCATGAACAGTGTGTAGATTCCTAGACTTGGGATCCTATTCATCAATACAGTCCAATGAGATGACGGGGGATGGGCTGGTCAGTGAGGAATCTCTGTCTAGTTAGAGTCACTAGCAGAAAGAGCACTATCAACCTTAAGTAACTTTTTGTACTGATAGAGATTTCTAGCTGCAGACTCTTCACCCTTTGAATAGATACCAAAGCAATCCCTATCTCGAAGTGGGCTGCGACTGGACTCAAATGGAAAAGTCTTTTAGAACTGAGTGGCCAAAATGCTGTTCTTAGTGGACCTCACTGTTCCAGACAATAGTGCTTCATGAATGTGTTGAAGGACACACACATAGCCGCCAAATGTCTAGGACAGGGACCCTGCATGCTAGCGCAGTGGTTGCAGCTTTGGTTCTGGTAGAATGAGAATGTTGTCCTTTTGGAGGCTGCTTTCTAGCCTGTCCATAGCCGACCTTAATGAACAGCATGATCCAACAGGAGATGGTTCTCTTCTACACAGCCTTGCCTTTTTTCGCCCCAGTAAACCTCACAGAGATGAATGTCCACCCACTGATGCTTGGTACGATCTATGCAGAAGCTCATTGCTTTCTTGGGGTCCAAGCAATGACGCCTCTCCTACCCCTTTGATGGATGATGCAGATCACAAAAAGCTGGCAATGTGATGCCCGAGTCTGCAAAACCAGTTTGTCTTGGTGTATGGTGGGCTGAAACACAGGGCTTGAAGCTCACTCACATGCCATGCCGATGTACTGTCTTTAGGGTGAGGAGCAGCAAGGGACAGCTGTGAAGTGACTCAAATGGAGTGCACATTAGAAAGGTGAGGGCCAAGTTAGGATCCCAATGTGGCATGGCAAAGGGAATGGGAGAAAACAAAAATCTTGAAACAGGAGACTTGAACTAAGAGGCCTGATTCAGAAACCTTAAAAGATAAAATGAAAGGTCCATTAAACTGTGCCCAGGACAAGGCTTTGCCAGGCTTTGGACAAAACAAACAACAAAATATTAGATAACTTGGCCTGGAGAGGGTAACTCTGATTGGTGCAGTACCAAAGCACAATCTTGTCCCAACAACTGGCACATAGAGTTTTTGTCGAGGGATGCCTGGCTGCCAAGATGACATCAACCACCTCTGGAAGAAGGTTGAATGTGTTTAGCTGTAGCTGTTCAATGATCCAGATATTAAAGTGGCAACTGCAAAGTCCCAGGTGCAGAACCCTGCCCTGCTTCTGCAACACCAGATCCTCCCAAAGGGGCAGCCTGATCAGAGGACAGATGCTCAGGCCTTGGCGTTCTGGATACCATAACTTTAATGCCCAATCTGGAGCCACTAGGAGGACTTGGGCCCGGTAGGTCCTGATCTTCTTGAGAACTCTGGTCAGAAGCGGTATCGGCGGAAAGGCATTTGGAGTCCCGAGTGCCACTTGAGGTGGAACACAAGTGAGAGAAGCCTTAGAAACTCCAATGCGCCTAAGTGCTGTCATTGCATGCTCTTGGCAGTGTCATGCATATTGAGCCAAGGCTCTCCCCATTTGCAGAAGGGACTTTGCACCACCTCCTTGTGTACCTGCCACTTGTTATATGCGAGGCACTGATGGCTGAGCTTGTTCACCCTGGCATTCAATAATTCACCAGGGGTTCACCACTAGCAAAATCCCTTGGTGGGACAGCCAGTTTTAGAGATGCAAGGCCTTCGTGACCTCACACAGCCTTGCTTGTTGCTGTACCGCATGGCAGTGGTCTTTTCTGTGTGCACCTGCACCAACCTCCCAGTGAGGGATGGAAAGAGGTTTCCAACATTAAGCGGTGTAGTGGATCCTGTTTAGTTTGAATGGGAATCAGGAGTTTAGCTTTGCCTTCTGGTTTACAGGCCTGTGCCCCATCACCAAGTGACTTTTAACCTACTTAGCTTGCTCTGTTTTAGCACATTTATGTAATTATTTCTTCCAAGAGGGCTGCCATTTCATATTTAGGAAGATGTTTTAGTTTCACGTTATCAGTGCCACTCTGTAAAGGCGTCACTATCAGCGTCAAAGATAAATTAGATACGTAGGTATTCACATCATGTACTTTCCCACTTTCGTGCAACAGTAACATAATGTACCTTTTAAGGGAACTGTTTATATAATTGCCGCTCCGGGCACACCTTCTAATCCATTGTTTGGGAACATACCTGCATCAGGGGTTCTACAAGGCCTGTATAAATACATCTTACACAGACAAGATAATCAGAGGGATTCCTACCAGATGCCATCGACGCTATCTATGCTACACATCGCCTTGATGCTGACCCGGTCTTTGTGTCACCACAGAATCCGATCTAAAGACCTAATTCTAAGGTAACGAGGGTTGGGGGCTCTTCTCCTGGACATGGTGCTGTTAGATTAGTTTAACACACCTTGCTCTCTTTAGGTTAGAGATTAGGTTCATCATGCTATTAGGGAATATTCCACATCGATTTCATATTACATGTTATTGCAAGATGGTTGGGGTCTTTGTATTCATAACTCTCGTTTTTACCATTCTGTTTCTTGCATTGTTCATTATCCTATTCATTGCAGCCCATGCAATCTACAGTAGATTGCAGTTTTGTTAATAAAACCTATTGAAAACTTTACTTCATCTCTTTCATTGCCTGTGTATGACTGAGACATGTTGCTCATGTGAGAAACGAGTGATCGTTTAACCACAACTCCCCTGAGATGTTGCACTCTTGAGTCCATGCCTAAAGGCTGCTACAAATCATATTTTACTGTTTGGGTTTTTGATGAGGTACGGCTTGTGAGCCGGGAAGGTTGGGCCGACAGTTGCAACTTGTTGTAGGATTGGCCTAGTCACCTACAAACAAAAGTGCTGTCACCCCAAAACCAGCAATCTTGCCTAGAGCAAGGGTCAAACTATGACAGCGGATGGTCCTCAGCTTCAGAAGGTTGATGTGGAACCAGTACTCTGCCAGAGACCAGAGGCCTCTGATTACCATCTCTCCCAGATGGCTTACCCCAACCCATAAGCAACGCATCGGTCATCACTGTCAGATATGTGTGGGGAATGGAGAGGAGTCTGCAGCTGACCCAATCAAGGTCCTGCACCCATACTCCATACATTTTGCAGTCTCCTCCGAAATCTGAAATGGTCGGAGACGTTGCTTTGAAGTTAGCCCACTGAGACTTCGGAACCCATTAAAAAGCCTGCACATACCACATGCAAAAAGAACAGATGATGGATTATTTTTTTTGCTTTTGGATATGTCACCTGCCAAGCTCAACCAGCAGGAGGATGGAGGCCACATTAGTTTCAGCAGCCTCAGAGTTGACCTCACCGAAATCCAGGACTAAGAATGAAAGACTGGAATCATAGTCTGATTTTCTTGAAATCTCCTTCCCAGGGGAAAAGCATGAAACCGAACTGTGGCCAGAATGGCTCAGACGAAGGGGTCAGCTTTGACTTCGGTAGGTTGATAGTGAACTTCAAAGATGACAGTAGGTTTGCCATAGTATGCAGGTGGTTGATGACTGCTTGGGGTGAGCCTGCCTTTAACGGTAAGTAGTTGAGGCGGGGGAAGAATGACACCCCTGACGACAGAAGATGTGCTGCTGTCTCCACTGCCATCAATTTGGTGAACATCTGAGTGGTACTGGTGAGACCAAACCAAAAATGCTCCTGCCCCACCACAAATCACAGGTAACATTGGTGGGCTAGCAGGATAGGTATAAGAAAATAGGTGTCCTCAGACAAGACAGACCTGGGCTAAGGTGAGCATTTTGAATTTTTCCTTCTGAAGGAAGGCGTTGCGAGGGCACAGTTCTAAAATAGGCTAGAGGCCTATGTGCTTTTTGGGCACCAGGAAATGGCAGGTGTAACAACCATGTCCTACTTCTGGCGCAAGCATCCTCTTGATAGCCTCTTCAGCTAAAAGGGCTTGCATTTCCTTACGCAAAAGGGAAACAACAGGCCTCCATCAGTCGTTCGAGAGACAGTGGAAGGTGCAGCAGCACAGAAAGTAAGGGGAGATCATAGCCTTTCTGAATCATTTGTAGAATCCACCTGACTGATATTATGGCCTACCATTCCACCAAGAAACATCAGATCCTGCCTCCCACTGGGTGGCCATGCTCCACTAACAGGACGTTGAAGGGTTTTTTGTGGATGGGCCCTCAGGGTGTGTCTGGGAGGTCCCTGTGTATTGGGTGGTCCACTGACTATGGTTGTCAGGGCAGTGGGCATTATGGCCGCAAAACTGCTGGGCGCCATGCAGTGGTTGGATTGTCTTGCAGTATGGGGTGCCTCTGCTGAAACCGCCACGAGTGGTAGGGCTGATGCAGCTGGTAAGGTGGGGTAGATAAGCCCAGGGAGCAAGGCCTTGGTCTTCTTGAACCACTCAAGAGTGGAGTCTGTCTTGTACCCAAACTGACTAGTCCTGTCGAATGGAATGTCCATGAGGGACAACTGGGCATCGCCTGAAAAAATGGTGGACCGCTCCAGGCGTGGAGAAGAATGGGTCCACATGATGGAATCAGTGGTGTTCAAGCCACAACAAATCGTGAACTTGGCAGCATCTCAGCCATCTTGAATGTTCTGGGCAAGGACAGGTCAGAGATCTTCAAGGATACCTCGGACGACTTGAGCCACTGAGTCCCAAAGGATTTGGGAATGGTGCCTCACAAAGAAAGCTAGCATTCACTAATGTGAGCGCCAAGCTGACGGATGACAATACTTGTCTGCCAAAGTTTTTACTCACTGTCAGGGGGAGTAGTTGAGATTAGTTTTGCTTGTGGACGCTTGCTCCACCATGCTCTTGGGGAGGGGTGCAGACATAAAAATGTGAGATCAGGCATCGCTCAGTTTGGTGGTTGACTGGTGGACCGGAGCAAGGTTTGGCCCAAGCCCTCAATAAGGTGTCTGTTAGGGCCTCATTGACGGAGCTCAAAAGATGTTAGCTCCAGCTGGAGAACTTCTGTGAATACATTAGTCTTTGCCTAAACATTACCATGGCATAGGAAGCAGACTACTCTGTAGCTAGTCCAGGGGGGTGAGAGAAGGCCTGTTTCAAGGAAGTTATTGAGATCACTAGCCTCTTGCAAATCATCATACCAATGGTTGTCTTGGTGAGGCTGAGCAAACTCATCACCCATGTCACAAACATTATCCGAGTCTGTGCCGAAAAGTGAATGTAGGATATATAGTCTCACCTGTCGAGGCGGCAGAGCAAGAGGAGGAAGCTGTCATTGAGAGCTGCATCAAGCGATGTCATACTCACATCATCTTGGAGTCAAGCAGTACTATGGATAGCTCATTGTCAGTGTTGATAGATTCAGTAATGGTGCAAAGTCTCTGGGAGTGCTCTGGCTCCAGAGGCGGGGTTTGAACTGAAAGCAGAGATGTCAAAATCGGTTCTAAGGGCTCCACTGGTACAGAGGGTGAACCTACTGTTGGTACTCCAGGTAGAAGGCCTCTCGGTTCTTTGGAGCTCGAAGGCGCACCAGAGGGAATTGGCAAGGATCCAGAGAACCAAGGCATGGCCAAGTGTAACTCTTTGATCTGTTGTGGAGTGGTAGACTTCCTTAGTAACTCGGGCTGTGCTGAAACTAGCTGCAGGATAGGCTTTGAAGTCGACTGAAGACAGAGCAAGACTGAGATCCCTGGTGTTGCCCCTGCGTCTGCTCAGGCAAATGTGAGTAGCAAGAGGGGGACCTCTGGTAGTGTAAAGTGTTGCCTCACAATCCTGGATGGCCTTCAGACTCACTGGTGCACAGTCACCGCAGGCCTTGGCGTCATGACTCAACCCCAGACACCACAGGCACACCTGATGGAGATATCTCAGTCCTTAAAAGTCTTAAAACCTGTTGTTTTAGGGGATAACATCCCTTGCACACTGAAGAAAATTTGAGAAAAATTGAGGTAAGCTGTCTTTGAGAGATGAGAGAGAGCTCTGGATCTACTTCTGGTGGGGTGGAAAGAAAGGAATTGACGTCAGTACACTTGGGTGGCGCATACATAAGCTCTGCATGTCATTCCCAGAGTGGAACAGAATTGTTAAGAAGCCACATGACCCATCTACCGACAAGCAGAGGTAATGTTGAAGAGTTTCTGGATCTGGTCTGATGCCTAGGGAATATTCAAAAGGTGAGGAAACTCTCTAGCAGAAACATACATTCTTTCAATTTTATCATCACTAGCTACCTTCTAATGCAGGCTTGAATAATCCCCATCAGAAAAATGTTCATCAGATTTATCCCCTAATGATGAGCCTAGCTTGACATTAAAATCTGAAATAGCAGACATTTTGGGACTTAGTATCGCTGAAAAGAACTAGAAGCCAAAATACATCCACTTTAGAAGTTGTAACACACAGGAATAACCAAACCACAATTATGACATATGACCAAACTAACAAAAAAGCTGGCAAATAGAAAACGTAATTTAGCATTCCATTCCATAAACTTTACAAGGTAACTGTTTTTGATGGAACATGTACTTTGACACAGAAAAATATGCCTTAATGAAATTAGGGATTCAACTGACGTCTGACTAGCATAGTTCAATGCCATTTTTAACCTCCTTGTAATGATATTTGAAAAAAAATTAAAGTTTGGGTTGAGAGGCTAATGGTGAGTAGGGAATGTGATCAGTACTACTACAAGACATATTTCCTTTCTAGCTGATCCACTAATAATGACCGAGTCTTTCATAAAACAATGGTGGTACCACATTCCATGAGTAAAGCTGGTATCTTACTTATACCAAAACCTACTAAGGGCCTGAAATAGGCCGTCATTATGACCCTGGCAGACTTCTGAACCCCAGGGCCATGGTGGCGGTTTCACTGCCACTACCAACATTATGAGTGTGGTGGGTTGGCCTCTGCCACCCTGCCACATCCCTGCCATACCCCCCAGCAAGCAAAATGGCCCCCATCCCTCCACCCCCTCCTCCAGGTACAGAGCCCTCACCCCCCAGGTACAGCGCCCCCCACTTCCACTCCCCCTACACGCATACATGCACTGACACCCACTCGCACCCGCATACACTCATTCACCAACACTGACATATATGCATTCACTCACATGCATCCATACCCGCATTCACTGCAACACTCATACACGCATACAGACATGCAAACAAGCATACACATATGCAGACACACACCGACTCACAGATGCACACACAACATCCCCCACCATCCAACCTCCCCCCCCACCCCTGCTGGACGCTTGACTTACCTTATCCAGCACGAAGTCATCCGGCAGGGAACAAGAACTTCCTCCGCTGGCAGTGCCCCGCCATCAGAGCACCGCCAGGCCATATTACTGCTCTTAATACAGCTGGTGGAGTCCTTTTGGCGGAGCGGGCCAGTGGTGGAACCGCCCATACGCCTCCGCCCGCCACCACTACTACTGCCTGATTTCCACCCACAATGTGGCAGAAATCCAGCAGTACTCATAATATGGTGGGCGGTCTTCTGGCGCCTGAGGCTTTGGCGGTCAAATTCAAAATGAGGGCCATAATGTACATATCATACATCTATTCAAGTTATGAATCTTGATGCAAGAATCTATAGGAAAATATTTGCCAACAGCCTGAGACTTATCGTTCGACTACTAACTGACATTGACTGATGTCAGGTTCATGCAAGGATACCAGACCCAAGGAAAATATGCCAAATACAAAAAGGGAAAATAGGAAGACATACATCTATTCTGGTTTTACATTTGATGAAAAGCCTTTCATGTGCATTAATTGGGCTTTTTAAGAAGAAAGGGCCACAGAAAAACAGAATTTAAGATATGCAAGAATTAATATCAGCAGCTTAATTTCTGATGAGTTTTAGATAAGCAAAGGTAAAAGAGAGACGACCCAACAAAACATGGGGTTCAATTTAGCAGAATCAAGCACAAATTGATAAATAATGCTGATGACATATAAATAACGAATGGGAGTCCCAAAGAACTTCCAGATTTACTTGAAGAGTTGAGCACATTAAATAATCTGAAGAAATCATGAAAACAATGTTATGAACTGCTAAAACAATTTGAGCGGATCTTTGCAAATGGTCCTGTATCTTTATTATGATTAGAAAGGGTCAAAGAAGTTAAAATGAATTATCTCCAATAACAATTCCAATTTGCAAACTGTGACACATACCATCAAGGAAACTACAGACACACAGATCTTCAATTGTCACTTGTATAATTTAATTGGGAAGAGGAGATGTTAAACAGTGGAGACATCCAAACTGCTTGGTAAACACTCAGCCATGTTTTCAAAGCAACATATAAAATCATTTAAATAGAGAAAACAATAAAATAGCAGATACCACAAGGTTGGTAGACTTAAAAAATGAATTACCTCGCATTTTAACTCGAAACGCAAGACTCATGTTCACACAAACTTGTTTTAATAACTGGGAGCTTACATTGAGAAGTGCTGAGAAGTAATGTATTGCTGAATTTATACTTTTGTGATATAAAATCTCTATTTCTGTGGTTCATCCATAGGTAAGTAAGGGAAACTGGAACATTCTGGGCCTGAGGTGGAGGCCCCGTTGTCGTGGGGGAGGATCCACACTCAGGAGAATTCTCATTTCGGAGATTCCATGCAGAGGCTCCCTCATAATTGCGGGGCCTCCACAATGAGTGCAGAGGCCTTTGTGAATCAGGACCTCTGTATTCAAGCTACATATGTCTCGACATCCTGATTTCTGTGCAGTACTATTGAAACAGTACTTGGATAGACAAGATGTGGAAGACCTGGGCCTCGTTCTTTTAGGACTGTAAACAACTGATGAGTTGACGGGACTCTGCTGGTACCTCACAATGGCAGCTAAACCGATTATAGCTGTAACGCAGAGAAAACCTAATGCACCAAAATTTTTGTTGATCATTATGCTGCAGCTCTCCATTGAAGTCTAACTTTGAAAACCAATGATTCCTATTTCGGTCTAACAAAATCCCATCCAATGTGAGTTATGGATCTTTCCTGCTGAAGGACTCAGTTAGGTAACCTGATGTCTGCAAAAATCTTCACCTGGATATTTTCTTTGATTTTATAAAACCTGTGGTGTAGGATCTTGGACCTTATAGGTTTTCCACTGTCGATCTGTCACAATTTATGCACATGTCTGATCACTACCTGCTTTATCATTAGGCATCCTTATTCACTTCTTTAGAGGCATCGTTGCCCCTGCAGCAGGTCTTGCTATTCCTGCAGTAGGTCTAAACTGCAACCTGGCTGACACTAAGAGGGAAGTGACTCAGCTAGTGGTCTGGTCTTCAGCCATGCTAGAGATTAATAGGGTTCCACCCTAGACTTCACTGATGAACATCCTGGTTCCACTTATTATGTCAAGCTTACATCACCACTGGAGAGATAGGGGTTGTAGAGCTCCACAGATATGGAGCTGCACGGAGAGCGCAGACTGGATAAAGTTGGATGGCTGCTGTGTTAGTGTCTTTCAGGGTGGTTCGGTTAAAGCCAGATGTAATGGACCCTTCTTGGCTATCTGCTGCTTTGCATCTGGAAAATTATTTGGACAAAGCCTACAGTCTCCTCTTGTGGAATGCTGGAAAGCAAATTTTCTACAACCTAAACTAGTCTCTCTCAATACAGAATTCTTTACTTCTCCTCGAGTTTCTGGAGGAATGCACCCTGACTGATGACCTGTTTGAAGTGGTTGCTTCTTCACACTTTTGTGAGGTAGGTGTCGCAGGCGTAGCCACATAACTTGGAAT
Source organism: Pleurodeles waltl (assembly GCF_031143425.1). Lineage (NCBI taxonomy): Eukaryota > Metazoa > Chordata > Amphibia > Caudata > Salamandridae > Pleurodeles > Pleurodeles waltl. Next base: position 1,896,384,485 of record NC_090440.1, read on the forward strand.
TTCACAAAGCTTGGTGGGGTTTATGGTTTTGGGATGTGCAAAGCCTTACTGATGGTTAATCTGTTAAGCCGTTTCTGGGGCTTTTGTTTTACAGTGACAGAGACAGACTGCCTTCTTGTAATGCTCAAGTCTGGGAAAGAAAAAGCGTCATCCCATAATCATTATTCTTTGTCTGCCACTGTGTAACATCTCACACGTGTAAAAATCACCTAGTGTTTAAAATCTCCTTTCTGACACACACTGTGCAGTAAGAAATGTTAATAATGGGAGTTGACCGGTGGGGCGTAGTTGGTATCCAGTGCATATGCAGCTGCCTGGTTGCCATCTTCACCTCCTATACTGCGGAGGGTCAAGAATATTTTCAGTACTTCTTCCCAAGCAAGTTCAAGCAGTAGCAATTTTCTTGCTGTAGTATCAGTTTCTAATAAAATGCCTAGCTGGCAGCTACACTTCCCGGTATGCCATAGTGGATTAAGTAATCCAGCCATTCCCACCATATTTCGGCACCGTCTCCATCTTGCACCATAAACATAATGCCTCATGGCATCTTGAGTCTCTTTACTTTGGTTCAGCTTCGTAGTCACACTTCATTATCATTTAATTAGTGCAATATTCCCATTTTCCAAGGTACCTCCATTTCCATTTCGAAAAATGTCAACTCATTCCCCATTTTTGAATCTCTGCTCTGGCTCTATGGAGGCCAAAGAAGTTCCTAGAAGGCAGTGCAAAGACAACACAAATGCTGCTATGGCTTTTTCTACATTGCGCTGACAAAGTAATATGAACAGTATGTCTTTACAGACTCTCTGAGAGGCCTGCAGAGGTAGTGCTGCTTGGGTGCCCAACTTAGAGGGCTACTTATGTGTGATCTGTACTACCAAGACAACATCCTTCCAGAATGATTGTTGTTTTCCTTACAAAATGAAAATAGAAAGGGGACGTTTACTCCTGGACAATTAGGAACACTTACCTTGGCTCCTGATACTGCCATGTCCAGCTCTGTGCTGATGCTCACACTGGATATTTCATTAGTGTGCCCATACAGGATTTGCATAGGTTTAGATGCCATTCCTACTGGAACGCCTCCCTGGAGTTTACAAAAAAGTGTAAAATACTAAATAAAACCAAATACGAAAGGCTATTTTCACAAAATAACACCAACATGTAGCATGTATATATGTACCAGTAATGAAAACAGTGCAACAAATATCCTCCCCTGTCATTACCTACATCAAGTCAGATTTTGTTTTGAGTTTCAAGTTTATTTTATTAAATGCATAGTTAATTAAAACCATTACATTATACATGCTCACACCAACTATTCAATTTAAACATATAATTTCCGTAAAAACGATCTGAGAATTCTTAAGTATTCCAGTTTGTGCATCGCGTTCCCACTCCTCTCATCTTGTAGTTCAACTCTACATATGTTATAGAATACCTTAAAAAACACTTAAATAAATGTCTGCATACTAAAGTTGTAAAATTATATATAAAAATACCTCCATAGATTCCAAAACACAGGAACTTTAGGACGGCATGATCTTCATTTTACAGGCAATCAACATATATTATGGTTATAGTGCTGGATGGATATTTTACAATTTTTTAGCTATCAAATGCATAAACTTTATTAATCTGGCGTTCAGGGTATAGTCAGAACGTTTAGGACAAGCTATCACCGCTTCTCTGCAGGACCATATTCCCCTCTGATTAAAAGCTGTTTTTAGTAAAGTCTTCCGCTCATTCAGCAGACCATTACAAATACAGATCAAATGTGTAATGTCTTCCACTCCATACCTTCAGAGTCTGCATTGTAAGTTTGCTGCCATACGTTCCCATGGGGGTAAGTAAGCGCCTCCAGGAATAAGACCAAAATGGTGTTTGATGAAAAGATCCTTTTCAGCTTTTGACCACCCGGCCTCCAGATACGGCTGGCATTTCAAAATTTTATACTCATTGACAATCATCCAAGAGTGCGACCTAGTTGCTAGCAGGCTCTTATCTATAAGTTCTTTTTGTTTTGAGGTACTGTGATAGCTCTGCATTTGTGTTCAAGATATGTGGACAAGCAAGGTGATTCCACTGTTTAGAAGCTACTGCTTGTCAAGCAGTTGGGCTATCTGCTTCAAATACAATTTTTTGTTTAGGGAGATAATTCTAATTGAAAATATCAGTCAGCCCACAATGTTTGGCCTTTACTGACATGCAGAGTGCAAATTGCTGTATATGTAAAAAGAATCATGTGATACTGAAAGCTGCCATCTCTACTCTGTTTGGGCGATATGCAGGGAGCCATAAACCGAACTTGGGTTCAACAATTATGAGCAACCAAGAAAGGTCTTCTATCATCCATCAATACTTAGCTCTCTTCCTTTTCAGTTTGGACGGTCTTCATCCTTATATTAATGCCATGGTTTAAGTTGACATTCAATAAGTTTTAGGGAGCTCCATTACATTAGTGTCAAGGAGCCTGCTTCTTTCCAAGATGCACGGCCACCCCAGCCACACCTATTTCTAAAGGAGAGGTGATCACACCTCTCCTCTGCAGGAAATCCTTTGTTCTGCCTTCCCCTGCCCGAGTTAAGCTCAGCAGCAGGAGGGCACAACAGTGTCTGGTGTCGGCAGCAGCACGGGCTGGCATGCAGGCCCTGCAAGGCTGTACAGGCAGATATGTGGAATCCCCTAGGGAACTCCCAGAGTACATGGTATCATGCAACTAACACTGAAGTTGGTGTAGCTGCAAGATTCCAACATGTTTGATACCAAACATGCCTAGGTTTGGTGAAGCCATTATGTAGTGGGACATCTCGTTTTGACCAGTGTCCACTACATACCTTAAGATGGCTTCACTACACTTACAAAGCCCAGAAAATGGAGTCTGGGGTTTGAAGGGGCACCTCTGCACATGCAGGGGTGCCCTCTCACTGTGAACCATGCACCCTGCCCTTGTGCTGAAGTGCCTACCTTATGAGTGACACAGGTCAGACTACAGTGACCATGACATAAGGCAAACCTTACATCTGCAGTGGAAAGTGCATGCACCATTTCACACAGGCTGCAATGGCAGACCTGTAGTAGTAGTTTGCATGGTCTCCCATGGGTGGCACAGTACATGCTGCAGCCCATGGGGGACCCCTGATGTACCAATGCCATGGGTACCTAAGTACCACATACTAGGGACGTACATGGGTGCACCAATTGTGGGGTGTAAAGTTACTTACCAACTCAATTTAGGGGAGAGAGCACTAACACTTAGCAGGATCCCAGTGTGCTACAGTCCAACCATACTGACACCAGGCAAAAAGTGGGGGTAACTATGACAGAAAGGTGCTACTTTCCTACAGGTTCCTTGAACTGATAGTGAACCTTCGAGCACAAACCTGAGGTACTTTTTGTGTGTCTGATTCATGGGTATGTATAAATTAGTGGCCTTTAAATCTATGGTTGCTATGTAGTCCCCTTTTGTAGAAGTGGGATTACTTCTTGTAGTATTGTCATTTTGAAGTGTTGTGTGCGAATGAATTTGTTTTTAAACCTGAGGTCCAGGATTGGCCTTAGTGTAAGTCTTAGGCTAAGGTCTTGCTTTGGCACCAGGAAGTAGGGTGAGTAGTTTCCCTTATTCAACTCCCTTGTTGGCACTCCTATTGTGTGGTTTTACAGGAGTTCTTTTGCTTCCTTCCTTAGTTTTACCAGTTCTGTTTCCTGATACCATTTCTTCCTTGGTTGGTTTGGTGTTGGCGGGTTTAAGAGTTCTATACAGTACTCGCGACGTACCACGTTTAAAATCCAATTGTCTGTGGTGATCGTTGCCCATTCTTGTGGGTATTGTGTGTGGGCTTGAGGCTATTTACGAGTCACTTGGAGTTTGCTCCTCCTCTGGAGGTTAGGCCCTTAGCTCTCCCTCCACCATGAAAGGGCTACCTTGTGGGATGTTGCCAATGCTGGTATCTGGCTTGTTGACTAGTCTGGTGTGTACTGCTTTGGGCTTGTTGTTGCTGCTGTTGCCTTGTCGCAAATGTTCCCCTTGCTGCAGGCCTTCTGGGCGCATTTCCTCCCCTCCTGAAGGTGCCTCTGTATTGAAGAGCATCCATTGGCTTTGCTGCCTCATTGTCCTTTTTAATTTGTTGTATGGACTCATCTACCTCTTGGCCAAACAAAGCCCCTCCAGTGAAGGGATAGTTTATAATGGGGGCCTGAACTTCTGGCTTCAAGCCTGAGATCCTGAACCAGGCATGCCTCCTAAGAGTTGTGCCCGTACACATTTGTCTGCTCCCTCTGTCAGCGGCATCCAGTGATGATTTTACGCAGGTGTTGGCAATATTTTTCCCTTCTTGGATGATTGTTTTCACCCTTTTCCTATCCTTCTCTAGGAGCCTCTTCATTAGCTCCTCAATCTTGTCCCACTGTTATTGACCATATCTATTGAGGAGAGCTTTGAAGTTCACTATACGCCATTGTGTTGCAGCCTCTCTTTCCATCTTCCTCCACACCATGTCTAGACTCTTGTGTTCGTTTTCAGGAGGAGGGCCTGTGGATGTGTGTGCATTACTCCTTCTTACAGTACTGACGATGATAGATTCTGCCACTATGTTCCCCGGATGTATTTGGGGTCATTTGAAGGTTTATATTTCTTTTCTGCCCTTGGTGCCACCACCTATTTTGCAGCAGGTTTTTTCAGGGCCTCTGGTTCAGAATGCTGGGTAGCATTGGGACACAGAGAGTCCCCTTGCTTGATGGCATGAGAGTTTATAGGTGGAAAAACACGTCTCTCCTCTCTTCCTCTTGAGGCACTCCGTAGGTTTCAACTGCCTTCTTTAGTAGGCTATTGTAGAGTTTGATGTCGTCGGGGATGAAAGTCTGAGGGGTAGTTGTCAACCTCTTCTTCTGGACTGTTTGTGTCCAGGTCATTCCATTCATCCTCGAAGCCGCCTGTTGCCTCTTCCCGTTCGGGATTGCAGAAATCCTCCTTGGCCTCATTTTCATTGGGCTCTGGTGTCGCTGGTGTCTCTAGAGCAGTCACTTTCTCTTCAACTTCTGTGATCATGAAAGGCTTACTAGGAATCGTGAATCGTCTTAGTGCTTTGTCGAACTCCTTCTTGAATTGAAGGAGCACCGCCATTTCTGCCTCTAACCTCTGTCTCTTCTTCTCCACTTCTAAGGCCTTTTTGACATCCTGCGTCAGCGATGGTCTCTTTTTCAGAATAGGGAGTTCTTTCTCCAGCAGTTTCGGGGTTCTTTTACCATGGAGTTTTGTCAGTTTTGACGCTCTGCCTTCATTGGTATCACTGGTCTTGGATCCATTGGCATCCTTTGTTCACAGCTGACCCTCAATTGTTTTTTTCTTGGACGGCGGGGCTGCAGTGTGCGACTTTTTCTCAGGAGTCTTATCCTCTGAGATTTTGGGTGGTCTCTTTACCTTCTTGAGACTCTTTGCAATGTCCTTCGTCAGTGACTTCACTGCACGTTTCTTCTCGGTGTCCTCCTCGAGAATTTCAATGTCTGATCCTTCATGGGACCATTCTGTGCCCTGATCTGCACCTTCATCATCACTGGAAAGGCCCAGTTCCTTCAGGGATGCCTGTGGTTTCTAGCAGTGCATTCCTGAGTTGTGTTCCTCTCTCTGCTTTCAGCGCACATGGTGTGTTTTTTGTATGAATGCAGTGCAGGCCTCGCAGTCCTCATCCCTGTGGTCTCTCGGCAGGCAGAGGTTGCAAACTTTGTGCAGGTCGTGCTGTGCGAATTTATGGTGGCAGTTCGGGCAGAATTTAACAGTAGTGTTTTCCATGACACCTACTTTGCTTTATTCTCGTGCCACGTGCGAATTCCGGTGGCTCGGGGTACCAGACTCTCCATGCCCTGTCAGGGGCCACAAGAATGTCTTGAGCCTGGTTGTTCTTGAGCAGGAGTGGTATGGGCAGAAAGGGGAACAGGATGCCCGAGCTCCACTTAAGACGAAAAGCGTCTCCTTGCGATTGTAGCCTTGGAAACTTGTGCGTTCTCTTTGGAGGCGAACAGAGTTAACCAAGGCTCTGCCCACTGCTGAAAGAGACCTTGTGCCACCTACGGATGGAGACATCACTTGTGATCCGCCTAGGCATCAGCTGCTGAGACTGTCAGCTCTGGAGTTCAGAGAACCTGCGAGGTGTTGAACCACCAGGAATATGCCCTGCTGTTCCAGCCATTTCCAGAGACACAGGGCCCCATGACAAAGGGTCCACAATCCCACCCCGTCCTGTTTGTTGCAGTACGACATGGCGGTGGTGTTGTCGGTGGTGAACACCTGCACAAGCCTTCCTTTGATGGAGAGTAGGCTTTCAATTACAGTTGGATCGCTCGGAGCTTCAGGAAGTTGATGTGCAGTCCGCCAAAGACTAGAGTCCTATTGATCTCCACCTCTCCCAGATGGCCGCCCCACCTCAGGAGTGAGACATTGTCATTACTGTGTGATTTGGTTGGGGAAGGAAGAGGGGTCTACCTTTGACCAAATCGCGGTTCATTAGCCACCACTGCAGGTTTTTTGCAGTTCCCTCCGAGAGCCGGACTATGTCCGAGAAATTCCCCATATGCTGCACCCACTGAAACTTAAGGTCCCACTACAGAGCCCACATATGCCAACTGACAGGTGTCACAAGAAGGATACCAGGGGCCATGAGGCCCAGCATCGTCAAAGTCATTCTCACCGAAACAGGACAGAGGCTGAAACATCGGTATCTTAGCCTCAATATCCTGGAATTGCTGCTAGGGAATATAAACCTGAAACTGCATTGTGTCTAGAACAAATCTGATGAAAGGAAGCATCTGAGAGGGAGTCAGGTGTGACTTCGACACATTTATAGTGAAACCGAGTGTATGCAGGAGGTTTGTCATAGTCTGGAGGTGAGAGACGACAGCCTGGTGCAAGCTGCGTTCAACAGCAGTCGTTGAGATAAGGGAAGACTGGCACCCCTGATCTCTACAGATCAGCTATGACCACCACCATCACCTTGGTGAAAACCCAAGAGGTGTTGGCAAGGCCAAAGGGGGAGCATGGTGAACTGAAAGTGCTTGTGGTCTACAATAAAGCACAGGTAATGTCTGTGGGCAGGAAGGGTGAGAATATGGAAACAAGCATCCTGTAGGTCCAATGTTACCATCCAGTCTCCTGGATCCAGGGCAGACCAGACCTGAACCAATGTAAGCATTTTGAACTTCTCCATTTTGAGTAAGAGATTGAGGGTTCACAGATCTAAGATAGGCCGAAGACCTTTGTTCTTTTTGGGTAACAGAAAGTAGCGGGAATAACAACCACTGCCTACTTCTGATGTCTGAACCCCTATGGCTGCCTTGGCCTAGAGAGCCATGACTTCCTCGAGGAGCAAGGACAAATGATCCTCCATTAGCTGATTGAGAGATGGAATTATAGATGGAGGGGGGGATTTGAATGGAAAGAGTAGCTTCCAATGTTATGGACTGCCAGTAGTAGAGATGATGGCTGATTCGGCCACCAACTGGATGCCCATGGTTTTGTAGGGCCATCAAAGGGCATGTCGATAAGTGAAGCCTGGACATCCCCTGAAAAGATCTGAAAAAACAGATGTTCTCAGTCAGTGCCACCGTCAATTAAACGGCTCTGCCATTGAGTCTGTTTTTGCCTAAACCACATCTAATGGTGAATGTCGCTGCATCTCTCCAGTCCTTAACCGCTTGGGAGAAAATGGCCCAGGATTCCTTTGGGAATTGTGGCATCACTTGCGCAACTGTGTCCCACAGAGTGTGGGAATAGTGGCCCAATAAGCATGCAGTGTTCACCGACCGCAATGTAAGGCTGGTGGAAAGGGAACATCTTCTTTCCCAGGCTATTCAGCCTCCTGGATTATCAGCTTGGGGGGGCAGCAGGAAACGTGCCATGTGAGGTAAAGGCTTGGACTACCAAGCTCTCAGGGGTGGGGTGCTGGGTGAGGAAATTTGGGTCCCCAGGTGTGGGGCAATGGCCACGGACGATTGCCTTATTCACTGGGGCCCCTGTGCTGCGCTTGGACCAGATTCCTAGTAGGACATCTGTCAGTTCTTCATTGAAAGGGAGCAGAGGTTCAGAAGAGGAAGCTCCCAGCTATAGCACTTACATCAAGATGCTCATCTTGACTGCACCTAGGGCAACCCAAGGTTCAAGACCTCATCCGACCTCTTGGTAGGGGACAGACAGCATGGCAGCATCTGAAGATGTATCCAGTCCGCCGCCATAATCCAGTTTCTCACACCAGTCCATGCTTTGGTCTTCTAACTGGTATTCTAAGGGTCAAGTGACACCTCCCATTCTCCCCAAAGCTGAACCCTTGAGAATAGGGCTCAGGTTCTGACCTAGGACACCTGGGTCCTGTTGGCGCCGGAGTTGGTATTGATCGATTCCATTCTGGCTCTGTGTCACATTTGGGAATCCAAATGGGGATGCTGCTCCCGGTGGGCGCCAAGAGGATCAGCGTCTAGACTGGCATTGGGAAAGGTTGTGGTGGCACGAATGGCCCCAGTCTGTGATTGGATCCACAAGAGCCTATCAGAACTAGGGCCAAAGCTGCCGGTGCAAACCTCATGGGGCCCCCTCCAACCCTGCAGAGCCCAAAGGCACTCCGGAGATATCGGGCTCCTAAAATACAGGGTGCATGGGTTTGTAAAATTATTTTACCTGAGTGGGGGTCACTCCGGCTCCCGAAAAAGGGGGAAGGCATGAAGTTGAACCTGGCTACAGCTCTGCAGAACCGTGCCTCAATCACCGATGTTCCGTTGTCACTTCGGCTGACAGATGAGGAGAAGTCAAAGAACACTTTGAGTTCATATGCTTCTTAAGCCTCTTACCCAAATTACCAGATGACTTGCAGTGGGAAGTTGCATGCCCGCCTGCTAGCAGCTTTAGGGACCACTCCCTCAAAGCCTCTAGTGGCATGGCCTGGCAGTCCAAGCATGACTTGGGCTTGTGGTTGCGTTCTAGACACCACAGGCACATGAGGTGTGGGTCTGTAACTGACATGGCGTGATGACAGGTGCCACACGGTCTAAACTCTTAAAGACATCCTTGACACACGAGGAGGAAAATTTCCTCAAAAAATAAAGTTGACAAAATGTTGAAAAAAGTCAGTGAAACAAAAGTCAGTGAAAGTCAGCGGTGTTGTCCTTCTCTGTATCAGTGCTACCTGGCGTAGAAAGAAAAGAACTAATGTCAGTGCGCTGAGGTGGCACCTACATAGGTGACTACCATGTTACTTCTGGCATGGACAACAACACCATGTGGAGCTGATCGATGCCACCTACCGGTGCGCAGGGGTACTGCTCACCACAAATCTTCCAGATCCAGTCTGATGCCTGGGAAATTCAAAGGTAAGGAATCTGCAGCTAGAAGTCTCTCTCAGATATGGTCCTTTTCTGCACAGCCTTACTCTTCTTCATCCCAGTGACCTCTATAAAGAGCTGATCATCCACTTGGTGATCCTTGGTGTCATTGATGTAACAGCTGAGGGCTCTTCTAGGGGTCCAAGTGATGGAGTCTCTTCACTTTCAAGGGTTGAGGTGACGCACAGAATGCCAGAAGAAGATGGACTGTCCAACATGAAAGGACATCACAACTTTTCACAAAAAGGCCGTCCTAGTCTGCCACACAGGAAAAAAGATGGTGTATGGTGCATGAACAGACAGAACTAGTAGCGCACTCATGGGGCAAGCTGAAGTTATCGCTATGAGGAGCCGGTAGACGCAAATAAGGGCTATGCATCAACTCAAATGGAGTACACACCAGAAGGGTGAGGAGCAAACTAAGGTCTCACTCTGGCACAACAAAAGTTTCAGTGGGAACATATGGATCAGATCTTTAAGGAAACACATCACAGGAGATTTAAACAAGGGTTGTTGGTCCACTAAATGCTAATAGGCCGAAAGGGCAGACAAGTAATGTTTAACTGTGCTCAAGGCAAGTCCTTGCTGGGCTAAAGACAGCACAAAAAGCAGACTGTCTGAAAACTTTCTTGTAATGTGTCTGTGTGGCAGAAATTACATGAAGACACAAACTGGTCCGAGTGTCTAGCATAAAGATTTTGTTGATGGATGCATGGCCGATAAAATTACATTGACAACTCTGAGAGAGTGTTCAAAGGCAGTCAACTATTGCCACTCAATCTTAAAGAACTGAGGTGTAAAATGAGCAGGCGTGAGGAAAGACCCTGTTGTACTGCTTTGACAGAAGATCCTCGTGAAGCACCAGCCTGATTGAAGGACAAATGCTCATGCCAAGAAGTTCCAGACACCACACTCTCCTGGCCCGATTCGGAGCCACTAAAAAAATTGGTCTCTGTTGTTCCTGATCTTCCTCAGAACATTGGACAGGAGGGGCAGAGATGGAAGGGATACAGGAGTCATGTGTTCCACACTAGATAATGCATCTCCAAAAGGGCCTTCCTGGCAACTCCAACATGCAAAAGTGTTTACACTGCATTCTCAGCAAGAGCGAAGAGATTGAGCCAGGGCTCTCCCCATTACTGAAAGAATCCGTGTGCCATCTCTAGAAGTAGCTGCCATTTGTGATCTGCCAGGAGTTGGTGACTGCATTCATCAGTTCCAAAGGCATAGAGCCTCCTGGCACAGAACCAACGACTCCACTCTGCCATGTTTTTTGCAGTACCAAATGACAATGGTGATGTCCATGGTAACCTGAGCCACACTTCCTTTGATGGATGGAAGGAAGGCCTTAAACAAAAAGCCCCAACACTCCCAACAGATTGATCTGAAGGTGGCTCTCAGCCAGAGACCAGAGCCCTCTGCTCTCCACCCCTCAAAGATGACCTCTCCAATCCAACAGTGATCAATTCGTCCCCATCGTCCATTATGGCTGGGGTAGGGAGAGGAGTCTGCCACTGATGCAATTGCAGTCAATCAGACAACACTGGTGTTCTTTGCAGTCTCCTCTGAAATCTGGATGGAATACGATAGGTTCTCTAGATGCTGAGCTCACTGAGTCTTCCGATCCCAATGCAAGCCCACATATGCCATATGGCATAGTCCACTTGCAGGGTGCAAGAGGTCAGAAGCCATAAGGCCTGACAGCACACTCAGTGAGACCAAGGACTGGGGCTGAATGTTCAGTATCATAGACTGAATGCCCAAGAGTCACTGATCCAGAGGAAAGACACCAAATTGTACAAATCCAGATTTGCTTCAATAAACGGCAGCCTCTGAGAGGGTGTAACTTCAGCATGTTGACAGAAAACCCAAAGATGTTAAGAGGTTCGCCATCATCCTGAGATGGTCTATGACTGACAGTGGCAAGCAAGTCATCACAGTAGGAGATAACTGACAAACCCAGCCCCAGAAGATGTGCTAGAATCACTGCCATCACTTTCAGGAACACCAGAGGGGCACTGATATGGCTGAAGGACAGTAGAGAAAACTGAAAATGCTCCTGTGTGTAACATTTGTGGGAGTGCAGGATGGGAAAGTGAAAATAGGAATCCCACAGATCCATAGCTACCATTCAGTGTTCTGGATCCAAGGCAGATAGAACATGGGCTGATATGGGAATCTTGAATTTGTCAGTTTTCAGGAAGAAATTGAGAAAATGAAGGCTTTTTCAGCACCTGAAAGTAGCATGAGTAACATCCAGTACCTATTTCTGATGCAGAGATATGGTCTCTGGCTCCAAAAGAGTCTTGATCGCCTGTGGCAAAATGGATGAATAGTCCTCCAACAGCCGCTCTGGTGTTGGTGAAATGTGCTGCAGGTCTGAAAGGGTAGGTAGGGCATAACCTGTCGGATGTGATGCTCTCCCACCCATGGAGATAATTTCTTACTCTGCCTCCAATAGAGTGGCCATGTGCCACTGAGGGTATGTTAAAGCAGTTTGATGGCAGTAGCAGGGTGTGGGGACCTGAGCAGTACGTTGCCCCTGAGGGCCTGGAGGTTGTTGGCCATATCCCCAATGAAAGGGCTGTGGGATGGGAAGGCCTCAAGAGTGACAAAACTAATTGGGATACTGCTGAATGGGTGCGGAAAGACTTACTGGATGTGCCCTGCTGTCATTTAATTGCTCCAGCTATTTGACTGCCTTGTCTCCAGAGAGACCGATGGCATCAAATAGCATGTCCATTAGTGGTGGCTGAACGTCACTTGAAAATCTCACGGATCTTATTCACTCATGGCACCAAAACACCATGCTGATACCACCTGCCCTGCCCAAGTAGTAGGTGGTGTCAAGCCCAGAACAGATTATATACTTTGCTGCGTTCTGACCATCTTGGATAATCTGCACAAGGTTGGTGTGGAATTCTTCAGGGCCAATGGGCAAGATCTTGCTGATCATATCCCACAAAACATGCAAGTATCATACTTACAGGCATCAAATAAAAGGGAGGAGTGGCTCTGTGGAAAACAGTCCACGTTGCCGGACTTCTAGTAGGACATTATTCTTCCCTTCAGCACATGAAAGTTGCAATTGAAGGTCTAAAATGTAAGCAGCCCATCTAATCACCACAGCAAAACAAATGGATTCCTCTGAAAAGGGGTAGAGAGAGTTCAACCTGTTGTCTGGGAAAGTGTCTAACCCACTGTGGTCCTGAAGGTCCATGAAACGATTGTCCTCATCATCACCGTGATCTCCATCACCATGGTGATTGTGTTCAAATCCTGAAGCATTAAATATGTTAGGCATTATAGGTAAAGGCAGAGCTCTATCTGAGTCAGAATGTGGTAGGACTTGTTGCGCCAAACATTGAGGAAGGCGTGAATTTGGTCAAGGTTGTGTCTGGTTTGCTTCAGAGATAATGGGTTCTTCCTGCAGCTGCACTGACAAATGAGGGACTGGAAAAGATCGTGGTTCCAGATTCAAAGTTGGGTTGGGAATCGGACCAGAATTCAGGGTGGACCCTGTTGGGGAGTCAAGATGTGCACACAGTGTCGGGGACAAATCCGCTGACGGCAACCCACCGGGAGGCCTCCTCGGATCCTTGGAGCCGTACAGGTGGCAAAGATGTGCAATGTGGCCTTCTTGAAGGCCTCAACTTGTTGTAGCGTTGTCGATGGACCCAGGAATTTGGTGGTATTGGAATTAATTGTGGAATTGATACCTCGAAATGGACTGGGACCAAGATAGGGAGGCACCTGGACATCCACACAACCTCTCCTGACAAGAGTGACAGGATGAGGGAGAATGAACTTTGACTCCTTACACTTCTTTTTTGAATTGGACTTACCAAACAACGTGGTATGAGAAGAGGTTCTTTCGTGGGAACAGGCCACCGTCCTAGACGTTGACCAGAACCAGCCCGTATGTGCCTTCTAAGGTGTTAGGTGATGCAGAGTTTGTCTTGCGATCATGGATCACCTTAGGAATCATCCAGGCGCAGTCCCCACAAGACTTGGAGACATGCAAAGATCCTAGGCACTAGAAGTATATCTAGTGGGAATCTGTCACTGACATCTGCTTGTGACCATTCCTACAAGGTTTAAACGTAATCTTCAAAGGGGACATAATCCCTTCCACAGTGTAGAGAATCCATTTTTGACACAACCTAGGCCATAAGCTGAGAAAACAGGGTGGCGTGTATACATGGCTCCGGCATAACCTCTGTCACACAAGAGCAATGCTAAAAAAAAAATGCGGATCCAGAGTGGAGCTTGGGTGTATTTACAAAGTGAGGAATCTGGGTTAGAAGTATCCATCAGACGATGCATACTATCATTATTATTATTAATAATAAAAGCACACAGAGTGACAGTTTCTCCAGCAGGCTGTAGTCCAGTGCTGATATCTGTGTCAGTGTCATAAGTTCCACCTCGCTGTAAGCTGAACTGAAGAACAAGTTACTTACCTCCTGTAAGGCTCTTTCTGGTAAAGACTGTATCTAGCCACAGGTTCCTCACCTTTTGAATTTTGCCAGGTGTCAGACTGGATCCAGAATCTTTTCACTGATGTTGTTCCACCATCCTAAGACATCCCCAATCCCCACCACCCACACACGCAAGCAACCTCGCATCATACTGGACTCCTCTCTCTCCATGACTCAGCAAATCAATGCCATATCATCCTCCTGCTTCAACACTCTCCGCATGCTACGCAAGACTTTCAAATGGATTCCCCTAGAAACAAGAAGAACGGTCACCCACGCCCTCATAAGCAGCAGATTGGACTACGGCAATGCCCTCTACGCAGGGACCACAGCCAAACTTCAGAGAAAACTGCAGCTCATCCAGAACGCAGCCGCTCGTCTCATCCTTAACCTCCCTCGCCACAAACACATCTCCACCCACCTCATATCCCTACACTGGCTGCCCATCAACAAAAGGATCATCTTCAAAATCCTAATCCATGCTCACAAAGCTCTTCACAACACTGGACCGGCCTACCTCAATGAACAAATCAACTTCCACAACCCAACTCTACAGCTCCGCTCTGCCGACCTCACCCTCGCAACAGTCCCCTGCATCCAACGCACCACCTCCGGTGGCAGATCCTTCTCCCACCTCGCCGACAAAACCTGGCACTCCCTCCGCACCAACCTATGCAAGACCCAGGACCTCCTAACTTTCAAAAAGCACCTCAAAACCTGGCTTTTTGAGCAGTAAACCCTTCCCTCCCTCCCTCCCCCCTGCGTCTTGAGACCCTACCGCTTAATACATTTAATTGATTGATTGATTGATTGATTCCACTCTGAAAATGACATGCGGGCCACTCCTGCGTGCTGTCAGTTGCTTCCAACACTGTCCAAACCCCCAGATGCAGAGCCCTTTAAAGCAAATTGGCAAACAGCATGCAGATTCCTACAATTGGGATCTTATTAATGTATCAAGTCCAATGGGGAAATGGGACTGTCGGTGATAAATCTGCAGCTGGATAGAGTCTCTACCAGAAAGAGCATTACCAAAGGTAAGTAATTTGCTCTTTTGATAGAGACCTCTAGCCACAGATTACTTACCTTTTGAATGGTTACCAAAGCAAAATCTATTCAAAGGTGGGTCTTTGAGTGGACTTGAACCAGAAGACTTCCAAGATCAAGCGGACAAAAGACCCCTCCTGGCAAATCTGACTTTCCAGGCAATAATGCTTCACAAACATATGGAGGGACACTCACATAGCTGCATGGCAAATGTCCAGGACAGAGACTCTGGCGGTCAAAGACCGCCAGGGCGGAGGACCGCGGGAGCACCGCCGACAGGCCGGCGGTGCTCCAATGGGGATTCCGACCGCGGCGGTAAAGCCGCGGTCAGACCGGCACCACTGGCGGGCTCCCGCCAGTGTACCGCCGCCCCATTGAATCCTCCACGGCGGCGCAGCTTGCTGCGCCGCCGAGGGGATTCCGACCCCCCCTACCGCCATCCAGATCCCGGCGGTCCGACCGCCGGGATCCGGATGGCGGTAGGGGGGGTCGCGGGGCCCCTGGGGGCCCCTGCAGTGCCCATGCCACTGGCATGGGCATTGCAGGGGCCCCCGTAAGAGGGCCCCTAAATGTATTTCACGAAATACGCGACGGGTGCAACTGCACCCGTCGCACAGCTTCCACTCCGCCGGCTCGATTCCGAGCCGGCTTCATCGTGGAAGCCTCTTTCCCGCTGGGCTGGCGGGCGGCCTGAAGGCGACCGCCCGCCAGCCCAGCGGGAAAGTCAGAATTACTGCCGCGGTCTTTCGACCGCGGAACGGTAAGCTGACGGCGGGACTTTGGCGGGCGGCCTCCGCCGCCCGCCAAGGTCAGAATGAGGGCCTTTGTGTGCCAATTCAGTGGTAGCAGTTTTTAGCCTTGGTAGAAAGAGCACGTAGTCCATCCGGAGGCTACTTTTTTGGCCAGTGCAAAGCAGAGCTAAATGCAGAGCACAATCCAGCTGGAGTGGTTCTCTGCTGAATGCTGTCCAGAGAACCTAAAAAAGAGCTGATCGTACACAATGTTGGTCTTTGGTACATGTTGGAAAATGGGTTATCGGTAAGGGCAGGTAGGTACCTACACCTAGCAACAAGCCACTAACCTCCACCTAGGTACAGTTCGGTCTCAGTAAATTAATCCCAGCTCAACCCTTGGTAGCTTGGCAACGAGCGTCAAGGCTTAACTTAGGAGACAAAGTGTAAAGCATTCAAATATCACAAAACAGTAATCAAATAAAACACAGGAAACAGTTTAAAAATCCAAAACCAATTTATAAAAATAGTTTATATTTTTATCTTTAAAATTACACAAAAACGATTAAAATCGGTTCAGGGGAACCGGAGATATGAATTTTTAAAGAATTATTACTTTTCTAGCGCTTAGAAACAAAAAGCGCCAATCGGGTCATCTGGTTGCACCTCGACCGGGGCAAAGTCAAACTTTCAGGCCGACCGCGATGGAGCCCTGCTCGGCTACAGGTCGCGGGAGGCCTCGGTTAAAAAGTTACCTTCTGACTTAGGGCCTCATTATGACCCTGGCGGGCGGCGGAGGCCGCCCGCCAGGATGCCGCCCTCCATAATACCGCTCCGCGGTCAGAAGACCGCGGAGGGTATTATGAGTTTTTCCCTGGGCTGGCGGGCGGTCTCCAAAAGACCGCCCGCCAGCCCAGGGAAAAACTCCCTTCCCACAAGGATGCCGGCTCGTAATCGAGCCGGCGGAGTGGGAAGGTGCGACGGGTGCTACTGCACCCGTCGCGTATTTCACTGTCTGCTACGCAGACAGTGAAATACTAGCGGGGCCCTCTTACGGGGGCCCCTGCAGTGCCCATGCCATTGGCATGGGCACTGCAGGGGCCCCCAGGGGCCCCACGACAATCCTTACCGCCATCCTGTTCCTGGCGGGCGAGCCGCCAGGAACAGGATGGCGGTAAGGATTGTCAGAATCCCCTCGGCGGCGCAGCGAGCTGCGCCGCCTTGGAGGATTCTTAGGGGCAGTGGAAAACCGGCGGGAGACTGCCGGTTTTCCCGTTCTGACCGCGGCCAAAGCGCCGTGGTCAGAATGCCCAAGGGAGCACCGCCGGCCTGTCGGCGGTGCTCCCGCCCCCGTTGGCCCTGGCGGTTCTCTACCGCCAGGGTCATAATGAGGCCCTTAGTCTTTATTTTGAAGATTTTCTTCACCGGGACGAACCTGCCAGTTGAATCCGACCTCCTGGAGCCCTTGTCCGGATACGCGATGTGGGTTTCCTCGGTGGTGATTTTTTACCTTCGGACTTAGTCGTTTTTTCGAGATGAAAATCCTTCGACCGGGGTAAACCTGGATCTTGATCCGACGTCCGTGGAGCCCTTCTCGGATACGATGGCTGGGAGGTCCCGGTCAACTTTTTACCTTCGGACTTAGTCTCTTTTTCGGATGTTTTTCTTTACCGGGACGAACCACGAAGTCAGGCCGGGTCGCGGTTGAGGCAAGCCGGCTAGAATTTCCGCGGCGGGTCGGTCCCTCTCTGGAGCTTTTTTACAAACATTTTCAAATCTTCTCCAAACTTCTGGGGCTTCACCCAGATGTTCTTTTAAGGTTCTTTTGGGGTCCACAGCTCACCCCAAGGGTCCAGAAGTTCTGTGATGGTCCTCGGGGGGTGCGGACTTCAACTCCCAGAATGCACCTGGCGCAAACTCCTTTTTGGCCACTGGACTGTGGTCAGCTGGTCACTTTTTCAGGAGTTGGTGCAGGGGACTCTGGATAGCAATTTTTCACCTGTAGCAAACAGGGAGTCCCTCCTTGAACCAGTTGAAGCCAGGCAAAGTCCTTCTTGTGGTGAAGCCCAAGTGTGCAGCTGGTGCAGTCCTTCTGAGTGCAGGTTCCAGGTGCAGGCCAGGGGTCCAGCAGGGCAGTCCTTCTTCTCCTTAAGTTCTTTCTTCTTGAAATTTGGTGGGGATCTCAGGTGTGGGGGCAGGTCTGCCAGTTTTATCCTTGCTCCTGGGTGAAAAGCAGAGTGGTCCTGGTCCTCCAATCAGGTACAGGGTCGTCCCCCTGTGATGACCACTTCCTGGGAAGTGTGGCAAAAATCCATCCCAAAAGGCAACAGTCTCTAAAAATCCAACATGGCTGAATCTGATTTTTGGAGGTTACATCTGGCTGAGCCCACCCACTGGTGTGGCTAAAAATCATAAACACACCCTCTCCTGCCCTCTCCTAATCTAATCAAGGGGGCACCTAGCTGTCTGGGGTTGCAGGATGTGGGGGTGTTGCTGGGTGCTCTAGATGTCCTTCTCTGCCTTTGAAGACCAGTTTGGCAGCCCTCCCCCTTCCTGCCTCACCATCTGCTGAGGGGAGATTCTCTCCCCCAAGCACATTCCTTTGTGTGAAGCCAGGCCACTTCACACCTCATCAAGGCAGCCTGGCAGAAGCTGCTGCAGGCTGGCCAATCAGAGCACAGCAGCAAAAACAATGCAGAGCTGAAATTGGCAACTTTTTAGGTAAAGTCTAAACTTTTTACCTGAACAAGTTATATTAAATCCAACAACTGGAAGTTGTGGGATTTATTACAACAATTAATTTGATACCAAATTCTTGGTATGTAACATTTAAGGAGACTTTAAAATTTAAAATAAAGTCTGCCCATTCTAGCCTATGAAGGCCATTTACTTCAATGAGGGAAAAACGAATTTGGCTGTTTTTACCTCACCAGGGCTTATAAATCTATTTTTATAAAGTCCCTGCTTATAGTTACATGGCACCCAGCCCTAGGGGCACATAGGGCACACCTTAGGGGTGACTTATATGTAAAAATAAGGTAGTTTAAGACTTTGGAAGTACCTTTAATTCCAAAGTCGAATTTGCATATAACTTTAATTTAAAAGCAGCCAGCAAGGCAGGCTTGCTTTTAAAATGACACTGGGCACCTCAGCAGTGCACCACCTATGCTGTGGTCCCTAAACCTACATGCCCTACCATATACTAGGGACTTATAGGTAGGTTAACTTAGCCAATTATAATTAGCCTAATTTGCATATCCATTTTACACAGAGCACAGGCCCTGGGACTGGTTAGCAGTACCCAGGGCACCATCAAAGTCAGGAAAACACCAGCAAAAAGAGGAAAATGGGGGCAAAAAGTTATAGGGCCTCTGCAATCAGCCCTGTTTTCTCACAGTACAATAGAACGGAATGCTGGTAGAGTGATGATTTGACCGATGTGGAGCAGCATCACAACTTGCAGTAGGAAGGATGCCAGTGGCCGCAGGACCAGTTTGTCTGGGAAGAAGGAAGAGTAATGTGGATTGACACAAAGACCTTGAAGCTCACCACATACTGTGCCAATGTGAGGAATGTAGTCTTGATGGCAAGGAGCCATAAGAGACAGCTGTAAAGCTGTTTCAGCAGAGTGCACATTAGATAGGTCAGGACTAGATTAAGGTCCAACTGGGACATGACAAAATGAGAAGGGGGAAATGTGTTGCAGCCATTTAAAAAAAATCACATAACAATCAGTGACTTAAACAAGGGCTGATTTGGCAACCATACGAAGGCTGAAAGGGCTGAAAGATAACCCTTAACTGTACCCAAAGCAATGCCTTACCGGGCAGGAGACAGAACAAATAACAGAATTTAATTTGGTCTGTAGAGGGTCTATCTTGTGAGTGCTGCACCAAGCCTCAAATCAGTTCCGACAACAGACGTATACAGTTTTCGTCGAGGGGCTCCTAGCTGCCAAGATGACATGAACCACCTCTGAAGGATGGTTGAAAGTGTTCAGCTGTAGCTGCCCAATGTTCAAGCATGAAGGTGGAAACTGATATAAAATGGAGAGATGGTCCTCTGTTAATTGTTGGGGGGATCGTGGGAGGTGCAACAGACGAAACAGAAAGGGCAATGAAAAACCCTTGCAAACTATCTGAAGGACCCACCTGCCCGACGTGATCGATTGCCAGTCCGGTAAGAATCATTGGTTTCTGGCTCCCACTGGGTGGCTGTTTTTCTGAACGCTAAAGAGGTCTGGCAAGTGAGGTGGTGGGGGTGCAGGTGGTTGGGCGGTCGGCTGAACTTGGCCACAAGGGAGCACCATGGCCCATACCACAAAACTTCTTGTTTCCCTATGGGGGTCGGACAAGTTGAGGGTAAGAGGAACCTCAGCTAAAGCCGCGAAAGGAGCAACAGAACTGTTGCAGTTGGCGGGTGGGTGGACAGGCCCAGATTGCAGCGGTAGCCCACTCTCCTTAAAAAACGCTCAAGAGCAGTGTCAGCTTTGTCCCCAAACAGGTGAGTCCCATCACAGGGCATGTTCATCAGGGAGGACTGGATGCTGCAAGGGAACCCAGTTGATTACAGCCACGCATGGCAGGCAAATGGCAACACTGGTGACTAACGCTGCTCGATGCAGCAGGTGGTGTCCAAGTCACAACGAATTGTGAACTTGGCAGTATCACGGCCATCTTTAATTGCGTGAGAAAGCACTTGGCAAAGGTCTTCGAGCACACCAGGGAGGATCTGTGGCACTGAATACCAAAAGGTGTGTGAGTAACAGCCAAACAGACAGCTGGCATTAACAGATCAAAGGGTCAAGCTGGTAGATGAAAAGATACGTTTTCCAAATGTTTCTACTCACTTAGATTCTCTATATGGGAAAGAGGTAGGAAATGGGTTGGGATTAGAATGGTTGGTGGAAGCTTGCACCATTAGGATTTCTGGCAAGGGAAGCTGAGAAAGAACAGCAGGGTCGCCAAGGCTGGATAATGGCACTTGGCAACTTGTCTTAACTTCTTAAAACAAGGTTTGGCCCAAGCACCCAACAATGTATTGTGTCTCGTTAAAGGAGAAAAGAGGCTCAGCAGATGTTTACCCCGGTTAGACATTGGTTTTAACCTCAAAAGTGGCAAGCTGAGGTTCAAGAACTTCAGCCGCAATACTCATTATGATGGTGTAGGAAGCAGACTCCTACGTGGCTGGTCCAGGAGGAGAAAAGAGAGCCGCCTCTAAAGTATCAAGGCTAGTCACCTCCTGTAAGTACTCATACCAAATGCAAACTCATCATCTGAGTCATAATCATTATAAGAGTCAGTTCCAAAAGGGAATTAAGAGAGTGGGGTGAAGCGGCGCCTCAGGCAGATTCAGGCGCAACATCGATTGAGGTCAGACTGGCGTAGGAAAGGACTATCGCCCGCTACTTCAGGTGGTGAAGTAGGCATTGGTGTTGATGTGTCTGGGGCCGGTATGCATTGTAGCGCCAGGAGCTACATCGGAACAAGAGCAGGAGGGTCAAGCAGGCACAGAGGGCAAACCTACTGGCAGTATCCCAGGCGGAAGGGTTCTTGGCGCCTTGGGACCCTAAGGCGCGCCATAGGGAGTTGGCATGGATCCAAAAAGTCAAATCATGGCTGCATGTAACACTTTGATCTGGGATGGCTCAGGGCCCCCCCAGAAACATGTGTTATGCTTTAAGCAGCTGCAGAATCTGTTACAAAGTTGGCTGACTTCAAGAGCGAGAAGGGTGGAGTCACCCCCACGCCTATCCAGGGAAACAAGAGTGGCGTGAGAAAGCAGAACCCATTTTGATTTCTTGTGTTTTTTACCCTTACTTGAGGACTTGGAGCGCAACAAAGACTGGCCTCTGGAGTAGATCCACTTGCTCCGGGAATAGGACCGAGAGCTCACTTTGGATGCAGAGTGGGACTTAAAACGGTCCAGTTGCAGAGTCTTCCTATGAGTGATAATGTAGAGTATCACCTCGCATTACCTGATGGCCTTTGAGTTCATTGACAAACAATTTCCGCAGGCCTTGGAGTCGACCACAGGCCCACCTGATGGGAATCCGACACAAACAATAGTTTGCGACAGTCCTTGCCGGGCTTGAAACCTGTTATTTTAGGGGGTGACATCTCTTGTATATTGTATAATTTAGCTTAAAAATCGAGGTAAGTGTCTCAGAGAGATGAGAGAGAGCTCCAGATCCACGTCTGGAAGGGCAGAAAGAAAGGAACTGACTTCATCACACAGGGGTGGTGCCTATATAGGCCCTGCACGTCACTTCTGGAGCAGAATGGCATCAATGTGTGAAGCTGCAAGGTGCCACTTTCTGGCATGCAGAGGTACTGCTGAAAAGTTTCTGGATCCAGTCTGATGCCTGGGGAATATTCAAAAGGTGAGAAATCTGTGGCTAGCAGTCTCCATCAGAAACCATCATCACAAACTGGAGGTCACTCAATAAGCAACCAACTCATATGTTACATCAGTCTGTTATTTGGCAGGAATTTTATAAAAAATTGGAAGCAAATACAGCTGGAGTCTGACCTGATCTATCTGCTAGCACACAAAGCATGTGTGAAACTGTTCCTCTTACTCAATGGTTGTGAATGGTCTGCAAATGCATAAGTGGCTTCAAACTCTAATGCTCTCAATCAGCTCTTGATTGCAAACAATACATTTTAAAGCAAAAATTAAAGAAAGCAAGAAGCACTTCTTTCTGAAATACATTCAGAAGTCTACACTTTTAAAGTAAATTAAAAGTCCCCCACCTACCTGTTGCACTATTTCCCAGATCATACAGGTTGTGTCCCTGGACCCAGACATTATATGGATTCCACAATGGTCTGTGGCTAAACAGGTAACAATATCTAGAAACAGGAGGAAGAAAACAGGTTATTTTAGCTGACAGCAGTGCTACAGGCTAAAGGATGTAGGAAAAGACGGAGCTAAAGAAGACCGCTGTGAGTTTATTTTGTGAAAAAGATGGCAGCTGGACAATTCTTCTGAGAATACACCTAGAAAGACAACAAGTGTGGAGAGGCACAATGAACGAACACCCCTTCTACATTTACAGATGGGTATACGTGAAGTAAAACCTTACAGAGGTCTTGAGCCATGTCAGTTTCCTTGGTGTGACCATGTTTTCTGGATTACCAGAGTGTAGGGCCTATTACAGCTCCATGAATGTATTTACCTTACTGCCCAGTTTACTTTTCCCGGCCATCCAATTTGTGTAAAGATTGCTTAGTAACTTTAGAAGCAACAATGGCAGCATGCAAAAGCCCAACACTCAAAATGTTAGAAAAAAAAATATTTCTATTCATAAAATGAATAACCTATAGAGATCTAAATATGGATTTCAGATACTACTCACTGAGTCCCGGAATCTGAAAAGGGTGTTTTGAAATACCAATCAGTGCACACCACGTATCAAGCTCTAGCACAATACTCTTCCCTCCTCTCATGTATACCAGCAACATTTTTCAAAATGCAATAAAATGCAAACCATGTAATGGGTTGAAGAAGGAGTTTGTAAAATATCAACACACGTTTGGGACCTGAAAATTAATAACCAACTTAGAACAGTGTGCGCCCAAGGAATCGCACAGGTGCTAGTGTTTATATATATATATGTTAGCGCTTAACCTTTCTGTGACTCCACTGTTCAAGAGTAACTTCCTATGAATAAGACTACCAAAGAAAAGGGAACGGGTCCTTATTCTAGAAGTTCAACATTTCCAAACGATGATCCATATCAAAGCCTAAGAAAAAGGTATTTTTCTTTTAAATCATCATTAGATCGGAGCCATACTCCAGTATCAAAAATCGACTTTATTGGTAACGAAATCCAGCCCGGCCAATATGTTTCGTCCTATAAGGACTTCATCAGGGTTCTTCTATCCATGAGCATTTTATATATGAACAGGTTCCCAACATTCCCTTGAGTCCTCAGTCCTGAAAGATCATATCACTTTCCAGTGGGATCGATAAGGACCTGAGTAGGAATTTAAAAAAATAATTTCTAAAATATTAATTATTAGGAAACCAACCATAGTTTTCTGAAATAACAAAGGTTAGGGCAGAATTTCTACAATACCAATAAACGCACATCATAAAAAAACAAGCAGATTTTTTCTAAAATTCTAAAAAGTCATACACATTTCAGAACAAAAAGGATTATGATCATTTAAAACATCAGGTAACAAGTTTCATGGAACAAAGCTTATCAAAACATACCACATAAACAGAAGGATTTTCCAAAACACCAATCACCATACCATAGACAACTAAGCAGAAATGTTTAAAATACAAATCAATACTACTGCCACAAAGTGTGTGCAGGTGCCTTAAAGAAAGCAACTATGGTAACTCAAATGATCCAGAGCCAAACTGTGATAATATGCCTCAGCCTAAAGCACTCCAACACACTATGTATGCCTCAGTAGTATTTACTGGCTCCTTTTGCAGCAAAGAGTTAAGGTCAGAGTCCTTTACACCATATACAAAACATAGGAGTGCTCTGGACCATGAAACCTTCTGAAGTAAGTCCCCCATGACACACAAGCTTGGAATTTCAGATTCAGCACTGGCATGTTGATACCAAAACACTTTGCTGATCCAAAGAGGATTTGGACAGGATTTTGCATTATTTAAGCAGTTTATTTTACAGATCGTAAAAAACTTTAACAAGTGTGCTCCATTACTCCTTTCTGTATTTCAATGAAGTATAACTATTGGGTATTTAGAGTTCATTGAGTCTTTACTATGTGATATTTTCAAGCTGACAGAAGACCCT
Source organism: Pleurodeles waltl (assembly GCF_031143425.1). NCBI lineage: Eukaryota > Metazoa > Chordata > Amphibia > Caudata > Salamandridae > Pleurodeles > Pleurodeles waltl. The sequence continues at coordinate 1,896,408,889 of NC_090440.1, forward strand.
ATCATGCATGAATTGAGATCCACGGCATAGTCTTTACTTACCCATGTGCCTAATATGTTGTCCAATTATTTTTCCTTTTGTGAGTGAGGTTATCCTGATGCTATTGTCCCAGTGTCCGCCACTAAACAATAGTTTTCCATCATGGGAAACCACAAACAACTTCGGGGTGATCTCTAGACCTGGTGCAAATGGGCCATTAATACTTCGCTGGGTCCTGCAAACAAGCAGTACATACAAGGGCTCAAACTTATATGAAAGACCAACATAAAGCGGTTTAGATGCAAGCAGCACACTACAACACACATTATACAGAACTACATAAGAGTAAAGGGCAACTCTAATTAAAATAAAATCCAATATCTACACAGTTTGTAACAAATAGTTTCTATTGTATGCAGAAACCTGAAACTATCAGAGGTACATAAATATATATTTCACTCAACAGATGTCAATGCATGGTATGTAGCATGCTTTATTTGCATGTGTATTACATATAACAAGTGTTTCACCTTACCCAGAGAACACTGGGTTTAATCAGAGAAGTGGGTCAGAATCACATTAACAAGATCTTGTGTATAGGGCAGTAGCCATTCTGCCCCACTACTTTTTAGGACTTTTAAAATGCTGACAATTCTTGGAAAGGAATAAAGTCTCAACTACAAGCTGTCAGAAGACCATGCCAATTACAGAAATTGAGTACCTAAGATAAACAAATCAAAGACAGAGGGAAGTGAGAGCAGTCTTAAATTAAAAGAATGGAATGACAAGAGTCCAGAGTTAAACACTGCCTGGAAATCTAGGCATTATTGGAAGCATTGACAGATGTTGCAGAGGAGCCAAGTTACCAATGCAAGAGTCCGAACCCAGCTCGGCCTATCACAAGCCACAGATGGGCCAGCCGTTGTTCTTGACTTTACTTGCGACAGAGTCTGAGAAGTGACCATGCTGCCTACACAGCCTAATGCAAGCATGACTTGGGATTCAGCAGAGGCAGTGAAAGCAACTCAGGAGCAGGTGGGAACTCGCACCCCTGGGATCTATTGCGGTCTCTTTCCTTAGCCTTGTTTTTCCCTCAGGAACACACAGGAGACTGCTCAATCATGGAGACTCCTTGCCCAGGTATCTGACATAGGTAGCTTCTTTCAACACTTTTTTATCTGCTTTTGCATTAAATAACCCAACACCCCAACACAAGTACTAAAGCATCATCGTTTCTAGAAATGTGTTTTGCCTCAGCTGGTGGACAATTGCCTAGTTTATCATGCAGTGGTTGGCCCAAACCTGCATATTGCTACTTGATATTAGCACAGCATGATCCAGAGTGTGGCAGCAGCAGTACTACGGGCAAGAATGTATTGTGTTGCAATGATAGTCCAGAGAGGGACACCAGGGGCAACACAACATAAAAGGCTAGAATGTTGTTGTAATTACCAGATCACCTCTATATTAAGGAAACCAGGGCCTTCCATAGCCACTTTTGGCCATGTTATTGTAGTATATGACAAACTTTCAATTTTATTTAAATTACAGAGTTATGCCAACAGCAAAGTCCCAGGTTTGCAGATAGATCGTAAAATGGTAGTTGGAGGTGGAGGGGGGGGGGCAGAGTTTACAAAGGAAGGAATAGATCCTGAAAGACATAGCCAGTCCATACATTAGCTAATGCTCACATAAGCACATAAAAATATCCATCTGTTGTAAATACAACATTTTCAACCACAAGGAACAGCTTCTTAAGTATGGTTTGGGTTCCTTCTACAAATAAACATACCACAACTGACAGAAAGATGTATTAGCATTTAATCAATAGAAGGAATGTACCAGGGAGAGGGAGAGAACTATATATAAAGGTGATCATTGTTAATGTTCCTATTGCATGCTTATTGTAAAGAGTGAACAATCACACCAAGGGCCCTTTTGGCGCTCTTGGTAGACTCTAGTACCAAAAGAGTTCCAAAAGGCTTAAAAAAGGACACACGTTTGCTTGCTTACTGGCAGGGTGATTTTCATTTAACCTGATGAAGTCAGGGAATTAATTTCAAAGTGCTGGGCCACGATAAAGATGTATCCACCTGCCTCCATCCCTTCTGGTAGCAATGGAATTTTGTGACTGGCAGCAATGGAATTTTGTGACCTGCAGCAATTTGCTGCAGCCATCTACTAGCTAGAGAACAGTGGGCCAACCAATGCCTAATGGAGAGTGTAAGGAAAAACCTCTTTTTGTATGGTCATCCCCAGGTTTTTCGACTGATGTTGCTGGTCTTTCGACTCCGAGAGTGAACTGAGGCCCGCTAATCAGACCTCAGTGCCAGAGCCCTGACCCTAAAATGTTTGTCGAATTGGTTCTACCCAATTGGAAATGGCTAACTTACCTGTAAGCCCCTAGCATATGGTACACTAGTACCCATGGCATGTAGGTTAGAGGGGCAACCCAGGGCTTGTAGCACTGGTCGTGCCACCCTGGATGTCCTCCAAGTAAAATGAGTCTCCCAGTCTACCAATGCAGAATGGTAGAGCAGTTGTGAACTGCTAATCCGACTTTGCCATTGAAAGCAATGGAAAAGCCATCACTTATCTTCAGGGCCACTGGAATTACGTGGCAGGAAAGGATCAAATTATGTGGCAAGGCTTGAGCAAATTATGCAGCACATTTTGTAATAATATAACTTCATTATTTCATCATTGTTAAACTTCGTAACACTGTATGGGCATTGGTTTCATCCCAGGAGTACCAGTTTAACACCCAAGTATAGCAATAAGCAACAGAATAGTAAACGGCAGCTTTGCAAAGGGTCTTCCCATGCACGGCAACATATGTCACTGCTGTTTTAGTAACTTTTAAACCGATTGAGCTAGAATTTTTTTTGTTGTTAAAATCGGCATATTATGCAGTGGATAATAGATAATGTGGCAAATAAAGCAAATCTATAATTATGCGAAAATCGATGCAGCCGCACACTTGCATCTTTTCAGAGGCCCTGCTTATCTTGTTCATCTGTGTAAGTTATCCCTCAGGCAGGCCTACCAAGTCGTAAGGCAGGGTGCAAAATATGATACATGTACTGGCAGTAAACACACAAAACTACTATTTTTACTGTGTAAAGACTTAGTCGCCCAATTGGCAGGCATGGGATTACTCCTCAGCTGTGCTAACTCCTGAACGGTGCGACAAAAGTGGGCACTCCAAGGTATCAAACAGCTTGTTACATTAAGCCCGACTTGTATCTCAAGGCAAAATTAATGTAACAAAGTTTTCCTTGAAAATGTTTTTAAGTGCCAAATTTGTTGGCTTGGCCCAAGCTTATTTCCAGTTGAGTGAAATTACTTTGCTTTACTATTGCTTCCAAAATCAATATCTCTGGATCTTTTTCACTTTAGTGTCTAAATTCTTATAACAATATAGTCTTTTTGAATAAATTGGTGTTGGAATTATTGAGTGTTGTGTCAATTTCTTCTTCAATTTCTTAGGTGCTGTTTAAATGCTTTATAATTGTTGCTCACAGCCACCCAGGGTTGAGCTGAGAGCTTGACAGATGAAACCTAAAGGTCTTAAAGGGGTTGGTAAGTGTGTTACACAGTGAAGTTGCACAACCAGACCATATAATACAGCCAATGTCATCACAAAGAGGAGCAAAATGCAATATTAACCTCAATTTACAGTACACAAGGTAATATACTTGACTTGCTTGACCACAGTCAAGTGTTTTCTAAAAAATTAAGGGAACCCTGGCACCACGATTATTTCTGGAACTCATCATAAGAGTGGAATGCCTCACTACTATTCATCACCATAGTCAAGGCACAAGAATACTGTGGCAATAGCTGTGATGTCTAGTCAGTTAATTTGCATAAAAGGTGTATATTTTCCAATTAACTTTAATTCCAAGGAGCAAGTATTTATCAGCTGGTGAATCTAAGGGACTAATGAAAGGTTAGTCGTTGAAACCCAAGTACCATGCCAACGACACTGGAAGATGGAAAGCCACCATTAAGTCAGACAATCTGGAGTTTGAAAGGCCATCTTTAACTGCTGCCTATTTCTTCTAGGAGTTCCAATAAAAACATTCAGCATATCCACACAAAAAATGCCACCTTTTATTTTGAAAATGAAAGTGCTCCATTGCTTAATAGCTAAGTTTGTGTATTCCAATCTCTTGGAATGACTATGGGATAAACAGCAGCACAGTCTTTGCCTGCTGTACCTGGCCTTGATGGATTTATTTACCGCATTCGACTGCATGAATAGGGCCAAGTTAAGGCTGATTTTGATAGATTTGGGAGTGGAAGCTTCCCTGGTGAACTTTTTGTTACCATTACATGAGAATCTAGGGGCCAGGGTTTGATACAGCCAAGCAGGAAAAACTTCTGATGTTTTCCCTCTAGCAAATGGGTTGCGCCGGGGTGAGTTTTGGCACCTCTTTGTCATCTATATTAATGAATTAAGTACCCATTTGTCTGCTTCCACCAGAGATGTACCAAAAATTGCTAATTCACTTGTCCCAGCATTATTTTACATATACTGAGGACGCTGCTCTAATGGCTAGGACGCCCAGTGCTTTATGCATTTTGGTAGAGTACTTTGTTTCATTTATGGGTAGTTTAGACATGTTAACAAATTATGGGAAATTGCACATTATGGTCTACGGCCAGGCAGGAGAAATCTCTCATCCCTAAAGATTAAAGATCATACTCTGAGCTCTGTACAGAATTTTAGTTACCTGGGTGTTACCTTTTATTCGTTTTAACTCCTGCCAACCCCAGGTCAACGTAGCTTGCATGAAGCTAGGTAGGGTGGCCGGGTCTTTAGTCAATCTTGTTGGGAGGGAAAGCAGGGGACTCATTGGCCCTTATATTAAGCTCTATAACCTGCAGTATGGCCCTACAGCTACTTATGTTGGGGAGGTAAGAGGGTACCACAACGCCTCCCCAATTCAGGTGGAAGAAAATAGGCTTTGCAGAGAATTCCTGAACCTCCCGCCTATGAGTTCCCATTTCATTTTACATTCTGAATTAAATCTGCCTTATGTTTCCCGACAGAGTCAAGGTGGTCCCACTCATGCTTTGGGAGAGTGTGTGGTCAAATACCAAAGCAAGCTTTAACAGAAAAGACTGAGTTTAGACAAGGGTCTTTCAATAACTGGGTGAAATATGTCTGTAAGTTCTTTACTGACATAGTATACGATAAGTAAATCAGATTTGTTTTTGAGGGGGGGGGGGGTCTCCCCAGGCCGATCTTGGCCCTGGGGCCTGGCCTAATTATTTGAATAATGTTTGAGGAGGGGGGCTGGGTGGACCCCCTTTCCAGGGCCGATCTTGGTCCCGGGGACCCCATCACTGGGGCCAGGCCATGTCACCTGGATGCCCCCTGAGGGCACCAAGTCACAATGATGGGGACCGCGGGGGGAGCCTGAAGGCCCCCCGCAGTCAAGGCAGCTCCCCACCTCCTTTGGGAGCCAGTATTGCTGTCACAGAGAGGGAGCTGCCAAAATAGCTCCCTCTCTGTGAAAGCAGTTTCCTCTGTTTTCCTGCTTGCATCCCTGCAGGCAGGAAAACAGAGAAAACCTCCACTCGCATGAAGTGAGAGCTGTTTGACAACTCTTACTTAATCAGAGGTGAGTATTTGCTCTGACTTGGTGGAAGCTGTCAGCTCCCACCAAATCACTGCATACAGCTATGTCCCGGGGGTGGGCACCCCAGGGCATAGCAGAAGCCGGCCTTGGGGGTTGGCGGTCCACAGGGCCATTAATGGCTCCCTCAGGGGGGCTGAGCAGCACCCTCCAACATATAAATAGCCCCAGGGAGGTGGCGGTCCCCGGGATCCACAACGGACTCCTTATCTCTTTTTAAATGAGCCCCGGGGAGGTGGCAGTACTGAAAGTTAGCTTTCTGACAAATTTGGTGTAATTTTGTCCAGTACTTTGGGCTCTAGTTATGTTCAAAGCTTAACATAGGGAAACACATGATTTTAGACCCCATTTTTTTTCTCGCCCCCCGCTTGACAGATCACCCTGAAACTTTCAATGCCAACAAGAATCACCGGCACACTTTTTTTTGGAAGATTCGTCAAATGCCGCCAAAGATATAGGCAAGTCAAAAAACACTTTTTCTTTAAAAACATGGTCCTAACTATAACTACCAACTGGCAACCACCAGTAGGTAATATGGCTAAAACCTAAATATAGATAGGAAAAAGCTATTTATTCTTTCTATACTAACCAAATAAGCTACACAAATATCAGAACTTCTAAAGTTATAGCTATAACCTACATTATAATTTCTGCACCACCTTCAAATTAATATAACTCGTGCACCTCCGTACACAGTGCTGTCAATTCACTAGCCATTGTACATTAACTATGGCATTTATGTGGCATAGAGTGATCTACAGCTGCGTGGTGTAGACTGGAATAGCATAAAGTGGATTGGCAGTGGTGTAGAGTGGAGTAGTGCAGAGCAGACAGGTGCGGAGTGGCATACAGTGTAATAGCATTGAGTGGATTGGCATAGAGTGGAGTGTTGAAGAGTGGAGGGGTCTACAGAAGTGTGGCGTAGAAAGGAGTGCCATACAGTAGAGTAGTGTAGAGTTGAGTGGCGCAGTGTAGAATGTTGTAGAGCAGGGTGATGTACAGTAGAGTGGCGGAGAGTGGAGTGACACAGAGCTGAATAGTGTACAGTGGAGTGGCGTACAGTGGAGGGGGTAGTGTCAAGTGGAATAGTGTAGAGCGGAGTGGTGTACAGTGGAGTGGCGTAGAGATGATTAGCGTAGAATGCAATAGCATGGATGTATCTCTACTTAAAGCCTAGAAAGCAGACTAAGTGTGTTTTAAATAATGTTTCACGCTTCCAAAATTGAAAGTGTGGAATATAGTTTAGACCACACTTAGGGGGTTATTCTAACTTTGGAGGAGTGTTAATCCGTCCCAAAAGTGACGGTAAAGTGACGGATATACCACCAGCCGTATTACGAGTTCCATAGGATATAATGGACTCGTAATACGGCTGGTGGTAAATCCGTCACTTTTCCGTCACTTTTGGGACGGATTAACACCTCCTCCACAGTTAGAATAACCCCCTTAGTCTGTGTTCTGGGTTTTAAGGTAACATATAATGTAGTACATACTACTTCTTAGCATTTTCTTTTCTGTAAGTATTCTGTACTTCACTATATTTACCCTTAAAATCCAGAGCACACAATTAATTGTAAAATCTTATCAAAAGTTAAATATATTAAAAAAACATTTTTTTTAAAAACACTGCTATATTTCTACTTAAATATAATGTAGCAGTGCTTTTCTAATTTTTTTAATTATTAATTTTAAAAAAATGTAAATGTTGTAGTACTTTCTAGGTAGCAATGCTGTACTAACTTTTAAAAAATATATAGAAAAATATAAATAATTTTCCCTACCTATTACCAATTTAATGAAATGGCAATAGGTAGAGAAAAAAATAACCTACTACCCTTATCTAAGACCCTAACCCAGAATACCACCAAGATATGGTGAAAACAACATGGCTGCCTTTTACTTTTGAAAAGGCAGCCCTTAGATAATCACACACTATCTTGTCAATGGCAAGTACCACAGTATACCTTGAAATTACTGCGGTATACCGTGGCTCAATATATTACCACGTTTTAGTGTCTTATTACTTAGAAACTACTGAACCAATTCAGTTCAAATACCAAAAAAGATCTTTTGTACACCATAATCTCTATATTTACCAACTTTTATTAAAATCCGTTTTAACGTTATGGCAGTGTACAAAGTCTATTGAAAATACATTGGTGGAAAAAGTTTGGGGTCTCTTTTTTTCTTTGCACCACTTTAGCGAATTCAGCACCAAACTTCGTATTATCCGCGTATGTAGAAAAAACAATGGCTATGCAAAGTTTCGAGGAGATTCGTCAAATGGGTCAAAGTTATTACCTATAAAATATTTGAGGAATTTCTATTTCTCATAATCCTAACTATAACTACAGAGTGGGGGCGGTGGGGAGCGAGAGTGAGAGATTTCAAGAATAATTGCAGTTACATTTTAAGAATAACCAAGCAAAGAGCAACCACAAAAAACAGTGTGGTAAATGCCATTCATCTTGCAAAGTTCCATTCAACAGTTTAGGTAAAATTGTTTCTCTGTAATTGTATTCCATGAAATGACTAACATCTGCACATACCCTTTCCACTTAAGGACAGGGCTAACACAGATGTGCACATAGTTTGTCCCTATCACACAGATACAAGCTGAAGAACACTAGGTTGGAATCTAGAGTAAATACCAGTGGTCCAGACTATCTCTAGCTTTTCACCTCTTTTGTGCCAAGTATATGCACTTTGGCACTGTTAGGGGTTCATATTTGTCCAGTTGTATCCCTTGCAAACCAAACACACACCACCGCCATGCAAGGCAGGTATCCATAATGGAAACAGACAAGTAATTGTGCCACAAAAATAACTCCACTCTAAAATAACTGTTATTCATTTTAATCTCTAGTGTAGCCAGTCACATCATGTGACCCTTTTAATTCATCAGTTAACCCTCCACCTCCTACGCAAGTCCTTCAAGTGGATCCCCCACGAACATAGAAAGACCGTCACACACACCCTCATCACCAGCAGACTGGACTATCGCAACGCACTCTACGCTGGAATCAACAAAAAAACTCACCTGCAAACTACAAAACATCCAGAACACCGCCGCTAGACTGGTCCTTGACCTACCTCGACACTGCCACATCTCGCAACACCTGTGCACATTGCACTGGCTCCCCATAGAGAAAAGAATCACTTTCAAGATCCTCACCCACGCACACAAAGCCCTCCACAACACCACACCAGCGTACCTGAACCAGCGACTCAACTTCCACGTACCTCACAGGGCCCTACGCTCAGCCCAGCTCTCTCTCGCAGAAGTACCCCACATCAGGAAAACCAGAACAGGAGGGCGTTCCTTATCCTACCTCGCACCCGCCGCCTGGAACGCCCTACCCATCCACATCAGACAAACCACCTCCCTCCTCAGATTCATGAAGGAACTAAAGACATGGCTTTTTTAAAAACCACCTCACTGGTAAACGCTACATTTCTACCCCACCCCCCTCAGCGCCTTGAGACCCTAACAGATGAGTAGTTGTGCTTTACAAGTACTGATTGATTGACTGATTGAACTTTGACAGAAAAAAAACACACTGATCTGTTTGTGTCCCTTTAAACTAAACATGGAAAGCTTGTGGCCTGAAGCAAGTTCAAGGGCTAATTCCCATATTGCTGAATGGTCTTACATAAACAAAGTGAAGTGTTAACTCTGATCTAATACTGCTTAGGTCTATCAATATGCTGCATTCACCTTGGCACAAGTAATAGACAACTTAACTAAACACAAGCTATTTAGTTCATACTATGATTGTCTGGAGCTACACTTTTCTTCATTGCTTTACTTACTTTGGGTTTGTAACAGTTGGATCTTTCACAAATGTGAAATAGTTGGAGATGTTTCGGTCATAGGGCAGCCAACCGTGAGTTCCAATAATGAATTTCTGGCTCACAGTTACCTGGAAAACAAGATTGAAGGAAGCAATCAATCTGAGAAATGTGGTTCTCAACAAGTTATGAGTCTACACGAAGGAACTTATAGTTGCCTTGGGTGCACCTTCTAATATTCCTACAGACCAATGGAAGGATAGGATTCATTTTAGTGGTTGGATATTGTTCTCTCCACCTAGACACCGATCAAGAGGCCCTGCTTCACTCTTTTCTTCTGAAACTCAGACTAACCATACTATTACAGTGGAGGAGTACGCACCTCAGTAATCTGAATTTAAATTACATTGTAGAAATGTCAAAGCAATACAAATCCAACAGATTGTTTCATTTCCTCTGGAGGGAAAAATAGTTGTCAATCATCAATTTTATGTACAAACAAAATGTTCTGCTGCTGCAGCCTAAGTTTTCAAATATGTTGCACAACCCATTGTGTGCAAAGATTTCTAGAAAGCAACAAACTCCATGCTTGATATGCAATGTGCTTCCATGCTCATCACAATATTTTAACATTAGGTCACCTTAAATTGATAAGCTGAAATACACCTGGTAGAGGGCCAATCAAGTTCCATTCCCTTTCGCTTCAAGTATACATTTGTAGTGACCGGACATTCAACCTACTCCGAACACATGAATAAAGCCTTACAGTGGAGCAGTATTCTTTCATTAAATATGTTCAATTCAAATAGTTCCGTAAATGGATCAAGAGCAAATGAAAAATGTTTTGAGATACAAGATTGTTTAAAACCTATTTTGTAATTTTCATATTTTTAGAAATACTTTTCTTACGTAGTTCTATTCAAATATAGATAACGGTAATAAAATGTTGCCTTTTTATACAAATGTTTTGCTTTATTTGGAGAAATGTTTCTCTTTGTAGATCCAGCACGTTTGCAAAGATTGTTAATGTTTATGATTAGTACTGAGGATTCCATGGTAGGAACAGCCAAGAAGAACAAATTACTTATCTTTAGTAACACCTTATCTGGTAGAGACTCTTATCTAACTACAAATTCCTCACCTTTGAATATCCCCAGGTGTGACTGGATCCAGAAGATTTTCTAGCAGTATCCTGCGTGCAGATAGGTAGTGTCACCTGGTTCCACATTTGCAGCGCCAGAAGTGACATATGGGGTACCTATGTAGATGCTACCTCAACACTTTGACATCAGTTACTTTTGTTAATTTCCATGCCAAATGCATAGAGCTACGATGATAACTGACCACTGGTGTGAAAAAGACTAAGGCCATGAAAAGGGTGTCCCTTACACCTGAACAGGTTCGCAGAGTGGGGCGCATAGGAGGGTCGGTAAGGAATCTGCGGCTAGATAGAATCTCTATCACATAAGCAATTACTGAAGGTAACTCACTTGTTCATCTGATAGAGACTTCTAGCCACAGATTCCTTACCTTTAAATAGATGCCTAACTAATACCTCCAAGGAGGTGGGTCTACAGCAAAAGATTCTGCAGGATCAAATGGGCGAAGTGCCTGTCACTAAGGACCTGACTATCCATGTAGTAATAATTTGTGAATGTGTGCAAAGATGCCCACTTCGAAGCCTGGCAGATGTCCGGGAGAGGAACGCTGGGTGCTAACGCAGTGGTCTCAGCCTTGGCTCTGGTAGAGTGAGCCTGCAAGCCCTCAGGGGCTGTTTCTTGGCCAATGTGCAGCAAATCTTAATGCACAGGACAATCTGTTGAGAGATGGTTCTTTTCTGTACAGCTTTTCCTTTCTTTACACCCACATATCCCAAGAAGAGTTGGTTGTTCACCCGGAACTCTCTTGTGCAGTCAAAGTAAAACGACAAAGCTCTTTTTGTGTCAAGGAAGTAAGGTCTCTCCTCTTCTTTAGAAAGATGAGGTGGAGCAAAGAAAGTAAGCAGAGTGATGTTCTGGGCGACATGGAATGGAGTCTGTGAGGAAATGGGGGGTATTATATGGTGTGGTTGTGCACCCTCACCGAGTAATATACTAACCAACTCGCTATAGGTCCAGTAGGTTTTGGCTGTAAACACTTCAGCTCAAACCTGTGTAGCTGTGGTACTGAGCTGCAAAGTTGCACAGGGGAACAAGTGTTAAGTATTTTAACAGTGTAGGAAGCTGGTTTCCTATATAGTGGACCGAAATGAGGTACCCTGTGCAAAGAGTCAAAGCAATCCCCAGAGGTATCACAGAGGCACAAATGACATCCCAAATGTTCTCTTTTTGGGTAGAGGGGTCGAGCAGTCAGGCATATCAGAGGGTAGTGCTAAGCATGTAAGGGACACACTCATGCAGTAAGTAAGACACACACTCAATAAAGAAATCCGACACTAATCTCCTGGACTTAGAGGGGCTTTTGGGGCTGGGTCCAAGGCCACACCAACAGTTCACCTCGGGGAGCTCTGATGCGTCCGGGTGCACCTCCCTCACCTGCAATCCCTCATTTGCAAGTCTCTCCAGGAGCAGAAAGCTGTCTCATGGACAAGGCTCAATGTGTGCCCGGGAAGGTACAGGAGTTTTGAAGGTAACAAAGTGGCCTCTTTACTAAAACTGTTCAGGGGTTAGCACAGCTGGGGGGTTAGCATGTATCCTTGTGTACTTGTAGAAATAGTCGTTTCACATGTTTCACATGTAAAGTACGTGTCCTGACTGTGTCATCATATGTTACACTCTGCCTTTAGGGCTCAGAAGGACTGCCAGAGATGTGACGTACACACATCCAGGGGACGTGTTGGCTTTGCCATTGGTTTAAATGGCAAAGTCAGGCTAGCAGTGTAAGACTGTTTTACCAGTCTGCAGTGGCAGGCTAGGGGACTTGTTTTACTTGGGGGATCTCCAGTGTGAAACAATCGGCACCGCAAGCCCTGAGCTACCCCTCTTACATGCCCTGGCTACTAGGGTACCTTTTACAAGGGACATACAGGTAAGTTAGCCATTTCCATTTGGGTATAGCTAATTCGACATACACTTCAGGGTCAGAGCACTGGCACCAAGGTCTGGTTAGCAGGCCCCAGTGCACTCTCAGAGTAAAAAAACACCAGCAGCATCAGTTGAAAAACTTGGATATGACCATACAAAAAGAGGCATTTCCTTACAGAGTCACAATCTTTGAAAGAACGGAGGCACACATCCGGAGACCTATCTTGGCTGGGTAAAAGGTGGTATAAGGAGGGCTTGTAGTTTGCTGACCCTCCTGGCCGATGTTATGGCCACTAAAAAGGCAGGTTTGATGGTCAACAGCCTAAGAAGGCAATCGTGCAGAGGTTCAAACGGTACACAAATGAAAAAGGTGAGGGCCAGGCTGAGGTCCCACTGAGGCATGATGAAGAGCGTGGGTGGAAACATATGTTCTAGTCCTTTAAGGAACCTAGCCACAACAGGTGACTTAAAAAGAGAAAGAGGGTCTAGCAACCGCAGGAATGCCCAGATGGCAGATAGGTAACCCTTAACTATGCCCAAAGCAGAGACTTGCAGGGCTAAAGACAAAGCAAATAAGATAACTTGTGAGAGAGGTGCACAAAGGGGGTCAACACTGTGTGAAGCACACAATGACACAAATTTCTCCCAACAGCAAGCATATACCAACTTGTAAGAGAGACACCTGGCTGCCAGAAGAACATCACACTTGCAAGCTGTCAATCTCCATGCATGTATGTGGACAGCTTGCAGTTCGGGTACAGAACCTTGCCTAGTTGCTGTGACAGACGATCCTCCCGAAGAGGTAGCCTAACTAGAGGACCTATGGTCATGGTCATCAGCTCAGGATAAACTTTTTGTGCCCAATCCAGAGTCACAAGAATGACCTCGGCCCGGTTGTTTCTGATCTTCTGGAGTACTGTTGGAAGGGGTGGTACTGGTGGAAAGACACACAGGAGGCCAGAGCTTCACTCAAAACTCTAGCGTGCAGGACTGCTGACATGGTGAGTTCTGAGTGGTGGAGAACAGATCTAACCAAGGATCTCCCCCTGCAGAAAGAGACCTTGTACCACCTCTGAGTGGAGACGCCATTCATGATCTGCTAGGCATCTTCGGCTGTGTTCGTCCAGAGAGCCCACCAGATATTGCACCACTAGGGAAATGCCATTATGTCCCAGCCATGTCAAGAGGCGTAGAGCTTCTTGAGAAAGGGTCCATGACCCAACTCGGCCCTGCTTGTTACAATACCACATGGTGGGGGTGTTGCCCGTGAACAACTGCACCAGTCTTCTCTTGATCGAAGGAAGAAAGTTTGTTTTTAAATGTCAAGCAAGTCACTCAAAGTTCTAAGAGGTTAATGAGCATCTTGAATTTTCCCTTTTTCAGGAAGAGATTGAGGTGCAGGTGCAGGTCTAGGATAGAATGAAGGCCTGGTTATTCTAGGGCACTAGAAAGTAGCAGGAGTAGCAACCACAACCTACTTCTGATGCTGGCACCTTCTCTACGGCTTGTGTAGACAAGAATGCCAGCACTTCCTGATAGAGCAAGAAGAGGTGGTCCTCTGTCAGCTGGTTGTGAGTGGGTGGCATGGGTAGAGGGATAGTCACAAAGGGGCGGGAGTAGCCCTTTTGGATGATTAAAACAATCCACTGGTCCGATGTTACTGAGCGCACGTGGTGCAGGTGATGGTGCATTCTGCCCCCCACTGGATGCCCCTGATAGTCAGTTGGAAAACTAAAGGGGTTTGGAGGAGTGGTGGACTGGCTCGACCTCTGGCTACCTGTCCCACGTGGTGTATGGAACCCTAGTCCTTAGCCACGAAAAGGCTGGGAAGCCTATTGTTCATGGTGGCCTGGAGGGTATGGACATGGTTAGAGACACTTTCTGTGACCATTTATGGGTGGAAGGTGGACTGGGGATGAAGAGGGGCCATAGACATGCCTAAGGACCTGGCTGTAGCTCTGCTGTCCTTAAAGCACTCCAGCTCTGGGTCTGCCTTCTCTCCAAAAAGACAAAATTGCATCTCTCCGGTCAGCAATAGCTTGGGTGAGTATGGCTTGGCTACCTAAGAGACCAAATATAGCACTTGCACAACCGAATCCCAGATCGTATGGGAATAGCAGCCCAAAAAGCACATGCTATTCATCGACCGTTGTGCAAGGCTAATAGAAGAGATTCACTATCCAGTGGAATAGTGCTGGGTAAGCAAACAGGGGTCTCCAGGAGCAGCGAAATGGACGCACACAATTGTCCTATGCACAAGAGCCCCTGTGCAGGGCTTGGACCTGGTCCTGAGCAGGCCGTCAGTAAGGGCTTCATTACAAGAGAGTAAAGATTTAGAAGGGGTACTCCTGGCTGAAGCACCTCTGTCAAGACATTTGTCTTGAATGCAACTGTGCGTAGCTGAAGGTCCAAGACTTCAGCCACCCTGTGCACCACTATAGCGAAAGAGGCTTTCTCCTCCTTAGCCATGGTAGGAGGAGCGACCAAACCTGTGTCAGGTGAGGTGTCTAACCAAATTGGCAATGCCAGTTCCTCATACCACTTGCCTTCATTCTCATCCAGGGGATGGTGGTATCCACAAGGGACCTCAGCCTCCTGTTATTTGTCTCCCTCTTCAGGTCTGTCAAATGCAAAAATGCACTTGCTCAGTTGCAGAGAACATGGTCCCAGTCAGTGCAGGAATCTGCGTCAGACGTTGCCCGTCTGGCTCCATGTTGGAATTGGGAAAGATGATGAGGACAGCACTGCCGTGGGGCTTTGGTGTTGCTGGGGTCTTCGACACCCAAGGAAGGTCTCAGTGTCGCTGACAGCTCTACTTCGGATCCAACATGCGATCCGTAGCTCCTGACTGGCGACGAGGGCAAATCCGCCAGTGAGGATCCAAAGAGGGCACCTCCCAAGCCCATGGGGCCCACAGGGGCCAGGCAACTTAAATATGAGGTGCATGGCCCCATAAAATTCCTTTAGCTAAGCAGGGATTGCTCCGGCAAAGTCAGGGAAGCGCAGGGAGACCCTGACTCAGGCTCAGCGGAAGTGTGTGGCCTGGCGGGCTGACGGTCCAGCACCTCATCTTTGTGTGACAAAGTCAAAGACCTCTTCAACTTCTTCAATTTCTTGTACTTGTGGGACTTACCAGACTTTGAGTGTGACAATGATCGCCGGGTGCGGCTTTACGAACAGTCCTGGGGCCTTCCATGTGACCGAGATCTTGAGCATTGCAGGGTCAGGGGACGAGGAGCTTGAGGGATTGCTCCCTCAGCACCTTCAGATGCATGGCGCAGTAGTCCTCACAGATCTTGGAGTCGTGGGCCCTTCACAAGAACCATAAACCACCAAGTGTGAGTCTGCCACAGACGGTAAACATCCTTCAGAACGCAGTCTTTACTACGCAATGGCTTTACCACACGTCCAAAATATGCAATGCCTTTCCCACACATTGCCTTTACCACTGGTACTGGGTGGTAAGCTCCTAAACCCTACAAATGCCCATACCGTACAATATTCACTTAAAAAATTAAAGGTTACAGAGACGTTATAGTTTGGCTCACATTTTAAATGTACAAAACCACAGAAATTCACTTTTATAGTTAGAGTTATTTCAAGTAACTATAACTTGTGCCCTAAAGTAATTATAACTTGCGCCCATCAATGCACAGTTTTATCATCAATAACGTTACTGCAAATGTTACAGTGATGTTATCAATGATGTTGAAAAAGATGTCATGAGTGCTGTAATATCACGGGTAATTAGTAGTGTATGGCGAGGTGAGTTATAGTTACCCTAGGGCACGCGTTATTGTTATTTCAAGTAAACTCTGAAAGCTGAATTTCTGTGGTTTTGTATGTTTAAAATGTGAGGGAGTTGAAGAGCACCCATGGCTTTTGTAGTGGGAAATCTCCCAGTCCGTCTTCCGCAAGGACTACAGCACCGAGACCGCTCTCATCGCTGCTACCGACAACATCAGGAGAAAGCTCGACAAAGGGGAAACCGTGGCCCTCATCCTCCTTCAACTTTCTGCAGCCTTCAACACCGTCTGCCACCATACACTTCGCACATGCCTCCATGACGCTGGAATCCACCACAAGGCCCTGGACTGGATCACATCCTTCCTCTCTGGCAGAACTCAGAGAGTCTGCCTCCCTCTGTTCCTGCCAAAAGCCACCAAGACCATCTGCGGAGTTCCCCAGGGATCCTCCCTCAGCCCCACCCTTTTCAATGTCTACATGGCGCCGCTCGCCAACATTGTTCGATCCCACGGCCTGAACATCGTCTCCTACGCGAACGACACACAACTGACTAACCTTCACGCCATCGCCAACTGGATGGAGGCAAGCCGCCTCAAACTGAACTCGGATAAGACCGAGATCATCATATTAGGCTCCAACAAATCAGATGGGATGACTCCTGGTGGCCTGCCACTGTAGGAGCCGCCCCAACGCCCACCACTCACGCATGCAACCTCGGCTTCATACCGGACTCATCGCTCTCTATGACCCAGCAAATCAACGCCATCTCATCCTCATGCTTTAACACCCTCTGCATGCTTCGCAAGACCTTCAAATGGAGCCCCATTGAAACCAGAAGAAAGGTCACCCACGCCCTCGTTAGCAGTAGACTGTACTACGGCAACGCACTATACTAGGGAAGAACAGCCAAGCCCAAGAGAAAACTTCAGCGCATTCAGAACACCTCAGCAGGACTCATCCTTAAACTTCCTCACCACAAACACATCTCAGCCCACCTCAGAGACTTCCACTGGCTCCCTGTCAACAAAAGGATCATCTTCAAACTCCTGATCCACGCTCACAAGGCTCTCCACGATGCCGGACCTGCCTACCTCAACGAGCGTCTCAACTTCCACGTCCCGACACACCAGCTCCGCTCCGCCAACCTCGCCCTAGCCACCGTTCTCTGCATCCACCATACTACAGCCGGCGGCAGATCCTTCTCCCACCTCGCCACCAAGACCTGGAACTCCCTCCCCGTCATCGTACGTCTGACCAAGGACCTTCTGACCTTCAGGAAGCGTCTCAAGACGTGGCTTTTCGAGCAATAGCACAATCTTTCTTATCCACTCTAGGAGTGATAACCCTAGAGTGGATAGATTCCTTAAAGAGTTTGTCTGCATGTTGAAGCATACCGAGGAGCATGGAAAAAAAATATATATCCCTGTGTGTGGTTGTAAGGGTTTCAAACATGAAGTGCTGTATCATGCAGCTCAACATTATGAAAAGCAGCTGCATGAGCTATAACTTGTTGATAGGATGTGCCATCCTCTGGTGGCGAGGGTCATGCGAGGTACACATCTGGGTCGTTGGTCAACATGGGATCAGGTTCATATGTGTCCCATGGATCTGGGTCCTGCTTTGTCCCACCAAATCTCTTGCAGTAGGTGAAGGAGATGAAGGAAGAAGGATGGGAGATTGAGGTGAAGCAGGGGTAGAAGGTGGAGGAGGAAGAGGTTGAGAAGGCTTGGCAGGTGTGGCAGAAGTCTTGTCAGCTTTCTTTGGAGGTGGAGTAGTGTCCACAGCCTCTTGGAAGGATAATTTCCTCTTGAAAGTACAGGGGGGAAGCAATAATGCGCCCTGTAACATCCTGGGTATGGAGACAGAGCTGCAGAGCGTAGATAGTCTCCAAAATGGGTTCCACGTGAAGGGGTAGCTGAATACTGGCTAGGGTGCTTCTGCTCTGAAGATGTTGTGTCTGTGGATTTCAGCACCAAAGGTTTTGGTCAGTGCGGTTTTCTCAGCACCGAGGTGGAGGTGATAGTTGTTCTTGTTGGTACCAAAGTACTCGGAGACGAAGTTCAGACCAGAGTGTCTCGGGCCGAGGAGCCAGAGATCTAAGCCGAAGTTGGTGTATTTGGTCTTAGCTATTTTCAGTGTTAAGCTGGAGGGCAGAGCAGCCAGAGCAGTTTTTTTAGGATCCGACCTTGGCCTGGTGGCAGTGGCGGGCCGGTGACCTCTGTAAGGGGCTTTTTAACAGTCTTAGGGTGGGCAGGAGAGGCCACAGTACTCATGGGTTCCATGGATGTAACCTTGTGGCTTTCCATATCTGACTGGACGTCAGAGTCATGGATAGAGAAGGCCTCCTCTTCTTCTGGCTCCTCCTGAGCGTGTTCCTCTCCAAAGATTTGGAGAGGAATCGGTTGTGTGCCATCTCCAACCCATGAGCTCTTTGGTCCCAAAGGGTCTTCTTCGACCAGAAGGATTTGCAGGCATTGCCGGTAGCTTCTTGGTGATTGGGGGAGAGGCACAGGTTGCACACCAGATGTTGGTCAGTGTGGGGGAATTTCGAGTGGCACCAAGGACAGAAACAAAACAGCGTCTGTTCAATCAGAGAATGAGGAGTCACTCAATCCTGTGACTCGAATATGCTTCTTTGAAGAAAAACAACTTGCAACACTCCACACCCAACACTAGATGGCAGGAGAATGCAGAGCATGTGTATCTAAAGTCACACATACCATCAAACGTAAAATGTTCTGATAGTAGCACATATGTTGTAGATTCACATGCTGTGCAGAGACAGTCAAGGATTATCCACTCTTTCTCACAATGCCCTGGCTAGTAGAAATTAGCAGAAGAAAATGTAAATTATGTTTACAAAATGTTGTCTAGTTCTGTACAGTTGAACAGCCTGCTGATTACCTGAAGAAAGGGTGATTCCTCCCACTAGAAACAGTGCCATCCTGTAAATAATACTGTGTAAATACAAGAAAGGTGTCAAGTGTTTCCTTAAGGGTCACCCAAACTGGAGTTAAAACCATAAGTTGCTAAAACCTTCTGGAAATCTTAAGCCTTGATTGAAGAGTCAGAGAATAAATGATGAGTATGGCAAGCACCAAGCTCCCCCTAAAGGAACAGAAAAGAACGAAGAGCAAGACCCCATCCAGATAAGTATCTAAATGTCCAACAGAAGTTCCAGCTGCAAGAATAAAAAAAATGAATGCAATGAAAAATAGGGAATGAATGGGCTGGGATGCACCTATTGTTCAGGTAAAGCCCTACTGTTTTGCATCTATAGTGCGTGCTCTCATAAGAGCAAAGACACAGAGTCACTCATTGTGGGTCTTCTTGTTCCAGATCTCCTTACCAACTGCAAGGTTTCCAAAATGCTTCCATTGATCTGGCCACTCCAGTCTTCTGCTAATTTTGACAATGCAGCCGATGTTGCCAGAAGGTGGGCTTTTATAGGCGTGCTGTTCCTAAACATCAAGGACTGGACCATGGAAGGGTCTTGGATGGGATTATTTATTTTAAGGTTTTCATAAAGACTATGGCAACTGGAATTTTAAGTATTGGAAACACACTATTTATTTTGTAAGCTGGCTACAACAGGGGCCAAAGAAGCTCAAATTAATGTAAATGCCAAGCCTGGGTTTTGCAATGATGAATGCTTAGTGTAAAACAGTAGTTTAAACACCATTTCCACATTGTTACAAAGCATGTTCCCATGGTTAGAAGTAAAATCTCCTTCAGAAACTCCATATGCTATTTACAGAGCTGAAAATTACCAAATTCTGGGATCTGAGGTGCCAAATCACTGCTTGAGTGAGTGGCAACAGAGCTCCTTCTGAGAGCACAACAGAACCACTTCCTTAGGTCAAACTTCTTTTTGGGTAGAAACATTTTCTGGAGATATCATCCCTTTCTCCAGTCAGCCCCCCCCCCGACATGGTTTCAAGGCTCCTTTCAACCCTAGTACTTGTTTCAAAGTTGGTCATCTTCTGGAGTCTGACAAAGATGCTGGTAGTAAGGCCAAATTCATGTTTGTGAAAGTATAAATCCTAAAAGAAGTTTTTTATCTTTGGCACGCTAAGGTTCTTTGTACTCTAGGGATAAGAGTGGTGCCATTGCATTCTTACAATGGTTAGTGGCTTTGATACTGTTTCTCACCATTAACTATTGTGAAGAGCTCTTCATACAAATCATCCCTATCCCTTTTGGTGTCTTTCTCGAACTTGGTTCTCAAAAGGCCTTTCAGGTAACTTGGCCAGTAATGCATTTCTTCCCAGAGACAAACTGTATTTACATGCCTTATAGTTATACTCAGCTCTAGAAAAACAGAGATTGAGGCTATCTTGATAGTCCTTCCAAAAGAGTGCATTTTGCATTTCTACTTCCCACTCACTCCACATAGAGATTCATTCTCACATGACTTGGTAGCTCCGCGTGGAGATGTTTTTTGAAGCATCAAACACATTATTTGGTAGGTGGCAAGGTCTTGAAGTTTCTTCTCCATGATTTTGAGTTTTATCTTCCTTATGAAGTTATTGGACTGGGCATTCCCAAACAACATTGAACCAGATAGTGGAAACATTTAATTTAAAGTAATGAGATCACAAATCATTTGATGTTCAGGCAAAACCGAAAATGAAGATGACAAGAAAAACAAGTGGAAAAATTCAGACCCTATTACTAAATGACATGATAGTGCACAACAAGTTAATGTACAATGTGCAGGCTGTAAATGTACACTTCCTATGATTACAAACTATTGATGCTGGTATGGGACAGTTGACACAAAATATAATGCTACAGTTTTACATATTTAATATGCACTGATTATCACCCAATGCCAAATTGTTTGAGACTCAAAAAGAGTGTACCAGATTAAAAAATATTCAGACAATAAACTCACCAGTATCTCTGGATTTCCTTGTGACATGAAGGAACGAGACTGGCTCTTTGGAACAAGGGCTTTGACTATAGGAATGTCGTTGCTGATTCCCTAA
Source organism: Pleurodeles waltl (assembly GCF_031143425.1). Lineage (NCBI taxonomy): Eukaryota > Metazoa > Chordata > Amphibia > Caudata > Salamandridae > Pleurodeles > Pleurodeles waltl. The sequence continues at coordinate 1,896,430,069 of NC_090440.1, forward strand.
GAAGAGAGGAGAGGAAAATGTTCACATGATAAAGTAATGCAGAAGAACAAGTTACCTACCTTTGGTAATGCTCCTTCTGGTGCATACTCGATCTAAGTGCAGATTTCTCACCTTTTGAAATCCCCCAAGCACCAACCTCTAGCCATTGCTCCTGCATCCCGACACGTGGTGCCATCAGACTTTGTGGTAGTCTCACAACTCCTTTATACATGAAGCCACAGATCTGTATACATATGTCACCCCTAAGTTATGACTTCAGCTTTTCTTTTAAACTCTGACAGTGTGAGAAATCTAACTTGGTTCCCTTTTGGACCTCTAAAAGTCCACTCTGCTAAATGTGGAGGAGTGGTGAGGAATCCACAATTACATTGAGTGTCCACGGAAAAAGAGCTTTATCAAAGATAAGTAAATTGTACTTCTGCTGGATACTACTAACCACAAATTCTTCACTTTTTCAATAGCTATCAAAGCAGTATCTCCCTAAGGCTAGAATGTCTGAGTCGTGGAGTTACACCAGGATGTCCTTCAGGACTGAGAGGGCTGAGTGACTCTGCCCATAGACTTGAATGTCCAAAAGTAATGCCTAATGAAGGTGTGTATAGACACTCGTGTATCAGCCTGGCAGATGTCCGACAACAAAAGCCAACACCATATTTGTGGCCATGGTTCTGGTTGAATGATCTAGAAAGCCCCCATGAGCTTATTTTTAAGACCAGCGCGTAGCATGTTTTATGAACAGGATAAGCCACCTATTTGAGCAATGGGATTATTTTAAATTGTTACCTTTTCCATCCACATTATTGAATGGCTACTTAATTTCGTTGATTTTGTCTTTTGCCAACCATTCTTTGTCACCTGCACAATCTTGATTATTTTATGGACACTCCACACTTTGAGCACCTTTCACTTTATTTGTGCCTGTTAATTGGTATACCCAACTAAATATATAAGATTTATTTTTTTATATTTTTTTGCCATCTCTTTCTTTTCTTCTTGAATGCGATACAGTGATAAACAATACATTTTTATAGCATTATACTAATTATAGCACTGGATTTATGAATGATACCTTTACATTGTTGATTATATCAGTTATACCCCTGGTCCTTTTATGTTGACTCTTGTTGAGTGTGTTGTTGGCAAGGCTGGAGGCATAATTTGCAAATGTCTGAACAAAAGCATGTAGGACTGGAAAGGGAGCATTTGTAAAAGGGAGGCTGTAACTATGCTGAACCTGTAGAACTCACCTAATCTGAGATACCGAGATGCCAATTGGGCAAGTTAAAAAGTATTCTGCCTTTTACTGGCCATCCATGACCATGAGAATACAAATCTTAGTGGCTTGGAATCAGTTGTGGCAGAAAAAATGGAGGAGGACTTCTGTCCTAGCTCGTATCCACGGACTCTGTGACTACCATGTCCTCTGGGGCCACAAAAGGGATGTACTGTGTGTTGCATGGGTTGTGAGGACTGTCTCTGGCGATAGACAAGAATCTGCAAATATTCTCTAAACTTTTATATTTCTATTAGAATTGATGGGCCATAGATAGCAAACACAAACTGCAGGCCACAGCACTGCTGACTTTAAAGTGCTCCAACACAGAGTCAGCTTTCCATGCAGATCCCCAGAAAAATCCTGTAGCACACTTTCAATCATGGTGCCTCATCACGACATTTGTGATGCACGCCCAACAAAGTCAGTTGTCTCCAGATTTGCTCACAACACACACAAAGCCATATTCTGTTAAATTGTTTGAGCAAAGCATTCCTGAATTCATCAGGAATTGCCATCAAGATCTTGCTGGCCATACCCTAAAAAATCCAGCGTATGGTGTCCGAATAGGCAGACTGCACTCAGAGGCCTGGACGTGGAAAGTCTGGTTCTGAATGCATCAATGTGCTTTTAATCCCTATCTGGTGGAACATTGGGAAATGTGTGAGCTGGTGGTGCCCTGCACCACCAAGCAAGGTCACAAACGCTAGATTCCCAAGAGCAGGCCTCTGGTTCCCAGCCACAGAAAGGCTCACTGGGGGAGCGGAGCGAATCTTACACCAGGTCACCACTCTGTCAAAGTTTATTGGCTTACTGGGGGAGATGAGCGTAGCTTAGAACAGGTCACCATTAATGTCCCTGTCAAAGGTTAATTAAAGGCCAGTGATTTCTCTGAGGTAGCAGGTACTGCTGACTACCACTGCACAGGAAACACTTTCCTCTAAGGGGATCCTAGCGAAGTATCCAGGCAACTGACATTCTGTAAATCTGAATATAACCCAGCATCACCGTAAGGGGGTAGGAGATAATCCAGCTCCTCCTCATCATCCCTAATTTGAAGGCCCTGATCCGAATGAGGTTTATAGTATAGTAGTACTGGCACTGAGGACACATATAGGAATCTTCCCAATGTGGGGACTGCAACTTGGTTATCTTGTAGAGTGACATGGGCCTGTCATGGGCCAATGTCGGCTCTGGATCCGAAACAGTCATCAGTGTCAGATCCAGAGTGCCACTGGATTCTGGGCTGGTGCAATGGTGGAGGCATGGGTCGGTACTGGGGGGGAGGCCATAAGGATTGGTCAGTGCCAGGGATGGAGCTGCTGGGGGAAAGTCCCTCTGGGGGCCCTTGGAATTCATTGGGTCAATGGTGATTCAGCGAGAGCCAGCACCATCTGCAAAAGTTACAGCATGGCCTCCCTGAAGGCCTCCATCTGGTGCATAGTCAATGACAATCGAGGGATATCAGGGCATGTTGGTGCAATCTTTGAAATAGGCTGTGAGTAGGGTTAAAGAGGCGGAGTCTGGTTCTTCAAATGTTAAATGTGTGACTTCTCCCAGGAGTGCTGAGATGGTGTCGGGTCCCAGTTGGATTTACTACAGAATTGTGAACTGGAGCAGGACTTAAATCTGGAGCAGGGCCCCGACTTGGAGTGAGAGCAAGTCCGTTGTTTGGAGTGCGACCTGCCCAGTTTCTTGTTCTCAGTGACATAATGTATCGATTTCCGCTGCCTGCTGGCCTTTGGGTTCATCAGTGAGCATTTCTGGCAGAACTCTGAGTCATGTCTAGACCATAAACACCACAGGCAGATGTGCGGAATCCTAGCTGACATCTGCATCCTGTAGTTGTGACGCAGTTTGCAGCTTGCAGTTTTTTTTTGGGAAGGAGGGAACATTTCCCTGGCACACTGTGTGGAAAAACGAGTTTGCAGTCAGTGAAACGACGACAATAGTTTTCCCAGGGTACAGAGAGAAAGTAATGTATGTCAGTGTGCAGGGGTGGCACCCACATACGTTTTGTACCGTCACTTCTGATGAGAAGCTGCTGCTGAATCTGATGGCGTCACATATTTGCAAACAGAATCAACTGCTTGAAAAGTTCCAGAACTTGTTTGGTGCAGGGGAGGATTTAAAAAGTGAGGAATCTATGTACAAACATCCATAGGACCAATAAATTTGCTAAGCAAACAGATGAATGGGCTGAAGCTTGAAGAAGACAGGGCTATAAGAACATCAGGAGCTCCCCTTACAGGAAACTGTGTCTGACAGGCTGTTAGACCTGGAAGTGGAGTCAGTCACATGGCAAGTGAATTTAACGTATGACTGACTTCCTCAATCCAACCACCCTATCACATTTTCCCTGCACAGGCCAAACAGCGTCTGGTTGGTGTGAGTGCATGTCCCTATTCACTGTGACTCAAAATGTAGGACCGTGCATGTTGGAATGAGAGAAAGGGAAGAGGTATGGAAAAAAGGGAGTGCATCTGAATAAACAAATGTAGGAGGGTGTTTGTTAAACTTTCGAATAATTAATGTTATCATATCAGAAATTAATTTTAAGTGCAGCTGGTAACACGGGTTATGATCTAGTTCTTCAAAAAAAAAATTCAATTTTTTAAATGCCGGAGGATCAAATTCTGGAGATAAACCCTAAGACTGCCTGTCCGTTTTTTAAACTTAGGCACGGTCAACAGAGCAGCAAGTTGTGGCCCTCGGTATCTAGGAAGATTTATCGACTGGCCAGCTTCTGAACATATTCAGAGTCGCTGTAGAACATCCCTTTGTGGGTAGACATACGGTAAAACCATTCTGGGGTAAATATTGTGTGACAATCCCTTGTTGGTAAATACTATGAAACCTTGAACTGAAGTTGTGCATCAAATGGAAGCCGATGGAGAGACTTTAGAGATGGCTGGGTGTGCAATAGGATTTAGGTGCGAAAATCAACCTGGCTGGTTCTCATAAGATCACTTAAGGCGGCTGATATTAATTGATGTGAGCAGAAAAGCTTAAAAAATGATGCTCAGGAAACATGTTGGCTAGCCTCACGTACCAAATAAGAATTTCAAAACTTGCGTGACCACATTTTTGGGAGACTGCATGAACAAACAGCTGTTTTAATAAACCACGTGTACGTACTTCTGTGTCGCTTTAGAACACACACAATCATCACCAATAGTCTCCTGGCAATTAGCAGGTTGACCAGTGCTTTACACAGTGACACGTCACCACTGAGCATTCAGGTTAAGATGAAAGATTTGAGATACAAAGAAAGGTATCAGTGGCTAAATATCACACAGTGTCAAATAGGGGAATTACAAATACCAGTGTCTAATGGACCCAACGTCAACCCTTTTACAACAAAAGGCATCAGGGAAGAAATATGGATTCTTAGTTAAATGTAAATATGTAATTTTTTTAAAAATGTGTTCCGTTTTTGTGTGATGCATATTGTATTTTCAAGTGGTAACTTCGCATAAAAATTACTTCTCTCGTATTAAATCCACCTCAGTCCAGGCACGGCTACACAGATGTGTTTCCTCTCGGGGCAGTGCTGTAAATGCCACTGAATGAGAACAGCAAACATGAAGCAATAGAGAAAGAGAGGGCAGAGCATGCTTTATGTACTTAGGATTTCCTTGATTTGCAAGTACTGACCCGACTCGAGTATCTACATAACTCTAATAACCCAGTTTGCCTGCAGCTCTTAACGAATATCCCCCAGCTCTTACAATAATCAGACCGCACTAAAATAGTGTTTTTCTTACAATGCAGCCAGAGGCTGAGCTGTGTGTGGGTGAGAGGGTGACTGCTGCCTCCTGTGTTGCTGAGAGGCAAGATGGATCACAATACCTTTTCCTAAGGTACTGCTACTGGCTGCATGAGTGGTCCAAGCCAGAGCTAAATGGGGTCGGTGAAACTCCCTGCCACCCATCATAATAACAAAGTCCCTCTAAGTTTTACCTCAATGAAGAAAGACTTGAGCTCAGTGAGGTTCTGGAACAGGTTGAAAGTTGCGGTTTCGACTTTGGTTTGCCTCTGCACGGCTTCCTCAGTAGAGAGACGGACAGGGTGAGGCTCCTGCATTAACATTTTTGGAAACAAAAAATAACATAACACATTGTGCATCTCATTACTCGAAATTCGAAAATAAAACAAAGTTTAATTGCTTCAATATTCGACTGCAGGAACATAAGACACTAAAGTGTGAAATACACATTGTGCCCCCAAGGTGGCCAGATCTCCAGGATACCCAAAAGTAAAATTAATGGGATCAAAACACAAAACAACAGAGAATGTGAATATGCCCATCTACCTTCCTGTTAGATATGCTAAAAACCTGACAAGAGGGAGCACTGCAGTTGAACAAAGCAGGATACGATAATCTCATTCGTTCCTTGTGTGAAAGTTAGTCATAAACAAAGTAGACGTCTCATTGAACATTCATGTTAAAGATAGCAAAATGGCACGGCCAAGAGGATGAAAGTCTGAGGCCTTGGTTACAAGTAGCAAGATAAATGCAATGTTTGTTACAAGGCCCACTGGAATAATATGATGTGGTGTTTCACATGGTGATGCTGAAAGTGTCGGAAATCTCTGTGTGAAAGATAGGGGGCGGGGAGACATGCAGGAATCCATGAGGGCAAACACTATATTAAACCAATTTAATAAAAACTCCAGAATTTCACCCCACTGCTTAACCTCGTGCAAACAAGTACTGAAATATCCCCCAAACAGTGTGGAATGGAAACTGCTGTATGAAAGTGTAAGGCTAGGACAGTACACAGGCATCCCCATCTCCCACGACCCAGCCCTAGCCTCCTTTCGCAGTAGGCACACACTTCCTTGAATCTTAATAAACGGGGCTAGGAATCCTGCATAAAAGGAAGAGCTGGAGGATGTTTATTTAGTGATAGGTTATTATTACAAATATTTGTAGAACGCAATACCCCGAAACGTATATAATATTTAAAAAAAATATTAGAACTTACATTAGGATTTCCAGTCACTAGGAAGAACACGGGGCTGTAAACAATATCATGCAAGTACCACAAGATCCTGGGTTGTAAGGAGAAGGTAACCAGTGTAAGATTAGCTGTTTGTGGTTCAAATTTCTTTATTGAATTTTCAATATAAGAAATAAAGGGTGACACAGCAACCGCCAATCTGAAAGAAGAACAATCGCCCCCCCCCCCCCCAACACACACTAAGCCTCCCAGTGTGCCTGGATAGGTAGTCTGGATATCGGAACCACTTGCTGGACCAGGTCATAGAGGCCGGAAATTATATATTTATCCGTCATCTTCTTGAGCAACCATTGTTCTTAATTTCTAAGGGGTCTGCGTGTCTTCTCTCGAATCAAGGGGTGTGTCACCTAGTGACGGATCTGGAGGTAGTGCATCCTCTCTATCTCAGATAGATAATGGGTGTCCCTCAGGCTCTCAAGTAATCCCTCTTCATCAAACAGGTGTCCGATGGAGCAGCATGTTGGGGACATCCAAGGATGAAAGGCTCTCTGGTCCAAGCCCGGTGTGAATACCGGGTTCCCCACGTTAGGCGTCAAAAGGGAGGGGAAGGAGGTCAAGCCCCTAATTGGTGCTACTTGTTCTCATACCTTTAAAGTTGCTCTGATGACAGGGGAAGAGTACAGTCCACATGGTCTGTGGCAGCGCAGCAGGAAGGGGATGTTCCAGAGGGAGGTACTAGAGATTTCACGGTCCATAGACAGCCAGTGCTTATCCGACTCTGGTCGGGACCATTCAACCAAGTACTGAAGTTCGGTTGCTATGTAGTACTGCTGGATAGCTGGAATACCCAACCCCCTACTCCCCCCCTCCTCAAATCCCCCCTACCCACCTTGGCAGAGGTTGGTAAGACAACAGCCAGGCCATCCTAGGCTTCCTTCACGACCATATGAAGCAGTGAATTTCACCTTGCAGACCCTGAATCACACCAGGTGGGGGCTCTACTGGCAGCACCTAAAACAGGAAAGGGGCCCTGGGAAGGACCGACATTTTAATGACGGCTATTCTGCCCAGCCATGAGATAGGGTAGAGTCTCCATTGGGCCAATTATTTTTTAATGTTCTGAAAAAGGGTCTTTATAATTTATCTTTAATGTCTCTGAGACTGTTGTGGCTGTCTGGATGCCCAAGTATGGGATGGATTGTGGCTCCCACTGGAACGGGTACTGCTGAGCCAACGAGGCCACCGTCTCCGGCAGAAGCATAAGGCTAAGAGCCTGAGACCTCAAAAGGTTTACCTGGAAGCCTGACACCTTCTGAAGGCCTCTGCCTCTCTCAGGAGGACAGGGAGGGCCCTCAGCCGGTCGTCCAGCGCAACCACCACATCGTCCGCATAGAGTGCCATAGTATACTCTTCTCTGCCAAAGTCGGCACCCTAATTTCTAGCTGTCCCTTACCCCTTGTGCAAAGGGCTCCATATAGAGAGCAAACAACAGGGGGATAGCGGGTTCTGCGACCAATAGGAAATGAGGTGGAGTTCACTCTGTTGACTCTAACTGAGGCCCTCGGGTGGCTGTAAGTGCTCGCTATCCAGACTCGGAAACAGGGTCCGAAGCCAAAATGCTCCAACGTAGCCAGAAGGTGCGAGCAGTGGACTCGGTCAAACGCCTTCTCGCCGTCAATGTTCAGCAGCATTAGGCCTCTTCAATGCGCTGTGCTTTTTCTAGAATATGCATAATCCACCAGGTATTGTCCCCACACTGCCGGTGTGGAGCGAAGCCAGCCTGGGTCTGGATCCACCAATCCAGGCATCAGCGGATTCAAACAGGAAGCAAGGATACCCATGAGCAATTTGATATCCACGTTGAATAGGGAAATTGGTCTGTAAGACCCACATTGTATGGGGTCCTTCCCAGGTTTAGGGATTACCACAATGGACGCCTCTAACATGGAGGGCGGAATCGTGCCCATTCCTGTGATAGCCTTAAAGAGGCGGGTCAGAATCGGGGCAAGGCTCGTACAAAACGTTTTATATAACAGGCTTGGTAAGCCGTCTGTTCACAGGGATTCCAAGGCTTCCAGTTTGGTTCTTGCGGAGATTACCTCCTCTATCCTGATCAGGGCATAAAGCAGGGCCACCTCTTCAGCCGATAGTTTAGTAATGTGGGCCTGTCGAGAGGCGTCCGGGCTGGTCTGCTGGGTAGAGTAGAGGTCTTGATAAAGCCCACAGAAGACAGAAGCAATTTGGGTATCATTCACCACCTCTGTCCCATCCTGAGTCTTGAGTACTTCCAACGCCGTTGTCTGCCTCTGAACACGGAGTCTATTAGCCAAGAGGCGTCCGCATCTGTTGCCACCTACATAAAAGGAATGGTGCAGTCGAAGTGATGCATATTCCATTCTGTCAATGTCAAGGCCCGCCAGCTGTGCCCTGGCTGCCCCAAGCTGTTTCCAAATTCTTGGGCCCCGGTTCTCTTGTGGATCCTCTCGGGTTCCAACTCCTGTTGCTGCAATTAGGCCCTTTTTACCACCAAATTGTGTTATCTGCCACAGATATCACAATAAATTCCTCTTTAATTACTGCTTTCAGCATTTCCCACAGTAGGGAAATAGATGTGTCTACTGTGTCAATCTCTAGAAGGTGGCAAAGGCTTTCGTTACCTGTGCCACCACATCGGACCGCTGAAGGAGAGTAGTTCTTAACCTCCGAGGGCAGTGAGACTGCTGCGTAGTCTGATAGTGCACAAGGCTCTATGTCTATCTCCCTTAGAGTCTGCTGGGTCTCCTCCAGGCCTATGAAAAGATCAAGGCGAGCATAAGTCTTGTGCGCATGAGAGTAAAAGGTATAATCTCTAGTCGCAGGGAACCTACACCTCCATAAGTCCCGACGACACAACTCCTCCAACTACCCAATTCCCGCTGGTGGAGGAGCACCCGTCACATTGAACCTGGAAATCGACCTAAGGCATTGTTAAAGACAATGTTAAAGTCACCCCCTATGAGCACCTGTCTGTCTTGCGTGGTCTCGTGGTCATGACCTCGGCCAGCGCTCGATGAACGAACGCCTCCTGGCCCTCACTGGGCCCATTTGCTGACTCCATCACAAACTCAAAGTCTCAAGTGGATCCTGAATGTTAGCACGCAACCCTTTATTTCAGCTATCTTGTCTCCCACTTTCAAGCAGAAGGAAGGTGAGGCTAGGATTGCCACCCCGGCCACCTTGGCATCCAATGAAGAAAAATACTGTACTGGAACGGATCTTGAGCGGAGCCTATGAATACCTGCAGGGAGTAAGTAGGTAACTTGTAGGAGGCATACATCAGCCAGTGTAGGAGAGGACAGCTCTGCGCTTGGTTGGGTTGTTCAACCCCTTAACATTAAGGGTGACTATCTTAAGGGTTGTTTTAGGGAGGGCAAGTGAGGTATCACTGCACAGTTAATGCCTCTACGTGGCTGGCCTCCCTGGCAAGTGAGGGCGCTCCTCCAGCTACAGCAGGCTGTAGGCTTCCTTCAAGGAGCCCAGTTGGTGTCATTTGCCCTCCCATCAGAAGATGAAGGGGTGGCCCCAGGAATAGGAGACCCCCTTGTCTCTGAGGTGAGAGGTCACTGGGTAGAAGTCTTTCCCCTTTTGTAGGGTGATTGCTGCCAAGTCCTGATATAGGCCACGGAACTACAGCGTGTGTTGCTCTCTCGTCAACCTGAGTATGCGTTCTTTGAAGGGGAAATCATGGATGCAGACCAAACTATTCACAGGAGGCACATGGGAGGGCCTCGGCGGGCCCACCCTGTGCACTCTGTCTATCTATATGACCTGACGTATAAGATGATATCTTCCTCCTCGGCCCTCTTTGGCATTGCACGAATGTGGCTATTTCGCCTAAAGCAGTTCTCCAGGTCCTCTGTGTGGGCTTGCAGTTCTAGCTGTTGCTCCTGCGGGTGAATTATCTTCTGCTGGAGTTGCACTATCTCCTCGTCTCGGCTAGTCTCAAGCTCTTCCAGGGTGGCCACCCTCTCTCCAATCTCCTCTAGCTCCCAACCCACCTCCTTCAAATCCTGCAACAAATCCCTCTTTACCGCCCTCAACGATGTAAGTAAGCCCTCCAGTAAAGCATGTGTGATAGGGCCCTCTCCCTCCTTGTCCGTGAGCCCAGGCTTCCCAGGAGTAGAGATATCAGCGTGGCTTTACCCGCTGTGGGCCTTGTCAGCATTTCTTTCACTGATCTGCCCTTCTTGGATCGTGCTGTGGCCATCACCACCCACTCCCAACTACAAACTCTGTCGGACTCCGCTCCACACTTCCTCTTCTCTGAGATAGCTATGGGAGCACCAGTCAGCGGCCCGGGCAGTGTCCACCAGCTGTGTCCTCGACCTCAGCAGATCACCACGTGTGGACAACTGCCAAGCCTCTCCGCTTAGAGATCCTCAGCCAGGCTGGTCGCAGTCCCGATCCAGGACTGGGCACATCTGGCCCATAGTCGTCAGCTGCACTCATTTTAGGGGCTCACTATAGTCCATATGTTTTAGATCTTCTCACCATCTGGGAGCGGATGGGGGCCACCAGCGGCTCCCCTGACCTCCCCTCCCCGACCTCTGGCAGGTGTGAGGGGGTCCGCTGATCAGCAATCACAGGAGCCTGCCATCATGCAGCCCGCACCCAGCTCACTGCTCTAGACCGGTCAGGGGCTCCACCACCAAAGGTCCCCGGACGTCCTCTCCTAGGCCAACCCCTGAAAGAATTACTGCCCGACTGTTGCAGGGCTTAGGCCCGCCTCAGTCCGCCATGTCTCTTCTGGGGCAAGCTGGTCAAGGGGCCTGACTCATCGCGCGATGCCCACTGAGCGTTGGTCAGGCCCGCGCCGTGCTTCTACGGCCTGATCACTGGCACCATGAGGTGTTGCAAAGCCTCTCAGTCCTGAACACCGCCAGCCTCTTATCTCCTTTCCCCTCACCAGTTAGCTAAGGGGTGCAATTCGCCACCTCCAGTCAGGGGGCCCCCTGCCTCCATCCTCCGTCGCTTGCAATGTAGTCTGCTTCTTTGTTGCTGTGCCCGCCGCTCACTCAGGCCTAGCAGCAAGGCTCCGCAGGGCCAACAGGGACTGGTGCCTCTCAGCCGGGCAGCCCCGGGCATCTCCTCTGCCCGAGACTGGTCACTTCTGGATTGTCCCACCGACATCCTCTTCTCTGCGGAAGCCCCCCCATCCTCCCTTTTGGCTCCAGGTTGCAGTTTCCTTGCTGCCATGGCAGGCCTCTAGAGCCCGATGGGCACCGCCACCTTCCTGGACCCCGGGTCCTCTGCGCGTCGGGGCTCCGCCCACCTACCTCCTTCCATCAGTTATCTAAGGCCACCCCTGCGTGGCCGATGTGCTCTCCAGACCAGGTACGGTGGGGGGCTGTGCATGAATGCACCCCTGGGGGCCAGCGACCGGGAGAACGTGCAGCAGGAAGGCAGAGAGGGGTGGGAGTCCGTCCTACCTATCCGCCATCTTGGATCCGCCCCCAGGTTAGCCGTTTAAAGGTGGTATGCAACTAGGTGAGCCTCTCTCGCCTTGTAAACTGTGAGATCAGCAGTTTTCCACAGGCAGAAGGTTTCAGGCTCAGGTGTGAAACAGTTGAAAGCCTGTTTTAGCAGTCTCAATTTTCTTTGTATGTGGAATCTCTAAAGTGAGGCATGTGTGCTGATCGAATGGGATAGTGGGTGAGGCACCTGTAAGAAGAGGAATCCAATGGACAATGTGTGTAAGGATCGCTGGTTTAATAATTGTTCCCTTCCAAGTATCAAGTGCCATATACACATGCAAGTAAACTGGATGTAATATTCAACCCCAAGCCACTGGTTTTGCTTTAATGGCCAAGCTGGAAATTTGGTCTGGAACTGTCTTTAGTATGGCTGATCTCAGCTACAAACTCAATAAACTCATTATGATTAGGTATATGATCCTACTATTGTTTCCCTGTGATTATTAATATGGTAGCATTCTGTTCTTGGCTGAAGCGCATCTTGACCATGCTCCAGAACACAGTGGAATCTCTTTTTCCAAGGCGAATCGCAGTACCATTCTTTCTTTTTAATCTTTCTATGACTTTAAATTCTGCCTATACTTAACAAACTCTAAGATAAGCATCTATTTGGAGGTCACTCCTTAAAATCTGCCATTATGCTTTACCAACAAACCAAGGTTCCAATTAAATTATATGGACTGGTGCACTATTTTTGGAATCTAGATTGAATTTTGAACAAATTGAAAGTAAAGTACTAAAAAAGTGCTAAACATACTGACCTTAGTCTCAGTTCATGCATTATGAGTCAAGATGGACTTTGTTATTTAAATTAGAAGCTGAATCGATGAAGATTAAATTATTAGATACATAACTTAATAGATCAGGGTACTTCATTGTTTCCTGCAATGTGAAAGATTAGTTAATAGATTAATTTGAAAAGAGTGTAAAAAATGCAATTGTTCGTTGAATATATGAAATATGTAGTTGGTAAAAAAAAAAAAAAAAATCACTTCTGCTCTTGTCAAACTGAAACCATCCATGGTCTCTCAGGTTATCTACTGACACCTACTTATCCAATTATTTGTGTAAGAATTATTTTAATGCAGGGAGGTAAGTTAGTCCTTGAAGTAGTTTCTTACACTGACCGGGCTTTTGTCACTGCAATCAGAGAAAATCAGACGATTTAGCATTAGTATTGTTGTGTCCTAGATTTTAATGTGAATGGAAAGTTCATTGAAAACCTATGCTAAATCAGGCTAAAATTAAAAAGGTGACAGAGGGTATTCAACTACTTTTAAAGTGTGAATCTCAAAACTATTTGCATTGAGTTGGGACATTTTCTACAAGTGTGTATTAAAAAAAACAGGGCCATGTTTTCTTACAAAATAGTTGTATACTGAATGTATAGTGGTCTTATGGATGCCTATGTCTCAAAAATAGTTTTATTAATAATAATTATAATAATCTTATTTGGCATCACATCAGTCAACGGTTCTGATGCCACCACATCGACCGACTTTCACTCATGCCATCTGCAGAGGTCGACAGAAGACAGCTCTTTCACCACTAGTTTTTATTACTTTTTACTGTTTACTTTATGCAACTGAAGAATACCATTGAGTAACTTGGTTACATACGGTATAATCATGTTGATGTCATACAGACAATATTGAGTCTGCCCTCTTGAGACACTGAAAAAGCGGAGTCATTTCCACTTTGTAACATGGACATTGACATGTTAATAAACTACAAAAAGTTAAAGCTCAATCCTACAAAAACTGAAATACAAGTAACTGAGGAATCCTAAACTGTAGCCAATATATTGTAACCTCCGTCCCATTCCCGTCTTGACCGTTAAGAATCGTTCTAACCATTGTCCCATTCCCGCCTTGACAGTTAGGAACCGTTCTTTGAAGTTACATGACTCTGCAACATCTAATGTTTTTATCTGTTGCTTCACATTCCAGGGTTAGTCACGTCTCTTCACATACTAGGGTTACCCTCACGTCTATGCTGCACAAAACCTCATTATGTTCAGCTGCATCATGAGAAAGGAACCATCTCTTCCTCTTTCTTAAAATCTGCTAGTCTGCCCATGGGATGTAAAAGTTAAACAGCATGTGTTCTGAAGGGGAGGCACTGTTGTGAACAAGTCATCCTAGCCATTTGTGCATTACAATGACATCTAGCCCCATAGAGCACATCTAAAAAACTCTTCATGTTAGGAGCCCACCTGTATGTTCCCACAAGATGCCTGATGTCTGCTCAAGCTTTTCTGTTGAAGGCATAAAGGACTAACACAATTATGTACGGTGGTAGACCATTTTCTACCTAATACCATGACCTTTGAAATCTCTTCCCTTCCAACATTGCTCTGTTTAAGACAAAAGGGGAGTCAGGTAGCATCTCAAAACTCCCAAATTGAAAAGTTAGGTTGTGCTGTTGCAGTTACAGGAAAGTGCCAAGAGGTCATGTTTGGTGATGGCACCATGACAAATGCTCTTTAACATAACATAACAGAACATAAAATAATTAGGAAAGTGCCCCTTTTGACATGGTTACCCCCACTTTTTGCCACTGGAACTGGGGTTCTTTGACTGAAGGTGCACTGGGTTCCTGCTAACCAGGTCCTCAGTGCCAATGCTCTTTCCCTAAAATAAGGAAAAAGGTCTAATTGTATAGAATTGGCAAATACTTAAGCACCGCTTTAAGTCCCTAGTAAATGGTACCCCTGGTACCTAGGGCCTGGGTACTAAAGAGGGACTATATGGACTGCAGCATGTATTGTGCCACCCTAAAAGATTCCCCTACAAATTGCATTCAGCCTGCCATTGCAGACTGTGGGTCATGGTGCAAACCATGAGTAAAAACACACCATGGCACGCTGATTGTGTGCCATGCTCAAGTCACTGCATTTAATATACGGAAGGCAGGCCTTAGAACCCTAAGGTAGGGTGCAGTATATTTTATGTGAGGACATAGCTGTATGAGCAGATATGCCCCTGTGATGTCTAGTTTGATTACTAGATATTTCAAGTGAACAGGAAAGCCACCTTACGTTATGCACTGGGCACTGATCATTACGAGTAAACCAGCTAACTAATGGCTTCACTGAAAACTATGGTGTTTCGTATCAAACATCTTATCTTAATAAATCCATGCTGATGCCAGTATTGGATTTATTATGACATGCATCCAGAGGGCACCTTACAGATGACCCCTGAAAACCTACTAGTTATCGACCAGCCTGCCACCACAGATGAGTTTCTAACCCCCTGGAGCCTGCTCTCTCAGAGGCCAGAAACAATGCATACTCCAAAGGAATGGGTTATCAGCTCCTCCAGCAGAATAGCTAGTGAATCTGCATACCAAGGCCAGGGACTTGCAGCCTTTGATATGCAATTCTGGCTTCTTGTAGACCTGGGAGATGCCACCCCCTGCCCTGAGGCCCATTTGGCACCAGGACAAGCGGGATATTAGCTATGCCAGTAAGTGTGTTGCACTAACAGGCTAGGCACACACCTAAGGTAGCCTGCCTGATGTGCTCCATGAAGGAAGGGTTCCACCATATTGTTTTTGGTGGAATTAGGAATTTTGGGACAGGGTTATGCCCACTCCCCACAGAAAGTGGTCATATAGGGGGGTGTAGTGACCTCAGGGGGAAGTAGCCCATTGGCTACTACTCGACACTCCCCTTAAACGCCCCTAAATTAAGTATTTAGGTGCGCCCTCGACACTGGGGCTTTAGATTTGTCTGACTGAAGAAGAAGGAGGACCAAGAAGTGTCACTGAACACAAGAAGCAAGGACCAGCCTGGACTTTAGGCACCAAACCCGGCCTACCTGCTGCTGTCCCGAAAATCGCCCAGACCTGACTTGTCCTGCAGCTGTGCATCTCCCAAAAGCCTCGTAAACCAGCTGGCATCTCCCTTGGAGTGGGCGAGCCACTTCCCTGCAACTTGCAGGCACCAACTGTGACGTCGGTCCACCAATTTGCTGACCACCGGGTCTACTTACGCAGTAGCCATCATGGAGGAGGTCACCCTGTTCCAGGAGGACAGACCTGTCTCCCCACAAAGTCTAGAGATGCCAAGCCCACCAGGAGTCACCTTGCACCAACACCTGAGGTATCAGAGCAGTTGCAAGCACCAAGGTTTGTTTGTGTCTGAGCCAGTCGCCACCACCGCAAAAAGAGGACCTGCACCTGAGGGACAACGTAATCGATGAGGCTGCCCACGAGAGTTGACCAAATGTCTGTTTTTCTTCCCCCGCTGCAGGTCTAACCCAACACCATGAGTACCCTTGATGCACAGGACCAGCCGACAAAAACCCTCTGCACTTTAGCACCATGGCCCAGGTCCAAGACTATCAACTTTGCCTCTTTGCTACCAGGACCCTCACGAACTGAGTCCCCCGTTGGTAGCTCTTGCACTTGTCCCAAGGTCCCCCTATGAAGCCTGTTTCTAGGAGGCCCCCATCTTCGCCAACCATTTAGTGCACAAGGCATCAACTCGTTCAGCACCTCTGCACCTGGACTCCCCAGGGCAGGTAAAACCAAACTGCAGGTCTCTCTTGTGACCTTGCCCCGCTAGCACTCTACGACCTAAAGGGGACCCCTGAGATACCTCTGCTAGTACTCGTATGCAGCATATGTTTCTTCACTGATTGAAAAGCATTATGGCATAAAAACGCATTTGTGAGATTTACTTACCTCGCTGTGCAAAGTAATATTTGGAACAGTACTGACCTTTTTCTGAAGATTCTGGTGTCTCAAAATAATATAAAACTGTTGTGTTTTTTCTAAAATTCGTCTTGAGTTTCTTCTTGAGTGTGTATCTCATTTATTGATTCTGTGTTGAACAAATGCTTAGCACTACCCTCTGATAAGCATTAACTGCTCGCCCACATTACAACAAAAGAGAGCATTTAGGGTTATTACTTTAACCTCTAACAACCGATAAGGGTTCACCTATACTATCAGCATAACAGGTTCCTAAAATAACACATTGAAGTGACTAAATATTTTTCCAACATCGCTAGTCTTTCAAATCCTCAATTGTCCTAGACACGGATGAGAGAAATCAGAGAACTACCAGGTGTGCAAAAGAATAATAGGATACAGGAGTTACAAAACAACAAACAGTATTCACAGGTTATTGGAAAGATGCTTCTTCCAAAACCTAGAGTATCTCCTTATGCTCTCAATGACCCTGCAAGGGCCAGGCGCTATTTCCCTAATCGCAAACAATGACAATGAGGTCACTTACTGTATTAGGTAACAAGAGAGGATGCAAATATATATATAATTTAAAAGACATCCTTTATAGGATGATTACTTTGCATTTTTATATCAACAAGAAAGAAGAAACAACAACAAAGGCCATGCATAACCACATCATAGGAAGCAGCGGCATGAATGAATAAAGTGCACATATAAATCCATGGTGGAGTAATATACAAAAGGCAGTGCCCAGTAAAGGATACCTGCGCCAGGGAACAATCCTGCAAGTGTCATATCACATAAATATCAAGCACTGGAGAAGCCGGACAAACTGTCATCCTCTGCAGAGGGGGCCAGCAAAGGTCTAAAGGGTCTAAGAGATCGGCAAGCAGAAACTCCCCATGACTCGAGATCATTTCCCAGTTTGTTGTCATGTCTACATATTTTTAGCCGAATCTCCTCTGCCAACGCTGGTTCAGCAACACCCCCCTCCCAACTGTCCAGACTAGGACTCACAGTTTCCATCCATATGATTGCCACTTGGCGTTGAGCAGCAGGAGCAGATGTAGGAACTTAAACACCATTTTCAGACCTTTACTTTTTCAGACGCCGCCCAAAACGCAAGTGGTGGGGGTCTGCTAGGCATGGGATAAGAAAGACTGCCAACACCCGAGAATCAAATGAACTGGCAGGCAATTCCATGTCAAATGTAGAAAAGATGCAGCAGGGGTAATGAGCTGGTCTGTATGAGTCCATCTTATGCAGAATTAAGGGGTTTATGCAAGTGTGGTGAATAAAACTGAAAAGTGTGAGTTTGAATCTGCCATTGCTCGAACTGGACTTTACCAAGCAGCACACTGCAGTCCACTGCAAATCTTCAATATATATCCCCATCTCCCTATCCCAGGCCGCCCTGCGAGGGGTGGGAGGAAGGTGGGTCCGGTCAACTGTGATAGCTTTGTAAAATAAGGAAACTAAATGAGGCCTCCCTCCCCCAAATCCATCTAGGACCGGAAGGTGTTTGAAATGCCAGGGGCTGCCAGGAACAATGTCCATTTTTCTTTAACTATATCTGTTAGGCTAGCGTGTTGCAAAAATTGTCCTGCTAACCAGTTTAAACTGGTCTGGGTGGATTCAAATGAGATAAACTCCTCTTTGGGATAAAGCGTCTCACAACCATCCCCGCTAGGCAGACATGTCCAGCAAGGCTGTGAGCACCCTAATGGCCGGTAGATCCCAGAATACTAAATCCCTGCAAAGGGGCCTTTTTCAGCACCAACTTTACAGAACGCTACCATATTCAGGCAGTTTGTGGAACTAGACAAGTGACATGCCTAGCACCTCTACCGCCCGCCATCACGATCTCAGGAAGAGTAAAACCTCCAGGGGTCCATTAACAGCCTCTTCTCCCAATTGTCCCTATCTGTGAGTCAATGCGCAGCATGTTGCATTTGAGATGCCAAATAATATTGTTCCAGATTTGGAACTGCCACCCCCGTCAATGGCCAAAAAAGAATGTCCCTAGCTATCCTACTGCAGCCACCCACCCAAATCTGGGAGGAAAGTATGGTATGCAACTGCTGAAACACATCTGATGGAAGACAGACAAATGAGTGTTGAATGGAGTAGAGGCCCCGTGGCAAAACGACCATTTTAAAGATAGCTACTCGCCCCATGAGGGAAAGAGGAAGAGGTTCCAGATTTAGACTGAGGACACAGACTCTTCATGTCCTGAATGATGTTGTATTGTGAGCATTTCTGTGCTGTGTGTGCCACCATCACACCGAGATAGCAAAATCTATTGGTTTGTCACTGAAGGGGCAACACTAGCAAGGACTCCAGAGTCCGGGTAAGGAGAGAGCTCAGAGGGAACTTAATCCATAGGAGTGAGATTTCCCTAAACATGTCCAAACGTTCCAAGAGCAGGGGCTGGGAGCGCCTAGGTGCCGTCAAAAAGAAGAGGGCGACATTGACATAGAGGGATAACAGATATGTAACGTCACCTATTTAATCCCCAATTGTGCCATCACCTACTGCCAAATTCTCATATTCATATACCGAAGACGCATCCGGGCTCTAAATTACCATCCAATGCCCACTGCACTCAGCATCTGCATAAGTACTGCCAGTCAACCATGGAGAGATGGCGAGCTCATCCTCCCCACCCTCCAATATGAGTAAAGCATGTGTTAATCTCCGGAGACTTAACCCCGCTGATCTTTCTGGATTAAGCACGTAATCACCAGGTATAACCAGAGGGCTAGAGTTTGCAGAGCACTTTTCCATCTGTGTTAATCATGGTTAACAGCCTATGGAAGGTCTGGTACGATCTGTCAGAGCCTGGCTTCAGCATCATCGAGATGCTGCCTTCATGCATGGACTGAGGAAGTATACTGATACCTTTGGCCTCAAGGTAAACCTCCAGCATATGCTGGGTGAAGCAGAGGGAAACAGCCTGATAAAACTCCAGTGGGAAACCATTGCTGACCAGGATCATTCTCCTAGGCAACTGCTGCAGCAGCACCCAGACCTCTTCTAATGCGAGATCGGCCTCAAGGACATGGATAGCTCCCTGATCCAGCCAGGGAAGTGCTAAGTTAGTCAGGAATGTATGTATACGGACTGGGTCTGAAGGGTGAGGGCTGTGATATACGTTCTCCAAATTAGTTTTGAAAACATCCACTATCCCCCTCTGTCTGCATACATTCCGGCCCTGTGGAGTCTTATGGTGAATTATGGGGTTGATAGGTATTTCCCATCTTAGGATACATGCCAATAACCGTGCAGATCAGTCCCCCTCTCTGTGTAAAGGTTGGCGGTATGATTTCAATGTGTATTTGTCCCCCAGATCTGCTACATGTTGTTGCACTTCCAACTCCCTCTGCCTACCAGCTGGGCAGTCCGGGGAGAGCCGTTGCAAGTGTGCCAGTTCCTCTTCCCCAAGTCAATTTGGCCTGAAGCGTGTGTCTGAACCCACATGAGAGTCCAACACACTCCCCACAAACCATGGCTTTCATTGCCTCCCACTCAGTGGATCTACAGCAAGTTGTGAATCAACTGATCTCGAAATATTCTGAGAGCATCCCTGCCATCCACATTCTGGACGATCCCCAGAGGGCATCTCCAGCTAATGCATGACCACTTCCTCTTCCCCCACCTGACCGCGAGGATGCTGGTGCTTGATCAAATAAATATCTGGACAGCTCAGTAACCACAGATACTTTCCCTCCCATAGAGTCGGACAAAAGAATACGATCTAACCTACTGTGAATGGTATGGGTAGGTGAGTAACAAGTGAATTCCTTCGAGGAGAGATGAGTCTCCCTCCATACACCACATATCCCAGGTTGGTGACAGTCTTGTGCATAGAATGCATCATTTCAGGTTTAGTGTTACGGCGTGGAGGATACCTATCCAGCTTCCTGTTCAAGACACAGTTGAAGGCGCTGGCCCACAGAAGGAAGCAGTCCAGTGACAGAGAGATAACCTCCTGTATTTTTGGATAAAATTCCCCTTCATCAATGTTTGGTCCATAAGTGTTAACGGCTATGTCTATACCATCTAATCTGTCCTGTACCCATAGGTAACGGCTCTCAACATCAGCCTCCATGAAAGTAAAGGCGAATGGGACCCCTGGTGCTGACCAGATGAGGACGCCCCTGGTATGTCAAATTGTTAGCAGAGTAGAGTTGCGCCCTCCATTTTTTGGTCAATTTGCTAGCTTTAGCATCAGAGAGATGTGTCTCCTGCAGGCAGGAGATATCAGAAGCGTGCCTCTTAAGGAAGGAAAGAACTCTATAACAGTTCGTATAGTTACACAAACCACTCACATTGCAGTAGATGAACATACATATTTCAGCCCTACCCGGCGTCATTCAAGATATGAATGGGCATCACTGCCCCCCTGCAACATCATGGCAAAGACCCGTGAGTCAATATTACAGAAGCAGCATAAACTCCCCCCACCCTGACAAGTATAACGTAACAACATTATCATACAAGCCCAATTGAATGAATGTGTCAGGGCTAAATTATCAAAGACCAACCTCCAAAGGACACCAATGCATGTCAATTAAAACTTTTAAGGATCACTCCCCCCACTGCAAATCACAGAGTACAAATCGTCATGCAGAACACAAGCAAGAATACAATCCCAGAACATCCACACTGAGGGTGGCATAATCCCTAGTAGAGGCCTCCAGCACAGTTTTAGAAAGAGGGTAGTGAACAATACATAGCAATCAGACAGAAGTACAGTCTATCAATCAAAGCAGAAATAGGTCAAGGAGCCACAGGCTCAGGCATAATGTTGCTACATTGTAATGGGGTATCACAGTTCCATTTGGAGGACTTTCAGTAATCAATTTATCAGGAACCAACAAGTGTTCAGTATCAGCAGCAGCCATGGTACGTTCTTCCTTGACTACAATGCATGATGAGACCAGAGTATTCAGAGGATCCCTGCACCTGCCACCACCCGTACTGGTGTAGAAGGGGTCCACTCCACCTAGAGTGCGCAGTGGGATCCTGTCAAACATGTTCAACCAGAACCATACCTCCTCCGGGTGCTCAAAGAAGTGCAATTTCCATGCAGCTATGATGCGGAGTTTGGCTGGGTAAAGGAGCATGTATTTGATGTTCATCTCCTGTAGCTTCTTCGTCACTTCAAGGAAGTATCTACGTCGCTCCTATACGTTTTGTGTGTAGTCTGGATAAACTGCAATGTCATGATTTTTGAATTGCGGGATTGTGGTATCCCTGGCAGCTTTAAAGACAGTATCCCTAGCTCTAGAGCTCAGGATCCGAGCGATGAGGGCCCTGGGTAGAGCTCCTTTGTTGGCACGGGGGCCAACGTTCTGTGTGCCCTTTTTACTGCAAAAAATCAGACAGGTCTCTAGGGCACAGAGCGTGACTCACCCAATCCTCCAGAAACATTTCTGCAGACTGACTTTCAGCCCTTTCAGGGAAGTCCTGAAGCCGTACACTGTTTCAACCGACAAGAGCGACTCTTAGCATCCTCTACATGGTGCTCCGATGACTATGTGATAACTGACATTCGGGAGGTACACTTCACCATGCACTGATACTATATTAGGCTCAGTGATGCCCACTTTATCCACCACCTTGCAGACGTCAGGCTGCAAAATATTTCACTTTGATAGAGACACCTGCTATCTTGTCCCTCCAATGCTGCTCTACAGCCATGGATAACATTGATGGGGGCCCCCCGGGAAGGCTCCTCCAGCCACACTGGGGAACGCTCAGGGATCTCAGACCGCCCCCGCCGGATGAGTCTATGAGTAGGTTAGGGAGTGGTGGTATACTGCGTGATGGTGATGACCTTTTGGTGTCACTGGGCCCTATCCTTACCAATGGTGCTGAAACTGATACAAACTGTCACAGCACCCACTGAACACTGCCCAGTCTAAGGTTCAGCCGAGGACATCTGCCAGGAGGAGGGCAATAGAAAGGCCAGAGCACCAGTACAGGGGTGCACAGAACGCTGTGCAGAAGAACTGTGCCCACATATCACCACTTACACACCAGCCGCCATTTGGGGGCAAAGGAAAGCTAAGTGTGAGTGAGGGAGCCGAGGACCAGCACAGCAAAAGTTTCAAGGAGTGATCCTCTCAAATTAAAAGGACCAGAATGGGGACAGCAAAATGCCACTGTGTGGACCGACCTGAGGATTAGGTGGTGGCAGGGAGAAGATCAATGAACCCAGAAGCCAGGAAGTCCCCAGGTTGAGTCCTCACCTCCAGCTACAGAGCCACCACGGAGTGCCACAGGAGGGCCTCCCGAGCACCTCTTCAAGCATTGCCAACACAGCAGGGCTGAATGATCCAAACCCACCCTGCATGCCAGGCCAAGATTACAGAGAACCGCAACTGAGGGCATCCAAAGGGGGCTTCGGGGATAAGTCCAGCTCTCAGTCACAGCTCAAGCCAAAGGCACATCTTGACCTTAGGCACCACGCACGCTGCAGGCCCAGCACTCCATCACAAGTGCCTCAGCACTGACCACAGGTCTGCCTCCAAACCCAGGAGGGCAAGATGGCCCCATCTCGATCGACCAACTCCCCTCGCTTATGATGCTGGCCGAACCAGGCCTCCAGTACAGGAGCGCCCCACTCAACCCTGGGCATTGCCAAGAGAGTCACGCTGCTACCTGGCCTCAGGTTACCCCTGTACCCTAAGGCTGAGGCCCAGAAGTATGCATGGCTGACTCTCAGCAGGCCGGATGAGAAGGTCAGTCACCCACGAAGCAGGGGCTGCACCCAACAGAGTGTCGCCTCGAAAGTCTGAGTGGAAGCACTTGAATACATCAGTTTCAATCCCTCAAACGGGTGCCCAAATATGTCCTCAGGGCCAGCAGGCCCAGAGGGCAGCAGAAGACTTCGTCCCCCTTTCAGTATTCATGCCCCTGATTGCTCACTGCCAGAGCACCCATGCTACCAATCAAAATAAGGGGGACCTCGAAGAAGGGCGCCGAACCTGGCCGTGCCGCTGTCATTCAGGGCCATCACCGCGCCTGTCGAGGAAGCCCACGCACTGCCACCATCTATGAGCAGGCAGGCACGTCACCAGCGAGGGCACAGCTCCGCAGGATCAAAACTCCTAAATCAAAGGCCATGCCTGTCTGAGGAGGTCTGGCAGAGTGGGAGGATGTCACCGTCTGGGATGTGTGGCATGAGAAGCTCCAGTGCCCCACCAGGCATGGTGCAGTAGCCAAGATAGACCCACACACGCCCCTGGCTTTGACAACACCAGGAATGTCTGACCAGCAGAGGAGACTGTTCGGAAGGTGTCCCGGAGGTATGGGGGTCAATACAAGGAGAAGGTGTTGCAGTACTTGAGCGATGAAGGCAGGATAATGAAAGAATTAGGCAAATAGGGACCACTCTAAAGGCATATCTGTCAGACATCTTCCCTGGCCACGTCCGAGGGTGCAACTATAAGGAATAAAACACATCAATATAGAAAAGGGGAGGCAGGTTTGTGTGAGAAAAGAAAAAGATTGGATGTCTTACTCATATGGTCTACTCCATCTCATTAATTACTTGGGCAATGTCTAAACTCCAGCCTTACATCTGCCTATTTAATTTTTTATTGCATCCCCCAGTTATCAAGATAAGCAACGGAACTGGAAACTACAACAATGCAGAGAGTAAACGTATTTGATAAGTTTCTTTTAATGGTAACTCATTTTGAGTTCTTCCGTCAGACTTGCTTCTTCAAATCAAACAGTGATATAGGAGATTCCCCCTTCAAATTCATTTGTAAAGGTGCTTCCTATTACCAAGTAATATGACTCAATTATTTTTCCATAATAGTCTTTGTCAGATAGCAATACAGTAACACCTAGTTTGTGAGAAACCTACCCCAAGACCATTCAGGGGGAAACTGGATGTTCTCTCTGCAATCTGTGAGGTACAAAGTAGCCACTTTTCTTAGCTTTTAGCCTTACATCTCCTCATAATTACTAATCTGTAGAAGCTAAAGGTGAGCCTCAACCCACTCTCACTGGAGCAGGACTCTGCCTCACTCCTTGCATAAAAAGCTACAGCTAGGGCTACTCTGGGTAAGGATCCTTAGTTCTGGAGGGGTTCACTACCACACTTCAGACGTCTAATAATGACCCAGGCGATCCCAACAGGAGACCAATCCCTTGCCATTCAGGTGCAAGGGTTAGCTAGATCCTAGTGGGTATCAGTTTTTCGTGGTCCAATATCTGATACCGATGCACCATATCTGATACCCATTTATCATTCTGATCTTTGTGGACAGCTCTGATCCTTCATGACACACCAGCATATCCCTCCTCTTTTTCATGCCTCCCCTTCACAAGAAGAGGGTAGACATGATACAGACCAGGGATACTGCTTAGAGCAAGTCTTGGAAGTACCTTTTGGTTCCCTGTCACTTTCATGGTCAGGCTTTTGAGATAATCCCCTGCTCCTGCAACCTTGGGGGTGAGGGGATGGGTAGAAAAGAGATGTTGGGAAGCCCATCGGTACTTCTGTGTTTGCTTAAATCCTACTTCACTGGCATGGATCCTAAAGTCTACAAATTGGTAATGAAGACAAGTAAAATGTTCTAGGCTCTGTCTCTACATACAAAACCTATGAGTTATATTTAATTAAATGTTCTTTTTCTGCCATATGAACCTATATGCCAACCCCGTCCATTCCTAAATTATACTACTCTCACATTTCTGGAACAGCTGGGATACTGTGCTAGCTCCTATAGATAGCATTACCTTCAACAGTTGACAGGGTGTTTGTCCAAAATTGTTGATCATTCCCTCCAAAGCTTTTCTTTCTTTTTCGTCTGCTATGGCATCAAGGTCAACAGCCCCTGCAAAGAGTGAAGCAACAGAGGTAAGGGAATATCAACACAAAAAAGCAATTTTCTAAGTATCTCATCTGAATACACAGGGTTGGTTGCTAAAAGTGCCTGTGCGTACATTTGGAAACAATAACTAACTTCATGCAAGCACAATTGAAGAGCATCTTCTCTCTGGTTTGGCTTTCTAGCATGAGGGGCAAAGCCTACTGAGAAGGTAGTGACTCCTTGCTCTCGGTGATAGTGCCCATGGGCATTAACTCCACTGTTAGATTGTTTTCCTGCGGGCGGGTGAGAATGAAATGTATCTCAAGCGTAAGTAATCAGATGTTCATGTGAAAAAGAGTGAAACATTGCAACGGTCATAGGTGTCCGGAGAGGAGGGTGGGCACATGTGAATCTACAGCACTACATGCCATGAACAGAAGCGTATAGAGTAAGTAACATATTCCATTCAAGCCACGTGTGGCTGTAGATATGCATGCTTTGCATAGAATCTAAAGCAGTCCCCCTCAGAAGCAGTGGCTAACCTATGGGTGTTGCAGTTGTTTGAAAAAGTGTGTAGTACTGCCTGGCCTACATTAACTTGTTGGCATGCTAAAACATCCACACAATAATGTTTTAAGAAGGTGTGTGGTGTGAACTATGTAGCTGCCTTACTTATGTCAGTTATTGGAATGATTCCTAGGAAAGTCATGGATGCTCCTTTCATTCAAGTAGTGTGTGCTCTAGGGGGTGTAGGTAAAGTTCTTTTGGCTTTAGCACAACATGTTTGAATGCACTTAATTACCTAACCGGCTATGCCTGATTTGTATATAGGATTCCCTGTGTGGGGAGGCTAGGAAGCGACAAATAGTTGCTTTGTTTTTCTGGATATTTTAGTTCTATCAATGTAGAACATAAGGGCCTTTTTACATCTAATCTGTGGAGGGCTCTTTCCGCAACTGAATCTGGTTGTGGGAAAAAAGCTGGTAACTCACTCGATTGATTAAGGTGAAAATGTCAACCACCTTAGAGAGAAATTTAGGGCTGGTGCGGAGAACCACCCTATCCCTGTGAAGTTGGAAGAAAAGTTTTTACAAGGTTAAAGGCTGGAGTTCACTTACACATCTAAGTGAAGTGATAGAGACTAAAAATGCAACTTTCCAAGAGAGGATCTTAAGGGGGCATGTGTGTAGGGGTACAAATGGAGAGCACATAAGCCATGTAAGGGCAACATTAAGGCTTCATGAAGGTGCAGGCAGAACACGTGGTGAAATAACTCTTTTGAGCCCTTCCATGAAGGCTTCGATGACTGGTATTTTGAATAAAGGGACATGTTGCTTATTCTGTAGATAGGCCATCATTGCAGCAAGATGTAATCTTATGGATGTGAACACCAACCCTGCTTTTGTAAGTGGAGCAAGTAGTAGACAATGTTTTGTACATTGGGTTTGAAAGGGTCAATATGTTTTGAATGACAATAGCAGACAAACCTCCATTTTGCCGCACAGCAAATTCTAATGGTAGGTCTACAGGCGTCTTTAAGAATGTTCACACATTCAGGTGGCAGATTAAGGTTACCAAACTCTATGACCTCAGGAGCCCAATCTCTAAGTTGAGAGTTTTGGGATCTGGATGTCTGATTTCTCCATGATTCTGAGTGAGAAGGTACAGCCTGTTGGGTAACTTCTCATGGGGAACTACAGAGAGGTCTATTAATGTTGAGAATCAGGGTTGATGAGCCCAGGGGGGAGCTACTACTAGGAACTTTGTGAAAGATGTTTGCCTGAGCTTCCAAACAAGAAATGGAGGGAGAAGAAGAGAAAAGTGTAGGCAAACATCCCTGACCAACTCGTCCATCGTGCATTGCCCTTGGTTAGTGGGTGTGGGAACCTGGAGGCAAAGATTAGGCATTTCATGTTTTCTGTGGTTGGGAAAAAGGTAAATCTGAGGGAACACCCATCTCTGGAAATATGGGAGGAGGACTTGTGGGTGAAGTTCCCACTCGTGGACTTGTTGTTGCATGCTGTGAGCAGTGAGGTGGAATGTTAAGAGGTGTGGCAGTGAGCTCCACACAATAACCTTGTTGGATAATGTCCAACACTAACTGGTCCGATGTTATTGTTGGCCATATGGGTATAAAATCTTGCCGACCCCTGACAGGTGTTGTATGGTCGGTGGAGGGGAGGGAAGTCATTGTTGAGTGGTGGATTTTCCTTCTCTTGGGGAAGCCCCCTTGCCTCTAACCGTGGCATTATTGCCTATGTATGAGCCTCTAAAGTAGCCTCCTGGAGAAGAGTGTTGACTTTGGTTGCGCTTGTTCGAAGTGGCGGCCTCAGAAGAGGTGGCTTTGGAGTTTCTGTGAAAACTAGAGCAGAGAAAAGAGCCCAAGGGAGTAGATGTTTGAAGTGTTTTTTTTCAATTTTCTCAAAGGTCTGGTTGACTTGGGGACCAAAGAGATGCTCCTTACTAAACATGACATTAAGCAGAAATACGTAGCCATGCATGGTGTTTAAGTAAGATGCCTGTTGACACCTCTAACTGGAGTAACAACAGAGTCAAACGCACAACATATGGAGGTGTTTGATATGAGCTAGGTGTGGGCTCTAGTGGAACTCTGCAAAGTAACCAAAAATCACTGCCATGCTATGTGGAGCTACGCAAGCGGTGGAGTGCGTTACGTCACGCCGCCCGTGCTGATTTTTAGCGCCGGGTGTTTGTCCTGTGCTGAAAAATCATCACGAACAGCACCACGCGCAGCCCAAAAGGGCACTGCTTCTTCTCTGTGACTCAAGTCAATTTTCTACTTAAATGCCAGCTTTCTCAACACAAACGGAAGGTTTCTCAACGTGAGCAGTAGCGACCATCACAACCATCCTCAATCAATCAATCAAAGAAATTTGTAGAGCGCACTACTCAGCCGCGAGGGTCTCAAGGCGCAGGGGGGGGGGGGGAGCAGGGAGGGTCACTGGTCGAACAGCCATGTCTTGAGGTTCCTTCTGAAGATCAGTAGGTCTTTGGTTTTGCGAAGGTCGGTGGGGAGGGAGTTCCAGGTTTTGGGGGTGAGGTAGGAGAAAGACCTTCCTCCTGTGGTGGTGCGCTGGACACGGGGGACTGTGGCCAGGGCGAGGTCGGCTGATCGGAGGTTGCGTGTGGGAGTGTGGAAGTTTACTCTTTCATTGAGGTAGGTTGGGCCGGTGTTGTGGAGGGATTTGTGTGCGTGGATGAGGATCTTGAATGTTATTCTCTTGTCTATGGGGAGCCAGTGAAGGGATTTGAGGTGTGGTGAGATTCGTTCGTGGCGGGGGAGGCCAAGGACGAGGCGTGCGGCTGTGTTATGGATTCTTTGGAGTTTGCGTTTGAGTTTGAGTGTGGTGCCGGCGTACAGGGCGTTGCCGTAGTCCAGTCTGCTGCTGACGAGTGCGTGGGTGACTGTCTTCCTGGTTTCTGGGGGGATCCATTTGAAGGATTTTTTTTTATTTTTTTTTTTTAGAGTGCGGAGTGTGTGGAAGCAGGAGGAGGTTAGAGCATTGATTTGCTGTGTCATGGAGAGGGAGGGGTCGAGGATGATGCTGAGGTTGCGTGCGTGGGTTGCGGGGGTGGGTGCGGGGCCTAGGGCGGTGGGCCACCAGGAGTCGTCCCATGTGGTTTTGTTGGGGCCGAAGATGATGATTTCGGTTTTGTTTGAGTTGAGCTTGAGGTGGTTGGTGGTCATCCAGTTGGCAGTGTCTAGGAGAGCGGCATGTAGGTTGGTTTTGGAGGTGGTGGGGTTGCGGGTGAGGGAGAGGATGAGTTGGGTGTCATCTGCATAGGAGAGGACAGTGATTCTGTGTGCTTGGAGAATGTTGGCTAGGGGGATCATGTAGATGTTGAAGAGTGGGGGGCTGAGGGAGGACCCTTGGGGGACTCCGCAGGTGATCTTGGTAGTGTTGGAGTGGAAGGGCGGAAGGCGGACTCTCTGGGTTCGGTCGGTGAGGAAGGAGGTGAGACAGTCTAGGGCTTTGTGGCGGATTCCTATGTTGTGGAGGCGTGTGCGGAGTGTGTGGTGGCAGACGGTGTCAAAAGCTGCGGAGAGGTCCAGGAGGAGATGAGTGCGACGGTCTCGCCTTTGTCGACTTTGGTCCTGATGTCGTCTGTGCATGCGATGAGGGCGGTTTCTGTGCTGTGGTTCTTGCGGAACCCAGATTGAGAGGGGTCAAGGGTGTAGGTTGCTTCGAGGAAGTGGGATAGGCGGGTGTTGACTAATTTCTCTGCAACTTTGGCGGGGAAAGGGAGGAGGGAGATGGGGCGGTAGTTGGAGAGGATCTCCGGGTCGGCTTTTTTTTTTTTAGGAGAGCGGTAATTTCCGCGTGCTTCCAGGGGTCTGGGTAGGTGGCGGAGTCGGAAGAGGAGTTGATTATGTTGTAGAGTATGGGGGCGATGGTAGGGCTAGCTTTGTTGTAGATGCGGTGTGGACAGGGGTCGCAGGGGGAACCGGAGTGGATGGAGTTCATGTTTTTTTCGGTTTCTTCGTGTGTGGTAGGGGTCCATGTGGATAGTGTGGTGGGGGGGTCTTGAGTGGGGGTTGAGTTGGGTGAGCGAGGGGTATGTGTGGTGGGTGTGTGTGATATGAAGCTATTGTGGATGTCCAGGGTTTTGTGGAGGAAGCGGTTGCGGTCGCCAACTTAAAGAGCTCGTACGAGGAAAAAACTCTGCTTTGCTACATGGAGCTTTTCGAAACTCTGCGCTCTAAGCGGAACGCAGAGTGGAAAAAACTTTGCAAACTCTGCGAGCGGTGCGGAGTTCACCGCCCATGCCTACTATTAGCTTGCCTTCTGAGACAAACTCTTGTCCCCACTTTCTGTGCTCATCTGGGAGATATTGGAGGAGGTCTTCCAGCTCATCCCAGTGTGTGTGGTCATATTGAGTGAGCAGACCCACTGAGTTGGCAATCATCCAATGACTGGTGGATTGTGTCATAACCCTTTTCCCCGCTGCATTGCTACATTTATTTTCTTCATTTGGCAGCAAAGTTTCTCAGATAGCTTGTGAATTGGCTCGCTTGCGAGCAGATGTAATCACCAGTGAGTCCTGTGGTACTTACCCTCTAATATATATAGGGCTGATGGGGAAAGGTTTGTATTTTTTATCAACCCTGCATGTGATTACTCTAGCTGTAACTAGGTCTTTAAAAATGCCTTAAGTATGTCGTAATTTGCCCTTTAGCATGATTAAGTAATGGGTGGACTTTTGTGTAGCCTAAACGAAATCCTTCTCTTGAGGTTTCTGTGGAGTGGCACATTATGAAATGCCTAAGCCATACCGATTAGCTCCTAATTAGCTGTAGAGCTGTCAGGAGGGGACGAGCTGGACATTAGTCCAGATCCGTGTCACCTGCAGTGTCTACATCATATGCATCCCACAAGTCAGTGCGTGGTGGTGCCCAAAGGAATTATTCCCTGCACTAGGGCCGCCTGTATAAGACAGGGGAGATCTCTGAGGTGAAATATCTAGGGGAATTTCAAGTGACTGTGATGGAGGCATGCAAAGTAGTGGTGGTGGAAGCTGTGGAGTGGAGGAGGTCGGTGGTGGTGGTTGTAGTAGTGGAAGAAAAGGCAAAGGGCTGATTGCTTTGTCTGATTTCTCCCTTTGTTTTAGTGATGCTGGAGAGTCCTGAGCCTCCTAGAAGGACAGCTGTCTTTTGGGTGGTGGAGGGATCGTATCCGAAGGCTTTGCGAGGATATAGCCAGTATGAGGCGGAATACGTATCAGTTTCTGCTGAGCATCCACCTTCTCCTGCAGTTTGTGAAGGATAGGAACGACTATTTTTTCTGTATCAGGTTTTGGAACTGACCTTGAAACTTTTGGGTTTGAACCATATTTGTGTTTTGGCGCCGAAGCTCCACTCCGAGTCAATGAGGTGGAGGTTGATGGTCGGCTCGGCACCAAGGGTCGGGTCATCGCTGAGGTGCTTCAGTTGGTATTTCGGTGCCAAGCTCAAGGACTGGGCCTCCGAAATGGTTACTTGGTGCCAACCATGGCCAGATCAGAGAGGGTTGTGTGTTTTTTTGATTGATTGACAAAGGGTGGAGGTAGAGGGGGAGCCATACTTACAGGCTGTTGAGCTAGCATGACTTCCTCCATCTTCAGATCAACTTTGAGCTCAGAGTCAGAACTGCGCTCCGGATAGAATGCCTTTTCTCCTGCAATGGATGCCTCCCGGTGTTGTTCCTCTTCACCAACATCTTCGTAGCCGAAGATATCAGGAGTGTCTTTGATGCTTCTCCTCTACATTTTGAGATAATGGGGGTCATTATGACCCCGGCGGTGACTGTTAATGTAGCGGTAGGACCGCCACATTATGAGAATGGAGGGTTGGCTGCAGCCAACCTGCCACTTCTTCACTCATACCGCCATGGCAGTATCAGCCGCCGGGCCGGGCCCAGCAGCCGGCATAGTACAGTCGGCGGCATTTTGAGCCTGCCTACCACCATGGTTTTTCGTGGGGTTAGAAACACCATGCAAACCATTGTGGTAGGCCCGACAGGTGACAGAGAATTTCTTCCCTGTCACTGGTAGGCAGCTCCCCCTCACCCCTCAACACCCACCTGATGCGCCCCACTCCCCCATATAAACTCCAACCCCTCCGATCCTCTCACTCCACTCACCCCCTCCGATCCTCTCACTCCCCCACACCTCCCATACACGAACACACCCGCAGACACGCACCACGCATACACCCATTCACTCCCACTGGCATACATGCATACTTCCAGACATGCTCGCACACACGGACATGCAGACATGCACTCACTTCACCATTCTTACACGCATTCACTCACCTGCATACCCCCACACAAACAACACTGCACACACAGGTGCATTCATGGACACACTCACACATCCATGCACACACTCAAGGCACACACACAGACACAAACATCCCCCCACCCTCACACGCCCCTCCCCTGTTGGAAGCCCAACTTACCTTGTTCTAGGAGGTCTTCCGGGAGGGAACAGGAAGGGTTGCTGCTACCGCCAGCAGCACCCGCCAGCAGAAGACCGCCAGGCCATATCACAAGTCATGATATGTCTGGCAATGTTCAACTTGTGTGTCTGTGCTGGTGGCAGCAGCGCCAGCCTACCACCATCCACCAGTATGATCACTGCCAGATTTCCGCCCTTCTTGTGGCAGAAGTCTGGCAGTGATCATATTATGGCAGAAGGATGGCAGCCGTGGTGACGGTATTTTGGCGGTCGTCACCGTGGCAGTAGGCGTTTTTTTTTTACCACCAATGACATAATGTGGGCCAATGCGCCCAATTTCCCTGTGAAGTCTTTTTGCAACGGAAAGATCAACAAGACTCGCAATCCGCCTCCCTGTGTTCTGGGGACAGACACAGATTACTCACTTGATGTAAGTCTGTTCGGAATATTTCGTGTAACAGCGAGGGCAGAACCTGAAGGGCGTCCGTTCCATCACCAGCAGGGCATTCTCTTGAAAGACTGGAAAAGACGGATTAAAATGGCCCTGGAGGGCCGCGGCGTGTCAACCAACGATTGGTGTAGCTACTCCTCAATAAGCAAAGTAAGAAAGCACAATTGAAAATACTGACGAGGGTAAAGCACAAGTTGAAACAGTCTGGAACCGGAGCGTTAGCAGACACGTCCAAACCAGATGGTGGAAAGAAAACAATCCAACAATGGAGTTGAAGCTCATGCGCACTATCACCGAGAAGGAGGAGTCACTTTACCTCGAGACTTGAAGTACTTCTTCGAAGAAAAATAACCTGCACACATCCCAACACAGCACTAGATAGCAGGAGTATGCAAAGCATGTGTATTTACAGCCACACATGCCTTGATCAAAATGTTTTCAGGGTGCTGCATGTACGGCATTTAGATACATGAGGTGGAGCTACAAAGTAATGACTTGAAACTACTTGAAGCTTCATAACAGCATTATGCATGTTTGCCTTTCACATTCTTAGTGGCAAAAGGAGTGGCACCTTCCCAACTTCTATAATGCTTAAGCCTCACAACAGATCCACAAGCAAAATGTGTTCTGCGTTGGTGGGGAAGTTTTTAATGTGTCGGCAAACTAACACCCAGCCACTTACAGGGCAAAGAACCCCAAATTCAAAGATGTGCACGCAATAGTCATTAGTGGAAGTCAAGCTATAACATGCACATCCACAGAGGAGACTCTCAATACTACCGATCTGTAATGTCTGGTAGAGTTTTAAAATACATTGTCCTAACATTGCACAGACAAGGACTGCCCAGCCCATTCTATTCTCAATCAGCAAATAGGACTGACAGAGAGCTCAATGTTTATTTCACATCCTAAAATAGAATAAAAAATTTAACGGTGTCTTCTGACTTGTTGGGCTCTCCAGTCCCTATAAGGCCCATTTAATAAGCAAAGGTTTTAAAAAAATAAACTTGAATGGAACTTCTATATTAAGGAAAAAGGAGCATTCAATTGTGTTTGAATTGTGTTCTGTTCTTCCACTGCTCCTCGGGCACCAAGAGGATAATCTCTACTTATGAAGGTGAACCTATGTTACAGAGAGAGGAAAGAGTAAAACATTGGTTAACACAATGTCAAATGTACAATCCGTTTTCCCTACCTTCATAACTACAGTAATAGAACACATTAAGAGCTTCCACTGCAGCCGGCCCTCTCTGCTTGTAGCCGAAAATCAGATCAAGCCATTCATGCAGATGAGCAGAGACATAGTCAGACTCCTGGGGAGAAAGGAACAGGACGTTAGCAAACCACTGATGATTTGTATTTTTTAATTTGTGTGTGTTTGAGGAGAGTATCTATTGCAGAAATTGCTCAGTTAAGTGTTCCTGAACAAAGTCTTGCTCATCACTGATTTGCCACAATAAGACAGAGTGCCTCAAATTTAGATTGTCAAAAACATATTTTATGTGAAATCTATTATCTATAAGCTATAACATAAAAGTATCCTAAACAGACACATTGATAGTGACACACCAGTGCAAGACAAAATTAGAACCATAAAGAAAAAGTTTATTTTTCAGATTTGTATGTTCCCAATTGTGATATTCCAGTCTTCAGCTGTACGCAGCAGTGCTTGGTCATAAAGCCTGATCTTTGCCTATGCGCTGCACCCAACGTGCGAGGTGTGCTAATGCTCACTGAGCACAGAAATGTTGCTCTCTGTTATTGTAAATATTACAAGCCAAACTTGGCATTGAAGCAGAACTACAGTCAGAAGGCATTCCTTTTTTGATTTGGTGTAAATCTGTAAAGTAGCTTTTGAGATATTAAAGCTTGAAAAGGTATCAGGTGGGCATGAAAACGTTAATTCCATTATATATCTTGGCTGTTAAACTTGTGAGCAGAAAACATATGTATTATACTACTCACATATGAATTCTTCATGAAATGGCGACGGGCTTGACTTATTTTTTCCGCCATCTTGAAATCTGAAAATTTGCTCAAACTCCTGTGTTTCACCAGTGAAAAAGATTCACACAGGAATGGGAAACCCAATGCCAGAGTTATGTACCAAAACTGGATTACAGAGTAAGTGAAAGGTGTTGAAAATCTGCACAAAATTCAAGTCTGCCTGTTCCTGAAAGTTGGGAAGATGGCGGTTTTAGTACTGCAAACCCTTTGTTGATGCCATTTGCAGCAAAAAAACAGATGTTTTGTCTGCAGCACTTTTTCCCATTTTTCCACCAAAAACAATTTAGCTGTATATAGGCTAATTTCTCGGTCCCATCCAGGGGAATCCACAAACCCTGGGTATCTTCAGAATCGCCAGGATGTTGGGAAAAAAAGGACGTGAGTATGGCGTGGATACCTTACGTGGACAAAGAGGTATGGTGGTCTATGGGCGAAATACCCGAAATAGCCCAGAAAAGGCTTAGCAGCAAAAGGGTTAAATGTGGTTTAATTATTGAAGTACATATATACATACACACTTGTATACTACAACATTTACTAAACAATGTGGAAGAGATCCTTAATAAATACATGTAAGAACGCCATCAGAAGGGGTCGCTACCCATACCTAAAAGGAAAACTGAAATTCCCAGGCTATGGTAATCTACACAACAATGACATTATTGATCTTTTTTTGAGTGAGTGTTATGGTTTTGCATTAATATTGTTTAAGAGTTTCTCTTAATGGTCAAATGCTCTTTTTAGTGTATTTGACTTTTAAGATCTAATATCCACATGCATCCACTGACACCATATTACACACCTGTCCTAGTGAAAGTGCGTGACCTTTTTCGGAATCAAGTAAGCACAGAAACATTATGACTGATCGAGGATGAAGAGTCGAGTTAAGTTCTCTTACAGTCTTTAATCATGTTATACTGAGATAACAATAAAGCACTATTGGTACATTGTCCCACATTTTTAGTACATGAATTTGGTCCTTCAGACCTATGATAGCTGCATGATGGACGTATGCTCTGCATGGGTGCTCAAGATGTTTTCCCAATGCCCGATAGAACCCCATGAAGAAGCATGCTGCACAATGGTCCCGGTTACGAGGTGGCCAGATTTACACGACTATACTGTGTGGCTAGAAGCCCCACACGCAACTCCAGCTATCACAAGTATTTGTCCCCGGAATGGGGAATGACATGGGGACCCTGAATTACAGGTTACAAATCTGGGGATAAATCCGCTTCCACTTACCATCTGCTTTGATCAGGTGAAAATTTGACCAGGGGTGGAAGGATATATGGTGGTGAATGCATCATGGAAAAGCAGAAGCTATGGGACAACAGAGGGGACTGCCCAATGCTCCCTTGTACCATGGGAGAGGGTCGGGCTACTGAGCACTGGAGTTTCCTCTTGGAATGGGAGACGCTTTGTGACTGCCATGGGAAACAGATTTTCTGTATGAATTCCCACCATTCTCTCTCCTGGATCAAGTTCTGAGGTAGGTCAAGACAGAGCCCAAGTCATCACAACAGCAACGTCTAGGCCAGAAGAGTGTGGTACCCAGAGATCTTGGGTCTAAGCATTTGTCCTTCGGTCTAGCTACCTCCTTGGGATCAATTTAGTCCTCATGTTTCTTATGTGCCCTTCTTTTGAACCTAGGCACAGTTGCTCATTCCAGCTTCCAGCAATCAAAATAGTCTTTCTTGCTGCGATCACTGCTGCACACTGCAGAAGTGAACTGCAGACACGGTCAGTGTAACGTCACTCTACCACTTTCTTTCCAGATAATTTGGTGCGGATGACTCGCTTGCCAAAGTTAGTATTCACCTTTCATGTAAGACAATCAATCACTCTACTGATCTTTTTCAGTACGCCACACCTGTCAAAAGAGAAAAGGCTTCTTCAGCTTGACTCTAAAAGAGATTTGAGCTTTTACATTGGTCGCATGAGAGACTACAGCATGGACGGGCAGTACTTCGTGGGTTTTGCTAGGACCAGAAAAAGTAAAACAGTGGAAAAGAGGTTCCTCATCCTCTGCTTAAAGATATGCTTCACAATGGCCAGGAAAGAATTCACTAAAGGCTTGAGGGTCCACTCCATCTACAAAGCTGCCATGTGGGTGTTAGTGCAAATGTTCACTAAGCAATTCTGCCTTGAAAGCCAGATCTGCAGAGAGGGCCATTGTGACCACTTCAGGATTTTGTTTTGATTTTGGTTTCAATTTTCTCCTCATACCCTTCACCTTTTAAGGGGAACTGCACAGGTATGTATTCTAAAGGTAAGGAACCAGATGTTAGAAGTATTAATCAGAAGAACAGGTCACCTAGATTAGGTAACATTCTTTTGGGTGGGTACTCATAAAAAGGTACTATGTTAGATATTAGCATACTCTCATCATCAATTATTATTTAGGTTAATCTGGATCTGAGGGCTTGGAAAAGAAGTAAAATGAGAACGTGACATCACCACGCAGTGATAGCACCTATTTGTGGCTCCACTCCATCACTTCCCAGGCGCAGGTTGAAGTGGTGCCATATCGTGCCACCCAGAGCTGCACAGGAGTCATTGCATCTAAAACTCTCGGGATCCAGTTTGGCCCCTTAGATAGTCTAGGAAGGTGTAGTCAGATGTATCAATTAGAAAAAATGCTAGTGCCAGTGTCAGTCCAGTTGGCTGTCATAGTGAGCAACGCCACTAGTATTGATGAAGACCACTGTGCTCTCAGCATTTTGAAGCCAGGCTTGGGAGACACCTGTAAACTGCAGAGCAAGTATACACCCTTTCCTGAGACACAGACTGATAACCTAGCCTCATGAAGCGACAGTTCTTTGAAGTACTAGTGCCTGTGCCAGTCCCTGTGCCATAAGTGAGACGTAGTCTGTCTGAAATGCTTGGTCTTTCTGATGGCTTTTGTAAATCAATGTTAAACATGAACGCTCTCCTAACATCAAGTATGGGCTGAGAGCTTATAGATACATGTTGTGGATTTGTGAAAAAGTTGGTAACCAGTTTCAAGAAGATTTGTGTATGAGTTTTGTGAACCTGCAAATACATCTCTTCCAATTACAAAACCTACAACTCACCAACTCTGTGTAACCATGTCATTACAACTAAGAACATTACTTTCTGTATCAGCTCTTGCAAATTGCATACATGCAGTGGTTCAAAAGGTGACTCCAATAAAAAACTAAATACACATTTAATTCCCACAATGTAGTTGAAAGCCCTCTCAGTGTATACTTCTATTTAATCCCTCAATGAAAGCCTTTATGAGTTGTATGCTACAAAAATGGATGCAGATGCTCCATTTTGCAGATAGGAGACAAATGTTGCCAAGGAAACTTGAATAGCGATGTAGGCATCCTTGTAAAGTGAAGAGATATTTAGAAATATCTTGTACCAATGCTTTAAGAGGATCTCGATTAATAATCACAGAGTAGTGTTGTAGGAAGTCAGGCTTTTTGCAAGGTGCTCCCCCACGTTTTGCCCGCAAATGAACTTCTAAATGCTGGTTTTCGACTCTGGCAGTGTCCTGAAGCCTGCTAACCAGGTTCCAGTGCCAGTGTTCTTTCCCTTAAAAATGAAATACCCAATTGTAACCCAACTGGCAAGCACTTTAGCACCCCTCTAAATCCCTAGTAAATTGTACCGTTGGTGCTTAGCGTCTAGGTACTAAAGAGGGTCTGTAAGGGCTGTAGCATGTATTATAACTCCCCGTACACATTATATGCAGGCTGCCACTGGAGGCAGCGTGTCATGGTGCAAACCATGAGTGAAAACACAACATGGCACACTCATTGTGTGCCATACCAAAGTCACTACATATCTTATATGTCAGTCACCTTCACAGCAGGCCTTGAATCTCTAAGGCAGGGTGTGTTATATTTTATGTTAGAACATCTCTGCATGAGCAGCTATGCCCCTGTGATGTCTAGGTTTAGTACTAGATATCACAAGTGAACTGGGCACTGGTCATTACGAGTTATCCAGCTAAATAATGGCTTCACTGAATCCTATGGTGTTTGGTATCAAATAAATCATCATACTGAATCCATACTGATGCCAGTATTGGATTTATTCTGACATGCACCTTAGAGGTGCCCCCTGAAATACTACTAGTCCTCTTGTATGCTGGATGACTGGTATCGACCAGCCTGCCACCACAGACGAGTTTCTGACCCCCTGGAGGTGACAGCCTGCATTCTCAGAGGTCAGAAACAATGCCTGCTCTGGAGGAAGGAGCTATCACCTCCTCCAGCAGGATGGCTAGTAAATCTGCATACAAAGGCCAGGGACTTCAAAGTCCCTGCTGCCTTTAATATGTGATCCAGGCTTCCCTCAGACCTGGGGGATGGTACCCCCTGCCCTGAAGCCCATTTGGCATTAGGACAGGTGGGAAATTAGCTATGCAAGTAGGCATGTTGCACTACCAGGTTAGACACACCCCTGAGATGGGTTCCATTATGTGCTCCATGAAGGAAGGGTTCCACCATCTTGTTTTTGGTGGAATTAGGAATTCTGGGACAGGATGATGCACACTCTCCACCGGAAGGGGTCATATATATATCTATATATATACACCCTACACTCAACTGAATACCCCTAAATTGAGTATTTGGGAGGCCCCCTGACACCAGGATTTCAGATTTGCTTGACTACGAAGGAAAGAAGGACAAAGAAGAGCTGAAGACACAAGAACTGTAGACAAGCCTAGGACTTTGTGAAAAAACCCTGTCTTCCTGCTCCTGTCCTGACAATTCCAAATACCCGACTTGTCCTGCACCTGTGCATCTGTCCAGAGCCTTGGAGAACTGCCAGCACCTTGCCCCCCATTCAGCATCTTCTTTGGAGTGGAGTCACTTCCCTGCACCAGCAGGCATCAACCGCAACTGTCCAAGTCTCCGTTTTGCTGACCACTGGGTCCACCAAGGGAGCATCACGCCAGGAAGAGGATCCCAATATCAAGGAAGGCACCAAGGATTGTTCGGCGCCCTGGCCGGAAACCAACACTGCTAAAATGCTTTTGTATTAAGACATGTGGCTCCCTCAGGCCTGATTATATACTCAGGAATTTGGACATAACCATTTCATGTGGCACTTAGATTAGGCGCTTGTAATTTGGGTTGTAGAAATTTCCATGCCAGTTGACTAAATAAAGGTGACTTGATGTGGCAGCTTGCTGAATGGATGTATCAATATTTCCATAATGATTGAGCACTATGGCTCACATGCCATGTGGAGGAATGAAAGTTTCTGACAAAGATCATTGAGGCATCTTGCAAATGAGAGAATCAGTAGAGGAGTAAAGGGGTGACCAAATATTACTCACCACTCTATCTCCACAGCTTTCCCTAATGACTGTGGCTTGGACACATGAAGGCTTAATGTAGTAGCCTTTGTTTTTGTTTCTTGCAAACAGATCTATATGAGTGAAGTGTTCTACATCTTGAATAAACCTTTCATAGCAATTCCCCATTCATTCCTACGGATTTTGCTCAAAATATATTAGTAAAATCATTCTCTACTACCACCAGATGTTCTGCCAGAAGATGTAGCTGATTACGCTGAACCCAAAGCCCGATTAATTGTGGTAAGTTTAGCAAATGAGTAAATGAGTAACCCCCTGTTTCTGAATGCAATATATGGTTGTTATGTTGTCGTTGTGTAGCAGGACCACTTTTGGTGCAAAGCATATTCTGAAATGCTTTTTAGTGCCAGTTTTCTCATTGGCAACTCCAATACAGTGATGTGTGGACAGCCGTCTCTGAATTTCCATGTACTCTGATTTGTCATTTGAAGCATGTTTGCAGATTACCCTAATAGAGTTATCCATTGGTCGGCTTGGCGGCTGACTGTAAATAGTCTGCCTAGGATTAAATGTGTCTTGTTCCATCATTAAATTCTGTGCTTTATTCCGGTCCTCCAAGGCCCCCATCACTTTTAATGCAAAGTTTCTAAATATTCCAGTAAAGGGGGAATTTGTAAGGAAGCATTCTGAATTAATGCAAAGCACCCTTCCTGTGTAGAGATAGTAAATGTACATACCCAACTCCTTCCTTGCGCCATTCTCCAATTGTACCTTAGGCTATTATGGTAGCAACCTCTTCTAAAGCGATTGTTAGACCCGGTTTCCTGGGCACCAAGACACTCAGGGGCTACCCGTTCCAATCGCATCAACTGGAGTGTCCCACTGGTGTCCTGGGGCCTCAGTACCGGTGGACCCAAAACTGAAAAACCAAGTATTCCTCTCCAGCACTTGACTCTCTCAGGTTAGCGAGGCAGAGCAGTCCAAGGCTTACTCACGGAGGTGAGGTGGGTTTAGACATCCAGAATACAGGATACACTGTACTACCAGCTAATAAGATCAAAGCCCAGTCAGTGCTTTTCTTTAAAAAAAGAAAAGTACTTTAATACACATAAGAGAAATATACTAAACATAATACTAGGATAAACAGTGAAAACCGGACATATCTACAACCCTCTGGGTCAGAGTTCTGACCCCCAAACTGTATTATGGCACCTCGACAATAAGCAATAAACAAGCATGTATAGCATGTAGACACACCATTAGCATTGCATATTACAGACCATGCTACACAAGGTTGCTCTCATTCGCTAGAGCATACTAATACTTGTGTGATAATAGTGTAGTCTCAGAATATGATGTGAAGTCAAACGTTCCAGATCAGTCCCAAAACCCATTAATCTAAGAACAGAAGTGCCCTCCTGTCTTTAGCAAGGACACCGCTCTGGTGGTGTCAGGGATCAGATCACAGGTGCCTGATGTCTTGGCACAGTTTACTGGAATCCCACTAGATCAGTAGCCACTGGCAAGCTGTAGAAGAGTATTAACTGGCCAGAGTGCCAGTACACCGTGGTACCCCCATGTATCAGAAAGAGAAAGGGGGCCTGTACCACAGGACACTCTTCCCCAGCTACAGATTGTAACTGTATTTCATCCCAGGTCCAACAGCACAGCGGAGGGGTCTAGGCAAAGTTATCTCACCTTCAAAGGATTGGTGGAATCAAGCGTCCCCGTCTCCCTCTGTTGATGTGCTGCAAGCTTCCTTACCTTGAGCAGCCGATGCTGCTCCGCTCAACAAGCCCCACAAACAGCTGGTCCTCGGAATCTGCATTCAGGTTGCTGATTGATCCATTTGCTCTTTCACAGCTCGAAAATTCCTTCACAGCAGAATCCATCCATCACAGAAAAAACTCTCAAGTTCGGACGTGGTGAGCAAGCTTCCTTGCCTTTACACTACGGGCCCACAGCTGGCTTCTGTAGATGCTTGTTAGAACCGAAGACCAGTCTTGAACAACCACTGACAACTCAGGGCAGACTTATCACTTCTGATTAATAGGCTGATCCAATCAGAGGGTCTGCTACTTTTGAATCCTGTGGCCCTTCCAATCATGAGGCCTATCTGTGTCATGCTCACTGCGGGAATAAGACATATACAGGATGAATTACTGGGCTTCAGAATAGGCTCTTGGGATCAGCCCGAGCTATTCTCCAGAGAGGAATTTTAATTAACTCCAGTTCAGGAGGCACTAACCATCATTCCTCCTAGCAGAGCTAGGGCAGCCAAACAGCCTCCAGCCCACAAACCTTCTCCAAGAAATAGGGAGAGGAACGGGGGAGCTGGAATGTCAAGCAGAACAGCTCAGCTCACATGAAACACAATGGCTCACCACACCATTCTCCCCTAGGGAACCTACTGGCTCTCAAACACACATCCCAGGTAGGCAAAGGCAACAGGACCACAGGCAAAGAAAACTGCACAGACTTGACAGGAGGGTGGCTAGTACGCCATCCCCACCAAGGGTACAAGGGTACAGGTGTCCCTGACTATCGATTTATTGCTGCCACCACAGTCAGTCTACCACCGCCTTGGTAGAGAGGGCAGTAGCCACTCTCTGTGAAATAGGGGTGCACTATGCATGCCCCTCTCAACCTCAGAGCTAAACTGTGGGGTCTCAGTCCATGTAAACAGGGAGATCCTCAGTGGACACACGCTTGTCATGTTCATTGAGGTAGGGATCTAGAAACCATATAGTAACTTTAAAGTGACTTGCTTGTAAATCACCATAAGGTAGGGGAAGCATGCTCTCCAGAGACATGCAGAAGACTTACCGTCCCAACAGCAATAATTATTTGTTGATGGCTATTTTAAAGGTAAAAGATCGATTTTGATGCAGTACTTTTACTCCTGCAGTAAGTATTGGTCCATCCTATGTGACTCTCATCCATCTATGTGAAAGAATATCAGTCTTTCTGGACCAGTGTTTCGTGGCAAGCTGGACAATGGCACTGTTTAGAAGTAGAAACCAAACTTTCTTGCTGCTCTAAATCCAGTGTTGCATTAAAAAATATCTCCAATATATTGTTGCGGCTACCTCAATTGCTGTCGCTGATCCAACTATTGATATGTTTGATATGGCTAAAAGGCTGGTTGGATTGCCTTTGCCCAGAATATGGCCTGTCCTTCCCTGCTGCATCAATTTTCTTGCTTGCTTATGAGGAGATCCCTAATGTAAGTTATCTTGAAAGCTGTGAACATCACCATTAAATCAGGTGGGACATGGTCCTCAATATAGATCAGGTCACATGGAGCAGCCTTATCGTTATTTTCCATTCTTGATGTAACTATCCTGCTCTTAATCAGAAATTCAAACATTTCTGATTTACAAAACAGCTGTCTTCCACCTACACTGTTACCTCATCATGGAAGGACATCTGTTGTGTCACTGAATGGTTTACCAGTATCTAACCTGGAAGCAAGGCTTTAACAAGCTACGGATCCAATAGAATCTGTGCAATGAGATTCATTTGGGATTATCAGGCATTGTCCTATTCTCTAAATTCCTGTTCTTGTTATAAACATTTTACTTTGAAACAGTGTGGGAATGAACTTCAGGAGAGGGTTGATGAATGACTGCTGGTAGACAAAGGCACTACCATTTTTTTCTGGCTTGTCCTCATTTAGGTTCAGATCATCAGATACGGCCTCTACAAAAGTCAGTTTCTGAACTTTTTCTGCTAGCCCATTTGTCTATTTGGCTACCTTACCACATATATGGTAACAATATACGCTGTTTCAGGGTTGATGCAGATCTTTCATCAATGCACATTCCCTCTTCTAACCTTTTCTGTGTGTTAACTGGAACTTGCTTCTCTTTCTAATGATTGTCAGTGCCAAAATTCTTTCAGATTTTATGGGAAAGTAGGTT
This sequence comes from Pleurodeles waltl, assembly GCF_031143425.1. Classification (NCBI taxonomy): domain Eukaryota; kingdom Metazoa; phylum Chordata; class Amphibia; order Caudata; family Salamandridae; genus Pleurodeles; species Pleurodeles waltl. The sequence goes on from NC_090440.1 coordinate 1,896,474,000, forward strand.
TTGAAATTTTGGAGTCGGACACCAAACATATGGTTTTCTGTGCCTCTTTTCAGAGATTAAACTTGTTTTGAAGCCGAGTGTCTTCTTGTAGTCAATCATCATTTCAGAGTCAATCTTCTTTATGGGCCCGGTTCTCATTTGAAAGGCAAACCTTGTCAGAGAGCTGAGACTCCTTTTGAGGCCAATCCTCTCAAGTGTTTGTCTTGCGAGGGGCACAATTCTGTAGGTGCTGTAGAGAATAAAGTTTTGTTAAATTAAAAATTGGAACCCTCTTTATGGAAATGGAACTGACTACATTCTTCTTTGTCCACATTGATATAGACGGATAGTTCCATATTTTAGCATTATCCAGTTATCACCAATTTTCTCATAATATTTCTTAAATGCAACCTGATGGGACACACTAGAGTCCCTTTGTTTGACCAAGGTGTGATGTGCCCAGTTTTGGGCCATTAAGTGCCAAATGGAGCACTTTTCACAAACAAATTTCTTACACTGAAAACATTTTCTCATGGTTACTTATCAAACATAAATTATAGACCTTATGACAGGCAGATGAATGGAATCTTATATTACAATTTGAGCAACATTTAGAGAGTCTCCATGACCACTTCCCAGCATTTTATTCTCAAACAGGTCTCTAAGGGGTTGGAATTTCAACCACATGTTGTTGAAATCTATCTGACCTAGCTTGGCTCTTGTAGATGCAGATCCACAACGGCTTGAGGGTCATTTTCAATCTTCAGTGCTGTGTGCTTCCTCCTGGTGCATAATCTATGGAATGATCTCTAGTAAACAACTCTGAATATGACAACAGCAAAACATCTAAAGTCTATGGTGGTCATTACGATCTCTGTGGGTTTCCCCGCTGAGATCTGTTCTGACGGTTGACAGAAGACCGCCAGCGCGAAGAACCCCCCACCAGCGGCAGTGTGCAGTAGCACCCGTCGTGCATTTCACTGCCTGTAATTCAAAACGCCGCCTGGTGGCGGAAGCCTGGCGGTGGCAGCATTTCAACCGTGGCAGTTCAGCCACGTTCGTAATATGGCGGTCTGGACCACCATGCCTTTGGCGGCAATTACCGTCACTGTCGGCATGGCGGTCCAGACCGACATGTTCATTATGAGGGCCTATGTCTTGGTTCACTGTGGGTTTTTGGTGACATTCTAACGAGTCATCTGATCCATGCCAGAACCGAAGCAAAGAGTTTGAAGGAAAGCAAGCAGTAATAAGCCAAAACTAACACAGGTGGCATGATAGGACACATCGTGTGACATCTAAGAACATATGGTTCAACCATTAAGCATTTCTACATCACCATGTAAATCTTTCACTTTAACACGCTTACACTTGCTTCAACAGCAAAATGCTGGCTGCATCTGACTGTGCAAGCATTAATGTGTAACAATTCACCTAAAACTACAAAAAAGATACCCTTTTAAGGCCTTATGTTGTGTATATATGAAATGTAGGAGGAGCAAAAATGACTTACATGCAGTAGGCCTCTGTCTGAAAGGCATTGTGGGTGAAAGGTGATGGTCTGGAGTGAAGCCGTCAGCACATGCCAGTGGCTGAGATTTTTGCAAGCATTTTATCCATTACCTTACTGTTTTCTTCACTGCAACTCCGTAAGTGCTATGGGTAAGCCTAGTCATCAAGTCCTCACTGTACCAGAGGTCTCAAGTTCTAAATTACTGGTGAGACATAAGAAGGCTGAACCCAATCAGGAGTAGCGTGTGTTCCTCTTGGAAGGGGACCTGGCTTGGAAGTTCAGGCTGAATTATTCTTATTGGAGCGGGACCAGGGCTAATTTGAATGAGGTTGGTCTCGGTCTTAAGTGGTAGAGTGGGTGAAAAACTCTGGACTGGATTTTGATCCCATACAGTTGCCAGTGGCTGGGATTTCTTAGAGCATTCCACCCATCACCATTTGTGCTTTCTTCAGTGCGATGGTCATGTCCATAAATGGATTCCATGATCATTATGCCACAGGACGTAAGGTATAATTCACTTGTGAGGCATACATACTATTCAGAGGAAACCTTGCCTAGCCATTTAGGGGGAACTGTTTCTATTGAGCAAGGCCAAGGCTGATTTGCATTCATCTGGTCTCTGTCTAAACTGGGAGAGAGAACAAAAAAAAGATGGACCTGAAAGCAGGTTGAACAATTACTAATGGCTGAGACGTTGCAAACATTCAACCCATCATCTTTCTACTTCATTTATTGCAATTGACAAAGTATGACAGGTGAGCCTGGATGTGTGTCTCATTCTCACTGTGCCACATAACTCAAATTCAATCTAACTGATGAGAATAAAAAAAAAAGAAAAAAAAAAAAAAAGCTGAAACAGTTACGGGGATGCTTGTGTTTCTGTTCAGAGAGGACCTGGTCCGTAGTTAGACTGGGCTGTTTCTATAGGAGGATGCCAGGGCTGATATACATACGGCTGGCTACTCTATGTCTGAACTGACAAAGTGAGTGAAAAACGATGGACTGGAATGAGAAGAGAGAGAATACAAGGGGTATGGCTTTTGCAAGCATTCCAACCATCACCTTCCTGTTTTGTTCAGTATGCTACCCAGAGTGCATACATATCTGTTTACATTAAATAACTAGGTTCTACAGGGGATTAAGTCTGCTCTTTTTGATATAGTGTACTGCTCAGTTGTCATGGTAAGAAGCAATGCAATTGAACTCTCTTGTTTGTTAAATAAAAGAATAAATGTTATCAGAGCTTACCAGAGCTTTTCTGTGCTTATAGATGAAATCCTCTGGTGACCGAGCCCATTTTGGAAGCTGTACATCATTTACCTTCTCTTTAGAAAGCTGTAGACGTCCGAGGTCAAATTCTATGAGACACAGCAAACAAAAATGATTTAATGTGGAGTGTCATGTAAAAGAGTTCACTAGTACTGAAGGCTAACACACTTTTTCATCACACTCTCCATGAAGAGATATGCAGAAAAATGCAATAATTTGGGGAAAAACACTTAGCATAGCTTTATAAAATAATAGTTTGCAATGAACTCTACACCTAACAGGTGAATGAGCACCTTCATTTTTATTAGCTCTGTTTATGTCCAACACTAATATGAAATGCACTCTATGTCAGGTCTCTGTACTCACATTCTAAGCGTAGCAGTCAGTCTCTTAGGGCAAACAGTAACAACGTGAAACTCCCTGATATTAACCATGTGGCTTGAACCATCCTTTGGAAACTTCAGTCCAACAGCTACATCTTTTCTCCTAACATCAGGTCTCACACAACTGCCACTGTAGTCATGATAGAGTCAGCCTCGTAGTTGCTTCTTCTTTCTCTTGTCAGCTTACAGTGCAAGCTCCCAAACAACAAATTTAGGAAGAATTCATCAAGACCTTGACCCTCTAATATTTGGGATTTGGGTCACAAACCAGTATATGCCTCCTTCATCTAATTTCCTGGTCTACATCTTCATCTTCCACCCAATCTAGGTAATTCAAAACAGCAATGGAGTAATCTTATGTGGTTTTAATGTAGCACTCATGATCTTTAGTTATGTTTCCTTCTTGACGGTTGGTATGTACATTGCTATCTGGACATTTCATCATGTGCTGCACCAATCAAGGTAAGTTCATTTAGAGCTGCTAGTCAATAACACATTCATTCTGATACCATATTATAAGACATATTTAAATATATAAATAAATAAAACTTATAAATAAAACAGATAGTCAAATTACACACAGGGAAACAACTGGTAATTATTTCCCTATGTACTTTAGCTATAATGTTGTACCTTCCCTACAGTAATTTAAAAAATACATGCTAAGGCACATAGTACAGTGCAACTATGGCCAGTATGCTCTTCATTCATATGATTCTGATGCTTATTTGATTCTATGGTGTTTAAGTTCACACTTTTTATTTCATGCAAGGCAGAATTAGTTGATTGTCCTTAGACCAAATCTGATGTATGCTATCATTGCTTCTGGAAATGAATCTTCACAATGGCCATTTTGGTTTGGAGGTCTTGTTGTGAATTATTCTTAGATATATGACCACCCCCTCTTCCAACCACAAAATCAGATTCAATTGAAGTGCTTGCCCACATAACGCTACAATGGATTGTAAATGCTCGCATTTGTATGGGTTCAAAAGGGCTCTTCATCAGTTGTCCTAAGACTATGTTAAGCTGCCATGCCGGAGGAGGGGCTTTCACTGGAGGGAAAGAGCCCAAGAGGCCTTGCAAAAATTGTTTTATAAGTCTTTGGGACCAAAGCGATGGTGTACTAGATATTCTCCTGTATCGAGAGATGGCTGCAAAATTAACTTTTATGGACGCATAAGCGAGGCCCGAGCGTGCTAAATGTAGCAAGTAGGGTAAGATTTCCTCCGAGGCGGAGGATATAGGGTGCATATAGGTAGAGTCGCACCAAAGACAGAACTGCTTCCACTTTAGCCGATACGTTTTGTTTGTGCTATCAGCTCGGGCTTTGGCCAGGATGTCCTTGCAAGCCTTGGAGATGTTCAAATGGCCGAAATCATTGAATTCAGGAGCCATGCCGATAAACTGAGAGATCGAAGCTACAGACAAAGCCATCTTGCCCACACCCATCCTGTCCTGTCCTGAGGCAGGGCACAGAAACCAGCCTCGTACATGACATGTATCTGTTCAACAAAAGACATTCATTGTCTTGAGGACGGCACTGGTGCCCCATCCTTACTGGCGATACCATTTCGTCCTTTGAGGCACTTAGAAGCGATTTTAAATTGCCACACTCACAACTCTAGAAATACAGGCAACTACTACATTGTCCTTGGGGCAAACTGGGCAAGGACTCTTTTCTCTTCTCTGAATCCCCATTTCTGGGCTATATATAAAAGTGGGGAACTTCCAGCTAGTACCAGGTTATCATTGACAACTTCCACTCCAAAGCTACACAGCTGATGTTTAAGGAGTATTGGCAAAAGACATTAGCGGCAACCTATTCCAATGAAAATTGGTTAGAACTTATGTGTAACTACGACTGCACCTCGCGAGAAGCCCAGCTGAAGTACTCTTACTTCAAGATCCTCAACAACTGGCACTAGTACTTCACAATACTTGATGGATGTGTGTCGGGTAGGGATGTGACCTATAACAGATAGTGTGTAAAAGTCAGCATTCTGGTCCTGTACTGGTGTGAAATATAGAGCACACTGCATTTTACTAGTTCAGTCCACTTTCTGGACTCAGCTAAACTCCTTGTACTGCATGACTCCTCTGACATTGAAGGCATCACCGTACATTGACAAAGGTGGATGTTAACAGCTCTCATGGTTGCAAAGATCTGCATACTGCGTTACTGACGTTCTCAAAAGACACCAACTAATCGGGCATGGCTGACAGGACTATGGGCCTGATTCTAACTTTGGAGGACGGTGTTAAACCGTCCCAAAAGTGGCGGATATACCACCTACCATATTACGAGTTCCATAGGATATAATGGACTCGTAATACGGTAGGTGGTATATCCGCCACTTTTGGGACGGTTTAACACCGTCCTCCAAAGTTAGAATCAGGCCCTATATAAACTACCCATACATAAAAGGCAGATATATAAATCCAAGACCAAATGCATCTGTTTGATAATATCTGGAGCCTCAATTCTATTTGTGAGCAGAGAGGAAAGGCTGAGTCGCCTACTAGCTGCGGAAGGGGAGCCACATCTGCTGAAGCTATAGCCTGCCCTACAGCACTTCCCCTGCAGCCTGTCAATCTTGGCACCTGTAAACTCAGTGCCTCTCTTTCTCCGTTCTTTCTTCTAGCATTATTTTCTCCCCTGCCTCACAGCTCCCTTAGCAGACACTTCAGCACAGCTGCCGATTAACCTGAAGCCTCCTCTTTAATTTACGCCTTGGGCATGTTTCAGGTTCTCCTTCTTTGCCATGTGATCCCACGTCTCCTACGGGATTCTTACCACCACACTGCTTTTAGATTCTCTACTCTTGTGGTACTTCCACAGCCCTCTACTGCTGCTCCCACTTAGCACTTCCATAGCCTTTCTTATCTAAGGCCAGAGCTCCAGGCTCTGTTCTTATCTTCTATATCTGGTAGGCACAGAGCGCAGATTCACTCCTTCGCTGGCGCTACGGATGTGGCACCCTTAAGTACCCATATTTCTCATCTGTTATGGCATGTATACAGAATTTCATCCCAGGATTTGTGGCTCACCCTTGAAAGCTCGAAGATCAAATGGGCATTTTATCTTGCTGTCAAGTTTGTCAATTCTTGATTTTTGTCAAGAAGCTATGTAGGCTCTACTACATATGTTCAACAATCTGCAATGCTTAGAGGAGGACTCAAGGATGAGTCCTGTTTTGGCTCCATGATACTTGAGCAGTTCCTAATAATATTATTCAGACTCTCCTCGTGTATAAACTTAGTGCTATGGGATTGTTTCCCAGAATATGAACTTTCAGATGAGGTAGCTATTAAAAGAAAAAAAAACACTTACCTACCAGTAACATGTTTGTATGATGGATACTCTATTTTTTGCCAGGTTACTCATTATATTTCCCCCTCCCATCTTCTCAGGACGGGGTGTAATTATTAGATTACCTTTCTTATGTGTTCTACTTTAGCTCAGTCTTTTTCATGGCCTCTGTGACAAGGCAAAATCAGGTGGACTTGTACCATGATTGTTTTGTTTCTACTGACAACATTTATCCTAGTCTGTGGATGGAATCTGCCCTCGCATTATTTGCAGTAGTGAAAATTAACTGGTTCCAGTTTGATGTCTGTAACTGTTTATAAGGTTAAGAAACCACCTAGAAATATTCCACTGAAAACACTTTTCTCGTTTATATGTGCAGTAGACAAGGGCTCCAAGACCCAATCAAAACATTCTGGGAAAGACACAACACTGGGCACAATATTAGCCGGAAAGTAGCAGCCAAGTTTAACATTGGTTTTTGGTCACTGAATGTTAATCAGACTAGTGACTACCAGACTAGTGACTACATGGTAGCTGCAAATAAGATATTTGCTGAAAATATCTAAAAAACCTATTGAGTGTAAAACAATATAGGAGTAGGGTCATAGTATTGTAATTTATGCAATATCATATTCTGTACTTACCATTTTGGTTCTCCAAAAACTCTGGAAAGTAGAAGAATTCTGGAATAAGCTCCTTAACATCATTCGGATTATCCATAAGAGCTTGCCAAGTGGCTGGAATAGAGTGAAACTGGCGATCTGCACAGTCAAATCTGTATAATAACAAGGTCACAATAGAAGAAGTTAGTGATTTTGTTAGGTCTTTTTTATGCAACTTTTCCTACCAAGCAAGAGAATGAAAACTTGTCTGGTCACTTTAAAAGCACAAAGTGATCTGCCTGAGTGTTTTTCCAGCTCTCTACAAATTGCACCAGGTGATGCTTTCTGTGAAAGGGAGGGCAAAAACAAAGTTTCAACGAGGGAATTGCCTGGGCCAAAATGGCTGCCCACTAGTAGTGCTTTGGTATCCGTTCTACACCTCTGCCCATAACAGCTTCAGTGCTGACACTTTTTATTCCAGTGGGGGATTCGGTTTGAAGCCATGGATTATAAAAATCCATGGATTTAAAAAAGATGGTTTACTACCGTAAATAACTTGTTTTTTCCAGCCCCTCTGTATTTCTGATGATCGCTTTCCTAGGAAGATTTTACCAATCACAGGAAATGGTGTAAGAGTACTGCCATCAAGCCAAGTTGGAGAGAGAATGAGGAGACTGTCAGTTGGGAAGCAGGGGAATAGGGCAGCTGTGTTCTGTTGGTGTTCCTCTGGTATCCCTAATTAAAGCTTCTTCTCTCTGATACCAAGCTTGTGAGTCTAGAGGCTTGAGGGCTATTGTGCAATACTATGGTATTGGAGAGGCAGGCTGTGAAGTCCGGGATTCAGTTGATGTGGGCAGGTCTATCTTGGGGACTGGACCACAAAGGTTTGATCCCCATGTTGCACAAACAAAAGAAAGCAATAGCACGGGTGGAGGGGAAAGTGAAGAGTAGGTATAGACATTAACCAGGTGCTGAGAAGGCTAACCCTGCTGGTGGGTCCCAGGGAGGAAATAGTGCTTGGATTACCACCCAGAGATATGGTGGAACTGCATTGGATGTCGAGACTGGTTAGTTGTACATTGAAGCTCTGGAATTTATTTATATATATCGATGCATGGTAGTTCTCAAGTTTCAGGTGGAAGAGCAAGGAGCTCTTATGTAAGGAGCACCCTACAACACCATCAACTCTCTGAATATGTTCACATCAAATATCAGTTGTTCTATTGGAGATTTAAAGAACACGATAATTACCTTTGGTATTGCCCTGTCTGGCAGAGACTTTATCTAGCCACAGATACCTTACCTCTGAATTATCCTTAACTGTCAGATTGGATCCGGAAATGTTTCATGAGCAGTACCCTTGCGTGTCGGTAGGTGGCACTGAAGGGGTTGTCAGGGTGATGTGTGAGGTCCCTATACAGGCCTCCCCACAGTGTGCTGATGTCAGTTTCTTTTTGAGATTTTCCACAACAGGAGAGTGGAGCCACGAAGAACACTGACCAGTAATGTGTGGAACTAGGCCCCTGAAAAGGGAATAGACCTGTACCTAAAAATCAGTTCACAGAGTGGAGAGGATGGGTGGGTCGGTAAGGAATCTGCAGCTAGAGAAAAGTCTCTACCAGATAAGGTGGTACTGAAGGTAAGTAACTTTTCCCTCTGATAAAGACTTCTAGCTGCAGATTTCTTTCCGTAGAACAGATACACAAGCAATACTTCCCCGGAGGAGGGTCTGCAGACCAGATATGGATGAGAAAGCCCTGTAGGACTAAACAGGCAAACTGCCCATCTTTACAAGGCAGTAGAGCTTGGTGAATGTATGCAGGGAAGGCCACTTTGCAGCCTGCCAGATGTCGAGGACCAGAACTCTGTGTGCTAATGCAGTGATCGTAGCATTTGCTCTGGTGGGATGAACATGCAAGTCCTCAAGGAGTTGCTTCTTGGACAATGCGCAGCAGATTTTAATGTAGAGAACAATTCATCTGGAGATGGTGAGTTTCTGCACGGCCTTTCCTTTCTTAGCTCTCACATACCCCATGAAGAGTTAATCGTCCACCCAGAACAGTTATGTATGGTCAAGGTAGATGAGGCAGAGCATAAAAGGTAAGACAGGTGATGGACTAGCCCACGTGGAACAGGGTGACTACCTTTGGCAAGAAAGATGCTTCAGTCCACAGGACCAGTTTAGCTAGGTAAAAAGAGTTGTACGAAGGCTGGGATTTCAGTACCTGCAGTTCACCCACCCTCTGGGCACATGTAATTGCCGCCAGAAAGGCCATCTTGATGGTGAGGAGCCTATGAGGGCAGTTATGAAGTGGCTCAACGGGAGCGCACATGAGAAAAGTAAGAACCAAATTGAGGTTGCATTGAGGCATAACAAAGGGAGCTGAAAGAAACATGCGTTGGAGACCTTTAAGCAACCTATTTACAATAAGGGACTTGAACAGGAAGGGCTGATCTAGCAGCAGCAGAAAGGCTGAGACAGCAGATAAATAACCCTTCAATGTGCCCAAAGTAGAGCCCTGCTGGGCCAGGGTAAGGATGTGCAGATAAAGGTTCAAGAAAGGGTCATCCCGTTTGTCTGTACACCATGCCACAAAATTGCTCCAACGGCCAGCGTAGACCCTCTTGTTGGAGGAATGCCAAGCTGAGAATTGACATTACAGACTTCAGTGGACGGTCAAAGCTGTCAACTGTCACTGCTCAATCTCCACACATGAAGGCGGAGTGTTGACAGGTTCGGGTGGAGAACCCTCTACTGTTGCTTTGGTAGGAGATCCTCCCAAAGGGGCTGTCTCATCAGAGGACTGATGGATATGCTCAACAGCATGGGATACCAGACTCTCCGAGGCCAGTCCGGAGTCACAAGGGTGATTTTGGCCAAGTCGTTTCTGATCTTCATGAGACTCAGGGAAGGACTGTTATTGAGGCAAAGGCTTACAGGAGGTCGGAGCTCCACTGAGATGAAAACCGGACTGATGATATTGCACGTTCTCTGTAGTGGTGAACAGATCTAACCAAGGCTCTCCCCACTGCTGAAAGAGACCTTGCACCTCCTTCAGCTGGAGACACCACTCGTGATCTGATAGGCATCTTCAGCTGAATTAATCTGCTCTTTTGTTTAGAGAGCCTACAAGGTGTTGGAATACCACTGAAATGCCCTGCATTCCAGCCATCTCCATAGAGGCAGGGCCTCTTGACATAGGGTCCACAACCCCACCCTGCTCCGTTTGTTGCAGTATCACATGGCGGTGGTGTTGCCCATGAACACCTGCACTAGCCTTTCCATGACTGAAGGTAGAAAGGCTTTCAACGCCACACAGAGCTCCAACAGGTTGATGTGGAGTCTGGATTCCTCTGGAGACCAGAGTACTTTGATCTCCACCTCTCCCAGAAGGCGCCTCCAGGAATGATGCATCTGTCACTAGTGTCAGATCTGTTTGGAGAAGGGAGAGGAGTCTGTCGCCAACCCAATCACGATCTGAAAGCAACTACTGCAGATCTTTTGCAGTTACCTCCAAGATGTGGACCATGTCAGAGAGATTCCCCCGATGCTGCGGCTACTGGAACTTCAGGTCCCGCTTTAGAGCCTTCATATGCCAATGGGCATGTGTCACAAGCAGGAGACAATGAGTCCCATCAGCCTCAAAGTCAGTCTCACTGACATATGGAATAGAGGCTGAAACACGGATATCAAAGCCTGAATATCCTGGACTCACTGTTCGGGAGAATAAGCCTGAAAGTCTAGAAGAGCTCTGATGAAAGGGAGCATCTGAGAAGGGATCAGGTGTGACTTCGACCCACTGATCGTGAACCCCAGTGACTGCAGGAGGCACACTGTAGTCTGGCGGTAGGAGACTACTGCCTGGGGCAAGGATGCCTTCAAAAGCTCGTCGATGAGGGAAAACTGACACCCTTGAGCTCTACAGATGAGCTGCAACCACCGCCATCACCTTGGTGAACACCTGAGAGGCGCTGGTGAGGCCAAAGGGGAGCATGAAAAACTGAAAGTGCTCGTGGCCTACGGTGAACCAGAGATATCGTCTGTGGGAAGGCAGGCAGGGAATGTGGAAATATGTGCCCTGCAAGTCCAGTCTCCCAGGTCCAGGGCAGACAGGATTTGTGCAAGTGTGAACATTTGAATTATCCTTTGTCAGGAAGAAATACAGGGAGCAGGTCTAGGATAGGCCCTCCAGCAGCAGAAAGTAGTGGAAACAACAACCACAACCTACTTGTGATGCCAGCACCCTCCCTATGGCTCACTTGGCTAGGACGAGATGTGGTCGTCCGTTAGCCTGTCGATAGTGGGTGGAGGAGTAGTCACAAAAAGGTAGAAGTAGCCCCTTTGGACAATCTGGATAACCCAGCGGTCAGATGGTATCAACCTCCAGTGGCGCAGGTGATGGTGTATCCTGTCTCCCATTGGTTTCCCATGCTAGTTGGAGGGCAACTAAAAAGGCATGGAGACGGCAGCTGCCCAGTGGGTGGTGGACTTGCCTGTCCGCTGGCTACCTGAGCCCACGAAGTCTGTGGGTACTGTACCCTCGACCACATAAGGGCTGGAAAGTCTGCGGGCTGTGGTAGGCAGATGGGTAGAGATTTGGCTAGAAGCCACTTTTGTGGCCATGAAAGGAGCATTATACGGACTGCAGTTGACGAAGGGCTATAGAACACCTAAAGGACGTGGTCATAGCACTGCTGTCCTTGCAGAACTCTTGCGATAAGTCTAACTTGACTCCGAAGAGACGGGAGACATTGAAGGGCATATCTGTGAACGAGGCTCAGACATCCCCTGAAAACCCAGTGGTTCTCAACCAGGAGCTGCGCCACCGACAATGAAACTGCTCTGACCAGTGAGTCGGTTGTATCCAGTCCACAGAAAATCGCAAACGTATCTGCGTCTCTCCCATCTGAAACAGAGTTTCAGAGCGAGTAGGACTACTAGCCCAAAAGGCATGTGTTATTCACCAAGCACAATGACAGGCTGGCAGAAGAAAACATCTTCTTTCCCGAGGTATCCAGCCTCTTGGATTCCCTGCCCAGGGAAGTGGAAGGGGACATGCTAAGAGTTACTCAGGAAGTGGAGGCTTGGATTACCAAGATCTCGGCAGAGGGGTGATGGTTGAGGAAACTAGGGTTCCTTGGGTTGGGACGATGGTGGCAGGTAATTGACCTATTCATAGGAGCCCCTCTGCAGGGCTTGGACCAGGCCCGAGTAGGACGTCTGTGCGGGCTTCGTTAAATGGGAGGAGTGGTTCAGATGGGTTAACTAATGGCTGAAGCACCTCAATCAAGACGTTCACCATGACAGACACAGAGAGCAACTGAAGGTCAGGGACCTCGGGCACTCATCACCATAGCAAATGAGGCTCCCTACTATGTAGCCACGGTTGAAGAGACCAAGCCTGTTTCTGGGGAGGTAGCCAGGTCACTGGCATCTGCAGATCCTCACACCAGGAGTCTTTGGTGACATCCAGGGACTGATATTCATCACAGTCCAGTGGGCGCTAGCAATCATCCCCAAATCCTAGCTCATAGGAATAGGGCATTGGCTCCGGCCTTGGTGGAATCCCTCCAGTCGGTGTCAGACGACACCCATTGGGCTTTGTGTCCGAGTCAGGGACGACTATGGATATTGTGCCACCGGCAATGGAGCTGGCGCCAGAGAAAGGTAGAGATGGGTCGACCAGCACCGCTCTGGATCTTCCCATGAATCCAAGAAACCTAACTGGCACCAGGGATGAACTCGCTGGCGGAAGACCAAGAGGGTCCCCTCCTGAACCTGTGGGGCTCCAAGATGTGCAAGCGGGGACGGGCCACCAAAATATGAGGTGCATGGTGTCATAAAATTCACTCACCTTTGAGTTAGGCAGGGGTTGCTCTGGCGCCAGGAAACTCAGGGAGACACTGAGACGGCCCCCTGGCATAGACTAAACTGCTGAGGCAAGTCTCAAATTCAGACGTTCCATCTTTTCGTCAGAAGCTTCAATGGACGGGGCAAAGTTGAAGCCCTCTTCATCATCTTCTTGTACTTCTTCCATTTGTGGGACTTACCTAAATGCCCAGATGACTTCGACAAGTCGAAGAGCAATTGGAGTGGCTCTGTGACTGTTCCCGGGACCTTCCTCTCAACCAGGATCAAGAAGGTCATGGTTTCATACGTCAAGCAGCAAGGAGCTTGAAAGACCTCTCACTCAAGGCCCTAGGGTTCATAGCGCGATAACAGACGCAGTTCCTGCGTTGTGGTAGCCCTCAAGGCACTAGAGACAGACGAGGTGGGGGTCCATCACCGACATCTGCCAATAACAGGCACCATAGCACTTGAAAACAACCTTCTTTGTGGACATCCCGGCCAAACAAGGAGACAAAGTCTCAAAAATCTTGGACAAAAGGGTCAAAAAAGGTCAGTCAAAAAGTGAGTAGGGCTAGCTTTTCTCAGGATCTGCGTTGACTTGTGTGTGGAAAGAAAAGAACTGACGTCGGCACGGGTGGGTGGAGCCTATATAGGCACAGCACATGTTACTTGCGGCGCGGACAATGCCACTTACCAGTGCACAGGGGTACTGCTCTCCAAAAATTTCTGGCTCTGGTCTGATAGCTAAGGATATTTCTAAGGTAAGGAATCTGTGGCTAGAAGCTTCTATCAGATGCACAGGATTAGAACAGTGCCATCCAGGTCAAGCTAGAAAGTGTAAAAATGGTAAAGGACTTTATCACCTTCTAGCTCAGTGTGGATGGCACTGTGCTAATTTGACAAATATACATGCATATATGTGTGTGTGTGTGTGTGTATATATGGATATATATGTATGTATATATATATATATATATATATATATGTATGGAAAATGTCACTTACCCAGTGTACATCTGTTCGTGGCATTAGTCGCTGCAGATTCACATGCTGTGCACAGTCCGCCATCTGGTGTTGGGCTCGGAGTGTTACAAGTTGTTTTTCTTCGAAGAAGTCTTTTCGAGTCACGAGACCGAGGGACTCCTCCCATTTCGAGTCCATTGCGCATGAGCGTCGACTCCATCTTAGATTGTTTTGCCCGCAGAGGGTGAGGTAGGAGTTGTGTATGCTAGTAATAGTGCCCATGCAATGGAGTGAATGCGTATGTACATAATAAAGTTTTAAGTAATATATTTACAAATGTACAAATGTTTAAGATCTACTTCTAAACGGCTACAGGCTCCCGGGGAGGCGGGTGGGCGCATGTGAATCTGCAGCGACTAATGCCACGAACAGATGTACACTGGGTAAGTGACATTTTCCGTTCGATGGCATGTGTAGCTGCAGATACACATGCTGTGCATAGACTAGTAAGCAGTTATCTCCCCAAAAGCGGTGGTTCAGCCTGTAGGAGTTGAAGTAGTTTGAAATAATGTTCTTAATACAGCTTGACCTACTGTTGCTTGTTGTGCAGTTAGCACATCTACACAGTAGTGCTTGGTAAATGTATGAGGCGTAGACCATGTTGCTGCCTTACATATTTCGTTCATTGGAATATTTCCTAGAAAGGCCATGGTAGCACCTTTCTTTCTGGTTGAGTGCGCCTTTGGTGTAATAGGCAGTTCTCTTTTAGCTTTAAGATAGCAGGTTTGAATGCACTTAACTATCCATCTAGCAATGCCTTGTTTTGAAATTGGATTTCCTGTATGAGGTTTTTGAAAGGCGACAAATAATTGTTTTGTCTTTCAAATTAGTTTTGTTCTGTCAATGTAGTACATTAGTGCTCTTTTGATGTCTAATGTATGTAGTGCTCTTTCGGCAAACCGAATCTGGTTGTGGGAAGAACACTGGTAATTCTACCGTTTGATTTAGGTAGAACTGTGAGATTACTTTTGGTAAAAATTTAGGATTGGTCCGTAGAACAACTCTATTTTTGTGTATTTGAATAAATGGTTCTTGAATGGTAAATGCCTGAATCTCACTCACTCTTCTTAGAGATGTGATGGCAATTAAAAATGCAACTTTCCACGTTAAGTATTGCATTTCACAAGAGTGCATGGGCTCTAAAGGTGGACCCATGAGTCGTGTTAGGACAATGTTGAGGTTCCATGAAGGAACTGGTGGTGTTCTTGGTGGTATAATTCTCTTTAGGCCTTCCATAAACGCTTTTATGACTGGTATCCTAAACAATGAAATTGAGTGCGTAATTTGTAGGTAAGCAGAAATTGCCGTAAGATGTATTTTAATGGAAGAGAAAGCTAGGTTAGATTTTTGCAAATGTAGTAAGTATCCTACTATTTCTTTTGCAGATGCGTGTAAAGGTTGGATTTGATTATTATGGCAGTATTTGCATAACAGTTTCTAGTGGTAGGTTTTCTAGCTTGTTTTATGACCTCCATACATTCCTGTGTGAGGTCTAAGTGCCCGAATTCTAGGATTTCAGGAGCCAAATTGCTAGATTCAACGATGCTGGATTTGGATGTTGGATCTGTTGTCTGTGTTGTGTTAACAGATCTGGTCTGTTGGGTAGTTTGACATGAGGTACTACTGAAAGGTCTAGTAGTGTTGTGTACCAAGGTTGCCTTGCCCATGTTGGTGCTATTAGTATGAGTTTGAGTTTGTTTTGACTCAACCTGTTTACTAGATATGGAAGGAGAGGGAGAGGGGGAAAAGCGTACGCAAATATCCCTGACCAGTTCATCCATAGAGCATTGCCTTGGGATTGATCTTGTGGGTACCTGGATGTGAAGTTTTGGCATTTTGAGTTTTCTTTTGTTGCAAATAGATCTATTTGAGGTGTTCCCCAAATTTGAAAGTAATTGTTTAGTATTTGGGGGTGAATTTCCCATTCGTGGGTTTGTTGGTGATCTCGAGAGAGATTGTCTGCCAACTGGTTCTGAATCCCTGGAATAAATTGTGCTATTAGGCGAATGTGGTTGTGAATCGCCCAATGCCATATTTTTTGTGTTAGGAGGCACAACTGTGTCGAGTGTGTCCCTCCTTGTTTGTTTAGATAATACATTGTTGTCATGTTGTCTGTTTTGACAAGAATGTATTTTTGGGTTATTATGGGTTGAAATGCTTTCAGTGCTAGAAATACTGCCAACAGTTCTAAGTGATTTATGTGAAACTGTCTCTGATGTATGTCCCATTGTCCTTGGATGCTGTGTTGATTGAGGTGTGCTCCCCACCCTGTCATGGAAGCATCTGTCGTTATGACGTATTGTGGCACTGGGTCTTGGAAAGGCCGCCCCCTGTTTAAATTTGTACTGTTCCACCATAGAAGCGAGATGTATGTTTGGCGGTCTATCAACACCAGATCTAGAAGTTGACCCTGTGCTTGTGACCATTGTGATGCTAGGCACTGTTGTAAGGGCCGCATGTGCAATCTTGCGTTTGGGACAATGGCTATGCATGAAGACATCATGCCTAGGAGTTTCATTACCATTTTGACTTGTATCTTTTGTGTTGGATACATGGCCTGTATTACTTTGTGAAATGTTTGAACCCTTTGTGGACTTGGAGTGGCAATCCCTTTTGCTGTGTTGATTGTCGCTCCTAAGTATTGCTGTGTTTGACACGGCAAAAGGTGTGACTTCGCATAGTTGATTGAGAAACCTAGCCTGTGAAGGGTCTGTATGACGTAGTTTGTGTGCTGTGAACATTGTCTTAGCGTGTTGGTTTTGATTAACCAGTCGTCTAAGTACGGGAACACATGTATTTGCTGCCTTCTGATATGTGCAGCTACTACTGCCAGGCATTTTGTAAAAACTCTTGGCGCAGTTGTTATTCCAAATGGAAACACTTTGAATTGGTAATGTATTCCTTGGAATACGAACCTTAGGTATTTCCTGTGTGAAGAATGTATGGGTATATGGAAATACGCATCTTTTAGATCTAATGTTGTCATGTAGTCTTGCTGTTTGAGCAGTGGGATTACATCTTGTAACGTGACCATGTGAAAGTGGTCTGATTTGATGTAGGTATTTAGTGTTCTGAGATCTAGTATTGGTCTCATAGTTTTGTCCTTTTTGGGTATTAGAAAGTACAGTGAGTAAACTCCTGTGTTTTTCTGTTGAATTGGAACTAATTCTATTGCGTCCTTTTGTAGCAATGCTTGAACTTCTAGTCCTAGAAGATCTATATGTTGTTTTGACATATTGTGTGTTTTCGGTGGGACGTTTGGAGGGAATTGGCGAAATTCTATGCAATAACCATGCTGGATAATTGCTAAGACCCAAGTGTCTGTTGTTATTTCCTCCCAAAGTTTGTAAAATTGGCTTAGTCTTCCCCCCACAGGTGTTATGTGATGGGGGTGTGTGACTTGTGAGTCACTGCTTAGTTTGAGGGGTTTTGGGGCCTTGGAATTTTCCTCTATTTCTTGGGAATTGGCCCCCTCTAAATTGCCCCCGAAAACCTCCCCTTTGATATTGACCCTGGTGGGTAGGCCTTGTTTGTGAGGTTGTGGTTTCTGTGGGTTGACCTCGAAACCCTCCCCTAAAAGGTGTTTTCCGAAATGTGCCTCTGCTCTGCGGGGAGAAGAGTGCGCCGTATCGGTGTCCTTTTTGAGTTTTTCGATGGCAGTGTCTACCTCCGGCCCAAACAATTGCTGTTCATTAAACGGCATATTGAGCACAGCCTGCTGGATTTCCGGTTTGAACCCAGAAGTGCGCAGCCATGCGTGCCTTCATATTGTGACTGCAGTGTTTATTGTCCTTGCAGCTGTATCTGCTGCATCCATGGAAGACCGTATCTGATTATTTGAGATACTTTGTCCCTCTTCCACCACCTGTTGCGCTCTTTTTTGGAACTCCTTGGGTAAGTGTTCGATGAAATGTTGCATTTCATCCCAATGAGCCCTGTCGTATCTTGCCAAAAGTGCTTGTGAATTGGCAATACGCCACTGATTTGCTGCTTGTGCTGCAACTCTTTTTCCCGCAGCATCAAATTTGCGGCTCTCCTTGTCTGGAGGTGGTGCGTCGCCTGAGGTATGAGAGTTGGCTCTCTTACGAGCTGCCCCCACAACCACTGAGTCTGGTGTTAGTTGTGTTGTAATATATATTGGATCTGTGGGCGGTGGCTTATATTTTTTCTCCACCCTCGGAGTTATGGCTCTGCCTTTAACCGGATCCTGAAAAATTTGTTTTGAATGTCTTAGCATTCCTGGGAGCATGGGAAGGCATTGATACTGGCTATGGGTGGAGGATAGGGTGTTAAAGAGAAAGTCATCCTCAATTGGTTCCGAATGTAAGGAGACATTGTGAAACTCGGCTGCCCTTGCGACCACCTGTGTATAGGATGTACTGTCCTCAGGTGGTGACGGTTTTGTAGGATAAGAGTCTGGGCTTTTGTCAGACACTGGAGCATCGTAGAGGTCCCATGCATCGGGATCATCCTGACTCATTGTGGTATGAGCTGGTGAATGCATCAGTGGTGGTGTTGTTGCTGGTGATGCATGTATTGATGGTGGTGGAGACGGTGGTGGGGTTGTTTTCCTTGCCACCTTTGCCTGTGGTTGCTTGTCCTTTTGTTGAAAGGCAAGTTTCCTCTTTATTTTGATTGGGGGAAGAGTGGTTATCTTCCCTGTGTCCTCATGAATATGAAGCCTTCTTTGTGTGTAGTCAGCCTCTACAGCTTGAAGCTCCTCTCCAAATCTATGTAATTGGGAGGTTAATCCTTGTTCCTCTGTATAGGAACTACTTTTCGGCTCCGAGGCTGGCTGTTTCGGAACCGAAACCTTTTCGGAAGTCTTTTTAGGCTCCGAAGAAACCTTCTTTCTTTTCGGCGTGGTGTCTCGGTGCCGAAATTCTTCGGTGCCGCTGTCTCTGTGCCGAAGTTTCTCGGAGCCGCTGTCTCGGCTCCGAGGTTGCTGTGTGGCGGTATCTCGACCGGAGTCGGATGACTTCGACACCAGCATGCCCTTTTTCGGTGCCTTGGATGGGTCACCTAGTTTTCGGGTTAAGCCATGGCCTGTTGGCGGTGACGTCCCCTGGGCTTTTGTAGACCTCTCGTGAGTCTTGTTTTTCGACGTCTTACTCACGGTTTGGTGTGTTTCTTCGGCGTCGAGTTCTTCCGAATCCGACTCGCGGGTGGAGAAAGCTTC
This sequence comes from Pleurodeles waltl, assembly GCF_031143425.1. NCBI lineage: Eukaryota > Metazoa > Chordata > Amphibia > Caudata > Salamandridae > Pleurodeles > Pleurodeles waltl. The sequence continues at coordinate 1,896,493,112 of NC_090440.1, forward strand.
TTCTTCCTCCTCGAAGCGTTCTTGACCTGTCGGCGTGGACGCCATTTGCAGTCTCCTGGCTCTTCGGTCTCTCAGCGTCTTCCTCGACCGAAACGCTCGACAGGCTTCACAAGTATCCTCCTTGTGCTCGGGGGACAAGCACAGGTTACAGACCAGATGGTGATCCGTATACGGATACTTGTGATGGCATTTTGGGCAGAAGCGGAATGGGGTCCGTTCCATGAGCCTTGAAGTCGCACGTGGCCGGGCCGACCAGGCCCCGACGGGGGATCGAAAAAACCCCGAAGGGCCACCGGAGCTCTTCAGAATTCGGTGTCGATTTGTGCTAACTAACCCGATACCGAACGCAAACAATACCGACGATTTTTTTCCGAGATTCTAACTAACTTTCCGTCCCGAAACACGGAGCGAAAAGGAACACGTCCGAACCCGATGGCGGAAAAAAAACAATCTAAGATGGATTCGACGCCCATGGGCAATGGACTCGAAATGGGAGGAGTCCCTCGGTCTCGTGACTCGAAAAGACTTCTTCGAAGAAAAACAACTTGTAACACTCCGAGCCCAACACCAGATGGCGGACTGTGCACAGCATGTGTATCTGCAGCTACACATGCCATCTAACATATATATATATATATATATATATATATATATATATATATATATATATATATATATATATATATATATATATATATTCACACCAGTTTGACAATTGAGTCAAAATTGCGGCACTCACAGGATTACAGCAGGTTACTTTTATTTCATGACAGGACCCCAAACAAACTAACACCAACGCGTCTTGATCAAGACCGTGAGGGTCGAAACGCGTTGGTGTTAGTTTGTCTGGGGTCCTGTCATGAAATAAAAGTAACCTGCTGTAATCCTGTGAGTGCCGCAATTTTGACTCAATTGTCAAACTGGTGTGAATATTATTGATGGGAATAGGTCCTTCCCATATGCAGGCACCGACATGTGAAGAGCGCGCCTTTGTGGATCTGTTGGAGTTGTTATATATATATATATATGGATAATGTTACTTACCCAGTATACATCTGGCATGTAGAGCTGCAGATTCACATGCTTTGCATAAGTCCCCCATCTAGTGTTAGGCTAGGAGCGTTACAAGTTGTTTTTCTTCAAAGAAGCTTTTTCGAGTCACGAGATCGAGTGACTCCTCCTCTCGGTGATAATGCGCAAATGCATCGAGTCCTTTGTTAGATTGTTTTCCCGCAGGAGGGTGAAGGAGTGAAGAAATTATTTTGTATATATAGTATGAAAATAAGATGTCCATGCAGTGTATATACATATTTACATAAAGAAAATACTACAACGGCTACAGGCTTCTATGGAGAAGGGAAGGCGAATGTGAATCTGCAGCACTACATGCCACAAACAGATGTCTACTGGGTAAATAACATTATCCGTTCAATGGCATGTGTAGCTGCAGATACACATGCTTTGCATAGACTGAAAAGCAGTCTCTTCCCAAAATAAGCGGTGGCTAGCCTGTAGAGAAGTTCGAGTAGTTTGAAATAGTGTTTCAAGCACTGCTTGACCAACATTTGCTTGTTGGCGAGATAACACATCCACACAGTAGTGTTCAGTAAATGTGTGCGGTGTGCACCATGTGGCTGCTTTGCATATATCTGCCATTGGTATTTTTCCTAAGAATGCAAATGAAGCTCCTTTCTTTCTAGTAGAATGTGCTTTAGGAGTTAGTAATAGCTGTCTTTTAGCTTTAAGATAGCAAGCATGAATACAATTTACTATCCATCTGGCTAATCCTTGTTTTAAAATAGGATTAACCTTATGAGGTTGGTGAAAGGCCCCAAAAAGTTGTTTAATTGTTTCTGGCATCTTTTGTTCTATCTACATAATACATGGGAGCTCTTTTGACATCAAGAGTGTGAAGAGCTCTTTCAGCAACTGAATCTGGCTGTGGGAAGAAGACTGGCAATTCCACTGACTGATTGATGTGAAACAACTTTAGGTAGGAATTTTGGTACTACAGACAGATCCAACAGTGTTGTGTACCAGTGTTGACGTGCCAACGTGGGAGTCCCATTCCCCTTGTGTGGTTCGGTTGTTGAGATGAGCTCCCCAACATATCATTGATGCATTGGTTGCGAGTATGGTGTGTTGCACAGGGTCCTGAAATGGCAGCCCTTTTATTAAGTTGGTGTGATTCCACCATTTCAGAGAGTTGTAAGTTTGGCTGTCCAACAATACTAGATCGTGAAGTTGACCCTGTGCCTGAGACCATTGTTGCGAGAGACACTGTTGTAGGGGTCTCATGTTTAGATGTGCATTGGGTACTTGGGTTGCATGATAAACCTTACTGTGATTGTATTGTAGTTGAGATACGAGATTGTGAAAGCTTGAATTCTTAGTGCGTTTCGGTACGTTAATGCTGATTGCGTGTTCAGAATTGCTCCCAGATACGGTTGTATTTGCACTGGTTGCAGATGAGATTTTTGGTAATGGATTGTGAATCCTACATTGTGTAGTGTCCAATGTGTACTGCGTGTGTTGTTGACAGGTTTGAATGGTGCTGGCTTTTATTAGACGGCCATCCAGACAGGGAAAGAAATGTATATGTTGCCTTCTGAGGTATGCTGCAACCACCACGAGGCATTTGGTGAATACCCTTGGTGCTGTTGTTACTGGTAGTGCTTGCCTGCTATCACAAATCTTAGAAATTTGTGATGTGCTGGATGTATGGGAATGTGGAAGTAAGCTTCTTTTAGATCAAATGCTGTTATGTAGTCCTGTTTTTGTAGCAGGGGAATGTAGTGATTGAGGGGTCTGAGATCCAGGATTGGTCTGAGAGTACCATCCTTCTTTGGTATGAGGAAGAATAGGGAATATACTCCTGACCCAAGTTGGGATATAGGTTCCATCTCTAATGCAACCTTGAGTAGAAGTGATTGTACCTCTTGTTTTAATAAATTTAAGTGTTCCAGAGAAAGTCTGTGCTAGCGAGGGGGAATGTTTGGTGGAAGCAGAGACGAGTTCTAGGCAATAATCATGCTGGATAATTGACAGCACTCATTGATCTGTTGTAATGTTATGCCATTGTTGGTAGAAAGTTTCCAGTCTTCCTCCCACAGGAGATGTATGCTGTGTGGGGATGTGCAGAAAGTCACTGTTTGGTTGAGGTGGAGGAGCCTTTTGTGGTAGTGGGTGTACCTCTACCTCCAAAGTTATTTCCTTTGTAAGAGCCTCTGAAAGAACCTCTGTTGTAAAATTGTGGCCCCTGTTTGTGTTAGGACGTGGACGGCTCTGAGGCTGATGGTTTAAAGCCACCTCTGAACAGGGGCCTATGGAAAAGTCCTGAGTATGGGTAGTGTAAAGGACACCCATAGCCTTAGCTGTATCAGAGTCTTTCTTCAGCCCTTCTATGGTAGTATCTACATCTGGGCCAAATAAGTGTTGCTTATCAAAAGGCATACGAGTACTGCCTGTTGTATTTCAGTTTTGAACCCTGAAGTTCTTAACCATGCATGACTTCTGATAATCAGACTGGTGGTGTCTGCTGCCTCTAAGGCAGATCTAATTTGGTTATTAGAGCTAGCCTGCCCATCTGTAACTGTCTGCCGTGCCTTTTTCGGGTGTTCTGGTGGAAGGTACTGTAAGAACTCCTCCATCTCATCCCAAAGAGCTCTATTGTATCTTGCTAACAGAGTTTGAGAATTTGCAATTCTCCAGTGATTAGCAGCTTGAGTTGCAACTCTTTTCCCCGCTGCATCAAACTTACGACTCTCTTTGTCTGGAGGAGGAGCATCCCCTGTGGAATGGCTATTTGCTCTTTCCTTGCTGCACTGACAACTATAGAGTCAGGTGGCAATTGTTGTGTAATGAAAAGTGGATCTGAAGGTGCAGGTTTGTACTTTTTGTCTACCCTTGGTGTGATAACTCTAGACTTTACTGGCTCCTTGAAAATGTCATTTGCATGGTCAGGCATGCCTGAGAGCATCGGTAGACATTGATACTCTTTGTGAATGGATGTTTATGTGTTGACTAAGAAGTCATCCTCAATGGGATCTATATGAAGCTGCACGTTGTGATATGCAGCTGCCCTAGCTATGACCTGATTGTAGGCAGTGGTGTCTTCAGGTGGAAAAGGCCTAGACGGGTATAAATCAGGATCATTGGAAGGTATGGGATCTGAATCATATAAATCCCATGGATCTACATCATAATGAGTATCACCTAAATCATCCCCACGTGTAGAGATAGGGTATTGTGGAGAAAATTGTGTAGGTGAAGGTGGTGGAGAAGCAGGAAGTAAAGGAGAACGTGGTGGTGAAGGCTGTTATAGTGCCTTTGGTTTCTCCTTATGCTTAAATATCTTAGCAGGTGGAAGCCCAGCTTCTAGAGTCTCTTGAAAAATTTACGTTCTCTTTATTGTAGGAGAAGGAGAAGCAATAATCCTTCCATTGTCTTTGTGTATATGGATCTTGCACTGTTTAGTGACCATTACTTCTAATATGGGCCCTATTTCAGAAGACTCCTTGGTAATTGGAACATATTTTCCACCCACAGGTTTGAGCTCCGGATTTCTGGAGACCGAATGTATTAGCTGAGCCGAGAATGTCAGCTCCGAAATCAAGGGCATTTTTTTTGGCTCCGAGGGGCAAGTCTCTGCTTTTCGGCTCAATCCCAAAACAGGTGTGGCATGCTGTTTGGTCTGCGCCGAATGCACTTTGGGCTTCAGTTTCGGTGCCAAACCTGAAGGTTGGTCATCCGCCAGTGTTTTTTGGGTCCGACCATGGCCTGCAAGCAGTGGTGGACCCAAGACCACAGCAGAAGTCTTTTTGGTTGTCTTTGGGTGATGAAAAGGGGCTGATGTACTCACGTACTGCGCCGCTGGAATAGATTGACTGTTACCATCAGAATCTCGATCCGAGTCGGAATCTGCGATGGAAACTGGAGCTGGATGAGCCATCTATTCTTGAGCGTGTTCTTCTCCGAAGATGTCGGACGTTTGTTCCAACGACTTGGACGCTATCTCCAACCGACGTGCTCTTCGATCCCTAAGAGTTTTCTTCGAACGGAAGGATCAACACGCTTCACAGCTTTCTTCTCTGTGATCCGGATAAACACGGAGATTGCACACCGAGTGCTGATCTGTGTACGGGAACTTGTCTGACACCAAGGGCAAAAGCGAAACGGAGTCCGTTCCATTAGCCTGACATCGTTAGACAATGAGTCGAAGTAGGCCCAAGAAGGGCGAGGTCAACCGAAAAGGGCGTTTAATCGACCCCAACCATTACAATTGGATCAAATATAGGTTGGAAAACACAATTGAGAACTATACCTACGTTTATAGAAAGAAGAGAGAAGTTCAGATAGTACTGAACCGAGATCTACCGGAGCGAGAGGAAACACGTCCGAACCCGACGGCGGAAAGAAAACAATCTAACAAAGGACTCGATGCCCATGCGCACTATCACCGAGAGGAGGAGTCACTCGATCTCGTGACTCAGAAAAGCTTCTTTGAAGAAAAACAACTTGTAACACTCCGAGTCCAATACTAGATGGCGGACTTATGCAAAGCATGTGTATCTGCAACTACACATGCCATCGAACACACACACACCAACACACACACAAATAAATATATATATATCCCACTGTTGTTGTAGGGCACGCCACATAAAGCAACCGCTCTCTAGGAACTACCTAGTTTCCTGTTGTGCATAATTTATGCAGCACTCTAAGCCTGCAAAAGGGTGTTGTCTTGACTTATACCAGGTGCTTCCTTATGTATGGACAAAGTTATACCCCTCTAGTTAGAGAGAAACACATGTCAGGGTTGCTTTTATTCCTTCTAGGTTGGCTTGGATGGTATTTTACAAATCCAAATCTGTAACACTGTGCCTCAAGTGGTAAAAGGCTTTTGTCGTTTTTTAGCTTGGTGTGGATGGCACTCTGCTAGTCCTATACTTAAAGATTTTGATGTAAAAATGCCAAAAGGCTTTGCTCCTTTCTAGCTCAGCATGGATGACACTGTGTTAATCCTATGGTTAAATACTTTGCTTAAAAAACAGACATCTGAAGTGAGCAGATTCAGAGTGTCAGTGTTGTTATAGGGTGCTCCATTACAACGGAACTGCACTCTACCAAAATGTGGGTATTACCCAGATTTCCTTGCTTCCTGTTTTGCATAATTTAGGCAGCACTCTAAGCCTGAAACAGTATTGTCTTGGCCCCTCACTCCATCACAATAAGGGTACGGCACTCCAAAGTCTGCTTTTTTAAGACAGTTTTATTGCAACAGTGCGGAGGTGTAAAGCAGCACCAACACACTTTAGCTTCATGGCCTTGTTCATGGCTGAAACCGATTATAATCAATAAAACACCACAGAAAGGAATATTTGAAAATACTGGCTTTTGCTGCATTTTACTGCTTTGGAGCTAAACTTTGAGCAAGGTTTCAGCCTGGGATAAGAGTGACCACCATGATGCCATACTCCACAGTTTGTTTATGCTATTTAACGTTCTAGAGGTCATATTTTTATTCACTGTCCTTTTTATGTGATTACTTGTAAAAAGTTTTTAAACACCGTTTTTTTTTTTTTTAAATATCACAAACGTCAATACTTAAAGCAACTGACATTTTGGCAAATGCATTTGTTTAAGGACTGTGATACATAAATGTACTGTTTTAGGATATTATGAAGAATTTAACCCTTGTTAGTCTTGTTTATGTTATTATTGTCTTCTACACATTGTTCTGTATTATAGTGTGTTTTATGGACGTATGTCCAAAGGAACTTATATTTACTACTATTCTTCCTTCACAGATAGCAGGACAGACCACTGTTTTAAAAAAAACTCAAGTATCAAGGTTTTGGCAGCAAAGATGGCTGTGCAAACAGATGCCTCTAAAATCAATGTCGTCACATAAAGCGCTGTACCCAACACTCCTGTTAGTTTTACATTGTAATGGTTTGTAAAACATGCCTATATGTCCCAAAACCATAGTTCAGAAGATCAAACATCATATCATGAAACATCCTTGGCAACCATGCATAGACTGAGAAGGGGTCCATGTGCCAGTTTTGCTAAAAACTATGAAAGTTCGACAAATACACTAACTCATAAAATCTATGTTAGTGTATGAGCTGCAGACAGTGCAACTCAAAATCGTGAAGAGGTAGCCACTTGTGTGTTTCCTAGTTTGCATTACTCATGATATATATCTCTTGGCCTAAGTAGAAAACCTTCATACACTCTATCTTTGACATTTGTATGAAGGGCAGAGCAACAAGAATGTGTGCTAAATGGCAATTATTTATGTTTTATCTATCTTTTATCCTATCTATCTATAATGAAATCTAATTGAGGTGCTAACATATCCACTTGCTGGACGTGTGTTGGACTGGAATGCTGGAAATGGGAGCTGAGTGCTGTGAAATGAAACAGACACAGAAATAATTAACTTTTACTTGCAATAGCACGCTCAAGGAAAATGTACAGAAATGGGAATTTGGAGAAGGAATGAAAGAATAATTGACAACAGGAATGAACAAATGAAGGAAGGAAATAGCTGTATGTTTATTAAGCATTGAAAAACACCAGCCAAATGATTTTTTATAGAACAAAAAGGAGTAAACACTAATAAGCACAGATTTCTACAATATCTGAAAACATTGAGAACACTGAAACAAACTCCACTAGATTTCACAACAAATAGAAAATTAAATCAGAGAAGCCAGGGTATAATAGAAAGGGAAAGGCAGAAGAGATTCTCACAGACAAAATGGGGGTGGGAGGAAATCTAGGGGTGTTTGGGGGTAAGGTGACAATACAAGGATGAGAAGGCTTAAAAGTTTTCTGTGCCTGTGACTGACTGATTCCAGTCAATGCCTTTGTTGAGAGTCAGAAATTATAATTTGGACAGAATACTAAGCTATTGTAGATGTCAAGCTTGCTCTTGAGCAGGGTACTGATGAGAGGTTTGCAGTGAGAAAGAAAGGTTCATGTCGAGCTTTCAAATGTTCAATAGTTACAACAAAGGGGCAGGGTGATGAGTGTGAAGAAGGACCTTATTGATCCATCTGAACCTGCAGATTTCTGGCAGGGAGCAAAGGAGAGTGTGTGATAGAAGAGAAGGTGCTCAGGAGAGAGATGAGGACCAAGGGTGCTGGAACATAGATAATTTCTGTGTTTGAAGAGTTGCATATGATGAACAGGAGAAGCAACAAGTCTTGGTAGGCTGGCACAAATCCTGGCTCGCAGGTGGGAGATGGAGAATGGAATGAAGATGCTTGCATTGGCAGTGAAGATGTGGCAACATGAGCGGTAGAATTAGATGATATTGCTGAGGGGGTTTATACTAAGAAGAGAACCGAATGGCCACAAAACTGAGCTTTGAATGATAATCTTAGTTGACGTAATGGTCAAGAGTAATCAATGAGCACTAAAAGACCGCTATACTACGATATCAAGTGGCAAGCCAACTGTGTCGAATTTTGCTGAAAGGTGCAAGAAGAAAAGAAGAATGTTTGTGGGCAGTGGAGAAAACACTGGACAGCATTTTCAGTGAAATTGGTCCAATCCAATCCACAATGTAACGGGCTGGAAAGATTACAGGCAGTAAGGTAAGGGGGGAACCTATTGAACAATAAGCACTCACATGTTTGTAGAAGAAACAGGTGTAAGAGAGGGCAACCATTGGAACAGGAGGGAAGTTAGCACTACTTTTTATGCTATGGGATCACAAGAACTGAGATGAAACACTGTGGACAAAAGCCAAAATGGACACAAGGAAAATATGCTGGAGATGAGTGCCTGGTACCTGAAGATTTGAGAGCCAACGATGTCACAGGAGGGAGGCAAAGGATTGAGTTCATGGATATCAGTATGGAAATAAGTTTAATGGAAGAGGTGGAGGGAGGGGAAGCATGATGGGCTGAGAAAGGGACATTACAAATAAACAGACAATGGGATTGCAAGGAGAGTAATTTAGATAAATAGTAGGCAAAACACTTGTAAATTTGTTAGAATGAGTTAATGCAGAGTGAGGGGTAAAAAAAAATAAGTTTATGATCATCAGAGTTAGTAGGTGGGTTGGCTGGAGAAAGGTGATGAGATAATGGTGATAAGATGACTTTGCTGAGTCTACATCGTCATAAAGGGAGTTGTGCCTGTATGTAGGGGTATGGGGCTTCCACTACTTGTAGAGGTAACTGTACCTCTAATCTGTCATTATGGGAATGAGCTGAATTAGAAACTAAGAAGATGACTGATAAGCAAGAACACCTGGAGAGGTAATGGAGCCAAAGAACATAAGATGTGCAGAGTCAAAAAAATCTGGATGATGCAGCTACTGCTTGTCTTGGAAGAGGTCAGAACAATGATCTACAAAAAATGTGGATTCTGTTCCATTTTATTTCTCTAACAAAAGGGGATAAACCACCTTAATTTATTAGCACATCAAGCTTGGAAACATGCAAAGGGTAAGAACTGATTAAGGAGAACCATGTCAGTGACAGAAGCAGTACTAACCATAATCCCACAGAGACTGCATACTCCAGTGCTCTCTTAGTTGTGTTTCAGCAAACATGAAAAATTGTGTTTTTTAATGAGTGTTTGTGGAGTCAAATGAACCTTACGACCCTTTAGTTCTGACTTGAAGAACTCAGATTTGCTACTAGAAGTTTTAATATTTGCATCATTTAAATGTTATGAAAAAAATGGCGCTACTATTATTCTCTGAAGCCTTAGCTGAGGTTCTCCTACTGACAAAAATCAAGCAGGCGGGCAGGTGTGGGGTGATGGAAATCTGAAGGAGGCAAAGATGCAAAAATGGGATCATTCCCATGAGACATAATTTATATTCAAAGCAAATATTTATAAGAAAATACACCAGAAATCAAAAAGCAGTCATGGCTAGTCATAGATAATGCCATCATTGTATAATGATAGACAGCTTTGAAATTAAACATTAAATACAAACAGTGCCCTGGCTCATCATAGTGGATACCTGCCACTCTGCAGCTGGATATGGAGTGTGGTAAAAGGCTCTACGCGCATGAGGTAATGCATCACTCCAGCTGAATTGGAATAGTGAGTTCCGTAGTGGAATTTGTCAATGGTCCCAAGGGGGTCTTCAAAATTCTCATACCTAAAGAGCAAAAAGGTAAGGCTGTGAACGACTCAAGTAGCTTGAACAATCTAGGACTTGTTAGTCATCACACACCATAGTCCATCCCTATTGGGCAGCCTTCAGCAAAGGGTGCGATAAAGATGAAACATAAAAAAACATTTGCGCCATTATCTCATCAGTTTATATCTTGCAACATATCATTACGTACAACTGTAGTCTACCAGTGTTTTTTATCTGCAGAACCGGCAGCTGGATATAAAAGTTGTTTATTTTAAAAATCGGAGCACAACCAATTACATCCATGCACTTCCTGTTTGAATGGTCACCCTGCCTCTCCATTGTGTGCCCGATTTCTACTTCCAGACATATTTTTTCCAATCACTGTTCATAGATTTGGATCCATTAGTCCATCAAGGATACTATTTCTCCTTGAAGATCGTACCGCTGTGGAGGATCAGGAATGTTATATTCTGGACAACAGTAGTTAGCTGCATAATGCAGTGCATCCTCTGTATTCTTCCTCTTATTTTGATAAAAAATATACGTCTTCCACTGTGAGCTCAGCTGTGGTATAATTCAAAGGGAGGTTATATGGTCCTCTGAAAACAATGCTGGTGTTAATAAGTTGCTCTTTAGGTCATATGTGCCATGTATGCCACTATTTATTTTGTGCATTCGGACACTTTGTTTATATAGAATAATCTTTCCTTTGTTGGAGAGATTATATTTCTTTATTCCTTGTTTTTATATACAGGGTAAACTTGTATTCATTAGGTTTGTTCTGTTCCTAGTTTCCTCCTCTTTCTCTTTCTTACTGCATCATTCAACTTCTATTTTTTCTCTTAACTATTCTCTTTTTCAGGGCGTCCGTACCCTTCTCATTCATGACAACAACAAAAAAAACGTCATCAGGACATGAGGACTCCCCGTGTACTGTAATGGCTGCCGCGACATTTTGAGAATATGCTGCAACTGGCCAATCATATTGCAATGTACTGGGATACTGTTCCGGGTCCCCCTGTAGTCAACTGGCTGACGAGAGAAAAGGCTCCATCAGCCAATGTGATTCAAGTACTTTTTTAATTTTTATTACCACAGGAGTGCTTTGGAACATAACGGTCCAGTTATAACTAAACAATTTTAGTAGATTAACTCCTTCCCAACCACCAAAGCACCATGTTAAGTGCAAATTTCTCAAAAACTATAGAACAGATTTACACCAAATAACTAAAAGCATGCTTTGTGAGAAAGTTCCAACAATCAGCCAAATTTGCTGTAATACTGTTCAACAGTTTTTTGTGTGGGGGAGCAAAGTTTCTTATCAGAATTAAAATGTAGAATCAATATTTTGGGACCCACTCTTTCTTGACCCCGCTTGACTGAATTTAGTAAAATGTTAGAAAGCACACCCTGACCCAAAGGGGCATGTGTGTGAGGGAGGTGTGGTGTGGGGGAGGGGGTCAGGTCGCAGGCCACAACATGGCAGCACATTTTAGTAGCATAAAAGGATGCAGGGACTTGATCCTCACTGCAATGGATTGTAGTGAATGCCAGGTTTTGTGGGTCACACAAAAACCACGTAAAAATGTTGATAATAGATTTTAGTCTCAATATTAATCAATTGTTGGTGGTTTTCTACTCATTTTAGGAATTCTGGTGAGTTGAGTGATTTTACCCTGTAAATTGCTGGGATCTATGTGTGAGAGAAAGCTGGTTTATCTCATGATTTTTCTTATAGCTGTAATGTGTTCCTGTAGCTAAAATAAGAGCACATTTTCTATAAATTCACAAATATCGTCCCCATTATTGTCAGAAAAAAAATGTCTGGCATGATGAGTGAGTCATGTATTTCCAACACCCATAGCAGCCAGTCAGTAGATTTCCCAGTGTTCCACTGTAGCTTTACAGCAGTGTTCTAATGAACAATTACACACTAACATTCCCTATTTATGACAAAGTGTGGCACATCTGAACTCTATCTTGTTGGAATCTAAGCTGTAAAAATAAAATGAATTTCCTACAAAGAATACTGCATTAAATGAACAAAATGATGGGTCACTTTTTGTCACAGAAATTAGCGTTAGTGCTCTTGAAAGCTAAAAGGAGGATACATTTTCAGTGAGATATCAAATATCTTCCTCATACATTTCAGTAAAACATCTTGACATGCAGAGCAGAACATGCACGTCCAACACCATCAGCAGTTTGTCATAACACCCTAGTAATCAACTGCAGCATTACCAGAGTTCTAATGAACAACCAGAACATTAACATTTTTAGTCAAGACAACATGAGGCACTCCTGAAAGTCATTTTAACAGAATAGGAGTGCTGAATTTAAGGCCTTTCCGGAGGAGCAGGATCAAGAACCTGCATCTAATCTGCATCACGACTCAATGCCTAGCTCCGGCAAGTCCCTGAACCCAACCCTGTTCAAGCATCAAACCTCCAGTGCCCACATTTTTCAGCCATATGAAGAAAAAGTTTCAGCCTGTGGCCAGGATCTGAACACACCTCTCCACAAGGGGCCAACCTGTACTATGCACTGACTTTGAACATACAAAGTGGAGGTTTTTAGCGATGCCAGGTGTCAAACTAACATATAATAAGGGTTGGGTGGGGGGGGTGTTGCCTGCAGCCGATGAAGCTGCACGCTTAGTGCGACGCTACGGGGCCGCGAACGGGGCCCAGCTGTAATACTAGCGTTTCCAAGCCCCTTAAGAATACGGCAAAATACAATTCAGCCCGACAAACCTGACGAAAATGCCAAGACGCGAGGAATAGGGACTGCAGAGAAAATAGCACGAGCCCTCGCCGACCACGAGGAATCAAAATGGCGGCCGCCTCCGGGCCTTAGATCGGCTGAGCCCCAGACCTGTGGGAGAGGAGCCCAGAGCCCGCCCAGAACGAGAAGAACCGTCCCGCGGCCCTGGACCGTCCCGGCGACATTCCTGCGCTTCCGCAGTGTATAAGGAGGAGGCGATGTCGTACGGGCGAGGCCGGGAGGTGACGCGCCTCGGAGAGCGGGCGGCCCGGCGCGGCTCGCCCGGGACTGGGCCCCGGTCTGCCGGGAAGAATCAGAGTGAGAGCTGATCCCGCCGGGCGGCCTGACGACACTAAGGGAGCCCCTTACTCCCACGTCGTGCAAGGTACGGAGGCGAGGGCACGGAAGAAGGGGGAAGCCACAACAGAGGGAGTGCGGAATGCACAGCCTGCGCACCCGATCCCAGCACTATCCCGATGGGGGCCCCCTGAGCCGCAACCTTAACGAACTCTAGAAGGGGAAACTACAAAACAACTGCCCTGGAGGTGTGGACGGCAGGAGTAACACGAGTCTGGCCCTATATTAAGCGCCCTGCACACCTACAGACACACTGGACAACAACACGAAAGGGGGGGGAACCCAGGTAACATTCACGGGCCCCCCAGCTGCGGGAGCGAGTAACGGGAGGGCACTCTACATTCGTCCCCACAACTCCTGGAGGCGCTGAACACTACGCGTGGGCATGGCAAGTGATGGAGGGGTAGAGTGCTGAACGCTGCTATAAAGAACTAGTTCTCCCCCAATGCTATTTAACGAAGAGTCTCAGAAGTAACCAGAAAGACCGACATCATAGTTGGTGCCCAAAACCCTGGCCATTACTGGCCGAGACCACCTGCATTAGTGAATAAGCACCTGCCCTTGATGATGGGCAAGCCCAAAAGACGAGAGGGGCATGGCCCGGAGAACCCCACCGGCACCCAGATTTCAGATCAGTCCCATAAAATAAACTCTCAGGACAGCATGACCCAACAGGAAACAACCCTCGACACGGTGCTTCTGGCCATCAGAGAATCTCGAGAAGCACTTGAACAGAAAATAGACAACCTGTCGGTGGACCTCTCCCTGCTGCGCGACGACCACCGCAGACTCACAGAGAGAGTGGGAACAAATGAAAAGGTGCTTGAGCTCGTGTCCTCGACCCAGAAGTCATCTACCAAAGAAATCCTGGACATTACCTCTCGTATAAAGGCCCTAGAAACAAGAGCGGAAGACGCTGAAAACCGCGCCCGCAAGAGTAACTTAAGATTGATTGGCATTCCAGAAGGAGCGGAAACAGCGCCAGCAAGCATGGAATCCTTCTTAGAAAACTGGATCAAAGTCACAATTCCTCCTGAAGGTTTATCCTCGTTTTTTGCCATAGAAAGAGCCCATAGAGTATCCGGAAGACCTCCTCCCCCAGGGGCAAGGGCTCGTCCAATAGTGGCAAAACTCCTGCATTTTAAAGACAGAGATTACATTCTGGCACAATCACGCCTGAAAGGCGAAATCATGTTAGATAACCAGCGGGTTATGCTCTTTCCGGACTTCACCATAAGCACACAGGAACAGAGGGCTTCTTTCAAAAATCCCAAACGTATCCTCCGTGAAAATGGAATCAAATATACCATGCTTTTCCCAGCCAAACTTAGAGTGGAATATGAAGGGAAGTCACACTTCTTTACCTCCCCACAAGTAGTTGAGGAATGGCTGGAATCCAAGAACATCATAACCCCGGGGCCCCCTAGGAGAGACGCATAGTACAACTTCCAGGAAGCGCAGCAGATCCTCCAAACGAAACAAAGAGATTGCTCCCCCGAGACACCAGGCACTTCAAGAAATGCGTGAAGCAGTGGATGCTGCTGCGGCACTGAGCGGAGGCTTCTTCCTCCCATCACAAAACTCTGGGCACACCTCAGATCGTGACTCGAGCTGCGGGGATCATCGATCTCATCGCGCGACACCCTCACCAGCCTACCAAAAGTGACTCCGAGATCCTCAGAAGAAATTATCTGACCCTCCACCGACAGAACTGGCATTAAAAGAAAGCTGTAGCGAACCAACCGGCATGATCTAGCTAACTAGAAGTAGATGGCCTGGTGGGCCCATACTCTGTATGACTTGAGTAACAGCTTATTGGGCAGCTTAATTTAACCACGCTGGGCCCCAGAACCGGACTGGAGTGTAGGCTCTCGGTCACTGGCACGCCACCCATCTATAGGATTTTAAGACAAGTTAAAATGGTTTTGACGGGGAAAGTTCCGATCACCGGTCCTGGGGAGAGGGAGTTGGGAATTGAATCTTTCAAGTTAATACAGGGAGTTAGTTATGCACTTATCACTAATGTAGCTGACAGTTCAAGCAGCAAAGACACGCCCCACTACAAACTAAGTAACCAAAATAGGGACTAAAACGTATAAAATAGTAACCTGGAATGTCAGAGGCCTAAACAACATATCCAAACGATACAACGTGTACAATCATTTAAAGCACAGGGGAATCCACATAGCTTTATTACAAGAGACCCACCTGGTGGAACAGTTAACGCCCTTAAGAAACGATGGAGAGGCCAAATAATTGCCACTAGATATTCAGCATTTGCAAGGGGAGTACTGATCTGGATTTGCCCGGGGGCACCCTTTTAGGTCCTACACAAGATTATAGACAAAGATGGCAGATTCGTAGTAGTAGCCGGGAGACTAGAGGGAAGAGAAATAACACTAAGCGGGATATACGCACCCAATCAGGATCAGGGGAAATTCCTCGACAAATTGTCACTGAAAATAGGCTCACACCTGACGGGCCCTAACTTGATTGGGGGGGATTTTAATTGCATAACCAGTATTGACTTGGACAGATCGCACCCTCCCCTCACACACTCCCCAACATTAAAAACCACCAAATCATTTGCAGACTGGCAGAAACACTGTCAATTAAGAGATAGCTAGAGACAGCTCAATCCAAAAACCCGGGACTATTCATATTACTCTGCGGTACACGACCTGCATGTCAGGCTGGACACTTTCTTAGCTTCCCCTGAAATTCAAAATGAAGTAATTTCTATCGAATACCTGAGCCGTACAATCTCTGCTCATAACCCCCTGATGCTGTCGCTGTCTTGGGGAAGAGTGAGAGCGACGATCCCAACATGGAGCCTGAGAGAAGAAATGCTCGAAGATGAGGCAATAAAACACCTCTTACATACAACCATAGTAGAGGTTTTTTTAAACAAAACACGCAGACAGCATCCTCCAGATCCACTGAATGGGAAGCATTCAAGACGGTTATAAGGGGCACCTGTATTAGCGAGAACACAGGGGTCCAGAAATCAATGGAAAATGAGCTCCATAGATTGGAGGACTCCCTTAGGGACCTCGAGCGTAGACGCCCCACATAACCTGAGCTGGCGCCCCTGATGAAAGATACCAAAAATAAAATTGCGGAGGTGAACATTAGATTATTGCGGCAAAACTATAAACAATATCTAGTCAAACAACATTCAAAGGGGGACAAAGCGGGTGCCTTACTGGCGTGGCTGGCTAACCCACCCAAACAACAAACTATCATAGTGGAAATTGAAGACACCCCAGGCACCAATGTTTACAGTCAAAAAGAAATTAACACAAGCTTTGTTAACTACTATTCAACATTATATGCACCCCCCCCCCCCGAGACACTAAATAATCTCCAGCTACAAGAACTGGAAGACCTCGCCCTCCCCAAACTTGGGGAAGAGGAGAGCGCAGTCTTAGCAGCCCCAATTACAATTGCAGAAATCAAAACAGCGATCCAAGGCATGGCCAAGGGCAAAGTCCCTGGATCCGACGGACTCCCACTTGAGTTCTACGTCCTATACCAGGACCTGTTAGCCCCACACCTCAGCGCAGTATACACGGAAGCATGGAACAGTAATGACCTGCCCCAATCTACTAATGAAGCCATCATGATCCCTTTATTAAAACCTGACAGGCCACCATTCGATGTCCGCTCCTATCGCCCATTGTCCATGCTTAATATAGACTATAAAATATTAAGCCGGATATTAGCGAACAGACTCTTGCCACATATGTCATCACTAATCCATCAGGATCAGTCCGGTTTCATCCCACAACGCAGTACTGCACAAAATATTAGACGTCTGGTGTCGGTTCTCCATTCCATACCCCCAGAAATGTCGCAGTCACCAGTCATCTCGATAGACATAGAGAAGGCATTCGACTGCCTGCGATGGGACTACCTGGAACAGGTCATGCTGAAATTGGGAATGGGAGAGGGATTTACACGATGGACTAAGCTGTTGTACTCAAATCCAACTGCTAGAGTGAAAACAGGTAGCACTATAACTGACTCCTTTTCGATAGGTAGGGGAACTAGACAGGGCTTCCCATTATCCCCTCTCCTTTTCGCAGTGGCAGTAGAACCCCTGGCACAAATGGCCAGAACTGGGCAGCACTATAAAGGCATATCTATTAATAACTGGACACACTACATCGCCATTTATGCTGACGACATGGTGCTCTTCCTTCGAAGTTTGGAAGAAGACCTACCCGGAGTAATAACCATGCTAGAGAGATATGGAGTGGCTTCCAGACTCCGAATTAATTGGAGGAAATCCATCATATTCCCCGCACATAGTAGCACAACCGAACCGAATGAAACAAGAGGTTTGCCTTGGTCACCTACTACATTCAAATACCTAGGGGTAAACATATACCACACCAAGGAGGACCTCCTAGAAGGTAATATTCATAGAGCGCTTAGTGGAATTAAGACTAGCATGCGATTCTGGGAGACACTAATACTGGCAGTGTCCGGCAGGACCGCCCTACTCAAAATGATAGTGCTACCCAGAATGCTATAGTACTTCGCTACTATCCCACTGGTAATCCCAAAAGCAGTATTTAGAAGTATGGCATCTCTGTTCGCGAGCTTTATATGGGGACCGGGTAGGCATAGAATTGCACTAAATTCACTGCAGAGAACCACTGCTGAAGGTGGACTGGCGGCCCCAAACCTAGAAATGTATTATTGGGCAGGACAACTACAATGGCTAGCAAAACTTATCAGCGAACCCCCAGGGGCGAAGGAGCTACAGGTCCCTCTGAACTGCTCACCCAAAAAAGTATTAGGGATAGTATTAAACCCCAGGAAGCAAAAATTGCAGCTGCCCATAGAGTGGGAATCAATTAGACACTGCTGGGAACAATTCTTAAGACACACCAGTACAAAGGCTCCCTACACTCCAGAAGCGCCCTTAGATTGCCTGGCAGTTACTATGGGGGACCAAATGCTTAAAAGCCTTAATAAGCTTGGGGAACATAACATCACGAAACTAGGCGACATAAATGATAATGGGAGACTCTGCACTTATTCGGAGCTTCAAGCCCAGTTCCATCTCCCAACTGGACTGTTCCTCACATATAGTGTGATCACCAGAATTGCACAAAAAATCTGGGGGACAGCAGCCCTCGAACCCCCAATACACAGAGGCTGTAACACCCTTTGCACAATTGGGGAGAAGAAAGGAGTGATTTCAGAAATATACAAATCCCTACAAAGCAGTACATGCACACCCCTAAGCAAACTTAGAAACAAGTGGCAAACTGAATTAAACACACCCATTGAGGATGCACAGTGGGCAAGGATCACCTCTCATATTTATTCGGTATCAAGAAACGCTAGATTCAAACTAATTAATTTATATATTTACCACAGGGCCTATCTAACCCCGCAAATGATAACTAAAATATATAACACAAATGAAGCAAGATGTCCTAGATCTGCCGAAATAGCAGCGGGGCTAGTACACATATTATGGAGTTGCCCGCAACTCAGTTCATACTGGACAGAGATCTTTCGGAGAATCTCCACCTGCACTCACAGTATGATTTCCATGTCCCGATGGTGGCATTATTCGGAGACTTTCCGCGCCCCACAGCTCACAAAATATCAAATACATTTAATGATTTGGCTGTCGTTCTGGCCAAAAGAGAAACCACCTCACACTGGAAAGACCCAGCGGGCCCGCAGATTAAAAACTGGCAGGAAGCAATAGAAAAATGGGCAGAAACTGAGGGAATAGTACTACTAAGAGAAGCGCTCCAGGGATGGAGACCAAGAGATAGCGCAACACAATGGGATTCATTACTGGAGAGTTTGAAAACCCTGAACGATCCAACCCCAGAAGATGCCCCGTCGTCCTCAGTCGCTGAATTAAAAACAGCTCCCACACCGACCACATAAAACTTTGGACACGTAAACTGCACGGATCAGCCCATCTAGAACTGTCAGCATTAGAACTCAATGTGTTGCTATAAGTGCAATATGGGGGGGGAGGGTCACTGCTAAAATTGGGGAATATACTGTTTAAGGATAAAAAACAATAAAAGATATTTAAAAAAAAAAAAAAGGGTTGGGTGCTAGCCTTGCCCTTTGTCCAGACCCTGCACCAAACCATCTGTATTTTGCCAAACCCAGCTGTACATGGCAACAGGGCCTTACCTGTGGCCAGGCCGCATGGACACTCCTCCAAGATCACCTAACACTACTTGCTCAGCCTTCAGCTCTTCACACTAAAGGTTGACCAAATGGTCTATTGTTTAATACAGTGGTTCGCCAACCTGTGGTCCAGGGACCCCTAGGGGTCCACGAAACCGCCACATGGGGTCCGCGACAGCTTAGTAAAATAAATAATATTAACAGATTAGGTCTCCAGCTTTCAGTAATGAGTAATCAGTGGGGGGGTCCCCGGATTCCAATAATGATTCAGTGGGGGTCCCCGGGTTCCAGTAGTGATAAAGTGGGAGTCCACACAAGTCAAATGGTTGGGAAGCACTGGTTTAATCATTTTCAGCAGCCAGCTCTCCACAAGTGATCTGTCCCCATTGCACCCACCATTTGGGTAAATAGAAATAAAAGACAATAACATTCATCAAAAGTTCTTCCCTTATGATTTAGCCAATTTATTTTGTCAGAATCATTGGTTGATCTAATTAATAATATCAGTGATGAGGCATAAGTTCTAGTTAGTTCACTAAACTGTAACTGGCGTAATTCAGTGTTTTGGGGGATTTTTAAGTTTAGCTCATGTCTCAGTTCAACATATAAATATGTCACTATAACCGATATGTTGACGTACAAAAGAGATGGAGGTCAATTTAGCTTATAACACATTTTTGAAAGAGTTAGACACCTGTGTCCTGTTTGTTGTCACACAGAGATAATAGGAACAGACACCCATGTCCTGTTTGTTATGACGTAGAGGTAATAGGAACGGTTCTTCAGATGATAATGGGTATCCAGTAATATCAGTTATGGTGCCTAAATTAAATAAATAACTGGCTGCATAATAATGAGACGTAACTCTCCTTAGCTCACTATTCAAACAGGAATATGAATCTATGCATGGATCTAAAACATACTGAATAATGGAGAACTACTATTTCCAGATGCTCAAGAGTATGTTGCACAATGTAACTTTTAAGGTGTGATCAACTGAATAAGCAACACGCTTCAGTTGCAGGTCGTAGGGAAAGCGAAGGATGCAAAAACAGCATATGACAGAAGAGAAACACGTTATTCACATTAAACGATGCTCCCTTTTTTAAGGAAATCTCTTTTTTTTTCACTCAACCAGAAACCTCGGCCTTCACAATATTTTCACACTTTAACAATCCTATAGTTTCCCTTATTTTGAGTAATTTCTACTGTCTCCCCTAGATCATTTCCATCCTCACCACCTTCTCTTCGGTTCTTCTCCTGAGGGACATATTTAAAAATGAATTTGTCTGCACTGTGTATGTACTAATCAACTGAAAGCATATTTTCCCTCTTTTATTCTCATATTGTCTTCTTCCCTCTTAAGCTATCCTTCTTCTGTTCACCAGCAGCATTTTGAAGCAGCTTTAGGTCCACAGAAATGACCAAGGCTCTCATAAATAATGCTCTGGTGGAGCCCAGAGTCAAGTATTCAATCTTCACAATGTTCAGATGGAGTATATTCTCATCCATCCACGCCTGGATATTTCTTAGGATGAATGTGATTTGAAATATTTACTAAGATATGTTCCCATGGATCCCTTCAGCTCATACACTCTGACTTACATCCTTGCCTGATCAGAGAACGGGTAACAGGAAATGCTAGTCTGGTGCCCACATTCCCCAGAGCAAGTTTGTGAAGACTGATGTTTCTACAAGATATGACTGGACCCAAAAGCATGCCACCTGTTGCTGGCAGGATGAATGACCTGGTTTTGCAGATAGAAAACAAGAGAAGAACTTCATTTCTGTACAGTCAAAACCATATTCAGGAGAAAAATAGACAGCAATGCATTATGGTTAAGTGTATCGAACACTGCTGAAAAATCTAGAATAAACATCACAATCATCCAGGATATGTAGGAAATCTTGAACCACAAAAATGATCATCATGTCAGTCCTGTTGCATGGACGGAAATCACACTGATAAAAACATAGTAAATTATTATTATCAATGTAGCTTCTCCAGTAATTGGAAGATTTGTAATAGTGTGGAAGAGAGAGGTGCCAAAATTTAATAGAGAAATATTGTGCAAGAAAGTTAGGCACTGGCAACATTTAAAAAAAATGCTGCATCAGGTAAGAGATATCCATAACACACTTCACATAGTTGGAAATCTCAACATCAAAAGGAAGGTTTAGAGAAGCTAAGATGTTACGAAAATTAGGAGATAAACATATGACAGGGAATTGCACTTTTATGTTAATCTTTATGCATAGTCTTTTGTATAGTTCTAAATATTATTAGTGAAAACAACCTAACTTGATTTATCAAGTGGAAAGCTGTTGTCAGCGGCAAATGGTTCAATAGCAAATATAACAAATTCAAAAAGAGGAGAAAATTAACCTACTTTTCTTTCACAGATATAGCATTCTTCTCGTTAACTACGCCAATGGGTCTGGAGAGGTCTCTGAACACTGCTGGGTTATTGAGGTCCAACTCATCAGAAGTATAATCTCGCAGCACCCAGGGAAACTGAAAAAACAAACAAAATAATACTAACTTACATTAGACTGTCATATATAGTTCTGCGTTTCCTGCATGTCCTCCATGTGTTATAAGACTCACCTCCCGTTGGCTAATGTGAGAGCCGGCTCCACAACCTGAACACTCACACATTCTGTATTCTTGATTGTATTTGTATTCCTCATTGTGGACATTTCAGAAAAGCACCCAATTGAATCAGATTCAAAGTACATACAATGGGTAATTTATGGAGAATATAACTAGGTAAAATACTACTTGGTCAAAGTATAGATCTAGTAGATCAGTTTTATTACTGTTCACTAGTTTATTTGTTTACCATATCCCATTTGCAACATGCTCACTGATATCCAACTGAGACGGATAACATGCTTGAGCTTCAAATATGACACAAGAAACAAATTACCACAGGGTATTGCGCAAGGTCATTATACGTCCTTCCAGCTATTGTGTTCAACTGAATAAGATAGTCGAAGTTCGAAATCTCCCTGTTCACCCATTTCTATAAAAAAAAAAGAAAATTAAAGAATACATTTCAAACGAACAAGGTATTCTGGCCAACACAGAGCCTGGCATATTTTTAAGTGATTCACTGTTACAGAAAGAGGAAGAGGGCTTAAACACTGGACACAGTTAAATTTGAACCTTCCTCCTAGACAGAATTTCTTGAAGTGGTGGTCAAGCTGCTTAACAGATACAAATGAGAAAAGACAAACTGATGCAGCAGCTATTAATTTGTCCTATTGTGAAATGTATTTTATGTATGTCTTTGGCAGTGTGGTGTAAGGGGTGATTTCAGGCACCAGGGCACATGCCAAAGGGAATGAGGGATATAGTGTATTTTCTGTGGTGTCATGGTGTTGTGTTTTTTAATCTTTCGTCGAGCAAAGCGTGTGAGTCTTTTTCTCTCTTACTTTCTTATGGCAAGAAGTCTACACAACTGATGCAGACAATAAAACTCATACTTGGTGAGGTTTTGACGGGTACATGTAACACCAATGTCATGGGTCTAAATGTCCTCTTATTTGGGAACACTCTTTGTACTTCAGTTATAAAAAACATAGTTACAATAATAATATATTCTCTCAGTCAACAACATGCGGATGTGACCTGTTGGTTTTTATGTTGTCATGCAAAACTAATAAAATTCCTTATAAAAAAACAATAATATATTCTTTACATGTTATTGTGTTAAGTTAGTCTGTTCATTGTAATGTTACAACTTTAACATCATTTGGACCTTGCTGACACATTTCACACAATAACTGGATAGATATCAACCAGATCGGACAGCTGGCATAAAAACCAACCCCCTCCACCCTTTCCCCTCCCCTCCTTACTACCTAATCACATACCAGATTACATTTAAACTAAGTTTCTTGCATTAAGCAGCTGGGAGAAAAATGTGTCTGCAAGCTTCAAATACTTACAAAATTTAACATTATATGTCAATTTCATGAACTGATTAAATTCACATATCAACTCCACCCGATTCTTAGAATATGTGTTACCAAGTACCCTCTTAGAATGCCCATAACCACTTCAGAATCCCGATGCAAAAGACTACTTGATACTGGCCTAACCTTCTATGAAATTAAGCTGGTCTCCACGACTTGCTTGATGGATTGGCCCATAAAAAACACCTTTGAATTGTGACACATAACTTTTTACAACTGTCTTTACGAACATAAAATAGATTTATGTGATTAAGGCCTATACCACAATTAAGGATCTTCCACAGAGTCTCTACCGGTACCTCCTTCACTTTCATCTTCATGTTCTATTATGTTAACTTCTTCAGTACCCTCTCCCAAAGCAGGTCTTTAGCCACCTCTGGTTTCAACACAATTTCAAAGCTCTCAGCTTTTCTGAGAACAAAAGACTTGCTTCAAAGTCTTTCTGCTACAATTTATGGTTTATGAGTGCCAGGGTTTTATTTCTGTGGTCAATCTGCTGAGTAATATCCAGGAATAATACAATGTGTGACTAATGATGCCAAATTGAATCATCCACTCTGGTAGCGTTGTCATACACTGCCCACAAATGTATGATGATTATGGTGTTCCATCCTTTTTCACTACTTCCTATTCCCTTGCGTTTCCAAAAGGAAGCATCTGGTGGCATGCTATGTTGGTTCCTCCTAAATGTAGGTTCTCCAAAAGCCATATTTTCTATAATTATTCAAACACTGCAATTTCATTTCAAGCTGTAAATCTTCCTTGACAGTTTTCATTATCGGTAACTTTCAGTGATTGAATCTGCAACTACATAATGCTGCTCTTAGGCAGCCCAACTCTTACATTTCTTTATGGTAGCATTGATTTTGTCCAATTTAGCTTCTGTCAATTATTTTTTATGCTCTATCCTATGGATCATATCCATAATTTCTAGCTTGCACGTAGTAAAAGGCAGTTGCTGCATTCAGAGAGAAGACATGCTTGCCTTCTTTGAGTACAAAAAAACTCAATGCTTTTGTATTCCTGAGATTTCATTGCAAGACTAGACGCTATCATTATGTTTTATTATATAACTCTATCTTCAAATAACTTTATCACCTCATAAACAACAAAATCCAAAAGGAATGCACTACACATTCCTCAGCCCCATGAGTTATTGTGGAGATTAAACAGCACTTTCTGCAAAACCCTGTTGTTCCATTTTTAGCTTCCTTGCCTACTCAGTGTTCGGCACGTTGCTTCTCCTTTAAGACGAATGTCTGTCAAAGTCTCCTGACAACAATTTACATTTACAGGCCTGCAAAAAATGAATGTACATCAGCGTATAGAGGCCTCAACCTCTGAACTAAGCATCTCTCACCATGCAGTATCTCAGTATTGAGTTATACTCCTGCCCAGAAGGACAGATCGTTCTGCTCCACTTATTGTGGGAAACACTATTCTCTGAAGTGTGGCCCAGCAGCTCCCTTCTAAGAATCCCATGATCCAGACAAACTTCTCCTCCCTCACTTCATTTTTACCCCCCAGCCCCGCACTCACACATCTCTTCTGAGTTTGTTATTTAAATGTTTAAGCAAGGGGACCATGCTACCCCATCGAAGAAAACATAGCTCTGGCTCTCAGATAAACATGGTGTTCAATTCGTTCAGGGGAGGCAACCCTCTCTAACTATGTAATTCGACTACTCATTACACAGTGGGATGCAGCCTCAGATCCTGCAGCACCAATTGACTGATACCCCCAATAAAGAAGAAATAAGCAGCAAACATTTATCTTGCCCTTCATGCGCTGCAAAGCTGCCTTAGAAATATGTGGGAGCATTAAAAATCAAATTTCCAAATATACGTGTAACTATCTATTGGTATTCGTATGGTGTGTACTTAGCTGGTGAGTAATGTGGCTCTGTGCATCTTTGAATTACACAATTAAATTATATGTCATACATTTACATTTTAGGGACAAGGGGATTGAGTGATTTGCTCAAAGTAAATTGGTTTTCAATCAACTTCCAAAGCCAGGCTTCAAACCCCTATCCCCAGGGTGCAGCTTATATACAAGACAACACCTCTGCCTTTAAAATCAATAAAGAAGAAAAACAGGTAAGCACTGAGACCCAGCTTCATTGAGGTTGATAAATACATAATAGTACAATGTAAGGAGAGAGATACTTGTAAAGAAAGCATAGCCATACACAGATGACAAGTCTGATGCTGCTAACTTTGGACTACAGTCGCCATCAGAAGGTTTGGGACGTATGGCGCATATAGCAACGTCACAAAATGAAATGATGGACGGAGTGTTGAAATGTTTCACTTGCCCACCCCCAGTCACAGATCTGGTTGAATCCATCATTATTTTTTGGACTGGGAGAACAGTGAGGTGTGGAATCACTGTTAAAGAGCAACAGCGCTGCTGTGTGTCTTTGTTGGGAGGACGGGGCAAAAGCAGGCAGGTGTGTGTGATTGAATTTGTTTCATATGCTCCGTGGACAATTCCTTACAACAGAGTGACACCAAAACTATATGCAATTTTATAGTACTTCATGATGAATGCACACAACATGCAATAAAACAGCAGTACATCATCAGAAAATGCCCCAACTCTCTGGAATACATCAATTTAGAGTATAGTTGTTACAGAACATTCATAGAACCACAAATGTTATGAAATGATATTAACACAGTACACTAGGCATATTACATTATGGTCATTTTTGTTTTACATAGCACATATATTTATGTGTGTGCTTTACAGCTCTGATTCTTGAGCCAATATCTGCACTATCTAATTTTAAAGGCTACAACTGATTTTAAATAACAAACATTATCTGAGTCGTAGTAAGGAAGATTTACTATGCGGAGACACGCGTGACGGTTAAGTCAACCTGGACCTTAAAAAAACAAAAAACAAAACGAGAGCCTTTACTCTTCTCGACACTGAATTTGTAGGAGGGGGGCCCGGCTAGAGAAATGCACTAATACTGGAGCCTTTTCTAAAAGAAGAGAGGACGTCTACAGTAACTGCACAATGGAAAACATTTATTTCAGAAACAGATAACATGCAGAAAGGAAAGGTAAAAGATAGTTCTTGACGACACTAAGGAAAAGGACTGAACAGCCATGCAACACTGCTGCAAGCATTCAGATAGTGAAAGGGTACACTGAGCCACCACAAAGAAACTCGCCACAGAAAAGAGAGAGTGGGAAGGCAAATCAGTGTCCTTAAGGCACAGAGGTAGTAGTTTAAAGAATAACACAATAACCCCACAATCCTGTGAAAGAAACTGAAAGTCTAAGCATCTGGCATACAATCAACTAATGGCAAACCTACCTGGGTTAACCCAGATGATTTTAGTAGCTCTTGTGGTGACCTGGTCCCATAAAGATTTGGAGGACGAAGTGATAAGATTCGACTGTATATTCTGTTTCTGTCCTGTAACAAATGAGATCCCGTCAATCAAAAACTTTTAGCTGATTGACCATTAATAAAATGTAAAAACAACAACATGTATTGGCAAATCCTATAGGTTTGGCCTTGGCAAGCTGGTGTGATTGCATCCGTATACTCACAATACAAAATTGAAGTTTAAAAATAAATGACCATTGCATATGATTTTAATAGACCATAACTACGGATTCCTAGCAGGCAGATGCTCTTAGAGGAAAATGTAATACTTATTTGTGGAAAAGGTACTTTTGGCTTTGAACATAAGTAATCTGAAATACACAATTTAAACATACAAGGATGACTGGAAAACAAAAGTAAATAAGAATACTGAAAGGAAACAACAAGCATTGGAAAGTATTGGGGCACAAGTACTGTGACTGAATTGCACTTAATTTTAAGCAGATGTGTCCAGGTGATTATGCAAAATACCATCACTGACAGTGCAAGAGAGCCAGTGGCTGAATTAGCCTGACCTGCTAACTCGTGCTATATGCTGTGGTGGGTTGAAGAAAAACGTGAATGGCAGACGTCTAGACCTGCAGATGAAGACGGCTGACCCAAAGACCTTCCATGACTGTATAATTCTATGTAACTTGTTATGAACCGTGTTGATTACATAACGCTGGTGAAACAACTAAAGTTACCTCTATGCCAGACCTAAAAATAAATACGGCCTATTATTTTTCTACAACATTTCTATTGATTCGTTTACATAGTTCTGGCTGAGCAGACGTGGCAAATTAAATGGTAAAAGTAATAAAAAGTTGTGGGAGCTTCAGGCCAGAGGGTGAGACATGGTGAGTGAGCAGGCCAGAGGGAATACCCTTTATTGATTCTTTAAGTTTCAATGCCTTTTTACTGAGTAGAAACAAACACGATTTTCATTACAAAAAATGTAATCCCAAACCCCATCAATCGCGGTCTCTGTTCGGATAGTACATTGTGAAAACCCTAGTTTTAATGTAAACAGACTTTTGCAGGGCATAAATGAGATGGCTATTTCTACATGCATGAAACAAAGGAAACGGGATAGGTTGTGATAGAAAGATAACCAAAATCAGAAGTCAGACAGATGAAAACACCATTTCAAAGTAAAACACAAGGATATGGTCCCTCTCCTCCTCAAAGCGCATGGTATGCGATCAAGCTACGTTCCAGCTACAGGACTTTGATGGCTTCCTACCCCACCAGCGATGCTGGCCAATCAGCCAAGGAGGGATCCTTTAATCTCTTCAGAAAGGACTTTGCTGCCTCAGGTTTCCTGACGAGATATGAATTATCTATGTGTTGCATCCCCAGTTTTCCACAGTGTAGCAAAACTCCATTTGCCAGTGGACAGGTGCTTTTCTCTGCAAGCTTTTGCAGGTAGGCTGGGCAAGAGCACTCACATAAGGTAACAGGATAATTCTGTTGTGGTCCTAATGGGGTTTTTCTTTTAGGGTTGCAACCCCCTTCAAAACTGGTTCACGCTTCTCTGATCCAGCCAATGCCACTATGATCGTGCCACTAGACTGGGACTCAGCCGACCCAGATCTAGAAACACCTGATAAACTATTTTCAAAAAGGAGGGCAGGGAGCAGTCAGCATTTTTTTTTAAAAACGTTATTGCCTTTAACATATTACACATTCTTCATTCGGTTCCAAGCTATCAAATAGGTTCACAGAAGTAAATTCATAGCTAAGCAACAGTCTTAACCTCTTCCAAAATGCATTCAACGCTTTCAAATGCTTAAGACTATTCGAAACCCCTTCCCTTCCCCTTCCCTTACTGTGCGCAGCGACTTCAGTTATGCAATTGTATTCTCAGTGAACGTGGAGAGGTTATTCCTTATAATCACCAGGATCTTATTGGTTGGCTACTCAGGCATCTTAAACATGTGTCACTTGGGCCTCTTAGTACCTGCTGCCCTTTGCTCTCCCTGGGGTGCAGAAATCATTTAAGGAAACACATGGTCTCCTTCGGATGGATCAGTTTCGAATAGAGCTGTGACCAGTGCTTCCTAGGCCTCAGCCCCATCCAGTCAGCCCTGCCCCCTCCTAGCCTGTCGCACTATATAATATGATTCAAAGTCTGGTACGGTCAAGTCTCCTTCCGATGTCGGCCTCTTGAGCTGGGACAGTGCATCCCTTTGGTGACCCGCTCCCCAAAGAAACCCCGTAATCAGGGTATCAAGGTCCCCAAATCAAAAGCGTGAGATCCACATTGGCAACACTACAAAGTAGTAAAGCAGACATGGTAAAGCCACCATTTTTAAAAGTGCACCTCGACTCGCCACTGACAGTGGGAGCGTGTGCCAGAATTCAGTGCTAGAGCTAAGGCCCTGTATGGCTTTCACCATGGCCCGTGCCTGTCCTTTCCTGTGAAGTAATTGTGTCCAGTTCCCAAAGCCATTTCCCAGCCCAAAGTGCCTCAACACGTCTTGTAGATATGGGCATTCCAGGCTGTCAAATGCTTTTCTAATGTCGAGAGCTAGAGTCGCCGCTGTAGTGTCAGCGAAAGACTCAGCTTCCATCACCGCAAGTAGCCATCTAACATTCAGAGCTGTATTTCTACCAATGATGAAGCTGTTTTGGTCTCTATGTATGAGAGTGGTCATATATTGCATCAGTCTAGTGGTTAAAATTCTACTAAGTATTTTATAGTCGATTTATGTCTGGAGCATCCTTCCCTGGCTTTACTAGCAGTACTATAAGTGCTTCCCTAGTAGACTATAGTAGGGAACCTTTGTGTATGGCCGTTTGGTATAGAGCTAGTAGTCTAGGGGTTAATTGTTCCATATAACAGGAGTACAACTCCACCAGTACGCCATCCGTGCCTAGTGTTTTCTTCCTGGCCATCTGCATTATTACCGCTCTAATCTGCTTTATTACCTGAGCTCCTCAGCTGCCTGCAGGGGCAGTGCTAGGACCGCCGGATCCGCCAAGAATGTCTGTAAAGCATCAGTCACATTAGAGACGGTGCGTTCGTATAACAGAGTAATACGCCCGAAACTCTGTGTTAATATTGGTTTGACTGTGTACCCTATTCCCTGTGGTGGCAGTCAATTCGACTGTGACAGACCCATGCTTGGCTAGATTTGCAAGCCAGGCCAGCAGTGCTCCGGTCCGATCCCGCTCGGTGTGTGCCAGGGTCATAATTTTTTTTTTTTTCATAGTTGAAGCACCAGAGGCTTTCCACTTCACTCACCATCTTTTCCTTGGCCTCTGAAAGGTCTGAGTGTAATTCCGGGTGCCTCAAATCTCACTCTGCTACCTCAATGTCACGCAGTAGCATTAGTCGCACCCCTATAATCCCAGAAATGCAGTGGCTTCTAATTACCGACTTGAAGGCCTCCCATTCGATCAGCGGGGATAAGGAAGTGCCAGATTTCTCGGTAAAATAAGAGTCCATGGTGGTTTCCAGGGTTTCCCAGAAGTGGGGGGTCTTCTAATGATTCAGGTGCAATCTCCAAGTGGGTATGGAGGTCTAGAATGGCTCCAGCTTAGCCCCAACAGGAGAGCATTGTGGTCGGAGGCCGTTCTAGCCATTCAGTAAATGCCACAGTTTTATGGTCCTTTAGGGAACATAATATAGTATCCAACACATGCATGTAAGTGATATATTGGTGAGTAATATGAGTAGTCTTGTTCTACTCCATGTTGAGAATGGCAAGAATCTATCACTCCCCATTCTCTTTGCCAGGCGGACAACAAACTAGCTCCCCTATTGACCAGGGAATCTCAGAGCACAGGATGGGAACAGTCTATATTAGCATCTGCCACGCAGTTATAATCCCCCCTCAGCTAGACAGATCGAGCCATATGTAGGGCCATGCTTTTAGAAAGTATGTGAAAAAATGCATCTTGATCAGAGTTTGGGTCATAGATGCTGCCTATGGTTCTGTCTCTGCTGTCTAATTTCCCTGTGATGATGACCTATGTGCCCTGGGGTTCTATCATCTGACTGATGCATTGGAAAGGGACCCCGCTCTAATCCAGATTAAAGCTCCTAGAGCATATGAGAATTATGTGGGGTAATAAAGTTGCCCCCTCTACCTGCGCCCCAGTGCTAGCCCCTTTTTAGCAGTAATATGGGTTTTCTGCAGCAATGCGATCTGTGTTCCCAGTCATGTCAGATGAGAAAATACTTAGGGTCATTTAGGCATAGAGTGCTTGCCCCGTATGTTCCAGGACATCAATTTGTATGTTATACAGGGTTCCATGATGTAATGAGGTAGGTGTCTGTACTAGGATGGTTCCTGAGGAACCAGTTCCTTATTCCTTGGGGTCACCTCTTTCACTTATCTCTTGCAGAGTACTCCAGGGCACAATGTACCTCCCCAACTCCCCAACCCATGGACAAGTAGCCAAACTCCACTCATCCAAACCAGCACAGGGACTCCAGTTCTCCTTTTAGTGCCCAGTCCCTGGTGCCCTATGGGTAGGTCATCTACCTGAGGCCTTGGCCTGCAAGTGCCCCCGATGTAAAGGGAAAGGATCTAGCCTTAGTCAAGTGTTTGTGTCAATGAAGCACCCTCTGGTTGTGCCTGCCTCTGATCTCTCTAGCTGCACCAGATCTTGGTCAGGGTTCGTGCTTTAGAGCTCTCATCTAGGCACCTAGTGAGTGTCCAAGGGGTCATTTAATGCCAGATAAAGCTCTGTGGCCTGTGACAGCAGGGGTCACGTTTTTTCAAGTCAAAACACCGCTCCAAGCACTCATTGAGGGCACCCGTAGGGTTTGGGTACGCAGAGTATTTCTTCCTCTTCCTGCAGGTGTTTAAAAAATAGAGGCCTCATGCTGGTCCTGCTGGTAATTACTCTAATGCTCTCAAATGACCCAACGCTTTCCCTCCTGCACATTTCTGGGAAGGGGAATGAGTCAGGCCCAATTCCAGCTTGGAAAGCTCCCTTACAGTGTCTACAGCAGGGGCAGGCAGAAGGGCTTCCCGATCCCTGCCGTGCGGCCAGGTCCTTCCCAGACTCTCTTTGTTTCTCTTCTGTTGTAGCGATCAGTCCCCACACACCCCGTCTGCCCCTCACCGCCCTCTCACCTTGCGAGGTCACACTTTCTAGCAGTGCTTAGACCTGAAAAGTAATCTGGGTCAAGCCCTTGTGTGGCTATTCGGCCGCAGAAGCAGCTCTAGGGAAGCCCGCTAAGTTTTCTTCTCTCACTGCTCAGGGTTCAAGGCTGTCCACTCTCTGCACCTCAGCCCCAGTCTGTAGTATGCACCATGTTCAATATCCTGGTGGTGTCTCGCCGCCGCAAGGGAGTTCTGTTGCACAGCTCAACTTCCCCTCACTGTCAATGCTGCAGCCGTAATTTTCCAGGAGCTGGCTCTAGGCTGCAGGCGGGTGATGCTCACTTTGTTGCAGTTCTAGAGGTTGATGGCAGATCGAAATAAGCCACCCTCTGCACTCAGTTCCAAGGGGGTCAGCTTATGGGGGTGTCTGTGCCAGTTTATTAGTCAGGATGTAGGCGGATGCGGGCTCCCCTAGTCAGAGCTCAGAAATCCATGGCCTTTAACATCGGCGTCTTGGCCA
Organism: Pleurodeles waltl; assembly: GCF_031143425.1. Taxonomy (NCBI): domain Eukaryota; kingdom Metazoa; phylum Chordata; class Amphibia; order Caudata; family Salamandridae; genus Pleurodeles; species Pleurodeles waltl. The sequence goes on from NC_090440.1 coordinate 1,896,525,477, forward strand.
TGCCCACCAGGGACGAGTCAGCATGATCGGTAGGGGTCAGGTGAGATATACAAGACCCAAACAACCACAACCACCCAATACTAGGAATCTGAGTACCCAATTAGTGGCCACTCTCCTAGCATTGTCCAAGACCTCATATTTCGCCGTAAGTGGCAACTAAGTTTTGATGGATCATGGCTAAAATGTCACCACTTCCTGATGTCCAGAGAACACAGTTGACAAGCCTCCATCCACTTGTCACACATGCTTCTCCGGTGAAGCCACCTTACACTCTGATCCAACATCCAACCTTAGATTCTTTCCCTCCTGGAGTCTGTAACCACCATAGACTGGTCAATCCCCTCACGTTTCTTCACAATGGTTTTACAATGCTCCCGTCATTTCTCTACATCCCTTTAGGAGGTCGCTCATGGAGTCTCCCTGGTTTCATCCACCTAGATTCCCTTTTTTCCTTCTCGTCTATTGTATGAAAGTCATATTTGACTCTTTTACATTGGTTCTTGGTCAAAGCCTATAGCTATCATGTAGCAGCCTTCTTATAGAACAACCACTTCAAACCTGTGTATCCACTTTCACCAGTAGAACCTTCTACTAAGCTATCATGCTTGGCACCTAACGTGAGGGCAGGTCATGGTTAAAACTGCTCTCCGCTTACCCTATGCGAGAGCCCAGCTCACTTCTAATAGGATGCAGAGGCTTCCTCTGAGTTTCATCTGCCATCTTGAATACTGCTGTGGTAAATACAAAGCCGCATTGAATGCCCTTTTTTTTCTACAAGTAGACTGCAGCTTTAGGCAGAGCTTGCCATCTATATACCTTTCATTGCCCACACCATCCCTTCGAGCTTGACATATGAGCCCAAGCATATGTCACCATCTAGCTTGGTCCTCAACTTCCCCTTTATTGATTTTTAATCATAATCTACTGTACTCTACAAAAGCAGCTATACACCTGATGTCTCACAACAGCAGCCCTCAAAAATGGTTATTCAATCGTTATGCCACTGTTAACCGTTTTGACCATCTTATACGTCCTATGCCTGCCAGATGATGGAACCTAGAGAACCATAGCATCGAATGAATGCAAACATGTAACCCACTACATGGCAGCATTCACCATCCACAATGAATCAGCATCCTGAAGGAGAGGAATCTCTTTATCAACAAGCAGAGCTTGGGGGTCAATACAGAGAGACAATTTGGGCCTGTGTGCAAGAGACCAGAAGGTTTCTCAGTGTAGTTAAATCTAGATGTCACACTTGTGCTAAGAGGTTGAATTATTGAAAACTATAATTTTCCTGCACTGTTAGACTGATTACAATGATCTCTGATTGCTGAACACAAATTGTCCTACTGCTAGGGATTTAAAATTACATTAGGCTAAAACAGCACAGATAAAGAACTGGAAAAGTTTACAAGCAAAAAAATAGTCATACATACACTAATATGAGGATTATTTCATTGCAAACCAGTTCAAAATAATATCTTTAGTAATGCTTGCTCCATGTGTGTTTCTCTTTGCTTCAGCATCGTGGCAAAGCAATACAATACTGTGAATGTATGTAGTAAGCCTAAATTGCTGAGGAAACATCTTTTCTAAGACTACTGTAGCCCCTAGAATACTTGAAAAATGAGCTTTTGGTTTCAGTGCTATGATCAGTTTCATAATCTTGAAAAACTCTGAACACATTGAACAATCAACCTCGCCAAATCAGTCTTAGTGAAATCCAATCCCTTATTTGTTTTGTAAAACAAAAAAAAACATTTTTTTTTAGATTTTCTGAGCGTATTTTCATCAATATAGTATCATAAAAACCAAGTACCTCTAAGTAATGCAAACTCTGCTTCACTTTTGTTTTTGAATTCTTGAATTGGTAGCTCAATTGTATGGTTAACAGGAAATGGTAATTTTACCTTCTGAATCAGTCACCCTTCCAGGTCAGCTGATGGCTAAAAGGAATATAATCATTAATGACAAGTGTGTTGATGATTTTTATATAAGTCGCAAGTCACACTAGCTCCTCGCTCACATTCGGCTTTGTTGTGTTCTCACATTCCCTCTTGTGTCTCTCCAGAGGACTCTGAGCTTCACTTTTCATACAGTAGGTACCTTCTGGCTGTACTCCTGTAAACTGGCACTCTTAGAAAAATGAGAATATCAGGACAAAGACCCAACCCAGACCCTTCCAATATCTTTGACAGTGTGCTTCTCTGATTTAAATTTCTCTTTATATTTTTCTAAATATCACTATGATAAAAATTATTGATGTTGAACTGTTTTGACAAGCTATAATTTTCTCTCCCTAACTAAGCAGGCTTGAATCGTCGAATAAGGGGTAGTGTGCAGTTTGTATGTTAACCATTAGCAACAAGGATGTCAGCCAATGTTTCCCAGTGCTACCCCTCTTTCCAATTTGACTCCGAGTTTAAACTGGAACACTGTTTATCTTCAGTGCTCTGATTAACGATTGAGGGGAGAATGAGGTTTGTCATCCGGTACTTTGAAATCTGGGACTCTGACACCTGACAGGCAGTCTCATCCTCTTCATTGCTTTCAAATATTGTTTCATACATTATTTATGTTGGTTATTTTTATTCATACCTTTACAAATTACACACGTGTAACTAGTGCATATAAATAGTTACAGGGATTGTGTGTTGGCTCTTTCAATATGCTGATAAGGCTACTAAGCGAAAATCCATATAAATTTATGCCATGAAAAGAATGTATGATAAAGATATTAGTCACTGTACAACTGAAAGGTGAAATATTGATTACTGTGGTCCAAAACACAATGGGTGTCATTATGACCCAGACGGTCACTAGACTGCCAGAGTCATGGTAGCGATTGGACCGCCGCATTATGACAATGGCGGAACCGCCAAGGTCCAACTGCCGACACCGCCAGGCTGCCACCAGCGCTGCCCAGGGGATTATGAGCCCCCATCCGCCAGCCTGTCCATGGCAGTAAACACTGCGATGGAAAGTCTGACGGAATTGGACTGGGCATTGCAGGTGCCACGTAGTATATTATAGCCACAAAGTGAAATCGAACACGGATGCATTTTTAACTTTTGACCCTTAAATACGATGGTCAGATCTACACACATTTTGTGCAACCTCACTGCAAGATCGGATACTGCTAATCCATGGGGGACCCTGCACTGCCCACTTGGCATGAGCAGTGCAGGGGCCCCCATGCAGAGCCCCATCGCGCATTCCACTGCCCGAATTACGTTCAGTCAAATGTGCGACGGGTGCTGCACTGCCACATTGCAGCCGTTGACATTAGGAGACAGCTGCAATGTTAAGGCCCTGTTCCACGCCGGCCCAGCGGGGAAACCATAATAGGGCCGGCGAGGTTCAGGCCACCCCTGTGGCCTGATGCCGGTATGGCATTGGCGGGCAGCCTCTGCCGCCCGCCAACGTCATAAAGGGGCCCAATATATTTCCAGTTACATATTTAGTAGTGCCTTTGTCAGCACATCTACACACTTCCTAATAAATTAAGTTCACAAAATTTTATGATTTCAGAGTTATACAGCTAAGTTTTGGGACTATCAACTGGCTTGAGTTATAGTATCCTCTTCACTGTAAGTAGATGTGGTGTACCTTTAGTCCCTGGTGTAGTGCCCAGGGAGCTTTAAGATTTGTGATAATCATGTCTGTCATGCTTACACTAATTCAAACTGCATCACTGTTACACTGTATGTTCCCAAATCATCTGATTGACAAGTGGATGTGGGCGAAAAGAGTAGACAAATGTTTTGCGCCCGCACTGTATTCTCTTTGAAGTACTGACCAAGAATGTGTATTCACAACATTTTCAGTTTTCTATATACAGAATAAGTCTACCTTGGAATCCCCAGTGAAAATAATAAATCTTGTACAGCCTCATAGTTTAAGTCTGTTAAATGTTTTGCTGTGAAAGAAAACCCTTTCTTCAGTGCTCACTTCCATATTATTTGTATATTTTCAGATTGACACATTTGACCTACTATAAATCGCAGACATTCCTTGTTTATGTAGTGCATCACTGCTTCAAGATACACATTTTTTAGCTCTGTTTTTGTAATGAAGGCACCATCCATTAGCGGTATCCGATCTTGCAGTGAGGTTGCACAAAATGTTTGTAGTTCTGACCGTCATATTTAAAGGTCTAAAGTTGAGAATTTATCAGTGTTCGAGTTCATTTTTTTGGGGCTATAATGTACTACATTGTCTAAAACCTTGTCCCTTCTATTAAACAGGCTTTTCTATACTTCTATCTGTTAACAAACAACTCTTTCACCTCAGTTAATTGCCTTCATTGCCTTCTGTTCAGGAAGTATTTATCCTGGAGTAGTATCATTTTGATGACTTATACTACTGAAATGGTGCTAGGCACTCATCTGCCTATGCTTCTTGACCTCCATTATTCTGGGAATAATCGTCTACTTTGCCTGGGGTTCTGTCATCAAGGTGGTCCTTGTGAGTCATTGTTAATGAGTGGTGGTGCCCCTTCTGGTATCAACACTACCTTTTTTTCAATTGGAAGGATACTGTGATGTACTTTGCTGAAGGGCACTCTGAATTAAATTGAAATGACTGTCTCTGAGATTGTGGGCATCCACCACCTCCACTACAATACCTCATTTTAAACACTATAAGCTGAAGAGTTTTTGGCTTGAACTTTCTATATAATTGGCAAAGGCATTATTGATTGTTACAAAGTAAGCACGTGTTACACACTCGGTGTTCGTCAATTCCGTACGTCAATCTGTCTTGCTCTCCAGAATTCAAGAAAAAAATCAACATTCTCTATAGAAGATGCTAACAATTCAAAGCAGTTATCAAAATTTTAATATGTCCACAATGAAATAGTTTGAGAAATATATGTTTTCATACTAACTAGTAGATGGTGGGTATAAGAGAGGCACATAAATCTATGACAGATTCATTCATGTTACGGAGCAATTTGTTTGTCATTTTTAAGTAAACATCTTTAGGATATTTTGATCACAAGCCCATTGTTAGTAATAACATCCACTGTTTGGTGAAATCAACATACCAGAAAAAGTCAATTAGAAGGAAAACAATCCATTGGTACAGTTTTGGAGAACACTGCATTGCATCAATACCAATTTCTCAAACTGTACCAAGAAGGTATATGATTTAAGGGCGGGGTGAGGCAATGGTAAACTGCTGATGTGTACTCATGATTTGTATACTCTGGGTGAGCAAGGGATTGGTGACTGTCAACAGAAGTTATTCAAGGGGTTAAACAGCCAGGCGCTTTGCACGGTAAGCATGCATCACAATACTCAGCACGCACAGAACCTAATTAGGCATGGAGCTGGTGGGGTGGGGGACGCGAAGGGGTGGCAAGGCCTTAGTGAGGGCCACATGCCACAAAAGTCTACTTTGATGCCAGGTGGCAATCTCATTCTAAACACTGGCAGTAGCTTCAAGTACTATGTACTGGGGTTGCTTTTTGGGTTTTCTGGCCATTTCTTGGGGACACTGCGCTGAGGTTACTTAGAAGTCAGGAGAACCAAGTGCTGCATCCCTGTGGCGACTACCCCTATCCTTGTGTCACAGCATCCTCTGCAGTGCACAGTGTTTAAGTGGGTCTGCAAATGATCTGCCGGGCCCAAATTAAAATAATGGATTTTGTGCTCTTCAGTCATCCCAGCGCAAAAAAAGGTTGAAAGGGCCATCCTGGTGGAGACTACTGGGGCTGTTTTTGTAGTTACCTGCCCATTTGCTGGTGTGAGGCTCAAATACATGTCCGCAGGAGACCAAGCACTTCACTCTGGAAATAAGGACCTACTCTGCTAGTGCGCTTTTCAAATGGCTTGTTGAGCGTTTACCGTTATTCCAACTGAAATAATAAATACAATCATATCAAAAAGAATTTGAGGACGCTGAACATACAGAACACTTGCTGGCTCAAAAATATGTGGCAATGTACTACTGTTGCACACTCAGACAGGTGTGCCAACTCTCTAACCTTTCTATTATTTGTTCTTTTAGGCTAGATACTGTTGTACCTGTCTATGGTGTTTTACTGTGTCATTATTTGCATTTGGTCTGGAGTACTATATTATATTGTATTTTGTTTCTTTTGTGCTGTTAATACCACCACCAAAACACACTTATAGATTCCAATCTTAACCATAAAAAATTCAGACAAAAGAAAAATAAAGCAATGTACTAAAAGACCAATCTTTAAAAGGTATTTCTGATTTAAGCAATTTCTTGTTCGAAACATTTCAAACACTAGAGCCTAAAGTGAAACTGATAGTTGGTGCCAAAGCAAGACACCATATACAGTAATGAGATTACAACCAAGTTTCAATTGTTGCCAATTGTGAATTTTCAATTTAGGATCAGCTGCACAGCGCTGTCCAAACAATAGGCAAAGTCTTCCTCTTTATCTGATCAGAAACTAAGCCAGGTTATACTCCTTTTCAGGCCTGCAAATTTTCATGTATACAGAAACAAAAAATACTCCTAATGAGATGTATTTTGTATTGCTTGAAGCTTACTAATAGACGTTTGGAAAGCATTCAAATGAACCTTTATGTAGAGTCGTAGCCTAAAAACCAATATGGCTTGCACCAGAGTAAAGGTCAAATCTCAGATGCGTTTGAAGGTGATGGTGTTCAGTCATGACTACAGAAAGAGCTTCCAGAGAGGGAACAATTTTGAATAAAAAAAATATCTCCCCCAAGTTCTGAACTGCTGAGTCGTGTTTATTTCAGCCCTAGTGTCGGAGGCCATGGTCGCACTGGGGGTGTAGAACCTAATTCCAACACAAGTATTTCCAGCATTAAGACACACATAATTAATTGCACACAAATTCATATTTCACTGCCATTAAAGCCTGGTAAGATGTTGCTCCTATATTCAGGCCATGAACTTAAATCCAGCAACATTTGGATATCACTGCCCTGGCTTACATTCAACACCACATACCATGAAGGCGTGAGTTTATCAGCCATAGGAATCATATCAAATATCATATCATATAACATCATATTATATCATATCATATATACACATATATTTAATACAATTTGACACCGAGGTGAACGTTCAAATATACCAAGTTCAAATGAGTTTTTTAAAACTTACATTCAGTTAAATTTAAGTTAAAAGTACTTACTCATATCTTTATATGTGGTACTAACATAACTGTATTTATTACTTATTTCTATTGGAAAGCCTGTCTAAGAAAGTAAACCAAAACACTAAACAAAAGTAAATCAGAATTATTACAAAAAATGCCAGAAAGCGTTCTTGTCCTTTGTAAACTGCTGCAATGTGTAAGTGGTAATGATAAATATTTTCATAGCAGCAGGTTGTAGCACAAATGCCTTTTTAGTGGTACCACATATCAGCAGATTTGATATTTCCATCATAGCCAGATACAGAAGCCTTGCTCTAAAAATATTTTCAGGTAATAGTCACTGAATTACAGCTTCCAGCTGCTGAGGCACATACCCACACCATGAAACAAAAGCTGGGCCTTACCTCTTTCTTGAAATTCAAGAAGTAGTTTGTCTGGTCAATAAGGAAAATCTCCACAGCTGATCTCCTCAAGTTGTACCTACGCAAATGAATCTCACGGATTTGTGAAAGAGGCCATTTAAAATCATAACCCACACCTAAGAAAAAGAATATTTATTGTCAATAAAATTATTATGCACACACACTGCTATCTTACACAGATAGTCTAGAATTTTGGTTCAGAGATGTGCTACTGCCTAAAACCTGGCACGGATGCACAAATAAGGGCAAAGAGAACAGCTGGACACGCATGCTTTGTTTCCAAGCTGAGAAAAGTCAACAAAGGTCTGAAATACAAGTGAATCATACATCTTCCTTTATGTATAAAGTAAAAAGGTGCTTAATGGAGGAGGAAAGCTACAAACTGGACCAGTGGAGGCATATGCATCAAGTACTCTAAATGTTAAAGGGTGATAGAATTCCAAGATACAAATTACATTATTAATCCTCTGTCTGCCCCCCACCAACAACTCTTCCATAGAGAATTGTTTCCCTTTCTGTAGCATCTCTCGTCCTGTTGATGTTGCACCTACATAGGTATAAGAAATTAGTTGGCAGAAAAAAATTGGTTTGTCGCTCAAAACTAATCTGGATTCACACGCTGTCCGTTGTTCTACATTTTGCTGGTTGGGTCTGAAATCGTTCTTCAAGTAAATACAAGTTTTATTGACCTTCGGAGGAGTCACTATGATTCACTAGGATGTTGAGTGTAGGCCCACAATCTACCAGTACAGAGACACAATCCTTAGATTCTTGTTCATATTTATATACAATGTGCATGCAAATAAAGGTTTATGTGCCAGATGTTGTAAACGTTTGGCAACAGCAAATTTTGCTGTTTGCGACGTGCAAAAAGCACATTGCGTTGCCCAAACCCCGTTTTGCGATTCGGTAACCCGGTTACCGAATCGCAAAACGGGACTGCGAGTCACAATTAGGAAGGGGTGTTCCCTTCCTAATTGCGAGCCGCAGCACGATGTTGTTTTGTGACCGCGAACGCGGTCGCAAAACAATCACAGTTAGCACCCATTTCAAATGGGTGCTAACCCATTCGCAAAAGGGAAGGGGTCCCCAGGGGACCCCTTCCCCTTTGTGAATGGCATTACAAAGGGACCACTGCCTGCTCTGAAAAAATGAAACAAAAATGTTTAATTTTTTAGTTTTGTAATGCATCTCGTTTTCCTTTAAGGTAAACGGACGACATAAAAAAAAAAAAAAAACTGCTTTATATAAAAACAGTCACAGACATGGTGGTCTGCTGTCTCCAGCAGACCACCATCCCTGTGAGTGCCGCGATTCTCAAGGGGTCGCAAATTGCGACCTACCTCATGAATATTCATGAGGTGGGCCTTTGCAACCCCCCTGCGAATCGCAGATGGTGTCAGGGACACCATCCAACATTCTGAATTGCGACTTGCAAATTGCGACTCGGTCTGACTCGAAATTTGCGGGTCGCAATTCAGAATGTACCTACATCTATCTGGCCCTATGTTTCACCGGTCACTCTTCTCAATTATTTCGTATTCTATAGACAGCACTATCTTTCCAAGGGGTTGTGGCACATTTATGTGAGACTAGAATAGTTTGAAGCTGAAGAACTACTGTTAGACATAAGTAACAAGTTTTGTTTAAAGAGTAAATCTATTCTAAATTTATATGGCGTGCATACATTATGTACAGGTATTATCCCCTTATGGAGTCAGGCATAAAGTGTGAGCACAAGTGACCAGATGTTTTACAACTACGTGGCCCACCTAGCATCTCTTTTGCAGCTGGGCATTTACTACTGCCCTTGCTATTTGACTTTGGAAAGCTTTCATAACACACATCACCATAAGTAGTTCCACGACCTTTATGTGTTTTAATGCTTCAGCTGATGTTCAGTGACCTCTGACTTTCAATTCGACCAGATGTGAATCACTGCTGTTTTAAATAATCTGTTGTTACTGGTACTGTGTGTGTGTGTGAACATTCTGCTCTGTCATGTTCCTTGTGTCAGCCACCTTAATTCTTTTGGTACTTTGCAAGTGACAACTACTAGATCCATCCATTCTCCAGTGTGAGAGACCAATGATTTGCTAATCTTTTTTATACTGGTCTTATGTATAGTCATGCAAATGGTATCCAATGGATACAATTTTCATCACAGTTCTCAGTGCCAGATACTAAGATGTAAGGAAGATGCAAACATGTTCCAGTAATGGCATCACTCTCTTGTAATTTGATATACCTACAAGATGGTCTGAGTATTCAACTGAACTCCTAAGAAGGTTTTCTCTTGGGATGGAGTTGGGGAGAACTTTTTCATACTGACTGTGAATTCCTATTCGGCAAGTTGCTGTTTAAGTAGGTTTGTGCTGGTTTGGCATTTTTGGTTCAAGATTCCCTTTACCACTGAGTCGACCACAATATATGTATTAATTAATGATCTGTCATCTGAGATGCACAGCCACCATTTCAGGAGGTTTTGTAAATATTCAGTCAGGCATAATTCTGAAAGACTGCTTTGAGTTAAAAAAAAAAAATGCTCTATCCAAAACCTTAGTTAACATAAATGTTGCTGATTCACTGAGATAAGGAAGTATATGTCATACGATGTGACCTGATTCTAGCATGAGTCTTTACACAAGGTCATATGGAATCTTTGGGTTGTGACAATTTTTTTAAGAATCAACGTCCAGGACTGACCTTAGAGTTAGGTCTTGTTTTGGTATGAGGAAGTAAATGGAGTAAAGTCCCTGATTCAATTCCTTATGCTGCACCTTTGCAATTGCTCTCTTGAGGACTAGTTCTTGAACTTCCTCCTGTAGTCGAGGAGTGTGTTTTTGTTTTCATTATTTAGTAGTTTTGATTTTATTGTTTACGGTTTGTATAGCAGTTGCAAGCAACAGTTGCACTGTATGGTGGATAGGTCCTATTTGTCAGAGATGATTGCCTGCCAATGTGGCCAGCGGTCCCCTATGACTTCTGTTGTTATGTGCACCACACATGATGTAGTCACATGCTGGATTGGGCATAGGCTCTTGATATGTGCTGTATTCCTCTACCCCAAAAGGACTGTTTTTCTTTACTTCTTTGCTATCATTGAACCAACCGTTAGCTCCAAGCACTTCCTTGCTGTAAAAAGAATTGTTACTGTTGAGAAAATGGTCTACAGTGGTCTGGCATGGCCCACCTATGGCTAGGTGATTCTATGCAAAAGGTACACTGCTTCTGCCTTTGTGATTGTTAGACTTTTTATTTTTTCTAGTGTTTCCTCCATTGGTGTTTCAGAAATTCTTTCTACTAGGTATGGAGTGTCAATTACCATAAACTCTGTTTTTTTCTGGTTCCCACCCAGATATTACGACCCATGCATGTCTATGTAATACCATAGCTGTACAGAGTTGGCTGCCTTACAATGTCCAATGATCCTAAGGAGGATTTTAGGCAGGTAGTGGCAATTGTCTTCCCTTCCTGTTTATGGCATGCACCTTTTTATTGCATTCTTTAGAGATGTTACAAAAGGGCTTTAATATCTTCAACCTTAGAGCATTAAGAGTTTACAATGTGGCACAGTATGGCTGATGCTCTTTCTACCTTTCTCCCCCAATGCACTCCCCTTTTATTGTCTTTACCAGTGGATGGGCCTGATGAGATAGGGTTGTTAGACATTTTTCATAAGCTAGTGACTATTATGTAATCTGCCACAACATGATTTCTTATGTATACACCGTTTTGTGGTGAAGGTCCATATTTCTTTTTAATGTTTGGTTTGATGACTCATGTAGTGAGCTAATTCTTACCCACGTTCTTGGAGACGAGGAACTACATGGCTAAGAACGTATCTCCTCTTGGGGCGAATCGGTTTCCACATTTTGCCATATGTTGTGCTTGCCACGTTCACTGAGGAGATCTTTCTCCAACTCAGCCAATAGGATAAGATCATCCCCTTTCAAGATTATATGATCATTTAAAAGCTCATAATTTGGGATGGGTGTGATGTGCCAGGTAAATCACTGCAATGTCCTAAGGGTCTCAAGGGTTTCCACGTTATAGGATATTGTGCACTCAACATCAAAGTCCGGAAATTGTTCCTCCTGTGCCTCTTCAGTGCCATCTGACCAATCCTAACCCTCATCTTCAGAGACCCCAATCTCAGATTATGATCTGTGTAATAGTTTGGTACACAGTGTTGTTTTCCTCTAATGGTTTTTGTAATTTGCTTCAATAAAGGGCTAGCAGCACCTCCTTTGTGGGGTAGGCAAAAGTTAAAACCTGTATGTTTGTCATTAGTAACAAATTTTCAATGACACTTTGGGCAAAATTTAAAGGGACTCTTCCACATAATTTAGCCATACAAAATAATGCAAAAGGTTTTTTATTAAAAGCAACTGCCAACCCCGCCTCTCCTGCCCCCAAGCATTATTGGGCCTCTCTCTCCAATGGTTGAATAACCCACAACAAACTTTATGCCTGAAGCTACTGTTTCGCGACTTCCCGTTATTCTCCCAATTTCAATGGTTCTCTTTCATGAAATGGATGTATATCTTCGGCATCCAATTTGAATGCTGGCTCATCTCTCCCTTTCTCTCTTCTAAACTCACAAATGCCAAGCATAATTTGAATCTGGCAAGTACATACTGGTTGACTGTTGGATTACATTTTTGTCACTGTGAGTCATACGGACTTGTCCTATGGTTGAGGCAAAAAAAAGGAAAACATTATTTACGTGAAGAATGATTCCAGGGTCAAGCACTAAAATTCACAGCACATGACTCTAGAAGCAAAACTATGTTCATGGCAGTGGTTAGCTCTTTATTTCTCCAAATTAAGCTTGCGTTGCATTAACACGTTTGCTGGTACTGACAGGACATACTTGTCCTAGTCAAGGAAAGTGTTTGTACATGTCACCAAAATATCCTCACCTTCCTCTTTCTCAATGCTCCCATCATAGAAGCAGAAGTGTTGAGTTGTGACCTCAAGTCTGCCTGAAATGACATCCATGATTGTAATGAGCTGACATTCTTCAGAAAGAACCAGTTTTTCCTTCTGATTCTGCTCCTCATTCTCATTCCTGCAGCAAAAATAATATCACATGTACTTTGTGTTACCAAAGCCATAATACTGATTTGTATGGAATAGCACGTTCATCACAATATTTAGGTAAACCTTCCTAGGACATTTTTAAGAATCTGAAGGCCGAGATGACTTCTAGACACTAAGCAGAATTAACCAAGATGTGAACTTACTGTACAAGCTAAGTGAATAAATATGAATGACTTCAGAATTCCTGGTAATGGCCTATCTTGTGATTATTCACAGGCAGAAATACCCACATGTGGAGATGAAATAAGTTTCTCCAGTCCGGCTTATACAAAATGGTGGACTTGCCTACAGTCATTTTAGACAACTAAATGTACCATTATCATTGGTGGTGTGTACCTTTTGATAATCAGAAATAGTAGTTGCTAATTAGGCCATGTTATGTGGCCAGTTAAACATTTTAGCATGGAAAGCTAGTGTAAAGTCTAGACAGAACAGACAGGTCTCAAGAAGGATAAATTACTTACCTGTAATCCTAGTTCTCTTCCAGGGTAATCCTCATCAAAGTCATAACCACTGAATATTTCCGCCCATGTGTGGGGACCCCTGAGCACATTATATAGATATATATATATGTATATATATATTTATGTATAAAATTGTACCTAGAATTTTAACACATCTATACATATTGATTTTGTCTACATATCTATGCAGCCTATGTTAAAAGCTAAAACATGCCCAATTTTCGTTACGTTTTTGTTTAATAAATATCAAACCAGTCTCAAGTATCTCTGTAAGTCAGACAATGAGAGACATACAGTGCACAACTGTCCTTTATTGAAGAGAAACTGCAATGAAATGCAAAGGCATTGTTAGCCCACAGGCTGCATTTAAAACATGCTAAAGTAAAAACTGGCACCATGCCTTTAAGACCTCCAGGACCTCCAGTATCCCACCATGCCCCAGAGGTGACAGTGAGGTGATAGTTATTTTTTTGTGGTGATTTGAAGAACAGAACACCACCATGTATTAACTGCTGTATTCAAGATTCGTCAGGGGAGATGGGCGGGTTGCTTATGACTTTGATGAGGATTCCCCTAGAAGAGAACTAGGATTACAGGTAAGTAACTTATCCTTCTCTTCCAGGGAATCCTCATCAACAGTCATAAGCACTGAATAGAGTAGCAAGCCCATCCCACACCCTTGTGGATGAAGTAAGAGTAAGCAAAGCAGCTGACCTGTTTATTTAAATAGATTTCTTAAGGAGGACTGTCCTACTTGGGTGTCTGTCCTAATATCCGAGTCTAGACAGTAATCCCTTGTGAAAGTATGCAGCAATATCCAAGTCGCTGCTTTGCAGATTTCGGAGATGGGAACATTTTTCAGAAGAGCTGCTGTTGCCACCTTGCCCCTTGTAGAGTGGGCTTTGGGCCTAGCAGACAAGTGCTTGTTAGCTAACTGATAAGAAAAAACAATACAAGAAACTATCCATCTGAAAATGGCTTGTTAGGTAGGGATGCCTGTTCTCATAGGACCATAGTTCACAAACAAATGATCAGACTGCCTGGTATTTTATCTATATAAAACCTTAGTACTCTTTTCAGCTCTAAAGAGGGCAAAGTTCTTTCCATTGGTGTGGACGGTTTGGGAAAGACTTCAGAAGTGAGATAGTCTGGTTAACGTGAAAATCAGATACAACTTTGGAAAGGAAACTAGGATGAGTCTTCATCACTACCCTGTTATCATGGAACACTGTGTAAGGCTCTTCGGCACAGAGTTTGAATTTTGCTAACTCTACGTGCTGAAGTGATAGCGACAAGAAAAGATGTCTTCCATATAAGATGTTGTAGAGAAGCTTTATTAGGTTCAAAAGGAGGACCCATGAGTTTTGAAAGTATCAAATTCAACTCCCAAGGAGGAGGTGGAGAACGGACAGGAGGAAAAACCTTTATTAAGCCCTCAAAAAAAACATTAAACACAGGCATTCGAAAGAATGATGTCTGAGAAGGCAATTTTCGATAAGCAGTTATAGGTGCAAGATGTACCTTAATTGATGAAAACTGCTAACCTGACTTTGCTATGTGAAGGAGGTAGGACAATATGATATCCTCCAGACCCAGTATTGGATGAAAGTGATTCTGGATGCACCAGATATAAAATTATTTCCATTTAAATGAATTGATGGTCTTTTTGACTCCTTGAAAATGTTCATGCATTCCTGCGAAAGACCTAGATGGCCATATTGCAGGAATTCAGGAGCCATGCTGTCAAGCTCAGTGAGGTAAGGCTGGGGTGGAGTATCTTCCCCTCAAGCTTGTGAAGGAGATCCAGTATGTACTGCAGTCTCCTGTGTGGCCTTTCTGATAGATGTAGGCCTTTCCTATAGATGTAGAAGGTCCATGTATCACCACTGGCGGGGTCCTTCTGGGGTTATCAGGATCGTACTGGTCCTGGCTCCGTAGAATTTCTTGATCACTGTCGGTATCAGGGGAATGGGTGGGAAAGCGTACAGAAATGTTCCTGACCAGTCTATCAATAGGGAATTCCACTTTGTGCTTTCTCGGTAAAACCTGGAGGTGAAGCCTCTGCATTTTTTGTTGTTTTCATCGACAAACAGGTCTATTTGAGGATACCCCCAGTCTTGAAAGAAGTCTTGCATGACATTGTTGTGGAGAACTTAGCTGTGTGAGTCAGTGAAGCTTCGACTGAGGGAGTCCGCTTGTGTACTCTGGACTCCTGGGAGGTGGATCGCTGTGTTTGACAACTTCCTCGCTAATAGCCAGTTCCAGATGGTCCGTGCTTCCTGAGACAGGGGGCGAGATTGAGTGCCCCCCTGCTTGTTTAGATAGTACATTGTGGACATGCTGTCTGTTTGGACTAGGAGAGAGCTGTCTTGTATGGATGGGTAAAAAGACTTCAGGGTTAGATGGATAGCTCTCAGCTTTAGCAAACTGATGTGATATTGCTCTTCTTTGTCCAACCTCAAGCCCTGAGTTTGGAGGGAGCCCATGTGAGCCCCCCAACCCTGAAGAGATGCATCTGTTACAAGTTGAGTCAGAATGTCCTGATGTAAAGGGACACCTATTAGAAGATGCTGTTGATGTGTCCACCATAGTAGTGAATTCCTTGCCACTGGTGACAGAGTTAATCGGTCGTCCCATTTGTCTGCGAAATTGACTCCATCGATCCTCCAGATTTTCCTGGAGTGGTCTCATTTGTAATCTGGCATTTGGAACAATGCAAATGCAGAAAGCTGTGGTACCCAGAAGTGAGGCTACTTGTCTGGCAGATGGACGCAAAGTGTAAAGGCGTTTGTGACATTTCTGTGCTACTGATTATAGTCTCTCCTCCGAAGGATACACTTTTGCTACGTTTCTATCCAGGTTGCTCCCAAGTAATGTAGCCTTTGGGTTGAAGTCTGTATGGACTTGTGTAGATTGACTTGAAGATTGAGATATTGGAGGGTCTCCAAACAGATCTGGTAATGCTGCAATGCCGGAGTTGGGGAGAAACATTTTACTAGCCAATCGTTGAGGTACAGATAAATGAACATCTTGTCTTCTGTAGGTGTGCTGCTTCTATCACTACGCACTTGGAAAATGTGCAGGGAGGTGACTTCAGACCGAAGGGTAATACTTTGTACTGGTAGTTTTTGGATCTGACTGTGAATCGCAAGAATGTCCGGTGCTTCTTTGCTACTGGGGTGTAGAAGTAAGCATTCTGCAGATCTATGACACACATCCAGTCCACCTGATGGAGTTTGGGGGAAATCTGATGGAGGGAAAGAATTCTGAATTTTTCTTTGTGTTTGTTGAGTTGTCTTAGGTCTAGAATGGGTCTGAAGTATCTGTTTGGACCTTTTTTCCTCACAAGGAAGAAACAGGAGTACACCCCTCGACCCTTTTAAGAGGGTGGTACTTCTTTGATAGCTCTTTTCCGAAGTAATGTGACAACTTTGTTTTGTAGAAGCAGCTGTTGATGTCAAGATGTTCTCAACAGTGGCATCGATGGGGAGGAGAGCTGAAGCGTAGTGCATACCCATTTTATACAATGTTTATGACCTATCTTTGGTTATTGAACACCACTCGTCTAGATGATTGCGGATTGTGAGAAACTAGGGCTGATTGCAGAGGCCCCATAACTTTTTGCCCCCATTTTCCACTTTATGCTGGTGTTTTCCTGACTCTGATGGTGCCCTGGGTACTGCTAACCAGTCCCAGGGCCTGTGCTCTGTGTAAAATGGATATGCAAATTAGGCTAATTATAATTGGCTAAGTTAACCTACCTATAAGTCCCTAGTATATGGTAGGGCATGTAGGTTTAGGGACCACAGCATAGGTGGTGCACACCTAGGTGCATTGCTGAGGTGCCCAGTGTCATTTTAAAAGCAAGCCTGCCTTGCTGGCTGCTTTTAAATTAAAGTTATATGCAAATTCGACTTTGGAATTAAAGGTACTTCCAAAGTCTTAAACTACCTTATTTTTACATATAAGTCACCCCTAAGGTGTGCCCTATGTGCCCCTAGGGCTGGGTGCCATGTAACTATAAGCAGGGACTTTATAAAAATAGATTTATAAGCCCTGGTGAGGTAAAAACAGCCAAATTCGTTTTTCCCTCATTGAAGTAAATGGCCTTCATAGGCTAGAATGGGCAGACTTTATTTTAAATTTTAAAGTCTCCTTAAATGTTGCATACCAAGAATTTGGTATCAAATTGATTGTTGTAATAAATCCCACAACTTCCAGTTGTTGGATTTAATATAACTAGTGCAGGTAAAAAGTTTAGACTTTACCTAAAAAGTTGCCAATTTCAGCTCTGCATTGTTTTTGCTGCTGTGCTCTGATTGGCCAGCCTGCAGCAGCTTCTGCCAGGCTACCTTGATGAGGTGTGAAGTGGCCTGACTTCACACAAAGGAATGTGCTTGGGGGAGAGAATCTCCCCTCAGCAGATGGTGAGGCAGGAAGGGGGAGGGCTGCCAAACTGGTCTTCAAAGGCAGAGAAGGACATTTGCAGCACCCAGCAACACCCTCACATCCTGCAACCCCAGACAGCTAGGTGCCCCCTTGATTAGATTAGGAGAGGGGTGTGTTTATGATTTTTAGCCACACCAGTGGGTGGGCTCAGCCAGATGTAACCTCCAAAAATCAGATTCATCCATGTTGGATTTTTAGAGACTGTTGCCTTCTGGGATGGATTTTTGCCACACTTCCCAGGAAGTGGTCATCACAGGGGGACGACCCTGTCCCTGATTGGAGAACCAGGGCCCCCCTGCTTTTCACCCAGGAGCAAGGATAAAACTGGCAGACCTGCACCCACACCTCAGATCCCCTCCAGAATTCAACAAGAAAGGAACTAAAGAAGAAGAAGGACTGCCCTGCTGGACCCCTGGCCTGCACCTGGACCCTGCACTCAGAAGGACTGCACCAGCTGCACACTTGGGCTTCACCACAAGAAGGACTTTGCCTGGCTTCAACTGGTTCAAGGAGGGACTCCCTGTTTGCTACAGGTGAAAAATTGCTAAACCAGAGTCCCCTGCACCAACTCCTGAAGAAAGCGACCAGCTGACCACTGTCTAGTGGCCAAAAAGGAGTTTGCGCCAGGTGCATTCTGGGAGTTGAAGTCCGCACCCCCAAGGACCATCACAGAACTTCTGGACCCTTGGGGTGAGCTGTGGACCCCAAAAGAACCTTAAAAGAACATCTGGGTGAAGCCCCAGAAGTTTGGAAAAGATTGGAGAATTTTTTTTAAAAAGCTCCATAAAGTGACCGACCCGACGCGGAAATTCTAGCCGGCTTGCCTCAACCGCGACCCGGCCTGACTTCGTGGTTCGTCCCGGTAAAGAAAAACATCCAAAAAAGAGACTAAGTCCGAACGTAAAAAGTTGACCGGGACCTCCCAGCCATCGTATCCGAGAAGGGCTCCATGGACGTCGGATGAAGATCCAGGTTTACCCCGGTCGAAGGATTTTCATCTCGAGAAAACGACTAAGTCCGAAGGTAAAAATCACCACCGAGGAAACCGACTTCGCGTATCCGGACAAGGGCTCCAGGAGGTCGGATTCAACTGGCAGGTTCGTCCCGGTGAAGAAAAACTTCAAAATAAAGACTAAGTCAGAAGGTAACTTTTTAACTGAGGCCTCCCGCGACTTGTAGCCGAGCAGGGCTCCATCGCGGTCGGCCTGAAAGTTTGACTTTGCCCCGGTCCTGGTGCAACCAGATGACCTGATTGGTGCTTTTTGTTTCTAAGCGCTAGAAAATAATAATACTTTAAAAATTCATATCTCCGGTTCCCCTGAACCGATTTTAATCGTTTTTGTGTCATTTTAAAGATAAAAATATAAGCTATTTTTATAAATTGGTTTTGGATTTTTAAACTGTTTCCTGTGTTTTATTTAATTACTGTTTTGTGATATTTGAATGCTTTACACTTTGTCTCCTAAGTTAAGCCTTGACGCTCGATGCCAAGCTACCAAGGGTAGAGCTGGGATTAATTTACTGAGACCTAACTGTACCTATGTGGAGGTTAGTGGCTTGTTGCTAGGTGTAGGTACCTACCTGCCCTACCAATAACCCATTTTCCAACACGGATACTCTCCCCTACTGGTGTTGTTGACAGAACTGGGGGAAGCGATGTCTCATTGTTTGCCTGGAGTTTTAAAAGCAGGTGGAAGTTGTCTGCTAGCTCTTCGGTCCCTCATTGGTTTACAGGACTGGTATTGAGGTTTTCCTTGTCATTGCTGTTGCCTTTAGGCCCGTGAGGGGTTTGAACCCTCCGATTGTAGGGGCACCCGCTATAAGGTGTGTCTCTTTAATGGAAATCTTTACGCTAATCCAGACTTATGACCTTGAGCGGATCTAGGTCCATTTTTATTTTGGCCATCTCATCATCTGTATGGGACCCAAATAAACAATCGTCTGTGAATGGCAGGTTCATGATCTGATTTTGTGCCTCAGGTTTGAGACCTAGCAGGCGAAGCCAAGATGATCGTCTGGCACATATTCCATGGGCATTTCCGTGAGCAACTAAGTCTCAGCCATCCACAGCTGTGCTAATTATATAGTTTGCCACCAGGCCTCCTTCCTGTAGGATCACTTGAAAATCCTGTCTCTCCTCTGGGTAGTTTCTCAGTGAATCTGAATAATGAATCCCAGAAAGACCTGTTCTACCCAAGAGCGCGGAAGTGCTGGATACCTTCATAAAGGAGGCTGATGTGAGCACATGTTTCTCCCCAAAGAGTCACTATGTTTACTTCCCTTATCTGGGGGTACAGACGATGAGGAAGCAATAGAATGTGATGATTGAGTCCAGAGGAGGGTCGGCTCTTAAGAATAAAGGGTCCTGATCTGGGGTAGAGAACCAGGAAGGAGATCTGTGCCTTTGATGATGTGACCTAGGGCAATGAGATCTCCTGGTAGGACGGTGTGATCTTGCTCTAGATCTATGTTGTGATCTACTCCTTGTTCGTGATCTGGGAATATCAGTCACTCTAGGTACCCTGGAGCATCTCGGAGACCCAGGTGTTGTCGTACGCACAGTCACCTTCCTCTGAGGAGTTTGTGACAGTGTCCTCAGGGGATACTGTGTAGAAGAATAAACTTGTGAATACTGTGAATCCGGACTCTGTAGAGCCGGACCCCGTCAGAGGCTCTCCAGACATCTGGGTGATAAGACTGACAGGAGTCAATTGTCCCCTTGTAGAGCCATACAACCAAGTTTCTGATGGTTCAGCCGAAGGTCTGAATTCTTTGGTTTTGGCTTTAGCTTAATCTTGAATAGAAGTTGCTTGAGGTCTTGACGTCAACAGAGGCCTCTTAGTGGAGGGAGTCTTCGCTGGTGAGGGGTGCTTCGAAGTCGTAAGATTTCCGTCGACACACAGCGTGACAGTCTATGTCTCAATGTCGAGTGGTATCTTGATATCGATTGAGACAGAATAGGGGAAGTATGTCTCGACGTCGAATGGTGCCTGGTTGCCGTCAACAAAGATACAGACAGTTGTTTTGACTTCGACGACAGATGGCGTGACTTTGATGATGTAGTCCTCGTCGCTGGAAGTTGTCTCGATGTCGATGGGCTATGATGTACCCTCAATGGAGTCTCAGCACACCAGTTCTGCCCTGCCATTGATCGGTGAGTAACTGTCGATGGAGACTTCTACAAACTTGCTGACGATAAATGTGTTACCTCTTTTGGTGTCATGTTCCTTGATGTCATGTGTGTCGCCGTTGATAGAGGTGGTGTTGAGTCCTTCGACTGACATCGTTGATGCGATGACGACGGTGCAGGCACTGTTGACGTCAGTCCCGAAGGGGAACAGATACGTATCTTTCCCACCTTTTGAGGCAGATCTTGCACATCGTTTTTCTGTAGGTTGTAGTCCTTTGTCCTTGGAGACCTTTTCATGAAGAGAGGCTGACATCCTGATGTTGCCTTTTCTCTCTCTTGCAGGCCATGGAGACAGAACTTCTCCCTGTCTTTCAAACTTCTATTTGAAAGGTGTTGGCAGTGTCTGCAGGTCTCAGGTGTATGTGGTTCAGGTAGACATACGATGCATACAGAGTGAGAGTCAGTCTGAGCTATCTTTTTGCCACAGGGAGGGCACTTGACAAAAAGAGATGGCTTTTTATTATATGGAAATAAAAACAATTCCTGTCAGGAAATTATGTATTTTCACTCAAAAAGTGAAAAAAACGTTGAGTGAAGTCTTGAGAAGTAGTTTTAATTGTTATTTTCTGGCTAAAAGACCAGAAAATAAGAGCTCAATGCTCCAGGATCCTTACAGAAGGAGCTGGAAAAAAAGAACTAACCTAACTGTCACCTAACTGTCACATCACTCTCACCTCTGGGGCATGGTGGGATACTGGAGATCCTGGAGGTCTTAATGGCACGGTGACAGTTTTTGCTTTGCTATGGTTTAAATGCAGTCTATTGGCTAACAATGCCTTTGCATTTCATTGCAGTTTCTCTTCAATAAAGGACATTTGTGCACTGTATGCCTCCCTTTTTATGACTTACTAAAATACTTTACAGTGGTTTGATACTTATTAAAGAAAAACAAAGAAAATTGGGCCTTTTTTTAGCTTTTAACATAGGCTGCATAGATATACAGACAAATGTATATGTAGATGCGTTAAAATTCTAGGTACAATTCTATATCTACATTTAACATATATATATATATATATATATATAGTATGTGCTCCGGGGGTCCCCGCGCATGGGCAGGAATATTCAGTGCTTAGGACTATTGATGAGGATCCCCTGAAACAGCAGAACTGAGTCAAACACATGATGAAAAAGAAAACTAGTGACAAGGTAAACACACACACACACACACACACACACAAACACACACACCCCAACATCCCCCTCCCCCAGCAGGCGAAGGAGAACGACCTAGAGCTGTACAAGTAAAGAGACAAAGTTCAGGGGAAATGATCAAAAAGCTTATATAACATCTCAAATGTAGGTTCTGAAAAAGTTGGCACCTCAAATATGAACAGAATGGGGCATGGAGTTGTTGATAATATTGAATCCTACACACTAGCTCTTTATCACCCCAGTCAAACACCACCACTGTGAAAATTTGCT
Source organism: Pleurodeles waltl (assembly GCF_031143425.1). NCBI lineage: Eukaryota > Metazoa > Chordata > Amphibia > Caudata > Salamandridae > Pleurodeles > Pleurodeles waltl. The sequence goes on from NC_090440.1 coordinate 1,896,547,647, forward strand.
CAAACGAGAGATTCTATAATAGAGAGGGGAGGATGTAATACTGTAAAATATACTTTGTTGCATCTGGTGTGTGATTGTGTGTCCACAAAGAACTGACCCATTTCGGTGCTTGCATTACAATGCCTAAAGGGCAGTGCACCTTTCCAGATAAATGTATACCTCTTTGCCAGATTTTTTTGAGCCAACACTGAGCTATTCCATTTTGGGTGGATCTATGTGTGGTCCGAGAGGAGTTGGATTTATTTGGGTGGACTTATCCATGGAGGCTTTTTTGGACTAAGGTTTAGAATTTACTTTTTTGCAATACAGTGCAGGATTGGCAGAGTTAGGATATCTCCTACCTAGCCTTGCAATAACTTTTGCTATTGTGTGTTTTAGGACCTACGCTGCTTGTGCTAAAAGACCAAACAAAATGTTGTGTGATGCCCCCAACTGCAGTATACCTACATATTTGTGCTGGGTATCATTTCCACTTCTGACAGCTCAAGTGCATCATCTTCCAGGTCACTCACTTTCACCTGCTTGACAACTTCAAGAAGAAGTGATTCACTGGAAGGCTGCAACTGCTGAACTCCTGCAGTAGAAGATGAATAGGTCAGTTCAAGGACAGTAAAAACAAGTTGCCAGACATCAGAAGGTTAGCATGGAAACAGTCATGGTGTCTGCAGAGAGTAAAGGGCCACAAATTAGCCAACAATATCATAATTTTCCAGAAAGTTTATAACAGTATTTGATATGTTAATTGTTTTCAGGTTTATGGATTGTGATCGCAATAAATGCCTGGACAAAGTTGTATTTATTAGAAAGAGCACTTTATACTTTGATATTTGGCACAACAGAAAGTAGCATTACCCAGGATCCTACCACAATCCTGCCCAGTAAGTTACCAGATGCCTGCAGATAGTCAAGAAAAAAAGCTCTAAAAATGACCAATTGATCTATTAGAGACCATGTGTTGGTGTATGAATGTGTTTTTTAAATGCAGAAATGTTGACAATTGGATTGGAAAATTTGGGGTCAATGTGATGGTCGATTTGTGTCTGATGTTAGACCACAGGTTCAATCCAATGAGAGAAAGCTCCAAAATTAAAGCTAGTAATTAACTGCTCAGACTGTACAGAGTGATCCCTTCATTTTTCCAATATCTATCTCTTAGACACGGGGTGGGCAAAGCCTTAATGCCTCTAACAGCATTTAAGTCATAGAACATCTAAACTTTCTTAGTTAACATGCGATCATGATGGAATACACCCTCCTAAAATGTGTAACTTCATAAAGCTACTGGAAATATAGCTGATTTCGACAACAAACAGATAAATCCCAAGAACCAACAAAATAGAGCAAGTCAGAGTGAGTAATTGTGATGGCTAACAAGACAGACATAAAAGCACCTTGTTACTTTGGAAAATCTTAGCCATGACAAACTTAATGATTAGTGTTAAAATTCCTGATTAAGAATTTTCTAAATGGTGAACACAAATCGACAATTTGCAGCTATTCTCCTTAATTTGCAATGACTTTATATTTCCAATTTGTGCACTTACATTAGTACTAAAATGCTGGAATAAGTGTGAAAACAGGGTGAGAAAGTAACAATTGTAACTATATTTTCGGGCGGTGTTGGTGAAAGAATGTTTTCATATAGTTGCCACTCCCACGTGCTGACGTCAGCTGCTTTTGGAAGTGCCTGCACCCGCAGACGCAGAGTTCCTAAAGCATATTGTGTGAACAGTGTGATGATTCCTAGATTTGGGTTCGGATTAATGGAAAGAGTCCATTTGCAGAGCAGGGAGGAAGGGTCAGAGAGGAATCTGCGGTTAGACAGAGTCTCTACCAGAAAGAGCATTACCAAAGGTAAGTAACTTGCTCTTCTGATAGAGACCTTTAGCTGAAGGTTCCTTTTGAATAGATACCAAAGCAGTGCCTATTTGGAGAAGGATCTGTGAACGGACTCAAACCAGAAAGTCCTGCAAGACCGAGCAGGCAAAATGCCCCTCTCAGGAAATCTGACCAGAAAATAATACTTTGTGAACTTAGGGAAGGATGACTAAATGGCAGCCTGGAAAATGTACAGGCTTGGGCCTCCAAATGCCAAGGAAGGGGTAGCCGCTTTGGCCCTAATAGAATGAGCATGCAGTCCTTCTGGAGGGTGCTCTTTGGCCAGTGTGTAGCAGATCTTAATGAAGAGCACGATCCAGCTGGAAGTTGCTTTCTTCTGAACAGCTTTCCCTTCTTTCGCTCCAGAGCACTCCACAGAGCACAGTGTTCTTTGGCATGATCTTTGTAAAAGGTTAGTGCTCTCTTGGGATCCAAGTGATTGGGTCTGTCCTCCTCCTTTGAGGGCTAAGGCGGACCAGAGAACACCACCAATGTGGAACAGCATCACAACTGGCATGAAAGTTGCCAGTGTCTGCAAAACCAGTTAATCTGGGAAGGCGGTTGATATACAGCGGATTGACACATAAGACTTGAAGTTCACTCACATGCCACACCAATGTAATGTGGCTGAAGAACACTGTTTTTGAGGATAAGATGATGCAAGGGGAAGCTGTAAAACAGCTTGAAGGGACTGCACATTAGAAACATAAGGATCAAGTTAAGGTCCCACTGCGGCATTACAAAGGGGGAGGAAGGAAATAAATGCTATAACCCTTTAAAAGAACATAACTGGAGACAAAATTGAGAGATGGTCCTCTGTTAGTCGCTGGGGGAAGATGCTGTACCGAGGGATTGAAAGGTAGAGCATATCCTTGCTGAACAATTTGCAAGACCCACCTGTCTGATATTATGGCCTGCCAACCCAGCAAGAATTGTCAGATGCTGCTGTGCTCAACTAAGTTCACAATAAAGGGGTTTGACAGATGGGAATGTGGCATGAGGCTAATGGACTGGGCAGTCTGATGACCTTGGCCATGGGGACAGTTGGCATTAAAGCCTCAACTATGAAACTGTGAGGAGTCTTGTGGAAGTTAGACTATCTGACGGTATGCATAAGGTGCAGTAGGGCTTATAGGGCTGGCAAGGTGGGGCAGAAAACCCCCAGGAGCGTGCTATGGTCCACCTCTCTTTGAACCGCTTGAGAGAGAAGTCTGCCTTGTCTTTAAACAGACAAGTTCTTTAGAGCTGCATGCCCATGAGGGGCAACTGAATAATGGTTAACAAAAAAACAGTGGACTTCAGCCAAGCATGATGGAGAATGTGACACTTGTGCCAATGGCCCACCCAATGGAATCAGTGGTGTCCAAGCTGCAACAAATTGTGAACTTGGTTGTGTCACAACAATCCTTAAAGGCTTTGTCAAGGACAGGTCGAAGATCTTCATGAAGACGCGGGAGGACCTGAGCCACAGAATAGCAAAAGGTGAGGGTATAGCACCCCAGTAGACTACTGCCATTTATTCACTTAAGCGTCTGGAAGATGAAAAGGCTCTTTCGCTGAACATCTCCAGCAATTAGGACTCTGTATCTCGGGAAGTAGTTGGAAACATGTTGGGGTTAGTCATGCTTGCAGACACCTGCACTACCAGGCTTTCAAGGGAGGGGTGGTACGATAAAAATGCTGGGTCGCCCAGATTGGGCAGTGAAGTGACATTGTGCAAGCTGATGGTTGACCAGGGGAGCCTGTGCATCATTTCACCCAAGCCCCCAACAAAGTCTCTGTAAGGGCCTTGTTAACAGATAAGAGGGGCTTAGTGAACATCTGCCCCAGCTGAAAGATTTCCATAAAATAATTAGTCTTGACCTTCAAGATGGGGAGCTGAAGGTCAAACATTTCAGCTGCTCTGTGGTGTCAGAAAGGGCAATTTGAGCCTCATCTTCTCGCATCAGCATTGAAGTGCCTGGAACCAGTGTGGGCCACAGTCTTGGAGGCGGAGTTGAGTCAGGATCCGGTGGCAGTCCGTTGAAGGAACAGAGGGTCCAGCTGGCACCAAGGGCGAACCTTCTGGCAGTAATCCAGGTGGAGACCCTCTCCGCTTTGTGGGGCTTGCAAGCCTGCCAATGGGAGTCGACAAGGATCCAAAGAGTCAGAGCATGGCCTCATAGAACTCTTGGTGGATGGCCTCTGAAGCTCAGATTGAGCCGGAAAAAGCTGCCGAATTGACTCCAAAATTGAATGACTGAGAAAGTGAGATTGAGATGTATAGCACTGCCTTGGGCCTTCTCAGATGAGGGGGAGTAGCAGGAAGAGGCCGAGTCCAGCTTTGAGTTCTTGTTGTTTTTTTGGGTGGGTTTTTTGTGTTTGTTTTTTAAACTTACCCAGTTACCTTGACCAGGATGAAGACTAACCTCTAGATCAACTCCAGCACTTTCTGTATCAAACCGAACCAGGACTGAACTTTTAACTTCGATTTGTCAAGGAGTCTTCTGGTGCTTGGTGATGTACAGTTTGGCCTCACTGTGATTTATGGCCTCTGGGTTTACTGACGTGTAAGTCACTACAGGCCTTAGAGTTGTGGCTCGATACCAAGCACCACAGGCAAATCTGGTGAGTAGCTGTCACAGACATTTGTCTGCGACTGTCCCTACAGGACTTAAAGCCTGTCATTTTGGGAAGAGACATATCCCTTGTCCACTAAAAAGGAGAAGTTTGATGTAGTTAAGATCGCAAAAAGACACAAGAGGATCTGAGTATATTGGAGTGGCCAGAAAGAAGTGGCGTCTATGTAGGCTCTGCACGCCATTTCCGGTGTGGAATGACTCAATGCTGAGGTATACACTGACACCCACCAGCACACAGATATACTGCAAAACGTTTCCGGATCCTGTCTAATGCCTAGGCAATATTCAAAAGGTGAGGAATTGTAAGCTAAAATTCTCTGTCAGAAGTATGCTGCAAAGAGACATGCAAAAAAAATGATGAGGCATTAAGTCTGCACTTTTGAGAAACAATATTTCTATTGCAGTTTATGATAGGAAAAAACATACAATGCAACAATTAGCAATATGAGGAGCACAACAGCAACACATTTTCTAACAAATGGCTGTATCCTTTTAACCAGTCCCAGAAAACATACATGGGGAGATATATCTATAGTGTTTGATATCATGGCCGACAGTGCCTTGGGAACTTGATGGAAGAACTGCGAAACCATGGTAAAGTCCAAACCCAAATGGATGAAGTCAGCACCATCCATCCCACTCCATGAACATTATGCAGTCTCTCGTAGCCCATGTCTGTAAAGGCTTCATGGACTGTGGTAATACTGGTATAAATATTTAAAATAAATAGAGGGTAACCTTCTATTTTCGTTTAACACTCATATTTGGGAGTAGCAGAATATCCGTATTATGGGTGTTTCAGTTGAATTGAGTTACACAATTGTGTGATCAGACCTTTATAGTTCGAGGCTGCTAGTGACATGGAGAGAGTCTGGAATGTTGGGAGTTTATTCTGGAATGTCAAAACCTTCAGAAAGGTGTGGGGCCTGAGATCAGGTATCTCTTCTAGTTTTGCAAACTCTCCATCAGGAAACAGATTTCTTATTTCACGCATCTTAGTATTATCCAAAATTTGTAATGCTTTTTCTTCACTTGTCATGGAAAGTAAGGGGTAGTGCAGAAAGACAAGGTCTGGTGATTGCTATGCCATTATTGCACACTGCACAGTAATAATCTTATTTCTAGGTGGTATCAAAGTACATGGTGCTATATTGTCCTGTTTCACTGCTATGTGAGGCACCTTTAGGGTGGCAATAACAGTATTGAGCAAACTGTGCTTGAGCATGTAAATAATAAAGTTCTGGAACTTCAACTCCTCCTTTATTATATGACAAGGTGAGAACCTCCAACTTTACTCTAGGCGATTTAGCAGCCATGCTAGTGTAACCATCAAGGATCTTAGGGTTTTCAAAAAAAGGTTGTGGTAGAATGATAGAAATGTTGATGAATAGGTACATGAAGGTGGGTAATATAATAATTTTGAATATTGGTGCTCTCCCAGCTAGGGAAGAGAGGATCCTAATCCATTTCCCAATTGTGACTTCACTACTCTGTAGTTTTCTTTGAAGACAATTTATAGATTTCTATTGATAACAGATCCCAAGGCACTTAACTGAGTCCTCACATCACTTCAGGGGCACTCAACAGTACATGATTTAGTGGATGGGTGAAATGGAAAATTAGGGGTTTTCTCCAGTTGATTAGCAGCCATGACGAATGTCCTCCTCATCAAATGTATCCTCCAGTATCGGAGAATGATTTTCTTCAGGGTGTCTAATATACAATACCATGTCATCTGCATATACAGTGCACTTACAGTCAGTAGAGTTTAGGGCAGACGCAGAATAGGTCTGGTATAATATGCATGTGAGTGGTTTGAGTGCCAGAGTAAACAAAATAGGGGGCAAGGAGTTCTGATATTTAGCAATTCGCCCAAATACAGGCTCAGCAGTCTAATCCAAATTAAAAAAGAGTTAGACATGGCCATTTCCATAACTTTGGCAAGGAATGACTTGTTTGCTATTGGTCTGTAATTGCTAGGATCTGGAGGGTCCTAGTTGCTGTGGTAACACTCCTATTGATAAGGAATTGTTGATCAGTTTTCTGACTAGTATGACTACTGATGGGAGGCTGTTCTTGCTGGTGAACAGGAAGATATAATGTACTTAGGAAAAGGAATATCCTGTTAAAGCAATAAATATAGAAGACAATATGGTGTACAAAACATGTCAACAGACTGAAATCTGAAGCTTGGCAAACAGTCAATCACTATTTAGCATTAGTTTCCTCAAAGAGACCCTCAGAGCAGAACATTGTGTACAATTAAGACAGAAGCAAATATCCCAGATTGTTATGTAAGTTTAAGAATTGAAACCAGAAGCTCTATTATTATTACACAACCTGGTCACAGACCATCCTCTGTAATACTTACCCAAATTGTCCCTCAATGCGCTAGCCCCTGCATGAGAGTCAAAGTGATAATTCTGCACCAGCTTCAGTCTCATGCGTGAGTAGTTCTCAACGGTGGAAAGTTTCCATCGAACAGGAGTCTTTTTCCTGAAAGAGGCAATAGGTGAACAAATGCTTGAATAATCATTAGAAAATTGTTAAAAAGGCATCCCATACGTACAGACTGTGTGGACAAGCAAGGTTTGGCAGTGCAGTAATTTCACTTGATGCAGGACACCACTGAAGAGCGCTCACCTTAGTGTTGTTACTCTGGGAAAGGGAAAAAGGCCAATGAGAGGGTAGTGGAATTCCTGGTACGATGATTTAAAAACAGCGGAAGGCACCCGCAGACACTTGCTCTGTGGCCTCGTCAAACTTGGAGGTTCATGCATCCAGATAATACATGAGAAAAAGAGCCACTAAACAGCAGCCAGTAACCAGATGATGCATGAGAAAAAGAGACACTAATCTGCAGCCAGTACAAGCAACATGCCAAGGGCATCAATGGTCATCTTATCAAAAACATATCTCTGTGAAAAGGTACCACAAATCCATATTGGTCACTCACTGAAACATGACAATTCATTAGCTGTGTGCTTCATTTTAAAAGGATATCACTTGTCAGAAAGATGGAGTCTAACAGAACCCATTCCCCAGAGGAATTACAGGTGCCCTGTAGCAGAGACACCTATTATCCAACCCTGTCTAGTTGGCAACAGTAGTAGCTGTTTGGGAAGACTTATGCTCCGTGTCTGTTTAACTCTATGTTCTACAGTTTTGCAGTGAGATTTGTGCATTTCAGTAAGCTGAGAGAAGACCTGCAAATGTTAATGACTATGTAAGGAAATGGCAAGAGTAAAAGAGAAGAGCTCTACGAAATGGTGCATGGCACGTAAACCTTAACAACAAAGTAAAGAGATGCAGGAGACAGTGGTTTGGGTAGTAGTGGAAGTATGGCTTGGCAGGTGGATCAGATAAGCAATAATGCATCCTAAATGCACTAAGGTGAACATCAATAATGTATTAGGCTTTAGAGGGAAGGCAAGCCACAGAAATGTCTATGATCTTTTTTATGGCAGTTCAGTGACTTGACAACAGGTAAAACAGCAGGAGCATGGCTCCTTGTTTGCAGAAACTCTCAACACTATAAGGTTGGCCACAAAACGAAGTTCAGTTTTAGAGAATGGCAACACACAGATACAAACTGCTGCTAACCTCTCGGCCCAAGGGCCCCGCTCACAAGTCAGGTACCGCTGTGCAGATTTCCATTGCCTCAAAGTAGCAAGATATTGGCTGTTGACTTGTTTTAGCATGTTGTTGTACCGTAAATTCTCTTGGCGTGACTTGCGGTTAAATGGTTCTACAAAAAACTCCTGAAAGGTGAGATAGAAGTATATAATTTAGTTTAAGGGATCTTTTTCTTTTGTGACTTCAACCTCACGGTATTCTTGAGAACAGAGAGAAAGGCATGGAGAAAATGCTACTCAGTCAGCACCAAATTTCAAACCCAAATGTTACAAATTATATCAAACAATACTAAGCATGCACTTGACACAAGGAAAGATACATTCATTTTGCCAGACCTTTTTTAAGGAACTTTGCCAGGCAGGTTAACCTCTTAGATCAAATCTTTTCAAAAGCTCTCAAGAAAGTGACTCAAACAGCTTAAATGCAACAGCTGCTCAAACACACACACTACAACCAACATCCATCCCATTTAAAAAAAAAAAAAAACAGCCATATTGGACTGAGAATAAAATCAATCACACACTGATTTAGATCTCAGCGGAAGGGTTGCTCTGTAGCAACGGTAATGGATATCATCAAAATCTAAATACCATTGTTTTCTATGGAATTTAGATTTCAATGGACAGGATATCCATCACTGTCAGAACAGAGTAACCCCTCCACCAAGGTCTAAATCAGGCCCTTAATGAGAAAGCTCAACATCAGGACATCCAATGTTAGAAAAACATCACTAGTCAGTCAGGTGTGAAGAAAAGGAACAAATACAGTCAACGAAGATCACACACAGGAATGGGGAAGTTCAAAACACACATATGACCAGCAACCCTTTCACAGCATTCTACAGCTAGCTTTAAGATTATGAAAATAGTGAACACACTCTTGAAATTATTTGAGAATGAAGCTGTGCCATCAAGACATTATGAAGGTTTTTGATGTCACAGTTGCCTCTTCCTAAAGGATGGCCACCAACAATTGTGCAGAAACCTCATTACTGGCCAGCATGAACTGAAAGGAGTGGTTCTGAACCTGTACACTGATTAGTGATCTACACCGAAAGCATACTGAGTGTAATCAGAACATTTGTGAAATAAATAAAAAAATGCTAAAAAAGAAACAGTTTGTTGAAAGGCCCACAATGTGTGAACCTCAAACACTCATCCCATGAACATAAGTAGAAACATGCTATTTTCACTGAGCCGCAAGCCTTTTCATCCAAAGTAAACATCTGCCCGGTTGTGCAAATTGGAACAGCCTGTTATAGAGAGAATGTGGTATAATGGAAGGTAAGAGGGAATCTGGAATGTAGAACGGGGGGAATGGAGAAGGCACGGGGATGACGGTTAATCGTGGATGGATGTGGGACTGACAGGACGTGTTTTCTTTATGTGTAAATAAATCTCGGGAACTCCTATCATTTGTCTTACATTATTTATGACACAGCCCCTGGGTTTGCTGGGAGAATAAGATGCCTCAGGCTGCAGTGCGAGGTTGTTGTCGAAGACAAAATAGTTCAATACAAAGGGAGTTCCCAGTGAGCTCTAGAATTAGATGTGTTCAACAGGCCAATCTCCTGAACACAAACAGAAAAGTGGAAAGCATCACTAACTTTAGATTCTAAGATTAAATTCTGACCACTCTGTTTTATAAAAGCATGAACTTATTACCTGAAATTTTAGTTTGCTTTCACCTCTCTGTCGATCTCGCTTGTGCATATTCACATTCAGTGCCTCATAGCAGTCCTTCCAGAAAAGAGCCATCTGCTCGTGGCCCCTGCCCAACATGTCAACTTCGTACTGCTTCATATATGGGATGATCTGACACAGTGGGAACATAAGAAAGTAGTTTCACCTTTGTACACAGGGATCACCCAATATATACCAACATGTAAATGTTTCTTATTATAATTCACATACACTTTTTACAAACCTACCAGTCACCAACATCTAAAGACTAAAATATTTCTGATCTCATCAATTTAAGGAAGTAAAGTAAATGTTTTGCAAACATTAGTAATCAGTACACATAGCATGATCAAGAAGGCTTCATGCCCTTTCAGTTATTGTCCACACCAATCTGTATGGTGGTTAATTATGGGTCTCCCACCTGCTCTGTAGCTAAACGCTTCCTTACATTTCTACTGAGTTAAAAACATTTAGAAGTGTATCATGAACAAACTAAAGTATGGAAACTATTTATGCATTGATTATCACCTTATACACAGGTGATATCCAAACATGTATGTCACATCTTTCCCCCTATCTATATTCAGAGGTTACAAAAGCAACTTTACTGTGAAACTCCAGGAGGTTAAGTCAGCTCCTAACTACCTGATGGATGAAACATGTAAAATCTACAGTGAGAAGTATGGACTTTGAAACTAGGACAGGAATCTAATGAGTCGTTATGATGTCACAGTGACTCTGATGTCACTATGAGGCCACAATTTCAGCTGTGAGCGTGTAAATAGAAGCTATTTTAGGTTTAAGCCAGCTGGATCACAAGCAAATTAGATCAGATTGAAAACATAAACTCATTTTAAACGTACCAGCACAAATGATGGGTGAGAGTGATAACTATTGATCCCTACTCATCTTTTTCTGACACTAAGGGCCTGATTACAAGTTTGGCTGATGGTTTTGCCCATCCGCAAACTTCAGACAGGGAGGTTGCAGCCATGGTGGCAGCCTGCCCACTGGGCCCATAATGAGTTTCTCAGGTTTCCACCTGACGACCTAGCAAGAAGCACCCTACAGCATTGTCTCCGGCTCATACTCGAGCCGGCGGCAATGCTGTAGGATGCAGCATGCACCAGCACCCTTGCAATGTTCACAGTCTGCAAAGCAGACTGTGAACATTGTGAAGGTGCTGGCTGGGGGGGGTTCAATGCCCATGCCAAGTGATACTACCATGAAATCGCTGACGGAGAACAAAGTTGTAATACGATTAGGAAAGCCACAATCGTCAGACCGCCGGGACAACTAGTTCTGGCAGTGCTGATGGTTCAACTGCAGCACGATCGCCCTGGTCATAATGTGACACTTGGACCACCGCATTGGCAGAGCCCCGAAAGCCACCACAAATATGTAGACACAACATAAATAACTACCACAGTGTAACAAACTCTGGGCTATTTTGTTACCTAAGCAATAAAATGTCTAAAGAAAACAATCACAACTTACAAATTTGTCAATGTATGTTCGCCATTCCTCCGAGTTGCAGTACTCCTGAAAGTCCTCAAAGAAAGAAGGGCTTCCATTGGTGGAAGGCAAAGAGGGCAGATGCAGGAACATGAAGAGCAGCTGGTAAATCTTAGACACCAGAGTGCGGACAATAGGTATGAGGAAGGAGTATGTTTCGGTTTTCTGCTTAATTGAGCGGCTGAGGATCCCTTCCAACATCCCCAAAAGGTAACATGCTTCCTCCTGGCTGGATATCACTTTCGTTTGAAGAAGCGTGTTCAGCTTAGCTGTTGCCATTGCACAAACCTAGATCCAAATCAGAGTCAATTAAGTAAAAAACTAATAAGGCACCGAGTGTCACCTGTATGAGAATTCACACCCTGACAAACTATTTAAATATAAAGATAAATAACCGTGAATAGAGTTTGAATTACATTATATATGCTGAAAAGTTTAGTGAGTGTAACATATCCAATATTAGTAAATTAATGGCACAGATTAGAGTACCACTAACTACTGTTAACAACGACATTTCCCATATTGTTTTCTTCAGCTATACATCTCTCACAGGTAACACAAGTTCTCAAGTGGACTGTTGTCCCGGGCCAATATAATAATTTGCATAGTGCTGCATGCAAAAGAAGCCCATACTCTCCTGTAGTCGTGGTACTAGGAAGGGATGAACAATTAGTCACACAGCCGAAATAAAGCTTTAAGTGTGACTCTTATTGTGAAATATAGAGGAAATTAATACTTTTTCTGGCTGCAAGCTGTACAAATATAGAGGATTCCCCACGTGTCTTTGATGTAACAAACTAAGTGCAAAAAAGTGCACTTAAGTGCTATTGAGATTTTGAGAGAAAGAAAATAAATACTCTTGGCATCCGATTTAAGAGAAGCTATTGTACTAAATGATGCTGACTCTTCTTGCCTATGCTAAGTGACACAGTGCAACTCTCTATAATGTAAGAGTTGTTCTGAGCAGTATAGGACCTTGAATTAAGTTTCTATGGTCCATGCATTGTGAGTGGAGTATTTCGAAGTTAACATACCATCGAAGGAATGAATACCCCAATAGCTTGACATGTTTATGGTAACAAATTACTTACCTTCGATAGCTCTCTTTCAGGAAGAAAACCACTGATTCCTCACCTTTAGAATATTTTCAAGGTGCCAGACTGGATCTTCAAATTTTCACAGCAGTACTCCTGCACACAATGAGGTGGCGTCATGCGTTTTGTTGACCTTGTTCAGCTCCAGAAATAATGGGCCAGAGCAGGATTTAAGTACTACCACTGCACGTCGTCAGGTTCTAACTTTTTTTTGTCTATATTTTTATTATTTTGTATTACAATAATTACAATTAATATTGCAGTCACAACAACTACCCAGCCGAATCGAGATATGGGAGTGAATTATCCACCAAGGCATCATTTATTTCAGTATCCCCTGTCCATTTTAAGCGCTTTTACTCCCCAATCTCCCAGTCCTGTGTGCCAGGATTATCAATGATGGCTCGTTCTCCCTTTATACTTCTTTGTGATTAAGTAGTGTCTGAGTCTCAAACACTCAATCCACCTTTGTGTCCCTGACCCCCATATATTCTCAAATTTCCTCAGACACCCTCATCTCTTGTAGACTTCCTTTCCATTTATCTGAAGAGTTCCATGTTAAAGTTTCTAGTTTTGATACATAGGGGTACGTTCAGAGCCCCATCTCTTTGCAATGTCCCTCTTGGCCACCATGCAACTGAAGTTCACGAACAGTTTCTGGTAGTGGGAATGGTCAGTTGGGCATCAAATCCCCAGCAGTGCCAGTTTGGTTTGCAGTTCCAGAGGCAGCTCCGTTGCTTCCTCCAGCAACTTCCCCACTGTTACCCAGAAGGTTTGTATGCAAGGGCAGCTCCAAATGGTTTGTAGAAAGGTGACTTCTAGCCCACATCCCAAACTATTACTGGACTATCCACCAAATTCTTGTTGTCCTCAAAATACTGTTTGGATGCTTTACCTTAAACTTTATTTTCTGCTCACTGGTGAGTCACCACGTTTCAATTTTCCACATCCCCTTTGGTTTCAGAGTTGTAATGTTTAGTGCCACTAGTAGGTGGGGAGGGAGGAGTGATCATTTATACCCCTTGCTAGATATGTAGCCTCTATAAATCTAGGGTGTGAGTCACCGGTGGTAAAAAGATAGTCAAGCCTCAAATGCATGTTATGTACTGCAGAGTGGAAGAAGTATCCTCTCTCTTAGGTTTGAAGTGTCCTTCAGATATCGCGCAACCCTAATGCCTACGTAAATCCCTTCAGTTTCCTTATAGTGGCCTTGCCTTCTGCCCTGGTGCTCATCCTATCTTTGTTCTTGTCTAATACTAGGTTAAATTCTCCTACCAACATCACTAGTGCCGGAAAAGCCTTCATTAAAATGTTTCCCACTTTTTGCAGTGTACTGTACTCCCATGGGGGCAAAGCCTGTGACTAATAGTATCACTTCTCCCTTGTGTTCTCCCAGGATGGCAGTGTAACACCCCTGTGTGTCCATCCATGAGTTCTATACATGGAATGTGAGTATTTTCCTAATCAAAATCATCACCCCTCTTGAACCAGATGGGTGTTGTGCATATCCAGCCAGTCTGTATCTCCCCCTCCCTATACTGCAATGTTGCATTGCAATGAGGTGTGTCTCCCACAGGTATATGACATCGGGTATGTATCTGTTAATGGCTCTAAAGATCCAGGCTTCTCTTCCCTTTATTGCTCAGGCCGCTCACAATCATTATTGCAGTACACTGTAGACCAAACCATCACATACCTCCTCAAATAATCCCTGCTTATTGCTTGTTCATTCTGGTTTGTTTTGGGAAACCCTTTGATACTCCGGGGGGCTGGCCCACTGGCCCCAATTTATGTCAGTAGCATCAGTGTTTGGGTATGTGTCATGGTGGATGCATTTGTTGCTTTTTATAAGGGATCTGCTCCTCTGTGAGTAACCCAGCTAGGGTTCATCCAGTCCCAGGCATGTCGTTGTGTTGTTGTAATCACCTAAAATTACCCCCCTCCTTACCTTACCATGTGGTGATTGTAAAACGAACCACCGCTCAATTCATGGTATGTTTGATTCCCAAACCAAAACAACAAACATACAATTATCGATGGGGAGCAGCAACCGGCCTCACATGTGAGGTTGTCGATGTGGCAAAGTCTCGCATTAGGCAGTCTGTAATCAACTATCAAAGTTTGTGTGCCTCCTGGGCTCCCAGACCACCGGAGACGGTCTCTTTCCCACCAGACCCCACCATCGAACATGACCATCTTTATCCCAGGTATTCTGACGTCATGGCCATCACAAGGGGCATCTGGTCATCTTACGTATTCTGCTCTGTTTCAGTACGGTATGAGCCACTGCTTTCCACTCCGAGGCTAGGCATATCCATCTGTTATTGCTGAGTACATTAACGCATTGTTGTATCTCCTTTACAGTAGTCTCCTGCCATGCCTTCATCTGTTCCTTAGTGGAGATGGATGTGATGTTAATTTGCCCTCCATCCTTGACCCCTTCCTGGCGGGAGGCCCAACCAGAGACCCTGTTGGATGAACCATGTCCAGGCCTTCTGTACAGTTGGGAGGCAGTGGATTCTGCCTTCATAATCTACTCTTAGCTTTGCCTGATAGATAAATAAGTACTTAAGTTCCAGCTGGACTTGGTTTGTGTAGTCGGGATATAGATGCACTTTGTAACCATCTATCAGCCAGGGGCCATTTTTCCTGGCTGCTTGGAGGATAATATCCCTATCTCTAAAGTTCATCAGCCTCATGGTGATCGGGCGTGGGCTTGCCCCAGGATGTGGCGGGCTGAATGAGTCTCTGTGTGCACATTCCACCAAGAAGAATCAGGAGGGTTTACCGTGTAAGATTGGTTTGACCAACTATTCCTCCATATAAAGTTTACTGCTCGGTCCCACTATTCTGACGCTGTGGAGGAGTGAACTGCCACAGGAGTCCTCAGCCTGGTCGCCAGCAATTTTACTTCCTTCTCTGTGGCGGTATGCTTCTTAGTGAGATTCTTCACCTGCAGTACAGTGGACTCCAGTTGATCTTCCGACTTCTGTACTCGGTCCCTTAGTTTCCTATCAACATCCCTCAGTAAAACCACCTCGCTAACCACTGCCGCTATTTGGGTTTCCAGGCATGTTTTTGTGTCCTGATTTGCTTGTAGTATGGTTGCTGTATGTACAGCCAAGGATGCACTGTCATCACTCTTCCCAGGGCCCTTTGTCCCGGTGTTACCTGCTTCCCCATCTGAGGGTGTCCCCTCTGCAGTCCACAGCTGCACCAGTGTCCAATTAAGCGCTCATCCCTAGCGTCTGTATTGCATCTGCCGATTTACTTAGGTCTGCGCCTTCCCCCAGGTGTGTCCATCTTCGTGTTGCTGCGAATATACAGTTTGCCTCCCGATCCGCCACTGGGCCCAAGTTGCACCTTTGTTCGTCTCATCCCTTGGATCTGGATAGTAGTAATGAGAGCTCTCTTGCCACCGCTTCTGTATCTCTGTCACCTCAAGGTCATCTTTTCTCTGTGTCTTTTATATGTAGCCATTTCAACTGTGGGAGGGTTATGGAATGAGGGGGAAGGAGTTTCCTCTAACCCTTTGGGTGTTGCGGGTATCGTTGCCCTGCCAGTCTCCGCAGGTACTCTCTGGCCACTGTGAGTTTGGGTGGGATGAAGGGGAGGTTGTTGAAGTTTGGCTTCCTGTGGGCCCCGCGTTGTCTTTTACCTCACCCCCATGTGTGCACAGTTTCAGGTATCTCTCTCAGGCCCCACTGCCTTCTCCTGGGCTTTGCTTTATGTGTCAAATGTCTTTTTACAATGGGGGGGTGAGGCGGGGACCGGGGAGGGCCGAGGGCAGTCCGTATGTCTCACAGTAGTGCCAGGATACTTCATCGCAGGGGTGAGAGAGGATAAGGGAGGAAAAGGAGGCACCAAGGGTCCAAGAATTCGTCTCCCAACTCTCTCAAGTACTGTGGATTCAGGATTTCCCCAGCGGTCCTCTTTTTCCTGAGGTCTCTTCTTATTATTGATTGTGGAGGTGACTCACGTATACTCAGCACTTTCCTCCAGGGGCTGGCTCTCACCTGGAGTCAGTCACCAATTTGTAGGCCTTGTGTCCTCTGATTTACCTCAGCTTTTCGCTCTGTGCCGCACCCGCTGCACGCCCCCGATAGTGAGGATGCCACAGCCCGGTGTTGGAGCTGGCTTCGTTTGATCCCCACCAGTTGTGTCTCCCTTCGGTTTCCTAAATCAGGTGAAACAGAGGTAGGAGATGGTGGGAGGGGAGGGTTTCAGTCAGTCGTCCATCTTGTCTGCGGTTCTTCCCTGAAGCTTCAGTGGTATGCGATCTCCCTCTAATGTGAAGCACGCACCATTTCCTTCAGGCCTCCGCCCCTTTAAGTATTAACAACCCTCAAAGCCCAACCTCCCCGATGCAATCCACAGTTCACCTTGCCTCCATCCTGTGCCCCGCTAGTCGCGTGTGCGGTGGCATGGTGGTTAATGGGCCCTGCCTTGCTCCCCAGTTACTCCGGCTCAGTCCATGGTGCGACCAGTCCATGAGCACAGAGGGATCAGCACTTCATGATCCCTCGTGAAGCTCTGTCGATTAATGGGGTCAGGTCGGGCCAAAGTGTTGTGGAGCTATTTGTCTGTGTCCAGCTCCTGTGTGAGACTTGCTGCGACCCTGTGGTCCTCACAACAAGTTGCTGATGCTCCACTCGGGCACCATTTTGCATGGGGCCCGGCTGGCGAGCGCTGTTTCAACTCTATTTGCCTTCTCAGGGCGCCAGTCGGACAGTCAGGCATCTCCACACTGGCTCCCATCAGTGTCCCCCGGCGGCCAGGTCTGCAGGATGCTTTTCAGTATTTTATGGTTCCGGGAATGCCGGCAGGCCCGGGAGCTCTGACAGTTGTGTCATACGGCATGGACAGTCAAGCCACACTGACCCCTCTGTCAGTTCCTTACTTGAACATTTCCGCCCCTCGGAATCGAAGCACAAACAATTGGAGATACCAGTGCACAGATCTCTAAATTGGGACATTTTTAGATGGCAAAAAGGAGGCCACTCCACAGAAGGGGGAGGTTGGAGGGTGTAATTGAGCTGCCACCAAAAAAAACAGTTACTGAATATAACTTGTCATTCTGATGGAAAGTTTTGACCACACATTTCCAAACTGTTGGAAAGATACCAGAGCAGCACTTCACAAAGAAGGAGAGCACTCAGACTAAATGGGCAAACAAACTTTCTGTAGGACATTACAGCAAGGCTGTAGTGATTTATGAAAGTATGCCATGATGCCCACATCGCAACCTGGCATTATAAGATTAGGCATGCTGTGTGGGAACACAGTGGTAGCAACTTTGGCCCACCGAGAGTGAGCACTCAGTGCCCTTTGGCTAATGTATAGCAGATCTTAATGCAGAGAACTATCCACTTTGACAAAGCTCTTTTCTGTATTGTCTTACCTTTCTTTGCCCTCGAGAACCCCACAAAAAGCTGATAGTCCACCTGTTGATCTTTGGTGCGATTGATGCATTTGGAGTCCAGTCAATAGAGTTTTTCCTACTCTTTCAATAGGTGAGGCAATGAAAAGAACATTTGGATGCTGATGGATTGCCCAAAGTGAAAAGAAGTCATGACTTCTGGCAAAAAGGTCACTCTGGTCCTCAACATCAATTTGTCTGGGTTAAGGTGATGTAGGGTGGCTGCTCTAAGACAGCCTGAAGCTCACTTATGTGACAAGCAGAAGTAAAAGCAAGGAGGAAGGCAGTGTTGACAGTCAAGACGACGCAAAGAGCAACTGTGCATTGGCTGGAAGGGGGGCACAAGAGGACCAAAATAAGATCACACTCTTGTATCACAAACAGTTTGTTAGGGAACATATGTGCCAAACCTGTAACAGGTGACTTAAACAAGGACGGCTGGTCTGGTAAACGCAAAAAGGCTGAAATGGCAAAAAAATACCCTTAAATGATGTCCACTGCAACACCTTACTGGGTGAAAGACAACAGATACAATAAAACATTCAACAGTTTGGATTGCAAGGGGTCTGTTTTGTAGACTCTACACCAGGCCACACACTTGTCTGTTTGCCAAGTGTACATGGACGTTGAATTGAGGACACCTGGACATCCACACCCTCATATGATAACTAGAACGCTGTCAACTGCTGACACTCAATCCCCACATATGGCAGTATAGATTGTGCAGGTTTGAGTGCAACACACTGCCCTGCTTCTGCAACAGAATATACTCCAGAATTGTGAACCTGATTGAAGGACAGATGCTTATGCCCAGAGATTCTAGGTACCACACTCTCTTGGCCCAATCCAAAGCCATTAGATTAACTTGGACCTGTCTGTTCCTGATCTTCTTCAGAAGCCAGGGCATGACCCTGTACTCCATTCTAATCTGAATGCTTGTCCTTGAGACTCAGACATGAAGTTGCAACATTTAGCTATATCGATGGTGGAGAAAAGATACAAGCACTGTTCTACCCACTGTTGGAAGATACCATGAGCTACCGGAGTGCGTAACCACTATTTGTGATCCACCAGGTATCGCCTGCTGAGCTCGTCCACCCTTGCGTTTGAAGATTCCGCCAGGTGGTTGTTGATCAGGGACATGACCTGACACTCCAGCTGGGATGAACTGTTCTTATGAGAAGCAAAATCAGTAATGATTTGCATAAGATGGGCCTTTGTCTAGACTGGCATGGTGGGTTAAGACGGTGAAATGGAATGCAGTCCCAGCAATTGGCAGCGGCTGACATTCATTCAAGTATTCCATTCATCACCTAGTTGTTTGTTACAGTCGATGCCCTAAGTGCGACAGAAATGCCCAGAAGTGGGTCCAGTGCTCACTGTGCTACAGGACTCAATTACTCCTTCCTGACGGTCCCCAAATAAGGAGAAATGAGTCTGGGCTTCTGGACGGAGTCTTACATGGCAGTTCAAATGGACTGTTCACATGAGGAGCATGGTCAGTACTGATTTACATAACATGGGCCTTTGTCTAGAGTGGCATGGTGGGTAAAAAAGAACATACTTGAATGAGACCCGAGAGACTGACAGTGGCTGATATTAATTCAAGCATTCCATCCATCACTTTCTGCAGTTAACTTCAGAGGCCTCTTGACCGTTCGAACACAGCACCACACTCCATCCTGCTTGTATCAGTGTTGTTCATAAGAACCTGCACCAGCCTTCCCTTGATAGACAGAAGGAAGTCCTTTAACACCATGTGAATGGCCAGCAACTACAAAAGATTGATGTGGAGTTGGATTTCCCCTGTAGACCTCAGTCCTCTAATCACCTCTCCCAGATGACCTTCCCAAACCAGCAGTGACACATCCGTCAACACCATGAGTTCTGGGTGAGGAAGTGAGAAGGGTCTGCCATTGGTCAGCTTGCGGTTGAGCAGCCACTACTGCATATGTGTGCAGTTGCCTCCGAAACCAGGATCACTTGAAACCTGGGTGATATCGGACAGGTTTCCTTGGTACTGGGCCAAGTGATATTTCAGATCCTCCTGCAGAGTCTGCATATGCTAGCTAGCGAAGCAGACAAACAGGATGCAAAGAAGCCTCAGAGCTGCTCACCAAGATCCAGAACAAAGGCTGAAACATTGGGATCATAGTTCAAATGTCCTTGACTAGTTGCGGCACAAGAAAGGCCCTGAGGCCATGAACTGCACCTAGTCTAAGACAGTTCCAGTCAAAGGAAGTCCTTGTGAAGAAATCAGGTGTGACTTCTGCTTGGTGATTGAGAACCCCAACTATGTCAAGAAGTTGACAGTTATCTAGAGGTGGTCTAGGACTGACTTTGATGAGCCCACCTTCAACAGCTAGTTCTTGAAGCAGAGGAACACAGGTATCCCCAACCTTCGAAGTTCTGTGGCGACCACCGTCACCACTTTTGAGAACAGCTAGGGGCCACCGGTAAGGCCGAAGGGGAGCAAAGCAAACTGAAAGGGTCCTGGCTGAGCTTGAACCACAGGAAACATCTCTGGGACTGCAGGATGGGGCCATGAAAGCACATGTTCTGAGTGCCCAAGGCTAACGCCCAGTAGCCCAGATCTAGGGCAGGCACAACTAAGCCTAGTGTGAGCATTCTGAATGTGTCCTTCCACTGGAAGGCATTCAGAGGTCAAAGATCTAAAACAGAACAAAGCCCTCCATCCTTCTGCACAAAGAAATAGCAGGAGTAAACACCCATCCCTATTTCCAAGGCCAGCACTTTTGAAATGGCACCTTTGAACAGTAGAGCTTGCACCTCTTGCAGTGAAATGTGCCAGTGCTCCTTTGATAGCCACCCTAATGTGGACATAAGCTGTGGTAAATCATAAATAAACTTTAGGGCAAAGATATGCTGGAAGATGTGGAGGACTCATCTGTTAGAGGTGATGGACTGTCGCCTGAGGAGAAAATGTTGCATCCTGCCTGCCACAGGTGGTTGTGCACAGTGAAGAACAAACTAAGTAGTTCGGAGGCTGATGCTGCAGGAGAGGGAGACTGGGAAGATTGGTGCCCCTGGCAGCCTGCAGGTTGTTTACCTGATCCCTGGTCACGAAAGGGCTGAAGTGACTGCATTGGGGATGGAGGACCTCACATTGCCTGTATGCCAAACATCTGGACCAACCTTAGATGAGTCAATACTGATTAGGTAACTTTCTGGCAGGGGTTAGAAATGCCCAAAGAGTGTACAGTGGCCTGGCCTACCTTGATACGTTCTAGGGCAGAATCAGCTTTTTTGCCAAAAAGGCGGGATTCATCAAATCACATATCTATAAGGGATACCTGTACATCTCCAGAAAAACCTGTGAATGCATGCATGGCAACAAAGCACCACACTAGTGCTGAGTGCTCCCCCCAAACAATTGGTAGTATTCAGCCCGAATGACAAATCTGGCTAGGCTGGCCAGAGAGAAAAAACATTTCCCCAATGCCTCAATCCTTTATGTCAGTAACAATGTAGAAATGAGCTTGCTGGTAATAGTCTGGACCACCAAACTCTCAGAAATAGGATGCTGCATAAAAAAGTCGGGGTCACTAGGTGCTGGTCTGTGGTGTCTGGCCACCTGCCTATTCACTGGTAGGCAAGAGAAAGGTTTCAGCCCAAGTTCCCATAAGGGTGTCAGTTAGGTCTTCACTGAACATGACCAAGGCTGAAGAACTTCAGAAAGCATATTTTCTTTAACCTCAACAGAATGAAGATGTACATCCAGAACCTCAGCAGCAGCATGTCTGGTAACTAAAGTAAAGGAAGCACGGTCTTTCACTGGTGGCCTAAGGAGGAAAATTAATCCTGTGTCTGTAGAAGTCTGCAGTTCTGGCAGGAGAAGGACACTTAGTCCAGTCAATGGTTCCAGGTTCTCAGGAACAGCACATGGTGGGGTCAGAATTCACTTCAACAGAAGTCACCAGCAGGGTCCAGGGCAGGTCCAGTTGAAACTGGTCAGCTGGGAACTGTCAAAAAAGTGGTCCTGCAGATTTTGTAGCTTAACAGGAGGGCAGCCAGCTGACATTTAGAGTCCACTTCTATGTCCATGGGTACAAGTGGGAGCAGGTCCGTCCTCTCAGGTCTCCTCGCGGGTCATAGCAGCTGGTACAGTCCTTCTGTTTTCCACAGATCCAATAGTGTACTGAAGAGGGTGCCCAGGAGTACCACATTTATGACTGCCTCTTGCCTGTAGGTGGAGGCGACTCATGGCCCCTCCTTGACCAATAGGGACAAGTTTCCTGGGGGAACCCTACCCACTTTTGCAACAGTTCTTGTAAGCCCTACTGCAAACATTCCAACAGTGCCCCTCTCTCCCTAAAATAAGATGGCCAAACATTTCTTCACTGTGCAGAGCCCCTGTGCCTACCCTATAGCCAGGGAAATGAGCAAACCTGACACTGTGGTCACTCACAATCAGTTCTGGGGGCACCCCCTCTCCCATTGGAATTGGTGCATAGCTTTCTACAAGGACAACAGAGAAGGCATGCCCAGGTATGAGCTACATCTGCTTGTGAAAGGGAAGTCCCTTTTGATAATTAATCTTCTGGGGACTGCCCAGATAGTCATATTGTCAGAAGAACAGATCACCTCCCAATGCCTGAGCTGTAATCCCACGTAATCAAGGGGCTATTCAGGACCTGGGTCACAGCTGGAAGTGGAGGCAAATGGGGGTCTAGAGGTTTTTGGCCAGCTAAAAATAACTTTTTAAAGGTACATTTTGAAAAATATGTGTTACAAATTCAACTTTACCAATGAGTTGGGCTTGTAATCACTATTTTAAAAGTTCAAGAATAGAGTTTCTATCTGGGTTCTAGGAGGAGATAACTATCAACTTTAATAAAGTATCCCAATGCTTTCCTATGGAACAGCTAACCCTTCTACACTGAAAATAATTTTTAGATCACTATCAGTGTAAAGACATGTTTTACATCAAACATTTAGATCATGCACCCTGCCTTATGTGTTTTTATGGCCTACTTAGGGGTCTCTTATTAATATTTAAAAAGAAAGTTTAGACCTGTCAAAAGTGGTTATTTTGACAGGTTGAATTTGTAGTTTATACCTGAACAGCCAGGTTACTGAGGTCAGGCCTGCAACCATGTTTGCCTTATCACTTTAGTGGTGGCACAATAAGTGCTACAGTTCACTGGTGACATTTAACTTACAAGCCCCGGGTACATGGGATACCAAATAATAGGGACTTATAGGTAAGTTAAGTCTCCCAATCAGAGATTTTACCAACTTGTCAGGTTTTAGGGATCAGAGAACATGCACTGGACAGCAACGTCCAGAGTCCAAAACCCAGAAGAAAAATCTACCAAAAATTGAGGGTGACCATGCAAAAAGGAGTAATTTCCTCCTACCATCAACACAATTGCCAACTCTAAGTGGCAGTAAGCTCTAGTCAGAGTCAGGATCGAAACGCTGGTGAAGCAACTGAAGATGCCTCTGTGATGGAGGGAGTATTTTGTGTGGCTCAGAATGTACAGGAACCAGGAGTGCTGGAGTACAGCCAGAGTATGACCTTGATCAAGACTGAGATGAATTTAGCTTGGGTCAGAGCCTGGAATCGGTAGATCCATCTCTGGAGATGTCAGGATTGGCACCGCTGAAGAAGGGACCTGCATAGGTCTTGGAGATGGAATGGAAGTAGGCACCAGTGTAGGTGCAGGGCTCCAGCCAGATTCCAGGGGTTCAGGCGGCATCAAAGATGAGTCCGCTGGCAGTAACCTGACTGGACAGCCCTGATGATCCTTAGGGCCCAAAGGCGGGCTAGAGAGAGTTACAAAAGTGCTAAAAATGTACAGCATGGCCTCCCTGAAGGCCTCGACCTGCTACGGCATCAGCAATGACCCAGGGAACTCAGGGCTCATCAAGGTCAACTGTGGAATGAGCTCCCCAATCAGAGATCCTGGGCGAGCTCAAGTGGCACCTTGATGACCTTGAAACTACTCTCTAGTTAGAGAGTGGCAGAATGGGGGTCGATTCCTCTTTGCTCTTTTGTGTTTCCTCTTCAACTTGGAAATTAATTTACGGATGATCTTGACCCAGAAGAGGACCTTTCATGGAGTTGGCCTTGCATTGCTTCGTACGAGTTTAGGGGGCATACAGCTTTGCATCACGGTCATGAACTGCCTGCCCTACAAGCACCAGCAGTACATCCAGTGCGGGTCTTCAGCAACATCTGTTTACAACAGTTATGGCATGTTTGAACAAACTAGTTTTACAGGGGCGCATCTTTCCCTTGCACACTGGAATAGTTTGAAAAACTTGTCAAACCAATGAAAAAGGAAGAGAAGCTCCAGATTTGCGTCCAAAGGCATAGAAGGAAAGGAACTGATGTCAATGCACATTGATGATGCTTACATGTGACTGTCACTTCTAGGGCAGAAGTGGCTAATGCAGAGCCACCTGGTGGTGCGCAGGAGTGCTGCTGTAAATGCAGAGCCACCTGGTGGTGCGCAGGAGCACTGCTGTAAAAACTTCTGGATCCACTCTGGTGGCTTGGGGAATATTTTAAAGGTGAGAAAACTATGGTTAGAAGTACCCATTAGAAATTCAACTTTGAATTCAAAGAGAACTGAGGAATATCAGCAAGTGGTAAAAGACTGGAATTTCTAGGGACATAACTGTTACAGATACAATTGAAAGTCCACCAAACCTGTAGGTTGTCCTGTCCAATGAATCCAAGGAGAAGACGTATTTCAATCTGGGAGAGTTTTGTCCACTCTGGACCAGTAGAGTACCACACAGAGAGGCTGTCCATGAGAGTCACAACCTCTTCTAAAAGCTGTTGGAAAGAGAAGCGTTATATAAAATGAACAAGATGAGGGGGAGGTGCATATTTCCGAGGACATTCAAGTAAAACAAATATCTGAATATGAACACTCAGGAACATAAGAAAAGAGCACAGAATATAGTCAAAACATAAATTGTAGCTACAAATTAAGCAGGTACTTCTCAGAGAAGGCTGTTCACCACATTCAAAGAGACTGCGCAATCATTAAAAGTGAGAGAAAGTTTAATGACACTAATTTTATACAGATGGCGGCAACAGAGTTCCTCCACAGGAACTATTCATTAAAATACAGTGGTGAAAAAACGACTCTTTGAATGGCAAATACTTCACATCCACGCTACAAATGTTGGCAAAACTTTAGTCTAGACCACTGGTTCCCAACCTTTTCACTTCTGTGGACCCCCAATTTATCTTTACTGGAACCCGGGGACCCCCATTGAATCCTTATTGGAATCCAGTGACCCCTACTGAGTCATTACTGAAAGCTATGGACCTAATCAGTTAATATTATTTAATTTTCTTAGCAGTTGCGGACTCCCTGAGGAGGCTACGCAGACCCCCAGGGGTCCTCAATCCTTAGAGAAACACTGTTTTGGAGGACACGAGTGAGTTTAGTATCACAAACCACTTTTATTGTACAGAAATGAATTGGATTCCCATTTGCTCTTTAAAAATGAATGGCAACAATATTATAATTAAAGAAGTAACTTATTCAGCTGGCTCTTTTCTGTTCCAATTGAGAAATTCTGCTGCTCTCCTGTCTTTTTACAACACTTTATTAAAGTACTTTTGTGATATTTTGAATGTCATCAAATTACCATTTGAAATCATCCTTTGACTTAAAGGAGTTGCAATGCACATCACTATCTTTTGCGGTAAGACCCAAGTAATAGGCCTGATAGGAAAAACAATTATTATACATTTCGCGCACTAAATTCATAACAAATGTCATGGTGTATCTCAGTGTGAACTGATACAAATAGGGCATTGGGCTATTTTTGGGTAGAAACAGCGCTTCATTTGTGCTTGTTGTTTCCGGTGCTAAGCACCAGCACTTATTTTTGAGGGCCGGCGCTTATTCTTCTGCCTCAAGCATTTGGTGCAAGCAAAAGACACATTTAGGAAAGACGGAGGACAAGAAAAACGAAAAAAATGTCACAATGGGAGAAAGCAGAAAGCTGCAAGAGTGAGCTGAAGGGGCAAGGAGTGGCTTTAAATGTAGTGAAGAGGCCCGAGATGGCCTCAGTATTCCATGTTCCCACATTTAATTGAATCAGCCGCTTTTTTAAGGGGAGGGCTTTGGGCACTGGCACATTTTTATTTACAAATTAAGCACTGGGTAGAAGGACTCTGGCAGTCTCCTCAGGCTTAATCTGGTACAGATATGGGTCTTGGCTGAGTAAAAGTATGCCATTCTGGTACACACGCACCGTATTTCATTTCCCATTATTGCAACCTATCCACTTATTAGTTTCAGGTTAAGCAGGAATAAATATACAAAGCAATGTAAAACTTGCTTTCTTTTTTTTTTTTACATATTCATGGCCCTGATAAGGGGGTTTCAGGATCGCCAGAAGATGCTACCAGCTCAGCAGCCACCCCACCCTTTTCTTGGCTGTGGTTCCCATAGATCACACGTATCACAGAGGCAGCGTGAGGTGCAGCCCTCCGCCCCTTTGGCTCCCACAGCCCCCAAGCCTTTTTGATGTGTCCTTAGCGGCACACAGCCATCCTGTTGGCGGCAGGATCCAGCACTTTTTGCAGGGTGCAGACCACCACCTGGGACAAGTAGGCGAGAATTCAGCTGGGTTATGCTCTTTCATTCCTGGATATCCCAGCTGCCTGGCCACCATCCAAAAACGGCTGAGGGCGAAACATCTGTCCTTTGAAAGACAGAAGGTGTAGGCTCTTTTGACTTAAGAAGCCATAAAGAGGTATCCTGTGAAAGAAGTAGGATGTGGTTGTTTTTCGTACTGCCTACTCGTGTCATAAAAGGACTGAGGACTCCATCCTATATTAGATCTTCGCATTCTCAAGTTCTTCCAGAGGAAGAGTAAATTCAATATGCTCACCTTGGCTCAGATCTAGTCTGCCCTCAACCCCAGAGACTGGTTAGAAGCGACGGACCTGCAGGACGCTTATGTTCAAATTCCTGTCTAGTAGGCCCACAGATGCTATCTGTGGTTCATGTAGGCCAGCAGCATTTCCAGGTTGCCATGCTCCCTTTAGGCCTCACAAGAGCCCCTTAAGCGTTCATATAAGTGATGGCAGTGGTCACAGCTCATCTTCAGATGTCAGGCACCCCAGTTTTCCACTATATTGATGACTAGCTGTTGAGGGCACCCCCCACAGGCCCCAGGCCGTCTTCAAACACATCTAGACTATGGTGAGCCTCTTAACATTGTTGGGGCTCACTATAAACATGCCAAAGTCACACCGGATTCCTTCACATGTGCCTTTAATCCCCGAGGAAGACACTCCATGACATTTGGGCTATGAGCCCGCTATTACAGACTAAGTTCTTGAGTTCAGTGAGAATGATGCTGGGGCTTCTAGGATCGATGGCTTGTATCCTGCTGGTCAAACATACTAGATGGCTTATATGGGCTCTGCAGTTGAACCTGAAGTCCCAGTGGGCACAACACCATGGGGGTCACTCCAAATTAGTCCAGATTTCAAAGGAGGCTACAAAAGATCTGTAAAGGTGGCTACTACACAATTAGGTCAGTGGCAAACTTCTCTCCGTTCCCTACCCTACCCAGAGTATACAGCGGTAACCAATGCATCACTTCTGGGATTGGGCAGCCACCTGAAAGAGTTGGGGATCAGAGGTATTTGGTCTCCGGTGGAGGCCAAGCTCCATATCCACCTGTTGGAGCTGTGTGCCATTCAGATGGAGTTGAAAGCCTTCCTGCCATAAAGCAGGGCGGAATGGGGTCATGGACCCAGTGCTAGGAGGCCTGTGCCTCTGGATGCGACTTCAATGAAAGGGCCATTTCCTGGGTGTGGGACACACTGTGGGATCTTTGAACCCTCAGATTGGATGAACTCAGTCATTGATGCCTTGCGGATCACAAATGGCGGTTACATCTAGAGGTGACATAAGGTCTCTTCCTCACATGGAGAGAACTTTGGTCTTCCTGGTTGTTGTAACATTGGCAAAGAGGGTAAGTGACCATCAGGGTCTCTCATTTAACCCCATTTAACTACTTTCTACCAAGTAAGCTGGTTCTTGGGACTCATGCATCCTTTTTGAGAAAGGTGGTGACAATTTTTCACTTAGGACAGACTATCACCCGTTGACATTCTTTGTTCCAATTCACCCCTCTCTCTAAAAAGAAGAAGAGACTACATTGGTTGGATCCGAAAAGGGCTCTCAGCTTCTACATTGATCATGCCAAAGGCCACTAAAAGGATGATCAGCTCTTCATTGGCTTTAGTGGCAATAAAAAAAAAGCAAGGAAGAGCAGAAAAGGACCACCCGTACTGGATTGTACTCTACATTAAGATCTGCTACACTTTGGTTAAAAAGCAGCCTCCAGAAGGCTAGCAGGCTGATTCCACCAGTGCCAAGGATGCTACCATAGCATTGGTATGTGGAGTGCATGTCCTAGACATTTGCCAGACAGCTACATAGGATTCTCTCCATATTCTCATGAAGCACCATTGTCTGGACATTCTGGCCCACCAAGATGGGTATTTTGCCCCCTCGGTCCCGCAAGACTTTTTGGTTTGAGCTAGTTCACAAACCCTCCACCTAGGAGGTTTTGCTTGAGTATCTATTATAAGGCGAGGAGTCTGCGGTTAGAACTATCTATCAGATGAACAGGTTACTTACCATCAATACCGTTTCTGGTAGACACTATCTAACATGAGATTCCTCACTGCCTGTCATTCTCTCTGTTTCGTGAACTGGACTCTTTCACCTGAAAAGTTGCCAATTTTGGAATCTGAACACTGCTCTCAACCAATTTTATTTTTATCTTAGAGTCTAAAAAGCAACTGATGTCAGCGCCTATGGGTGGTGCCTATATAGTCCTGTGCATTGTACATCCGGTGGTGACAACATCAGCATGGTGTCACAGGGCACTACCTTCGGGCGTGCAGAGGTACTGCTTCAAAAGTTTTGGGGTCCATTCTGAAGCCTGGGACAAATTCTAAGGTGAGGAGTCTGTGGTTAGATAGGGTCTCTTCCATAAAGAGCTTTACTGATGGCAGGGGACAGTTTTTTAAGTAATAATTTTGTCATCCAACTATACGTTATGCATTTGTTAGAACACTGAGAAATACAGTAAACCATTGAAAAAAATGGAGCCCGTAACTCAGATATGAAAATGATGAGGCTCCAGTAACTTAACAAATGCAGAAAAGTATTATGATGTGAGGTATTCTAAGTTCTTAGGTAAGTGGACATAATTGAAGAATAAAGTACCTCTATTTTTCTCATCTAGAGTGAACATCTGAAGTAAAATATTACCTATAAAGCATGTTCAGTACTCATTGGCTCTGACTGTTGGTGAAGTGGAACATTTCAAACCCAGCGCAACCTCATGTTTGTGTACAGATTGAAATTTTGAGGTATGCAGTAACCAGGACGTGTAGTATTTACCCTGGGTGGGATATTCACCACATATAATAATTACCACACACAGCCACTACATTTTCCCCAACAGATTTCTCCAGCAAACAACTGTGAAAAGGTTCAAGGTTAAACAGATGTAAATAGGCAAAATATCTGGAATTCCGTGCAGTATACATTCATTTTATTATTACATGCTCTGCATCATTTTCCCATGGCATATTCAGGATTGGAGGTGTTCACCACACTAGGTAAACACTACTTCAATCAAGCTGTTGTCAGAGCCTTGGAATTCGGAGTTATAAAAAGGAACTCAAATGGACACCCATTAATAAAGTCTAGTGTGAAATAAATTTACAAAATCTGTCTCTTACCTTCTCAGTCCAGAGTTTGGGATTGACCATCCCCTCTGCCTGTAGAAAATCCTGTATAATGTGAAGGAGCCGGATGGCATTGTCAGCATGCACTGGCAGAGTTTTCAACTCTCTGTATTCTGTCACGGCCAGTTCTGTCATCTTTTCTAACAAACTATGAGTACAAGGAAATAGAAGGGGGACGAGGGTCAGGACATCAACAATCCAAGTTTTAACATTAGTTGTTCATTATCACCAAATTAATTTCAAAATAGATTTTAATCTCTGGATGCAATGGGTGCAGCACTGACATGGGATGCACCAATGTACACAAAGATATAATATCAATTCAGTATTCGGGTTCCCCCCGCATCAATGTTGCTTTTCCATGACTTCACAGCGTGATACATTCCCACAAAATAGGGATTTTCTGAATGAACAAATTACCTTTCAGGTTTTTTATGTTTAATTTAGATTGGTTTTACTCAAACGCCAGTGCATAGGAGTAAATACACTAATCAGAGTTGGATTGCCACTGGATGGGAGTCTGCTTTAGTGTGAATTTGTGTTTGCCAAGTGTGCAAAGGTACTAGTCTTATTCCTATGGATTGCAGGATTATTTTCATTTAACTTGCTTCTGTTTAGGTTGAACAGACACAATTTCAATTGGTTATTGCTTGTGTGTTTTGTGGCAAAGCCCTTTTTGCCAGTCCCAGCATTGTTTTCCATTCATGGAAAAGCCACACTGCAATTGGCTAGCTAGATGAGGAGTCGCGATAGGACTGGAGAGACATCACCACAGAGATGCAATGTTATTGGTTTGCTGCATCTACGGCAGCTTTGGGATTGGTTGAATTTTGCCCTAGCCTTGTGTGATTGGTTGATTTTTTACATAGCCTGGCTGGAATTGGTTGCTGTTCGTTTATTCATTTTGTGAGGATTTTTGATTATCTGAGTGAGAATAATGTGTGCTTTGTTTGAAAAAGCCTAAAGCTCATACTATACCTTCTATGAAGGGAGAGACGATTCCTCCAGAAGGCTCGTCTGCATAGAAAATGTTGACAGACGTCAGGGTTTATACGTGCGCATGGATAGGAGATCAGCATGAGTATACTTCTGGTGACAAGGACCTGCAATTTCCTTTACAGGGTGCCTTTAATATTGGAAAGCTAGATTTCATGAGACATACAATGAATGGAAGAAAGCCACAATCTAGGCCCACACAATTAGAAGCATTGAATAAATGGGATCAAATGGCCATAGAGATAAAAAGAAAAAAAATGAACAAACAGATTAAAAAGTTTAGAAACCAAGGAAGGTATGTATGATAGGTCACAGAGGGAGGATACGGTATAAGGATTGAGTATTTTTCCTCCAATATTTAATGAGACAGACAAAAATTAAGCAGATGAGTCTGAAGGTGACTAGGAGGATAATTTCTTAAATTATCTTTTGAAGGCTAGATCTAATCCATACACAAATGGTACACAGGCACAAGCACAGTTCTACAGGTACTTGATATCTGTGCAGGATATGAACTGGGTAGGAGTGCACAGGGAATTGTGATGCCTGCAGTATTAGTGCGAGGACAAGTGCAAGTGCACCACGAGGGAGTACACTGACAGCTTTACCTAGCACTAGTAGTAAATATGCTGCTGAACATACTTCTATCACTACTGCTATGCTTACTACATTTCCTAGAAAGACAAGATTAATACTGCACTGTGAAAGATTGAATTTGGAGAAGGTTTGCAGGGAACAATTGATTTAAACATAATAATGTCATATAATTACGAAATTAAATATCTGATAAGAGAAGCAGCAAGGTGTGCAATTGAAGCACACAATAAATTTGAGGACTTCGCTGAAGAACTTTGGGTTGATATAAGCAAGATAAACAACGTACACCTGAATTACAAAATGGATTTAAGTGAAGCTGAAATAGTACATATGGGTCTAGCAAACTTGGAAACTCACATTAAATTTAAGGGCCTGATTTAGAGATTGGCAGACGGGTTACTCCCGTCTGCCGAATTATGATCTCCATAGGCTATTATGGGATCGTAATAAGGCGGACAGTAATTCTGTCACTTTTGTGATGGAGTAACCCCCCCGCCAAACTCTCTGTAATGAATGGAAACAGGGAATGCAAGGAGTGGGAATGAGAAATTAGATGGTACAGACTGAATGTCGAAGCAGAAGGAATGTGAATAATTCCAGAGTGGATGCTATTATTAATTTGCTAAAGAAGAGCACCAAAGAGCACTGATTATCATGTTGGCGTTAATTTTGGACC
The DNA here is from genome assembly GCF_031143425.1 of Pleurodeles waltl. NCBI lineage: Eukaryota > Metazoa > Chordata > Amphibia > Caudata > Salamandridae > Pleurodeles > Pleurodeles waltl. The sequence goes on from NC_090440.1 coordinate 1,896,579,537, forward strand.
CTGGAAGTGCAAACGTAAACACAATTCTGATCTAACCCAGAACAATTTTGTTTCCCAGAAGCAACAAAACACACATCAAAGGCAGACAGTAAACTATGACCCAAACCAACAGACTCCTTTACAGAATGTGCAGAATCAGGAGTTCCATACGAATATGCCCATACTTCCAGTGTTGCAGCAAAACAGGTAGACAGGGTGGCCCATTTGCAGATAGTGAAGTGAATGGCCACACCATAATTTTTCTGATTGATACTGGTGCAACCCTTTCTAAGGTTCATTCTGTGGACGTTCCAAAACTAACCCTCTTTGGGAAAAGAGGTCTGAGTTGTAGGGATTAGCAACTAACACATTACTAATCAAGTTACAGCCAATGTCACTGTCAAAACAGAATCAATGAATAATGGTCACCAGGTTATACTGTGTAATTCGAGTCCTGTTAATTTATTTGGTAGAGGCTTGTTTTGGAAAAATAAATTGTATGACTTATTGCACACTGGATGGTGGCACAATTGTGCCTAAGATAAAGATTCAGTTTAAAAGTAAATCGAGTGTTCAGCTGTTCTCAATCCTTACAAAAGAGGACTTGCCTCTTAATACAGACATACTGTCAGAGAAGAGGTTTGGGATTTCAAAGGAAAATAAACAGGACTAATAAAGAGTGCAGAACAAGCTACTTTACAAGTCAAACTGAATGCTGTGTACCATAGAATCCAGCAATACAATTTGTCTCAAGAAGCCCTTCACAGAAAAAAAAGATAGAACAGGGCATTTCTTGCAATTTTCCTTTGATGGGCAATAACTAGTGGGACGTGGAGGACAGCACAAGATTTAGGAAAGGTTAACCTAATTATTGTTCTATGTAATCCAGTCGTACCAACAAACCCTGCTGTAATATTGTTTCAGATTCCAGCAGATGCAGAATAGTATACAGTCTTTAAGTTATGCTAAGTTTTCTTTTCTGTGTATGAGGATAGTCAATATCGTTTTGCATATCAGTTCCAAAATAAAGTTGTCGTTTGATGTGGATTTCCACATGAGGAACCAGAAAGTCCCTTGAGTTTTAGCCAGATTCTAAAGAAAGATTTGGGAGATACCTTGTAACTAACTGATGATACAGTAAAAATATTACCTATTAGTGGCTTCAAAGACAACAGACAGCTGCAAGTTAGATACAATTGCACTTACAAAGCATATTGCTGGGCATGGTCACAAAGTCCCACCTACAAAGAGGCAGTACTGTAAAAAAGTTACTTATCTTGGTCATCACACTGAAAAGAGGGCAAGGCTCAGTTTGCGGAGACAAACCCGAGGTGCTGGTCCCATTTACTGGGAGGGAGACGCAATGTCTAGGTGGGACCACTCCTGGTGGCTCTCAGTGCTCAGAACCCCCCGCCACATCCACTGACCATGCATGTAACCTCGGCATCATCCTCGACTCCTTGTTCTCAATGAACCGCTAAGTCAGCTGTCTCATCCTCATGTTTCCACACACTCCGCCTGCTCCAAAATATTTTCAAACGGAACCTGATCGAATCCAGGAGAACAGTCACCAGCAAATTAGACTACAACAACGCACTATATGCCAGTACCACCCAAACACTCCAAGAGAAACTGCAGAGAATCCAGAACGCCTCAGCCAGGCTCATCTTGGACATCCTCCACTGCGACTACATCTCCGGCCACCTGAGAGACCTTCACTGGCTCCTGGCTCCTGATGAACAAGAGAATCACTTTCAAGCTTCTCATGCATGCACACAAGGCCCTCCACAAGATCGGACCTGCGTACCTCAACCACCCCCTAACGTTCCACACGCACACCAGACACCCCCTCTCCACCCAGCTGGACCTAACCACAACCCCAGGGATACACAAGAACTCAGCTGGTGGAAGATCCATCTCTTACCTCGCCGCAAAGATCTGGAACGCTCATCCGCTACACCTAAGGCAATCACCCTCACTACCTTTATTCAACTGAACTCCTACTACTCCCCAGCACATTGAGACCCTCATGGGTGATTATCCGAGCTTTATAAGAAAATTGATTGGCTGAAACTATGAAAGGGTCCCATTGTTTGGACAGACAGTAGCAAACAAAACATTTCCATTGTACTGCATAACATGCCCCAGTAATGGGTCTATGTGCTACCTTAAGAATGTCCATGCATTCTTGAGGCAGGTTAAGGCATCCAAATTCTCTGACTTTAGTAGCCGTATCGTGAGATTTAATTCACTGGGATTTGGGTGCCTAATTATATGTGGTTGCTGAAGGAGTGGGATCACGTCCTGGAGTGTTACCCTGTGAAAATGCCCTGACAGGATGTAATAATTTAAATCCCTGAGATCTAGAATAGGTCTTAATGACCCATCCTTTTTGGGAATCAGAAAGAGTATACTCCTGTCCCTTAATGGTGTGGAGGAACGGGTTCGAAGGCTCCTTTGTTTAAGAAAGCCTGAACTTCCTGTTTGAGTAAAATGATGTGTTCTGGAGAAAGTTACCGAGTGCCAGAGGGAATGTTTGGTTCGAGGTATGGAAATGAACTCCAAACACTAACAATGTTGGATAATATTTAACACCCATTGGTCTGATCTTATGCTTTGTCAGGCTGGGAAGAATTGTTGTTGATGTTACCCAACCAGTGTTGAGTAGTCGGGGGAAGGAGAAGGGAGTCATTGCTTTGTGGCAGTTAAGGAACCATGGGGGAGGGTGTTTTGTCTCTTCCTCTATTATGTTTTCCTTTGTAGAACCCTCTATAGAAGCCTCTATTGGAGGAAGTGGGCACGTGGTCATTATGCTAAGAGGACGAGGTGTCTGTGCCTGTGGATTTGGAGGCCGGTTTATATAACGGCCGGCAAAAGGAAACATATGTGGCAGGGGTCTGCAAGGTAACCATGGATTTAGCCACCTCATTGACTTTTTTCATTTTTTGACGCACCTGGTCGACTTGTGGGCCAAGGAGGTGCTTTTTTGTCAAATTAAGAATGGTTTGTTGTACCTCAGGCTTGAATCTGGAAATGCGTAGCCACGCGTGCCAGCACAAAAGGATGCAGGTATTTATTCCTCTGGCAGCTGTGTCAGCAAAATCGAGAGCACAGCGGATGGAGTTATTCAAAATAGGCTGCCCCTCACTGACAATTTCTTGGCCCCTCTTCCTGTGGTCCTCTGGGAGTTTAGAGGAGCTCCTCCATCTTCTCCCATTGTGCACAATCATACCTTGCTAGCATGCCTTGGGTGTTAGCTATGTGCCAAGGGTTTGCAGCTTGGGCTGAGGTCCGCTTTCCAGAGGCGTTGATGAGCTTGCTCTTCTTGTCAGGAGGTGGAGTACTGCTAGCGGTTTGAGAGTTTGCTCTCTTCCTGGCATTGGAAACTATCATGAATCGGGGGGAATTTGAACTCTAGTAATATTGGGGTCTGAGGATAAAGCTTTGTATTTTTTTCTGCACATGATGTAATGATGCATGCCCGGCAGCATCTATAAAAGTGTCCTCTGTGTGCCTCATCGTTCGCTTTAGCATGGGGACGTACAGTGTGGCCTTGTTGGAGTAGAGAGGGTTTCAAAGAGAAAATCATACTCAGCGGGCTGTTTAACTAAGGATACTTTGTAGTAAGTAGCTGCCCTACAAATAAGCTCCTGAAAGGGTCACCCTGTGTTGCGGAGGAGAAGGAGGAGAGGGTCAAAGTGGTGGAGCAGAGGTAGGCAGAGGAGGGTGTATAGCAACAGAGTCTTTATCCTTCCTCTTTTGTTTGGCAGGAGGCGCTGGAACATTAATAGCCTCCCCGATCGAAAGCGGTCTTTTTGAAGGTGTCAAAACAACAGCTTTGACCAAGACACAACCAGTCTGTGGCTGAATATGAAGCTGTGTCTGTTTGGTGTTGAGATGCTGATTCATTTTATGGAGGATGGGCTCTGTAGAAGTGCTCAGCTCTGAAGATGGGGTAACTTTTGGGGTTTTTTTTCAGCGCCAAAGCGCTCTTCTGTTTGCTGGGTCGAAACAGTTGGTGCCAAGGCAGGTGCTGGTCTTTTCAGCGTCAGATTGGTTGGTGCTGATTGGGATCCCGAAGCTCTCGGTGCTGAATGGAAGGTTTAGGCATTAATTACAGTACCAAGCTCGATGGCGGGGAGTCTAAATGAGTCTTTCGGTGCCGATCATGGCCTGAAGGCAGTGGTGGCCTGGTAGCCTTTGCTTTGGTAAGAGGTGCTGCTTTTTTTGGGCAGGACAGGGGAGCCAGTACCCACTGTCTGTTGTCCCGGAGGGAGATCTTGCATCTCGAGGACCTTGTCCACATCCAACTCGGAGTCTTCGACTGAAATGGCCTCCTCCTTCGCCGCTGAGGCCTCTTGTATCTTTCCTTCTGGTTTTGACTCGACATTTTGTTCTCCGAAGATGTCCGGTGTCCCTTTGATCTCCTGTCACTGCATCTGAGGATGGCGGGTCCTTCGATCACGTAGGGTTTTCTTAGATCGAAAAGACTGACAAGCCTCACAGTCCTCCTCTTTATGGTCCAGGGACAAACAAAGATTGCAGACCTGGTGCTGGTCGGTCGCTGGAACTCTACGTGGCACTAAGAGCAGAAATGGAAGGGAGTCAGTTTTATCATGAGTTCATTCCCTAGAAGATGGAATTTAGAAAATGGTGACCCAAAGAGCTCCTGTCAGAGCACGTCGATCTGACAGGTGACTTCTTTTCATCTCGAAATCCAACAAATGGAAAAATGCGTTCGAAAACAATATCAACGATTGGGGACGTATCCCGAACGGAAAAGTCCGAAAAGATGGGCTAGACCAGGAGCTTGGCAAAAACATGACCGGGCCCGGTGGTGGAAGAAAACAATCTAACAATGGAGTAGATGCCCATGCGCATTACCAGCAAGAGGATGAGTCACTATACCTAGTGACTTGAATAACTTTTCGAAGAAAAACAACTTGTAACCTTCCAGACCCAACATTGAATGGCAGAAGTGTGTAGAGCATGTATATCTAAAGCTACACATACCATCAAATACACATATATACACACACACACACATATGGGTTTTAGGTCAGCCACTTCCTTTTCACTGCGTGGCGTTCTTGACCATCTCATTTACCTGCTTCTTATTCAATAGCTTCCCACCCTATTTTTTGTTTGTCCCACCTTTTCTTTGCTATTTTTTGATTGGATGACTTATGTCTTTCCACTGATTGCTTTCAGCAAAAACTTTTTTCTTTTAGTACACTGTGGAAGTGTATGCTTTCTTGCTCTCTAACTTATAGGCTGTATCTCAAAGACACTCATACTCCCCTAAGCTTGTTATTCTCCTGCAGGGAAGGAGGCCTTTCTTCTTCACATAAGGAGAATTATAGGATAGCACAACTTCAGGAACTGACAGACCACCTCAGAGATCATAAATGGTAGACCTTGGCCATATGTTGATGACTGTGTAACCTTCCCTTATAAAGTAATGATTTTGGTAAGAGCTGACAGAAAAGATGTATCATGGGTTGATAGTTGTCCCCTGGTCTGAATGGTAGATGTAACATTCAATGAAAAGATTTCCACAGGAGACTTTTCACCAACCTCACTGTAGGGACTTGGGTTCAGCTTATGAAGAACAGCCTAGAAAGTATAAAGGTTATTTCAAGATCAGATGCTGGATGCAGAAACAATAAGGCTAGAAATTAAGAGAAATCATTTGGAGAAATTCCTATTTCTCGTCATGAAAAGTGAGCTGCACTAAATCAAGTGGGTTGATAGGTTGAAAAACACTTTGATCCCCATGAACGATGTGTTGAATACTTCTTTGAAACATAGGGGCTTATCTCAAATCTATGTTTGCACTATCAAAAACACGGTAGCTATAACAACAGTTTTGTTGCTTGAAGCCCTTTTAGTTCACATGCTGTCCATTATTCTGCTCTCTAATGCTCAGATCCGAAAATGTAGGTAAACGGTGAAAGTTTTTCTTTGTGGGTGTCGACCAGAGCCAGAGGAAAAAGTGAAGAATTCTTCAGGGTAGCCCTCATGGTAGTGGAGGTTTTGTGCTTGAATTGTGATTTTACTTTTTTTGTGGTCAAGTGCCAGCAACCATTAGATTTCCTTTAAATATGGTTTGAGTCCTTTCTGATGTCTGATTTTTTCAGGAAGGCCCTCTTCTTTCTCAATGTCTTTTGCAGTGTTTTTTCCCTCACAGAGTAAGTTATGTGCTTCTGAAGCCAAGTGTGCAAAAGAATACAAAGGTAGTGACTATGTGCTGGGAGACTGTGGGTTTACGCTTAGAGTTATAGTGAGGTCCCTATCACCTCCGCCTGTGGCCGATGTCCACAAAGTAAAACTTCAACTTTTCAAACAGTTTCTGGCCCCAATAACTAAATGGAAGAATAATGCTCAGCATGAAATCTAAATGACATGTATGCTGAAAATCTAAAGATACGACTAGTCTGCCTAAGTTCAAGGTCAATGACAAAAGAGATGGGAAGGGTCCTTTCTAGAGTACCTGTGGACTAAACCCAATGAAAGCATATTCCATGGGGGCTGTCAACACTGGCAAATGGTACGTACTGCATCATGGTTTTAGTCACTATGAACCGTGGCATATTTTGGAAATGTTTGGGGGTTCATCTGAAATTTACCGAATGCAGTGAGGAGATAAGGCGACATATCACATGTGGCGGGGATTTAGAGGATCAGAGGTATCATAAGGAGACAGATTAAAGTCTTTGGGATTCCAGAAACATCTATAGATAAGGAAAGTCTTTTAAGTTGTTCCTCTGATGTAGGTGGTGGGTAGAACCTTGTTAGTCTGATTCCGTACTAGCTATATATCACAGGAGTCAACATTTTGGGGATCTGAAGATTGGAATACACACAACGAGATGAAATGATCATTACCTTGGCTTAAAAGTTATATTTATTGGATATTGTGAAGGGAAAAGAAATGAAACATCAACGTGTTGAATGTATATAGGAGATCCTGTGTAATAGAAAATATTAATTCCTCATCACGCGCCTGTATATATGAATTTTGTCTAAGAAAACAGCTAAGTCATAATGTAGAGATCTCTCGCTGTGTTGGCCTATGGTCCTTCATTTGGTGTGATGCATGATGTGCAAGTGGAATGTTGTGTGATATGAACGAGTGAAGTATGATTCTACTATTTTAGTGGATCTATACTGGGTGAATGGTAACTAGGGTAGGAATAGCTAGGTGAGTAAAACACGAACAATGTTTTCAAGAAAGTGGTGTCTCTAATTATGTTAATCTATAAAAAAGAAAAATATTTTGACTATAAAGATAATGTCGTCTTGATAAAATAAACAAATAAGGAAATGTATTGTGCATATTTATATTGAAGATTTGGCTCATATATATATATATATATATATATATATTGAAAAGTACTGAAATCTTTGCTAGTGCAACCTGTAAATCTATACGGTAGGCAATTTTTGTTCTTATGTTTGGAGTTTGAAAAATCCAATGGCTTCATAGACCATGGTGTGATTATGGCACACAGAGGTTGATTGTTCAGATGAGAAGGAACCATTTAAACTGGTAATCATCTAAAAGCAGATACTCCAGTGCCCAAAGGCAGCATGCACAAACTAGATAGCTTGAGATCGTTTGTGATGTATTAACTTTAGCAAGGCTTAGAGGCTTGACATGGTCCAAGACAAATCAGGGAAATTAGTTAATTCTAGATAATATGTTAATAATATCAGTGGTGGCCTGAAGTTGCATTGCGGTGGTGTACCTCTTAATATGGGCTAGGGCGTTTGAGAAAGGTACTAGACCCAATGTAGACCTCTATTAATTTTACCTTCTCTATAGTTTTTCTTCTTTTTCTCCTCGTTTCACTTCACTCCACTTGGAAACGACTCCTTTCTATTCCTCTATTTCCATTTCTACAACAATATTATTTTGCCTACAATATATGAAAGCTGTAGAAGTGCTCTGTTACCACTGATTAGGATGTATCTGAATCAGTTTAGTGTGCATACCATTTTTTCTACTTGTGTAACACATATTTGGAAATCTCCTTTCTCTGGTCTGAACACCTAACTCCTCCCTAAAAATACGTGTTGCTATTGAAGGATAGGAGGTTTTTAGGATTTTGTATGGGTAATATCAGTCATCAAATTCTGTTTATGGGTTTAGTAGGTCATATAAATAATCACAAGTACAAGTAGTTTGGAAATGTCAAGACTGCGGCTATTAGAGTGTTACAGCTTTACTTCAAGTTCATGTGTGTTTTGTAATCATTGATATCATCTGAAGGTTTTTCACAATGACATGAAGTTGGGGTTTGCCCCTTGTGTATTGGATTTTCTTAACATATCAATAAAAAGGCAGCAAGACAACACAGCAGGAGGGTAGTGTTCTCTGTGTCTCAACTTGATGCACTGTACAAATCTATAATAGTAACTGAAAGGATAAACACATTAACAGGTCAACTGCTACAATGAAGACAGAAAATCTACATCACTCCCAGCTCACCAGGCCCTTCATATCTGCTCTCTTCGTATGTACTTTTACATTCTGAAGAATGGAGGGTTGTTGTGGAAATTGTTTGCACTCACTCACTTGAGCTTGAGCTCGTCTGAAGGCCGCAGAAGTTGATTTGACATTCCCAACTTGCTTAATGCTGAGAATACCTGGCCCCTCTCGATCCACGTGGCATCGTCAGACCTGTCAATTCCCTTCCAGAGAACACCTATAAGTATATCTGTCAAAAGCTGCACCAGTTCATCCTCGCCTGCCTAGAAAAAAGGAACATAGTCTTTACACTTAATGTCAATGAATATTACTTTCACAGAGGCACTGAGAACATAATGGTTAGGTGGTGTGGCATAAATACTGAATAATATTTAAAGATGGATTCTATTTTAAGCATATTTTTACATAATATACCTCTGTAAAAAATGTTGTTATAAAGGCAAAAAGAGCTGACAGCTAGGAATAGGAGTAGCTCAATCTGCAAGCTGCCGATGGTCCCTCCAGTAACCATGTGGTTCAACAGTTAACTGCTAATTGAAGAGTGAAACGAAATAAAAAGGAAATGACTACATCTACTACAATGCTATGTGGTACTACTGAAAACATGTCCTTGGAATTAATCAAACTCTATCTTACCTGAGTGGAATCAAAATCTGTGTTGATTTGAAAATTGAGGCTGATTGGGCCAGCTTATCATTAAATAATCTCGCAAAATGATAATGAAAATAAAACATCATGATGTCAGGACATTACCTGAGTACAAACGGAGTAGTGCTGCTTAAATGAAATGAGATTATCTCATTGAAAATTGATCAGCATTTAACAGTTAAATGAAGACTGAAATAAAATTAAAAATGAAAGGACTGCATCTGCCACAATACCATAGGGCCTTACTAAAGACAGTCCTACAGAAGACACACCCCGTGGAAAGTCCACTGCTAATTTGACTGGGTGTCCTCTCAATCTACATTGATGGCATTGAGAATAATGTAAGCATGCACTGGAAAATGAGTCAAGGGCATGCATGGGAGCTTGGCAGGTGGATTAGATGCAGGTAGGTTTGGTGCTGTTCGGGTGAGCCATGGACTGTGAGGAAGAATGTTTGAAGCAGTTTCATCTATAATAGATCTGCTATGTTTTAGATTTATGGTGGTTAAAAGCTCATGAGAAAGGGGAAGACTCAATGAAAGGGTGACCTCTGGAATCAATGCAACATGGGTATGTTCTAATGTTCATTTCAGGGCATTTACATGTTGGGTGGACACATTTATGGGAGCCACAGTTGCGGATGTGAATCAAGCTGTTAGGGAAAGAGGTTACTATTTTGAAGTGGTTTGAGGATCCACAAGCTCATAAAAGAGAACACCTCAACAACTTCACATGAGGACTAACCTCCAACAACTGAGGAAAATAGGAGATTTGCATGAAAACAAACGTAATTATTTGTAATTTTGTTGATTGGTGTGATGTGTACCATCTTTATGAAACAAACTCAAATTAAATGTGGTGTAAAAACAATTACCTAAATTGAATAACAGCAGTAACTCATTTAGACTTTAATATCCAGTTTTCAAGTTGTGAAGCAGTTTATTAACTGTTGCACATCATCTTCCCATCTCATATGAAGAATGACTGTGCCATCTCCTTGATCTGGGTTTTATTTAACAGAGCATAACTAAACACAGGTTTGGGCACTAACATGGTATGACTGGTACCCACACATAACCTATACTAATGATTTAGCTTAAATGTAGATTCAGGTATTTGCTAGGTTAGTAAAATTGGATGGGTGATCATTATGGTTGTGGTACCAAGGTTATTGAAAAGCTTTACAAATCTAAAGGTCTGCAGCTTTGTTGAAGACAGAGGATGACAAAAATGGCACTGATTAGAGGAGTTCAGCGCTGTGATTACCATCTAAGGTAGACACTGTGTCCCCGTCTCAGCCTTTGGGAGCAACAAACTAGCTGTAATAGGCAGCACCCAAAAGTCACACACTTCCTTTTATATGACAGATCACTTTTCACTGCTGTCTTAATTGAATGAAACATCTCTTCACCGTCACCAGCATAAAGTGAAAATAATGGCAGTTATGACAGTCTAGCCGAGCTAAGGTTTCACCCCTCATGCAAGGGAGTCTTGTGTGGGCAGCCCATACAGTACCTGGGAAGGACGATAAACATGTTTAGTAGAAGGACATACTGGAGCTCTTGAATTATAACTGGAGCTGCTAGCTTCCAGAATAGGGAAAGGTAGGACATCTGCAAAAGGAGATGCTGTTTCTGTCCAGGTGAGAATGCTGTGGATCTAAATATGCTCCCTTTGTACAGATGATAAAATCCTTATCTACAGCAGCTTCAGTTAGTGTGTGTGCATGGTACTGTACAAACTCTTTGTGAGAGGGTAAAATGCACCTAGTGTATTATATAGCGGATCCCACCATCTCCATGCACCATGGGACACCTTTAAAAAGCCAAAGGCACCCAACAAAAGGAGGACTAAAGATGGTGACGCTGAATTCTTGGACCCCAGGCCATCAGCATGTCCTGGGCATGCTAATGACATGTCCATTAAAGATTCCCAAGTGTGGCAAGTGACTACAGTGGGAAATGGTCCTTCTGAAACTATTTGAATGCGTACACACATTCTAAAACCAAAGGTATTTTAAAGGAAGTAAAATCTGTGGGAACAAAATTTATGCCACTTCAGAAAAGCACACCAATATAGAACAAGGACTGGTAAAGCATAAATCTAGAGCGGTGCATTTGTAAAAAAAGGTTTGAGATGTGGACGCTGACTTAAGGAGGTGCTAACTTTCGGCAGTGTGCAACTGCACTAATAGCACAGTTGAAGATAAAAGCAGAATCAGACAGGAAGGTCTATTAAGAGTACTGGAAATTCTAGTCACAACTGTAGCTATCATAAAATATGAGAAATATGTTTGACAATCTGTCATTAGACTTGAGATATCTTATCCGTAGCTTGATATCCAAAGTTTACAGATTAGCATTGTTTGAGGGCTGCCAGTTAGAAAAATGAGATAACATGATTTTATTTTTTTATGATATGAGCTCTGAAACTCTAGTGAAGAGTGTAGAAAGACAGGTCAATTGTCAAGTTGCAAGCTTCTTCTATAGAACAGCTAAACTGAAGGCAGTGTAGCAGGAAGCGGACTTGATTTTTACCCAAAAAGAGACTGAACAAAACGTTCGGAGAGCAAAAGGAGACACGAATAGGTGAAGCCAAACTCAGAGCTACTGTGTTTGAGAATTGTTTTTTCCGATGGGATGACAATGAGCCAGATAAAGTCTTGACTCAAAATGTTGAAGCATGTGTTTGGCAACAACAATATGATGTATGGTTTTAGATGACTCTTGTGTCTGTTTTTTGTCGTTTTGGTTCCTGATTTGTGGGTGCCTTCAATGTGCAACTATTACACAATAAGAAAGGATAAAGGTGAACAAGACAATATGGGATACCTGAAAGTGAGCGTTTTAGAGTTTTGACTGTGTAAAGTACATCTTATAAAGTTGTTGAAATATGGGTATTTGCTTTGTGTCCTGCTGAAATCATCAATTAAACATTTAGGGGGTCATTATGAGTTTGGCGGACGGAAAAGGCTGTCTGCCAAACTCCAGTGGTCATGTTACAGTCAGTGCAGCTGCCTTCCCGCAGGCCCCATTAGGAGTTTCCCACTGGGTCAGCGGGCGGAAATGGTGTTTCAGCCCGCTGACCTAGCGGGAAACAGTCTACAACACTAACGCCGGCTCATAACTGAGCCGGCGGCAATTCTGCAGTGCGTAGAGTGCGCCACCACCCGTCGCGCTGTTCACTGTCTGCTTTGCTTCACGATGGGGCTGGCCATAGGGGCCCGCACTGCCCATGCCAGGTGCATGGGCAGTGCAGGGGCCCCTTTGGGGCCCCTGCACCTCATCTCCGCCAGCCTTTACATGGCAGGGCTACCGCCATGTAATTGCAGGTGCAGAATAGACTTGTAATCCCCAGGGAAGCGCTATCCTGCCAGATTAGGACCGCCAGCCCCTCCTGTAGAGGAAAACAGGGGGTGCTGGCAGTCCGACAGTGGCGCAACTGCCACAGTTGTAATGTGGCTATCGGCCCGCCACATTGGTGGCAGTCAGACCGCCACCACGGCTCTGGCGGTCTTAAGACCACCAGGGACTTAATGAGAATTAGTCTGCCTTCAGATAGCATTTCCTGTTTAAAGGGTGGGGTGTTTATGCAGTGTCTATTTTGCATGTGACTAATTGTACAGATACAGTAATACAATTCAGACACCCACATTATCAGTAATGCTTTTGAAGAGGAAACTACACTGCAGATTATGAATCCGTTTAAATTGCTAAGTATCTACCGTAACAAATATATACACCTCATACAGCTAAGGACTATATTTTACAAGACTGTGATTAAGAACGATTAGTGTGCATATTGTTTAACTCGTTCTACTTTAAAACATACAGTAAGCAAAGTTGTACCCAAGTTCCAGACAACTTCTGCATGCTTAATTTCATCTAATCCCCTTGGAGAAGATTTATATCTTCTCCATTACAATAGATTTCTTTGGAAGCCTAGGTGTGTTACAGATGCAAGTAAAATCATTTCTGAGACTATCCAGGGAAATTATTGTGAACATCAATGGAAAGCAGACACAATAATCTGGCATACAATTCCTAACAAGGTGTTTTTTGAGCAGCAATGTGACACAGAAGTTTTAACGGACAATTTTAGGAATGCCTTTCCCTGCAGGCTCCCCTCTTATCTATTAACATTCCTATATATTCACCTTCACACAATTTAACTCTCTGGTTGATTCTATTGCCAACTGACAGAGACCAGAATGACTACATTACACTGCAAAAAATACAGCCATTGTTGGTGAAGAATTTGATTGCCACTGCACTGTCATACCTTTAGATGAACATACTGATATCTCTATTAAATGTTTGTGACTTTACCTTTTATGTAATATATATACTTTGTAAACATTTAAAGAGTCTCTAAAATATTTCCAATATTTCAGACATGAATACAGTGAGAAGAACAGGTCAGTGAAAGTGTCTGCATATAATATTCTTTAACATCAGGTAATTAAGAATGTTAACATGCACTTTACTTGTTGTTCTGGTGCTTGCAGTTCTTAATTTTCCACGGTGCTTTGTGTTTAGTATGTCATCACCATCCTTGCAAAGGAAATAAATTATTCCTACTATTTTGTGTTTCATTTTAGCAATCATCGTTGTGAGAGAAAAGCAGTGTTTCACCTCTCTGAGGTATTAGTACCAAAATTCAACAAGATGTGCTTTCTCACTAGTAAAAGCCATTGATGCTAGCTCACTTGAAATATCCTTAATTTTGTCTGGAAAGCCACCATTTTTAATCACTTAAAATGCACTGGATCTAAATACAGTACTGTGTACAAGAATCATGGTAATAATTACCTTTCGGTTTTCATACTTTTCATTGAACGTGAATTCATCGCCAAAGCTTGTATTGTTTACATGACTGGTCTCTTGATCAGGCTGAATCACTGCAAAGATTTTGGAAGCTTCCAGAGGTGATGGAGTACTGGGTAAACTGATTGATGTTTGGTTCCCACTGTCAGCCAATCCATAGGGGTCAAGGTCCAAACTCAGATAGGAGGGATCACTAAGCCAGGGCTCTTCCAGATCTTCTGTAACGAGTGGGTTTTCACTCAAAAAGTTATCATCTTGATATTGCATCTCAGAATGAGACTGGTGACTTGTTTCAAGGGATTTTGTGTCCTCTGAGATCAACGTTTGATACGAGGCATTAGCTGAAGCAAAACTGTTAACTTTATCTAAATTTTTATTGTCAATGTTGTGCCTTTGCAGCTCTTCATCAGACAGTCTCCTGTCATCAGTATCTTCTCTGGACTCCCTCTTACTTTCCTTGGGGCCATTCTTGGCTTCAGAATGTTCTTTTAAGAAGAGCCTGACCATTGTCTCCTGCCAGCCTAACTGCTGTGAAATCTGGTGTGCTGCCTCTGGCTGGGACTGCATCAGCTGCAACACCTAGTGTGAGTGAGAGGGAGAGAGTGAGACGGAGAGAGAAAGAGAGAGAGAGACACCAAAGAGCCATGCAAGTCCAAACATTATCATTTTTCAAAAAGTGCTCTTGGATAGAACTGATAGAGAGGAAGGAGAATTACAACAATGCCCAATCATAGGTTATTTTTCTAACAATATTTTCAGTGCCTTTTCATCATATTTCTCCTATTTACTTGTATATGTGCCCTGTGTCATTCCTGTGTCTTCAAACAGTTTTGTGCTATAGATTATGTAAATTTTCTCCCAATTAAAACAGGACCAGAAAATGAGTTGTGAAGTGGTGGTGCTGCATTTGCTTAATATATTTTAAACTGAATTATTTTACTTTTTTTCATGTATGCAGCACATTCAACACATACAGCACATTCCTACACAATGCTTCCCAAATTCATAAAACAATGATGTTGTTCAGGTGGACTGAGCACACAAATAACTTAGCATTTAAAATGTAATATATTTGTCTGGTTTCTGTGAAGTGCAATACCTGTTTTCCTAACTTTTATAAAAAGTGCTGTATTCTTACGGGTATACAAATTAGTGCAGCATTGTGTCACTCAAAGCCTATTTTTGCCTAGTTAAGAGATTATCAATCTGTCAATTTTATACTTCCACCAACACTTAAAATGCATCATGACTATTGTATGCAAGGTCAGAAAGTTCTTAGATGGCACTGTATATAAAGGGAAATGCTGTCTTGGATTCGATGTCATAAAATCAAAAGTTATATTCAAAAGATTTCCTGTTTTAATAACCACCCACATAGTATTTTTTCATAAATTCAGAAAATAAATGCTAGAAGATATTTTGAGTGGAGGGTTACTGAAGTTTTAAAGAAAACTAACCTTCCTGCAGATAGCCAACCGAACAGACAGATCCGCTCTGTGTGCCAGATGCACCACTGCTACTAGGTCCCTATAATTTACAACAGGATCTGCAGGAGAAAAAACACAGAAAAACACAATATGTCTCCACCATAAACAGGTCATGTCAACAGATACTGAGGGGGAATTAAGGTATATGAAACAAACTGTAGAAAACATGTTGTGTTGTCTAAAGCAACTAAAAACTGAAAACATGTTTTAAAAGCAAGTTTACTCTCACACATTTAAGTCTACCTGCATGAAGCACTTGTCGGAGAAGACATTTTATGAGCGTAGTGGTCACAGGGGCTTCATTTAGGAGGAGTCCCAGGCCCGAGTATCCAACTTCCCTCAGTCGAATACGCTGTTTGCTCCGTTCATAGACTTTATTACAAGTCAGCAGTTGGTCTTCAATCTGCCACAGACATATTAAATGCAAAGTTACCACAAAATCTCTAAACAAGGGCACATAGGCAAAGTAACTGTCCTAATGAGCTCAGACCCTCTCAGGATTCATGCAACGCTGCTCTACCAGCTATGAGCTCAGACCCTCTCAGGATTCATGCAACGCTGCTCTACCGATGCTCCCCATAAATGGCGTCTTGCAATTGCAAGGGTTTTATTAGTAGTCTTAATATAGCATGGACAGGACCCTGTGGGTGACAGCACACTTTACACTGTGGCAGTTTTGTGCATGTATGAAACTGTATATGCAAACATATAATATACCGCCTGGCAATATAACACTGTATTTTTATAGCATCTAGCTAGATATGATGGCTAGCATAACTGGACATCACACTATTAAATGAAAAGTGTCATTATCAGAAGATTCAGAAATGGCAAGGATCATTCAGGCATGGAAATGATGTTGAACAAGTATGATTTTAGTTATTTTTCAAAAGCACCAGAAAGAAGGATTGTTCCAATTATGATCCTGTCCAAGCGCATCCAGAGAATTAATGTTTTAGGCTTTTTGTTGTCTTCAATAATGATATTTCAAAGTAGAGGTTATCTCTATTTCTAAGGAGGTGCTGTCCACCTGAGATTTTTGGACTAGGTAGCTGGGTGTTTGGAAAGCAGCTTTAGGCTTCAGAAAGGCAAGTTTAAAGAGGTTTCTTGCTTCTGTGGTCAACCACTTTAGTAAGATCACAATCAACAATATGTGGTGGAACTAAGGTACCTGGGCCAGCTTTGCAGCTGCAGAGAGGGATACCTAAGAGGAGCAAAGTGCAGAATCAGAATCTCTACCTTTAAGGAGTTTCTATTGTCAAGTCTTGACATTATTCAAAATAAAATAATTGATTCCAAGGAGGGATCTAAGTTGAAATTGTGCTTTGGGCACTGCATTGATGTGTGCTTGAATACTGGTGGTTTTAACAACGTACAAGCCTCAGGAATGTGCACTCCACAGAGTTTCAGTTTAGTATGAAGCCTGAGTTTGACTCAGGATAGTGCAGCTCATTGGGGATAGCAAAGGAAGGTCAGTTTTCAACAGATTAAATTTCAGGTGGTGATACAACATACATGTTTGAATATTCTCAAGGATATTAACCCTGTGGTCCCTGTTCTCTCAGAAGGAGTGTCTCAGAAAGATGTGTCAGCGTTGAAATTATATGTGATGTTACAGCTGCTTTGGATGGAGACTAGGGCATAGGGGAACACCATAACAAACGCCACAGGTTGGAAAGGAAGTTAGACATTTTTATACACTGCTGCCAATTTTCCGATATGAGTAGAACCAGCTCAAGACTGACATTCAATCCCATTCTCTCATTCATAACTTCAAAGAGTTCTTCAAATAAGTATTTGAACTAAGCGCCAATGCAAGTTAATAAGACTGCCCAGTGGACCTTAAAATGGCAATGGATTCAGTTGACAGAAACCTATTATTCAGTAATATATGCAGGTTTCTTGGTCTCTTAATCAAGTAAGTGTCTTACAATGGCTCTACCAAGACCAGAGTGAGATATGATGCACAATAAAAAAAAATTGTTTGGTTTTTTAAAATTATTATTTTTTACAGAGTTCCCAATTCAGACCGGTGTACGCCAAGAATGCATGTTAGCCCCAGTATTATTCAACCCGAATATCAACCACAATGGGAAAAGTCTTGAAGCCACACAATTAGACATTCCAGTAAGTAAAAGGCGAAAAAGCTTCCATCCTTCTATTTATGATGAAGCTGTATTGACGGCTCAAAATTGCCAAGCGTCATTTATTACAAAGCTTCAAACACTACTGCACAGCTAGGGGAAGTTCCCAATATTTTAACGGAGATGGGTGAGGACTTAGAGAAAATATGGGCAAATAACAGGCATCAGACCCTCATTATATGGGGCGGTGATTTTAATGTCCATCCTTGTAATGAACCTTCGGAGAAGGTATGTGGCTGGGACACTGAAAACACTGGCTTAAGGCCCCATTTTACTCATAGCACCCAAGGAGATGCAATGAACCTAATGATCCAAAGCTTAATCTGTCATTTGCAAATGAATTATTTTCGGAATCATTTCAGTTTAAACCAACCTTTAATGGAAGGGGTGCAGATACAGTGATTGATTATGTATTAATTTCAACCCATCTTGCACATTACCTTACTAACTATACGTTATTTGGCATTGCGATAAGCGATCACTTCCCACAGAGTGTGAACCTTTCCCTAACCCACCCCATAACGGTCAAACTCGTCAAGGTCACAGTGGTAAATGATATTGAATTAGCCTCACGCAATGGATCCACATTGCGATGGGCCCAAATGGATCCACAGACCTTACTTAAGCAGCTAATATGTGACCATAAACAAGCCTTTATAGATTGTCTTAGCAAGGACATTGACCAAGGAAAGTGTCTAAGCGCCTTCTTGCAGATTACGCAAGGTGTGAAAGAAGCTCTCACAATCAGAACGGGAAAGGTAGGACAGAGAAGGGAAATGGGCTGGTTTGACCATGACTGCACGAAAGCACACAAGAGACTAAAAAAGGCTCTAAGTGCCCCAATAAGGTGCCTGACTGAAATACGCACGTACAGACAGGAATACAAAATAGCCATAAAAAAAAGGAAATCTATCTTGAATGAAAAATTGTGGGAAACCTTACATGAAGCTAGCCGAATGAAGGACAACATTCTTTTCTGGAAAACAATAAACACTCCAATGCTGGGGGACAGACATACTGCTAGGATGGAAATTGCAATTTCCGAAGAGGATTGGATTGCACATTTTTCAAAAATGTATTCTCACCCCAGCGATCGAGAGTCTCCAGAACTTTTAAAAGATTTAGTTGCCCAGGAAAGCCCACGCCCGACCATAATGCCTCAGTTCAGTTTAGAGGAAGTAGTGGAAGCCATAAATTTAAGCAAAGTGGGGAAGGCGCCGGGTCCTGATGGTGTCCCGATAGATTTATATAAGTCTAATACGCAGCTATGGGGCCCCTTACTGACTCAAACACTGAGGGCACTCTGCATACAGGGCCTTCCATCATCATGGCGAAACTATTATCGTCCCTATATACAAAAAAGGCGACCGGCTGAACCCGGCTTGCTACAGGCCAATCTCTCTACTCGACACATCAGCTAAAATAGCAGGGAGAATTATCTTGAATAGATTACAAACATGGGCAGATGAAAATGGTATTTTGTCTCCAGTACAATATGGCTTACGTACAGGAATAGGAACGGTGGAGCAGGGTTTGAACTTAAACATCATAATTGGAAAGTATACAAGGACCAGAGAGAGTAATTTGTATTTGGCTTTTATAGATTTATCTTCAGCCTTTGATTGCGTACTACATGAGAAGTTATGGGACATTCTAAGTAGAATGGGGGTAGATTTATCAATTAATCAGTTCATATGGGACCTCTATACAGGGTGCAAAGCAAGAGTAAGGTATGGGACAAGAGGGGAATGCACTAGGCCTTTTAGCATACATAGAGGAGTTCGCCAAGGTTGTGTACTCGCCCCGCTCTAGTTTGCACTATACATAAATAATTTAGAATCCGAACTGACAACTAGATGTAAAGATCTTGCTCAAATAGGCGATCATGCCCTTCCGGTATTACTCTACGCAGATGATGCAGTTCTTATGGCCAGGACACCATTAGCCCTTCAAAAACTTTTAACTGCCTGCATAATATTTATGACAGATTTGGGTCTCTCCGTCAATCACTCCAAAACTTTCATAATGAATTGTGGTAGGAAACAGGGCAAGATCCAAAACATTACTACCCACGGGGGGAAGGTCGACATAGCTCGAACATTTTCATACTTGGGCATAATGTTTGGTAAAAAGGATTCCTGGGCACACTGTATGAAAACAAAAAAGGACCAGATTATCAAGACGACGGCGGCGGAGCTGAAAGTCTTCTAAAAAAAGCTAGGAGGGATTACCCAGCCGAACATGGTAAAAATCTATAAAGCCAAGTGTATTCCGTCCGCGATGTATGGAACAGGTATTTGGGGATATATTAATTGTAAACCAATCCAGAAGGTGGAAAATGACTTCCTAAGACACCTGTTATTGGTACCAAATGGTACATCATCGTATATAATCCATGCAGAGCTAGGGGTCTCGTTTTTATCTGATCTGATAAGGATACAGCCACTGTTATTATGGCACAAAGTTTGGACCTCTGAACACACTGGATTAAACAAAATCATTTTATCTGATTGTATATCCCTAACATATTCGTTAAGAGTCCCCTGGTTGAGATATATTAAGACCTTTTTCGAAGACATGGGTAGTAAAGAATACTACACAAATCCGGACTCATTGGAATATATTACTAGGAAGGAATTGAGGGTTTTAACATTGAAGTACCTAGAAGAATGTTGATGGGGAGCGGAATCAAAAAAGCCCAGTGTAATGCCTAACCAATTAATTTTGTCCGTGGAGGGTATGCAGCCCTATCTGGCAAATGTGGTAAATCCTCGGAACCGCTTTGTTCTTACAAGACTATGGTTAGATACCTTCCACCGTTTAGTAACCTTCCCGACTATGAATGATTGGAGTCCAATCTTAAGGGCATGTCCTTGTGACGCAACGTCATTACAGTCTACGATTCATGTGGTTTTGTTCTCAAATTTTATACAAAACAGAGAAAGACACTCTTAGTTCCTCTTTTAAGATCGCTTAACTTACGTCAGTCCCGTACTGCGTATATCAGAATACAGGTTTTATCCTACATTGAAATGTGTGGAACCTTGGCAAATTTCTTATGTTCGGTACTAGCTGCAAGAAGTCTATGGGGGCATTGGTGTAAATTTAAATGAGGTCATATAGCCATGCATGAATGGAAATTGACTCATATGTATTTTATTCCTGTCATTTATATTTATATTTCTTACATTATTTACCTATTTACTGTGTTTTTATATGTAGACGTGTTTTAATTGATACTTTTATGACTTGCTGAAAGTCGAATAAAGTTTTTGTACTACTACTACTACTGCACAGCTAAAAAGTTAACCATCACCTTTGAGAAAATTAAGTTCCTGGTTCTGTACCCAAAATATAGACAACAGCAAGCATTTTTTAATGGCACACATCTCCTTCACCAGACTTATTGTATTTGTTGAAATAATGGAGTTGGATGGGAAAGGTGGAACTGCAGGGGACACCAGTAATACATTTGTGAACTCGGTACAAAATGATCCCAGTTTACTTTCTGAGCGTCATCCGACTGAGACATTCTCCTTCCTTCACATTACTTCAGCAGTTTAAGACCCTCAACGTAATGGCCACGTGGAACAGTTTAATCATTATTTCAAGGTCAATGAGAAACGTGCTTTTCATAACAATCATTTTTGGTTAAAACTATTAGACAGAGACTTACGGCTTACAGGGCTAGCCACCTACGTGTTAATTGGAAAGAATTTGTTCTGCTTAGAGGTAGAGCATCATCTAATTTGCTAAAAAAAATGGAAGCTAATAAAACTGATCAATAAAGCAGAGGTAAACAAAACCAATTTGGCTAACAGACTGCTTCACAAACAACTTAAATTCAACACCCCAAGTGTAATGACATAGATGAAGGAGATTTGACTAAAATGTTACTACCAGGTGTGATCAATTTAGACAAATCTAAATCTTGTACTATGAAAGTTGCAAAAGTGAACTAGGTTAGTTGTGCGTTAGAAAATGCTAGGACATGATGACAGTGGCTAGATGGCTGGCGTACATGACACCTATAATCCGATTTCTAGAATGTTTGTAAGATGCATGTTTTACATTGGTTGGATTATATACAAATCTTCGGGAAAAAGCTGCTGCATTAGACCCCACACAACTAGCTTCTAAAATTTTGTTTTTCATTGTGAAACCCATTAAGATTCTATTACAAGACGAGTAATAGAACAATCC
Organism: Pleurodeles waltl; assembly: GCF_031143425.1. Classification (NCBI taxonomy): domain Eukaryota; kingdom Metazoa; phylum Chordata; class Amphibia; order Caudata; family Salamandridae; genus Pleurodeles; species Pleurodeles waltl. The sequence continues at coordinate 1,896,601,318 of NC_090440.1, forward strand.
ATGGTACTATATTTATGTAGCATTTCATCTGTGAGTATACTTTCAAAGGGGAAGAACGCATTGTATTGTGTTATATAAGTCTTCTTTTAAGACCTAATTAATATATTGTATTTTTCTCCTGATCCTTCCTTTCTCATTCCTCTTTGAATTGTGTTACTCTTGCCCTTTTCCAGTACTTTACAAGGCAGATGCTTGTATCTAACTCAGTTACGTTTTATGAACAAATATTGTACCACCTCACGTGTTTAGGATGTCTTTCAAAGAACTCCTCAAAACTTTTTGGGAAATGAAGCACAAGCTTTCTGATTTAGGAAAGCTGTTTTTTTTTTTGCTCAGGTGTTTTCAGCTCAGAGTTAAATCATGTATTTGACACGGAGTCTCTTTTTCCTTATTCAATGCCTTTTTATTGTATCCACCCAGAGCAGCATAAACAGCAACCGGTGTCTCCTTTCCCCCGATCCTCAACCGTCCTTCGTAGAATCCCCAGTACATTCTATTGCCAAGGTAATTACGATGGCAGCACCGAAGGACTCACGCTAACTACAACATAACACATCTTCCCCTCTTAATAAATAAATAAAAAAACATAAAATAACTATATACATTTACATAAAAACACACATAATATAGGACTTACAGAACAATTCATGGAAATAGTTCTAATCACGGTTCTGAAGATATAGATGAAGTATAACTTTAGCACACAAAATCCCTGAGATGTCTAGGATATGTGCAGCTCCTTCCACTCCTTCTTACTCCTACATTCACATCTACATCAGGCCCAGCATCATGTTTATCCAACAACAACTTGGAACACTTGGCTAGTCGCGACATGCTCCAAACTTCTCCACCTTCTAGAACAACAACATTCTTCTTTACTTCTATAATCTTCTTCGGTCCAATATATTTAGATTCTCCTTTAGGACACCACACAGGTTTCTTAATAAACACCAAATCACCCTCACACCAACTCTTCTGACGTACACAACGCCTCTCATCAAAACGCTTCTTATACTTTGTCTGGTTTGCAATTACTCTAGTTCGAATATTCCTTAAGTCATTGAACTTTGCTCTAACTTGAGTTTTAGGATGCAACCACGAAGGATTTAGCTTTGAGCCTGCTAATCTACCCTTTAAAATACGAAACGGAGACATACCAGTAACAATATTTGGTGCATTCCTGTGGGCCCATAACTTCTCCCTCAACACAGTTTTTAATGGAAATTTATTTTCCAGAGCTACTTGAACACTTGCCTTCACCAACTGATTCATTTTCTCAACCAACCCGTTAGCTTGGGGTGCATAAAGTGCTGTGCGAAAATGAGAGATTGCCAAATTCTTAAGAAAATCCTTCATTTCTGAAGAAGTGAACTGAACACCATTATCAGTCACTATCACTCTGGGAATCCCTTCACAGGCAAACACATCAGTCAAAAAATCTATCACAGTTTTGGTGGTAACAGAGTGTACACAACTAGCAGTGACCCATTTAGAAGTGTAATCAACAAGGACAATCACAAATCTTTCATTGTATGGTAACATTTCAAAAGGTCCCACCAAATCCAAACCCAATTTGACCCATGGTTCATCAGGAATGGAAACTGGAGATAAAGGGGCAGTCCGAATTACCCTGGATTTTGTCATTTCCAGCACACTGTAAACAGTCCTTCACAACAACCTCAACCTGTTTATCTAAACCCGGCCACCAATAACACTCTCTGATACTAGCTTTTGTGAGATTCCTACCTAGATGTCCCTAATGACCTAAATTAAACAGCTTTTCACGTAAACTAGAAGGAGGAATTAACCTATTATTCCTGAACAAATTGCCATCGATGATACTCAACTCATCCCTAACATTCCAAAAAACTTTGGTATCTTCATGACAATCACTCAAACATGGCCACCCTTGAACCACATATTCCACGACCACTCTTAAAACCGGGTCTTTACTACATTCTCTATCCCATTCCACTTTGTCTAGAGCAGATTCCTTGATCCACAACACCGGAACTTGCTCATCAAAACTACAATCAACCACTGGTAGTCTAGACAGGAAATCAGCAGTAATATTCTTCTTTCCAGGATAATACTCCGCTAAATAATTAAAGTCTAACAGGCTCTCCACCCAACGCTTGATGCGTGGTTTCGTATTCTCAATGTTTCGGCAGGTGAATAACTGTACTAAGGGTTTGTGATCACTCCTGAGTACAAAAGGTAAACCCCATAAGTAATATTTGAAATGATTTATAGCCCAGGTGCAAGCCAATGCTTCACGCTCAATCACAGAATACCGTTCTTCTTGACTTTTAAGAGAACGCAATGCAAACGCCACTACTCTTTCTTCTCCATCCACATGTTGCGAGAGAACTGCACCAAGGCCTTTCAAACTAGCATCAGTGGATAAAAATGTTTTGCGCTTAACATCAAAATGGCCTAAAGTGGGCATCTTTCCTATGTCATTTTTCACAGCATTAAAGGCCTCCTAACACTGTGGAGTCCACTCATACTTCACACCCTTCTTCAGGATCCTTCTTAATGGTTGCACAATACTCGCAAAATTCTTGACAAATTTAGAGTAGTACTCTGCAAGACCAAGAAACGATCGTACTTGATCTTTATCTACCGGTATTGGTACTGACATAATTGATCTCGCTAACTCTAATTTTGGTTTAATACCATCTCCAGAGATAGTGTGACCAAGAAAAGAAACAGTTCCAACTCTAAATTTACATTTCTCCTTCTTTACAGTCAACCCATTTTCTCTCAACCTCATAAGAACAGCCCTAAGCATAGTATCATGCTTGACGGTGTCTTTGCCGTAAACAAGAATGTTGTCCTGGAAAAACAAAACAGAATCAAGATTTTTAAGTACCTCCTTCATAATTCTCTGAAAACAAGCAGCAGCAGATGCCAAACCAAAAGGCATTCTAACATATCTGAAAGCCCCCAGAGGAGTAACAAAAGAAGTAAGATGTCTTGAATCTTCATCAAGCAGAATCTGATGATACGCTGCAGAGAGATCCAAAACACTGAATACATTAGCCCCAGTTAACATGGTCAAAGTCTCATTAATATTAGGCAACGGCTGGCGGTCTACCCAAATGCATTGATTGAGACCTCGAAGGACCACACATAATCAGATTTTTTTTTCCATTATCTTTGGGAACCAAAACTATGGGTGCTAACCACTCTGAAGCTTCAACCTCTTCTATAACACCCAAACCTAACAATCTGTCAAGCTCTTCTTGCAAGGGCTGCAACATCAGGAGGGGCACCTTCCTCACTTTGAATACAGCTGGACTGGCACTGGATTTTAATATGATTTTATGTTTGAAATTTTTCAGTAATCCCAGCCCATCATTAAAGACCTCTGGGAAATTTCTTACAATTCCTTCATCATCACCCAAATTAGAAACAGAAAGAACCTGGTCAGGAGTGTTAGGGTTCAAAACGATTCCTAAATCTCTTTGATGGCGCTACCCCAACAAATTGTTGCCACGTAAACCTTTCCAACCGTTTCACGCCCTTTAAATTCTATCGTCATCACAGAGTATCCAATAAGATCAATTTTCTGTCCACCATATCCAATAGGATCGATGTCAGGTGGAGTTAGTTCAATCTTTTCACCTGCAAAGATCCTTTCCTAATTCTTGTCCCCAATTAGCGTAAACGGGGATCCTGAATCAGCAAGTACTGGAACAGTTTTCCCATCAATACCAATATCACATTTTGGCATTACTAGCTCATTTTCACTGCACTGTTGATTAGTATAATCAACATGCAAAATCATCTGTTGTGCGCTTGTTGACTCGCTGACTATATTCACTTTTGAACTTTTGAAAACTTTCGCTAAATGCCCCCTTTTTCCACAATTCCTGCAATTTACATTTCTAGCAAAGCATTTTGGGTTATTAGCCAAATGACCAACATTGCCACACTTGTAACATCTGACATTGCCTTTCTCTACGGTATCATTACTAATTTTTGCTTTACTGGACACCTTCTGCACAAAGTCACATTCCTGAACACAATCACAGGAAGAACTCGGAAATGCAGATTCAGTATGGATGCCATGACTGAGACCTGCACCCTTCATCTCCTTGGCCCATAAAATGGCATGTTCCATGCTCTCAGCGATGATCTGAGCTTCCTGCAAGGTTGAGTTCTTAGCCAGTAGTTTTTCTTGGACCCTAGGGTTGTTAGTACAACGCACAAGTTGGTCACGTATTAAGGAGTCCGTGAGTTCAGCAAAGTCACATGTTTGAGCCAACGTCTTGAGTGAAGCAATGTAGTTGCCAACCCTTTCATCTTTAGCTTGCACTCTCATAAGAAACTTGTGTCTTTCCATAACAACATTTATGCAACCACCAAAATGTTTTTTGAGCATCATAAGTGACATGTCATAAACATCTCTAGGTTCACCCTCAGCTGTACCAATAGTTATCAAATCAAGGCTATCATAAATATTCCGTCCCTCCACTCATAAATTGTGTAATAAAATGCCTTGTTTTCTTGCAGGTGAAAATTTCTCTCCACCAATACCAATTAAGTATGAGTCAAATACATTTATACATTTTTTCTATGGTAGAATTGGTTTGCCTCGTTCAGATAAGAATTGTGGAGGCTGAGACATGCTGAGGAGAGGCTGGTGAGTCATTATTGATAATAAAAGGATATAAAATGTAGGTAAAACTGTCCGGTAAAAGATTCTTTCGTTGTACTTCCTGAATGTGCCAAAGTTCTCGTTATGTTAGCACACTAGTCTATATTCACTTCCTGTCGTAAAAGAATTTCCTGTAAAAACTATGTTTCATGAATATCAGTGAGAGCAGGATTCACCAGAATACAGTAAGTTTATGCTGCAAAAAATGTAATAATCATCAGGCAGCCACAGTCAGAGATGAAGAAAGTAGCCGTAGTAGGTTTAAAAACAGTACGAGGTGCGTGCGTGTACTGTAGAGCACATCACCTATCACTGAAGAAAAACGCGTTGCTCAGCTGCCATTTTCAAAAGCTGAAAGTAGTTGTAAAGAAAAATCCAAGAAAGTGCTCGCGTCTTAACCTGAAGAAAATGCGCGTTGTTCACAGACAGCTGTGCTTAGAGAGGTGCCCGCGTGTTTTGTAAAACACATTGTTCGTTTTTAAATGAATGCGCATATTTCAACAAAACGCATTACAACCAATCAGCTGTTACGGTCAGCTGTTATTCTACACAGTTGTATGCTTAAGAATATATGCGCGTCGGAAAGCAGAATACGTTGCTGACAATCAGCTGTTACGATCAGCTGTCGTTCCGAACCACCGAAACAGTCCGAAATGCACACCTCTCAAATATCACACACAAAATCTTAAAATGTCACCAAAATCACGTGGGTCCGATAAAGGGTGGATGCGACTCGTCGCCACTTGACACAGTCTCTTTTTCCTTATTCAATGCCTTTTTATTGTATCCACCCAGAGCAGCATAAACAGCAACCGGTGTCTCCTTTCCCCCGATCCTCAACCGTCCTTCATAGAATCCCCAGTACATTCTATTGCCAAGGTAATTACGATGGCAGCACCGAAGGACTCACGCTAACTACAACATAACAGTATTTCAATAAGGGGTTTTGGCAATAAACTTGTACAGAGGCTCCAAGTATCATGCTGCCTTCTTCGCTTCTTTTGGAAACCAGTGCATCCATCTTCTAACTTTCTACCATCAATACGTTTTGGGGGCCATGGCCATAATCTCTCTCTTGTCTTCATTATATTTGGCTGTAAGACAATTGTTTTCTTTCTCTACGGTAATATGTTGTAGCAACTGTGCTACTTCAGAAGCAAGCAAGCGAGTAGCCAGAGTCCTCAAATCCCTTGCCTCTTACTAATGTATTGTGCGCTGCCCATAATACCCCTTTCAAAATCTTTACCCATTGCTTAGATCTTCTTGTCTGAGGACTAGTGATAACATGAACTACTTTGAGATCTGTGGGTCCTACCATACAACAACTGAGCACTGTGACTCATGACTGGCATTGCAATAGAGTCCAGGAATAGGTCTTTTCAGTTATATGTTAGTTTTAGAAACAAAGGTCAATAATTCTCCTGCTTTTTGATTCAGATCTAAAATGGGAGTACAAGCCAACATATCACTAAAGCACTGAACTGCCCACAATACAAGATCCCAGAGATTTTTCATTTACATTTTTTCAACATACCTACTGACACTTTCTCTAACTGAATGTTAACACTTAAAAGCCATCACCTTTATTCCTCCTAACTATTCTCGAACACACTTCAAGTGAAAGACAGGCACATATTACTTGGTTACTTTATGTGGTGCACTCACGCCAAAATCGAGGGCCAGTTCCCATTATATGTCCATTATGTGCCTTTTTGGTACAGGGGACTATGGCCCTCATTCCGACCCTGGCGGTCTATCGCGAATGACGGAAGCACCGCCAACAGGCTGGCGGTGCTTCATTCGTCATTCTGACCGCGGCGGTAAAGCCGCAGTCGCCCAGCCGGGTCCGGCGGTTTCCCGCCGGATTTCCCCCGGCTGGGACAATCCTCCAGGGCAGCGCTGCAAGCAGCGCTGCCCTGGGGATTCCGACCCCCTTCCCGCCAGCCTGTTTCTGGCGGTTTACACCGCCAGGAAGAGGCTGGCGGGAACGGGTGTCCTGGGGCCCCTGGCATGGGCAGTGCAGGGGCCCCCTAACAGGGCCCCAGCCTGCTTTTCACTGTCTGCCTAGCAGACAGTGAAAAGCGCGACGGGTGCAACTGCACCCGTCGCACACCTGCAACACCGCCGGCTCCATTCGGAGCCGGCTTCAGTGTTGCAGGCCGCCTTCCCGCTGGGCCGGCAGGCGCTATGCCCGCCGGCCCAGCGGGAAGGTCGGAATGGCCCCAGCGGTCTTTTGACCGCGGGGCGGCCAAATGGCGGTTCCCGTCAGGCGGGCGGCGACCGCCGCCCGCCGGGGTCAGAATGACCCCCTGTATCTCAAAATCTAGCAGTTGATGCTGTAGAGTTTTTCAGGTGGCTGAACACTCACAGGTACTGAGGATATCCACAGTAAGATACAGTGGCACTAGTAGCTACTGGCCACTGGTCTAGATGTGAGAAAGTGTGAATCCAATTTCAAGCTGCAATATGTCTGGAATCATTACTGCTAGACCAAAAATTCTAACGGCTCTTGATTCAAGACAACCTCCTCCAGTCAATGGAAATATTAGTACCCTATGGGCATGACAGGAGTCACGTTGAGGCACCCTTCTCTAACTTATGAGTTACTTACCTTCGGTAAGGCTTTTTCTGGTGGAAACTCAGTGTAACTGCCTCTTCCTCACCTTAAGAATATCCCTAGGTGCCTGACTGGATCTGGAAGCTTTCAGAGTCATGTTCCCACGTGCTGCTAGGTTGCATCACACAGCTCCACACTGCCTTTTTTCGACCTAGACGTGACAAAGCTCAGCCACATAAGAGTACTACCCCTGCCTGCTGACGTAAGTTCTCGCTTGACTCTTTCTGTGCTCTTGGAAGTGGAGCACAAAAAACAATGGGAGATTTCAGTGTGCAGATCTCCAATATGGGACCTTTTAGATGGTAAAACAAGAGACCAATCCACAGCATGGAGAGATGGGAGCCCAGTGAGCAATCTGCAGATAGACAGAGTGGTCACCAGAAAGTGTGTTACCAACGGTAAGTCGCTTGTTCTTCTGATGGATACAGCAAACTGCAGTTTCCTCACCTTTAGAGTAGAAGCCAAAGCACTACCTCCCAAGATAGCAGGTCTGTGAAGTGGGCTCAGACTAAAAAAGTTCTGCAGGACCAAATGGGTAAAATGCCCTTCCAGTTGGACTCTGTCATCAAGGCAGTAGTAATTCATGGGTGTAGCACTGATGCACATCGTGGTTTGGCAGAGATCCAGAACAGGTTCACAGTGGTGGCAGCTTTGATCATTAAATTGGCCCTAAGTCCTTCTGAAGGCCAATACATAGCAGATCTAAATGCAAAGAACTATCCATCTTGACAGAGTGCTTTTCAGCACCAGTTTACATTCTTTAACTTTAGAGAAACCTACAAAAAGCTATTGCCCAGGCAATGGTCACTGGTGGGATTGATGTAAAAGTTCAGTGCTCTTTTGGGGTCCAATCAATGGAGTCTCTCCTCTTCTTTTGAGGGATGAGGAGGGGCAATAAACATTAGGAGGGTGACGAATTGCCCACCATTACAATTTTAGGCAAGAAGATTACTCTGGTCCTCAATACCAGTTTGTCTAGGGAAAGGTAATATAAGGCTGTACCAAGAGACCCTAGAGCTTACTTGTGCGATGAGCTGAAGTGGTCACAATGAGGAAAATGTATTTGAGCATCAAAAGATGTAACAAGCAACATAGCCACAAAGACGACCTCAACAACCTCAGGAGATAGAATGAACACAGTCAACTGCCACTGATCAAACTTTACACACGGAGGTGTGGATTGCACATGTTTGGGTACAAAACCCTGCCCAGCTGCTGAAACTGAAAATCTCTGCCCAGCTGCTGCAACTGAAGATCCTCACAAAGTGGTAGACTGATCGAGGGACAGACGATCATTTCCAGAACTCCTAGGTATTAGAATTTCCTGGCACATTCCGAAACCACTAGGATGACTAGGCCAGAGCTGTTTCTGATGTGCTTAAGAACTTGGGGCAGGAGAGGCAGAGGCAAAAAGAGGAAAAGGCATCCTGTGCTTCTCTCTAGCCTGAATGCATCTCCTAGAGAGCGTGAACTTGGGAACTCCTACGTGCAGAATTTTTTCACTGCCTGTTCTCAACAGTCATGCAAATCCAGCAGTGGCTCTCCCTATATCACAAGATGCCATGCTCCACCTTGGGATGTAACCACCGTTTGTGATCCACCATGTATCGCCAGCTGAGCTCAACTGCCCTGATGTTTAAAGATCCTGCCCAGTGGTTCACAACTGAGGACATACCCTGACTCTCCAGCCATCTCAAGAGGCACAGTGCCTTTTGGCACAGGACCCAGTACCACGATCCACCCTGCTTGCTACAGTCCTGGACTTATTGTGAAGGAGGGAATGCCCTCAATTGATCCTTGCTCAGAACAGCTCATATATCTGTAGGTGGCCTAGGACTGATTGTTGTAACCCCACCTTAAACAGCCAGTTGTCAAAGTAGGGAGAAACCGGTAACCAACAACTGCAGCAACCATGGCCATCACTTCCGTGAACACCTGAGAGTCACTGGCAAGGTCGAAAGGGAGCATGGAAAAATAAAAATGTTGCTGCCCTACGATGAACTGGCGGTAGCGTCTGTATGGCTACAGGATAGGTTCATGAAAGTAAGTGCTTTGCAGGTCCAAGGGAACCATCCAGTCATCTGGATTCGGGCAAGGCAGAAATTGGGCTCGTGTGAGCACTTTGAATTTCTCATTGATCAGGAAGGCATTTGATCAGGAAGGCATTTATAAGGCAATGTCCTAAAATAGAACGGAGCCCTCCATCTTTCTTCGGCATGAGGAAATAGCAGGAGCAAGATCCTGTTCCTACTTCCAAGGCTGGCACCCTCTCAATGGTCACTTTGGCTAGTAATATCCTGCACCTCTGATAGTAAGGTGGATAGGTGCTCCTTTGAAAACAGCTCTGATGTAGGATAAAGCTGTGGTGAATCGGAAAGAAATAGGAGCCCCTGCTTGATGATCTGGAGGCCTCATCTCTTGGATGGGATGGACAGCCACCCTGGTGAAAATATCTGATTCTGCCTACCACATGGTAGTTGTGTGTCACTAAGGGCAAATGAAAGCTGTTTGGAGACTGATGCTGCAGGGGCAGAGGTCTGAGAAGAACGTTGTCTCTGGTGACCTTTGTGATGGCTGTTTGATACTGTGAAGGGACTGAGGTAACTTTTGCAGTGGTGGCGGGTTCTGGTGTTGTATATATGCCAGCCTTCTGGAGTAGCCCTGGAGATATCAACACTGATGGGGAAATTGACGAGCACGGCTGAAAAGGCCTAAGGAACGCAAAGAGGCTTTAAATGGTTTTCAGGCACAATCAGCCTTTTTGCCAAATAGGCAGGACCCATCAAACGACATATCCGTAGGGGATGCTGCACATCTCCAGGAAAACCAGTGGATGGTAACCACACATGCCGGTGAAGCACCACACTCATGTCCACTGCTTAGTCCTTAATGCAAACCTTATGAATTTTCACAAAAAATGCACACACTTGTGCATCCAGCAGCTGGGCTCATTTAATTTATTAATCAAAATCTCAATCTCACTGATATTCTATGTGGTCATAATAGGTACCGAATCCCAATGCATTTTGGGCCATTTACTCATTTATCATGGGATAAAATCTCTAAAAGAAAAACAGAAATGTGTAATTTTAAACATCCCCAGAACATGAACACAAGATCAAAAATAATTATGTTTATCAAGAGAAAACAAGTTTCAATCCCCTTCAAATCGCAGCCTGGAGGAGTTGTGGGAAATCTACTGAGATTTACTTTTCTGGTGGAAGCCTGGGCCACAAAACTCTCAGTAGTATGATGCGGTCTAAGAAAACTTTGGCTGCCAGATGCCAGTCTGTGACATCTGGTCACTTGCCTGTTTACTAGGGGTCAAGAACAAGGCTTAGACCAAGTACCCATAAGGGTGTCCATTAAATGGAAATAAGGGCTCTGATGAGACAGTCCCAGGGTGCAGAACCACAGTAAGCACATTTGTCTTGGCATCAACAGAAGGCAGCAGCAGCTCTAGAACCCCAGCCACACACCTTATCATTATGGCAAATGAAGCACCCACATCTGTTGAGGATCCAAGGGGCAAACTCAACCCTATAACTGGGGAAGTATCAAGATCAATGGCCTCATACATCTCTATGTACATAGTGTCATAATCATAGTGTGGGAGGAATGAGATGCATCGTCCCCATCATTATTCTAATGTAGTGGCAACTTCTGGTCAGAAAGTGAGCCAAGAAAGCCTCTGAGTAAGTGGCCTTTGCATATGAAGTGTTTAGTCTGAATCATGGCAGGAACTGGGTTTTAAAGCACGAGCTTGGTCGAGGACGAGATGGATTCGGTCAGAGTCATATACCAAAATCAGCATGGGGTCGACATCTGGCACCGGCGATGTAGGGACAGACGAATGTCTTGGAGTTTGAATGGAAGTCAGCATCAGAGTTGATGCAGAATCAGAGGTGTGTTTTAGGGGGTCAAACAGTGCAGAGGACAGTTTTGCTGGCAGTAACCCGACTGAAAGCCCCTGCAATTCCTTGAGTATCAAAAACAAGCAGAGTGGCATACTTAAAGGTTTTGATCTGCTGCTGCATCACCAATGGCACAGGTATCTTGGAGTGCATCAGGGTGAATTTTGGAATCGGCTCCTCAACCAGGAATCAAGAGCAAGACCGAGTGGCACCTTCACCTTCTCCCAAATTCTCTCTAAGCAGAGAGTAGCATGATGGGGTTGAGCCCCACTTTGACTTCTTATGCTTCTTTTCCAATTTAGATTTCAACTTACCAGACAACTTCAACTGCAAAGAAGACCTGGCGTGGGAAACTGCCTCAACAGCAGGAACGGGTCTGCGCCCTTGACTTGGTGCAGGACTTACACGAGGTCTGTGACTTTGTTCGATGTTCTGCAACATAAAGTTTTATTTCATGGTGCTGTGTGTCCTCCAGGTGCCTGAGGGCACATTATTCACACATTTTGGAGCTGTGCCCCAAACCTACATTTGTTTCTGACAGTCATGGCACAGCTCGAACCCTGGAGTATTTGGTGGGGACAATGCCCTTTGGATATTGGATAAAGAGAGTTGAAAGGATTTGTCAACTGAGTAGAGCTCTGGATCTGCATTTAAAGACGCAGAAAGGAAGGAACTGACGTCAGAGCACAAGGGTGGCACATATACAGTGCCACTCTGTCTCTTCCTGGCGGAACAAGGACAACGCAGCACCACATGGCACCACCTGCAGTGCACTGGAGCTCAGCTCTGAAACATTCAGTATCCAGATAAGCACCTGGTGAATATTCTAAAGGTGATTAAACTGCGGTTAGAAGTATCCATCAGAAAAATGACACAAATTGGAAGGTTTCCTTTTTAATGTGGAAAGAAAGCAAGAAGCATAGTCAACTTTGTATTGATATAAATTAGCAAGATCAGTAAACAATTCCATGCATTGTTGACAGCTGAATATTTACTAAGAAAGGACATTCCTCCTATTTAATGGTCATCAATAATTATTAAATAAAGATGACCGTATTGTCATTCCTTAGGATCCACAGGTAGGACTATGAAGGCCGCTGGGAGTGCAAAACCTATTACGGTAACATAGTTCATATTGTTAGGTCATGCAGAAGAATGAAGTGAATTTCAGATGAGCTGCTTGAGAGATTAACCTTGTGGACCCTCAGAAGTTTTAGTCGGAGCAATTTTGAGAACAAAAAGAAGGTCATGTGGCACATCTGAAAAGACACAAAACACATACAGTAGACTACTGGTTAGTGTCTCTACTTCACTTAGCTTTGTCTGGGAAAATCCGCTGAAAGGAAGACCTGGACTGTCTAATTTTGAAGATATTTAGTCATGTTATGTTACTTAGTCTTATTAAGAACTATTTAGTAATTGTGTATTTAGGTAACTGTGTGAACGTGTGGTGGTGTTTTTGCGTGAGAAATCTTTCCTTGTTTCATTTGTTTTTCTGATGCCTCTCGTCGCCACTTCACGTATCTACTAGTTGTTGTGTTGTATACCATCATTCAGTAATATAGCTGCATGGTTTGTAAAATTCAGAAATAAAGTGTAAGCATCAAAGTAAATTCAGAATTACATTATCCCTAATAAAGTTTAAACGGTCTACATTGTCATATGCATCAATGTCTGGAAGTGAGTTTGTCTCTCACTGACGCTCTATTTTCTCTTAATGTACTACAGTTCTCTCTATTTGCACTGGGTGAATTACATTTGCTCCTTTATATTATTTGATGTCCCTGTTTCGCTAGAACTACATTTGAAAAAATGAAAATAATCTAATAATTAATAAACTACATTGTTCGCATTGATATGTTATAAGTCCATAGTTATATCTGGAAACCCTGTGTATTGTGAGGGCTAAAGTGTGCAGCTCTATGCCTTGTATCGCCCATCGGGTGCAGAAGGTTTATGCTGCATCTTTTGGCAGAAAACAAATATTTGTTGAACACAGTAGGATTAATTAATTGTCTAGATAAAACTCAACCTGAGTATCCTCCTTTTCATTATGTGCCACGATGCACTACTGAAATAATCCTGACCTTTCGGATGGAACACTGGTGGCAAACAATCCAACTGCCAGCAGTTTTTCAGCTTTCATTTCGTGAATGTTGTCAAAGACAACATACACTCTTGATATGAAAATATCCAAGAAGCTGAGCCTGCATCCACACACACCAAGTTTAGATGGCAGAACAACATTTGCCATCAGTTTTTTAATTCCAGAAAGTTACTTTCCTAAACAGTGCAATGGGTCTCTATGGCTGACTGGAAGAAAAAGATTGAACCTCCTATTTGTGGATGTAAGTTGGCAACCTCAGACCCAAATCTACTTGCCATCTTTCAAAGATAAAAAAAATCTCGGAACCTGGGTAGCTCTGAACCATACTAACCAGAACAAATTCAATACAGACATGCGGATCCAATGAGATAATGTCTCAAAACACATGAAAACAAAATATTTGCAGTAAAAACGTTAACTTGTGAATAAACATCAATGCAGTAAAAAAACATGAATAAAGAAATTACCTTAAATACAAGTTCTTTCAGTCTGTCGGAATATCTCTGGTTTAGTACCAAAGCATAGAGGATATCAGCATTACCAGGTTCAAACAGTAAAAGGAAAAGTTGGTCTCGAGATGGGCTGGCTTGGAGAAGACTCAATAGCACCTCCAGAATGCCGCACAGCTACAAGATGAAAACAGAATCTTTTTACAGTCATTTTATACAGTACATATACCAACAAATGGGTAATTTCTCTATGTCAAGGGGAAGACTTTGAGGCTTGGGGACTCACACCACTAAGGAAGCCCATTGTGCTCATAATAACGTGGCAAGTAATTATGTAATTAACATATCAAATTAATAACCAATAGTCAATTGAAGTTAGTCACATGTGATTTAGGTTTAAAGGAAAAGATCTGTCTATTTCCAAAAGAAAGCTGTCTACCAGATACATATTAAATGTAGTTAAGCTGGAGCTGATGAAGTTCTTGGTTTAGGGCCCAGTCATTTTCCTTCATGCTCCTAAGAACTAAAAGAGTGGGCCAAGCATATAGATCTACTCTGGCGTGCAACCAATACGTCTTTACAACAAAAGGCAAAAACTAAAGCTCAGGAGGGTGGAAGTGTACACAAGCAGGGAGTCACACGCTTTGCATGAGAGATCCTAATATCTATGTACATTCACAGTATCAGATTCACTTAGAAACATATGCCAAAGCCACGTAAATTCACTTCTAGTTTGAAAATATGAGTGAATTCGACCAGATGATAGCACAATGTGTATCAATGAATTAAGGAGCATTCCTTTGCATGAATGGAGTCATGAACTCTGGTGATCATTCAACTCCACTGGCACCCAAATCAGGCACTATCCCACTTAAATTGATTCCTACTCTTTCTAATCATGCCTTCGTACAAAATGTGTCTGACTGCACAGAGCCCTAAAGTGTTGGATGATGATGTTAGCTCATAAAATGATCAAATAAATAAATAAACAAAAATGCCAGAGTTAAATGTCAAACTACTTCCACTTGCATCCCTTATACAGCTGCAAACCTATCACCACTTTCCAAACCACAGATTTTGTGCACAAACACTCACAAGTCTGTTTCCCAAGGCCAAAATTTAAACTTGGTTTGTAGGATCCCAGTAAACAAACTATTAGGGGGGGTTGTGCAAGCCAGGACACAAATCCATGTTTCCCCCTCTACCCAATGGCTTCAAGGCACCTGATGAAGAACGAGCAAGTTTACAACACCCCTTCTTTTTTTTAAATTCAGAGTCAGTCATGTTCAAAACAACATTATTGCAGATATAATTGCCAACTAGCACCAGAGAAAATAAATCACAATATATTACCCAGACTGCAAAGTTAACCGACAGCATATAGACAAAAGAAAAATGGCAAAGACAAAAGGATAGCAAACCAACCGATGGTTAATACACAGAGCTAATCCTCGTTAGAGCAAACCTAGATTCTCTGAAAATGTTTAACTGCTTTGGGGCCTCTGGCTTTTGAAACAGCTAGCTCAAATTTAAATATTTAGCAGATAAGCACCCACCACTTTATACCTTTGAGGGGAAAGGGCTATCCATGCACAACCGAGCTGTAGTAAGTACAATAGACATCAGTGAACTGCAGCTAGGTTTGTTCTCGATTGTATGAGCCAGCATAACCCCCCTAACATAACTGAAAATTGAATACGACATATGATATTGATAGTTGAACCACTTCTGCCCAGACTTCCTGAAGTGCCTAGCAAGTAGCAAACATGTGCACTATTTCTACTGCAAAGGCTCCACACTTAGGTCAGCAGGTTTTATCCGAACCTTCTCTTAGGGACCATTTTGAGATCCTTTCAGGAGTACAGCACAGCATGCAAATGGTCTTAAACTGCTGTAGCTTTAAACGTACAGAGTGAACAGAGCGATCAATAATCTCCATAGCATCCAAGATCTCTTCTGGCCAAATCTCAGAATTAACCCCCTTACTCTATTTGGAAGCCAGCAATTAGCTATCATTGGTATTATAGGTGTCAAAGATCTGATATATTGCACTAATTAACGCCTTACCGGGTGCCCTGTATTAGTGAGTAAGAATATCAGAATCTTTAAGAGTTATGTCATCCTTACTCCTGCGCAGAACATAATACCGCAGCTGTAGATATTTACAATATATTTGGTGAGGGAGATCGTAAGAAGTCCAATGAGAAGCAAACGTCAAAACTTATTACTGTTGTACAATTGTCCAACAGTTGTGACCCCTGCCCTTGCCCACGCCTTGCCAAAAGTGTCATGGAAAATATAGGAAAACACTGGATTTCCCCAAAGTGGCGTATATCTGTGCAGAGCAGATAGGAAGTAGTTAGTACAGATTTCCCTCCAAATGCGAATAATATCATTAATACACTTGAACCGGACCCATCAGTAGTAACCGGGATCGGAGAGTCTTAGAAGGATAAGCTTGGCATCTGGCCTCAAAGCCAGTTTTTAGCCCAAAATAGAGAGATCCTGGTCGTGCCCAGTAGACACATTTTGTATGCAGCCAGCAAAAGCTGCCCAAAAGTTACGCTTTAAATAGGGAAGGTGGAACTCGACCTGTTTATATGCCATTTTCAGAAAATGGATGGCACGCATAGCTCGTCTATAGCCCAATAGAAAGCTACCAGTAACATACCCAAGGCACTTAAAAAAAGGAAACTAGACCCCGAAGTAGGATGGCTGGAAAGAATTTGGACACAACAATCATTTTTATAATGTTACAGCGGCCTACTATACTAACAGGAAGTCGATTCCATGAATGTAGTTTAACGGTGTCTGACTGCAAAGGAGATCAATAGTTAAGTATGAAGATCATCTCGGCTACTCACTCGGACTCCTAAATAAGTGGATGTTGCAACTGTTCCCAGGATTTGACTTGTCGGCTGGAAATTGAGCAACACAATTGTTTTGGTTAAGTTTCATTTATACCCAGAAATGCTCCCAAACCCACTGGTCACATTGGAGACTGGACCAACAGCAGCCAGTGGTTCTGAGGTAAAAATGGCCATCTCGTCAGAATAAGCTCAAACTTTAAGCTCAAAAGCATTAGCTAGCACTGGCTGTATCCCTTGGTTGAGTAGGAGAGACTTCAAAATATACACAGCGAATAGAAGATGAGAAAGTGGGCACCCTTGCCGGTTCCCCTAAAAATACTGAATAAAGGCGAGGAATTACCAACATAAGCTAATTTGGACATAGGGTTTCTGTAAAGAGAGTGTATTAGTAAATCTTCCACCAATGTCAAGGAGCCCCATTGTTGCCCACAAGAAGTCCCAATTAACCCAGTCGAAGGCCTTCTCCGCATCTAATAAAGTCATGGCAACCCTTTTACCCATTCTTTCGGGGACATCATATACAGCAATCGCCGTATTTATATGGCTAGTGATGTCCCTGTCGGGTACAAAACAAACCACGCTGCTGTGATGAGACAAAGTCCTAAATAAACGGACCCAGCTGAGTAGCTAATATGTGTGTAAAACTCTTTCCATCTAAATTAATCAGGGAACTGTGCCAGTATAAGCCCCTATACTCTGCGGCTTGTCTTTTTTAATAAAGACAGCAATGTTGGTAAGGTTCAACGAGGCTGGTATTTCTACTCCGTTATTAGAACATTGGAATGTTGGTAGCTCCATTGGAAACAATGGAGTGCTCTTGGCTTTTACTGGCTGGTAAAAGTCCGGAGCATCAACATTCCAATGTTCTTTGTTCACAGCAACAGCTGTGAACAAAGGCCTCGCGGAGCACGAGGGGATTTTAATTTTGTGAGAATTTTTTTATATTTATTGGAACATTCTGCCTTCTAGTGGCAGAATGTTCTAATAGCCTTATAGCCCTTCCTAGCTGGTCTATTCCAGCCATTAAAGTCCTGCTCCCTTGGAGTGGGCCTTTAATGGCCAATACAGCCCGCTACAGCGGGCTCTAAGTCTATATCGATGTGACCTATCAAAGGCATAAATTACAGTAGAAGTATCAACAAATACTTTATCATATTCAAGTGGTATAGCATCCGCCCCGGCCGTCTTTCCAGAAGGCAAGGCCTTATGGCGTCGTCTACTTCAGACTCCAAAATGTCACCTTGTAAATCCAATACCTGGCTATCTTCCAAGTGCTGTAGACAACATCCCTGCAGGTATTCAAAAAGCTCAGACATATTGATTTGTTGAGTCTTTCTGTAAACATCTTGGTAAAAAGAGTGAATTGCTCTGCAATAGCATGTGAGCTGGTATAATCATTGCCTTTAATTCTTTGAATAACGCATCTTGATCTTTTCTCTGAAATCTGGTGGGCTAATATTCAACCAACATTCTCCATATACTCGTACTGAAGTGCTTTATTCTTCTGATAGTTAGCAGCAACCTTTTCCCTAAATCCCCAATCTAAAAGACATCGGTCTGCTATTAGCTCCAAGTAAAGAGCCAGTTCCCCTGGGTCTCTGGTTAAAATTGCATGAGCATGCAGAAGCTCTAGTTCCCTTATTCGTCAGTGCAGCTTAACTACCCCCTCCTGTTGTGACTTATTTTTTATTTAGGATAAACTGCAAAGTGACTCCACATACAAATGCCTTTATGGTGCCCCACACAGCTGGCGGAGAGGCTGTTCCAGTATTTACCTTTAGGATCGCCGTAAGCAGCCCAGACAAATAGGTTTGATATGCTGGGTGGAGAGGATGTGACGAGGAAACATGAAATGACAACTTTCCCTTCTGCCAGCAGCCGCCGGGAGGGTGAGCCGTAGTGGATTGTGTTCAGAGGTAATCTTGGAAAAGACTTCCATATGTGCCCCTTGAGCAAGCCGTGACCCAGCAAAGATCCTAGAATATTGCTTATCAGGGGAGGAATATAAAGTATACCCCAGTCTAGTATGGTAGGGAGCCCTCCACACTTCAAATAGACCATGCAATCTGGCAATTTCTAGGATGGATGCCCGTCTTAACTATTCGCTGATGAGCGGAGTGATTAGTAGTGTCTATCCATAATCCATTATGCAATTTAATTCACCCAGCAATTGAATTCACCCATGCACATAAAGAAATAATTAATAAAGCGTAATCACCTGCAAATAAGAATGCTGTCCTCATCATGAATGAAGACCTGACAAACTAATCAATCACGACACATGATGAAAAAAATATAAAACTATGGGTCTCAATTATGAATAACACAGAAGGTCGATGAGGTTTACCACCCAAAATAAGATGAGCTCGGAGCTGATCTTAAAATGAACAAAATAATCTAGCTTCTGCAGTTTAAACCTTTGGTTACTGGTGTCAATTAAGATTTGAGACAGAATCCTGAATTATTTTGCCCTATGCCACTTGACTGAAACTGAAAGGCATCTTTTGGCAAGTGATGTTTCTAATACATGGCAGTAAATTTTAATAGAGGATGTATTTGTTAGATGCTGAAAAAGTACTGCTAGTTACTTCTAGTAGCATTTACCCTGGAAATATTTTCTCATCACTTTGGTCACATGTAACAGCAAAGCTGCTAAGCAGTAATCCCGTCTGAATGTTAATCAGGGTATAGTGGAAATGTATAGCTGACCGGAATTTTTATACAATAAGAGCTCATTAATTTAATTTTGTCGTATTTTCGAAATCATTACTTGAGCAATTATGTTTTAATATACAAAGATCTTATCTTGTGGACTACATGAAGGCTATAACTTTTGGTAAAGTTCTAACGTTATTTAAACACCATGTTAAAATACTTTTCCCTAGGAACACTTTCTTCTAAGCAAAACAACCCTTGCTCTAAAGCCAAATATCATCTGCTTTATTTTCCACGATATGCAACCATTTGTTGAATGAAGTAAAACACTTTTATTGGACTTCCCTGCTCTTGCAGTATGCACAAGATGATTGTTCCTAACCACTGAAGAAAAAACTCCAGTCAACCCATCTTGTTTTGAGGTAGCACTGAGGAACATGACAGACATTTAGGGCCTGATTAAGAGCTTAGTGGATGGTATTTCATCACGAATGAGACAGGTATACGCGTTATTACAGGTGCATCAAGAAATAATTAACTCAATAAGACGGAGGGGGAAAATCAGACCCTTCGTTTTTTCAAATCTTTGGGACTTTGAACAAACATCATTGTGCGTTCAAATATTAAAGGCTTTCCTACCAGTTTTTCACCATGGAGACCCAAAAATATTTTTATTAATTAAATTTGCCAACCGAATACTACAAAAGGATGACCATTTAAAAAAAGGAATCTTCACTATTTATAGGCAAACTCACCTGTTCTTCTTCACTGGTAGCTGCAATGTATGCCATGATGCTCTGTATTTCCTCTGCTGATGCACCTTTGCTCAAAAAATACTTGATTAGTCCATATAAGGATGTCCTTATCGTGGTCAAATCATCAATAGACAAGTCACTCTCCTTGCTGTTTCTTGAAGAGCAAATAAAAAGTCTCATTGCAAGGAACAAAGTGTGAAAAAATAGTATTTCTCATAACAGAAAAGATAACATTAAGCAACATCCTGTTGCTATATCATAAAATAAAGAGTAGTGCAGTTTCAAGAATAAGGTACAAAATTATCTAAACCATAGGCCAAGATTAGCTTAAAAAAAATAATTATTATTAATGACAACAAAAGTTCACTGTTGCAAGGCACAAGAGCTTGTAAACAATTCTGAACAAAATCAATATACAAAGCTACAGAAGCTTTTGCCTCCAAGTGCAAGCCAAGAGCTTTACACTTTGGGGTGTTGCGAATGCAGTTAAGAGTTATATATGTGCCATTATAGTTAGACACAATTTGTTTTCAAAATTAGGAATGCCTCTTTCAAAAGAAATATGTTTTAACAATAACGATTTGAAGTAAATAAAGAAAGCAAACATGCCATTACCCAAAGGCCTCATACAGTTGATCAAAATAATGAGTCCATAAAAGGGGTCCAAAAACATGAGGCCGTTGAAAAGTGGAGAAAAGTTTTTAGGATTTTTTAGGATTCTTTAAAGAGAGAATATTTACATTGTCCCGTAGGTGAGCTCAGCAAGATGTCAACAGCCAACCAGCCCACAAACAAATGGAGGGGCTCCTCAAGAGACTGGTCCAGCTCTGTTTGCTCATGCTCACTCATAAATTTGCACTCAGTGGAATAACTTGTTCCACATACGTGATCACACTCAGTGAATATTAACTGCTAAATATGCTGCACAGTGTAGACTCATGATTCCACCACAGTTGTAAAATAATCAATGATTCTCAATCAGATTCTTTTGACTAATGCATGAAATCTGGTCAAAGGTTACAGAAACATTATTAAGTGGGTTTGGTAGGAATTTGAAGTCAACATTGGGATGTTTGTGGGATATTATGTGGCAGAACTAATTCAGAATATTGCATTTCACAGTGCAGGGCTGCAGATTAATGTCTCAAAGGCAGATCACACCGAACATGAATGACAACTGGGAGCCATGAACATAAAGATGAATTCACAAATATGATAAAATTGAATGGGGCTTAAGTTGTTTTCCCATTTTATTTAACATAATGCTGAGACTGAATCATATCTGTCTAGGGATCAGATTGTTTTGATCTACAGTGAAGAGAGCCGATGATATGGCAAGGACAATTCATCTGTACTTAATACTGGTTAACAGAGCAAAAAAGGTAGTGAAGTGTGTTTATGTTGCTTGAATAAGGATCTGAGATTTCAGCAGCAATTGTGTCAGCGAATCTTCTTTATTAGAGTACCAAAGCAGTAGATTGTCTTAAACATCCAAGAAAAGGTGATGGGTATATAACTAAGTTCCAGTCCACTCTGAACATGTAGCCAAAACATGCTTGCCAATAGAGCACAGATTTGAGAAATTCCCAAACCACAACTGAGCATTGTAAATCAGGCTATAGACTATATGTAGAGCTGTTGAATTCAATCGCAAAACGTGTTGTCAACTTGATTTTATTTCAAGGATTGTTATGTGCTTATATATTTGGATGGTCACTGAACTAGTTTCATATTTGTTTGTTATTTGTCCATAAGGAAGGTGAGTGTTGCAACAGATGGCCTTGCATAAAGATGGCCTGAAAGTTTAACTGTAGATTGCAGGAGACAAATACCCATTGAATTAAATTTGCCAGTAAGTGTTCAAACTCACTGATATGTGGCTACTTTGATGGAACTTATCTACTTAAAATAAAAGGCAGGGCAGAAGGAATTACGTAAGACAACTATTGGGGCAGTCTCATTAAAAAAAAAAAATACTCCTTACCTGGGAATCACAGGACGCAGTAGAACCGGACCCTACATTGGACTAGAACAACTCAAAGAGGAATACAGGAGTTTGCAATGTAACAAAACTAGAACACTATACAGCACAAAACAGTAGGATATATGAAATGGGGAACAGGGCTGGTAAAAAGGCTATCCTGGCTGGCCAAGAGAGACAAAAGTCAGTTGTGGTTACATGGGATACGTACGGAAAATGGCATCCAAGTGAAGTCCGCTCAGGAAAGTGCTCAAGTCTTTGTACAGTACCTAGGGAAATTGTATGTGACCCGTATGGGAAATAGATCACAGAGAGACCTACATAACTTCATAAATGATATTCCAGTCACCACACTAGGCAGAAGGAGCCTAGATAACAATCTGCAAGAGGGGGAGATTTCAGAGGTCCTGACCCAGCTTAAGTGTGGGAAATCTCCAGATTCCAATGGCCTACCACCGGAGTTCTTTAAATCTGTACATACACAATCTTTGAAATGTTGTATCAATCTAGGACCAAGGGAACAGTCCCCGGTGACTTTCAACAATCCCACTTTGTTTAAATTCATAAAGTGATAGTATCAGACAAGCTGATAATCCGCTTAAATACTGAAACCAAAATCCGGGCCAAGGTTCTGGTAAACCGCTTGATGAAGGTGATCGATGGCTTGATAACCCCAGATCAATCAGGCTTCATGCCCTGTAAATCCACAAAACACAACCTCCGGTGACTGTTTGACTGCATGGGAAGGAGAGGAGATATATGGGAGCCGGCTGCGTTCCTGGCATTGAATGCTGAAAAGTCATTTGGTTCCCTGGAGTGGCTATATCTCAGGGTGCTACTCCAGTGGCTAGGCTTTGGCCCGTCATTCTTGGCCTGAAAGTGGCTGCTGTACCGAGACCGACTGGCCGGGTCCTTTGCAGGAATCTACATGAGCTGGACAAAATCCAATGCATTTCCACTCACAGATAGGAGGCCTAAGGAGGATGGGACATGCCCCCTTGAGACAAGAGGGGTTTTCAATACCCAGGGATCTACTTGACAGCAGAACCGCAATTGTTCCATGACCGTCCTTGATGGCAGACCGCCGAGCTATACCTGGGATAAGGGATACCTGCAACACTTAAATGGTAGAGGGCGGCCCTTGGACCTCCCGCATCCAACGGCAATAGTCATAAAGATATGGGTGAAGGTAATCCGTGAAGTAGGATGTGAAGGCAGGCTAACTCTAGAAACAGCGGTTTGGGACATGGCAGTCTGGCCGGGTCTGCGACAGATAGGTGGCAATAGGATCTATTGTGTGTTTCCAAACTGGGAGACATATGGACCACAGGGGGAATTATGCCCTTTAGGGAACTAAGGGATCAGTATCAATTGGCTGGGAGTCAACTCCTGTAGTACCTGCTGATCAGATCCATTCTGCAACAAGCGATAGGTTTGCATCCTGAAATAGCAGGAGAAAATCCGCTGGAATTTAGGGTTCTGGGCATCCCATAGAATAATTAACAATTGTCAATCCCCATCACTCGCTCTCAGAGACAAATGAGAAAAAGACCATTAGGTACCCCAGCAAAGTTGAAAGTTGCACAAGTTTCCGACTGATTCATTTGAAATTGCTGCATAGGGATATGTTACGAGGACCCAACTGCATGCTATGGGCAAAATTCCAATGGAGAAAGAGCGAAGAGCAGGTGACATTAATGTACACAGTATGGGCATGCACAAGGGTCTGTCACTTTTGGACAGGGATACAGCATAAGCTCACACTGGCAATTGAGGAACCAATTCACCTTACTCCCCAAGTAGTGATGCTGAAAATTTGGGGGGATACGATCCTGCTCCTTTTGCGCAATAGTGCGCTGGTGATAGCTCAAGAAGATAATACATTATTGGGAGAGGACCACAGTTCTGATGATTAGGCAACGGATGCTTAACATAGACTGGTGCTAACAGGCAGAGGAATCGATTTACAAAGCTACGGGATGCCACCACAAATCTGTCAAGTTATGGAGACCCTGGCAAGGAAAAGTAGATGACCTACACCCAGGACCGGAGGCCCACCTGGGGAAGCTAAGCCCCCACATCAATGTGGAATAGAGTTGGGAAACCCCACTAGGGACGTGATGATGGTCCACAGCAGGAGAGGATGGACTTTGAAATGGATGCCGAATCACACCACAGACATATATTTTTGTATTACTGGTTATCGTTTGGTAGCCATAACATTAGGGGTATTGGTTGTGTGTGTGTATGTATTACATTGTTTTTCTCTAAAAAGCAATAAAATAGATTTGAAAAAAATGCAACCTCCAAGACAAAAACTGGCGAGGGAAAGCTTCAAGGGACTCAAAGGGGGGGTGGGGTCCAATGAGCCTAGTGAGGACTACGTTAAGGTTCCAGGTGGGGATTTACCCAGGAAGGGGGGGTTGCCTTCTCAAGTACTTCCATAAGTGCTTCAATGACTGGGACTCTGAATAGTGAAGAATGTTCCCTGTTCTGGAGGTATGCTGCTACCACAGCCAAATATAAGCCAATGGTAAGTGTAAGACAGTCCAGAGCATAATAAATGAAGTAAGTAGAAGACAATATTTTGCACTGCAGACTTGAGTGAATCTATGAGTTTAGAGAGACAACTGTGGACAATCCCTTTACACTCTGCTGCATAGCAGGCCAAGGTGGGATGGTGGGCCTCTTTAACAATGTACATGGTCTCAACTGGTAAATTGAGATTCCTCTCAACTCTGGAGCCTCAGGAGCCATATCGTTAGGTTGAGCTGCCTGGGATTAGGATGCCAGACTGTGTCTTGGTGTTGAGTGAGAATGTCCGCCATTTGGGAGACTTCTCGTGAGGGACTACGGACAACTCAAGGTTGGCATCATAGGGGTCTACGTGTTGAGTACCACTCTCCCCATAGGATGAATGTGTTGAGACGAGGAGGATTATGTGCTAGTGGAAGAAGGGGAGGAGATGGAGTTGGTAGAGGTGTTCGAGAAGGAGGAAGAGGAGCAGGAGGATGAGGATGAGGAATTGGAGGTAAAGCAGGTCGAGAGGGCAGAAAACTGGTGCCTCTATCCCGATGTTTCTTCGGCATGAGAGATGGAGGAGGCTCCAATACCAGCTGCTCCTCAAAGGTAAACTTCCTCTTATGAGGAAGGGTCTTCTGCACTTTTGGTGGTGGTTTTGCTGTTAATTTCCCTGAGTGAGGGGGAATAAACAACCTTGTTTGCCATGTGTCCAACTCCTCTTGAAGATGTTGTAGAATCTGCTGTTCCCGGCCATCAGAGTCTGCTGTGGAAGGTTTACTGGGCACCAAAGGCTGTTTGGCTTCGAAGCCGGTTTCAATGTTGACCGTAGTTTTAGCTCCAAAGAGCCCATTGGTATTGGTGCGGATACCCCTTACGTCGTTGAGAGAGCTGTCGGCGTCGAGGCAAGCCAGAGTTTGAGCACCTGGCTCCGCGCTGGGGGATGGAGTCCGAGTCGGCTCCGAGGCCTTATGGTGGTGACAGCCAAGGCTGGGATCTAGTGGCAGACCAGGAGGCTGTGTCTCCGATTGAGGACACAACAACTGACCACTGGAGAGAGGGTGGGTGACTTGTTGGTAGGAGCTGGTACTCATAGCCAACGATCTCGAAAGCTCAGGATGGCCTTTTTAGACTGAAAGGCTAGGGAGGTGGAGCAAGAGGTCTTGTAGTTCTTCAGCGACAAGCAGAGGTGCAGACCGAGTGTTGATCTGTCCCTTATGTACTTAGAATGGCACTATGGACAGTAATGAAAGGGTATTTTTCCATCAGAGTCTGCTCATTCTCGAGGGCGAAGCCTGATGGAACAGGCCCAAGGGGAGTGAGACCCCGACCAGGGTTCTGATGAAGACAGAGATGCAGATTTAATGGAAACACCATGACAGAAACAATATAAACTGCAAAGAAAAACAATTATCTCTATCTGACAGGAGAGGAAGACTCAAGACGCCCCCATGCCCAATGCCATGCAACACTAACTCAGAGTCCCGGCAATGCATGTCAGACCCTGATGGTGGAAGAAAACAACCTAAACGAAAGACTTCTTACAAAAACAAGCTGTACATGTTGGAGCCCAACACTAGATGGCAGGAGTATGTAGAGCATGTGTATCTACAGTTACACGTCCCACAAACATATCGTTTATTAAAAAAAACAATGAGCAATCTTGATAAGACCTACATTAAATTAAAGAAAAATATTTTTAGATGGATTTCCTACAATTATGGGTCCTTCTCTCCCAGGCACTTGAAGTACAACTGCACAAAGTATTACTGTTCTAAAGAAGTGTCATATCACTGCATGTGAAAAAAGGAAAGGTAATTGTGACATGCTAATCTGAAAAGTGAAGGAACGTTGGAGAAATGTGAATGTGACAGTGTTGTTCTGAGGTGCAAGAGGTTTAATGCAATCGAAATTCCTGAAATATAAGGGAAGAAGCAAGCAGATTTTGCTGTCACGAAAACTCACATTAGAATTGACATGGTACATTTACTTCAATTTGCAAGGAAAAGGGAATGTTAACTGTGCACAGCAGTTGGTAGTTTAAGTCAACACAGTGACCCTAGAAATGAGAAAGGCCTAAACAAGTGTGCACCTGGTTATTTTTCAAGTTGTCTGATAGATGAGAATAGGATAAAAGTACAATAACAAAAAATTATTTATTATTGTAGTGTGTGCCACAGGTTCTGCCACTTAGTAGCACAGTGCAGAGGTCTTCTTATTACCCAGTTCAGGGATACAACATTTATTATCCTTGAAATCTTCCAAAACAAGATTATCAACTTGCATTTTAAACACAGAGCTCAAGAGTAAGGGGGTCATTCTGACCCCGGCGGGCGGCGGGAGCCGCCCGCCTGGAGGGAGCCGCCATATGGCCGCTCCGCGGTCAAAAGACCGCGAGGCCATTCTGCCTTTCCCGCTGGGCTGGCGGGCGACCGCCAGAAGGCCGCCCGCCAGCCCAGCGGGAAACCCCTCCCCACGAGGAAGCCGGCTCCGAATGGAGCCGGCGGAGTGGGTATGTGCGACGGGTGCAGTGGCACCCGTCGCGTATTTCAGTGTCTGCAAAGCAGACACTGAAATACAAAGTGGGGCCCTCTTACGGGGGCCCCTGCAGTGCCCATGGCCCCACAACACCCCATACCGCCATCCTGTTCCTGGCGGGCGACCCGCCAGGAACAGGATGGCGGTATGGGGTGTCAGAATCCCCATGGCGGCGCAGCTTGATTCTGCAGTACAGTGGAAAACCGGCGGGAGACCGCCGGTTTTCCTGTTCTGACCGCGGCTGAACCGCCGCGGTCAGAATGTCCTGAGGAGCACCGCCAGCCTGTTGGCGGTGCTCCCGCATCCCCGGCCCCGGCGGTCCTTGACCGCCGGGGTCGGAATGACCCCCTAAGTGTTTAACCCACTGAGCGAACTTACTCGCAGACAGAACTGTGAAGGGTTTTAAGTTTCATAGCTAAACATTAATCCTCTATCCAAATGTAAACCAGTTTCTGGTGTGCCAAATGCGCCCCGCATTTTAAATCCACACATTCCCAAACCTGTTTCAGTTTTGAAGCTTATATTCAGTATTTTCACCCTCATGCTTTCTATGCTATATCAGGAAACAAAAAATCGTCATCTGTTGGTGCCTGTGCTACTGTTTTGAATGCTCCAACAATGCATATCCATTTGGGTTCTGAAAAATAATTTTGTGAAGTGTGGCTCTAATTTTATTTGCAGACCACAAAAAGAATACTATGTCAACAGCAAAAGAGCATTCATGTTACCTCAATGTGTAGACCACTGACCTTTCAGATAATTGCCCTTTATTATTTAGGTATGATAACTACCCTGAAAGAGACCTGTGGAGCCAAAAGCTATCAATAAAAATAACCTAATATCACTTTCACCCTTGCAAGACCACTTTGTTTGAAGTTTGGGTCTTTGCTAAAGAAAGGGTACTGTCCTTTCTAAAGTGCAAAGTGAAATGCAACATCAGAGTCAGAGCAATCACAGTACATGCATCATATTAATCAACGCACCAACAATGTTGTTAAAAGGTCATACCCATAATAAATTCTTATCGTGTCTAGCAGAAACTGGACTCCATATTTCTTCCTGAACAGCTTCCTGCTGTCTTTGATGATGGTTGAAAGGTACTGTATGTGCCCTGAAATACAACGATCTTACAGTGAGTAACAGGGCTAGCGGTCACCAGTACTATCAGCTAAAGGTAATTTAATCTATAATGCAAACTCTGACAAACGCAAAAGTGTTTATAGTGTTGCTCCTACCTTTAGAAGAAACTGCAAATGTTTCTCATTTTCATTCCTCCCCATCTCTGAAAATATCTCTAGTAATACCTACCTCTATAGGATACGCAGAGGGAAACTTAGAGCTTGCCATCTACTTACAAAGGGTGCAAACGTCTCTTGGTTAGAAACAGTCTGATGTGAAAGCCTGCAAATACAAATTATTTAAGGATGCCAGATGTGTCCTGCATCCGTGTCAGATACTATTCAGGGGTTACGGGGCAAGCAAGGACTTCAACCTCAGCTTCCACTGTTGAGGTCCAGTTTACCTCTGATGTCCTGGGGTCCACTCTTTGATGGCTCTGCAAAGTGGGCCAAGTACAACCTCTTCAGCACTTGACTCTAAGTGGCAGCAATGATGAGTGATCACAGACCTTTCAGGGAGGAAGTGTGAGAGTGCTTAACTTTAGCACTCAAAAAGCACACATTAGTATAATAAATGGCTGTCCTTTCAAGTGTCTGACTTTCAAGAATAAAAATACTCTAATGCGAACAATACGTAAATACTACACATATGAAAATGTAAAGATGCAATTTAGTGTCTTGGCACTGGAGTACGTCTGCACCTCTTCTCACTTTTAGTCCCATCTCCTCGCCTTGGTCCAGGCGGTTCCCCTTCTGATTCAATATCCAGTGCAAATAGGCGCAGGTGCAGGTTAGCAAAAAAAACAGAATACACTGTTCCTAGTAGAGGAGAACGCAGAGCAACCCTTAGGTTAGAAGCTAATGCCCTCACACATCCCATCGGATGTCATGCTTCATCATCGGGCAAGCTCCTCGTCAGACCGGCGCTGCAATGTCTGATGGGCACCCCTGAACGGGGGCTCTTTGCCGGAGATCTTTTTCTCAGTAGCACTGTGCCGAAAAAAGATGTCAAGTGGATAGTGCTCCTATTCCAGGCACCACGTAAGCGAGGAGAGAGAAGAAATGGAAAAAAGAAGGTTAAAATTGACTCAAAACCCTAGCAGAACATCAAATTTTAATGGACAAAAGAGGGTGATGCCCAAGATAAAGACAAGGGGGAGAGTGAGGGATGAGATAATGCTCAAACCACTCTCGCGCTATACCTAGAGATATGGGTTGGGGAATGAACCTAAACCCTAAGGCAAAGGGTCGACATGTTTCGCGTCTGAACGGTCCCAAGGGATCCAACGACACTTCATCAGGACCAGCAAATCAAACAAAATATCATAATAAGGTACGAGTTGTCTAAACCGTCAGTCATATTAAACTCCAGTCACTTACAATAAGGCTGCACTTCAAGCTAGTCAAAAGTAAGGGTCATCCGTCCCAACGAGAGGATCAGGTGTCATACTAAAACACAAGCCCAGAGGAGAGTAATGATATTCAAAGTTGTAGCCCCTCAGCCCAGGACCTACCCGCGGCCGTGTTCCTGCATTGATGTGCAGGTTATCCTTGCCCTGTATTTGTTACTGAGCATCATAGTATTTAATTTGGTTCACTGTTTCTCACCCAACGAAGTATATCAGTCCGTGATTGGTCGGCACTCTCAGGTGACTTCCATTCGCTCTCCCTCTTCTGGACTGGGTTAAGTTCACATTGTATAAAAGTGACACTCCGCACAACTCCTTACCAAATAATTACTTTATTCTTCAAGGTAAACATCCCATCACCCACGATATAATCCCAGAGGTAGCTCCCTCCTTCAGCTCCTCTCATGATCAGCTCTACAACAATCTCCACCCACAACATTCCTCCCTGAGGTATACACATTCCGTTACATCATCAAAACAATAACTACAACAGACCAGAGTATGAGCTGGCAGTTCTTCTCGGGCTGCTTGATGGTCTAGTCAGAGATGATGCTTAGGGTAGAGCGTGATCTCTTACAGATTTTCTGGCAGGTGCTTGGTGCAGATACACACAGGCCGGACTCGAGCAGGAGGTAAGGACTCAAACAGGTCTCATTGACTGGATGAGGAGCACGGCTTGGCTCACTCTAAGGTTTCAGGTGGCACCGCAGCTTCATAATTTGGGCACAGCAGCTCAGGTCATGCCACAGCTTCATGATTCCGGCACATCAGTTCAGGTCACACCGCAGCATCACAATTCAAGAAAGGAAATGAAGTGGTGATTCTGGAACCCGCTGACAGTGCGGCACGCAGGTGGCACTCCGGAGTCTGTCTTCTACAAAAAAACAATCTAGGGGCAGGATACTCTCTCACTCCACTTTGAAAGTCACTACACCTGTGGGCTGGCAGGCTCCATCCCTCCATCAGCAGGTAGGCTGGCTTCTAGGCGCTTCAGGTGAACTGCTCTTTAGCAAGGCCTAGACTCATGTGATGACCCCTCATTTTTGGAAAGCTATCTTTCAGCAGACATGAGCTTTGATTGCACAACAGTCCTCAAAGTACTCTGCAGAGCACTCCCTTCCTTGGTGAACTTGGAAAGAAACATCAGTGGGTTCCACATTTACACAAAAAAATCTGCAATTTCTGAACCAGTTTGAGTTGGTTCTCCTTTCATGTGTTATTTCTAGGCTAATCTCAAGTCACAGTCTTTGTGCAGAGTGTTCTCATAGCAGAGTAGTACCCAGGCTGGAGTATCCACAACAGAGACACAAAGATGTGTCAGCCTACAGGCTGTAATCAACCAATCTGAAAGTGTTCAGAGAACGAGAAAAGGCTGGGCTTAACCCAAGAGGTCCAGTTTCACCCTGCACAGGAAAGCCTGCAGTCCTACTCTTCTCCCCTGAACATCTAGCACATGGCAGTTCTTCAGAAAGACTCATCTGCAATTCTTTATTCAGTAACAGTGAAACGGCTTTCACTTTACTGTCTAGTTCTCCTTCCTCCAGCTTCAGGAATGTCATCAATACACCTTCCCTTTCTGGGAAAACAATCTAACCTCCATCTTGCGCAAAGGGTCAGGCCATCAGCATCCAAAATAAATCCCACAGTCCTCCATAATTATGGTTCACTCACAGATTTTCTGGCAGGTACTATGCAAGTACCATCCATGCTACTCACAAAAATATGCACAACATGCAATATTTTACTTAAGTGGGCAACTAGACCACCTAAACCCATGATAGCAACAATAGTCCACTGCCTGTACATTTAGGGCATGCTTGGTGAAACAAAGAGTGGAAAGTGGTGCAAGTAATATATTCATTTGTCAAAAACACATTGCAAATAAAATAACAAGCATATAAAATGAGCTGCCAGATGCACACCCCTCGGTCAGCCTCAACTCCCATTTTTGGCCACTGCATACGTTCTTGTGATCTAAAATAAGTGACAGTGCTGGCCACTGCACATACCAGCTCAAATTAAGCACCGACACCCCCTATACACTAAAGGAGGAGTTTGCTGCAAAACTGTAAGTAAGCTATCCCAGCTACTGATTTTGGGTCATTATTAGAGCTTAGAAACAGAGAAAACTAGTTGATCATCTAATCTCAATGTAGTTGAACATGCAGGTCAGTCTGGCTTGCTACATCTACACACACAATCATCTTGCTGCAGGAGGATGAGGTGTTTATCATGTGAAAAATGTGCGCACAATTATAAGACAATAACAGAGCTCCCGTGCGTCCCAAAATCAGATGACGTTTGGGGGTGGGGGGGAACTACCATTAAATCCATTGATCTATACAGTTGGCATTTCAGAAGTAGATTTGTTATGGAGTACAACTAATCATCAAAGAGGGAGAAAGCCCAGAAAGCTAGCTCTGCATTCAAACACATGCTGCAGCCTGCCAAGCACGGATGTAAGGCGTCTTTAGTCAAGGAGTCAGGATGTCTTGTGGGGTGAAACTGGGTCATGCTGCAAAGCAGGAGGAGCAAAAACCTAAGTAGAAAATGGGGTAATGCTTACTGCCATCACTGAGCGTATTAGCTATGTGACTGTTTTCAGGGACTGGTTGCTTCCAAGCCATTTCTTCCTCCTCCCTCCGTGCCTTTCTCCTCTCCATCACCCCAGAAAGAAGCATGTGTGGAACAGCTTGCAATAGTGATATTTTGGAGTAGCCAACCACAGCCGACTACCTCTCTCACACAGCTACCCAGCTGCATGGTGTCATGTGTGACACCGTCATCATTGCCTGGATATTAGCCAACATCACTTTGTATACCA
The DNA here is from genome assembly GCF_031143425.1 of Pleurodeles waltl. Lineage (NCBI taxonomy): Eukaryota > Metazoa > Chordata > Amphibia > Caudata > Salamandridae > Pleurodeles > Pleurodeles waltl. The sequence continues at coordinate 1,896,633,741 of NC_090440.1, forward strand.
GCTTCTGCAGTTTCACTTTTCGAAATGGACAACCCTACGCATGCCCACCTCAACTAACTGAATTGTGAAGTAAAGAAAGTCTGAAAGCAAAGAGAAAGACAGCAAGGGTTAGATCAAAGTAGAAAGTGAGAGAAAAACAAAAAAAAGGACGAGAGAAGATGAAAAGGGTGAGCGATAGGAGGTGGTAACAGATCAAAACAGGGGGAAGGAACATATTGGGGGTTTGTAAATGTCTGAGAGCAAAGCACAGAGTGAGAGAAGAGGATGGGAGAAAGGGAACAAAGCCTGTGGGTTACAGAAAGCAAATGAGAATAACAGTATTAGGATGAATAAAAATAAAGGAAGTACTTTAAACATAGACTGCTTGTTTTTCTCAGCCAAAAAATAGGAAGCTGGATTTTTGGTAGGGGGAAACGTTTGTCTAGCATTTCAGGTCAAACTATGGCATGTAGAGCTGGAGAAATAAATGTCACTTGAGCACTACAAAAACAGCTGTAAATTGGGATGTTGCCATCTCCGATATGTTTTCAAGAAAGTTGGCAACCCTACCTCAGTTTTATGATGAAAGCGAAAGAAGAGTAGGGAAGGACCTCTTCTACTAGGTTCTGTTGCTAGTATCCCTTTTTAAAAAGTTTCATTGAACAAGTTACTTACCTCTGGTAATATCTTATCTGGTAGAGACATTCTAGTTGCAGATTAGTTACCTTGTGAATTTTTCCCCAGGCATCAGTCTGGATCAGGACATTTTTCTTGAGCAGAACTCCGGCACAGCGTTAGGTGGCGTCGATCAGCTCCGCAGCCGTTGTCAGTGGCGTCCGCACCAGGTATGACATCACGGGTCTTACATAAGTGCCACCGACGCGCTGATATCAGTTTCTTTTCACAACTTTCGATGCCAGAAGTGCAGAGTCATGAGGAACACTGACCACTGGTGCATCAAAAGGGCCCGGAAAAAGGGGAGTCCCTGTCCCTAGAAATCAGTTTGCAGAGCGGGGAGGATGGGTGGGTCAGTAAGGAATCTGCAACTAGAATATGTCTCTACCAGATAAGGATTACCTAAGGTAAGTAACTTGTTCATGTGATAAAGACTTCTAGTTGCAGTTTTCTTAACTTATGAATAGATACCCACGGAAACTCATCCCAGGAAGTCAGTCTGCAAACCAAGAACAAACTAAATCCTGCAGGACCGAATGGACAAAGCACCCGTCCCTACAGACCTGACTGTCCAGGCAGTAGTGTTTGGTGAATGTGTGCAAGGAAGCCCACATTGCTGTCTGACAGATTTCCAGGACTGGAACGCTGCATGCTAATGCAGTAGTCACACCTGTAGCTCAAGTAGGATGGGCACGGAAACTTTCAGGTGGTTACTTCTTGGCCAGTGCGTAGCACATTTTATTACAAAGTATTGGGAAATGGTCCGTTTCTGTACTGCCCGACCTTTCTATTCACCAACATAACTGACAAAGAGTTGATCATCCATCCGGAACTCTTTTGTATGATCAAAGTAGAACACCAACACTCTTTTTGGGTTCAGGGGGTGGAGTCTCTCTTAGAAGGATGTGGGATGAAATGGTGTGACCACTTTTGGCAAAAGGTAAGCCCTAGTGCAAAGCACCACTTTGTCAGGGTAGATTGAAAGGCAGGGTGGCTTAGATGACAACGCCTGCAGCTCACTCACCCGATGGTCAGATGTAATGGCCACAAGGGAGGCTGTTTTCAAAGTGAGAAGCCTGGGAGGACAATTGTAGAGAGGTTCAAAGGGAGCACACATCTGCAATGTCAAAACCAAATTCAAATCCCATTTAGCCATAATGAATGGAGATAGAGGAAACATATGAATAAGGCTTTAAGGAACCTATTTACAATTGGAGAATTAAACAAGGAAGGTTAATCAGGCAACCTCAAAAATGCAGAGATAGCAGATAAGTAACCTTTGAGAGTGTCCATAGCAGAGCCCTACTGGACCAAAGAAAGTATAAACAAGAGAACCTCAGAAAGAGGAGCAGAAAGGGGGTCAACAGACTTGCCTGTGCACCATGCTACAAATTTCTTCTACCAACAGGCGCATATCATTTTGGATAACGTTACAGACTTCGGGCGGAAGGTCAAAAGCTGTCAACTGCCACTGCACAATCTCCATGCAAGAAGGCGGAAACTGAACAGGTTCGATTGGAGCACCCTCCCCTGCTGCTGTGACAGAAGATCTTCCCGAAGGGGCATTCTGATCAGAGGATCGATGACTATGCTCAGCAGCTCAGGATACCAGACTCTTCGTGCCTAGTCCAGAACCACAAGGATTACTTGAGCCTGGTCGTTCTTGATCTTCTTGAGAAATCTGGACAGAGGTGGCATGGGTGGAAAGGAGTACAGTAAGCCTGAGTTCCACTTGAGACAAAAAGAGTTGTTGAGCGATTGCTGCCTTGGAAACTCCAACGCGCTATACTGCTTACATTGTGCGTACTCTGCAGAGGAGAACAGATCTAACCAACTGCTGAAAGAGACCTTGTACTACCTCCGGATGAAGATGCTATTTGTGATCGACTAGGCATTGTCGGCTGAGTTTGTGTGCTTTGATGTTCAGAGAGCTCACCAGATGTTGAACCATCAAGGAGATGCCCTCATGTTCCAGCCTCGTCCAGAGGCGCAAAGCCTCTTGACAAAGGGTCCATGACCCTACTCTGCCCTGCTTGACGCAGTACCACATGGCAGTGGTGTTTTCCATGAAGACCTGCACTACCTTCCCTTTGAGAGAGGGAAGAAATGCTTTAAACACAAGTCTGACCGCTCGGAACTCCAACAGGTTGATATGAGTCCAGACTCCGCCTGAGACCAGACGCCTCTGATATTTGTCTCTCCCATGTGGCTGCCCCATCCCAGGGGTGATGTATCTGTCACTGCTGTCAGATCTGGTTGGGGAAGAGAGAGGAATTTGCCTCTGGCCCATTCGCGGTTCATTAGCCACCGAAACAGAACCGAAACAGCACTGTGTCCAGAACAGCTCTGATGAAAGGGAGCATCTGAGAGGGAGTCAGGTGTGACTCTGGCACATTTATAGTGAACCCCAGTGAATGCAGGAAGTCCTCTGCAGTCTGGAGGTGGGAGATGACAGCCTGGGGCTAGCCCGCCTTTAACAGCCAGTTGTCGAGGTAGGGGAAGACTGAAACCCCCTGACATGCGCAGATGAGCTGTGACCACCACCAGCACCTTGGTGAACACCTGAGGGGCACTGGTAAGGCCAAAGAGGAGCATGTTGAACCGAAAGTGTTCATGGCCCTCTGAACCGCAAGTAACACTTGTGGGCAGGCAGGTTGGGGATGTGAAAATAGGCAACCTGAAGCCCAACTATACCATACAGTCTCCTGGGTACAGGGCAGATAAAACCTGAGCCAGAGTGAGCATTTTGAACTCCTTCTTGAGAAAGATATTCAGTGACCGAAGGTCTAAGATAGAGCGGAGGCCCTTGTCCTTTTTGGCCACCAGAAAGTAATGGGAATAACAACCACAACCTACTTCAGGTACAGGGACACTCTCTATGGCTCTCTTGGCTAAGAGAGCCATAACTTCCTCTCTGAGAAGTGCCAAGTCATCCTCCGACATCCGATCGTAGCATGGTGGCATAGATGGAGGGGCAGTTTAGAAGAAGAGGGAGTAGCCCCTTCGGACTATCTGCAAAACCCACCTGTCTGAAGTGTTGGACTGCCAGCATAGCAGGTGATGATGGATCCTGCCTCTGACTGGTTCAGGTGGGGAACCATCAGAATAGGAAGGTATGGAGGCAGCTGCACAGGTTTGTGGGGTGGCGGACAGGCCAGACCGCTGGCTCCCTGATCCATGTGGATGGTGGATCCCACGTACCCGGCCACGCAGAGGCTGGATGGCATGCATGGCACTGGGCCTGGAAGGAAACTGACGTGGCTGGGTGCCCCTTCCGTAGCCATGAAAAGGGCAAAAAGCAGACTGAGGGGGATGAGGGGCTGCCACAAAGCCCAAGGACCTGGGTGTAGCATGAGAATCCCTGAAGCGCTCAAGCGCCAAGTCTGCTTTCTCTTTGAAGAGACGGGTGCCATCATAGGAAATGTCCATAAGGTTAGCTTGGAACTCCCCGCAAAAAGCCAGATGTCCTCAACCAGGCATGGAGCATAAGGGCCACTGCTCTGCCTAATGAGTCAGTTGTGTCAAGTCTACATCGGATCGTGACCTTTGCTGCCTCTCTCCCACCAGCACTTGTGCAACAGAATCCCACAGTGTGTGTGAATAACAGCCCAAAAGGCATGCAGTGTTCATGGATCGCAATGCCAGGCCGGAGGAAGAACACATCTTCTTCCCAAGTGTGTCCAGCCTCTTGGATTTCCTAACTGGGGGTGTACAAGGGAACGCACCCTGACAAGTGGAGGCATGAATAACAAAGCTCTCAGGGGTGGGGTGCTGGACTAGGAATCCTGGGTCTCCTGGTGAAGGGCGATGGTGGCGAGCAATAGTCCTATTTGAAGGAGCTCCTGTGCTGGATTTGGACCAAGTACCCAGAAGGATGTCCACAAGGGCTTCATTAAAGGGGAGCAGGGTTTCAGAAGATGATGCCCCAGGCCGAAGCACCTCTTTCAGGAGATTAGTCCTGAGTGCCACCGAAGGCAGCTTAAGGTCCAGGACCTCAGCTTCTCTTCACACCTTCACTGAATATGAAGCACCCACCTCCACTGCCAAGGTAGGGGGAGAGAGCATGCCAATTTCTGGACTGGCTTCACCCCGGTCCGTACGCCAATCCTGGTATTCTAAAGGGTCCCGCAACCTCTCCCCTTCCTCACCGTAATCTAGCCCATAACAATAAGGCTAAGGATCTGACATAGGGGGGAAGGCCTCAGCAGGCACAGGAGTCGGTGGCATACGAGGCCCATTTGGCTCCATGTCGGAGGCTGCAATGAGGACCGGGGTGGCACCACCCGGGGGTGCTGGTGGCTCCAGGAGCATCAACTTCGGAACTGATGCCAGGGTAGGTCGAAGTGGTACGACTGGTACCGATTCGGATCCAGGAACGGTTCCATGGTTGCCCCTCAGAGCCGAGGTCGAAGCTGCCGGTGCCGAACTCAAAGGGGCCCCTTTCCACTCTGTGGGGCATGAAGGCATGTCAGCAGAGTCGGGTGGCCCAAAGATGAGGTGCATGGCCTTACAAAACTCTTTAAGATGGGCAGGGGTCACTCCGGCTCCTGTATGTCAGGGAAGTGCAAAGTTGGCCCAGACACAGGCTCTGCAGATGGAGACCCCGATCGACAACACTCCCTATTCCTCACATTGTCAGCCTACAGACTGGGTGAAGTTGAAGAACCTTTTACTTTTTTTGCCTTCTTCTTATGCCTCGACTTACCCCAACGTCTCGAGGCATTGGAGTGGGCCGAAGATGAAGGGGGGCTCCGCGACTGATTCAGAGACCTTCCTCTCGACTAAGATTGGGACTTATGTGGAGCCGAGTGCCGCCATCAGCTTCAGGGACTGCTCCCTCAAAGCCTTCGGACTCATGACTCGGCACTCGGAGCACAACTTCGGGTTGTGGTCCAGCTCCAGACACCAAAGGCACATGAGGTGCGGATCCATCACCAACATCGGCTGATGACAGGACCAGATGTTGGATGACAGGACCCGCAGGGCTTGGACCCAGTATTCCTAGAGGACCTCCTCGAGTTATACAATTCGAAAAAACGTTGAAAAAAGTCAAATAAGGCCAGGCAAAAATTGACTGAGGGGAAGTTCTCTTCGGATCAGCGCTGTCTGGCGTGGAAAGAAAAGACCTGATGCCAGCGCACCAGGATGGCACCTAGGACCCGTGATGTCATATATCTAGCGTGGATGACGATGGACGCAGAGCCGATCAACACCACCTAATGGCGCACAGGGGGTAAGGCTCAAGAAAAATCTCCGGATCCAGACTGATGCCTGGGGAAAATTCACAAGGTAAGGAACCTGCAACTAGAAGTCTCTATCAGATATAGGTTTACACTGAATTACACACAAAAAGGTATGCATAAAGGTAGAAACAGCACTGTGCATAAAAGTATATAAAAATTAAATAATTGCATGCAGCTTGCTTACATGACCTGTGGTTGAACAAACAAGTGATTTAGTACAGAGTAGTGAGTGGCATATTTCGCAGTATCACATATTCATAATGCTTTCATGACAACAGATACCTTAAGCGCTCAGACCCAGCATAATCTCTGGAGATAAGCACTGAGAGACAGCCATAACCACTTCATTATCCTAATCCATAGATACTGTAATTATAGGTTTTAAAGTAACTATCTTTTACTGAGGATATCTAATACCCCCTCTTTCCTGATAAGAGTAGACACCTTAACATATTTCGAAGTGGAGTAAGGACTGGAGGAAAACCAAGATATGCAGGAGAGTAGTCCTTCAGTGCTTTAGTTTCAAACTTTTTGACTTTTTCACTTGTCACTCATCCACCTCTTTCCTGGTCCCTGACTTTCTTCTTACAGAAGTGCAGAAGAACAAGTTACTTACCCTCAGTAACACTTTTTTTCTGATGGACACCCTGCCTAACTGCAGATTACTTACCTTGTGAATATCCCCAGGCACCAGACTTTATTCGTAAAACTCAAAAGCAGAGCTCATGCCTGATGGTAGGTGGAGCCTTGAGACACAACATCAATGTCGTTCTGCACCAGAAGTGAAGAGTGGGGTACCATATAAACATCACCCATGGGTACTGATGTAAGTTTCTTCAATAAGTTTGTTCGCGTCCTCAGATGCCGAGTCCATGGGTGGACTGGAAGAACTAATGTGCAGATTCCTAAACTGGGACTTTTTTAGATGGATAGCCACACCATTACAAAGGAAGGGGAGGAGGGAGGACAGTGAAGATTCCGTAGTAAGATAGAATATCCACCAGAAAGAGTGTTACTGAAGGTAATAACTTGTTCTTCTGATGGACACTTCTAACATTGGATTCTTCACCTTGTGAATTTATACCAAACAAGTTGATTCCTAGGTGGTGGGTCTATGGAACAGGGCAGACTAAAATGTCCTGAAGGACTAAACAGACTAAGGCCCTCATTAAAACCCTGACGGTCGGTGTTAAAGAGGTGTTAATACTTCCAACAGGCCGGCGGTAAAACAAATGGGAATATGACCCTGGCGTTAACCGCCATCCAAGACCGCCACTTTCACACACCGACCGCCAGGGTGGTAACGGCTGCTTGGCTGGAGACTTTGGTCTCCAGCCCTGCGGCCCCCACAATCCCATCCTCGGGATTACGACCCGGCCTCCCACCATGGTTTTCGTGCCAAACTTACTGCCACGAAAACCATGGCACTGATAGGGGTCTCCCCTGCCACCCTCCCCATCCCCACAGTCCTCCCCATCCTCCCCCCTCCCTCTCCCGCACATATATACACCCGCATGCGCACCCATATACACACATGAACACACGCATACCCACCACCAACCATGCATGCAAACATACATACCCACACACCGCAACACACACCAACATACCTTGTCACACACATGCATTCACAACACAACACTCACAATCCCTCATTCACGCATGCATCCAACGTGACTCACACCCACATGCACGCATTCCAAAACATGGATTCCAAAACATACACCCCCCCCCACATACACACAATACACCCCACCGCCCTCTCTGGTCGGAGAACCCTTCTTACCTGCTTGCAGGGGGTCCTCTGGCTGGAGACGGTCGGCAGCGCTGCTGCTGGCCAGCAGCAGCGTCCACCAACAAAACACCGCCAGTCCGTACCATTAGTCATGATATGGTCGGCAGTGTTTTGCTGGTGTGGCGGTGCTGCTGTCAGCAGCGCCGCCTTACCGCCGCCATTCTGGCGGTATGCCGTCAGCAGTTATGATACACGTAGACGGCTGGTAGCCACAGCGGCGGCATGTTGGCGGCCGTCGCTGTGGCGGTAGTGACCGCCAATGTTGTACTGAGGGCCTAGATGCTGTTCACAGCGGACCTGACCGTCAAGGAAGTAGTGCTTTGTGAACATATACACACAGCTGCCTATTTCAGCAGGAAAGCAGTTTGAGTCCTTAATACTAGTTTGTCTGGAAAAAAATGTGCCTGGACACCTTCAGAAATACCACTTTTAGTTGAAGAGGCACAATGCACAACTGTGCATTGCTACTAAGGGAGTACACATGACGATAGTAGAACCAAATTTATGTCCCAAAGTGGCATCACAAGGGGCTTTGGTGGAAACATATGTTGCAAACATTTAGGGAAGTGCATCTCAACAGGTAATTTGAACAAGGATGGCTGATACAGCAAACGTAAAAAGGCTGAGAGGGCTGACAGGTGACTTTTAAAGTACTCACAGCAAGTCCTTGCTGAACCAAAGCCAAAAAAACAACAATACATCCAACAGGTTTGGCCTGCAACATGTGCACTAAGCCACAAGATTATCCCAGCTATTGGCATGCACTGTTTCCATGGCTGGGTGCGTCGCTGCTAAGATGTCATCAATGACTCAAGGAGGGAAGTCAAAGGAGATTAACTGTTGCCACTCAATAACCCTGTAAGGAAATGCCTCCTTGGCATGGTTGCCCCCTGACTTTTTGCCTTTGCTGATGCTATGTTTACAATTGAAAGTGTGCTGAGGCCTGCTAACCAGGCCCCAGCACCAGTGTTCTTTCCCTAACCTGTACTTTTGTATCCACAATTGGCAGACCCTGGCATCCAGATAAGTCCCTTGTAACTGGTACTTCTGGTACCAAGGGCCCTGATGCCAAGGAAGGTCTCTAAGGGCTGCAGCATGTCTTATGCCACCCTGGAGACCTCTCACTCAGCACAGACGCACTGCTTGCCAGCTTGTGTGTGCTAGTGAGGACAAAACGAGTAAGTCGACATGGCACTCCCCTCAGGGTGCCATGCCAGCCTCTCACTGCCTATGCAGTATAGGTAAGACACCCCTCTAGCAGGCCTTACAGCCCTAAGGCAGGGTGCACTATACCATAGGTGAGGGTACCAGTGCATGAGCATGGTACCCCTACAGTGTCTAAACAAAACCTTAGACATTGTAAGTGCAGGGTAGCCATAAGAGTATATGGTCTGGGAGTCTGTCAAACACGAACTCCACAGCACCATAATGGCTACACTGAAAACTGGGAAGTTTGGTATCAAACTTCTCAGCACAATAAATGCACACTGATGCCAGTGTACATTTTATTGTAAAATACACCACAGAGGGCACCTTAGAGGTGCCCCCTGAAACTTAACCGACTGTCTGTGTAGGCGGACTAGTTCCAGCAGCCTGCCACACCAGAGACATGTTGCTGGCCCCATGGGGAGAGTGCCTTTGTCACTCTGAGGCCAGTAACAAAGCCTGCACTGGGTGGAGATGCTAACACCTCCCCCAGGCAGGAGCTGTGACACCTGGCGGTGAGCCTCAAAGGCTCACCCCTTTGTCACAGCCCAGCAGGGCACTCCAGCTTAGTGGAGTTGCCCGCCCCCTCCGGCCACGGCCCCCACTTTTGGCGGCAAGGCTGGAGGGAACAAAGAAAGCAACAAGGAGGAGTCACTGGCCAGTCAGGACAGCCCCTAAGGTGTCCTGAGCTGAAGTGACTCTAACTTTTAGAAATCCTCCATCTTGCAGATGGAGGATTCCCCCAATAGGGTTAGGATTGTGACCCCCTCCCCTTGGGAGGAGGCACAAAGAGGGTGTACCCACCCTCAGGGCTAGTAGCCATTGGCTACTAACCCCCCAGACCTAAACACGCCCTTAAATTTAGTATTTAAGGGCTACCCTGAACCCTAGAAAATTAGATTCCTGCAACTACAAGAAGGACTGCCTAGCTGAAAACCCCTGCAGAGGAAGACCAGAAGACGACAACTGCCTTGGCTCCAGAAACTCACCGGCCTGTCTCCTGCCTTCCAAAGATCCTGCTCCAGCGACGCCTTCCAAAGGGACCAGCGACCTCGACATCCTCTGAGGACTGCCCCTGCTTCGAAAAGACAAGAAACTCCCGAGGACAGCGGACCTGCTCCAAGAAAGGCTGCAACTTTGTTTCCAGCAGCCTTGAAAGAACCCTGCAAGCTCCCCGCAAGAAGCGTGAGACTTGCAACACTGCACCCGGCGACCCCGACTCGGCTGGTGGAGATCCAACACCTCAGGAGGGACCCCAGGACTACTCTGATACTGTGAGTACCAAAACCTGTCCCCCCTGACCCCCCACAGCGCCGCCTGCAGAGGGAATCCCGAGGCTTCCCCTGACCGCGACTCTTTGAATCCAAAGTCCCGACGCCTGGGAGAGACCCTGCACCCGCAGCCCCCAGGACCTGAAGGACCGGACTTTCACTGGAGAAGTGACCCCCAGGAGTCCCTCTCCCTTGCCCAAGTGGAGGTTTCCCAGAGGAACCCCCCCCTTGCCTGCCTGCAGCGCTGAAGAGATCCCGAGATCTCCCATAGACTAACACTGCGAACCCGACGCTTGTTTCTACACTGCGCCCGGCCGCCCCCGTGCTGCTGAGGGTGAAATTTCTGTGTGGGCTTGTGTCCCCCCCGGTGCCCTACAAAACCCCCCTGGTCTGCCCTCCGAAGACGCGGGTACTTACCTGCAAGCAGACCGGAACCGGGGCACCCCCTTCTCTCCATTCTAGCCTATGTGTTTTGGGCACCACTTTGAACTCTGCACCTGACCGGCCCTGAGCTGCTGGTGTGGTGACTTTGGGGTTGCTCTGAACCCCCAACGGTGGGCTACCTTGGACCAAGAACTGAACCCTGTAAGTGTCTTACTTACCTGGTAAAACTAACAAAAACGTACCTCCCCTAGGAACTGTGAAAATTGCACTGTGTCCACTTTTAAAACAGCTATTTGTCAATAACTTGAAAAGTATACATGCAATTTTTATGATTTAAAGTTCCTAAAGTACTTACCTGCAATACCTTTCGAATGAGATATTACATGTAGAATTTGAACCTGTGGTTCTTAAAATAAACTAAGAAAATATATTTTTCTATACAAAAACCTATTGGCTGGATTTGTCTCTGAGTGTGTGTACCTCATTTATTGCCTATGTGTATGTACAACAAATGCTTAACACTACTCCTTGGATAAGCCTACTGCTCGACCACACTACCACAAAATAGAGCATTAGTATTATCTATTTTTACCACTATTTTACCTCTCAGGGGAACCCTTGGACTCTGTGCATGCTATTCCTTACTTTGAAATAGCACATACAGAGCCAACTTCCTACAAACCCCCTTCGGAGCGCCACAACCAACTCAACAGTCCCCTCTCTGTTAAAAAAAACTAAGGACCCTTCTTCTAATGACAACTTTCGATTAATGGTAGAATTGAAACATTGACATCACATAATGGGTTGTTATTTGATACACTCAGTAGGGAGATCTGTTAGAATAGTGGAGGATTTGTATTTTTCAAATGATGTGACAACTTAAGATGTATCAATGTTTTTATGTTCTGTAGTAAATATTTGCACCACTATGAGCACAGAGCAGCCTGCAGTACGAATAATGTTGGTATAAAACTTTGTTTTGAGAATTTTTTTTTTTTTTACGTAAGGAGAAGTATTGCTGGTATTTAGTAGTGCATTTTTTGCTTATTGAATTATTGTTGATAAATGATAATATGATTCAATAGACATAGATTGATAGAAACCAGCATGCAATAGATATGGGTAGCTGGTTCTGAGAGTGAATCACATAGGATAGCTGTTTGATTTATTTTAGCTCCTTCTCTGGTGCCATTGGTGCTGGCGTTGACATCCAAGGGACCAGCGTAGGTTTCAGCTTTAGACCCAAAGTCGGCTCTGATGCTGGTGTTGGGCCTCAATCAGGTTCAAGAGGCACAGAGGATAGATCCACCAGCGGTAACCCGGTTGGAGGCCCCTATCGATCAATGGGGCTATAATGCGCACCAGCGGGAGCAGGAAACATGTAAACATGTCAAAGACGCAAAGCATAGCCTGTCAAAAGGCTTCAATCTGCTGCAATGTCAACAACGGACACAGGAACATGGAGCGCATCAGGACCAAAGTTGGAATCGGCTACTCAGTGGAAAAGGAACAAGACCTGGAAACACAGGGACACCGTCCTGCCTTCTATGGAGAACAAGAGTGCTGGGAAGAGGACAAGACACTTTTGGGCTTCTACTTTTCTTCTTGGACTAAACTGAAGACTTTGACCACAACGAAAATCTGAGTCGGAAATTACTTCAGGAGCGGGTCTGCAGTCTCAACTTCGACAGGACCCGTGCGGAGTCTTATATTGTTTTGTCACATAGAGCTTTGCTTCATGTTTTGGAATGACTTTCTGGTTCATCTGGGTGCAGTTGTTGCAGGCCTTTAGGGTTCTTATGCCAAACCTGAGCATTAAGGCACTCCTTGTGGGGATCTACCACAGATATCTGTTTGCGACAGTCCCTACAACATTTAAAACCTGTAGTCTTAGGGGGTTCCCCTGCATTCTGAAAAAAGTTCTGAAGAAAATCACTTTACAGAGAGAATAGAAAGAAGAGTACTGCTCCGGATTTGCATCTAAAGGCACAGATGGAAAGAAACTGACAGTGTGCATGGGTGGCAATTATATGCAGCCCCGCTCATCACTTCTGAACTGGGAAGTAGTTGAAGCTGAGTCGCATAACGTCATCTACTGACAAGCAACAGCATTACTTTTGAGTTTTCGTAATCCAGTCAGGTGCCTGGGGATAGTCACAAGGTGGGGAATATGCAGTTAAAAAGTATCCATTAGAATTGTTACTCATAAAACAGATAGAAAGCCACTTAAAAAGAGAGAATAATCCACAAATAACACCTATCTGCCCTCAGACCCTGACAGGTACAAATTCCACAGTTAGCGACCTAAACTCCAACCTAAAACCGCAGATAAACACCTTAACATCCAATCAAAAAGGCTCTACAGTGTGCTGAATTGGAACTAAAAGTCTTGCAGTCGCAATCTAAGAGTGCACATTAGGGATTTGACTATTTTCTCAAAGTTATCTAGCAGTCATTTCCATTTGTTGAAAAAGTGAGATCCTTGTTCGTTCAACTTGCATGAAAGGTCCTGCAAAGCCCTAGAATCCCACAGTTTATGTTACCACATGGAACAGGAAAAAGGCAGCATAGGATGACAACATATCAAAAATGTTCTGTAATAGTTATTGAATAAAGGATATCAAATTACAAGTAATTGGCATTGGCAAAGTCTCCATGTCTCATTCTATGTGCAACACATGAATGCTGCTTGGTACAAATGGTCCAATAAGAATGGCTTTGCATGGATAGGGTTACATACAAACTATATCAGAAATGTGCTAACAAAATGTACGTGAACACGTGGGGGGAGTGTGCAAGCTTCTGCATTATCAGATTACATGGTGCTATACACAACTATAATATGCAATATACAAAAGCTGTTTGGTACTAATGATCAGTGACAATAGAATTACATGGCTAGGGCTACATGTAGATTATATAGAAAATGTGTTTCCAAAGTTCAAAATCCCTTGTCTTTTATGCATCCCATCAGGCTGAAGCCTAGGGAAAATAGCAGTAGCTGACTTGGTATTATGTTCATGTATATTCTTTGGAGGATGAGCATATCACTAGTTGTAAAACCTGGGATGAAATGGGAGGATGTCTAAAGGTTGAAGAACTAATGGTAGGTATATGTTGGTGCACCTTTTTGTGAGTATTAGAACAGTTTGTGATATTACGAGAAATATAGTTTGCGAGACCAGACACTAGATTAAATTAAATCTTAAAACTGAGCTAGGTGGGATGGAGGCAAGTGTGAAGCACATATTTACCAAGCTGAGATGGGCTATGCATGGAGGTAAAAGGGGGGGGGGGGGTCGACGAGCAAGAGAAGGAGGCAGTTTGGTAGATAGATTTCACAAGCTATGAGGTCGTTTAATATAGCCATATCCCCCTAGTTTCCCTGATGACAAAATGACAATTTCACTTCTTTTAAATGGCTGCTATAAGAGGGAATCCTGAACAGAAGCCAGAGTTAAAATCAGTAAACCAGTGTTCACTGGCAATGATGCAGTTCAGTTGAAAAGAAATGCATTTCTCTGTGTCTTTCCCCAGCCAAAGGAAGACAGACAGTAGCTGACAGTTCAACAGTAGTTCCAAATCATAACTGAGGTTTTTTTAGCGTAGGGGTGTTAAGCCAATTTGAATGTGTCTGGAAAAATACCCTGGAATAAAGTTCCACTTTTTAGCACAAACAAACTAGTTTCAAGATGTGTCTTTTACGATGCTAGCTGGTAAGAAGTCTAGTTGGCAGTTTGTCAGATTTGTTTGTTGATGATGGAACACAGATAATCTATGCTGGAGCCAGAGAAGGAATCTAATTGATTTACGATTTCTAGGGAGCAGAGAGACTCTCAGGGAAGTACTATGTTTAATGTGGTCTCTAATGAACCTAATCTTACCTGAAAAGTAGGTAATTTCTCACATTTAGAGATTGATGACTGCCATCATCAAGTGGTATTGTTTTGGAACAAATGTGGTAAAAGAGTGATCGGGCAGCAGTGGACGAGGTAATGATGTGCTTGGATAAAAATGGCTTTATAAGAGCAAATTACTACTTTAGAATCTTTTCTTAGGCTTTTTAATTTACTGTGCTGTCCATGAGTGAAAGTATTACACTTCTTTCTTTGTTAAGCATCTCATATGGTTAAAGTAGTGGCAAGGCCTGCATCCAGTGTCCACTTTTTCCCGTATAAGCCTCCTTCCACCAAACTTTTTGTGACTTCATAACGCTTTTCCTAGTAAATAGTCTAAGTCTGCAATTTATCTACACCACCTCTGTTCAACAGCTCATCTCTCACTAAGTTGTGAGAAGTTTACATTGCTGCAAGCTTGTGTGTAGCTGCTCTGATACTAAATCTGCATATTAAAATTGCTACAGGTATCACTTTGTCACAATAGCACAGAACTGCTGAAAACATGTCAACAAAGAATCTAGTTGAATTCCCCCACCTCCTTATTGTCAACACTGGATGCCAGTGCTTAAGGCCAAATTACTAACGCTGCTATCAAGAATAGCTCACACACTGATGTTATGTTTCTAGATATATTAAAACATAACTACTCCAGTTTGACTACATTACATATGATACATTTTCTGGCCAAGGGAATTCACATATTAGACTGCTTACAGTCAGCCCCCTTAATTCTGAACCTTGACACGTTCTTTTCCCTCCAGCGCATTGGTGCATGTACACCTCTAAATATTTTTACATTACATTTGAGACATGCTGATTCTGTTAATATCCTCTCCAAGTTCTGCTGTTGAAAGGGGAATCAATCAATCAATCAAGAGATGAAGGAAAATGGGCAACACTCCTTAAAAAGCATTTCAGTGCACCTCAAAACCACAAGGTCTCACAGCAGAGGTTTCACCCAGGAGCAATATTCTACATGATATAACAAAATAATAAAGAAACACATTTAATAGCAAGGATGCAATTATAATCAGGTTTTGACAATATCTGATTATTACCAAGCGCTGAAACCAACTGGAGACAACAAAGAAGATCTGCAATTAAATTAATAATGAAATCCTAGTATGTGAATTCCATGAACAAACAAACATTTCTACATTCTTTCCATTTGCCTTAATTGGGCTTATTATTTAGCCCACTGGGCATGAGTCAGATAAAAGAAGCACATCATGCTTTTAGTCACTTTCACACAGTAATTAATTATGCAAAGCCACCAAAAACTCACAAAACCATTTAGAAAGGTCACAATCAAGTTTCTCAAGAAGACAGGCACAGGCGAACAAAACGCATATTAGAATGTACTGATGCAGAATGTGGACAACACCATCAGAACACCAGGTTATGACAAGTACTATTGGCAGATTAGTAGACATAGCATGCAGCTGCCTGATGAGAAATAAGACTATTATCCAGGGCTTACCAATTCGAAATGGGAAGTCACCATGGTTCCAGATGCGGAAGTCAAAGAGCAAGTGTTGGTACATCTGCTGTAAGAGTTGTGTATTTTTTTCCATAGAGATTTGTTCAATCAGTAACTGGACTGACATCAAAACATTCACATCCATCATATTACTTGGTACCTAGAATCCAAATACACAAATTGTTTAACAAACATGGAAGTAAATGATTTTAGCTGCCTGCCAATTGTTACCAATGAATTTGCTGAGACCAGTTTCCTCATTACCCTTATCTCCTCCATCACATTCTCTCTCCGTAAATGGGAACTTATCTTGCAATTTCATTCTTCTCTCACTTTCCTTATTTCTTTTCCTTTCTATTTCTGTAAAGGGACAATTTCTCAAAGTTCCATACTTCTCATGCTTAACACAAATGGCACTGTTCAATTATTCTAGCACTTCAAATTACTTGAAGAAAGTATGCAATGACTTCCTGAAAAGTATTTCAGTAAATAGTAAGTATGATCTTGACCATTCTTTAGTTGACCAGGCTGATACAGTGTCTGTGGGAGACACTGCTCACACGAGGAGCCAGCTTTGACTTCCTGGTCACTGAGTGCCCAAGTCTGGATCCCCTTCCATGCAGCTGGGGAGGGTGTCTGGAACAAAATTTCAGTGCAACAGGAAACCACGCAGAAGAATCTAGCTCAGCTGTTTAGTGCATGGTTGGTATGAATCATCACAAGCAGGTCAGAACTTGGCGTTCACTGCACAGTGCAGTAGAGACTACAGAGAAGGTGAGAATTTTGCCCCTGATCCCTCCCTCGACCTCAGCTCCCAAGTACGGAACACCCTTTCCCAGGACCTTGACAAAAGGATCTGCTTGAAACAAGCTGTGTAGGACCAGCAAAAAGGTGCTTTGCAACTAGGCACTCTCACTTGAGATTCTTTTGCCACTTGAATAAGGGAAGTGAGCGTCCTCTATGTAAGAAGGTCCCTGGGAGTTGCCTGCCGCCTCACTAGCAAAAAAGGTATTTGGTACTGTACCCACGTGATGAACACCCTCTACTTACCCTCTGACGCTTGCTTCTACTGCTGACTTTTATTACTTCTTTATGACTGCTGCACCCATGTCACGCCTGTAAGCCAGGTGATTTTGGAGAGACCTACTATCAATGCTAACATGCAGAATGCATGCATGCACCAAAGGGCTGTTGCTCAAACATAAGACACTGTGGGTATGCCGGCCAGCTGCTGTAAATGGATGAAGGACCTACACAAATGTTTTAAAATCAGAGCATTGCAACATAGCCTACTGAGGCTGAACGAAAACGCATTTGGAAGGGAAAAACGCACAAAAAATGCTATATTTATGCTAGAAAGTCTCTGCCATTCACAGATCAAAATACCTAGGTAGACCACAATAGTGGTCATGTCACAGAATCAGGCACTTTGGGACTCCACGGCTAAGCTCCTAAAGGATATTGGCTCATTGTTAGTGAAGTGCTTGATTCAACCACTGGAGTGACATCAATGACAATTTTGATCTGTGAATGGGCAGGTCAGGGCATCATACAATTGAGAATACAACTTCCACGAGACATGCAAGTTCTGTAGAATCTATGGGCCCCAACCTGGCCCACAACTTGATTTATACACCCAATGATGTATTCAGTTGTAAGAGTGAAAACGTTGGTTTTATTCTTCAGTTTTCTCCAACATCCTCATTTATGTGATACAATATCAAAAGAAATGGCAGCTGACATGTTTCATCACACAGACATTTTCAAGGCTGTAATTATATGTTAAGCTGTACGCCCATATGGCACAGTATTCAAGGTCAATGAAGCCAAAATCTATAATAATGTAAAAATCCTACAGTGCACATATCACATGTGTTCAGTACAGTGTGCTCACAATGCGACAAGCTGGCCGGAACCACAGTAATTGGCAGGTATATGGATAAACCAGTAACGTGATGTTGCTGTCAATGTGAAAGTATAACAATCATTCAATGCGGCCATGATGCACCTAGTACGCAGTGTCTATCATCATCTGGAGTCTGATCCAGGCCAGGCGCATCACCCTTGGTGGCAGGTGATAGTACTATGAGAGCACCAAATTATGGACAGTCATAACATGGATTATTTTCCGCATTTGGATACGTGAACACTGTAGAGTAGCCATCATTCTTATTGTATTTCTCTGCCCCACTACATGGTTCACATGGGCCGGGAAGATCTTAACACTCCCTAATTTTGTTAATTTTAAAACCTTTACCAGGTGACCAGTTGCCAGACTGGAGATGTGGATGGTCCAACACTTGAACACAGTGACTAAGCAGTTGGGGGGGTGTAAGAGGAGTCCAGAGAGACCATTTAGGACTCCTAAAAGGTAGTGCTTTAGAGTAGGGGCATCACCTATATTTCACATAAAAAGAATAGGACATCCAGATCCCGAGAGAATCTGGATAAACTGATCTTGAAGCTGAGAGGAAGGTACAGGGAAACCCTGTAGGAGAATGACCTGGTTATACGGTGACTACAGTGAGAGGGTTACAAAATTAGCATAGGCCCATTATAGGGAAGTTAAAAAACACATCTATGAATAAGGTAATAAGACCAGAAGGCGTTTGGAAAAACTCAGCAATACAAATCACTCCACTAGATTGAGAGGGGGGGCCATTATTGATTATCAAGGCCGGAGTATTGGGCTTGACAAAGAGAAGGTAACGGGGTTTAACTGTTAAAAAAAACAACTGTACTCCTCAAGGTTGCAGACACTGAGCAGATCCAGTGAACAGTTCTTGGATGGCATCACACTTCCCAAAATTGCAGAAGCTCATACTCTGGTGCTGTAACAGCACCTAAAGGTGAAGACAATTGAATTGGCAGTGTCTCTCAAAAATCCTCTGTCTGGAGCTGCCGCAGTTATTAGTAGTGGCAATGTATGAAAGTTTACTTGTTCCAGAGAGATGCCATGCATTTATCACATTGCTCTAAAAAGAGGGGAACTTGACTGAGCTCCATTCATCTTACAGATCAAATCTCTACTAATCGACAAAACAAGCATCTTTGCTTTGATCTTGGCCAACCACCTCCTCCCGCTTCCTCAAACTTTTGAACACCCTGATGAATTAGGCTTTATCCCATAGAGGTCGACAAGGATCAACTTAAAGCGCATACACAACTGCATGGATTATGTCAAAATGATTGAAGGACCCAGGGCAATTCGGTCCCTAAGATGCACAAAAGGCATTTGACTCCACAGAATGGAGTTTCCTCCTTGCAGTCCTGAAGTGGATGTGCACCAGGCCCATTAATAGAGCGTGGGTTGCTTTACTTTATTCTACTCAAACAGATACAATAGCTATTAATGGCTGCCAATTAGGAGAATTTCCCTGAGCAGCAAGACCAATAGGAGTGTCATTTCTCTCTACTCCTATTCACTTAGAGATGGAACCCCAGGTTAATTGGGCCCAGCAAGATAAGCATATTGAAGGTTTTAAATGGCAAGACTGAACAGAAAACAGGATCACACTTTATGCCAACAATGTTTATACCACACAGATGTAATACATCTATTCCTAGATTGTTATCCATATTTGAGGAGTTCGACCTATACTTGGGCTATATAATAAATCGGGTTAAATTGACCTTCTATGTGATACCACGTTACTTGAAGTGGGTGGTACTCCTCTTCAAGTAATAATGGCCCTATTTTTTACTAGGTTTAGTAAGGTCTCGATTTTCAAACTGTGCTGATCGCTTAGCAGCTGTAGCGCAGAACAGACAGGCCTAGTTCAGCAGAAAAGTGTAAAGCATTTATCAGTTTTAAAATAGTTAAAACATAGAAACGAAATAAAACCCAACTCCAATTTATAAGAACAGAGTACAATTTAATGAACAAATAGACACCAATATGACAAAAATTGGGTCAAGGGAACTAGAGATATGATTTTTAAAAATTGTAAACAAAAGTAGAACCAAGAAGCACAAAGTGTCACTTGTGGCTATTTGGTCGTGCCAGTGTGGGTCCAAATCAAAAGCTAAAGTCGACCACAACCTACTACTAGTCAGACACAAGGACCAGATTTTCCTCAGTGGAAAGTTTACCCTTTGACATAGAAGCTTTTCTGGAAAGAAGTCCTCACTGAAAAGCCATTGGTCGTTGTGTTGCAAAGCTGGACAATGGCGGCCAGGTGAAGCACAGATCCTGCGGGTGTTTGCCTCTCAACAATCCGAAAGTGCACTGCATTCCAAAAGTCCAACATGGCAGGACCTTTCTTCACCTTGGGAGAGCTCTGGGCACAACCCTGAGGTGTGTCTGGGGAAATGAGAAACTCCCAGGCAAACCAGTTATAAAACAGGTTTCATCCCTCTCTGGGATTGGTACTTGGTATCATCCTTGCTACCTGGACAATGGAAAGGGCAGACCTAGATGTGAGTTACATCCGCCTGTGACCAGGGATGCCTCTTTGAAGCTTGTGGAGTTGCTGGGCACAACTCCCAGGCCATTCTTTCAGGAGGAGGTTGTCACCTCCTCCTACCAAGGGCCCTTTTGTTCCCTTTCCTGGAAGCCATTCACACTTCCAGGAATAGGGCAATCTGGCTGCCAAGTGACAGGTGCAGACTAACTCAGAATGGCTACTAAAGGCTTTAGGCATGAACAAGGTGACCTTTCCTCAATAGTTATATCACGTCCGATGTTGGCATTAAAGTGGATATGATTTAACTATTAAAATATGTGGCTTAAGTAATTTTCTAGCTATTACCATACTGAACTTAATACAATGATCATATACTGTAACCCAGTGTTTGTAATGGGAAAGCCAGCCTTTCAGCAGTGAAAAACAACTTTGGAGATTTTTCACTGACAGGACAGGTAAAACATAAAATACCCATGTCCTGGTTTTTAAAGCCACGTAACCTGCCCTATGGGCACCTACCTTATGGGTGATATAGAAATATTAAAAAGGAAGGTTTAGGTCTGTCAAAAGGGGGATTTTGAAGGTCAAAATAGCAGTTTGAAAACTGCCCTGCTAGGCTGCAGTGGCAGTCCTAGAGTCATGAGTTCACTTATCACTTTATTGGTGGCACAATGAGTGCTATAGTCCATTAGTGACATTAAACTTACAGGCCCCAGGTACATAGAGTAACATGTAGTAGGAACTTCTGGGTAAGTTAAATATGTCAATTAGGGATTACCCAATTCTTCATGTTTATAGGGATCGGGAACACATACATTGGGCACTGAACAGAAATTCCATATACCAGCAAAACCTGAGGGGCAACCACGCAAAAAGGCACCTTTTCCTGGATGATCATATACAGATCCAGGAGAGTTGCACGGGTTACCTGGAGATAGAGATCATTAGTGATCAGGGGCTTTTTATGACTGCAACCTCAATGAACTTCTGCAGAAAGTTAAGGGTGCTTTCTGCACTACCTCTTAACCCCTGCTAGGCAGAGGATTCCATTGTCAAATTCCTCTACTTGATGCAGAACACTCCATTCTGGATACCCAACTGTTTTTATTCATTTTTATTTTTTTTAAAGGCTGAGGCTTTGCTATAGACTTTGTCATAGGGCACAGCGACTCCGCCAGTGGCAAAGTTGAATCACACTGCCTTTGAAGGGAGGATAGCATTACTGCATCTCAGAGGATATTATCAAGTGGTCCAACTGGTAGTCACAAATGAATCGGCCTTTCAAACTCAAGATCAACCACCCATTAAGGTCGAAAGGCTTGCTATTGCTCCTCAAACTTACTTGCATTACATTAAGGGAGGAGAAGCTTCAATCACCCATTCAAGGGCAACAATTATTACTAATTAGGCCTGGAGAGAAATGACAAAGGGTAAATAGCAAAGGTAAGTATTGCTTCCCATGGGAACAGAGACGCTGGAGGTTTTCCACAGGTGAGATGTGATAGGTCTCTCTATCTCTAAACTGATAGACATGTGTGACACTAGGGGTGTGAGATCCTTTGAGACTTTCAAGGAGAGTATGAGTTGGCCTTGAAGGAATATTACAACTAAAACATTCCCTCATGGAACAGGAAATAGATATGGAAGAGTTACAGGATCACTCCTTACTGGAAGCAAGGGTACTGATTACAACCCTGGATGGCAGGTTAGTTGCAAACATATACTGAATGATGGCTAACTATCTGGCAGATGTCCTTTTAGTCCTTAGAGAGGCATGAGATGATGACTTAGGTGACTTTGATGACACACTGATTGGAACATAGCACTGTATTCGGCTTGTGAATGATCACACATGTGAGATGACAGGAGGATGGAGAGGGTCCGAAATTTCATACCTTTTATTTGAGAATGCTTGGTTATAGGACACTTCAGGGACAAGATATATGCAGCACAAATGGCAGTGATTGAGTCGGTCTACTTATATAGCTCAAACAGCTGCTCCAGGTGGAAGTGTCCCGGTGCTCAAGAGGAAACTCAAACCAGAGATGTTTAATGTCAGGAAGTGATGACAATTGGTTAGTCTAAACTGAAATTGTTTACAAAATGAAGGTCTTTAACTTTTTCCTAAAGTTTCAGAGATTAGACTGGGAATGGATGAGAATTTTCAACGAGTTCCAAGGGATTTTTTGGGAAGAACATTGAAATATGTCCAAAAGTGGAGCTACTGGACTGGGTATAAGGGGAGAACTACAGCGGACAAGGTAAATAATTATACTATTTAGTATGGGTCTATAATCATGGCAAGTAATCGGGCATCAACATGATCCCTAACTTGCATCCCTGGAAAAGGGGAATGGGCTGGTTTAGGTTTAAAGAGAAGTAAGTTTACAGGAGTAGAAGACGCCCATAGAAATGGAGAAGATGTGGAAACATGGTGTGGAGGGGTAATGGGCCATGTATTTTGGTCCAGATATTCTGCAGAATGTAACACAAAGATGAGTCTATCAGTAAGCTTACCTACATCATGTTTTTGTAACTCTTGGCTCAGCAGTGGCATAGCAAAGGTCTCATGCACTCAAGCAAGAAAAACGGCCACCAACTGGTCGATATAACATGAAAACCATAATTAGGTTTGCAGTGAGCTTCCTATATCCCCAGGCACCGGTGACACTTCAGTTACTCATTAATGATGGCAACTGCAAATTATTACGGGCAGGGGAGTAGTTTCAAGAGGATGTTTGGGGTGTGACACCCCCAAAATAAATGCTTTCCGGGTTTTGTAGTTGGGTCTGGGGGCCCTGAGTCAGTTCTGCTATGCCTGTGTCTGTTTTTCTAGAAGGGAACAGAAATAAAAAAAAACAGAAAAATGACCTTTGATGTAAAAGAGGAGACACAGAGAGATTGACAGAGATATACATCTGGTGGCTGAATTTCAAAATGTGAACCCAGATGATCTGGAATCAATACTGCTGTCGCTGCTTGGCCAAATTGGGTGGTCCTAGGCATACATTTTATTTCACAGAAACTCCTTTTTCTTTATTATCACATATGCATGCACTTTTAAATACTTGATTTCACATGTGCAACGTACAAGCACCTCTTTTGTTTGATTTAATAGACTATAATGTTGCTCCATCTATAATAAGCAAGTAGTTCACATTAAGGGTTTACTTGACTAGTGACTTGCCTCTTGGTTAACTAATGGTATTGGTGTTGGGAGGAGGGGGCAAGGCATTGTTTCTAAGTTCATGTTTACAAACTATCACTTAACAAATTTATGTCAATGTAGTGATATAGGTGGTTGTTACAACTTAGGAGGAGGTGTTAATCCGTCCCAAAAGTGACAGTAAAGTGACGGATATACCACCAGCTGTATTACAAGTCCATTTTATCCTATGGAACTCGTAATACGGCTGGTGGTATATCCGTCACTTTACCGTCACTTTTGGAACGGATTAACACCTCCTTCAAAGTTGTAATAACCCCCATAGTCTGATGTACTAAGATGAAACATTTCTGCATGTCAAAGAATGAAAATGTCACTTACCCAGTGTACATCTGTTCGTGGCATTAGTCGCTGCAGATTCACATGTTTCGCACAGTCCGCTGCCTGGTGTTGGGCTCGGAGTATTACAAGTTGTTTTTCTTCGAAGAAGTCTTTTTTGGTCACGGGACCGAAGGACTCCTCCCTCTTCGGCTCCATTGCGCATGGGCGTCGACTCCATCTTAGATTGTTTTCCCCGCAGAGGGTGAGGATGGAGTTGTTTGCTATAAATAGTGCCCATGCAATGGAGTGAATACGTATGTACATAAAAAGTTTATAATAATTATTTACAAATGTACAAATGTTTAAGATTTAAGATCTACTTCTAAACGGCTACAGGCTTCCCGGGGAGGCGGGAGGGCACATGTGAATCTGCAGCGACTAATGCCACGAACAGATGTACACTGGGTAAGTGACATTTTCAGTTCGATGGCATATGTCGCTGCAGATACACATGTTTCGCATAGACTATAAAGCAGTTACCTCCCCTAAAAGCGGTGGTTTAGCCTGTAGGAGTTGAAGTAGTTTGGAATAATGTTCTTAGTACAGCTTGACCCACTGTAGCTTGTTGTGCATTTAGTACGTCTACACAGTAGTGTTTAGTAAATGTATGAGGCGTAGACCAGGTTGCAGCCTTACATATTTCGCTCATAGGAATGTTTCCTAGAAAGGCCATTGTAGCACCTTTCTTTCTGGTTGAGTGTGCCTTTGGTGTAATAGGCAATTCTCTTTTGGCTTTAAGATAGCATGTTTGAATACATCTGACTATCCATCTAGCAATGCCTTGTTTAGAGATTGGATTTCCTATGTGTGGTTTTTGAAAAGCTATGAACAGTTGTTTTGTTTTCCTGATTAGCTTTGTTCTGTCAATGTAGTACATTAGTGCTCTTTTGATGTCTAATGTATGTAGTGCCCTTTCAGCCACGGAATCTGGTTGTGGGAAGAACACTGGCAATTCTCCTGTTTGATTTAAATGGAATGGTGAGATTACTTTTGGTAGAAATTTTGGATTTGTTCTTAGAACTATTTTATTTTTGTGTATTTGAATAAATGGTTCTTGTATGGTAAATGCCTGTGTTTCACTTACTCTTCTGAGGGATGTGATTGCAATGAGAAATGCGACTTTCCAGGTTAGATATTGCATTTCACAGGAATGCATGGGTTCGAAAGGTGGACCCATGAGTCTTGTTAAGACGATGTTAAGGTTCCATGAAGGAACTGGTGGTGTTCTTGGTGGTATAATTCTTTTTAGCCCTTCCATGAATGCTTTAATAACTGGTATTCTAAATAGAGACGATGAATGAGTAGTTTGTAGGTAAGCAGATATTGCTGCGAGGTGTATTTTTATAGATGAAAAAGCGAGATTCGCTTTTTGCAAATGTAGTAAGTATGTCCTTTGTAGAGGCATGCAATGGTTGGATTTGATTGGTATGGCAGTAGCAAACAAATCTTTTCCACTTAGATGCATAGCAGTGTCTAGTGGAAGCTTTTCTAGCTTGTTTTATGACCTCCATGCATTCTTGTGTGAGGTCTAAGTGTCCGAATTCTAGGATTTCAGGAGCCAAATTGCCAGATTCAATGATGCTGGGTTTGGATGCCTGATCTGTTGTTTGTGTTGTGTTAACAGATCTGGTCTGTTGGGTAGTTTGACATGCGGTACTAGTGAAAGGTCTAGTAGAGTTGTATACCAAGGTTGTCTTGCCCATGTGGGTGCTATCAGTATGAGTTTGAGTTGGTTTTGACTCAACTTGTTTACTAGATATGGAAGGAGAGGGAGAGGGGGAAAAGCGTATGCAAATATCCCTGACCAACTCATCCATAGAGCATTGCCTTGTGATTCGCGGTGTGGGTACCTGGATGCGAAGTTTTGGCATTTTGCGTTTTCTTTTGTTGCGAACAAATCTATCTGGGGTGTTCCCCAAATTTGAAAGTACTTGTTCAGAACTTGGGGGTGAATTTCCCATTCGTGGACTTGTTGGTGGTCTCGCGAAAGGTTGTCTGCTAGTTGGTTTTGGATCCCTGGAATAAATTGTGCTATTAGGCGAATGTTGTTGTGAATCGCCCACTGCCATATTTTTTGTGTTAGGAGGCACAATTGTGTTGAGTGTGTTCCTCCTTGTTTGTTTAAATAATACATTGTTGTCATGTTGTCTGTTTTGACAAGAATGTATTTGTGTGTTATTATGGGTTGAAAGGCTTTTAACGCTAGAAATACTGCTAACAGTACTAGGTAATTGATATGAAATTTTGTTTGGTGTACATCCCATTGTCCTTGAATGCTGTGGTGATTGAGGTGTGCTCCCCACCCTGTCATGGAAGCATCTGTTGTTATAACGTATTGAGGCACTGGGTCCTGAAATGTCCGCCCTTTGTTTAAATTGTTGCTGTTCCACCATAGAAGCGAGAGGTATGTTTGGCGGTCTACCAACACCAGATCTTGAAGTTGACCCTGTGCCTGTGACCATTGTGATGCTAGGCACTGTTGTAAGGGTCGCATGTGTAGTCTTGCGTTTGGGACAATGGCTATGCATGATGACATCATGCCTAGAAGTTTTAGCACAAATTTTGCTTGTATCTTTTGGTTTGGAAACATAGCACTTATTACCTTGTGGAATGCTTGCACTCTTTGTGGACTTGGAGTGGCAATTCCCTTTGATGTGTTGATGGTTGCTCCTAGATATTGTTGTGTCTGACACGCTTCGAGGTGTGATTTTGTATAGTTGATGGAGAAACCCAGTTTGTGAAGGGTTTGTATGACATATGTGGTGTCGTTTGTGCACTTTTTTACTGTGTTGGTCTTGATTAGCCAATCGTCCAGGTAAGGAAACACATGTATCTGTTGACTCCTGATATGTGCTGCTACTACTGCTAGACATTTTGTGAACACTCTTGGTGCAGTTGTTATTCCGAATGGCAACACTTTGAATTGGTAATGTATTCCTTTGAATACGAACCTTAGGTACTTTCTGTGAGAAGGGTGTATCGGTATATGAAAGTACGCATCTTTTAGGTCTAATGTGGTCATGTAATCTTGCTGTTTGAGCAGTGGAATGATGTCTTGTAGTGTGACCATGTGAAAGTGGTCCGATATGATGTAGGTATTTAGTGTCCTGAGATCTAATATTGGTCTTAATGTTTTGTCTTTTTTTGGAATTAGAAAGTACAGGGAGTAAACTCCTGTGTTTTTTTGTTGTACTGGTACTAACTCTATTGCATCCTTTTGCAGTAGTGCTTGAACTTCTAGTCCTAAAAGTTCTAAATGTTGTGGTGACATTTTGCGTGTTTTTGGAGGGATGTTTGGTGGGAATTTGTGGAATTCTATGCAATAGCCATGTTGGATTATTGCTAATACCCAATTGTCTGTTGTAATCTGCTGCCAAGATTGGTAGAATTGGCTTAGTCTTCCCCCCACTGGTGTTGAGTGAAGGGGTTGTGTGACTTGAAAGTCACTGTTTAGGTGGAGGTGTTTTTGGAGTCTGGAATCTTCCCCTACTCCTTGGGAATTGACCCCCTCTATATCCCCTGAAACCTCCCCTTTGGAATGAACCCTGATATGGTGTGGTTCTTGTTTGTTGGCTGGTGGTGTCTGTGGGTTGGCCACGAAACCCCCCTCTAAATGGAGTTTTTCTAAAAGAGCCTCTGCTCTGCGGGGAGTAGAGTGCGCCCATGGCTTTGGCCGTGTCTGTGTCCTTTTTAAGTTTTTCAATGGCTGTGTCCACTTCAGGGCCAAAAAGTTGTTTCTTGTTGAAGGGCATATTAAGGACAGCCTGCTGGATTTCAGGTTTGAAGCCTGAAGTGCGGAGCCAAGCGTGTCTCCTTATGGTGACAGCAGGGTTGACTGTTCTCGCTGCAGTATCGGCTGCGTCCAGTGAAGAGCGGATTTGATTGTTTGAGATCGTTTGTCCCTCTTCAACTATTTGCTGCGCCCTTTTTTGGTATTCCTGGGGAAGATGGTCTGCGAGAAGTTGCATCTCATCCCAGTGTGCGCGGTCATATCTGGCCAGCAGCGCTTGAGAATTTGCGATGCGCCACTGGTTGGCTGCCTGTGATGCTACTCTTTTTCCTGCCGCATCAACTTTTCTGCTTTCTTTGTCCGGAGGTGGGGCGTCGCCAGATGTCTGGGAATTTGCTCTCTTGCGAGCTGCCCCTACTACTACGGAGTCAGGTGGTAACTGCGAAGTAATAAACACTGGGTCTGTGGGTGGTGGTTTGTATTTCTTATCCACCCTTGGGGTGATGGCTCTTGATTTTACGGGCTCTTCAAAAATTTGTTTTGCGTGCCGTAACATCCCTGGTAGCATTGGGAGACATTGATATTGGCTATGTGTAGCCGAGAGGGTGTTAAATAAAAAATCATCCTCTATAGGATCGGAATGCAGTTGGACATTGTGGAATTCTGCAGCCCTAGCCACCAGTTGCGAGTATGAGGTACTGTCCTCTGGCGGTGACGGCTTTGTGGGGTATGAATCGGGATCATTGTCCGGCACTGGGGTGTCATATAGGTCCCAAGCGTCTTGATCCTGATTATCTTGACTTATGGTAGTTTGCGCTGGTGAGTGCATTTGTGGCGGTGTTTGTGCCGGCGATGACTGTTGTGGTGGAGAGGGCGGAGGCGCGACTTTTTTAACCACTTTGGCTTGTGGTTGTGCGTCATCCTTGAGAAGTCCGATCCTTCTTTTCCTCATTATTGGGGGAAGGGTTGATATCTTCCCTGTGTCTTGCTGGATGTACAGTCTCTTTTGTGTGTAGTCTGATTCTACACTTTGGAGCTCTTGTCCAAATCTGTGCATCTGGCCACTTATTCCTTGTTCCTCTGTGTAGGATGAAGGTGTGGAACTTTTCGGCGCCGAGAGAGAATCTTTTTTCGGCTTCGGCACCGACAGAATTTTTGTGGCTTTCGGCAGTGTGTCTCGGTGCCGATGTTTTTCGGTGCCGGCATCTTGTTTTTGCCTCTCGGAGCCGCTATCTCGGCTCCGAGGTTGCTCCATGGCGGTCCCTCGACCGGAGTCGGGTGTCTTCGCTATGGGCGTGCCCTTTTTCGGCGCCTTCGACGGGTCGCCGGTTTTATGGGTCGAGCCATGGCCTGTTGGCAGTGGCGTCCCCTGGGCTTTTGTCTTCTCGATGGTTTTAATTTTCGACGTCTTACTCACTGTTTGTTGCTGTTGTTCGACGTCGGAGTCTCCGGATTCTGACTCCGGAACCGAGAATGTTTCCTCTTCGTCGTCGAAACGTTGTTTTGTTGGCGTGGACGCCATTTGTAGACGCCTGGCTCTTCGGTCCCGGAGTGTTTTTCTGGACCGGAAGGCTCGACAGGCCTCACAGGTATCCTCCTTGTGCTCGGGGGACAAGCACAAGTTACAGACCAAGTGCTGATCTGTATAAGGATACTTACTGTGACATTTTGGGCAGAAACGAAACGGGGTCCGTTCCATCGGCTTCGATGTCACACGCGGTCGGGCCGACCAGGCCCCGATGGGGGAATCGAAGCTACCCCAAAGTCTTCCGATGATCGGTGTCGATGTACCTAACTATCCCGATACCGAACGGAACAATACCGACGCTTTCTTCCGAGATTCTGACTAACTTTCCGAACCGAAACACGGAGCGAAAAGGAATACGTCCGAACCCGACAGCGGAAAAAAACAATCTAAGATGGAGTCGACGCCCATGCGCAATGGAGCCGAAGAGGGAGGAGTCCTTCGGTCCTGTGACCAAAAAAGACTTCTTCGAAGAAAAACAACTTGTAATACTCCGAGCCCAACACCAGGCAGCGGACTGTGCGAAACATGTGTATCTGCAGCGACATATGCCATCGAACATACACTTTTTTTTTATTTTGAAGGGTCTGTATCATACTTTTACATACTGTTTACTGCATAATATACATGCCAAATGTGTTCATGACTTAGCTTGTGCACCAACTCTTAGACCCAAGCCAGACTTCCATTTGTAACTCGGGTTTAGTACATGGGGTCGTCAGTCACTTTTATTTAACAAGGGCTCACGTCTAGCCAGCAAGAAAGGGGAGACAAACCAGGGATGGGGGAGGGTCAGAGACCAGGGCAATGCTGGAGAGAAGATAACAATGATGTCAAGGTGTAGGAGGGCCAGTGGGGGATGGAGAATTGAGGTGGGGATGGAGGTGAGAGGGATGCCATGGGCCTCACAGGAGGGAGGGGGCATCAATGGCCCGGCCTGGAAGGAGAAAGTTGCAGCGAGGGGGTAGGGTACAATGCATGACTCATGGGGGGAGTGTATAATCATCGGTGAGGGTAAGTAACTATTCAAGAAGGGCATCGGTTGCTGGTGAGATGGGGCGCCTATGGATGTGCTGAACCTCCTCAAGGTGCAGCGCCTACCCTCGGGCTCGGCCCCACCGCTTCACAGTCCTATGCAACAGTGCCATCCTGGGAGGTCACAAGGAGCGCCAGTTGAGGGGAATAACATGCTTAGCCAGGAGCAAAGCAACACTCTATGACCACCATGCGCTTCCCATGCTTAAAGATGCCTAGGGCACAAGCTTATCAGGTGGCGATGTATGGAAGTTCAGCTACCTCACGTGTAGTCTGGATGGCATGCCAGTAATGTGTAAGAGGGCATCTGGACCAAAGCATAAGCTGAAGGTCAGCCGAGACCTCCTGGCAGAGTGAGCAGCCATGGGAAAGAAACAGTTCAGTTGATGCGGTGTAAGGTATGCTCTTTGGAGTATAGCAAACTGAATGTTTTGAAACCCAGTGTTACTGGAGACTTTGTGTGGAAATTCGAGGGCTCTAGCCCATTTAGTGTTGTGGAGTTCCAACCAATATCCATATTCCATTTGTCTCGGAGGGAAGGAAGTTGGACTCCTGTATGGTCCCATATGGCTCTATACATCCATCCCCGCCTCCATGGTGAACATAGGTTCATAAGTCACTTGGTAAAATGATTTGGAAAATGATTTGGAAAAAGTGAGGACTGGAATCATGGAGCACTGCCTACATGCACCAATTTGCCAGCTCTACCATCAAGGCTTCTCAGAGTAGGGACGAAGAAGAGTGTATGCAGTGAAAATACATTTAAAATGAGTGATCTTAGGTCAAGGGCTAGAGGCCGTAGTGTTGAACGTGACCATAGTCACGGGTTCCCAGGAAGAGCTACCAGGCCCATGAGGACGGGCTTCAGGGTTTAGAAATTACATATATATAGTGACTGGTTTATCAAAAAAGTAGTACATTTGCACCCACAGAAGTACTCCATGGATGGGTGCAAATGTACTACTTTTTGGAATTCACAAACATTGATGCTGCACCAGTCTAAGGTTTCCAGGCCTACTACTGGCGAATGAACACCCAAAAGGGGATGAATACTTGCAAATAGTCTAACCAGTGGCAATCGTCCGCGGTAGCATTCAAACCACTGTTTTTCACCCACTGTGCCACTCTAGACAAGGGCAAATCAGTACTGACCCTGCTCCTCATGGAAACAGTCCACCCTGAACTTTGGCCACCTCACCCACACCCTGCAGCCCACTGCTTTTTTAGTTGGGAAATTTGAGATTCACCTACCTCGAATCTCAATGACTAAGCTATGCCCCTGATTACAAGTCTCTTAGATTTGCAATCTGCTTGCCTTTACTCACTCAGCTCCCCATTTCATTCCTCGTGCCTCCTACGTCCTCCCTCCCATTCATTCTCTCTCTCCACATCAACTTCCACCCTGTCATCTTTCTCATAACTCTCACTTGATCCTTAACTCTTTTCTCGATTTATCACTTTTTTCTTCACCTTAACTGCTTTTTGCAAGGGAAGAAGTGGCCCTCAAAGCCCTAGTGCCACTGCAATGGCTGCACAACTGATAGCTACGCCCCAGTGGCTGGGGTCACGAACGACAGGGGCATTTCAGATGAGTCAGCAATTATTGTACATTGTTTCTGATCATTTCTGTTATTGCTTATATTGCTTTTCCTTTTCTGTAGCAAGAAAAGGAAAACCTAATAAGATTTGTGAAAAATTTTAGGTGACATATGGCATTCGGAGGCATGCATAAGGTAGTCACATAACCTGAGCAAAAGAAGCTGGGTCCAATCCATTCATTCTGTTGCAAAAAAAAAAAAAAAAAAACAGAAAAGGCAATGACTCAAATAAACCACTGGATGTGGGCAGACTGCGTATTATCTATGAATGTGTTAAATGAATTAGTGCACAGATTCTTGCATAGCAAATAAATTTGTAATCTCACCAAGTGAGGAAGTATTGCCCACAGGTCAAAAATGGAAAACAGCCATGATGTAGGCATATGTACATTCGTGGTCCTTTGTGAGATGGAAAACATTCTTCCATAGCCACAAAATAAACTAAAGTGTACTTTCTCCATTGTGTCTCAATCACCCCTTATCCTACCACTCATGATCTATCACCATCTTCTGATATGAACTAGGGAGTAATACAATGGGTAAGCACAGTAGAAAACGTTTTCTTGCAATATTCTAACCCTGCAAGTTTTTTTGGTTTTTTTACATTTTCTACAAAGACATTGTAAAGTATGGTAGCAAACTGAGCTTTTTTTATTCACGTAAAGAGTTAGTAAAATACCCCCCCAGAGCAACCAAACAATAAATAGCGCACCTACACATTATGATGCAATCAGTCATGCAATTATTCCTATTCACTTACAAACCACCACCGTAACCAGCCTCCAGCTCAGAGACTACACCTTCAACATCAGTGCAACCACTAGGTGTCTTCTTACCTTCTGCAGCAAAACTCCAAGGGTAGCAACTCCGTGGGTGTGAATGAAATTTTCCTGGTTGATAGGGTGTCTCTGAATAAAGTGCTTTATCATTAAAATTAAAGTAGCCACGATGTTTTTCTCTAGTCGAGCTTCTGCAATAAAATAACATAGCTCGTGACTGAATACAAAGCATCTTAAATAAATATCCGCTCATTCGCCCGAATTAAGTGCGCACGCAAATATTTCCACAAAGGGCCTTTAATGACCAGTATTATACTTGGCAGTGGCCTATAATAAGAGCTATATTGTAATCGGACTGGGTAGGAATCAGAAACCATAGCGTTTGTGTGAAGTAAATTTAACAAAAGTCACACTGACACTCTTGACTGTTGCTAAGAATGGAGTCCAAGCAAAATAAGAACACTAGTAACAAACAGGTGCAAACAAGAGCGTGAGGGCATGTAACACTTTGATGGGAACAACCAGAGTATTTCATAACAAACCAATCTACTGTGGATCATTTTTTTAAATTTGTTTATTTATGCATAGAAAAGAACACATATAACTATGCACTACATTATAGCAGATTACATTTACGGGAAATTACAGTCAGCAGACCGGCCAATGGCAGTACCAGTTTGAGACCCCAACCCGGGACCACACATTGTGCTCTAACCTAGTAGGCACAGAAAAATAAAACATTTATGGTACTAGACTGGCCGAACCCAACCACCACATACTCAGTAGGTACATTGATTAGCGGCACCAACCACTACAAATTTAGTGCAGTACATTTCAATACATTAACTATCAAACAAACAGAACACTGTGAATATAGCAAGCACTGAGAACAGAAGATAGTGCAACAAATGCCCATATGACATCGAAGGCATCACGCACACGTGACCAAGGGGAGGGGAGACACACGGGGGCCACTGGACAACAGTCCATATACAAGTCAGGGATGAAGATGAGGAGGAGGTCCACTCATGACGATCCCCACATCAAAAGCCAGCCCTGGAGACACCCCCCCCCATAAAACCCCATAACTCACAGCTATGCCTCTATAACCCCTAAACTCATTCCTTGAATGGCCTAACTATGGGCAGAGTTCAGCAAGTGGAAGCGTCTGTCTTCCCCCTCACTCTCTCGCACACCAGATAACTCATTAATCATGGCACGCCAGAGCTCCAAGTCGCAGCCAGCATGCTCATCCACTCGAACCTTTTGTAGGTGACACTCCTCTGCGATAGCCCATTCAGCCAAGTCACTCAACCAAGCGGCACTCAGCCAAACGGCACGCAGCGGGGGGTGTGGGCTAGCCCACCGGATTGCAATACGCCTCTTCGCCAAGATAATGCAAATCTATACCCCATTTTACGACTCTTTTTAGGGACAGGGAGCAGGCCCAGCAAACAGTGTTTCATTGTTGCCTGAACTCGCACAACCGTGACCTCCCTAAGTGCCTCCACTACCTGACGCCAAAAGGGTTGGACAGAGCTACAGACCCATGCCATATGATCAAATGAAGCCGACGGAGCCCCACAACGGCCACAGCTGTAAGGTTTTGAGGGGGATATTCTATGCAAGCGTTGAGGTGTCAGGTATGCTCTATGCAAGTAATAGAAGTGCGTCAACTTAAATCGAGCATTGCTAGTCGCATCCCGGACCAGTGAACAGGCTCTATTACATTCCCCATCCGTGAGCGCCACTCCCAGGTCAGATTCCCAGCAGCCCCTGCTCCTCTGCGTCCCAGTTAGCCTGTCACCCTTGAGAGCTTTATAAGTTCGGGACAGGAGACCGCGGTCACCTCCAGGGTCAAGAAGAGTCACCAGGAGGTAGGATTCAGCTGGCTCCTCTGGAAATGACGCCCAGATCCCTCTAGCAGTCCGCAAAATGTTCGCATAATGTAGGAACTGCCCCCGACCCACTCCAAACAGGGACCCCGCTTCTTCCCTTGTAATGAACGTGCCACTGTGGTATAAGTCACCCGCATTATTACAACCACCTGCGTGCCACTTCGCAAAATCAATCACCTCAGTGGCCTTGACAAAGGGTCGGATCCACCATAGTGGAAGCAGGCGTGCATACGGGGCCCTGCGTAGAACGTGCACAACCACACTCTCCCAAGCTCTTGATACCTGTTCCACCAAATAGGGGGGTGCCCTGCGGAACCCTAGAGCCCCCCATTAGTATATGCGGGATACGCTCCACACAGACAGAGCCAGCTAACAAATCCTTTTCTCAATTGGAAGTGTCCTCACACCACCCAACTGCATACTGTAGTAACCCTGCTAGGTAATATAGGTAGAGGTCTGGCAGTCCCAAACCCCCACTAACTAGGTCCAATGTCAAGAGTTCCATGCGGACTCTACATCTTTTGCCCGCCCAGACTAGAGATAATAGCAGTTTACCCAGCTGGCGGAATAATAACAAAACAAAGCTCATAGAGTGAATTCTGCATAACATACAGGCACCGGGGAAGAACAATCATTTTACTAAGTGTGATTCTACCCATAACCGATAATGGGAGAGAGGTCCAGAATTGAACAGAGGCGCAGAGGCCCTCCAGTACTCTTCCCATGTTTAAAGTAAATTGCAGTTGTGGGGAGCGCGTCACTTTAATGCCTAAATATGAAAAAGACTCAGGCCCTCATTACGAGCCTGGCGGTCTGTGACCGCCAGGCTCGCGGTTGGCGGGAGCACCGCCGACAGCCCGGCGGTGCCCCGCAGGGCATTCTGACCGCGGCGCTTTGGCCGCGGTCAGTGCAGGAAAACCGGCGGTCTCCCGCCGGTTTTCCGCTGCCCGTTGGAATCCTCCAAGGCGGCGCAGCTTGCTGCGCCGCCTTGGGGATTCTGACACCCCCTACCGCCATCCTGTTCCTGGCGTTTCGCCCGCCAGGAACAGGATGGCGGTAGGGGGTGTCGCAGGGCCCCTGGGGGCCCCTGCAGTGCCCATGCCAATGGCATGGGCACTGCAGGGGCCCCCGTAAGAGGGCCCCGCTTGTATTTCACTGTCTGCATAGCAGACAGTGAAATACGCGACGGGTGCAGTAGCACCCGTCGCACCTTCCCACTCCGCCGGCTCGATTCCGAGCCGGCGTCCTCGTGGGAAGGTTGTTTCCCGCTGGGCTGGCGGGCGGCCTTAAGGCGGCCGCCCGCCCACCCAGCGGGAAACTCAGAATGCCGGCCGCGGTCTTCAGACCGCGGTGCGGTATTCCTGCGGCGCAACTTTGGCGGGCGGCCTCCGCCGCCCGTCAAAGTTGTAATGAGGGCCTCAGTCTCCCAGGACAGCCCCAAACAGGGTAACTCTGGCGCC
The DNA here is from genome assembly GCF_031143425.1 of Pleurodeles waltl. Lineage (NCBI taxonomy): Eukaryota > Metazoa > Chordata > Amphibia > Caudata > Salamandridae > Pleurodeles > Pleurodeles waltl. The sequence goes on from NC_090440.1 coordinate 1,896,669,651, forward strand.
GCCATCACCGACAGACCTGCCATCGGGAATAATACCATTTTGTGCCTATTGACTTGGAGGCCCGACACCTGCCCAAAAATGTCCAACATACCCAACAAGAGGGGGACCGCTCGCTCCGGGTCTGTGACATACACCAGGGCATCATCTGCATACAGTGATATCATATGGGTTCTTGTTGCCACACGGATACAAAAGACGCACCCAGGACAGAAAGACGGGGCTGATACCCATCCTACGCATCACCTCCCATAAGTATTCCCAGGATAAGGTGTCAAACATTTTCTCCAAATGAAGAGCCACCAGGGCTGCGGAAAACGTGGAGTCATGGGTCTCGTGTCGCATATGTGTTAAGCGCCGTATATTTATATGAGTCCCCCTCCCCGGTATGAATCCGCATTGATCTCCCTGTACTAAATGTGTCACCACTCGACTCAAACGAGAGGCCAAAACTTTAGCTAATAATTTAACATCAACATTTAGCATGGATAACAGTCTATAGGAGCCCGGGTCGTCAGCCACCTTCCCAGGTTTCGGTAGTATGACTATCAATGCTTCCCGCATATTCTCCGGGAGAAGCCACTCACTACGCGCCTCATGAAGTATTTCCAACAGTCGCGGCAGAATCACAGATGGATGAGTTTGGTAAAATTCGACTGGTAGCCAGTCAGGACCAAGCACTTTCCTGGATGCCATACCTCCCAACGCCTCCATCAGGTCATCCAAAGACACCTCCCTCTCCAGTTCCTCCTACTGGGCCTCTGTAAGGCGAGGCATCCATAGACCATCCAAGTGCTCCTGTATTCCGGGTCACATCTACACCACATGGCGTGGCATAAATATTCCGCAGGTGCTCTCGCAGGTGCGAATTCACCCCCAGCTGTCCTAAAATCTTCTTGCCAGAAGGAGCGCGGAGCTTCTGGATGATGGGAATAGGATGCTCCCAGCGGAGGAGCCAAGCCAACATACACCCTGAGCGGTCCCCTTCCCGAAACAGCTGCTGCCTATAATTCCGGTGGACATAATTATCCAGTCTATCCCAGAGGTCTACAATTCTGACACGCACCTCAAGACAATCCGACTCCGACCCATCTACTTGGCGCTGTAAGGCTGCCAATACTTCTTCCTGTTGTGTGAGCTCCTGGTCCAAAGCGCTTCCTGATACCATACGTTTTACTGAGGCTTTCCCCTATGATAACTACTTTCAATGCCTCCCATTCGATGCCTCGGGCCGTAGTTGTACCCCAATTTGTACTAAAATAACCATTCAGCACACCTTGAAGGTCTTGTTTATATTCGGGATCACCTAGTAGGTCAGGCCGCAGACGCCACAGGGGGAATCGCAGGCTTGGGTATGTGTGTTTTGCATTCCAAAAGGAGAGGGGCATGGTCCGATAAGAACCGGACCTGATAAACAACTCGGCGGATGTCAAGTGATCCGTCATTGGCAAGGAGAAATCTATCCAGGCGGCTGTAAGACCCATGGGTGGGTGTGTAACACGAAAATATTTTAGAGGTGGGGCACATCTCTCTCTCCACACATCTACAAAATGTAAATTCCTCATAACATTCCGCAATTTTGCAGTCATGTGCGACTTAGTGTTCATCTTTGGCGGGTCCTTATTTAGTACTCATCTAGGACATTATTAAAATCACTAGCCCACAAAATGGGCATCCCAGTGTAAGATATTAATTCCTGTTGGAGCTGATGATAGAACACCACATCATCAGTGTTAGGGGCATAAATATTCAAATGACAGAGCTCCCGGCTATCTAATACCCCGTGTAAGAATATGTATTGACCTTGCACATCCACTTATAGACTTCTTAACGTAAAGGGAGTCCCGGGAGCAATCCAAACAGAGACCCCCCTAGTGTAGGAGGAATAGGTTGCCAAATAAAACTGCCCCCTCCACTTTTTCTGCACTTTTTGCGCTTCATTTTCTACCAAATGAGTCTCTTGTAGGAGAGCAATAGGTACACCAAGCTGCTTAAGATAAGTATATACTCTGTAGCGCTTCACAAAGGAATTCAATCCTCTAACATTCCATGTACCTATGCATGTCAGGGTACCCACCATATTCTGTTCCACTCCACCTGGTCCAATACCGTACTCGACCGCCCACTCCCCACCAACATACAGCCCCCCCCAACACTGGCCTCCGGCACGGCGCATGCGCAACCCGATAATCCAATGCCTTCTCAACAGGAGAATGCCCACAGTGCTCACAGTGTCAAAAACAGAATGCCAATTCCAACTAGAACCCACATAACATTCCCCCATCCCACCCCGGGTAAACACCTCCCACAACTAGTGTCTGCCCAAACGTGTGTGTACCCCGATATCACTTCTAGTGCCCAGAAGTGGGGAACAATCGACGCTCCCGCTCGATAGCCAGATTCAGGTCCGGGCTACGCTGCAACACTCCCAAGACACACCAATTGTCCGGCCCGCACACACTGTTCCCAAAAAGTGAACTAACAACAGGGGGGGCCTCTCAGGCCCACCACTCTGCCACGGCCCCAGACCAACTGCCAACCCAGACCCCGCATCCCCAGCACCTAAAGGCAGCAGTAGACAGGAGAGAAAAAGGGCCAGAGAAGAGCCAACAGAGGGAGAGACCCCGAGCATCGACCCAAAACCAAAGTACTTGACTCCAACTACAACGGAAGGTCCAATGAATCATTCAGGTGACCTCAGCTTCCCCTTCTGGAGACAAACCACTCACAACACAGGGGGATCCGGAGCGCGAGGATGCCTCCGACGTGACAGTTTGTACCACCTACTGTGGATCATTAAAGTGAAAGTGAAATGTGAGAGACAGATACTGTATTTGCAAACAGCAAAATTAAGGACAGAGATAAGTTCACATAGTGAGAGTTAATGTGATCTAGACAGGATGACTCAGTAAGTTAAACACTCAACGTTGACCTATTCCTTGATTTGTAGGCAGGTCACAAGTCTGAATTCAGGCAAGGGTGACTCAGCCTTCTAGTTTTCTGAGGTAAACTGGGCAACACTAAAACCTGTCATTTTCAGCACTTAGAAATGAGTTGTAAGTCTGGATAAAAGACAAAGCTTCCCCCAGTGCGACTCCAATTTCAGAGAATAGGGGTTGCCTAAAGCTGTACACCTGGACCTCCACAATGACATCTTGGTGATTATAGTGGTGGCTGCTGCAAGGAAGGATGCACAGGGAGGGGTGGAGTAATTAAAAAAAAAAATGTAAATGTTTTACCTGCCGCTGCAGCCCTCTGTGTTCTTCTGCTCCCCTTGCCTTGGTTCTTCTCTTCTTGCTCCCCTCCCCACTCAATCCAGACGCTTCTCTCATGCTATTGAGAGAAGCGTCAGCATTGCCCTGAGTGGGCTGAAATGCCACTCAGTTAGGGAGTAGGAGCCTGCGCTGGTTCTCCACCTTGATGCGAAACACAGCTCGGGTGGAGAGTTCTAAGTGTGCATGTCGGTTTGCCGGCCTAATACTCCTCCTTTCCCCTGCTGACGCACAGGATGCTGGCCCCACCCCACCCTAGACTCTGCGTACTGGGTAAGCAGAAAAATAAAATAATTTTATTATCATTTTATTTTTCTGCTGCCTTTGCTCCTCTTCCATAGCGGAGGGGCCGCCCCTGGGTAATTATGGACCACGTAATGTCAGAAAGTAGTCCACTGAGGCACATGGTGGTCTGCACAGTAGCCAAAAGTTAGAATACCATCTTTTTGCAGGTTGGACTTCCTACAAATGTGGTTTCAGCCATAAGGAAAAACTTCAGATCAACCTATATGAAAACTATGTGAAATGAGGTTAATTTTAACTTACACGTTTCCAGTCTCATATGATCAATTGATTAGTTGTGAGAGTAAATAAAACTCTCAAGCGTGCAGTGGGTACTGTGGAGTAAGCACTGGGAAGGAGGTGAGACACCCTTCTAACATTCTTTCATTTTTGAGCAACATGAGGTGCTCAAAAGGTCCTATGAACTATGGTATGAGAATCTTGCCCTGACCTGCTCACTTTGGCTGAAGGAGAGTTGGGATGATGGCCAGAGGTCTATCATGAATGAAAGAGGAAACTATGTGCTAGGACCTGGCACAAGATAGTGTGGCAAATGTACAAAGTGACACTGAAGGTAGAGAATGGTGCTGATTGGGGACAAGGAAGGTCAAGAGGTCTAAATAACAAAGAATGTTTGTTTTTAGGTCTCAAGATGACAAATGAGGAGGACACCTTAGTGTTTTGAAGGCCAGTGTGGTCCATCCCATAATTAAACTGGGTATTGGCTGCAAACATTATTAATGTATCTCACATAGCAGAAACCATAAATTCACTTTTTACGGAGATGGCCGCAATCCCAGCACCAAAGGAAAACAGTGAGGAGAACAATGAGTCACTCCACATTTTGCAACAAAGACGCCCAAAGGATAGCTCATAAGATAGAGTTCCTTTCTCTTCAGATATGACAACTACACAGTAGGGAGACTACATAGTTGTTCTGAGAAAGGCCTGTTCCCACTGACTCCAGGTCAGATAAGAGTTGTTTTGCACAACATCGATAATGGAGACAACCTACCTTTAAACAGCTGCATCTGCAAGATGTCAGATAAGGTCCAGGGCAGAATCAAGGAGAAGTGGTCAAGCTGACATGCCACAAAGTCATCAAGAATTCTCTAAGTCAATGAGTAGCCCCAGTGGCTTTGATACCTAAGCAAGGTACAACAGAGTTGAGGTACTGTGTGAACTACTGTGGTTTCAAAAAGGTCACCAAGGCTGATGCCCACCCAATACAACTAGCAGATAAGCTTATGGACAAACTGGGCACAGCAAGATATTTGAGAACATTTGACCAACCAGTGCCTACTGGCAAATTCCTCTTACTTCTCAAGCAAAGGAGAATACAGTTTCTGGAACCCCAAAGGGACTAGAAGAGTTCGGGATGATGCTGTTTGGGCTTAAGCATGCCCCGTCAGCTTTCAATGTTTGATGTGGAGACCTTGCTGGGCCTAGGATTTTTCTGTTATCTATTTAGATGACACACAGTCAGCGGTAGCTGAGGAAGGGTTTTGTATGTACAGTATAGGAAGATGCAAATGATCAATGCAAGTATGTGCTAAGACTGGCAGAGGCTGTGGTCTACCTTCAACAGGTAGGTCGAGAAAAGATCCAGCTTTTATAGGTTACAGTCCAAGCAGTATTGGAGTATGGGGACCCCAGACCCAGGAGTGGACCAGACAGGGATTTCCAGGACTGACTGAGAATTAGCATAATTTTGCAGAGAATTATGGCATCATATCCGCTCCACTGATATCCAAAAAGTAGCCCAGAGAGGACAAACAGACTGTGGAATGTCAGAATGTCTTTGACACGCTGAAGAAGGCTCAAAGCAAGATGAAGAGGGACCGGAGCAGCCAGCCGCAAGGAAGCCGACCACCGTACATGAGGGGTCATGTACCATGTACTGAGGAAGAACCCAGAGGGCATGCCAGATGTCCTAGCCACGCTCCAGGAAGAGCATGGCTTGCACAGGTGTGTGATCAGGGCACAGCGTGGGGAGACAGACGGGTAGTATGAACAAAGGGGATACTGTGGGCTGTCAGCCCATGTCATTAGAGTTCTAACCAGTGCCTTAATGCTTGCCTCCCTTTGGTTGTCAGCAGGTGGTGGCAACACTGTTGAGGGAAATCTGATATTAGCCCTGATACTTATACTTGACCCTTTGACTAATTCCCTCTTCTATTTAATTTTCTTTTTCTTTTGTGTGTTTGTTTTGGATCACAACCAGAGGACTGTTCTTTAGCCTAGAGTAAGGGGGCTACTGCAAGGTATACACAAACAGAGAAGGTGGTTTTTAACAATGAAGATTCCAGAAACGTACCTGCTTTTAATTTACTTTCCTCCTGAGGGACATGCTGGGAGATTCCTGATTTCTCAAAGAAAAAGAGCCTCTAATCCTAGGGGGTCATACTTACCTTACAGACTCTACCTAAGCTAATAAAACAAGTTCTTGTAGATATCAAAGCAGTCCTCTCGCTTCTTATTACACCTTGTTAAGGCAAGAGACTTACAATCATTATAGAGAAAATGTCTTTGCATAAGATCCCTATAAAGATCTCAAGACTCATCAGAAGGTGGATAGGATAGGGCATAAGCAGAAGTCATAGTTACATAGATCATCGAAGTTGGCAGTGATGTTGCAAGGAGAGGTCGTTCAGCTCCATTCTGAAATCTGGGAGCAGGGTAGAATTGGGTGCGCTCCATAAAAAGCTTGCTTGAATGTTGCTTTTTTTCTTGAAAATTTGAGTTTCCAGGAGGATGACATCTGAGCTTCGAAGTGAGCAGGTTCTTTAAGATAACAGTGCCAGTGTCAGGTACTGGGGTGATACAGAGTGTGGGCATTTGGGCACTATACATGTCAACTTGAATATGTTTTATGCTTTGATTGGGAGCCATCTGAGGGAGATGAGGCCCTGAGTTCTGTAATTAAACCTTCTAGATCCTACTATTATCCTTGCAACTCCATAGAGGGAAGTCTTAAGTGTAGAAAATGTTTGAGTTAGATGCCTGTCACTACTCAGTGCCATGTCCCTGTAGAATGCACTGTAAAGCCAAATGCATGCTTCTAGTTTTGCATTCACATCTACTGAATGGAGAAAGAAGGAACATTTTGTGCTCAAGGAACACCAAACCAGGCCAACTCAAGCAGGTTAGCCTGTGGCCTACCAGCAGCACCACCTCAATAATGACAGTTGCCAGAATGCCTTACACAAAATGATTTCCCTCTTGTATCTGGGATGAGGCATAAGTAGGAGGAAGTAATGACTTATAACCTAGCAAGTGCCATACCCCCTGAGTAAAAACAGGGACTCATCTTAGCCACAACTGTTTTTAACCTGTCTGCAGAGGAGTTATGACAAAATGTTCCTTTAGCTAATTACTATCCACTCAATGGTGGTAGCATGGCTATTGTATGGTTACAATATGCAGGCAATCCCACCACAGTAGAAACAATGTAGTAAGCTAAACAAAATTGGTTGAACATGCTGGATAATTATGGTAGAACAAGTGTCAATATACAATGTCCCATCTAAACTCCAAAGGGGCCGAGAGTTCAAATCACACTTCAGTCGCAAAACAGGCGAGCACTCTTTTAAACCAAGCATGTATCCAAAGACTAACATCTATGATAACTGCGGTAGCTATGAAGAGCCCCAAAGGGAAAGAAGGACAGCAGAAAGACAAAAGAATCTCTATATTATCAGTCTGGGGAAACCAATAGCTCCTTCTGGAGGTATTGGCAGAATAGTGCCAATTAGTGTTATATTTAGATCAATTAGTGTATACATTCAGATAAGTTCCAAACATGTGGACATTATGTAAAAAGAAAATACCTGAGATGGCCAAGGGAAGTGTTTGCGTTGCAAAACGTACGCAAGAGAAATGGGTCACACAGGAGCTCTTAGGGATACACAGATAGACAAGAACTTGAAGTGAAAGAATAAACATCAGAAAACAACTGAAACCATTCATTATTTGAAATGGGACCTGGGTGTGAACTAAAGCAGCTCTGTACGATTTGAGCACAGCACAGAAGTTCACTCTCCATGGGATTTTGGAGGGATTCACTCACTAAGAATAACTTTACTGCAGAATTCACCAAGTATATTGTAAATCATGCGGAAATGCATCCATGTCAAGTACAGTGAAACTTACTATGATCATTTTTTTTTGTTTTTTTTGTTGTTGTCCTCATTCAGCCCCCCTTACTGAGACACCTCTTTGTTCCTGTAACCTTTTCGCCCTTTTGACTAAGAAGAGAGACTCAAGTCAGGGGGTGCACCTTTGTAACTCCCGGTCTGCCTAAACAGACCTGCCGAGGCGTCGAACGGTGCTTAATCATTGGACTGAGGCAAAGAAAAGATCATTGGGACAGTTTCACATAGATACCCGGCAGTACACTTAGCAGGGGAGCAAATTTAGGCTATTCCCTGCCAATTTAATAATGGTGACCACATTTCTACGCTTTTCTTTGAGCCCTGCACATTTAGGTCCATATTTGCCGCACGGAGAGCAGCATTCAACCAGTCTGTATAGCTCGGAGAGTACTCCTTCAACCATTTTTTGCAGATTTCATTCCGTCCCAGCACAATTACATAGAACACAAATGAACGATTAGTTTTGTTCACCCTTTTCCATATCACCTCATCCTGGAGCTGCCCAAAAATAATTAATGGGAGTGATACATTAATTTTCCAGCCTAACATAGATGATAATGCCCTAAAAACCTCCTCCCAGAACAACCGGATAGCGGGGCAGTCCCAGAACATGTGTATATCCGTTGCTCCTAGCCCACCACATTTCGGACACTTGATCACCTCCCCCTTCTTAAATTTGGACAGTTTTGCCAGAGATATGTATGCTCTATGTAGAGTATAAAGATGGTTTTTCCTTAATGGGGCCGGCTTCACTACTTCATACAATGTCGTATACGACTTCTTCCACCATGACCCAATCTTGTCGCCTAACATCACCTTGCCCCATAACTTGCTTGGTAGGTCATCCTTGCCATTCCTTGGAGCACTTTTAGTTTAACTTTTTTGAAAAATTTAGGGTCACCAAATTTAAATAGAAAAGACCGTAAGCCCCCTTTTTCAGACAACACCATAGCCTTATACATTCTGCCCACTGCTGAACCGTCTGGGGATATAAACAGCAACCTTGAGTTTTTAAACAAGAAAGCCCACGCATAATATGTCAAATCAGGGAGAGCCAGTCCTATTTTTTCCCTCCTTCTGCGTAGTTTTTTCCATGATATCCTCGCCCCCTTTGAGTTCCAGATGAAACTACTTATCGCTTGTTGCGTTTTATCTAGGTGTCCCTTGTGCATTGCCAAGGGTATAGCTGAAAACACAAAGTTCCATTTGGGCAGAATAAACATCTTAATTAGATTTATCCTCCCAAGAATCGTCAAAGGGAGACATGCCCATTTTTGTAGCATAATTTTACATTCTACTAATAACTTTCGAGCATTCCTTTCTGCTAAGTCCTTCAAATTTTGGGTCACTAAGATACCCAGGTACCGTATTTCCTGCTTATTTGTTATTGACCCTACTTCCATATTCCACTGCATAGTTTCTGTTTTCCCCACATTAATCCGGTACCCTGATATCCTTCCAAATTGTTCAGCCAGATCTTTGACTGTGTTAAAGGCCAGGGGCAGGTTATTAGTATATATTAGTAGATCATCTGCATATAAAGAAATTTTCTTTTCCCAGCCATTGCAGCAGAAGGGCGAGATAAGAGGGTTTTGTCTGATTTTTCTAGCAAATGGCTCAATATACAGATTGAACAATACCGGCGACAGGGGGCAGCCCTGCCTCGTACCTCTTGAAATAGTAATAGGGCCCGTAAGTTTACCGTTCACCAAAATCTTAGCACAAGGGGATGTATAAATCCGGTCAATTACCCCACAAAACTTGGAGCCTAAATTGGCCCACCTCAAAACCGATTTCAAAAAATTCCAATTAACTTGGTCGAAAGCCTTCATTGCGTCTAAAATAATAACTGCCAAAGGCGACCCAAACGTTGTGGCCATATCTATTGCCCCGATCAGTTTGAAAGTTAATTCATGCAAATATCTGCCTTTAGAAAAGCCTTTTTGATCGGGGTGCACTAGATTATTCGCTATCCTACTCAGCCTATGCGCTAGAAGCTTAGCTAGCAGTTTATAATCGCTGTTCAGCAATGATATAGGCCTGTATGAGGCACACTTCGCTGGATTTTTATCCGGTTTCAAAATTAAGGAGATCACCGCTTCATTCCATGAAAGAGGAATATCATTGCCAAATTCCAGGATCCCTCGAAACAATTCTGTCAATACTGGGATAACTGAGTCCCCTAATACCTTATAAACTTCCACTGGAATACCATCCGGGCCTGGCGCCGTTCTCGACTTACTACTAGTCAGGATTCTCCTAATTTCCTCAGCCCTTATTGGGGCGTTCAATGCTTCCTTCTCCTGCAACGATAAACCTAAAAATCTATCAGCCCCCATCCAATCCGTTACCATACCTTCATCCACCTCTAGCCTTTCCGAATACAGTTGTGAATTTTTTTTCGAAATGCCGATTCTATTGCCGCCTCATCTGTTCTTTTTTCACCTGAATGCACCACTTCAACCTCCTTGATGTAGTTCCTAACACGATCAGCTTTGCCTTTCCAGGCTAACAACTTCCCCGCATTTTCACCGTATTCGAAATGGGCCAGTTTGCTTGCTTCTCATTTGCTTTGAATTCTTCCCTGTAGTATCTTTTCCAACTGGCTTCTCAACCCATCCCAGCTGGCCCTCAATGCCTCCGTCTCCCCTGCTTCAATTATTTTAACTTTATATTTTCGCATTTCCTGCTCCAGCGCATAAATCTCTTCTTTCTGCCGTTTATGTTTCTGGATGGAACAACTCCTTAACTCCCCACGGATGACCGCTTTAAACGTGTCCCATACTACAGATAAAGGAGCGGAGCCCAAGTTTACACTAAAAAAGAATTCGGCTTCCTTACGCAGCTTTAGCAACACCTCCTGATCTAATAACAATGTCCGATCAATCGTCCACCGGTCACTACAACTTGTCTGACGAAAGCACATATTTAACACCACCGCAGAGTGATCTGATAAATGCGAGGGCAGATACGCAATATTCTTCACCTCCTCTCTCAAACGCATATCTAATAGAAAATAATCAATTCGCGACACATGTCTATATTTCTTATTAAAAAAAGAAAAGTCCCTGCTATTCCCTGCCCTTTGCCTCCAAATATCGCACAAACCAAATTCCTTCATCATTCTCCTTAAATACTGTTGCGACTTAGGTGTACCTCGTGATTTACAGTTATGCATATCCAACTCATTGTCTAATACCACATTGAAGTCACCCATCAAAATCACCGGGTCCGAAAATTCCAGAAGATGAGAAAAAAGCTGCTTTAAGGGTTCTATATCGTCGCAGTTGGGCCCATAGTAGCCTGCTAAGACCAGATTCCGACCCCCAAATTGTATTTTAGCTATCACCCATCGCCCTGCTAAATCTGATCTAGACTCCAGGATTACCACACCCCCCTGCTGTGCATGTTTAACTAAAATTGCCACCCCTTTATTATGATAGTTGTGTTCTGTACATGCAAATGTTCGAACCCATCTTAGTTTTTGTATTATGTTAGTACACTCCACCTTTGTGAGATGCGTTTCCTGCAAAACTAAAATTTGTGCCGTAGAATCCTGCAGATACTGTAATATTCATTCCCTTCTTCCTCGCACCCTTAAACCATTGACATTCCATGAAAGAATTTGTAATGGTTTATTCTGCACCCTCTGGCTTCCCTCCCTGCTAACCATCTATCAATCTTAGGTAACAGATAGCTGGGCTGAACGAGGCACTACTTTTTACTTTCTTCCAACTCCCCCTCCCCAACCCTAAACCTCCCCCCCCCTCCCCAACCCCTTCCCCCCCACCCCCACCCATGGAGAACCCCCCCCAACTAAGGACCATAATGATCCAATTTTTAGAGCGCCCCAGGTTCCTGGGAGAATTTCATCATTGCACCTTACATGCAGCCTTATTCAGTAGACTGCCCATTTTTTACCACAACCAATAATTCATCCGCTTCACTAATGTCTCTGATGTTATACATTTTGCTGTTATACATGACCCTAAGGAAGGCTGGAAATTTCAGCTGGACCGAGACCCCCAAAGATTTGAAAATCTCCAACCGTTTCCCCAGTTCCCACTGCCTATCCATAGTCACCCTGGATAGGTCAGATCTAATCTCAAACACAATATCCTTCACTTTTAAGGACTTCTGTTTCAATGCTCTAGATAAAATATTTTCCTTCATCTGGTACAACAAAAAGTTTATCAAAATTTTCCGAGGTCTACTACTGTTTGTTCGTAGCTTAAAGGGGTCTCGATGGATTCTCTGGATATCCTTCCCGATTTCATCCTCGGTCTCCTCCAGATCCACCGCTGATTTGATTAGTGATACTACAAAGGCTTTAAGATCGCTCCCTTCCGCACCTTCCGGCACTTTCAGCAGTTTTAGATTATTTCTTCTTGAATAGTTTTCCATCTGCTCCACCCTGTTTTTTAGAGCCTGTTCGCTCCTCTTCAATGTATCGATCTCGCCCTTATGCTGTACCAGCTCCTCCTTCATACCCCCCCATCGCTTCTTCCAGGGCCTGCGTTCTTTCCATTACGCCATCAATTTTTTTTTCTAAATTAGCACAAACCTCTCTTATCTCCCCTTGATTTACTTCTGAGTTCGCAAAGCCCTTTTTTACATCCTCAGAAATGGACAAGATTAACGCCTCCAACGAGGAACTCAGTAAAGGGGAGATCACTGAGGCAGCTTGAGGGGGCTCCAGCACTGCCAACTTAGTAGCAAAGTCTTGAACCTCTGAAGGGTTATTGTTTGGAGTCTGAACTTGTACTAGGGCCGTCTGTTCTTCTCCTGGCCGTGGCGGGGGGGACCTCGTCCCCTCCCTGCCCTCATCCGTACCATTTTCCACCTGCCTGGTGGTAACCTCCATTGCAACTCTAATCTGCCCAGGGGTAAGTGTAACTACCTCAGGTCTCACTTTAAAAAAAGACCTTAGAGAGGGCGTCAACTTATCTCTACCCTTAAGCTTGCTCTCTCCCGCTTTCCTCCCCGCACTCCTACCTCCTTCCCCAGATTTAGGTCTCCGGATTTTTTTTTTGCTGATCCTCCCTTGTCCCCCTTCTCCTCTGTAATCGCAACCAAATTGTCCTGGGGCGACTGGACCGTCCCCTCCACTCTTGTTAAGGGAAGCGGGGGAGCAGGGAAGACGCCCCTCCCCCCCCCACGCTGCCTCACCGTTTTCTTCCTGGCTCCCTTCTCTGGATTCTCTTTGGGTTGCTCTCCCAGCCGCAACTTCTCGGTTGCTGCTCCGCCCGTTCTGCTGCTGCAGCTACCGCTGCCGCTATTCCCCCAAAGGGGAATTCGCACCACGCTTTTACGGGTCCGGCGCAGCTCCAGCGCGCCCCGGTGCCACCAGACAGCCCCCGCTGTCCTCCAGACTGCCTCGGGTCTCACTAATTGCGGCGCGCACATCTGTGTGCTTGCAGCCCGCAGCCCGCTCGGCCACCGCGACCTGCCACGCCCCCAGGAACCGGAACAGGTAGCGCCCTAGCGCGCTACGTGACCTCCGTAGCCCGCCATGTTCTCCCCCCCTCAATGAAACTTACTATAATCATTGGTTGTTGTCCGATGATTGTACATTTTTAAACAAAGGTCTTGACATCCTCAACACCAACACCATATATAGTTCAACTGAAACACACACTGGGAGTATGTAACCAGAAGACAAATGGTACCATGTCCTAGTTCACCATAATGTGTCACAGGTTTGGTTACGTGACCTATCTTACTATAAAGGTATGCTTTACAAGGTGATTCTGGTTAATAAACAGATAAGGGTCAAAGGAACAGGGTGGAGGTGGACATTCCATGAGTATCATATGACAGCTGGGTGTGAACTGGTTGTTATTAATTGTTACTTTGTACTTCTGCCAGCACAGGAAAATGTAGTCAAACTTCATCACAATGGTAAATGACACCCACATTCATAAGATTTTCTTGCATGAAGTGGAATCAACAGGTATTTCTATACTACATCCAGTCAATGTAATCATTAAAAAATATATTTTTGAATGCCATCTGAAGAAGAGGCATGTATCACATTCTGTTGTGGTTTTGAACAAGAGAAACTTTCAAAATATCTTTACAACCCAGCTAATTTTGTTTCTCTACCAGATGATCAACCAAATCCTACCTGAAGCCTTTGGCGAAGAAAGCAAAACCCAGTCTCCTTCAACTGGTGCCGTTCCATCAACCACTGCAAGGTCACCATCCACTTTCTCTGGTGCCTGTCCACTGAGACTGCTGATCTGCTCCAGCAGCGGAAACAGCACATTCAACCCGCCTATACAATTCATCATGTCCTGTCAAAAAAAAACTTTTATTGCCAGCTTTTGAAAAGCATGAACAGCAATGATTAGGCGAGCAGAGCTTCAAGACAAATATGAAAAATGAAAGGCAATCAATAGATAAAATAGAACATTATAACAGAATAATTAATATATGACAGAGTGAAAATGCAATATTCTATATTACACATTACAAAACATCAGGAGAAGAGATTTTCAATAAATTCATTTCAAATAGTATAACTGCAAAGATCTGTCAGTTAAATCCTTGGCAAATTGTTCTGTTTAAGGGAATTGCTGTCCAAAAATCATTGGATAGTTTTGTATCTTTTTTTCGTTTTGGAAATTCATAAAGTATTGCCAATTATCAATATAATTAAATTATGTTCATGAAGCGTATGTTTAGAGACGTAGAGGCAATGGGGCCTCATCCAACCAACAAAGTTTGATTTTCAGAGAAACCAAAACAACTAAAACAAATTCAATTAAGTTATTTCGCACAGATGAAGTCTTTATTAATTTCATACATTTGATTCTTTGCTAGTTTTCAAAATAATGTACGTCTCTTCTTTAAGATGGCGAAAGAAACGACCTATGTGGCTCTAGAAGCTGGTGTACCCAAAATATGTATTTATCCATCTAACAAAAGCATTATCGTTGGCTAATCACTTGTTTTAAAAGACTACCATAGGGTGATGATCCCATATCAGGTAAGGTGCATCATCATATTTTCTGGCCCAATTATTAAATTCAGCATATTGATACTAAACTCTCTGAAAAAGCTAAAGAAACTTGGGAAAGACATCCAATGATTTTCAGATTAATGGACATGATTTACATCCATCATCCTCTACAGAAAACTGGTTGAAAGCTGCTCTTCAGACTGCAATCGTGGCTCCCATATGCCTTGTACTATTTCAACTACGCTCTAACAAATGAAGGCTTCTTTCTGTGTTGTGTGCAGTCCCTTTTTTGCAGCACTTTTTAACTAAAAAAAGGAAAAAAGCAAAGTGCAATTGTAGTATATAGTATCATTTCAAACATACCAATCAAGTAATAAAGAGAGTGGGGCAGGAGGGGATTGGGAACAGGGAGGTAGACAAGAAATGAGAGACAGAAGGGAAACAGAGAGTGGACACATGGAACAAGCCAGGAATGTAGCAGTAGTTCACATCTTCACAACCAGCAAATAAGAAGCATAAATGGAATAACATTCACATTTCAGATATGCGTTAGTACATCATTTGAGTATAAGTGTATAGGGTGCCAGCAGATGATGTGTAATTATGGTGCAAAAATAAAGCTAACTGACAACACTGTCTATATTAATAGCAGAGTTCAAGTATTCAAGTGTAGACAAGTACATGTTAAAGCACTGCGCCTCTTGGGTTAGATTAGGTTCCGTAAGACAGCCACGTATTCTATACTTATTTGTCCTACACAGAACATCACTCAAATTACAGCCTGAAGATTATCTACTTCTCATACTGAATTGACATAAAGATATAGAGGAACTTATTGCAGAGATAAGAGGAAACATAAGAAGGGAGAAACATAATACAATGCTGTTAATCCTTATCTAAATTTCTAAGGAAGGGACCACACTACTGGTCATATTCAGACGTTGCCGTTCACCTTATAGGTGGTGTGCTCATTATATACTATCCTGGTCAGATCGATAAGCATTCATCTTTTGTGGGCAATGTAACACATCTCCAATGCTTGGGAATACACATTTTAGCACCAGCAAGTGACAATGTCAGCCTTCTGTGGAAGTCTGCATTTAAACCTGTAACGTATGTGACATCATTAATGAAAGCTAGGTGAATGGATGGAGAAAGGTGTAAAAAGTGTATATGAGACAACTCTAAACACGCCAATATTGTTGAAGCATATTACAAAGCCATAATAGTGATATGCCGCAGTGTGGTTCAGTGCATCTCCAGCAGGTCAGTGGGCAACAAACCAACCCTATTTTAATCATTGTGGCAACCAATACCTTGAGTGTAAGAGTTTGAAATACAAAGATTTCCTATTAGTTTCCTGAAGAACCGTGTAATTAATTTCTAATACAGGGAAAAGGAGATGTAAAAACCCGGGGACTGCAATGTCTTAAAACAGCTAACATTTATTGTGGGACTGTCATCCCCAGAAGTGGGTGATGTCCCTAGAATCCACAAATACAAGAACAGCCATAGATATGTAGGGTAGACAGTTTATGTGTTTTTCAATTAGATAAATCTCTAGCATTCAATACGAACAAGATAAAAAAAGATTATTGACAGTATTTGCTTTTTCTTAAGCAATTAGGTCAGCCAACACGTGTTTCACCCGTTGTGCGACACCATAATAGGGCTGCATAAGGTCTCTATGCCAGCAATGTCTGAATCACCTTAGCTAGTGGCTGTAGGGCCAAAAGGAACAGTAGGGGTGAGGGGGAACAACTCTGCTGAGTACCACAGATAATCAGAACCAAGTACAATGAATGTCCCCCACAGTTACTATGCGCAGTTGCATCACAATATAGCCAATCTACCTTAGTGATACAGTTTTGGCTCAGGCTTTGGCTCACAAGGGTATAGACAAGGTATCCTTCACTCAAGTCTGTCAAAATCCTTCTCCACATCCAACAAGAGGGTCAATGCTTTGTCTTCCTGATCCTAAGTGATCAATAATATATGCACCAGAGTATGTATATGGTTTCTGGATTACACCCCATTGCAAATCCCACCTGTGACTCATGTATTATTACAGTAGGAAGTACTTTTATCAATTATGTGGTCAGTATTTCTTAAAGGATTTTCATATCTACTATAATAAGGGAAATTAAACAGTTGAGAGGGTCTTTCCTAGTCTTGGACATCAGCAATATTATTACCTTATTGGATATAGGCAACAAGCCAGACGGTTCAGCCTCCTTGTAGGTCTCATATACAAATAGAACCAACAACAGATCCGCAATTTCCTTCCCAATATTTTCTCCCTCAACTATGTTTCTACCCTCTGAAGAAAAGGAAAGGAGTGCCAATTGTTGCAAGAATACATCCTCTATTTTGGTAGTGTTAAGTTGCTCCAAATCATAGAGGTATTTATAGCATTCAGCAACCCTTCTGTGATAGCCACAAGATATCTCACCAAGGCCATCTGATTCTTAATCACCAAGATCGGACAATGAAATTCCCTCTAGTTTAGCAATGCTGCCAGCAGACGCCCAGCCCTCTCTCCTCTCTTAGTGTCCTAGTTTTAGCTTTATTAAATGATGTTCAGCAAATTGAGAATGTTTAAGACGGTTTTGGTCACATCCAGTCTTATTCTCGGATTGGGAGTCTGGTAATAGAGCTGTTTCAAGTCTTTAATTTCCTGTTTTAATTTTTCCGGGTGCTCTGACACCCTTCCTTTGGCTAATGCAGAATCTAGCATTAATTGGCCTCACGTTACCTTCCTCGCTGCCCACATAATCTGTGCAAAGGCAAGTAATTCTACATTATTAGTGATGTATTCTTGTTTGTGTCCTTAATGGTTTCTTTTTCATCTATACACCATTGCTATCATACGCCGATGTGCCAAACGTGCATCAAGTAAATGAAATGCCAATGAAAGGTGGATCGGAGTATGATCTGTCAACCTGCCTGTAGGGATGTTGCAGCTGCATACATCCAGCAGCACAGGGTCTTGTACAACCACGTAGTCAGTCCTAGACACTAATCCATGTACACGTAACATTAAAGTATAGTCACGGTGGGTTGGTTGTGTCAGACGCCTCATATTTATCAGATCATGATCTGCCATTACATTGTTACTAACTGCTCTATCATCCCCATTAGCCCTATCTATCAGGTTGGCCGTCTAGGACATCTAGGACAATGTTCCAATCACCACCTATTATATTCTTAGTATCAGCAAATTCCACAAGTCTGGACGGATGAGCAAAAGGCCCACTGGCCTACACTGTAAGCTTATATCCAGCCTATAATAACCGTGGTGGCCAGCATCTTCAGCTTGGCAGAAACAAATTGGCCTTCCATGTCTGTCCAGGTTGTGGGGCAAGGAACAGTTAATGAACATGACACTTCCATATTTCTTAGAGCAGCTCTGTGTCTGTGACTGTGCACTCTGCTAGTTTACTATATGACTACTGTGGTGGACCAGGACACTCCTTACTTTTAATGTCTGCAGACAAGTGTGTTTTCTGTAACATTGCAATGCCTTTATGTGTGCATGATTTGTGTACAAATAGTGCAGGACTTGTTCCTGTCTTATGAAGTGAGAGACAATTTATATAGAGGGAGATAACATTTAGGGGCTTTTTCAGTGTCATAGCAGTCATCTTAACTTAATAAGCTGTGTCACTATGGTAGAAAACTTTGTGATCCAGAAACCTTTGATTATCAATGCAGACAGCTTAGACAATGTACTGCTAGGAAGAAGAAAAGAAAGGACGCAGAAAAGAGAAGAACTACTTCTCCAGACAAAAGCCCCAGGGCTGTACTATGTAGCAAAATAGATCTAGCAAAAAAATGAGTATGGAATAGCAAGTGCAGAAGAGATCGCATGCTCTTGTTCCTCGGACTGAAACAGGAGGTGGGAGATAAGGAAAGGTGGGTGGAGGGAGACACTCACAATATAACTGAGGACGAAAATGAGAAATAAGAGCAAGCAACTGAGCCAGGGAAGGAGGGAGGGGTGAAGGAGTAGGAAAAGAGGAGGAACAGCATAATTTAGGCATCGAAGAAGGAGCAGGGTTGGTAGAGATGGTAATAACAAAGAAGATGGCTACTCAAAAATAGGATCCGAAAAGCCTAGAACTCTGACGAGGGGACTATCTGTAACACAAAGTTCAGATAAAGGAGGTAGACATTTTTCAAATGATTGAGAAAACATGAAACATGCAAAAGATACAAAGAATTAATGAATATTAAAGAATATTGGGTCTAATGTGTAAAAGGAACATAGGAGGAGAAACTACCAAAATATTGCTTAAGTAGTGAAGAAAATTAGTTACTTACCTGTAACTGTAGTTCTCCAGTATTGGAATCTTTCATAGATTCACATGCTTGAATCATTCCCACTCGTCGAGATGGGAGCCCCCGGTACAATTACACAAGTAGTGTTGAAACATATTAATACAAGGGCCCTAGGCCTCTTCAATTTAATAGTCTATAATAGTCATTTTAAGAAAAAGGACCAAACTTGAGTATCCACCAATCAGACGAAACCACCCTCTAGAATCCTCCTGAGAAAAGCTCCAGCATCTCAGATTTTCCAAGCACAAGTGCATTAAGGACAGGAACAGAAAGAGAGAGGTGAAAGTGAGCTTCTCCGGGGAAGCGGGAAGGTCGCATGTGAATCTATGAAAGATTCCAGTACCGGAGAACTACAGTTACAGGTAAGTAACTAATTTTCTTACTCCAGTATTGGAACTTTCATAGATTCACATGCTTGAATCAGAGTAACAAGCAGTACTTATGCACATTGGAACATTGTAGCCATGTACGTCACAAAATGCCTGCATATATAAACACATATATATATATATATATATATAAAGCAATACTCTAAACAAAATATCGTCTGTTAACCCCATCCTTACTTCTCTCCCTTTTCTCTTCTTTTCTTCTCTTTTTATTTTTTTTTTAACATGAAGAGCATTGGATCTGTATTCAAAAGTAACAAGACATAAACAATGTGCATACCTGATCTAGGATGGAGGGATGAAAGAGATGGCTCACCTTCACCTGAATAGGTTCCTGAGGACTGCCTGACCCACTGCTACCTCTCCTTGAGATAGTGCTTCCAAGCAGTAATGTTGTGTAAATGTATAGCAGCTTTTCCATGTCGCTGCTCTGCAAATGTGTTGCAGAGGAACCCCTGCAAACAGTGCCGCTGAGGAAGAAACTGCCCATGTTAGTGAGCACGGACCGATGAATGCAGTGGTTTGCCCGCTGCTTGATGGCAGAAACGAATGGCTGAGGATATCCATCTGGCTATACTCTGCTTGCAGAGCGGTTGACCTCGTCTGGGTGCACTGTAAGCTACGAACAATTGATTGGAGCAGCGAAAGGACTTAGTCCTATACAGGTAGAATTTAACACATCTCTTAATGTCTAAGGAGTGTAACGCTCTTTCCACAGGAGTATATGGATGTGGAAAAAAGGTTTTAAAAACTAAGGGCTCATTCATGTGGAAATCAGAAGGGACCTTCGGTATGAAATGCGGGTTGGTGCGAAGTAGTAATTTGTCTTGCTTGATCTGCAAGAACGGCTCCTGTATGGAGAGGGCCTGTATCTCACTGACCCGTCTAGCTGATGTGAGAGCCACCAGTAAAGCAATCTTCCAAAAAAGGTTTTTCAGAGAAGCACGATGGATCCGTTCGAATGGATGCGTCATTAACTGTGCTAGAACAATATTCAGGTTCCACGAGGGAGGAGGAGGTCTGAATGGAGGAAAAACCCTGAAAAGTCCTTTAAAATAACGTTTGATTAGTCTAGATGAATACAGCGAAGTTGAAGAGTCTGAACGTCTGTATGATGCTATTGCCGCCAGATGCACCTTTATGGATGAATGCACCTGGCCTGATTGCGCTAAATGCAATAAGTAAGGCAATAATTGTTCCTGTGGTGAGGACAGTGGATCAATTTGCCGCTGGTGGCACCAGAAACAAAATCTTCTCCATTTGCAAGAATTAGCCTTATTAGTGCTATCTGCTCTAGCTCTGGACAAAATGTCCCTACATTCCTGTGGGATATTCAGATGTGCGAACTCCCTGTGTTCAGGAGCCATGCTGACAATCGCATTGACTGAGGATCTGGGTGCGATATTTGCCCTTTGTTCATTGTTAGTAAGTGCAGAGACGGTTTCAGCGGAATGTGAGGCTTCATTGATAGAAGAAGAAGCTCTGCGAACCAGTGTTGACGAGGCCAGTACGGAGCTATCAATATCAGGGTGCACGGCTCTGTTTTCATCTTCGTGAGTAATCTTGGGATCAGTGGAATTGGAGGAAAGGAGTAAGCAAAGATGCCTGACCAAGCTATGGAAAACGCATTCCCACAAGATCCCTTTTGGAGATGCCAGCTTGCGAAGTACTGGCATTTGGCGTTCCATTTGCTGGCGAACAGGTCGATTCTGGGCATTCCCCACTGGGAAAAGATGTAATCCACTGTGGACTGGTCCAGCTCCCATTCGTGGCAGCTCGATCTTTGTCTGCTGAGTGAGTCCGCTATCTTGTTCTCTATCCACGGCAGATGCACCGCTGTGAGTCTGATGCCTTGCTGCGTGGCCCAATTCCAAATTTTGGGGGCTTCCCTGGAGAGGGTGACAGACCTCGTGCCTCCTTGTTTGTTGAGGTAATGCATCGTAGTGGTGTAGTCTGTTCTTATTACTACATCTGACCCCGCTATCTTCGGAAGAAAAGCTGCACAGCGAGATAAACTGCTTTGAGCTCTAGCAGGTTGATGTGCATCGCCCTCAACTCTAGTGGCCACTTGCCACTTACTTGAAGATGTTGCAAAACGGCTCCCCAGCCCTCCAGAGAGGCGTCTGTAGTGATAGTCCACGGAGCTGGATGATGTAGAAAGGAAAGGCCGACAGACAGATGATGCTTTTGAGACCACCATGTCAGAGCTTTGACTATTGCTGGGGTTATGCTTATCCGATCTTCGAAGCTTCCCGAAATCTGGAGCCATTGAAGATTGAGTTGCTCCTGTAGCGGTCGCATTTTTAGTCTGCAGAGGGAAACCAGAGATTTGCATGATGACATCATGCCCAACAAGGATTTGAAAAGGCAAACTGAAACAGAGTTTCATCCCTGTATTGCCTTTGCTAGAGTCAGTAACTTCTGTTGTCTCTCTACTGTGAGACACGCCATGGTGGACTGAGTGTCCAGGTTCTCCCCTAAAAAGGTAATACTGCGTGATGGTAGAGGTTTGGACTTCTCCCAGTTGATGGTGAGGCCTAAACTGTTGAGTAAGGAAACGCACCGGCTACCATGAATCTCAGGTACTGTCTGTGGGTAGGGCGGATGGGAATGTGGAAATATGCGTCTTTTAGGTCTAGTGTAGACATGAAATCTCCGTGGTTCAGTCGCAGGAGGACATCCTGTAGGCTTATCATGTGGAACTTTTTTAAGTAGATGTTTAATTCTCTTAGGTCGAGGATCAGCCTCCAGTCTTTCCACTTCTTGCGAATGAGAAATAACCTGGAATAAAAGCCCCTTCCTCGCTGTGACAGAGGTACTTTCTCTATAGCTCCTTTGAGGAGCATCTTGCTGATCTCCCTCTTGAGTTGTTCTGGATACCTTGAAGGTGGCCCTGTTTCACTAATTGGAGGACCCACTTGTCTGATGTGATGATTTGTCATTGCTTGAGAAACAGGTATATCCTTCCGCCTAGAACCAGAAGAGGAGGGTTGGATGTAGCCGGCGCCTTGGATGTATCAGGCTCTACGAGCCGAGTCCTTAGCAGGGCAAGTTGAGCGTCCCCTAGTGCCGGATCTACCATAAGCTGCTTGTGGTGGTTGTCTTTGTGGGTAGTATTGACGAAATTGCTGAGAGGAGGAAGGATAGGTTGAGTATCTATACTGCTGATATCCTCCTCTATATGAAGGCAGTCCATGTCCTTTAGCTCGAAACTAAGGCTTCCGAAACTGGAGAGTCCCTAACGATCTTGCTGTATCTGTGTCGGATTTGATAGATTGTAAGGCCTCATCAATATGTTTACCAAATAATGCCTGCCCATCGAAAGGTAGGTCTAAAATCTTATTCTGTACCTCAGGCCGGAATGATGTAGCCTTTAGCCAGCCTTGTCTCTTAAGTACAGCCGCATCTGCGAGCTGCCGAAATGCAGTCGTGGCTATGTCCATTGCACAGTCTATGAGCTCAGCTGAAGTGCGCTGACCTTCCTGCAACGTCTTCCTTGCCTCTGAACTTCCATCCTCCGGCAACTGGTCAATATGTGGGGGGATGTCTGCCCAGAGCTGTCTATCGTACCTGGCTAACACCGCTAGGGAGTTAGCTGCTCTTATCACTAGGCTAGCCATCGACGAGAACCTCTTTCCAATATTGTCTAGCCGTCTACCTTCTTTGTCTGGAGGTGCAGAAATCGGGGCAGATGGATTCTTGGACTTCCTCTGTGCCGCCTGGGCTACTACCGAGTCCAGATGAGGATGACCAATTAGACATGCTGGGGCATAGTCTGGTGCCTTGTACTTTTTATCTAGTCGTGGCAGTACTGCTGAGACAGTAGCGGGGTTGTGCATCACTTTTAACCCTTCTTCCCATAAGTAGCTGACCAGTGGAATAGAGCGCACAGATTTATGGAACGGCTCTTTAAAATCATATAGGAAGCAATCTGTTTGCTTGGACGGCATTGGCAAGGCGAAACGTTAGCTGCTCTCTCCAGAAGATTATGAAATCCCCTGATGTCGTCTGGAGGGGATTCTACCTTTGACTGTGAAGAAGGAGGAGCAGGAATAATGTATTCATCCCACTCCGAATGAGTGTCAAGGAGCTCCCCTTCTTCCTGATGCCCTTCCGACATGTCAGTGTCCTGAGGTAAAGTCATATCCGGCGTGGTTACATTTGTTAGTGGCAATGAGGTCGGTCTCTGACGTGGAGTGGTAACCCCGGAGACGGGCGACGGCGGAGGTTGCTCCCCTTGAGGAGGAAACCGCCTACTGTAATCAGCCAACATTGCCCGGAGGTCAGATAGCAATGAGGTTGGAATGTATGCCCCTTCCTGATATTGTTGATCTCCTCCATAGTACTGAGGGTCATAAGTTTCCTCAAATACGTCTTTGCCCTGATATTTGACGTTCAATTGAGAGGGGCTATGGGCTGTTCCAAATGGACCCTCGTCATCTGACTCTTCATCCCCCTCTAACAA
This sequence comes from Pleurodeles waltl, assembly GCF_031143425.1. Taxonomy (NCBI): domain Eukaryota; kingdom Metazoa; phylum Chordata; class Amphibia; order Caudata; family Salamandridae; genus Pleurodeles; species Pleurodeles waltl. The sequence goes on from NC_090440.1 coordinate 1,896,693,515, forward strand.
GTGAACTGGTATGAGAGGGGTCACTTTACTAGGTGAGGTGTGCTTTGGGGTATGTCTTTCTTGTTTTTTATGTTGTTTTTCCCTCGTCGATGGTGTCGTTGACGGCGCAGATATAGTCTACGTTGATGGTGGAGTCTTCGACGACGAACGCAGGGAGATCTTGATCGTTGACAGCCTTACCGAAGAGTCTACCGTCGACGAGGCAGTCAACAATGGTAGTGCAGATACCGTTTTTACAGTCTTCGACAATGATGAAGTATAGATCTTCGTCGACGATGATGTAGTCGTCATAACTGTCGTCGACGGTGGAACAGTGGAAGTCGTCGTCGGCAGTGGGAAAACACTCACTGACGGTCTCGTCGACAATGAGTCCGTCGTCGACGGCACATTCTTAGCTGCAAAGGTAGATGAGGGCCTTTTGAACGGCAGAGATGGTGGTAGAGAGGATGATTTCTTATGCCTTTCAGAACTGCTGGCATGACCTCTCTCCCCTTTCCTGCAAGATTTATGAGGTGAAGTAGAGGGGCTGCGGCACTTGTAAGACCCTGAGGCAGTCTTTTTTGTGGGCTTTCCTTGATTTTTGGGAAGGAGATCTTGTGTCTGATCTCGCCCTTTTTGATTACTTTTTGGATGTTGAAGAGTCATCACTATCAGAGTCAGAGACTAGATTATCTCTGTACTTAAGTTTCTGCAGCCAAATTAATAATCTGCCTTCTCTATCCTTAAGAGTTTTAGAGGAAAAGGTACGACAAACCTTACAGTCCTTGGCAGAGTGGTCTGGATAGAGGCAGTATATGCAATCCTGATGAGGGTCTTCAGAATGTAGTCTTTTCTTACCAAAAGTTTTGCAATTTCTGAATAAACCCTTCTTCTCCTTGTCAGACATGTTGTAGGTGTTAACCCCAATCAGTCAAGACAAGGTTTAGCAGAGAAAAAATGGCTTCAAGGTAATCCAAAGGTGTGAAGAAAGATCAGAGCTCTGAGGAGGCTCCCTAGTACGACGTGCAGTAGAAAATCTGAGGTGCTGGAGCTTCTCTCAGGAGGATTCTAGAGGGTGGTGTTGTCTGATTGGTGGATGCTCAAGTTTGGTCCTTTTTCTTAAAATGACTTGATAGACTATTAAATTGAAGAGGCCTAGGGCCCTTGTATTAATATGTTTCAACACTACTTGTGTAATTGTACCGGGGGCTCCCATCTCGACGACGGGGAATGATTCAAGCATGTGAATCTATGAAAGTTCCAATACTGGAGTAACTATTTTATGCCAGTTCTATATGTCCTATTTGCAGGTGAACTAGGATCTATAGGAGAAATGCCACATTATGATGTTACTAAAAACCAGCACTATTTTGCATTTCAATGGCACATACATCTATACTTCTGGTCTGTGTGGCAGTAAGCCAAATAAACAAGTTAAACAGTTACCAAATCCAGCAGTAACCTATCAATTAAACAGACTATCACTCCCTTGCGTACATGGGAGACTAACATATTCAGTTAACGTGAACCGGCAAATACTTGCACCTCTCCAGGGATTGTCTTAGGGAGGAGATAATGTTCTGCCTGGATCTCCTTGGGTATCAGAAGCCGACTTTCTATCAGAGAGGTGGTGAGGTCCACAACTGCAGCGTCAAACTTGCTTGACTGACAGCCGCCAATTTATTTAATATAGCTTCTATATTTGTGTCAGAAAGTGCAGTGGGGTCCTGTTTGCTTATAGACTTTGCTCCAAAGAGGACCTCATTGAATAACAGCTGCTATTCCGTGCTTGTGGATGTCATCCCTTGCATAGCAATTAAAGGGGTTAATTGAAGGCACTCTTCTCATCTTAACATGCCGTGGAACGCAGTAGTACAAAGTTGTGGTATACAAAGTCTAGCCTCAAAAAGGAGTATACAGGGCTGTGTGCCCACTGTAGATTGTTAGGCTATTCAAATGAGTTCCATTTTCACTTCTCATGTCCAGCATGTAGAGTCAAAATCTCCCACCAGTAAAAGGATTCCACCCTCGCAGGGCTTTGCAAGTCTGAATATGAGGCAGTAGCCTCACCTGTTACACACCTGGCCTGAGTAATCATACTCAGTGACTGTTCAATGTTACAGCCAGTCCACTCCCCGCAATCTCAGGTGAAGGAAAATAAGTTTGCTAGTCATGGGAAAAATAAAAAGTCACGTGTACTTTCACCCCAGTACCTAACGACCCATGCATTTAGCCATTTGGGGATAAAATCTATTGATTCTCCCTCAGTTCCCTCGAGGCTAGTCCCTCTGATCACAACAGCTGGGTATGACGTAGATCCCTGTTACTTTAGGGCAGGCTCTGAGACTGCGGTTTATTACACGGTCAGGATGATAACAAAATCCATGGGACTGCACCCACCTGCCGTGTCCTCATGTTGCAGAATCTGACCACGGCCCTGTGTGGCTCGCTGCCCATACAGCACGCCTGGCTCCTGATTTGTGCAGGGTTCCACGGTGCAGTTCAATACATTTGTGCTAGAGGTGTGTCTCACCTAGGTCCCGTAATGCAGCCATCATAAGGAGACCCACTGAGAATCGATTAGACAGGTCCCTTGCCAGTTGCTCTCCAGAGCTTCATGAACAAGCGCCATCTTTCCTGAGACCGTGCACAGCCTTATACACAAATACATTTTCTCACATGGCTTGTAAATGATAAAAACTTTAATCCAGATACCACCAACACAGTGCAAGAAACATAGGTTTCATGTGGCTATATTGTGTGGAAAGATCAGCAGTATTCTCATCTCATTTCTTAGCTTGGTATTTTGTAGTTCCATTTACTTCTGTAGTAGAGCAGCATACATTTTCATCCTCTTCTCCTCCTGCTCAGCTGCCACTTGCTCACCACCCCTGAAGCCACCAATCCTGCGTTGCTGCTTTCACAAAGGTGTGAAGCAATGCTTCTTCTCTACTCTATCGCAATGGCTTGTGAGCATGTTCTGCTATCCCTCCGGCTATCTTTCTTCCATTACGGAAACAAACGGCCTAGAACACAGATGTGTAGCAATGCAAAAGGACTGAGTACTTATCCATACATTTATATTCATTCAGCAAAATGACTAACTGATACAAGTTTCTTTATGATACATCAATGTCTCATCTTTTTCATGAGTGCAGAAAGGATTATGCAGCTTAAAATAAAATAGAGATGTGGAAACTAAGAAAAAGAGTCTGAAGCTATCTGGAGACGAATCAGGCCTGTGAAGGAAGATCACAGTGTAAATGGTCAAGAAAATTGTTATTTTAAATTATCCTTTTGATTTGGGCTTTGGTAGATCAAACTGTTGAATAACACTATGTTGACTCACTAACATCGTAATATTGAATGGTACAATGTTTTAAATTGATTTTACGGGGTCAATGTTATATCATTCAATATACTAAGGTGCGCAAACCACTTGATAATAAGCCTGGCCAAGGTATGATTACCTAAAAGAAATATTGTTAGAAAATATTTTCTAGTTGATTTCAAAGTAAGACTAGGAGTGCTCGCCTTTACAATGTTCAGGGTGGTTTAGTGAGAGAATATCCAAGCTTTGGTGTGTATACCTATTTTGTGCATGTTGATATTATGGATTCTGGTATGACTTGGTCTTTTGAAGATTATCATCAAGTTGTCAAATATTTGTATTTATTTGGATTTACCCCTGTACATTAGGTAAATACTTGAGGAAAGTGTAGTTTCCTTATTCGGGATAAGGCAGCACCACTATTTAGTTTCACAGTTCATCTTAGAAAGGTAAAGGACAGTTTTCTATGGCAGGACGAGAGACGTTATAGAAGTATCAAAAAATGTTGCTTCGTTAGATTGAATAAATAACTATGCTACTGTCAGATCACCTCACAAACATGAGACAACAGTATTCAAGTCCCTGTTTTAGTTTACAGAGTTCTGTAAGGGTAGCTTGTGCAAAGGGTAGCTACTGCAAAAAGCATCAAAACTGCTAACTGCCTACCTTGATATCCCAGTTTACAACCTCGTGTCCTGTTAAGCGTCCATGTAAAAGATTGGGAGACAAGTCAAGACAGATAGGATTTCTGCAGGCCTGAAAATAAAGAATGAACATGCAGTTCATGATAAACTTGATTTCACTGCAAAATAATTACACTGCTGACATACGAAACCACCTGGAGAATCCTGTGCTTATTCTAAAAGTGACATTTTCAAACTGAAGCCTGGATCCCTAGGCACAACGAGCATGCTGTAAAACTTCTACAGTGGGTTCCCGGTGAGCCCACTGTTTAACACGCCTTAAACTTCCATTTTTCAAACTCTGACACATTTTACAGAATCCTTAACATGCCTGAGCATCTGTTTCACAGTCTGAGTCTGTGTCATCTCTTATCTATGTCTTGTTTTTTTGTTTAATTAAAATGTAATACATGGTTAACTAGTGAAGATGGTTAAGCTACAAGTTCAACATATGCTCAATATGGGCAAAAAAATCAAAACGTTAGGATTGACTACCGACTTCCACTGATTCGACAGGAAATATTCGGAACATTTGTAAAAACAGAATCGAGTAGTACCTTTGGTGTGTAGTGAAGAAGGACTTTACTAGGTAGATCAGCCAACTCAGCCTCATTCGTTTTCCAGGGACTCATACAGTTTGGACCTGGAGATAAAGCACTGGTTTACCCTTCAATGATTTAACTGCAGGAGGTTTGAAAACTACTTTCAAGCACAAGTATACAACCCTTCGCAACACCTTCATGAAGTTAAAAGGACAGCAATCTGCCAGACACCAGTAAAAAGGCTCAGAAGACTGGTTCACATTACACAGATCTTTGTGTAACTTGCAGGTCGCTAGTTCTGAACACATCATTCTATTCAGTTTAAATAATGAGATGTAAATGGGCTGAGTAAAAGTAACCTATAATTCTAAGCAGACGGTCTAAATTCGTGTTTTAACAATGTGTGGCCTCACTGAAATAGGCTGTCTTGTTTGTTGTGCTCCTCGAGTAGATCAGCTGCAGCATGCTGTAATGTGACACTTTTTGAAAAATACCTTACGTGTCATGATATACCAGATGCTTTACTTGATACGATGACAACATTCTGAATTATTTCGCTCTTGGAGGACAGAGAGAGGCACATTTCTAATAAATATTATAGCTTACAAATGGTTGGGAATACTCTATTCAGTACTGAAAAGACTGTGCGCAAATTCAGAGATGTAGAACGATGAGGGATAAGGCCAGATACTGCAGGGGATATAATTTGGTCCAGCAGAAGGAAGAGGCACGTGGCTAGTAGCTTGGCAAGTATCTTATTGTCAAAGTTGAGCAGGGATAGGGGGAGATAGGAGCTGCCCTGGAGTAGGTCCTTGCCAGGTTTGGAAAGAAGGGTAATTACTGCCTCTCGCAGTGTTGGTGGAAGTACACCCGTCTTGAGAGCCTCTACGTGTACAGTATGGAGGTGCAATGCCAATATGTGTTTATAGGCTTTGTGGAACACCCCCCTGAACCCATCCAGGCCAGGAGCTTTAGAGCCATCCAGAGTGTCAATGCCCTGCACTATTCCCTCGTGGTGAAGAGGGTCCCTAAGGAATTGCTGTTGGGCAGTGGTCAACCAGACCATGGCCACCTCAGCAAGGTAGTGCACAGATGGAGGTGGGATGGTTCGCACCGAGTAGAGGAGGATGTAGTAACTGAAGAGCTCGGTCTGTACCACGGTCATTCCTCTGAAGCTCAAGTATACATGCAGCTGATTGAGGCGGGTGCAATAGCCTAGCCAGTGCGCTCCCCGGGCACTCCCCCTCACTATACTTGCAGGCCTTGATGAATTTCCCCATGAAATTTGCCTCGCACTCTGCAAGTTCACGGAAAGTGTCCAAGAGTATTGTGCACCTGTGAAGTTGAGAGTCAGTGACTTGGGCCACTGCAACTTCATCCAACTCTGTCAACTGCGCCTTCATACGTTCCAAGCTGTGCCGTATGTCACATAATACCCCAGTGTTTGGTATACAGAAAACCCCTAAGGTGTAGGCTTGGAATGCTTCCCATAGGGTCAGCCACAGCAGCTACATCCAGCTCTGCCAACTGCGCCTCCATACGTGCCAAGCTGTGCCGCATGGCACATAATACCCCAGCGTGTTTGGCTATACAGACACCCCTTGTGTAGGCTTTGAATGTTTCCCATAGGGTTGGCTGGATACCGACTGATCCGTGGTTCAGTGTGAAGCACTCAGTGATTGCATCGTGAAGTTTGCTATGTAAGAGCGTGTCATGCAATGCCTTGCCCGGGAAACACCCTGGATTCTCCAGGCCTGCCTGCATGGGGCTAGGAAGTGTCAGCTACACTGGTGAATGATCAGATAACGTGCGGAGGAGGTGTGTGAGGGAGACAAGCCACTGGGTGATCGTGCTGGACAGCAGCCAATAATCAATGTGTCCAGATACCATCGGGTGCCGAATGGAGGGTGTAGGCCAATACCTCTGTACTATGTAGGCACCAGTGGTCCAATAGCGTGTGTAATGAATCGTTTGAAGGATCTGCAGTGAACAGGGCATAATGGTAGGGGCTGCGGCTGTGGTATCAATTGTATTGTCTAATAGCATGTTAAAGTCTCCCCCCAAAAAAGATATGTTTGACATCAAAATGATCTATGTGGTATTGTAGGGTCTGGAAAAACTCTGGCAAGTCAGTATTAGAGGCGTAGACATTGACAAGCAATACTTTTTGTCGAGCAAGTACCCCCGCTATGAGTACATATCTACCCTCTCCACATCTATATGGTTGGTGTCTAGTTGGAATGGAAGGTTCTTATGGATAACAATGCAGACGCCTCAGGAGTATGTACTGTAGCTCGCAAAATAACAGTGTGGTCCTCATGAGGATGCAAAGGTGTGCGTGGTGCCTGCAAGGAGGTGGGTCTCTTGCAGAAAGGCCGCCTGCACATTGTGCCTGGCCAGATACTGCAGAACCTGTTTGCCTTTACGTGGTATGTTCCAAGACATGAGGGCTATATCTATAGTTTGCTTCCTTTTGTGTGTGTTGCTTGTCTTATAGGCTTGCACGATTGTAGGTTATGGTGTGTGCAGCATAACCACCACTGCATCAAGTTTGAGAAGCAAAGGCAAACATCCGAACTAACAACTGTTTCCCTCTGCCCACCCACACCTGTAAAAAAACTGCCAGGTGAATGCCAGAGATCCCAATAAAACAACAACATAAACCCAATAGCAAGCAACTTGACATCAACCATGACAATCTAATGGCAGCAAACTCCCTGCAGAAATAGGATTGTGTTCAGCAAGTGGGAATGAGAATGGGCAAGCTGCAGGTAAAGGCAATAATGAAACCAAGTAGACAACATTGTAGCAGGCACATCTGTATAGTGAAAAGGTGGTGTTAAGGGTCAAAAGTATTAATGCTCAGGAGTGGATAGGGTGGGAGGTGGGGCCAGCGTTAGATCAGAGGAAAGAGGTCTCTGCTGGTGGCAGAGTCCACATCCAGGGGAGTATGCTCCAGGGTCATTCATCCCTCCCCACCCCATCCACAAAAGTGGATGTAAAATTCTGGCAACCCAACAGTTGCGCAAGGAGACCCTCCATAAACAGGTCCATGCAGCAGGAATTCATGGTCTCTGCAATTCCAAAGTGCGCCAATTATTGCGACAGCCCATGGCCTTCAGGTCTTCAGTCTTTATTGTGATTGTCTTCAGCCTGAACTCCAGCTTCTCCAGTCTTTTCTCCGTTCCCGTGGTGCCCTTCAGTCGGGTTTTTTTGTCAGTGCAGACGCTCCTCCATTTCGTCAAGTCTAGAAGTGAGGGTGTCACACCGGGGGTCTATGGTGCAGAAGCCTGCATGTAGCTCCACCATTATGGCCTCTGCGCTAACCATTTATCCAGAGGCAGTGCCCCCAGCAGCACCTTCCTCCATGGCCGGCGTCAAGAAGTTTGTGTCCACTACTGCATTCTTCTCAATGGGGAGATTGCGCTGTTTCGGGTGGCCCTGTACCATGAACGCAGTAGAAGGTTGAGGATTGTCCCGGCACTAGGACTGTGCATTGGGTATTCCACCTAAGGCGCCAGTGTCAGGGGAGTTGCCCCTCCCATATACCCCCACAGTCACGCAAGCAACCAAGCACAATCAAAGTGAGGGAGGAGCTTTAGTTCTTTTCTACAGCAGACACACCCAGATGTGGGGAAAAAGTAACCAGACCAGCGTGAATTAGGGCCTTATATTCCAGACGAGGAGGGCCCCCAACAAGCTGGTAAATATGAAGTTGGGTATGGTGCGCTGTTGTTCCCCCCCTTTGGAAAACTCAGCTGGCGGGTCACGCTGTTCAGTGTGGTGGTTTTTGGTCAGTGGGGGGGAGATAGGAGGGTAAAGAGTGGGTAAGGGGGCCTCGCATAGTGCGGCAGTGTCCCCAGCCACCCTAGGCTACAGCAGTATAGGGAGGAGGGGAGGCACAGGCCCACTGATGTTGCTTGTGGCACGGTGAGGTTAAGGGAGGTCAAAGGAAGGCAAGGAAGTTGTAGGTCACTGCCTCTAAGGGCTACAAAATGTGGCAAAAAACAAATTCCCCTACCTCCAACGCTCTCAGGTGGCCGGCCAACATCTCATAGCAGGCAGTGTCAGCAGTTAAGTATAATTAGGTCATGTGCTGCCCTTCCAATCTTTGCTGAGACTGAGTAGGCCCAGGTGGGCCGCAAGTTCTGAGCAAGTTCACGGTCGCCAGCTCTTTCAACCTTCAGGACTAATCCAATATGGTGGGCGGAAGAAAGAAGAGAGGCGAGGGCACTACAGGTTATTCGGGCAGCACCGTGCTGCCCTATCAGCTGCACACCTCAGGCTCTAACTGCAACCCCTTTCACAGTGGTGCCTCCAAAGCCCACTGACAGGGAGGACCGGTCACACTGCAGTTACGGTGTTTACACAGCCTATTTGGCAGTCAAGTACGGCCCTTGCTCCTCTCCCAGCTGTCAGGTGCCTCTACATCGCATGCCCCACTCCAGTGAAGCGTGCTGAGCACACCTTTGACCAACTATCAGGGTTCTGCTGCTGGAGCTTCAGCGCTGTGCGGCCATTATAGTCATCAGCGTCACCACACACTGATGTCCCATATTGTTAATACATGAATCACAACTGTCTGCCAAGAATTAACACTGAAGAAGACACATTACATCAGTTCCAAGTTCTCTTCGCACTGTATCCTAAGCCATTACCTACAGGTAGTAGTAAGACTGGCTAAGATGCACTAATTTCTTTTAAACCACTTAAACCGGTGAATCTGGGCCCTGAGAATGAACAAAATATCAAAGTGACTAATGTGCCTTAAACACTATAAAATTATTCTCAATGGACAGACCAGCCCTAGATAGTGAAGCTTTTCTTACCTTCAGTGCTTCGTGTTGAACTATGACATACATCATGAGGTGTATCACTGGTTGCTATTGAGGGCTGTGGCTCATTTGCATTGCTTCAGCGGGTGAACCAAAGCTTACACTAGCATCTGCAGGCATTCTACCATTCTTGAAGTACATTTAATGCTGGTAGTTGCCCCACTCTTGAAAAAGATATAAATGCTTGTTTAGAACTTGGGAGGGGTCTATCTGGTTTTGCAATAAATGGGCATTCCTGGTCAATGCAGTTTATTCTCCTTGTACTTAAACCTTGTGCATAATACCTCAAAGGTTGAATCAGGTATTCCACACAAGAGGGAAAGAAAATACTGCACGGAAGACAGGCAGACAGTAGCTCCTTATCTAATATAAAACTTTTTTTGTGTGTTTGATATATCTCATTAAAAGTATGCAGCAAACGATAAGATCTCTTACGCCTCTGAATCTATTTTGATAGATGATACGCATCTACAACCTTTTCCTTTGCTGCTACACATTTCTAGTCTAGTCTAAACCTATCACTTTTGTACAAACTTTTTCCCAAGTTTACCAGGAATGATCTGATGAAGCTACCAAGGACGTGTAACTTACCAGCCAAATACAGTGCTTTCACTTGAGAGGCCTGCAACGCATCATGGAAGATGATAACCGATCCAAGCTGTCCTTCCAGAGAAGTTGGAGAGCCCCACTCACTGTCCTGAGTTCCTGCTGATATACATTTTGACACAGCACCAGATTTTGCAACCAAGCCTCCCCAAGTAGGAGAATAAAGTATTCCTCCAAATGATCTGCTGGGTGTGACAGGGGATGAGAATGGAGGATCTGGAATTTGTGATGGAGGTGGGGTGGTAGTCCTCTGACCTGCAGAGCCAATGCAGCAAGAAGTAAAAGTCTGGAAAAGGCCACAGAAGAAAACACTGTTTACTTGTAAAGAATCCTTAGCAAAATATAAGGCACAAGACAGACAGGTTGATTAAAAGTCAAAATTTATTTTGAAGTACTTTTTCATCTTCAAGCACTGACAGTGAGAAATAATCTAGCACACTCTGTGTATGATCTAGCAAAATCTAGTACAAACCGTTTTTATATGATATGTAAATGCAACATCACATTTGTTTTTAATGGTAAAATGAGGAATGTATTGTAAATGAAGATGATATTAATTTGTGTATTAAGAAGAATATAACCTCATTAGGCTGGCCTTACTGATTCATTCACCCATGACTAAATGCAAGAAATTTGTTCCATTACAATCTTTGCCCTTAACACTAGATGTAGGGATAACGTTACAATTATGTAATCTAAATATAATTAATTTTTATAGGGCTTCATAACACACTTCTGTTGTTACAAGTGCTCTTAGTAACAACGGTTAACTACATGAATATGGTCCTCAATTTATGGGCCTTTGGAAGGATACGAGACACAGGTAAACACTGACTATGTATGCCCAATAACTCTCCTATAATGACCAGAAGTTATCCACTGTGGCAATCTTTTCTCTAGAAAACATTTTACTATAGACTAGCAGACTGCCAGAGCAGGGAACATATGTCTCAGCAAACACACACTGAACTTGAGAGAAGTTTAGAAGACCAAGACCACTTCTTAACACTGACACAGGGACACTCAGAGTGCTTAAATTGGATACTAGTTGACATTTTGAGTACCATGAAATCATACCACAATTCAAGGTGAACTAACCTGTTGCTTCTTCACTACATGTTCACAACTACACAAGAAATGATGGACAATGTTTACTTCCTACAACCTTATATTCTGGGAGGAATGCCAGTTAACTCAGTGACTTATGGTTTTGAGTCCCTGGTGAAGATAGTGTACCAGCCACATACCTGAAATAATACAGAACATCAAGAAGCATCTCTAGGTGGTGTGCGAGCCTGGCCACCAAAGCTACTGCCAAGAATTTAGAATTATTGACACATAAAGATGGCAAGAAAATAGGATCTCCAACCAGGAAGTCATGTTGTGTGGTTTTACCCGTAACAGGAAGACCACAAAAGGTGGGGAGCGGGAGTCACTGGGATTCCTTTTATTATGAAAAGAGAAGTTCCAATGCATCCCACTATACATGTTTGCATGGATAGTAGACCAACAATTCACAAGGTTCTTCATAGGAATCATTTCCTGCTTGTGAGAAGACATCGCAAGTTTCCCAGCCTCAAAAGTCAACAATCGGCACACAGGCTGATTGTGCCCCATAAGAACAAGTTACTTACCTTTGGTAATACTTTTTTCTGGTAGAGGCTCTAACTGCAGATTCCTCACCTTGTGAATTTCCCTAAGTGCTAGACCAGATTTAATGGCAATTACCTTGAATGTTAACAGGTGGCATGTGGCTCTGCATCTAGTCCACTGACTGAATGTGAGCACCTAAATAACTGCCGCCTCCACGCGATGTCAGTTTCTTTCTGAACTCCATCTGTGCTGTTGGACGAGGAGCCATTGAAATCAGAAGTGCGGTGTGTAGATCTTCGCATTTAGGATCTAATCAATGGACTGTATGAATCCATTGCAGAGAATGGGGAGGAGGGTGAATCAGTAAGAAATTTTCAGTTATATAGTCTAACAGAAAAGACATTGCCAACAGTGACTAATTTGCTCTTCTGATAGATACTTCTAACTGCAGATTCCTCACCCTGTGAACAGATTTCAAAGCAGTACTCTCCCGGTGGTGGGTCTGTGGAATGGCTCAGATCAGGAAATCTTTTAGGACAAATAATGCGAAAAGCTAATCCCACCAAACCTGGTTATCCAGGCATAGTGCTTCATGAATGTATAGCTAGATGCTCTGACAATGGCCTGGCAAACATCCATGACTGGCACACCGCCCTCTAGCACAGTGACAGCAGCCCTCACTGGTAGAATGAGCAAACACGTCTTCTGAAGGATGCTTCTTGGCCAGGCCACTACAGATCTTGATGTATAGCACCATACATTTTGAGAGGTCCTCTTTTTCACTGCTTTGTATTTTTTAGCCCTAGAGAAATCAAAGAAATGTTGGTTATCCTGTTGGTATTCCCTGGTTCGGTCCACATAACAACTAAGTGCCCTTTAGGTTTAAAGCAATGACACTGATCTTCCTCCTTGGAGGGATGAAGAGGTGCATAGAAAGCTGGCAAGGTGATGGATTGATTCACAACACATCAGTACACAACAATCAGTCTTCTAAGGCATAGCATGACTTCCTACAGAAATATCTTTCATACATTAGAGTAGACACTTCATCCGTCATTTGGTGGCAATCTTCATCATAGGTTCATCTTCTCACTGGGGTAGGTAAAATACCACCCAAGTGGGCCCAATCAAAAATAAATAGATTTGGGACCCTGAGATAAAATAATACTATGGGCAAGTGAAGGTATGATCATAAAAGGAGAGCACATCAAGAAGGAAAGTGAAAAATTAAGGTGCTGAGGAATGACAAATGCAGCTGGATGGACTAGTCTCTTCAAAAAACACTTTACAACAGGTAACCTGAAGAGGGATTGCTGTTTAAGTAAATGTAAGAGGCCTAAAGGCCTGAGAGGTAACCTTTACCTTTTGCCACAGAAAGCCCTTACTGGGACAATGATAAACAGAACAAAAGAACATCTGATAATTCCGCGTTCAGGGGATGTATGTTTCAGGAAGAGCACCAATCAATCAATCAAAAAATGTATAGAGCGCGCTACCCACCCGTAAGGCTTTCAAGGTGCTGGGGAGGGGAGGGGAAGTAAGGTGGGGGAGAAAATAAAGGGGGGGGGGGTATGCCGTTTTACTGTTCAAAAAGCCATGTTTTGAGGTGTTTTCTGAAGGACAGGAGGTCCTGGGTCTTGTGAAGGTTGGTGGGGAGGGAGTTCCAGGTTTTGGGGGCGAGATCTGCCTCCGGAGGTGGTGCGTTGGATGCTGGGAATTGTGGCGAGGTCGGCGGAGCAGAGATGGCGAGTGGGTATGCGGAAGTTTGCTCTTTCATTGAGGTAGGCTGGTCCAGTGTTGTGGAGGGATTTGTGTGCGTGGATGAGGACTTTGAAAATGATCCTTTTGTCGATAGGAAGCCAGTGAAGGGATCCGAGGTGGGCGGAGATGTGTTCATGGCGTGGGAGGTTCAAGATGAGGCATGCGGCTGCGCTCTGGATCCTCTGGAGTATCTGCTGAAGCTTGACTGTGGTGCCAGTGTAGAGGGTGTTTCCGTAGTCTAGTCTGCTGCTGATGAGTGCATGGGTGACGGTGTTTCTGGTTTCTATGGGTATCCATTTGAAGGTTTTTTGCAGCATGCGGAGGGTGTTGAAACAGGAGAAGGTGATGGAGTTGATTTGCTGGCTCATGGAGAGAGAAGAATCTAAGATGACGCCGAGGTTGCGTGCGTGGGTGGCGGGTGTTGGGGGTAAACCTAGGGCGGTGGGCCACCAGGAGTCGTCCCATATTGTTTTGTTGGGGCCGAGGATGATGATTTTGGTTTAGTTTGAGGTGGCTTGCTGTCATTCATTTGGCGGTGTCTAGGAGTCCGGCATGGAGGTTGGTCTTGGCGGTGGTGGGGTTCCTGGTGATGGAGATAACGAGCTAGGTGTCCTCTGCATAGGATATGACGGTGATTCCGTGTGGGCAGAGGATGTTGGTGAGCGGGGCCATGTAAATGTTAAAAAGGGTGGGGCTGAGGGAGGACCACCAGACAACAAACATCTCCCAGGGTTCTGAATTTTGGCTGCTGGACGCCTGCTAAGATGACACCAACCACTTTGGCAGAAAGATCAAAAGTGATCAACTCATGCTGCTCAATCTGCATGGGCAGAGGTGTAGATTGTGCAGATTATAGTGCAAGATTTGGCTCTGCTATGACAGTGGGTTCTCCCAAAGGGGTGGCCAGTTTAGAGGACATACGCTCATGATCAGAAGTTTCGGTTCCACAATCTCCTTGCTCACTCCGGGGTCACTAAGTTGACTTAAGCTCAGTCTCTCTTGCTCTCCTTGGGAGGGGCGAAAAAGGTGTACAGGAGTCTTGAGCCCCAATGTTAGAGAAAGGCATCTCTGATGGAGGAATGCCCCTGAGAACGCCAGAGCACAAATGTTTTGACACCTTTTCTGAGTTGGCGAACAGATCAAGCAAGGGTTCTTCCTATTTTCGGAAGATGCCCTGTGCCACTTTTGAGTTTAGAGACTATTCCTGATCCAATAGGCAACATCAGCCGAGTTGGTCAGCCCTGGAATTTAAAGCTCCTGCCAGGTGTTGGGCCACAGGGAAATGCCCTGAACATTCAGCAAAGTCCAGAGGTGCACAGCCTCCTTACACAGGACCCACGACCTAACATTGCCCTTCTTGTTGCAGTACTAGATGTGTTTTCTCCCTTGGTGGTCAGGAGCAACGCCTTCAGTGCCAAGCAAATTACTTGTAACTCCTGCAAACTGTGTGGAGACAAGCTTCAGCCAGGGACCAGAGTACACTAATCTACACCTCTCCCAGATTGCCTCTTCAACCCAGTACAAATGGAATAAGTCATGACTGTTAGTTATAGGTCAGGTAGTGAGTCGTCTGCTGCCAGTCGAATGGAGGTTGAGCAGCCACCACTACAGGTCTTTGACAGTCTCCTTCAACACTTGGATGGAGTCTGATAGATTGACTTTGTGCTGAGCCCACTGAGACTTCAGATCCCACTGCAGAACCTGCATGTGCCACCTGGTCCACAAGCAAGATGCAGAAGGCTAAGAGGTCCAGAAGCCTTAAAGTTGCTCTCGCTGACATCAGGTCAAGAGCTGAAGCACAGAGATCATACCCTGACTATCATGGCCATGTTGAGGTCGGGGAATAGTTAGAAAGAGCACTATATCCAGAATAGCTCCGATGAAGGGGAGCCATTGGGAAGGAATGAGGTGAGACTTTGGGACATTGATGGAGATATCCTATGATGTCAAATGTTTGTTGTCATCTGGAGGTGGTTTATGACTGACTGAGGCAAGGGCGGGTTTAGCAGGCAGACCTCGAGGTATGGGAAAACTGTTATACTTACCCTCCACAGGTGGGCTGCGACCACCACTATAATCTTTGTGAAAATCAGAGGTGCAATGGTCAGTCTAAAGGGGAGCATGGAGAACAAAGTGCTTCTGGCATACCTGAAGTAACAGGTAATGTCTGTGGGACTGCAGGACAGGAATATGAAAATAGGAGTCCTTCAAGTTGAGTGCCACCTTCCAGTCTCCTGGATCTAGGACAGCCATATGGTGGACCAGAGTAAGCCTCTTAAACATATCCTTCCATAGGAAGAATTTCAGAGAATGAAGATCGAAGGTGGGGTGAAGAAATAACAATTAGTCCCAACCTCTGATGACAGCCCCCTCTCTATTGCTCTCTTGCCTTGGCCAAAAAAGGTTGAACAGTATGGAAGAGTAGGGACAAGTGGTCCTCCGGGAGGCATTGCGGAGCAGGAGGCATGTCTGGGAATAGGGAACTATATGTCCGACACAATGTTTCGCCATGTGGGGAGGTGAAATGTGGCCCAACCTTCTATCACCTCTATATAAATGTTGCAATACAAAATGAGGCAATTGTGAGCCATCAAGGACAAAAAGTGGTTTTGCAGTGGCGATTTGGGGTGAGGGAGGTTGTGGACTGGGTAGAGTGTTGCCCCAGTGGTCCTGAATGTTGTCGGCCAACTCCTGGGCCTCGCCTTGAAAGGGCTGGGAGGCCTATTGCTGCTGAGGCCCATTGAGGTGGTGCCTCTGTAATTATCTCCTGCTGAAGCCTGTAGCTATCTCCTGCTGAAGCCTCAAAATGGGCAACAGTGGCTTTGCTCTCCTTAAATTTCTGGAGGTCCGAGTGAGCCTCCACACCAAATACATCGAGCCATCAAACTGCATGTCCATTAGCCCATGGAGCGGATCCATGCTTGGCACCTCGGCACCACGCTAGTGCTGACTGCTATCACCAGGTAGTCAGTGGTGTCCAGGCCAGAACGGACTGTATATTTCAAAGCTTCTTGGCTGTCAAGAATTAGGAACTGCAGGTTATATCTGAGATCCTCGAGGTCAGCTGGCAGCACATCAGCCACTGTATCCGATGAGGTGTGCAAATACCATCCCAGGATGTAGGATGTACTGATGAATTGTCATACAAGACTGGCACTGAAGAAAACTCTGTGCGCAACTTCCATCCTCTTGGATTCCCTCTAGGGTGGAGTGGTGGGAAAAGAATTAGGGTTGAGGAGGCTGGATGATGCCTGTACCACTAAGCTCTCCATGGTAAGATGCTGAGCAAGAAATCAGGATCCCCGGCCTGTGCCATCTTGCCACTTGTCTGATGACTAGTGGGCAAAATCCACGTATGGCCCAGGTACCCAGTAGTATATCTATTAGGGCTTCATTAAAGGGTAAGAGAGACTCTTGGGTGGTCACTGCATAGTTAAGAACCACTCGCAAAACACTGGTCTTGACCTCCAGCATATGTAGAAATGAATCCAGTATGTCCACTGCTCTCCTAATAGCAGTTGTGAAGATGGAAGCTTTTTTCGGTGGCAATAGGATTAGGAGATGGGAGCTGGCGGTGTCATGCTCTGAGATAGGGTCAACCTTGGTGGCGATCAAGTCGGGTGGCCAGTGCGAGGGATGGATCCCCCAACAGGCTTCCGACAGGTTGCCACCTTGAATCTGTAGGGCGCAAAGGTGTTCCAATGGATTTTAGTGGGGTAACAAAAATGGAGGCTGTGGCCTCTTTCAAATGTTGAATTTCAGCCACTGTGGCTGTCCCTGAGGGGAAGGGAGACTGAGTGGCAGCAATTAAGGAGCATGCTACATGGAGCTGTTCCAAGGTCTAGATGTTCCCATTGCATTGTGTGAAATCAAGTAGCATGTCTTTTTTAATTCAGCAATAGCCAATTTGGTCCTCTGGTCTCAGACTGCTTTCGAGTTCATCTTCGAGCAACACTGACTCGGTTTGGTGATGGAGTCCGAGACATCATAGGCAGATGTTGTAGTTGTCCATCACCAACAATTACTGGTGATAGTCATGACAGTTTGAAAACTGTCATTTTAGGAACAATATCTGCCCTCTGGGAGAGAACTTTGGGTGGAAAAGATATTTTTGGACTAAAGCTTCTGTCAAAAAGACTGTACTGCTAGCTCCGGATCCTCATTGGAAGGTGGGAAAAGAAAGGAACAGCCATCATAATGCAGAAGTGATGGTCTTGTAGGAGCCTTGACATTACATCAGGAATCGATAAACATGACGCGAAGCCACACAATGCAATCTGTTGACGTGCAAGGGAACTGCTAATAAAGTTTCCAAATCAGGTCTGGTGCCTGGGAACATTCACAATTTGAGGAATCTCTATCAGATGCCATATGAAGGACCCTCAGCAAGAGCCCTCCAATGATCAAAGTAACACCATCAACACACAGAATCAATCAGACAATGAAGTTTGGTGTGTACTTTCTAAAAACGTGTTAGATCCACCATCAATTATGTCTTCACCGTTAGTAGCAGCTCAGCAGGACAGAATACTGTTCAAAATGTGGCACCTCCGTAACGGCCAGAACAGAGAGGGTCGGCTGTGTGTATATCACGTAGTCCCCTACAGGTTATTTCTGTCCTGGAACTAACTGGACAC
This sequence comes from Pleurodeles waltl, assembly GCF_031143425.1. NCBI lineage: Eukaryota > Metazoa > Chordata > Amphibia > Caudata > Salamandridae > Pleurodeles > Pleurodeles waltl. Next base: position 1,896,711,482 of record NC_090440.1, read on the forward strand.
GGTAGTCTGCATGTCCATTACAAAGTCAGATAGAGTACAACAAGGATGGTGCTCACCTGTGACTTCATTGGCACATCTAGGGATTTATCTGTAGTACACAGAAATATTGAAGCATCAAAAATGGAGGAAGTCATCACAAACACACCTGGTGAAGGGACGTGTAAATTGATGTCCACTGTTTTCAGTCAAGTACACTTTTTACCATCAAGTATAGCATCATGCATGTTGTTCTGCTTTGCTTGTTTACTAAAGATAGCTCACTGACCCATGAAAATTGATTGCCTTGCTAGCTTCATGAACAGGAGAGGGCATTAGGGTGGTCCCTTAGGAGGGTGCTTACAGGGCCATGAGGAGACTTACCCTTGGCATCAATTGCATGCCTTACTGGTAGCACCTATAACTATCTAATGGGTTCAGTAGTCTGCCCTCTGTTCTGGCCAATAAATCGAGCTCTCCAGTACCGCTACAGAAGACAAGAGAACAAGCACCTTGCAGAAGAGCTTAATGGACGGGTGACAGATCTTGAAAAAGTCTAGCTTAAGGGAGGATTTGAGGAATGTCAGGCTTCACTGGAAAACATTCTATAGACACAGGAGGAGCATTAGCTGGTTGTTCATGTTTGCTTTTTTTGCCCCTTGAACCAGGTGGTCTAGAATTCTTCTAGAACAGAGGATGATCATTCCCCACATCTCTAGATCAAGGTCATGTGCTAACATTCGAAAAAGGAAGAAGGAGCTCTGAGGCCCATAGCTCACTCTTTAATTGGTCCAAACCTACTAAGTCATAGGTAACATTTCCGGCTCCAGGGCTCATCCTATTTTCCACTTGTTTGTTGACCTGGAGACCGGGCGGCTTGTCACACCTCTTGAAGCCATCTATGGTCTCAGCCACTGTTGGTGGCCCCAAACTGAACAACCACCTTAAAAACACCTCATCAGTAAGGAACACTTTACTTTAAGGCTTAGTTTACTTTGAAAAGAGTGTGTTGATTGTCATAATTTGGAACTCAGTAGAAAAGTAATCTGACAAAGATTAATCTTAATACAGTGAATACACATTTGTTCTGAAAGCATAATTCATGGGCGTGAAGGAATATTTTAGATCTGAATTAATATCTTTAGCCAGAAAGCCAGATGATCAAAATATTTTCTCACTGATGAGTCACCTTTAACACTAGAATACAATTGTTTTCCTAAGTTATTAAGTGCATAATGTCTGGTCAAGAATCATGGAAAACAAAATGGGTTTATCTACTCCCTTCTACTGAATGGAAACAAACCTTTAAATGGGCTGCTGTAAGGCAGCAACTCTTTGGCAATGCAAAAACTAGATTCTCAAGTAAGTGCTGTGTCACGCCTGTCCAGGTATTTCATTATGACATTACTTATGCCTAATGACAGGCCTCCTCTTTACATAAGACGATGAAGAACCAGACCCCGAATCAGTTGAATCCGATGAGATGGAAAAACATTTAGCAACAGACTCCTTTTTCATGGTCACTCTCCGAATTACGCCCAAAAGATGTCCTGGCAAGCAGAGCTACAGCTTGTGCTATCAACCTAAAGAACAAGTTTCTTACCTGCAGTAACACTTTATCTGGTAGGGACTCTTTATAGCCACAGATTCTTTACCAGAAATATTTCTGAGCAGTCCCATAGCATGCTAGTAGGTGGCATTGATCAGCTCCATGCTGGTTCCTTGTTCGTGCCGGAAATGGCATGTGTTGCCTATATAGGCACCACCCCAGCACTCTCACCTCAGTTTCTAGTCTACTTTCTGTGCCAGAACTACTGAGACATAGTGAGGTATTATTATCATGAGTGTGCTAAAGTGAGGTCCTCAAGGAGCTCTTGAAAAAGAAATCAGAGTTAACAGAATGGGGAGGATCAGTAGGGAATCTGCAGCTAGTTTCTACCAGATAAGGCTTTACAGAAGTTAAGTAATTTATCCCTCTGATAAGCACTTACAGCTGAAAAGTCTGTACCTTAGAACAGATACCCAAGCAAAACTTCCTCAAAGGAGGGTCTGCAAACTCGATAGGCTAGAAAGTCCTGGAGAATAGGTGAAATGCCCATCATGCCAAACCTGACTGTCAAGACAGTAATGTTTGGCAAACATGTTCAGCGATAGCCACATGCCTGCCTGACAGATGGCCCGGACTGGGAGTCTACGAGCCGTCAGGGCGGTGCTCCTTGGCCAGTACGTAGCAGATTCTGATGCAGAGTACAATCCATCTGGAGATGGTTCTCTTTTGCACTGCTTTCCCTTTCTTTGCTTCAGCAAACCCAACAAAAAGTTGATTGACATTTGGATGTCTTTGGTATGATCAATATAAAACAGTAACACTCTTTTTGGATCTAAGTGGTGGAGTTTTTCCTCTTCCTTGGAGCAATAAGGAGTAAAGAAAGTCGACAGCGTGATGTTCTGCCTGATGTGAAAGGGTGTCACAACCGTGGGGGGAAATGAGACTCGGTCCAAAGGACCAGCTTGTCCAGCAAGAAAGTGGTATCCGGAGGACTGATTGAGAGCGCCTGCAGCTCGCCAGCCCTTCTGGCAGATTTAACAGCCACTAGATAAACTGTATTGATGGTGAGCAATCTGAGAGTACAGCTCTGCATGGGCTGAAAGGGTGAACACACCAGAAACCTTAGGACTAAATTAAGGTCATATTGGGGTATAATGAAAGGTGAAGGGGGGGAACGTGTGTTGCAAAGTAAATATGTCACAACAGGTGACTTGAACAGGGAGAGTTGATCTGGCAACAGAAAGAAGGCTGAAACGTACCCTTTAAATGTGCCAAAGCGAGGCCTTGCCGAGCGATTGACAATACAAACAAAAGAACTTCGGATAAGGATCAAACAATTCGGCAGCATGCCAGGCCACAAATGTGTACCACCAGCAGGCGTATACAGTCTTTGTTGAGGGACGCCTGACTGCTAAGATGGCATCACGTACTTCGGAGGTAAAATGAAGACTCAGCTGTTGGTGCTCAAGCGCCACACATGCATGTGGACTCTGGGTAGGTTTCTGTGCAGAACCTTGCCGTGTTGTTGTGACAGGAGATCCTCCCAAAGACTCAGCCTGACAGACGAGCCAAAACTAATGCTCAAGAATTCGGGATACTATATTCTCCATGTCCAATCCAGGGCCACTAACATGTCTTGGGCTCCCCGGTACGTTCTGATCTTCTTGAGAACTTGAGGCAGGAGTGGTATCAGTGGGAAGGCATCCAGGAGTCCTGCGACCCACTTGAAATTAATTCTGTTTCCTATTGAGAGCTGTCTTGGCATCTCCAATTCACAGAAATGTTGCCATTACACGTTTTTGGCAATGGTGACTTGATCTAACCAAGGTTCTACCCAACAGCAGAAAAGACCTTGCTCCACCTCTGGGTGAAGACACTATTTGTAATCCGGGAGGCATCAACCGATGAGTTTGTCCATCTTGGCATTTAGAGATCCCGCCAGATGTGCGGCCAGGAAAATGTCCTGACATTCTATCCATGTCCAGAGGTGCAGAGCCTACTGCCACAAGGTCCATGACCCTACTCCACCCTTTTTGTTGTAGTGCCACATGGCAGTGATGTCCATGAACACCTGAATTAGCATCCCCCTGATGGATGGAAGGAAAGCTTTCAATGCCAAAAGTATAGCTCTCAACTCTAATAGGTTATTGTGGAGCTGAGACATTGGCAAAGACCATAGCCCTTTGACTTCCACCTCTCCCAGATGGCTGCCCGAACACAGAAACTACTTATCTCTGACCATTGTGCGTTCTGAGTGGGGAAAGGTGAGAGGCCTGCCACTGACCCAATCACGGTTCGTCAAGTACTACTACAGGTCTTTCACAGTTCCCTACAATATCTGGAACAGGTAAGAGAGATTCTTCTGATGCTGAATACACTGAAACTTCAAGCGCCACTGCAGAGCCCGCATAACACAAAGGCATGCTTTACCAGCAGGATGCACGGAGGTCATGAGGCCCAGCAGTCTCAGAATCAGTCCTGCCAAAATCCAGGATAGAGGTTGAAACATCGCTATCGTAGCCTGAATTGTGTCAGATATTGATTAAAATGGTTCCAGGACCTTCCTCGCGACCGAGAACTGGAGCAATGCAGAGTTGTTTGTCAAACGGTTAGGAGCTTCATGGCTCACTCTTGGATAGCCCTCAGATGCATGGTCTTGCACTGATACAGGCCCTGGAATTGTGATCTGGCGCCAAGCATGAAAGACAAACCAAGTGGGGATCTCTCATAGACATGTGCCTGTGACAGGCACCACAAGGCTTAAAGCCGACAATTTTCTTCTGATACATATTCCAAAAAATATTGGGATTGCACCTATAGAAGCACCACCCACATCACTTCCAGCGTGAATGCTGCCGACATAAAGCAGATCAATGCACTGGGGACTCTTCAGAAAAGGTTCAGGATCCAGTCTGACTCCTGGGGAATATTCAAAGGTAAGTAATCTGCGACTAAAACTCTCTATCAAATGCATTCATTCTCTCTGGTGCTTCTGAAGCACCATTAACAGCTTTTCAGAGAATACTATATTTGTGATTTCATGAAACCCTGTTCTCATTTTCTGGGTTTGTTTCCATTTGTTGACATTCAGAATACAATACAGCCCTCCTTGGCTTAGTCACACACCAGCACACACAGACATCGACATTGGGTGGTATTCCATACATATCCATATGTCACATGCTGCAACTAAATCATCTACACGGTGTACAAGGACAGAACCCTGGATGCCCACCAGGAAAATCATAAGAAACATAACAACGTTTTGTTGCACCTGATGATTTTCTGTTACGAATAACAATCTCATTTACAAGAGATGTCACATTGAGTGTTCATTTAATCTTTTGCCTGATTGTCAAATTAGTGACATTAAGTAATTTCTGGATTTCTGACTGAGCACCCACGGTCTTGAGATAGGAGTCCCACGTATCCTATGTTATGTTTGTAGCAACTAAGGTCCTGATTTAGAGTTTAGTGGGTGGGTATTTACTCTGTCAGGACAACAGAGTAAAGTACTCACTTTCAGGGAGTACCCAGCTGCGAAATTTTGAGTTGTGTGCCTGCCCACTGGACTTCTTTTACAGTTACAGGAAATGCTGTCACAACAATTCCTGTAAGTGCATTGAAAATTTGATTGACAGCCACATCAACATGATGGAGCTGTGCAGCAAACTTTTATTGCTTTTTTTTTTTTTTTTTTCAGAACGAAAATCCCAAAGCGGATTTTCTTTTTGAACATAAAAAAATAATGACCTACCCACCATGGGATTTTCCTCCAAGGTCGTGCAGGTCATTTTGCAGTTTCCACTGAACCTTACCACCAGGTTTTACATGGCAGCGGTGGACAGTGAGAACTGGCTATTTGTCTGCCCACTCTAATTAGGATAAGCGAACAAACAGCCAAATCTCTGACCTCTTGAGATGAAGTAGTCTCCATTGTCGACATGCTGAAGGTCTGCTCAACTCTATATGAGGCTGAGCTATAATTCAGGCCCTAACACAAAACAAATCACGTAAAAATATAGTCACCTATCACAAAAAGCAGAGCCATAAAATGACACATAAAATTAATATTCCAGATAAAGTTTTATACTATCTAGATTAGTAAAATGCTCTCATGCTAACCTGAAATACGAAAAAAACTCTTTGCATGTGCTTCACTCCCTCTTTAGGACTCACTGATATAGGGCAATTCCAACAGGAGCACAGCATGGAAACAATTATACAAATTAAAATATGACAACAAAATACATATATTGGAAATGGTAAACCAGGTTTGAGCAATTTCATTTCAGTTTAGAGAAAATACGCACTTCACTCATAGAGGGAAACTTGAGGGCTGTAGAGACCTTCTGGTGTCCATTAATGTAGATATTAACAAGACTCTGTCCAAATGGCCTCTTGCCAGGCACCTGAACAATGGCTATGCTGTGCTGTGAAGACAAACAGCGGCATGTCAGACGATTGCATTTATAGAACAATAACAAACATAGGGATGTTATCACAAAGGTTCATTAAAACAATGCTTACTGTCGTACTACAAGTTATTTAATGCTGAAACTAATGGGAAGTTGAAAACTCTAGTATATTATTAACATGAGGGGTTACAAAACAACACTTCAAAAGGAAAACAGGAAGAAGAGAGTAAACAGCGATTTCGAAAATGAGTTGACTCCACAATCATTAAGAGTCACTTAAAATAGAATGCCCATCAACAAACAACTTCAAAATCTGTGATTCAGTGTATAACTTACTTACTTGTGACTCATCCTCTATACACACACACACACACACACACACACACACAGTTAGGGTGTATTGTCCTGTATTACAGTACATTCTTACAGATGGCTGAACATGTGATTCATATGCATTTATTATCATTGTACAACTACTTCCCTCTGGTATCCCACTGTATGACACCTTATACTGACATTATTGTAAATCACACCGTGTAGTGATTTATGTTGCAAGGAGTAAAACAATTCAATATCTGGTCCTTTGCCATGGTAGATGCCATTTACCAACCATGAAATATGTATACAGCAAGTGCAAGAAGCCACTTATATGGATAGAACACAGTGAAGGGTGGATGAACTTAAGTTCTCCAGCCTAAAACACAGAGGTTAGTGCCATCATCAGAATATTTTGCAGGGTAAGAAGTCAAACTGGGCAACAATGCACCTAAACAGGGATACCATCAATTAGAGTCAAATTGAGGTTCAAAATCAAATGAGGAACAATAAAAGGAGTGGGAGGAAATCAAAAAGAGCAAACCTTTCAGAAAATGCACCGCTAGAGGCAAAGCCAAAAAAAGGAAAGGCTGATCAGGCAAACACACAAATGCTGACTGTTACCAGATTGCCCTTAGTTGTTGCCACTACTAGACACTGCTGTGCAAGGGATTGAACCAAACTGCAAAATATCAGAATGGTGTATGCCTTCCATTCCGCACCACTCCTCTCCACCCGAACTCCACCCAGCCACAACATTTAGGGACTGAGGTGAAGGACATGATCATCCTGCTACCAGAGCAGGTTCTCTCTGCACAGGGAGGAAGGAAAGGCAAACTGCTGAGCGCCAGCAAGTCAACCACCAGCTCATTTTACCCCTATCAAGGGTGATCTGAGTCAACTGTGCTTGTTCCTTCTGTAGTAATTTTGAGAGCAGTGAAATTGGCGGAAATGTGCCCAGAGACAAGTTGAACCTGAAGACATCCAGAGAGGGATGTCTCCGGACACTTTCAGAGGGAAGTGCATGGCACAAAACTGAAAAAACATACTGTTCTGTGGCGAGGCAAAACGATCCACAAATGGAAACCATAATCTAGAGAGAATCATCTCCTTCACTTGGGATGCAACTTCTACTAGTGGTCCTACAGTGAGAGGTGACTTGGAGCATATGCCCTTACACTGAGGTCACCTGCAAGGCGAGCCACAGTTCATGACCCCAAATCTCCCTGTATGTTGATTTAATAGATGGTGGTGATGGTGGGGTCTGTGAAAATCTGGATGATGCACCCTGAGATACAAAAAAGAAGAAACACCATCATGACAGAGCATACTGCCTGCAGTTCAAGCACACTTATGTGTAAGCACTGCTCTGACACAAAGAAAAGTTCCCATGCCATCATGTCGCCCAGGTGAATAGCCATATCAAGTGAGAAGGCATCCATGACCATGGCAGCCTAGGCATGTGGCAGGCTGAAAGGTCGAGCCATCAAAGAGGTCCATCCACCAGTGCAGAATCAGAAAAACAAAGTGAAGGATCTGTATCTGAGCAGTAAGACTCTCCTGATAATAGAGCCATTGAGAACTCAGACACCACTGCAGGACCCTGATCTGGCATCTTGTGTGAGCTACCAACAGAATGTGCATGGCCTTAAGGCCATGCAAATTGCAAGATGTGCAGAAATGGGATTAGAGTCCAAGTCAGAAATCTCCTAATTATCTCCCTAATATCTGTGACCTCCCTCATTCAGGGAGAGCAACACTTGGCTCACGAACAGCATCCTGAAATTGTTGGGTAGAATAAGCAAGTTCAGATGGTAAGGATCCAAGATGACCTCCATCTTCCTTGGGGATAAAGAAGTAGACAGAATAGAATCCCATTCCTATTTCTTTCAAATGCACCAATTCTATGGCCCTTTGCTCAAAACAGTAAGGACCTACATCTCCAAAATTGAGGGATGTGTCTAAAAGCACATCTTAGTGGAAGGAGTGCAGGTCACACCCCTTGTGGATTAGATGGCTTACCCAGCGATACATTGTGACTGACTCTCAGATGGTGGAAAAATGGGGGAACCTCTCAAATACTGGAAAGTAATGCTGTGAGGGAAGAACGTTCTGGAGGTTTTGAGAGGGCAAAGGATTGTGCAGACTGCATCTCTTGTAGATGGTGTTGATTTTGTCCCCTAAATACACCCCCATCCCCATGAGGAGCAGTATAGCTCTTGTGGTACCTGGACAGGCTGAGAAGGTTTTTCACTATCAAGACTGCACTGTCCTGAAGAAGTCACATCATTTTCCATATTTTTGGTGGAATTGCAGAGCGGTGGAGGCAAGACCCAGCTCACGATCTGCAGCTCTACTTTTCCTGAGGAGCTCCGAGGAGGAGTTAAATTTCTCTCCGAATAGTCGCTCGCCATCAAACAGCATGTCCATAAGCCTGACTTAGACATCTCTTGTGATATCAGTGGGACAGATCCCACCATGCCAGCACAGCAAGACAGCTGAACCCAAGCATCATGCAACAGTGTTCACATATCTGTTTGCATTCGTCCAAACTATCATAGGCCTGGTTTGAAAACATTTCTACATGTAGGTCTGACAAACTGAACACCGTAAATTTCACCAAGTTCTAAATTGGATTAACATATTGGCCCAAGATGCAAGTGGGTTTGCAGTGCAAAGAGCCAAGCGGCCAGAAGCAAAGACCTTAATGCCCACAGAGTCAACATTCTTCAACTATCACAAGGTGCAGTGTAGAAGACATTCAGGATCTGCTTCAAGGACAACATTTGGATAACCACAATTTCCTGTGATGGGTGAAAGGACACTGCAGGTGATCAAGATCAGGCATATCTGCCTGGCTTTATGTGAACTGCTGGGCCCAGACAGCATTTATCCCATGCAGTCATGAGAGGATCCAGGAGGAACTTAATTAATGGAAAGAATGACTCGCCAACTAATGAGGATGGCTTCAGGATGTCAGTCACGAACGCACTGCCGGTTTTAGGGTGGCCCAGAAGGTGTAGAAGACATCTAGAACAGGTCCAGCATAGCAATCTGGAAATCCTCTAACTACACAGAGTTAGGTGATGGACTTGGGAATTCCAGTCTCATCTGTTTTAGCATTGTGATCTTGTGGGAAGATCTTTTGGGAAATTGTTCCCTGACTAGTGACCTACCTGTCGGTGAAGAGAATCACTTACGTGTCTCTCTGCAGGCTTTAGGCAGAATCAATTAAGTGTATTGCTCCCTGATGACCATCAGGTGCACAGAGACGCCAGAATCGCAGAGTGTGGCTGCATTCTCGGATCCAAGACACCACATACAGCGGTCATGTGGATCAGAAAGTGAGATATTATTGCTGCATCTGTAACAGACATGAAACCTGAAAGTTTTGAGGAGACATTTGGCCTGATCAATGTTTAAAGTTGAGGAATTTGTCAGTGAGATTTCAAGCGAGCACTTTGTACCTGTGTCTGTGAGGTGCAGAAACAAAAACAGGAACTGATGCCCAGCCAGTTGGCACCTACTATACTTCAGAGTTGGCATATCTAGAGGAAGAGTTGCAGCTGGAGTCGTATTGTGTAACCTGATAGAAGAGCCTCAGTAGGAGAAAAAAACTTTCTGAAGAATGATGTATCCATTAGAAAACACATTTAAAAATGTTCAAAAAACTGTAAAAACTCAGTATGCTGAATAATTTCCATTTGTTAAGTAAATCACAGTGCCCTAGGATAATTAATGTAGTGATTTTGCTCAAATCTGTTCTGCAATACTGCAGTGAAACTGCTCAAAGTGCAGTTAGTGTGATTTTTATTTAATTCTCCATCTTTTCTCTCAAATTCCTTTGACCTCCGAATGAATTACATGTTTCTGGCCTTCCTGAACATTCACTCTCCCCTCCTGGCTCTTTCATCATCGCTCCCTGCACCCATAATGGTTTTGCCCTGTTCTGAGATACTCAATTGGACAAATGGGTCAAGAGACACCCCCTGGTGACCATCCTGGCTTCCAAAATATAAATCACAGAAAAACTAACTTGTAACTTGGTTGTTTATCTAGGTCAGGCTTCTTATTCCAATTCCAAGGCCATGCTTATCAATGTTTCTTGTGGTTAAAGGTGTACAAGGTGAAGTGTGCTGTCCTGTGATTCTACCCCATTTTGCCATAGGGCCCTGGGCTAGGAAAACTGCACTTTCACCTGCCACCCAGTACTAAGAATATCAAGGTCTCCATAGACCACCACACGTAGCCATCCACTGGAAGCCAGGTAGGCTTATAGCTATACCACATAGCACTTCTAATTTAAAAACTACGTGATGTGTTATGTCTCAGGGTTCCTACACATGTACTTGTGCATAAGGGCTAGTTAATTTATGCATCCTGGAATATGCCTTTGCACTGCTTAGCACGCTTTTTTGTAGCAGGGTACCAAGCCTGCTTCTCTCCCAACAGACAGCTCTCACTCTAACCTGTTATGCTTACACTGACTGGAGGCCAGCATATTCCCAGCAGTTCTTTATTTTCCTACTTAAGTGACCACTTTAGTGATCTGTTACTTGAATGAACTGTACGTGGCCTGACTGGGTGACCCTGATTTCCACTGTGACCTGGGGACTACTTCAGGAACTACCTTATCACTCTTACATATATTGAGAATTCTAGCCTGAGGAGAGACTGTGATGGGGTCTAGGGTGGAAATATATAAATATTCCTTAATATTGGCGGTCTAGGAGATAATATTAACATTACCTGTAGGTTAAGTAACTTTCAGCTGCCTTTCTGCCTCTCAGCAGACCAGCATGTCTAGGGATTTTTAAGCTGGGTAACCCATTTGGGTCCAACTGACTAGGGCCTTGCATAAGACAAATTCTCTGCTTGCCCACAAATTTCCCAAATAGGTAAACCTTACAAGAAATCTGTGCACAAAGTAATTCTTAATTGCCTCTATCTCTCCTCAAGATTGTCCTATTCTTTGCTCTATGCACTTGTCAGCTGCCTCTGAGATTTTTCATCTGGGCAGCTTTTCTCCAGAGGACGAAAAAGAGATTTGGGCTCCAGTTAATTCTCAACTTTTTCTTTGCTTTTTATAACAGATGAAATTATAACTCACTGTAACACAACAAAGATGTACATCTTAGACCAAATAGCTCCTCTGAAACTCAAACAAATTATAACGAGATTCTGGTACAACTAAGACCTTAACTCTAAAAGAAGGCAACTTACAGCTGCAGAAAGGCTTTGGAGAACAAAATCATCCAAATACAAAAAAACATATTGTGAAGGAAAAAGCTGAGCCATCCACTGGAATCTCTCCCCCCTAACGGTGGAAATTGACACACCTTTGCTCCCTCCAAACTTCCAAGCAGCAGCCACTCTCTCTGACCCCTCAGGGTGCAAATCAAATCCCCGGATCCCCCACAACATCTAAGAGCTGGTAGATGTTCAACTCGCTCAGGGAGGAGGACATCTCAAAGACGACTGTGAAATCCAAGCCATCCTCCCACCTAGCGGACCCTCTTCTGGCCTCCCTGGCAAAAAGTCTTAACCGCGCCTTAACTCCTCTCTGGGCTAAGATAATAAACAACTCCATGAGCAACAGCATTATGCCTGACTTGATCAAAGTAGGTCAAGTCACCCCCTGCTAAAACAAAAAAGGACACAGGCCCTGACCCGGATGACCTCAACAACTTCAGGCTCATCTCCAACCTACCATTCCTGGCAAAAACTCTTGAGAAATTAGTTCTCTCCCACCTCACCAACACATTGGCTCCAACAATCTTCTTGACTCACTCCAACCGGGTTTTAGGAAGGGATGCAGCATGGAAACAGTTGTACTGAATATAGCAGATGGCATACACAAATCTCTGGATGCTAACAGATGCTGCCTGCTCATCTTCCTAGACTTATCAGCGGTCTTTGACAAGGTTGACCACAAGCTGCTTTTAGGATTGGAGCAAACGGCTTGGTTTTGAAATGGTTCACCTCATATCTACATAAACGATCCCAACAAATGAAAATAAACAACTCAAACTCAGATACTTCCACATTAACCAGGGGTTGCCCCCCCAAGGCTCAGTGCTCTCACCTACACTTTTCAATATCTACATGAAACCATTACCCATCATACTCAAACAACCAAACATCCCATACAACCTTTATGCAGATGACACCCAGCTTCAGTAAGAACTATCCTCACTAGAGGACGTACAACCACTAAGTACTATTCTCTTAAAAGTCCAAAATTGGCCATCACACAACCAAATGAAACTCAGTCAAGATAAGACGGAAATCCTCCTCCAATTCAATAAAGGATAGATACTCAGGTCCAAGAGTTGCTAAGAATTGATGGTTTTAATTGCAAACTGACCCTGGCTGATTCCATCAAATCTCTGATCACCCTGGACCCTCGGCTGAGCATGAGCCCACACATAAAGAATACAGCGAAGAGTGCATTCTATAATGTAAAACTCCTACATAAAATCAAGACCTTTTCTCCCCTGAACGATCTAAAAACTGCCATGCAAGCTATAGTTCTGTCAAGACTGGACTATGGGAGCCCCTCCCTCACATGCACCCCCAAGTCACACTTAGTCTCCTTATGAGTCACACTAAATGCAGCAGCAAAGATAGTCCTTGGAGTCAAAAAACACCATGACATCTCCCTCTAAATGAAAATACTAAAGTCACTCCTGATTAAAGACTGTTGCTGCTTCAAATCTGCCTGTCTTACTTATGAAGTCCTTCACACCAGGAAACAGCCTACCCTGCATCCAAACTCACAAAAGCAGTCCAGACAAGAAATCTTAGGAGCACCAATGCTCTACTTCTTATCACCTAAAAAAACAAATAAAAAGAGCTATAACTCTCTTTCTCAGGTAATGCCCCCAAAATCTGGAACTCCTTCTCAGTATATATCAGGAGGAACCCCTCCTTCATTAGCTTTAAATGACAATTAAAAGATCTTCTCTTTAATCAGCACCTTAACCCTTCGTGTTCTAACAAGTAGCACACAACTTACATCTCAACTGGAATCTCTTCCCTGAGCTGTATATTTGTTCCTCTCCAGAAAATGCTATAATTCAACTTTCAACAAGAGTTTATTCTGCAATCAATGTTATCTAAAAATGCCTTTGACAATGTCAGTAAAGCAATCTGATACCCTCTGGTCTTGCAGTGCTATTTAATACTCTTTAAATAAATAAATATAGATAGACAAGTCAAAGGCTTAGGGGGCCTAAGCAGTTTTCAGTTATTCTCACATCATCTCATCTCGGTGCGCCTAATTTACTTTCCATTGGTTCTAACCTGGGTGGTCTTGCTGTGGCAGGCTAAAAGTCTATAAACTTAATAGTATAGTCCAAATGCAATCAACTACTATTTGTTGGCAAATGCTTCGGAAACTCTCAAAGAACACACACTGCATCAGATCTTCTGGCAATGTGTAGTAGAAGAGATAGGTGAGAGAAGGAATATAGGCTGGAGACATATTCATAGGCTATTAGCGTTAGTGAACTTGGTATTTTTCAATAATGATAGCTACTGGTTCCTTGCCTTCAGGACTTCCAAGTGATTCCGGTTCCAGGTCAGTGCCGACACCAGACGTCAGATGCATTGCATCGCAGCGAGGAAGAGGGTGTGCTGTATTGCCCAGCATTGCACCGCGCCACATCGTGCCAGGGAGACCACAAGTAGGTTTGGGTTCTTTGGTCGGTTGATCAGTTGGCAGCATGCTGGGGTCGGGCTGTTAGGGGATGTTCATGGTAGCATCCCACTGCTTTTGGGTGCAGCTGCTTGGGCACTCCCTGGAGGGAGAGGCCTTTGCCCTGATTGCCCAGTCAGTTTGCCCAGCCTGACGACAGCTTAGGCAGAGAATGAGGAGCCAAGCAAGTTGAGACGAGGAGCTCCCCCGGCAGCTGAAGGCATGCGAAGACACACATACAAAAAGGCAAGTGTGACTGTCCAAGGTGTGGTTGCGGGTGTGGCTGGTCTATGTCCAGCCCTAGTGGTTTAAGCCCCTGGCCTGCAGATGCAGCCCAGCTAGGCTTGGGTACGGCTTGCAGACAGGGTGTTCTTGCTCCCGCATCATCTCACATTATATCATCTTCACCTAATTCTACCCTCTTTTTCTCCATATTCGTTCCACAGTTCGCAGACCTTCTGCAACTCGTAAGGGGCAACTAGCCGGAGCACCTGAGTGGTTAAGCCTACGGAAGTGCTCGTGCCCCTGGCCTGTGGTTTATGGACAGAGAAAGCGGCTCCATTACACTCAGGCTTGAGGACATCTTTAACCTATCAAACACAAATATATAGGAGTATGTGGAAGTACTAAAGTACCAAAGCTAAAGTACCAAGCAAAGCACTATCAAAGCATTTTTAAATCACTATTCATGCATTTGTGAAGCTTATACACATCACTGTAACTCAGTAGTATTTTACTAGTAAGCCATCGTGTTGTGGAAAACACACCAATCCATTCTATTGCAGTAGTTTAACACCAACAGGTTTAGTGGAATATAGTCATCAGCGAATTTATCTTAATTTAATTTTATCTAACCTAATCTAATTCCAGAGACATAGGCCCTCATTTTGAACACAGCGGGATTTCCCGCCGTGTTCAGGCTGGCGGTCTTTTAATCGCCCGCCAGCCTCGTGGAAAACCTGCCGGCGGTATAATGTTTTCCCTGCCAGGCCGGCCGCAACATTGAGGGCGGCTCCATGAGGAGCCACCGCCAATGTTGGTGTGCAGCGGGTGTAGCTGCACCCGCCGCGCATGTCACTGCCCGTAAATCGGGCAGTGACATGCGTGATGGGGGACTGCATGGGGGCCCCTGCACTGCCCATGCAAAGTGCATGGGCAGTGCAGGGGCCCCCAGGGGTGCCCAGGGGTGCCCCGGGGCACCCCCTCCGCCAGCCTTTTCCTGCGGTATATCCCGCCAGGAAAAGGCTGGTGGCATATGAAACACTATCCGCAGGGTAGCATGGCGGTGGGTGACGGCTGCCGCTGGCAGCCGTCAACCTCTTCATTATGTTCGTAATGACCGCCATAATCCTCAACATGTAGCCCTCCTCAATGAAGGACTAAATATATAGCGGCTTAGTCTGGCAGCAAATATGTCAAGGGCTACAAATAGCAAGAAGTAAAACAATCTGTTGGTTGCCCCAAATAAATCAAATATCTGGCAGGGAAACCCAGGAGGTTCTGAACAGCATGGAGATTGCTGGAAGCAAAAGACTTGCAGAAGTTGCTACCCCAAAATCATTCATGGACGCTCCAGATGCTTTACTAGAATCTGCTAGTACTAGAGCAGTCATTTATGAAGTTGAGGAAGTGAGGAGAGAAGAAAACGTTGATGCTGAATTTGTAGTCACTATTCAGGATAAACTGGAGTCCCGTGACTTCACAAGGAGAGATCCCTCTCAGGCTAGGAGTTTATCGATAAACACAACAGTGAGTTTGGTGGAGCTGCCAGGCCAGGCATCTGCTTGCGAGGTAATGTCAGATGAAACCGACCTGCACAGGAGTAGAACAAGCTCAATATTGTTGGCTTCAGAGCAGCCAGTTTCAACTATAGCCACAGCTAATGTTCTTCTCCCAAACAAGATCACTAACAAGATTACTAACTAGTTTACTACTGTTCCATGCACTGAGCAACTGTAATCAAATATAATGCTGTTAGAAAGGTCCGAGTTACTCTCTCAGGATTATTAGGGCCAGTCCTATTGAGCAAATGTCCCCCTGCAACCAAGAGGTAACTACGTCAGGAGTTCCACCTAAAGAAGGAGATGGAGAAAATGTCTTTGTTAAGGCCCCAGGTGGCATGGTACATTGTCCACCATCGGCAAGAGAGGGCATCCAGGATACACATCAGTTTGTACTTAAAGCAGGCATTCATAAGGAAACCTACAACGATTAAAATAAAAGTCACATGGCAGCAACAACGCAAAGTATCAGTTCCCTTGTTAAGTGCAGGACAAGTAAGAATGAGCAAATTGGTGACCAGGTTCTTCCAACTCCTCAGGCCATACTCTGCAAATCATTCATTAGTGTTAGCTACAGAATGTCTGACAGTACTTTTGAACTGGATAAGGAAGTCCTGGGCCTGGTGGAAACATACCACGGGCCGCTGGGGGTAATAGTTCTTATCTGCAGTCAAACAACTTTATGGAATCAATATCCCGAGATGCCAGATAATTCAGCCTAGTGACGCTGATGCAAATGTTAATGTTACTTGTTCTAACTCTTTGGGGTCTCATCCAGAACAACCGATTCTCTGTATTATGCACACTATGGGCCAGATGCAGGAAACGATTTGCGAGTCGCAAACGGCAAAAATTGCCGTTTGCGACTCGCAAATCGCATTTTCCTATGCAGAAATGCATATTGCGAGTCGGGACCGACTCGCAATATGCATTTCTGAATCGCAAATAGGAAGGGGTGTTCCCTTCCTATTTGCGATTCGGAGTGGTATGCAATACCATTTGCGACCGCATATGCGGTCGCAAATGGTGTCGCAGTTACCATCCACTTGAAGTGGATGGTAACCCACTCGCAAATTGGAAGGGGTTCCCATGGGACCCCTTCCACTTTGTGAATGGACCCAAAACAATTTTTTCAGGGCAGGTAGTGGTCCAAGGGACCACTGCCTGCCGTGAAAAAATACCGAAACTAAAGGTTTCGTTTTTTTTTTTTTAAGTGCAGCTCGTTTTCCTTTAAGGAAAACGGGCTACACTTAAAAAAAAAAAAAAAACTGCTTTATTTAAAAGCAGTCACGAACATGGAGGTCTACTGACTACAGCAGGTCTCCATGTTTGCGAGTGCCTAGACTCGCTATGGGGCCACAATTTGCGACCCACTTCATTAATATTAATGAGGTGGGTCATTGCGACCCCATAGCGACTCGCAGACGGTGTCTGAGACACCGTTCTGCATACCAATTTGCGAGTTGCATATTGCGAGTCGCAGGGACTCGCAATTTGCAAGTCGCAAATTGGCTTTTTGCTACATCTGGCCCTATGTGTAGGTCTCTGGATCTTACGGCAAACAACTTAATGGCACATAGCTTGAAGCTGGATGACCAAACAAGCATCCTGAGTGAAATGCCTTCAAGAATAACGACAACTGACTCCCATATGCAAGTAATGGAGTCCGCAGTGCTAGAATCCCTCAAGAACAAAGTATTCTTGAGTGATATTAGAACCTGATCAGGAAAAGTCAAACCAAACTTAAGGCCTGAAGGCCCTCATGGAAGCCATCGGTCAGAAAAAGAGTAGACGGTGAGCTAGTACGGTGAGGAGCGCAAGAGTCTGCCAGGCAGCTGGAAAATGTCATTACTTCCTGCACCCGGTTTAACCACTTTTCATCACTTTGTAGGCTCCCAAGCCAGGTTAGTCTGAGACACAGGGGCCAAGCAGTAGGAAAGGACGTAGAACAAATGCTAATTCATCACCCAGAAGAGGCTCAAAGTACCTCAAATTTAATTGTGCCAGAAGGCAAAATAACAAGTGAAAGGGAATTCTGCAAAAGGGAGGTATGTCTGGCAATTCTTAGCCAGAAACGAAATAATGCACCAGGGCACAACAGGATTGGCGCGAAGATATACAGAGCATAGATTAATCATTGGGCATCTGTACTGACTATGCTATATAATGCCATACTACTACATACAACCATCGCCCGATTTCCCTGTTGAATGTAGTAGGAAAAATATATGGCAAACTATTGCATACACGCCGAGAGGAATGGCTAAGCGAGAAAAAGGTGATCAATAACATCCTAAGCTGGGTTCCAGGGAGGACAAGGAACAACTGACCAGGCCATGCGATTATTTAACATATGCTTAAAGTACATCAGCCCTAAAAAAAATCCAAGCTGCATTTGACATTTGTAGATTTAAAGACAGCCTTTGACACTTAACTGTGATCTGCTCTGGCAAACTTTACTAATGTACAGCTTGCAAGAGAAACTACTGCCATCTATCAAAGAGCTGTACAGTAATAATGTTTCGTCAGTCAGGTACGGTGAAAAAGGAAAAGTCATGGAGGTCTTTGGGATAAACATCGGGGTTAGCCAAGTCTGTATGCTGGTCCCAGCCTTGTTTAACATCTTTATTAATTATGTTGCTGATTTTTTGGGAGCCTTAAACCTTGATATCCCAGTTCCTGGGGGCAAGAAAATCGCAATCCTGCTCATTGCAGACAGTGCTGTCCTTTTGTCCTGCACCGAGCTAGCCATACATAAGCTCCTATATGAAATGGAGACCTACTGCACAAGAAAGGATCTGGAGATCAACACATCCAAAACAAAGTATATGATCATGAAAGGAAAAATCAAGTTGAGGAGCTCTTTTAAAACCCATGAAACACCTTTAGATTGTGTTGGTCATTATGTCTATTTAGGAGTGAGATTTGACCCCAAATTGTCTTGGTCTCTGCAACTGATCAAGGGCGAGGTGTCATTGGGTCACTATGCCAGTAGGGTGCTTAGATTTGCCACCAGGAGCCAGAGGGACAGGCTCACTGTCCCTTTCCTAGAAGCCTACAGAGCCCAGGCTTTTGCTGCAGGCTTGTGCGGTTCAGAAAATCGCTTTTTGCATCATCTCCTCACACTTGGTCCTGGAACACCAATGGATGCTCCAAGACATGAACTGGGTTTGAGATCAATAAAGCTGCAAGCTGCACTTCTTATACTGGGTAAATGTATGGACCAAACTGGAGCTGGAATCATATTGTACACGAGGTCTGGTCTTCTGCTAAACAAGTTAAACTATCCAGGTACGGCCAGGTGGCCAATGTTTTGCAGACCCTAGGTTGCTCCGTGTGCTGGACTGTTCCAGAGACATTGACAAAAGGAACTGTTCAATTGGTGAAGGAAGCATATTAGAACTACATGCTCACCAATCAGCCTGTTCAGAAACTGGAGCAGCTCTGGGATTTTAAGCCTTTTTCTTCTTTTGAATACAAGGACAATATCTATCCCTCTTTTAAAAGGTCTTTGTTTATCAATTTTAGACTAGGCATCTTGCCAGACATGCAGTTTACCAGATGATGTTTATATTTCATCTTAGTTAGGCCTTATTCAGGTTAGTGCAATAAAATATTTCTATGTCCCGTGGATCTAGTACTAGAGGTTTGCTGGGCTGCTCCATTAAATTGTTTTTGATATTGTAATGCTCTGAAATTAACCAAAGTAATCAAGCGCTTGCACTTTCCATGGCAGTAGGGCTTTTTGTTAAACTTTGTATGTTTATAAATCTGTCTCAATCTTATAATGAGAGTATTCATATGTTTTATGCTCTGCAATAGTGTTTTAATGTAAGGTGTGGTGTTTTTATATTGTAGGGCCTAGATATGCTAGGCTGACACAATAAATAAACTTGAACTTGAATTTCCTTGCCTTCTGCATGTGCTCTCACCCTTGGAAATTAGGAATAACCAGCACTATTGATTCACTGAGTAGTGCATACTGTTACATTTATCAAACCTTTGACTTACTTGTATTTGATTTGCTTCAGAATTCAAATAAGGATGTGGCTCTAGAGAGGAAACCCCGGTCTCCCATTTCTGTTAATACTTCTGTTGCCTCCTACTAAACCTGGCCAAACCTTCCACTGCAGGTTCTCAATATCATCCAACTGGTGCTGTTAGATTATTTGCACAGTAACTAGACATTCACTTTAATATAGTCAAACTCTTACCTTAACAATCTTTCTGAATAAGGTAGGCATGAGTTCATCAAATCACCCAGTATATGCATTAGTATCGTAAAGAGAGGTAGTCAATACCCAAAGACAGCAAATATTCCAATGTAACATATTGTTTTAAGAGCCTCTGTTATCAATGACATGTTGGACATACCCAAAGGGAATCGCAGAAACAGTGCTCGGGTAGCATAACTGTTGCATATTCTTTCTTCGTACACACTGCTACTACTAACACTCCAGATGAAGTGATGAAGGCTTCAAAACCCATTCCACTGCCTGTGAAAAAACTGCAACATGATCATAAATTAGCTGTTATGCATGCTGGGTATCCACAGAGATCAATGCAAAGTTATATCAAAACTAGAGGTGGGTATGCTAAACATTTTGAAGGCCCAGGTCAGCAAACAGTTCTGCACTTTTAATAATTACCACAGTGACACTCTCAAATAAGATCTCTGCCCTTGTATTCACACCTGACCCCAACACGACTTTCACTCAAATCACAATTATCTGATGGACGGAACGAGTGGGCAAAGAAGATTCATAGTCCATGAGGCAGAACACTGCTAATTAACACTGGCTATGTTTGGATCGTTTTGCTTTGTACTGCAATAACTTTAAAGATAATCTAACTAGCTAATTAACCTCTTTCTCATTATTGCATATGTTAAGGAAATAAACTTTTTTTTTTTTTTTTTAACAGAGGCGTAGCTGCGCCTGACACCTTAATTAATAGTAAAACAGAGAATCTTATTGACTCCAGCATCTGAGGTTTCGCTGTTTCAACTACAATTCTTGCTGTATCTGGCCAACTGGCTTTCATCAGTCTGAATTTCCAGAGTCCTATTCGGTACATATTATCTCAATTCTATACACCTTTTGTGTAGATATTAGAACAAGACTCCATTTCTCCTTACTCTGCCCTTTGGTGAGGGTGTATATACTGTCATACCCTCGCTCACCTTGGCCAAGGGTGAAAGAAGGTTAAGAAGCAGGACAAATGCCTCCGCCTCCTCACATTGCTGAGGGGTTAGCAAAGGAAAAACAGCCTCGCTCTCTCTCTCTCTCTCTTTACCTGGCCCAACGGCAAAGGAGACAAAATAACAAAAATCAGGTGAGCTGTCACTTTCGCTCTATCCTAATACTCGAGTGGGAGTAGGGAAAGTGGAGAGTGACAAGTTACCCTGACACGCTCCTCCACAGCCTATGCAATGCTGCAAATGCGGAGGAACAGGTTGCCTATCACCAATCCTTGCAGGGTTACCCAGTTAGGAACAGGGCGCAGGGGAAGGTGACAGGTGACCCAAACAATGTGCAGGCCACAGAATAGCAGGTCTTTTAGCACCTGGTCCTGTGTCCAGCTCCCCCGTTAGTTAATGTTCTCTTCTGGAGTTTTTTTTTTGTCACTTCCCTTTTGCTGGAACAAGGCGAGGGGAAAGAGATGGATATTCCATCCCTCCACCCCTACTTGCCCTAAAAAAAGGCAAGGTGAGTATTGTGGCCATAATCTACCACCATCCTTGGGGAAGGGCGGGATAGTGTTAAAACAGTAAAGAAGCCCCCCTGCCATAGGCAAATCATGGGGGTAGAAGACTCTAATGTCACTCCCTTCCAGTGGAAGTTTAAATTCAATTCCCTTCCTAGGAAGCATTTAGTTTTTTAAACCTCTTCTAAAACTAGGAAAGTTATTTCTTTAAAGAAACACCCCTCCAATCCTCTGGCTTTATACTTTTTAATCTCTCATGATGTTTGCACACACCAGGACCGATTTAGGAAAAGGAAATGCTGCCTAGATGGAATTAGTTTCATACTGATCCACCAAGCACAGAGGGGCATCAGAGTCAGGAGGCATAATGGGCATAGCAAAGTTGCTGCAGAACAAGGTTGTGCACTAGTGTTAATGTAGCGACAGGGACACAGAGAAGGGTGGCAGTGCAGGATGGGACATATAGGTTGAAGATTGGTCAGTTTACAAGGAGGGACTGCAAGGCACTTGGGCACATAATGGGGAGGTGGAAGTACACGGAGTGGACTACAGGGGATAGGGGCACAAAAGGAATTGCAAGGTCATGGCTGGACAGTACAAAGTGCTGTGGGGGTGCAAGTTGCCATGAGGGGTATTTGGGACATGGTGGCCACCAGATAGGGTTGCAGTGGAGTACAGGGCAGGAGGTCGAGGCCAAATAGGAGGGATGCAGGAAGGTACACAGAGGGGCTGCAGAAGAGGCAAGTGGGCTGACACAGAAGTAGCAGAGGTAAGGAGGGGCACCAGCTGTAGCACAGAGGAGTGCAAGTGCAGAAATGGGGTGGGCTTACACTTCCAATACCAACTGGCACAAAAATCTTTCAGATTGAAGTAGACTGTATGCCTGCTTATATTTCTCAACAAACCTAATCTGTTCATTACAAAACAAATGATATTTCAAGTAATTGCCCTCACTCCATTTCCGAGATGGGATGCTGTCTCTTGCAGGTCTATATTCTGGGTTAACTATAGGGGTAAGGCCAGGATGAGAAAACTGTATTCCGGCATCAAATGACTACTTTCTCCTACACTTCTAATAGGGTGGCGGTCACCTGACTGTAGTACACATTCTGAGGCCAATGTCTCTGAGGCATCCATATTCACTCACACAGAGGGTCCTCCAACTACCGCCTAGTCCATGTGGACCCAGCGTTTATTCGACTTCCCTCTTTCACACTACACCACTATTCAAAGCTGGGCCACATTACAATAACCAGGACATTTGGAAACCATAGGCCCCGGTCTCTCAGACATCCATATTACATCTCACTGAGTCCTCCAACCACCACACAGTTGATGTATGCAAAGCGTTTACATGACTCCATTCTTGCCCAGTCCATCACTTTCCATAGATGGATCACTTGATAATATTCATATTAACCAGGCCATTTGGAAATTCTAGGCCCCCCTTATCCTTTGAGGTCTTTAAGAGTTTGTCTGAGAGTCCTGGAGGTTTGTTTTGCTATACAGAGCCCAAAAACGTTTTCTGAAAGTCATCTATTCTGATCAGCAGCGCCTGAAACAAAGTCGTAAAGCCGTAAAGGTATAATATTCATTTCAATGTATTCTATGAAGCCCCATGAGGAGATTATAAATCCCTTTATTTTGTCAAGTCTACGTTTAGTTCTGTAAACATAATTTGGAGATATGGAGCACACAGACCTATGAAAGAAGAGTTCAACAGAATATCCAAGTACCTGTCGGCTCTTAAAGTTATCCTTTGGTGAAGATCAGTGTTATCCTATCAAAATATTAATGTTCTGTAGTTTGGATTTATCATTGCTAATTTTACAGCAAGATTCTGATCCACAGTCTTCTAAAGCTGTGACCATAGACAGAAGTGACTGGTCTTGTACAGAGACTATCACATCACCTTTAAATGTATATCATTTTGTGCTCCAACGAGCGGAAGGTGGTGCCCCTAATTAATGCATCTGATAGCATATTAATTGCCAGTGGTTCTTCATCTAATAGAAATAACAAGGGAGAGAGAGAGAGAGAGGAGGTCATATATAGATTGTCTAATTGTAATGACACCCTGCTAGCTCCAATCTCCACTTCTGGTATCTGGTAAGCCGCCATTACCATGTCAATAAATATATGCCCCAGTCTGAAGTGTAGTTATCACATCCTTCATAAACGTCCAGCTCATCCAGACAATGGTGTTTTTGGAATCTAAAGCAAGCTGTGCCAGCTTCATTTTTTAAGTTTCTCCTTTTCGGTAAGTTGGGTTAGTTTGATCCTCTCTATTAAGGGACAGAAGAAGCACTAAAATGCACTAAAATTCAGCAAAGTATAGCTCTGTAAGCCAAACAATACGAGTGGTCCATTCTTGGTTTGGGAATGGCCATTATTTTCATTTCCTCTATGATGGGACCACTTTGCCGGCTTCAGAGAAGACAGGAACACAATTTTCAAAAATTGAGTAAATTTAAATGAGAACGTCCAATAGATTTTACAGCGGATCCCATTAGGATAAGGGCACTGTCTGACTACATACCTTTAACTATCATAGAAACTGTATCTTCTGTTATTGATGTTCTTAGTTCTCGGTCTGTTCCTTTGATAACTCTGTAAAGGTTGGTCTATGTAGACAAGGCTTATACTGATTCTCTCTCACACTCCCTCTAAATTACAGCTTTGAGCAGAAGGATCTAAAAAGGTATGGCCTTGCTTTGCTTTAAAAGGTCCATTCTTTTGAGTTGTTTCTCAGACCACAAATACCTTCAAGGTTTGTGTAGATTCAAGCCTGTTGTCTAGGAGTCGGTGTTTCAAATACATTCCATCTTATGATCAATAATGTCATTTTTTATTCATTTATCAGATCTCCTCTGTTATTTCAGATAAGCCTTGAGGCAGGTCTGTAGCAGTGAACTTTCCCTTCTGGTTGTGGTGATAAAATTCCTTCAATCATTCCCATATCAATGCTTTTAAAACATCCACAGTATTGCCCACTTAATCAACATTGTTACTGGGACATGACCGGATATAGTGATCGTCTGTATTACTGTTTCACAAACCATGTCTGTCTTGCTTTCTGTTAAGTGAATCATGTCTATACTAGAATAGGTGAGTCGCAGCCTTGTAAGTCTTTGCTACTCCACCAGTGGCAACATACCCAAGCAAAGCCTCTTCAGAATCCCCACAGCCCCTGATGTGCACTGACCCCAGGGTGTTTCAGCTAACTCCATTGATGTGACTTGAGATATATTACGCTGTGGCCCAACTGCATTACCCAATGCGATGACTGACCCAGAGCTAGGATGGCTGAGAGTGTGGCTATCTGGGGTCAACCCCGGGGGTCCAAGATGTAAGACTGGTTTGGACACACACAGCCCTCAGAGGACTGAGTAAGTTGTCACAGGTGGGTAGGCTCTGCTGGAATAAGTTAATTCAGCCTTCGTGCCAACAGGTGCCTTATGCACCAAAACTACCGCTGTGGAGTGCGCCAAGAGTAAGACCTATGCTCTCTATCCAGAATACCGACTCATGTGTTCTTTTCCTGATCTGAAGTCTTTTCGTGGCTGGGGGATGGGCCTTTTTCTGGTACACAATGCGTTTGTGCGAACGGTGCAGGACACCTGGAGAATGGGTTAGCGGGAGCCAGTGCTGCATGAGGGACTGCAATATGTTCTTACTCGTGGGATGGGGAGACAGGCTGTTACAGTATTGTAAGGCGCATTATCAGCCAAGAGCAGAGACCAGGCAATTCAAAAAAGCCTAAGTGAGAGGAATGCCTGGGAGTGGCCCTCTC
Organism: Pleurodeles waltl; assembly: GCF_031143425.1. Taxonomy (NCBI): domain Eukaryota; kingdom Metazoa; phylum Chordata; class Amphibia; order Caudata; family Salamandridae; genus Pleurodeles; species Pleurodeles waltl. The sequence goes on from NC_090440.1 coordinate 1,896,736,719, forward strand.
AGTTAATGGCAATTTTATATGTTAAGCGAGTCTCTCGCAATGCCTTCCTGAAATATACACAAATTAATTACTTGCACCAGGCTAACCTCACTCCCCACCGGGTGCACAGGATGTTTCCAATCTCATCTCTAGTGTGTCCACACTTCAGACATTTTGTTTGATGTTTCTTCATAAGTTATGTGCGTGCCCAGTTCCTGCGTAGGTATGGGTGAGAGTGATGGAGGTTAGATCAGAAGTGGTTGATACACCCATAGCCCTCAATCCACTGCTGTGTCTATTGGGGATAATTGCTCATCAAAAAAGAGATACTTTTACAAATTTGTGGACTTAGCAATGATTTTATTTAAGTGTCAGATAACGATGTCCTGTAAGGCAGCCGCACCACCCCTGGAGATGGTCTGGATCAGAGTTGTGCACAAATGGGGAGTGGTGGTGGCAGATGCCATGTCCCAAGATGCTCAATAGCATGGCAGAGCTGGTGCTGCCACGTTGTTGGATGCCTATGTGCTTAAGTTGCTTGACAAACTGGGCACACCCCACCAGAAGGGGACTTACCTTAGGTCAGAAGATGGGTGCCATAACCTGGATGATTCTTCTGTATCCCCCTTGTACCCCCCACCCCTCTCCTTTATTGATGTTATTTGATACTGGCTCTCCGTCACTGGTGGTGTTGCTCCCCCTGAAAATGGCACGTTAACAGTGTTTTAGTTGTTATGTCTGGATGAATTTAACAATCCCCACTACTCCCTGGACCCCTGCAGGGCACACAAGCTGCCGCACTTCCGTGCCTTTGGGTACAGAAGGTCACAGGATTACTGAGGGTAATTAATGTATGTAATTGTATATTGATGTCAGGTATGTTGTTTCCCATGTTAATGCAAAATCTGTCAGTTTTTGGAGCAAAAAATTAAAATGCAAAAAAATACATATTTTCTAAAAACTAAAATAAAACTGTATTTCAACACAAATCTTGCTCCCTCACTCCTAACTTTTAAAAAGGAGTGGAAACCCCAGTGCTTTATTTGAGCTAGTGGGTGCCAGTGGGGCCACCTGCACTCAATTTGGGGACCTGCACTTATTTTCCCTTATGGGACATTTCTCTAGAGCAAGAGAAAAAAACATACTGATTGAAAAGAAGAGAAATAAAATTTGTCACAAAGGGGGAATGCAGGAACCTGACAGGGAGATATGAAGGGGGAGGGAGTGTCTGGAAGTAGATTAGAGAGGCATGTGGTAGATTAAAAACTAGCAGTCTTGGTAATTGCCACCTTGACATTTATTAGCACTGGCTGCAGGCTTTGAAGCACAACTTTGGGCACCAGCAGTCATTCGTCTACAAATTAAGCACTGGGGAACCCCATGTCTTCAAAGGGCAGCTCATTCATCACTAGTAAGAATTCCAAACCTCACTTCGCTCCTTGACCTACACAAAGAAGATTTTATTCTCTCTTGCCCTACTCCCAAGATACTGAATCATTTCTTTCTATTTTGTGCAATGTTCAACAGGGTGGGCTTTTCACTATATAAACTACAATACATACATATACCATTATGCCTCTGCAGAAAAAGGTGCACATTAGGTTTGCAAGTGTTGCAACTGAATACCCTGCTGTTACCATCTTATGTCAATCTCTCTCACACAAGATCTTGGTTTCTGTAGACTTAGGCACCCTCCCCACACCCTAATTCCCTCCCCTCCCACCAACACCATAGGAGGGAAATTATGTTTTCTCCATGTATTCAACCGCACTAAGGTACAGTGACCACTTATGATCTGTCCTGGCAACTTCAACCTTTCAGAGGCTCATTCATACTCTGCATCTTCACTTTGAGGGGGAGGATACCTTTCATTGGAGGTAATGCCCTACTTCATTTGTGTCTCTGGGTTGGCCTGCGATTTCCTGAATGCTCACGGTATGGTCAGAAACCTGACAAGGAATCTCACTGATGTGATGGCAATTTAGAAAACTGTCTTGAATCAAAATAGCTCCACATGAAAAATGCCAGAAGGCTTACATCTAAAACTTCTAAATATGACAATGTAGAGGTCCCACTTGAAGGGAGACCATATGAAAGAGGGCAAATAACTGCCAAAGGCCAATAAGATGTTGTTTTATGATCTTGTTAGTCAGGTAAGTATCCCCTTCCCTGCTCATTTCTGTGGCTGCAGTGCCCGGCATGTAGGGCACACAGAGACCTACATGAACCTCTCATTTTAATAGAATTTGGTAAATGAAATAGCATTGTACACAGAGTATGTTAGGGAAATGAGGCACTTAGCTAAGCTTACTTGCAAAACTGTGATCACTTGCTCTAAAGCTGGGATATGGCAGTGGATCTCTTGTCAGCCAAGACAATCTCGATTGTCACAGGAGAGACCTAGATGAAGAAATGATAGCTCCACTCAGAGCAAGGACTCAAGGGGAGCAACTATATACAAGGGTATTTTGTTCATACTTCTTGGGGTAGAGCAACAGCCTCCTTGCGGAGAAGGTGCAGGATATTCTAGAACCAGTGTGAGTGGGGCTAAAATGGGTCCATCAGAATGAGAGATCACTTTAAGCTTTCCTTGATCATTTGTAGGACTCTCATAAAGAGGGAAGTACAGCGAAAGAATAAAAAATGTATCTGATTAGTCCAGCACAAGTAATTCTCAAAGGGGTTATCACAACTTGCTCATTCAAGAAGTACATCTGCCATACCTTCTGTACAAACACAATGTAAGGCGTATATCTCTGGGGACCTAGAACAGAGGATTGATGACTCATTTATTGGGTGAGTGGAGATACCTGCTTATGATGTTTGCTTGTATGTTCAGAACAACCTTCTCAATGTGAGAGATCAGGAGAAACATACTCTAGGAGGCGGATGACTCATACAGTAGTACTAGAACTGGCAGGATTATGGAAGAATGCTGTACAGTCGATTTTCTTATGTAAAACAAGGCTATTGTGTTGCTGGTATTCACCTTCACTAATTGACCTTTTAGAGGAAGGCTCATTAAACTAGGAAGATCACCTTTGAATTCAACTTATCTATGTGGAGAGACAAATTGGAACTGGTACCACAGGTACTAACTGATTCAAGTCTGCAGTTGGCCAAAGTCTGTGGTGAATACAAACTTTGGTTGAAGCAGGAACAAGGGATGCTCACCAGTATAGTGGCAGAATGGCCCACCATCTCAGAAATGGAAGAAAAGACAGGTCAGATGGGGTGGATGTGAACTTATTCTTCATACGCTGATTTCAATACTCTAGTAGGTGGTGCCGACAGGTGTTATGCACAGCTTGGTAAGGGTGGCAGCCATTATGTACAACACCTTCTTTCATAGCTCATATAACCGTGTAAGTCTTAACCCGTCAAGGGGGTCGTGCTCCAGCGACAGAAGTAGTTTTTAACAGGAGATACTGTTTCCGGTGGATTCCATTAATATCCATTGGAACCAAAATTACGTCAACCCTTCACAATTAAATCCGATAGGATTTGGAGTATTTTACTCAAAACCCAAGATTCCTTAGTAAAAGGCCCAATTTATTTACAGTCAAGGCTTTGGTAGTTGTGGATGCTAAACAGGTAATCGGACATGGGAAAATGTGAACATTTGGCAGCTGTCCTAAGACTGCTCCAAGAGCCACAATTTTGAGAAAGAACTTAATAGCATTTTAATCAAGACCAATGTGTTGGATCTTATATTGATAGTGCTTGTTTGTCTCAATGAACCTAGAAAAACTGTCTGTGGTCCTATCAGATTATAACTTAAAAGAGTGAAACTTTGGTACTCACAGAGGACACCCAGTCGTTGGTGTGAATGGCTACCAGTCCTTGAGCCAGGAACTGTATCTTAAATACTGGCTTGGGAGGAACTGTTTGAGCTCAACCAAGTTCATTTGTGTGAGAAGCTCTTCTCTTAAATGATAAAATAGTGGGAGTAGTAGCTGTGCTTCATTTCAGAATACCCTGTGTTTGTGACTGACTGAACTGGAGATGATTTTATGCCACAGTCAAAAACAGCTGACTCAGGTGAGGATTTTTCACAAGACGTGGTATTGGAAGGAAAGCATTCTCCCTCTGCAAAGGAGCGATATCTTTCCTATGCCAAAGGGTGAAGAGTGCTACCATACGGAAAAAATATTTACTGTATTTGTGGATTGAGGAGTAGAATTGATTTTCTCATTGAAGCATTTCCTCTTGTACTGAGACGCTGAGGAATACGTGGCTTTTTCCAGACGCTTGTTGCTCAACTTAACAGTACCTGTTTTTTTCACTCTATACAAACCGAGGAATAAGTTCCTACAGTCAATGTACCAAGTGGCTGTGACAGATAGGTAAATCCTCCATAGCATGTTTATGGCCTTCAAGCAACACTAATCAGAGCAGTTCACTGGTAAGGCGCTCATTACATTTCTTTCTGGACGAAAACAAGAGTTTCCACTAGAAATGGATTACATGATACAGAGTTATATCCAACCTGCTGGTGACCACTCCATGGGCACATTTCACCTGTTAAAGCGCTTGAATGTGTCTGGAGAACAGAGAGTGGAATGACAGAAAAACCTGCTGAAACTGGTGCGACTTTGGCAGATACTACTCATTCCGAGGAGCAAAACTCAGAACATTTTGAGGCTTTCACCCTGAGCCCTGCAGTATTGATATTTCCCAGCCTAAACTATGAGTAATTAGCGTGGCTTATTATCATTGTAAACATTATCTGGTTACTCCTATCCAAAGTAGTTTGACTGGGTCTTATTGGCATGCCGACATACCTTCATTAACCTCCATAGCAAAATTCGCATTTGTGCCACCATCATTCCACCCATCTTAACTAGTTCAACATTCCTTGATTTAGTTTCATGACATGCAGCAAATGATGTTTTACAGCCAATGCATCATCTCTCTCGAACGTCTTCCCCCAATATATTAGTATTTATTCAGGTATGCCTCCATATTTCAAACCATAGATCAGTTCACCTTTTGCATGTGGAGCACGTGCAATACGCAAGGATGATTCCATTTGTGTTGCGCAAATTACAGAATTCAGAATATCACCTGATATAATAATGCCTTTTAGACCATTCCACACAAACATTTAGAATAGTGGATGAACGTAATTTTTGACACAATGGGGTAGGAAATGGGCAAGTGAAAGTAGCAATAAATTAAGTCAATTGTTAGGGTAAGAAGGTGGTGTTCTATAAAACCAGGAGTAACTTTACTGAAGCTTTAATGACTATTTTTAGAATTCAAATAATTGTAGAAGGGTCGATATAGACACAAGCAGACTCATGGTTGTTTATCACAAAAATTGAGGAAATATCTAACAGTTACCAAACAAAACAACAATCTCAAGGTAATCATATGCGATGAGTGTGACGTAGGGAAATAATGTGACTATATGATAATCAAAAAGAAAAGTAGGGTGCATATACAAGAGGTATAACCAGCAGAAACAAATATTCCTCCACATCTCTCCCCTCACTGACCATGTCTTCCTCTTTTGCCCTAAATTAAACTGTGGTGGCCACAGCAGCATAAAGATACAGGCAAATTAAAGACTGCCTGTAGATTACTGCTTAGATTTTATAGTATGTACCATTAAACTACTTCCCAGTGAGGAATACGAGTGAAAACGAATGCGGCCATGAGCAAGAATCAGAGGCTGCCATCTGCCAGTCCTTCACAACCTGCAATAATGGAGAAGGAGCTACCCTCAACTACTGTATGGATGGCGTGACACTTTTGTTAAACACCTGACTAGGCAAGCCTGCTGATTTACTTGCAGAATATCATCAAAACGTGCAATAACACCTGCAGCTCATAAACTGTGAGATCCAGCGGCAGGAAAATTCATATGTCAACAATAAAGTCTAAGCTCACTGATGGGCTGCAAACACAAACCTCAAAAATAACTGACTAAATACCGAAACAGACAAGGTGTTAGGGACTGAAGGGAGATAGATTCCCAGTTATTCATTCAATGCGCGGGCAGTGTTAAAGAGATGCAAATTAATCCATTTGAAGGGGCAGGTTGAGGATGTCTAGGTAAAGAAAATGACTAACTGGAACACAAGGATTTGGTTAGCTAGGACTTCAGGTATTGCAGTATTTTTTTTTTTTTTTACCATGAATGATACTCATGCCATACATTTACAAAAGGGTTAATGATCCTGTTTCTATGAAGAGCCACTGATAAGAATGTCCAGCTTATGGATAATATTCATACTACCAAAACTAGCACATTTTATGTGAAATTATACCGTACTTATCACGTTCCCTAAAGTCATTTTACCACACATCCCTGTTCCATCTGTTCATGCAGCTGTCAGCCACATGTGAAAACTGTGTTGTTACTGTTTATATACGTGTCATCAGTGCCCTATCTCATTTATCCCCTGTTGAAAGTAGCTAATATCATGTTGCATTAATTAACTACACTGGCTATTAACTATCATTCGTGCAGACTTGTGCCTATCCAATGTCATCTTTGGGCCTACCAACTGCTTCTCACTTGACAATTAACACACAGATTTAAAAGTACAAAGTTTCATAAAACCCAATTCAGAGAAATCTTAATAATGTGTCTTAAGTCCCTGGTTTGCAAAAAGAAGGGTGGAGGTCGACAAAAATGGAATTACCTGTACAATTGTTTCCTCTTTCCTCCTTTGCTGGATACACCAATGGTCCACTGATCCTGGTCCAGACACAACCAAGCAAAAAAAGAAAAGGCGGAGCCAGGCCATTTCTGGATGGTAGGTACAGAGATTCCTGACATACTGTGTGACAAGTTAAAATACTGCAGAGCACTGTCCAATCCCTGCTTACGTGCCATAGCCAGTAATGCACGAACTACAGGGACAACATATGGATGAGTTTGACTGGGCTCCTCCGTTCTTAATAGTCTAATAAGCTGATGCAGTGCCTCAGAACTCATCGACTGGCTGCCAAGGGAGCCTAAGAAGCTAATGAGGTTCTCAGCACAGCAGCGATGGAGGAAAATGTGAAAGTTTAATGTATCAACAATGCGGATGACCATATTTGCATTAACACACACTGTCCGACTTTGCCTGTTGATACAACAGATTCGTTTCAAACAATCGGAGATGAAAATCTGAAGTTCATGAGACTCTATGTCTGGAAGCCATTCAATAAGCAGCAGAAGTGGTTGGACATTGCTAATTCCATAAATGCCAACTGAAGTGTGATGGCCCTCGACAGCCTAGAACAAAATAGAGAAGAGATTGAAAATGAGCATATGACAAAGAATGTGTGATATGAAATAATAAAACATTTATCCCCCAAGAAACTTAGTAAAACAGAATGAAACAACATTGGAGGATATAGCTGTACTTCGAAAAGTACAAATGTAACAGGAAAAGCAGGAAAAGGAACAGAATTCTTACCATATTCATAAGTTCTTCTAAAAGTTCTCGTGATGGCTGACCTAGAGATTTCAGTACTTCAAACATATGTGGATAGCCAATACGCTCCTTGAAAACCTCCTAAGGATAGAAAAGAAGGGTCACCAACACAAAAATAAAATGTGTTAACATCTGATTTAATGGATGAACAAGATTCAAACTGTGATTTTGTTTCAAATGTAAGCTTCTGCCACCACAGTACCAGGTGAAGTGCATATTCTGTATTTATCTGCAAATAAAAGGAAGCCAGAGGAACAGCTGTGTAAGGGAAGGTTACTTGCATTTAGGAATTGGTAATGCTGAACACATGAAAAAGCCAATCAATGAGAATCAGGAGAACAGGGCTCAAACCCCAGTCCACCAAGAACTCAATCTCTTACTACTGGGTTGTTGGCAGACTGGGGTGTGAGCACTGGTCAAGCAACAGCCACAATCTCTTGCAGGGTGGACCACAAAAAGTCACAAAATTAACCTGAGCTTAACACTGCTTGGCACAAAATGTTTACCTTCTCAAATCAGTGCCAAGAATCCAGTTCGTCATAGAAGAGGCCACAAGCAGCAGGGAGAGCATCATGTGAGGTTGTCGGAGTAGAGCAAAGAGCAGGCCAAGCAATGCGGACGGACGTTGCTGGAGCTTCATGGCAGTCCCTGCGAGTGGTCAATGCAGGAGTGCGACGTGGCGGTTGCTGGAGCTTCGGCTTGAATGTGGCGCAGGCGGCAAGGTCTTGGCCCAAACAGGCACGTTCACAGTTACAGTGAGTCTAAAAACTCTTCACTGTAGCTCACTGAGGCCACAACAAAGGTCCAGGACCTGAGGGGCACCAGTTGGGGGTCAGGAACTCCATTCAGCTGGGCCCAGGTGCTGGTGCTGCTGCTGCTGGTGCAGGATGTTGGGGAACCTTTTATATCCCTGAAGCTCAGACCAGAAGGCCAGCAGACTAGCCCTTGGAGTCACTCTGGTACTCCTTGGTTCAAGATGAAGTTGCAGATCCAGTTCTCTTCTCTCAGGCAAGAGGACAGCAGGGCAGCAGTTCAGCAAAGCAACAGTCCAACAGGGCAGCAGCCCAGTAGAGTAACAGTCATTTTAGCAGCACAGCAGTACTTCTTCCTGGCAGCGTCCACAGGTCCAGAAGTGTAGAGAAGAGTTGGTGCCTCAGGTCCCCTTTTTACCTCCAGTGCAGTCCTTCAGGTAGGGGGCAGAAGCTTCTAGACAGTAGCTCTGAGGGGCATGTATTTCCTGACTCCTCTACCCTGGCTCCAAGCTGGCAGCTGTGACAATGTGGAGGTGATAGGTCCTTTGTGTTTGGGCAGAGCACTCCCTATTTACTTGCAAGTTGGCTGTGCTCAGCTCCACCCCCTCATCCTGCCAGCAGATGGCCCATATTCCCTCTATTGTGTGACTGTCTGGGAGGAATTCACAAAGCTGAACTGTTAGGTACACGCAGTCATGTGACTCAAGACAGGCTACAGGCACAAAATGGCTAAGGGCAGGAAAATGCCAACTTATTAAATGTAATAGAATTCTGCAATACCAGGACTTAGAGAACTTAAACGTATATGTCCTACTTTTGAAATATACTGCACCCTGCCCTGTGGGCTGTTTAAGACCTACCCCAGGGGTGGCACATGCATTAAAGCTGAAGGATTGGGCCTGACAAAATTTATATTTTTCCAGGTCGAAATGGCAGTTTAAAACTGCACACACAAGCTACAATGGCAGGCCGGAGACATGTTTAAGGGGCTATTTAAGTGAGTGACATATTAAGTGCTGCCGGTATACTTGTAGCAGTTAATTTTCTGGCCCTGGGTACATGTAGTACAACTTTACTAGAGTCTTACATAAACAAACTATGCCAATTGGGGCTAAGCAAATGTTACTGTGTTTTAGAGAAAAAGCATAAGCACTTCAGCAGTGGTAAAGCGCACAGAGTTCCAAGGCCAACAAAAACTAATTCAACAGCAGCTTGCACACCCAGCCTGGAGACTTAATAGAGCATGCAGTGCAGGTATAAGGCACAACAGTCAATATCGTAGTAAAATGATGAAGGGGCCCAGACACAAGTCGAGGGGGAAGGCTGTAAACCGATACTGCAGGTGAGTGGAGTGGGTCCACAAAGGTATTGGCAGTGACAACAAGGTTGTGGTGTCCAACAAGGACTAATATGCTGCACAAGGATAACAATTATATTAAAGTGGCTCTGGAAGTTCAGTCCTGAAAGGGCTGAATTGAGCTTTTCTCAGTGAATGGGCAGGCCACAGAGAGGAGAGGTGAAGCAACCAACAAGGAAAAATTCCACTTTAACAAGGTGATACGACAAACCACCATATAGCTGTACAGTGGAAGACTGATGCTGTACTGGAGCAGGACCAGACTTTGACAGAACAGAAAGTGGCCCGCTCCCTTGCGCAAAAAAATTAAGAATGCTCCTATTAGGCAACATGCTCTGGATGTCACAGTGGAATCTTAAACCAGATGTTAAAAGATGGAGGCTTAAAACTGAACAGAAATGTCTTACCACAAATATACCTGAGGAGAACATACCTGTTAAGATTGTAACACAAACTAAGACACAGTCAATGGCCTTCGAAAGTGAGGATGAGAAGAACACTTATGACTAAGGATAGCTTTACTCAGTAAAGGCTAGGAAGACTGGACAGATACTTGTGTGGTATGAATAACACAGAAGTAAAACACAAAAAATCAGAAAGAAATAACCAAATTCTGTAGGAGGAAATCTGAGAAAGCGTATCTAGTATAATGGCTAAACCTAACAAGACATAAATGAAATAGGCCAGACAGTAGCTGACCTAGAAGAACAAACAGCAAGCTTCTACTCCACAGAGCATAAAAATCTTATTAAAATGCTAGAAGAGAAAGAAAGGCAAAGAATTGGAAGGGCCCAACATCATGGACTCTATTTAAATGCTATTTGACTCGCACTTTTACTTGTAAGGTAATACACATCAAGAAAGTACACCGGCTAGGCCCAAGGAAAAATGGAGAAAATAACCATTCAAAAGACATTGTGGCTGAACTCTCAGTATACCAACAAAAGGAACTGCTGTAGCAAGAAGCAAGGTGTAAAGGTTCTGCATCAATCAAGGACAAAAGCTTTTAATCCGCCACGACTCAGACCAAAACACACTAGTGAAGAGAAAGTTGCTCCAATCGAAAGTGGAAAAACTTAAGAAACAGGAAATCTGCTTCTGATGGACATTCACTTGCGGGATTCAATTTCAAATAAACTGTAAAACAATATACTATGAGTAGAAACAGGAAGGCATGTCTGCGGACTTGAGGACAATCAAGATGGGACAATAATAGAAGGAAAAGATCATCCAGTGCTTCACAAGCAAGTAAAAGAAAAATAGCAACATGGGCAAAAATCCATATGGCGCTGAAGATAGCAGGAAAAGAGGAATAATCTCATCAGCAGTTCTAAGCCATGAAGACAAGAACCGCAAATTTGAAATGCCAATTAGCAGCTCAAAATGATATTGATACACAGTTGCTCTAAAAAGACACATACTAACATTAGTAGATCCCAAAACATAACTACCCCGTTGATACTTGCATAAAGTATGCTCTTGTAGGCAATATTTGATAAAAAAGGCACCAGAGAGGGAAGTTAATAAAAAAGGGAAGTTAATGAAGACGGGGAGACACAGGATACATTTGTAGAAAAGACCCAGGAATAGGGCTCCTTTCTTCACCCTACGGACTTGTAGAAAAAGACACATGAAAGGGCTATTTTATTTATTTATTATAGGTTACTAGAGAAATGTATTTGGAAAATGTATTAAAGGAACACCAGCAAGAAAACCACATATACAGTTCCTAGTTCTATAAGGTATTCATTTAATTTTCAAGCCTCTTGTGAGCTCTTGAACACTTATGAAAGCAAAGGTATAGTTATTAATTGTGACATACCCTATTGCTCAGAAGAAAACTCTGCTTATCATGAACACACTTAATTTTCTTTTTATGGACCAAAACGTTTAGAATATTTTAAAATTAGGACTCTAAAACAATGTCTTCCAACCGTAAAGAAGACTCAGCACAGGTGAGTTTCACAGGTGTTTATTCAGCGTACATCTTCATGACCAGCAAGGCAGCAGGAGAAGCATTAACTGTCACTTCTCATACCACACATTCCATAACCAACATTATTTTCTCTCACAACTACCTCGTGCCTTCTGTTCCACCCATTAGCCACCCACTAGCCCAAGAACACAACACATCTTTTCCCATTTAAATGATTCATAAAAAAAATAAAAACAACTAAACCTCCCCTTATATATGTAAACCTTAATAACCTATTCAATCACAAAGTAACAACATATATATATTTTTTTAAATCACTCCACACTATACATCATTTTATAATCCTACAACTATACTGTTTTTTCCTTTCTGTTGATGTTTTAATATCTTTACAATCTGACAATTGCAGACCAAATTTCCTAATACCAAAATCCGTACCTCTCACCCCACCAACTATTTTAGATGGCCATCTTGTCTTTGTCCCACCATTTACCATCATCCAATTTGACCACACTCTTCTTAACACACACCACTTTCTTGGGCTCTCAATACTTTGAAATTCCTTTCCTGATTATACCTGGTAATTTGATTTTCACCCAATCACCTTCCTTTACTTTCGCACACCTGGCTTTCCTTTCATTCTTGCTTTGTGCTTTTGCCCGTCTCTCATCCACCTTTAACTGTTTCTCCTTAGACACATCCACCGGCAGAACAATGTATTTCCTGCCTCTCTCCCCTTAAGTAGGGCAAATGGCTTGAGACATGTAATAGTGCTGGGGTGGTACGCAACGCTCATATAAGATCCTCCATCTCTTTCTTCCAATCCAATCCAATCACCAACGACCAGTGAACATTGTCTTTGATCACTCTATTACACCTTTCCACCAGACCATTACTTTTAGGATGATTCAAAGACGTTGTCACATGCTTGACTCCCCAACTGCTCATGAAATCCTTAAATGCTCCTGATGTGAATTGGACTCCATTCCGTTACAATTTCTGATGGAACTCCTTCCCTAATAAACAAATCACGTCAAAATGTTGTCACTTCCTTTGTATTGATTGTTCTCACAAACTTACCCTCTGGCCAATGTGAATAGTAATCCATCAGTACAATCCCTTATCTACCATTCTCCTTTAAAATATTAATTGGTCCCATAATACCCATTCCCAATTTGATCCACGGCTTATCTGGTACCTGTACAGCTTCAATAGGACTTGGTACTGTCACTTGGGATTCATCACTCGAAGCTCACCCAATGCTACACTTCTCTATCCACTCCTGCCCACCAAATCATTTCTTTAATTCTTCTTTTCATGGCACTCATACAACATGCCCCTCATGAGCCAAACCCAATGCTCTCCTGTGCATGTTTTATGGCACTACCAACAAATTACCCCCCCCCTCAACATGTCATCTGCACAACTCAATTCATCAAACATTTCTTTATACCCCTGCAAAGACTTGTGCACCTTTCCCTTAGGCCAACAAAAAAATCAATTACTAAAGAACTTCATCTTGACTTAACGCCTCTTTCAACTCCTTTTACTTTATACATTCTCTTTCATCTACCATGTTACATGCCACCACAAAAGGCATCCTTTCAAAGCTATAAGCCCCATTGGGTGTGATAAAAGATGTCAAATGACGAGATTCTTTGTTTACTACAATCTGATGGTATGCTGATGACGGAGCCAATGTGGTAAAAATCTTTCCATAATGTTGGGCAACTGATTCCTGTCTAACCATATTCATTTGTTGATATTCCTCAAGTCAATACACATTCTTAAAGTTCCATTCTGTTTTCTGGCAAGAACCGCTGGAAACAACCATTCCGAACCTTCTTTACGTTCAATTACATCCTGTTAGATAAGTTTTCTAACTCTTTTTTCAATTCTCCCCTCATGGCCACTGAAAAATGTCTGAATTTAAGAACCACTGGTTGAGCTCCTGACTTCAATTGTATCTGATGACTAAATCCTTTGATCTTACCCAAAGCGTCATTAAATACCTCTGGAAAAGCTTCCCTCTATACATCTGCCTTTACAGATATTTCTCCCATCATGTCCTTACACAATGATACTTGTTCCGGAATATTAGGGTCAAGCATTATGCCCAAATTTTTTTGTTCTAGCCAACCTAATAAATTAGAACCATCTTTCACCACATACACAATGTCTTCAGTGCTATTCCCCTTGAATACCAGTTTGGCATTAAATTCACCCATTACCTCTATGGGTTTTACTCCATATGCCATTGGCTTCACTTTCAATTTCCTTATTTGCACCTTATGTATCTTCCTGCATTCTTCCTCATCTATTAACATAAACCAGAATCTGCCATCATGTTAATATTCACTCCATTAATGTCAACGGAACAAAATGTTTTTATGAGCGATCCAGACAAAGTAGCTGCTTGTTCCCCCATCAACAAAAATGTCCTTTGGTTCACTGTCTTCAATTACAAATACAATTCCTTCTTCTTCTGAGTCACTTTGACCCCTTTTTTCAATGTGGTTCTCTATTGTATTAACAGCCTTGAAATATTTTGTTTGTTTATCCCACTTCATCCTACATACTTTCATAAAATGTTCTTTCTGCATTTACTGAACCATTTGTCCACTGCTAGTGGCACATTGGTGAATTCCCTAGATGTTTCTTACTACTGCATCGTTAACACTCAAAAGGTTTTCTCATCTCATATTTGTTTTCACTTATAGATGCTATTTTTGTTTCCTTGTGTTTTGCTTTATTTTGCAACACAATGTGCACTTCTTCTTTGACATTCTTTTGCTTCATGAATTTTGTTGTTAACTCAATGCTACTTGCAATTTCTATTGCTTTATCCAACATTATAATTTTCAGCAGTCAATAATTTTCCCTGCACTTTCACAATACTGGATTGTTCCACTACCTAGTCTCTAATTACATCATCTTCAAAAGTTTTAAAGTCACACGTAGATGCTAACATCCTTACATCACTTACAAAATTCTCTACTGTTTTTCTTGCCATTTGAGGTCTCTTATCAAATTTGTGTCTCTCCATAGTAACATTCCTTTTCTTTCTAAAACGTACATCCAGTGCTTTTATAGCGGATGCATACTCATCCACCTCATCATCATCCCTGAAAACTGCCATACGTGGCAAATGCTTTAATATTTTCCTACCTTCCATACCTAACAAATGTCTCAATAACGCTAACTTTTTTTTTGCGTAAATATTTTACCTTCTATAGCATCTAAATAGGCCTCAAAGCCTTCCTTCTATTGTCCCCATCCTACTAGAGGTAAACCAGGATACGTAAAAAAAAATTATAGGTGGCATAACTGATTGTTGCATGGTAATGGAAACTAGAATAACAAGTTGAAAAGAAGAAAATGATATACTGTAAAATACTGTACCAGATAAACTGAAACGTCACATTGGGTATGGAATGCCTTACTATACAATAAAATAATACAGATTTTTCTTGACAAGTCAATTGTTTTAAATTGTGGATGACAATAAAGTTGTAATTACAGATATAATGAATATATGTGTGCATCACCGAGACAAACAAAAACTTGAGAAATCTTGTGCTGTGCACATCATCGTTACATGCAATGTTCAAAACTAGCGTGCGTATTGCTTGCAAAAGCTGCACAGCTACATATATAAATTTAAAAGAAATCTTGTGGTGTGCGTATCAACGTGACACGCACTGCTCATGAGGACAGAGCATATTACCTTCTATACGGGAAATGCTGCACTACACTGATCAGGAAATAAATTAATAGAGTGGTCAGCGTACAAGTTTCTAGGTTACCAAACTGCTGAAACAGCCGTCATCACGCTGCAGCTGCCGTGTACATTTAAACTTCCTGGATGCAGCATCGCTGAGCAAGTTTCTAAGTCACAATGTTGTTGGGGCAGCTGTCAACTCGCTGCCGTGTACGCCTAGATGCCCTAGACGTGGAACACAACGTCAGATGTGGAACGCAGTGTAGCTTACACGCACGTTCCCATCGATCATCCGATCTCTGAGGACCTTCCCCGAGAAATCCTTCGCAAACTAAAAATGTTGGCCAGAAGCTCTCAACAAAGTCACGTCGTCTACCTCCACAGCGCCGAAAGAAAGGTGCTCTCACAGCCGACAAAAAAAACAAAAACGGTCCAAATAAGAATTTGCCACCTCGCTGGTCCTCACATGTGAATCTTTCAACTCGTTGCCAACTGAAACAATGTCTTCCAACCATAAAGACTTAGCACAGGTGAGTTTCACCGGTGTTTATTCAGCGCACATCTTCATGACCAGTGAAGCAGCAGGAGAAGCAGTAATTGTCACTTCTTACACCACACATTCTATAACCAACATTCTTTTACCTCACAAATACCTGGTGCCTCCCTTTCCAACCATCAGCCACTTACTAGCCCAAGAACACAACAGACTCTTAAACCCATAGTACGTAACTCCCACGGCCACCCATCCAACTTCATCTAGAACTTATTCAATGGTGCAATGAACATCCCATTTCCCTTTAAATCAGTCACTGAGTTTAAAAGCGTAATCACTTGTTAGCTGAGAACAAATGCATTAATCCCTTATATATTATCAATTAATCTGCAATCCCCTTACACTCAAATATGAATAAATCTAAGTTTACAGGTTCCCATCATCATATCCTTTGACTTCCCTTACTTCTAACTTTACTCAAAACATTTGAACAATAAATAATCTACCTGGTAGGGAATTCACTTTTTTCTCAATTCCATGCTAACAGCTCTCAAGCATGAATCTTGGGCACATCTATTTCCTTACCTATATGTGATGAACCACTCTGCCGCTATATTCAATTTAGTGGGACTAGGATCCAATGTCAACACCAGTACCGGGACCTTCCCAAGAGCCCTCTTATTTAGGGGAGGCAGCATGGCTTATAACTGTAAGAAAGGTTTTTAAGTCTTGTGGTGCATTCATGAAATCTCTTCCCCTATTATCATATAAGAGATGAAAAATGTGTATCTCAGGAGCTTAATCTAGTCATTCACAATGGGAGCTGCCAAAGTCCAATGGTATTATGAAAATACATTACACTAAGAACTGGAGATTCCCGAGCCTTGCCATGCTATTACTGTGTGGAGGAACAATGAATGTCAGTATCAGGTTTCTACAAACTTAATCCAGACCAGGTTCAAATTAAAGGAATCTACTTTGCTACAATTGGCAAAAATGTGTTCGCTTAGAAACCCCAAAAACATACAAAAGGCAAATACTGAGTCATAGTCTTACTACGACAGATCCAAAGATTCAAAAGGATTCATTAAGTATATCTTGGACTCAAATGCCTTTTGCTGTACAATACAAAAGACGTTCTAGATAACAGTATGATAGTAACTTTTATTTTACCTCTGGAATTGCAACACAACAGATAAGTATCTGTTTAAGGCACTAGTTCTCCCCCTTTAATAGAACAGGGGATTAGTGGTTCTCTGGACAAGAAAATAGGACTGCAGGAAATAACTATACTAGGTTGTGCCAACAGAGAGTTAGCAGATCCTACTTCTGTCCTTCGTGAAATCTACTGATTTTACCCACAATAGTATCAGAAATTACGATTACATGTGTTACACTCCATTCATGGTTAAAGTTCAGAACTGTTGTCTTTATCAAAAGGCATAAGGACTCGCTTCATTGTGAATCCTACCAACTCATTTCTCACTTGAAGACTGACTCTAAAAATATGCTAGGACATTTTGTTTCACACAATGGCCAAATATCTTCTTTTGTTTCTCACACTGAACATAGGTTTATTCTAGGGGATGACATCACCTCACCTTCACACCTTACTGAAAGCCCTACTGAAAGTTCAGATATATCTGCTCACCTACGGCAATCTGCTTGATTATGAGAAACAGTTTGATAGGATATCATAGTAGTTTGTGTTTGGTAGAGTAAAGTATGCAAATGTATCCTCTTTTTATTAGACAATACAAAACATATGTTATTGTTCTCAAACCCCTATCTCAGTTACAAGAGATAAATATATCCTAATAAATACACAAAGGGACTCTAAACAAGGTTGCTGCCTTTGGCCTTATTTTTCTGCAATATGCACAGAGCAACTTCTTGCACTCCTAACAACTTTGGAACTGTACCAGTGGTCGTTCCCAGATCACTGTTTACAGTCCTGTGTATGTGTATATGGTAATTTCCATATTGCTTTGGCTACAGTCTTCTATACCTTTGTTCATCACTCAGTAATTCACTGTTTTATTTTGTTGCCTACAAATAAGAAGCCATGATTTGCCAAGTAAAATCCATAATGTGCTAGCATAGTATTGTGATGCCATCAGGACATATGAATACAAATTATCATTGACAGTCATATTAATTGGGAAACCAATCCACAGACATTTACCTTAGCAGCAGGAGATTTGTGCTTGATTGCGGTGAGAGCTTTAATGGTTGTTACTGCCAAACAGTCTAACTGTGCCTGGAACACCTTAAGAATGGAAGAGGAAATTATCACATACACATAAATACAATTACATTTACCGTGATTCCAAACCCCATACCTGGATGAAAACAATCAATTATGTAATCATCTCCCAAAATGTTATGATTTCTAGAAACAACTACTTAATTTTTTTGATTGGGAAGTAATCAACAGAAAGTGTAGATCAGAAGAAAGAGAAGCGTACCAACACA
Source organism: Pleurodeles waltl (assembly GCF_031143425.1). Taxonomy (NCBI): domain Eukaryota; kingdom Metazoa; phylum Chordata; class Amphibia; order Caudata; family Salamandridae; genus Pleurodeles; species Pleurodeles waltl. The sequence continues at coordinate 1,896,754,868 of NC_090440.1, forward strand.
CAAACACACACACAAGCACACTCAAGTGACATTATTGCAACAAAAGCATACCTTTATCGTTTCTTTTAATGGACAGACTCCAGCAGAATTATGCAGCCTTGCACAGAAAAGACCACTGTACCTTATAGCTTGTACATGGCGTTTGCGCAACAGTTGTGTTCTTTACCCTATCTATAGCAATTCTTTATCATGAAACAGAATGAGTTACTTTTGAGCCTACAACTGCAACATATAGAAAGCACTGACCCCATCAAATGTATCAGATGTTGTGAATACTGCAAGTGTACTAACCTAAAGGTATCACATTTATTTAAGTAAGATAAGTATTACAACTAAATTCCAGAGTTTGTTCTATGAATAAATACATTTTTAAGTAAACTTACAGAGCTAGCAGTTACAGGTGTTGAATTCCTATCGTCCAATGCATAGGACATATTGTTAGGGGTCAAGGTCAACAAGTGTTCACGTTTATTCTGTCCTTGAGGCAAGTTGGCCCAACCCCTTGGAGCACCAACCCTTTGGCTGCCAGTTTACAGTACCACATTACGGATCAGTGAAGGGCATTGTTTGCAGTTAAGTTAATAATTGTGCCCACATATTAATGCTAATCAAACTTGTATTTATGGTTCATTAGTGCAAAGCCTTTAGCATTAGTGTGAGCACTCTAAGGAAATGTTGTAAGCTCAACCTGCAATTCTGACAGTGGTTTCAGAATAAACATGTGTACAAACGTTTGCAACATTTAACAAAATGAGGTGATGTATAATACTTCCAGAATTCTGTCTGATTACATGCAAATATTTACAGAAACTTAAAAGCAAGATTGTTGATTCTTGGATTTCAAAATAAAATGTTTGCAAAAAGCATCATATAATAAAATATGTTGATGCATGCTAGTTTTTCCCAATATTCACAATGGAAAATCAGTGTAACCAGTTTCAACAAGATTATGGGAAACATGAAAATAGGTCTGACGTTTTGGTTTTGTCTTGCTTTGACATGGCTTTTGCAAATCTTTATTATTGTGGGAGCTGCCCGGCCCTCACCATTATTACAAACATTGGCAAAAATATTTTTGGTCTAAAAAAGCACACATTGCCACAGTACATACTGGCACTGAACAAAACTACTTTGTGTGCCAATATGCTCCTTGTGACAGAGCAGCATGCTGTCACCTAGTGTGAAGCCAGTCGATAAAGAGAGAGAGAGAGAATTTTAATTAAAAAAAACAAAAGGTCTTGGTTAATACCAAACCTAATCAGGGGCCCGATTCTTCAAGAAAGTCACAAACGTGCACCCATTGCATATGTCCTTGCATTAGTGCAGATTTATGGCTTTCATGAATTCACAAGAATTTACAGACGTAGGCCTGGAAATCGTACTCCTAGAAAATATTTGTGAACTGCATTTTAGCACGTGCAAATATGCACACGTAGATTTGCTCATGTAAACATCTGTTGGGTGTTTACATGTTCACTTTCCCTTCCACCACTTCTTTCCCAACCTGGAAGAAGTTTTACTTCTGTTTTTGTTAGCAGCAGCGGCTGCCGTGAATGTCAAGGGGGAGAGAGGGTGATCTGAGAAGGGGTAGGGACAGAGAGGAGGGGGTGAGGCAGGGAAAAAAATAAAATACTTACGATTTCTTTTTTTTTTTTTAAATCTGTTTATTGCATTTATAACACAAACAAAAACGCATCCATTTAAACAATACAATTCAGATACTTAAAAGAGATAGGAGCAGAATAGGAAATGAGAATAGATAGTAGGGGGTATTAAGTTTATAGTTTGCTTGCTTGGTGAATGACCACGGGTCTAATGTTTGGTGATCCAGTGGATGGGGCAAGGCAATCGAGGAAGGGGCACGCATAAGAGGCGAGCAGGATATGAGTTATTAATTTCGAGCAGGGTATGTTTGTCATAGGAGAAGTGTACCACTGTGGGTGTTGCTTCGCAGCAGTTCATCTGGGGCATGTGTTTGTATACTTATTATCAACGTTCAAGTTAAGGTTCATATCTGAGTGGTTGCATGTGCGATATGTGTCGGTTGTAATGTCTTGGGTGATTATTATTCCAGTAGACTAGGGAGGTCATGTATCGTCTTTTTCCTGTAGTTTATCTGCGAAGGAATCCCATATGTCTGCACCCTTAATTACCCCCCTATATCGCACAATGTATGTAATACCTGTATTTCTGCGTTGGCCCATTGCTGTAAGTCAGTTATCCAGTGGCGGGAGTCTGGGGCGCTAGGTGATTTTCACTACGTGGTGATGAGTCGTTTGAGGATAACAAATGCAAGATCTGCGCATCTATGTTTCTGTTTATCTTTGCTACGTCTGTGCCGGATGCCCAATAGGCAGGACTCAGGGGTGGGTGCTAGAGGTATTCCCAGCCATGTCGCAGTTTGTTGTGTGATGTCTTGCCATACGCGGAGTAGTGGTGGGCAGTTCCAGGTCATACGTAAGAAATCAACTTCCGTGTTGCCACATCTTGGGCAGTCGGGACTGGCTTGGGGGTACATGCGGTGGAGAGTCAGGTATGTCTGATGTAGGTAGTTGAGTTGGGTATATCTGAAACGGGCATTGCGCGATACCTCGCACGTAGTTGTGAGAGCCATGGACCATGTTTGTGTTGTAAGTTGTGTGTGTAGTGCTTTTTCCCATTTATTTTTGGCTTGTAACTGTACTTCTTCTGGATTGGCCCGTAGTGTGTTGTGGATCCATGAGATTCGTGTTTGTATGCCGGGGTTTAAGAGCAATTAGTGTAGAATAGGTGATGACTGTGGTTCCCTGCTGCCCCCAAGCGTTACATATTAAAGATTGCAGTGCGCCGTACATAATGAAACCGTCCTGTCCCAGAGTATACGTTGTTGCAAGTGCTTCATAGGAGATAAATTGGCCCTCTGCGAAACATTCTCCCACTAATTGGAGACCTTTGGTGGCCCAATCAATAAGGCACGCACTGCCATGTAGTTTGTGTATACCTGGGATGGCGAGTAATGGGATCTTGGACGAGTATGGTGGTTTTCCAGACCCCCTGTTCACGTAGCGCCGCCACACACGGTCAGCCACTTTTATCAGGATATTACCATGGCACGGAAGGGCCACGCGTCCTATAAGCCATTCCAGTGTATTTAAGCCACCCAGTTGTAAGCCCACAGTGTGGCTTTCAGAATGAGTGGGGTCTTGTAGCCAAATTAGGATCCAGTGCAGCTGAGCTGCTGCGTAATAAAGTTCGAATTGTGGTACTCCCATCCCGCCTCTGTCCAGTGGTAGACAGATCTTGGCCAAGGCCACACGACTGCGTCCGGTGCTCCATATCAAATCTATCAATAGCTTGTTCAGCTGTGCAAAAAAAGTGCTGGGGAGCCATAATGGTAGGGCAGCGAAGAAATATAGTAGCCGAGGAAGTATGATCATTTTGATTAATGCCACTCTGCCCATAGGTGATAGTGGTAGTGCACACCAGAAGGGCAATGATCCTTTTATTGATCTAATCGCCCGGTCTAAGTTGCCCTCCTTAAGCTCAGATTCATCATGATACATGTGCACACCTAGGTATTTAAAAGTGCTATAAGTCCATTGTAAATTATGCTCGGCGGATATATGGATCTGTGTGTCGGGTAATCGGCGCATGGGGAATAGACATGATTTAGCCCAATTGACGCGCAAGCCGGATATGTCTCCGAAAGAATTCAATAGTTGTAGCAGGTTTTGCAGGGATTCGGAGTAGTTACGTAGGTATATTAATGCATCGTCTGCGTATAAGGAGACTATGCGGTGTTCCATGCCGTCCGGTATGCCCCATCTCGTGGCTTCATTGCGCAATTTAGCCGCAAGGGGTTCAATGGCTAGTGCGAACAAGAGTGGTGATAGGGGGCATCCCTGGCGTGTGCCCCTACTAATCTTGAATTTTTCCGAGGTGATGGTGCCAGTTTTAACTCGTGCTATGGGGTCTGAGTATAGGATAGATATCCAACGTGTGAACGCTTTGCCAAATCCCATTAACTGCAGAGTTGCCATCAAGTATGGCCAACCCAGTGTGTCGAAAGCTTTTTCGACATCTAGTGAGACCGCCACTCTGGGGTAGTCTGCGTCAGGAGTTTCAGCTATCAAACGCAATAGGTTCCTGATGTTGATAGAAGTGCTGCGTCCAGGTGTGAATCTGGATTGATCTGGGTGTATCAGGGAGGAGATTATTGGGAGAAGTCGGTTCGACAGTACCTTGCCCAATATTTTACAGTCCGTGTTTATTAGTGACAGGGGTCAGTAAGAGCGTACGTCTATTGGGTCACGACCCTTTTTATGGAGGACTACAATCGTTGCTTCGCGTTGTGAATCTGAGAGACGACCTGTTTCATATGCCTCCTGTAACATAGTCAGATACAGAGCGAGCGTTTTTGATGAGAAAATCTGGTAGTACTCGATCGTAGTCCGTCTCCCCCTGGAGCTTTATTGTGGGCTAGTTGTTACAATGCTTGCTTTATTTCGTCACTTTCTATGGGTTTGTCTAGCTCTAGTGCTTGTGCTGTCGTTAGGTGATTTACATGGGAGGTCCTGAAAAAATCTTTTAATTGTGTTGCGAGTGGGGGAGGTTCTGCCTGATATAACCTTGCATAATACTGCTTGAATGCTTCATTTATTTCTGATTGTGTATTCACAATCACACCAGTATCTAGGCGAATGGAGTTTGTAGGAGTATGCCACTGAGTCCCTTTCGCTAACCAAGCCAACATGCGGCTTGATCGATCACCCTCAGCGTGTAGGCGTGCCGTGTAGTGTCGATAGTCAAATTTTCGTAAACAGGTTTCAATGTCACCCCATTGCTTTTTTAGTGTGATCGTGGTATTGCTAGCAGTGCTGTTTGAGGCCGCTTCACATTCCGCCTTACGTAATTTCTCCTCAGTATCATGTAGCTCTGAGAGTAAAGTGCGTCGAATACCTCCTGCAGCCCCAATACATATGCCCCTAATTACCACTTTGTGTCCGTCCCACTCGATTGCGCGTGTTGTGGCTGTTTGGTTATTGATTGTGAAGTAGGACGCTATGGTGTCAGCTAGTTGTTCCCGGAAGGACGGGTCGCGCAGCAAGGTGGGTTGTAAGCACCAAGTAGGTGTTCGTGATAGCTGAGTGCCCCATCTCAGTGTGGCGACTAGAGGGCAATGATCCGATAGGGTTTTGGCCAATAATTGGCGCTGTGTATTAAGTGTGTTATCATGGCCGGGCATAAAAGTAAATCAATCCGTGTGTGAAGGTTGTGTACTGGTGAATAAAAGGAGTATTCTTTGTCAATGGGATGAAGACTTCTCCATGCATCATGTAGCCTCCGTTCTGTTGTCTAGGACCTTAGCATCTCAGATACCTGCCTGCTAGGGGCGCTTGCCATTGGCGGGTGTGATCTGTCCATAGAAATGTCCATTACACTGTTGAAATCACCACCCCAGATAATTGGTATGGACGGATCTTGTGAAATCTGTGCAGATGTGGCCCGCAGGAATTCCCCTTGTCCTGAATTTGGAGCATATATACCGGCTATGGTTAATTGTCTACCATCCAGCTCTCCGATGAGGCAGACATATCTGCCATCTGTGTCTATATATGTGTTTTGGACCGCGTAAGGGACCCCTGAAGCGATCCAAATTAGTACTCCCTTTGCATATGTTGAGACTTTAGTGCCATAGACAGTGCCCGGCCAGCTCTTATTAATTTCCCCTAGTTCTTGTGTAGTGGCATGGGTCTCCTGTAGTATAGCTATATGAGCCTTGTGGCATCTGAGATAGGCGTGTACTCTGCGTCTTTTAGTAGGATTGGTCAGGCCCCTTTCATTCCAGGTTACAATATTATATGTCATTGAAACATTTTGTGGTCGCACCGCAAGTGGTACGCGTCTTTAGATAGAATTCGCCATGTCCCCCCGCCCTCCACCCCTCGAGTGTAGAGTGATTAGCACATACTTTGAGGAATTAAGAGTGAGAGGAGTAATGAAGAAAGGAAGAAAAAGGAAGAAGTGTGAGTAACCAGGCACAAAAGGTGCAAGAGTGGCTTTGAGCCGATTCGTGTCCATACGGGAACCCATCTGGGTTAGGGGGCTGCTGTAGTATATGGTCCAAGGTGGTCGCAAGGTCCGGCCTAATCGGATGACGCCATCTCCCATTCAGGCACAATATGGTCTCCGGAGGGATTCCAATTTGCTTGGTGTGATACGTGTTAGGGCAGCGCATCTTTCACCCACAGGCAGGTTAAGGGGGAGATGATCGATTCCGGGATGTGGGGTCTGCCCATGTGTTGACAGGGACTGCCTATACAGGTTGGAGAGTACGCAGGCTGCAGTCCCATAGCGTTTGTACCTTACGGAATAGTTTGATCGCTGCATTTATGTGTTATTTTTAAAGGTCGTCCGCTGTGCGCAGTGTGAACGCTGGCCCCAAGATCAGAGGGGATGCGGGGGGCTCTGCAGGGTCCCCATCGAGTCCGAGTCCGTGGTGCAAGATTCGCGGTTGTGCTGCATTCGTATGTTCGAGAACCTATTGACGTCCTTTAGCGCTTGGGCTTGCCCGTCCGCTGCTTGTTTTTCAGTGGGACGTGATCCGGTTCTGGGTTTCGATTTCCTTTTCTTACGCATCTTTTGTGTTAGCCATTCCTTTTGCTACGCATGTTCATCTGTGGGGTCTGCTAAGCCCTTGGCGTAGATCCAAGTCCAGACATCTTCTGAGGACGGGAAGACGTGAGTTCTGTCGCCATCCACTATGCGTAGAGGGAGTATGAAAAGTTCTTGTCGCGTAGTACCTGTTTTGCTTTGGTGAATGTGGCACGTTTGCGTTGGACCGCCGCTGTATAGTCCGGGTAGGCCGTGACTTTTGCGTTTTCAGTTTCAACAGGACCCAGCGCGCGAAAGCCCTTTAGGATTTGATCTCTGTCACGGTAATTCAATAGCCTGGCTATTAATGGGCGAGGGGGGGCCCCTGGGTGTGCGGGCCCGCCCGGGATCCGGTGTGCCCGCTCCACCGACAGGAAAGGGGAGGCCTCCTGTTTCAGAATGTGATCTTTTAACCAGCGCTGCAGGAATGACTCTGCGTTAGGGAGCTCGATTCTCTCCGGGAATCCCAGGAATCTAATGTTATTACGGCATGAGCGGCCCTCCGCATCCTCTGCTCGTCTTTGGAGCTGTATTATCTCAGATTCCTGTTGTTGTATTCGGGTTTTCATGACCTCAATATTTGGTTGAGATATTTCTAGAGTTGATTCAACTGTGGTTACTCTGTCCGCTAGCTTTCGGTGTTCAGTGCGCAATATAGTGACTTCTACTGCCATTGCATCTATCTTTCCTTCAAGGGATGTTTTAGTTTCTAATATCGCCTGCAGTACGTTGTTGATTTGTATAGAGTGAGCAGCTAGCGTTTCAGTCACTTTATGCAGTGAATCTCCATCGGTAGCGGGTCCCCAAATCTGGCCTCCAAGTGGCCCCTCAGTGGTTTCGGTTCCACCATCATGGTGCATCCCTTGAACTCTCCTTGTGTTACGTTGTGATTTAGGTGGACAGTTTATACAGTTCCAACATTTGTGTTGTGCTTTGATTTCAAGGTTTCGGGGGAGGGTCTTTGTACATCACAATTAGGGCAATTTTATTTTTTTGGGTCTTTCCTTGCTTCGTTGTTACATCTGTATGGCGAATTTTATAACATCCAGCATGAAGAGCGCACAAAGGGAGCACCCAGCCCATCGAGCGCTGGAGAGCGGTGCCCCGCAGACACTCCCCGAGGCAGTGTTGTGTGCCCGGCGGCAGGCGCGTGGGAGTGTGATGCGTTCTGCAAGAGTCATGCGCCGGATATTTGCAGTTGACGATTGCGCGTTGTAGCGTTCGTGTCTATGCGTTCTATGTTAGGAAAGAGTCAGCATTGCTCCCGAGCATTACACAAAAATAAGAAGTGTCATTGAGCCTAATTTCGTTGGTGGGTGTGGTGGTTAACTCACAGAGCGAGTAGAACACAAATTGCTTGATTTCTGGGCCCAGGGGCTCCCCCAACTCACTCTATCAAAAGGGCACAGCGTAGTTTGAGTTCCCCTCTGAACTCCGGTGTATTTTTCATGCAAGAAATTGCTAGCGCTCCTCGTTTTTGCAGGGGCCCGTACCTCATCTCAGGCCCGAAGGCCTAGCCGCGCACCCCAGTGCCGGATCCTTCTTCTGCACGCAGGCGTTCGGTGTTATTGGGCAGCAGTTCTGAGCAATAAATCACGCCAGTCCACAGCTGGATCACAGTCAGGCTACGCAGCCAGGCGCGTGCCCAGCAATCGGGCCCTTTTTTCAGCTCGGAGTCTAAAACCACCCGTCAGGTTGGGCCCCTATAGCATGCGCCTCCACGAGGGTCGGCACCTACGGGGGTGCACCCGCAGCACTCCGCCGTCACCGCCCACCGCGGTGGTGTCCCTCCGTACCTGCTCGCAGGGATCAGCTGCCACGACCGCCGGTCCACTCAGCTCTGTGTTGGGTCCGCGTCCCCGTCTCCGCCCGGGCCCCGAACGAGCCACGGCGTTGGTCGGGTCGAATTTTCAGGGTCACTGGAGATTGTTGCATTCCAGGCATGAGGGTCCGGTGGTTTTTATCGCCTGGGGACAGAGGGATTGCAGGATCATTTTAGGCCGTGTGCGGAGCTCTGATTCAAGCGACCGCACTCGCCGCCATCTTGGCCACCTACTTACTTACGATTTCTTTGCTGCCAAAATTAGAGAACTGATAGCATTCAAGCCCTATTATAGTATGAGCTCTTGCATAATCAGAGAGGCTATTATCAGAGCACTTATAAAATGAGACTGCTGCCATAATTTGTCGCTGCACTACATGGAACCAAAGGGACAAGTGGATTTGTTTTTGCAGGACATATAGATTTATGAAGCAATCTGTCACATAGACAAGTAGATATTTCATTAAATTCCACACTCATGGGGAGAGAAATAACTGGCAAACAAAAAAGCAATTTAAAAAACTTGCAGCTCACCACAAACAGTGTCCATGCTGTTCTTTAAAAATAACATTACGGGTAAACAACATTGTCAGTAGAAATTTACAATAAAACTCTGCTTTGAGAGTCGGTCCGCTTTGTTTCTTCTGCTAGACTGCCTTCATTGTCATTTCAGCACTCTGCTCTCATAAGAGGTACAACTGGCATCTCTACAGCTACACCTACTGTCATCACTCATGACCTAACAAACAGCAGAACCCTGACACTGGCACTCAAATGTGGGACCTTAGAGATAGTGACAGATCAAACTGGAAAACATTATAACACAACCTATTGCATTACAACAAACTACAAAACACCGCATCACAACTCTAAACACTACATCAAGCCATTATACAGCTTATATCACCACATCACAACTGACAACACTTCACCGATCAGTGAAACTCAAAAAGTAAAATAATGCCATACCACATGATCCAAAACCATACCATACCATATAAAACAACATGGCAACGCACCACTGCACACATGAGCAGCAGCACAACACACCACAATCTGAAAAAATACATGAATATCAGCTATCCAAGACTACTTCTTATCTACAATACTATCAACACCATGACTGATGACAGCTATGTAAATCATATTGCACCATCTCAAGCCACACTACACCACACCATATGACATTACATCCTTCTATACTCCAACATACAACATTTAACATATTTAACATTTAACTATATAGCAATATACCACAACATCAGTATGGTACCAATCATCAAAGCCTACCATGGCAGAAATATCAAAAAACACCATCTAACACCACAACATTTACAAATGAATCACACCTTAACATACAGTACTACCAACCACTTCACTGGTCCACACCACACTGACAACATATAAAACTCATCACAGAAGCTCTTCAAGGTGTACTTTCTACAGAGTATCACATCACACATTGCTTATCATCACACTATAAAACACCAGAAAACAATAGTGTGTATCTCACAGTATCATATGAACCATAAAAACCACATCAGACCAAACCACACTACACCACATAATTCGCCATGCATGATATACATCGCCAAACATGTCATCCTGTACCATACCACATGGCGCCTTGCTACACAATATACTCTGACCTGTGGTTTATGTGATCTCCATTGGTGACATTCTCCGCTTTGCTTTAGACACTTGTGGGGCATCACAAAGTTAATATTTGTATATGTCGCCATCTTTGGAGTGCTAGTCTTGCAGCGGATACCTGAGGAGCATGATCACGGGTTGCATACCGCCATTTTAAAAGGTTAAACGCAAACTGGAGGTGGCGCTATGGACTACTTGACTGGTCAGACAGGGCATGCCACCAGTTTAGGCATTTATGTGCAGACCAGTTGCGTTTATTTGTGTGCGTGCTGGTAAGTGCTTGGTGAAATTTATCAGATTACATTCTTTAACACTATCCAGTGTTTCAATATTCTTATTTCTTTCCTGGTCACACTTGTTTCTATTTACATGAAGGTTTTTTCTAACCTTCATGGAATCTATTGTGACTCCTTTCTACAATCACCAGGAGAACCACTGACAGGCTGACAAATTGGTTCAAAGTAGTTAATGTATGTCTTGGAGCCAAATATGTTTTTGAATTTTGCCTGAAAACATGCAATTTGAAACATTGTTCCGGGATGGAGGCCGAGAGAACATTTGAGCAATTACCCATCTTTGCTCCAACTTCATAAGAATACACAAACAAGTATGATGAAGCACCACGAAGACTACAAAGACATTACAATCTGGAAGCAAAGCTATTTATTGAACAAGAGTAAATAAAATGTGGTGTATTCAGTACGCACTGTGACAAATGTAGGGAAAGGTAATGTAAGTAATGGTAATAGTGAAGTACACATGGGGGACGGTACAGGTGGAGATGCATGTTATAGATGTGAACCCATTAGACATCTGGCGAGTTTCAAATGTTGCCCTGCAGCAAGGAAATTGTGCAGTAAATATGGAGTACTAGATTACTCTGCCAGGGTATGTTGTGGCACTAACAAAAAGGCCATGGTAAATGTAAATGAAGAGAGTGAAAGAGAGCATACAAGATTTGGTGCTGAATGTCAATGTGATGGTGAGTGTATTGGTGGCAACCAAACAAAGTTGTTGAGATCCTGTTAGAGAAATTGATGTTAAACTTGGTTATTGACAAATTTAAAATCTACTGGTTTAGGGTAGAGCTGAAAGAACTGTAAGTCATAAGCCTACAGAAGATTAAAAATCAACTTGACTGAAAATATTTCTACCACTTTTGGAATCCAAAGATAACAAGGAGTGGGAAAATCTGTGTGTCTGGGGACAAGATTTTTTGGAAGGTATCATAAAGTCTTGTGGAGCATGACAGACAGAGAGAGAGTTATGAGTTATGTTTGAAGGGACAGAATGGACGTTTGGCATGTAATGAGTGAACAGCTGGGAAAAGCTCTGGATGGATTACTGAATAAACATAGTACTGTCTTTGAAGAAGGGATGGGTGAAGAGCTTAAAGATTTTCAGCACACATTAAGAAGATAATGCACAACAGGTACAATCCAAGCTGACAGATGAGCTTTGAAAAAGGAAACAATTATCAGATGTTTTGGGATAAAATGTGCTTGGATGAGGCTACTGAGCCTATCATATCATCACTGTGGTTGTCAGCAACTGTGGTTTTGCATACAAAAAATCAAGAACTCAGGTTATGCACAGACCTGCAAAGCCTTAATAGCACAATTTGGGTGGATGGGCATCCTCTGTCCAGGATCGATGATAAGAAGGGGATAATCAGCAATGCCAAGTGCTTCTTTAACTTAGACCTCAAACCTGGTGTGTGTGGGTTTAGCAGAGGATTTGTGTCTTCTCATAGTTTTTTTTTGCTTCGAATGGTAAGTTTCAGTTTAAAATAATGACATTTGGATTAGTACACGTGGGCGCTGTTTGAGTAGTTGGTGCGTGTTTTGGTCAAGGGGTGTAATGAAATACTTGGCTTTCAGGATGATTTGTTAATCTTTGAACAGAATTGGGAGGAAAGTCAGGGTCATCTGTGAAACCTATTGGCTATAGAGGAAAAAGATTCAAAGCTGAGCAAGAGACAAGAGTAAGTTCTTCAATGAATAGTGTTCAGTACATGTAATCCCAAACCTGGACTGTTGGGAGCAACAGAAGAAGCTCAAATACTGAATCATAATTGCTGCTATCTATCATAATTGGGATGTTGTGAACTTTACACTAAATTTGTGCCCAGCTTCTCAAATATATAGGAGCCTCTAACAAGGTTGCTCTAAAACAACAACATAAAAAACAGAAAGACTGATTACTTATTACAGTTGGAAGAGAATTCCAAAGAGCAGGAAGTCTAAACAGAAGAGGAAATGGAAAGCTTTGTTGCCACAGTAGGGGAAGCAACATGTATTAATAAGCAGGAATGAAGAACTAGTATGGGCAAATATGAGGCTATGCTGAAGGTGGGCAAGTACGTTAAACAGGGTGGTACAAACAAAAGTGTTAGTCAGACAAGTTTTAGCCCTTTGCCAAGATTTCACTGGAGCTGAGAGAGATTGTTGCTGAAAGGAGACTGTTAGACCTGATAGCTTTAGAGTGGTCACCCCTAACTTTTTGCCTGCATCCCTCAACTTTTGAGATATTGTTTTTGCTGGTTTTAGACTCTGCGCACTTTACCCCTGCAAACCAGTGCTACAGTGCATATGCTCTCTCCCTTTAAACATGGTAACATTGGATCATACCCAATTGGGCTATTGGGCCTTAATTTTCTTATAATTCCCTAGTAGAGTGCACTATATGTGTCCAGGGCCGGTAGATTAAATGCTATTGGTGGGCCTACGGCACTGATTGTGCCATCCACTTCAGTAGCCCCTTAACCTTGTCTCAGGCCTGCCATTGCAAGGCCTGTGTGTGCAGTTTCACTGCCAATTCGACTTGGAATTTAAAAGTACTTGTCAAGCCTAAAACTCCCCTTTTTCTACATAAAGTCACCCCTAAGATGTGCCCTGGGTAACCCCAATGTAGTTTACTTGTCCTGGTAGTGTTAAACTCCTAAATTCGTTTTTACACTGCTGTGAGGCCTGCTCCCTTCATAGGCTAACTTTGGGGCTGCCCTCATACATTGTTTGAGTGGTAGCTGCTGATCTGAAAGGAGCAGGAAGGTCATATTTAGTAAGGCTAGAATGGTAATACAAAATCCAGCTGACTGGTGAAGATGGATTTATTATTACTATTTTAGAAATGCCACTTTTAGAAAGTGAGCATTTCTCTGCACTTAAATCTTTCTGTGCCTTACAATCCACGTCTGACTGGGCTTAGTTGACAGCTCCCTTGTGCATTCACTCAGACACACCCTAAACACAGGATACTCATCCTCACTTGCATACATCTGCATTTTGAATGGGTCTTCCTGGGAGGGTGGAGGGCCTGACACTTGCATGTCAAAGGACAGTAGTCTGCCCTCACAGAAAGGACTGCCACACCCCCTACTGGGACCCGGGCAGACAGGATTGAACTGAAAGGGGACCTTGTGCACTTCTAAGCCACTCTTTGAAGTCTCCCCCACTTCAGAGGCACATTTGTGTATTTAAACAGGGCCTCTGCCCCTACCAACTAAGACACTTCCTGGAAAAGAGAACCTGACCCAGAACCTGCATCCTGCCAAGACGACCTGCCTGGCTGCTCAAAAGACTCACCTGTCTGCTTTCTGTGAAGGACTGCTGCCTTGCTGTTGCCCTGCTGCCTTGCTGCTCTCTGGCTGAGGTGAAGAAGTGCTCTCCAAGGGCTTGGCTAGAGCTTGCCTCCTGTTCCCTGAAGTCTTAGGACCAAACAGACTTAATCTCTGCAAGATGGACTCCTTGTGCGGTCAAAATCGACGCACAGCCTGCACCGTGGTGAACATTTCACTGCACGCTGAACCGGAACGACGCAGCCCGACTTCGCAACGAGAAGATCAATGCAGCGCCAGCGTAGTGACCGGAAATTCGATGCACGGCCTCACTGGATCGACGCACAGCCGAGCCAGAATGACGCAGCCCGACTTCCAGAGAGGAATCGATACAGCGCCTGCCATGCTGTACAAAATTCAATGCAATGCCTACCGGATCTACGCAGCTCCTATGACTTCATCCTAGCAGTGCCGGAAATCCACGCATCGTCTCCAGGGTGTCTGAAAACCCCGCAACCCGAAGAAGATCCACGACCGAGTGCCGGAAATCAACGCACAGCCGCCCATGCGTGAAAACTAAACAACACATCGCCGTGTGTGGGCCGAGAAATCAATGCACAGCCCTTGGTTTCCACGCATCTCTTCCTCTGCGGTCCTTTGCAGACATTTTTCACGCGAATCAGGTACTTTGTGCTTGAAAGAGACTTTGTTTACTTTAAAAAGACAAGACACTTTATATCACTTTTCAGTGATATCTCACATAACATATACTTATTGCATTTTTTATCATTTTGACCTTCATTTATCAAGATAAATATTATAGATTTTTCTAAACACTGTGTGGTGTATTTTTGTGGTGCTATATTGTGTCATTGTATGACTTATTGCACAAATACTTTACACATTGCCTTCAAAGTTAAGCTTGACTGCTCAGTGCCAAGCTACCAGATGGTGGGCACAGAATAATTTGGATTGTGTGTGACTTACCCTGACTAGAGTGAGGGTCCATGCTTGGACAGGGGGTAATCTGACTGCCAACCAAAGACCCCATTTCTAACAGAAACAAACTAATTTCTCCATCCATCAAGTGTGAGGTCATAACTGGCTGGGTTGCTACACACTGGGCATCTGTGAATGACTTTAAGCAAGAAGAAGTTGCATTGGGCCTATGAGCGATTGGGAAGTGAAGTGTAAGATTTATAGGTGGGAAGTGTGCAATGTTTCAGACAAGAGTTAGAGTTGTAGTATGTCACCAATGGTGGCCAGAGAGTTCCTGGATAGACCGTGGGACAAAATAGGCACTGATATTTAGGACATTTATACGAGAGACCTAGAGATTCATTTTGGTATTGGTGGGCTACTATTACAGATAGACAGAAAGAGCATTTGTCAGGGTTGTTGACAGCAAGGTTGTAATCAAAATTCTGACTAATGTATCGCAAGGGAAGGGTTACATAAGACAAGTTTTTCGAACAATGGTGCACAATTCCCTTCAACTGAAATGAAGACTTTTCTTCTATAAGATGGTTATAGCTCACAAAGGTAGAGCTTGTATCGTCCTCAAGGGAACACCATGGTTGAAAGGGCAAACAGATTAGTGGAAAGTTGCATACAGTTGGAGTGACTACTGGTTTGTCATTGGTGGGTACTTGGTGGGAATTACTTCAGATGCTTCAGTTCACAATATATTCAGCAGCAGAGGCGATGCCTTTCAAACCTTTGAGAGGTCAATGTGGTCTATTAAGGTTGACATTTTAAAAGGGAAAGTACTGGGGTAAGTAAGGACTGTGTCAGACACAAAAAATATCTAAGATGAGAGACATACAGGGACAGAAACAAATGAGGATTCTATTGTGTGAAAGAGTTGAAAGTTAAGGGACTTTGGAACATGCAATTCAGTAATTAAAATTCCCACTCGGGTTGAGTCACTAATGGATATATTGAAGCACCTATTTAAGGCAGACAAAGGGTAGAGTTATCAGGGACTTTTCTGAAAAGATTAAAATAAAACGCTTTATGAACTTACACTCCCCTCTGGATGTTGGTGGCATTAGTGCATTGATATTCTCAGATCAGACTAGGTAATCTTAAAGGGACAGGAGGCATTGGTTTTCTTCAGCAAGCCTGCTTTGATATAAATGTTTTCCTTTATAGACAATTGTTTCCCATCAGCGTCAATTTCACCTGTTTTGTCTGAACGTGATGAATCTCCTGTAGGGCCACTCACAGAGACTGGGCCTCTCTAATGTTTGTTTTAAGCCTCTTCCCTTCTTCACCTTCCTACAGCTTTCACATTTAAATGCATGCAGACAACGCCAAGATCCACCTCCATCTGGATGCCATTTCAAGAAGACATAGACAATAAAAATCAAACAAAACTAAAACAAAAAAATAGGTCATGATGAAGGGTCACTGCTGGATCTCTAGATGACCAGCCTTTGATCCCAGCAATTGGAGTAATGTACCATTCCCCATTAAGGTGGTCAAAACCTTAGGGTGACTACAAGTCTCAGAATTTGGTAATAACATTGGTCTCTTATTTCAATTACCACTTCTAAAAAATATTCTACTGTGTTCATGCTTGCATAACAAAAATATATAGCCCATATACATACTGTAAGTAAATCCCCAGCTGCTAACAGGATATCATTGGTAAAATGTATCTGGATTACTCAAGGTCGTATTGAGACCATAACTGAAAACAGCACAAGGTCAAACAAGCTGGTGAATGGAAAAGAGGGTTAACTGAAAGATGATGTAGGAAAGTACCATTTTACCTGGCATGTTACCCCCATATTTCACTGTATGTATGTTGTTGTAGTCCTTGTGTCACTGGGACCCTGCCAGGCAGGCCCCAGTGCTCATAGTATGTGCCCTGTATGTGTTCCCTGTGTGATGTCTAACTGTCTCACTGAGGCTCTGCTAACCAGAACCTCAGTGGTTATTCTCTCCCTGCTTTCCAAATTTGTCACTAACAGGCTAATGACTAAATTTACCAATTCACATTGGCATACTGGTACACCCATATAATTCCCTTGTATATGGTACTGAGGTACCCAGGGTATTGGGGTTCCAAGAAATCCCTATGGGCTGCAGCATTTCTTTTGCCACCCATAGGGAGTTCTGACAATTCTTACACAGGCCTGCCACTGCAACCTGAGTGAAATAACGTCCACGTTATTTCACAGCCATTTACCACTGCACATAAGTAACTTATAAGTCACCTATAGGTCTAACCTTCAATTAGTGAAGTTTGGGTGCCAAGTTACTTAGTGTATGGGCACCCTGGCACTAGCCAAGGTGCCCATCTCTGCATATGCCAGTCTACACCGGTTCAGGGATCCCCCAGCCCTGCTCTGGTGCGAAACTGTACAAAGGAAAGGGGAGTGACCACTCCCCTGACCAGTACCTCCCAGGGGAGGTGCCCAGAGCTCCTCCAGTGCGTCCCAGACCTCTGCCATCTTGGAAACAGAGGTGTTGGGGGCACACTGGACTGCTCTGAGTGGCCAGTGCCAGCAGGTGACGTCAGAGGCTCCTTCTGATAGGCTCTCACCTCTGTTGGTAGCCAATCCTCCTTCCTTAGTAGCCAAACCTCCTTTTCTGGCTATTTAGGGTCTCTGCTTTGGGGAATTCTTCAGATGACGAATGCAAGAGCTCACCAGAGTTCCTCTGCATCTCCCTCTTCACCTTCTACCAAGGATCGACCGCTGACTGCTCCAGGACGCCTGCAAAACTGCAACTAAGTAGCAAGACGACTACCAACAACATTATAGCGCCTAATCCTGCCGGCTTTCTCGACTGTTTCCTGGTGGCGCATGCTCTGGGGGTAGCCTGCATTCACCCTGCACCAGAAGCTCCGAAGAAATCTCCCGTGGGTTGACGGATTCTTCCCCCTGCTAACGCAGGCACCAAAAGACTGCATCACTGGTCCTCTGGGTCCCCTCTCATCCTGACGAGCGTGGTCCCTAGAACACAGCAACTCTGTCAAAGTGACTCCCACAGTCCAGTGACTCTTCAGTCCAAGTTTGGTGGAGGTAAGTCCTTGCCTTTCCACGCTAGACTGCAAAGCTGTGTACCGCGTGATTTGCAGCTGCTCCGGCTCCTGTGCACACTTCCAGGATTTCCTTTGTGCATAGCCAAGCCTGGGTCCCCAGCACTCCGTCCTGCTGTGCACAACCTTCTGAGCTGTCCTCCGACGTTGTGGGACCCCCTTTTGTAACTTCGCATGGAATCCGGTTCACTCTTCTTCTAAGTGCCTGTTGGGGTACTTCTGCGGGTGCTGCCTGCTTCTGTGAGGGCTCTCTGAGTTGCTGAGCGCCCCCTCTGTCTCCTCCTCCAAAAGGCGACATCCTGGTCCTTCCTGGCCCTCAGCAGCACCCAAAAACCTCTACTGCGACCCTTTCAGCTAGCAAGGCTTGTTTGCGGTATTTCTGCGTGGGAACACCTCTGCAAGCTTCATCGTGACGTGGGACATCTGTCTTCCAAAGGGGAAGTTCCTAGTCCTCTTCTTTCCTGCAGATCTCCAAGCTTCTCCCATCCGGAGGCAGCTTCCTTGCACCTTCATCCGGGGTTTCCTGGGCTCCTGCCCCCCCGGACACTGTTGCAACTATTGGACTTGGTCCCCTTGCCTTGCACGTCCTCAGGTCCAGAAATCCGTTGTCAGTGCACTGCTGGTGTTTGTTCTTCTTGCAGAACCCCCTATCACAACTATTGTGCTCTCTGGGGGTAGTAGGTGCTCTTTACTCCTACCTTTCAGGGTCTTGGGGTGGGGTATTTTTCTAACCCTCACTGTTTTCTCACAGTCCCAGCGACCCACTACAAGCTCCCATAGGTCTGGGGTCCAATCGTGATTCACATTCCACTTTTGGAGTATATGGTTTGTGTTGCCCCTATACCTATGCTTGCCTATTGCAACCTATTGTAATTTTACACTGTTTGCATTACTTTTCTTGCTCTTACTTACCTAATTTTGGTTTGTGTACATATAACTTGTGTATATTACTTACCTTCTTACTGAGGGTACTCACTGAGATACTTTTGGCATATTGTCATAAAAATAAAGTACTTTTATTTTTAATAACTGTGTATTGTGGTGTGTTTTCTTGTGATATTGTGCATATGATATAAGTGGTATAGTAGGAGCTTTGCATGTCTCCTAGTTCAGCCTAAGCTGCTTTGCTATAGCTATCTTCTATCAGTCTAAGCTGCTAGAAACGTCTCTTCTACACTAATAAGGGATAACTGGACCTGGCACAAGGTGTAAGTACCTCTGGTACCCACTACAAGCCAGGCCAGCCTCCTACAGATGAAACCAACTTTCTCCACAAGTTTATCTATAAAGGAAATTAAATACCGCTTCAACAAATTTGTTAAGTGTCATGTTCTTCCTGAGTGCACAACAGCCTCAGTGCTGATGTGTGCCTCCTTGTGTAGGTTAGAATATAGGATACCTGTTCAGATGAACTGATTAGTAAGAGCTGCAGAAAAAAGTACTGATAACTCAACCCATCCACCACGGACCCTCCAAAAGAAAGAAAAGCAAGTAACAGCAATGTCTAAAATGGAGAGCAAGACCAACTATCTAAATGTTACAGTCTGGAAGGAAGAAAGGGAGAACTCCACCGAGCTGGAACTGGAGCAACTTGATTTACTGGAACAGAAGCATGTGTATTCACTAGCATTTAAATAGCACAAGTGATACAGTGGATCCCAAAGGTGTAGGATATCTCTGAATAGTATTACACAACGATGGCTGAGATCTGTCAGATGCCATTCTAGATGAAGACAGCTAGGCTGGCCAAGATGGAGCACACACCAAGTTAGTGCTCCTAGTCTAATTATAAGAGAGCCCAGTGGAACATGCATTAGTTCCAGTAGTCTAGTTCCAGTAGTCTAGCAGGACACAAACCTTAAAAGACATGTACTGCCATCCACTTACTGGAGGCCGGAACAGGGAACTTAATACTAGTACTAAAACTGGTACAGAAAGAGGGAGTATCTAGAATGGTAACAAAGAGCAGCATGTCACCACTATGTCGTGCACTGCTCAGTACCAAAAAACCTCCTGGTGAACCTACCTCTTTTATAAAATACATTACAGATTTAAAGATCTTGTAGACATGTTATGCGTTACAAATTATGATACAGTGTTCCAATAAAAAACAGTTTCCTATAAAAGGGGAAGCTGTGAATTGACTGCACAACCTCCTTTAACACCAATCATTTTCTCAATCTAAATGACTGGCAATAGCAAAGAAACTCAGCGAGTGCTGAAGATACTAGACACACACTCCTAATTCACACAACCAAAAACTTGGGTGACCCCAGAATGACTACTCCTCATGAGCCTTGGATGTTCTTAGTGCTGTATAATAAAATGGAAACCCCCTGGTACCATCAGCCGGGAAACATCGCTTATAATACGGTGAATGTAATGAAATGCATTTACCACGATGCATTTACAACACATATGTGTTTACCACGCATGGCTTTCCAACGCATGCCTTTACCACAAATATACCTTTACCACGCATGCCTTTACAACGAATTTCGTTGTAGAGGTATGAATGGTAAAAGTGTATGCGTGGTAAAGGTTTTAAAGGTAAGTACAAGTAAGTATTAAGTGGACTGATTGATATGTATATATATATATATATATATATATATATATATATATATATAGTGTTTAGGGTGGGTAATAGTTATTGGTGCTAACTGCATTTTTAAGTTTTAGGGTGGGTATGGGTTTTGGGGTGGTAAAGGCATTTTGAGGTTTTAGGGTGGGAATGGGTTTTGGAGTGGTAATGGCATTTTTAGGTTTTAGGGTGGGCATGAGGTTTGGGGTGGTAAGGACATTTTTAGGTTTTAGGGTGGGTATGGGTTTTGGGGTGGTAAGGGCATTTTTAGGTTTTAGGGTGGGTTTGGGGTGGTAAGAGCATTTTTAGGTGTTAGGGTGGGTCTGGGGTTTGGGGTGGTAAGGGGTGTTTAGGTTTTGGGGTGGTAAGGTAATTTTTAGGGTTTAGGGTAAGTAGGGTTTTTGGGTGGAAAGGTGTGTTTGTATGTGTGTTTGTGTATGTATATATGTATGTATAAATATATATATATATATATATATTATAATATATAGTATTATATATTATTATATATATATAATAAAGTATGTTATACTTACCTCTAGTTTTTACCATGCATATGCCATTACTGCAAAATTTTCGTGGTAAAGACATCATTCGTGGTAAAAGCATATGTATTGTAAAAACATTTTGTGGCAAGTGCATGCGTGGTAATGACCATGCATTGTACTTACTGCATTGTAAAGGAATGCATTGTAAGGGCATGCATTGTTCCATCATACATCTGCATTAGCCTTCTGGGAAGAATCCGGTTTTAGTGGATCTCAGCAAGCGCTTGTGCAAGCTAGCACACATCTTACTCTTATTTTACTTATAGAGTATTTGTCCATTCTAGTTATTCAGAATAGCATCAATGAACCACATGAAACAAACAGATAGACACAAGTTTATAGGTAACCTGGATAGAAACCAGGGTAATCAAAAAATAGAAAAAAACCTGTTCAGAAAATCCACAACTCAGGAGTGAAAATCACGAAACGCAATTATGGAAACAAATTTCCCCAACCAATCTAAGGTATGTAAGTTCAACTAAAAGGCATTCTCTTCCCTTTCTGTTGACTCAACTGGACAAATCTCTTGTTAAAGCGCACAAACACATTTCAAGATGCTATTATGTATAGAAACTCTAGTATCCCTTCCTAAAAAAATTCTCGCGCCACAAAGAATTGGAAAATATTAAGTATGAATGTTTGCAGCAGAGAATGTTTTCCTTGGTGATTTTTATCTCAGAGGCTAGTACTAGGAAACATACCACACCAAAAATGGTTAAAATACCCTGACAAAGAGTGGCATTGCACATGAATGCACAATTGTTCACACTTTGGCAAAGAAATTGAATTTTACTGCAACTCCACTCCAACAGAAAACGTAATGCTTTCAATCAGTGATTTGACAATTGATATTTAAGAAAATACCACAAAGCCGTGACCAGCCAGGAAAGTTGAGGCTATGGAAAGTTATAAGTGTACCATGTAGTCAAGCCCCGTACCATATGTTTAGCCCTGCTTGTCTTTTGCCATCACTATTTCAGGATGTTTTGCACAAAGTGAAAGGAACAGATTTTATTAACGAACTATGCATGTATATTTTTCTTGCAAAAAGATACAGGCGTTTACCCCAGAAGAAATAGTTAACAAAAAAAACAAATCTGAACTACAGGGCTTCCTTTACAACAAAGTCAGAACTTTCAAAAGTGAGATTTTGCATCTACTAATAGCAGGCAGTGCAAATTGTATAGGTTTGGTGCCTAAAAAACAAATTGGAACAAACTGCTTACTTCAACTTTGACCAGAATTATAATCGGGTTGGTGTGGGCAACACCATGTGTATAAGGTTTTATGGGTATCCATCAGCACTTCGACAATCCATGCCTCTTGTTCAGCCTTAGGCTTACTGGTGTCTCTTCTGCAGTGATGAGCAAAAGGGAGATTCTGGGGCTTTCCTCGAGGTAATGGAACAGAACAAGCCTGGTCCTATTCTTGGCTACTACCTTTATACATCCTTCCAGATGGCCATGCAAAACAGTAGCCCATTTCGATCTGGTTTGGTTGTTGAAAGACAGCCTGCAAAATACCATCCCTCATACTTTTCATAACAAAGACCAATCAAAAGGGCCGCTGACTGGGAATTTCACCTCTAGGTGGAGTAATTTTAAGATTCCATTTCTATCGCCTTCACAAAACAGCAAAAAAGATGAACAGAGGGTCACTGGCAACAGGGTGCAGGTCTATTGGATTCAGAACGCCATAAAATATAATCTGGGGACTGTCCATGAGTATCGTGAAGATCATCTAAGGGCAGTCTCGCCTTTAAAACAGTGCTGACCCAGGATCGAAGATTTTAGAGCATTATCATGAGCAACAACGTCATCCGTTAAGCTGTAGATGCAGATGTACAGCTCAAAGTGTGGGCGACTTAGTACCACGTGCGAAGGCCAAAATGGAGGAGGCAACTGGCTTGCCAACATCAGGGACTGTTGATGGCCTGGATGCCAGACAACGTAGTAGGGACCGACCAATTCTGCAGAACAAGACAGGGTATCCATGGGAAATAGACCAAATTAAATAGTTTCTTCATACTGTTTTCAACAAAAATACACAATGATATGGTGAGAGATATATGCAAGCCCTGTTGATGTCAGATACACTAGTCTGACTCATGTAGTGTCCACACTCCTTTAGCAGATACCTCTGTGGTATTAGGAGGTGTGCAGTGGAACGAAAACCAAAGTGGCAAGATTCACCAGAAGCTCAGTATCAATAATGGAAGGACTAACTTTGTGAACAGGATTGCTAAATTGAATCTGAAACACAGTTCCACTCCACCTTTGTAAGAGAAAAAGGTGGAATCGAAGAATGAATGAAAAAGTGAATGATCAGGAGCAGGCCTCGGGACACTCTCTCAGTCACTTGTTTTACTGTTGAAGAGTTGCAAGTAATGCTCACCAGGCAGAGTTGTTCCCACGTTTTGAGAACATAGTGAGAAAGATGAAAGAGTTCATATTTTACAGAAAAATTATATTTTAAAGAGCATTTAAGGTTTAGAGAGAACTTTTCTTAAGGTGACAAAATATAAGCAGGAGAAAAAGGCAGCCAAATGTGAAATATATTATATTGAAGCAGTGGCATACAGTTGAAGTGTTCCACAATTCCAGGCATTAATTAACCATTTGTGAGGGCCAGGAATGCACTAGCTATTTCAGAGTGATTTAATTGGTATGAAGTGAATTGCTACATTGCTAATAGACAGACTCAGTGGGAATTTCACTGCAGCAGTCAGTAGAGCTTCTCGCACAGGGTGGTGGTGGCTGCATTTAAAAGTTACCTCTAGATACAGAAACATGTAGAGATAATGTGCAAGAGGTCTAGCAGCCTGTCACAAATCAAACTCTGACCTGGACATTATAGTCCATGCACACTCATTCTCCTTTAAGAAGAAAATTTGGTAGAAAGAGTTACGTTATTTAAAAGGAAAATGAAAGATGATGCCAAGAAACAGACTCATTTTGGGAGATTAACAACGTCTTTCCTTCTCAGAGAAAAACGATCTCAGAAAGCTCGTATACACTTTAACCTCGGACCCCTTTGGAAATGATTTGCAGAAACATTCCAATGCATCATGCATTATGTGTTTTTTTTGGAAGCCATCCCATGAGCCAGTGTTGTGCCTCTTCCAAGAACTCAGATGAGTGGATGCGGATGACATAGTTCATGAAATGCACAGGATGACATCAGGATCCGTTTACTCCACAGCTGTGCCGCGAGTCTTGAGTATGGAATGTCCAACACAAGCTATTAGCAGACACATATTCAAATATTCAATGCGTGGAGCATATGTGGCACTGCTGGGACACCGCTGGGGTGGTGGGAAGGTTGTACTTCCGATATTCTCCCAAGAAGAAGGCATTTCTGACAAGCCTGACAGTCGCCAACACTGTCTACACTGGCACACAGCGAGAGTGTGCATTAAAAGAAGCATGTTAGTAATTATAAGCTCACCAATGCCTGACAGGGACACTTATTATTTTGATCATTGGTAAACCTAGTGGTTAATGTACAGCAATAGGTATCCAATTTAAATGGCACTGTACGATGTTAAAGGAAGAGCAAAATGAACATGCTGCTGAAATGGCCTACAATACTTATACTTTACTGTCATCCATGATAAATATCACACAAACACAGACTTACCTGAATCATTGAAAACCAAAGTTCAAATTGTAACAACTTCTGACACACGAAGGAAAACCTCAGACTCCAGAGAGGTACTCAAAATCAAATGCTTCAGAAGAATGGCGTACACACCATCCATTTGGACCAGAGAACTCCGAGCTATTGAAGGCATTATACACAATGACACACGCATGCAAGCACGTACCTGTGCACATAAAGAGAGTGAAAGCCCCAGCCACCACACAGCAGAGACATAGGCCCCAAAACGGGGGGAAACAGAAAATGAAATTACCACCAGGTTGATTGTGTAGCTACTGAGTTCCCCAGTCCTGTACCTCACCTGGCCCCAATTAACAATGGTTTCCCTTAGGAATGGGAAACCATGCATGCTCTGGAATCTGAATTGTTTTCATTCCTCTTCTCAAATTGCTCGTGGAGGCTGGTAAATGACAGACACTAAATTACAACAATGGTAACTATGCACTAAAAATTGAAAACTTGTTTAGCTTTGTGCCAACTAATAAAAGACAATCACTTCTTCTACCTACAGTCTAGGCTGCAAGTACTACCAGAGCCCTGTGTGTGAACAGGTCCCGAACAAAGCCCTACACTGTCAGAGCACATTGAGACTGGGTGAAGTACAGGAGCAGTGGCCCCCTCTGTGTCTAGGCCCAAGGTGAAGCAAAACGCAGGCTGTGCTGTGCACCGGATGTACCTGGTCCTCATTCATTTCTGTCAGAAATTTGTTGGCAAGGTCTTTCTCGCTCTTGTCTGCCACCTTATTGTTAGCGCTTAAAAACAGCTGTTAAACAGAGACAAGAACATTGAAGAGAAAGGTGCATTAAACAATCACAAGCAGCCAAAGGTGGCGGGGGAAACATTCAAAGCGTACATCGGTATTAACAAATAACAGCTACGTTACGTGAAGTAACTTGTATTTTCAAGCTGCAGTGTATACACACCAGCTCCAAAGCTGTCTCTCTGGAAGAGGAACACCCTACACAAGACACTCTCAAAGGGCACTGTTGTTTTACTTCCGGTGCACAAATAAGGCACAAGGAAAAGAGTAAAATAAATACTTATAAAAATCAAAAAAGGAGGTAGAACGTTTCCTCCCCAGGAACCACAGCCTGCTTATCAGGCAAACCGAGCCCATCTCTGGTCGCAGACGCCGCTAGGCCAGGGCCGGTACACAATCTCTCTCGTTTTATAGCTCTGCGGCCATAACTGTGATGCACCAGAAACCTTTTTCTGATGCCACAAGCTACAGCTGAAACATTTGCATTCAATTTAATATCATAACCAGTCAGAGTCTGGATCTTTTTTTCTGACTTGGGAATGTTGCAATTATTAGTTTGTCTCATGACCCACTTGCATGTAAACTACAAATCCAAACATAAGAAGATCTGAAACCACAATTTTGGAAACTGTCACAGATGAAAGAAGCAATACTCTCAGGGCGTGAAATAAAGTAATTTGACTCATTTTATATCTCAAGATAATGTTTAAAAAGGAATTCTTGAAAGAGGCGGTGTGTGAAATTTCCTTAACTGGATACTAAAGCATGTTGAAATGAGTACAACCATAACGGCCCACTGTAGAGTCAATGGCATTAGATGCCTGGATTCCATCACCTGCTTTACACAGTCCAGGATGTGAAGCCACAACGCAAATATTCCTAAAACTATTTTGGGTTACAAGCTAGACTGAAAAGACACTCAGTGAAAATGTGTTGGACTGTGCCAAACGGGGTGGGCAGAAGAAAGCAGCGGCTCACAGTGGATTCAGGCATGTAACTAATTTACAAGTATTTTCACATTTCAGTTCTCAAAAGAAAGTCTTTAACCCAGTGTTTTTCTGACTCGTAAGAATGTTCCCATAAGATGAGCAAAAACAACCTGTAAATGCTGAATTACATGATTAGATTTTAATTACATAAAATTCAAAATGTGGAGGATGCCTGCCTTCCAATCAAATATGATAGTTTCCAAAACAACTATGGGATGCAAGAGAGACTGGGATTTTAGAATCTAAATTAAAAACTACTAATTGTTATAAAGCTATCTCGTAGAAAATGTATGTTTCAACCAGAAACCTACACGCTATTCAAAACAGACAGCAACATTTGACGTGTAGGACCAGTGAACTGCAATGTCCCTCCTAGGAAAGAAAGCAGAAGCAGTCTGATTTTATCATTTTCCTTTGTTGGGAATTCACCAGCTTACCACTTGAAATAACGTTTTCAGCTATAGGCAAAGCAGGGAGATATTTAGTCATAACGTCCTTAAACTATTAGGTTGTTGCAAAATCAACACACAAACAAATGTTTACATGTGAATTCAATTGTATTTTATACAATATAAGCATTGATAGTTCGAAACTTTTTGTTTCATCATCAGAAGTCCAGAGATAAAAACATTTGAATAAAATACAAGCAATAAATAGTCAAATCTCAAGAACAAAAATCAAGAAATACAAAAGCGCTTCATAAATTAAAGAAAGAAATAAAAGCATGCGCAAACTCTTGGTTTCATAAAATAGCTTCCAATTTACAACCAATTGTCCTTGTTAATTGCAAAAGTAAATGAAACAACCCCCACCGCCAGGTGGCAGGGACCAACAGCAAATGTTGGAACGGTGTCATAAAATTTCTAAAATTGTGAGCCTAATTAGCCAAGCTTGGTGGAGAAATTTAGAGATAGCCACAACCCCAATCGAAGTGGTTTCACTTTTGCATACCCAGTATGCTTCTCCTGTAGTTGGTAGGCTCAATAACCTACGCATTGGCACACTACAATTAAACCTGGGTTTTGCAAAAAGTGGACAGCAAAACAGGACGTGCTCCTCACTTTCACGTATGTTCTTACAGTAAAAACAGTGTTCAGATACCTGGTGCGTCTTCCTCCAACTAGTGGTAAAGGTTACTAAAGGGAGCGACCCATACCTAAATTGGAGGTACAGTGACTGGGTCCGAACAGAGCCGATGAAATCCAGGAATTCCTCTGCCTTACACACTGATTTTAGAAGGAGGAAAGACCTTGTTAGACTCCCTGGTGAGGATGATGATAAGTGATCCCTACATCTAATGGCCTTCCCTTCCATCATCTTTTTAACAAGGGCAGCATCCCCTCTTTTGATGGATTGTGGCTCAGTCCAGAACTTACCCAACCACAGCTACTCCAACCCTTCTTGAGTCCCCATAGCCATTTAATTTTCCCCCACCGTT
This sequence comes from Pleurodeles waltl, assembly GCF_031143425.1. Taxonomy (NCBI): domain Eukaryota; kingdom Metazoa; phylum Chordata; class Amphibia; order Caudata; family Salamandridae; genus Pleurodeles; species Pleurodeles waltl. The sequence goes on from NC_090440.1 coordinate 1,896,782,562, forward strand.
GGCCGAGATGACGTCCTGCACGCCCTTTCTTAAGAGGCACAATTCATCACTGCCCCAAATCCTGATCCAATAAAATAAGGGTCTCGGCTCCACCAAAGATGAAATGTCACGGATCACCAGGTCCAAACGGAGTGGTAGAAGAGGTGTGCCCTTCACTAAGCTCACCAGACTTTTAATAAAGTTATTCTCTGCTAAACTCAGGGGACTAATGTTACAGTGCCCCCATAATTCTACCCTGTAAACGGCAGCCCCCCTGCTTGAGCCTTGTAGATTTTCACTGCTGGACATACAGGGGACCATAGAGCCTTTCTGGCCAACTTAAATATGGCTCTAGCCCACTGCTTTATGGTTAGGGTGCTCTTTAAAATATGTGGCTTCCAGGATCCTGAATCACCTAACCTGATACCAAGGTAGTCAAATTCATGGACCCTTTCAATCACTTCTGAACCCACCTTAATGAACCAACTTGCCTTACCCTTCTTAGTGAATGTCATTATTTGGTCTTTGAGGTATTTATTTCAAGACCCAAATCACTGCAGAACTGATTAAAGCTGTTATCACCCTTTGCAAGCCCCTCTTGTTTTTGGTCAATAGCAGTGTCTCGTCGGCAAAGGGAAGGGCTGGTATTTTTGCTCCTACCTGCATAGGGGAATAATTATCACAGTTAGTCAAATAGGCAATGCAATTGTTGATGTAGAGGAGGAAAAGGGTGGGGGCAAGCATACAGCCATGAATAACACCTTGGTTAACTCGAAATGCCTCTGTTAATTCACCTTTTACTCCACCCCGTACTTTAGCAGAGTTCCCCTCCTGCAGTAATCTAATTAGATGTAAAAGGTCAGGAGGAATCCCCTTCCCGAAGAGCACCTCTCACAGTAACCCTCTGGGCACCAGGTCAAATGCGGCATGCAAATCAATGAATGCCACAAAGAGGTCACCTCTGGCCAGGGGGGCCCTTCCACTTGACCAAAATGAACGGGAAAACTTGGTCAACGGCACTGACCTTATGCCTGAATCCAGCCTGGAGCCCTAAGAGAATCTGCTTGTTTTCACACCACCCCTAGAGGCGCTAATGGCCCTGCTTGCAAAAATGTTTTTGGAGTTTGTCTATAATTAGAGGGCACACTAGGGTCCCCCTTTTTAAATTTGGAACAATCTACGCCCCTTTCCAAGATGGAGGAATTGCTCCTTCTGCCGCAATGACATTTGAGACCACATTAATGTAAGGACTCAACCCCAGGATCAGCTTTAAAGACAATGGCAGTGATTTTATTAAGCCCCAGGGCTTTCCCAGATTTAAACACGGCCACAGAACGTTCGGTTTCCTGGAGGGAAAATTTTATCGTGGGATGGGTCTGGCTCTTCACACCATGCATAGTCTCGGTCCCATGTGGCCTCTCAGCAACCCACTCACAGGGCAAAACAGATGATTCTGCGGGAGTTACCCCCGAGCTTATAACATACCGCCAGGGGTTGGAAGAAATTCTGGGTTTGTCAGGTTCTGGCAATATCCCATGGATAAGGTACATCAGAGACACACTGAGAAAGCTGGGTTTTGTGGGATGCCCCAATAATAGCTGGGTCCATTAGTAAGAATACGATCATAGCAAACAATGGCCAGCACATAATGGCCCTAATGCAGGCACAAACCTCTTTCAGCCCCTTGTCTGACACTTTTCTTCTGGTGAAGGATGAGTTCAGGGCAGGTTGATTCCTTGACAAGATTGAACCTGCAGTAGCTAGGAAACTCTATCCTCAGTTCCGCTATGGCACCCTTCCCCTGCTCTCCTTCACCTCAGGCTTGGGGTCGGCCTCATGAGCAGGACAGGGGGGCATACCCCTCTTGTGGTGCCAGAAAGGAAACTGTGGAGCATGCATTGTTTTTCTGCCCCAGCTATGTGAAGGGGAGGAAAAAATGGATACTACCAGTTTGCTGAATTTTAGGGGGTCAACCAACATGTTGAGGTCCTGATGCCATAAATGTACAAGGTATTTCTAGCCACTCTGCTCCCCCTTATGCACTGGCACTTTGGGATGTATGGTCCAAGTCTGTATCTGCCCATTATTATAGCAAACAGTGCTTTTATAAATTTCTGTTTTTCCTCATGCAGTAGCACCTTGAGAATTTTTGGGCTAAGATTGTATATGCTCATTTGCTATGACCCAATTTACTGAGTTCTTAAAATCTTTTGGTTGCAATGTTCTTAACAAACTTTTTTAAGTGGTCTTTAAGTGGTCTTTCTGACTTAATCAGGTTTTACTTTAGTTGGTGTATGTTGCTTGATTTTATTGTTTTATCATCTTTATTGTCTTCTTTCATTGTTCTTTTATGGCTTGTAGCTGAAATAAAAAATTGAAAATGGAAATGGCTATTATAAGAACCTCGCCTAAAGGTTTGTCTGATAGTGAGCGCCCATTGCAAGCCTGTATACCATAGGTGATTGTGAGGTCCACAACTTGTATAGCTGCTCTTCACTGGAACTGCTTTTTAGAGGGGACAATGTCTGGAACACCCCCACTAAATTCTCCTCTCTATATAAATCGCTAGCCAACCTACTCAGCTCGAAGGTAAGATTGAAGTCCTCTGCTATAAGCACATAGTAGGTACTAACATACTCCTCTACAAATCTAGCCAGCAATTGGAGCGTTCTGGATTCCTGCCTATAGCTACTGGCCCTCTTGTATATGTTAATGAGCAAGAGGGGTTGTAGATTCCTCCTCATGAAGATTAGGGCTAGGATAACAGGGGAATCCAAGTAAGGGTCATAACTGAATAGTATGTAGGAGCTCTAGCCAACACTAGAAAACATCCTGTAGCACCCCCACACTAGTCTTGGTTGCTGGAACATTGAAACTTTTAAAACTGCATCTATTTACTTGGTTTAGTGCCCATGTTTCCTGAAACAAACATTTGCCATGTGTTTCCACAAAAGTGCCCCAATCAGTATCCCCCAGTCTGCTCCTGATTCCTGTAACATTCCAGCTTAACAGGAGAGTCTGTGGTAGTGTGTGTGCTGGGTCGTGGAGTGTGGCCTCCACATCTTCCCGCTGTAGGTATACTGCAGTTCCAGAAAATACAGTTAGGGGATCTAGTCTGGGACTAGTCAAGCAATCTATAGATCTTCTGTCCCCTACCTGGGATTCAAACCCATACTCTGGGACTTCACACTTTGGGAGCCCAGAATTCTCTATTTTACCACCATTGCTTACCCAAATCAGACTCACTACCTCAATGCTACTCTCACCATTGACAGGGCCCCTTCTGGGAGGAAGTGAGTCAATCTATCCTGGTTAGAGGAAGGTTTACCTGGCACAATCTTTCCCCAAAACCAGACCCTGCTCTCTCCGCTCTGCTTAGAAGGAAACTTACCACAGGGTGCAATGCAGACCCACTCCTGCCCCTCAGGTACTGGTAAAAAAAAACACTCAGGGGATGGAAAAAGATAGTAGGAACTGGCTGGATCGGGCCTGGGTGGTGGTTGAGTAGGTGGCAGACCAGTGCAGGATCCCTAAAGTTCACAACAATACAGTCCCCCCTGTATAATTTAGGTAGTGGCCCTACCCATGCCACTCTCCTAACCATCAACATGTGCCAAGCGTTTGATAGGAAAGGCCAGCTTGGGTGCACCGCCAGTGAAGTGTTTTATTCCTTCATTGTGCAAAGGTTTCCTCTGCTCCCTCGGCTACCCAAGGCACGTTGGACAATATGATAACATAGGGGTAAGAGTCTGAGGACAGGTTCAAAAACTCGAAAGCATGCCCCTGCACTGGAGCCCTGGGTAGGCACGATGCATCTCTCACCCCTCCCCCACCTCCCTCAGCAACACCCTCACTGTGATTGGTTGATACTGGTTGACCCCTTCTTGCGCACCATGTGGGGGTTAATGCTCGCAATGGGGGGTTGCACGATATAGGGCACCTTGGGAAGGCTTGTCTTGTTGATGGATGGCCCTTTAGATGGGCCTGGTATATCATGTTTGTCACTCGCTGCATCCTTCATGCTCCCTAAGGCAGACTCAGTCAAACCCAGACGATGAATGGGCTCTAGCCTTTCCCTACTCAGAGCAGTACGTTTATCGCACAGATCTTCGGAGCCTTCGGGTGTCTTAGCTGAGGCCCCATCCGCCAGTGCTCCCACCGTTGGACATAGTGTTTTTTGCTTTGAGGATCGGAGCTACCCTTTACCTCTTGCTTCTTGCGCCTTCTGCTGTTACAGGGCTTCCATGACGCAGTCGGGGGCTCACTCTGTGCAATGACCCCCTCATCTGGTTGCTCAGATAAAGCTGCATTTACACCATGTGTGTCGCTCAGCTCATTTCTCGAGTTGGGGCAGGGAGTAACTCCTACTAGATGCCCTAACTTTGTGCTGATCGGTGATCTGGCCTCTCGCAGTACAAGTCCGATGTGGGACGGGGTCCTGAGAAAGTCGCCGTTCCACCAAATCAATTTCTTTGTTTACTAGTCCCTCTGCTCTCTTGCTAAATCCATCCAGAGTACCACCCAGCAAAATTCTGGTCCCAGGCTCTGTTGTTTTCCGCTTCCCTACATCAGTCCCAGTATCTCAGTGGACCCTTCTATGCCAATAGAATAAGAGAGAAGCTCGTGAGGAAAAGTACCTTCGTGTTGGGCTCGTTGATGTGACGCAGGTGACACTTCTGCAGGAAGTTGAGGGCTCCTCCCCCTGTCAGGTGAGATGGTGCGGCGCATCCTGGTGCTAGTAGCTGTGGGGCCTGGAGAGCCCTGAATGGCGCCCGCACAGTGGGTGCAGAGTTGGCGCTAAATAGTGCTTACAGGGGTCGAGGCCTCCTCCTCCTTTCAGGCGGGCCGGGGTGGCGCCTTCAAAACGTAAATGCCTGTAAATGAAATTCCCTGACTTTTCTTTCTGGACTTCGCCTGAACTGTCCAACTATCTCTAGAGACACTTTCCCTCCGTCATCCAGGCTGTGTAATTCACTCGTGTCCTCTTCCCCTCCCTCTAGCATCACCTTCTTCTCCAACTCTGGCTCACAAGCTCCCGTGCTCTATCGATATCTCCGCATCGATATATTAAAGCACCATGCTTGCTATTAAAATGCATGCTATTGAAAAAAGAGATCTTTTAAATGATAACCTTCAATAAAGGAGTATGTATTAAAAAAGAATAAAGAAAAAGTGGCCGTATAGTCCAATAATGGCATCTTTATCATACGATGCAAGTGGCTCATTTTGTTATAATGTCCAGAAAACACAGAACAGAAACGTGAAAACAATATACAAACAAACCAAGACCTGCACATACACATTGTACTTGTAGCACCAGTCATTCAATGTAACATGGCACTGCTCTCGCAACCTGTGGCCAACTACCAATATTCTGGTACTTACGAGGGCCACAACATTTGGATTCAGTGTCACTGCTCTCCAAAAAACATCTTTCTTGCATCCTTTACTCCTTGCAAGAATCATCACATTCCTGTCAATATTTTCAGGATAAACTAATTTCCACTGATGAAGGAATTAAGGCATCTCGTAACATGACAGAATATACAAAACATGCCTTAGACCTAAAAAAGTAATTCAGTGACTACCAGCATAAAGGATAGCAGAGCAACAGTTTACATCCGATTCAACAAGGGAAGCTGTTGCATCTGTTATTATTCAAAATTAAACATCTGCTGCTGTTATTTGTTACAATGAATAACAAAAATTTGCAATGCAACGGGTCTCGCGTTTGCTCATGTTAGAGCTGATCGCGTTGTAAACTCCTAACCCGACTTTTCATCTATCGGCAAAAGTGCTTTTAAGTACGAAACCTGAAAAAGTGAAATTAACTGAGTAAAGCCCTCGACTTCTGCCAGGCGAAATCGCGCTAGGAAAATAGAGAAAAAGTAGTCCACGATCCGACAGAAAACAGCGAGCCTCGCATGTTTTCTGTACTTGGTCGCTGCGCTCGAGGACGGCTAGCCACCGGAAAAGGCATGACGTATGCATGCCTTCGACTAATGAAAGCAAGCAGATTATACTAGGCAAGCCCACGAACCAATGAAAAACACTGACGTGACGTCGACAGGGCTCCGAGCCCTTTTCTAATACCTAAAGCGTCTCGCTGCGATACGCATGCGCGACCCTAAAAAGTGTGCGTTAGAATGTAGAGACAAATACACGAGGGTAGTGGTTAATTTGAGCCAGTGGTTTCAGGTGCGGGGCACCTATTTTTGAGCACCACCACTTATTTTTCTGCATCAAACAACTACTGCAAGCAAAAGATACACATGGGAAAGAAGGAGGAAGAGAAGTACGAAAACGTGTCACAAAGGGAGAAAACTGCAAGAGTGAGCTGAAGGGGCACGAAGTGACTTTAAATGGATTAAAGAGGGCCGAGATGGCTTCAGGATTACGCTCCCTCAGTATTCTCTGCTCGCACATTTAAATGCAGCAGCCGGGTGTTTCCGAGGAGATCTTTGGGTTGTCTTCGACTGGAAGCGCTATTCACAGGTACATGGGTTCGCTTGGATGAAAAAATAGTGTTAATTTTTGATGATTTCAGGAACAATTGGGGAGTCATTTGAAAACCCCTAACCTTGCAACAAAAACAATAACAGCAAATGCTAAATACAAACCTTGCAATTTTGGAGCAGACGAATGAGATGTTCAAAGCAATTACTGTTCAGGAAGATCGCTTGTAGAACAGGTCGATCTGCACAGTCTAACATTGCTGTGATGGTATCTGCCAAATACAACCAAGAAACGCATATTAAAAATAGCACTGTCTAATGGTTTTAAGGAATTAGTATGAAGATTTAGCTTCGTTTAATCATGAGCTTGTGGATGAATTGTGCTGTCTTATCGACACATTATACCCAAAAGTGAAAAAGAAATAATGATGAAAATCGCAAATGCAGCTCTATCTAGTACGTGAACACTGGAACTGTGAACGTGGGCCGCACAAACTGTCTTACAGTTTTACAATGTCCTCTGAAATACTAAGGGAGGCAGAAGGAATGGATCATCTATATAGTAAACTCTCATTTTTGTTGTGTGACCTATAGAGATGTTCCTTAGGTAATAAACCTTGAACTGATGATTTTAGTCTTACTTGGACTGGCAAGACATCAATCAACTCAAAGTCACATTGATAACAACAATCATAGAAAATAAACAATAGACTTTTTTCACGTTTTACTTCTGTCAAGAGTTTGGCCACGAATCTGACATATGATCTGTACCTTTTTCATAGTAACATTTTATTGCAAGTTTACAGCATAGAAACAAACAATTGCTTTGCGCATTAACATACTGATCCACTTCCACAGTGTGTTCCCATGTCTGAGTTGGTATCTTGTTTCCCCAAGCATCCCAGATATTATCACGGGCTTTAACTAGCTTTCTAGTCCATGATAGTCCCACAATTTTAATCAAATGTTGCCATATTTACAGGGGCAGCCGCTTGCCTCATAGATTGTTTCTTCTAGCTTGTCGCACCAGTCCAGGCCTCGTGTCCAGGCGTCCGATAATGGGGCTGTGGGGGAGCTCCAGTGTCAGGCTGTATCTCTCCTGGTAATTATCGTTCCTAGACCGACCAGTGTTCTATCCCCCTGGACCCGCCCATGTAGTCTAACTAGCAGTAAAATCCGGATTTGGGCCGCAACAGGAATGGCCACTACGGCGGAGAGGGCATCAGTAATGGCGGACCAATAGACCTGTATCACAAGGCAGTTTCATACAACATGAAATAATCCCCCATAGGGTCTTTACACCTGTGGCAGGCTGGGGATTGCCAATGCCTGCCTTGCACATGCAGAGGGGTGACATGCATGCTTGGTGTAGATACTTGTATTGTATGAAGCAGAGTCTAGCGGATATAGTTAGCATTCGAGGGGCCATAGAGGCATCTCTCCTGTCCACTTTATCCAACTCTCCCACGCAGCCCTCTTATTTTTCTTTCAGAGAGTTTAACGATATGGGTGAGTGCACATCTAATGAGTTATAGATCTGGGACACCCCTCCCTTGCCTAAGTGGCCCATAAGAATTCTACTTTCTAAGGGGCTATAGAGAGGAAAGTCCTTTAGTACATCCTGATGAGTGTATAGGGCATGTCGGAGCAGTGAATAGGGGTGGAATTGTGATGGTGTGCATGGGGTGGGCCACCCGGGCCAGTGCAATGCGTTCGGCTCCTGCACTGAGGCCTAGAAGTGTGTGGTGTGAGCCGCCGGGGACAGGAGTCAATTAAATGGAGGGCACAATGTAAGCGCGGTTGGCCAAGTGCAATCAAAGTCTGAATCCAGGCAATGCCCCAGCCAGCTACTTTGACGGGTAGTCCAGGTTTGTGCATTGATGCCCTCTGGGGTAGGGACCCAGCCCTGGCTGCACCCGCCGGTGCGACAGCCCAGCAGCCTGACCCGCTCCCTTTGTGACTGAAGTTGAGAAATGGCAGTTTAATTTTACAGCTATCAGCTTTAAGAAAAACTGGTTAACTAGCTGTAAGATTTCTAGTACCTGAGACTGTTTTTCTTGTTTGTTTGCAGGGGTAGGGCCAATTGTCCCAGGTTCAACAGTTCACATAGACACCGTTTATAGGAAGGAAGGAAGGAAATGAGAGAGTAGTCACAGGCACTGTGAATCTTTGAGAGGTGATCAAACAGGGACGTTTCCAACAAGACAGGCATGCCTGTTGATTGAAGCTTGGAAGACAGTGTCAAATATCCCAAGGCCGTTTCCAGTCCAAGCCTGGATGGAAGCAGGGTTGCAGAGAATCATGTAGTTCAGTGATCCTGAACTTCTGTGGACTCCCACTGAATCAGGACTGGAGGTCAGGCACTCAGGCTAAGTAAGCCTATGATTCAAACCTCGAAACAACACTTCAAAGCAAAAAGACATGTACACAGCAAACAAAAATCTGAAATCTATTTAATTCAAAAACAAAAATATACAAACATGGAAATTGTGATAATAATCAGGTTAGAGCTTTTTTTTTAAAAAGCGATATGCTTGAGTCTAGCATGTCAGTTTGCCTTTTTTTACACTAAATCATGCTGTTTTTTTGTCTGTGCATACCACTGCTTCAATTGAAGTAATCAACTACCCATACTAGATTTAGTTTGGTGTATTTGCGCTGCTCTCACAAATGAAAATATGGATATCAACAATGTGTCCTCTCAAATATCGAATTCCTTCACATTTATGAAGCCTTTTAAAATGTTTCATATTAAATTTTGTGTTTTTAAGTTTACAAACATTATTATTATGCTTATAGTTTTTCATTTTCGAAACAGTCGTAGAACCACCGAGTAGGTGCTGCCGTCCACCAGGGGTCCACCTGCTTCAGGTTAGGAACTGCTGATGCAGATGGTAAGTGCTAAAGTGAATTTGCAACTAGACTACCAAGGTCTTGACCAAGATCGTGAAAACAATGGAGGTTGGAACTGAGTCTTCACTTATAATTTTAAGATATATGAAGTACTTTAGTCGCGGCTTACTTCAGGGTAATCAGGGTGGTGCCTGTTTTGAAGAAGTAGCACATGAAGTGTACACTGAGTACTAGTACTAGATAAGACCATCCTTTCATGAGATCGGCAGGACAGTTTTGTATGTCTTCGTAGAGTGCTTTTGGATCTGAGGTGATTCTTTTTTCATTCTCAAGGTCTGCTTGGGTTAAGGTATTTTCCAGGCTTATTACCTCTTCCACAGTATTATTTCAAAAAGGCCTGTTAACAGCTCGAGTGTTTGTGTGCCTCTTGTTTTGAGGAGGAGGCCATCAGATGTTTAGTGTGCTGAAGGCCTCTGATAATGCAAAGACTTGGTATTGCCTATATGTGCTGTGAATTGTTAAAGGGATTTAATTTAATAAGGTATTGCCAAACTGTGGGTTCAGCAACTTATTTGTGATTTTATTCAATGTGTGGTTATGAGGGTGCTAGTTTTCAGTTAAGGTCAGAAGAGTCTGGTGTGTCTTTAGACAAGTAGGCCAAGAATCACAGAGGGTGTGGAGTCTTTAACCAGGGGTGTAATCTAAGTGTGTGGTGCTCTATGATGCATTAATTGGTCATGGGGTCTTGATAGGTGATATCTCACAGGCTTAAGGCATCTGTTATTAATTATATCTGTAGAAAAGGTCCATACAACCTTTATTTTTGATATCCAGGAACTACATCAGAAGAGATAGTCATGGGTTGGTCTAGGTTGGAACTGAAGGGAAACAGTTTCAGTAGGAAACTGCACTTAATGTAGAGATGGCCTGGTGATGCTGAGATGGGGCTAGTAAACTGTTGTATGTGACCCTTCATGCTGAAACATTATGTGCTTCGTCTACACAGACAGAGCACATAATAGTTCAAATAGAATTACACTAACCTCTGGATTTACCATGTTTGTTTTGATAAGGCAATCATCAAACCTTTAAAGACTATTTGGCTTACAATGCTTAATATCACTTAAAAACCAAAGCGATATTCAAAGTCTTCCACATTTGTCTCCCACCTGATACATTTGTCATGCTCTTAATGTTAGGTATGAGGCTTGCATGCACACTGCAAACTGAATCCTCTCTAGCTGCGGTTCTGACTCTGCAGATATGGTATGCTTGGTTCAGTGTTTACAGTATTCCAACAAATAGACGTATGAGATCAACTCCAGAGGCCAAAATGGTAAAGTGTTTACCACATCAACATATAACATGGGCAGGATAGCATATATTTTGTGGACTGGAGATTCATGCAGTGTAACATGAGAGCTTTTACACTGGTATGCGGAACAGTTCTTGTTCACAATTGGAAATCATGTGGAGAATCTTGACATTGGTGTTTGTCCTCACATGTGAGATACTAAATTTTGCCAAGACCAGCTGTCAGTTAACCCATTAGTTTTGCATCCTCAGGAGTTGGACCAGCTGGTTGGCACCTGTTACTATGATTTGGCCTAATCCAGTGTTGCACTGATAGAAGAGCTTCACACTGGCCTGGAACTCAATAACAATGAACAGAAGGATGTAGGAGATTTCAAAGAGCTGACAAATGCACCATTTGCTGCTTCACTAAATAGTAAGTTCATGTTGATCTCGGTCCCAAAGTGGACTACCAGATATGTTGATTTGACAAAGGTGATTATGTAGCAACAAAATATAAAAGCAGAGGGGAAAAAGGTTGGGTATTTAAAAGGTGCCGAACCAAAGTAGCAGGATGTTCGCTGGCAGTTTGCACCCATTCTTTCCAATGTTCTTAGAATAGTGACTACCCAAGGTTTTCAGCCTATTGGATATTTTTGTTACCTTTAAAATCAGTAGGTTTTGACTCGCCTCTAACAAAACTCAGAAGCTGTCTGAAACTTCCAATTCTTCACTGCCAAAAGACAGCATATAATCGCAATTCTCTGACATGATCTCACAATTTAGCTGAAATGTCTTGTCCTCAGATTCTTTTCAAAATTCTTGTGCATAAATTATGACTGATGTGCATGAATGTAAATTTACACTTTATGTTGCAGTATCTGAACAGGGCAAATTTGTTCATCGGTCTCTTTTTCTCTAGGATTTTGAAACCCAAATGTAAGATAACGGACTAATACTTAACAGCGTTAATAGAGAGGTACTGAAGACACAATTTGGCAAAATAAATCCTAAATCATTAGCAGCTTTTCTCGAGACAGCTTTTATCAACTAATATTGTATACCATCCTTTGCTTGAAACCTTCTTCTGCATTATTGTACAAGTGATTTTTAGTCAAACCTGATGTACTGAGCCAGCCTGAATTTTAGTTCAACTATAAAACTCTGGATGTAGTTAACTACCCAGAATGAAGCAGCCTAGCATTTTACAGGGGGAAGGGGGGGGTGATTGGGAAAGGAGGCACTTCAACCCTAGCTTTTACTTCTTGATAACAGCTTCAACTCACTTTCAGCTTCTCTGTTCTTATGCTCAGTTTATCCACCCAAATCTTTACTACATAAGCTTAAACTAGCGTGCTGCTCTTTCCCATCCAGGGAATTCAATGGTTGAGCTTTCCAACTTATAGAGTTCATCATGTAACATGGTAGCTATACCCTCTTCAATCGTTGTTATACAATGAAGGCCTGCCTTTTTAAGTGGAGCTCCTGGTGGCTTGATGAGAGTCCCCCGCTGGACTAGCCTTGTATAGGTCAAATCCTATTGAGACACGTTTTGTAACACAAGTCATTGAGGCGATCTGTATCTCACCCTACAGATCTATGCCGAATATATCCTTTCTGAGCAAGATCTTGGCATACATTAAACAATTTTGTTAAAATTATATTAAGAACAATCATTATAAGTAATGAAAATGTCACTTACCCAGTGTACATCTGTTCGTGGCATCAGTCGCAGTAGATTCGCATGTTCTGCAATAGCTCGCCATCTGGTGTTGGGCCGGAGTGTTACAAGTTGTTTTTCTTCGAAGAAGTCTTTCGAGTCACGGGACCGAGTGACTCCTCCTTTTGTCTCCATTGCGCATGGGCGTCGACTCCATCTTCGATTGTTTTTCCCCGCAGAGGGTGAGGTAGGAGTTGAATTGTAGTAATAGTGCCCATGCAATGGAGTGACTAAGTATGCACCTATTTAAGGTTGAGATGATACATATATAAATAATTGAAGGTAACTTCCAAACTGCTACAGGCTCCCGGGGAGGCGGGTGGGCACATGCGAATCTACTGCGACTGATGCCACGAACAGATGTACACTGGGTAAGTGACATTTTCAGTTCGATGGCATCTGTCGCTGTAGATACGCATGTTCTGCATAGACTAGTAAGCAGTTATTTCCCCAAAAGCGGTGGATCAGCCTGTAGGAGTGGAAGTAGTGTGAAATAATGTTCTTAATACGGCTTGACCTACTGTGGCTTGTTGTGCGGATAACACGTCTACACAGTAGTGCTTGGTGAATGTGTGAGGCGTAGACCATGTGGCTGCCTTACATATTTCTTGCATTGGGATGTTTCCTAGAAAGGCCATGGTAGCACCTTTCTTTCTGGTTGAGTGTGCCCTTGGTGTAATGGGCAGCTGTCGTTTAGCTTTAAGGTAGCAGATTTGGATGCATTTAACTATCCATCTGGCTATACCTTGTTTTGATATTGGGTTTCCTGCATGAGGTTTTTGAAATGCAATAAATAGTTGTTTAGTCTTTCTGATGTTTTTTGTTCTGTCAATGTAATACATCAATGCTCTTTTGACATCTAATGTATGTAGTGCCCTTTCAGCTACGGTATCTGGCTGTGGAAAAAACACTGGAAGTTCCACTGTTTGATTTAGATGGAACGGTGAAATAACCTTTGGCAAAAATTTAGGATTGGTCCTTAGGACGACTTTATTTTTGTGTAGTTGTATAAAAGGTTCCTGTATTGTAAACGCCTGAATCTCGCTTACTCTTCTTAGGGAAGTAATGGCGATGAGAAATGCCACCTTCCAGGTTAGGAACTGTATGTCGCAGGAGTGCATGGGTTCAAAAGGTGGACCCATAAGTCTAGTTAGGACAACATTTAGGTTCCATGAAGGAACAGGTGGTGTTCTTGGTGGTATAATTCTCCTAAGGCCCTCCATGAATGCTTTAATGACTGGTATCCTATATAGGGAAGTTGAATAGGTAGTCTGCAGGTATGCAGATATTGCTGCAAGGTGTATTTTAATGGAAGAGAAAGCCAGGTTAGATTTTTGTAAGTGAAGCAAGTAACCCACTACATGTTCTGGAGTTGTGTGTAATGGTTGTATTTGATTAATATGGCAGTAGCAAACAAACCTCTTCCATTTACTTGCATAGCAGTGCCTGGTGGATGGCCTTCTAGCTTGTTTTATGACTTCCATACATTCTTGGGTAAGTTGTAAGTGCCCGAATTCTAGGATTTCAGGAGCCAAATTGCTAGATTCAGCGATGCTGGATCTGGGTGTCTGATCTTTTGGTTGTGCTGTGTCAACAGATCTGGCCTGTTGGGCAATTTGATGCAGGGTACTACTGATAGGTCTAGCAGCGTTGTGTACCAGGGTTGCCTTGCCCAAGTTGGTGCTATCAATATGAGTTTGAGTTTGCTTTGACTGAGTTTGTTTACCAGGTAAGGAAGGAGAGGGAGAGGAGGAAAAGCGTAAGCAAATATCCCTGACCAGTTCATCCATAGGGCATTGCCTTGGGATTGTTCGTGTGGGTATCTGGATGCGAAGTTTTGGCATTTTGCGTTCTCCCTTGTCGCAAACAAGTCTATCTGAGGTGTTCCCCAGAGTTTGAAATAAGTGTTCAGAATTTGGGGGTGAATCTCCCATTCGTGGACCTGTTGGTGATCTCGAGAGAGATTGTCTGCGAGTTGATTTTGGATCCCTGGTATAAATTGTGCTATTAGGCGAATTTGGTTGTGAATTGCCCAACGCCAAATCTTTTGTGCTAGCAGGCTTAACTGCGTGGAGTGCGTCCCCCCCTGCTTGTTTAGATAATACATTGTTGTCATGTTGTCTGTTTTGACGAGAATGTATTTGTGAACTATTATTGGTTGGAAAGCTTTTAGTGCTTGAAAAACTGCTAGAAGTTCTAGGTGATTGATATGCAGTTTTGATTGATGTACGGTCCATTGTCCTTGTATGCTGTGTTGATCGAGGTGTGCTCCCCACCCTGTCATGGAAGCATCTGTTGTTATTACGTATTGTGGCACTGGGTCTTGGAAAGGCCGCCCCTTGTTTAAATTTATGTTGTTCCACCACAGAAGCGAGAGGTAAGTTTGGCGGTCTATTAACACCAGATCTAGAAGGTGACCCTGTGCTTGAGACCACTGTGATGCTAGGCATTGTTGTAAGGGCCTCATGTGCAGTCTTGCGTTTGGGACAATGGATATGCATGAAGACATCATGCCTAGGAGTTGTAATACCATCTTTGCTTGTATTTTTTGTGTTGGATACATGCGTTGTATGATGGTGTGAAATTTAGAATTCTTTGTGGACTTGGAGTGGCTACTCCCTTTGATGTGTCTATTATGGCTCCTAGGTATTGTTGTACCTTGCGCGGCAGAATGTTGGATTTTGTAAAGTTGACGGTGAACCCGAGTTTGAAGAGGGTTTGTATGATCTGATTTGTGTGATTTGAGCACTCTATGAACGAATGGGCCTTGATTAGCCAGTCGTCCAAATATGGGAACACATGTATTTGCTGCCTTCTTATGTGTGCAGCGACTACCGATAGGCATTTGGTAAAGACTCTTGGTGCGGTTGTTAATCCGAAAGGCAGTACCTTGAATTGGTAATGTATTCCTTTGAATACAAACCTTAGGTATTTCCTGTGCGATGGGTGTATTGGTATATGGAAATAAGCGTCCTTGAGGTCTAAAGTTGCCATGTAGTCGTGTAGTTTTAGCAATGGCAATACTTCTTGTAGTGTGACCATGTGGAAGTGGTCCGATTTGATGAAAGTGTTCACTACTCTGAGGTCTAGGATTGGTCTCAGCGTTTTGTCCTTCTTTGGTATCAGAAAGTACAGTGAGTAAACTCCTGTGTTTAGTTGTGTGTTTGGCACTAATTCGATTGCATTCTTTTGCAATAGTGCCTGCACTTCTATCTCCAGGAGATTGGAATGGTGTGTTGTTAAATTTTGTGCTTTTGGTGGTATGTTTGGAGGGAATTGTAGAAATTCTATGCAATAACCATGCTGGATAATTGCTAGAACCCAAGTGTCTGTAGTGATTTCCTCCCATGCTTTGTAATAATGACCTATTCTTCCCCCCACTGGTGTTGTGTGGAGGGGGTGAGTGACATGTGAGTCACTGTTTAGTAGTAGGGGTTTTGGGGCTTTGAAATCTTCCTCTATTTCTAGGGAATTGCCCTCCTCTATATTGTCCCCGAAAACCTCCTCTATACTGTCCCTGGTAACTGGACGGTGGTGCTTGTGAGGTACTGGCTTGTGTGCTCTGACCCCGAAACCCCCCTCGAAAGGGCGTTTTACGGAATGTGCTGTAATTCCCTCTGCTCTGCGGGGAGTAGAGTGCGCCCATGGCTTTGGCAGTGTCCGTATCTTTTTTGAGTTTCTCAATCGCTGTGTCCACTTCTGGACCGAACAGTTCTTTTTCATTAAAAGGCATATTGAGAACTGCTTGTTGAATCTCTGGTTTAAATCCAGACGTTCGGAGCCATGCATGCCTTCTGATAGTTACAGATGTATTAATTGTCCGTGCAGCTGTATCTGCAGCGTCCATGGAGGAGCGGATCTGGTTGTTGGAAATGGCCTGTCCCTCCTCAACCACTTGTTTTGCCCTATTTTGTAATTCCTTGGGCAGATTTTCAATGAGATGTTGCATCTCGTCCCAGTGGGCTCTGTCATAGCGCGCAAGTAGTGCCTGGGAGTTCGCGATGCGCCACTGGTTTGCAGCTTGTGCTGCGACTCTTTTACCAGCTGCATCGAACTTGCGGCTTTCTTTATCTGGGGGTGGTGCATCTCCAGATGTGTGAGAGTTGGCCCTCTTCCTAGCTGCTCCTACAACGACAGAGTCTGGTGGCAGCTGTGTAGTGATGAAAGCCGGGTCTGTGGGAGGCGCCTTATACTTTTTTTCCACCCTTGGTGTGATTGCCCTACTTTTGACCGGCTCCTTAAAGATGTCTTTTGCGTGCCGGAGCATACCAGGGAGCATAGGCAGGCTTTGGTACGAGCTGTGGGTGGAGGAGAGTGTGTTGAATAAAAAATCATCCTCGACCTGTTCTGAGTGGAGGCTTACGTTGTGAAATTGTGCTGCTCTAGCCACCACTTGAGAATACGCGGTGCTGTCCTCTGGTGGAGATGGCTTCGTAGGGTATGCCTCCGGACTATTATCTGACACTGGGGCGTCGTATAGGTCCCATGCGTCCTGATCTTGGTCACCCTGGCTCATGGTGGTGTGAGCTGGGGAGAGTGATGGAGTTTGTGCTGGTGAGACGTTAATCACGGGCTGAGGAGAGGGTGGTGGGGTAACTCTTTTCACCACTTTTGGTTGTGGTGTCTGTTCAGTCTGGAACTCCAACCTTCTCTTTCTCCTAATAGGGGGAAGGGTGCTTATTTTTCCTGTCCCCTGCTGTATGAAGATACGCTTTTGCGTATGGTCCACATCAGTTGCTTGTAGCTCTTCCTCAAACCTATGCTTTTGCATTTGGGAGGTTAGCGAGTGCTCTTCTGTATAAGAGCCTGGAGCTGGGTCGCTTGCAGTTTGTTTCGGCATCGAAACCTTGTCTGCGTGTTTTTTCGGCTCCGAGGTGACTTTTTTCTTTTTCGGGGCCGAAACCTCTCGGCGTCGATCTGCTTCGGTGCCGCTGTCTCGGCGTCGAGCCGTGTCCACACCGGCATCTCGGTGTCGAGGCTTGTCTCCAGCACTTTCTCGGTCCCGAGAAGGCTGCGTGCCGGTGTCTCGACCGGAGTCGGACGACCTCGGCACTGTTTGGGCCTTTTTCGGTGCCGACGGTCGGTCACCGAATTTATGGGTGGAGCCATGGCCGGATGGCAGTGGCGTCCCCTGGGCCTTGTAAATGTGTCTCTGTGTGGTTTTCGACGTCTTACTCACGGTTTGTGTATCGTCGAATCCTTCGGAGTCTGAGTCTTGGATCGAGAAGGTACCTTCCTCTTCCTGTTCCTCGAACTCCTGTTGGGCTGTCGGTGCGGACGCCATCTGAAGTCTTCTGGCTCGACGGTCTCGGAGTGTTTTTCGGGACCGGAACGCACGACAGGCCTCGCAGGTGTCTTCGCTGTGCTCAGGTGACAGGCACAGGTTGCAGACCAAGTGTTGGTCTGTGTAGGGGTATTTATTGTGGCATTTGGGGCAGAAACGGAACGGGGTCCGTTCCATCGGCGTTCTTCAGCACGCGGTCGGGCCGACCAGGCCCCGACGGGGGATCGAAAAACTACCCCGAAGGGCACCGGAGCTCTTCGATCTTCGATGCGGTGTGGAATCTAAGTACGCCGATCCCGAACGCAACAATACCGACGAAAATCTTCCGAAATTAGCTAATTTTCCGTTCCGAAACTCGGAGCGACAGGAACACGTCCGAACCCGATGGCGGAAAAAAAACAATCGAAGATGGAGTCGACGCCCATGTGCAATGGAGACAAAAGGAGGAGTCACTCGGTCCCGTGACTCGAAAGACTTCTTCGAAGAAAAACAACTTGTAACACTCCGGCCCAACACCAGATGGCGAGCTATTGCAGAACATGCGTATCTACAGCGACAGATGCCATCGAACCTTTCAATATTTCAATGTAATATTCTGGGATGAACAGACATTGCCAAAACCAACACAGTGCGGTCGAGTTAAAATACTTACTTAACATCTGGATCTGTAGTGTTATAAACCTGCTCTCCCACAGCCTGGACCTCTTCGGATTGGGCAGAGATGAATGATCTGAATTGAGAAGCTTGAAGTAGTTCTCCAGTATTGTGCTAGTCTCCACCTGTCGCTGGTCTGAGCTGCTCGTCAGTAAGATATGCACAACTTCAGTCAGGCACTTGAGCGCAAGCTCTGCCTTCCTGCTAACTTCGTCAGGGTCTCTGTCATCCCACGCGTCACAGTCTGCCAGTACACGCATCAGGACTTCCATTGTGGCTGGAGAAATGGCTTGAAGTGCATTCCTCTAAATTTCAAATAAAATTGTTTATTAAAATACAACCTATATATAAATTATCAGTAAGTAATTTCAAGAGGAAGATTGCCTTTTGGTGGTCTGTATTTTTGTTACAATTTAGAGTGGTGATTTAGCTGCCTCAATTTGCAGATCACATAATATGTTAAATAACAATAGGAGACTTAAGTACTACCATTGCTCAAATTACCTGGAAAACTAATTTGTATTCTTCCAATACTATAGTGATAACACTAAATATGTTAAGCAGTTGGAGCCAATATATAATTTCTAACCCTCTGTTTGAAGCCATTAATTTTGAAGATGAAAGTAGCATTCCTATATCTATTTGCTTACATTTGCATTTTAACAATGAATCTAAAGCCCTATCTAGGGTGAAAGAATGCCTCGCAAACACTTTAAAGACTAAAATAAAACTTGCTAAAGGCAGAGTACAATTATATAACATTTGTAAGTAACGATGTTCATTTAAAAAGGAATAACTAGACTTGTATTATCTAGGCCTCAACGGAGTTCGCGGAGTTGCGCTACGCGGTACTCTGCAGTGCTCCGCGAAGTGCCCAAAAAACTCTACCACACTACGTGGAATCCTACAAGCATCGAAGTGCGTTAGGTCGTGCTGATTTTTAGCACCAGGTTTTTGTACCGCACTGAAAAATCGGCACAGACGACTCCCCGCACATTGCAAGAGGGCGCTGTTTCTTTTCTGCCGCGTGAGTTGATTTTCTACTCGAACGGCAGCTTCCTCAATGCGAACAGAAGGTTTCTCAACATGCGCGGTCGCAACCATACTGTGACCGTTCACGTTGAGAAATTTCACCAGGAGGTGGTCTTGAGTAAGATTTTCCTTGCTTGCGCTTGCCAACTCACCGCTGACAAGCGAGAGCGAGGAAAAAACTCTGCTCCACTACGCAGAGTTTTTTGGAACTCCGTGCTCTACGTGGAGCAGGAAAACTCCGCAAGCGGAGTGGAGTTCACCACCCACCCCTAGTATTATCAAGGGAATAGCCGTGTCTAATCCCACTTACATTAATGTAGTGAACTATGATTTGTAGTTTTAGCACAAAATTGTAAAGTTTCGTAAGAAAAGCTTGAAACAGTGTTTACAATTTATAGGAAAACAAGAAAACTTTTTATGTTCTACATGGTTATTTAGACTGCTTACTGTACAACATTCTTCTCTCGCTTATATTTGCATTAGGTGGCTGCAGCATCCATGGCTTTAACTGATAGAGTAGTATAGAGCTTGAGGACAGAGGTTTACGCCAGGTACTGTAAAATTCCATTTACTGTATGATGCAGGTCTGGACAAAGGTAGTTTTATTGGATCAGTATTCAATTCAAAATAAAGTAACAATATGCTTATATTCATTAGTAGTCCCACAGATTGTGTGTTAAATTACAGGCTGGCAATCGTAAATTTTATGCTTGATATGTTTACCCTCATACATGATAAACCTGAGTCTAATTTGTAGAAATGAACAGCAACATAATCGGGCGGGCCCGACTCCCATTTCTTACCTGCCCACCTGTCACAATTGCTCCAAAGAGATGTAATAAACAACATTTTAAGCTCTCCTTAAGGTGTTCACTCTCCTGAAAACACTCTACAAAACAAAAATAAAGTAGAATCACAACTCAAAGGATTGCCAACCAATAGCAGCAGATAGATAAAAGGCAAACATTTCAACATTTTTATCTAAAAGCATTTTCTATACTCATCTGATTTCAGTCTTTGTTCCTTAGATAAACTCCTTTAACATATAGAATTGTAGCGAGGTAACAGTGAATTACAGGTATGTTACTGAGGGACATCAAACTAGAGCGAAGCAGGAGTTGTCTATAATGTCACTCAGAACACCCTAGGTGAAAAACATCCCCGTAATTATGGGTTTGACCATTTAAATGGTTATGCTATATATGGTCCCAAAATCATCTGTTCCTGCTTTGGAATGCTACACACTGGCAGAGAAGTAATTGGGTATGGGGCGTATATTACATGGCATCTCCTCTCTGTTCCAAATAAAATAAAATAAAAAACTTTGTCCCCTGCCACCCAGCCTACTACACTCTTTGTCTTGACCCTCCCTCGCCTCGAGGAGCTGTGCTCTCTGCTTTCAAGCCCTGCATTGGCAGGCTCTTAGACAGTCCTGCTAGAGCGGCCTGGAATTCCTTTATGGCTTGGAGACCTTGATTAACAAGTTCTGTTACCCACGGTTGCTACATCATGGCACAGCATTACTGGATTTAGAATCCTGTCACTCATGCTAATGGCTATCAATGAGAGACAATAAGAAACACGTTTAGAGAAGAAGTTAGATAAAACATAAAAGGAACAAATTTCTTATCAGGTCAGATGTTCTAGCATTAGGTAGAGCTGCCAGTGATCCATGCATCACTGTCATGGTGCCCATTTGACATTGCTCACACTATTTAAGAAACGTCCCAATCCAGTACTTAATTTGTAAAAGAATAAGTGTCAGTGTCAAAAGTTTCGTTCAGAAGTCAGTGACTGGCACTATCAAATTTTGGGGGGTGATGAATACTAAGGCTGCATAGTCTTGAGTCCAACCATGCCTCTTCCATTCACCATCAGACACTCCCACTACCTTTATATCGCTCTTACAAGTTTTTTTCTCCATTCCTGATTTCTTTGTCACTGTTTTGCCAACTTTCTCTTCCTCCTCCTTTTCCCCTTTTGTGTTTTTCTCTATCTTGCTCTGGATGAAGGTCTGAAGAAGGAAAATAAGTGTGGTCCCTAAAAATCAGGCAGAGGGGCTCTTCCTGCAACCACCGACTCAAATTATGCACTATGGTCCACTACTTTTATGAGTCATAAAAGCAAACTTTTCACTCTAATAATTAAATTGCATACCACATTAACTAAAACTCATTGAAAATTAAATTTAATGGATCTCAAATCCCACAAACTTCATGATTTTTCAAATTTTGTACAAGATTAAAAGTGTGTGCCTTTCCAGAGTGGGATGCTGTTTGTTAATATACACCTAACGTGTTTATAAGCGTTAAACCATTTTGCAATGCTACCCAAATAATAATCTCTTTCCACATCTTGCCCCAGCACCCATGGTTCCAAATTGAATCACGGGATTCTCACATACATATAAGCTCTGTTTAGGTGCCCAAAAACATAAATGCACACATTTTGAAGTAAACATGAGCATAAAACTATTGAAAGAAAGTACGTGTGTGTTTAGTAACGAGAATACATTAGCCTTACTTTCCACACAAATATATCACAATAAACTTTGTGTCTGAATCACATCACATAGTGAATCAGACTGATCCCCCATCTCTGTTCCTCTTACCCAGGGTCGAAACTCATGTACTGTGAGCTTGTGAGAAATGATAAGTACCATTCGGAGTTTAGCCAGGTCTCAGTAAACACCTTTAATGTTCACCTAGACCAAATGTGTGTTTTACTTTGGTCTACATGTGCCATACCATGCCAACGTTTCTGTGATTGTCAATAATCCATATTCCGATTTTATTTGTATTAATGTAGCCATTGTGGTTTTCAGGAAAACCGGGCACAGACCAAAGCCTTGTGAAACACACTGGACTTCCCTACTCTAAAAGTCATTTTATCCCCCAGTTGTGAGAAAAATGATGCAGCAAAGAAATAAGAACTTTTCTGTACTGGCCTTTATTTTCCTCTATGGAGGGTTCCGTAACTGACCATTCTGAATTAGGGACCAGATGTAGTAAGGTCCGAGATAGCGACTCGGAAATTGCGAGTCTGTCCAATCTCGGATGCAGAACGGTGTCTCAGACACCATCTGCGACTCGCTATGGGGTCGCAAAGACCCACCTCATCAATATTCATGAGGTGGGTCGCATTTTGCGACCCCATAGCGAGTCCCTGCACTCACAGGGATGGTGGCCTGCTGAAGTCAGCAGACCTCCATGTCTGTGACGGCTTTTTAAATAAAGCAGTTTTTTTTTTTTCATTTTGCAGCCCGTTTTCCTTAAAGGAAAACGAGTTGCAAAATAAAAAAACTTCCGAAACCATTTGATTTCGTTTTTTCAGAGTAGGCAGTGGTCGATAGGACCACTGCCTGCTCTGAAAAAATATTTTTGCCGACATTCACAAAGGGGAAGGGGTCCCATGGGGACCCCTTCCCTTTTGCGAATGAGTTACCACCAGTGTGACACTGGTGGTAACTGCGAGTTGCTTTCCGACGCATTCGCCGTCACAAAACAATTCTGAATTGCGATGCGAGTCGCAAATAGGAAGGGAACACCCCTTCCTATTTGCGAGTCGCATTCACAAATTGCGAGTTGGTACCGACTTGCAATTTGTGAATGAGCATCGCGTATAGCCGTTTGCATGGCGCAAACTGCGATTTTCGCAGTTTGCACCATGCAAACGGCTACCTACATCTGGCCCTAGATCCTAAAATATTAGATGAAGAAAATCGATTACACTAGCTGGTGGCAAGGATGTGAATAAGTATGGCGAAGCGCAGGAAAGGCCACAGTGGCATATATTGAATCTGTAAAACATTTTCAAGACTGTCAACATTAAGAGAAACCAAATAGGTTCCAGAAAGCTGGAGCATACAAGAACATCAATTATGCTGATGTTAACAATGTGTGTATTGCTTACGGTAAAAGAAAGGGATGAACTCTACAGTGAGGTTGGCAGGCTTATACTTCTGTCTGCTCTTTTCGACAGGGCTCAGGAACCTCCTGTGAGAAAAAAAAACATAAGTTAGCTGCTAGGAACAGCTGGGAATACTTGTCCGTTACACAACTCTTAACTGAGCGGGAATCAGAGGAGGCCACATTAGTGTGTGTAATACCCATTCTCCTCGCATGCAACTGCTTCTGTAGTCCATATCATACAAGCTTTCATGACAGCTATGCACCGCCCCCCCTTAGCCAGCTGTGCACCACTCCCCCTTGACCAGCTGTGCACCGCTCCCCCTTACCTGGCTGAGCAGCATTTATCTTGTCCATGGACTGTTCACCATTTCCTCCTACCCGGCTGCGTACCACTCCCTTTCACCCAGCTGCGCACTATTCTCCCATACCCGACTGCACACCACTCCCCCTTACCCCGCTGCTTACCAGTACTGCTTACATGACTGTGCACTATTTCCCCTTACCCTGCTGCACACCATTTTCCCTTACTCAGCTGCACACCATTGTCTTTTACTCAGCTGCGCATCATTCCTCCTTACCCAGATGGGCACCATCCCCCCCTTACCCAGCTGCATTTTGCCTCCAGGTTCGGTATGGATCGTATAGGCTTTCACAGAAGGCCAGTGCATGTCTCACAAAGTCTTCAACAGGAGTCTGATCTTCAAATTCCTTTTCTTTTGTTTTGCTTTTTAACTAAGAGAGGGAAGAAGTATTATTATTAAAACATTATGATGAGATGATGCAAACTGACTTTGGCATTTACAGATTTTATGATATCCTCCATCTTGCTATATCAATTAGTGCTTAGTAGTGTAGCAAAGTAGCTGAGTACTTCCACTTTTCAATCTTTAAATATTGTAGTTAATGATCTCTGTGCAAGAGGGCCTATCTTGCATGTGAATACCCCTGAGATAATCTGTCATGTTATACACCATGTTGTCCCATCCCTCCATTTTTACATTGACATGTTGAAAAAGCAAGTTTACTATGCTCTAAACCTGCACTGAGAGCTGTCCTCCACCTGTTTTGATATTGGAGGTACATTTTGCTCTGGTATCTGACCAGACGCCTGCAATAGAATCTAAGAGGTAAATCTCCTCTGTGATCTTAAGGTGTAAGCTATGCTCCATCTCCAACTGAACACTGTTCTGTAATGTCAGATGAATACCAATGCTGAGAACCAAGAAATAGATCTGAGTTGTTCTCGGGATCTGGCTGCACACCTTTACTGAAATCTGTGCTGTAAACCTGTGCTAGCTTCTGTGCTGCACACCAGCATCGCGGTCTAGACGTACACCTGAGCAAGGGCCTGAAAAGCCCACTTGAGCTGACATCTGGCTGTACACGTGCACTAGGTATCCACTGTGCACCTCTGCTGGATTTGACTGTACAACTGCACTGGGATCCTACTGTAAATCTGTGCTGGGATGAGACTTTACACTTAACCTGGAAGCTAGGGCAGTTCAATGCATTGGAATATCAAGCTGTACTACTTGTTGGAATCCTGGACTACACAAAGCACATAAAACGAAGCTTAAATTGTGCTATACTACTCTGCTGGCATCTGAGGGTGCACATATGCCCTCAGGGGGTCAGTGCAGTACCTGCACTCATATCAATGCAGTAACCCTTCATGGAAATCTGGTTCTCCAGGGCACTCACTGTACACTTCTGCTAGTGTCAGCACTATCCCCTGTGATGCAAGATGGGCAGTGAACTTGCACTAGCACAAGGCAGCACACCAGCACTTGTGTATAAGCAGGATTTCTGTGTTGGGATACAGGGCGCATACATATGATAAAGGCCTGCCCTGTCACCACAGAATTATTCAATCTTCTCTGAAATACGACTATTTGTCATACTGTTGCCACGCAACTCTATCTAAGGGCTCTCACATCAGCAACTCGAATATTCCCCATAGACACACTCAATGGCTGTGGTTAAAAAGGAAACCTAAAGTTGTCTTCCCATCTCCCAGATCCTGTAGCAGGTAACAGGCTACTGATATTTTTTGGGGGGAGCAGCTTCCAGGGCAAGATGCACAGAATAGCCCCGTACATTTGGTAAAATTTAGAATAATAATCTCTTGTAGCCAGGAATCATTTGTAACTTTTACTTGATTCCTTTACTCCATCCGTTGTGATTTTTGGGAGATTACCTGATCTCATCTTGATTTACGTGACAACTGGGCTGACAGATTGGATTACGGCATAATAACATTTATGGTCCTATACTGCGAGGTAGGTTGTGCATACTAACACATGGATGGGGTTAAACACACAGGACCTTTTCCCCCAACAGCAAAGGGGTTTGGTACCTTGAAGTGAAATATATAACAAGAAAGAGTTTTTGACTTCTTGCAGAGACATCATTCTCCTTTGCTCCTTTTACTTTCATGTAGTTAATGTATTCTCTTATCCTGTAATATGGGGGGGGGGGGTTGGAGGGATAGTGAGGTAATGCTCAGGCTTAACATGTCCATTTGTACATATATTTCTTTCTCTATTGCCAGTTCCTCGGTGGGCTAAATGGGTGGTTTGATTATTATAGGAAAATATTTTTTCATTTTTCATGCATTGAAGTTTTTAATGATGAAGAGTTAAATTGAGGTTGGTTTTTGGGACCAGGTGTTTCACTAATGACATATAAGGTGTTATGTGTATAGAGAAAGATGTTTATTTATTGTTTTATCTATATTGTTTACAGCACTGAGGAAGTTCAAGATAAATGAATGAATCACGTTGCCTGTGGCAGACGTACCAATCAACGGCTGGTTCTGAAGAAGGAGTGCACCAAAGGTTTACTTTTGGAACTCTGTTGGAGGTGGTGTGTTTGTCAGTGCCCTTTGTTTTAATCTCTTCATATACATTTGTAACTTTATTTATTTAATGTACGAAAAGGTGTGCAACCAGTGAGATGACTCATGAGAGTACTGATTGCGAACATCAGAATAAGTGAGAATAACTGTGATCACCTTCAATATACCTACTGTTAGAGTGCACATCTTTTAGGTACAAGCTAGACATATGATAAAGGCAGTCGCGGCCCGCATCGTTATGAAGGAGGGGGGCAGGGGCGGTAAGCGTGGGCAGCACATGTGGGTGAAAAATGTAATTAAAAAAAATAAAATAAAAACTTACCTCTCACTTCGCTGCACCGCTCCTCTCCTCCCCTCCCCTCTCCTCTGTCTCCTCAGGCTGCAGGCAGGCACAGGCTCCCAGCCTGCCCTGCGGCCAAACCTGACACTGCTCAGGACAGCATCAGGATTGTCTGGGAGCGCCCTGGCTGGGCGCTCCCAGGCAGGCTCTTCCCAGATGGGCTGGAGAGAACCTACAGTGCATGTGTGTTTGGCCAGCCCAAGACAGCCGGCCAAACACACATGCGCTCTGAGGGGAGTGCACAGTGCACTCCCCTCATGCTCGTCACCCCCGTGGCCCCGCCCCTTCTACCAGGAAGGGATAATAAATCTAGTTTATTATCTCTTTGTGGTGAAAGGTTTGCAGCTTCTGCTGCTGGCAGGAGGAGCGACACTCCTCCGCCCTAATGGAGGAGCCGCCCCTGGATAAAGGGTGGATGCTTATGTGGGGAAGGAGAGCCTACAGCGCATGTGTGCTTGGCCATCCCGAGACAGCCAGCCAAACACACATGTGCTCTGAGGGGAGTGCACAGTGCATTCCCCTCGTGCTCGTCACCCCCGTGGTCCCGCCCCTTCTACCACAAATGGATAATAAACATTGTTTATTAGCTCTTCGTGGTGAAAGGTTTGCAGCTTCTGCTGCTGGTGGGGGGGGGTGGAGGGGGTGACGCTCCTCTGCCCTTATGGAGGAGCCGCCCCTGGATAAAGGGTGGATGCTTATGTGGGGAAGGACAGGATCAACCCATTCTGTTTTCTGCCACCTTCTCTTTCATTGCCCCTGTGAGTGGAAAACAAATAGTTTCCTACCAGAATAGCTCTTCTGGGTTAGCCTTTGTGGCACATCATCCAGCCACCAGGTTCTGCAATGGTGTGAGCTTGCTCTGCCCGGCAACATATGCAACTTCCTACAACCAGAAAAACATGCCAAGCCCTGACCACACCTAGTTAGGAGTCGGGAAATGAGACTGAGTGGCAGTGTTATCTGCTGCCCAACTGCCCCTGACTAGACAAATGTCTGAGCTGCCAAACAGCTCACTAAAATGCACCATCACCATCAGACCTGTATGGACCATGCTTGATACTGCCTGGAAGCTGGAGCAGCTCATCACATCGTAAGCTGACAAGAGCAGTGAGATGTTATACTGGTCTACTCTACAGTTGTATTTTCTGTGTGGAAGTCTAAGTCTGTTCAAGAACTCCAGAGAAAGCTGACCAGAGCACCAATAGGTCCTCTTTAACCCGCACATAAGATCACAAGACTGCTCAAGTACATTCTTCAAGTGCAGGTGAACGTCCTGCTGCACATCCTCAACCTTATCTTCTCAACATCACCAACAATCCACTACAAGCCACCCGTTCCACTGGACTGGACCGACCACTTTGCCATCCCTAGCTCTCTGTTCAGTGTACCATCAACAAACCAAGGTCAACCTAAAAGAGAACACCGAACCTTCATTCATTCATACACTTCTTCATAAACAACCTAATGCCTGAACTCATCTCTCACCCTTTTTACTCCAAGTCTGATGGCCACACCTTACTAAACATGTACACACAAAAATAAATCTGGACATCTACCCAACTATCCAACATCTCAAACACTGTCTGCACAGCATCCAGACCTGGATGTTCAATGCCTCCCTGAAGCTCAAGCCAACCAAGACATAATACCTGTTATTTGCCAAGAACAACAAAGAATAAATAGTATGAACCTGGCTCAATGATATGAACCTTGACAGCCTGGGGTGATACTCTGTCCTGACTGTCCGATTGGATGTGCATGATAGCACCCCTGCTGCCTCAGGCACTTGTTGTCGGAGGTGTATTTAGATGCATGGCCAACATCGACTTAAACCGCTTCCACTCTCCTTTCTGTGACTCCCCTATTGTTTGCCTTGCTCAGAGGTTAGCGTCTTGGCAGGAACACTGGGGTTTGATTGATGGTTCACATCACCCCCACCCCCTAGATTGAGAATTTTCCATCCACTCGACCATGCATGCACTACATGTACGGCTTGACACCTTTTTATGTTCCTCTGACCTCCTGTTGGCCATCTCGTCTGTTGAATTTCTAGCCTGCATCACCTCTGATCATAATCCCCTATTGCAAAGGCTGTACCGGGGTGGATCACGCACTTGCATAACCAACTGGCATCTGATGGCGGACAGTCTCGTGGACCCCATGTTCTGGGACACTATATGGGGGAGTACCCGGCAGAACTTTGATGAAAGTGCCGGTTTTGCTTCCTCTCCGCTCGTGATTAGGGGACGCTGCCTGATGGACTCAGCAGGGGCCAAGGGGGCTTTGTTGTGAGATATTGTTACTCACCAGTGCAGCCTCTGAGACTTAGAACATTTATACCTGGAAAGGCCGGACCTACAGTGGGAGCTGCTAGCAGCAAAGGAAAAGGTGGTTGAACATGTGAAGCATCTCCATTGTTTTAATCATAAAGCTTATATGGTTAGGGTGCACTCGGAGGAGACAGATAGGGCCCTCTGCTGGCCTGGTTGGCTAATACAGTGAGAGATCAATTGTTCCTTTGTGGACTACTATTCATGCTTATATGTAGCCTATGTGGACTACTATTCATGCTTATATGTAGCCTGGTTACCGCAGAGTGGCTAACTGCCATGCCACCCACTGAGATGACCCGGGAAGTTATTGAAGCTCTATGGGAACATATTATGGAAAAGGAGATTTGTGTTGAGGTTTGGCGCATGGCCCGTGGGAAGGTCCCAGGAACAGACAGCCTCACCGTGGAATTCTATCTTACCTACCTTGACATTCTCAACCCACGCTTAGCTACATTATACCAAAGTGCACTGATTGCCAAAACCCTCCTGCCCTCTATGCGTGAGGCACTTCTACTTCCCTTGCTCAAACCGGGTAAACCTGTCTCAGATATGGCTGCCTACCCACCCATATCAATGTTAAATGTTGATTACAAAATTCTTAGCAGTATATTAGCACACCGCTTACTCCCTCACATTCCCAGATTGATTCACACCAACCAATCCAGGATTATAACGGGGCGGTGCACAGCTCTAAATGTTTGCCGCTTACTGGCTCTGATGGTAGAGGGCCATCTATTGCCAGAATGGGCAGAGTGCATGTCTGTGGATTTAGAAACTTTAGACTAAGACTTCATCCACGCTGCCATGCTTCAGATGGGACCGGGGCTGCGCTTTGTCTCCTGGACTTTTATTGACCCAGTTGCGAGGAGTCACGCAGGTTTTACAATATCAGAGCAATGCGCTATGGGACGTGTGACACGTCAGGTTTGCCCACTCTCTCTGCTGTTCTTTGCCATTCCAGTGGAGCCACTGACTTGCACAGCACGTGGGCCACCTGTCATATGGTGGTGTCAGGGCTCAGAGCATAACCCATTGCATTTCCATGTACACACGTGACATGGTGCTTTATTTGCACAACCTGCAAATGGACCCTAGGAGAGCAACAGAATTCCTCGTGGTCTTTGGCAAGGCTTCCAGCCTCCAGTTGAACTGGCAGAAAACTAGCCACATCTCATTCCGTGGTGACCAGGAAGCACTTGGGAGATATGCGTTGGGAGCCAACGATAGTGCAATACCTCAGAGTCTCTATATACCAGGTTGTCCCAGATCTTCTAGAAGGTAACACAGGCACAGCACCTGCTGCTCTGCGCACGAGCATGATGTTTTGGAAGACCCTGCCCTTATCGTGGCGGGCTGCATACCCTTGGCCAAAATAGTGGCACTGTCCCCCATTATACTTCTTTACAGTACTCACATAAGGGATACAGCAATCTGTTTTCCGAAATCTTGATTCCATACTTCTAGTATAAGGAATAAAGGATGACAACATACTGATTTGGTCACACTGCAGCGGGCAACAACCGATGGTGGGATGAATGCTTCGTATTTCTATTCCTATTACTTGGCGGCGCAGGTTAAGAGTCCTTGGGCGGGCGAGGGTGAGATCCCAATAATCCCCGAGATTCTCCGACGGGCGCTAATTTCACAGCTGCCTGAAGTGGAAGAGAGAAAGCTGTCAAACTGGGAGGCACGGGCTGGAAACGGTGGACACATTGTTTTCGAAGGGCGTGTTGAAGTCCTCTGTCGATTTATGCAAGGAGTTCAGCATTCCTGCAGGTCAATTCCTCCTATACAGTATGCTGACGGCAGCTATATACAAACTTTGAGGTGGAGTGGAGCCTCTGCCCCTCCACAGCTGCTGCTATTTATGTGACACAGATAACTCCTGCCAGCTTATCTAGGGATTGTATAGCACATTACGCGATGACATTTCCCGCCCTCTTAAGTGTTGCAAAACCCCCAGCAAACTGTCCTTGGTTCTCTCCTGTCTGTTAGGGACTGGACCAAAATGTGTGAGGTAGCATCTACAATATTCCAAAATTCTCATTTCAGACTGATACATGTCTATATTCTCCATAGGGATTACCACACACCCTTAAAGCTAAGCTTCTACTTCTGGCGACCCCTCACTATTGCCCGCGCTGCCATGTGGCAATGAGAGATCTTCATATGCTCTGAGGCTGCCCCCGGCTGACCTCATATTGTACTGAGGTTGTGAGACTATTGGCGGAAGTGACAGACCAAAATCTTACGCCCATGCCCGTTTCTGCCGATTGGGTCTCTTCCCTCGTCCTGCTAAATACAGCCTTACTACTCATTTCATTGATCTGGCCCTTGTGCGGGCTACACTGAGAATTACTATGGTTTGGAAATGGGCTGAGAGACCTTGCGTGGAGGGCAGATGTTCAGCGATGGGCTACATAAGAAGGTGTGACGTTACTCCATGAGGCGCATCAATGTAGAAGGTCTGTGGACAGTGCTGGCAGTCTTTCGGGGAGGTGAGAGTGATGATGAGGGCTCTGCTTGAAGACCATGCGGATGATGCTCCTGCCCTTGTACTGAACCCCGACTCTAATTATGCCCAACTGCTGTTTCTGGGCTTCATCTTCCCTCTGTCACTGCTGACAGTGTACACTGATACAGGACTCCCCCATTAACCGGAAAGGCACCTTTATCCTCTCATATTCTTTTCCATTGGTTACACCTTTAGCCTGCTTTTGGGTTGATGGGTGGGGGCTGCGGCCGCAGGATGTTGATGGGTGTAGAGGTTTTGGTTGACAACTTCGACATGGTATGATGACTGAGCATTTTCTACCCTTGACTTATGTTGGACTCTGGAATCATCATCAACTACGAGATTGCTTCTTTATCCTTTTTATTATTTTTCAATGACATGTTTCTATTTCATGTTACTTAATCTATTGGTACAGATATCCTGTTTTGCACGATCTAGTGCTATTGATACCCTCTGTATATTGACTTGATTGCTCAAATCAACTACTCCTTCCACAATTTCCCTGTACGACAACACTGCTGCTGTTAGTTATTTGATTCAATAAAAATCTGTTTACAAAAAGGACTGGTACTCCTGCTTATCGTGCAGACAAGTTCAGCATTTTTGGTGGTTCTTGGCACAACCGCAGAGTAAGAAATGCAAAAAAGAAAGGGTAGCAGGCATTTTTCCATCTATGCACTCAGGATCTGAAACAACATACCTGGATCCATTAGGAATACCCCAATGCTGATCCAAATTAGGAATGAGTTGAAGACTCTTGCTGTAAAAACACTACATCATAATGTAATAACAGTCCACAAACCAGCTACCGATCCTATCACTTGTTGACTTTATCCTGGCCGTTGACCACATACAGACCTCCATTGCATTTTGGCTAGATTCATGCTATAGAAATACCACACAAATTCATACCTCTTGGAATGATGGCTCTCCCTGGCGAGCACAATTTCCCTGCTCTAGAAAACAAATTGTTAACCTTTGTAGCATCCCAGGGTACACCAGCCTCCTTCCACTATCACCTGAGGAAAATGCTCATCTCTAACCCAATTAGAGGAAGAAGTGCCTCAAAGTCACACTTAGGGAGTCCTCTGACCCAGAATGGCTATCCGAGGGTCCAGTGCCAAGCTTGTTCGCTTACTGAATGAACAGAAAGCTCAAGGAAGTGCCTACAAGATTTTCTGTGTGCCAATCTTTCAGTGTAGGTTCACATCCCAACTGCATCCCAGTGTGTGGTCCCAGCTTAATGCCCTTCATCTGCAAGATCTCTCTCTTGGACTCACAGCCATTAATTCTGTGGGCTAGCATTGTGTGGTCGGAGAATTTCTAAACGTTGTGTTTTCAAAGTCCCCATGAATAATATAATGCACAGAGAATACCATCATTATGGTGACAGCAAATTGCTGACCTTCTGTGATTTTTGTTTTATGTAATTTCTTAATAATTGTTTTACTTTTTACTCTCTATAAATATATTTTGTTAAGGTGTTATTAAAGTCTTGCTCCATTCAAAGTAACAATTCTCAAAGGACACTTCACCTTTAGAGAGACTGTAATGGCTTTGTTACAATGTACAATCTAGTCTCAAACTTTAAACCACTTCCCACAAGCATGGCCTTGAGTTCTTGATCAAGCTACCGTGGAGGGACAAGAAGGCTTAGGAGGCCCATTTTCTGTCTCAGATCAAGTACTCCACATTCTGGTTAAGAGGAAGCATATTTAGTCACACTCGATGCTAAGAAGAGGTCTCTAAATTTAGGGATCCAAAATATAAACGTTCTGGGACAATAAAGCCTACCACTCAACCTCTTGACTTTTAAAATGGTACTGAAATACTCTAAAAGGAATCCAGGATGAAACCGTTGCCTCTAGCAATAGTCAGAGATCATGCCAGACAACACTGGGAGTTGCTTTTGCCCTGCTATGATCAAGAGATGGTCTGAGGTGTGACTTCAGCCTTTAGGAAGTAAAGAGATTGCAAGGGGGAATGGAAAGGAGGAAGTTATGCAGTGGTGTCCCATCGAAGAACAAAGTCTACAGATATCTTAACCTGTTCTGTGCCTTGGACGAGATGATCTCGTCCAAGGCTACAGTTCCCCTGTGCCTTGGACGAGATCATATAGTCCATGGCACAGGGGAACTTGGGGGAGCGCTAGCGCGCCCCACGTGCACCCCCCTCCTCCCCAAGCCGGGGATGGAAGGGGAAGACCCCCCGACCCACCCCCCCCTGTGACGTCAGCGCGCAAGACGTCACAGGGGCCTCCCCCATCACGCTGGAAGCAGAGCTTCCAGCGCGATTGAAAGAGAAATGCTAAGCATTTCTCTTTCAATCACGTGGGGGAGGCCCAGAGGGGCTTCAAAGGGAAGGAAATGTATTTCCTTCCCTTTGAAGTCTCTCCGAGGGTTTCAATCCGGCTTTTGAAACCCCACTAGACACCAGGGATTTTCTTTTTTTTTACTGACACTGACAAAAGGGAGCGACCCCTTGGGTAAGGGTCGCCCCCAGGGGGGGCAGAAACCTCTAGGCACCAGGGATAATTTTTTATTTATTTTTTATGTTTTTTTTTTTTTTTAGGTGGGGGGCGACCCCTTAGGCAAGGGTCGCTCCCCTTGGGGGAAAATTATATTTAGGCCATTTCTGCCCCCCTTGGGGGCAGATTGGCCTATTTTGATGAGGCCAATCTGCCCCCAAGGGGGGTAGAAACCACTAGACACCAGGGAGTTTTTTCTTTGCATGAATTTCACGCAAGGGGAGCGACCCCTTAGGCAAGGGTCGCTCCCTGGGGGGGGGGCAATTTATTTTAGGCCATTTATGCCCCCCCTCTAGGTGCCAGGGCAAATTTTATTTTTGTGTTTTCTTTATTTTTTTTGTGATGGGGAGCGACCCATCAGGCAAGGGTCGCTCCCCTGGGGGGTAAATTGTATTTAGACCACTAGGCACCGGGGATTTGTTTTTTGGCGCCAATGTCACGCAGGGGGAGCGACCCCGTAGGCAAGGGTCACTCCCGGGAGGGGGGGTGGGGGCAAATTTATTTTAGGCCGATCTGCCCCCAGGGGGGGCAGAACCCTCTAGGCGCCACGGCAATTTTTTTTTTGTGTTTTTTTTTTGTTGTTTGTTTTTTTAGAGATGGGTAGCGACCCATCAGGCAAGGGTCGCTGCCCTGGGGGGCAAATTGTATTTAGGCCATTTCTGCCCCCCTTGGGGGCAGATTGGACGATTTTAGGTCAATCTGCCCCCAAGGGGGCAGAAACCACTAGGCACCTGGGATTTGTTTTTTGGCGCCAATGTCACGCAGGGGGAGCGACCCCGTAGGCAAGGGTCGCTCCCGGGGGGGGGGCTGTTTGGGGGGGGGGAAATTTATTTTAGGCCATTTCTGCCCCCCCTGGGGGCAGATCAGCCTATTATTAGGCCGATCTGCCCCCAGGGGAGGCAGAAACCTCTAGGTGCCAGGGGACATTTATTTTTGTGTTTTTTTTTTTTGTTTGTTTGTTTATTTAGAGATGGGGAGCGACCCATCAGGCAAGGGTCGCTCCCCTGGGGGCCAAATTGTATTTAGGCCATTTCTGCCCCCCTTGGGGGCAGATTGGCTGATTTTAGATCAATCTGCCCCCAAGGGGGCAGAAACCACTAGGCACCGGGGATTTGTTTTTTGGCGCCAATGTCACGCAGGGGGAGCGACCCAGTAGGCAAGGGTCGCTCCCGGGGAGGGGGGTGGGTCTGGGGGGTCAAATTTATTTTAGGCCATTTCTGCCCCCGGGGGGGGGGGGGGGGGGCAGAAACCTCTAGGCGCCATGGGACATTTTTTTTGTGTGTTGTTTTTTGTTTTTTTTGTTTTTTAGAGATGGGTAGCGACCAATCAGGCAAGGGTCGCTGCCCTGGGGGGCAAATTGTATTTAGGCCATTTCTGCCCCCCATGGGGGCAGGTTGGCCGATTTTAGGTCAATCTGCCCCCAAGGGGGCAGAAACCACTAGGCACCTGGGATTTGTTTTTTGGCGCCAATGTCACGCAGGGGGAGCGACCCCCCCCCCCCCAAATTAATTTTAGGGCATTATTTTCCGGGGCCGGCTGAGCTAGAGGCCAAACTCCACAGGTAGGCACGTTGCAAAAAACACCTCTGATTTCTGTGAAAAAATATGTTGTGTCCACGTTGTGTTTTGGGCCATTTCCTTTCGTGGGCGCTAGGCCTACCCACAGAAGTGAGGTACCATTTTTATCGAGAGACTTAGGGGAACGCTGGGTGGAAGGAAATTTGTGGCTCCTCTCAGATTCCAGAACTTTCTGCCACAGAAATGTGAGGAACATGTGTTTTTTTAGCCAAATTTTGAGGTTTGCAAAGGATTCTGGGTAACAGAACCTGGTCCGAGCCCCGCAAGTCACCCCTCCTTGGATTCCACTAGCTCTCTAGTTTTCAGAAATGCACAGGTTTGGTAGATTTCCCTAGGTGCTGGCTGAGCTAGAGGCCAAAATCTACAGGTAGGCACTTCGCAAAAAACACCTCCTGTTTTCTTTCAAAAATTTGGATGTGTCCACGTTGCGCTTTGGGGCGTTTCCTGTCGCTGGCGCTAGGCCTACCCACACAAGTGAGGTATCATTTTTATCGGGAGACTTGGGGGAAACGCTGGGTGGAAGGAAATTTGTGGCTCCTCTCAGATTCCAGAACTTTCTGCCACAGAAATGTGGGGAACGTGTTTTTTTAGCCAAATTTTGAGGTTTGCAAAGGATTCTGGGTAACAGAACCTGGTCCGATCCCCACAAGTCACCCCATCTTGGATTCCCCTAGGTCTCTAGTTTTAAAAAATGCACAGGGTTGGTAGGTTTCCCTAGGTGCCGGCTGAGCTACAGGCCAAAATCAACAGGTAGGCACTGTTTTCTTTCAAAAATTGGGATGTGTCCACGTTGCGCTTTGGGGCGTT
This sequence comes from Pleurodeles waltl, assembly GCF_031143425.1. Lineage (NCBI taxonomy): Eukaryota > Metazoa > Chordata > Amphibia > Caudata > Salamandridae > Pleurodeles > Pleurodeles waltl. Next base: position 1,896,818,699 of record NC_090440.1, read on the forward strand.
TCCTGTCGTGGGCGCTAGGCCTACCCACGCAAGTGAGGTATCATTTTTATCGGGAGACTTGGGGGAACACTGGGTGGAAGGAAATTTGTGGCTCCTCTCAGATTCCAGAACTTTCTGCCACAGAAATGTGAGGAACATGTGTTTTTTTAGCCAAATTTTGAGGTTTGCAAAGGATTCTGGGTAACAGAACCTGGTCCGAGCCCCACAAGTCACCCCATCTTGGATTCCCCTAGGTCTCTAGTTTTAAAAAATGCACAGGGTTGGTAGGTTTCCCTAGGTGCCGGTTGAGCTACAGGCCAAAATCCACAGGTAGGCACTGTTTTCTTTCAAAAATTTGGATGTGTCCACGTTGCGCTTTGGGGCGTTTCCTGTCGCGGGCGCTAGGCCTACCCACGCAAGTGAGGTATAATTTTTATCGGGAGACTTGGGGGAACGCTGGGTGGAAGGAAATTTGTGGCTCCTCTCAGATTCCAGAACTTTCTGCCACAGAAATGTGAGGAACATGTGTTTTTTTAGCCAAATTTTGAGGTTTGCAAAGGGTTCTGGGTAACAGAACCTGGTCCGAGCCCCGCAAGTCACCCCTCCTTGGATTCCCCTAGGTCTCTAGTTTTCAGAAATGCACAGGTTTGGTAGGTTTCCCTAGGTGCTGGCTGAGCTAGAGGCCAAAATCTACAAGTAGGCACTTCGCAAAAAACACCTCCTGTTTTCTTTAAAAAATTTGGATGTGTCCACGTTGCGCTTTGGGGCGTTTCCTGTCGCGGGCGCTAGGCCTACCCACACAAGTGAGGTATCATTTTTATCGGGAGACTTGGGGGAACGCTGGGTGGAAGGAAATTTGTGGCTCCTCTCAGATTCCAGAACTTTCTGCCACAGAAATGTGGGGAACGTGTTTTTTTAGCCAAATTTTGAGGTTTGCAAAGGATTCTGGGTAACAGAACCTGGTCCGATCCCCACAAGTCACCCCATCTTGGATTCCCCTAGGTCTCTAGTTTTAAAAAATGCACAGGGTTGGTAGGTTTCCCTAGGTGCCGGCTGAGCTACAGGCCAAAATCAACAGGTAGGCACTGTTTTCTTTCAAAAATTGGGATGTGTCCACGTTGCGCTTTGGGGCGTTTCCTGTCGTGGGCGCTAGGCCTACCCACGCAAGTGAGGTATCATTTTTATCGGGAGACTTGGGGGAACACTGGGTGGAAGGAAATTTGTGGCTCCTCTCAGATTCCAGAACTTTCTGCCACAGAAATGTGAGGAACATGTGTTTTTTTAGCCAAATTTTGAGGTTTGCAAAGGATTCTGGGTAACAGAACCTGGTCCGAGCCCCACAAGTCACCCCATCTTGGATTCCCCTAGGTCTCTAGTTTTAAAAAATGCACAGGGTTGGTAGGTTTCCCTAGGTGCCGGTTGAGCTACAGGCCAAAATCCACAGGTAGGCACTGTTTTCTTTCAAAAATTTGGATGTGTCCACGTTGCGCTTTGGGGCGTTTCCTGTCGCGGGCGCTAGGCCTACCCACGCAAGTGAGGTATAATTTTTATCGGGAGACTTGGGGGAACGCTGGGTGGAAGGAAATTTGTGGCTCCTCTCAGATTCCAGAACTTTCTGCCACAGAAATGTGAGGAACATGTGTTTTTTTAGCCAAATTTTGAGGTTTGCAAAGGGTTCTGGGTAACAGAACCTGGTCCGAGCCCCGCAAGTCACCCCTCCTTGGATTCCCCTAGGTCTCTAGTTTTCAGAAATGCACAGGTTTGGTAGGTTTCCCTAGGTGCTGGCTGAGCTAGAGGCCAAAATCTACAAGTAGGCACTTCGCAAAAAACACCTCCTGTTTTCTTTAAAAAATTTGGATGTGTCCACGTTGCGCTTTGGGGCGTTTCCTGTCGCGGGCGCTAGGCCTACCCACACAAGTGAGGTATCATTTTTATCGGGAGACTAGGGGGAACGCTGGGTGGAAGGAAATTTGTGGCTCCTCTCAGATTCCAGAACTTTCTGCCACAGAAATATGAGGAACATGTGTTTTTTTAGCCAAATTTTGAGGTTTGCAAAGGATTCTGGGTAACAGAACCTGGTCCGAGCCCCGCAAGTCACCCCATCTTGGATTCCCCTAGGTCTCTAGTTTTCAGAAATGCACAGGTTTGGTAGGTTTCCCTAGGTGCCGGCTGAGCTAGAGGCCAAAATCTACAGGTAGGCACTTCGCAAAAAACACCTCTGTTTTCTTCCAAAAATTTGGATGTGTCCACGTTGCGCTTTGGGGCGTTTCCTGTCGCGGGCGCTAGGCCTACCCACACAAGTGAGGTATCATTTTTATCGGGAGACTTGGGGGAACGCTGGGTGGAAGGAAATTTGTGGCTCCTCTCAGATTCCAGAACTTTCTGCCACAGAAATGTGAGGAACATGTGTTTTTTTAGCCAAATTTTGAGGTTTGCAAAGGATTCTGGGTAACAGAACCCGGTCCGAGCCCCGCAAGTCACCCCATCTTGGATTCCCCTAGGTCTCTAGTTTTCAGAAATGCACAGGTTTGGTAGGTTTCCCTAGGTGCCGGCTGAGCTAGAGGCCAAAATCTACAGGTAGGCACTTGGCAAAAAACACCTCTGTTTTCTTCAAAAAATTTGGATGTGTCCACGTTGCGCTTTGGAGCGTTTCCTGTCGTGGGCGCTAGGCCTACCCACACAAGTGAGGTATCATTTTTATCGGGAGACTTGGGGAAACGCTGGGTGGAAGGAAATTTGTGGCTCCTCTCAGATTCCAGAACTTTCTGCCACAGAAATGTGAGGAACATGTGTTTTTTTAGCCAAATTTTGAGGTTTGCAAAGGATTCTGGGTAACAGAACCTGGTCCGAGCCCCGCAAGTCACCCCATCCTGGATTCCCCTAGGTCTCTAGTTTTCAGAAATGCACAGGTTTGGTAGGTTTGTGCCGGCTGAGCTAGAGGCCAAAATCTACAGGTAGGCACTTCGCAAAAAACACCTCTGTTTTCTTCCAAAAATTTGGATGTGTCCACGTTGCGCTTTGGGGCGTTTCCGGGCGCTAGGCCTACCCACACAAGTGAGGTATCATTTTTTATCGGGAGACTTGGGGGAACGCTGGGTGGAAGGAAATTTGTGGCTCCTCTCAGATTCCAGAACTTTTTGCCACAGAAATGTGAGGAACATGTGTTTTTTTAGCCAAATTTTGAGGTTTGCAAAGGATTCTGGGTAACAGAACCGGGTCCGAGCCCCGCAAGTCACCCCTCCTTGGATTCCCCTAGGTCTCTAGTTTTCAGAAATGCACAGGTTTGGTAGGTTTCCCTAAGTGCCGGCTGAGCTAGAGGCCAAAATCTACAGGTAGGCACTTCGCAAAAAACACCTCTGTTTTCTTCCAAAAATTTGGATGAGTCCACGTTGCGCTTTGGGGCGTTTCCTGTCGCGGGCGCTAGGCCTACCCACACAAGTGAGGTATCATTTTTATCGGGAGACTTGGGGAAACGCTGGGTGGAAGGAAATTTGTGGCTCCTCTCAGATTCCAGAACTTTCTGCCACAGAAATGTGAGGAACATGTGTTTTTTTAGCCAAATTTTGAGGTTTGCAAAGGATTCTGGGTAACAGAACCTGGTCCGAGCCCCGCAAGTCACCCCTCCTTGGATTCCCCTAGGTCTCTAGTTTTCAGAAATGCATAGGTTTGGTAGGTTGCCGGCTGAGCTAGAGGCCAAAATCTACAGGTAGGCACTTCGCAAAAAACACCTCTGTTTTCTTTAAAAAAATTGGATGTGTCCACGTTGCGCTTTGGGGTGTTTCCTGTCGCGGGCGCTAGGCCTACCCACACAAGTGAGGTATCATTTGTATCGGTAGACTTGGGGGAACATAGATTAGCAAAACAAGTGTTATTGCCCCTTGTCTTTCTCTACATTTTTTCCTTCCAAATATAGGAGAGTGTGTAGACATCTATTTGAGAAATGCCCTGTAATTCACATGCTAATATGGTCACCCCGGAATTCAGAGATGTGCAAATAACCACTGCTCCTCAACACCTTATCTTGTTCTCTTTTTGGGAATACAAAGGTTTTCTTGATAGCAATTTTTTACTCTTTATATTTCAGCAAATGAATTGCTGTATACCCGGTATAGAATGAAAACGCACTGCAGGGTGCAGCTCATTTATTGGCTCTGGGTTCCTTGGGTTCTTGATGAACCTACAAGCCCTATATATCCCCGCAACCAGAGGAGTCCAGCAGACTTAACGGTATATTGCTTTCGATAATCTGACATTGCAGGGAAAAGTTACAGAGTAAAACGTAGAGAAACATTTATGTTTTTTTCACCTCAATTTCAATATTTTTCTTTTTCAGTTGTTATTTTCTGTAGGAAACCCTTGTAGGATCTACACAATGACCCCTTGCTGAATTCAGAATTTTGTCTACTTTTCAGAAATGTTTAGGTTTCTGGGATCCATCATTGGTTTCATGCCCATTTCTGTCACTGACTGGAAGGAGGCTGAAAGCACAAAAAATTGCAAAAATGGGGTATGTCCCAGTAAAATGCCAAAATTGTGTTGAAAAATTGGGTTTTCTGATTCAAGTCTGCCTGTTCCTGAAAGCTGGGAAGCTGCTGAGTTTAGCACCGCAAACCCTTTGTTGATGCCATTTTCAGGGGAAAAACCACAAGCCTTCTTCTGCAGCCACTTTTTCCAATTTGTTTTGAAAAAAACGAAATTTTCCCTGTATTTTGGCCAATTTCTTGGCCTCCTTCAGGGGAACCCACAAAGTCTGGGTACCTCTAGAATCCCTAGGATGTTGGAAAAAAAGGACGCAAATTTGGCTTGGTTAGCTTATGTGGACAAAAATTTATGAGGGCCTAACCGCGAACTGCCCCAATTAGGCAAAAAAAGACCTGGCACAGGAGGGGGAAAAGGCCTGGCAGCGAAGGGGTTAAGCAGCGTGTGCATATACGTATGTACCGGTTTTTCTAATGCGATATCTAAATGAATAGAGCTATAAAAATGCAACTCAAACGAGAGAGTAAGTGGAGAAAAATGAGGACACTGTTGTTTACAGCAGGTCTGATGAATATAAAAAGCAGCTGTGGACATAGTTGGTCAGTTTGAGAAGCCCAAACATTTGCACAATACATACTAGATACACCATACAACACATTATGGGTGACATATATGCGAGGGAAATAGGAAGGGGCCCCATTTGAAAGCATTGCTGTTTATGGGTTAAATGCTGAAAGAGACTGTGGAGATTATGAATTTGGGCCACCAGAATGAAAGATTTAAATCAATGAGTGTTAAGAATGGAAAAACACAGGATCCTCTATAGTTTAATTACCAGTTTATAAAAAGAAGATCACAACAGAGTTTATGAAGCCCCTGCAGATTTGTATTCTAAACACAAGTCAAACTTTTCACATGAGCAGCGCTAAATTATTTGTAACTCTTGTATTTGCTACTTTTACAAACATCAAAATATTAAAAAGTGCTAGGATGTACAAACATGAGGATACATAGTGAAAGAAGCGTTTCGCAGGCCAAGTGAACAGGTGTTAATAGTGTTAATCTTGTATTTCTGTGACCTTTGGAATTACCCTGAGCAGCCTGGTCTGAATTACAGTATTTGGCTTATGTTCCCCACACACAGCTCGATTCCAAAGTTCTCCCCCTCATGACAGGAGAATAATATTTTTCATCTGGCAACAACAGTTAACTGCATGCCACAGATTCCTTTATTTAAACGGATCTCTCCAACTAATAATCATTTTATTTAACAAGTACGGTGGATAACTTTACAGTCTCACGAACTTTTTCCATTTCCCTAGAAGCGAAATTTTCCCACCATGTATATAAAGGTAATGTTTAGTAGAGATTTTTGCTACATTAAACTTTTGTATTAAGCAATCATGTATGATTTGTGATAGAGAAACACTGCTTCTCTGGTACCTGTGCTACTGACCATTCACCAATGGTCAGGCTCCTGACTTTCTCTCTCTCTCTCTCTCTCTCTCTCTCTCTCTCTCTCTCATGGTGAAGAAGCACACTTCTTACAAGGGTGATGCATGGCTCTTACTGTCTTACCTGCTGAATGTATAGGGTTGTCATGGTGATCACATGGTTGATGTAAGAACAGCTTCCAATTTCCTCCACATTGTCCAGATTTCTGTGGTAACATTAAACACATCACTGGGTTGCTGTGGCAATATTTAACCTAGTGGTACATTTCACAATCCACTAAAACAACAATCAAAGGAGTGACTCAAGAAAGCAGAGAAAATATAGATAAGTAAATGTTATTGGACTTGAAGACAAATGAAAGAAACAAATAAAAAAAGGAATGAGACATATGCTTTGAGTAATTATGGCTTCGGTCGCACTTCCAGTCTCCGTTGAAATACCATTGTTAGAAATGGGGGTTACAGTTGGCAGTCGGTTTGCAACCTGTCTAAGTAGGGACCCTCACTCTAGTCCGGATAAGAGAGATACCCAGCTCAGATAACCTCTGTTCACACCCTCGCTAGATTGGCACGAGCAGTCAGGCTTATCTCAGAAGCAATGTTTAAAGCATTTGCACGTAACACACAGTAATACAGTGAAAACTCTACAAAAGGACACCACACCAGTTTTAGAAAAATAGCTAACATTTATCTTTGTAAAACAAGACCAAAACGTGAAAAATCCAACAAACAGTAATAAAGATATACAGTTTGCAAAAAGTAACTTAAAAATACAGTTCATCGAAGTCGATAGCTGCGTCTGGGGCTATCACAGTATCCGTGAACAACACATTCAACAGTTCAGGCCAGCTACAGTGTCTGGAAGACACGCAAACAGTACCTTGGAAATGTAGGGTGTCATGACCTTCACAATGAGATTCGGAGTGTACTTCGCTGGCGTCGCAGGTGTCCGTTCCGGAGGTCGGTGCAGGAGTCGTCGGGCTTTTGAAGTCACATGCATTGCAGATCGAACTCCGAGGTGATGACAAAGTCAGTAGCAGTGGCGTGGATGGCGTTGGGGCGGAAGTACAAAGCAGGACGATGCGACGTGTGGTGCTCACAGGTAGCGGGGCAGGGAGAGGCTCAGTGAGACCAGGGCTGCGGTGTGAAGCGGGGCGGCGCGACGTGCGGTGTCTCCAGGTCACACTGAAGGCAGAGGTGTAGTCGTTGATGAAGCAGTCTCGTCGGCAGGCCCAAAGCGGCGGAGCATAGCGGGTCAGGCAGACAGAGGGTGTCTGTTGATGACACTGGAGTCAGTGGTGCTGGCGAGGGTGGACCTCAGGCCACTGTACAGGCAGCTGTTTCGGTGTCAGCGTGGAGCATCGTCGTCGGGGATGCCAAGGCTGAAGTGTGAGCAAGGCGATGCGGAGTGTGGGGCCCACAGGTCACAGTGCAACCAGCGGCTCGGTGACAGCATCATGTGGTGGCGGCGGTGAGATCAGGGTTGCGGTGCGATGTGGGGCACGGCTCCATGTGGTGTCGTCAGGTCATGGTGCAGGCAGCGGCGGCGTTGACAGCGTTGCGGTGGATTTTCTTATGTTACAGCACAAAACACCCAGTTCCCAGTGCTGTAGGCAGATGAAGCTGAAGTCTTTCATATTCCTGAGACTTCCAACAGGAGGCAAGCTCTACTTTAAGCCTTTGGAGAAACTTCACAAGCAGAATACACAGCAAGGTCCAGTTTTTGTCCTCTTTAAGGCAGAAGCAGCAACTGCAGGCCAACCCAGCAAAGCACACATAGCAAAGGAGCAGTACTCCTCATCCAGCTCCATAGCTCTTCTCCTTGGCAGATGTTCCTCTTGATCCAGAAGTGTTCTGAAAGTCTGGGTTTTTGGGTCCACTACTTTATATCCCTTTCTGCCTTTAAAGTAGGTCAACTTCAAAGGAAAGTCTCTGTAGTTGACAAGGTCCTGCCTTGCCCAGGCCTGTCCCCAGACACACACCAGGGGGTTGGAGACTGCATTGTGTGAGGACAGCCGACAGATCTTTCAGGTGTGTCAGCTCCTCCCTCCCCACTCCAGCCCAGGAGACTCGTCAGGATATGCAGGCTACACCCAGCTCCCTTTGTGTCACTGTCAAGAGGGAATTCACAACAATCCAACTGTCAGTCTGATCCAGAGGTGGAATACATAGGCAGGCAGAGTCACAGAATGATTTAAGCAGGAAAATGCCCACTTTATAAAAGTGGCATTTTCAAACTGACAATCTAAAAAACAACTTTACCAAACAGTGTATTTTGAAATTGTGAGTTCAGAAACCCTAACCTCCATATCTCTATCTGCTCCCAATGGGAAACTACACTTAAAATATATTTAAAGGCAGTCCCCATGTTAACCTATGAGAGGGACAGGCCTTGCAACAGTGAAAACCGAATTTGGCAGTACTTCAATGTCAGTCCATGTAAAACACATCCGTACATGTCCTACCTTTAACATATATTGCACCCTGCCAATGGGGCTACCTAGGGCCTAGCTTAGGGGTAGCTTACATGTAGTAAAAGGGAAGGTTTAGGCCTGGCAGGTAGAATTGGCAGTTTAAAACTGCACACACAGACACTGCAGTGGCAGGTCTGAGACATGTTCATAGGGCTACTCATGTGGGTGGCACAATCAGGCCCACTAGTAGCATGTGATTTACAGGCCCTGGGCACGCATAGTGCACTTTATTAGGGACTTATGAGTAAATCAAATATGCCTATCATGGATAAACCAATCACCAATACAATTTACATAGAGGCACTTGCACTTTCGCACTGATCAGCAGCGGTAAAGTGCGCAGAGACAAGGCAAAAAAACAGGGGAAACACACCAAAAGATGCCAGGTCTAACAACCATAATTATTGTTTTTGCAGTTATATGTTTGTGGGGATACAACCAGACAGAGGCATGCCAATCTCAGGGGATGATGGCAGATGGGCGTTTGCAGAACTGTTAATTTCTATTTAGTTTATTTAAATTGCATTAACAGATCATGCATTGGCAAAGCCAATATGCCTTGTCAAACTTGATTTTTGGACCCTTATTTTTGCAAAGATTCGCATGCAGCTTTTAAAGTACAAAAAGTAAAAATACCACTGTCTAACGGTGGCGTGTGTATGTTTACAAAAAAGTAAATAGTGACCCACTACAAAAATAAATTCAAGAAAAACAGGAAATTAAGCGAAAATTAAAGCAGAGGTTATCAACTGCTCCCACACTCCCTGTCACTGAAATGGACTACTATTTAAGGAGATGTGCACAAGCTAAATTCCATCATTTACAAGATAGTCAATAGCTGAAGTAAGCAGAACCACTGGCCAATGCTGTATGCTGTGGTGGGTGGAAAAATTGTGAATGACACATGGACAGACAAATGGATTAATAGGGTTTACAGAAAGCACTTGTAGTTATACATATACATATGCATTTTCATTATGTTTTTTTTTTTTAAACATGAGGCTGTCGAGACAGCTAAAGCTGTCTCTAGTCCAGATGTAAACATACTCCACATAAGATTTAAAACAGTTCAATTCCGTCGCAAATAGCCCAGAGCATTATCCAGGAAAAAGAGTGTGAAGAGGGCAGACATTAATCAACTTGAAAAATAATGTATTAGCATCCATATGCAGCCAGATATACACAGATATAACATATTCCACAAACAATCCAAACGATTAATGTGGGAGAAACTATCAACAAACTTCACAGTGCATCCTTTAACAAAAAAAGAAAATTAAAGAAACTAAAGGGAAAAACGTACCTAAAAAACAACATTCAGGGCTTGAATTATCTGACGACATACACGTCTATCAACTATCATTGCTCGTAAGAAAAAAATGTACCTAAAAAATTAAGGCTGTTACTCCTCCGTGGCTCTTACTGACATTTCGTAATATTCAAATACATCTTTTACACAAAGTAACGTATGCTCGGGCAAAATGGGAGTGCTCCGAAAGCCTACGTTTGTGGCACTTACAACGTTGGGATCCTGCTGTGGGGCAAAGCCATTCAGGTTGGCGGCTGTGGTGCTGCAAATTATCCATACGTGTACCCAAGAAAGGCCTGGGTTTGGCTGACCCCATGGGCCCTATTCAAACATCCTACTCTTAGGAGGGCATTTGGCAGTAGAGAGCAAAGCATAATCAAAGAGCCTTCGAGAAGTCTTCCCTCTGGTTATATGGTCACCTCCCACTGGTGGTGGAGCCCCGAGAGGCGGGGTAAGGAAGGGGCAGCATCTACAGTCTTGGAATAGAGAAGATAGGCTGATGGGCTCAGGACCGGCACACAAAGATAATTTCAGACACAGGGAAGGGTACATGTTGGCCTATGATCTGACACTGACATTCTCAAAAGAAGAGAGAAGGCCCGGTCAGAACGGACCAGGAGGTGACCCTTTTGAAGATCACCGAACCATCCTTCCTCAAGGGATTGTCTCGTCCTGGGACTGTGCACACCAGGTTGAAAGGCCTTCAGCTCTTTGTGTCGTCCTTCCCATGCCATCCTCACACCACCCCTCCACTACCTCACATAGGCCTTCCACCTCATTCCTAATCTCAGCAAACATTTCACTACAAACTGACCCACACACAAGCCTTGCAGACATTCAACAATAAGGCACCGGACGAAGGAGGCTGAGTCATAGGTACCACCATTCTGGCTAACTACACCATACCCATCCTTCTGCATAGGCAGTTCTTCAACATGGTGCAACTGTATTTATGTGTCATGCTCCAATCCTGCCTTGTTAAGGTCGGATTGTACATATCTATCATGTGGCCCAGACTATGACAAAGGGCACTCTCAATTGAGGTTGTGCTTCACACTGCAGGACTGGCAGAAAGGCACTCATGCTGTCATCCAGTTACTGTTTAAATTGTGCCAGAAGATCTCTCAGGCTAGCAGAGGTACTGTGAAGATCGTGACCCTCTATGTTCAGTCTGGGCCCCTCTGGGACTCTTCTGCTTATCCCTCCACTACCATCTCGCTTGTGTCAGCTCACCAAGTCACGAGGTCTATCTTTACCAATGTTTTTCATGTCTTCTTTCTGTAATCTCATGTTCTTGTTTCTCCTGCCTTCATCTCTTGCATTTAGATATACCACTGCCTCCCCGATGTGTTATGCTATTTAGTTCTCTCTTCGATCTCTCTCACACAATCCTTCTTTTGCCTTGTTAAACTCTGCCTCATCCCGTTTCCTCCTCTCCTGCCTGTGCTGCCCTATCCGATCTCCCACCTCTCACGCTCTGTGCTGCCCTATCCATCCTCTTTTGTCCTTTGTCACCTTCTATCCTGTGTTTAACTTCTCACCATTCTTTTCTCTGTTTGTAAAAACCTTTGCCACATTACAACTGGCTACCCTCTGGACTGGATTCTGATTCCTTCACTCGCGCTTGTATTGTCTCTTTCTGCCAATTGTGCTTGCTTACTCCATAACTCTGTTTCTATCCACTATATGCCATGTCACCCTTCTATTCCCTGTTTTCTGCATCTCTTACCTTCTGCAGTTATGTGTACCTACGTAGCTCCCTCTTATGTTTTGAGGTCTTTCTTATGGATCATGATTTCCGACCCTGGCAATCTAAGTACCAGACCTTTCCCAGGTCACATAATTGGGAAGCTCCTTATCACTTTGTCACCACTTACATTCATTTCAATGTGAGGCAGACATGCATCTCAGACTCCACCAATGAGAAAGTAAACTTTTGTATATGTGCCCCCCTTCTTTTACCACATCCTCTTGTTTTCTGTCTTGTCAGACATCACAGGGTTCGTCTGCCTATGGGCAGTGGCTGCAGCATCTTTAGCTGGAAGGTGGGAGTGTTCGACTTGCAGTGCTGCTGGGCCCTTTGCAGGCCGTCAGGCCACCCTTTCTTTGTGCTCAAACTGCGGCAGCATAGGGGGATACCAGACCACGACAGAGTTGGATGGACTGGAGGGCCTCTTGTGATTTCCTGGTTTAGCACTGAAACACACTGCTTGTCACATCAGCTGTCTAGGAGTCGTCGGCAACTATTGCCAAAAAGGGGGCCTATTTATGTCCTAAGTTATACTTAGCACTGGTCGTGAGTTAGTAATTTGGGCAGAGTTTGAAACTACTAGTAAAAAATAATGAATGGTGGAAAGAGTTTGCAGCTCTCCAATATGATTGGTCACTTTTAAGCCAGTGGGTTGGGTATATATAGGGTACCTCTTCATTTCTGCAGGGTGCTGTAACATTCTATGAATTAAATGGAGAGCAAAAGGCATGAAAAGAGAAGCACGTATCTTCCTTCTCTTCTGATGGTTATGGGAATCAGCCTAAAAGAAGCAAAGCCAGGATATCTGGTACTCCTGCTCTTATGTCAGTTTGGCAACAGCAACAGATGACTGAGGTGGCTGTGTCCATCGCACTACAGAAGAAACCCTAGGAGAAGAAATCCAAAAAATTGAAATCTGATCCTCCCCATGAACTTTCTTTGTGCTCAAATTTAGAGGGCCCTAGCACTTCGACTATGAGCAAATATAAAGAACAGGCGAGACTCCTCAGTCACGCAAACACATAAGAGAAAATCTGGGGTTTGATCCAGCACCTGCACAAGATGATCTGGAAAGCCTTTTTTCATAATATGAAAGGCAACCACAAATTGCAATGTTTATTCTTAAGAAAGTCAAGAATTTGTTTTTTAGATAATTGAAGGAGGTGGGACAGTCTATGACCTAGAAATTTCTACAGAACGCCTATAGCTTGGAGAACTCTGAGGAACTCCTTCCTCATATTGTCATTGTAGATGAGGTTGTAGCTCCCTTGATTAGCCAAACTTCAGTAAATCCAGAAGATTGTTCAGCAGTAGATTTGATTGACAGTAATATGGACAGTGGATTGAAGAAATATATTATGGCCAATAATTTGGTATTTGATTCCTGTAGCTATCCAAGAAAGCACCGGCTTTGTGTATTTGCAAATGGAGCAAGTGGCAAAATTCTTGGCAGATATAGTATCAGAAGTTTTGAAACCTGTGGCTATGTCACCAACGATAATAGTGCTGGCTAGGGAAAATTTGGGTAGAGGGACAGGAACAGTGACTTTTCAGAAAAATGTATTTTGTTAAAGATTCCCTTTGATAGTTGTAAGTTGTTCCGAGAGCAATTGAACTCTAGGATTATGTAAGGAAATGCCTCCTTGGCATGGTTGCCCCCTGACTTTTTGCCTTTGCTGATGCTATGTTTACAATTGAAAGTGTGCTGAGGCCTGCTAACCAGGCCCCAGCACCAGTGTTCTTTCCCTAACCTGTACTTTTGTATCCACAATTGGCAGACCCTGGCATCCAGATAAGTCCCTTGTAACTGGTACTTCTAGTACCAAGGGCCCTGATGCCAAGGAAGGTCTCTAAGGGCTGCAGCATGTCTTATGCCACCCTGGAGACCTCTCACTCAGCACAGACACACTGCTTGCCAGCTTGTGTGTGCTAGTGAGGACAAAACGAGTAAGTCGACATGGCACTCCCCTCAGGGTGCCATGCCAGCCTCTCACTGCCTATGCAGTATAGGTAAGACACCCCTCTAGCAGGCCTTACAGCCCTAAGGCAGGGTGCACTATACCATAGGTGAGGGTACCAGTGCATGAGCATGGTACCCCTACAGTGCCTAAACAAAACCTTAGACATTGTAAGTGCAGGGTAGCCATAAGAGTATATGGTCTGGGAGTTTGTCAAACACGAACTCCACAGCACCATAATGGCTACACTGAAAACTGGGAAGTTTGGTATCAAACTTCTCAGCACAATAAATGCACACTGATGCCAGTGTACATTTTATTGTAAAATACACCACAGAGGGCACCTTAGAGGTGCCCCCTGAAACTTAACCGACTATCTGTGTAGGCTGACTAGTTTTAGCAGCCTGCCACAAACCGAGACATGTTGCTGGCCCCATGGGGAGAGTGCCTTTGTCACTCTGAGGCCAGTAACAAAGCCTGCACTGGGTGGAGATGCTAACACCTCTCCCAGGCAGGAATTGTCACACCTGGCGGTGAGCCTCAAAGGCTCACCTCCTTTGTGCCAACCCAGCAGGACACTCCAGCTAGTGGAGTTGCCCGCCCCCTCCGGCCAAGCCCCACTTTTGGCGGCAAGGCCGGAGAAAATAATGAGAATAACAAGGAGGAGTCACTGGCCAGTCAGGACAGCCCCTAAGGTGTCCTGAGCTGAGGTGACTCTAACTTTTAGAAATCCTCCATCTTGCAGATGGAGGATTCCCCCAATAGGGTTAGGATTGTGACCCCCTCCCCTTGGGAGGAGGCACAAAGAGGGTGTACCCACCCTCAGGGCTAGTAGCCATTGGCTACTAACCCCCCAGACCTAAACACGCCCTTAAATTTAGTATTTAAGGGCTACCCTGCACCCTAGAAAATTAGATTCCTGCAACTACAAGAAGAAGGACTGCCTAGCTGAAAAACCCCTGCAGAGGAAGACCAGAAGACGACAACTGCCTTGGCTCCAGAAACTCACCGGCCTGTCTCCTGCCTTCCAAAAGATCCTGCTCCAGCGACGCCTTCCAAAGGGACCAGCGACCTCGACATCCTCTGAGGACTGCCCCTACTTCGAAAAGACAAGAAACTCCCGAGGACAGCGGACCTGCTCCAAGAAAAGCTGCAACTTTGTTTCCAGCAGCTTTAAAGAACCCTGCAAGCTCCCCGCAAAAGGCGTGAGACTTGCAACACTGCACCCGGCGACCCCGACTCGGCTGGTGGCGATCCAACACCTCAGGAGGGACCCCAGGACTACTCTAAGACTGTGAGTACAAAAACCTGTCCCCCCTGAGCCCCCACAGCGCCGCCTGCAGAGGGAATCCCGAGGCTTCCCCTGACCGCGACTCTTTGAATCCAAAGTCCCGACACCTGGGAGAGACCCTGCACCCGCAGCCCCCAGGACCTGAAGGACCGGACTTTCACTGGAGGAGTGACCCCCAGGAGTCCCTCTCCCTTGCCCAAGTGGAGGTTTCCCCGAGGAACCCCCCCCTGGCCTGCCTGCAGCGCTGAAGAGATCCCTAGATCTCCCATTGACTTCCATTACAAACCCGACGCTTGTTTCTACACTGCACCCGGCCGCCCCCGCGCTGCTGAGGGTGAAATTTCTGTGTGGGCTTGTGTCCCCCCCGGTGCCCTACAAAACCCCCCTGGTCTGCCCTCCGAAGACGCGGGTACTTACCTGCAAGCAGACCGGAACCGGGGCACCCCCTTCTCTCCATTCTAGCCTATGTGTTTTGGGCACCACTTTGAACTCTGCACCTGACCGGCCCTGAGCTGCTGGTGTGGTGACTTTGGGGTTGCTCTGAACCCCCAACGGTGGGCTACCTTGGACCAAGAACTGAACCCTGTAAGTGTCTTACTTACCTGGTAAAACTAACAAATACTTACCTCCCCTAGGAACTGTGAAAATTGCACTAAGTGTCCACTTTTAAAACAGCTATTTGTGAATAACTTGAAAAGTATACATGCAATTTTGATGATTTGAAGTTCCTAAAGTACTTACCTGCAATACCTTTCGAATGAGCTATTACATGTAGAATTTGAACCTGTGGTTCTTAAAATAAACTAAGAAAAGATATTTTTCTATATAAAAACCTATTGGCTGGATTTGTCTCTGAGTGTGTGTACCTCATTTATTGTCTATGTGTAAGTACAACAAATGCTTAACACTACTCCTTGGATAAGCCTACTGCTCGACCACACTACCACAAAATAGAGCATTAGTATTATCTATTTTTACCACTATTTTACCTCTAAGGGGAACCCTTGGACTCTGTGCATGCTATTCCTTACTTTGAAATAGCACATACAGAGCCAACTTCCTACATTGGTGGATCAGCGGTGGGGTACAAGACTTTGCATTTGCTGGACTACTCAGCCAATACCTGATCACACGACAAATTCCAAAATTGTCATTAGAAATTGATTTTTGCAATTTGAAAAGTTTTCTAAATTCTTAAAAGACCTGCTAGGGCCTTGTGTTAGATCCTGTTTAGCATTTCTTTTAGAGTTTAAAAGTTTGTAAAAGTTTGAATTAGATTCTAGAACCAGTTGTAGATTCTTAAAAAGTATTCCAACTTTTAGAAGCAAAATGTCTAGCACAGATGTGAATGTGGTGGAACTCGACACCACACCTTACCTCCATCTACAGATGAGAGAGCTAAGGTCACTCTGTAAACTAAAGAAAATAGCAATGGGCCCCAAACCTACCAAAGTACAGCTCCAGGAGCTTTTGGCAGAGTTTGAAAAGGCCAACCCCTCTGAGGATGGCAACTCAGAGGATGAAGATAGTGACTTGGAGGGAAATTCCCCCCCTCCAGTCCTACTTAGGGAGAGCAGGGCTTCTCAAGCCCTGACTCCACAAATAATAGTCAGAGATGCTGGTTCCCTCACAGGAGGGACCAACAACTCTGAAATCACTGAGGATAACTCCAGTGAAGAGGACATCCAGTTAGCCAGGATGGCCAAAAGATTGGCTTTGGAAAGACAGATCCTAGCCATAGAGAGGGAAAGACAAGAGATGGGCCTAGGACCCATCAATGGTGGCAGCAACATAAATAGGGTCAGAGATTCTCCTGACATGTTGAAAATCCCCAAAGGGATTGTAACTAAATATGAAGATGGTGATGACATCACCAAATGGTTCACAGCTTTTGAGAGGGCTTGTGTAACCAGAAAAGTGAACAGATCTCACTGGGGTGCTCTCCTTTGGGAAATGTTCACAGGAAAGTGTAGGGATAGACTCCTCACACTCTCTGGACAAGATGCAGAATCTTATGACCTCATGAAGGGTACCCTGATTGAGGGCTTTGGATTCTCCACTGAGGAGTATAGGATTAGATTCAGGGGGGGCTCAAAAATCCTCGAGCCAGACCTGGGTTGACTTTGTAGACTACTCAGTGAAAACACTAGATGGTTGGATTCAAGGCAGTGGTGTAAATAATTATGATGGGCTGTACAATTTATTTGTGAAAGAACACCTGTTAAGTAATTGTTTCAATGATAAACTGCATCAGCATCTGGTAGACCTAGGACCAATTTCTCCCCAAGAATTGGGAAAGAAGGCGGACCATTGGGTCAAGACAAGGGTGTCCAAGACTTCAACAGGGGGTGACCAAAAGAAAGGGGTCACAAAGACTCCCCAGGGGAAGGGTGATGAGACAACCAAAACTAAAAATAGTAAAGAGTCTTTTACAGGCCCCCAAAAACCTGCACAGGAGGGTGGGCCCAGAGCCTCTTCACAAAACAATGGGTACAAGGGTAAAAACTTTGATCCCAAAAAGGCCTGGTGTCATAGCTGTAAACAGCATGGACACCAAACTGGAGACAAGGCCTGTCCCAAGAAAGGTTCCACTCCAAACTCCCATCCAGGTAACACTGGTATGGCTAGTCTCCAAGTGGGATCAACAGTGTGCCCAGAGCAAATCAGGGTCCACACTGAAGCTACTCTAGTTTCTGAGGGTGGGGTGGATTTAGCCACACTAGCTGTCTGGCCGCCTAACATGCAAAAATACAGACAGCAACTCTTAATTAATGGGACTAGAATAGAGGGCCTGAGGGATACAGGTGCCAGTGTCACCATGGTGACAGAGAAACTGGTTTCCCCTGGCCAATACCTGACTGGAAAAACTTACACAGTCACCAACGCTGACAATCAGAGAAAAGTACATCCCATGGCAATGGTTACTTTAGAATGGGGAGGGGTCAATGGCCTGAAACAGGTGGTGGTCTCCTCAAATATCCCAGTGGACTGTCTGCTTGGAAATGACCTGGAGTCCTCAGCATGGGCTGAGGTAGAACTAAAAACCCATGCAGCAATGCTGGGTATCCCTGAACTGGTGTGTGTGAAAACAAGAGCACAGTGCAAGGCACAGGGTGAAAAAGTAGAGCTGGAGTCTGGAAAAATGGCCCAGCCTACCAAGAGGAAAGGAAAGTCAGCTGGGAAACCAGCTGCAACACAACACCAAAAAGAGAACCTCTCTTCTCAGGAAGAAGTTCTGCCCTCTGAGGGAACTGAGCCTTTGGAGCTTGAACCTTATCAGGTTGAGCTCTTAGGCCCAGGGGGACCCTCAAGGGAGGAGCTGTGTAAGGGACAAGAAACCTGTCCCTCTCTTGAAGGCCTTAGGCAGCAAGCTGCTGAAGAGTCCAAAGGCAAGAAAAATGGAACACATAGGGTCTATTGGGAAGATGGACTCCTGTACACTGAGGCCAGAGACCCCAAACCTGGTGCCACTAGGAGAGTGGTAGTGCCTCAGCTGTTCAGAGAGTTCATCCTAACATTGGCCCATGACATTCCCCTTGCTGGACATTTGGGACAAACCAAGACGTGGGAGAGGTTAGTCAACCACTTCTACTGGCCCAATATGTCCAACATGGTTAAGGAGTTTTGCCTCTCCTGCCCCACCTGTCAAGCCAGTGGTAAGACAGGTGGGCATCCAAAGGCCCCCCTCATTCCACTTCCAGTGGTGGGGGTTCCCTTTGAAAGAGTGGGTGTGGACATAGTTGGTCCACTAGAACCTCCCACAGCTTCAGGAAATATGTATATCCTGGTAGTAGTGGATCATGCTACCAGGTATCCTGAAGCTATTCCCCTTAGGTCGACTACTGCCCCTGCAGTAGCCAAGGCCCTCATTGGTATCTTTACCAGAGTGGGTTTCCCTAAGGAGGTGGTGTCTGACAGAGGTACCAACTTCATGTCAGCATACCTAAAGCACATGTGGAATGAGTGTGGAGTGACTTATAAATTCACTACACCATACCATCCACAAACTAATGGCTTGGTTGAGAGATTCAACAAGACATTAAAAGGCATGATCATGGGGCTCCCAGAAAAGCTCAAAAGGAGATGGGATGTCCTCTTGCCATGTCTGCTTTTCGCTTACAGAGAGGTGCCACAGAAGGGAGTAGGATTCTCACCCTTTGAACTTCTGTTTGGTCATCCTGTAAGGGGACCACTTGCCCTTGTTAAAGAAGGCTGGGAGAGACCTCTCCATGAGCCTAAACAGGACATAGTGGACTATGTACTTGGCCTTCGCTCCAGAATGGCCGAGTACATGGAAAAGGCAACCAAAAACCTTGAGGCCAGCCAACAGCTCCAGAAGTTTTGGTATGACCAAAAGGCTGCACTGGTTGAGTTCCAACCAGGGCAGAAAGTCTGGGTTCTGGAGCCTGTGGCTCCCAGGGCACTCCAGGACAAATGGAGTGGCCCTTACCCAGTTCTAGAGAGGAAGAGTCAGGTCACCTACTTGGTGGACCTGGGCACAAGCAGGAGCCCCAAGAGGGTGATCCATGTAAACCGCCTTAAACTCTTCCACGACAGGGCTGATGTCAATCTGTTGATGGTAACAGATGAGGATCAGGAGGCAGAGAGTAAACCTCTCCCTGATCTTCTGTCATCAGACCCAAAAGATGGTACAGTAGATGGAGTGATCTACTCAGACACCCTCTCTGGCCAACAGCAAGCTGATTGTAGGAGAATCCTACAACAGTTTCCTGAACTCTTCTCCTTAACCCCTGGTCAGACACACCTGTGTACCCATGATGTGGACACAGGAGACAGCATGCCTGTCAAGAACAAAATCTTTAGACAGTCTGACCATGTTAAGGAAAGCATCAAGGTGGAAGTCCACAAGATGCTAGAATTGGGAGTAATTGAGCACTCTGACAGCCCCTGGGCTAGCCCAGTGGTCTTAGTCCCCAAACCTCACACCAAAGATGGAAAGAAAGAGATGAGGTTTTGTGTGGACTACAGAGGGCTCAATTCTGTCACCAAGACAGATGCCCATCCAATTCCAAGAGCTGATGAGCTCATTGATAAATTAGGTGCTGCCAAATTTCTAAGTACCTTTGACTTGACAGCAGGGTACTGGCAAATAAAAATGGCACCTGGAGCAAAAGAAAAGACAGCATTCTCCACACCTGATGGGCATTATCAGTTTACTGTTATGCCCTTTGGTTTAAAGAATGCCCCTGCCACCTTCCAAAGGTTGGTGAATCAAGTCCTTGCTGGCTTGGAGTCCTTTAGCACAGCTTATCTTGATGATATTGCTGTCTTTAGCTCCACCTGGCAGGATCACCTGGTCCACCTGGGGAAGGTTTTGAAGGCTCTGCAATCTGCAGGCCTCTCTATCAAGGCATCCAAATGCCAGATAGGGCAGGGAACTGTGGTTTACTTGGGACACCTTGTAGGTGGAGGCCAAGTTCAGCCACTCCAACCCAAGATCCAGACCATTCTGGACTGGGTAGCTCCAAAAACCCAGACTCAAGTCAGGGCATTCCTTGGCTTGACTGGGTATTACAGGAGGTTTGTGAAGGGATATGGATCCATTGTGACAGCCCTCACTGAACTCACCTCCAAGAAAATGCCCAAGAAAGTAAACTGGACTGTGGAATGCCAACAGGCCTTTGACACCCTGAAACAGGCAATGTGCTCAGCACCAGTTCTCAAAGCTCCAGATTATTCTAAGCAGTTCATTGTGCAGACTGATGCCTCTGAACATGGGATAGGGGCAGTTTTGTCCCAAACAAATGATGATGGCCTTGACCAGCCTGTTGCTTTCATTAGCAGGAGGTTACTCCCCAGGGAGCAGCGTTGGAGTGCCATTGAGAGGGAGGCCTTTGCTGTGGTTTGGTCCCTGAAGAAGCTGAGACCATACCTCTTTGGGACTCACTTCCTAATTCAAACTGACCACAGACCTCTCAAATGGCTGATGCAAATGAAAGGTGAAAATCCTAAACTGTTGAGGTGGTCCATCTCCCTACAGGGAACGGACTTTATAGTGGAACACAGACCTGGGACTGCCCATGCCAATGCAGATGGCCTTTCCAGGTTCTTCCACTTAGAAAATGAAGACTCTCTTGGGAAAGGTTAGTCTCATCCTCTTTCGTTTGGGGGGGGGTTGTGTAAGGAAATGCCTCCTTGGCATGGTTGCCCCCTGACTTTTTGCCTTTGCTGATGCTATGTTTACAATTGAAAGTGTGCTGAGGCCTGCTAACCAGGCCCCAGCACCAGTGTTCTTTCCCTAACCTGTACTTTTGTATCCACAATTGGCAGACCCTGGCATCCAGATAAGTCCCTTGTAACTGGTACTTCTAGTACCAAGGGCCCTGATGCCAAGGAAGGTCTCTAAGGGCTGCAGCATGTCTTATGCCACCCTGGAGACCTCTCACTCAGCACAGACACACTGCTTGCCAGCTTGTGTGTGCTAGTGAGGACAAAACGAGTAAGTCGACATGGCACTCCCCTCAGGGTGCCATGCCAGCCTCTCACTGCCTATGCAGTATAGGTAAGACACCCCTCTAGCAGGCCTTACAGCCCTAAGGCAGGGTGCACTATACCATAGGTGAGGGTACCAGTGCATGAGCATGGTACCCCTACAGTGCCTAAACAAAACCTTAGACATTGTAAGTGCAGGGTAGCCATAAGAGTATATGGTCTGGGAGTTTGTCAAACACGAACTCCACAGCACCATAATGGCTACACTGAAAACTGGGAAGTTTGGTATCAAACTTCTCAGCACAATAAATGCACACTGATGCCAGTGTACATTTTATTGTAAAATACACCACAGAGGGCACCTTAGAGGTGCCCCCTGAAACTTAACCGACTATCTGTGTAGGCTGACTAGTTTTAGCAGCCTGCCACAAACCGAGACATGTTGCTGGCCCCATGGGGAGAGTGCCTTTGTCACTCTGAGGCCAGTAACAAAGCCTGCACTGGGTGGAGATGCTAACACCTCTCCCAGGCAGGAATTGTCACACCTGGCGGTGAGCCTCAAAGGCTCACCTCCTTTGTGCCAACCCAGCAGGACACTCCAGCTAGTGGAGTTGCCCGCCCCCTCCGGCCAGGCCCCACTTTTGGCGGCAAGGCCGGAGAAAATAATGAGAATAACAAGGAGGAGTCACTGGCCAGTCAGGACAGCCCCTAAGGTGTCCTGAGCTGAGGTGACTCTAACTTTTAGAAATCCTCCATCTTGCAGATGGAGGATTCCCCCAATAGGGTTAGGATTGTGACCCCCTCCCCTTGGGAGGAGGCACAAAGAGGGTGTACCCACCCTCAGGGCTAGTAGCCATTGGCTACTAACCCCCCAGACCTAAACACGCCCTTAAATTTAGTATTTAAGGGCTACCCTGCACCCTAGAAAATTAGATTCCTGCAACTACAAGAAGAAGGACTGCCTAGCTGAAAAACCCCTGCAGAGGAAGACCAGAAGACGACAACTGCCTTGGCTCCAGAAACTCACCGGCCTGTCTCCTGCCTTCCAAAAGATCCTGCTCCAGCGACGCCTTCCAAAGGGACCAGCGACCTCGACATCCTCTGAGGACTGCCCCTACTTCGAAAAGACAAGAAACTCCCGAGGACAGCGGACCTGCTCCAAGAAAAGCTGCAACTTTGTTTCCAGCAGCTTTAAAGAACCCTGCAAGCTCCCCGCAAAAGGCGTGAGACTTGCAACACTGCACCCGGCGACCCCGACTCGGCTGGTGGCGATCCAACACCTCAGGAGGGACCCCAGGACTACTCTAAGACTGTGAGTACAAAAACCTGTCCCCCCTGAGCCCCCACAGCGCCGCCTGCAGAGGGAATCCCGAGGCTTCCCCTGACCGCGACTCTTTGAATCCAAAGTCCCGACACCTGGGAGAGACCCTGCACCCGCAGCCCCCAGGACCTGAAGGACCGGACTTTCACTGGAGGAGTGACCCCCAGGAGTCCCTCTCCCTTGCCCAAGTGGAGGTTTCCCCGAGGAACCCCCCCCTGGCCTGCCTGCAGCGCTGAAGAGATCCCTAGATCTCCCATTGACTTCCATTACAAACCCGACGCTTGTTTCTACACTGCACCCGGCCGCCCCCGCGCTGCTGAGGGTGAAATTTCTGTGTGGGCTTGTGTCCCCCCCGGTGCCCTACAAAACCCCCCTGGTCTGCCCTCCGAAGACGCGGGTACTTACCTGCAAGCAGACCGGAACCGGGGCACCCCCTTCTCTCCATTCTAGCCTATGTGTTTTGGGCACCACTTTGAACTCTGCACCTGACCGGCCCTGAGCTGCTGGTGTGGTGACTTTGGGGTTGCTCTGAACCCCCAACGGTGGGCTACCTTGGACCAAGAACTGAACCCTGTAAGTGTCTTACTTACCTGGTAAAACTAACAAATACTTACCTCCCCTAGGAACTGTGAAAATTGCACTAAGTGTCCACTTTTAAAACAGCTATTTGTGAATAACTTGAAAAGTATACATGCAATTTTGATGATTTGAAGTTCCTAAAGTACTTACCTGCAATACCTTTCGAATGAGCTATTACATGTAGAATTTGAACCTGTGGTTCTTAAAATAAACTAAGAAAAGATATTTTTCTATATAAAAACCTATTGGCTGGATTTGTCTCTGAGTGTGTGTACCTCATTTATTGTCTATGTGTATGTACAACAAATGCTTAACACTACTCCTTGGATAAGCCTACTGCTCGACCACACTACCACAAAATAGAGCATTAGTATTATCTATTTTTACCACTATTTTACCTCTAAGGGGAACCCTTGGACTCTGTGCATGCTATTCCTTACTTTGAAATAGCACATACAGAGCCAACTTCCTACAGATTACCAAACACATCTGGCCCTATAAAGGAAGTTCTTTGTGATCATTTACATAAGAGAGAGGGGTTCTTCAAGATGTTTATAAAAGGGTTACAACTTCTACTATTCACAGAGGAAGAGGTTTCAGAGAAATAACTTATCCAAAGTTTCAGAGTCAGTTAATCAATCAGGAAGGTCCAAGTGAAAGTCCTGACTACTGCTGATCTCCTTCTGAAGCAGAAGTACTAGGAGGAAAAATAATGCATTTATACGATGTACAGCACATAAACAGTAGAAATCGTAGGCCTTGGGTATTATCAGGATAGGTTATCAAACAGTCTTCACCAAGAATCATCCCTACTCCTGTTACCAGGAATCTGATTAAGTGACAAGTCCTTTGGAGACAGTAAAAGCATTATTAGAGAAAGAAGCAAATATCCCCGATTCTCCACAGGGTGTAGGGAATGGTGTCTATTCTACACATTTTCTACTACAAAAGGCCTCAGGAGAATACAGTCTGGTGTTGAATCTGAACAGGCAATATGTTTGAGTAAAAATAATACATTTCCGAATGATCACGTTGTAGAGGATCATTCGGATGATCTTGAAGTGAGACTTTCTGGAAACCATTGATCTACACAGTGCCTTATTTACATAGCCTGTTAAATATAAAGCATTTGAAGTTCCTTTGGTTTGCCATAGATGATCTTCATTTTCAGTTCAGTTTCATCACTTTGGGTCTGAAGTCAGCTTCTTGAACCTTCACTAAGGTCCTTGCTCCTCTGGTGGCACTGCTCCATCAGCCATATCTAGATGATAAGCCATTTCATTCCTCATTAAGCACTGTCATAGGTATCCATTTGAAAAGGGCACTCTTGGTGCTAAAGGAGCTTGGCTTTCTAATAAACATGCAAAAATCCCAGTTGTTCCCATCACAACATCAACTGCTCATCAGGGTCAGAGAATGGAAAGCTTTAGTGATTCTGACTATGGCATAATGGCCCTGCTCTTGTTGGTATTCTCTCCGGTAAGCAATGAAGGTTTGTCAGTAGATTCTACTTAGGATTTCTACATCACCTCTGGTGTTTTCTCTTCTCTACATTAGGACAACTTTGCAAAGCTCAGGTTGATGGCCTAGAGATTGGAAGGGAAGGACTGATAAAAAGAGGTCTTTTGAGACCCTGGTCAGAACCATTCAATCTTCGAGAAAGACTTCTACACTAAAGACATATGAAAAGCACCTGGTAGCTTTGAGTAGGTGGTGTGTAGAGAAGCGTTTGCTTGCAAATTTAGTTCTGCTTTATCATTCCTTCGGAATGGGGTTTCCCTAGGATTGATGGCATCCCCATTGAAGAGCCAGGGAGAAGTCATAATGGGGTTCAGAGCTACCTGCGATATTCTGTTGAAGGAACGGGCATTGGTTTGCAGATTCTTCAGTTGAATAATATAAGTCCTCAAACAGAGGCATTGCTTTCCTCTTGGGACTTGCAGATACTGCAAGATGTCCTGAAGGGTCGATCATTTGAACCCTTGGATCAGGTCGATACTGGAATTTTAACTTCAAAGACCTTTTTCTTGTTGGTCATAATTTCTGCCAGAAGTCTTGGAGAATTGGGTTCATTATCTTACAAGGATGCATTTTGGAGGGTTTATGAGGATAAATTATCATTCAGCTGGGACCCCCTCTTTGATCCCAGATATAACTTGTCATTGCACAAGGATGAGGAGATAAATCTCCCAGTGCTTTTTCCCTATCCTGAAGAAAAACATCTGCATTCTCTAGATATAAGAAGAGCAGTTCTCATTATCTGGACAGAGCGTTGAGTGTTAGAATGTGATTTTCATTGTCAGTAAATTTTGGACCACTGAAAAAGCAAGCAAAACCTGCAGTGCAGACACAAAGTAGGTGGAGTTAGTCCCTTATCACTTTAGCCTAAAGGGAGGCCAGGTTACCTTACCCTCAAGGAGTTCAGGACAAATCAAATAGGGATATTTTGGTTTCTGTAGCAGAAATGTAAGCAGCCTCCATACTTGAGATATTCATGGCAGCTGCATGCTTCTCCATCCATCTTTATGAAACATTACAGAACAATACAGGTGATAGACTTCAATGATGTATTTGGTTTGAAGGTTCTCTCCTCTACAGAACGAAGGGGGAGTGGGTAATATTTATTAAGTTCTGATAATTCTACTTTCAGTTGTCTTGGTTTGTTTTGCTTGGGTAAATGTCATGTTGCAATGAAAGTGAGTGAGGGGGCAAATCTGGTAATCATTCAATTACTTAGCAACAACTGCATTAATCTGAGTCCCACCCTCACTCTAATCCATTAACTCTCTCTCTCTCTGTCTCTCTCTCTCTCTCCTGCCCTGTTTCTCCAGGCCAACTGGTTTGCCTGAGGCTTATTATTTACATGATACGGTAAGGGAGGGGATTGGACATATAAACAAAAGCTTGTTTTGCCATTGATGGTATCTGGAAGGCATGACTGTCGTGTTGTCCTGAATTAGAGCAAGTGAAGGACTCAGAATAATGCAATTACCATTAAGTAATTAAAGCATTCCCTCATTCCTTGGGCTTGCCTGTATCCTTTTGTGTTTTTCCTTCAAAGAAACATGGGATGATCAGTCACTCTACTTCCCTCAGTTTACATGACATTTTTATAGACCACCAGGTAAAGGTGCGAACAATAAAATAAAACAATGCCATCTTCACTACTTATCGTACGGTGCATTAGGATGCCACTGAGTAACATCCGTGTAAGTAGCAACATCTGCTGTTGTTTCTGTGATGCATTTTGTGGAGAACAAATAATGTATGAGGGGAAACAGATATGAACTTTTGGTTGTAACATTTTTTCAAACAATGCATTTAGCTGCAGTTAAGATGGAAATTCTTAAATATCCAAATCGTGTGAGTCTGGTGTGAAGGTCAGCTTCCAGTTCTGCAGTTCAACCTATTTCACAGCCTACTTTCCT
Source organism: Pleurodeles waltl (assembly GCF_031143425.1). NCBI lineage: Eukaryota > Metazoa > Chordata > Amphibia > Caudata > Salamandridae > Pleurodeles > Pleurodeles waltl. The sequence continues at coordinate 1,896,845,174 of NC_090440.1, forward strand.
TTTCACACCCCCACAGATAATTCAGATTTCAAATAAGCTGCATCTCAATGCACTCGCTGCAAATTAGGGGAAATATTCATAACTCATGAATTGTACTCCATGACAAAGGAATGTGTGTGTCTTATACCAGTGGGGAAGCACCTAGTGGCTGTCTTGGTTAAAGGTTTGGGACCAGTGTCACTTGCTGTTATCCGTTTTGTGAGGACAGATCTCAACCATGCGAGAGAAACTCGGAGATGGCAAACAGTCTTTTAACCTGTAGAAGCTAGTGGTGAGCCTATCAAAGGCTGCAAATGGGGCCTAATGACCAGAGCAACTCGAATTTTAGAACTGGGGAACCAGGTCTGTGTCTTGGCATCGTCTCCAAAGCCTTTGATTCTGGAAAAATTAACTGATAAGCCTGTGCATTTAAAAAAATGGCCTTTGTAATATAATATGGTGCTCATGTAAAGAGCACTAATGCCCTTGGATCAAGTTAGCATGATATAAAAACTGCACACAAAAAAAAGAATTTCTAAAAAAAAGAAGTACATGACTGAGAGTGTGACTGGCTGCTTTAATAGAATTTGAGGGAGGATATTAAATTAACAATATAGGTTTAAGTACATAAGTGCTACTCATATTTATAAAGGGTTTGTGTCACCACTACTTCTGCAAACGTTAGTGTGATTGGGAATCTATTTGATCATGTGGTTTTTGTATTACTGGTACATATGCCTGTAAGACGTATCCACCTCTACTGTTTATGGTATATGATTGCCACATTTTTATAATATTGTTTTTGTTCAGCATTAGACTTCCATTCAGCATTGCTGTTATAACAGATGACCCTCTGGTTTGTTTTAGCCAGGCTCGACTATTGTAACCCACTTTACACAGGTCTAGCTAATGCCCTGGTTAATTAACAGAAGAGGGTTCCAAACTTGCAGTCAGAGTCATATGTGGTAAAAAAAAAACATCACTGTATCTTGCGTTGGTTTACACTGGCTCCCATTGAAACAGAGAATTCAATTTAAGATCTTGTGCTCGATGCTTAGTCTTTTATGGAACAATGAAGTCCCCATTATCATCTTTATGTAACACTTACACTCCGATTTGGCCCTCCGCTAAAGAAAAATTCTGCTATTCTCTACTCCAAAAGTGTAGAAAGCTCAGATTGGCAGAAGATCATTAAAATATGTGGTCCTCCGCTATGGAAAGAACTCCTTATTAAACATTTCATTTGTTTGTTTTATGAAAGTTTTTTAAACATACCCATTTGCAAATTTTGGTTATATTCATGCACTCTGTTATCAGTGTCATTCCTGTGGAGACCAGTGCTAAGATTTTTTTTTAGGTGTACGCTCACACTTCACAGAATAGTGCAGAAAGTATTCTGCCCTTTTTTTCCCCAAAGGCTCAGTACACCACGTACAATACCTTAAATTTGATTTGCTATGCCAATGGAAACTAGTGGAGCTCTTTCATGGCTGGCTTTCCTCATATTCAGGCATTTTCTGGCAGTGTAAGTTTTGATCCCGTGGAGAGTCTGGAACTCCTTCCTTAGTGCTTCTGCGTACACTATAGTTCTGACAGGACCAAACAAGGGCTCATGTGAGCTCAGTTCAAAGCTTTGTCTGAGAAGCAAGAGAACAATTCTGTTGCAGTCTGGTGCTTCTTTTGATGACTATGATTTATTATACAAAACCGGGGCAAAACCACACCCCAAGGATTTTCACTTTGTGTGCTGAGACCAAAGGCACGTTCAGATGCCCGGACTATTGAAAATGGCACTGTTCACTGTGTCCCTAGTAATCAAGATTTTGATTTTGGCTCTTTTCCTCCATCCATTAGGCAGCCTGAGATTCAGTTTCAGGGATCCTGGTTACCCAGCTCAACGTTGTCCTATGTCTCATACATTTGGAACTGCATAGGATGTGGTGAATTTACTTCTAACAAGGGCCGCAAGTTGATGTTTAACTTCAAGAGTTCACAGAGGCATAGCAAGAAGCAGGACAGCTTCTGAGGTGAAAGAATATCCTGCAATTTGATGACTGACTATGCACAATATATGAACGGGGGGAGAGATTTTAGGGCAAGCAAGTGGGAATTCAAAATCTCTACTTTTTCTTACCAAGATCCACAGAAAGTTATGGCACACAATGACCAAAAAAGAACACTCAAAGCCTCCTTGAGAACAAAAAGTTTGAATTTAATAATGAGAAAAACAAATACATCAACTACAAGTTTGAAAACGCAAGAGTTTGAACATGTTAATTTGAAATAATATTAAATATGTTTGAAATAGGTGTGAGATAAGCTACAAAAAAGGATCACAGTAAGAACAGGTGCAAGTGGGCGTGCAACACAACAAATTAAGGTTACCCAACGGTTATGGTTAGGGACAGGCTAAGTGTTAAAGATACATTAGTGGAAGGGGTGCAAGTGAAGGTGAGGGTTTGCCTAAGGTTGGTATTAGAGTGAGGGCAAGGAATCGCAATAGGGTAAAAAAAGGGATTAGAGTTAGAGTTAGAGCTGGGGTAATTCACAGGTTGGATTTAGAGATGAGGGTCTCCCTAGGGTAGGAGGGAGAGATCATCTGTTAGGAAAAAGGTGAAGGTTACATAGTGTAAATTAGGGTCACAGTGTAGGGATAAGGTTTAAGGAAACGGTTAGAAATAGGGTAGAGAAAAGGAGTTACTGGAGTTAATGAAAAGGGACACAGACATTAAAAAAAACTATTTACTTTAAAACCTAATGTTAAATACACAGGTTGTATTTTATTTTGAACTAAATGTTTCAAAACGTTAGTCTCAAGTTCCCTTTCCAAACTAACACTACCGAACATTCCATCTAGATTTAGTCAGTCAATTCTCTAGTTTTTTTGTAGAGATACCTTCCCTTAAAAAAAGAAAACCAGTACATATATATTACAAATTGGAAATCCCAACCAGATTTCATAGGCCGTGGCAGATGTACAAATACAATTGGTCAAAAACTAGGATATTGAGAACATGGGGAATATCTAGGTACATGAATCACAGAAAGTAACCAAGGAGAGTCGAAAAGCATTTTGGGAAAGTTTTGAGCCTCAGTAAAAGAACCAGGGAAGTTAACAAATATTAGGTTACTAAGAGAATGCACAAATATTAGGTTACTAAGAGAATGCGCACTGCAATACTTGGCATGTTCAATGCAAAGTGCATAAGTACTGTACCTGCAGACAATGATGAAAAATTTGACAAGCAGAAGTGAAAGGGCCTGCTGCTCCTCTTCCAGCCCATCGGCCGTTTTCTGCACACACTGCAGCAGCTGGTACCGGAGGACCTGCAGAATGTTATCAGGTAGTAGCGATATTCCAGGAGGTACATCATCCACCCTGCAATGTAAACAGAAGTTTGAAACGGTATCAAACATCATGGCACACGGTGTGATTCTATGTGCAGAACACAAACAGCTTAATGCAGCAAAGGAACACAGTGGGCTGCATTAGGCAGAGCCTCTGCTGTTACATACGTGTCACCCTGCCAAGTCTGCGCTGATGGGGAAGTAGGCGAAATTACAAAGCTAGAGCATATCTTTTACCTGCAAGTTTCTAATGAAGGTTTTGTGACCGTGAATGCAGTCACAAAACAATCACAGTTACCACCTACTTCATTGTGGATGCATGCGAAAACGTTTTTTAAGAGCAGGCAGTGGTCTCATGGACCACTGCCTGCTCTTAAAAAATGAAAAGAAAAGTTTTTGTTTTTCATTTTTAAACGCATCCTGTTTTCCTTTAAGGAAAACGGGCTGCATTTAAAAAACTAAAAGATTGCTTTATTGGAAAGCAATCACAGACATGGTGGTCTGCTGAGCCCAGCAGGCCACCATCCCTGTGATTGTAGTCATTCACAATGGCTCGCAAATTGCAACCTACCTCATGAATATTCATGAGGTAGGTCGATTTGCGAGCCCTTGCGAATCGCAGTATGAAACTCCTGAAGTTTCATACATTCCAATAGCGATTACTTAATTGCGATTCAATAAAAATCGCAATTAGGTAATCACTATTGTGAAAAATGATACATCTGGCCCTAAATGCCTATCTGCGCCTTGTAAGGGAGTTGTCTTTTCTTTCCTTTGTCTATTTCTGGAAACTGAGTGACTTGAGAATGATGTACAGATTGTGATTTTGGGAAATATGCAGTTGTCACAATGGAAACCCTAGCCAAATTCCAGAAGAAGATGTAACCTTGAATCCTGTTATAAAATGAACATTAAAAGTGAAACATTCAAGTCCCCGATGTTTAGGAAGTGCACCACATAGCTCCAGTGATGAATGAGTGTTTATTGTTTTACTGCAGAAGATGATGGAGTTGATGGTTCATCCTGTTTTTTGGGCCACATGCAAATGTTACTCCATGCCTGTGTTTCCATTGCGGAGTAAAAAAATACGCTTTTACACTGTGATTTCACAGCTCTGGCACTCATCACCAGTAGGCTACGCCAGTGGTTCCCAACCTTTTGACTTCTGTGGACCCCCAGTTTATCATTACTGGAACCCACGGACTCCCACTGAATCATTACTGTAATCCAGGGACCCCCAGTGAGTCATTACTAGAAGACAGGGACCCTGGCCTAAAAACTGTTAATCACTTGAAACGCAAAACAATACAAAAAAATACAGAAATAAGAATTCATCAAACACATACACAAATGATAACACATTTTATTTAATTTGCAAACAAATATGAATTAAAAAAATATAAGTTTAATAGGAATGTTGGAGCTTTTCTAAATTCAACTGAAGCCACACAAAGTCCATACTATATTCTGCTTGATGCACCTGCACTGCTCCCAGGAATCAATCTGAGGATATTAATTTAATTTTTACTCTCCAATTTCAAATTCCTTGACATTTACAGTACATATAAAAATTTTCAATTGTACATTTAGCCACTTTATTTATATACACTTTGTGAATCTGTTAATATTATTTAATTTTCTAAGCAGTCGTGGACTCCTAGGGGTCCTCGGACCACATGTTGGGAACCACTGGGCTACACAAAGCAAAGCGTATTTAATGACTGTGGCACTCTGAGGAGGTTGTTGGTTATAAAGTATGTTAGCAGCACTGCTAAATGAAATAGAACTTCAACCTTTTAGTCTAACTTTTAATGTATCGTCCCAAGGGAGGATATGAAATTTCCAGTAGAATAAACTGGATTGATGTCCCTTACCATTGAGTAAATGAGTCACACTTTCCATTGAAAAGGCTTTTTTTGATTTGCCTATAACTTTTGATACAGTGGACAGATTTGCACGAAACGTTGCTCAATCAGCTGTTCCAGCATTTCAAGTTGTGAGCATGGCAAAAACCTTAATAGGGGGTGGTGGATTAGACTGTAGGCGGGGCAAATGTGAGCAATTTCCCATTTTAGCTCCTGCGGGAACTTTGATCTCATCTACAGCCTGAACAGATGAATGTATTTACACCAAGTGTGGCATGGAAGTAGAGCTTTACTCAAAAAGTATGCTTGTTTTGATTTGGTGTAAATCCATTCAGTAGTTTTTGAGATGTTAGTGTTTAGAAAAGATGCTAAGAGGCTTCGAAGGATTAACACCTTTGTACACAGACAATGTGACTGGCTGTTTAAGGGCAAAAAAAAATTTCAGAGCCATAGTGAAAATTGCGAGTTGGCTCGGATTTGTACGCTTTGCTTTGGAGGGCCAACTCCAGAAGGATCCCAGCCCCAATCATGAAAGGACTGGGTTAGTTACTATTAGGATGGTGCACCTTGACGCTGCCTGTCGGTGAAACCCCATGTGATGCCCCAAAAGGGGCAAAGTTGTTGGGAATACTGCCGCATGGGTGTGGAGGGACTGAGGGAGCATGCAGTGACTCTACTCTTCTTAACCCCTTCTGTGCCGTCCTCGGCCTGGAGCTCGGTGGGAGTGCTAGCGCTCCCAGCCCTTCCCCTTCCACCCGACCCCCCCCAAACCCTCCAGTGACGTCTGATGATGTCAGCGTGCGATCGCGCACTGACCTCATCAGAGGCCACCTTTCCATTGCACTGGAATGCTCAGCATTTCTCTTCCGATCATGTGATGGGGGCCTGAGAGGCTTTAAAGCTAAGGAAAGGAATTTCCTTCCCGTTAAAGTCTCTCAGAGCATTTCAGAAGCCGGATCGTGAAGCGATGAGGCTTCTGAAATGTCCACTAGACACTAGCAATTTATTTTAGCAACAGAAACTGGCATAAGGGGAGCGACCCCCTGGGCAAGGGTCGCTCCCCAGGGGAGCAATTTTCGGCCTATTGTTATTAGGCCGATTGGGCCTGAGGGGGGGGGGGTAGAAAACTCTAGACGCCAGGGATAATTTTTTTAAATGTATTTAATTATTTTTAGAGGTGGGGAGCAACCCCTTAGGCAAGGGTCGCTCCCCTAGGGGGCAAATTATGTTTAGGCCATTTCTGCCCCCCTTAGGGGCAGATCAGCCTATTTTTATGAGGCCAATCTGCCCCCAAGGGGGGGCAGAAACCACTAGACACCAGGGAGTTTTTTTTTAAGGTGAATTCACGCAAGGGAAGCGACCCCTTAGGCAAGGGTCGCTTCCCTGGGGAGAGGGGGGGGGGGAATTTATTTTAGGCCATTTCTGCTCTCCTTGGGGGCAGCTCGGTGCATTTCTATTACGCCGATCTGTCCCCGGGGAGGGCAGAAACCACTTAGGCAACAGGGATTGGTGTGTGTGTATGTTTTCTTTAGGGGGGGCAGCCTTTTGGGTAAGGGTCGCTCCCCATGGGGACACATTACTGTTGCCATATGCTTATTTTTGGAAGGCCCATCTGCCCCCAAGGGGGGGCAGAAAGACCACCAGAGACCAGAGAAGTTTTTTTTCCCCAAAATAAGAGGGTGGGGGTATGGCTATACCCCCACCAAAAATAAATTGGGCCAAAGTTGTCCTGCCCACCAGTGGGCAGATGGGGCAATTACCCCTGATCCACACCCCGGGGGCAGAAAGTCTACTAGATGCCAGGGAATAAAAAAAAAAAAAATAGTGGGGTGGTGGCTACCAACCAGTATGCCCCCACCCCAACTGAAGGGGGAAACAGTCTTTCAGCTCTACCCCGCACACAAACATCTTACCCAACGGCAAGCAAGAGGACATTTGATTATTTTGGGTTTTGGTTTTACATTTGGGCCATGAGAGCTTGGCTAACTCTCAAAATCGTCCCACTTGGAATGGTGAGGGCTACACTTTATGGACTTAGGGACGCTGCCATGTAGAAAAATCCACAAGACCTAGACACATCTGAAAACTAAATATCTGGGTGATTCCAGGGTGGTGTGTTTCATATGCCCCCGCACCATTTTCTTACCCACATTGCCCTGCAAACCTCCAACTTTGCTGGAAATCAAACATTTTTCCCACATTTTTGTGATGGAACCTTCCGGAATCTGCAGGAATCCACAAAATTCCTACCACCCAGCACTGTCTCATCTATACCGATAGAAATTCTGCTGCACTTGCCAGCCTAAAAATGTTTTTTTTTTAAACTGCCCTTTTGGACCTGCTTTGGTTCCCCCTCAATTTCAACATGTTTTTGGCTCTTCCCTGTCACATGCACTTGGCCCACCTACACAAATGAGGTATCCATTTTACCGGGAGACTGAGGGGAACGTTTGGTGGTATGAAATTTGTCCCGGTGCAGTGATCCCACACAGAAATGTGGGAAAATGTGATTTTTGTAGCTAAATTTGAGGTTTGCTGAGGATTCTGGTTAAGAAAACATTGGGAGATCCATGGAAGCCACACTTCCCTGGACTCCCTCCGGTGTCTAGTTTTCATAAATGTCTGAGTTTGGTAAGTTTCTCTAGATGGCCTCTGAGCCCAGGACCAAATACTCAGGTGCCCCCTTCCCTCTCTTAAAAAAAAAAAGGTAGTTTTGTAATTAATAATTCTGATGTGTCCACGTAGTGTTTTGGTGCATTTCCTGTTGCGGGCATTAGGCCTACCCACACAAGTGAGGTACCATTTTATCAGGAGATATGGGGGAATGCTGGGTAGAAGGAAGTTTGTGGCTTCGCTCAGATTCCATAACTTTGCAGCCCCAAAATGTGAAGAAAAATATTTTTTGGCCAAATTTTGAGGTTTGCTAAGGATTCTGGCTAACAGAACCTGGTGAGAGGCCCACAAGTTACCCGATCCTAGGTTCTCCTAGGTGTCTAGTTTTCAAAAATGCACAGGGTTGGTAGGTTTTTCTAGGTGCTGGCTGAGCTAGAGACCAAAATCTACAGCTAGGCGCTTTCCAAAAAAACACATCAGTTTTCAATGTAAAAAAATGATGTGTCCATGTTGCGTTTTGGGGCATTTCCTGTCGCGGGCGCTAGGCCTACCAACACAAGTGAAGTACAGTTTTTATCAGGAGACTTGGGGGAATGCTGGGTGGAAGGATATTTGTGGCTCCTCCCAGATTCCAGAACTTTCCAACCCGGTGAGAGCCCTAAAAGTCACCCCATTCTGAATTCCCCTAGGTGTCTAGTTTTCAAAAACATATAGGTATGCTAGGTTTCTGTAGGTGGTGGCTGAGCTAGAAGCCAAATCCACAGCTAGGCACTTTCCAAAAAGTACTTCAGATTTCAGTGTAAAAATGTGATGTGTCCTGCTGCCTTTCCTGTCGCAGGCATTAGGCCTATCCACACAAGTGAGGTACCATTTTTATCAGGAGACTTGGGGGAACACAGAATAGCAGAACACGTTTTATTGTCCCTTGTCTTTCTCTAAATATTTTCCTTCCAAATGTCAGACAGTGTGTAAAAAAGACATCTATTTGAGAAATGCTGTGTAATTCACATGCTAGTATGGGGACCCCAGAATTCAGAGATGTGCAAATAACCACTGCTTGATACCTATTTTTCACTCTTTATATTTCACCAAATGAATTGCTGTATACCCGGTATACAATGAAAACCCATTGCAAGGTGCAGCTTGTTTATTGGCTCTGGGTACCTAGGGTTCTTGATGAATCTACAAGTCCTATGAATCCCCGCAACCAGAAAAGTCCGGGAGACGTAACGGTATATTGCTTTCAAACATCTGCCATAGCTGAAAAAAGTTATAGAAGAAAACGTAGACAGAATGGCTCTTTTTTTTTCACCTCAATTTCAATTTTCTTTTTTTTATTTTAGCATGTTACTTTCCTGTAGGAAAACCTTGTCTACTTTTCAGAAATGTTTGGCTGTCTGGGATCCAGCATTGGTTTCACACCCATTTCTTTCACTAACTGGGAGGAGGCTGAAAGCACAAAACATAGTAAAAATGGGGTATGTCCCAGTAAAGTGCCAAAATTGCGTTGAAAAATGTGGTTTTCTGATTCAAGTCTGACTGTTCTTGAAACCTGGGAAGATGGTGATTTTAGCACCGCAAATCCTTTGTTGATGCCATTTTCAGGGAAAAAAACACATGCTTTCTTCTGCATCCCTTCTTTCCCCTTTTTTTTTTTTTCAAACAAAATTTTAGCTGTATTTTGGCCAATTTCTTGGTCTCCCTCCAGGGGAACCCACAAACTCTGGGCACCTCTAGAATCCCAAGGATGTTGGAAAAAAAAGGATGCAAATTTGGCATGGGTAGCTTATGTGGACAAAAGGTTATGAGGGCCTAAGCGTGAACTACCCCAAATAGCCAAAAAAAAAAGGCACGACACCTGAGGGGAAAACGCCTGGCAGCGAAGGGGTTAAAGAATACTAGAAAGTGTTTTTTCTCTCACAGATTAAACTCGAGGTTGTCCATCAGTATTATATCTAGATTTTGTAGTCACATACACATCACTCTGAATTAACCACAAGGTGGCCCACATGGGTAGATGAAACTTCGTAATAAATAAATGAGAACCATGCAAATCACCAGATACTAGGCCATAAAGCCCTTTATTAGACTGAGGTTAAACAAGAAACACGTATGCACCATGAGCAGAATTCTGTGCTTAATTTGTAAATAAAAACGTGCCGGTGCCCAAAGCTCTCCTTTTAAACATGCGGCGGCTGCTGCAATTAAATGTGCGTGCAGGGGATACTGAGGCAGCGTAATCCTGAAGCCATCTCGGGCCTCTTCAATCCATATACAGCCACTCCCCGCCCCTTCAGCTCACTCTTGCAGCTTTCTGTTTTTCCCCTTTGAGACGCCTTTTCATGTTTCTCTTCCTCCGTCTTTCCATATGAGTCTTTCGCTCGCGCTCAATGCGTGAGGCAGAAAAAAAGTACCAGCCCTCAGGTCTGTAAGATAACTGGAGTTGTGGCAATGGGCTTGGTGATATAGAGGAGGATATCGTCCGCAGCATGAACCCTCTTAGCCATCATTGGGGCTTGGTATAGCAAAGCTATCCATTTTCTAGATTTAGTCCGAAAGCCAAATTTTACCAATTTGTGCTGGAGATAAGGCCAGTGTATTGCATCAAATGCCTTTTTCACATCCAATGGAAGAAAAACATAGGTCTCCTCCCTATCTCATTCTTACGCCAATCAATAGTGCAGCCTACCTAAATTAAGTTTGTAGACCTGCCAGGCATGGAGTCTGACTGGTCTGTGTATTAACAGAACCACAACTTTAAGTAGCCTGGTGGCAAGGATTGTAGATAGTATTTTAGCTTCCATTTTTAACAGTGAGATTGGGCGATATGACTCCCAACTCTTTTCAAGCCTGCTCTCCGTATGTATCACTGTGATGGGAGCGAATTGGAGATCAGGTGATAATGCCCCTGTCCCTACTGTCTCTGAACAGGTTAATGAGATGGAGCCCCAATACACCAGCATATCTCTTAAAGAACTCAGTCGGGAACTCATTGGGCCCTGGGATCTTCCCTGCACTAAGCCTCGCAATGGCAGCCTGGTCCTTGGGAACATCGATATCCCTTTCTACTTCCATTCGGTCCTTGGGAAAAAGCACTGGGTAACCACTGTATCCCTAATGTATTCAGCATCTGGCAGTGGGTGCACCCTGTAAAACGCTGCAAAGGTCTGGTGAACTCCTCAACTATAAGTGTGTCAGTCGTGTGTGTCTCCTCCTCTTTCTCTTGCTCAACCATGACAGCAATTTTCCTGACTTGTCCCCAGTGTCATATAAGCAGTGGGAAGTGGCTAGCATGCGCTGCCTTGCCTCTCGCTGTGCCATATCTCAGTATTCGGTGCACAGCACCCCAATTTTGCTGAGGACCTAAGGATCTGTCAGATTCTGAGTGAGATCCTTCAGGTGCCACAAATGGCGCTCCACCTCTGCCACCTTGCGCCATTTTTTCCTCGCAATTATGTTTTGGGCTCTGTCCCTAAGAACCGCTTTATACGCTGCTGTAGTTGGACTCTTGCTCTAGGCAAGACTGCTGGTTTAAGGATGACAGTACTTATGTTTGTAGGCGACTATGCCAATCCTAGACTAAAACGCAACTGGCATCCCAACCCTTCCGGCTCACAAGCAGTACCTCACCAATACTCTAAATAGTCAAAGGTAATCTGTGGCAGCCTTTACGCACGGACTCAAAAACATGACATCTCAGGGAGCTTTGTGGTTAAACGGAGAGTACCCCTTTCTGACATTAACAAAAAGTCTCATTCACACACAGGAAATGAAGAAGATGCAGTAAAGTTTCAATAATATTTATTTCATCAAAACTGCAATCTACGATACGTTGCATGGGCTGCAATGATTAAGATGATGAACAGTGCAAGAAACAGAATGGAAAAGATGAGTCATTATTACAAAGACCCCCACCATCTTGCAAAATTACTCGATATCATGAAGTGTGTGATATGTCCTAATACCCTAGTCTGTAGGCCTAACCTCTAACCCAGAATCAAGCTAGGTATGTTAAACCTCAATCTGCCAATGCCATGTCCATGAGAAGAGCCCCTAACCCTCGTTACCTTGGAATGAGGTCTCAAGCTCAGACTCCGCAGGAGCACGAAGACTGGGTCTGTGTCAAGGCGACGTGCCGCATCGATAGCAGTGATGGCATCTGGTCGGAATCCCTCTGCCTATCTGATAAAGTGAGGAGTATATATACAGATCTGCCTGGACCCCTGACGTGGGTTAGTTTCCAAACAATAGATAACAAGGCGTGCTTGGGACGGTAATTAGTATAAACAATTCCCTCGAAAGAGTGAAGAGGGAAGGTACCTAATGCGGACACCTTCAGTTTGTTTGTATTTGTTGCCTGATCTTGACACCTTAGCACGATGGCACTGATAAGGAAAATCAAAACATGGGCCTAAGTCAAAACAAGGCAGCCATCTTAAAAGAATTAATTAAATAAATGTGCAAAAACAGAGCAGGCTAAGTAGGGTAAAAGTCACTAGGTGACGGGGCACGAGTCTGCAAGCCAATGGCTAAGCTAACTCCTGCATCCCTATTAAAACAAATTAGGATTCACCACAACGCCTCCCAAAGCATTAAAGCCAACTCCACCAACCCCTAATTTTTGGTAAAATAAAGCTCCTTGTCTGTTTGGAGCTCTTGGGCCACTTCTTCATCCCTCAAGTCCCATGCATTCAGTTTCCATCTTGTACCTCTCACTCATCGCTGTCTACCCACCGAGACCCAGAGACAGAAATGTTTGGATAGGCCCCACGCCAGGCATTCGGCCTAGAACACCATGCCAACCTCCCAATTTTTTCGACTTTAAACCAATTTCTAAGATTGTATCAAGAATTGCTGATATGTCGTGAACAAGCATAGTAGGAGCATCCAGTCGTGTCATAAAATGCAGTCCTATTATTAAAGGAAAGGCTAGATTTTACTAAAGACTCAAAAGCGATTATCCCACCTCCTAATACAAAATGGTTTCCCTTTGTGTTTCAGCACCTCCTTCTCAATCATTTCATTGAAAGAAGCCGCTTTCTCCTTCAGATATGTTTCCACCCGTTTTCAACTTCAAACTTGATCACCACTCCTTTCTCAAGATTCAAATGACCTAAAGCTTCAAAACTATTTCAGCAAATTAATTAATCAAACATTCTCAAGACTTGTTTATCTGACTGCTACCTTTTTGTATTGTTATTTATTCTGTTTAACTGACCTCACCTCTTCTGCAAGAAAAGAGGACTCAGTCTCCCCACCTCCCCAGAGGCCTCCCCCATCAAACACCCCAACAAACACCTCACCACACCCTTAATGAACTCCATCGACTCCGGAGCACCCACCGATCCATGCCCCCACAACCTCTTCAACCTAGGAACTGACAAGATCAGCCACCAGCTTACCACCATCCTCAATGCATCCATCTCCACAGCCACCTTTCCTGATGCATGGAAACACGCAGAGATCAGACATCTCCTCAAAAGACGGAACACCGGAAGAGAAACAACCTGCTAGACCCCTCTCAATCAGGATCTACCCACAGTACTGAGACTGTCCTGATTGCCCCCACAGACGCCATTCGCACTCTACTTGACAAAGGAGAAACAGCTGCCCTGATCCTCCTTGACCTCGCCTCAGCCTATGACACCGTCTCTCACAGCATGCTAATCAAGAGACACCACATTGGAATCAGAGAAGACACACTTAGATGGACATCACCACTCCTCGGGGATGGATGCAGAGAACCTGCGCGCCTCCCTTCATCTCACAACCCAAAAGCACCATCTGTGGCGTACACCAAGGCTCATCGCTCTGCCCCACCCTCTTCAACATCTACATGAAACCCCTAGCAGACATCATCAGAACCCGTGATATCAACATCATATCCTGCGTTGATGACACCCAGCTCATCCACTCTCTCTCAGCAGACCCAACAACATCAAAAAGAAACCTTCACAACTGCATCAAGAATGTTGCAGCCTGGATGAAGGACAACTCCCTGAAGCTCAACACGGACAAGTCTGAAGTGCCAATCTTTGGCAACCATACCTTCTTATGGAATGACACATGGTGGCCCGCCGAACTCGGACCTACCCCCAACACCAAAAGACCACGCTCGCAACCTCAGCACCATCCTGGACAGAAAAATCACAATGAAGCGACAGATCAACACAGACTCCTCGGCTTGCTTCCACACACTCTGCTTGCTCCGAAGAATCGTCGAATGGCTACCCACAAACACCAGAAAAACAGTAATGCAAGCCCTAATCACTAGCCGTCTGGACTACACCAACCCACTGTAGGCAGGAAACACCACTAAACTAAAGTTGTGGTTTTGTTCTCAAACTCGAAGGCATCCAAGCACTGCAGAAATTAGTTTTTTATGTGAAAGTGTCAGAATCAGGCAAAGAAACGAAAGAGGATGCAGAAGATGACAAAGTCAACCAAAACACAGAGCTCTCACCATTTAGGTTCAGAAAATAGTTCAACTGTTCCTGCGTACCACTGCTGACAGGATCCCAACCAAGGGCAATCAGGCAGACTTTTGTTAAACCAATAATTTTAGCACGCTCCATAATTACGAATGCCAAAACAGAGAAGGCTTCTTGTGCAATGGATGAGAGAGGTTTTGCTAAAAAGAATCTGAGGGTAAGTGGAAAGAATATTGGAAAAACCATAGTGCTAGGCTTCGAGGAAGGGCAGTTATTCTTTTTATACTTTCTCTGCAGTCAATCATCAAATGCATTAGAGTGGAAGGTTCTGTGATAGAACGGGTGGGCCTATCAAAACAGCACTTTTTTACTATTTATTCTGGCTTGACAATGCAGATGTCTGCAAGACCTACTATTACAAATTAGTTAAAAGGGAATTAATCCTCTCTCACCGCATACAGTTCGATGTATCATATTGCTTCCTATGGAATGCTTGCATTATCATGTGGACTGCTTGCATTACCATGTGTGAGGGATTATTTTCCTTCTGAAAATACAATGAATCCTCATCACACAATACATTATTTAAATTATTTATCTCACAGATGCACTGTATACACAAAGCAATCTCTTAGTTTTTTCCCTGGTGCAGACTATTTTTTAAATATAATCAGCACTCAAAGAATAAGCCAGATTTATTGACTGAGTGGATGCTTGTTCCCCATTCCGTTAACTGATAGTGAAATTGATTATTTTCCCTATATTTATATAGGTACAAACATTTGTGCATGCGTAAAACTATAAGCTTTAATTACGTCCTGGATTTAAATGCATGAACACCTGGGGTATATATATCTGTGGTGGAGTCTGAAGGACTTAATTTGTCTTGGTTCAGTTCATCAGTAAACGCTCGTCTTCATTTGTGGCATTCTCCCCACCTTTTCATTATGGTCCTGTAAGTAATTTTGGGTTTGACCCCATCATTCCTTAAGAGGACAAAATAAATGCCAGTGCAGGAAGGTAACTAATAATTAATGCACTTCTCACTTCTGGTAGGTGACCTTCTTCCTGTTCGATGGCAGTGTATGCACTGTTGAACCTGCCTGATAAGATAGGAGCACCACAGGATCACTGCACATTCAGGTCCATTCCACTGCTCGACCTGGATAGAATGAAGTCTAAATCCAATCCACTGCTCCATAAGGACACAATAAAGTTGTGACCTGGGAAACCCCACTTTGTCGGTGTCCTCGTGGAAGTAAGGCATCTTCCAAAAGGTTCCTCTTTTGTTTACCTGAGATGACCCTGGAAGTGAAGGAAGAGAGCTTTCAACTGATCTTTGTTCTTTTCCTATGTCATTGGTCATGAAAACTGTTGAATGCCACCAAGGACACTGGTATGCTCCAATGAAGGTTTGACGGGAAGCTAAATCACCTTTTTCTGCCTTTTTATGTTGTTTTCTGACTGCCTCAATAGTGGGCGAACTGGGTGTCCTAATTTAAAAGATATCAGCAGATTGTCAATGGACATTTTTTTGTAGTTTTTCTAAAACACTTTTGTAGAAATGCTGCACCTTTGTTTATTCTCTACCCAGTCGCATTACACTTCTGAACCCTGAAACAGTGAATGCAAATGGAATGTTTGATGTAGTACAGACAGCTGAAGACAGGTTGTAATAGTGCGGAAATACGTTACTCTGGGGTAACTTTGTAATACTGTGAGGGAACAAGAATACTATGGTCGTGCAGTTCCCTCCCTCCATTATCATGAGAACATTCACACAGCAGGGATCTGTTTCTTTAAGTAAATAGAAGCCCAAGAGTATGTGCACCCCCATCTGCGATCAGTCACTCATCCTGCCCGCCTGTTTACAAAGCCTGAGCAGGCATGTATAGACCAAGAGAAAGAGGCTGGTGGGTGATTCTGGCTCCAAAAGGTCAGTATGGTGAGCATTATGTACAACAAACAAGTCCACCAAAGAGAAGGTCTAGCCAAACTGGTTTTCAATTGAGGTGGATCGAACTGAGCCAAAACCAAACTATCAGTTCTCCACAATTAGTGATGGTGTGTTTATGAATAAAAACAAGATTGCTAGGTGAAGGTATTAAAGCACAGACTTGGGTGATGGTGGGGATGATGGGATTGAAGAAGCCCTCACCAACCTATCATATAGTGACTGAGGGGGGGCTGGTAATGTAGGACGTGGAACTTCAGAGCTCTGGGGAACCGGCTCTCACCGAACCATCCAGCTGTAGTGTTGCCCTCCACGTGGACTCTGCCCAACACATAAGGGCAGAGAGGTCCACGAGGGAGTAAAATAACGACGAAGCAGACGCGGCCGTCGAGGGGGCCGCAACAGAGGAGACACTGGTTTCCACGTGTTGCTAAGCAGGCCACTGCTGCTGACACTGTGGTGCCATTCCCCTCCTAGGCCCCTCCCCTCGCTTGTTGAGCGCAGTCACTTGGGACTGGCCTGCCCCCCACCCCCACGCGGGGACAGCAGGGCCTGGAGAAGCGGCCTGCATGAGGAGTGAATCTGGAGCCTGCTGAGGGAGGAGCCAAATCAGGGGGCCCGCAGACTGACAGGGGAGCCCTGATTGCCTCCCCCCCAATGCACTGCGGGACCTTGACGGAGACAGTGATGTCCTGGGGCCCCAGCAGGAGGACAGAGTTCAGATTAAAAGGTCAAGGGGGCCCAGACAGCCAACTGGCCCTGAAACTACTTGAGCACGGATACTGCCTTTGGCACCAGGCCTAGAGACCATCTGGGGAGCCGCCCTACCCAGTGCAGTGTGCCGTGGGTTGGGTGCCTGGCTGGCACGGCCACAGCTTGATAAACCTGGCTGGCACGGCCACAGCTTGATAAACGAGGCAAAAACTAAAACGCCTATGCGACTAATCTTGAGAGTGGAGAAAACGCACCCAACAAGCAACGAGTAGTGACTGCACGATGATTGCAGGCTGCCTGCAGCCCTCAGAAGGAGCCGCCTTGCAAAAATAGTTATGTACCACATTTTGTGCTGGTCAGACACTGCTGAGCTTTTTAACTATGGGGAAGGCTAAAAAAAAAGCGGGAAGTGACGGTGGAGGATCGGATGAGTGGCTACCAGAAGTCTGATATGGACGCACAGGGGGCCCACCTGCGCCTGGAAAGCATGCTCCCTACTCCCACGCTTCAAGATGTGATGCAAGCAATCGCGGTGTCTCGAGAAGCTCTAAAGCAGAAGATAGACGCCCTGAGCACGGACATGGGACTACTCCGAGATGATAATAGACTCCTGGCGGAATGCGTGATCGCGACAGAAAGGGAACAGTCAGAGACAACTCTGGCGGTAACGGAGGCCAACAGCAGGCTAACTGATATGGAACAGCGGCTGAAGGCCCTACAAGCCAGAGCAGAAGATGCTGAAAATAAAGCCCGCCACAATAACATTCAAATAGTGGGCCTACTGGAGAAAATTGAGTAAACTGACCTTGTGGGGTACCTGGAGAAGTGGATAGCTCAAGAACTAATCCCAGAGGGGCTGTCCCCATTCTTTGCCTTTGAAAGGGTGCACTGGGTGCCGGCCCGAGCTCCCCCTCCGGGTTCATCACCACGCACAGTCGTGGCAAAATTGCTACACTTTCGAGATCATGACCTTATACTACCACAAGCTTGTCAAAATGACAACTTGATGATTGAAAACCTGTTGAAAGTGTTTTCGAAGGTAGTGCGGAGACAGCGGGCAGCCTTCAGCATGGTGAAAAAAAGGTTGCATGACTTAACGGTGGACTATTCAATGTAGTACCCTGCCCGGTTCCGAGTGATCATCCCAGTAGGGGTTCAGTTCTTCAACACTCCCCAGGAGGCTTGGGCATAGGCGTAATTCCAGCCCGGACCGGGCCCTGGAGCGGATCGCGGGCTGGAAAGAGGAGGCGCCGTGCACGATCCCAGAGGAGGGGGGTACGGCGATGGCGATGGCTGGCTCCCCCAAGGCGAAAGAAGTCCAACAAGGAAAACTGTGGCCAGTTGAAGAAGTGGCCCCCATGAGTGGGAAGGCATCTGGGGGTCGTGCACAGCCGCCGCCTGCCGCCATCATTACCTCAGACTCGGACACTGACTGGAGCATTTCGCTTCCCTCTAATGAGGGCCTACCTGTGGTGACTCCCTGCTCGGCTGACGATCTGATTTGACCTAGCATATACTGTTTATGAGTGCAGTTGTATGAGGCCGGCTGGGGAGCCGTACACGAAATAGGTACTCCTTGGCGGGCCGAGCAAGTCTTTTTCTACTGCTTCATATGTGTCCCTGTGATAGGGGGCTACACGATGATTTGAGTAAGAAATGTTTGAAGCTGGTTGGGGGCTGGATTTCCTGGAGGTCGAATGTTGCCTGGATACCCCCTGTAAAGTTGTATACTGTGACTGAACTGCTGTTTCTTTTGCTGTTTGGACGGGGTGGGGGTGCTGTTTCTTCCTGCCCTGGGGAGTGAGAGTTAGATTGTTACTTGCTTAGATTCTGTGAGGGTTCAATGGAAGTTACCGCTGGTGTGGCATCGTTCGACTACATATGTTGGGCTGAGGGGTGGGTCTATGTGTGAGCTCCAGTGGCTTGCGGAGGACAATGTCCTCTTCCCAATCCAAATGGCTCGTCCCCCATGGCGTATAAACACAACTACATTATTATCTCCTGGAAAGTCAGGGGCATACGTACACTAGCTAAGCGATACAAGGTCTTCACATACCGATAGACGGGGAGTGGACATTGCCTTCCTGCGGGAAATGCACATGACTACCAAAGAGGGTAAGGCCTTTTTGAAACGATGGCGGGGACAACTATATTACACTAAGTTTTCGGCTTATGCGCGGGCGTCCACATTTTGATCAGGGCGAGCCTACCCTTTTCCCTAGTGCACGCGGAGGGAAGGTATGTCGCAGTGATGGGCACACTAGATGGGCAGGACGCCTCCCTGGTTAACATTTATAGCCCCAATATTCTCTTCTGTGAACAACTGACAGCGCGCTTGCCACATGTATTAATGAGCAGGGTAATTTTGGGGGGTGATTTTAATTGCTTCCTTGACCCCGAGATGGATCGTTCTCACCCCCCCTTGCTGGACTCACCTGCACTTAGGGTCACAAAGGCGTTGCTAGAGTGGCAGGAACACTGGGGGCTTCGGGACAGCTGGCGCCTACTTCACCCCTTGGAAAGGGACTACTCTTTTTCTTGAGCATCCATGAGCTGCACGTCCACCTAGATTTCTTTCTTTGCTCCCCAGATATCCACATCAAAGTAACAGGGGCCTAGTTCCTCGCTTACACACTGTCTGCCCATAATCCAGTGTTGCTTAGGCTATCCTGGGGAAAGTCGCTTGCGCCGATCCCGGGCTAGTGCTTGAACCGAGAGATCCTGGAAGATCCCCCCTTTCGAGAAAAAACACGACAGCAGATTGTGCGTTATTTTGCCAGGATTGAGGGCACGGCCTCAATTGTCAAACAGAATGGGAAAAGTTCAAGGTGGTGACTAGGGGGCATTGTATTTTGGAGAAAGTTGGGGTTTGCTCCACCTTGCTCAAGGACATCGAAGATGCGGAAGCCCACCTTCACTCTTTAGAATTAGATAGACCAGGACACCCAGACCCGGAACCCCGAATGCAGGAGGTCAGGGTGCGAGTGGTGGAAACCACAGACCAGCTATGCTCATTTGACTATAATGCTTACGTGGCGCAACAACATAGTGAAGGGGACCGCGCAGGGAGGCTGTTGGCTTGGCTTGCGAACCCAGGGAGGAGGGGCTCTCCAATAGTGCAAATAAGCTCGTACACTGGGTCCCTGCTGGAAACACAAGACAAAATAAATGCCTACTTCTCTGCCTTTTACCGCACCTTGTACAGTAGTAGACCTTTTAGCTGACCCCAATCAGCGACTTAGCTTTCTACAAGACATCACAACCCCGCACTTGAGCCGAGATCAGGCAGTAACTCTGGGGGGGGGGGGGGGGGGGAGGTGGGGGAGGTGTGACATCACAGTGCCCAGAGTACTATAGGCCTTTAAAAGAATGGCCCGAGGTAAAGTTCCACGATGGAATGGCCAACCAATCAAATTTTATAGCACTTAGCCCTGAGACTTGTGACAATGTTCAACGAGGCATATGCAGTAGATCACCTCCCACTAACTAGAAGAGAAGCAATAATTATCCCATTGCTCAAACCTGAGAAAGAGATGTCAGACGTCGGAGCATACCGGCCGCTGTCTATGTTGAATGTAGACTATGAGATCCAGAGTGGAATTCTAGCCTCCTGACTTCTCCCCTTTATGCCCAAGCTAATTCACCCTGATCAGTCTGGGTTCATTCCCAAACGCAGCACAGCACCTAATATCAGACGTCTTCTGTCCATAGTAGCAGATACCTCCTATGACCGGCCCAGTGCTGCTATACTATCTGCAGATATTGAAAAGGCATTTGATAGCCTCGAATGGGCATACCTCTATGAATTCATGACCCGTATGGGACTTCGGCAGAGGTTTGTGGCTTGGATGAAGCTCCTATATACTAACCCCACAGCCAGAGTGAACACTGGGCAGACCATATCAGGGGGTTTTAGGGTGGAGCGGGGTACGAGGCAGGGATGCTCCTTATCCCCCTTACTGTTCGCCACAGCCATGGAGCCCCTGGCGGCATTAGCCCGGACCAGAGCTCACTTTGAGGGACGTCAGGCGGTGGGAGTTGTGCAGCGCATTGCATTGTACGCTGACGACCTGCTATTATTTTTGTAAGATACGAGACGTGACCTGCGGGGAGCGCAAGCCCTGTTGAACCGGTGCTAGGACTTAAAGTGAATTGGTCCAAAACAAAATTGCTTTCTATTGAGGAAAATGAGGCCCCAGTAGACTTGCCCAGAGATCTGGAGGTGTAATCCCGCTGCTTACAATACTTGGAGGTTAGGGTGTACCGATCTGTCCAGGACACATTTGAGGGTAACTACGGGCTGGGCATTTGCAACTTGAAGGCATCTATTTCCTTCTGGCAGACTCTGCCCATATCGGTGACGGGCAGAATTGCCTTCCAGAAAATGGTTGCACTGCCATGGCTAATGTACCTCTTCGTAATGCTCCCTCTGTGGGTACCCCAATCCTATTTCAAAGAATTAACATCACTTAGTACAGCATTTATATGGGGTGGAGGGTGACGTCGAGTGGCATGGGCGGCACTTTGAGGCCCGGTGCGGTGGGGAGGTCTAGCGGCTCCGGACTGCGAGTTGTACTACTTGGCGGCGCAGCTGCAATGGCTTGCTAAATGGTTGACGCATAGGAGACAGCAGGAGGGGTACACTGGCATGTTTGTTCCCACATACAGGGTGCTGCTTGGTTTGGTCCTGAGAGTTGAGATCCCCGCTGGACTGAACCTACAGTCCTTTACGGCCATGCGAAAATACTGGAGAGCAGTCATGAAAAAATTGGGTATTCAATGGCCATATTTCCCAGAGCTCCCACTTTCAGTCTTGCCACTACTGAAGGGTGACGGAATTGGAATGGTCTGGGGACATGGACTGCAGCAGGGGTAACTAAGATGGGTGACCTGTTCCGGGATGGGAAACTAATCCCTTCGAGACGTTTAATCTTCCAGGTGGGCAATTCCTGAACCATGGGGCAGCACCGACAATCATACATAGGTATTGGGGAATGGGAGATGGCCCGAACTCATGCGTGCTGTTCCTACATCCTGCAGGCAGCCGCAACAGTGATCAAAGTTGCCTGTCTATACCAACACTCACAAGCTGAGACTCTCAGGCCCAACGAAACACTATGCAACAAATGGGAGGCAGATTTGGGGACCACCATATCAGACGCAGCATAGGAAGGAATACTGGACAGGATGCCCAGAACCTCCAGAAATGCTAGGTTTCAGCTCATTAACTTTTATATCCCTCACAGAGCATATTTGCACCCAGAAAGGATTAATAGATACTTCCACACACAAGGAGTGGCTTGCTACCGCTGTGGAGAGGTGGGGGCATCCTTCATGCACATGATGTGGTCATGTCCTGCTCTTAATCAATATTGGACAAAGGTCATACAGCGCCTTGCCGATATTATTGAAAAACCTATTTCACTTGAACCCTCTCACTGTTTGCTGCACTAGTATCCACACACTGCCAAGAACAAAATCACCATTAGATTTCAAGACCTGGGCTTATTATTAGCTAAGAGGGAAATCACAAGAAAATGGAAGCACCCTACAAGCCCCTCCTTTCCATACTGGGTAAAGGAGCTGGAGAAGTGGGCTGAATGTGAAGGGACCCTTCTGCGAAGAGAGGCACATAAGGGAATAGGCACGCTAGATGGCGCGCAGGTTTGGTAATCAATAGTCCTGTCACTGAAAACCCCCCCAGAGGATTAAGATTGTGTTGAAAGGACCTGACTGAGAGCCCACAAGGGGAAAACCCAATGGACACCCGTCCGCTGCACTGCTCACCGACACGGGTTTAAAAGACACACTGATTCTATTAACACGCCACACCAGCAGGGGGAGAGGGGCAGGTAGTGAAAAAGGGCTAGTTGTTCCACCACCATCAGTGATTAATTCTTTATGCAAGGTTACTAGCATTGCACACTGACATAATAGATGCTAAACTGTGGCTTCACTCTTGCTAGCCTGGGCTACGCTAGCCAAATGCGGATACTCAAGTTCTGTATTGGGCGTAGGGGGCACTTCGTTGTAAGCTTGTACGATGTTTTGTAAAATACAATTAAATTGGTTAGAAAAAATATATATATAGTGAGTGGCAAATGTGAGTATCATAAATTCTAAGAAATGCACCAGCTATGCAATTAGCACCTTGGTGAATATACTTGGTGAATATACTTGGTGCTTAGTTCAACCTGATGGGGTGCTGTCTGCCTCAAACATACCATATGTGGACCAGATCGGGATATGGAAGTAGGCCTCTCTATGATCCACAGTGCTGAGCAAAACTATGAGGTTTAGGGCTATGTGTATTTTGGCAGTGAATTATCCTGAACATCTCTTTGGGCAAACATAGACTGAAAGGGTGAGATCTAAAACTGTGCAAAGTCCACCATCTTCCGCTCTACCATCAAGCACTGCAAGTATAAACATTGTTCTGTTCATCACCACAAAAGTGAGAAGATCCCTTTCCTGTCAAGGGGCGCTCCAGTATTTTATTCTACCTACCTTCGTTAATATTGGATGTAGTGTGTAGGGAAGCTAATCCATGCCGGAAAGGCCCAGAACCACCTCTGATGTGTCAACAAGCCCATTGATGTTCAGCATGTTTACACTGTGAGGTCAACATTCATCTGTCAGCCCTCAAACTCCTCTTTTGGGGGGAGCTGCAGAGACCAGACCCTTAAACCGTTCTGTCCTTTTGAATCAGATGGTTACAAGCCACCAGTATATCTGTAATGCCCTGACAGTTGGAAGGACACATTCTTCTAAAATATTTCCTCATGAAGTCCAGAACCGTACACTCATTACCTGGAGCAGTAGATGCCAGGGATGTCAGATATGTACCTTTGCTAGTGAGTAGTAATACCATATGCAACAGTCCTGGAGGGATCGGACATTAAACAAATTTAAATACTCTAAATATGAAGGGCCTTTGTTCATTTCCATGGGACACAAAGATGCTCAGAACCAAGGAACTGCTAGGCAATGTCTTGACTGCGTTCATATAGTACTCTTCCTTGCCCTCCTGATACTTGCTCAACACACCTAGCCTGTATCAGGGGCTAAGACCTGCATACCTCCATTAGAGGAGCCCAGAACTGGAGGATCGGTGGTGTACATCATTGGCCACAAACAGGGCTACAGACCCTGAAGAATTAATAAAACTTACTTCACATCTGAAGAAGGCAAAGCGGGTTCTTAGATCAAAGGCAGCAACGGCACGAAATCTGCAAGGGTGGTAGATACCACACAGGCAGTTAATGTGCCACCATCTCCAGCTTCATAATGAGCTCCTAGAAGAAGATACCAATGCCTAGGTAGACTCGTCACAAAGGTCTCAAAGGTATTTAATTACGCTACATGCCCTAGTAGCTACACCAGCAATAGAGGAATGCTCCAGTGGGAAGAACAAAAATAAGCCAGACTGATCCAAACATAATCTGTGATCTATCGATGGTCATAGCAGATCAATATCCACTGAGCCTGACATGTGCGTATTTGGCCTCAACATACACCATGCCAGAAAATGTTAACTGCAGATGTCCCTCATGGATAGCTTTACTCAGGATTCAGACAGAAAGACATTTAATGAGCCCTCCTTGGAAGTCTGAGATCCCCTGCCCCAGGGTATCTGCTGTCAGCTGCATACTCTGCAGGCCTCTACTGGCCTGGTCTCCAAAGATGTACAACTACATGGGTTAGGGGAAGTGTATAATTTGTTCACCAAAGAGGCTCACAGAAACTATCAGATTTATTATGCCCAAAGAGATATGCAACCATGAAGAGGGGGCGTAGAGTTTATGAGCCTTGGGTTATCTTCAGAACTGTTGTTGCTGTTAGAATCCTTCTTGCTGTGCAACCCTGAAGACCTTTTAAGGTGCTTTTCTAGTACGGGCACTGAAAACCATAAAACTCAATACCTCTCCCTCTCTGATGGTGTTGACTGACAGAATAATTTAGATGGCTGCCCAGTAAAAGGTTAGACCAACCACACGGTGACATATCAATTTGGAACCGGAATTCTGACCTTTGGGGCTTTCCATTGAATAAAACCGCTTGCAAAGCTTTTTGGAGCAAACGCATTATGACTGTTGAACAGTACAGCTGGGCAACTTTGAACTCACTGTAATGCATGACAATATACATGAAAGAAACCCTCAGGAGAAGACAAGACTCCTTGGAATCTGTCGACCTGCATACAGAAGCAGAGGTCCTATAGAGGATCAAATTTCAAGATGTACAGCTACTGAAGTAGAGAACAAGGTGCTGGATTCTGAGGCACCTTGGACACTACTTGTGGGAGTCTGCTTCAAACAAATGTGATCCACAAAAACCACAGACTCCTGACAATGAGTCCCAGGATTCAAGAAGCATACAGAAGGTGATGTGAGAGAGTGGGAAGACATTTAAGAACCTGCACTTCAAAACCCCAAGAAACAGAAGAGCTACAATGTTCTCCATGAAACACATCTATTAAGAATTTGCACAGTGGGATAAGACACCTGATAGATAACAGCATGGTGACTCAGACTCCTTAGGAGATGGCTGGCTCTATCCTAATATATGGCACCCAGAGATGTGGGAATTAAAAGAACAGGAAGGAGACATCAATAGAGGCAGCAAGAGGAAATGTAGTGATTAGAGTTAATCGTGAATCCCGTCCCTGCCAGTAGAAAATATGCTTCCTATTTGCAAATGCAAGGTAAACTCAGGGTGTAAAAACAAAACGTGATACCAACTATATAATCAATTTTGGTATATTTTAGACTGCCTCTTGTAGGCCACTGAGAAGGGACAGTTTGAGATCTCTGTGTGTTGTCATTATAGAGGCATTTAGTTGAGGGCAGATATATATACATAGTAGGTTATGGAGGGATCTGTCTGTCAAACCTTATCACCAACACTTATCTACCTAGTGTGTCACAGGAAAATCGACTGACCACCTTCGGCAGACGGCTTTGGAGGAGGATCATCACCACTCTGGATCAATGGCCACATCCTGCATAGTAGACCCTGCTATATCTATATCTAGCCAGGAAAATAGAATTGGTTCCTATAAGGTAACTTTCCTGACGCATCAAAACCTGGGGGCATATGTGTGGAAGAACTGAGGACCACCCCACATTTTATGAGGTCCAAGAGACCATTCATGTTCCATGGCTGGGCAATTAATTTAGTCATAGTGGTTTATGGGGGAGATAGTGTAAGAGGTAAGGAAGCGTATTGCGAGTTTTCATGGTTTCTGAAGGGTTCCTTTCGGTCATACCTATCCTACAGCATGGTAGGGTGGATCTTTGCATAAAGGAACAGTGTTTAATGTAAGGTGTGCCTAAAGAGCTAAGTACAAAAAAAAAACCTAACAGTTTAACCAAGTCAATCTCCCCCAACTCCCTCCCAATACCTCCCCCCGTAGAAGCATCTATGACTCAAACATGGTCCCCCAACACGTAAGTAGGTGACAAGACAAAACCCAATCCTAGAGTCTCCAGCTCAAGGTCCTGGCCTCCAAGGGTTAAAGTAAGGGTAAGTTGGTGCTGGTATGCAAACATGATGTAAAACAAATGGAACATGTGCAGTCGCTCCGCCGTATGTAATTATTGGCCAGAATCATCGGAGAGCAAGACCTTCCCAGTGGTACTGGTCTCCGATGGAACCAGCGCAACAGATCCCTCCTTCTCCACATTTAATGTAGCTGGTGACTCCTGGCAACCTTGACGTCCCCTTCGGAACCTCTTCCTGTGCCAGAAACCTCCGTGACTAAATTCAGCAGTTCCCTCAGTTGTCACGCTCAGAGTAGCCAGGTCACCGTGGTGGTGGGTTTGGGTGTAACGGGCACTGTTCCATCAGCCACCACCAAGCCTTGTCTGGGGTGTCAAAGAACTACGATTTGCCCTAGTGGATTACTCGCAGATGTGATGGAAAAAGGAGCATGTATGGAAGTGCCACTGCTCAAAGATTTTTTTTTAACATGATCATATGATTTCCTTTGCGCTTGAACATGTCTAGCGTATGCCGTGAATATTATTATGCATGTGGATTGATTCACAAGTTGCCCCTTTGCCTTCGCACCATGCAGGATAGTGTCCGTGACATTGTAGTTCAGGATCTTGGTGATCATAACGCAAGGCGGAGCTCCCAGAGGGGGTCTCTAGACCAGGGACCTGTGTGCACGTTCAACGATAAACCAGGTAGATGGCAAGCTGTTGTAAAACTAGGATTAAATCTATTGTTTTAGGAACACTTCAGGTGTTGATCCCTCTTCCCCCTTGGGGAACCAGACAAAACAGAGGTTGCTTCTGCGGGTTCTATTTTCGGCATCATCTCCTCGGTCAGGAAGGATGTTTGAATTAGAGGTCAGACAGGACACCAGATAAAGAGACACACCCTATTTAGAGTGAGGCAGACCGTTAGCTTTCTGTTCACAGCACCCCCATTAACTCTGTTGATGAAAAGCTTACGCTGATGGACTGATGTGTCATCAGACCACCTGCCCTATTAGGGCTGATAGTCTGATGTCCCTTTTTTAGGCATACAATGCCAATAAAACCTGGTGATGATGAACAGACAAATTAAAATAAAGACACCACATCCAAGGGATAAAAATCGCTCTTGGTGTGGGTGTCATTAGTTATTTGTTTTTTCAAAAACAAACTGACACTTCAAGGGTTTGTTTTTGCAAAAACTCAAAGTTTGGTGGATGGCTGTTCACCAAACATTTGGTACCTTCAGAGGAACCGCTATGACAGCAGTTCCTCTGTGGGTAAAATGATCAACACTTGGCCGACTAATCTCTAAGTGTGGGGGTCTTCTGGTCTGTCAGGGTGGACATGTAATTCTAGACAGCACCAATGCCACTAGGAATCTGCAGCACAGCGAATACCTAAACTGTATTTGAAAAGGACCAGGAGAGGGGAAAAGAGAAGACTGTATAGTGGAACAATGGCAGCAAGAAGGGCAAAGAATGGAGCATCAAAGAAACCTGTCATCACAGCACTCTGCTGTGAGGGAAGAGCAACCTAAAAAGGGTGGGCAGGGTGCTCCAGAGAGGAAACAATTCAGCATCTCCTGGCCTAGTGCCAGGAGTTTTCAGGAAGCAAAGGCAAGCAGAAGGTGGAACCAAGTTCAAGTGAGCAAGCAAGCTTGTGGCCATCAGATGATGAAGCCCTTGGTGAGATTTCTTATGTGAAATCCAAAACTCACTTGGTAACATATTCTGATGATACTGATACTGCATATTCAGCAAAGCAGACCTTTGTAACGGATGATTGAGAAACATGAACATTTGTGAACACAAGTGCAGAAAATCAGGTGACTTTCATAACCGATCATGGAGTTCTTTTACTTTTATTTGTTTATGTAGAAAAGCACCAAAAGCATATTAATCTGTGCATACAGATATGAAAGGGAGAATTATTTTAAAGGAAAATATGACTACGCCAATTCATAATTTGCATTCTGTTGTATGCTAGGAACAGATGTATTATCATAACTTAATGCCCTCTGATCACAGAGTTACTATTCCATTACAAGAAAGCTGAAGGACACTAAAGTCTTTTTATGGCCTTCACTGTTCAATATGGGCTGAGCGTCCTTATTCTTTTAATGAGCCAAGATAACGTACCTTGCCAGTGCAGTAGCATAACAATAAAAACATTACATCGAGGCAATAATCAGCTAAATCATTAATGCTGGCATGGGGATCACATACTAGACCCATACTTTTCTCGGTTTTATAAGAGAAGACAGATTTACATAGTACAAAGGTGATATGGGAAATACATGCGTACATAGACAGACAGTTGGACTTACATATGATGCCTTGTGGTGATAGCGGTGATTACATCGCCAAACTCACAAGTGTGAAATAAAGAAACCCATCAAATGATTGAACAGGGTTTTAAGCAATCTGTCGGCAATTAGCAAGTAATGAGTACCCCTAATTGCACAAAGAAAAAATCCTTATTACAAAATTTAGATTTTTTGCTCCCACACTTTATATATTCTACTACTATTAACTTATTTAGTTTACGTACTACAGAAATTCTCTATCAACCCCACTACAAAGCTGACATAGATGCATATATATTACAATAACAATCTCACTAAACAGTTTGTATAGCCTTTAGCTACTGGCTCCTCGCCTGAGTAAAACTAGCATTGTCTGAAAGCCAAGATATATATTTTTACTGTAAAATAACACATTGCACCAGTAATCCCGGACACTGAAGGGGAGTACTTATGGTGAGGCTAAGTACACTTTGCAATACCAGAATACCATCAATCACAGTCAGGTAAGACAATAGTTGAAGTGGACTGCCCTGTGCCCCATGATGTATGCTGTAGTCGGTGGAAGCAAAATGTGAATGACACTACAGCACACCAATGGATGAAAAGGGCTGACTGAATGCCCTGTTACTATGTATTATGTACCTATTTTATTAAGAACAAAGGGGGTTATTCCAACTTTGGAGGAAGTGGTAATCCGTCCCAAAAGTGACGGTAAAGTGACGGATATACCACCAGCCGTATTACGAGTCCATTATATCCTATGGAACTCGTAATACGGCTGGTGGTAAATCTGTCACATTTGGGACGGATTACCACCTCCTCCAAAGTTGGAATAACCCCCAAAGTGTCTTGGCTAATACAAGACCTAAAATGAGACACAAATGCGAATGTAGAAAGAACTCAGGACTTAAGCTTCACCCTATGTAAATAGTACTCTAACACACTCTGTGTACTTATAAACCCTAAGTAACTTTACAAAGTTATCACAGGGATGGGGCGGAGAAAATAGCCTAGTGACTCCAAAATAGCAATTCAACATAAAATCATTTGCTCCCTATTAAAAATGCACAAATATATCATTAGTCTTGGGATCAGTTCTCTCGCTGGCCGGAATCTGTCGTTTCTCATCTGACCAGGGAGTTACTTGACAAACATCTGCAGCTTGGGGATTTACTTCAAAGAACATTTTTTGCAAAAGGCTGTCATTAACAATTCACAATGGCAATAATATGAAATGCAATAGCATACACCTTTATCACTAATAGACAGCAGGCTTACTGATGGAACTGACACGTGCAGCTACAGTTATCTCATTTTATGTGTAAAGAATCCATACTACACATGCCCTCATAAAGAGTGGTGGTATTCCACTAGAAGCAGTAACTCCAGGAGGATCCCTGCAATTCACCATTGCAACTCACCTGGTTTCTCTTGGCCCAGAATAAACGGGTCCACAAATTCCAGACCTGGTAATCCTAGCTCCACAATCACGGACCTGATCATTCCAGGTCCACAGACACTAGGCTCGATTACACCAGTTGAAGGTGTGTACCTGGTGAAACGGTTGCAGGGGCTGCAGGAAGGAACACAGCCTACCAATGCCTACCTCTGTAGCACCATGGGAGAAGCATACAACACTCTCTACTGTCAGGGGCCTGGACCCCGACCCCTTCTTACCCTCTTCCCATCAACTCCCCATCAATGCAGAGGCAGGGAAGCCCAAGGCACTGGCATAGCAAGAGGATGCGTGAAATTCCTCTTCCTCTCTCACCCTCCCACGGATTAAGAACAGCCTCAGGACAAGAGCAAAGTCTAGGGCTGTATGCACCCCCGGAACCCCTCATCTACCTAACCCACATTATGAGGTGGGGGCTCATAACACTCCTCTATGATTCTGAATCTGTACCCAAAGCACCAACTGTCACCACCAGGCCCCACTGGCCCTCCCACTGACATCTCCGACTGCTCTGAACAAGTGGAAATTGACAGCCGATTTGTCTTGGGAATCGGGAAAAATGTAGTAGAAAAGTATTGGGCGAAAGCATCCAGTTTAGATGAATGTATGGTAATCCACAGTAGCGGGGAGAACATGGCGGGCTGCGGAGTTCACGCAGCGCGCTAGAGTGCTTCCGGTTCCGGTTCCTAGGGGGCGCGGCAGGACGCGGCTGCCCAGCGGATTGCGGCTGTAGGCACACGGATGTGCGCGCCGCTTTTGTTGGAGTCGGAGGCAGACTGGAGGGCAGCGGGGGCTGTCTGGTGGCGCCTGGCCGCGCTGGAGCTGCGCCGGGCCCGGAAAGGCGTGGCGCGAATTCCCCTTCGGGGCAATAGCGGCAGTAGTAGCTGCAGCAGCGGAACGGGTGGAGCAGCAGCCGAGAACTTGCGGCAAGGAGTACAATTTAAAGAAAATTTGGAGAAGGGAGCCAGGAGAAAAACGGTGAGGCAGTGTGGGGGTGGGGTGGGTGATTTCCCTTCCCCCCCGCTTTTCTTAACAAGAGTGGAGGGGACTGATCAGTGGCTTCGGGACAATTTGGCTGCGACTGCCGAGGAGAAGGGAGACAAGGGGGGGTCAGCCAAAAAAAATCCGAAATCTAAATCTGGGGAAGGAGGAAGGATTGCGGTGAGGAAGGTGGGGGAAAGCAAGCTTAAGGGGAGAGATAAGTTGACGCCCTCCCTAAGGTCTTTTTTTAAAGTGAGACCAGAGGTAATTAAGCTAACCCCTGGGCAGGCCAGAGTGGCAATGGAGGTTACCACCAGGCAGTCGGATAATGTTGCCGGTGAGGGCAGGGGGTGGGCGAGGCCCCCCCCGCCACTGCCAGGAGAAGAACGGATGGCCCAAGTGCAAGTTCAGATCCCAAATGCTATGCCCGCAGAGGTTCAAGACTCCGCGCCTAAGTCGGTAGCTGTGGAACCCCCTCAAGCCGTTTCTGTTATCTCACCTTCACTGAGTTCTTCGTTGGAGGCGTTAATTTTGTCTATTTCTGAGGATGTAAAAAAAGGTTTTGCGAACTCAGAAGTAAATCAAGGGGAGATAAGAGAGGTTTGTGCTAATTTAGAAAAGAAAATTGATGGCGTAATGGAAAGAACACAGGCCCTGGAAGAAGCGATGGGGGGTATGAAGGAGGAATTGGCACAGCATAAGGGTGAGATCGATGCACTGAAGGGGAGCGAACAGGCATTAAAAAACAGGGTTGAGCAGCTGGAAAATTATTCAAGAAGAAATAATTAAAAACTTTTGAAAGTGCCTGAAGGTATAGAAGCGAACGATCTTAAGGCCTTTGTAGTATCACTAATTAAATCAGCGGTGGATCTGGAGGAGACTGAGGAGGAAATCGGGAAGGAAATTCAGAGAATCCATCGAGACCCCTTTAAGCTGCGAATGAACAGTAGTAGACCTCGGAAAATTTTTATAAACTTTTTGTCATACCAGATGAAAGAAAAGATTTTATCTAGAGCACTGAAACAAAAGTCTCTAAGAGTGAATGATATTGTTTTTGAGATCAGGTCTGATCTATCCAGGGTTACTATGGATAGGCAGTGGGAACTGGGGAAACGTTTGGAGATTTTCAAATCTTTGGGGGTCTCAGCCCAGTTGAAATTCCCAGCCTTCCTCAGGGTCATGTATAATAACAAAATGTATAATATCAGAGACATAAGTGAGGCGGATGAATTATTGGTAGTGGTCAAAAATGGGCAGTCCACTGAATAAGGTTGCGTTTAATGTTTAAATTCTCCCAGGAACACGGGGGCGCTCTAAAATTTGGATCATTATGGTCCTTAGTCGGGGGGGGTTTTCCACGGGTGGGGTATGGGGGGAAGGGGACGGGGAGAGGGGGGTAGGTTTAGGGTTGGGGAGGGAGAGTGGGAAAAAAGTTAAAAGTAGTGCCTCTTTCAACCCAGTTATCTGTTACCTAAGATTGATTGATAGCTAGTAGGGAGAAAAGGCAGGGGGTGCAGAACATATCTTGGCAAATCCTTTCATGGAATGTTAATGGCTTGAGGGTGCGAGGAAGAAGGGAACGAATATTACAGTATCTGCAGGATTCTACGGTGCAAATTTTAGTTTTGCAGGAAACACATTTAACAAAGGCGGAGTGCATTAACATAATACAAAAGCTGAGATGGGTTCAAATATTTTCATGTACAGAACACAACTATCATAATAAAGGGGTGGCAATCTTAGTTAAACATTCACAGTAGGGGGGTGTGGCAATTTTGGAATCTAGATCAGATATAGCAGGGCGATGGGTGATAGTTAAAATACAATTTGGGGGTCGTAATCTGGTCTTAGCAGGTTACTATGGCCCCAACTGCGATGATATAGAATCTTTAAAGCATCTCTTTTCTCAGCTTCTTGAATTTTCTGACCCGGTTATTTTGATGGGTGATTTTAATGTGGTGTTAGACAATGAGCTGGATAGGCATAACTGCAAATCACGAGGCACGCCTAAGTCGCAACAATATTTAAGGAGGATGATGAAGGAATTTGGCCTGTGCGATATTTGGAGACAAAGGGTGGGGAATAGCAGGGATTTTTCTTTTTTTAATAAGAAATATAGACATGCCTCTCGAATCGATTATTTTTTATTAGATACACGTCTGAGAGAGGAGGTGAAGAATATAGCGTATCTACCCTCGCATTTATCAGATCACTCTGCGGTGGTGTTAAATATGAGTTTTCGGCAGACAAGTTTCAGTAATCGGTGGACGATTGATCGGTCCTTGTTATTAGATCAGGAGGTGTTGTTAAAGCTGCGTAAGGAATCAGATTTTTTTTCAGTAGTATGGGACACATTTAAAGCGGTTATTCGCGGGGAGTTATTCGCGGGGAGATAAGGAGTAGTTCCATCCAGAAACATAAACGGCAGAGAGACGAGATTTATGCGCTAGAGCAGGAAATGCGAAAACATAAAGTCGAAATAATAGAAGCAGGGGAGACTGAGGCTTTGAGGGCCAGCTTGGATGGGTTGAGAAGCCAGTTGGAGAAGATACTACAGGGAAGAATTCAAAGGAAATGGGAGGCAAGCAAATTGGCTCATTTTGAATATGGGGAAAATGCGGGGAAATTGTTAGCCTGGAAAGGCAAAACAGATCGTGTTAGGAACTACATCAAGGAGGTTGAAATTGAGCACTCAGGAGAAAAAAGAACGGATGAGGCGGCAATAGAATCGGCTTTTCGAAACTTTTTTTCACAATTGTATTCGGAGGGGTTAGAGGTGGATGAACGTATGGTAACGGATTGGATGGGGGCTGATATATCCATAGCTTTATCGTTGCAGGAGAGGGAAGCATTGAATGCTCCAATAACGGCTGAGGAAATTAGGAGAACCTTGACTAGTAGTAAGTCGGGGACGGCGCCGGGCCCGGATGGTATCCCAGTGGAAGTTTATAAGGTATTAGGGGACTCAATTATCCCAGTATTGACTGAGGTGTTTGGGGGGATCCTGGAATCTGGTAATGACATTCCTCTTTCATGGAATGAGGCGGTGATCTCTTTAATTTTGAAACCGGATAAAAATCCAGCGAAATGTGCTTCTTACAGGCCTATATCATTGCTGAACAGCGATTATAAATTGCTAGCTAAGATTCTAGCGGATAGGTTGAGTAAGATAGCGAATAATTTACTGCACCCGGATCAGAAAGGCTTTTCTAAAGGCAGATATCTGCATGAATTAACTTTTGAACTGATCGGGGCAATAGATATGGCTACAACGTTTGGGTCGCCACTGGCAATTATTATCTTAGATGCAATGAAAGCCTTCGACCAAGTAAATTGGAACTTTTTGAAATCGGTCTTGAGGTGGGCCAACTTAGGATCCAAGTTTTGTGGGGTTATTGACCGGATCTATACATCACCTAGTGCCAGGATTCTGGTGAATGGGAAACTTACGGACCCCATTACAATTTCAAGAGGTACTAGGCAGGGTTGCCCCCTGTCGCCTGTATTGTTTAATCTGTATATTGAGCCGTTTGCTAGAAAAATCAGACAAAATCCTCTTATCTCGTCCTTTAGCTGCAATGGCTGGGAAAAGAAAATCTCTTTATATGCAGACGACTTACTGATATATACTAATAACCTGCCTTTAGCTTTTAACACAGTTAAAGATCTTGCCGAACAATTTGTAAGGATATCAGGGTATCGGATTAATGTGGGGAAAACAGAAACTATGCAGTGGAATATGGAAGTAGGGCCAATATCAAACAAGCAGGAAATACGGTACCTGGGCATTTTAGTGACCCAAAATTTGAAGGACTTAGTGGAAAGGAATGCAAGAAAGTTATTAGTGGAATGTAAAGCTATGCTACAAAAGTGGGCATATCTCCCTTTGACGATTCTCAGGAGGATAAATTTAATTAAGATGTTTATTCTGCCCAAATGGAATTTTGTGTTTTCAGCTATACCTTTGGCAGTGCATAAGGGATACCTGGATAAAATGCAGCAAGCAATAAGTAGTTTTATTTGGAATTCAAAGGGGCCGAGGATATCATGGAAACAATTATGCAGAAGAAGGGAAAAGGGAGGACTGACTCTACCTGATTTGACATATTATGCGTGGGCTTTCTTGTTTAAAAACTCAAGGATGTTGTTTCTGTCCCCAGACGGTTCAGCAGTGGGCAGAATGTATAAGGCAATGGTTTTATCTGTGAAAGGGGCCTTAAAGTCTTTTCTATTCAAATTCGGCGACCCTAAATTTTTCAAAAAAGGTAAACTAAAAGTACTGCAAGGAATGGCAAGGAGCTGGTATCAGCTGAGACGACGGTTGGGTGTACACTATTACAGCTATCAGGCCCCTATCTGGGATTCCCCGGGCACCCCAAAATGCTGTCAAGATATCCTAGCATTACCACTCAAAAGGCAGGTGTGGAAAGGTGGGGTGAGCTTGCGCGAGAGGGTACTTTACTTTTTTGGGATGAATTGGTAAGAATAACGGATGGATCTCTGTCCAGGTTAAAATATCTACATATAAGAGAGTGGGAAAAAGAAATTAAGGGGGGATTGGGAGTGTTAAATGCTTTGGAGGATTCTTTTTTAGATCTGGCGGACTCAGCACCTGTGAAGAGGTTGGCGGTTTGGTATTGGGAAATATTAGAAACTCTTGATGAGAGTTTTGTCCTACCAAACAAGTTATGGGGCAAGGCGATGACAGGCGACAAGATTGGGTCATGGTGGAAGAAGTTGTTTGTGACTCTGTATGAAGTAGTGAAGCCTGCCCCATTAAGGAAAAAC
Source organism: Pleurodeles waltl (assembly GCF_031143425.1). NCBI lineage: Eukaryota > Metazoa > Chordata > Amphibia > Caudata > Salamandridae > Pleurodeles > Pleurodeles waltl. The sequence goes on from NC_090440.1 coordinate 1,896,881,093, forward strand.
CATCTTTATACTCTACACAGAGCGTATATATCTCCGGCAAAACTTGCCAAGTTTAAGAAGGGGGAGGTGATTAAATGTCCGAAATGTGGCGGGCCAGGAGCAACGGATATACATATGTTCTGGGATTGCCCCGCTATTCGGTTGTTTTGGGAGGAGGTTTTCAGGGCAATATCATCTATGCTAGGCTGGAAAATTAATGTATCACTCCCACTGATTATATTTGGGCAGCTTCAGGATGAGGGTATATGGAGCAGGGTGAATAAAGCTAATCGCACATTTTTGTTTTATGTAATTGTGCTGGGCCGGAACGAAATCTGCAAAAATTGGATGAAGGAGCACCCTCCGAGCTATACAGATTGGCTTAATGCAGCTCTTCGTGCGGCGAATATGGATCTAAATGTGCAGGGCTCTAAGAGAAACGTAGAACTGTGGTCATCATTATTAAAATGGGAGGGAGTAGTTTGAATCTGTTTTCCTGTTAATATCTGCTACTTTGTGACTATGTGATATTGGGTTGGTTATTTTCTCTCTTTAGTCCAATGATTAGCCACCGTTTGATGCTCCTGCAGGTTTGCCTAGGCAGACCGGGAGATACAAAGGTGCATCCCTTGACTTGAGTCTCTCTTCTTAGTCAGAGGGTGAGAAGGTTACAGGAACTAAGAGGTGGCTCCGTAAGCGGGGTTGAATGAGGACAAAAAAAAAAAAAAAAAAGAAAGCATCCAGTTTAGGGGATTCTGGTCGTCCAGTAATACTGCATCAAATTTTGGAAAACTTTTAATGAAGGCCCAGGGCTGATTTCTGAACAAACAGGTAAACATTTTAATTAACATACTTCATTTCTAAATCTACCTGTTTTTTAAACACCTTTTTCAGTTTTTGCTCCTTGAAAGGCAGGTGAAATGATTAAAAATCATTAAAAGAAAACTAATAAGAAATCAATATCAGATAATGTAACATTGCATGGTAAATAAAGTAGGAATTGCTGTGAGCATTAAGGTAACTGGCAGAAAATAAAATAAAAAAATATTGAAGCATGCCCTTTAATATATTAGACCTATCATTTAAGGCATTTTGTTCCTCTAAAAGTACAGTGGAACGAGAGCCCATTTGACTTCAGCCCTGTACGTTTTACCCTATTTCCTAATGTTTGTTTTGAAAGTTTACAATTATGTCGGGGAATTTTATCCAAAAATGAAAGTCTAAGAAATCTACTGCAGTCGTAAATGGCGTCACTCTTAAAAACCAACCGCATGCTTCTTTTTTTCCTACACATTATTCTCCCGATACCATTATCAAAACAAAATTATGAATGCATTATTTCTCTTACCTAGTAGGCATTGTTTCAAAGTCCACATCCAGGAATTGCTCATAGCTGCACACAAAGCTGTCCAACCACAGCTTCAAGTAATCTGGGTCTCGCTACAGAAAATATAAATAAAAAAGCAGCGTTCAGCATTTTATGGTGCAATAGTTCCTTGTATTCAGCATAAGTGAGTGCGCAATGTAAAACAACAATTTTCATTGGCTAAATGGGCTTAAGTCCCCTTACGTGCACTACAGTCACGACTAACTCATTAGATGTCAGGTTAAAACAGGGTTACAGTTCCTAGACCTTGTCAGAAAAGGGAACGGATCAGAAAAGTGTCAGAGTGTTTGGTTCATAGTCTGTGCAAAGCAAATTTATTTGATACCTGGAGCACACAAGAAGGTTACTGCAAAAGAACAAAACCAACATTATAAACAGGCGACACAACATATATCTTGTAGCAGTCCAGTAATAGTAGATTTTGTTTCTTTGCCCTGGAAGACTAAAAAATAATCATTGTCAACTCTGCCTGCTACACATGAAGGTCTTCTCCATAAAAAAACACCCTTAAATGAGCTGGATAAAGTAGAGATGCTTGAGCCAGCAAAGTTATGAGGTCTTACTGAAAGTCAGAGTTTCTTCTACTTAGAAATTGTGCTTCGGAAACATAGCAATGCTTCCACCTTGTGTAGTACCTTTCATTGCTTCACTGCCCATAGCGTGATTTTGATCCCCGTCCACATCCCGGGAGTTCACCACACAAAACTAACAGCTCAGTACCATAAAGATTTTCTTAATCCATGCTGGTATGAGTTCCACCTGAAGATCCCTCAAGGTAACGCCTCCAGAACACTTCAAGAGACCAGAAGTGAACCATAGCAAGCAGACCAAGATAAAGCCACCCCCAGAAGTGCTTTTCTTTGGAAGGTGGGGGCAGGGGTAAGAGAGAGAGAGAGAGAGAGTGTGTGTGTGATTGTGAGAGAGAGAGAGAGAGAGAGAGAGAGAGAGAGAGACAGAGAGAGAGAGAGAGAGAACTGGGAGCTTCCATGGAATGTGTGTTTCTACTTGCTCGAGAAGTTCCTGTCTTTAGCACCAAATAAATGTAGGAGTCACCTACAAAACAATGAATGGAGCCAGCTGAGGCCCCCTTACCTAAGATAGCAGCGGGCCATAAAGTTCTCATTCACAGCTCTCATTACTACGCTGCTATCATTTATTGTTAACCTGGGTATAAAGGGGCCTTTTTTCTTTTCTTGGTGAGCTGCAGTGAATCTACAGAAGAACGAGCCAATTCTGCTCCTACATTTGATGTTTTAAGGAATAGCAAATTTGTAATAAACATTTTTATGAAAAGGATGGTTGTCTCCATACAGTTTCTGTTTTTCTTCGTAACACTGATCTTTACATTAAAAGTATAAATGCTTTCTTTAGGCAGTTTTACAGCCAATATTCTTTTTTGTTTTTATCTATTTCGCAAATTAACAAGAAAAAAATATATAAATCTGAATAATCAGTTTGATAGAGGACAATCACAGAATACTGACAGATAAATACAAACTGTACACATATATATATATATATATATATATGTATATTCACTGGAAAAAAACAAAGGTTACAGGGACGTTATAGTTAGGAAATAGAGAGACGGAATTTTAAAAAACGCATAGAAATTCACTTAAAAAAACAAAGGTTACAGGGAGGTTATTGTTAGGTTCAAATTGTACTTGTACAAAACTTTACAAATTCACCAGTTATATTTATATTTATAGTTATTTCAAATAACTATAACTCGTGCCCTAAGGTAACCCGCGACCTCAGCATTCACAGATTTTTTATGAATAATTTTACAATAAATGTTACAGTGATATTATCAATTATGTTATAAAAGATGTTGTGATTGCTGTAATCTCGGGGTAATTAGCAGTTTATGGCATGGGTGAAAGTTATAGTTACCATAAAACATGAGTTATAGTTACTTGAAATAACTGTAACTGGTGAATTTCTATGGTTTTGTATGAGTAAATTCAGAACCTAACTATAACATCCCTGTAACCTTTGTTTTGTTCAGTGAATTTCCATATATATATATTTTTTTAACAAAGTAATTTTCATTGCTATACGTTAATCCAACCACTGCCACCCAAGGCATTTAGCCGTGTGCAGTGGTGGGTGACTGCAGGGCCTGGCTCCCAACCCCTATAACCACCCAACCTTGCTGCACAAACGGTCTTTAGCCGTGTTCTGTGGGGATTTGCAGCAGGGCCTTAAAACCACCCAACCCTGAGGGAGAGACAAAGTGAGAGATTAAGAGAGAGTGAGAGATTTAGAGAGAGATCTGACAGAGAGAAATTGAGAGAGAGATTGAGAGATAGAGTTTCTTTAGGCTTTGATGAATGTTATACTTAGAATTAGATATTTCTGGACAAATTGAAAAGATAAATGTTTTGTCAATTAAAAAGAGTGAGATAACCTTTCAGTATGTAGCTAAAATATTTATAGTTGAAAAGAAACTAAAGGAGGAAATGACCACAGATTTACCAAGACTGGAATCCTTAACCTTCAGTGTGCATGTCTGAGACCTTAACAACTAGGCCTGAGGGGCACCTTACTCAGGCAGAGGTGTGGAATTCCTATAGCACGATGCCCAGGATATACTGTTTGAGGGCAAAGACATTAATATTTCATGTTTACGTTGTCCTTGGGACAAGTAGGCCCAAAACCCTGCAGCACAAACCCTTTAGCTGCCAGTTTACAGTACCACGTTAACAGAAGGGTCTGTACTTGAGGTAATATTTGTGTCCATATGTTTAAGCTGTTCAAACCTGTATTTATGGTTCATGAATGCAAAGTCCTTATTATAAGGATGAGTGCTGTGAATAAATGTTGTAAGCTCGAACTGCACTATTGACTGTGGTACCAGTAAAAACAAAAAAGTGAACACATGTTTGCACAGTGTAACAATAAGGGGCTACATTTAAAACGCCCAGAATGCTCTCTGATGAAATGCAAATATTTGCAGAAGCTTGAAAGCAAGATTGATGATTCTTTGCTTTCAAAATAGACTGTTCACAAAAATACTAAGAAAAAATGTTTTGCTGAGCTACTGTTAAATTTTAAGTACCATTTCTTTGAAGGATCATTTAGTAAAATGTATTGATGCATGCCAGTATTTCCCAAAAATATTCACAAAGGAAATTCAGTCTACCCGTTTCAACAAGACTATGGGAAACATGAAAATAAATAAGCACTGTCAAAGCCATCTCTGACATTATTGGTCAGTAACTGGTTTTGTCAATTTGTGTCTTGTTTTTATATGGCTTTTGTAACCACTGTAACAGGCATTGGCAAAAAAGCTAAAATATTTTTTTGTCTAAAAAAGCGCACATTAACACAGTAGTTCCTGGCATTGAACAAAATTACTTTGTATTCCGATGTGCTCCTTGTGAATGAGCTGATTGCTATCACTCACAGTGAAACCTGTCGATAGATGGACAGAGAGAGAGAGATAGAAGTTTAATAAAAACAAAAGGTCTTGGTTAATGCCAGACCTAATTAGTGGCCCAGTTCTTAAAGAAAGTCACAAACATTTACTCCTGGTATATGTCTTTGCATTAGTGCAGATTAATGTATTCCATGAACTCACACATATTTAAAGAAGTAGACCAGAAAATTGTACTACTAGAAAGTATTTGTGGGCTGTATTTTAGCACAAGAAAATATGCATGTGTAGGTTTACTCATGTGAAAATCTATTGAGCGTATACAGGTTCACTTTCCCTCCAACCACTTTTTTCCCAACCATGGAAGAAGCTTTACTTCTGCCCTTATCAGAAGTAAATTTCCAAACATACAAACTAGTAGGGTTCCACAGACTTAAAAGTTGATTTCAACCTTTGAACTACTGCTTACTGCAACCTCCAGCCCCAGTATGTAGATCTGCGGAAAATGGGAAATAAGTAAAATTGCTAGTATTAAAGCCCTACTTAGTATTAGCCCTGGCATAATCTGAGATGCTATTGTCAGAGCTATTATTAATGAGATAGTTGCTTCATTTTTTGCCATGCTACATGGCACCAAAAGGACAAGTAGATTATTTTACATGACAAGAAGATTTATGAAGCAACCTGTTCCATGGACAAGTAGATATTTTATTAGTTTTCACACACCTGGTACTGTGCAGTGTCCAGACTTAGTTATGCCATTCAACCCACCGATTTTGAGGGGAAAAAGACTTCACTGTTCCATCATTAGGAACGTTTAAACTCTAGAAAATAAACAGGCACACTGTCACATGATACTAGGAGTTGCTTAAAAAAGCAGCTCCCTGCTTGCGGGAGCAATGTTTTCACCTGTTTCACTGCACGCATATTTGCCTGCAGGGAAACAGATGAAAACTCTGCTTTCTGCAAGCAGAAGCTGTTTAGCATATCCTGCTTGCAGAAAGCAGGGTATTTGCTCGGACTTGGCAGGAGCTGTCCATGCTCCTACTAAGTGAGAGCAAACAGATAGGTGCCGGGGGTGGGCAACTCGGGACATAGCATGAGACAGCCCTGGGGGGTTGCAGTCCTCAGGACCATCATTGGCTCCTCATGAAGTAGCCCCGGGGAGGTGGTGATCCCAAGCGCTGCGGGGGTCCATTACGGACCCCCTTCATTCTTTTATTGTGGCCCGAGGGAGGTGGCGGTCCTCAGGGCTGCCACGCGCCCACACTCTATTTGGTTTCAGACCCCGGGAGGTGGTGTTCGCTGGGGCTGTAGTGGGGAGGAGGCTCTTAAGCAGAGTCCCAAGATGTCTACCCACAATTCCTGGTTGAAGTATTGGCAGCCAATCAGAACTCTGCACTACCCTGCACGAGCTTGTTATTATTCACAAAACCTTTGCGCCTTTTGATATCCATATTTCTTTTTTGTTTAATATCTCAAAAACTACTGAATGGATTTACACCAAAGAACAAAAAGCACCCTTTCTGGGCCATGAGCTACCCTTCTGCCAAATTTGGTGTAACTCCGTCCAGTGGTTCGGGCTGTAGTCGTATCTAAAATCCCTATGGGAATTATATTGGGAAATACACTTTTTTGAACCCTCCCACCTTTTTCTCTGCCCCCGCTTGATGGATGAACCCAAAACTCCCCTTGTACAACAAGATTATCAGGAACATTTTCTTGGGAACATTTAGTGAAGATTCATCAAACGGCACCAAAGATATGGGCAAGTCAAAAAACGCTTTTTTAATGGACACTTGGTTCTAACTATAACTACCTATTGGCGACCTCCAGTAGCTAATATATATATGTATATATAAATATATATCCTGCACTTTCATCCTGTCAAGGCAGCATAGGATACACAGAACAACTACAAAGCGCCATATATACTGAAAAGCATGCTATCAGTTGGGTACTTAGTAACATGCTATCATTAGCACTCATTAGCACTCGCAGCACCAACATCATCTTCATCTGACTACATTGCTGGAGGGATAACCAAGAATGTTTAGGCTAGATGTAGTTAACTGCAATGTACTAGGTACTTATCACACTATATTAGGTGTAAGATCCATTCATAGATTCTTCATTTCATTTCATCACAATACGACGGTGAGCTAACAACAGTGCCAAAGCTGTTTATTTTCTGCTTGATACTGGCTTCTCCATAACACAACAGTGCTAGCAATGGAGATGTCTATATAATATCACACATTATTCTGTATTGTATTGTACTGAATTGCACTGCAACATTTATATACTGCTTAGTACCCCCATGTTGCACCGTGTGGTTGGAAAGGTGTTGTTTTAGTTTTTGACACTATGTAAGAAGTTTTTCCATGTAGTGTGCGATGGCAACTGAGGTGTAGGTATTGTGTTATGGGACGCTGCGCATAGTAGTGTGGTGGATGAAGAGGTGTGAGCGACAGGCAGAAAGCTCATGGTTTTTAATAAGCTGGCAGATTTGAGCAGCTCTGCTCTTTGAGGTATTTTTCATGATCATAGTCCACTTAGCTAGCTACTGTACTGGGCTGTCCAATCAGAGGTATTTTTGTGTAGGCACTGGTTAGAGAAGGAAATGGTGGAGAGATCTGCTGAGATGGGCTTTGTCACTATTATCCCATATCCGATTGTCATTGTGAGATGTAAAGAAACAGTTATACTATGCAGCAAGTTGGGACTGTCAATGGAGGACTAGATAAGAGTCCTCCAACTGGCCAACAGTATGAGACAGCTGTCTTCCCTTATTCCATGCTTGTTCAGTTGGAGACGCCTGATTCATGGGCTAGTGTAGTACTTGGTGATGGACAAAAGCCACAGCAGTAATGTGAATACCAGCAGTAACGTCAATACCAGATATGTCTCATGTGAGTGTAAGAGGATTAGGAGGTATGTGCTATTATGCAGCCTGCATGAACTACAAATGGCTGCCAACCACTGACAGTTAAGGTATTATTCTTATTGCAGGCCATAAGAGTTATATATGAATTGACCTTACTACCCAGGCCAGGTGTAGATCTGCCTTTCATATCTAACCTTGATGTAGACAGAATTATGCTGGTTGTGCTGCTCCATATGTATATGTGCCTGTATCACCACCCAACCACATGTATGTGTCACGATGCAACTTCCATTTTCCTCCTTTTTTAAATGCTTACTTTAACATTCCAAGATGGTGGTGCCAGTTTTAGAGCAGTACATTAAAACAAATGTGTGTGAAAGTGACTGCCAGCACCTGAATACTCTGGAATTCAAGAGCCTTGTCAGGGCTATGAATAAGATTCTTATAAATTATAAGTTGTTTTTACACAACTTTATTTGCCAGGTTGACCTCTTCCTAACAGGCTGACATCAAGGAGATCTACTTGTTGACTGCTGCTACATACCTGCCTATGATGGTGCAGTCCCATTTCACTGAGAGACTAATGGACTGCTAGATATTTTCACAGTGTATCTAAAGACACTTGGCATTATTGTCCACATGGAACGAAAATATGTTATCCTTCAGGAAAGTAGCCATCAAAATAACAGACTTTGGGTGTTCTTAAAGCCAAAGACTAGCCTGTAAACCTGATTCTGGTTGTCCACTGACTTTAGAACATGCCCCGGAAAGGGGTTGCTTCATATCCCCTGACTGGCTGAGGAAGTTCAGTCAAGACTGCTGGTGCTTGGGGCTAGTTCTCTGGAGGACGACACTACAATATTACACATCCTTTGTATCTGTCCCATGTTGCAGGAAGATACTTTTTTTGCAAAAAAATGTTAATACCTTGCAAATAAGAACTTGCAGGCTGGCCCTGCTTCAGTGGTTAAGCAGCCGACATTCTCAACTGGCTTGTACATTTGTCACATATAGGGATTATGTTTCATCCTGTAAGACACACCCCTGAAGGAATATCAAGAATAGGAGGTCTGCTTACACATTTCATATTCATTTTAATATCTGACTCATTAAATACACTTTTATTTCAGTGTTCTTATTTTTCATTGCTGATGAAATTTGCAAAGGTTTTCATTAACTAGGGAAAACAAAGACAAACTAAACTAGTACTCAGGAGGTGTACCAAGGTCAGCAAAAGCTGTGTCAGGGATGGCAGGAGTTGAACCAGGGACAGCAGGACTTTCTGCAGACAGGGAAAAAGCTGTACTAGCACTGGAGGCTGAAGGATCAGTGAAGACTCCCGATCCTAGCTTTAAGCTGTCCACTCACAGCACCCAAGAAGGAACGCAAGCTGTGCAGTAGATTGACAACAGCAATGAGACAGAGCTTAGGCTCGGGTTCAAAGGAAGCTGGGAGGAGTTTCACAACTGGTGGAGAAGGAGAGCTGGGTCTGGTCACAATGGAGTCCTGTCCACATAAAGCCTTCTACTGAGGATGGAAGGACAGGCTTGTGAGGAGTGCAAAGGAAACAGAATGCTGAGATGTAATACCAGAACCAGAAGAAACTCTAGAATGTTCTACAGCTGCACCAGATGTACTGATGTTACCTCTAGTTCCTCCTAGATCTAGTAAGCCAGAGAGGGTGGCGGAGAGAAAATGTACACAATAGATCAAGAGATCCAGTAAGTATCGGCTAAGGTCCAACATTGGAAATTTGCTGAGCGAGAGATCAGCAGGCTCTGGTAAACACTTTTTGTGTAAAGAAGGGACCTGGCTATTACAACCCAAACACAGAAAATGTGTGGGTGCTGCATATAATGCATGCATGTTGGTGCCATTGTGCAAAAGCAATTAACTAACGGGTACAGAAGCGGTTCTGGTCCTTCCAGTATGCTGCAGGGTGACATGAAGAGCATAGGAAAGGCTCCGGCTGCAAGAGTAGAATTAAAATGCCCTACTTAAAAGTCTTAAATATCAAAGAAAATATTTCCAATTGTGCACTAGTTAAATAACAAATATCATCAAAAGTCAGATGTAAAAATTACCACAAATCCTTTAAAAGATCATTCTGGACATCCCACGCCGGGACCACATTTCCCCCCACCTCAGAGACCTTCACTGGCTACCAGTATCAAAGAGGATCACCTTCAAACTCCTCATCCACGCACACAAGGCCCTCCACAACACAGGCCCAGCGTACCTCAACAACAGTCTCACCTTCCACACCCCCACCCGCAATCTTCGCTCTGCCAGCCACGCCCTCGCCTCCACTCCCCGCATCCGCCGCACCACCGCCGGAGGAAGATCCTTCTCTCACCTAGCCGCCAAGACCTGGAACTCCCTACCCCTCCACCTTCGCCAGACCCAAGACCTCTTGACATTCAGGAAACACCTCAAGACATGGCTCTACGACCAGTAGCTCCCCCCCAGCGCCTTGAGATCCTAACGGGTGATTAGTGCGCTCTATAAATCCTTGATTCCTTGATTGATTGATTGATTGATTTTAAATCCCCTCAGAAGGTGTCACTTCATGTTTCAAACCAAGACTAGAGAATCTATGCCAAATGACCACTGAGGTTTTCAGGGGCACAGACTTTATGTTTGTTGAATATTTCACTGTCACGACGATAAACACATGACATTCAAACTGCAATATCGTGGAGCTGGCATTTTACACTGTTTCACGGGACATTTATGTTGAACCCAGTTTCTTTTCCTTTACCAATGGCATCATAATCCAACTCCATGATATTTGGCCAGCTTTGTCTATGCTGATATCGATGCCAGGAGAGATACAGAACACTGGGATCCTCTGGATGAGGAAAGGCAGAATCACCTGCGGTGTGGGAAACTAAGTCGAATCCACTGCGGGTGACGCCTGTCGCTCCAATCCGGGTTTTGCTCCGGCTAACTAGAAGTGCCTCATCTCTACCCAACGTTAGAGATGATTGGGCAGCCGAGCGCATTACATAATCGGACTCTCAGGGAAGCTGTGGTTACTCAGGTCTCATCCGTTTCTCTCACTTACATTTAGTCTCATATATAAATGACAAACAGAGGCAGTATATATTTTAGTAATGAATTTAATAAAACGACTGCATCGTAGATAGCAAAGCGTGAGCAGCAATAGCCAGGACGACACAACATGACAGTATTAAAATTGTGATGAGAAGAGTGAAGAATAAAAACAACGCTATCATATTGTCACTATTGCCAATAGATTATCTCCTACCTAAGCTCTGATAGAGCACAGCATGTTTAGCTCTTATTCTGCCCTTCAGGTTCCCCTGGGAAGACATCATCCCCCATACCAGAGGCCTGTAGTCTGCGTTATCATCTGTAGCGAAGCATTCAGCAATCAGCATACAGTCGTGGTTCTCTGGCTGGAATCTCCCTCTAACGTGTAAGGGACAAGGAAGTGTTTTTTATAACAACACAGCTGATGTTCTGGGAAAATGTCCCTACGTAAGGATGTGTGTTTTCTACGAATGTTGGAGACTAAACTTCTACCATGTTCACCGGCAATGTACAGTGCTGTAGCATTGGAAGAAGCAGAGACAGGCCTGAAAATGTCTGGTGATGTTGGCCACAGAACACTCAATGCTAGCTTTTGTAATTAACAGCAACAAGCCTCTCTAGTGATGCCACCTGTCCCAAGTGCAAGTATTTGAAAGGTGAAAACTAACAAGAACAGTCTTCCTTCTACACTCTAAAGTGTTAAGTGGGGCGGGAGAGTGGAGAAAATGGGTGAGAAAATCTTAATTAGCAACTGAGCGCTTAGGCCTTCTATGGTTAGGTGCCCTCCTATTAAGTTTATTCAGCAAAGATCTTCCAGCGAGCCGGGTCTACAGCCTTTACCAGTCTCTATATTTATAGTCACAAGGCAGAGAGAAAACACCTGGAATAGACATCTGAAACCGACAATTACACGATCCAGCTATTATCAGTAATTCATTGCCACACTTTGTAAATGTATAATATAAAAGACATTACCAGAGGGGACAGGATCGGCGATTCAGCCTACTTGCAGGGAATTAGTTCAGGTTTACGAATCAGCACAGCATGATGTAATGGCACGCCGCCGTCTAGTGTCACGCCCGTGTGGGGTCGTGACCATGATATGGATGCCGGGAATGGACTTTGTCTGCCCGTGAGGTCAGAAGGCTATAAATAAAAGAGGAGACTGTTGTTCTAGGTCAGTCCGCCCCCAAACATACAGTGGTGTGCTGCGTATTATTTAGCAGCACGCAGGACTGGTGGTATGTTGCGCGCACCAGCACACTGGTGACAAGGATGGGCCTTCTTTCCCCACTGCTTCTGACACGCCTAGATGCCTGACTCGCTGCACCTGTCGCACACTCCAGCTGCCTGCCACCTGGCATCACGCCAACGCCACCTGCACGCAACTCGGGCCAACCCACCTGTAGCCTAAGAGGCACAAGGCTTCCCTTGTACGCTGGCGGTGTGTAGCCCCTGCCTACAGCGACTCCCACCTTTGTCTTCAGAGGCCTGTAACAGCACGTGCGAGAGTCCCGCCCATCGGCCACATCCAAAAGGACTCCCACGGCCTAATGAGCAACACGCTCCAGAGACGGTATCCCTGCTTGACACCGGCACCATCCATACTCCACTGCAAGACTGGTGTGCCCAGAACTGAGTACCTCCTTCACCGTCTACACCAGAGGTCTTCAAACTGGGGGGCGGGCCCCCCTAGGGGGGCCTGAAGTGATCCCAGGGGGGGCCCCAGACTCTGGCCAAAATAAATATTATACAGATAAAACAAAAGCCTGTTAAGCAGAAGCATGTTATTTCAGTTTTAAAAAGGTACAGTACTTAACTACAATGTTTAAATAGGTTTAGACATATTTAAACATTGCCATGTTTATAAAATAATTGTGAAAAATTATGAGGGGGGCCCAATGATTTTTATTTTTCAACTGGGGGGGCGCGGCATTAAAAAGTTTGGAGACCTCTGGTCTACACTGTAGTTTCCAGCACCCGCCCTGAAAGAGCCTGGGTGCGTGTAGCTCATAATTCTATCAGCTGGTAGTGTCACTGCCAGCTACTGTACCCCTTACCCATTTCCATACTACCGGCCCGGCAGCGACCCAACACGACGCTGCATACCTCCACATAGGCAACAGGCCACGCCACGATGCAGCAGTCAGAGCGCTGAACATGCATTTTGACCCACAACTGAACCCAGAGTGTGAACGTTTCAAACTCCCCCAAGCACACCAGAGAAAAGGGGAGTCCATCGACTAATTCTACGCACATCTCGGGGAGCATGCGAACACCTGCACTGAGGATGATCAACCAAAGGAAATCCGAGGAGGCCATGTCCCCGTGGATACAGACATGGCAATCCAGCTTCAACACTATGGCTTGGAAGTGGTGTACCAGCCCGGAGCAAAGAACCCGGTCGATTTCCTCTCTCAAAACCTGTCTGAGCAAGCCGGAGGACCCACGGAAGATACGGAAGCCCATGTGCGAGCCCCTGCAAGTGCCAGCTGCACAAAAAACGTCAACCTAAAAGAAATATGTGCTGCCACCGCAGAGGACACGGTCTTAGCTAGAGCAAAGCAATCCCTGGATGGAGGCTCATGGAGAGACTTTCTTAAGGACACCCATGTATGGGCAAGCAGCAATAGACAGGTTAACAAAAAACAGTGGGGAGTTCGGGACAAACTTACTATGACCCCAGATGGGCTCATCCTGCAAGGGCACTGCCTGGTCATCCCAGCAAGTCTACAACAACGAGTCACCACACTCTCACACAGAGGACACCAAGGAACCGTCAAAATGAGACAGCGCATGAGGGAGAAGGTGTGGTTCCCAAATCTAGAAGCGGAAGTGGACTACCTGGTGAAGCAATGTACAGCCTACCAGCTATCCAGCATCCCAGAAACACCAGCACCAATCATAACCAAGAAGCCGTGCAACAAGCTGTGGTCCAGAGTTAGCCCTGACTTTGGAAGTTTCCCCGATAAACGGATCACGCTGGTGCTGATAGACAGTTATTCCAAATGCCCCATCGTTGAGGTCATCACCTCCACCGGTTTCTGTAACATGGCCCCAGTCCTCGAAAAAAACTTTGCCATGTTCGGGCTACCTGAAGAAATCAAGACGGACAATGGGCCCCCATTTAAAAGTGCCAAATTCCAGGGATTTCTGAACGACCAAGGGGAGAAAACACCAGAGAATTACCCCGCAGTGGCCTCAAATGAATGGCGATATCGTTTGCTTCATGCACACATTCGACAAGGCCCTCCGTATTACCATGTGGGAAGGAAGCGACCCAAAACTCAACCTGCACTGTTTCCTGAGAGAATATAGAGGAACGTCCCAATGTACTATGACGCAGCATCATGGTCCCTTATACTGAAGGGGGCAAGGAGGGACACCGTGCCCACTCATTCCGGATCGCAACCGCCTCAATTTCATCCTGAGCAGGCCCAAACAAAACGATGAGAGCCAAATGGCTGGGTGTGCAGGAAGAGGGGTGCAAGGAAATGGTACTTGCAAATCGGCGACCAGGTAATCATCAAAGACCGAAAGCCCGGCTGGAAATTCCGCACACCATATGAGCCAGGTGTATGGACTGTCACCAGAGTGGCAGGCACCATGGTGACAGCGCGAAAGGGAGGTGAGAGAGTGTCCCTAAATATCTCCTGGTTTCGCAAAGTAATTTTTGAGGAAGCAAAACGATATTATTGTGTATATTAGATGCAATGTTTGATTGGGTCAAATGGCAGTTCCTCAGTGAAACACTTGAAGTATTGGCTTACGGCCTAAACTTAGACTGGGTCCTAGTGGGACACAAAACAGTAACTGTTCTGTTAGAGTCAATGGAGGCCTTTCTTCCCCGTTCACTATAAATAGGAACACCGGACAAGTGTTTCTTTACCATTGTCCATCATTACTAAGGAACCCTCTGCAGAGTGCAGTCACAGCAATGACAACATGAAAGCGATGCAGAGGGCAGGAATATCTCATTAAACGACAAGTGATGCTTGTGATGATCTCACCATAATTACTAAGCCGATCTATTCCTTCTCAGATGGAGGAGCTTACTTTCTATTGTGGGCTATCAATGAACTTGAAAGATTATTCCAGGACCATCTATCTATCTTGAGACAATCCTAGTGAGCCACAGATTCAATTACATAATTAGTAATACGCTTTACCCTTAAGATGTAACAGGTCGTCCAGGCAAATTATCCTTTCCTCGTTAAGGACGTACAAAGGGATTTAGATACTTGGCATATGGGATGCCTTTCATGGCTTGAGAGATTCTCTGCAGTAACCATATCAATTCTGTCCTCGATCTCATTCTGTTTCTTATCCCCCTGCTTAAGCAATTCTGAAGTGTGAGTGACAACTTTAAATGGAAATGTCCACAACTCCAAGGTGCTGATCAATTATGCCCCCCAAGAAGGAGTGGAAGGGGCCTTCCTGGTTTCACTTAGTAGTACCAGATAGACCAACTACAATATACTATGGAACAGAAGAACACAATATAAAACATTACTGTTTCTTAAATTATGCTAAAGGCTGTATGCACATTGGGAAGATTCTGCAGTTAGAAAACAAACATAGTAGTTGGGACTACACTCCTCTACCATTACTAATGCATCCCTAGATGTTTGGGACAAAGTTTCTACCAAACTAGATTGTTCCACATTTCTATTGCCAGTGAGTTGGTTGACACACAAGTCAATAACTGGAAGACAGGTGTATTTGATTGGGAGAACTATTTTGACAAGCCTGGGAATTGATCACTTGATGAACTAAAGAAAGAATATGACTCCCTGAGAATGAAACAAATGGATATGACCAAATTAGATGCTGGGCTCTATAACCATCTATTTAATTCTGTGTCACAGGCATCTTGCAAAATTTGAGAAATGGGTATTCAAGGTAAAAGATGATAAACAACTCATCTCAGATCTGGGGCCATGGCCAGCATCCAATGGAGCTAGGCGTGTTCTAAGACTGCTCTCTTCTACCTTCTCAGACTGGCTGCAGAATCCTGTTCCATTTCTCCTAACAGCTGCCCAGCAGTGCTGCGTGGCACGCTGAAATGAAGAGTACAACTGTTGGCAGACACTCTGCAAATAAAAACAGAACTGTTTCACCAATGCAGTGGGGCAGACTGGAGTGGGCGGATTGGAGTGGGGCAGATTGGAGTGGGGAAAATTGGAGTGGGGAAAATTGGAGTGGGGCAGATTGGAGTGGGGCAGATTGGAGTGGGGCAGATTGGAGTGGGGCAGATTGGAGTGGGGCAGATTGGAGTGGGGCAGATTGTTTTGGAATGGAGTGGGGCAGATTGGGGTGGTGCGGATGCCATGGGGACTGATTGTTTTGAACTCAAGTGGGGCAGATTGTTTTAGATTGCAGTGGAGCAGATTGTTTTGGACTGGAGTGCAGCAGATTACAGTAGGGCAGATTGCTTTGGAAAGGGGCAGATTGTTTTGAACTGGGCAGACTGATGTGGGGCAGATTGTTTTGGATTGGAGTGGGGACCACTGTTTTCAATTGGAGTGGGATAGACTGGAGTGGCAAAGATGGGAGTGGAGAATATTGTTTTGGATTGGAGTGGGGCTTATTGTTTTGGATTGGAGTGCAGCAGATTGCAGTGGGGCAGACTGCTTTGGATTGGGAAGATTGGAGTGGGGCAGATTGTTTTGGACTGGAGTGGGGACCGTTGTTTGGGACTAGAGTGGGGCAGATTGGAGCGACGTAGATGGGAGTGGGGCATATTGTTTTGGATTGGATTGGAGTGGGGCAGATTGTTTTGGAGTGGTGTAGACTTTTTGAATTGGAGTGGGGCAAACTGGAGTGGGGCAGATTAGAATGGGGTGAGTTGGGAGGAGTGGAGTGGGTTGGAGTGGAGTGGATTGGGGTGGGGTTGGATGGATTGGTGTGGGATGAGTTGGGGTGGACTGTAGTGGGGTGGAATGGACTGGGGTGCACTGAACGATTATGTGTTAAAGCATCATTTCACAAATTATGCATAATAAAGAAACAATGCGGCTTAGCAATATTTAGAACAAGATAATCGTCATCTTTTGAGAACCTCACCCACGAGCAAACAAAAAAGAAAACATGAATGCAAAGTGAAGAAAGACGATGTGGCCAAATAAAAGATAGGTAGCTATAAAAAAAAAAAGAGAACTTTGCAATTTTGTTTTTCTTGCTGGGCATGTTTTTGATAGTCACATGCCTTCTGTCTGCAGGCACTAGAATTTAAAAAGGACAAAATATTACCTATATCATGTCGGGGCAGTGGACGGGCACCGATTATGTTGAATCAATCAGCGCTTGGTCGCTGAGCCACACAGAGGAACGGAAATGATGCCAAGGCCTGCAGTGACGAATTACGAGGCTGTAAAGGAGAGTGGCATGCAAGCAAACAAATGGTAAGCGACAGATGGGCTCCAAGCCCTTTACTATACACAACAGAGTCTTGCAAGCGTAACGCATGTGCTACCACATGCATTTACAGGCTCAACCCTAAACAAGCATTTACAATGCATCAGGTCTCGCGTTTGCTCATGTTAGAGCTGATCGCGTTGTAAACTCCTAACCCGACTTTTCACCTATCGGGCAAAAGTGCATTTATGTACATAACCCGAAAAAGTGAAATCAAGTACGTAAAGCGCTCGACTTCTGCCAAGCGAGATCGGGCTCGTAAATTAGAGAAAAAAAAGTCCACGAGCCCGATGGAAAACAGCGAGCCTCGCATGTTTTCTGTACTTGGTCGCTGCGCTGGAGGAGGGCCAGCTACCGGAAAAGGCATGCCATATGCGTGCCTTCGACTAATGAAAGCAAGCAGATTTTACTAGGGAAGCACACCAACCAATAAAAAACACTGATGTGAAGTTGACAGGGCTCCGAGCCCTTTTATAAATACAAAAGAGTCTCCCTGCGAAACGCATGCGTGAGCGCATGCAACGCAGGCTCAACCCTAAAAATGCATCAAGGAAACCCTGCAGTTGAGAGATTGATGCCCAGCAGAGGGGCTGAAACTGAGAAGCCTCCTAAGGTGGAGAGCAGGGGTTATGGGTGAAGAGCCGTTCTGATATTGGTTGATCTGAGACACTACCAGAAGTAGAAGTACAGAATGAGTCTAGGCTCTGGATTTAAAGATTGACAAGTTAAATGTAACTTTGGGGTGAACACAGTGGATGCGGATGGAACAATAGAGAGCCAACCAAGGAGATGGCTGATTACTGTGCTGTTGGCCTTGTTCCAAAAATGTGCGAAAGAATCGAAGAACTCAGAAAAGATTGTTGATTATTTTGCAGAGATCTGTGGGCTCTCTCCCAAAGGAGGGAATCTTCAATCATAAGGACTAAACCAAACACAGCATACTGGTAAACATCAGAAACATAAGAATGGGTATGCAAAATCAAGCAGGAACCCGCCAACAAAATAAAATGAAGAAACAGAAAGCTTAAACAAACAGTTTTTTTTAACAAGGTTAAAAAATCCACAGACGTTCATGAACAGAGGATTGATCAGATAGTCATTGACTTTAATCTGTCGAGAATGGATCTGCAGAAAATGGTTGATTGGGTCTCAAATACTGACAAAACCCTTGGGGGAAACTTAAACCCACAGTAAAAGAGATGAAAAAGCAAATAGTGGAAATGAAAAAGAAAGCACGCACCTTTGAGAAACAGAGCTAAAAATGCAGAAGGGAGGCCCCGCCGCCGCAACTATTTTAGGATTGTAAGGATGCCAGAGTAAACAAAGGTCAGAACATAGCAACTTTCCTTGAGCACTGGCTAGTAGACAAGGCAGGGCTCGATGGGTTGCTATATCATTTCACAGTAAAGGGAGCTCACACAGTAAAACTAATCCATCATGACCCGGCAGCACCACCAATGCCTAAAGTAGCATGACTAATTATGGGACAGAGATACACTATTACAGTGGGTGAAAAAGGTTGGTCTAAAAATCCTGACTAGCCTTAAAATATTTCTCTTTCCTGACTAAACGGCAGCTATTTATTGTAAAAGACGATCAGCCCTGTCAATGAAGCAAAGGCTCAGGCAACTTGAAAATAAATACATTCTGATCTTCAAAGCAACCCTTAAAATCATAGAGAGGGCTTAGATAGTTCGGTCTGATAGATGGCAAACATTAATCACAGCAATGCGCAGACCGGACAACACCACAGCAAATACAGCAACAGACAGTGGGCCTGATTCTAACTTTGGAGGACGGTGTTAAACCGTCCCAAAAGTGGCGGATATACCACCTACCGTATTACGAGTTCCATAGGATATAATGGACTCGTAATACGGTAGGTGGTATATCCGCCACTTTTGGGACGGTTTAACACCGTCCTCCAAAGTTAGAATCAGGCCCAGTATCATGATCTTACTACATTGTATAGAAAAAGTGGAATACATACAAAAGAAGGACAAAGAGGTTATGTTTATATGGCTTGACTAATTAACCTTATAGCAAAGATTATAATTAGATTTAACCCTGGTGAAGAAGTAAGTGCCACCAAAGAAGATCAGGACAGAGGCAAAACACCAGGAAGCGATTACTTACTACAAGAACTTTATCGCACCTATTGAGCTGTACTTTAGCAATCCGATTATTAGAAATACATCAAGCGGCAAAAGATAACGGCACACTTCGATCCACTACAAAAGAAGCAATTATAATCACACTTATAAAACCAGACAGGGCTCTCTAGAGACCGTATTGCATCACCCATTATGTATGTTAAACTCTGCTTAGAAGATCCGAGTGAAAATGGTTTAAAAAAGATTACCCAAAATGCTGCCAGACTGAATTCATCCTGATCAATCTGGATTTGTTCCAGGCAGGAATACACCATCAAACCTCCATAGCCTTCATCATTTGGCCAATAATACCCTGTTTGGGAGCCATTACCCAGTAGTAATGGCCACCTACATGGAAAAGGTATCTCATATTTTACGCTGGAAGGTTCTACAGGTAGAGATGAAGATGATGAGTTGGAGGATGAATACAGGGCGTGGATAAAATCACTGTACACAGACCCTTCTGCAGCAGTAAAACCTAGGGAATAATCAGCCAGAGAAGTGTTGATCCATGGTCACACGCACATTGTTTCATTATATACTGACAACGTGTTCCAATATCTTAGAAATGCTAGTGTGTATTTAACAGAATATCTTTATCATCTAGAACATTTTGGAATAAACCCTGGATAAAAAAAAATAATTCACCTTCCCTCTAGAATCCTAAGGTCACTGGGCCTCCCTATGCTACTGTGAAATTGAACACTTGGACATATTTAGGGATTTTATGTTATCATGATCAGGAGGAGGACACAATCATGGAAAATCTGGGTAGAATGACAGCAACGCAGCGCTGATTTTGGAATAAGCTGCCTCTATCATTAATGGGACAACAGTCCTTTTCTAACATGATTATTTCATATTACATCTTATACTTCTTTGTGAATATACAAGTAAAAGTACACAGTAAGACATTTAAAAATCTATGTTGGGGTAAGAAATTAGCTCATACTATGTAGCAGTGAAAGAGATAGTATCGCCTGACTTTGAAAGTTACTTTTTGGCATCACAGCTCCAGCCAGTGGCAGTATGGATGAGTGGTAAGCAAGTTGAAGTAAGATTGGGGAAGCAGAAATTTCATGTTTGTTGGATTTAAATACTAAACTCACACAACAATGAATACTACTAGAGAAAAACAAATATTGTTGGAAAAATGCCTTCACCCAACTGAAACAGGAAGTGTACACCTCAAACTGTACATTTCAAACTCTCTCTGTGGTTGCACACCCAAGCTACGTAAACTGGGGATGGTCATCAACATGGCAAGCTGAACTAGAGCTAACATATTAAAAATAAGGGGCTGCTTGGTCAAATGATAACTTACAACGCACATGTAAGACTAATAGAAGCTATATGGAAGGAGAGTGAAATTGAGGGACCCTCACATGGAACACTAAAAACTACACTGACACATAACAGGGCCAGAAAACCAAGTGCCACACTATACCTTGGCATACTAAAGCAGACCATTAAATAATTATCCTCATTAAGAGAGGGATAGGAGGGGGGGTGACCAAGATGGCGGCAGAAGCAGACACATAACTGCGTGCTCGGTCTGATGCCCAAACATTTTTCTGGCCCTGTGTACTGTCCTGCGTCCCATTACCCCCTGGGAGGTGACCCATACATCGAGTGGCCACAGAAGATTGCAACAGGGTAACGTTTCCGACCCCATCTTTGCTGCTTCGGAAGATGGAGCCGACTGACTACGAGGTTACCCCAGACTCTAGCGCTGCTGTGCCTCAAAAGCTATGCAATCATCAACTGACGGCTGTGCTGGAGGGTGAATTCTAGCAGAGACACGACCAGGATACCGCCACCACAGCGAGTTGGAGACCAGAGAAGGTGCTGTATTCAGGGTCGCTGAGCTGCCCAACCCTTCTCTCATTTACTAGCACACCCGCAATGGTGCGGCAGCGCATTCCACCCCCCTCCCGTGGCCACGAGGGAAGGGATTTATATGGAGTTCCACTGTATATCAGAGGGACCCTCAGTGGAGTATTGGAGGCCCTTCTTGACTGGCTAGCTATGACTGCTCACGACAAGGAGTACCTGGAGCTGGGGAGCGGTTCTTCTTCACCACGTGACTGCCAGGAGATTGGACTCCGAGCCTGTCCAGGCCCTGACGGCTACAGTGCCTCTGAGGCTGTGTACCTACCACCTAGCAGTTGTGCAGGGGGGAAATCACTAGTAGAGACGCAACTTGGCCCACAAGCTCTGCTATGGTGAGTTGGTAACTGGGGAGGGGGCTGTGCTTTGAGATGTTGAGCTGCCCCCCTCCCTCCATCAATCATCGACGCATGAGGTGCGGCCCCTGTTATTTCTCTGAGCCATGGGAGGGAGAACCTCCTAATAAAGAGTCACAGTGTAATGCCAGGGCCTTATATATGCTATTAGAAGCCCTTCCTAACCGAATTGTAGTGAGCGCTTACAACATGGGGGAGAGGCTGGATCTCTCCACTGCACACCAGAGGTGTGCCTGAACTGCAGTACCGGCTCACTTTGTCTACCTAGAGCGTTTGGAAGACTTGGAAGTAATTTGATACATTAGACTGCCTTTGCATTGGCCCAGGCTTTGGGGGATACACTTCCTGTTTGAGAACCCTTCTAATTGCCCATCAGATGCCCTTCTCTTTACCATTGCTTCTTTCACGCCTTCCAGGAGATAAGAAGGTGACTTCCCACTTTGCTGAATTCACATTGTGAGACTGTGAGTCACACCAGCCTGTTAAAACTTGCCCCACGCTTCCTCTTCTATTTTGAATGTCTACTGGGGCTGTGGTCCCCCAACGTACAAGGTTGGGGAAGAGTCTAACTAGCCACTCACTGAGCACTATGTGAGATCCCTATCCACTCCTGCACTGCTGAGTATACAAGGGGTGTCTGTGCGCTGTTGGTCTGGATCGGTGGGGACACAGACACAATTTAATGCTCTGCTACGGGAACAGAAGAGAGGTGCTGAGTATGTTGACTGCCATTGTGATCCCTGTGCGCCCCTGGGATCCAAGCCTGGAGGCACTCAAGAGACCTAGCGAGTGATGCAGGCAATTAGATCGACTTCCAGGTCGGACTTTGTAACACAAGATACTAATGCCAAATTTGTCAAACTTCTCACGGCCGTACAGGATCTGCAACCGATGCTGAAGCTGAAGTTAGACACCTTGATGAGAGACATGGGTCACATGCGTGATGAACACAAGTTAAAGGCCTGAGTGTCTACACAAGAAGCGACTATAAAAGAGACTATATGAAAGAGATACAACCAGTAGTCTCCGACATGCAGGCAGTATTGACTAACTTATGGCAGGAAATAGATGTACTGAAACGACCAGCTGACAATGCAGAGGGGAGATCACGACAAAACAATATAGGAGTAGTGGGACTGCCTGAGAAAATCAAGGGCCAGAGCATGGATTTATATATGAAGCAGTGACTGGCACTAACTGTACTGGGGAAAAGATGGCCACTTTTTTCTTGGTGGAACAAGGTCGTCAGATGACGGCCAGACCACCGCCACCGGGAGCTCCTCCACGGACAGTGGTGGTGCATGTATTCAACTACAGAAACAGAGATAATATTCTACAAATTGCTCACACGAAAGGATCATGGTAAGTCGAGAATCGTTCAGTGACTACATTCCCAGACTACAAAGTGGATGATCAGAAACAGAAAGGCATTCTACTACAGTGTGAAGCTCAGACTTCGGCAAATGGGGATCAAGTATGCACTCATTTTCTCGACTAAACTCCAAGTTATGACCGAGTTACTAATTTCAAACTGCCAACGAGGCCTTGGATTGAGAATACACACCAGGTGACTGACATACAGCTGATGAAGGTTGGACTACTCACTCCTTAAGTTGGTCTAGACACTTAAGTGGGTCTATACCAGATGAGCTACCAGACACATTGCAAGGAGGCCCAGTGGTTATAGTAAATGACAGTGAGGTACCATGTCATGCTGCAGTGTGCTCCAAAATGCACCACCATCTATACACTATACACTGCACCCTTGCCACTATCCTCCAGAATCCATCGGCTTAACCAGTTCTGTGAGTGACTCTTGGATTTTTCACAATCCTTAGGACTACAGTGATGTAACATTAATGGCAGTACTCCCACTCTAAACATTGCTCCAGTTTCACTGGCTCATGTGATAGATTCATTCCTCCTTGAAAAATACATGAAATCCATACAGAACACTGTTTTTTCGATTCTCACATTCATCAACAAGTAACTCAACTTTCGAAAGTTATTTAAATCTGTGGATTTTACAAATGAACAACTGAAGCTTCTCAGTCAAACCACCAATGTTTCTAGGAACACTTCGAAATCCGCTCCACTTCTTAAGAAGTGTGTGTAGGATTGGAAACTTTCTTAACACGTTTTGATTCGCAAAGGGTCACGATTGAACTCACAGCAAGAATATTTTATTTGACAGATGAATACAGCACCAAAGAATATTTGAGATTGGCATGGCACATCCTGACATTTTTATTTATTTTTGCTTGATAATCTCCGGCTTTGGTAATGTTTTTAATAACGTTAATTTTGATATATTTGTAGTTATAAGAATGACTATGCCTATTTCATTTAGTATAAAAATGGCAGTTCTCATGGAAAAGGTCAACAGAAATGTGCTCCTACAGGGTTAAGAGTTAGACAAGTCATGCCTAATCAATATTTGAAGGGTCTTTGTTGCAACCTCGCCATTAAAGACAATCAGCATTGCTTGTAATAGGACTTAAAAATGGCAAATCATGTCATACGAAGGGAGATCATGGAAATAAATTTTAATTTTGGAAGTAAATGGAGAAAAGGAGCGGCCATGGAAATAATATCAAACAGAATTTACTTTTCAAACACAAATAACCTATTGAGGTATTGAGAAAGAGCCCTGAAGTCAATTTACATACATTTAAAATATGGTATGTCTACAAATTTGCACATGCAAAGGAAACAAAGTCCTCAAAAATTAATACTGGGGTGTAGCCAGCCGCACAACAAGATGGTTGTACTTTAGAAAGCTCCATCTGGCTACTTCTCAGAAGCCTGCCCTGTCCGCAGTAGAGGCAAGCTAAAGCCACTGTCCACGCACCCTGGAGGCTCTGGGGGCATGGAGCACCGAATAGCCAAGTGTTTGGGAGCAGATGCGCATCATACCCTGAAAATATGGAGCTGCTGCGCAGGCACAGAATGGCGACCCGCTACAGAGGCCCGTTGTAACAGCACATGCTGCTGCAGCAGGGGAGAGCTTACCAGCAGCAGCATCCTGTTTGGCCTGAGACCAGTACAGTAGAATCTGGGAGGCGTAGGGCTACTGGGCCTCTTTTTTGGGGCGGTGCTACATGGGAGCTGCCTGGGCAGTCTGAGTGGGGCCTAGGGCATGGAGGGAACTACACTGACAGAGACAGAAGACTCAGTGGAAGGGGATCTGGATGGTATTTCACACTACTCTATTGCTGAGGTGAGAGATTTCTACCCTTGGTTTGGGGTTGCTAGGAGTCTTGAGGGACTTTAAAGGCCTGGGGTGCTGCGATTCACTTGGACAGACTCCACCTTACCCTACGGCTAAGAACTGGATGGTGAAGCCTGACCGCAGGGGGGCAAAGGGGGATATGGGGACCCTGGGCTGTGAAGGGGAGTAAAAGACCTTTGGAAAGCCCTTTCTTCTGTTTTTGGGGGCAGTCTTGGATTCTTGTCTGCCCACAGTGCCTTGCGGGGAAATAATCATGCAATCCAGTCTTCATGGCTGTAAGACATTGTACCATCGCCCTGGTGGAGTACACTCCTGAGGACAGCCTGGGCTGAAGTTGATTTTTGTTGGACATGGGTGATTCCCTGCCCCAGAGAAACCCCAGGAAACATACCCAGAAACGGTAAACCCTCTATTTGCACTACCTGTGTCTCCACTGACATTTACCCTGCAATGCCATGGGTCACACAAGAGGTCCGAAGGAGGTTGGGACTGGCGATAGGTCAGACACTGACAGCACCCCACCTCATATGGATGGGAGACCTGGCTTGGTGCATCCCCTTCCCCCACAGAACATTGAGGAGGACTCCGCAGTGTTGCTGAGCCAAATACTGGAGGCCAAACAGAAGTCAGAACCACGA
The DNA here is from genome assembly GCF_031143425.1 of Pleurodeles waltl. Taxonomy (NCBI): domain Eukaryota; kingdom Metazoa; phylum Chordata; class Amphibia; order Caudata; family Salamandridae; genus Pleurodeles; species Pleurodeles waltl. The sequence continues at coordinate 1,896,906,471 of NC_090440.1, forward strand.
ATGCTGGAACCACGCATGCGTAAACAACGCAGTAGGAACGATTGTGCTGTTACCACAAATGCCTTTACCAAGAATGCCTTAACAACGATTTTTCATTGTAAAGACATTCCTGGTAAAGGCATGCGTGGAACGGCATACATGGCTCCAGCATGCGACCCCCCCCCACCACTAGGACAATCGTACTCCAACCCCCCACCCTACCCCTAAAAACATTTCTCCCCCTACCCCAATACCCCCACTGCCACCCCTAAAACATAAACTACCTCCGCCCCTAAAACTACCACGATCCTCCACCCCTTAAAACCTAAATTACTACTAAAACTACTGCGACCCCTCACTACTCCTAAAACCTAAACTACCCCAATCCCCCATTCCCACCCCAAAAAACTAAAAATCCCTGACCCCCCACCCCTCCTAAAACCTAAACTAACCCGACCCCCCACCCGCCCCTAAATCTACCACTAAAAACTAAAAATACCCCAACACCCTGTCCCTAGAAACTACCACAACCGCTCCACAACCCAAAAACTACTCTACCCCGACCCCCCACCCCACCCCTAAAAACAAAAAATACCATCACCCGCCACTAAAACTACAGCAACCCCCCAACTTCCTACCCCCACCCCTAAAACTACCCCTATAAAACCTAAACTATACCCGACCTCCCACCCCCGCCCCTAAAAACTAAAAATATCAGGACCCTCATCTAAAACTACCGCGTTGTTCCTCTTTCGTTGTTCACGACTTTGTTCTTCCAAAGTCGTGGTCCGTTTCGGGATGTTTCCCACAACCAGATTGTCTACACACTTTATAGTAAGGAGGGTGCTTGTCTTTGTACACCACTTGTATGTAATTTGAAACCATATAGTGGATAATGGGCATTAGCGGCACGCCACGTGTATATGCAGGAACACAAAAAGGTGTTTTCATTTCTTAAAAATCTAATAAAAACATATTGAAAAATAATAAATATAGCCACACGTGGTTAACACTGTTCAAGTTACAATCTATGTGCACACGCTGTTTCTTGTTAACAATAGACACCTGACTTTTCTCTTTCATTGATTACCTTTATGCTCTCCTCTGGCTTTTAAAGTACACATATACGAAGTGAAAATAGAAAAATAATTGTTTGCATTTGATAACTGGCCTTTATACAAAGCTTAGTTTGTGCCGGTAGTGGGAGACATGGGCATTAATTTCCGAGGTTCTGGGACTCCCCTTTGATCATTAGACTCTGGCCCACAACAAGCTAGAACTAGAGGAATATAGAAAACGGTTTCACAGGGAAGAAAGCAGTGAAAAAACAGAACCTTCAAAGTATGACAGAAGCCTGTGAAGTAGAAAGGTGCCAGAAAGAGGCATGAGGTGTGACCAAAATAATTTAGTCTTGGAGGATGGCAGCGTCATCGGCAGGTTCACATTCAAAACTTTAGGCCCCTGCATGCCTTTTTGGTACGAATTTTAACACTGTTTTTAGATAACCGTGCACAGGGTATCAATTGATCCTTTAATATATCTCCGAGGTGGATTTAGTGAGTGTCTCATCTCTTCAACTCCCCCCTCCCGGTCTCATTTCTCAGTCACTCTTTTGACGTCGTCCCTCTGGATCCCCTCTCTTTTCTTCTGTATATCTCCCTCCGATCTCTGCCTCTCTCTCTCCTCTGATATCGGCATTATGACTACCAGCTTCCCCGTTGCCTGTTCTCTACCCCGCGTTGTCACAGTGCCTCTTGCCGGCAGGGGATTATCCCCCACACAGAGCACAAGCCCAGGAGGGTATCAGATCATTTTACTCAAGTGACCTCAGTAAGGGTACAAGGTCTGAGAAGCTGTCAGGCTTCACCGCTCAGACGATATATTCATCATTTCCTTGTATTTCATTTGGTATTCGTCAGGATTGTATTTCATTAAGTGCCACACTAGGAGCAGGGGGTGAGTGGGCGTGTGATTAGGGGTCACTTTCTCTCAGCAGAGAATTCCAGGGACAGCCAGGCATTCACACCCTTTCTACGGTTCCCTTCTCGGTTTAATAAACACAGTGGTCAACTGGCTATCGCAGGAACATGTCCAGAGCGAAATTAGAAACAAAACGCTGCCTAACCTTTCCTATTCAAAGTAACTTAGAAAGTGCGGTGTGTTTTTTCGATAATGAGCCGGAATCCTCCCAGCCCTACATTTTCTCATCAGCCTTGTTTTCGTTGCCTATTTTGTAACACAAACAACACACTCACTGCACACAAACTATATGTTTTTTGTAAAAACAAAGCAGCCGGTCCAAGCAAATTATCACTTCAATGAAAAATAAAGATTCGAATCAAAAACTAGCCACAGGGCACGTTTTAATCTGATAACCAGCAGAGAGGTGCTTTCCATTTAGCAGCACTGTGGTCTGTTGATCAACTGTAAGTCACGCCGCAGCCAGACAGGATCTAACGTCTTGCTTTCCAGGCCACTTGCCACTGGGGGTGTGACAACATTCAACAGCTATCCGATAGTGAGATAAGAACCCAGCTCTCCTGGCAACAGGCTCAACCACAAGAGAAATGCATGCTGTACTGGGCTTACGCACTTTTAGCAGCTTTCTGGAATTCTTCGCAGGTCCTTGAGACACATGTGGCAATCGGTGTTGCCTGTTTTACAAAAGCCAAAGACCTTTTCTTGCAGGCAGCTGCTATTCCCGTAGCCAAACAAATGCTGGGACAGAAGCCGTACAACAGCAGCATTCATTTCTGATGGCGAACAGGAGAAGGTCATGGGTCAGGTTCCAAAAGGTATATCTCTAATTCACTTGCAGCAATCAGACGATTTTCAGTCTCTGTTAACCACCCAAAAGTGGCATGTAAACAGAAACATCCCAGGTGTAAACAGCATAGGTATGAAAACACAAGTTTAATTTAGATAACCTTGCTTCACCTATAAACGTCATGTGTTGTCAGAACAGACCATAACTTGCAAAGGGGTCAAATTTTGGGCCTCAGATGCACCATTTAGGCTAAATTATCCCCTGAATTAGCCTAGTAAATAACCCCAATTATTTTTAAAGACACCTTAAAATTAATATCTTGCTTTGTACAATGTTAAAGGTCAATAGGCATTAAAATGCGCCACATTTCCCTTAAGTGTGCCCCCAAAGTGCTACCAAACCTCTGAGGTGTGAAAAGTCTTACATTTGTTAGTAGTGAATCTGGCCCAATTTTGCTTTTTGCCCCAGTATGTTTTATGTATGATGTCTACAAAGCAAAGTTGGGCCTGTAACCATGCTGGAATAAAGGTAGACTCGAAAAGAAATGGGGCTGGCTGTGAAATGGTTTTTAAAATGATTAAGGTTTTGAAGGTTTGAGTGGCCAGCACGCTGGAATAGTTCCCCCTTTCCTTTGAGAGGGAAAGAGGACTGGTACTTTACTCTATCAGGTACTAAATGGCCCTGCAGGTTTTAACATAGAATGGTTGGTGGTTTTGACTTGAATATGACTTACTACACCCCCAACAGCTGTTAAAGTCGTGGTAAAGATCTGCAAACAGGCCTTGTCTCGCTTCAAGTGGAGTAGTACAAGAAAACTAAACACCACACTTTGGACAGGAACATTCCAGCAATTAAAAATGCAATGAAAGGTGGTAACATGAAGGAGTTCTACAAAATGGCAAGCATGAAGGTCTTCGACAAAATGGCAAGGTAACAAGACATTTTAACACATTTCTTTCAGATACAAAATGTACTAGGAAGACAAATAAATAATGGAGAAGCCCTAACCGAGAAACCACAAATTACATTAAAGTGGACTGAAGCAAGGTTATTTGGACTCTACACAAACCTATCTGTGTTTCCTCAGCGAGAGATGTAGCTAAAACGAAGGTCAAATGGTTGAGGTAAGCAGGAGACCTGGGGAAGGCCATTAGCAGGAGGCATTAGCAGCAGGCACAGACAAGCACCCCTAAAAAGTTCCAATCAGTCTGCTATGCTAGGAGCACACACTACAAAATGAGAAAATTCCATTTTTATTCACAACAGTTTGCTGCTGTTCATGTAACTAGTCTGTCCTGCCACCTCCAGGTGACATTAGCATAGAGTGAGCAGAATCAATATTTATGTAGATGGATAGAGTTTAGATGCAAAAACAATATGAATTTTCATAAAACAGTGCTCTGATTTCAAGGGTATGTAATTCTTTTGCTCATACCATGATGATTCTGCAGAATTCCTATGCTAGAAAACTTTATATAAACCCCAGAGTTTGGGGGTGCGCCACAGCTTTCCCACGATGCTGCCTATTTTTCTTACTGATTCTGCTGCTCACTTGGGACTTTTTTTTCTGATTTTTCACATTATTCTGCATTGTCTAATTTAATGAGAGCTTTCACGGCATTGATTCATTATGCACCCGCACCTTATTATTTCTGAACAGCACCATTGAAATGTTTGTAATGAATCTTTAAAATTTATATTCCTTCTCTACAATTCAGTTATTGAGTCTGTTCTCACTTGACTGTATTCAGTCACGGTTCCCAGCAAGCAGAAGGGTTGGGGCAGCCCACGGGGGGGATAAATAAAAATAATTAAAAAAAACACTTACCTCCTCTGTTGCCGCCGCACCACTCCTCTGTCCACCATCACTCCAGGCTGCAGGCACTGGCTCCCAGCCTGCCCTGTGGCCAATCCCGACGCTGCTCAAAGCAACGTTAGGATTGGCTGGAAGCGCCCAGCCAGGGCGCTCACAGGCAGACTGGAAGCCTCCGCAGGCTCTCTCCAGCCCAGCAGCTGAGGAGAGAGCCTACTGCGAATGTGTGTTTCGCCCACCCAAGACGGCCGGCCAAACACACATGCTCTTTGAGGGGGAGTGCACAGCACTCCCCCTCACTGCTCGTCACTCCCGTGGCCCCGCCCCTTTCACCAAAAAAACGATAATAAACACAGCTTATTATCATTTTTTGGTAAAAGGTTTGCTGCTGCTGGTGGGGGGCAACACTCCTCTGCCCTAATGAGGAGTAGCCCCTTTATTTTGTTATGTTGTAAGGTGCCTTATTTCAGGGGCATACTGCCTCATAAAATTGAGGTTTAACACTCACTCCAATTCATCAACTCGTGGGCAAGTTATTGAGGTAATATTTTGGGGTATACTATTTTAGGGGCTCTCTGCACCCACAATACTCATAGAAACTTAGATACATTGCACTATTTTAAAGTGTGCCTATCCTTAATCATGGTGGAGGCAAATTCAGGTACTGGCATGAAATGATGTGGAACAGAATATTAAATAAGAAAGCAGTGAACAGAAGGGATGAGCCTACGTATGCACTACAAGTGTCTGGTTTACAAGGGAAATGGGTGGGCCCGAAAAATTTGCAAATTATAGGGAAAAGGAATTGATAGCTTCTGTTAATAATGCAGAAATGATGCTCCATAAGTGGGTGCAAGCATATCAGAGGGCAAGTCTCCAAAAGGGTAGATACTTTATGCAATGACAGCTTACAAAGAAGAAATGTCGGGCAACTAAGAAAATACCCTACAGTTATTAAGAGCTGTTCAAACAGAACAGAGTTTAACTCTGCCAAATACGTTTTGTCTCTTCAGTAATTTCCCAGAGAGCAAGGAAAGAACCTTATTCCACGTTCTCACTATGAGGAATACATATGCAGGATGTGAGATTCTAAATTCCTAAACAACTACTGCTGTTAGTATCACAGGCATTCAGGGCCACGTTACTTGTACTCCATTATTCCCCTTTTTGCACCTAGACCTGGCCTCTCGTTAAGTGCAAGGAGGACCTAATGGCACTGGAGTGCATCTACAAAGGTGAGGATGGCTAGTTCGTATGTTTAGTTCGGCTGATTGTTATTCACACTAAGCTGGCAAGTACGAATGAGCTTACAATGTCTTCAGATGCCTCCCCTTCGAGTATACTAGTGCCTTCTCTGATTCTAGGGGCCCAGGAATCCAACATATCAACAACTAGTGCAATGGATTAAAGTCCAGCTGCATTATAAATCAATTTTGCAAGACAAAGTTGAAAATCCCATCTAAACAATTCTCCTCCATTGTGCCTGATGGTTTTCAATCGGAAAATCACTGTGGATTTCTAATTTATTCTCTTTCCTGGAACCAGACAAGTCCATGCCCTCCTTGATTTCTCCCCATCTTCAGTCTTAGCTGAAACTGCAGACACAGGCAAGGACAAGGCTGGACACAGGCAAGGACAAGGCTGGACCCAGACCATTGTCTACCAGTGGCTATAGACAATCTTGTGAGAGGACTTCCAGCCCTGCGGCCCTCAAGGGTTTTGTCTAGGTTCCAGGAGGAACTATTCCTGAGAGGAACTCCATATGGCCAATTTTGCAAAAGACTCTGAAGTCACTGGAACATTCTCACTGTAACTGGCTCCTTCACCAAGTCAATCTTCTGAAGTCACCTCCAAATCCTCCTGTTAATGGATGTGCTGCAGATCCCCCTCTTCACTGCAGACTCCCACAGCCTTCCCTGCTCAGGCACCTCAGCTAACTGCAGGAATCTGCCCCCCCTGCGGTATAGAAGAAGTACTGCCATGTTCAAAGAGGAATTCTAAAATAAAATGCCCCAAGCTCTTACCTGAACAAAGATATTAGTTGCAACCGCTGCTCATCCAATCTGGCAGCAACCCATCATAAACTGCATAGTCGGCTCTGCATGTTTCATAGGTCGCACTCCAGCTCTAACTCCTTAGATTCACAGGGCTCTAACTAAGCTGTTTCAAGAGATCCGATGTGGTACTTTCTCTTTACTGGCCCAGACCTATGTAGGGTTTGGTTTTAATTTAATTACAGCTTCGAGAATCAGTCCACAGGATGCTTCTTTTACACTAACCTGTAACTTTGCACTTCAGAGATGCCGGCCTTAAATAACGCACTCCAGCACCAGCACGTTGGATCCCTAGAGCATGAATGAAACTGTTAGCCCTTTAATGATATACACCTTTCGAGGAGCACTACTGCTCTACTATGTCACCGATCATATGTCACAGGAGGGCCAGTCCTGGAAAAAATGTTCAGCTCTCTTTCTTTAACTTCACGCTCAAAACTGTTTTCATCAGCTTTCACTGTGACTTTTATTTGTATTAACCTTAATAAAGTTTTACTCCCATAGGATCAGTGAACAGAATTCACTATAGCATTAAGTGAGTTCCTCAGTTAATACCGTTACTGAACGCATATCCCAAGAATGCTTTTTGGTAATTGCTTTTTAAATGTCATTTTATGACATGTTGTCCATCAGGATGATGCCAATTTTACTGCCTAGTTCAATGAAATGTCTTGCTCCTTGTCCTTTATAGGCCTTGCCTGCTTATAGGGCACACGTTTTCACTGCGAGGGGTAATGTTTACTACAAAGGGATTGGAGCCTGCCCATTGCTTACCATTTGTTAGCTTCATGATCACTCTTCTTTGATGCCTCCCAATGGGTCAGCAAGTGTCTGGAGTCACTTCCTTTTCTTTCTGAGGAGCATGGATGAAGGACATATTGCATCATCCATCTTGATTAGTGTCTGTCCGCTACTAGCACTGTGATTGAGATACTATTTTTTCTTCCCCTTCCGCCATCCCACTAGTCCATGGTGCTTCTTACCCCTCTCACCCCCACATTCTCTGTGTTCACTGTAAATCAGTGGCACATTTCGAGCCGGAGAAAGTGATAAATGCCCCAGCTATGTCCAAATCCCTGCTGCTCAAATTCTATCACAAAGGTCTTTCGCTTTTAACAAACATTTATCAATGCTTTAAGTGAAAACGGGTCTCATGTTATCCAATTTTTTTCTTTTCTTTCCCATTTTTGTGCTTCTTTACACTTTAATCCCAGAAATGTCTCCCTGGCTACCTTTTCCTTCTCAACCTGCTATAAAGCCCATTCATGTCTCTTGTTCGTGCTCTCCCCCGTCACTGCTGACAGTCCCTGTGCCCTGCCACGTCTTTTGTAATGTGTCCTTCTCTTCTGTCTTAATCTACCAGACATCCCATGTCTCTCTCTCTCACCTCTCCCCGCATACTATCTATACACCCGGTATTCTGTGTGAGGTGTCTTTCTCGCGTCATCATTCATGCACTCACCCATTTAACAACTTACCCATCCATGCACTTATTCTACCGTTCATCAATAGAACTGCCCTTCGATACTGTCGTAAATCAATCACTCTCTCGTCCACCCATAAAACTCATCCCACTCATTTATCCTTTCGTCAAACCACAGAATCAATCTCACATCCATACATTCAACCATCCAACAACCATGTATGCATGCAAACAATGAGGAAGCACATTCACCTATTGGCTTTACCAATGCTTTAAAAAGAGCAAGAATTCCGTTGTTTTCATACTTGGCGTGTTCCTTTAAGAACAGCTGCATTCTCCTGTTCTGTGCTGACCCGTGGAGCGTCCAGTACAATCCGTGGGAAGAGCACAAAGTGCTTTGGCAACTAATTTTCTATCGGCAGAAATTGTTCCCCGTCAGAAGGTGGAGTAATACAAAATGATGCCCCAGCCCCCTGCAGAATGTGAAGAGGGGCCACTGCGTCTCCCATATCACACAGATATTCATTGGCCGTGGGCTGAATGGGGCCCTTGAAGGGTTGTGGGGGCCCTTCAGGGCTTTGTTTGGGGTCTGGGGGGTTGCACAGAGGGCCCTTCGTTGCGTCGCTGCAGTCACAGCATTTTGTGTGAGAAAAAAAATGCCTAATGGGAGTGGCAAATTGTGTATTTTGTCATAACTGCGCCATCTTCCTAAACCCTGTTAATTGCGTGAACCTTAAAGTGATATGTTCCGCGGGCATGGGAATCCGAAGGGGGGGTGAAGGAGGTTTACACAATCCCTGCGCCCCCAACCAACAACCCCCCAAAACATTCTGCGGACGCCCATGTCTGCGGGGGTTCTTAGTTCACTCTGCCACTGATTTGTCAGCTGGAGTTTGACGTGTCTTGGAAAGTTTCCAAAATTCCTATGTATTCTCTCCCGCGGACAGCGTGTCTACAGGAGACAAGCGTCTTGTACACGTAGGTGTTCTCTCTGACAGCGACGGAGTCCCGTCGTCTGGGGCGTACAAGAATGCTCAGCGTCACAGTCCTACGTCTGAAATGATTGCTAAATCAATCAATCTAGGCCCCTTAAACTTCCAGGAATATACAGTGTACTGTGACCATGAAGTGTTACCTAATTTCAAAAAACATTAGTGGCTACAATTTTCAAAGTTCCCCCATGCGTTTGAAGCCATGCTGTATAATCTGTTATCACAAGCACAGAAACAATTGCAACCTGAGAGACACTATTTCAGCACAATGCACGCCTCACTGCACATTATCAAAGCAATGACTGATCCGGTCTTAGATCTGCTGGCTGGCATTTCACAGGTGATAGATCAGACACAAGTGCGATCCTACAAAGTGAAGTATGCTAGAATTTCAGTGAAAGGCAAGAATTCACAAACAGGCATTGGCAAAGGCAAACCATTTTGCCTACAAGAGCTATTGCCTTTCACAATGCATTTTTTTAGGCATTTTTCATGTTGCACAACAGCAGCAGTGGCTGGCGCTGCTGTACAATATGCCTTAGATACTTTAAAGGATAGCTTATTGATTTTTAGCCATGTATCGCGACAGCTGTGCGATGTGGCTAAAAGTTTTCTTTTAAGCACTGAGACGTGGAGTGCTGCTGTGTCATGTCCTTTTTTAAACTTTCAGTTATGTTGCTCAGTAGTCGCACTGCGGTACAAAATTGCTAAAACATCGACAAAGCCAATAGCTCTCGTAGGCAAGACCTATTGGCTTTGCCAATTCTTATTCTTTCGATGTGTATAATTAGTATACATACAAGGATAAGCTTATTGAGCAGTTGTTTTTACGATATAGAGCGCGTCTCGAAGGCGGAATGCTTTTGCTGGGCACTGCATCCATGCGAGGTCAGGCTTGTTCAATGTTCAGTACCAGTCCATAAAAGAGCAGCCGGTCTATATAACTGGTGATCATTCCTCTGATTGGAACTCTCTCAGGCTGAGGAAAAGGGAATCCGGGAGGTGGACCGGGCACTCTTACAGCCCCTCTAAAAGCTCTGACCACTACACTCACTTGAGGCCTAAACTGGAAGAAAGGCCTGCGACTCACTTCGATTGCACCCCGCCCCGGGTGAAGCCTGGTGCCAGGACCTGGAGTGAACCCCATGCTAGCGAAGGAGGACCCTGCAGACCCCTGCACAGGGCAGCGCGGCTGTTCTCTGCTCCGTCAGCAGGAACTCGGTTGCCACTAGGAAGTGCTCAGTGCGGCTTACAGAAGGCACTCACATTGCCAGGCTTTAATGAAAACACTGGGCGCACAATAATTCAAAATATTTGGGCAGGCCACACTAGAAAAGCAGGTTGAAGGCACACACTCCAGGAAGCAAAAGGACAAAAAGCCACAACCATCAGATGCACTAATGCCATGACAGGGCAGGCGTTTTTAAACAGATTCCAGATAAAACAAGAACAGGCTGGAATAACTGGGTTAGCCACTTTCGAAGCAGCGAGTGACAAGCAGACAGAGTAGAATACACCGAGAGGTGCCGGAAAGCTAAATTCACAAATCCTATGAACAATGATTGAATAAATCTCCAATTGCAGTGATACAATTAAGAAATGGCAGAGACAAATATTACCTAATACAATGTTTAACTATTTGATTAGACGTTTGGTTCTTCAGAGGTCCAGAATGGCACAATTCTAATGGGTTGACTGCAGTCCTTAATTTGGGAAAAAAACAGGTGCCAGGGTCCAGAGCACTTTATAAACCGCAAACAGCCCTGCCACGGCTGCCGAAGGCCAGTACCAGGATGATAGTTGTGCTAAATTTATCGTTTTTAAATAAACACTGCGCTGATAAATTCAGCTGAAGAATAGACACGGAGCATGCCCATTATAGGGGCCAGTGTTTACAAATAAGTGTCAATGCCCAGCACCAGAAAACACTGGCACAAATTAGACACTGCTTAGCCAGCCGTTTCTATTAGGACAACCAGACAAAATAAATAAATCTACATAGTTATTTAGGGACACACAGAACTCCAATTGTTGTAGGACCCCATGTACTCATTTAATTGCACACAAAGGGCAGTGAAGGAAAACAAAATGGTTACTTACCTATAGGAGTAGTTTTTCACTTTGAAGACCATCTAGATTCACATATTCTGCATTATTCTCCCATCTTGTGATTGGGTCCGGAAATGTCCCTTTCTCCCTCTATTTCCGTCTTGTTTTTTTGAGTGGGTGTTGACCATTTGATGCTATGTCTCTCCTCTAGTGACATCAGACGTATCTTTTTTATGCAGATTTTACTCAGTTTGTGTCTTCCTTCTTGTTAGAATTACATTCTCCCTTCTACGTTGCAAATTCCAGCCTTGTTTTCTGGTGGAGGTGGAAGGGTCACCTGTGAATCCAGAAAGTCTTCAAGCTGGACAACTACTCCTCCAGGCCTGTAACTATTTTGATTTGCAGGGTGAATCTTCCTGGATTCAAATGCTGTGCATAAATTGCGAAGGTGTGTACAGAGGGCCATGTGGCAGCCGTGGAGATGTCATTGATTCAGACATTGGCTATGAAGGAGAATGTACCTCCTTCTATTTTGTGGAATCCACTCTTGGTCTGCCTTCTAGTGTCACCTCTACCTCTGTGTGACATTTTTGTAGTGTTTGGACTATCCTTGCAATACTCCCTTTTGAAACTGGCATCCCCTAGATTGTTGGGACAAATGAAACAAAGAATTGATTTGTCATTCTGATTGGCTTGGTTTCCTGTCTGTAGTATATTACCTCATTTCTGGCATCCATTGTGTAGAGGGTGTCTTCGGTGCATGACTCTGGTTGCTGGAAGAAATATGGTAGCTGTATCACCTGTTTGACATGGAATTGTGAAACCACATTGAGTAAGAAGTTGGGATTAGTTTTCATTATTATCTTGCCCTTATGGATTTTAAGATACGGTTCCTGTATTGTGAGTGATTGGAGTTAATTCACTCTGCACAAGGATGCAATGGTCTCCAATAAGGATGTCTTCAAGGTAAGAAATTGTAGCCCTGTGCTATGCATGGGTTTAAAAGGTGGCTTTTATGATGTGTAAGTATTAGATTTAGATTCCATGCAGGTGTTGGTGCTACTCTGGGCAGTACCAGTCTGTTTGCCCCTTTCAGTAATCTCTTGACAATTGGTGTTTGGACATAACTCCTCTATAAGACACCTTTTGTGAATACCACAGTGGGTGCTAGTTGTACCTTTAATATGGTGAATGAGAGTCCCTCACCTAGCAGATATGCTAGATATTTCAGGACTCTGGCATCCTCTGTCTGGGCTCTAGAGTCAATTTCACTGGAGCACCACTTTGAAATCTGTTCCATTTTTTGAAGTAGCATTTCCTTGGTGGTCTCCTAATTCAGAACTTGGTAGTTTGTGGGAGTTACAAATGCCCACGTTCCATGTCTTAAGGAGCCATGCCGTTAAGCTGAGTTTTTTGGTTCTAGGTTAATCACATTGCCTTTCTGTATGGTCAGTAGGTATAGTTGTGTTGGTAGTGGCATGGCATAGCCCTGTACTAATTCCACTAAGTAAGAGAACCATGCTTGTGTTGCCCATTGTGGAGCAATGAGGGTGAGGGTCATGGTTGCTTGCTTGTAATTCTCTATAACTAGGGAGATTAGGGGAACTGGTGGAAAAGTGTACGCACATTTACCTGCCCATTCTATCGAAAGGGTATTCTCCAGCGACTGGTATCTGGACACAAAGTTTCGACATTTTGCATTTTCTTCAGTTGCCAACAGATCCAGGTGTGGGGTTCCCCACCTTTTGAAGACTTTGTCTATTATGTGTGTGAAAGGTTTTGGCACACAGGGGTTGCACCCGGCTGAAGGAAGGAGCAGAGGCACTTGTTCTAGTGTAGAGATTTCTGTATTTCTAATTCAAAAGTGAGGGCAGCGCCCTTGGCCTTCCAGGTCTGGTAGGCGTAGGACCTTCGCAAGTTGATGTCTAGTTCTCATTATAGTTCTTGTCACAACAACCAACGGCTTCTCCTCAGTATAAGGGAGATAAGAGGCAGGTAAGTAAACAGTCTAATTCGTTACCAGATTGCTAAAGTTGTTATTTTCACTGTGCTCTTTAAGGTGAGAGAACCACATGTGCACGACTTGAGTGGTGCAGAATATTAGGGTGCTTGTGATCCAAAGTGCTCAAAAACATGCAGGGGTTTGTGTAGGGATTTCTATCCCGTTTCTCAATGTGAGGAATTAGACTAAGCCTGAGATCTCTAATTAGACGGTCGGTGCACGCATTACCAAAAGGTGGCACCACATTCAACCGGTGGCGTCTGAGCTCCTCCGATTCCCTTGTTGCTGATCCCTTCCTCTCTATTCGGCAGTCCTGCTTGGTGTCTCACCTCGATGGCGGTTGCCACATCTGCAGCTTTCACCACAGCACCAGAGCTTCGGGAATCTTCTCCATCTAAGTCGATGACAACATCCTCTTTGGGGTCCTGCCTTTTCTGGTCCATTTTGTTCCCGGCTCTGTTTGTTGGCCACGCCCCCCTGCCTAAAGGAGAAACCTAGTTTCAAGTATAAGGATGTCCCGCCTAATAGCACTAACAGTTTATACTCCCGAATCCACATTCAACCGGGGGATGGCAGAGCCCCTACTGTGTCCTAGTTATCATGACAATGTGGTTTTAGTTCCCACACCTGTGTGCCATTTTTCTACTGCTTAGCCTGTCTGCCTTTGTGTTTTCTACTCCTGGTAGGTGGATTGCGGCCATTGTTTTGACCTCGTGTATTGCCCATGCCCTCCTGTCATGTGCTAAGCTGGGCAGTGCATGAGATTTCTTCCCACCCTGTTTGTTCAAGTAGAACCTGGTGGTAGTGTTGTCTATCTGGATCTGTTTTATTTGTGACTGGAATACTTTGAGGGTTAGGAAGGCTGTCTTGAGTTCCAGAACTTTACTGCATCCTTTATGCTCCCCAAGCATTGCGTATGCATATGCGCTACACACCCTGTGTCGGATGAGTCTATTGTTATGGTAACAGCGGGAGTTGGTTGTTTGAAAAGTCCACTGACTATGATATTCCTGGTGTTCCTTCATAGTATCTCGGTGTGTACCTTGTCTATTACAACCATTAGAACATTCCAACTGCCTATTGCTTGTGATCAGTGTCTCTGTAGCCATTCCTGGTTTGGGCTCATGTGCATGATGCAACATGCCAATCAGCCTACCCACCATCCCCACTGTCAAAAGTTGCCCCCTCTGGTAGAGGCAAACTTGTTCTGCTATTGCCTAGATTCTCTTCTAGACAAAGAAGCTCTTCGCTTATCTTGAATGTAGCCTGGCCCCTAAAACGGTCTTTTCCCTTTCTAGTCTTGGGGATAATTTTTCTCTGTTGATTTGATGGAAAATCCCAGATTGTACAGTGTGTCTATTACTATCTTTGTACTGCCTTTGTGTTGTTGGTACAGCTTTTCCCTTACCAGTCAGTCATCCCGGTACGGGAAGACATGGATTACTTTCCTTCTTAGATGTGTTGCTACCACATCTAGGCATTTTGTAAACCCTCTGGACGTGGACTTTATTCCAACAGGTATCACAGTAAATTGCTAAAGAACCTTTCCCACAAAGAATCTCAGGAATGTTTTGTGCCCGCTGTTCATGTGTAAGTATACATCTTTGAGGTCTTCTGTTGTCATGTAATCCCCTTCTCTAAAATGCACTCTCTTATTTGAGCTAGTTTCCCCTCTGAATTGGCTTCTTAACTGTTATGTCCCCATGGATTTTGCTGTTGCATTGTCTTTTTTCATCCTTTGCAGTGTGCCATTCACTCCTGGGCCAAACAGACTTTTTCCTGTTAACAGCTTGCTCACCCATGCTATTTGCACCTTTTGTTTAAAGCCAGACACCTATTGCCAGGCATGCCTTCTAATAGTGGTTCCAATGCAGAGATGATTGTTGGTACTGTATCTGTTGCATCCAGGACTGATTTCTGGCAGGTGTTTCTGATAACCTTCCCTGGTTTTGACTCTTTTCTTATATTGCTATGGGAGCTGCTGCAGAAGACTCAACATCTCCCCTCACTGCTGGAGGACATAGTGATTCGGTGAGGGCACTGGAATTTTTGATCCTACACTGGACCGCGGCTGGGCATTACATTTTTCTGCTCACCATCTCCAAATACGTGTTCTCCTTGTTGGGTGGTGGCCCCACTGCTGCCGGGCAGATGGTTCTTTTCGGAGACGTTGACACTGTTATGGAGTTGGAGTTACGCCGTTGAACTCTGGGAACTCCTGGACTCCACAGCACCGGACGTCGCCTTCATCACGGAGACCTGGATGAACGCCTCCTCTGCTCCAGACATCGCCACCGCCATCCCCGAAGGCTACAAGATCTCCAGAAAAGACGCACCAACCAAGTAGGAGGAGGTATCGCCATCGTCTTCAAAGACTCAATCAGCGTCACCACCTCCACCGAAGACACCCCTCTCGCCGCTGAACACCTGCATTTTCAGATCCGCACCGACCCCAGGACCACCCTCAGAGGATCCCTCGTCTACCGTCCTCCCGGACCGCGCGCCCCTTTCAGCGACGCCATCGCCGACTTCATCTCCCCGCACGCCCTCGCCGGACTACATCCTCCTAGGCGACCTCAACTTCCATCTGGAACAAAACAACGACCCCAACACCACCACCCTACTCGCCAACCTCGCCAACCTCGGCCTCAAGCAACTGGTGAACACCGCCACCAACATCGCCGGACACACGCTTGACCCTATCTTCTCCGCCAGCAAACACGTCTTCTTCAGCCACACCTCCGCTCTACACTGGACCGACCACAGCTGTGTACATTTCACATTCTGACGCGAGACCCGCCACCTCCGCACTCAACCAATCCCTCGTCGACAGTGGAACAAAATCCCCGAAGAGCAACTCTTCTCCGCACTCGCCGCCAACCAACCCACCCTCACCACCGACCCCAACGACGCAGCCCTCAGCCTCACAAACTGGATCTCCAACTGCGCAGACAACCTTGCTCCCCTCAAACGCACGCATCGACAGGCCAACACCAAAAAACCTCTCTGGTTCTCTGACACCCTCAAAGAATCGAAGAAAACTTGTCGCGCCCTCGAGAAGGCCTGGCGCAAGGACCACACCGCTGACAACATGACCGCCCTCAAGAACGCTACCCGCGAACACCACCACCTGATCCGTGCTGCCAAAAGGAACTTTTTTACCGACAGACTGGACAAAAACAGCCACAACAGCAGAGAACTTTTTAGCATCGTCAAGGAGTTCTCCAACCCCAACGCCAACGCCGTCACGCCCTCACAAGATCTGTGCAACTCCCTCGCCACCTTCTTCCATCGCAAGATCAGCGACCTCCACGACAGCTTCGGACACCAGACCCAACCAAGCATCACCGAACCCACACCTCAGACCATCACCCTCAACGACTGGACCCACATCAACACCGAAGAAACCAAAACCACCATGAACTCGATCCACTCCGGCGCTCCATCGGACCCCTGCCCTCACTTCATCTTCAATAAAGCCGACGACATCATCGCCCCGCACCTCCAGGCCGTCATCAACTCCTCTTTTTCTTCTGCTACCTTCCCCGAATGCTGGAAACACGCCGAAGTCAACGCACTACTAAAGAAACCTACGGCTGACCCGAGCGACCTGAAAAACTTCCGCCCCATCTCGCTCCTCCCCTTCCCCGCCAAGGTAAGAGAGAAGACCGTCAACAAACAGCTGACCACCTTCCTAGAAGACAACAACCTGCTTGACCCTTCACAAACCGAATTCCGAACCAACCACAGCACTCAGTCACAGACGACATCAGAACCCGGATGGACAACGGTGAAACAGTCGCCCTCATCCTCCTCGACCTCTCAGCTGCCTTCGACACCGTCTGTCACCGCACCCTAATCACCCGCCTCCGCTCCACCGGGATCCAAGGCCAGGCCCCACCGATCCCAAAGAGTCTACCTCCCTCCGTTTCGCTCAGACCCCACCGAGATCATCTGCGGCGTACCTCAAGGGTCATCGTTCAGCCCGACACTCTTCAATGTCTACATGAGCCCCCTCGCCGACATCGTACGCAAGCATGACATCATCATCACCTCCTACACCGACGACACCCAACTTATACTCTCCCTCACCAAGGACCCCGCCAGCGCCAAGACCAACCTACAAGAGGGCATGAAGGACGTCCCAGATTGGATGAGGCTCAGCCGCCTAAAGCTGAACTCTGACAAAACGGAAGTCCTCATCCTCGGCAACACCCCGTCCGCTTGGGACGACTCCTGGTGGCCCACGGCCCTCGGCACCGCACCGACCCCCGCAGACCACGCCCGCAACCTCGGCTTCATCTTGGACCCTCTTCTCACCATGACCAAGCAAGTCAACGCCGTGTCCTCCTCCTGCTTCCTCACCCTCCGCATGTTCCGCAAGATCTTCCGCTGGATCCCCGCTGACACTAGAAAAACCGTGACCCACGCCCTCGTTACGAGCCGCCTGGACTACGGCAACACCCTCTATGCTGGGACCACCGCCAAGCTCCAAAAACGCCTGCAACGTATTCAAAACGCCTCGGCCCGCCTCATCCTCGACGTACCCCGCAACAGCCACATCTCCGCACACCTGAGACACCTGCATTGGCTCCCAGTCAGCAAAAGGATCACCTTTCGACTTCTCACCCACGCACACAAAGCCCTCCACAACAAGGGACCGGATTACCTCAACCGTCGCCTCAGCTTCTACGCCCCCACCCGTCTCCTCCGTTCCTCGGGCCTCGCGCTCGCTGCCGTCCCTCGCATCCGCCGCTCCTCTGCGGGTGGGAGGTCCTTCTCCTTCCTGGCAGCCAAGACCTGGAACTCCCTCCCCACCAGCCTCAGGACCACCCAGGACCACTCCGCATTCCGGAGACTACTAAAAACCTGGCTTTTCGAGCAGCAGTAACCCCCCCCCCGCCCTTTCCCCCTAGCGCCTTGAGACCCGCACGGGTGAGTAGCGCGCTTTATAAATGTTAATGATTTGATTTGATTTGGAGTTGGTGCTGACATTAACCCTGATGCGGGGTGTGTCTTGATTTTTTCTCGACTCTAGGGGTAACTGTCTTTGCTGTGGCTTCTCTCCCCTTGTCCAATGGACATGGTAGCATTGGCAGAAACTGGCTCCTTTACTGTGAAGGCAATAATGTCTCAAGCAGGAAACAAGATTCTGCCTACTCCTCTTTCCGTTTGATGCCACAAACGTTTGTAACCTTTTTAACCGTAGCATTGTAGAAATTGAAGCCTTCAGCACTGAGCAAAGAGTAGGTTGATTCCCTGCTCTGGAGAGACAGCTGCAAGGTCTTGCCATCCTTGCTCTGAAGTGTCAACCCCAAACACAACCTCCTGGAAAGAGCACTCCTCAAAGTCTTCCTACAACATTCCCTCTTCTTGCCTTCCACTGGCTCTGGTGTTTCAGGAGGCTCCAGCTCTTGCTTGAGTGTCTTTTCCTCCAAATGTTGTGTGATTTTATACCCTTCAAGGAGGCGTTGAACTCCTTGTTTCATTGGAGCAGAGCCTCCATTTCAGACTTGAGGCATTTCTTTGTCCGGTCAACTTCAAGTGCTCTCTGTTCAGTGTTGGTGCGGACTTGCTATGCTTGGAGTTCGACCCTTTCAGCTCTGTTCCCAGTGGCTCTTGGGTTTCCTTACATTTGCAGTCCTCGGCATCCTTTGCCATCGACGTTTTGATGCCTTCTCCCGCCCAATGGCAATTACCTCGGCACTGGGATACTGCCTGTGCGCCATTTCATTTTCTTCATGCAAATCGCCATCACTGTAGGATTCTGGCTCTCTTCTGGGGGTATGCCTCTGTGCCCATGGGAGCGATGTGCCCACCTTTGGTTTTCTTCAGCCTTAAATGTCTTAGGTTCAAACTCAGTTCAAGGAATCACAGTCCTCCACGGTGTGTTCTTGGATAGGCACAAGTTGCAAACCTGTTGAGTATCTTTCTGTGTGCCCCAATGTATTCACTGCCCCATGTGGACAATGACCTCTTGGCTATCCAGGATAAAAAAAAAACAAGATTTTCTGTGTCAATCATCAAATTTCCTATGCATCTTTTATTGATCGATGTTGAGGAAAAAACCTTTCTGCCGGAATTACCTTCTTCTGTCTGTCCAGGAACTCATCCCTCTACTTCCAGACCCTATGGCAGAAACAAATAAACTGAAGACAGTGAGCAGCCTGGTGTTTCTGGGGCACACGTCCGACTTCAGTAAAGGAGGCACATAGCACCAAATGAGTGAGGACGAAGTCTACTCAAAAGAAAGAGAGATAGAGAGACAATTCCAGACCGGACCACTAGATCGAAGAATATTGTACAGCATATGAATCCAGAAAGATTCACACAGCAAAATTCAATGTTTCTGTCACTTCTTTTTTTTAACACAACTGCACATTTAACTGTTGCATTTTTGCCAAGAGACAACTAGAAGTCAAGCAAAGGTTAGAACATGTCTCTTCAGTCCAAACTAGTTTTAGAAACCCAAGGATACTTTTTTATTCTTTTGATAAGTTAACGACTAGGCATTAAGTTTTCACACAGTGTTAAAAATTTAACAGGCAGTTGAATATATCCTCAGTTGTGCTCGCAAGATCAGTGGTACTAAATTTGAGTGTACCACACTTTCATTCATATGGGCCTTTGTCAATGAAATTTTTATGTATGCTAATACAGACATCGGAATTAGTTGTGAAAGCTTCAGTTGCCTTTCTAAAGCTCTAGGAAGCAAGGACCATGTGCATGTGGACCACACGTGTCTTGAACACAACACTGGAATAAGGCATATGGAAAGACTGAGGCAAACGTGTGCCACTAGCTTATCAAAAGTGCATTGTCATGTGAGAGTCTTTCTGGTGACAAGGATGCAAAGTCAAGGCATTTTCTATTGTCGTAAAAATGTTACTGGTGGGTTGTTCACAGTGTGAGAGCGCCATCTATGTTATGGGCATCTTTAGGGAAGAGTCTTTAGCGGTCTTTCTAATTACATGGGCTCCACCCTTTAAAGGTTTCCTCCAACATGTATATAAGCCAACACTAGTTCATATCAGCTTTTTTGTGACTATGCACATTAGTTACCACGCACAGCTATTTTGGGCATAATCTTAGCCTGCCACAGGTTCTCGTTGGAGCGGGAGTGACTGTCAGACACAGTAACATCTGGAACAGTGTAAGAATCTACCTATACGTTGGAACCAGTGCCATGACCTCCAGCAAAGCCATAACTCCATCGCAGAGCAGGATGTGTTTGGTAAGAAAGGCCGTTTTCAACAAGGGTAAGCTGATAGGGTATTTTAATTCCCCCATTAGGACAGAGTTACCCAGTATTGTATCTGGTTTCTGAGTCCCTGTACTTGCCAGAAAACAGGGCAGTTTAAGAGCTGCCAAAACACCATTCGGATTTTGGGAGTTTTTGTCCTGACATTCACTCAAAAAGGGCAGGCATGCGCTAGAAGATTGTTCCCTACAAAAGGAAATGCTGGAAATAAGTTGAAATACTATTATCCACCACCTCGGAAAAGGAGCGGTCTGGGCTGGCCATGTTATCGATTTTTTACTTCACTGTCTAACACACAACTTGACTTCCAGACTATAGACTAAAATACCCCCGTTCCAAAATACTACCTGGATTCCCGGCTAAGGCTACAGCATTAAAAAACACGTGTTTACAACAGAAAGCGGCTAACGATGAAGACGACAAATCCCTATTACCGCTTGAAGATGCTTGAGTTTTTGTGGAAACACTGACTGTTCTATTTTCATATAATTGTCTCATCTAACGTTTGGTTTGTGGGATTTTAGTCACAATTCACACCCACTCATCCAGTCCTGTTTCATCCCTCATTACACACAGTTTCATACAAAGCCACCAGTCTGCAGTCTTTCTTCAACAGGATAAATCCGATGAGTCCTGAGAGATTTCCGAGGATTTCAGTGGATTATACAGCTCGAAAACAGGAGTTCAGACTCTGCTTTGCATTTTTTGTGAGCTAGAAAAATTAAAACCGAGAAGGCCGTGGGGTTATTTTAAGGTTCAGTTTCCAATGTTCCAAAGTAGAAAGCGACAAAAACACGGACACCGCCGCAAACAAGATAGCATGTCAAACTTGTTCGACAAGATAGTTATCTTAAGCCAGTAAGCTTAACAAACTGCTGTCACACACACACACACCAACCTTAGCTCAGCATCTTGTCTTGAAGAACTACTGTGGTTTACCGATTCTTAGAATGCATTTTGTCTACACGTGTACATTTTTGTTAGAATGCATTTTTTTTACTTAATATTTATTTTGAACTTTTCTTAAGCAAACAAGGCCCAAAAGTGTTAGACCGCAGTGCAGAGAGATTAGTACAGTCAGGAACAAAAAAAAACATACATGCAGTCCTGGAAAATAAATTGAGAGGAATAATTACACGATAATTTAGGAAAATCTGTGCATAAAAGGCATTCAGTACAAGGGAGGGGGGGGGAGGATTACAGGGCCATCTAGAAACTACTAATGTTCCCGCAACAGGTGAATCATTAATTTATTAACACAATAGGCAATGTCAAGCGGTTGGCTGGCTAAAAACAAAGGAGGACGGGGGTTACTTGAGTGGGATTCTGGGGAAAATAAAGACTAGTTTGAGAAACAGTAATATAGTAATAATTATACCAAGACGTGTATGTCACAGGGGATTAAAGGGATCATCTGTGGTGATGCAAAATGTCAACAATCCTAGCTTCTGACAGACAGGCCACTTCTTCCTTTTATAAGCTACATTTTCTAGATGGGCAGAAACTCTGCTTTTGCTAATTTTACAATGTTTTTCATTGTTCATTACTCTGAAAAAGTCTTGACTCCAATGGCGTCAATGGGAGAGCCATACCTTTTCTGATGTTTTTAACAATAAATCTCTTGCTTGAAGAGTTGTACTGCATTGTATCTTTTATATAGCACTTTATACCCTGACAAGGATGCGAAGAGCATGCTTTGCATTTGGTTCCTGGACGCCCTTTCGGAGTGCATGGCTGAAAAGGAGGCTCTTGATTGCAGAGTGGTCTGCATTGTGGGAGTTAGATGAGATACCTGAAGCTTTGATATGCTCTGAAGATGGTGTAAAGGTGCTGCACTTGAACAATGAAATGTGAGGATGGGAACAGATACTGTTGCGCAAGCATATGCCTATTATCTCTGAAGCTCTTTGTGTTATAAAGGAGAAACCACCACTGATGCGGATCCGTGTGCTCTATAACATATGTGGGACAAGAGTCACAGAGGCCCCAACCTTGGATGCAGGGTAACACACCCAGAGAGCACTATAAATGGTATCTTCCTAGGAAAAACAGAAGCCCAACCACTGGAGCCCACCCAGGAGCAAAGCCAGGGCAACCCCTCGAGGCACAGTTAAGCAAAGGTCTATACTAGGAAGCCTGGTTATGTAACCACTTGTGCTATTTGCGGCCACTGAAAAGTAACATAAGTCCGACCCCCTGAAGACACAGGCAGGGTACATTATGACGTTCACTTAAGTGCACGTGAAAAGCCAAACTCCTGGAGGGAGAGTTAAGCAGACAGTAAATAAGAAGACGACTTCACTTAGAAGTGAAACCAGCCCAAACCCGGAAGCAGAGTTAAGCAAACACAGAATACCATAAGGATTCAATGAGGAGCAAAAGCAGGTCAACCCCAGAGGCAGTTACACAACATGAGTACTAGCTGGGCTACTCCCAAGTTCAACCTAGGGAGACAAAGTGAAGCTGCCAGGGCGTACTATAAAAAGTATGCTCAAATGAAACATGAGGCAAACCCCATGAGGAGACAAAGCGTGATATATTGGGTCCCCTAAGAGAAACATACGCCCAAACCCAGGAAGTAAAGTAAAGCTTCCACTTAGGCATATGTTTCCTTACGGTAGACCCCATATAGCATAACTCTTGGCTGCATTGTTAGCCAGCCAGAGGATACAGTGTAGGATTCACCCTGCAAAATCTGAAAGCATGGCTGGGCGACCACTTAAAGTATATGGCATTCATCGCTGAGCAATGAAATTCGAACCGGCAGGGTGTAATACACAAAGTCCATCTAAGACCATCATTAGCCACATCGCTGGAAGCTAAAATAAGCAACCAGTGAATACTATAAGGGCTCCCTGCAGGAGCAAAACTAATCCAAGCCCTGGAAGCATAGTTAATCAGCCAGAATACAATAGGAGGTGCTCCGAAGAGCATCATAAGGCCAACCCCTGGAGGAGGGTTAAGGGGGATATTAGTGATG
This sequence comes from Pleurodeles waltl, assembly GCF_031143425.1. Classification (NCBI taxonomy): domain Eukaryota; kingdom Metazoa; phylum Chordata; class Amphibia; order Caudata; family Salamandridae; genus Pleurodeles; species Pleurodeles waltl. The sequence continues at coordinate 1,896,929,791 of NC_090440.1, forward strand.
TACTACGTTTTACAAGCTGATAAAGCCACCCAGAAGTGAAGAAAATTCAAACCCATCAGTGAGGGTGATGTTGAGAAAAGGAGTAGGTGCGCTCAGTTATTCTGTGGAAGGAATGCATGAGAGGAAGAAGGGAAGTGAGCCTAGGAAGGAATTTGGGAAGGAGAACAGACAGGGGTTCTGGCCCAAGGCTCTTTCAGGTGCAGTGAGGACAACCTTAAACGCTCTTCTCTTTAGCTGGATGCCCTGGGAAAAAAGGTTATTATATAGGATAGTTCTCAAATGCAGGAAGCCACCGGTTACACGACAGCATAAGGAGAGGAAGCAGGTGGCAAGGCTGGGTGGGGTACTGGGGTGTTGTTTGGCACCTGGCATGCACTAATCCAGCACTTCCTGACGCCATACTTAATCATCCATACATAAATCATTAACATAAAACATATATTATAGCAGGTCATCTGTAACTTCAACAATACAACTAACACAGCTAGAAGTGCAGCCCTTTAGTTATAGTTACTGGGCAAATATCCTAGCTATTTTAAAACAAAGTAACCTTGGGCCGCATTATGTATATGGTGCGCTGTCCCTGCTTGCGCCACGGCGCACCTTTGAAAAAGGGCCCCAGTCACAAACAAGCACAGTGCACTGTATTCCAAAGGATGTGCTGTCCCAAGGGCAGCTGCAAACATGCGCCATCCCCAGGGCAGAGCATTCAAGTGAAATACGGAATGACTGCTTCCCTTCCACTCCGTCTTTCACAGTGCAGACAGCAGGCTACTGGCACATGGAAGAGGGAAAAGAGATCCCATTGGATGCGGTTGCAATGAGCGACTGCACCAGCCTGCAAGTGGGCGGGAGGTCTCTGGCGACCATGGGACCTGCTTTTTCTCCTCCCGACGCTGCCTTTAGGAGATGCAGCATTCTTCTGTGGTGCACTTTCAGTGAGCCTCCTAAGGGCACGTTTGACTCTGCACCCAAGTCCATAATACGGAGCAGGCGCAAAGGGCAAGTGAGTTCCTCATGTGCATGGTGCCACACCCCCACGCAAATAAGGAAACTCCCGCACAGGATAGTGCTGGTGCTACATGTGGTCACCGCTATCAGTATTACAGAAGGGGATGCACAAGTGTCTGTGGCTCCTTCTGTAATACCATTGTGCCCCCCGGGGCACCTAAAGCATGCACGCACGCCTTTTTTGTTCCCAGGGCACAATGTAAAATATGGCCCCTAATGTTCAAAAGGCAGAAGTTAACCAGAGCAGTCAGGTTCTCCGACCATGATCACGTCCCTATTTGCAGCCATATTCCCAGAAGTCAAACACCAGCTCAACATAGCTGAGTGCTGGGCTTCGGTAGGTGTAGGCTTTGCAGGAAGGAAAATGCCAGTCACGTGACCTTGACCTGGGTCAATATGCAGAAGATAAGGGGACCACTTAAAGCCTGAGGGGAAGCCGGCGGCTGGTCAACAAAAGTGGCAACAATGTGCTCACTGTGCTCGCTTGGAGGCACATTTTTATCATCAATACCATGTGCATATACCTCCGATCGTGGCAGTTTACAGGCTTCATTTAACAGTATAGTACACTAAAGCGCCCAGTGCCGCAATCCCCTGGTTTCGGTAAACTGGGCCGATATTGGAGAGATTTTAAAAAAACGAAACCTGATGCCTGAAAGGCTAAAGTTAGCTAGAGAAAGGTCCTTTGACGAGGATCGCTTACCCTGGGGGCATCCGAGGTGGGGGAGGAAGTCGCCAGGACGGCGGCGGAAGGATGTGCAGCACAGCTTTAAGTACCACGTCACCGATCGTTCTCCACAAAAAGACTTCAACAAACGAGTAGCTGGATTCTTATCATCTTTCACAATGAGCAGTCAAGATTCAAAATATCCTGCTCGATTTGCAGGACAGCAGTAGAAATTCTTGACCCGACTGTAATGTCCCCGTTTTTAGCAGCAATCAGTCCCGGCTGCCACGGGCTGCTGATCTGCATTCCAGTCGTGCCGGGGCCGCAGTTTATGAATTCCATCCCTGCCCACCCCTGCTGACATTTCTTCCTTCTATCGAGCAGCTGCGCCTAGTTAATTAATATTAATAAACATGTGAAACGGAGAAAAAACTGCGACAATATGACAACAAACACTGTAGGCAAGGAACCTGAAACACAGACGGGTACCAGTCCTCATGACAGAGAACTACCTTCTAGTTTGAGGAACACAATTTTGTTGGGTGCATTCTATCATTAGTTTCAAAGCTAACTTACAGGTCCATCCAGTCCACCTCTGCTTCATTTAAAAAACAAAGCATCGCTGCCAAGGGTTGCTCTAATCAACAAGCATTGGCAAAGCCAACGGGTCTCACCTATGCAAGCGCTATTGACTTTGCCAGTGTGTTTTAGCCATGTTGTACACCAGAGTGGCTGTTGTTCAGCATGGTTAAAAGTTAGTGGCTTAGAGGAGAGTTGCGTGGAGTGTTGTCGAGTAGAATGGCGAAGAGTGTTGTAGAGTGCAGTGGCACAGAGTGTTGTGTATTGGAGTGATACTGTGGTGTTGTGTAGAATGGCATACACTGGAATGGCATAGAGTGTACTAGTGTACAGAGCATTGGTGTATGGTGTTGCAGAGTATACTGACGTATAGTGCAGTGACACTGAATTCAGTGGCATACAATGCAGCATTGTAGAATGCAGAGGCGTAGAGTGGTGCATAGTAGAGTGCAGTGGTGTGGAGTGGCGTGGAGCAGTGAAGCATAAAGTAGAGTGGCGTAGAGTGCTGCAGAGTGCAGTGATGTAGAGTTGATTGATGCAGAGGGCAGTGGTGACTAGTGGGGTCGAGTGGCATAAAGAGAAGCTGCATAGAGTGGTGCAGAGTAGAGTAGCATAGAGTGGTGCAGAGTAGAATATATTGCCGTAGAGTGCAGGGGCATAGAGTGCAGGAACGTGAGTGCAGTAGTGCAGAGTTGAATGGCGTAGAGTTCAGTGGCAGAGACCGAGGAGTTGCAGAGTAGTGTCAGAATGCAATGGAGTAGAGTGGCATAGAGAGCAGTGATGCAGCGTAGAGTGCAGTGGCATACAGTGCAGTGAAAAGTGCAGCTGCGTAGAGTTCACTGGTGTAGACTGCAGTGGTTCAGGATAGAGTGGTATAGAGTGCAGTGGAGTACAATGGCATAGAGTAGGTTGCTTCAGACTGGAGTGAAGGGGCATAGAGTGGAGTGGTGAAGGGTACAGTGCAGTTGCGTAGACTAGCACAGAGTGTAATGACTTAGAGTAAAGTTGTGCAGTGTGCAGTGGCGCAGAGTAGCTTACAGTGGTGTAAAGTGGATTGGCATAGAGTGCAGGGGCATAGAGTTGAGTGTTAAAGAGTAAAATGCATTGGCAAAGAGTGTCTTGGCATAGGGTACAGTGTCGTAGAGTACGGTGTTGCAGAGTGGCACAGAGTACAGTAGCATAGAGTGAAGTTGTACTGAGTACATTGGTGTGGCCTAGACTGGAATGGTGTAGAATGCAGTGGCAAAGAAAGCAGTGATGTAGAGTAGAGTGATGAAGAGTGCATTGGCATAGGGTGGAGTGGTACAGGTCAGAGTAGAAAGGCATAGCATGAAGTGTTATAGACTGCAGTTTGTGTAGAGTGGAGAGATGCAGAGTGCAGTTGCGTGGAATGGTGTAAAGTGGAGCGGGGCAGAGTAGAGTGCAGTGGTGTGAAATGGTGCAGAGTAGAGTGAAGTGGCGTAGCGAGAAGTATTCATGGTGTGGTAGCACATTGCCATTACATACAACACATTTTCAATTGAAATGACCATTGTATTTGCGCAGACATACATCTTTACGAATTAAACTATACAGTGCACAGATGAAAATGTGTGGAAATTGCATCACCTGGTTTAATGATTCGTCTTGATCAAATAAAAGTATTTGTTTCCAACACACTTCCGAAATAACAAAAATGTGCTTCATTTGTGCATTCATACTTCTGATATATTCGGAAATACCTACACAGTTCATTTAAGTGTTGTTGTATGGTAGTGAAAAACTTTTTCCTACTCTCAGTATCCAGGAAGATTGTGACATAACTCCTCTCACTTTTGAAAGAAAGTGAACAAGCCTCCTTGGAAGACAGTGCCTGAAATCTGACCTCAGTTTTTGAATGCACAGCAAATGCGACAGGATAAGAACAAGATTTAAAGGCCTGCTAACAGAAAGCGAGTCAACACAAAGCAATAACAGAAGGCTTTTGAACAGAAAGCGAGTGGAAGAATGACGAAAACACTGTTTAGGCAACGGGAGGGACAAACTGATCCCAGACAGCCTGAAGCAAATAAAGTCAGCAAATAGAAAGCCATAATGTGTGAGTTACAAACCAGAAAGCCAATAATAATCAATGGCCGAAATGTATTCCTAGGTCAACTTTCTGAAAGTCCCCAAGATGTCTTTAGCAGACCAGACAGCTGTGCTGTCTGGTGGGCTGCAACCTCATAAGCATAAAGTAAAATGTCAATCTATTGTACTGAGAAGCAAAGAAGGATCTCTTCGAGGCAAGTAGTAACTCTTGGGATTTATATTTAAAAAAAAGGAAGATGCACTATTCAATTATGATAATACCAAGCAGAAGCACAAAATAATGGCATCAATCTGAAGGCGGTTTGCCACTTACCCCTAACTGCTAATCATAGATATGTTTAAAACATACCTGCCAATCACAGACACACTTCATTATGTTTGGTGCTCTTTAAGAAGCCAATGAAATGATTTACTACATACTGTAGCAAGAATTATTGATTTTGTTTTTGAATAGGACTCCGATCCTCTGAATAAGAATGTGAAAGGTGTGCAATAGCTCGTGTCACCTGTTGCTTGGGCGGGATGTGCAGAGATCTCCGGTCACTCTATAGGGACATCCAGAGAACGTTACATGGTTGGAGATCAGAAGTCGTCCCTTAAATCTTTGCACTGCCTCTAATCCTTAACATACTCTGCCAACTAAATATCACCTCAAATTTATTCAGCAATCACACATTTAAAAAAAACTATAACACCCACTCTTCCTTTTGAGGGCAAAATGTGAATACCACCGGTAAAATATGCGTTTGTAGAGCATGTGTTCATCCATAAAGGTATCCTAGCGCTGCAATAACAGATGTTTATTGCTATGGGACTCCATTGTACTCATTTTAGCTCTCTGGAAGACTAAAAGGTTGAGTGGACACAGGATTCAAACCTGTGCCAATTAAATCAAACACAGATTCCTACAATTCACTGGTACAATGAGCTGGCAGACCGGTTACCAACTACATCTATGCCTCAACTCTTTTCAACAATTATACATTTCAAGAAATCAATAACACTGGGCTTTTAAGGGCAACGTGTCTGAGACTTGTAAAATCGCTTAAATGGTTCAATACCCAATAAGCAATACACATAAATATCACACAGTGTACTTATTTTCATCTTGAAGCGAGCTAGGGAGGAAACGAAGTACTAAAGAAAGCTATAGGTGAGTTGTTACAGGAAGAGAAAACACATTGAAAGAATGCACTTCTCTACGGAGCTAAAGGAAAAGATGCAGTGGATCATTTTTTGTGTGACTGTGATGGTTACTAAGCTGGAACACTGCTGCTAAAATAGTCAATTTTTCTGCAACGACTGTCCCCAGAGACAATGCACCAATTTGAAAGCTCACTTGTTTGTAAGAGAAAGCCACATATCCGATCTAACCTTAGAAGTGCAAAACTGTAAGTCAGAGAAAATGGGTAATACCTTGCAGAGTAAAATTACCAAATAACTTCTAAGGTAGCCATGAGTAGAATTTGTGTTTTTCAATGTTTCTAAAACATATATTTGTCTGCTATACAAATAATCTGTAAAGCCTTGATCTGTAATGTGCTGGCGGTCTCCTGAGAAATAGGATCATTGTGCACATGGTTAATTGACTTCAGGAATGATTTAGAAAGAAGGCAAACGGGCAAAATATTAGCTAAAACTTGGAAATCCTTTGGGAGTTCAGCCTAAAAGTGACGGAAGAAAGACAAGACAAAGGGAAAGGAAGGAGCAAGAATGGATTAGGATGAAAGAAGGAAATGCAGCTAAGCCAAGATAAGTGTGAGTTTCAACCATTCTCTGGACTTGCACTGGTCTTAAAGACTAGAATCTGTACAACTCAAGGAAACATTAGATCATCTTAGCTGAACAAAGACACACTTCTATCCTTAGTCCAGGAAAATGGTGGCTGAATGGAAGTTCTCTACCCCTGCCCTCTATACAAACCAACGAGCTAGTAGAAACATGTATTACCCATTTCCTAAACAGAAACAGTTTGTTGTAATAAGTGCCCAAAGAAGATAAGGTCTGTTGTAGTAGCCTTTCTTGGTCTCCACTGTCTGCTTCACTCTGTTCTCCTCAGCTGACAGGACAGATTGCCTCACCTCAACATTCTAATGCAGACCCCCACTCCACCTAAGGAATGTTCCATCACAGAGTGCAGGAAGTGAAAAGGGGCTGTACCATTTTGTCAACTATAATACTTTAACTGGAAGATGATACATATAATACTAATAATTATAACACAGTTCACCTGACACAAATGTCTGCATTGCTGGGGTAAAGGTTTGAGAAACTGCCTCGAAATAAACACTGCAAACATTTTTCTAAGATTTGCAGGACTCTCCTGGAGATCTCAAAGCAAACTGTCAGCAGGAAAGCCTTCTAACCTTCCTCGGAAATGAACCACTGGTAAGTGAGGGCCTTTGTGTCTCCTCCATTTGTCTGGAGGCACCATACCATATCCACAGGAGCTGACAGAAGTGGCCTGAACTGTAGCGGTTTTAAGTGCAGATTCTGGGAGATTAGCCTACTGGTGACAAACCCAAGACCCTTTTGGAAAAAAACATGATGACCTTTTGGATTCTGCTCTAGACTACAGTACTTTGAAGAGAGTGCTGGAGGTGGAATCTGGCAGTGGAATGTACTGGCATGAAGAACGTAGCAGATTCTAGGGCTCCGCTGCTGCCTCCCAGCTTTGCTGTAAGACCTATATCGCTTGATGTGTGATTTCAAATAAAGAAACTTGACATACTGTAGCTGTGGACATCTTTACAGTGACCACCTTGTAAAAGAATCTAGCAGCCTGATCAGTGTAGTAGTAGGGAAAGATGCGGAAGACATTGTAACGCGAAGGGTTAATCAGCTTGAACAGTGTAGATGAGCGTGATGCCTGCCGAAGCCAGAACAACGTAAAAGAAATTCACGATGTTCGCTTTCAAGCTTGTTTTCTTTTGACATTCCGTAGATAAACTTATTCGCAGCTGCATGTGTGAGAAACAGGCTGTAAAGGAGAGTCAGTCTCAACCTTGAGAACGAGACCACAGTAAAAGATGGAATGAAAACGATGGCCAGGGAATGGCAAGGCAGCCAAGAGTCATGTACTGATAACATAGCTAGAAAATACTGGAAGGGGGTAGAATTCAAGCTTCAGGTTATTTAAACACTGAAAGGTGGGTGAGGGAATTTTGAAGCTCGCAGATGGAATTATGAAACTGTCATCTTCAGACCCAGAGCTGCCTCCCTGTTTTGCTGTTCCAAGACCGTGACGCTCGAGGGGGAGAGAGGAGTTCAAGCGGGCGGTAGAGGGCTTCCCAGCACTCGTGGACTAAGTGACTAAGTTAAGTTCCACCCAGGGATGAAAGACTTTTCGTTTCTCTGCTCTATTATTATGATTGATTATTATATTTGCACTGTGTTTATAATCTGAGAAATTCAGCTCGTTTATAGTTTTTTCCTGCTTTACTGAACATCGTAGTGTAAGTCTGCCACAGTAATTGAAATGTGCATTTTAGTGTGCAGTAAATCAAAGCTTATCTGAAGTATTCAACTCGTTAATATTTTGCTCCCTGAACATCATAGTGAATTGCATGTTGGTATACAGTTATTCCAAGTTTATATCTGTCAATTAACTCTTTACTCAGATGTATGCATAGATGCTCTTTGTAGTGTACTTATATATAAACATTTATATAGATATTTTTTTTATTTACTATTCCTACTCTGTCAATGAACTCTTTGCTCATTCGTATACATAGAGATTATCTGTAGTGTACATATACATGAACAGATGCTTTTCATTGCCATTCTTATTTCACTATTGTTAATGTGCTAAATGCCTGCATTTATCTGAAATTATAGTAAAGCTAAATTTATTCATAATTGGCGCGTGGTCCTTCATTGAGCGTCCTTATTGACTTATACCGAACAGGTGTCAACCAGCCACCTGGATAGAACATTTGGTACCAGAAGTGGGGCTTAAGTCAATAATGCCTCTTTGGAGACGTAAGAAAAGTGAGGCAGAGAGCGGAAGGCAGCATGGGGCAGAAGCCAGATCCATTCCCGGGTGGTTAGCAACTGACCCGTTCTCTGGTGTGGCAGGGCTCCTGAACCGGTGGGCAGCGCCGGTGTTATGGGAGACATTAGATGAGAAAGTGACTCCCCTTTTAGTGGAAGATGCGGTTGAGAGTGTGAAGCTAAAAGGGGCAAAGCTGGAGCTGAAAGCAGCAGGGCAAGTGGGATGGCTTTTCCTGTCTGCGCTCCGTACGGTATACAGGAAAACATTAACACAAGACGCAGAAATAAGAAAACTGCGGGATGAGGTTGCAGCCTTGCATGAAAGGCAGTTACTTATGAAAGAAACTATCGAAAGTGCAGTGAATAGGGGTGATCAAATGGAGGCAAGGTGCACCGCATTAGCAGTTCGAGTAGCAAAACAGAAGAGTAGGCAGAAGCCTAAAATACCCTCAGCTGTGCAAGTGAGGGCATTAATACGCAAAGAAAACTGGGATCCTTGTACTTGGGATGGAACAGTTTCAGATAATGATGATGACTGGAATTGGGAGGATGAGGTGGAAGTACGTGTTGCAGAACTAGGTGGAGTTGAAAGTGGAGAAGGACGTGCAGGTGAAATTGAAGGTGAAAGGGGAAGTGTAATGGAGGTTCGCCCACTCGTGCAAAATAAATCGAAGGGGGTGAATGGTGGGCAAATACAGAATTCACGTTTGGTAAGAGATTATACACAGAGTGAATTGTTAGAAATAACTCGTATGTTTAGACAAATGCCTACAGAGCCCTTGTTTAAATGGTTGGTGAGATTGTGGGACACTGGAGCAGACGGTACATACTTATCACCAACTGAACTTTTGAAAATGGGATCAGTAACTACACATGCTATGTTAGGGCAACGGTTACGCGGTGCACAGGGGCAACAAGCTTTCTCTCTAATGGGTTGGTTGATGGAAGGAGTGAAGCAATTGTACCCAACTGCTATAGATGTGGAGGAGAGTTGGGGTCCTTGGCATACGATTTCAGAGGCAAATGAGCAACTGCGAGAAATGGGGATGCAGAATGCAGTATACTCCCAGCAATTTTTAGGACCTGATGTTGAACCCGTAACAGCAGGGATCCGGGCACGGTTAATCAGAAATGCCCCTCCGCATATGAAAGGTGCCTTGTTGGCCCTTCTAGGACCCGCTCAGGGAAGACCAGTGGGGGGTGTGGTATTATTAATGGCACAATTAGAAGGGCTTGATAGACAAAAATCAGCAAGGGCAGTGGGACAGGACAATAAGTATAAGGGAAGAGAATCTACAATAAAAGTGGCCAGACGACAAATGTGGATAGATTTGTTGAATGCTGGGGTAAAGAAAGAGGAGATAAATGGAAAGCCTACCCCTTATCTGCTTAATAAATGGAAAGCATTGCAGCGTAGACAGAAAGAGAAAGAGGCAGTTGATGAGAAACAGCCCTCAGCACCACCCATGGAAGAGTCTGAAAAGGAAAAAACAGAATCAGGGAAAAATAGGAAGGTGCCTGTCTCAACTCTATATCCTGACTTGTCCAGCGATAGCTGGGAAGTCCCAGACCCCTTATTATGAAGGTCAGGCCAAACCCCGGGGGTCAGAGCAGTGCAAGAGGTAAGCCCCAGGGACAGGCGGCCATATGTACCTCTCATCATTTATTGGCACAAAGGAACACAACATGTTATGGCACTGCTCGACACAGGTGCGGAAGTAACTTTGATAAATGGAAACCCTAAGAGGCTGCCAGGGAAGGGTGTGATCATTAATGGTTACGGGGGTGCAGAGACAGAGGCCAAACCTGTTAAGCCTAAATTGTCAATCGGTAAAGGACCCCCGTTCACGGCAGAAGTTTTAATAGCTGAAGTACCAGAATACATTATTGGCATGGATTTGTTACTAGGCAAAACTATTGATACGCAATGGGGAACATTTACTTTTGGTGTGAGGAGTGTACACATAAAGAAATCTAGGACAGTTCTGGTTGGGCATGCAAAGTGGAGTCCATTACATGTGCCTCCTCCAAAGGAGCCGGTGTGCATTAAACAGTACCGCATACCCGGAGGTCATAAAGAGATTTCAGAAACCATACAGGGGTTGCTAGATGCAGGTGTGTTAAGGCCGGCTGTAAGCCCATTTAACTCTCCTATATGGCCCGTGAAGAAACCAGATGACACATATCGAATGACTGTCGACTATCGACAACTGAATAAAGTGGCTCCACCTTTGACAGCCACCGTCCCAGACATCATCACACTGGTGGAACAGTTGAGTAAAGATGTGGGGGAATGGCATTCCGTGATTGATCTAGCAAACGCCTTCTTTTCAATTGATATCGATGAGGCCAGTCAAGACCAATTTGCAATAAGCTGGCAGGACAGAAAGTTGCCCCAGGGGTACATGCATAGTCCCACATTGTGCCATGGGCTGATAGCCAGAGATTTAGCCAATTTCTCAGCTGGAGACACCCGACTTGCACATTACATTGATGACATCATGATCACTGGGGACACTAAAGAGCAAGTCACAGACACGCTGGAAAGATTAATTGAATACTTACAGCAGAGGGGATGGGCTATTAACCCAAAAAAGGTCCAAGGCCCGGCACAAGAGGTGAAATTCCTGGGCGCTATTTGGTCAGGACCAGTAAAAAGAATACCACAGAAGGTGATTGATACGGTACAGCAGCTAAAGACTCCTTCAACTAAGGCAGAAGCACAACGATTTATTGGTTTGATGGGATTCTGGAGACAACATATCCCTCACTTAGGATTAATATTGAGACCACTATATCAAGTTACACGAAAAAAGCACCCTTTCCAATGGGGACCTGAACAGCAAGAGGCCTTTGAGGGAGCAAAAGATGCATTACAGAACTATTTTGCGTTAGGTCCCATCACAGAAGGAGACCCATTTGAGCTGGAAATGATAGTACAGGATGATGTAGTGATGTGGAGTTTATGGCAGAGGCAAGGAAAGAAGAGAGTGCCACAGGGATTTTGGTCGAAGAGATTAGCTCCCTCCATGAGCAATTACACCCCGTTAGAAAAAGAACTAGCAGGAGCATATTGGGCTTTAGTAGAAACAGGGCGTATAACTGGTGACCGGCCGGTTACCCTAAGAACACGGGTCCCCTTACTAGGCTGGATAAGAGAAGGAGGGGTTGGTACTAAAGTAGGCAGGGCGCAGGAGTCTACCATCGTAAAGTGGAAATGGTATCTGCAGCAGAGGGCAAAACCGGGACCAGCAGGAGTGTCAAAGTTACAAGAAGATATGCTGGGGGCAGTGGACTTGCAGGCAATGGTCCCCTCACCAGAGCCATCTGAGATGGAATCCTCACCATTTAAAACAGCCCCACCTTTTAAACAGCTCACAGAAGAAGAACAGCAAAATGCATGGTTTACAGATGGTACCGCCCGGTACCATCAAGGAAAGAGACAATGGCAAACAGTCGCATTCCAGCCTGCTACAGAAACGCTGTTGCTGCGAGGAGGAAATAATGGATCAAGTCAGCTTGCGGAACTGCAGGGGGTAGCAGCAGTAATCGAGCAGGCCCCCATCGGAGAGAAAACGTTTGTGTACACGGACAGCTGGGCCACCTATCAAGGACTAGTAAGCTGGGCCCCGACTTGGCGCAAGGACGGATGGAAAGTCAAAGGCACCCCCATTTGGGGAGGTGAGCAGCTATGGGAAGAGATGTGGGAGAAAGGGCACAAATGTCAAATCTATGTGGGACATGTGGACGCCCATTGCCCATCAGACACCTCTCTTGCATCTCTATTCAACAACACCGCAGATCAGATGGCAAAAACACGAACAGTAATCATCAATGAGGAGGCTGAAGCTTCTCTAGCAAACTGGGCTCATGCAACATCGGGACATCTAGGAGAGAATGGCACTTATACATGGGCCCTGCAACGACAGATTCCAGTCACTAAAGAACACGTCCAACAAGCAGTAAAAGAGTGCCCCACATGCAACCAGATAAAACAAATGTCCCTGCAAAAGAAGCCTAGCGGCCACATCAGAAATGAAACCGCAGCCGCTACAGTGTGGCAATTGGACTATACTGGGCCGCTACCAAAGGAAGGAGGAAAAAGCTACGTATTGACCATGGTGGACACCTACTCTGGCCTTATGTTGGGTATGCCCTGTAAGTCTGCAGATCAAAAGTCCACTTTGCGAGGGCTAAACTACCTGATAAAACATTATGGGGTACCTGATAAAATCCAAACAGATAGGGGCACACACTTTTCATGGAAAACAGTGCAGGATTGGGCGCAGGAACAGGGAATTCGGTGGATTTTACACCTTAGTTATTATCCACAAGCTGCAGGCATGATTGAGAGATATAACGGATTGTTGAAAGAACAGCTAAAAAAGTTATCAGCAAATCAGACTCTAAAAGGATGGAGTAGTAATTTAGACAAAGCCTTGTTTGAATTGAACAATAGACCAGTCGGGCAGCAGACTCCTTTCATTCGGATGACAGGACATGATAAAGAAATCACCCACACAATGATTGTCTGGAAAACAGACCCTCGAGCTCGATTACCTTTACAGGCTACTTCTGGCAGTATAGGACTGCACCTGTTTGCGCCAGAGGATGGAGAAATACCCGTAGGACAGGTAAAGACTATTCCCCTAGGAATAGGAGTGAGAGTACCATCCGGAACATATGGTAGAATTGCCCCTCGATCCAGTCTAGCCATCAAGGGAGTGTCGGTGCTAGGGGGAGTCATAGACCCAGATTTTGGAGGAGAGGTTAAAGTAGTATTATTGAACCAAGGAGATGCTACTGTATCATATCAAGCACATGACAGACTTGCCCAATTGATTTGTGAACAAGCGTATACCCCCCACATTGAAGAAAGATCTGCCCCTCCCGATAACACTCAGAGAGGTGAAGGAGGATTTCGAAGCACAGGAAGAAGAGTATGGGTGCATCATCCAGGGAAAAAGCCAGAGGCAGGAGAGATATTGAGTCAAGGGGTGGGGAGTACATATGTTGTACTTTTAAAGAATTCTAATGTACCTGTATTTGTACCTGCAGTGAGACTTACCCCACGGTCGTAAATGATGACTTCTGCATCGATGACGTGGTTCCTGTTTGCGGTCATGATTATAACCGGAAAAAGTATATTAGTCCGACCAAATGTGGCAGAGAATGTCATCACGGACCTTCATGTCACTTGTGCACCTCAAGCCGCTAAGGTAACTGATGACCAGGGAAATGTTTCACTCTGCAACGTGAAGGTACCTGGAGGCAAATGGATGGCTGCCAAAGCTGTGACCTGGAAAGTAACTGGACAGCAAATCCGACATGCCTATGGACTGAACGAGTTGCAGGGAATGCCCGCAACAGTACAGGCTTTGAATTATACGCTAAACATGATATGTAAATATTGTGATACCATTGTACCTTTTACACCAGTACAGACATATCCGTGTAGATCTTATGATTGTTTAGAGAAACAAGACATTTTACCAGGACATATGGTGGTTGTTACAATGTCTAATAGAACTACAGGAGTTCGATACTCCAAACCGCCTGCCTTTATGTTTTATGTAGCCGAAAGACGCATGGTCAGCAATTTAGGCAACGTTTCTATAGTTCGATATAGAATAGGATGTAAGCAAGCTTTACATGCAAGCATAATTAACCATATTGTGTTACAGATAACTATTGCCAAGGGGAATGTCTCTAAGTACGATCCATTATGCACACCATGGACACTACAGTTATGGCCCTTGCCGAAGTTACGCATCAGAAGATATCCAGGATCCATGATAGCCGGGGCCACCGGAATTGGGGTAGGGGCCCTGAACGCTTTTGATATTGAAGCCATCAGGAATAAGCTATCTTCAACAGGATATAATACAGGGGAAGCCATAAAAGTAATTTCACAATGGGGGCCCACACACTCACAAGAAGTATGGAAGGTTCTGCGTGGGTTGTATCGTGATTGGCAATGGCATAATTTCACTTATGAAGAATTTGGAAAAAGCTTTCAAAGCACCCAAACAATGTCCAAAGGAATTCAGTGCATACTATGGCAAAGTATTATTAATCAACAGTATGTAGACTTCTAGGCAGAATGGGGACAGCTTCAAGGTGAATATTGGAGACAACAATTGCATTTGCCTAAAGAAATATGGGTAAAGCCTATACAATTCCATTGTGAGGGAGAGATGTGTTATGCTCATTTTGATATAGCTAGAAGTAATCTTCCTCCTGAAATATGGTGCCCCTTTATATTGCTCCCTGTAGTAATAGGTGAAGAATGGTGGATACCTCACACTGACAAAAAATGGATTGATCAAACAAATCACACCGTAGATCCCACTAGATGTGTAGATTGGTCTAAGGGGTGGGTATGTACCCACACTGGACGGGCGCTAGACCCATGCCTTCACCCAATACCAGGAGAATGTGAATGGTTACCTTATCCTATCAATGGCACAGACTTATATCAGATAGGAACAGAGAGTATATGTTACGTTACTAATCACCCCTTACTTATTAACGGATTTATACAAACCACCGGAGAGCAGGTAATGTGTATGTGCAATATTACCAGCATTATTGACATAAGTACTCACATACTATACCAACCGACTATGTTCACCACAACCACATTACGGACACAAATGCAAGCACAGTTAGAATGGAACATTCCGCTTGTTGTGAAGCTACCTAGATTAGAGGCAATCCGGCACTATGCACAAGTCACATTTGCTAAATTTGACATGGCAGCTAAATATACCAAGGATGCAGCCATACAGATGACCATAGGCGCCAAACAGCTTATGCACACTGCTACACGTATCCAGCAAGAAACTGAGCACCATTGGTATGACATCTTCTTAGGATGGGCACCAGGAGCTACGAAAACGCTAAATATAGTGTTACATCCGCTAATCTGGCTACTGATTGTGTCGTCACGCTAATGATTATACTATGTAGACTATGGCCCTCATTCTGACCTTGGCGGGCGGCGGAGGCCGCCCGCCAAAGTCCCGCCGTCAGGTTACCGTTCCGCGGTCGAAAGACCGCGGCGGTAATTCTGACTTTCCCGCTGGGCTGGCGGGCGGTCGCCTTCAGACCGCCAGCCAGCCCAGCGGGAAAGAGGCTTCCACGATGAAGCCGGCTCGGAATCGAGCCGGCGGAGTGGAAGCTGTGCGACGGGTGCAGTTGCACCCGTCGCGTATTTCACTGTCTGCGCAGCAGACAGTGAAATACATGTAGGGGCCCTCTTACGGGGGCCCCTGCAATGCCCATGCCAGTGGCATGGGCACTGCAGGGGCCCCCAGGGGCCCCGCGACCCCCCCTACCGCCATCCGGATCTCGGCGGTCCGACCGCCGGGATCTGGATGGCGGTAGGGGGGGTCGGAATCCCCGCGGCGGTGCAGCAAGCTGCGCCGCCGCGGAGGATTCAATGGGGCCGCGGTACACTGGCGGGACCCCGCCAGTGGTGCCGGTCCGACCGGCATCCCCATTGGAGCACCGCCGGCCTGTCGGCGGTGCTCCCGCGGTCCTCCGCCCTGGCGGTCAAAGACCGCCAGGGTCAGAATGACCACCTATATGTGCGCACAAACCAGCTTTATACTAAAATGCAGGCGCTCAGAATAATGCTAACAAGTATTCGTAGCAATCTAGCTAGCGAAGTGTTACAATAAATACTTCTGGCCTCGCAAGCATCGCGCTCATCTAAGGGGTGGAGTGATCAGTGTAGTAGTAGGGAAAGATGCGGAAGACATTGTAACGCGAAGGGTTAATTAGCTTGAACAGTGTAGATGAGCGTGATGCCTGCCGAAGTCAGAACAACGTAAAAGAAATTCACGATGTTCGCTTTCAAGCTTGTTTTCTTTTGACATTCCGTAGATAAACTTATTCGCAGCTGCATGTGTGAGAAACAGGCTGTAAAGGAGAGTCAGTCTCAACCTTGAGAACGAGACCACAGTAAAAGATGGAATGAAAACAATGACCAGGGAATGGAAAGGCAGCCAAGAGTCATGTACTGATAACATAGCTAGAAAATACTGGAAGGGGGTAGAATTCAAGCTTCAGGTTATTAAAACACTGAAAGGTGGGTGAGGGAATTTTGAAGCTCGCAGATGGAATTATGAAACTGTCATCTTCAGACCCAGAGCTGCCTCCCTGTTTTGCTGTTCCAAGACCGTGACGCTCGAGGGGGAGAGAGGAGTTCAAGCGGGCGGTAGAGGGCTTCCCAGCACTCGTGGACTAAGTGACTAAGTTAAGTTCCACCCAGGGATGAAAGACTTTTCGTTTCTCTGCTCTATTATTATGATTGATTATTATATTTGCACTGTGTTTATAATCTGAGAAATTCAGCTCGTTTATAGTTTTTTCCTGCTTTACTGAACATCGTAGTGTAAGTCTGCCACAGTAATTGAAATGTGCATTTTAGTGTGCAGTACATCAAAGCTTATCTGAAGTATTCAACTCGCTAATATTCTGCTCCCTGAACATCATAGTGAATCGCATGTTGGTATACAGTTATTCCAAGTTTATATCTGTCAATGAACTCTTTACTCAGATGTATGCATAGATGCTCTTTGTAGTGTAATTATATATAAACATTTTTATAGATATTTTTTGTATTTACTATTCCTACTCTGTCAATGAACTCTTTGCTCATTCGTATACATAGATACTATCTGTAGTGTACATATACATGAATAGATGCTTTTCATTGCCATTCTTATTTCACTATTGTTAATGTGCTAAATGCCTGCATTTATCTGAAATTATAGTAAAGCTAAATGTATTCATAATTGGCGTGTGGTCCTTCATTGAGCGTCCTTATTGACTTATACCGAACAGGTGTCAACCTGCCACCTGGATAGAACACAGCCAAAGTAAGACCTATTGGCGTTTGCTAATGCCTGTTCTGTGTTCTCTCATTATTGAGATATTTAAGTCAATCCTGAAGCCAAAAACAAATTGCAGAATTCCAGAGCAAATTCTTGATGGTAGGTTTATGCATGACATGTTAATCGGCAAGTGAACAAGTGGCAAAAAGGTTGTTATAATTAATTATGTTCTCTTTCTTACCTGAGATTATAGCTTAGTTTGTCTGGCTTGGCAAGTGTTGCATGAGGAGTTCTCTTAATAGCTTTTTCCAAAGACCAATATAAAAGGTGGTCATTATGAGTCTGGAGGTCACTTGACTGTCAGACTCAAGGTGGCTGTTGGACCGCCACCAATGTGGCGGTCCGAGCGCCACATTATGACCACTGCGGTCGTGCCACGGTCGGGCCGCCAGCATTGCCAGGATTAGTGACCCCAGTGGTCCTAATCCACCAGGGCAGTGCTGCAAGCAGCGCTACCTTGGGGATTACGACCTCATTCTCTACCAGCGATTTCATGGCGGTAACACCGCCATGGAAAAGGCTAGCGGAGAACAGGTGCAGGGAGCCCCTGCACTGCCCATGTATTTGGCATGGGCAGTGCAGGGGCTTCCCTGGCCAGCACCTTCTGCCCAGCTTTGCAGATAGTGAACATTGTGAGGGTGCTGGTGCACCCTGCATTCTACAGCATTGCCACCGGCTCGATTGCGAGCCGGAGACAATGCTGTAGGTTGTTTCCCGCTAGGCCAGCGGGCGTGAACTCAGATTTCCACCTGCCAACCTAATGGGAAACTCATAACGCACCCAGCAGGAAGGTAGCCACTATGGCAACAACCTCCCTGTCGGAAGTTCGGTGGACAGATAAAACCGTCTGCTGAACTCGCAATCAGGCCCAAAGTGTTTGTGCAGGAAATTATGAGAGCCATGTTCAATTCAGGAGAAATTTAGAGTATGAAGGCTGTGCCTGTCTTTATTTCCTATCAGGTGAATCAATCTAATACTCTTCTTTCTTCTTCTTAGTTTTTTATTTGTATCTCATGTGCCACCAAACATAGCTCACTTATGAATGTGCCCTAGTTATTTTCTGGTGTTAACTCTGCATTGACCAACTTCAGCCCTGTTATTTTGCTGTTTGATTTTGCATTGACTCCATTTGTTTTATGAACTCCTAACTTATTTCATCTAATTATTTTGGGAATGCGGGTCATGCATTTTATTTGCTGTAAAGATGTTGCTTGTTTAATAG
Organism: Pleurodeles waltl; assembly: GCF_031143425.1. Taxonomy (NCBI): domain Eukaryota; kingdom Metazoa; phylum Chordata; class Amphibia; order Caudata; family Salamandridae; genus Pleurodeles; species Pleurodeles waltl. The sequence continues at coordinate 1,896,948,236 of NC_090440.1, forward strand.
GTTGTAAGTGGTCATGCCATGCTGCTGTAAGCACCTCTGCAGGAGTACCACTTCGAAGTTACAGGATTTTGATGACTAAGCGTCCATATATGGGTTTGGGAGCTCACAATGAGTCAGTGTGTTTTCTCTGCCACACCCACCCCTTAATGTTCTCGCTGGCACAACAACTCCCTCCTTGTTGAAGGTTTAAAAAGCCCATTATTCTCCTCAAATGATGCAATCTGTTTCTTCATGTGCAAATAAAATCATAATACACCCCACATGTCTGTACTTCTCTTCTATTCCGTTTAGACTTTCTTTTTCGGTAGTAATCACCACTATAAAAAAAAAAAACACTTTCTAAGAGCAGAAAAATATTTTGGGCGTCTGAAACCACACATTGCCATAACAGTCCATGACACTGAAGGGGACTGTTTTGTATGCAGGTGTGCTACACATTAAGGATGAGTTTGCTGTCATTCACAATGATATTAGCCAATGACTGAAATGGGCTGACCCACTGCCCTATGCTTGTATGTTGGCAAAAAGAAAATGTGAATGGTACGACACACCAACGGATCAGATGAAGGGTACTGGCAGAAAGCACCTATAAGTAAGTATATAAAATACATTATTTTGGTAAAAATCAAAAGGTTGTGAATGACACCAGACTTAAAATGGGAGATAGAACTCAAGCATCACCTGGATCCTTAATGACTCATCTGTCAAGGTTAGTACGGAGGCATCTATAGCCCTACAGGCGATTTCAGTAGAACAAACCACACTACTACCTAAACTTTCCTGCGACGTTCAATTTGCAAACATGGGTGAGCTTCATGGGACTTACTAGAGACCTTGATGTATCGCAGACATTTCAAAATAAATCTTGACCCACAATTAATCCTTACAACAAACAGCTATTAAACCTTTGTTTGCAAGAAAATTAAACGAAAGATCAGATTAATTTGGCTAAAACTAGCTCAAAAATCCAAGCAGGTATTTCCAACGGAACACAAAAAGTGTCCCAAAGATATCCAGTATTGCAGTAAGAAAAAAACATGAGCACTGAAGTCAATTAGTACGTTAATAATTAAGATGAAGTCCTTTTGAAGGAACAGGCCTATGGGGGATACACGTAGATAACTGACAAGAATAGCTTCCAGTGACGCATACTGGCCAGCAGTGGGCTCCACCCTGTAATGCAGATCAAACTGGTAGGCACTGGTACATAGATCCCCGGTGTGACCAAAAACATAACTATGTGAATTTAGAAATTCAGGATTGTTTTTTATTCTTGTTTGATTCAGGATTTCTTTTAAACTTTTTTTTAATACTTAATTTGGTTTGGGGTGAATTAGAAACATTCAGAGATTTACAAGTTTCTTGCAGACACACAACAAATGCAGACATCATTTCCTCTAACAGGACGTAACAACAGATATCTCCTGCTCAGGCCTCACAAGCATGTCCCAGAAAACCCATAAGGGAAATGGAAAATCCAACACAGCGCACACAAGATGAGCAGGGACACAAACACCAGGTTGGTAGGAGATTGTAAGACCTGTGAGCTTTTCGCATGGTTTCATGTGTCTTTTTGCTTCTGACATGGTTTTGATCCTGTGCTGAATTTCATTTTGGCTGTTTTTAGGACTCTGGGCACTCTAGCACCGCTGACCAGTGCCAGAGTGCAGGTGCTCTGTGTCTAAATTGTATTGGTTTCTCCATGTTTGGCAAATTTGATTTACTAGTAAGCCCCTAGTAAAGTGCACTATGTGTACCCAGGGCCTGTAAATCAAACACTACTAGTGGACCTGAGCACCGATTGTGCCATCCACAGGAGTAGCCCTGTAAACATGTCTCAGACCTGCTACTGCAATGTCTGTGTGTGCAGCTTTAAACTGCCATTTCAACCTTGCAAGAAGGCACCCACTTGCTAGGCCCAAACCTTCCCTTTTACTACATGTACGTTACCCCCAAGGCAGGCCCAAAGCAGCCCCATGGGCAGGATGCAGCGTACTTAAAGGTAGGACATGTACTGGTGTGTTTTTCAAGTCCTGCTAGTGAAATACTGCTAAATTCAGTTTTCACAATTGGAAGGCCTATCTTTCCATTGGTGTAACATGGAGACTGCCTTGAAATATCTGAAGTGTAATTTCCCAACGGGAGCAGATAGAGATGTGGGTTTTGGGTTCTCTGAACTCACAATTTAAAAATAAATCTTTTGGTGAAATTGTTTTTGAATTGTAGGTTTGAAAATGCCACTTTTATAAAGTGGGCATTTTCTTGTTTAACCATTCTGTGTCTCTGCCTGTCTGTGGAATGCACATATGGGTCAAAATGACAGTTGGGCTGTTTGTGCATTCACTTTAGACAGTGACACACAAAGGGAGATGAGGTGTGCCCGGCATTACCTGATGGCCCATCACCAGGCTGATGGATTTTTCTGAGCTTGTGGTGGGAGGGGCTGACACTTGCACCTTAACAGGGCTGTGCCTGTACTCACACAAAGCAGTTTCCTACTCCCTGGAGTGTGACTGGGATTGGGGCAGGGAAGGCAGGGTCTTGTGTATTGCAAACACTTCTCTTTGAAATTTGCCTACTTCAAAGACAAAAATGGGTATAAGAACTGGACCTCTAACACCACATAGTTAGAATCCTTCTGGACTGAGGACATTCTGCCAGGAAGAAGAGCTGGATGCTGTAAGAGGTATTGCCACACTGCCTGTTGCTTTGCTGTGCCCCCCCTGCTGTTTGCTGCTTCAGTCCTGGGACTGAAAGGATCGGAATTTGCTTTCTATATCCTGCTTCCAAAGGTTCTCCAAGGGCTTAGACTGTTTGCCTCCCATTAGGAAGTCTCATGGACATCATAGACTTCAACTGCCACCGTCTGGTCTCTCTTGTTGAGACCCCTGACTTGCCAAGTGGTGCCAAATCCAGCTCATGGGCCCTTGGGAGCTAGTTCTGGAATAACAAGGAAGAAACAAGTGCATCGATGTCCAGAACGTCTTTAGGACTGGCACCGCTCTCTGACTCCACGCTGCTGCCTGCACCGGAGCTGTGTTCTCCGCTTAGTGCAACAACAACGAATTCCACCGCAGGCCCAACACTGCGGCAGCGACTCAAAAATTCTGCCACAGCGCGAGTCCAGAGCGCCGTATCACCATCATCCGTGGCACCCAACTCCGACTCTGTCGCTGCAACTGTGGCCCCGTGATCTGATCGCAACACCACAAAGCGAAGTTGAAGTCTCACGTCTTGACCTGCTGGATCCATAGACCCTGCTTTGTCGTAAGAAAACCAATGCCTCGCAACCGATGCCACATAACCTCCACGCAATTGTAAGGAAACAACGCCTCACCTTCCCTGCCTATCAGTAAAAAAAAAACAACACCTCACCTCCCTGGTAGCAGTAAGGAACCAATACCTCACCAGCTCCAGCGACGCCTCACCTCGTCGACTCTATGCAATGTCTTTCTTTCAGCATCGTTTTCCATGGTATTGTACCTGGGGTCCATGCAACTCCGTGACTGGCCATCAATCCCTCACAAGTGGCATCAGACTGGACTGTTGGGAATAACTCTGTCAAGACCCGTGATAGCCCCAGTTGGAGCTATTGTGTTTCTAAGCGCTATACTACATTTAATCTTTAAAAATTGTTATCTTTACTTTGTCTAAGATGGCCGGCCAAACACACATGCGCACTTAGGTGCACTCTCTTCTCCGCTCCCTTTCCTCCTCCCATGACATAGCCCGCCCCTCCCTTGACATGCTGCTGGCTGAGCCAGTAACTAAAAGAACGATAAAGAAATATTGTGTTATCATTCAGCTCCTGGCTTAGCTAGATGGGCAATACTCCATCGCCACTGTGAAGGAGACACTCCTGCAACAAGGAGCTCTCGGGCTAGGGTGCTGTGCTGAGGGGGCATCCTGGGGCTCAACGGCCCCCTCGCACCATGGGAGCTGCAGGGACATTTGTTATGCCCCTGCCATGCACAATTTTACGTTGTATATGGTTCTTGCGCCCCTTCCCTTGCCTGATAAAATACCGAAAACAAAAGCAAACTGTGGTCACAAAGCAGGGCTTGCATTAAACGCAGAACTCAAGATGCACAAACGACAAAATGCTCACTCAGATGCACACAACTCTCGCTCAGATATTCCACTGTATCAACTACCACCAGTAATAACGAAGTTCGAGAATTATTTTATGAACACAAGAAAACCTATCAATCATAACCGAACGCACTTGGGTGCGTGTGCTCATAATTGACTTCGGTGGAGTTCTATTTTTGGGGGGGAGGAGGGTCATTCAAGTGACGATTTCTTAAAATAACACCAAACACATGCACGCGGGCTACTCTGCAGTCTACCTCGCGCAGCTGAACACACGCAACTCGACCCTGGCCTGCACAGCTCATGCTAATGCGATTTCTTTCCTAGGTCGCACTGTCACATCCATCACCCGTGTCCAATAATGTGATGACTTTGAAGGACGGCCCTACGCCCACTGGGAATCAGGTGACAACTGCCAGGTTCCCATGAATGAGCCTGGCCATTACGGTGTGCCCGGGCGTGTCTGCAGCTTGCAATTAAATACTGTCATCTTATCTTTCATCTGTAGGGCGTGCGTCAATCGATAAATACTATTCTTTTTCGAGGTGTCTCTTTTGCGCCGTTTAACTGTTATACCCTAGCTATGAAAACAATGCTGGAAGGCCTCATCGTAAATGCATATACTTTATCTTCAGCACTAACTCTAGGTCAGGCAGAAGAACACTTTTTTTTAACCCCTTCGCTGCCAGGCCTTTTCCCCCTCCTGTGCCGGGCCTTTTTTTGCCTATTTGGGGCAGTTCGCACTTAGGCCCTCATAACTTTTTGTCCACATAAGCTAACCAAGCCAAATTTGCGTCCTTTTTTTCCAACATCCTAGGGATTCTAGAGGTACCCAGACTTTGTGGGTTCCCTTGAAGGAGGCCAAGAAATTGGCCAAAATACAGTGAAAATTTTGTTTTTTTCAAAAAAATTGGAAAAAGTGGCTGCAGAAGAAGGCTTGTGGTTTTTCCCCTGAAAATGGCATCAACAAAGGGTTTGCGGTGCTAAACTCAGCAGCTTCCCAGCTTTCAGGAACAGGCAGACTTGAATCAGAAAACCCAATTTTTCAACACAATTTTGGCATTTTACTGGGGCATACCCCATTTGTGCAATTTTTTGTGCTTTCAGCCTCCTTCCAGTCAGTGACAGGAATGGTCATGAAACCAATGCTGGATCCCAGAAACCTAAACATTTCTGAAAAGTAGACAAAATTCTGAATTCAGCAAGGGGTCATTTGTGTAGATCCTACAAGGGTTTCCTACAGAAAATAACAGCTGAAAAAGAAAAATATTGAAATTGAGGTGAAAAAACCATCAATTTTTCTCTACGTTTTACTCTGTAACTTTTCCCTGCAATGTCAGATTATCGAAAGCAATATACCGTTATGTCTGCTGGACTCCTCTGGTTGCGGGGATATATAGGGCTTGTAGGTTCATCAAGAACCCGAGGAACCCAGAGCCAATAAATGAGCTGCACCCTGCAGTGCGTTTTCATTCTATACCGGGTATACAGCAATTCATTTGCTGAAATATAAGGAGTAAAAAATTGCTATCAAGAAAACCTTTGCATTTCCAAAAAGGGCACAAGATAAGGTGTTGAGGAGCAGTGGTTATTTGCACATCTCTGAATTCCGGGGTGACCATAGTAGCACGTGAATTACAGGGAATTTCTCAAATAGATGTCTTTTTTACACACACTCCTATATTTGGAAGGAAAAAATGTAGAGAAAGACAAGGGGCAATAGTACTTGTTTTGCTAATCTATGTTCCCCCAAGTCTCCCGATAAAAATGGTACCTCACTTGTGTGGGTAGGCCTAGCACCCGCGACAGGATATGCCCCAAAACACAACATGGACACATCACAGAAAACAGAGCTGTTTTTAGCAAAGTGACTACCTGTAGATTTTGGCCTCTAGCTCAGCCGCCACCTAGGGAAACCTACCAAACCTGTGCATTTCTGAAAACTAGAGACCTTGGGGAATCCAAGGAGGGGTGACTTGTGTGGCTCGGACCAGGTTCTGTTACCCAGAATCCTTTGCAAACCTCAAAATTTGGCTAAAAAAACACATGTTCCTCACATTTCTGTGGCAGAAAGTTATGGAATCTGAGAGGAGCCACAAATTTCCTTCCACCCAGCGTTCCCCCACCTCTCCCGATAAAAATGATACCTCACTTGTGTGGGTAGGCCTAGCACCCGCGACAGGATATGCCCCAAAACACAACGTGGACACATCACAGAAAACAGAGCTGTTTTTAGCAAAGTGACTACCTGTAGATTTTGGCCTCTAGCTCAGCCGCCACCTAGGGAAACCTACCACACCTGTGCATTTCTGAAAACTAGAGACCTAGGGGAATCCAAGGAGGGGTGACTTGTGTGGCTCGGACCAGGTTCTGTTACCCAGAATCCTTTGCAAACCTCAAAATTTGGCTAAAAAAACACATGTTCCTCACATTTCTGTGGCAGAAAGTTCTGGAATCTGAGAGGAGCCAGAAATTTCCTTCCACCCAGCGTTCCCCCACGTCTCCCGATAAAAATGATACCTCACTTGTGTGGGTAGGCCTAGCGCCCGCGACAGGATATACCCCAAAACACAACGTGGACATATCACAGAAAACAGAGCTGTTTTTAGCAAAGTGACTACCTGTAGATTTTGGCCTCTAGCTCAGCCGCCACCTAGGGAAACCTACCAAACCTGTGCATTTCTGAAAACTAGAGACCTAGGGGAATCCAAGGAGGGGTGACTTGCGGGGCTCGGACCAGGTTCTGTTACCCAGAATCCTTTGCAAACCTCAAAATTTCGCTAAAAAAACACATGTTCCTCACATTTCTGTGGCAGAAAGTTCTGGAATCTGAGAGGAGCCACAAATTTCCTTCCACCCAGCGTTCCCCCACGTCTCCTGATAAAAATGATACCTCACTTGTGTGGGTAGGCCTAGCGCCCGCGACAGGATATGCCCCAAAACACAACGTGGACATATCACAGAAAACAGAGCTGTTTTTAGCAAAGTGACTACCTGTAGATTTTGGCCTCTAGCTCAGCCGCCACCTAGGGAAACCTACCAAACCTGTGCATTTCTGAAAACTAGAGACCTAGGGGAATCCAAGGAGGGGTGACTTGCGGGGCTCGGACCAGGTTCTGTTACCCAGAATCCTTTGCAAACCTCAAAATTTGGCTAAAAAAACACATGTTCCTCACATTTCTGTGGCAGAAAGTTATGGAATCTGAGAGGAGCCACAAATTTCCTTCCACCCAGCGTTCCCCCATGTCTCCCGATAAAAATGATACCTCACTTGTGTGGGTAGGCCTAGCGCCCGCGACAGGATATGCCCCAAAACACAACGTGGACATATCACAGAAAACAGAGCTGTTTTTAGCAAAGTGACTACCTGTAGATTTTGGCCTCTAGCTCAGCCGCCACCTAGGGAAACCTACCAAACCTGTGCATTTCTGAAAACTAGAGACCTAGGGGAATCCAAGGAGGGGTGACTTGCGGGGCTCGGACCAGGTTCTGTTACCCAGAATCCTTTGCAAATCTCAAAATTTGGCTAAAAAAAACACATGTTCCTCACATTTCTGTGGCAGAAAGTTCTGGAATCTGAGAGGAGCTACAAATTTCCTTCCACCCAGCGTTCCCCCAAGTCTCCCGATAAAAATGATACCTCACTTGCGTGGGTAGGCCTAGCGCCGGCGACAGGAAACACCCCAAAGCGCAACGTGGACACATCCTAAATTTTGGAAAAAAACAGAGGTGTTTTTTGCGAAGTGCCTACCTGTAGATTTTGGCCTCTAGCTCAGCCGGCACCTAGGGAAACCTACCAAACCTGTGCATTTCTGAAAACTAGAGACCTAGGGGAATCCAAGGAGGGGTGACTTGCGGGGCTCGGACCAGGTTCTGTTACCCAGAATCCTTTGCAAACCTCAAAATTTGGCTAAAAATACACATGTTACTCACATTTCTGTGGCAGAAAGTTCTGGAATCTGAGAGGAGCCACAAATTTCCTTCTACCCAGCGTTCCCCCAAGTCTCCCGATAAAAATGATACCTCACTTGTGTGGGTAGGACTAGCGCCCACGAAAGGAAAGGGCCCAAAACACAACGTGGACACATCACATTTTTTTATAAAAAGCAGTGCCTACCTGTGGATTTTGGCCTGTAGCTCAGCCGACACCTGAGGAAACCTAGCAAACCAGTGCATTTTTGAAAACTAGAAACCCAGGGGAATCCAAGATGGGGTGACTTGCGGGGCTCTGACCAGGTTATGTTACCCAGAATCCTTTGCAAACATCAAAATTTGGCCCAAAAAACACTTTTTCCTCTCATTTCGGTGACAGAAAGTTCTGGAATCTGAGAGGAGCCACAAATTTCCTTCCACCCAGCGTTCCCCTAAGTCTCTCGATAAAAATGGTACATCACTTCTGTGGGTAGGCCTAGCGCCCACAAAAGGAAATGGCCCAAAACACAACGTGGACACAACATATTTTTTCACAGAAAACAGAGGTGTTTTTTGCAAGGTGCCTACCTGTGGTGTTTGGCCTGTAGCTCAGCCGGCCCCAGGGGGGGGGGGGCAGAAATGCCCTAAAATAAATTTGCCCCCCCAACCCCCACCCTCCCCCGCCGGGAGCGACCCTTGCCTACGGGGTCGCTCCCCCTGCGTGACATTGGCACCAAAAAACAAATCCCCGGTGCCTAGTGGTTTCTGCCCCCTTGGGGGCAGGTTGACCTAAACTCAGCCAATCTGCCCCCAAGGGGGGCAGAAATGGCCTAAATACAATTTGTCCCCCAGGGGAGCGACTTTTGCCTGATGGGTCGCTCCCCATCTCTAAAAAAAAAAACAAAGAAAAAAAAGAAAAATTCCCCTGGCGCCTAGAGGTTTCTGCCCCCCCCCCCCCGGGGGCAGTTCGGCCTAATAATAGGCCGATCTGTCCCCCGGGGGGGCAGAAATGGCCTAAAATAAATTTGCCCCCCCAACCCCCATCCCCCCCCCGGGAGCGACCCTTGCCTACGGGGTCGCTCCCCCTGCGTGACATTGGCGCCAAAAAACAAATCCCCGGTGCCTAGTGGTTTCTGCCCCCTTGGGGGCAGATTGACCTAAAATTGGCCAATCTGCCCCCAGGGGGGCAGAAATGGTCTAAATACAATTTGCCCCCCCAGGGGAGCGACCCTTGCCTGATGGGTCGCTCCCCATCTCTAAAAAAAGAAACAACAAAAAAAAAAAACACAAAAAAAAAAATTGCCCTGGCGCCTAGAGTGTTCTGCCCCCCCCCCCGGGGGCAGTTCGGCCTAATAATAGGCCGATCTGTCCCCCGGGGGGGCAGAAATGGCCTAAAATAAATTTGCCCCCCCAACCCCCACACCCCCCCCCGGGAGCGACCCTTGCCTACGGGGTCGCTCCCCCTGCGTGACATTGGCGCCAAAAAACAAATCCCCGGTGCCTAGTGGTTTCTGCCCCCTAGGGGGCAGATTGACCTAAAATTGGCCAATCTGCCCCCAGGGGGGCAGAAATGGTCTAAATACAATTTGCCCCCCCAGGGGAGCGACCCTTGCCTGATGGGTCGCTCCCCATCTCTAAAAAAAGAAACAACAAAAAAAAAAAACACAAAAAAAAAATTGCCCTGGCGCCTAGAGTGTTCTGCCCCCCCCCGGGGGCAGTTCGGCCTAATAATAGGCCGATCTGTCCCCCGGGGGGGCAGAAATGGCCTAAAATAAATTTGCCCCCCCCCCCCCCCCCCGGGAGCGACCCTTGCCTACGGGGTCGCTCCCCCTGCGTGACATTGGCGCCAAAAAACAAATCCCCGGTGCCTAGTGGTTTCTGCCCCCTTGGGGGCAGATTGACCTAAAATCGGCCAATCTGCCCCCAGGGGGGCAGAAATGGTCTAAATACAATTTGCCCCCCAGGGGAGCGACCCTTGCCTGATGGGTCGCTCCCCATCTCTAAAAAAAAAAAAAGAAAAAAAAAAAAAAACACAAAAAAAAAATTTGCCCTGGCGCCTAGAGGTTTCTTCCCCCCCTGGGGGCAGATCGGCCTAATAATAGGCCGATCTGCCCCCAGGGGGGGCAGAAAAGGCCTTCCCTAAAAATTGCCCCCCCTGGGAGCGACCCTTGCCAAAGGGGTCGCTTTGTTGCGTGACATTCGCGCGCAAAAACAAACTCCCTGGTGTCTAATGGTTTCTGCCCCCCTTGGGGGCAGATTGGCCTTATCAAAATAGGCCAATCTGCCCCCAAGGGGGGCAGAAATGGCCTAAATATATATTGCCCCGTAGGGGAGCGACCCTTGCCTAAGGGATCGCTCCCCACCTAAAAAAAAAGAATTCATCACAAAAAAAAAAAAAAAAAAAAATGGTCCCTGGTGCCTAGAGGTTTCTGCCCCCCCTGGGGGCAAATCGGCCTAATAATAGGCCGAAAAGGCCTTCCTAAAAAAATGCCCCCCTGGGAGCGACCCTTGCCCAAGGGGTCGCTCCCTTTTGCCAATTTCAAGAAAAAAAAAAAAATCCCTGGTGTCTAGTGGGGTTTCAAAAGCCGGATTGCAAGCAATCCAGCTTTTGAAACATGTGAGAGACTTCAAAGGGAAGGAAATACATTTCCTTCCCTTTGAAGCCTCTCGGGGCCTCCCCCATGGGATTGAAAAAGAAATGCAAAAGCATTTCTTTTTCAATCGCGCTGGAAGCTCTGCTTCCAGCGCGATGGGGGAGACCCTGTGACTAATCAGCGCGCGCTCGCGCGCTGACGTCACAGGGGGGGTTGGGGGGGGGGGTCGGGGGTGGGGGGGGAAGGGCTTCCCCTTCCATCCCTGACTTGGGGGGGTGGGGGGGAACCCCACAGAGGGAGCGAGAGCGCTCCCTCTGGGCTGTGTGCCGAGGACGTAGTGGTTACGTCCTCGGCACAGCAGCACTGTGCCGCAGGACGTAACCACTACGTCCGCGGCATAGAAGGGGTTAAAGCCAGGGTTTACCGTTTAGTTCTTTTGATAATATAATACATGTTCTTCAAACTTTTCAAACAGCAATGTTAACAGTGCATGTGCACATAACTGTGTATTCTGCAAAACAAAAAATCACAGATGTATAATTAATCCAATAACTGTCTCTTTCAGGCTCATATGTTTCAGACAAAGTAATCTCTAATCTATATAACAACAACATCAATGCGAAAGTTTCTAATGACCCACATCATAGCTCCATTTTGTGTTGTTTTATATGTATAAATATATGTATTTAAACCAGCGATGTTCATGACATTCCAAAATAAATTATTCAAATAAGTGAGGTTTACAAATCGCAATTACAGTTGAAAGAATTTGACCTTTATCAATGTATTCCACATTTTCTGGAATTAGAATTTTCCAAGGGTCTAAAAAAAGGTGGTATTTAATAAAATGGTTTGTAGGTATCTGCAGTTAGCTGGCATGGAAAATACCGGAGTTAGAAAAATCAGAACAACATTTAATTGTCTAATTAGGAAGGAAAGAATCATTGTTAATTTTCTAAAAAATATTTTCCTATTCTATGTATGAAATCACAATTCCCCAAAAAAGTAAATTAGAAAAAACAGCCCGTTTAAACAGTTGTGTTATCCCATAAAGGGACCCATTAAGCAATGTGTATGATTTAAATTTCAAACATTAAAACAACAATTCGCAAAAAAATACACAAACAAGTACACATCAAACAAATTATCGAATTACTAAAGATATCATTATAATATATTGAAAAAATATGCTAAAATCATTTTAATGGGAAGGTTAGCACTGCATCTCGGCAACTAACTTTTCAAAGTTTGGTTTTATTTCTGAAAATTTAATCCTCAGGTCAGATTCTACATTTCCCAAGTGATTTCTGTTTTTATTTTTTAGGTACATAAAATCTGAGAAAGCTTCTTCACATAAATATGTGGTTGGGAAAGGAAGTAAAACCATAAGGGCCTCTCATCTCTCCATAGCTTCTCTGTCACATGTAATTCATTTGTTTAGTAGCACCTCTCATACCAGTGTAGGGCATTGGCGCACTTTACAGGGCACTACAAAGCGTAGGATTCTCCTGTCACCTACACTGATTTTCTAAGAGTGCTTGATCTGGAGAAGCACAAACGCAGGATTCAGAACATAACATAGTGGTTAGCGTTGACTAATAAAAATAATGCATTTCTATGCAAGCAAACCTTTTTCAACAGCATAAGGAAAATGAAAGAATGGGAAAGTAAAACGTTCTAATTTATCCCATGCAGTTTGCATGCTGCTCTGCAGTGGCAGTTCAAATCTCACTGTGCTAGATTACGATTGTAATTTACGAACTGCACAGTAACAAAAGCCCCGTGTGACAAAAGCAGTAACCCACAGTGCTATGCACATAAAATACTGTTCTTTGCAGCAGGCATATTAACCATCTGCAATACCTTTGAGTCAAAACTACCAATAGACAAAATTCCCATCTCTCTCCAGCAGGTACATTAATCACAAAAGTTATGTTGACGCTTTTATTTTTTACTGAAAGCTGCTGGATGTACAAGGAACTTTGCAGTGCTTTGAAAGGAGTAATTAATATAAAAACACGCACGTTTGTCAGAGGCCCCAGCTGGAGAAGAGCCTTCATCCCGGCCCAGGCCTGCGGACGCCCTAGGAATGTGCACGGACCACAGTTGGGAACCACTGTTCTAGGCTCTAACCAGCCAAATTTTGGAACCTGGATGTAAGTCCCAGTTTCTGCATTTGACCGAAAAAGTATCATCCTGGACAAATCACATATCTCTCTGCCTAACGTTTTAACAAATGTGAAATGGAACATAACAAAACTCAACTGCAAATATGTGAGATTTAAATGTTTAATTAAAAAATGTAAAATCCCCACTTGATTAGCACAATTTTGCATAATCTCCTAATCTTCCTATTAATGTACACAGCTCCTTAAGGCCTTTCCAGCTATGTTTGCCTTATATAAACATTAATTCATAAATACATATGTGTATTTAATATAAGTGACGGTTGAAAAAAAATGTTAAATGAAATGTGAGTAAAAATACATTTGGCATTATGGAATTGCCCAAACAAGTTAAAAGTTTAGAAATAATTGTTGTTATAGAGGAGCATTATCACTGGTTACATAGTAAAGGTAACAAATTCCCTTAACATGGAGGTGCCTAGCATAATGCGGTTTTTGGAGAGGTGCTTTCAGACCTGCATTTCTGCCAATGTTAGTGCAGGTTAGGTGGAGTGCACACAGAGTGTGGGCCATATGGTAGGAAGGAATGGTAATTTCCCTAAGATCTCTCCTTCTGGTATTTGAAGGTCAAGAGAATAGGTAGTCTTCTATAGGCGGAGCTCTGCTCGCAATATTCTGGTTCTTCCTCAGGTGCCGCTCAGATACTCAAACTTCCGCCTCCTTGGTTTAATTTGCTGGCTTGGCTGGGAGAAGGGATTAACTCTCTCTGACAGTATCAGATTTCACTGCACCAGAGACCAATACTTCTTTCACTGAGATATCAAGAAGCAGGAGAGACCATACAAAGTTGACAGAATGTTAGGTAACCTGCTCCAAGATTTTCTTTCTGGGAGGTATAGTCTGGTTTATTTAGAAAGGACCTCAACAACTTTGCCAGCTGGGGAAAGCATAACTTTTAGGGGCGGATGTCATAATCCAGCGACTCCTGGGATGTATCCTCTCATTGAGTCTTTTGACCTGGCCAACAGAGGAGGCCTTGCCTGCCAGTGGATCCTAGCAAGTGAGCCATAAGGCAGACTTCTCTGAAACTGCACCACTAAAAATGGTGCATGTTTAGCTCACACATGAAACTAACTTTGAAGTGTAGGTGGTGCCTTCAAAGTCAATGTCTGTAATGTACTTCCTCGTTATAATGCTCAAATACAGAGAAGCTACGCTGGCTTGTCACCCGACAGCTTCATTCCTGTTGTGATGTTAGATTGCTAGGCCAAATGCCAGCAGTCCTTTCAGCAACCTCTGCAGCGAAGGTAATTAAGGATTCTCCTGTGCTGGATGCAATTATAAATACTTTAGATTAGACTATCTGCACATTTCCTGTATGTGTATGACCTTTGCAAACAAATATGTCATCAGGGTTTTATACAGCATGCAGCCTAAGTTAATTACTAAGTGATACTTTTAATATGTTTGAGTGAAGCTAGGGCACTGAATATGGACCGAAGTTTTGAAAACCTAGAGCACCTTTTATTTGTTGCCTTTTGATCGTCAGCTGTCCCAACTGAGAGATGTGCCTTAGAGTGATGGAGTACCCTTTAAACAATGGCAAACAACTGTGTAAGACAATCAATGCATATGTAAAGCTGGAAACCCATTCCTTGTTCACTGGCGCCTTTCACAAAAGAGTTGAGGATTATTTAGTGACTCATTTGTATTTACTTGACCAATTGATATGTTTCTTCTTGGATCATGAATAACATATTTTACCAGTTTGTCTATAAAAATCTATCAGCTTAGCCAACAAATGTTATCTGTTTGCACAAAACCTGTAGTCACACAGTTACAATGTGTACTATTGTGAACTACTGAGCTATTTTTTCACGGCTGATAAAATAATGGTTTAACTGAGAGTTATATGATCGACACCAGAATAAAAGGATTAATGCGAACACAGGCGGGTACGCTGCATCTGAGAAAGGAAGGCAGTGGCCTAGCACTGGGCTATTGGACTTTGGTGGGGCAGACATGCGTGTGTTGGATGCCCCAGGAGAAGAACTGTTGTCCTACAACAGAACCTGCATGTTCAGGGACAGAGGCCGAGCGCGCAGATGCAAAGCCTTGTAGGCCATGGACAGGAGAAGGAATAGTGATATCCTCCGGCCCCCATCTCCCTTCCGATGATAAGTAATGGGCAGTGAAGACAGTCCAGGCAGCATGAGACTGGTCCACTACAGAAGCCCAGGGACTGGTCAGCTGGCTGCAGATACGCCTCTTGGTGCTTTTAAGGGGCAGGAGGTGCAAGAAGAACTGAACAACTCTATACAGAAGAGCGGTACAGACAAAGTCACTCCAAGAAGGAACGCAACAATCACAGCAGAACGTTTCAATTGCACAAAAACAAGTGCCACGTAGTTCGAAGCGCGAGGTTGGACTTGGCTTTGGAAGCAGTAAGGGGGAGGACGGGCTGGACAAAAACAGACAGGGGACTATGGAAACAGCAGAAAGCAATTAGAGACTTGCAGCCTTACTGTGCAGCACAGATGAGGCATCATTCCTTGTATTGCTGTAAAGCCATTTGAAAATGACATCTCATACAGACGACGGGATTCACAGAGAGCTGCAGAATGCCCCGAGGATTAGGACTGCGCGCCAGCTGTGCATTAGCGATGACTTCATTGTTGAAGTGAAGTGGCTGGGGGGGTGCACACTGCCAGGGTTCATGCACGGCTGTGAGGCACTTTCAGAGCTACTGCTGGAGGACTGCAAGGCGTGGAGATGACGAATACAACAAATAGGACAGACTCTGTTCCGTCAACTATTAAGATCGAATGAAACAGCTTTATTTACTATGGAAATCTGACTGATTAATATAAAGGTCCTGCTTTGTTCTTATACAAGGAACAGGTGAACAAGGGTAAACAGTGGTTTGAATCGGTGGGTAAACGTGGACATCATGATGTTAAATGATGGATCATGATTAAGGTGAAGAGAGGCATAATATTTGCAGGCTATACTGCAGGGTACATTTTTGCATCAGTGGAATGAGGACTGAGACAGGTGGAGCACTAGGCTTAGAGTTATGCCTCAGCCAAAAAATCCTAGGTATGTCGACATGTCCGGACCATATGCATACAGTGTGCTTGGCTTATGTTGCCGCTGAGGCTAGTGCTCGTCATTGTATTGTAGAAATGAATAAGTCACACAGATGTAACATAAACACACTCTAAACAGTTAAGAAGTATACAGCTAAGTCATTGTTGCAGGGAATTTTCTCAGAGTAAGTCAGTAACAAGACGCTGTATGGATACTGCTATTTACTTATAACTTTAACCCCTTTGCTGCCAGGCCTTTTCCCCCTCCTGTGCCAGGCCTTTTTTTGCCTATTTGGAATAGTTCTCACTTAGGCCCTCATAACTTTTTTCCACATAAGCTACCCATGCCAAATTTGCGTCCTTTTTTTGCAACATCCTAGGGATTCTAGAGGTACCCTGAGTTTGTGGGCTTCCCTGAAGAAGAACAAGAAAGTAGACAAAATACAGCGAAAATTGTATTTTTTTCAAAAAAATTGGAAAAAGGGCAGCAGAAGGAGGCTTGTGTTTTTTTCCCTGAACATGGCATCAACAAAGCGTTTGCGGTGCTAAAATCACCAGCTTCCCAGCTTTCAGGAACAGGCAGACTTGAATCAGAAAACCACATTTTTCCAACACAATTTTGGCATTTTACTGGGACATACGCTATTTTAACAATTTTTTGTGCTTTTAGCCTCCTTCCAGTTAGTGACAGAAATGGGTGTGCAACCAATGCTGGATCCCCGAAAGCTAAACATTTCTGAAACGTAGACAACATTCTGAATTCAGCAAGGGGTAAATTGTGTAGATCCTACAAGGGTTTCCTACAGAAAATAACAGCAGAAATAAAAAATATCGAAATTGAGGTGAAAAAAACAGCCATTTTTCTTCACATTTTTACTCTGTAACTTTTTACTGCGATGTCAGATTTTTGAAAGCAATATACTGTCAGTATATACCTCAGATTCTCAGTAAAAATGATACCTCACTTGTGTAGGTGGGCCAAGTACCTGTGACAGGGAAGAGCCAAAAACATGTCGAAATTCATGGGGAAACCAAACCGGGTCCAAAAGGGCAGTTTGAAAAAATGCATTTTTAGGCTGACAAGTGCAGCAGAATTTTTATCGGTATAGGTGAGACAATACTGGGTGGTAGGAATTTTATGGATTCCTGCACATTCCGGAAGGTTCCGTCACAAAAATGTAGGAAAAATGTGTGATTTCCAGCAAAGTTGGAGGTTTGCAGGGCATTGTGGGTAAGAGAATGGTGCAGGGTGCATGTGAAGCACACCACCCTGGAATCACCCAGATGTTTAATTTTCAGATGTGTCTAGGTCTTGTGGATTTTTCTACATGGCATTCCAAGTGGGACGATTTAGAGAGTTAGCCAAGCTCTCATGTATCAAATGTAAAACCAAAACCCAAAATAATCAAATGTCCTCTTGTTTGCCGTGGGATGAGGTGTTTTAGTGTGTGGGGGGAGAGCTAAAAGATTGTTACCCTTTTCAGTTTGGGTGGGGGCATAACCAGGTCCATACTGGTTGGTAGACACCACCCGACTATTTTTTTTTTATTTTTAATTACCTCGCATCTAGTAGACTTTCTCCCCCGTTTGTAGATCGGGGATAATTGCCCCCTCTGCCCAGGAGTCGGTAGAACAACTTTGGCCCCATTTATTTGGGGTGGGGGTATGGCCATACCCCCACCCTCTTATTTTGAAAAAGAAATCCTCCTTGGTCTCTGGTGGGCTTTCAGCTCCCCTTGGGGGCAGAAGGGCCTTCCAAAAATAGGCCGATCTGCCCCCAAGGGAGGCAGATATGGCTAACCGTAATATACCCACATGGGGAGCGACCCTTGCCCAAGGGGCTGCCCCCCCAAACAAAACACACACATACACACACACACCAATCCCTGGTGCCTAAGTGGTTTCTACTCCACCCCCCCCCCCCCCAGGGCAGACTGGCCAGATAGAAATAGGCCGGACTCTCATTAGCACTCACCCCACGCACACACAAGAACAGAGCATGGGACAGTACCTTCTTGTACTTGCGCCCTAAAGCCTGGAATGACCTCCCACAACCCATCAAAGCCTCCTCCTCTCTTCTTGACTTTCGCAAGAAGCTAAAGATCTAGCTTTTTAAATAAGCCCCCAGAGCTGGCCTTACACACCTGTTACAGAGCACCTAGGTACCCTCACGGATGATTAGTGAACAACAAAGACACTGATAACATAACAGCAATTTGTTGTTTCATCTTTTGCCATGGTACTCCGTCTTATGCCTGGAAGCAGCAACTCTTGCCTGTTTATTAATTAAAAGACTACGGGTGACATTTACAGTTAAAAGTTGCAGTTCACCTGTCCAGCCAAACTCATGGCACACCTGCCTCATTTAAAGAAGGTGGAACTGCAAGTCTTTACAGCAGAGCATTTGCTAGTTCTGCAATCACAACCCTCTTCCCAGCGGCCTAT
The DNA here is from genome assembly GCF_031143425.1 of Pleurodeles waltl. Taxonomy (NCBI): domain Eukaryota; kingdom Metazoa; phylum Chordata; class Amphibia; order Caudata; family Salamandridae; genus Pleurodeles; species Pleurodeles waltl. The sequence continues at coordinate 1,896,966,494 of NC_090440.1, forward strand.
TTGCCACAAGGATGGTAGTTACAGCATCAGAAGTCTGCCAAAAGTCCACAATGTAATGCAGGTTGGACCCAGGTGAGGAAAAAAAAAAGAAAATCCTTTATGCTTGGGAAAAATACATTTTACTCGCCCCAGGCATTTAATTTTGTTTCTGTAGAAGGAACACCCTTTCTGCTTTGGAATTTCTCTGCAGAGCAGAAGGCGTGCCAAAAAGACATAATGGCACACTCAGCCTTTGTTTTTTTTATTTAAAGTACTCCCGCTACTACATGATGTACTTTCGACAAAAGGATACCTACCAATTTGGCATACAACCTCCATTGCCAGGCAGATGCAGAGTCTACTCTCACCAGCGTACTGGCAGGCCACACTGATGGTTAAATGAGCCCTAGTGAAAGCTAAACTGGGGTCTATCATAGGCAGTACTACAAATGCGAAGGGACAGGACAAACTGGTGTACTCTGAGCATTGCTTTGCCTGACCTTCATCAACCATACCGTGAGGGAGCAGAGATTTGAGGCATATCACACGCACTATGTAAGTTTTCTGATTAGCACACTACTTTTGTGCCTAAAACAATGTGATTTTAGAAAGTAAATAAATAACTGCATGCCCTCTTTTTTGGCTTCTGCCTTCAGCACTCTCTCAAATCAAAGCATAAAGATTCTGATGCTGTCTCGGAGGCTGTCAAAACTGAGAAAAGCACTTGATCAATTTACTATTTTTAGGGCTGGCCTAAAGACAGCGTTGGCCGTCTAATCAGCCACATGGTTTAAATAAAAAAATTAAATAAAAACAGAAATACATACAGCTGCACATACGGGGCCTTCGGTTAGTCTTGTTTATCCATCTGTCTGTTAAAAGTTTATTCATATTTTGCTTACACCCACCACATCATACAGCAAGCAGCAACTGGTCTCTCCGGTTCACCCATCCAGTGCCTGTCCTCCAGTATGAGCGATAGCATTTTTTCCTGATCACATGTCCAGCCACATGAAAAAGAGTGCATTTCAGTGCCAGCGTTGATGTGTCTAGGCTGCTAGGCCAATATGTTAAAAAAAAAAAAAAAAGAAGATTAAACGACTGCAACATTTCAAAGCCAGCCTATTGGGTTGGCCAATGTTTGTTGATTGTGTTATACTTAAACTCGTTAAAGGACAAACTTTGAACAAATCGGGCAGTAGGAATAAAATCACTGAAGGTGGAGCTAGTACAAACTTGTAATATCTGGATTGGTGCCTGGAGGAATGGATCTCCCCCAAAAAACAGCACAATGAATATCTAAAAATAAAATACCACATCTCGGCAAACCACGAAGGCTCCAAGAAGGCAGAACCTATAATTCGGACCAAAAAGTAGCAACGTGTCTACCAGCCTCCACCCAAAGTTTAAGCAACTAAAGAATAAAATTAAAACCTTACCCCTTATCTACACATAAGCTGCGTTTTAGCGATGTTTAAAACACCATATAGAGCTAGGCAACATATTTCAGAGAAAATGGTTCTGATGAGTAAATTCTGGCAAGGAGCTATGACACTCATATTTTATATATCTAGGCACAATGGGTAGTTTGGCAACAAAATATAAAAGCTTTTTCTCTGATGTAAACCGCACTATCTCACTGGTAAATTCAAGTGGCTAAAATACACTTGCCACATCACATGTACGTAGCTTTTTTCTTGTTGCAAACGGCCCGATTCTGCAAATCGGGCCGTTTGCAACAAGAAAAAAGCATTTTGGTATGTACAGACCATATTTTGCGATTCGGTAATCTATTTACGAATCGCAAAATAGGTTTGTGGGTCGCAGTGCTATGTAGGATTGTTTTGTGACTGTGAATGAGGTCACAAAACAATCGCAGTTAGCACCAATTTCAAACTGGTGCTAACTCTTTCGCAAATGGGAAGGAGTCCCCATGAGTCCCCTTCCCCTTTGTGAATGTATGCAAAAATATTTTTTCACTCCAGGCAGTGGTCCAAGGGGTTTTGAAATGCTTCCTGTTTTCCTTTAAGGAAAACGGGCTGCATTAAAAAAAAAAAAAAAAACTGCTTTGTTTAAAAGCAGTCACAGACATGGTGGTCTGCTGTCCCCATCAGGCCGCTATCCCTGTGAGTGCAGTCATTCCCAATGGGGTCGCAAATTGCGACCTACCTCATGAATATTAAAGAGATAGGTCTTTTGCGAACCCATTGGGAATCGTAAACAGTGTGAAGTACACTGTTGTACATATGGTTTTACGACTCGCAATTTGCGACTCTCAAATGAGTTGCAAATTGCAAAACTCTGGGGCGTACATCTGGCCCTCGGTGCTTGATCTATTTCAGTGTGCATTTCGGTGCACTGGTGGTGTCTAAGTGCTGCACTGAGCTCCATGAACCCGAGGTAGCATAACATGATGGCACTAGAACTAGTCCAGGTTCCTGCCCAGCGCATGAAGGCCTTTACCAAACCATCGTCCGCTTTGGGATCTGAGGAAGACAAATTATGCATTTTGGAAGGGCATTCAAATTTCCAGTCTTGTGACAGGGCACACACTTTTTTTGTGGACAAAAACGCACTGTGAACTCCAAACACTACAAATGAAGGCAATAACACATTTTCCTCCATAGAATGCCCCCAGCTCACATGCCGTAGGAAAGACACTTGATACACTTAAAAAGCAGCATTTTATAACTAAAAGTTGAAGGCAAAGAACCTAATCAAGCCGAATATTATTTGAAGTCTACGAGTCTAAAAGATTATGACCCCAAATCCTCGATACAGCTGGCAGTGTGCAAACGAGAATGCATTCTGCTCTTCACAAGTCAATGACGCACAGTCATGGAAAGAGGCTCTTTCAGGAACGCCGAGGAAGAGGAACAATACCCATTCCTCCATCCCTGCAGCAAAGTCAGCAGGACAAAGGAACACCCACAGGATGAGGGGTCCGGATAATGTAAGGGTCAGCACACACAGGCTGATCTCGAATTCCAAGCGCTCTGAATCATTGTCCTTCCGAAGGCTCTGCAGCATTGCAGACACAACTAACTCCGACAAGTCACTGGGAAAAGGCCCATTTATGATTTAAACGATGCACACGTGTTTCAGAGCTGAACACGGCCGGGCTGAGGCAGAGCATAGCAAATGAAACATCAGTCAAGTGTTGGAGGTCATCATTACATGAAAGAAAAATATTTTAAAAATTAAAACATGTCACAGAAGCCCATTTTTAGGTGGCAGCATACCAGACAGGGCACCTGTCTAGGTTGTTAAAGACATCTTTCAGACAGTTGACCTAAGAATGCATTTCACTTGTTGATTACCATTGGCTTTGTGGTTTGTAACTTACACTTTCTGGCTTTCCATTTGCTGACTCTACTTCCTGTACTCTACATCCCTGCTCTTTACACCACGGCACACTGACACTCTACTCTGCAACACTGCACTTGCCACCACTGAATTCTACACCACTCTACTCTGCACTACTCCACTCTATGCCACTGAACTCTATGCCACTTGACTCTGAGCTACTGTCCTCTTCATCACTCTACTCTACATCACTTTATGCCACTCTATTCTGCGCTACAGCCACTCTACTCTGCTCTGCGCCACTCCACTGTACTATGCACCACTCTAATCTACTGGACTGGCCGCTGAATTCAATGCCACTGCACTCAATGCCACTGCACTCTGCAACACTCTACGCCAATGCACTATGCAACACTTTACACCAGAGGTCTTCACCTCAAAATGGGGGGTGGGCCCTGCTATAGTGGCCTCAACTTATCCAAGGATGAGAGGGTGGTGTTGGAGGGGGCACCAGCCTCTGGCCAAAAGAAGCATTATGCTGATAACATTGCTTTGTTTTAAGGTGAAAAAAATGAGCAGCAGTAAACCGCTCTGGGCCATCGCTAACATGTTTTGTCACTTATGTCCAAGCTGGGAGTATGTGGCAAAAGGGAAGAGACTCTAAATACTCTTCAAAACGCCCACCCCCACGTCTAAGAATCACACTGTGGATTCCTTGACATGTAAGTAAGGCCTGCTTGACTAGATTAGTATATTTGACATCATGTATTTGATTGCATTTTTAAAGCAGTAACAGAACATAACCGAAACTGAATAATTTAAAAAAATTCAGAGAGGGTCCCGATAATTATTTTTCCCCCAATGGGGGAGCACAGCATTAAACAGTTTGAAGACCGCTGCTCTACACCAATGCACTCTACACAGTCCACTCTATGCTGCTCCAGTGTATGCCACTCCACTCAACTCTACACTATGCCACTCCAATACACAACACTCCCTGCCACTCCACAACACTCTACTCCACTCTTCACCATTTCACTCTACAACACTCCAAGCCACTCTCCTCTACGCCACTAACTTTTAACCATGCTGAACAGCAGCCATGCAGGTGAACAACATGCCTAAAACACATTGGGAAAGTCAACAGCTTTTACATAGGTGAGACTTGTTGGCTTTGCCAATGCTTGATGGTTTTAGGCAGTTGTTAATGAATCTGTTTCCACACTAGTGACAAATACAGATCAGTTCAGGTGAAGCCTAAAAACTGAAAAGTTCCAGCTTGATTTCCCATCACCTCCACAAACCCCGTTGGAGGTGGCCACAAAATACTGCAAACGACTGGACTCTTAACTGTCCCATTTTTTTATGTCACCTCAGACAAGCCATTAGGTGCTCTGAAGTAACCGTAAGAAGACACTTAGCATTTAATAAAGAATTTGAATACATAAATTATAAACTGAAAGTTCAACTGCAAGTGAGGCGTAATCCATTTTTTCCAATGAACACAATTATAAGATCTCTCGTTCAATGTAATCTCATGAAAAATATGCAGCTACAGGCATTGGCCTGTTAAACACACCCGTACGCTGGCAAACAACCTCGAGAAGAAGCAGCCAGATGCTAAAAGCGAAGGCTTTAAAAAGAGCTACTGCTCGTTAAGCCAAGTGAAATGGCGAAACCATTTAAAACTTCACCAGGAGCTGAGAGAATTTACTGACGCGGAGAATGGAAAACATCATGCGCATGAGGATGGAAATCTTTTGTCAGGAGTTTTGGGGAGCACCAGTTATATGGAAGGATGATGTTTTGATGTGATACGATACAAACCAAACAGGAAGTGGCAGCTATCAAATCCACTTAGCATTTCTCACAAGTTAGGGAATGCCTCTGCTGCAGGCTCTGCTTCGGAAACAAAATGGGTGCCAGCAGGTTGCGCAGCTTCTATGAGAGTTAAGATCAACGCATCTTCAGAAGGTCAAGCACTAAATGGGAAAGGACATGGTCGAGCCCATCAAGTATTGAGAACCCACATTGAAGATGTTGACGTTTCATGAACCTAGCAAAACCTGGTTTAACATATTTTATAATCAGTATAATCTAACCACTCAAACTAACTGTTCACAGAAACATCCTGGCAAAGGGCTGCCTCTGTTAGGTATCTCTCTAAAACAGAAAAAGGTGATGCCGCATAAGCGCAAATAAATAGCATCACCCACTGCTCTTCTTCAGTATCCCCAGCTGATCCCATTAGGATGGACAACTTTAGGCCCATCTCCTTGCTGTCAGCTGCTTCCACAAAGCGCCAGAAGCTAGTTAACCATCAGCTAAATGTGTATTTAGTACAGCAGGAGCTGCGGCATCCGTCCCGATCTGGATTTCGCCCTAAGCATAGCAGGGAATTGGCCCTGCTTGAAGTTTCCGAATCAATCAAGACTTGCCTAGATCAGGGACAGATAGGTGCGATAATCCTGCTGGATTTGTCGTCAGCATTCCACACGATCTCACATCAAATACTGATTTACAGAATGGCAGAACTAGGGTGGTCGACGGTTCAGCCTTGCAGTGTATTCACTCCTTCCTCACTGATAGAGGGCAATCTGTTATCCTTGGGCACTTCACATCCTCTTTAAAATTGCTTAGTTATGAGGTCCAACAGGGCACTTCTTTATATCCAACACTGTTTAACATATACATGTCACCTTTGGCCCCTATCACAGAAGTATTTGTCATTCAGGTTATCTCCTTTGCTGATGACACACAGCTTATCCTGTCTCAAAGAAAAAGGTTATGGTGGGGCAGCTTGCCTTCAAGAAATAGCAGGTGGAGTTTGTAGAGTGGATGAACAGAAACTTCGTGAGGTGTAACTCCTCTAAAATGGAGATAATTCTATTTGGTCATACAAAAACTGGGTGGTCTGACAAACAGTGGCTAGCTGAGCTGGACCCTGCCCCCACCCCTACATTTGCAGATACAAATCTGGATGACAAGCTTTCTTTCCAACCCCAGAATTTATCAGACGTCTGTGTGTGTCTTTCTCTGATCCCCACTCTGAAGATAACCTTGGAATATGTCCTGACAGAAACCCAAAAAACTATTGTACATGCGTCTTCCATTTCCAGACTTGGTTACACTAACGCTTTGTATGTGAGTTTGCCTCGCTGCCTGCTTGATTGCCTGGAAGCTGTCCAAAATAAAGTTGCAAGGCTGATCCTTGGTTCTCCCAATGTTAATCATTCAAATCGTGCCTTAAGAGCTGCACTCGGTTCCAGTTAAGAAACATATAATCTTCAAAGCTTTTGGTCAGTTCTTTTCACTCTATTCATAAAACTGCTGCTAAAAATCTCAGTAAGATGCTCTGTCACTATGTGCCTATGAGAGTCTTAAGATCAGAGGACACCTTACTCTTGAGGACACTGAGGTTCAGACTTAAGAGAGGGGGAGGCCACTCATTCACCTACCTGGCTTTCAAAGCATGGAACAAGATTCCACTCTTTCTGCACCAAATTACTAAAGAAAGCCAGTTCAAGAAGCAACTGAAAACCTGGATATTCAGCCAAAGATACAACTCTTTTTCTTCTGCTCCACCTTTTGCTTCTGCATCAGGTGCACCAACCAACTGAAATATGAAACAAATTCAATAATAGCTGAGCAGGACTTATGTAAGCAAATCCTTTAAAGCAGTGGTTCCCAACCTGTGGTCCTCAGAGGGTTCCTGACTGCAGAGAAAATTAAATAATATTAAGAGATTAGGTCCCCAGCTTTCATTAATGACTCAGTGGGGGGTCCCCGTATTCCAATAATGATTCAGTGGGGATCCTAGAGTTCCAGTATCGATAAGGTGGGGGTCCACAGAAGTCAAAAGGTTGGGAACCACTGCTTTAAAGTCAACATTTGCAATTGTAAAAAACTGGGCAAAGTTTAGAAAACTTCCTTTATTTCACATTTATAGTGTTGCTATACACTTAGGTTTGGAGAATAATACTGATGTATTCTTGTTTACTCTTTTTGCATTCTTGAAATTTTTGACTACTATTCTTTAATATCCACCTTTTTACATCTCATTTTTATCAAAACTGAGTTTGTATTCCACTTCAACATTTCCATTGTATTTGATTTTTTCATGTCCATTTTATTAAACATAGATTTGGTCTAGATTTACAACTTTATACTATACTAATATTGCTCGAGAAATCAAAACAACTCTTACTCAATGTTCAGTTTTTCTACCACTCTCTTCTTATTGTAGCAGATTGTTGACACTGGCAAGCTGTAGAATGCCTTTAATCCCTATGTTTCTTGCTCCACCAACTCACAGCCTTGTGATTACAAAGGCAGTTATACTATGTCCTATGTTCCTTTTTTGACATTAGAAGCTCTGAGTGCTTTATACTGTAAAATCATTTCTCCATGAACTCCATAACTTTGTAGTGATCTAACGAACAGAGTCAACGTCAAGCCATTTAGAGTAGTAATTTATGATCAATAATACAAAAATATTACTTAAACCCAGATTGTGAAATGACCTGTTGTCCCCTGCAGCAGTAGCTGGACAGCTTAGGTTTAATACCACCAACACACTCCTGGCATGCGACAGCTCCTAGCTTTGTCCATCACCAACCGCTAATAATCTGCACTCATATGGAAGCAGTATAATCAACAGAAACTCTTCATTCCAAGTTTTGCAAATATATTGCTAACGAGCCGCATACAACATAGATCTTTCACCAAATTAACAAATAGACTGGTGCTTTCGTTCCAGATCGGAGTTGGAAAATTATCACTTGAAAGATTGTGCCTCAAAATAATGTTCTAGGTTGATATGACAAGTAATCACTTAGTTTCTAACCTCTTCCAGAACTCCTATGAACAGCTGCTGTGACAAGACCAATACAATACGTGTTGATTTGGAGTGCTGTCAATACCCGCAACAAGAGCAGAATGTAGTTACAGGGTGGCTGTAGTGTCCACTAAACTGGACACCCAATCCCAGTAGCTACTAATGGAGGGATTCTACCCCAGACAATATCGGTGCCAGGCACTGGGAGCTTCCTCTGCAGCCGGTGACCATATTTAGTGTGCAAAAGAAAACCATCTGTGTTCAGTGAGCTTTTCCTCCTAAACAGTAACAATTAAGACATCACTTTCACAAGCCATATGACTGCACTGCCTTTTTACTGTGCACACCATTTACCCGTCAGACATCCGCAAAGGCATAATTTCCTGTGAGTGATTACTCCCTGTTTGTCTGCATTCTAAAAGCACTTGTGCCAACATGATAATTATAACGTTCTGGCAGGCTCCAGTAAGTTCCAGGCTAAATATATGCCACGCACCAGTCATAGATAAAAGGTGCAAGAGTATAGAGTATAAAATATGGAGGAAAAAAAATTGTTCTTATTTTGGAAATGATGATGGGACTTCCTCACCAGAACACGCCCCACGCTTCAACTCCACTTCTCACTTCCCCTCTGGGCAGCGTCCAATGTCCACTCACTATGCAAGGCACCGCCCAGGCAGCAAATTCTTCACAGTTCCTCACATGTCCGTGCAGGTGTCTTTCAATCAGACTACCAGCTACTGCAATATCATTTGTATTTACGGGTGCAATAGTGTGACGAAAGCTCTACCAGAGCCACTGAAAGCTCGAGCCAGAGGTGCTATGATGAAGGTTGTACTGCATTCGCGTGGGTTCTCTTCTAGATTGTGAGGCGAACGGGGTTCCGAGGCTGTTAGTTGTACACTATATCTTCACCACAACAAGATGCCTGGCTCTGGCTCAGTTGGTGGCCCTCTTTGGCCCTTATGCCTACACCGAGCTGAGATGTCTAGTGGTTTCTGCCTGCCGCCCATGTTCTAACATCTTGACAAAGAATTCAAAAGAAAGCAGTGACCTTTTATTTAAAGAAAGGAGAGCGAGAAAGAGCTACCCATCAAGTGGCTGAATTGCACACTGTGAAATCAGAACACCTGGGATCAATCTTGGCTTCCCCGCTTGACCAAATTCTGTGTTCCTAGGCAAATATTTTATTCCATTGAGCCTCCTTTTTTCATTATCACTTAGGATAGCATCTTCAAATACATGAGTTCAGGATGTGAACTGTACAAATAGCTAGTGTTTGATTTAATATACCACAATGAGGTCTCCTGTATATTAAGATACAGGGTATTTGTGACAAGTGACTTGCCTCATAATTTACTAGTGGCATTGCCATTAGAGGGTGGGGAGTGGCACAAATGCTTCCAAGTTCATGTTTAAAAAAACTATCACAATCAATCTCAATAAACACCTCTCAATGGAGTGACAATCTAATGGACAGAGGTACTAAGGTGAAACACATCTGCTTGTTAAAGAAATACTTTTTTTTAATTTTTATTTTGAAGAGACTTTATTGTAGTTTACAGGACATCTGTTGCTTGATTGGCATGTCGAACATTTCCCAGGCTCAGCTCGTGCACAGGCTATAAAGGCCATCCAAGACCCTTGTCTCGTCTCTTCCCGTTAATTTGTTAGCTCACCCACCTCAAGTCCTCCTACAAGTCCTCCTACAATGGCAATGGACAAAGACGCTGACACAACTAGACTAGCCAACGCACAAGGTGCCACCACGTGTCACATGCTATTGGCTCCCTTCCCACAGTCATCCATAAGTCGATATCACATGGTAGCAGGGAACAAAAGGTGGAAACCACTGCAAACAGTGGACTTCCGGCTCCTCTTTTAAGGCTTTGAAATTTCAATGTCACTTAAGGAATGTGAAAATACCACAGGATATTGGCATCAGTCTCATCAACCATTTTTTCTTTTTGTTTGACGAAAGGGTGGGGAAATGGAGCAAATTTGCCACTTAGGCACTTCTATGCAAGAGGCTCCACCCATTCCAAAGTCCCACCCCCATCTCACACTGTAATTGTTTTTTGATGGCATGTCTGCACAACTTATCAATCATCTATCTGATGTTCAGTAGTTGAAAATAGAGATCTTTGGCATCCGTACCTTTGATACAGATCAAGCAGAGAGAACCCTTTTTGCAGTCGGGCAGCCTTCTCAAAACGTGTGCACCTATCTCAATCCCAGCATACTAAATGTCATGCAGGGTGCTTGTTGTTGTATCAATTGAATTCATGGTTCTGCTATAGTACGGGATCTGATATGTACAAAGGCAGTTCTGACTACTACCTTCGGCCAAGACCAAAGAAGCATGCTGAAATGAGACTAAAACTGCATTGTGTGGCTATTGGGTTGTTTTTACTCTTTTACGAAGAAAGGTCTCATGTGAATAAAGGAATGTTCCTCATAAAATTACAGCTCAGTCTAACTTGTGTCCTTTGTGGCTGATGAGCACCTGGTTTCCTGAAGTGTGATAACCAGCTCCATCTAGAACGTAAGCAGAATAGCTCACTCAGCAAAGCAGTGAAAAAACTACTATCTAGGTACACATGTCATGGTGGTATAAATACCTTCATTCCCCATAGTGGAGCATAAACTAGGGTCAACGCAATCACTCATGCTTCAGAGTGCAGTTCAAAGGCACAAGTCCCTGATTCTAAACTTTTTAAAAAATACTCTTATTAGCTATCTCATGTATTTGGAGCACATTTACTACTTCCAAGTGTTTCACAATGATCCCAGAAGTACTGAAGAAATCTACGACAGATTAGGTTTGAGTATTCAAATGTATGTAATTTAATAACACATGTCGTCATTAGTGCATCTTTCCTCACAAGAAATATATGTTTTCTCCATAAGGAACCCACTTTTCCTACACCCATATTACTGTGGGGTTGTTATACCCCCATTCCCAACCTGGAAATTAAATTACTGCTGCATTTCACAAAATGCATGTGTATGCTTTGACACAGGTATGGTTTTGTGTTTCCTTGAGCTACTATTATGTACATTTGCATTGTCTCTCTAAACATATCATTTGGAGGCCTGAATCAGTGACTGATCACCTTGTAATGACTGATCCAAACAAGGTTTGAAAGTAAAAGGAACAGTAATAGGTACCGCAACAAAGGCCCCTGCAGTCCCTGCAGCCCCTGTGGTGCAGGGGGTCCCCAAGCTCCAGGGGGCTGCCTCAACACAGTACCCTGGCCTGAGTGAGTCCGAAGGGTGCCCCTTCAAGTACTTTTTCAGAGGGGCCCCTTCAAGTTTTGTTACGCCACTGAATAATAAGAAACTTTAACACTCAAACTGCCTGCCTCCAGTCACTATGGGCATATGCATGGGCTGGCAGGAGATCCATGATGTTGTTTTGGGCTTCACCAGCGGATACCATGTATGGATGAAAAGGCACTAAAAGAGATTTCACCAATATGTTCTTGTGAAAAAATCTGTGCAAGGTTGACCATGAATTGGAAGAAACATCATTACTACCTTGTTATGCAAAATTATTTTTATGGCACAGTAGATGTGACAAGAGACCCCATTTAACAGTTGTAAGGAATCATGGGTTGGCACAGGGGACACTAGTATCCATAGTAGGAAAAAGTCAGTACCAAATGTGTTTCTAGGGTTGTCAGTAGATATTATGGCTTTGGTGAAGTTCATTGTTGTTTCATGGTCCGTTACATTAGGCTTCATTTTAAGGGTACTTAATATTGATTTAGAGTACGCATTACGGTTTTATGGAAAGTGGTACCCAATACAGAGAAGGGAGCGTAAGCATTTGTTATTGATTACTGTTGCTACAAGGAGATGCAAGTTTAGCAACTTTAGATACCAGTGGGAGGTCAGTTATTTTCTATGTACTTGCAGGGACATTTTGTCTACCTTTCTTGGGATGATGTATGCCAGAGTGTGTAGGTCTGAGTAGTGTGCTGAGTTGCCATTTTGTGTTCCACGGTGTGCCTGAGCATGCTGTTGTTCTGTGTGGTCTCTCAGTCTGGATCTAGTCACACAATAAAGGAGGACTGTGTGATGCAAAATGTGCTAAAGGTGCCAGTTATAGGCTGAAGCCACCCACTGAACCTTGTGTTAGCACTGCTCCTGGTGGGGTTTATCTATTAACCATGCACTAAAAGTAAGACTGAGTGAAAAAAAAAATATATACATTGAAACTCTCCAGCTCCAGTCTTTATTACATGTGCACCTTCTATGGCAGCTACAGTGACCACATTTACCATTGTAAACACTTATAATCTGTGGTTCTGTCACACTTTGCAGGGCAGGTATTTGGAAAAGTGCAACGTAGAGAGAGGACACATACGACTGACGTGTTTAAGTGCGAGATCAATATGCACAATGAAGCACAGGTCTGACACTATTCAAGGAGAGTCACCAACCAACAGTAGAACAGTGTGTCGTACAACACGGAGGCCCGAGCCCCAAACATAAAATTTCTACACTGCAATTAGTCATCCATGTCATATAAAGCATTAAATTATATCAAACGAGGAACATGATGCTACATGCTACAATTTGTTGTAGGTTTGATGAAAGAGATGTGATGACATCAGGTTCCAGGTGTGGAACCTGAAGTCATGTGGAATTTAGTTCATGAGTAGAATGCGGGGGAAAGAGAAACGGCTAGTAGAGAAAGCGGACACACCATTTTACTGCTGTGATGTCCTTTAGGCAAATAGGAGAATAAACTTCATTTCAACAAGGGAAAACGGTGGATTCTTTGTGTAACAAGTGGCTACAACGTTGCCTGAAGTAGGGCCCACAAGTTATTGCCTTGCTGCGCTAAAGCATAATTTCAAAAGGAAATTCTGGGGAAATATATGACTGTGTCAACCATGGCTCAAGATTTGGGAAATCCGCAGTGAGTGCGGTGAGCGATTCATTTTTAAATAAGGTCTTTGCCATTACAACGGTTGCCATTAGTCCTCGAGCTGCCCTTGGATGTCCTTGCAGCGCGCTGATTACTCATGTGCATGATTGTGATGTGCAGACGCTGTTTTGGTCGAATCAGGATACCTTCATGGTCCAGTCTGCTCAGGAATGAGGCGGCCCATGACACCACACGCCAGCACAACAAATATGCCACCAACTTGGATAATGTGTGTCCGATTCATTCCTATCGGACATCGGTTTTCTGCGTACAATGTGTAAGCGACCGCCACTTTTAAGGAGATTGACATTGGCTTTTGGGTTGTCTGGTAGTCCCTATAGGTTGCCAAAATGTTACTTCGCTCTAGGATTCATCAGTGACAAGCACACCTCGCAAATTAACATTGGCCACCAGGCGCATCTAAACAATTAAGAGCTTGGCAGTGTTGCATGAGTAGAGACTTTCAAGGAAATTTGCAAGCTGATAGCAGTCACCTACGATGAAACGTACTTTTATAAAATACTTTTTTTTAAGCAAAATTTTATTAAAAATAGATAGGTTTTGCATTCCTACTGCCCTTTCTCTAAAGTTTGTGAATCAGCCTAAGGCAGAACACAATTATTATTTGAGTGTGTTCATTTACTCAATAGTGAATCAAGGACAGTGAACTAGTCCTATTTTAAGGTCAAAATGGGGGAAACTGAACTATTCCATTGGAAAAAAATGAACACATCAAAATCTACGGTTATGGTTTTTATGCAAAGTTTTACTATCAGCCCACCTCCAGCTTTTTCGTCATCAGGAAGTGAACCTCTTTTAAAGTGGTTGGAGTAAAATAATTATTTCTTAAACTACATAGCTGCAACGATGAGAAAAATAACATGTTAGCTGAGCAGAAGAAAAGAATGTTATTGCATTCCTTGGGTCCATTGGAGCTCAAAGTGTATTCACAAATTACTAAAAGGGCGATGGCAGGCGATGTATTAATTATTACACACCTAAGGTTTGCATAGGTATAACCAGGTACAGGTTTTTCCAGAGAAACCAGGGGAAGAATGAAAATGTCAATATGTGGCAGACCTCAAGAAACTAGCATTAGAGTGGTTATGTATACAAATAGTCCAGCAATTCAGGAACGTTTATAGGTTAATGGAGATTCTCGTGTTAAATTATATGTTGGCGATTGTTCATAAGGCAGAATTGTCAAGCAGGTGTGCCAGGGCATTAAAACTAGAAGTGAAAGAGAACTTGAAGTGGAAGAGAATGTAATTGTTGGCAAACTACAAAATAAGGGCAGATCAACCATAAATGTAGTAAAAGACATAAAAGCCAGAGAGCAAGCCAGAGAGCGAACCAGGTGCTACAGGCATGACAGCAAGTAACATCTTGCATTTGGCAAATATGGCCCGCTGCTAAACAAAGGTGTAGCAGCTGTGACATCAATGGACATTTTGCTGAAGTATATAGAAGGAAAAATAAGTCAGTAAGGTGTGTGAATGAACCAACATGTAAGGAGTATGGTGAAAATTCAGCTTGAGACAATGACGTTTGTGGCAAAGTAGCCAGTCTGAGTAAAAAGTTTGTTTTGAAATAAGTGACAAAATGCTTAAATCTAAACCAGACTGTTGGATGATGATTTTGGGGGGTACCTTTGAAAATGTATACAGATTCTGTATTTCCCTATACGATCATCAATGAGGAACTTTGGAGGAACTAATTTGTAATGAAGGTAGGTGCAATACTTTTGAAATCAGACATCAACCCAGAAGGCTATATTGGTGAACGCATAGACATGTAAAGCTTTCGGTGGTTCACTTTTAGATTTAAGAACACCCAAGCTAGAGACAAATTATATGAGGCTAAAAATTGACCTCCTGTGCTTGGCTGGCATGACCCAAGGTAATTTAGATCCCACTAGCAAGGAGAAAGTTGTAGTGGTTGATGAAGAAATACATATGGGGAATGATTTGTTTAAAAGATTTCCAAAGGTTTTTAATGACAAACGTGGACATTTTAAAGGATTTGAACACAAGATTATTTTGAAAGACAATGCCAAACCTAAAGTCCTTAAAGTAAGGGACATTCCTTTTAAGGTCAGTGACGAAGTTTCAAATAACTTGAGAAATTATTTGCTTCAGGTGTTATAGAACCTATTGAAACATCTGACTGGGTATCTCCTCTTGTCGTCGCTGGATGAAGTAATGGTAAAAATCAGGCTGTGTGTGGATTTACACCATCTTAACAGCAACATATTAGTGGACCAATTTCCCTTACCAAAACATCATGAAATGGTAGCATGTGTAAGAGGAGCTAAGTTGTTAGCCACTGTCAATTTATTATCAGCATACCACCAAATGCCTTTAGACCAGGATTCTAAGAAGCTCGCATCATTTGTTGTACCTATAGGATGTTTTCAATTCAAGCGCATGTCATTTGGCTTAGCATCAGCGGCTCCTCTCTTTCAAAGACTAATGTTCCAACTTTTGGTAAGGAGAGTGGTGTGAAATTCTTTCAGGATGATATTTAGATTTTTGGATGCACAGGAGAAGGACATGATAATAGGTTAATGAAGGTGTTATGCACTCCCTATTCCAAAGGGTGACAGTGGAATTTTCAAAATATAAATTTCCTGAAAATAACGTTTCTTATCTTTGACACATGATTGGTGTAGACCGTGTACAGCTAAAACCTTCTTTGGGTAGTGCGATAGTGGATGCACCTGCAACCAGAAAGAGGATGTGGGGGCTTTTCTAGGAATGGCGGAATATTGTGCAAAATATATCCCAAAATGTACAGAAAAACTTACCAGATAAAACAACTCCTCAAAGGCAAGAGTAAATTTGATTGGATGACTTGCAAATTATTAAAATGAATATTGCTAATGCTGCTGATTTGAAATGTTTTGATCCAAATGCAGATTGCATTATCACGACAGATGCAAGCAGTAAAGGACTGGGGGCAGTTTTGACGCAGTTAGATAAATACAACAAGGAGTGTGTGATTGATTATGCATCGAGGTCCTTGTCGCCTGCCGAGGAAAAATAGATCATTATTGTATTTGAAACCTTAGCACGTACAGGGGCTTTAAACCATTTCAGGGCTTTTGTTTGGGGGGAACCATGCACCATCCATTGTGATCATAAGCCTTTAGTGAAGATTTTAACAACAGAAAGGACAGTGAATGCATCTGCCATGTGAGCCTAGTTGCCATGTGCATGCAAGATTAACAGTACAAATTGGTATATGTTCCTAGCAAAGATTATGTAGTTGCTGATTATTTGTCTAGAATGCCTGATGAGATGGAGGAGTGTGAAGTTGAGAAACGGGATGAGTACCAAGGATTAGTGAGTATTGAGGATTGGAAGGTTTAACTGAGTACGTTGGTTTGGGCTGACAGAGTCACCAACAAAGAAGTTACAGAAGTATCACCATTTGTCATAATGAGGGGAAGGAATCACAGAACAAAATGTACTCCTGGTTGGTTGTTCCGCATTGGTGTAGAACCTTGGTCGATTGACAAAGTACGGGAGAATATGACGCAAAGTCATGAGTAGAGCAAGGAGTACCAAAGCAAGAAAAGTGGATCTAAGCCAGTGAAGATAAAAGCCGGTGTTTGGGTCAGAATGAAGAAGCATGGTTTTGTACCCAAAGGGGAATCTCGTTTTTATGAACCTAAAGAAGAAATTGAAGTTTTGTTTAAGTGAGTGAGATTAAGTGACAGTAAAGTTGGGAATTTAAATAGAGTGGCTGTTGGACTGAGTAACATATGGAAAGAAAATCGTTGTGATTTACACAAACCTTTGTCTGATTTGTGGAATGATGATGAGGGGCCTAATACCAACTTAAATAAAAGTGGACAGGATTTGGGTAGTCATGTGGTTTGATGGAGTGCCAATGACTGATGAAGAAAAGGAAAGAGTCAGCAGAGAATGTTGAAGAGAATGAGCTAGTGTTGGAAAATGAAGGTGATCGAGATACCTGTGCGAGTTCAGGTAAGGGGAAGCCTTTGGTACAGATGGGTGAGTGTGAGTTGAAGAAAATAATCCAGAAACCACCTAGATGTTTGGAAGATTATGTGCAATATAATGCATACGTTTTTGAAAGACAAGATATTTATGAACGAGTGATAGTGATGGGCGTGCGGTGGGCGTGTTTAAAAGCTCACAGATAGATTACAACAGGCCAGAGTGATTGCGCGCTCGACCTAAAAAAGTGCACTCATGTTTGAAAGGTTTAACAATATGAGGCTACAAATAATGCTCCCAGAATGCTCTCTGATTAGATGCAAAAGTTTGCAGAAGCTTGTAGGCAAGATTGATGATTCCTTGCTTTAAAAATAAAATGTTCAGAAAAAAATGCAAGTGGGAAAAAAATGTTTTGATAAATTACAGTGAATTGTTAGGTACTATTTCTTAGAAGCATCATTTAGTAAAATGCATTATAGTATTTCAAAACAATATTCATAATGGAAAATCTGTGTAGCCATTTTCAACAAGATTATGGGAAACATGTAAATAAACAAGCACTAGCAAAGCCAACCAATCCGACATTGATTGTCACTCTTTTGGGTTTGTCAATGCATGTCTTGTATTGACATGGCTTTTGCACACTTTATAATTGTGCGAGCTGCCAGGCCCTCACCATCGTAACAAACACTGGCCACAAAAAACTTTTGGGATTTCATAAAGCACACATTGCCACAGTAGTTCCTGGCACTGAACAAAACTAATTTGTGTGTCAATTTGCTCTTTGTGGAAGAGCAGAATGCTATCACTCACAGTAAAGCCAGCCGATAGGTAGAGAAATAGAATTTTAATAAAAAACAAAATGTCTTGGTTAATGTCAGATGTAACTGGGGACCCAATTCTTAAAGAAAGTCACAAAAATGCACCCATGGTATATGTCTTTGAATTAGTGGCTTTAATGGATTCCCAAGAATTTACACAAATAGACCAGGAAATCGTACTCCTAGAAAATATTTGTGAACTCTATTTGAGCATGAGCAAACATGCATGTGTAGATTTGCTCATGCGAAAATCTATTGAGCATTTTAAAAGTTCACTTTCTCTTCAATCTCTTTTTTACCAACCCTGTAAGAACTTCCACTTATGCCCTTGTCAGGAATACGTTGCCAGCCTTTATCAATATGGGAAAAGATTAGAGAAGAGCTGGTGAAAATCCTTAAAATATGCATTTTAGTAGGTTTGCACAGACTCAAAAGCATTCCAGCCCTGGGACGATTGCTTACTGCTTCCTCCAGCTCCAGTACATAGATCTGCAAAAAGGTGGCAAAATAAGAAAATTGCTATAGTAGGACTTAGAATTGCCTCTATTCAAACTCTACTATAGTATTAGCCCTGACATTATCACATAGGCTAATATCAGAGCTCTTACATAATGAGATTGTTGCCATAATTTGTCACCGCACTAAATGACACCAAGGGGACAAGCAGATTTTTTTACAGGACAAGTAGATTCAAGAAGTAACCTGTCCCACGACAAGTGGATATTTTATTAAGTTCCCTGAAATAGGAGAATAAACTTCATTTCAACAAGGGAAAAGTGTGCATTCTTCATCTGTGGAGAGGGGAGCATTGTGAGGGCTTCATTACAACATTCTATACACACAAAGGGATTGGTTTATAAGATGCGAAAATCAGATCAGAATAGTCTGGTCCTTTGTTTTAAAGAACTGAGTAATTGCATGTATTTTCATAACTCTGCCCTGCTACAGTTAATTATCTCTAAGTATGGTAATACATTCCCTGCTAAGTTAGTGATTAAATTATGCAGTGCTTCAGAGAGTTAACCTTCGGCAGTTTTGGAATCGATTATCAAAAGGTCTGATCTTCACAGAGTTTTGCCATCTGGCACAAATTAGGAACACGTCCTCAATGAACAGTAGGAGCCCGTAATTCACAGCTTTATGGATACAGACGTGCTTTATAAATGTGAAAAGGCTACAAGTCCTCCAGCAGAGGCTTACAAACCAACCCCCTTCAAGAGCAACGTAGCCCCCAACAAAAGAACACTGTTTACTTACGGTCAGTTCAAGGAATATTACAACTGGAACACACACGGCCCCATTCACTGCACTGGACACAAGCACAAGCCTGTCAAGTGGCCATGTTTATGCTGCCTTGTAAGCAAATAACCTCTTAGGACACAGACCTCATTAAATGAAAAATACTTTCTTAGGTTATCATATCCAGGCGGAAGTGTGAAACTACATGTAAAGGGACTACATAGCTTACATTATTGCACGCCTTTGCATTGGCAGCACACGTTTTGTGCGCATGTACAGAGGTACAAAAATTCAGGTAAGTAGTATGAAAAGGACAACTGGTGCTGAGTTTTTCAGTACTCACAACTTGGCCCCTTCTACAACCAAGGCAATCAGGTACACAATATGTTCCATACCAAAAAAAACTACTGTCTGATGGACAAATCAGCATTTGGGAAAGCACAAGGATCCTGATACAGAAAAGCTCGAGTAGTTAACATAAATACAAAAATCAAATAAAACATCCAGCGAAACTAACGTTGTTCTCAATTATGAGCTTAATACACACATAAAATAAATGCTAGGTTTTTATTAACTCAGGGAACTAAATGATAACAAAGGCAATACATTCCAATGTGAATACGTGCACTCATATGCCAGTAGAAAGAGGTGATATTAAAGTTACGTCATTACAGATATTGCTCCTTAAAGCTCTCATTTGCTCCATCCCGTGTGCAGCTTTTAACTCTGTGAAAATATTTGCGTGATCATACCTTTGCTCTGACTAGGGCGGTTTCAGTTACTTTACAGTTGTCACTTGCAAAGGCAGTTTCTTTGGATATTCCTGCAATATAATAAATTTTATCGAAGAGCAGGAACAAGTTTCTGTCATCATGTTGCATTACAGTGGTGCAGGAAAACTCGGGGCCAGAATCAGAAAGATTTGTCTATGAGAAGGAATGACTTACTCCCAATTTTCAGGAGTAGATCAAAACTAGTCAAGGAAACAAAATCGTTTTGAATTTAGGCCCTCAGATAGTAGGTGACTGGGCGTCTCACTGCTCTCTGAGTAGTGTTGGGGAGCATTTTAAATGCAGCACACGTCAAGGCTGATTGGGAGTGGATTATGTCCCCTACTATTTACCGTCTCATTAGGCCACGGTTGACAAAATGTACTAAAAGAAATTGTGGAATTGACAAATCTTAATAGACAGAACTAATGTTTTGTGAGTGGTGCCTGTTACCTGGAGAAGATGATTATTAGAGTGTCAACCTTCCTTCCTCCCTCTCTCCCACTCCCATGCACCCAACCCATCTTGGCCTATCACATCTACCAACACGTCAACCATCGATTACTTCATGCAAGAATCTTACTAGCTTTCAAAAACCAAAAATGAGCACATATAAATTCCTTTCACAGGTCACTAGTAGAAGAGGAAGGAAGTTCACCAGTCACAGTAATTTAGTAGAAAACCTAAGGTGAGAGAACCGCCCAATAAAAAAAAGCTATTAATACACATGAAGATACTGAATGGAGAGAATGTACTTTTTCAGTAAACTTGTATAGATAACAATGAATCGGCCAATTTAAAAGCGATATGGGCTGGGAAAGGTATATGGTCCTTCTCTGCAGACAGAACAAGGATTGGCATAGCCAACAGGTCCCGCCTTTGGGAGCACATAATTATTTAGCCATGCAGCACTTTAAACCTTTATCAGAAATAAACTGTGTTTGTGCATTTCTCCATACACTTGGCATAAGACTGTAATGGTCAGAACAAAAAATAGCATTTGGAAAAAACATGGTCATGTAACCACATAGTCAGCCGCTAGAGCGCATAGTGCATTACACATTTTCAGGCCTAACAGGCCAGCTAGAATATTATTACAAACAAAACGCTTAGAACACAAACTACCCCCAGCTATAAAGCAGAAGCTCCATCCATGAGAAAGCTTTAAAAGATATTGACTGGTGGAAGAGGTTGTGATTTTAGGGTCCCCACCAACTTAGTGTGGAGACCCAGAAGAATAGCTGGACAGAAAGAACACGTCATACTGAACATTTCGGTGGTGGTCCGATTGTCCTCCTATGACTACCACAGGTTGAATTATGGGCAAAAATGTGTTCTAAAAGTAATGCTCCACAAAGCATTATGGGGCGAGTTTCCCAGTGCAGTGAATGTTGTAGTATTTGCTCTCAGGGTGTGCCAGGGAGAGCCGCTTAGGATTTTCCTTGTGTATTTTCTATTTAAAAAGTGCCAGTTTGTACATTTTTCAACTGCTAAACTTAGGAAGAATTTAGAAATGAAGCTGAAAATGTAACCAGTGGCCATGTAAAAAGCTCCAATCTTCCATTCAAGTTTGCGCTAAATAATTAAATAAAAAAATATTCCCCCCTCCAGCCTTTGTGGGGCACAGACACCACAAAGAAACAGCGAGATGCCAGAGGAAGAGACAACATACCATGACAAGCGCGAAGCGGAGAAGCAAAAGAAGAAAGCAGTGTGCTGACAGTAAAGTATATGGCAGATGGTGCAATAATCCATGAAACAGGCTGTCTTGTTCCAGGGCAGGAAGAAGACAGCCTCATGATGGAACAATCCTAGAGCTTTTACCTAACAAACCAAAGGATTTTTTGACAGGCAGGCCAAGGAACGAATGACAGTGATGGGCGTGGTGGAAGCCCACAGAAGTAGATTACAGCATGTCAAGAGACAGCACATGCGTGCTGCCAAGGCTCGAAAGGCATAACACAACCCTTCCAAACAAATCACTTTAGGAAATGCAGTTATAAAAAAAAAATATGCTTTGATATACCTTAACAAACATGAATACGCCAACATTGAACAACATAATTTTCTGAAAGAAGCTTCAAGAACTTAATACTGCATCTTCCTCGGAAAATACAGCCCATACACAGCATTTGATTCCTGCATCTAATGCCTAACGATTAAGGCGGTATATGCTATTAGCCTTCAAAAGTGCAATAAACACTACAAAAAATGTCCTAAACCATGGTCTAATCGATCAGACCCGAAGGTGTGGAATTGACCTATCTAGCAGTTCTTGAAATTACTAAATCCTTCTACAGAAAAACAACATCCTAAACAACTTAACTGCTGCCATAAAACCATCAGATCATACTCCCATTTATAAAACCTAAGCTGTAGGAGGCTGGCCTGGTTTGCAGTGGGTACCAAGGGGTACTTACACTCTGCACCAGGTCCAGGTATCCCTTATTAGTGTAGAAGAGGTGTCTAGCAGCTTAGGCTGAAAGAAAAGGTAGCTTAGCAGAGCAGCTTAGGCTGAAGTAGGAGACGTGTAAAGCTCCTACTATACCACTAGTGTCATATGCACAATATCATAAGAAAACACAATACACAGATATACTAAAAATAAAGGTACTTTATTTTTATGACAATATGCCAAAAGTATCTCAGTGAGTACCCTCAGTATGAGGATAGCAAATATACACAAGATATATGTACACAATACCAAAAATATGCAGTAATAGCAATAGAAAGCAATGCAAGCAATGTACAGTCACAATAGATTGCAATGAGAGCACATAGGTATAGGGGCAACACAAACCATATACTCTAGAAGTTGAATGCGAACCACGAATGGACCCCAAACCTATGTGAGCTTGTAGAGGGTCGCTGGGACTGTAAGTAAACAGTGAGGGTTAGAAAAATAGCCCACCCCAAGACCCTGAAAAGTGGGTGCAAAGGGCACCTAAGTTCCCCAGAGAGCACAGAAGTCGTGATAGGGGAATTCTGCAAGGAAGACCAACACCAGCAATGCAACAACGATGGATTTCCAGACGAGAGTACCTGTGGAACAAGGGGACCAAGTCCAAGAGTCACGATCAAGTCGTGAGTGGGCAGATGCCCAAGAAATGCCAGCTGAGGGTGCAAAGAAGCTGCCACCGGATGGTAGAAGCTGTAGATTCTGCAAGAACGAAGAGAACTAGGAACTTCCCCTTTGGAGGATAGATGACCCACGTCGTGAAGAAGCTTGCAGAGGTGTTTCCGTGCAGAAAGACCGCAAACAAACCTTGCTAGCTGCAAGGGTCGCGGTTAGGGTTTTTGGATGCTGCTGTGGCCCAGGAGGGACCAGGATGTCACCAATTGCGTGAGGAGACAGAGAGGGCATCCAGCAAGACAAGGAGCCCACTCAGAAGCAAGCAGCACCAGCAGAAGTGCCAGAACAGGCACTACGAAGAAGAGTGAACCGGAGCTCACCCGAAGTCACACAAGAAGGTCCCACGACGCCGGAGGACAACTCAGGAGGTCGTGCACTGCAGGTTAGAGTGTCGGGGACCCAGGCTTGGCTGTGCACAAAGGAAATCCTGGAAGAGTGCACAGGAGCCGGAGCAGCTGCAAATCACGCGGTACCCAGCAATGCAGTCTAGCGTGGGGAGGCAAGGACTTACCTCCACCAAACTTGGACTGAAGAGTCACTGGACTGTGGGAGTCACTTGGACAGAGTTGCTGAGTTCCAGGGACCACACTCGTCGTGCTGAGAGGGGACCCAGAGGACCAGTGATGCAGTCTTTTGGTGCCTGCGGTTGCAGGGGGAAGATTCCGTCGACCCACGGGAGATTTCTTCGGAGCTTCTAGTGCAGAGAGGAGGCAGACTACCCCCACAGCATGCACCACCAGGAAAACAGACAATAAGGCGGCCGGATCAGCGATACAAGGTTGCAGTAGTCGTCTTTGCTACTTTGTTGCGGTTTTGCAGGCGTCCAGAGCAGTCAGCGGTCGATTCCTTGGCAGAAGGTGAAGAGAGAGATGCAGAGGAACTCTGATGAGCTCTTGCATTCGTTATCTAAAGAATTCCCCAAAGCAGAGACCCTAAATAGCCAGAAAAGGAGGTTTGGCTACCTAGGAAGGAGGATAGGCTAGCAACACAGGTAAGAGCCTATCAGGAGGAGTCTCTGACGTCACCTGCTGGCACTGGCCACTCAGAGCAGTCCAGTGTGCCAGCAGCACCTCTGCTTCCAAGATGGCAGAGGTCTGGAGCACACTGGAGGAGCTCTGGGCACCTCCCAGGGGAGGTGCAGGTCAGGGGAGTGGTCACTCCCCTTTCCTTTGTCCAGTTTCGAGCCAGAGCAGGGCTGGGGATCAGTGAACCGGTGTAGACTGGCTTATGCAGAGATGGGCACCATCTGTGCCCATCAAAGCATTTCCAGAGGCTGGGGAGGCTACTCCTCCCCAGCCCTGACACCTTTTTCCAAAGGGAGAGGGTGTAACACCCTCTCTCTGAGGAAGTCCTTTGTTCTGCCTTCCTGGGCCAAGCCTGGCTTGACCCCAGGAAGACAGAAACCTGTCTGAGGGGTTTGCAGCTGCAGTGAAACTCTGGGAAAGGTAGTTTGGCAGTACCCGGGTCTGTGCTAGAGACTCGGGGGATCATGGAATTGTCTCCCCAATGCCAGAATGGCATTGGGGTGACAATTCCATGATCTTAGACATGTTACATGGCCATGTTCGGAGTTACCATTGTGACGCTGTACATAGGTAGTGACCTATGTACAGTGCACACGTGTAATGGTGTCCCCGCACTCACAAAGTCCGGGGAATTCGCCCTGAACAATGTTGGGGCACCTTGGCTAGTGCCAGGGTGCCCACACACTAAGTAACTTAGCACCCAACCTTTACCAGGTAAAGGTTAGATATATAGGTGACTTATAAGTTACTTAAGTGCAGTGGTAAATGGCTGTGAAATAACGTGGACGTTATTTCACTCAGGCTGCAGTGGCAGTCCTGCGTAAGAATTGTCAGAGCTCCCTATGTGTGGCAAAAGAAATGCTGCAGCCCATATGGATCTCCTGGAACCCCAATACTCTAGGTACCTCAGTACCATATACTAGGGTTTTATAAGGGTGTTCCAGTATGCCAATATGAATTGGTGAAATTGGTCACTAGCCTGTTAGTGGCAATTTGTACAGAGAGAGAGCATAACCACTGAGGTTCTGGTTAGCAGAGCCTGAGTGAGACAGTTAGGCATCACACAGGGAACACATACATATAGGTCACAAACTTATGAGCACTGGGGTCCTGGTTAGCAGGGTCCCAGTGACACATAACAAACATACTGAAAACATAGGGTTTTCACTATGAGCACTGGGCCCTTGCAAGCAGGATCCCAGTGAGACAGTGAAAACACCCTGACATACACTCACAAACAGGTCAAAAGTGGGGGTAACAAGGCTAGAAAGAGGCTACTTTCTCACATAAGTTGAGGCTTAAACAGTGCACAATTGAAAATCTCTAAAATCAAGAAACAATGATAAATTTGCATAAGAATTATTCACAGAACACAGAATATGGAACTTCCATGGCACTTTTTAAAGATGTATACAAAGCAACTCTCTGAGGTGAAATAATGAAAGCAGTGCCAATCAGTCAATCACGCTTTATAAAGCATGGCAAATCACTTATGAGGGTCTCAAGGCACTGGCATTGCTAGCTGCTTCACAATGCTCTGTTCATTCAAATAGCCATGCCTTGAGTCCTTTTCTGAATTCGCGGAGCAATGCAGCGTTCCTGAGGTGCAGGAGAAGGTCGTTCCAGGCTTTGGACCCCAGAGGAGAGAAGGAGTGACCTGTGCTGTTGGATTAGCGAGTCTGGGGGGTGTCTGCAAGGAAAATAGGGGCAGATCACAGGTGTATAGTTGGTTGGTGGAAGGTAATTAGTTTGTTGATGTATGCTGGTCCTTTGTTGTGCAGGGCTTTGTATGCATGGGTCAGCATCTTGAACTGGCATCTCTTCTGGATCAGGAGCCAGTGGAGCTTACTGAGGTACTGGGTGAGGTGAGTCCGTCTGGGGAAGTCAAGGATGAGTCTTGCCTCCGTAGTCTCTTCAGGAAGCGTGCAGTGATTCCTACACAAAGAGTGCTACCATAGTCCAGCCTGCTGGTGACAAAGGCTTGAGTGACTGTCCTTTGCCCGCTACCATAAAAGGAAATTTGAGCTGAATACTTGTGACATCAACAATATTTTGCTCATTTACACACACCACCAAAGACCAACCTAGACAAACGTTGCATCTCCATCACCAGGTATGAAACATAGAAAAGCTATGGGACTAGATACGGTGCTCATGGAATGTATTGCCACCTTTGAACAAACCATTTTGTTTTCACCAAGGTGCTAGTGTAAATAAGCAAGGGAGGGATTGTACTTCAGTGTTCTTTAGTATGTTGTTTGGGATAAGTGTACAACAGACTACTGAAATGAGCTGTCTATATACGGAATATCTCTGTGAGCACTGCACATCACAGGTTAAGCAGTGTGCCTAAGGAGTGATAGGAAAGTCAAGAGTGTTCATTAGAGTAAAACTCTTGCACTTTTACTATGGAGAGACTGCCATAAAACGGAGGGGTTCTTAAATAGTTCTTGTCCAATTTCATCAGCTATTTTCATAAGCGTGGCTCACGAGGCCAAGAAGGCCAAAAGTAAAGGTAATTCAGCAGATGGGACCATGTTAAAATGAGACTGGAACTACTGGTAATACTGCAGAAGTTTATTCAAGTTGGTGAACAAGATAAATGAAGTTCCACCACTGCACATATGTGGGAAAGTACTCCCTTTCGTCACAGAGGTTAAGAGCTGCAATGCACGAACAATCATTGTGTCAAAGTGTTTAATCTGGTCACCTAAGGGCGCTGGGAAGGTTGCAAAAAGTCACACCCGCTTGAGGAGTTCTTAATATACTGCTTCTCTGATCTGTAGTTTGTCTTGCTGTTTAAATTTAGTGGGTTACATTTTACATTACTTGTTTTGGTTAGCTGTTTACAGTTAACTAGTGGCGGCACAAAATGTATAATCCGCCTGTGTCCATGGCAATACTGGGCAAAGAACGAGGTACTCTGGAAAAAAATGAAAAATAACTGTTGACTCCTATTGGTTTACCATTTGGGGTGAAACATGATCATCTCTGCAAGCAGGCAGTTCTTTTGCACAGTTTTAGTTTTGAGGGAAGGTGTACATACAATAGTTTTCCAGAGGTTGTTTGGTGTGGTTTTCAAAAGCTCCCTGACAATCCTAGAAATGTGTTTTGGATAGAGGCAAGTAAGAAAAGGCAGTCTTATATTTCTGAACTGAGGAGTGCAGCCACGTCTTTTGACTTTGAGGAAGTTTGAAGATCACTCACAAAGGATCAGTTGGTGAGGTGTGAGAACAACTCTAGCATACAAAAAACTGTTAGGTAAAAATTCCAGTAAGGACTTGACCATACTCTGCACCGTGCAAGGACATTTACAAGATTTGTGTGTAATGAGGATGTCCAAATTTTTAGGCACGGAATAATAGGAAGTGGCTAAGTGTGTGATATAGGGGTTGGGCGATGGCAGAAGTCATTTTGTCATACAGAGAGTGAGTGAGAACAAATTAAAAATAAATTCCTGTAAGGCAGGAGCACCTACTTTACAAGACTCTGGCTGAGAAGGAAAACAAGTAATTTAGGTGCTGAAGTAGTGGGTATATGGTAGTATGGTGTGTAGTGTCCATGACTTTTTCTGTTGTGACTGTTCAATAGATAGTGGTACTTTGCAGAGGTGTGCAAGGAAGGTAGCTGTTTGTGCGATTAAGGAGTCAAGACATGCGCTCTATGACAAGTTCTGCAAACTGGTAGAAAAGTGGAGGAAGCAATCATGACACATTTTGATGCCTGTTGTAATGGGTGGAAATTGAGGGTGGAAATTGGTTTCTGATCCACGTACATATTTTTTTAACCTTTGGATAAATATGTGGGTGAATGATAGGCACATGCATGTTGTTAACAACTGTAGATATGCTGCGGGACAGTGATCCAAAATAGGGAAAGTGTAGTGTATACGTGGTAGTAAGGATGGGAAATCTAACCTATACTCAAGTGATAACATTAGTAAGAAATATACATTACATCACATACTACATTCAGTGAACCAGTGAGAACAGAGGCGGAGTCGGTGAACTTAAATGATGTAGGAAAGTGGAGTATTATGCAGTTATGCTGGTTAGGCTTCACTATGCAATACGCTCACAATACCCCAAAGATGGACCTTGGATTGAAAGTACTAAATCCTAAGCTCAGTCCTGGTAGTGTGGCGAAGGATAGGCAGGCTTTACTAACGGAACATGTGTTAAGCATTTCAAAGTACCAACATAGACCATAAGTAATTGACATGACTCAAAAGAAATCCGACACAAACTTATAAAATAAACTCATTTTTTATATTAATTTAGACACCAAACCTAAGTAAATTAGATACATATATCCAGAGTTATGGATTTTCAAGTGAAAAATAAATGAGTACTTTACAAGCCGTCAAACGTCACCATTGCGGTCAATGGAGAAAATCACTAGTGACACTCTGCCACTTGCAGGATGAATTCAGAGGAACCCACTTGAGGTTAAGGGGATGCAGGTCCCAAGACCAAGCTTCGACAGTCAGACCAATTTTACCTGGCTCGTGGGGCCCAGGTGCAGAGGTGTCCTGGCTGTTCTTGGTGCTGAATCCGGGAGCTGCGGGTGCTGAAACATGACACTTGCAGGTTGAGTTCGTGGGAGCCCACTAGGGGTTAAGCTTGTGGGGAAAACTGGACCAGGATTCACCAAGCAGAACAACTCTACCTAGCTCGGGCGCCTTGGGCACAGAAGTGGGCTTGGCTATGCTTGGTGCTGAACAGGAGCTGCTGGTACTGGTTCTACCACTGGGGTGGTGCTTGCAGGTAAACAGATGCAAACACTCTCCAACAGAGCCAAAGAGGTGGGTATTTGAAGTTGCAGGAGTGTTCCCTCAAGGTGCATCGTCAAGAAAAGGGGTTAGTAGCCGGACCGGCCACCTACAAACCTTGGCAGTGGCAAACACAGATTTCGATGTCCCATAGTTGTGGGAATGTGGTAGTGGGCTGAACGTTGCTGGAGGTCAGAACTATGGACCAGATGTAGCAAAGGGTTTTCCCCATTTTGTGTCAATGGGAAAATGTGTTCATACATATGGCCCTATGTTTCCAGAAGGCACCTGACCATTTCATTTTGGGCAATCTCTCGGCAGGCCCGATGGCCAGTACCTGCTTGTTCCAAGGAGTGCAGTTTCTACCAACAGGCTGCAGGGGATTAGTACCTCTAGCATAAGAGAATTCTGATGATGCCTTTCGGTTGCAGAGGGGTCCTCCTTCCTTTTGGAACTAGTCTTTTGACCAGGGTGAGTTGTGGTCGTGCAGGGTGGCTGTCACAGGAGCAGCGTTTCACGCCTTTTTCATTGTGGAGTCCAGGTGGTACAGACACAAGTCTCTTCTTTGCCTTTGCTTACAGTTCAGAGCAAATTTAAGGTACCGGTGTCAGGGGTGCCCCTTAAATCCTATATGTAGACGTGCTATGAGTGTGGGGACAAGGGGCCAATTGGCTATAAGTCCCTGTGGCTAATCCGCCCCTGAGGTGTTAATATTCAGGGGGGGGGTGTCACCTTTCCAACCAAGAACATTTTTTTTTGCCACTTTTCAAGATGGCAAACTACATTCTCTGCCTGGCTGAAAGGGGTGATACCGTAAATTTTATAGATTTTAAGACTAGGCTTTAATGTCTTTAAAGATCTTAATACTCTAAAGATTCTCAAGATTGCCAGAAATCGCGGCAACCTACATTTGAACGTCACAAACCCTGCTGGTGCACAGCAGGAGCATCGGGACTGGCAACATCTCAGACGGGCGTCCACCTACCACTAGCCCATAGCTGACAACCCACAGCTTGCCACTTCAGCAGTATCAAGGCTAAGGGTGTAAGCTAGCACCAACGAAAACTAGCACTCAGCATCCCACTGATCCACCTGCCTGCCTGCCTCTCCTGCCACTGCAAGTTACTCTGGAGCTAACAGGAGCCAACAGGAGCAGCCAGGAGCAACAAGATAACAGTACAAGTTAACACAGTGAGCCCGGGTAATTGAAGGATAAGGCAGCAGGGGCAGAAATCCACCAGCACTAGTCAGGCGCTGTCGCCAGCAGCCCACATGGCACGGAGAAGGTTTTTTGAGGCTTTAAGGCTCTCTTCAGGCTCTTCAAACAAGAGCAGCAACATTCCTGTGCCCCCTCTGCTGCTCAATTACCTGCCCACCATCTAACAATCTCATCTTACCACCTCTCGCTCTACCAGCTTCACCCACACAAGCTGTTTAAATGCTCTTTTATTGCTTCACCCCTTACCTGCATTATCGTCTCAACCAGAGGAAATCTTACCAACTCGCATCAGAGGCAATGCATCAGCAGCAATCCAAAGTGATGCATGGCCTGGGAAAATCCACCAGTTAGCAAGGGGTTAGATAAGATAACAAAGTGGCAGTCCTGCCCGGTAGCTGGCCACTACCCAAGAGAGTGTGCACGATGTCTGCAAGGGCACCAAACCAGGTCTGGGTGTGGTCTTCAGGCCCCACTCCTTCCTGGCCCTATCAACAACAGAACTCTTGCCCTCCTGTCCTCCCCTCTCCTGGCCGGCTAGAAATGCGTGCTCGTGCCCCTCTAATGGCCATTTAATGGCTGCTCCACACACGCAGCCAGTGGTGGCACACTAAGGGAGGCCAGCTGGGACACAGCTGGACTTAAGCCCATCTAGGAAAGCAGCAGCAAATCAGTCAACACAGCAGTGCAGAGTGGCACAGAGCCCTCTCCCTCCCTGACTGGCCAGAAGTGCATGCTCGTGCCTCCCTAACAGCCACTCAATGGCCGGTTCACACGAGGGGATTGGCGGCGCACTAAGGGAGGTCGGCTGAAACGTAGCTCGTCTGGGTAACCCGTGGTACACCAAACAAAAGAGCGGAACACAGGAAAAGCATCTATAACAATCCAGGGCACAAGATATCAGACACCAGGTACCACACATCAACTGAAGTTGGGTCACTCAGTAGTAGTGGCCTCGCTGGATAAGAGGGTATTTCACTGTTCATATAAGTAATACGAAAGCCATAACGCAGGTCAAGCCACCTCAAGGCAGGGCCACAAAGACACAGAATTTTCATAGCTCAGTGGCATCCAACAACAAACTAGAAATAAGCTTGGGTAGAGAGAGGCCCAATCTCCACCAGAACAAGTAAAAATAAGGGGAGTTGACAAACCATCAAAACCAAAACTGCCATGGTCAAAGTTCCACAAAAGGGCAAAGACCCACTAGTTGAAACTATCCAGGAGGCAACAACGGAATCACAAAACAGAACTGGTTCTGCCAGCACAAAAGAGAACACAGTAAAATCAATGTCATGCAATACACAAATATTTTGTTTGTAAAGGACGCAGGCTCAGTCCTATACTCTAATAATGATGAGATTAAAGGGCTCCCATCACCTATGCAGTTCAAAGTCACTGACTCCACTATCGAGGGGACTGCAGGCTGTGCCCCCCAGCCCTCTGCAAATACCACATTGCTGTCACAGCAGAATTTTCAGAACTTGCAGAAGCAGCAGAAAGCACGGGCAGCACAGGACTAAGGGAGCACATCACAGCCCACACCAAGAAAACAATGGAAGAAGAAATGGGGGAAATGGAGACAGCTGCAGCAACAGCTTGGGACCCCTCAACCCAACACTTCTTCATCACACAGAGTGAAATGGGTGTAATCACCACGGGACACAGTCCACCCAGCCACCTGTCAAGTGGCAGTACAGGGAACTACTGAAACAGAGTTAGCCAACAGCACAATTTCTGAGAGCGCACCCATCCTTCCATCACCAGCCAGTAACTGGAATACTAATCACTCTAAACACTGTGAGCCAAATCCAGCAAGCTGATGAAGGAGCCAACAATGACTGGAGGACCCTCTAGACGTCAAATATATTTCATCCTTAGCAATCCAAGAATGGGAAGAACTAGACGCTTCTTACATACAGAATTCCCCTAGACAATGCAGTAGCACCCCCTCAGAGTTGATTTAAACTTGGAGAAGGTGCACACAGATACCATTTAGTCATTACGTCTAAACATCATGCAGCTTACAGTAAATGCCTCGCAATATTAGTCGGATAAAATGGACATTCAGTTATCGCTCCTCATTTCTTCAGCAGTATTCATCTCTGGAATAAACGGAAAACTTGAGGAGTTAAACAGCTTGACTAAGCGAGCACAAATTGACACCCATCTGATACAAGTAGCCTGCACTTGTGGCCCAGTACTGGAAAAACTTACCACTCTCTCAACCATGCTAGGAGACTTATTAATGGACTGAAAGAACACCACAAGTTGGGGAAAGCCTACCATCCTTGACCAACATGGTCTCCAACTGAAACCCTTGTATAACAGCCCGCGGTATACCAACCAGGGGGCCAAGTGACTGGGTGCATAGCAACCAAGTTCAAGTCACAATCAAGAAAACAGAAAAAAACTAAATCACTGAGGATTTTCACGCAGATTCCACCCCCGGTATCTCTGTAAGGAAGAAAACACAATCAACACATGCCTGCCATGAGTGACGAACTCGAGAGTAACAGGTCAGCTCCCCATCAGGCAAGCAGCGCCTCAGATCGGAGACAAAGGCCCTCACAAACATCAGCTACGAATGAGATGAGAACTCTCAAGACCATCCCTCGAGGGGAGCTGACTCCATACAATTGGGAGAAACCACCTCTGGGGTCAAAGAGAACCACCTCTTGGGTCAAAGAGCTCTCAAGGGCTACTCAGCCTGCAGACACAAAAACAGTTCCCGAAAGTAACAGCTTAGCAGCCCACCAGCCCACCAGGGGGTGGAGGCCCCAGAACAGAGAAAAAGGGTTTCACAAACAACAACCACAAATGAGGACCCCCAAGTACATCCCCCGAGGGGAGCTGAAGCCACACAACGGAGGAAACAGTCAGTGTATTACCTCTTGAGCATTAGAGCTCTCAAGGGTTATTCAGCCAGAAGACACAATACCAATAATACAACTCTCACCCCCTCCAAACACTTCGAACAAGGAATCAAACACTAGGGATCACGTAACGATGCAAACTTCACAACAAAATAAGTAGCGTGCAAGCCAACTACAACCCTACCCTCAAGGAGGAGCCAGACAGTAACGTTGCGGTCTTTGTACCACAATACAAATCGGTAGGGAGACAAGATACACTAAATAGGGGAAACATTTTATAACTATTATCAGCAATCAGAGGCATGGAGCAGATCTTGTGGCCATTGAATTCATCCAAACAGGAAGCACATCGGGTATGAGGCCGCCAAGGCCACATGGGCATAGACTGAGATAGCCCAGAAGATCCTGACTGAACATGCCCTCTTTAAGAGCTGCGGAATAACACTGAGACCTTACTACACGCCCGGCTATCCTACACCCCTGTTAGTTAAGAGTCACCCCAAAGAGGCCCTGCAAAAACCAAAAGCCACCTTTTTGACTCTAAAGGGGGAGAGGTGGGTTTCATCCCCCGCAGGAAAAAACAAGCAAAACTTCCTTCACAGCTTGATAACACGACTAAATGATGAACCAAACCAAAACTTGAGCTGGCTATCTTGCACGATAAATGGCGCAGATAGTAACTTGCTGACAAAGCTCACAAACCCATTGATCAAAAAGAGCTCATTAAGTCTTATTCCTGAAACATCATCAGCTTTGAAAACAAAACAGTAGATGGTCCTGTACTGCTCTTTCTACAAGCAATTGATATAATCTTGCTACAAGAAACTTGGCTTGAACAACCATTTAATATGTGGATTAGGCGGGATTCCACTCCCCAGCCTGAAAAGGGGCCAGGTTTACCGTCCTAAAGGGAGTTTGTCAGTTTATACCTCAACAACAAGTATCAAAGCAGTTAGCAATCTACAGGTCTCGTCCTCGACAAAAATAGAATTAAAAACAATCACAGCATCGGTACCTCATGAGGGAGAAGAAATACTGATTGTGATCATAAACGCATACTTACATCCTAAAGGCAGGGTTAAAGCCGCAGAGCTACTGATCAGAGAAATCAAAAGGCTCCTCAGAGAAGAACAAATGAACTATTTAGCTAAAAATTATTTCGGGGGGCATTAATTTACATCTACTTGGCACTCTGAAAGATGAAGAATTTTTAGTTGCACAGTCATTGGAATGGGACATTCCATCAGAGGGAGAGAACACAACAGGAAGGCAAAGCAAACATGGCAAGCAACTCTTGAGAGAGTTAGAGTACCTCAGTTTTCGCTCTCTAAATGGTCGCTTTCTGGAGGCTAACACCCCTGCAGCAACCTTTCATTCTACGAAGGCCACCTCAGCATTCGACTACACCTTTGTCACTCTGACATTGTACCACAAATTCTATTCATACCAATTGGTGGGGGAAGACTCTAGCGACCATCTTCAGCAGGTTCTCACACTCAAAGTGATCCCCGCAGTTGCTTGCCAGCTGATTGAAGTAGCATGTACAGCACAGCAAGAACAACAAAAGGATCAAATGTAACATCACTTACACAGTCGGCTAAGGACCTTCTACAAAGACAAGATAGATCTACAAACCGTGTAACTGCATGGGAGGTCTTCACAAAAGAACTAAGTGGCACATTCGCCACCACAATGACAGGAAGAAACTTATCACAGCAAGGGTTCCGCCAGGGCCATCTCACTTCCACCCCAGTGCAACAGCTGCAAGTAAAGGCATATAAAAGAAGCATAAATTCAACAATGAGAAAACTTTGCTGGACCCCGTGCGATGACAGCCTGCAGCAAGAGCTGCAACAGAACAAAGCAACATTGAAAAAACTAATATGGACAAAAAAAAGGGAAGGAGAAGACTAACTTTGGGCAAAGCTCCTTTTCAATAAAGAAAGCAATGATCATGCGCGCTTCTGGTATAAAGTAAACACCCTACAGCGACCAACACATCAAGGGATCAGCTCTCATTTAACTGAAGAAGCCTGGGCAAATCATCTGCATAATCACTTTAACCACCTTGAGGAGGAGTAAAAGACAACAAAAGGACCCAAAAGTAACCCTCCTTGACTCCGCCAATAACATTACCAAAAAATAATTTGAAAGTGCAGCCCATGCTGAACAGCCATCTCTAGACCCTTCCATGGACTAACCAGAGAATAAAAAGACAGATAGCCAAAGGGAGACGGGAGGGGGGCCCGGACCCTAACTGAATTCCAACTGTATTATCTAAACAGGACACCACTTATTGGTCAGAAAAACTAGAGCCAATGTTCCAGCAGATACCAGCAGATGCTGTAATCCCTGCCTCATGGAGAGGGTCTATAATTTCAATGATACACAAACACTGCTTGTGACCTTACTTGACAAAGAGACCAAATACTTCGCCGGTGTCGTCCTAAAGGAATTAACATCTTGGTCCTTGGCAAACCAAATCATCCCGTTAAACCAAACTTGCTTTTGCAAACACATGGGAACCATAACTACCATCATGGCCCTTTCCCTATTAATAGATGGGTCCAAAGTCATGAAGCTTCCACTGTCTTTCATGCTGCGTTTGACCACATCCATCATAACTGTGGCATCATCATAGACAACAAAGGCTGATTTATACTGCAGCAAGATGCTTTAAATCAGTAGGGGAACACCCTAGCACTGGCCCCAAGAAACCTTGAGAAGAAAGTGGCAGGATCCACTTTAAAACCCCTGCTCCAGGTTATACAAGCAAAATTGATCCAGACAATAACCCGTGGGAGAGAGCTATTTGGTGGTTCTGATGCATCAACTTAAAACAGGATTATAGTCGGATCAGACAGAATGATCCTTGGCCTCCCTAAATATACCTCTCTGACCCAGATACGATTGGAGTTCAGACTACAGATGCATACATCAAGTACCAGCATAAAATCAAGACCACAGAACCACATTCTTTAAACATGTACTTCTGACTGGAACTAACGAACAGGAGTAACCCCTGCCAAGGCATACCTTAATAAATCAGTTATTCAATTTGGTTTACAAGATCATTGGGAATCATCGGCAAACTATGCCTGCTTCAAAAACACCAAAATACTCTAGTCAACTGAGGACTAGGCAGCAGTGGCAGAGACAGTCAATCGTTACAATACAGGAAAAACACAATCCTACTTTCACATGGGATATTCTAGCTCAATAAAATAAATATTTCTGAGATATTGATTGGGAATTCTACTCTTGCTCCTTCACCACCCACTCTGGAAATGCGGCCTCCCACCCTTAGAGTTGACTGACATATATAAAAAATAGTGAATTGACTTTGCCACACATGGTGTGGGCAAAGACATGTTTGAACAGATTATACTGCTCTTGCAGTCTGCAATGGCAGGACTGCTGTCATATATTTACTTGGGTCGCTCATGCACTGGGTACCACTGGTACCATATACTACGGACTTAAAAGGGGGGGGATTAAAATTCCTGCCAATTGGGTATACCAATTCACTTATCCCAATTTAGGGAGAGAGCACTTGCACTGGGGTCTGGTTAGCAGGCTCCAGTGCGCTGTCAAAGTCAAAACAACAGCTGCAGTAGACCAAATGAGGCAGAAAGTGTGGGTGGGGCAGCAAAAAGCTTGTTTTTGTACAAGTGATATTTGGAGGACATTTGCAAGGATTTAACAGCCTGCCAAAAACTATGACTTTTACTTATAAAGTTATCCTGCTGTACTGTTAAGTGTCTATATTGAAAAGGTGACACTTTTGTAGAACTTAATGAGGAAACCTTGGTTTAAGGTGCGTGATAGGTGTTTGGGAGAAGATGTCTTTGAAGAGACTGAAACATCAGACTGTTGCAGCTGTCACCGCACCTAAGATGGAGGGCTACTTCCAAATGTGTGAACCACAACTCAAAATAAATTAGTTGCTAGCAACTTTGGCAGAGGCAGCGGCTCAGTGTAGTTGATCTGTTTTTGGCTAGGTATCAAATTATATTGTGATTCAAGGTCACCGATTATGAGGCAAATGAGAAGATTTTGATTTTCGAGAACAGGTTTCAATTTCACAAAGGTTGATATAAGAGTTGGTCCAACAGCATGGAATGGACATTTGTTTTGCAACATGAATTTCTTATGCATAGAGGGAATGTGAAATAAAATGATGTGTTTGGGACGAGGTGCTGCGCAGGGAAGAGAGAGCTGGGTTAACAATGAAGGAGGAAAACTGTCAACTAAGAGTACTGTAACTGTGTTCTTACATCAGGCAACATATTTGAAGCAATGAACTGAGCCAGGAATTGAAGACATGAGAACTTATGGCTCATGAACAGCTGTTGTCCTCTTTAGGATTTTCACAACATTGCCCTAAAGTGTGGATGGTGTTACATAGAAAATGGAATCGGTAACGAATATGATTGAAAAGGGAGTTCAGACTGAATGGTTGAAGCTTTAGAAGTAGGCATTCAAAGTAGTTTAAAACAAGATACTCGGCATCAACCGTGGGAGGCAAATTACAAGTGAGGAAGAGAAGTGCTGGGGGACTGAGGACTACCATAAGGCAGATGATGAAAGCGCATGAAAAAAATACTACATTTGTCTCAATGACAAACACAGAAGTGAACTCCTCTGCTGTGTAAGGGGATGTGCTTGTAGGATGATGAGCCAACCAACAGTTTAGATTCTATTAGAAGGGCAAGCCAACAGCTATGAGATAAGACCACTAACGTGTTGCACATGTGTTCACTATGAAAGGACTGGAGTTGGTAGCACCATGTAGCACTTTATGGATGTTAAGAGTGAAAGATTTTATTACAAGACTGGAGGCTCATATTATACCAAAAGCTCTTACTTTATTAAATAGCCGCCAAGAACTACAAATCCCAGAAACCCTGGGGAAAAAACTACAGAATGACATCACAATGGGGCTGACCAATCACATGACGAGCCCCCTCATAACAATCTTGACTGAGAACACCAAGTTCTCTTTTCTTGATGCTTGCAGTCAAGATAAGTATTCTGCTTGCCGTTTTCTGTACATTTTATTCTGTTTTTTTGTTTAACTTTTATTGTATACCTTTTAATGTGTGGGTAGTTTGCGCTCTGTTATTGCTCTTCTGCTTTATGCGCGTTCTCGCTTGGTTATGTGCGCGTGCGGCCCTAATAGAACGTTCCTTATCGTTTTTTTTCCGCTATGAGGTATTCTTACCTCGCGTCATTCCTCGCTCCTCCGTTTCCTTTCAGGAGTGCCACTGAGCGGAACGGTGTTGCCTACCAGCTCCCTTCATTGTTTGCACTGATGCTATCGTGAGGGCTTTCCTGTCTTCCCTTCGTTTCTCTAGGTCCTGCCCATATCACGCCCCAGCCAGCCCTCTCTTGGTTAGACCCTCCCTTCCCTGGTTCAGGTTGTTTTTAACCCTTCAGGTTCTGGGTTGCTCGTTTGACAGGTTTCCCTGTCTTTTGTTAGTTCAAATTTATATTTCAATTTTTCATTTTCCCATTTTTCTCATTTTTGCTCTGTCATTATGTCTGGGGATGAACAGAGTCAGTCCATGAAGGACAATTTAAAATCCTTTATCAAAGATTCTGTCCAACATGCTTTTTCTATATCTATGTTAGGTATCTTAAAAAAAACTTGGAAGCCTCCATATCCAGAATGCTACAGAACCCCAAGGATAATCCTCCTAAGAGAGGAAAGAAGCGTGCGGCATCCACATATGTGCCTTCCAAAGGCATTTCTGTCAAGTTTGGGCCTCCATCCCAAGAGGCGAATTCTTCGGGGCTCCCTTCCTCCCCCCTTAACATCTTACATATAAGGGACACGGACAGTGATAGGGACGATGTCTTACAAGACACTATGAATGACGATATATATGATGATGGGCCTTTGGAGAAAAAGCGTAAAATGTATTCTTCTGTGAGTTCCTCTCATTTAGTGTCCGATGATCTGGTGGATCACGATGGTGAGCCCATGTTTGACCTTATGTCAATTCACCATCCTAATTCGTCGGAATGGTTTCCTTCTGATCATGTTTCGGACTATGGCCCTCATTCTGACCTTGGCGGGCGGCGGAGGCCGCCCGCCAAAGTCCCGCCGTCAGGTTACCGTTCCGCGGTCGAAAGACCGCGGCGGTAATTCTGACTTTCCCGCTGGGCTGGCGGGCGGTCTCCTTCAGACCGCCAGCCAGCCCAGCGGGAAAGAGGCTTCCACGATGAAGCCGGCTCGGAATCGAGCCGGCGGAGTGGAAGCTGTGCGACGGGTGCAGTTGCACCCGTCGCGTATTTCACTGTCTGCGCAGCAGACAGTGAAATACATTTAGGGGCCCTCTTACGGGGGCCCCTGCAATGCCCATGCCAGTGGCATGGGCACTGCAGGGGCCCCCAGGGGCCCCGCGACCCCCCCTACCGCCATCCGGATCTCGGCGGTCCGACCGCCGGGATCTGGATGGCGGTAGGGGGGGTCAGAATCCCCGCGGCGGTGCAGCAAGCTGCGCCGCCGCGGTGGATTCAATGGGGCCGCGGTACACTGGCGGGACCCCGCCAGTGGTGCCGGTCCGACCGCGGCTTTACCGCCGCAGTCGGAATCCCCATTGAAGCACCGCCGGCTTGTCGGCGGTGCTCCCGCGGTCCTCCGCCCTGGCGGTCAAAGACCGCCAGGGTCAGAATGAGGGCCTATGTCTCCTTTTACCTCAGACATGCGCTAGATAAGACATCTAGAAGCAAAGTGAAGTCCGAATGTCCTAGACCTTCCCTTCCCTATAAGGTGGGTGATATCCCCTCTAATCATCCCAACATGTTCCTTTTTTTTAACTAAATTTGGGAAGGATCCCAAAAAAGGGGTTGAGTGTGCCTGGTCGAACTGCCAGCACAGACTTCTGGACCTAGTTGGACCCCTGACTAGGATTTTTGATCTTGCCAAGGAGGCACAAATGGAGGGTACTCAAGTGGACCCGGAGGTGCTTTCAAACTGGGCTCAACGAGCGATATGCATGTTAGGAAATGCCAACGCTTATATTTCATAGGAACGGTGCAAAAGCCTTTTGCTCACGATTGATCCCAAACTCAGCTCTTTGGCTTCCAAAGAGGAAGGTCTCAATGCAGATGGCCTTCACTTTGGTGATTCCTTTATCAAGGAAATGAGCAAATTTGTCTCTACATTTAATTCTTTAGACAAAGCCCATTCGTCAATGAAAAGGATTTTTTCCCAACGGGTTTTTGGAAGGGCAGGCAAAGGAAGGGGTCGATTTGCCAGCCATTATTTGTCAAGCGGGCAATCCCTCCGCAGAGGCTCCTACATCCGAGGCAACCAACTCGACTTCTATCAGGGGTACAAACCCCAATTCTATCCCCGTCAGTTCAGCGGAGGCCATTACAGGGGATACAGAATCAAAGGAGACCAACTCGCAGGCAAGAACTACGAGTTCTGGCCTTCCTCCAGTAGGAGGCAGACTGGGCTTGTGTTTCAACGCTTGGCTTTCTATAACCTCAGATCCTTGGGTGATCCACACGGTTCAAGACTACTGCATAGAGTTGTACCAGGTACCTCGACAGTCCTATTTGTCTCGTCCTCTCCTTTTTTCCCCCCCAAGACCAATTTTGTCTGGTTCACGATGAAGTACAATCTTTACTGACAAAGCAGGCCATCGAAGAAGTAGTTTACGATCCCTCCGGGTTTCTCAGTACCAACTTTCTAGTTCAGAAGAAGAACAAGAAACATCGGCCATGTTATAAATCTGAAAGAGTTCAACAATTTTGCTGTATACCATCATTTCAAGATGGAAACTATTCTCCATCTCAGAGATCTCCTTCTTCACAACGATTGGTTGGTCCTAATAGATCTCCAGGACACCTATCTTTCGATGCCCGTCCATCCCTCCTTCAGAAAGTTTCTTCAGTTCCAGTGGGAGACTTCTTTCTTTCAGTTCAAAACTCTTTCTTTCGGTCTTTCATCAGCCCCTTGGTGCTTCACCAAGATCCTGAAGCCAGTAATGGCCTTTCTCAGAGCTCAAGGGATAAGGCTTATCGTCTATCTCGACGACTTCCTTATCATGGCACAGGACAAGTCCTCCCTCATAACTCAGTTAAATCTTTGTCGGGACCTCCTATCACATCTGGGATTTCTTCAAAAGTCTGTCTTAATCCCTTCCCAACATCTTGAGTTTCTGGGTTTCTTAGTTAACACAGTGGAGTCAGTACTTCAACTTCCCCAACACAAGGTGTCTTTCATAAAAAAAGATTTGTCACACCTTGTCTCCCCCTTGCTGTTCCCTCAGATCACTAGCTTGTCTGGTAGGCCTTCTTTCTTCCTCTATTCAAGCAATCTTTCCCAGTCCCCTTCATTACAGGACCCTCCAGAGGTTGAAAATCCGTCACCTTTGCAAAGGCCTGACCTACTTGGATCCGGTCATCCTAGATTCAGTCCAGGGAAGAGCTTTCATGGTGGATGAGTCATTTAGACGCCTGGAACGGGAGAACAAGTTTCTCTGCCGCCCCAGATCTTGTCTTAGAATCAGATGCAAGTCTGACAGGTTGGGGCGCAAGATGTAGTCTAATCTCGACGGGGACCCATGGTCCGTTTAGGAGTCCTCACTGCACATCAACTGTTTGGAGATGCTTGCAGGTTCATTTGCCATCCAGTCCTTCACAAAAGACAGGGTAAAGTGCTCCATTCTTCTGAGAAAGGACAATCTATCTGCAGTCAGGTACATAAACCGCTTAGGCGGAACAAGATCCAAACCTTTGGCACTTCTGGCCAAGAGTCTCTGGGAGTTTTGTCTCCACAGAAATATTTTGGTCAAGGCAGAATACCTCCCAGGTAAGCTGAACGTAGTGCCAGATTGGTTTTGCAGACATACCCAAGACTCAAGCGATTGGCATCTTTACCCTTCTATATTCAAGCTCCTTTCTTCTCTCTTCGGAACTATGTCTATAGACCTCTTCGCTTCAAGGATCAACTCTCAACTTCCAACTTTCTTCAGTTGGAGACCAGATCCGTTAGCCTTGGTCACGGATGCTTTCCTACAAGTAGGGCCTCCCTCTCTCCTGTACACCTTTCCCCCCTTCCCGTTTATTGGTCGAGTTCTGGCGCAGGCCCTCAGACAATATTCTTCCCTAGTTCTTATCACTCCATTCTGGCAGCCTCAGCCTTGGTATAGGACCCTTTTGGAACTTTCCTCAGACCTTCCAGTATTGATACCTCCGTTTCCCGAACTTCTCTTGAACCCTCAGGGTCAACCCCACAATCTCATTCTAGAGGGTTCTCTTTATCTCATAGGTTGGAGAATTTCGGGGCTTCCTGGAGAACCCTAGGAATTACGGAGGAGGCTATCCAGTTCATTCAACAATCCTGGTCTCCGGGTACTTCAAGAGTATAATGCCCCGCTTGGTCAGTGTGGTGTAGCTGGTGTGGAGAGGAATTCCGATCCCGTTACAGCAGATGTTACCTTAGTGGTAAATTTTCTGGCTTCCCTAGCTTCTCAAGGTAAAGCGTACCGTACAGTGAATACCTATAGATCTGCAATCTCCTCGGAACATGTCAGGGTGGATGGAAGACCGGTTGGGCAAAACCCGTTGGTTTGGCGACTTTTAAAAGGGAGTACGTTTTTCTAAACCCCCTGCCCCTAAATACAATGTCATGTGGGACGTTGACTCCGTTCTTCGTCTAATTATCACATGGCCGGATAATGCTGATTTATCCTTGAAACATTTGTCTGCTAAATTGACTATGCTCCTCTGTTTAGTTTCTATCAAACGTGTATCAGATGTCAAAGCTCTGGATGTTTCCTTCTTTCAACTTACTGCTTTAGGTATTTATTTTCAAGTGTTTAGATGTACCGAGACCAATTTGTCTTCTGTCCTTTATCCCTTTTTACCTTCTCAACATAAATTGTGCGTAGGTAATGGTCTGAAAACTTACATTTCTCGAACTGCAGATCTCAGGGTTCCCTCCTCGACTCAATTGCTTATTTCCTTTCAAAAGCCTCACAAATCTGTCTCAACCCCCCACCTTGGCTCGTAGGG
Source organism: Pleurodeles waltl (assembly GCF_031143425.1). Classification (NCBI taxonomy): domain Eukaryota; kingdom Metazoa; phylum Chordata; class Amphibia; order Caudata; family Salamandridae; genus Pleurodeles; species Pleurodeles waltl. Next base: position 1,897,009,406 of record NC_090440.1, read on the forward strand.
TGAAATGGCTCATGTCCTTGGCTGGTGTTCCTACCCTCTCTTATGGTGCCCACTCAGTAAGAGGAGCTACAGCTTGTCGTGCCTTTTGGGCAGGGGCTAGTTTACAGGATATCCTCACATCTGCAGATTGGTCAAACCTCAGTACGTTTAGAACCTTCTATTGTAAACCTGTTGATCATCCATTGGACACTGCTATCTCATTTGCTTTAAACAAGCATAATATGAGCCTCCATTCTTGTAATAAAATTGAGATTTTCTTAGCCTTGGTGTCAGAAAGGCTAGATTTTATTAAAGACATGGAGACGAGTATTATCCCACCACATTTCTTTAACCCTCCCTGTTCTTTTTCACAGTGGCCACGTCTTCAACCAATACCACCACTTCCGGTTGATCGACTTCCGGCTGCTCCTGGCCTTAAACCTTCGCATGGAATTTCATGCTCACCTGTTGGTTCCTCTTTGCTCTTCATGGATTTCTGCAGGGATTTCCTCTCTGCCTTCATGACTCTATATGTGGTTTTGTGGTTCCTATGAGATTCTTCTTTCAACTGACTTTCACAAGAAAAGAGGACTTGGTGCTCTAAGTCAAGATTGTTATGAGGGGGGTTTGTCATGTGATTGGTCAGCCCCATTGTGATGTCGTTCTGTAGTTTTTTTTCCCCAGGGTTTCTGGGATTTGTAGTTCTTGGCTGCTATTTAATAAAGTAAGAAACGTTTTGGCATAATACTCGCCTCCGTGCCTTTTATAAAATCTAGCCTTTCTGACACCAAGGCTAGCAAAATCTCAATTATAGTTCAAAGGTGTAGTAATCTACCTGGCATTGTGGATGCATCATGCTTAATACTAGCAAACAAAGTATTGGAGATGGATGATGAAGTTAGGACTGAAGGTGTGGAATGTGATGAGGCAAGGAGGTATGCATGGGTGAGCATAGAGATGATGCAGTTGTAAATGAGAATGAGATCAGTAGTCCAGATTTGTTCACCAGGTAGTAGGTACTATGTAAATTCTGGAATGTAAAAAACAAGTTGTCTGTGAAAGGTGGAAGATTGCTGAGGAACTGGTATAAGCTCACAAGTCTGCAGACCTGAATAATGGATTTGACTGCCGAGGAAAATTACATAGAAGTATGACCAAGTGTACAATCAGGCAAATCTACTGATGGCTGCTTATCGACAGCATGATGAAGATGGAGTCAAGGATTGCGTAGTGTACATAGCTAGCAATAAGATATGGGTGATGAGTAAGGTACCTCAGCTGTCTGTGGTTATAACAAGCAAGCAGCAGAATAAATTAGCACTTCTTTTTATTATTGTTCTTTAAGTCATTTAAATGGCCCTGGTTAAATTAAAGCTGGAGGAAATGCCCATCTATGTAATTGGTAATTAAGTTAACTATTTAATCATCAAAACAGAAGTACAATTGGTTTCCTGAGAAGTACAATGGATCTGTTGAAAAGAGAGTAACCAATGTAATGGTTGCAGATCTGTTTTAGGCAAATGTGCACATTTCTTTCTACCAGGGAAGTGGAGCATTTCGGGCAGTGCTGGGCAGCAGGTAAGCAAACTGCCATGTGAGATAAGTCAATAAGATTGAGGTACGCTCTTCACAACTGGTGATAAAGAGTTCTGAGATGGGAAACAGCAAATTTGTTCTGATGTGCAAGTATACATCATTCTGAGCAACAACATTCCAAGTGTGACAGGAATGTCCCATCTGAGTGTTCAAATGGGAGGAAGCCATGTACTCAGATTGCTTGTGGGTGGTCGGCGAAGTGTGGGCCGATGAGCACGAACCAAAGGGCAACTGATGAAACCAGTGTTAGTAACCAAGATTCAAAGGTGTAGTGTGAAAACGTGTGTTATATTTTGTTATATAAGTATTGGCTTGCAGTGAAGGAATCTAGTTGATTTATGAAATGATGAGAAAGCGGCCAAGGTGAAGAATAATGTGATGGTGTGTGGATTTGAAAAAGAAAGATGAAGAGGGTGTAATTATGGTGGACGAATGTCCCTGAAAATGCCATTATTGCAGCCTACCATGGATATGTTGTTAAGCTAATGATAGACAAGACCAACTAAACAATTGTGTAAGGAATATTACCACTTGAATGAATAATTAGATTTATTTTCGTAACTTTTATTATCTTTGCTGCTCTGGGCGTGTTCATTCTTTTGTAACAGTGTGTTGTATTGTGCCTAGAGTGTTGCAATACTGATGAACTGAATGTGGGTGAGGTTGATGGGATTGCCAGTACATGGTAGAAGCACGCAGGGGAGGACACGGACAGTTAATGCTACTGTATGCTTCCTTCTTCTAATTTATGGTCACGATTTTTAACATTGCACCTACAAGTCAAGAACTGAAAAGTATTCCAATATCAGCAGGGTCTTTTGCCTGCAGCAAAATAATTAACTACAAATGTAAAGTGGATTTTAAAGAAGAGGGCCAGCTGTACTACAAAAGCATGGAAGATAAAAAGGACAATATAAAAAATTCACAAGCTGCAGGAAGAAAAAGAAAAACATACACAGAAGGCCGTAGTTCTATTAGTGTCCCATCCTTCTGGGAAATGCTAGCAATTCTCAATGCCAACGGAGAAACCAAACGTGTTCACCAACCAAAGGTTTATTGTAATTATAATTGAGACTAAATGTATAGTTTGTTGTAATCGTTTGTTCTAAAAATAATATACTGTATTCAAAATCTGTAAAGCAGACAACCTCTTATATGCTGTGAGGATCTATCTGATAAACACGGAAGTAGTCTGTCTCACTGTGTTAGGTGTTTCTCACTGTGGTAGATGTTTTAACATGTAACAAGATAATACTTTTTGATTACATATGTACCCAGGAAATGACTTTGATCACTCAGGTGTGCTAGCAAGCGGGAAATAAAGTCTTATAGAAAACCAGTAGGAAGACCTAACCACCAAGGCAGGAAAATCACTGTGCAAACATCTCCATGACAGATTTTATCCGATGACAGCTGCTACAAAAATAATCTTTGGCTTTTTCATAACTTGAAAAATATTATTAACTTGTTCCTCCCTTGTACTACATATTCCAGACGAGGAACAAATTGTTATAATTTGTGATATATATTAACTACATTAATGAAAAAAATAACTGCTAGTATAAAAAAAGAACTGAGACCTATGGCTCGTTTGTGCTGTTTTTCCATTTAAAGGACGACACCTCAATAATAATTGTTTTAAACACACAAGAAGGAAGATCCTCTGACTTCATGGCAAACTTTAATCATAACCCATAAGAGCAACTAAGGAGTCACAGGTTGCATTATTTCTGTCATAAATCAGGGATGGACGACTGCATTAGTGACAGAGTACCTTCTCCACCAAACTGGAGGTCCGCCGGCCTGATTTACAGACAGGGGTACCTTAAGTAAGTCAGTAACGGAGATTATTCCATCTCAGGCGGTGAAAAACGTCTTAATCGTTTGTGCCGTTGAAGGTCTGGCGAGTTGTGGGTGGTCGAGTGACCAGTTTTCACTCCAAAGGTGTCAGAATCATTAGTATTTGTATTTTCAAAATCCCATTTTGGGATTTTAAAATATGTTAAAAGTTTGGGAGTAAAGTGCTCCATCATACTGACGGATTTACTCCCTTGTCAAACTCCAAATTAGGCCTTTAATCTTGGTGTTTGAGCAACGTTTTCACCTATAAATCACGTCACTGTGGAATTACAGCCTGATGCACTAGCCTGACAACACCAACTCACCCCACCCTCATCTGATCTCATTAAAGGAAGTTGCTCGTCTCTTGGCTTTCCAAAGGATGTACACGTAGCTAGTGGTTAAACTCGATAGAGAATGAAAAGCAAATGTTTTGAAAAGTGAGAGAAAAGGCTTTTATAAACATCTGCAGTTAAACTGTTGCACGCATCCTAGACCTTGCACCCGCTGGAACATGCCATTGCCACTGCTCTGTGCAGAAAGCAGACCACTGCAGATTTCTGCATAGAAATAAAGGGATTCCCACGCCAATGTAGAACTAATTAAAAGAAGGAATAAGGTATGAGTCACTGGTAGCACTCTTATAACAAACAGTGGCAAAGCCAATATGTTTGGCATTAGATGCCAGCCTTGGTTTGTTTTGTCATGGTTTTGAAAACTATTGCTGGAGAAACTGCTAGGCCACTTCCAAGGTAGTCACTCTCTGTCACTTATGGGAAGTACTTTGTGTGTGGATGTGCTCCTTATGAAAGGGAAGAATGCTGTAATTCACACTGAAGTGAAGCTGAGCCGCTGTTGAGTGCTAAATGCAATAATAATTGTCAAAAGGAAAATATGAACGACACAAAAACAAAGCAATGGGTGAAGAGGGCTGTCTGAATATAATTTATGCCGTACATATAACTTTAGTAAAATTAAAAGTTTTTGTATAGTGCCAAACCTAACAAGCATTTGCTGTGGCATTTGCTCGATTTAGAGCTATTGGCATTGTAAATGCATAAATGGACTTTTATAGACACATAAATTGGTCAGCTCTGCTGCATAATTTGGTTCTCTGCCACATAATTCTAGTGACCCTGCATATAACTAGAGCACTTCCATTTACCTGCTTCATCTATTTGCAGCAAAAAAATGAAAATATTGTCATTATTTAATATACTTTTTTATATTATTATTATACCCCTCCCCCCCCCAACCTAGTGTGGGGACTCTGAGACGACCTAGACAGAAAGAGCACATCGTGCAGCGAGTCATGGGCAAAAATGTTTTGTAAAATTAATGCCCCAGAAAGGTTTGAGTGCAGTGAATATTGTACTATAGTGACTGTAATGCTCAGAACAGCCCCTAGAGGGTACCACTATAAAAATAACACTTGTAAGAAGCATGGTCATGTAACTATATAGTCAGCCCCTAGAGAGCATAACCACATGAAAACAGAATGGCAGAATATATTTAGCTCCTAGCGGGTGTAGTGCTTTACACATTTTCAGGCCTTGCACACCTACTAGAAAAATATTACAAACAAAGCACCTAAAACACAAACTTCTCCAAACTGTAAAACAAAAGTTTCAGCCATGAGAGAACTTAATAAGACACTGACTGGTGGGAGGGGTTATTATTTTGGGGTCCCCCAACCTAGTGTGGGGACCGATAGATGACCGAAAGAGTGCATCATGCTGAACGGTTTGGTGTTCGTCCCATTGTCACAGGCTTGAGTTATGGGCAAAAATGTTTTGAACAAGAAATGCCGGCAACACATTATGGGGCACGTTTATATTTCAACAATTACAGTGATAGCCAAAAGGTCAGACTCTTGGCTCTAGCATGGAAAGGTATCACTGTTAGTATGTCACAAGTGCTGGGTGTGGTAATTTTAGGAGGAAGCAAATGAATAGTCTAAAATAGCTATGACGTAAAATGATTGTTTCAAGAAGTGGTTATCGTTTTTTTAAGTGCCAGTATGCCTCAGGAACTTAGTCTGGGGTGGTTGGACTGCGTATCAGAGGCCGCAGGGCATGGCCTCTAAAGGACCACAGGTAAGCCAAACTATGGAGCCCGAGGTTCCCTAGCAGCATGGGGTGTCTTTCCGCCTTTGAGAACCCTTTCTGCCAGAAACCAGATTGTAAGCCAGACAAGCAGGTTTAATCAACCACAACGCCCTGTGGATAACGTGCAAGTATTTAATTTGAAGGCCGTAGGTCAGTGCAGTACACAAACTCCCATTATCATTGATGTTAATCTGGCCACATGGGGCCATAGACACACTGCAGAAAAGGACAATATTTTTTTACCTGAGCTCTCCCTTTAAAAAATCCCAGGTTTTCAGAAATGGAATCTACCACCAACCTGATTTTAATAACTAAAGTCATTCCTAGCGGGTCCATAGAAACAAAGCAGGGAACTGGAAAGCCTTATTTCCCCAAAACAACTGTGGCTGGCACCAGGGCATCAAACCACACCGTTCTCTCAAGACGCTCATGTACGTTGCCCAGGAGATATCTTGCGGACGGTTCCAATCTCTTTAGATGGCGGGCAAACTTTTATGCTAGATATCTAGTTTGGTGGTCAATTACATAAGATTGATGTTCTTCAAGCGTCTGCTTCCTCTACTTTTCTAATTTTTGCTGATGCTGTACATTTGTTTTCTCGACTAAATAATTATCTACAGCCATGAGGTATAATCTTCAATCTCCATGCACAAACTCGTCTCTTATGTGGCAATTGGTACATTGCCAAGAAGCAGTTATCACTAATTTCACAGTGGGAAAACTAAATTATGGTCAAGGCACTTAGCAACAGTATGCTTGTGTGGTCTAAATTACATGCAATCACGATTTCGAAGCATATCTACCAGCTGCATCTAATCATAGGATCAGACCAGCTAACCAATTTTGAGTCCTCTCAGCATTGGTTGTAACAATTTTCAGAGTGGGGGTTCTCGCATCAATGTTACATCACTGAAAGCATAGGAACTGTGAAAAATGCAAATGTCACTCAATCAACAAGTATAGCAAATGAATAGTGCAGTCAACAGGAGAGTGGTAAGGGTGGTATGTAGCTGGTGGTGCATTTTGGAGCATACGGTTGCAAAGCATAGTATGTTACTAATACAAGGTGTGGTAGCGAACCATCATTTACAGACAGCACATTCTCCATTGAAATGGCCACAAAAGTTGCACTGCCATGCAATCTCAATGATAAAACTACATAGTGCAGAGTTGATAACGTTTATAAATCCGTTTTTTTTCCCGCAAATATTTACCATTTGTAAATCACCAAATAAAATATCTTGAATTGTTTTGATTTAATTAGAATCTTTGTTTCCACCACAATTCAGAATTACAAAAAAGTGCTTTTTATTTGTGCTTTGCTACCTGCTGATATATTTTTAAATATTTACACAGTTATTTTACGGGTATTGAGATGTTCTGCGTTACTGAAAAACGGCATTCTACAACATTTCCTGTCACACCCCTTGTACTCCAGCAAGATTGTCTTACACCGTAAATGTGGAGCATCGTCTCAAGCTGAGCAGTGGCAAATGGACAGACAGGGCAAAAACCAAAAGTCAAAAGTGTGTTAAGCGGGAGTACAAGAAGCAAACATTATACATTATAAAGTGATGAAAGGATCAGGCAACTAAAAAAAAGAAAATCAATGCCTGCAGCAGCACCACCACTGTTAAACAGCACGAGTAGGAAATTCAGAATACAACTGACAAACAACATTGAGGCTCCAATATCACTTGTGTGTTCAAAAATACATTTAATACCTATAAGAGTTTAAGAAGTATCCTAAGCTTAGCTAGGCCTCACTGCCATCTCATTCCAAAACTGTCTTAAACGCCTCATCAAAACCTACAAATACATACACTATGTGGAAGATTATATGATCCTTGAAACGTCATTTGGCACACCTGTGCTGATAGGGGGTCGGGGGAGGTTAAAATTCTTCTGCATTCCAGTGAGAGGAATTGATATGGACTAGAAGCTAATATTCTAAAGAACAGGCAACGACAAACAAATCCTAGTTCACATTCCCAACAAGGAGCCTTTATGCATTAACTATGAAATATTTATACACCACAGCAGGCAGAAAACCACACCATGGGGTACATTTCTCGAAATGTTTTCACAAGTGTATTACCATCAGAAATACATTTTATTTTATGAAAGCAACACTGTTTAGTTATCTAATTAAAAACTTGCATCAAGGTATTTTGGGGCTACAGCAAATTAACAAAATATTCAAGAGACTTATTTTGAGTAAAACATTACCATCAGAAGTGATCACCAATCTTTGTGAAGAAATAAAATACAGTCTGCCAACCTCAAGGTCAACAAAGTACCAGAATGTGAAGAAACATCCTTAAAATTTGTGGAGTTGTAGTAGATGTGGCTTTTCCACCGAGAAAAACATTTTACCATTGGAAAATGGGGGAAAAAGTTAGAAAAGGTAAATGTCTTAATAATCATTTTTTTCTCATGTGAAATTGTTTTCCATGAGCAATTATGTATGTGTAGCTGCTTACAATTGTGAGTACTTCTGAAAAGTTTTGACTGTTGCAGGCTTCCACGATTACTTCTGGAATTCTTCAAGAATTCTAAAATCAGAACCGAAAATCTCCCACTTAACGTTGGAGTAAACTTAAGACTGTAGGTATTCTTAGTGAATGTGGCCTCTTGTGTCTGAAAAAGAACCACACACAAGCGTAGAACATAACTGGAGGAGCCATGCCTCCAGGCCGGGTAGCAGCCCGATGTACCCTCCTCCCTGGACATATTTATGTTACTGTTTTGCTCCCGTGATTCTAACTTGCCATTTAAAATGAAGCAGGTGATTTGTGGTCAGACAGTCTTTGTTTGTATCTGTACACAGAAGTTTGGCCTAATTTGCTAGTTGCATGTCTTTGCATTCTGAAACAGTCATGTGCGTCTCGGGATGCAAAGCCATGGCTGCCTCACAGCATCTTCGGGCTGGGTAACTTTTCACTTCATAATTCGTATGGGCCTAAAGTACTTTCTTTTCAAATATTTTGAATACTGGATTTTTCTACTTGCTGGAAATGCTTACTTTGGGCCTTTGTTATCATTCTCCTCCCTCAGAGAGGAGAGACGTTGGTGACCTCAAAAGCTGATAGAGTGGCCTATTTATAGAGCACAAGGTGACACAGGAAGCAGTGTACTGCACAGCAGCTTTCTTATTTAATTTTTATGTTGTGGTTCTTATGTGCAATATATAGATATCATAGGTATATGTTGAGGTTATCAGAACACTTTATTGCATGTCATTATAGATCATGCAAATCCACTGAAGGAATGGGAATGCAGGAGCCATGCCAGGCTTGCAGGGTAAACACTATGTAGATAAGTTCCATTTAAATTATTTTTACTTAATTTAACTAATATGGGTACCAATAAACTCGGACATGGTTCTGGACTTACCTTGAATTCCCAAGAAAAACATACATTTGACTCCATTCCGTAGCCTGGAAAAATGTCAATGAACCTGCCCTGTAGGAACCTCACTGGGTACCACTGGTCTAGGCAAAAAAAACACTATTATCCAAACCCAGGCTCCACACTCTACTCTGAGTGGTCCAGATGGCAAGGCCAAGACTTCAAATTTTGAGCAGCCAACCCAAAATAGATAATTCTCACTGTAAAAGTATCAGCCACTGCACAAATGTATGCATCAAAAAGGCACCGTCAAGGCCCAAGAGATTCAGGTACACATATCTGTTCTACAGAGTTCAGTCCTGAGCAGAGGGCTGTCATGAGAGTATTAACCCAAGGCAGTGCTTTAAATGAATACAGAGTACCAGCCCTTCTCTATTTCCATTTAAAACACTGACCCAAGGTCAAAGATGTCGCACCTCTGGAACCTATCCTGTCAGCCATCTACCACTGAAGTTCTGTTTCACCAACCTGCACACATTTGAAGCCTCCTGTACAGTTAAGCTGCTTCTTTTGCTATTCTCTTTGTATACAGTCAATGTTTTTAAAAGTTAGGCTGGTATTGCCAAAGTAGAGGAATAATTCCTTTAAAAGTTTAACACACAGAAATATGTGGCCGTCCCTTTTCTTTGCTCCTTACTCTTTTGACCCCCTCATTCTCTGGGTTAAATGCCATGAGGTTGTCGCTTTGTGGCTTGTTTGGTGCTAAAAAAGTTTAGGTAAACACAATAGAAAGGGTTGCATCTCTAGGGTATCACAGCCAGTACGGAGGAATGAGGCAAAAACACTCCCAAGATGACGGCCTTGTTCTGTCCTCTCTCCGGCAGTGACAAGCCTGGGATGGCTGCTGTGGCATCTGGCATACATCCACTACACTCCAAACCAGAACACATTGGTAAAAAGGCATTGTCATTTACAATGCCAATAGCTCCAACTCTCGCAAATGTGAGACCTATTGCATTGCAGATGCTGGTTTACATTGCAGGCCATCATAACAAATAACTATTCACAAAAACACATCAAGAAAACGTTTCAGTCAAGTAACAGAATAAAAATATAATCAAACCAGTACAAAAACATTATGACATCTACAAGTGACCCTGTGCTACTTTTACTTTCTTGCCCAAAAACAACGTTCCAGGAAACCATATCAATGAAATGTCACTAAAAGGTAATCAATACCCTTGCAGATATAAAAAATGACAACACTTACTTTGGCACAATAAAGCATCCAGAGTTCATAGAGCCTCTCACTGGACGCCATGCCTCCAGCACGCCTTTTTCTCACAAATTATCCTTAAGATCCAGGGGTCTTCATTTTGTTGTGTTCAGGTTTCTTTGGTTGGTTTATGATAAAGTCTCTCAAAAAGGTTCCCAGTCAAACAGAGGACGAATAACAAACTGAACTCCCCCTCTCGATACACCACCCTGGCCCAAGTGAACCATTTAGGGTGGAGCAGAAAGGTCCTCAAACAAGACAGGGACTTTGAGGAAGGTTGTTAACATTTATGATTGGTTGAGAAGAAAAATAATTCAGGTTTTCAGTCACATATCACTCATCTACCAGCCAAGGAACTGAAATCGGTGATCATCTCCCAACAATACGAAAACTTTATCCAAGAGGAAATGTTATTTCCAAACACAGAACCCAGTCGCCTGTGTGGTGAAAATCTCAGGATCTATATCTGATGCTGTATCTAGAAGAAACAGAAATGACAGCACAATTACATTGTTATGAAACGTCTGAATAAAACAAATACTTTTATGAATTAAAACTTAGTCTTAACACGAGATTCTGGACAATTGAGTGGGAAGGCACGCCAGGACTCATGATGTCTATTTTAATAAACAAAGGTTTCAGAAAGAATCCTTCACAAAGAGCTGGTTTTAATGAACTTATTGTCATTCCAATGAAACACTGGAGTGTAGGATTCTGTTGTGCTATCCAAGCTGCTAAGAGGCCACAAGGCACACCACCACATCACATTACTCAACACATAGTGAGACAACAGTGTGCACACTGCAATAAAAAAACGTAACCAATAGAAGTAAAGTATCAATAGGTCTTCACTCTAAAACGTCCCAAATTAGGGGGCATTAAAATGTCAGGTAAGCTGGTGGGGAGGGGATCAGGTTAGGCGCTTCATAAAAGTGGTCCAATTTCTGACCAAGATCAGATTTCTGCTATTAATATTAGTAATACAGAGAGCACCAAAACTGACTTGAAAACTCTTTTTAAAGGCCAGTGTTAACAAACAGCATAAGGACAGAAGTCTAATATTTTAAGTCAAGACTGCAGGCTCCTATTATGCTTTCTAATATTGCTTTAATTTCTATAGCAGCAGTCAAGAACGTAGAATTACAACTACTAAAAGGCTTAGCAACATGCTAGCGAACAGGAGAAAACACAATCATCATAACTAATCACAAACCAGCTGAATGTACAAGGTCCTGATTGAGTGCGAACAGCCCTCTTTTCTTGCTGCTCGCAGTCAAAATGAGTCCCTTTCTGCGTTTAATACGATTATTCATATCAATATATAGTATTATGTATTTTGGTATTCATAATATGCTTGCTCAACCAATATTTTTTCGGTACCGTTTTAGAGCATCTTGCGCTCTGCGCTCCCCCGTTTCCCCTGCCGTACGCTCATTGCGCACTCAGCTCCGGTTTCTTCACCCCCATTTTGTGCCAGCTATTCCCTTAAATTATCCACACATTAACAGCAAACCAGTTAGAGAACATCCACTTGTTTCTCGTCTTTTAAAGGGAGTCAAGTTTTCTAAACCTCCTCTTCCAAAATATACAAAATTGTGGGATGAAGATGTGGTTTTAAAATTGTTTGTTTCATGGCTGACAACACAGTGCTTTCTCTTAAAATGCTTTCTACAAAGCTTACCATGCTATTATGTTTGAGTTCCATTAAACATTTATCAGGTGTCAAAGCTCTAGATGTCTCTTCCCGCCAATGCACTACTACTGGGGTAATGTTTACAGTTAATAAACACACAAAAACTAACCTAAACTCAATTATTTTACCCTTATTTTCCACACCATACCAAGCTTTGTGTTGGACAATGCATCAAAATTCATGAACAAAGGACTTTTGATCGCAGGATGTCCTCTCATTTCCAATGTATTTTTTCCATTTGAAAACCCCACCTTCCTCTATCTTCCGCTACTCTGGCTCGTTAGGTCAGATGGGTCATATCCTTAGCAGGTATTGATACCTCTGTATTTGGTGCTCATTCCTCTAGGGGTGCCATGGGCCTCTACAGCCTTTTGGGCAGGATCCAGACTTGAGCACATTCTGAGATCAGCTGAATGGTCTAACAACAAAGTGTTCAAGATGTTTTATTGCAAACCAGTGCACACTGTAGCTTCTGTAGTCATTAACATGCTTTAAACAAGCATAATCAGAGCCTCCGGTCTTGACAAAAAAAATGATATTCCTAATAAATTATAACAGAAAGTCTTAATTTTATTAAAGATATTACTATCCCACCTCAACACTTATTAATTGGTGTTTTTTTCCCCTCCCTAGCAGTGGTCCCAGCAGTTCCAACTACTTCCAGTTAAAGATTTGGTAGATTTTTCTACCTCTTCTGCAGTATCTTCTTCGACATCGAAAGGAAGAGTTGTTCCAGTTTCCTCAGACTCTTCCCTGAGTTTTCCTTTCTTTAACTTTTGCCAGGAATTGTTTTCCCTAACTCTGGCTTTTACTATAGTTGTATCCATTTTCCCTTTGTTTTCTGATTCTATTTGATACCTCACACAAGAAAAGAGGGCTTTTTGCAGGCAAGTAGTACCTTATACATTCAGTCGGTTTGTGATTAGTTACGATTACTGTGTTTTCTGCCATTCGCTAGCATTTTGGAAGTTCTTGACTACTGCTATAGATATTAAAACAAGGTTAGAAAGCATAATACTTGCCTCTGTGTCTTTAATAAAATTAAGACTTTCTGCCATAATTTATTAGGAAAATCTACATTGCTGCACATATTTGTGATACTGGCTATTGGTGCTAACATTTTAAAGGAGGCATCATGACTTCAGTCCATATACTGTTACAGTGGCAAAGTTCTAACAATACTTATTCTATGGGTCTTTTGATGGACTGCTCAACAATGCACAGAAAGCTATAAAATCCAGCACAACATAATCCACTATTCAGGTAGGCACAGTAATGGAACTAAAGGTTGAAATCATTATGGTTGATTTAAAACGTCCACATGCCTTTAAAACTTGGCCACTAATCAACACCACCTGCTGCTATGCCAAGAGAAACAAACACTGGGAGGGCCAATAGATCTTACTTTAATGTAGCAATACATGTAAACACAGGCATTCACAAATGTTCTACACACGTGTTACATGCACAATACTGTTTACTATAGTAAAGCCTGTCTTACCAGTTTTGCAAGTGCATGGAAAAACTAGCAAAAAAGATTGCTTTCTGCATAGTGTGCATACAGCAGATAAAGAACTGAATGTGACAAACAGTATAATGATTCAGTACTCTCCAGATTTAAAATAATTCTTAATGTATTATAATAAAAGTACTTGGTGGAAGGCGGAATACTATAACAAGTAGCAAATAGCATAAGGCGGGATACTAACACTCCTCTGGGTAAAGCCGAAGCCCGCTCTATGTATAGTTGAAATAACCGGTAACAAACAAGACTTATAGAGAGCTGCGTGGTCAAGCCAGATCTAAAAATGACAAACACAAAGGCCACCTTTGCATCAGACTGAGGCTCACACTTTAGAGATGTAGGAATTCCTCTGCGGGCCACAGTGGGTCCACGAAGGATGGCACTAGGAAGGAAACTCCGTGGCGATAAAAAAAAAAAAAAAAAAAAAAAGAGAACATGGCATAACCTTCTTGAAGGGCATGTGCTGTGTGGACCGCAGTTACTGTACATCTTGGAGAAGCCCTCGTCACTACCAGCAGAAATTCCTAAGCTTCTTGCCACACATTCACGGTTTAGGAACAGGTACAGAATGCCTCAGCTGGTCATGTGTTCTGCCTTTTACAATTGCCCTTTCCTGTGCTGGATGAAGCGTTTATTGTCATAATACATGTCGCTTCAATAATGTAATATCTGCATCAACAGTATTTGGTAACACCAACAGTCGGCGGACCACAATAGTGAAATAATCCTTTAAAAACTCTCAAACCGCATGATCAGACTACTCTTTCAATCCCGTCATTCAACACAAAATACTAGATTGCTTTTCTAAGAACTACAGTAGAGTGGTGACTTGTTATTAGAGATGAAATTCATTAAGCCACAGTCACATGAAGACCGAAAAGCAGATCAGCACTTCTGGTGCTGGGGCAGAGAGTGGGTTTTTGCCCCGCTACTATGGGAAGAGGTCACGAATGCCATGAAATCACCGTCAGTGAGATAGGGGACACAGCAGGGACAAACAACCAAATAAACAATACAACAAAGTTAGCCGAGGTTAAATGTGAAGGTAACGCTGTAGTTTAAATCCAAAAATAACGATGATGTTTTGTTATGTAAATAGCATGCCTACTGCCCCGACCCAATCCTCTTGGGTCCCACTCTTTCTTCAAGACCCCGCCTCCGCTCTTTATAACACCCTGTGATACGGAAATAAACTCCTTAGAAAGAGAGTTTCAACTATTGCAAATACTGCCAAAGTACTAATATTATGATACTAACGCTACATTGTATTAAGCACGTGACTACAGCGAGTTCCATACCAACAAATAGACGTGAGCTCTTATAACAAGTATGCGGCTAGCAGAGAATGACAGATGATAACATTATATATGTTACCTATTCGAGTGCTCGTTGTTATGCCGTTCCCTTACAAATACGTGAAATGACTGCTGAAGGTTAGTTAACTGCTATTTGAAGGCGTGTGTAACAAAGAATAACAAATAAATTACGGAAACGTAAACAATGTTTACAATTTAAAGCAAGGTCAAATCTGTTTGCTGGAGCTGGGGGCAACGTTCAGTGTGCCGGAAGGGGTGAGTTGGCTAGGTAAGGATTGGACAGGTGATGGGCACAGAGTGAAATGGCTCGGCTCAGGGCTGCATCTGAGGGCTGGGCAGAGACTGGGCAAAGGAGGCAGGCACGCACTGAACGAAGGTACGGTCTTAAAGGTGAGCACACAAGTTAGGACTACCGGGAGCTCAAGCGTTGCTCTTGACAGGGGCACAAGAGAGATCATAGACCAGGGTCGCTGTTTTCTCTTATCTGACACGCTGCTGACACTGAGTGCAGCGCGTCAAGTCCTCGGTCCCCTGGGATGAGGGGTGGGTCTGACTGCCCACCAGCATCCTTTTCTCCCCTCCGCTAGGTTGCAACCCAACCCCCGTACTCCATCCACTGCTGTAGGGTTGTACTCACCACTCTACGCAGCTGTCTGTGAGCAGGAACTCGGGTAGCAAAAGCTCCGGTACAGGACTCCCACTGCCTGCTCCTGGCTCGGCGATGGGGCTGGGTTTGGAGCGGGGACGCGTGCGCGTACCCGGCACCAGCTGGCTCTGGAAGGGCCAGCGCAGAGCACGCACCGCCCTCCTCCTCCGCGGCCACATTCCAGGACACGCTCGGCCAACTCCCTGCGGCGGACAGCGCTTCCCGGTGACAGCTTAGCCAGGAGGCTTGCGGGACAGGCGTATCAACCTGTCACCCTCAAAATTGAAGGGGCTGATCCTTAATACGCGGGAAAAGTTTCAATTTAGCAAAATAACCATAGAGATAAACGTTTTCTGATTTGTTCAAACTATTACACGTGGAACCACCGTGTTTTCAGGTTTGATTTAACTTGTTTGTATTTATTTTCTTTGTTAATAAAGCCCCCGTCAGTGATGTGGAAAAACGGAATCAACAGATTAGAAATGAAGTGGAAAAAGTATACCACAAAGATGCGAAACTCATGTTTGTTTAACTCCTCCACAAGTCGGCACTTTTCAAGAGGACAGACACTTAAACTTCACGAGCCTCAGGAGAAGCTCAAAAACAGGCCGCTCGCTAGATGAACGCAATCGTCGAAGCCGTTTAATGAAGGAGTACACGGCGTATACACAAAAATAGTATTTTTGGTTCCTCGGAGTATTTGCATACTTTCGAAAATGTGCACATTTTATAGTTTTCTTTGTGGTATATTGATGTTTATTTGTCTGTAACAGAATTATTGCAAACGCAGACGCAATATGAGCCTGTACAGCACCACACCAGTACCATTTTAGTACCTTCCAATGGGAAAAGTAAGCACTTAAACATGGCCGCTTTGATAGCTAATGGAAACAACGGAAAGGTAACCTGTCTGCTGACAGTCCTTCTCGTTTCCGCGTTTCAGCGCAAGTAGCTTGAGTCTCTCGCCTCGTTCTGAAACCCTGGGCGGGGAGAATAAGAGCTAGCACACTGATTGGTTTACAAGTGACAACCCCCAACATGAGGTGATTCCCGTGAATGACGTCTTTTCATCACAGTCTGTCACACTTCAGTTCCTCAGTCGATGGAGGACTGGACGCATGGATGAACATGCCGGGGTACCAGGTCTGATAGTAGAGCCCAAGACCAAACTTCAGCCTCGCTGTGGCTCTCTATACGCGGAAGGCCTTTCTGAAGAAATTAACTAGGATCCATATCTTGTAGCGCACAAACAACAACACTGAACCAAAGGAAATCAACAAAGGCAATAAATCCGTAAAACAGACCAAAAGGAGGTGAGGAAACATCCTCCCAAAGGAAAGAGAAGATCCATGAAGTAGTCCAGCAGGTTCGAATGCAAAAGAAAATCCAACAGGAGAAGGTGGAAGCGGCAGTACTAGAGGATGGCGCTAGAACTGCAGAAAAAACAGACCAGGGCAGGTTAATGAAACAGTGGTCGGATAATACTCGCCTCCCTGTCTTTAATAAAATCCAGCCTTCTGACACTCAAGCTAGGGAAATCTCAGTTGTCCTTAAATTGCTTTTTTTTTCACACCTACGGACTTGAAAGGAAACACCAATGGGGGAATAGTGAAAAGAAGACACTTCTAGGGCTTTAACATCGGAAATACTTTTTAAGGAAAAAAAACATAAAAGCATTGTCAATTTTGCTGATAACTGTTTGAAGGAAAGATTCACATTATCTTGCCATGAAAAAAAACACAATTTCAACACCAAATTAACATCTCACATGGTATTATATTTAGGAACAAGTGGATTAACAAATCTTACTCCCTTCTGTAAGAAACGTACATCCGGCAATTCGTTTATCTTCTTACTTTATTTCAAATTAAAACCCCTACATAACAACAAAGCAGCCTTCATTTGTTCCGTCCACCTCCAACTGTTTCTCCTCTTCCCCAGTTTCAATTAGAGTCTATGTCTGCAACCTTTGGTTCCCCATGCAGTGCCTCAGGAGGTTTACTGCACGGTACTCCGAAGGTCTTACATCACAACACATCTTCCCTCGTTAAACAGAATAAATTAATAAATAAATACATTTTTTGCTTTGGTTACTAATAACTTAATAACAATTTATACTCAGACACCAAGGTATTGCTTAACAAGAATAATCAATTACATTCTTATTTACTCATTTACCTACAAACATGACTATCCAACTTCTTTGGTCTCTTTATCGTCAACCACATTTACTGATTTTAATTCCTACACCTCGATCTGGTACATTTAATTTGGATGGTTCAGGATCCAGTCTGGAATCCCCATATTCCTCATCACCCCTTAACTCAGGACTGATTGGTATTCTTAAATCATCACCGTCCTGTTGATTTATTTGCTGATTACCCACCACCTGTTTTTGTTTATCTCCTGTGTTTTCGCTATGAATACTCCATCCAATCAATCTTTTGTCTTACTTCAGTTTTAATTTTTAGCAAGATTCCCTCCTTCCTTCCTCCCTTGCACACAGATAATGAACTTAAATGTCACACCCTGCCGTTGCTCAATAGAGCTGAGTTGCAAAACAACTTTTGTATTTTAAAAGGATCAGAATATTTGCTTTGGCCCTTTTTCACAATTTCACTTTTCTTCACTTTACCCAGTCGCCTACTCTAACATGATAAGGCTTACACCTATGTTTCTCATCATAGTATCTCTTATATTTACTTTGAGCTTGACTTAGTTTTTCTTTTACCCTTTTCGGGGACCACATCACTCTCTTAGATTCCATCCAACCCACATTCTCTTTCGAAAACGATGTACGTCCTCTCATTAGTTCAAAGGGACTGCACTCTGGTGATATTCGGTGTGATTCTATATGACTATACTGTCCTTAATATTTCCTTCCTCCACTCTAATCGGTTGCCATTGTAGCTGAATATTGCCCTTAATTACTCTATTAAACCTCTCCACAGCACCATTACCCGCTGGGTGGTACTCTGAAGTAGTTTAATGTTCAATTCCGTTCCTTAAAAAATTATTTAAATACCTCAGAAATGAATTGTGGTCCCTTATCACTTACCACCATCTTTGGTATCCCTTCTTTCAAAAACAACTTATCCAGTACATTCACAATTATATTAGCATTCGTATTGCATACAAATTCCACCTCTGGCCACTTTGAAAAATGATCTATAACAACAATTGCATACCATAGTTCGGTGTTTTCACAAACGGGTCCCATAATGTCCATACCTATTCTCTCCCAAGGCATGTTGGGACTATTAATAGGGTGTAATGGTGGTTTAAGAGTATTTTGTATCTTGTCAGCATTTTCACATTATATACAATTTGCCACTTTTCTCTCTCTGTCTTTCTCTAGACCTAGCCACCAGTACAAGTTCTTCATTCTCCCTTTATTTTTACCAATCCCCAAGTGCCCTTCATGACAAATATCTAACTATCATGTCTTCAATGATTCTGGAGGAATTGCCTTCCCATTTCTCAGTATCAGTTCTCCTTCTAAAGACAATGCATGTCTTATTTCCCAAAATGGCAACAATTTTTGTTTTTACATTTTTTTTTCTCCGGCCACCCATTTTTGTACCAACTCGCTCACTTCCATAATTACTTCATATTCTCTTTGTGCTATGTCCCTCTCTTCATGTGTGACCCCAGGAATTTCATTAAGAATATTGGCTACACTCCAATCATCATAATCTTCCTCTTTGACCTCTATCAACGGTAGGGACATTCTGCATAAGAAGTCTGCAACTACGTTTTTTGCTCCCTGCATGTATTGTACATCGTAATTATACTCCATCAATTTAATTGACATGCAGGCTAATCTAGGAGATGCATTATATAGGCCATTCACAGTTAGAACCTTTGTGAGTGGTTTGTGATTATTCCATAAGATAACTTTGACACCCCAAATGTACTGCCTAAAATAACCTAGGGCCCAAACACAAGCAAGTGCCTCTCGCTCAATCACAGAATATTTTTCTTTTATAGGTGTAAATGATCGAGAAGCAAATGCAATCGTACATTCTTGAACATCAACTTCAATTTGGGTCAAAACTGCACCAGTACCCTTACCACTTGCATCTGTAGTTATTACACTTTCCAATGTAGGGTCATACCCTTAAAATGGGGGTGCACTACATACGCCATTCTTTATTGTTAACCATACTTCTTGACATTTGTCAGACCACTCAAATGTATTCTTCATTTGTAACAGTTGACGCAAATGATAGCTTTTAGATGAAAAATTACTAACACATTTGGAATAAAATTCTGCCAATCCCAAAAATGCTATCACTTGATCTTTATTCTTCGGTGTGGGGGAATCTGTAACGGCTTTTACTAATTAATCTTTTAGTTTAATTCCTTCTCCTGTAATTTCATGTCCCAAATACATAACCTGGTTACTAGCAAATATGCATTTACTATACTCAGCCGATAAGCCCATTTCTTCCAAAATTTGCATAACTTGTGTTAATCTCTAGTCATCTCCTTCTTGCTCCTACCCATTATTAGTATATCATCTTGAAAGAACATTAGGTTCTTTATTCCCTTGAATATTTTATACATCAATCTTTGAAACATGGCGGCAGCTGAGGCCAACCCAAATGGAACTCTTTTAAATCTCAAACAACCAAAAGGGGTCACAAATGTCGTAAAACTTCGACTTTTAAGATGAAGGGGAACTTGTTGGTAAGCCGCTTTTAAATCTATTGTGGTGAACCATTTCATGCCCTTAGTGCGAGATAACATCTCATTAATCTTTGGCAAGGGAAATTGATCCACAAGAATATTTCTATTAAGATCTTTAAGGTCCACACACAATCTGATCTTACCATTCTCCTTCTTAGTCACTACTAGGGGTGCTATCCATTCAGCAGATTCTACTTGTTCAATCACACCCGCTGCCAATAATTTCTCAAGCTCAGTTTCTACTTTTTCCCTTTAGCTAATGGGAATATTTCTGGGCTTGTGCATCTTCGGTTCAACATTGGAAACATTGGAGTTTAGCACAATCTTGTGTTGAAACCCCTTAAGTTCGCCAATTTACCTTGAAAAAACCTAGGGGAATTTTCCCAATCTGTTTTGCCCATACTCTTCCTCTGGTTGCAGCAGTAGTACGGGTTTCGGGCTATTTGGGTTTAGAGTAATGCCCAATTTTCCTTGATCCATCCACCCTAGTACTGATGGAACTTCATTCAAAACATATAGTTTACTTACAGCTTCCCTAATCTTGAATTTAAAAAGCAGTCCTCTATAGCCAACCAAGCTTATACTTTCTCCAGTAAATGTTTTGGTTGAAATGTCCGGTTGTTCCAATTCACTCTCTAAAATAAGAACAAATTGACAACACCACACTTTCTTGTTAATAATTGTGTATAGTGAACCAGAGTCTGCTACAATTGATACGTTCACTCCACCAATATTCATAATCACATCAGTGTTTTACATTGGTAGTCTATGTTTAAAAGTTCCTTATCAACACTTAGTACACATAAGGTTAAATTTTCCTCTACATCTGAGTCATCATTTGACATCTCGTTATTCAAATCTAGCAGTAAAACCTTTTTCTCCTTGCCTTCCTTCTTTTGACACACTTTGTGAAAATGTCCAACCAACCCACAATTTGAACATTTTTGTTTCTGAGCAGGATACTTCCAGTCATCGCCTAAGTGTGTATGGCTCCCACATCTGTAACATTCTCTTCCAAGTGAACAAGATTTCCTTCCTGGTGAACGTGCGTCCATTCTATTTTCTTCATCTTGTTTGCCAGTCTTTTTATCAATGCGAGGCTTGGATTTTTTCACTCTGGCTACCGTTGTATACTCTTGTTCTTTTTTTGTTTTTCTTCAGAATGTACAGCTTTTGCACACCTTCCTGTTAATTCCGCCCTTTTCACTATATCAATAATGTCTTGCAAAGGTGATTCTCCTTTAGCCCATAAAGTATCTTGTCTAGAGGGGTTCGCTGCTTGCATAACTATTTGATCACTGATCAATTCATCATGCAGTACCCCAAAACGACAAGTAGGGGCTGAATTCTTTAAGGCTGCAACATAGTCCTCAATCGACTCATCCTTAGCTTGCTTGCTTGCTTGACAAAATTTAAATCTATCCACTGCTACACACACTGTGGGCTTAATGTATGCATCCAAATCCTCCAATGTATTCGTAAAAAGAGTTCCTTGTACGGCTGGTCTGTTTTTTTTTCTATGCAGTTGTATATTTTTAGTCCACTAGGACCCAAACAGTGTAAAAGTATTCTCTTTTTATTTCTGGAGTTAATTCATCATCATCTTCAAAAGTGGCTATATAATAATGAAATATTCACAACACTCATCGCATTTCAATGTTGATTCTCCAGATGTAGATGGGAAAGTTTGTGGAGGTGAAATATTCCAAATGTTTCCTGTAGCCTTATTTTATCATATAAATACAAAACTATAGTGCAATATTATAGTTTATTTATTGTTGCACACATTCAGTTGTGACACTAAAATGGCTGTGCTGTATGTTTCCAAACTACCCAACCAAAATGGCTGCCCAAGTTTTCCATGCGTCCTATTGTAAGCTGCCAATCCAAAACGGCTGCCAAAGTTGGACTTGAATGTCCCACATCATGCGTTTACACTGCACGCTCGAATGTAGCCTTTTACCGTTGGAAAGATTCAACTTTCAAGATACCTTCCATTCAAAAACAACAGTAAAATATAATATATTATAGTTCCTTTTTATTGTAAAAATATATTAAATAAAGCTGTTAGTTAAGTTTGATTGACCTACCATCGAGCGTTATGGCACGTAGGTTCTTTTCTGTAAATTCGGGGCGTAAGAAAACTTGTTGCCAGTTTCTGTAAGAAACTTCCACGCAGCAATTCCTTTATCTTCTTACTTTGTTCCAAATTAAAACCCTGACATAACAGATGAGCCTTCATTTGTTCCGTCTGACGCCGACCGTTTCTCCTCTTCGGCCGTTCCAGTTAGAATCTCTGTCTCTGCAACCTTCGGTTCACCGTACAGTGCCTTAGGAGGTTCACTGCACGGTTCTCCGAAGGTCTTCCATCACAACACCTTCAATAGAAGAAAGTTCAAGGGGTGTTCACCAGTGGGTCTTTCATCCACTCTGAAATGTTCAGCTGAAATGGCCAATCTGTAAGTATTGATTATATGATAAACTTGCCCTTGAGAAGCCAGAGAGATAAAAAAATTAACAACCAAAGTTACATCTGCTGAAATGGGATCTGAATTCCTATGCATACAACAGCCACACCAGACAAACCAGCTGACTTGTAGAGTTTCGCAGTGCCAGGGGCCCAGTATTGTTGAATGAGGTGGATAGCCTCCTCTGAAATTCTTGGGGTTCACCAAGAAGACCCGAAATCTTCCAAACAATCTGGAAAACAGAGCCCTTTAAAATCATGTTGTGCAGTGGCGGCCCGTCCTTTAGGGCGGAGGGGCCACGCCCCCCCACCCCATGAAGAGTGTCTGTCAGGCTGAACAAAGGTCAGCCTGACAGACACTCTTTATGTTCAGGTCAGGCAGCCAGGTGCAGACATGCACGATTTGCGCAGACTCCTGGCTGCCTGAGCTGAACTTTGCTGGGCTGAGGAGATCACGACCGCTATGGGCGTGACCTCCTCAGCCCAGCAAAGGTGCCTCCAGGCCCTCCCCTGGGTGACGAGGAAAGCGTCACCCATTGACACTCTCCCTGGGCGCTTCAGGTTTAAGCCCTGAAGTGCCCAGGGCGAGTGTCAATCAGTGACACTTCGTCACAGAGTGGGGTGGGGTCAGCAGTCTCACTGACCCCATCCCACTCTGTGACGAGGCTGGGACTGCTGCCTTCCCTCATTGGCTGATATAAGGTCAGCCAATGAGGGAAGGCAGCAGTCTCTACCCTCCTGGGACCTGGAGGCTAAAGGTAAGTGTGTGTGTGTGTGTATGTATGTGTGTTATGTTTTACATTGAATGTTTGGTGCGCGCGTGCATGTTTGAGTGTTATGAGTGTTGTTCATGGATGTGCGTGCGTGCGTGCGTGCGTGCGTGTGTGTGTGTGTGAAAGAATGAATGTGTTTGATCTTGTAAAATGAATGTTTGGTGCGTGCGTGCATGTTTGAATGGAATGAGTGTTGTTAATGGATGTGAGTGCGTGCGTGCGTGTGTGTGGAAGAATGAATGTGTGTGAATTTGTAAAATGAATGTTTGGTGCGTGCGTGCATGTTTGAATGGAATGAGTGTTGTTAATGGGTGAGCGTGCGTGCGTGCATGTTTGGGTGTGAAAGAATGAGTCTGTGTGTGTGTGTGTTTGTGTGTGTGCCCCGCCCGCCCTCCTCCCAAAGCTGCCGGCCGCCACTGATGTTGTGATCCTTTCATGGTTGAGAAGCAGATTAGGAAGTGAGGAATCCAAACTGGGAAATCCGAGGCCAACACTGATAGAGCTGGATATCAAGGTTAAGTCTGCTGAAAGGGAGTGATTAGAACCAAAGATGAAAGTTGTCTGCGGGCCTGAGCAAGGACATGTGCAAGCAACAGAAAGGGGGGGAAAGCGTAGAGATGAGCCTGCAGCTTAGTTTGGAGAAACCTATCCGTGGCCAGGGCGTGAGGATCTGGTCTCCAAATAAAAAAAGAAGGAAGTTGGTGTAGGAGGCTGGCCTGGCTTGTAGTGGGTACCAGAGGTACTTACACCTTGTGCCAGGTCCAGTTATCCCTTATTAGTGTAGAAGAGGTGTTTCTAGCAGCTTAGACTGATAGAAGGTAGCTATGGCAAAGCAGCTTAGGCTGAACTAGGAGACATGTAAAGCTCCTACTATACCACTGGTGTAATATGCACAATATCATAAGAAAACACAATACACAGAAGTACTAAAAATAAAGGTACTTTATTTTTATGACAATATGCCAAAAGTATCTCAGTGAGTACCCTCAGTATGAGGATAAGTTATATACACAAGATATATGTACACAAACCAAAATTATGCAGGTTATAGCAAGAAAAGTTATGCAAGCAGTGTAAAGTTGCAATAGATTGCAATAGGAGCACATAGGGATAGGGGCAACACAAACCATATACTCCAAAAGTGGAATGCGAACCACGAATGGACCCCAAATCTATGTGAGCTTGTAGAGGGTAGCTGGGACTGTAAGAAAACAGTGAGGGTTAGAAAAATAGCCCACCCCAAAACCCTGCAAGGTAGGTGTAAAGTGCACCTACAACCCCCAGAGAGCACAGAAGTCGTGATAGGGGGATTCTGCAAGGAAGACAAACACCAGCAATGCAACAACAGTGGATTTCCGGACCTGAGTACCTGTAAGACAAGGGGACCAAGTCCAAGAGTCGCGACAGTGTCGAGAGTGGGCAGGAGCCCAAGAAATGCCAGCTGAGGGTGCAAGGAAGCTGCCACCTGTTGGAAGAAGCTTAGTGTTCTGCAAGAACGAAGAGGACTAGGAACTTCCCCTTTGGAGGATGGATGTCCCACATCGTGAAGAAGCTTGCAGAGGTGTTCCCACGCAGAAAGACCGCAAACAAGCCTTGCTAGCTGCAAGGGTCACGGTTAGGGTTTTTGGATGGTGCTGTGGCCCAGGAGGGACCAGGATGTCGCCACTTGGATGAGGAGACAGAGGGGGCGCCCAGCAAGTCAGGGAACCCTCACAGAAGCAGGCAGCACCCGCAGAAGTACCGGAACAGGCACTTAGAAGAGGAGTGAACCAGAGTCCACGCGAAGTCACAAAAGGGAGTCCCATGACGCCGGAGGACAACTCAGAAGGTTGTGCACTGCAGGTTAGAGTGTTGGGGACCCAGGCTTGGCTGTGCACGATGGAAATCCTGGAAGAGTGCACAAGAGCCTGAGCAACTGCAAATCACGCGGTACCCAGCATTGCAGTCTAGCGTGGGGAGGCAAGGACTTACCTCCACCAAACTTTGACTGAAGAGTCACTGGACTGTGGGAGTAACTTGGACAGAGTTGCTGAGTTCCAGGGACCACGCTCGTCGTAGTGAGAGGGGACCCAGAGGACCGGTGATGCAGTCTTTTGTTGCCTGCGGTTGCAGGGGGAAGATTCCGTCGACCCACGGGAGATTTCTTCAGAGCTCCTGGTGCAGAAAGGAGGCAGGCTACCCCCAGAGCATGCACCACCTGGAAACAGTCGAGAAAGCCGGCAGGATGAGCGATACAAGGTTGCTAGTAGTCGTCTTTGCTACTTTGTTGCGGTTTTGCAGGCGTCCTGAGCAGTCAGCGGTCGATCCTTTGGCAGAAGGTGAAGAGGGAGATGCAGAGGAACTCTGGTGAGCTCTTGCATTCATTATCTGAAGAATTCCCCAAAGTAGAGACCCTAAATAGCCAGAAAAGGAGGTTTGGCTACCGAGGAAGGAGGATTGGCTACTAAGAGAGGTAAGAGCCTATCAGAAGGAGTCTCTGACGTCACCTGCTGGCACTGGCCACTCAGAGCAGTCCAGTGTGCCAGCAACACCTCTGTTTCCAAGATGGCAGAGGTCTGGGGCACACTGGAGGAGCTCTTGGCACCTCCCCTGGGAGGTGCAGGTCAGGGGAGTGGTCACTCCCCTTTCCTTTGTCCAGTTTCGCGCCAGAGCAGGGCTGGGGGGTCCCTGAACCGGTGTAGACTGGCTTATGCAGAGATGGGCAGCATCTGTGCCCATCAAAGCATTTCCAGAAGCCGGGGGAGGCTACTCCTCCCCAGCCTTCACACCTATTTCCAAAGGGAGAGGGTGTTACACCCTCTCTCAGAGGAAATCCTTTGTTCTGCCTTCCTGGGCCAGGGCTGCCTGGACCCCAGGAGGGCAGAAACCTGTCTGAGGGGTTGGCAGCAGCAGCAGCAGCAGCTGCAGTGGAGACCCTGGAAAGGCAGTTTGGCAGTACCCGGGTTCTGTGCTAGAGACCCTGGGGATCATGGAATTGTCTCCCCAATGCCAGGATGGCATTGGGGTGACAATTCCATGATCCTAGACATGTTACATGGCCATGTTCGGAGTTACCATTGTGACGCTGTACATAGGTAGTGACCTATGTACAGGGCACGCGTGTAATGGTGTCCCCGCACTCACAAAGTGCCAGGGTGCCCACACACTAAGTAACTTTGCACCTAACCTTCACCAGGTGAAGGTTAGACATATAGGTGACTTATAAGTTACTTAAGTGCAGTGGTAAATGGCTGTGAAATAACATGGACGTTATTTCACTCAGGCTGCACTGGCAGGCCTGTGTAAGAATTGTCAGATCTCCCTATGGGTGGCAAAAGAAATGCTGCAGCCTATAGGGATCTCCTGGAACCCCACTACCCTGGGTACCTCAGTACCATATACTAGGGAATTATAAGGGTGTACCAGTATGACAATGTGAATTGGTGAAATTGGTCACTAGCCTGTTAGTGACAATTTGGAAAGCAGAGAGAGCATAACCACTGAGGTTCTGGTTAGCCGAGCCTCAGTGAGACAGTTAGTCATCACACAGGGAACACATACAGGGCACATACTTATGAGCACTGGGGCCCTGCCTGGCAGGGTCCCAGTGACACATAGACTAAAACAACATATATACAGTGAAAATATGGGGGTAACATGCCAGGCAAGATGGTACTTTCCTACAGTTGGGTATTCAGTCAAGAGGCAAAAAGGTCGATTGACATGTTGCCAAAGATGGAAGAAAGATGATTGAACACTGAAGAATGCAGATGCCAATTGCATGAGTCTTTAAAGTGTCTGGAATACCAGCCTGCTACAACATTCAACTTTCCTGGGAGATATACTACTCTGATTGCGATTTGTTGTTGGAAACAGTTTCCCCAAAGATGTTTGGCAAGATCTGCCATGGGTTTGGATCTTGTACCCCACCATGATGATTGATAAATCTGATCACTGACAAATTGTCCATCTGTAAAAGAATGGTGCATTTTACTTTATCTTTTGTAAAGTGTTTAATGGCAAAGGAACCTGCAAGCTTCTATAAACTGTTGATATGCAAAAATGACTCCTGATGAGACCAGGCACCTCCAGTCAAGAACTGACCACATCTTGCTCCCCAACCTGTCCAACTGGCATCGGACTCTATGACAAGCCCTGCTGCAGCAGAGGAAATTATTCTCCCGTTCCAAGTGTCTAAATGAATCAGCCACCAAAGGAGTTCCTCCCTTGATTCTGAATCCAGGGAAACAGGGTCTGAATATGCTAGGCCTCTACAGAAATGTCAAATTTTTAACCTTTGTAGAGCACGATAATGAAGTGGGCCAGGAAATATTGCTTGAATCGATAAAGCCAGAAGACCCACAAGACAAGCCAGAGATCTGAGTGAAAAATCAGTAAGAGTTAAGGACTGTTGAATCTCCTTTTTTATGAGAGTCACCTTGTGTTGAGGTAGTTGGAGGATCGATCGAGAGGGATCAGGAAACCCAGGAATTCCAGAAGCTGAGAAGGAATTAGAGCAGATTTCTGGACACTGATAAGGAAACCTAGTTGAAGTACAAGATCTTGACAAAGATGTAAGTGAGAAAGAAGAACACTTTTGTCCTGAGCGATGATCAGAAAATCGTTGAGATACACAATTAATCTTTTCCCCTGTGGCTACAAACAGTTTGAGAATCTTGCTGAAACACCAAGGAGCTACTGATTGGCCGAAAGGAAGAGATTTAAATCGGAAGAAGAAAGGACGCCATTGAAACTGGCGATATTTCCTGTGAGAGGAGTGACCCGGAATTGTAAGATAAGCATCTTGAAGATCCAGTCTGACCAGGCAGTCACCCTGGAGCAATATGTCTCTGAGGTGAAGAATAGTCTCCATCTTGAAGTAATGATGTACTACAAAGATGTTGAAAACTTTTACGTTTCTTACAGGCAATTTTGTTTGTTGTTTCTCTGTACCAAAACGATGGTACTGAGGAAACCTGCGGGAATGAATTATACTCGTTCGATAGCCTGTTTTGAAAGAAGAGATTGAATATTCTTCCTGGACCAATAGGAATTAATCCTGAGAAAAATGTGGAGGATGGGGAAGTTGCAATTGTACTGGGGGATGGTAACGTTCTATTTGATACTCTTGAACCATCTGAATTATCAAGGCATCTGTGTTGAGAGAAAACCAGGCATTCAGACAAAGAGCTATTCTGTGTCCTATGGGAGAAAGGCCAGAAATGGAAACTCTTACCTGAGTATTGTTCTCCTTTGTTTCTATATCCCTTCGGCCGGAAGACTCTGGAACGATGGGGATAGAACTGGGTTTGTAGCCAGTGTAGACCTCAACTTGGGAGCCCTGATCAAAGGAGCCTCTGTTAAGGGATTGTCCTCTTGTGGGAAAAACACCCATCAAAGTGACTCCTGTCTTTACTGGCCCTGGCAAAAAACAGAGAATAGAAAAAAAAATTCAGGCAAAGCTGGGCCTTGTTTGACATGGCAAATGTGGATACATGTTTCCCAAGTTCATTAATAAAGGAATCCCCAAACCAAAGACCTTTAGCTAGTGGACCTTCTTCTATAGTGGAGAGACTGCTAAGCTTGGGGTCTATTTTTAATAATAACCCTTTTCACCTCTCTTGGGAAATGTGAGCTCCGGCATTGCCCAAATTGCAACTAGCCCATTTGGCCCAATTCAAGAGGGAGTCCGGATCAATTTGAGTGCCCTTATTTCTTGCATCTTCAGCCAGATCCAAAGTCCTGGTAAGGTAACCAGCCAATTATATAATCCTATCTTGACAGGTGGACAAGGCGCTGTAAAAAACACCAACATGTCTGGATCAGAGACTAGAGTAGCTGTAATGTTATTGGGAAGTGTAGGCGAGGGACAGTCTGATTTTAATTTGTTCCTAGAAGATTTATCAAGAGAATGGCAAAGATAAAATGAGACATAATCAGCTACATGTTCCGAAAGGAACCACTCTGTGGAGTTGGGGTAATGAATAAGGGAGGGATCAAACATGAGTCCCTCAAGATGGGGGCATTTTGATTTTAATTTGTTCCTACAAGATTTATCAGGAGCATGGTGAAGATAAAATAAGACATAATCAGCCACCTGTTCCGAAGGGAACCACTCTGTGCAGTTGTGGTGATGAATAAGGGAGGGATCAAACATGGGTTCCTCAAGATGGTCAACTAATTCAGTAGACACTGGGAGAGAATCACCACCATCATTAGGAGAAATTTTATGTTGTTTTTCCAGAGATCCACAGCCAAAAGGATCTGAAGAACCTTCAAAATTGTGAGTGTCATTCATGACATCATCATCAGTGTCATTTAAATGGATAACTTGAAGGGAAGAAGGGAGCCCCAAAAAAGAAAGCTTCGGGTGGGAGAACCAGTATTTAATGAGACACCTTTAACAAAACTACTAGGGGTTGCTGCACGTTTCTTACTCTTTTTTGAGGTAACCTCAGAGGGGGAAAAGAGCATTTTGGAAATAGAGGCTTCTCTATTTTTTGAAACATTCAACATAGAGGCAGATACTGCCTGCTGTACAGAATCCTTAATAAAGGATTTCAAATTATCCTTAAATGCCTGAGTTTCTTCCTCCTTGGCCATTGTAAAATAGAAAAAGGGAATAGAAAATAATTATCTCAATAAATAGGTATAAACACTCTTCAAAATCAACTAAAAAAGAATAATAAATAAATATCTGACCAACTGGAAGGAAAGCGTTAAACATAACCAAGTCTTAAAGGAAAAAGCTTTAAGAGGGCCTGGCGCTGAGGAAGAGAGCATGTGAGGAAGGGAGGAGTTACTCAAGAGTCTAAAACTGCAGTCCAGGGAACAGGGAATGGAAAGACAATACCTCTAAGCGGTTTTCAACAAATCTGCTTGAGGTCAGAGAAAAATGTTGCAGGTGGCAGTACTGAGGAGGACAACCTGGCGTGGAAGATCTTGAGGCTGGAATGCCTCTGATGGCAAAACCGCTCGCAACAGAGTGGAGAGTTGCTGTGAGCGCGCAAGCAGGGGCAGATAAACCAATGCAACAGAAGTGAAAAAAACATAATAATAACAATATATAATCATGTACGCCATATAATAGTAAAGGGAAAAAAGGAATATAGTACATATCTTGACTGCGATCAGCAAGAAAACAGGATTTGTTGCTCTCAGCCAAGATAATTATTGGGTTATTCGACGTGCCATTGGTTGTGGTATTAGGATGCCACTGTTTGTGGTTCTTTTACCAGATTTTCTGGGCAATGTAGTATTTTCTCTTGCTTGGTGCTGTTAATACGTAGCAAGAAAAGACTGTCCTGTAATAAAATGAGAAGATTTATTGCTGGACAAGATAAGATGGATATACAAAAGACGTCGACACACAGACTTGTACTGTCCATTACAAGAACCAATTTCACATAGCTGCCAAGTTTTCTGATTTCTTATGTGTGCCATTTCTATGTTTTGTGTGTGCTTATGTGTAATGTTTCAATGACCATTTGATTGACACTTTAGTACACTTACCCCAAACCAGTATTATTCACATAATGAGATACATTTATGAAATGGACCTCTTTTATGCAATGTGAATCTTGGGAAACTGCCTTAAAACAACAAACATTGTTTACGTGTCAACTGGGACAAACATTACACTGCAAGATGTTGGCTTTTTCCTAACGGTAATATGGCAAGGCGGAATCACAGTAAGCTGCAGCCATCAGCCAAAATTAACCATTTCCCCTTTTTTATGCGTAATATCTTCAGCCAGTTGTGACATTTAGGCAACAGTACATTGCACTGGGACTCTTGTAGTTTTGATTTTTATATGGGCTATTATAAGAAATTATATCAGTAGGTGAGAGGGGTCGAAGCCCCACTCAAATAATAACCACAATCCTTGGCAAAGTGGACCACAAAAGTCGCTACATGAGCCTGTGCTTAACCCTCTGGTAGCTTGGCACAAATGCAGAGAGGCTTAACTTAAAGGCAATGTGTAAAGTACTTATGCAGCACTCAAACAGTAATAAAGTAAAAATACAACAAAATAACAATCACAAACCAATTTAGAAAAATAGAATAACATGTAATAAATAAAATGACATAAAACACAAAAAACAATCAGTAGAACCAGAGGTATACATTTTTAAAGTTTTAGGTGAAAAAAGCTCCTAAAAGCACAAAAAGCCCCCCTGGTTGTCTGGGACTGGGGAAATGTCACAAGTTCATAATGACCACGATGGGACATAGGCTGGATACAGGGTCCAGGTTTGTCTTGCTAAAGAGTTAATTTCTTAAGTCTGCACAAAGCGTGACAGAGGAGGCCCTGGGGGGGAAGAGGCTCTAGACGCCAAGACGAGGTCTGGTGTCATGGACTGTTGCAGTAATGTAAAGAGCCAGTCATTGCTGGAGGATTCGTGTTGGCAGTCAACCCAGGCTTTTGCTGTAGGTGCAAACAACAGGCCTCAGTGGAGCTTTGCACTAGCGATTGTCGAGATTGTCGGTTTCAGTGCAAAGAGCAGGTCCTACTGGAGCTTTAGATTTCTGGCCATACTGGGTGGGCGATTCTCAGTGCAAAGAGATCACTTTGCGTGCCATGAGAAGCCCAGAACCTCTGTGTCTTCACTTTTGTTTCAGCAGTTGTACACTCTGATGCCAACCAAGGGTCCAGGATCTGAGGGGCACCTCTTGGGGACCAGGACTCACTAAAGCAGAGGCTGGCAGCAGGATTCAGGAAGCTCCTGTTGGTGCTGGTCATCTGAGCAGTTAAAAGGATGCCACTGGAAGCTTTTTGTGTCCCTTTAGCATAACCAGGAGGTCTGCTAACAAACCCTTAAAATCACCTCTGGAGAACCTGGGTTCATGGCAAGCAAGTCTGTTGGAAATTAGTTTTCTGGTTGGCAGAGGTATACATTCTGTCCAAGCAGAAACCACAATCCTAGACAGGGTAAGTCAGGTACCATAAATTAAGCTGGGCTCACCTTCTGGTAGCTTGGTACAGAGCAGACAGGTGAAACCTATGTGTAACGTATTTGTGCAACTCTTAAAATAGTAAACACAGTGAAAACACCACACAGAAATATTCTAGAGCAGGTTAGAACAATAGGACTTCATTTAGTGAACAAAACAAGTCCAAAATGACAAACACCCAACCAGTAGAAGTCGAGATATGATTTTTTAAAGATTATCTATAATTATAGTGCTGAAAAACGTTTAAAATGCCAACCAGGGCTATCTTGTTGCTCTAGACCGGGGTAAATCCAAAGTTCAGACCAACCCCGATGGAGCGTGGGCCAGCTAATGGGACCAACCTTGTCCTGCTGAAACACCTTGTGTGGGGGGTTGTGTCGACATTGGAGATCTGATGTGAGCAGAGGAGACAATGCAAATGGGGTGTGTCGGTTACGATCCACGCAGTCAGGGATGCGTCGTTGAGCCGCAGAGTTGTTGATGCAAAGTCTTCAAAATGCAGGGTCGAACCCTATGTGATGAAGGCAATGCATCGTCACGCCACACAGACAGCAATGCAAAGGGGATGCAACGGGACTGGGCGATGCACCAGTTCAAAGCGGCCCAGTTCGTACTGCGATGTCTTTATCCTGAGCTGCAGCGGCAATGCGTAGAGAAAAGATGCAGAAGTTCTGACTGGTGCAGTGGCAGCAAAACGTGGGTTTCTGTAGAGATCAGCTGCAGAGCCCACTTCCAAGGGCCCAGGACTGGATTAGCACCACTTGACAGGGTATGACTTGCAAATGGCAGAGTCCAGAAGCTGTAGCAGAGTTGAATGAACTCTGTGATGTCCCTGAGACTTCAGAACAGAAGGCAAACCAGCAAGCCCTTGGAGTCTCTTAGGTTCTGGGTATATAAAGATGCAGGTCCAGTCCTTCTCACTCAAGGCAAGGAGGGGGGGGGCAGCAGGGCAGGCACAGCAAAGCAGGAGTCCAGCAAAGTCCAGCAGAGTTCCAGCATAGTGACAGGCCCTTCAACACAGCAGTCCTTCTTCCTGGAAGTATGTCCCCAGGTCCAGAAGTGTACTGAATTCGGGGGGTGGGGGGGTTGGGATCCAGTACGTATACCCAGATGTGTCTTTGAAGTAGGGGAGAGTTCAAAGAGAGGCCTTTGATGTTCACAAAGTCTCATCCCTTTCTTCCCTGGCTCCAGACACAGTACAGGTGGTTATGCAGCCCTTTTTGAGGGCTCAGGACCCAGCCTATTCAGGTGTGTCAGATCCTCCCTCTCATCCTGCCCAGGATGACCCATCAAGATGTTAATGGCCCATCAGGTATACCTAAGTTCCCTTTGTGTGTGGTTTTATGTGTGGCTGTCTAGAGGGAATGCACAAGAGCCCAGCTGTCACTCACCCAGACGTGTAGTTAGAGACAGGCAAAGGAACAGAATAGTTAAAGTAAAGAAATGTCAACTTTCTAAATATGGCATTTTCAGACTTGCAACTTAAAATGCAACTTTACCTATCAGTTGTGATTTTAAATTGTGAGCTCAGAGACACCAATCTCAAAATATCTATCTGGTCTCAATTGGAAATTACTCTCATAAAATGTAATAAGGCAATCTCAATGTTAACCTATGGGAGACATAGACCTTGCAGTAGTGAAAAAAACGATGTAATATTTTTTAGTTACCTGAACATGTAAAACTTAAAAGTACATGTCCAACCTTTTTAATATATTGCACTCTGCTCTAGTGGCTGTCCATGGCCTACCTTAGGGGTGACATAAGTATTAAAAAGGAAGGTTTTGGTCTGGCAAGAGGGTTAACTTGCCAAGTCGACATGGCAGTTTAAAACTGCACACACAGGCTCTGCAGTAACAGGCATGAGCCACGTTTAAAGAACGACTAAAGTGGGTGGCACAATCCGTGCGGAAGGGCCACTAAAAGCATTTAATTTACAGGTCTGGGGCACTTACCGTGCACTTTACTAGGGGTTTACAAGTAAATCAAACATGACAATTATGGATAGGTCAATGTTACCATGTTTTAGGGAAAGAGCACCTGCACTTTACCACTTGTCAGCAGTGGCCCAGAATCCTAAAGCCAGCAAAAATGAAGTAAGCCAAATGGGAGGTCAGAAGGCAAAAGGTCGGGGGAAACCACACCAAGGATGCCAGGTCTAACAAGGTCCAATCTTCCTTCTTCAAACAGAGGGCAGTCTTTCTTCTGAATCATCCACAGATCCCAGATGATTCTGATGAGAATTTCCGAACATGCCATTTTTAGACCTGGAGCCAGCCTTTGTGTGGGGAATTACAGGGTCTACCCCCAAAATTAGTTAGATCAGTTATTCCCCTTCCCCTGAGTTTGGCTCCAAACTGTCTAGGGTGACAAAGGCTGGGCATTCCTGGTGTCAGGTTCCTTTGTGTATGCTGTAGGCAGCGTCCTTTAAAGTATAGCCAGGGCAGGACATAACTCCTCCCCCACCCATCCTGTCAGGAAGACCCACTCCCATGGGTATCCATAGAAAATGTTTTTGGGAGGGAGGCATAATTTTAACATCATCCATCCTGAGGCAGCGTAACACTACGGTGGCCATAGTGTTACGCTGCACTGTGAGCCTGCACACCAGGCCATACCTAAATCCAGGAAGGGGCAAGCACCAACCCTTGTCCCCCCCCCCCCTGCAGACGCCCATGCCCTCTCTTTCCATACCTAGGTATTTTTTGTCTCAACCTCTGGAAGCAATACACAAAACACCACAGGAGACTCCTCCACAGTCATGTGACCCTAGACACAGCATAAAAGGCACATTTTGTTTAGGCAGAAAAATGCTAACTTTCTAAAAATGGGATTTTCATAATAGCAACTTAAAATCTGACTTTACCATTAACAAGGGTTTTCAATTACAATTCACAAGTGTAAAGAGCAAATCTCTATCTGGTGCTAACCTGAAGTTATCACTTATTAAGTGTATTAAGGTAACACAGTGTTAGTCTATGGGAGAGGTAGCCTGACAGCAGTAAAAAACGACTTTAACACTTAAATACATATGTCCTACTTTTTTCATATAACACGCACCCTGCCCTTTGAGCCTCTAGGGCCACCCTTAGTGGTGACTTATAAGTACTCAAAAGGCAGGTTTGGCCCTGGCAAAAGATTTATTTTGCCAGGTCGAAATCACAGTTTAAAAGTGCACTACAGGCTGTAGTAGCAGGCCTGAGATGTATTTTACAAGGCCACATTAGTGGGTGGCACAAAAAGTACTGCAACCCACTAGTAGCATTTCATTTACAGGCACTGGGTGCATGTAGTACCACATACTAGGGACTTGTAAGAATATAGAATGTACCAATCAGGTGAAGGCCAATTTTACCATGTTTTGAAGGGAGAGCACAAGCACTTTGCCACTGGTTATCAGGGAAAAATTGCATATAGTCCCAAAAGCCAACAAAACAGGTTTAACAAAGGGAGGCCGAGTTAGGCAAAAATCTGGGGTGACCATGCAGAAAGGGCCAGGTCAAATAGCTAGAAAGTGAGAACTCATTGTAAGTGTGTTATACATATCTCAGCATAAGTAATAATAAAACCAAGAGCGGTGAGAAATTCTAGAGGGCAGAGCGGTAGTAACTATTTAAACAGCCACGGGAAACCTATGCAGAGTAGCATTATCACCCTTGTATAATTATTTCTTTAAGAATAATAATTATAAAGTATTTATTTTTAGGGGAAGTTTACTAATACTAATTGCATGCAATTTGTTTCTTGTTATTATCAGTGCTGAACGGCTAACCTACATAGTTGCAGCCCACATGCACTAATCAGTATCTTGTGTTACTGCAGGCCATAGTTCAGGGCACAGGTCTTGCCCTTCCTGGTGTAGCACAGACATTGGCAACAGAGGCTGGCTATCACTGGACACTTTCACTGACCTTCCCTACACTTACTTTTGATGTGTGGTAGGACAGTGGTTCTCAGACCATGATGCGGGTTGGGGCCCTCATTGGGTTCCACTGACTGTGTTAAAAACCTGGAGTACTTAACTCTCTAAGATAACACACATTTTTACTTTGTATTTGCTTGTATGTGTGTAGTTTGCTCTTTGGAAAAAATACACACACATCTATTTTTTAACAGTTTTTGCACTCAGGACTTGTCATGTGGGTGACACTGGGCCCAAAGTGGACAGGCTTTTACTTATTTATTCTTCAAGACAAAAAGAGTTATGTTTCTGTGTCAGTGTGTGTTCAGTCTCAGGCTCCACGGGAACTAGTCATCTGAGTACACTGGGGCTATGCGGTGTGGGATATTATCCAAGAAGCTGAGGGGTAGACAATCACACAGGGCAGCTATGAGTCCATAGTTTCACAACTTGATGAAGCAGTTGGGATATGCTTTTAATAGAGACATTTCTCCGGTACTGGCTCTGTACAGCTGAGCTGCACAACTTCAGACAGCCATGAGAGATGACCGCCTCTGATAGCAAAGTCTGCAACAGTGCAAAAGGGGCATGTTAATCTATAAAGTATTTAATACTCTGTGTTCTGTTTACAGTGACAACCTCCCCTCAACCCATAGCAGCAGCTAAATGTTGACATGGAGTCACCACAGGAAAGTTATTGACTTTGCACAGCGGGCTGCAGGCTTGCATAATGCACTCTAGGGACCAGGCTGACCTCTAGCAGCGTGCAAAGTTTGTGACAGTTGATTGAAGTGTGGTGATGCAGGGAAATGTACACAATTACATTATACTAACCACTGATGAGTGATGCTTGGCAGGGCTTATTTTACTACAAGACAGGAAGATCCTATTTTGTTTTCTTTTTTTTGCGTTAAATCAAATAACAGCCAAGATAAACTACATATGCCATCATACAAAGAACAAAGGACTACAGTATCATGTCATTAACCAATCATAACCCAGCCAGTCTATAAACGTCTTGACTTGCAGTCAAGATAAGTATCATGTTATTGCTTCTTTTAGGTAAATTTATCAGCGTTATTGTTATTTTAAAAAACTGTTATTATAATCCTGTGTTTCTACAACTTTCTTACTTTTTAACTTCCTCCGGGCCGTAGTCCAGTCCAGTGTTTCACACGCCACTTCAAGAGCTTTCATTTAAGAACATCTTTGTGGGTCGTCTACCGCCAATTCACTTTTCCCTCAGCGCAGTTGATTTTCTCAGGCGGATAAAGCATCGCAAGTAGACTTGCTCTAGGTGGCATGTTTCCTCTTATTCATGCTACCAGATTCAAAGCATCTTCTGGCTCTGACCTTGCTATGGGAGACTCTTTCAGCACCCCCCCATCCCGCAGCAGACCAGCCTCAAACCTGTCTTAATCGACGCCTCACGCCCTCCCTTTGCCCGCCTCCTTCATCCCCCTTGGCCCTCCTTAAAGGCAATTTTCTCTCTATTCGGCTCATTTTAAATTGAGTTTGAAACTACTTTGTAATTTACAAGTAAACAAATTTGAATATATTTATTCACTTTCCAAATCATTGTAATTATTGAGCAATTTTATCACTTTAGATATTTCATCTTTTATTTCCCTAAATCATTGAATTTCTTTTATCAAGGACTCTGTGCAGCAAGCTTCTTCTCATCAAAATAATACTATCAAAAAAATATTTTAGGCTTCCATGCAAAAAATACTGGCACAAAACTCAAATTCAGACAATGCAGCAGTTAAAAAAAGATGAAGGGACGTAATTATGATCAGTTGAACAAATCCAAAGACTCTCCGAATACACTGCCGCTGGCAGAAGCAAATAACATGATTAATAAATTAAAAGTACCTATACATGTGGTGTAGCTGCTTGATACTGATGATGACACGAATGACACAGACAATGATGTGGATAAAGATGGTCCAGACATAATTATCTGGTCTGGGCCTTCAAGGAAGAGGCAAAAGCATTCTCTCATTGAACTGGGGGAGCCTTCTTCACCTGCCTCTTTTTTTTCCAGACTTCTCCTAGGTTTTTCAGGACAGCCCATGTTTGATCCCTCGCTGATAAGACATCCAAATTCAACCGAATTGTCTCCATGCAAACATGTAGCTCAATATGTGTCTCACAAACTTAGGCAGCCTTTGGACAAATTAACTTGCAATAGCTGCGTTCTGAATGTCCACAGCCCTCACTACCTAATAATATATCAGCTACTCCCACCATTGACACCAATATGCTTCTCTTTTTCACAAAATTTGGTAAAGGCCCAAAGAGAAGTATGTAGATACTGGACAAATTGTCAGGATAGACTACTAGATATGTCTGGTCCCCTCAAATGAATTCTTGGCAGAGGAAGCTCAAACCGAGGACAAACAAGTTGATCCTTTGATCCAAATTAATTGGACATAGAGAGCAATCTGCTTGTTGGGAAATGCCAATTTTGCAAAGGCTCAAGAAAGATGTAAAAGTTTGCTACTTAAAACTGACCCTAAGTTGAGAAACTCAGCAATTAAAGAGGCTGGGTAAGAGGCAAATGGCTTACCTTTTGGAGACTCATTTGGACATTTCCACATCTATTGACAATGCAGATATCTTTGCAAAATAACTTTTGGAGCGAGGGGTTTTGGCAGGGCCAGCAAAGGCAGGAGTCGTTTTGCCAGCCATTTTGTTCTAAGAGGGGCATATAATCACACCATAGGCTTCTTCGGATGGCAACAAGATTTCAAGCCACAGTTTTACCCACAGAGGAATGGAGATTTCAGACTCCATGGGCTCAGAAACAGAGGATATCAGAACACAGTGAAATCATTTCCTTTCTGGCCAACCTCCAACAGAAGGTCATTTAAGTCTATTCCTTCTAACATGAAAACTGCAGACCACTTGGTCTTACAAGCACTGCAAGGTTATTGTATAGTTCTCTATGCCACACTGGTTCAGAATTCAATCTAATTTCTTTTCTAAAAAACAAGAGCTGATAGTGGTAGAAAAAATACAGACTCTTCTAGACAACCAAGCAATAGAATTGTCTTCTTTCTACCCTATGTACCACATTCTCAGTTCCAAAGAAAAAACAAAAGAATTCCAACCTGTAATAAACTTGAAAACATTAAAAAATTATGTGGTGTATCACCAAGACAAATTTATTCAGTTTAAATGCCTTCCCTTTGATCTTTTTTTCTGCTTATAACATACATGAGAGCAGAAGGTGTATGCTTAAAAGCTTACTTAAATGACTTCCTTCTCATGGCGCAAGACAAAAACTTGCTACTGACTCAAATAAACTATTTTCTGCACCATTACAGAGTATAGGATTCTTCATCGACAAAGGCAAATCTGCTCTGGAACCTTCGAAACAGAGTTTCTGGGTTTACTAAGAGACTCCAACAAATCAATTATCCAACTCCTGCAAGAGAAGGTATTTCTAATAAATAAAGAAAAATCCCATGGGCTTACTCTTTCCACAGTATCTCTCAGGCTACCAGTGCAAATTGTGGCCTTCTCGCCTCCTTAATTCAAGCTATATTTCCAGGCCCTTTACATTACTGGACCCTATAAAGATTAAAGATACAGTCGGACTGGTTGGGGCACAAGATGTGGTCAATTCTTGAGAGGCAGTATGGTCACAAGAGGAGTTAGCATTGTACATAAACTGTTTAGAGATGCTTGCAGGATACTGTGCAATCCAGACCTTTTCCAAAATCAAGGTAAGAACAATCTCTCAGCAGCTTGTTCCACTAACCATTTAGGAGGTACAACGTCAAAACCACTAGTGAAACTGACAAAAGTATTTTCGGAGTTCTGTTTCCAGAACAAGTTCTCATTCCAAGCGGAATACCTCCCAAAACAATTTATCAAAACAACAGACTGGTGTTCCAGGCATTTTCCGGATGCAAGCGATTGGCGTCTTCATCCTTCCATATTCAACAAGCATTTTTTCTAGATTCGGACCCGT
The DNA here is from genome assembly GCF_031143425.1 of Pleurodeles waltl. Taxonomy (NCBI): domain Eukaryota; kingdom Metazoa; phylum Chordata; class Amphibia; order Caudata; family Salamandridae; genus Pleurodeles; species Pleurodeles waltl. The sequence continues at coordinate 1,897,049,484 of NC_090440.1, forward strand.
TACTATAGACCTTTTCGCTTCTCACTTGAACACCCAACTTACTTCTTTCTAGAGTTGGAGATCAGACCTCCAAGCACTGGCAACAGATACTTTCCTCCAGGACTGGTCGCTCAAAATCAGTTATGCCTTTCTTCTATTTGTAATTAAATCCTAGCTGAAGTACAACGTCAAAAAGCAACATTACTTCTGATAACCTTGTCTTGGAAGAGTCAACCAGGTTTCCTGATGGCCGTAAAACTATCTGTGGATCTTCCAGTGGTAATTCCTCCTTTTCCCTTCTTACTCTTGAATCCTAAAGGACTTCTGCATGACCTGATTCCCAAAGATTCTCTCACCTTGATGGCTTGGATGGTTTTGGGTCAGCCTGGAGAATCCCAGGAATTTCAGAGGCGGCTGCTTAGCTCATCCGTGAGTCCTGGGATCCAGGAACAACAAAAGCCTACAGGTCAGGATGGATGGTCTGGCATAGCTGGTGTATGGACAGGAGTGTAGAATTACTTTTCAGCAGATGTAACTTTAATAGTTAACTTCTTTATTTCTTTAGCAAGGAAAGCTTACAGGACAATCAATACTTACAAACGAATTGGCGAGCACCCATTGATATGTCCTCTTTTAAAGGGAGTACAATTTACCAAACCCACAGTGATATTATGTGGGATGTCAGTGTTATAATGAATTTGTTTCTTCACTGGACTGACAATTCCTCGTTGTCTCTGACATTTCTTTCATCAAACCTGCCCTTCTTTGTCTGGTTTCCTTGAAATTACTTTTTGATGTCAAGCTTTTGGATGACTCTTCCATGCAATATACACCATCAGGAATATCTTTTCACGCTCGTAGAAGAACAAAGATGAATATTGTTGGAAATGGGGTCCCTAGTTGGCAGAGGTATACACCCTTATCCAATTAGGGACCACAGTCCTAGTCAGGGTAAATCACAACACAAACCAAATTATCCTGTGCCCACCCTCTGGTAGCTTGGCACTGAGCAGTCAGGCTTAACTTAGAAGGCAATGTGTAAAGTATTTGGGCAGAATTTATAGCATAACGCAGTGAAAACACAACACAAAGAGACCATACAGGTTTAGAAAAATAGAGAATATTTATCTGAATACAATACTGTTGAAACAAGGCGAATCCAATGCATACAAGCAAAGTTATGCATTTTTAAAGAATAAATCCAACTAAAGCGCCTAGAAACTCAATAGCTCTGACTGGGGCTATCACGGCGTCGTTGACAGAGTTGTTCCCAACAATCCAAAACCACCGGTGTCAGTCACAGAGTCACACGGACCCCCCAGGTACAGTTCATTTTGAAAACGAAGAACAAGGACAACGCACGGAGTCAGAAAGTGGCGTCTCTGGAGTCGGTGCTGCGTCAGTCCCTTACAGCTTCAGAGGAAAGAGGCATTGGTTCCGTGCAGCAAAGCTGCTGGAGGTGAGGCGTCGGTTCTGTCCGGATGCAGGGGGAGATGATGTGGTGGCATCCGCGATGCCTCGATTCCTTGTGACCCGGCGGGGTCAATGGTTCCGGTCCGTCAGGACGTGATGTGTAGACTTTGCAGTGTGGCGATGACACTGTGTGATGTCAGGGGAGTCACGGCAACGTCAGACTTGTGTTGCAGTCCGCGGTCATTGTGTGCAGCAAGGCCACGGAGCGGGAGCAGGCTGCGGCGTTGCTGTCATCACTGAAGTCGTTCCCGAGTCACTGGAGTCGGGTACTAGCAAAAAGCTAGTCGTTGAAGTCTTTGTTGTCCCAGAGACTTCAGAACAGGAGGCAAGCTCAATCCAAGCCTTTGGAGAGCACTTTTGGAGGAAGGCTGAGTCCTTCCAGCACAGTCAGATGCCAGCAGGGCAGCAGGGCAACAGCAGGGCAGCAGTCCTTCACAGCAAAGCAGTCCAGAAAGTCATTTGGGAAGCCAGACAGAGTTCAGGTGCAGGTCCAGAAATGTCTGAGTTGGTGGGGTCAGAGACCCAGTTTATGTTCCCAAAAATGCCTTTGAAGTGAGGAGACTTCAAAGAGTGGTTTTGAAATGCACAAGTTCCCCTTCAGCCCAGTCCTATCTGCCAGGTTCCAGTGGGGGGTTATCAGTCCTTTGTATGAGGGCAGGCCACTGGCCTTTGAAATGTAAGTGTCAGGCCCTCCACTCTTCCAGCCCAGGAAGACCCATTCAGTATACAGATGAATGCAGATGTGACTGATTGTCCTGTGTTTGTGGTTGTCTGGGTGAAATGCACAAGGGAGCTGTCAACCAGCACAAACCAGACATTGATTGGAGACATGGTTTTAAGTGCAGAGAAATGCTCACTTTCTAAAAGTGGCAATTCTAAAATAGTAATATAAAATCCAACCTCACCAATAAGTAGGATTTTCTATTACCATTCTGGCCTTGCCTTTTATTTACATAGCCCCCTGCACTGTGGGTTACTTAGGGCCTACCTTAGGGATGACTTATATGTTGAAAAAGGGGAGTTTAAGGCTTGGCAAGTACTTTTAGAATCCAAGTAGAAGTGGCAGTGAAACTGCATACACAGGCCTTGCAATGGCAGGCCTGAGACATGGTTAAGGGGCTACCTATGTGGGTGGCATAATCAGTGCTGCAGGACTACTAGTAGCATGTAATTTACAGGCCCTGGGCACATGTAGTGCCCTTTACTAGGGACTTATAAGTAAATCAAATATGCCAATTGGGGATGAACCAATTGTTTCATATTTAAGGGACAGGGCATATGCACTTTAGCACTGGTTAGCAGTGGTAATGTGTGCAGAGCCTTAAAACCAGCAAAAACAGTGTCAGAAAAGTGGAGGAAGGCAGGCAGCAAGTTGGGGAGTGACAACCTATGGCTGTCAGGTCTAATGTGTCCCCTTCAGCCGAAAGTGGGGAGAGCTACCCAACTCCCTGCAAGCTATAATCACTAAGGCAGAGAATCTGGAGAGGCCATCAGCATTGGCGTGGTCAATCCTTGGGCAATGCTCCACCATAAAGTCTATCCCCTGTAGGGAAATGGACCACCTCAGGATTTTCACCCCTACTCTTCATGAGCCATTTGGGGGACCTGTGGTCAGTCTGAACCTGGAAGTGAGTCTCAAACAGGTATGGTCTCAGCTTCTTCAGTGCCCAGACCACAGCAAATGCTTCTCTTTCAATGGCACTCCACCTCTGTTCCCATGATAATAACTTCCTACTGATGAAGGTTACTGGTTGGTCCAGGCCCTCCTCATTCAGCTGTGCTAAGACTGCCCCTATGCCATGCTCTGTAGTGTCTTTCTCCACTATGAACTCCTTGGAGTAATCAAGGGCTTTGATCACGGGTGCCGTGCACATGGCTTCCTTGAGAGAATCAAAGGCTTTCTGACAAGCCTCTGTCCAGATCACCAACCTAGGCTGCTTCTTGAAAGTCAGCTCATTTAAGGGGGCCACCATGGTGCCATAACCCTTCACAAATCTGTGGTAGTAACCAGTGAGGCCTAGGAAGGCTCTCACTTCCGTTTGAGTTCTAGGTGTTTGCCAGGCCGTGATTGTCTCAATCTTGGCCTGGAGGGGCTGCACCTTCCCTCCACCTACTAGGTGTCCCAAGTGCACAACAGAACCCTGCCCAATCTGGCATCTACTGACCTTGATTGTGAGTCCTGCCTGTTGCAGGACCTGGAGCATCTCTTGGAGGTGAAGCAGGTGTTCGTCCCAGCTGGCACTGTAGACGGCAATGTCGTCTAGGTAGGTGGCGCAGAATGCATCCTTACCAGCCAAGACCCTGTTAACCAACTGTCAACACCAGCGCAGTACGCGCTCTATTGGCGACAAAAATGCAAAAACCCAGCACTCTCAAAACAACGTAATTTATGCATTGTGCTGATATGTTGTGGTTTAACCTTTTGCATTGCAGAGTTCAATCCTGAAAACTTATTTTTAATATGCTTACAAATACTGTTCCTTTGTAATGTATTGCTGCAGGTTTTCAGAGTGTGTTAGGGTGTGGCCCCTTTCCAGGGCCTTCCAGAGACTTTCCCTGCAACATGCATGGGCGTGGTTCTGGACTGGGCCAAGACTCTATAAAAGAGAGCCAGCCCAACTCCCAGTGCTCACTATTCAGAGGTCCTGGTGCAGAGCAACAGCTTCTTCCTGAGCTCCTGTCCCGGTGGCCTATTTGGATCTTCCAGTCTTCTGCCCTTCATCCTTCATTGGTGATCATTGTTCCAGTCCGTAAGACGGTGGTTGGACTGTTCCGACACCGTTATTGAGAATTTTCATATTCTTGATTTAATTCTTAAATGAGTAACAGATTACTTGCGCGCTACCATTTCTTGACATTTATATGGTAGTTTACAAATAGGCAAGATGCGCGATTTGTTTCATAAGGGTTTGACCTTGTTATTCATTGCGTGCTACCATTTCTTGACATTGGCATGGTGGCTTAAGAATCAAGACGCGCAATTCGTTTTATGGTGTTTAAACATTGTTGTCCATTGCACGCTACTATTTCTTGACATTTACATGATGTTTTACGAATTGGCAAGACGCGCAACTCGTTTCATGAGGATTTAACTTTGTTGTTCATTGCGCGATACCATTTCTTGACATTTACATGGTGGCTTAAGAATCAGCAAAAGAAGCGCGATTCGTTTCATTGTACTTTGATCTTGTTATTTATTGTGAGCTGTTATTTCTTGACATGTACATCGTGTTTTACGAATCGGCAAGACGCGCAATTCGATTAATGATGATTTGAATTTGATATTCATTGCGTGCTACCATTTCTTGGTATTTTACATTGTGACACTCGAATCGGCAAGACGCACGATTCTCTCCTCGAGTTTATTTCATGTTGTTTATTGTATGCCACTATTCTAAGATGTTTATTATGTAATATTCGAGTTGATAAGTTATGTGATTTGTTTCCTGAATCCATATTGTGTTATTCATGGTGCACAATCCTTTTATGGTGTTTATTATATATATATACATATATATATAGATATATATATATCTGCAATATGCACAATTTGTGTTGAAACATTTTAAGAGTACACAGAAGGCCAGAGTTTCTAGATGCAATATTGTATGGTCCTAGTATACATTCTCAAAACAGGATTTATATGACTAGTTTAAAATTTAGTCAGAATGTTTTTTCTGATTCTCATGTAAAGGAAAGTACTTGAACAAGAAAGTTTTCATTTAATTCATCTTGATTCCCTTACAGGTATCCGGCCATCTTGAAACTAAGTCATTTTAAACTTAACTCTTAGATTGTTCATGTTTTCAGAGTGACTAGGCTTAGAATCATAGTCTAGTATTGATTTCAGGAGATATAATTTTCATATTGTGTATTCTAACCTTTTTCTTACTACAGGTCTCCTTCCCAGCTGTTCCCTTCCTAATCCCCTCTTCCCCTCTTGAACTCTCTCAGTCTCTGTGATTTATCTATCAGAGTCTTGGAGCTGATCAGTGGTGGATGTGTTGGGAACGTGCACAGACCCCGGGGACCTGGTGACTCTGACACCAACCTTTGGAAGGTAGCAGGGGCATTCTTCAAGCCAAAGGGCATTACCCGGTACTGGTAATGTTCCTCAGGGGTTGAGAATGCAGACCTCTCTTTTGCCCCCTCAGTCAAGGCGATCTGCCAGTACCCTGATGTCAAATCAAAGGTACTGAGAAAGTTTGCAGCACCTACCCTGTCAATTAGCTCATCAGTTCAGGGGATGAGGTGTGCATCAGTCTTAGGACGGAATTGAGACCTCTGTAATCCACACAGAACTGAAGTTCTGGTTTGGTGCTCAGTGGGGTAGCCTTCGGTACCAGCACCACAGGGCTGGACCAAGGACTGTTGGAGGTTTTAAGTACCACAAAAGCTAGTATCTTGGCAACTTCTTCCTTGATGCTGGCCTTCACCCTGTCTGACAACCTGTACATTCTTTTCTTGACAGGGGGACTGTCTCCTGTGTCAATATCATGGACGCACAGGTGTCTGAGTCCACAGTCACCTTGTTGGTCCAGTGTCAGGGAATCGGAGAGGTTGACACCATCCACTGACCCATCACTTTCCTGTGCAGGGAGTAGGTCAGGGAGAGGTTCACTGTCCTCCTCCACACCCTTATCTGTCACTAGGAGCATGCTGACTTCAGACCTCTCAAAGTGAGGCTTCAGTATGTTGACATGGAGCACCCGCAGGGGGTTTCAAGATGGCTGGGGGTCTACTAAGTAAGTGGCCTCCCCTTATACTCCTTGATTTCATATAGACCAGTCCAGTGATCCTGGAGAGTTCTGGGCTCTACTGGTTCCATAACCCACACTTTGGTGGTCATTATGAACCATTATGAAAGGACACACTCACCTCCAGGGACACAGAGGAGTCCGCGGCCACCATGGAATCCAATCTGGAAGTCCTGCCGATGGTGTACCACGTGATGGCAGTCCAGGAGCAGCACGACGACGGTGAGTACAGCCGCCTAGCACACAAGGGAGGGAGGAGAGAGTGGCACACCCACATGCACAACACACACCATGCACACATACCACACACCAAGAACTAGCTGCAGAGAAATTCAACAACAACATAAACCAAGAGCAAAGAAAGCCAAGATACATACCGTTGGTCCAACCAATAATATTCAGTGGGAACAGTGACCCTTAAAAAATAAATGATATATACACAGAAAGGGCCAATGGCCAGTTCAATGTTTGTGCAAACCCACAGGGCAACATTCACGGCCCAACTTGACCCCTGACAGCCCAAGTCACTCCACTGGGCAGGGGCATCATGCTGATGGTAGGCAGGCAACTCAGGGAGCAGGGGGATGGGGGGGGGTTCTATGGAGGGGGGTCCTTGGACTTGGGTTTGGGAGGGGGCGGGTCCTTGCTCCATTACTTAGGGGGCAGAGGTGTTGCCTTGGATTGGGGGGTCAGAGTGCCACTCTTGTGCCCCTTAGTGGCAGGTGTACCTGCAGGGGGAGGGACATGAGTGGACTGTGAGCTGGAGGTACTGGGCTGGGGGAGAGGGAGCTTCCTCTTAGGGGCAGGACCGGGTGGGTAGGAGGGAAGAGGTCAAGGCGGGAAAGGAAAAGTTTCTTAAGTCCAATGGGGTGGGTTGTGGGAGGAGGTTTGGAAGTGGAGGTAGAAGGAGAGGTTGTAGGAGGAAGAGGTGTGCTGGACTGGGTTGCAGGTGCATGTACAGTGTGTATGTGTGAGGTGGATGGCTGTTGAGTGTCTGAGTGGGAGGATTTATGTGTCTTTGAAGGGGGTGGGCAGACAAGGTGGGAGAGGACAAACAGGACATGTGTATGTATGTTGTGGTGGTGTCTGCAAGTGAGGTGGGTGTGCTGCATGAGGCTGTAATGGTGGTGGTGGTGACTGCGCATCTGGTGAATGGGTAGCTAGTCTGCGTGTCCCCTGTTGTGGTGACTGTGGGCAAGGCTGTACAGGTGTTATGATCTGGGACTGAAGATGCAGTGCTTGCAGGTGTGAGTGTTGATGTGGCTGTGAGGGAGGAGGAGGGGGAGGCAGTGGCTGTTGTTGTATGTGCTTCTGTGTGTTGGCTGTGTGTGTGCTTGTGGAATGAAGTGTGGTGCCTATGCTTCTCTGTGCGAGTCCTGTCTGTTGTCCTAGGTGCATGCTGGTCTGATTATGTGTGTCGGACAGGTGGAGGGAGAGGGCTTAGGTACTGGGAACAGGTAGTTGGAGGGGGGATGGAAGGACCAGGGACACTGGCTGCCGTCAAAGAGGAGGACAGAGCCTGAAGCAACCTCTGTAGGGCAGCCAAGCCACCGTGAATGCCCTCCAGGTAGGCATTGCATTGCTGCATTTGGGATGCCAGCCCCTGGATGGCATTCACTATGGTTGACTGCCCTACAGAGATGGATCTCAGGAGGTCAATAGCCTCCTCAGTGAGGGCAGCAGGGCTGATTGGGGGAGTGCCTGAGGTGCCTGGGGCGAAGGAGATGCCCACCCTCCTAGGTGAGCGGGCATGGGCAATTGGGTGGGGGGCTACTGGGAGGGCAGTGCTGGTACCGTGGGTGGCAGAGGATGTTGTAGCTGGGATGGTCCCAGAGGGGTCCGCCACCACCAGGGAGCTTCTGTCACAGGAGGAATCTGAGTTAGATGTTGTAGCTCCTGTCTCCCCCGTGATGCTCCCCTCACCCTCCAACCCACTGGTCCCCTCTGCGTTGGTGGACCCCCTGGCTCCCATGGGCTGCAGCTCCCCCACTTGCCGGTACCCCTGCTCCTTCGCCAGATGATGCTAATGCGCACAAGGGCAGGATGAGAAAATGAGAGAGGGTGGGGGAGAAAGAAAGGGAGCACAGGGTCAATCACAGCAACAACAGCACATATGGCATACACTTCACAATGACTCACTCGGACTAACACTGTGCAGTATGAACCACAATACCAAACCATTGTCTGGGAACAACAGCAGAAATTAACTCAAACACTACCATCTGCACACCTACTGGGACTCACTAAGCCACGTCAGCCTTGGTGTGCCAGCTACTTGCCAATACCAAATATACATACCACCCTACATTGCTAAGCAGGACTCCACAAGATTAGCTAAACCGACATATTGGGGCATCCACTGACTAGAACCTTGCACTCAAACACAATGGCAGGCAACAAAAAAAGAATACCACACAATGTGTACTCACTCCCTTGTGGCTGCTGTGCTGCCCTCAAGTGCCCATCCAACTCAGGATTGGCCACGCTAGTATGCGGGCCATTAGAGGAGGTTAGGGACCGACGGGCACTCCTCCCTCGTTAGGAGGCCGTCCCTAGCTGGGCCTCTGCGGTCTTCCAGGCCCAGCATCTCAGGTCCTCCCACCGTTTCCTGCAGTGGGTGCTCCTCCGGCTATGAACCTCCAGGGTCCGCACGTCCTTGGCAATGGCACACCACAACCCTTTCTTCTGATGGGCGCTGACCTGCATAGGGAACACAGACGAATGGACGCCATGATTTCAACACTCCATTCTGTAACAGAAATGGCTTACATACTGCATAGATCCCCACATTAAGACCACACATGACCCATACTTCTGCATATACATTGCATGCAGCAAAAATACACTCCTCAAATTACACACTGCCAGCACACACAGACATCTTCATACACCCATGTCGCATCCAACGTACCCATAAGATTCTCACTTGTTGGTCTGGAGGCGCATACAACTGTCCATACAAGGGTAGGGCCCCATCCACAAGCTTCTCCAACTCCTCCGATGTGAAGGCTGGAGCCCTTTTGTAGGAAGTTGGCTCTGTATGTACTATTTCAAAGTAAGAAATAGCATGCACAGAGTCCAAGGGTTCTCCTTAGAGGTAAGATAGTGGCAAAAAGAGATAATTCTAATGCTCTATTTTGTGGTAGTGTAGTCGAGCAGTAGGCTTTTCAGAGGGTAGTGTTAAGCATTTGTTGTATACACACAAGCAATAAATGAGGAACACACACTCAAAGACAATTCCAGGCCAATAGGTGTTTTTTATATAGAAAAATATATTTTTTTAGTTTATTTTAAGAACCACAGGTTCAAGATTTACAAACAATACTTTAAATGAAAGATATGGGGGGTGTGGCCAAGATGGCGGCGTGAGTGGACGCGTTCGTCCGAGCTCTGCCGCCCGGGCCCCAGAATTTAGCAGCGCGTCCCCGGAGGCTGACGGCCTGGGGCACCCAGAGCTGGCAGCGGGTGCCGCGGAGCGGTGGGGCACCCTGAGAAGCCCGGGAGGCCTGCGGTGGGCCTGGGCCTGAGGCCGGTGCGTGCGGCGCGCGGGACCCTGTACCGCGAGGTCGTCCCGGATTCGGCGCTCCCCAGGCCATGAGAGACGTGGCAGCAGGAGCCCCGGGCGGGGACGGTGAGGCCGTGGCGGGGTGAGGGTCGCTCCGGGGGCCCGGAGCGGAGAGGAGTGCCAAGGGCCCCAGCAGGCGGACCCGCCCACTGAGTTCGGCTCCCCCGCCCTGGTAGTTGAGGGGGAGCGGTGGTGTAGCTGGTCGCCCCGTTCCTGAGGCAGAGCGGCACACGGAACTGGGCCACCGATCGGCAGTGCAGTCGGCCCGCGGCGGCCTATCTGGCGGTGCAACAAGGAATATCGCAGCGTGACCTGAAGGGCAAGTGGTGGTTGGTGGCACACGAGGCCTGGAGTGAACTGGCCGCCACAGGAGTCGGTGAAGAGGCCCTGGTCTGGCGGTAGAGCGTGCAAGGCGGCAGGCAGGTGGGATGGCCGCCTCCAAGTCCAAGCGGGAGCGCTCAGTAAGAGAAATGCTTACTGGAACACGACAGGTGCCAGGTGGCGCGGCTGAGGGGCTGCCGGCGGAGAAGTTCCCCGAGACACGTGGGGAGGTGGCAGTGGATGAGGAGTCCCCGGTCACGAAGGGCTTCCTTACCTCCTTGTTCGACTTGCTCCGAAACGATATACAGGAACTTCGAAGGGACGTATCTCAGGAGGTGAGAGAGTTGCGAGGGGAGGTCAAGTCCTTGGGTGAGCGAGTGGCACAGATGGAGGATGGCGAGATCTCCCGTGGCGAGGAAGTGGCGGGCCTGCAACAGGAGGTTGTACTCCTGCTGGAGCAACAGGACCTCCTACAGATAACGGTGGAGGACTTGGAAAATCGCTCAAGGAGGCATAATATCCAAATTAGAGGGGTGCCGGCTGGGGCGGAGAAGGAGGACATTGGAGACTTCGTGGTGGAGCTGTTTCGCTCATTGCTGGGACTGGAGGAGACCCGGGAGATTACGTTAGATAGAGTCCACCGTGTGGGCCGCCCGGGTGGAGCTGAAGACAGGCCACCAGATATTTTAGCCTGCGTTCAGAGTTATGGGCTTAAAGAAAGCATTCTGCAGCGGGCTCGCAATCTTCCACAGGTCCGTTTTAGAGGGCATGTGCTTCAACTATTTCAGGACCTCTCGGCCCGGACCTTGCAGTGGCGGCGAGAATTCAAGCCCATTACTGAGCACTTGCGAGCCCATGATGTGACTTACTCGTGGGGACACCCATTCCGCCTTGCCTTCCGCTGGGAGGATCAGCTCCGACAGGTGAGGACTGTATCGGAGGCGAAGTGGATCTTGCGCCTGGAGGGCGAGGACCAGGACCCGGGTGCTAAGAGGGGCTCGGCTGGCGGCAATCGCCTGTGCTGGTGACGGAAAGAGAGGAGGCGGAAGCAGCAGCCCCCCACGGCGCTGGAGCAAATGTCGGAACGGGAGGCGGTATTGAGCAGCGTGGCCGCTGGGACTAATGCTTGAGGGAGCACTGCTCGTGGAAAGCTGACCTGCCGGGGGTCGCACCGATTTAGGCCTTTCTGGCCGATCAAGAGGGGTCTGGGTGGCGGGGCTGGTGGACCTGACTTCACGAACTTGAGAGGCTCTACAGCCCTATTGGGACTTATCCTCGACGGAGATGTGTGTGCGAGGACTTTGTTGTTATGCGCACCTGTTGTGCGTACTGGTTGTGTGTTGCAGTGTTTTCTTGCGATATTGGTTATTGGATGGAGTAGTGGTGTGGCCCTGTTACCCGGAGTGGCTGATGGTCTGTCCTAGGATGTGGTTCCCCCACAGGCCCCCTCCCTTCCTGACTGCTTTTCTCCTCTTGATGCATGAGTGTTAAATGTATAAGCTTGAATGTTCGTGGGCTCAACAGTCCGACCAAGAGGTTGGCGATCTTATCGGCCCTTGAGAAGTCGGGGAGCCATATTTGTTTGCTACAGGAGACACACTTAGTGCAGAGGGACACGTTTCACATGCGCTCCAAGTGGTTCCCTAGGCAGTTCTTGTCATCAGCCTCCACGAAACACGCTGGGGTCGCGATACTGCTTTCGAGGTCTTTACCCGAGGAAGTGGTGGGGAAAATTCATGAGGTACAGGGAAGGTTTCTCGCGGTTCGAATAAGGGTGGGGGCCTTTTTCTTTACTATAGCTTCTCTATATGCTCCTAATACTCAGCAAGAAGCCTTTCTGAGACAGGCTGTCTCCCCGATGTTGCATTCGCCGGATGGCGCCATTTTGATAGGAGGCGATTTTACCTTAGTAATGGATAACAATCTGGATCGCTCTGGTCACCGGTATGGGCAGGCGGGGGCGTTGACAGTGGCAGGTCGCCAGTGGCTGGCGGAGTGTGGTCTGGAAGACGTGTGGAGAAGGGCATACCCTACGCTCAGGGATTATTCCTTTTTCTCCGCGGCAACCAAGACGTATGCACGGCTTGACTTCTTCCTGGCATCACAGGAGCTCCTCTCCCGGGTTAGGGAGACTACGATTGAGCCTAGGGCCTTGACTGACCACGCCCCTATCACTGTAGTGCTTACTTTGCATCAGAGACGGGTGGGTGCCTCAGGCTGGCACTTCAGGGACTCGTTGCTTCAGACTGGGGCAACGGTGGAGTGGATCCAACGTGCAATTACGGATTACCTTAGTTTTAAGGACGACGGCAACACTTGCATGGGAACTCTGTGGGAGGCCTTGAAGGCGGTGGTGAGAGGGGAGGTGATATCGCTGTCCGCTAGGGACAACAAAGCAAGGAGGGAGATCAGGGAGGAGCTGGAACAGAGAGTGGCGGCTCTGGAGCGCTCACATAAATCTACAGGGGCGCCCAGAATCTGGCGGGAGTTGGAGAAGGTGAGGCAGCAGCTGAAAAGGCTAGATTGGGATAGGGCGGAATACGCGATTGCGCGTCTTAAGCACAAGTATTACAACGGGAGCAACAGATGCGGAAAGCTTCTAGCACACCGGTTATGTGCGCAGCGTCGACGATAAAGCTAGTTCGTTCCCCTTCAAGTGTGGAAGCGCGAACGAGCGATCAAATTGCAGAGGCATTTGCGGAGTTTTATCGAGGGTTGTATGAGGCAGATGAACGGAGTAATGTGGCTCCGGATATATTTCTGGAGGATATTGCAATTACTCCTCTTGGTGAGAGGGAGGCATCTTCTTTGGACCAACCTGTAAGAGCAGAAGAGGTCATATCAGCAATCTCATGCCTGCAGGTGGGGAAGTCCCCTGGACCAGATGGTTTTAAGGCACTTTTCTATAAGACCTTCTGTATGGAACTGGTGCCACTTTTGGTCCGGCTCTTCAACTCCTTCCGAATGTCGGGAGCGCTAACGTCCAGTATGTTGGATGCCACCATTGCAGTCATACATAAGCCCGGGAAGGACCCAGAGGAGTGTGCGTCCTATAGGCCGATCTCGCTTTTGAAAATAGATGCTAAACTATTCACAGGAATACTTGCCCACCGCTTGAATTATTATATGCCAGGCCTTATTGACCCAGATCAGGCAGGTTTTATCCCGCACAGGCAGTGTAGTGATAACACGAAGCGGCTGCTTCATCTGCTAGATAAAACAGACCGTTCCAGCCGGGAGGCAGGCTTCCACTCTATCGACGCGGAGAAGGCGTTTGATAGGGTTCATTGGCCATATCTTTTTAAGGTGCTGGAGCACCTCGGGTTGGGCCCGGGTTTCATGACGTGGATGCGCTGTATTTATCACTCCCCTAGAGCTGCGGTCCGTGTTAATGGTACGCTTTCGTTGCCGTTCTCTATCAGACGTGGGACCCGGCAAGGGTGCCCGCTCTCTCCTCTTTTGTTAGCGCTCTACATGGAGCCTCTGGCGCAGCGTTTGAGAGACAGCCCTCTGATCACTGGCATGAAGTTCGGAGGCGATACTCATCTTATCACTTTGTATGCAGACGACGTGATCCTTACGCTGTCAGAACCCGCGACCTCGCTGCCTGCGCTTATGGGGATTCTTGATGAGTTTGGCCGGGTCTCGGGATTCCGGGTGAACATGCAAAAATCGCAGGCCCTTAGTCGATTTATCAGCGTGGAGCATGAGGAGGTTCTGAGGGCCCGGTATCCCTTTATATGGTCGTCCTCGCGACTTTCCTACTTAGGGATTGACCTGGCGCCTTCTGCTGCAAAGACGGCAAGCTTGAATTATATGAAGCTGGTTCGAGAGGTACAGCGTGATTAGAGACCTGGGGGAGGCTTAAGCTGTCCTGGCTGGATAGAGTGGCGGCAGTGAAGATGACTATCTTGCTGCATGTACTGTATGTGTTCCAGGCGCTTCCCCTGACTCCTCCGCCTCGGACGGTTGCAACTCTTCAAGCGGCGGTTCTGAGATTTGTCTGGGAGGGCCAACCGGCGCGCCTCCCGCGACGGGTTTTGTATCACCCGAAGGGGGAGGGAGGCTTGGCGATTCCCTGCCTCTTGCGATATTTCCAGGCAACGCAGTTGCGTTTTCTTTTAGAGTGGAGTCGCCCGCTTACTGAGAAACACTGGTGCTTTATGGACCAGGCGGTGGCGGGCTCCCATATATGGAAGGAGCCCTGGCTCCGCCGGCGGCATAGGGCGGGAGGACTTTACTCCTCCCCGGTCACGGGAGCAACGTTACGTGGATGCGGTGGCCGGTCGGTTGGGGCTGACGTCGTTCCCATCCCCGATGACCCCCATAGGTGCGAATCTGGATTTCGGGCCGGGGTTACATGTGGAAGCGCTACAGCGCTGGCATGACGGTGGTTGTAAAAGGGTGGGGAGCCTTTTTGATGAGCAAGGAGTGATCTCTTTCGACCAGATGAGAGAGACATACGGCTTGACAGAGGCGGATAGGATGATGTATTATCAGATACGGCACTGGGCCCTACTGCCGGCTAATAGAGCATTAATAGATAGGCCGTTAACGCGTTTGAGAAATGGCTCCTGCTGAAAAAGGATGATAAACGAGTAATCTCAGAGCTTTATAGGCTACTGCAGGGAGAGGTGCGCCCACCTAGGTCTAAGAGACAGTTGCGATGGGAGGTGGAGCTGGAAAGGGAGCTTTCTGACGAAGAGTGGGACAGTGTCTTCTATAGGATATATCATACGGCCTATAATGCGGCAGGCACGGAAACAGCATATAAGGTAGCCTCCTACTGGTACTACACCCCAGCGAGGATACACACATGGGATCCCGCCAAGTCTTGTCTCTGTTGGAGAGGGTGTGGGGGCAGGGGCACACTTGTACACCTTCTCTGGCATTGCCCCAAGCTCCATAGATATTGGGAGAACATTATAGATGTTATTGATGCAGCGTTTAGTACCAAGATCCCTAGATTTCCATTGTATATCTTGCTGGGTTTGCCCAATCCGCTCACCTTTCCTCTGAGATCGTTAAAAGGGTGGCAAATGGCTCTGGCTCTCAATGCGGCGCTGCAGCTGATCTTAGTGTTGTGGGGCACGGACAGGGTACCAACACACGTGTCATGGCTGCAGAAGCTGTGGTTTATTTTGGCAATGGAGAAGCTCACTTTGGCCTCTCAGCAGCGGGTGGGAGATCTGAGTGACTTATGGAGACCGTTCTTGCAGATTTTATCTACAGAGTTCACTGAACTGACTTGTCCGGCGTATCTGAGAGTGCTGGGGTTGATATGAACCACTGGGACGGGATCTACTAGAGTGCTTTTTTGGGAGAACAAGGGCTAAGCGGGGAGGTGGGACGGGGATGAAGAGATTGAAGGATGACGAGGCATACCAAGGGATGAAATGTTGGTGTTATGTGTTTGATTCACTGTGTTTGGAGTTTACTTACCAGGGCTGCAGTTTTCTTCGAGTCACTCACCTATGCTGGGGTCATGAGGGGGAGGGGAGGACGAGGCCCCCTCTGTTATGAACGCGCGGGTGATATTCCTTATGGGCTGCTTTGAGGCCCTTGAATAAGAAATGCTGAATAAGAAATGCTGCGGTGTTTTCACCATATCGCGATGCTTTGCATTTTCTATGCTGGTATGTTGAAACAATAAACAGATTTGATCCATAAATGAAAGGTATTTCACTCAGGTATCTTAGGAACTTTGAATCATCACAATAGGACGTACAGTTTTGGCAAAAATGGCAATAAGCTATTTTAAAATTGGACACAGTGCAAAATTCAACAGTTCCTGGGGGAGGTAAGTATTTGTTAGTTTTTCAGGTAAGTAAAGCACTTACAGGGTTCAATGTTGGGTCCAAGGTAGCCCACCGTTGGGGGTTCAGGGCAACCCCAAAGTTACCACACCAGCAGCTCAGGGCCTGTCAGGTGCAGAGGTCAAAGTGGTGCCCAAAACTCGTAGGCTTCAATGGAGAAGGGGGTGCCCCGGTTCCAGTCTGCCAGCAGGTAAGTACCCGCGACTTCAGAGGGCAGACCAGGGGGGTTTTGTAGGGCACCGGGGGGGACACAAGTCAGCACAAAAAGTACACCCTCAGCGGCACAGGGGCGGCCGGGTGCAGAGTGCAAACAGGTGTCGGGTTTGCAATAGGTTTCAATGGGAGACCCAGGGGTCTCTTCAGCGATGTAGGCAGGCAAGGGGGGGGCTCCTCAGGGTAACCACCACCTGGGCAAGGCAGAGGGCCACCTGGGGGTCGCTCCTGCACTGGAGGTCGGATCCTTCAATTCCTGGGGGCTGCGGGTGCAGTGTGTTTCCCAGGCGTTGTTTCTTTGAAGCAGGCAGTCTCGGTCAGGGGGAGCCTCTGGATTCCCTCTGCAGGTGTCGCTGGGGGGGCTCAGGGGGGTCAACTCTGGCTACTCACAGGGTCGCAGTCACCGGGGAGTCCTCCCTGTACTGTTGGTTCTCCGCAGGTCGAGCCGGGGGCGTCGGGTGCAGAGTGGAAAGTCTCACGCTTCCGGCAGGAAACGTGTGGTCTTTAAAAGTTGCTTCTTTGTTGCAAAGTTGCAGTCTTTGTGGAACAGGGCCGCTGTCCTCGGGAGTTCTTGGTCCTTTTAGATGCAGGGTAGTCCTCTGAGGCTTCAGAGGTCGCTGGACCCTGGGGGACGCGTCGCTGTTGCAGTTTTTCTTGAAGTGGGGAGACAGGCCGGTAGGGCCGGGGCCAAAGCAGTTGGTGTCTCCGTCTTCTCTGCAGGGCTTCAGGTCAGCAGTCCTTCTTCGTCTTCAGGTTGCAGGAATCTAGTTTCCTAGGTTCTCTGGAGCCCCTAAATACTGAATTTAGGGGTGTGTTTAGGTCTGGGAGGGCAGCAGCCAATGGCTACTGTCCTTGAGGGTGGCTACACCCTCTTTGTGCCCCCTCCCTGAGGGGAGGGGGGCACATCCCTATTCCTATTGGGGGAATCCTCCAAAATCAAGATGGAGGATTTCTAAAGGCAGGGTTCACCTCAGCTCAGGACACCTTAGGGGCTGTCCTGACTGGTGGGTGACTCCTTGTTTTTCTCATTATCTCCCCTGGACTTGCCACCAAAAGTGGGGGCTGTGTCCAGGGGGCGGGCATCTCCACTAGCTGGAGTGCCCTGGGGCATTGGAACACGAAGCCTGAGCCTTTGAGGCTCACTGCTAGGTGTTACAGTTTCTGCAGGGGGGAGGTGTGAAGCACCTCCACCCAGAGCAGGCTTTTGTTTCTGTCCTCACGGAGCCCAAAGGCCCTCACCACATGGGGTCAGAAACTCGTCTCTCAGCAGCAGGCTGGCCCAGACCAGTCAGTCCTGCACTGAACAAGTGGGTAAAATACAGGGGGCATCTCTAAGATTCCGTCTGTGTGTATTTTTTAATAAATCCAACACTGGCATCAGTGTGGTTTTTTTTATTCTGAGAAGTTTGATACCAAACTTCCCAGTATTCAGTGTAGCCATTATGGAGCTGTGGAGTTCGTTTTTGACAAACTCCCAGACCATATACTTAATATGGCCACAACTGTACTTACAATGTCTAAGAATAGACTTAGACACTGTAGGGGCATATTGCTCATGCAGCTATGCCCTCACCTGTGGTATAGTGCACCCTGCTTTAGGGCTGTAAGGCCAGCTAGAGGGGTGACTTACCTATGCCACAGGCAGTATTTTGTGTGCATGGCATCCTGAGGGGGATGCCTATGTCGACTTTGCCTTTTTCTCCCCACCAATATACACATTCTGCAATGGCAGTGTGCATGTGTTAGGTGAGGGGTCCCTTAGGGTGGCACAACATATGCTGCAGCCCTTAGGGACCTTCCCTGGTCACAGGGCCCTTGGTACCACTGGTACCTTTTACAAGGGACTTATCTGTGTGCCAGGGGTGTGCCAATTGTGGAAACAATGGTACATTTGAGGTGAAAGAACACTGGTGCTGGGGCCTGGTTAGCAGGGTCCCAGCACACTTCTGAGTCAAGTCAGTATCAGCATCAGTATCAGGCAAAAAGTGGGGGGTAACTGCAACAGGGAGACATTTCCTTACACCTTTCCTCTGTTGCACGGGACATCGGGGGTTCCAGACAAAGGACACAGCAGCACACGCAGTGGAGGTGTTGATCTGCAGAGAGTCAGGAATCAAGTGAAGTAGGACAGAGGAAATGGCAGTCACGTCTGCGGCTGTGAACACCGTCACCGCTGGCGTTGATCATCATTGGTTCCTGTGCTCCATATACCTCCATGTTACCCAATAAGGAGTTGCACAGCGGTGCAGTCCACCTTCAACGAGCGCCAGCGGAGTGAGGTCACTTCCACCTGTCCCTGCATACAGGATAAGCGGTTGTCGATTCCTAATGCTGGTACTCATGGCGGACATTTTAATGTGCGTCATAGGTACCGATGGTACACACCAAGACAATTCCAGTCTGTTACATAAGTACGTGCTCTGTATACTGGTATATTGTGTGTCCATACTTCCTGTAGTCACCCATAACTCATGTTTGGTTTAATTAGATACCTACCACTGCGGAGGAGGAGGCAAGCACCCGTGTACAGACCTCTAGTGGACTTGGCTACACTGGAGGAACGGCACATCATTGTCACCTATCTTCTGGACAGGGCCACAATTACTGAGCTGTGTCAACAATTGGAGCCAGATCTGATTACTGCTACCTGTAGCACAACAGCAATACCCCCTGCAGTACATGTACTGTCAGTGCTCCACTTCCTGGCACGTGGTTCCTTCCAGGTGACTGTG
The DNA here is from genome assembly GCF_031143425.1 of Pleurodeles waltl. Taxonomy (NCBI): domain Eukaryota; kingdom Metazoa; phylum Chordata; class Amphibia; order Caudata; family Salamandridae; genus Pleurodeles; species Pleurodeles waltl. Next base: position 1,897,068,340 of record NC_090440.1, read on the forward strand.
GGCTTGGCTGAAGGAATATCACAGCCAATGTTTTCAATTGTGCTTGGAAGAGTTTTTGCTGCCTTGCTAAAAGACAAGAGCAGCTACATCTCATTCCCCCAGAGTGAATATTTGCCCACTGTGAAGGCTGGATTCCATGCCATGGGACACATACCATATGTGACTGGGGCCATTGATGGGACCCATATTGCCTTGGTCCGTCCCAGGACAATGGGGCAGGTCTACAAGAATAGGAAGAGTTATCACTCTGTAAATGTCCATATGGTGTGCCTTACTGATCAATACATCTCCCATGTCACTGCCAAGTTTCCTGGATCTGTGCATGATGCCTATGTGTTGAGGGATAGCAGTGTCCCACAGGTGATGGCACGACTACAGAGGGAGAGAGTGTGGCTCATAGGTGAGCTTGAGTCTTTACCCAATGTGTGCCACTGTATGCCACCTGAAGTTGTACTCTGTGCCATTGTACATGAGTAATGTGTGGCCCTCATTACTTCCAGGTGACTCCCGCTAGCCAAACCTGTACTGGCTGTTAACACCAGTGAGGAATCCAAGGACAGTGGCAGAAACTCGGTACAATGAAGCACATGGTTATTGATCGTACATTTGGGCTACTGAAAGCCAGGTTCTGATGCCTCCATGTAACTGGTGGATCCCTATTCTACACCCTTAAGAAGGTCTGCCAGATAGTGGTGGCTTGCTGCATGTTGCACAATTTGGCCTTCAGACGCCATGTGCCCTACCTGCAGGAGGAGGGGGAGACAATGCACCTGTGGCAACAGAGGCCACTGAAGACAGTGATAAGGATGAGAAGGAGGAGGATGTGGACAACAGGACTAATATGATACATCAGTACTTCCACTGACACTCAGGTAAGACTTTACTACTGTTCATACCTACATTATAGTTAAGAGCTATGTGGCTGCTGTGTTGTGCCAAGCACTACATTTACTTCTCACTTGACTGTCACTTATGCTTTACCTTTTTCCAGATGTTGGTGTGGTCACAAGTATGTACTGATGTGATGACTAAGGACTGCTTACACACATTTGTTCGATGGGTTCACACATTACAGGACATTTGCACAGGATAATGCAGTTTAAGACATTGCATATTGTTGTATGATAAAGCACCGAAACTTCAGTTGTGTTCAAGGGTGTTTATTGAAGTGACAAAAAGGATGGGATAGTGCAATAGAGTGGGGTGATGGTGGAGAAAACTTCAGTGTAGTGGCCCATTTGGTTTGTTGCACAGGTCAAGTATCCATGGGGCCATAGGAAAAGGAGCAATGGCAGTCCAAAGTGAAAAAGGTGTCTCAGTGGCACACAAGGGAGACATTCAGGAGGGGCTCATTTCCTGGTGGTGATTTGGGTCTTGGCAACAGTCTCTGGTGTCTGTCTGGGTTGCAGGGATCGTTTGTGGGGTGGTTCACCTTCTGCAGGGGGAGGGGTGCTGGTGCCCTGTGATTGATGTGGCAGGTCCTCCAGTCGACTAGCTGCAGCAGATGTTGTTGGCTGGGGTGTAGACTGGCTAGTGGAAGGGGCCCGTTGGTGTGCTGTGTACTCACGCATCATGTTGGCCATGTCACCCAGCACCCCTGCAATGGTCGCCATGTTGGCACTTAAGGCCTGCAACTGCTGCACGACCTCCTGGTGTTGTACCCCCTGCAGCCACTGGTTCTACTGCAAGATGGTAATCACCTGGCCCATCCTGTCCTGGGATTGTTGGTAGGCCCCCAGGACATGTGTGAGTGCCTCCTGGGCAGTCGGTTCCCTGGTGTGGGCCTCCCCCTGGTGTACAGCTAATCTCCCACTGGCCCTGGCCCCCTGTGCCTGGGTCCCCTGAATGGTGTGCTCGTTCCCACTTCCACCAGGGCCTCCATCATCTTGCCTGTGTGGTGTTGACTCGGGTCCCTGTACAGGTGGGCACACAATTGATCGATGTGTCCTGGGGACAGAGGTTTGGGGACGTTGGATGGCTGCTGTGGTGTTGGAGTCGGATGGGGGGGTCCCTGTGGTGGACTGGGTGTGGGAAGCCGACTGACCAGTGGTGCCAGATGGGCCAGGGAGATCATCCAGATCGGGACATCCAGAATTGCTGTCATCGCTGAGGGCATCTTCTGGTTGGGGATTGGGTTGCTGTGTCACAAACTCGCCACTGACATTTCTTGGGATACCTGTGGACATGTAAAAGATTTGTTACAGTCATTGTCTGTCACATATTCAGCAATTCTGGCTTTGCCTATGAGTGGTGACCTCCCACCTTTGGTTTGTGTATGTTGGTGGATTGTGGGACTGGTAGTACTACATGCTGCCCATGCATTATTGTTGTGTGTGCATGCGGAGCTGGGAAGGGTGTGCTTGCAGTGGGTGGGGCATGCAGGGGTACACAATTGAGGGTGGTTATGGGGTGGTTCACTGTATGGGATGGAGTGGGGTGAAGGGAGTTAGGGTGAGGGGGGGACATGCCATGCAGGTATCAGTGTGGGTGAGTAGAGATGGTGACTTACCAGTGTCCAGCCCTCCAGTGACTCTAGTGAGGTCCTAAGGATGCAGGATTGCCAAGACTTCTCCTCCCATGCTGTCAACTGTGGGGGAGGAGGTTGCAGTCCACTGTCAGTCTTCATGATGGCAACTTGGTGCCTGAAGGCCACTGCATGCACCTTCCCCGTAAGTTGTTCCACCTCTTGCGAATGTCATCCCTTGTGCATGATATGTTCCCACAGAGTTCATCCTGTCCACGATCCTCTGCCATAGCTCCATGTTCCTGGCAATGGATATCTGCTGGACCTGTGCACCGAACAGCTGTGGCTCTACCCTGACGATTTCCTCCACCATCACCCGCAACTCCTCATCTGTGAAAAGAGGATTCTTCGGTGGGGACATGCCTATTATGTGGTGGGTGTAGTGTGTGTGTTGTGCAGAGTGTGATAGGTGCTGGGGTATGGTTTGGGGTGTGTGTGATACGTGAAAGGTGAATAGGTGGCTGTGGTTTGTGTGTGCAGTTCTTGTATTATCTTTGCTGGCAAGGTGTAGTTAGTTTTTCGTATTTTCAAAGGATTGTGGGTTGTGTGGGGGTGTGTTTTATAGTGCTGTTGGTGGATGTGTACAGTGTGTGTGTATATGTATCAGGTGTGGGTTTTTCAATCTGGCCAGTGTTGGCATCTGTTAGTGTTGGGTGCCCAATTCTACAGCGGTGATGTGCACCACCAATGGATGACCGCAGTTGAGTGTCCGCTGTGGTGATTCGTGGTCCATAATTTGGAGGGCGGTGTGTTGCTGGCGTAGTGGGGAGGGGGGTTTGTCCGACAGTTTTTCGCCTCTGTTGGGTCTGGAAGAATTGTTGTTGTGGCTGGTTTCTGTCGGTTTCGTGTTTGTGTGTCATAATCTGGCAGGCAGATTTCTGCCTCCGCAGCGGTCTGTTGGCAACCGTCACCACTGCAGTCTTCGAAAGAGACCGCCAATGTCATAATGACCACCTATGTCTCCAGGTTGAAACTCCACCAGAGTGGCCTTCTGGTCATACCAGCGTTTCATAACCTCTTGACTGGCCTCGCGGTTGCTCTTGGCCTTCTTCCAGAAGCAGTGCATCTGGTTGTGGAGGGCCAACATGTAGCTCACCACATTCTGGAGAGGTTTACTGGGAGCTTTTTCCCACACCTCCCTGACAATGCTTAGGGCCTGCCTAACGGGGTGGTCATAGAGAAGTTCAAAGGGACTGAACCCTACCACCTTCCAGGGTATCTCTCTATAAGCAAAGAGAAGGCATGGTAAGAGAACGTCCTGTTTACACCTCATGGCCTCAGGCAGGCCTGTGATCATTTCCTTCAAGGTCTTGTTGAATCTCTCAATGAGACCATTGGATTGAGGGTGATAGGGTATGGTGGTTATCTGTAGGTTATACCACACGCATCCCACATAGACTTCATGTATGCAGGCATGAAGTTAGTGCCTCTGTCAGACACTATCTCTTTGGGGAACCCCACACGGGTAAAAATCCCCATCAAGGTTCTGGTTACGGGGGCGTGGCTAGCGAGCCAGGATGGCGGACGCGATCTGATTGCGGTCCGTGATTCATCCCCAGTTTATCCATCAGAATAACGGTACGGGGGCTGATGAGCACCACTCACCTTGCGCTCCGCTGGGCGGAACCTCCACTGCATCAGTGGCTCCGATTGCGGCAGTAAGAGACCCTGCGATCTCTGTTAAAGCTGTGCCATTGCGTGTGGGGCTACTGGCGGGAGCCTCCCTGGAGGAGGTGGGAGGTGCGTGGCCCGTGGCAGCAGCGGCGCTTGGGAGGACATCGGCTGCGGGGCTAGAGTGTATGCCTGGCCCGAGGGCGCCGATCCGCCTGTGATGCTTGCCGACCCCTGATGATTGGGAATGGACCTGGGGCCTGCTGCAAACCTACAAGCAAGATAGGTGCAGCGTGGCCCATCTCTTCATATCCTGGACGCCCTGCGGCTGCCTGCAGGTGCTGGCGTGATCCCGCCCCGCGGGCACCTGGAATAAGCGCCAGCTGGGGCGGCGCCGTGCTGGGCGGTGAGGCTGCTTGTGCTGCTGCGCCCCACTATATTTGATGCGCACGCAAGCGGGCCTGTCTAGCTTCTGTGCTCGTTGTTTCCGAGCCGACACTCGATCCTGCTGACTGCTGCGCCCTGAACGGAGGGGGCTTCTTGCCGACCCCCTGGTTGCCTATTATTGTTTTGTGGACCGGAGAGCGGATGATTTACTTCTATTGGGAAGCACTCAGCTATACTACGATTGACTGGTCAACTCGCCTGTCTCTTACTGGTCTGTATGTGCTTTGACTTATTTTGTGGCATGCACGAGATGGGAGTTGGTGCTGCTTGGGCTGCCGCGCCCTTCCCCTAAACAGTGCGTGCAAGCGGGCCCCTCCTGACCAAGTTTGCTGAGACTTGGCTTGTGCATATGGTGACACCCTGCAGCAGCACACACCTTGTCACAAGTATGGTGGGCGGAGGCCGCCTCCGCTCCGGAACTGGCATTAAATCCTCATCGGAAGCACTGCATCAGGACAGTCAAAAGCTAGATGCTGTGCTGGCAGTGGTGGAGTGCATAGGTGATTCTGTGGAGCAGGCCCATGCATCCCTGGAAGGCAAAATAGATAAGGTGACCAGCAATCTTACCTTGCTACATGCAGACCACCGCAAGTTTGCGGATAGGACATGCACACTCGAGGGCCAGCTTGGTGAGCTGGCACCCACAACGTCTCGACTGGAGTCTTTGCTGCAGGATGCTCTGACCCGTATAAGCGAACTGGAATACCGTGTTCAGGGCGCTGAGGGCCTCACCCGGAGGAACAACATTCGGGTCATTGGCCTTCTGGAAGCCGTGGAGGGCCGGGATGCGGTCGCCTACTCTGAGTCCTGGCTTCGAGGTCTGGTGGCGGAGGGATCCCTGACGCCTTTCTTCTCGGTGGAGCGTGCGCATAGGGTCCCTGTTAGATTGCGACCACTGAGGAACGGACTGCGTCTCTTTCTGTTCCTCTTGTTTCACTATGCAGACAGGGATATTATCCACTGGGCGGTCAGGTCATCACCCCCGATCCGAGTAGACAATGCCCAGGTCATGCTGTTTCCTGATTACACGCTGGCTGTACAAAGAGAACGCGCCTCATATCTGCCTTTAAAATGTAAGCTCCGGGCCCTTGACCTCACGTATTCTCCTTTATTCCCAGCCAGACTTCGCATAACAGCCGAGAACAAGTCTCACTTTTGTACTACACCAGAGCCGGCATGGGAGTGGCTGGAGTCTACTGGCCGTGTCAATGTACGAGATCCGGAGGCGGACCCATCAATAACGCAGGGTCGCCGCTCTCGCAGGAGACAAAACTGTAGAACTCGCACGGCCGCCCCGAGGAAGGCGAAACATATCCCTCATCTGGAGCAGATCATTCAGTAGCGTCGCTGTGCACTGCAGTCGGCAGCAGCTATTAATGTACTCCTGGTTGTTTCAGAGGCGGAAACTGAACTCTCTCAGTCTAATAGTGAGGAACCTTCTTCTCTCGAACACTCTTCTGAGATGGGATCCCCAGCACACCTGGAGGTGACACCCCGGACAGCGGACGATCTGCTCTAACGCCTCTATATTGATCTCCGCCTACTGATGGCATTCCAGGATGATATCCTTATGAGATTGTTCTCCCCTTAATTACTGCAGTCTCTATAATCGGGAATGTCTTCTGTACTGCCTACTCCATGATCTGACAGAGACTCTGACCACTACAAAGCAGTTCTTGACACACTTGGGCGCCGGTGAAGGCCCCCTGTGGGGCACTTCACACTCCTGTACCCCTCATGCATCTACTAGCCTCACTTCCATTGGTCCCCCCTTCATCCATGTTCTCCAGGGACCCTGCTCTGCTTTACGACCACCTCCAATTTACCTGGCCTACCCCACTCTCCTAATAGTGGAGACTTGTTGTACATACCTGTTTTGTTGACTTCATTTGGGCAGGCACCAGTTGTCCCTCTGCTCTAATGGTATTTTTTTTTGCTAGTTTTGGATTGGAGTCTGGACCTTCTTAGCCTACCGGTCTGCTGGAACCCAACTGTTCTTTATACAGCCTCTCATGTACGTGACACTCAGCTGTTTAGTTGCTATCGTTACCATGACCACCATGAACACATACTCCGCTCTTACATGGAATGTGCGTGGCATACACACACCTGCGCGGAGATATTACATATACTCCTATCTCAAAAGACACTCAATACACATAGCATTCTTGCAAGAAACACATCTAGCACAGCCTGAGGTGCCTCGCTTGCAACGGCGATGGAGGGAACAGCTCTACGACAGGTTACTCTTCTTATGCCAGAGGTGCCTTGTTTTGGATCAGGCCGGGCACCCCCTTTGTAGCAGAGGATCAAATTGTTGACTCGCAGGGGCGCTATGCCTCGGTGCGAGGGCGACTCGCAGGTCGAGCCCTGGTGTTGAGCTCCATATATGCACCGAACTCCGATCAGGCCTCCTTCCTCCGCTCTCTATCCAGTCAGCTATCCAGATGGAGTGGTTACCTTTGGTTATTGGGGGGGCCTTTAAAAGTGTGCTAGATCCTGACTTGGACCGATCCTTCCCTCCATTACCCACGGCGCCTACTGTGGTTGCTGCATGTGCGCTAAACGCCTGGATCCAGAATTGGTACCTACTAAACAGTTGCCACCGCAACGCTACCACCAGAGTCTATTCATACTGCTCCGCCCCACATCAATTACATGTTCGTCTTGATAGACTTCTATGCACACAAAATGTTTATCCTATAGTGTTGGACACTAATTATTTGGGTCACACTCACTCGGATCACAACCCACAGCTCATGCGACTGGGGTGGGATACCTCTCCCTCAAGTATTCCTAGCTGGAGGCTCCGGCCTGAGCTTCTGGAGGACGCAGCATTTAGAGCGTCTCTGGATGGGGCGATCCCCGAATACTTTGAACATAACACAGGCACGGCGTCCTCCGGTTTGATCGAGTGGGATGCATTTAAGGTCTTTGTTAGGGGCCACAGCATGGGTACGCACTGGAATCTGCGACGTTCTATTGAAGGTGCTGTCACACGAGTGGAACGGACTTTGCTGCACCTTGACCAAGATGCTGCTCAAAACCCTGCAGAGATGGCGCAGTTATCATCAGCCCAAGTTGAGCATATATCTCTTTTAGAGCGACTACGCTGCTTAAACTATGCGGCTCACTCGCTGCAGCACTCATGCCTCTGCTGATAAGTCGGGCAGGCTTTTAGCCTGGTTGACCAGGAGCGAGCAGGACCGGGGCCCGGTTGTGGAAATCTGCTCACTGACTGGGAGTGTGCTCCACACTTCCTCAGAGATCCATTCTGAGTTTACACGATACTATGACACACTCTACAATTCGGCTGCACCACTGAGCCAGCGGGCCTGTGAGGATTTCTTCTCGTCAATCACCCTGCCCTGCTTGAAGGATGCACAGCGAAGGCACTGGAGGAACCGCTGACGCTTCCCAAGACCCAGGGCAGTATTCATGAACTATCGGCGGGCAGAACTCCCTGTCCGGATGGCCTTCCGGTCGACTTCTACAAGACCTTCTCCGCAAACCTTGCGCCTCCCCTCCTCCGTTTGTACGAGGAATCTATACAGGGGGCGTCTCTGTTGGTATCGCAAAGAGAGGCGCTGCTGGTGTCGCTTCCTAAGCCAGGCAAAGACCCATCAGAACTTGGCTCCTACAGACCACTGCCGATGCTCAATACTGACTATAAAATACTGGCTAAGGCCCTGGCAACACGCTTGGCACCCATGGTCTCGGACCTGGTTCACACTGATCAAAATGGATTTGTACCCGCACGAGACACTTCTCACAATATCAGGTGCCTATTCTGAAATCATGCGATACTCGACACGTGACTGGCTGCTAGCGGGATGCCTGGTTCTTGATTTGGAAAAGGCCTTTGATTCACTGGAGTGGCCGTATCTTTTCAAAGCTTTACGGCGGTTTGGCCTTGGCCCACACTTCTTGCGAATGGTTAAGCTTCTATATACCAGCCCTACGGTTCGGGTCAAGATGGGTGGGAACATCTCGGACCCCGTGGAAGTACGCAGAGGCACGAGGCAGGGCTGCCCCCTTTCGCCGTTACTGTTCTCCTTTCCGATGGAGCCGTTGGCCGTGGAGCTGCGCAGTCGAGGCCTCCACTGGAGTATCGCGCTGGGTGACGGTTTACATACCGTTTCACTATATGCTGATGACCTCCTATTGTACTTCAGGGACATTACGAATATCCCTCCGGCAATTGGGATTATTCTACAGTGCTTTGCAGATCTTTCGGGCCTGCGTATCAATTGGGCGAAATCATGCCTTTTCCCCTTCGACCCGGACCTTCCGAATCCGAGGTTATGCCTTTCTGGTATCGAAGTCCCTTGGCAGCCACAGACGTTCAGATATTTAGGCATTCACATATATCATCAGAAGGAGGATTTATACAATGGAAATCTTGGAAGGGCAGCAGCCTCCTATCCGCTCCTAAATGACCTTCTGGCAATCGCTACCGCTTTCTGTTGCAGACCGAGTTGCCCTCCTGAAGATGATCGTATTACCGCGATTATTATACTATTTCTCCAATCTCCCATACTATACCCCAGTTAGTTCCTTTAGAGAACTGGAACCCAGATTGCGTGAGTTTATCTGGAATAAGGGACGCTGCAGAGTAACCTTGAAAAAACTCTACTTACCCCTGGAGCACGGTGGCCTTTCGGTGCCGAACCTGGAACATTATTATTTGGCCTCGCAGCTTCAGTGGGTGTCCCAATGGCAAGCGGGGCTTCATCTCCCAGACACGGTGACCACCTCCGAGCCCTGGCCACTTGCGCGACTTACGCACCTTTTCCATCCACGTACACACTCAGCGCCACCTGAGGAGCTTTTCCTTAATGTGGCACATCGTTGTTACCGCAGGTGCTTACAACTTACGAAGGGAACCGTCCCGTTCGCCCCGGCCCTGGTGCTGCTAGGTACACCTTGTGGCCCTGGAGTCACATCTAACATTGAGCTCCGGTTGTGGCACGCTGTAGAATTACATACGCTGGGCGACCTTTATAGCGATAACAAACTAACTCAGTTTTCTGCTTTGGTTGCTGACATGGGTCTCCCGGCAGGACAGTTCCTGTTATATAACTCGTTACTGAGGTCATTATCAAGCCAATGGGGGGGACCTAACGACCGCACCTCCAACTCATTTGCTAATACAATATATACAGGTTATGGGGCAAGGCAGACATTTGATTAGGTGGTTTACAGACGCGCTGCAAGGGAGAGGGACTCGGGCACTCCCTTTACAGATGTGCAATGGAAGTTGGTCCTGTCCAGCCACACAACTATCCCCCGCAACTCCAGATTCCGACTCATACAATTCTACATTATTCATAGGGCATATCTTACTCCGCCCCACATTAATAGATACTTCTGCCGCAATAATGTCCTGCACATGATGTGGTCTTGCCCCCTCTTACATAATTACTGGGGTGCTGTCATCGCTTGTTTATCGACATGCAAGTCGCGCTCACTATCACATACATGGGAAGCCTGCGTGTTAGGTCTGTTTCCTAGAAGTACGAACTGCAAGGCTACCACCCGATTCCTAGACCTCGGGCTTTCAACAGCCAAGCGGTTGATAACTCGGAGATGGAAGGCTGCCGAGGCACCAGCTGTATTGGCCTGGAAACACTCCTTTCTGACATGAGTGGAGGCTGAGGCAGTGGCGCTGAGATGAGAGGACGCACTCAGCCTACGTAAATATCCCCTCTTTGATGGCTGGGAAGTGATGCTGATATCTTTGCGTGCTCCGAAAGCGGTCTCTGACCTCATTGCAACAACTCAATAACTCACAGCAGCCCAGCGGTCATAGTTTTCTTACGATGTGCTGCAAGTGTCACAGGTGATTTGCTCATTTATTAAACTTTAAAACAAAGATTCAGATTGGTCCAGTAGTGGTGCTGCACATTTAGACACGAGTCAATCGCTACATGAGCGGATATTTTTGTAACCTACTCTGGAAACTCCTCACACACGGGGCATTGAATTGCTTGCAATGGGCTCCTAAATACATTAAACTTCTTTGTTGTTGTATGTTACTGTTTTGCTTTAATATTACCCTAAAATCTGTGCTTACATACTAGTACATAGCCATTTTCACTGTCATTTAGTGGAGCAACAGAGTGGTTGGATACTTTGAGGTTTATGTTTGAACACATGCGATCTACCGTTTACCACACAAGTCGTTAATGCTGAAACCTCCATGGATATTACCAGGTGTAACTTGTAATTCGCATGTTCTGGTAGCCAGCACGTTAGCTCCCCACACTCAATGTTGTCCACTATACCACCTATGAAGAATCTCATGAACCCTACAAAATATGTGGCTATTGAATTCCTCTGTTATAACTGATGTAATTACTGCAATATTATGTTTTGTTGCTATTAATAATAAACAATAAAAAGATTCATGGAAAAAAAATCAAGGTTCTGGTCACCACAGGTGTAGTCACCACCCTCAGAGGAATTGCCTCTTGGTAGCAGGTGGCATGGTCCACCAAGACCAGAATGAACCTGTTGTCTAGGGCTGTCTTGGGGTCCAATGGACCAATGACGTTGATGCCCACTCTTTCAAAGGGGTTGCAAACGATGGGAAGTGGGATCAGGGGAGCCTTCACCTTTTGCCCTGTCTTTCCACTCGCCTGGCAGGGTGGACAGGACCTGCAGAATGTATCTGAGGCTGTCCGCATTCAGGGCCAATAGAAGTGAGTGACAAGCCTGGCAAAGGTCTTGTCTTGCCCTAAATGTCATGCCAGGTGAATGTCATGAGCCAAACTCCGTAGGAAGGCCCAGTAATACTGAGGGACTGTCGCGTAGGCTCTCATTATTCTAATGAGACTACTGGATTTTGAGCGGCTGAATCGCCTGCGGTGTGGGAGACTGAGTCTGATTCACTACAGGTGACACCTGTCATCACTACAGGTGACACCTGTCACCCTAATCCGGGTTTTGCTCTGGCTAACTAGCAGTGCCTCATCTCTACCCCAGGGCAGGGATGATTGGGCAGCCGAGCACATGACATAACTGATTTCTCAGGGAAACCGTGGTCGCTCAGGTCTCATCCGTTTCTGTCAGTTACATTAGTCTCACATACACAATGACAAACAGAGGCAGTATATGTTTCAATAAGATTTTAATGAAGCGACTGCATCTTAGATAGCAAAGCGTGGGCTGCAATATAAAGGACGATACAGCATGACAAGATTAAAATTGTGACAAGGAGAGTAAAGCATAGAATTAACGGTACCATGTTGTCATTAAAATCAATAGACTAATTCCTACCTAGGCTATAATAGAGCACAGCGTGTTGAGCTCTAATTCTGCCCTTCAGATTCCCCTGGGAAGGCATCATCCATCACCCCATACCTGAGCAAAGGCCTGAAGTCTGCATAAGCAGCTGCAGCAAAGTGTTCAGCAATCAGCATTCAGTTGTGGTTCTCTGGCGGGAATCTCCCTCTAACGTGTAAGGGACAGGGAAGTGTTTTTATAATAAAACAGCTGATGATCTGAGAAAATGTCCCTACGTAAGGATGTGTGTTTTTCTGTGAATGTCAGAGACAAAACTTGTACCACGTTCATCGGCAACCTATCTAACTACAGCCTTGAAAGAAGCACAGAGTGAGCAAGAATGTCTTGTTTGAGAACGTAGTGCTGGCCTAGGCAAGAACAGCTAGATAGAGCGAAATAAAACAAGACCGCAGAAGTGGCTATTGTAAGAATAACAAAATGAAGCTGAATAAAATATTTCTAGGTTAAAGTGCACAGCGACAGGCCTACTATGCTAAAATAACTTGCATGGAGCTATAACTAAAATGGGTACACAACAGTACCACCAGCACACTGCTGCCCCAGTACCTGGAGCCTTAGGCTTACTATATAGGAGATCATTCTCCCAGTAAATTAGGTGATCCCCAAAGGTTTCACCTACTGCATGGGCTGATGCCTGTTGCCTCACGCCCTCAAGAGTGGGACACTCCTCCTGCACTTTGCGCAATTCCTCCCTGGTGGGCCCACCCTCAACTTGTTTGCCAGCAAACTCAGGTAGGTCACCTAGGGCGGCAATGTCCTCCCCGGTATGCTTAGGGGCCTCCTCCTCAAGTACCCATCAACCTCTACCGTGGAAACTTGTGGGACCACTTTCCTGCACCCCTTGCCCATCTCCTTGGCAGCTGTCTGGGCCATTCTTCCAGGCTGCAGATGCCTTTGACTTCCCTCCCGGCAGCCATGGACCATGTGGTCATATAGACCCACTCAGGCAATCCTAACATCTCCGAGTGAGACCTTAGCTCTACCTCCTTCTAGGCAGTGTTCTTAAGGTTATTACCTAATAGACAATCTACAGGCATGGCAGGCTACCTTCAGAGTACCAGATACCCCCCCTCAATCAAAGGGAACCAGAACCACCACTAGATGGCCCTCGCAGTAGTCAGTGACTATGACTAGGTGGAATGTGTTTGGTAGGACCTGCTCTGCTGACACCAGCTGACCGCCGACAGTAGTCATGCTGGCTCCTGTGTCACACAGAGCCTCCACCTGTTGCCCATTAATTAATGATGACCCACTGCCTATACGTGGACGTATTGGCAGGCATGTGGGCTTCTGGCACCATTTCTGCATCCCCCAGGGACACTAGGGTTACCTCTATCTGTTCCCCAAAACTAACTGAGACTACCTCTTCCCCGAGAACTACACTAGCCAACCCAGGTGTCTGCCCACCAGTGGGAGCTGTGCCCTCTTTGGACATTTGGAGTCGTCCTTAGAGTGACCATACTTGGAACACTGCACATTGGGGTACAAACCTCCCTATCTTATGGTCAGAGAACTCTTTCTTTTTAGAATCAGACTGGGACAGGTTACCACTATTCCCTTGAGAATTATTTTGGGGGCCTTTTAAGAACTCCTTATTTTAAGTTTTTCTCCTCCCTTTTTCTTCTGTTGGGAACCCTGACCACCTTTGTCCCCCCAGATACCTTTTTGGACACTCTGGTACTAGCCCAGAGGTCCACCTGCTCAGAAAGCTTCCTGGGATCAGTAAGCTTGCTGTCAACTAGGTGCTGGCGCAACTCTGTAAAGCAAATACCGAGCATATGCTCTCTCAGGATTAAATTGTACAACCCAACATAATCACTGACTTTACTGCCCCACACCCAGCCATTCAGTGCCTTAGTGGAAAAATCAATAAAGTCTACCCAGGATTGGTTGGGGATATTGTAAATGTCCCTGAATCTTTGGCAATACTTTTCAGGGGTCATCCTAAATTTGGCAATCAAAATGGCCTCCAAAGGGGCATACTTGGTCTGGTCCCCCACCTCTAGTGTAAGACGTGTGTCCCTCCCAAGTGTTGGCACATGTTTCCACAAGCCTGCCACCCCTCCCCCAAGTGCTCCTCAGGAACCCTATGTGCCCTCAGTGCAACTTCATAAGCAGAAATCCACTTACCAATGTCATCTCCCAGCACGTAACTTGGCACCAAATCCTTGGGCATACAAACCTTTTTGTCTCCAGCAGGTCCTGTAAGTATGCTGCCACCATCACTGCTGGACTCAGACTGCCTAGATTTGAGCTCCAGCTCTTTCAGACTCAGTTCATGAGCCAAGATAAGTTTCTTTTCAGCCAAGGCTCTTTCAGCCTCAGCATGTCTTGCTTCTCTCTCACCTTTCCTGTTTCTGCCTCCATGTTTAATCTTGCCAACTGCAGTCTGAATTCTCTCTCCTCCCTCCTTTCCTCTGCGGTCAGGCCGTGACTTAAGACACTGCTATCTGGTTTAGCAGGGGGCACACATCCAGGGGTGTCATCCCCCACTGCTGTTGGCAGCTCCTCGGGAGAGCCTTCCACTGCTCCCACAACCTATCATGCTCTTGTGGCCGGGCTTCTGTGTTGTGTGGCTGGAGTTGGTGCGGCGTCAGTCCCTTACAGTTTCTGAGAAAAGAGGTGTCAGTTACACGCTGTGAAGCAGGTGGAGGTTCCATCCGGATGCAGGGGGAGAGGATGCGTCGTCTGTGATGCGTCAAGATTGATCTTGGACATTGGATGGGTAGTGTACATGTAGCTATTGATGGCACTGCACAAACACAAGTCCTGTCCTCACAGCTGATCACCAATGTTACAAATGGGATCTCTAGTTGGCAGCGGTATACACCGTTGTCTAAATAGGGACCACAATCCTAGTCATGGTAAGTCACAACACAATCCAAATTATCTTGTGCCCACCCTCTGGTAGCTTGGCACTGAAGGCAATATGTAAAGTATTTTTGCAGAACTTATACCATAACACAGTGAAAACACCACAAAAAGACACCACACAGGGTTAGAAACATAAGAGAATATTTATCTGAATAAAATACTGTTGACATATGGAACATCCAGTATATACAAGCAAAGTTATGAATTTTTAAAGTAAAGATTAAATCCAACTAAAACGCCTAGAAACACAATAGCTTTGACTGGGGCTATCACAGCGTTATTGACGGAGTCATTTCCAACAATCTGACACCACCGGTGCCGGTCATGGAGTCACACGGACCTCCAGGTACAGTACCTTTTGAAAACGAAGAACAAGGACGTCGCACAGAGTCAGAAAGAGGTGTGGCTGGAGTTGGTGTGGCGTCAGTCCCTTACAGTTTCTGAGAAAAGAGGTGTCAGTTACAGGCTGTGAAACAGGTGGAGGTTCCATCCAGATGCAGGGGGAGAGGATGCGCCAGTTACTTGTGACTTGGCGGGGTCGCTGGTTCCGGTCCATCATGATGCAATGTGTCGACTTCGCAGTGTTGCGATGACCCCAAGTGACATCAGCGGAGTCAGGGCAATGTTGGACTTGCGTTGCAGGCCGCAGTCGTTGCGTGCAGTGAGGTAAACGGAGCAGGCTGCGACATTGCTCGCATCGCTGAAGTCTTTTCAGAGTCGGTGGAGTTGAGTACTAGCAAAAAGCTAGTACTTGAAGTCTTTGGTGTCTCTGAGACTTAAGAACAGGAGGCAAGCTCAATCCAAGCTCTTGGAGAGCACTTTTGGAGGAAGGCAGTGTGCTTCCAGCACAGTCAGGGGCCAGCAGGGCAGCAGGGCAACAGCAGGGCAGCAGTCCTTCTCAGCAAAGCAGTCCAGGGAGTCCTGTGGGCAACCAGGCAGGTCTTCTGACAGAGTTCAGGTGCAGGTCCAGAAGTGTCTGAGTTGGTGGGGTCAGAGACCCAGTTTATACACCCAAAAATGCCTTTAAATTACAGGAGACTTCAGAGAGTGATTTTGAAATGCACAAGTTCCTTTTTCAGCACAGTCCTGTCTGCCAGGTTCCAGTAGGGGGTTATCAGTGCTTTGTGTGCGATCAGGCCATTGGCCTCTGAAATGTAAGGGTCAGGCCCTCCACCCTTCCAGCCCAGGAAGACCCATTCAGTATGCAGATGAATGCAGATGTGACTAATTGTCCTGTGTTTGTGGTTGTCTGGGTGAAATGCACAAGGGAGCTGTCAACAAGCACAAACCAGATGTTAATTGGAGACAGGCTGTAAGGCACAAATGGTTTTAAGTGCAGAGAAATGCTCACTTTCTAAAAAGTGGCATTTCTAAAATGGTAATATAAAATCCAACCTCACCAATAAGCAGGATTTTCTATTACCATTCTGGCCATACTAAATATGACCTGGTTACCCCTTTCAAATCAGAATCTACCACTCAAAAAGTATATAAGGGCAGGCCTAATGCGAGTCTATGAAAGAAGCATGCCTCACAGTAGGGGAAAACTAATTTAAGAGTTTTCACTACCAGGACACATAAAACACATATGGACGTCTGCCATATTACAAGAGCAATATATCCTATGGCACTTGGACATGCCCTAACCAGTGGAGTAAACATTTTCAGGGCCAACCCTACCCACTTTGGGCATTTTCAAGTTGGTGAAAGCCTTCGGCCACACTAAATGTATGCCCTGAGGACTGTGGTTGTTTGTGGGGAGTGTGCAATGGTAATTCTAGTGTCTTCCCACGTCAAACACTAAAATTCAGTTTGAGGCAGACGATGACCCACAACAGTCCCGGAGACAGAAGTCTGGTAGGACAAAAGCAGAGTCTATCAGCAACCACACAATGGATCCACAAGAATTGTCCTGGCATCCTATCTCCCCCTTTGCAATCATGCGCCAGGTGTTATACACAATTTGTCAATAGGTACTATTTTGCCCATTTGGGGGGCAAAGTGGGAGGCAGGAGGTTAGTTGGGGTAATGTTTCTGATTTATCGTTCATGTTTGTTTTCCCCCTTTACACCTGCCCAGCACTGTGTTATTTTCTCCTCACATTGATCGCAGCTGCCTGACTATTGGCATTTTCCAGTTCCTCCTTACTCATAAATGTCATCGGTTAAATGCTTGACTTGGAATATTAGAGGGCTGAATGTTAGAATTATAGACGCAAAGATCGACATCTACTTGCATATCTACAAAGCCATAACATTTGTATGCTGCAGGAGCTACATCGATTGTAATCCACCCAGGCACACGTGAGGACGAGCTGGATAGCGGAACACCATGTGGCCTATTATTCCATGCACAGAAGGTGGTGTGCTGATATGCAGGGGCCTCCTATGGTGCACAAGTAGGGATCTCTGTGATAAGCAGGGTCGGTATGTCACACTTGCTGGCACATTACAGGGGCTTCCCTTCATCTTGGTCTCTTTGTACGGACCCAATACTGATGACCCGTTTTTATTCTGCTGAGGTCTGGTGACTAGCTGGATGAATGGGCCCAGAAGCGATACTTTGGGGCAGAGGCCTTAATGTAGTGCTCGACCTGAGCACAGAGAGGACAAGTGTGCCACAATGCCCCAATCGCCATGCACCCGCACAACTGTGCGTCATAATGACAGACAACGACCTCACTGATACTTAGCGCTCCTGCTACGCACATAGCACAGAGAGCACGTACATAACGTACATCATCCCATAACTCCTAGTCAATATCTCACTATTGGATTGTCACTAGAGATGTGCTCTCCTGGAACATGGATGTCCTGCACCTTCCATGCACACTGTCTGTCCATGCCTTGGTCCTGCTGGAGATGGCTCCTCCCAAATATATTTCATACGTGTTCTCTTGGCAGCTCCCCTGAGGCGTGCAGCGTGATCAGGTGTTCCAGAGCAAGGTGTGGTCGACCATTGTTGACTATTTTGAACACAACTTGAAGTCTGTTTCTTCTACTTTCATGTTATGGGAGGCTCTCATGGTGATAATCCAAAGGGGTCTGCATAGCGAAGCAGGCAGGGGTGCTCAGAGAGGAGATGGCATGATTAGAGGCAGAGAACCACACCCTAAAACTTCAATATATTGACTCCTGCAATGTAGCCACCTTGGCAGGGAGACAGACCTGGCAAGACTTGCTGGATTACTGCGCAAGCACTGGATGAGTGACTGTTGCTGAGCACTCAGATGACCAACACATTGCACACACTGATGTAGATTCTATACAGCACATTATGGTCTCCTTTTACTCAGACCTGTACTTCTCCTCCCAGCACCTCCCCCTGATCTTTCCTCCACCTGGACTCAGTGCCATTGCTTTGGCTAGAATGATGTCACTGATTATTCCCTAACAAACCATTTACAGTCAAGGAAATTGTCCATATCTTTGGGAGTCTTCCCAGGAACAACTCCCTGGCCCTGATGGCCTCACCCCTGCCTCTTAGAAGGGGAATACCCAACTACTACCCCCCAACTCTGAGGGAATATGTATGAGAACTCCATGTCCAGTGGACTGCTCCTCCCTACTGTTTGAGAGGCCTTTATAGTCACTGTAGGAAGTTGGCTCTGTATGTGCTATTTCAAAGTAAGGGATAGCATGCACAGAGTCCAAGGGTTCCCCTTAGAGGTAAAATAGTGGTAAAAATAGATAATACTAATGCTCTATTTTGTGGTAGTGTGGTCGAGCAGTAGGCTTATCCAAGGAGTAGTGTTAAGCATTTGTTGTACATACACATAGACAATAAATGAGGTACACACACTCAGAGACAAATCCAGCCAATAGGTTTTTATATAGAAAAATATCTTTTCTTAGTTTATTTTAAGAACCACAGGTTCAAATTCTACATGTAATATCTCATTCGAAAGGTATTGCAGGTAAGTACTTTAGGAACTTCAAATCATCAAAATTGCATGTATACTTTTCAAGTTGTTGACAAATAGCTGTTTTAAAAGTGGACACTTAGTGCAATTTTCACAGTTCCTAGGGGAGGTAAGTTTTGGTTAGTTTTACCAGGTAAGTAGGACACTTACAGGGTTCAGTTCTTGGTCCAAGGTAGCCCACCGTTGGGGGTTCAGAGCAACCCCAAAGTCACCACACCAGCAGCTCAGGGCCGGTCAGGTGCAGAGTTCAAAGTGGTGCCCAAAACACATAGGCTAGAATGGAGAGAAGGGGGTGCCCCGGTTCCGGTCTGCTTGCAGGTAAGTACCCGCGTCTTCGGAGGGCAGACCAGGGGGGTTTTGTAGGGCACCGGGGGGGACACCAGTCCACACAGAAATTTCACCCTCAGCGGCGCGGGGGCGGCCGGGTGCAGTGTAGAAACAAGCGTCGGGTTCGCAATGTTAGTCTATGAGAGATCTCGGGATCTCTTCAGCGCTGCAGGCAGGCAAGGGGGGGATTCCTCGGGGAAACCTCCACTTGGGCAAGGGAGAGGGACTCCTGGGGGTCACTTCTCCAGTGAAAGTCCGGTCCTTCAGGTCCTGGGGGCTGCGGGTGCAGGGTCTCTCCCAGGCGTCGGGACTTTAGGTTCAAAGAGTCGCGGTCAGGGGAAGCCTCGGGATTCCCTCTGCAGGCGGCGCGGTGGGGGCTCAGGGGGGACAGGTTTTGGTACTCACAGTATCAGAGTAGTCCTGGGGTCCCTCCTGAGGTGTCGGTTCTCCACCAGCCGAGTCGGGGTCGCCGGGTGCAGTGTTGCAAGTCTCACGCTTCTTGCGGGGAGCTTGCAGGGTTCTTTAAAGCTGCTGGAAACAAAGTTGCAGCTTTTCTTGGAGCAGGTCCGCTGTCCTCGGGAGTTTCTTGTCTTTTCGAAGCAGGGGCAGTCCTCAGAGGATGTCGAGGTCGCTGGTCCCTTTGGAAGGCGTCGCTGGAGCAGGATCTTTGGAAGGCAGGAGACAGGCCGGTGAGTTTCTGGAGCCAAGGCAGTTGTCGTCTTCTGGTCTTCCGCTGCAGGGGTTTTCAGCTGGGCAGTCCTTCTTCTTGTAGTTGCAGGAATCTAATTTTCTAGGGTTCAGGGTAGCCCTTAAATACTAAATTTAAGGGCGTGTTTAGGTCTGGGGGATTAGTAGCCAATGGCTACTAGCCCTGAGGGTGGGTACACCCTCTTTGTGCCTCCTCCCAAGGGGAGGGGGTCACATCCCTAATCCTATTGGGGGAATCCTCCATCTGCAAGATGGAGGATTTCTAAAAGTTAGAGTCACCTCAGCTCAGGACACCTTAGGGGCTGTCCTGACTGGCCAGTGACTCCTCCTTGTTATTCTCATTATTTTCTCCGGCCTTGCCGCCAAAAGTGGGGCCTGGCCGGAGGGGGCGGGCAACTCCACTAGCTGGAGTGTCCTGCTGGGTTGGCACAAAGGAGGTGAGCCTTTGAGGCTCACCGCCAGGTGTGACAATTCCTGCCTGGGAGAGGTGTTAGCATCTCCACCCAGTGCAGGCTTTGTTACTGGCCTCAGAGTGACAAAGGCACTCTCCCCATGGGGCCAGCAACATGTCTCGGTTTGTGGCAGGCTGCTAAAACTAGTCAGCCTACACAGATAGTCGGTTAAGTTTCAGGGGGCACCTCTAAGGTGCCCTCTGTGGTGTATTTTACAATAAAATGTACACTGGCATCAGTGTGCATTTATTGTGCTGAGAAGTTTGATACCAAACTTCCCAGTTTTCAGTGTAGCCATTATGGTGCTGTGGAGTTCGTGTTTGACAGACTCCCAGACCATATACTCTTATGGCTACCCTGCACTTACAATGTCTAAGGTTTTGTTTAGACACTGTAGGGGTACCATGCTCATGCACTGGTACCCTCACCTATGGTATAGTGCACCCTGCCTTAGGGCTGTAAGGCCTGCTAGAGGGGTGTCTTACCTATACTGCATAGGCAGTGAGAGGCTGGCATGGCACCCTGAGGGGAGTGCCATGTCGACTTACTCGTTTTGTCCTCACTAGCACACACAAGCTGGCAAGCAGGGTGTCTGTGCTGAGTGAGGGGTCTCCAGGGTGGCATAAGACATGCTGCAGCCCTTAGAGACCTTCCTTGGCATCAGGGCCCTTGGTACTAGAAGTACCAGTTACAAGGGACTTATCTGGATGCCAGGGTCTGCCAATTGTGGATACAAAAGTACAGGTTAGGGAAAGAACACTGGTGCTGGGGCCTGGTTAGCAGGCCTCAGCACACTTTCAATTGTAAACATAGCATCAGCAAAGGCAAAAAGTCAGGGGGCAACCATGCCAAGGAGGCATTTCCTTACACAACCCCCCCCAAACGAAAGAGGATGAGACTAACCTTTCCCAAGAGAGTCTTCATTTTCTAAGTGGAAGAACCTGGAAAGGCCATCTGCATTGGCATGGGCAGTCCCAGGTCTGTGTTCCACTATAAAGTCCATTCCCTGTAGGGAGATGGACCACCTCAACAGTTTAGGATTTTCACCTTTCATTTGCATCAGCCATTTGAGAGGTCTGTGGTCAGTTTGAACTAGGAAGTGAGTCCCAAAGAGGTATGGTCTCAGCTTCTTCAGGGACCAAACCACAGCAAAGGCCTCCCTCTCAATGGCACTCCAACGCTGCTCCCTGGGGAGTAACCTCCTGCTAATGAAAGCAACAGGCTGGTCAAGGCCATCATCATTTGTTTGGGACAAAACTGCCCCTATCCCATGTTCAGAGGCATCAGTCTGCACAATGAACTGCCTAGAATAATCTGGAGCTTTTAGAACTGGTGCTGAGCACATTGCCTGTTTCAGGGTGTCAAAGGCCTGTTGGCATTCCACAGTCCAGTTTACTTTCTTGGGCATTTTCTTGGAGGTGAGTTCAGTGAGGGCTGTCACAATGGATCCATATCCCTTCACAAACCTCCTGTAATACCCAGTCAAGCCAAGGAATGCCCTGACTTGAGTCTGGGTTTTTGGAGCTACCCAGTCCAGAATAGTCTGGATCTTGGGTTGGAGTGGCTGAACTTGGCCTCCACCTACAAGGTGGCCCAAGTAAACCACAGTTCCCTGCCCTATCTGGCATTTGGATGCCTTGATAGAGAGGCCTGCAGATTGCAGAGCCTTCAAAACCTTCCTCAGGTGGACCAGGTGATCCTGCCAGGTGGAGCTAAAGACAGCAATATCATCAAGATAAGCTGTGCTAAAGGACTCCAAGCCAGCAAGGACTTGATTCACCAACCTTTGGAAGGTGGCAGGGGCATTCTTTAAACCAAAGGGCATAACAGTAAACTGATAATGCCCATCAGGTGTGGAGAATGCTGTTTTCTCTTTTGCTCCAGGTGCCATTTTTATTTGCCAGTACCCTGCTGTCAAGTCAAAGGTACTTAGGAATTTGGCAGCACCTAATTTGTCTATGAGCTCATCAGCTCTTGGAATTGGATGAGCATCTGTCTTGGTGACAGAATTGAGCCCTCTGTAGTCCACACAAAACCTCATCTCTTTCTTTCCATCTTTGGTGTGAGGTTTGGGGACCAAGACCACTGGGCTAGCCCAGGGGCTGTCAGAGCGCTCAATCACTCCCAATTCCAGCATCTTGTGGACTTCCACCTTGATGCTTTCCTTAACATGGTCAGACTGTCTAAAGATTTTGTTCTTGACAGGCATGCTGTCTCCTGTGTCCACATCATGGGTACACAGGTGTGTCTGACCAGGGGTTAAGGAGAAGAGTTCAGGAAACTGTTGTAGGACTCTCCTACAATCAGCTTGCTGTTGGCCAGAGAGGGTGTCTGAGTAGATCACTCCATCTACTGTGCCATCTTTTGGGTCTGATGACAGAAGATCAGGGAGAGGTTCACTCTCTGCCTCCTGATCCTCATCTGTTACCATCAACAGATTCACATCAGCCCTGTCATGGAAGAGCTTAAGGCGGTTCACATGGATCACCCTCTTGGGGCTCCTGCTTGTGCCCAGGTCCACCAGGTAGGTGACCTGACTCTTCCTTTCTAGTACTGGGTAAGGGCCACTCCATTTGTCCTGGAGTGCCCTGGGAGCCACAGGCTCCAGAACCCAGACTTTCTGCCCTGGTTGGAACTCAACCAGTGCAGCCTTTTGGTCATACCAAAACTTCTGGAGCTGTTGGCTGGCCTCAAGGTTTTTGGTTGCCTTTTCCATGTACTCTGCCATTCTAGAGCGAAGGCCAAGTACATAGTCCACTATGTCCTGTTTAGGCTCATGGAGAGGTCTCTCCCAGCCTTCTTTAACAAGGGCAAGTGGTCCCCTTACAGGATGACCAAACAGAAGTTCAAAGGGTGAGAATCCTACTCCCTTCTGTGGCACCTCTCTGTAAGCGAAAAGCAGACATGGCAAGAGGACATCCCATCTCCTTTTGAGTTTTTCTGGGAGCCCCATGATCATGCCTTTTAATGTCTTGTTGAATCTCTCAACCAAGCCATTAGTTTGTGGATGGTATGGGGTAGTGAATTTATAAGTCACTCCACACTCATTCCACATGTGCTTTAGGTATGCTGACATGAAGTTGGTACCTCTGTCAGACACCACCTCCTTAGGGAAACCCACTCTGGTAAAGATACCAATGAGGGCCTTGGCTACTGCAGGGGCAGTAGTCGACCTAAGGGGAATAGCTTCAGGATACCTGGTAGCATGATCCACTACTACCAGGATATACATATTTCCTGAGGCTGTGGGAGGTTCCAGTGGACCAACTATGTCCACACCCACTCTTTCAAAGGGAACCCCCACCACTGGAAGTGGAATGAGGGGGGCCTTTGGATGTCCACCTGTCTTACCACTGGCTTGACAGGTGGGGCAGGAGAGGCAAAACTCCTTAACCATGGTGGACATATTGGGCCAGTAGAAGTGGTTGACTAACCTCTCCCACGTCTTGGTTTGTCCCAAATGTCCAGCAAGGGGAATGTCATGGGCCAATGTTAGGATGAACTCTCTGAACAGCTGAGGCACTACCACTCTCCTAGTGGCACCAGGTTTGGGGTCTCTGGCCTCAGTGTACAGGAGTCCATCTTCCCAATAGACCCTATGGGTTCCAGTTTTCTTGCCCTTGGACTCTTCAGCAGCTTGCTGCCTAAGGCCTTCAAGAGAGGGACAGGTTTCTTGTCCCTTACACAGCTCCTCCCTTGAGGGTCCCCCTGGGCCCAAGAGCTCAACCTGATAAGGTTCAAGCTCCAAAGGCTCAGTTCCCTCAGAGGGCAGAACTTCTTCCTGAGAAGAGAGGTTCCCTTTCTTTAGCTGTGTTGCAGTTGGTTTCCCAACTGACTTTCCTGTTCTCTTGGTAGGCTGGGCCATTTTTCCAGACTCCAGCTCTACTTTTTCACCCTGTGCCTTGCACTGTGCTCTTGTTTTCACACACACCAGTTCAGGGATACCCAGCATTGCTGCATGGGTTTTTAGTTCTACCTCAGCCCATGCTGAGGACTCCAGGTCATTTCCAAGCAGACAGTCCACTGGGATATTTGAGGAGACCACCACCTGTTTCAGGCCATTGACCCCTCCCCATTCTAAAGTAACCATTGCCATGGGATGTACTTTTCTCTGATTGTCAGCGTTGGTGACTGTGTAAGTTTTTCCAGTCAGGTATTGGCCAGGGGAAACCAGTTTCTCTGTCACCATGGTGACACTGGCACCTGTATCCCTCAGGCCCTCTATTCTAGTCCCATTAATTAAGAGTTGCTGTCTGTATTTTTGCATGTTAGGCGGCCAGACAGCTAGTGTGGCTAAATCCACCCCACCCTCAGAAACTAGAGTAGCTTCAGTGTGGACCCTGATTTGCTCGGGGCACACTGTTGATCCCACTTGGAGACTAGCCATACCAGTGTTACCTGGATGGGAGTTTGGAGTGGAACCTTTCTTGGGACAGGCCTTGTCTCCAGTTTGGTGTCCATGCTGTTTACAGCTATGACACCAGGCCTTTTTGGGATCAAAGTTTTTACCCTTGTACCCATTGTTTTGTGAAGAGGCTCTGGGCCCACCCTCCTGTGCAGGTTTTTGGGGGCCTGTAGAAGACTCTTTACTATTTTTAGTTTTGGTTGTCTCATCACCCTTCCCCTGGGGAGTCTTTGTGACCCCTTTCTTTTGGTCACCCCCTGTTGAAGTCTTGGACACCCTTGTCTTGACCCAATGGTCCGCCTTCTTTCCCAATTCTTGGGGAGAAATTGGTCCTAGGTCTACCAGATGCTGATGCAGTTTATCATTGAAACAATTACTTAACAGGTGTTCTTTCACAAATAAATTGTACAGCCCATCATAATTACTTACACCACTGCCTTGAATCCAACCATCTAGTGTTTTCACTGAGTAGTCTACAAAGTCAACCCAGGTCTGGCTCGAGGATTTTTGAGCCCCCCTGAATCTAATCCTATACTCCTCAGTGGAGAATCCAAAGCCCTCAATCAGGGTACCCTTCATGAGGTCATAAGATTCTGCATCTTGTCCAGAGAGTGTGAGGAGTCTATCCCTACACTTTCCTGTGAACATTTCCCAAAGGAGAGCACCCCAGTGAGATCTGTTCACTTTTCTGGTTACACAAGCCCTCTCAAAAGCTGTGAACCATTTGGTGATGTCATCACCATCTTCATATTTAGTTACAATCCCTTTAGGGATTTTCAACATGTCAGGAGAATCTCTGACCCTATTTATGTTGCTGCCACCATTGATGGGTCCTAGGCCCATCTCTTGTCTTTCCCTCTCTATGGCTAGGATCTGCCTTTCCAAAGCCAATCTTTTGGCCATCCTGGCTAACTGGATGTCCTCTTCACTGGGGCTATCCTCAGTGATTTCAGAGGTGTTGGTCTCTCCTGTGAGGGAACCAGCATCTCTGACTATTATTTTTGGAGTCAGGGTTTGAGGGACCCTGTTCTCCCTAGATAGGACTGGTAGGGGGGAATTTTCCTCCAAGTCACTATCCTCTTCCTCTGAGTTGCCACCCTCAGAGGGGTTGGCCTTTTCAAACTCTGCCAAAAGCTCCTGGAGCTGTATTTTGGTAGGTTTGGGGCCCATTGTTATTTTCTTTATTTTACAGAGTGACCTTAGCTCCCTCATCTTAAGATGGAGGTAAGGTGTGGTGTCGAGTTCCACCACAGTCACATCTGTGCTAGACATTTTGCTTCTAAAAGTTGGAATACTTTTTAAGAATCTACAACTGGTTCTAGAATCTAATTCAAACTTTTACAAACTTTTAAACTCTAAAAAGCAATGCTAAACAGGATCTAACACAAGGCCCTAGCAGGTCTTTTAAGAATTTAGAAAACTTTTCAAATTGCAAAAATGAATTTCTAATGACAATTTTGGAATTTGTCGTGTGATCAGGTATTGGCTGAGTAGTCCAGCAAATGCAAAGTCTTGTACCCCACCGCTGATCCACCAATGTAGGAAGTTGGCTCTGTATGTGCTATTTCAAAGTAAGGGATAGCATGCACAGAGTCCAAGGGTTCCCCTTAGAGGTAAAATAGTGGTAAAAATAGATAATACTAATGCTCTATTTTGTGGTAGTGTGGTCGAGCAGTAGGCTTATCCAAGGAGTAGTGTTAAGCATTTGTTGTACATACACATAGACAATAAATGAGGTACACACACTCAGAGACAAATCCAGCCAATAGGTTTTTATATAGAAAAATATCTTTTCTTAGTTTATTTTAAGAACCACAGGTTCAAATTCTACATGTAATATCTCATTCGAAAGGTATTGCAGGTAAGTACTTTAGGAACTTCAAATCATCAAAATTGCATGTATACTTTTCAAGTTGTTGACAAATAGCTGTTTTAAAAGTGGACACTTAGTGCAATTTTCACAGTTCCTAGGGGAGGTAAGTTTTGGTTAGTTTTACCAGGTAAGTAGGACACTTACAGGGTTCAGTTCTTGGTCCAAGGTAGCCCACCGTTGGGGGTTCAGAGCAACCCCAAAGTCACCACACCAGCAGCTCAGGGCCGGTCAGGTGCAGAGTTCAAAGTGGTGCCCAAAACACATAGGCTAGAATGGAGAGAAGGGGGTGCCCCGGTTCCGGTCTGCTTGCAGGTAAGTACCCGCGTCTTCGGAGGGCAGACCAGGGGGGTTTTGTAGGGCACCGGGGGGGACACCAGTCCACACAGAAATTTCACCCTCAGCGGCGCGGGGGCGGCCGGGTGCAGTGTAGAAACAAGCGTCGGGTTCGCAATGTTAGTCTATGAGAGATCTCGGGATCTCTTCAGCGCTGCAGGCAGGCAAGGGGGGGATTCCTCGGGGAAACCTCCACTTGGGCAAGGGAGAGGGACTCCTGGGGGTCACTTCTCCAGTGAAAGTCCGGTCCTTCAGGTCCTGGGGGCTGCGGGTGCAGGGTCTCTCCCAGGCGTCGGGACTTTAGGTTCAAAGAGTCGCGGTCAGGGGAAGCCTCGGGATTCCCTCTGCAGGCGGCGCGGTGGGGGCTCAGGGGGGACAGGTTTTGGTACTCACAGTATCAGAGTAGTCCTGGGGTCCCTCCTGAGGTGTCGGTTCTCCACCAGCCGAGTCGGGGTCGCCGGGTGCAGTGTTGCAAGTCTCACGCTTCTTGCGGGGAGCTTGCAGGGTTCTTTAAAGCTGCTGGAAACAAAGTTGCAGCTTTTCTTGGAGCAGGTCCGCTGTCCTCGGGAGTTTCTTGTCTTTTCGAAGCAGGGGCAGTCCTCAGAGGATGTCGAGGTCGCTGGTCCCTTTGGAAGGCGTCGCTGGAGCAGGATCTTTGGAAGGCAGGAGACAGGCCGGTGAGTTTCTGGAGCCAAGGCAGTTGTCGTCTTCTGGTCTTCCGCTGCAGGGGTTTTCAGCTGGGCAGTCCTTCTTCTTGTAGTTGCAGGAATCTAATTTTCTAGGGTTCAGGGTAGCCCTTAAATACTAAATTTAAGGGCGTGTTTAGGTCTGGGGGATTAGTAGCCAATGGCTACTAGCCCTGAGGGTGGGTACACCCTCTTTGTGCCTCCTCCCAAGGGGAGGGGGTCACATCCCTAATCCTATTGGGGGAATCCTCCATCTGCAAGATGGAGGATTTCTAAAAGTTAGAGTCACCTCAGCTCAGGACACCTTAGGGGCTGTCCTGACTGGCCAGTGACTCCTCCTTGTTATTCTCATTATTTTCTCCGGCCTTGCCGCCAAAAGTGGGGCCTGGCCGGAGGGGGCGGGCAACTCCACTAGCTGGAGTGTCCTGCTGGGTTGGCACAAAGGAGGTGAGCCTTTGAGGCTCACCGCCAGGTGTGACAATTCCTGCCTGGGAGAGGTGTTAGCATCTCCACCCAGTGCAGGCTTTGTTACTGGCCTCAGAGTGACAAAGGCACTCTCCCCATGGGGCCAGCAACATGTCTCGGTTTGTGGCAGGCTGCTAAAACTAGTCAGCCTACACAGATAGTCGGTTAAGTTTCAGGGGGCACCTCTAAGGTGCCCTCTGTGGTGTATTTTACAATAAAATGTACACTGGCATCAGTGTGCATTTATTGTGCTGAGAAGTTTGATACCAAACTTCCCAGTTTTCAGTGTAGCCATTATGGTGCTGTGGAGTTCGTGTTTGACAGACTCCCAGACCATATACTCTTATGGCTACCCTGCACTTACAATGTCTAAGGTTTTGTTTAGACACTGTAGGGGTACCATGCTCATGCACTGGTACCCTCACCTATGGTATAGTGCACCCTGCCTTAGGGCTGTAAGGCCTGCTAGAGGGGTGTCTTACCTATACTGCATAGGCAGTGAGAGGCTGGCATGGCACCCTGAGGGGAGTGCCATGTCGACTTACTCGTTTTGTCCTCACTAGCACACACAAGCTGGCAAGCAGGGTGTCTGTGCTGAGTGAGGGGTCTCCAGGGTGGCATAAGACATGCTGCAGCCCTTAGAGACCTTCCTTGGCATCAGGGCCCTTGGTACTAGAAGTACCAGTTACAAGGGACTTATCTGGATGCCAGGGTCTGCCAATTGTGGATACAAAAGTACAGGTTAGGGAAAGAACACTGGTGCTGGGGCCTGGTTAGCAGGCCTCAGCACACTTTCAATTGTAAACATAGCATCAGCAAAGGCAAAAAGTCAGGGGGCAACCATGCCAAGGAGGCATTTCCTTACACAACCCCCCCCCAAACGAAAGAGGATGAGACTAACCTTTCCCAAGAGAGTCTTCATTTTCTAAGTGGAAGAACCTGGAAAGGCCATCTGCATTGGCATGGGCAGTCCCAGGTCTGTGTTCCACTATAAAGTCCATTCCCTGTAGGGAGATGGACCACCTCAACAGTTTAGGATTTTCACCTTTCATTTGCATCAGCCATTTGAGAGGTCTGTGGTCAGTTTGAACTAGGAAGTGAGTCCCAAAGAGGTATGGTCTCAGCTTCTTCAGGGACCAAACCACAGCAAAGGCCTCCCTCTCAATGGCACTCCAACGCTGCTCCCTGGGGAGTAACCTCCTGCTAATGAAAGCAACAGGCTGGTCAAGGCCATCATCATTTGTTTGGGACAAAACTGCCCCTATCCCATGTTCAGAGGCATCAGTCTGCACAATGAACTGCCTAGAATAATCTGGAGCTTTTAGAACTGGTGCTGAGCACATTGCCTGTTTCAGGGTGTCAAAGGCCTGTTGGCATTCCACAGTCCAGTTTACTTTCTTGGGCATTTTCTTGGAGGTGAGTTCAGTGAGGGCTGTCACAATGGATCCATATCCCTTCACAAACCTCCTGTAATACCCAGTCAAGCCAAGGAATGCCCTGACTTGAGTCTGGGTTTTTGGAGCTACCCAGTCCAGAATAGTCTGGATCTTGGGTTGGAGTGGCTGAACTTGGCCTCCACCTACAAGGTGGCCCAAGTAAACCACAGTTCCCTGCCCTATCTGGCATTTGGATGCCTTGATAGAGAGGCCTGCAGATTGCAGAGCCTTCAAAACCTTCCTCAGGTGGACCAGGTGATCCTGCCAGGTGGAGCTAAAGACAGCAATATCATCAAGATAAGCTGTGCTAAAGGACTCCAAGCCAGCAAGGACTTGATTCACCAACCTTTGGAAGGTGGCAGGGGCATTCTTTAAACCAAAGGGCATAACAGTAAACTGATAATGCCCATCAGGTGTGGAGAATGCTGTTTTCTCTTTTGCTCCAGGTGCCATTTTTATTTGCCAGTACCCTGCTGTCAAGTCAAAGGTACTTAGGAATTTGGCAGCACCTAATTTGTCTATGAGCTCATCAGCTCTTGGAATTGGATGAGCATCTGTCTTGGTGACAGAATTGAGCCCTCTGTAGTCCACACAAAACCTCATCTCTTTCTTTCCATCTTTGGTGTGAGGTTTGGGGACCAAGACCACTGGGCTAGCCCAGGGGCTGTCAGAGCGCTCAATCACTCCCAATTCCAGCATCTTGTGGACTTCCACCTTGATGCTTTCCTTAACATGGTCAGACTGTCTAAAGATTTTGTTCTTGACAGGCATGCTGTCTCCTGTGTCCACATCATGGGTACACAGGTGTGTCTGACCAGGGGTTAAGGAGAAGAGTTCAGGAAACTGTTGTAGGACTCTCCTACAATCAGCTTGCTGTTGGCCAGAGAGGGTGTCTGAGTAGATCACTCCATCTACTGTGCCATCTTTTGGGTCTGATGACAGAAGATCAGGGAGAGGTTCACTCTCTGCCTCCTGATCCTCATCTGTTACCATCAACAGATTCACATCAGCCCTGTCATGGAAGAGCTTAAGGCGGTTCACATGGATCACCCTCTTGGGGCTCCTGCTTGTGCCCAGGTCCACCAGGTAGGTGACCTGACTCTTCCTTTCTAGTACTGGGTAAGGGCCACTCCATTTGTCCTGGAGTGCCCTGGGAGCCACAGGCTCCAGAACCCAGACTTTCTGCCCTGGTTGGAACTCAACCAGTGCAGCCTTTTGGTCATACCAAAACTTCTGGAGCTGTTGGCTGGCCTCAAGGTTTTTGGTTGCCTTTTCCATGTACTCTGCCATTCTAGAGCGAAGGCCAAGTACATAGTCCACTATGTCCTGTTTAGGCTCATGGAGAGGTCTCTCCCAGCCTTCTTTAACAAGGGCAAGTGGTCCCCTTACAGGATGACCAAACAGAAGTTCAAAGGGTGAGAATCCTACTCCCTTCTGTGGCACCTCTCTGTAAGCGAAAAGCAGACATGGCAAGAGGACATCCCATCTCCTTTTGAGTTTTTCTGGGAGCCCCATGATCATGCCTTTTAATGTCTTGTTGAATCTCTCAACCAAGCCATTAGTTTGTGGATGGTATGGGGTAGTGAATTTATAAGTCACTCCACACTCATTCCACATGTGCTTTAGGTATGCTGACATGAAGTTGGTACCTCTGTCAGACACCACCTCCTTAGGGAAACCCACTCTGGTAAAGATACCAATGAGGGCCTTGGCTACTGCAGGGGCAGTAGTCGACCTAAGGGGAATAGCTTCAGGATACCTGGTAGCATGATCCACTACTACCAGGATATACATATTTCCTGAGGCTGTGGGAGGTTCCAGTGGACCAACTATGTCCACACCCACTCTTTCAAAGGGAACCCCCACCACTGGAAGTGGAATGAGGGGGGCCTTTGGATGTCCACCTGTCTTACCACTGGCTTGACAGGTGGGGCAGGAGAGGCAAAACTCCTTAACCATGGTGGACATATTGGGCCAGTAGAAGTGGTTGACTAACCTCTCCCACGTCTTGGTTTGTCCCAAATGTCCAGCAAGGGGAATGTCATGGGCCAATGTTAGGATGAACTCTCTGAACAGCTGAGGCACTACCACTCTCCTAGTGGCACCAGGTTTGGGGTCTCTGGCCTCAGTGTACAGGAGTCCATCTTCCCAATAGACCCTATGGGTTCCAGTTTTCTTGCCCTTGGACTCTTCAGCAGCTTGCTGCCTAAGGCCTTCAAGAGAGGGACAGGTTTCTTGTCCCTTACACAGCTCCTCCCTTGAGGGTCCCCCTGGGCCCAAGAGCTCAACCTGATAAGGTTCAAGCTCCAAAGGCTCAGTTCCCTCAGAGGGCAGAACTTCTTCCTGAGAAGAGAGGTTCCCTTTCTTTAGCTGTGTTGCAGTTGGTTTCCCAACTGACTTTCCTGTTCTCTTGGTAGGCTGGGCCATTTTTCCAGACTCCAGCTCTACTTTTTCACCCTGTGCCTTGCACTGTGCTCTTGTTTTCACACACACCAGTTCAGGGATACCCAGCATTGCTGCATGGGTTTTTAGTTCTACCTCAGCCCATGCTGAGGACTCCAGGTCATTTCCAAGCAGACAGTCCACTGGGATATTTGAGGAGACCACCACCTGTTTCAGGCCATTGACCCCTCCCCATTCTAAAGTAACCATTGCCATGGGATGTACTTTTCTCTGATTGTCAGCGTTGGTGACTGTGTAAGTTTTTCCAGTCAGGTATTGGCCAGGGGAAACCAGTTTCTCTGTCACCATGGTGACACTGGCACCTGTATCCCTCAGGCCCTCTATTCTAGTCCCATTAATTAAGAGTTGCTGTCTGTATTTTTGCATGTTAGGCGGCCAGACAGCTAGTGTGGCTAAATCCACCCCACCCTCAGAAACTAGAGTAGCTTCAGTGTGGACCCTGATTTGCTCGGGGCACACTGTTGATCCCACTTGGAGACTAGCCATACCAGTGTTACCTGGATGGGAGTTTGGAGTGGAACCTTTCTTGGGACAGGCCTTGTCTCCAGTTTGGTGTCCATGCTGTTTACAGCTATGACACCAGGCCTTTTTGGGATCAAAGTTTTTACCCTTGTACCCATTGTTTTGTGAAGAGGCTCTGGGCCCACCCTCCTGTGCAGGTTTTTGGGGGCCTGTAGAAGACTCTTTACTATTTTTAGTTTTGGTTGTCTCATCACCCTTCCCCTGGGGAGTCTTTGTGACCCCTTTCTTTTGGTCACCCCCTGTTGAAGTCTTGGACACCCTTGTCTTGACCCAATGGTCCGCCTTCTTTCCCAATTCTTGGGGAGAAATTGGTCCTAGGTCTACCAGATGCTGATGCAGTTTATCATTGAAACAATTACTTAACAGGTGTTCTTTCACAAATAAATTGTACAGCCCATCATAATTACTTACACCACTGCCTTGAATCCAACCATCTAGTGTTTTCACTGAGTAGTCTACAAAGTCAACCCAGGTCTGGCTCGAGGATTTTTGAGCCCCCCTGAATCTAATCCTATACTCCTCAGTGGAGAATCCAAAGCCCTCAATCAGGGTACCCTTCATGAGGTCATAAGATTCTGCATCTTGTCCAGAGAGTGTGAGGAGTCTATCCCTACACTTTCCTGTGAACATTTCCCAAAGGAGAGCACCCCAGTGAGATCTGTTCACTTTTCTGGTTACACAAGCCCTCTCAAAAGCTGTGAACCATTTGGTGATGTCATCACCATCTTCATATTTAGTTACAATCCCTTTAGGGATTTTCAACATGTCAGGAGAATCTCTGACCCTATTTATGTTGCTGCCACCATTGATGGGTCCTAGGCCCATCTCTTGTCTTTCCCTCTCTATGGCTAGGATCTGCCTTTCCAAAGCCAATCTTTTGGCCATCCTGGCTAACTGGATGTCCTCTTCACTGGGGCTATCCTCAGTGATTTCAGAGGTGTTGGTCTCTCCTGTGAGGGAACCAGCATCTCTGACTATTATTTTTGGAGTCAGGGTTTGAGGGACCCTGTTCTCCCTAGATAGGACTGGTAGGGGGGAATTTTCCTCCAAGTCACTATCCTCTTCCTCTGAGTTGCCACCCTCAGAGGGGTTGGCCTTTTCAAACTCTGCCAAAAGCTCCTGGAGCTGTATTTTGGTAGGTTTGGGGCCCATTGTTATTTTCTTTATTTTACAGAGTGACCTTAGCTCCCTCATCTTAAGATGGAGGTAAGGTGTGGTGTCGAGTTCCACCACAGTCACATCTGTGCTAGACATTTTGCTTCTAAAAGTTGGAATACTTTTTAAGAATCTACAACTGGTTCTAGAATCTAATTCAAACTTTTACAAACTTTTAAACTCTAAAAAGCAATGCTAAACAGGATCTAACACAAGGCCCTAGCAGGTCTTTTAAGAATTTAGAAAACTTTTCAAATTGCAAAAATGAATTTCTAATGACAATTTTGGAATTTGTCGTGTGATCAGGTATTGGCTGAGTAGTCCAGCAAATGCAAAGTCTTGTACCCCACCGCTGATCCACCAATGTAGGAAGTTGGCTCTGTATGTGCTATTTCAAAGTAAGGGATAGCATGCACAGAGTCCAAGGGTTCCCCTTAGAGGTAAAATAGTGGTAAAAATAGATAATACTAATGCTCTATTTTGTGGTAGTGTGGTCGAGCAGTAGGCTTATCCAAGGAGTAGTGTTAAGCATTTGTTGTACATACACATAGACAATAAATGAGGTACACACACTCAGAGACAAATCCAGCCAATAGGTTTTTATATAGAAAAATATCTTTTCTTAGTTTATTTTAAGAACCACAGGTTCAAATTCTACATGTAATATCTCATTCGAAAGGTATTGCAGGTAAGTACTTTAGGAACTTCAAATCATCAAAATTGCATGTATACTTTTCAAGTTGTTGACAAATAGCTGTTTTAAAAGTGGACACTTAGTGCAATTTTCACAGTTCCTAGGGGAGGTAAGTTTTGGTTAGTTTTACCAGGTAAGTAGGACACTTACAGGGTTCAGTTCTTGGTCCAAGGTAGCCCACCGTTGGGGGTTCAGAGCAACCCCAAAGTCACCACACCAGCAGCTCAGGGCCGGTCAGGTGCAGAGTTCAAAGTGGTGCCCAAAACACATAGGCTAGAATGGAGAGAAGGGGGTGCCCCGGTTCCGGTCTGCTTGCAGGTAAGTACCCGCGTCTTCGGAGGGCAGACCAGGGGGGTTTTGTAGGGCACCGGGGGGGACACCAGTCCACACAGAAATTTCACCCTCAGCGGCGCGGGGGCGGCCGGGTGCAGTGTAGAAACAAGCGTCGGGTTCGCAATGTTAGTCTATGAGAGATCTCGGGATCTCTTCAGCGCTGCAGGCAGGCAAGGGGGGGATTCCTCGGGGAAACCTCCACTTGGGCAAGGGAGAGGGACTCCTGGGGGTCACTTCTCCAGTGAAAGTCCGGTCCTTCAGGTCCTGGGGGCTGCGGGTGCAGGGTCTCTCCCAGGCGTCGGGACTTTAGGTTCAAAGAGTCGCGGTCAGGGGAAGCCTCGGGATTCCCTCTGCAGGCGGCGCGGTGGGGGCTCAGGGGGGACAGGTTTTGGTACTCACAGTATCAGAGTAGTCCTGGGGTCCCTCCTGAGGTGTCGGTTCTCCACCAGCCGAGTCGGGGTCGCCGGGTGCAGTGTTGCAAGTCTCACGCTTCTTGCGGGGAGCTTGCAGGGTTCTTTAAAGCTGCTGGAAACAAAGTTGCAGCTTTTCTTGGAGCAGGTCCGCTGTCCTCGGGAGTTTCTTGTCTTTTCGAAGCAGGGGCAGTCCTCAGAGGATGTCGAGGTCGCTGGTCCCTTTGGAAGGCGTCGCTGGAGCAGGATCTTTGGAAGGCAGGAGACAGGCCGGTGAGTTTCTGGAGCCAAGGCAGTTGTCGTCTTCTGGTCTTCCGCTGCAGGGGTTTTCAGCTGGGCAGTCCTTCTTCTTGTAGTTGCAGGAATCTAATTTTCTAGGGTTCAGGGTAGCCCTTAAATACTAAATTTAAGGGCGTGTTTAGGTCTGGGGGGTTAGTAGCCAATGGCTACTAGCCCTGAGGGTGGGTACACCCTCTTTGTGCCTCCTCCCAAGGGGAGGGGGTCACATCCCTAATCCTATTGGGGGAATCCTCCATCTGCAAGATGGAGGATTTCTAAAAGTTAGAGTCACCTCAGCTCAGGACACCTTAGGGGCTGTCCTGACTGGCCAGTGACTCCTCCTTGTTATTCTCATTATTTTCTCCGGCCTTGCCGCCAAAAGTGGGGCCTGGCCGGAGGGGGCGGGCAACTCCACTAGCTGGAGTGTCCTGCTGGGTTGGCACAAAGGAGGTGAGCCTTTGAGGCTCACCGCCAGGTGTGACAATTCCTGCCTGGGAGAGGTGTTAGCATCTCCACCCAGTGCAGGCTTTGTTACTGGCCTCAGAGTGACAAAGGCACTCTCCCCATGGGGCCAGCAACATGTCTCGGTTTGTGGCAGGCTGCTAAAACTAGTCAGCCTACACAGATAGTCGGTTAAGTTTCAGGGGGCACCTCTAAGGTGCCCTCTGTGGTGTATTTTACAATAAAATGTACACTGGCATCAGTGTGCATTTATTGTGCTGAGAAGTTTGATACCAAACTTCCCAGTTTTCAGTGTAGCCATTATGGTGCTGTGGAGTTCGTGTTTGACAGACTCCCAGACCATATACTCTTATGGCTACCCTGCACTTACAATGTCTAAGGTTTTGTTTAGACACTGTAGGGGTACCATGCTCATGCACTGGTACCCTCACCTATGGTATAGTGCACCCTGCCTTAGGGCTGTAAGGCCTGCTAGAGGGGTGTCTTACCTATACTGCATAGGCAGTGAGAGGCTGGCATGGCACCCTGAGGGGAGTGCCATGTCGACTTACTCGTTTTGTCCTCACTAGCACACACAAGCTGGCAAGCAGGGTGTCTGTGCTGAGTGAGGGGTCTCCAGGGTGGCATAAGACATGCTGCAGCCCTTAGAGACCTTCCTTGGCATCAGGGCCCTTGGTACTAGAAGTACCAGTTACAAGGGACTTATCTGGATGCCAGGGTCTGCCAATTGTGGATACAAAAGTACAGGTTAGGGAAAGAACACTGGTGCTGGGGCCTGGTTAGCAGGCCTCAGCACACTTTCAATTGTAAACATAGCATCAGCAAAGGCAAAAAGTCAGGGGCAACCATGCCAAGGAGGCATTTCCTTACAGTCACCATTTTGAAGCCTGATAAAAGTCTTCAGCGTTGTGATTCACCTAGGCCTCTCTGTGATGAAAACTGCTAATAAAATATTGGACAAGTTGATAACCTTGCGCTCCCTGCTGCAGAGCATTGTCCACCCAATCAGTCCAACTTCGTTCTAGGCCGGTTGACGGCCCATAACCTGCGTACCTTTTTCGTTTTTATACACACAGTGGGTCCCAGACTTAGAGCAGCTGCAGTGTTCTTAGATGCTACTAAGGCATTCAGTTCACTCAAATGGTCCTATCTTTTCCAGCTAATGGCTCGGCTAGGGCTTGGAGACAGGTTCTTGCAACTGATCTGTCTCCTTTATGCCCGGCCTGTTGTCCGCTTGAAGATTAGTGGTGCGATGACTACCCCCTTTATGGTGTCTCACGACACCCGGCAGGGCTGCCTCCTGTCGCCTATTTTGTTTCTGATTGCTATGAAGTCCCTGGCTGCTCGTTTGCACCAACATCTTTTCCAGTGTGGGCTTGCATCCCTCTTCAGAAAGATCCTAGTCTCAATGTACGTGGATGATGGTACTTAATGAATATGGGACCCTCAAGTCAACCCTAGATCCACGTATTCGGGAGTTCACTCGTTTTGGTGGCGTTGAGTGAATCACCATCAATTGGGCTAAATCCATTTTGTTTTCCCTAACGGCAGCAACGCAATAGTTTGCATCTGAATTCTCGCTGATGTGGGCATGTGATCCGGTCCGGTATCCTGGGATTTGACTTAGTAGGGATCTAAATGACCCTTGGAGAAAGAATTATGGCAGGCTGATGCAATGGCTCGAGGATCGGGTTACAATATGGATGAAGCATCTGATGTCTCTTAGTGGGAGACTTGAGGAAGCCGTGATGGTGGTCCTTCCCAAATTCTTGTACTTGTTTATCAATTTGCCAATCACCCTACATATCCGTAAGAAACTCCGGTCCCACCTTATAATGCTAGCATGGGCTGGTAAGCAACCCTGAGTTGCATGGGAGATACAGATGCTACCCTTTGAGCAGGTTGGGTTGGGAGCACCTGATATGGACCTCTGTTTCTATAGTGCGCAGGCACAATTCGCTCACTATTGGCGACATTCTACACAGTTTCAGCCACACACAGTGCCTGAGCATGACCATGTGGCCCTTTGCCCACTGGAGAGGGTTTTGTATGTCCTTCCCAGACAGACTCAGAACCAGATAGATACTGTTTCCTCCACAGTCTGGGCATGGAAGGAGCTGTGACGCAGGGTGGAGCTTGATCATCTATTCGCCCCGTCAGTATCGATCGTGAACCACCCTTACTACCCATGGCCAAGGGCACTGGTGTTCGTGCACAGCTATGTCGACTGCATCTAACATTCTTTGGTGCTGTTTACCTGGAGGGGACCTTTCTTACCCTGCAGCAGGTCTTCCAGGGTTCAGCCACCTTGCTTCTGGACGCCTTGACCTACTATCCTCTCCGAATATCCTTGCAAGCCATTCATGATACCTTTCCAGCGGCTCCTCTGACATTCGCTGCTTTAAAAGTGATACTCACTAACCCGCAGAGCGCAGGCTGATCACGAGCCTCTACGCTGGCATGCAGGTGGCTGCACCAATCTGAATGCCTTCAGCTCAGCAAACTTGGGCAGCTGACTTGAATAACACAATTACCGATGAACAATTGAAGTACTGCTACTCACAGTTCAGGGCCCTCTCTCCGAATTACAGACTGCTCCTAATTCACCTTAAATTCTTGCATAGATCATATCACACACTAACGGCTGCATCAGATGGGCCTGGCAGCGGATGTACATTGCATGAGCTGTACTGTGCACAGGTTTCTTACAGCTGGTGTGGGACTGCCCTGACGTCCAGAGCTTTTGGGTGACAGTCTTTGCTGCGATTGCACAGATTCCATTCCCTGGAGTGCTCACCTCATGTTGTGCTGCTGGGTTATGTCAGGGAGATTCCTCCTGAGGTGTGCGTGTTGACGGCGATGATGCTGCTGCTGGCCAAGCGTAGTTTGATGATCCATTGGGGTAGGTGGCTGGCACCTAGTAGGGCAAGGTGGTTCCAGGATGCTGCTGGATGCATATTGGGAGCTGATGGCTATCTGCTCTCGGCCAAGAGACATATGGGCCCTTTGGTCACATTCCTGAGAATGCAAGAACATACGGATGATGCAACTGGAGCATTGAACTAGCCGAGACTTGCCTTGACGGCCCCTTCTCATGATGCTGCTTAACAATCTGCTCTCCCAACAGAGTGGGCTATCCATCAGTTGTGCCGATCAACCAGCTGTACCGATAATAGACATCTTTCCATATGTTTGACGGTCACTGTGCTGAGCGACAGGTTTGTTTCATCCCATTCACCTGCCCCCCAATACATCTTATCCGCCAGGAATAGTGTGTGTTCTGTTCTCTTTGCATCGTGACTGCATGCAGTCAGGGTTTCATTGTTGGGATGTTGTTTACAAATTTTCAATAAAAATAATTCAAATAAATAAATAAATTAGATCACTTTAGTCTTCTTTCACAGATACAAAAATGTCTAATCAACATGTATTTTTGGCACTTAGCACCACAGTCAGGGGAGTGATCCTGTAGCATGGTGGTTCCTGCCCCTCCCATCTGTTTTTCTATGGAAGTCAGTTGTAAAATTGCTTCTACTGACCTTGAAAAACTTCAGTTTGTAGAACATCTGCGATGCTGGATTTTTTTGGTGAGCTAATACCTTCTATGTGTATTGTACATTGGATGAATGCACAAGGTTTTTCAGGGTTCTTGTGAATTCACATGCAATTATATTGGTTTGTCCCTCTTCATGACAAGATAACTAATTTACCAATCAAATTTATGTTGATAGGCATTTCTGGATGTGTTTGCACTTATGGGTTGTCTTCTGGAATTCTTTTTAAGATATGCGTAGGGTTTCCAGTTTTCAGTTAAAAGTGACTATAACTAATGAAACACCACTGAAGGGAATATATGCTTTTCACTAGAAACCAGTAAACACTAAATTTTGCTGCACTTTTCCTGCTTTGGAGCCCTTGAGTGTCAAATACTGTAAGCATAGATTAATTCTTGTCACTTTTCTATGATGGATGTTCCCGCAATGACCCACTTATAGTATGGTAAACTAATTAATATGCCCATATGACCTTCTGCAAATACCCTAGAACCACAGGTCCTAATTATACACCCATTATGAGAGCATACCTCACCTCATATGACTTTAGCTCACTGTCTACTGCATGTTGCTGTGTAGCTACCATCAGGTTCACAGCTGAATGCTAAGCACTGTCTCAGTCCAAGGCAAGAGGCACCCCTATTATAACATACTCCTTCATTTAGAGCAGGATGGAGCTTTAATTTTCCTTAAAATCATGTATCATAATTGTGGCAACAAATATTACTGTCCGTACAGATGCCTCAGGCACAAGTGTGTTTATGGCAGGCCATTGACACTAAGTTTAAACTGTGATGGCCTGAAGAGCATGACTATAGGCACCTCATCCTTCATAAAGAAGGATCAGGGGCTATATCATGAACATCTTCAGTGCCAATGCAGAGGTCCAGCAGGTGTCATTGCACAGGTTTTGGTGAAACTGTACTGCTGGAGAGAGGGATTTGAATACTGGGAAATTAGAGCGGCCAGAGGTGAGAGAAATAATGCTAAGTTACTTCAAAAACACATTGAAGGAAAGGATACCAGGAAGGGAGTTGGAGCGTCATAGAAGAGAGCAACCCTTCTGTACAAGAGACTAATTACTGTGAAGAAGCTGGAAGTCTGCATATACGGTGTAGTAAGTCATCGTATGTAAATGCAATGGTATCAGCACTGGATTCATCAGTCTTTTTCTGTGTTCATAGTGTCATTGGAAGGGTAACTGTATGTGCAAGAAATGTGCTCATTTTCCACTCAAAAAGATTAAGCCTTCTATTTTTTAATTACCCCTTTCCTATTCCTTTGCTTTGGTTCTATTATGCATGTAACAAGTGGCAGCTATGTTGCTGATTGGGGGAAGAGGATGTCTCTAGGGGAGAGGATAAGGAAGAGGAGGTGTGTGTGCGTGTGTGTGTGTATGTGTGTGTGTGTGGACGGACTTTGCTTACTTTGTACTATATAAGAGATAGTGGAGATAGTGGAGCCTGATTGGAGGGTCATTACGAGGCTTGTGTTTATGGGAAATGTAGTTTTTCATGTTTCACTGTTTTTATAGGCTGCTGTGTGATGCAGTAAAGATAAGAGATAAGCATAATCCGAAGCCTCCGGTCCTGACATACAATCCTGAAGGCTCTCTACCTTTCCCAGTATTCCAATACATTGTTTCTCTTTCCTACCCAAATGGAAGGAGACTCTAGAAAACAAACTCAGCCATGTTACAAAATACAGATACCTTTGTTTGCATAAGGCAAAGATCTTTGCAGAAGCCTCTGAGTTAATCAGCGGAGCACACCCTTTCGATTGAGATAACTGTGTTAATGATCCACTCGGCTAACCGGGGCTTTCCTTTGGGAAGCATGATTTGCCTCTGACTCAGATATCTCCCTATAAGTGACATCCTTGATGAGATTTGCACAAAATTATGCTGTGAGTCTTACACCATGTGGGGCAGAGCTTCCATTTGTTCCACTCTTGATGGTCTCCTTGTCCTGTTTAGAGTCTCACGGGTGGGGCAGCGCGGTGTTTAGAGGGGAATTATAGTGCAAATGCCAGTTCATTGTTTGTAAATATTTTCTACTGGATCCAGTTGTTGGTTCATGGGCTTTAGTATATCTGCTGGAACAGTAAAGAGAAAATAGCAGTTTATTCCAGATTGATTTGATGTTTCTGTTGAGTCACTTGAATTTCTCTTGTTTTTTTTTCCTCTGGAGACAAAGGGGTGATACAGAGGAAAGTGTTAACAAGAATTTAGCAATAAATTACAAGGATACCTATCCAGCCCTCGTCTATGTTTCACCGCCCTATTATGAGGAGGGCGGAAGGAGACTTACCTATTCACAGAACATTGACCAGCTCTTTCATCAAGAATGTCATGTAGGCAGTGGAGATACAATCGAAAATTTAGTACTATGTTAAGAGACTATGGGCCAGCTGTATCAAATTATTTTGCATTTCCTAACAGTGTGAATCGCAAAATTCCACTATTTGCGAACACAAAATAGCCTTTTACGATGTATGAAAGGCATTTGCAGTGCATTTATAAGAAATCTCTAAAATATCGGTTCCCTAAAACTGCGACTCTATTTTGTAAATCGCAAATTGCGATTCACAAATTGCGATTCGCAAATTGCTATTCGCAAATAAGGAACCACAAATTAAATGTATGAAGCATT
Source organism: Pleurodeles waltl (assembly GCF_031143425.1). Classification (NCBI taxonomy): domain Eukaryota; kingdom Metazoa; phylum Chordata; class Amphibia; order Caudata; family Salamandridae; genus Pleurodeles; species Pleurodeles waltl. The sequence continues at coordinate 1,897,110,234 of NC_090440.1, forward strand.
TACAAATTGTGAATAGTCACTAAATGAGGATTTTGCATGTGTAATTTACCACCAACTGAAATCAGGTGGTAATCAGGTGCAACCTATAAAAAGAGGCCCAGAGTGCATCAGCCCTTTTCAACAATGGCTGCATTCTACGTGATGGCGAGGAGATGAGGATCCTGGCAAGATTGAGGAGAGGAAAGAGGAGACAGGAGCACATTTTTAGAGTGCACATTACTCTCTTTGATCAGACAGAGGAGGAAATATTTGAAAAGTATAGGTTGAACTCTGCCATGATACTGGACCTAATAGCAGATTTACAACCTCTTCTGCAGCCACACACACACAGAACCAATGCAATACCCACGCATATGCAGGTATTATGCTCCCTGCACCTCTTAGCCTCAGGAAGCTATAAGAAGTTCATAGCAGCAGCTGGAGGTGTGTCTAAAGTGCGCTCTCACGCTTCTTCAATGCATTCCTCAATGCAATGTTATCAAAAATGTATCTGCTCATCAAATTCCCCAACACCCCACAGGACTTGCAGCTAACTAAATTAACTTTTTACCAGGTAGCCCAATTTCCACATGTCATTGGCTGCATTGATAGGACACATGTGGCAATCTGTCCACCATCAGAAACTGAGTACACATACAGGAATAGAATAAAATAGCCATTCCATTAACATACAGGTCATTTGCAATGCCTCCCATATCATAACTGATTTAGTGGCCAGATACCCTGTTAGCACACATGATTCCTACATCTTTAGACATAGTGGAATGTACACAAGACTTATTGCTGGGTACTTTGGAGAAGGATACCTACTTGGTAATGTAACAGAGAACAATGCATCATATCGTATTAGTGACGTCATAGACAACAATAACTCATTTTACACTCCTGTCATTGTAGGAGACAGTACATATGCAGTGCGGTCCTTCATCTTAACACCATACCTCAATCCAGGCATGCCAAGTGAACGGCAATACAATGCAGCACATGGGAGGATGTGTAGTGTGATTGAGAGGACCTTTAGACTGCTGAAGGGTCGCTTCCGGTCTTCGCGGGAATGCAGCCGTGGGTAGGTGCACTACCCGAGACCGGGCAGCCTTTATAGTATTTGTGCCAGTCTCCAGGCCAGTGGTTTCCTACGGAGCCTGTTCCATATTGGGGACGGTTGACCTTTACATGTGACTAGCCTGATGCGCAGTTGATTTTTGTAAGTGACCGGAGACGTTGACACATTTTTTAGACTGAGTGAGGTCTAGCTGTTGATAGAAGTATTGAGTTATTTGGTTCTGAAGAAGCGTCACTGGATCCGTATGGACCCCTGAGACGCAAAACATGTTGACCTATTGAAGGGGTTGCGAGGTAATTACTTGCCCCTCTTCTCCATAAGTTGTGTAGAGAGTGAATGAGCATTACCTCACTTCCCACTCTCCTTATCGTTTATGTTTTAACCTTGGCCAATACCCACTTTGGATTAATAAATCATTTGCTCTACAGTTGGGGCTTGAGCCAATTTTAGTTTTCCCTTTTTTCTCCCTCCTTTCCCTCCTGTGCCTATACCTTGGTTAAACGGCACCTGACCATCGAGAAGAGATCTCCGGCAAAGAGCCCTCCTTGTGAGGTGTCCGTCAGACATTGCAGCGCTGGTCTGACGAGGAGCAGACCCGATGATAAAGCATGACATCCATTGGATGTGTGAGGGTTTTGGCTTCCAGTGCCTGCATAAAAGTGGGGGTGCACTACAATACAGTCCAAACCTCCTGGAAGATAGTGGCCACATGTGCTATGTTGCATAACATCGCTACAACAAGAGGCATACCAGTGGAACCCACAGATTTAGACTCAGATGAGGATGACAACCCCTTGCCACCCCTTCACCCAGCAGACTGAATCAGAGCAGCAGACGGCAGGCAAAGACATGCTGAGATTACGCACAACTATTTCTGAAATAAGTAATGACAACACCACGTCTTGTGCTATTTTTTGCAACACATATCACATTTATTGCCTTAACCTCAGGCCAATTATATGGACATAGGACATAGGTAGTCCAAAAGCACAATTAGTACCCAATTACAATGTCATGCTATTAACATCATAGTATCAATGCATTGACACAAAATATGTAAGGCCCAGAACATCTCCACATTACTTTTTACGTCCGCGCCCTCTGCTAGGACACTCAGTGGGCTCAGCAGCACCTCTTGTTGAAGGTTCTGAGACAGTACTGTGTCTGGAACTGCGCACCTAGGATCCATTACAGAGGCTGTGACACTACTGAGGTTAGAGAGCTCTTCACTATCCCCACCACCCAGCTCGCTGTTTGCAGCACTCCGGGGTGTCTGCATTGTCTACAATGCATTGGTGACTTGCACCAATCCCCGTGCAATATCCCCACTGCAATGTGCCACTTCCACCTGCATGCTCACAACACATTGTGACAGCAAAGCAGTTGCATTAGTGAGGTGAGTAACAGATCTGCTGAACCCATCCAACCTACCCATCAATTGGTGATGGTGCCTACAGTGGGTGACATGGTCCTGCTGCATCACAGTGCAGAGTTCCTTAATTGCATTTGTCACCCCCCTTAGGTTTTCTGCTGTGACTTGCTGTACTTCATACAGCTTGCACATGTTGTGATTGATAGACAACAACTGCCTATGCTTTGATTTCATCTGCTTACATTGTAGGAGCTACATCTTTAAAATGGATGCCTCCAGACCACCAAACAGAGAATGGCCCTCACCTTCCCCTGTGCTCTAGCTAACCTCTTTACTACACCTCATGAGGGGAGTATACCTGCGCCGGAACAGGGACTGATGTCTGTTGGTGCGCGATGTCTGTGGGTGCGTCTACCATCAGAAGGTGGCGTGTGTACATCTTCTTCCTCCTCAGGGAGGGGTTCAACTCTTGCCCTGCGTCTGGGTTGTGCTGGTGTTAGGGACTCGATGATGTTGGTATCAGACTGTGTCTGGCTTTCATCATTCCCCAGTTTCAGTTTCTGCTGCATCAGGTACAGGAACATCTGCAGCAACAAGGGCAGCATGTCAGTGATGATGTCCATTTTCCATGTTTCATTTTACAGTTACATTTTCTTAGCAAACAATTGGCCTGCCATAGTGTCACTAATTGTCTGTTGTGTTGTCTCTCTGTTTTGGATTGCACTATACTGCAATCTATGTTGTAGGTGCACTTTTGGGGTATGGACTTCCACTCCCATAAGTCATTGTTGTTTAGAATTGAAAATGTGACATGGACTGTTTTTCACAGTGCATGGTGACATTGCAATTTTTTAAGGGACAATTGTATATGCACATATGGTAATTCAAATCATTACTGCCCTTACCTTTGCTTGTGCCCGGTGTGCCTGATGTTTCTATGTCAGTGACACCATCTACTGCTTCAGGCTGCATGTGTTGACTGCACCATGTCCTCCAAGGGGGTGGACGGTCCACCGCAAGTGCTGCTTGCTTCCTTCAGCCTGTTTGCTACCCTCTCCTTGACATGTGACAGTAAGTCATACCACCACTTGTGTATCTCCTCAATGGTATGCTGCGCAACACCCACCACGCTGATTTTAGTCTGGATGTCAGTTCACAATTTCTTCTTCTCACTTTCTGGGACATGTAGTGAGTCTTTGCCAAATAACTGGTCATGGTTCCTAGGTATATATGCTTGCTCCTGCAGCTGTGACTTCTGGAAACAGAATGCAGTTCCTGGTTGTGATGTCATCATGCTGCTCCAGAATACATAAGTTGCAATTTGCGATTTCGTTATTTTACCGAATCACGATTTGGAAATAGCAAACTGCGATTGTGAATTTTTGGTAATCGCAAAAAATTCTGTGATCGCCTTATTACATTGCATTTTGCGAATCACAATTAGCAATTAGGTAAAAAACGCTATTTAGGATTCGCAATTGCGGACCTTCATACATCTGGTCCTATACCTCATAGTCTTAAGTCACTTTCCGGCAAGAGTTATTGTTTCTCCAGATAAGTATAGCTATAAGTACAATTATAATTGCCGAATTTCTATGGTTGTGTGTCAGTAAAATGTGAACCTAACTATAGCGTCCCTGTAACCTTTGTTTTTTTCAGTGAATTTTATGTTTTTAACGTAAAGTAATGTATAATTACTGTATGTTAAATGTCAATATAACCACACTTTGCACACGTCCTTTGGCCGTGCACTGCAGGAGTTGACCGAAAGGCCTGGCTTGCGGCCAGGCCCAGCGGGCGAGCTGCCGGCATGCACCAACCCCATGCTGTGCAAAGCACAGTGGGTTTTAGTTTGATTGGGTGTAGTTGTTTTTTCATTGGGTTTGGGATTCTCCACAGATTTACACTGGGGGTCGCGCTGAGTGCCGAGGACGATCCACAAATCTGCGGGTCGGCCCCAAAAATATATATTTGTGCAATTTTTTTCCCATGAGGGGTCCCTCAGAGGCCCCTTCATTTGTCCTATGGGGTCAGGATACCTGTATCCTAACCCCTTATGTCAGTTTTTGCACCCACCATCCCGACCCCAATGGGCCAATGCGAGAAACAAAAGGACAGCAGCAACTTTCCTCTCAGGCTGTTGCCAGCCAGACCTGTGTCTATAGTTAGCTATATTTCTTTTTCCTTTAATAGCTCCAAAACTACTGAATGATTTACACCAATAGGAAAAAGGGCTCTTTCAGGACAAAGAGCTATTTTTCTGCCAAATGTGGTGTAATTCTGTACAGTTGCTCGCACTGTAGTCGTTTCCTAAAATCCCTATGGGCAATTGCATGGAGAAAACGTGTTTTGGGACACCCTCCTTTTTCTCAGCCACTGCTTAATGAACCCCCCACCCCCAATACTTTCCAAACAGCAGCAGTAGTGAGTTGCAAACTAGTTTTGAAAATGTTGTGAAGATTCACGTAATGGTGCCAAGGTATAGGCATAACAAAAAATGCTTTTCCAATGGAAACTAGATATCATAACTACCTACTGGCTATAGTAGTTGCTGCAGCTGCTTGCTTAAATGGCTGAACAACTGATCTACATAGGGATTGTGTCTTTATAGACTACTGGTTTCCTTACTCAGGTATTGTATTGTATAGCATAGGTAGGAGAACTATCACTCCTAGTGACAGTATGGTGGGACTGTTTTGTGTGTTTCACTCTCTTTGTCACCTGCTTGATTCTATTGTGTTTTATCATCCTAGTTATTGCAATACATGCTATATTATCTAAGATGCAGTTACTTCAATAAATCCTTATTTAACTATATTCTGCCTCTGTTGTCTTTGCCTGTGTGAGACTTGGGTAACTGAGAGAAAGGGATGAGATCTGATTGACCATGATTGCCCTGAGGAGTCTTTCTTGTCATGCGCCCTGTTGCCACATTATTTTCTGTTTTTGGACAGAGATGATGTGCTGCTAGTTAGCCGGAAAACCTGGATTAGACTGACAGGTGTCATATGGTGTGGAATTGTACTTAGTACCCACAATCTATGTGATTCTGCCGCCCACATCCAGTAGCCTCATTAGCATAATGAGAACCTATGCAACATGGTTCTGTTGCTGGTTGGGCTGAACCAGCAGTGTACAAAATAGTCTGATATTATTCAAGAGGCAATGTGTTTGCTGGAACTGGATATTCAAGTTCATACTGTAAGAACTCTTGGGCTTGTAATTTTGAGTCAAAAAATATAGTCAACATCAGTGGCCATCAGAGACGTTGCCCATTGGATCCAATGTGGATGTAATGCTTTAGCGGTGGGAACACTAGCTTTGGTAACAGCCTCAAGGGCTGGAATGGGGGATACGACAATGATACGTTTAAAGATTTTGCTGTACAAATGGCAAAAGACTTTGTGGGTCATTCTGACCCCGACGGTCAGAAGAGGCAAACCGGCGGTCTCCCGCCGGTTTACTGCTGCCCTTTGAATCCCCATGGGGGATTCTGACACCCCCTACCGCCATCCTGTTCCTGGCGGTTCGCCCGCCAGGAACAGGATGGCGGTAGGGGGTGCCGCGAGGCCCCTGGGGGCCCCTGCCGTGCCCATGCCAATGGCATGGGCACGGCAGGGGCCCCCGTAAGAGGGCCCCGCAAAGTATTTCAGTGTCTGCTAAGCAGACACTGAAATACGCGACGGGTGCAAACTGCACCTGTCGCACCCCTGCAACTCCGCCGGCTCAATTCTGAGCCGGCGTCCTCGTTGCAGGGGCATTTCCTCTGGGCCGGCGGGCGCTCTTTTGGAGAGCGCCCGCCGGCCCAGAGGAAATGTCTAAATGGCTGCCGCGGTCTTTTGACCGCGGTGCGGTCATTCAGCGGCGGTAGCTTGGCGGGCGGATCCTGCCGCCCGCCAACATTAGAATCAGGCCCTTTGTCATTTTCTAGCTGCGCGTGGATGGCACTGTGCCAATCCTATGCTTAAAAACTTTTCTAGAAAAACCGACATTTGAGTGGAGCAAATTCAGAGTGTCGCTGGTGTTGCAGGGTGTTCTTTACTGGAGCTGCTCTCCACCTAAACTTAGGAACTACTCAGAGTTCTCTCTTTTGTTTTGCATAATGTATGCGTCACTCTAACCCTGAAAGGGTGGTTTTGTTTTGATATATATAGATCTATCTATAGAGTGAGAGTGGGTGTGAGAGTGTCAGTCTTCATGTGAGAGTAGGTGTAAGAGGGTGTCTCTGGGTGTGACAGTGGGTGTGAGAGTGTCTCTGTGAGTGAGTGTGTGTCTGTGTGGGTCTGTGAGTATATGTGTGAGAGTCTGAGTGGGTGTGTGAGTGTCTGAGTGGGTCTGTGAATGGGTCTGTGAGTGGGTGCATGAGTCTCTGATTGGGTCTGTGACTGGGTGTGTGAGTGTCTGAGTGCATCCGTGAGTGGGTGTGTGAGTGTCTGTGTTTGTGTGTCAGTAGCTATGTAAGTCACCCTGCACAAGGGAGCCTCACCTGCCCTTTTATGTAGCAAGAGTCCACAGCTTTGCATGAAATATCTACCCGAGTGAAGTTCTTTCTGCCTCCTTCTGTAAATGTCCAGTATGTACTTTACACTACAGCTATATAATGGAGCACAAGGAAATGTCACCAGTAACCTTCTGTGCATTTTGGCAACATGATTGTTCCTGTTGCCTGTTTCTCTAGAATTCTGTGATAAGATGAATCCTCATATAGAGAGGCAAACAAGATTACAAAGCTGTAAATCTCCACCAAAACGGGGTCCTTCCTCTTATCTATATGAAGTAAGTGCTACTTTGTTTTGTGGAGATGTCATCATATTGCTCGGCATCAATAACGTGCTATCAAAATCAGAAGGAAATGCACTGCAGGGCCCTTTGGAAAGCTGTCCATCATCCTGGAAAAAGAGGGTAACACATACATACTACTAAGATGGACAGAGCAACGCCAAGTGCGTGCAGCTACCAGGTGATTTGCACATTTGCATACTCAGCAATTTAAGGGGAGACCCGTGGACTCTAGAGAAGGGGGGATGCACGGCCAACTTCCCCTGGCCGATTTTGGCTCTGGGGCCCGGCCATCTCTCCTGGGTGCCCTTCAGGGCACCCAGTGTGCAATGGGACCTTGAGGGGAGCCTGAAGATCCTGACAGTCTCAGTCGGGCCCCTGTCTCCTTTGAGAGCCAGCATTGCTGTCACAGAGAGGGAGCTGCAAAATGTGCAGCTCCCTGTCTGTTAGATCAGCCTTTTCCTCTGTTTCCCTGTCTGCATGTCTATGAGCAGGGAAATAGATGAAACCTTCACTCCCAGCAAGCGAGAGCTGTTTGACAGAGTGAGTGGAGTTGTGTTTGCTCTGACATGGCGAGAGCTGTCAAACTATAACTCACCCCCTAAGTTATAGTTACTTGAAATAACTCTAACTATAACTGCTGAATTTTTAAGGTTTCGAACAAGTAAATTCAGAACCTAACCATAAAGTCCCTGTAACATTTGTTTTTTTTCAGTGAATTTCTATGTTATTTTAATGCTATTCCCTAATTATATCTTCCTTGTAACCTTTGTTTTTTAGTGAATTTCTATGTTTTTTTTAAAGATAAAGGAGGTCATTATAACCCTGGCGGTCGGTGTTAAAGCGGCAGTAAAGCCGCCAACAGGCCGACGGTAAAAAGAAATTGAATTACGACCGTGGCGAAAACCGCCAACATAGACAGCCACTTTAACACTCCGACTGCCAAGGCGGTACAAACAAAAATCGCGGCGGTAACCGCCAACAGACAGGCGGAGGACAATGTACCGCCCACAGAATTACAACAGGCCAATCCGCCACATTTTCCGGGGCGGATTCACTGCAAACAAAAACACGGCGGAAACAGGACTTGGAAGGGGAAACGCTCACCTATACACATCCCAAGAGGAACCGGGACGCCATGGAACCGGAACTTCAGATTCTTCCTGCTCCTCTACCAGGAGCACTAACGCCGGCGGCGAAGACCACAGAGAGTACTGCACCTACGACACAGGGGAGGGGGGAGGAAAAAAACAGTGACACACACACGCAGCACTCCCATCCCCACCCTCACCCACGACAACACACACACTAATGCATCATGATACATTACAGTTACACCCCCCCAAAACCCCCTGGAAGAATGCAAGGACAAAAGGAAATGAGTCGAATGATTGTAATATATCCAAAGACAGTAATCAAAAATATATACAGATATAAAGATATTCACACTATAAACAAATATATACACCAAGAATACAACTCCAAGGTATTCCACTATCATAGTCCGTGGACCACTGGGCCCAAAAGGCATGGGCGAGGCCCACACTCAATACCCGAACAAGACGGAGAGAACACTGCTGGGGCATCAGATAGAAATAAAACAGGCACCTCGGGGGGGGGTACCTCAGCCGGATGAGTGCACGATGCCAGATCCACGAGGAGGCTCCATGCCCATTGATGTATCCTGGGGAGTGCAAAGCCACAGTCTCTCAAGTCTCTCTAGTGGGTGGTTTGCCCACTGTTCAATCCTCTGGAGTGCAAAGCCACAGTCTCTCCAGTCTCTACAGTGGGTGGTTTGCCCACTGCTGCATTCTGGGGAGTGCAAAGCCACAGTCTCTCAAGTGGTTTCTGGAGGGGGATTTGTGCCCAGAGTGCTTCATTCTGCCAAGGACTGTGTGAGTGGATGTGATACTCCACTGGTTCTGGAGGGGGCTTTGTGCCCAGAGTGCTTCATCCTGCCAAGGACTGAGGTAGTGGATGTCTTTCTCCACTGGTTCTGGAGGGGACTTTGTGCCCGAGTGCTTCATCCTGCCAAGGACTGAGGTAGTGGATGTCTTTCTCCACTGGTTCTGGAAGGGGCTTTGTGCCCAGAGTGCTTCATCCTGACCGTGGCGGCCTCAGTAGCGTCGGAATCATTGGCGCTCACTGGCCTGCGGTGCTGCTGGCGGCGGTGTCCTGGGCAGCGGTGCTGCTGGCTGGCGGTGTCCTGGGCAGCGGTGCTGCTGGCGGCGGTGTTCTGGACAGCGGTTCTGCTGGCGGCGGTGGTGTCCTGGGCAGCGGGGCTGGTGGCGGTGGTGTCCTGAGCAGCGGGGCTGGTGGCAGCGGTGTCCTGGGCAGCGGTTCTGCTGGCGGCGGTGTCCTGGGCAGCAGGGCTGGTGGCGGCGGTGTCCTGGGCAGCGGTTCTGCTGGCGGCGGTGTCCTGGACAGCGGTTCTGCTGGCGGCGGTGTCCTGGGCACCGGTGCTGCTGGCGCCGGTTTCCTGGGCAGCGGTTCTGCTGGCGGCGGTGTCCTGCAGCGGTTCTGTTGGCGGCGGTGTCCTGGGCAGCGGGGCTGGTGGCAGTGGTGTCCTGGGCAGCGGGGCTGGTGGCGGTCTTGTCCGCCGTGCAGATCTTCCCAGACTTGCCAATTTTACTGTGCCCCTTCCCCACCTTGGATGGTGGCCTAGCTGTCTCCACACTCCCAACTGTACCCCTGGGAGTGGCTTTGGTGGCTGATTTCTTTCACCTCTCCTGCCGGGCACTGGCCAACTTTTTATGCTTTACAGGTGGGGGACTGTCCGTGCTCTGGCTCCTTGCCACACTGGCTGCCCTGCTGCCTGGCACACTCCAGAAGCCAGTTACTACTGGCACCACTGGTCCCGCCGATGTTGTGGCTGAGGTGCTGGGTTGGGACCTGGAGAGTCGGGCCCTAGGAGACTGAAGGGGTGGAGGAGGTGAGGGAAAGAGGTCAAGGTTGGACAGGAAAAGTTTCTTAGGAACACTGGGACGGGCAGCTGAAGGGGGTTTGGGAGTGGAGGAAGAGGTAGTGGTTGTAGGAGGTGTACGTTTGCTGACTTTGGGTGAAGGTGCATGGGCTGGAGGCTGTCGTGAGGTGGATGGCTGTTGGGTGGGTGTGTAGCTGCGTTTGTGTACCTTGGGAGGTGGCCTCACAGACACACTGGGCGAGGACTCAGGGGACATGTGAATGGTAGTGGGGGTGGTGACTGCACGTGAGCGAGGTGTGGTGGTGGGTGTGCTAGTGATGGACGTAGTGGCTGAGGATGTAGTGCATGCAGGTGTGAGTGGAGATGAGACAGGGAGGGAGGAGGGAGACGAGGAGGAGGGGGACACAGTGGAGGCAGTGGATGTTGGTGTGTCTGCATGTGTATGATGCTTGCGTGAGTGCCTGTGGGATGTGTGGTGCTTATGTTTGCCAGAGCTTCCCTTGTGTGTTGAGGTGTGTGCATGCTGGTCTGATGGTGTGCTTGGGATAGGCTGAGGTACAGGGGTTTGGGTCTGGGTGGAGGAAGTTGGAGGGGGGGAGGCTAGAGACAGGGACAATGGCTGCCATCTGTGCTGAGGCCAGAGTCTGAAAAGCTCGCTGATGGGCTGCCTGACCAGAGTAAATGCCCTCCAGGTATGCATTGGTTTGTTGCAACTGCCTCTCTACACCCTGGATGGCATTCAAAATGGTATACTGGCCAACAGTGAGGGACCTGAGGAGGTCAATGGCCTCCTCACTGAGGGCAGCAGGGGTGACAGGGGCAGGGGCTGAGGTGCCTGGCGCGAATGAGATGCCCACCCTCCGGGGTGAGAGGGCACGGGACACACGCTGAGGTGCTGCTGGGAGGGCGGTGCTGGTAGGGGGGTGGCGGCTGTACCTGTAGATGCGGGGGCACAGATGGGCCCGCCACCGCAAGGGAGCTGCCATCAGAGGAGGACTCCGTATCGCTGGTGTCAGCTCCTGTCCCTGCCGTGGAGCTCCCCTCGCCCTCCGTCCCACTGGTGAATTCAGACTCCGTAGTGTCGCCCTCCAGGGCCATGTGGGATGCAGCTCCCTCCTACTCCGGTGCCACTGCTGCTCCGCCTGATGATGCTAATACACACAAGAACAGGGAGACCACAAAAAGGGGGGGAGACAGAAGAAAGACATGTTGAGTGCATGCAATACCGCTATCGTTGGTGGACACTACAGACACAGAAGCCCTCTGCACCACGCCGCGCACTTGGAGTTCCCTATTCAATCCCAGGGACATGGGTTACAAGGCTATGCCCGATTGCTGCACACATGGATGTCACAGGAGCCTGAGTAGGTGTAGTTGGCACTGTACACAGGTGGGGTGGGGTGCCACAGGGTCTGCCTTAAGGAGGGTCCTTGCCTACTAAACTCTCCCTGGCCTAGGGGAACCCACAGCCCACCTCCCCCACCCAGACACCTACAATGTGCGCTGAATTAGCAGAATGAGAGTGTACTCACCCCCTTGTGGCTGCTGTGATGCCCTCAAGCGCCCATCCAACTCCGGGTACGCCTCCGCCAGGATCCTGAACATCAGGGGGGTCATGGTGCGACGGGCACCCCTCCCACATTGGGAGGCCATCCCCAGCTGGGCCTCCGCCGTCTTCTTGCTCCAGCGGCAAATGTCCTCCCATCTTTTCCGGCAGTGGGTGTTCCGTCTGTGGTAGACCTCCAGGGTCCGGACTTCCTTGGCGATGGCACGCCAAATGTCCTCCTTCTGGTGGACGCTGACCTACAGGAATAGTGCAGGGGAAAAATAGAAGTTATTACTGTCCGCACCGTCACAGTCATTGGCCCGCATCCCTACCCTTGCCATGACGAAAATGCACTCACCGTTGTTTCATGCACGCCTCATTCCTACCCCCCCCATCTTTCCTCCACACCACTCCACACAGGCATTGCCCATACAGCATGCTCACAGTGTACTTACCTGTTTGTCTGGAGGACCGTAGAGTAGCGTGTACTGGGGAAGGACCCCATCCACAAGTTTCTCCAACTCCTCCATGCTGAAGGCAGGGGCCCTTTCCCCAGACACACGAGCCATTGTATCTTCCAGACTGAGGTCACAGCAGCACTTGCAGTGTAGGTCCTCTCCTGTCGAAGATCAGGTATCAAGTGATTGAACAGAGAGAAAGTGGTGGTCACATCTGCGGCGGTGCGTGCCGTCACCGCCGGTGTACATCGTCATTGGCTCCTGGAACCCATAGGGTCCAATGTTAACCAATGCATGATTGCGCCGCGGTCTTCGACCGCCTACCGCAACGGTGTACAATGCCAGCGCAGTGACCTCATATCCCCTTGTCCCACTTTACAGGTCAGGCAGCCGCCATTTCATGGGCCCACATGGCATTATTTTGGACTGCGTCACACATATCTAGGCCTTGCCTAAACACTCATACAGGCATATGTCGATTTGCTAATATTTTCAGAGTAAGCTGTGTTTACGTACCTCAGAGTTGGTTGACTCTCTGCTCGCTGTTCTCCGCCATAGGCACCGTCTGCTGGGGTATGTAAGGAGATGGCGGCATCCTCCGGTGTACAGACCGCTGGTGGACCTGTCGACAATGGAGGAGCAACATGTGATCATCACCTACAGACTTGATCGTGCCACAATCCAGGAACTGTGTGCCCAGTTGGAGCCAGTCCTGATGTCACCTATCCGCCATCCCACAGGAATCCCCCCTCAAGTGCAGGTGCTGTCAGTACTCTATTTCCTAGCAAGTTGGTCATCTCAAACTACAGTGGCCATAGCATCAGGGATGTCCCAGCCTATGTTTTCCAACGTTTTGTCCAGAGTGTTGTCTGCCCTGCTGAAACACATGCAGAGCTACATCGTTTTCCCTCAGGTGGAGGATTTGCCTACAGTGAAAGGTGATTTCTATGCCCTGGGACATATCCCCAACATCATAGGTGTCATTGATGGGACACATGTGGCCTTGGTCCCCCCCGAAGGAGTGAACAGGTTTACAGAAACCGGAAGAGTTACCATTCGATGAATGTACAGATGGTGTGTTTGGCAGACCAGTACATCTCCCATGTGAATGCCAAATTCCCTGGCTCAGTGCATGACGCTTACATTCTGAGGAATAGCAGCATCCCTTATGTGATGGGGCAACTCCAGAGGCACTGTGTGTGGCTATTAGGTGAGGACATGGACCCAATACAGTGTGAATAGTTGCCTGGGTCTTGGGATGTCCCTATGAGTTAGTGTGTGTCTAACAGTTGTCCCTCGACATTTGCTGGTGACTCTGGTTACCCCAACCTGTCATGGCAACTGACCCTAGTGAGGAATCCCAGGACAAGGGTAGAGGAACGATACCATGAGGCCCATGGGCGAACTAGGAGGATTATAGAGCGGACCTTCGGTGTCCTGAAGGCCAGGTTCAGGTTCCCTATTCTACTCACCAAAGAAGGTATGCCAGATCATCGTGGCCTGCTGTATGCTTCACAACTTGGCTTTGCGACGACAGGTGCCTTTTCTGCAGGAGGATGGTCCAGATGGAGGTGTTGTGGCAGCTGTGGAGCCTGTGGACAGTGAAGATGAGGAAGCAGAAGAAGAGGACATAGACAACAAAACACGTTGATCCTGCAATACTTCCAGTGAGACATAGGTAAGAAGACAACACTGCCTTCTACATCTGATTCAGTTCTACTACCTCTCATCTGTCTGTCATTTTCACTCAGTGTATGGTCACTGAGTTGTCACTTTCCCTTATGATTTCACAGATGTGGGTCCCACTGTGTGACATCTGCTTTGTTTCCGCATGGACTAAAGCTGTGTGACATGTTTTGTGATTTAAGGGTGTTTATTTAAGTGCTCAATATTGGACAGTGTTGTAAAATGGTCAGGGGTGATGGTGGAGGAATGTCCATGGCAGAGTCCAGTCTATCAGTCTCACAGGTGCATTGTCCAAAGGGGCATACGAAGTGGAGCTGGGGCAGTTTAAGGATGGACAGGGTGACAAAGTGGGACAGAAGGATGACAATCAGGGTGTTATCATTTCTTGGCAGGGGTCTTGGCCTTGTTCTCTGTCTTTGTCCTGGATCTCAGGGACCGCTTGCTGGGTGGTTTTCCATCTGCAGGGGGTGGGGTGCTTGTGTGGTGGTCCTGTGGCGGTGCCTCCTGTCCACTAGCGCCAGCGGAAGTGGTGTGCAGTTCATCGTCCAGGCTAGTGTCAGGGACCCCTTGTTGTGCCACAGTGTCCCTCCTGGTGTTCACGAGTTCCTTCAGCACCCCTACAATGGTGCCCAGGGTGGAACTGATAGATTTGAGTTCCTCCCTGAACCCCAAATACTGTTCTTCTGCAGCCGCTGGGTCTCCTGAAACTTGGCCAGTACCGTTGCCATCGTCTCCTGGGAATGGTGGTAGGCACCCATGATGTTGGAGAGGGCCTCGTGGAGAGTGGGTTCCCTGGGCCTGTCCTCCCCCTGTCGCACAGCAGCCCTCCCAGTTGCCCTGTGTTCCTGTGCCTCTGTCCCCTGAACCGTGTGCCCACTACCACTTCCCCCAGGTCCCTGGTGCTGTTGGGGTGGTGGGTTAGCCTGGGTTCCCTGTAGTGGTGGACACACTGCTGATTGACGTGTCCTGGTATGGGCCCGCTGGGTGGGTGCTGTGCTGGTGTTTCCAGAGGGGGGAAGCTCTGTAGTGGCCTGTGCCAGTGTGAGGAGAACCGACTGTCCCAGATGGGCCAGGCTGGTCATCAATGTGGGCCTCTTCTGTGGGTGGAGTGGACATATCTGGACCCTCCTGTCCGGTGACGTTGGGTAGGGATCCTGCAGGGGTGTAAAGGCATGATTATTGCATCTGTGTGTGCCATGGTGTGCAATGGGTGGGTGACTGTGTACCCCAGTGCTTGCATTCCTGTGTAGGACCTTGTGTGATGATGGTTTAGGGGGGTGTATGGGTATGTGCAGTGGCCATGCTTTGGTGATGGGTGTCCATGCTTTGTTGTTGCATGCAGGGCTTGGGTTTGGGATGTGAGGTTTGTGATATTGGGACATCTGTGAGGAGTTGGAGTGATGGGGGTGAGGGCGAGGGTGGGGGTCTGTGATGGCATGCAGGTAGGGGGGGGTGAAAGTAGTGAAGAGTGACTTACCAGAGTCCATTCCTCCAGCTACTCCTGCGAGGCCCTCAGGATGCAGTATAGCCAAGACCTGCTCCTCCCATGTTGTTAGTTGTGGGGGCGGAGGTGGGGGTCCGCCGCCAGTCCTCTGAACCGCGATGTGGTGTCTTGAGACCACGGAACGCACCTTGCCCCGTAGGTCGTTCCACCTCTTCCTGATGTCATCTCTAGTTCTTGGGTGCTGTCCCACTGCGTGGACCCTATCCATGATTCTTCGCCAAAGCTCCATCTTCCTAGCTATGGTGGTGTGCTGCACCTGTGATCCGTATAGCTGTGGCTCTACCCGGATGATTTCCTCCACCATGACCCTGAGCTCCTCCTCAGAGAACCTGGGGTGTCTTTGCGGGGCCATGGGGTGGTGATGTGTGGGGTGGTGTGTGTTGTGATGTATGGGGTGATATTTAGAGGTGTGTTGTGTGAGGTCCTTGGATGTTGTGTGCATGATGGTGTTGAGTGCCTGTGAATGCTAGTGTTGTTTCTGGTGGTGTCTCTCTCTGGCCTTCAGTCGCAATTGTGGTCGTAAGGGTTTGTGGGTGATGTGGGTGTGTGTTTTATATTGTATTG
Source organism: Pleurodeles waltl (assembly GCF_031143425.1). Taxonomy (NCBI): domain Eukaryota; kingdom Metazoa; phylum Chordata; class Amphibia; order Caudata; family Salamandridae; genus Pleurodeles; species Pleurodeles waltl. Next base: position 1,897,126,129 of record NC_090440.1, read on the forward strand.
GATGTGTGGGAGTGGTGTGTGTATGTGTATCAGGTGTGTGTATTTGGAATTGTCCAATGTGGATGTGTTTTGTAAATGTGTGTGTATTTTGAGCGCAGCGGTGTGTACCGCCAATGGAATACTGCGGTTGAAAGACCGCCACGTGGATTTGTGGGTCGTGATAGTGTGGGCGTATTCCTGTTGGCGTGATGGTGGAGGTTTTGTTATCGCCAGTTTATCACTGACCTTTGGTGTGGCGGACTTGTGTGAGTGTCTGGATTTTGGCGGATTCCAGACTGTGGGTCATAATTACTGTGGCGGAATTCTGCGGCCGCGGTGGTGTGTTGGCGGTCTTCTGAACGGCGGTAAGCGGCTTTTACCGCCAATGTTATAATGACCCCCAAAGTAATTTCAATTATGTTACATTAATCTAACCACTGCCACGCACGGTCTTCATGTTTAATCAACCAACCCCGCACTGAAGGCAGAGGTTCGCCGCAGGGCCTGCCTCTATGGGTAGGAGAATAGGTGTGAGAGGGTGTCTCTGGGTGTGAGAGTGGGTGTGACAGTGTCTGCCTGGGTGTGAGAGTGGGTGTGAGAGGGTCTATGTGGGTGTGAAAGTGGGGAGGAGAGTGCCTGACTGGGTGTGAGAGTAGGTGTGAGGGAGGACTCTGGGTGTGAGGGTGAGGGAGTGTGTGAGTCTCTGTGTGGGTCTGTGAGTGATTGTGAGAGTCTGAGTGGGTGTGTGAGTGCCTGAGTGGGTCTGTGTGTGGGTGCGTGAGTCTCTAAGTGGGTGTGTCAGTCTTTGAGCGGATCTGTGAGTGGGTGTGTGAGTCTCTGAGTGGGTCTGTGAGTGGACGTGTGAGGGTCTGTGAGTGGGTGCGTGAGTGTCTGAGTAGGTCTGTGAGTCAGTACATGAGTCTCTGAGTGTGTCTGTGACTGAGTGCATGAGTGGGTCTGTGAGTGAGTGAGTTAGTGCATCTTCCTCTGCATCAAGAATGCATCACCAAAATTGGCGAGAAATGCACTGGGGGTGCTCTTGGTAAGCTGTACATCATCCTTAGGCAGGAAGATCTTTGCATACTACTAAGGTGGACAGTGCGGGGCCAAGCGGGCAAAGGTTTCAGGTGATTTGTGCATTTTCATGTGCATAGTTATAGCAATGTAAAGGGAGAACCATGGACTCTAGAGGAAGGCCCAGTTGGGCTGCTTTTGGCCCCAAGGACCCCATCCCAAGCGTATGCCTTTGTTTAATAGGAGAAGGGGAGCCACGTGACTCCCCCTCCCCGACTTGATTTAGGCCCCAGGGACCCCATCCTCTGGGGCCCGGCTATGTCTCCTGGATGCCCCTCAGGGCACCCAGTGTGCAATGGGACCCTGGGAGGAGTCTGAATGCCCCCAATGTCCCTGCCAGCTCCCCGCCTCCAGCAGGAGCCGGCATTGCTATTGCACACAGGGAGCTGTTAAACATGCAGCTCCCTGTGTGCAAGAGAAATCGTTTCATCTCTTTCCGGGCCTCCATCTCTGAAACCTCCGCTTCCAACAACGGGGGCACTTTGACAACTCTTGCCCTCTGGAACTGGGACATAGCAGAAGCCGGCCCTAGGGGATGGGAGTCCCCTGGGCCATTATTGGCCCCATGATGCAGAATGTATGGTCCTACTTCAAACTTGAATTTAGCTTCGGGGAGGTGGTGGTCCTTGGGCCTGGGTGAACACAAAAGACCCTCTTCATCATGTTATTTCAGCCCGGGGAAGTTGGCGGTTCATGGGGCTGCAAGAGTGCTGCTCAGCCCCCCCTTAATTACAATAAATTGCCCCAGGGAGGTGGCGATCCCAAGGGTTGTGGGGGAGGTAGGCGAACAGGCCCACCACATAAAGTTCATATTTAGCCCCGGGAAGGTGGTGGTCCCCGGGGATGTAGGGGAGGCCTTATGGGCCTCCTCCATTACACATAAACATTTTGCCCTGGGGAGGTGGTGGTCCCCGGGGCGCTATGGCGTGTACAGCCCCGCATATTTTTACATTGATGCCCCAGGGACGTGGTGGTCCCCGGAGATAATATAAATCCTAGGAGGAGGACCCCATGTGCGCCTCCTTTTTGTAAGCCCTCAATGCCCCCGGGACCTGGGCCACCTGGAGCAAAATAAAAGAAAAGGGAGAGAGAGAGCTCTTTAAAAAAACAAAATCTCAGTTTTTTTGTTTAAAAACTGCTTTTGAGCCATGGTGAGATCTGTGAGGGACCCCTTGCCCAGGGCTAGGGGCTCAGGGTGACCCTACCCTTGGCACTTTTCTTTTTTTAGTTTTTTTGTAGGACTCGGCTGAAGCTGAGTCTTAAAATGGCTGCCAACACTTCCTTGTTGAAGTGTTGACAGCCAATCAGATATCAGCACGGGGACTGTTGAATAAATAGAGGATCCACGTCCCTAGATAGTTATCTTTTAGACATTTAATATCTCTAAAACCAGTGAATGGCTTTTCTTCAAATCACAAAATCTGTGCTTTCTAGACCAAGAGCTTGCTTTCCACCAAATTTGGTATTATTCCGTCCAGCGGTTCAGGCACAAGCCGGGTGATGGATCACCCTGAAACTTTCAGGACAGCAACTGAACCCACTGAAGTATAGGTTTTGAAGATTTTGTGAAGATCCATCAAGCAGCGCCAAAGTTATTGGCAAAACAAAAAAAGCTCTTCCTGTGGAAACCAGGCCCTAACTATAATGACCACCAGGATGCTAAAAGTAAGACATGTATCTTTAGGTTTTACAAATACTGATATTGAAAAACTCCTTAATTTGTTTTTCAGTACTGCAAGGCCTATCTCTCCAATAGGATAACACTGGAATGACCTTATTACATTTTATAAGTGTCATTTGCAAATGGGGATAGGTAAGCAGTTCATGTTTCATATTTCTGGAATCACAATTTAAAATGCAAACTTATGTTGAAGTCGGATTTTAAACTGCAATTCTGAAAATGCCACTTTTAGAAAGTTGGCATTTTCTTGCCTTAGACATTTAGGCCCTCATTACAACCCTGGTGTAGGAGGCTGGCCTGGCTTGTAGTGGGTACCAGAGGTACTTACACCTTGTGCCAGGTCCAGTTATCCCTTATTAGTGTAGAAGAGGTGTTTCTAGCAGCTTAGGCTGATAGAAGATAGCTATGGCAAAGCAGCTTAGGCTGAACTAGGAGACATGTAAAGCTCCTACTGTACCACTGGTGTCAAATGCACAATATCATAAGAAAACACAATACACAGAAGTACTAAAAATAAAGGTACTTTATTTTTATGACAATATGCCAAAAGTATCTCAGTGAGTACCCTCAGTATGAGGATAACTTATATACACAAGATATATGTACACAAACCAAAATTATGCAGGTAATAGCAAGAAAAGTAATGCAAGCAGTGTAAAATTACAGTAGATTGCAATAGGAGCACATAGGTATAGGGGCAACACAAACCAAATACTCCAAAAGTGGAATGCGAACCACGAATGGACCCCAAACCTATGTGAGCTTGTAGAGGGTCGCTGGGACTGTAAGAAAACAGTGAGGGTAAGAAAAGTAGCCCACCACAAGAACCTGAAAGGTAGGTGTAAAGTGCACCTGCTACCCCCAGAGAGCAAAGAAGTCGTGATAGGGGGATTCTGCAGGAAGAACAAACACCAGCAATGCAACAACAGTGGATTTCCGGACCTGAGTACCTGTAAGGCCAGGGGACCAAGTACAATAGTCGCGACAGTGTCGAGAGTGGGCAGGAGCCCAGGTAATGCCAGCTGAGGGTGCAAGGAAGCTGCCACCTGTTGGAAGAAGCTTGGAGTTCTGCTAGAAAGAAGAGAGCTAGGAACTTCTCCTTTGGAGGATGGATGTCCCACATCGCGATGAAGCTTGCAGAGGTGTTCCCATGCAGAAAGACCTCAAACAAGCCTTGCTAGCTGAAAGGGTCGCGGTAGAGGTTTTTGGCTGCTGCTGTGGCCCAGGAGGGACCAGGATGTCACCACTTGGAGGAGGAGACAGAGGGGGCACCCAGCAAGTCAGGGAGCCCTCAAAGAAGCAGGCAGCACCCGCAGAAGTATCTGAACAGGCACTTGGAAGAAGAGTGAACCGGAGTTCACGCGAAGTCACAAAAGGGAGTCCCACAACGCCGGAGGACAACTCAGAAGGTTGTGCACTGCAGGTTAGAGTGTCGGGGACCCAAGCTTGACTGTGCACGAAGCAAATCCTGGAAGAGTGCACAGGAGCCAGAGCAGCTGCAAATCACGCGGTACCCAGCAATGCAGTCTAGTGTGGGGAGGCAAGGACTTACCTCCACCAAACTTGGACTGAAGAGTTACTGCACTGTGGGAGTCACTTGGACAGAGTTGCTGAGTTCCGGGGACTAGCTCGTCGTGCTGAGAGGGGACCTAGAGGACCAGTGATGAAGTCTTTTGGTGCCTGCGGTTGCAGGGGGAAGATTCCGTCGACCCACAGGAGATTTCTTCAGAGCTCCTGGTGCAGAGAGGAGGCAGGCTACCCCCAGAGCATGCACCACCTGGAAACAGTCGAGAAAGCCGGCAGGATGAAGCGATACAAGGTTGCTAGTAGTCGTCTTGCTACTTTGTTGTGGTTTTGCAGGCGTCCTGAGCAGTCAGCGATCGATCCTTTGGTAGAAGGTGAAGAGGGAGATGCAGAGGAACTCTGGTGATCTCTTGCATTCCTTATCTGAAGAATTCCCCAAAGCAGAGACCCTAAATAGGCAGAAAAGGAGGTTTGGCTACCATGGAAGGAGGATTGGCTACCAGGGGAGGTAAGAGCCATTCAGAAGGAGCCTCTGACGTCACCTGTTGGCACTGGCCGCTCAGAGCAGTCCAGTGTGCCACGGACACCTCTGTTTTCAAGATGGCAGAGGTCTGGGACACACTGGAGGAGCTCTGGGGACCTCCCCTGGGAGGTGCAGGTCAGGGGAGTGGTCACTCCCCTTTCCTTTGTCCAGTTTTGCACCAGAGCAGGGCTGGGGGATCCCTAGACCGGTGTAGACTGGCTTATGCAGCGATGGGCCCATCAAAGCATTTCCAGAGGCTGGGGGAGGCTACTCCTCCCCAGCCCTGACACCTATTTCCAAAGGGAGAGGGTGTGACACCCTCTCTCAGAGGAAATCCTTTGTTCTGCCTTCCTGGGCCAGGGCTGCCTGGACTCCAGGAGGGCAGAAACCTGTCTGAGGGGTTGGCAGCAGCTGCAGTGGAGACCCCGGAAAGGCAGTTTGGCAGTACCCGGGTACTGTGCTAGAGATCCGGGGGATCATGTAATTGTCCCCTCAATGCCAGAATGGCATTGGGGTGACAATTCCATGATCTTAGACATGTTACATGGCCATTTTCGGAGTTACCATTGTGAGGCTATACATAGGTAGTGACCTATGTATAGTGCACGCGTGTAATGGTGTCCCCGCACTCACAAAGTCCGGGGAATTTGCCCTGAACGATGTGGGGCACCTTGGCTAGTGCCAGGGTGCCCAAACACTAACTAACTTTGCACCCAACCTTCACCAGGTGAAGGTTAGACATATAGGTGACTTATAAGTTACTTAAGTGCAGTGGTAAATGGCTGTGAAATAACGTGGACGTTATTTCACTCAGGCTGCACTGGCAGGCCTGTGTAAGAATTGTCAGAGCTCCCTATGGGTGGCAAAAGAAATGCTGCAGCCCATAGGGATCTCCTGGAACCCCAATACCCTGGGCACCTCAGTACCATATACTAGGGAATTATATGGATGTACCAGTATGCCAATGTGAATTGGCAAATTTAGTCACTAGCCTGTTTAGTGACACATTTTAAAGTAAAGAGAGAGCATAACCACTGAGGTTCTGGTTAGCAGAGCCTCAGTGAGACAGTTAGGCATCACACAGGGAACACATATATATAGGCCACAAACTTATGAGCACTGGGGTCCTGGCTAGCAGGATCCTAGTGACACATAACAACCACACTTACAACACAGGGTTTTCACTATGAGCACTGGGCCCTGGCTAGCAGGATCCCAGTGAGACAGTGAAAATACCCTGACATATACTCACAAACAGGCCAAAAGTGGGGGCAGCAAGGCTAGAAAGAGGCTACTTTCTCACACAACCCCCCCCAAATGAAGGACAATAAGGCTAACCTTGGCCAGTTGAGTCTTTATTGTCTAAGTGGTGATAAGTGTAGAGTAGCTCTGCAATAGACTGGTTACTCCCTTTATCATCCACTATATGGTTACTTCCCTGAGGGGATGTAAACCACCCTGTTTGAAGTTTTTTAGCTAACCAACAATGTGAAGATATATTCTCAGAGTTCCGATCAGTAAGTTTTAGTTTAGAACAGTGGAAATTGTCCACTGGACCTATTTCTAGTGATGAGAATGCCAGACAGGGATGCTGTCTCAGTAAAGCCATAGTTGGGCAAAAACGTTGTCCACATGGCTGTAAGAGAGAACAGGGATGCTGTTTCTCTTGTTTTAGAGCAGGGCAGGGATGCTGTCCTATGAGCTCCACACTAGGGCAGGGCTGCTGTCCTAAGTGTTTTGAGGCAGTGCAGGGTTGCTGCACTAACGTTTCTCTGGGAGGGTTGGAGGGATGCTCCATGTTAACTACAATGGTGGACTTTTTCTCACCAAAATGTGTTATCCCACAGAGAGGTACTTCCACCTCAGGGAGTACAGCTGTGCCAGCTGATGGTTCCCTTGGTACAGGTGCCACCCCAGGAGAGGTTTCTCCTACCACAGGAATGGTATCCTGAATGGCAGGGTGGGTAGGGGATACTGTGATGCCCTTTTTACCTGTTGTTGGAGAAGGATCCTGAGTTTTCAGGCCTGTTCCTCTCCTTTGTTTTTTCATTTCAGTAGAAATGAGAGGAAGCAATTCCTCAGGGATACCCAGCATTGCTACATGGTTATAAAACTCTACCTCAGCCCAACCTGAGGTCTCTAGGTCATTACCTAAGAGACAGTCTACAGGTAAGCTAGGTGACACTACCACCTGCTTAGGGCCAGTAACTCCACCCCAACTAAGCTGAACTATACCTAAGGGAAGAAACTTAGTGGAGTTATGGACATCAATAATCTTGTACTGTTGTCCAATGATGTGTTGTTCAGGAGGCACTAGGTTTTCAGTCACCAAAGTGATACTGGCACCTGTGTCCCTGTAGGCCTGGGCCTCAACACCATTTATTGAAACTGTCTGCCTGTACTTATCCATTGTAAGGGGACAAGCAGTCAGTGTGGCAAGGCCAATGCCACTAGGTGTGACAGAAACTGTCTTGGGACTGACTACCCCAGTTTCTATGATGGACCCATAAGTGAACCCAACTACACCCTTACTTTGACTGTTGCCAGCAGTCCCACCACTATTACCACTACTTCTAGGGGCGGTAGAGTTTGATGTATTAGTGGTGGTTGGCTCAGGGGGTTTACCTGGACAGGACTTATCCCCTTGCCAATGGCCTTTATTTTTACACACATAGCACCAAGGCTTTTTAATGTGTGTATGTTGTGAAGAAGAGGAAGAATTTGATTTATCCCCACCCCCTGAAGAGTGTTTAGGATTTGAAGAAGGATCTTTGGTTTTACCCTTATCCCCATGCTTATCCTGAGATTTCTCACCATCTTTCTTCTTGCCATCCTTGTCACCCCCTGTATGAACGTTTCTGTTCACTCTTGTTCTGACCCATTTGTCTGCCTTCTTTCCCAATTCTTGGGGAGAGGTCAGATCTGAGTCCACTAGATATTGGTGTAACAAGTCAGACACACAGTTATTCAGAATATGCTCTCTCAGAATAAGATTATACAGGCTTTCATAGTCAGAAACTCTACTGCCATGTGACCACCCCTCCAAGGCCTTCACTGAACAGTCAACAAAGTCTGTCCAGTCTTGTGAGGACTCTTTTCTGGTGTCTCTGAACTTAATCCTGTATTGTTCAGTGGGTAAGCCAAATCCATCCAAGGGTGCATCCTTCAAAACTGCAAAATTGTTAGCATCACTTTCTCTAACAGTAAGGATCATATCCCTACCCTTTCCAGTGAAAGATAGCCACAATATAGCAGCCCACTGCCTTTAAGGGACCCCTTGTACCATACAGGACCTCTCAAGTGCAGCAAACCACTTGTTGATGTCATCCTCCTCCTTGTAAGGGGGGACTATCTTGTGCAGATTCCTGGAATCATGCTCTCTAACAGGATTATTATCAGGACTACTGCTGCTGCCACCATGGGGTCCTAACTCCAATCTCTGTCTCTCCTTCTCAATGTCTAGGGATTCCCTATCTAAGGCCAGCTGTTGCTGTTTAAGCTTCAGTCTGGTCTCTTCAACCCTCAACTTTCTGAGTTCCCTTTCTACCATGTTGTCTTCAGGGTGGGTGGGTTGGGAATGCTTGGACACAGAAGATAAATTGGAAACAACAGAGGGGGATCTGTCCCTAACTGACTGAACCCTAACAACTTGGCCTCCAGGAATAAAGACTCCCCTACTGTTATGGGAACCTCCATTACTACCAACATTACTAGGTGTCCTGCTAGGGGGCAGATCTGGTACAGAACCCTCCCGACCTCCCTCAAGGAGATCTCCTGAGTCAGAATGGGAACCTTCTATTAACCTCTCATTTGATGTGCCTGCTTGGGACTCATCATTCACAATAAACATGTTAAATCGAAACTCTTTTGTAGGGTTCTTTCTATCACTAAACCTCTCTCTAAGCAGAGACTCCTTAGGCTCTTGTAATTCAAACTGTCATAAGTTTTATTGACCATTTTAAGAGCTGACCCTACTTCAGACATGATAGTAAAAGGTTTAGAAATAGTGAGAAGGAAGAAAAAGTTTCAGAACTTTTTAAAGAACAGAGAAAAAAAACTTTTTCTAACTTTTAGAAACTTTTTAGAAGTTTTAGAAAACTTTTCAGTACTTTGTAAAAAGTTTAAGAGGAGAAAAGCAAACCTTTTTGGTTTGGTGCACATACACTGAACTGTTTTTTATATTATTCTCTTATGAAAAGTACACAATGACAAAGTGGTAAGTAGTTACAAGTACTTATCCCACCGCTGCACAACCAATGTAGGAGGCTGGCCTGGCTTGTAGTGGGTACCAGAGGTACTTACACCTTGTGCGAGGTCCAGTTATCCCTTATTAGTGTAGAAGAGGTATTTCTAGCAGCTTAGGCTGATAGAAGGTAGGGGGCGTGGCCAATATGACGACCGGAGCGGCAGCATAAACTGCAGCTCCGATCCCTGGCCCTACAAACATCCTGTTTGCGGCGCCCGCACCTCCCTTAAGGTGATGGGCGTCGCCCACCCAGCTGCCCGAGACTTGCACTGGCGGCCGCGTCCACACACCGGAGCTCGCGGCCGCCTTTTGGGCAGTGAGCAGCCCGCCGTGCTGCTGGCTCCGCGTCTACGGCCCATACGCTCGCCGCTCGGAGCTCCGAGTCGCCTCCTGGGGCTTCGCGTCGGGGACGGACAGCGCCCGAACCGGAGGCCGGGGCATAGGAGCCCCAGCCCCACGAACAGCACCGGAGGCGGGCGCTTTGCCCTCATCTGCTCTACGGGGTGGCGGCGCTGCTGCGGGCTTAATTTTTTATCAACCTCACACGAGGCGATTGCTATCAGACTCCGCGCCCCGGCTCCCCCGCTCACTGGGAGGAGGCGCGCTTGATGCCCTGCTGTGCCCCGAGGCTCGGGGAAGTCGCTGCCTACCTGGAGGAGGCCTCTCAGTATAGAGGCCTCGGAGTAGTCGTGAAATGAACCTGCAGCCCAGCACCTGGGCCTGAATCACTACCAAAGACTCTACAGTCCTGAGGCCTCGCCTGATACCAGCTTGTGCTTCACCACAGGAGTGGTGTAACTAAAGGAATGAAGACTGAGGACAGGGGCGCGGAAGGAAGTTGAAGCGAAGGGAAGAATGAGGTGAGCCTTCGGCGACACTTATCGAGTCGCAGCGCGCAAATGCGTTGTCCACCTCCCCCCAAACCACGTTACACGGAGTAGCTGCGGGGCCCCAACAAAGCACATGAGGCACCGTCCCTGCCCCTCCAGGCCCTACACATAACCCCCCATCAGCGCAACTACCTCCAAACCGCGCAAGTAACCGCTAATATATTAGACCATTACCTATCATCCTTCATTGACTCTCCTTGCTCCTCTACTGCTCCGACGCCCCTGCATGGATATGGGGCTTTGCTGTCTCATGTGGATATAAGTATACAACACGCTTGACCCCTCTGCTGTTTGGAATCGAGTGGCGCAGTAGGCATACGACGAAGCGCTAAAATATTCTACTAACCACTGGGTACTAATCTGGTCGCTGTACCATTGGCCCGGAAATGGGGGTGACGTCTCCCAAACTTCGCTAAGCACTCTGCCAACTCTGGTATATCGCTTCTGGCCTTCAACGGTTATCCACAGCCCTCTGGAACTGAGACTGTACTACGTCGCAGCTTGCTTCTCTGTTTGCCCTGCCTGCATCACCTCCAACCGATCCTGCTTCGTCAGTGTCCACTTGGAACTGCACTTGTCAAATGGTCAAACCATAAACCCCACGCGCTCCTCCGGGCAGAATGGACCCCGCCACCTCCCCCTCCTCTGAGGGCCACGTTACCATGCAACTGGCTTTGCAGAACATGGAACTTACCTTACAATCACACACGTCACAATTTGAAAAGATATTGCAAGCCATTCTAGACACCAAGTCCACCCTGGAAGCCAAAATAGGCTCAGTGACAGAAGACCTCAACATACTCCGTACGGATCAACACGCATTGGCCGACAGGGTGTCTGAACTAGAAAAAGACTCTGCAACCCTCCCCCGGACCGTGAAAGATATCCAATCGCAATTGTCTCATTTAACAACCGAGGTGGACTTCTTAAAACGCAGAGCTGAAGATGCAGAGGGAAGGTCTCGGCGCAACAATATTCGCTTGGTGGGGCTCCCTGAAGTATCGAAGGCCCCACCACAGAATTATTCATAGAACAATGGCTCACGGACACAATTCTTAAAGACAATATCCCAAAGTTCTTCTCTATCGAACATGCCTACAGGTTCCCTGGTAGACCCCCTCCACCTGGTGCACAGCCTCGCCCGGTAATAGCAAGACTCCTTAATTACCGTGACAGAGACCTCATCCTACAGTTATTTTGCAAATCTGGTCTGCTACGCTTCGAAAACGCAGTGATCACAGCTTATCCAGACTTTACAGCAGAAGTTCAGAGGAAGCGGAGTTCTTTTTATCGTGTTAAAGAATGCCTTCGCAAACGCAACATCAAGTATGTGCTGATGTTCCCTGCCAGACTCCGGGTACAAGATGACACCCGGGTACTTTTCTTTACTACACCAGAAGACGCCTGGACCTGGCTACATGCCAAGGACCTCGCCGACCCGATAGACACAGACACTCTGGGTGAAAATTGGTCCTCTCCTAAGACAAGGCGAAGGCAACGCAAAAAGCAAGGCACTAAACCCTCACCTGAACAGTCACAAACTGAACGCTCTCTTCTTCTGCAGGCCACATCTAGATTTGTTGATACGTTGCCAACAGCCCTGTCCACTCAAACTGACGGGGAACCAGATCACAACGTAAACTCCGACTCAGCAGAATCTGCACGGGGACCCACTCTCACGCCGTGCACAGCAGACGATATCTGCTAGGACAATCAAGCACCATCTATTTCTGTTCCTTCTACACAATAATATGGCCTCCCTCTCCAAGCTGTTCAGAAATGGCCTGGCGGCCCAACTGATCCTCCGTTGCAGCATGCTGCCCGTCTGTGGTCTCGGGCAGCGAACTCCGTACCGTGAGTAACTAGGGCAGGATAATCCAATGACTTTGATCTAATGTCCTTCGGCACCCCCCCTGCTCCATATGGACTGTTCTCCCAAGCCAGCTATCGCTGGAATTTTTTTAGATTTTTCACTATTTCAGTTTATGTTATATATTGTTTTTGGGTGCTTTTTTCTTTGTTGTTGGTTTTGTCACACGCTAATTAATCCTAAACACAGTGATGGGTGCGCATGTCACATCTACCTTATCAATAGGTTTACATTTAACAACACTAAGGATATTAACTGGCAAGCCTTGGAGGGTAATCAACACAATATTTCCGCAATGGGGACGGAGGGCACTCATTTCTCCGGTTTTGTCAAATCTAAAATTGCCTCATGGCCTCCCAAACTCAACAAGGTATCTTGAAATATAAGATGCTCACATGGAATATCAAAGGTATGGCAACACCACGTAAGCGGCAAAAGAGTCATGCGTTTCTCAAGAGACATCAGGTACACATAGCCCTACTACAAGAGACACACCTCTCTAAATCCACGTTGGAAAGCACACGCTCAAAATGGAAAGGACAATTGCACGGTACCACTTCCTCGTCCTTTGCTCAGGGGTGGCGATCTGGATTGCTCTCGGGGTCCCATTTAACACATCTCGAACACAATGCGACCCAAACGGTAGACATGTGATACTAGAAGGCATCCTTGACGGGTCCCCCTTAGCGCTAGTAGTGCTATACTCCCCAAATTCAAATCAACGTGACTTCCTGAGTACGCTTACCACTGGCAATCTTAGTGACCCCACATTAGAGTGCATATGGGGGGGCGACTTTAACACCGTCCTAGATACTCAAATAGACCGCTCATTTCCCCCACTCGCCACGGCTCCATCCAATCGTGCCTCACAAGCACTGGCAAACTGGGCCTCTAATAACAGTCTGAGAGACATCTGGAGGGTCGGTCACCCCTCCCACCGCGAATATTCTTATTACTCCTCTGTGCATAAGTTACATACCAGAATAGACATGATTTTTGTATCCGCAGCCGTAATCCAGAAAGTGTGCACGACCGAATACCTGGCATGCACCATATCAGATCATAATCCGCTCTGTGCAATAATGGCCTGGGGCCACATCCACACTCACATACCAACATGGCGATTACAGACAGAAGCTCTTTTAGACCCCCCTTTCACGCAAAAATGTCTAAGCGATTGGCTGATTACTTCTCACTGAATAAAAATGCAACATCATCTCGTGCTATAGAGTGGGATGCCCACAAAGCGGTAATACGCGGACACAGCCTCGCGGCCACAGTGGGGGTAAGAAGGATACTCACCAAAGAACTACAAGTCCTGGAGGTTAAACTCCGCAAAACAGAGGTTGAGGTCTCCAGAAACGAGTCCACACTAGCAGCACTGAATTCGCTTAGAGCTGCCCATAGAGAAGTAGACACCAGACTATGTAAGCATGAGTACAGACACTACATGACACGTCAACACGCTGAGGGGGACAGATCAGGGAGACTGTTAGCGTGGCTGACCTGCCAACCCTCGCAACCATCACCCATTGGCGCGATACGCTTGAACTCCGACGTCATTACCAACACCCAAGTAGGAATTATTGATGCCTTCTCCACATATTATCGTGCCCTATATACGCCTCCCCCCCCATCGGAACAGCAATTAGCTGACATATTATCACTCGTCTCCCAAAACCAACATATTATTGACAATGCCGCCTCTTTAGAGGGTCCCATTTCTATAGAAGAATTGCGCTCAGCTCTGGCACAAATGGCACGTAGCAAAACCCCTGGCTCAGATGGCCTTCCGGTAGAGTATTTTAACTCCCATGCTACCCACCTCCTACAACCACTCGTAGAGGTATTCAACGAAGCGCACAATAAATCACAACTACCAGACTCCATGCGTGAAGCCCTAATAGTTGTCCTTCCAAAGGCGGGCCGCGATCCTCCTGACGTCAAATCATACAGACCGCTTTCTCTTCTCAACACAGACTACAAATTATTGGGGAAAATACTGGCAAATAGGCTACTCCCTTACTTATCAAGCTTAATACACTCTGATCAATCTGGCTTTATTCCAGGGAGAAGCACCTTTTTAAATATTAGAAGACTGATCCACATAACGCACAACATAGAATCAGAAGCGGTGGCCCTCTCCCTAGACATTGAAAAAGCGTTTGATACGTTGAGCTGGGACTATCTTCTACGTACACTCAAAGCGTTTGGATTCGGCCCTTGGTTCATTAGTTGGATCAAAACGCTCTACTCCAAACTTAAAAATGGTCGTGCTATCTCAGAAGCATTCCCCATAGGCAGAGGTACCAGACAAGGTTGTCCATTATCCCCTTTATTATTCGCTATAGCCATGGAACCATTAGCAATTCAGCTACGCACGCATATGGGGCATCACGGAATCTAACACACATCATATTATATCCTTCTACGCAGATGATGCCCTGATATACCTACGTAATCAATTCACCTCCATGGCACGGGTGTTACTAATTCTTGACTCCTTTGCTCTAGCCCCTGGTCTACGTGTCAACTGGTCCAAGTCAAGTATTTTCCCCCTTACCCCCATACCAACCGTCCTTCACACGGTATTACTGCAATATCAGCTGCCATGGTCACACACCACCTTTAAATATCTTGGGATACCAATTTATCACTCCATTGCCGATCTGAAAGAGGGCAATATTGACAGGGCACTCAGCTCTACCCGCAGCTCATTGTCGTTCTGGAGTTCACTTCCCCTATCCCCCATGGGTCAGGTAGCAATAGCCAAAATGCTCATCCTTCCCAGGTTCATATATTATTTCACTGCCCTCCCACTATGTTTACCACGCTCGTTCTTTTGTAAACTGCACTCATTATTAACTGACCTGCTTTGGGGCAAAGATAGACGCAGAGTAGCGTTAGCTATAACACAATATCCGCAAGAAGCGGGAGGACTGGGCATGCCTAACTTTGAAATATACTGTACTATGCAGCTGCCCAGCTGCTGTGGCTAACCACATAGCTCAGGGAAACTCCTCCCCCCGAATGCATAATGCTGCAAGCATATATAGCCCCGCAAACGATATTATCCTCACTTTTATCCGGCTGTAACAGCCCATTGTCAAAACCCATATTGTTGAAAGCAGCTCGCTTCTGCTGGCGTAGATACGTTCAAAGCAAGTCTCTCTCTCACCGCCTTATTCTCCTCTGCTACCACTGTTTCATTTGCCGGGCACCCAAATACTCTCATTACACCATGATACACGTGACATAAGTTCACTGAATGTGGCCGATTACTACTCTAGCTCCACTGTGCGCACCTTTGCGGAACTAGTGGCCGCTGGTGTTATGCACGCTGGAGCCTTTTTGACGTATAGCGCCATTAAACGGCTACTCAATACCCTCTGGGGCTCTGGCAACAATGTACCACCGAATCCCAATTACTCACCACTATCCTTACTATAGGTAGCACAAAAGGCATCATAACTAAACTATATAAAGAACTGCTAGCTGAAATCTGCTCTCCCTTGCCGCTCGCTAAAGCACGCTGGGATTCCGTCCTCCCTTCACCATTATCACAAAAAACTTGGGTCGCGGCTCTCACAATGATTAAGTCAATATCCCGCAATCCCA
The DNA here is from genome assembly GCF_031143425.1 of Pleurodeles waltl. NCBI lineage: Eukaryota > Metazoa > Chordata > Amphibia > Caudata > Salamandridae > Pleurodeles > Pleurodeles waltl. The sequence continues at coordinate 1,897,141,534 of NC_090440.1, forward strand.
GATTGCGTTACACCCAATTCAATTATATTCACCACTCATATCTATCCCCGGCCCGCATCCAAAGAATATACCCCAGCACAAACCCGACATGTCCCAGATGCGCTACTCCGGCAGCAGACTTTTACCACATGGTCTGGAGTTGTCACTCAATAAACTCGGCTTGGCACCACATCACGGACGTCACAGCAGATATTTCTTCCCATGCTTTGTTGCCCACTCCAGACTCTTGTTTACTTGGCATACGTCACCGAACCAAAAGCGATAAACATACACATAGATTTGTTGATCTAGCATTTGTCGTCTTTAAGCGCCTAATAGCTACGCACTGGAAGGCCCCACACGTTCCATCCCATTCTGCTTGGCTCCGCGACTTACATAGTCACTCACAAGCCGAAGCTCAGACACTACGCTTACTGCAACATAAAGGCCTACTAAAGGATTGACCCGAAGTCTGGGACACTTTTGTGATAGCAATGGAAGCTAGAGATGACACATACCCCCCCCTGAACTAGCAACGGTATATGTATTATCTTTTTGTTCAATATCTATATCACGTTACTCCCAGTTGCCCCCCCCATTCACTCACTCTCGGTACTAACTTACTAACTTCCTCACCTCTCTCCTTAATGCAACAACATAACATTTCAGGGTGCTTCTCCTATGGATATGATCTTATGTAATCCACGTCTAGCCTTGCTCATTATTCGATTGACTCCATACCTCTTCCTGCCCGACAACTCATACCTCAACTATGTCCCCACGGCCCCCCATACATAGTAGTTGCATCTTTCTCTCTCTCCCCCACCCTCCAATTGGTGTAGCCAGCACCAGGTGTGACATTAGCGTTGTTTAGTTGTGACTTTTATCACTTGTCGCTTAGTTTCAAGTTGTATTCTTAGCACTCCACTGCGCTATCGCGCTGTACAAGCTTATAAATGTGTGTAAACAGATTGCAAAATTATTAATAGCAAAATGTACTGTTGTGTGTGCAGAATGATTAATAAACAGATTTAAAAAAAAAAAAAAGAAAATGGGCTGATAGAAGGTAGCTATGGCAAAGCAGCTTAGGCTGAACTAGGAGACATGTAAAGCTCATACTATACCACTGGTGTCATATGTGCAATATCATAAGAAAACACAATACACAGAAGTACTAAAAATAAAGGTACTTTATTTTTATGACAGTATGCCAAAAGTTTCTCAGTGAGTACCCTCAGTGTGAGGATAAGTTATATACACAAGATGTATGTACACAAGCCAAAATTATGCAGGTAATAGCAAGAAAAGTAATGCAAGCAGTGTAAAATTACAGTAGATTGCAATAGGAGCACATAGGTATATGGGCAACACAAACCATATACTCCAAAAGTGGAATGCGAACCACGAATGGACCCCAAACCTATGTGAGCTTGTAGAGGGTCGCTGGGACTGTAAGAAAACAGTGAGGGTTAGAAAAATAGCCCACCCCAAGACCCTGAAAGGTAGGTGTAAAGTGCACCTACTAAACACAGAGAGCACAGAAGTCGTGATGGGGTATTCTGCAGGAAGAACAAACACCAGCAATGCAACAACAGTGGATTTCTGGACCTGAGTACCTGTAAGACAAGAGGACCAAGTCCAATAGTCGCAACAGTGTTGAGAGTGGGCAGGAGCCCAGGAAATGCCAGCTGAGGGTGCAAGGAAGCTGCCACCTGTTGGAAGAAGCTTGGAGTTCTGCAAGAAAGAAGAGAGCTAGGAACTTCTCCTTTGGAGGGTGGATGTCCCACGTCGCGATGAAGCTTGCAGAGGCATTCCCACGCAGAAAGACTGCAAACAAGCCTTGCTAGCTGCAAGGGTCGGGGTAGAGGTTTTTGGGTGCTGCTGTGGCCCAGGAGGGACCAGGATGTTGCCACTTGGGGAAGGAGACAGAGGGGGCCCAGCAACGTAGGGAGCCCTCACAGAAGCAGGCAGCACCCACAGAAGTACCTGAACAGGCACTTGGAAGAAGAGTGAACCGGAGTCCACACAAAGTCACAAAAGGGAGTCCAACGATGCCGGAGGACAACTCAGAAGGTTGTGCACTGCAGGTTAGAGTGTCGGGGACCCAGGCTTGGCTGTGCACAAAGGAAATCCTGGAAGAGTGCACAGGAGCCGGAGCAGATGCAAATCGCGTGGTACCCAGCAATGCAGTCTAGCGTGGGGAGTCAAGGACTTACCTTCACCAAACTTGGACTGAAGAGTCACTGGACTGTGGGAGTCACTTGGACAGAGTTGCTGAGTTCCAGGGACCACGCTCGTCGTGCTGAGAGGGGACCCAGAGGACCAGTGATGAAGTCTTTTGGTGCCTGCGATTGCAGGGGGAAGATTCCGTCGACCCACGGGAGATTTCTTCAGAGCTCCTGGTGCAGAGAGGAGGCAGGCTACCCCCAGAGCATGCACCACCTGGAAACAGTCGAGAAAGCCGACAGGATGAAGCGATACAAGGTTGCTAGTAGTCGTCTTGCTACTTTGTTGCGGTTTTGCAGCATCCTGAGCAGTCAGTGGTCGATCCTTTGGTAGAAGGTGAAGAGGAAGATGCAGAGGAACTCTGGTGAGCTCTTGCATTCGTTATCTGAAGAATTCCCCAAAGCAGAGACCCTAAATAGCCAGAAAAGGAGGTTTGGCTACCAAGGGAGGTAAGAGCCTATCAGAAGGAGCCTCTGAAGTCACCTGTTGGCACTGGCCACTCAGAGCAGTCCAGTGTGCCACAGACACCTCTGTGTCCAAGATGGCAGAGGTCTGGGACACACTGGAGGAGCTCTGGGCACCTCCCCTGGGAGGTGCAGGTCAGGGGAGTGGTCACTCCCCTTTACTTTGTCCAGTTTCGTGCCAGAGCAGGGCTGGGGAATCCCTAAACCGGTGTAGACTAGCTTATGCAGAGATGGGCACCATCTGTGCCCATCAAAGCATTTCCAGAGGCTGGGGGAGTCTACTCCTCCCCAGCCCTGACACCTATTTCCAAAGGGAGAAGGTATGACACCATCTCTCAGAGGAAATCCTTTGTTCTGCCTTCCTGGGCCCCAGAAGGGCAGAAACCTGTCTGAGGGGTTGGCAGCAGCAGAAGCTGCAGTGGAGACCCCGGGAAGGCAGTTTGGCAGTACCCGGGTACTGTGTTAGAGACCCGGGTGATCATGGAATTGTCCCCCCAATGCCAGAGTGGCATTGGGGTGACAATTCCATGAACTTAGACATGTTACATGGCCATGTTCCGAGTTACCATTGTGACGCTATACATAGGTAGTGACCTATGTATAGTGCACGCGTGTAATGGTGTCCACGCACTCACAAAGTCTGGGGAATTTGCCCTGAACGATGTGGGGGCACCTTGGCTAGTGCCAGGGTGCCCACACACTAAGTAACTTTGCACCCAACCTTCACCAGGTGAAGGTTAGACATATAGGTGACTTATAAGTTACTTAAGTGCAGTGGTAAATGGCTGTGAAATAACGTGGACGTTATTTCACTCAGGCTGCACTGGCAGGCCTGTGTAAGAATTGTCAGAGCTCCCTATGGGTGGCAAAAGAAATGCTGCAGCCAATAGGGATCTCCTGGAACCCCAAAACCCTGGGTACCTCAGTACCATATACTAGAGAATTATATGGGTGTACCAGTATGCCAATGTGAATTGGTAAATTTAGTCACTAGCCTGTTTAGTGACAAATTTTAAAGTAAAGAGAGAGCATAACCACTGAGGTTCTGGTTAGCAGAGCCTCAGTGAGACAGTTAGGCATCACACAGGGAACACATACATATAGGCCACAAACTTATGAGCACTGGGGTCCTGGCTAGCAGGATCCCAGTGACACATAACAACCACACTTACAACATAGGGTTTTCACTATGAGCACTGGGCCCTGGCTAGCAGGATCCCAGTGAGACAGTGAAAACACCCTGACATATACTCACAAACAGGCCAAAATTTGGGGTAACAAGGCTAGAAAGAGGCTACTTTCTCACACATGGCGGTCGGTGTTAAAGCGGCGGTAAAAAAAAAGGAATCACGACCATGGCGGAAACCGCCAACACAGACATCCACTTTAAATCTCCGTCCGCCACGGCGGTACAAACAAACAGCATGGCGGTCACCGCCAACAGACAGGCGGAAGACAATGTAGAGCCCACACTATTATGAGAGGCCAATCCGCCACCTTTTCCGGGGCGGAGCAAATGCGAACAAAAACACGGCAGAAACAGGACTTGGAAGGGAAAACACTCACCTCTACACAACCCACGAGGAACCAGGTGTGATGCTATTAATTGTGTTTGACCAATGACTTTGTGTTTCACAACTGCGCATATTAGTTGCTCAATGTTCACCAGTAGCACATTATGGGGGTCATTCTGACCCCCGCTGGCGGCGGAAGCCGCCGGCCTGGCGGGAACCGCCAGAAGACCGTACAGCGGTCAAAAGACCGCGGCGGTCATTCTGACTTTCCCGCTGGGCTGGAGGGCGACCGCCAAAAGGCCGCACGCCCGCCCAGCGGGAAAGCACCAGCAACGAGGAAGCCGGCTCCGAATGGAGCCGGCGGAGTTGCTGGTGTGCGACGGGTGCAGTTGCACCCGTCGCGATTTTCAGTGTCTGCCAAGCAGACACTGAAAATCTCAATGGGGCCCTGTTAGGGGGCCCCTGCAGTGCCCATGCCAGTGGCATGGGCACTGCAGGGGCCCCCAGGGGCCCCACGACACCCGTTCCCGCCATCCTGTTTCTGGCGGTGAAAACCGCCAGAAACAGGATGGCGGGAAGGGGGTCGGAATCCCCATGGCTTGCAGCGCCGCCGTGGAGGATTCCCTGGGGCAGCGGGAAACCGGCAGGAAACTGCTGGTTTCCCTTTTCTGACCGCGGCCTTACCGCCGCGGTCAGAATTGCCCCAGAAGCACCGCCAGCCTGTTGGCGGTGCTTCCGCGGCACTCTGCCCTGGCGGTTTTCAACCGCCAGGGTCAGAATGACCGCCTATATGTTTTGTTCAGTTTAGCCGCCTATTGGCTTTGACATGGCATTAGCCATTACTTTCTGTATTCAGTTTAGCTGCCTATTGGCTTTGACATGGAGTTAGCCATTACATTCTGTATTCTGCCTATTGGCTTTGACATGCTGTATTCAGTTTAGCTGCCTATTGGCTTTGACATGATATTAGACATTACATTTGATATTTAGGTTAGCTGCCTATTGCCTTTAACGTGGAGTTAGACATTGCAGTTGAGAATCCAAGCTGTATTTTTCCAAGCTATGTTTTTCCACAAGATGAACCAAGTTGTTTTCTTCACAACAGACTAGACCTGATAAGAGAGAGTACATTTGGGGGGTGATTATGACCTTGGCGGACGGCGGAGGCCGTCCGCCAAGGTACCGCCGCCAAATGACCGCACCGCGGTCAAAAGACCGCGGCGGCCATTCAGACATTTCCTCTGGGCCGGCGGGCGCTCTCCAAAAGAGCGCCCGCCGGCCCAGAGGAAATGCCCCTGCAACGAGGACGCCGGCTCAGAATTGAGCCGGCGTAGTTGCAGGGGTGCGACGGGTGCAGTTTTCACCCGTCGCGTATTTCAGTGTCTGCATTGCAGACACTGAAATACACAGTGGGGCCCTCTGGGCACTGCAGGGGCCCCCAGGGGCCCCGCGGCACACCCTACCGCCATCCTGTTCCTGGCGGGTCTCGGATGGCGGTAGGGGGTGTCAGAATCCCCATGGCGGCGGAGCGCGCTCCGCCGCCATGGAGGATTCCCCCGAGCAGCGGGAAGTCGGCGGGAGACCGCCGACTTTCCGCTTCTGACCGCGGCTGAACCGCCGCGGTCAGAATGCTCGTGGGAGCACCGCCAGCCTGTTGGCGGTGCTCCCGTGGTCGGTGGCCCTGGCGGCCGCCGGCCGCCAGGGTCAGAATGACCCCCTTGGTGTTTTCCTTTCTGCTCAGGCTTGGGAAGAGGAGAAGTCTAGGAGATCTGGCCAGTCTCCGAAGGCTTGCGTAGTTTTCCCGAGTCTGAGAGGAGAGGGCACGCTTTTGTAAGGATGACTCGGGGCTTCAGAGATTTAGGTTTGAATCTGCTTGACTTCGGACTGGAACTTGGCGCCAATTGCCAGTCTCCCGTGTGGGTAGATAATCTCTTTTTCGCAGTTGACCGGAGTCATCAACTTGCAGACCCCAGAAAGATGAAGCTGTATATAGGCCTTACACAGTGAAGAATTTAATTTGTTTTGCTTTGCATTGAATATCTTATATATATAACCTGCTGTGTACATTGCAACTGAGAAGTACTGTGATATATTTTGTTTTCATTGCTGCAATACTTTTACTCATTTGAACGTGTGCTTGAAATCTATTAATTCGTCTCTCTAGAACTTGTGGGTGGGGAAGTATTAACAACAATAAAGGTCTTCTTTGAACTCAGAAGTGCATTCCAGAGATGTTCTGTATGCTCTGGTACGAGATAAGTAGGAAGGCAGTACACCAGGACACCATGGAGCCAGAACTCCAAATCCTCCCTGCGATAGTATTCCTGTTCCTCTACCAGGAGCACGAACGACGGCGGCGATGACCACAGTGAGTACTGCACCTACAACACAGGGGAGGGGGGAAGGAAAGGAGAGTGACACACACACGCAACACCCTCACCCACAACAACATACACACTAATACATGCTGCAACATTACATTTACAGTCCCCAACCCCCCTTGGAAGAACGCAATGACAAAAGGAAATGAGTTGAACGATTGTAATCAATAAAAATCCATTAGTCAAAACTTGAAATACAGTATAAACAATTATGTACACCAACTATACAAGTTCGGATAGTGCACCATTCATAGTCCGTGGACCACTGGGCCCAAAATGCATGGGCAAGGCCCACACTTGATACCAGACTCCAAACGGAGAGAACACTGCTGGGGCATCAGATCGAAATAAAACAGGCACCTCAGGGGGAAGGGAAGAGGGGCACCTCAGCTGGATGAGTGCACAACGCCAGCTCCACGAGGGGGCACCATGCCCATTGATGTATCCTGGGGAGTGCAAAGCCACAGTCTCTCAAGTCTCTCCAGTGGGTCGGTTGCCCACTGCTTTATCCTGGGGAGTCCAAAGCCACAGTCTCTCAAGTCTCTCCAGTGGGTGGTTTTCCCACTGCTGCATCCTGGGGAGTGCAAAGCCACAGTCTCTCAAGTCTCTCCAGTGGCTGGTTTGTCCACTGCTGCATCCTGGGGAGTGCAAAGCCACAGTCTCTCAAGTGGATAACAGTCTCCACTGGTTCTGGAGGGGGCTTTGTACCCAGAGTGCTTCATGCTGCCAAGGACTGAGGTAGTGGATGCCTTTCTCCACTGGTTCTGGAGGGGGCTTTGTGCCCAGAGTGCTTCATCCTGCCAAGGACTGAGGTAGTGGATGTGATACTCCACTGGTTCTGGAGGGGGCTTTGTGCCCAGAGTGCTTCATCCTGCCAAGGACTGAGGAAGTGGATGCCTTTCTCCACTGGTTCTGGAGGTGTCTTGGTGCCCATAGTGCTTCATCCTGCCAAGGACTGAGGTAGTGGATGCCTTTCTCCACTGGTTCTGGAGGGGGCTTTGTGCCGAGAGTGCTTCATCCTGCCAAGGACTGAGGTAGTGGATGTGACACTCCACTGACGGTGGGGCAACATGCAAGCTGCCCAGGCTCCTGGAACTGACCACCAGCCTCGGACGACTGACCACTTGGGATGGTAGCCATGTCTGCGGTGGTGCCACTGGCTCAGGATGTTGCAAGGCCACTGGCGGTGCTGGCGGCGGTGTCAGTCGCAGCGGTGCTTGAGGCTGCCCCAGTGGCATCGGTGCTGGCGGCGGTGTCTGTCACGGCGGTGCTTGCAGCTGCCTGAGTGGCATCGGTGTTGACGGCGGTGTCAGTAGCGGTGGTGCTTGTGGCGGACTCTGTGGCATCGGTGCTGGCAGCGGGCTCTGTGACATCGGTGCTGGCGGCGGCCTCTGTGGAATCTGTGCTGGTGGTGGCCTCTGTGCAATCGGTGCTGGCGGCGGTCTTTGTGGCGGCGGTGCTGGTGGTGGTCTTTGTGGTGGCGGGGCTGGTGGCGGGATCAGTGACTGCAGTGCTGGTGGCGGGCTCAGTGACTGCGGTGCTGGTGGCGGGCTCAGTGTGACTACGATGCTGGTGGCGTCCTCAGTGTCTGCGGTGCTGGCTGCGGTCTCTGTGGTGGCAGTGCAGGTGGCAGTGCTGGTGGCGGTCTTGTCCACCGTGCAGGTTGGCATTGACGAGGACCTGCCCTTGATTTTCTGGCCCTTCCCCACCTTGGATGGTGGCGCAGATGTCTTGCCACTTTCCACTTTTGTTTTGCCTGAGCCCTTGGTGGCAGGTGTTTTCGCCTTCTCCCTCTGGGATGTGGGCAACTTTTTGACTTTTGGAGGTGGCGGGATGTCCTTGCCCTCGCTCTGTGGGACACTGGCAGCCCTGTTGCTTGGCGCACTCCAAAATCCAGCTATTGCTGGCACCACTGTGCCTGGTGATGTGGTGGCTGAGGTGCTGGGATGGGACCTGGAACGGGGAGGGTGGGAGGTGTAGGGAAGAGGTCAACATTTGATAGGAACAGCTTTTTAGACACACTGGAACGGTTAGATGGAGGGGGTTTTGGAGTGGAGAAGAGGTACGTTTGCTGACTTTGGGTGAAGGTGCATGGGCTGGAGGCTGTTGTGAGATGGATGGCTGTTGGGTAGGTGTGTGGTTGCGTTTGTGTACTTTGGGAGGAGGGCTCACAGACACACTGGTAGAGGACACAGGGGATGTGTGAATGGTAGTGGGGGAGGTGAGTGCATGTGAGCGGTGTGTGGTGATGGGCGTGCTGGTGATGGAGGTAGTGGCTGAAGATGTAGTGCATGCAGGTGTGAGTGGAGACGAAACAGGGAGGGAGGAGGGAGACGTGGAGGAGGGCGACACAGTGGAGGCAGTGGATGTTGGTATGTGTGCATGGGTATGATGCTTGTGTGAGTGCTTGTGGGATGTGTGGTGCTTATGTTTGCCTGAGCCACCCTTGTGTGTTGATGTGTGTGCATGCTGGTCTGATGGTGTGCTTGGGATAGGCTGAGGTACAGGGGATTGGGTCTGGGTGGAGGAAGTTGGAGGTGGGAGGCTGGACACAGGGACAATGGCTGCCATCAGTGCAGAGGCCAGAGCCTGAAATGCTTGCTGTTGGGCTGCCTGGCCAGAATTAATGCCCTCCAGATATGCATTTGTTTGTGCAACTGCCTCTCTACACCCTGGATGGCATTCAGAATGGTAGACTGCCCAACAGTGAGGGATCTCAGGAGGTCAATAGCCTCCTCACTGAGGGCAGCAGGGCTGACTGAGGCAGGGCCTGAGGTGCCTGGGGCAAAAGAGATGCCCATCCTCCTGGGTGAGCGGCCACGGGACACACGCTGAGGGGCTGCTGGGAGGGCGGTGCTGGTAGGGGGGGTGGCGGCTGTACCTGTTGATGTGGAGGGCACAGAGGGGCCCGCCACCGCAAGGGAGCTCCCATCAGAGGAGGAGTCACTGTCGCTGATGTCACCTCCTGTCCCCGCTGTGGATCTCCCCTCGCCCTCCGTCCCACTGGTGGCTTCAGACTCCGTTGTCTCACCCTCCAGGGCCATGTGGGATGCAGCTCCCTCCTGCTCCGGTGGCACTGCTCCTCTGCCTGATGATGCTAATGCACACAAGAACAGGGAGACCACAAAATGTGGGAGGGGGGAGACAGAAGAAAGACATGTTCAGTGCATGCAATACCGCTACAGTTGGCAGACACTACAGACACAGAAGCCCTCTGCACTACGCCATGCACTTAGAGTTCCCTAATTAATCACAGGGACATGGGGTACAAGGCCTATGCCCGATTGCTGCACACATGGAAGTCACAGGAGCCTGACTAGGTGTAGATGGCTCTTACCACTAGTGGGGTTGGGGTGCCACATAGCCTGCCTCACGAAGGGACCTTGCCTACAAAACTTGCCCTGGCCAAGGGGAATCCACAGCTCACCTACCCCACCCAGACACCTCGTAATGCGCGCAGAGTCAGATGGATGTGAATGTACTCACCCCCTTGTGGCTCCTGTGATGCCCTCAAGCGCCCATCCAACTCCGGATATGCCACTGCCAGGATCCGGAACATCAGAGTGGTCATGGTGCGACAGGCATCCCTCCCTAGCTGGGCCTCTGCCGTCTTCTTGCTCCAGCGGCAAATGTCCTCCCGTCTTTTCCGGCAGTGGGTGCTGAGTCTGTGGTGGACCCCCAGGGTCCGGACGTCCTTGGCGATGGCATGCCAAATATCCTTCTTCTGGTGGGCGCCGCCCTAGAGGAAGAGTACAGGGGAAAAGGATAATCTTTAACTGTCCGGACCATCACAGTCATTGACCCACATTCCCACCCTTGCCCTGACGCACATACACTCACCGTCCGCTCATGCAGGGCTCAGTCCCACCCCCGTATCTTCCATCCACACCACTCCAAACAGGCATTGTCCATACAGCATGCTCACAGTGTACTCACCTGTTTGTCTGGAGGACCGTAGAGTAGCGTGTACTGGGGGAGGACCCCATCCACTAACTTCTCCAACTCCTCCGAAGTGAAGTCAGAGGCCCTTTCCCCAGACACATGAGCCATCGTTGCTTCTAGACTGAGGTCACAGCAGCACTTGCGGTGTAGGTCCTCTCCTGTCAAAGGGCAGGTATCAAGGGAGTGAACATAGAGAAAATGACGGTCACGTCCATGGCGGTGCGTACCGTCACCGCCGGCATACATCGTCATTGGCTCCTGGGACCCATAGGGTCCAATGTTAACCAATGCAGGATTGTGACGCGGTCTTCGACCGCCTACCGTGACGGTGTACAATGCCAGCGCAGTTACCTCATATCCCCTTGTCCTACATTACAGGTCAGGCAGCCGCCATTTCAGGAGGCCACATGGCATGAATTTTAAATGCGTCACATCTATCTAGGCCTTGCATACACACAGTGACAGGCACATTGCGGATTGACAAATGTGTGCAATAAATTATTTTTTTAATACCTCAGTGTTGGCTGACTCTGTGCTCGCTATTCTCGTCCATAGGGCACATCCGCTGGGGCAGGTGAGGAGATGGCTGCATCCTCCGGTGTACAGACCGCTGGTGGACCTGTTGACAATGGACGACAGACACATCATTATCACTTACAGACTTGATCGTGCCACAATCTAGGAGCGTGTGTCCAGTTGGAGCCAGACCTGATTTCAGCTATCTGCCATCCCACAGGAATCTCTCCCTCTAGTGCAGGTCCTGTCAGTACTCTATTTACTGGCATGTGGGTCTTTTCAAACAACAATGGCCATTGCATCAGGGATGTCCCAGCCTATGTTCTCAAACGTGTTGTCCAGAGTGTTGTCTGCCCTGCTGAAACGCATGCGCAGCTACATCGTTTTCCCTCAGGTGGAGGATTTGCCCACAGTGAAAGGTGATTTCTATGCCCTGGGACATATCCCCAACATCATAAGTGCCATTGATGGGACACATGTGGCATTGGTACCCCCCGCAGGAGTGAACAGGTGTACAGAAACAGGAAGAGCTACCATTCGATGAATGTGCAGATGGTGTTTTTGGCCGACCAGTACATCTCCCATGTGAATGCCAAGTTTCCAGGCTCAGTGCATGACGCTTACATTTTGAGGAATAGCAGCATCCCTTATGTGATGTGGCAACTCCAGAGGCACTGTGTGTGGCTAATAGATGAGGACAAGGACCCTATACCGTGTGAATGATTGTCTGGGGTTGTCCCTAAGGGTTAGTGTGTGTCTAACAGTTGTCCCTCGACATTTGCAGGTGACTCTGGTTACCCCAACCTGTCATGGCTACTGACCCCAGTGAGGAATCCCAGGACAAGGGCAGAGGAACGCTACAATGAGGCACATGGGCAAACCAGGAGAGTGATCGAAAGGACCTTCGGCCTCCTGAAGACCAGATTCCGGTGCCTCCATATGGCAGGTGGTTCTCTCTACTACTCACCAAAGAAGGTGTGCCAGATCATCGTGGCCTGCTGTATGCTGCACAACCTGGCTTTGCGACGACAGATGCCTTTTCTGCAGGAGGATGGTCCAGAAGGAGGTCTTGTGGCAGCTGTGGAGCCTGTGGACAGTGAAGAAGAGGAGGCAGAAGAAGAGTATATTCGACAACAGAAACAACGTTATCCAGCAATACTTCCAGTGAGACACAGGTAAGAAGACATCACTGCCTCCTGCATCTCATACAATTGTTAGACCTATCATATGCCTGTCACTTTCACCCAGTGTATGGACCCTGACTTGTCACTTTGCATTTCCATTTCACAGATGTGGGTCCCACTGTGTGACCTCTGCTATATTACCTTATGGACTAGAGCTGTGTGACATAGGTATGTTGACAATACAATGGACATTACTATTTTCCTTAGTTACAGCAAATACACATTTGTGAAATCACAGACTGACTCCAGATTGTTTTGTGATTCAAGGGTGTTTCTTTAAGTGCAAAATAGTGGAGGGGGTTTTAAAATGGTCAGGGGTGATGGTGGAGGAATGTCCATGGCAGAGTCCAGTTATTTGTCTCACAGGTGCATTTTCCAAACGGACATAGGAAGTGGAGCTAGGGCCGTTTAAGGATGGACAGGGTGACGAAGTGGGACAGAAGGATGACATTCAGGGTGGTCTCATTTCTTGGCAGGGGTCTTGGCATTGTTCTCTGTCTTTGTCCTGGATCGAAGGGACCGTTTGCGGGGTGGTGCTCCATCTGCAGGGGGTGGGGTGCTGGGGTCGTGGTCCGGTGGCGGTGCCTCCTGTCCACTAGCGCCGGCGGAGGTGGTGGGCTGTTCATCATCAAGGTGAGTGTCAGGGGCCCCTTGTTGTGCCACAGTGTCCCTCCTGGTGTTTACAAGGTCCTTCAGCACCCCTACAATGGTGACCAGGGTGGTGTTGATGGACTTGAGTTCCTCTCTGATCCCCAAATACTGTTCCTCCTGCAGCCGCTGGGTCTCCTGAAACTTGGCCAGTACCGTTGCCATCGTCTCCTGGGAATGATGGCACGCTCCCATGATGTTGGCGAGGGCCTCGTGGAAAGTGGGTTCCCTGGGCCTGTCCTCCCCCTGTCGCACAGCAGTCCTCCCAGTTCCCCGGTTTTCCTGTTCCTCTGTCCCCTGAACCGTGTGCCCACTGCCACTGTCCCCAGGTCCCTGATGTTCTTGGGTTGGTGGGTTTGCCTGGGTTCCCTGTAGTGGTGGACACACTGCTGCTTGACGTTGGGTAGGGGTCCTGCAGGGGTGTAAAGGCATGATTATTGCATCTGTGTGTGCCATTGTGTGCAATGGCTGGGTGACCCTGTACCGCAGTGCTTACATTCTTGTTTAGGACCTTTTGTGATATTTGGTTTGGGGATCTGTGTGGGTATCTGTAGTGGACATGCTTTGGTGATGGGTGTCCATGCTTTGGTGTTGCATGCAGGGCTTGGTATTGGGATGTGAGGGTTGTGATAGTGGGACATATGTGAGGTGTTGGAGTGATGGGGGTGAGGGTGAGGGTGGGGAATGTGATAGTATGCAGGTAGGGTGGGGGATATAATAGTTAAGATTTGACTTACCAGAGTCCATTCCTTCTGCTACTCCTGCGAGGCCCTCAGGATGCAGTATAGCCAAAACCTGCTCCTCCCATGTTGTTAGTTGTGGGGGAGGAGGTGGGGGTCCACCGCCAGTCCTCTATAAAGCTACCTGGTGTCTTGCAACCACGGAACGTACCTTCCCACGTAGGTCGTTCCACCTATTCCTGATGTCATCCCTTGTTCTGGGGTGCTGTCCCAGTGCATTGACCCTGTCCACGACTCTCCGCCATAGCTCCATCTTCCTAGCAATGGACGTCTGCTGATCCTTTGCTCCAAATAGCTGTGGCTCTACGCTTATGATTTCCTCCACCATGACCCTTAGCTCCTCCTCTGAAAATCTGGGGTGTCTTTGGGGTGCCATGGATGTGGTGTGAGTGATATGTGTGAGGATGTGTGGGGTGATGTGTTGTGTGTGCTGTGAGGTGCATGGATGGTGTATGGGTGATGGTGTTCTCTGGCTCAGATTGGGTGGGTGCTCCTGTCTCTCTCTCAGTTGGCAATCTTTTTTTACGTTGAAAGGGTTGTGGGTAATGTGGGTGTGTGTTTTATATTTGATTGGGTGTGTGGGTGTGGTGTGTGGGTCAGGTGTGTGTGGTTTGAATTGTCCAATGTGGTGTAGTTTTGTTAGTGTGTGAGTATTTTGAGCGCGGCTGTGCGTAACGCCAATGGTTTACCGCGGTTGAAAGACCGCTGCGGTGATTCGTTTGTCCTGATACTGTGGGCGTAGTTCCTGTTGGCGTAACGGTGTGGGTTTTGGTACCGCCAATTTAGCACTGACCTTTGGTCTGGCAGACTTGTGTGGGTGTCTGTATAGTGGCGAATTTCTCTGTGTGGGTCATAATACCCGTAGCGGTATACCGCAGCGGTCACGGTATGTTGGCGGCTGTCAGCAAGGCGGTAGGCAGCATTTACTGGTTGTAATGAGCACCATAAGTTCTTAAAGTAATAAAAGGCCACTAGAATGGTTATTTAACAATATTGTCTTTTATTATCAGCAGTGGTTAGATGAAATGCATTGACAAGTGACAAAGAAGGGTAAAACTGGATGGGTAATAGGCACTTCTTTCTTACTGTATAAATTGTTCCAGTTTGTTTCTGGGGATGTTGATGCCATGGATTAGTCGGGTCTTGATTCCTGGCAGCCCTTCTACACTGATTTTGCCCTTTCCATCAACAGGGATAAACATGGGCTCCAGATGGAGTGAGCTTTCCTGATGTGCTTGGGACACAGAGAGCAGGTTTAGCATACCAGCCTGATTAAGATCCATAGAGAACTGTATAAAGGAATGATCCCCAATTTTCAAATCTCTCTTTGGCTTTACCAGTTGGTGATCCAGCAATGTGTTCACAAGATCTCTTTTGAATAATTTCCAGCGGTTCTGTTCCAAAAAGATCTGGCAAAGCTCATCATCCCTGAGAAAATAGAAAATGACACATTATACTTTTCTATAGAAACTACAGACATTTTCTTTTTAACTTTGGTGCTTCCTATGATGATGGAATATTTATTCTTCATCAGCAAAATTATTTGTTAGAAATTGTGATTATTTAAACAACATAAACAGCAAACGTATTCCACAGTACATAAAGTTGGTGCAGCAGCATTGGTGTGACCCATGTTTTTTCTGTCTCCCCCTTCATTCCTTTCCTTATCTTTCATTTTAAAATTGCCATAAAATCAGCCGCTTTTTTAAAATCAGTTTTCTCAAGGTTAAACACCTAGTAATATTTACTAAATAGCACCAAGAAGCGCGCAAACATAAATCAGGTTATATTAATGTTATCTAAATCTTTCCCATGCATCACTTTTAGATCCCTTTCCTTCAATCCTTTATCTCTTTTCCTTTTCTGCTTCTTTCCTTTCTATTTCCTCTATGTCCTCCTTCGCTCCCACACTCTTTTCCCTTTCCTTTTTATGCATTGTTTTTATTTTTTTAACATTGGAAGGTAGTGAGGAGCTTGAGAAATGTAAACTACTTCAAAGTAAACATCAGCAGTTCCATAGGATATGTATTTGTATTATTCGCTTTTATTGGTTCCATTGATATACATATTGATTTCAAACATGTTACATAATCTTCAGCTCCATTCTGTATGAAAATATCATGAAATTTTAACAGTACAGAGTTGTGATACAGAGACGTGAAGATGTGAGCACTTTTCCCGAACACAATCTGCTTATTCAGGTTATAAATTATTTTACAAGTGTCCCAAAATACATATGTACTTCAGGAAAAAAATCGTTCTTAATGTCCAAAAAATGTAAATATCATATGCTCAATAATATCCAAGACTAAATATTCCGCTCTAGTTGTTGCTTGTAGTATAAAAGGTTTGCATTCTCAATCCAAATCAAACAAGTTCCCGCCTAATTGATTTGATTGTCACAGCTATGGTCTTTTTTTTAGGTTGAAGGCGAAGCCGCCAGGAGCGACAGGAAATGGATGCTTTATAGCAAGTACATTGAGACGCGAACGGGTGGGAGCATGAATTGAGCTGTGATGTTAAACCATCTAGCGTGATGAGGATGGATACTTTGTATTGTACTAATAAGAAATCAATTGGGTGGGAACGTGTTAGAATAATAATGTTTAATTTGACAAGACTTTGTTTCTATACTTTGAACAAGCTTAATAGGAGCCGCTGATAGTGTAATAAAATGGAGATTCCCCTAGTTGTAGTGAAATAAAGACTAGATTTAATTAAAGACATGGAGGCAAACAATATCCCACCGCTTATTATGATTAGCTCTCCCCATTTTTTTTCATAGTGCCTGCTGCACCCACAAATCCTTCCATGTTAGGAGCATCTATGAAACTTCACTACCTTGGATCACCTGGAAAAGCCCACAGGTTCAGGATCACATTCACTAAGAAGATCAACGCATTTTTATCAGTGCTCGGATGTCTTGCATCCTACTTCTATTGCTATGTTGGATTTGGCCAAGCACTTTTTCTCCTTTCTCATGGCCTGCATGATCATTATTGTTATTAATCCTATGTAACATTGCCCTTGAACTGCTCTTGCAAGAATTAAGGGCTTGTTACTCACAGTCAAGACTATTATTACGCCATACAACGTTTTCCCACTGTTATCTGGGAAAATTAGCTTGTTTTTCTCGGGTGGTATTGAATGAAACAGGAAAATAATTCTTGTGTTTGTATTTTTAATTAAATCTAGATGTTTGATTACTAAAGCTAACAAAATCTCCATTTGTGCTGACATCTCAGAAATAGGTTACTCGGTGTCTTTCATGTAGCTGTGATAGTGCCATGTTTCATATGGGTGTTCTAAAAAACCTATGTGCATATTTAACTCAATACTGCAATCTAACCCTCAATTATGTTAGCACTAGCAATGAGTACAATGTTGATTTCTAAAGCTGAGGGGCTTGTTAACACCTGAATGCAAACTATGAAAAAGTCTTACAAAAAGCAACTTGAACTTCACACTTTTGTGCATAATGTTGATTTAGCTTTAAACCAACAATTTGAGAACAAATGATTTCTGTTCAAATTTAACACAGTTGTCTGTGCTTTACTTCAACTTAACAGTTTTTGCCTTTATCCAGATTTGAAAGTTTTTGTATCTGCTTTGTTCCAAAGCAAAACATTCTTGCTTTACACAAAGGAATGTCCCCTACTGCCAATACAGATACTTCAGGAAATCATCTACTATCAATCCACTATCCAGCGTTAGACTGCTGCTCACAATGTCTAAAATGTATTTTCTAACAAAATATTATTGTTTTTATGTTTTAATCCTTATAAATTACATGTAGATATGTATAAGGATTAAAAACAGCGTGCTTGGTACCTAGTGACATCAATATCTGAATTATCAATCAAAATACACCTCCCTAGATATGACAGTTCATATGTTGGGCATCTTTTCTTATGCTGGGGCCATCTTCCAATTCAGTTACATTTGCATCAATGTCACAAACAAAAGAGTCACCTCTTTTTTTGTGCTCCCACTCATCACAGTACATATGCCAGACTCAATTCTGGCATTAGCACTGGTAGCGCCCGAAATGACAATCTTTTTTGGTGCCCACCCCGACCTTCTCCTCAGATTCACTCACTACCACCTGTCAAAAGTGCCCCTCATCTCGCCAAAGCCCCTCTCTCACAAGCATTTCATTTGTTTTAAAGCACTGGTAAAGGCTGACTTTACTGATCTACTCAACTATCCGCATAAAATACAGATCTGTTCTTTGCAGCAGGCATATTCACGCTCTGCAGGACTTTATGGTGAGTCAAAACAGCTACTAGACAAAATTCCAACTCTCTCGCCTTAGCAGTAACATTAATCACAGTTATTTTGACATTTGTTTTGCTGCCTGAGAGCTGGATTCATAAGGAACTTTGCAGCAGGAGCCTTTCAGCCGTATGTTATTGCTAAATATAGCACCCCCCCTGAGGTCAGTGACCCCCCTCTAGGCCAGCCCCCAGTTTGCCAGCACCAGACGTACCACCCTAAAGCCGTCCCTGGCCAGACTCCTTATTTTGACCAGGGCTCTCAGATTTTTCATATTTCCTATGAAAGCCCCTGTCTATGTAGACATATCTTTCAGCTACAAAATACCAGTCCAGTCTATGTTTGAGGCCATTTCATATAAGTAACAACCTCATGGTTGCCCAATAACATGGCAATATACTTGCCAGCTAAAACTAGGAATGGGTGGAACTCGCGGATTTTCAGTCAGTGGAGTTACATAAAAAAAAAGTTCAGTGAGCAGGGTGAAATTGGGCATGTCATGCTGCTTGTGCTGACTTTAGCGCCAAGAGCTTCTTCTGCAGTATAAAATCAGTGTGAATGGCATCACGTGGCATGCCAGAGTGTGCTGCTTTTTTCTGCCACTTGAGTGGATTTTCCACTCAAGTGGCAGCTTTCTCAATGTGGTTGCAACCTGCTGCCACTGCCTACATTGAGAAGTCTCGCTGAGAGGTGTTTTAGCACCTGAAATTCATGCTAGCGAATGCAAATTCTTGCTCGTGCTCACCAACTAACGTTGGCGAACCACATGTGAGAAAAAACTCCACCACCCAACAGTTGGCTGAGTTTTGCCAGAACTCCGGGCTTCAAGTGGAAAGCAGAATGGAAAAGGCTCCGCAAACTCCGCTGGTGGAGCTGAATTTTTCACCCACCCCTAGCCAGGAGTGAGATGAGATCACGATTCTAGGTCCTAACCTCCACGATGACCGAGGTGACCCAACAATGGTCCAAGCCCACCCCGACCAATGGGGAAGAGGGGAAGGGAGGAGACAAAAGAGAATGTCCACCGTAGACTGCGCTTCAAGAGATGTATCTATCAGGACCCATCTAAGTTGTCCCTGCATCAAAAAAGAATCAAGCAGTGCATCAGAGAATTTCTACAATGTATCTCCAAACCTTCTTATGAAGTGTACACAGTAAATAATGGCTCAGGACCTGCATGAATCCCCTCCCCCATCTTTAAAGTAGGAATACCTAGGTCAACTGGTGTTACCACATATCTAAAGGTAAAAGAAACACTTGTGGGTAGGAGACAGGTACCACTAATGAGCTTTCCTATTATCAAGTGTACATCAAACATTAGCATACCTCATACAACTAATAATGTTGTCACAATTAGGCTCATAAAAAATGCCTAGAAAGCAAACATGTAAGGGGAGAACAATACATATATATATATATATATATATATATATATATATATATATATATATATATATATATATATATATATATGTATATATATATATATATATATATACATATATGTGTCCAACACCAACAATTGCAAAACAATTTATTCATATGCACTCCAGGATAGTTTTATTGCTTCTATTCAAGAAAAGTGTAAGAAGCCACCACCAACGCACCTTTTTGATGTTTAGTAGTAATAGTGAAGTTTAGTGAATTCTGATTATGTTGTAATTGTTATAAGTTATTATAGGGGACTACGTGTCCCATAATGCACTTGGGTGGTTTTAGGAAAACAAACTATAAATAGAGACTCATGGGAAGGCTTTTTTGTAAACTGTGATCAAGACCGAGAGGTTGAAAAGCGTTGGTGGTGTCTTCTTACACTTTTCTTGAATAGAAGCAATAAAACTCTCCTGGAGTGCATACGAATCAATTGTTTTGCAATTGTTGGTGTTGGAGATTGTGGAGGAATGGTCCTTTCCTCACGTTTGCACCCGTGAAATTTGCGCGCCACAAGGTGGACCTGTGGATGGTGTAATGCATATATGTGTATATGTATATATGTGTATATATATATATATATACACACACATTTTAGTTCAATGCATTGCTTCATGCGACTAGTATTCAGCCATTAAAATAATGTCAAAAACTAAAAAAAACGTCAAGCCTAAAATACTAGCACTGATGCAGACTGTTCAGTGTGATAATTTGTGCAGCCAAATCAAAGTAACGATAGTAATGTGTGTTGTCTCTGTATTCCCACTAGGAAAGAAGAAAAACAGATGACTCCTCCTTGATTCCACAATTGCACGCTCACAGTCAGATAAGTATCTCTCCCATTCTAAAGGAGTCTTTAGTATTCTTGCATAGCGCACTAACGCATTACCCAAACAAGGTAGTTGTCACTTGATTCTTGTCTTGCCTTTTCTTTATGTTTCCAAGATTGCTGCCGAGAGTCCCCTGGAACTTTAGAACCACTCGGAGAATGCCATGATGGAATACTGCACAATGAGATGAGCCGACAGAGAATGCCGCAAACATGAGGGAAACCCGAAAGCAACAAGTAAGGAGCACGAAGGCAGGATGCTGCAGGCAGAGTACAACTACAATGCCAAGCAGTTTCTTGCCGTCCGCACTGACTTTATTATCCACCAATGCAGCATTCGGAGATGGCCTGTAACCATTGGAAAGTGCACCCCACCTTCCCGCTGCACAGAGATCAGCAAGCATGACAGTACACCCCTCCTACAACACCCCAAATGGGGTTGGGTTTCTGGGGGTAACGACAATGAAATTGTCTAAGCAAACAAGAGGCAGGTACATGGACATCGGGTTTCAAGTGAGGCATTCTGGCCAGTACCCCTTCCAATGAATGAGGTAATGCAATTTACACTGCACTCTTTTTGAGTCCAATATAGCCTTGACGTTAAACTCAGGTTCTTTATCAAGTAGAACGGACATTGGTTTTGTGGGTTTCTGAGTTCCAGGTGTGAAAGGCTTCAATGAAGAGACATGGAGACAGGATGTATCCATAACGTTTATGGCAGCTCAAATTCCATTGCAACTTCATTGATTTTCTTTGTGATTTTGTATGGATCAATGAATCTGGGTTTGAATTTGTTTGGCCCCTTCAAGGCTATGTAGTGTGTGGATAACCATACTTCGTCTCCAATTCTGTAGTCAGGACTGGGCAAGCGATGTTAGCCTGCATATCTTTTATATGTTTCTTTGGCTTGCTTTAGGTTCTCTTAGACTGCTTGATATAGCTCATGCACATGATCAACAAAGTTTTGTAAAGCAAGAATGGAAGCAATAAGAGGCAAGGATGAAACAATAGTTACAGAAAAATGAGGGGTAGTTGGTGGAACTATGTAAAACACTATTATAAGTGATATCTGCCACCATAAACATACATCCCAATCTGTCACATTATAGGGGTCATTATGACCCCCGCGGGCGGCGGAAGCCGCCCGCCTGGCGGGAACCGCCAGAAGACCGTACCGCGGTCAAAAGACCGCAGCGGTCATTCTGACTTTCCCGCTGGGCTGGCGGGCGACCGCCAAAAGGCCGCCCGCGCACCCAGCGGGAAAGCCCCGGCAACGAGGAAGCCGGCTCCGAATGGAGCCGGCGGAGTTGCTGGTGTGCGACGGGTGCAGTTGCACCCGTCGCGATTTTCAGTGTCTGCCAAGCAGACACTGAAAATCTTAGTGGGGCCCTGTTAGGGGCCCCCTGCAGTGCCCATGCCAATGGCATGGGCACTGCAGGGGCCCCCAGGGGCCCCACGACACCCGTTCCTGCCACCGCCAGAAACAGGATGGCGGGAAGGGGGTCGGAATCCCCATGGCGGCGCTGCTTGCAGCGCCGCCGTGGAGGATTCCCTGGGGAAGCGGGAAACCGGCGGGAAACCGCCGGTTTCCCTTTTCTGACCGCGGCTTTACCGCCGCGGTCAGAATGGCCCCAGAAGCACTGCCAGCCTGTTGGCGGTGCTTCCGCGGTCGTTGGCCCTGGCGGTCCATGACCGCCAGGGTCAGAATGACCCCCTATGTAACAACTGGCACCATAATTATTGTTCAAGACTTGATTCACTCTCTCTGTTTGTCCAGCAATCTGTGGGTGGTGACATGGAGACAAACAAATGTCTATCTCTAATGCGTCTCCCAACCCTGACCAAAATTTGGATACAAATTGAGAATCCCGATCAGAGATAATAATTGATGGAAGACCATGGAGTCATATTATGTTCTGTAAGAACATCTCAGACAGTTCTTTAGAATTGGGTAAACACTTCAGAGGAATACATTGAGACATCTTGCTCAATAGGACCACAGTAACCAGAATTATTGTACAACCATGTTCCGTTTTAGGCAAGTCAACAATAAAATCCATAGAAATGGTAAGCCAGCGAGCAAGTGGGTAATGGCGTTAACAGACAAGTGGGTGCTTGACAGAAGCTTTTGCTTTGTGCACAGGCGCTGTATCTCTGTATGTACTGTTTAGTGTAATTGGTGAGAGTAGGCCATCAGAAATATCTCTTAAGGAGTTCCACGGTCTTCTTTTCTCCAGGAATCTCAGCTACTAAATTCATATGGCACCACTCTATCGTCTGTTGCTGGAGCGCGACACTGAGCACATATAAATCCCCTTGGACATATACCAGATTGTGTACCTTTTGGCCATTATGTGTGTGAGTCACAGCCTTTGCCTCTTTAGTTTTCTGTGCCTTAGACACCCCATGAGTGGACTGTTCTTCTGAGTGTAAGGCCCCCAAGATCCGTTAAACTGGTATGATGTGTGGGTGTTCTGTTATGGGTTTGTGTGCCTCATATACCTGACTAGAAAGTACATTGACTTTAGCATGTTGTCGGCCTGCTTGAAACTGGATAACAAAATTGAAGTTATTAAAAAACTGGGTCCAACGCAATTACTGCATAGACAGAGCTCCGGCTGACTTCAAAAACGTTAGGTTACTGTGATTGGTAAGGACAGTGACAGTATGCAAGGAACTGTCACAGTGTCTTTTCCTCAGGATCTGCACGCGGCCGAACAACAGGCCCACCTTCCGGCGTCACAAACTCAGAAACCTATTATAGCACAGATTTATGGAGAAGCCAGTCGGCGGGAAGGGATTTAGGGTAAGGAACAGCACGGAGAGAGATCTGAAAAGGAAAAATGGTTAAGCATGTATGTATATACTTGTTCATAACAGCATTAACATTCAATTATACATTTAGACAAAGGAGTCTCTGTGAATGCAAGTGTTGAGACCCTTATGGAATAAACAAAGGCGTCTTAGTGGATGCAAGTGTTGAGACCCATATGGAACAGACAAAGACGTCTCCGTGGATGCACGAGTTGAGACCCTTATGGAATAGACAAAGGCGTCTCCGTGAATGCAAGTGTTGAGACCCTTATGGAATAAACAAAGGCGTCTTCGTGGATGCAAGTGTTGAGACCCTTATGGAACAGACAAAGGCGTCTCCGTGTGTGCAAGAGTTGAGACCCTTATGGAATAGACAAAGGCATCTCCGTGGGTGCAAGAGTTGAGACCCTTACGAAATAAACAAAGGCGTCTCTGTGAGTGCAGGAGTTGAGACCCTTATGGAATAAACAAAGGCGTCTCCGTGAATGGAAGTGTTGAGACTCTTATGGAACAGACAAAGACATCTCCGTGGATGCAAGAGTTGAGACCCTTATGGAATAGACAAAGGCGTCTCTGTGAATGCAAGTGTTGAGTCCCTTATGGAATAGACAAAGGCGTCTCCGTGGGTGCAAGAGTTGAGACCCTTATGGAATAGACAAAGCCATCTCCGTGAATGCAAGAGTTGAGACCCTTATGGAATAAACAAAGGCGTCTCCGTGGATGCAAGTGTTGAGACCCTTATGGAATAAACAAAGGCGTCTCCGTGGATGCAAGAGTTGAGACCCTTATGGAATAGACAAAGGCGTCTCTGTGAATGCAAATGTTGAGACCCTTATGGAATAGACAAAGGCGTCTCCGTGAATGCAAATATTGTCAGAATCATGGTACTTCAGGATGTCATGAACATTAAACAAAACTGGGCGTGGCCCTTCTCTGAATCATGGAACAAGAGCAATTAGTAAAATCATGATACTTCAGGATGTCATGAGAATTAAACAAAACTGGGCGTGGCCCTTCTCTGAATCATGGAACAAGAACAAACTGAGACCTCTGAACCTTGAGAAGACAAGAGCTTGGACTATGGACATACTCTGAACATCAATCATGCAAATACTATGCATTCATAAACATAAAACATTTGATCTCAGTCTAGAAATTCGCAAAGACTTAAATATGTATCTCACATATCATCAAAGACTTAAATATGTCTCTCACATATTATGCTTCCAAAAACAATGAAACTATGATTTACTTATCTTTGAAATGTTTTCACATTTGCCACCCTAGGCCTGAAAGTAGTTTTACTCATGTAAACTGAAGCGCCTTGATTATTGTGCCAAGGGCGCTTTACTCCTGTGAACTGAAGCGCTTTGAATGTTGTGCCAAGGGCGCTTTACTCCTGTGAACTGAAGCACTTTGAATGCTGTGCCAAGGGCGCTTTACTCCTGTGAACTGAAGCGCTTGATTGCTGTGGCAAGGGCGCTTTACTCCTGTGAACTGAAGTGCTTTGAATGCCGTGTCAAGTGTGCTTTACTCCTGTGAACTGAAGCGCTTTGAATACCATGCCAAGAGTGCTTTACTCCTATGAACCGAAGGGCTTTGATTGCTGTGCAAAGGGCGCTTTACTTCCTGTGAACTGAAGTGCTTTGAATGTCGTGCCAAGTGTGCTTTACTCCTGTGAACTGAAGCGCTTTGAATACCATGCCAAGAGCGCTTTACCCCTATGAACTGAAGCCCTTTGATTGCTGTGCGAAGGGCGTTTTACTTCCTTTGAACTGAAGCGCTTTGAATGTCGTGCCAAGTGCGCTTTACTCCTGTGAACTGAAGCGCTTTGAATACCATGCCAAGTGCGCTTTACTCCTGTGAACTGAAGCGCTTTGAATACCATGCCAAGTGCGCTTTACTCCTTTGAACGGAAGCGCTTTAAATGTCGTGCCCGAGGCGCTTTACCAGTGTGGCCTGAAACGCTTTGCTCGTTATGCTAAGGGGTGCTTTATCTTTTGGAAGTAACGACTTCCTTCAAACTTGGATTCAGCAAGGCCTTAGTGCTACGAGTACGACCTACTCGTTTTTGAATGCACCATGGAAACAAGGATACTTCGGTTGGATGACACTCTGCCATTCAGGGACTCTGCTCTTCTCCAGAGAAACCCCCACGAGGTCTGGCTGTATCGAAGTCTTCAAAGTAGTGAGCAACGTGCTTGGGTTTGGCTGGGCTTTATAGGCCTGCCACACCCCAAGATGGCTGCTGCCTCTAAAAACATGGGAATTGTAGTCCCTTCATGGAATAGCACTGATAAGTGCATCTTGTCCACCAATGACCTGAACCTGCAGCTCTGTGAGTTTTGCCACAGGGCAGATGGTCACCTTTGGAGCAAGAGGGGATGACAAGTGGTGCGCAGAAAGTGCGGCAGAGCCGCGCAGCGGAGTTTCGGGCGGGAACTGGACCGCGCATGGTTCTATTCCTTACAGGAACCCAATAAGTAATGGCTCTGATCACCAAAAGCTCTCCTTATGGGCAACAATTCCCTGTCACCCACTGCATAATTGACTTTCACGGGACTCAGATTATGGAAAAAGAACGCCACTGGATGTAGATTCCCAGTACTCCTATCCCTTTGAGACAATACCCCACCCACCCCTACCTGAGAGGTGTCTGCTTCAACAGTGAAAGGTTGAGTGGGATCTGGATGG
Organism: Pleurodeles waltl; assembly: GCF_031143425.1. Classification (NCBI taxonomy): domain Eukaryota; kingdom Metazoa; phylum Chordata; class Amphibia; order Caudata; family Salamandridae; genus Pleurodeles; species Pleurodeles waltl. The sequence continues at coordinate 1,897,167,171 of NC_090440.1, forward strand.
TGCAGAATGGGGGCACTAGTAAAATCTTTCTTTAGTTGTTAGAACACTTTCTCTGCTTCTTCTGGCCACTGAAATTTCATACACTTGCAAAACAACTTAGTAATGAAACAGGCTAGTGTTGAAAAGTGGCTAATGAATCTGCAATAGAAATTAGCAAACCCCAGAAATGTAAGCACCTCTTTGACTATCTCCGTTGATCGCCACTGAGTGACAACAGAGACCTTGTGGGGGTCTATGCTAATTCCTTGTGCTGACAAGATATAGATCAAAAAGAAGATGAGGGTACATGAAACTCATATTCCTCTAATTTAGCAAACAAACTATATTCCCTCGCCTTTGTAAAATGCCTCAGACATGTTTTTCATGTTCTTGTACTGAACAGGAATATATTAGAATGTCATCCATGTAAACTGTAGGGAATATATCTAGATATTCACAGGGGCTTCATTTATGAAGAGTTGGAACGCGGCTGCCACATTAGAGGCCAAAGGGCATCACCAAGTATTCGTACAAACTAAATTTTATGTGAAAATCGATCTTCCACCCGTCTCCCTCACTTACCCACAGCAAATAGTAAGCCCCCCACTAATCTGGTTTAGTATAGGGTTTTGCTTTCTTAACCTGATCTAGAAATGATTAAATCAATGGTAGAAGGTATCGGTTTTTAATGGTCATGTTGTTAAGGGCTCAGTAGTTGATGCAAGTATAAAGATCTCTCACCTTCCTCGGTACAAAAAAGATAGGCAAGGAGGCAGGAGAGGGAGAAGGCATTATAAAACCTAACCAAAGCATTTCATCAATGTATTCACAAAGATGGAAGTTCTCTATCAAGACGTATATCCTACTACACATTATTTGAACTCCAGGTAGAGGGTAAATTTGGCAATCGTAAGGCCAGTGAGGAGGAAGGACATTAGCTTTTTTTTATCAAAAGCATCTGCAAGATCCTGGTAGCACGGAGGCAGGGTAGGAGTTGTGGCCTCTGTAAACCACTATCTGTGTCTGTGAATTAGAGGTAAGGGCTCCCACTAGACAATGCTTAACAAAAAAGGCAGATCTAAACTTCAGGGTATGCTCAATCCAATCAATATAGGGATTGTGCTTCACTAACCAAGGTATTCCGAGTGTGGCCTGGAATTGAGGGGCCTGGATCAAATCAAAACAACGAATTCCTGGTGGACTTTCTCTGTTTGCAACATTAAATCTCCGTTGGAAAGAGTAATGGGCCCTGATTTTACTGCACTCCCATCAATGGTCTTAGCTTCATCCATCAAAACTCTAGAAAGAGTAGGTATACCAAACTGTATGGCTAGGGTAATGTGCATGAAATTCCTGGGAGCACCTGAATAAATCAAAATATGCAGATGTGTGGAATGTTCTCCCCAAGTCACCCCGGTGCAAACAAACAAATGGTGATAGATATGCATAGAAGTGACTTGTGCCAAATACTTTGAGACTACAGGACTAAGATAACCCAAAACACTCATCTCAGCAGGTCCTGTGGTCACTAGTTTCCCGAATTCCCTATTCTTTGGTTTCACTGTAGATTCACTTACAATGTGGCTTTTTCCCACAATATAAATACATCTTCATATCCCTACGTCTCTGTCTTTCTTCTTCACTTAAGGGTCCGCTTAAGCTACCTATCTGCATAGGGTCAGGCTCCTCTGTGTTTTTCTCTGGTTCTGGTGTTTTGTCTCTATACACAAGAACCTTGGAATCATTATGTCCCTATCTCTACATCTTTCTGTAAGATAGTAGTATAGTTTTATTACAAAGGGCTTGATTTAGAACTCGGCGGATGGGTTACTCTGTCACAACGGTGACAGATATCCCGTCTGCCGAAATCTAGAACCCATAGAATATAATGGGGTTTCGATTTTGGCAGACGCAATATCCGTCAGCCTTGTGACAGAGTAACAACTTGGCAGATGGGTTACTCTGTCACAACGGTGACAGATATCCCTTCCGCCGAAATCTAAATCCCATAGAATGTAATGGGATTCAGATTTCGGCTGACGGGATATCCGTCACCTTTGTGATGGAGTAACCTGTCCGCCTAGTTATAAATCAGACCCTAAGTCTTTTAAATTACTACAGGATTCGGGGGTTCCAGCACCTGGGCTGATAGGTCCTTTAGTTCATCTCTCAAGCCTCTGTAAAACAGAGAACTACGTTTACTTTCAGGCCAACTGGCTTCTGCAACTAATCTGTTAAAGTTGGCAACTTAAGTCTTTGATGCCTTGCTGCAGATTCAGTAGCTCTGTGTCTACAGATTGCATAAAGAAGTGGCGGTCAAATAGCCTTTTTGGTTAGGCTTTAAAGGCATTGTAGTTGTATAGCAATGGATTATTCTGATCCTCTAATGGAATGGACAAGGGGCTGTGCCCCTAGTTCCGACAACACAAATGCCACTTTTGACTCTTCATTAGGGAAACCAGACACCCTGCGCATAAAATGCAACTGGCACTGATTAATAAAGGAAGCAGACTTCACAGGATCCCCTGTGAACCTCTTGGGAGTAGCTAACTGATTAGTGGGAGGGGTAGTGACCTGTATAACTTGTGTCCCTGAGCCTTGGCTAATCCCTGTGGTGGTAGATGTAGTAAAAGTACTGCCCGTAGCTTGTGCACCATGTCCCAACGTGTGTCCACTAATACCAGCAGCCCCCAACCCCTGAAGCGCATCTACTGTTTGGGTCATTGCCTGTGTTTCTGTTGATTGCCTAACATATGGGCTAAATCTGCTAAAGTGATATCCTGTGCCTTCATCTTGCTCAGGTAGAAACTCCACGTGGGCTTGGCGTTCTTTTAGGTTCTCACCTGGATTTTCCACCAAAGCAACATAAGATCACACTGCTAGGTCCCAACCTCCCCAACGACCGAGGTGACCCAACAATGGTCAAAGTCTACCCAAACCAATGAGGAAGCGGGTAAGGGAGGAGACAAAAGAGAATGTCCACATAAAATTGCGCTGCAAGAGATGTGTCTATCGGGACCCGTCTAAATTTTCCCTGCATGAAAAAAGAATTAACAGGAGCATCAGAGACTTTTGCAATGTATCGCCAACCCTCCTTATGAAGTGTAAGCGGTGAATAATAACTCAGTACCTGCATGAATCCCCTCCTTCATCTTTAATGTAGGAATACCTAGGTCAACTGATGCTACCACATATTTAAAGGTAAAATGAACACAGGTGGGTGGGAGACAGGCACCACTAATGAGCTATCCTATTATCAAGTGTACATCAAACATTAGCATTCCTCATGCATCTAATAATGTTGTCACAAATAGGCTCATAAAAAATGACTAGAAAGCAAATACGTACGGAGAGAACAATGCATATATACATATGTAAACATTCTAATTCAGTGCATTCACTCATGAAGCCAGTATTCAGCCATTATAATAATGTAAAAAACTAAAATAGAAAAATGCCAAGCCTAAAATACTAGTACTGATGCAGAGTGTTCAGTGTGATAATTTGTGCAGCCAAATCAAAATAACAATAGTAATGTTTGCTGTCTCTGTATTCCCACTAGAAAAGAAGAGTAACAGAGGATTTCTCCTTGATTCCACAATTGCAGTGGCTGTAAATGGATTAAAGAAGCCCTAGTTGGCTTCAGGATTAAGCTACCCCATTCAATTGCAGCAGCCGTGTGTTTCAGAGGAGAGCTTTGGGCACCGGCACGTTTTTATTTACAAATTAAGCACTGGGGTTTCTTGTCATGCTTGCCAATCGCAGTGCATGGGGAGGCTGAGCGCGCTTGCCTATGGTTCCAGGCCGTTCCGAATATGGCAGGGCAGAGCACGATCAGATTAAAGTCAGCGCCGATGGGCAGGAACCTGTTTAGCGTTCTAGTCCTGTTCTGCCTGCAACGTTCTACCGGCACGCTCTGTACCTGTTACTTCCTGGTTTCCTCGTTGTTCGCAGAGTTCTCCTTTGGCTCGTCTCATCGTGCAGGATTCTGTCTTGGCTTCCTCAGGGTGGTTCTACAGCTCCATTCTTGGTCCCGGGCAGTGCTTTAAATGGAAAAATAGAAGTGCCCCACCCCTGCTCCCATTTGCTCTCCTTCCCTCCCGCCTCCCAGCTGACCCCTCCTCCCCCCCTTCCTTCTTATGGAGGCCGCTGCGCGGCCATGCGCAGCAGGCGTGCCGCTGGAGCGCCAAAGGCAAGCCCGTCTGCGCCCGGACCGCGCCCAGAGCCAGAACCCTTGACCCCCACTGCACTCAAAGCACCCGACTAAGATACGACGCCGCCTCCCTCTACGCCCTCAACACCAGACGAACAACCACCTGCTACCAAGCCAGCCCTAAACGAACCCATGGACCCTTCACCTGCCAAGCCTGCAAATACACATTCCGCCGAACCTGCAGACCACCCACCGGCCCTCACAACAACAACCACCTCAAGTGCATCCTCCTCAACACACGCTCCGTCCACAAGCACGCCATCGAACTATTGGACCTCCTGGACACAACAGCACCAGACGTCGCCTTCATCACAGAAACCTGGATGAACGCCTCCTCGGTTCCAGACATCGCCGTAGCCATCCCCGATGGCTACAAGATCGCCCGGAAGGACCGCGTCAACCAAACCGGAGGAGGAATCGCCATCATCTACAGGAACACCATCAACATCACGACCACCACCGAAGACACCCCCCTCGCCACCGAACACATACACTTCCAGATCCACACCGACCCCAAAACCACCCTCAGAGGAACACTCGTCTACAGACCCCCGGGCCCACGCACCCAATTCAGCAAAACCATCACAGACTTCATCAGCCCGCACGCCCTAGCCTCACCAGAAAACATCCTTCTCGGGGACCTGAACTTCCACCTGGAGAAAAACAACAACAACAACACCACCACCCTGCTCGACAACCTCGCCAACCTCGGACTCAAGCAACTGGTGAGCACCCACACCCACACCACTGGCCACACACTCAACCACATCTTCTCCGCCAGCAACCACATCTCCTTTAGCCACTCCTCCGAACTACACTGGACCGACCACAGATGTGTCCACTTCACCTTCAAACGGGAGACTCACCACCATCGCACACAACAAACCCCCCGCAGACGCTGGAGCAAAATCTCCACAGAGCAGCTCCTCTCAACACTGAACCAAAACCCACCAGCCATCATCACTGACGCCAACAACGCAGCCCACAGACTCACAAAGTGGATCACCAACTGTGCCGAAAACCTCGCACCACTTAAAAGCCACCCAAACGGGACCAGCATCAGGAAACCCCCATGGTTCACGGACGCCCTCAAAGAATCTAAGAAATCCTGCCGTACCCTCGAAAAAACCTGGCGCAGGGGAACGCACCACAGAAAACATGACAGCCCTCAAGATCGCCACCCGTGAACACCACCAGCTGATCCGCTCCACCATCATTCAAAGAGCGACTAGACAACAACACCCACAACAGCAAGGAACTCTTCAACATCGTCAAAGAGCTCTCCAACCCCAGCGCCAGCTCCAACGACATCACACCCTCACAAGAACTCTGCAACTCCCTTGCTATGTTCTTCACCAAAAAGATCGCAGACCTACGCGACAGCTTCGGACCCCAGACGCCGCCCCCCACCACCGAACCAGCAGCCCCCACCACTACACTCAACTCCTGGACCCCTATCAGCTCAGAAGAGACCAGAAGCATCATGAACACCATCCACTCCGGCTCCCCCTCGGACCCTTGCCCCTATCACATCTTCAACAAAGCCGACTCCGTCATCGCCCCCTATCTCCGGAACATCATCAACAGGTCGTTCGCATCAGCCACCTTCCCCGAGAGCTGGAAACACGCGGAAGTCAACGCCCTCCTGAAAAAACCCACGGCTGACCCCAATGACCTGAAGAACTTCCGCCCCATCTCTCTTCTCCCCTTCCCGGCCAAGGTCATCGAGAAGACCGTCAATAAGCAGCTGACCGCTTTTCTTGAGGCTAACAACTCGCTCGACCCTTCTCAATCTGGATTTCGGGCCAACCACAGCACAGAAACCGCCCTCATTGCAGTCACCGACGACATCAGAACTCTGATGGACAACGGAGAAACAACCGCCCTCATCCTCCTGGACCTCTCGGCTGCCTTCGACACCGTTTGCCATCTCCCCCTAATAACTCGCCTCCGCACCACTGGAATCCTAGGACAGGCCCTAGACTGGATCATCTCGTTCCTCTCCGACAGAACCCAGAGAGTCCACCTCCCTCCCTTCTGCTCAGAACCCACCGAGATTATCTGCGGCGTACCCCAAGGATCCTCGCCCAGCCCAACCCTCTTCAATATCTACATGAGCCCACTCGCCGCCATCGTACGCAAACACAACATCAACATCATCTCCTACGCCGACGACACCCAGCTGATACTCTCCCTCACCAAAGACCCAACCACCGCCAAAACCAACCTACAGGGAGGAATGAAAGACGTTGCGGAATGGATGAAGCTCAGCCGCCTAAAACTGAACTCTAACAAGACGGAGGTCCTCATTCTCGGACAATCCCCTTCCGCCTGGGACGACTCCTGGTGGCCCACGGATCTGGGCACCGCACCAACCCCCTAGGATCACGCACGCAACCTCGGATTCATCCTGGACCCCCTCCTCATAATGACCAAGCAAGTCAACGCCGTCTCGTCATCATGCTTCAAAACCCTACGCATGCTCCGAAAAATCTTCCGATGGATCCCCGCCGAAACCAGAAAGACAGTTACCCATGCCCTCGTCACAAGCCGACTGGACTACGGAAACACCCTATACGCAGGTACCACTGCAAAGCTTTAGAAACATCTACAACGCATACAGAACGCCTCCGCACGCTTCATCCTCAACATCCCTCACCACAGCCACATATCCACCCACCTGAAACACCTGCACTGGCTCCCCGTCAACAAGAGGATCACCTTCAGGCTCCTCACCCACGCGCACAAAGCACTCCACAACATGGGCCGCGAATACCTCAACAGCCGCCTCTCGTTTTACACACCCACCCGTCAGCTCCGCTCAGCCAGCCTCGCCCTCGCCACCATCCCACGCATCCGCAGAACCACCGCCGGAGGAAGATCATTCACCTACCTGGCAGCCAAAGCATGGAACTCCCTCCCTGCACACCTAAGAACTACCCAGGACCATCTCGCCTTCATGAAGCTCCTCAAGACATGGCTTTTCGAGCAGCAGTATTCCCCCCCCTCTCCAGCGCCTTGAGACCCTCTCGGGTGAGTAGCGCGCTCTATAAATGTATTGATTGATTGATTGATTGGTCACTGCAGCGCCTGCTCCCACTCCATATCATCCACGTCCCCGATGTCACCCACCCACAGTGACTTCAGTTAGGTGTTCCCGAGGATGGGGACCCTCTACGCACAGCAGAAAGGCATATACTGGACTATTTCAGCATGCTGCAGATCATATTCTGATCTCAGCTGCTCAAATGTTTTCAGTTTTTCCAGGCCCACACTTCCTTCAGGGTAGAGATCCCTAATGAGTCCCAATAGGCAAAACCCTGCAATTATCCAACCGGCAAGATACTTTTGTCTAGTACTTGTTCATCAATAGTTAAGCCTGTATGAGTGGAGTTCCACTCACTTTTCTTTGGACCAATCTTGCATGCCCTCACCACAGTTCCTGTGTTTTGGCTGTAGTTTGAGTTTAGTAGCACAACACAGCACCACGGTATACCCCAAAGTCCCTAGAGCATGTCTGTACCAGAACTGAAGGTACATGCTGGAATGGGAAGAACCTTTCATTTGCCATGACTTAGGCCCTCATTACAACCTTGAACAGCTGGGCGGCCACCAATGCGGCCGCACTCCTGCGGGGTCTATTATGAGATCCCCGCTGGGCCGGCGGGCAGAGACCTGGTTTCCGCCCGCCGGCCCAGTGGGGCTCTCGGCCTCAACACGGGAGCCGGCTCCAAATGGAGCCAGCGGTGTTGCGGCTGTGCGACAGGTGCAGTTGCACCCTTTGCGTTTTCACTGTCCGCATAGCAGACAGTGAAAAGCTCCATGAGGGGCCGTGGCAGGGGGCCCCTGCACTTCCCATGCCGGTGGCATGGATTTAAACCGCCGGGACCAATGTGGCGGGAAACCGCCGGTCCCAGCGGTGTGACCGCGGCGCTTCTGCCGCGGTCGTAATGCCCCTGGAAGCACCACAAGCCTGTTGGCGGTGCTTCCTCCAAATGACCCCCTAAGTGCCTTGAGTAGACCTGGGAGTGCTATGCCCCCAACAGACTCTGCAAGTCACTGTATTCAAAGCAATCCTGGTGGGGCCCCCAGTCATTGCAGCCAACATACAAGCTGCATCTAATTTCTGGACAAATTCCTCTGGTACTCAATATGGTGTATTTTGGAATCTTCAATAGAATTCGGGGAGCACTATCAATTTGTGCAGTACTGCCCTACCTAGCAATGAAAGAGAAACATCTGCCAGTGCTGCACATGATTCTGAAAGTCAGCCAGGGCCCTCTGTAGGCTTTTTTTAATTACATTTAACCTCATCTCTCCATATGTATATCCCATGGCATTTACATCTTTCTGGCACTACTCTGAACGGGGATGTATATTCAGACATCTATATCCAGGACGATAGGGGATATAAAAATAATTTAGGAGAGTGGATATTGAACCCAGAATACCTATCATAAACATAAAATATTTGTAAAACCCTATCAAAAGAAGCCATTGGATTAGTGGGGGAGAGGAGGATATCATCTGCATACAGTGATATACTCTTGTCCCATTTGGATTCCCTTACACAACCTTTAATTAGGGCGTCCCTCCTAACCCAGAACGCCTGCAATTCTTTCGCCAGGGCAAAGATCATAGGTGAAAGGAGGCACCGTTCTCTCATATTCCTTACCAAGGAAAAGGGTGTTGACAGAACACCATTCACTGACACCATAGTCATGCTGCATCTACACCACAGTCTGACGCAGGATAAAAACTGTGATCCAAAGCATCTTTTCCAAGAAAGGCAGCATGAATGTGTACTTTACAAAAATACGTGCCTTGGCTGTATCTGTAAAGAGGTCATTGTGAGCTTCAGAACTCCTGTTGGTAGTTCATGCACCCATATTGGAGTCCAAGTTTAAGGCATGAACCTACAGTTGTCAGGGTGGATTAACTAGTCTATGACACCGCACAAGCAGTTTTCTAGTATATCAGTCAGAAGCTTGTTTTCAGTATTCTACTGGGATTCTAGTCTATATGGCTCAAATTCACTTTTAGGATTTCCTTATTTTTATATTAGCACTATTGTGGCCAACCCTAAGTCATATGGCAAGTTGCCTTCTCAACTACCTTTCTAAAAGAATAGGAGGAAGTGATCCGCTATCTTGTTGGAGAAATGCTTGAAAAATTCAGGAGGTGAGCCATGGGATTCAAACCTTCCGCTACTCAGCTGGCTAATGGCCTCCATGACTCCTAAAGTCAACATCCTCTCTATGACCTTGATATCTTCCTTGGAGAGTAACACCATTGTCATTTTCTCATGAAACCTCCCACATCTTCACCTCTCTTATCTAGGCTCTTGGAGTACATTTCCTGGAGCTATGCCACAAATTGCAGTGCTAACTCTGTCTGGAGTCACTAATTTCCTCTGTTCATCATCGGATCAAATACCTTCCGTCAGTTTTGCATTCACTGTGTGATGCCTGGAAAATGTAGGATCTTTGTGTGATTGTATTGCATCGGACCCTTGAATCTCACAGCTTGCAGGAAGGTGTCCCAATCAATGTACCCTCACTCTACCTCGTTCCAGAGGAGAGATATGAGTAGGTTGTGGTATATTGAGGGTAAGCATCTCAATAAATAATTCCACTGGATTCACATTTTTCCTGCAAGGGTGTCCATCAGCATCGCTGGCTCTTGCTGCAAGACACTGGGTTTCATTGTTTGATTGTTTAATGTATTTCCACATTGTCTGGATGTCCGAGATATTGACTAGTACATTTTTGTAATTGATACAAACCTATCTGAGACCTTTTTCAGGTGATGTCCGGTGGTAATGGAAAGCACTGAGGGCTGCACTCCCCCATTTGTCAATAGCCTCGGGCTTCATACCACAACTGACAGAGCAGGCCATATCGCTCTCATTCACCCTCAGCTTGAACCTCACACTCAAAGAACACATTGTCAAGAAGACCAAAACAGTCTAATCCCAAATCTCTGTCTGAAAAATGCAAATCCATTTCTCCAGGAGAAATCTTTAGATAATAGTGTATTACAATTTAAACGTTAGTCCTCTCTCACCTCGACGGAGGCAAAGCCCAGATCCGTGGCTTCCCTGAAACAAACTTTGGTTCCCTGAAAGGCATCATTCACGGCTTACAGGGGTCTGAAGAAATCCAACCACATCATACTTTTGCCAAGGAATCTACACAGGCTCCACCTTCAATCCTGGATCATCTTCAAAATCAGCTGCATATCTTACAAGGCTGTCTACACCAACACTCCTGTTATCTAGATAACATACTAACAATATCTGGTATCTGGGGGTCAACATAAAGTTCCAACATCACCAGATTAGAGGTTAAACAATGTAGAAAGGAGAAAACAGTTCTTCTCAGCCTACACTCCTAAGATCTGGAACAACACACCTTCTCTCATCAGAAAAGCACTAAATCTCCGAAAATTCACGAAGAAACTGAAAATTCACTTTTTCAATCAAAGCTATTTCAGAAAGACTGATCTCTCGCTCTTTCACTAGTATTACCACCTCCCTCTATCCTCTACCCACCATGTATCATCTTTGGGTGTGCTCCCCACACAACCCTCTTTTGCTTACCTGCTAGGTTTGGCTTTAGAAATACCAAAACATACATGCATATCTAGGATCTGTCGTATAAGGCCTAAAAGTCAGGGTTGAGAACCATCTTTCTTGTTCCGAAGGCCATGCCCAATCCAGAAAGGTATTTGCCACTTTTACATCTGTAAACACATGCTCTTTGGTCTTGTATTTCACCTTCAGTTTTGAAGGATGCTATGGAGATGCCTCTGTGGGAAGACTCCATTGTTAGACAGGTCTGTCAGACGCACCAGACCCTTTTTTAACTCTTTGCACTTGTTTCCTCCTTCCGTTCATGGTAACAATCTGCATCCTGTACTCTAAATGTGGATTTTTATTTTATTTCAAGTGAATCCCCAAGCTCTAATATGAATATCCACTCCGGTTTATAACTATGTGTCAATCCTCAGGTTGGCAATCCATGCACTTTACATGTCACAACACTTTGAGATATGTTCCCAAGTACAATCTTAGTCATCAGGAAGTCACAAATGAAATTGGGCAAATGCACCTCTTCAGCAATTTTGGATACCCTACAGAAGCACGTTTTGGCTGCATGCTGTGTTTCCTATAGTTATTGCACCTGTATTTGCAGTGTTATTACAGATTACACTACCTGAAGTCCTTGTGGGGAGGAGCTTCAGTATTTCTGTTTCTAACTGTCCGGTTGTCAACAACACATTTTGTCAGTTTCTATTTCACGCAGTCACTCATCCAGGGGTTTGAGAACCTCTTCAGTAGAGATCACATTCCTCTGAATAATATTGATTTAATGGTGAAGAGTATTTTGAGATGTCATAAACATGGTGTGGCCTTCTCTGCTCGTCGCTGGGTTTTCAACACAAGACTTCCGGGAGCTGATCTCACCAGGGAAACCCCCAATCCACTCTCCTTTGCTCTGTCTGATTTTGAAAGCGGTGCTTTTTCATTCATTACAGTCAATCCTCAGTACACAACTACTCTTTATATCCATAACATTTTCACCACATCCACACACCCAAGGGATTAGTGAAGCAACTCACTGTGGTAGAACGTTTAGTGTAAGTGTTCCTACCTGATACAAATCTCCTCTGTTGTGAGGACAGAATAATATATACTCACTTGTAGCCATAATTAGTGCACGAGATAACACAAGATGCCCCAGTGCTCAGTGGAAGATCTGCATTAATGATAGGGATGAAATTAAGTCTTTGCAGTATGTTACCCCACAAATGCACATCCTTTTTCTTTCCCCAATTCTACACACTGGTCGTACCTTTCAGTAAGGTGCATGAAACTTTTCATTCGAGTGAAAGGGTGATCCAAGTATTCCTAAATCTTTTCACTGAATCGTACTAAAGCCCTTCAACTCTTGCTTTTGTCAGTACAGATTCTTCTGCTTCTATAGCTTCCTTTTCGTCGTGATATCTTGGAGAACCATGGGGCTATCACTATTAGGAATGAACGCCCCACACTCATCCTACCATTGAACCAACCACCCTGTTGCAGGAAGTGCGCACCCATTCACCCACACAACCTTGCCACATAGGGAAGAGGTGGTGTCGGGAGGCTGTAGCAGTGGGAACGAGCGCCAAGGAGACTGTGGCTGTTGTGGTGGTGTCAGTCTGACAGCAAGGGGCTCCAGGAAACGATTGAGGGAGCTGAAAGCCACTGGCAATTAAGTTATGCCTTTATAGTGCAAGCCATTATGATTGGGGTCCAACCTGTCTCTTATACACCCACCCACACACCTAACACCAATTAGCAATCAGGGAAAGGTCTATAAAAAGGCGTGAATCTGCAAGATACTCAGTGACATCTTTATTTGGAGAGATGACCTGCTAATGCTGTTATTGTTTGACTAGACCTGCTACTGTTTTCCTTCCTTGACTGCTGAGGTGTTGAGACTTTGCACTGATCTTTTTCCAGTTCCTGCCTTACTGGACGTCCTCCATAGGAAGAGTTTCCTTCCTCCCTGAACCTTTTATGTTTGTACCCCTATCTCCCCCCACTGATTTTTGCTTATTAATTTCTGACCCACTAAAGCTATCCTTAGGAAGGTGGGAGAGGTAGTTCCCTCTGACTGAGTTCCCTCAATTGTACTTGAGTCAAATGTATCGCTATTTGTCTGATGGTGCTGCTGGAGGTTCAGGCTATCAGCATTAGTGCTCTCTGGATCTGGTAGTTCACTTGTGAAGTTGGGCTGTGAGGTGGGGATGAATTAGTTATAATATAGACTCACATTGTACCATGAGACCACATTGCTGATAATTCCCCTTGTCTCATTTCTGCTCTGTTGGTATCGCTTCTGTTTTCCTAACCCAGGAGTGAATCCCTTATTGTCCAAACTGATATACTGGGAGGGGGTAATGAGTGTGCCTCCTTGGATCCACTCCTGAGGGTACACATTTCTCCAGCTGCCAGATCTGGACAAATGCTTGGCTGTGATACCCAGAGAGAAGAAGCTGATGACCTGGCAAGGTGGCAGCCTGTTGGGAAGTCTCGTACCCATAAATATTGGTAGTGGTTTAAACACAGTCTGGTTGTCTTGGAGTGAAATCAGGGGAGTGAGAGAGCCTGTTCTGTGGTAACCTTAAACATGCTGAGATTAGCAAAATATAGTAATGTCAACGTCTAGCGAACCATCTAAAGGGAATCTCCACAACATGTGTTTTTGTAGTGTCTTCTTTTATTCTCTGTGGATGCTGGAGGAGGTGGTAGAGGAAATTGCTGATTTGTTGATAGGCCAAGACCTCTGAAAGAGAAGCCTGACATGTAGGAGACTCACTGGCCCGCAAGCATGTCATGGTTTCCCATTCTAATCGCAATCGTACACACACAGAATACTAAGAGCTTTAACAGTAGAGAACCACCAGGCTACGAGTGTACTCAGCCACAAGAATATCACGTACGTAGGGTAGGGATGCTCCATTTTCCGTAAAATGGCTATAGTTGCGCCGTCTGCTAACTCATCAAATCTTTCCTTTTTCAGCTTGATTATTTCTGTTCCTTTACTGACCAGCACCATCCTGCGTTGGTCCTGGAGACGGTGGGGTATGAGATACTGGTGTAGACCCTAAGAAATAAACATATACAGGGATTCCCGCATGAACAAGTGCTTGTAGCTCTATATGAATAGTTATGCAAAGCACAAAGACGATATTTGTTCACATTTTCATGCTTTGTGTATGCTGATGTACATTTAAAAAAATATTATTTAGTTTCATTAAGACAACAACATCAATAATGTTCGTGGCTGCCACACGTGACAAGCACTACATTTCAATCTTTAATAAGTTTGGTTTTGAAGCCTTCTGTGGCACAAGCACTGCCTTGAGCATTACTCCTGGATTGGTTGGGACCTTCAGTGTTTGTTGCTACTTTGCACACACCTGTAGCTTAGTTCTCAATGAATCCTTTGTGCGGCATTGTGTGCTGCTGGTAAAACACTTCTGATATTTATTTCAATCACAGGAGCCGTGCAGCTTTGTCAATAACATTGGGGTGAGGAGGGGGCTGAGCTTCAGATTTCCCAACAGTTATGCTGGGATATTTTGTTAAAACACATTATATTAGAAGCATGGCATGAGGGGGGCTTCAGGGGCAGTGGAAAGAGAGAGGAGGGCGTATTGTTAGGAACACCTAAAACAACATTTTTCAAACTAATCAATATTTTTAAGACCTTCAGAGCAGAGGCGAGAGTAAGAGTGTGTGTGTGTGTTATTGTCAGTGTGGGGCTGTAAAAATGTGAAATCTGACATACATTTCATCATACCAGACTGAAAGCACTTGTACCCAAGTATTTATTAGAGAATAAATGTTTTAGAGTGTAACACCCAAACACGCACTGAAGCTCCGCCCGGTGCTTGCTTTTAGTTCCCACTTACCATTAACTTTCAGTCATATATTTTTCCTGCGGATTTCTCCTGTTGCCATTCTTCCATCCTCCTTCTATCCTGCAATGCTGTACACTTGTTTACTATGCCTGGCAATTTGTTTTGCTCCCTGTTACATTACACACTGGGCACCTTTCGGTGGGTGCACTGGCCCAAACTGGGACAGCCCCCCCCCCCTATTACAATAGATGCACTAGTGCAGGTGCAAAACAAACCTCTGCCTCCACTGGGAACAGCACATTAGTGAAAGGCGGACCTGTGCGCCTTCCAGAGCCGGGCTTTGCTAGGATAGTGCCCTGGGCAAAAATACATTTGGCACCCCCTCCTGATGTGTCCATTGGCACCACATTGTCTTAAGTAGCCATGTGCACTTTTAATATTTTGTTAATACATTTAAGTCACACTCTCATCTAAGGCCTCCCAAAATGTGGCCACTCGCAAAACCATATCTTCTTCAACAGGTCTGTGTTACTTTGTTCCAGCTGCCGTAGAAGGCACTGGGTTGAGCTGGTGGCGGTGCATGGTGATCCTGCAATGGTGAAGTGGACGATAGAGGGGTTGGTCCAGGTGAGTACTGTGGCATGGCTGTATTTGAGTCTGTCACTGGCCGTGAAATTCAGGTCCAGTGTGTGTCCTGCTCTGTGTGTGGGTTTGGTGACCAGCTGAGTCAGGCTGATCTTGCTCATGCTTTTCAGGAGGTTGGCAGAGTTAGTGTCCGTGGGGTTGTCCAGGTGGAAGTTGAGGTCTCCGAGGAAGACGTAGTGTTTGGACTTGATGGCTAGTGTGGTTATGAAGCTGGTGGTGGCGTTGCAGAAACTGGTATGTGGTCCTGTGGGTCTGTAGTTGAGGGAGACTCTCATGGTCATTCTGTCATCAGTGTTGATTTGGAACTTGAGGTGTTCCATGTTCAGTGTGGTGTTGTCCTCGGTGGTGGTACATCAAATTCTTTCTTTGTGCATGATGGCGATGCCTCTGCCGTGTTTGTTGGTGCAGTTTTGGTGTGCATTGCAGTGGTGATGTTGGGGGCAGAGGAGAGGTTGAGCCAGGTTTCTGTGATGAAAAACGCATTAGGGACGAGTGTGGTGATGGTGTCCGAGGCTTTGGTGGAATGTTTGCACGGAGGTCAGGCGAGGAGCGGGAGGCATCGGAGAGGTTCCGGGTGGGGTGCAGTGGGCAAAGTGGTAGTGGCCTCGGTATCTGTGAAGGTGGGAGGTCCTGAGTTGCAGGTGAAGAGACAGCAGTGGCAGGTGAATGGCCCTGCCAAGGAGAAGCGATGTAGCCGTTTTTGCGGCGTCCCAGTTCCAGGGCTTAGAGTTCCGCAGCGGGGTACCTGTGGGTGGTTGGACAAGTGAATGGCCAAAACATCACCTCTATTGTGATATTTTTTTATAAATGTCCATGAATCCAAGATAGTGGTGGCAGGTGAAAAGCACATTCATGGAGCTCCTTAACCTAGTCCCATCAAGGCCCATCCACTGCCTGCCCCAACATCCTCTCCATCCGGCTAGCATAGGAGAATTAAAAAGATCAACAGGGAAGCTCACTTTCCCAGTCTGCCTGGGATGCTGCTTCCCTAACCCACCCTCCACTGAAAGACCTCCACCTGCATGTGCTCCCTGAGCTTACCTCTGCAGTAATACTTGCACCACAACCTGTGCCAGGCATCTGCTCAAGCTGCAGCACCCCTGCAGAAAACATGACGCCTGCCAGCATTACAAGATGCATGAAGGCTTACCCTCTGGGGGACCCAAAACAGAGGGAGCCTTATTGGCTGGAGTCTTACAAGAGGTGAGAGCTACTAGAGTACAGGAGGATTGATTAGTTGAGAGTGACACTCCTGGATGGTCCCCAGTGGTGAATGCTTCTCAAGAAGCATGTGTGCCAATAATTGGAGAGCTTGGATACTGATTGCTGATCTGCTGATCGTGAATATTCCTGGAATGGCGGTTGTGTGCTCTGTTGTTGGACAATGGACAATGGAGGACAGGTTGTACTCTCCTGCCATGTTGTATTCCTGACATCTTGGCTCATTTGTGTACATTGTGAGATCTACTAGGAAAATGCAATTTAGCAATGTCTTAACTTGCGATTTCCTAATAGTGAATGCGATTCCATAGGATCCGCTATTAGGAAATCACAGATTACATACATTTCGTTTTGCGAGTCCTAAATAGCGATTTCTAGGGATTTGTTATTTGAGAATCGCAAAATCGTAATTTTGTGCATATGGGCCCTGGTCCTTGGAAGTCTTAAAATCTAGAAGAAACTGAGCTGTGCAAGAACAACAGTCTCACAAAGCATACCGCAGTAGTGCTGGGGCTTTCGACTGCCCACTTTTTATGGTACATTTTAATTTATTGATCGTTAGGGCGGTAAATAAATACAAGTTATTGTAGATCTTTAAATGTGTCTACTATTTTAAACCAATCGTGTTGTCCTAAGTTCTCCCTGAAACTTGTACCAAAAGGCAAGTATTCAATTGGATTGTTGGTGCACCGTTGCACAATGCAAGACAATCCTAATGTGTGTGGCAGAAGCAGAAATATGTGTTATAGTTCTTGCTTGCATATAGTTTAAATCAAAACTATACAACGTTATCTTTTCAAGACAGTATTTGGTTTAGCTGCACATTGTAATGTGATAAATCTAAGCTTTTAGGCAGCTGTGAGCCCTCTAAATCAGTCTTCCACTGTTACATACTTGCGACTTAAATGGCATCTTATCCCTTCTCATTTACAAAGTTAGCCTAGACAAACAGTAAATTATTCACACTTTTATTTATGGATTGTTTGTTTAGTGCCAAAACACTCTTTGAAGATAATAATGTTAAGAAATAAGGTCTCTAAATAATTAATTTATTGTTACATAAACATTTGAAATACATCTGGCCACTAAATTATTTTTGAGATGCCTAAAAAAACAAAAGAAAACAATGTTTTGTACAGCATCTAACACTCTAAGGCCTATATGTGTAGATTGTGCAATTTCCTACTAGGAAACCGCAATATAGATATTTCTTACATTGCGATTTGCTAATAGCGAATGCAACTCCATAAGAATTGCTAGTAGGAAATCACCGTTTACATACATTTCGTTTTGCGATTCCCAAATAGTGATTTCTATGGACTCACTATTTGGGAATTGCAAAAACATAATTTCTTACATATGGCCCAAAGTCATGGTCTGCCTTGAGTTTTTATGCAATAAATCAGTGCATTCTGGATTTAGTAATTCTGGTTCAGTTCAGTTTAACAAATCAACGAAAACACCTGAAAACAATGATTTGTAAAAGCAACTGCCAGAACTGGAAAAGTTGTATCCCACTGGCAAGGTGCTATCAAATATTTAGGGTAATCTTTTCAAAAGAGAAACAATTACATAGGGCACATAGGGCCCTTATGCAAGTCACTCACATGGTATAATTGAGAGTTTTCATTCCAAGCTCATGACAGAAGGAAGAAATACTATGTATGAAAAAAAAATCTATGTACCTAGCCAAATGCCAGGGAATATTTTTGTGAAATGCCTTTATAACTATACTAAGCAATAAAATATTAAAAATGACTGCACTGTTGGTAATAACATTTACATTCAAATATATTTCCCTTAAAACAAGTATCAAGTAAAGTGAATCAAGGATACATCCGGTTTAATCCGATTTCCAAATATATGATTCTCAAAGGGCAGATCTATGCATTGCCTTTATAGTCCTGCTGATGCAGTTGATGCCTCATTTAATACTTTATTGTAGCACTTATTTCGTACAGCCTGTACACAGACTACACTCACTATCAACAACTATAGCCAAGTAAATGTGCTGCGGTTGAGTCTCTGCACCTCTTTTATATTCTGTATGTAAATTAGATGCAACAGGCCACTTTGTGTACCCCACAGACTGACAATGAAGTGACGTTTTCATCTCTACAACATTTTTGGGCTATTATCATATAACGTATTGGGGAAACCTATAGAAACAGTTGAAATGAACTCAGGGTAGTCATCATGAGAAATTGAATTTGAGGAAGTAAAGGAGAGTGAGCATTTCATTGATTATTTCAGAGCATTCCCACAATCAGAAGAATTTAACTAAACTAACTAAACTAATGGGAGCAAAGTCCTACACATAGCTTGGAAATGCTCTGCCGTCCTACCCTGTCAGTGACTCTGGTTAAGCCCATGTTCCTCCCAGGTAAACTGAGCAATCATGTGTATCCTCTGTAAGTGCTCCATCCTTTTGCTTTTCTGTTTGTTTTGTTGGTGGGGGTGTGAATATTGGGGGGCATCCAAATGGGCACATTCTGAATGAGATCGGCTACTGGCCAACCAATCGAGGCTATATGGAGACAGGTCCTAATATCATCAGATTAATATTGCAGGACTTTTAAGCGCTGTTGCTTTCTGGAGATTGGCTATTGGCTGTCCAAATCCCCAAATTGTGGTCTCTTGTCTTTGTCATGTATACAATCTGAGAATATGTGGTTTACAGAAACTGAGTGAGTGGTGGTCCACATTAGAGCCCAAGTGCTTGCTGCAGAAGTTAGTGCCATCCTGTAGCAGGTTGTCTTAGTCAATGGTGAACATGCTAGCCTGGACATACTGATTCCCAAGCCCACCTCCCTGAAACTAGTTGTAGTTGTTAGATGAGGAAAAAGCTGCCAATGTATTCCCTTTGCCATATTAGCTTTCCTCATTCTCTAGCGAACCCATCTATCCCCTGCTTCCTATGTTGCAATTGATCTCCAAGGCAATGAATACAGTTGGATGGGGCCACCTGACCTGGAATTATCAAAACTACATTGATCAGTCCATACTGGTCTTACTAGTGATTATTTGCTTCAGAATCCAGGAAAAGTTTAATTAGGAAGAAGCAATGCTCCAGGATTGTACTACTTCATATTGAAAGATTTGTCTAGTATTTCTTGGCCTGATAAGGTGCTAAACCACTTCTATGTCATCAGCTAAAAAGCAACCCTGTTTGTTATACATGAATCAGGTATCAAAAAATCTATTCACCCACTCACTATGGTGAGTATGATTTTATAAGGGCAAGCTATTTTAGGTCCTACTGTCCCCTTACAGTGCGAGAGCTCCAGATGGCAACGAACAGGAGTTCTGTACATTCAGAAAGCGAAGAGCAATAAAGATGCCTTTAAATCTTGTTTTTATCACAACACATTTGCCATGCGTTCAAGGAATTAGGTCAAATATCAGTTTATGTTCATACAATTTGCTGCTTATCTTATCCTGGGGATTGCTGTTTACTTTTCTTTCTCTGACTACAAAGAGTAGGGATTTTGAAGTACAGGGAGAGTGTATTGAAAGGCTAATACAAAAAATTTAAATAGCTTGTAAATGAACAGTACAACAATTTTAAAAACATCAGCAATTCGGAATTTGTAATTTGGAAATGTGATGGAAACAAAGATATTAATAGGATTATAACAAATCAGAACACTTTACTAGGTGATTTTCAACTGATAAATATTTGCAGAAACCTGATTTCCACACATTATTGCTATATAGTTTTAGCAGAAAAAATGCAGGTCAGTGATAAAGTTTATGGCGTTTTCAGAGGAAAATGTGCTGTCTGTCAATAACAGTGTGCTACCACATCATGCTTTGGTAATATATTTATTAAAAGTGGAAGTTTTTATACATGAGCTCAGAAACATTTCAGCTCCCACCCTGATGACAATGTCACTAGTGAACTAAGAGGCCCGCCAGGGGTCATGTTTACCCTGTATATGAGCAAGGTTTGCATTATCAAAAGACCAAACGTTTAGTCCATTAAATTTAACAAAAGAGTATTTTGTACAACAGACATGCCAAACTTACATATTTGATGGTGCTCTGATACGTGATACTGAAGAAAAAGACAACTCAGTGAAATAAAAGATTTGCCTAGGATCACAAACTTTGAGACCAATTTATGGGTCAAGCACATTACAGTTAGGCTGAATAGATTAATCAAGTCACTAGACCTGCAGGGTTGGTGTCATTTGTATGGTTTTTCTAGGCCTGTTAATGATATTGTGTGTGGGAAACAATTGGTGTCATTAGTGAGGGCCAGTAATGTGCTCCAAGTATTTAATAGCAAACCTGTGGTTTTCCTCATGTGTGAAGTGAAGCAGAGAGTGTTAAAATAGCTAGAGTTGCATTTTCAGACATGTACCATCTTGGTGGTCGTGCTTGGTTGGTAGGTTGTGGGCTTGTACTGTGGCCTATAGGAAAAGTATTTGGTATCACATTGGGTAATTAAAGAGGAATGTTCCAGTCATTTGACAACAATCTTCAAGTTGCGCTTATGGAGTGTGGCATAAAAGTGTAAGGTAGATGAAGTCAAACTTGTGGAATAACACAATTGTCCTCTACCCAGATCTATATACACTAATCTGTGTGGGAACAGCAAGTGTAATCCCTCTAATAGTAACTGGAGTTACACCATGTAATATTAACAACAAATATCCACTTCCTTAAAACAATGGTACTCTACAATGAGCCCTTATTTAAATGCTTACCAGACAATCACCCTCTTGCAGCTCATCAATTCTGAGATATACAGCAGCATTAAAACCTTTGTGAATTCTTCCATATGGGCTGGACACCATCATGGAGTGCCCTTCTGTTATTGTGGCTTCATGAATTCTAAAAATAGAGAACCATACACAAGGACAACAGTTGTTATTAAATGTTAAAAAATGAATTATTAGGAAAATGAGATAAGAACATTTCAATGGGTATGAATGCTCAATCGAGATCCAAGCAGGTTTGTACCCAAGTAACACAAAAACACTAGGCCAAGGAAACCCACACCCAGCGAAAGAAATGCACAGGGAGTTATTGCATGTTTGTGAAATGTTAACATCATGTTTCAACCTGTGCTGTTAAACTGCAGTAATTAATGACTTCAACAATCTCAAACACTGAGCAATGATGCAGTAGAGAGAACAGTTACACATGTGCTCAGTAAAAGA
The DNA here is from genome assembly GCF_031143425.1 of Pleurodeles waltl. Classification (NCBI taxonomy): domain Eukaryota; kingdom Metazoa; phylum Chordata; class Amphibia; order Caudata; family Salamandridae; genus Pleurodeles; species Pleurodeles waltl. Next base: position 1,897,188,813 of record NC_090440.1, read on the forward strand.
TGTTTTGTAGAACGCTTAGCTATCGAGGATATTCAGACCTAGTTGGCTGTGTTTAAACAAAAACTGCTCCCTGTTTGTGACAGCATTTTCTTTCAAATTAAGGCCCTCATTTTGTCATTGGCGGTAAAAAACGCCTACCGCCACGGTGATGGACACCAAAATATCATCCCCGCGGCTACCATCCATCTGCCACACTATGATCACTGCTGGACTTCTGCCACAAGAAGGGTGGAAATCCGGCAGTGATCACACTGGCGGACGGTGGTAGGCTGGCGCTGCTACCATAAGCACCGCCACGCCAGTTGAACGCCACCAGCTGCATTATGGCTTGTGATGCAGCCTGGCGGTGTTCTGCTGGCAGGCGCTGGTGGTGGTAGCAGCGCCCCTTCCCGTTCCCTGCCGGAAGACCTCCTAGAACAAGGTAAGTTGGGCTTCCGACATGGGAGGAGGGTGGAGGGTGTTGTGTGTGTGTCTGGTTGTGTGCATGAATGTGTGAGTGTGTGCATGAATGTGTCTGTGTGTGTGGTGTCTACATGTCAGTGAATGAGAGTAAGAATGGTGAAGTGAGTGCGTGTATAAGTGTGTGCGAGCATGTCTGGATGTATGCGTGTAAGAATGCTTGTCTGAGTGATTGGGTGCATGCGTGGTGCGTGTCTGTGGGTGTGTGCGTGTATGTGGGGTCGGGGGAAGTGAGAGGATCGGGGTGGGGGAGTGAGAGAATCAGAGGGGGTGGGGGGAGTTTGGATGGAGGGGGTGGGGGAGTGAGAGGATCGGAGGGGGTGGGAGGAGTTTGGATAGAGGGGGGTGTCAGGTGTGTGTTGAGGGTGGTGGGGGAGTTGCCTACTGCCATGGTTTTTGTGGCGTTGATAATGCCACAAAAACCATGGTGGTAGGCAGGCACAAAATGCTGGCGGTGGTACTATGCTGGCAGCCGGGCTGGAGATTGACATCTCCGGCCCAGCGGCTGATACCGCCATGCCAGTATAAGTGGAGAAGTGGCAGCCAACCCGCCATTCTCATAAAGTGGTGGTACGTACGGCCAGCCTCTTGGCGGTTCTACCGCCACATTAGCACTCACCGCTGGGGTCATAATGACCCCCTAAGTCTAAATCTGCATTGAAGGGGGCAGCATCAACAGACAAATTAGTCCAGCATGAAATGGCAAGCTGATACAGAAAGAAAACAGGCCAGAAAAAAACATGCACTTAATCTCTTTCTCTCTCTCTCCATATACATGTAAATATATATATAATATATATATGTATATATATATATATATTCACTGAAAAATACAAAGGTTACAGGGACATTATAGTTAGGTTGATGTTTTATCCATACAAAACCATAAAGAATGTAGCGGTTATAGTTATTGTCATACTTATGTTAAGAAACTATGGGCCAGATGTAGCAAATAACCAATTTGCGACTTGCAAATTGAGAGTCCCTGCGACTCGCAATTTGCAACTCGCAAATTGGTATGCAGTACGGTGTCTCAGACACCGTACTGCGACTCGCTATGGGGTCGCAATGACCCACCTCATGAATATTCATGAGGTGGGTCGCAAATTCCGGCCCCATAGCGAGTCTAGGCACTCGCAAACATGGAGGCCTGCTGTAGTCAGCAGACCTCTATGTTCGTGACTGCTTTAAATAAAGCAGTTTTTTTTTTTTTTAAGTGGAGCCCGTTTTCCTTAAAGGAAAACGAGCTGAGCTGCACTTAAAAAAAAACCTTTAGTTTCGGTTTTTTTTCAGGGCAGGTAGTGGTCCCTTGGACCACTACCTACCCTGAAAAAATATTTGTGGGTCCATTCACAAAGTGGAAGTTACCATCCACTTGAAGTGGATGGTAACTGCGACACCATTTGCGACCGCATATGCGGTCGCAAATGGTATTGCATACCACTCAGAATCGCAAATAGGAAGGGAACACCCCTTCCTATTTGCGATTCGGAAATGCATATTGCGAGTCGGTCCCGACTCGCAATATGCATTTCTGCATAGCAAAGAGGCATTTGCGCCTCGCAAACGGCGATTTGCGCCGTTTGCGAGGCGCAAATCCTTTGCTGCATCTGGCCCTCTAACTCGTAGCCTAAAGTTAATTAATGGCAAGAGTTATAGTTTTTTTTAGATAAGTCAAACTATAAGTATATCTATAAATGCTGAATATCTATAGTTTTGTGTCAAACATCAACCTAACTATAACATCCCTGTACCACCAAATCACAAAAAGAGATGATTCTGGATCACGATCTAGCTTTCTGACACATTGGTGTAAATCTGTTCAGCGGTTTGGGCTGTAGTCGTGTCTAAACTCCCTATGGGAAATTGCATGGGGAAAACATTTTTGCCCTTCCCCCTTTTTGTCGGCTCCACTTGATGGATCATCCCGAATCGTTCCACACAGCAGCTGAAGTGACCAGGACACTAGTTTTGAAAATTTTGTAAAGATTCGTCAAATGGCACCAAAGTTATTAGCAAAACAAAACTACTTTTCATATGGTAAGGAGGTCCTAAACATAACTACCTACTGGCTATCACCAGTAGGATATATATATATATATATATATATATATATATATATATATATATATATATATATATGTCCAACCATATCTACTTACACTCATTTCTCCTACACCCAAGGATATGTGGAGCTACATGAATGCTGTGATACGGTATGAATAGTTTCAACCAAACGTGCCAGAAATTAAAACACTTCCCACATATGCCATACTGCACTTACATACTTTCTTGCCATCCAGTCACTAAGCATCATCACCTCTTTGGGTTTTAATATACACAAGGCAAGATAACAACACTACTATGGTCTTTATGAACCAATTCAAAACACTACCAACATAGGCCATGTGACACATATCCAACTCCCCCTTTCAAGCACTCCTAAGCAGTAGAATGCTACTCATCTGCAAATACTCTTTGGCAGCTGAGCAGCTACAACGCAACTGCCTGTAGTTCATGTGACCTCTTCCACAACTTATCAAAGGATATAAATATAATTCGTTTTTCACCTTGGCACCTAAGAAAATCTCTCGTTGTGCCTCATCCATCATGCGTTCCTTTCCTTTCTGCACTGAGCTGCAGGACATAAAGATATTTTTTCTTACTGTTGGTGTCCTTTTCCTTTGGTACCCTGGGGGTTCCCCATCCTTTCATCTTTATCTCCTAACCACGGAACATGACAATTCTCCCCTTCTGCATCCCCAGCTTCACAGTTCTAATTGTGGGTATTCACAGGCTCCCTGCACCACTTTATTTGCTCGTCTGCTTAAATTCGCCACAGGGCTGCATCTTCTTGTGAATTTTCGGTGTTGGCTATTAAGTTATAAAATGAAGAAGTGAGAGGGCGTAGCTTATATAATCTATATTGACATGAAATGTTTATGAACTAATGTATAATAATGCCGCATAGAAACTATATTAACATGTTGTGCCAAAACGTGCATTTGAAAGATGACCACGGGGAGTGGCCGCCAATGTATACGTGGACTAATGAAAATGACTAATGTTTATGAATTATTGCATTTAAATAGTTTTATACCAATTATTAATGATTATGTTATTAAAGTTTAGCTAATAAATCTTGTAAGCCTTAAGTTAGCATGAGCCGAAGCCTAGCTGCCTGGCTCTCATATTAAATGTATTTTTCCTAACGTGCCATGTGCTGACTTGCTAAAGGACATGAACTCTTCTTTTCTTCAAACTAGAACCTGAATGTAACTATGGTAGATCCGTTCTCATGAAAATTCATATTGCTTGTACTAGCTAAAGGCAACAGTGTAGACTAATGTTGAATACAAGGTCGACCAAACCGGTACAGACAATGGAGCTACTGACCGAAGATGCACAAAGAATTACAAAAGGATGAACTCATACCGGACATTCTACCTCTGAAGACGTCAATCATATGGACCAATAAACTGCCTGAGAACTAATGCGGGGTAAAAGATTTAATGACATAATGTGTTTTTAATTGGTTAAAGATAGTGGGGTGCAACCTTTGTCCAACCAGATTTTAGGGGAATGTACAACGAAAAGGGGAGAAAAACCCCTGTCACCAGGAAGTGGTTTAGAATTAGGGAATAGGAGACTAGGAGAGGGGGAGATGCTGATGCTATATTTTAGGATCCAGAAACTTTGTCACTTTTATTAGTGACTGGCTGACTTATCTAGCCATACTTGTCCTTAGATTGCCCATTTACACTTTACCTCCTTATGAGGGAAGTGCCCGTTTGCCCTTCCTGCCTGAGCTGAATTCCTGACTGATGGCGAATCAACTGATGTCCTGAAGACGAAGACCGAACTTGAGTGCTGACCCAAACCTTGGAGGGTAACTATATGACAATGAAATTGTGATTATCTGTTTGCTTTTCCTTTCTAGGTACCAACTGCTTTTCTTTTGACAGAGACCATAGCTAGATGTTTTCCAAATTTGTGTTATTAAATTGTTTTGCATGAAGCCCAATATGCCAATGCTAATTCGAGGATAGGTGAGGAGTTCACTAGACTGACGCAAATAGACAAATGACTGAACCAATGCTCTGTTGACGATACTCTGCTAAAGGTAGTTTATGTTCACGCCGTGCTATGTTCTGATGTTTGTGAGTCTTGCTTTAATAAAGTCTTATCAGAGTTGCCATATCGTGACTATGCTATTGTGCTTATTGGTTTTGAGATTAATAAACATGCTAGTAGTAATGTAACTAATAGGGAATAAATATTACTAAAATTATACTAAACTGGTGTGGTTATTCATGACTGAAAGGTCATGGTGTTGTCTTGAATTGATTAAATGTCATTGACTAAAGTAGAATGCATTGTTGTGATAAATATTGATGACATTATTGACATATTGATTGACATGCTGATTAGCTATCTCGTCCTAAGGTGTCTCTCAACTGGGTCAAAAGATTCATTGGCCTAAAACGAGTCCTGATGTGTAATAAATTATCATAGAGGGACGCGTTATCAGTTCTGGTAGCAGAGCGACGGTTAGGCCCTTTGGGGCTCTAGGACGGAGAATTATTGTTTAGATTGTTTTTCTGAGATAATGCAAATTAGAGGTATGATGTGTTTCTAAATTCCCCATGACTTTCCCAGGATCTCAGAGCCTGCTTAAGTGAGTTGTGAATGTTCCCGACGTTTTAGTGTGTGTGGTGTAGAATTGCGCTTGCTCAGCTTATGTATTTTCCAGGTGATTTGTGAAGTTTGTGTATGTCTAGACTAGGTAATGTTGTTTTAGGAGGAGTGGGCATACTCCGCAGTATGAGAGTAGGGAAGACGGCGTATTTCATATGAATGTGGCTCTTTGTGCTCAAAAATTATCCACGTGGTTGGTTGGTAATGTATGGACCCGTCGTGGTCTAATACTATGGAGTGTATTGATAAGTGTAGCTGACACTTGGGGTTATGTTGTAATTTGTGCGGTTTAATAGGTCAATCGGGCGTGGTTGACAAGTCGAGTTTGAGTCTAATTGAGTGTATGAAACCTTAGGTGGAGATTTGGCAAGTTCTATAGTGCACCAGAACAAACCATTGACAAGTCGAGAGCAGGATTTGCGGGTCGAATTCTGCTTGCGGGTACAGGAGCTGAGAAAGAGAGAGTAGCGGCCGAGGCTTCAAGTGAAATCTCTGTAAAGTTCTGAAGCGAATGTGTTACCCTTCCTGTAGTAAACCGGCAAATTTGGGTTTTATGGTTAAAGGTGCTCGCAATATATTGCATGAGTTTGGTGTGAATCCAGTGTGAGGAGGACAAGCCACAAGACTTTGTCAGCTCCAGAGTGTGTGAGTGTGACATCAGCGGTACCGCACTGGGATAGGTCAGTTGTCGAGAGGGGTCGCGCACGGATTTGCAACCGTCTGTGAGAGGCAATAGGTTGAGAAAGGTGGGCGAAGAGTGTCCTGGGAATTAAAGTCACCTTCTGATTAGATTCAAAATAAAAGTAAAGACGCAAAAATGAATTTTTTTAAAGCTTTTAGGAGCGCTCAGAAAGGAGACGCATATATTATGGCGAGTGAGGGGGAGCCTACACCGCCTGAGGGTACTCCAGCTTATATAGTAATGGAGGAGAAGGGAGTCGCGCCTTGTCTTTGGATGAAGCAATGGTGCAAATTAACAGAGAAGGAGGGATGTTTGGCGTTTCCGGAGCACGGAACGTTCAATACAAGGATCTTAGAGAACTTGAGGTGGATGTTGAGTGTACAAAAGCCACCTCCAAGGCCAGCTCAGTATGAGGCACTAGCAGTCTGGGATTTAATGGCCACACGACAAAGACAGCAGAAATTTGAGAGGAATAGAAGAGGGCAGAAAAGACTTTAGCTGAGGCTAGATGGGATAATGAGAGCAAAATGTGGAGAAGGGGGATAGTTGACGGCCTCAAATTGTTTCCAGCAATAACACAGGGAGACGAAACACAGGGAAAGAAAGCCACCTGCAAGACAGACAAGGACTCTAATAAGCCTAAAGAGACTAAGAGGTCTTGGATAGATGAAGATGATGCAGATGATGAAGAGTTTCTTAATCAATTATTGCATGATCGCCCACCACCTTATGCGATAGATGACAATGCCCCGAGCACTGGTGCGGGTCCTGGGAACCAGACACAGAGTGAGGAAGTTACAAATGCAGTGCAAACAAGTGATACGGGTTTGATACAGAATGGTGTCAGTGTACCCACTGCGCCAGACATGCAGATACAGTTGCAACCTCCGCCACAGATACAGAGGATATATCCAGACGTCCCAGTACTGGAGACTACTATGAGTCTGAAGGTGCCACAAAATCGAGGTTAGTGCAGATTGAGCCAACTCCGCAATTGCTGCCCCAGCCGCAGCAATTTCTGATTCCAGGTTATAGTCCAGCGGCAGGACCTCCGTTTGTACCTGCACCAGCCACAGTGAGTCAAGCTCTGGGAGTTACTGCTCCACGGGGTTTGGGACCAGGTCAGACACCAGCTGCCATATCATTACCAATTACTGTCGGTCCACCAGTACCATTGTATGTGCAGGGTAAGCCTGATGTGTGTGATCAGAATGTGAAAACCCTAGAGGTAGTAAGAGGAGGGTTCACAGGAACTCCCCAGCCACTACCACCAATAGAACAGTCAGCAGAAGGACTCCGGTCCTTGTTAGACCTCAGTCCGATTGGGGCTCCTTTGGAGGCAATGAGACAAGCAGGGTTAAGTGTGCTAACCCCACAAACATTAAGTACAGATACATCACAGTCACCATTGATGCATTCAGGGAACATTTTGTTGCAAGGTTTTTCTGTGCAACAATTAAATGAGTGGTTAGAAAAGACTTATGCTTCCCAAAATACTGCAGTAACTGCAGAGAAGCCAGAAAGGGAAGAATACCTAAATTTTGTGAGACTGGGAGTAGAAGCTGCAGAACTAGTGGAAGGGACGATGGGGGTAAACAGATTAGAATCATACACAGAGGCAGAATTGAGGTATCTGTGTCCCAAAATGACTAAAGAAGTGGGCAAGGTACATCAGAGATTAGCGAACCTGGCAGATAAATACAATGTAGATATTGAGAATACTAAACATCTGAAAAGAAGCTACAGATTACACTTTGACTCTAAGGACTTTGAGCACATGAGGTCTGCCGGAATGAAAGCGCATCTTAAAGAGATACTGCAAAGTGCGCAGATCTGGGGAGTTTTAGAAAAGTGGGAAGGTAGATGGGCAAAGAAAAGAGATAAGGAGAAAAGTGACAGTCCGGTATCAAATCAGACTAAAGCTTCACCGGACACGGGGACAGTAAAGATATTACCAATGAGGGAAACAGCTGGAGGGGTTCTAGTCCATGTACCGTGGTCTAGAGGAGACATTCTGTCATTCACAAATGATTATCCCAGGTTGAGGGAAAATCCATTAGAATGGTACCAGCAGACAGATAGGTTCGTGAAGCTTGCAAAATGTCTCTGGGAAGACTGGAATACCCTGTTTGAGATTATCATTCCAACTGACTTATGGCTTGAGTGCAAGAGGGGTGTGGACTGGCCGACACAGGAGCCGGCAAGGGATAAAGTGAGGAGGTGATGAAGTACTATCATAAAGTGATTGAGTTTTTGAAGCAGAAAGTGTCGCAGAAAGTGACTGATTGGCAGAAAATTGATCGAACCTCACAGGAGGTTAAAGAGTCTATTCATGCTTACTGTGAGAGATTGTTGAAAGCGTTCAAACATTACAGTGGCACTGAGACTATTGAGCCGAAAGACATGAACCATCTTGTGTTCAGATTTGTTGAAGGGCTGAGACCAGAGGTTAGCCAGATGATTAAGAATCATTTGATCTGTTGGCAAGCAAAGCCGATTGATGAGGTGTTACAATATGCAAAATACTGCAGTGAAGAGATTGAGCTGAAACAGATAAAGTTGAAGGAGAAAGTGATGGTGATGCAGATTAAGGCAGCACAGGCAGGTATGCAAGGGAATGGAATCCAACATATGGTACTGCAGCAACCGCAAGGGAATGGCATGTTTCAGGCACAGCCGAGAGGCCGAGGTCGAGGATTTGTGAATCGCGGTCCGCACTTGAATACTGTTGTGGTTCAAAGTGATGCACAGGTGATGAAAAAGATGTCACCATGTCACGCGTGCGGGGGTGTGGGGCATTGGAAGCGGGAATGCCCAAATGTGGTGCATGATGGTGTTGTTCAACAGAGCACTGATGTCAGTGCATTTCAAAATATATGGGGCCCAAAATCAAGAGGTCAAAATCAGAACTTCCAGAATAACATGGTTTAGATGCAGGGGATACAGTCCATGCAGCAAATACAAATGCCCCGTGTTCAACCAGCACAAATGCAGCAAGTACAACAGCAGGTTCCCATGTTACCTAGACAGCAAATGCAATTACCATTAGCTCCGATGGGACAGCAACAGGTGATGCTTCCTCAGCAGGTCACAGTCCAAATGATGAGTCAAAATAACACAGTACAGCAGTTCCCATTGCGTGGTGAGGATGGAATAAACGATGAATGGTCGGATGATAGTTCAGACAGTGAGGAGTGCAGGCTTGCAGCGTCCCTAGAAGTAGATCAGAGGGGACCCTATGTACAGGGAAAGGTGATGGGTCACAAGGTTTCCTTCCTGGTTGATACAGGAGCTACACGCTCTACAGTCAGAAGTGCAGAGGTCCCAAAACTGCCACTTTCAGGGCGTACCATAAGAGTGGTAGGAGTAGCAAATCAGTATTTGACGAACCCGATTACAGACCCGGTTCAGGTTGAGATTGGAAACTTCCAGGAACTGCATAAGTTTGTAGTCTGTGATTCTAGTCCTGTGTCCCTACTGGGAAGAGACTTACTGTGCAAGATGAAGTGTTCGATTACCTGTTCTAATGACGGGATTGAGGTGCAGACAAATAGTGATGATGAAGGGGACGAAGGGCAATTTACAGACCTAGAGTCAGAAAGCACAAACGAAGACTACCCTTTGATAACCTTATTCCCGATGCTTACAGTGACTGATTTACCAGCTGAGTTGCAGGGTATGGTGACAGAGAAAGTGTGGGACCTGACAGGAAAGGAAGTGGGACTGATAAAAGGAGTAGAGCTGGTTAAAGTACAGGTTAAGCCGAACGCAGTGTTTCCCCAGGTGCCGCAGTATCACATGGCACAAGATGTCCTCATCCAGGTATCACAGATAATTGCAGACTTTGTAAAGCAAGGAGTTCTGACGGAAGTGATGAGCAGCCCATGTAATTCACCCATAGTGGGTCTGAAAAAGCCTTGTGGGAAGGTTCGAATTTTGCAGGACTTGAGAAAAATAAAGGAGATTGTGGTAAAATGTTGGCCTTTAGTGCCGAACCCAGCAGTGATCATGTTTCAGGTTCCGTGTGATGCAGAATGGTTCACGGTTGTGGACTTGTCACAAGTGTTCTTTTCGGTGCCTCTTCATGAGGACAGCCAATTTCTCTTCAGTTTCAAATTCTTGGACAAGGTGTACAGTTGGGGCAGAATTCCTCAAGGGTTTTCTGAGTCACCATCCATCTTCAATCAGATATTGAAGAAGGACTTGGAGTCATTAGAACTGCCTTTCAGTTCGACTCTGGTGCAGTACATTGATGACTTGCTGATTGCGTCCAGAACAAAAGACGACTGCAGGTATGACACAATTGCCTTATTGAATCATCTGGGAAAGAACAGACATAAAGCGTCCCCAAAGAAGCTGCAGTACTGTCAGAGAGAGGTAAAATACTTAGGGCACTTGATTGAGAAAGGGTCCAGGAAGATATCAAAAGAGAGGGTGACAGCCATACTGCAGATGAACCCCCCGACAACAAAGAGAGATGTCAGGATGTTTTTGGGAATGGTGGGCTACTGTCGTCAGTGGATTCCCAACTTTTCGACTATCTCTAAGCCATTGATAAAACTGACAGGCAAGGAAGTTAAGGATGACGCGTGTACCATAATTCTGTCCGAAGAAGAACTTGAGGCATTCATGGAGTTGAGAGAGGGCATGTGCAGAGCACCAGCTCTGGGTATGCCTGATTACACAAAGCCTTTTCTACTGTTTTGTCATGAACGTGATGCTTGTTCTTTGTCTGTCTTGACACAGGTCAATGGAGGTGCAAACCGCCCTGTAGCATATTTTTCAGCTACTTTGGACCTATTCGCAGCAGCCTTACCGGGTTGTTTGCACGCAGTTGCAGCCGTTGGTCAGAGCCTCTCACAGTGTGAAGGCATAGTGATGGGACATCCCCTAACAGTAATGGTTCCCCACTCAGTTGAGATTCTGTTAACCCGAACTAAGACTCAGCATATGACAAATGCTAGGTTAACGAGATATGAGACCATTATACTGGGGGCTCCAAATGTTTCTTTGAAGAGGTGCACAATATTGAACCCGGCAACTCTACTTCCTATTGAAAATGCTGAGATTAGCAATACAGAGGAAGTGGAGCATGACTGTCTTGAGGTAGCAGAACTAAGCACCAAACCCAGACCTGACATTAAAGATACACAGTTAGAAGAAAATGACTACATTATGTTTGTTGATGGATCATGTTTGAGAGACTCAGTCGGAATACTGAGAGCTGGTTATGCTGTATGTACAATCACCGGTATTTTAGAAGCTTCCTGGCTCGAAAGAGTGTACTCTGCACAAGTGGCTGAATTAATTGCCCTTACTAAGGCATGCCACGCAGCTGCAAACATGAAAGTCACTATCTATACTGACAGCAGATACGGATTTGTAATTGTACATGATTTTGGCCAATTATGGTCACAGAGGGGCTTCATGACCTCCTCTGGCTCACCAGTGAAAAATGGCGAACAAATTAAGGATTTGTTGCATGCGATTCAGTTACCTCTTGAAATTGCCGTGGTGAAATACAATGCTCATGTCAAGTCACAAGACTTTGTGTCAATGGGAAACGGCTGTGCAGATCAAGTCGCGAGATTCTGCGCATTGAACTGCAAATCGTTCAAGGATCAGTGGGAATTGTTACCGCAAACTGAAAATGAAACATGTTTGAACTTTGCATTAAGAGTGGTTGATACTTTAGATGAGCTACAAATCACTGCAGGGCCGTGCTAGCCGAGAGGAAAAGCGCTCCTGGCAGAGAATGCAATGTGTACAAAGAGCTGACGACTTGTGGGTTTCAGAGGAGGGGAAGTTGGTTTTGCCAAACAGTCTTTTGTCTCAGTTTGCAAGGCTTTATCATGGGCAGGCACATCTTGGGAGAGACGCAATGATCAGATTATTCAAAATTGACTGGTTCAATCCGAAATTCAGACAAGCAGCAGAGGTTACCTGTCACAGGTGCATCATCTGTCAACAGATGAATGCAGGAAAAGGGACTGTGGTGACTTTGAGCCACATAGGGAGAGCTGGAGGTCCGTTTAGCAAGATGCAAATGGATTTCATTGAAATGCCTGTGTGTGGAGGCTTGAGGTACGTGTTGGTGATTGTGTGTGTTTTCAGTCATTGGATTGAAGCATACCCTACACGTAGGAATGACAGTCTCACAGTAGCGAAGCTGTTGCTTAGAGAATTAATACCACGGTTCGGATTTCCGTTCTCTTTAGAATCAGATTGGGGCAGACACTTCGACAATGAGGTGATTAAGCTCTTGTGTGCTGCATTAGACATTGAACAGAAGCTGCATTGTACCTACCGCCCCAAAGCATCAGGACTAGTGGAACAGATGAATGGTACCTTGAGGTCGAGAATGGCAAAAATGTGCGCAGCTACCAATATGAAATGGCCAGATGCATTGCCCTTAGTGCTGATGTCAATGAGAAACACACCTGATAAGAAGACAGGACTATCCCTACATGAGATACTCATGGGCAGAGCTATGAGGTTGCCCGCAGTACCTGCAAATGCTCTTGTGCATATCACGGATGATATGGTGTTGGACTACTGCAAGGGTCTGGCTGATGTGGTCCGCTCTTTTTCTCACCAGATAAGTGATCCAGGTCACACACTGCAAGCCGGTGACTGGGTGGTTGTCAAGAAGCACGTGAGGAAGTCGTGTTTGGAGCTGCGCTGGAAGGGGCCATATCAAGTAATATTGACAACAACCACTGCTGTGAAATGTGCAGGCGTTCCAAACTGGATACACACCAGTCACACAAAGAAGGTGACATGTCCGACTGATGAGGAACTTGAAGTTTCCGACTCAGCAATTCCAGAGAAGGAAGTCTCAGGGCCGGAGAACAGTCAAAGGGGAACTGAGACTCAAGGAGAGCCCACTGAGGACGGCCTAGTCCCTCAAACAGTAAACGAGTTCGAGAGAGGTGACGGTGAGCCTATCTCAGTAGAGGCAGCAGGAGAACCAAGACAAGGAAACGTTCTCCCAGAAGTAGACGGATACGGGTTAGAACTTGAGCCCGTTACATACCCTGAAGACGAGGGGGAAAGAGCAGAGGGAGGTCAAAGCACACCGATTCCTGAGCCACTTGCAGGTCCGTCAAGAGAAAAAACCATAGCACAAGAAGAGGGTGCTGTTCAACGTCCTGAAAGACCAGGCAGAAAGAAAACGCATAAAGGTGATAACTGGCCAAAGAAACAAGCTGCAATAGAGAAACTGGTCCCTGGTGACACAATAGCGGAAGAAATTGACACCACTAGAAAAGAGGATCTCAGTGAAGGAGAGTTGCAGAATGAACGCAGATTGAAAAGAAAGAGAGTCACAAATAAAAGGTACACAGGTCCTGAATGGGCATATGCAGCAACATCTGAATGGCAACCAGAATTCTTAGCATTCTGTTTTGACCGAGAGATACCAGGTCAATACTACGGAACCTGAAATCACGTTGAGCAAGAGACTGTGTTAAAATTTAAATTGAAAGCTGAAAAGCTGAGAAAAGAGACTTATAAATTACCGGATGTGACACTGATAACCTGATTTGACTTTGAGAAACCGATTATGACAAGCTGATAAACCTGATTTGACAAAAGGGTCCTGGGGTGAGTGAAACGCTGTAAATACACGCAGAGAGAAAGAAAGACTTTGCATTAAGAGAAAAAAAAAAGAGCTTTTAAATCGTCCTCAAGTTGATTGTTTGTTTTGAGTTATTCTGCTTTCTGATTCTTTACAGATCATGGCTTACACTAGAGGTAGTAGCAAAAAGGGTAAAATGTGTGGTTGGTTAAGTGCTATCTTAGGTATTGTATGTGCAATAATAATTATAGGTGTGATTGTGGGAATGCCTTGGTTGGATAAAAAGGTGACTAACAATGCTCCGAAATCTGAGGCTGCTACACTAACACCGTGGGAAAAGTTTGAGCAAGATACAAAACACTTACATGAGGGAACTAATTCAAAGGGGGAACTTTCCACTAATGTCTTCTATAGTTTGCTGAATGAGTATGTTGATACAATGGATGCGAGGAATTATTATGTGTGCACAAAGATTCCTTCATCAGTACAAGAAGGGGTCACCTACCATAGCCTGCCACTAACCTATGGAATAAGTTGTAGTTTGCTGCTAACAAGATTCTATGACCAGGAACATGCGCAATATTTTTATTCTAATTTGGATGTGGTGTTTTCCTTTGTGCCTATGTTTGAGTTTCTGAACAAATTAGCTAAGGAGCATAGTATAAAATTAGTTAGAGGGTTCTTTGAGCCGACACTAACATTTGGGACAGCTTATGCGCACCGCAACAATCTGACTTGCTTACTAACGCCTGTAGAGAAAAGCTTTTTAGATCACACTGATGAAAGACGCAAAGCACTGAAGGAAAAACTAGAAAAAGGACTAGAAAAACGCACATACGCAAATGATTATGCTTACACCGCAATAAAGACGCAAGACAAATTAGCTATAGATGCATTACATGTAGGAAGGCTTTGTATATATAGGCCGAAATCTGAGCATGACACTTTATTTGTGGGAACGAGTGAATGCAGGAATGTGTTTTTGTTTCAGAGTAAATGGACATTCATGTTAAATGGACAGGATCCAGCGATCCCTGGGATCTATTATATCTGTGGACTTAATGCTTATTACCGTCTCCCTAAGGGATGGCATGGGACATGTTTTTTGGGGATAGTTTTCCCAAAGATTTACCAGATTGATGACTTAAAACAAATACCTAAAATGTCTGAATTACAAGATACTAGACAAAAACGAGAGACAGCGGCTGCTGTCGTTGGTGACATATTTGGAGCCATAATTCCTTCAGTAGGGGTTATTTTAAACTCTATAAAGTAGAAAGTTGTCTACTATTGTGGATAACATGCTGACAAATTTTACAGGGGCTATACTCCTGATGGATACTGAACTTGCTGCAGAAAGAGCTATGACTCTTCAAAATCGGCTTGCTTTAGACATTCTTTTAGCAAAGAGCAGCGGAGTCTGTAAGATGCATAACAATCGTCATTGTTGCTCGTTCATTCCTGATAATAGCAAAAAGATTAGAGGTATGCTTACTAACCTAACAAGAGATAGTGCAGATTTGAAGGAACTGAAGGAACTGGAGTTTGGGAGAAAGTTGGGAAAGGAATTGCAAGAGTAGGGAGCTGGTTTAGCAATATTTGGAACGGGGTTCTTGCAAAAATATTAGGAGGTCTATTAATTGTCTTGGCCTGTTTAATGGGTTTATGGGGAGCATGCCAAATTAATGAAAGAATCAAAAGAAATTGGACTAAATGAAGCAAAAGAAATGAAGAAAATGAAAGGGAGAAAATGTTTCATGAAATTTGGGAAAGTTCACACAAGGGACAGGATGTTGAAATGTGCATTATGCCCAAAGTGAAAAATTGAAAGTGAAAGGTTGAAAGGGAAAGGTTGTGTGATGACTAGGGTCATCAGAGGAGGGACTGAGAGGGCGTAGCTTATATAATCTATATTGACATGAAATGTTTATGAACTAATGTATAATTATGCCGCATAGAAACTATATTAACATGTTGTGCCAAACGTGCATTTGAAATGTGACCACGGGGAGTGTCCGCCAATGTATACGTGGACTAATGAAAATGACTAATGTTTACGAAGTATTGCATTTAAATAGTTTTATACTAATTATTAATGATTATGTTATTAAAGTTTGGCTAATAAATCTTGTAGGCCTTAAGTTAGCATGAGCCGAAGCCTAGCTGCCTGGCTCTCATATTAAATGTATTTTTCCTAACGTGCAATGTGCTGACTTGCTAAAGGACATGAACTCTTTTCTTCAAACTAGAAGCTGAATGTAACTGTAGTAGATCCGTTCTCATGAAAATTCATATTGCTTGTAGAAATGTACTAGCTAAATGCAACAGTGTAGACTAATGTTGAATACAAGGTTGACCAAACCGGTACAGACAATGGAGCTACTGACCGAAGATGCGCAAAGAATTACAAAAGGATTAAATCATACCGGACATTCTACCTCTGAAGACGTCAATCATATGGACCAATAAACTGCCTGAGAACTAACGCGGGGTAAAAGATTTAATGACACAATGTGTTTTTAAATGGTTAAAGATAGTGGGGTGCAACCTTTGTCCAACCAGATTTTAGGGAAATGTACAACGAAAAGGGTATAAAAACCCCTGTCACCAGGAAGTGGTTTAGAATTAGGGAATAGGAGACTAGGAGAGGGGGAGATGCTGATGCTATATTTTAGGATCCAGAAACTTTGTCACTTTTATTAGTGACTGGCTGACTTATCTAGAACCAGACTTGTCCTTAGATTGCCCATTTACAGTTTACCTCCTTATAAGGGAAGTGCCCCTTTGCCCTTCCTGCCTGAGCTGAATTCCTGACTGATGGCGAGTCAACTGATGTCCTGAAGACGAAGACCGAACTTGAGTGCTGACCCAAACCTTGGAGTGTAACCATATGACAATTAAATTGTGATTGTCTGTTTGCTTTTCCCTTCTATGTACCAACTGCTTTTGTTTTGACAGAGACCATAGCTAGATGTTTTCCAAATTTGTGTTATTAAATTGTTTTGCATGAAGCCCAACATGCCAATGCTAATTCGAGGATAGGTGAGGAGTTCACTAGACTGACGCAAATAGACAAATGACTGAACCAATGCTCTGTTGACGATACTCTGCTAAAGATAGTTTATGTTCACGCCGTGCTATGTTCTGATGTTTGTGAGTCTTGCTTTAATAAAGTCTTATCAGAGTTGCCATATCGTGACTATGCTATTGTGCTTATTGGTTTTGAGATTAATAAACATGCTAGTAGTAATGTAACTAATAGGGAATAAATATTACTAAAATTATACTAAACTGGTGTGGTTATTCATGACTGAAAGGTCATGGTGTTGTCTTGAATTGATTAAATGTCATTGACTAAAGTGGAATGCATTGTTGTGATAAATATTGATGACATTATTGACGTATTGATTGACATGCTGATTAGCTATCTCGTCCTAAGGTGTCTCTCAACTGGGTCAAAAGATTCATTGGCCTAAAACGAGTCCTGATGTGTAATAAATTATCATAGAGGGACGCGTTATCAGAAGTATACCAGTGCATGAAAAGAAGGGAGATTCAGTCATTCATCACAATACCTGGCACTCTAACTCATTATCTTGAGCTGGCATACCTGATACAGAAACATGCAATAGCCCGTGATTAACAGCATTTGTTTAAGGATTTCCATCAAGAATGGGGAATGACACACCGGCAAATTTGCTGAAGTTGTGACCTGCAGTCACACCCTTCATCAACAATAGATTCGCTTGATTTGGGAAGGGAAGGTATGAAATCTATGAAAGACTAGGCAATGGCATTTGGGAAAGACTAGACCACTAACTACCATATGAATGGAAAACTCCTACATTAGAAATCCACTTCAAGGTCAATAGTGGTACAGCACATACTTACCTACACTGCACGTCTCCTTGCCAGGTGAAGATTTGTATTGTTATTGGCTCTTACTCCTGCTTAGTTCCTTAAACTTGGCCTTATAGTCCACTACCTTTCTTCCCAGTTCCTTTTCAGGTTAGGTCCTTTCTAAGATTACTTTTTGTGGGTTGTTTGTCCTTGAATGTTTGTATATTGTTTGTTTAAACATTTGTCTCCTGCTGTTCTGTGAGTCTCCTGTTCCTTGGCATCCTGGGCATTGGTGTTGATTTCTTGGTCGAAGTCTTGTCTCATTACCACTTTCTCTGCCATAGACTGGGGTAAGTCACGTTGTCCCATTATAAGTAACTCTACACTGCATGAGTGTTACTTTTTATATCATGTAAACTTAACAACCTTATTTAACACACTCTCTAGAAATCATCCTTGTATACATTCAGAAACATTCAGTGACTCGGTCCATAGCAGATGCTAGTCCATTCTGATCATTCCAGATGATCCACCATTATGACAAGCCGCTCCTGCAACCCCTCTTTCTCACCTTTCCCTTTTCCTCGCTACCCTCAAGAGACACTTAAGGACGGCAGAGATTAACAGAGTAACCACATTGTCTGCCAATGGATTGACAAGCTCAGACGCCACCTCCATTACCCAGATTTAATGTGGTTGATGTGTGGGAGCACGATGACTGCGCTAAACGCGCCTCTGATGCATAGAGATAAAGTGCCCGGTTACAAGTGTGGCGGTCTCTACACCGCCACACTGATGGTGGCACTCTGGACTGCCGTCAATGCGGCAGCCTGACCGCCACATTACAACCCTGGCGGTCGAACCATCAGGGAACTGCCAGCTCCGCCAGGATCTCAGATCCCGGCAGTCTGGAGGATGGTGGCAGTCCTAATATGCCAGGGCAGCGCTGCAAGCAGCGATGTCCTGGGGATTACGACTCCCTTCTCTACCAGCAGTTTCATGGCGGTAGCACTGACATGAAAAGGCTGGTGGAGAACAGGTGCAGGGAGCCCCAGGGGGGCCCCTGCACTGCCCATGAACTTAGCCTGGGCAGTGTAGGGCCCATCCGGCCAGCACCCTCGCAATGCTCACTGTCTGCTTCTCATTGGAAGGGTGCTGGTGCATCCTCCAGGCTACAGAATTGCTGCCAGCTCCCTAATGAGCCGAAGACAATGCTGCAGCCTGTTTCCCACTAGACCAGTGGGCTGAACTCAGGTTTCTGTCCATCAACCTAGCAGGAAACTCTTAATAACTCCAGCGGGGAGGCCACCGTGTAGGCAGGTGCCACCGTGTTGGGAGTTTGGCAGATTGAATTTCCCATCCACCAAACTTGCAATAGGGCCCCTAGTCCGAATTCTGGGGCAGCGATCTTCCTAGCTTTGTAAAGCAGAATCGGCATCATCCAGTTCCTCTTGGTCTGTTTCCATGCCAATACCAACTTAATCATTGATGACCTGAAGTTCTTGAAAAATAATTGCGATAATACCATAGGAATATTTGTAAATAGATATAGCAAACCCCTTGTTGTTTTTTCGTTGACCAACTAACTTGTGGTTAATCTACTGGAAGTTCCTGCTGTGGTAGTGAATCCTGAAGAGCCTGCAGAACTTGGCTTGGATGGTGTTTCTATGGGAATAAATCCCCTTTGTCATAGAAGACGCTTCATTTTTTCTCTCTTTATCAGTAACAATAATGTTGATAGTTCTTCTAAAACTTTCCAAATCTCTCCCAGTTGTGCAGGTCGCAGATTCACAACTCATGCTTTGTGAGAGGGTGGGCTGTGCAATGCAGCACTACACAGCCAGTCACCTAATGAATATGCAACAGTTTGCCACCATGGGAGAAGCGGGTACGATGGCCTGTTGGTGACAAGATGCCATTGTTTCCAGTGAGGTAGAACCCAAATGCAGAAATACGCCTTAAAGATCCATGCTGAGAAAATCATGTACATGGGCTGAAAGAGATATGTGGACCTCCCAAAGATCCTGCGGGCTCTCATGAGGTGCACTGCCTGAGTTATCCCTTGCTGATCATGACTGAAGGACTGAAGAGGCATCTGCAGCACACATGGAGAGGACCAGAAGGCCAATTTTAAGATACTGCAGCTCCTGACTGTAGGAGGAGCTGATCACTGCATTGCTTGCAGATGCTGACCAAAAGTATGGCTCATGGGAACAAGATGTTTCAGCATCATATTCCGAAGATTTCCAAAGCAATGTGTTTTGCAGAATTCAATGACCACAGAAATCATCTGGCACTAAGAAAACCCAGGCAAAGTAAATGTAAATATGGCTGTGCGTAATCAGATGGTCCAGGGCATAGTTCTAACAACCATCTGGGGAAGAACTAACCATCCTGGGGGGTTTCTTCAATTTGACCACCCTTTCTGTGCTTTTGAGACTTAACAGAAGTCCTCCAACATGAGATCTATGTAGCCTTACTGAGCCCTAACTGGATCCCTGACTTTGATAACCACTATTGGTAGGGACTGAGTTCCACAAAATATACAACTTAAAAAACTTGTAGGGAATTGTCATGTCAAGGATCATGCGACAATGTACCTAGAGTCAGATGTGCAAAGGTGCGTTTCTATGCCTGGACTTTTTTATCTATTCAATTATGCCATCTCAGTGGCCTGTATTATGCAGTCTCGAGTCGTGGAGCCAACCTCAGCCAGCGCCTACCTCTTGCCTCTGCTTGAAGATCTTTTGCTCCAGAAGAAAGACTAATAGAGAACGTAGGTTTTATGAGCATAGAAAACTCCTACTTGAGGCAAACCAGATCCGCTCACAACTCAGCCTGCCTTGGGGTCCCTTTCCGCGCAAATGCCTATAAAATATTTCTGAACATCCCTCACTTCCTTAGAGACTTTAACGGACGCTAATTGACTACCGATATGCATGGGTTCCCAGATTCAAGTTAAGGGATTAAACTAATTTCCTGTGTTTTTTCCATTTTATCCTCTATTAGCGTTTATTAAAAATTTCCTATTTTTATCAAACCACTTTTCCTGAACTTTGAACTACTATATATTTGAATGGATTGCAATTATTCTAATTAATTTCTGCACCGCACCCAACCTCTAGGAGTTAAGCCTTTGAGATCTGCCACTACAAAATGAGCATAGGACGTCATATGAATTGCTCCTATTTGCAAAACTCTGGATAATGGGTGGTGCAGGAACTCTGCTAATCACTCTCTCATTCCTGTTGTCCTAGCGGATATCTCTGACTTACTTACCTTGTGTGTATGCCAAGCACTGTGCGGCGCTAGACTTCCTTCAAGAACTGACGCTGTAAATCTATATCAACAACTCACATGTGGAATCACATACGTACATACAAGTAGAAATCTAGGCCTCGATTATGAGTTGGCCAGAATTTGGCGCAGGAATACCGGGGGCCCGAATCTCTGATTCTGAACGGTAATAACTGCATTCGTGGAGGTCACATCAGTTTGCCGTCTTTCCAAGAGTAGTGCTGTCTACTTCCCCCTGTAGCTGAAGGGGTTGGGTGGGACTGGGCTATGTTGATGTCCGCAAAACCTGCAGCCGCAAACTGATGTCCGGTGTCTCCAGGCTGGCGTTTGCAGACCCACTATTACTGGGCCCTGAGACACTTTTAATTTTGGGTGGTATAATTCCACCTACAGTTATCACTCCAGGCAGAATTGCACCACCCACAATGAAGACCCTCGAGGTTTGGATTGTTCAGCACATAGACAACACCTTGTGTTAGTGGGCCCATAGCATCTCTCTCTATGGCTTTGCGATTTCCTCTCAAAGTTAATTTGTTTGAGGTGTATTTAAAAATGATTATATGTTCTGAAATCTTTTAAATCTTAAATATTTTGGAGCTTACTCACAAAGGTAAATCTGCATGTTTACTCTTACAGTTTTGAGTAACTTTATAATGTTTGGCTATTGTAGGAAAATGGCTCCCTGTTGCAGTTACCCCCCCTCCCATACTTTTTGTTTGATATTCATCCTGACTTGACTGAGAAGTGTGCTGGGACCTTGCTTACCAGGCCCCAGCACCAGTGTTCTTTCACCTAAAATGTACCATTGTTTCCACAATTGGCACACCCCTGGCACCACAGATAAGTCCCATGTAAAAGGTACCAGTGGTACCAAGGGTCCTGTGACCAGGGAAGGTCTCTAAGGGCTGCAGCATGTGTTGTGCCACCCTCAAGGGACCCCTCACCTAACACATGCACACTGCCATTGCAGATTGTATGTGTTGGTGGGAAGAAAAAGGCAAAGTCGACATGGCATCCCCCTCAGGATGCCATGCACACAAAACACTGCCTGTGGCATAGGTAAGTCACCCCTCTAGCAGGCCTTACAGCCCTAAGACAGGGTGCACTATACCACCGGTGAGGGCATAGCTGCATGAGCAATATGCCCCTACAGTGTCTAAGTCTATTCTTAGACATTGTAAGTACAGTGTGGCCACATTAAGTGTATGGTCTGGGAGTTTGTAAAAAATGAACTCCACAGCTCCATAATGGCTACACTGAATACTGGGAAGTTTGGTATCAAACTTCTCAGAATAATAAACCCACACTGATGCCAGTGTTGGATTTATTAAAAAAATGCACACAGAGGGCATCTTAGAGATGCCCCCTGTATTTTACCCAATCCTTCAGTGCAGGACTGACTGGTCTGTGCCAGCCTGCTGCTGAGAGATGAGTTTCTGACCCCCTGGGGTGAGAGCCTTTGTGCTCTCTGAGGCCTGAAACAAAGCCTGCACTGGGTGGAGATGTTTAACACCGCCCCACTGCAGGAACTGTAACACCTAGCAGTGAGCCTCAAAGGCTCAAGCTTCCTGTTACAATGGCCCAGGGCACTCCAGCTAGTGGAGATGCCCGCCCCCTGGACACAGCCCCCACTTTGGCTGGCAAGTCCAGGGGATATAATGAGAAAAACAAGGAGGAGTCACCCACGAGTCAGGACAGCCCCTAAGGTGCCCTGAGCTGAGGTAACCCCTGCCTTTAGAAACCCTCCATCTTGGTTTTGGAGGATTCCCCCAATAGGATTAGGGATGTGCCCTCCTCCCCTCAAGGGGGGGGGGGCACAAAGAGGGTGTAGCCACCCTTCAGGGGTGCCCTCCCAGACCTAAACAAACCCCTACATTTAGTATTTAGGGGCACCCAAGAACCCAGGAAATCAGATTCCTGCAACCTTAACAAGAAGAAGGACTGCTGACCTGAAGTCCTGCAGAGAAGACGACAACTGCTTTGGCCCCAGCCCTACCGGCTTGTCTCCCAACTTCGAAGAAAACTGCAACAGCGACGCATCCAACAGGGACCAGCGACCCCTGAAGCCTCAGAGGACTGCCCCGCACCCAAGGAACAAGAAACTCCTGTGAACAGCAGCCCTGTACAAAAACCTGCAACTTCTTTGCAACAAAGAAGCAACTTTAAAGACTTCACGTTTCCCGCCGGAAGCGTGAGACTTTCCACTCTGCACCCGATGCCCCCGGCTCGACCTGCAGAAAACCAACACCTCAGGGAGGACTCCCCGGCGACTGCAAGCCCATGAGTAACCAGAGACGACCCCCCTAAACCCCCACAGCGACGCCTGCAGAGAGAATCCAGAGGCTCCCCCTGACCGCGACTGCCTATAACAAGGGACCCGATGCCTGGAACCAACACTGCACCCGCAGCCCCCAGGACCTGAAGGAATCGAACTCCAGTGCAGGAGCAACCCCCAGGTGACCCTCTACCTAGCCCAGGTGGTGGCTGCCCCAAGGAGCCCCCCCCTGTGCCTGCCTGCATCGTTGAAGTGACCCCCGGGTCCCTCCATTACTTCCTATCTAAAACCCGATGCCTGTTTGCACACTGCACCCGGCCGCCCCTGTGCCGCTGAGGATGTACTTTCTGTGCCTTCTTGTGTCCCCCCCCAGTGCCCTGCAAAACCCCCCTGGTCTGCCCCCCGAGGACACGGGTACTTATCTGCTGGCAGACTGGAACTGGGGCACCCCTGTTCTCCATTGAAGCCTATGCGTTTTGGGCACCTTTTTGACCTCTGCACTTGACCGGCCCTGAGCTGCTGGTGTAGTAACTTTGGGGTTGCCTTGAACCCCCAACGGTGGGCTACCTATGCCCCAACTTTGAGACTTGTAAGTGTCTTACATACCTTCAAACCTAACCTTTACTTACCTCCCCCAGGAACTGTTGATTTTTGCAGTGTCCACTTTGAAAATAGCTTATTGACATTTTTACAAAGACTGTATATGATATTGCTTTTATTCAAAGTTCCTAAAGTATCTAAGTGAAGTACCTTACATTTAAAGTATTACTTGTAATTCTTGAACCTGTGGTTCTTAAAATAAACTAAGCAAATATATTTTTCAATATAAAAACCTATTGGCCTGGAGTAAGTCTTTGAGTGTGTGTTCCTCATTTATTGCCTGTGTGTGTACAACAAATGCTTAACACTACCCTCTGTTAAGCCTACTGCTCGACCACACTACCACAAAATAGAGCGTTAGAATTATCTCTTTTTGCCACTATCTTACCTCTAAGGGGAACCCTTGGACTCTGTGCACACTATGGGGCTGATTCTAACCTTGGCGGACGGCGGAGGCCGTCCGCCAAGGTTCCGCCGTCAGAACACCGCACCGCGGTCGAAAGACCGCGGCGGTGATTCTGAGATTTGCCCTGGGCTGGCGGGCGGTCGCCAAAAGGCCGCCCGCCAGCCCAGGGCAAATCAACCTTCCCACTAGGATGCCGGCTCAGAATTGAGCCGGCGGAGTGGGAAGGTGCGACGGGTGCAGTTGCACCCGTCGCGTATTTCAGTGTCTGCTAGGCAGACACTGAAATACTTTGTGGGGCCCTCTTACGGGTGCCCCTGCCGTGCCCATGCCAGTGGCATGGGCACGGCAGGGGCCCCCAGGGGCCCCGCGGCACCCCCTACCGCCATCCTGTTCCTGGCGGGCGAACCGCCAGGAACAGGATGGCGGTAGGGGGTGTCAGAATCCCCCATGGCGGCGCAGCAAGCTGCGCCGCCATGGGGGATTCTAAGGGCAGCGGTAAACCGGCGGGAGACCGCCGGTTTGCCTCTTCTGACCGCGGCCGAACCGCCGCGGTCAGAATGCCCTGCGGGGCACCGCCGGCCTGTCGGCGGTGCTCCCGCCGACCCTAAGACCGCCGGGGTCAGAATGACCCCCTATATCTTACTTTGAAATAGTATATACAGAGCCAACTTCCTACATTGGTGGATCAGTGGTGGGGTCTAAGACTTTGCATTTGCTGGACTACTCAGCCAATACCTGATCACATGACTAAATTCCAAAAATTGTCATTAGAAACTGATTTTTAAAATTTTAGGTATTTTTCTAATTTTTTAAAAGTCCTGCTAGGGCCTTGTGTTAGTAGTCCCCGTTAGCATTTCTTTTAGAGTTTAAAAATTTTGTAAAAGTTTTGATTAAGTTCTAGAGATAGTTTTAGATTCTTAAAAAGTATCCCAACTTTTAGAGAAATAATGTCTAGTACAGAAGAGATGGTGGTGGAACTCAACCTCACCCCTTACCTGCATCTTAGGATGTCAGAGTTAAGGACTCTCTTTAAAATAAAAAATATAAAAACTGGATCAAACCCTACCAAAGTACAGCTCCAGGAGCTTTTGGCAGAGTTTGCTAGAGATCACCCCTTTGTAGACAACCTTACTGAGGGGGAAACTAGTGACCTGGAGGAGAATTTCCCCCCTCCTGTCCTAGTTAGGAAGCCCAGGGTTCCTCAAACCCTGACTCCACACGTGATAGTCAGAGATGCTGCTTCTCCCATAGGGGAGTCCAGCTACTCTGGAAGCATTGAGGGCAGCCTCAATGAAGATGACCTCCTGTTAGCCAGGATGGCCAAAAGATTGGCTTTGGAGAGACAGCTCCTAGCCATAGAAAGGGAAAGACAAGAGATGGGCTTAGCTCCCATCAATGGTGGCAGCAACTTAAACAGGGTCAGAGAGAATACTGACATGCTAAAGATCCCCAAAGGGATTGTAACAAAATATGAAGATGGTGATGACATCACCAAATGGTTCACAGCTTTTGAGGGGTCTTGTGCAACCAGAAAAGTAAACAAATCTGACTGGGGAGCTCTCCTTTGGGAAACGTTCACTGGAAAGTGTAGGGATAGACTCCTCACACTCTCTGGTAAAGATGCAGAGTCCTATGACCTCATGAAGGCTACCCTGATTGAGGGCTTTGGATTCTCCACTGAGGAGTACAGGATTATGTTCAGGGGGGCTAAAAAATCCTCGAGCTAGACCTGGGTTGATTTTGTAGACTACTCAGTGAAAACAGGATGGTTGGGTAACTGGAAATGAAGTGCATGACTATGTTGGGCTTTATAATCCATTTATGAAAGAACACATTTTAAGTAACTGCTTCAATGAAAAGTTGCCTCAGTATCTGGTAGACCTAAATCCAATTTCTCCCCAAGAATTGGGAAAGAAGGCAGACCACTGGGTCAAGACTAGGGTAACCAAAACTTCCACTGGGGTAGGCCAAAAGAAAGTGGTTACAAAGCCTCCCCAGGAGAAAGTGGGAGACACTAGAAACAAAAAAAAAGAGTCCTCTGTAGGCCCCCAAAAACCAGACCAGGTGGGTGGGCCCCAAGACACAACCCAAAACAAAGGTAGGTACCAGGGTAAGAACTGGGATGCCACTAAAGCATAGTGCCAAAACTGTAGACAGACAGGGCACCACACCAAGGACACTTCTTGTCCCAAAACAAACCCCCAGAAAAATCCCTGGGGTGACCAGTGTAGCCATTAGGGATGACTCCTCAGATGAGGAGGTCTTCATAGCCTTCAACTGGAAAAAGGGCCCAACAGGTGAGTTGGAGATTCCAGAGCGAAGCAGACACTTCCACCACCTACTGGTGAATGGAATCCCAGCCACTGCCCTGAGAGACACTTGTGCCAGTCACACTATTGCGCATGACAGGCTGGTGTTCTCAAACCATTACATCCCAGGTGAGACTGCCAGAGTAAGAGTTAGCCCAGACAGGGTCACTGATAGGCCTGTGGCTTTTGTGCCCATAGAAGTGGCTGGGACTTTTAGCTGGAGAAGGGTGGTAGTCAGTACAGACCTCCCCCTTGATTGTCTCCTTGGAAATGACTATCCAGAGGTGAGTCAGAGCCCAAGAGAGGAACTGGTCCAGTGCCAGTCCTCTCCCAAGGATTCTGGAGGTGCTACCCCTGCAGTTACTGCAAGTAGGCCCCAGAAGAAAAAGAAAATAGAACAGAGTAGGAGAGGTGGACAACCTTTAGCCAAAGTTCCAGCAAGCCAAGGAGATTCTGCTCCAGTAGGGGAGAACTCCTAAAGTGGTACTGGTAAGGTCCAACCTGACCCACAAGAAGTCTTGGCTAATCAGGCAACTGTTAAGCCTGAGTGCGTGGCTCCTCAGTTAACAGATGAAAGAGTGGAAGAAGGGTGTTTACTACAAGATGTAGTAACCCCCCACTCTAACATAGCAGACAGGCACCCTGAACCCAAAGAAACCTGTAACTTAGCTCCTTCCCTTGTAAGTGAAGAGCTAAAGGTGTGGTTCTGGGCACTGACAGCTGTCAGTGATCTCTGCTGAGTGTTAGCCTTTATGGCTGCACTATCCTTGGCATGGTGGTCTGACCCCATGCCAAATAGCAAGTTAGGCCCCCTGACCCTGTTGGTCATGGCGGGGTTACTCCAGCTATGGGTAACCTCTTTGGGTAAGCTAGGGGTGACCCTTGCTAAGATAAAATTAGCAAAGGTGGATACCTCTAACCCCAAAATAGAGAAAATTGGAGAAGATATCAAAGACACACACAAGAGGCAATTCAGACTAGGTCCTATCACTGTGGAAGTGCGTCAGTTCCCCAGAGGGAATGACCTGAACAGGAGGATGTAAGGCAGAGTGGGCCCTGCAACAAACAAGCCTATTTCCCCTACTCTTCCTCGCCTGACAGACTAGGAAGACTCTCCCAGCTTTGGCTGAGTCTCCTGGCCTGTGGGCTGGGGGGGCTTGTGTAGGGAAATGGCTCCCTGTTGCAGTTACCCCCCACTTTTTGCCTCATACTGATGCTGACTTGACTGAGAAGTGTGCTGGGACCCTGCTAACCAGGCCCCAGCACCAGTGTTCTTTCACCTAAATTGTACCATTGTTTCCACAATTGGCATACCCCTGGCACCACAGGTAAGTCCCTTGTGAAAGGTACCAGTGGTACCAAGGGTCCTGTGACCAGGGAAGGTCACTTAGGGCTGCAGCATGTGTTGTACCACCCTTAGGGACCCCTCACCTAACACATGTACACTGCCATTGCAGATTGTGTGTGTTGGTGGGAAGAAAAAGACAAAGTCGACATGGCATCCCCCTCAGGATGCCATGCACACAAAACACTGCCTGTGGCATAGGTAAGTCACCCCTCTAGCAGGCCTTACAGCCCTAAGGCAGGGTGCACTATACCACCGGTGAGGGCATAGCTGCATGAGCAATATGCCCCTACAGTGTCTAAGTCTATTCTTGGACATTGTAAGTACAGTGTGGCCATATTAAGTGTATGGTTTGGGAGTTTGTCAAAGACGAACTCCACAGCTCCATAATGGCTACACTGAATACTGGGAAGTTTGGTATCAAAATTCTCAGAATAATAAACCCACACTGATGCCAGTGTTGGATTTATAAAAAAATGCACACAGAGGGCATCTTAGAGATGCCACCTGTATTTTACCCAATCCTTCAGTGCAGGACTGACTGGTCTGTGCCAGCCTGCTTCTGAGAGACAAGTTTCTGACCCCCTGGGGTGAGATCCTTTGTGCTCTCTGAGGCCAGAAAGAAAGCCTGCACTGGGTGGAGACGCTTAACACCTCTACCTGCAGGAACTGTAACACCTAGCAGTGAGCCTCAAAGGCTCAAGCTTCGTGTTACAATGCCCCAGGGCACTCCAGCTAGTAGAGATGCCCGCCCCCTGGACACAGCCCCCACTTTTGCCGGCAAGTCCAGTGGAGATAATGAGAAAAACAAGGAGGAGTCACCCACCCACGAGTCAGGACAGCCCCTAAGGTGCCCTGAGCTGAGGTGACCCCTGCCTTTAGAAATCCTCCATCTTGGTTTTGGAGGATTCCCCCAATAGGATTAGGGATGTGCCCTCCTGCCCTCAGGGAGGAGGCACAAAGAGGGTGTAGCCACCCTCCAGGACAGTAGCCATTGGCTACTGCCCTCCCAGATCTAAACACCCCCCTAAATTTAGTATTTAGGGGCACCCAAGAACCCAGGAAATCAGATTCCTGCAACCTTAACAAGAAGAAGGACTGCTGACCTAAAGCCCTGCTGAGAAGACGGAGACAATAACTGCTTTGGCCCCAGCCCTACCGGCCTGTCTCCCAACTTCGAAGAAAACTTCAACAGCGACGCATCCAACAGGGACCAGCGACCTCTGAAGCCTCAGAGGACTGCCCTGAACCCAAGGATCAAGAAACTCCCGTGAACAGCGGCCCTGTTCAAAAACCTGCAACTTCTTTGCTACAAAGAACCAACTTTAAAGACTTCACGTTTCCCGCCGGAAGCGTGAGACTTTCCACTCTGCACCCAACGCCCCCGGCTCGACCTGCAGAAAACCAACACCTCAGGGAGGACTCCCCGGCGACTGCGGGCCCATGAGTAACCAGAGACTACTCTCCTGAGCCCCCACAGCGACGCCTGCAGAGAGAATCCAGAGGCTCCCCCTGACCGCGACAGCCTGTAACCAGGGACCCAACGCCTGGAACCAACACTGCACCCGCAGCCCCCAGGACTTGAAGGAATTGAACTCCAGTGCAGGAGCGACCCCCAGGCAACCCTCTGCCTAGCCCAGGTGGTGGCTGCCCCCAGGAGCCCCCCGTGCCTGCCTGCATCGTTGAAGTGACCCCCGGGTCCCTCCATTCCTATCTAAAACCCAACGCCTGTTTGCACACTGCACCCGGCCGCCCCTGTGCCACTAAAGGTGTACTTTCTGTGCCTTCTTGTGTCCCCCCCGGTGCCCTACAAAACCTCCCTGGTCTGCCCCCCCCCCCGAGGAGGCGGGTACTTACCTGCTGGCAGAATGGAACCGGGGCACCCCTGTTCTCCATTGAAGCCTATGTGTTTTGGGCACCTCTTTGACCTCTGCACCTGACCGGCCCTGAGCTGCTGGTGTGGTAACTTTGGGGTTGCCGTGAACCCCCAACGGTGGGCTACCTATGCCCCAACTTTGAGACTTGTAAGTGTCTTACTTACCTTCAAACCTAACCTTTACTTACCTCCCACAGGAACTGTTGATTTTTGCACTGTGTCCACTTTGAAAATAGCTTATTGCCATTTTTACAAAGACTGTATATGATATTGCTTTTATTCAAAGTTCCTAAAGTATCTGAGTGAAGTACCTTACATTTAAAGTATTACTTGTAAATCTTGAACCTGTGGTTCTTAAAATAAACTAACAAAATATATTTTTCAATATAAAAACCTATTGGCCTGGAGTTAGTCTTTGAGTGTGTGTTCCTCATTTATTGCCTGTGTGTGTACAACAAATGCTTAACACTACCCTCTGATAAGCCTACTGCTCGACCAAACTACCACAAAATAGAGCATTATAATGATCTCTTTTTGCCACTATCTTAGCTCTAAGGGGAACCCTTGGACTCTGTGCACACTATTTCTTACTTTGAAATAGTATATACAGAGCCAACTTAGTACAGCTATTCACCGTTTTCAAGTGTAAACTTACTCAAAAATGTAAACATACATTTCCCCAACCACTGAAACAGAGGGTGGGGTCAGCAAAAGCATGAAACACAACTGTAAAGAAACTTTATTTTAAATTAAAAATGAACATTTTTTTAATATACTAAAATACAAAATATGTTTTGTTGTTTGAAGTTTAAATTTTAAAAAAAATC
Source organism: Pleurodeles waltl (assembly GCF_031143425.1). Lineage (NCBI taxonomy): Eukaryota > Metazoa > Chordata > Amphibia > Caudata > Salamandridae > Pleurodeles > Pleurodeles waltl. The sequence continues at coordinate 1,897,219,006 of NC_090440.1, forward strand.
CCAGCTAAAGTATTAAAAAAAACTCATGCAGTAAAATGTATTAGAAATGATGTTTAAAATAATTAACAGTAATTAATTTTTTTTGTAATAAATATTTGTTATAGCAATTTTTAATTTAAAAAAAAAGTTAATAAAATATTTTAAAAGAAAATAATAATTATCTTTTAGTTATAGCCATTTTCTTACATTAAATACAATTTACTACCATTTTTAAATAGTTGAAATAATTTAATTCAATTTCACTTGTGTTCCTATGGGTTTTAGTTTAAGGCCCTCATTACAACCATGGTGGTCCGTGGTAAAGTGGCGGTAACACCGCCAACAGGCTGGTGTTAAAAAAATGGAAGCATGACCACAGCGGAAACCGCCAACACAGACAGCCACTTTAACACTCCGACCGTCACGGCGGTAACAACAAGCACCACGGCGGTAACCGCCAACAGCCAGGCGGAAGACAATGTACTGCCCACTGTATTATGAGAGGCCAATCCGCCACCTTTTCCGGGGCGGTACCAACGACATCAAAAGCACAGCGGAAAAAGTGTTCTGAAGAGAATCGACTAATCTCTCGACACTCAAGGAAAAACCAGGACGCCATGGAGCCCGAGCTGCACGTCTTTCCCATGCTGGTGTATCTGCTCATATACCAGGAGTACCAACGCCGGCGACGACGACCACAGTGAGTACTGCACCTGGCACACAGGGGAGGGGGGAGGAAAAAGAGAGTGACACACACACGCAACATGCAACACCCCCACCCTCACCCCCAACACCATACACACAAACAGATGCAATAACATTACATAAACACCCCGTAACCCTCAGGAATAACACAAGGACAAAAGGAATTGAGTCAAATAAGTATTATATTAGAAATAGTTATAAATACGTTTAGAACTCAAAAACAGTATTTACAAAAATACAATATTTACAAAAGGCGGGGCATTGTCCACTCAAAATGTCCTCGGCCCACTGGGCCAAAACACATAGGCCAAGCCCACACTTGACTCCTGCCTCAATACGGAGAGAACACTGCAGCGGCATGAGGTCGAAAACACACAGGCACCTCAGGGGGATGGGGAAGGGGGGCACCTCAGCTGGAAGATAGGACAACACCACTGCTCCTGGAGGGGTCTTCCTTCCGCAATGCTTGGTCATGGGGAGTGCAAAGCCACTGTCTTACAAGTGGGTGGTTTGCCCACTGCTTGGTCGTGTGGAGTGCAAGGCTACAGTCTCTCAAGTGGGTGATTTGCCCACTGCTTGGTCCTGGGGAGTGCAAAGCCACAGTCTCTCAAGTGGGTGGTTTGCCCACTGCTTGGTCCTGGGGAGTACAAAGCCACAGTCTCTCTAGTGAGTGGCTCCTACACTGGTTCTGGAGGGGGGCTTTGTGCCCAGTGTGCTTCATCCTGCCAAGGACAGGGTGAGTGGATGCCTTCTTCCACTGGTTCTGGAGAGGGCTTTGTGCCCAGTGTGCTTCATCCTGCCAAGGATAGGGTGAGCGGATGCCTCTTCCACTGGTTCTGGAGGAGTCTTTGTGCCCAGTGTGCTTCATCCTGCCAAGGATAGGGTGAGTGGATGCCTTCTTCCACTGGTTCTGGGGGGGCTTTGTGCCCAATGATGCAGCACTTGGGGGGTGCCAGGTCACAGTCCCTCACCTGGGTGTCAGAGCCATGAGATTTGCAGTGGCCAGGATTCATGATATTCCATGGAGGCAGGACTACAGTCCATCCGCCGGCGCGTACGGCTGAACAGTGGTGGTAGTGCCGGTGCTGGAGGGGGTGCAGTGGTGATGGGAGGCTCCAGCCCTTCCCCTGCAGCTTCGGACGGCTGCCTACTGGGGCTGCTGCTGCTGGCAGTGGTGCTACTTTCAGTGCTGCAGGTGGCGGTGCTTGCGGCGGTGCTGCTGGCGGTGCTGGCCGCGGTGCAGGTGCTGGTGCTGCCAGTGGTGAGGGGAGGCTCCAGCCCTTCCCCTGCAGCCTAGGACGGCTGCCCACTGGGGCTGCTGCTGCTGACAGTAGTGGTGCTTGCGGCGGAGAAGGTGGCGGTGCTTGCGGCGGTGATGGCCGTGGTGCAGGTGGCGGTGCTGGCGGTTGTGCTGGTAGCCACCAGGCCTTGACCTGCAGGCTCAGACAGCTGAAGTGCCTTGGCTGGTGTTCTGTGCCCCTTCCTGCCCTTGGCAGATGGTGGTGTCACCTTGGGTCTGCCAGCTGGAATCTTTGACGTGGCCTTGCTGGGTGGTTGTGGCCCCTTCTCCTTGCTGGATGCTGTCCCCTTCTTGACCTTGCCAGGTGGCGGAATCTTCTTGGCCTTTGTCAGGGGTTGGCGACACACTGGCTGGCATGACTGGTGCCCATTACAGCCTCTGACAGCTGCAGAAACCACAGCGGACGTGGACTTGGTGGCTGAGGTGCTGGGCTGGGTTCTGGCCACCCTGGCCCGAGGTGAAGGACGAGGGGGGGAGCGGTAGGGAACAGGTCAATGTTGGCTAGGAAAAGCCTCTTAGGGACATTGGGGAGGGAAGAGGGTGAAGGTTTGGGAGTGGAGGAAGAGGGAGTGGTTGTAGGAGGTGTCAGCCTGCTGTGTATGGGTGCAGGTGCATGAGCTGGATGCTGTTATGAGGTGGATGGCTGTTGGGTGAGTGTGTGCTTGTGTCTGTGTACTTTGGAAGGAGGGGTCACAGACACAGTGGGAGAGGACACAGGGGACGTGTGCATGGAGGTGGGGGTGGTGACTGCCAGTGAGGGGTGTGTATTGATAGACATGCTGGTGATGGAGGTAGTGAATGAGGATGTAGTGCATGCAGGTGTGAGTGGAGACACTACTGGGAGGGAGGTGGACGAGGAGGAGAGGGGACACAGTGGAGGCAGTAGATGTTGGTGTGTCTGCATGGGGATGGTGCTTGTGGGAGTGCCTGTGAGATGAAGTGTGGTGCTTGTGTTTGCCTGAGCCACTTCTGTGTGTTGATTTGGATGACTGCTGGTCTGAAGGTGTGCTTGGGATAGGCTGGGATTGAGGGGACTGGGACTCTTCCTGATGTCATCCCATGTTCTGGGGTGCTGTCCCACAGCGTTGACCCTGTCCATGACTATCCGCCATAGCTCCATCTTCCTTGCAATGCACGTCTGCTGCACCTGTGATCCGAATAGCTGTGGCTCTACCCGGATGATTTCCTCCACCATGACCCTTAGCTCCTCCTCTGAAAACCTGGGGTGTCTTTCGGGTGCCATGGATGTGGTGTGAGTGGTATGTGTGAGGGTGTGTGGGGTGCTGTGTTGGGGTGTGTGCTGTGAGGTGCGTGGATGGTGTCTGGGTGATGGTGTTCTGTGGCTCAGATTGAGTGGGTGGTCCTGGCTTGTCTTTCTCTCAGTTGGTAATCTTTTTTTTCATTGAAAGGGTTGTGGGTAATATGGGTGTGTGTTTTATAGTGATGTGGGTGTGTGGGTGTTGTGAGTTTATGTGTGTCAGGTGTGTATAGTTTGAATTGTCCAATGTTGTGTAGTTTTGTTGGTGTGCGTGTATTTTGAGCGCAACGGTGTGTACCGCCAATGGTTTACCACGGTTGAAAGACCGCTGCAGTGATTCGTGGGTCCTGATACTGTGGGCGTATTTCTGTTGGCGTAACGGTGTGGGTTTTGGTACTGCCAATTTATCACTGACCTTTGGTCTGGCAGACTTGTGTGTGTGTCTGTATAGTGGCGGATTTCTATGTGTGGGTCATAATACCCGTACCGGTATACTGCCGTGGTCACGGTATGTTGGCGGCCGTCAGCACGGTGGGAGGCGGCATTTACAGCCAGGGTTGTAACGAGGGCCTAAGTCTCTTGTTCTATGGAAGGGTGTTGCAGTTCCAGTGGTCGGCCACATATGGTGCTGAACATACTCCAGCCCTGAGCTGCAGTACATTTGCAACTGTTTTGGTCGTTTTTGGCTGTAGCAACTATAGAAGGGCAATCTGTGATTGCAATCGGCTGACTATTTCGTGGGTGGGTGCTGCTCCCTCCCAAAACCACTCCCTAAACCTCCTTACTTCTCCTTTAACTGCTCCATTTTGTAGTAAGTATTCCCCATTTTCAAACTACTCCCTCATCCGTCCCAGATTTACTTTTAAAATCTATGCTTAAGTGTGCAGAGATCTCCATAGTTGTGGTGGAGATATCCACGCAGAAAAATCAGAAGAGGCAGAGACCTCCACACGTAGGTTGATGAATAGCATTTTGTAGTATGGTAGATGTCAAAATTTGGCTTGTTGGCTGACTGGGCTCTGAGCCCCGGTCAAACAGCATCCTCGATCATTGTCTAGATAAAACACAAGCAACCCCAGATTAACCTGTGCTCAACCCCTGGTAGCCTGGCACAGAGCAATCAGGCTTAACTTAGAGGCAATGTGTAAAGTATTTGTGTAACACTTCAAACAGTAAAACAGAGAAAACACACCACAAAAGGAGCCCACAACAAAGTTAGAAAAAATAGAGTAGAATTTAATAAACAAAAGAAGACCAAAACAACAAAAATCCAATTCGTAGAACTGGAGAAATTGAATTTTAAGTTTGAAGTAAAAATAGCGTCAAGAAGCACAAAGAGCTATTGGGTACATCTGTTTGCGCTGGACTTGGACTAAGTCACAAGTTCAGGCTGACCATGATTGAGTGTGGGCTGGCTGCAGGAACCCAGTCAAGCCCACTGAACAAAGTACCTTTAATCCTGGTTGCTAAGCATTGCATGGATCCACATCAAAGATGCGTCACACAGCCAAGGTGCTGCGTCTGTTCCCAGTTGCGGTGAGTTTGCAGTGCGAGATCTTGTTGTGTTAACATTGAGGATCCCGTCAAAGGGGTTTGCGATACTAAGGCCGGTGTCGAGGATGCATTGTGCAGTTGAGGCGATGCGTTGATTCTGAAGAGCGACAAAGCTGTGATGTGGAGGTTTGGAGTCGTTGTTGAGGCTGCCGTCAATGATAGATGTGATGTTCTGCTTCGAGAAAGCATTGTGAAGCCGCAGTGCCAAAGGTGATGCGTCGGACCCAAGATCCGGGATACAGCCATGAAGCAAGTCTTTTACAAAGGGCTCAATACACACAGCAGGGGCAATGTATTAGTTCTGCTTAGTGATGCGTTACTCAGCCCAGGAGATTCATTGGTTTTACTTGGGGATGCATCACTAAGCAGAGAGGATGCATTGGTTCAGCTGGCAAGCACTTTCAGCACACGTTCAAGGGTCTAGGACTGGGGGACACCACTTGGTAGGATAAAATCACAGATGTCCATGTTCAGGTGCAGAAGCAGAGAGGTTGGACGTCTGTTATGTCCCTGAGAATTCAGATGAGGAGGCCAGGCAACTAGCCCTTGGAGTTACTCTGGGTTCTTGGTTCAAGAGATGCAGATCAAGTCCTTTTCGCCCAAGCAAGAAGGCAGCAGGCAGCAGGTCAACACAGCAAAGAAGTAGTCCAGCAGAGTCCATTATTTATACCTTTGTGCCCTGGTTGTGGGAGAAAGTTATATACAGTGGCCTAGAAGTGCAAAGAATTCCCTGCTTTCCCTGCCCTGGCTTAAAGCTGCATGGAGTGACAATACCCTTTGTGTGTGGACATGACACAGCCTATTCAGATGTAAGCTAGGCAGTGTTCAGGTCGTCCCTCCCATCACTCCCTAGATGGCCATCAAATAACACCTAAGCTCCCACTGTGCGTCTATCTAGGAGGAATACACAAAGCCCAACTGCCAGCTACACCCAGCCATGTGACCAGGAACAGGCTGCAGGCATCAAATGGCTAAGACCTGAAAAATGCCAACTTTCTAAGAGTGGCATTTTCAGAACTGCAATTTAAAACCTGACTTCACCATGATTTAGGATTTCAAATTGTGATCCCGGAGTCACCAAACTTGAAGGAAGTATCTTTTCCTATTTGGAACCCCGGGTCAGTGTGGTGATGTTGAAGATTTGATTCCAAGGGACGATGCATGGAAAATCCGACGCACAGCAATGATGAATCCGCACTGGGCTAGCGATGTGTCGCTTTCACTGCTACTGCATCGATTTTTCAGCAGCGGTGCATTGTTGATTTTTCTGTCACTCAGCTCTGGTGCGTGGATTTTCACTCAGGTTCTGCCAACTTCTCCTTCCAAGGACCCAGGGACTGGATATGGCACAACTTGGCAAGTCAGGGGGACTCAGCAAAAGAGCCTAGGTGCTTGTAGGTGGAGTCTTTCATGTCCCTGAGACTTTTTAATAGGAGGCAAGCTCAGTCCAAGCCCTTGGAGAAACTTCACAAGCAGGAAATACAGCAAATTCCAGTCTTTATTCTCTCTAAGGCAGAAGCAGCAACTGCAGGCCAACCCAGCAAAGCACACACAGCAAAGAGGCAGTGCGGCAGGTCCATTAGCGGCATTTGATTTACAGGTCCTGGGCACACATGGTGCACTATACTAGGGACTTACTAGTAAATCAAATATGCCAATCATGGATAACCAATCATAATCACAATTTAAACAGGAGAAGCACTTGCACTTTAGGACTGGTCACCAGTGGTAAAGTTCCCTAAGTATCAAAAACCAGCAAAAACAGATCAGAAAAAATAGAAGGAAGAAGGCAAAACGTTTGGGGATAACCCTGCAGAAAAGGGGCAGGTCCAACACACTGGCCCTGCAATGGCAGGCCTGAGACATGGTTACAGGGCTACTTACGTGGGTGGCACAGTCAATGCTGCAGGCTCACTAGTAGCATTTAAGTTACAGACCTTGGGTATATGTAGTACCAATTTACTAGGGACTTTGAAGTACATTAATTGTGCCATTTGGGGATAAGCCACTACTACCATGTTTAGATGAGAGAGTACATGCACTTTAGCACTGGTTAGCAGTGGTAAAGTGCACAAAGTCCTAAGGCCAGCAAAGTCCTAAGGCCAGCAAACGTAGGAGGAAGGCAAAAGGTGTGGGGGTTACCCTGCAGAGAAGGCCAGGTCCAACAGTAGTAGTACAAAATGCAGTTTGAGAATATGTCTCATTAGTTTACCAAACAGGCTAGAATACCTGGCCAATAAAATTAGCTTTAGGGAAAAATATAATCCAGGCCAAAGAAACTGCTCAACCAATAAAGGCATTGGCAAAACATGCATTACACCCAACTTTATGGTATGAGAGAGACAACTGCATTCACAATTTCACGGTAGATACTGACACATGTAAGGCTCGATCAATGTCTTATGATAATGCTTTCTGAGAGTTGGGTGGTGAGTGTGCCAGTCTCTACTGCGGAACTTCAGGGCCATTTACTAGAGGTTTGTTTTACAGCTTACCTCTCACTGAATCGTCTCTGCTCATGTACACGTTTGGCTGCTTCTGTGGTTAGTGGGGGTAATGTGAATTTCACCTCTTCCTCTTGTTGCTCATGAAGCCTAGCAGGCAGGTGGTTAAGGGGAGCTCTCTCATAGATAGGATCCAAAACACAAAGTGAATTCACCATGATCTTCTCAAATCTTTTTCTGCTGATGGTTTCTGCAGCAAAATAAAAAAACCTTTGTTATGTCTGTCCATTTTGGAATATCTGTTCATTAAAGACGTTTAAGGGTATAATAATATTCATACAGTGATTTTCAAATGTAAATATACATTTGTTTTGAACATCTTTCCTTATAAACACTTGACAATGTTTTGCAAATTGTGCACCCTACAGAAACTATACATTGCATTTGAGGCACTTCTCGCCGCACATACTATTGACCTTGGATAAGAGATTTAAGGTGATTTTTTACCACAAATCCTTCCAAATGGAAACCACCAACAGGACAGGCTCTAGGGCAATACGACCAGTGCCACCACACTGGGTGCTGACTTGGGGTGGGCGCGCCATGTTTGCAAGTATCATATGGTTTTAAAAGCACCTGCTGCCGTGTTCTTTGCCTCCAGCAGTTTTCAGGCAACAATAAAAATTTCATGATAACTCCTGTCAATGTTGTTCCTGGAGAGAGATCGTAGTATTGTCTAGGGGAAGTTTTGACTCATCATAGGGCTAGCGCAGAGGGTTAATATGCCTGCTGCATAGTACTGGATTCCCAAATAAGCAAAATAGGCACAGGCCTACGGGCCCCACTCGTTTTAGGGGCCCCGTGACAGTGGATCAAAATAATATTGATTTGATCTTGAAACAAAATGACAATCAAGCTTTCTTAAATTGTTTCCAAAAGATAGGAAAAAATGAATCAACTCAAAGAAACCCAAACTTTACATTAAATACTCTATAGAGAACATGCTGTATTAATGTAATGAACCCATTAACAACTGAAAGTACATGAACCACAGACATCAGATTCACATAACAGTTTCTCTTAAAAGCTCATCTTCTGTCAGCTTGTAAAAAGAATGTTGCAAACTTCATACATGTAATGTTTAGTTTTTGTATAATAAAACTGGTTTATTCAAATTGTTGGTTGGTAAAATTTAAAACACATTAGGAGATAATTTGCTAGGGGGGCCCCGAAATTTTGACTGCCTAGGGGCCACCACAGGGTTTAATCCAGCACTGTTGTTGCAAAAATCCTGTACCATGCAGATCACAAAGTGCACATAATGTAAATAGGTCAGTGGGTTACTGCTTTGTTTCAGAGAGATCCTGATGTTACTTGCAGGTTATAACTTAAAATCGTAATATAGAACAATGAGCAATTAACTGTCATCAAAGATCTGCATGCAAACTACGAGGTATAGATTAGAGCAGTGGTCCCCAACCTTTTGACATCTGTGGACCCCCACTTTATCATTACTGGAACCCAGGGACCTCCACTGAATAATTATTGGAATCCGGGGAACCCCTACTGAGTCATTACTGAAAGCTGAGGACCTAATCTGTTAATATTATTTAATTTTCTAAGCAGTCGCAGACCCCCTGAGGAGCCTTCGCGGACCCGCAGGGTCCCCGTACCACAGGTTGGAAACCACTGGATTAGAGCGTTATGATTTTTTCTTCAGACTTTCATTATCCTAATGTTGAGAAAAGGGTTAATTTCAATAGAAATCAATTCTTCTTATTAAAGAGAGTCCCCAACGACTGTGTTATGTTTTAAATTCTGAGTTTGTGCTTCTTCAGACCACGTCCTTATTAATAATGCTGCCTACCAGTATGGGTGACATGTGACTCCTACACCTTGGAGCCATCTGTCTTATACTGATTTACACACATATGATGATTGTCTCGGCCGCCCACCAACGAAAAATCAAGAAAGCAAGGAAGGATGCACTCCGGGAGTGCATCAACTCCTCTGCACACAACTCGAAGGAACTCTTCTTAGTCATCAACGAGTTTGCAGAAGCCACCTGTATCCCCCTGTATCAGGACCTCTGTGACAAACTTGTCTCCTTTTCTCCTTTTTCCACTACAATATCCAGGACATCTACAACAGCTTTCTGCCCCCCAACCCCCAATGGAACCTGCGACCAACCCATCCCCCCCCCCCAGAACCCGCCCACACCATCCACGACTGGTCCACGCCCACCACAGAGGAAACAGTCAACATCATGAACAGCACCTACTCCAGAGCCCCCTCCGACCTCTGCTCGCACCACATATACATCAGAGCTAGCACATCTGTCACCCTCGCGCTTCGTAACACTATCAACTGCTCCATCAGCACGGGCACCTTCCCTGAAGACTGGAAACATGCCGAAATACGCCCTCTCTTGATGAAACCTTCGGCCGACCCATCAGAACTAAAGAATTTCTGGCCCATCTCGTTGCTACCCTATCCCGACAAAGTACTAGAGAAAGCAATCAACGCACAACTACGGAGTTTCATCGAGGCCAACAACTTTCTGGACAGCTCCCAGTCTGGCTTCGGCAGAAATCACAGCACGGAGACAGCACACCTGGCAGCCACCGACGACATCTGATTACTCTCAGACCACGGCCACACTTCAGCACTCATACTCCTCGACCTCTCAGCAGCTTTCGGTGGTCTCCTACAGCACTATGCGCACCAGACTCTACGACATAACAATCTGCAGAAGAGCCCTTTAATGGATCCACTCCTTCCTCTCTGGGAGGACGCAGAGGGTCAGACTCCCGACCTACAACTCCAGACCCACAGGAGTCAACTGCAGAGTCCCTCAAGGATCTTCACTGAGTCCCACGCTGTTCAACGTATACATGGCCCCTCTTGCGGCCATCGTCAGAAGCCACAGTATGAATATCGTGTCATATGCCGATGACACACAACTCATCATTTCCCTCACCGAAGACCTGGACATGGCCAAAAGGTACTTTCACACAGGAATGGAAGCCATCGCCACCTCAATGAGAGAAAGCTGCCTGAAGCTCAACTCGGACAAGACGGAGCTCATCATCTTCGGAAATGTCACCTCAGCTTGGGATGACTCACGGTGGCCCACACCCCTAAGTGCCCCCCCTGCGCCGACTGAGCATGCCCGCAACTTAGGAATCATCCTCGACTCCTCCCTCTCCATGGCCCCCCAGGTAAACTCTGTTGCCTCCTTCTGCTGGCACACACTCTGCAAACTCCAGAAGATCTTCAGATTGATCCCAGCAGACTGTCGCAGGACAGTCACTCACGCCTTAGACATGAGCAAGTTCGACTACAGCAACGCACTCTAGGCCGGCACCTCTGTCGCGTAGGCTCTCATTATCCTAATGAGACTACTGGATTTCTGGGCGGCAAGATCGTTCACAGTGTGGGGGACTAAGTCTGACCCACGGCGAAGGACCCTTGTCACCCCAAATCCGGGGTAAGCTCCGGCTAACTAGCAGTGCCTTATCTTTCCCAAAGGGAAGAGACAATGGGGCAGCCGAGGACATGACATCTTATTTCTTCCCAGGGAGGTCGTGGTCACTCAGGTCACAACCAGTTCTCTCATACACAGTGCGGTCTCATATATAAATGACAAAGGCAGTTTGAGTTTTAAAGAATGGTTTAATAAAACAACTGCATTTTAGATAACAAGGCGTGAGCCGCAATAACCAGAACCATACAACACAGTAGGATTGAAATAGTAACGAGAAGAGTGAAACATAAGAATAATGCGATCATATTGCAACTAGGTTACGTTCTCTCTCTAAGTTATATTTTGAGCACAGCATGTTAAGCTCTAAGCCTGCCTTTCAGGTTCCCCCGGGAGGACATCAACCCTCATACCTGAGCAAAAGCCTGTGATCTGGATCAGCATCTGCAACAGGGCAGTCAGCATCTAGTTGTGGGTTCCTGGTCGGAATCTCCCTCTTACGTGTACCAGGACTAGAAAGTGTTTTTATAACTAACACACCGGTAGTCTAAGAAACGTCCCTACGTAAGAATGTGTACTGTCTATGAACCCTGAAGACTAAACTTCTACCACGTCTACCGGCAATGTACCAGACTGTATAACTGACTGAAGCACAGAGCGAGCAAGAATGTATTGTTTGAGAACTTCAGTGCTGAAGTAAGCTAAACAGTGTGATAGAAGAAAAATAAAACAAGACCGTGAAACTGGTTATTGCAAAATAACAGTGCAAGGCTAAATAAAATGCATCTAGGGCAAAGTGCACAGAGGCCTAATACTTTAAGCAAACACGCATAAAGCTATATTAAAAATGGCTACACTACACCCTCTCCTTGTCGGTAGAAAGTGGTTCAAGTCAAAGCTAAAAGTGCCCTAAGCTAAAACATAATTAAAAACCTACAGAATTTCAACAAGTCAACAGGATAACAAAGCACACTAATCCTCAATTTAAAAATAAGCATGTGGCTGAATGCCGAATTCATAGAACAGTGTCAATTTAGACTAGATTCAATAAAAAAAATTGTCATGGAAAGCAGGAGATCCTCCACTTCAGCAGATGACAAAACCGGAAAATCCACGGCAAAGACTATTAAGGAGCAGGTGTGTTCCAAAGCCCCAGTGTCAACCAGGGCGGCATCCCGTACAGAGCCTGTGAACAAGTTAATATCAACTTCCTCCAGGAAGGGTATCTCGTAATCAGCCTCACGAAGCAAACGCAGCTTCAGCGCGCATGTCTGGCAATGAGCCCTCATCGGGAACATCAACAGATCAGCATCAACCACTGGGGGGCGTTGCTGTGAGAGACAGACATCTAGTGCATGTTCCAAATCGCACCAACACCACCGAAACACGGGCTGCACACAATCCAAAACCGGTCTGAATGACAGAGACCAGCCACACTCCAAATGTCCCAGGAGTATTGCTCCAAAGTGCAGCATCATGCGTTCACAACATAGCTGCGCTGATGGGAGCGCCCACATTCGTCCTTGTTGCGGCGGAACAGCCATTGCGGAAAAACAACAGCAACAGCAAAATGCCGGCTAATAAGGCCAAAGTTATCGGAAATCCCCCAAAAATGCTTCCGAAAATTGAATGAATAGCCGAAGGTATTAAACCGAATATGGAAGAGAAGGTGTGAACGAAACCAACACCAACAGCTTTGAAAAAATGCGCTAATCCATCCGTGCTGGACGCAATAAATATACGTCCCATGAGTTCACCAAAGTGGCCCGGAAAGTTGGTATTTAACAGGGACTGTATTTCCGCTGATGACCTTGCCACCTGAAGCGCGTAGGTCTCGCGTGCAGATGTAAGGGCCACATGCTTCTGAAACAATAAAGCCTTTAGTCTACTTAACTTGTCGAAATTCACCTTGGAAGTAGCAATGTGAGGCCAGATATCTGCTACCTCCCTTAATTTAGTGGGGGGAAACAACACACTCCCGCAGCAAGTAATGACCTTAGTGACCGAAACAACGTAAACTATTCCGGAACGCATGCCACAACAGTCTTCACTATTGAGGAGGATGTAGCTGCCGTTTGAAAGCACCTGGAATGTGCGTTTAATCAAGGGGACCAGAACTCCCTTCAGATAGCAAGCCAAGTTCGCAACCGAGGCATTACATGCCCCATGCAACGACAGCTGCTTACAAATCATCGACTGGCTGACTGAAGTCTCGCATTCACTACCGCTAAGAAAGACCTCTTTCATGCCATTGAGGCATTTGTACAAGAAGGGAAGCTCCCACACCTCATGGATATAACTATCTCCCAACTACTCATATCTGCCTACCGGAACATGTTTCAAACAGGAAGTGAACTGTAATGTAGAAATGGGCAGATTAATAACCCCGTGTATCAACCACTCTGCAGAGGGGATCTCAGCTACGGTAAAAGGCAATCTTTCTAATTTTTCAATGTTGAGCATGACATAAGTCACCTCCTTCTTAGCCATTAGTTGTTGTTGTCACGTTAAATTAAAGGGAAAAAAGATCTCCCTGGCACTGATGTGCTGCCACGGAACGCGACCCGCCTTCAATGTCTGAAGTGTCCAACCCAACTGCATAATGGACCTGGTCTGACTTTGTCCATGATATAAAGAAGACATCTCCGATCGTATTATGTCTATCGCAGAAGAAACAATGTTGTTAATCTTATATATTCGGTCGGACAAGGCGTGAATTCCATTATCCACAACAGCTAATGCCTTCTCCATATTTTCCTGATCTATTTGCCTTAACCAGGCTGCAGCCTCCTGCTGGGAAAGTTTCCATATTTAATTGTATACTTTATACAAGAAACGCTTCCTATGTGGTATCTTTGGGCCTGACAAAAAATCTTGTAAGTCAGTGTTATTAGACAGGAGAGCGAGATGTGTCTTAACTGCATCTAGCGAGGATGATTTTAACCACTGTTGGCACAATTTGCCCACACTATGGTGGTCATTACAACATTGGCGGTAAAAGCCACTTACCGCCGTGCAGAAGACCGCCAACACACCGCTGCGGCCGCGGAAATCCGCCACAGCTATTATGACCCACATACCCAAATCCGACAAAATTCCGACACCCACACAAGTCCACCACACCAAAGGTCAGTGATAAACTGGCAAAAACAAAACCTCCACCGTCACGCCAACAGAAATACGCCCATGCTATCACGACCCACGAATCCACGCAGCGGTCTTTCAACCGTGGTATTCCATTGGCGGTACACACTGCCGCGCTCAAAATACACACAAATCTCCAAAACACCGCCACATTGGACAATTCAAAAGACACACACCTGAGACACATACACACACCACTCCCACACACTCAATACTACATAAAACACACACCCACATCACCCACAAACCCCTACAACAACAATTGAGAACGAAGCACAGAGAGAGACACCACCATCCACAAACTAGCAGCCACAGACGCTCAACACCATCACCCACACTACTTCCACGCACAAAACATCACACACCACTACATATCACCACACTTATCACCACATACACCACCCCACACATCACCTACACCACCCCATGGCACGGCAAAGACACCCCAGGTTCTCGGAGGAGGAGCTCAGGGTCATGGTGGAGGAAATCGTACGGGTAGAGCCATGGAGAAGAATAGTCGACAGGGTCAACGCAGTGGGACAGCACCCAAGAAATCGGGACGACATCAGGAAGAGGTGGAACGACCTACGGCGGAAGGTGCGTTCCGTGGTCCCCAGCCCCAAACCCCAGTACAGCGAACTGGTGGTGGACCCCCACCTCCTCCCCCACAACTAACAACATGGGAGGAGCAGGTCTTGACAATAATGCATCCTGAGGGCCTCGCAGGAGTCGGTGGAGGAATGGACTCTGGTAAGTCAAATCTTAACTATCATATCCCCCACCCTACCTGCATGCTATCACAGACCCCCACCCTCGCCCCCACCCCTATCACTCAAGCTCCTCACAAATGTACCAATATCACAAACCACACATCCCAACACCAAGCCCTGCATGCAAAAACAAAGCATGGACACCCATCACTAAAGCATGCCCACTGCAAATACCCATAACACCCCCCTCAACCATCATCACACAAGCCCACACACAGGAATGCCAGCACTGGGGTACACGGTCACCCACCCATTGCACACCATGAAACACACAGATGCAATAATCATGCCTTTCCACCCCTTCAGTACCACTACCCAACGTCACCAGACAGGAGGGTCCAGATATCTCCACCCCACCCACAGAAGAGGCCCACAGTGATGACAGCAGCTCTGTCCAACTGGACCTAGATGACCAGCCCGGACCATCGTGGGCCTCGGGACAGTCGGTTCCCCTCACACAGGCACAGCCCACCACAGACCTTCCACCCTCTGGTAACACCAGCACAGCACCCACCCAGCGGGCCCATACCCCGTCCCCAGGACACGTCAATCAGCTGTGTGTCCACCACTACAGGGAACCCAGGATAACCCACCACCCCAACAACAACAGGGACCTGGGGGCAGTGGTAGTGGGCACACGGTCCAGGGGACGGAGGCACAGGAACACAGGGGAACTGAGAGGGCTGCCGTGCGACAGGGGGCGGACAGGCCTAGGGAACCCACTCTCCACGAGGCCCTCTCCTCCATCATGGGAGCATACCACCACTCCCAGGAGATGATGGCAATGGTCCTGGCCAAGTTTCAGGAGACCCAGCGCCTGCAGGAGGAACAGTATATGGGCTTCAGGGAGGAACTCAGAACCATCAGCACCGCCCTGGGCACCATCGTAGGGGTGCTGAAGGAGATACTCAACACCAGGAGGGACACTGTGGCACTCCAATGGGCCCCTGACACTAGCCAGGACGATGAACTGCCCACCACCTCTGCCGGCGCTAGTGGACAGGAGGCACCGCCACAGGACCACCACACCAGCACCCCACCCCCTGCAGACGGAGAACCACCCCGCAAGCGGTCCCTGAGAACCAAGAACAAGACAGAGCACGATGGCAAGACCCCCGCCAAGAAGTAAGACCACCCTGATTGTCATCCTACTGTCCCACTTTGTAACCCTGTCCATCTTGGAACTGCCCCAGCTCCACTTCCTATGCCCATATGGGCAATGCACCTGTGAGACTCATAGACTGGACTCTGCCATGGACAGTCCTCCACCATCACCCCTCACCATTTTACAACCCCCCTCCAATATTTAGCACTTAAATAAACACCCTTGAAGCACAAAACAACCTGGAGTCAGTCTGTGATTTAGAAAATGTATTATAGCAATGACAGTGACAAAATGCGTTCTCAAATGTAATGTCAACATACCTATGTCACACATCTCAAGTCCATGAGGAATCTAAGCAGATGACACACGTTGGAAACCACACCTGTGAAACCATAATGGAAACGTACAACTCAGTTACCATATACTGGTTGAAATCGACAGACAGGATAGAGGTAGAAGTGTGAAAGTACTTGTAGTAGGCAGGAATGTATTCTCACCTGTGTGTCACTGGAAATATTGCTGGATAACTGAGTCCCTGTTGTCAATGTCTTCTTCCTCTGCTTCCTCCTCATCACTGTCCACAGGCTCCACAGGTGCCACAACACCGTCATCTGGACCATCCTCCTGCAGAAAAGGCACCTGGCGTCGCAAAGCCAAATTGTGAAACATACAGCAGGCCACGATGATCTGGCACACCTTCCTTGGTGAGTAGAATAGGGAACCCCCTGTCATATGGAGGCACCTGAACCTGGCCTTCAGGAGGCCGAAGGTGCGTTCGATCACCCTCCTAGTCCGCCCATGGGCCTCATTGTAGCTTTCCTCTGCCCTGGTCCTGGGATTCCTCACTGTGGTCAGTAGCCATGACAGGTTGGGGTAACCAGAGTCCCCTAATAGCCACACCTGGTGCCTCTGGAGTTGACCCATCACATAAGGGATGCTGCTATTCCGCAAGATGTAGGCGTCATGCACTGAGCCAGGGAACATAGCATTTACCTGGGAGATGTACTGGTCTGCCAAACATACCATCTGTACATTCATCGAATGATAACTCTTCCGGTTCCTGTACACCTGTTCACTACTGTGGGGGGGGACCAGAGCTACATGGGTCCCATCAATGGCACCTATGATGTTAGGGATATGTCCAAGGGCATAGAAGTCACCTTTCACTGTAGGCAAATCCTCCACCTGAGGGAAAACGATGTAGCTCCGCATGTGTTTCAGAAGGGCAGACAACACTCTGGACAACACGTTGGAAAACATATGCTGGGACACCCCTGATGCCATGGCCACTGTTGTTTGAAATGACCCACTAGCAAGGAAATGGAACACTGATAGCACCTGCACTTGAGGGGGGATTCCTGTGGGATGGCGGATTGCTGACATCAGGTCAGGCTCCAACTGGGTACACAGTTCCTGGATTGTGGCATGGTCAAACCTGTAGGTGATGATTAAATGTCGCTCCTCCTTTGTCAACAGGTCCACCAGCGGTCGGTACACCGGAGAATTCCGCCATCTCCTCACATGTCCCAGCGGACGGTGTCTAGGAAGCACAACAGCGACCACAGAGTCAAACAACTCAGAGGTATGTACCCACAGTCTACACAGAACACGAAACATAATCCAAAAAGTTGCCTGTATGTGTGTTGAGTCTAGGCCTAGGTATGTGTGACGCAGTTGAAAATGAAGCCATGTGGGCCCCTGAAATGGCGGCTGCCTGACCTCTAAAGTGGGACAATGGGATGTGAGGTAACTGCGCTGGCGTTGTACACCGTCACGGTAGGCGGTCGAAGACCGCGGCGCAATGCTGCATTGGTTAACATTGGACCCTATGGGTCCCAGGAGCCAATGACGAAGTGCGCCAGCATTGATGGTACGCACCGCCGCGGACGTCACCGCCATTTTCTATCTGTTCAATCACTCGATACCTGATCTTCGACAGGAGAGGACCTACACTGCAAGTGCCTCTGTGACCTCGGTCTGGAAGAGACAATGGCTCGTGCGTCTGGGGAAAGGGCCCCTGCCTTCACTGCACAGGAGTTGGAGAAGCTTGTGGACGAGGTCCTCCCCCAGTACACGCTACTCTACGGTCCTCCAGACCAACAGGTAAGTACACAGGGAGCACGTTGTATGGGCTATGCCTGAGTGGAGGGGGCTGGTTGTAAGAATGAAGGGGCCACGGTTCTGCATGCGTGATGGACTGTGAATGCATGTGCCACATGGCAAGGATAGGGATGTGGGCCCCTCACTTCGACGGTGCAGTTGCTAATGACTTCTCTTCTTCCCCTGTACATTTCATTTAGGTCAGCGCCCACCAGAACAAGGATATTTGGCGTGCCATCGCCAAGGACGTCCGGACCCTGGGGGTCCACCACAGATGGAGCACCCACTGCCGGAAAAGATGTGAGGACATTCGCCACTGGAGCAAGAAGACGGCAGAGGCTCAGCTGGGGATGGCCTCCCAACGTGGGAGGGGTGCCCGTCGCACCATGACCCCCCTGATGTTCCAGATCCTGGCGGTGGCCTACCCGGAGTTGGATGGGCGCTTGAGAGCATCACAGCAGACACAAGGGGGTGAGTACAACATCATTCTGCGGACTTTGCGTGCTGTGAAGGTGTCTGGGTGGGGGAGGAGGGCTGTGGGTTCCCCTAGGCCAGGCTGAGTTCCGTAGGCTAGGCCCTTCCGTAATGCAGGCCATGTGGCACTCCACCCCACCTCTGTAGAGTGCCAAGTACAGGTATACATGCCCCTGTGTCATCTATGTGTGCAGATGTCGACCATAGCCATGTAGGCCATATCCCAGGCACTGCATCTGTAGAGCCCAACAGCGCGGCTTAGTGCAGAAGGCTGCTGTGTCTGTATTGTCCGCCAACGGTAGCGGTAAACCATGCACTCAACCTGTCTTTCTTCTGTCGTCCCCCCCTTTTTGTGGTCTCCCTGTTCTTGTGTGCATCAGCATCATCAGGCGTAGGTACAGTGGCACCGGAGCACGAGGGAGCTGCATCCCACATGGCCATGGAGGGCCACACCACGGACTCAGAATACACCAGTGGGACGGAGGGTGAGGGGAGCTTCACGGCGGGGACAGGATCAGCAACCAGCGACACAGACTCGTCCTCCGATGGGAGCTCCCTTGTGGTGGCCGCAAAATCTGTGCCCCCCACTTCTACAGGTACAGCCGCCACCCCCCCTACCAGCACCGCCCTCCCAGCAGCCCCTCAGCCTTCTCCCTGTGCCCGCTCACCCAGGAGGGTGGGCATCACCTTCGCCCCAGGCACCTCAGCCCATGCCCCTGTCACCTCTGCTGCCCTCAGTGAGGAGGCCATTGACCTCCACAGGTCACTCACTGTTGGGCAATCTACCATTTTGAATGCCATCCAGGGTGTAGAAAGGGAATTGCAACACACTAATGCATTCCTGGAGGGAATTCATCCTGGTCAGGCTGCCCTTCATCGAACCCTGCAAACTCTGGCCTCAGCACTGATGGCAGCCATTGTCCCTATGTCTAGCCTCCCCCCTCCAACTTCCTCCACCCAGATCCAATCCCCTCCACCCCTGCCTATCCCAAGCACACCATCAGACCAGCATGCACACACCTCACCACACAAGGGAAGCTCAGGCAAACATAAGCACCACACATCCCACAGGCACTCACGTAAGCATCACACACATACAGACACACCAACATCCACTGCCTCCACTGTGTCCTCCTCCTCGTCGTCTCCCTCCTCCCTCCCAGTCTCGTCTACACTCTCACCTGCATGCACTACCACTACAGAACACTAGGTCCCGCACCAGCACACCCACCACCACACCCCGCTCAAGTACACTCACCACCCCCACTACCATTTACACGTCCCCTGTGTCCTCTCCCAGTGTGTCTGTGACGCCTCCTCCAAGTACACAAACGCAGGCACACACCCACCCAACATACATCCACCTCACGACAACCTCCAGCGCATGCACCTGCACCCAAAGCCACAAACGTTACACCTCCTACAACCACCTCCTCTTCCTCCACTCCCAGACCCCCTCCAGCTACCCGTCCCAGTGTTCCTAAGCAACTTTTCTTGACCAAGCTTGACCTCTTTCCCACCCCCCCCCCCTCCAATTCATAGGTCCCGTACTAGCACCTCAGCCAAAAAATCTCCGGGACCAGTGGTGCCTGTTGTTAGAGGTATGTGGAGTGCACCGGGCACCAGGGCAGCCAGTGTGACACGGAGCCACAGCACAGCCAGTCCCCCCCCCCCTGGAAGCACCAGAAGTTGGACAGTGCCCGGCGGGAGTGGGGAAAGACTCCAGCCAGCAAAGCCGCTCACAAGGGTCCCGGGGGGAGTGTCCACTCAGCTGTGACTCCTCCCAAGGTGGGAAAGGGGCAGAAGAAATCGCCAACGTCTGGGAGGAGCAGCACGGCAGAGAAGACCGCCATCATCCCCGCTGCCCAGGAGGCCACCGCCAGCCCAGTCGTCACTGGCCAGGAGGCCACCGCCAGAGTCAGTGCCCAGGAGGGCAGCCCGATCGTCACTGGCCAGGAGGCCACCGCCAGAGTCAGTGCCTAGGAGGGCAGCCCAATCATCACTGGCCAGGAGGCCACCGCCAGAGTCAGTGCCCAGGAGGGCAGCCCAATCGTCAGTGGCCAGGAGGCCACCGCCAGAGTCAGTGCCCAGGAGGGTAGCCCAATCGTCAGTGGCCAGGAGGCCACCGCCAGCCACAGCCCAGCTGCCCAGGAGGGCCCCGGCAGCCACAGCCTAGCTGCCCAATGAAGGACCGCCAGCCACAGCCCAGCTGCCCAGGAGGGCCACCGCCAACCACAGCCCAGCTGCCCAATGAAGGACCACCAGCCCCAGCCCAGCTTGGCAATGAAGGACCGCCCTGGCAAGCACGGCTGAACAGGGCAAGCACCGCTGAACAGGGCAAAGACTGCTGAACAGGGAAAGGACCGCTGAACAGGGCAAGGACCACCAAGTCAAGCACTGCTAGCCCATGAGCGGCAGGGGCAGTGACGCAACTGGGACCGTCACGGGGAGAGTGAAGCACTCTGGGCACCAGTCCCCCTCCAGAACCAGTGGAGACATGCATCCACTCAGTCTGTCCTGCACAGGATGAAGCACTCTGGCCACCAGTCCCCCTCCAGAACCAGTGGAGAGATCCATCCACTCAGTCTGTCCTGCACAGGATAAAGCACTCTGGGCACCAGTCCCCCTCCAGAACCAGTGGAGACTGTTCTCCACTTGAGAGACTGTGGCTTTGTACTCCCCAGGATGGAACAGTGGGCAAACCACCCACAGTAGAGACTTGAGAGACTGTGGTTTTGCACTCCCCAGGATTGAACAGTGGACAACCCACCCACTGTAGGGACTTGAGAGACTGTGGCTTTGCACTCCCCAGGATTGAACAGTGGGCAAACCACCCACTGTAGAGACTTCAGAGACTGTGGCTTTGCACTACCCAGGATACATCAATGGGC
This sequence comes from Pleurodeles waltl, assembly GCF_031143425.1. NCBI lineage: Eukaryota > Metazoa > Chordata > Amphibia > Caudata > Salamandridae > Pleurodeles > Pleurodeles waltl. The sequence goes on from NC_090440.1 coordinate 1,897,240,214, forward strand.
ATGGAGCCCCCTCGTGGATCTGGCGTGCTGCACTCATCTGGCTGAGGTGCCCCCCCCTTCCCTTCCCCCTGAGGTGCCTGTTGTATTTGTATCTGATGCCCCAGCAGTGTTCTCTCCGTTTCTGGTCAGGTATCTTGTGTGGGCCTCGCCCATGCATTTTGGGCCCAGTGGTCCACGGACAATGACTTGTGCATTACCTGCACTACTATTCGTGGTGTATATTTTGTTTAATGTGTATATATATATATATATATATATTGGTTACTGTATTTTGATATATTACAATGGTTCCACTCATTTCCTTTGGTCTTTGCATTCTTCCGGGGGGGTTGGGGGTTGTTACTGTAATGTTTGGATATGCATTGGTGTGTGTGTTGTAGTGGGTGAGGGTGGGGGTGGGGGTGTTGCGTGTGTGTGCCCCTGTCTTTTGCCTCCCCCTCCCCTATGTTGTAGGTGCAGTACTCACCGTTGTCTTCGCTGCCGGCGTTGATGATCGTCGTACAGGAGCAGGAAGACTAGTGCAGGAAGTATATGGAGTTCCGGCTCCATGGTGTCCTCCTTCCTCGTGAAGTGGGTAGAGGTGAGCGTTTTCCCTTTGAAATGGCTGTTTCCGCCGTGTTTTTATCTGCGGTGAATCCGCCCCGGAAAAGGTGGCGGATTGGTAGGTTGTGATATTGTGGGCGGTACATTGTCTTCCGCCTGTCTGTTGGCGGTGACCGCCGCACTGTTTGTTTGTACCGCCGTGGTGGTCGGAGTGTTAAAGTGGCTGTCTTTGTTGACAGTTTCTGCCACAGTCATAATTCCCATTTTTTTACCGCCGGCCTGTTTGCGGTCTTACCGCCGCTTTAACACCGTCCGCCAGGGTTGTAATGACCCCCTATATGTAGTAATTATTTCAGCATGTTCTGGTGATATATAGCGAGGGTCAGACCCACTCGTCCGGAAACCCCCCGAGGAGGTGACAAAACGTTGATGACACCCGTTGGTGTCTATGGGCCACAATAACCACCCGCCCAGATGTGTCAATGAAGTGTTAAATGTACCATTCTGGACCCAGTCTGAAAGCTCACTAAAAGTGGCATTTATGTATTTCTGCCAGTTTTTTTTTGCAGGGACAGGGATACTAGGCATATTAAATTCTCTAATTGTTGCTAAGCCTAAACAGCTAGTCTGTTGTACTGTCTCATTTTAAAAAATCATTTGGACTGGAATGAGACATGCTCTAAACAATGTTTCTCTACCCCTTGTCTGCCAATGTTTTGTACCCAAAACACTTTTCAAATTGACATTATTTGACCAATATTCATAACCTTCAATTGACAGTCGGGAAACAAAAGAATCTGAGTATATGAATTTCGTATTAGACAACAACATTTGTTTATCTTTAAACGGAGTTAACCTAAAATAATATGACTTAGCATTCATTTGATGATGCCCAGAAAGTACGTAAATTTGTCAGAATAAGTTTTGGAACTCCCTTGCGGGGGAGTTGGGCAATGCTCCCATTGCGTACAGTCAAATGTCGTTTTTGGACTACTTGCTTTATGTATAAAATGGTGCCCATAATAATTATAGCAAAACATGTCACCATAATTGTCTTTAAACTGGTAAACATCTTCATTTTCATAGACAGTATAATATTGTAATTCAGTCATCATTGAATCAACTGTCTTCACATCCCAATCATCAGATACAATGCCTGGTATTACTATATCATTCATAGATAACTTTAGGACATACAGTATTTGAATTATCTCAGTGGGACCGTATATATATCAAACATTACTTTATCCCACACAATCCCATCCGGAATCGGTACTGCAGAAATGTTCACAAAGTACAAGTCTCTTCGAACCCTATGTGATGAAAAATGTGGCATCAACACCTCCTCCGCCTGTTCAACCGCTGATCTCTCAGGAAGAAAATGACCATGTATCAACAGAAAAAAGGTAATGACAAACCCTAACCAAAGAAAAAATGCTATCATAGTCAACAAGAGCCACTGATAGTTCGATGGAAAAACAAAATACGTATCCTTAAGCCAACACATCAGCTTTCAGCTTACGTGGACCTGATAGGTCAGAAGTCAAAGAGGCAAACGAGTCCGATATACCATCGTTGGTGTTGGCAAAGTAACCATAGGCAGTTCGTTCAAAAGGTGTCGCCGTATTCAATGGAGGAGTTGGTGTTTCTCGCGGTGGTACACTGTAGATAGCACCATCCGTCACGTCAGTAGTCATGGTGACTTGATCAAAAGTTTCTAAGTTATGTGTTATCAGTGGAACTAATGCGAGACCATCATCCACCCTCCCCAAGCTCAGAGAGGCGACAGTGTTGGTATAGATAACTTGAAGCGGAACATCTTCCCCAGTAGTGAGAGGGATTTGGGAACTACTGGACGTTCCTCCTGGTCTGCTGTGTAGAATTGGCCACATGCTGTAACTTGACATTGTCAATGGAAACAAAGCGATTTTCTTTGGCACCCAGCAACGGCGGCAGAATAACAGTTCTCGTTACGTGTATCCCCAACACAGGGACTGGTGCTCAATAAGAAGAAACACAAAAGGATGATGGACGGAGTGCTGACAATGCAAACACTCACCTCCAGTCACAGATCTTGGTTTAATCCATCGTTCTTTTGCTCACCATGCCACCCCAGTTTGGACCAAGCCATATGCAAATCAGTCTTGACCCTGTCCCTCATGGGAACAGTCCAGCCCGAACTGCCAGGCCGGGTCCTCCCTGGACTGGAAAAAAGCATCCTGGGACTAGTTTCAGGGTATCACCCTTCTTCAGCCAGGCTAGCTTGATTCCAGTGGCACAGTGAGCAAGTGAGCCACGTCTGGGCATACCCTTCCCACTTAGGGCAACTTTAGCAACACAAAAGGATGATGGACGGAGTGCTGACAATGCAAACACTCACCCCCAGTCACAGATCTGGGTTTAATCCATCGTTCTTTTGCTCACCATGCCACCCCAGTTTGGACCCAGCCATATGCAAATCAATCTTGACCCTGTTCCTCATGGGAACAGTCCAGCCCGAACTGCCAGGCCGGGTCCCCCCTGGACCGGAAAAAAGCATCCTGGGACCGGTTTCAGGGTATCACCCTTCTGCAGCCAGGCTAGCTTGATTCCAGTGGCACAGTGAGCAAGGGACCCACGTCTGGGCATACCCTTCCCACTTAGGGCAACTTTAGCAACACAAAAGGATGATGGACGGAGTGCTGACAATGCAAACACTCACCCCCAGTCACAGATGTGGGTTTAATCCATCGTTCTGGCCTGGCCTAGCAGTTCAGGCTGGACTGTACCCATGGGTACGACCCCCCAGGGACCTTCTAGGCAGGTTATTTAGTGCTCTCTGAACTCCATACAGGTGGGTTAGCCAACTACGACCTGTACCTATGACTCTGGCTGTTAAGGATTGCTTTAAATCGCGGTTTAATCGCTCCACGACAGAATTTCCCTCGGGATGAAATGGAGACGAGTACTGAAGCTGGACCCCCAACGAAGCCATGGTATCCCTGAATGCCCTTGAGGCAAAAGCAGGGCCCTGGTCCGAATGGAATGCCGCAACTGCATATGTACCGATAAAGATTCGCAAATCTTTAATAACAGCCCGAGCGTCAGCCGAGCGCTGAAGCCACACCCAGACAAATATGGAGCAAGAATCAACAGCGACTAGTATATATTTGTATGCACTATCCGGTGTTAGTGGACCGCAATGATCCAAGTACACACATTGTAATGGTCTGTTGGATATTAAGAGGGGTGTCTGCGGCGGGCGCTTAGCTGTTGAAACCTTAATTTGTTGACAGATGTCACAACAAAGGACATACTACTTAGTCTCTTTATAGAGACCAGACCACCAGTAACGGGCCTGCAATAGGGAAATTGTAGCGGCCACGCCCGCATGTGCAGATGCCACTCCCTCATGGATTATACGACGGAACACCGAATTAAAAACAACTACTAACCTTAACAACGAGGTCGGAACACCGACCTCGTCCTTACTACTAATGATTTTACCACGAATGCCTTAACAACGATATTCCGTTGTAAAGGCATTCCTGATAAAACCATTACTAATAGGCACCATTCACCCTACATCCCTCACCCCATCCCCCCAACCCCACCCCACCCCAAAACCTAAAACCCCCTGACACCCCACCCCCTCCCCAAAACCAAAAACGCCCCACCCCCCCAACCCCACCCCAAAACCTAAAACCCCCTGACCCCCCACCCCCTCCCCAAAACCAAAAACGCCCCAACCCCACCCCAAAACCTAAAACCCCCTGACCCCCACCCCCTCCCCAAAACCAAAAACGCCCCATCCCCCCAACCCCACCCCAAAACCTAAAACCCCCTGACCCCCCACCCCCTCCCCAAAACCTAAACCTACTACTTACCTTAGTCAACCCCTTGTCACCTGCGTCGTCCTCCTTCGCCAACTCCCTTCTTTGTACCTTAACCACGAATGTTCGTTGTTCAGAACATACGTAGTTAAGGCACAAAAAAACGAAGTCGTGGTTAAAGAAAGCGTTGTTGCGCTTTCGTTAACCACGACTTTCGTAATAAAAAAGTCGTAAAAAAGGATGTTTCCCTCCCTCATGCGCTGCTTTAATCAATTGTGGTCTTACATTCTTATTGGGAATGTCGCGTACGCCTACGCTAGGGATTTTAATTTCAGCGTTCAGCATGCTTCCCATGAAGTATTGATATTTATTAGGAAATCCTTTAGGATAAGGCGTGCCATCAACCGTAGCCTTTATGGCAGCCATAATCTCTGTGTCTGGTTTGGAACTCGAAAGAGTCACTGCAGCTACAGTGGCAACCGCCACTGCCGACTTAGCGGCTTCATCAGCCAAAGTATTCCCAGCAACGTGTATTCCAACGTGCTGGTGTCCAAGTGTATGTATAACATGGACTTTGGGTAGCGTCTCTTTCAGGTCTCCTACCTTCCCCCACAGTAGTCTGTGTTTTATGGTGTTGCCTTTTGAATCTCTGAACCCATTCAAGCGCCAGTAATGGAGGTATTCATTAAAAGACTGGACGCAATAATACAAATCACAAACAATCAGTGTGAACTGCGTCGGATCCGTATGTTCTAGTGCCAGCAGTAGAGCCTTTAGCTCAGCTAATTGTGCTGTACAATCCCCTAAGGTCTGTGTATAAGTATGTTGGGGGCAGAACTTCTCCCCCTCCATTTAGCCGCTCACTACTGCACATGCAGCCGAATATTGGTGTTTCGTCCCAATCGCCGGTTGCGCAGAGCCATCAGTATGCATGACTACTCGATATTGATCAATAGGCAATGTGTCAGCGGGGACTAGATATTCAACTTCATATTGCAGAAATTCCTGAGTTTGTAACTTTGGGTCAAAGATGTAGTCTACATCAGTGGCTGTCAAAGACGTAGCCCATTGTATCCATCTTGGTTGCAGTGCTTTTGCATTCAGGACTCTAGCTTTTGTAACAGCCTCGAGGGCCGGAATAGGAGAAACAACAATAATGCATTTTCCCTGGGCAAGAGGTCTTTCTTTAAAACAGCCATCTGTACTGCAGTTAGTATTTTCTCCGTGGGAGCAAATCGTTGTTCAGCAGCAGAATACAAGTGTGACTTGTATCCAATCGGGACTGTCTCACCTTCATTAAGTGTGACATATGTAAACCCAATGGCCCCAGCTATCATCGTGTATGTAGATGTTTTGCTGGCAGCATATCTGTTTGCAACTCCCGAAGGGTATGTGTATGTTCAATTGTCCAGTATTTGCTCGAAAAATCTGGACGTATTAATTCATATAAAGGTTTTATGCATGCAGCATAATCAGGAATGTATGTTCTGCCAAAATTGAGAAAGCCCAACAACGATTGGAGTTTCTTAATCGTATTTGGAGGTTGCAGCTGTGCACACTTTTCTAATAAATGTGGCGCTAGGCTCTTACCTTCATTTGACAGCTCATATCCCAGGAATATGATGCTGAGAAAGGCAATTTTCGATTTTTTAAAGTTAAATTTGTAGCCGACTTTGGCAAACCCTACAACAATGCGGGCTACCTGCCTTAAATGTTGTAGTAACTCGTCATCCGTGAGATATATATCATCCACATATGACAACGCTTCAGGGTCCAACTTGTGTAGAATTTCAGTCACACGAGCCGCAAACAGTCCTGGGCTGTTCTTATACCCCAGAGGCAAACAACCAAATTTTTTCTGAGAGCCTAACGCGCTAAAGCTTGTTAAATCCCTGCTTTATGGTGCAATATTTTGGCAGAAGAATCCATTTGAGATATCCAAAGTCGTTTTATATTTTTTCCGCACTAGGTTGTTCATCAGTGCAGCACTATGTGAATTCTGTATAGCATATGTACGTGTATGTCCGTTCAAATGTCTGTAGTCTAAGACTATTCTATATGAATGGTCCGGCTTAGCTACAGGAAACAAGGGATTATTCATCGGTGAGATACAGGGTTCAACTACTCCCTGGTATTATAAATGTGTAGGTATTTCTCTCACCAGTGCCCTTGCTTCATGCTTTATGGGATACTGCGGTTGTGGCTGAGGTTCACCTTTAATCGGAATTACATGATATGGAGAATCCCTATCCCACCCTACGTGATTTCTATATAAGGCAGGTGCTTGTGCCAAGAGCCCATCTGATGCAATAGGACTCTGCGAGTTCCCCTGGAACAAGGGGCGAGAACGAAGGTTTAATAACCTCCTCCCCAACCGGGCAGGATGCGCACAATGTCAGGCGGCCAATCTTGTTCAGCCAGTAAAATGTCATATATCTTAACTACACGATCCCAAAAGATTGCGTGTATAGTGCGTTCAATATCTCCCTCCAATTGTAAAGTCACCGTGTACACCCTATCGGGTTCTGAGACACGCATATCTGCTGTTTCAACTTGTATGAAGTCATCAGTTGCTTTCACCTCCAGATGCTCTAGAAGATTCCGGCGAACTATTGTGACCCCTGCCGCGCTGTCTAGCAGTGCTAGTGCCCATGTCTTGTTCTTCAAGAGTGGCATGTCTAACTGAGACTGCCGCCACCTTTTTCTTCTTAAACTGTGGTTTTGGTTGTATAGGTTTCTCTTCCTTCTTGACAGAATCCTCCGAAGAGCGTTGTGATTCCTGTCTCGGTTTCACGTACTATGTTCTCCGCTCTGACCACCCACCTCTCTCATTTCTCTGTTCCGATGAGTGCTGAAAAGAACGAGATTGACGTGTATCAGTATATTGATATCGATCAGGCATTTTTATTTTATCCCTATTTCTAGTATTATACCTATTCTGCGGGGTCTCCGTACGTGGAGATTCTCCCCTTTCTTTTTTAGGTGTCTGTTGTTTTTTCTCCCAGCGCTTCTTATTACCCTCAGGCTGCTGTTTAGCATTTTCTTTACAAATTTTTCCCTGAAAGTGAGGTTTTTGTGGTCTAGCCCCTAGGCTATCTCGACCGATACTGGAATATGTTTCTGCTATTATTTTTGGCAGTTCCCGCTCCTGATCGTGTTGCGGGACGTCACGAAGACGCATACGCACTGCAAGTGCAACTGCTTCCCCTTTAAGATTGCTTAGGATTATTGAAGAAACCGTGGCAAAGTTGCCCATCAGTTGCATTCCTAAATCTAAGGCCGGGACTGCCCCGTATTCATCCTGAATTTGTTTAAGCACTTCCGGCAGGTTGGCCAATGTTGGTGTACCGTGTGCCTTTGCATAGAGCGCGGCAAACACCGTGCCCCATGTATTACAATGTTCCACCGTGGGAACCATTCCAAATGGTAAACACATAGTTGGTATTCTATGTTTGTCCTGAGGTCCCATATGGGGAAATACCGCCTCCAGCGTATTTATTTTATGTGCCAGCCAAAACGGAGTCTCCTCTCGTTTTGCTGGAACTTTACCCACAATAGAGTGTACAGTCACCGGGTTTATACCTGGCGTTACTGCATGTGGTTCTGCTGGAGCAGCACGCGCTGGGTTTGTATTTAGTGTCTGCATCACAAACTGTACCAAGCGTCTATATATAGCCGTTAAGTCTGTATATAAACGTCGAACATCAGCCACTGCCATATTTGCAACTGCAGGATATGGTGTATATGTGACCAATAAAGGCCAGGTTGGACCATCATTACTTAGTGGACCTAACCTTACTGGTAATATTGTATGGGGTAGGGCGCCATCAAGCCAATTATTATGTTCTTGATAAGATAGAGGTATCTCTAGGTATGCGTACGCCCTGTACTGTCCAGGCGTGTTCGCAACCGTATATGTATGAAATGTATTTGTGTTCCCATCAACTGCTGGAAATGTGACCCAAGAGTAAAAAAGTTCAGTTCAATAGGCTGCGTGGGCGGCCACCACAAACATGACTGGACCACCCTGGATCGTAAGACCATGCGCAAGCACATGTGCTGTTAGCGGTTGTCTCATGTTAAGAGCTATTTGTATTGCCTGGGGATTGGCCATTAGAAAAACAGCAAGAGTTCAGAGAAGGCACACCAAGACGGGGTCTTTCCTTTTAAGGTTCAAGCTTGAACAACCATCCGCTGTAATTAGGATTACCTATACCGCGGTGGTGGAAGTCCTCAGTGCGACGGACGTCTCCGCTAAAGGAACTGAGGGTTCATTATATTATATGAGACCGAGAGAAACTGGTGGACCCGAAAATTAGAGCCAGACCAAATGAGACTACTGGATTTCTGGCCGACAAGATCGTTCACAGTGTGGGGGACTGAGTCTGACCCACGGTGAACTAACTAGCAGTGCCTTATCTTTCCCAAAGGGAAGAGACAATTGGGCAGCCGAGAGCATGACATCTTAGTGCTTCCCAGGGAAGTCATGGTCACTCAGGTCACAACCAGTTCTATCATACACAGTGCGGTCTCATTTATAAATGACAAAGGCAGTTTGAGTTTTAAAGAATGGTTTAATAAAACGACTGCATTTTAGATAACAAGGCGTGAGCCGCAATAACCAGAACCATACAATACAGTAGGATTGAATTAGTAACGAGAAGAGTGAAACATAAGAATAATGCGATCATATTGCAACTAGATTACGTTCTCTCTCTAAGTTATATTTTGAGCACAGCATGTTAAGCTCTAAGCCTGCCTTTCAGGTTCCCCCGTGAGGACATCAACCCTCATAAATGAGCAAAAGCCTGTGATCTGGATCAGCATCTGCAACAGGGCAGTCAGCATCTAGTTGTGGGTTCCTGGTTGGAATCTCCCTCTTACGTGTACCAGGACTAGAAAGTGTTTTTATAAGTAACATGCCGGTGTTCTAAGAAACGTCCCTACGTAAGAATGTGTACTGTCTATGAACCCTAAAGACTAAACTTCTACCACGTCTATCGGCAATGTACCAGACTGTATCCTTGACTGAAGCACAGAGCGAGCAAGAATGTATTGTTTGAGAACTTCAGTGCTGAAGTAAGCTAAACAGTGTGATAGAAGAAAAATAAAACAAGACCGTGAAACTGGTTATTGTTAAATAACAGTGCAAGGCTAAATAAAATGCATCTAGGGCAAAGTGCACAGAGGCCTAATACTTTAAGCAAACACGCATAAAGCTATATTAAAAATGGCTACACTACACCTCAACTAGGAACATTAAAAAACTTCAAGTCATTCAGAACACCACCGCCAGACTTATTCTGGACATCCCTTGCCGAGAACACATCTCCCAACACCTGAGGACCCTCCACTGGCTACCAGTCGAGAAGCGAATCACCTTCAAGCTTCTCAGCCACACTCAGGCCATACACAACGCAGGACCAGCCAACCTCAACAACTGTGTCTCCTTCCACACCCCCGCCAGATCCCTCCGCTCTTCCCAGATGGCCTTGGCCACTGTCCCTCGCATTCTCAAAACCACCACCAGAGGACGATCTTTCACCTACACTGCAGCAAAGAGCTGGAACAACCTCCCCCTGCACCTCAGACAAAGCCCGTCGCTCACCATCTTCAGGAAGAACCTCAAGACATGCCTCTTCGGATGAGGCCCCTCCCCCCCCGCGCCTTTAGACCCTCACGGGTGAGTAGCCACGCTCTATAAATACTGATTGATTGATTGATTGATGTAAAGTGCTCTGATACCTTACACTAGTATGAGTGGTGCCATAAAACTAATTAAATGCATCTGAGAGAGTGTTTATGGAGATTTGAGGGGCACTGTTAAAGGGTCGTAGTGAGGGAATCCATGGCTCAGGTGGTCATTGGGAGGTGCCAACAAACACTGTCACGCCTGGCGCCTCCAGTGCTAAAGCCAGCCCGGAACACCAATCTTTGCATTATGAACCAACATTCCTTCTTCAAGTGGTACTGAGTGAAAGCGACAGATACCTTCAACATTGCTATTAAACACTTTCCCACTACGTTCCTTGTAAGTTTTATTTCATCATTATATCATCAGGTTAACTGCCTGACTTTGACCAAAGAATTTAAAAGAAAATTGTAGCTTAGGAGTGTCTCATCTCCCCCAGAAGAAGAAAAAGGGAGGAATGGGGTAAGGGGTTGTGTTGTCCAGTGTGGGTATCTCTCCTCTGCCCAAGCAGAGGATTGGTGAGGAAACAGGGGAAAAGGGGACCGAAGACGGCCATGAGGTGGTTAGTGGGAGAACAAGTGTGAACGATAGGGAAACACCACACATACACACACATATGTCCTCTTATACACCTATATTAGACTGTTCCCCATAAAGTTCACTGTAGAAAAGTGCCCCTTTTGGCATGGCTACCCCACATTTTCTGTCTGGTATTGATGCTAACTTGACTGAGTGCATGCTGGGATCCTGCTAACCAGGCCCCAGCACCAGTGTTCTCTCCCTAAACTGTACTATTGTTTCCACAATTGGCAAACCCCTAGCAGACAGCTAAGTCCCTTGAAAAAAGGTACCAGTGGCACCAAGGGCTCTGCACCCACTGAGGGTCCCTATGGGCTGCATCATGTATTGTGCCACCCTAAGTGACCCCTCATCAAACACATACACCCTGCTATTGCAAATTGTAGCATAGGTAAGTCGCCCCTCTAACAGGCCTTATAGCACTAAGGCAGGGTGCACTATACCACAGGTGAGGGCATGAGCAATATGCCTCTACAGTGTCTAAGTCCATTCTTAGACATTGTAAGTGCAGTGTGGCCCGACTGAGTACATGGGCTGGGAGTTTGTAATTATGTACTCCACAGCTCCATGATGGCTTCACTGAGAACTGGGAAGTTTTGTATCAAGTTTGTATCAAACTTCTCAGCACAGTAAACCCATACTGATGCCAGTGTTGGATTTATTGTAAAATGCACACAGAGGGAATTTTAGAGATGCCCCCGATGCCCCCTGTATTTTACCCAACCCTTTAATGCAGGACTGACCAGTCTGTCCCAGCTTGCAACTAGTCAAGTTTCTAACCCCACAGGGTGAGAGCCTTTGTGCTCTCTGGGGTCAGAAGCAAAGCCTGCTCTGGGTGGAGGTGCTCCACACCTCCCTCCTGCTGCAACTGTAACACTTGGCGGTGAGCCTAAAAGGCTCAGGCCTCATGTTACAGTGCCCCAGGGCACTCCAGCTAGTGGAAATGCCTGCCCGCCGGACCGAGCTCCACTTTTGGCAGCAGGTCAGATGGGAAAATCAGGAAAAACAAGAGGGAGTGACCGCGTCAGCTGGGACCACCCCTAACGTGTCCAGAGCTTAACGGATCCCCTCCCTGCAGAATCCTCCATCTTGTTTTGGAGGGTAGGGACCGATAGGGTTAGGAATGTGCACTCCTTCCCAAAGGGAGTGGGCACAGGAAGGTTGTAGCCACCCTCAGAGACAGTAGCCATTGGCTACTGTCATCTGACCCCTGTAACAAATCTAGTATTTAGTGCCTCCCGTGAACCTCACTCACCAGATTCCTGGTATCTTCAAGTAGAAGAAGCAAGAAGAAAGAAGAGACACTGCTTAGCCGACCTCAGCAGTGAAGACTCTAGACGACAACTGACTACGCCCCAGCAACACCACTAAATCTAGTGTTTAGTGCCTCCTCTGAACCTCACTCACCAGATTCCTGGCGGCCTCAAGGAGAAGAAGCAAGAAGAAACACTGATTAGTCGACCCCAGCAGTGAAGACTCCAGACGGCAACTGACTTGGCCCCAGCCCTACCGGCCTGCCTGCAGCTTCAAAGACCCTGCTCCAAGAAAGCGATGCATCCTGCATGACCAGTCACCGCTCCAAACTCTCAGATGACTGCCTGCTCAGCAGAGGATCAAGAACTTCAGAGGACAGCGGCCCTGTCCAGAAGAAACCACCAAAAGGACTCTAGAACCGCCCTGGACCCACGAGCCCTGTCCACTCTGCACCTGACCCCCACGGTCCGAGTCTATGTAGCTCACCAGTCCAGAGGAGGTCCTCGGGCGATTCTGCTTTGAGTCCATCCTGGGTTGACCCCTTCTGGCCAACACAACAATGCCTGCAGCCTGAATCCAGAGGCTCCCCCTGACGGCAACTGGATCTGATGAAGATTCCTGACGCTTAAAGGTACCTCTGCATCCGCAGCCCCTGGCATTGGGGAATCTAACCGATGGTCCAGAAATGTCCAGGGGGCACCTCTCCTGCCTGTTCAGCCTTTGGTTTCCCAGAACCGACCCCCTGGACCCAGTCTGCAGCATCTTTTGTGACTGCCCTCGGGGTCTCTCACTGAAAAGCATTGGGTGCCCAGCTCTGTGTTTGCACCCAGCACTCGGCCATCCCTGTGCCGCTGAGGGTGTTTGTTTGGTGTGAATCTGTGGCCCCCCTGGTGCTGATCTAAACGCCCCAGGCCTGTGTTCTGGATTCGTGGGTACTTACCTGCAATCTGCTTTCTACTGAGCACCCCCAGTCCTCTTGGATTCCATCCTGGGACGCCAACTTTGATCTCTGCACCCAGTCATCCCTGTGTTGCTGGTGGTCAGCCTCAACTTTGACCTGTGGACATCCTATTTCCAGAAGACTGGGATTGTAAATTGTGTACTTACCTGTTTTCTGTGCAAACCCCCACCGTGCCCCCACCCCTGAGGACTCTGGACTCCTACAGAAAATTTCAGTGTCAACTTTTGAAATAGAAAATTGCTACTTACTTGTAAACTGCTTTATTTACAAAAAACAAACAAAATACATTTGATACATATGCTTGATACCTATTAACAACTGTACTTACCTGCAAAAAAGTTCTTCTGGTTCTAGTAAGAAAGTAACACAATATATTTTTGCTACATAAAAACAGTTGGCCTGGAGTTAGTCACTGAGTGGGTGGCTCATTTCTTGACACTGTTTGTACAACAAATGCTTTGCACTACCATCTGATAAGCCTAACTGCTCAACCACACTATTGCAAAACTAATACTAATGTATTATCTACGTTAGCCTCTGTTAAGCCTCTGGGGAACCCGTGGACTCTGTGCACACTATACCTCATTCTGGTATAGTATATACAGAGACAGCTTCCTACATTCACTGTCATAGTTGTTGGGTGAATATACATTAAGGAGGCAGATCTCTCTGCCATCCAGAATGCCGTGTAAGAGCACTTTGCACCTGCCACATCTGCAGTGTGGCCGTGTAACTGAAACAGGATCTCTGGAACCACCCATATGGACACCCATCTGGCATAGGAGGAATACGTGGTAGAAAAGAGTTGCCCCCTTAATTACCTCTTCAATTTTGGGGCCTCACTATCCAATAGATGTGTTTCTTGTAGTATTCCAATGTGGGCACCCACTCTTCTGACGTTCCTTGCAAGTTAAGGAGAAATGCAGGAAATGCATAAATGGTTGTCTGACATCTGATTTATAGCTGCTAAGTGGCTCATTGTCATATAATACACAGTATTTTGCATACTGGCACTTCGAGGCACATACATAGAATGGGAAATCAAAGCAGTAGCCAAATAAATTACTCTCACTTTGAGCCATAAACAAAATAGTGACGAGCAAGTGAGTCTGGCAGTATTTCAGGATTTGCTCTCCTGAGAAAATTCTGAACTTTCTTCCTTGCTTCTCTCAATACTCCTTTCAGTCTTGTTTCTTTCTTTCTTAACTTCCTACCTTTTCTCCATCCTTCTTTTATTTTCAGTTACCTATTAATTCTTCCCCCACCGTTTTTCCTCTCTTTTTCCATTCATCCTTCTCTATATATCATTCTTTTGGTCCATTCCTTATGTCCTTTTCTTCCTTTTTTCTGTCTTTTTCTTCCTGTATTCCATCTCTCTATCTGTCCTCTCATTCGTTTTCCTGTCCATTTCATCCATCCTTTTTTTTAAAAAAATCTGTTTCTTTATTCCTTTCTTTGCTTTTCCTTCCTTCTTTCTATGCTTATTTCTACTCTTTGCATCCAATCTTTCTTCTCTGTATCTATCTTCTCTTAGTCTTTGTCGTCATCCATCCTTCCCTTCAGACAACCATCTCTTTATCTCTATATGTACACTCTTTCTCAGAGCTCCATCATACTCTCCTCTTGAGGTAGCGTTTACCAGCGTCTGCTTGGAGACCAACATATCTAATCAAAGTCAAAGGTACTCCAAACAGTAATTCAAATGTTATATTCTGCACATAACTTACCAGTGATATCCATCACTGTTCCAGCAGCTAAGAATGCAAAATCAGAAATGTCTTCATTCTGAATATCTGAATGTTCCGTAACATGTACTGATATAATTCCCAGTACCCCGCCCCTCGCAGTCCAGCAGTCCATATATCTCTTTGGCCGTACCTGACCTGCAGGCTGGAGGCTGTAGAAAGCCATCCCTCCGCCTCTGTTTTGGCGCCTGAGCTCCTGACCCCTGAGGGTCCGAGTATAATAATAAATACTGTACAGCCTGTCTGAGCCGAAGATTGCAAGACTGCCAAGATTGCGCTTAGTCAGGCTGTCCTCCCCCGAAGGACATAAAGATGTGGATTTCAAAGGTGGGAGGCCTAGCTATCCAACCAACTGGCAATCCAACCCAAATATTAAACGGTTAAACATTTAAAAGACTACTGGGATCCCAGAGCTCCAGAGGGGTGGTTTCAGAAAAGATAGAACACACAGGAGTGTTCAACAGAGTCCGGTCAGCGGAAGCCGCCACGGATCCCCGGATCCCCATGGTGCGGTTTACTGGCTCAACTACAAACTACCCTTAACAAACCCCTCCATGACCTGAAACGTACTGTCTGTGATAGTACCAGAATAGGACTACATGTGCTCTTGCCCCTCAACCCAGAGGTGTGTAGGCGTGTTTATTCGACTGGAAAGAAAAAAGGAAAGAAGATTTTTTTGGACTTTAACAGGAGCCAGCATCTCTTTTGGGCAGCGGATCCCCGTGGTGCGGCCTGCTACCTCAATCACAGACGCCCTTCAACAGACCTCCCCGTGACTTGAAACGTATCTTGGCTGGGATAGTATCAGAAGAGGACCACACGTGCTCGTGCTCCTCAACCAAGAGGTGTGGCGGCGTGTTCATTCAACGGAAAAGGAAAAAGGAAGAAGACTGTTTGGGCTTTAAATAGGATCCAGGAGTTCATTTGGGCAGCATTTGAAGACAATCACGCGTGTACCTGCCCCTCACCTCTGAGGTGTGGCGGTATGCACTATCAGATAAGCAAGGAGGAATATATAAAGGAAATCTTCACAGACGGTGAAGATGAGATCAGGGAAGGAAAGGGCTTTTCAGCCACAATCTAAGAGAAACAAGAAGCAAATTAAGCCCATACTTTCACCAATAACGCCAAAATGGGAAGGGAAAATGAAGACAGCAGGCTTAAAAAATCGGTAAGGGTTCCCCATAAATCTGATTTTTTAAAGGCCCCTGTGGATGCGATTTTTTCTCTACCTAATGGCTCCGTGAGCCTACCTCATCCAATCTCCCCCATAAAAAGTGAACGTAGCCTGCTATATGAGCAAGATGATAAAAGTAGATTTAAGGAGGAAGGCCAGTTTGGAAAATCTAGACTCAGAAAAAATAACAATCAAATTGAAGAAAGTCCTAAAGAAAATGTTTGGGGCTCAATTAATGACCTAGAATTATTGAACCTCAGGTTGTCTTCACCTTCCCCTGCTACTTCTAATTTCCCATCCTTAGAAAATCAAATTAGCTTTCCCTATCTAGGTACCCAACTTCCATTCGAGGTAAATGTGAATATCAAAGGGCTGAATGGCTCATCCTGAAATGAACCTGTTGTGAGGAAACAGGAGCATGGCCAAGTGAAGAAATTGAATAATTCGTCAGAATCTAATCATATTTCTGAAAATCTCAATAATCCGGACTTGTTCAACTTAATTCTTTCTTGCCAAATAAACCATTCGAGCCCCACTACGTGCATCTTTAACAACCCATTTTACAAAGATACGGGAATGTCCCTGCAAGAAGATAAAATTGCAGTCTTGGAAACACAAACGGATATCTCAGTCTCTAAATGCAGATCCCTAAATGCATTCTTTACATTAAATTTAAAAACAAGTGAATCTGAAGGTAGGGATGAAAATAAGGAGAACTCACCACAAGCACAAAATACCAATAAGCAACTGGATCAAAATGCGGTATGGGACATCTTCTTTAAAACCTCACAGCTTACACTGCACGCTCTGTCCTATCAGGCCTCAAAAATGGATATCCAGGTGGATATACTGAATGCCATGGCTAAATCAGTAGCAGGGATTGATCTGAAATTGGCAAATCTAAACAACTTGATTAAGCGAGCTCAGAATCTTGCCAAAATACCAATAATAGAATGCACTTGCGAGCCAATAATTGATAAGTTAGCCACTCTCCCAGAAGCTTTAAACTTATTGATAACAAACCTCAAAGAAAATCTAAATATGAGAAAAGAGGAGGAAACTATAACCAAAGGATCCCCCTCGTATCAGAGGGAGGCAGGGGAAACCAAAAACTCTGGGAACAGAGCGAATTGGTGTACATTGAAATCAAAGGACAAAGATATGGAATCCCTTGAAGAATCTATATGTGATCAGGGAGGAGCATGTAAAGAAACTATAGGCTCCCTTGTCTCTTCAAAATCAGATGGGCCCCCGCTTCAATCAGTAAAACCACCCACTAAAAGACAAAAGAAAAAGCAACGGAAAGCGAGAAATAAAAAAGGAGTGGCCTTAATGCCCCCCCCGGCTATAAAATTGAATCCTCCTCAAGCCAGGTCATAAGAGATAATATGCCAATGTCCAAAGACCTCGTGACAAATTTAAAGAGTACTTCAACAGCAGATAAATTGTTTCCATTATTTAACACTAGAGAGGGGGCCAAATCATCCAAAACCCAAAGAAGAAAAATGAAATCGACCCACACTTCAATGAGGAGTATATAAAAAGTAATGACCAACGAATTATGGTAATACTAGATGATATAGGCAATTCAGAGCAGGAACCTCAAAATATCAAATTACATCAATGGAAGACACAAGCTGTAATGAGTCCTAGTCCTATAATAAATAGGAGGCCCTTTAAAGAAGAGGGTTTAACAATAATGGTCGCAGATTCGGAATATGTAGGGTATAATGGGGCTCAAATCGGAGCTCATTCGACCCAACATCAAGCAAAAAAAGGAAGAATGTCAAGACCACCCCTGGAGGAAGAATACCTAAGTGGCTCAATAGCAAAACAAAAGTCTACAAAGTTAGAACGGTCTGATAGAGAGCCACCGTCAGGGAGTCAGGCAACAGAACATCTAAGAGCCGCCCAACTAGATGAACAGGTGGATACTATAGGTTGTTCCTAATTCGCTCTGCCAAATGATTGTTTACAATTAATATTGGAACCACAATACCAATCTAGGGGACGATTTTACATCTTAAATAGAGGAAATATATTAAAACTAATGAAAGCTGTTCCTGCACTAAAAGATATAAAATCTACTGATATTGTCTCCATAGAGTTTTTACCAAGGTAAAATACAAATGAAAGAGGTCTAAACGAATTAACCCTGGTAACCTGGAGGTCATCACATTTAATACAAAGAGTGGTTAAAGAAAAATGCACCTTTCTAAAATGGGGAATCAAACTCAGCTTACCCAAACAAGTAGGCTCTCCTGACCCGCTAGGGGAACAGATTAAATCGCCTAAACAATTTAATCCAAAAGAGTTGGATAAACCTTTCTCTGTTCTTAGATCGGCAAGTGGAAGAATGGACGATTTCCCCTTAGGGTCTACCATATCCAATACACGTTTACCACAGCTAGATTTAGGTTGGATATTGGAAATAATCCACCTAGACCAACATCAGTGACTTATGAGTAGTAGGACACACAATAATTTGACAATTTTGCATAAAAACCCTCTCCAAGTTTGCTCTTGGAATATAAATGGGGTTAGATCAAATACCAAACAAAAGGATCTACTAAGCCTACTAAAGAAATTTCAAATTATTCTTCTCCAGGAGACCTGGCCTACATACCCTTTTTCAATTGATGGATATATGGGATTTTTTCCCCAGCAATAAAGCAGAAAAGGTATGGACCTCCAAAGGGGGGATTAGCAATTTTTATCTCAGCAGGCTTAAACATATTAGTTACTCGATTATATGAGGAAAACACAGATTTCCTGCTAGTAAAGCTAGACGGGCGTAATAAGGAACATTCAAGTCCACTCCTGTTAATTAATGTCTATATCCATCCTGATGCTCGATCCAGAAAATATATAGCTTTCAAATTGATAGATACAATTTTAACTGCCCATTGGGATTTAGGATCTTTGGAACTCTTAATAGCTGGGCCCTTCAATCTGAAATTATTAAACCCCTTTGAAAGGGATACACAAACTACCCTGCAAGATCAATTATGGGCAGTACCACAACAGTCCCTGGGGGTAACGGAGATAGAAAAAACCAGGACAGTAGCACTCTCCTTAGTAAAAGATCTTGAGGCTCTTGGGCTTAGACTTTTTAATGGGAGATATCCGCAAGATACTCTGCCGGCATCTACCTGCTACGTCACTGAAAACCAAACGACAATTGACTATACTGTGGCCTCCTTATTGTTGTTTACGCTTATTACTAAATTTTATATTGTAAAATCAGATATGAGTGACCATGGCCAACAATGCCTGGAGATAGAATGTGGTCCCTCTAACTTTAACCCTGCACTAACTACACCCAGGGATATTAATACAATAAATTATAAAAAACTTCGATGGACTGAAAAGTTAAAAGAATCCATTGGTGAACGGGCAATGGCGATAATCGACCAATGCCATATGGGCATAACCGGGAACCCAGTAGTGATCTGGTCATCCTTTCTAGATAAATTTGCGGCTGCTCTCTCTGCAGATCAACCACAAAAGAGGTATCAAAACCAAGGGCGAGGTGCGAAGACAAAAAGGAATATAAACTTTTCAGCACACATGATTAAATTAAGAAAAGAACAAAATAGAGCTTTAAGATCACATAAAAAGAATCCAATAAACTTTTATTTGAAAGCTGACCTAAAAAATTTAAACAACATATATCGGAAACAAATATGGGAATACAAGCAATAGGGAAACCATGATTTTTGGGCAAAGGCCCTAATCTTAAGTAAAAAATCAAATACACAAGGTTTTTGGAAAATGGTGAATGCCCTGAATAAAGCCCCAATGACTCTGACCAGCTCTAATATTTAGGAAGCTGTCTGGTTTGATTACCTAACTCAACATTTTGGTGAACAAAAGAGAGCCAGCAAAAATCTAGAAGAGGAAGAAAACAGATTAAGTCTAAAAAGAATAAAATTAAAATCCTTCACACACTAAAATGAAACCAAAGAAATAATATTTACAATGGTCGAAATTATGAGCTTAATAAAAAATAGCAGAGCTGGGGGTGCTCCTGGTCCAAATGGGATCCCAAATGCCTTGTTTAAACTGAATCCTGCCTTTTGGGGTGAAAAGGCTTTGACCTTCAACCATTGTATGGCGCTAGGAAGCATTCTAAAATCTTGGAGGGGGGGCGATAATTCACCCAATATTCAAGTGCGGTAATAAATCACAAACTGAGAGTTATCGATTAATTACCTTAATGGATGTAGAAGCCAAATATTATGCAGGGATTTTACTAGAACATCTTCGCAGGTGGGCAATCGAAAATAGCATAATTCCCTCTAATCAGACAGGCTTTGTTAAGGGTCTGGGTACTGCCACAAATATCTTGAGTCTATCTTTGATTATTGATAAGTACAAACAAAATAATCACCCCTTGTATCTGTGTTTTGTGGATTTTAAATCGCCCTTTGACCTAGTACAGCGACCTCTCCTATGGGAGAAATTAGTTTCCGGGGGGATTCCGGAGAATCTGCTAAAGGCAATTGAACAGCTATACACAGATACATGGGTAAAAATTAAGATAGGGGAAGGATCTTTCCTTTCAAGGGAAATCAAAACAAAACAAGGACTAAAACAGGGCTGTGTGCTGGCACCATATCTTTTTAATCTCTTTTTATCAGACCTGACTGCCGAACTAAATAAGGTAAATGCGCACCCCCCAAAGCTTGGTGATCTGATTATTTCAAATTTGCTATATGCCGACGACGTAGTACTCCTGAGTCAAACCAAAGTAGGGCTACGGCGGCTCATTATAAAGATATCTGAGTATGCAGAGCAAAATGGATTGGAAATAAATCAGAAAAAAAACAAAGTAATGGAAATTAGCAAAAAAACTTTGAAAGTAAAAAAAAGGATTACACCAAGAGGTGCTTTGGAACAAGTAGACCAGTATAGATATCTGTGTGTACTTTTTGAGGAACGGGGCTCATTTCTTCCCCAGAAACAGGAACTATACAGAAAAGGAAATGTTTTACTGTTTGCTTTCCGCTCCTTCAAAAAACTGCTCACCGGCCCTAGTTATCGGCCTTTGCTTCAAGTCATTGCAGCCAAGTTAATTCCAACTTTAGGCTACGGAAGCAAACCCCGATGTGATCAAGATGCTATTATCCTAAATAAAATCCCTGGGAAGATTGTTAGGTCCCTATTCCAGCTTCCGGGGTATACCTCCTGTTTTATCCAGGTGACTGGTTGACACCTGTTCAGTATAAGTCAATAAGGACGCTCAATGAAGGACCACATGGCAATTATGAATACAATTTAGCTTTACTAGAATTTCAGGTAAATGTATGCATTTAGCACATCAACAATGGTAGAATAAAAATAGCAATGAAGAGCATCTATTTATATATGAGTACACTACAAAGAGCATCTATGTATATATATGAGCAAAGAGTTCACTGACAGATATAAGCTTTGATTAACTGTATACCAAAATGCGTCACACTACGATGTTCAGGAAGCAAAATATAAACGAGCTGAATACTTCAGATAAGCTTTGATTAACAGCATACCAAAATGCATGTTTTAATTACTGTAGCAAGCTCACTCTACGATGTTCAGAAAGCAAAATATAAACGAGCTGAATACTTCAGATTATAAACACAGTGCAAGCATAATAATCAATCATAATAATAGAACAGAGAAACAAAGGCCTTTCATCCCTGGGTGGAACTGAACTTAGTCCACGAAATGCTGGGAAGCCCTCTACTGCCCGCTTAGACCTCTCTCCCCCTCGAGCGTCACGGTCTCTGAACAGCAAAACAGGGAGGCAGCGCTGGGCCTGGAGATGACAGCTTTCACAACTCCATCTGCGAGCTTCAATCCCCTCACCCGCACTTCAGTGCTTAAATAACCTGAAGCTTGGATTCTATCCCTTTCCAGCATTTTCTAGCTATGTTATCAGCACATGTCTCTTGGCTGCTCTGCCATTCCCTGGCCATTGTTTTCATTCCATCTTTTTACTGTGGTCTCGTTCTCAAGGTTGAGACAGAATCTCCTACACAACCTGTTTCTTACACATGCAGCTGCGAATAAGTTTATCTATGGAATGTTTAAAAAAAACAAGCTTGAAAGCGAACATCGTGAACTTTTCCACTTTGTTCGGGTTTCAGCAGGCATCACGCTCATCTACGCTGTTCAAGCTAATTAACCCTTCGCGTCACAATGTCTTCCGCACCTTTCCCTATACCGATCACCTCCCAAGCACAAATTAAGCTGGAACTTGGTTATTTAAACCAATGTATAGATAGGAAAGCCAGTTACATTAAAGCCTGGAAGCACTTACAGCTAGCAAAGGACAATCAGCTCTGCCGAGCACTTTGGAAGGAGATTAGTTCAAACTCTAAAGCTAAATCTCAACAGTACGTAGACCAAGCAATAAAAGACTTGGAAGTAGTGGAATTATGGGACTCAAATCTTTCCTACCTTGCTTTAAAAAAAATCCTAAACCGAGTAACAAGAAAAAGATCAGTGATCATGGACAAGAGTTTATTGGCCTCCAGATCACATTCCTGGATGATAATAAACTAATATAAACTCCTGAAATGTTAGCCTTACTTGAAAGCTGGGTGGACAAAGTCAGACAAGGATCATTTAATCAAATACCGATTTGGCATCATTCCCGGTGGTGCCCATCTAGTACTGTGGGAACACCCCGCAACAATCCCTCAGTGCAGGCTGTGCGGCCGGGAAGATATAATCCATTTGATCTGTATTTGTTATAGCCTACGAAATGAATGCAAATCCTTATTGAAGGCAGTATTCAATCAGAGGGGGATACAGACTTGCCTGTTTTAAACCCTCTGAGGTTGCTTTGAATGCCAAATTTACCGAGTTTTTACGTTTAATATCCCAAAATTTTAAAATAGGATCTTAAATAGCACAAATATATTATTTTTAGGCCCAGTTAAGTAAGATAGTAAAAATATATTCCTCATTGTTTTTTAGAGCCAAACCCATATGGGTATGGGTAATTTGCACTAACCTTGGAATCTGAGGCATTTATTAGAAAAATTCATAAATAATATTTTATTTATATGTATATATTAGATTTCATAGTTATTATTCCGGATTGTATATTGTATGTAATGAGATTTATTGGTTTTTATTAACTATGCATTGAATAAATAAACTTGAACTTGAACTTGAAACCAATGATATCCATCACTGTTCCAGCAGCTAAGAATGCAAAATCTGAAATGTGTGTACCTTCAAACTGCTTCTTCATTCTGAATATCTGAATGTTCCGTAACCTGTACCGATATAATTCACTCTTGATTTTCAATTTCATTTTTGTTGTAACTGAAAGTGCATATTAATCCTTACATGCCTAATAAATTTCATAGCAGAATTTTGTTTTAAAAAACGCAAAAACGAATGACTCCCCCACACCAGAGGATTTGTCTCTTATAGTGTGGGGATCATTATTTTTTCTTTACTGTTCTTCTTCACCAGGTAAAACGAACAGTAAAAAAAAATACAAAACACCATCCACTCTAAATTGGATGAGCGGTGTTATATAGTCCATCGGGCTGTCGGGAGAGTATGTCAGTGATGGAGCCAAAGTAGGCTCCATGGCTGATTTGGTGGAGTGGGTACTCAGCCAAACTTTAAATCAGGCCTACAATGTATGTATTTGATAATACTACTAAAGTGGTTCTTGAGGGTGTCCAAAAATGTACGGTCCAGAGCAGTCATCAAAGAATTTAATAGGCAGCACAAGTCAAAACGTCATGGGACTCTCAATGCGGAAATTTTGTACCCAGATTTACAGATTTCACAAGGATCAGTTGTTTCCATGGCTGTGTAATTACAACACTATTCCCAGATTTCCCCCTGTGGAATGTGGAATTGCCTTGGACATGGATGTTTCCACATGATGGGCCATATTTGCAAAGGAATTTTGCAATTCACAAATTCACAAGTGTGTGATTGCATGATATTTTTTCTAATTTATTTACCCTGTTTTGCAATTTGGAAACTTTTTTATGAATCGCTAAATGAAGTGTTAGACTACCGACAGTAATTTGAAAGGGACATGCTTTGCACGTTCTTTCCAAATTGAGCCTGTAAGGTATGCATCATTGGTTGCAACTGGAATTCCGGATGGAAACTTCTGATTGGTTGCTGACTGAGGTAGTAACTGAATTGTAAAGGCATAGTAGTCTAGGCGACTACTGCTAACTCTCACTGAACTTTTTTTTTAATGGATTTTCTTTTCTTTTGTAAAACTAGCCCAGTTTCCTTTAGGGAAAATTGGGCTCATTTATTTAAAAAACCCACCAACTCTGTGTTTTTAGCCAATCACAGGGCATACTTATTTTGCAAACCACACTACTACAACATGGATCTGTTCACAAAATCAGATTGGATTTGCAAAACGTTGGTGCAGAATTTCAAATATTTTTTGTGGGGCTAATCTTAGTACGTCTGGTCCCTATTTCGCCATCGTTGTTCCGACGTATGTTTGTGGGTGGTGCCATTAAAAGATAATAAATGCCCCGTTGATGGCGGGAGACGCAGCTGGCTAGAAAGAGGAAAAAACAAATAATGACCAGGGCCAATATTTCCTCACATTTTCACGTCTTGTACTATTCTAATATCCTAGAAAGGGAAAAAGACAAAAAAGCTCAAGCATAATACTGCTGCTGTAGTGTGCTGCGACAAACCAGTTTGGCACCCTCCAGACTCAAATGTGCTTGTGAGTCCCAGTAGCCTAGGGTTAGGATAGCGCCTAATGTATTCGCTTCTGAGGCTGACAATCATTGCCAGCTTCAGGACACAGCGCTAAGGTGGGTGAATGCAGTTTGCTATAGATGCCTTTAACGCATTGATGTTTCAGACTTCCTAATATTACTATTCGATAATAAAAACGTCAAGGTAACACTGATGATTAATGTACCTGCTGGAGAGATCAGAGTTTTGTTTAGTGGCAATTTTGGCTCATTTCCCATGGTTTAGGACAGTGGTTCCAAACCTGTGGTCCGGGGACCCCTGGGGGTCCGCAAAGCCTTCTCAGGGGGTCCGCGACTGCTTAGAAAATGAAAAAATATTAACAAATAATGACAAATTAGGTCCCAAGCTTCCAGTAATGACTCAGTGGGGGTCCCCGGATTCCAATGATGATTCAGTAGGTGTCCGTGGGTTCCAATAATGATAAAGTGGGGGTCCACAGAAGTCAAAAGTTTGCGAACCACTGGTTTAGAGGGTTAATGTGCCTCCCGCAAAGCACAACATGTACCATGCAGATCACAGAACTGTATTTTATCTATTTTATGTAGATAGCTCAGTGACTTACTGTTTTTCTCACAGCAATCCAGTTCTTACTTGCAGCTCACAAGTTACAATCCTTATATAGCAAAGTGAGATACTATCAAACAGCTGCACGTAAACTGCAAGGCATTGCTTTATTCCGCAGTCTTTAGTTAGCCTAAAGTTGCTAAAAAGAAGTTAGCTTGGATAGTATGGCATTCTTATCAGTAAATGCATTTTAAAAGAGCACAATTAATTGACAGTAGAGCTTCTTAGTCCTTTGGACACACAGTTAAAACACGCAATTGAGAATGTTTGTCAAAAGACCAGATTGGGCTTTAATTCCTAAATGTCTAGTGTATTGGTTTGTGCCTGTATGCATTAGCTCCCTTAACGCACTTACACAGCTCTTGCTCTAAGCTTCACTGGCTGGTCTTTAGCCTACAGCAGATACATATGTGCACAAGTATCTTATGTTATCTGAAGTCACAAGATCATTTGTCTGCCAAGACTCACATTAATCAACAACAAGCATTCAGATGCCATTTCTACCAGTCAGAAGAAACACTGGGCAGTTTATCTGTGTTTGTGTGTTGAGAAACTCCACTAAAGCTCTGAGTGTCTAAAAACAGTGTCTGAGCTCAGTGATCCACGTTTGATCACATTTGTGGTCGGCCTCATAAAAATAAACAAATCTTGTACTCCACACCTTTCTTGAGCCCAAACGAGCTGAGCTTTCGTGGAAGTGGATGTGGCCTCACAGATACAGCTGCCGACCTTGTATCATGGAGAAGCAGGTTGAGATCCTGGCCTCCGATCACCACCCGGCAAACCACACAGCACTGCTGCAGTGTCTTTTGTCTTGTGAAGAGCTGGTATGCAGAATCCACATTTTATTTAGGAATTTTACACAGAATAATTCTTGCTCAAGGACATAAGATATGTCCTTTTGCAAGGTTTGTGCTATGTAAAAATGCCCAAATTCTCCCTAAGTTAATAAAATGTGCTTCAAAATGCACAATTTGCCACCGTTTTTCTTAAAACTTTGTTCAGGGCACCACTTATGTTGGTCGAGCTTGCACCCTTTGCTAATTATGTACAACTAATCCTCAACTTTTACACCCCACCACTTCAAATGTCACCAGCTGCCACTGATCCGTGGTTTGGACCAACTCAGTACCATGAACATGATTCCAGCTGATATGCTGCAAGAAGGTTTTGGAATTTTGAACCGATGTCTGTGTCCTGTCTCACACAAGTTACATTATAAAGGCAAGCAACGATATCCTATGCCAGCATCATCAGTCATCAATCCATACATCCAATGCTGGACAGTGGCGTCTAGTTTATTTTGTTTCCACAGGTTGGGACTGTTGTCCTTTTGTTTGGGTTTTGGGAGGAATGTAGTGTCCTGCTGGACACATAACAATGCAGCTACTCACTCAATCAGTACTCAAAGCACTTCATTGGCTGCCCATGTGCACTTGGGCTCCAGTCTGCCATTTCTTTTCACATTAAACTTTATATTCTCTGTACTGGTTTCAGGACCCTGCATCTTACAGGACCGTCATTTCTCCCCACGGGGTTCTTCTTCTACGCTCCCCTTTACTGTCTCCTTTCCTGGTAGAACTCTTGTTTATCTGTGATGATCCACATACAGCAACATATTATGACTCAGTTTGAAAAGAGAACAGGTGGTGCAGCCTTTACAGCAGTAAAATTATACAACCCTTGGCCAGTTTTCAGCTACTGCTCTGATAATCACCATGCCTTCAGCAATATCGTTAAAGCGTCCTCGTTTAATCTAGAGCAAGCCCGGTCTGTGCTGCTCCCACCGTATATCATGCTATTGTGTTTGATCTCAGCGGTCTCTTTGGTGACAGCAGTCCATTATGTAAAACATTACAAGATAACATAATATTACAAGGAAGTTTAGTCTGTTAATTTTACTGGCTTGTTTTACACTGGGATGTGATTAGTTTACTATAACCTCATTATTTTAATTCTCCTTCCTTGGCCCATTCTTTACATTATGAGGTCTAGTGCAGCCTCTACCCAGAACACGTCTATGGCACCTACCAAAACAACATGATCTAGCCGACACCTTCCAAGCGTACTACATAGTAAGGTTGATGCAACTTCATTTTGATCTCCTTCCATCTTTGGACTTTTTGTCGAAATGAGTGGAAAAACTACCCTTGCAGGAATGTCGGCTTTGCAATAAGCAACTGGAAACTTCGGCTGATAAATTTTGCACCTGCGCTACTCTACTCAATGATCGCAGACTGTGGTTACACCGCGCCTTCAACCAGTTCGGTGTTCACTCTTGCCGCCATGCTGGCATCTTCTGTCTCCAAGGAGGACAGCCCAGGGGGTGAACGGACTAATTCAATTCATTAACTACACTCACAGGTTGTTACTCTGATCATCTGAGTACTCAATACCTCCACCTGTCATGTGACTTTGGGGAAAACTGAGAGTCTCACTCAGCCTCAGTATGGGCGTTTTTACCTCCTATCTTCCATCTGAGAACAGCACTGTCACTTTTTTGTGGACTAAATCAAATCAGCAAAGTCCATCTCGACCTGATACTCCTCCACTGAACTTTTCTCATAAATCATCTCCTATGCGGGTAAAGCAATTTACTGCTCCTTTGCACCCAGTATTATACTTGAATAGTAAATGTGATCATCCCTGATAATTTTATTTATTTTCCTACACAGAATGGTTTTAATTAAAATTAACCGAAATCATTTTTGAAAGCACCTTCCAAAGCAGCCCAACAGGTTCTGATGGAAGGCAAGCACACAGCAGGGAGGGGGAAGGGTCATACGGGCTGCAATGAGGAAGCAGACGCAGTGATGAGATCACTGGTAAGTAATCAAAGCATTACTGCCTCTTTCCTTCCTCATTCCAGTCCTTGCATCATGAGAATGTACCAAAGCAGGCTTAACCAGAATTGATCATTAGCCAAGGTAGCCAGCCAGAAAGGGCAAAGTCCAGACACAGTGCAGGGAACACTAAATCCATAAAGTCAGCAAAGGCCCAAGTGCCAGTTCTAAAGCAAGACAACAGGTTACAGGAGCCCAAAAGGTAAAAGGCACACATGTGCAAAGAACAGGCCCCCGAAAGTGGGAATACCCGAAATAGCCGACCCCCCATGAGGCAAGAGAAGAGCCAAGAAAGCCAAAAGTAGCTGCCAGCCAGAGCAAGCCAGCAGGGACGAAAACACAGCAGCAAGTAAACTCTCAGCAGAACAGGCTCACCAAGCTGAAGCAAAAACAAACGTATAGCTAATCTCAACCGCCAAGTGGGAGTCAGGAACAGGAACACCAAGAGGAAAGGTTTGGACCTGATACAGGGACCCAGGCCTCCAAAAAAAACAGCAACCTTGGGGAGCATAAGAGGGGAGGCTGTAAAGAAGCACCTTGCCACACCCAAAATGGGGACACAAATGCACACAGGGCGCAATCAAATGCAAAATAAAGGGCAAGGTTAGATGCAAAGAAAACAGTCACCAACAAGGCAGCAAGACAGTGACTAGCCATCGAAAGTCCCCGCCCATTGAATCAGGCACAGCAGGCGAAAAACCCCAACAAGACCTCATGTGAATTAAACCCTATACAAAGGTCATGACGTAGCAAGCTACAGAAGAGTGCAAGCCCAGCACGTGACAGACATGCACTTCATGCACCGAGGCACACCTCCCAAGTACAACAGAACAGACAATTACCTGGGAACCTGAAACAAGAAACCAAATAGCCTAAACCATTAGCAGATTTGACCCTTGCTATGTGCTCTATCAGAAGTATTACGTGTGAGACAAAACATCATATCAAATAAGGTAAAGGGTACGGGAGTCTACTGCCCAAACAAAAGGCACAAAGTAGTAGGCAAAGCATACCCAGACTAGACAAAAGCTCAAAGTTTACCATGGAGTACAGGAGGAGTCAACCACCATAACTCATTCTAATACAGAAGGGGTGAAGACAAAAGACCCGACAATAAAAGTCATGCCAATCAAACAAAACAGGCCCAAAGCACTCTATGCTCCCAATATCCAAGCCCAGTAAGTAGTCAGGACCACAGAACCGCAAAGGAGCGACCATGCAGAGAAAGCCAGCAAAGACCAAACAAACAAGGATCTCATAGTAAGAATGGCAGAGAAGCACAAACGTCACCAACCCCACATTTGCAGCTCACTCATGGGCTCAACCTATTCATAGTAGGAAAGCAGAGGGAACTGTTCAACACCAAACACTATCCATAGAAAAATGGGAAGGGAAGTCAGTGTGAGCAGGAAAGGAAGCAGACCCATGCACAAAAGGGGGCACACCCAGCAATATCAGCCTGGGGCCAAAGGAGGCAAAAGTTTAGATGCTAAGCACACACAGCTGATGCCCTACCTAACCAGCTGCAGCAAGGGCAATGGAGGCATAGGCTATGTCCCACAAACCCAAAGGCCCTGCAGAGTCCACAGTTGGAACATCATAATCAAAATAGGGCAGATAAAGCAAGAAATAGCAACACACAGCAATTCCAAAAAAACAGGTAAGAGGAACAGTAGACAGTCCACTGCAAACCCCTACACCAAAGTGGCCCAGAAGCCAGGGAAGGGAAAGCCCATATGACAAGCACTGGGTCACCCAGCAATGCACACAGAGTATGTAAGCCAAGTCTAAAAGGGCACACAGGACATCCCATGAGAAACCCAAAAATCCCATGAGAAACCAAGACACCCAAGAAAAAAAGGCTCACTATTGTTTATTATTGCATTTGTCAACAGTGTTCTCAAACAGAGTTAACCCAAAATCTGGCAGACGTCCAGAAGAGATCCAGTGAAGGGCAGGCCAAACATCACAACAGCACTTTACAGTCCAAACAAGCTTCACAGGTGGCCTGAGGCACACAATAGCTAAACAAGAAACAAATAGACAGGGAAATGCAAACATCCCAAAAGCTCTACATGGAGCAC
Source organism: Pleurodeles waltl (assembly GCF_031143425.1). Classification (NCBI taxonomy): domain Eukaryota; kingdom Metazoa; phylum Chordata; class Amphibia; order Caudata; family Salamandridae; genus Pleurodeles; species Pleurodeles waltl. The sequence goes on from NC_090440.1 coordinate 1,897,270,225, forward strand.
AGTGTAAAGCTCAGCCTGCACCAGAGGAAAAGAAAATGAAGACAGGCAGGTACCTGTCCAACAGCAAAAGGGTGTCCAGTGCCACACACTGAGCAGGTACGCCCTGCCCTAAGCTTAGCAGGGAGCACACAAAGGGGATGGATCCACATCCATTGACCAAGGCCCACAACATCAAGGCAAGCATCCAAAACCCCATCCCAATGAAAGTAGAGAGCCAAGGAAGGGCAGATTAAACTTTGAAACAAGCATGACACTGCCCAAGCGCGTTCAGCAGGGAGTTGTGGTGCACACATTGCAAACAGAACCCAGGTCACTAGCCCAGCGGGCACCCAGGAAGCCAGTAAACGAATGAACACTGTACACAGCAGAAGGAAACTGCTACCAACACGAAGAAATGGTTCACATAGGGCCTACATGCACACATTTTCAGTCCGTGACAGGAAGCATAAGGCAAGTGTCCCCCAGACAAGGGAGAATAAATAGGTTTCAGGGTAGAGGTGGTCTTGTATCGTTTATTGTCACACACAGAGGGGGAAGATTTATTTTTTCTTTTAGGTAAGCAACTGGATGCCTTTCTCCAGGGTGTGAACACACGTCACGGATTGACATACATTTCACTACGGTTACCAAACATGCTTTTCTATACATGAAAGGGAACTGAACTTTGCCCGTAATAACCCAATTTGGGGTACTGTAAGAAAAAGGCTGGACAGAAGCAGATTACATCATCAAAGGGAAAGAGAGCAGGTGTGTTCTGCAGGTGCACATCAGGCTCCTTTTAAGGCCTCATTTATACGTTCCATTATGAAACAGTGTTGTACATAAGGTAAGTTAGTTGTTAGTTAGTTAGTGAGTTGGTTGCTGCTTTTTGAGGTTTGTCAGCCTGGTGTTGGGTTGGAGGGTGGTGCTGCTGCAAGAGATTAGGTATTGCGAGCTGCAACTACAACCATGTTAGTGTAATTTTTATGCTGGATGACCTGAGGTCAAAAGCACCTATTTTTCTAGTGTATATTTCGTGCTCAGATTATCTAAGTGTGTGTTTTCATACTGAATGTATTCCCTGTCGCTGAAGGCTAAATTATGATTGTAAATTGTTGACACAAAGTTCTGAGTGTGTTGGGACCAGGGGTGGCTTTTCGAGCTTCCAGTCACAACCCAAGGCACGTAGGGATTGTGGTGTGCCATGGGTTATCATTATGTGTCAATGTCTATGGATTCCCTTGTTGAGTGGTTACTGATGCTGTGTTGAGCGTCAGTGCATGTGTGTCTACCTAAGGTCTGGCAGTGAGAGGTCCTACTGGGGTCGAGCTAGTGGACTGGTGCTGCCAGCTACTCCAATCTAGTACCACCAATGTGCCTGTGTAAGGTACAATTATTTTTGCATCCCGCATGACAGACAGCACAGACCAGGCAACTAGTAACTGTGAAGACTTCTTCACCGATCGTTGTGGGTAACAAGATAGATCCTGATTTCTCACTGACAGCATACGCCTGTTAAAGAGAAGATTAAGGGCCATATGTACAAACACATTTTCCCATTGACACAGAATGGGAAAAACCCTTTGCTACATCTGGCCCTAAATGTGTTCAGCAAACAATGCCCTTTAGCAACACATAACGAACCCCTGATCATTCCTGGGGTTGAAAATACTATTCAAAAAATTAAAGAAAAGTGAAAGCTGAGGTCAAACTTCTAAATGCATCTCTACCTCAATGGGGATACAAATGTTAAATAAGGTAGACGATGCTCTTTACAATAGTGATCTGTTGCATGTGTATAGCTTTGTGTTACTACCTGTTAGGGTTTGTTAGGATTTGGCTAGACCAACTTGTGTTTTTGGGGTCTGGATAATTGCTGTTTGGGTCAAAGGTAGCACCAACTCGACTAGGACGTGAAGTTTAGCCAATTCTGGAGAAAGCTTAAAAGATCACAGGTTTGGTCTGGCTTAAGCAAACGATGCAGCCTTAAAGCTTTCCAAATTATGAGTCCTCATATAGTCCACCAGCATCAATTACTGGAGGATATGTGCCTTATTTAGTGATGTATTTATTTAAGAGTGGTATAAAGCACCAATTTTGTTGTATGATAACTTTGGGCCATAGGTTATGCAGCACATGTGTTTTCGTTTTATATCATGTATTTCGTGTGTGCCTTGAAAGTGTTCTTTACAGGCACAAAGGCATATCAACCTCAACTTTCAAATTCTCTTCAAAGACTCAAAAAAGTAGAGAGGATTCCAACTGGCAAACAGTTGGGAGGAATAGACCTTGTGGTCAGTGTTCAGCCTACAGCTTCACCATCGACCACCTGAGAGTGCCACCAGAACAGCTACTTATCTTCCTTTAAAAGGTTGACATGCCGCAAGTTGAAACAGCACATACTAGGGTCTGACTTGGTAGGTGTCTGTTGATCATGATCCGTATGCTGATTGATCCACTTGTGGTAAGATGGACAATTGATGAGTTCCACGAGCCGTAAAAGTTCACAACTTCCCTAAAAGAAAACATTATAAAAATATAAATGCATAAAGCTTACGGAATCTTTATTCAACAACAGACTTCGATTATATGTCAGCTGCCATATTGTACCGTTTTATGCTGCACAGCACGTGAAACTACCATCTGTTTATGATACTACATGAAAATAAATTAACAATGAATTACTCTATTGCTTTTGGGTATAACTTCAAAATAGTTCAAGACAATTTAATTATTAAGGTGCATGACTCTATCCATCTTTCACAAATCTCTTTTATTGGTTTGATTTTTCAAATATGAGTGGATCTATTTTTGGACATTTATTAAGTATTTGGTTTAGTGTGATGTGCACTCATTTCAACATGACAACGATATAGCCGAGTTTTCTGGGCTCTGCATACCTTATAAGGCGCTGTTTTTATAAGATTCTACCTTCTTTCTATTACACAACACTCTTGCTAAGTCTCCATCTTGACTAGATCTCCTAATTTCTTGTTGCATTTTTTCACCCTTTTCGGGAACTTCACATTAACCATTTAACTTTTGTGTGGTGTGGTACTGTGTCCAGAGTAAGTCCTTAAAAGTGCTCAGCATTCGAAACTGACTATTTGTATGTCTTTATCTGTTGCTTTGCTCTTTATTAACTCCCTATATCTATGTCTGGTCCTAGCAAACTGTTGCAAGGCCTACGATTGGATACAGCTGACTTTTTTTAGTTCCTAAATTCCATAGGCCTGAGACAGGTGTCGTCCCTGTCCTTCCTCTTAACCTACCAACCACAGGTATCATGTACTTGGATTGTGCATGAAACTGGTATTGTTTTTGTTTGGTGTTTTTGGCCATTCTATGCTACAAGTCCATTTATTTAACTCGGTCCCTCCCTTGCACCCTCGGAGAGTGAAATAGGGGTGGAGCAAGAGAGCCTCTTTCAGAGGCTGAGGATTTTAGGGATGGAAAGTTCACATGAATGAAAGCAAAGATATATTTATAAGGGATGGAGAAAATCCGTTTTATAATGAAACTAAACTTAGTTTTTTATGTTTTTTGACCAGAAAAGTGTAACTTATCTGGCCTAAATCTCTAAACAAACCAGATTTTTATCAACTTCTCCAGTCTTCTGGAAATTGCAAAAGTACAATTGCTTTAAAACTCGAGTTGTAAATTGTATTTTCTGAAGCAGGGTTGGGCCAGAAAAAGTGCATCATTCAAACATACTATCATAGAAATGTCCCTTGACCTCTGCATCATTGCCACAGATTTGTCAACAAACATAAGGAACAAACATAAGGAGGAGTGACCAAAAGGAAGGTAAGATAATGTGGTTGAGAGCAAAAAGTAGAGAGCATTAGGTGAGTACATTTTAGATCTGTCATGAACTTAATCAGATAATATGAAAACGCCCTGAGAAAGTGGATACCCTCAATCCCAAAATGTTTATAAAATCCACTTGGAGTAGTACATTTGTCACTCATGGGAAACTCTTGGCCTCCTTGCTATCAGATGAGGATTGCTGAAATTACACAGCAAGTGTGTTGAGTCCATTCTGAAAGCTAATCTGGAGACAAGTCTCTAACCTTTTAATCACCTAACAGTTGGCACCCCTTCAAAGGAAAACTAGGGTCCAATATAAAAAAACAGGGATGAAAACTGTGACATGCATGCCTGCATAATATAAATCATTAATGAGCCAGGCATTATTTATTTCCAGCTGAGAAACAAACATCTGAATCGTCCACCCACATTTTGGGGAAGAACTTATAACGTAAACTTGTCTTGGAATTGGGATGGGAGTTGCCCTGTCCTCTATGGCACAGTCTCTCCAAGAATTGTTTCTCAGTGGGCTAAAGAGAATTACATGGAAACCACTGCTGTTGGCTTCTGAGGAATAGGCTGCTATTGAAAGATAATTAGTAGGGCGGTAGGAGCCTTGGAAAGGCAGCCTGGTGAGGACGCTCAACCTCCTCCACCCATGTAGAAAACATTTAATTAATTCACCAAAGCAGTCAATATGTAAGCCTAATGGATGCTCTATCTCCAAAATCTGTTGCCAAATTAAAAAAGCCACGCTTTGTATCTAATTCCTTAGATACCAGCTCTCATGTTCTCTGTTCTCTCTTTAGGGAGGATTGTGTCATTGCTGGACAGGGTAAGAGATCTTTGAAACCCCATATCCCATGAGTACCAGATATTTAATTAGAGATGTAATGACCTTCCTAACCTTCTTTAGGTACTTACTTTTTTTAGCCAAAATGATATGGCAGGGGTGATTATCTTGAATCTCTTCAAACTCAGACAGCACGGAAGGCTTTTAGCACTTTGATCGTTATTTGTTAAAACCGCTGGCTGAAACCAATAGCAATTAGGCCCAAAATTCCAATCTCCCCAACGTGGTCAGATGAATATCCTGGTACTTGAGGTCAAACACTGCTAACAGATCCAAAAGAACCTAGAATGTGACACCGTTTACATTAGCCCCCTGCGGCAAATCATCCAAATCGAACACGAGAACATTATCATTACTCTGTGAGGATTGCAAACCCATCTGAAAGTCATTGATGACATCACCTATATCCCAAAATAACCAGACAAGGATCAAAAGAGATGCTGATTTCCACTCCAAAAACTACAATTGATCTAATTTGACAATTGAGACCAGTTGCATCCATGCGTTGAAAGGGGAGAGGAGCTGGAAAAAGGTTGAATTGAAAATGAAGATTGAGTACATTGGACCTTACTGTCAAAGTCTAGTAAGAACCATGATTGAGCTGTTGTGATGTCAAACGATTCAGGCATAAGACAATCAACTCAAAGCAGACTTAAAGCTAAGGCAGACATTAATCCGGCAACTATTCGTTATAAAGTGGGTGGCGCTCAATAAAACAACTTTTATGGAGTAAGAAACTAATAGATAATTGTGCAACCACAATTCTTCTACTATAGAATGAGCCATGTTTAATTTTGTTACGGTAATAAGCTCCTTCAGAAACCAAGGTGCCTGATCCCACATGTGAGTCAGTGACTCAGGCTTGCTTGAGAATGTTGTGGGGAGGAGGTGTTCTGCCCCTAAAGGTCAGCTTTCAGTAACAGTCCCCTGCGTGGTGAACACACTCCCAGAAACTACCATTCTTCTCACTGGAGCCATTGGGCCAGAAGGCCAAGGAGCAGTGTGACAGAGACACACAGAGCACAGTCTCGGATGCTGGCATCAGGCTACTCCAATTTGCCTTTCGGGAATCCCCCTGAACGATTCAGGCATAAGACAATCAACTCAAAGCAGACTTAAAGCTAAGGCAGACATTAATCCGGCAACTATTCGTTATAAAGTGGGTGGCGCTCAATAAAACAACTTTTATGGAGTAAGAAACTAATAGATAATTGTGCAACCACAATTCTTCTACTATAGAATGAGCCATGTTTAATTTTGTTACGGTAATAAGCTCCTTCAGAAACCAAGGTGCCTGATCCCACATGTGAGTCAGTGACTCAGGCTTGCTTGAGAATGTTGTGGGGAGGAGGTGTTCTGCCCCTAAAGGTCAGCTTTCAGTAACAGTCCCCTGCGTGGTGAACACACACCCAGAAACTACCATTCTTCTCACTGGAGCCATTGGGCCAGAAGGCCAAGGAGCAGTGTGACAGAGACACACAGAGCACAGTCTCGGATGCTGGCATCAGGCTACTCCAATTTGCCTTTCGGGAATCCCCCTGAATTCTCTCAAAGGCTATCCTTGGAGTGCAAAACCCAAGTTGAGTTCACTTTGTGAAAAGCCTTTATCCTGGAGCTTATAACATTTTGGCATATGTGCTGAAGAAAAAAGTGCTGCTTCATTTTGGTGCATACCATGCATATGCAAATAAGAAACACCCCTCTACCAAAAAACGACATTCACAAGCCCACAAGAGAGCATTATCACATTGCACAGGATGATGTGCGCCTGTCCTTTACCACTGAAGGTCTGAATAATATGAGCATCTACCTAGACGCATAACTTTCCATGGAACATCAAGTCTCTAAGGCAGCAAATATGTTTATGGCAGCTCAAACGAGAAAAATGGCAGCTCATATTAACGCTGGTCTTCATATTCCAGTAGTCCAGGCCTTAGTTCTGTGCTGCCTTTAATATGACAATGCCTGCTATCTGGGCCTCACCGAAATGCTTTCAAGTTACATCTTTAACTGGTTCAGAATGTGGCTGTTCAGTTTATGTCAGGCATCTCTCCCTGGGAGCACATGACACCTATTCTTGAGCACCTTCATTGGTTACTGATAATGAAGACGTTTCTGTTTAAGGCTTTGGCAATTGCACATCGGACAATTCATTGTGCTGCTTTCCAGTTTATAGCCTCAAAAATCCGTCTTCATCATTCTGGCTGTCACCAAAACCCAGACAGTAACTTTCAGCAACTTTCGGCAACAGCGCATTTTTGGCGGCTACGAGGGAATGGAATAAAAATTGAGTCAGCTACGCATAATCGGCTGTATTTGCAAGTAAACTGCAATGACACCTTTATTGATGACTGGAAGACCCGGCCTTCAGTTGACCTCCAACAAACCAGGCAGGCTTCAGCTGACCCTCAACACACAGATCTTACCTTAGAAACAAATGTAATGCTGGCTGTCTTGCTGCTGTCCCATATGATCACTTGTCCATGGTGGAACTCTTCGGTTTTGCATCTCCCAACTACGTTTTCAATCAACTTGTCCGACCAGGTTGCGAAGAGATCAAGAGACCTGAGAAGAAAACATGTGGATAGGAAGGTCAAGCAATTGCTTTTCTTCAAAATGTGAAAGGCGCTGATTCACATGTTTGACAGTCACAAACCCTACTAGGGTGCAGAGAAGATCAAATCTAAATTTGAAAAGATGGTCCATTATAAACCATATCAACCACCTTGGACATCATTCCTGGCTTAATTAGCCTACGTTGGTCTTCCCTAGTGTCTCAGTAGATTGGTGTGGTACTCCTTGAGTAAAATATACCTTTTGCTTGTTACAACCAAACGAGAGGTATATTTTACCCTCTCTGAAACCCTTCTCATACAGGAGACATGGAGGCAAATGAGAGAATAATTGTCAGGTCGGAAGATGTATGATTTGAGTGAAAGTGTCAATGGGCCAGCTATGTATAGATAACAACACACAAATGAGACCTGGAGATTGTAAAAACTACAATAGCTGTTGCAGGTCCCCATGCAGACTCATTGGGTAGAAATATCTGCTGCAAGGAGTATTGGCTATCCTGGAATCTAGTGTTTGACCCCCTAAGTGTAACCTGACATATTTTAGGGTTATCCCTGTTTTCGTATTTAAGTGTTCTTTGACGTGTAACCTTACTTTTGTTCGGTTAATGTCTGTTTTTTAACCTAGCATTTGATTTTTGGTGCATGACCAGAGTTTCTTCTGAAGCCTTCCTATTTTCAAATGTTGGATTTTAACCTGAGAATCCAAGTTGACCCTCCTGATGATTTTTCCCAATGGTTAGAATTTAGGCTTCTATTTTAAAGTATTGTCTGCTATATGTGAGGACATCATTTGAAGTTTACCTTCCTACTAAGAACTCTAGCTTTGAATGTTGCAGCAGTGGCATCTTGGACATTTCCATTCAGTTTACATACAAGTATTTATTCACCAAAGGAGGGGATGATGGAAGATGTCTGGTGTTAGTCTCAGGGTGCATTGTATTTTTTGTCTGACAATGATCCAGATTGTGAGACCTCACATATGGTATAGGGGCAGTCAGTCAGTAATGATCAGTTTCACACCGATGACCCAGGGCCTCAGGAACACATTCCAGTTTGATCACCAAGTTGCCCCTTTGTGCACTTGAGTCTCCAGACATAGCAAGTGGACTAGAAAAGGCTAACCTCAACTCGCTCAAAAGAACCTACAAAATGCACCTCCCACCCAAACAGCTCTACAAGTTGTAATAGCTGGTTCATACGTTTTAACTGGCTCAAAGAGTTTTACTATCTGCAGTCAATAGGACTATGTATCCTATTATATATGATATGGCTGCCCCCTACCCTAGCATTTTGTCTGTGTGGCTGAGTTTCTAATAAGGAGTTCCAATGCCTACTATCTGAATTGCCCCCCGCCAATTCCAAAAGTAAAAAAGGGTGCCATCGATCAAGCCAAAGCCACAATGTCCAGTTAACCTAGTTATTTGAGTCCCGTTGGCAGTATTCACATGGAACACAGCTGCACTCGGTGCAGGGGGACTCTGTGCTAGAATGTAGATTTTCCTAGTAATTTATAAAAGAAAGTCTTAAGACACAGAGGGGAGTATTATGCTGTCTCTAATCTTGCCTTAATGAATAGCAGCTATCAAGAAACGTAAGAACTACACGTCCTATGAGGTCAAGAACAACAGGCTAATGGGAAAGAATAATATTTGTAGTACAATGTATCAATCAACACTAAGGAATAGTCTATTACATATAACTTGACAGCACGCAGCCCTCTTTTCTTGTGGGCGGAGTTAGGAGTAAGTAATGAACACAGGAAAAATGCATAATACAATAGAAATGGCTAAGATAAAAACACACACGTTTTGAACAGTCTATCCAGATAGATGCAGAATATGTGGAAGAAGTAGTGGAAAAGAGGGTATAGTTAGAAGCTGTTTCCTTTGTAGAAGCAGTGGATGTCACTGAAGACCAAAGGCTTCTTCTGAGGAAGTAGAGACAGAAGCAGATGCAAATGTTAGGGCGGGAAAAACACAGAATTATTACAGGCTTACAATAAAAGGTGTGAAAAATAACATAATTAGACCAATCGGCTGAGCTCAGAATGTCCTCTGGACGGGAATCCGCCCAGAAGGCTTTGGAAGCCACAGCTCCTCAGAAACAATGGGCTCCAAAGAAAGATGTATCAATACCAACTAGGGACATGACCCATTTGACCCAGCGGGGCAGGGTGAGGGAGGAAACCGGTTTATGAGATTTATGAAAGGTAATGAGGAGTTGGGAATTAGGGAACGTTCTGAGAAGGATAGTTTTGTGCTCATAAACTTTAAGACAATTTCCCACACATAACTTGGGTTGGTTGGGAAAATAGGGATAAAATCCAGAAGTCAAATTAGTTTTGGTACATTTCCTGACATTGAAGAGAATACCTGTGGGAGTCAAACGGCGAGATGAAATATCAAGAGCTTTTACGTCTGATAAGCGTTTGATCAAAATTAAGCACAATAACATTGTCAATTTGTCTGAAAGCATTTTTAGTAAAGAAGAAGCCTTTTCAGGCAAAGAAATAAACAATTGCAAAACCAGTTTAACATCCCACACTTTACCTTACTTTGGGACAGGTGGATTATGACATTTTACTTCTGATGTCTAAGAGGTTGCTCTCTGACTGGCTTTCTGTTGACATGTGGATGCTTCGTGGAGATTGCAGAACGTTAAAGATTTACTGTGCTATAAGTTTTGCCTACAGTAGCTTGAGATGCTAAGAAATTAGCTATGAAAATTTTATCTGTTGCAAATGGATTGAGAGATTTTCCCACGCACCAGCTAGACCAAAGAGACTAGGCTGACTTATAGGCTTTGGTAGTGCCTGGGGCTCAGGATTTGCTGATATATTCCACAGCTTCTGCCGAGATGCCTGGGTAATGTTGGAAGGGCCTGCTACTTTCTAGGCTGTTAGAAAAAGGGAGATGTTGAGAATCAAATTGTGGGCATGGCCCTCCAGATCTAGAAGGATATCATGGAATGAAGGTAGGAGAATGAGGAAATCTATTGCATGTTCTACCACACCTGTGATTCCCAGAAAAATATCATAATGACTTTTTGAGGACAGACTTGGGTTAAGACTCTGTTGATCATGAGGAAGGGAGGAAAGGTGTAATTAGTGACCTGGGAACAGTCCTGAAGAAAAGCATCTGTTGCTAATGCTGAAGGATCCAGATGCCAACTGAAGAAGTGGGGAAGATGAGCTTTCAGACTGGACACAGATTTATCTGAAAAGGACCCAATTATGATATAGCAAATCGAAGACATAAGGATGGAGTCTCCAATTGCTGTAATCATGAAGATAGCAAGAATGCCGTCTGCTACGGAATTGAGATTGCCTGGTAAGTATTCTGCACGAAAAGAAAGTTTGTGAAGAAGACAAAATTCCCAGAAATTCGCCAGTTCCACTAAGGGTTTTGATATGGTACAGCCTAGGTGATTTATGTATCTCACTGCTGAAAGATCAAAGAAATCAAGAAGAATGGAGCATTGAACCATTTTCTGCAAAGGGGCTAGCAAGCATCTCTAAACAGTTGATGTGCAATGAGGACTCTTGTGGCGACCATTTACCTCCAGCCAAGATTTGATCACACCGGGTGCCCCAACCTGTCAGGCTTGCACCAGATTCTAACACAAGATCTGAGGCCAAAGCAAAAAAATTCCTGCTGCTCTAGACATCTGGATGGTCTAGCCACCTTTGAAGTTCCAACCTGAACTCATGGCCTAGAAGGATGGAGTCTGAATTGGCACGTCCCCTGTGAAGATGTTGAATCTTTAATCTCAGGAGAACTCTGTAGTGAAGCGGGCCTGAAATCTGGCCTGAATCGATGAGGAAAGCAGAATGACAATCCTTGCAAAAAATCAGAGGGAGGTGGTAGAGTTGAAGGGTGTGGAGGATTTCATTTTTTTTTGTTTTCACTTTTGATTGGGGTAAGTGTGAGTTGCGTCTGTTGAAATTTTGAGAAAACCTAGAAATTCCGTCTGTTGGGCAGGGGTTATAATTGATTTCTCTTTGTTTGTAAGGAAACCCATCTCTCAGAGAAGAGAGCAAGTGATGTGAATGTGGGAATGAAGGGTTTGCAGGTTTTGACACATTAGGAGAATGTTGTCTAAACAGATGATCAATCTGATATCCTGTGACCTGAGGAATGAGACAACAGGTTTCATTAGTTTGTTAAAGAAACATGGTGCAGAGGAAAGTCCGAAAGGAAGGGAAAAAAAGTTATATGTTTTGCCCTGCCATTGAAACTGAAGAAATTTCCTGTGATTGTGGTGAATGGCGATGGTGAGATATGTATCCGGAATATACAAACGTACCATCCAATTGTTTTGAATTAATGTATCCTGGAGATGTAAAATAGTTTCCACTTTGAAATGGCAATAAATAACAAACTGATTGAAATGTTTTAGGTTTATCACCGGTCTTTTTTTTTTCTTTTGGACTAATAAAAGTGACCTTAAGAAACCTGAAGGGTGAGTTTATGAGGGTTGGAATGCATGTTTGTGTGAGAGAGTGTGAATTTCTTGGGAAATTAGAACAGACATTTCGGATGAGAATTTTAGAGGAGGTGGAAAAGTCTGAAGAGGTGTTTCATAAAGTTCTATGAAATAACCCTGAATGGTGTTTAATACCCAAGGGTCAGAAGTGATGGCCTGCCATGTGTGTAGAAAAAATCTTAAACGACCCCCTACAGGGGGTGTGGCCAGAAGGAAGACTTACTTGCTGGATGTGGAGTTCTGGTATTACTTTGGTTGCAGCTGCAGAAACCTGTTGATCATTGGGGTAGAATTGTGGTTGGAAGTCTTGATAACCTGAATTGAAGGAGCCTCTGTAACCTTGATTTCAGGGAATTTGGCAGGTAGAGGGACATCTGCCTCTACCGGCCCTGGCAAAAATACAATTGAAAAAAATGTTTTCAATTACGGCTGAGCCTTATCAAGTAAAGCAAAGGTGGTAACATATTTACTGAGTTACTTGATAAAGGAATTGCCAAACCGTAAACCATCTGCCTTGAAAGCAGAATCCATAGTAGCGAGATTTGCCAACTTGGGGGATAGTTTAAGTAATAAACCTTTGCAGTGTTTGTGTGTAAATGCAGGATTGGCATTTCCAAAAGACAAAAAGGCTCTTTGTGTCCACATGGATAACTCCTGAGCGTCCACGGATGTTTTATTCATCCTGGCCACTTGAGCTATATCAAATATGCATGATAATGGACCAACAATGTCCAGTATTTTTTCCTAACAATTAGACCATGCTTTATCGACACCTTTACAAGGGTCCTAGCGGAATTTGGAGGAGAAAGTTAACATATTGAGATCTATTGAAGGTGTGGAGGTGATCTTAAAAGGAAGAGAAGGTCTGGAGCATTCATTGTGTAATTTTGGTTTTGTTTGCTTATCCCCCACATGTTCTGAAGGGAGACATTCCATGATATTGGGGTGATGAATCAAGCTGGGATCAAACATGGGTTGACCTTCAGTATCTAGTATAGTTTTGGCATGAAAAGGATCATGAGAGGAGGGAGTTAATTTATTTTTCTTTGTTTGTGGGTCAGACCAAAAGTCGGACTCATCCCTCGCATCCGGGTCATTGTCGGTATCCAGGTCCCCCATTTCATCATCTATATCTTTGATAGTAGATATAATAATTTTTGGGTTACTGGTCTCTGAATGTTTATATTTATTTCTGTGTTTAGTGCCAGAAGTATTACCCTCTTAGATGGAGGCCCTGGAGGAACATTGTCCTCAACCCCATTTGAGGAATTCTCACCAGTCAATAGCACAGAAATATGTTTTGAAGTGGACATAAGAGATTGAGTTAATGGTTGGCCCACCGTGGCCTTGAGCTTTCTGCTTTCCCCCACAGACAGGGTAACGTTGGACAGGGACATCAAATTGAGAACAGTATTTTCAAAATATTTTGTTATTTTAGTCATGGAAGATGAAACAGCTTTAGCCACGGAGGATTGAATAAAATAATTTAAATTATTTTTAAACTCTTCCTCACTATAATAACTTTCTTCAAAACTGAAAGAATTGTCCAGTTCCACAATGATAGTAAAAAGAAGAAATACTGGCAGTAGTATAAAAAAGATAGAAAGAAAAAGATCATGACTTTTAGGGTTCATTTGTAGACTTGAGGCAAGTAGCCACCCAGAGGGAGGAGTCGCTTGTTGAGTAAGCTGCGGTAGAGGCAGGAGTGAGAGCATGGAGCCTCCCAGAGGGAACAGCTGCGTGTTAACTAAGTTCAGGACAGAGAGCAAGTCTGCACCCCAAATGTGTGTTGAAGAAACAACCTTGTCTGAACAACTGTCAGCAGGAAGGACAGAGCTGAGAGGTCAGGAAAAGATGAGGAGCGTTGGGGAGAAGTCAACATAGAAGCTGGGAACATTTGAGGAGAGGGGGAGGAAGTCATGCTGCATCACAGACAAGGGCGGGCACAACCACACAAGCGGGTAGGAAATACAGAGAACACGCTCAAGCGCATATATATGAGAGTAAAGGTCAGAACAATGATTTATTAAAGAAGAAACCAGGTAGCAAACAAGAAATAAGCAATAACAATATAATATATTAACAATATATTTAATTGTGAAATAGCTTCAGGGTACTTATCTTGACTGGGGCAACAAGAAAAGAGGGCTGGTAGCAGACAACCTAGGTATAATAGACTATTCCTTAGTGTTGGTTGGTGCATTGTACAATGAAATTCTTGTGTTTCCATTGGCCTGTTGTTCTTGGCCTCGTGGGATGTGTAGTTGTTAAGTTCCTTGACTGCTGCTATTCATTAAACGAAGATTAGAGACAGCAAAATATGAGCCTCTGGTCTTGCCATAAAATTTGACTCTCCTGTAACGATGCACCCTAGAGGTATTAGTCAGCAGTTCATATCTCCGAAATACCAAATCACCAGATTTCAGTAGTCCATATGTCAGGACAGTTCAGTGAAATGGGAGCCGATGACAGTGAGATGAGTTGATGAGAGTGGGATGCAGGGGTCTCAGTGCTAGTCCATACCAACATCGTTACCACAAGAACACGTCAATCACTTGAGCAGATCCAAACCCACGAAACTGACAAGACCAGCTACAGAGAAAGGACACTTTGTAGAGGGACACCTGAGGTCTCTCTGTGATATTCAAAAGTAGAACAATGCGTTGGGGGTCTACTAAAGGCAGATAGTTCCTCCCTCTCAGGATTTTACTTTTTCAGCCTAAGCATTTTCTCACCTTTCCAGGAGTTCTTGAAGGGTTACACTGGACCTCTTCGCTTCACAGCAGAATGACCTCTCTTATGTAGCCAGGTCCCTGAGCCAGACCGTCAGGAAACAGAGGTGCTGTCCTGTCTTTGGCCTCGGGGTCTTCCTTTCGCCTTTCCACCATTCTTTATGTTACCATAAAGAACAATCAAGAGATGGGGAACGGAGGTGATTATGAACATGGATACCATACTTCCGTCAGCAGATGTCAGGAAGGCGCCTCATATCTCACAGCTGTCTCTGTACACCAATGTACCTGAGGCTTCCAAATCTGATGTTTGGATAGCTTGTTTTTTAAAATATGCCCTTTGGACATGCCCCTAAGATGGTGGACGGGTGAGACAGAGCCCTGTGTCTCTCCGCCTACGGCCCCTGCAGCCTGCAGGCTCCCAGGGGCCAGTAGAAGCACAGCCCCGAAGAGGCGGAGAGGACTGGGAGCCTGCGGGCGACGGAGGGAGAATCTGACAGCCTAAGGCCACGTGGCTCCCAAAATGGCAGCGCCCACAGGAGCCCGGCCTTGAGATGGTGGCAAAGGCACAGAGGGGACCCCGCAGCTGAGGAGGGGATGCCCGGGCCCCATGGGGATAGAAGTGGAGCCTGCCCGTGGCATGCGTGGTGAGGATGAGGAGCCAGAGAAGTGCGCAGGGAGTGGCAGAGGGAGCTGGCGGGCAGTGAAGGGTGAGCCTACTGGCCTGCGACCCCGCAGCTCCCAAATTGATGGTGCCTGTGAAGCTCAGCTGTGAAATGGGGGCGGAGATGGAGGGGGGGCCCTGCTGCTGAGGAGGTAACGCCCGGGGCCCCGCAGAGACAAAAGTGGAGCCTGCCTGTGGAGAGCGGCACAGAGAGGCCTGGTGACGTCTTGGGAGACGATGAAGATCTCCCCCTCGCACTTTGGCACATGGACACAGCAGCACGTCGGTTGCGGATGAGCCCATTGGGGCCTAGACACTAAAGAAGGATCAGCGGGCACAAGAGTGTCATAAGGCCAAGAGTCTGTGCGATGAGGCTGCAGGAAAGAAAGGGCACCAGATCTGCGGCCTCACTGAGGCCTTCAGTGGTCAAGGGCACGCAGAGAACACGGTGGGGCTGGCCCAACCAAGGAGGTCCTTGAGGAGGTTGGGGAAGGCCTGAGCTGTGACGAGGGATCCCCCGAGGGTGAGAAGGCCAGAACCAGGTGTCGGAGAGGCAAAAAGGGGCCCCAACCAAGGTGAGAAGAAGACCTACCAACATTTCGCAGGAGGGCTTCTGGGGAAGGGAGGGGCGGCCCTCGGATCCACGGGGTCAGGTGGGACCCACAGATTCCCCCCCAAGAGAGACCTACAATAACTTAGGCAAGGCCGGGTTGCCGGACGGGCTCCATCGGAGTCCGAGTGAGATGGCAGAAGAGAGGGAGCTGCACCACATCGCCAGTCCAGAGGTGAGACGAAGTTGGAGGTCCCACGAGAGTGCAGGGAGGACCCAAAAGAGAAAGGGGGCCCCTCAAATACCTGGCAGTCGAAGAGGGGCGCAATGGCCACGGCACGCCCCAAAAAGGAAAGATCAGTCAAGGACATGTTGGCCAAGACTATGAAGGGCAATCCAGAGGGGGGTAACCCCACGCCTACTACGACCTGAAGAGAAGATGACGAAGAAGGTGAGGGCCCAAGCATGCGGTCCTTCCTCAAGGGGCTCTTTCAGTCTCATAAAAGAAGAACTACAGGTGGTAAAGTGGGATTTTTTCCAGGGACCTGAAGGAAGTAAGACACGAATTAGAAGCAGTTGGAAAGAGAGTGAACACGCTGGAGGAGCCAGAACACAACTGCGATGAGGAGATAGAACAACTTCAGCAAGAAGTCGTTCGCCTACAGGAGCAGCAAATCATGCTCCAAGCACGCACACACAGAGGACCTGGAGAACCGCTCTAGGCAGAATAACATCCGCATCAGGGGGGCCACAACTGGGGCAGAGGAGGATGACATCGCCCAGCACGTCGGCTCTCACCTTTGCCAGATTTTAGGGGAGGACATAGATAAGGAAGTAGGAATGGGCAGAGTTCACAGGGTGGGCCCACCGAGACAGGCCCATGTACCCCCAGCGGACATTTTGGTTTGTGTTCATGACTTCCCTCTTAAGGAGCGTATTCTTAGCCTAGCAAAGGAGCAACACCCACTGAAGTTTCGGGGCCACTCACTTCTCCTCTACCAGGACTTGGCAGCAATCACCCTACAGAAGAGGAGGGACTTTAGGCCAGTCACCTCATACCTCAGGGACAAAGGGGTTTCCTACTCCTGGGGTCATCCCTTCTGCCTGATCTTCTGCTGGGACGGCAAACTCCACCAACTGCACTGCAAGAAGCCTGTACTTTGCTGCAATTGTAGCTACCCTCATAGGATCACCTTCACTCATCGAGACCCGACCATGGGTGCCGGAAGCGCATCCGTGGCAGACTGTCCCACTGAGGAGCACCAAGCCAGACCCAGAGACAATAGCGTCAGAGCGAAGGGCAGTCCTGGTGACCCTCGCCAGGGACTAAGCGACGCCTGTTGGGGGTGAAATGAGGGGCCTGCAGACATCTATAAACAGACCAGGGGGGTGGTGGCTAAGGGAGATGGGGGGACACTCGATGGTGGAATGGTTACTGGGGTGCTTTTCTTCCAGACTATGGAACATCTTTCTGGACTACGCCGGATGTTCCGGCTCCCCCTGACGGGGCTGTTAAGATTGTTGTTTAAGGTTTTTTTTCAGGGGAAGGTGCCCTGAAGCGTACACCCAGGCATATGAAGCTCAATGGGGATGAAGTGGACCACAAATGCTTTAGCCACTCCAGGGGAGAGGGACACAGAGAAGGTGTAGACGTCTACGGGCACGTGACTCAGCGACTGCACAACCCCAAGCATATTCAAAGTAATAATACTCAATGTTAAAGGGCTGAATAACCCAACCAAGCATAGGGCCGTCCTTTCCTACCTGGACAATACCAGAGCGGACTTGTGTCTCTTGCAGGAGACCGAATTACATCCTGCAGAACACCATAGATTATGATCATGGGCCTTCCCAATACAACACTTCTCCTCACAAGAGAACAAGGTAGCGGGAATGACACTTTGTGACACGATCAATCCAGGGGAAGGTGGCAGACAAAGTGTCGGATATACAGGGCCGGATACTGGCCTTCTGGGTACACATAGGCGACTCTCTGGTTATCGTGGCCTCCATTTACGCACCTAATGAGAAACGCGAAGAGTTCATACGTTGAGCACCGGGTGAGGTCATGACTGCACAGGTTAGACAGGTACTCATTGGGGGCGACTTTAATATTGTCCCCAACAACGACTGGGACACGTCGGCTTCTAGATACGGGGGCAGGAGCTTTGTCACCAAGGGGACTACAGACATTGGAGGAGCTAGGCTTGTGCGACCTTTGGAGAAACAGACACGCCACAACCAGGGACTACACCTTCTACTCCCATGCTCATAAAACCTATACCCGCATTGACCTTTTCTTGGGTATTAGAGACGTCCAACAGAGTCTGAAGGAGATATACATAGTGCCATACGGCTTGTCGGATCATGCAGCTGTTTCCCTTACACTGACTATTACAGACCGCCCCAGGGCCCATCGGCCTTGGAGGTTCAGGACCACTCTCTTGTCGAGGCCTGAAGTGGTGGCTCAGATACGGACGCTATCTCCAACTTTTTAGACTTTAATGGCACCCCAGACACCTCGATCTCCCTTCTGTGGGAAACAATGAAGGCAGTTGTGAGGGGCGAGTTCATGGCCATCTCATCCGCAGACAAAGGCTTGAAGAGAGAAGAGGGCCCAGTTACAACTGGAGGTGACGGAACTACAGAGTATTCACAAATGTACCGGGGCCACGAGGGTCTGGGGGAAGCTGAATGCGGCCAGGACACA
The DNA here is from genome assembly GCF_031143425.1 of Pleurodeles waltl. Lineage (NCBI taxonomy): Eukaryota > Metazoa > Chordata > Amphibia > Caudata > Salamandridae > Pleurodeles > Pleurodeles waltl. The sequence goes on from NC_090440.1 coordinate 1,897,288,584, forward strand.
GTTAGCAAGCCTAGACATCGATAGGGCAGAATACGCAGCACTTCGGCTACGCCATTCCTTTTACGTGGGGGGAACAGGTACGGGTGCCTCTTGGCCAACAGACTCCGCGCCCAGAGGCTATCCGCGCTGGTGGAGACAGTGAGGTCTGGGAACGGAACGGAGGCAGTGGGTGACATGCAGATAGCCGCGGCATTCCAAGATTTCTACTGGGACCTGTACACTCCCCATAGGTCCTACATTGATGCCACTCGGCAATATCTCAATGGCGCTCACACGACACAACTCTCAGCTGACGAGGCAACCCCGCTTGAGGCTCCTTTACGAATAGAGGAGGTTATATCAGCAATAGCCAGGCTGGACGCCCTGAAGTCTCCGGGAACAGACGGCTTCCCAGGCCTGTTCTATAAAAACCTTTTGCAGCAAGCTTGCCCCGATACTGACGCGCCCTTTTAGTGTTATCTCTGGTCCGGAGACAATTCCACCAACCATGCTAGATGCATCCATCGTGATCATCCCAAAACCAGGGAAAGACCCCGCACTTTGCTTGTCTTATAGACCCATCTCACTAAATGTAGACATCAAACTGCTCATGGGCATCCTGGCTTCCCGCCTGAATCTGCTGATGCCCGGACGGTGGACCCGGACCAGGCGGGCTTTATCCCACTCAGACAGTGCAGGGACAACATCAAACGGATCATGCATATCATAGACAAAGCTCAGCGCTCGGGGAGAGAACAGATGCTGCTCAGCATTGATGCTGAAAAGGCACTTGATCGGGTCCACTGGCCACATCTACAGGCAACCTTGGAGCACTTCAGGCTGGGGCCCAGGTTCCGTGCAGGGATTGCTAGTGTGTAAAGTCACCCAAAGGCCACAGTCACCGTCAACGGGACAGCATCTGCCTCATTCCCGGTAGGCCGGGGCACCTGGCAGTGGTGCCCGCTTTCCCCCCCCTGCAGTTCGCCCTTTATATGGAGCCCTTTGCGCAGTGCGTAAGGGATGACCCAGAGATCAAGGGGGCTACTTTTGGCGGGGAAGAACACGTAATAGCACTTTATGTGGATGATGTGGTGGTGGCCTTGGATGACCCACTGAGGGCCCTGCCGGCTTTCTTGAAGGAGGTGGAGGCCTTTGTGGAGGTTTCTGGTTTTAGGATGAACCTCTCAAAATCACAAGCTCTTAGCCTCATGCTCCCGAAGGACACAGTGGAACTGTTGTCCCAGTGGTATCCATTTCAATGGCAACCGGAATCCATCCCATGCTTAGGCATTCAGATAGCTAAGATCGTTGTGGAGTCCTCACATTTGAATTATCAGCTCCTCCTTTAGTGTCAGACGAGACCTGGCCCAGTGGAGAGCACATCCCATCTCATGGCTGGGCAGAATAGTGGCCATAAAAATGCTTGTCCTGCCTAGGGCTCTATTCCCCTTTCAGGCGCTTCCGGCAGAACCCCCACCTGGAGCCCTCCATACGCTACAGCGTGGTATTAGCCACTTTATTTGGGCTGGCGGGTGGCACAGAATGACCAGATACCTATCCTGTCAACACGCGCGGAAAGGCAGACTGGGTATTCCTGACCTTCAGCAATATTATAGGGCAGCCCAACTCTGATACTTCTACGAGTGGTCCCGGCCAGAGTCCGATAAGCGATGGCTCTACATGGATAGAGCAGTCACAGGGACCACCATGTGGAAGATTCCTTTCCTCCAGCGCTGTCATAGGCCATGGGGTCTATACTCCTCCCCGTCACCGGAGCAACAATGAAGGCATGGGACCAAGTGGCCCGCACTAAGGCGCTTACCACCTTTCCGTCCCTTCTGACCCCCATAGTGCGGAACCCTGAGTTCAAGCCGGACCAGAGTCAGGGATCCTACAGGTTCTGGTCCACTCCACAATTTTGCTCTGTTGGACACCTATTCGACGGAGAGGGCATAATGTCCTTTGATAGCTTAAGGAAGGCACATTCACTGCCTGAGACCGAGAGAATGCGTTAGTTCCAGATATGGCACTGTGTGATGAACCCCATGATGGAGAGCCAAGATGGCGACCAGGATGGACGCCTAGTGCGAGCGCTCCATCCCGGATCTGCTACAAATATCCTTCAGGACGCCCCCAGGGTGCTCCCCTCGCTGCCTAGACCCGTGGGGGACGCGGCCACTGCGGAGGCGCTATATCTGTATGGGCAGAATTGCCTGTCTGAGACGGACGCAGACGCCTAAAGACCTGCTCCCCTCCAGGCTGACGGACTGTCCTGCATAACGGGGTGCGACAATAAGAGGGGGCTTGGGAAAAATTTGCTGTGGCCTACCAACCGTGGGTGGGGCGGAGAGGCTGGGCCCGCGCCTCCCCTCTCCCTTCCCCTTCCCCCCCTGCTCCCACAACCCCCCAGCGGGGCGCCCCACCTGGCGCCGGACCCGCCTTGGATGTGCGCTGGCGCGGGGGGACCGGCGGGAACGGACTAGGGCACTATAAGAACAAAGGCTGCCATAATTAGCCTCCAGCCAGTCTGGACCAGACTCCTCCCCCCTGCACCGGGGGCAACTGAGACCGGACGCCCCCCCGAGCACCCTGAAAGTCAACAGGGGAAGGCCATGAACACCAGGCTAGCAAACTAGGTCCAACTAAAGCCTGCCCCCTGCCACGAGACCTGGCGACAAGGAACCATAATCTGAGCAGGCGAAGAGGGACAAAAGGGGGGGGGAGCCTGCCGCAATTCAACACCGAGGGGTGCCTTGCTGTGACCCGCGGCGCCCCCCACCGGGCGTACACGATGGCGGGCAGGCTGAAATCAGCCAAGAATCAAGATCGAACCACGCAAAGCCCAGCGGCCACCGACCAACAGCCAAATCCGACTCTACAAACGTTGGAGAGCACACTTGCGTCACAATCCATGCAATTGGAGAGGGTACTACAAGCGATAATGGACACTAAAACCTCCCTGGAAGGTAGAATAGATGCGGTATCGCAAGACCTGAACCTACTTCGAGTGGGGGGGAGCCTGCCGCAATTCAACACCGAGGGGTGCCTTGCTGTGACCCGCGGCGCCCCCCACCGGGCGTACACGATGGCGGGCAGGCTGAAATCAGCCAAGAATCAAGATCGAACCACGCAAAGCCCAGCGGCCACCGACCAACAGCCAAATCCGACTCTACAAACGTTGGAGAGCACACTTGCGTCACAATCCATGCAATTGGAGAGGGTACTACAAGCGATAATGGACACTAAAACCTCCCTGGAAGGTAGAATAGATGCGGTATCGCAAGACCTGAACCTACTTCGAGTGGATCACCGCAAACTATCGGAAAGAGTCAAAACAGTGGAGGAGGGACTGACCGAGCTATCTCCCACGACCCAGGATAACCAAAAATAGATTCAACGCATGGATGCGGAATTGAAGGCGCTATGGAAACGAACGGAAGAAGCTGAGAGTAGAACGCGCCGGAATAACATTCGCTTTCTGGGGTTTCCCGAAAATATGCAACAACAAAGCATGGAAATATCCCTAGAACAATGGCTAATCAAAGAGGTGCTAGGCGGGGCCCCATCTAAGTTATTCACTGTGGAAAGGCTGCACAGAATCCCGGGCAGACCCCCGCTCCCTGGGCAACCACCCAGACCATTGATCGCCAGATTCTTAAACTTCCGGGACCGTGATGCAATTCTACAACAATTCCACAACAAAGGCCCATTCAACTATGAGGAAGCAACCATCAATGCATACCCAGATTTCACCCAAGAGGTGCAAAGAAAACGCAACTCATACATCAAGGTCAAACGACGCCTGCGTGAAATCAACATTAAATATGCATTACTCTTTCCTGCCAAGCTGAGAGTGATAGCAGATGAGCGCACCCACATATTGAACTCCCCGGAAGACGCTTGGACGTGGTCACATGCCAAAGGCCTGGCGCGCATGACCGACGAAGCGGAGGGGGGAGAAGTATGGTTGACCTCGACATCAAGGAAACGATCCAAAAGGCGTACTAGGGTTCAGTCGTCTGCCCAACAGGTAGCGGAAGAAAGAGCAAAAGTCTTGAAAGAACCCCCCCTGCTGACACAAAACAACTTTGAAGTAATCAGGGAACTACCTGAGATCAACTCGGACTCGGACACAACCAGCTCTGCTTCTACTATAATAGATGACTCAAAAGGGCCGAGGGTCACCCCCAGAGCGGCGGATGATCTTTGACCACTCCCAAAGACACCATCTTTGTTCTGTTACTCTGGGGAGATGTGGCCGGACGTTCCGGAGGTCCTAGGCGCGAAGCGGATCCCCGGAGAAGCAGCATCCTATTCAACAAATGTGTTTCTTTTGCATAAACTCATCCTTGCTTGGCGGGGCTGCGGGCTGGGTGGTGGTTGGGCGTGGGGAGGGGACCGGGGGTGACACACACTCCGGGGGTGCCCACCAGCATTAGCAGACAAAGTCTACGGTCCGATGTGAGCCCCACAAATGAGCCACATTAGACCGTCATGAAAACACCACCATGGTTATCCAGCAGGATACAGGTTTTTTTTATATATATACGAGTTAAGTAGTTTCATATTAGTAGATAAGAGTGTGAGGGGATTAGTTGGGGGGGAGGGTAGTAGTAAATTAATAGAAACAAACACCATAGATCCATCACAAATATGCAAGCACTGCTGGGATAGGCAAACATACTCAATGGCACAATCGGAGGGGCAACCCATCGGAAGACCAACGAGCAAGACTGAGACACAGAAGCAGACCCACCCCACGCTCTCTCATGACACCACAAAATAACCGCAACAGTAATCAATACGACATAATGACATGGAATGTGAGGGGTATGGGCACAAGAAATAAAAGAGCTTGCATCCATGCACGCCTCAAGCGACTGGGAACACACATCGCTATCCTCCAAGAGACACACTTACTGGAACCAGACTTGCAGGAGCTCCGTGCGAAATGGGGCGGACAACTGGTAGGCACAACATACTCCGCGTTCGCACGGGGAGTATTGATATGGATTGCAGGTAGAGTCCCATTTTACCAAACAGCACATAGAGTAGACCCAGGAGGTAGATTTGTGGTAATGGAGGGCCAGCTAGACGGTAGACAACTTTCAATAATTGGTATATACGCTCCAAATGGTGGCACAGCTGGATTTTTGGGCACCCTCACACCGGCATTACTAACAAACCCATCAGCTCCGGCAGTTTGGGGCAGGGATTTCAATAGTATACTAGACACCACTATGGACAGATTCAGCGCTCAAGCGAGCGCAGTAGCAAGGAGAAACATCATAACCCCACTGCAACACTGGGCGGGCGACCTGAGGCTTTATGACATATGGCGCACAAGACACCCCCTCCAAAGGGAATATTCATTCTACTCAGCCCCTCATAGAACACATACTAGAATAGATATGATGTGGGGCACCCAGGACATAGTCGCCTTAGTAACTGGAACGGAATACCTAGCGAAAACACTTTCAGACCACTCACTGTTGAGAATATCACTAGGCTGGGGCAGGAGTCCACGGGAGATCCCAAACTGGCGATTACAAGTAGATGCGCTTCAAGACTCGGCTTTTGTGGACACGTTAAACACCACACTACGACAGTACTGGGAAACAAACGATCTAACTGCAAACTCACGGGCCGTGGAATGGGACGCACATAAAGCAGTGATCAGAGGGCAGTGCATCAATACAAGCTCGGGAGTAAGGCGCACACTTCACACGGAAATTAATAAAATTGAAAAGGATCTAAGATCGGCGGAAATAGCAACTGCTCGGGGGGAAACCCCCTACACAACATTAAAAGCAACCCGTATAAAATATAACGAAGCAGACAGCAGACTTCGGTGTCACGACTATAACTATCACTTAATGCGCTTGCAAACGGAGGGCGAAAGGTCGGGCAGAATGCTGGCTTGGTTACTCCGTGAGGATAGACAGCATTCTCCCATTGGAGCCATCCGTGTGGATGCCCACACCATGGCCACCACACAGGTAGAGATAAATGAAAAATTCAGGGACTACTACAAGAATTTATACACCAAGTGCACCTCGTGCACAGCCACACAATTTGAGTCTTTCTTAGGGGGCTCCCCTCTACCGCAATTATCCCAAGTAGACAGGGACACACTAGAAGCACCCCTCACAGCGGGGGAAATAGACCTAGCTCTATCACAGATGCCCAGGAATAAATCGCCCGGAATAGACGGCCTCCCAATAGAGTATTACTCCACATTCTCGCCCCGCTTGAAACCCCAACTACTGAAGGTGTTCGAGGAAGCCTGGACCACTGAATTCCTGCCCCCTTCCCAGACGGATGCCATGATAGTGGTACTCCCTAAACCAGGCCGCGACCCCACGGACGTCAAATCCTATAGACCACTCTCACTTCTGAACTTAGACTGTAAGATATTGGGTAAAATACTGGCCAATAGACTCGCTCCCATCATTCATACCCTAATCCATGAAGACCAGAACGGCTTCATCCCGAAGAGAAACACTTTTTTAAATATCCGAAGACTCTTGAGTGTAATAGGGGATACCCCCCCTGAAGCATATAATGAAATGGTGATGTCATTAGATATTGAAAAGGCGTTCGATACGCTGGAGTGGGATTTCCTCTTGACTACAATGAGACAGATGGGAATAGGTCCTAACTATGTGCGCTGGGTCCGTACACTATACTCCAACCCGCAAGCCAAAGTGAAAACGGGTGCAGTGATCTCTGACAGTTTTCCCGTATCAAAAGGCACGAGACAGGGCTGCCCTCTCTCCCCGCTAATATTTGCGATCGCAATGGAGCCACTAGCAGCCAAAGTGCGCTCCATGGCAGATAAATGGGGAATAATCAGGAACGGAACATACCACGCAATCTCGCTATATGCAGACGATGCTCTTATATATACCCGGAAGGGCACGGAGTCGTTATCCTCTATTATGGCACTCCTAGCGGAGTTCGGTAGGATATCTGGCCTAGCAGTAAACTGGGACAAATCGTGTGTGTTCCCACTGTCAAGATGGCCACCAGTAAGGCAGGAGGTGGCACCATGTGGGCACCTGAAATGGTGCTTTGAAACATTTAAATATCTGGGGGTTCACATATACCACAGCACGGAAGACCTCAGAGATGGCAACCTGGGGAGAGCACTAGCCTCCATGAAAGGATCCTTACGCTTCTGGAACAAACTACCGCTCTCCCCACCGGGCAGGGTAGCGATTGCAAACATGCTGATTCTGCCTAGGCTACTATATTACTTTGCGGCACTGCCAATCATCCTTCCATGCAGCTTTTTTAGTAACCTAAATACAACGCTGCTGCAGCTCATATGGGGGGTTAGCAGAGCACGGGTGGCACTATCTACATTGCAGCTACCGGTGGACATGGGCGGACTGGGGGCCCCTAACTTCGAGCTTTATTCCGCAGCAGCGCAACTACAGTGGCTGCAGTTATGGCTCCACAGACCGTCGGCTGCTGAGTCTGTATGGATGCAGAATCAGATAAAAGGAGCTCACATGTTAACATGGCTGGCAAATAAATACCCCAAAAATGAATCCACCAACCCACTACTGGCTGTGGCACATACATGCTGGGTGAGGTATGTCCAGAAAGGGCATGGGGCGGTCCCATACACCCCGTATGTCCCACTGGAGTATCTCCTAGATCAACAGACACCAACGTTGCACTCGTCTCGAGTGTGGTCAGAGGCGGGAATACGGTTGGTGGGTGACTGTTTTGAAGATGGTAAACTAATGCCATTTGAGGCCATCCAAGCCCTTACGGATGTGAACCCTGGTCAATTTTTATCGTATCACACTATATGCCACGCAATTAAAAAAACTTGGGGAACAGGAGCCCTAGAACCAGAGACGTCCCCCACAATACACCACATACTACAGGATGATGCCCAAACAAAAGCAATCTCTAGGCTATACAAAATACTAAGCAAATCTTCAAAACCCTACCTAGAAAAAGCCAGGGAGAGGTGGAATATTGTTCTACCCGTCCCGATACCTCAAGAAGACTGGCCGAAAGTAATGAGTCACGCCCGGGGGATATCGAGGAACCCAAGATTCCGGTATACCCAGTTCAACTACATACACCAAACGTATCTGTCACCGCCCAGACTGAAACGCATGTTCCCCGACACAGCACCGACATGCCCTAGATGCACGGAATCAGCTGCCCACTTTTACCACATGGTCTGGGAATGCCCCCGGGTGCAAACAGAATGGAATAGGGTAGTGGAGCTACTATCAGACTGGACGGGAGTAGTGCTGGAAGCGGACCCCAGATCTTGCTTACTGGGAATGAGGACAAGGGCAAAAAAACAGAGACACCTACACAAATTTGTAGACCTAGCCTATGTGATGTATAAAAGGCTGATAGCAATGCACTGGAAAGCACCTAACGCCCCGGACCAGAAATCCTGGCATACCCTCACACTGAAGTGGGCCCGCACAGAACACCAGGTGCTCATAAAACTGACACAAGAAGGTGAGACACACACGGGGTGCAACACCTGGGAAACACTGGTATCCAAACTCGAAGCGAAAAATGACGACAAACCTCCATGATGGGGCCCCTACACCACTTAAACCACACTCACTGGAACATAACCAGTCGTAACAGTAAAGGTTATGACTAAGACAAGCACACCGTGATGAAGAGCTTACCCCCACACTCCTAAAAAGGGGTCAACCCTTATGTGCACACCGACATAGGAGAAATAGTAAAAACACAGGGCACACCAGGTACTCCCACTGCCTACTGATAACGAGCGCAAGAATGTACACCTCAAGTCCCCACTGGGGAGCGATCATAAACAGTAGCTGTCCCATAGCAACCATAGGGGGAGCCTCTCCGATAACCAGCTCAAGCCCAACATTATGTGCAATGCAGCAGAAAACAATAATATTGTAAGTGTTATATGGTTAGTTAAGTGTGTAAATGGGGGGGTTTGGCTGTTTAAACGAAAAATAAATTCAGATAAATGTGATCCAGTAGTATTTCGGACCAACGCTTGTACTGTTATCTGCTATGTAAAACCAATAAAAAAAATTATAAAAAAAAAAAAATGAACCCCATGATGCGTGAGGGAGCAGCTCAACCCCTTCTGAAGTTAGAGAGATGGTTACTGACTAAGGCAACAGATAAATACGTAATCCTGGAACTGTATGATTTGATACAGAACGCAGGCCAGCAGCCTAGAATCCCAAGCCAGAAGAGATGGGGGACAGAACTGGGGAGACAATTGACACCCACGGAGTGGGAGAGGATCTACTATAAGGCCAGACACACGGCACGAAGTACGGCAGCCACTGATACTGCAGTGAAAATAGCCACAAAGTGGTACCTCACTCCGGCTCGGCTCCAAAGGAGTGATATTTCGCACTCACCTCTGTGTTGAAGGGGTTGTGGGGACCCAGGTGCGCTGACACATATCCTCTGGGAATGTCCAAAGTTGGCCACATACTGGGGGGGCATCCTAGATGACATTGACTGTCACATGACCACACAACTTCTGAGATTCCCGGCCTACATCATTCTGGGCCTACCAAACCCCTTGACATTTCCACTCAAATCACTGAAGCACGCCAGATTAGCCTCGCACTAGGCGCTGCACTCCAGAGCATCTTAACACACTAGGCTCCCCACAAGTTCCCCCTCAGCTGGGCTGGATGCATCGGCTATGGCAGATTCTGGAGATGGAACGGACTTCTCTTACTCTGCAGGCGCGGGACCACTCATATAGAGAACTGTGGCACCCTTTTCTGACTTTACTTGCTGGGGAATTCCGAGAGCTGACTTGCCTTAAATACCTACAGGTCTCACAGGAGGCGACAGTCCACAGAGCAACGAGGGATAGTGGGACATAATAGTATTGAACGCATTCTCCCAGGTTTGTGGGTCACTGAGGCACCTTGGGGAGAGGGAGGGTAGGTGAGGGGTTGGGGGGGATATTGGCCATGGGCTGTTTTACTCCGTTGTTTCTTTACCTGTTGGAGGGTGGGTTTCTGCCCTTGTTTATATCGGCTGTTGAAACTCAATAAAGGAATTTTCCCGTGAAGAGGCCACATCTGTGTAGTCATTCAGGTAGGAGCCCACTTTGTCTATCACAGGGTTTGCTTCCAGAAATGGTGGACCTGTAAGGAGCAGAGGTCTAGGATTTGGTCAACGAACCCTGGTCCTGCAGTTTTCCAATGTTATGGTTCAATGGGTTGCCATAGGGCCCTTACAGAACCTTGGTGCAGACGTTCCCCGTTGCAACCTTATGTGCCTTGATGTCTTAATAATAGGCAGCAGCCCGAACCAGATGTCAAATATCAAAGGTTCAAATGCTGAAAAACACTAAGGAAGGCCAGTAGTATGATGGGATCCCCACCTCTGATGACTAACCTGAAGCTCTAGGGCATAGTAATTTTGTGTTTTGCAAACAAACCGCAAATGCAAAATCAGCACTGTTGTGAACTAGCCTACACATTTTGCAAAAGCTCCCCAAAATCCTCATAAAGTTACAAAAACCTTGATATGATACTTATTCTCAATAACCTTCTACAACATAGGGTTTATGGGCTCCATCTAGTGGCCCAAAGTGTGTGGTGCATGTAACGTCTTTCTTTATAGCCATATTGTTTTCCTTTAGCCACTTTCTAATCAGTAATCCATGTTCTTAAATCTTGCCTATTAGTATGAAACAGCTGTTGCGATACGTCTTGTCTTAGCTTACATTGGATTTAGAACCCGCCCACTGCTTACCATCAGTTAGCTTCTATGTCACTCCCATTTGCTTGCCTCTAATATTCCTCAGCACGTGTGGGTCTTTCCTTCTTCTTTTTGTGTTATGAACACATCACCTCTGTTTATAGAGTGGTCACTTTGTCTTTAAACTATTTTAGGTTTAGGTTTTTATGTTTTCCAGCGCCTATAGTGTGCTTTTCTGCCTCTCTCCGTGCTGCTCTCTTACCTGTGTTTCTCCACCACCGCACTCTTTGATGCGCACCCCTCGCTGTTTTCTAACCAGTGTGCAATTATGCCCTCACAACTCCAAATGCTCTCTTTCTCTCTCTCACGCCCGTTTGCTTTTCTCGCATGTACTTTGTGCTCCACGTTGCTCTTTCTCTCGCCTGTTTGCTCCTTTGCACGCTCCATGTTGCCTCCCGCCATTGGTGCCATCGATATTTTTTCCATACTGCTCTGTTGCTTCAGTCACCACCTCCAGATGTTGCTTCTGCGCCCCTCCTCCCCACCTGTATTATTTCCCCCACCCACTTAAAAAAATGCTTTCACGTTTCATTATTTTTCTTTTTATTTGCCAGGCTGAATGGGCCACATCATTTTGTAGGTGTGCACAATGTGTGTTCCCCAAGTCTTCCCAATGTGGGGGACGGGCCTTTTTTATAAAGTGAACTCATGCTGCACAGCATCGGGATGCTGTACTTAATTTTTAAAAGCTATTGGCAACGTCAAAAGGGCCCAAAGAAGAGACCTTTTGCCTCTGCCAATGGTTGTTACTTTGTATGTTTCACCCACAGGCAGTTTTAGCTACCTGTTTCCGAAAGATCTCTTAAGGACCACGCCAAAAACATACAGTGGGCTTAGAACCTGACCATTTCTTGCTTTTGGTTGGCTTTATTGTCACTCTTTTTAATAGCTTCTCATTCAATGGTTTGCCTCCCTCTTCTTATGTATGTCGCTCTGCCAAGACCTAAATCAGGCCCTCTGTTTGGTCAGTTTCTTATCCCAGCCGAGAAATCTGTTGGCAGCCCTCCACACCAGGAAGACAATCCTAGTAATTTCTGGGACAGAAAGGGGGACTGACCTGCCATAAGGGTAATGCATCACCCTGTCGAGGCCAAGACAGGCCAGTTCAGTTGGTAAGCCAGGTCAGTCCAGCCCCTGGTCATCAAATCACTGATAACCAAAGGCTGGGATGCCCAGTAGCATAGCTGGACATCCACTGCACCCATACCCCCATCGTAGACAGAGACACAACATTTAGTGAATGTGATATGCAGGGGCTTACCCTTCCAGATAAAGGAACTAAACTGCGCTGCAATTTCAGTGAACCAAGCATTTGGAATGTGAAGCCAGACGTTCTGTGGGATATATAGGAAGTGCGAGAGAAGCGTCTTCTTTATAAGTGTGATCTGGCTGAGAGTGTTAAAGGGAAGGGGAGGTCCAAGCTGTGAGCCTGGTCTTGGTTAATTTTGTATTGTTGTATCTAATTTTTATGGTAAAAGAAAATTATAATTAAATAACTTTAAACTATAAAAACTGAAAATGTATTCCCATTTCCAAATTTATGGGGTAGTGGAGGGGGTCCCAAGACTTTAAGGCAAATCAAACTGTAGTGGGATAGTAACAATGAGATCAGTCTTGGTGCATGAAGAGGAAGTTACACGTCATCCATGAAGTGAGGTTGGTGGAATTATTTGGGTTACTGCATAGCTGGAAATGAATTTAAGCATCATCAGAGTATATTTGACAGTTTGCTTGATACTACTCAAGAAGCTCTACCAGATGGCAAACGTAGATGCGTACAGGCATGAGTGGGATGAGTCCTGTGGACTCTACAAAATACTGAGTATCTGGAGAATTGTGCTGCTCCAAAACTAAACCCAATTTTTGACTATGGTTGGAGAGAAAGCACTAAACCCATGATATAGTAATGCTCCCGGTTTTTGGGCTACCTGACAAAAGTACGTAGGCAACAATATCCTACGCAACAGGCAGGTTAGGATATATTATAACAGTTTTCTCCATTGAATTGAGGAACTCCTCCCTTGTGTTTCCTGTGGCTCTTTCAGTATCCACTGTAGATCTAGAACTAGACTACTGGTCATGGAGGAGATATTCGGGATCTGATACTCTTGAAACTGTCTCACTGCATCTTTTTCTAGGATCTTGCAGAGAAAAAGAGAGGTTAGAGATAGGTCTGTGGTTAGCAAGTATCTTTGGGTTTCTGTTTATTTTTTTTCCAAAAGTATGATGATTGTAGCATTTGGCAGAGGGCCATGAACTATTCCTGATTGAAAAGAATGAGTCATTGAACCCTTTCTTTAACAATGTAGTTTCTGTTTGCATCATTTTTTTGATGTCATCACCTTTTAATGGTGCCTAATGTTGCTTGATGATGTCAGGTTTATTTTTAGGTATAATAGTCATTCTTCTCACCATATACAGTCCAATGTACGAAACTCCCTGTGCCACAGCTGAATATAGTTTAAACCAATTGTTAACTAGAAAACTTGAATCAAGAATATTGAATGCTTGTTGGTCAAGGATATCCCAGCAGTAGTACACACAGATATTTTCATTTTTATACTCTTTTCTTTCTTGTAACATTTGGAACCTGTATTCATGATTGCTAAGTAGATGTAAAATGTCGGATCCAACCGTGGTGCACATCAGGTGCACCCTGTTTGCCAGAAGAAAGTGCAACGTCTTATTGGAGCCACTTACCCACTTGTACTATTATTTTACCTGTAGGCGGTACGTGTGTCCAAAGATTGGCCACTGATTGGAGGAAAAAGCAAATGAAAGCCGATAACCCCAATGGAGCTATCAGAACTGAAGGGACGAAAATATTGAAGATGAGACACCCAACCACACAATTACCTTGAGGAGGAAGGGGTCTAATGCAAGTGACATTTAAAGCTGGTTAAATCCCGTTAAAAAATCACACATAAATGCTGGTACAAAATACAGACTGAATGAGTGAAGAATGTGATTTTAAAAAACTACTGGAGCATTTTCAAGACACTAACCAAAGGCCACAGGCTTCTTATATAATGAAGCAAACAGGAAATGTGGATGGATGAATAAGAAGTGACAGAACAGGAACTGAAACAGCCATCAAAGATTGGGAAAAGAGATCTAAAAGATCATTGGAAATGGCCATCTTGGATTAGGTCTTTCACAGAAACTATACCACCTGGGTGCAAATGGTCGAGGCCATGCTGGTCTTTATGTTGTGCCTAAAATGTCCTGACAAAAGGTAACAAAACTCTATTCATTACGTTTATCATGAGTCCTTTAGACCAAAATAGAAACACAAGTAGTGACGACAAAAGTGTCACCTTATGCTAAGGTTCTGCAGCATCCGGACTGAAAAGTGTCTACGTCTGTCAGCGGGCACAACCATAAGTCTGTTTCCCAAATCAAGACAACTAATTTTACTTAACATTTGTTACTAGTATTTCTGCCACCTGTTTACAAGGCGATTTGTGTATTTTAATCCTTGCAATTTCCTCTAAATTTTCCCTCTATGGAATAAAAAAAATCATTTCATGTCACATGCAGTGCCCTCCTCTCATGATCTGTTGCTACAAAGCTTAATACAAGTGACATAGTTAGGTACCTGAAAGGAACAAAAGTACAGTTTTATAGCATTTCTTCATTAAAGGCAGGCTGGATATGGTCATCAATTCGTTAGATGTCTCGCTGCACATCATTAACTAAGATAGTACAACTTTGGCACAATAGCACTTCTGCACTATATAACTCCTCTATGACATTATGGCACTCAAAGCAGCTCTAACTGGGTAAAGTTACATTATAGGAAACATAGGAATTACCTGAAGAAGTCATAACGGTACTTCAATTCTTTTGCCTGCTCCACATCTAATTTATTGGCAAAAAAGTCTTCTTTATCTACAGCCAGCAGTTCTGTGTCCTCCATGCAGACAACTGTGGCATTTCTACGTGAACCCTTCATCAGAGCAACTTCCTAAACGATGGAGAGGGGAAAGCAGGAAATTAAATAGCAGTTTCATTCATAGATCGCCATCTATTATCTTAAGTATTTGCACACTGTTCTTATTTACCTCAGATTTATGCCGACCAGTGAGAAGGATGTGCCTAGTGGAATTTTCTCCAACTTGAACCAGGTTTAACAAATTAAATATCCCTCTTTATGTCATAGGGCAGGATTTAGAGTTCTGTGGTAATGAAACATCCTCTGTTTCTGCATTAACTGGTAAATTCTGGAAATAATCCACTGATAGCATTTCTTTAATCATCCTGTACAGACGGTGGAGAAAGGTCCCTGGTAGAATCTCCGCTGGATTCCGACAGTTTATTCCTGGAGTTCCTGGAGGAGTTACTAAAAAAAGGTTGACATGGTTGATAATGTGTCTCTTTCCTTTCTGCCCATGATTTTGCTTTTTTGTAAGTAAAACACTCACAGCTCCACTCCTAATCCCTCTGACACTGGAAGACAACGAGAGAGTGGCGGGCCTGTGGGGAGATTGATACATCACAAACCAGTCCCAGAACCGTGACAAGGAATACACAAACTCTGTCTACAGGATGATATAAAAATGAGGCTGGAACCACCAGTCATTGATCTAGGACTTCTCACTGACCAGTACAAGGTGACACCCCACAGTGGAGGCATCGTCTGAGATCCAGAGCTTCTGTCTCTGACAGCTAGGTTCGTAGTCAGGTGAAGAGGGAACTAACTGCTGGAGGAGATGAGAGTCTGTCTTGGATGAGGAGTCCGCCTGCCATGTTTCTGACACAGGAGTGCAGGGGGTGTCTCTGCAGAATGAGTTTGCCCGAAGGCGAACCCAGTAGCAGCTACCTGACTGAAGAGCTGCCCAGAGATAAGACCAACCACGAAATCACAGGCTGCATCTACATAGTGGAGCACCTGGTGTAGATTGGCCCCGAGAGATCAGAAGTGAGAGCCTGTGTCCCAGCCCATACTGTGCATGTCCCTGACTGCCCTGTTTATAAAAAGCATGCCGGGGACTGAGGGCTCTCATCTCATTTCGGTGGGGAGGGGTTCGCTTGGGCTTGTGTGTGTCAGTTCTAAGAGTGTGACTTTTCCTGATCACAACCGGAAGAGCTCTCAGGAGAAGACAAGAAGACTGGGGTTGGCGAGCACTGGTGTGGTGTGTCTGAAAGAGGGAGTCTGCTTACACAACCACCGATGAGGTAAACGGCCCGGTACTTCCCTTAATTTCTGACATTGAAGTGGGTTACAATTAGAAAAAGGCACAGTTTAGTAAGGGAAAACTGAAAGATGGACCTTGCATAGGCGAAAGCCAAATTAATCGATCTCTGTTATATATTGCCTGCCTAATTTTCCTGCAATGATTCAGAAATTCCTGTATCCCTAACAGAGCATTTGTATGGTATTGTGGTGGGTGTAGATTACAGACCTTCTTCTTAAATGCCTTCTTCATATGTGGACACAGCACTGGCTGAACAATCGTTTTATTAAGCTTTATTTTGTGATTTACTGAGTTTGGAGTCTTTAACCCCTACACCATTGTCCCTGAATAAATCTTGTAAAACTCGCATCACTATCCTGAAAGTCAACTGCTGAAGGGAACCTTGGTGCTCACTTTACAAAGTCATCATAGGTCAGCCCTGGGACACCAGAGGCATATGGACTCAATCACCTTAATTGAGACCAAATAACGGCTGCATGCACCTTGGCCCATAAACAGGCTCTCATGCCAAGCTATAACAAACATATTGCATACCTCAACTTTAACCTTATACTACCATTAAGTCTTATCAGTTATGTATGCTTGCTTACATGTTCAGTTTACACACTGAGACTTTCCCTTTAAAATAAGAACATGTTTTCTCCTCTCTTCGGGAGAGACACAATGCTCTTTCTTTTACATCTTTCACCAGGATACAGGTTTCTTACATACAACCAGTTATTCTTATCCTCTCCTCACCGCACTAGTCATCATGCCATCCTAAAGCTCCTGCATGGCCGTCCTAAAAGTGATCTCTAGCAACACTAAAGGTCTTAACCATTCGGTGAAACACAAAAAGATTGTTGATTACTGTTGGACCTGGCTTTTTGACAGGGTCATCGCCAAACTTTGTGCCTCCTTCTTCCTATTTTTTCTGACCTGTTGTTGTTGGCTTTTGACCTCTGAGCACTTTACCACTGCTAACCAGTGCTAAAGTGCATATGCTCTCTGTGTAAATTGTACTATTGATTGGTTTATCCATGATTGGCTATTTAATTTACTTATAAGTCCCTAGTAGAGTGCACTATATGTGCCTAGGGCCTGTAGATTAAATGCTACTAGTGGGCCTGCAGCACTGGTTGTGCCACCCACTTCAGTAGCCCCTTAACCTTGTCTCAGGCCTGCCATTGCAAGGCCTGTGTGTGCAGTTTCACTGCCACTTCGACTTGGCATTTAAAAGTACTTGCCAAGCCTAGAACTCCCCTTTTTCTACATATAAGTCACCCCTAATGTGTGCCCTAGGTAACCCCTAGAGCAGGGTGCTGTGTGAGTAAAAGGCAGGACATGTACCTGTGTAGTTATATGTCCTGGTAGTGTAAAACTCCTAAATTCGTTTTTACACTACTGTGAGGCCTGCTCCCTTCGTAGGCTAACATTGGGGCTGCTCTCATACATTGTTGAAGTGGCAGCTGCTGATCTGAAAGGAGCAGGAAGGTCATATTTAGTATGGCCAGAATGGTAATGCAAAATCCTGCTGACTGGTGAAGTCGGATTTATTATTACTATTCTAGAAATGCCACTTTCAGAAAGTGAACATTTCTTTGCACTTAAATCTTTCTGTGCCTTTCAATCCACGTCTGGCTAGGTTTAGTTGACAGCTCCTTGTGCATTCACTCAGACACACCACAAACACAGGGTACTCAGCCTCACTTGCATACATCTGCATTTTGAATGGGTCTTCCTGGGCTGGGTGGGTGGAGGGCCTGCCCTCACACAAAGGACTGCCACACCCCCTACTGGGACCCTAGCAGACATGATTGAACTGAAAGGGGACCTGGTGCATTTCTTAGCCCCTCTTTGAAGTCACCCCCACTTCAAAGGCACAATTTAGTATAAAACCGGGCCTCTGCCCCACCTCATCAGACACTTGCTGGAGAAGAAACCTGAACCAGAAACTACATCCTGCCAAGAAGAACTGCCTGGCTGCTCAAAGGACTCACCTGTCTGCTTTCTACAAAGGACTGCTGCCTTGCTGTTGGCCTGCTGCCTTGCTGAACTCTTGTCTGGCTGTAAAAGTGCTCTCCAAGGGCTTGGATAGAGCTTGCCTCCTGTTCCCTGAAGTCTCAGGACCAAAAAGACTTCTCTTTTTCATTTGGACTCTTCGTGCGCCGAAACTTTCGATGCACAGCTTGCCCCGCGGTGAGAAAAACGCCGCACACTGACGCTGATCGACGCGACGCCTTCGGGGCGACCGGAACTTCGTCGCACGACTTCGCAAGGACAACGCCGCCCGACTTCCAGAGGGGAAATCGACGCGACGCCTGCCGTGAGATCGAAACTTCGACGCACAGCCTCGCGGAATGACGCGCAGCCGGAAAACAAGCCGAAGAATCCACGCACAGACCCCGGGACATCTGGTAATCCCGCGACCCACAGAAAGAGACTGTCCGCGCGCCGGAAAACTACGCACGACTTCCCCACGTGAAAAATAACAACGCAATTCCGTGTGTGCAGAGGAGAAATCGACGCACACACCATTTTTCCACATATCTCTTCTTCTGCGGCCATTGCGAAGATTTTCCACTCCAAACCAGGTACTTTGTGCTTGAAAGAGACTTTGTATGCTTTTTAAAGACTTAAGACACTTTGGGGGTCATTCTTACTTTGGCGGGCGGCGGAGGCCGCCCGCCAAAGTAACCCCGTCAGAACACCGCACCGCGGTCGAAAGACCGCTGCGGTGATTCTGAGATTTGCCCTGGGCTATCGGGCGGCCGCCAAAAGGCCGCCCGCCAGCCCAGGGCAAATCAACCTTCCCACGAGGACGCCGGCTCAGAATTGAGCCGGCGTAGTGGGAAGGTGCGACGGGTGCAGTGGCACCCGTCGCGTATTTCAGTGTCTGCATAGCAGACACTGAAATACTTTGCGGGGCCCTCTTATGGGGGCCCCTGCAGTGCCCATGCCATTGGCATGGGCACTGCAGGGGCCCCCAGGGGCCCCGCAGCACCCCCTACCGCCATCCTGTTCATGGCGGGTTTCCCGCCATGAACAGGATGGCGGTAGGGGGTGTCTGAATCCCCATGGCGGCGGAGCGCGCTCCGCCGCCATGGAGGATTCAGAAGGGCAGCGGTAAATCGGCGGGTGACCGCCGGTTTACCCTTTCTGACCGCGGCTGAACCGCCGCGGTCAGAATGCCCTTCGGAGCACCGCCAGCATGTCGGCGGTGCTCCCGTGGCCGGTGACCCTGGCGGTCACCGGCCGCCAGGGTCAGAATCAGGCCCTTTATATCACTTTTTAGTGATATCTTTACAAATTCATATTGCATCTTTGATCGTTTTGACCTGCAAATACCCAGATAAATATTATATATTTTTCTAAACACTGTGTGGTGTATTTTTGTGGTGCTATATTATGGTATTGTATGATTTGCTGCACAAATACTTTACACATTGCCTTCTAAGTTACGCCTGACTGCTCGTGCCAAGCTACCAGAGGGTGGGCACGGGATAATTTTGAATTGTGTGTGACTTACCCTGACTAGAGTGAGGGTTCTTGCTTGGACAGAGGGTACCCTGGCTGCCAACCAAAAACCCCATTTCTAACATTGGTGATCAGCGGTGAGGATAGGACTTGTGTTTGTGCAGTGACATACAGTAGCTAAGTATTTCACTACCTACCCACAGTTGAAGGTCAACTTGATTTTTCATCTTTTTGCTTTTGGTTCTCTGATGTCCTCCTGGATATATTATTGATATTTTGGACTTTGGATTTTGGTTTTTGCCTGTGATACCTTATCAGATTGAGAATGGATATCTACCGTGTGTCATTCTTTGTGCGTACTGAATCCCTCACTAAGGCTGACCTAAGGAGGCTTTGCAGAAAATGGGGCCTTCCTATATCAAGGAGATCTACTAAGATGGAACTGCTAGATACCTACATAACCTGGGGGGAAGAAAGATGGGCAGAGGAAGAAGCAGCAAAAAACCAAATGGCTAAGTCCTCCTCAGATGAGGAGGAGGACTGCTCAGATGAGGAGGAAGACTACTCAGATGAGGAAAGAGAACCAATGAAAGATGAATATCTCCTAGCTCGAGAGCGGTATCTGGAGCAGCTAGATGACTTTATTGAAAGGGCTGAGGCAGCAAGAGCCTTAGCCCTGGAGGAAGAAAGGATTGCAGCTCAAGAGCTGAGCTGTGAAGAGCTGAAACTGGAAGCCGGAAGGACTGAGTCCAGTTCAGATGGTAGCAGCAAAAATCTTGCATCCAGTACTGCTGAAGAAGGGCACAAGCCCAGAGATGTGGTGCCCAACTTGAAGAAGGGAGTTGACACACCCCAGGCGGTTTAAGAGTATGAGGTAGTTCCCGTTATGCACAGGGTCCCTGAGAAGGATTCGGGAACTGGCACAGGGAGTCATATTCCTACTGGGGGGAGGGACACTTTACTGGCTCTAGCAGAGAGTGACAGAGAAAAGAGTTCCCCCCGGTGGACGTCCTGGATATAGAGTGTGGAGACATCCCAGAAGAGTATGTGTTGAGTGTCAGGGACAGTCAGATACTGTCTCACCAGTCTCAGGAGGGTGATGTAGAGTGCTTTTTCAAGGCTGAGTCACTGGATAGTTGGGTGAAGGGTACTGTGGTTAATACATGTGAAGGGCAGAGTGATGTAATTGCTGGAGAGCATATGTCTGGTCCTTATTTTCCAGAGCTACGCCAACACCAGGTGGAGTGTGAGTTCTCTGACCCCAGGGAGCTTACAATGGAGACAGACTTCTGGATGAATACCAGAGAGTCTGAAGAGGCATTTGGAGGTGCTCCTGAAGGGAGTGGTCTAGGTGTTTCCCAACCAAGTGAGGTGGGAGAGGATTGTAGTGTCCTAGGTCCTAGAGGGTTCCATGAGGGAATGCCAGGAGGGAAGCCTAGCCTGTACCATAGGGCCACCTGTTGAGGGAGGCCCCGCAGTGTCAGAAGAACTTGGGGGGGGGTGACTGTAGCCAGCATCCCAGCAGTTCTGGTGTCTGGCAGTACCACTCCTAGTGAGGGGGTGCAGAAGTCCAGACAGAGGGTTGAGAGGGGGTTGCGTACCCCAGTGGAGATCCTGGAGAGTCAGGGGTCAGCTGTGAAAGCAGAGCCCCCCAGGAATGACCCAGGTGAAACCGTTTCTGGTTTGGGGGAGATCCAGACCCTGCCGGATGGGCAGAGGTTGGGAGACCTGCGCCAACCAGACTCTTGTGTGGCCCTTGGGGATGGTGTGTCCCTTGTGGGGGGTGAGTGTGCTCCCCAGAAAGTCCTGGTGTGCCAGGCAATTGTCCAACCTCAGGGTGGTGACTCTCGGTTGGATAGCCAGGTTCAGAGGTTAAACTCTGACCTGGCGGGGAGTAGGTGTGCCTCCCAGAAAGTCCTGGTGTGCCAGGCAATTGTCCAACCTCAGGGTGGTGACTCTGGGTTGGATAGCCAGGTTCAGAGGTTAAACTCTGACCTGGTGGGAGGTAGGTTTGCCTCCCAGGAAGTCCTGGTGTGCCAGGCAATTGTCCAACATCAGGGTGTTGACTCTGGGTTGGATGGCCAGGTTCAGAGGTTAAACTCTGACCTGGTGGGGGGTAGGTGTGCCCCCCAGAAAGTCCTGGGATGTCAGGCAATTGTTCAACCTCAGGGTGGTGACTCTGGGTTGGATGGTCAGGTGCAGAGGTTAAACTCTGACCTGGTGGGGGGTAGGTGTGCCCCCCAGAAAGTCCTGGTTTGCCAGGCATTGATCCAGTCTGAGGGTACAGACCCGGGGCTGGGAGTCCAGGTTCAGGGTGTCCTTCCCGGACTTGGAGGGAGGGGCTACTGATAACAGTGCCCCTACCATGTTGTCTTCTGAGGAGGCCACTCCCAGTTGGAGGGTGCTAGACCCCAGAAGGGAGGGCAGGGGGAGGGAAGCCTCACCCCGGGCCCTAGTCCAACCTGAAGGTACAGACCCCAGGTTGGAGGGCCAGTTGCAGGTTAACAGTCCTGCACTTGTGGAGGAATGGTGCAGGGCGGCTTCTATAAGCACCCTGACCATGTTGGACTCTGGGGGTACCGCTCCAGGAGGGAGGGTACGGAGCCCCAGAGGGGAGGACCAGGTTCAGGCTGTCATCCCTGACCTGGTGGAAGGGAGAGTGGTTAAAGGGTGCTTAGCACCTGTGGCTACCGTCCCCCACTCTCCACAGCCACAGTGGTGGGAGAGCTTTGAGAGGCCTGGGGCCTGGCTCTCATCCCTGACAGCTGTCAATAACCACTGTGGCTTGCTGTCCAGGTGGACAGAGTTATCCCTGGGGAGGGGACAAGAGTCACACCCCGAGGGTGGAGTGGGCAACACCACTGTGTTGGTCCTGGTGGTACTATCCTGCTCCTGGGATACATCTGTGGGCAACATAAGGTTAGGTGCTGCACAGATGGTATGCGCAGGTAAGGAGAAAGGTTCCCCATGGGTTGGCTTAGTGGGCCCTGAGAGTGTGGACAGAGGGACCCAATTGGAGTCAGGAAGGCGAAGAACTGGAGCATGCCCCTGCTGTTGTGGGCCTGGGTCCTTGTTCTGTCACCTCAAACAGGGAAGTACATCAGGATAGTGATTGTTCTCCCCTGGCTTTAGGCTGGTAGGGGGTCATGTTGGACCTGGCTTTTTGACAGGGTCATCCCCAAACTTTTTGCCTCCTTCCTCCTATTTTTTCTGACCTGTTGTTGTTGGCTTTTGACCTCTGGGGACTTTACCACTGCTAACCAGTGCTAAAGTGCATATGCTCTCTGTGTACATTGTACTATTGATTGGTTTATCCATGATTGGCTATTTAATTTACTTATAAGTCCCTAGTAGAGTGCACTATATGTGCCTAGGGCCTGTAGATTAAATGCTACTAGTGGGCCTGCAGCACTGGTTGTGCCACCCACTTCAGTAGCCCCTTAACCTTGTCTCAGGCCTGCCATTGCAAGGCCTGTGTGTGCAGTTTCACTGCCACTTCGACTTGGCATTTAAAAGTACTTGCCAAGCCTAGAACTCCCCTTTTTCTACATATAAGTCACCCCTAATGTGTGCCCTAGGTAACCCCTAGAGCAGGGTGCTGTGTGGGTAAAAGGCAGGACATGTACCTGTGTAGTTATATGTCCTGGTAGTGTAAAACTCCTAAATTCGTTTTTACACTACTGTGAGGCCTGCTCCCTTCATAGGCTAACATTGGGGCTGCCCTCATACTTTGTTGAAGTGGCAGCTGCTGATCTGAAAGGAGCAGGAAGGTCATATTTAGTATGGCCAGAATGGCAATACAAAATCCTGCTGACTGGTGAATTCGGATTTATTATTACTATTCTAGAAATGCCACTTTCAGAAAGTGAACATTTCCTCTTTCTGTGCCTTTCAATCCACGTCTGGCTAGGTTTAGTTGACAGCTCCTTATACATTCACTCAGACACACCACAAACACAGGGTACTCAGCCTCACTTGCATACATCTGCATTTTGAATGGGTCTTCCTTGGCTGGGAGGGTGGAGGGCCTGCCCTCACACAAAGGACTGCCACACCCCCTACTGGGACCCTGGTAGACAGGATTGAACTGAAAGGGGACCTGGTGCATTTCTTAGCCCCTCTTTGAAGTCACCCCCACTTCAAAGGCACAATTTAGTATAAAACAGGGCCTCTGCCTTACCTCATCAGACACTTGCTGGAGAAGAAACCTGAACCAGAAACTACATCCTGCCAAGAAGAACTGCCTGGCTGCTCAAAGCACTCACCTGTCTGCTTTCTACAAAGGACTGCTGCCTTGCTGTTAGCCTGCTGCCTTCCTGAACTCTTGTCTGGCTGTAAAAGTGCTCTCCAAGGGCTTGGATAGAGCTTGCCTCCTGTTCCCTGAAGTCTCAGGACCAAAAAGACTTATCTTTTTCATTTGGACTCTTCGTGCGCCGAAAATTTTGACGCACAACTTGCTCCGCGGCGAGAAAAACGCCGCACACCGACGCTGATCGACGCAACGCCTTCGGGGCGACCGGAACTTTGACGCACGACCTCGCAAGGACAAAGCCGCCCGACTTCCAGAGGGGAAATCGATGCGACGCCTGCCGTGAGATCGAAACTTCGACGCACAGCCTCGCGGAATGACGCGCAGCCGGAAAACAAGCCGAAGAATCCACGCACAGACCCCGGGACATCTGGTAATCCCGCGACCCACCGAAAGAGACTGTCCGTGCGCCGGAAAACTACGCATGACTTCCCCGCGTGAAAAATAACAACGCAAGTCTGTGTGTGCAGAGGAGAAATCAACGCACACACCATTTTTCCACGTATCTCTTCTTCTGCGGCCCGTTGCGGAGATTTTCCACTCCAAACCAGGTACTTTGTGCTTGAAATAGAGTTTGTTTGCTTTTTAAAGACTTAAGATACTTTATATCACTTTTTTGTGATATCTTTACAAATTCATATTGCATCTTTGATCGTTTTGACCTGCAAATACCCAGATAAATATTATATATTTTTCTAAACACTGTGTGGTGTATTTTTGTGGTGCTATATTATGGTATTGTATGATTTTCTGCACAAATACTTTACACATTGCCTTCTAAGTTAAGCCTGACTGCTCGTGCCAAGCGACCAGAGGGTGGGCACAGGATAATTTTGGATTGTGTGTGACTTACCCTGACTAGAGTGAGGGTTCTTGCTTGGACAGAGGGTAACCTGACTGCCAACCAAAAAACCCATTTCTAACAATTACTGTAACAACCTTAAAGGTGATCTAATATTTTTGCAAGAAACCAACATTGGATACAAAGATGCATTATCTATGTGCTCTGGCTGGAGCTCTGATTTATCCTGCTTGGCAGCTGTATCTAACAAAAGTGAGAGATCTTGCTAATCTCTAAAAGTTCAGGTTTTGCGATTGCAATGTAGCAAAATGATGCAGCAGTTGGCTGATTACCAGATTACAGCGGAATAGTATGGAACTATATGCTGTCAACTTCTATGCTCCTAACAATAACAACCCCCAATTCTGTTCATCCTTGAATATCAAATTGATGAGCCTATCTCAGTCTGCTTGCATTATTTAAGAGGTGACTTTAGCCTGGCTATGGATACAAATATTTGTTTAGCATTTATTTTTATTGGTATAAATTAAGTAAAATAAAATCAAATACAGTGACATGCAAGTCCAGGAAGGACCCATATCAAGATACAAATGTTGATTGGTTTACGTGCACCAATAATAAACAATCTTAATGTACAAGAAAGAGAAATAAGAAAGAGAGGGGTAAGAAAATAAGGTAGAGAAAGAGGAAAGTAAAGAGAAGTGAAGAAGGACAAAAAGAAAAGAGTGGAGGGAATACAGATCTACAAAGCATGGAAGAGAAGGCCCGTCAGGAACATGCGTGGCCAAGCGACGATGGAGTGAGGAGTGCTCCGTTGGAGCTCCGGCCCATGAACCTCCATCTGTGACCATCCTGACAATTAGATGAGGCCTAGGGGCAGTGCTTTAAATGGGCCGGTACTGTCCGGTACTGAGTACCGGCACTTTTTTATTTTGAGAGGGAGAGTACCTGCACATCTCAAGAAAAACGTAATACTTTTAATTGGAGAGTACCGGCACTTCTCAGAAACAAGCAGGTACTCTGCACACGGAGTACCTGCACTTTATTTTTTCCATTTCAAGCACTGCCTAGGGGCCATTGTACATTGCTTTATAGCCCCCCCCCCACCCCCACCCCCACCCCCACCACCACCACCACCAAATCACCTGCACCCTGCCGGCAGCCGAGCCTGATCGTGCTGCACGAGCCCTGTGGTGTAAAAATGGCAGCCACATGCCCTAAGTAAAGGCCGTGTGGAAGATGCAGAACGAACTGCAGGAGGCGGGGTAGAGAAGGAGCACAGAATAAATGGGCCTGGGTGCCGCCCGCCTCTGACCAAACAGGCACGGCTTTGGGGGCTTGAGGCGAATGGCCGGCGGATGGAACCCTGCGAGGGCAGAGGACAGCATCAGCGAGCTGCCAACCCAATAGAACCTCCGGCACCAGCTAAATTCCCCTGGGAATTGGATGGACCGGGAAAGCCTGGGGGCTCCTCCCCGCCCACTGGGACAAAAACGGCCTCGTGGGATGGATATCAATTTGAGGCCGATGACGGAGCCTGCTGCCGAGGCCCGTCTGCTTCGTCCCCGAAACCTGTGATCACATCGAGGTAACAGAGCGCCGGGAGACTGATTGTGCCCTTGGGAGAGCTGGAACTCGAACAGATTGCGCTACCTGGGATTCCTCATAGGGGAGCTTCGCTGCACCACAGAGTCCTGCACAGCCGCTGCACGAATGCGGGAGGAAAGGGGGTGATTACCTCCTGCACAGACTGATTAAGATACTGGTGCTCTCCCTACGGACTTGGAAAACCTACGCAGTGGGTACTACACGCCCTCCCAAGCCACAGCCAACAAGGGCACTCAGACCCTTCTCGTGGCCACCTGAGAATATGGCAAGGGAGGGCTGCAGGAAGGGCCACTGAACAGTGACCACATGGCAGAGAAGTCCTGCTGGCATGAACTGCGGGACAGTAATGTGGCTGAGCAACGGGCTGCTGGGCCGCAGGGATCTCTTTTGTTTTTGACTATATTGGCACTGGAGGACCTGGTGGAAAGACAGCCTAATAAATGCACCCTGGGCGATAGCTGCAAACCTGCAGAGCACCCTTCTGGGAACCTACTCAAAGTAACAATCGCTTCTCTGGTGATATCCTAGAGGCGATAGTGGCTGGGAGGAGGCATTTCATGTAGTGTTCCAACTGATATTTGCTGCACATGATGGCAGCTTTGTGAGGCCTGATTACAATTCTTGCCCACCATCCCCTGGTTCTGAGCATCCCACTGGGAGAGTGGGAGAGGCCCGGCCCAGCGTAGAGCTCCTACTCCCCAGCATTCCAACACCCGGCAAGAGTGGCTCAGGCACACATTCAAGCACTCAGGAATTGCTGAGGGGTCCTCCGTGGTGCATCTGAATAGTGGTCATGCATTACTTTATCTTCCACTCACACTGTTTCCCCTTTGCTATCATGGGAAGATTGACCAGAAAGAGAGTTCTGGAGGTGGCTGGAATGCCATTAGGTGGCCCTGCGAAGACCACCAGGCAAGATAGACTGGCACTCGGAGCAGACCTGGGCATCCTTAAAGATGACCATTGACGACTAGCAGAACAGGTCACAACAGCTGACAGAGCAATCATGGACATACCCACAGATCTAATGGCCATACACAAGTGACTCACAAGCATGGAAGGGAAAGTCTATGCATTAGAACTACGGGTGGAGGATGCTGGAATCAGATCAAGGAGGAATAACATCCAAGTATTGAAACTGCCTGAATGAATTGAAGGGAACACCATGCTGACCTTTTTGGAAGGATGTCTGAGGGACGAAGTGGTCCCTGAGGGTTTGAAGTACTCCCACAGGATCACAATACTCTCGTGTTAGTCTTTGACACGGGTACACCCACAAGTACTTGAGTTTGGATGGGGAGTTTGCCTGCTTGTCCTGGGGTGTGGGAGTTAGGAAGTTTGTTGTTTGACTGTTGGAGACTTTTTCAGAGATTGTGCCCTGCTAGTGCCTTTCTTACCATCCCAAAGCTCAACAGAAATGTGTGTGGTTATGCTTACAACACGCTTGAATGCATTACTTATATCTACAGATCTAGGATGGCACAGTCTTTGACTCACAAATTTATGTCCTAGAATATAAGGGGGATGCACACAGTGGCCAACAGATACAAGGTATTTTCATATCTTAACTGACAGGAAGTTCAAATAGCGCTCCTCCAGGAGATGCATTTGACAGCCAAAGAAGGGGCAGCACTGCAACAACGACGGAGGGGGCAAGATACTGTACCACCTACTCGGATTATGCAAGGGGCATATTAATATGGATCAGACCTGATATCCCCTTCCAGCACCCGGGGGACCTAATTGTCCTGGAGATCAGATATGTGGTGGTAACGGACCACCTAAATAGACAAGATGTAACACTCTGCCGAATTGCCCCGGGTGCTGGCACCCCATTTAGGGGGCTTAATTATTATGGGAAGGGGGCTATAATTTTATCACCAGCCCTGCCCTAACTGCTATCACCCCCCACTGCGCGATTCTCCTATTGTGAAACCGGCCTGAGCATTCACGAACTGACAAACAGAATGGGGACTTCCTGGTCATTATTGCACCCACAGGAAAGGGACTACTCTTTTTTCTTGACACTGCATGACCTTTACGTGCGCTTAGATGCGCTTCTCTGCACCCCGGATGTTCATGGCTCTATAAGGGCCATTGAATACCTATGCAGAACTGTGTCTGAGCATAATCTAATCTTACTGACTTTGATCTGGGAAAAGACACAGCCCTGAGTTCCAAAGTGGAAGCTGAAGCCAGAGTCCTTAGAGGATTCAGTTTTCTGGGATACTGGGGAGGCCACATTAGACATTATATCCAAGATAATGCTGGCTCAGCCTCCTCTATACAAGTGGAATGGGATGTCTTTAAGGTAGGGCTTTGGGGTAGGTGTATATCTGAGTCGGTGGGGGTGAGGCACACACTACTAGAGGAAAGCTCAGCATTTGAGGAGTCACTGTGGAAAGCTGAGTTGAATAGACTAGGCTACCCGGAAATGCAAATGGAGCTCTTGGAAGCTAAGAAAAAGGAGGCCTATCTGACTAAGGAACACCAAGATTGCACTGGCCTGCCTGGCAAACTCTGCAAAACGGGGCTCATTGATTCTTTAAATTGAATCTGACTCTGGGCAAAAACAGCACAGTCAGGTGGATATTATTCAGGAGTTCCATGACTATTGCTCTACGACTGATATTTCTTAGCACCTTTGATTTTCTGACAGTATCCCGTGAGGAGGCAGAAGCATTGGGTGGAGAGATCACCCTGCCAGAGGTTAGAGTGCCAATAAAAGCAATGGCTAGGGGCAAGGCACTGATGTCCTTCTGATGGAGCTGTACACCACCGATATAGAAGATCTGGCTCCTAGACTAGTAGATCTTTACAACACAGCTCACGACACGGGCATGTTGCCACCCTCCACCTATGTGAGGCCCTGACAGTCCGCTTGAAACTAGGAAAACCGGCCCATGACAAAAGGGCCTACGCCCACTGTCGATGTTAAACACCAATTATAAGATAATTTGCAGGATACTTGCTACTAGGTTTCTCCCCTATATGCCCAATCTCATACAACCTGACCAGGTGGGCTTAATACCTAGCCGAAATATGGCAACTAATATACAAAGACTTCTCGCCTTACTTGACAATGACACGTATGATCATCCAGAGGTGCCGATATTTGCTGCGGTGGATATAGAGAAGCCTTTGACAGGCTAGAATGGGTATTTCTGTACACCGTCGTGCGCCACTTCCAGTTAGGTGATGACTTTATAGTCTCCTGTATACGGCCCCCACAGTCAGAGTACACATAGGGTATTATGTATTGGAGTGCTATCAGGTGGGCAGGGAGACTAGACAGGGATGCCCTCTGTCACCCTTGTTATTTGCTCTGGCAATGGAGGCTCTGGCTGTCTATGATAGAACAGGAGGGCTTACCGTGTTATTGAATACAGAGGGCAGGTCCACCACATCACCTTATATGCTGACAACCTCCTGATCTGTTTGCACAGTGTAACAGAGGTGCTGACCAGTGCCCGTGAGCTGCTGGGTTGCTTTGGACTGCTCTCAAGTCTGAGAGTTAACTGGCAAAAGTAGCAATTGTTCCTTTTACTTGTAGACTGTGTCACTCTGCGAGAGGCGGCTGGACTGCAGTAGGAAGCCCACTGTTTCCAATATCTGGAAGTGCGAGTCTTTCATGACCCAACTGATTTGCTGGAGAGGAATGCAGGAAAGGCGGTCAGAGATCTCAGGAAGAGCATGGAGTTCTGGAGCATGCACCCCCTGTCGGTAGCAAGCAGAGTCATACTATAAAAAACGATAGCACTCCTGTGGCTGCTCTGCTACTTTGTGGTGCTGCCGATATGGGTACCCGAGCTCTGTTTAGGGAGCTGTTTACAGTTTTCCTCTGGGGACTGGGCCGCAGACAAGTAGCTTTAACTACCTTGCAGAGACCGGTGAGTGACAGAGGCCTAGCGGTGCCAGATTTTGAGATTACTATGTAGCGGCACAGCTCCAGTGGCTGACATAGTGCGTGGTGGGCAGACTGACACCCAGGCATGAGTTGGGATTATATGTACAAGACGCCCACAAGCTGATCAAAGTGCTTATACCAATTAAAAGCCCTGACGCGATGAACTCAGCAGAGTTCCGAGTGCTGCGTCGATGTTGGGCTCAGTGCCTGCACAAGACTCATGTGAGAGTCCTGTACTCACAGGACAAACTTATGAGATACTTAGGGATGCTACCACATGGAGGGGACTGGCAAGGTTTAATGGAGTGGGTAGCTGCTGGAGCATCCATGCTGGGTGACCTATTCAGGACTGAGGCAAAAGAATTCAGAACAGAATATTACCTGCCAAGGGGACATTTCTTATTGCGCAGAGCAGTGATGAACGTTGAACGTAAGCACAGGGACGTGTAAATAAACATATAAGGCCATAACTTGCTTGTATAGAACAATAAGGGGGCATATGCTGCAGCCCCTGACTGCTCTCCGGACCAAGTGGGAGCAGATTTAGGGAACCCCATACCAGACAAGGACTAAATAGAAATACTGGAAAGGGTACCCAAAGTGTTGGGGAATGCTCACTTTTAACTGATACATTTTTATGTGCATACATACGGGGGATGTTAGCCAGTGGAGAAAAAAATGGTGCTCAAAGACCCAGTTAGCACATATAAAGTTACACAAATATCAACTAAGCGGTGCTCTCAGAAGGGAAACACCCTCATTCCTAGACCTGAAAAACCATGTTAATCAGAACAATACAGCAACATCAGAGGCACACGCTCAAGTAAATGATAACTCGTGTCGTTCGTTATTGGTTTTTAGTCCATACAAATATCTTGATCATGGAAAGATAAACCATCAAAGTTGAAATCACACTGTCATGGAGACGATCCGATCACATAGTGAGCAAATATATAGCGTCTCAGTTCTTCTGTATGGTTCAACTAGTTTGTAGTTTATTAGTTTCAAGCACAATTCTTGTCCTTCTGTGTATGTTGGATTTCAATTGTACCTCAGCCAACACGTGTTTCGTCCTAGGGAATAACCCAACGACTTCCTCAGGTCTGATACAATGTCAGTTCTTAAATCTACTTAATAAGTACGAACGCCCCATTAGACGAGCTCCATCATAATGCCTCACACTGTATTAGCTGATGTGTGTTGAAACGATGACAAATAAAGAGAATTGTTGCAGCGAGTACATTTTTATGTGTTGCACAGGCCATATTTAACTGGGCCGGATTAACCAATATTTTATTACATCAAGTGCCAAATGTCCACGGTGTGGGGAGGAGTGAGCTGACTTTATACATATGTTCTGGTCTTGCTCAATACTTACACCCTATTGAGAGGAAATTACTGCTGTGGTTACTGATATAATCGAAAGAGAGATATCATGCACCCCACAACATTGCCTTTTTTGCTGGTTTCCAAACACCGCTAAAACCAAACCCACGAGCAGGTTTCAGGACCTAGCATTCTTACTTGCAAAGCGAGAGGTTACATGCAATTGAAAAGCCCAGAACAGGCCCCGGGTGGGAGGATGGTGAAGGGAACTTGAGAGATGGGCAGTTTATGAAGTGACAATGCTGCTACGAAGGCTAGATGTGGCAGAGGATCAACGGGTATGGCCAAGGCCTGGAAAGCGTTGGTAGATAGTGTGGCACACCCGGATCCCTCTCCACAGGAACACCAGCTGTGTCCCCCTAACATTTACCTCAAGGATTATTAATATCCCTCCCACAATATCTGTTACGTATGTTGACCATGGGATAAGCTCTCAGCGCACATGAGTGACTTTGACGTTTACCATGACAAGTTAGAAACAGTAGATCACACTTTGCCTACACCACCTTCATAAGTCGTCACTAGGAGTCACAGGGGAGGAGTTGGGGGTAGGTGGGAGACTAATAGTTGAATGTGATTACAATGTTTTAATGGTAATGGCAATACTACAATGACAATTGTGTAACTTAATGTCTCGAAATTACCATGCCTGTTTGTTGTTTCATATCAATGAAAACCAATAAAATCTGTAAATAAAAAAAAACAAGAAGAGAAGAGAGGAGAAGGCTGGTCAGGCAAAGTACAAGTATAGTAATGTGGGGAAAAAAGGAGGGATGCAATGACCATGATGAGGAAGAATAACGATTCAATGAGAGTTAGGGGGGAGCATCCTCCAGAAAGGGGGACCATGTGAGAAGAAAATGCCTGCTTTGTCCATTAAATTGTAAATTACCTTTTCATAGGATGCAGTCTAGGATGAGCCATTGCTCATGCAACAGCGACTGTGGAGAACGCCAATGTTGCAGAATACAGATCTTGGCAGCTTTGAGGGCAGTGACGAGTAAGCAAAAGGTGTGGCGGGTCAGCTTGGAAAGATCCGATAAGTCATGGAGGAGAATCAGGGGGTCCGAAAGTGGCGAGGGCAAATCGATAGTTTCCTACAGCATAGACCCTACTGCCATCCAGAAGGGGCAAATGGCAGGACAATCCAGTAAGATATGAACAATATCATGGGGCACTTGATCGCATCACAAGCAGGCAGATGAGGGAGCAATGCTGCAACTTGAAGCCGGGCCGGGATCCAGTGCCAGCCCTGAAGGATCTTAAAAAGACTGAACTTCATCGGTGCTTCCTGGACTTTCCATTCCAGGGCCTCCAAAAGTTCTGCTCATTCCTCTTCCTCATATTCCACCTATAGGTGAGCTTGCCCTGGTCATCCTGAGGATAGGCAATTGTGGCTGAGTGTCTAGGTGGATAATCAGGAGATCACACCTTTAAACTGACCCAAGTATTAGGGTAACAGAGCACCAGGGAACATGATATGGTCCATGGATGGGGATCCAGTTTGCTCAGCAGGCAATGATGCAGTTGTGTGTAGAGCCATTGTTGAGTATGCAACAGGCCAAATTCGTCCAGCAGTTTCTCAGAGGACTTGAGTTTGCCCCTGGATATGAGGTGTGTAAGAGTCAGAACTCCCGGTTCTGTGCCAGGAGCTCCTATCGAGCATGGCCACCCATGTGGATATCAGTATTGTTCCAGAGGGGAGCTTTGTCATGTAGGTGTGAGCCCACCAAAAAGAGCTTTTGAGTCCACATCTAGGCAACGTATATGGTTTTCAGCATGGGGTTGGGGGACCCGGTGGCAGGGGGTCAGGAAGATAGAGGGCATGTAGTCCCAACCAGGCCTCCTGGAGTCAGCATTCTATTGCAACCCATAACAGGGGTCTTGGATTAATGGGTGCATGTACGCCATTTGTGCCAAATGTAGGGCTAGACAGTAATGATCCACAGAAGGCAGGCCCAGTCCCCCTGCTGGTCTATTGATGATAAGCTTCCGAAGTGCCAGGCGAGGTCTCACTGAAAGCTAACAAGAAGGCATGCCTAAAACTAATTTATACAAAATGTCCCCATGAAACCTCTTAAAGAAGATGACAACATTTCTCTAAATGAGCTGATTGACGAAAGCGACATCATGTCTGCAATCATCTAATTCCTTATGGAAGGGCACGCGTTTCGGGCGTAGTGCCCATTAACATTTGCTTACACACTTCTGCCCCCTCTAGAAATGCTGCTCAATCATTTTGCGGGTCAAGTTATTAGCACAGCAGCCGAAGCCACCTTTGCTGTCACCCCCAAAGAAGTGAAAGACCACTCCATTCCCAAAAACGTCCGGCTGATTCCCCTGATTAACATAGAGGCAAAAATATACATGGAACTATCAGTCAAATGCCTTTAATCTCTTATAACAAAGTTAATGCATCCCTCTTAATCTGGTTTTGTTAAGGTGAATTAGGGAAAGGTCAATGAAAAGACACAGCCACAGAGGGGCAGCATCTCAGCATGTTTCTCAGTTTGAGAGTCAACTAAATCAGAGTGATCTTTTTGACCATAACTGCTCCTGCCTTCTGCCTTGTCTGCTTATGTACCTAGACTTTCCATAGACCTTGTTTCATTTCCTGTTTTACTCTCCTTCCTACATTAGGAGAGTTTCATTAGTTCTTGCTCCTCCCTGATTCTTTCCTGGCCTCTCCTATGTTGATTCTTTCCACTCCTCATCTAGTGAACCTATTATTGTGGGGTTCCCGCTGACTGATTCCAGAGACTTATAATTGTGGCAGCTTCCTATCAGTCTGCAGATGGGTTTCTCACAATTCCCCTTTGTTGGGACTGGGTATTCAAATTCTGAGCAGCAGTGCATTCTGGATTAGATGGTTGACTTGGGAAGTCTGACAGTAGAGAGTCAGGGAGTGACCTACTAAAAATATAGACTCACCTTACATTGTATTATGAGAACATCTTACTGATTATTGCCCTTACTAGCTTCAGCTCCCTTGGTATCTCTGCTACCTGTTTTCCTATCACTGAAGTTACCCATGCCATGCAGTGTTCTATCCTAGCAAGCAGTGGTTCCTTAAAGTTGGCAGTGAATTGCCTCTTAGGATTCACTCTAGAGGGTACATCTGATTCTGTCCACCAAACTCAGGCAGACAGCAAGACTGGGGGTTGCAGTATGCCTAATTTCCTATTGAGCCTGGGATGGTGAGGGGTTGTTTCATACGGAAACCTAACACGTAACCCTAATGTACTGCAAGACATTCCGAAAGGGATGGTTCTTAAAACCTGAACAGCAGCTGTTGGGAGCAGGCATTTGCACTCCCTGTACCTGAAAACGAACCACAAATCTTTCCTAAAAATACTTTACGCCAGCATAGGCTTACAGCACCATTTATGTCTACCAATGCCATATACAGCCCGTCCTGAAAACCTGAAAACAGACATGTGGGTTCATTACTCTCAGACACGCTCCAAGATCAAGTGCGTGATATACCATTACTACTCGTTCTTTATTCTACAGCTAACAACTTTTCTTACTTACCTGGGTCACCGCTTTAGAGTTAGATATCATGGCCTGAAGGCACAGTGGAGAGGAGCCTTCAGCTCCATTGGGGAATAATGTACTGGTATGGTACAGATTACTTATGGAGCACACTATAATCCTTGTGGATCATTTGGGACTGTAGGACGTTCACACAGGTTTGATAAATAATCTACCTTTTCTAGGCTTACATAAGTGCATTCTAGAGGTCAAAGTGAGGGAGGGGGTCCAAGTACCACAATGACTGTTAGGGTCAAAATGGCTACAGAGATTGGAGAGGAGGAGGAAAGTGAAGGTATGATAGAGATTTTAAGCCATTTATGGAACATAAGGTGATGCTCTGTTGCAGGGGCGTAACACAGACCCCAGCAGCTCACTGGCTGGAGGAGCCTTTGGCTTTTGGTCCGTGGGGGAGTCACATTTGCCCTAAACTAGCTGCATGGAGCTCTATTATTGGGACGTTTAGTGGGAGGCTGGTAAAGTGTGAAGAGGCCTGAGACTGTAGGAAGAAAAGAAAGCGCTGACAAAATCTAGGACCATGCTACCACGAGCACGGAGGTGCAGCATATCAAGCGGTCAGAAGGTGGTGAAACCCACGTGCATCTGCCAGCTGTGACGGTGTATGCTCTGAGGAGAGTAGCAGGTGTGTGGCGCACCACAGAACTGTTGCTCTCTGTTGCCCTGTCTTACCTCGGCCCAAACCCACACCAGGCAGCCTCCTTGCACGATAGAACTGGTGTTGAAAAACTTTCCGAAACTAACAGCCTGTCTGTGCTATTTGTGTTGCCATGGCCCGCCCGTTGCTTGTTGATTTTTTGGTCTCTTTTTTATGCCAAGATCTTGTGTAGTGGTTGTGGTTTAACACACTACTGATGTCTGCAGGCTTCTGGACTTACCTTCACCTATAGAGATACTTACTGCCTTTGTGGTGTGTTGCTGCAGTGACTCACTAAGGGGGTCATTCTGACCCTGGCGGTCCGAGACCGCCAGGGCTATAATGACTGAAAGCACCGCCAACAGGCTGGCGGTGCTTTCTTCCCTATTCTGACCACGGCGGTAAAGCCGCGGTCGCAACGCCGGGGCCGGCGGTTTTCCGCCGTTTCTGCCCCGGCGGTGATAATCCGCCAGGGCAGCGCTGCAAGCAGCGCTGCCCTAGGGATTATGACCCCCTTACCACCAGCCTGTTTCTGGCGGTTTTCACCGCCAGGAAGAGGCTGGCGGTAAGGGGTGTCCTGGGGCCCCTGGGGGCCCCTGCACTGCCCATGCCATTGTATGGGCAGTGCAGGGGCCCCCTAACAGGGCCCCGGCCAGCTTTTCACTGTCTGCATAGCAGACAGTGAAAAGAGCGACGGGTGCAACTGCATCCGACGCACGGCCGCAACACCGCCGGCTCCATTCGGAGCCGGCTCCTGTGTTGCGGCCTCATTCCCGCCGGCCCAGCGGGAATGTCGGAATGGGGGCCGTGTGAGTGTGGCCACATTGGCGGCCGCATGGCGGTTTCCGCCTGGCGGGCGGCGGTAGCCGCCCGCCAAGGTCGGAATGACCCCCTAAGTTTTGTTTTCTGGGTGCATTTGTGTTGCCTTTTCATTGGTGGTGACCGTTTTAAACAAATGCATTATTAACTTGTTGGGGTGTGATTACTATGGTTTTCTCGTTTATTGATTGCCAGAGCAGCAGGTGTACTGTTGGGATCTGCTTTACACATGTTTGTGTACTTGCCAGTTTGGTAATATAGAAAACCACAGAATTGCCACGCGGTAGAACTGCTTCCTTTCTGAATAAGTGTGCTTCTTTTGTATATCTATACTGCAGGGTGTGGGTAGTTAAGCGTAGGCAAGAGGTGGAGTTCACTACAGATACTTCTGCTATATGGAGACATTCTGTGGCATTCATGGGGATGCATGTGAGTTTGCTATGCAGCAAAAGTAGCCATTGCAATGGCACTGTGGTTTTTCACCTTGGTGTTTCAGTTCAAATCTGTCTGTATAATCTGTTGTACAAATTATACCCATATGATTCTGGTAGATGTGTACTAGTTATGAGATATGTTCTGTATGCTGGCATTTCTCTTTTTGATTGGCTATTGTGCTTGGCCCGCCCTCTCCAACCATTGTGTGTGTTCCTCTATGGACTGCATTTCCACGTCTGTTTTTCTACAGATAAAACAAATTTTTCCACATTGTTACTGAACAATATTTGCATTGTGCGTGGTGTGTGTTACCTGTGGATTCGCTACCAGTGAATGAGTTACAGAGTGCCTCACTAATGTGCATGTGGCTTGCGTGGCTGCCATATGAGGGTTTGCCATGTACATGGGGTTGCGAAAGCTGAAATGCTGTTGTATCACAGGGTTGGTTGGTCCTTACAGTCCGGTGTGACTTTTCCACATTGTCGACCACAGTGCAGTATCACATTGTCAGCTTGTGCAATGTCTTACTTGCAAGATGCATCAAGATAGCAACAGTCATCCAATCAGAAACAAAAGTGTGGTACATTGGCCAAAGGCATTTTTGAAGAGTAATATTTTCTGCTTTTTTTGTGAAAAGGAAGATTTTGAATCTTCTGCTATCTAAAGCAAAAGCCTCGCATGATCAGGTTCTTGTTGGAGGAACGGAAAGGTCTCTGTGTGGAGCAAGGACATCAAAGCAGGTAGTTTCTTCGGTTTGAGAGTGAATATTTTGAAATTAAATCTCTCTTTTTAATAACTTGCTTTTTTAGATAGTGCTATATACAGCACTTCCTCCATTGCTAAGCGCTCTAAATGTTACTGTTATCCAATTTATGATATTCATTTACCAAAGTATGGAAGGCTGAGGCTGCCTTGCTGGGATTTGAACCCAGAAGCTTCAGCACATTGCATATTTTGGGGAACATTTAGTCGAATGAGCCATCCTGGCTTTGAAAGGGAGCCTATGCAAGACTTTTAGGACCATTTGATGTGACTTTATGGTCAATAGTAAAGATAAGCATTGCTGAAGAGTATTGTAGGTATGTCCGTTTTTGTAAGATAGAATATAACACCAAGCGAATGCAGCTGTTAGTCCCAATAATCAGCCTATTTCAATCAAGTTCCTGAATAGTAATAGCTCCATTAGTTTCAAGGGGAAAAATCGGGGAAAGGGTAAGACACAAGAGGCACTGGTTTGAAATTACACCGCCTAGGACTGCCACAGAATCACCACTCTGTATTCTTGACTAAACAAGAAAAACATAGAAGTACTTGCTGATAAGAAAAATAGACATATGTTACACATCAGTTTGTGGCATCAGTGTCTTACTCCTCCATTATCACCAGAACACATTAACATCCTTAGGTCCTATCAGGATACTGGACTGGAACCCAAAACATGCATGCTCACCACTGATTGATAAATTGAGCACCTTGGCCGAGGTACTAAGGACCTTCATCAAGAGTGTTAAAAACTTACCCTAGGGCTCCAAGAGCTGACCTGAACAGGACAACAGCTGACAGAGTTCAGACAACAAACACAATGAATACTCCTACCAGATTTCCCCCTGAAGTAAGCCCCTCAGCCTAAACAGGGTCCTCACTGGGGGGATGGCAGGGGTTCCTGACAGCAACAGTAAACCCCTTGTGGACACTCCTGATAAACAAGGCACTGCCCCCTCCCCAACAGAGGAATGAGGACATGGCCACCAACATGTCGGGCTTAACAGAACCTCCTGATACATCAAACTCTCCCAAACTGTTGGAAAAGCAAAAAAGAGAGTGTGAAAACACACAAAAAAGCAGAGCCTCACCTCACAGAGGTCCATAATCATAGGGGCCAGGAGTACCACACACCTAAATCAAGGGGTAGACCCCCCAAAGCTCTTCCCCGTATTTAGTTCTGCTATTAACCCAATTAAAACTAAGGGACCCATGGAATGCACAAGGATGACAACATCAGATCCTGCTTCTGGAACTGGGCTGGAATTCACAGATCAAGAGGCAATGGGTATCAGTGGACATGTCAGCCCGGTGGCCACTGTCAATACGCAAGGGTGCCCAAATAAGATAATGACCTTAGGACCACCCCCGTCATTGTACTCAAGGACCAACAGCTTCTCAGAAGGACTCAGTAGGGCAGCTACAACCTGTGGTATGATAACATCCGCTTATCAGGGAGGCGCTGCTCTGGGCAAGACTGCTGGTTAAAGGATGACAGTACTTTTGTTTGTAGCCGACTACGCCTTTCCTACAACAAGTCGCAACTGTTGTCCCAATCTTACCGGCTCACTAGCAGCACTTCACCAGGAACACAATAGTAAAAGTTGATTTGTGGCAGCCTTTACGCATGAACTCGAGAATAAGACATCTCAGGGAGTGTCGTGGTTAAACGGAGATTAGCCCTTTCTCACAGATATACCTTGTCTCATACAAACACAGGAAATGACAAAGATGCAGTAAAGTTTCAATAGTTTTTATTCAACATAACTGCAATTTGCGATAAGTTGCATGGGCTGCAATGATTAGGATAATGAATAATGCAAGAAACAGTATTGTGAAGAGGAGAGTCATTATTACAAAGACCCCCACCATCTTGCAATGCATAAGAAAGACATACAAGATGTAATATATCCTAATACCCTAATGTGAAAGGCCTAACCTCCTACCTAAAGGAGAGCTGGGTTTGTTAAACCTAATCTGCCAATGCCATATCCATGAGAGGAGCCCCCAACCCTCGTTACCTTGGAATGAGGTCTCTATCTCAGACTCCGCAGGGACACGAAGACTGGGTCAGCGTCAAGACGACTGCAGCATCGATATCAGCTATGGTGGCAATGCCCTCTTGTCGGAATCCCTCTGATTATCTGTCTAAAGTGCGATGTATTTATACAGATCTACAAGGACCCCTGACGTAGGTGTGTTCCCAAACAATAGATAACAGACATGCTTGTAACAGCAATTAATATAAACAATCCCTTGAAAGTATAGAGAGGGAAAATCCCTAAGTGTGAACACATACTGTTTGTTTGCCTTTGTTGCTTGATCTTGATGCCTTAGCGCAGTGACACTGATAAAGTAACTCATAACAAGTGGCCTAACTATAAACAAGGCAGCCATCTTAGAAGAAATAAATAATTAAATGTGCTAAGACAGAGCAAGCTAAGTAGGTTAAAAGTCACTAGGTGACGGGGGCACGAGTCTGCAAGCCAAAGGCTAAGCTAACTCCTGTTATCCCATTAAAACGAAGTAGGATTCACTACAATCTCACACCATATCCGTCAAGCACCACCTGAAAAGATGCAAGCTAGATCACGAGAACGAGATGACACCCATCACACAGTTGTCCAACCAGCCCTGTCCATAGCTACAACAGAGAGTTTTAGCATGGCCCAGACACTGGCTCCACCCCCCAATAGCATAAGGTGATTCCAACGGGCATAAGCAGGCCAAAGGGCACCAACGGCTGACATGGGCTCCAATACACCACCTCTTCAGTGCAATCAAACCCCAGGGGCTTTTAACGGTCCTGTCAATCACACAAGCAGCCCTCACCACTCGAACTGGCAAATCAACAGTTTACCAAGTACATCCACCCCTGGATCAACCATCCGGGAGCCCCATCAGTCCTGAGAACAGCCCCCTGGGTGGAATGGAACCCCACTCATCACGAACAAGTGTTCAATACAAACAGCCCCGATAATGAACAACAGATGTGCCCATGCAATGATTGGGGCTGTCAGGAGAGGCTTTCCAACAAATTCCCCTGCTCACAGTAGTTACCCAGTAGGGTGCTCGATCCAGTACATGGACCAAGTGCATCTCTCCCTGGATCAACCACCTAGGAGTCGTACCACTCCTCAGAACAGTCCCCTTGGATTGAATGAAACCCCACTCATCACGGACAAGTGTCCAATACGAACAATCCCGATAATGAATGAGAGATGTACCCACACAATGACTGGGGCTATACAGAAAGGCCTCCTAACAACTTTCCCTGCCCACAGCTGTTACCCAGCAGGTCACTCAATCCAGCATACGGGCCTCTCTGTGATCAAGCAAGTCCTCCCTTACACAACTCAGAGAATCCACAGCGGAAGACTGAAACGTGTGAAATAAAACGAAGGGATCTCAGCCAAACCAGGGCCATAGATAAGCTTGAACTCACATTAATCCTGCATTATATCCGAAAGGGGGCATATGATATGATAAACAGAGGGAACTTACCTCATCTTTTTTAATTCATTCCAGCACTGAAGACAATAAGCTCTGGTAAAGTTTGCAATGATAGCAGAGATAAGCTCCACAGATGCCACAATAACAGCATGCAAAGCTCTGATCTCATCGAAGCCATCCTGAAGGAATCTAAGACCTTTGAGGGCTGGGGGATCAAACTTTTAAAACTCTGGCTACCCAAATCCCCCCATGTCATATTCCTGCAAGTGGAACCAAGTCCCCAGAGATCATGTCTGAAAGGGGCTTGGAGTGCCACCCACAATTGGCTCCCCCTGGTGCTACAAAAACCTACAATTCCTTGGAAGTTCAAATTGCTCATAATCAAAGAATGGTAACTTGCACAACAAAGAGCAGTGAATCAGGCACTTTGAACCAGCAGATCTTGCCCCTGAGGAGGACTCACAAGATGCATTACTAGCCAACACATTACAGTTAAAAAACTAACCCAGAAAACCCTGGAAAAACCCAAGCACACAATAACCTCATGGAACGTGGCAGGTTTCAAAGCTGTGCTGAATAGCAAATCAGCACACGCATTCCTGCGAGGAAGTGACATTATCTGTCTGCAGAAAATGTGGGCATCAGCCCCAACAACATTATATGGCTACTACGAGCTTTTCAAACCAGCAAGCAAACTACGTTGATTTGGCAGACCCTCAGAAGGTCATTCACTTTACATCAGACAAAATGGCTGGATTAAAGTTGTGCCTCTCGACTCCAGCTCCCCAGCCCTGCAAGTGGCAACAGTCACAGGGTTGACCATTGGCCATAGAAAAAGGCCACTGCTCCTGATCAACTGCTATCTTAACATATCGAAAATATCAAAACAACATGCGACAGAAGTACTCTGCAACAGCTTGGAATCTCTCCTCTTGGAACACACCTCACACAAGGTCCTTCTGACAGGCCACTTTACCTGAGAGGCCTAGGATCCGAGGTCGCCGCTGCCAGAAACAGCAAGGCACATGACAGAATGAATTCTCTACTGAACACATTCAAATTAATTTTGGCAGCACAAGTGCTAAAACTTGCATCTGCCGAAACATGTCCCTCTCAGACATTCAGAAGTATCTCAACAATTGAGTATA
Organism: Pleurodeles waltl; assembly: GCF_031143425.1. Taxonomy (NCBI): domain Eukaryota; kingdom Metazoa; phylum Chordata; class Amphibia; order Caudata; family Salamandridae; genus Pleurodeles; species Pleurodeles waltl. Next base: position 1,897,330,802 of record NC_090440.1, read on the forward strand.
TGTTCCTATCGGAAAACCTGGATAGCAACTCTACGAACTGAGATACACAACAGGACAGAGAGTGACCATAATCCACTGTCACTAACTGTGGAAATGGGAGCTCACGCACATGAGAAACATCTGACAGTGGGATCCTCCATGGGCATCGAAGTATCCAAACAAATCAGAAGGCTGAAATGGAGGATGGCTGACACCATACCTGTGTCTCAATGGCTCTGCAAGGTATTAACAGGCCTTAGAACCCAGCTATATGAACCACTCACCGGATGGAGCACCCTTCTAACAGAACTTACGGGAACTCTCCAAGCATGAGGGGCTAGCATACTCCCCCCAAAAAGAGCAAGGAAGCCGCAGGATACAATGCCGCATGACCCCGTCATTGTAAACACAAAAAGTAATTAACATAGGGCATGGCGTGTTCACAAATCCTACAGCACAGTAACTACCGCAAGGCAACGGAGCAAAGCCCTCAAGGCATACAAAAAGGCAGTATGGGAACTGAAGAAGGAGTGAGTAAAAGTCCACAGTATGCTGCAGGAAAGAGCTCTAACATGCTTCTGGAACTATGTCAGCAACTTAAAATCTCCGTACCGTACTAGAGAACATGGAATTCTGGAAGAAGACTGGGTGATCGATGCAACAGTGTTATACTTGAGCAATGGTAAAGCCCGAACAGACCAGGGAAATGTGGAAAAGTACATCCAGTTGATCGAGAATCTGTCACCACTCACAAACACGACTCAGGTATGCCACCTCATCAAAGAAATGAAAGAAAATGGTGCCCCCGGACCACATTGGCTCCCTGCTGGAATCTTCAAATGCACAGTGGAGGACTGAGCCACGCTGCTAACATCCCTCTATAAAAACGTCTTTCAGACTGCACATATCCCAGAGTAGTGGAGAGGCTTGATTCTGAGCCAAGTCTTTAAGAAGGGAGATCCTAAAGGACATCTAACTACAGACTAATCGCTTTGTTTGACCTAGAGAGTAAGGCCTATGCACGGCTACTGCTTAAGGAGCTAGAAACCTGGGTACAGGACAACAACACACTTCCATTTGTTAAAACAGGTTTCCGGCCGGCAGCTGCATCAACTACGGATAACATCATAGCTCTCGCTGCATTAAGTCAATGAGCTACCCAAAGGGGACAGCTCTCCCTCTTCTCATGTTTTACTGACTATAGCGCCGCTTTTGATAGAGTCCACTGACCAGCGGTATGGAGGAAATTAAGTACATAGGGCATTCCCCCATCCTCCTGTGGACTATAGTTTCCCTTTCCACTCAGACGTGGGTTCATGTCAAAACTAGCCCCACACAGTCACTTCCAGAATGCCTAGCGTGGGCGGCTTGAAACAGGGCTGCATTCTTGCCCCGTTCCTCGTCAACTTATATACAGCAGATATTGGGCGAGCTTTAGTGAATAGCAGCCTGGTACCCCCAAACCTTGGGCATACGACCCTCAAAATACTACAATATACTGACGCCACAGTTATAATAGACCAGGTCCACACCTACAACAAGACAAACTTTCTCAAGATTAACCAAGACAAGACCAAGGTTATAGTATTTGTGCGCCATAAGAGAAAGCAAACATTAACGTGGAGAATAGGGGACAGTACAATCAAAACAACAAAGAACAATCATTACTTGGGGATCTGATTCTCAGTAAGGGTGGGTGAAGCCCGCGGAGTTCTACGCCACGGAATTCTGCAGAGTTGGCTAAAAACTTCGGGTAATTCTCAAAGTTCCACATGCAGCGAACAGCTGCCTGCCCTCCCACCCTGGCCTCAATGCACCCAATCTCGGACGTGCTAAGCAGGATCAGGCCTGGTTAGTAATAGTAGTAAGTTCATCTGTAGCCCCAAAGTTGAAAGTCAATAAGGCCTGCCTCTTACCAGCACTCCATTACGGACACCGCACATTCCCTGAGGTCTGCACTACCACCTTGGACCACCTGCAGACCCTAGGATACAATAAAAGTTTTGCAACTTCCCAGATATGTGAAAAGATCCAGAGTTCGTCTGGAATTTGGACTGTCAAGCCAACAACTAGTATGTGCATCAGATATTCTCAAATACTACATCTGGATACTAAGGGCTCCCACCCAATTCCTGAAAGTCTGTCTGAAAGACTGCTTTGAAAGACCGGGGTCCCCATGGCAGGGCCAATTGCAGAAAGCCATTCAATCACCTCAAATAGATACAGCAGCCTTGGCACTTGACTCAGTGGATTTGTCACCATGGAACATGGCCATCAAAATTATTTAGATACCAAAGTCAACTTCCCTACTTGCTCCCAATTTAAAGTGTTTTCTTATTAAATGTAATAAGGTAACCCAATGTTATCTGATGGGAGAGGTAGGCCTTGCAGTAGTGAAAAACAAATTCAAGAATTTTTCACTACCAGGACATGTAAAAGTTAAAAGTGCATATCCACTTTTTTAAACACACTGCACCCTGCCCTATTGGCTGTGTAGGACTTACCCAAGGGGTGACTTATATGTATTAAACAGAAAGGTTTCTGCCTGGCAAAAAGTTTTTTGCAGGGTTGAAATGGCAGTTTAAAGCAGCACACATAGGCTGTAATGGCAAGCCTGCCACATTTAAAGGTCTACTTAAGTGGGAGGCACAATCAGTGCTGCAGGCCCACTAGTGTAAAAAGAACAGACGATTCACAGAATGCTGGACAATGTCAAACATTCAATCCCAGACACAGATCTGGGCCTAAATCTGCTAAATCGCAGCTATATCGGTGCCTGGAGGGCGATTGCTGATTGAAGCTAAGGTCACGCTTGCGGGCATTTTCTGTGTCTTGACTACTCAGCCGTGTTCAGTGCTGGTAGTCTTTTGTTACTGTTGACCAGACACCATATTGGAAGGAGTTCTAGTCTTTTCCCCAGCCGGAGCATTTAATGGGGGCCGATGCGCAGACGCAGCAGCTAGGTGGAGAGCGAGCGTTAAACTCCCATCCATATGATTTGTAAGTGATTTTAAGTGTTTTTAACATTTTCTTAAGCATTTGCTTAAAGTGAGTTTTATCCTCTGGCACTTTTCTTGCACTTTGCATCTGTACTGAGTAGCAACAGGGTCGATAAGAGAGCAGACAGCTATATCGTCTCCGGGTGGGCAATTATTTTTTGGCTCTTAGGTGACGCTTGGGGGCATTTTAGGTGTTTTAATTACTCGGCCAGGTTCAGTGCCGGTAATCTTTTGTTACTGTTAACCGGACGCCATCATGGTCGGTGTTCTAGTTTTTTCCCTGACCAGAGCATTTAATGAGGGCTGGTGCCCGGGCGGCCCGCTGGCATGCCAAAGGCAAGTCTGTCTGCACCCGTCCATGGCCGTACAGGACAGGGGTCTTGACCCCTGCCCATTTGGGTCAGACAGGATAACTTACTCCTCGGCAAATTTGAATAGCCTGAATAGGTTACCTAATGAGGCCTGCCATCACTATCTGGACCCAGGCCATTTTTCAGGTGAGTGTTCTTTTTGTAACTGCACCTTCTATATGTCTAACACAATGGTAGCAGCGGAATGATCCTTATCCTAAAACAAAAGTAACCGGCTCACTCAAGGTCAGCCAGCCCACTGGTGGCACTTGTATTTAACTGTAGGTCACTCCCAAAGCATAAAAAAAAGCTATTTTTCTTTTTAGAAGGAAACCAAACAGAAGTTCAGTTTTTTATGGAAAACTGGCTTTACAAAGACCGCTGGCCGCATATATATTAGTACTCCTTCAATCTAAATATAATAATTGCTAGGTGTGATTGAACCAACAGGGCTGGGGGAGGTGTTGTTCTAATTACCAATAGGGATTTAGATTGCAAATTCACACCAATTGCAGTAACAAATTGTGGAAGCCTTCTATATTCTATCAAGCTCTCTCACACGTACAACTTTTCAGGGATGCTTGTTTACCGCCCACCAGTCCCTGCTACAGAGTTTCTGCAGATCATGCCAGATATTCTGGCAGCTCACAGTCTCCATACAGCCAAATTTACAATATTAGGTGACCTAAATATTCATTTGGAAGACACCGCATATACTCAGGCTGCAGTACCTCTCAGTGATCCACTTAACTCAGCTGATCACCTCCCCATGACATAATAAGGGCCATATACTGGACTCATTTTTTACCAATATTCCCAACACAGCAGTAACCCCCCTCTGCCAGTCGTTTGGTAGGACCATTATTTCATCCCGTTTTCAATTACTAAAGTAGGAAGATCCACTTCTAAATCAAGCCAGCCTAAAATTACTCAACAATGATCAAGTTGGACACAGCTAGCTGGAAGCAGACTTTGTGCAATTCACTGACACATTTAACACAAGAGTGAGATGTTTCTACACACTATCCTGCATTTAAAAATTGGATCACCACGGCCAAGGATGATCTAATATAATTAAAGAACAATAAGAAAACCCAGCAACAGGATAAAAGTCAATGGTTTACACAGGAAGTAAGATAACTGAAAAAAGAGTGCAAAAGAACAAAAGAAAGTGGAGGGCGAACTATGATGATGTGTGTAGAGAGGCTTATAAAAAGGGCCTTTAAAAAATATCAATACACTATCAGCGGGCCCAGATGAATTATCTTGTAGAGCAGATCAATCGATCCTCTGACTCAAAATACATTTTTACCATTGTAAATTCCTTTCTAAAATGTGATGTGTTAAGATCAGCCCCCCGCCCCATCAGTAGCATGTTGTGAAATATTTGCCAATCACTTTCTGGAAAAAGCAAGGAGTATTTATGAAGCCCTATTCAGTAGCCTATAGATCTCTAGCTAGTTAAACTAATGCTGTACTATCCTCATTCCCTCAAGTAGTCAAAGAGGAAGTCATGGCAGTGGCCAGGACAGTTAAATCAGGCTCACCACTTGACCCTGTCCCAATAGATATTCTATTGACAGGGGAGGGTGGGATGCTTTCTGGTGTGTGGTGAGCTCCTATAGTGTTCTAACCTTATACCACGCCCAGGTATCTCCTATTAGTGAGGTGTAGACAATGTCTAGGTAGCCATGGCTCTCTAGTGGTAGCTGTGGATGAGCAGCCAAGACCTAATTAGGAGATATGCAAAGCCTATGCAATACCACTACAGTCACACAGCACTTACACACATGAAAGAACCACACAGTGTTACAAAAATAAAGGTACTTTATTATGGTAACAAAAATACTAAAATACTGTATAGGTAATACTCTACTAGGAGGTGAGTAAACACATTACCATATAGACATTAGAAGTCAGTGATTAGCATAGAAAGCAATAGTAAACAGTAAAACAATAGAAAATAGTGAAGGCCCTGGGGGGAGACCAAACCATATACTAAGTAAATGGAATGTGAAAGGCAGTCCCCCGCCAGAGGAAGTGGAATCTGTAGGGGGAGCAGGAAGAACTAGGAACCCCAAAAGGTAAGTACCAGGTTGCACCCCAGCAACCAGGAGAGAAGAGATGAGAACCTGGTCTTTCTCCAAACCCACAGGAGAACTTTGGAAAAGGACTGTGCAAAACGAAACCAAAGGTGGATCCTGACAGAAGAGGACCTGAAAATGAAGGAGACCAAGTCCAGTTCGAGTTGGAGTGTCCAGCTGTGGCAGGAGCCACTACCCACCCTTCTGTGGATACAGGACCAGGTCGATGGTGGATGAAGAAAGTCAGCAGTGCAGTACAGGAGCAGAAGAGTTCCAGAAGTGATTCAAGTGATGTCCCATGTTGGTAGTCGTGATGCAGTCAGTCAGTGGTGCTGTAAAACCATCAACAAGCTTTGGCAAATGCAAGAGTCAATGAAAAAGGTTTTGCAAGGCTGAAGGGGACCAGCAAGGCCCAGCGCACTCGACCCAAGGAGGGCAGTCCACGGTGACCCTCAGCAGCTGGGAGAGTCAGTAGAAGAGGAGGCAGCCCCCACAGGCGACCCACGGGCAGCAGGCACAGGAGTCGCAGTGAGGCCCACTCAGCACACCTGGGGAGGACTCCCACGCCATTGGAGCAGCAGGCAGGAGACAGTGCTTTGCAGGAAAGAGTGCTGGAGGCTAGGGCTACACATAGCCTGAAGATCTCTTGGAGGAACAACAAACAAGCTTTAGTAGCTGCAAGAGTTGTGGTGCACAGGGGTACTCTCCTGCGAGAAGAAGCAAGGGCTTACCATCTCCCAAGTTGGACAGCTGGTAGAGAGGATTAAGGGGACCACTCCAGACCACCACCTGTGATGTAGTATCCACGCAGTTCCGGAGGAGATAGGATCATCACAGCCAGTCATCATTGAAGTTGGTGCCTGCAGATTCAGGGGAGTGACTACTTCACTCCAAGGGAGATTCCTTCTTGCTTCTTGTGCAGGTTGAAGAATTGTCACCCACTGAGGATGCACAGCTATGGAAATCCTGCAGTTGCTGGAAGGAACCAGAGACAAAATGTTGCAGAATGGAGTCTAGTTCCAGATTGTTGGTTAATGGAGGGTTCAGTTGCAGTCCCGATAGCCAGAAGATGAAGTAAACAATGCAGAGGAGTCCTGCTGGAATCTTGCACTTCGAATCTGAAGACCCACCCTGGAAGAAGACCCTAAATAGCCCAGGAAGGGGGATTGGTTACCTAGGTGGATGTACACCTATCAAGAGGGGGCTGTGATGTCACCTGCCTGACTTGGCCACTCAAATGCTCCCAGGGGCCTCTGCCCACCTTGGATTCAAGATAGCAGAATCAAGTGGCCACTTGGAGGAGCTCTGATCACCACCCCTGGGGTGGTGATGGACAGGGGAGTGGTCACTCCCTTTCCATTGTCCAGTTTCATGCCCGAGCAGGGACCGGGGGATCCTGGACTGGTGCAAACTGGTTTATGCACAGAGGGCATCAAATGTGCCCTTCAAAGCATACCGGTGGCTTGGGGAGGCTAACCCTCCTATGCCATGTAACCCTTATTTCCAAAGGGAAAGAGTGTTTCTTCAGTTTCCCAAAATAAATCCTTTATTCTGCCTTTCTCTGCTTGAGCAGGTCAAGCAGCAGGAGAGCAGAAACCTGTCTGAGTGGTGGCAGCAGCGCAAGCTGTCTGGAAAACCCCAGAAGACTGGTAGGAGCAATGCTAGGGGTCCTCTAAAGAGCACCCCAGAGTGCATGGAATTATACACCCAATACTGGCAACAGCATTGGGGTATGATTCAGACATGTTTGATACCAAGCATGCCCAGGTTCCGAGTTACTATTACATAGCTGGACATATTGACCTGTGTCCAGTAACGGGTAAAATGACTTCCCCACACTTATGATGTCCAGGGAAATGGAGCTGGAGTTCGTAGGGGCACCTCTGCTCATGCAGGGGTGCCCTCACATACAGGTACTTTCACCCTGCCCTCTGGGCTAGGAGGGCCTGCCATAGGGGTAACTTACAGTGACCTGATGCAGTGGCCTGTAGTGAAAGGGTGCAAGCACCTTTTCACGCAGACTCCAGCGGCAGGCCTGCAGACACATTTTGCATGGGCTCCCATGGGTGGCACAATACATTCTGCAGCCCATGGGGAACCCCTGGTGCCCCAGTGCCCTGGGTACCTAGGTACCATTTACTAGAGATTTATACTGGGGCACCTGTATGCCAATTGTGGGGTGTGCAAAGTCCTAAGCAACCAAATTTAGAGGGAGAGAGCACAGCCACTGGGGTCCTGGATAGCAGGATCCCAGTGAACACATTCAAAACACACTGACAGCAGGCAAAAAGTGGGGGTAACCATGCCAAAAAGAGGGCACTTTCCTACACTTTCTACTTTGACAGATATAACTCCCCCTCAAATAAAATGAGGTTTTCTGAGGCATAGAAGCATGCCATTGTATGCCCTCTACTGAGGAAATCTACTCTGGCCCAGAGATAGCAGGAACCTACAGACCGCTATCGCTACTCCCAGGGGGCCAGCAAAATTCTACATAAGATTATAAATAGGCATGTGACAGAATATTTAGAAACCAATGATATTCTGCACCCCACCAAAACAGGATTTTGCATTGGTTGCAGTACAGAAACCGCGCTCCTGTTTGCTACTGAAAATCTTAAAATAGATTTGGACCAGATTGGATCTGCAGCACTAATTCTGCTTGATTTAAGTGTGTCTTTCGATATGGTTTCCTATCCTATTCTTCTCTACCATTTGGAAGAAGCATGCATAACAGGACGTGCCCTAAATTGGTTCAGATCATTTTTGGGGAAACAGAGCTTTCAGGTCAGTGAGGGTCTTTTCCTCTCTGCAAATCGTCAGCTGAAATGCAGGGTACAACAAGGCTCTTCCCTGAGCTATGCTCTTCAGCTTGCATGTCCGCCCTATGTCTGATATCATCTGCTGATTTGGTTTTACAATGGTTTCTTATGTGAATTATACTCAGATCATTATCTCTCTTAACCCAGATGTAGGATCTACCTCTCTAAAACTTAACAATTACCTCAAGAAGGTGTCCAATTGGATGGCAGCCAGTGTTTAAAACTAAATGGGGTTAAAACGGAGGTCCTGGTCGTTGGTAATAACCCAACACTTTGGGACCAAATTAATTGGCCTCCGTCCATTGGGGAGCTTCATTACCTTAATTTGAAAGTTAGGAGTCTAGGGATTATATTGGACAGACATCTCTCCATGACGTCCCAGGTAGAGGAGGTAGCTGCCAGTCATTTCAGCCTCCTTAGAGTTTTAAGGAAGATACTGAAATGGCAACGGAGGTCTGCAGAACAGTGATTCAAGGGCTTGTTCTATCTTGCCTTGATTACTGAAACTCACTTTACCTAGGTAGTCCAGCGTTTGTCATTAAAAACTTTCAGATCATCTAGAATGCTGTGGCTTGAATTTTGATGGGTATTCCGAAAACACAATCAGCTGGAGCGGCACTTAACACTCTTCACTGGTTGCCAATCAATCGCAGAATCCAATACACGGACCTGTGTATGACACATCGTACAAAATATAAAGATGGACCATGTATCCTCCTTCAGTTAGTTACACCTTACCAAATCAATAGGGATTTCAGATCAAACAATCAAGGTCTCCTTGTCGTTCCCAGAATCAAGAGAGCCAGAGGTGGAGGTCACTCATGCACATACCTTGCACCTAAACTCTGGAAATCTCCACCGACCAGCCTGTGACAAGATGATAATCTATCTTTAGAAAACACTTAAAGCCCTATCTTTATCCCTAATTCTGCTAATCCTCTCCTCTCTAGCCAGTTCAGGTATTATAAGTAATGTGAATAGAATAGAAAATCTATAATTTATCTGCTCACCACACCATTCTAGTTTGGACCCAGCCATATGCAAATCAGTCTTGACCCTGCTCCCCTTGGGAAAAGTCCAGCCCGAACTGCTAGGCCAGGTCCTCCGTGGACCAGAAACAAGCATCCTGGGACCAGTTTTGGGGTATCACCCCTCATCACCTGCAATCAAAAACTACCAATGCTGCCAAGGAGGGTTTTCTGCACTTTGTCCTCCTAACACACACAATCATACATACAACTCCATGCACACTTTGATAGTAGGGTAGGTTATAAAGCAGACCGAGGTAAATATAACTGCACTTTTAGTTTTTTGATACATTTGCTCAAAACTGCTTAAACACACTATGGGTATCAGGCCTCATAACGCACCCGTACTGACAAAGATGGTCCTTGCCTGGTGGACCTGTCAGCGTTTATCCGGGTTATACGTGCACACACACACACACACACACACACACTGTGACACCATAGCTAGTGGGAAAAGTCAATCGTTCCTCGAACAATCAAGAATGAAAGACAGAGTCTAGTTCTTAAGACGGGGGTTCGGCTAGATTGCATAGGACCTCTGCCAGAAGGGATATGACCACTTGTCAGAATGCCTGTGATGTCATTTAATAAAACGTAAGGTTACACCCTACTCATGGATTACATGTGCTTGATTATTCTGCAGTCCTCATAGCACTGCACAGAGACCTCTGCAGAAATCTTCTAATTTTACTACAGCTCAAGCCACCAATTACAATGTACATATTACATGCAATGTAAATATTGCATGCAAAACTCTTAACAATATTTCTTTGTATCAGTGTGCAGCATTAAACTAGACACATATTGCAAGTTACCAATGAGTGATTATGATGACACCTTCAGCATTTTGAGGGTAATTATGAGTCACAAATATCCACTACTGGGACTTTCATTACCCTACCCAAAATGATATGAATGAAAGTTATTTTCATGCACTATTCTAGTATGAACTCTTGCAGCGATCCCTGCACATTATACTAAGCACTACACCTCTTCACAACTCCAGCTAAAACAGCAAGCAATAGTTTTCCCAATTTATACAATTTAGAAGCATTTCAGGTAGTGGTGTGTACTGTCAATGGTCAATATTATTTTAGGTAAAAATATGTACTCACCCCAAATGCAACACCTTTTCTCAGGATAATGGGCTCACTATCAATGAAGGCACTGCCCCCATCCTTGTCTTTGGTGATAGCAACAGATCCAGAGTAAATAAAGTAGAAGCTGTTACCCCGATGGCCAAGCCTTAAAACCACCCTACGGCGTCCAAACCTGAAGAAAAACAGCACTGTTACTCATTATTGTGTTTCTTCACAAAATCTGGCTTTGTGCACGCAAACAAAAAACACTTACATTCCATTTTAGCCATATTCTTAAGACTCTTTGTAATATTAGTCAATGTGCCCTTTAAATGTATTTAGCCAACCACCCTAAGGTTTACTACCTCTGAAGGTTAATAGCTATCATGTTGCGTAAAGATGTTGAATAACTGATTAACTGATTGATTGATTTGTGAACTTCTAGATCATCCTGCAACATTGAGATGTCCTATGATGGTTTCTCTTTCATCCGCCTAGACAGTTTAGTTTAAATTTTTTATGGAAAAAGTTGATCTGTGGCAACATGGAGAGCAATGGGAAGAGGATGCCATATAATAGCAACCTTTGCAGTAAAGGAGCGACCACCAAGCCAAGTGCAGCAGAATCAAGGAAATGTAAGGGCATCTAATTTGGTAACTGAACTTTAGAGATTGCTTTTCAAAAATGATTATCCAGTTGTTGATTTCTTAGTAAATAAACTCTGTGTATCAAGTTATGCAATACGGTTAACTAAACATTTAGAAATCTTAAACAACCAGCACAAATGAAAAAATAAGTAACCACCCAAAAGGGCTCTTCACGTTTATTATACTATGGTCTGTAGGCCACATCTCTAGAGGGGAAAAGACAGACTGGCGACTGCAGAGATATGAACAACCAAAATGGTGTATGGTTTTACCCACCAGTCCTGGAACTTGTGGCTGAGGCATGGGCATAAATACGCTCTGGAAGAAGTGATGAGTAGTTGATATGATAAGACACTCAAACTGTAATTATCAAATGGAATATAAATAGTGGGTAAGGTAAGTATTTTACAGTGCTCCTAGAAATAGGGGTGTTGATAGACTGGTGGGGATGCTGACAAGCTACAGTAAAAAATAGATTGTTGACGTAAAGGTTAATGAGCATGTGGAACAACTTCATAGCTGACCAAATAGAGTCTAAATGACTGATAAGGAGGCCGGGGCAGCACCAGGACAGCCACAAATATAAAAGCCATGCTGCCTAGACCTATCGAAAAGGAAGTCCAAAATCGCCTTAAGACAGAATATCCATTCTCTTCCTTGGAGAGTAAGGGTGCTAGGATACCTGAAACAACCCCTAATATGTCCAACTATCTTGGAAATGTTCTAAGAATCCTGAGAAGGGCCTAGACCACATCTGTCTGACATCCTTTAGGTCTACTTAAAAAATATTCTGGTCCTAGGGTTAGAAGGCCCAGGGAAAAAGTTCAGCAGTGGACCTGGATATTGTAGCTGGATGGTCCCAGCACATTAGACGTCCCTTGAGGAACACAAAATTGCGTTAGCTCAACAGAGTGGCACAAGTCCATATCATTTGATTGGACCTGAAAACTGGGCGTCACATCAAAAACTGGTCCAGGAGTAATGTGCTTTTCAGTAGTCCCTTAATGGAGGCATCAAAGCCCAGCATTTATTAAAATAAAATTAAATGAGGCCATTTTAAACAGGCTGACCATGACAAAGGATGCTTTGTGAGTCCTCCTTCCTGCATGACTGCCACATACATCAAATCCCAGATGGCGTGTTGAATGGGATCAAAACCAATTCCCAATGTTCCTCCCCTCCACAGCTCGTGGGACCAGAGGATGTTTCACAGGGTACAATAGAAGAGGTGGCTTCTACAAGCTGGGAACTTCTGGTAAACAATATTTCTTTTCACTGGTCAAACTGGGAGCAGGAAGAGAGAGTTTTTTTTCTCAAGTGGAGTGGTTAAACTTTGGACTCATAGGTCTTGCAGACAGAACAGGGTTTTCATCTGTAGTTTTATCAACATCTGATTTAGTGTTGCTATCACTCTGGGGCCCATTCTGCAGGATTGTGTCTTAACATGTGCTAAGGGCTTCCGAAAGAAGAAGGTCTGAGTCACTGGCCATTCTTACACAAGCAGGACACAGAGAGGGGCCTACAGTAGTTGGCAGTCCAAAGGCACACTTGCCATCTCACATGGTGCCACCATGTCACACAATTTCTGCTTCTTTCACACAGTGACCCAGTGAGAAGCTGAAATCACACAGTGGCAGGCAGGGCGAGCTGGAAACCTCTGCATATTGTGGATTTCCAGCTTGTCTTTTGCAGCCGTAAGCAGCCAATGTCAACTAAGAAGTGTGAAAACACACCAGGATGTCAATGACAGCCGCAGTTACACTTTTGAGGAGTAGGGTGGGGAGGGGCTGGTGGGCTTGGTGGAGGGCAGTGTGTCTCTTACGTAGCTCTCGGGATGAGGCCTGCCCCCTACAAGGCCCTAGCCCCTAATGAGACTGTGAAATTTGTTTACAGGTTGGCAGGTCTGGAAAGGCGTTCTGTTAGCTAATTCTAAAATCAAGTGGCGGCTCAGCATGGGGGCTGCTTAACACTACAATTAAACAGCTCTTGACCAAAATGATTTTTCTTGGAACAACAATTTCGCAACAATGGGGAGAAAAGGGTTATTAACTGAAACTAGGACTGAGTTTACTGAACTAACAAGGGTGATTGCCTGGTATAATCCAGATTTGTGTGGAGAGGGGCACTTTTTCTAGCGCAGTTGAGAAATCTAGAAGAAGGCTCATTATAGCTGCATGCAAAGTTTGCAAAAGCATGGTGTTCGAGTTTGTCAGGCATGGCCTCATCAATCCAAAGGTACTGGATACCACGTGGAATACGGGGTTCATTTTTCAGGGGTAGAAATGAACACGTTCATATTGAATATTTCAGGGGCTTTCTAATTAGTAGGGTGCTGGTAAAGGGAACCCAAATGGAGCGATGGGTAGCACCACAGGGTATCAACCCCTTGGGCAGTGTCGAGCAATCTCTGAGTTAGCAACCGGATAAAGGGCATCATCATACTAGAAAGAAGGGCTGACTGATAGGTGGGAAATGTGGCACACATTGCCCACCTTGGATGCTACGCGGCAGAGCCCAGCTAGCCCCTACTACGAGACCAGCTATGCAGTCAGTGCTCTTAGGGAGGGTGGTAAGGCAGTTTTGCCAGAAATCTGCAAAACAGAACGGGCAGATGTGATCCAGGATGAAGCATGGGACAAGAGGGGTGGCAAGAGAGGTGTCCAAAAAAGGAGGGGGAGTGGGAAGGGTAAAATAATCTGATGATTAAACAGTTTGATATTTTTAATCTGGATATTCCAACGTAATACAATATCCTGATTAACCAGGATCAGGATATTTCCTTATGGCCGTTTTCTCACATGAAGTATTGGAAAATAGGGGATGCACTCACCTCGGGGGCATACTGCCTCATTCTACTCTGTATACATCATACATTACAGAGGTTTGATTGGTAGAAAATCCACATAAAGCGTTGTTTTCTAGCTCAGTTTATGTCTTCTCACTTTTCTCTTTCACTAGTATTGTATTGCACCGCCGTGTAGGCCAAATCCAACACACAAAGTTGTGCGAGTACTATCATTTTATTGTTTTTTAATTTGGGCTGGTACTCACTCCCTTCCCCAACCCACCCCCTCCCGACGCCAAACCTCTAAGCAAAAATGGCGTAAACGGGCATGCACTTACAAGAATATTAAAGGGGACAATCATAAATAATGAATATTCATTAATGTGGAAGGAACTCGAACCTGGAAACATGTATTTACATATTAAAACACCTCACTGAATAATAAGGAAAAACATGTTAGTATCTGAAAACAATGTGCATGACCTAAGGGAGTGCTGACACCTACCTCTCAAAGCGGATCACTTTGGCCAGCATGAGCTGCAGGTTGAAGCTGTACCGGTGGTAGCTCGGCAACACAAGTAGGATTCGGCGCAACTGCTTGACTTCCTCTTGGGTCCTCCACTCTGGTCTTTTCTGGGTGATTCTCAGGCCTTTACTAGGGAAGTGATCCTTCAAAAAGAGCAAGACGAAGATGCTAAATGTCAACACACGCTTTATCAGCTAGAGCTCTGGGCCTTTGTCTAACTCTCAATACCTACAGAACACCGTCGCTCTGGTAGATGCAACAATTAAATGTGTCCTTATCACAGCTCTCAGAGTGTCCAACTGTGAAAGCTGAATTCAATACTAATGCATTTGCATTGATTAATAGCTAAGAATTTACATGGATTATGCTAACGTAGAGAAAATCGAGTGTCTTGGAAAATGTGCCCACTGAAGTGGCCACCACAACATGTACAACATTTAATAAAGAATTGGCATTAATAGTTTAAATAATGTGCACATGTAGAATAAAATGTATTAGTGGATCATAATAAAGTATTAACAATATGTATTTGCTTAAAATAATATGCAGAGAGTAAATGTGAACTTTTGGGCCTAGTCGCAAGGCCTCATGTCTTCATGGCATAAACAAATGTTCGTATATTTGTTTTGTGAAAACAGAGAATTAACACTTATTCATTGCTCACGCAGTGCTGACCAAATAGATTTGTAATGTTGCAATGTTGAACAAGTTGATGTCTTAAACTTTCTTGTGAGAACTGTCTGCTGAAATGTAGTGTACTACCTAAGCATACATTTGCATCCTTGATGCAAGAGAAGCAAAGGTTCTCAGGCCGAATGTATGATGGAACAACTAATGCGAGAATCACGCATGCCTGAACAACGCAGTCGGAACAACGACCGTGTTGTTTACACTCATGCCTTTACCAGGCATGCTTTCACATCGATTTTTTGTTGTAAAAGCATGCCTAGTAAAGGCATGTGTGGAACGTCATGTGTGGTTTTAGCATGCCACCCCCCACCCTCCCTAAAAACATAACTACCCTGACCCCCCACCCGCCTTAAAAACACAAGTACCCCGACCCCCCACCCTAAAAACATAACTACCCTGACGCCCCTACCTGCCCTAAAAAACATAACTACCCGACCCCCCACCACCCGCCATACAAAAACAAGTACCCCGATCTCCCACCCGACCTAAAAGCACAAGTACCCCGACCCCCCAACCCACCGTAAAAACATTACTACCCCACCCCCTAACACCATAAAAAACATAACTACCCCAACCCCCCACCCTTTTAAAAACAAATGGCACCACCCGCCCTATAAACATACCTACCCAACCACCCACCCTAAAAACACAACTACCCCACCCCCCACCTGCCCTAAAAACACTACTACCCCCAACCCTCACCCGTCCTAAAAACATAACTACCCCGACCCCCGAACCTGCCCTAAAAAACATAACTACCCAACCCCGTGCCCCCTTTAAAAAAATGGCCCAACTCCCCCAACCCTGCCCCAGCCCGACTTACCTGACTTTGTCCTCTCCCGATGCCCTCTCCCTTTTTCTCTGCCTTAACCACGCATGTGCATTGTTCAGCCCATGTGTGGTTAAGGCAGAGAAAAATCTCTGCATTGTTCCTGCAAGCAACGTTCTGCTTGCAATGTAAACAACACCGTTGTTTCAGACTCGTTGTTCCGGACCTTTCCCTTTCAGGCTTTAACAATGGCATTACTGACTGGAGGTATGACTGCAACTAAAAAGTTACTCAATGAAACTGCTGATGGGAACTGGAGAAGAGGAGCCAATCATCGACATGTGAAAGGCTATCTAGTTAAATCATAGATTTGGAAATCAATGTTTATTGGTTCTACTGTGAACACCCAATAGTCTGACAAATGACGTTGTGAGAAAATACTTTATGGATTTTTAGTTTAACCCCAACTACATGAAGAATGGTGTCTAGTCGTAAGGCAGTTTGACGGTTAGCAGTAGACAGTATGCAGCTTAGCAGTTAGTAGTAGATTCTTGTTCCAGTCCTGTTCGAGGAGCAGAGCAATTCCTGATATCTTCTTTTCCTAACTTTAGCCTTTTAGCTTAATTGTGTTTAATGCTATTAATGCTGTTTCTTAGCTTGATGCCCTTTCTAAGTTGGTCCAGTTGACTTAGAGCCCAACCATGGTTGAGCCAATCACTTTCACTGTCCCTTGTGTTTGAGCTAACCAGACAGATGTCCAACTGACGAAGAAATCACAGCTTGCTGATCCATTCAGGAAAGGTATAATATAAAAATGCTATTGTTTCTGTTATAGGTTTTTGTTCTTTCTTTTAGGTAACAATCACTATTTTGTTAGAGCACTAGTTAGATGATTTCCACATTAACTTTTGAGTTAGTGTGCCATGTGTTAACAAACGTTATTAACAAAGAATTGATTTTATTCATCTGTTGAATCTAGATGTATGCCATTTCTGTTGTTCAGTTATTGTTGTTATTAATTTATACGGTTACTCTTGAATGTTTAATGATAAATGCTTTGGTTAAATTGAGATTCTTCAGCTGCTTTGGTCAGCCTGTGTTGTTCGTATATGTATATAATTTGGTCTTGAGATTCATTTACATGATATTAGCATTATTGATCTAGGGAAATAAACTTTCTAACTTTACTAAAAGATGTGGTGATTCGTGGCCAAATGGGTCATGGTATGTAAAGATTACCGACGCTGGTTAGGTCAAGAGTAGAAATTTGTGGCCATGGTGGATCACTCTTAGCGTGAGTCAAAAGGTCCATTGAACCTCTAACATGTCCCTCTATAAATAAATTACCAAAGACCAAATAAGGCCTGGCACACTCACACAACCCATGCCTCCTTTCTGACCTTTCCACAATCACTTGTATACAAATATCATTCTGTGTGTATGACAGTTTTCGCAATGATTATTCTGTAATAATTATGTGGTTGAATCGGAAACTGATTTCTTTAATACTGAATACTAACCTCAGGGTCAGGTAACAACACATTTTCTTAAGCAGCACAGAACTTTGTGCCATCATTTGCTTCTTTGCCCTTTCCGGGCATTGTTTTTAACCTGTCAGTGATGTCTGTGGACTAACCACACCTCCCCTGGCTCTTTTTTTGCTTGGTTGTTGGTGCTCTGTGATGACTTGCCAGCTCAAAGTAAAAACGTCTGACTCCTACCAAGCGTTTTGTAAGACTAGGCTGATTGAGCTCATCACCTGACAATGGAGGAGTGCCACAGAATCTGCTTTCCTGCCATCTAAGCCATGCCTAAGTATGCCATCTATGGCTCTGTGTGCTGATTGGTTGTTTGGTGCCCCCAATTCTGTTCAGACCAAGCCCAACTCTCTCCTCCTGGGAAGAGCTAACTGACTGAGGGTAGGTCACAGTAGCATCACTTGATGAAGAGTTTGAGGTTCTATCAATCAACTACATTAGCCAAAGCAAGGTTAAACCCACAGACATCTGTGGCTGACTATGTACGAAGCATCATTAACCAGGGGTTTTCCATGAACATAATAACTGGGGGCAAGCTATCAATCTGGTTTTTCGTAGGCTTCTGAATAATATTGAATCCTATGTGCAGCAAGCTCTTTGTGCCTGCTTGCAACCTGAAAAACGTTTGTACTCAGTAGCCAGCAAACATTTTAAAATAAATATTGTTTTACAAATTAAGGCCAGTGATGAAGAGCAAGCAAGAATACTGTGCACAGTAAACCTACACAGGAAAGGCCGTACATGAAGAGAAATTTACCATTCAAAACATATCACTTCTAATTTGATGTGTGTCCTTCTTAACTGTCACTGTTTTATTCCTGGAGTAATATAATTACATAGCCAGCCAAGATGGAGGAAGCATCCTAAAAACGATCCTGAGACCCTCTAGATAATCGTCTCGCATCCGGCACCGTGGGTCCTTTAATTTGCCAGTGATCGCCAGAGTTGGCACTCCAACCACTTGCGGAAGATGGGGCTTTCTGGACAATGCTCTGAAGCCCTGAAAGTGGAGATAACAGTCCTGGGCCGTGCCACCTCTCTGACACCCAAAATGGTGGCTGCCCGTGGACTCCAGGTCTAACACCACACACACACATTGGGGCAGTGGTCTGTGGCTGCCTGGGGGTTCTGACGCTGGCAGCTGGATGCTTTCTTGGGGGATGGCTGACCTGGGCTGGTGCTGCCAGCCTCCTACTCGGCCTTACTGACCTCTGGCCTGGAAACCCCACCCAGGAGGCGACAGGGGGACCGAGGACCCCACTGACATCTGAAACTGCATGGGGACCAAGCTGGATCTCTTTAGCAGCCCATGAACGGGCCTTCCATACCACCCCCTGCCCCACCCAGCATACCAGCAGCCGCTGGGGCCCCTGGAGACGACCGGAAGTCACAGTTGAGGAAGGGGCCTTTGACACACGGTACCCCCCTATGCGACCTCCAATTGCAACACTACACAATCATCACCGCTGTGGCCGTGACTTCCCAGGGCTTCGACACTGGTCGCACTCTTGGAGGGTGGCTGACTTCGACATGCGCCGCTTGTCTCCTGCTTGGTCGTACATTTCTCTGGCCCAGGCGAGCTGCTGGCCACACCGATACAAACACCCACATTGGAGATGTGCTGGTGTTCTCTGGCAGCCCACAACCCGCCTTCCTACGCTGGCCCTGACTGCTCTGCATACCTGTGGCCGTGGATAGCCCTGGGGGTGTCCAGTAGCTGAACTTGTAGGGGGGCCTTTGCCACCTGGGGCTAGCCACCTCCAGGCATGGCGTTATGACTGTTCCTCTTTTGTGGCTGTGCCCAGGCAGCGCTTTGGAGACGTGGGTCGCACTGCTGCCTGGCAGTACTGGAGGCACTACTCTGCATGCCTGGACTTCTGTCTCCTTTCACAGAGACCTACTGGACTTCTCTTTCTGCATCTGATCTGCACTGCTCCTGGTAGGTGGCTCCATACAGTCATACACAGGGGAGACCTCTGCATGATTCTTTTCCCCCTGTGTCGGAAGCTGGCCTGGTGGGTATCCAAGGTACTTACACCTCATACCAGGTCCAGATATCCCCTCTTAGTGAAGTGGAGGCTTATCTTGGAGACATGCAAAGCTCATCAAAACCACTGTAGTCACACAGCACTCATGAAAGAAAACACTCAGTTGTACAAAAATAAAGGTACTTTATGTTTGGTCACACAATTCCACAATGTACTAGAAGGGCAACCCCCCAATAGGAGGTAAGTAATACACTAAATATATACACTAGTGAACAGCAATAGGCATAAAAAAGGTTAGAAAACAGTGCAGTTGCAAATAAACAATAGTGACCCTAGGGGGAGCCCAAACCATATACAAAATAATGAAATGCAAACACAGGACCCACACCTAGGTAAGTGGAATGTGTAGAGTGGAGCTGGTAGTACTAGAAAACCACAGAGGTAAGTAACACAGTACCCTCCAGCGACCAGGGAAACAGGAGTAAATTACTGGAATTTCCACAAACCACCCAAAAGGAAGGAAAAGAACAAAAAAAAACAGCCAGACAAGACCCCGAGAAACCACCGTTAGATTCCTGGAGAGGAAGACCTGTGGAGAGAGGGGACTAAGTCCAAGAGTCACAGTTGAGTCCAGGAGAAGTAGGGGCTACTACCCACCCAGATGTACCTGCAGGAGTAGGGAGATGGTGATGAAGAGAAGGTCAACACTGCAGTCCTGGAGCTGGAGAAGAGTTCCCTAGGGATGCAGAAGATGTCCCACGCTGGAAGGAAGTTTGCAACAGGTGTTGGTGCAGAAATTCCACCAACAAGCTTTTGCAAAGGCAAATATCGCGGTTTGGGAAAGTGGTGCTGCTGTGGACCAGCAAGGCACAGGAGGACTCATCCCAGGAGGGGAGTCAGATGGGACCCTCAGTGACACGTAGAGCCCACAGGAGCAGAGGCAGCACCTATAGGAGTCCCACAGGGCAGGGAGCCAGGAGTTGCAGAAAAAGCTTATGCCGCACAGAGAAGAAGGGCCCCATGCCGTAGGAAAACCACGCAGAGAGCTGTGCATCGCAGGAAGGAGTGCTAGAGGCTGGAGCTGTATGTAGCATGAAGTCCATTTGGAGGAGATACAAACAACCTTGGCAGCTGCAAGAGATGCAGTGCACAGGGGTACTGTCCTGCATGAGAAGGTAAGGGCTTATTTCCACCAAAGTTGGATAGCTGGTGGAGAGGACCAAGTGGACTACTCCGGACCACCACCTGTGATTCAGGATCCATGCAGCTCAGGATGAGAGGAGATCCACGCAGCTGGTCGTTGTTACAATAGGTGCCTGTGGATGCATGGGGAGTGACTCCTTCACTCCAAGTAGATTCCTTCTTCCTTCTCGTGTAAACTGAAGACTTACCACCCTCAGAGGATGCACATCTGGGCAAATGTTGCAGAAGCTGGAAGGAGCCGTTGAAACAATGTTGCAAGAAGAGTCTTCTTCGTGGATGCAGATTGTCGGTTCCTAGAGGGTCCAGTCGTAGTTCCAGTGGCTAGAAGTAAAAGTGGAGGTTGCAGAGGAGTCCTGTTGGAATCTTGCAAGCCGAATCTGAGGACACACCCAAGAGAAAGACCCTAAATAGCTCTGAAAGGGGGATTGCTCACCTAGCTAGGTGACCACCTATCAGGAGGGGGCTCTGATGTCACCTGCCTGGCCTCGCTACTCAGATGAACCCAGAGATCCCTGCCTACCTTGGATTGGCAGAACCCAAGGACCCTCTGGAGGAGCTCTGAGCACCACCCCTGGGGTGGTGATGTGGTCACTTCCCTTTCCATTGTCCAGTTTAACGCCAGAGCAGGTACTGGAGGTACTTGAACTGGTGTAGACTGGTTTATACACGGAGGGCACCAAAAGTGCCCTTCAAGGTCACCCTTCCCAAGCCACGTAACACCCATTTTCAAAGGGAGAGGGTGTTACCTCCTCTCCCAAAGGAAATCCTTTTTTTTGCCTTCCTGGGCTTGAGCTGTCCAAACAGCAAGAGGGCAGAAACCTGTCTGAGGGGTGGCAGCAGCTTGGGCTGCCTGGAAAACCCTGGAAGACTGGTTGGAGCAATGCTTGGGTCCTCTACGGAGCCCCCAGAGCGCATGGAATCACACATCCAATACCGGCAACAGTATTGGGGTATGATTCCGACATGTTGGATACCAAACATGCCTAGGTTCAGAGTTACCATTATGTAGCTGGACATAGGTACTGTCCTATGTCCAGTACACATATAAAATGGCATCCCTGCACTCAAGAAGTCCAGAAAAATGGCACTGGAGTTTGTGGGGGCACCTCTGCTAGTGAAGGAGTGCCCTCACACACAGGTACTTGCACCCTGTCTTCTGGGCTAGGAGGGCCTGCCATAGGGATGACTTATAGTGACCTGTTGCAGTGACCTATTGTAAAAATGGTGCATGCACCATTTCACGCAGGCTGCAATGGCAGGCCTGCAGAACACTTTGCATGAGCTCCCCATGGGTGGCATAATACATGATGCAGCCCATAAGGAACCCCCTGGTACCTCGATGCCCTGGGTACCTGTGTACCATATACTAGGGACTTACATGGGGGCACCGGTATGCCAAATGTGGGGTGAAAATGATACTAGTTACCAAGTTAGAAGAGAAAGAGCATAATCATTGGGGTCCTGGTTAGCAGAGTCCTAGTGAACACAGTCAAACTCACTGACAACAGGCAGAAAATGAGGGTAACCATGCCAAGAAAGAATGTACTTCCCTGCACCCTGACTTTGCTTATAAGAATGAGGAAGCTATTTCTCTTTATAATCCACCATAACAAAGATTGACCTTCGGGCAGTGTGACTGCTGAATGTTTTTCCTCTAACTCCTTTCTCTGGCACCAATATTCCTGTGTGGACAGCTGATCCTGGATCATTTTGGACTGTGGTGGTAGTGCCCTGTTTGTGAGGCGTGTGGATTGGTGGAGCCCTCATCGACCCATAGCTTGCCCTGGTCCTACCGGCAGCCGCAGTATTGTCATCCACGGAATGGTGGGGATGGCCTGAGGGTTGCAGGTCTGGGGGGTTAGAGACCCAGACCATTTGTCCACAGTTGTTGTCCTGCACATCTCACCCTGACTGCTTGTGCTGTCCCTGACCAGGGCAAATGGGTCAAGGGGGAGACAGATGCTTGTACTGTGCAATTTGGTGCTTGGGCTGCCTCAGACTGGAGCGAGCCCCTTTTTCCCCATGCTCTCTTTCCTCTATCCTCTTCTTGGTGCACTCTTGAGTATTGTAGTCCACAGATTGCGGGTCTTATCTCCAAGGTCAATGCTGATGTCAAAATCTATGCCAAATTATTGGAGACCAGCCTTCAGACAGTTATCAGCTCCATTGTGCACCCAGACTAATGTGGTTTCATGTAAGACTGCAGCACTAAGCACTACATACGAAGTTTGCACTTTGCCCTCGCCCCCGTTGGTGAAATCAAAGAAGCTATGGCCTTATTACAAGTTTTAAAAGCATTCAACATGGTTGATTGGGATTAACTTGATACAGTGGTTAGCCAGATGGAATTTGGGGCCCATTTTCGGGCGATGGTATCTCTTCTATTTTCCCACCCGACGGCCCAGGTCATGGTTAACAGGGAGTTATCCCACATATTGTCAATCGGGTGTGGCACCCGTCAGAGCTGTCTCCTCTCCCAATTCGTTTTTGCTTTGGCCATTGAGCCTTTGACACGTTTGATTCAATGCGATGCACAGATGAAGGGTTGGCGCTGATGTGGCCTCTGATGTTAAGTTAGAATCACACTGTATACTGATGATGTCCTCATGTAAGTTTGCCCAAGCTGAGATAACGCCCTTGAGCTTCCCCCATCTATTTGAGGAGGATTCCGGTCTTTGCCTAATGAAGAAGAAATGCATACGCGTTACTAAGCAACGCGTCACAAGGAAGTTTTCAACAAGTGGACATAATTATCGCTGTGCTGGGAGCTTTTTCTCGTGCATTTATTGCCGTTATCTTCGATTCCTAAAGAAACATAACTTACACTTCCCAGAGAGTTCTGCTCGCGTTGGTGTTACTCTAATTTATAGCTGAACTTTTTAGTTCTTTGACACATATTATTTTTTGCTTCTATAAGTGTGTTGATATTTAATGATAATTTAATTGACCATGTTAATAAAGTGCTTAGCATTTTTGAGAACAATGGAATGACCCTATAGATTAGTAAATGTAAGTTTGCCGAATATGAAATAACGTATTTAGGACATGTATTTTGCAGATCCAGCGGCATTGGGTCCACACACCCTTGAGCTTCCCCATCTGTTTGAGAAGTCCTCCAGTCTTCGCCTAAATAAGGAGAAATCTCTACTTATTCCACTGTGAAGGAGTAGCGCAGCGAGTGACTAGTGGGTGGGCATCCCCATCCATCGCCTCAGCTTTAAATACTCAGGAATGCACATCACAAGTGTAACCTAACTTCCCCATGCTCTTGGTCTGGTACCCTTCCTGAAGGGGACCAAAACCACCCTGAAGGCATGACAAAATATCCCTCTTAAATCTTTTGGGTAGGGTTGCTTTAATAAAAAGGATGGTACTGCCCTGATTCATATACATCCTACAAAATTTCCCACTCCATTTCCCAAGGTTTGGTACAATGAGGTGGTGGCGCTGTTCCGATCCCTTCTTTGGAGGGGCCATCCTCCTCGCATCGCCCAGAGTAAATGTCGCTGCTCGGTTTATGATGGGGGCATTGGTGCGGTGGACATCCGTTTCTACTAGTGGGCATCCCACCTACCGATCAAAAATGACAGGAGGCCGGGAAGAATTGCACTGCATGCCAATGATGTCCTCCTGTATCTCGCAGATCCAGCGGCCTCGGGATCACACGCCCTTGAGCTTCCTTATCTATTTGAGGAGGCCTCCGGTCTTTGCCTAAATAAGGAGAAATCCTCATGCGTCACGAAGAAGTTTTCAACAAGTGGACATAATTATCGCTGCACTGGGAGCTTTTTTTCATGCAGTTATCGCCGTTATCTTTGATTCCTAAAGGAACATAATTTACACTTCACTGGGAGCTCTGCTCGCATTGGTGTTACCGTCATTTATAGCTGAACTTATTTAGTTACTTGAAGCATATCATTTTTTGCTGATATAAGTATAGTTTTTTTATACAGTTAATATATCTTCTTTGGTTATTTCTATATTAATAATAGTGAATCTGCTTCAGTTTGTATGTGTGCAATATGCAAAATGTAACTGCACCCCCTTTCTTTCTCTCTACGGCAGGGAATCCACCCCAAACATAGTCAAAGTGGGAAAAAGTGTTCATAATTTATTATAGGTATGTGGACCAAATGTGTCTCCAGAGAAAAAAACGTTCCATGCTAATTCATTGCTTGGGGGCGGAGGGTCAGGATGTGTATGGATATTTACCAAGTCTTAGTGAGGATGATGACACATTAATTGAATTTGAAAAGGCTTTGAAAAAGTTAGATTTAAACTATTTACCCAAAATCTCTATAATTTGGGAAAGGTATTATTTTAGGAAAAAAAGCAAAATAAGGATGAGTCTGTCGAAGATTTTGTTACTGCTCTTAGGAAATTTGGTGCTCAGTGTCATTTTGGAGAGAATACTGAGGAGCATATCCAGGATCAATTTATGTTGGAATGTAGAAAAGAAAAAGTAAGACAGGAGTTGTGGGTAAAGAATGACCCCAGTCTCCAGGAGGTTTTGATACCACCAGGTATAACTGCCTAAAGTAATGGTGGCAAGCCTATTGATTTGGTTGGATACTTTGAAGCTGAATTTGATTTCCAGGGGAATAAAGCTGAAGGGAAACTGTATGTTCCATCAAGGGGGATTCCATTTTAAGCTGGTCACATCAGAAATTATTGGGGACATTTCTTGATCTCAATATGTATCAGCCAGTACAGGACAGAAAGGTTGACACTTTAGCTGAACAGATGCAGAGTGAATTTCCCAATATCTTTTCTGACAAAGTTGGATGCATTAAAGGATATCTTCAGTGTATGAAAAATTAAACAAGGAGCCGTCACAGTTACTTGTAAACTGCGCAACATTCCTTTAAGTCTACATGAAGCTGTGGAAAAGGAACCAGAGATACTTAAGACTGAAGGGATTATTGAGGCCATAGAAACTTCTGAATGGCTGGCTCCTGTGGTCGTAGCTGCGAAGGCTTCAGGCAAAATTCCACTTTGTGTGGATTTGTGCCATCTCAATAAAGATGTTGTGGAGGATAAATTTCCTCTACTAAACATGATGGAAATGGTCACATTGTTGGAGAATGCTAAATATTTTACCACACATGATTTGATTTCGACCTATCATCAGGTCAGATAAAGTGGGGAATCAAAAAATCCAACAGCATTTGTGACACCTTTCAGGGTATTTTGTTTTAATAGAATGCCTTTCGGTTTATGTTCCACAGCATCAGTATTCCAAAGACTCATGACAAATCTCTTAAAAGGAGTGGAGAATGTAAAATTCTTCCAAGATGATGTGTTGATATTTAGGCTCTCATTATGTCCCTTGCGGACGGTGGTATTTTGGAGAAAGGTACTGCCAACAGGCTGGCGGTACCTTTCCCCAAAATATGACATTGACGTTTGGCTTAAGCCAAACTGCCAATGTACCACTCCGTCCACCAGGGTGGTAATAGCCGACTGGCTGGAGACTTCAGTCTCCAGCCAGGCAGCCGTCACCGTCCCACCCACGGGATAATGACCCTGCCTACCGCCATGGTTTTTGTGGCAATCTTACTGCCACGAAAACCATGGCGGTAGGCACTATCAGTGCCAGGGTCTCCCCGTCCCCCTCTCCAGATTGCTCCCCAACCCTCCCCCTCCCAACCCCCCGACATACACGCACATTCACGCACCAACATACACACGCATACACACACTCATACCTATAGTCACCCACCATGCATACATTCATTCACACATACATCAACACACACTGACATACATTCTAGCACACACGCATTCACACCACACAACATACACGCACACACACCCATTCATGCACACACGCATTCCACACGCCACACACCCGCGTGCACGAACACAATCACATACACACCCCCCCACACACACAGACAGCACCACCACTCCTCTCCCCTGTCAGAGCACCTGACTTACCTGCTTGCAGGGGGTCCTCCGGCCTGAGATGGGGCGCAGCGCTGCTGCCAGCAGCAGCGTCTGCCAGCAGAACACCGCCATGCCGTATCATGGATAGCCGTATCATGGCCATAGCGGTCTACTGGCGTGGTGCTGGTGCTGGCAGCAGCGCCACCTTACCGCAGTCCGTCGCCATGACCATAGCCGGAGTTCCGCCAGCCTTCTGACGGTCATAATATGGCGGACAGTAGGTAGCTGCGGCAACAGTGTTTTGGCGGCCGTCGCCACAGCGGTAGGCGGTCATTACAGCCAATGTCTTAATGAGGGTCTTAATGATAATTTAATTGACCATGTTGATAAATTCAGAGAAGTGCTTAGCATTTTTTATAAGGATGGAATGACCCTTAAGATTAGTAAATGTAAGTTTGCCCAATCTGAGATAACATATTTAGGACATGTTATTTCAAGTCAGGGAGTGAAACCAAGGGCTAAGCTTGTGAATGAAATTCCCAAAATGCCCAAACCTATCAAGAAAGAGGATGTTCAAGCAATTGTAGGTGTGGCTGAGTACTATTCTAGATTTGTCCCATATTTTGCAAGTTGCATTGTTGCCATCAGAAGCCTCTTAAAAAAGGGTGTTCAGTTTATTTGGACAAATGAGTGTCAGGATGTATTTGATAATATCAAATTGCTTTGACTTCTGCTCAATTCTTAAAAGGTTTTGTGCCTGGTTTGCCTTGTTCATTCATCACTAATGTTACTGAAAAGGGGCTTGGAGCTGTTCTCGAGCAAAAACATGGCAAGGAAGTTGTAACAATAGCGTTTGCATCCTGGTCTTTGAGAGGGGCCAAAGCAAGGTAGTCTACAATTAAGAGGGAGGCCCTTGCTGTGTATTGGGCAATAAGGTTTTGCCAATTCTTGTGGGGTGTGAAATTTACGGTATGTATCGATCATAAACATTTGCAGGGAGTATTTGAAAGAAAGGGGCTTGACTGCATTTCATCCAGAATATGCAAGTGGGTGATTGCTTTGCAAGATTTTAAATTTGAAGTTTCCTAATTACCTGGTGTAGACAACAAAGTTGCTGACTGTTTGTCAAGGCTTACTGTTGATTCTGAATCTAAAGTAGATTCTGAATCTTGGTGGAAAGATGATTAAATAAAGGTGTGCAGTGTGACTATGGGTTGTGTCTCAGAAGCTGAGTGGCAGGGTGAGATAAATAATGTTGAGCTGATCAAAGAAATGCTCAAGTTTGTTCAGACAGGAGATGTTAGTTGGAGAAAAATTAGAAGTTTTCTGCGTTTAGTAAGATTGTTGACAAGTTATCAGTTAATGATGGCATTCTGATGCGAGACTCCAGATTGGTTCCACCCCAAAGTGTCACAAAACCGTTTTGTTCATTTGGGTCATCAGGGTATCAGCAAAACTAAGAAACGACGCAGATGTGCTTATTGGTGACCTGGGATGAATGCAATGGTTGAAAGGTTGGTTTGTGATTGGTGCGAATGCAAGATGAGTGATAAGAGTCTGGAGGTAAGAACATCACCTATGGTGTGTCATGACACACCCAATGAGGTATGGGATAAAGTTGTGTTTGATATATTAGGGCCTATTTACATGAAAGATTCTCCAAGTACTTGTTAGTTGTTATGGACATGAGTTCCAGGTGGCCTGAGGTAGGGTTGACACTCCATCAGCTGCAAAACGATAATAGACCTTGTTTATTATCGTTTTATAGTAAACTTGTTTATTATCAATTTATAGTAAAGGGGGCGGAGCCATGGGGCTGTGGCGAGCACAAAGGGGGAGTACACAGCACTCCCCCTCAGTGCGCATGTATGTTTGGCCAGCCATCTCGGGCTGGCCAAACACACATGCACACTAGGTTCTCTCCAACCCGGCATTGCGGGTAGAAGAATATAGGTTTGCTCCTCACTAGACTACAGGAGTATGTCCCTTTGTATTACTTAAAAAATGGAAACCATATACTGTGATAGATCCATCTTGCATAAGAAAGTACAAGGAGGGCAGGGTAGGTGTTGATGAATTGATGGAGAAAAGCAGACAGAGAGAAGCAAAGTTACAACATGAAAGGAAGGTGAACTATGATGGACGTGAACCTGTTAAACTTTACCTATAAGCAGGGCTGGCTTTAGGGTGGTGTGAGTGGTGCGGTCACACGGGGTGCTGACCTGGATTGGGGGGGGGTGCTAACCTCAGGGGGGCTCTCTGTTTAGCAATAACTTACAAAACGTGTGATTTAAAAGCACCTGCTAAGAAGTTCCTTGTGCGTCCAGCCTTCAGGAAACAATGAAAATGTCAAGATTCCTCTTTTGCTTAATGTTCCTGCTAGGGAGAGAGATGGGAGTTTTATCTAGCGCAGGTTTGACTTACCATAAAGAAGCGTAGAGGGTTAATATGCCTGCTGCAAAGAACAGAGGCATATTTTATGTGGATAACTCAGTGGATTAGTAAAGCCAGCCTTTACAAGTGGTTTACAACAAATTAATGTATGTGAAAGGGGGGCTATTGAGAGATGAGGGGCCCATTTGCCAGGTGGAAGTGAGTGAATGCGAGGAGGTGGTCATGGAGTGTGGGGCTCCAAAAAAGATTGTCGCACAGGGCGCCACCAGCTCTAAAGCCGGCCCTGCCTATAAATGTGGGACACTTGGTCAAGATTAAGGTCCCAGAAGAATTTGGAGGGATTCAAAATTCAGCACAACCTACACTGTGGTGAAAATTTAAAGAGAGCTGCAAAATTGGATGATGGTCTTATTTATCATTTTAATTATTTAGGGGAAGTAAAAAAAAGTTGAAAAGAGTAATTTCCTAATTTGTTAATGAACTGTTTTATCGATTTGGGTTTCTGTTTCCAGTCATGGGTTGTGTTTTTGTTTTTTTTCTCTTTTTCTTTATTGCGGAGGGAGGTGTGTGGTAAAGTGTACATAGTTGTTTCTTTAACTTTTGCAACACTCTAATGTTACTATGGTGAGCTCATCTTTATTGAGGGTTCTGAGTAGAATGTGGGCTATTGAAGAAAGACCTGTGAAGGGACAGATGGAGGAAGCAGGGACTGTGACTGTGGCTGGAATTTCACTTACTGCAATAAACTATGCTTCAATGTTAATTTATTGTGTGGATTTCTTCCCTGGATGAACATTTTCACACACATCATGAGAGATTTTTATTTTATGTAGATAACTATGTGGGCTACTGTTTTTTAACATGGAGATCCTTTTGTTACTTGCAGTTCATAAATTGTAATCCTTCTAATATAGCAGAGTGAGCTATGAAGGAAATGTGACTCTTACACATTGTAACCCTCACTATCCTATGTAACACATCCTGTACATAGATTTATACTTTTATGATTTATGGTCAATGAATAATTTGTACATATGACATAAAGCACTGACACTCTGAACTGGGATAAGTCGCACTATAAAAGAAAGAAAACAAAATAGTGATGTTTAAATTGCTATTTGGGTAAATACAGAAACAGACCAGCATATCTGACATTTTTACTGTGCATGCATATCTCTTATATCCAGGGACTGACCAAAGTAACAATTATGCCTCTCTCAAGTACCTGTGAAGTCACAACAAGCTGTGTGCCTTTGTATCCCCTCCATTGCATTTGCAGGTAGATGTGAAGCTCCACACAGCTCCAGCGAGAACAAAAGGAGACCTAATGGCCACTTAACTTTGGCCTTTGTTTTGGCAGCAGCTCGAATTTAAAATAAAAAAGCCCCATCCTTGCCGCCTGCACGTTGCTACTCAGCAGTAAAGCAGACAACATGCAGGCTCTGCTGAATGCGTCGCAGTGTTTAAACATCACACTGGGACGAGTTCAGTATATTACAGTGCGACACAACTACTTAGCATGGTAGACGGTGTAGTGTAAGGTCCCGCAATACATGACACTGGGCCTCGAACTAAATTTAAATAGCACGTCTTTATTTCTTCACCTGCATATACTCCGCCCTTTTTAACTAACTTTTGCGCCGCCACGCGACTCCTATATAAACCCTTCGGCCAGACGTCACAGCGACACTACCACGGCTCCTCGCAGAGGAGGGGTGTGTTCACTCTGACTAGGGATAGCCATAATGGGTTTGCCAGAACGCAGGCAAACACTACAGACGGCATCCACCTTGTGAAAAAATGGGCGGACGCTGTGTGCCCGCACTTACCCCCGACTTGTGCACTGCGTGCAGCCTATATCTGAATCACTGTGGATTCTTTTGAGTATATACTTACTATAGCACCTGTGATACATCTCATGATAAAGTATTTGCAGTCACTGTATTGTAGAGGTACGCAGGCATTGTGGTGACGGCCTGGCACCTTCCAAGTAAGCACACACAAGAAACAGCATATACTATTCGGGCGTGGTCACGAACATCGCACAACCCCCTGCATTTATATCCTTCAGCTGAAGCCTGTCTTCCAGGGTGCATGTTGCTGTAACTATGGGTCGCGGAGAGGCCGGGTGGCACTCTACATATTTCACCTCCTATAATTACATTGTCAAGGTAAGTAAATGTAGAGTGAAGAGTAAACGTATGATTTGGTAGGCAATATAGTGGGAGAGATATTTTTGTGGGTCGATATTGTCGACATCAATATAGTTAAACACAAGCATTCAGTGGGGATCTAAGTGATTTGTTTAAAATATTATAGAAGATTTATGTGTAAATATACCTCAATAAAAATGAGCAGCATTTCTATTTCAATGAAATGGGTGCATATTTTGTGTTTTCTGGTGTGACATATCATGTTATTATTGTCAGTTGTACATACATGCCAACAGAACCCATCCAGGTGAGGGACTCTTCATTTTTTTAAACAAAAGCAGCTTTATTTTTAGCAGTCTCCTGCCTGAAATTGCCTCTGTTTCAATGAAAGTTCATTGGGAAAATACTGTTCCCGATTTTTTTTCAAAATCTCCCTCTTTCTCATTTCAAAATCTTGATATGTATGGTTTCAGTACTTTCAAGGGTTCTCCGGCTAGTTAAGCCAGTGGACATAAGCATCTGCCACGGACTAGCAGTGTCATTTGTTGCGTTGGAGTGTCTACTGGCGTTTTTTTTCCCATGTGATTGCGTTTCCCTTGTTTTTCCGTGGCCAGTGTGTGTTTGGAATTAGTGCACCCTTTGGTAGACGGTATCAAGAACTGGATGCTGAGAAGATCTGTTAAGTCCCTTTCTTGTTTGTCTGATGAAAAGGCTATTCCTCCAAGTAGCCACTGTTCCCCCTGCACAGAAGAATATAAAAGGTTTTACGTGTCTTCTTAAAAGGGGCCCTGAGAGGAGGAAAAAGCCACAAAGGATAAAAAATCTTTTTGGAAATAAAATATTATAGCTCTTAATAATGAGTATTAATACTAAGATTATTAGCAAGGCACTAAACTTACCCTGGCATCAGAGAAGAGTAAAACACGAGCAAGAACACCCAGATAGAATCCAGTAGAAACTCTAACTGCTAGAAGCAAAAAACAAGGATAAAGAGACAAAGAACGTGAGGCAAAATAGGAGACTGTCAACTGTAAGTTCACATTTAGGACACTGGCGCTCTTTAAGGAAGTGGCGTCAGTCTAAAGAGTTAGATCCTATGACCACATATTTATTTCAGGTTATGTCTTTCCTTTAGGGTGGTGCTTCTCCCGGGCCAATGATGGCTTTACTGAAACTTCAGTAGGCAGCAATCAAAGCTTCCAGACGTTCTTGGAAAAACGTCTCGGATGAGGGTATAATTTGCCATCTTTAAATAATATTTTTCCTTCCCCTGGGAAGCAGGGCCCAAGGATCTTTCCTTGGTATTAGACGCTTTGATGAGTCCTCCCTTTAGACCTCTAGAAAGATAAATATCAATACCTTATCTCTTACAACTTTCTTCTTGGTGGCAGTGACTTCTGCTGGGCAAGTGGAGAATTGGGAGCTTTTTATCTTTCAAGCGTGCTTTTTCCAGAATATTTGGGCATAAACTGATTTTAAAACCTCTTCTTTCCTTTGTTCCCAAGATTAATATTCCTTTTCACAGGGATCATGTGTAAATTCTACCTTCATTTCTTGACTCTCCTACTTCTGAGGTGGAGGTTAAACTGCATCACCTGAATGTTAGGAGAGCACATTTGGTTTATCTGGAAAGATTAGCTCCTTTTAGGCTTTCTTATTAATTGTTTGTTAATTTTGGACCAGTGAAGGCAGAGTTTATTCATCGGCTCTGCTTTCTTTTGAGTTAGGTGGTGAGTAGATTTGTCAGACTGTTGTGAATCCAGTGCTCTTGCGCAGTGATTTGTTTACGATGAGCACTCTTGCCAGGAGAGCAGGATGTGTGAGCCCCCTGGGTTGGGGCACATGCAGACGCCTGGTGCACTTCTGCTGTGGGATGCAGGTGTCCTTGGAAGGGGCTTCATCCTGTCCTTGAACCTGCTGCAGCCGGTGGCTGGTGCTCATTCGGGTGTCTGTTGTTGCAGTGGAGCTGTTCTCCTCTGTGCATCAAACAAGTAATTGCTTCCCATACGTTTTACAGTCACTCCATTAAAAACAAGCATTTGCAATACAATGGGTCTCGCCAGAGTGGCTTTAGGGTGGTGCGAGCGGTGCGGCCGCACTGGGTACTGGCCTGGATTGGCAGGCGCTGACCTCACGGGGACACTGTGTTTAGCAATAACTTATGAAACGTGCCATTCAAAAGCAGCTGCTGAAAGGTTCCTTGCTTCCAGCCTTCAGGAAGCAATTAAAATGTCAAGATACCTCTTATGATTAATGTTCCTGCAAGAGAGAGAGAGAGATAGATGTAGTTTTGTCTAGAGGCAGTTTTGACTTGCCATAACGTAGCACAGAGGGTTAAAGTGCCTGCTGCAAAGAACAGAACTATATTTTCTGTGGATAGCTGAGTGGATTAGTAAAGCCAGCCTTTGCAAGTGCTTTATAACAAATTAATGTATGGAGAAATAAGCAGCACATTTGCCAGGTGGTAGTGAGGAAATCCGAGGAGTTGGTCATGGGGTGCCAAAAAAGACTGATGCAAAGGGCACCACTAGTGCTAAGGCTGGCCCTGGGTCTTGCGTTTGCTCGAGTTAGAGCTATTAGCTTTGTTAATTCCTAACTGGACTTTTCTTGCAACATAAATTGAAAATGAAAAGTAAAACATTTGATATAAGCAAGCTGATTCAAAGTGCAATGGCCACCAGGAGCATGAGCGCGAAGGAGAGACACAAAAGGAAAAAGAAGTTCACTTGCAGTCAAATGTATCGGCAAAAGTGCAATTATCCATGTAACAGGGTCGATGGCCAAGGTGGTAACAAAATTGCCCAATGGAGGAAATAACTAAGCATTTAACAATGATACGAAGGATTTTTGAAAGGCAAGCCCATGAATGAGTGATAGTGGTGGACGTGGCTAAAAGCAGCAACAGGCGCAAAAGTTTGTGCGTTTGACCTAAAAAGTCTGGGAAATTCCATGTTTTATGCAAGTGTAAGCAATGGATCCAGTCTAGCCGTTACAGCGCAGGGATTGCCACCATGCACAGACGTATAAAAACATCATATTTAATGTTGCAGAAAATGATGGCTAAAACTTTTGACACAAAGGGAGTGGATTGCAAAAGGTGCACTATCTTGTTACAATACACTTGTGCCATTTCTGCAACCTGTAAACAACTGGTGGCACTGTTAGAGCCTTCTGTCCTATTAATTTATAAGGGGACGCGTTAGAGGTTCGATGGACATTTTGACTGTGCTTAGAGTGATTCCCACCATAAATCCAAATTACAGTGCTATGTCTTCAACAACATCAATAAACAACAACAAATATCTTTCGAGTCAGAAATCTTCACTCACCATGACCCATTAGGCCTTGAATAACCACGCCTTTATGTAAAAGTTAGAATGTTTATTTCCCTATATTAACAATGCCAATATAGTCTCAAAACCATCTGTTAAACATACAAAAACACTGGTTGACCAAATCTTCTTAACAATCGCAATTTAACTAGTGCATTGATTAATAAGCATTCGAGAATCACAGTACAAATCAAAAGTAAGAACAATTGCACAATAGAAATAGCATACATCTAGGTTCAGCAAGTGAACAACTTCAATCCTTTGTCAACATTTGTGGGTCTCCCTAACTAACATTCAGATTAGAATAGCATGTTTGGGCTTCATGCAAAACAATTTAGTTAACATAAATTTGAAAAAAAATCTAACTGTGACTCTATAGGCTCTATCAAAATAGCGGTTGGTACCTAGAAACAAATACAAACTTACAACAAGAATAATAGCATCTTGTTATATCTCTCCTCTGTATGGCTCAGCAAACTGTGATTATCTTCGTCAGATGCACATCAGTTCGGTTAGCATCAGCATCGGGCAGTGAAAGGGGAATGGTTCAGATACGGGGACTCTAAGCTATCCAAACCATTTAAAGGCAATACCTAAGGGATCAGCATTCAGCATCAGAAGTCTAAGCAATAAAGTTAAGGATAGAAATAAATCATCAGGAACTGTTCAGCTCCTCAGACAGAATAGAATATTCCTCTATGGAGTAAATCAAAGTAGGAAAAGGCGCGCTCCTCCCTGTGCAGTCGGGCTAAGTTAGAATCACCTAAAGAACTTCCCATATTACTATTGGTCAGAGAATCGTACGTTCACAATTTGTCCAATAAAGATCACTCCCCAGTCTAAGATAAAACTAAACTGTCTTTCACATGTTGATGATTGGCTCCTCTCCTCCTGTTCCCATCGTCAGACTCGTCAGGTAACATTTTTGTATCCATCCGTACTCCAACCAGTGTATCCATTGTTAGCTCCTGGGAACATTGTTGTCTCACGCATCAAGTTATACAATGTAGCAATTACTAATACACAATTTTCAAGCAGGCAGTTCTCATGAGAAAGTTAAAGACATCTGCTAAGGTTTGGTCAACACTGTGTTTACAATACATGAATTGATTTCTCTAGTCATACATTCCCATGATTTTATTAAACAGTGCAACTTAATATGAGGCTTGTGCAGACTATGCCCAAACCTCGCTAACTTAAGGCCTAAATTGAATAAAGCAACAAATAATGCAAAATCATTAATATACCACATTACTAAAATAACATAGTAACTTAAATTCATATTAATATGCATTTAATAATGGCACTTCATGATTAATGGCGGCCACTCAAGTGGGTACATTTTCCATGTTGCACATTATTTTCTATGATAATCAAATTCTAGGCAGATTCATAATCCAAAGTACACAAATATTTATTAGTAATACATTCAGCATTCACAGTACTCGTACACAATTTATAAATAGTCTATCTATGACAAAATCAACTATTAATTATACAAGAAGCATTCGAGATCTCAGATTTGTAATTATAATGCTGTTTATAAAAATAGAACATCTACCTTGCCATTGTGTTAAGAGCTTACTCATATACAAGGTCTACAAAATTGCAATCATTTTCAGGCACTGGAGTTAATAAACGAGTGAGGAAAACACAACACACAATTTCACTATTATGTTCCTTTAGAAGGGACACATGTCCCAGCTACCATGACATGGTCACAGTAAACTGCTGTTTTCCTTCATGTATAAGGTATAGGGGGTTTAATTTATTCAAAGTATCGTTGTAGTGAATTTCAGGGAAACAGGCGAGAGCGCCAGTCGCAGCCCCGTTAGATCCACAGAGAGAAAAGCAACCATGGACATCATTAAGCGGTCGCAGCTGTGACCTCTGGTTTGCCCCTTGCGACCCCTGGCACTGCTTATGCGACCCCTGGCCTCAGATTTGGCAAAATCAATCCCAGGGACATAAAGGAAAACCCACCTTCTTTGTGGTTGTCAATTCTTTATTAAACTAATAATGAGTAAAATCTTATTCACAATTAGTGTAATAAAGAATTACAATTTGCTGGAATATGACCCTCTTTGGCAGCTGAGGAAAGTGAAAAAATATTTTAAATGTATGTTGTGTGCGCGTTTGTGGAAGTGGTTGTTAATGTGAGAATGAGTGTGGGTATGTGTAAATGTGTGGCTATGCGTAAGAATGCGTGTGCGAGTGGAAGTAAATATTAAATGGTGTGTGATGTGCTAGCACGTCAGACCTTATTTGGTTAATTGACATTAATTTATAAGGGGACATGTCTGTAGGTCGATGAACCTTTTGACTGCATTTAGAGTAATTCCCACCATAAGACCCTGTACCAATACAAATCAATAGCAATAACAATCAATAACATCGACAATCATAAGAGTCAGTAATTTCCACACACCGTGACCTCTTGGCCATGAATAACCGCACATTTATGTAAAAGTTAGAATGTTTATTTCCCTATATTAACAATGCTAAAGTCACGTAACTTAGCATCAAAATCAAATGGTAAGCATACAGGAACAATACTGGCTGCCCAAATCTCCTAAAGAATTGCAATTTAATAAAAGCTTGGACCACTACGCGATTGTACGACGAAACAACAACTTCAAAAACAACTACTGCCTTAACAACGAGGTCGGAACACCGACCTCGTTGCTATTACTAATTATTTTACCACGAATGCCTTAACGATATTTCGTTGTAAAGGCATTCCTGATAAAATCATTAGCAATAGGCACCATTCACCCTACATCCCTCACCCCACCCCCCCCCAACCCCACCGCAAAACCTAAAACCCCCTGACCCCCCACCCACTCCCCAAAACCCAAAACGCCCCACCCCCCAACCCCACCCTAAAACCTAAAACCCCCTGACCCCCCACCCACTCCCCAAAACCAAAAACGCCCCACCCCCCAACCCCACCCCAAAAGCTAAAACCCCCTGACCCCCCACCCACTCCCCAAAACCAAAAACGCCCCACCCCCCAACCCCACCCTAAAACCCCCTGACCCCCCACCCACTCCCCAAAACCAAAAACGCCCCATCCTAAAACCTAAAACCCCCTGACCCCCCACCCAAAACCAAAAACGCCCCACCCCCCCAACCCCACCCCAAAACCTAAAACCCCCTGACCCCCCACCCCCTCCCCAAAACCTAAACCCACCACTTACCTTCGCCAACTCCCTTCTTTGTACCTTAACCACGCATGTTCGTTGTTCAGAACATACGTAGTTAAGGCACAAAAAACCAGACTCGTGGGTAAAAAAGGATGTTTCCCCCACTACGCATTCTAAGATTACAGTACAAGTTAATAGCAAGAATAACTGCGCGAAGGAAATGGCATACATTTAGATTCAGCAAAGAAGATACATCAACTGTTATTACATGTAGCGAGCATCATCAATGAGTACCCTAACTAACCTTCAGACTAGAATAGCATGTTAGGGCTTCATGCAAAACAATTTAGTCTACACAAATTAGGAAAACATCTAACTATGGCCCTGTCAAAATTAGCGGTTGGTAGTTAGAGACAAAAGCAAATAGACCTAACAATCAGTAAATATCGCCTTATACCTTTCCTCATTATGGTTCAGCAAGCTGTGACAGTCTTCGTCAATTGGACATCAGTTCGCTCAACAAGGCATCGCAATTCAGCATTAAAGTTCAGGAAAGCAAAGTCTGTTCATGCAGTTCAGAGAAGAATAACATTTAAACACTCAAGAAGAATGGGGAGAATGGCCTCTCACCTATCGGTGCAGTCTGGCTAAGTTAGATCCCCTAAAACGACTTCCCACATTGATAATGGTCAAAGAATCGTACATTTACTTTTAGTCCAATGAAAGTAGAACCCCAAATCTAAGATTTTACTACTCCCCTGTTCACATGTCAATGATTGGCCCCTCTTCTCCTGTTCTCGTCGTTGGGCTTGTCAGGTAACAAATTTGTATCAGCTTATACTCCAGTCAGTGCATCCATTGTCTGCTCCTGGGAAGGTCGTCTTTACACACACTAAGTTATACAATGTATCTTTAGCTAGTACCGCATATTCTAACAAGCAGTTCTAATAGGAAAGAATTCCAGCTACTAGCATTTGGTCAATGCAGTGGAAAATCACAATTTAGTTCTCTAAGCAGCCATTTTATAGTTTGTCTAAGAAATGCAGCTTGACATGAGGCCGTGCAACTAGGCCCAAGATCTTGCTAAAGTAAGGCCTACGATTCATAAAGCATATACATAATACATAACCTTTAATATGAAATACTTCTACAATAATCCAAACATGAGCTCAACATTTAACATTAATAAGCTATTAATAAGTACACTTCGTGAATATGGGTGGCCACTCAAGTAGGCGCAATTTCAAATGTGTGTATTATTTCTCTATGTTAACTCATAATCATTAGAAACAATTCAGCAATAACAGATGTCACCTCAACTACCCCTGCCATTTTGGTGAATTGACGTTCATGAATATAACCAGAAGTTCTTTTATCCGTGTCTACAACCTGGATGTAAAGCAGACCATTTAATACATCTGTATTTTAAGGTCCATTTGGAAAAATACACGCATGCGCTCAGGGAGAAGGCTTGTGCCTAGAGGCAGGCTCTGTAAACTGATTTCTATGGGTGATGTCACCGCAAGCGCTAGAGTTATGAGAAACGTTATATTTAGGCCCGAGTGAAGGAACAGAACCAACCGTGGATAACTAGGACCACTTCATAGAGCTGCATCCAAAAGTGATCTAACTGCTGGACCCCAAGGGGTTGCATTATTTTGCTTATTTCCAGTGTCTTTTCCCAATATGTTATCTATAATTTTTGCCCAATTACCGTAGATTTTAACAAAGAGGGTCTGCTTTCTGATGTTGCTGTGGCATTCAGAAGGGGCGCTTTGGTTAGAAACTTGAATCCAGATTAATATTGTCCAGAGTCCCACATTTTTTAGAGCCAGTAAAAAGTTTCTTCACAACTATCTATAAACAAAACTTCTACTTGAACAAAGTGAAACGAATGTAAGGAAATGCAGTTTTACCTGACTGCTCTTGAACCGACTGATGCCAAAGGTCAGATGTCTGTATTTTCTATCCTGCAATGAAAAATACTTTACAAAGTCAGTTTTTTCCCAGATATAATGAAGCCACAATAATGCACATTTGACAATAACTGCAGCAGTGGCAGCTCATCCGTTAGGGTGGAGGAGCATCGCCCCCGCCAGAATCAGCAACTGCAAAACCTTCACAAGACAACAATAATAAAATGTGTTTGTTATCGTTTTCTTGTAAAGGGGCGGGGCATTGGGGGTGATGAGCACTGAGGAGAGTGCACATAGCACTCACCTCAGTGATCATGTATGTTTGGCCAGCTATCACGGGTCCGCCAAACACACATGCACAGTAGGCTCTCGGCTGGAGAGAGCCTGCACAAGCTCCCAGTTTGCCTGGGAGCACCCTGGCTGGGCGCTCCCAGCCAATCCTAAAGCTGCTTTGAGCAACATCAGGATTGGCCGCAGGGCAGGCTGGGAGCCTGTGCCTGCGGCCTGGAGTGACGAGAGACAGAGGAGCGGTGCGGCAGCAACAGAGGAGGTACGTTTTTCTTTCTTTCTTTCTTTTTTTAAAAAATAAAATGTCCCCCACATGGCACCCGCCCAGTCCCTTCAGAGAGCAGCGAGCTGCGACTGGCAGCATTTCTATTTACTGCCGGACTGCCTTCATTTCATATGGTTTCCTACTTTACAATGTGTACTAGACAAAATACATTTGACCACAGAAAATGTTGTTGGTTAGCAAATATTTTCCAGCACAAAGAAAGGTGCATTTGGCATGAGAAATGTTAATTTAGTTTTTGATAGTGATATGTGGCCGAGAATAGCCGGGGGAAGGGGGTGGTACAGGCACAGAAAAATGAGTGCCAACAAATGATGTAATGCATATTTTAGTGTTGTAATGGCCACTGACAAGAGACCTACTCAAAATGAAAAGGAAAAAGTGACACTTGTCCTGCCCCGGAAGTGACGTCACTTGTGAGGGATCACATGACTGTGTTGGGTTACGTGTGTTGTGACATCACCCTAGTCATGTGCTAGTCACATGCTCATGGCCCGGACATGTGATTAGGGCTATGTGGCAACCGTCACAGGTCTTAGCCACTGTGTCTAGGGTGCTGTCTCAGGTAAAATTACAGCACTCACTGTGTGCACAGTCTGGAAGTCTGTAGCAAAACCTGCCCGGGCCTGTTCCCACACACACGCACGCATGCACACACACACAAGCTGCCTTGCGGTTGCCTGAACAGGTCCGGACATGTTTTGTCAGAGACTCCCCATTTATTATGCAGCTTTGTGCTGCAATGGGAGTTTGTCAAATAAGGAATAAATTGCTGCATTGTATTATAAAGCGCAACTGACGGTCTTGGGGTTTGGGAGGAAACAGAGTCGGGAGGGGTAGTGGGGATAGATGTATAGAAGGCGGCAGAAAGAGGGTTGTTTGGAGAGGTGTGGGGCCTGAAAATGAGAGAGAGAGAGAGAGAGAGAGAGAGAGAGAGAGAGAAAGAGAAAGAGAGAGATATTAACATAAACATTTTTTGTGTAGTGTATAGCAGGAGCATGAAAAGAAGACTGCAACGCATCCTTGTGGGTCCACTTATATAAGCCAGAGCCCATCTCTGACTACCCTAGCCAAGGATTCCTGTCACGTAGTTTAGGAGCACAAGAATCCTCAGTGAGGCAGCTACAATCCCAAAGGACCCACTGTCTCCCAAAAGTAGCCGACACCTCATTATGAAGTTAGTCAGAAAAAAGCTGATTTAAGTAGGTGTTTTGTTTCAAAACGTCTAGACATATTTATAAAAGAATCCAATCTGATATGAAAAGGAACTCAAACGCAGATGCGTCCTACACTCCAAATTGATCAACTTCTTCAACAAATCACAATTTTTTTTATTTCATTAACTCATTGTTGAAAGCTAGTCATATTCACAGATTTTTGAGCTATGGAAAACAACGCATAATTAGCAATCTCTACCAGGTATAAAATGTCGTTCTTGGGAGACCCCGGCCAGAGTCT
Organism: Pleurodeles waltl; assembly: GCF_031143425.1. Taxonomy (NCBI): domain Eukaryota; kingdom Metazoa; phylum Chordata; class Amphibia; order Caudata; family Salamandridae; genus Pleurodeles; species Pleurodeles waltl. The sequence goes on from NC_090440.1 coordinate 1,897,372,148, forward strand.
GACCCACAAGGCTTATTTTAAGCCTGCCTGCAGCCGTGGTCCTCAAGCAATATGAAGAAAAGCGTTGAGATGGTCAGGTTGAGCAAACCATAGCCACAGGAGCAGACTTTCTACAGGTTAAACAATGCTGTATTTTATCGTTTACAGGATTTCCACTAATTTGTGTCAGCTTAAGCACTTGATGATGAAAAAAATCCATAGTGTTACACAGACCCCAAAACCCTTTTGCTTTATTGTGCAGAACAAATATATATGTTGTAAGAAAGTACCCTCTTTCTTGGCATGGTTACCTCAGTTTTCTGCCTGTTGTCAGTGTGTTGGACTGTGTTCACTGGGATCTTGCCAACCAGGACCACAGTGATAATGCTCCCTCCCTTCTAACTTGGTAACTTGTACCATTTTCTCCCCCACATTTGGCATACTGGTGCCCCCATGCAAGTCCCTAGAATATGGTAGACAGGTACCCAGGGCATTGGGGGACCAGGGGATTCCCATGGGCTGCGCCATGTATTATGCCACCCATGAGGAGCCCATGAAAAGTGTTCTGCAGGCCTGCCGTTGCAGCCTACGTGAAAGGGTGCATGCACCCTTTTTCACTACAGGCCACTGCACCACTTCACTGTAAGTCACTCCTACGGCAGGCCCTCCTAGCCCAGAGGGCACGGTGCAAGTACCTGTCTGTAAGGGCACCCCTGCACTAGCTGAGGTGCCCCCACAAACTCCAGTGCCAATTTTATGGACTTTGTGAGTGCGGGGATGCCATTTTATGTGGGTCCTCGATATAGGTCACTACCTATGTCCAGCTACATATGGCAACTCCGAACCTAGGGATGTTTGGTATCAAACATGTTGGAATCATACCCCAATACTGTTGCCAGTATTGGAAGTATGATTCCATGCACTCTGGGGGCTCCTTAGAGGACCCCCAGCATTGCTCCTACCAGTCTTCCAGGGTTTTCCAAGCAGCCCAAGTGGTTGCCATCTCTCTGATCAGTATAGAGAAAGGTGCAGAGGACATTGTGACGTAAAGGGTTAATTAGCTTGTGCAGTGTAGATGAGCGTGATGCCTGCTGAAACCCCCGAACAACGTGGAAAAGTTCATTATATTATTTTCAAGCTTGTTTGTGTAGAAGACTCCGTCTCAACCTTGAGAACGAGAGTACAGGGAGAAGATGGATTGAAAACAAAGGCTGGGGAAGGGCAGAGCAGCCAAGTGCTGATAACATAGCTAGAAAATGCCAGAAAGAGATAGAATCCAAGCTTCGAGTTATTTAAGCACTGAAGTGCGGGTGAGGGATTTGAAGCTCGCAGATGGGGTTGTGAAAGCTGCGGTAGGAAAGGTGGTAGAGTCTTCCCAGCATCTCATGGACTAAGTTAAGTTCCACACAGGGATGAAAGGCCTTTGTTTCGCTGCTCTATTATTATGATTGATTATTATGCTTGCACTGTGTTTATAATCTGAAGTATTCAGCTTGTTTATATTTTGCTTCCTGAACATCGTAGTGTGAGCTTGTTGCAGTAATTGAAACATGCATTTTGGTATGCAGTTAATCAAAGCTAATCTGAAGTATTCAGCTCGTTTATATTTTGTTTTCTGAACATCATAGTGTGAGCCTGCTGCAGTAATTGAAACATGCATTTTGGTGTGTAGTAAATCAAAGCTTATTTGAAGTATTCAACTCATTTATATTTTGCTTCCTGAACATCGTAGTGTGATGCATTTTGGTATACAGTTAATCAAAGCTTATATCTGTCAATTAACTCTTTGCTTATATATATGCATAGATGCTGTTTGTAGTGTACTCATATATAAATAGATGCTTTTCATTGCTATTCTTATTCTACTATTGTTGATGTGCTAAATACATATATTCACCTGAAATTCTACTGAAGCTAAATTGTATTCATAATTGGCGTGTGGTCCTTCATTGAGCGTCCTTATTGACTTATACCGAACAGGTGTCAACCAGACACCTGGATAAGACACCTCAGACAGGTTTCTGCCCTCCTGCTGCTTAAACAGCTCAAGCCCTGGAAGGCATAACAAAGAATTTCCTTTGGGAGAGGGGGTAACACCCTTTCCCTTTAGAAATAGGTGTTACATGGCTTGAGCGGGGTAGCCACTGGTATGCTATGAAGGGCACATTTGGTGCCCTCCGTGCATAGACCAGTATTGACCGGTTTGCTCTTGCGCGAAACTGGACAATGGAAGGTGGAGTGACCACTCCCCTGTCCATCACCACCCCAGGGGCGGTGCCCAGAACTCAACCAAGGCTTGTTGGTGGAATTCCTGCACCAACACCGACTGCAGTTCTTGCAGTCTTGTCTGGGTGTTACATTTTCTTCTTTTCCTTCCTTTTGGGTGGTTTAGGGAAAATCCACTAACTTACTCCTTTTCTCCTGGTTGCTAGGGGGCACTGTGGTACTTACCTTTGGGGCTTCCCAGTACCCTCAGGTCCTCTCTACATATTCCACTTACCTATGTAGGGGTCCTGTGTTTGCATTCCATCTTTTTAGTATATGGTTTGATCTTCCCCTAAGGTCACTATTGTCTAACTGCATTTGCACTGTTTTCTATCACTTTCAATGCCTATTTCTGGTCACTAGTGTGTATATATATATATATATATATATATATATATATATATATATATATATATATAGTGTGCTACTTACCTCCTATTGGAGGGTTGCCTCTCTAGTACTTTTTGGTATTGTGTCACTAAAATAAAGTACCTTTATTTTTGTAACATTGAGTGTTTTCTTTCGTGTGTGTGAGTGCTGTGTGACTACAGTGGTATTGCAAGAGCGTTGCATGTCTCCTAGATAAGCCTTGACTGCTCATCCACAGCTACCTCTGGAGAGCCTGGCTTCTAGACACTTCCTACACTATACTTATAGGGGATACCTGGACCTGGTATAAAGTGTACATACCTTAGGTACCCACCACACACCAGGCCAGCTTCTGGTGTATGTGTATAGTTTTATGTGTTGCTTTAAATTTAAAGAACATTAGTTAAGGGATTCTGTGTGACTGGAACCTTACAAGGGGTTAAAAAAGGAGTTATTTCTAGTATGCTGAACTGTTGGTAAGTCATGTACAAAGCCTAAATGTGGAGAATTTTACATCGGTATTACCCCCAAATGAATATGTGCATGTTTTAAAACTGTTGAATTATGCCTATATGTCTTTTTAACTAAACCGGCTCAAAATGCATGGAGTTCTTTTACAAAGATGCCGGCAGCTAATGTCCTTAGAATGCGGGTGGTGGAGCGCAGCAATTGTTTCACTTTGGCAGTGTAGTGCTGAGCCCTTTTTGAGAGGGGATGTGGAGTGGGGGAACAGGCTCCGTAGTCAGAGCTAAGGTAGTCTATTGGGTTGAAGCAATGTGGTTGAAAAAAGGGGGTTTGTATGTATGTTTCAAAACAGCTTAAGCAGCCATGATTTCCAATGCTTAATTTGAGCCAATGGTTTCTGGTGTGGGCGCCAGCATTTATTTTTGAGGGCCAGTGCTTATTTTTTGCTTCAATCAAGTAATGTGTGAAAAAGACATATATGGGAAAGACGGAGGAAGAGAAAAACAAAAAAGCAGCAGAAAGGGAGAAAGCAGAAAGCTGCAAGAGTGAGCTGAAGCTGTAAATGGATTAAATAGGCCTGAGATGGCTTTTTGATTACACTGCCTCTGTATTCAGTGGTCACACATTTTTTTGCAGCAGCTGGGTGTTTCAGAGGGCAGCTTTGCACACCGGCACGTTTTTATTTACAAATTAAGCACTAATGATTTAAAAATGAAAGTGGTGTGCAACTTTATTTTTGAGCAAAAGACCGAAGCATTTTGGGCCATATGTACCAAAGCATTTCCCCATTGACACAGAATGGGTAAAACTCTTTGATACATCTGGCCCTTTGTCTTGTAATTGTTCAATTTTCTGTGTAATAATACAAATTGCTCATGGATCTTCTTGCAATATAAGATGTATAAACAATCTCTTGCTTAAGCCGGCTGTTTTGATTCTAATATTCTTTGCATGTTTCTGTAGGAGTTAAGGATCAAATGCATTCCTATGCTTAAGCGCCTGAATTGGTTAGGGACTGTTCAGAGCCTCTGCGTTAATTAGCCCTTCATGCTACAGTAGGTCAATAAGAATGGCAGTTCCAGCAATTTTAAAAGAGCAACATCTGTCCAGAAACACGTCATTTAATAAAAATATAATGTATAAAACTACAGTGTGTGCAAGCCCTTTTTTTTAACGCAAACTGTGTTTGTTCTGCTTGCAGAATCTCCCACCATTAATGTGGAGCCATGAGGAAACGGTTGACTCTCAACAAGGTACAGATATTTAGAGCGTTTTAGTTCTGAGTTATCTGAACATCACCAGCTTTTTAAAAAAAAGTTATTCATAGTGCGTGTTTTTACAGGTTATGAGGCTAAAGTACACCTGGCTGTTGAAGAGCAAAACCGAATCTTAGAGTCTAAAGAAGACGCACTAAACAGCGTGCAACATAATACTGTTATTACAGGTGAATAAAGGGTCAACATGTTGTATGAAGGATGCGTGAAGATAGACAACGAGTGCACAGGGTATTTTGTACCTTCCAAACAAACCCCATGACTCCATCTAACCCCCAGAGAGGAACCTAAAACAATTTATTATATTGGAACTGTGACATTGATTCCTTATCTTCACAGTTCCCCTAAAAACTCACATTTATGCTAAACCTCAGTAAAGGGTAGACCCCACAGCAAAAATGATGGTGGAGCCCTTAAAGAGTCCTGGAAAGGTCACAAACTCATTAAAAAAAACTAAGCCATCGGGCCTATAGCCAGACCAGCTACCAATAAAGGAGTTCTTCAAAGGGACAAAACAGGTGTGTTTTACATAATGTAGCTCCCTAAGAACCTTATTGTACATATGTCTAAAGCAATGTTTTTCTCCAGCATCTAGGAAGGTCTATAAAAAATAGATAAAAATGAAGCAATCATAAGCAGTTTTTTTTAATTAATGGCCATTTTGTTCTTTTCCATCGTAGTTCCAATACAAAAAACGTACGCCGAAGTATCACGAAAGGCAAAGCAACCGTCAACGCCTCTAAAGGACATAACACACCTCCTACAAAACAAACTAACAGCGCCACTGTGCGTCATAACTATCCATGCGCAGTTTCTACAGAGGGAGGCCTTTGAGACTCTAGCTACCCTAACCTCGACCAGCAAAAGCGGAAACCAATACAGCGAGCACATAGACCCCATGGGGTGTCCCTGTCTAATCTCAGACACACAACTGCCGCACTCATTTAAAAAGCAGGAGGTAGATCTGACGTTCCAAACAACAAACTCAAGGCGTTTTTCTTTAAAGAAGCAAACCTCAGCCTCTGACCTACAAACCGACCCTCTAGATCTAGCCTTAAAAAATACAGTTACAACTCCGCCAGACTCCCATAATCTTTTCACAGGTAACTGTTTCCCGTCAGAGAGGTTGAATATTGATGTACTCCCCAGAGGATTGTCACAACCGTCTACAAATATCTCACATAACTTTGGGATGAAGGGCTTGAAAGCAATCATCCTATCCCGGACCAGTAGTCTGCAAGTATATTGCTTCTCAGGGCATAGCCGGTGTGCCACAGACATCTATAAAAATCTCACAGAACCTATTTGATGAAGGATTTGAAATTGATCATCGCGTACCGGACACACCTCCTGTAGGCTCACGGCTTCTCAAGGTGGTGACAGGGGAGCCAGTGAATTCTGAAACACCAGTCGCATCCGCAGCTGTTCACAGTGTTCCTTCTAGTGTAGACCCTGAGGTACAGCAGCCACCCATTCCCAGCCCCAGCAACTCCTACTGCTCTACCACACAGAGATACTATGACCAACATGTAAATTCCCAATATCCTCTGTCACCGGATATCCCACCAGACGCGTATGATCCCACCAACCATCCGTCAAGTGTAAAACCTCCATTAGCCTCCTCAACATACCCCGACAGCAGCACAGGATGGAGCTGTTGTCATAATCCGAGCTTTGAAACAGAATCTACTGGCGAGGCTTCCTCAGGAGCAGCCAGTGAATACCTTTTGGGGTGTTCAGATTGGGAACCGTCTGTTTCAAGCCATGCGATTCCAGACCTTCAGAACAGCGTTAGTGGTGGTAATCAGAGAGCGGTGCTCGGGGAGATTGAGGGTAATATACACCCCACCCCTCCATTCACAGATAATGCTCCAGAATATGGGTTTTTAGCTCAAAAAGCTTTACTAAGGTCATATGTGAAAGACATGCACCAGATTGACAACTAAAATTCAATCTGAACCTTAAGGGCATAAACCTGTGGAAGACAGAAACCAAGAACCAACCCTTGAGGGTTGTAGAGAAGGAGATAATTCAGAGGGTTCAAAGGTGTACAAATGAAGTGCTGCAGTCTTGCAAATCAGCCATTACAGACGTTGAGTCTATTTCATTTTAATAGTGCTGCGGCGATTCCTAAAACACTGAGGTTCCAGCTTTATTAAACCAGTCCAAAGCCCCAAATATAAAAAGAGTGTACAATACATCATCAACGGTTCATACAAGGCCTCAGAGCCAATAGGAAGTTAGAACCCTGCAGACCAGGTCTAAAAGTTCCAAATACCATCACAGCGCACCCTAAGAAGGCAAAGGTTAGAACCGCAAAAACAAATTTAAGAGCCAGCCACAGTCGCTCCAGGCATTTCAAGCGTTCATGGGGAAAATCTGAGAGACATGGACACAGCAATCACATATTTGGTCTAGAAGAAAATGTGCCAGCCATGGGATCAGGGAGGCCACCTCTAGCAAATACTCCAGAGATACCAGTTCTGGGGGCTGTCTGAAAGCAAGTAGACTGGTAAGAGACACGCACACATGGGCTAATAGCAACAATCATTGGAGGCTGTTAGTCAGTAAATTAAAGAAAGCCAGAATGTTTGCTACAAGGAGGCTTAAAAATGCAATGCCCCAGAATCAGAGCCAGCCCACCCAAAAATGATTGGACAGAGAGCTCGGCATCCACCACAGACCACCGCTCTGAGGATTCAGAGGTGGTGTTTTTTAGAGAGCGTCAGATGGTACCGGTGAAATGTAGGGAGAGTTAAAGCCACAGAGCTTTATTAAGAATTCAGGTTTGTTAACGTAGAGAGCATAAACTCAGCTGATCAGGGTCTCTTAGCTATTCACCAGGCCATAAAAACTCTCATACAGTGCTCGTTACACGAAGTGGGCCCTGAAGATTTCTTTCAGCTCTCTCTCCACGGTCAGGGTATCAGTACCCACTTATCCACCAGACGATCGACGTGCGATGTGTTTGATTGTGTGGAGTTTTTAGAAAATCTTTCTAAACTTTCACATAGTAAAGCAGAAATCACCTCCTTTGGAATCTTTAGAATAGTCACCCTCATTGTTAGGGGTTTGCAAGAGGGGGCATGTCTAGACCTTTAAAAAGAGAATCTTTTACAGTAAAGTCATTGAAAAAAACACAACAGTGGTTGCCCAACTTTAACAACGGCGAGACCGTCACGTGTCTGGAGGCGAGCTTCACAGGGCTACCTATGGATCGCAGCATCAGCGGCACAGTCGTGCTGTCTAGAGATGCTCAAGCCCATGCTGACCTTGAAATTCCTCCCAACAGACTGGTCGGTTTCAGAGAACTGGGTCTGTTTGAAAACTATTTTGATATTTAAAAGTTCTTTACTACAGCAGCTCGTGGAAGTACTTCACATCTGTAGAGCCTGTGAAAAGTAAGATGGTTTACATACTACATCATGAAAACCACTTCTACAATATCTTGAACCTGAAGGGTTTTCTAGGGGCCAAGTACACGTGCTCCCATTGCGATCACATCTTCATCGCACAGAAAGCTCAGTGTGAAATGTATTGTAAAATGTGTCAAAGAAACGGCTGCATCGTAATTGTAGGTGAAGTGTCCTAGATGCAATCTATTCTGTTGCTTGCAAAACTGCTTGAGCATACACACTTGGGTTTTTCAGTGCATCCCTTAAACAGAGGGGGGCAGGCGCTACACAGCCACCAATCACAAATGTAAATGTATGAAATGCCCCCATTGGAAGGCGTCTTTTCACCCGGGGACAGAACACATGTGTTACATGACTAAAGGCCGGCCACAGACCAAAACAGAAGAATACATAGGCCCTCATTACAACATTGGCGGCAAATGCCGCCTACCACCATGGTGACGGCCGCCAACATACCGTCGCCGTGGCTACCAACAGTCCATCAAATTATGACCGTAGCCGCATTTCCGCCAGAAGGCTGGCGGAATTCCAGCGAAGGTCATGGCAGTGGACAGCGGTAAGGTGCAGCACCACGCCAGCAAAAAGCCGCCTACCGTATCATGTCCCATGATACGGCCTGGTGGTGTTTTTCTGGCGGACGCTGCTGCTGGCAGCAGCTCCGCGTCCTGTCTTCTGCCGGAGGATCCCCTGCACGCAGGTAAGTCGGGTTCTCCGACAGGAGAGGGGGCTGGGGAGTGTTGTGTGGGTGTGTGGGGGAGTGTGTGACTGTGTCTGAATGCATGCATGCGTGTGTAAGGCATGTGTGCATGAGTGGGTGTGTGTGTACGTGCATGTTGTGTCGTGTGATTGCGTGTGTGCCTGGATGTATGTTCGTGAGTGTTGCTGTGAGTGTGTATGCATGCGTGGGTCAATGTGTGTATGCTTGTGTGTATGGGTGTGTATGTATGTGCGTGTATATGGGGGGCTGGGAGTGGGAGGGGGAAGGTGGGGGATGATTCTGGGGAGGGGGGGCGGGGGAGACCCCTATTAGTGACAAGGAAGGAATTCCCTGGCACTGATAGTGCCTACCGCCATGGTTTTCGTGGCGGTACAGAAACCACGGAAACCATGGCGATGGGGGGGGGTCAAAATTCCATGGGTAGCCTAGTGACGGCCGCCGGTAGTCTCCAGCCCGGCGGGCGTTACTGCTGTGGTGGTCAGTGAGTTAACTTGGCGGTTTGGCTTTGGCCAAACCACCAATGTCATAATAGTGGAGGTATGTACCACCAGCCTGTGGGGGGTACTACTGCCACTATTACACCGACCGACGGGGTCATAATGGCCCCAATAGTGTTCAATATAGAGTGTACCCAAGAGACCGGCTTGCCCCATCCTAACTATATTTTTGAGAACCATCTAACTTCTGATGAAAACTGGGAGTTTGAAGGCCCTTCTTGTATCAACAAATTCCTTAACACCTTCATGTATACAAAATTCAAAGGGTATACCCCGATCGCCCATAACTCAAAAGGGTACAGCTCGTTTTTTATTTTGCAAAATATGATATGTTAAAAGATATCTGTAGATCTCCTCACCCAAGGTTCCAAACTGATGCTGCTAACGGCTGTACCTTTGCATATAAGGTTCATAGATACTTTGAATTTTCTACCCATGAAATTGAGCAAGTTGCCAAAAGCCTTTGGCTTTCCAGGCTGTAAGGGTTATTTCCCACACTTTTTAAACACATGGGTTAATCAGAATTACAAGAGCCACATGTCTCCTCTCAACAGCTATGGGGTTGAGTATATGATGCCCGAGGAGAAAGATAGTTTTCTACAGTGGGACGGTGAAAACCGTGAAAAAAATGTTTCAGTTTCAAACCGAGTTGAAAACGTGCTGTCAGGCAGATGCAATGATCTTGAGAAAAGCATGGAATCTCTTCAGAGATGTGGTTGTAGAAATGACAAAACAAGAAAAGGTTCTGAAACCCAATACCACCAAGATGCCAAAATTCAGAGAGTACATCGACCCTTTTCAGCACATAATGCTGGCTTCCATGTGTATGTCTATCTACAAGCACATTTTTGTAACCTGAAAGCATCACTCTACTGCCACCTGACCTCTATAACAGTAAGCAGAAAGTTATTCTACACCCTCTATTCAATAGCTCTTGTACGTCTCTGAAAAGGAAAACATCTTCATCCAACAAGGTTTGCATGGTGGTGAATACCATGTGGGTCTGTATTTCCTAGACGGGTACGCTGTAATTAACGGCGTGCCAATGGTCTTTGAATACAATGGTTGCTTTTACCACGGTTGTCCTAGCTGCTACAAAACCCACAAGCTTAATAAGCTGGTGGGTACCAAATTGAACACTTGCATAGACGTACTCCGTTGAAAATGCAATATCTTGAAAACAGTGGTTTTGTTTTTGAGAACCCTCTAGGGAGCACGAGTGGCTTGATATGTTAACACGAGATACAGAACTGTGCTCCTTCGCTAAGAGCAAGGAGTTACCCGAGCCTCTGGAGCCCTGCAATGCCTTATTAGGGGGGCATAAAAAAACGCTATACAACTCTACATGGCTGCGGGAGAGGGTGAAAGATACATTACTACGATTTCATGAGCCTGTATCCATTTGTCAGCAAGATGACGTTATACCCCTTAGGGCACCCCTGCATTATATAAGGACTCTAAATCCCTCAATTAATATTTTGGATTGGTTAAATGTCAAGTTTACCCATCCCGACTGCTTTACTTCCCTGTACGACTGTACAGAGTCGATGGCAAGCTAATGTTTCCCCTATGTCGAACATGCGCTGAAAGTAAAGAGACTACCGAGTGCCGACACTTTGAAGAGCAAAGGGTGATCACTGGGACATGGTGTACAATCGAGGTGCAGGCGTCCTTGGAGAAAGGTTACAAACTTGGAAAAATACACAAAGTTTGGCACTTTGAACAGACTATGACACAGCTCTTTTCTGAGTATATTAACTTATTTCTCAGAGATAAGCAGGAGCCATCGGGGTTTCCAGAATGGTGTATTAACAAGACCTTGAAGCAGAAATATATAGATGATTACTAGGCTCACAAGGGTATACGCTTTAGACCCGAGTACATAGAAGTCAACCCCACCAGACGACAGTTAGCTAAACTAAACTCAGCCTCAATTCCTTATGGGGAAAATTCGCCCACCGTATAAACTTGTCAAACACCCCCATCGTCACAGATCCTGACAAACTGTTTAAATATCTTTTTGGGGCATCTTATGAGGTGTCCAGCTGCGAGTTTATCGACGATGAAACCGCTGATCTGTGTTGGAAATAAGCAAAAGAGTACCCTACAATTTGTAACAATATAACCATCTTCATCGCGCGTTTTACAAACACTCACACCCATTTAGACCTTTTCAAGATGAAGGATAAACTTCAGGATTGGTGTGTGTACCACGATACAGACTCTGCTGTTTTTGTGAACAAACTAGGGGAAGAAGATTCTCAGCTAGGTGATTATTTAGGTGATTTGATCAGCAAGCTAGGAAACGATGAATACATCATTGAATTGAGCTCAGCCGGTCCCAAAAAATCATACATCAAAAAATGCGGTATGGATGAAAGTCAAAGGCAACATCCTAAGTGTTAACAACACAGTCAAAATCTATTTTGACAGTCTATAGGATCTGGTGAATGAATAATCTGCATTGGACAACTGTGAAAATGATATAATGATTGTTGTAAAACAACCTAGCTTCATCCGGTCCAAAAAACGGTGGGAAAGTACAACCATGCCTTTGCATAAAACCTTATGAGTACTGTTTGATTAAAGGGTCCTGACTGATGACTACAAAACTCTGCCATACAATACTGAAGGGTCATTAGAGTCTCGCCCCCCCCGATGGACATCAGGCTGCAGCACCCGTTCTCCTGCATTTTAGAAGGCCCCTCAAATTGAGGTAAATGCTATTTTATAAAGAAACTATTAGAAAATTCTCCTAGTGTTTTATCCCAAACCCTGATACTATTGTTTGGTTCTATTCATTCTGCTGGCAAGATCATTATACAGGACTATCCCTAAGGTTCCCGCACATCAAATTTATAGCAGGCATACTGAATAGTCTCAACGACGATGCATTGTTACCTACAGGCCTTGTAAACATAGTAATTGCAGACGCCCTTATGAGCGAAGGCGCGGATCACCCTGAGATAGAGAAAGCTTTTACTCAATAGTCACACCATCTCAATCTAAGCATGTGTTATATCGTGCAGAACATGTTTTACAAGGGAAAGGGCAGTTGGTCTATATTTCTCAATGCCTCATACCTGGTTTTATTTAAAAACAGCCATGACAAACACCAGATATCCATCAAAGCTAAACAGATGTACCCTGAAAACACTCCGCTTTTCTTGGAAGCCTTTAACAACGCTGCAGAGAAACCCCACAGTTACTTACTGGAAGACTTAAAGCCCAATACTCTGGAAGACTACAGACTGTGGGCGGCTATTTTCCCACCCAATATATATGCCACTTACATGCTTAAAACCAAGTCCAAAGCCTATAAAAAGAATCAGTAAAGAGACTCCAGGAACAGTTACACTCTAGACATTATAATACAAGGTATTGACCATGTTGGCGTGTCTATGCCGAAATCTAGCCCTACTAAAAATGCTAGTCACGGCGAGCCCTAGCAAACAAAAGCCATCCTGTGCGCGGCTCCAGATGATTAAGTGGCTGCCATTTCAGAGATTACTTAAAACACTCTAAAAGGTAATATCCCTATATCAGAGCGCCAGTTCCATGTTTTAAGGAAGAAGTACCACCTTATCAAGAAGCTCAGTAATAAATGGGCTTCCCTCGTTTCTAAGAAGAAATTGGTAAAGTGGTTGGGAGGTTTTATAGGTTCTTTGTTGGCCATAGTTATACCCCTAATCACCAGCCTCCTTAGCAGGACCTGATAGAGAATGCCCCAAAAATTTACTTGGTGGCACGGCAGCAGCTGGAACATTTGGGGACGTATACGGGAGACACCTGGGATATACAGAAAAATGAGAGGCAGTGCCTGGATGCAGAGATTAAAGTCATTTTGAACCGTTCTGATTTAAAACCTTACGACCAAGTAGGTCTTTACTCTAGCGCTCTTCAAAACATTTTAAAATATTACAGGCAACTAAATGCTGGAAAAAACAGGTTGACTCTATATGCCCCTGACACTGAACAGCCTCTACAACCCACTTCAGCGCCTCAAGAACCACCAACCCCATCTTCAGACACCTTTGTTGATGAATTTTTAGAAAATATGTCAAAGGTACAAAGGACCCGCGCAAATGTTGCTAAGTAAAATGGCAGCTTCTAAAGACCTGGCTTCGTGGAATGAGAAATGAGAATTCCTCTACAAAGAGCAACCGGTTGTAGGCTCCCACTTGTACGACCTGGTCAAAGGTCTTATGCACCTCAAAACACTATCACTCCAGAAAGTGCCTGGAGATTGGGAACAGTTTCTACAAGCCACTGAGGAACTCAACATTCCTTCTACGATCATCGGTAATGCCGAACACAGATGACTGCTTGAAAGTATGAAAGATCTGACTTACAGCCCCCCAAGAACTCCAACACCTGTTGTTTTTAACCCCCCACCCTGAGATGCCAACAATCCCTTTCTTTCCCCAGCTACCTCCCTCTTTGAGCACTGTGACTCTGCCTTTGGAACTTAAAAAAAAAACTACATTGTCCAAAATTAACACTTGGTTAAATGTCTGATGTTTCTTCTGACTTTTGAACCTATGTATATGTGTGCCTGTGTTTGTGTGTATAGTTATGCCATAGTTAACATTTGACATTTTTTCTTCTTTTATTTCTTTGGTAAATTTTATCCTTGTGTTGCTTGTACTACAAAAACTGCGATGTAGATAAACCTTTCAATTTTTCAACATGTTTCTGTCATCTTTGTAAAACAAAAACAGTTTGAATGGGCATGCGTGCGTCAAAATAAAGATGCGGACTCTGCATTAAATGTCTTTTTATTGTATTTTTTTTAATTATTTTATTTCAGACAGCCATCATTACACATAAAAGGCGTTACACGACCTTCCACTTTTGACAAACTGAGTAATATATTTTATAACAACACAATCATTGTGAATTAGATTGCTCAAATATAGATTTAAAACATTTCTAAATGCCATACCGTCTAACATTTTACTAATAAAATATGTACAATGCTCCCCTCATGTGACGGCAAGAGAATCCTGTACCTTTTTTTTGTTGTACTCCACTCTCGCTGCAGCTTTTTTTTTATACATTTGAATATAAGTCTTGTATAAATGCTATGTTTGGGGAATGTGGCTGTTCTGTCAAACACTATAACCTTGTCTTGATCTGAAAATAAGGCCGCCCATTGACTTCCTCCCTTGTAGTGCAGCTCTGTGTAAAGACGAGAGTGTGGCAATCTTTCGGACCCTATTTACCCAGGCAGAGAGTTTCTTGGAAATACACCTAAAAAGTATTTCTTGGCATATTTATGGCATCTTAAGAAATCCTGAATCTGAAAAGTGTCAATTTGACAATATTTTAAAGATAGTGAAACAAAATCTGTTGGGCGTGATTCATCTGAATGACGTTGTAAATACAGAGAACACAACCATGTTCACATTCGCAGTCAGGGGTTGCCTAAAATGTATTTCAGCTTTTAGATTTCCGTTTTTGATCAAGTTAAAGTGGTCGCTATCTTCCATGTCAGGAGCCAGATCGAAAGTGAACAGCTTGTAGCCCGACCCATATCCTTCTCTTGATACGAAGACTCCAGAGTCACACAGGTGCTTCCCATTATTAAAAACAAGCCCAGATATTCCCTAATAAAATTAGCGTCTCCAAAGCTGGGTGTGTAAATTTTGCAGGAATCACAGCCCCCTCATTGAACAGTGCTGTGTAGTTGAAGGCATAGTGTTTGAAATTGAAAGTGTTTGATGTATAGAGACCGCTAAAAGCTGTGTTGTCAACAAAACCTATGATAATAAGTTTCAGCAGTTGCCCCAAAAATACATTTTGCTGTTGGGTTAATCTGGTGCCGGCTGGGATGCTCAATATCTTCAGAGCTACTCTCTCAACGGCACACTTGGCGTTTGCCAGCTAAGAAACTTTGGCGTGAGACAATTTGACATTTGGGACCCTTTTCACTCGCTTTTATAAACAAACTAGCAGTCAGTATGACCAGTTTACACTGTTCCACATCCCCGCTGATGAGACAGAAAGGGTCTATCTTGGAAGAAAAGGTCTGAATGTATATGCCTGAGGAGGTCAAACTGTCTACTGCCGGTGGCAAAGCTCGCTCTTTTTACAAAACCTTTATTGTTACCGTCTAGCTCCCTGTCTTCAAAATGTGCAAAAGTATCCTTGCAGAAGAGTCCTGCTGAAAGCTGCATGTCCAGGGCGTGGCTGCTGAAATTTTGAATGCTCTCCATGTAGGCTCTCTAGGCATACATGCTATCACTTTGTGTGATGAGTCAGTCGCCGAGGGTAATATCCCCCTGATTAAACATGGTTGCAATGGCGTAAGCGATCGTCGCCACTTTAGCGGCGGCAAGTATGTTGGTACCATCCGCCTTTGTGATTTTACAGACAAGATGCAGCAGAGCACTGTTGAGATCCAGATACATATACGTGGACCCTGACACAAAAAACTCTATTGGTGCCAAAGGCATCAAAGCAGCTAGAGTCGATACTTCCATGAAAAAACTGATTTCGATGCTGGTCTCTGTGGGCTTTAGAGAAAACAAATCTAACTCCGATTTGGCACATTCTCCTGATGGGCAGTGCACGAAAGCCATGGTTTCAGGTTATTGTGTTTTAAAAAATATGTACGTTAGCGGGTGTTCTCTTGTTCTTCAATGCTCTCTTCCATCTTACGGATCTTCTTTTGTGAGCACTTTTTGAAGAGTGCCTCCTTTTTTTATAGGGCACTGGCAACCCCCTATGCCTCGAAGCCCCTCGCTTCCTTTTAATACTCATGCTTGGTCTGTATATGAGTCCCGCTCCTTCTTGGGCTTGTTTGTTCATGACTTCGGCGACAGCAGAAGTCTCGGATCCCACCATATCCTGGGCAATGTTCAAGGCCTCCACTTTAACGTGGGGTTTTGCAATTTCGTAGCCTCTTCTCAAGAAAGGCATAGCTCTTCTAAACAAACTATGGAAGAAACCTCCTAGCCCCGGCCCACCCCGTACATAACAGGGGACCCTTGAAAGAACTGTGGCCCTCCATACCCGGCCTGGTGTATGTAATAGTACCTATACAGAGCGTGGTTGTCATATATTTTCATGATCACCATAATGATTTCTTAATATTTGCTGTTGTGTTGCAGCCTTAAATGAAGCTTAACAATCGCTTTCTCATATTCAAAGGCCGCAGGCTTAGACTGGTCGTCAAAGATCATGATCAACATAGTGTCAAAATGTTTTTTAGAAATTGCAGCATAGTCTGGTTTGATATATTGAATATTAACCACAGTGTTATTTTTCCTCTTCACTTGCACCCATCTTAACAATGGTTAATAACTATCCCGACCCTCTGTGGCTCTAAAATATCACTATACATGTAAAGTGTATAGAACCCCCCCATTAATATTGGGGCACGAGGGGTCAGGTTCTACAGGGCTTTTTACATGTTGCACTGTGCCTAAAGTCCTTCTTAATTTACTTGCACAGTTAAACTCTGTATTGAGATTTGGAGCTAAAAGAAACACCTTCCTTCTAACATTATCTAATACCAGCTGAATATTCCAATACGTTTCGATGCTGGCTATGGATTTGTTGATGGTCTCACCCACCTCTGTGACGCCTGGGTCATAGCCATGAGGAAAGCCATTGTCGGTGATCAACGGGTCCTGATCCTGCTTAATAGTAAATTTGGCCTCCAGCTTAGTAAATGTATTCCTGTACTCAGATTTTGTATTTCGGTTAGGGCTACCTCTCAGTCCTCTTTTCGGTCCACAGGTTTAGCAACTTTCCTGGGATAATTAGAAATTTGATTGCTGGGAAACATGTCCTTTGAAGCATTGAATGGCAGGGTGATATAAAATGATGCCATCTCCATATTGTTGCCTTTAGAACGCACCATGCTCACACGCCCTGCAGAGAGCTGGCCAACACCCAATTCTTGAATTTATCGGGCAGCCCCATCCATTTGACAAAGGCCTGTTTGTTAGCCCCGCTACTTTTACGTTTCAGAATCCTTTCAACCCTGTACACCCTGTTTGGATTGTGAGGACCTTTGGTAACTCTTCGTGGTAAAAGGCACCACACACAGTTTCACTGTTGTAGTCCTTTATCCGGTAAATATATACACCTTCTTTAAGCTCTAGGCTCTCCACTTTAAATATTTCATTGCTAAGAGTCTGCTGGTAGCCCTTCGTAAAGACCCATTTAAACTTTGACACCCTAACATGATCACCTTCTTTTAAGAGAGTCTTCTTCACGTCAGTGAAACGGCACCCGTACACCGTTCACCACACCTCTAAGGAATTATTAGGTGTTACCTCCACTGGAGACATTTTGATGAAACTGTGGTAACTGCCATTATAAACATCTATAAACACCTGTTAAACGTCCACATAGTGGTATGTGTTGTAAGCCCTGAAATATCTCCACATCTTAGATTTCTAAGATACGCTCTCTTACAGCCGATTTTACCTCTGTGCGCATGACAAAATGCTGAACTGCGTGCTATTTCAGCATCTGTTTGCAGTTTTTGAGGGTTTCACCCTTACTTGAAGATGGCTTTAAAGGCTGTGGTGATGCTCCCAATTTTATCTCTTAGCACTTCTGCAAAGGCGTACTTCGACAATACATCTATAACCGTTAACATATATCGAGCTACATTATTATAATTGGCTAGATCTTGAAGACTGATTATATCTGCCTGCCACTGGTAATTTAGCTGTGCAGTAACAATGGTCAGTCTCCTCTTAAAATGCTTCCTGACTGGCTTATGGAGGGAATACGCCTCTTCCCCAGATAACCATGTATTCACCTGTGCTCTGTTTACAGGCTCATTTTCAACTAGAGCCCCAAAGCTTCCAACCCCTCTTGTACCGTAATAAATCTTCATTAAACCACCAACAGACATGTTTGTCAGCCCCACCATCCCATGAAATGAAAGACGGCGGTTTTGTGTAAGGTGATTTTATTAATAATCAAGATAGTTAGGAACACATAAACAGGGCAAACTTTACAGTTTCATGATGCACATGTTGGTGGAGAGCTTTAGGCCTTTCACTACGAATACATAATATGACACACTGTACAGATATTCCTAAGGGGCCTTCAGATAATTTGTCGCAGCATCACAAGTTTTGAAACTTTTACAGCTATTAAGTCCATAGCTCTAGATAGGACTTCGCGATCACCCCTCCTATAACTTTGTACACTTAGGATACTGATGGCATTCAAAAGACTGTACAATTCTCTGTCGTACAATACAAAACCTTTATTTCTGAAATAATCTTCAGACAAGCGTTCCAAGGTGATGTGTAAGCAGGTCATCGGTGATAGTGTTAACTCCTGCACATGTTGTTGGTATACGCTCCAGTATTCGTCCATTGTAGGGAGCCACGCATTGAGACACCAGTTGGCTTTGCACGTAGGACTGTCACACTGCAGCGCCACTGGTAGATCACCAAACTTCAGATAGCGGAGAGTTGCAGGTTGTATTTCGGCTATTCTTTCTTTAAGTAACACATATACCAATCTGGCAATACATATGAATCCCGAACGTAACTCAGACTCAGCTTGTTCACCGACATTCTGGTGCTTGTCCTAAAAGTGAGTACGTATGTAACGTTAAATAAGACATTATTGACACACTACTGTTGGGACTCATCATTTTTAAACAGTTTTCATGGGGTTAAAGAGCCGACTCGTTGTCTATTTTTAACATAAATATTGCACAAATGCCTTTCTATAGCCTTTTCTGCCATCCTTCTAACAAAATACGTAATCGAGCCTTGCATGCGACCAAGTTTTGAGCTCAGCTCACACACGCATCGGATCTCTTTGAGCATGGTCGACGAGATCGTAATCATATCAGGGTGAACATTTTTCTTTACCTCTGACATACCATACGCCAACCTTAACAGTTTATACACTTAATACGGGTCTAGCAAGCTACATACATGACTAATTTTTCTTGACGTGTATCAGGTGTATATACACTTGTGAGCGTCCTCTGTGGATCATTAATTTCATGGCCATAACAGAGAATATAAAAGTCAAGTTTAAGACAACCGCTCACAATAACAGCAGCAAAACCTTTAAAAAAGGCCATATGTCATTGCAGGGTATGCCTGGGGCTTCCCTTTCAAAATCTGTAATATTGTATTTGCAAACACATTTCTTATGAGGGTCTTTGTTTTGGATTGTGGAACTTTCAGTCTGTTTTGAAGAGCATAAGCAATAAAAATTTACGGCATTAATCGATGGTGGTGTCCCCTCTACCACAGTGATTCTTGCTAATTCTTTCTACGGTTCAAAAAAGACAGAAAGACAAACTATTAGTTAAAATTTAAAAATATAGCTGTATATACAGTGTATGTAAGTGTCTATAATGATCTTTACTAACCTCATCATTTTCGACGGACGCGTGGTGGCTCTGAAATTTTGAGAGTCGCTGAGGGCCATCGAGGCATAACCGGCATCAGAGTTTGCTTGCGGATGATGCACAACGACAGCCTCCGGAGCTGGTTCCTCCAGAAAACCCATATGTTCATAGAACGGTGAGTTAGGAGCTGTTGTAGATTCTTCACCATCTTCCATTTTGATGAAATTGCTTTCAGCCCTTGTTTCAGTACTCGAGGCTTTGCTGCCGCTGCTGAAGCCCTTAATAGGAGATATCAGTTGTGGCAAATCCTTGAGGCTGAACAATTCAAACCACCTGCAAAGCTCCTCAGCAAAACTGGTGACATAGTGACGGGGCTGCTCCAACTTCGCTGGTGTCAGGCTCCTATAATATCTATCAATAGTGTTTAAAACAGCAGCGGAGAACATATTTTTGGGGAGGTGGCTGTATCTCTTCATAATGACCAAACACTCTCTTACTGGAGGCTGGTTCCAAGGTTTTGAATAGGCTGCTTAGGAGGCTCCTTATGTGCATTCTGTGCATCAAAAAGGTGGGTGTCTTCTTCTACATCACCACATGGTTACATGAGCTCCAGAGGCTCTGGCTCACTGGGGTTTGCTGCATATCCCTAACCACGTGTCTGGACCATGAGCATGTGACTGGCATGTGACTAGCATGTGACTAGGGTGATGTAACCCACAGATGTGATATCATTTCCAGTTCACAGGCCTGGAAGTCCTGGTAACGGAAGTGCCATCAAGCAAAAAGTGACATCACTTCCAGGACGGGACAACTGTCACTTTTTGCTTGATGGCAAAAGGTATCCCTTTATTCTACTGCAGAGTATAGCTGGTAGTAGTGTACAAGTGATACGTGGATATCACTGCCTGTGTGTTCACTTCATTTGCATTATATTTCGCTGTCCAAGTCTCAGAGGCATTCCCCTCACAATGCCCACATTATCTAACTTCACAGCTATGTGTGCACAGTGTATGCATCACTTGCACTTGTTACTGCTTGTGTAGATTGTGCTCTTCTGCCTCAAACATTGTAAATGGGTTTTTCACACGTGTCAAATACTTGCGTCTCTAAGACTATGAAGGCACTCCATTTAATAAGATTTAATAGTGCCCAACACTGATAGTGCACATCCCAGCAGGTAATGTAAACCTGGCTTCCAGTTTCAAATGAGGGTGATTGTGCCTTCTTGAGCTGAACTGCTAGAGGGGTGACCCATGCATATTGGTGCTGTTTGCCCTATAAAATCATCTCTTCGGTGTTATAGATGTATCGTAAGAGCTCACTTTGTAGTACCAAATGTATGTCGACTTTAGCTGTGGCTGTACACATAAGTGCGAATTTCCTAATTTCAGTAAAGGCATGTTGCAAGAAAATGAGGGCATTCCCTTTGGCTGTATGGATGATACCATTACAGTGACATCTGCATGAAGGAAGATGGCCTCGAGAGGACATGGTATATGCCTCTCAGAGGGAGGTCGGGTACATGTAGCACCTCCTCTCAAGCGTGCATTAGGAGGAGCCATGGAATGTTCCAGAAGAAAATCCCACAGTGGGTACTGTCCCTGTTACTGACTGCTTCAGTTTGATGCGCACATGCTGCCAAGGACATTTAGGACCTCATCACAAGTTCACTGCTAAATTACATTCCCTGACAGCTTACACAAAGAGAGAGTAATTATGAGTTGTCATAATTATCACATCCTCACAGTTTTTCCCTGACACATTCCGGCAGCTTAAACATGCTGAAATGCATCATAGGAAAAGGCACATTAAAAGGCAAATCCTGCAGAGTAAGTATGTAAAATGCTAATTTCGCATGGTATGCCTCATTTGCAAGTTAAAAGGTTGGTATATGGTGTATTTATCACATATACTAAATAACTTGCCCTGGTAAAATGATATTTACAACCAAGGCCGGACTGGCCGCAGCTGACATCGGGCCTTTCCCCAGGAGGCTGGAGCAGTGGGGCCGGTTTTGTTACTCGAGTGCGTTTTTGCAGCTGGGCTGCAATATAGGCCCCCAATAACAAAAGCAGCAGTGCTTCGCACTTGCACCCACCCCCCCCAACCCAGGGGCTTGTCCGACAAATTTGTTCTGGCTACTTTGGGTTCCCAGTCCGGCCCTGGTTACCACACATGATAACTTATGAGTGCTTTGCTAAGGAGATTGCTGTAATGAAGATGCGAAGTCCAGATAAGATGAGTAGGTTCTTCATTAGGAGTATCCTATCCACTCACAACTGAAGAACATCCATCTCTCTCCACAGGCTGAGGCAGAACATTCCATACACTCAAGAATCTAATATGATGTCATGCATGACATCTGCCTCAGTAATTAAGGGCCAGATGTAGCAAAGGTTTTTACCCATTATGTGTCTTTGGGAAAAAGTGTTCGTACATATGGCCCTAAATCCCTTACATTCTACCATCTAATGAGATGTCAAAGAGACTTGACATCTACCACACACCTTCCCTCTTAAAGACAAAATACAAGGTTATAATGTTCAAAACAATAACAACAACAATAGAAACAAAATAAATTATGGAAAATTATGTAAATACGCTTAAAGTCATGAAACTCTCTTTGAAATGACAACGCGATTGAGATTCCATACCCTCGCATCTTTAATCTTGAAAGCGTTCCTGAACAGTTTGATCACTTCAAATGGACCCATAAACTTACTTCCACTTTTACATAGGGTTGGTTTCCTAACTAGAATTTCATCCCCCACCTTCACTTCAATGTTACATGTGTTCTTCTTTTCATCAAAATATTATTTCCTTCTTTGTATACATTTCTTCTCACAATCACTTTCCCCACTCATGTCACGCCAAGATATACTGTAATTTTCTCTCCAACATACCCAACCTGGTGCCAAAAGTGTGTTAGCTTTCCGACCTCTAAAAAGTTCAAAAGGAACTTTACCTGTGGTAGAGTGAGGAGAAAACCTGCAAGCATGAAGAAAACTTTTAAGAACATCCTTCCAATTCCTGCTTGCTGCAACTTCCAATTGTATAAATTCCTTTATACACTTATTAAATCTCTCCACTGTACCATTTCCTTCTGGATGATATAAAGAACACCTTCTATGTTCAATGCCTCTGCACCTAAAGTATTCTTCCATTTCAAAAGAAAGAAACTGCAGCCCATTATCAGTCACGACAGTATTCGGCAAACCTTCACGGCTAAAAATTTTATTAATGAATTCAATTATTTTCTTAGTTTCCATACTACTACTGATACTTATTTCAGCCCACCTGGAAAACTGATCTACCAAAACCAGGATATAGTGGGATCCACCTTTCCCATGAATTGGTCCAACAACATCAACAGCTACTACATCCCAAGGTTTGTTTGGAATATCTCTAATACACATTGGTGGTACTCTAGTTTTGTACACTTTGTCACTATTGCAGCAATCTGGACATTCTCTGACCTTCCTTTCAATCATTAGGTCCATGCCTGGCCACCAATAGTTGAGATGAATTATAGCTTTCGTCTTACTCATCCCTTGATGTCCCTCATGTCCCAATTCTATAATTTTATCCCTCAGAACAATCGGAACAACTAATCTTAAACCACGCAAAAGTAGACCTTTCTCCATAGACAATTCCTCTCTCACCTTCCAAAATCCTCCTAATTCTTCATCTCGCTTAACATTCAACTCCCACCCATACCTACGTCCTTTGCACACACGCTGTAAAACAGAATCTTCAATTACCGCTCAACCATTCATCTTGTTCTACAATTCCTCCTGTTACACTACACACACTAACTTCATTTTCCTGACTCTTTTCCAAGCATTCTTCTGTTTCAGAACTAAGCCTTGATAAACAATCAGCAGTCCTATTATTAGGTCCAGGAACATAGAACACCCTGAAACAGAAATCTTGTAGGCCGACAATCCACCTACTAATCCTACTAGAAATCATACCTAGACCCTTCTTCGTAAAAACCTCCACAAGAGGTTTATGGTCAGTGAAAATCTGAAATTCTCTTCCCCACACAAAATTCTTAAATTTGTTTACTGCCCAAAATACGCTCAAGGCTTCCTTCTCAATCATAGAATAATTCATTTCAGCACCTCGTAAAGTCCTGGAACTGTACACTATGGGCTTGAGATCACTTTCACCCATATCCTGTAGCAAAACTGCCCCTAGACCTCTCATGCTGGCATCAGTCATGATCACACATTTCTTATCCGGATCAAACGAATTCAAGCTCCCAACGGTTGACAGTTCCTTTTGTATAATTTCAAATTCCTCTTTACATTTATCATCCCACACAAACTCAATCCCCTTTTTTAGCAGTTTACGCATGTGTACTGTTTTTGAGGCTAGATTTGGTAAAAACTTGGTATGAAATTCTACCATTCCAAGAAAAGACAATAATTCCTCTTTCTTCTCAGGATTACGTAGTTTCAAAATGATCGTAACAAGATCTTCATTTGGACATAAACCCTTTGCGGTGATTTTATGGCCTAGATATTCGATTTCAGTTTTGCAGAAAGAACACTTCTTAAGCTTGAGGGTCAAACCATGATCTTTCAAAATGGTAAGAACCCTTCTAACCCTCGTCTCATGCTCTGCTTCAGTTTGTCCATGTATTAAAATGTCATCCTGGAAACATTTTACTCCAAGTTCTGAACCGAACAAGTTGTACATCATACATTGGAATACTGCTGCTGCAGACACCAACCCAAAAGGCATTCTTCTGAATCTAAAAGTTCCAAATGGTGTGATGAATGTGGCATAGTCTTTTGACCCATCATGTAACATAACTTGATGATATGCTGAGGTCAAATCTAACATGCTGAAATATTTAGACCCAGGCAGTAACGTGACCATCTCAGTTATGTTAGGTAGCGGAAATTGATCACTGACTACACACTTATTAAGGTTTCTCAAATCTACGCATAACCTAATTTCGCCTGTTTGTTTGCGTGCAAGGACAATGGGTGAGATCCATTAAAAGGATTCTACTGGCTCAATTATCCCTTCATCACATAATCTACTAATTTCTTTCTCAACATCATCCTTCATGTATATGGGAATGGGACGTACTTTGGCAGCCACAGGAACAGACCCCTTTTTAACCTTTATGCGATGAACGTACTTCTTTAGACAACCTAATCTATCACTGAACACTTCCTTGTAATCTTTAACAAAGTCTGGTGGAAATTCTCCCTTTTCATCTTGCACAGAAAGTTCACATACACTCTGCAGCCTTTCAATAAACTTGTTCTTGATCATAACAGGTGTGGATGAATTGGGGTCCAGAATAATATTCAGCTCCCTCTGGTGTGGCCAGCTCAACACACTGTCCCCTTTAACCAGAACATACATTTTCCCAAAATTTTTGTTTGTTTTGAAAGAAATTTCAGATTCAAAATAACCTCTCAGTTCAATGATTTGCCCACCATACGCACCAGGAGTAACATCAGAATCTTTCAGGTTAACTTTGTGACTTAAATGTTTGTCAAATAAATCATTCGATAACAAAGTCAACCATGCTCCTGAGTCAAACAGTACTTCACTCTCAACACCTAAAATAGCAACAATATCTCTTGGATGCCTTTTCATCTGAGTGCACGTAGTAACTGATACAATGCAGTCTTCAACAACTTTTACCGACATTAGACTTTTGGTAGACTTGCAACACTTAGCAAAGTGACCTTTTTTATTGCACAGTTTGCAAGTCATATTGATGGCTGGACACTTCTTATATGAGGCATAATGACCATTATTCCCACAACGGAAACACCCTGTGTCTTTGAATCTGGCCCACTGTTTTTTCTTCCTCTTTATCACTATCTGCTTCTTTTCCTACATTTTCCTTTCTTGTAGTAATTTTATTTATTGCAGTATTTTTTACTCTTTCTAATTCTTCAACACAAGCTAAAGCGCGTTCCACGCTCTTAGCTAAGATGATAACCTCATGTAAGGATGGATCATCCTTGCTCCATAGTTCTTGTCTGATTTTATCACTAGAACACCTCAACATAAACTGGTCTCTAATCCGCTCATCAATTGTAGCTCCAAACTTACATGTAGATGCCAACTTCCTTAGAGCAGTAATTTATTCTTCAATACTTTCCCCAGATTTCTGCTCCCTCATGCCAAAATGATAATGTTCCAAAATGGTGCAAATTTTTGGTAAGAAATGCAGGTCTAGTTTTTTTAAACATATTTCAAACTCATTTAAATCAGTTCCTTCATCACCTGTGCAGGGTAGAGTTTCAAAAATCTCTTGTCCTTCGTACCCTAAACAATGCATAAGCAAAGCTGTTTTCCTTTCATTAGATAGATTAGTGCCACATACCCTAGAGTAGTGAAGAAATGTCTTTTTCCATTTTGACCACTTTATGGGTGGTTCTCCTGGCATGGTTAGGAAAAAGGGTGGAGGTGATATATTCTGCATTGTGAAATCCAAACTAATATATAATTGTGTTAATGCAATATTTGCATAGTCAA
Organism: Pleurodeles waltl; assembly: GCF_031143425.1. Taxonomy (NCBI): domain Eukaryota; kingdom Metazoa; phylum Chordata; class Amphibia; order Caudata; family Salamandridae; genus Pleurodeles; species Pleurodeles waltl. The sequence goes on from NC_090440.1 coordinate 1,897,397,992, forward strand.
GGAAAGCAAAAGAACAAATACAAATTTTCCTATCTCTTATAACTATAAACGAGGTTTCATGCATATAAGAAACACATAAATCCGTTTATTGTAACATCCATCGCACTTATTTAATATGTTTAAAACTGTGGGGTTTGATCCTGATAGAGATACGATGAGATCCAGTTTATGTCTATATCGTTGTGGAATGCACAAGCAATAGGTCTGTTTTCTAAAGGAAATCTCCCTTATCCATACTGTGACGTCATCATAAGTAGAGAGAAATTGCTGTTGTAGGATGGGAAAGCACTAGATCTGCTTTCTAAAGGAAATACCCCTTGTACACACTGTGACGTCGTAAATGGAGAGACTTCCAATGCCTCAGTGAACCTCTTTACAACAGCTGAATGCCCTGGAAGGATGACACGTGCAAGCAAGAAGCATGCGCACGGTACGCATGCAGTTCGTCTCGGATCTGAAAGAGAGCGAACACATGCGCGCGAAAGCACGGCCTGGAATCCTTCCTGTTGTGAAGGCGCGCGATCCAAATACACAAGAGCGGTGCGTTAATATTGAAATAATAACGTTTTGAAGATTGAAATGTTATATTTAAGAGTTCCCAATGAAAATAAGGTTTGGCTCACCAGAAGGCGATAGTTTAAAGAAGGTGGTATTAAAGGTTTTCCTTCACAGTCTTCAAATGAATGAAGATGATGAATAAGGTCCCAAATATGTGATCCAAATGGTTACACTCTTGAAACTGTGTTAGGATACTCCAAAAATCCCATCCTCGTCACCAAATGTAATGAAGATGTGAAGTCCAGATAAGATGAGTAGGTTCTTTATTAGGAGTATCCTATCCACTCACAACTGAAGAACATCCATCTCTCTCCACAGGCTGAGGCAGAACATTCCATACACTCAAGAATCTAATATGATATCATGCATGACATCTGCCTCAGGAATTAAATCCCTTACATTCAACCATCTAATGAAATGTCAAAGAGACTTGACATCTACCACAATTGCCAATTGTTTTTTAAACAGATACTTATTTCTGGACAGAGGCCATTTGTATTTCAGAGCCAAAAAAACAACTAAACCACTACTAATTGTAAACAGACAAGTATTACCGGTGTTTGAGGTCTGCCCCAAGCGTGTGGTTTTCATCTGGAAGATGTAAATTGTGTTGTTTTTTACTAGGTGGTTTTAGTGTTATGTTTCTACACCTTTGTTTTTTACTCTTTGAAAATCATTCTTTTATTTAGCTGGACATTTATTTGCTTTTTAGTTTTTTTTCATCTTGCATATTCATGATGTATAATTCGAAGACAACTTTCTGGAGATGTTCTTCCTTTCGAAATACTTTTCACACGTATATTTATTTGGAGGGCATTGATAATATGTTGTTTGTATAATTAATAACAAAATATTCATTACTCAAGCCGTCTCTGTCCGGTACCCAATCATGTTCAGTCTTCTAATATAAAACATTGTTATTGTTTTTACTGAAAGTTGTTTGTGCTGTAACCAATAACACTCAAATGATAATGAAAACATTTGAAGTAGAGTCTCTTCATAAGCACCTTGCATATCATGGTGTGAACACATATTTTTGAGGAGCACAGAGCCAAGAGAATTACAGAACAATATTTGGTGGGTCCTAAGCAAAGCACTTAAAGCTCTCTGTAACAATAGAAAAGCTTTTCGGTATATGGGGCTTGAGGACATATTTCTGATAAATAACTTTGCAGCCTGGGCAGAATGTATCTCTGATTGCAATGTTATAATGTGTAATAAGTTAGAATGAATAGACTGTGTTTTGTCAACCACTTAGAAATATTTCTAATTATACCTGATGGCTAGCGACCCATGCTAGCACAATAATCATGAGAGGATACAGGTGCTTACAATGCATACCATTACAATGTATGCCTTTACCGTGTGCGTAAGACCACGGGTTGTCCTTCACAACTAGTTCAATTACATCATAAGACTTTAGCAAGCATTTTTGTGGAATTTTATATAAATGTGTTTTAGTGTGTCTGTGGATATGTATATATGTTATATATGCTATATGTATATATATGAAAATATCCATATATATATATATATAAACATATATATATATATATGTATATATAAATTACAATACATTAATTCAGCCACCCCGTGCACGACCTTCAGCTGTGCACGGCAGGGGTGGCGCGGGGCCTGGAGGCACCCCCCTTTAACCACCAAACCCCATGTCGTGCACAGACTTTGGCCGTGAACAGCAGGGTTAGGTCTCAGCAGCAGTTGACAAGAAAGAACCCACTTGTCACAGTCACTACATGAGATATTGCACTCAAAAAAGGGAGGGATGCAAACACCTCCATAAAGGAATACAGATAACTTTTCAAGGTGGAAATGCAAAGAAAACACACTTGTTTTGCCTTGGCCGTGCACACGAAGTTAAGATGATTAGTACTTCACAGAAATGGAACGTCAACATGGGTACCTGCTTTGTTTGTATGTGTAAGGGCTTCCCGCTGAGTTTTAACTTCTGTAAAATGAGTATGATGCCACAATGAATCCTGCCATACATACTTATCCAAGAAGAGGCCACCGTTTTTAGCAAAATGTCTACCCAACTGGAATACTTTCTACTGGCTAGTTAGTGAGTGCTACCTCCTTGGGTAAATATATAATTAGGGCTCCTGGTTTTATGGTATTTATTTTTTAAACATTTCCGTCTGTATTTATTGATATTTATTTTTGTCCAGCTTATTTGTATTTATCCATATTTATTTTGTGTTTTGAGAATAAAAGGAGTCGTAAAATGATATATTTCCACATTTATTTAACTGACAAGCATGCACTCCTACTTTGATGCCTGTCACGTTTTAGCAAACTACGCAGTCAAATATATTAAAACACTACACCCACAGATAAATATGAGCATTACATACAAATATATACCAACATATGCCTGTATTTAAAGAAATCCCATCCTGTTTTTAACTCCTCTTGCTTGTAACTGCTCAGAATTCATGAAGGATTGCATGAAGAGTTACTCACAAGTATCACAATTTTCTATATTCTGCTTTTAAAAACAAATACAGACAGAAAACACTGTTTTCTGTGTATTTATCTGTAAAAATCAGTAAAAACAGAAACTAGCAGTCTTATATATAATGCATCTCCTACACAATAGCTGCGTAAAATGTCTCCATTGACCTTGTGTACTTGTAACTTTGTCAATTTGATTATTCCTCAAGCGTCTTCATTAGATAATTTTCAAGGTGGAACTACAAATCTGCAGTTCCACCATGAAATTATTATTATTATTTTTTTTAATTTGGGAGGACCTCGGGGAGCCTTACAGCTCCCACTGTCCCAGCAGACTCTGCCTCCTGTGGGAGCTGGCATTGCTCATGCAAGCAGGTATCTGATTGAAGAAATGGAGCTGACAGCTCCCACCAAGCAAAAGCAAACAGCTATTTCCCAAGGGTGGGCACCTCGGGGGTAGCAAGAGCCGGCACTGGGCTAGTGGCTGTCCCCAGGGCCATTTATTGTTGGGGGCATGTGCCCCCCATTTAATTTAGCCCCAGGATGGTGGTGGTTTCCAGGACCAGGGGTCTGACAAGGGCACCCTACATTAATTTATTTCAGCCCCAGGTAGGTGGCGGTCCCCAGGACTATTCCTTGTCCTGGAGAGGTGGTGGTCACCTGGGCTGCGGGTGGTCATGTGCCCCCCCCCCCACATTTTATGGTTACATCCCCAGGAAAGTGATAGTCACCAGGGACCAGGGGGAGCCACACGGCCCCCGGTACACTTTATCTTTATAGCCCCAGGAAGGTGGCGGTTACCCGGGCCCAGGAGGGGAGCCATAGGAACCCCTCCTATATTTTTTTACAACTTTGACCCGGGGAGGTGGTGGTCCCCGGGGCTTCAGTAAGCCTGTGCACCCCCCTCCTTAAAATAATATGCCCCCTGGAACTGGCCCACCCGGGGGTAAATGAAAGCAAGCACACTAGACTGTGTTTTCTTTTTTTTTAATTGTAACTAATCGTGATTTTTGCAGCATTTTCTTTAAAAAAAATGCTTTATAGCCTGTGGGGGGAGGGGGGTCCCTGGAAGACCCCTGCACCATGGCTAGTGCAGTAAGGTGAAGGTACCCTGCCCCCTTTTCTTTTTTTAAAGTTTATTTTTTTATTTCAAAATGGCCGTCAGCACTTCCTGGTTGGAGTCTTGGCAGCCAATCAAATCTCTGCATGAGATCGTAAATATTTGTGAAGTTGTCTTGACCCTAGATATCCAAATGTGGATTTCCTTTAATTTCTACTAAGCTACTGAACAGTTGTACACCAAATAAGAAAAAAGCTCATCTGCAGACCAAGAACTACCTTTTTACTAAATTAGGTGTAGTTCCGTTTAGTGGTTCGGGCTGCATGCGTGTCTAAAGAGTCTATAGGAATTAACATAGGAAACACATGTTTTTTTTACCCTCCCCATTTTTCTTGGCCCCAGCTTGACAGATCACCCCAAAACTTTCCATGCACAACAAGATTCTAGGTAGCATCTTTTTGGAAAGTTTTGTGAAGATTCATTAAGCAGTGCCAAAGATAAAATGCTTTTTCAATGCAAACTAGGTCCTGACTATAACTATAACTACCTATACTACTATATATATATATATATATATATATATACATATATATATATATATATATATATATATATACCTGTATAGGTGTATAGACACACACATACATAGTTTTTCATCATATATATATTGCATTACATAACATTACATAACATATCTATCTATCTATCTATCTATCTATCTATCTATCTATCTATCTATCTATCTATCTATCTATCTATCTATCTCTCTCTCGCTCTATATATATATATTAATAGATAGATAGATAGATAGATAGATAGATAGATAGATAGATAGATAGATAGATAGATAGATAGATAGATAGATAGATAGATAGATAGATAGATAGATAGATAGATAGATAGATAGATAGATAGGTAGATAGATAATGTTAGGTCTTCTTTTCCATAGACAGAGCATTTTGGTTTGGTTTGCTAATAACTTTGGCCCCACAGGATGAATCTTCACAAATCTTTCCAAAAAAGAAGTGTTCATCCACCTCAGCTCCTTCCTGGAAAGTTTTGGTTGATCCATCAAGCAGGTGCTGAATAAAAAGGGTAGTACCAAAACGTAAAATCTTCATGAATTTTCCATAAACGTCTTAAGACATGACTACAGCTAAAACTGCTGAACGGAATTAAATCAATTTCAACAGGAAGCTAGCTCTTGGCCCTGCATATTGTACTTTTTGTCATTTGGTGTAAATCTATTCAGTCGTTTTTGAGAAATTAAGGGTTAAAAATAATTGTATATTTGGATGGTTGGGCTCGCAATAGTCCCCTATGAGTCCCGTGAGGCCACACATTTAAAAATGGAGATGTGGTTGGGTGAGAGGCCCATTTTTCCAATGAGCCTTCATGCTCTCGCAGGAGTGAGAGGCTCCTGCGAGTCCCGCAACAGCAAGCACTATGATTGGCTGGCTGTTAGAATTATAGAATGAAATGGCCGCCATTACTGTTTACTGTGAAAAATCGGAGGTGTTGTGGAAATGAAATGAAAAGCTATATAAGGAGCAGCAGAAAGGTATGCTGTCCCCCTAAGTTTAGATAGGATGTATCTAAGGGATAACTACTATGAAGAAAATAAATGTACATTATTTTAAAATAATTTTTACGATCTTGTGGGACTCTCCTGGGATCATGAATAGTAAAAAGAGGTAGATGAGTTCTCAGTACACTCCATTAGTAGGACTACATAGTGTGGTCCTTGTTTTTGAGAGAACATGTGTAAGAGATAAAATACTGTAAATTCATATTTTCAATAAATGTTATGATCTCACAAATTTCTTGTGGAATCGTGAAAAGTAAAAAGGAGTACGTGATCTTAGAATACACTAGTACGCACATTTGCTAGTGTAGGAAGGAGTGTTATTGGAGATGGGGTTTATCAGACTCTACTATTTATCCCCATTGGCTTGGTAAGAGTTGTGAATAGCGTACAGTCTTTTCCCACACCCTACTATGCAAACCCATTATCAGGGAGAGGGGTGTTAGCAGGGAGGATAGTCCTTGGACAGAGCATACTCTGCACAACTGTCATCCAAGAGAGAGGTCTCAGTGGAGAGGCCCGTCTCTCTCCACATAGCCTCCTACCCGCCATCTGAGAGAGAGGTCTGAACGGAGAGGCCAGTCCATGCACATACCTTGCTACACTATCCCGTCATCTGAGAGACAGGTCTGACAAGAGAGACCAGTCTCTCTCCATACACCAGGTGGGGTTTTTCATAAATCTAAGTGTTTTTTTCCGACAATTATATAATGGATTGCATTTCATTAAACTAAACACACTGTTACTATTCTGGTGTATATAAATTATAAATACTAAATCAGGATTTATTCTTTGTAAATGCAAATTCCATTATAAAAAGTATGATCTTGCGAGAGGCTTGTGAGAACAAACCAGGAAGCACTGCCCCCCTCGGACACCATGCAAAGGATTGCCCTCCTGCCTCTTGCGGACTCTTGCAAGAGCCTGGCGAGAGCTGCTGGTTATAATGGGCTATTCTGGCTCTTGCAATATATGATAAAACTAGAGGGTTGCTCTTTAAAGAGCTGTTTTAGTTAACAGTGTAGAGGCTCTTGTGGGAGTAATGACCCCTTATAACAGATTGATGGTATCATGTATCCATATGAGGGTTACAAGAACAGAGCAACTACACATTCACTACTGAAATATTGAATGTTTATCTGTTTACTACCCTGTTATGTTACAAGAAAAAAACATTCATTTACAAAATAATATCTAAGCAAAACATATATTATAACATCATTCTACAATCCACGCACACACCTAAATAATGTATTTACTTTAAACAAAACATTTAGGGGGTTATTACAACTTTGGAGGAGGTGTTAATCCGTCCCAAAAGTGACGGTAAAGTGATGGATATACCACCAGCCGTATTACGAGTTCCATAGGATATAATGGACTCGTAATACGGCTGGTGGTATATACGTCACTTTAGCGTCACTTTTGGGACGGATTCACACCTCTTCCAAAGTTGTAATAACCCCCTTAGATATTCACTGAAAAAACAAAGATTAAAGTACTGTTATAGTTAGGTGACCTTCTCAGTGGCAACTTAACATTTTGAACTACAAAAAACACAGAAATTCACCAGTTATAGTTAGCAGCACTAACTATAACTTGTGGCCCGCCATACAATGCTTATGACCTCACATATGATATCATTCATAACATGTTCCATGACGTCACCGATGACATCTCAGATGACATCACTGATTATATCACTGATGACAACTCAAAAGACATAATTGGTGTTGTCACTCATAACATCGCTGATGACATCATCCAATGAGCCCCAGGCTTGTGATCTTGGGAATCCATATATACTGGAATGTGATGCGGGCGGGGGTAAAACATTACTATCAGTTAACTACCTTGTGGCAACAAGGGATATAGCCCGGTAATGGAGAGCTGCTAGTGCTCTGGCAATATCCAAATGGCTTACAGGCATAGATATATGTGTGGATGGATCAAAAAAATACATGGTTGCCCAGAAAAACATAAAATAATATGGGGAACATCTCTGAATTTCTTCCACTCTATAGTACTCATTTAGTACCAGTTTAATTGAACTGTGTAAGGCCCTGATCTATATTGATACTCGGGGAAAAACAATTTCTATATACTATTGAACCCATGTTGGCTATGTATGTTCTGGTGCTTGTATTTAAACAGAAGTTGAAAAAATAATGTCTATGAATTCTACAACTCATTGTGTTATGCTAACCCAAGAAACTTATTGTATCTAGGTTGCACAATACTGTGATCTTTAAAGTGAAACATTCCCATGACATAAAAGAATATTGTGGCAGATGCCATGCCTCGTTCCAAAGTTCTAGAGCTCAAGAAGCTCTTAGGAGAGGCAGGCACGGAGATAACGCATTTGCCTTCCCGATCTACAGAAACATGTGGCCCAGTCCTTCCAGACCTGATTCCCTCTGAAATATACAACACAATTGACTTCACTTACTTATGCTTTTAAAAAGACTGTTCGAAATCAGATCAAAAAACAAAAGGATGAATGGCCACAGACTTCTTGTGGCGCCGAGAAAGGGTGGTAAATATTTATAGTCTAAACTTTATTTCAGAATAAGCATATTTCCTCCTCCTAAAGAGCAATGTGCCAAAAGCATCTGACGTTTTAGAACAAACTGCACATTTTTCCAGAGCACTGAGTACGTATCTAACTGATAATACCCATACTTTTCAAAAAACACCTAAAGAGAATACTAAGTTTTAAATGACTTGTAATAACAAAATAAACATGTTTGAACATTACACATTATTTTGACTGCAACATTGAAAAATATTCTCACATGGTCCTTTGTCACATGGCGCAATGGCATGTATTTGGGTAAGCAAAGGGCTAGTTTCCGTCAGTCTGTGAAACCAGATAAGCGCCTGGAGGGACAGACGTAACATGGAGGTCAAGGATGGGAGAGTGAAGCGATGGACTACAGAGAGCAATGTGGAGTGGGCGGGGGTAGCACACAGGTGAGAAAACAACATGGGAGGGGGAAGTACTGACGGGCGAGCACAACATGGAGGGCAGAGAGAAGCACACAGATGACCAAAGGCAACACATCATGCAGGGGGAGAGAAGTACACGAGAGAGACAGCTGGAAAACAAATGCGCCCTCATGGAGTGGGTATAATCACACGATCAAACCAAAAATGCCCACAGCTCCCAAAATAGGCTAATTGGATAGTCATGTGCTGCACTCAATCCATCTCAGTACTCATAGCTAAGAAGTAGTTTATTAGGGGGTGGTTTTGTGGTCCAACAGTTGATAATACCTGTTTATGCATGTTCCACAGTCGCAACTGGTAGTGTAATGGCAATAGCTTACTCTGTTTCAAAGACTACTGAATGTTACAGGACAATTGCTATATGTAAGATCAATAAAAATGTTTAAAATACTCCAAATCTATATCCCAGCAGTTGCGTGCAGTTCTAGTGTATATGAAATTCAGAGCTAGGAAACCTCTTACTATGGTAGAAATTCAGTAACTGCTTGGAGCTAGATTTGGCTTTACCAGACACCTGAATCTGAGCCCTACAACCTGCCTCAACAATTTTTCTTTCATGTTACAGTTGTCTTCTCTAGTTGGTCGCAGGCGTTATTTTGTTCTACCTTCTGTGACCACAACACAATAGATGTCAGTCATTTAACCTAATGAAAGTCTTTTCATGCATCATTTACTTTTTTAGACTACAGCTGGTGGCAGGGGAGTAGCTTGATCAGTAGGATTTGGGGGGTATGTGAGCTTCAGATTTAACAAACAATCATGCTGGCATATAATGTTAAAACACATTCTACGATAAGCAAGGCGCACAAGAGAGGCTTAAGGGGCAGCGGACAGGCAGAGGATTGTGGATTGGTAGGGGTAATAAGTGAGAGAAAACACATTATTAAGTAAAAATAACCAACATTTTTGAAGTCCTTCCAGAGAGGGAGAGTGTGTGTGTGTGTTTTTGTCTGTGTGTTCAAATATTCCTGGTGAAATCCAACAGACAACGCACCATACCCTACTGAAAGCAACTGTACCCATCTATTTATAACAAAATACACCCCAAACCACCCCCCCCCCCCCGAAGCTACGTCCCTGGCTGCTGGACTGGCCTGTTTACTCATGCACAGTATAAAGACCTCTAATGCAGTAACCTGCTCAGTTTCTCTCACGCTGCTCTGCTGCCAACGGGTGATCGTGAGTGTGAACACTAAGACCCGTATTTATACTTTTTGACACACAACTGTACAAATGCAGTTTCGTGCCAAAAAGTATAGCACCAGCTTGCATGATTCCAGGGTGCCAGCCGGGCTGCAAAATTATGGAATCCCACAAGCCGGTGCAAAGGGTGGACTAGCATCAAAGAAAATGACGTTAGGTGGGTGAAGGTGCAGGAATGGGAGAAGGGGGTTTTGCACCAAAAAATGACGTTAGGCTGGTTAGAGGCACAAAAAATGCCTCTAACCAGCCTAGCGTCATTTCCTGATGCAAAACCATCCATACCACATGACTCCTGTCTTATAAAAGACATGAGTCACGCCCACCACCCCAATGGCCAGCATAGGGGACAAGGGTCTCCTGGGCATGGCCGTTGCACCCAGTGCCGTGTAGGGGACCCATTTCAGGGCCCCCAGTGACACTTTACAATTAAAAAAAATACTTACTAATACTTACCTGGAATGGGGTCCCCCATCCCCTGGTGTCCCTCTGGTGTGGGAGGGGGTGTTCCTGAGATTTGGGGTGGGCACCTGTGGGGTCTTTCCATGGTGTTTGACCACAGAAATGGGTCCACAGGTCCGCAAACGCCTGCCCTGACCCAGGCGTTAAATAATGGCGCTAAGCAGGCCTAGCGCAATTATTTAGGCCCACTTCCCCTGTGCACCATTTTTGCACAGGAGAATAAATAAGGCGCGAGGGCCTTAGAGTCATTTTTCGGATGGGAATGCCTACCTTGCATCTCATTGATGCAAGGTATGTTCACATATCCCAAAAATGACTTTAACTCCTATATTTTGATGCTAGACGGGTCTAGCGTCAAAATATAAATATGGAGTTAAGTTTGCGCTGAATTGGCATAAAAAAATGAAGCTATTTCAGTGCAAACAGAGTATAAATCTGGGCCTAAGAGTTTAAGGTTCTCTTGAGAAATTTATATTTTCCTGGGTTTAATAGTCACACTGTTTGTGCACCATAGCTCTAGCCCATAAAAAGCTGCTAATCTTGCTTTGGCTTTATGAACTTCACGTGTACAGTGGCGCTGCTTCTCCCATGTTTGTGGCAGAGTTTTCCACTACAGCACATCGTTGTAGGAATTTGCTCTACTCAGCATTCGTTTTAGCTTGTCCTTGTAAAGTGGAGTCCTAAATAGTCACAATGGTGACTGTGGTCCACCCTTCTTCGCTGGCTAGCAGGGTAAACTTGACCGTGACTGGCAGCTCTATAGTATAGCAGGCGGTGCTGTCTGCCCACCTGGTAGAGGGCCCCGCCCGCAGCATAGGTCGAGACCCCTGCTCGCCTGGTTGGAACCCTTTGCTGAAAGTGCATTCTCCCCGGCAACAGACGATGTCTGAAGAGCTGAATGCAGAGCAGGAGCCAAGTGTCTTTTCACCCGAGTCACAGTCCATTTTAGTATTTTAGAAAACTCTTCGAGGAGGAATTTATTTGTGAAAAACAAAAAATCATTAGCCTTGAGGGATGCAGGAAGTTTTGTTACAGCGTTCATGGATCATTGTTTCTTTTCCAAATACGGGGCCTTCATGTGTAACATGGCTGGCTTAGGCATGGAAAATAGATCTCAAGCGGACAACCCTAAATAGGGAAGTCCTCTTGAACCTGGAAAGATGATGATCTTGTTGCAGGTGGACTGTCACTTTTGATTCACTGTGGAGGGAGGGGCTGAGTTTGACGTGGGGTAGAATCTCCGATTTACAACAGTTCTCCAGGCTAGCCAAATTCTAAATGAACCCCTACTTTTTGTCTACATATCAGCATCTCGATTTTGTATGTATTAATTTCCAAGAGCTTTCTAGGGCGATGTTTCTCAAAATACCATGTGCTACATCATGAGTAAAAAAAAAGCCTCAGTGTACCCCAAAAATATTATCCATATGAATAATAAGTTAAGGTGTGGGTGTCAGAACATACCCCTTGCATACTCCAAATTTAATAAAGGATCTGTGCATTCTCAAATTATGCCAAATCTTGCAGTGGCACACTTGCCATGTCATATCTCTTCCCTTTTTATTATGGACAGAACAACCCCAGAAAGTAAGAGGCCTCCACAGTTCCCCATAATCATAGTCGTTAATGTTGTTGAAAGTTGTTTTGATATCAATAATAGCCATAATCCATGATCTGATGATTCTGCAGTGGTGTCATCATATTTCGCCACTGTAAGGTGGCACTTTAGGCATTGTTGTACTGTGCCCATTTGTTGTTTAAAACCTGCTTGAGCATAAATGAATTAGGAAAACATAGAATGTCAAATATCTTGTCTGCTGAATAAAAATACAGACCTACAGTTTATTGGTAAATCACAATCCTCCCGTTTGGAAAATTGGAATTATTTCAAAAAAATTTCAGGCACCTGGTCCCATTGCGGCTGCCGCTCTACAGATTACAGGACCACAAAAAATAAGATAATTTCTTTAGAGAGATAGGGGCAATTTGTCAGGCCCTAGGGCATTGAGCATGTTATTTGGAGAGTGCTGTGTGTGTGTGTGGGGGGGTCAGGCAATGGGTAAAGATCATGCAAGGTCCGGGGTGCCAGAGTGCCTGCTCCAAGACGGCTGCACTTTAGAGGGACTCCTTGTGCTGGTCTCATTATTTCTCGTCATCCGCCCTGTAATTCGCTCAAAGGAGAGACCCAACAGTGCAGGCAAATGCCTCTCCTTCCTTAACTGCCATTGACTGCTACTGCGGGCCCGACAGAACCCCACAGCGACCGCAACTGTCCCAAACGGAGGCCAGTCCTTTCAGAAAATAGTGTTGGTGCCGGTTACTCTTGGCCCGCACTAAGGACGTGTCTGGGACTCATTCCTCCCACACACTGCTTGTTTAAGAGTATTCTTGAGTGAGGGTCCCATGGAAAGGAGCACTTTGGAAGGCAAATACGCTTCTCCCACCTGACAGTTGGGGCCCAACCACAGCCAATAGGGGCATGCAGCCCCTCAACAAAACTGAGGAGTGGGGGAGGTGGCTAGCTGCAGCCTGCTCGTGCCCGTTCTGAATGGCACTGCAGGCGACCCTCCCCTTGATGCTGGAAGGCACCCCATCTAAAGCACGTCACCCTCTTCCACTTACCTCCTGCTAGTGCTGGTGGAGACTCCCTGTGTTAGAGGCAAGCCTGTTATGGGTTCATTTTAGCACATTACTTGGGCACACTTAATTTAGCTTCGGGCCTGGGCCTGTGCCCTTTTGCCTAGTTTATTTCATTTATTCCTTTTTAATATTTTAGCATAGCTTCATTTTAGCAGTGCTGTTTTATTATTTCCATCAGCTGCCTTTTTACGCAGGCATTGTTATTGATTCCTTTGCACAACATTTCATCTCGTGCTCCTGCTCAAGATGGAAATGATAATCTACCAAGTATTGCCTGACCATGAGTATAAAGTCAACCTTACACAGAAAGACACATTATCACTTCAGACCAGTTCTTAAAACACAAAATGCTTTATTATAAAAACACCATACTGGCAAAATATCCAGCCAAAAATCTTACATTGTACCATGTCGTTGCAGCTCTGCTGGACTTGGTCTCATCACTCTAGCCACTTGGGAGAACTGCCAGCAGACCACAGGCAAAACCTCTCCTTATTATTCAGGTATGATGCTGGGGAGACCTTCCAGGGACTAGTAAGGGCAGAGAAGGGCTATCACTGCTATGCTCTCATGTAAATGCTAGAAGTGTAGTTAAGGATTTTAAATTCACTAGTGTGCCAGGATACTGGGACTTTTCATTGTTTCACGCTCATGGTCACAATAATAATTGTATTGTGTTTCATCTTCATAATAATAGCAGCTCATACCTTCTTACATGGAATACAGTTGTTTCAATAAAATATTTTGAAAAATGTCCTGCATTTCTCTGTCTGTCTTGCATGTATGAGACCTTGTGCAAATGAGAGAAAGGGGCAAGATCTGTTCTACCACAACTTCCCTGGGGAGTCAGAGTGTCATGCTCCAGGCTGCCACAAATCACCTTTACTTTCTAGTTTTGAGTGAGGTGCTGCTAGCTAGCCGAAAGGGTTAGGCTGACAGTTTCCAGACAGTGTGGGATCGACTCAGTGACCCACACGCAGTGGTGCTGCTGCCCAAAACGAGCAGTCCTACCTCATTGTAAGAGTCCTAAAACATGGCGCCAACAATGTTGGTTAGGCACTAACTTTACCGGTCTCCTGAGTACCTTTGTCTCTTTACTTATTAAAGGCACCCTACTCACCTTTTATGGGATGTCCGTGGTATTAGGGCAATATCCTCCTCAGCTAAATAGGTAGTACCTATCTTAGACTGTAGGTTGTTCAAGCTTGAACCTTAAAAAGGTTTTCTCTAAATTGGTGTTTCTATCTCTTAACCAAACATTTTTTAAATATGACGGACCCCCAACAGGTAGCAATTGCAGCAAACATGAGATAACCTCTTACACAACATCTGTTAAATAATGGGAACACTGATGAGGGCGAGTAAGTTGCATTTGTGGTTGAGGCACACAAAGCATACAGAACTGAAATGTTCTATTCCTGAGGCATCTTTCCAGCAGCAGATGGGAACTAACATACGTTTCACAATTACACAGTAGCATATATATCTCCACAATACAGACCATATGCATATTTTGAAATACCATTATCTTAACAAGAACATCAAAAGTGGCTTGACCGTGCCCTACCACATGTTTCACCAAATGTTAGATTAGGTCCTTTAAGAAATGGAGGTCCTGCATGGTCAGAATTGGCCACATATGCACCACATCGTAATGCCACAACTTGTCAGTAGCAAATGTACACTGCTTACATAATCATTATAGAACTACATAGACATTTAATACAATTTGTAATGCGGATCTTAAACACCGCCCCAGCGAGGGCTGCTCCAGCTCAACCACATTTAGCTACAGCAGGGATAAAGCTAGCGACTGTGCATTCATTAATGGGTAAGGTACCCACCAAATGCAAAAATATTCTGTTTTGGTTACCACAAATAATAAGCGTGCTGGAAGCAGTGTTTCCCCATACGGGACCCCAGGATAAACATAGAATTCTCACAATGTGCTTGCCATTTGGAATGGTTTCCTCAGTGGACAACTGTGCAACTTGGGGTTTTTGCTGCACTCTATACTATAGCACATGGTACACCAACACTTGCAAATCTCCCAGAAGAGCTGAAACAAGTTTGAGCCGAATACTGGGCAGCCCCAGCCCTGGACTTGGGGATGCAATTGATGGGCAATTTTGCCACATTGTCCTCAATTATGTTAAGTAATCTTAAGGGGGAAGTAATAGCATTGGCAGTATGCAAGCGGCACCAGGATGTTCCTCAACAGGAACAGGAACGCAAGCTGCCTAGGATTATTGCTGAAACCTATAACAGTATAGGTTGGGATAGTCTGGGAGCGAGATCAGGTAAACCACAATTACAAGGTCAATATCATAAGTATTCTACCAAACAAGCACAATAGGGTTCTAAAAATGCTGGTATAAACAAAAGCATAACAAAGATAATCAAAAAGAAAGAGGAGACATCTGAGAAATGATACAACTTTAGAAATAGGTAAACTTTAAGAACTCCTGATAGCTACCAATATACTAACAATCACCCATCTTGTTCCTTCCAGGGCTCACCCAAAAAACGCAGTGAGAGAGGACATCGGTCAGAACACCGAAATGAGTATGTGAAGCCAAGAAAAAACACACAACGCTCATCTGAAGTTTCAATCAAAAAGTAAGAGAAATTTCCACAACTAAAACTCCAAATCAGAAATAAAAAAGGTTGCAGCCATTTCACCCAAATATGGCACACATATTGAGAGCTTTACTGAAGAACAGGACGTGGGCAGTGACTGCTAGCCAGCATGGCAGAGGTCACAGTAGTTCACCAGAATCTTCAAGAGCTTCTGTGTGACAGCAACAAATGACTTTCTTAAAGTTGAAACTGCGGACTAGTGCGTCTCCCCACCCGACAGTTTTTTTTTATAAAGAGTTTTTATTTATTTTAGAGAAGAACGAAAACAAAACACAATGGAGATACATTGTAACAGTGAGTACAATACCAATACCCTAACACCTTCTTTGAGATATATCATCTGTCACATCCGTCTTACACGTCCTATTGGTCCCCGTGGGCTCCATAAAGTTTGGAGTAAATATTAGAGTTTGATCCCACCTCTACATCACGGGGTCAATAACCCCCGTTATTACAGTATCTGAGGGAGATCGGCATAATCTTCACATCACATGGCATGGGTTTGGCCCCTCAACCATTATAAAGCTAGGATTACAGGCAACGGTGCCTCTTCCCCCCGGGTAAATCTTTGCTTCAAGGGAGTTTCTAGAGATTTCTGTTGTCCTAGGTTGGTCAAGTGGCCAGTAAACTCTCCCAATTCCCCCACACTCTATTGTATTTGTCTGGGCACCCCCTGGCCTCATATACAAGTTTTTCGCACCCTGCACACCAATCCACTCCTCGTCTCCATTTGTTGAGGGTCGGCGCTTTTACAGCCTTCCATTCCGACATGATGTCTCTTTTTGCCACCAGGCAGGCCACTCCCAGTAAGGTTCGATTCGCTCTGTTTAGCCCTGTCTCACCCATGGCCCCTAGCAAAAGTGGTATCGGGGATATCTCTACCGTTGACTGTAATACCTCGGAGATCTCCCCCATAATTGATCTCCAATATGACTCTATAGTTGGGCAGGCCCAGACCATGTTAAAGAAATCGGCTCCTGGTTGAGAACAACGGGTGCATTCATCTGTGGGTCGGAGATTAGCCCGGTGGAGTCTCTTAGGGGTAAGGTAGGCTGCGTGTAGGTAAAGGGTTTGTAGCAACTGAAATCGTGTGGATATAGCTAGTGTTCGAGGGGCCGTTAATGCTTCTCTCCAATCTAAGTCATCTATGGAACCCACCCATCCCTCCCATTTCTGGCGAAGCTCCTCGAGGGGGGGGGATGTATTAGCAAGGATGGAGCGGTAAATCTGGGAGATTCCCCCTTTGTTTAGGTATCCCATCATGACCTTCGCTTCCAGTGGACTGTACTCTGGGATGCTGTCCCCTGGTCGTACGTGTACTAGTAGAGCATGTCTGAGCTGTAAGTATTTGTGAAACTGGGTATTATTTAAAGAGTATATTTTCTGAAGCTCCTCAAAGGACCGGATTTGTGAATCACCACAGATGTCGCCCAGTATACATATCACAATAATGTCCCATTTCCGGAACCCCTCCAGTGTGGAGATTTCCCTCAGCCATTTCCCCTGCCAAAGAGGAGTCTGTTGAGTTAGACGAGACCACCACCCCGTGACCCTCTGCGCCGCTCGCCACCCCGTAAGAACCAGTCTGGTCACCTCAGGGATGGTTTGCGGGATCACACCTCCGTATAGAGCATTGAAAACCCCGTTATAGCCCATCGCCTGAAGTTCCAATCTATATGCAGGGTCTGTCCAGCCTCCCGACAGCCAGTCGTTAATCACCAGTAGGCGCATGGCCAGATGATAAAAAAAAATGTTAGACATTCCCAGTCCCCCTTCGTAGATGTCCCTTTGACATGTAACAAGGGATAATTTGGGGCGGGAACCGTGCCACAGGAATTGGCACGCCGTCGTCTCGATTTCGTTAAATCATTTCCGGGGGATTGGGTGTGGGAAGTTCTGCAGCTGGTATAGGAATCTGGGGAGTATCATTTTGTATAGTGCTATTCTGCCCAGCGTGTTGAGTGGTAGATTCCGCCAGCGTTGAAGATCTTTTTTGGACTTCTTAAGGAGCGGTGTGATGTTTAGTTCCCATGTTAGTTCGGGGAGCAGAGTTATGTGAACCCCCAGATATTTAAAACTATTGCGGCGGATTGGAATGTTTTTTTGCCAGCTTATGCAATCTCTAGAGGGGTGTAGGGGGATCAGCAGGGACTTACTGGGATTCAGGGTTAGTCCCGAGGCCTGTGAGAAGAGGTCCAGGAGTTCTAAGACTCGCAGGCCACTCACTGCTGGGTTAGAGAGGTAAAGGAGGACATTATCCGCATACAATGCTACCCGGTTTTCCGTGCCCACGGGCCATGCCCAGCCCGCTACCAGTGGGTCCTCTCTCAACAATTTGGCTAATGGTTCAATCGCGAGGGCAAAGAGCAACGGTGACAACGGGCATCCCTGACGGATGGGGAATGGATCGGAAGTCACCCCGTTTACCTGGATACAGGCGGTTGAGTTGGAGTAAAGTAGTTTTACAAGGCCCCGGAATTTGGGTCAAATCCATTCTTTCTTAGGACTTGTTCTAGGTATGACCAGTCCACAGTATCAAAGGCTTTTTCAAAGTCTATCAGGAGGAGGGCGAGGGGGGACCCAGTTAAGGTGCTGCGTTGAGCCAGTGCGACGTGCAGTCTCCTAATGCAATGTCTGGTGCTGCGAGAAGGCATAAAGCCGCATTGATCTGGGTGTACCAGTGAGGAAAGCACCACCCTCAGCCTGGTAGCAAGCAAGGTTGATAGCACCTTAATCTTGGCGTTCAGCAGGGAGATTGGTCTATAAGCCGAGCGGTCACGCGAGGGTGGTTGGGTCTTCGGGATCACCACTATTGTGGCTTGGTCTATCCCAGTGGGGAAACGGCTGATCCTCTCCACTTCGTCAAACATATTAAGCAAGTGGGGGCTTAAAATGTCCCGCATCTATTGTAGAGCTCAGATGGGAAGCCGTCTGGTCCAGGTGTTTTGCCTGACGCTAGTCCGGCTATGGCTGTCGTGATTTCGCCCAGGGTTATGGCTTCGTCCAGGATCTCCCTGGTCACCTGCGGAATTTTGGGAAGAGTCATGTCATCTAGAAGGGGGGGACTCCCTTTCAGTTAGTGGGCGGGGGCGCACCGCGTATAATTGAGCGTAGTAGGAGGCAAAACTCGTAGCAATTTCACTGGGAGACTTCGCGACCAAGCCTGCCTCGTCCGCGACCTCAGGGATAATTCTGTCGGCTATTGGGCGTGAGGCCAACCAGTGCAGGAGTTTGCCGTTTTTATCGCCCCATCCATACACACGAGCTATCGATGCCCTCCAGGTGTGCTTTGTGGCCTCAAGCACCAACTGCTTTATTTCTTCTCTAATCACTGTTAGACATCTCAAAGCGGAAGCTGATGTGGCGGTGGTCTCAGACCGCTCTAGGGCTAGGGCTTTGGATTCGAGGGCTGTCACTTGCAGGTCGCGCGCTCATTCGCGGGCGCGCACGCGGTGCTTAGCGTAGCCTCTAAGTGTGGCCTTACATGCCGCCCAAACTATGCCTGGGGATTGTACGGACCCCAAGTTTTGATCAAAATATTGGATGAGGTGATCCCTTATTTCAAGGGTATAATCATTATTCTGTAGGTACCATGCATTCATGCGCCACGTAGGACACTGATTCGGGGCTATGTCCCCCAGTTGGATTCGTACTGGAGAATGGTCTGAGACTCCTCGAGGTAATATCTCAGCGCCAGTGACTCTAGAGATGTCTAGTGCAGGCATGAACACAAGGTCATTTCTTGCCTGAGAGTGGTGAGCCGCTGAAGTGTGTGTGTACTGCCGTGATCTGGGGTGCCATGTCCTCCACACCTCACACAGCCCTAAGCCTGCCGTCCACCAGCTTAAATTGGTTGTCCTCCCGGCTCTGGTGGAGGAGGTAGGTCCGGATACATCTAGCTTAGGGTCCAGGACAGAGTTAAAGTCTCCTCCGATAAGTGTGAGTCCCTGCGGGAGGCCTATAATCGTCCGGTGGAGAGTTAGTAAGAAGGCATCGAAGCCTGCTGGGGGAGCATATGCACATACGAAATTAACCGGTGACCCGTGTAATGTACCGGTCACTGTTACAAATCTACCTTGTGGGTCTGATTGCGTGGAGGTGACCACTATGGGTAGTGAGCGATGGAATAAAATGGCCACCCCCCTTGAGCCCCTCGAGAAGCCTGCGTGGAAAACCTTGTCAAAGCCCCCCGTGCTAGGATGGGGCATTTGGTTCCAAGTAAATGGGTCTCCTGTAGGAGGACCACCAAAGGGGCATATCTACGCAATGTGTTAAACACTGCAGATCTTTTGATTTTATCCAGGAGGCCGTTGACATTCCATGAGAGAATCTGTGTCAGTGAGGGAACTACTTGTGCCATGTCTGTGCGGTGGGAAATCGGGGACTCGACCAGGGACCCAGAGACGGACATATTGACTGAAAAGGATCTGTACGGCAGGTGTAGGTATTGCAACGGTAACTTATCATAACCACTACAATAAGCCCTAACGTGAGCTTTAAACCCTCCAACCTCCCTCCACCCCATACTTCTACCCTTGAAGCATCTGTCGCCCTAATGCCCAACAGGGGCAACACAGCCGTATAGACTGCCATTGAGTGGAGTGGTGGACCCCTCCTGTCCGTCGGATCAATTGCAATTAACTAGCGAGAAACCCCTACCCTTAATAAAGTCGCTGGGGTGCACAACACAGCGCCGTCGTGCGTGTGACCCTGCTCCGTTTGTGTGGTACGGTACCCGGCGCAGCCGCTGGGTCCCAGTGAACCGAAGTCCAGCACGTGCGAGGCCAATGTCAACCAAGTTCGGGGGACTGGCTCAGACGATCGTCTCTCTTTTCCTCTCCTGAGGCTCGATCCCCCGGGTGATCTACCGGTCCCTCCCCCGGCGGGGGTCCAGGACAGGGCGGGTGCCCTCATCTGGTCGGGCATTGGAGCTCCTGAGTCTTCCACGTCTGGATGTAGTACGCTTCTGACCTCTCCGCGTGTCCGCTCGTGCGTCCGGACGTACTTCTCGGGATCCCTCCGACGGACCAGTTGGGCCCCTTCGGTTCCCAATACCTTCTTCTGTCAGCCAGTCCCACGCATCCTCGGGCGATTCGAAGAAGTGTGCATTGCCGGCCAAGATTACCTTCAGGCGTGCTGGGAAGAGGAGCATATAGGAGAGTTGCATCGCTCTCAGTTTCTGTTTTACTTGTTCATATGATCGTTGCTTGGTTTGGACTTCGCGGGTGTAGTCTGGGAAAATTAACATTTTCTGATTGTCCCAAAGGAGGTCGGGGGAGCGCCTGGCTTCTCTGAGGATAGCATCATGGTCCTTAAAATTGAAAAAGCGCGCTATCAGGGGTCTTCGGGGGCCGCCCGGCGGAGGCCGTGGGGCCAGGGCCCTGTGCGCTCGTTCTAGCGCGAACCACGGAGAAAGAGAGTTCTCCGGCATCCAGGACTTAATCCAATTCTCCAGAAATTCTGTAGCTTTGCCATCCTCGGCTCCCTCCGGTATGCCAACGAAGCGCAGGTTGTTGCGCCTGGAGCGGTTCTCAGCATCTTCAGCCCTGTGGTGAAGTTCGCCAGTCCGAGTTTGTAGTTGGGCCACCTTGGTTCTAAGGTCGGTCAAGTCATCCTCCGTCCACGAGACGCGGTTCTCTACCTCCGTAATTCGGCCCACTGCGTTTCTAAGATCTTGTCTCACGAGGCCCATCTCTTCTCTCACCTCTCCAATCTTGGTTTCCACTGCCCGTTGTGAAGTTTGGATTGCAAGAAGGATGGCACTGACCCCGTCTGCGGCATGGTCAGTAGGCAGAGCGTCACCTCCGGTCCGAGGAGCCGTCGGTGTGGTAAATTGATCAATCCTCTGCTGGGACGGCTGCGCCTGTCTAGAGGCTCTGTCCTTGCCCATATTGTCCGAGGGGTTGAGCAGGCGCAGTTACATCCCTGCGGGGACGAAGCTTAGCCGTGTCAGGGATCTTGTGTCTCTTCTCTCCGGGGTGGCTCCAAGTCAAACCGTTCACCCCAGGGGGGGAGAGTCCAGCCAGGAGGGCGCTCGGAAGTTGGGCAACACTCACAAGCGGGGGCACCAGGTCCTTCAGTTATTCCGTGGGAGAGATGGAGTCGCCCTTCCTCTGTCATTGTGGGTCCCAGAATCAGACCAGCAGATGACGGGCTCCTCGCCTCGTCAGGCCAAAAGACTAGGATGTGCTCAGTTGTTGGGCTCCCCCGGGGCGGCGACCCTCCACCGGGCCCCGGCCACCCCCGGAACCCGCCGGTCCTGGAGCCACCCAGGCCCAGCCTCACTCGCCTCTCAAGCGGCAGTCCGCCGCATATCTCCCCAGGTGCGCTGGGAGGGCGCAGCGCCTCCGGGCGCGGCCTCGGCGGTCTCAGCAGTCCCCCGCCAGCAGAGTCTGTTCGGGAGCCTGCGTCACGGTGCTGGGCGTCGGGCGGCCCCCTTCTCGGAAGCGGTCCGGTCCCTTGGATGGCGCTGCCTCCCGACGGCACCCAGGCACCTCAGCGCTCCGGACCCCGGTCCACCGGAACCAGGGGACACCGGGGCACCCTCCGAGTCCCGGTTGGGAAGAAAAACAGGATCAGGTATGGCAGTAGGTTCAGGCGGATGACGGAGGGGTCCAGAGCACTCTCAGAGTGCGACCGCCATCTTGACGCCCGTAGCCATGCCCCCCACCCGACAGGTTTACAAGCTAAAAATTCAAATTGAGGTAGACATAGAGTGCACTATTAAAGTTATATTTTGGGGAAGATTATCACTTAGTTATTACATCCTCCTGGCAGAAAAAGATTTGCCACCTGAATTTGTCCGTACCCTCCCACAAGGGAATTATGTAATTTTGCTTTCTTTCTCAGTCCTTATTACAAATGCAGAAAAAGAAGACTATGCTGCAGATTGGGCATTGGCGCAAGGCTCCAGCACTGTATCGCAACCATGTGGGGTGGGATAGAGAATTCCCATACCACGTTATACCAATTAGATCAACTCCACAGATCCAACCTCAATATCTGATTAAACATGAGGCTAAAGCACCAGTGAGAGAAATACTCTCACAACTCAAGTAACTGAGTAATTGAACCCTGCATATCAACAATTGTAAGGAAATGCCTCCTTGGCATGGTTGCCCCCTGACTTTTTGCCTTTGCTGATGCTATGTTTACAATTGAAAGTGTGCTGAGGCCTGCTAACCAGGCCCCAGCACCAGTGTTCTTTCCCTAACCTGTACTTTTGTATCCACAATTGGCAGACCCTGGCATCCAGATAAGTCCCTTGTAACTGGTACTTCTAGTACCAAGGGCCCTGATGCCAAGGAAGGTCTCTAAGGGCTGCAGCATGTCTTATGCCACCCTGGAGACCTCTCACTCAGCACAGACACACTGCTTGCCAGCTTGTGTGTGCTAGTGAGGACAAAACGAGTAAGTCGACATGGCACTCCCCTCAGGGCGCCATGCCAGCCTCTCACTGCCTATGCAGTATAGGTAAGACACCCCTCTAGCAGGCCTTACAGCCCTAAGGCAGGGTGCACTATACCATAGGTGAGGGTACCAGTGCATGAGCATGGTACCCCTACAGTGTCTAAACAAAACCTTAGACATTGTAAGTGCAGGGTAGCCATAAGAGTATATGGTCTGGGAGTCTGTCATACACGAACTCCACAGCACCATAATGGCTACACTGAAAACTGGGAAGTTTGGTATCAAACTTCTCAGCACAATAAATGCACACTGATGCCAGTGTACATTTTATTGTAAAATACACCACAGAGGGCACCTTAGAGGTGTCCCCTGAAACTTAACCGACTGTCTGTGTAGGCTGACTAGTTCCAGCAGCCTGCCACACCAGAGACATGTTGCTGGCCCCATGGGGAGAGTGCCTTTGTCACTCTGAGGCCAGTAACAAAGCCTGCACTGGGTGGAGATGCTAACACCTCCCCCAGGCAGGAGCTGTAACACCTGGCGGTGAGCCTCAAAGGCTCACCCCTTTGTCACAGCCCAGCAGGGCACTCCAGCTTAGTGGAGTTGCCCGCCCCCTCCGGCCACGGCCCCCACTTTTGGCGGCAAGGCTGGAGGGAACAAAGAAAGCAACAAGGAGGAGTCACTGGCCAGTCAGGACAGCCCCTAAGGTGTCCTGAGCTGAGGTGACTCTGACTTTTAGAAATCCTCCATCTTGCAGATGGAGGATTCCCCCAATAGGGTTAGGATTGTGACCCCCTCCCCTTGGGAGGAGGCACAAAGAGGGTGTACCCACCCTCAGGGCTAGTAGCCATTGGCTACTAACCCCCCAGACCTAAACACGCCCTTAAATTTAGTATTTAAGGGCTACCCTGAACCCTAGAAAATTAGATTCCTGCAACTACAAGAAGAAGGACTGCCTAGCTGAAAAACCCCTGCAGAAGAAGACCAGAAGACGACAACTGCCTTGGCTCCAGAAACTCACCGGCCTGTCTCCTGCCTTCCAAAGATCCTGCTCCAGCGACGCCTTCCAAAGGGACCAGCGACCTCGACATCCTCTGAGGACTGCCCCTGCTTCGAAAAGACAAGAAACTCCCGAGGACAGCGGACCTGCTCCAAGAAAAGCTGCAACTTTGTTTCCAGCAGCTTTAAAGAACCCTGCAAGCTCCCCGCAAAAGGCGTGAGACTTGCAACACTGCACCCGGCGACCCCGACTCGGCTGGTGGCGATCCAACACCTCAGGAGGGACCCCAGGACTACTCTAAGACTGTGAGTACAAAAACCTGTCCCCCCTGAGCCCCCACAGCGCCGCCTGCAGAGGGAATCCCGAGGCTTCCCCTGACCGCGACTCTTTGAATCCTAAGTCCCGACACCTGGGAGAGACCCTGCACCCGCAGCCCCCAGGACCTGAAGGACCGGACTTTCACTGGAGGAGTGACCCCCAGGAGTCCCTCTCCCTTGACCAAGTGGAGGTTTCCCCGAGGAACCCCCCCCTTTCCTGCCTGCAGCGCTGAAGAGATCCCTAGATCTCCCATTGACTTCCATTACAAACCCGACGCTTGTTTCTACACTGCACCCGGCCGCCCCCGCGCTGCTGAGGGTGAAATTTCTGTGTGGGCTTGTGTCCCCCCCGGTGCCCTACAAAACCCCCCTGGTCTGCCCTCCGAAGACGCGGGTACTTACCTGCAAGCAGACCAGAACCGGGGCACCCCCTTCTCTCCATTCTAGCCTATGTGTTTTGGGCACCACTTTGAACTCTGCACCTGACCGGCCCTGAGCTGCTGGTGTGGTGACTTTGGGGTTGCTCTGAACCCCCAACGGTGGGCTACCTTGGACCAAGAACTGAACCCTGTAAGTGTCTTACTTACCTGGTTAACCTAACAAATACTTACCTCCCCTAGGAACTGTGAAAATTGCACTAAGTGTCCACTTTTAAAACAGCTATTTGTGAATAACTTGAAAAGTATACATGCAATTTTGATGATTTGAAGTTCCTAAAGTACTTACCTGCAATACCTTTCGAATGAGATATTACATGTAGAATTTGAACCTGTGGTTCTTAAAATAAACTAAGAAACAATATTTTTCTATATAAAAACCTATTGGCTGGATTTGTCTCTGAGCGTGTGTACCTCATTTATTGTCTATGTGTATGTACAACAAATGCTTAACACTACTCCTTGGATAAGCCTACTGCTCGACCACACTACCACAAAATAGAGCATTAGTATTATCTCTTTTTACCACTATTTTACCTCTAAGGGGAACCCTTGGACTCTGTGCATGCTATTCCTTACTTTGAAATAGCACATACAGAGCCAACTTCCTACATTGGTGGATCAGCGGTGGGGTACAAGACTTTGCATTTGCTGGACTACTCAGCCAATACCTGATCACACGACAAATTCCACAATTGTCATTAGAAATTCATTTTTGCAATTTGAAATTTTTCTAAATTCTTAAAAGTCCTGCTAGGGCCTTGTGTGTTAAGTCCCTGTTTAGCATTGTCTTTTAGAGTTTAAAAAGTTTGTTAAAAGTTTGAAATTAGATTCTAGAAACAGTTTTAGATTCTTTAAAAAGTCTTCCAACTCTTAGCAAAATAATGTCTGATACAGAGATGAATGTGGTGGAACTCGACACCACACCTTACCTCCATCTTAAGATGAGGGAGCTAAGGTCTCTCTGTAATATCAAAAAAATAACCATTGGCTCCAGACCTACCAAAATTCAGCTCCAGGAGCTGTTGGCAGAGTTTGAAAAAGCCAACCCCTCTGATGATGACCTCACAGAGGAAGAAATTAGTGACTTGGAGGCCAATGTCCCTCCTCCAGTCCTAAATAGGGAGAACAGGACCCCTCAAGTCCTGTCTCCAACTGTGTTAGTCAGAAATAGTGAGTCCCTCACAGGAGGGTCCCACATTTCTGAAATCACTGAGGATGCTCTCAGTGAAGATGACCTCCTGTTAGCCAGGATGGCCAAAAGATTGGCTTTAGAGAGACAGCTCCTAGCCATAGAAAGAGAAAGACAAGAGATGGGCCTAGGACCCATCAATGGTGGCAGCAATATAAATAGGGTCAGAGATTCTCCTGACATGTTAAAAATCCCCAAAGGGATTGTGACAAAATTTGAAGATGGTGATGACATCACCAAGTGGTTCACAGCTTTTGAGAGGGCTTGTGTAACCAGAAAAGTGAACAGATCTCACTGGGGTGCTCTCCTTTGGGAAATGTTCACTGGAAAGTGTAGGGATAGACTCCTCACACTCTCTGGAAAAGATGCAGAATCTTATGACCTCATGAAGGGTACCCTGATTGAGGGCTTTGGATTCTCCACTGAGGAGTACAGGATTAGGTTCAGGGGGGCTCAAAAATCCTCGAGCCAGACCTGGGTTGACTTTGTTGACTACTCAGTGAAAACACTAGATGGTTGGATTCAAGGCAGTGGTGTAAGTAATTATGATGGTCTGTACAATTTATTTGTGAAAGAACACCTGTTAAGTAATTGTTTCAATGATAAACTGCATCAGCATCTGGTAGACCTAGGACCAATTTCTCCCCAAAAATTGGGAAAGAAGGCGGACCATTGGGTCAAGACAAGGGTGTCCAAGACTTCAACAGGGGGTGACCAAAAGAAAGGGGTCACAAAGACTCCCCAGGGGAAGGGTGATGAGACAACCAAAACTAAAAATAGTAAAGAGTCTTCTACAGGCCCCCAAAAACCTGCACAGGAGGGTGGGCCCAGAGCCTCTTCACAAAACAATGGGTACAAGGGTAAAAACTTTGATCCCAAAAAGGCCTGGTGTCATAACTGTAAACAGCATGGACATCAAACTGGAGACAAGGCCTGTCCCAAGAAAGGTTCCACTCCAAACTCCCATCCAGGTAACACTGGTATGGCTAGTCTCCAAGTGGGATCAACAGTGTGCCCAGAGCAAATCAGGGTCCACACTGAAGCTACTCTAGTTTCTGAGGGTGGGGTGGATTTAGCCACACTAGCTGTCTGGCCGCCTAACATGCAAAAATACAGACAGCAACTCTTAATTAATGGGACTAGAATAGAGGGCCTGAGGGATACAGGTGCCAGTGTCACCATGGTGACAGAGAAACTGGTTTCCCCTGGCCAATACCTGACTGGAAAAACTTACACAGTCACCAACGCTGACAATCAGAGAAAAGTACATCCCATGGCAATGGTTACTTTAGAATGGGGAGGGGTCAATGGCCTGAAACAGGTGGTGGTCTCCTCAAATATCCCAGTGGACTGTCTGCTTGGAAATGACCTGGAGTCCTCAGCATGGGCTGAGGTAGAACTAAAAACCCATGCAGCAATGCTGGGTATCCCTGAACTGGTGTGTGTGAAAACAAGAGCACAATGCAAGGCACAGGGTGAACAAGTAGAGCTGGAGTCTGGAAGAATGGCCCAGCTTACCAAGAGAACAGGAAAGTCAGTTGGGAAACCAACTGCAACACAGCAAAAGAAAGGGAACCTCTCTTCTCAGGAAGAAGTTCTGCTCTCTGAGGGAACTGAGCCTTTGGAGCTTGAACCTTATCAGGTTGAGCTCTTAGGCCCAGGGGGACCCTCAAGGGAGGAGCTGTGTAAGGGACAAGAAACCTGTCCCTCTCTTGAAGGCCTTAGGCAGCAAGCTGCTGAAGAGTCCAAAGGCAAGAAAAATGGAACACATAGGGTCTATTGGGAAGATGGACTCCTGTACACTGAGGCCAGAGACCCCAAACCTGGTGCCACTAGGAGAGTGGTAGTGCCTCAGCTGTTCAGAGAGTTCATCCTAACATTGGCCCATGACATTCCCCTTGCTGGACATTTGGGACAAACCAAGACGTGGGAGAGGTTAGTCAACCACTTCTACTGGCCCAATATGTCCAACATGGTTAAGGAGTTTTGCCTCTCCTGCCCCACCTGTCAAGCCAGTGGTAAGACAGGTGGGCACCCAAAGGCCCCCCTCATTCCACTTCCAGTGGTGGGGGTCCCCTTTGAAAGAGTGGGTGTGGACATAGTTGGTCCACTAGAACCTCCCACAGCCTCAGGAAATATGTATATCCTGGTAGTAGTGGATCATGCTACCAGGTATCCTGAAGCTATTCCCCTTAGGTCGACTACTGCCCCTGCAGTAGCCAAGGCCCTCATTGGTATCTTTACCAGAGTGGGTTTCCCTAAGGAGGTGGTGTCTGACAGAGGTACCAACTTCATGTCAGCATACCTAAAGCACATGTGGAATGAGTGTGGAGTGACTTATAAATTCACTACACCATACCATCCACAAACTAATGGCTTGGTTGAGAGATTCAACAAGACATTAAAAGGCATGATCATGGGGCTCCCAGAAAAACTCAAAAGGAGATGGGATGTCCTCTTGCCATGTCTGCTTTTCGCTTACAGAGAGGTGCCACAGAAGGGAGTAGGATTCTCACCCTTTGAACTTCTGTTTGGTCATCCTGTAAGAGGACCACTTGCTCTTGTTAAAGAAGGCTGGGAGAGACCTCTCCATGAGCCTAAACAGGACATAGTGGACTATGTACTTGGCCTTCGCTCTAGAATGGCAGAGTACATGGAAAAGGCAACCAAAAACCTTGAGGCCAGCCAACAGCTCCAGAAGTTTTGGTATGACCAAAAGTCTGCACTGGTTGAGTTCCAACCAGGGCAGAAAGTCTGGGTTCTGGAGCCTGTGGCTCCCAGGGCACTCCAGGACAAATGGAGTGGCCCTTACCCAGTACTAGAAAGGAAGAGTCAGGTCACCTACTTGGTGGACCTGGGCACAAGCAGGAGCCCCAAGAGGGTGATCCATGTGAACCGCCTTAAGCTCTTCCATGACAGGGCTGATGTGAATCTGTTGATGGTAACAGATGAGGATCAGGAGGCAGAGAGTGAACCTCTCCCTGATCTTCTGTCATCAGACCCAAAAGATGGCACAGTAGATGGAGTGATCTACTCAGACACCCTCTCTGGCCAACAGCAAGCTGATTGTAGGAGAGTCCTACAACAGTTTCCTGAACTCTTCTCCTTAACCCCTGGTCAGACACACCTGTGTACCCATGATGTGGACACAGGAGACAGCATGCCTGTCAAAAACAAAATCTTTAGACAGTCTGACCATGTTAAGGAAAGCATCAAGGTGGAAGTCCACAAGATGCTGGAATTGGGAGTAATTGAGCGCTCTGACAGCCCCTGGGCTAGCCCAGTGGTCTTAGTCCCCAAACCTCACACCAAAGATGGAAAGAAAGAGATGAGGTTTTGTGTGGACTACAGAGGGCTCAATTCTGTCACCAAGACAGATGCTCATCCAATTCCAAGAGCTGATGAGCTCATAGACAAATTAGGTGCTGCCAAATTCTTAAGTACCTTTGACTTGACAGCAGGGTACTGGCAAATAAAAATGGCACCTAGAGCAAAAGAGAAAACAGCATTCTCCACACCTGATGGGCATTATCAGTTTACTGTTATGCCCTTTGGTTTAAAGAATGCCCCTGCCACCTTCCAAAGGTTGGTGAATCAAGTCCTTGCTGGCTTGGAGTCCTTTAGCACAGCTTATCTTGATGATATTGCTGTCTTTAGCTCCACCTGGCAGGATCACCTGGTCCACCTGAGGAAGGTTTTGAAGGCTCTGCAATCTGCAGGCCTCTCTATCAAGGCATCCAAATGCCAGATAGGGCAGGGAACTGTGGTTTACTTGGGCCACCTTGTAGGTGGAGGCCAAGTTCAGCCACTCCAACCCAAGATCCAGACTATTCTGGACTGGGTAGCTCCAAAAACCCAGACTCAAGTCAGGGCATTCCTTGGCTTGACTGGGTATTACAGGAGGTTTGTGAAGGGATATGGATCCATTGTGACAGCCCTCACTGAACTCACCTCCAAGAAAAGGCCCAAGAAAGTGAACTGGACTGTGGAATGCCAACAGGCCTTTGACACCCTGAAACAAGCAATGTGCTCAGCACCAGTTCTAAAAGCTCCAGATTATTCTAAGCAGTTCATTGTGCAGACTGATGCCTCTGAACATGGGATAGGGGCAGTTTTGTCCCAAACAAATGATGATGGCCTTGACCAGCCTGTTGCTTTCATTAGCAGGAGGTTACTCCCCAGGGAGCAGCGTTGGAGTGCCATTGAGAGGGAAGCCTTTGCTGTGGTTTGGTCCCTGAAGAAGCTGAGACCATACCTCTTTGGGACTCACTTCCTAGTTCAAACTGACCACAGACCTCTCAAATGGCTGATGCAAATGAAAGGTGAAAATCCTAAACTGTTGAGGTGGTCCATCTCCCTACAGGGAATGGACTTTATAGTGGAACACAGACCTGGGACTGCCCATGCCAATGCAGATGGCCTTTCCAGGTTCTTCCACTTAGAAAATGAAGACTCTCTTGGGAAAGGTTAGTCTCATCCTCTTTCGTTTGGGGGGGGGGTTGTGTAAGGAAATGCCTCCTTGGCATGGTTGCCCCCTGACTTTTTGCCTTTGCTGATGCTATGTTTACAATTGAAAGTGTGCTGAGGCCTGCTAACCAGGCCCCAGCACCAGTGTTCTTTCCCTAACCTGTACTTTTGTATCCACAATTGGCAGACCCTGGCATCCAGATAAGTCCCTTGTAACTGGTACTTCTAGTACCAAGGGCCCTGATGCCAAGGAAGGTCTCTAAGGGCTGCAGCATGTCTTATGCCACCCTGGAGACCTCTCACTCAGCACAGACACACTGCTTGCCAGCTTGTGTGTGCTAGTGAGGACAAAACGAGTAAGTCGACATGGCACTCCCCTCAGGGCGCCATGCCAGCCTCTCACTGCCTATGCAGTATAGGTAAGACACCCCTCTAGCAGGCCTTACAGCCCTAAGGCAGGGTGCACTATACCATAGGTGAGGGTACCAGTGCATGAGCATGGTACCCCTACAGTGTCTAAACAAAACCTTAGACATTGTAAGTGCAGGGTAGCCATAAGAGTATATGGTCTGGGAGTCTGTCAAACACGAACTCCACAGCACCATAATGGCTACACTGAAAACTGGGAAGTTTGGTATCAAACTTCTCAGCACAATAAATGCACACTGATGCCAGTGTACATTTTATTGTAAAATACACCACAGAGGGCACCTTAGAGGTGCCCCCTGAAACTTAACCGACTGTCTGTGTAGGCTGACTAGTTCCAGCAGCCTGCCACACCAGAGACATGTTGCTGGCCCCATGGGGAGAGTGCCTTTGTCACTCTGAGGCCAGTAACAAAGCCTGCACTGGGTGGAGATGCTAACACCTCCCCCAGGCAGGAGCTGTAACACCTGGCGGTGAGCCTCAAAGGCTCACCCCTTTGTCACAGCCCAGCAGGGCACTCCAGCTTAGTGGAGTTGCCCGCCCCCACTTTTGGCGGCAAGGCTGGAGGGAACAAAGAAAGCAACAAGGAGGAGTCACTGGCCAGTCAGGACAGCCCCTAAGGTGTCCTGAGCTGAGGTGACTCTGACTTTTAGAAATCCTCCATCTTGCAGATGGAGGATTCCCCCAATAGGGTTAGGATTGTGACCCCCTCCCCTTGGGAGGAGGCACAAAGAGGGTGTACCCACCCTCAGGGCTAGTAGCCATTGGCTACTAACCCCCCAGACCTAAACACGCCCTTAAATTTAGTATTTAAGGGCTACCCTGAACCCTAGAAAATTAGATTCCTGCAACTACAAGAAGAAGGACTGCCTAGCTGAAAAACCCCTGCAGAGGAAGACCAGAAGACGACAACTGCCTTGGCTCCAGAAACTCACCAGCCTGTCTCCTGCCTTCCAAAGATCCTGCTCCAGCGACGCCTTCCAAAGGGACCAGCGACCTCGACATCCTCTGAGGACTGCCCCTGCTTCGAAAAGACAAGAAACTCCTGAGGACAGCGGACCTGCTCCAAGAAAAGCTGCAACTTTGTTTCCAGCAGCTTTAAAGAACCCTGCAAGCTCCCTGCCAAAGGCGTGAGACTTGCAACACTGCACCCGGCGACCCCGACTCGGCTGGTGGCGATCCAACACCTCAGGAGGGACCCCAGGACTACTCTAAGACTGTGAGTACAAAAACCTGTCCCCCCTGAGCCCCCACAGCGCCGCCTGCAGAGGGAATCCCGAGGCTTCCCCTGACCGCGACTCTTTGAATCCTAAGTCCCGACACCTGGGAGAGACCCTGCACCCGCAGCCCCCAGGACCTGAAGGACCGGACTTTCACTGGAGGAGTGACCCCCAGGAGTCCCTCTCCCTTGACCAAGTGGAGGTTTCCCCGAGGAACCCCCCCCTTTCCTGCCTGCAGCGCTGAAGAGATCCCTAGATCTCCCATTGACTTCCATTACAAACCCGACGCTTGTTTCTACACTGCACCCGGCCGCCCCCGCGCTGCTGAGGGTGAAATTTCTGTGTGGGCTTGTGTCCCCCCCGGTGCCCTACAAAACCCCCCTGGTCTGCCCTCCGAAGACGCGGGTACTTACCTGCAAGCAGACCAGAACCGGGGCACCCCCTTCTCTCCATTCTAGCCTATGTGTTTTGGG
This sequence comes from Pleurodeles waltl, assembly GCF_031143425.1. NCBI lineage: Eukaryota > Metazoa > Chordata > Amphibia > Caudata > Salamandridae > Pleurodeles > Pleurodeles waltl. The sequence continues at coordinate 1,897,430,560 of NC_090440.1, forward strand.
CACCACTTTGAACTCTGCACCTGACCGGCCCTGAGCTGCTGGTGTGGTGACTTTGGGGTTGCTCTGAACCCCCAACGGTGGGCTACCTTGGACCAAGAACTGAACCCTGTAAGTGTCTTACTTACCTGGTTAACCTAACAAATACTTACCTCCCCTAGGAACTGTGAAAATTGCACTGTGTCCACTTTTAAAACAGCTATTTGTGAATAACTTGAAAAGTATACATGCAATTTTGATGATTTGAAGTTCCTAAAGTACTTACCTGCAATACCTTTCGAATGAGATATTACATGTAGAATTTGAACCTGTGGTTCTTAAAATAAACTAAGAAACGATATTTTTCTATATAAAAACCTATTGGCTGGATTTGTCTCTGAGCGTGTGTACCTCATTTATTGTCTATGTGTATGTACAACAAATGCTTAACACTACTCCTTGGATAAGCCTACTGCTCGACCACACTACCACAAAATAGAGCATTAGTATTATCTCTTTTTACCACTATTTTACCTCTAAGGGGAACCCTTGGACTCTGTGCATGCTATTCCTTACTTTGAAATAGCACATACAGAGCCAACTTCCTACAACAATGAATAACCCTTTGTTTCCCGTAGCTAAGCCAGATCATTCCTATAGAATAGACTTAGATAATAGACATCTTAACAGTTATATGTGCACATTTGCAATAGAAAATCCACACAGCAGTTATTAAAAACATAGTGTGTAAAACAATGCCAAAACAACCTTGGGTATTTCCAATGGGTTTTGCTGCCAAAAGCTAGCGCTGGGATTTAAGTGCCTTCTCTGTGCTTGAATCTCAAAGGAAATTTTGTAATCTCCCTCAAGGGTATAAGAACAGTCTAGGATTGTTCTCAGCCCGTGTAACTTCAATATTACATGATATTGATTCCAAGGCGTTGTCATATGTTGATGACATCGATCTCATAGATGACGACCTCAACACACATTTGACCCAGAGGATCACTTTGTTCTGGGATTTGCTACACAGAGCTACAAATTAAATTTCAAGAAAGAGGGAAAGAGCTTGGCACACCAAGTTCTAGAAACTTGTGCAATTACAACCTCCAAATACCATCAAAAACAGTCCTTATTGTTTTTTTTTAACTTTGTCAAAACATACATTTCAGAAAATGTATGTAGGGGTTCTTTTCTTTCATTAAAGTTAAAGGGCAAGGAGTGCAGGGATACACCAACACTCTAGTGGAAGCAAAGTCAAGTGACTATTCTTATCATAGCGAAGTAAGTGATCTTTGTGTGAGTAACAAATGTTCTGGTGAACAGTTAGTGTGGGACCCCAGGCCAGGTAAGGGTATAGGTATTCAATAGACTGTTCTCCAAAACGTTTGACCTCTTTTGTGGAGCCCCGTCTTATAAGAACATTTTTTTTTTTTAAATCAACACAGAGAAGCAAAATAAAAATAAAAATCCTTAGCGATCCCTTTCCAGTAATATCCTGAGGGATTCAGCAAGCAGGCACGTACCTGCGTGAGCCAAGTGCCTCCAGGAACATGGCTGGCTCTGGTGCTTGTCTCGTCTCTCCGGGGTGAAGTTTCACTTGGAGTCGTCATGCACGACGCTCCCTCCATCCTGGTGTTCGTCATCGTCCCATACACGTTCTCCTTCTCTTCGGCAGCTTTATCCACCTCAGCTTTCCGAGACGTCGTGCTGTTCACGGAGGTCGGGCTTTCCTTCCTGATGTCCGGGTTGAAGTCAGATGACGCTACGTCCGTGAGCTGAAAGGCTCCCCCGGAGCACTGTTCTAGGTTCCCCGGGGTAACATAACGAAGCAGGGCAGCGCCAACCCTGCTACAATGCACAGTGCATAAAACCTCTCTATCACCTAATTCATCCAGATTTCTGAATCAAACACTGGACACCTGAACATACATACATTCTCAGAGCATTACAACTAGACATGCTTGAAGCTAAACACTTACACACATGTGACAACTAAACAAACTTGGTTATCAGGGTAATTCCTGGCGCCATTGGTTTCTCCTGTGTAACTCTCAATGAGGGTGACACCCTACCTATAGGGTATAAATCACATTTGTACTCCAATGCTGAACAGTGTTTTGCACCCACAGAAAAAATACTGACTGCTATCCAAATGGCTGTCATAAAGGAGAGACCTCTTGCCCAGGGAAAACACATTATTGTAATTACCCCAATACTAGCCCTTGATGCTGTTTCCAAGGCTAGCATCCTGAGCGCACAAGCATTACAACCCCGTTGGATTCAATGGGCAACATGTCTGATGGCCACTGATGTTGATGTTTTCGATCCAAAACTGCAGACCCAGGAATTTCTTCAATATGAACTAGAATACCTCATGTCTACTAACATCTTGTCTCTTGACCAATAGTGAGTCATCATTTACTGTATACTGATGGTTCAGCCCAACCAGCTGCAGGTACCAAACACTAATACTCCACGGCTTGCGCAGCTGTTAGTGGGATAATAAGGGATTGTAAATTCCTTCCTCAACATACATACACACAGACCCTAGGGGACTGCACAGCACAACTTGCAGAGCTTAAGGCTCTAATTTTGTCATTGAAACACACAGATCATGAACTTTCTACTTTGACTGTGTGTGATTTGTACTACTGTCTCCAGTCCTTCAATTAATATTTATAATATTGGTGTCTAAATGGATTCAGAGATTCAAAAGGGAACACCATCAAACATAAATTTCTGTTGGGGAGGGTAGAAGATCTTAAAGACAAGCTACCAAAGGCTCAGGTAGTTCATACATTGGGCCATCAATGTGTTGGTATACACGTTTTAGGAAATACTTTGGCTGATGAAGCAGCTAAATCTGCAGTAGCTACGGCTTCTGTTGCTGTGATTACTCATTTCCATACACGACTGGATGATGAAACACTGGCTGCTGCTGAAGGCCTCGGCTGACAGCACGCCCTTACCTAAAGCATATCCTACAAAATATTCTTACCACGTAAGTGCCCAAAACGTTGCATTTGCAAAAATACCATGGGTGGGTGATTGTGTGATCCCCAACCAAGATCAGAGATTAGATCTCATCAAAGCAGTGCATGAGGGGGTTGCCTATGCCCATGCTGGTGTGTTGGCTACCATCTCACTCCTACAAAAATACTATTGGTGGCCAGGTCTATACAAACAGACCAAACAGCATGTCCATTGCTGTGACATTTGACAAAAAATTTAAAAGTCCACCATCAACTGCCGATGCAAACACCCCTGTTAGTTTCAAACAAACTACTTCATTGTGCATACCTGAACCACTGTGGTCCCTTACAACCTGATGGTGCATACAATACATTTTAGTCGCTGTTAACTTATGTTTCAGATCTCTATGGCTATGGCCACAATGATCGGCAGGCGCTTCAACTGTTATTAAAGATTGGCAAGTCTTCATCAGGATATATACTGTTGCAGCATTCTACTTGGACCAGGATTTAAGAGTGTGCTTGAGTGAGGGCCAAGTGGGAAGGAGCACAGTGGGAGGTGAACACCTTCCTCCCACCAGGGGCTTGACCGTGGCCACTAGAGGCGTGCAGTCCAACAATAAAACTGTGGGGCGGGTGAGGTGCTCGTGCCCATGGCGTTCTGACTGGCACAGGGTCCGCCGGCCTTCTCCTTGATGCTGGAAAACGCCCCATCTGAAACCTGTCTCCTCCTTCCATTTACCTGCAGCTAGTGCCGCTGGAGATTCACGGAGCTGGGGTTGAGCTGAGGCCTGCTTGTCCCTGCAGAGCTGTGCTGGGGTCTGTCGCAGGACCTGTCAATCAAGGGACGAACACTGAGGAGGACAGTCCCCTGCCATAAACCTTGTGACTGCTGCTGGAGGAGCACGAGCAGTGGTACAGATCGCACCTTGAGGCCTGCTCATGTCAGGGGTGATTCGTGTGGAGACAAATGCCCCACCAGGGCCAATCCCAAGTTCAGAAAGATGGGGCTGCATTGCTGTTGAACCTCTGCAATTTTCCCACATGCTCCTTTACACATCACTGGCCCTGGAGTGAGCGCACCCATGGAGCGGGGCTTGACTGGTTGCATGTGTTCCCCATGGAGGGACGAAAATAAGACTGCTGCTTGCCTGCCCAGGACTGATGCACCACTATCAGGGGCCTGCTGGTGCTGCAAGTGAGGCCGAGGCAGGGCCCCCAGCCCATCCTCACACCAACCACGAAGGTCTGCATTACACCAGGCGGCTTGGGGCAGGAGCAGTGAGGAGCAACGTTCTGGTTATAATCAAAGCACCTTTGTGCCCTGTAGCTGAAAATAGGGAAGCCAAGATTGATAACCTCACAGCTCATGTGGATAAAATTGCCAGTGGCCTTGACAAATGTATTGGCGTTGTACAGAACCATTTCTCAAAACTAGAGGGTGACGCTGCTGGGCAAGCCGAGAAATTGCTGGACATTGGGGAAGTGCTCAACGTCATGAAAGCAAAAAATGAAAACCTAGAGGTCAGGTCATGCCGCATTATCCTCCGACTAGTGGCCTCCCCAGACAACAGCAATGGAAAACATGACGGACTATGTTGAAACGCTTCTCAAAACGCTCCTGGGGACTGAGGATTTCTCCCCTTTTGTCATGGTATAGCACGCACATCACTCCCTCAGCCCCATGCCCCCGCCTAGGGCACCCTCTTGCCCCATAATTGCCTGTCTATTTAACTACAGAGACTGAGATCCCGCCCTGCGTCTGACGTGAGAGAAACAGGACTTAATGCATGAGGGCTCAAAAATTCCCACCTTTCCGGACTTCACACTAGCTGTGCAAGAGGTATGCCATGAATACGGGCCCATCAAGCAGAAACTGCGCCAGGTTGGAATAAATTATGTAATGATATACCCTGCTCGCCTCAAGATCACACATGGAGGAAAATCTCACCTCTTTAGCATGCCTCAAACCGCGTTAACCTACCTTAAAAAATGACTGAAGGAACACCGTGTCAGGCAAGGGGGCGCACACGCAGATTACTGCACACAGTGGCTCACAATAAATGACCGCTTTTTGAGGGCCTTGCTGAAAGCTGTTCGCCCAGCCTGGGTGGACTGGCTGCTCCCTCACTCATCGAAGACGCCATCACACCCACATCTACGGCGGACAGCTCATGTTTTTCCGTTGTTCCCTATTGCATGTGTGTCAGCAAGCATGTCCTCAGAAATAGTGCTGATAGGCTGGCGCTCTGGACTCCTCCATGGGATGACCCTGCCTTAATTGCAATACTTATTCGCATTCTGTAGAAGTTTATTACTGTTTTGTTATGTTGTTGCAAATGATTTGCAAGTTTGTTTTTGGTGTATTCACTGGCATGCTGTATTGCAGGAGACCTACCTCATGCTCTGCTCCCAACCTAGTTTTGCCTATCATCGGGGGGTCCACCGTTCCTTTTCTAACTACTCCTCATACTCCCGGGGTTTGGCTGTTATTAGGAAGGGGGTATTGTATCCTATACTTCGTGAAGACAATGACCCACAGGTGCGCCATAACATACTAATATAATACTGGGGGGCAAACATATTACGCTAATCAACTCCTACACTCCCAATACCAATGTCCTCGGCTCCATCTGAACTTTATGAACAAAATGCCAAGTCCTAGCACCACATACTATACTTTGGGGCGATGATTTCAATCTTGTCCTTGATAGACACCTTGACTGCTTTAATGCCACCGCCCGCACTCACCAGTCAGCCGCGACTGCGCTGGCAGCCATCATCACTACGCATCACCTAAGGGATCTATGGCAGGCATGCTTCCCTGCCCGTATAGAGGGTACACATGTCTCCATGGTTCACGGGACATGGGCTCGCCTCGACTATTGGATAGGCACATCGGATGTAAGTGGGTGGGCGACTAACATAGACGATCTCTCTCTTACCCTGTCTGACTACTCACCTATTCAACTGACCAGATGAACTACCACAACACAGTGCTTTTGCATGGCATCTCTCTCCCCAGGCTCTGCTTGATGCAGCGTTTGCCGACGAGGTCCAAACTAAGGTACTTTCAGGTCAATGAGGAATCCGTGCCATCCCCTGGACTGGTATGGAAGGCCTTTAAAGTCTACGTCTGGGGATCGGTATAGCAAAGCAGCACAGGTTGCATAAGGCACTTGCACCAGCCCAGTGCAGATAGAGGAAACTTTAAAACCACTTGAGGTGGACTATCAGAGTTGGAAGTCAAGCACACGCATAAGTATATGCATGCAAGGGCCTATGTAGAGGCGGAGAGGTCAAGCCATACCGTGGCAGAACTTTTGCACCTCGATTGGCATATTCAAGCCATAACATGCTTGAAAAAAGGGGATGGCACTGTAGCCTATGATGCGTCTTAAATCCTACTAGACTTGGCAGATTATTATACTGCCCCTCGTTCTGCCTCACATACCGAGAATTATGCACCATATTTTGTTCAGCTGGCGTTGGCCTGGATAGAGAGTCTGCACAGGTGCCTTCTAGAGGAACTCCTTACTTTGGAGGAAGTACAGTCTGCCATGACAGGGCTTCCCACACGTAGGGCATCCGGAGAGGCCAGATTTCCTTCCGAATTGAATTTTATAAATGTTTAGCGCCCTTCTTGGCCCCATGATTGTTTAAAGTGTACCACACGGTTTTGCAAAGAGGGGAGCTCCCCACTTCTATAAGAGTCTATACTTAGCATACTGCTAAAACCTGGCAAGGAGCCAGATAGACCTGATTCTATTTGCCCCCTATCTCTCAGAAACCTAGAACCAAAAATAGTTGCCAAAATTCTGGCTAACAGACAAACCCTGCTGATGATCTCTTTGGTCCTCTCAGAAAAAGCAGGTTTTATTCCAGTAGGTCTACTTCCCATAACCAGCGCACCCTCTTTGCGCTAATGCACCAACTAGGCCCAACAGAGGGGGTGGTTACAATCTTTTTAGACGCAACCAGGGCATTCAATTTATAAACTGGGTGAAGTTGCTGTACACCCTCCCAATGGCTTGGATATGTATGGGAGAAAATTATTGGAGTTTTTCCCATCAGTCGGGCACTAGACAGGGCTGTCCGCTCTTCCCTCTTCTGTATGCCCTTGCCTTGGAACCCTTGGCATGTGCAATAAGACAGTTGCAGGGCTGGCTGGCACATATTGCCATTGAACATGACAATGCCCACCCACTCCTACTTATGGCGCTCTTGGGACAGACTCAACATGCCCTTATTGAAATAGACACAATCCCCATTAATCAATTAGCTTGGGACAAGATATGGCAGAGACTATGTTCCCCTAGCCTTTACTCTCCCAAACAGGCGCTCAGCCAATTCCTTTGGCCTCTCTTACTAATAATGCTATGCTACTGCAATGTCTGTGAGTGTGGGTGCTGGCTACAATGGGGGACTTGTTTCCAGACAGCCGTTTCCTTGACTGCCAGACGCGGGTAGCTAATGCTGATCCCACCCCAATGGACATTTTTCTTTACTATCATGTCCGGGTCCTATGTAGGCTGCACTACCCTACCTTTTCGCAGGACCCCCCAGCGTCATCCACATTGTTGATGTTCTTGACTGCACCTACTGCAAGCTGCATAGTGCCCAACCTTTATTATTCAATCCAGGAGACAACATAGACTCACCTCAAAGCCAAAGAGCAATGGGACCATGACCTGGGGGAGGTGATATCTGATGAGGATTGGGTACTTCAAGTTGATGGGCCACCCAATGGGCAGATACGACTGGTTCATTACAAAAACCTCCATCATATTTATCATACTCCACAACTGTTTAGACTACACCTCAGAACACATTCGCACTGCATGCAGTGCTGCTCACCCAAGGAAGGTTTTCTGCACCTCACGTGGCATTGTTCACTGGTGACGGAGTACTGGGCAGGGGTGGGTGAGGTGTTGTCTGACCTGGTGGAAATTACAGTTGGCATGTCCCCTAAACTGGCGCTGCTGGACCTTACCAAGAGGGACCCAATGAGGACCAAGTGATTAGTGCCCTTGGCCTTGTTTGTGGTGAAAAGAGAATTTTGTGTGTGGGGAGGGGCCACGGCAAACCCAAGACTCGAGACTGGCTGACAGATACGGCTTTTTGCAATGACCAGCTGAAGCTTTATTATTCTATGCTGCCTCAGGCTCAGCAGCCTAAAACATTTGGGGCCCCCTGCAGGTGTATCTATTAAGTCATGATATTGAGTAACTGTTGCTTTCTAGCTCGCTGAAAGACTTGCATGAGTAGAAAGAGGACAGTTGTGGTCCACTACGGTCCCTAAGGTGTGAGCCCCTGAGGTTGACTGAGGGATGCCTTGTGCAGCACTGGGGGACTGTCGGTGGACCTCCCCTACCGCCTTGCTAGCCCCTGTAGTGCCTGATAACCCCACATCCTGCTACTGATATCCCCATTGCGTGTCCCTCTGCATTGGCCAAATTCAGTCGTGCTCTGTAAGACATTGTTGTTCCACTGTGTCTCTTGCCTGCTGTAATGTTTTTTTTGTATCTCCTCTCCAGCGCTGTTTATGGCTGGCGATTGTGCTGTATGTATGTTGGAAAACCCCATTAAATGTATAAAGAAAGGTGCAGGATCTTTTAGAAAATGTTTTTTTTAGATTCCTCTTAAATGCGGAAATTGATGTTCCCTGTCTGATATGTACCCGGAGAGTATTCCAAACCTTTGGCCCTTTTTCAGAAAAAGATTGTTTGAGATTGGAGGTAATTCTAAATGTAGAGTGTCGAGCTAGAGCAGAGCTTGACTTTTTTAGTAATCTCAATCAGAGGTCTGGGTTTTTATGATGGTTGTTCATTTTTGTATGTGTGGATCTCCTTGATGGTAATGCATACTGTCTTTACGCCAAACAACATTCCATAGGAGACCCCCGGGGATACAATTAATGTTATTAAGCCCTGAAATCTTTTTATATTTGATACCAGATAGTATGTCATGTGGAAGACCACTTTGAGAGAAGCGATGCAAGATTTGGGGACACATGTCAGAGCAATAGTTTAGTTTAGTTTATTGTTGAAATTGTGGTATGCTTGAAATGTACAAATACCAATGCGAAACTTTCCCCAAAAAACCGTATGTGATTGTGACTGTGAATTTTGGAACCTCTAGATCTTTTCCCTTATGTGTATTGTAAAGTGCACTATCACCCTCGAGGGTAACCTGGCGCTGAGCAGGTGTGTGCGCCGAGCCCTGCCTTTGGTAGGTTGGTTGATTGAAAAGCCAGGTCTTCACGTTCTTACGGAACTCAAGAAGAGAGGAGGAGGCTCTGATGTGGAGTGCTAGCTCTTTTTTACTGTTAGCTCTCTCTTCTCTAAATCAAGCAGTTTTATTGTGTGAATAGATCCTTTCTGCTTCAACCTGAAAATCAGCACTGACTTACTTATGACATGTTTTATGTCACTGGCTATTCCCTCAAATATTAGTTTGTTTAATGGACATTCCTCAGTTTAGTGTTTATCTCTCACTATCTGGGACAGTGGCTAATGAAAGCTATGACCATTTTCTTTAATTCAAGAAGATCAGAATTAGTAGTCAGCCCTTGCACTCTGCACTGAGCAGTCCCTTTCTGAAATAAGTGTTTAATACATTTCCCTTTTTTAATTCAAATTCTCTCTTTTCATTTGAAATCGAAGATACTCTCCCATTAGAAATCTCTGCACATTTAAAGCACTGATGTGGATTATTGTTTTGTAGCTCGAGCAGACTTCACTTAGGGCCTGATTTATGTATGGGCCGAGGGGAATGCTCCATCACAAACGTGACGGATAGCCTGCCCACCTTATTACGACCCCATGATATCCTATGTAGATCACAATAGGGTGGACAGGATATCCATCACCTTTGTGACAGAGTATTCCCTCCGCCCAGACCTAAATCAGGCCCTTAGACATTTATAGTTCATACCCTCAGCAACCTTACTCGATTCAACAATCTCAATGTGCTTATCCTCATTTTACAGCATTATCTATTTATTTATGTTTGACTATATACCAAGCATTGACATCTAGCAGATACATTTAGTGTGTGTCACTGCTCTTTTAGCATTATAAATTGGAATGGAGAATAATCTGAATTTCACACAAAAAAGGCTATCAAACAACTTATGGGCACCAATGGCAGATAGCTCCTAGACAGCCTTCATCGTTGTTATTGACAACCCTCACCCACTGTACAAAGGCATGCTTCATGATTTGGTCTTATCCTGGTACCTAAAGACCAAGATGAGCTTGGCCATAAATGGCTGAATAAGAAGAGCTTGGGACATATTTAGGTGTTAAAGATAACATGGCACCCTTGTGACAACTGTGTGACTACAGGGGCATGTCTCCCTTCCTTCTTCCCCACACAGAGTCTTCCTACAATATTGAACAGCTATGTATGCAAAAATATTTTTGAAAATATTCCCTCTGCATGTTATTTGCATTTAGTCCACACTTATTAAGGAAGAGATAATTAGACTAAGAATATGACACAAAAAAGGTCAAATAGACACACATCCTTTTTTGTCCTGCTGAAAGCCTGAGATCCTTAGTGGTCATAAAAGAAGCTGAAACATATTGACACTGACAAGGGTGTAAGAACATCATGTCCTGCTAACACCCATTTCATTGTTCTTATCGATAACAGGGACACCCACTATATAAAGAGATACCAGGGTGTATTCTAGGTATTTTTAATTTATGATAAGACCCCCAGTAGAATAATATCATAAGAGCTCCCTGGAATATGGCCGAGCCCACCCTGGTTTACGTTGCACCCAAACACTATCCCCCTGGCAAATATTAGAAAGTGTAAAGATAGTCCATGCTACACCTTATCCTCTTCATGAGTCAAGTTCTGGAACATGCTGTAATCATCACCCATGTAACTGTGGCATGTGGATGGTTAAACTGAGACTCTCTGACAGGCTGATTGATGAACTTTATATTTTTGGAACAGCTTCTTTTTTTATAACTATGTCCTTGGAGACAGTAAAAACATCATGAACACTTGCATATTGATTTCCTCAGGCATCCGTTTTCCTTGATGATAAACCATGTCTGATTTAGTCATAAGTTGACTCCGTCTAAAGTAAAAGTGTATGCGGCCAAAAGCCCCAATAATGGGTTATGAAACATATTCATGCATGCTGAGTAGCTCCCCCTGAAAAATATCTATTGTGGGCCTGTGCAAAAGCTCTAGAATGGCAGGTGATGGAATGCAAGGGATTCTCATCTCACTCCTTCCAGAACAAGACAGCCATAACAGTATTTGAACGTAACAAAGGCCCGTGAAGCCTCTGCAGTGCAGGGAGGGCCCCAGCCAGCTCAAAGCCTATAAATATCTGTGTGATATGGGAGTCTCAGGGACCTCTCACCATGTCCTGCAGGGGCTCCATCATTTGGCACTACACCACTATCACAGAGCGTGTTTGATGACTGATGGTCAGGTTAGAGCCCAGCTTAATACCCTCGTCTTTGACGAAGTACAGTGGCATGCGAGGACAAGCAACCAGAAAGGACTGTGCCAGAGTGAGGTTTTCTTAATCAGGGGCAATAATAGGACTGTTTTTTAATCATTTCATTTCAGTTAGTTGCAAAACATCCAGTCACTTGAGACAGTTGTGCAAATGAAGAGCATACAGATTCAGATCTTTAAATCCGTTTAAACCCATGTGTCTGTGGGGTCGGCAAACTTAAGAAATATGAATTCCAAAGGCTGGATCATATATGCCACCGGATAAAGGTAAAGAGCTCCACATGACAGAGTGCTCGACGTAGAAGCGTGTGGGGAGGGGGTAATGTCACTTGTGGAGTTCTGCCCTGTGGCATTTTGTGATCAGGTCAGAACTGTACTTTGGACATCAATCACCGAGTCTTTCAATAAGAATCTGTTGGTCATTGGTGTCAAAAGTTGCAAACAAATGTAATATCTATGATGTTCCTGCGCTGGATTGTCAAGACAGTGTAGTTCGCGTGTTCCAGGGTGTAGACCAGCGGTCGAAGCCCATAAAAAGCTATGTGAACTGTGATCCTGGGTACAATGGGGCCAAGATCAGCCAGTGTGGGGGCGGGGTCAACACGTGCCTAAAAGAACAAAAGATTATGTAACGTGTCCTGCAGGTAACTGCATATAAAATAAAATGCACACACCTTACATGAAAAATAAATGCGACATAAATTTCTCTGTTGGCAATGCTTTTTTATGGTACTACAGCTCGGTCGGTTACTACGATACTCTTAAGGTAGCTAGGATAGCTTCCATATGACTGTTCAGGGCTTTGTCTTCAAAGGTGAAAAAAGAAAATCCTTTTACATTGGATGGGTTATGCTCAAAAGCTGCTTTACACATGCATCTAATGAAACCTTAATTAACGCCTGAAGGCCTCGAAGAGGTGTGCGGTTCTAAAAATATGTCGTCCGAGAGCCTCCTCCCGATTTGTCAAGGGGCATTCTGCTATAAATATACATAAATGCAGGCAAACCCACACTCTCTCTTTCCAGGGCAGCCTCGATTTGTGAAGACTGTTGAAATTAACTCTCCTTGTCGGATTAGGATAACTATCCATTTTCTAGAACTACGATCCTGGATGCAGCTGTGGAAAGCGCTATGTCGATTGAACCTTCATTTAAAATATCTATAGGCCCATCTTGAAAGTAGGAATAGCCTGCTACCCTCGATAGCGATTCTTTCTTGAATGTACATTTCTGAGTGCGATATGAGGCTGAAGCGCTTCATGGTTTGGGTCTAAAGAAGTTGCTTGACTGAACAAAAAATTCAGAGGGCACTAATGATTTAAAGGGTGCGGATTGAGCCTCACGCAGTTCGGGCACCAGAGCTAATAGCAACAATACCAGTTTTTGGCGCTGTGGCGCTCATCCTCATGGCAAAAGCAAATTGGAATGAACATATCCAGTGCAAGGGGGATGACAACACTGTGTGCTGCAAGTATGACACCCATAGCATGCTTGAGCTCAAATGCACAAGGTTGTTCAATGACAAACATTCCACTACACAAGTGTAGAGGGAGCAAAAGGCTCCAGTCAATAGGAAGTGGTTGGGATTGGTCAGAAAACGCCTCTCCCAAGATAGTGCGCAAAAAGGTCTGTGGCACTCGTACACAAATCTGCCCTTTGTATCTGTCATTAGACACTCTATTTCTGCAAATGCAAGAAGGCCACCATATCTTAAGTGTACCAACAACGCACAACAGTGTGTCAATTGTGCTTAATTACCACAATGGACCATCATAGTCTGAAAATATTCTAAAATCTAGGAGAGAGCAGATGGGAAATTCTAAAACTGCCCTATACTCTATACAGTCTTTTTTCTGCACTAGGAACAGCTAGTCCAGATGAGATTGTTTCTGCTCAACAAAGTGTACCTTGTATTTGGATGGTCACATTTGTGTCATATGCACCTATTTATATATAGATATAGATATACACACTGATCCAAGTAATTAATCAGCTGCCTTTGCAAATCCATATACAGCCCTTCCTAGACTCTTCTCTCCTCTATCCTTCCTGGTTCACCCAAACCTAATTTTACTACAAAGATCTCCCAAACAACCCTTTCAACATTCCTCCCTCATGTATGATCTCCCTAATCAATATATAGAGACTCTTCCCTCCTCCATCTCTCCTTTTACTCATCTCAAACCTACTATGATACCCCAAATAACACTTTCTAGACTCTTCCCTCTTCTATCCCTTCATTATCCTATTCAATCCAACTAACAGACTTGCATGTCCATTGCTCAAATTAACTCATATTTCCCTATACGTATCCACCACTAATCCTTTTTGGGCTCCGGAGTAGTGTGCTATTAGCTGAAAAGTGCTTTGACACCTCGTCAGGGGCAGTAATCGCCTTCATCTGAGTGACACTGATTCAGTGGTCATGACAATATTGGTGCCGCTGCCTGTCCAGAACCCAGCTTGTGCAGGGTGAAAATTGTTCTTTGATTCAACACAGTTGTGCATCTAATCAAACAGCTTTTTCAATCAGTTTTGATAAATAAGGAAGCTGATATATCAACATTTGTCCCATAGGCAGCATAAACGTCTTATGAGGTAGTCGCTTTTGAATTTTTTTGGAGAGCCAAAAATTCAAGTTTTCAAGTTGCCAAAAAGATCATCTGTCTTGGAAATCTTCTGCTACTGGTTGGCGGTGGGAGGACTGAAGTTTGCAGACCAGACGTCAATGGTAACCGAGACTAGTTTTGCCAAAAAACAATCTTACGCTAATATATTGATCTCCATTTAGTGAATACTGAGTTGGTCCATTTTGAAAGGACATGGATTAGAGGAGCAAAATGCTGTGAATTCTGTTTGATACACCTCTTCCCACAAGCCGTCATTGGAAATGATTCCTCAGTTGGTAGCTATAAAAGCAGTTGAGGTTTCAAGAAGTGAAACACCGGGCTGACCAGGTTGCTTAGGATTATAACTTGTTTGTAGTGTAGACGTTATGGCGTGGTTTGCTGAGCTGCTCTGCAGAGAGCATGCCCCTTTCTGATTGTGTCTGTCTTTCCAATTAGGGATAAGGTGATGTTTCTGGGATGAGACGCTGTTTCATTATTTCTTAGGTATCACTGTCAGCAGTTGGGGTGGGGCGGCGTGCCACGCACCAGGTTTTTACAGCAGAAATTAGGAACGCGAAGTACTCATTTATGATACCTGTTGCACATTTTATCTTAACCAGAGCCATATTTTGAGCCCATGGCTGTAGCTGCCCTGTATGGGCGTAGCTTTCATGGGTGTAGCAGGTACAGTGGTGAGGGGTACACTGCTACCTGACCATGACTATCTTTCACCACTCAACTGAGGGGAGAGGGGCCCATATTCTTTATTTGCATTGGGGCTCATGGCAGCCTTGCTACATCACTGACTGTTCATGCCAGTGAGCTCCTTGTTTTGTTTGCTGTTGTGGGTGTGGTGATGGGGACTAGGAGCTGGATGTGGAATGCAAGAACGCCAGGGCTAGGGCTACTCAACCCTAGGTCTATCTGCTTCTCCCTGTTTTCTGTTTCAATTCTTGCCTCGCACCACATCCTGTTTTCCTGCCATTCCTGCCCTTCTGCTGTGATTTCTTTATACATGTATATGGTATTTCTATGTCACAAACCTTGCCAAAGGCAGCAGAGGACTGTGCCTGGTCAAAAAGAAGCATAAAGTCATTGAGCAGAAGGACAGGAAACTGCATTGTGGACTGTTAATTCATTGTGATGTAGTGTTCTTTAAAGAGGTAAGTCTTCAACTGTTTCCTAAATTGGAGCAGCATTAGGGCAGTCCTGATGGATATATGGATATTGTTCCAGATCTCGGGGGTATAGATGGAAAAGCCCTGACATTTTTTTCTTTTTTTTACATTTCTTAGTCTGCAGTCTGATGGTGTCCTGGTTGCGAGTGTGCCAAAAACCATCAGAGATGGTGAGCTTGTATGCAATATAAGTGGGATCCTGGTTGTGATAGATTTGTAAATGATGCAGCTGGTTTTGAAGATAGTGCAGGTCATGAATAGGAGTCTAACAGGTTCCATTGGGATGGGGGTGATGTGATCAGTGGGAGAGTGAAGTACTTTTTTATGATCCGCATTACACTTTTTATCTCAACCAGGTTTGTCTTGTAAGCCAAGGTTGTGGGCAAACATGGCCTTACTGGCCTTCAACCTCTACCCCTACATCTAGGTGGTCACTGGAAAATAATGGAAGTTGTGCACTATATTTTAATCTATAAGACTTGCCCTTTGATTTATGGCACTAGCCCAGTATCTGAAAAGTACTGTCCCTTCAAAAATAATGAATAACAGTTTAAAGTGTGTCTTCTATTTAGCTATAATTATGGGCTTAATTAATCTGATCATGGCCTTTGTTACTTCATTTGGTACTTGTCCATCAGGATGTACCTTGCCCTTCAGCACCATTAAATTAATAAAACAATGTGATGTGCCTGCTAGTCAAACTATGTTCCACAGTCAACACAGGACATGTCCAGATTGTCTCCCTGCTGTCACAAACCCCCTCCTAATTTATTTTTTAGCTGCTTTTAATGGCCATATGGTCGTAACAACACCAAATAAGAAGTCACCATCTTGTCTTGTACAATCAGCACAAGTCACAAATAAATACAGAGGAATACTTATGTAGAATGCCTAGAAACTCCAGGTAACAATGTCAGAGAGATGTGGATCTGGCCTACAGGGGACCTCCCCCGTTTTTCTTCCGGGTGATTAGAGTAGCTCCAGAGTCCCAGTCCAGACCATGATGTTCTCGCCATGGACCCCACACTCTGTGATATATTTTTGCACTGCTAACACTCCTCTCTGGCACCATGCAATGCATCATACCTGTGACCCATTGATTCAACGTGCTCAGGTCGGACTGCCCCATTCTTTGGCAATATCTTGCTTTGCCAGGGCAAACTCTAATGTGCAAAAAAGAAGGTGCTTACTTGGGAGATTCACATCACTGGGGATGCTCAATGTAAGAAAGTGCAGGTGGAGTGGGTATGTGCAATTTGCGCCACCAAAATGGAGGTCAACTTGGAGGTCACCTCCCTCCAGTATGATTGTATGATTTTATGATTGTATGAGTTGGGCAGTCCCACATGGTGTGGAGAAAGGAACCCTCACCATCCCCACCTCAGAAACAGTTAGGGGTCTGTGCCCTGCCCATCTTAAATAGTCATTGCTTATGATAGTAAATCCTGTGTAGGACCTTCAGATGTATAAGCCACAAACACCCTTTTATCGCTACCACTCTGGGGTGTATCAGGGCTACCTCCCAGTCCCTGTCCTCCATTGAGCTCGGGTCGGCCCCCACTTGCTCTTGAGGGGTCAGAGTCTTTGGGTATGTTATTTATGAGTGTACATAATTTGTTTCAGAACACTACTGGTTATGGAGGCAGCACTGGGCAAAGTGATGCATTGATGCAGGCAAGCCAGGGCAGCATCATAAAAATAATAACACTAACAATAATTTGTTTTTACATAGCGAGTCAAAATGCATTTCTACCAATTCATTGGTAATCAATGTACTGACCTTGAGACTGATGGAAGGTTGAGATGAACTTGCAGGTGCTACCAAAGGGTGTCAGGCATTGTGACCCAGATAAACCTACAAGTATTCTTTGGTGTGACCTGAAATGTTGCCTTTCATTCTTAAAATAGCTCAAGATCTCTGTACCTTGACATATATATATAACACAGAATATATATATCTTCAAAGAACAGAGATGTGGACTTAAGAATAGTACTTACATATGTATGCTTACCTTCACAATATTGTGATAGCTGATACTCTAGCTATAATATTTTTGCAAGACAATATTTTGCACTCAATATTTTGATATACAACTGTTCAGAGGTTTTTTAGTCCTGGCTGCATTAGTGCCCTGTCTTCCTTGGTGGGAACTGCAGCCTAGGATTCAGGGAGGCAGAAAATGGGGCAGGTCATTAGCTAATCCCACCAATCATTGATAAGATCTGCCCTCAAGTGCTTGTTTCAGTTCAAACATGCAAGACATGAGTGTCTAACCTCAGACCATTTGGTGATTTTCTTTAGCCTCACTCATAAATGTGTGACACTTGCCAGACCTGCTTTTGGTTGAGATATGCAAAAAGATTTTGAGTTATTGCAAAAAGTGATTTAAAGTTTGGTGAAGTGGGCAATTGCCCAGTGGTGACTCGCTGAGAATCCCAGGCTTGATGCACTTTGCAAAGAGTAAAGTTAAGACCCCCCCATACTGATGTAATCCTTTACAGTATAATACCACATTTTAATAGAGCAAAGGTGTGGCCTACTCCTTTTTTATAAGTGAAACCTGAAGTATTTAGACCACTAGAAGGAGGAGATGAATGTTGATAAAGAAAAATGTTACCGCTTCCATGGTGTCCACCCTTTCATTGTCTGTACGGGTTAAAGCCGCGGTGAACTCATACTCCTTGAACTCTAGCAGCCCCTTGCGGAACATCTTGCAGATGATGCACATCATCATGACCTCCCATGACAGCTTCCGGAAGGTCTTAGAAAGGAAAATAAGAACAAATTACAGACATGAGCCCTTTGATGTGGGTATCTCACCCTTTACCACTATGCTACCTATCCCATAATGGATGTCCTGGGTTTAGAAATGGTGTGTACTGTATTTTTTCCTCCAAGGCTATGAATCCCTTTCAGACACTTTAAATGTAATGTGAGTTTAAGGTGTGATCCTCAGCTCTATAACCTCTGACATGTAAACCAGAGAGTAAAATCTTAAAACACGGATGAACACAGAGAGCAATGGTTGATTTTTAAACCAAGCAGAGGTCAAAACAAAGTTATAAAGCAGAATTATTTTAAAGTATATGTCGTTCTAAGCTTGAACTACCATACCCATGATTTTTAGAGGTGATCTCTCTTTTCTAACCAGCCCTGTGTAGAGTTTAGCTGGTGTAAAACACCTATGGTTAAATCTCCCTTTGGAAGAATAGGATCATCATGCCCTCTGGACTGGATGTAAGCCCAGCTCCATAGCTGATGACTTCCATGCCTGCTCTGGATTCCTATTCACTAGTCCTGAATGCCTTCAGATCCTGCAATGCGCAGTAGACAATGAAGTGTGACTGGTGCTTCCACTCCGTACTTTGAAAACATATACATTTACTCCTAGACAATGCCCTGCCAATGCATCCAACATGACTTAGGGTGGTCCAAATGGGCAGCTAGAGGAACCTACTCTTGAGCATTTCTTACAACACTAGACACATCTCGGACTGGGCGATACTGGTTTAAGTCTGTCTTCCATTCTATTTTCTAACAGTCATGGTCTATTTCCTAGATATTATTGGCTCTGATGACAATATCAATCTTTGATATATTCTGAATTCCAGCTTAGGAAAACAAAACAATACACCTTGTTGTAAGGAAGTACTTACCTTTACCATCTTTTCTTTTTGAACTGTAGGCATTATCTATTCTTAAGAATCTATAAATAAGAATAAATAGCATGTTGTGATATATACATTTTATTATATCTACACCACTCTGAATATTAAATACATTATTCAACAAATGGTAGTCTGTAAGGGACGATGCAGATTGAAATACACTGATACAACAGCATTGGACAACAAAGGTTTAGACATATATCATAATTTGAAAAGTGTGTTCTATTGAATTAAAACACAATACATGAATTTGTAATGCTTACGCTGCATACAAGGACAATGAATAATAATTTGCTGGTATGGGAGTGATATTGATTGCATGATATCTAAAACCCGCACTTATAGAAGGACAATTCCAAGCCAAAGAAGTGGGATGAAGTATTGAAATAAAAACAAGACCATCCTTATATATAAAATACAGCCTACCTGGGTAGGAAGTAGTGATTATTGCACTATTTTTTTAAAAAGGACTGTGAGCATTTGTAAATTTTCTGGATTATTCAGGAATTACAGACCTCAATTGTTTTTTCAAAGTATCTGCTGAGATAAAAAAAAGATATTGAATAACAGGGGGTCGTAAAACAGGAGCTGTGGTAAACACGTGTTTCTCTAAGTCCTCTCTACTGCTTCCGTTGACCAAAAGAGATGGGCTCCATTTTCAGAACAACTTTGGGATGAGTAATAAAAGTGTCTGTGTAAACGACAACGAA
Source organism: Pleurodeles waltl (assembly GCF_031143425.1). Taxonomy (NCBI): domain Eukaryota; kingdom Metazoa; phylum Chordata; class Amphibia; order Caudata; family Salamandridae; genus Pleurodeles; species Pleurodeles waltl. The sequence continues at coordinate 1,897,450,166 of NC_090440.1, forward strand.
GCTATTGATATAAATATCATATACCTCAGGGTATACTTATCCACATTTTACATGCTATGTGTTAATATTTATTCAGGTGTACGTTTTCAAATGCAAATGCACGATTACCAATGTTGCTGAGGTATTTGATTCACTGCAGTGTTTGCCTGACTTTGATTTTCTTGTTATTGTTCTTAAACAAACAACAGGGTTTTATAGAATTGGATATCTTGATACCTTAATTTTTCATTAAAAAAAAAAATGGTATAGTCAAGAATGCAGACCTACTTCTGCATTAGCAAGAGGCAGCTAGTCACTGATAGGTGGGGCAGGCACATGAAGGTGCTGGACCAGCCATCAGAGAGATAGTCCCGGGCGGATGAAATTCCAGCCCTAGCCCCAGGGCCCCGGCACACCTCAGGGCTTTCCCAATCTGTGACATACTAAAGTATCATTGCTAAAGGTAGCCCTGGGTGCTGTAGGCTTAAACCGATTAATGCCTGGGGCTAACACCAATCAGCTTGTCTTCCCTCCGTTTCTCAAATCGTCACAGGGTTCAGAAAGCATGGGGTAAAGGTTCGAAATTTCAGTTTCATGCTTCAGTGCTTGAAGCTGAAAAGAACGGTGTGGCTGCCTAAGAGTAAATGGAACAGGATGGGTCCAAACGGGACTTGTGTAGGCATCAAGGTAGATAAAAAAAACTTTTTTCAATGGTGTGTATTTACGGGAGAAAGTGTGTGTTTGTGAGAGTGTATGTGTGAGCATGTTTGTGTGTGTTTATGGGTGAAAGTGAAAGAGAGTCAATGAAAGAGTGAGTCAAAGTGAGTGAGTATGAGCGATAGGAAAGTGAATGTGCATGAGAATGAATGAGGGAGAATGGCGTGAGTGCAACCGAGTGTTACTCTGCGTGAGTCTGAGTGAGTCAGAGAAGGAGTGAGGCTGAGTGAAAATAAGAATCAGTGAGACTGATAGATTCAAAGTGAGTCAGACTAAAATTGAATGAGTCATAGTGAGTCAGAATGAGTGGGACTGAGTTCAAATGAGTGAGACCGAGCGAGAGTAGATGAGTCAGAGTGAGACTGAGCGAATGAGAATCAGAGCGTCAGACTGAGTAAGTAGAAAGAGTGGGACTGAGTGAAAAAAGTGAGACTTGTTGAACCACAGTAAAACTGAGAGAGAATGAGAATGAGTGGGACTGAGTGAGATTGTGTGAGACTGAGTGAGAAAGAGTCAAATTGAGTGAGACTGTCTGAGAATGAATGAGACTGAATGAGGGAGACTAAATGAGTCAGTGCGGCTCAAACCAAGGGAGTAAGAATGAGACTAAGTCAGAATGAGACATAGAGAGAGTAAGTGAGAATGAGCAAGTCACAGTGAGATTGAGTGGCTCAGAGTGAGAGTAAGTGAGGCTGCGTGAGTCAAGGGGATGGAGTAAGACTGAGTTAGAGTGAGCAAAACTGAGGTAAGTGAGGAAATGAGTGAATGAGACCAAGTGCAAGAGAACACCCCCCAGCCTTCAAAAAAGAAGTCAGGCTCTCTCACTGGAATTTGAGTCGTAGATTATGCACCACCACCTTTAAGCTCAAGAGCTGCCACTACAAGAACAGTTGCTGTTGCCTTATTGAACACTCCTTCTGTGTTCTGGAAGATGTATGTGGGTGTGCCAGAAGAGGTATGTGGGTGTAGACCATCTTTGAAACTCGAGTAGGCCTCAGTTGGTGCTAAGAGCAGCTCAGTTAGTTAAGATAAGGAAGAGGTTGGGGCTATCGATGTACACAAACCCTAAAACCTTGTGATAATGTTAAAATATTTCCTGTTGTTGTGCCTACTGACAGATATCATAGCCACCATTGTTTTATAATAACTACTATTTAATCAACCAGTCAGTAGATTTGTACAGTGCTTCTTTTCACCCGTAAGGGTATCCAGGCGGTGGCAGGGTCCAATTGATTAGCTGAACAGCCAGGATTTCAGGGACTTTCGAAACTCTGGAAGAGCTGGGAGGTCTAAATATGAAAGGGTAGCTTGTTCCCTGTTTCCGCTGCCAGGTAGGAGAAGAAGTTAACTCTGCTTTCGCTACATCGGAAGTGGGGAGTGAGGATTAGAGGAAGGATTTGAATTTTAATACATCTTGAAAATATATTCCTAATTTCTGCTGCTCTTGAGTGTGTCTATTCATGATGAAAGAAAATGTGGGGTTCAATAACTATTCCTGTGAGTCTCACAGAAATGATTATTACCAGAGGTATTAATACACTGACTAAGGGCCACATGTACGAAACATTTTTGCCACCGCAAACGGCCCGATTTCCAAAATCGGGCCATTTGCAACAGCAAGAAAGCTTTTCAAAAAGTGCAAAGGCCCAAACTGTGGTTCTTCAGAATTGCAGTTTGGGTATAGAGATCACTATTTGGAAGGGCAAGTTTAAGGTGTCCTTTCCAAATAGTGATTTCCGGTGTTATGCATCAAGGTTTTGCAACAGAAATATGGTTGCAAAACCTTGATATTTTACCACCAACTGAAAGTTGGCAGCAATACATTCACAAATTGGAAGAGGTCCCCCTAGGGCCCCTTCCCCTTTGTGAATGTTGGAAAAACATTATTAAGAGCAGGCAGTGGGCCCACCGACCAATGCCTACTTAAAAAAAAAATAAACTTCAAAGTTTCATTGTTTTCTTTTTGGATACAGCCCTTTTCCATTAAGGAAAACAGGCTGTGTTTCAAAAAAATGATTGCTTTCTTTGAAAGCAATCACAGACATGATGGTCGGCTGACCCCAGCAGGCCACCATCCATTTGATGGCAGCGATTCCTAATGGGTTGCAAATTACGACCTACCTCATTAATATTCATGAGGTAGGTCGATTTGCAACCCACTAGGAATCTCAAGGATCAAACAAAAAGTTCCAAATAGCAATTTGGATAAAATCTCCTTCGGGAAATAGCTATTCCTTCTCTTTGTACATCTGGCTCAAAGTCCTTAGTACCATAGACTCTAGACAACCGTTTTTCAGGCCGTGTTCCGGAGAAGAACTCTAGAAAACATGTCAATATTGGTGTAATCTGACTGTATTGCATTCACAAAAATGTCTATGCCAGACAAGGCACCAACGTTAAGCTAATGAGAGGAAGGACCTACAAACGAGTGAGCAACCGTTGATTCACAGCCTAGTTGGGCCCACCACCTCCATTTGTCAGTATTGCATTTTAGGCAGTTAGTTTTCATCCAGCTTAGAACCACAGATGAATAGTTGAGGAAGTTGGTTTGGGATGTTGTGGGCATCATCTGCATAGGACATAAATTGAAGTTAGCCAAAAGAACAACACAATGGTTAAAAAGAGTGTGACTCAGTAAGGAGCTTTGAGGAACTCCACAGGTACTCTCTTTAAAAGAGGGAAAGTTAAACTGCTTGCAATGTTTTCTTCAAAAAAAGAAGACAGCCTTTTGAGGGCATCAATAACTGTCTCAAGCAGAACTAGAACTACATGACGCATAAAAACCGGTCGATAGATCCAACTGGTTTAGAGTGGTTATTCTGTCCTGATACTGAATTTATTGAAGTTTGCTTATAAGAGCCACCTCAGTTCCACGAAATGCACATAAACTAGCGTAAGCCGCAGCTAGAAGGGAATTCTCCTAGATGTGGTTAGTGAACTGCTAGCTGACATTTTTTTAGCTATTTTAGAATGAAAAAAACATAGAGAGATGGGGCAATGAGTACTGTTCGGACTTGCATCCCCTGTTTTTTCAGTAATTGAATTAAAAGAGCTTGCTTTCAGTTAGGTGTAACCTGGCTGCTGCAGTTTTAAACTGCATATTTGACCTCTCAAAATAACACCTTTTCACAGGTCAGTACATTCCTGTTAAATGTTTATAAGACACCCCTCTGAAGGCCATATAGCCCAAAAAGCAGGGTGCATGCTATTTGAAAGTAGAACACATAGAACTGTAATGTTAACACATTGTTATCGTGAAAAAAGGCCCAAAAGTTACATTCACTGTAGCAAGGCTGGTAGTTCCATAGGAAAACTCTGAGTCACAATATTACATTTAATAATGCTAAGTTCGGTTAGGAAACAGATAGAAAAACATCAAAAAACTGTTTAAATAGTTAGTAAAAATTGAGTTCAATGGTGAAGACAGATTATTGATACTTTTAGAAAGTTCAATTTTCCCTGTCTAAAGGCTCACATTACATTGCTGAATTATACTTCAGTGTCAACTCCTGCTTGACAGACAGGTCATTTGGCGTTTTACATATAACACTTGGGGCGCATTTGAAAGAGGCCGCAACTGCCCCAGGCAAAGTTAGCTGGCATCTGGGCAGGGCCCTTCTTTTGTCTGCCCAGATTGACAGCCTTCAATCACAGTGGGCCTCTTTCAGTCACCGCTCGCCAGGGTTGCAGGGGGCAGGGCAGCATGCGGGGGGGGGGGTAATTGTTTTAATTAACTTGAAAAATATTAAATAAATTTACCTCTGCTCTGCTTCTCGCCACGCCGCCGGTCCTCTGTCTTGCAGTGCAGGCACAGGCTCCCAGCCTACCCTTCTGCCAATCCTGACGCTGCTCAGAGCAGCTTTAGAATTGTCTGGGAGCACCCAGCCAGGAAACTCCCAGGCAGACTGGGAGCCTCTTCCTGCTCTCTCCAGCACGGAAACACAGTCCCGGGCTGGAGAGAGCCTACTACGCATGTGTGTTTGGCCAGCCCGAGTTGGCCAGCCAAACATACATGCACGCTGCTCATCACCCACATGCCCCCACCCCTTTCACAACGAAGGGATAATAAACATAGTTTATTATCCCTTCGTTGTGAAAAGTTTGCAGCTTCTGCTGCAGGCGGGGGTGCGACGCTTCTCTGCCATAGCGGAGGAGCCACCACTGGCCTTTTTTTTATTACAGTGTCAAATCTTGCTTGAATATTAAATCCTGTTTGACAGGTCAGCTGGAGGTTTATATATTGCAACTTGTGAGCACTACAAAGAGTGGGAACAGGATTGCAAAACTATTCTTGTGTGTCCACTGTCTTGTTGCAGGAAAACCCTGCTTTGTTTTACCAGACTTCTGTCTCCTCTGTCTTGTGGCTATAGTGACTGCCCCAAACTGAATTTTTGTGTTAGATATAGGAGGACACTAGGATTCATATAGTACACTACCGACTCAAACCACCAGCCCTCACAGCCCAAGTTTAAAGAGGCCAAAATCTTCCACCATCTTGAAAATGCCTAAAGTAGGGAACGTTGGCCCCAGGATCTTTTACTTCATTGGTTAGGAAATACCTAGGGATTATTCCCACCCACAAGCTCATGCAAGGCATAAATATGGCATCTCCATACTCCTGCTCTACTGTGACCATTAACCATCAGTGGCATTTTGTGCTTCTTGGCGCTATCCGTACTTGTTTTTGAAATTTGACTTTATTTTTATGATTTGGTGTAAAACTTATAGACTTTTGTTACTGTTTTGGTACTGCATAAATACTTTATACATTGCCCTAAAATAATCACGCTTCTCCAAATGTTTTACAATTATTCTATTGCCAATGTTTGAATATGTGTGACTTATATAAACATTACAGTTAAGTTTTGTTACTGTTTTAAAAATGCAATCATATAACTGATGCAAAACATGCATTCTGAGCCTGCACCCCCCCCCCCAAGGATCACTTGATGCCCCCCTAAGGGGGCCCGCCACCCAGTTTGAAGACCCCTACCCTCAGTTAAGCCTGTGTGCTGTGTGCCATAACTACTGAGTTGAGGGTTGAGCTCAGGTCAATTTATTGACTTTGAGGATACACCCTCACAAGGGTTGGGATTATTCCAGGAGGTGGGTAGTCACTCACCCAAAACAATATTCCAAAATCTTACAGGGTGTTTCTGTAAGTCATGTCACATAAGGAAAATCAAAATGTGGAAAATGGAAAATATGGGAAATCGAGGGATTGAAGCTGCTTCAAAACCAATATAAATCACTTATTAGGGAAAAACAGAAATAATATTGTAAGAATTGGTGTGTAATGGCCAAGGTTATCCACTCAAATGACCCATTGAAAATTTGGATGTTAAGAAATCATGTATCCGTTTTGTCAGCATCCTTTGGATATAGAAGCCTGGTTTTGGCTAATTTATTATTAATAAATTATGGGTATTGCAAGGGCCTGATATTTTTGGGGTGTTTAGAAATTATGGGTGGAGCCCTAAGTAGTGGATGAATGACCTATATTGTGGATAAGAGGCTTAACAAATTTGGATTGTTTTTGTTTAAGAAGTTGCTACTTAGAGTGGATTATGCTGCAAACAAGCAAATAGATCATTTAACGATTTGTATGAAAAGGACAGCATTGTACATTTTAGGTTCTTTAGAACTCAGTAACAATCCGTATTAAATATGTGGCTCTGTGACATTCCAAACAGGCAATTACAGAATTGCTATCCGACTCCCAAAAAACTTTCGTGCATCATCACTGAGGCTCCAATACATCTACATAACAAGTTGGTGACAAATTGGAGGTCAACAGTTCCTCAGGAGAGAGCTGACAGGGGTGTGTGTAACCTATGACATAGAAGATCCTAACATAAAGATCCAGTATAAGGACTTAGAGAGTGATACCGTTCTGGTGCCTGAGGGAGGAAGCCTTTACTGACCCCCTGTTCGAGACTGTAGTTAACAACACACTAACACACTGCCCCCACGAAAACTGGGGTACCTCTGGAAATAGAGGCATGGACTGGGAGGTGATGAAGGTGGTTCTCCGAGGGGTATGCCTTAAGACCATCTACAGGGTCAGGCAGCATCTGGAGTGGGATATCCAAAGACGTGAGAGAGGCCTAGGTGATATTGAGTCAGAGCTACACCTGCATCCTGGCGAGCTGGCGGTAAACCTGCAAAGCTTTACTAGATTACTTGGGTAGGCTACAAAAACATACTAAACCGTGTACCGTCAAGGAGATAAAGTAGGGGTGATTTCAGCCCGATTAATTAGGCAGGGTAATCCTCAGATTCCAATCCTATATCTACAGGATCATACAGGCTGCATGGTCTGTCCACAGCAGGCCATAAATGGGATATTCCAAATCCACCTGAGTAAACTCTACACTAGAAGGGAGGCAATCCAATTGGCTCAAGCTGAAGAATATCTGACAAATGTCTAGCTCCTGCGGCTTGACCCACAGGTCCATCACACGCGGGGAAATTCTTTCAGCAATTCGAGGACGGTGAAAATGCCGGGTAGCAACAGCCTTCCCACTGAGTTTTACCGTAAATATGTGGACGTAGTGACAGATAAACACATGGTGGTCTATGAGGAGACCTTTCAGAGGGGCTCCCACTCAGCCAGGATGCATGAAGCCCTAATAGTGATGATACACAATCCTGGCAAAGACCCAGCAGTGACCTCTGCTTAGTAACCCTGTTAAATATGGCGGGGGTTGCCGGCTTGTCTCCCACATCTATAGGTCACTATGCAGTGATTTTCAGGAGGCCGCTCTCCCCATACAGACTAAATGGGAGGAGTTGATGGATGAGCCAGTGTCGGGGAGGGAATGGGCACGGATACATGAGGAGGTCAGGACAGTCAGCTCCAGCACCAGCTTTAAATGAATTCAATATAACTATATTCACCAAACATATCTCTTCCTAAAAATCTTACACACTATATACCCTGCTCATTCAGATACCTGTCCCTACTGTGGAGCCCGGCTGTGGATTTGATACATATGGCATGGTCCTGAATGGCACTCACTTCCTACTAGCAAGAAGTTTTAGTCAATCTGAACAGAGCTGCTGGTTGGCACATACGCCATGACCTACGACAGGTGCTCCTCGGTCTGATCATCTTCTCCCCCACCAGGAACCATAGCAGGAAATTGGTCCTGTTAGGCCTGCAGTTGGCAACATGCCGGATAGCCATAAAGTTGTTGGGTTGTTGGGTGCAGCTCCCCCTAAATATGGAGATTGGCTCAGGGATTTTTCTGAGTGGGCTATGGCGGAGGAAATCTGGATGAAACATCTTCGTATGAAAGGCAAGCTTGAAAGTGATCTGAGAGCCTGGACAGCTATATTATCTGCTTTGAAGGGTCCTCCTGCGGTGTTGTCATCTGGGGAGGCCGACTGGGTGACTTGAGGTTGGGAACTGGGCTTTTGCTTAGATTTGCTGTATGCTACTGTATGAAAAACATTGTCAAGAGCATGGGAGGGAGGCGGGGGAAAGTTGGGAATTGTTTTCATGATCTTGCCATGCTTTCTGTCTACTAATTTCAGAAAGACATTATGGTTCAATTCTAATGTCATGTACATCCTATGTAATTGCAATAACAGACTTAGAGAGAAGAAAGAAGGAAGTACAGAGAAAAATGAAAGTTTTAGGTGGAAGAGCTTAAATATGTCATCTAACTGAAAGGTGTAAGGCCATAAGCAGATCTAGTGAGGGCCGTTGTTATTGCTTCCACTCCCATAGATAAAGACCAAAATGTTGTAAGCATGACTGAAAACAGATGTTAACTCCTAGGGTGCCTGGGGCGAGCTTGTCTCGTCCTGGTACACGATTTCCGTGGGCCCAGGACGAGATCAGCTCGTCTTGCACCCGGCCCACAGGGGGAGTGCTAGCGCTCCCCCTGTGGGCCACCCACCCACACCCCGAGTCGGGGATGGAAGGCGAATCGCTTCCCCTTCCACCCCCGACCTCCCCCACCCCCCCAGTGACGTCTGATGATGTCACCGGGCAATGGAAGCATGCTTCCAGCACGATCCCGGAAGAGAAATGCAAAAGCATTTCTCCTCTGATCGGCAGGTGGGGCAGGAGCGGCATGAAAGGAAAGGAAAGACCTTTCCTTTCCTTTCATGTCTCTCGAAGCATTTCTGCTGCCCGATCGCGATGTGATCGGGCAGCGGAAATGCCCACTAGACACCAGGGATTTTCATATTTCAATAAGGGGACCGTCCCCTTGGGCAAGGGCCTCTCCCCAGGGGGCCAAATCATTTTTAGGCCATTTCTGCCCCCAGGGGGAGCAGAAAACCCCTAGACACCAGGGAAGGCCGTACTCCCAACCCAAATAAAAGGGGCCAAAGTTGTTCTGCCTACCAGTGGGCAGATTGGGCTATTACCCCCAAACCACACCCCGGGGGGGGGCAGAAAGTCTACTAGATGCCAGGGAATTAAAAAATATATATATATAGTAGGGTGGTGGCTACCAACCAGTATGGGCCTGGTTATGTTCCCACCCCAACTGAAGGGGGTAACAGTCTTTCAGCTGTCCCCGCACACTAAAACATCTTATCCCACGGCAAACAAGAGGATATTTGATTATTTTGGGTTTGGGTTTTACATTTGGGCCATGAGAGATTGGTAAGTCTAAAAATCATCCCACTTGGAATGGTGAGGGCTGCATTTTTTTACTTTGGGATGCTGCCATGTAGAAAAATCCACAAGACTTAGCCACATCTGAAAACTAAACATCTGGTTGTGGTGGTGTGCTTCACATGCACCTGCACCATTTTCTTACCCACAATGCCCTGCAAACCTCCAACTTTTTGGAAATCACACATTTTCCCCACATTTTAGTGATGGAACCTTCCGGAATCTGCAGGAATCCACGAAATTCCTACCACCCAATATTGTCTCATCTATACCGATAAAAATTCTGCTGCACTAAAAATGTTTTTTTTCAAACTATCCTTTTGGACCCGCTTTGGTTCCCCCTCAATTTCAACATGTTTTTGGCTCTTCCCTGTCACAGGCACTTGGCCCACCTACACAAGTGAGGTATCATTTTTACCGGGAGATTGAGGGGAACGTTGGGTGGTAGGAACTTTGTCTCCATGCGGTGATCCCACACAGAAATGTGTGAAAAATGTGATTTTTTGTGCTAAATGTGAGTTTTGCTGAGGATTCTGGGTAAAAAAACATTGGGCGATCCACGCAAGCCACACCTCCCTGGACTCCCTCGGACGTCTAGTTTTCAGAAATGTCTGGGTTTGGTAGTTTTCCCTAGATGGCTGCTGAGCCCAGGACCAAAAACGCAGGTGCCCCCCACCCCCGGCAAAAACAGGTAGTTTTGTATTTGATAATTTTGATGTGTCCACATTGTGTTTTGGGGCATTTACTGTCGCGGGCGCTAGGCCTATCCACACAAGTGAGGCACCATTTTTATCGGGAGAATTGGGGGAACACTGGGTGGAAGGAAATTTGTGGCTCCTCTCAGATTCCATAACTTTCTGTCACCGAAATGTGAGGAAAAAGTGTGTTTTGGCCAAATTTTGAGGTTTGCAAAGGAATCTGTGTAACAGAACCTGGTGATAGCCCCACAAGTCACCCTATCTTGGATTCCCCTATGTGTCTAGTTTTAAAAAATGCACAGGTTTGGTAGGTTTCCCTAGGTGCCGGCTGAGCTAGAGGCCAAAATCTACAGCTATGCACTTTGCAAAACACACAGCAGATTTCAATGTAAAAATGTGATGTGTCCATGTTGCGTTTCCTGTTGCGAGCATTAAGCCTACCCATGCAAGTGAGGTACCATTTTTATTGAGAGACTTGGGGGAACACAGAATAGCAAAACAAGTGTTATTGCCCCTTGTCTTTCTCTACATTTTTTCCTTCCAAACGTAAGACAGTGTGTAAAAAAGACGTCTATTTGAGAAATGTCCTGTAATTCACATGATATTATGGGCACCCCAGAATTCAGAGATGTGCAAATAACCACTATTTCTCAACACCTTATCTTGTGCCCATTTTGGAAATACAAATGTTTTCTTGATACTTATTTTTCACTCTTTATATTTCAGCAAATGCATTGCTGTATACCAGGTATAGAATGAAAACCCATTGCAAGCTGCAGCTCATTTATTGGCTCTGGGTACCTAGGGTTCTTGATGAACCTACAAGCCCTATATATCCCTGCGACCAGAAGAAACCAGCAGACGTAACAATATATTGCTTTAAAAAATCTGACATCGCAGGAAAAAGTAAAACGTGGAGAAAAATGGCTGCTTTTTACCTCAATTTCATTTTTTTTTTTATTTCAGCTGTTATTTTCTGTAGGAAACCCTTGTAGGATCTACACAAATTTCCCAGAATTCAGAATTTTGTTTACTTTTCAGAAATGTTTAGCTTTCTGGGATCCAGTTTTGGTTTCACACCCATTTCTGTCACTAACTGGAAGGAGGCTGAAAGCACAAAAAATAGTAAAAATGGGGTATGTCCCAGTAAAATGCCGAAATTGTGTTGAAAAATTGTGTTTTCTGATTCAAGGCTGCCTGTTCCTGAAAGCTGGGAAGATGGTGATTTAAGCACCACAAACCCTTGTTGATGCCATTTTCAGGGAACAAACACAAGCCTTCTTCTGCAGCCCTTTTTTCCCATTGTTTTGAAAAAACGAAATTTCCGCTGTATTTTGGCTAATTTCTTGGTCTCCTTCAGGGGAACCCACAATGTCTGGGTACCTCTAGAATCCTTAGGATGTTGGAAAAAAAGGACGCAAATTTGGCATGGGTAGCTTATGTGGGCAAAAAGTTATGAGGGCCTGTTAGAAATGGGGTCTTTGGTTGGCAGTCAGGTTACCCCTTGTCCAAGCAAGGACCCTCACACTAGTCAGGGTAAGTCACACACAATCCAAATTATCCTGTGCCCACCCTCAGGTAGCCTGGCATTGAGCAGTCAGGCTTAACTTAGAAGGCAATGTGTAAAGCATTTGTGCAATAAATCATACAATAACACAATATAGCACCACAAACATACACCACTCAGGGTTTAGAAAAATATATAATATTTATCCGGATATTTGCAGGTCAAAACGATCAAAGATGCAATAAGTAAATGTAGAGATATCACTGAAAAGTGATATAAATGGGGTCATTCTGACCCAGGCGGTCATGGACCGCCGGGGCCAGGGTTGGCGGGAGCACCGCCAACAGGCTGGCGGTGCCCCGCAGGGCATTCTGACGGCGGCGCTTTGGCCGCGGTCAGAAGAGGAAAACCGGCGGTCTCCCGCCGGTTTTCTGCTGCCCATAAGAATCCTCCATGGCGGCGCAGCTCGCTGCGCCGCCATGGGTATTCTGACACCCCATACTGCCATGAGCCGCCAGGAACAGGATGGCGGTATGGGGTGTCGTGGGGCCCCTGGGGGCCCCTGCAGTGCCCATGCCAATGGCATGGGCACTGCAGGGGCCCCGTAAGAGGGCCCCACTTTGTATTTCAGTGTCTGCTTTGCAGACACTGAAATACGCGACGGGTGCAACAGCACCCGTCGCACCTTCCCACTCCGCCGGCTCCATTCAGAGCCGGCGTCCTCGTGGGAAGGTTGATTTCCACTGGGCTGGCGGGCGGCCTTTTGGCGGTCGCCCGCCAGCCCAGTGGAAATCCCAGAATCACCGCAGCGGTCTGACGACCGCGGTGCGGTGTTCTGGCGGGGGTTCTTTGGCGGGCGGCCTCCACCGCCCGCCAAGGTAAGAATCAGGCCCAAAGTGTCTTAAGTCTTTTAAAAGCAAACAAAGTCTCTTTTTAGCACAAAGTACCTGGTTTGCGTGAAAAATCTCCGCAATGGGCCGCAGAGGAGGAGAAGCGTGGAAACAAAGGAGGTGTGCGTTGATTTCTCGGGCCTCACACGGTGATGCGTCATTTAGTTTTCCACGCAGGGACGGTTGTGCGTTGATTTCCGGTGCTCGCTCGTGGATCCTCTTCGGGTTGCAGGGTTTTCAGACGCTCCAGGGTCTGTGCGTGGAATCCTGGGCTTGTGGAGCGGAGTCACAAGCGCTGCGTCGTTCAGGTGGGCGTTGCGTGGAAATTTCTTCCGCACAGCAGGCGCTTAGTCGATTTCCCCTCTGGAAGTCGAGCCGCGTCGTCCCAGGTCGGCTGTGCGTTGATCCGATGGGCCGGTTGCAATGCAGGCGCTGCGTTGATCTTCTCCTTGCGAAGTCGGGCTGCGTCGTTCCGGTTTGGCGTGCAGTGAATTTCTCATCGTGGGGCAGGCTTTGTGTCGTTTTTAGCAAGCCGTGTGTCGAATCTTTGCTGCACAAGGAATCCAGTTGCAAGAGAGAAGTCTTTTTGGTCCTGAGACTTCAGGGAACAGGAGGCAAGCTCTATCCAACCCCTTGGAAACACTTCTTCACCACAGCTAGGGAGCAGGCTGCAGGGCAACAGAAAGGCAGCAGTCCTTCAATGAAAGCAGTCAGGTGAGTCCTTTGGGCAGCCAGGCAGTTCTTCTTGGCAGGATGCAGGTTCTGGTTACAAGTTTCTTCTCCAGGAAGTATCTGAGTTGGAAGGAAGGGACAGAGGCCCTGTTTATATACCTAAGTGTTCCTTTGAAGAGGGGGAGACTTCAAAGAGTGGCTTAGAAGCGCACCAGGTCCCCTTTCAGTTCAATCCTGTCTGCCAGGGTCCCAGTAGGAGGTGTGGCAGTCCTTTGTGTGAGAGCAGGCCCTCCACCTTCCCAGCCCAGGAAGACCCATTCAAAATGCAGATGTATGCACGTGAGGCTGAGTATCCTGTGTTTGGGGTGTGTCTGAGTGAATACACAAGGAGCTGTCAACTAAACCCAGCCAGACTTGGATTGTAAGGCACAGAAAGATTTAAGTGCAGAGAAATGCTCACTTTCTAAAAGTGACATTTCTAAACTAGTAATATTAAATCCAACTTCACCAGTCAGCAGGATTTTATATCACCATTCTGGCCATACTAAATATGACCTTCCTACTCCTTTCAGAACAGCAGCTACCACTCAAACAATATATGAGGACAGCCCCAGTGTTAGCCTATGAAGGGAGCAGGCCTCACCGCAATGTAAAAACGAGTTTGGGAGTTTTACACTACCAGGACATGTAAACTACCTAAGTACATGTCCTGCCTTTTGCCTACACAGCACCCTGCCCTATGAGTTACCTAGGGCATACCTTAGGGGTGTCTTATATGTAGAAAAAGGGGAGTTTTAGGCTTGGCAAGTACTTTAAATTGCCAAGTAGAATTGGCAGTGAAACTGCACACACAGGCCTTGCAATGGCAGGCCTGAGACAAGGTTAAGGGGTTACTTAAGTGGGTGGCACAACCAGTGCTGCAGGCCCACTAGTAGCATTTAATCTACAGGCCCTGGGCACATATAGTGCACAGTACTAGGGACTTATAAGTAAATTAAATAGTCCAATTGGGTATGATCCAATGTTACCATGTTTAAAGGGAGAGAGCATATTCACTTTAGCACTGGTTAGCAGTGGTAAAGTGCGTAGAGTCTAAAAACCAGCAAAAACAGTGTCCAAAAAGTGGAGGGAGGCAGGCAAAAAGTAAGGGGTGACCACCCTAAGGCTGTCAGGTCTAACAGGGCCTAAGCGCGAACAGCCCCAAATAGCCTAAAAAAGAGGCCTGGCACCTGATGGTGGAAAAGGCCTGGCAGTGAAGGGGTTAAAGAAAGGGATGAAGTTGTGGGGTAAAGCACAAGAAAAGGCTTTCAGGACATCAAGAAGGAGGAAGCTGGAGTTTTAACTCCTTTTAATCTGAAAAAAATCAATTGTGACTGTGGATGCCACCACATCCATGTGGGGCTGTCCTTTCACATTTTCAGAATGGGAAGGAGAAAACAGAAGCGTTTGACTCACAGGCTGTTGTGGAAACTGACAGGAATTACTCAGCTATTGACCGAAACAGGCCCACTAATCATGGTAAGTGTACCACCACACACTCACTTGATGGCACACAATGGGTGCCCTGGCACCCTGTCTCAGCATTACCTGTGGTTGCAGGCCCATGGACAACAGTTGAAGAAAAGAAACTAATCATTGCTGAAAGATTCTGGGAAAAGATGGTGAAAGGGTACAACATGAAGTCAAAAAGGCAAATACAAGTAATTCACACCTAAGGGACACGATGCAAATAAAAGGCCAGCGCGCTCAAGTCTTCAATTAGATGCAACAAAAAAAACCTGCACCATCTCACGCAAGGGTTCAGACAGCAACAAGCAAAGCGCGGCCAGAATCACAAGGCCCCTCAAACATAAAGAGGGCCCGCACCAAGCTACCACACCGCTCAACAGCAGCACAATTCACTCTCGGTCAGGCCACAGTCCTGGGTCCCAGCGGTGGCAGTGCTCATGCCTCGAGGCAGATCAGCAGGTGCCACGGCAACTATCAAACTCTACACATCATCAGTGGCCTTATGGCTACAGTCCCCGCAATGGAACTATTTATTGTTGAAGATGCCCCTTATCACAAGCACCCAAGTGGATAGACTGGGTAGAGCATCTCCAGCTCTAATTTGAAGAAGCTGACATAGTGGGAGAAAGGTGCTGTGCCCTAATTCTGCACCTGTGAGTCAAAGATACTCACTAGATCTACAAAATGCTAATGGAGGTGACTCTGAAGACATATACCACACTTATCGCAGCCCTGAATGCGCATTTCGAACCTATGGCAAACAGAGAAGGATTTGTCTTCAGGCCGGCACGCCAAGAACCTGAAGAGTCACTCCACATTTCACAGTCACCTCAAAGAACTAGAAAGCATGTGCAGTTTCCATGATGAACAGGCCGAATCATCCAAGGTTGTTCATCCATCAAATTCAGAGACACTATACTACAAGAATCAGGAAAGGCACTCCAAGACATTCTGACGTTCTGTAGATACAAAGAACTTTCAAAGGCGAGAGTGTTCCACATGGAGGCAGCACTCCAAAGAGCCATTAAAAAAAGAAAGAACCTGTTAATGTTATCCATCCAAGCTAGGTCCAAAATGCCACAAAAAGGCATGCTGAAGTAAGGCGATCCTGTGAGTACTGCAGAAGACTGTCCCACAGACCAAATGAATGGCTAACAAAAGGCAGAAAATATACATCCTGGGGAAAATACAATCACTTCGCTAAAGTATGCAGATCAGCAAGGAGAAAGCCACCCGTAAATGAAACAGTTACAACAGTGGTAAAAGGCATCAGCAAGCCAGAAGACATGTATGAGGACATGGTAGAGTACACAGTCCACATTGTTTTTGCAGTAGGACCAACCAACTCAGCACGGCTCCTGCTTGCCCAATGCCAGATACAGGTGGGAACCCACAGGGTCATAGTGATGATGGAGGTGGGGCCTCGATAGACCTTATGTCCGCCTACACCAATCATGCCTTAGCAAAGCCCATGCAACCCCAAAAAGTATGGGTGAGAGTGTGTGCATATGGACAGTCTCAATGCATGCAGATTCTCGGGAGCTTCAATTCATCACTCTCCCACAGCTATGCAAGCACAGAAACCACCATTTACATGGCAGACAGAGGTTACAGTATGCTGGTCACTGGCCACACTGCAGAATCGCTAAATCTGATTTCTTATGCGTTTGGGATACAAGTCGAAGAGCTGTCCAACATCCTAGCTAAATTTGATGACTTGATTCAAGGGATAGGGTGCCTAAAAGGCAAGGAGATCAAGTTATACCATGATAGTTCCATTCAAATATTGGTCTTGTGCCACAGGCACATCGCATTCCACCTCAGGCAGAAATTAGAAGAGGAGCTTGAAAAGCTCGAAAGAGCAGGAATCATTGAAAAAGTAAGCGGACTAACCCCATGGTGTCCCCAATTATAGTTGCTAACAAACAGAAACATTCTGAAGCAGTTCACATTTGTGTGGACATGAGATTCCCAAATGTGTTGATCAAGCAAGAACATCATCTAACTCCAACAGTCAACAACATTCTAGGAAAACTCAATGGTATGAAGTGGTTCTCAAAAGTTGACCTGCGCTCAGGATGCCATCAGTTACCACTCCACCCTGACTCCAGATACATAACCACATTTTCAGCCCATGTTGGTTTGAGAAGATATCGTTGCCTCAAGTTTGGAATATCCAGTACAGCTGAAATTTTCCAAAATACCATCCATGAGTCATTAATGTACGTGTTATCTTCACCAAATCTGTGAAGGAGCACCACAAATATCTGCGAGCAGTCCTTCAAAAGATATGGGAATCAGGGCTGACCATCCACCGAGAAAAATGTGAGTTCCTAAAATAGCAGATCAGTGTGCGATGTCCAAGAAGGCCCTGCACCCACCAGCATATCAGAAGTCCGAAGCTTCATGGGCATGGTAAAGTGTTGCGGGTGGTTCATACCCGACATCACCAGTCCAACTCAAGCACTCAAGTAACTCACAAAAGCCAACATCCCGTGGACATGGGGAACAGCTCAGAGGAAGCATTCTAGAGAACCAAACAAGCCCGTTCAACAAGTACCCAGTCTCATACTTTGACCAGCAGTAGCCGACAACTTTTGCAATTGATGCAAACCCCAAAGGTTGGGAGCAGTCCTTACACAACTATAGCTGAGAGGAGACTGGGCTCCGGTGGCATACGCTAGCAGATCACTCACAGAAACAGAATAGAAGTATTCACAAATTGAGAAAGAGGCCATCACTATAAATTGGCCCTGTAGACACTGTCACTTTTACATCCATAGACACCTGTTTGTAGTCATAACCACCCACAAGCCGTAATACACCTCTTTACAAGGCTAGGCATCCAAGCCATAGCCCCACATTGAAAAGTAGGTGCTGTAGCTATAAGATTATGACTGCACAGTGGAATACCGGCTAGGTGCAAACAACCCTTTGGACTACCTCTCACTTCATCCTTGAGATGGCAACTCCAAAAAAGGCAGAAGAAGCTGAGAAGATAGAAGAATATGTCTGTTACATTGTTTAAATGTGCAGGCCACTCCCATTGTCATCAAAGCTATCCTGTCTGCCACCCAAGCTGACAAAAGCCTCTAGTTGGTCATCACCACCATCCAATCAGGCAATGGCACACAGTAAAAGCACACCTGTCACAAAGGACCCCAAAGGAGAGAAGGACTCTTGAGTCACTAATCAACGTTCGCCACAAACTCACCACTGATTTAGAAGGATGTGTAAGAAGAGGACATCACCTGGTTATACCCCACATCTTAACATATCAAGCTGTACAACTTGCCCACTATGGCTATCAATGATAGACAAAACCAAGAGCAGACACTGAACCAAAGTTTTGTTTCCTTACATAGATGAAATGGTTGAAACCGCAGTAAAGTCATGCCGTTAGTGTCAAGTGTCAGGATCCTCGAATACACCAGCCCCAGTACTCACAGAACCAGGTCCCCAGCAGCCCTAGGGACATGTCAGCCTTGACTTTGGTCACTTTCCAGATGGATCATATACACTTGTCATTACAATAAATATCCCAAAGTTGAACTAGTAGAACCCCAAATGGCTTTTGATGTCATCACAAAGATGGAGAAGATGATGGCCAGGCATGGTTGGATAAAAGATTAAAAACAGACAAAGGGCCGCCTTTCCAAAGCTAAGAATTTTCAGATAGCCTCGGATCTTGGGGCATCAAACACCAAAAGATAGTTGCATGTTGGCCATAACTAACGGAGAAGTAAAACGCTTCATGCTTACCATGCAGGAGGGTTTGGTTTATTCCAGTGCTCTGCATGCTCAGTGAATAAAAGTGCATGGGTGGGGCTGTTCTGGCAGTCGCGCGCCTGCAAGAAACCACATCACCCTGTCTGTGTTGTTTTTCACACCCCGAGTGTTTGGCCCACCACTCTAAAGGCCCGACACCACATAAAGGTCTGATGTTAGCCAAAACCGTTTCATTTTACTAAAATTATACATATAACATATTTACTTATAGGGGCTTTCAGACAGACCTCTTCATCCACTCACTTGTTCTTATTTTATTCCCCCGACTACTACAGCATACTGCACGGGGCAGTGGATTTGCCCACTTCAACCATTGGCTAACTTTACTTTGTCAGCACTCTGCTCAAGCACATCACCCTCAAAGTGGTTCCCTTCAGGGCCTGGGAATACTATGGTAGCTATGCTTGTTTTTGGCACACACAATATATTTTTTATTTTAACCATTTAATTTGAATTGTGTAGGTATCATCTCCACGTGCAAAACAAGCATTGGCAAAGTTAAAAAGGTGGCAGCAAACAATAGAAATTGGCTTTGTCAGTCTTTGCTTTCTGTTCCTGCAGCTATCAGAAAGACAGTGGTGGCAGGGTCCATGGACAGGTTGGGCCGGCAAATGTATTTATAGAGCATGTACGGACTGAACATCGTACTAACCTTTTTCCTTCTTAGCTCTGGCATCCATCTTCAAGCCTTCCAGACTGAGCCTGAGTGAACGTCTTTTAGCATCTTTTCTTTCTTTGAAGATTTATTTTTTTCTATGACAATCCCTCATTAACCCTATCTTTGCCTGCCAGGTAGCCAAGTCCCCGCCACCTCAGAGAAGGGCTAAATCTTCGGTACAAAGGCATCACAGTAGGGAGTTCCTCATTTAGAACTCTGATTCGATACCATGGCTACATTTTCTATGATGTAATCATCACCTCTAGATTAACTGAACCAGCAAGATAAAGCAAATACAAAAAGGCTTTCAAAAAGAGAATAAAATATACCATTTGAAATGACTGAATCACTGGGTACCGTAAATCAAAATTCTCCTGACATTCTTGATTTGTCCTTCTTCTTTGCAACTTTCGTAGGCTAAAAGAACTGTTATACTTTCATTATGTGAAATTATTGTGATCAGAGGTATAGTGAGAACTGAGTGCAGATTGTCTGAAGTTTCTGAACTTGACCCATGGATGTTTCATGGTGTTTTCTACGTGTTCTTTAATTCTCTTGTTTGCTGGAAAATATTTGAGTATGACCATTTCTCAATGTCTACTATATATCCATGAACGTTGCACAGCCATTTGGGTCTTTTTTTGAAAATAGACCTTTCTGATAGCCAACGTTGAGCAGGAATCTTTGTGCGTCTAAATAGGTGGCTTTAAAAGGGATCCTACATGTAAGTGTAGCCTTTTATTTATCACCTTTGAAATTCATCATTTAGACTAAATAACCCCAACAAATAACAGACCACATTGTGCCACTGACACCATTGTGATACCACAACCGGATTAACCAGAACACATCATCATTTTCTCCAGCATACATTTGTCCATTTCCGTTGTCAAGCCTCTTGTTTTTAATAACATTCTCACTGTCGTTTTTAAGGGCTAAATAATAATTTAGACAATATGGAACAAAGTGCAGACCTATATTTCACACACAGTTATAGAGTGGGTGGGGCGAGCACATGCATTTACTTTATCCTTTGAGTAAAGCTGCTCCTGTACATCTCATCTTTTGAAGACTCAACTGATTCTGCAGTGTTACCTAGGAACCTGCTCATTTCTCAACAACATCCCAAATCATCATCCAATTTAGGATTTTTACAGACTATTGCGATTTGGAGTTCCTCAGTCAGCAACTGCTCCCTTATACCTCTGCACCAGAGGCCGAACGCTGGACCCTCCTACGGCATCCAATCCACAGCTATATGTCTTTTAGTTAACAGGAATCCCAGCAGGCGTAACACAGGCCACTGCAACCCTTGCGATACAGGGGACCCCAGCCCTTCATGGGGACCCCACCCCTTCAAGGAGGGGGCATTCAGCCTAAGGTCAATGAATATCTGTGAGATATAGGGGAAAAGGGGCCTCGCATCACATGCTGCAGGACAGCCCCTATCATTTTCCATTATGCCACTGTCTCCCAGTGCAGTCATTCCACAGTATAGGTGCATTCCTAACAGGAATGATTTTATGTTTAGTTTTATCAAGTTTCCAGCAGCTTAGTAAAGTGTATGGCCACTCATCTCCAGAATGTTATGTACAGCACCACGTGCCCATATCATGTGTATCCAATTTGCTTCCTCAGACTGTCATCTCGGTCTGTCCTCCGATGTTTCGAGGTTTATTTTATGCAAGGAGTAAGATTAAAATATATTAAGGTATTCAAAATGTGTGAGTCAGAATCGAGCATTGCTTGATGTGGTTGTCTGTATACAGCAACACCCACCCCATTCTTTGTCTGGAATCTGTACTCCGCATTCTCCATCCTATTTAGATCTAGATTTCAGTTCTTGTCTAAAGAAGCCTCCACATTGTGCCCTGTGACCCATGCTCACCCACCTTCCAATTCAGGGGTAGGAATTCCACAAGAGTTTCAAAATCCAGAGGCCAACCCAGGAATCAAGAGTCCCTTCAATAATCTAGGGTAAAGCAGGATATCTCTTTTTCGGCTCCAATCTATATAAGGACACTGTCCATGTATCATTTCAAGACCTCCGAGATAAATTCAAGAAACCCACCTGTCACTTTCTGATTCTTATTATGCATAATGAATATGGTTATTAGTCAAATGGGAGACCGTGATAGGGAGCCTCCGTGTTCCCTGGTGCTGCCTGCATACTCTGCTTACGACTGAGTGCAATGAGCGTGCTCTCAGGACCATTTACCTGGCACTACAGGGCACAATACCTAAAAGGGGCACACAAGCTCGAGTGAGGTGGGACACAGTGCTGGCTGCCCCACTAACAGACACCCAGTGGACACAGGCAATGCAACAGATAAAATGGGTCTCTCGAAACGCATGTTTGCGATACACGCAATTCAACTATATACATCAAACACATCAGTCTCCACATAGAATAGCGCCAAGTTTCCAATGGAGAACTCAACATTTCCCCGATGTGCATCCCCTGGGGTGAATTTTTACCACATGGTATGGGAATACCCCACTCTTCAGCATACTCGGGACATAATAGTGAGAACTATTAGTGAACTCACGGAACATGGCTTAGCACATGCACTGGAGTCCTGCATCCTGGGGATCCGAGCACGTAATCCAGAGGTAATACAAACACATAGATTTATCAGTTTAGCTTTAATTATATTTAAACGCCAAATAGCTATGCAGTGGAAAACCTTCACTGCTACGGAGGTGACAGAATAGTTAAAATCACTTCTGGTTTGGACGCGAGCCGAGGCTGTCTATTACTTCAATATGAAATTGAAGGGGATACCAATACAGGGAGGGAAAAACTGGGGTGCCTTTGTTGAGAAACTAGAAGCTAAAAACAACGAGATTAGACTAAAAGGATTAACAGTTTTGCACAGTAAAACCCATTGGAATACAAAATCGGTTGCAACCATGGTATGGGGCATATTATGAACTAGAGCCAAGTGACTAAACCAGCTACTGGTATCCAGGAATGGTTAATGAGGATAAAGACTGATGCTTTGCCAGTAGACAAAATGTCAACATTTTGTCAAGCTAATGTCTGAGATGTTGGTTTAGTGTATGCAACATAGAAAATTACGGTTTTGTTCACCTTTTTCCTCTCTTTCTATTTTGTTTCTTTTAATGTCCTTGCTTTCTAATGTGTGTATACATGATACATGCATCAAATATCATCTAGACTCATTTAACTAGTTGATAGTACCTTCAACTTATTTATAAAATGTAATCATGTGTAGCTACTGTATTGAAAGTAAGGATGGTTACTATCTGAAAAATTAATAAAACAAATATGAAAAAAGTTCTAGAATCACAAATAGCATGTAGGCAACAATGCAGAGAAAAATTAAAGAAGCAACATACAGATGGTATGGGGACTTAAATATCTAGACTACACACCTATTTAGCCAAAACTCATAACAACGCAGACAAAGAAAGCAAATTGTTAGCACAGCTGATTAACCCGCATCAATCTCACACGACGATCACGTTGGTTAAATACAATAATCAACAAGTCCTATTTACACAGGGGAAACTCAACAACTCTTTTTTTCCAGGGCTATAGAATACCAGATATTACTACAAAGGATGCTTCTGATGTGCAGATAGACACATTTTTGGAGCAAACAGTGCTGCTAAGGTTTTCACCAGAACAATTTGAAGTGATGGAATCTGCAATCACTAAACCAGAGATTAGGGGTGCTCTACATGATTTGCCCTCCGGGGAAACCCCAGGGTCTGATGGAATCCCTGCAGAATTCTACAGTGTTAGCTTCAGGTTAGCTGCAAGGTATGCAACAGCATTTGAAGAAGGGTCAGTTCCCCCACTTTTAGAGATGTCATTATTACCTAACCTGGCTCGAGACCCAGCTGATATAGCTGCATGTAGATGATATTCTACATTAAATTCAGATTATAAAATCCTCCGTAAAATGTTGGCTAATAAATTGCTTCCTGATCTACAAAACCCAGCACATATCGACTGAAAAGGATTTATCCTGGAATGAAATACTTCAATGAACATCAGGAGGCTGCTAATGATACAGAAAATGTCTCACACCAACAGGCACACTGTTTGCAGAGCATTAGATCTAGAGAAAGAATTAGATTCTTGTAACTATAGGTATATGCTGAGGTTTGGCGGTTATGACAGACAATGGGTTTAGGTGTTTTACACTGAGCCAGCAGCCAGAGTGAAAAGAGGACGAAATATACCAACCTTAGTGAGCATTATTAGGGGCAGACGAAAGGAAGGATGCCATCACCTCACTTGTTCGCACTAGCAATTGAGTCATTAGTGGTTCAGTTGCAGTTTATATGGGATGAACTCTCAGCTCCAGTGAATAGCTATAGTCATTTAGTTTAGCTATACATGGATGACATATTGATACCTACCAAAGTCATGACCGCTGACTTACCTGTATGAACGCTGAATTTTTACTAATGAATATTCATTTATTTTGGATTATGAATCTGCATAGAATTTGACTTAACATAGAAAAATAATGTGCAACTTGGAAAATGTGCCCACTTGAGTGACCATCATTAATCACAGAAGTGTCTTTATTAGAGATTAATTAATATTAATTGAAGTATTTACTCTAATAAAATGCAGTAGTAGGATGTATTAATGAATTTGCACTATGCACTTGCTTTAATTAATTGTAGGCCTTAAGTTAGTGAGGTTTGGGCCTAGTTTGCACAGCCTTATGTTAAACTGTACCGTTCCAATAAATCGTGGGAAATGAATGACTAGCTAAATTAATTCATGTATTGTTTTTCCACTGTGTTGACCAAACGTTAGCAGATGTCTAACTTTTCTCAGGAGAGCTGCTTGCTAGAGGATCGGGTCGTAGTTATTGAAACACTGAATAGCTGATGCGTGAGACAGCGATGTTCCCAGGAGCTAACAATGGATGAACTGACTGGAGTACGGATGGATACTAAAATGTCACCTGACGAGCCTGACAGTGGGAACAGAAGAAGAGGAGCTAATCATCGACATCTGAAAGACAGTTTAGCTATATCTTAGATTTGAACTTTTATTTCTATTGGACTAATTGCAAACGTATGATTCTTTGACCAATGGCAATGTGGCAAGTTCTTTAGACGATTTTAACTTAACCCGACTGCACAGAGAGAAGATACTCATTCCTATTGTACCTCCATAGAGGTATGCTCATTGCTATTCCGATTCTTCCTGAGAGGATTCTACCTAACTTAATTGTTGAGACTTCTGGTACTGCATGGCGATCCCTTAGACATTGCTTTCTGATGGTTTGGAGAACTTAGAGTAGCCATTTCCGAACCATTCCTTCATGGCCGTTGCTGATGCCGACCGAACAGATGTCCAACTGACGAAGAGAATCGCAGCTTGCTGATCCATATGAGGAGAGGTATAACAAATGCTAATGTTCTTGTAGCAAATTCTGTCTTTTGTTTCTAGGTACCAACCGCTGTTTTGACAGAGCCATAGCTAGATGTTTTTCCAAATTTATGTTGGCTAAAATTGTTTTGGATGAAGCCTAAACATAATATTCTAATCCGAAGGTTAGTAAGGGAGACCCTGACAAGTTAACAATTGTTATTAACTAATTACTTGATGTTGCTCAGTTGCTGAACCTATGCTGTTTCCATTGTGCAGTTACTCCTATTGCTAATTTGTACTGTGACTCTAGTAGGTTTAGTGATCAATGCATTAATTAAATTCTGATTCTTTAGAAGGTTTGGTCAACCAGTGTGGTTCTTATATGTGTACCAGATGGTTTTGAGACTAATTTGCGTGATATTAGCATTGTTAATCTAGGGTAATAAACTTTCTAACTTTTACTAAAAGGTCAGGTCATTCATGACCAAATGGGTCACAGTGCATAAAGAGTATGACTCCAAAGGTATTCACTGCTGTTTACTGATGATTTGTGTTGTTTTGGGATTTATGGTGGGAATTCTCTAAGCGCAGTCCAAAGGTCCATCGAACTTCTAACTCGTCCCCTTATAAATTAAAGATAAGAAACCAAATAAGGTTAGACGCTCTAACAGAAATGTTAGCAGAGTAGGATGGTTTGTCTCCTTAAGAGCTCACCATAAGGCTTGGTACATGGTTTGTCCCCTTAAGAGCTCACCATAAGGCCCGGTACATGGTTTGTCTCCTTGTGAGCTCATCATGTGGCCTGGTACATGCTTTTTCTCCTTACGAGCTCACCATAAGGCCAGGTACATGGTTTTTTGCCTTAAGAGCCAGTCACACCAGAGACGGTTAGTCTCCTAAAGAATCCATTGTGTGGTCCTTTCTGCTTTAGAAATGATGACAGAGTAGTATGGTTAGTCTCCTAAAGAGATCAAAATAAAATCGTTCATAGATTTCGCGAGAGCAATTGGTAAAGGTTAAGATTTTCATATTCGATGATGCAAATTGGAAAGAAAATGTTGCCCTAAGAACATACAGTAACTTTATCAAAACCTTGGAGCTTGCCAATTCTTTTTTGAGGATGTTCTCGGCGTTATAGTGATAGTGTGAATGGATTAGGTGTTGCGCTTGCACAGCTTAAGCAAATCGCAGGTGAATTGTGATGTGTGTGAGGATATATGGAGTCTGCGTACTCCAAAGGAAGTTGTTGAAGGAGTTTGCGTACTCTGAAGTATGACAGTAGGGAAGTCGTCGAACTTCACATGTGTGTGCCACTTTGTGCTAAAAAATTGTCCACTTGTTTGTTAGTATACGGACCCTGCGTGGTTTAAGACTCCGGAGTGTTGAAAAGTGTATGAGACACTTGGTTTTTGTTGTAATTTGTCTGGTGTAATCAATCAGGCATGGTTGCCAACTCAAAATTGTGTGTTAAAGTGAATTAAATGTTTTTCGACTGAGATTTGGCGAGTCCTATGTGCACCAGGACAGACCAAATGACCAGTTGAGAGTGAAATTTGCGGGTCATATTTCGCTTTATGAATCAGGGAAAGTGAGAAAGAAAGAGTAGCGGTTAGAGTGAAAAAAGGCCGTCGGTGAAAAATCAGTAAGGTTTCTGAAGCAATTGTGTTACCTACCTGTAGTAAACAGACAAATTGGGTTTGGGTTTTACTTATTGCTAGCAATATTTTGCATTAGTTTTGCGTGAAGTGAGTTGAGGAGGGCAAACCGAAAGACTTTGTCACCCCTTGTACGTGTGAGTGTGACGTCATTGGAGCCGCGTTGGGATAGGTTAGTTAATGAGAAGAGTTCCGCACGGATTGGTGGACAACTATGACGTGCAATTGGTTGAAAAAGCTGGCGAAAAGGATTTTGGGAATGAAAATCCATTCCTGATTTGATTGAAAGTAGCATAAATACCAGAAATTAATTTTTTTAAAGCTTTAAAGAGTGCCCTAAGGGGAGATACGTTTATTCAGTAGAGAATAGGGGAAGTTACATGACTAGAAGGTACACCCGCATATATTGTATTCGAAGAACAGGGTGCTGCACCATGTCTTTGGTTGAAACAGTGGTGCAAAGAGATGAAGAAAGATGGGAGTTTAGCATTTCCTGCCCATGAAACATTTAATCTGAGGATTTTAGATAATTTGATGAGGGTGATCTATGATTTGAAACCTCCTCCAAGACCAGCACAGTTCGAAGCATTAGCAATTTGGGAACTAGTGGCTAGACAGCAACTGCTGAAATTTGAGAGAAGAATGAAAAAGGCTGAAAAGACACTAGCAGAGGCTAGATGAAATAGTGATCAAAAATTTTGGAGAACAGAGACTTTACAGAAAATTAAGTTGTTTCCTGCAATCACCCAGGAGAATAGGAACAAGACTAGAAAGAGCACCAGAAAGAGAGATTTGTATCCTTCTGATGACAAGGAGCAGAGATCGACAGGGTCTAGAATCAGAGGATGACAAGATCATTTTACAGTTACTGAGAAATCGTCCCTTGCCATATGCAGTACATGAGGGAAGCTTAAGCACCAGTATAGATCATACAGCCCCCATACCAGTTGAACCGACCCATAGCCAGATTAGCCATAGTGGACCCACTACTTCATTAATCCAAAAGCCTATGCCGCAGATGGATATTCCCAGAATTTACCCTGATGTACCTATTGTAGATACTGCAACAAACCTAGTAGTGCCGACAGGACAAACTTTTACCAGAAGCCGACATTGGTCTAGATAGAGTCTACCCTGAACTTGATGTCCCCAATACAGACACAAATGATCCTGAGATACACTCACATAGCAGGATCACAGACAGAAATTTCTGCGTTGACTAGTCAGTATACAGGAATAATGTACCTGAGCGACCCAAATGTCAGACTAAGTCCAGATGTAGTGTCAGTACCAGTTACCATAGGTCCAGTCATACCATTGTTTGCCCAGGGAAATAACAGAAACAGTGAGCAGAAAATCCTGAACCCAAGCATAGGGAGGAAGATGCAAGAATGACAACCCCCATGAGACCAACATTTAATGGAACAGGTCCGTTAATTGATTTAAATCCTTTCAGGACTCCTCCAAACAATGAGGTGGGATCATACATCGGTCCTAATCCAAGCATGGTGACACCAGAAACCCAAACCAAACTCTACAGCAAGTGCCAGGAGTAAGACATAACAACGTTTCATTTCAGGGTTTGACAGCTCAGTAGTTAACCGAGTGGTTAGAAAAACTGAGTAGCACTCAAGGAGATTCCAGTGATGGACGTGCCCTGAATTTGAACAGGTTTAGATTATAGGCAGAAGACCTAATTGAGGGAGCAATGAGATTAGACAGGATTGACACATTCAGAGAAGACGAGTTGCGTTACTTGTGCAAGCTGATTACTAACAAAGTGGGAATAGCACATCAGAAACTAGCGGACCTAGCAGAAAAATATGATATAGAGATTGAGAAAACAAAGCACTTGAGAAGGAGTTGCAGGTTAGATGTTGACTCAAAAGATCTTGAAAACATGAGAGTTCTGGGAATGAAAATTCACCTTATGGAATTGATTCAGAGCTTTCAAACCTGGGAAGCCTTAGACAAGTGGGGAGGCAGATAGGTGAAAAAAGAGAAAAGAAGAGCAAATGTGCAGCAGGTTGAGGACCCAGTAATACTTCTACCAATGAGAGAGATTCCAGGAGGGAATTTTGTCCATGTCCCCTGGAGCTGAAGTGACATTCTGTCATTTACAAATGATTACCCCAGATTGAAAGAGAAGCTGGTAGAATGGTACCAGACAACAGATTGGTTTGTAAAGTTCGTAAAATGCTTATAGGAAGACCTGAACACCTTGTTAGATATAGAAGTCCCAGTAGAGTTATGGGTCGAGTGCAAAAGGAGCATCTCAGTCTCAGAGAGATCCAGTAACAGGTTCACCATCCCCTGACATAATGAAATATTACTATAAAGTGATCAAATTTTTGAAAACGAGAATTTTGCATAAGAACATTGACTGGCAGAGAATAGACAGGACAGCTCAGGGATACAATTCAGCCGAAAGACATGATTCATTTTGTGTTCAGATTTGTTGAAGGATTGCGACCCGAGATTAGTCAAATGATTAAGAGTCATTTGATTTGCTGGCAAGGGAAGCCGATTGATGAAGTATTGCAATATGCAAAATACTGTAGTGACGAGATTGAGCTGAATCATAGAAAGTTGACAGAGAAGACAATGGTGATGCAGATTAAAACGGCACAAACAGGAATGCAGAGAAGTTTTCCACAGCAGCAGGGAAATGTATAGTTTCAGAATCAAGCAAGAGGTAGAGGTCGTGGAGGAATATGTGACAGAACAACTAGGTCCGAAACAACTATAGCCTAAACCACTACTGCTAAACAACTAATAAGTCTCTACAACTAAGTACTGAACAACTACTGTCTGAACAACTATTGTGTCTGAATAACAATTGCCTGAACAACTAATATATATATATATATTCTAAACAACTAATAAACCATAAAAACCAAAAGGAAAACCTTACCTTAAAATTAGTTGTTCAGGCAATTGTTATTCAGGCACAATTGTTGTTTAGACAGTAGTTGTTCAGTACTTAGTTGTAGAGACTTTTTAGTTGTTTAGCTGTAGTGGTTCAGGCAAGTAGTGGTTTAGACCTAGTTGTTCAGGATGTTTCCCGTCGTGGAGTAATAGGAAGTGTGAACCGTGGTCCTGATTTGAGGACTGTAGTAGCTCAGGGTGATGTAGAAGGAATGAAGAGATTGTTGCCATGTCATGCTTGCAGTGGCCTCAGACATTGGAAACGGGAGTGTCCGATGGTAAGTCAGGAAAGTACTGTTCAGCAAATGAGCAATATCAATTCTTTTCAAAACATGAGGGCAGAGAATGAGAGGTCACAATCCAAATTTTCAAAGCCACGTAAATAAGATGCAAGGTTTTCAACCCATGCAATAGGTGCAATTACCACATTTGCAGATGCCCCAGTCGCAGCAAATGAAACTGAAAGTTCAAATGGTACCTAAACAGCAAATTGAAATACCTCAAGCCCCAATGGAGCAGCAGTGGGTGATGCTTTCTCAACAGGTCACAGGTCAGAGATTCCATCAGAGTAACAATACAATACACCAATTCCTGTTACACAGTGAGGATGGAATAAATGAAGACCGGGTGAGCGACAGTTCGGATAAGGAAGAATGTGTGTGAGCAGTTTCACTAGCAGTAGATCAGAAAGGTCCACACGTGAAAGGGAAAGTAATGGGTCACAAAGTCTCATTTCTAGTTGACACAGGAGCTACACGCTGTACAGTGAGAACTGCAGAAGTTCCAGACCTGCTCCTTTCAGGGAAAACAGGACAGATTGTAGGAGTTGAAAATCAGCATCTGACTAACCCAATTACAGAAGCAGTTCAGGTTAAAATTGGCAGTTTTAAAGGATTACAGAAATTCGTAGTTTGTGACTCAAGTCTAGTATCCTTACTGGAAAGGGACTTGTTGTGCAAAACGAGATGTTCAATTACTTGCTCAAATGATGGAATTGCCTGCCGTCCAGACAAATAGTGATGATGAAAATGACTTGCCCACAGAAACCAATTGTGACACAGTGAATGAGGAGTACCCTTTGATTAGCTTCTTTCCAGTTTTCGCAGTGAGAGATCTTCCTTCTGACTTACAGGGAACAGTCAAGATGAAAGTGTGGGATTTTACAGGAAGGCACATTGGTCTAATAAAAGGATTTGAGCCAGTTAAGGTCCCAGTCCAGCCAAATGCAATTTTCCCCAAGATTCCTCAATGCCACATGACACAAGAAACAGTTGAAGGAATTGCACCCATAATTGCAGAATTTGTAAACCAAGGTGTCTTAAAAGCAGTATTGAGCAGTCCATGTAACTCACCGATAATGGGATTGCGAAAGCCATGTGGGAAATTCAGAATTGTTCAGGATTTGAGGAAAGTAAATGGCATTGCGATTAAGTGTTGTCTCGTGGTGCCAAATCCAGCAGTGATTTTGTTTCAGATCCCATACAATGCTGAAAGGTTCACCGTAGTGGACCTGTCACAAGCATTCTTTTCTGTACCTCTTCTGTTTCAAGTTTACTGTTGGTGCAGAATTCTTCAAGGGTTTTCAGAGTCACCTTCCATTTTCAATCAGATCTTGAAAAAGAACCTGGAGTCATTGGAAATGCCTTACCAATCAATGCTGGTACAGTATATTGATGACGTATTAGTCACTTCCAAGACAAAAGAGGCATGCAAGTATGATACTATTGCCTTGCTGAACCATTTATGGAAGAATGGACATAGAGGCCCATATTTATACTTTTTTTGCGCCGCTTTTTGACGAAAAAAACGACGCAAGTTACGAAATACAATTGTATTTTGTAAGTTTGTGCCGTTTTTGCGTCAAAAAGCGGTGCAAATGCGGCGCTAAAAAAGTATAAATATGGGCTAAAGTGTCTCCAGATAAACTGCTGTACTGTCAGAAAGAAGTGAAATATTTGGGTCACCTAATCGAGACGGGAATTAGGAAAATATTCAGAGAAAGGGTCACAGCCATATTGCAGATGAATCCACCAGCAACATAGAGAGATGTCAGGGTGTTTTTGGGAATGCTGAGCTATTATCGTCAATGGATTCCCAACTTTTCAGTCACTTCAAACCCCCTGCAGAAGCTGACTCACAAAGAAATTACTGATCCCCTACTGTTAGACGAAGCCTGCATGAAAGCTTTTACTGAGCTGAGAGAAAGTATGTGCAAAGCCCAGGCTTTGGGAATGCCTGATTACACAAAACCCTTTATGTTGTTCTGTCATGAGCTTGATGCATTTTCTCTGTCTGTCTTTACTCAAGTCCATGATGGCGTAAACTAACCAGTAGCATATTTTTCAGCTACTTTGGACCCAGTTGCAGCAGCTTTACCAGGCTGTCTGTGGTCCATTGCAGTGGCTGGACTGGACTGAGCCTCACTCAGAGTGAGAGCATTGTGATGGGACATCCTTTAACTGTCATGGTCTTTTACTCCAAGAACCAAGACTCAGCACCCCACCAGTGCCAGGCTGACGTGTTATAAGACGGTCATCCTGGGGTCCCCTAATGTATCCATCAAAGGGTGTACAGTGCTTAACCCAGCAACTTTGCTTCCAAAAGAGAATGTTGAAATTGACAAATTGGATGAGGAAGAACATGACTGTCTGGAAGTAACTGAATTGTGCACAAAACTAAGACCGGATATCAGAGATACTAAATTGGAGGAAAATTACCAAATTATTTTTGTTGATGGTTCCTGTTTAAGAGACAACACGGGAACCTTGAGAGCAGGATATGCTGTGTGCACAATTTCTGGTATACACGAAGCATCCTGGCTTCGAGGAGTGTATTCTGCTCAAGTAGCGGAACTGGTAGCCTTTAGTAGAGCGTGCCATGTTTCTGCACAGCTTAAAGTTACCATTTATACCAACAGTCGTATGGATTTGGAATAGTCCATGACTTTGGTCAGCTGTAGTCACAGAGAGGTTTCTTGACCTCTTCTGGTTCACTAGTTAGAAACGGTGAAAGAATCCATGAGTTGTTACAAGCCATTCAATTACCTGAAAAGATTGCCATGGTGAAATGCAGTGCACATCTGAAATCACAAGATTTTGTTTCAATGGGAAATGGATATGCGGATCAAGTTGCAAGATTTTGCACATTTAACTGTATATTGTTCAAAGATAAGTGGGAATTGGTACCAGTAAGTGAAATGTGCCCAAATTATGCATTGCATTTTATAGATACCTTGGAAGAGCTGAAAACATTACAGGATAATGTTGACAAAGATGAAAAAAAGGAATTGGGTAAAACTAAAATGTGTTCAGCGTGAAGATGACGTCTGGGTGTCTGGAGAGGGACAAGTGGTTCTACCTCAGAGCCTGTTAACTTAAATGGCTCGATATTATCATGGTCAAGCGCATGTTGGGATGGATGCCATGGTCCATACCTTCAAACAAACGTGGTTTAATCCAAAATTTAGACAGGTTGCCGAAGCAGTTTGCCATTGTTGCATCATCTGCCAACAGATGAACGTGGGCAAAGGGACAGTGGCCAAAATGAGCCACATTGGAAGAGAGGGAGGTCTATTCAGCAGAATGCAGATGGATTTCATTGAGATGCCTGTGTGTGGAGGCTTGAGATATCTGTTTGTGATTGTTTGCATTTTTAGTCATTGGATTGAAGCTAACCCTACATAAAGGAATGACAGCCTAACAGTGCAAAGTTATTGCTTAAGGAACTTATACCAAGTTTTGGGTTTCCAGTCTCATTAGAATCAGATAGAGGAAATCTAATCAACAATGAAGTAATCAAATTGCTGTGTTCAGCTTTAAACATTGAGTGGAAGTTGCATTGTAGTTACCGCCCAGAAGCCTCAGGACTTGTGGAACACATGAATGGTACCTTGAAATTAAGAATGGTGAAAATGTGTGCATCCACGAATCTGAAATGGCCCGATGCACTGCTGTTAGTTGTGATGACTATGAGAAACACACCCGACAGGAAAACAGAACTGTCGCCGCATAAAATCCTCATGGGCAGAGCAATGAGGTTGCCAGCGGTTCCTGCCAATGCTCTTGTGAACATGACACATGATATGGTATTGGACTACTGCAGAGGTCTGGCTGATGTTGTTCGCTCTTTCTCACATCAGGTGGAAGCCACCACACTGCAACCCTTTCCAGACCAAAGCCACACCCCGAGAGTGGGTGATTGGTTTGTGATCAGAAAGCACATGAGGAAGACGTGTCTGGAGCCTCGGTGGAAGGGCCCATACCAAGTAGTATTGATCACTACTACAGCTGTGAAGTGCGCTGAAGTTTTGAACTGCATCCATGCCAGCCATACTCAAAGAGTACCATGTCCATTGGACAATGAAGAGGATTAGTTGAGAGTACCAACAACATCCAGGCCAGCTCCAGAATTGGAGAGGGGAGAAGGAGAG
The DNA here is from genome assembly GCF_031143425.1 of Pleurodeles waltl. Classification (NCBI taxonomy): domain Eukaryota; kingdom Metazoa; phylum Chordata; class Amphibia; order Caudata; family Salamandridae; genus Pleurodeles; species Pleurodeles waltl. The sequence goes on from NC_090440.1 coordinate 1,897,483,600, forward strand.
TCAGAGACTGAATCTGAGCAAACTGAAGCCAGTACAAACACTCCTGTGAGAGACGAAGGAGAAGACCCACAGGAAAGTGACAGCGAACCAACCTCGACTGAGATAGCAGCAGAGTCTAGTCAGAGGAGGGTATTCCCAGAAGCAGATGGTCGTGAAAGCCAAACAGAGCACACAACAAATCTTGAGGGGGGAAAGAGTTGAGGCAGATCAAAGCCAAAGTGGTCTGACTCCTCCTGAACCAGTCACAGGTACGTCAAGAGAAAATCATGCAGAACAAAGAGAAGTTGCAAATCCAGCACTAAAAAGAGCATTGACAAAAGGTCCACTGAAAGGAGATAAGTTGCCAAGGTCACAAGAAAAGAGAAAGGAAGTAGTTACAGTTACAACAATTGAGGAGGAAGTAGACACAACAAGGAAAGATTTGAGTGATGGAGAGCTGAACAGAGATCTGAGATTGAAAAGAAAAAGAAAGAAAAGAAAAGAAAAAGAATTGCAAGTCGAAGGTACGCAGGTCCTGAATGGGTGTATGTAACAACAAGTGAGTGGCAGAAATAATTTTTGTCTTTTTGTTTTGATTGAGACATTCCAGGTCAATATTTTGATAAATGAACTGAACTTTGTGGAAACTGTAAACTGAGAAAAAGAAAAAGAGACTATTGAGAGTAACAGGAAAAGACTTTGATAACTTGACTTGACAAACTGCTAAACTGATTTTGACCAGCTACCTATTTTTGACAAAGATTTGTGGAAGAAAGACTGAAAGCTGTAAATAACTGCTAAAGAAGCTTTTGTTTTTGATTTTTGCTGTATAGTTATATATTTTTCACTTCGACTTTCTGATTCTTTACAGATCATGAGTAACCCTAGCCAACAGTGTAGGAAGAATAGGTGCTGTAAATATGTGGGTATTGGTTTGGCGACTGTAGGTATGATATTGTGTCTGGTGTTGATTGCGAGCGTAGCTTTTCTTGACAAGAGTGTGGCCAACAATACCTCAGCTATAGAGATAACTACTACACTCACAGAAATAGATAGATTTAGGATAGATGAGAAATATGTCCATGTAAATAATGCACAAGGAGAACTTTCGTCTAATGTTTTCTATCCCTTATTGTGTGACTATGTTGATATGATGGATGTGAGAGATTTTTATGTCTGCATGCAAATTCCTTCATCAGTAGAGGAGGGAGTTACTTAACATAGTTTTCCCCTTACTTATGGGATGAGTTGTAGTCTTTTACTAACCAGAGTCTACAACCAGGAGTACACTCAGTACTTCTATTCGAACCACAATGTGGTGTTTTTATTTATCCCTATAATTAAGTACCTGAGTAGACTAGCTAAGGAAAACACTATAGAATTAGTAAGAGGATTCTTTGAACCTACGTTGGCTTTTGGCACCGCTTACGCACACCGCAATAACTTGACATGCTTGCTGACACCTATAAAAAAGAGCTTCTTAGATCGGACAGATGATAGGAGAAAGGATTTAAAGGAGCGATTAGAGAAAGGCTTAGAGAATAGGACATATAGAAATGATCATGCATTTAGTGACATAAAGACACAAGGGAGGTTAGCTTTAGATGCACGACACATAGAAAAGCTTTGTGTATATAGGCCAAAATCTAGAACTGATACTTTGTTTGTGGGAACGAGTGAATGTAGATGTAATGGGTTCTTTATCTCCTGTGGAAGAGATATTGGAATAACTAGATAGGCGCCGGTTTGAGGGGATAAGTGATTTATTTATTCTTAATTAAGATCGAATTTTGTCCTTTCTCTTTTCCCACAGGGTAACTTCCTGTTAAGGTCGTTCAACTCCTTGTTCTCTTTTCAGGGTTCTTGTCCTGGTCCCGCTGGGGTCTGATCGTGACTTGGGAAGAGTTCCGGTCTTATCCCGTATGGATGTCGCCCAGGTTCCCCAAAAGAAAAAGGAGAACGAAAAACAGGTAAGTGTATAGGTAAAGAAGGATCTATATAGGGTTAATAGGGGGTGTGAGGATAGGTACACGTGAGGGTTGTGTTGGGATACTTTTCACTCCAATGGTGAGCGTCGCCTTCCCGTGAACTGTCTAGTTTCTTTCTCCAGTGGTGTTCTCTCTCTCTTCTACTTTCTATTCTCTTCCCTGGGTTTCCCTGTGAGATTAGGGAGGAATAGGGTTAATAAGGGTTCCCTGGCAGGACCTCCCCGCTATCCTCCCCGCATTCCCTCTCTGTTCCCTCGTTCCCCAGAGACACTCGGGTATGAATCCCCAGGCTCGGTACGAACGTACCTGTAAAGGCCACGCCCCTCCAGGGACGTGGCCGGCTGTTCTGCGGTCTCCCGACTTAACTTCGGTGGGGGCGGGAGGCGCCCTGTGGTTTCTCTCCTCCTTTCGCTCTGTTTCTCTCGCGTCGGACTTGGTCCCGTTGGTCCTCGGGTCCTGGGTTCTGGCTTCTCGGCTCTGCGTTTCTCCCGTCTCGCTGCGCGCTCCTGTCTTTTGGCCGTCGTTCTTTTCTCCTCCCGGCAAGACGTCCTCTGCATCTGACGTCATGCCTCCGAGGCTCTCTTGCGTGCCCCGGGGGTATGCTCTTACGGCCCCTAGGGCCGTACTTGGTCTGGCGTCGACGGACGTCCGGCTACACATCCCCTCCCTCAAATGGGGCTGTTCGAGACCCAAAGGGCCCGGGAACCGGAACAGATAGTCAGCCTGACCCATAAGATCACCAGGGAGATGGCAAACCTGGAAGGAGAAAGATTGAAGCTCCATGAACCATCTCAGAATTCTGGCGTTGGTATCTTTATATCTCGAGAGCCAGGTAAGAGGAGCATGGTCCGTATACAATAGGAAAGCCTTTCCTAGGAGGTAATATTGTAAGCTTTCGATCACCCATTTGATGGCGAGACACTCCTGTTCAAGTATGGGATATTTCTGTTCTCGGGGAAAAAGCTTACGACTAATAAAGACTACTGGGTGGCTTACGTCATTCCTATCCTTCTGAAATAGTACGGCCCCCAGACCAACGTCCGAGGCATCCGTTTGCAGGTGGAATGGAAGGTTAAACTCAGGACACTTTAAAACCGGTTGGGTAATAAGACACCTCTGTAAGGTGTGGTAACTATGGGACTGTGCTGGGTTAAGACTTGCAATATTTTTGGGCTGACCTTTCTTCAGTAGATCTGTCAGGGGAGCGGCCAAGGTGGAGTAGTGTGGTATAAATCTCCGATAGTACCCTACTAGGCCTAGAAATGAATGGATCTCTTTTTTTGTAGTGGGTGTTTTTATGCGTAGAATGGCCTCTACTTTACTAATTTGGGGTTTAATGATACCTCTCCCTATATAATATCCAAAGTAGGAGATTTCATTAAACGCTAGTCGGCTTTTGGAGGGATTGGCTGTCAGCCCTGCCTTTTGTAGGACTGTAAGTATCTTGGTTAAATGGGACAAATGGTCATCCCAAGTTTCGCTATAGATAACGATGTCATCCAGATAGGCGGCTGCATATCTGGTATGAGGTCGTAGGATGGTATCTATGAGACGCTGAAAGGTGGCGGGAGCCCCATGTAACCCAAAAGGGAGAACATTAAAATGATATAGGCCTGAGGGAGTAGAGAAGGCCGTTTTTTCTTTATCCTCTTGTGCTAAAGGAATCTGCCAGTACCCTTTGGTCAAATCTAGGGTAGACATGTATTTAGCTTTTCCCAATTTCTCTAGGAGTTCGTCTACCCTTGGGAGGGGATACGTATCGAATTGGGATACGGTATTGACTTGTCTGAAATCAATACAAAAACGTATAGACCCATCCGGCTTTGGCACTAATACCACCGGAAAACACCAGGGGCTGTGGGAAGGTTCTATAATACCCAGGTCTAACATCTTCTCTATTTAATTTTCTACCAGAACCTTCCTAGCTTCGGGGATACGATAGGGCCGTAACCGAACTATCTTACCAGGTTGAGTTATGATTTGATGTTGTATCAACTTGGTTCTACCCGGTATCGGGGAGAACACATGGGTGTGGCCGTTGAGGAGTTGGGTTAACTGTCTGTTCTGTTGCAATGAAATTTCTGTATTTATCTGAGGTATCTCGTTTCCGGTAGGTTGGTCAGTGGGACACCATCCTATTTCCAGTTCCTTAACCGTATTAACTAAACATCCAATGGTCGGGTCTCCCATAGGTTCTTCCCTTTTTTTTAGCAAATTGACATGAAAGATCTGAGACCTTCTGGGGTTGGCCGTGAGTTGGACATTATAGGTAACAGGTGTTACCACTCCTATCACTTTATATGGTCCCTGCCATTTTGCCAACAATTTGTTGTCGGAACTGGGAAGAAGCACTAACACCCTGTCTCCTTCTGTAAAGGTCCGCATTTGAGTATTCCTATCGTAATATCGCTTTTGCTTATCTTGGGTCCTCTCCATATGTTCCCTTACGTTTTCCCATACTGTTTGTAAGCGGGATTTTAAATCACTGGTGTATTCCAAGAGGGACTTTTCCCCATCTTCCTCCTCCTCCCATAATTCTGCTGCCATGTCTAATAGCGTCCTAGGCTGTCGACCGAACAACAATTCAAATGGACTATGCCCCGTAGAAGCTTGTTCATATGTCCTGATGGCGTATAACACTAATGGGAGTTTCCTATCCCAGTCCTTACCTGACTCTGAAATCGATTTCTTTAAGAGAGTTTTCAGGGTGCGGTTATATCTCTCCACCAACCCATCTGTTTGTGGATGATAAACCGCAGTCCTCAATTGTTTGATCCCCAGAAGTTGACATATCTGTGCCATCAAATTGGACATGAACTGAGTACCTTGGTCTGTTAAAATTTCTCGGGGGAAACCTATTCGGGAAAAGAACCCTATCATGGCATTGGCAACACTCTTGGTGTTAATACTGGTGATGGGGATGGCCTCGGGGTATCTGGTGGCATAATCTACCAATACGAGTATATAACGGTAGCCTTTAGAAGAAGGTAGGAGAGGACCTACAATGCCCATTCCTATTCTTGAAAAAGGTATGTCAATAATGGGAAGGGGCTGTAATGGGGCCTTTTTCTTTGGGCCAGGATCGATCAATTGACATTTAGGGCATTGCTGACAGAATTTTCTAATCTGTGAAAAGACCCCGGGCCAGTAGAATTTCCTTAACAGGTACTCTTCCGTTTTCTCCCTCCCATAGTGACCACCCCCCGGCTGACTGTGGGCTAGGTGTAGAACCTGTTGCCTATAAGGTTCGGGAACTAGTAGCTGTTTCTTTTCTTCTCTATTATTGCCAGTGATCCGATATAATAGATTTTTAACTATCGTAAAAGACGGACCCTTGTTGTTGAGGGCTCGGGGTCGGGCATGTTTCCAGGCATTGACCAAACTCGGATCTTCCCTTTGACAACTGCGGAAGGGAGGGAAGACCAGTAAGGGTAGGGACCTGTGTAATTACCCTATTGTAGCTCGAGCTTCCTGACACAGGATTTCCTTGCTTCTCTTTTCTCTCTTCTAGTAGGTTTGTATCGAACAACCAGAGGTTGTATTGGTAGGTTAGAGAAGGGAGCGCTCCTCCACCAGGCACTCATGTCCTCTGTGTTCCTTGTACTATATAGAAGTACCTAAAAGTCTTTGAAATCGATTCCTATGATGGCTTCCTCAACCAGTCGTTCAACCACCCCCATCCTTATGGGGGTCTCTTTTCCTACCCATGAAAGGGTAGCCCAAATTAGGGGATATTCTCTGGTTTCCTAATGTATACAACAAATGGATACAGTAAGTCCCGGAGTGAAGGTATGGCTATCTATTAAATCTGCCCTAATTACGGACTGACTGCACCCTGAGTCGATGAGGGCCACCGTTAATCTCCCATTGATAAAAAGCACCTTCTTGTATTGGGTTTCTTTTCCCCCTGTAAAGAAGACTCTCCCCCTAGTAACTCCTATTTCCATAGGTTCTGGTTTCTCAGATTTCAAGGGACAAACCCGGGCAATATGGCCCCATTCCCCACAACTAAAGCACTGGGGTTGTTGTACATATGGCCTTTCAGTTCCTTGTGGTTTCCCGGGGTCCTCTGCTGTTCTTCGTCCCAGGGACGAGGGTTGTCTGAGGTTCTGTCGGACGGGGTTGGGCGGTGTACGTAGGAGGGGTGTCTTGAACTCGAGGGAGCGGTGAAAGGCTCAGGCTAACTCAATGGTGGTGTTCGTATCAGGGCTCGGGTGTTGTTTGATCCAGTTGCGGGTATTGGTGGGTAGGGCGTCTAAATATTGTTCCAAGAGGACAACTTCAATAATATCTTCCCTGTTAGTTCCAATGGGTCCTAGCCATTTGAGCCCCAAATCTTTAATCCGAAAGTATAGCGCCCTGGGATTCTCAGAGGGTCCCCACTTGGCTTTCCTAAACCGGACCTGGTAATGTTCTGTGTCAAAGCCCACCCGTTCCAGGATACTCTTTTTAATGTCCTGATAGGGTGTCATGCCGCCCGGGTTTACCGCTTGATAAGCTGCTTGGAGAGTCCCTGTTAATAAAGGAGCAATATACTGACCCCATCTATCCTGAGGCCAGGTGGCGGAAGTGGCAACGCGCTCAAAGTTGGTAAAAAAGGCATCCGGATCTTCGCCTTCCTGATACCTCTGTAAGACCGAGCTGGGCACGTTTGGATGTACCCGGGTGGCCGCAATAGTATCCGTGAGGGTTTTTAGTGCATTCTCATGTACCAATTGATTATTGGTCATGATAGTGGCCTGACTTTTGAGGGCGCTCTGGAGTGCCTCCCTCTCCACTTTTGCTTCTTTCTGCTGTTCCTCCCACACGATTTGCAGGTGTCTTTGTCCCTCAGCTAATTGCTGCATCATGTCTGCTATCGTGGGAGTACCCTCCATGGTCTCAGTCTAGTTGGCGCCTATTCCAATATCCCACTTCTGACACCACTGTAATGGGTTCTTTATCTCCTGTGGGAGAGATATTGGAATAACTAGATAGGCGCAGGTTTGAGGGGATAAGTGATTTATTTATTCTTAATTAAGATTTAATTTTGTCCTTTCTCTTTTCCCACAGGGTAACTTCCTGTTAGGGTCGTTCAACTCCTTGTTCTCTTTTCAGGGTTCTTGTCCTGGTCCCGCTGGGGTCTGATTCTGACTTGGGAAGAGGTCCGGTCTTATCTCGTATGGATGTCGCCCAGGTTCCCCAAAAGAAAAAGGAGAACGAAAAACAGGTAAGTGTATAGGTAAAGAAGGATCTATATAGGGTTAATAGGGGGTGTGAGGATAGGTACACATGAGGGTTGTGTTGGGATACTTTTCACTCCAATGGTGAGCGTCGCCTTCCCGTGAACTGTCTAGTTTCTTTCTCCGGTGGTGTTCTCTCTCTCTTCTACTTTCTTTTCTCTTCCCTGGGTTTCCCCGTGAGATTAGGGAGGAATAGGGTTAATAAGGGTTCCCTGGTTTTATAGGGTCTCCCCTTCCTGGCAGGGCCTCCCCGCTATCCTCCCCGTATTCCCTCTCTGTTCCCTCGTTCCCCTGAGCCACTCGGGTATGAATCCCCAGGCTCGGTACGAACGTACCTGTAAAGGCCACGCCCCTCCGGGGACGTGGCCGGCTGTTCCGCGGTCTCCCGACTTCACTTCGGTGGGGGCGGGAGGCGCCCTGTGGTTTCTCTCCTCCTCTCGCTCTGTTTCTCTCGCGTCGGACTTGGTCCCGTTGGTCCTCGGGTCCTGGGTTCTGGGTTCTGGCTTCTCGGCTCCACGTTTCTCCCGTCTCGATGCGCGCTCCTGTCTTTTGGCCGTCGTTCTTTTCTCCTCCCGGCAAGACGTCCTCTGCGTCTGACGTCATGCCTCCGAGGCTCTCTTGCGTGCCCCGGGGGTATGCTCATACGGCCCCTAGGGCCGTACTTGGTCCGGCGTCGACGGACGTCCGGCTACAGTAGACTTGTGTTTTTGTTTCAGAATAAATGGGCATTCATGTTGAATGGACAAGACCCAGCAATTCCAGTAGTTTAATACATCTGTGGACCAAATGCATATTACCGTCTTCCTAGAGGATGGTATGGCACATGTTACCTGGAGATAGTTTTCCCAAAGATTTTTCAGCTAGAAAACTTGAGTGAGATACCTAAGATGACTGAATTACATCATACTAGACGAAAGCGAGAATCATATTCTAGCATAGTTGGAGACATATTTGGAGCGATAATTCCTTCAGCAGTAGTTATTCTGAATTCTTTCAAAATTAAAATATTTGGTTAACATGCTGATAAATGTTTCAGGAGCCATGATCCTATTGTACACAGAAATGGCTGCGGTAAGATCTATGACTCTTCAGAGCCACCTAGCATCCTTTGAGTAAAGAAGGGCAGAGTTGTAAAATGCTGAATTCGAATTCTTGCTCATACTTACTTAACAATAATAAAGAAATTAGGAGCCTTATCAACAACCTGACTAATGATAGTGCTGATTTAAAGGAGCTGAAAGAACCAGGAGTTTGGGAAAATGTAGGCAAAGGATTTGCTTCCATGGGAAATTGGCTTGGCAACCTGGAGAAAGGGATAATAGCAAAAATAATACAAGGGATATTGATTATTGTAATGTGCATAATTGGAGCATGGGGAATATCTAAATTGTATTGTAGTATATGGGAGGATGTAAATGTGATGACATATTTAGTCATCAGAGGAGGGATTGTGAGCACTGAATTTTTACTAATGAATATTCATGTTTTTTTGGATTATGAATCTGCATAGAATTTGACTTAACAGAAAATTAATGTGCGACTTGGAACATGTCCCCACTTGTGTGGCTATCATTAATCACGAAGTGTCTTTATTAGAGGCTTATTAATATTAATTGAAGTATTTACTCTAATAAAATGCAGTAGTAGGGTGCATTAATTAATTTGCATTATGTACTTGCTTTAATTAAGAGTAGGCCTTAAGTTAGCGAGGTTTGGGCCTAGTTTGCAAAGCCTTATGTTAAACTGTACTGTTCTAATAAATCGTGGGAAATGAATGACTGGAGAAATTATTTCATGTATTGTTTTTCCTCTTTGTTGACCAAACGTTAGCAGATGTCTATAACTTTCTCATGAGAACTGCTTGCTAGAAGATCGTGTACTAGTTACTGAAACATCATATAGTTGATGCATGAGACAGCAATGTTCCCAGGAGCTAACAATGGATGCAGTGACTGGAGTACGGATGGATACTAAAATGTTACCTGACGAGCCTGACAGTGGGAACAGAAGAAGAGGAGCCAATCATCGACATGTGAAAGACAGTTTAGCTATATCTTAAATTTGAACTTTTATTTCTATTGGACTAATTTCAAAAGTACAATTCTTTGACCAATGGCAATGTGGGAAGTTCTTTAGACAATTTTAACATAACCTGACTTCACAGAAAGAAGATACTCATTCCCATTGTACCTCTGTAGAGGTATGCTCATTGCTATTTTGAAACCTCCTGAGAGGATTCTACCTAACTTAATTGTTGAGACTTCTGATGCTGCATGCTGAGCCGTTAGACATTGCTTTCTGATGGTTTGGAGAACTTAGGCTACCCATTTCCGAACCATTCCCTTTCTTGGCTGATTGCTGATGCAGACCGAACAGATGTCCAACTGACTAAAAGAATCACAGCTTGCTGATCCATATGAGGAGAGGTATAACCAATGCTAATGTTCTTGTTGCAAATTATGTGTACCAACCGCTGTTTTGACAGAGCCATAGCTAGATGTTTTTCCAGATTTATGTTGCCTAAAACTGTTTTGCATGAAGCCCAAACATGCTATTCTGATCCGAAGGTTCGAAAGGGGGACCCTGACAAGCTAACAGTTGTTATTAACTAATTACTTGGTGTTGCTCAGTTGCTGAACCTATGCTATTTCCATTGTGCAGTTACTCCTATTGCTAATTTGTACTGTGACTCTAGAAGGTTTAGTGATCAATGCATTAATTAAATTCAGATTCTTTAGAAGGTTTGGTCCACCAGTGTTGTTCTTATATGTGTACCAGATGATTTTGAGACTAATTTATGTGATATTAGCATTGTTGATCTAGGGCAATAAACTTTCTAACTTTTACTAAAAGGTCAGGTTATTCATGACCAAATGGGTCATGGTGCGTGAAGATCATTGACTTAAAAGGTATTCACTGCTTTTTACTGATGACTTGTGTTCTATTGGGATTTATGGTGCGAATTTCTCTAAGCCCAGTCAAAAGATTCATTGAACTTCTAACTTGTCCCCTTATAAATTAAAGATAAGAAACCAAAGAAGGTCAGACGTGCTAATACCTGCAATTACCAAATGTTAAACACATTTCTTAAAATATCTGGTCTGAAGATTAATTAATCCAAACCATCCGTATTCTCCCCCTAGTCATTGACCCCGTGGATTGAGCTTCCCTCGGAGTGGCGTAACATGCTATGTGAACTCGAGACTTAATTTATCACTCTATGTCTGACATTCTGGAGAGCAATCTGGAAAAAGCAGTGAGGTCACTGAAAACACAAATTAAATTCTGGACCACATTGCCTCTTTTGGTGATCACCCAGGCAGCAATAACAAAAAATAGTAGTATTGCCCTGACTGCTTAACTGTTTTCCTAACTTGCCCCATATCCTACGTAGGAAAGTTTTCAGCATCTCAGACCAACTGCAGAGGGACCTGATTAAGGTAGCCGGGAGGCACATTGTGGTTCTTGCCATAGTTAAGTTACCTGTAGAACATGGAGGCCTGGGTATACCAGTTCTTGAAAAATATCTAGAGGCCCAACACCAGTGGGCTTCTAGATCTCTGGCTGGTTGCATGCTGATGGAGTCTTGTTTGGATTCAGGGCGGCTCAGTAACAGCCACAGGCATTACATGTGGCAAAAAATATCTGGAGGCCCAACTCCAGTGGGCCTTTAGATCTCTGTCCTGTCGTATGCTGATGAGTCTTGTGTGGATTCGGGTGGCTCAATGACAGCAACAGGTGTTCCATGTGACGAGTCATTCAACAGTAATCACTTGTCAATTCCCCCAGGGCTTAACATATAAAGTAGGCATGGGGTAGATCTCGAGCTCTGTCATGTGTCTTGTAGTGCTGCAGCCATAGCTATGGTCCCCTTTTGTCCTTCTTGTATTTGCAGTGATGTAGGCATCTTCTGCTGACCGATATTTGAATTCATTGTACTCCGTGGCTATTCTGAACGATTGTCAGATGCGTTTTCTGTTTGTGTTCGTTCTAATTTCGTGGTATAGCTCATTAATGCTCTGCCCAGTCCTATACTGATTCTGGCTTGATGAAGAAAAGGGAACACTGATTGGCTGTTATTCTCCGTTTGGCTGGTATTTTAGATTGAGAAGCCTCAGTTTCTTCTTCGCTCTTTTATGCTGGAACGCCACAGTATGATCCAGAAAAATAATCTCCTTCACACTTTCTACTGTGAAGTGTCTGTAGAATGTTATCTCTGTCTCTACAATTAAGTATTTTTGCTACAAAGGACCTGATCAACATACTGCGCTTTTGAATAAGTTACATTCTTGAGTAAGTTTACTACGTCTCAATATACACAAACTACACTTTTGTATTGTAGTAGGTCAACCACTGGTACTGCAACACCCCCTAATACAAATAATGGTGGTAGGGACTTAAAATAAAACCTAATAGGAACTAAATTAAATTCTTTAAAATAGTAAATATATTTAAATTTATAATCCAGTCCTTTAGTGATATATCACCAAAAGGAAAACCGCACACAGCATGTCAGCATCTTTTCAAAAGTTTTATTCGGCTACGCGTTTCAACCCGGAAGGAGGCAAACGAAAACCTGACGCTGTGACTTCCAAACTTGCCCAAGGAATTTTGGGAAGCTGAGTTTGTACGCCCCACGGGAGCGATGCAGGATTTGATTGCGTCTTGAATTCTATGTCAGGAACGGAGGCTCAGATTATGCTTCTCTTTCTATGCTTTATTCACACAGCAGCCAATGAAAAGAGAGTATAACAAAGCAAAACAAATCTCAACATTCAATGAATAACGTCATCACCATAGAGACTGTACACCATATATAAACATGCGAGGATAAGTAACTTCCTCTTTCTTTGCTGCTGCCGCAGCCAGCTATATGCATTTACTTTCTTCGTTATTGACACTGCTTGTATAACTACCGCGCAATCGCACTTGCTGTGGGGCACATTTATTGTGGAGCGGGAGCATTCTACGAGGCGTTCCGCCCCTAGACGATTTTGGTCCCTCAGGACCTGGAGTACCGTCATTTTTTCTTTTTTGCGTGCACGCGATTGTTCCTGCCTACGACCGCCCATTACCTCAGATTTCAAAGGTTTTGTCGCTCACTCAGCAGAACAATTGCGTGCTAGAGGCTCCTCGCCTCTTTCTCTTTTCACTAACAGCGTTTTTTGCAACAACACTGAGCTGAGTACTCCTGGAAATCGAGAATTACATAATAATAAAAGCTCCCTGACGCCCTGGGACCTGTTGTTCGGCCCAGGGTTGGAAAATTAGCATAGGCTCTGCCTAGAGTGCTGCAGGCTGCTCCCTCCACGTTATATAGCTTTATTGGTGCCCTCTAGCCTGCTGGGGTTTTGCACTCCCCCTGACTGTAGTCTTTGACTACCATTGATTTCAGTTCCTCAGACTGACGACTTTAATTATGGCTCATTCATTTGCATATGAGGAGGAAGAATATTTGGGGGAAAAAACCCCATCTTTTGAAGAAAATTTAGTGGGTGCCCTGGACAATAGCGTTCAGCTATCTGTGAATAAGGCTCTAGCTAAAGCCTTGGGACCCCTTACCCAACACTTTGAGAGCTTTGCTCGCCATAAGGGATGGCTCCCTACCATTACACCTGCTAAAGATGCCCAAATGAGCCAGCCCTCTACCTCCAAGGGCAAATCTAAATCTAAAAAATGGGCCCATTCAGAACTTTTTGAAAAGTTAACTGCCTCTATCCAGAATGAACATGGTTATAGCTCCTCCAAGTTACAAGAGGCGCAAGAGACGGATCAGTCATCTGATCATTCCTCTTCTAAGGTCTCTTCGGACTCCGAATCTGATTCTGCTCGGAGCGAACGCCCTGGCCCTAGCAAACGTAAGAGGTCAGACAAGGCTAAGAACACTTCTCCTAAGGCTCCCCGAGTTTTGACCTTCAATCCAGAAGACATAGTCCATCCTCGATCCTCCAACTGGACCCCTCCACCAGAGGCAGCCCTCTACATGCAGGAACACATCAGGGCAAGCTTCGATAAGGATGTCAGAGCAAGACTTTGAGCTGAATGCCCTAGACCGGACCGAGATGGTAAGGTCACTGACACTCCTGATATTGACCCTACAATGGTTACTTTTATGAAGAAGTGGGCCAAAGATCCCAAGAAGGGACTGGACCGAGCTTGGATATCGTGTCAAGACAAACTTCTTGATCTCTCAGGTCCCCTAGCAAAGATTTTGTAAATGGCATATATCTCGAAAGAATCAAACACGCCCACTGATCCAGGTATTCTAGTGGGATGGGCTCAGGAAGCTATTTGCCTCTTAGGTAATGCTAATGTAGCGATACCCACAGAAAGAAGGCGCTCTATTTTGATGCGCATTGATCCCCAGCTAAACGAACTAGCATCCTCTGAAGCAGGTCAGGTAGTTCAAGGTCTCCTCTTCGGTGCTCCTTTCATTAAGGAAATATCAAAATTTGCAGCTACTTTCAACTCAATGGACAAGGCACAACTTTCCTTAAAAACGTTTTTTAGAGAAACTCTTTTCGGAGGGCCGGGCGCATGCGGGGCCGTTCGTCAGGCCGTTCCTACTGTGGGTACTACAGAGACCAACAAGCAGACCCCACATTCTACCCCTCGGGTCCCCGCGGAGGGAGATCTTGTTTCCGCAAGAACTACTACAAAGGACAACAGGTGTCCTCCCAAGATAACTCCAATTCAGGTAAGACTCATTCCTTTCTCAGAAGTAATTCTTGGGGGCAGAGTTCAGACATGTCTTTTATAATGGAGAAAATTAACCAGGGACCCTTGGGTTTTTAGAGACCATCCAGGGTTTCAAGTTGGAGTTTTATCAATCCCCCATCCAACGGTTTCGTCCTCCCATTCCTCATTTTTCCCGTCCCGATCAAGAGGTAATAAGTTCAGAGATTCTGTCTCTCCTCCAAAAAGGAGCTATTTGCCCTTCATCCCCCCATCCAAAAGGATTTATCAGTCCCATCTTCCTTGTAGACAAGAAAGGTGGCGGGAAATGGGAGGTGAGTGATGAGGTTAGAGGACACGTCCTTTCTTTGTTTGCTTTCCTCTTTCTTTTTTCAGCATATTAAGACCTGTGTAACAGTTGGCCCACACGTTTTTGTGCCTCTATTTGTATTGGATTTAAAATGGCAGGAGTGTCACTAGCTGAAACATATTGGTGGTGAAACGTGTCGTTTGCATCTTTCTATTTTGTGTTTCAAGATGCAATTGAAGCATTTTGCAGATTTAATTGTAGTTTATTTTCCTCTGTGGTGCATGACATTATGAGTGAAGTACATCAGAAACGACTGGAGGCTGCGAGAAGCCTTTTTAATGAACTCAATGAGTCACCCCCAGGGGATTTGGAGACAGCAGCTCAATGGGGTTGCAGTGCTGGCAGAACAGTTAAACAACAGTTAGCACTATATGAGAAATTATTAAAGAAGGAGATTAACGGATGCTGGGAAGTTATGTCATTGGAAAATGATATTGAAGTGGGTAGGGTCTCCCGTGGCCTCAGGATTCTTATAACTCCCACTTATCAAAATCCCAATCCTAAATATTTGTAAGAGTGGTCTAAACCTATGGTGGAAATGTGTACAGCAATAATGGGGCTCCTGGTGAAGTATGCCGCTTTGGAATTGGAACAAGTTACAGAGGCAATAGCTAAACTTAAGGAGATATCAGGCAAATACCCAGAAGAAGAGGAAATACATTTTTTTTAAATCAAATGGAGATTAGATTACAGAAATATGAGGAAGAGATAAAACAAAAGAAAAGATGGAAAGTCTTGTGAGACAAACACAATTATGCACAAGGAAGGATTCTAACTTTTGAGCGGAGGTATGATGATGCCATAAGACAGTTTAAACAGGTTGGATCTTTGACGCAACAGGAATTGGTTACATCGGAATCAGGATCAAATAATTATTCATCTGATTATGAGGAATTACAACCAGTATCAAACAAGGACCCTCTTCCCTTCACTTTATTGGATGAATACAATTTTTTACAGAGGAATCAAACTGTACGTGGGAAACCACCCAAGGAAAGAGGAAGAAGGAGCATAAGAGGAAAAGGACAAGGAGAGGGAACAGGAACACCCAAAGACATAATGCCTCATGGGAGGTCAACAAGGCAAACAAAGAGGAAATGATGGGTGAGAATTCCCTTATGATTATTAATCTTTTTGCTCAAAGTCTGACTCCAAATGAACAATCTTTATTGGAACTTGGCTTGTCTTTCTCCCCTATGGCAAATTTGGATTTTTGTAGAACTAGAATTGACTTATTTCTGTTTCTCGCAAACTGAAATTAGGAAAAAACTTTCTCCGACAGGAAAATAAGAAGAACAAATATGTCGATAATGTTGGCACTGCACCAGCACATCGTGTTATGTTTAATGATTTATGTCTTGGTGGCATAGAGAGTTTGTCAACCGTTGTGGACTTAGAGGGTGGAGGTGTAACATGGGCGATTGAGAGGGAATTCTTGGAGTCCCTGAATTTAGAACTAGACAGGGTGGAAACTACTTCTTTTAGACCAAAATCCATATGTAATCCCTCCACCCACATTACTCTATTGATACTTTTCATGAAGTTATGATTCGAGATCTCATGAAGATTTGGCGTAAAGCGAGTAATAATTACGCTTCTAACCCAAGCAAGGAACAGAGAGGTGCTCTAAAAACCCTTTTAGATGATCATGACATTATTATCAAACCCCTGCATAAGGGAGTTAATGTTGTCCTCTGGGATATCAACAAATATTGCAGTGAGGCATTTAGGCAGTTGGACAACACGGGAATTATGAGAGAACCACTAGCCAAGCCTACAATATGGCTATAGGGCAATATCATTTGAAGTTGTTAAACTGGAGAGATGGGGTTTGCTCATCAATATAATTTTTTCTTTGCCAAAAAAACAACTGTCCCTTGTTTCTATATGGTACCTAAGGTGCATAAGGATAAAGAAAATCCGCCGGGGAGATGGATCATTTCTCCACATAATAGTCTCCTTGAACACACTTCCATTTACCGTGATTTTTTTCCTTTTGCCCAATGTCTTGGCTTATTTCAGGGACAGCACTGATTTTATTACCAAAATAGAGGGATTCCATGGGGAGAGCACTATTTACTCATAACCACTGATGTAGTGTCACTGTATACCTGCATTGGGCATGACCTAGGAATCCAGGCATGTAGATATTTCTTTTGTGACAGGCCAATATGCAAGTATGACCATTCCATGATGCTATTGGAGATGTTAAAATTCTGTTTGAATAATACATTTTTGTCTTTAATGATACTTAGTATCGTCAGTTGTTTGGGACAGTGATGAGAAGTTGCTTTGCCCCAAGTTATGCTGGGAGCTTCATGGGTTGGTGGGAGGCGACTCGTGTGGGTGGAGGATAATGAAAAATGGACTTGACACATTTCAATTTGGACTAGATACATAGGCGACCTCTTTGTCATCTGGGAGGGATCACATCAGGAACTTGTGGAATTTTTCGGACATATATCCCGGAACACTTTAAATCTGGCATTTACATATAGAGTACATCCCACAAAATGGATGTTCTAGCTGTGTCAATAAAGGTTGTGGGATAGAAATTGCAAAAGGAGCTACATTGCAAAAGTACTGCGAGGAATAGCAGTCTCCATGCGAGTAGTCATCACCCTGTAAATCTAAAGTAGAGTATCCCCTATGGGGAATTACACAGAACTAAAAGGAACTGCAGTACCCAACAAGCCTACGAAGAAGAAGAGGGGAAAATGATTATCAGGTTTAGAGTAAGAGGCTATCCAATGAAAGTTCTTAGGGCAGTAAGTAAAAAAGTGTCAAATCTTACCAGGGAAACTCTTTTGATTAAAAGAGGACAGTTTGAAGAAAATCATGATGCGATTAGAGTAATAACTTTTAATTGTGAAAATGTAGCTATTAAGAAAATAGTGGCAAAGCACTGGAATCTGGTTCAACAAGACCTAGTGATCTGGAAGACTTTTGCCTCTTCTCCACAGTTTACTTACAGCACACCTAGATCTTTGCGAGATATTTTGGTACATAGTCCCTTGAGTGTACAGTGCACTAAGACTGGACGGATTCAAGGTCGGAAAGGCCTCTACAAATGTGGGAGATGTAAGGCGTGTAAGAGAAGTAAGAATGTTAAAACGTATAACATGGCTTTGGGCGAGGTTAGAAGGATAAACAAATGTATTTCCTATGGATCGGATTATTGTGTTTATGTTTTACATTGCCCTTGTGGACATCAGTACCTGGGCAGTACTATTGGTTCTGTCAAAAAGAGGGTTCTTGAACATTATAGAGCAGTTAAGAACAATGATGCATCTTATTCTGTTGCCAGGCATTGGGCAAAAATACATAACCAAGATGGAGACCTTTTGATGTTTTTTAGCTTTGATAGGATTGAGAAGACTGTACGTGGTGGAGATAGAGAAAGGAGACTGAGAATCAATGAATCAGAATCTATCATCCTCCTTGGTAGCAAATCTCCTGGAGGATTAAATAAGGACGAAGAACTTTATGTGCACATCAGCTGACGTGATAGTATTAAGTTATTTGCAGTTCTTCCTCTGTTCTTCCCCTTCTCTTTCTCTCTTTTGTCTTATTTAATTCGTTAGTTTTCTGGATGAATTGCTCATACGCTTCAACTGAATTTGTTGTTTTTTAGAAATGGAATTTGTGTGGTTTAGGTATCTATTGCACTTTAACTACATTTTGGATTTTTCTTCTTTTGTTCTCTTTTTCTTCTCCTTTTCTCTCTGCAGGGTTGGTATATTTCAGGGTCCTTTATTTAGAAGGGGTTTTGGATATGGATATGAGATAAATCTATGCAGCTTAAGTAATATGGTATTGACCACTTGGCTTTTTGTGATATCAACATTTTGAATGTTAAATTTTATGATTTGATATGTGTCTTCAATGCAGTTTGATGATGTTTATTTGGATTATGTGGCCACTAGATCTTTTTTTGGGTTTTCGTGACTTGAAAAAGTTTGAATTTTATACTTTATGTTTTGATATGTGCCTCCAATATAATATGATTATACTTAATTGGAATATTTGGCCACTTGGCCTTCTTTGGAGGTGATCAATATATAGATAACTTGCTTGGATAAATGATTGCATGATTATGTAGTCACAATTTTGAATCATGAGTATGAGCTAGATTTTGTTTGCTTAGAGATGAAAATCTTCAATGACGAAAAAGAATAATTTTACGGACATTATCTTAAGTATCACCATTCATTTTATCACTTTATTGTTGAGAATGAATTAATTAGAATTTAATGTGAGGTATATTTTAAATTTATATTTTTCATGATTTTGGGACATAAATTTCAGTGCAATCAATGAATTTGGCTTCCTAAAAGGAAAAGAGAAAGTTTTTTTCCATGTCTGTTAGGTTTGTGTACATATATCTGTGGTGAATTGGGCACAATTTTTTTAACTATGCCGTGATCAAGACCCTTTCGGGTTGAAATGCGTAGCCAAATTAAACTTTTGAAAAGATGCTGAGACGTTGTGTGCAGTTTTCCTTTTGGTGATATATCGCTAAAGGACTGGATTACAAACTTTAAACGGGATCTGCACCCATTTGCCAGCACCAGCCACGATTGGTGGATGATGTTGGTAGAATTGCGGAACTGTTGGATTTGTTTACATATATTTAAATATATATAAAATGCTATTTAATATATAAAAATAGTACATAATTATTCTGTGATTATAAAACAAATAGGAATAATATAAAACACGTAACTTGAATTCAACTGCTCATATTCATTAATAACCTTAATGGAACTGAGAAAACATGGTAAACAGTAAGCAACAGAAACTTAAATTTGTCATTCATTCGTTGCAGCTTGCAAGCCCAGAATAGGTATGTAACCCAGACTTGCACCTTTAATTTAAACAAAATAAATCTGTTTTAATTTTTTGTGATGACGCAAGAGATTTTGCTGTCTGCTTCTGCATCCATTGCTGAATGAACCTCTTCATCCCCTTCCTTTAGATAAGTAGTCTTCGGACTAACTACAGTGCGAAGTAGTTGAAGCTTTAAGTTAAAGCCATTTTCTACTGTTTTGAACCTCTCTCGGTCTTTTCTAATCTTCGGCCCATTGTCTGAACTTGATGAAGTGGCTGACCGACTAGAAATTAGAGGGAAGTCATTGTTTTCTATTGGCAGGTGGCTTCCCACTTGAAGCTGATGGCTAATACCTCTGCTCCCTTTGTATGTGTTGGAATGGCTGCTGTTGGTATCTGATGTGTCTGCAAAAAAGGTAGTAGTGGAGTCTCTTGAGAGGGAAATACTCTCTCTAGTGTTAGTACTGGGTTTTATGGTACTCCTGTTTTCTAGCCCTTCAGCTTACATGATTTCTGCCTCCAACTTCAAATGAAGAATATAATTGTCTATGAAGCATGCACATAAACACTTTCTAGAAAAAGGAAATGATCTTCCACCGAGCATCAGGTTTAGAGAACCTATTCATTGATATTCGATGGCGTTATTCCCGAGTGAAAGGATGATATCTGCTCCAACACTAATCACCTGGGTTGAGACAAAGAGGCCACATTAGGTATCTTCTCAAAATGTTGCCTCTCTCCCTAGTGAGACTGCTGTAGAATCTCTGCTTTAACTCCCACACTGCTCTCCTACAATAGGCTAATAGTGAATAAGTGTGTGTTCCCTTAATGATAGTGACAACCACATCACAAGCTTCCTGTCTAATATTGACTTATCCTCCTGCCCTCCTTTTTTGGTGGAGCCATCGAGGGTGGAACAGAATTGTGCCTTTTTCTTATAAATATGATCCAGTGACGGAAACCAGCTAGGGGGTTTATCCTCATTTATTCTCAGAAGGAGGGGGCTTGCTCCAGGCACTTTGTTTTTTTTACAAAGCATTTTGTTGCTTACTTGGTAGAAAGAAAGATGTTATCAGCAGTTCAGTGAACCCCCGATAATAAAGAGAGGAGAGGTCTCTTTAGTCACACAGAAACCCTAAAATCTAGCATTGGGTGAGAGTGAATATGTTAAACATTGCATCCCCTGAGGCCAAATTCTTATGGAAGATCGTAATTTGGCAACTTGCAAAGTCCGTAAATAGGTGCCTTATTGAGACTGTCGAAATGTATCTCTGTTCAGTCAGTGCACTGTATCAATGAATATGACTGGGGGAGGAGCAAAATGGCGGCCGAGAAGGACGCCTAAAGCGTGAGCTCCGACGCAGGCTCACGGAAAACATCCTATAGGGCACTCCCGGAGCCCGGCGGCCGCGGCATGGAGAGATCCCTGGAGGCCCGGAGGCTGGGACGGCGCTGGGCGCTGCCCGCTGTCCCGGCCGCGAGGCATCGGCGTGCGGGGAGTGGGTGGGAACGGAGGGGGACTCCCAACTGGGGGAGGCCAGGACTGACTGTGGCTTCTCCCCCCTTCTTACCCCCCCCCGCATCGAGCGGAGGCGGCCGCTGCGTCTCCCATATTCTTGCCACCGGGCGGGACGCCCCAGCGGACGAAGTGCAGAGAAGCCCGCGCGCTGAGGTTTGGAGCCGCGCTCTGCTCCACGGTGTTTGCCTGCCACCTGGGGAGGAAAGAAACATTGGTGAAAGGAGGTGAATTAGCTCAGCCGCGTGTGATCGTAAGCCACGCCGTGCCAGTGATCGCACACCCGGGCCCAGCGGTGATGCCCAGGAGCCAGAGGGACAGCTCCCTTTACACCATCAACAGCAGAACTCTTTCCCCCCGTTAACGTGAGCAACGGTCACACAGGTCCTGTGAAGGGGCTGGTCGGGTGGGTGAGACCGGAGTCCCCGCCCCCCCACCATTGTTCCTCATCCACCATTGACACCCGGCCTCCCCCCGTCCCCGCTAGGGGCCAAATTTATGCATAAGAACAATACAGGGGACGGACTGGAGGGGGTGACCCAGGCCGCCCAAAACGCTACATCACTGGCGACGGCCGGGTAGCCCGCTGGAGGTAACACGCTCCTGACCCAGGACATTAACAATTGGAGGGAGTGTCTGTCATTTATATGCTTGTGCCCTGTGCTGCGCCGAATGATTGGCTCAGGGGGAAACGTAAACGGACCCGGTTGCGCCAAGGTGAAGAAACACACACTGAGGGGCGGTTGCGCACCAATAGTGAAATCCGTCGCCCAAGCAGCACATAGTCACGCCGCTCTGCACCACGAAAGTTGACCAACAGTAAAGCAGTATGGCCGGGAAATCCAAATCTGCAAAAAGTCAAGACCGAAATACACATGGACCAGCACCTGGTGATCAACAGCTAATACCAACCTTACAGTCATTGGACAGCACACTCCAAGCCCACTCTACACAATTTGAAAAAGTATGGCAGGCGATCATGGATACTAAATCCTCCTTGGAAAATAGAATAGACACAGTATCACAAGATTTGAACCTACTTAGAGTGGACCACCGCAAACTGGCGGAGAGAGTGAAATCAGCAGAAGATATGTTGAATGAGTTGAACCCTACGGCCTCGGATAATCAAAAACAAATTCAACGACTGGACGCAGAGGTGAAGATCTTATGGCGACGGGCTGAAGAAGCAGCAGGCAGATCCCCCCGCAATAACGTACGCTTTCTAGGGTTCCCCGAAAAATTACCAGAGCACGGAAATATTCTTAGAACAATGGCTATCCAAAGAAGTGCTGAATGGGGCCCCATCGAATTTCTTTTCCGTGGAAAGGGCGCACAAAGTCCCAGGGAGGCCGCCGGCCCCGGGCCAACCACCTATACCGCTGATAGCTAGATTGTTAAATTACAGAGACCGCGATGCAATACTACAGCAGTTCCGTAGCAAAGGCCCATTCCGACATGAGGACTCAGTTGTTAACGCCTACCCAGACTTTACCCAAGAGGTACAGTGACAACGTAATTCCTATGCAAAAATCAAGCAACGCCTCTGCGAGCATAATATTAAATACGCCCTATTGTTTCCCGCTAAATTAAGAGTGATATCAGACGATCGCACCCACGTATTCACCTCTCCTGAAAACGCTTGGACTTGGTTACACGCCAAGGGTCTTGCACGATCCCAGGAGGGAACGGATGAGGGAGAGGAATGGCTCATCTCCCCTTCGCGGAAGTGCACCAAGAAACGACCCAAGGGACAACCCACTGAAAAACAGGCAGCAGAAGAAAGGGCAAAAGTCTTGAAAGAAACTCCCCTGCACACACAGAACTCCTTTGAGGCACTTTGGGCGATCCCTGCAGACAGCCTGGACTCCGACTCGGCGTTAACAGAAGTGTTAAAGGGCCCGAAGCTCACCCCCAGATCTGCGGATGCACTATAAATGCAAGCTGTCAAACCGCTTTTCCTTCTGAACTGAGCGATAAACTTGAAGGACGGCACAGAACATCCGTGTGTGAACTTATACGATGGAGGATGTGACTTCCACCTATGAGTATCTTTTGAACAACTTATACCTCTTTATTGAGAGCATTGTTTACGGTCATTGAGCATGTGATTTGGGGGGCAAACACTCCGGGAGCGTCCATATGTATATGCACACTAGGTCTGTGGAAGGATGTGAGCCCCGTATGAGAGCCACATCTGGTTGCCAAAATAGCTCCCCTACAGATATCCACAAGGATACAGGTTTTCTTAAGCAATAGCGGGTTGTGTAGTTTATTACAAGTTTATAGTTGGGTTAGGGAATTAGTTGGGGCGGGAGGAGGGGGGAAAACAGTTACTTTGTACACTATAGGTCAATCCAAAATACAGGAAACACTGCTGTGGCTGTCAGTCTTAACTATATATCCGGCAGTGATGGGTGGAGCCCGGAAGGGTATTGTAACCTGGAGTGTGTCACATGCAGGTACATCACACAATGTTACATGGCTCAAAATGCGAATCACATCACACATCAATATGAAATAGTCACGTGGAATTTGAGGGGTCTGGGTGCACCAAGCAAAAGATCTCGGGTACATGCACGCCTTAGACGTCAGGGAGCACACATCGCCATTTTACAAGAAACACACCTACTGGAGTCTGACCTACAGGAGATGCGCGGGAAGTGGGGAGGACAGGTCATAGGCACAACATACTCTGCCTTTGCTAGAGGAGTACTGGTATGGATAGCAGGTGGCGTCCCATATGTCCAAACCTCGCATAGGATAGATCAAGGGGCAGATACGTGGTAATAGAGGGGCAATTAGACAGGAGACAACTATTGTTAATCGGGATCTATGCCCCCATCAGTGCGATAGCTGAATTCCTGGGCATACTTACTCCAGCATTATTGGTAAACCCCGAAACCCCGGCCATTTGGGGTGGCGACTTCAATAGCACACGGAACGCAGTATTAGACAGGTCAAACACACACCCGAAAGAGTCAACAAATAGAAATGTCAGATGCCCTTTGCTGACGTGGGCGGGCGACATGAGACTCCATGACTTATGGCGCATGAAACATCCACAACAGAGGAAATACTCCTTCTATTCAATACCCCACAAAGTACACACCAGAATAGATATAATATGGGGAACCCAGGACATATGCGCACTGATCAACAGGACAGAATACTTGGCCAAGACACTGTCGGATCATTCGCCGCTCAGAATAACACTGAACTGGGGCAGGAGACGCTCAGTAATCCCCACCTGGTGTTTACAGGTGGAAGCTCTCCAAGATCAGGCATTTGCAGAAGGACTGAACACAACACTGAGACAGTACCTGGAAATCAACAAAGACTCCACAGACTCAAGAGCAGTAGAATGGGAAGCGCATAAGGCTGTAGTCAGAGGTCATTGCATCTAAACCACTTGGGGAGTGAGACGCACCCTACATGCGGAGGTCAGCAACTTGGAAAAGGAACTGAGAGTAACAAAGCAGATTCCCGTCTCCGCTGACATGACCACAAATATCATTTAATGCACCTACAAACAGAGGGAGACAGATCGGGCAGGCTGTTGGCGTGGCTCCTGCGCGAGGACCATCAGCAGTCCCCCATAGGGGCTATAAGGGTAGATGCAGGCACAATGGCCACCACGCAAGAAGAGATCAATGGGGCGTTCAGGGAATACTACACGAACCTCTATACCAAACTCACAATATGCACAACCCAACAACTTGAGTCCTTTCTTGCAGGTTCACCACTGGCGCAGCTGTCGCAGGCAGATAGGGAGACACTGGAGGCTCCTCTGACGCTGGAGGAGCTGTACTTAGCTTTAGCGCAGATGCCTAGGAACAAAGCGCTAGGAACAGACGGCCTCCCAATAGAACACTACTCTACTTATTCGACACACTTAAAGCCACTTTTGTTGAAAGTATTCGAGGAGGCATGGTCCAATAAGATATTGCCTCCAACACAGAGAGAGGCAATGATAGTGGTCCTTCCTAAGCAAGGGCGCGATCCCACAGATGTTAAATCTTACAGACCACTTTCACTCCTAAATTTAGATTGTAAAATACTAGGTAAAATATTGGCTAACTGGATAGCTCCCATCATACACACCCTGATACATGATGACCAAAATGGATTCATCCCAAAACGTAACACTTTTCTAAACATCCGGAGATTGTTGAGTGTCATGGGAGACACCCTCCCGGATGCACATGACGAGATGGTACTCTCATTAGACATTGAGAAGGCATTTGACACACTAGGGTGGGACATTTTATTTGCCACTATGCAGCGCATGGGAATTGGCCCTAACTATATACGCCGGGTACAGACATTGTACACCAAACCACAAGCTAGGGTGAAAACGGGAGGGGTTATATCAGATAGTTTCCCGATCACCAGAGGCACCAGGCAGGGATGCCCCCTCTCTCCCTTGTTGTTTGCTATAGCGATGGAACCATTAGCCACTTCGAATACGTGCAATGAAAGATAGATGGGGAATAATCAGAAATGGGCTATACCACGTCATTTCACTGTTTGCAAATGACACCCTAATATATGTATGGAAAGGAAGCGCTTCACAGTAACAGTGGATACTAAACTGGATCCACAGGCCCACACTGGCGGAATCCACATGGCTGTTGGCGCGACTACAGGGAGAACCTCTGATCACATAGCTAACAAATAAAACACCAAAAGGCGCGTCTGACAATCCGTTAATGGTGGTGGCACACTCATGCTGGGGAAGGTACATACAAAAAGGACACAAGGTGCTCCCCTATTCGCCGCTCATCCCTCTGGAACAGATCCCTGGTTGGGCTGCGGCTAGGTCGCACTCACTCACGACTTGGACGGAGGCGGGCATATAGTCGGTAGGAGACTGCTTCGAAGATGGGAAACTGATGACATTTGAATCTATACAAGCCCTCACAGCAGTGAGTCTGGGGAAATTTCTAGCTTACTATGCCATATGTCACTCAATCAGAAAGACATGGGCGGCTGGAGACCAAGAGCCAGTGATCTCCCCCACACTACATCACATGCTGCAATATGATAATCAAATAAAAGTAGTGATGAACTTATAAAAAATCCTGAATAAATCCCCTGAACCAAACTTGGAGAAAGTAAGGGATAGATGGAACACAGTTCTGCCAGACCCAATACCTCAAGAGGACTGGACGAAAGTCCTATATCATACTCAAGGGGTGTCGAGAAACCCCAGATTTCGTTACACACAATTCAACTACACACACCAAACATACTTATCACCAGCCAGGATTAAACGCATGTTCCCTGGGTCGGACCCAACCTGTCCTCGATGTAATGCCCCACTGGCACACTTCTACCACATGGTCTGGGAGTGTCCCCAGGTACAAAAGGAGTGGAGTGGAGTGGAGTGGTAGAAGAAATCTCAGAACTGACGGGTATCGCATTGGCAGTTGACCCTAAGTCCTGTCTGCTAGGGCTGAGGACAAGAGAAAAGAAACATAGACATCTACATAAGTTTGCAGACCTAGCATACGTGATATACAAAAGATTGATAGCTATGAACTGGAAAGCGCCTGACTTGAAAACTTGGCACACCCTGACACTGCGCTGGACCCGCAGAGAACACCAGGTACTAAGGAAATTAGCACGAGAGGGCCAACAACACACAGGATGTGAAGCCTGGGAAACTTTAGTAACCAGACTAGTGGCTAAAAATGATGAGACCGCCATGAACAGGGTAAGGATACAGCCTTAGACACAAACTAGATAGTACCTGACCATTTCTAACACAATAAAGTAACCGGGCGAGACACACTATACTAGACGAGAACACACCCTAAAGTCACTGCTACCCACGACACCCAACAAGTGATGAGTAAATAATTAGAACACGCACAACAAATACAATCCCAACACATACCATGAATAGACATCAGACCGGCATCCCCCACCACCACATATAAAGCAGGAACCGTCAGGGAATAGTGTAACAAAGTAGCTAAACGAGGGGTCACTAAATACTAAAATACAAGATCCATCACCCAGGTATAGCAGACAAATATATTGAATTTTATAATAAGACCTAAGTTTTGTTCTTTTTGTTTTTGTTTGAATGTAAGTGTTATATCAGATCAACCAAATCCTACTAATGTAAACACAAAGTCATGATACTTAGATCTGTAATGAAACTTAAATAAAAATATTAAAAAAACAAAAAAAAAATGAATATGACTGACTTGTAGTCCAGTACCACCTTGAGGTGTGCATCTGCTTGGGGTACGAATGCACCTTGACTTGGATTATTGTTTTTTTAGTTCAAAACCTTTCAAAGGTTTGAGATTTTTTTGTTAGAGAATGCCTACCCAGAAAAGCGCTTCTAAGCACTCTCCTTTTGAAGAGTAGGTGTTTCCTTCATTAGAGTGTTTTGTTGCTCAGAAGCAGCATGTCATCCCCAGTTTTTGTTTTGGTGGGGGGAGGGGTTGGATGCCATAGAGCCGAAAGGGGTATCAAAAGACCTCAACCACCAGGGTTGGGATCTGTTATTGGTGGTCTGAGGTCTATCCTATTATATTATGCAAATTGGGCCCAATAAATCACTTCTATACTTGACTGTCAGAGTAGCAAGATTGAACATTCAGCTTCTCGAAGAGGTAGTGTGGTGGGCAATAGCTCAGAACTCACCCATTAATAAATGGACACAAAAATGCAGTGCCCATCCCAGTGGTTTTGTTAATGAAAGAAACTACTTTAATAACGCAGCAAAATGTAATATTACACAGTTCATTGGGGCTCACCTATGGTACTGTGATTCCATCTACTATTCTGATGTAAGTGGTTAGACCCTCTATGGCACTGTATCCCCATTCTAGGGGGGGATCTATGGGACTTTTACTAAAACATAGGCATAGATTAGGTACAGGTGCAGTTAACTAGCTCTTTCCTCATGTGAAATATTTCATAGATCCGTTCAGTAATTCATACCCAGACTATACTACACAAGTAACAGTCATGTTTTGATGTTTTTGCAGTAGAACATGGTCTGCATGTCTTACTCGGACTTTCACATTACCTTCCCAAGTTTCTAGTCAGTCAGCAATTGTGGGCATTTTCCAGTTAGACGCTTTCAGTGACAACTGTTGACACTGGACAGTGCTGCAAATCCACTCCGGAAATCGGACGTTGTGGCTGAGATGCAAGCAGGCATGGTCAGCGGGTGCCTGTTCTGGCAGGTGCAGCCTCCGGACTGAGATCTGTCGGCTGCATATTTTGATCAGTTGCGACCTCCTGCTGGGATCACATGGAGGTGCCTCTTTGACAGAGGCAGCCTCCGAACTCAGATCAGGCTTCAGCTGCAACAGGAACATCACCCCTGAATTTGCTTGGAGTTCATCTGCAGCAGTACCACAGCTTTGGGTGTTACAGGGGTGCCAACCAGCCTGTGGTTATTTATCAGGTTTGATTTCTGTACATGGCAACTGCAGGATCTGCAAAAGGAAACCGGGAGACCCCACAGGACATGGGTAAGCTCTGGCTATGCTCCCAAGGGCAGCAGCATCTGGGTAGTCTACGTGCCCGGAACAAAGCTGGCTTCTCCTCAACAGTCTCTTCTCCTACAGAGTCAGGAACTACTTCCTCCTCTGTGCATCCCGGCAGTCTTCTCGATGCTAGCCAGACCCACAGCTTCCCCATCAGGTTGAGCAGCTTTAGGTGATGTCCGTTCACCTCTGAAAGTCTAACTGTCATGCAGAAATCCGCCCTAGTCACACAGCATCTCTGAGTACTCCATGGAGCACTCTCTTCCTTGAGTAAGGTGAAGGTGGGACTGGAACCAGGTGTGGCTGTTTGGATTCTATTTTATACACATTTTCCTGGCGGGGGATGTGGCTGCACTGTCTAAGGTTTCAGAACTGGTTTGGACTGATTATATTTAAAATTTCATTTTCTGGCAGCTCCTGCTGTCTTTGTGCACGGTGATGACTATCCGCCTCGGCAGACACATCTTTTGGGTCTCCCAAATAGTCTAATACTGTACCATCACCCTTTCAGTATGGGAGAGGTCATCATAAAAAGTACTTTCGGTTGTACACAGCCATCAAAGCAATACACAAGCAGTAAAAATACAATATTTACAATTCATTAAGTATAAAAACCACTAAAACGAGTAAAACAATAAAAAAGCAATAATATCCATGATAAAAGGAAATCAAACAGCATTAGTTCAGATACATTTTGCCAACAGCACCACAAGTGTATTAAAAATCTGCTGACTGAGAAGACAATTGATGGTGTAGTATCGCTCCTCATGATCCTCAGTGCTAATTCATAGCTTCTAACCCCAAGACTCAAACAGATTGGCCGAATCCACTTGCCCATGGCAGAAAAACAAAACATGGGCCTCATTTGCAACTTCTGACCCAAAGGCTGGGCATACATCAGGACCAGCTTCCTTGCCCCACTTGCTGGTGAAAGACCTCAGCTGCAAGGAGCAAACCCTGAAACGGAGGAATATACTATTAGCTAATAAAGGAGTGATCCTATCCTAAAATGGTTTAAAAAGGGTGTATATTGTAAACTCCAAAAACGTGCATGTTAATTAACCATTATCCCTGCTTAGTACTTGTTGTTCCAAGATGTAAGCTCCAAAACGAGCCTTCAGAACTTGGAGATCAGCATTGTGATGGGATCTTGGCTCTGCCCAAAAACTACCCAAACCTATTCTATGCAGCCACTCGAAAACAAATCTCAACCAAGGTAGTCTTGGAGCTAGTAGTATTGAGCAAATCTTCTAAGCAATCTCTGTAACTGCTCAACTCCTGGGTAGTCCAAAGGCGCACCCATTATACCAAGGGCTTGAGTGCTGTCAAATCTGAAATTCTTCTTAACTTAAAATCAAAGAAGAGTAGGGGGAGTTGTGTACTTGCTGGCACAGAGAGTAACTTCCTTATTAACTTATTCTCTGCACTAGCCAAACAATTTGTTTTACTATAGCCCCAAATCTCGTCACCTAATAATGCCGCACTTTGGGCCTTGGCTCGATAGACCTCCATTGCTGGTGATACTGAGTGCGAATTAGTCTTCTAAAACCCCTTAACTGTGTTCTGTATTCGACTACTAGTAAGCTTGTGGTTAGCTGAAGCAACCACTTAAATTTATCAGTCAATTTGACCCTGGGGTAGTCAAAGCTGTTAACCCTCTCTAATATCTCTTCTCCAACCCTTATTGTGATTTTGTTCATAGCACTTCGGCCCAGTATGATATACTTTGTTTTGCTGGCATTCAGCTCTAGACCCCTTGATGTGCAGAAGTTAACAACATTATCAATAATAAGAAGCTGCTATCCCCTAGGCATTTTGGGGATGAGCAAAAAATAATCTGCAAATAAAAGAATAGGGACCTTCAAGTTATTCAACGATGGTGAGTCATTATTACAGTTAAAGAGTACTTGCACCACCTCATTCAAATAAAGTGTGAATAATGTAGGAGCAAGCAGACACCCCTGCTGAACTCCACGCTCTATGGGGATGCGTTCTGTCAGTTCTCCGTGACTGTCCCATCTCACCTGTGCAAAATTCTTAGTGTGGAGTTTAATAATTAACGCTATGAAATTTCCAGGCACACCCATTTTAGCCAGAACTTGCCACAGACTGTCTCGGGGATCACATCAAATACACGTATAAGATCAACAAAGGCTACATAGAGACTTTGCTTAGACAAAAATACGTATTTCCAATAAAGATCTGCTAGTCTGAAGTACTTGTCCTCGGTCGAAAACCTGCTTGTAATGGGGACAAAATTTCTTCATCCTCCACCCAGATCAATAGCTTATCTTAACCTTGTCAAACAAAATTCTTCTGCAAATTATTGATAAGACTTATAGGTCTATAGTTCGAGGGTACTCCAGCATCCCCCTTCTTATAGACTGGAATAATTTCAACCCCCCTCCATGAGTCAGGGACTCCCTCTCTCGCTGATATAGCATTGAATGTCAAATTTATATAGCTAGATCAGACCACGGGTTTAGTTCTATATAAATCACCAGAGATTATTTTTAGACCAAGGGGCATTGGCGTTTTTCAAAGAGTCACTAGAAGTCACTTCCTGTATATCTCCTCCCAATGTTACAGTCAGTTGTTCCTATTTAAATGCCAGATGCCTCGCCAAACCCAGTATTCAGTTCTGGGATGTCACTCAAAAATCATTACCAGATATTGTTTCTTCACTGAAACATGACTCAGTGCCACAATGATTTGAGAGATAGCTATCCCCCAAATCAAGATCATCAAACCTGGGCACCTAAATATTACAAGCGGAGGGGTTGCCATTATTTTTATTGCATCATCCTCGACCGAATCGTGAGACCCACAAAGTATTTTCTCATGTCATCAAACTTACTAAACTTCATAGGAGACCTACTATAGAGATTTCCCAGGCCTAAAAAACAAAAACGTTACTACATATCAGCCAAAGTCCTGGCCCTCTTTAACATCAAGCTTTATCATGTTCAGGGATTGGGGGGGGGTTGATTTTCACTTTGACGATTCTTTTGATATTAAACTTGGGAGATGATCTTGAGGCCGTTGGCCTCTTTGAGAAAGTGACCAGCCCCAAAATCACCTATGCTAAAATCTAGACCGTGAAAGTGTGATAATAAAGAAAATCTGACCAACACTCTCCATCTGCCTGCCTCAGCTAAATCAAATCCAAGGAGCTTGTATAGCGCATAGCTACCCAAACTGGGCCTCCAAGCAGTAAATGCAAAACAACCCTTTACAGACCTACCCCTAGTTCCTCATGCGGCCATTAAAAAAAGATGTGTTTTTAGCATTTTCGTAAAGCTGGCTTCTGATGCTTGCTTTCTGAGGAACACTGGAAGGGCATTCCAGAGCCTGGCGGTAAAAAAAAAAGAGCAACCTCAACACCGTGCCTTCTTGATTCTTGGTACCACCAGAAGTCCTTGGTTGCTAGAGTGTAAGGCTCCTCCTGGAATATAGGTCTTGAATAATGACCAAATGATCGAGGAACCTTTCCCTTGAATGGCCCGGTGAGATATACATAGGGCCTTAAAGTAGATCCTTTTTTGGACCGGAAGCCAGTGCAGCAATGCTAAAGCTGGCATGGCTGCCTGATATTTTGGAATTCTGTAGAGCGTTCTTGCAGCAGCGTTTTGTATCACCTGGAGCCTCTTAATCACATATTTCGGCGGGAGTTCA
Source organism: Pleurodeles waltl (assembly GCF_031143425.1). Classification (NCBI taxonomy): domain Eukaryota; kingdom Metazoa; phylum Chordata; class Amphibia; order Caudata; family Salamandridae; genus Pleurodeles; species Pleurodeles waltl. The sequence continues at coordinate 1,897,515,369 of NC_090440.1, forward strand.
TAAGACTCTGTACCACTATTCTTCTTGTGGCGAAAGGTAGCATCTGCAAGAATTTTCTGAAATATCTTAACATGCCAAAGCATACCCCAGCCAATTTGTTGGCTTAAGTGTCCATTGTGAGCTTGTTTTCTATCCAGACACCCAAGCTGTTTACTGATTGGGATGGTTTTGGACTGTCACCAAGATAGTCTGGCCATGCAAGTTCATCTCACGTAGAACTAGCGTTGCCTACCACTAAAACTTTCATTTTCTCCCCATTGACCATTAATCTGCTATTAGACATCCAATTGGTGACTTCCCTGGGACAGGAATTCAATTGTTCGGCATCTTGAGTATTGTTAGGTGTCAGGGCAGAATAATCTGTGTGTCGTCTGCATATGACACTAAAGCCAGCCCATAAGAGCGAACAATGTCTGCCAGTGGACGTACATACAAATTAAATGAAGTGGGGATAATTGACGAGCCTTGTGGGACCCCATGTGTCAGAGCATAGGTAGTGGAAGCAAAGGAGTCCTTGCACACTTGAAAGCTCCTGACAGTCAGAAAGGATTCCATCCATTTAATAGTGGTCCCTGTTATGCCAACCTCCCTCGTTCTCTGAATTAGGATAGCATGTGAGACTGTATCAAAGGCTTCACTCGGATCCAACAGGATCACTGCTGCTGAGCCACCTTGATCCACCATGGAACAATGTTCCTCAGTGGCTGCCAGTAATGCTTTTTCTGTACTGTGACCTGACCTGAAGCCTGTCTGGGTAAATCCTGTGCATTTCTAAAAAACTGTATAGATGCTGGTTAACATGTTTTTTCAGTATTTTGTTGACTACAGAGAGCAAGGAGATCTGTCTATAGCTATCTGCTAGTTTGAGCTTTGGCAAAAGTTTATTTTTTTTTAATAAAGGCTTCACGAGGGCATGTTTCCAGGCTTTTGGTACATGTGCAGATTCAAGTGAGTGATTAAGAGTGCTCCTAATAGGTTCACACACCAGCTGACCCCCTTGCCCTAAGATATCTGGTGGGGCTGGATCTCAGATTTGGCAGACCAGACTTGATGGATTCAAGAATCAATTTCATAGTTTCGCTATTTATAGCTGGCAGGGTTGTGAAGGGTGGTCCGGTGTATGCCTTGTCTTGTCCATAGATACTGGGAACAGTAGCTGGTGGGAGGAGAGTAAGGATTTGTTGATTTTGTTAATGAAATAATTGGTCAACATATTACAGCACTCAGTGGATGGTGAAGATCCTGAGGCTTGGTCATGAAGCTCTTAATTTTTTAGAACAATTCTTTTGTTGTGCTAGGGGACACTTCTATTTTCATTTGAGGATACTGAATTCTGGCCTGCTTTATCGTCTGCTTGTACTTTTGTTTAAGGCATTTTATATCCCTTTTTTGTAGGACCTGCAAACCTGGATATGCCCCAGTAAAAAAAATTATGAGTTGATCATTTGCCTTTCCAGGGCTTGTTTACAGACACCAATGCTTGTTTGCAGAGGCGAATGCTTGTTGGAACTAATGCTTGTTAGAGACCAATGCTTGTTTGGGAACACATGTTGCACAAGCCTCCAGCATCCCTATGACTCAGTCTGGGTGTGCCCCTATTATTCAGACTGGGTGTGGCTGGATGCAGCAGGTATTTAAACCACATCCAGCCTGAGTGACTTGCTTGATGTAAAGGTCACCGGCTGCAGAGACAGAATCTCTGCTGCTGTGCTTTTGGTCTTCAAATTCTGTTCTGTCCAGCATCTTGGAGGCCACTTCTGGCAGAAGAGACATTGGGAATCAACTGCACGCGCTTTAACAACTTTGATTGCTAAAACTTGATACTTGCTGACCTGAAACTTGATAAGCAAATGTTCCAGGATGCAATGCGCTAAAAGGCCACATCTTTGGGTTTTAAGGTCATTAGATTGTTCCCCACTTGTCATGCTGTAACGCTTATTGTAGTTGCTTGCATTATACCAAAGAAAGGAGTTTCGATTGAACAATTATTATGAAAATGATATATGTGAATATGTTTATTTTTGCTGAGTTTAATGTGGCATTACTATTGTTGTTCGCGATACGATGCACTGTGAATACGGTTATCAAAGTGGCATGTGCATTATTTCAAATTCTTGTAGGTGGCACAGAAGTTTCTGTGTCTGGCGCTTAAACAAAGTTAAAGGTTATCTTTACCATGCTCAAAATTACCCTGTGATGTAAGTGATATACCGGTTGTACATGAAGTTGAACACTGTTGATGAAATCTATGTTGTCATAGTAATAAAATGTGAACCGTAATCCTTGATAGTAACACAATGTTTTCAGAGTGATTTAAACAATACAATGATTAACTCATGAATATCTGGAGAATGTAATTACCTGAGTTTGTTCTTATTACGGATGCCCATGTAAATGTCTATGAGTCGAGTGAGTCAGCATCTTGGGAAATCTCATCAAGGTGAAACACGCAAAATATCCACTGAACGTCAAGAAACATCTAGGTAGGCTTAATTGAGGTGACAAGGGACTAATCTGGGATCAAAGTGGGACTAGTTATAGACAGTGTAGGAGGTTCAAGGCTCTTATTTAATTTTAGGTAATCCACATAGTTTCTGAAAATTCCTAGAGAGAGGGAGAGCCATCAAAAGCGGGAAACAGGACCCCAAAAGGTACATCTAGCTTGCACATCATAGTTTAACAGTATACATGGGTTATGAGATCTTTTTTATTTGACTGATGTGTAATTTATCATAGGAAAGACTGTCTCTTCAAGAACCATCACTAGGTGTCCGGATCCAGTCCTGCAACTCCGGTGTCACTATCCTTCTCTCATCCATCTCCTTTACCCCAGGACTTTGTGGAGCCGATCATGTGTATTTAGGTGGGAGGCACGCCATGTTTAAGTGGAATTGGGTACATCCATATACCACTGGAAGTGTGGGGAGATCAAATGAGGGTAAAACTGGATTAGTGGACCCTCGACTAGTGGTGCTGACTCAGCGCGTAATTTATATGGGGGGGGGCTGTGTGAAGAGAGTGTCTATGGTAGTGGTGTGTCTACAAGAGGGAGTTCCTTTTACAGACTAGGTGGTCTCACACACATAATAGTGTCATGCTTCATCATACATCATGCATAAATGCCAACAAACATTCCACTAGCAAGATATAAAAAATTGTCGAAGAATTCACTCATCCCTCCACTTGTGTCCAATCTATTCCTATTTCACTGCCCCTGTGCACTACTCTATCCACCTTCTTTCAAGATAAAATGAAAACAAATCTACACCAACTTCAACACCCAGCTTTCTCTTGCCTCTCTCACATACATACAGGAGGAGTCTAATTCCAAAACCAACAGTATCTTAGAGCACCATCATCATCTCAGAAGTGGAGAAAGTCAAGCAGTCTATAAGATTGGGCTTCTCCAATTGGTCGTGTAGCCGTTACATAATTACCTGCAACACTAACCTCTTCAGTGCTCATCTGACTGATATCTTCAACCTATCTCTCTACACCCCTGATTTCTTGACTGCCTGAAAACATTATAAGTATTCTCCCCTGCTACAAAAAGTAACCTGCAGGCCCTTCCAAACTGTACTGTTATCAACCCATCTCCCTACTCCCCTTCCATGCCAAATGTTTTGAAAAACTCTTAAATCACAAATGAGAGTACGGGGTTCTTGTAGCGTAAGTAGGTCGATAGTGTAACAATTGTGACACTAGACCACTCGTATACCTCGACTAGAGGTGAAATGTAAGTGAGCTGTGGAGTGGTGTAAGGTCTGTAAGGGGGATTTCCTTTACGGACTAGGTGGTCTCACACACTATATAGTGTCATGCTTCATCATATGACCACCTAGCCCCACCCAGGTAGGACAGTGCCACCTGGGCGGACTCAACCTCGCTGTTAAAAGAACAGGAGGGAGTGCGTAAATTAATTTAATTTCTGGAAAAGGGGATCCAGCTATGCTAGGGAAATAAAAACACCTACTCAGATACCCGGGTGAATTTAATAGAGGGTTCTGTGTGGTGTGATTAAAAAGGGTTTGGAAAACTCTTAAACACCCAACTAACCTCTTATTTAGAGCTAAACAACATTTTGGATCCCTTACAGTCAGGTCTGAGGACTGCTCACATTACTGCTACCTCAGGTTAAGTTTGGATGAGGGCAGGCTAGTGGCCCATATCCTGCTTAACCTCTCTGAAGCATTTGCTATGGTGTCACATGCCACATTAATCAAAAAGAATCAACGAGATTTGTATATATTCTAAAGATATTCGGTAGTTTCAGGCTTTCCTTTCTGGGAGATCCCAATACTTCCTAATTTCAAATTAGACCCAACTCTTGACCTTAACTGGATCCTGCAAGGTTCCTCCCTGTGCTTAACCTGTGAAAGAAAGAGTGCCCCAGTGCCCAAAGATGTGCTCAGACACTCACAGCTGGTGCAATAACATTTTGGCATGCCAAATACCAAGGCTGGTAGTCCTAAATCCACCTAATACCTCTTTATCTCACTCTTGCAGGTTCCTGATCTCTCCCTTTGTGATTTTTTTTTACCACTTTTCTCTTTGTCTCTCCGTTTTGTGTGTTTTACCTCTCTTGGTAAATATTTGATACGAAATAATAAGTGCTGGTAGCCCCACCACAACCACCTGCTCAAATGAAGCACTGGTTCTCCCTTAGTCTGACACAGCTAATTATCTCTATCGTTGCTAACGTTAAAGCAATAAGAAATAGGTTTTTGGTCTGTCTGAGAACTGTTCAGAATGGATGATGAACAATTGCCTAAAGTTAAAAGGGTGGTAAGACAAACATAATTTTATTCAGCAAAGTCAGCACTGTATGGTTTGAAAGTGATAGCCTACAGAACTTGGCTCTGCTCCTACCCCTTCAAAGCTGCAAGAAATCTTGACATCATAGTGGACAACAGTGCATCCATGAAGGAGCAGGTAACCACTGTGTGTGGGGCCTGCCATGGGATCCTGTGCACGTTGCACAAACTTTTTAGACGACTCTGAAGTAAGTACACTGGCTCTTCTTGTTCTTTCCTTACAAGTTTATTTCCAGTTATAATGTACAGACAGAGATACATGTGCTCGCCATCCCCAAACCGGCACAACTCCAACCTTTCATATGAAAACATTCCAATCCCCAGTCACAGCCTGCCCCAACATTCCACTGCCCCTGATGTCATAGCATTCTTCTTTTACATACAAACCAATACATCACTACACATCCCCTTCCATTAAAAAAAAATAACAAAAAAACAAGAAAAAAAAATTATAATATGTATATAAATAAATATATATATTTTTATTTAATCACACGAAATTTTCTAATACCTTAGGTTTTCTCAAAACCCTGCTGAAACAACTTTTCTTCACTTCACCACAAGCTACATTTTTATTCTGTTCACGCTCATTCACATTACATTCAAATTCTCCCATATTAATACGAGTCTGGACACCTTCCTGACAGCCCCTAGCTCCCAATTCCCCAATAACTCTAGAATCTTTGTTACCATCAATATCACACTCCAACCACCAATATTTGTTATTATTACCTTCCAGCAAATCATACTGCACAAATTGTTGTTTGCAAGGCTTAGCAATAGCAACGCGACTCATGTGACATACACTGCCATCATCCAAAATGACAGTATTTCTCATCACTTTCTTAATTCTTATAGGCTCGCCAAACTTGCTCTCACCTTTAGCCACTTTCCTTACGGATTTCACTCTCACCCAATCTCCCACATTCAAATGTGCTTCTTTAGTACCATATTTATTATTAAAATATTTCTTGTTCTTTTCTTGTGAACTCTTTATGCACTTTCTTACATGTTCTTTGCTCCAAAGTACTTGTCTGCTTCTTTGCATCCAACCAGGGTTAATCTTCGAAAATGGAATTCTACCTCGCATTATATCAAACGGACTTTGACCTATTGTCTCATGAGGTGTCACTCTATAAGCCCATAACATTTTCCTTAACTCAGAATCTATATTACTTTTGTTTCCATGCTTTGCAATTTGAATGATGCCCTTGAAAATCCTATTTATACGTTCCACTACAGCATTCCCCCTGGGATGATATAAAGCTGTAAACCTTTGTTCAATACCAGTCATTTTAGCAAAAGTTTTCATTTCCTCAGATTTAAATTGAACACCATTGTCCGTCAATAAATTCTGAGAAATCCTTCCCTCAAAAATATTTCCTCCAAAAAATTAATCACTGCCTTGGTATAAATTTTTTGTAACACAGAAAATTCAATCCACCTTGAAAACAAATCAACTAAAACCACGATAAACTTTGAAGACCCATCATGCCACGTAATAGGACCCATAATGTCTAAAGCAACTTCTTCCCATGGTATATTAGGACAACTTGAAGAAGAAATTGGCGGGTTAAGTGTCTTTTGAGATTTGTCACTATTCTCACACTCCATGCAGTCACGTACATATCTCTCAATTTCTACATCAATTTTTGGCCACCAATAAAGTACTTTAATTCCTCTTTTGGTGCGAGATATTCCTGAATGACCTTCATGTCCAATAGCGATAAGTTTATTTCTATTACCACAGGGGGGAATAATCTTCCCACCTCTAAACACAAAATCACCTTCAATACTCAATTCATCTCTCACTTCCCAAAAAGCTCTTAACATATCACTGCTTTTGACTTTCTTGTCATTATACCAGCCGAACATCACTTTGTTTTTAACTTCTTTCAACACTTCGTCTTTCTCATACTCCATGATCCATTCTTCTTTTTGCAATGAGCTTAAAGTATTCTCATCAAACACACCAGCTACACACCAGTCATTCCATGGATGTTGATCCAACTCTCTTAAAGGTAAGGACATTCTACTTAAAAAATCTGCAGTAACATTTTTTACCCCAGGAACATACTGCACTTCATATAAGAAATCTTGTAGTCTCATAGATAGTCTAGCTATTCCCGCAGATGCTCTACATAAACCTTCTGTAGTTAACAATTTAGTAAGAGGCTTATGGTCAGTCCGTATGATGCATTTTTGCCCCCAAACAAATTTCCGAAAGTGTTCTAATGCCCATACACATGCCAAAGTTTCTCTCTCTATTACAGAGTATTTTTCCTCTGTGGGAGACAAAGAACGGGATGCAAATGCAACCACATATTCTTTACCCACATTGTCACTCTGTGTTAATACACTACCAAGGCCCTTACCACTTGCATCCGTAGTGATAATAGAACAAGCTTTTGGATCGTACACATGCAACATTGGAGCACTCACAATTGCATTCTTAATTTCCTGAAAAGCTTTCTGACAACTTACATTCCATTCAAATTTCACTTTGTTTTTTAGTAACAGTCTCATTTGGTAGGTTTTAGCTGAAAAATGTTCTACAAATTTCGAATAAAACTCGGCTAGACCTAAAAAGGATCTCAAATCATCTTTAGATGTGGGGCATGGGGCATTCTTAAAAGCTTCCACCAACTTTTTTTTAGGTCTTATGCCTTCATGGTCAATCTCATGTCCTAAATACGTTACTTTTCTCTGTGCAAACCTACATTTACTGATCTCTGCGGTCAGACCTTTTTCTTGTAAGATGTTCAAAACATTCCTCAATTCCTTATCATGATGTTTCTTGCTACTTCCCATAACTAAAATATCATCCTGAAAGAATGTAACATTGGGCAAATGTCCAAATAACTGCGCCATCAACCTTTGAAAGACGGCAGCCGCCGACGCCAAACCAAATGGCATACGTTTGAAACGAAAACAACCCCATGGTGTACAAAAAGTTGTAAGATGTCTGCTATGATAGTCCAACCTAACCTGGTGGTAAGCAGACGACAAGTCCAAAGTGGAAAACCACTTAGCATCTCTCGTGGCAGACAACATCTCATCAATACGAGGCAAAGGAAACTGATCTACTATGATATTATTGTTCAAACCTCTCAAATCCACACACAAACGCACTTTGCCATTAGCTTTACGCGCAACAACCAAAGGTGAAACCCACTCAGAAGCTTCAACTGGTTCTATAATCTGTGAATTTTGTAACCTGTCCAACTCTTTTTTTACCTCTTCCCTGACAATAAACGGAATATTCTGTACCTTATGAATTTTTGGTTTGGCATCCTTTTTGAGTCTAATCTGATGTATAAAGCCTTTCAGTTGACCTACTTGCCCATTGAACACTCCTGGAAACTCTTGTGTGACCCATTTTTTTGTGTCTTCTTCATCACACATTACTAAGACTTGCTCTACACTGTTAGGATCAAGCACAATATGCAGTTTCTTTTGGTCTTTCCAGCCTAATACCGACGGACCATCCTTAGCCACATATAATTTACATACGGCTTGTCTTTGCTTAAATTTGAATACCAGCAATCTAAAACCAATAATATCTATTCTATCACCAGTGTAACTTTCAGGCGAAATGTCAGAGGTTTCTAAATGTTCTCCTAAACTATATACAAAATGCTTTTGCCATGTGCATTCTGAAACAATACTGTATCGGGAACCAGAGTCTGCTGCCACCTGCAGCATAACTCCCCCAAATGATACCCAACACAAGGGTTTGTTTGACGTTTGTCCTGAAATGTTCAAAACCACAGTTTTGTGACCCCTCAGTTTATAATTTACGTCTTCATCACTGTCATCAGAACAGTCTTCCACCACTTCCTTAATGCAGGCCACTTTACTGTTCACTTTCTTCATTTGTTTCTTCTTGCACACCCTAGCAAAATGGCCTACAATTCCACATTCCAAACAGTTAGCATTTTTAGCTGGACACCCATCAAATTTTGCAGAATGAAAGGAACTCCCGTAACGGAAACACTCATTTCTGGATCGATCAGACATGTTATATTTTTGATTCTTTGCAAAAGTTTGATTTTTCTCTTTTTTAAAGTCATTATCCCGCTTATCCATGGACCATTTGTTGTGCTTGCGATCACTAACTTTGGCAACAACTTCTTCAAAGTTCTTATCCTGTGCCAAAGTGATTTTCGCACATCTTTCGGATAATTCCGCTTTCTTCACTAAAGCAATAATATCCTTTAGACTGGATTCGCCTTCAATCCACAACCTCTCTTGAATAGATTTGTTTTTAGTATACATTACAATCTGGTCCCGTACCAGTTCATCATGTAGACCAGCAAACCTACATGAGCTAGCTAAATGTTTTAAAGCAGAAACGTAGCTCTCTATGTCCTCATGTTTCTCTTGTTTCCTATTGGAAAAATGCGTGACGAGTAACCGCTATGCAAACAGCAGGAGAAAAATGATCATTTAAATCCAAAATAGCACTTTGAAACACATCTTCATCGCCTCTATCGTGTTTTTGTAGTTGATTGTAAATACGAAGACCTTCAGGGCCTAAACAGTGCATTAAGATCCTTTTTTTTCTTTCAGCAGAGATTAAACCATTGCAATCTTCTAAGTTTGCTATGTAATTCAAAAAATATTCCTTCCACTCCTTCCATTGTACAGCTGGTTCACCAGGAGATGCTAAAAATTCCTTTGGTGTACTCAACTGCAAAGAAAGCGACGTCCCTGTACCAGAAGAATCTCCACTCGAAGACATAGTGTACTAAAAATTATAGCTGTAAAATATAACTCTTTAGCTTACTTCTTCAGCAAGACATGTATCTCTGTTATAATAATTTCTGTTAGTTTTCCTTTGTGCCGGATAAACTTCAGCAATGAAGTTGCTAAAAAGTTAAGAATAGTAAAAATAATACCATGTACTTGGTACTAATTAACATTAAAAGGGCGCTGTTCCTGCTCCTATGTAACTTCCAGCGCAAGAACCAGCACGTTCACAAGACATTTTTATTAAGCATTATGTTGTCCAGGCAACCAGTAACCATGCGGGGGTGCACGCGAGGACCGACGCGATGAGAAATCTAACGTTTGAGCAGTACACACGCGCCTCAAACAAAATAAACAAACGGCAACTGTATTAGAGAAAGAGAAAAATAAAAATAAATAAATAATAATAAAAAATAACTTCCCTCACTTGCTTAAAATAAGTTGCCTTTAACAAAGCAGGTCCGAAAATAGCTGCTCTCCAATCCTCAGTCTGATGTCTGTAGCGTTGCCTTCCAATACAGTTTTCTTAGTCCAATGCTTGCTGCTTTACGATTCTGCTCGTCGCCATGTGAAGTAAGTACACTGGCTCTTCTTGTTCTTTCCTTACAAGTTTATTTCCAGTTATAATGTACAGACAGAGATACATGTGCTTGCCATCCCCAAACCGGCACAACTCCAACCTTTCATATGAAAACATTCCAATCCCCAGTCACAGCCTGCCCCAACATTCCACTGCCCCAACATTCCACTGCCCCTGATGTCATAGCATTCTTCTTTTACATACAAACCAATACATCACTACAGACCCACTACAATGAAGGAAAACAAGTCACTTAAAGCCCTTATAACAAGCCAGCTATATTATGGCAAAGTTCTTTATGTGGGCATCGCCGATTATCTTCTTACTCGACTCCAAACCATTCGAAACTATGCAGCTCGCATGGTGTGCAATCCTACTTCCAGACCGCCCTCCACTCCTACACTAAGAGCACTTCACTGGCTTCCAGTATGGAATGTGCTACCTTCAAACTTCTGTGCCACTCTCACAAAGCCCTTTATTCCTAATGCCCACACTACCTCTGCAGAGGAATATCCATTCACAGACAAATACAGCCCTCCAATCGCCGACACTAGCCTTGGCACACACCTCTCCCTTATTCATCTCGCTAGAACTGGCAGATGCTCCTTTTCAAACCTGGAGGCCCACCACTGGACCACTCTTCCCTTGAATCTTCGTACGCCCGCCAGCCTCTCCTCTTTAAGAAACTACTTAAAACTTGGCTTTACTGGTATCCTTGCTTCCATATTAAGTTAGACACGCAGTTAGATGTGCAGCTCCACTGCTATTGCTCCTGCTGAGCCAGATACCCTTTAAGGGTGAGTTTGGTGCACAATAAATCTCATTAACATAATTATTTACATCTACTCCTTCCAGTGCCCACGGACTATATAAAACTGTAAATGAATGAATAAATACATATAAAATGGACAGGGTACAAGCAGACAGAACAGATGCAGCTTCAACGCACTTTAGAGGGTTTAGTCTTTCAACTTGTCTCACAGACTTTCAAAGACCTCCTAACCATATTTTGGGGTTAGAGAACAGTTCGAGAGTCATCTTCACATTTATTTCTCCCCCATCCCCAAGTGGGGCACCTCACAAGTAGTGGCGGCATAAGAGCTGTGGTAGACCAAAAATTCAGAAGAATGTAAAGCATTTGAGGGACTTCCACTAAGTTAAAAAGAAGTGCTTACAGAACAAATGAAACAAGTTCAACATTCCCTTCAGAAAATGCGTGTTAAGGCAGGATAGGTGAATAACTATATAGACCGCGGGGATCAATAAATGGAACAAGATAGGAGCAATCAGTTTTACTGATACTGTTGTGGTGCCCTCACGTTGAACATGCATCATCCTGTCCTCCCCTGCTGTAGTCTATTTCATAGGAGAATGTCGACATGAAGGAAGTTTCCTCTTCTCTGTCATTCAGATTATCCAAATAAAAGGAAAAGAAGAACGTGGTTGGAAACAAGTTTCTGTAAAACCCACAATGCTGAAGCCTTAAAGGCTAATACGTTACACTGTCTACGGTGAAAAGAAGGAGGGTGGGGAATTGTGACTAGTGGTGGGAGAATTTGAACACCCTCTGCTCAAAGTTGAAAAAAGCAATTGGTTTAGGCTGAAACCTAGAGCACTGACATATCACGTCTACAGCAGCAAGCTAAGAAGTAATCAAAAAGTAGCTATCAATTACGAGGAGTCATGAACGAAAATTAGCAGCAGCATGAAAGAGGGATGTGCATTCTAGTCAAAATCGCCGTATCTTCTATAGAATGTCAATATAAATCAGGATCAACAAGAACCAAAGCAACATGAGCTTTTGGAAAGGTATTTTGCTGGAGCCTGATCAACATTTTCAAAAGCTTGGTCAAAAAGTGATCAGCCACACAATATTGCTGATCCTGTTAGCATTGATTGAACTTGGTACTGTACCAGTACTGTATCACTGTAATTACTGTAACATCTCCTGAAGGTGATAAAGTCAATAATGTTATGAAGAACTAGACCTCAAATTTCTATCTTATATGTCTCCATTAAGCATCCAGTAGCTCCGTAGGGTCCCAAGGGTAAACGGGTGCAGATTCCCCAGATACCAAATACAGCCCAGCAGAAGTCAACAGCGCCATGCTACCTCTCCAAAACGGAAGACCCACTAGGAAAAGGAAGATGCACTATATGTTGGACCAAAAGAAAGTTCATGAAAAAAAAAAAAATAATACGTTACTTCACACAGACAATACTTTGCATGGTGGAATACGTAAAGAAAGACATTTCTCACATGCTAATAAATAAAATTAGGACTGTGATACAGTTTCCAGGACTCTTCAGTTAGAAGACAATAGTAATAGGGATTTGGCTTGGCAAGTGAGTGTGCAACCGACGCATTTTATAAAGTGGAACAGACGTAACAAAACCCCTTCTAATTTTATTTTCTCTTCACTTTGTTCATTCTTCACATTCCCATCGATCACCAACAAATTTATCCTGACATTCTGGAGTTTTTCAGCCAAAATTAACAACTACCACCTTGAATATCCCAGCAAAGTGCATTCTAGTGCAATATCTAGATTTGTTCTTCTTGGATCATACCCGCCTTCTTGGATGCCTTTTTTCATACATGTTATATAACCTTGCTTTTAAAGTACACGATTCAGTGTTTCACACTGCTTAGTCAGCATTTCATATAAACGTATGTATGCCCTCTGCTATGTCAGCAAGAACTCCAACAGTATTGCTAGACATGACCAGTCTCGAAAAATGTGGTCCCATACAAGACACAACGTGGGCTGTGAGCCATTTACAATACAGTCCGAAACAGCAGTCTTCCAGCACCCAGACTGAAATCATTTCAGTTCCATCATCACTGCGAAAGCCTCTGTATCAAGGCATCTAAGATGATCCAAAAAGCAAATCCTTGAAGCCTTTGTCTTTTTCCAGCAGCATTAGGTCCCAGGGCAGTCTGTGATAATGTTTCTATCCTTCTAAAGGGTTTCGGTTATTGGCTGCTGGCTGGATTCTGTTTCGGCTTGGTCCTGGCAAGTATTGTTGGCTGGCTTTTGGACAACTGTAAAGATGAAACAGAAAAAAAGATGAGACCATTTTAATCAACCAGGAATTTAATTTCACACTGCAATGATTTAATTTTCGCTCGTATTCAAGCTCCATGAAGAAATGGGTCTATTCTTTCTATACACTCAAGATAGCTGCCACATTTCAAGGCCTCTTTGATCTTCTACACAGAATGCTTTAATGCCCCAGATCCACATACAATAAAAAATAAATTACCACATTTCCCCCGATAATAACCAAAACGTCCCTTAAAAGACAAATATGAAGGATCAAAGCCTTTATTAACATCTTCCAGCTAAAAAGGACTAGGTCTATTACCATCCGATCTGTATAATTTTTTCTCAATACACTCAAAGACCTGCCTTGGGCACCACCCAACAACCAACAACCCCAGCTCCAAATTAGCCCATTATCAGAACAAAAAAACATCCTTCCCCATTCACGGAATGGCATGAGATCCCACAAATTTAGAAACACAGCCATTACCTTTTCTAAGCTGTTTCACCCAGACTAAATCTCCCACTCCCCACAACCTCTGGTTCACCCCACACTGAATATATGTTCCCTTGTATTGACACTGCACCAAAGTTTCCATATTTTTCCTAAGATTGCCCTTAGCCACCTGACTTCACACAACCATAGAAGTGCCAACTTCATTCCAAACTGTTCTTCAATACAGTGGAGAAATGCCCATTAAAGAACCGAGGTTGACATGATAGGACCAAATTGTTTCCTGGATCACACTTCTTCTTTTATCATGGAATTCATGTGCACTTGTAAGCCATCTTTCCCATGAAAGAAGTCTGTGCTGCAATGCTTTCAACAAAAATGCATGACTCAAAAACAACAACTCTCAAGTAGTCACAGAGTTATGACTTTAATAAATTACCATTTTGAGTAGTAATCCACAATGATGATAACGCATCTGCCATCGAACCTCTATAAATCCATCAGAGCTACTCTCACCCATGGCCTGTCAGGAACTTTAAGTGGGTGCAAAGCAGCTTTCCCAATTACTCTACATATGCCAAAACTGTAAAATTAATACAATTCTAAACCTTCTGTTCTATCTAAACCCAATCACTAATATCATTCTCTGCCGCTACTCTTCGTACGATTCCTCATCAAATGGCACCCATGGGTTGGATCAGTTAATCAGTCTCTCCACTTAAAGGGCAGGACTAACTCACAACTTCTGTCCACATCACTACCCAACAGACACATCCCTTACTTCCGAAACTTAATCAACTTCAACGATCTAACTACTTACTTACACCAACCAATCACCACTTTTCCTTTACAAACCAGCACCTTAATGTTTTCCACCAAATTGCACTACTTTTATCAGCTTGGCATCAAATGGCAAAATGAACGCTCCAACTGACCTGCCTCCCTCGTTCTTCTCACCATGTCAATCTCAAAAGGCAATCCACGTCTACAATCCTCATACAGGGCAAAAAACCCATCATACTCCTCAAGTTCTAACATCCATCTAGTAACCTTTGGTGTAGTATGTTCTAGCCCTTCGTGTGTAAGGACAAATAAAAGGAGTTTAGGATTGGTTTGAATTACAAAGGGTAATCCCAGTAAGAGAAAATGTAAAATGGTTAATCACCCAATAATACCCAATACCTCCCTCTCCACTACAGAGTAGTTCATCCTCTTCCTAGTCACATATTTGCAAACTCATGCAAAAACACTTGATGTATACACCTTCTGAATACTATGTTCCTCATTAAGCACCTTAGACAGCTCGCCAGGGGTCCCACATTCCCACAAGAGAAACCTTTCATTTTTGTTCTGACTCTATACACCATTGTATTTGGTTTCACCAAAATCATGCCCTTTCACTCCATCATCAACCTTCACCCCTCGTTCACCCCATACTTCACAGAATACAACACTAATTCCCCACTGATGTTACTTTCTCATACAGACTGGGATACATTCTTCCATTACTATAACAGTGATTGCTTCCTTTATATCAGGGTTGTGCGCCTATAGCTTTTCTTGGATTTGCGGGATACTGATGCACTGCACCAAATGATCTCTAGTAATTGAGTCACAAAGATTACCAAATTCACAGACATTTCATGTTCCCCTTAAAACTGCCACACATGTCAAAACATTTGTGTTAGCCTGGAACGCAGACAAAGAATCTGTGGTACTTCAACTCCACAATTTGCTCGCGGTTAAAATGGTCTTCTTGCATTTTGAGGGACTTTTCAAACATATCCCTTGCACCAATTTAACCGTTTATAACTTCAGGCACAGTTTTGTAAACTTTCATTACTTCAACTTCTAAATTATGCAAAAAAAGTTACTTCCTGAATTAAGTAAATTTCTCCCCCAATAGCTATCACACAGAATTTAGCTTGAGCCATACCTTTCAAGACAAACCAGTTCACCAGCTTTGTTTAGAAATAAAGGTGGCTGAAAAATGCTACTGCAGCTATAAAAATCGATAACAGGAAATATCACAGCAAATTCATAAAACGATAAAATAACAAATTAAATAACTGATACAGTAAATCAAAACAATAAAAAGCCACTGTTACTGTTGGCAAAACTAAATGTGAAGTTTTAGAATCCTTAGAAAAACTGTGTTGGTAATGACAATCTTTTGCCTTCCATGTCCTATTTATGCTGAACCCATTTTTGTTAGCTTTAGGACTCTGCATGCTTTACTGCTGCTAACCAGCGGTGAAATGCTTGTGCTCCTCTTCAAACATGTTAACATTGGCATACACCTAATTGGCACATTTAATTTACTTATAATTCCCTAATGTATGGTACTATGTGAGCCTAGGGCCTGTAAATCAAATGCTACAAGTGGCTGCTACATTGACTGTACCACCCACTTAAGTAGCACCAGAAAACACATCTACAGGCCTGGTTTTGAAGCCTGTGCGAACAGTCTTCAAGTGTTAGTTTGACCTGCAAATTAAACCTTTTGCCAGGCCTAAACCTTCCTTTTTAATAATTATAGGTCACCTCTAAAGTAGGCCCTAACAACTCACATGGCAGCTTGCATGGTATTTAACAAGTAGAACATGTATATTTCATGTTTTACATGTCCTGGCAGTGAATAGCCCCCAAAGACATGTTTCAACGTGGCACGACTGGTTTCCCATAGAGTAACCCTGGTTTACATTATTACATTTAATAAGTGCTAAATTCAGTTTGCGAACAGCTAGAGAGAGTTCTTACACTCATATTAATCATGTGTAAAATACTCTTAAATGCTAAAGATGGATTTCAAATTATTATTTTGGAAATGTCAGCTTTAGAGAGTTGGCATTTCCCTGCCTAAAATTTCTAGGGTCCTTCTGTGTGTGGCGAGTTGCTCTGGGACAGGTGATGGATCGACAATGGGAAATGTGTACTGGGGCCAGACGTTAGACAAATGGACGTGTGTTTAGAGGGGAGTGGGTCTTCCTGACAGGATGCCAGGGGTGAAGCTCCGCCCCTGCCCTGATTGTACTTCAAAGGGTAAACTGGGGCCTGTACCGAGCCCTTTAGAAGAAGATAACCTTCTCACTAGCAGATGCAGCTCACACATGAGCCTGCCTGCCTTTTGTTTCACTAGACAAGCTGGAGCCATACCCAGATGAAAGAGGAGAGCTGACCAGAACCAGTTTAAGGTTACACAAAAGGATGTACCCCACACACAGGCTGTCATTCATTCATTCATTCAGAAAACGTTATTCGGAGGCAATAGGCATCCATAAAAGTGGCAATCACAATTAAAAACACACAATATAAAAACCAAGTGATAAAACAGTGCAAAGCAATTGTTACAGCAATATAAGAACAATGAAACATTGTAACAGCTTTGTCAAAGCATAGTAGCAGCTCTTAAAAAGGACCGATGTGCAAAATACCTTCATCTGACAGCTGTAATAAAAAATTAAAAGCTAGTCTGCAATGTGTAATGTTACGGCATTTCATCTTTAAAAGCAGAATTGAAAAGTGTCTAGTATACCTTCCATAAAATGTACAAAAAAGTGCAAAGTGCATCACTGATTGTCCAGACTTGCCATCACAAGGACATTTAGATTCTTTATATAACCCAGCGGAAAGCACAACAATAAAATTACAGTATTGGCTCTATAATGAAATAATCGGGAATGCTCCAAAAGTCAACGGGTATGCCACAGTTAATCAGTGGGACAATTAAGTGCGAGCAAGAAAAAAGTAATACTGGGCTTCTCAGCCTCAGTGCCTAATCGTGAGCGCACACAATCATAAAGTGCTTGTCGAACATGCCTTTTACTTAGGGTATTACATGTTTCCAGTTCAGTATACCACAGGCTGTCACTGGGCGTAAAAGTGGCATCCCCAGAACCTGAAATGAGAACACTCATGGACCTGAGAAGATACAGAAGAAGGACTGCCTGATTTTTTAAGAAGTAAGATGAGGCCTCTTTGCCTTCAACCCAGAGCCCAAGAAATGACTACCTCTTGTTTGAGCTACAAGGACACACGTTTCTGTAAACCTTTCTTGTTTTCCAGCTTACCAGACCCAACTGGGCTTGAGTTGGTCCTTTCTCCTGGCCTCTACGGGAGTGAATCTTGACCCTCAAGTGCTGTCCTGAAGGTTCTGGACCACTGGCTGGAGTCATAGTAAACTTCACCCTGTTTAACTTAAGGTTTAATTGGATCTGACTGAGAGCAGTGCAAGGAAAGAAGCAGGGCCTCGCATCGTAGCACCACACAACTTGTGATCGGTGGCATCACTGGATTTGACACAGCGATGCAGAGGCGAACTTCGCAATACCACAAAGCTCTTAAACAGAGGCTTCAAGATACCCGATGCAGAATCCTGCATCGTAGCACCATATAGCCCCTGCATGGCAGACAGTAGGTACAACCCCTAGCAGGTCGAACAGGGCCGAACCTGGTCCTGTACACTGCCCTCGCTCTATTACAGTTAGCCTAAACTTGTGACTTTATCCCAGTCCGGTATAGCCAGATACCCGCAGTTGGCACTATGCACCCTTTGCCTCTAGTTTTTACTTTAAACGTTAAAAATGTGGTATTCCGGTTCTACTGATTAGATTTTTGACATTTTGCTGTCATTTCAATTATTACAATTTACTCTATTTTTATAGATTAGTTTGGGACACCATAAATACTTTATACATTGCCTCTAAGTTAACCCTGACTGCCTTTGTGCCACGCTGCCATAGGGTTAAGCATAAATTTATTTAGTGACTTTTGTTGTTTAACTTGACAAGGATTGTGATTATTAATTGAAGTGGGTTCTCACCCACCTCAGCCAATAATCTAATTTCTTACAAAAAGTAATTTTTCTACATCTTCTTTTAATATATACCACTTGAGTGTACACTAACGACTTTCTTCCCTATTCTTTGTCTTTATTCCCTACCTAATATGGTGTGCTGTGCCTGCGTTTCTTCCAGTTCCTTGACACTGAGCTAGTCTGTCCTCCACCTCCATGACACAGAGCTGACTCCAACTTGCAAGTAAATTCCAGTTCCAGGCCAGAGTTTGTCTTGACCATCATACAACACACAAACAAGAGGTTCTACTACTCCACCTCCATGTTATTACATTTTGACTCTTTTTATATTCAAAATACAGTAGTTCTTTACTGAAACTTGCACCCATTGAGAGCAGATATTCCGGACAACTAGAGGATATGGATACCACTATCACATTCAGCATTCCACCACATGGCCACCAACCCACAGCATCCTTTAGCACACATTTCGGCCTTCACTCATTCACTGTCCAGGCTCCTGGCAGAAACATATGCACATGCCTAATCACAGGTAGTGCAACTAGCTCTCAGTGGCAACTCTCACATACGACAATCTGGTCCCTTTGCTGGGAGATTTTGTGGCGACATGAGCACCTCCCTCCTCAGAAGCACAATTGACTCGCTTCTGCAGTGATGAGCAAACTCATGAAGGACTCCTGCATGCTAGTTAATGTCACACACCTTGGAAAATCACTTTTTAACCTCTAGCTCCTGCTGTCTATGCTCAGTCACCAATTTACTAGTCCCGCATTGACTTAACCTGATAATAGGATTCTTCTTCTTTCTGTAGTCACCCAAATATAGTTGAAGGTGACCAGGTATTTTGCCTTCAGAAGACAAAGCCTTATGTTTTCTTGTGTGCAGCTAAATGATAATACTAATTGCCAAGAAAAAGTTGAAAGGCCCTGGTAGAATGAAAATAGAGATGAATTCTTATGCAACAGAAACACTAATAGCAACAGTTGGGAGTGGTCTAGAAAGTAGATATAACTGGTAGTCCCCTGAATACTGGGATAAGTACCTTCCACAAAGAATAATGATCAAGGGATCCGCTAGTAAAAAGTACATTAACGCAACAGAACATTCTTTAGTAGCGCAGCAGTAGAAGCTGAACAGAGTGTTGAATGTGCTCTCGTTCCCTTTGTTGGCTTTCATTTGGCTAACTGGAGACAAAATGTGATGCATACTACAATCTAGTGTCCAGCATTCTGGAGACCTAGAAATGGAGGGCCCTCCTCAGGCAACGTGATGGAAACGAAACTGACAGAGGAAGCTTCTGATTAAATTGGAGCTTTGACATTGCTACTAGATTGAAGGATGGCCTTATACAGAATACATTTTTTCTCCTGTATGACCATTAAGAAATTAGGGTCTAAGCTAAATATCTGAATTCAGAATCCCAGATAATAACTTCAGCAGAACATTAAGGGCCTGAGTTAGAACTCAGCAGACAGGTTACTCCGTCCATACGTTGACGGATATCCAATCCACCAAAATCTAAATCCCATAGAGTATAATGGGTTATAGATTTTGACGGTCAGGATATCCGTCACCACTGTGAAAGAGTAACCTGTCTGCTGGGTTCTAAACCAAGCCCTAAGTTTCCATGGAACATAAATAAAAGGTTTTGTTGGAACCAAATTGACCAACCCGTTTGAAAACTTTGAAACCGACAGCACATTAACCTTCTTCAGGAGAATAAGCAAAGACAATATTTTTGTTAGGTAACCCTTGCTCAAGTTAACATTAAAGGGAGACAGAAAACCTTGGAGTTGAAAAAGGCATAATGTTGCATTCCCCTGGCTCAAAGTCAAGTATCTATTCAAGCTGCATACATGACTTTATTAAAATATTTTATCACAGCCAAAACTACATCCAGAACATGATGCGGGAACAGCACGTTTGCAAAGACTGGCAATTCCTTCATGCCAGAAAGCAAAAGGTTTTATAGTGTATATGGAGTACATATCATCCATCCTGAGGCAGGAGATTCACTTAACTTAAATGAGGGCAAACATACAGCATATGTGCATAACCCAGTCCTGTGTAATGAGTCTCATTTAGCCTCCAGAGAACCAGATCTTTTGCAGGGCTCTGGGAATAAGAGGGAAAATAAGGGAACACATAATACATCGTGAAAGACAAAATTTGTCTCCCATAGGAAATCATTGAAACAAAACATTCCATATTTGAAGGTGGTGCCGGATGTGAACAAATTTATGTGGCAGTGGGGGAGCCATCCGGGAACATCCCTCTTCCAGCAGCAGTAGTTGTGGTTTGATAAAGTAAGAATGCTCAGGCATTCAGCTTGATAATTGCCTTTTTCTGCAAGAATGACTATTGATAATTGACAGTACAAGATGATGGTGTTGCTCTTCCAGTAACCAAACATCTCTTCCCAGACTGATAAGACAATGGCTAGTATTATCATTCTGATGGCTCATAGGTTGACATGATCCTGATGCTTTGGTTAGGAAAATGCCCTGCTTCTATATAGATTGCTCAGATATAATTCCCACTGAGAGGCAGAAGCCTCTATCACTATGCTCTCCAGCCAGAATAGCTCTCCTCTCAACACACTAACTTTGAAACAACCTCTTAAGGCCCAAAGCCATAATGTGAAGCATTGATTAGAATTCAACAGGCACCACCAAAACGAATTCCACTCATCTGAAAGCACCCACTGGTGAGTGTAGAGAAGCTGACAAGTCTTATGTAGGTGCATCTCCAGTATTCTTGGTCAACCAGTATTCTTCAATTACTCATTCAGGTAAAAGGCCTGGGTTGAACCTGTATCCTCCCACTAAGATGTGCACCAACAACTCAAAAAACATGTAAGAAAACTCTCATGGATGAGTTGAGGCCAAATGGTAGTGCTACTCACTGACCACAAATCAAAAGAATTTCCTGCAGCTTTTAATTGCTGAGATGTGAAATAAGGCATCTTGGAGAGACAGATCATCTGATTTGCCAAATACAAGGTTTGAATGATTTTAGCTTAAGTCTTGATGCTGATGCCCATTTTATGAATTTGAAAAATTACCTAATTTCCTAAAAGGAATGTAAAACCCTCCCTTTTTAGGGACCAGAAGGTATGTCTTAATCTCCCACCCCACAATGTTTAAAGATTAATTATTCAATAACCCCTTTTGATATAAAGGGAATCATTTCCAGTAAATCTACTGTTAGTATTCAATATGGGGGAAGCTTCCTCTTCTTTATCCGTATTGAGTGTCGGATGATAAGTACATTTTTCTGAAGCTTCCATTTCCTCCATAGGTTCAATAATTGAAAAATCGCCCTGAAGCCACAGGTTTAAATGCTATAACCCTAGTGATCTTTTCAATGGGGCAACTCTCTTGCATCTAATCTTTCTCAGTTTTTGCACAGGCACAAATCTAGGGTCAGGGCCAATGCCTCTAACAGTGGAGACTCCAGAGCAGTAAAAGGTGTAACAGGTTTTGGATCCAAAGGTGACACCTTGATGTGAAACTGAGATCACAGGCCTAGTGGCTTAGAGCTGGTCAGAATATGGAGAGTACAATGCAAGACATTATAACAAAAGTAGAGTAATGAATGTTTAGTGTGTTTTAAATATTTGTTGCATAGTGAATATGACCATTCGAACTTAGCCCTGATGCCTGATTAAGTAGAAACACCTAGCAGAATCTTTTGTGGCACTTTATAGGAGCGTGATGTTGAATGATGTTTGACACATGAAACAACTCTTAATTGTTGGTTTGACTGTAAACTTGAGTGTTCATGGACCCAAGAGGACAACACTGAATATGATTTCTTCTGCTGGTCCCTCTTGTGTTGCTGACCCAAATCTACAAGATGTGTCTGCGCCACCTACGCAACATAGGATCATCTCTGTGCCAACTCCATTTGAAAAGATATTTTCTGTCTGTGAAAGGGCATATAGATTTTGTCCTCTCTCTAAAAGCGGAAAGAGTGACTCCTCCCAGGAGCCATCGTGCTACCCATTACATAACAGTTCATGTGTAAAGTATAAAGTATCTTTTAAAGAGCCCCAGTGAGGAGAAAAAGGAAGCCACAAAAGGCAAATAAAACTCCTTGGTAATCTTGTTGATCTTGATTGGAGATTTGAGCACACCTCAGGAAACCCAATAAAGCCAGAATGGTCCAGGTCATTAGTATGCTCAGTCATGTGTTGAGCACAGCCTCCTACAACACCCCTGACTGTGCTGTATGTGCAGCTACTTCTTGATACCTGCAAGTTCTGCTAAGCTCTTGGCATAGATGGAACAAATGGACTGAGATACATGCTAAAGCAGGGCTATTCAGGCATGGTAAGGACCCAAACACTTCATAAACCTTTACTGAAATATTGTGCTCCTGAATATTTATGCTCTGTGCAAACTTTATAAGTGATCTACTCTACTATTGTTCAGGATATCACTAATCTTATCAATGACACCTTCACAGGCAGATTTGTCCCAGGAGGCTGAATATCTGAACTGATCTCCTCTCTGTACATCTTTGATGTTATCAATTACCGGCCATCTTCTATGGGTGAATCCTCAAATGCTCTTTGTACAGGAAATTATCGTGAGTAATTTTACATCAAAAGCTTTCCCTCAATGATCAGACCAACACACCACAAAGGCATGTTTCATCCTGTTGCGCCTTATTAGAAATAGTTTCCTATTCCTCCCTTGGGACCATCATGCTAAGGTAGTAGTATCTTGTATAAAGTCACATAGTGTTTACTGCAACAATTTCTATTTGGGCCTTTCTGCATGTGACTGCGTCAACCACTAAGAGAGTTGTAATAAAGCGGTTATTGCTGCATTCAATCAAGGAAAATGGAACTAAGTTTCAGAGGACCATATATCAGTGCAGGAGCTCTCTAT
Organism: Pleurodeles waltl; assembly: GCF_031143425.1. Classification (NCBI taxonomy): domain Eukaryota; kingdom Metazoa; phylum Chordata; class Amphibia; order Caudata; family Salamandridae; genus Pleurodeles; species Pleurodeles waltl. Next base: position 1,897,538,730 of record NC_090440.1, read on the forward strand.
TCCTTTAAGAGTTCAAGGCTTTGTATGAGTGTAGCACTGCCTACCTGACTAGTCATCTCTGCCAATACAAATATTTGAGAACACATTGTTCTGAGTCTTGTCTTCTATTTAATGTTCCCCATTTCAAGCACAGCAGACATAGAGCTCTCAACACGCTGGGTCCTAAACTCTGGAATGAGTTACTGTCTTTTTGCACAAAATGAAGAATCTACTGATCCTCAGAAATGCTATGGTAGACTTAGGCCCTCGTTACGAACTCAGTGGAAATCCCGCCAAGTTCGGTGCTGGCGGTCCAAACAACGGCCGCCAACACATTGAAGACCCTGCTGGCCAAATAAACAACATTCTGCTGGGCCAGCGGGCGGAAACAGTGTTTCTGCCAGCCGGCCCAGCAGAATGCAGGGCCTGTATATTGGCAACGGCTCTAAATGGAGCCGTCGGCAATGTAGCAGTGCGGCGGGCGCAGCAGCACCCGTCGTGCATATCACTGCCCGTAAATCGAAATTGAAAGCCTAGATGAAAAGCAACCAAAATGTTACACCTTTTGTACAGGAACTAGGAATTGGAGCCAGTGCATCTTCAGTTTACCAAACCGAATGAGCAACATTAAGACCCATATTCCTTAAACCCTCAGGTACTTTGATCATGAATACCACTGCACCAAATCTGTCAGACAGGATGAAGACTACAATTTTGTTAAGATAAACGTGATAATGTGATGGAGCCTATAAACAAAGAGCAAGCAAGTCAATATAAAGGTACCTTTAGACCACTCCTACTTCTTGGCCCTTTGCCATTCTCAACATATCAGAAGCAGTGCCAAGATAAACACTCCAATTTAGCAATCTGGGTAACTGAGTGGATAGGTAGAAAAGTTTGGAACCAGTAGTGGAACCATACACTCGCTTGGGTTCTGCAGATGCATTGATAAAACACTTTAGACACTCACATTTTGAGAGGGAGAGATCCATAGTTAGTAAGGATGGGGAGCAGAGGATGGACACATGCTATACTTGCTTTTTGTGATTTAGATGGAAAATGTTTCATAGTTTTGGATCAGATGAATGCATACATACCAAACTGACCACCATCCAAGATCCTTATGGGTAGGATCTGTCCATCTCCAAACAGAACTTGATGTACTTCTCCCTCAAGGCTGCCTGAGTCCTCAACAGTGACAAGTTGGCCCACCATAACCACATTCTGGCCTGTGGCAGGGCCACTGTCCAGGTTAGAAACAGTGGTTTCATTTTGTGTCATACTGTCTGTGAACTGTAGGTTCTGAGTTTGCTGGATCACCAGTGACTGGCCACTTAGGGAGTTTAGCACTGGGTCCAACATGATAGTAGGACTCTCAGGTTCATTGGGGCTTACTGTGATCAGAGCTGTTGTTCCATCAACAGAGGAAAATGACGGTTGTAGCTGGAGTCCCTGCAAAAAAAGAACAAGCTTTGTTACATATGTTATGCAAGTAAGTACTTACATTAAAATGTGCAGTTAAATTATTTTGTTTTCAACTTACACTGGCCACAAAATGAAATTATAACTTTCATGTTTCACTTGCTGATGACATCAAGTATTTGCTTCTGTGGTATATTTTGTGGATCTATGCCATTCTGGTGAAATTTCAAGATGGTGAACATTATCCTGACAAATATATTTTGGGTAAAGGTTCAGCTGACTAATTATTTCAAACTGAACCAGAGGTAAACATTGAGGGCCTATGTGTCCATAGTAATGGGGCTTGCATGGATCCAATTCCATTGTCTTACCCAGAATGCCCTGCAAACAGCAAACTTTGGCTAAAATCCGATTTCCTCATATTTCTTTGAGATAAAGTTTGGGTATCTCTGGGGACTGGAAAGAAATTGTACCACCCAGAGTTCAAAAACTTTTCCCAAAAAAATGGTACTACACTTGTGAGGATGGGCCTACTGCCTGCAGCAGGAAAGGAAACAAAATGCAATGAGGAATCACCTATTTTCCTCAAATTCTATGGGCGAAAGTTCCAGAATCTGCTGGGATCAACAACATTTCTGCCACATAGGATTCCCACCATTCTCCCGATAAAAACAATACCCCATTTAGGTGGGTGGGCCTATGGTCCACAACAGGAATCGCTCATACCTCAGACCATGTAAAGTCAATATTGTGTCAAAGGTATTCACATGGTTAAAGTGTTGGTCCCTTCCTGTATCACCCAGCATAAGTGTGGGAAAGCAGGGTGGTAAGACTTAGGCCACTGGCTGGAAATGCCTGAGTTTCTGGCATGCAAATATGGGAAAAGTATGCTTTTTTGACCCATACATTGACATTCATATGGTATTCAAGTTAAGAAAATGTGCTGTGGATGCCCCTGGGCATGTAGGTTTAAGAAATGCACACGGTTGGTAGGGTACTCTTGATGCCGGCAGACCTAAAGCCGAATAGTACAGCCATTCACCATGGCGAGCAGGACGAAATTGGAATTTTCTCTGGCATAGTTTTGACATATGGGCTAGCAGACAGAATATAAACTCCCCCCATCCCATACTTAGTCTCTCCCAGTGGGCAGAAATACCTGGTGCCTGGTGGTGGGGTCTGATTCAAAGATGGCCCAGCACCACAACACATTTTTTGTTATTTTTCTCTAGTAGTCGTGTGCACTGTCAGTCACAGGGTCGACTGAGGAGTTTACCACCTATTTCATGGTCTCAGTATGTTGGAGGGGAGAGGGTCAAAAAGCCCACAGGGCCACAAGGGAAAAAGTGAGAAACAGAATGGGTCTTGCTTGTCCCGGCACTGCACTGCTGCTCAAGGGGAAGCAGAACATAGGAGCTAACTCCCTCTCTGCAGACTCATATGCCAACAGTATGCTCAAATCATCCAAATTTCTTCTCTCTTGCTATGGGGCTGGCTGAGTATTCGGGCTGTAGGCCTCATGGAGCTAGAAAGACTGCTGTAGATTTAGAGATAGGGGTAAGTCTCAATGGCCATGAGAGGCTCGCTTCACCCCATTAAAAAAAGAAATGTATCTCTAGCATCTAGTGGGCTATCTCTGTTCCTCCCCACCCACTAGGCAGACTGTGAGTACATTTCCCAATCTGCACTGGGGGAGCAGGAACACTTTTGGTGTTTTAGGGATTAGGAGTTAGACACAATTCTTCAACGGGTCGTCCCCATTCCATTTGTTATACACATATATGTTGCCCTAGTGTCTAGTGGACGTTCTGCCCCTAGGGGGGCAGACTGCAGCTAAAAGTGTTTTAAACTGGAAAAAATACAGGTTTATGCCTGGAGAATGTCACAATAGTTAAGTTATCTCTTGTCAATTGTGTTCAGACAGAGGTTGGAGGTTTGCTTTCATCAGTTTTTCAGTTAGTAAAACCGGGTGAAAATGAATCTAATTCTAGTAGTCACACTAGCCAATGGATGGCACCATAGAATGGGGGGCAGAATCCCAGGACCACCATGTACAGATGAAACACAGCATTTTATTCTAGATAACGCAGAGCTTGCAGATCACTGATGAACTTAACTGATGTTATAGGCACCAAATAAGAGATTAGTTACTTACTTGTAACTATGGTTTTGCAGCTTGAAACTCTTCTAAATTCATATGCTTTTCACAATCACACTTTCGAGTGAGTGGGTCTGGTAGTGTCTGGTAGTGTCTTTTCAAAACTTTGTTAGCTTGAGGGTGGGAGTTGATATAGGTATGATGTGGACTATAATCCCACAATGCCCATGTGCATGCCCATCATCCTAGTGTCTTTCTTTGCTTCCTTCCACAAACCTACTCAACACAGAGGTGGGAGGGTCGCATGTGAATCTAGAATAATTTCAAGCTGCAAACCATAATTACAGATAAATAACTGTTTTTTTTGCAGCATGAAATCTCTTCTAGATTCCCATGATCTGCTCAGATTATGTAGCAGTATTACCTGCCTTGTGGTGATAGGTAGGAGAGGGAGTATTGCTTTTCCCACTTCAACCTCTTTACGCCAGCTTAAGTCATTACTGTAATGCTTTGAAAGAGTATGCTCTGAGCCACATATGGCTGCCCAGCATACTTGCTGCATGAAGAAAATTCACCAACCTCTTGTGGTAAGTAGGAACGGGGATCCCCCTGGACTTCAGACACTCTAAATATATCAGTGAATGCTACAGTCAAAACCAGTGGGGTGGCAGCTTTGATGCCAGAACTGAAGTTACTTGACTGTGTGATTATCTGTTTCAATATTTATACACACTAAAGGAATCTTATTTACATAACCACTATATCTTGGCTACACATATATGAATATGGCATGTTAAGGGGGGGCGTGGCTTGGTGCCATGGCGGCAGCAGCTTCTTTTTGAGGCTCCCGCCTTTCTCTCCTCGCCTCCGGGGCTATAATAATCAATTCGGCTCCAGATTCCGCACAGAAGGAGCGGAGTGCGTGGTGACCCCCCGGACTACCGATGTTCGGCTTCTGACCCCCAGAAACTGCCGATTGGGCTCCGATACGAATGGGCTAGATGCAAATCGGAAAAAAACTTGAGGGGACAAGATGGCGGCGGCCATGCACTCCGGAACCTGGGCGACCGGGAAAACACCCTAGGGCAGCACCTCGGCTGACTGAGAGAAACACGGAGACCTAGACCGAACCATACTGAGCCAGAACGAGTAGAAAGAAGGAAGAAATCGACCGATGGGCAACGCTGGAGGAGACGGCCCGGCACAGCGGTGTCGTTATAAAAGGAGGTGAGGAGGCCTGGCGCCAAGAGAGGATCGAGAGCGCAGCAATCCGACACAGTAAACCGTGATAGGCTCACCAGGGGGAGATGGCCCGGGGCGCTGTAATCTGGAGACCCGAATAGCGAGAAAGCAACCAAAGGTGAGAAGGGGCCTGACGTAACGAGGCTGAAACCTAGCGAGGCCGCTTAAGAAGGGGTGGGAAATCGGCCGGACCAGTGATACGGGGAACCGGAGCAGAGAGACGCCTCCCCAAACCAGAACAGTGAGAAACGGCCACTAAGAAGACACCGACCTAACAATATCCAAATCAGACATTTCTAACAGATAAATCGACTAGCGGTCAAATAAAGAAAGGGACAACGGGGTAACTTAAAAATACAGCCCGGCCACACGCATTACCCCTAAATTCAGACAAGTAATACTGATTATTCGCCAATTCAGTTTAATAATCTAAGACATTTGGCTCAATAAAAGACAGGCCTCCACCCCCCAGGTGCCGGACCCAGGTGGGCCCATCCAGCAAATTTTGGAAAAACAGGTAAACACTATCATCGGCTCCATACTACCTTTACACTATCAAGTGATCACCAGCAAAAACGCTGCACTACACCAGAGATGGGCAAACCAAATAGAAGGCGAGAAACCGATAATACTAGGGATATAGCAGACAATGCACCCCCAGAACAGGAGGTTATGGGGAGATCTTCCTCGGCAGAGGGGGGAGCCACAAAAGAACCTACTCTACAAGATGTAATACAGGCTATCGCAGCCTCCAGAAACGCTCTTGAGATGAAAATAGACTCCCTCGCGTCGGACCTTACAGTACTCTGAGACGATCACCGGCGCCTAGCAGAAAGAATGACCTCGACAGAAAAACTGCTGAATGAACTGGGACCAGAGCACCAAGGCGCTTCCAAAGCAACAGGACAAATGGAGAAACGAATAAAAGACTTGGAACTGAGGGTGGAAGATGCAGAAAACAAATCGAGAAGAAATAACATCAGAATCATGGGACTACCGGAGAAAATCGAAGGAAACAACATGGTTGACTTCCTTGAAAAATGGCTGAAGGAAAATATAGCGAACAAGGGACGGTCCCAATTTTTTGCAGTGGAAAGAGCACATAGAGTCCCAGCACGTCCTCCTCCACCGGGCGCTCCTGCTAGACCGGTGGTGGCCAAACTATAAAGACAGAGACCATTTACTCACCCAAAGTAGGAAAAAGGGAGACTGCTTATTGGACAACCAAGTGATTCGGATCTTCCCCGACTTTTCGCAAGAAGTGTTAAGGCAGAGGGCTTCTTTCAGGGAGGCTAAACAGAGACTCAGAAATTTAGGGGTCCAATACGGGATGCTATTCCCGGCCAAACTCCGAATAATAACCACAACAGGCACACAGTTTTTTAACTCGGAGGAGGAGGTTTGGAACTGGATGGTCAAGCAACATCCCAACGAGAAACGAATTAACCTTGAAAAACACTAACTAAACCTTAAAGGAAAAACTAACAGCAGAAACAGTACAGGGCGCACTAGTCCATCCCCTCTGGAGATTTTAAACGACTGTCAAAAAGCAGTGGAGGCAGCTGCGTCCCTCGGCTGTTATGAACAGAGCTCACCTAAGCAAACGCATAGTGACGTAAATCAATCAGACTCGGAACATGAATCAGATTTGTCACTCACGCCTAACCAAAAGGGCCCGGATGTAACCCCAGGGACGTCAGACACCATAACATGAAGTACATCCTTGAAGCACAAACAGAACTCCTGGGAAATATGATGTATGTAAACCTCTGGGACAACTAGGCGTACACTCACAGATTCTAAAACCGAATTAAAAGTATGCAAGAAGAAACTAACTCGCTGACGCCCGATAATCAAAACCCTGGAGCCGCAGAATTTCAGTCCTTCTTCCACCCGGAGGCTGAGGAGAGATCGCCTTGCTGAGCTTCGGTTTGCTAACTGAGGCACCCCCCACGTGGTTGGACAGTTGACTTTTTCTTTATTTCACACAAGTTTGGGCGAGAGAGGTTTGACTTTTGTCCCAGGGATGGGGAGTTGGGTAGCTTTTATGTTGGGGAATTTACTAGGGTTTAAAATCGGTCCGAGAATTACCACAGAAAGTGCAAAATGGAGCAGGGAACAAGAAATTACCAGGGAACCTATCACACTACTAGGTTGCCAGGAATCACCCCCCAGTAGAACCACAAAACACTACTATGGCTACACCAAAATCGTATAAGGTCCTTACCTGGAACATCAGGGGTATGAACTCTTTAGTAAAGAGATATAAGATATCTTCTTATTTGCAGAGAAGGGGTATCCAAATAGCTATGTTACAGGAAACTCACTTAACATCGAAGGAGGGCAAAGCCTTACAAAAAAGATGGAGAGGTCAGGCATTTTATACTACTTATTCAGCATACTCAAGGGGCACTCTGATTTGGATTCGAGCAGGGGTCCCATTTCAGTTGACAGATAGCCAGGTGGACCCAGAAGGGAGATTCGTAGCGATCAAGGGCAGACTGGAGGGGAAGGACATAACGCTAATCAATGTATACGCCCCTAACACTGGACAGGGTGACTTCTTCACTCGACTATCCAGTACACTAGCAACATTCCTGCAAGCACTGGTAATAGTGGGTGGTGATTTTAACTGTGTAAGTGACGTAAGTGCAGATAGATCACATCCTCCCCTACCACACTCTCCATTAGTGAAGATAGCTCAACAGTTCACCACATGGCAGGCAAATTGGGGCCTCATCGACACCTGGCGTAAACTACATCCTAGCGCCAAGGACTACTCCTTTTTCTCTGCCCTCCATGAGCTCCATGTTAGATTAGACTCCTTCTTGTGCTCGCCAGACATACACTTACTTGTATTAAACACAGAATACTTGTCTCGCACAATATCCGACCATAACCCCCAGTTGCTGTCATTAGGATGGGGGTCCTTCACCCCATGCATACCCACATGGAGACTTAAACCCGAATTACTAGAAGACCCCCCTTTCTGAGATGATATCTGACAAGCCATAGAACATTATTTTGAAGAAAATAGCAACTCCACGACTAGCGGACTGATAGAATGGGATGCCTTTAAAATAGTAATAAGAGGGAGATGCATTGCTGAAACAGTAGGGATACGTAGAACCTTACTAGGAGAGACTGAGAAAGCCGAAGATGTATTAAGAGAAACAGAGAAAAATAGACCTGGAAACCCTCATTTACAATCCCAACTACAGGAAGACAGATCAAAAGTAACACACTGTGTCGAACGTCTCAGATGCTTCGACCATAAGCAGTATCTCGCAAGAGTGCATGGCGAAAGAGATAAAGCAAGTAAACTGCTTGCCTGAATAATATCGCAGTCAGAAAAATCCCCCCCTATAATGAGCCTAACCACAGGAGATGGGACCCAAATACACGACCCGAAACAGATTAATGCCCAGTTTCTGGCCTTTTATGAATCACTATACCAAAAAAGATCTAACCTAAGTAGAGACCTAACTGAGCAATACCTATTAACATTAAACTTAAAACCCTGGGAACCAATAGCCACCGATACACTAGAAGGAAAAATCACACCAGATGAGATCAAAGGGGCTGTGAAAGACTTGGCAAGGGGAAAAACACCTGGAACTGACGGCCTGCCTGCCGAATTTTACAAAACGTTTGCTGAGATACTTGCACCTAGCTTGGAAAAAAATGTTTAAATGCGCAAAGGATCAGGGCCTATTACCTGAAACTACTAGGGAAGCCATTATAGTCCCGCTGCTCAAGCCCGGCAAGGATCCAACTGGGATGGGGGCATACAGGCCCCTCTCCATGTCGAACCTCGATTACAAGATACTCAGCAAAGCCTTAGCAACCAGACTCCTTCCTCTGATGCCTTCTTTCATTCACCCAGACCAAACAGGCTTCATTCCAGGCCGTAACACAGCAGGAAATATACGCAGGCTCTTCTCAGTCATGAACGGAATAACCTTCTCGACTGAATCTCCGGGCATATTGGCAGTAGACATTGAAACAGCCTTTGACAGCCTAGAGTGAGACTTCCTTTATAAAGTTATGGCCCAAATGGGAATTGGCCCTGATTATATCGCGTGGGTGAAACTGCTTTACACTAACCCGGCAGCTAGAGTCCGTACGGGACGTATTATATCATCCAGGTACGCAGTGGAACGTGGGACGAGACAAGGTTGCCCCTTCTCCCCCCTATTGTTTGCTTTAGCCATGGAACCTCTGGCTACGGCGGCCAGGGCGGGACAGGGAGGACCTGGAATACTGATCAGAAATGTGAGACATTTCATAGCCTTATATGCAGACGACCTCCTGATATTTCTGGGTGACATGCAGAGGGATCTCCCAGTAGCTCAACTAATGCTGTCCAACTTCGAAAAACATTCAGGCCTAAAAGTAAATTGGGACAAAACAGGTCTATTCCCCCTAGTGAAACATCATCAACCCCCACTGACCTTGGGAACGGTTAGATGGATACCTGAAGGGCTTCCATATCTAGGAGTAAAAATATACCATGAAACTAGAGACCTTTTTGAGGGAAATCTGGGCGGAGTATTCCGCTCCATAAAATCCTGCATTACATTCTGGCAAACACTCCCTCTTTCGGTGATGGGTCGCATCGCGATTCTTAAGATGATAGTACTACCTAGACTGTTATACCATTTCGCGGCCCTTCCGATATGGATTCCTAAGTCCTTCTTCAGGGATATGAACTCAATAGCAAGCTCATTTATATGGGGTAGCGGCAGGAAAAGGGTGGCTTGAATAAGCTCCAGAGACAGCTGTCAAATGGGGGTCTAGCAACTCCTGACTTTGAGTCATATTACATTGCGGCTCAACTACAGTGGCTGGCACTTTGGATTTCTAACAGTCTGGTGCTACAACCTAATGCAGAGTCCTCCGTGCCACAGAAAACGAGACTGTTTGAAATACTGCTGAACCCCACAAAAGAAGAAAAGCAAGACAGCTCAGAAGTGAAAATAATAGCTAAATGCTGGAAATCATACTTGCACAAAACTAAAACTAAAACTCCCTACTCAGCAGAACTTCCTCTCAGCGCACTGCAAGCAATAACTCAGAAAAGGGCTGAACTTGAACTTAGAGACTGGCTGGAGGCCAGGGTTAATACGTTAGGCACATTATTCGAGAACAATAAGTTGAAATCGTTTGAGACCCTTAGAGCACAATATGACATACCGGCGAAACACTTTTTAACTTACGGGACTATAAGGGCTAGCATAGGCAACCACTGGCGAACAAAAAATTCTGAACCATCAGCGCAGGATATGTGCACGTATCTGGCATCCCCAACTCCCAAGACTAGGGTTATTTCTAATTTATATACACTGATTAGAGCAGATAATACAGCCCCCCTTCCATACCTGAAACAACAATGGGAAAAAATCGTTAACAGAGATATCTCTGAAACAGAATGGGAACGTGCACTACAGAACTTACCTAAAGCATCGCGGAATGCCAGATTTAAACTGATTAATTTCTATGTCTTGCATCAAGCCTACCTTACACCCGCCCGTATTAACAAATACTTCAACAAAACCACAGAGTGCTGTCCAAGATGTAAGACAATAGATGCAGAATTCAACCACATGTTTTGGGAATGCAAGATACTGACATCTTATTGGTCTGAGATTTGCCAAAAATTATCCCAGATACTAGGTAGAACTGTATCATGCTCAATTGACACCTGCCTCTTGCACATATTTACACATTCTACTAAACATAAAGCCTCGGACAGATTCCTAGACCTAGCTCTAACCCTGGCGAAAAGAGAAATAGCCAGCAACTGGAAAAACCCGGGGGGCCCTAAACTGACAAGCTGGAAAAATGAACTACTCAGGTGGGCTGCTGCTGAAGGCACTCTGCTACAAAAAGAAGCCAGAACCGGGATCAGACCTCCTGAAGTATCAGCTAACTGGGAACTAATAATGGATTCACTAAAAACCGAACTAATCATACAACATCCCCCCAACACTCCACAATAACACCCAAGTTGCCTATACAAATACACCAGAGCAGTCAGCCATCAAAAACAAAACATAGCTATCATACAGACAAATTCAGCAGACCCCTATGCATGCAAACTACCCCCAGAGACACAATTAAAGTAATTGAAAGTCTCCAAATTTCCTATTGCAGAAGTACCAGCATTGAATAAGCATTCGGACCAAGGGGTTAGGGTGGGAAGAGGGAGGGAGGAAGGGAGTTGGATTTCGATAATACCAAATAAATAATGTTTATTAAAATTGATTCTATACCAGTTTAAGTGAACGAATAAATTAAACTAATGTGATATACAAAAAGATGGAGAAGAAGAAAATACAATGTAAACTGTTTTGAATTATGTATAAAATCAATAAAATTTGGTTTAAAAAAAATTAATATGGCATGTTAATTTGCTCATGTAATCCTGTTTGTCGAATTAATTAACTAATGAAGAGAGGTTAAAAAAAAGAGTGTTCTTAGATACAGCTGATCCTAGAGGAGTTGAATGCCCCACAGAAAAACAAGTGTGTCTTTCTCTACTCTGTGCTGCCTGCATGTAGTACATTACTGTCGGTCCTGGCATGCAGTGGGTTTGAAACTCTTCTTGCTGCTTTTAAAGACTTTTGGAAGGAAGCTGGTATTGCGATAGTCTGGTTAATGTGAAAAGGTGAGATGACCTTTGGCAGAAATGTTTGGTGAATCATTATTATTACTGTATTCTTAGGCATGGATATGTATGCTTTTGTACCGTTATTTCTTGTTTCTCCCTCACTCTCCTTAGTAGTTAATGTAGGGAGTTTCTGTGTGTCCCTATGCATTGGTTTAAACATCGCTTTCATCAATCCCGCCAACACAAGATTCATAATCCAGGTATCTCTCTTGCGGGAAAAAATATTTTGATCTCTTCCATGAATGTTTTTTCTAATGTAAGTGAAAATATGTTGTGTGGTTGTGTGTGTGTGTGTAATTCCTTCAAGTAAGACGCGATGGCTGATCAATGAACCATTAGACAGGCATTTGAGAGTTTACATTTTGTGGGCTGCATTAGTTATTTATGACCGTGTACTGATGGAGTATGTGTTGCATTTTCTTGGGTTGGTACCCATGTTATTTACCTTTCCCACTTAAAGGCATAGCATTTCCTAGTGGCTGGTCCCTGAGATTCTTTGATGATATGTAATGTGGCCTTTGGCGGATTTAAGTGTTCAAATTTGTTATTTCAGGACAATGCTGTCAACTGCGATTTCCCTGGGTTTGGGTGGAATACTTCCCCTTGCTGCATGGTCAGGGTGTCCCTGTGTAGTGGTATTAGGACATACTGTTGTTTTGTAACTGGAGTAGGTGTGAAAACCATGGCTGCATAGACTACCTCAGACCAGTGATAATCATTGTCATATTAGAGATCCTGAAGTTTTCTAAAATATTCTGGATCAATGGTATGGGAGTGAAAAGCGTATGCAAAGACTTCATATTAACTTATCAACAGGGCATTCACCAGCGACTGGGGATGCAATATAGTATTGTTGGGGGGAAGGGTGAGGGATGGCACTGTGATCAGACGCCTCACGCTGTGGCTCAGATAACTTCAGTCTCCCTAATCCGGAGCCACAACTTGCTGGACGAGATCACCACCAGGCCCCAGCTGTGATGGGGACTTGAGGAGCACTGAAAAACTGAAGGTGCTCATGCAATGCTGCAGTTCCACAGCCTGAGACGTGCCTGCCAGCGGTGTTTGGGGGGATGGGGTGGGGGGTGAAGCAGTCTACCTGCATTGCTTTAATCTGAAATGCCCACCTTTACGGCATTCCCTGTGGCCTAGGAAGGCTACCCTCCTGCTGTGGCACGCCTGGGGCCTTAACCAGACGGTGTGGCTGAGGACGGCTCCATGGCAGTGACTCGGCAGCCTGAAAAGGTGCTGCAGCTGAAGGTGCTCCCAGTGTGGCCTGGATGAGGGACCTCATAGACCAGGGGCTTCTACTTCAATAACAGATGGGGTCCTTGACTATCCCCACACCACATGATACAGTAGACTCCTCTGCACACAGCAAACTCTCCTCCACTATTTACAGGAGTGTAGATGCAGCTGGCTGTACTCTTGTTTGCAATGCCTGTCTTAGGGGTGCCTTTCTCGAGTGGGCCTAACGAAGTGACTACTGGCTCACCTTGGGGGCTCCTCTGGACTGACTGCTGATTTGCTTCTGGGCTCAGAGGAGAGGCACTGTGATTGGGTCTAGGTAGTTCATCCTGCTATGTGTTGCACTAGGACCTCTCTGATGCCGGCCTTCATCCAGCTTATGCGCTCACCCTCTGGGCCTCTGAATGTGCATTAGATAGCTCTAACATGCCACCCATCTGAATGTTTGTGCACTGTAGGGGTGCTGGATGTGCCTCGGGATTCTCTTCTCAGGGCGACACCTGATGCATTTTTGTAAATGCTGCACCTTTATCCCTGAGAGACACCCTTGGTTTGCATGTGTTGGGATCTCCTGGTGACATGGTGCACCTTAAGGCAACTAAACTTATGCTCCAGAAATCCATAATAGCCATGCTCTCTGCCACCCCGTAATCAACAGATCCAATGCGTCAACTGGAGAACACTTTGGAGAACCATGGGGCAATGTATGACAAGGTTCTGCATGCCATACAGGACACTTAGACTGCAATGGAGACAAAGCTAAGAACGATTCAAATTGAAACTGGTCTACTACGCGCAGATCAGGCCAAACTTGTGGAATGAGTGGAATGGACTGAATCCAAGCTATCGCTAATTGGGCCCACAGCAAAGAAACTGCAGGAGCAAGTTAAGACTCTGCAAAAGGAGGCGAGGAAGCTTACGGCGAGAGCAGAAAATGCAGAGGGCCACTCCAGGCGTAATAATATTTGCTTCCCGGGCTTTCCTGAAGGGGCTGAGAACCCAAACATGGAGTTGTTCCTCGAGGGGTGGCTGATGACGACTGTACTCATGGCTAACTTCCCAAACTTCTTTCCCATCAAGAGGGCACATAGGATACTGGGTGCCCTACTCCCTTGGGATCCTCCTCATAGCCCATCATAGCGCGCCTCCAAGTTTCAGGACAGGGAACTGCTACTGCAGCTGTTCAGAGCGAAAGGCCCCTGGACTTAAAAAAGCGCTACAATTACAGCCTATCCTATTTACACAGCAGGCGTTCAGAAGAAGAGTAACACCTTTGTAGCGGTTAAGGCAAAGCTCTGCTCATTGGGCCTTTCGTATGCCTTACTTTTTCCTGCCTGACTATGAGTGATTGACTCGGGCTCTACACACTTTTTCTTTTCCCTAGAAGCAGCCTAGTTGTGCTCCAAGGGTATTCAACTCCAACTCAATGACTGTCAGGGCGATCTATAGGGTTGGTCAGATGGGAGGCCGAAGCACCTCCGTCCGCTCCCGCCCCACGGAAGAACATGCAGCCTAAGAAAAGGCACGGGTGGTTGAGGAGGTCTCAACATGTAAAAACAACCGACACCAAGCCCTGGCTATGGGCACTGATGTTGACTCAGAGATAGGGGCTCCTGGGTCCGTTGCCTCTCTGATCACCCCAATGGGCTCTCCCCAGACAGAGATCCCAGACCCTTGACAGCCACGGCCTTTTCATAATTTCACATTGTGCACTCTCTTGTGTCTGGTAAAGTATGACTCCAGAGCTGGACATGCTTGTGCGTACTGGGGCATGTTACTTAAATTCCATTTGTTGAGCTCAGAGGATCTTCCGCACATACTGGCTGACTTGGTCTGCCCCCTTCTTTGAAAAACATCTGAATGGACCTTCCCTTATTAGTGGTATGCACCATGATTTCTTTATGTTGTAGGAACATGATGGCATGATGCAGAGTACTCCTATTATGCCAAAGCCATCAGATCCATATCAGACTGGATTATATATTTTGCAACTCAGAGTACTGCCCCTTGGTGCAGTCCTCTGAGTATTTGGGCAGGACAATTTCCGACCATAATCCGCTCAAGGTAACCTTTAGTTGGAGGGGTGACTCAATCTGCCATACCGACATGGAGACTGCGGACGGAGATGCTAAGAGACGTGCTCTACCGGGAGGTCAGCGGCACTCACTTCACACAATATTTGGAGACAGTGACGATACGGCCACCACCCAAGGGCATGAATGGGACACCGTGAAGTTAGTCATGAGGGGGCACTGCATTAACCCTTCCTGGGGTGCAGGATCTACACTTTTGCACTCCTTCATGGATTTTGAGGCACAGATATGATCATAGAAATTGAAGCGATGACTGTAGCAACTGCAAGCCTGCAACTGGTGGAACTTCACTGCCAGTACCAAGGGCAGGCTCTGCATCTGCGTAAGACTGATTCTAAAACTGCTGTGGTGCGTCAGCATGCAGAGGGATATAAGCCAGGGTGAATGTTGGCATGGCTGTTGGGCTCCGAGATTCCAAGCATGGTCATAGCTGACATTCAAGACGTTATGGGCCGCACAGTGAATACACAAGTGGGAATAAATGAAGTTTTTGCTAATTATTATGAGGTGCTGTATGCCTCCACAACTAACCCTTTCCTGCCAGCTCTAAGGGCCTTCTGACAAGGGGATGCTCTCCCGCTATTGTCCCCCCTACAGCTGTTGGAATTAGAGCATCCCACACAATTGGAAGAACTCCAACTAGTCATCCATCAGATGGCATGGGGCAAGATCCCAGGCACAGCTGACTTCCCTGTAGAATTCCATGTTGTGTACCGGGCTATTCTGGCCTCTAAACTATCAGCAGTGTATCAGAAGGACATCAACAGGGCTTTTTACCTGGCCTCCATCTAGAGGCCCTTATAGTAGTATTGCTGAAACAAGGCAAAAACCAGATCCTGAGCAAGGTTCCAGGCAACATATTACTCCCCATGCTGGTTTTTCTGATCCACCCTGACTAATGTGAATTTATTCCATATCGGGCAACCACATATAATACATATTGTCTGTATTATGTAATGGGAGCCTTCAAAGAAACTGAGGCCCACCCTGTGGCGATCTCTCTGGTGGATTTTGAGAAGGCCTTTGACACATTGGGCTGAACTTATTTGACCTGCGCATTAGAGGCTTTCGGCATGCGCTCGAGTTCTTTAAATGGTGAAAACTATTATATGCAGCTTCGTGGGCTAAAGTGTGCATGAGAGGTTACATCTTACGTTCTAGGTACTAGACAGGGTTACTCCCTCTCACCCATAATCTTTGTGCTGGCCATGTAACCTTGGGCTGCTGCTCTGTAAGCCATAGACCCCTCCAGGGGGTTTACGGATCCACATGAACTGGAAAAGCATTTAACTCTACGCAGATGATATACTCATATATCTGCAAGATCATACTCGATCCCTTCCTGCCATTTATAACCTTCTAGACACCGTTGGTGATTTACCAGGACTTCGAGTAAACTGGGTGGTGAAACCAAAAAGGCCAGGATCGCCTTCCCTGGCACTTTGAGACCTTTTGCTACCTAGGGATTATTGTATATGATGATGACAAAGATTATTTTACATGTTAATCTTTGTAGGCCTCGACCTCTGTGCGGCACTCGCTGGCTTTCTGGAGGCGATTCATTTTGTCACCTATGCACCAAGCAGCTATTGCTAAAACGTTTGTCCTCCCATGGCTGTTATATTTCTTTTTGATACTCCCAATGTTGCCTCCCAGGACCTTCTTCAAGGATTTCATTGGACTAGAATCAGACCTGATTTGGAGGCCCTCTCAAAAGCGTGTATAGCTACAGACACTACACCCTCCTATGCAGGAGGGAGACCTGGGAATACCAGATTTGGAATTATAAGTAGCAGCGTCGCAGCTGCAATACCCTATAAGATGGCTATTGAGGGACAAAATAGGATAGTATAAATTCGTGCTCAGTCAGCTTCGAGGTGCAGGTTTTTTGCACTGGCTGCTATTGGCAGGAGGCCCGGCCAAGGAATTGAACAAGCCATTGCGTGTGGCCAAAAAGGTATGGAATAGATACATGTAACCCCGACGTTCGGTGCTTCCATATGCACCACAGCTCCCTCCCTCTCTGGGACCTGCCTGCCACAAGATTTCTTCTATGGCGGGAGGCAGGGCCGCTCCAGTTGGGCAACCTCCTTGAAGATGGGTCCATACAGTCATTTCAGGAACTTCAAGAAGCCTTTGACCTGGAAGCGGGTTCCTTACTCACCTACCACGCTCTGACACTAGTTATTATGGACGTGAGGTCAATGGGAGACATTGAGCCTACGCACCATCAGGGGCTGCACTGCTTTCTTACACATGCGTTAAGTTGGAAGGCTATATCTTGTCTTTATGCGGCTCTCCTGGCACTGGTTGTGAATCAGACACTTAGGGGCAACCTAGATGGGAGGAAGATTTGGGCATTACCTTCACAGATAAACAATAGTCAGTGGCGCTAGGTCACGTCAAACAGGTGTCCTGGAACGTGTGCCTTGAATTTACACAATTTAATGATCACATCAGACCTACCTAACCCCACACTGACTTCACTTGATTTTCTTGGGACCCTGCCTATCTGCCCCAAATGCAGGCATGACGAGGCCACATTCTTACATATGGTTTGGGAATGCCCGTTACTGGCGGGAACCTGGACCCAGGTACTGGAACACACCTCCGCAGTGATTGACATACAAGTATACCGTGATCTGTTATTTGGTTTACTGGGAATCATTTAATGCTTGAAGCGCTCTAAACAATATTTAAGGCTAGTAAACTTAGTATTAACATAATCAAAAGCTTGATAGCCATGTTTTAGAAGGCAACTCAGCCACATGAGGTTCTACTGTAACTCCATGTGACACATAAGCGGGTGGTGGCGGAAGCAGATGCTTTGTCGTCTGCTTTCATCGGGCGGAGCGGGTGCCGCCATGCCCTGGGACACATATGCCCAAAATCTTTTCGACAGGCAACATCCTCCACCTCCTTAATGTGCCTTCATTCAGGCCCTCCCATGTTTGCTGACCACATAGATTAACCCTTGGGTGCTATCCCCCCTCCAATCCAAGATACTTTCAATAGCACAGCCCCTCTTGAAATGCCCCCCCATATGTTTCATAATGTAGACCCCTTGCTCTCCTCGTAGTTCCTCAGGATCATTGCTGCTGTGTGTATATTGCTTCATTTATTACTCTCCTTCTTCTCTCTACATCAGTAGGGAGACCCCTCCCAACCAGAAGCCAGCATTACAATTGTTACTGTGGTTATTGTTATTCTCTCTTGGCTTTGTCAATGTATTAAATGTTTGATGAATCAGCTCGCACATGAAACCCTGTCTACTACAGTCCGTTAATTGCCTCAGTACTTGAATGGTTGCACAATTGGGCTCATCATTTGGTCTGTATGAACTACTGCTGCTTATTACGTGTATATCTGTACTTTAAAAATGGCAATAAAGAGAATAATAAAAATGTATGGTTGAGGGTTCGATTTTTTTTTAATAAGAAACAGATAGCTTGAATATAATACCATGCTGGACAAGAGAATGTTCTTTATACAGTAGTGTTCTACAACTTGCTGGCCAAACGTTGCTGGGGTTGCCTCCATCTGTCCTTAAGCAAATGGCCACTCTCTGGCTGGGTGCACAGCTAATTGGAAGAATGAATGGCCTACATGTCTCTTCATGGCAGTCCCACAAAAGAAAGCTAACCAATGGCTCCCACTCACAGGAACAAAAAAGTCCCTGTGCTCCAATTTGTCTCTCCCCTAGTTCTAAAATCCTCTAATTTCATAATAATAGGAGATTTAAATATTTTTATGGCAGAAAGATTCATGATAGAGACTCTCTGGAGTTAATTAACATTCTGGAATCCTTGGGGGTGAAACAGGTAGTATGTAGCCCCACACACAGTGGTACATACTCTTGACCCAGTTTTCAACTCTTTAAATTTGTTAACATCAGCCACGCATGTGCCCCTTGTTTGGTCTGACCATTTTGCAGTACCCTTTTCTATAACCACTACTGAACTAGTACTCATATCACAGTTTAAGTAGTTTAAGAAACCCACTAGATTCTGATGCAAAGTGGCCCCAGGGAACTTAGTAGCAGCCTTACATACCAATTCCTATATCCATTCTCACTTGAACGAACAAAATACTTTGGTGGTCATTACAACCCTGGCGGACGGTGTTAAAGCGGCGGTAAGACCGCCAACAGGCCGGCGGTAAAAAAATTGCAATTACGACCGTGGCGGAAACCGCCAACAAAAACAGCCACTTTAACACTCAGACCGCCACGGCGGTACAAACAAACAGCGCGGCGGTCACCGCCAACAGACAGGCGGGAGACAATGTACCGCCCACAGTATCACAACCTACCAATCAGCCACCTTTTCCGGGGCGGATTCACCCCGGATAAAAACACGGCGGAAACAGGAATTTCTAAGGGAAAACGCTCACCTCTACACACTCCACGAGGACACCATGGAACCAGAACTCCAAATTCTCCCTGCGATAGTCTTCCTGCTCCTCTACCAGGAGCACGAACGCCGGCGGCGAAGACCACGGTGAGTACAGCACCTACGACACAGGGGGGGGGGGGAGGCAAAAAACAGGGACACACACGCAACACCCCCTCTCAAGTCTCAACAGTGGGTGGGTTGCCCACTGTTCAATCCTGGGGAGTGCAAAGCCACAGTCTCTCAAGTCTCAACAGTGGGTGGGTTGCCCACTGTTCAACCCTGGGGAGTGCAAAGCCACAGTCTCTCAAGTGGATGACAGTCTCCACTGGTTCTGGAGGGGGACTAGGGCCCAGAGTGCTTCATCCTGTTAAGGACAGAGGTAGTGGATGGATCTCTCCACTGGTTCTGGAGGGGGACTGGTGCCCAGTGTGCTTCATCCTGTTAAGAACAGAGGTAGTGGATGGATCTCTCCACTGGTTCTGGAGGGGGATTGGTGCCCAGAGTGCATCATTCACCCTGTGACGGACCCAGTTGCGTCAGTGCCCCTGCCACTCATGGGCTAGCGGTGCTTGAGATGGCGGCACCCTGTTCAGCGGTGCTTCAGATGGCGGTACCCTGACTGGCGGTGCTTGAGATGGCGGTGCCCTGTGCAGCGGTGCTTGAAATGGCGGTTCCCTGTGCAGCGGTGCTTCAGATGGCGGTGCCCTGTTCAGCGGTGCTTCAGATCGCGGTGCCCTGTTCAGCGGTGCTTCAGATGGCGGTCTACATTGCAGGGTCTCAGCTGCTGGCGGTCCTTCATGGCCCAGCTGGGCTGGTGCTGGCGGTGGCCTCCTAGGCAGCTGGGCTGGGGCTGGCGGTGGCCTCCTGGGCAGCGGGGATGGTGGCGGTCTTCTCCGCCGTGCTGCTCTTCCCAGACTTGCCGGGTTTCTTGTGGCCCTTCCCCACCTTGGAAGGTGTCACAGCTGACTCCACACTCCCAACGGGACCCCTAGGAGCGGCTTTGGTGGCGGAAGTCTTCCCCCTCTCCCGCCGGGCACTGGCCAACTTCTGATGCTTCACAGGTGGGGGACTGTCTGTGCTGTGGCTCCGTGCCACACTGGCTGTCCTGGTGGCCGGTGCACTCCACATTCCGGTGACTACAGGCACCACTGGTCCCGGAGATGTTGTGGCTGAGGTGCTACTTCGGGACCTATGAGATGGACGGGGTGGGGGAGGTGTGGGAAAGAGGTCAAGGGTGGACAGGAAAAGTTTGGACACACTGGGACGGGTAGCTGGAGGGGGTTTGGGAGTGGAGGAAGAGGTGGTGGCTGTAGGAGGTGTACATTTGGTGACTTTGGGTGAAGGTGCATGCGCTGGAGGCTGTCGTGAGGTGGATGGCTGTTGGGTGGGTGTGTGCCTGCGTTTGTGTATCTTGGGAGGGGGCGTCACAGACACACTGGGAGAGGACACAGGGGACGTGTGAATGGTAGTGGGGGTGGTGGCTGCACGTGAGCGGGGTGTGGTGGTGAGTGTGCTGGAGAGGGACGTAGTGGCTGTAGAGGTAGTGCATGCAGGTGTGAATGTAGACGAGACTGGGAGGGAGGAGGGAGACGAGGAGGAGGGGGACACAGTGGAGGCAGTGGATGTTGGTGTGTCTGCATGTGTGTGTTGCTTGCGTGAGTGCCTGTGGGATGTGTGGTGCTTATGTTTGCCTGAGCTTCCCTTGTGTGTTGAGGTGTGTGCAGGCTGGTCTGATGGTGTGCTTGGGATAGGCAGAGGTACAGGGGATTGGGTCGGGGTGGAGGAAGTTGGAGGGGGGAGGCTAGAGACGGGGACAATGGCTGCCATCAGTGCTGAGGCCAGAGTCTGAAAAGCTCGGTGAAGGGCCGCCTGACCAGAATGAATGCCCTCCAGGAATGCATTGGTTTGTTGCAACTGCCTCTCTACACCCTGGATGGCATTCAAAATGGTAGACTGCCCAACAGTGAGGGACATGAAGAGGTCAATGGCCTCCTCACTGAGGGCAGCAGGGGTGACTGGGGCAGGGCCTGAGGTGCCTGGGGCGAAGGTGATGCCCACCCTCCTGGGTGAGCGGGCACGGGGCAAAGGCCGAGGGGCTGCTGGGAGGGCGGTGCTGGTAGGGGGGTGGCGGCTGTACCTGTAGATGAGGGGGGCACAGATGTTGCCGCCACCACAAGGGAGCTCCCATCAGATGACGAGTCTGTGTCGCTGGTCTCAGCTCCTGTCCCTGCCGTGGAGCTCCCCTCGCCCTCCGACCCACTGGTGAATTCAGACTCCGTAGTGTCGCCCTCTAGGGCCATGTGGGATGCAGCTCCCTCGTGCTCCAGTGCCACTGCTCCTCCGCCTGATGATGCTAATGCACACAAGAACAGGGAGACCACAAAAAGGGGGGGGGGGGGGGTAGGAACAGAAGAATGACATGTTGAGTGCATGCATTACCGCTACCGTTGGCGGACACGACAGACATAGAAGCCCCCTGCACTACGCCGCACTCTTGGGCTCCACTGTTCAATTCCTGTGAAATAGCCCTGTTCAGCGGTGCTTGAGTTGGCGGTCCTTGCCCTGTTCTGCACTTCTGGTGCTTGACAGGGGGGGGGGGGACTGGCTGTGCTCTGGCTCCGTGTTACACTGGCTGGCCTGGTGGCCGGTGCACTCCACATACCTGTCACAACAGGCACCACTGGTCCCGGAGATTTTGTGGCCGAGGTGCTAGTTCGGGACCTATGAGTTGGACAGGGGGGGAATAGGTTAAGGGTGGACAGGAAAAGTTGTTTGGACACACTGGGACAGGTAGCTGGAGGGGGTTTGGGAGTGGAGGAAGAGGTGGTGGTTGTAGGAGGTGTACGTTTTGTGGCTTTGGGTGCAGGTGCATGCGCTGGAGGCTGTGGTGAGGTGGATGTATGTTGGGTGGGTGTGTGCCTGCGTTTGTGTATCTTCAGAGGGGGCGTCACAGACACACTGGGAGAGGACACAGGGGACGTGTGAATGGTAGTGGGTGTGCTGGTGCGGGACATAGTGGCTGTAGTGGTAGTGCATGCAGGTGTGAGTGTAGACGAGACTGGGAGGGAGGAGGTAGACGACGAGGAGGGGGACACAGTGGAGGCAGTGGATGTTGGTGTGTCTGTATGTGTGTGATGCTTGCGTGAGTGCCTGTGGGATGTGTGGTGCTTATGTTTGCCTGTGCTTCCCTTGTGTGGTGAGGTGTGTGCAGGCTGGTCTGAGGGTGTGCTTGGGATAGGCAGAGGTACAGGGGATTGGGTCTGGGTGGAGGAAGTTGGAGGGGGGAGGCTAGACACAGGGACAATGGCTGCCATCAGTGCTGAGGCCAGAGTTTGAACGGTTCGATGAAGGGCAGGCTGACCAGAATGAATGCCCTCCAGGAATGCATTTGTGTGTTGCAACTCCCTTTCTACACCCTGGATGGCATTCAAAATGGTAGACTGCCCAACAGTGAGGGACCTGAGGAGGTCAATGGCCTCCTCATTGAGGGCAGCAGAGGTGACAGGGGCAGGGGCTGAGGTGCCTGGGGCGAAGGAGATGCCCACCCTCCTGGGTGAGCGGGCACGGGGCGAAGGCTGAAGGGCTGCTGGGAGGGCGGTGGTGGTAGGGGGGGTGGCGGCTGTACCTGTTGAAATGGGGGGCACAGATGTTGCCGCCACCACAAGGGAGCTCCCATCGGAGGACGAGTCCATGTCGCTGGTTGCAGATCCTGTGACCGCCGTGGTGCTCCCCTCACCCTCCGTCCCACTGGTGTATTCCGAGTCCGTAGTGTGGGCCTCCATGGCCATGTGGGATGCAGCTCCCTCGTGCTCCGGTGCCACTGCTCCTCCGCCTGATGATGCTAATGCACACAAGAACAGGGAGACCGCAAAAAAAGGGGGGGGGAACAGAAGAAAGACAGGTTGAGTGCATGGCTTACCGCTACCGTTGGCGGACAAGACAGACACAGAAGCCCCCTGCACTACGCCGCGCACTTGGGCTCTACAGTGCACTTCCTGGGAAATGGCCTACAAGGCTATGGACGACATCTGCACACATAGATGGGACAGGGGCATGAATAGCTGTACTTGGCACTCTACAGAGGTGGGGTGGGGTGCCACATGGCCTGCCTTACGGAGGGGCCTTGCCTACTGAACTCGCCCTGGCCTAGGGAAACCCACAGCCCACATCCACCACCCAGACACCTCGTAATGCGCACAAAGTCAGCTGAAAGAGAGTGTACTCACCCCCTTGTGTCTGCTGTGATGCCCTCAAGCGCCCATCCAACTCCGGGTAGGCCACCGCCAGGATCCTGAACATCAGGGGGGTCATGGTGCAGCGGGCACCCCTCCCACGTTGGGAGGCCATCCCCAGCTGAGCCTCCGCAGTCCTCTTGCTCCAGCAGCGAATGTCCTCCCATCTTTTACGGCAGTGGGTGCTCCGTCTGTGGTAGACCCCCAGGGTCCGGACGTCCTTGGCGATGGCACGCCAAATATCTTTCTTCTGGTGGGCTCTGACCTACATGAAATGTACAGGGGAAAAAGAGAAGTCATTACCAACTGCACCATCAAAGTGATTGGCCCACATCCCTACCCTTGCCATGTGGCACATGCATTCACCGTCTTTCATGCACGCAGCACTCTGCCCTCTTCCTTCTTACATCCAGCCCTCTCCACACAGGCATAGCCCATACAACATGCTCTCTGTGTACTTACCTGTTTGTCTGGAGGACCGTAGAGTAGCTTGTACTGGGGGAGGACCCCATCAACGAGTTTCTCCAACTCCTCCGATGTGAAGGCAGGGGCCCTTTCCCAGACACTTGAGCCATTGTCTCTTCCAGACCGAGGTCACAGCAGCACTTGCAGTGTAGGTCCTCTCCTGTCGAAGATCAGGTATCGAGTGATTAAACAGATATAAAATGGCGGTCACGTCCGCGGCGGTGCGTACCGTCACCGCCGGCGTACATCGTCATTGGCTCCTGGGACCCATAGGGTCCAATGTTAACCAATGCAGCATTGCACCGCGACGGTGTACAACGCCAGCGCAGTTAACTCACATCCAATTGTCCCACTTTAGAGGTCAGACAGCCGCCATTTCAGGGGCCCACATGGCTTCATTTTCAACTGCGTCACACCGACCTAGGCCTAGACTCAACACACATACAGGCCACCTTTTGTGTATGAATGGTGTTCTGTGTAAACTGTGGGTACGTACCTCTGAGTTGGTTGACTCTGTGCTCGCTGTTGTCCTTCATAGGCACTGTCCACTCGGACATGTGAGGAGATGGCGGCATCCTCCGGTGTACCGACCGTTGGTGGACCTGTCGACAATGGAGGAGCGACATGTAATTATCACCTACAGATTTGATCGGACCACAATCCAGGAACTGTGTACCCAGTTGGAGCCAGAACTGATGTCAGCTATCCGCCATCCCACAGGAATCCCCCCTCAAGTGCAGGTGCTGTCAGTGCTCCATTTCCTTGCAAGTGGCTCATTTCAAACAACTGTGGCCATGGCATCAGGGATGTCCCAGCCTCTGTTTTCCAACGTATTGTCTGCCCTTCTGAAACACATGCAGAGCTACATCGTTTTCCCTCAGGTGGAGGATTTGCCTACAGTGAAAGGTGACTTCTATGCCCTGAGACATATCCCCAACATCATAGGTGCCATTGATGGGACACATGTGGCTTTGGTCCCCCCCCACAGGAGTGAACAGGTGTACAGAAACCGGAAGAGTTATCATTCGATGAATGTACAGATGGTATGTTTGGCAGACCAGTACATCTCCCATGTGAATGCCATGTTCCCTGGCTCGGGGCATGACGCCTACATCCTGCGGAATAGCAGCATCCCTTATGTGATGGGTCAACTCCAGAGGCACTGTGTGTGGCTATTAGGTGAGCATCTGGAAGCAAGTCATTGGGAATGGTTGTCTGGGTCTGGGGTTATCCCTACAGGTTAGTGTGTGTCTAACAGTTGTCCCTCGCCATTTGCAGGTGACTCTGGTTACCCCAACCTGTCATGGCTACTGACCCCAGTGAGGAATCCCAGGACAAGGGCAGAGGAACGCTACAATGAGGCCCATGGGCGAACTAGGAGGGTGATCGAGCGGACCTTCGGGCTCCTGAAGGCCAGGTTCAGGTGCCTCCATATGACAGGTGGATCCCTATTCTACTCACCAAAGAAGGTGTGCCAGATCATCGTGGCCTGCTGTATGCTTCACAACTTGGCTTTGCGACGACAGGTGCCTTTTCTGCAGGAGGATGGTCCAGATGGCGGTGTTGTGGCAGCTGTGGAGCCTGTGGACAGTGAAGAGGAGGAAGCAGAGGAAGAAGACATGCACAACAGGGACTCAGTGATCCTGCAATATTTCCAGTGAGACACAGGTAAGAATACAAACCTGCCTACTACATGTACTTTAACACTACTACCTCTACTGTCTGCCATTTTCACCCAGTGTATGGTCACTGAGTTGTCACTTTCCCTTACGATTTCACAGATGTGGGTCCCACTGTGTGACATCTGCTTAGATTCCTCATGGACTAGAGCTGTGTGACATAGGTATGTTGACATTACTATTTAAAAAGCATTTTGTCACTCTAATTGCTAATACACTATTTCGAAATCACAGACAGACACCAGATCGTTTTGTGCTTTAGGTGTGTTTATTTAAGTGCTCAATATTGGAGGGGGTAGTGAAATGGTGAGGGGTGATGGTGGAGGAGTGTCCAGGGCAGAGTCCAGTCTATTAGTCTCACAGATGCATTGCCCATATGGGCATAGGAAGTGGAGCTGGGGCAGTTTAAGTATGGACAGGGTGACAAAGTGGGACAGTAGGATGACAATCAGGGTGGTCTCATTTCTTGGCGGGGGTCTTGGCATCGTGCTCTGTCTTTGTCCTGGATCTCAGGGACCGTTTGAGGGGTGGTTCTCCCTCTGCAGGGGGAGGGGGGGTGCTGGTGTGGTGGTCCTGTGGCGGGGCGTCCTGCCCACTAGCGCCGGCAGAGGTGGTGGGCAGTTCATCGCCCATGCTAGTGTCAGGGGCCCCTTGTAGTGCCACAGTGTCCCTCCTGGTGTTGAGTACTTCCTTCAGCACCCCTACGATGGTGCCCAGGGTGGAGCTGATGGTTCTGAGTTCCTCCCTGAAGCCCATATAAATGTTCCTCCTGCATGCGCTGGGTCTCCTGAAACTTGGCCAGTACCGTTGCCATCGTCTCCTGGGAGTGGTGGTAGGCTCCCATGACGGAGGAGAGGGCCTCATGGAGAGTGGGTTCCCTTGGCCTGTCCGCCCCCTGTCGCACAGCAGCCCTCCCAGTTCCCCTGTGTTCCTGGGCCTCTGTCCCCTGGACCGTGTGCCCACTACCACTGCCCCCAGGTCCATGTTGTTGGGGTGGTGGGTTATCCTGGGTTCCCTGTAGTGGTGGACACACTGCTGATTGACGTGTCCTGGGGACGGAGGTATGGGCCTGCTGGGTGGGTGCTGTGCTGGTGTTTCCAGAGGGGGGAAGGTCTGTGGTGGCCTGTGCCTGTGTGAGGGGAACCGACTGTCCCGAGGTCCCCGATGGTCCGGGCTGGTCGTCTAGATCCAGTTGGACAGAGGTGCTGTCATCACTGTGGGCCTCTTCTGTTGGTGGTGTGGACATGTGTGGACCCTCCTGTCCGGTGTCGTTGGGTAGGGGTCCTGCAAGGGTATAAAGGATGTTTATTAAATCTGTGTGTGTAATGGTGTGCAATGGGTGGGTGACCATGTACCCCAGTGCTAGCATTCCTGTGTGGGACCTTGTGTGATGATGGTTTAGGGGGGTGTATGGGTATGTGCATTGGGCATGCTTTGGTGATGGGTGTCCATGCTTTGTTGTTGCATGCAGGGCTTGGTGTTGGGATGGGTGGTTTGTGATGTTGGGACATATGTGAGGAGTTGGGGTGCTGGGGGTGAGGGTGGGGGTATCTGATAGAATGCAGGTAGGGTGGGGGATGTAATAGTAAAGCTTTGACTTACCAGAGTCCATTCCTCCACCTACTCCTGCGAGGCCCTCAGGATGCAGAATCGCCAAGACTTGCTCCTCCCATGTTGTTAGTTGTGGGGGAGGAGGTGGGGGTCTGCCGCCAGTCCGCTGAACCGCCAGGTGGTGTCTTGAGACCATGGAACGCACCTTCCCCCGTAGGTCGTTCCACCTCTTCCTGATGTCC
Source organism: Pleurodeles waltl (assembly GCF_031143425.1). Lineage (NCBI taxonomy): Eukaryota > Metazoa > Chordata > Amphibia > Caudata > Salamandridae > Pleurodeles > Pleurodeles waltl. The sequence continues at coordinate 1,897,566,045 of NC_090440.1, forward strand.
TCCCGATTTCTTGGGTGCTGTCCCACTGCGTTGACCCTGTCCATTATTCTTCGCCATAGCTCCATCTTCCTTGCAATTGAGGTGTGCTGCACCTGTGCTCCGAATAGCTGTGACTCTACCCGGACGACTTCCTCCACCATGACCCTGAGCTCCTCCTCCAAGAACCTGGGGTGTCTTTGCCGTGCCATGGGGTGGTGTAGGTGATGTGTGGGGTGGAGTGTGTGGTGATAAGTGTGGTGATATGTAGTGGTGTGTTGTGTGAGGTGCGTGGAAGTTGTGTGGGTGATGGTGTTGTGTGCCTGCGGATGCTAGTTTGTTGATTGTGGTGTCTCTCTCTGGCCTTCTCTCTGTGATTCTGGTCGTGGGGGTTTGTGGGTGATGTGGGTGTGTGTTTTATATTGTAATGGGTGTGTGGGAGTGGTGTGTGTATGTGTATCAGGTGTGTGTATTTTGAATTGTCCAATGTGGCTGTGTTTTGTAAATGTGTGTGTATTTTGAGCGCGGCGGTGTGTACCGCCAATGGAATACCGCGGTTGAAAGACCGCGGCGTGGATTCGTGTGTTGTGATAGTGTGGGTGTATTTCTGTTGCCGTGACGGTGTCGGTTTTGTTTTCGCAGTTTATCACTGACCTTTGGTGTGGCGGACTTGTGTGGTGTCTGAATTTTGGCGGATTCCGAAATGTGGATCATAATAGCTGTGGCGGAATGTTGGCGGTCTTCTGCACGGCGGTAAGCGGCTTTTACCGCCAATGTTGTAATGACCGCCTTTATCTTTTAATACATGGATTTCTAGCTCATTAAACTTAATTGCTCCTGTCAATGATAAGGGATTTAATAGGATAATACCATCATCTCCCTAGTTTTCTGATGACTTGAGAGAAGCTAAAAGCCATTGTAAACAAATTGAATGGTTATGGGGAAAAGATTACTACGTGGAAGCCAAATAGGTCTATCATAAGGCTATCAATTAATCTTAATATCTTGTTCACACCTTTTGTGTTGTTTATATGCTTCTAGGATTGGAGGTACTAAAAACTATACTGAAAAGTTCTTCTCTGTTTTAAAAAGCCCTACTTCCCCTGTTGAATGATGTATCACTGCAAGTCATTCTCAGGACTTCTGCAATAATTTGACACAGTTCATTCAGAATAAAATTCATAAGATTTAATTTTCTGGGACCACTGCGACCGAGACTACATGACTCAAGCCAGTCTTAGCTGGTAAGAGTTTGATCCCATGACTAGGAAAAGGGTGAGCCCTTTGTTATATGTTGTTAAACCTGGTTCATAGTTTGGTCCCTGCCCCCCTCAGATCCTGGCTATGACAGTGGACCTTGTAGCCAATCATTTGGCAGACATCTATAACAGGTCCTTTACCAAACCAGAGGTCCTTGCTTGCCAGAAGAATGCTTTTATTGCCCCTCTTCCTAAGAAACCTGTGGGAGATCCTAGAGTTTTATCCAACCTTAGACCCTTCTATCTCTACTGTTTCAAGCCAAGTTTAATCGAAAAATAAGTTATCTCTTTGTTGTAAGCATTTCTGCAAGCTAATTAGCTACTTGATGAGACTCAATCGGGTTTTAGTGCACTGAACACACCGTGCTTTTTGCCGTAGTCGATGGGGATCGGCCACTTTGGTCCTACTTGATCTCTACGTGACTTCTGGCTTGGCCTCTCAGTCTGTGCTTACTGAACATCGAATCTGCAGCTCCATTCTGGGGTGGCTTAAATCTCTACTTTTTTAACCTTTATTTATATGGTTTCAGGTTAACAACTGCAACCAACAGAGCAGCTCTTGTAAACTTCAGTTACAGTACAGAGTGAGCAGTTGGAGGCATATTTCCATGGAGGAACAATAAATGCACAGTGGTCAGAGGACCAGCGACACAACAGTGGAACATCCAGGGCACTCTGACTTTCTCCATCAATCACACTAAGTGCATAGGTCCTTAATCATTTATGTCTGTAGTCTCCTCACTTGGTGACGTGTCCCTAGTGGCCAAAAACCTATCCTCTAGGGCCTCCCGGCCTACCAAGTCATCCCCCAACTTGTCATCTTTTCTGCTGTGTTTTGTAAGAACTTCTTGAGCTAAAGACCATTAATCACATCCCTAATGTAATACTCTTATGACCGGGCGAGTCTCCCCATCCGATTGACACTCTTCTCTGGGCCAACACCAGTGCCAGTTGTAAGTATTCATATGTCATCCTATTTCCCTTAGGTCTGCTAACATTTTCTAGTCAACAGTTCTTGGGGCCAAGGGCTGCCTATCAACCACCACGACCCAGAAGTCCAGGGCAGCCCGAGGCCATATGCAGGAAATCACCCCCCAAAAACCCGCTATTTGGGAATGTTGCTGATTGGATCCGTGACAGCCAGTGTAAAGCTAGGGATGTCGTGTAGATATAATGAAGGAAGTTAAAGTATTGAACACAGCAGGCATTGCTAGATACAGTCCCCGTCAGGGTGCACACGTGAGCATCTATCAGGGGAGGGCCCAAGTCATTCTCCCAATGCAGCCAGGTGCATAAAGGACACCTGAAACATCCCTCACCATAGCTTTGTATAGCTGTGACATCAAATGGCACCCCGACCCACAACTCAACAAGGTTCCAAAAGTGTTCCATGACACGGGCACCCCGGCGAACATCGTCCAAATCTGCCTGCCAAGGTCAGCCTGACCACAGTAGTGTAGAAAGTGTCTGGGTCCCACCTCAATCTCTGCCTGTGCATCATTAAAGGAAATAAAGTGTTCACTGAGGAAAAGGTTCCGCAGCAACTTACAGCCCCCATCCCATCATGCCTGGACAAGAGTACCACCCTCACCAGCGGCTGCCACATTCAAGCAGTCTGTCTGACCACATACAGTAAGGTGTTTGATATGTCTGCCCCCTCCCTCAACAATGGCAGCAGTTCAGCAGTCTACCAAGCCTGTCAGTAGTCTTTTTTTCCAGTTGTTGAACTCCGCTATCAACCAGGCCATGTGCTGCATCATAGCAGTGATATAATAAAACTCCAAGAGCAGCACCTCCAAGCCACCATCCTCGGTGGTTTGCATGTGAATCTATGAAATATATCAATACTGGAGAACCACAGTTACAGGTAAGTAACTAATTTTCTTCTCCAGTATTGGATCTTTCATAGATTCACATGCTTGAATTAGAGTAGCGAGCAGTAATATTGATTAAGTACACATATAGCCGTACCTTTACAATACGAACCAACATTAGAATATCAATAGAAATGAGAGCAACAGTACCTCTAGTTAGTGTTCAATGGTAACGTAATAATGTTACTCTGTAAGTAACCATCAGTCATAATAAGCACAGATCTCTGCTTTACAACAAATATGTGGCATGCTACGATAATCAGGCTCTAGCATAAGCATAAGAAATAGAACAGATTTAATCTAGATTATAATAAGAAAACCATTGTTCACCTTACCCTGGTTGTGGAGGTGGGATGATCCAAGAGGCTCACCTTAGCGAAACAAATGCCTCAAGACTGCTTGACCCACTGCTGTGTCCATGTCATTCGCTTCATCAAGACAGTAGTGTTTTGTGAGCGTATGCTGGCTGGACCATGTGACCGATCTACAGATCTGCCGTAGGGGTACTCCTGCGAAGAGGGTAGCCGATGCAGCTACCGCCCTTGTTGTGTGGGCTCTTACCCTGTTGTCGAGGGACTTACCAGCCTGAATATGACGGAATTGGATTGCCAGGCCAATCCATCTAGCTACAGTCTGTTTGGATACTGCAAAGCCCTTCCTTGCTTTTCCAAAGGCTACAAACAACTGGTCTGACTTGCGTGTGCTCTGAGTCTTTTGTAGGTAAAACTTCAGACATCTTTTAACGTCCAGGGAATGCAGTGCTTTTTCTGCCACCGTCTGCGGATTAGGAAAAAGTTTTTCAAAACAACCGGTTCATTCAGATGGAAAGTTGAGGGCACTTTCGGAATGTACTTAGGATGCGTTCTCAGAATCACGCTAGTAGTGGTGAACTGAAGAAAAGGCTCTTTAATGGTGAATGCCTGTATGTCACTCACTCTCTTAGCGGAGGTAAGAGCCAGCAACAAAGCTGTCTTCCACGAAATGAACTTTAACTCTGCTCTGTGAATGGGCTCAAAAGGAGGCTTTATGAGCTGCCCCAAGACCACGTTTAGGGACCACATCGGTGGAGGCTTCTGCACTGGTGGAAAAGTACGAAACAGGCCTTTAAGGAACTGCTTTACAATTCTGGTGGAATACAATGAAACCGCATCTTGAGATCTGCGGTATCTTGAAATTGCCGCCACGTGCACGCGGATCGAAGCGTATGAGAGTCCAGACTTTGCCAGGTGTAACAAGTACGGTAATACCTGTTCTGGAGGGGAGGAGATCGGGTGGATCCCTTCAGCTGCGCACCACAGACAAAAACGCTTCCATTTCAGCCTGTAGGTCCTGTTGGTAGTATCCGTTCTAGCTCTGGCTAGAATCTCTCTGCATTCAGAAGAGATGTTTACGTTGGAGTACTTATGGAATTCAGGAGCCAGGCCGATAAGTGGAGAGATGACGGATCCGGATGTCTGACTTGGCCCCGGTGCATCGTTAATAGGGCTGGTTTCTGTTTGAGTAGCACATGTGGTTGTTCCGAGAGCATGAGGAGCTCCGTGAACCACACCTGTCTGGGCCATCTCGGTGCTATTAATAGGAGGCGACAACCCTCCGCCTTCATCTTGCTGATGACTCTTGGTATCAGTGGGATCGGAGGAAAAGCGTAGGCATAAATGCCGGACCATCTCATCGAAAACGCATTCCCCCACAATCCTCTCTGGGGATGCCAGCTTGCGTAGTAGGGGCATTTTTTGTTCTCGAACATGGCAAATAGATCGATGTTTGGTTTGCCCCATAACTGGAAGAACTGATCCAGAATCTCCTGGTCCAGTTCCCACTCGTGGTAGGGAATTATTGTCCTGCTCAGGGTGTCCGCCAGCACGTTGGTGTGTCCTGGGATATTCTCTGCTTTCAGAGAAATGTTGTGCTTTTTGGCCCATTTCTATATGTTTTGAGCCTGTTGTGAGAGCTGTAGAGACCTCGTGCCAGCCTGTTTGTTTAGGTAAAACATGCTTGTGGTATTGTCCGTTCTGATCAAGACATCTGAGCCCTGAAGCCTTGGCAAGAAAGCTTTTAGAGCGAAATCTATTGCTTTGAGCTCCAGGTGATTGATGTGGAGTTGTCTGTCCTTTGGAGGCCAAGACCCACTGATGCGAAGATCCTGAATGTGGGCACCCCCCCTTCGAGGGAAGCATCCGTCGTCACGATATAGCGAGGCACCTGATGAAGAAACATGAGACCTCTGGCCAAATTTGCCAGTGTTGCCCATCAATCTATGGCTGCTCTCATCTCCAGTGTGATGAGAATTTTGTCCTTGAAAGATCTGTGAACCTGGCGCCATTTCAGCCTGCAGTCTGGAACCAGTGGAATGCATGACGATATCATTCCCAGCAGTGACTTGTAAGCGTGAACTGAAACACACTTTTTTGCCAAGAGGTTGCGGGCTCACCCGCTGAGCTTTAATTTTCTTTCCTGCGACGGGTACGCTTTGCTTTGGACAGTGTCCAGTACCGCTCCTAAGAAGCTCAATGTCTGCGTTGGATGAAGATGTGATTTCTGGTAGCTGACGGTAAGTCCCATATCGTCGAACAACTGGAGGCAGAGAGATATGTGACGCACCACTTGGTGTTTTGAAAGTGCTTTTATGAGCCAGTCGTCGAGATAGGGAAACACCTGTATGCCCGACTGGTGAAGATGAGCCGCCACTGGAGCCAGCATCTTTTTAAAAATTGTGGGGGCTGATTTTAAACCGAAAGGTAGGACCCGAAACTGCAGATGCATACCAGCTACCTTGAACCTGAGGAATTTCCGGTGGTTGCGGTGTATTGGAACATGAAAATACACATCCTGGAGGTCTAGGGATGCCATATGATCTCCGGTACTCAGTAGGCGCAAGATGTCCTGCAGTGTTACCATCCTTAACGACTGTTTCTTCAGAAACTTGTTTAGCGACCTTAAGTCCAGAATGGGACGCCAGTCTCCTGAAGGTTTCTTCACCAGAAAGAAGCGTGATTAGAACCCCTTGTTCCTGTGAGGAGCAGGGACCAGCTCTATTGCTCCCTTGCGCAGCATCACTTGTACTTCCTTGAGGAGCTGGGCTACTCGTGGAGGTGTAGGGCCCGACGGCTGGACGTCCGGTGGTTTCTGTATGAACTCCAGAGTATGTCCTCTGGCCACTACGTCCAACACCCACCTCTCTGATGTTATGACCTTCCAACGAAGGAAGTGAGAAGTGATGCGACCCCCGACCTTGGAGCCCCTGGTAGTGTAGGAAGCTGGTATGGCTAGCTGGTCATTTGTTCCTGCTGGTATCTCTTCCCCGTGGCACTGGTCTTCCCTTCGCCGGGTGCCGATATGCCGCGGTAGGTGGTAACCGGTAATGTTGTTGATGTTGGCCGTATTGCTGTCTGGGTCCTGCTGTAGAGGACTGATACAGGGGTCTGTGTTGTTGAAAACCCCCGCGAAAGGAGTAATTTCCTCTGCCTCTTGCCCCACGAAAGGGCTGCCTGTGGTACTGCAAGGTACCAAGCGATCTCGCAGTGTCAGTATCTGTTTTGATGGATTGTAGCATGTTGTCAACATGCTTCCCAAATAGACTTTCCCCATCATACGCCATATCTAGGATGCGGCTCTGGACTTCTGGGCGGAAAGACGTAGACTTGTCTACGCAAGACCACTGCTCCTGCGAGTTGGCAGAATCCTGTTAAGGAGATGTCTATCGCGCAGTCAATGATTTCCGCTACGATCCGCTCACCCTCTTGCAGCATTTCCTTGCTTCCACCTTGACATCCACAGATAACAAATCCACGTAAGCTGACATGTCCGCCCACATCTGTCGATCGTACCTCCCTAGTATGGCCAAGGAGTTGGCCGCCTTTACAGTGATCGCCGTTACCGAGGAGAACTTCTTTCCGATGTTATCCAACCTCCTCCCATCCTTGTCTGGAGGCGCTGCGATAGGTGCCGAAGGGTTCTTCGACCTGCATTGTGCAGCCTGGGATATTACCGAGTCCGCCTTTGGTTGTGATATTAAACAGGCTGGAGTGTTGTCAGGGGCCTTGTATTTCTTCTCGAGCTTTGGCATCTGTGAAGACACTGTGGCTGGGTTCTTCATTGCCTTCAATCCCTCTTGCCATAGGAAGTCCACTATTGGGATTGCTCTTACAGATTTCCTTGATGGCTCTTTGAAATCGTATAAGAAACAATCTGTTTCTTGGGAAACGATAGGCAAGTCAAATCTCTTGGCCGCCCTTTCCATTAAATTGTGGAAACCTATGATGTCCTCAGGGGGGGAATCAACTGGACCTGCCGGCGGTGGCGACAGCGTGGGAATGAGGTAGTCATCCCACTCATTAGGGGCTGCCTCAGAAATGTCTCCTTCTTCCCTCTCTTCATCTGTCGAGATGTGGTCATCCTGTGGCGGTGGTACCAATGGGACACTTCTGTGCGGTGTTCCTGGAAGGCTAGTAAAAGGGGCTTGTATAGGTGTCCGTTGACTGTACGGCCTAGATGGAGTTGCCGGCGTTGACGGCGGGAATCGTCTATAGTAGTCCCTGAGCATACCCTGTAGATTTGTCACCAGAGACCTGGGCATGGGGAAAGAAGGTTCCTGCTCCCCCGTTGGGTATGAAGAGTCCTTCTGATATACCGTTGTGGAATAATAGAGCTGCTGCTGTTCTTCCTCCTCCTCATCTAAGTCTTGGCACTTTACATGCAGCTGAGATGGGCTACTGGCTGCACCGAACATTCCCTCATCCTGGGAATAATTGTCTTCATTGTCATCTAGCAGATGCTGCGGGGGATATGGCAAGACTTTGCTTGGAGACGTATGCCGTGGAAGGATTGATGATGGCCTTTCTCCCATGGAGATAAAAGAAAGAGGGAGGAATCTTGTGGACTCCTGCTGTGCTTCAAAATCTCCAGAGGGGGGCATGATGGTCGACGATTGAGTGGACAGAACTTCCATCCCTGCTGCTGACATTGCAGTGTTCGTCGTCGACAGTCCCCTCGTCTACGGTTCTCTCGTCGGCGGTTGTGGCATTGATGGATCTGTCGTCGACAATGGTGGTTTCGTCGACGGGTCTCTCGTCGACAGATCTCTCGTCGGGGGTTGTCCTGTCGACGTCGTTTTCCTCATTCTCGAGGTCAGGTGCTTCATCAACGGCAGTGCTGTCGTAGACGGGTGGACCACTTCTGCTTCCGCTGTCGACGATGTCTTCGCCGACGATGGCTTTTTGAATATTTTGGCCGTTATGATCGTCGTCGATGAAAGCGGTGATGATGTTATAATCATTGGAGATACTGCCGTCGTAAACGTGGATGTCATCGTCGTCGCTGAGACCGTCGACGGTGTCGTCGACGGGGCCGTCATCAACAAATGTTTCTTGGTGACATCAGAGGGAGGCCTTACCGGATCACTCGTCGGCGACAGTGACAGAGAGGCACTTTTTGCGGGTTCCTTTTTTCCCACAGGCGTCGTAGGCTCTGAACAAACCTTTTTTAAGAGTTTTGACTGGGTCTCTGATCTGGCAGTAGTAGGCTCTTGGTGCCCCTGTTTCTCCATAGATTTATGCTTTGTCTTTTTCATCATCTTCTTTGGGGTTTCCTCAGATAGCTTTCCCTTTTCTCCCTGACGTTTGAGGGAGTGAGATGATGCTTCACTCTCATCTGAGAATGGGTTTTCCATGGCTTTCTGTCTCTGGAGCCACAACAGAAGCCTACCCTCACGGTCCTTGAGGGTTTTCTGACTAAAGGTGCAACAGATTTTACAGTCTCTCACCTTGTGGTCAGGATAGAGGCAGTAGATACACATTCTGTGGGGGGGTCATCAACATGAAGTCTCTTCTTCCCACAGCTGCAACAATCTCTAAACAGACCTTTCTTAGCTTGCTGAGACATGCTAGAACAGTAAAAGTTAAATATTCTGAGAGAAAAATTCCTGTCAGAAAGGTATACTGAGCAGAGCTCAGGGAGACTCTCTTCACACGACTTGCGGTAGAAAATCTTAGGGAAAGAGCCTCTGTTGGGAGTGTTCTAGAGGGTGTTGACGCCTAATTGGCTGAGGTTCAACTTTGGGTCTTTTTGCAAAACGACATGGATAGACTATAAAAGAACCTAAGGGGGCCCTTGGGGCCTAGTGTATAAAGTGTACTGCTATGTGTATTTCAGGTTACCGTGAGGCTCCCACCTCGACGACGGGGATGATTCGAGCATGTGAATCTTTGAAAGATCCAATACTGGAGAAACTCAAGATCCAGCTGCTTAAATGTGTTTAAATCTTTTGTTGCTCTCCGTTCTTCAGTTTTTTCCAGTGGCAAGGCACCCCTTTTTGGGGTAGCGGTTTGCACGTTACAAGTGTTATTCATTCATTCAATACTGATTAGCACTAATGGTAAGCCATAGACAATGTATAATGCATTGTTGCATTCCGGTTTGGATAAGTAGGCAGCCAGAAGCCTTCGCAGCCAGACTGTGCGAACAAGCTTCTTATTAGTCAATGTCATTGATGGTGGAGAAAACAAGCAAGCTTCCTGGAGCTACAAGCACTGTCTATATTGCATCACAGTCTATCATGAGAAAGCAACTATTTGATCTGTGATATAGAGTGAGAAGAATCTCTTGGGAATTCTAACCTATAATCATTCATATGGGAAGCTAATACGCATAAGCTATACAATTGCAAATTTTATAAATAATCACACTATAATGATCATAATACATAAAAAAATACATAAAAAAGTTATTTGTAGAAATACAGTAAAAGAAATACACAAATGTAATACAATTGCAGTGTATTACAGGGCTCTCAGGCCGTGTATGAATGATAGGCAGGGGTCCTACATGAATATCACCTAGGCAAACAATGTGTAAACACAAACCAATGTGGTCACGATAGTACCAATATGTATGTCAGCATGTTGCTGTCCGGGAAGTGGCTGGGAATAATAGTGTCCCTAATGGCACCTGTGCAAGATAAAAAATTGGGCCCACCTTAGCTGGTAGGTTTCCTACACAAAAAAGCACATCTAACTCCTGCAAATCAACATGCAGCCAAAATCTAAAAAAAATTACTGGAAAAGTTAAGACCTCTAACATTTAAGGCTGTGAAGTGTAACACTAGGTGCATAAGTGCAAGATAATAGAAGCACCCTCATGAATCCTCACTCCACACCCAGTCCAGCCCGAGTAAAAGATGAATCCCTCCTACCCTGATAATGAGCACAGAAATATTCCAGCGGCCACTTCCAAGCTGATGATGCAAACCAAGAATAATGGACAATACGATGAATGAAAAAAGATGTAGGTAGTAAGAGCATTGCAAAAGATTTTCATCAGGACTTCTTCACAGTCTTCCTATTTACTTTGTGCAGGCAATCCATTCTTAAGGGAAAATCCTTCTGCTCTTTAAGCAAAATAAGTGTCACCCAGGGGTGCACATCCTCATTGTCCTCCTTCAGATCGTGTATGCTTACACTGTCCTATTGAGATCTTCACACTTGTCAAACAGTTGTTACACGTGAGAATCTAGCATAGTGATGGTAGTAGTCATCACAGTCAGTCTTTGCTGTAGACTGAGAAAGCTGTTCATTAGCAGCAATCATAGACTGAGTGGACTACATATCCCTAAGAAGGCCGACAATGTAGTTGTCGATAGCAGCCCACAATTTATCCAGTCAATTTGCATGTGTCTTTACTAAAATCCTCGTTTAGGTTGGCTGAAAAACAAAGGAAATACTCTTTAGTAAGAGACATGTTCATTTTGGTACCAAAAGTGGCGCCTCTGTGACTAACTGCCTGACGCACGCTGAACCAACCAGTTAATGCTGCCAGGTTTATATGTTGGAGAAATGATTAATCTTGCCTTGCCTCAGCTTCTTTGCAGATTGCAACATGGGATGGGTACTTCCCACTGAAGAACATAGCATAGCACCAGCAAGTGGTCAATGGTGTAGGGCAAATTGCTACAACACATTCATTTCACAAGGTATCCGTATGTTTTAACTGATGGGTAGAAGCAGACCAAACTTCCCAGTGCACTTACCAGTCTCCAGCCCTGCGTTACGAGGAAGTGAAGTGGTAGAAGATCAGTCACAAGAGTGAAAGAATTTAAGACAGTTAGGCAGGAGTCTCTAGGGTGTCATCGATTGCAGAGCATGGCTTACGGCATCAAAGCACAGAATGAAGCAAAATAGTAAACCACAGGTCGGCATCACGTTTGAGGGAAGGCCTTTGTCTCCAAAAATATTATTAGAGTAACACAAAATCCACAAAGAAGAGGCTTTCAACTAACCCTGCAGACAAGGGCGAGTGCAGCAGCAAGCACATTTGTTAAGTGCAGCAGCAGAAGTCAACAGAACAATGCAAACACCACAAGAGGCCCCAGTCCACTTCAGAAGCACACTAGTCAGCAATCAGTCCCCTCAATGGGCCTTAAACAGAGGCCAACCAAGACCATGGACCCGAAACCTCTTCGTTCCTCAAAGGCCCTGAGTGGGATGGCATTTACCCCGGCTCATGTTCTCCTCTCTGCCCTATGTCCCTGCAAAGTCTCTACTCACCATCCCCTCCAACCCTTAGACAGATGCGGTGGCAGTGGGCCAGTCGCATGATCTCTGATAAGCATCAACCCTCACAGCAGGGCAGCAGCATGAAGTCAAGCTGGGTCTACAGGTAGTTGCAGCCTAGGGTTTCCTGCTTAGCTCCTGCATAAGTCCACTCCAGCACAGAAGTTCTTCACATGGGTTTAAAAGCCCACCACCATGTTAAGAAGTAGCAAAAGTGCATTTTAGAACCTCATGGACAAACAAAGTGATTTGCCCAACATGTCTAAGAACAGCAGCTAGAAAATGTGCAGCACGATTTGGCGCACAGCTTTTGTCCTCTGCATTTATTTTTAGAATGATGAAATTCTGCTAAAGTTAAGCATGTTCTTAAAAAGCTTTGTTTATGCTCCATGGCCTTTATTGTTGACCCCTGGTATCTTACTAAGGAACCAACAGACATTATGATCAGCTGCACTCCTTCAAACGTAAACTGGTCTAAAGAGCTACTGAGGAACATAGGGATTAGGCAAGCTAGGCATTCCCCTTTAATCAGTGTATGATCATGCTAGAAATAGCTTACAGAGTGAGTGAATGGAGCAATTTTATGAGCAATGCAAAAGTAAATAAGTGCAGTTTATTTTATGCTGAATTGGAATGCTGTAAGTGACTACTGGTCTTGGAGAAATGTTGGTGAAATGCACTTGTGCCATTATTTCATCTTCCAAATAACAAGTGTTCATGAAACAAACTCTTTGTTGCAGGTTCTAAGTATCACCCTCAGCAATGATACCAGTCAATAAATGCATTCAAAAAGTAATCACATCCTTACCCTAATCCCAGCAAATATATACGGTCCCTCAAATAAATAGCTCAAGAAAATTGTAGCAAATGCAATATGAACTCAAAGTGTATGGCCCATTCAGAACAGAGGTCCTGATTTAGATCTTAGCGGTAATGGTCCCGCCACCGATTTTCCATTGGAAAACCAGACCACTGCCTTGACTGTCCGCCCTCCCAATCTAGATGTTTGTGGGACCATAGGTAAGAGACCACCCGAGTCCCCAGCAACTCCGCCAAGAATCTCCAGCCACCTCGACGGCAGCCTTAAGAATTGGGGCTGATGATGGGACTCCAGTCACCTTTACTGCCAAGCAGATTTGGATGTGCCTTACCACCAAGCCAACTGTGGTGGTCTGACCTCCACACCTGAGATGGCAGATTGGGGGGGGGGAATGAGGTACAAACCTACTCTTTTCCTCCATTCCTCTTCCATTTTCGACTGGACGTCACTGGACACCACCTTCTGTGGCTGCTGCCACCGGACCACGTTGATAACACAACTGCCTCCCCCCCACATTCACCCCCACCCCGTCGCCCGACTGACAGGTAGGTAACCCGCATTGGCTGTGTATGTTGTGTGGTCACTGCAAATGAACACAATACCACGTCAAAGTAATTTTTTTAATTACTATGACATGCATATGTCGGAAACACATTTGTGTAGAACATGGATGGGGACACACTGGTACATGACACATATCACACACATACACAACTGTCATTGTGTGTCAGTATTCATTAGCAAATGAATGCTGGTAGTACAGTGACGTTACATTCACACCCATCGACAATGGCCATGTGTGCACATTGCAAGGGGATCTGTACATGTGATGATGTGCTAACAGTTGTGTATGCGAGTCAGTACATGTATGTGTGTGTGCACACCGCGATTGGCTAGTTAAGGCGATGGGAGCTGGAGTGGATCATGTGGTTGTGTCTGTACGTGTGCCACTTGTATGTGGGTTCAATGTTGTTGTGTTGCTGTGTGTCACGTTCCGGTGAGTGTTGTTGTGTGGTTGTCGCTGTTGTGAGGAGTGAAGTTGTGCTTGTGTGTGAGAGTGTTTGTGTAGATGTGTGTGTAGCTGTATTGATTGTTGTGGTTCTGTCAAGTGTGAGTACGATGTCAACAATGTGCCATTGATGTATGCCAATGTGTGTTTCCGGCATGTTCGTGTTGTGGAGAAATGGCCAAGGATATAAATGTGTATGTAGTGTGTTGTGTAATGCAGGGGGACACATATGGCTAAGGGGCAGTGTGTGTGTGTGTGTGCGAGAGACTTACCTCTACTCCACGGCCAGTGCCATCGTTCGATGACCATTGGGTCCAGTGACTGTCTCCCTCTGTCTCTAATTCGCCACCAGTACACTGCCTGCAGGACTGTAACATCTAAATAGGGTCGGTGGGAACCCACCAGACTGATGGCTAGGAAAAGCATTGCTCATCCACAATATATCTAAAAATGTCTGGCGGAACATAGTTGACTAGCATTTCAGGTCTGCTGCTGCCACGGATTGACGGTACACCGCCAAGATCTAAATCAAGTGCAGAGTTTGCTATCTTTTCTAAATATCATGTTCAAATAACAATTTTCAAAATATGAACAGTGGTAGCTAGCTGCCACTTGGGAAAGTAATTTTGAACCCTAGTGTACCTGCAATTGTGCGAAGATTTTTGGTTGCAGTGAGGACAACGAGGAGAGCAGATGGACGGTCTCTGGAGACAGGGAGTCTCCGATCTGGCTTGACTCCACTTTGGCGATGATGGCATCCGATGCATTTTCTTAACCAAAAAACAGAAGAGCATGTTAAAAGTAGTTTGTAACACCATTCTATTGAAAAAAAACATGCCCTGTAAGTGGAGGCAGATTTACAAATAGGAGACAAACTTGGACATTCAATCCCAGGACAAAAAGTAGGGGAAGGGCTTACAAAAAAAAGAAAATTGAGAAATAGTGGAAGAATACATTGATGGGGTAGTATTTGATGACTAGCATATTAAAGGCATGTCCATTGGAACCATAGACAAGTGCTCCAGGCTTTGTAGAGTGGAAAAGTTCAGCTCTCTCATATGATGAGCTCACCATAAACATCTGTTTCATTTTTAAATAACGAGTGGTTAAAAAAGAGATACTGTGCTACCTTATCCTATGCAAATGATCCAGGGCACAAGACCAGATCCCCCTAAAGGTCGAGGGCAGATTGATCACTAATATTCCAAATAGCAAGTAAAATTAAGGTGTTAACTACCAGATAGCGGAAAATAATGAAGTGTCTAGAGATGGAGAAGTGGTATGTAAAATGATAAGACTGGATGGCCATGGAAAGAACTACAACAACAACCAGAAGAGGAAGGACAAAACCCTTCCCACTTGACAGCCAGTACAGTCATTCAAATGAGTAACAATAACAGAGAAGTCCGTGGTCCTTTTACGTTTAGGGCATTACTAGAGTAGACATACTAGGGATGGTACAGATTGCAAGATAGGTTGCTGAAGCTCTGGTACAACCCCATGAAAAAGGATGGAACTTTTTGAAACATTAAGTATGGTATTGGCTGAAACAATGGACTGCACCAAATTGTAGTGGAGAGAGGGCCCACAGAAGAGATGCATGTAGAGCAAGAACTAAAGACACTACCAAACAGAGTTCACCAAATTTATATATTGTTCAATTGCCATTTGTGTTTTAAACAAGTCATACTTACAGTCAAGTTTAAATATGGTTTAGTGGTGAGTCTCAGATCAATGAAAGAACCCATCTTGTGTGATGGTATGACTTACTTCAGAGTCCCAATACAAGTAAAATTAAAACAGAAAAAAAGTATATCACAGTTACTCGTGCACAGCATATACACGTATTAACATACCATCTGTATGGGGAGTGGCAAGTGTAACAGTTAATGCTTCTTTGACAGCATTTTCTGACTCTGAGGCCCACTGCAGCTACAATGAAAGAAAACAGTACTTTGTTAAAGTGGATAAAATTGTAGTCAATCAGAGCCATTGTTTTGTGGGCTATTCTGGCAATCATCTTCTTTAAGTCATACATCGTAAGGTTCCTTCAGGTTTATGTCAGATTAACTTTAGCTAAAAAGTCATTAATTTAGAGGGCTGTTGAGCAGCTAGTTCCCTGGCTCTTCATCACAGCTCTATAAACTAGGTGGGGTATGGAGGGTTGTGGGCACCTCTTTAGGACCCTTTGTGGCGCTGAAGGTTGAGGCATAGGGGAGAGAGTAGAGAAGGCTGCACAGGTGTGGGAGGAGCTGCAGTGCATAAGTGACAGTCTAGAGACAATAAGGAGAAGTCATCAAATATTGACACAAGGGAGTTGCCCTCTGCCCCCGCTTGAGAATAAGTAGATGTGCAGCTGCGCTGGCTGTGGGTGAGGAATTGCTGTATGGGATAACACTTGATGGAACACTGCAACTTTCAACAAGATAAGAGCCTGTGTGTATTTTTGTGAAATGGATGTGGCTACGGCAGTATTAAATGGATAATAGCTGCATGGAAATACAAATGGTACATAGAATGTACGTGGTGTACAGGGCATGACCTGTGAAAATTCAAAAAGCTGTGTGGGTGCTGAATATACATTTGTCAATTGAAGAAGGGTCACCTTACTGTCCAGTCTATGGTGTTGCCACTCTTTGTATTACATGTTAGACATTTAGATACTGCCGGATGGGTTACTCCATCACACTGGTAATGGATATCCCATCTGCCAAAATCTAAATCCCATAAAAAATAATGGCATTTAGATTTCGGAGGACAGGGTTGTCTGTCACTGTGTGATGGAGTAACCTGTCATCCATTATCTAAATCAGGCCCTTAGTGTAAAGACATCCATTGTATTCAATGTGGAACTCACTTTGTAACATGAGTGACAAGGATGGGATTTCACATATGGTACGGGGCACTAGATTTACTATGTGTACAGATCACAGGCCATTGCTTAACATGCTTTAAACTGAAGGAGGGACTCTTACCATGAGGTTGGCTTGACTGGTGTCTAAGATGAGAGACTTTTTGGATTGATGATAAACATATTTCATGAAAATAAATGCCAATGCTGACTGATGCCTTTGGAAGTGTAAGATGTTGGTGTGGTGGCAAAAGAAAGATAAATTGAGGTTTCTTTTATCAGGAGATTTAGATCAAGGTTCTAATTTCATGTCAGATTACCAACACAATGCCTCACAGGAAAATGGCAAAAAAGCTGGTAAAGACCAAATTTGATCATGTTCAGGAAATTCAACTGGGTTG
The DNA here is from genome assembly GCF_031143425.1 of Pleurodeles waltl. Taxonomy (NCBI): domain Eukaryota; kingdom Metazoa; phylum Chordata; class Amphibia; order Caudata; family Salamandridae; genus Pleurodeles; species Pleurodeles waltl. Next base: position 1,897,582,781 of record NC_090440.1, read on the forward strand.
GTTGACCTGAGGAGGCGAACTTGAGGGAGGGGCTTCAGGCGTTCAGGAAGGTTAAAGGCGAAGAAAACAAGTTACTTACCTGTAACTACAGTAATCCAGTATTGATATCTTCCATAAATTCACATGCTTGAATCATCCCAGTCGATGAAAAAAGCAGTGAGTGAAAATGTCCATAGGTTATAATGCTAGCAGAATCACACATATAGCCTATCCATGTCCTTTTGTAAAAAGAACCAAACTTGACTTATGATCAATCAGGCTCCAGCACCCTCTAGAATACTCCCCAGAGAGGCTCATTCCCTCAGATTTTCTAGCACAAGAGTGAGGAATATGTAATGAAAAAGAAATGTGAGCCTCAAAGGGGAGGAGGGTGGGTCACATGTGAATTTATGAAAGATACCAATACTGGATAACTGTAGTTCCAGCTAAGTAACTTGTTTTCTTATCCAGTATTGGATCTTTCATAAATTCACATGCTTGAATCTGAATAGCCAGCAGTACTCCTAATAACCGTTCTGCCCGCAGTGGATGGTGGGTGCGAGCATTGTAATCTTTCTAATTATATGCCTATATATACACACACACACATATACGTAAAATGTCACTTACCCAGTGTACATCTGTTTGTGGCATGTTGCGCTGCAGATTCACATGCTGTGCTCTATTCCTGCCATCTAGTGTTGGGCTCGGAGTGTTACAAGTTGTTTTTCTTGGAAGAAGTATTTTTGAGTCACGGGACCAAGTGACTCCTCCCTTTCGGCTCCATTGCGCATGGGCGTCAACTCCATCTTAGATTGTTTTCCCAGCATAGGGTGAGGTAGGAGTTGGTAAAGTAAAGATATTAAAGATGCCTATGCAATGGAGTAGATATGTATGTACATAGTGTGTAGTAAAGGAATATTATTTACATATATACAATTTACATGCAAATTAAAAAAAGCTACAGGCTCCCGGGGAGGTGGGAGGGCGCATGTGAATCTGTAGCGCAACATGCCACGAACAGATGTACACTGGGTATGTGACATTTTCCGTGCGATGACGTGTAGCTGCATATACACATGCTGTGCATAGACTACAAAGCAGTAATCCTCCCAAAAGTGGTGGCCAGCCTGTAGGAGTTGAAGTTGTCTGAAATAACGTTCTTAATACAGACTGACCTACTGTGGCTTGTTGTGTTGCTAACACATCTACACAGTAATGCTTAGTAAATGTGTGAGGTGTAGACCAGGTGGCTGCCTTACAAATCTCTGTCATTGGTATATTACCTAAAAAAGCCATTGTGGCACCTTTCTTTCTTTCTAGTGGAGTGTGCCCTTGGTGTAATGGGTAATTCTCTTTTAGCTTTAAGGTAACAAGTCTGAATGCATTTGACTATCCATCTGGCTATGCCTTGTTTGGATATAGGGTTACCTGCATGTGGTTTTTGGAAAGCTATGAACAATTGTTTTGTTTTACGAAATGCTTTTGTTCTGTCTATGTAATACATTAGCGCTCTTTTTATGTCTAATGTATGCAGTGCCCCTTCAGCTACTGAGTCTGATTGTGGAAAGAAGACTGGGAGTTCAACTGTTTGGTTTAGATGAAACAGTGATATGACTTTTGGTAAAAAAAATTGATTTGTACGGAGAACCACTTTATGTTTGTGTATTTGTATAAAGGGTTCTTGGATAGTAAACACCTGTATTTCGCTAACTCTTCGTAGTGAAGTGATAGCTATTAGAAAGGCTACTTTCCAAGTCAAGAATTGGATTTGACAAGAATGCGTGGGTTCAAATGGTGGCCCCATGAGTCGTCTAAGTACAATATTAAGATTCCACAAAGGTACTGGTGGTGTCCTTGGAGGTATGATTCTTTTTAGTCCCTCCATAAAGGCTTTAATAACTGGGAATCTAAAAAGCGATTTTGTATGTTTAATCTGCAGATAAGTAGATATCGCAGTGAGATGGATTTTTATGGAAGAAAAAGCCAAATTAGATTTTTGTAAGTGTAGTAAATAACTTACAATGTTTTGTATGGAGGCGTCTAGCGGTGTGATTTGATTTGCCTGGCAGTAGAAAACAAATCTTTTCCATTTATTAGCGTAACAATGCCTTGTTGTCAGTTTTCTTGCTTGTTTAATGACCTCCAAACACTCATTTGAAAGGTTTAGATATCCAGATTCTAAGACTCCAGGAGCCAGATTGCTAGGTTGAGCGATGCTGGATTCGGGTGTCTGATCTGTTATTTGTGTTGTGTTAACAGATCTGGTCTGTTTGGTAGTTTGATGTGCGGTACTACCGAGAAGTCCAACAGTGTGGTGTACCACGGTTGGCGAGCCCACGTTGGAGCTATGAGTATTAGTTTGAGTTTGTTTTGACTCAGTTTGTTGACCAGGAAAGGAATGAGCGAGAGAGGGGGAAAAGCGTAAGCAAATATCCCTGACCAGCTGATCCATAGAGCATTGCCCTTGGACTGAGGGTGTGGGTACCTGGACACGAAGTTTTGGCACTTTGCGTTTTGTTTTGTTGCAAACAGATCTATGTTTGGTGTCCCCCAGCGGTAGAAGTAATCTTGTAGTATCTGGGGATGTATTTCCCACTCGTGAGTTTGCTGGTGATCTCGACTGAGATTGTCGGCTAACTGATTTTGAATACCTGGTATATATTGTGCTATCAGGCGAATGTTGTTGTGAATTGCCCAATGTCAAATTTTTTGTGCTAGGAGACACAGTTGTGACGAGTGTGTCCCCCCTTGTTTGTTTAGATAATACATTGTTGTCATATTGTCTGTCTTGACAAGAATGTGTTTGTGGACTAAAAAGGGGCTGAAAGGCTTTCAGTGCCAGAAAGACTGCTAGCAGTTCTAAGTGATTTATGTGAAGTTGTTTTTGTTGACTGTCCCATTGGCCTTGTATGCTGTGATTGTTGAGGTGTGCTCCCCATCCAATCATGGAGGCGTCTGTTGTGATAATGGCGTGAGACACTGCAGGGTTCCACCATTGAAGCGAAGAGTGTGTTTGGCGGTCTATCAACACTAGATCTTGGAGTTGACCCTGTGCCTGCGTCCATTGTGTTGCTAGGCGCTGTTGTAAGAGCCGCATATGTAGTCTTGCGTTTGGGACAATAGCTATGCATGAGGACATCATGCCTAGTAGTTTAATTACAAACCTGACCGTGTATTGTTGGTTTGGCTGTATGCTTGATCTTATATTTTGAAACGATGGAACTCTTTGTGGACTTGGAGTGGCAATTGCTTTTTGTGTGTTGAGTGTTGCTCCCAAGTATTGCTGTATTTGAGATGGTTGTAAATGCGATTTTTGGTAATTTATAGAAAACCCTAATTTGTGCAGAGTATCTATTACATATTGGGTGTGAATTTGACATTGTTGTTGAGTGTTGGCTTTTATTAGCTAATCGTCTAGATACGGGAATACGTGCATGTGATGTCTCCTTATATAAGCTGCTATGTTTTGTCTTTCTTTAGGATAAGGAAATACAGGGAGTAAACCCCTGTTCCTTTCTGGCGATAAGGTACCAGTTCTATGGTTTGTTTTGCTAGTAGTGCTTGGACCTCTATTTGTAATAGGTCTAAGTGTTGTATTGACATTTTGTACGTTCTTGGGGAAACATCTGGAGGGAATCTTGTGAATTCTATGCAGTAACCATGTTGGATAATTGATAGAACCCATGTGTCCGTGGTAATGTGTGTCCAATTGTTGTGGTATTTTGTTAATCTCCCCCCGCACTGGTGAAGTGTGTTGGGGAAGTGTGACATTGAAGCCACTGCTTGCTGCTAGGGGTTTGCTTAGCAGGCTGATGTTTCCCTCTTCCTCTTGGGAACTGTCCTCTGTAGGAACCACAAAACCCCACTCTCTGGTACTTGCCCTGGTAAGTGGATTTTGTTTGGGAAGTGGATGTTCCCCTGTATTGAGAGGAGTAGAGCATGCCCATGGCTTTGGCCGTTTCCGTGTCCTTTTTCATTTTTTCTTTTGTGGTGTCCACCTCTGGTCCGAATAGTTGATGTTGATTGAACGGCATGTTCATTACCGCCTGCTGCATCTCTGGTTTAAAGCCAGAACTTCGCAGCCATGCATGCCTTCTTATTGTGACTGCTGTATTGACAGTCCGTGCCGCTGTATCAGCAGAGTCTAGTGCAGAACGGATCTGGTTGTTTGATATGGCCTGTCCTTCTTCCACCACTTGTTGGGCACGTTTTTGATGTTATTTGGGCAGATGTTGGATGATGTCTTGCATCTCGTCCCAATGTGCCCTGTCGTAGCGGGCAAGGAGGGCTTGTGAGTTGGCAATACGCCATTGATTGGCCGCTTACGATGCCACTCTTTTCCCTGCTGCGTCGAACTTACGACTTTCCTTGTCAGGGGGTGGCGCATCCCCAGATGACTGTGAATTTGCCCGTTTTATCGCAGCCCCCACTACCACTGAGTCCGGAGGGAGCTGTTGTGTAATAAACACAGGGTCTGACAGGGGGATTATATTTTTCCTCAACCCTTGGTGTGATGGCTCTCCCTTTTACTGGTTCCTGGAAAACCTGTTGCGCATGTTTAAGCATGCCCGGTAACATTGGCAGGCGTTGGTACGATGCATGCATGGATGACAGAGTGTTAAACAGAAAGTCATCCTCCACTGGTTCCGAGTGCATTGTTACATTGTGAAATGTTGCTGTTCTGGCCAGTACCTGCGTGTGGGACGTGCTGTCCTCTGGAGGTGAATGTTTTGTTGGATAACAATCTGGGCTGTTGTCCGAAACTGGTGCATCGTATAGATCTCAGGGGTCCACATCTTCCTGTGTCATTCCAGTATGTGTGGGTGATTGTGCCATTGGTGTACCCACTGGTGACAACTGCGGTGATTGGAGTGGTGACGTTTGTGGTGAGAAATGTGGTGGTGGTGGTGACTTTTCTTCCTCGACGTCGAGGTGTTGTGTCGGCTTCGACGCCATCTGTACCCGTCTTGCGCGTCGATCTCTTAAGGTCTTCTTGGATTGAAACGCTTTGCAGGCCTCACAAGTATCCTCTCCGTGTTTGGGTGATAAACACAGGTTACAGACCCGATGCTGGTCTGTGTAAGGATACTTGGCGTGATACTTCGTACAGAAACGGAAGGGGGTAACGGTCCATGAGCTTCGACGATGGGTGTGGTCGGGCCGACCAGGCCTTGGTTAATTGCGGAAGCCCCGAAGGGCCGCCGAAGCGGTCTTGTCGGTGCCGATGTGATGATACTAAACCGGACCCGAACGCAAACAATACCGGCGGATTTCGATGATTTCCTAAGTTTTCCCGTTTCGAATTACGGAGCGAAGAGGAACACGTCCGTACCCGATGGCGGAAAGAAAACAATCTAAGATGGAGTCGAAAGGGAGGAGTCACTCGGTCCCTTGACTCGAAAAAACTTCTTCGAAGAAAAACAACTTGTAACACTCCAAGCCCAACACTGGATGGCAGGAACAGTGCACAACATGTGTATGTGCAGCTACACATGCCATTGAACATATATATACAGGGAGTGCAGAATTATTAGGCAAATGAGTATTTTGACCACATCATCCTCTTTATGCATGTTGTCTTACTCCAGGCTGTATAGGCTCGAAAGCCTACTACCAATTAAGCATATTAGGTGATGTGTATCTCTGTGATGAGAAGGGGTGTGGTCTAATGACATCAACACCCTATATCAGGTGTGCATAATTATTAGGCAACTTCCTTTCCTTTGGCAAAATGGGTCAAAAGAAGGACTTGACAGGCTCAGAAAAGTCAAAAATAGTGAGATATCTTGCAGAGGGATGCAGCACTCTTAAAATTGCAAAGCTTCTGAAGCGTGATCATCGAACAGTCAAGCGTTTCATTCAAAATAGTCAACAGGGTCGCAAGAAGCGTGTGGAAAAACCAAGGCGCAAACTAACTGCCCATGAACTGAGAAAAGTCAAGCGTGCAGCTGCCACGATGCCACTTGCCACCAGTTTGGCCATATTTCAGAGCTGCAACATCACTGGAGTGCCCAAAAGCACAAGGTGTGCAATACTCAGAGACATGGCCAAGGTAAGAAAGGCTGAAAGACGACCACCACTGAACAAGACATCCAAAGTTGAAACGTCAAGACTGGGCCAAGAAATATCTCAAGACTGATTTTTCTAAGGTTTTATGGACTGATGAAATGAGAGTGAGTCTTGATGGGCCAGATGGATGGGCCCGTGGCTGGATTGGTAAAGGGCAGAGAGCTCCAGTCCGACTCAGACGCCAGCAAGGTGGAGTACTGGTTTGGGCTGGTATCATCAAAGATGAGCTTGTGGGGCCTTTTCGGGTTGAGGATGGAGTCAAGCTCAACTCCCAGTCCTACTGCCAGTTCCTGGAAGACACCTTCTTCAAGCAGTGGTACAGGAAGAAGTCTGCATCCTTCAAGAAAAACATGATTTTCATGCAGGACAATGCTCCATCACACGCGTCCAAGTACTCCACAGCGTGGCTGGCAAGAAAGGGTATAAAAGAAGGAAATCTAATGACATAGCCTCCTTGTTCACCTGATCTGAACCCCATTGAGAACCTGTGGTCCATCATCAAATGTGAGATTTACAAGGAGGGAAAACAGTACACCTCTCTGAACAGTGTCTGGGAGGCTGTGGTTGCTGCTGCACGCAATGTTGATGGTGAACAGATCAAAACACTGACAGAATCCATGGATGGCAGGCTTTTGAGTGTCCTTGCAAAGAAAGGTGGCTATATTGGTCACTGATTTGTTTTTGTTTTGTTTTTGAATGTCAGAAATGTATATTTGTGAATGTTGAGATGTTATATTGGTTTCACTGGTAATAATAAATAATTGAAATGGGTATATATATTTTTTTGTTAAGTTGCCTAATAATTATGCACAGTAATAGTCACCTGCACACACAGATATCCCCCTAACATAGCTAAAACTAAAAACAAACTAAAAACTACTTCCAAAAATATTCAGCTTTGATATTAATGAGTTTTTTGGGTTCATTGAGAACATGGTTGTTGTTCAATAATAAAATTAATCCTCAAAAATACAACTTGCCTAATAATTCTGCACTCCCTGTATGTATATATATATATATATATATATATATATATAAATAAACATATCTCTATACATTCCTACACATACATAGAGTAAAACATATCAAGCAATAATTGCGTAGGAGTTATAAACTATTACATATAGAATTAGATATACACATTAAAGTAAAAATCTCACCTCAGTGAAAAACATGACGTAGGACCGCCTGTCCAAAAAGTGAATCAGCACTTTGTGCTGATTCCAAACAGTAATTCTGCGCGAAAGAAGGCGTAGTCTTCCACGTTGCAGCCTGACATATCTTGTCCAGGGCGATCCCTTGAAATAGAGCAACTCATGTGGAAATTGCTCTTACAGAGTGTGCTTTCGGTGGCTAGTTAATGGTTTTCCTGCCTTCGTGTGGCGAAACTTAAGGGTGGATGCAATCCAACGGAGCTATCGTAGCTTTAGTAACTCCTGTACCCTGACGACCTTGGGCATATGAGACTAGTAGCTGGTCTGTCTTCCGGAGTTGTTTAATATGCTGATGGTAGAACTTAAAGCATCATTTGATATCCAGTGTGTGGAGAGTCCTTTCCGCCACAGTTGATGGATTCAGAAAGAAGGTTCTTAATATCACTGGCTCATTCAGATGAAAAGATGAAGGCACCTTAGGGATGTATCTTGGGTTTGTTCTAAGAAGAACAAAGTCGTCTGAGAAAATAAGGTAGGGTTCCTTAGTAGTAAAGGCCTGTATATCACTGACTCTTCTTGTGGACGTAAGAGCAAGTAAAGTTGCTGCCTTCTATGTAATATATTTCAGATCCACTCTGTGAATAGGTTAGAACGGGGCTTTCATTAATTGTGAAAGTACTATGTTTAAATGCCATTGAGGAGGAGGTGGTCGCACAGGAGGGAAAGTGCGAAACAGATCCTTCATAAACGGTTTTATTAGCCTGGATGAACCAAGGGAGGGCGTATCCGCAGAGCGCCTGTAAGATGATATAGCAGCCAAATGGACCTTAATGCATGACCGAACCCAGTTTTTGATAGAGCAAGAAGGTATGATATAATTTGCTCTGGCAAGACCTTTAACGGATGCAAATTGTTTTGATGGCACCAGATACAAAACCTTGTCCATTTGAGCCTGTTATTCCTGTTTGTACTGTCAGCTCGTGCCCTGGACAAAATAACTTTGCATTCTTCCTCAATGCTCATGCCCTGGAATTCATGGAATTCAGAAGCCATGCGTGCAATTGGAGAGATGCCGGATCTAGATGAAACATCTGACCTTGACTCTTTGTTAGAAGGTCATGCTTGCAGGTAAGTTGTAAGGGATTGGCCACTGACAGGAGAAGGAGTTCCGTGTACCAATAATGTCTGGGCCACCTCAGTGTTATGAGTATGAGCTTGCACCCCTCTGATTTCATCTTCTTCAGAAGCCTGGGGATTCATGGGAAGGGGGGAAAAGCGTATGCAAAGATCCCGGATCATTGCATCGAAAGAGCATTCCCCCACAACCCTGGGAGTGGGTATCGACTGGCGTAAAATTGGCATTTGGTGTTCTGATTGGTGGCAAACAAATCCAGCGTTGGCTGTCCCCAGCATAGAAAGATGTTGTCCAGTTCCCTCTGATCGAGTTCCCATTCGTGGCAGTTGTCATCCATCCTGCTGAGAGAGTCCGCTAGGGCGTTGTTGATACCTGGAAGGTGTTCCACTCTCAGACAAATCTTGTCAAGTGTGAGCCGTTCCCACAGAGATTGGGCTTCTATTGAGAGGGAAAGAGATCCTGTTCCTCCCTGCTTGTTGATGTAGAACATGCTTGTTTTGTTGTCTGTGCGGACCAACACTGAAGAGCCTTAAATCTGCGGAAGGAACGCTTTGAGCGTAAGAAATATTGCCTTAAACTCTAGCTGATTTATGTGCAGCCTCTTCTGCATGCTTGACCATTTTCCTTGAATGCACATCTTGCAGATGACCTCCCCAGCCCTCCAATGAAGCGTCCGTTGTGATAATGAAATCTGTCATTGGAGTTAGAAAGGTCAATCCCTGAGAGAGATGGTAGGTCTGGGACCACCACCGCAGAGCCTCCACCATCCTGGTGTAATATTGATTGAATCCTCGAAGGATTCTTGAGATTGGTCAATTGTAGCTTTCAACCTCGCTAGGTGGACTAAGGTGATTGATGAGGAAATCATGCCTAGGAGTGACTTGACCGTTCGTACTGAAATGGACCTTCTTTTTGAGACCCTGATAGCCATGTTGGTCAGTTTCTGTTGCTGTGCCTTTGAAAGATGAGCCTTTCTCTTGACGGTGTTGAGTTCCACACCCAAAAAGACCATCTTGTGTGTCGGAAGAGTGAACGATTTTTGGAAGTTTACTGTTAGACCTAGATTGTGGAATAATCCTAGGCAGGCGTTGGCAGCTTTGGACGCCAGCTGTGATGTAGGAGCCTTTATCAGCCAGTCGTCCAAATATAAGAAGACTTGAAAACCCTTGTTGCAAAAGAAAGCTGCTATCAGAGCGAGACATTTTGTGAAGATTCTTGGCGCTGACTTTAAACCAAATGGGAGAACTTTGAATTGATAATGGGCACTGGCCACAGTGAAGCAGAGATATTTGTGATGCTTTGCATCTATTGGTATGTGGAAATAGGCATCCTGGAGATCCAACAATGCCATGTAATCTCCAGTGTTGAGAAGGTGCAGGATATCTGACAGTGTGATCATACGAAAGGATTGTTTCCTTAGAAACTTGTTCAATTTTCTGAGGTCTAGGATTGGTCTCCATTCCCCCAACTTTTTCCTTATTAGAAAGGACCGGGAATAGAATCCGAGTCCCCTCTGTTGCACAGGGACCTCTTCTATCGCCCCCTTGGAGAGCATTAGGAAAACCTCCTGCTGAAGCAAGTGAAGATGAAGTGGTTGCGATTTTCCCTGCGGGTTGTGTGGTGGTTTTTGTACAAATTGCAGCATATGACCTTGAGTCACTATATCCAGCACCCATTTGTCCGATGTTATGTTTTTCCAATTCTGAAGATAGTTCAAGATGTTCGCTCCGACTTGATGGAATTGTGGAAAATATGGAAGCGTAGCCGGTGCCAGACAAGGATCAATGCTTGCGAGGTTGATCCCGGGTTTGAGAGCTCTGTTTCCTTCTCCCACCCTGTCTGATGTAGGAGGCCGTGGATGGTTGTCTATAAGTCTGTATTGTGGCTGTTGTTACTGCCCATGGCAGGAGCCACGAAACGTAGAGAAACCCCTACCTCTTGCTCCCCGAAAGGGCTATTTCCTGTACTGCAGGGTACCCAGAGAACGAGCAGTGTCCGTCTTGATGGCCTGTAAGGTGTCATCTATATGCTTACCAAAGAGAGTTTCTCCATCATAGGGCATATCGAATATCCTGGACTGGACCTCTGGCTCGAAAGAGGTTGCTTTCAACCATCCCAGACAGTGCAGTACAGCTGCTCCCACAAGCTGCTGAAAGCCAGAGGACGATATATCTAAAGCGCAGTCGAGGATCTCTTCTGAAGTACGTTCTCCCTCCTGCAGAATTTTACGTGCATCAGGTTGTTTGTTCTCAGGAATTAGCTCTATGAAGACGTTCATGTCAGACCGCATCTGGCGATTATATCGACCCAAAATCGCTAGAGAGTTAGCTGCACGGTCAGTTATAGCTGACATGGCCGAGAATCTCTTGCCCACATTGTCCAGATGCCTGCCTTCCTTATCTGGAGGAGTAGATATAGGCGTCAACAGATTCTTGGAACGCCTTTGGGCAGCCTGGTAAATGACAGAATCTGGCTTTGGATGCCCTGTCAAACACACTGGAGAGTCCTGTGTAGCCTTGTACTTTTTATCCAGCTTTTGTGGAACTGGTGGAACAGTAGCTGGATTCTCCATAATATTAATGCCTTCACTCCAAATAAAGTCTAGGATTGAAATTGCCCTCACCGACTTTCTTGCTTGTTCTTTAAAGTCATTGAGGAATCATTCTGACTGTGAGACAGATGTTGGTAAATTAAACCGTGTGGCCGCTCTATCCATTAAATTATGAAAACCTCCTATATCCTCCGGTGGAGAATCTGATGGATGAGGAGGTGGTGGTGATGCAGTCGGAGCTGAATATTCGTCCCATTCATCGTTAGGATGTTGGGGTGTTGAAATCTTTCATCTTCTGAAGGGGAGACGTCCTCTCTGGGAAGGGCGGCTATTTTAGACTAAGGTGTAAACCTGGGAGTTTATGGAGGTGGAGATATACTCTTTGGTGTAGCAGGAGAGGAAGGAAGAGGCGGCTACGTCTCTTCCTCTTATAATCCTGTAACACAGACTGCAAGTCTTGAATTAAAGAGGCAGGCATTTGCACAATGTCTCTTGGCTGGTGTAAAGGCTCATAATAATGATGAGTATAATAAGACTGATACTGTTGTTCGTACTCATCCTCATCATCCTCCTCCTGATATCTGACATGTAACCGGGATGGGCTGTGTGCATCACCAAACGGGCCTTCATCCGACTCCTCTCAGTCTAGCAGGTAACTAGGAAGTAAGGTTGTTACCTTACTTGGTGATGTATCTGCTGGGTAAACAGTAGGCCTAGACACTGTAGTAATTTTCACTGCGGCTTCAAGGTCGGGAGATCCAGGGGAAAAGGGGATCACACTGCCTTGACTGACAGGAACTAGTGGCATCGTCGATGGTGTTCAACGGAGTTGGCGTCAACGTCTTTTCCGCCAAACGGTCTCGTCGATGGTGGTGTCATCAACAGTGGTCTCGTCGACGATGGTGTCGACGACGGTGCACTTGCCATCGATGTTCTCGTTGACGTACCCTTCAACGACTAGGTCTTTTTTGGAGCACCTTTCGTCAACAGCTCCAGCGACGGATGCAACTTATCTGTGACTGACTGAAGGAATTGGAGCCTTTATAACACATGTCGACGTAGTCGACGATGGTCTCATCGACGAGATGGTGGAGACGGTAACTGTGGAAACCGTCGTCGTCACTGTCGTCAACAGTTGTGTCGTCGTCGACTTGAATTTAAGTGAAACCTTTCTAGAAGTGAAAGGCTCTGATGAAGCAGAACGATGGCGGGACTCCTTTTTGCGACGAGGAGAAGATGGCTCACATGAAAGTGAGCTTTGTATGTTCTTTGCACCCTCCATATGGTGCGTTATGTGATGTTTTCTGGATTTCTCAGCCTGCCCCAGGTCCGCAGATCTGGACCTTTTATGAGGTATTTCTGAATCACTCTGCTCACCAGAAGTACAGGATTTAAGCCTGTAACCAGATTAACAATCTTCCTTCCCTGTTGCTAAGGGTCTTCGCAGATAAGGTGCGGCATATCTTACAGACTTTTACCTGATGTACAGGATGTAAGCAATATAAACAGTCCTTATGTGGATCATCCACATGCAGCCTCTTTTTGCCACAGGTCTTACAAGGGCGGAAAAGGACTTTTCTGGAAGAATCAGACATCTTCTGAAGGAAAAAATTGTCTTGAGAGGAAAAAACTGAGCAGAGCTCAGGGAGACACCCTTCACACGACGTGCAGTAGAAAATCTGAGGGAATGAGCCTCTCTGGGGAGTATTCTAGAGGGTGCTGGAGCCTGATTGCTCATAAGCCAAGTTTGGTTCTTTTTACAAAAAGACATGAATAGGCCATATGTGTGATTCTACTAGCATTATAGCCTATGGAAATTTTTACTCACTGCTTTATTCATGTACCGTGGGACTCTCACTTCGACGACGGGGATAATTCAAGCATGTGAATTTATGAAAGATCCAATTCTGGATAACTAGCTATATAAAATGATGTCTGTGTGTGTGTGGCAACATTGACGTGCTGCCTTTCAACCTGCTTATGCTAACCATTCACAGAGGTCACGTAAACTATATGGCTATATTTTGCACTAAACAGAGTTTGTCAATTTTTTGAGGATGAGGCAAGGATGCTGAGGGTTAGTAATGAATGCACCAGGAGTGGCAAATATAATATTGTGGCTGTTGTTACTGCCCATGGCAGGAGCCACGAAACGTAGAGAAACCCCTACCTCTTGCTCCCCGAAAGGGCTATTTCCTGTACTGCAGGGTACCCAGAGAACGAGCAGTGTCCGTCTTGATGGCCTGTAAGGCGTCATCTATATGCTTACCAAAGAGAGTTTCTCCATCATAGGGCATATCGAATATCCTGGACTGGACCTCTGGCTCGAAAGAGGTTGCTTTCAACCATCCCTGACAGTGCAGTACAGCTGCTCCCACAAGCTGCTGAAAGCCCGAGGACGATATATCTAAAGCGCAGTCGATGATCTCTTCTGAAGTACGTTCTCCCTCCTGCAGAATTTTACGTGCATCAGGTTGTTTGTTCTCAGGAATTAGCTCTATGAAGACGTTCATGTCAGACCGCATCTGGCGATTATATCGACCCAAAATCGCTAGAGAGTTAGCTGCACGGTCAGTTATAGCTGACATGGCCGAGAATCTCTTGCCCACATTGTCCAGATGCCTGCCTTCCTTATCTGGAGGAGTAGATATAGGCGTCAACAGATTCTTGGAACGCCTTTGGGCAGCCTGGTAAATGACAGAATCTGGCTTTGGATGCCCTGTCAAACACACTGGAGAGTCCTGTGTAGCCTTGTACTTTTTATCCAGCTTTTGTGGAACTGGTGGAACAGTAGCTGGATTCTCCATAATATTAATGCCTTCACTCCAAATAAAGTCTAGGATTGAAATTGCCCTCACCGACTTTCTTGCTTGTTCTTTAAAGTCATTGAGGAATCATTCTGACTGTGAGACAGATGTTGGTAAATTAAACCGTGTGGCCGCTCTATCCATTAAATTATGAAAACCTCCTATATCCTCCGGTGGAGAATCTGATGGATGAGGAGGTGGTGGTGATGCAGTCGGAGCTGAATATTCGTCCCATTCATCGTTAGGATGTTGGGGTGTTGAAATCTTTCATCTTCTGAAGGGGAGACATCCTCTCTGGGAAGGGCGGCTATTTTAGACTAAGGTGTAAACCTGGGAGTTTATGGAGGTGGAGATATACTCTTTGGTGTAGCAGGAGAGGAAGGAAGAGGCGGCTACGTCTCTTCCTCTTATAATCCTGTAACACAGACTGCAAGTCTTGAATTAAAGAGGCAGGCATTTGCACAATGTCTCCTGGCTGGTGTAAAGGCTCATAATAATGATGAGTATAATAAGACTGATACTGTTGTTCGTACTCATCCTCATCATCCTCCTCCTGATATCTGACATGTAACCGGGATGGGCTGTGTGCATCACCAAACGGGCCTTCATCCGACTCCTCTCAGTCTAGCAGGTAACTAGGAAGTAAGGTTGTTACCTTACTTGGTGATGTATCTGCTGGGTAAACAGTAGGCCTAGACACTGTAGTAATTTTCACTGTGGCTTCAAGGTCGGGAGATCCTGGGGAAAAGGGGATCACACTGCCTTGACTGACAGGAACTAGTGGCATCGTCGATGGTGTTCAACGGAGTTGGCGTCAACGTCTCTTCCGCCAAACGGTCTCGTCGATGGTGGTGTCATCAACAGTGGTCTCGTCGACGATGGTGTCAACGATGATGGTGTCGACGACGGTGCACTTGCCATCGATGTTCTCGTTGACGTACCCTTCAACGACTAGGTCTTTTTTGGAGCACCTTTCGTCAACAGCTCCAGCGACGGATGCAACTTATCTGTGACTGACTGAAGGAATTGGAGCCTTTATAACACATGTCGACGTAGTCGACGATGGTCTCATCGACGAGATGGTGGAGACGGTAACTGTGGAAACCGTCGTCGTCACTGTCGTCAACAGTTGTGTCGTCGTCGACTTGAATTTAAGTGAAACCTTTCTAGAAGTGAAAGGCTCTGATGAAGCAGAACGATGGCGGGACTCCTTTTTGCGACGAGGAGAAGATGGCTCACATGAAATTGAGCTTTGTATGTTCTTTGCACCCTCCATATGGTGCGTTATGTGATGTTTTCTGGATTTCTCAGCCTGCCCCAGGTCCGCAGATCTGGACCTTTTATGAGGTATTTCTGAATCACTCTCCTCACCAGAAGTACAGGATTTAGCCTGTAACCAGATTAACAGTCTTCCTTCCCTGTTGCTAAGGGTCTTCGCAGATAAGGTGCGGCATATCTTACAGACTTTTACCTGATGTACAGGATGTAAGCAATATAAACAGTCCTTATGTGGATCATCCACATGCAGCCTCTTTTTGCCACAGGTCTTACAAGGGCGGAAAAGGACTTTTCTGGAAGAATCAGACATCTTCTGAAGGAAAAAATTGTCTTGAGAGGAAAAAACTGAGCAGAGCTCAGGGAGACACCCTTCACACGACGTGCAGTAGAAAATCTGAGGGAATGAGCCTCTCTGGGGAGTATTCTAGAGGGTGCTGGAGCCTGATTGCTCATAAGCCAAGTTTGGTTCTTTTTACAAAAAGACATGAATAGGCCATATGTGTGATTCTACTAGCATTATAGCCTATGGAAATTTTTACTCACTGCTTTATTCATGTACCGTGGGACTCTCACTTCGACGACGGGGATAATTCAAGCATGTGAATTTATGAAAGATCCAATTCTGGATAACTAGCTTTATAGAATGATGTCTGTGTGTGTGTGGCAACATTGACGTGCTGCCTTTCAACCTGCTTATGCTAACCATTCACAGAGGTCACGTAAACTATATGGCTATATTTTGCACTAAACAGAGTTTGTCAATTTTTTGAGGATGAGGCAAGGATGCTGAGGGTTAGTAATGAATGCACCAGGAGTGGCAAATATGCCAAACAATGTTCTGTTCCACCAACAACCTTGGTGTAAGCTAGCAATCACTATATTGGTCCTTTTGATATTTTGGTACAGGAGGATTCTTAAGAAATACTTTTAGTTGAATATTATCCCAAGTGGCATGCAACTGAAATGTTGCCAAGCCTTTTTAGAAATATTTTCTGTTGTAAAACAGTTTTATTCCTCCCAGTTTTCCTTCAACAAATGTCATAAATGCTAGTGACGAGTATGTGTATGAATTTCCAAGTGACATGGACTAATAATGTGCTTGATGTTCATAATCAATTTAACCAACCGACCTCTAGTAGTAAATGTGACTGTTTTGGTTCTGATTGATTACACTGCATTCATGGTGTCTGCTTTACCACTTTATTAGTAGTGACCGCTTTCGGCATGCTACTTCCCAAGGGGCCTCCCATGTAGCAAGGGATGGTAAGCATATTGTCTTATTATGTTTTTACACAACTGGTTACTACACACTGTTGTGTCACGGGTGTCCTTCCTTATTTTTCCATGTGTTTTGATCAAAATGATTTGTTTGTATTTTTCTAGGGCGACCATTAGAGGTTTCTGACAATTAGTGAACTTCAATGTAAGTGACTATATGATTTGTTTGACATTTTTGCAAACTTTCGGTAATATAGACAGGAGAAGTCTTATTATGTATTGGTCCTGAAGAAGCGTCATAGGATCTTGTTAGACCACTGTACGCGAAACATGTTGAACATGTCCTAGGAGCCCGACGATAATCTCCTTAAGCTCCAGCACCATGCAGAAAGTGGTTGAGCATTATTCCTCATTTTACACTTTCCTTCTGTTTTTAATCTTGGTCCCGGTCTTATTCCATTGATTAATTAAATTGACTCGCTCCTATTAAGACTGGGAACCAATTTTAGCTTTCACTCTCCTGCCAGGATTAGCGCCTGACCGCAACTCCAGGTCTTGTAGTGTCCGCTACCACGGCTGCTACCTAAAAGATCTCCGTCAAAGAGCCCCCTTACGGGGAGCCCGTCAGACATTGCAGCGCCGGTCTGACGAGGAGCTACCCGATGATGAAGCATGACATCCTCTCGGATGTGTAAGGGCTCTTGCTCCTGAACTTTAATGTTCCCCTAGTGATTATATTTTTCCATTTGGAACAGTGTACACCTTTTTTGTATGTTTAGTAATGAATGCACCAGGAGTGGCAAATATGCCAAACAATGTTCTGTTCCACCAACAACCTTGGTGTAAGCTAGCAATCACTATATTGGTCCTTTTGATATTTTGGTACAGGAGGATTCTTAAGAAATACTTTTAGTTGAATAGTATCCCAAGTGGCATGCAATTGAAATGTTGCCAAAGTATCTAGTAATACAGCCAATGAGATTCTGGAAGATGTGTTTTGTTGGGAGGGAATTCCTCAGAACCCTATTATGGACAATAACATCCTGTTTCTTTCTAGGAAACTTCAGAACAAACTTCAGAACAAGTATTGTTCACAAAAGGGTGGTGTTATTCCATCCTGAAAGCAATGGTCAGGTTGTCAAGAAAGGTATTCAATTGGCTATCATGTCCAATTCCAAAAGTCAAGCACCCTCTTAACAAAACTTGTGTAACTATTGTCTGTCTACTGACCAACAAGGCAGTGAATATTATTAAAACGTATTGGACTATACTGAGTTCAAGTGACCTTACAGAGGACCAACTGCTGGTTTCATTCAAATGGGGTTGCACTATTAAGGGACATAGTGTTAGGGCCTGTAAGCTCCCACTAATGATTGTACAATTTTCACTATGTGGGGACTCCGACCAAACAGGGTTAAATGTGCAAAACCTCTGTCCTGTATTGATACAACTAAGACCAAGGTATTTCAACATCACCACATCAGACATGATCTGAAATCTTGTTTCTAGTTGTAATTCCACCAATGTTGTGTATTACATTAAATGCCCCTGCAACCTTATAAATATCAGACAAACCGCACAAAAACTTTGGTCCAATACCAGCCAGTTAGAAGTAGGATCCCATGCAATGTCCTAAATGCCCCTCTCATTGATATTTTCTATCAGACAACCACACTGAGAGGACTTCTAATGCTGGCATTGTAAGAAGACAATGAACACCCAGAGGAGAAGATGTGGAGGTAATTCTAACAGTCCTGAAGTATAAATAGATATTTTTTTCAAAATTGAACACTGCCCTGCAATTCTGATAACCCAAATTATGTTAAAATTGGATACTTTCTGAGTACGGGGAGACATAATTTATACATGTGATATGCTGATGCATGCAGCTCTGAAGGAATCATATCTCAAGTATATGTTTTAATACTTAATATCTAATATAATCCACATTTAGCATTTAAAGCAGGCTCCCATCACCTTTTGCGTTTAATGTACCACCCTAGGTGGCATGGGTATGCCCAGACGTGGATCCCATGCTCACTGTGTCACTGGAACCTACCTGTAAATGGCTGATGAGCCCATAACTAGGGTGAAACCGGCCCTGAGTTGTTTGTGATCTGGTTTCGGGAGGACCTTCCTTGGAAGTTCAGGCTAGACTGTTCCTATATGATATAGGTCCAAACTTAAGTGGCATGAAGAGCAAAAGCACGATAGGTTACAGTGCTATCCCAACCTATTGCCAGTGATACTTACTGCAAGCATCCTTCCATCACCTTTTGTGTACAAACTTACAGGCAAATCAAAAATGCCTTTTCAACGGACAATGCATCTGAGCCATAATTACTCAGTATGTATATATACATATGTACATGTGTGTGTGTTTGTGCATTTATATATATATATATATATATATATATATATATATATATATATATATATATAATACATTCCTAAAGCAACTACAACTCACGCCCCTGTCATGCACATCAATAGTATTTCAAATTTTCCAGTGATGTGATCAATGATGTTATAGAACATGTCATGAGTGATGTAATATGTGGGGTAATTAGCTGTGCATGGCAAAGGCGTGAGATATAGTTACTTTAGGGCATGTGTTATAATTACTAGAAATAATTATAACTGGTGAATTCCAGTGGCTCTTTCCGTTTTGAGTTTAAAACGCTTCTTTGTCACTGATATTTTCACATAACTATAACGTCACTTAACCTTTCCGTTTTCAGTGAATTTCTAGTTTTTTTTAATGTAACGCAATATTTTATTACCATACGAAAGCTTACACCTGCCGTGCATGGCCTTTAGGCAGGCCCTGCATTCAACCCCACGCCACACATGGCCTTCTGGCATGTGCAGCACGTGGTTGGTCTTGCAGGTCCTTGCCACACTTAGGCAGACTTACTGACTTTCTCAAAGAGTCACAACACCAAAATATAAAATGCAAGCCTCTAGGCTTTCCCAAGGAGTGAGCAAGTGAGCATATCAATATATACAAATGTTTCTCCACAGATAACCCATATTTTTCATCTAATGTATCTTTCAGTAATTCACGCAATGCAATGTTTGATAATAGTGAGTCTTTCTTTTAACATAGATTTTAATACTGCAATTTGTGGGCTGAAAAATGTTAAAAGTAAGACTCAGAGACATGTTGGTTTTGTTTCTCACCCCACAAACAACTATCAAAAAACAATAATGAAAACAAACACAAGAGGGACTCGCACTGCAGCTGAAGAGGTAGAGCTCCAGTTAGAAGTTCTTAAAAACAATGATAAGTGCTCTTCAGGTCATGGATTTAATGACCCAGGAAGCTTACTGTTCCTTATTTGTTTAATATTGTTGAGGGGCTGCTACACTTCTTGCAGCTAAACTAAATGTAGCAATGTTCTGATAACTCTGCAGTGTGAAAGCATGCAAGGCGACTATTAGGATATTAACATGGTTAGTATCTGTCAACATTCTCATTCAAATATCTATTCAACAATTCAACCCTCCACAGAGGAAATGACATCCTGCATAAACAGACCACCACATTTTCATTATAATTTTGCTTTAAGTACTGCATATCAAAAATGGCAAGAAACAACATATGATTGCCAATATAAGACTGCTGCCCTACTGTTGCTGGGATAGTTGCACAATCGTATACTAGCTCTCCATTCTTTAGGGCATTTTGAACTTGGTGAATGTGGTTCTTGATGTCATTCACAGTAGGAAAGAAGGACAGGTTGTGCCTTTCAGGCATTTCCCCCGGACGGAACAGCTCCCCTAGGACAAATTTTCTGTAGGAAACAGAGTAGATCTATTACAAGAGAAGCAAGATTACCAAAGCATGATAAAATTATTAGTAAAAAGTGTTATTAGTGAAAGTTATTATTAAAATTGGCAAATAGTAGGCAAACTTTTCATTTAAACATGTTTAAAAGTTTAATTACATGAAAGTAATTTCCCGTTTTTTTTTTGTAAACAAACAATTAATATATGTTGTTTAAACATCATAAATGTATTGACATGAAAAAACTGTCTTTGAAGAACTATATATGTATATAATTTACAAGCCATGTTGTTATGAGTGTCAACATTTATTGCATCTACGCAGAATTCTTGGTGACAAGGGATATTCTCATTAGTCCATTCTAACATGGAAAGTGGAAAAAACGAAAAGGTTCTCAAGTATAGCTGTAGAGCGATGCCATCTAGATGCCCCAGTGATATTCATCTAGACCCTAATAGTGTGAAGCCCCAAGTGGGACATGATAGAGTACACACTGTGCCACCACAACCAAGCTATACCTGATTTGTGAGTCCTAATAAACGTGAAACTGGTATTTGGTTGTTTGGGATCTGGTTCATGAGGACTTGGACTGGCACTTCAGGCTGGGCTATTCCCAATGGATTTGCACATGGTTTGGTCCAAACTGAGGTGGCATGGTGTTCAAAATAATGATGAACTGGTTTACAGCCTTGAGTAATTTCCAGGGGTTGAAATTAAATCAAGCATTCCATCCATAATTTTTTGTATAACTCACATTTCATCACCATTCCTGAGCAGCATCTGTCTACACTCACTACATGTCTAAAAGTGCAAAGCTTTTATCTTGAGTCAACTTACTTTATGCATGAGGTACAATCTGACTCTATTCAAGCATTTTGTCACACTGTTCCTCAACTGTTTAACAGAAAACAGAGAGAAAATCACTCTCGTAAGTCTACAAGGAGACACCCTCATACTCAGATTTTCTTCCTCTGAATATCTGAAAAAGTCTCATCCTAGTCACAAAATACAGCTTTAATCTCCCAAACCTTGTCCTATCCCATATGTTGCTATGCCAATAATAACTCACACTTATAGTTTGCACCACTACCTTTAACATTTTATGAAACATCTGTGTTTGTCATACACCCTGTAGGTCAAATAGTCTTGTGGTAACAGGTCCCAATCAGCAATCATCCATTAATTCTGGAGATACTTGTTAAACTCCATTGCTAGTAATTAAGCACCTCAGTAACCCCTTCTCCGCAAAATGTTACCTTCATTAATTCAACTACATCACTTTTATTGCCACTCCGCCACCGCCAGACTTGTCCTCTACCTCCTGTGCTCAATCCACACCACATCACTCAGAGAGCTCCACTTGCTCTTCATCCACAAGCGCTCCCAGCTCAAACTTCTCACGCATGCATTCAAGTCACTATACCTTAATCACTGGCTTCATTTCCACCAATCCACCAGACAAGTTTGCTCATCATTCCTCTTACTTGCGCACACCTGCATTCGCAGAAGCAGAACGGGAGGTCGGATCATCCTCCTACCAAGCTGCCAAATCCTGCGATGACCTCCCCCAACACACCAGCGCCTCCTGCTCACTTCTTGAATTCTGCAAGATGCTGAAGACCTGAATTTTTAATTAGTAGTCTTGCAGGACCATCGAGACTGCCTGTATTCAGGCCCAGCCTCACCACATGCTTGCACTCACCTACTCAGCACCCGGATACCCTCACAGATGACAAGCAGCATTCCAGGAATCCAAATTACATTACTCCCAATCAACTTCTTCACCGGACACTCTCAAATCTCACATCTAACACATAAAACAGATGCACAATGTCAAATTCAACTTTGTTGAAACATGTAGTAAAAATCTAAAACTGAACACAGACAGGTCTGTCAATACTTGGTAAAAAATACTGGAATCCCCGTAATATTGATATTTATCTCTATTAAATTGATACATAATCCTATACTGTCCCTTTTGTTTCAAGCTAAAAAGATGTGGTCAATCACCCAGATAAACCACCCTTCCTCTAAATTGCCTTCCACAAATATGTTGGCTTGGTGTTAAAATGTTTAATAGGAAAATACCTGCCCAAACTTTGCCATTTTTTTTAGTATATGCATATAGCAATTGTCTGACTAATACATTCTGTAACGCCTCTTCACTTATCACTCAGAACCTCTGGGTTCTGAGTGACATCATACACAACTCAAGCTTCGCTTTTGTTGTCTATTTGATCACTCAAAGCCCTCGTATTTCACTGATACGTATCAATAATTCTATATGTTATGTATGGCTCTCATAGAGACACTCTAACATACGACATAGCAACAGTTGATAACAAAAGTGGTTATTAACTGCTGTGCCATGCTGCCGCCCTGATAACCTGTGTCAGCACAACTCTGCTTGTTTGCTTTGACTGAAAGCAGGAAGCCCACCTGCAGGAGGGGAAGGAAGGCAGGGAAAGCGGTAGGGGTTGGTCAAGGATGGCAGATAACTTTTTTCTCTTACCTTTGGGACAGGGATACATAACAGAATCCGTGCTAATGCTCCCCTAGTGCTCCCCTATTACTCCTTTGCCACTGCGAGTTCAAAAGTTTATCAAGAGCTTTTTAATTTAAAAGATAAAAGTAATAGATGGAATCCCTAAATTAATTTCACCTACTGGAAGTTACCCAGCACTGCATTCAAGCCCTTTTGTCACTATGCTACTAGAGACAATGACCAACAAATCAACCTTAGCTGTGCCCCAAAAACAACATTTCTGTCAGAACAGCCAGGCCACATTTCATTCACAAAGGAAAACAAGCAACCACAAAAAAACATTTGGCTTTGTTAGGCCTAATTAATGAGGTATTGCAAGAGTAATATGGCCTCGGTGAGCAGGCAACTGAGCATACCTGCAGCACATTGACCATCTCACAGGTAAAAGATAAAAAAGTAATGGTTTAAATAACGGCATTCATATTAGCCATTGGCAATTACCCTGGTAAACATTCCTAGTACTCTGAACTATTAGGCTGCTTCACCTCCACAAGGAAACACAGTTAACCCTAGAAATTCTTCAGCATTGTTGGACCCCCTTCATTTAATAGTAGTCTGAGATTTATGGAACAGAAATTACAAATAATATATCTGAGTATGGCTGTTGCAATTAAGGTGTCTCACAGAGAAAAACAAAACTTGAGGCATACTAATACTTATTACTGCTTCTATTAAGTATGATCTACCATTTGTCTGGTCTCTAGGCATTGCATGGAAAGCTTTACTTTCAGATATCAGTAACTACTCTGGGCAACATTTCAATCCATCATTCTTTTGCCCATACTTTGTAATAAGAAGTAATGATACAACAGTCACAAGGTAAGTATGAAAAGATCTCATGAAGTTGAGATGTGTGCTTAGCAACACAGAGAAGGCAGAGTAAGTTAGAGGCAGTGGGCCGTTCACTGATGGTCTTGCAGGGGCCTCTGAGGAGTCTGTGGCAGAGCTTTCGTAGGATAATAATGCATGTTACACATAAGACAGGCAGAACTGTATGTACACATACCTATATTAATAATAGAAATTGTCGACAATAGGCACTGGGCCTAGAAGAGCAGACTAACTTTCTAAATGATAATGCTAACAAATGTGAGCTCGATAACCATGTTTTCGGTTTAGAAAGTCCATGTTTTCTGATACCCTTCAAACTAATACGACAAAGAGGGAAAGCTTTCTACTTCTCTGGCGCAAGTGTTGTGACCTCAGCTGCACGGGAAGAACTGGCTTGAATAAAAAGTAGCAGTACCCTCAGTAGCCCTTGTATTCTGCTACAAAGGTGGCCTGTAGGCCCTGAATTTCCCCACACAGACCTGATCTCAGACAGACCACAGGAGAAAATGGCTCTCAGTAATGGCACAATTGAAAAGGAGAAAATGGCTCTCAGTAATGGCACAATTGAAAAGGGTGACTCCTAAACCGAAAAAGGGCAAAAATAACAATCAGTCTGGAAGAAAAAAATAAAAATATTCCTGGCAATAAAAGGCTTCCTCACAATAATAAACTCATGTTATGATAGGGAATAAAAAAATGTCAAAAAAGGAAGTCAAATCGGCAAAATAGGAAACATCTACCAAAATTGGAAGAAAAGACAAAAGATGGAAAGAAAACCTGAAAACAGTGAAAAAAGGGCACACAAATCAAAGGGGAAGCAAAAAAGAAAATTTGTGTCCTCACAAGAGGAACGTTTTGAATTGAAAGCTGCTGCATAAATGCCTGTCATTCATTCCCTCTCAAGGAGTTCACAATTAGGAGCATAGAGACAAGCACAGCAATTTTGAGACAACAACAAAAATTTGTGCAACATAAAAGCTTGTACCTCAGCTGTTTTCTTACTGCGTAGACCTCATCTATTCCTTGACTCACAAGCTCGCGTATTTTGTTAGCTACTTCTGGATGAAGTCGTGAAGATAAATTGTCATTTTCATCTACAGTTGCTTCCTCTTCTTCCTCGGAAGGAATGGGGAAAGAGCATGGTGAAGGAGGAAAGCAGGATGAATCCATCTCATGGTACTGGTGGGCCTCCTTATCGGGTAACTGCACATACCACCTGTAACACAGAAACATTCTTAAATACAATTCCAGAGAACTAGGGAGATACTAGGGGACCTTAAGCTTTTATTAACAGTTTTTTTGTGCATGTTATTAAGGACCCTGAAACCTTAAGCAGTGAGCGCCAGGTGAAAGTTCTGAAAACACTAGTAAGGCTGTAATTCATATTGGCGACTAAAACCCACATATTTAAGTGAGTATCTAGTTTCTCTCCCCCGAGTCTACATCATGACTGCATATTTCACATGCAACTCTTTTACTCGGCCATTAAAGGAAAGTGGAAGTTAGTTTCATAGTCATAACTGAAACTGTGTTGTTAGTATCAGTGGGGTATCGACACATCATAAACCGGCCTAGCCAAGAAAAAATAGGTCCAGAGTTAAAAAAAGAAAAGAAGAATAAGAGAAACATGAAAGATTGTCTTGTAGCAGATTTCGTTCTTGCTGTATGTGACACTCTTTCCCAGGTCACGAAAATTAGGCAGAAAGGAAAGCTTTGTGGGTAGAGGATGCTTGTTTTCTGCAATTTCAGATTGATGCTTTACTTGCCCATGACTGGTGTGGGCTGACTAAAGAAGGTTTTTGTAAGGGCGTACTCGAGAGTTGGAACATTTAATGCTCGTGGATTTGTGAACAGAGGCTATAATATGTCCCTTCATTTTATAGTAACAAACTATGACTATTGTGTCGAGTGAAACATCTCTCTACTTTTGATTAGCTGTTTAGATCATAGGAGTTTGGTCCACTTCAATTTCGGTCACATCTGGATCTTTAATTGTTTAGCTGAAGAGGTCATGGACAAAGGATATTTTCTCATCACTGCGGTGAGTATCATCATCATCATCAACACACCTTTATTCGGCTATCAGCCATAAAAGGAAAATACAATCAAAAGAAACATTGTTTAAATAACAGGTAATCATATAAAAACTAGAACCAGTTTGCATAAATAACAAATGGTGCTCCTAAGATCAATAATTAGCAATCAATTTCGTCATTACTTACAAAAAAAACAATATATATTAAAATTCCTAAAATTTATGTCCTGCCCGAAATAATAGCATTGTTTTGTTAGATAGCTGTTTAACCATTGTAGAAAAACAATTAATAAATATGGAGTGATATTCTTAAAATACAAAGAAAACTATATTCTTCCTTCAATGTAAGACTAGATTAATATCTTAAACAAAATAACTACCCAAGGTGTATTAGCTTACAAGGAGGGGAACCCGTTTACCATTTAAAACATCATAAAATGTATCTATAAATATTAAGTCTAAACTTATTAAAACCTCAAGCCCTCCTTGTCCCTAATAAATGACATTGCTAGAAGAAAGAGACTTATTCCAAAGACAATAGATGGGGTAGTATTAGACCTTAACAGTCTGGCCGCTTCAATATAATTTCTAATTCCTACATTCCTACAAATAGGTCGAATCCATTTTTTCCTTGGCTTATCGTAGGCTTTACAGATTAGCAAGACATGATCCACCGTTTCGATGGTCTCCATGTTACACAATCCACACTTCGCCTCATGACTATTCTCGCTCTGAGGACCCCATTTGATGGTGAATGCCTTGGTCTGAAGGATTCCATATCGAAACTTCAAAAATAGTGCTTTCGCTCGCCTAGGGTGAATTATATCTAACCATTCCTCAGCTCTTGGTATTGGTTTAATGTAAAAAAAACTCGGTCAGTCTACCCAAGTCCTTGCTGCGGAAAAGACTAATCAAAGAAAACTCCCAGTAAACTTGCTTTAATGGAGTCTTGGATTGTGACGTAACTGTATGGGGATCATCCCAATAAGATTTCAGCCCTAGGTTATAAAACCAATACTTTATGTGATAAAGCCACGGAAGTGAAACTGATTTGTCAAGGTCCATTATCTCAATTAGTGCTTGTCTGTAATGGATCAGTTCAGGAATTGTCCAAAGTCTACACCAATAAAGTAAAGGCCTCAGAGCTGCCAGTTTACCTATTTGCTTCATGTTTATGTCATAGGTGAGAGGAATCAGTGGAGTAGATGTTGGCAATCCCAATACCCCCCTCATAAAACTGTTTTCTTGAGATATTAATGGGGTTAGGTTTGCAATTTCCCAAAGCTCAGCACCATATGAACCAGCAGCCTGCGCTTTGTATCTATAGACTTCAAACACTGGTGAAGCGATCCCGGTTCTTGAGCTTTTATAGTTGTTATTTATCGCCATAGAACTGTGAACTAAAGAAGTTGCAGCTTTGTTAACATGCGGCGTCCAGGACAACTTAGCATCCAGCAATATCCCTAAGTAATTAAAGTTTTTTACTTGCTCCAGTTCGTGCCCCTTAATCAAGATACTTCTTTTAAGTGCTTTATGGGGATTGACAGCCAGATATTTTGTCTTGTTTGCATTTATTTCCAGCCCCTTCAAACTACAGTATTTACTAAATGTTTCTAGTAAGGTTTGAAGACCCATGGGAGTTTGTGATAGTAAGTTGGTATCATCCGCAAACAGGAGAGCGGGGACTGGATCTCCATTCAATCTTGGCGAGTCATGGTTACTCCGTTTGAGATACTCTACCAGGTCATTGATATATAACGAAAAGAGGGTTGGGGCAAGCACACAACCCTGCCTCACTCCCCTCTTAATAGGTATTGGGTCAGTCAGCTCTCCATTTGGACCCAATCGTACCTTTGCGTATGTGTTTTCGTGCAACCTCTTTGTCTGGTACAAGATATTCCCCTGCATACCCTGGTTCCCTAACGCAGCCCATAAAGAGTCTCTTGGAACCAGATCAAAGGCCGCTCGCAAATCCACAAATGCAATATAAAGGTGGCCCTTCTTTAATTTTGTGTATTTCCACATTATTATTAGTAACCTGAAGGCCTGGTCAATTGTGCTTGTCTGCTGCCTGAAACCTGCCTGGTATATTGTCAAAATGCTTTTTTCTTCTATCCAGCAGCCTATTCTATTTAGCAGCTGCCTAGCATACATTTTTGGCATGACATCGATAAGGCTAACTGGCCTGTAATTCCCAGGGTCTTCTCTAGAACCTTTTTTATAGACAGGGATTATTTCCGCACCTTTCCATGTCTCAGGAACTGGCTCTCCCCTTGCTATAGCATTGCAGAGTAGATTTACATAGGGTGCCCAAATTTCTATGTTATATTTGAACAAATCCCCAGGGATTTTGTCCAGACCTGGGGCTTTGCCTGTTTTAATCACTTCAATGGCAGTCACCGTTTCTTCCAAACTAAACTGTATATCAGGTAAAATGCCTCAGGAGGGTACTTCTTTGTACAGAGATGAATCTGAATCAAGATTGGAAAAATCAGAATAGAGGTGCATGAAATGGTTGACCCACACACTGGGATCTATATGATGTTAAGTATTATATGTCCCCTCTTTCCTGCCATGAGTAACTATTTTCCAAAAAGCCACTGCGTCATTGCGTTTGGCTGCCTCAAAGAGGTCATGCCATTTTTGGTCCTCCCAGTTTTTTTGTGCTGTAGCTAGAATTTTCCTGTAACCAGCCCTTGCCTTTTGCACGGCTATTACATTTTTCAGTTTTAGGGCCTCTACCAATAATGTTTTTCCCTCTCTACATACTGTAGTATACCAGGGGTTAGATGGAGTGATTTGCTCCTTGCCCTTTTTATACTTTTGATTTATCTGTTTAGTAAAATAGGGTCTTAGTGCAGTACTCATTAATTGATGAATATCCATGATAGGGATGTCAGTGCAATTTTTATGGGCATGGGGTTTCAGCAGTTCTGTATATGTGTTATAAATGTTTGTCATAACACCCGAGTTGCCCACTATCACCGGCCATTTTACTGCCCTTCGGTTATTACTAAGAGTGGGTTGTAACTCCACCTTATCCTTTTCTATACAATTCAGGTCTATGAGGTAACCCCTAAGTTCAATTACTAACGGAAAGTGGTCACTTTCCCTCTTCTTAGCTATTTTAAAAGTCACTATTCTCTCCCATGTAATAGTGCAATGCATAATATAATCTAGTTTTGAGCCTATGTTACCTCTCTGGAAAGTATCCATATTAAGACCACCTTGGCCCACTCTACCGTTGCACGCCCTCAGTCCATGCTTTAATGTGAGGCCCATAAGTTGCAAAGCAGCAACCGTACCGGGGACGGACTCTTCAATTGATAGGTGGGGGACTACTCTTGCTAGGTCTTCATCCTCTGCCAAAAGTTCAAGGCCAATTATAGGTTCGTAATTGCAATTAAAATCTCCCCCTATCATAATTGTCTCTCCTACCGGGATTGTTTTAAGCATGCCACTAATATTTCTATCTCATGTGACTCCTGGTTAGATCTTCTGGGCCTTATATACACATTAAACAAATGGGATAACACCTTATTTTTGTCCCCTAATTCCAACCACAGAATGTCAGGAGACTCTGCATCATGTTTACATATCTTGATATTAAGGGAAATTTTCACCCATACAACCAGCCCCCCAGACTGCCTCCCTCTTGCTGCAGCAGTTGCACTGATAAAGAAGGTTTTATACCCCAGTTTGTGTGGTGGATCCTTTAACCAAGTCTCTTGAAAGAGGCAAACATGAAATTGTCTAATATAATCATGCCAGTCAGGGTCTATAAGCTTGCTTTTTAGGCCTGCTACGTTCCAAGAGACCATAGAGACTAATCCCCTTCTAGTTGAAATCATATCATTGGTAATAGGGCTCTGAGATATGGTCAATTCCTTTCTACGGGGCAAGTATTCCTCAATGCTCCCTACTCTTATAACTTGGTGATTATTTTGATCCTGGGATTCAACTGCTATTTGGTCGCTAATCGATCCCAAATATACTTGGTCTAGTTGTGTTAGTCAATCAACTGTTACAAGATCAGAATCTCCTTTTTTCATTTGCTCTCCCCAATTCCTGTGTTTATTCCTCTGAGCTATAAACTTGCAGGTATGTGGATCCAGGCTAAACCTCATAGCATTTTTTATGGGAGCACTGGCTCTCTGTTCCATATTGATCAGACCTTCACTTAGTCTTTCATCCCTTAATATCAGGGCAACAACATCTTACTTCCTAACCTCTCCTGGCATCCTTTCCGCCCTCGTAATATCTGAGCGGATTAGGGATAAGCAATGTCGTTTATGTCTGATCCAGTGTATAGTTTTGTTCTTTAGGGAATCCTCATCCTCTATACTATTTTGGGCCAATTACAGGACATTTAGCAAATAAATTACCTCAGCCCTAGAAGGCCTTATTTTTCCCTCAGGGATTCTACTCCTTATAATAGGGGGCATGCTACCATTATATAATTTAGTATAGAGTTTTAATGTACGTTCCATCTTCTCTTCTTGTGACCTTGTTTCAAGACTGGGCTCCCTTGGGGGATTCACGGAATCTTGTCGTAGCTCTCCTACCTTAACTACAGAATAATTACGTGACCCCATATTACACCCATTTTCCCCTCTCATGACTCTTAATGGTGCATATGGAATACTGGCTGTAGTTGAAGTGGAGTTGGACTGGACATTCGAGCTTTGGGGGGACATGGGTCTACCATGTAAATGTAGTGATACTGTTGAAGTCTCCTCTGCACTCTGGTCTCTATGGGTTCCTATACTCCCCCCATTGTTCAGAAGAGCTGATAATGTTCCTACTTCAAGTTTTAACTCTCTAACTTCCTGCATTAATCCAATCATTAAGTCATAAAGATCTGTTAGACTCCTGGTTTTACATTTTAAACAGTATTCTGGGTCTTGGTTAGCTAATGATGACTTCTCTATAGCTATCTGTACTAAGGGGATAGTTTGATCATAATTACCCACGGGTTTCCCCTCCTGGACCTTATGAGCTTTATTGGTAGCGGGTTCTGCCAGGACTGCATACTTGTTAGAACACTCAATGTTGCTCTTCTGCACATGGCCCTTCTTCCTAATACTTCCTAGTGTAGTTGGGTGATGACATATAGCCCGCGTTATATCATCTTTGTGATTAGTTGTCCTGATAACGGGGAGTAGGTTTTCCTCTTGCTGACTATCACTCTCTTTCCTATAAATTGATTTATCTTCCCCTAGTTCTGTTTTCTTTGTATAATAGGAAGTTATATTTTTTCCAGAGCCCTCCCGAGGGGCGGTCCTATTACTTAGTAAAGACTCTACCTCTAGGTCATCAATTTCAGATATCGTACAATTCTCGCCTGCATTCCTAAGTTTTTTTTGTGGATTTCTCCTTCCCCCGTGGGGGTTCTGATGCCTTACGTTTCCCCATATCTTCTTCCCAACTATTTAATTCTTCGCCTCTACTAGATCTAATACAAGGGCTCTAGGCTCTTGCCTGGTGGTGCTATTTGAGTTATCCTAAAGTACCAAGCGCGGGATACCAAACCCCTGGGCAGACTGGATTTTATAGTCCCCTTCGATTCCGGTAAGCACTACCCTACCTGCCAAGCCTCTCTCAGGGGTAACAGCATCCCAATCGTGAACTATATACTAGATTAATGACGCCCCCCAAATTTAGCCACCGGTATCAGCAGATAAACTTGAGAGTCTAGTGTTAGTATAGCTAAATAAAAGTGTTACTACTCAGTATGGAATAGTCTCTATTCTCTTGGGTAGCAAATTGGTCTCTTTTTACAGGTGAAAGAGGGGGGGCCCAGCCCAGTCTCCTCCGGTCTCCGACAGGCACGGGACGCGAGGCGGGAGCGCTACGTGATTTTTAAAGGGCTCCTGCCCTCTCCTGGATTGGACAGTATTCCTCCTGCGCCCGGGCCCCCAGGTGCTGCTGACGCGCGTCACGCGAGGCGGGAGCGCTATGTGATTTTTAAAGGGCTCCTGCCCTTTCCTGGATAGGACACTATTCCTCCTGTGCCCGGGCCCCCAGGTGCTGCTGACGCGCGTCCCGCGAGGTGGGAGCGCTACGTGATTTTTAAAGGGCTCCTGCCCTTTCCTGGATTGGACACTGTTCCTCCTGCGCCCGGGCCCCCAGGTGCTGCTGACGCGCGTCCCCGGTGAGTATCAGTTCACATGAAATGCATCAAGTGCCTTTTTAAGAGAGTTCCAATTACAATTAAAAATAAATACAGGCATAAGCAAGGGCGCCAAACCCATCCTGACATAAGAGCAGAGAAAAGAGCCAAACCAAGATATCCAATAGAAGATCCAAAGGAAATTCTGGCTGCAATGAACAAACATCAGGGACAACAATAATATTAAGTTGACAATACATGTGATATCAAGTTGGCAATATTTGTGATGAAATAAAAGGAAATAAATGTGTTTTCACACATCCATCACTCATTGATACCTTCTTCATATATAGTTCAAATAGGAACTGACTTCACAAGAAAAGTTTCAAGTTCCTTTTGGCTTGAGAAGCTCACATATTAATCCCTGGGTAGACCACCATCTTTGAAAGGGCATTTCATAAGGCTTAGACAAACCCCTTGCTGTCACACACTCCATCAATGAGGCACACAAAGGAGAAGACCAAGTTTGCCATATTTTGCCTGGTGCCGCTCATCCATCCTGACATTTCTCACAAGTCACACAGCACCCTTTAGGGCAGGGGCTTTCAAACTGGGGAGGGGGGGGTCTCAGTGATCCTGGGGGGAGGGGGAGGAAGGAGGGCACCAGGCTCTGGCTAAAAGAAGCATTGTGCAGATAACAGCGTTTTGTTTTAAGTCGAAAAAAATATTCTATTTTTAAAAACGTAACAACTTATCTGCACTGTTTAAATAAGTCTACACATATTTAAACATTGCCATCTTAATAGTATAATTGTGAGAAATTCTGAGAGGGGCCTGATGATTTACATTTTTCCACTAGGGGGGCGCAGCCTTAAAAAGTTTGAAAACCACTGCTTTAGGGTGACTGCAATCACAGAAATGCTGGTATAGATTTCTGCAAAGTGATGTCTGGCAGCAACTGTAAGTGCATGGCCATCCCTATATGTAAGCTCTGGCACAGATGTAACAGGGAATCATTTTACCACCTCCCTCTTACTGAAAACTCAAAACGTCTATTATCACCTGTTTTTTTTTAAATATATCTTTTATTGCTTTAAACAAAGGATTATGTTGCATCACAGATACAGATACGAGATTAGTCCCAACTGAGTATTCTAACCCCCCTCCCCCCTCTCGCATTTAGTCCGCCATCCGTTATTCTTATTGCTTTCCACTGCTGCCAGGAGATTAGTCGGTGTTCGTTAGTGTATTTTATGTCGTAGCACTTGTTGTCTGTACGGAGTCAGATTCTGAGTCAGATGTATTATCCTCTGAGGTAGAGGCATCCATTGTCTTAAGATTGTCCAGCAGTGCATCCCAGTGTTTGGCATTGTCTTTAGGTCTTTGACCCTGCAGTGCTTCTTTCAGTAGTACCGTGCTCTCGATTTCGGCCCATTTCACTAAAGCATTGTGCCATCTGTCCACCATGGGACCTCCCGGGTCTTTCCAGTGGGAAGTTATTTCTCTCTTTGCTAGTATTAGCGCCAGATCTATGAATCTATTGGATATTTTTTGTGCTGAGAGGCGAGGGAAATCTCCTAGTATTGTTACTATTGGGGTGGGCGAGATTGTTCTTTCTGTGCTGGAGGTGATTTTTCTGAGCACTTCGGTCCAGTACAAGTTAATTTCGGGCAGTTCCAAAGCATGTGCAGAAGGTCTGCTGATAGTTCTTCACATCTTGGGCATTTAGAATTATTCGTATTGTAAAGTTTGGTTAATAATTGTGGGGTCAAGTAAGCTCTATGGTAAATGCATAAATTTATCAATTTGAACCTTGCATTCCTGGATACGGAGTAAATATGGGAGGTGATTCTGGTCCATTGAGTATCCTCAAGGCTAGTGTCTAGATCGGACTGACATTTGGATCTAAATTTATTCAGTGGTAGGCAGGTGTCGCTTTGTAGAGATTTATATATTCTCGATACTACCCCTTTCTGATCTCCCATTGTGCCAAGGAGGTGGCAGCCTTCATGTGTGTCTGGTACACTTGATTTTGCGCCCCATAGCTTTTAAACAGTGTTGACTAAAGTAGTGTGAGTGAGGAACAAGCCAGACGGGAGATTGAACCGCTCTTGTAATTCCATGTAATCGCAGAGTTTACCATTGTTGAGCAAATCTCCCATTTTCGTGATGTTATATTTTATCATTTTGCTAGTATGTGCTGCGATGTGGCCCCTTGGGATGAGATTTAGAGCTATTAGGGGGATCTCGGGTGTATAGGGGGTTCTATTGCGCGTGCGTTTTAGGAATTGGTCCCAGCAATGTCTAGGCGCCTCCCATTCTAATGGGAGCTGTTGTGTTGGTTTTTTGGGGTTCAGTAAGGTATTTAAAATGTTTTCTAGAGGACAGTTTATAAAGTCTGTGAGTTGTTTGTATTTAGGAACTCGCTGATTACCCTTGCTATCCATTGTAGTTGTCCTGCCCAATAGTAAATCTCAAAGTTTGGTGCAGCTAACCTCTGGAGTGTGCTAAGTGTGATTCTACGTCTATTCAACCCCCATATAAAACTCCCAATTAGGGTGTCTATGTTTTTGAATACTCTTTTTGGGATTATTAGGGGGATGGTGGAGAAGTAGTATAATAGCCTGGGCAGTGCTATCATTTTTAGTAGGGCAACTCTCCCAAAGACAGTCAGGGGAAGTGTGTTCCAAAACTGCATATTGGCTTTGAGTCCTCTAATAGCTCTCTGTACATTTCCCTCTAGGAGATCTTCTACTTTATGGTATATGTTGACCCCCAGATATTTAAATGTATTCGGGGACCAGGGGAGGCCTCTGGTATCTGCGGGCTCAGGAGTGTCAGCAGTCAGCGGAAAGATGGTGGACTTTCTCCAGTTAATTCGGAGGCCAGAAGCCTTACCGAAGCTTTCTAGCATATCTATTGCCCCTGGCAAACCTGCATCCAGCCTTTTAAGAAATAGTAACATGTCATCTGCATATAGTGCTATGAGGTGTGTTTGATTATTGATCAGTATACCCTCATATTGCCTCCTAGACCTCGCTGTTTGTGCAAGGGGCTCCACTGCCATAGCGAACAGGAGGGGAGATAGTGGGCAGCCTTGTCTGGTCCCCCTGCCCACTGGGAATGAATCGGAGATGATGCCACCTGTGCGTACTCTCACTGTGGGGTTAGTATGGAGTAGCCTTGTCCAGCGCGTGAAGCCCTCCCCTAGCCCTAGTTTTAGCATAACCAGTTGCAGGTAGTCCCACCACTAGGCTATCAAAGGCTTTTTCAATGTCTACTGATATTATCGCTGCTTGTGGTATTGTTGTGTAGGATTGAAACTAAGCGTCTAATATTTTGCGCTGTGCTGCGTTGCGGGATAAATCCTGCCTGGTCTTGGTGGATTAGTGATGTCATGTGGGGTAGCAGTCTGTTTGCCAGTATTCGACTTAATATTTTATAATCCAGGTTTAACATGGATAGTGGGCGGTAGGAGCGAACGTCCGTGGGTTGTTTATCGGGTTTTAGCAGGGGGATCATTATGGCCTCGTTAGTTGATTGGGGCAGTTTATTGTTATGCCAGGCTTCAGCATATAATACGCATAGTTTTGGGGCTAAAAGGTCTTGGTACAACACATAAAACTTAATTGGGAGTCCATCCGTTCCTGGGACTTTACCTCTAGCCATGCCATGTATTGCTGTTTTAATTTCTGGGATTGAGATAGGTGCGGCTAGGGCCTGACTGTCTTCTATATTTAATTTGGGGAGGGTGAGTGTCTCTAATTCCTGGACCTGGGTGTTACTGATAGTATCCGCAGGTGGGGCGTATAGGGTTGATTAGTATTCGAGGAAACAGGTGTTTATTTCCCTTTGACCATGTATACTACCACTTGTGGGTGTCCTGATCTCGACTATGGCAGTTTGTTATTTATGGGGCCTAGCAAGCCATGCCAGCAGGGCCCCTGCTTTGTCACCCTCTGCGTGTTGTTTGTTCAAATGCTGCTTGTAGTCAAAGCGGGATAATCTTGAGTTAGCTTCAATTATTTTAGTTTTCGTTTCATTTAGGAGGGACAGCAGTTCGGGATGTGTTGGGTGCTTGCGCTCAGTTTCTCTGAGAGAGTCCTCCAGTTTTTTTTGTTCAGTCTCGATTGATTTTCGAACCCCAATACTCTCGCCTATGCAGTTACCCCCTGTTACTATTTTGAAGGTTTCCTATACTAGGGCTCTGGAGGATGTTGACCCTGCGTTTAGTGAGAAAAATTCCTCAATATTTTGGTGTAAAGTGAGTTTGAAGGCATCGTCTTCGAGTGCCTCTGTTCGCATTCGCCAGGTGGGGATTGCCGTTTTTTCCCCGCCCCACGCCAGCGAGACCTTCAGGGGGTTATGATCCGACATAGTGCGACTTACGTATTCGGCTGTAACTACACTATGTTGTAGTTCCTGGGAAACCAGAAAGGTATC
This sequence comes from Pleurodeles waltl, assembly GCF_031143425.1. Classification (NCBI taxonomy): domain Eukaryota; kingdom Metazoa; phylum Chordata; class Amphibia; order Caudata; family Salamandridae; genus Pleurodeles; species Pleurodeles waltl. Next base: position 1,897,618,731 of record NC_090440.1, read on the forward strand.
TAGTATAGTGTGTAGATCGTGTATTGTCGAATAGTAGGAGTAGTCTCTGCCGAGAGGGTTGTGTTGTCTCCAACAGTCTTCTAATTGCCAGTGCTGCTGCCATTCCGCGTAATATTTGGCAGTTTTTGGAGTTTGCGTGTGTTGTAAGGGGGGGTGGGATCTATCTAAGTGCGTGTTATCTATGCAATTTAAGTCCCCGCCAAGTATTTTTGGGCCTGTGAGGGTCGGGCCTGGTTCCCGTGATAGTTTATCTAAGAAATGTTTTTGGTCTGAGTTTGGCGCATATAAGCCTCCAATTGTCACTTCTTTTCCATCCAGCCTTCCCCTGACCACCACATATCTCCCCTCTTCATCTATCATTGAATGGAATGGCACCCCTGGTCGGATCCATATTAATACCCCCCTAGCGAATGCTGAGTAGTTTGTGGCAAATATTTGGCCTCTCCATCTTTTTTTGAGTGCTGTGACCTCCTGTTCTAGTAGATGAGTTTCTTGTAGTAGAGCTATATGTGCCACTCTACGTTTGAGGTAGCTCTATACTTTAAACCGTTTGGACATGTTATTTAAGCCTCTAACGTTCCATGTTATCATTTTGTAGACTACAGCCATGAACTATGAGTTTTAAATTGGTGACTATTGTCGGGTGCGGACCGCTGATCAAATCTTCTGTTATATGAATTTGCTAATGAGTGGTTACTAGAGTTGTTAGATTTGTGGTTGACTGGTGCGATGTAAACCCCTCTAACTATAAAAACAAATTTGAATCCCAACACCCATTCCCCAGGACCGGTAGCCATAACTATCCCCGTCCAAACCATAAACAATCTTAATTTAGAGTCCTATAGGTGGGTGGCGTGACAGAGGCCGCGAGCCCCCGCTCCGAGCTGCTCCCGGGGCCCGGCTATGTTATATCTAGGTCCCAGAAAGTATACGTAGTAAGTTTAGTTCGTCGGCAGATTTGAAGGGGACTCTGCTTGGTGACTTATATGTGTCGGCAATTATCATGTTAGTACTCACATAAATCTTAATCTTTAACGCTAGTGGTTAGATAATCTCCTCCGCGGTGCCTGGTGTGATTTTAGGCAGACTTGTTAAGGTGTCACGCAATGTTGAGGAACTCCCACAGTCTGAGTCAAGATCCGATGCATTTTACGGAGTTTGTGGAGGAGGGCTCGTTCCCCCGCTCAAGGCTGCTGTTGCTTCCACCGAGTTCCGCCTCTCGCGGAGGGATTGGTGTCTCGAGGGGGCCGCCTCCGTGATTCTTTTGGAGGATCTGACCATCCGGTTTGCGTGGGGTTTTAGAGGGTTGGGTCAGAGTAGATGTATTCTGAGATTCCAGCCATTCGCGTGCCAGTTGCGGTGATATAAAGAAGTGCGTTTTGCCATCGTGTTCCACCCGAAGCTTGGCTGGGAATAGCATGGCATATTTTATGCCGTTATCGCGTAATGCACGTTTGGAGTCATTAAAGGAGGCCCTTTGTGCTTGCGTTTCCTTGGTGAAGTCTGGGAAGATCATAATCTGCTGGTTGTTACATGTGATCTCTCCGAGTTGACATGTTTGTGAAAGAATATAGGGGGTTATTCTAACTTTGGAGCAGGTGTTAATCCGTCCCAAAAGTGACGGAAAAGTGACGGATTTACCACCAGCCGTATTACGAGTCCATTATATCCTATGGAACTCGTAATACGGCTGGTGGTATATCCGTCACTTTACCGTCACTTTTGGGACGGATTAACACTCCTCCAAAGTTAGAATAACCCCCATAGTCTCTGTCTTTGTAGTGTAGTAATTTAGCCACTATTGGTCGCGGTCTAGCTCCTGGGGGTGGCCGTCTGCCAGGTACCCTATGTGCTCTTTCTATTGCAAAGAATGCTGATAGGCCCTCCGGGGCCACTGTGGTCTTAATCCAGTTTTCTAAAAAGGATTCCATACTGTCTGCAGACGTTTCGGTTTGCTCTGGTGTCCCAATTATCCTGAGGTTGCTCCTGCGTGCACGATCTTCGGCATCTTCTGCTCTAGTTTCTAAGGTTTTGATGCGGGAGGAGAGGACCATGAGTTCGGTAGCTGTTGATTTTTGTGTCACAATCATCGCCGTGAGCGACGTTTCGTTGGTTCCTACTCTCTCCCTTAATTTGTGATGGTCATCTCTCAGTAGAGTAAGGTCCGTTGCTAAATTATCTATTTTCTTCTCTAGTGCTTCGCGAGAATCTTTAATGGCCAGAAGGACCATGTCCACCATTGTTTCCTGTAGTGACGAATCGTCTGAGGGGTGTGAAGGTTTAGCGCTTGCTGTTTCGCCCTGGCTCTGCTCCTCACGTTTTTTGGTTTTCCCCATTGTTGGAGGGGTCGTTAGATTAGATGTTGTTTTTTTTTTTTTTTTATTGTGCTGGGGGGTCTTTAGGACTCGTCGCCTTTTCTCATGGAACGGGCGCAGTGGGGAGGTTAAGGGCCCCGGAGTCGCAGCAAGAATGGATGGCGGGGGGAGAGTCAGGGGTGCCTTCGATCACTTTTCCCCTTCCAGCTGAGAGTGCGAGGGCCTTGTACTTTTCCCAGCTGCAGGGTTTCTTTGCTCCAGCTGTTTCTATGCTACTGGGGCTATCAAGGTGGTGCCTCTCCGATTCTTACTTGTGGCCTGCTGTGTCATTTCGTTTTGGGGGTCCCTTCAGGCAGTTCTAAGCTTTTCAAAGGCTTCTGGAGGCGAGTCTGCACCCATTCCTCCTTTCATCGTCTGTCCTCAAGCCCGGCGAGGGACCCCCGGCGCCGGAGTGGCCCCTCTCGAGGTCCGGGCCAGCGAGCTGTCTTTATGGGGTTGGACCAGTGCCGCCGCACCTCCGTGCCCCCTCTGCTAGTTCGCAGGTCACAATGTCCGATCTCCTCGCCTCTTTTCCCTCCCCTCTTGAAATTCAGCGCCACGGGGGTGGGGTCTCGCCGGCCTCGCCGGTCAGCGGCGGGAGGGGGGGCCCAAAAGCCAGGCCGCCCCCAACTCCCTGCACCACCCAGCAATCCACAGCCGCCGGGGGGGCTCCCGTCTTGACTCCCCAGGGAGATGCACTTCCACGGGGGTGGAGGGAGGGACTTCCGCACTCCCCTCTTCGCCCCTCTCTCGCCGGGGGCTCCCTCGCCCCACTCGCTGTTCCCGGCAGGGGCCACCGGGTCCGAGCCCGATCCGCTACCGGGCAAGGGGCTGCAGCCCCCACGTTCACCCCCCCCCCGACTCACCGGTCTCTCCCCTGCTCTGCCGAATGGGTCGCTCGTCTCAGGCGGCTCTGCCGACCAGCAACAGTCCTCCAGCCCCCACGGCCTTCGCTCCGGCTCCCTTGTACCTCGCCACAGGTCTGCCGCTCGCTCAGACGATCGCGTCACCATTTTGTTTCAGGCGGCCGCGGTGTAGAGAAACACTTTATACAGCTCTCCGAGCCGGATTCAAGTCCGCAAGGGCCCCTTGTGATCCAGGGGTCCTGCAATGCCGTTGCCTGCGATCAGCCCGATTTCCGAGTGCCGATCAGCGGAATTAAGCGGCCCGGGCCCCGTTTACCACCCTGGAGCTCTGCCATAAGCGTGCAGCTTCATCAGCCGTTGGCCACGCCCCCGTCTATTATCACCTGTTGATCTTTAGCGGTCTATGTACATAATTGATTTGAGTTTCAAGAGACAGGAGGTGACCATCAATTGCATTTATTTTTGTTACTGAATTCATATTATAGTCATATGAACAAACGTAGGCTTCTGTAGCCTTCAGTGGTATTTTTCTAGCTCTCATCGTGGCTGAAGGATGAACCTCCTCATCAGAGATGTATGGGGTATCGGTCTCACCTGCAGCAGGAACCTGCAGCAGCTTTGCTTTTAAGCCAATCTCCCCCACAAGAAGTACAGACATCTGGAAAACAATGCGCCAATATATATATGCATAAAAATTATTCAGCACGTTATAAATTATTTCTATGCTACAGGTGGCATCCTTATAGTTACAAGTAACTTCTGGCTTTGATAAAGGCTTTAAAGAACCACACAAGCACTTATCGGCCTATGGCAGTAGTTGATAAATTGTACATCCAAAATATATTATCCTGAACAAACTCAAGTCTGAGTTGGGATGGGGACAGTTGCATGGTAAGCCAAAGATGTATTGAACACAGTTGCTCAAAACCTTGTCAAGTTTCAGGTTCAACCTATTCCCGAATTGAGGACTCCATACATCATGGACAAAATATATTTAGCACTTAGGATTGGTAAATGGAGGACACAGATGGACTAAACAAATCTGATATTAAGCTTACTTAATAACTGTGGAAAGATGGCTGATACACATTTCCATGCGTTCAAGTGGGTTTTGTGTCTCTTCCTTCGATCCTGCAATATTCCTACTTAATGGTATGAATCCACCTGCTTAATTGTATCTACTCCTCGATGATTACAACAAAATGTGATGTTTGTTAGGCAATTACAAACAAATTTGAGGTGAAATTATTTCTGCTAATAAAATCCAACCGTCAGTTCAATGCAAAAATGTATATGTATGTATAAATAAATTTAACCTAGAAATAGCAATTACCTTTTCTACAAGTATGAAGCCAAGCTTGTGATCATGGAAGAGGTGACCCCGATTGCCCTGACCCCTGAATGAACGACGGACTGATAAAACCCAATCACATCGCACCTGATAGCAGACACCCCTACTGAGTAGGAACTTGACTCTACCTCACACAAGGGGTGGCAGCACATATGCGACCTCTATGCACAATGTTCATCCCGCACCACAAATTTTGACTCACTGGGGAAAGGGAGAGAAGGTGGGGTGGTTAAGGGTGGAGGGAAGTTGACTAGCTCTTAAGGACCCAGCGTAGTAGTGGGCTTAAGAAGAATTGACTGAGCTAAGCCATTGCGTTGAAATATTTTGTACCTCACTAAGGTTGCATGATCATTTAATGACGAAAAATATCAATAAAAGTATGTTTACAACAAAAAAAGCCAAGCTTGTGATGAAAAAATGTGAGGCCTTCTGAGGAGAAAAATTTACTCAAATGTACTGTTTAATTTCAGTACATTTTCTCCCTTAGCTAGTGAGAGGGCATTCCAGCGCAAGAATCCCATTGAAAGTTTGGGGATACCGAGAAACATACTTGTTTTCCATTTTCCAGTCCCACTCTGGAAATGGTCAGAGACTTGAAAGGCATGAGCAAATCCTTTTTTTTTTTTTAGGAGGGAAAGTGAATATAACACCCTTACAATTCGTGGCTATGTACAGAAATGGCTTTCACCACAGTGTAAAGTGTTGCTTTCTAATATTTTGCCACAGAAGGAGACGCAGTAGCTATGGCCAGTCCATTTTCTGGTGGGTGGATAGAACATAACTTGAGTTCAATTCATTAATGAAGTGTACCCTTTTATTATTTGAACTAGATCATTTGTTATTTCCCATGAATGAATGTGTACACCAAACAGGTCAGAAAGACAAAGCATGTCATGAAAAGTCAACATCCTATTGACTGTATTTGCTTTGGCTACATTTTGGAGTGGGCACCCTCCCCTTCTCAGCTGAATGCTAGAATGTGTAAGTGGTCGAGGAGGACCAGGCTGGAGCCAAATGGAGAATGATCCCCCAGGCCCAAGAATGCACTGTCTTGCAAAGGATCAAGAGTCCATAAAGTGAACTTGCCATTAAGATGAGAGACACTTTGTACAGAGAATCTCAGCAATAACAACGATTTTCTTAATTTTAAAATACAGCATTTATAAGTCCTTCTTGTTGGTCTTAGTGTCCTAAATGAGGTTATGAATGTTGCAGTTTGCCAATCTGCTGGGCATGTATTAGAGTCAACGAGAAAAGGCAGAACTGCTAGTCTCTCCAGGTACACAGGATTGGGCACTGGTTCCACTGTAGATGTATTATATATTTCGTTTATAAATATATTATTTGGAAAACTAACAAATAATCAGGCATGTCAATAAATTCATATATAATTGTGGTTTATATCTACTGGCATGCTTCATCATTTATTAGTTTTGAAAGTAACAAATTATTACCTGAATGTGTCATTCAACGGGACTCACTGTTTTTTTTGTATAATTTTGGGTTTTCCTTGTTTCTTTTGCAAGTCCCTCAGGGCACAAAGGGGCCCACCTGTAGCCACTGGTTCCCTCATCTTATTTATCTTTTCTACCAAACAAATGATATTGCCATCCTAGCTACAACCGTGTGCCAGTGGAAAACAGTGACAGGTGGTGCAGTACGTCAACACAATGTGGGGCATGAAGCACATCAAGAAAAAAACATCTTTTTTGGAATTAGAGAATCTCTGTACAGCATAACTTCAAAATTAAGTTGGCTTTAAATCATGTCTTTATTAAGCCAGTTTCACCCAACCAGAAGCACCAAAAAGCATTACAAAATCATGACTACAAAAGCTGGATGTACGTTTATGCAGATGTTGGAAATAAAATGTGTGAACCCGAGACCATGATAAAAAGTATAAAGGCACAGGATAACTAGTGGAAAAAGCTAGAAGGCAGTAAAGAAATGCTATGCCAGCAACACTTAATTTGCCTTTGACATCTGAACCCAACACCAGAAAAAAATGATACAGTAGAAACATCATGTGTTAAAGTACTGTAAAGGGGAAGCCAATGCATATGATTCCACTGTGCAAAGATCATAGTCCTCAAGCCAAGCAAATCTCAAAACAGTTGCCTTTTTGCTGCGACCTACGTATGACAGGAAACATTCAGTTTGAATCCGAGGCTCAGACTGAAGCTTACAGGACTGTTGTCACGTAATCTGCTGCAGCTCAAAGGGCAATATTACATAAAATGTGCCTCCATTGTTGGTGTTCTCTACCTGGCTGCCTCAGAATGTCTACTTATCAGAAGCAGTGCTACTGGGTTTGTTAATGTAGGATGCCTGTCGGGGAGAACCAAGAAATTTGATGTGTGTGCTGCAAACAAACTCCACCTACATTGATGCATTTCTAGTCTTCCAGTATACCATAAGACTTACCAGAACTCAAATATGCGTGTTTAGGAATTTGCTAAGAAGAGAGATACCACAAATTTCCTAGGAAGTCGGTGTGTAGAGCTTAGAGCCTGTAACAGAAAACCAAACACTTCCCCTCAAATTGGACTGTCTTGAAACACCTTGTTGGTGCCAACTAAACTTTTAGCGAGAAGTTTGAAGCTCAGTAAAGAGCATCTCCAGTGCAAAAAGTCCAGCAGTGTAAGACAGTATGTGAGCAACATTAGAGCTAGGTTGTATCTAGACATACCGTTTTGTATAAACCACTGGATGGTAGGCGCAACAGAGGACCATATTGTTTATCTAGGCCTTCACTGAAAAAACAGCCCAAGGATTTTGATTTTGGCTCACTTTGCAGTCAGATCCTGCACAACTAGACATTTAAGTAACAAGCAGAAGCTTGTTAACTATGTGATGTGGAAATACCAGCAGTAAAAGTAAGGCGCTGAACTATTTAGACATTCAAGATTTTACAATGCTGCAGATTTTAATGAGTCCCTTAATATTACTGATATATTTTTCAGAGAGTGGAACATAACATTGGGTCCCCATTGCACTGTAATAGAAGCCATGTGTCTTTATGTACAATGTCAGTTCGGTCTGTACATACATGTTAAAAGTAGGGGAGATAACCCATGTGCTATTCCACAGGAAATCATGGCAGAGGAGTGAAAGGATCTCAGAAGAATGATGGAAAGGAGGCATGCCGTTTGGACGGCGGTCCCAGAGACCTATTTCAGAGACTTTGGTGCTCTGTGACCAAAGACTGCAGAAAGGCGCAGAAGGTTCATCATTGTATGCAACTCAAAATATACAAACGTAAAAAAATACTTATTTTGCCTCTCTGCAACTGATTAAAAAAAATATAGTCAAAGTCAGACAATAACTAATATATATTCAAATAGAACAATATTGTTTGACCATTAAACCTTTCAGTCTGGACGAGGCTATGTATGCAGCTCTGAATTTCCATACAACATTAAGTTTTCAGTTAATTCCACAAAAGGAAGGGCACGTTTCGGTCCCCCAGAAACAAATAAAATACACTAGTATGGAATGCCCTTCAAAGTTCCCTGAAAGATATTGCTATCAGTGCCTTTTAAAGCACTGCCTAAATACCTATGTATTTGTGTTGTACCATGTACGTTACTCAAACAGAATGATTCCGCCTTGTGTCATTTTCTTTAACCTGCCAGTGATAAAAGACTGCGCTGACAGTGTAAGCAGCACTCTGAGAGGTGAAATAACATAACATTAACATAATACAAAAGGAGTTCCTATTTGCTGTGCTTTACATGCGCTGCTACCGCAAACCTCAATCACACAAGGTCACATTGGTACCTGAAGACACCTTCAGCATCCAACATATTCTTCTTGAGCTCATTAAAAGCCTTCTCCTGCTGCATTCGTATAACCTTTCGGTCAATATTCTCATCGGTGGGTACTCTGTATGCTGGAAACTTCTCCACTTTTTTAATGTAGATCCTGATGGAAAACAAATGATTCTGCTTTATCTTCATTTATTTTATCTGCTTGTTGGCTTATATACAGCAGACTCCATAGGACTGTGATTCAATTTGCTGTGAAATGCATATTTCAAAATAAAAAGTCAACCATATGTTGACCTTGGTAGTGTATAAGTAAACAGCAGAAATAGCAGATACACTCTAAATATAACATTTTTCATAATTTTTAAAGCAGTGGTTTATGATAATGGCACAAGTGATCTGAACATATAAGTGTGTGATGCGACTCAGCATCATAAAATCCCAAGCACAACTAGGGTAAGGTCAACAGCAGCAACACTAATCATACAAATTAGGGCTAACAGTACACCATAACCCAAATAAGAAAGGAGAGTAGTGAATGGAGATAGGGTAGAGAATAATTATTGATGGGTTAGGCAGGCTGTAGAAAGAGAGAATTTCAGTTGTGGTACCACACCTGAGAGGGAGAGACGTCCTGTGAAGGTTATGATCAGGGTTCACAAAACAATCATAACAGAAAACATGAGAAAAAGTAGTGGCATGATAATGGGAAGAACCAGGGTACTAAGGATTTTTATAGCACAAGGGAAAATAAATACATATAAGTCAGGTTGGGACAGCAACAGAGATCACATTTGTTCACAGACAAACAACAGCAGCAGAAAAGTTACATATGCCTTGAAGAGGGAGGGCAAAAGGCGACAAGCCATGCAGATGATCGGCAACAGAAACAGGCACAAACAGTATAAACAAGCATTAGTTAACAATAGCATGATATAGACAAATTGTCTAGTTGAGACCAAGAATAGCGAGTCTAAAAGGGTTGAAAATAAAGTAAATGAGAGAAAGAATAATAATGTTCGATATGAGAGAAGATTATCCCTGAGAAGAAGAAAAGGTACAGAATGAAAAGGTGGAGTGTGGGGAGCGCTCAGAGGAGCTAGAACACAGAGAACAGGAGACTCAGAACACTGAGGTAAGTCTTGCCACTGCTTGTTTAAATGTGCTGGTCTATTAATGTTTGGTTTATAATTTGTTTTATTAATATGCCTACTTGCACTATAACATCCCCAGTGCAGCTACATTTCGATGTAGCAAGTCTTTCCTAATGTGATTTAAGTTACCACATTTATGCACAAAAGTCTACCTCAATCGCTTCACTTCCAACCTTTCTCCGCCTTCATTCCAAACCTAAAACAGGCATTATCTCTCCTAACAGTGTAATCAGTGGTGGTGGTAGCAAAATGAACAAATTACTTATTTTTGGTAATGCTCTTTCTAGAGGATCCTTTGTCTAATCACAGATTCCTTACCTTTAGAATATTTCTACACACCAGACTGGAAAAGGGAGGTGGGATGGCAGTGAAGAATCCGTGGTTAGATAGAGTAACCTTTACCAAAGTTAAGTAACTTGTTCGTCTTATGGATATTTTTTATCACATATTCCTCACATTTAAAACAGATATCACAGCACTAAGGGCCATATGTACGAACACATTTTCCAATTGACACAGAATGGGAAAAACCCTTTGCTACATCTGGCCCTAAGTCCCAACGGAGGAGAGTCTGAGAAGTGGACTCCGATTAGGAAGTCTTGCAGAACCTAAAGGGCAAAACAGCACTGATGTCAGACCTGACTGTCAAGTCTCAAAAGCAGCAGTGTTTTCTTAATGTAGACACCAAAGCCCACATCAAACCCCTAATCCCCTCAGCCAATGTGCTCTTAGCTGTATTGGTCCTGTTAGAATAAGCCCACAGCCTTCCAGAGGTTACTTTTTAACCAGTGTGCAGTGGATGTCAACCCACATGGACTGAAAAACCCAATGATCTCTTAGGGTCAACCAGTGGAGCCTTCTTCTGCTTTCAAGGAGGGTGGAAGAGAAAAAAATGTCAGCTGGGTGATCAACTGACTAAGATGGGAGGGTAATACCACCTTCGGCAGATAGGCAGCCCAAGTAAGCAGCACCAACCTGTCTGGGGAAAAAGCTGGTGTAGGAAAGTTGCACAGAGGATGCCTGTAGTTCACCCACCAGCATGCAACAGTGATAAGAAAGAGTGCGTTGACTGTCAAACCCATAGTGAACAATTGTGCATGGGCTTGAAGGGTCTGTACATGATGGATTTAATAACTAGATGTATATCCCACTGAGGCACAACAAATTGTTTTGGAGGGAACATATGCATTAAGCCATTCAAAAATACATCACAACCTGTGATAGAAAGACAGACGGTTAATTAGGCTAACATTTAAAGGACAACAAGCAACCCTTAACTGTGCTCACTGCAAGGCTATGCTGGGCCAATGACAAAAAAACTACAATAAATCAAAGACTTTGGCCTGCAGTGGGACTAGATCAGCAGTTCTTTACTTGTGTCCGGGGATCTCTGGGGGATCCGCAAAGCCTATACAGCGAGACCGCAAAGCTTACTCAGGGGGATCATGACTCCTTTGAAAATTAAATGTTAACAACTTAAGTGAAAAAATATATATATATAAATATATACACACACATACACACACAAACATATATATAACTTATCAATCACCTTTAATACAGTTGACCACAGCACAATAATTACACACCTGGTCGAAATAACAAAACACAGGTCTGTACTCCCATGGTTTAAATCATTATCATCGACAGCACTCAGATGTTGTCATTGGCCACCTTCCTTTCAGGTATGACCCATTAAATGTGGAGCTCCTTCTGGATCTTCATTGTCACTATTTTAATAGCTATGTACGCCCCCCTATCACCGCTAATCAGATATTTTGGCCTCAAGTGACTATCATATGCAGACGATGCACAATTAATCATTACACTAGATTGGCTTGTCTGTACTACTCCAAAGTTTCCTCTTCTCACCTAACACTGATCATATATTCATAAATAACTATGTGCCTATTTAAATCATATTTTCTAATGTACCTATATTGATATGTATAATTATTCATCACTTTTTCACCATCATCCTTTATACACCATTGTAACGTCTATTGAGCCTAGATATGACTAATTCAAACAATAAATAAAATAAATAAAAACAGAGTTTATTAAGATTCAAACATTTCTTCAAAATGTATTTGCTGCTTACCGTGCGGGACAAGTGGCTTTGTATTTCTGACAAGGTGGACTCTGTTGCTTCACTGCTTTTTTGGGCAGAGCTCCTTTTCTCCTGGGACCATATTGGCACTCCATTACTATTGCTCGACTTCCTGCAAAGGGAGAATCCCTACTACATTACAAAAATTATATTAAACTACCCAGTTCTGGCAACCACTGCAACAGTAATGCAAAGTGAAAATAGGAACTAGGATATATCACTGAAAAACATTTGTACCCAAACATTGGTGAAAACCAAAGTCAAATACACTTAGTGGGAGACTCAACACATGTATATTGAGTGATCTCCTAGTATCTAAAGATATTAAACTCCAAAGTGAAGTTAACTCTTCTGGTTTCTCCTACATCCAGTGCAGTCATGCAGATTCAGCTCAATTTGAGATCCTCAAATAACAGTTGCAGGGAAAGGTTCATACTAAATGAATCAGGGCAATTGGAAAAAGTATCTGTGGTAGTATAAAGGAGTGCAGTAATTTATGTTTGCTCAAGGCAGAAACATTGACTGAAGTACAACACAGATAAATAAGTGGCGACACTTGAAGCTTACAAGTTGCTCCAATAGTGTCAAATAACCCTGCAGCATGAAAGTCTAAGACATCAAATGAATATTTAAAAAAAACGAATGGAGAACAGTCTAAACAGAGGTCTTACATGAGGATCAGCACTGACCTTGAGGCCCGTGGTGTTAAAGATAACCTTCCACAAGGTCAGGCCTCCGGTTTTAAGGGGCAGGAGGACCTGAAGCTCCAAAGTCCACAGCTGTGTCTTTTGTGAACATGAAACATTGAACATATGCATAGATGCCCTGGGATTATCTCTAATAGGACCTTCATTCTAGGAATTGAGCATCGGGGGCGATTTCACCTCAGTGAAACAAAACAGTGAGATCCTCACCGGAAGTGATATGGGAACTCAATAAACTGACTCTTACCTTGTAGAAACAGCCTGACTTTCATGTTGTCTACGTTTTTGTTTAGAAGCCTTACAAAAGTCAAACTTTGATCATGGTTAGATTAAGATTAGATGCATAAAACACCATCATCACAATTGTCTGTGAACATCTTTTTTCATCAGCCTGTAGTTGATCAAAAAGGTTTAAGTACCTGAAAAGCTGAAGGAGTCAGTACCTGATGCTGAGAAGAAATCAAAGGGGTTTAAGAGGGTTTGGTGCTTGAAGGAAACATCTAAATTTACTTAAAACCAAAAACGTGTGAAGCTTGGCTTTAAAGTGGATCTGTAATTCTTAATTCATTAGCCCTCTTTGCTCCCAGGTTAACGGTATGTTTTGAAAAGAGAAACAGCTTCTCAACATAGTGGATCAGATCTCTGCATGACTGTTTCCACACATATGAAAGTACATACACGCGGGCTACGCACTATCCTCTACTCTAACTTTCAGCAGCCTTATCACTTTTTTCTTTTAAGCCACAAGAAAAAAATGCATTTGTTTGGCCTTTTGTAGCGTGAAAATGCTTGCAAATATATTTTTCTTGGAAGTACCTGCAAAGGCAAGAAACAAACAAAACAGCCCAGTGGCATTCTCTGGGTACATCCCACATTCTACAACATCAGATACATTTTCTTAGAGCGATGAAAGACAGAAGGGAAGAACACTCAAAAAGTACTACTGTTGGTTACACGCAATGGGGTACCATAGTCTGCTACTATCCAGCGGCCCTCCGGGGACCACAGTCTGTGTATTCGAAACAGAGTGAAAAGGTTTTGGACACATCTCTAGTTCACACAGTATACGTACAATGTGGCTAACAAGTTTCCTTTACACAGAAAATGTATGGTTTGGCCAAAACTAAACAATAACAAATCCATTAGTAAACAAAAGTGGCAGGTATACTCAAACGGATGTACCACTAGTCAGGATTTTTGGGGAACTAATTTCATAGCCGATCTAATATCAGAACTGTGACAGTGTGTAGCAAGCAAGAGCATAGCAATCATTAAAATGATCCATGTGACCAACTAACCGTACTGTCAATCATATTACATGCACCTATGCAGCCAAATATTCAGTGCCATACATAAAGGGCCACCTTTTGTACCAGGAAACTGACAAACTAGTTGTACTTATCCTAAGGTAAACTCTTCAGGCTGGAGATGTCCAATCAATGCAGTATCAGGTCAAAACCAGCACCTACTCAGTCCAGAAAACCATCCCTCACAGTATAGGGCAACCACCCACAGAACACCCTACATCGCTGACACCTAACCAGCTTAGCAATTTCAGGAACACTGCAAGCTTACCTCGCACACAGATCAGGGATACTATATTTAGCAACACTGCAGGTTTCTCTCACATAGTATCGGTAGAATGTATACAGAGGCAAGGCATGATTACTCACAAACAAAACAAGCATTTACAATGCAACGGGTCTCGCGTTTGCTCATGTTAGAGTTGATCGCGTTGTAAACTCCTAACCCGACTTTTCACCTATCGGGCAAAAGTGCATTTATGTACATAACCCGAAAAAGTGAAATGAACTATGTAAAGCACTCGACTTCTGCCAAGCGAGATCGCGCTCGTAAATTAGAGAAAAAGTAGTCCACGAGCCGGACAGAAAACAGCAAGCCTCGCATGTTTTCTGTACTTGGTCGCTGCGCTCGAGGAGGGCTAGCTACCGGAAAAGGCATGACTTATGCGTGCCTTCGACTAATCAAAGCAAGCAGATTTTATTAGGCAAGCCCACGAACCAATAAAAAACACTGACGTGAAGTTGACAGGGCTCCGAGCCCTTTTCTAAATACTAAAGCGTCTCGCTGCGATGCGCATGCAACGCAGGCTCGACCATAAAAAGGGCAAAAATAGGACTGTAGCAATGGAAGCTTACCTACTGCCACACCCACAGTCATGTCATGAAACCCCGACCTACATGCTGCTCCCTGCCTGTCACTCCCACCCGTTAGCATGGATTGAGGGAGACATTCCATGTGAAGCACAGAAAAGCAGAGGCTAAGCTCGGACAGAAGCTGGCAGCCCCTACCAACACACCTCATGTGAGAGTTCAGTGCACGCGGCACATAATTGCCAAACATTAAATGAAATGACAAGACAGCACATGTTTGCTTTCCCAGAATACCTTCTGACTCACAATGATACATAAACTGATGTGCACTGCCACAGGTGCGCTCTTTTTACTACCTCTGCCCTATCTAATCACTGGCCTCCTATCTCCTGCCATCACTACCTTCTCTCTAGTGTCACTGTCAATCTGTCACCTGCCACTGATTCTCTCCTGTCACCGTCACCCCCTTCCGGTTACTGCTATCATCTGTATGCCACCAGCAGTTTTTCTCTATTCAGCAATAAAAGCGAAACAATCAATTAAATAATAATGTCTTACCTTTGATCGGACAATGAACTTGATGTTAAGAAAATACTGTAAAATGCAAATGCATAACAACCAAAAAGGCAAATTACTACTTACATAATAAGCTTTATGTGTATTAAGTCTAAATATAGCAGAACATCCTACTGAGATAAATTAAAAATAGCAAAAAGAAAAAGTGAATGTTGGGTAGAAAATCCCTGGTGCAGTTCCTATGTGACAACTTGCTTCTCATATTATTTATGCAGGCTATGTTTTCTTGTGCAGGCAACTTGTGCCATAAACGTACTGATAATGGTTCTACAATTACTTTGTTGTCCACCAAATGAGTATCAGACTCCTGTGGATTATAGGGATACAAAAGTGATTCTCCTTTTGGCTGACTAACAATCCCATGACAGAACCATACTGCTACCAACAGTTGGTGCTAGCTGATTACAATAGTGATGTATAGGCCTTTTTACGGGATCCCAAGACTGCCAACTAGCTTTTACTTAAAGTGTGCGGTCACCCATGATATCATGATGCTATGAGTCAGAAGATGTAAGCAAAAGAAAACAAATATTTTTTATATCTAGAAGACTTTTAAGAGTATAAGAATAGGACAATGGAAAATAAACCAGTTTCTGTTCTGAAAATCTGGTACCAAACAGATGGGTGGCAACTTAGAAGGTTATTTTTGCCAGACGGGTGATTAACACAAGGGGACATAGGCATAAGCACAAAAATAGGAACAATAATTACCTCAAGCAGACAAGTGACTCTGGACAACTGGTGCAATATTATTCTGGAATAACCTCAAACTTCCTACTGGACAGTGGCCTAGTCACTTCACATCCCCTTTTTGTTAGCAGCAGGGAAGCTTTAGAGTACACCATCCAGGGATGTTTTACAGAAGTCAGTGAGTTGGCGGGTTATGGAAATAGAAACATATTGTTAGCTATATACAAAATCTCAAGAAATTAAATTGCACGGCATTTAGTAAGTATTCTGAAGTGGAGCATGGCCATGACTTCCCTGCTCCTTTCCAGCTCTGATGCTGTCTGAAGTGGTACATTCAGTGAATGTGTGAACCTGAAATTGTGTTGGCAGTTGCATATCAACAGGCATGCTTGGGAGCAACAACACTATTTCCTTCTTTTCGCTTGCAACATTCAGTCCATGGTTGTGCTTGATCTTTCAAGAGGTTAGACATTATTGAGACATAGGCAAGAGGAAGTCACTCAGGGTCGTACGAAAAAGACAGTGGTGAAGCTGGGCAGGAAAGGGGATGTGTGAGTGTAGAACTTGAAGAAGTGGGGAGGATCCAAAAGATATAACATCAAGGTGGAGGGCTCTCATCCAATAAGTTATCAGGGTCAGTGTCTTCTTAAGCAGATGAGATTTTATAATAGGCTCAACAAATGAGGGGAAAGGAAGGCTGGACTCTCCAGCACACATTCTCCCTAAGAATTTGTATAATTATCTGTTGTGACTTTCGGTTTCAAATGTGTGATTCTTTATTATTTTTTTTTAAACAACAGCTACTCTGTAGTTAAAAGAGAGCATCCTTTCCAGGATGCACGGACCCTCACTCACCAAAGTGGTATGCTTCATCATTGGGTCTTGCTCCTCGTTGGGTAGGCGCTGCAATGAACAAAGGGGTCCCACGAAGGGGCTCTTTGCCTGAGATCTTTTCTCTTGCTGACCTCTTTGGAGATTCGCCAAACTGTCTGCAATGTCCCTGGATATATTAATCAGCCACTGATTGTTAGACCGAATTTCGTATATTAAAATTAACTGAGAGACAATTTAGACTGTTTTAATATTTTTGGAATCCTTGTTAAGGTTAAAAGCAGAAAAGCACTCTTGAGAAATGATGACCCCTAAGTTTATCGATTGGTCAATATGTTTCACGCATTTTCTGCCCTAAAGTGGATCAAGGTTGATTTATCAGAACCTAGACTAATTATTCCTAATCTACTCACAATGTGTAGTGAATACCCTGGTAGAGCAAGGCGAAATTCAAATATTTACACAACTTGTATCCCTACTGCTTATGTAAAAATCTCAGACCCTATTCTCAATTCGGTTGGGCTCATTGGGTGATTGTGGTCCTGGGACTCCGTTTTGACTTATTTAATCAGTTTGAGGTCCCCATAGGTATCCTACCATTTATCATCAGGGACCTGGAAAAAGACATAGGTGGAGGTTTTTTTTTTGGGTTAGTTTCACAAGTTGCTTAGATTCCGTTAGGTTAGCTATGTAGGCAAACATAATGCCTTTGTATTGCAGCCAGTGCAGAATGATTTTGCAATCACCCAAGCCCGATAGTTAGCAGAGTCTTCAAAGTCCTTTCTATTGAATGAGTCCCATTACCTCACTCAGCAACTTCTGGTATTTCATATGTTTAAAAGATCTTGTTCAGTGCCGAGAACAACATCTGCAGACACGCTGGATATAGCCAGGACTTCAAGGAATCTGGATTGCTCATCCATGAAAACCCGAAAATACTGTCCCATGGAAATGTGGAATTCAATGTTTACTTCCTCCAGGACCTCCTGTGTCAGTGGGGGCATTCGGAGTAGTTTAGGTGTGCTACTCTAACAAACTGATCATCTTCTCAACCATCTTGTTTAGGAAGTAAAATCATACCTTTTACAGCAACGGGTTATTTAAGGTCACCCTAGCTTAATAGCATTTATTTGCCAAGTTACCCAACTGTTGTCTTGGAAAGGACCAGTACTGTGGAGTGTTAAACGTTTGCGATGATTATCAAATTCTCATCAAAGATTACTTTGAGACTTCAAGATTGCTGAGCTCTCATTTGCTAAAAGCCTCTTCAGCACGGAAACTTGCATATTTCTGACCCTGCCTTTCAATCAAGTTCTATTGAGTGGCCTTTAGACGTCTCTCTTGCTGATTGTCTCTGGTTGGATCTGGTAAAATGAAGGCACTCTCCAGTGATCGAAGTCCACGAAGGAAATTAGGAAAATAAGATAGAAGTTCTGTGATCATTAGCAGGTCTATGTAAAATGCAGAAGTGATAGTTATTGATCCTCAGACTGCATTGTTCAATCCGGGGGTGGCATTTGTGCCCTGGGGTTTCTGAGACTAGCAACAAGAATCTGCTGATCTAGGACAACATTGAAAACGTTACTTGTAAAGGGACAGATGAAAACCGTTCCAGCTCTGATCACTGCTAGGCTCTACGTTTCTGCTTGTGAGTAGGGTTTCTCAGGCTTTGCCAGGCTCTTGCTGGCTCGTGCTAGGTGTTTCATGATCCCGGTCATACCGATTGAGGATGGGACCTAAACTGGCATCAACAACAATTTCTATTTAAGGGGCAAATCAAAATACACCATGTTGTGGAATATACATCTTAATTGCTTCAAATCTTGTCTGACATTTCTGAGATCACATCAGCACTTGCCCCTGCATGGTGCTGCAGGGCTTTGATGGATACGAAATTTGGCATGGGCATAATGCCATAACTGGCCATGCACAGAAAGGAGTAAAGTGAGGATTCATATGACCAAGTTGGGCTGATATGAGTGTGTTAACTTTCTAAGGGTCTGGCCCTTCTGGCCTTTTTCCTCATATCATACAACAACAGTCAGTATGATATTTACAGCCATCCTAAACTCCCACTGACTGCACTGGGTTGAGGGCCACTCCGTAAAGGTTATTATAAGAAGCTCTGAAGTAGGCAATGGCTAGTTCCACAGGAATGAGAAAGAAATGAGAGAGATAGAATTCTCCAGCCACCAATGTATGGATTTCAGCTGATAAGAACAGCTTGGACTCCCTCTGGTAGTAACGCATTGTGCCCAAGAATTTCGACCACTTGAATGATGACTGAGCATCTTATGTCCTGGAACTTTTTAAAGGCTTTCAAAAGAAGAGGAGTCAGGAAGAGGGAATGCAGACACCTGAATTCTCACAATCCAAATCTTTTTGGAACAGTGCAAGAGACACATTTAAAGAGAGGAATGTGACTTGGCATTTCTACCAGGTTGGTGGGGGCTTTTTGTTGCAAAGCAAAAGAAAAATGTGCTTTACATGCTCTTAAGTTTCTCCCTGCAAGTCAGGGATATTTGCAAAAAATGTCCTTCTTGTGTTCGTCCTTGCCTAGAGGTCCAAGAATGGAAATATCTGTGACTTTAGCCACACCTTGAATAAGGCAGTGCTACTCTCACTATGACCTTCCAGCCTGGAGGAGGACAGGTGGCCAGGTCAAGGGTTTTGGGCAAAAGAGCAAGCTCAGGCTTTGCCTGCGAAAACCCTGCTGTTCACCCTATTGTAAATGTAACGGGAAATGTAGTTTATTGGGATCACAACACCTCCAACTAATGGCAATCCTCCTGTCCTGCTACCTTTAAATGAGCCGCTAACTCTTCAGTGTCAGTATAAAAAATATTGGGTCATAGCTCAAATGTGTCATTACAATAATTGACTAAATGGTGCATGTCTTTTAAATCATACTCCAGTTTTATTCAAAGTTGCTCTTAGATACCAAACTAGCTACCACATTCTTATATGCATGAAAAGTTCCAACAGTCATTGTTGTCTTCCCACTAGTTGTGTTTCGAATGTGATCAACTGTCATATACTTGGATTGGCCTTAAAAATATTTTCCTGTGAACTGTTTTAAGTTTAAATCATTTGTATTCACATTTTGCAGTAGGCAACGATTGCACAACAAAGATGGCTTAACAAATATATGCTGCAACTACTCACTTCCCTTAAGGAGAACCCGTATCCAACCATATGAATTGGGCCATGCTAAATGCCACACAAAGGCACAAAGGTCCGTCCTTTTAGTTTTATAATAAGCCCCCATATCTCTCCATCCAGAAAACATAAGGGAGGGAAGATAAGAGAACAGTGGATAAAAAATAAGAGTGGCAAGAAAGTAAAAAGGAAAGGGGGAAGCATGAGAAGTATTAGTAAAATGCCTTCGATGTCTCTTGAAATGTAACTCACCAAGATCCCCCTATAACGTCCACATTCAGTTAAAAGGCCTACATGTGGATCGATCAGGCAGCGCCAGCCACTGCTTCCTTGCACCTAATAAACCTCAACCAGTTGCGTCAGGTGAGGCAGAATTCAGCTTCACAAGTCTGAGTAAAGACTAACATTTTGCACTCCTGCAACATATATAAATGAGCTCGCAACCACATCTTGTGCAGAATCTCCAAGAACACAAGGCACTGGTGACTTCCCGGTTTAAAAGAACTTTCCACTTGGATTCGACTGTGGAATAAAGTTGTGAAAAAGGAATATATGTATACTTTGTATCTGCGAGTATCTTTGATACAAGCTTTCTTCTTTACAATTAGGTCTTTCCCATCAGGGTCACTACAATAGTGCCATGACAGTTATTCTCCATATGTACTGAATGCTTTTGCAACAACGTTTTCTTCATTGTAGTGAGAGGGAGAGGCACTCAGTGAACAAGCTCTCCAGGCTTCTAGCCTTGCTGGGCCAGAGGGAACATCGGGAAAGCTCAGCACCTCTCCCTAAGCCAAGCCTCTGAGGTTACTGTCCGAGAGCAGTGGTACCCCACATGCCCTGTCCTGGAAGTCCGAATGAGTCTGCCGGTCAGCCTCCACTCGATCAACCGTGCCCGGTAACTGACGACCCTTATTAACAAATTACTTCAATGTGACCTCCATCCCTGACATTTTAGTTTCAATGCGATCCAAAAAGAACTCTGCAGTCACTGCTGCCTCCTCAACCGAATCCAGTTTCCAGACAACCCTTTGCAGGGCCATTATCACACCCGTAGGATTATCCACTAACTCCTCTGAAGCAGCAGTAGTGTCCAGCATGCCTCAGGCCCTTTCATTTTTCCAGCTGCCGATTAAAAACATACTTTCTCTATTTCATATCATCCCCTCTCTAGCGCTACTGGCAGCCTTTAAGCTGTGGCTCATCCTAGACTGTATCTGTCACCTCCAGCCTTTACCACTGGGGATAACTTCCTCGTTTATTTCCACCTCCAACAAACAGGGCAGCCAGGCTCCTCCATGCATGACAGTCCCAATTGATCCAGCACTTGCCATCGACCTTAGACTGATCCGCCATCCACATCTCTTCAGGGCTGTCTCCCCTTAAGGAGAGAGCCCAGGTCCTGGCATTACAGGGCAGCAAAATGTGATTATGCCATGTCATAGAGACCAGTGACAGTCGTTCCCAGCACCAAAACAGAGCCTGCCCCCCCCTACCCCTCAGGCGCTCCAGACTGAAAAAAGAGATGGGTACCAGAAACTCAACAAAAGATAACCATTACACTTGATTCACTGTCTCTTACTCCTAGTTTTGTTCTCTGTTGACGTGAATTTCCATCCATTGCTAGGTACAGACCCAAACCCCACTGTGTAGAACAACCATGCAATGATCCAGCAGCTGAGATAAACGTAGAGATCAGTACATGGAGTGGGCCAAGCCCCAGGCATTTGTGGTTGATTTACCTTACTTATACACTTTCCAGTGGAGCTAAAACAGGTGTACAGGCGAATTAAGGTTTTCAGTCTGCTGCAGCATGGCCTAAGCATCAAATGGTGGTATTGGGAGCCTTGCTAGTCAAAATACAGGGGAATTCCTAGAAGGCATGATTCTCAAATGTGAAGGTACAAAAACGTCAGCTAGGCCTTGCTGAAGGGCACCACACCTCTTTAAGACAGTAGAAAAAATTATTGTAAGACGAAGGGCCTGACTATGTGCTTTGCGATGGCAATGATTAGGGATAAAAACTAAATTTCCAACAAAAACTAATGAGATATCATTCGTGTAAAAACGTTTTGTGGGCTCATTTGGAGTCCAGCTGATTGGACTCAAGTTAAATATGAGGTAACTGAAATATACAGTGTATGTTTAGAATGTGGTAATATTACAGGACAGCATGGAAAAACATGTCCATTACCACCGGTGGGCAATACTCTGCATAAACGTACAGAAAAGTTGTCATAAACATAATTATAAGTAAAAGATTTGCCATTCCAGTGCAGAAACCCCTAAATCAGGTAAATCTGCAGAATCATATTTAGCGGTGCATGAGATTACCGCTGCTGTGCCACTCGCCTTCAAATCAGATCCTCATTAAATGAAATTGAAGTCTTAAAATTACCTAAGCAAATGAACCTAACCATTCGTTGATATAGTCATAAAATGTGTTCAATTTTGTATTTTTATAGTGTACCTGTTATAAGTTATTAGAGACCTTAGTAGAATAAGTGTACAGACACAAAAATAAAAAAAAAGATTCAAGTTAGAGCTGGAAGATAAATATTATTGAATGTACAAAAGCTCTCAAAGAGTGCAAGCACAAAATGTGAGTTGCTAATTAAATAAACAAGGTTATCTTTAAAAATAAAACAGAGGAACATTTTTTATAAGATTATATACCATCAAACATAATTGTATCCTGTGCCAAAACCTGAAGATGATACCGCGAATTGCAGAAGGTTTCTATTTGTAATTACTTTCTTACAGAAAACCACAGAAATTAAAGGTTCAGAATACAAGAATCTTTATAACAAAGGACATAAATGTGACTGCAGTGCAATACTAACATTTTGGATGTCACTTTACCACGAATTTGTATGGTGGCAAAACTTGAATTAGTCAAACTTCGACCACACGAACGCGTGGCACCTGGTGCATCTGGTGACCTACTCTAAAGGTACACAGAGTTTTGTTCTACCTGCATTGATGAAAGGGATGCCGTCGTAGGGAACATACTGCGATTTCCACATCATCCGCGAGGCCGGTTTGGCTGAGCTTGGAGACTGTCGCGTGCCCCACATGCTGTGGGTTTGCTGTTTGTGTAAATTTAGAATGCTCTCGAGCTCATCCTCGCTTGTACAGTATCCTCGGTAAGAGTCCCCAATTCTCTGCAAGGATGAATGTTACAAGACAATGATATAAAACGAGATAAATTATATATACTAACACAGATATTTGCACAGAGCAGCAATAATATTCACACCCTGTATCTAATATTCCGCACAAGAAAGGGAGCTTAACATTAATATCACACTGAACATGAAATTATTATTTGTAATGCCCGGTCAGTGTACTGTCTCACCTATGCCAATTGACACGCGCCATTGGTGCCCTCTCTCAGTTTCACGTACTGCGTATAATGAAGGCAAGCAAATAAATGTAATACAAATTACATTAATATATTGTCGCTAGCACGCAGAATTCTCGTGCTCTTGCCGAGATGGTGTTTTCACCATACGTGTGTGGCGTCATTTTAATAGGCCTCGCCTTTGTTAGGTCGAGGCCCAAGTGCTTTGACATTTATATTGTTTAGTATTGTGGGCTTTTAACCATGCCCATCTCACGCCCTCACTTTTACTCGTTCGTGGGCTTGCCTTTCAGAACTCACTTTTTTCATATCTCTTTATTAGGTTTAGTTTTATCATACAGTTAGTTGCAATAGTAGACAATAACAGGGAATAGCATTACAAAAACCAGATTGCCGGTAGTACATTACTAGGATGGGGCACCGCGGGTATTAATTTGTCTCAAGTATAAGTGAAGGGGATAGTGTATTAGTCTTTTGTAGACAATAAACCACAGAACCTCTATTTGTTAGTGGGTGTGAGGCCGCTGAGTGCGCTGTGTTATTAGTTATACGGGAGAAACAAGTATACAAGTTTACAAGTCTTGTTAATAGAGGCCCAACCCGTCACGATGCTGTTACAGTTAGTAGCTCCTCTAAACTAGTGGGGTGTCTTCCCTTGTAACAATGCAGATTGTAGGGCTAGGCTGTGGAGAAGGGCCACAACAAATGATGACTCACAGAAAGGTTGCCCCCACCCCTTTTCTCTTCGGGAGTGAGGTATGGCGTGAGGGTCGTGAGTACATAGCTAACCCAGGGGGACATGATGTTTCCCGGATAGGACTTTGATATGCTGATGTGTTCATGGGGGTTGTGTGTCATTTTTTGCCTCCATGTTTACAATAAATGTGTCCCACACTTCACAACCACCTCGTGCTAAGCCCTTAGCCTACAGCAGACGTAACATCCTTGCCTCCGCCTGGGACCACTGCAGCAAGTGCTGAGTATAGGGTGTTTTCCAATGTGTGCTATAAGGAGTTTAAATGTTACGAATGCAACATCAATAAATCTGTGGAGATATTTTTCTCGTTTTTTGCTCTTTGGCGTAGACCTAAGAGGCAGGACTCTGGGTTGGGTATTAGGGCGTGATTAGTTATATCGGCTATAGACTTGACTATTTGTTGCCAGGCTGATAGTAAGGATGGACAATCCCATACCATGTGGTAACAATTTGCGTCAGGCACCGCACAACGTGGACATTTGGATTCCGTCATAGGAAACAGTTTAATTCGAGATGGGGAAAGATAGGATTGGTGTAAGTAATTAAACTATGTATAACGAAACTTGGGGTTACGCGACACACTTTTACCAGTACGTAGTGCTAATGTCCAGGACTTCTGTGACAAAGGGATAGTGAGTTCCGCGTCCCAACAAACTCGGGCGGACTCCATGTTCGGGCAGACAGTAATGATCTTGGTATTGTATATCATGGATATCACTTTTTTGGTCTCAGGTGTAGATAGCGTCAGTGTGAGTATTTGGGATGTCTGTGGTTACTTGTCTCCCTCATTCCAGGTGTCCTGTATTAGGCGTCTTAATGCACAATACGTCAAAAATGCACCAGCGTGTAGGCCTTTAATGTCCCTTAAATCGTCCAACGTCAGTAGTGTGCCTGCTGAAAAATAGTCTCCCACCAGCTCAAGATTTGCGGCCCACCATGGAGCCATGTTGTGTTGTCCAAGTGTAGCACAGGCCTTTGGTAAGTGTGAGTTTGGTATCAGCGGCGAGTACGGTATGTTAGGATTTTTGCAGTGAATGTATCTAAGTCAGCAGGCTCTAGCTGCATCTGTCATGATGTTACCTCAAAGAGGGGGCTATGTCTTATTGGTCAGCCATGTGTATATTGGGGTCTGGCCAAGGAGGTTAGATATGATAGTTTTTTCTGCCATCTGAGGCTCCCCCATCCGTTGGAGTGGCCATTGCAGTTGTGCTGCTGCATAATATAATTCAAGATTAGGCATACCCAGGCCCCCTTGTCCTGTGAGCACTGCGTCATGGTTAATGCCACTCGACACCTGTCCTTCCCCCAAAGCAAGTCTGTTAATAAACTATGCAGAGTTTTAAAAAGCGAACAGGGAAGGATAATTGGCAGCGCCGCAAAGAAATATAATAGTCTAGTAAGAATTAGCATTTTAGCTATGGCCACTCTGCCCATGGGTGATACTGGGAGTGAGCCCCAGAAGGAAAGTGAGCCTCTTATGGACCTGATAGCGTGATCAATGTTGCCCTCCCTCAGGTCTTTAGTGGTGTGATATATTTGTATCCCCAAATATTTAAAAGTGGTATGACACCACAGTAGATGATAGCTTGGGAGGATGGGCTGCACGTCCAAGGGGACGGGTGCTAATGGAAAAATAAAAGACTTGGTCCAATTCACTCTCAGCCCTAATATTGCAGCAAAGGAGTCTAATAGGGACATAACCTCTGGTAGGAAGGTTGTGTGGTCACGTAAATATATTAAGGCATCATCCGCATATGGTGATATGACGTGATGCATGTGCATTTCTAGTATGCCTCAGAGCCGTGCATTCTGGCGCAGTCGGGCTGCCAGAGGTTCCATCGCTATTGCGAACAATAAAGGAGAGAGTGGGCATCCCTGTCTGGTGCCCCGGGGTATGGAGAACCTATCCGAGATAATTTGCCCTGTCTTAACTCAGGCTATCGGGTTAGAGTACAAAGTGTTGATCCAAGACATACATCCCGTCCCAAAGCCCATCCTGTGTAGGGTTTAGTTAAGAAATTCCCAATTGAGAGTATCGAATGCTTTTTCAATATCAAGGGATATAGCCACACTGTTGTGATTTGACCCTGGGGTGCTGTGGAGGAGGCATATCAATCTCCTGATATTCAGGAAAGTGCTCCGTTTGGGAATGAAACCGGACTGGTCCTCATGTATCAAGTGAGGGATTAAGGGGAGAAGTCTGTTAGATAGAATTTTCCCCAAGATTTTTACAATTTATGTTTAATAAGGAGAGTGGGTGGTAAGAGCGCACATCTAGGGGATCACGACCAGGCTTAGGCAGAACGACTATGAGGGCCTCACGTAATGACTCTGGCAGCTGGCCAGTCATGTGTGTTTCATTTAACATGGCAAGCATAGGTTGCAAAAGGTGGTTCGCATGTGCTGCATAATATTCGACGGGCAAACCGTCTGTGCCTGGAGCCTTATTGCGGGCCATATGAGTTAATGCTGTGCGAACCTCTTCTAAACTGATGGGACCATCTAGTTCATTCATTTGCTCCGGTTGTAGTCGTGGTAGAGGGAGCGTGTCTAAAAAAAGAGGACATTTACACGGGTGTGGGTGCTGGGGCAGCCACATACAATGATCGGTAGTAGGTTTAAAAGGCTACATTTATGGCCCCCTGTGTGTTAACTACTTCACCTGAGTCCAGTCTAATTGCTCCGATGGGGGTTCGCTGTGGTGTGTCCCGAACCAACCATGCCAGTAGGCGGCCCAATCTGTTACCCTCCCCATATTGTCGTGTCATGTAGTTGTATCTACCTAGCCGAGCATTGGCTTCCCTATAGTTGGTACGTATCTCGCGGAGAATCTCAGGGCCGGCTGTCCGGTTGGAAACGGCCACCTCTGTCTCTCGTATTTTTGTCTCCAGTGTGGTCATCTCACAGAGCAATACCTGTGGAACACCCAGAGAGGCAGACATGCAGTGGCTGTGTACCACTACCTTGTATGCATCCCATTCAGTGGCACGGCGAGGTGTTGAATTATTATTCTGTGCAAAATATGTGGATATACATTTGCTTATGTCCTCATGAAAAGGGGGATCTGATAGTGTTTCTACCCGTAAGCACCAACTCAGTATTTTTGTGATCAGTCTGCCCCAACATAAAAAACCACCCTCAAAGGACAGTGGTCAGACATGGTGTGAGCCAGATATGCAGAACTCTGTACTCTTTGTATCATGGCTGCTGGTGCCAACAGCAGAGTCTTCTAGTATGCAGGTCATGGACTGGAGAATAAAAGGAGTATTTGCGCTCTGATGGGTGCCCCTGTCGCCATAAATCGTATAGTCCGCTATCTAACCTCCAGGCTGTGAACTCTTGGGAGGTATATCTACTCGTTGCACACAGTAGTGGTAGGTGGGACCAGTCTAGTACCATGTCAGGTACGCAATTAAAATCCCCACCCCACAGACTGTCCCCAGCTGGGTCCCGAAACAAACTGGGTGTTAGTGTGTTTAAGAAGTTCCCCTGATTGGCATTGGTGCATATATTCCTACGAGTGTCAAAGGTGTACCATGCAGGTGGCCTTCAGTTACAATGTACGGACCATTAGGATCTATGTGTGTTCGTTCTGAGTTGTAGGGTACTCCTGGTGCGACCCATATTACCACACCCCACGCAAAAGACGATGTCACAGTACTGAATACTTGCCCCTTCCAACTGGAGCCAAGTTTCTTAAGGGTGGCTTCTAATATGTGTGTTTCCTGGAGCATGGCTATATGTACTTGATGTCGCTTCAAGTATGCATGTTTATGATGTCTCTTAAGTGATGATGCCAGACCTCTTACGTTCCACGTAAACACATTATAGCGTGTTATAAAAGATGGTGCTTGTGTAGCCATGTATGTACGTGATTCAGACATTGCATTAGGGTCCAAATCGCCCTCCCTTTGTCTATACCAAAATGGCTTGTATGTTCCCTTCTTATTTTGTTGCCCCTCTCCATATAACCTACATCCTTCTTGACTCTCAACTCACTAACAAAGATTGGCGATAGTAGCAGGGGAGTGATAACATACATAATTAAGGATGGCAGCAGGCCTAACAGAAAATCGAAGCAACACTTTACGAACAACATTAAGCTAGGATTACGTTACCTGTGGTCCATATGGTACAATTTGTGGGGTGTAGGTGTCCTGTGTGGTTTGGCTTGTACGCTCGGCCCACAGGATGTCGAGTTGTTCCCTCGAACCACTCCATGCTTATCTTGTTCCCTCATGCAAGTTATAGTGCTCTTGGCATAGCCCATAGGACAGCCTTAGTCAGTAAATGGGGATGGTAAAGGTACAAAACGCTTCTATAACTTAGTCTATCTGTGGGGGGTCGACGTTCCCAAAGGAGCAATTTTATTGCAAGCAACATGGGACTCCATGTGGTTCTGTTTTTACTCCTATGAGGCTGAGTGGGTGGTCCATGATAAGCACTGACACTCAACGAAGGAGCATAACCTAATAGACCATCAGCTGAGCGAGGAGTGAGTGGCGGACCACGGAAAAGATTCCTCAGAGTCACTATGATCTTCTCACTCAGGATCTCTGCCAGGGGACTCCTAAAGTGTTGCAAATGGGATCGACGTGAACTGTGTGGCCCCAAGCAATGCCCGGGACTGTTACTCCTCAACCTGCGCAAGTGTAGGTTTAGCCCCTAGTGCTGTGCGGCGTTTGCGTTTCCTCTTGGGGGGTCAACTACTGCTCCGCTGTGTCCGCCGTGTGTGGTGGTTGGGCCAGGCCCTTGGCATGAAGCCAGGTCCAAGTGTCCTCAGGTGATGCAAATGAATAAGTTACTTACCTTCGGTAACGCTTTTTCTGGTGGATACAGTAACTACCTGTGGATTCCTCACCTAAAGAATTCTCCCCTCGTGCCAGCCTTGACGGAAATTTCTTCTAGCTCTGCACATCGACGATGACGTCACAATCGCCCGACTCCATGCGACGCCATATGACGTCATCTAGGCAATAAGAAGCCCTCGTCGACGTGCAGACGTCAGTTATCACCATTTTTTACGTGCCATAGAGGCGAACAGGTTAACCTTAAGAGAACATAGTTGCATCGAATGAATGAAAACAGAACATTTATTATATAGAAAAGTAAAATATATCATTCAAGTCCAAACATGTTTTCCTTGAATTATTTAAATTAGAGAAAGAAATGTATTTACAGATGTCATAACTATATACATGATTCAGGTATATACAAATAAACAAGGCAAAGGATGCTCACCCTTGGATTTCATGGTATGACCAGTCAAGCAACGGGGAGGCGGGTGGGACCGCAAGGAATCCACAGGTAGTTACTGTATCCACCAGAAAAAGCGTTACAGAATAAGTAACTTATTCATCTGATGGATACACCTACCTGTGGATTCCTCACCTAAAGAATAGAGTCCCAAAGCAGTACAACCTCCGGAGGTGGGTGCCCGAATGGTCAAACCAAGAAATCCTGCAGCACCGAGCAAGCAAAATGGCCATCCCTCCTAACCTCAGAATCCAAACAGTAATGTTTAACAAAAGTATAGAGGGACGCCCAAGTCGCTGCCCTGCAGATGTCAGCCACAGGAACACCCCTAGCCAAAGCCAAAGAAGCAGCCTTAGCTCTGGTGGAATGGGCACGAAGCCCCACAGGTGGTTCTTTCTTCGCCAAAGAATAACAAATCTTAATACATAGAATGACCCACCTGGATAGTGTTCTCTTGTGGACAGCTCTACCTTTCCTCTTCCCCACGTATCCAATGAAGAGCTGATCATCTTGCCTGAACTCCTTCGTCCTGTCGACATAGAAGCTCAGCGCTCTTCGTGGATCCAGCCAGTGGAGCCTCTCTTCCTCCTTGGATGGATGAGGTGGTGGGTAAAAGGAAGAGAGAGTAATGGACTGCCCCAGGTGAAAGGGTGTAACAACCTTCAGGAGGAAAGCCGCCTTGGTCCTTAACACCACTTTGTCTCTATAGAAAGAAAGGTATGGGGGCTCTACACTAAGAGCCTGAAGCTCACTGACCCTTCTGGCCGATGTTATGGCCACCAGGAACATCGTCTTGAGAACTAGCAACCGCAAAGAGCAAGAATGCATCGGCTCAAATGGGGACCCCATTAAAAATGTTAATACCAAATTAAGGTCCCACTGAGGCATAACAAATGGTGATGGTGGAAATTTGTTAGTAAGCCCCTTAAGAAACCTTAAAATAATAGGAGATTTAAATAAGGAAGGCTGATCAGGAAGGCACAGAAAAGCCGACAGTGCAGATAAATATCCCTTGACTGTGGCAACCGCACAATCCTTCTGTGCCAGGAAAAGAGCAAATGACAATATGTCAGACAAACAAGCCTTTAAGGGATCAATTCTATTCTCTCCACACCAGCATACAAATTTAGCCCAACAACTTGCATAGATCGATTTGGTGGAGTGTCGCCTGGCCGATAAAATAACATCCATCACCTCCGGTGGGAGAGAAAAAGCACTCAGATTGCCCCGTTCAATCTCCAGACATGAAGGTGCAGGCTCTGGAGGTGGGGATGTAGAATCTGCCCCTGCGACTGCGAGAGGAGGTCCACCCTGTAAGGGAGACGGAGCGGAGGGCACAGAGAGAGTGGGAGAAGGTCTGAATACCACACCCTTCTTGGCCAATCCGGAGCTATTAAGATGACCTGGGCTCGGTCCTGACGGATCTTCCTCAGAACCCGAGGAATCAAGGGTTGGGGGGAAACGCGTAAAGCAACTGACCCTTCCAGGACATCTGAAACGCGTCCCCCAAGGCTCCTTGCACCGGATACTGGAGGCTGCAAAATAGCGGGCATTGCGCATTCTCCTGAGTTGCAAACAGATCTATCTGTGGACTTCCCCACATTTGGAATATGTACAGAACCAGATCTGGATGAAGACGCCACTCGTGGTCGACCGAGTTGCGTCGACTGAGAACGTCCGCACGCACGTTCAGAGCCCCGGCAAAATTATGTGCTACCAAGCAAATCTTGTGGTCCTGAAGCCAAGACCAGAGTAGAAAAGCTTCTCTGCAGAGAAGATACGACCCCACTCCTCCCTGCTTGTTTATATATAACACTGCTTTCCCTGCTGCACCCCTTCCGAGGAAGAGGAAGAGGAAGAGTGCTGCTGGGTGGCTCCTCTTATACGGACTCTGCCCCTAAAGGATCTGTATGGCAGGGAGCTTGCAGTTTGTTGTGGTCCTTGAAATCTGCCACGAAAGGAGGAGCCACGTCCAAAACCCCTAAACCTCCTATAAGATCTAAAGGAGGATGAGGCAGCCGACTGAAGACCTAGTGACCTCGCTGTGGCTCTGCTCTCCTTAAATCGTTCAAGAGCAGAGTCTGCCTTTGTTCCAAAGAGTTTTTCGCCATCAAAGGGCAGATCCAGGAGAGTCGCCTGCACATCTGATGGAAAAGCCAGACGAACGCAACCAAGATTGTCGTCTGTAAACTATGGACGTGCCCATAGCTCTTGCCACTGAGTCTGAAGTGTCTAACCCAGACTGGATCACCTGGGTCGCCGCCGCCTGAGCGTCCGTCAGCAACTGTAACATTTCCTGGGAAAAGTTTGGATGGCCTTTCGCTTCCTCCATAAGGGCGTGGATATAACGTCCCAAAATGCAGGTCGCGTTGGTTGACTTTAAAGCCATACTACATGAAGAAAAGGCCTTTTTGGCAGAATGGTCGATTTTCTTTGATTCCCTGTCCGCAGGGGTTCCTGGAAACGAGCCCGGAGAGGACCTGGAAGAACAGCAGGCCTGAACCACTAAGCTCTCCGGTGTCGGGTGCTTGGAGAGGAGGACAGGGTCACCTGGTGCCGCCCGATAGCGTTGTGCCACCGCTCTGTTTACAGCCGCTGAAGACACAGGTTTTTTCCAGATGTCTTTAATAGGATCTAGAAGAGCATCAATAAAAGGCAAGAGAGGCTCTGCTGTTACAGAAGTAGGATGTAACACCTCCGTCAACAGGTTCCTCTTCACCTCCGCAGCGGGAAGAGGGAGATCTAAAAAGTCTGCAGCCTTCCGTATTACTGCATGGAAAGAAGCAGCCTCCTCAGTGTACTCCCCAGGGGAAGCTAGATCCCACTCAGGGGAAGTGTTGATGCCACTTGCAGTATCAAGTCCTTGAAAGTCACCAGAAGGCTCCAAGATCTCAACCTCTTCCAGGTGTTGTCTGCTGTATTCTTCCTCCTCCAGAAGGCGCAAAGCCAGACGTCTAGATCGAAGCCTAGATTTGAGACCCGGCGTCGATAAGGCATCGGCTGACGGCAAAGATCTCCTTCGGCGCCGAACCTCGGATCCATCCGACGCCTGACCCTCCGGCTCCACAGGAAGCTTGACTGTGGATTGGATCCGAGGTGAATCCATCGGCGCCGTAGCAGGTGTAGTAGGTCTTCTAGACGACGTCAAAGGCATCGTTGCCGGCTCAGCTGCAGCAGGCAAAAATGGTGTGAAAGGTGTCGACTTGTAAGACGCTGGAACACCCAAATTAAAGGCCAAAGGGCCCGACGGACCTGCTTGTCCTCCACTCGCGCCATGGTGGAAAAAATATTAAACATGGCATTCAAAAAAGCCGCAGGATCCGTACCCGGCACCGGGAAAGCCGGGTATTGCTGTTGCGCCGGCGCCGGCATAGACGCCGCAGATGGACCAGGTAACTCCTGGCCAGGAGAACCCTCTGGTCTCTGAAGAGGCTCGACCTCGAAAACCTACCCAGGTGAAGTCGGAGTCGTGGGAGGTGGAAGGGTGACGGTCGGGCTAATCTCCCACGTCAGACGGCGCCGAGCTGACGGAGATGCCGATCTGGACCAGGACCGCCCCTTACTCGATCGGCGGCGGGAGTCGTGACGGCGCCGAGAGTCACCATGGTGATGATGAGCCCTCGAGGATCTTGAAGAGAACTCCCTCCGATGATGCCTCTCCTTTTTCTTGGAACGGGCCAAGAACAATTTTGCCTCTCTTTCCTTGAGTCCCTTCGGGTTCATGCGCTGGCAGGAGCCGCATGATTCGAGCTAAGGCACCAGAGGCAATTCTCATGGGGATCGGTAACCGACATACGACCCCCGCACTGGTTACATGGCTTAAAGCCGGATTTCCTTGGCTGCGACATTGTAACCGTCGAACCGCAACTGTAGCTCCCTGTGAGCCTCGAAGAAAAACTGTTACTCTGAGGCACGGAAAAAAGGGAACCGACGTTTGCACGTTGACGAGGGCTTCTTATTGCCTAGATGATGTCATACGGCGTCGCGTGGAGTTGGGCGATTGTGACGTCATCGTCGACGTGCAGAGCTAGAAGAAATTTCCATTGAGGCTGGCGCGAGGGGAGAATTCTTTAGGTGAGGAATCCATAGGTAGGTGTATCCATCAGAAATGTGGATTTTCGCACCATGGGGCATGCACAATTTTGCCGGATAGAGTAGGGCATACTTAATGTTGTGTTCTCAGAGACGTTGTTTCGCCATAAAAAAGGAATCGCATTTTTTTTTTTTTTTACTTCTGCTGTAAAATCGGGGTAGGCTGTAATATTCCCATCTTCAAATTTCCATGGCCCCTGTGTGCGAAAGAGTTGAAGCACTAAATCTCTGTCTCGATAATTAAGAAGGCGAGCTATGAAAGGTCTTGGGGAAGCACCTGGTGGCGGTGGTCTGCCCGGCACTCTATGGGCCCGCTCTATTGAGAAGAATTTCAGAACTTTATCCTGCAAGACCGTTTCTGTAAGCCGCTGTTCCAAAAACAGTTCGACGTTAGGACTTTTCGCTCGTTCCGGGAACCCCACCAGACAGATATTGTTGCGCCGTGATCTTCCCTCTGCATCTTCTGCTCTCCGCTGCAGTGAGGCCACCTCTATGCTCAGTTGTTACATGTGACACTGTAGTTCCTGAATTGATGGTTGAATTGCCGCTATATCAGATTCCGTTTCGCCAACTCTTTCGGACAATTTTGCGGTGGTCCACGCAAAGTAAGTTATAATCCTGTGTTATGGCATCAATTTTTGTTTCCAGGGACGCTTTATTGTCTAAGATAGCTTGCAGAACTTTCTCAAATTGAGATGTATGGTTATGAAGGGTGGCATCCATTTGCTGCAGGGCATAAGTTGTTCCCTCTCTTATGATGCGGTCAGAGTCGTTGGAGTAGCCATCACCACAGCGGGCGTTCGTGGTATTTTCAGTTTCCCCATTTGGTTTCCTGAGTGTGTAGCATTTATGCAGTATCATAGACATCCCAGTGCT
This sequence comes from Pleurodeles waltl, assembly GCF_031143425.1. Taxonomy (NCBI): domain Eukaryota; kingdom Metazoa; phylum Chordata; class Amphibia; order Caudata; family Salamandridae; genus Pleurodeles; species Pleurodeles waltl. The sequence continues at coordinate 1,897,652,752 of NC_090440.1, forward strand.
GGTGGTGGGGTCCCTCCCAGAGAACGGCTGGCAAATAGGGTTTACAGTCTATAGTACATATGATAGAGTCCTCACCCAAGTGAATGTGGCCTTTTCAGACACTGCGTCTGTGGCCAGTACGCTCTTGAGCACTCTGTTGTCACACCGCGCGTTTCACGGTGGTGGATTGGTTGCAATAGGCTGGCACAGAAGTGAGTTCTACTGTTTGGCTGGTGCCTGCAGTGTATTAAGTGATGTATGTGGCAGGCCCTGCACCGTGCTTTCTTGGCATCAGAAACCCCAAGGCTCCTGTGATCTATCAGTTCGCTGCCAGCGTTGCTCCATCGTCATCTGAGATGGAGCTCTACGGCTTGTACGCTCTAGTGTTATTATTTATGTGACCTTTCAATATGTAATCTGTGCACGTGCAGGGTAATGCGGCACCTGGCAGCTCAGGTCCCCCTTGTATTAATTCACAAATTGCTAACGTAATTGCGATTGACGTAATCTGTTCCTCCCGGACCGCTGTTGCTTTAAATCAGCATTCGTTATTAATGCTGGGCTGTTTCTCTTCTTGCTCCAATGCCGCTGGGGAGCCCCGCTGCCTCTCACTTCAACAGCCAAGCATCCTCATGCGTCGCCTGTTGAAGAGCCAGTGTCCTCGTGTGGGCCGCAGGCATCTCTGCAAGTCCGTCCCAAGGCCCGGCCAGATGGAAGACGGGCAATAGGTGCCCTCCACACGCTACATCGCCTCCTTCAGCAGCCCACTAGGAACTGTATTGCCCGGGGAGGGCTGGAGTAGCGAAAGACAGGAAAAGAGATCCAGCAATTGCCACTGTACAGGATATTTAATCAGCCGAGCGCGGACCTCTGATTCAAGCTACCGCTCCGGTCGCCATCTTGGACACGACCCCTGCCTTCAGAACTCACTTGATGTAATTGGTAAATGTTTTATGTGTCCAGCCTTGAGGTTATTTTTGTCACGCCTTGCAGACTGCCCTTGTTACATGGATAATTGCACGATTGCCGATATACTTCAGCCTGGGCAAACTGTTTCTTTTGTCTGGCTGCTTCTCGTTGCATGGCGGTCATGACGCTCACATTGGGAACAGGCACAACAGCATGACCTCGTTGTATAAATCCTACCTGTTTATTCAGAATATTTAGTAAGGATACAATGCACTTTTAAATTTCCTTCTACCCTCTGAGATATGCCTCCATTCAGTATATTTTTAATGCTGTCGCTCCCCTTGTATACCGCCTTTGGGGGGCCTCAAGCGCATTATAGAGGTCCACAAAATGAATAAAAAATAAAGTGCCTGGCTGCTGGTGTTTATTCTGCCTAGCTTGGTGGATTGAGTTCCCTGTCCTTTCAGCTGACACAAAGCATAGCACAATATATCACATTATAACACAACATTGTATAGCATAACTTAACACAACATAGCATAACATAAAACAACATAGCATAGCACAGTATAACACTACATAGCACAGCATAACCTAACACAGCCTCTGATAACTTAACACAACATAGCATAAGATACCACAACATAACATCACACAGCATAGCATAGCTTAACATAACACAACATAGCATAACATAACACAACACAACATAACACAGTATAACACTACATAACATAACATAACACAACATAGCAAAGCAGAACATAACACAGCATAACACACATAGCATAACACAGCATACCATAACAACACAGAATAGCACAACATAGCATAACACAATATAACACAACATAGCATAGCAAAATATAGCATAACACAATATAACATAGCATAACACAATATAACACAACATAGCACAATATAGCGTAACACAATATAACATAGCATAGCAATATAGCAGCATAACATAACACAATATAACACAACATAGCATAACATAACACAATATAACATAGCATAACACAATATAGCGTAGCATAACATAACACAACATAGCATAACATAACACAGCATAGCATAACATCACATAACACAGCATAACAACATAACATAGCATAGCATAACAACACAACATAGCATAGCATAACATAACACAATGTAGCATAAAATAACACAACTTAGCATAGCATAACATAACACAACACAACATAGCATAACAACACAACATAGCATAACATACCACAATATAACACAACGCATAGCTTAACATAACACAACATAGAATAACACAACATAGCATAACACAACACAACATAGCATAGCATAACACAACATAGCATAACTTAACATACCATAGCATAACATAACACAATATAACACAACATAGCATAGCGTAACCGTATAACACAGCATAGCATAACATAGCACAACATAGCATAACACAATATAACACACCAAAGCACAGCATAACGTATCACAACATAGCATAACAACACAACACAACATAGCATAACATAACACAACTTAGCATAAAATAGCATAACATACACAACATAACACAATAACACAACATAACATAACACAACATAGCATGACATAACACAACATAGCCTAGCATAACACAGCAAAAGACAACATAGCCTATCATAGCATAACACAACATAAGACAACATAGCATAACAGAACATACAACATAGAATAGCATAACATAACACAACATACAACATAACATAGCATAACAAACTAAGACAACATAGCATAACACAACAGAGCCTATTATAGCATAACACAACATATGACAACACAGCATAACATAACACAACATGCATCATAGCATAACATAACATAGCATAACATAACACAACATAATACAACATAGCCGATTATAGCATAACACAACATAAGACAAAATAGCATAACATAACACAACACACAACATAGCATAACATGCAATCACTTTCTGCTAACTTTGGACCTCATGGATGCCTATCTGCACATTAACATTGCAGAATGCCACCTCATGTTCCTAAGGTTCTCTGGAGGAAATTAACATTGGGAGTTCAAAGTCCTCCGCTTTGGTCTCAGGTCTGCCCTGAGGTTTTACACGATGATGGTAGCTCCAGTTGTGGCTCATTTGCATTAAATACCAATGTTTCGTTAACGTGATGACTGGTTGCTTCATGCTCTGTCAGAGAAAGAAGTTTCTCGGATTTGCACGAAAATTATCATCAAAGGTCTGAGACTTCTGAAAATTCCAAAATGTTCAAGGGCCTGATCTTCAACAGGGTACGCTGCAGAACTGACACCGGAAAGATCTTTCTCCCAGAGAGGACAACTGTGTCCCTCCAATTGGTACCGCCCAATTTGCTGTCTACCCAAAAGGCTCCAGCCAGGCTGTGTGTGTGTTTGGAGGTCAGGGGTCATATGGCAGCATGTGTTCAGACAGTCCAGTGGGCAAGGCTTAATCTATGCTCTCTTCTGTAGTATTCTGGTCACCAGCAGTTCATAGTATGAAAAAGCTGGTATTGCTTTTTCCAGAAATCGGGGAAGACTTGATGTGGTGGCTAAAGGTAAAGAATCTGTCCAAAGGAGTAAAGATGCATCAGGATCCTTCACTTGTTTTGACAACGGATGCCAGTTACACCGGTTGGGCAGCAACCTTGGGCAACAAGAATTGCCAATTCAGATGGTCAATTCTAGAGAGCTGGAAATCATCACACTGGAGAAAGTTGATGGCAGTCTTCAGAACACTGAAGTTTTGTCATGGGTTAGTACTTCGCAAAATGTTCTGCTCAAAATGGACAACCACAATTCAGCCTCATACATCAATCTTCAAGGAAGTACTCAGACCAAAGGTTTCAAATAATAGTGTAATAATAGAATAATGAGTCATTTAGGTTCTTAGGCAGATAAGAACTTGTTGAGTCTTACATCACAGGAATAGACTTTGAACAGGCAGTTTGCTTGATCCCAGGAACTTTTGTTTTTCAGAATGACTTTCAGAAGAGTATGCAAGAAGATCGGCAACCCTCACTAAATTTGTTTGCTACAAAGGGCAACGTTCTCCTTCACAGGTTTTACTCCAGGTTCTCAGAGGAGGGAGTTTGGAGTATAGACACACTTGTGATGAAGTGACGCAAGAGCCTTCTTTATGCCTTTTCTCTGTTTTTTGTTTTTCAGAGGGTTCTCTCCAAATTACAGGAAAAGGAAGCAACATTAATAGTGGTGGATCCCTTTTTGGCAATGCAGGGTGTGGTTCTCTCTGCTGAAGTCACTGGCAGTGCTCTCTTCTTGAGTACTTCCTGTATCTCCATCATTGTCTCTTAATTCTTCTGCTCTATCACTTCCTCTCAAACTCACATGATTGATGTGGAAGTTGAAAGGCTGAATTTGTTAGCAAAGAGATTTTCTCCAAGATCGCTGAAGATTATTCAAGATCCAAGACCATCCACATTAAAATTTTACTCTATGCACTTGGAGTTCTTTATCAAATGGTATCTGTACACAATGTTTCTGCTCTATCTTATAATTTTTCTTTGGTCTTGCAATTTCTGCTGGATGGGTTTCACTTTAATCTCTCGCTTTCAACCTTGAGACCTCAATGGCTTTTTTATTAAGGTTTTTAGATAGTTTCTGAGCAAAGGTTAGAGGTGGACACTTGTATTTTTAGTTTTTTTTAATGCCTCTTCAGTGACCAAGCCTGTTCCAAATTGTGTCTCTTGCTTTGGACCTTCCTTCAGAGTTAAAGAGATTTACAGGTTTATACCTTTGAACCATTGGATGTTATCAATTTAAAATGTATGCATTTCAAGGTTCTGTAGGCACTTTAAAAAGTGTCCTCTTCTTTTTATCAGATTTCTGGAAAATTGGGTTATATTTAAGCCTGATCTTTCTTTCATTCCTGTGGCTAACTCTGCTTTTCAAATATCTCACCAGTTTATACTTCCTTCTTTCTACCCATCTTATTTTGCTGCCTAAATGAAAATGTGGTTTCTCTCAATTTATACTGACAGATCTCGGCATTACAAGAAACTTCACTTATTTGTGACATTTGGTCAATCTGGAAAGGGTAAGAAGGTTACAAAAATGACTGAGCAGATAAAATCAACTATACCGTTGGCAGAACAAGAAGGCATTGGGAATTTTCCAGTCCAAGGAAGATCAACAAGAGAAATCGCTACAACGTGGGCTGAGCTGCACTGAGTATTCATGATACTTGCAGAGCTTCAACATGGTCAGCGCAGCATACTTTTGTTTGATATTATCTATTGAATAATGTGTCAGACGTGCAAGCAAATTGGGTACATTCTGAAATATTTATTTTTTTGTACTCTTCTATATGCATTAAATTTGGATGTGGCATATTTAAGATAACATCCTACCTGAGAAGCTCATTACTAAAGTATATCACTCTCCACTAAAACTGTTTGAGGAGCATGGAATTGAGCTAGGAACAATAGAGAAGCTCTACTTGAAACATGCCAAGAAAAGGCAGAATGTCAAACACCCCCATATCAAATGTTGTGAAGAGAACTGTAATGAAAAGATGTCACAATTTGAATGTTAGGAAATTACATTTGAAAACAACACTCTACCTTTCAAAAGATCGAGAAATCTTAGAAGACTAGTTAGTACATACTAGATGTGGCATTAAAACTGATTTACCTTCTATAACCACCATTTGGGGTGTCCCGAAGGTGGCAGGTCTTTTCCCTTGTGGGGTATATAATGCCTGTCACTTCACGACCAAACAAACAGATGACGTCGGCCTTCTGAAGAAATGGTAACTACATGAGCATACTAACTGCAATTGTAAAAATTGTGTCTACTTGATCCAATGCCCATGCTCCTTATGAGTTGGAATAACAACACGCCCAATTAAAGTAAGGTTAAACAAACACCGGAGTACAATTAAGTGCCAACGTGCAGCAACACTGTTGTAATATAGTTTCTTGGAATGTAGATAAAGTAGTCATAATTAGGGGTAAAGTGTAATCTATATAGTAGTGGAAATATAATAGTTTGTCAGAAGTTCCATGTTATTAGAATTTGTATGTTCTGCTCCCCTTTGTTGGAGATGGAACATTCAGACAGTTGAAGGCTGGAGGGTGAATAGAATGTGTGATATCACTGGAGAAGCTGTGAGGTGAAGGTGAACAAAAAGGCTGTGTGGAGGGCATGAAGAATTGAAGCAGTGGAGATGAAAATAAAGTCTGAAGCTTGAAGAAAAGAACATTGTATTTGAATTTATATCACTGGCGACGAGTTGGTGCGTAAGGGGGCACTCTCATCTCTACCCCTTCTCAGGTACTACTTCAATTAACGCCATCTTCAACTCTGCACTAGACCACGTAGGCATTTAAAATTCCTAATCATCTTTCTTAGCAGTATTGAACACTTTGCGGCGGTGGCACTAACAAGCAATGCTTGTTAAATTTCACCTTGTCAGGTTGACATCTCTTCGTATTTACTGCATGGAGGGCTGCCAGTGCTGAATTTCAACGCAAGATTTATTTAAGCGCTGCCTCAACAGATCAGCTTTAATTTCATTCACTCGCGCAACAACGCGCGTTTAATTTCATTCACGCGAGTGTGTTTCCTGACGGTACGGCTTGTCAGCGTTAGCAGACACTGGTTGTTGAGACTCTCAACAGACCATCTTTAATTTTCTTTCACTCGCGTGCAACAGCGCGCGTTTAAGTTTCCTGACAGAACGGCTTTCAAGGAATTGAATGTCACAGCTTTCACGCGAGTGTGTTTCCTGACGGTACGGCTTGTCAGCGTTAGCAGACACAGGGTTGAGACTTTCAACAGACCATCTTTAATTTTCTTTCACTCGCGTGCAACGGCGCACGTTTAAGGCTTTTTAGGAATCGAACGTCTGGGAATCGAACGTCACAGCTTCATTTACCTCAGGCAATTCAAACGAACCTAGCATTCAGCTCGCCTGTCAAGAATCGCGCTGACAGGCACAGCTTGGAACATTCTATGAGAATTTTCCTCGGCAAAGGAAACATTTAAGCGCTTATTTAACCATAAGGATGACCTGCTAACGCTTACGCTGACAGGAACAGCTTGAACTGAACACCGAAATTCATTGAAAAGTTCATTTACAGTTTAAAGAAAAACACTGCTTACCTGTCTGAATATCACACTTGTCTGTATGCCTACAAATGCATGGTGGGAAACTTTTTCTGATACGGTCTTTCCTCTAATTCAATGTACTGCATGGTGGGATATTACTGATACTAATAGCTTTCCTCTAATCCCTCATAAACACTAGTATAGTTGCAAAAGTATGATTTTCATGATGTAATAGTATCGGAAGAAGTGTAGATTGTAATCTAATGTTTTAATTGAAATTAAATTTGAAATCTACTTCAGGGAATGTTTTCATTGAATGTATTTGAAGTTTACTTCAGAGAATTTGACTGTAATTAATATAGTGCAATGGCGGCTGCGGGTATGTCCCAACCAATCCCTTTCTTAAATGAAATGGGTGAACCGAATGTTCAGTGGAAGGATTGGATAAAAATTTGAATCGTACCTAATTGCTATAGGGGGGGGATAAATTCAATCCTATAGAAAGCAACATATTTTACTACACAATCTGGGGACACATGGCAGGAAAATCTATGAATCTCTACCAGAAGCACATATTCCTGAGGGTCAAGCTCAAGATGAATATATTACTACATATTTAAAGTTGGAAAAACAATTTGGGGACAGAGTTAATGTAGGATTAGAACAACATAAAAAATGTTCCCCGCAGTCAAGGAAAGCAGGAAAGTGTAACTAATTATATTGCTGCGCTAAGAGGTTTAAGTTCATTATGTGATTTTGGGGACCTCAATGATTCTCTTATACGTGATCAATTAGTTTGATGCACTAATAATATCAAGATACAAGAGAAGCTATTACAAAGGCATCCTAATTTACCAGAAGCTATAGAAATAGCGAAATCCATTGAGCACACCACAATATGCCTACAAGAGATCAGGTCTCCACCTTTGGAGGACCATATAAATGAAATCACAGACAACGCAATGGAGGATAAGATTCTCAAGGTCAAAAGTGGTGAAAAGCTGCTTCAAAAGTATAGTAATACAAGAGCTAATTTAATATGCTTCCGCTGTGGGAGCAGCAATCACCTGGCCAATTCCTCATCTTGCCAAGCCAAGTCAGCAATTTGCAGAAAGTGCAATAAGAGAGGCCATTTTGCTAGGGTGTGCAAAGACACAATCAGATCTTATGACAACAAGAAATCAGATGATAATTCTCAAATGATTAAAACAATAGTGCTGCAGGTTAAAACAGAGGGTGTTAACCTTTCTCAGTACCCTGAATGTATAATATCAATTAATGATAAAATGACAAAAGTGTATGCAGATTAGTGCTCAACGTTCACGATCATTAATGCTTCAGATTTCAATAAAATAGAGTATGGTAACGGTATTGAACTATTAAAGCCAGACATTAATCCTAAAGGATACAATAGGGATCTCATTCATTTGAAAGGCATGTTTAAAGGTATCATATCATTCAAAGGTCGTTCCACGGTAGGAAAGGTTTACGTAGTGGAGGAAGGCTCCAGTTTGCTGGGATGGCAGCATCAAAAGGAGCTGGGAATAAAATTGGACCCTAACAATCCAGAGCAGGTATTAAGTATTGACACGTCTGATTCAAATGAACCTATTGTCCAATAATTTCTGGAAATGTTTTGTGAAAAACTAGGTCTACTAAAAACAATTCAACATAAAATCAAACTTAGACCCAAATCCAAACCTTTTAGTACACAAAACCATGCCCATATTGCACTTACTTAAAGATGCAGTTAAGAAAGAACTGGAGAGATTGGAAACCCTAGGGATCATACAGCCTATTGAATGTTCGGAGTGGTTGGCTCCCATAGTTATTGCAACAAAAAAAAAAATTGCAACAGCATTAGGATCTGTGTGGATTTGAGGAACTTAAATAAGAATATTTGGGTTGAAAGACATCCCCTGCCTAGGATCCACAAGATATTAAGCACTATGGGTGAAGCAGCATGCTTTTCAGTGCTTGATCTTTCAAGTGCCTATCACCAGGTAGAATTGCATCCAGAATCCAAATGGCTTACGGCATTCACCACCCCTTTGGGCTCCTTTATGTTTAATAGGATGCCTTTTGGGCTTGCATCAGCGGCTGCTGTATTTCAGAAAATCATGCAGAGTACTTTAGGAGATGTCCCTAAAACCCTCTGTTTTCAGGATGACATTCTAATTTATGGAGCCACAGAGGAGGAACACAACAATAATCTAAGAAATGTCTTTAACAAATTGAAAACAGCAGGACTCACTTTAAAGAAGGAGAAATGCCAAATTGGTGTAAATTCAGTGGAGTATCTAGGGCACAACATTTCTAAAGACGGTCTCAAACCCAAAACTTCCCTAGTGGATGCTGTGAAGAAAGCTGAAGCCCCCAAAAATAAAGATGAACTGAGGTCATTTCTTGGTCTTGCCGAGTTCATGGCAAAGTATGTTAAAAACTTTTCTGCAATCTCATTTGAGCTCAGGGAGTTACTAAAAAATCACGTACCCTACAAATGGTCAGAACACCATGATCGTGCATTTAAGGAAATTAAACTAGCCATAGTGAGGGCACCTTATCTTTGTAATTTCGACCATAAGAGAAAAACTATTCTAACTACTGATGCCAGTAAATTAGGTTTAGGTGCGACCTTATCCCAAATCATAGATGGCAAAGAGAGAATAGTAGCTTTTGCATCCAAAGCCTTAAGCAAAGCAGAAGCTAATTATTTAGTAATTGAAAGAGAGGCTTTGGCGTGTTATTGGGCCATTAAACACTTAAAACTTTTCTTGTGGGGTACACAGTTTAATTTGCGCATTGATCATAAACCTCTGGTGTATGTGTTCTTCACTAAAGGTCCTACAATAGCACTCCAAGAATTGCTAGGTGGATCTTAGGTCTAGAAGTTTTTTGTTTTAAAGTTGATTATCTACCTGGCAATAGAAATACTGCAGCTGATTTTCTATCTAGGGTCCCGTTAGATATCAAGGAAGACTTTGAAATTGCTGAACATCCCATTTTGTTAATTAACATACCTTCGATCAGTAATGATGAATGGAGGTCAGCATGTCAACAAGATGAAACCTTATCCCTTTTGAGAGCAAAAGCCAAGGAAGGGTGGCCATTAGCTAAGAAGGATCTTGAGGAAATCATCAATAACTTCTGGGAAGTAAGATTAGAAATGAATGAAAATGAAGATTTTGTGCTCAGAAATGATAAAATCATACCTCCTCAGAGTTTAAGACACAAAATCATTACACTTGCCCATGAAGGTCACTTAGGTAGGAGTCCCACCAAAGCCAGAGTCAGAGAAAGATTTTGGTTTCCTAACATGGATTCCATGATTGAAAATGAAGTCAAAGGATGCTCCATCTGTGCGCTAAGCGACAAAAGTAAAATAATTCACAAAGCCCCCATCTCTCCAGTTCAGATTCCTGATAAACCTTGGGTAAAGTTAGCTTTAGACATTATCGGTCCTCTCAATTACACTGGACTATGCAAAAGGTTTGTATTAGTACTTGTTGATTATCAATCACATTGGATCACTACTAAATTTGTTAATCAAATAACTACTGATTCAGTTATTAACTTTCTCAAGGACATCTTTGCTGTGGAAGGTATCCCAGAAACTCTTATCACTGACAATGGGGTTCAATTAAGTTCTGCGATGATGAAACACTTCCTTAAATCCATTGGGGTAAAACATCTTACCACTGCTCTATATTGTCCTAGAGCTAATGGATTGGCAGAAAGAGCCAATCGCATGCTCAAAGATTGTATTCAATTAGCTAGTATCAACCATTTGAATGTTGAAAATGCGATCAGAGATATTCTATGGGCCTATCACACCACTCCAAATTCGGTCACAAAAATATCCCCTTTTTCAGCATTAAAGGGCAGGAAACCTTGCACGAAGTTCTTTCCATCATTGCTAGGTGGGGGGAAGAAGTGAACACTCGATTCCACATACTAGATTCCGAGTATCTGTACACCAAAAAAAGTATAAAAATAGATATGATATTAAACATGGTGTGAAACAGCAACATTGGAAAGTAGGGGATCAAGTATATGTAAGGAAACCTATGGGAGGTACAAGGTCAGGCATGAAAGAAACCAAATTCATGGGTCCCTTCGGTATTATTAAGAGTGAAAAACAATGTAGTTGTTTTGGAAAATGGCCAATGTTGGAGCATGGATAAAATAGTGAAGCAACTGTCAACAAAAACTGAGGAGAACCTGTGTGAGAGATCCAGATAGAGAGCAGCATCGCAAAACACAACACTGAGTGATCTCCATAGAACATCAAGTAACCGTCGTAGCAGGCCTCCAACATGGCACAAGGACTATAAGATTACTAATTGATAACTGTCACACCTGGAGGAGGTAAAGCTTACCTCATAAAAACTATGTGGAAATGGTATTTGTAATAACCTTGTATATAATGTCTGACTATCTACAAAAGTTGGCAAAATTCAACATTATTGTAAGGGGAAGATGTGTTGTAATATAGTTTCTTGTATTGTAGATAAAGTAGTCATAATTAGGGGTAAAGGGTAATCTATATAGTAGTGGAAATATAATAGTTTGTCAGAAGTTCCATGTTATTAGAATTGGTATGTTCTGCTCCCCTTTGTTGGAGATGGAACATTCAGACAGTTGAAGGCTGGAGGGTGAATAGAATGTGTGATATCACTGGAGAAGCTGTGAGGTGAAGGTGAACAAAAAGGATGTGTGGAGGGCATGAAGAATTGAAGCAGTGGAGATGAAAATAAAGTCTTAAGCTTGAAGAAAAGAACATTGTATTTGACTTTATATCAAACACAATTACAAATCATTATATGGAACAAAGATACACACCGGATTGTAATTGAGAAATTACAAGAAGGCCCTGATGTCCAAAAGTGACTTCTCCATAGATAACAGAGATGGGTATTCAGGCTCCGCAGAGATGTGGTAGACCTTAATGGTCACATTCTGTGGACACTTCTTTCAAATTGCTATGACTGAGCCATTACCTAAGGGCTTATTGTCCACCCTACCTGAAACCCGGTCCTCTTAGGTGTTAGGGTATGTCTACCCTCCGGTTACAATATCACACTGAACTCAAGTATTACAGTTTCTAATCTGGTTTTCATTTAGTTTCCCTTCTAAAACACTTATGTATGACATACATTCCCTTGATGGCAAAACATTATTTTTTATTTTTTTTTCTTTCTTCGAAATCTATTATTCAGAATTGAATCTAATTCGAGAATAGCTATTACGATAATTTTGTCACTTTTATAATTTATTTTCTAAAACAAGCATCTAGGTAATCACATAATTATTTAATTTATATCTCTATTTTGAGTTTTGATACTTTACTGCAATCTTGGCAAAAACGTTTGTCTGTATGTCCATTGCACAGGGCTGCCTCCCGTTTTCTCCCCCTCCCTTTTTTTCAAAGTAAAAACGCAGGGAACAGTGATCCTTTCATGAGCCAAAGGATATCCGTCAACCCTTTGCCGGTTGAGGCAATGTACCAATCGTATAGAACTTGTATCACGACAAACATTCATTACAATGAGCGCTCCCAGTGCCTGTGGCCCCTACTCTAAGATGCCGACAGCCTCTACAAGCATGCACAGTATGTGCTAATGCTGGGAGTGGTCAAGCTGCACACCCGGAAGCCAGGTTGAAGTACGGCTCCACGCATCTCAATGGCTACTTACCAGGGACTCTGGAAGTAGGGTAGGATACCCACGGTGCCTCCTCAAATCCTAGTAGGTACACATCAGACTATGTTCGAGGATGACCTGATACCGGAACTCCTCCTGATGTAAGTTACTTACTATATATTTTATTGGCTGCACAGCTTTGGTAAGGAGCTGCCGCTCTGAGTTTACATGAAGGGGCCCTTATGAGATGACCAAATTGGTATGTTATCCTGATTCTTCATGCCTATGTGCAAATATACTTGTCATGCTCATACAACTCTTTTTTCATTTTTCAGCATGTCCCTGTGGGGACGTCTGACGTGTGTAGCATGGAAGATGCACACCAACCTGTGTTTGCCCTTCATGTATAAACCCACATATTCTTATAAAAAGTGTTTTTGTGTTGTCTTTTCTCTCTTTTTCCTACAGATCAAGAGGGGCTCTAGGAAACCTTGATTATATAGTGCAATACTACCGCACTGGGAACTTCTAATACTGAGTAGATTAGGGTCCACTCTTAGTCCTGATGAAATGCCTAAACCCCTTTGGCAACTGTAGGCATGAAACATGTTGACCCTTCTGAACATAAATCAAGGACCATAATTATGCCACTTTTGGTTCAGTTTTGTTTTTAATCTTGACACAGTCACTTATCACTTATCAGTAATAAAAACTATTGAGGGGGTGACCGTTACCAATTTTAATTCCTCAATTACAGTCTACCACCTATGGCAATACCCTGATCTCAGGTAAATAATAGGCCAGGGTTAGAGAAAAAGGATCTCGGACAAAGTAACCCAGTCTCTGTAAGCCCGCTGGGTATTGCAACACCCACCCAGTGAGGAGTATACCTGATGATGATGCATGCCACCTAGGTGGGCAAGGCCTTTTGCATCCTTAAAATGAGGATCCACTGAGATCTGTGTATATTGATGCACCTAAGTACAAATTTACTCCTTGGTCTTTCAGCGGAATGGCACACCATTTTGTGATGATTTTTAAGATTCCTCCAGATAATTGTCAAATGACTAGCTTTGCTGTGTCTCATTGACAATGACTGGAGGTTGAAAAATGGACACATGGGTAATGGCCGAATTACTTACCGGTAAAGTTCATTAATCTTAGTCAATATCATCCTCATCATTACACCCCACCCACCAGCCTTCCTTTCGGTCCTTAGATGGGGCTAGTATATATACCCCAAGTGGTTGCCAGTGGTTAGACTTATTCCAGCATTCCTTCCATCACTACTTGTGTGTTTAATGTGACACCCTATTTGGCAAGGGTATGCCCAGATGTGGGGGTCGTGCTTATTGTGCCACTAGAACCAAGATACACCTGACTGACAAGTACCAATCAGGGTGGAACTTGTCTTGGATTGCTTATGTTCCAGGTCATGGAGGATCTGGCCTGGCAGTTTAGGCTGGACTGTTTTTAATGGAGTAGGGTCGAGACTGATTTACATGTGGATGGGTCCAAACTGAGGTGGCTTAAATGATGGTTTGGAATGCTACACCGAGCGATTGCCAATGGTAAGACTTACCACAAATATTCCTCCCATCACCTTTTCTGTGTTTTATGGTACCCAGTATGAGTGGGACTTGGATTTTAGGATCCCCCTGCTTTGTTCCTGTCTCAAGGGGGCAGTCACCTCTTTAGTAATGACTGTGACAATGATGAGATGGACTAAGAGTAATGAATATTTTGATGGTAAGTAATCAGGCAATCAGTAGACACCTTGGAGTCTCATTGATATGCTACTGAACAGCAGTAGCATGGTGACTGGTGCGTTGTAGCCCTGAGGACTCACAACACTGACTGTGTGAGTGTATCAGCTATACACTAGACATGTCCACAAGTGAGCATCTGCAGAAGCCAACCTGGACTTGGTGTGTGATCAGTTTTTTATTTGGTCTTCCAGTTTCCTGGACAAGTGCTTTTGAGTAAGCCTGACTGCCTTGCCTATGAAAGTTTACCAATCCATATCCTCCACACACATTGACCTGTTAAGCACATCAGAAAGGGTGTGGATTTCTTTTAGGCGTATATGCTGAACTGCCAAAATAACATTACAGACTTCTGGCGGAAGGACAAAAGCTGCCAACCTCCATGCATGAAGGTAGAGCGTTGACAGTTTTGGGTCGAGAAACCTCCCCTGCTGTTCCAACATGAGATCCTTCTGAAGGGGCAGCCTGTGTGGAGTACTGATGGACATGCTCAACAGCTCGCGATACTAGACTCTCTGAGCCCAGTTTGGAGCCACAAGGATGACTTGGGCCTGGTTGTTTCTGATCTTCTTAAGAACTCTGGGCAGGAGTGGTATTGGCGGAAAGGCATACTGGAGGTCAGAGCTCCACTTGAGATGAAAAGAATCTCCAAGCGAAAACCGCCTTGGAAAATCTAACATGCAGATCTGCTGACACTGCATTTTTTCAGCAGTGCCAAACAGATCTAACCACGTCTCTTCCCACTACTGAAAGAGAGCTTGCACCAACTCCAGTTAGAGACGCCAGTTGTGATCAGCTAGGCATTTTCATATGAGTTTGTGAGTATTCTGAGAGCCCACCAGGTGTTTAACCACCAGGGAAATTACCTGACATTCCAGGCATGCCCACAAATGCAGTGCCTCTTGATAGAAGGTCCATGACCCTCCACCCCACCCTTTTTTGTTGTAGTATCACATGGTGGTGGTGTTGTCCGTGTACATCTGCATTAGCTTTCCATTGATGGAGGGTAGAAATGCTTTCAGTGCCAACTGGATCACTCGAAGCTCCAACAGGTTGAGGTGGAGTCCATATTTTACCGGAGACTAGAGTGCTTACATCTCCACCTCTCCCACATGTCCACCCCAGCCTAGGAGTGACGTGTCTGTCACTACCATAAAATCTGGTTGGGGAAGGGAGAGGGGTCTGCCACTGAAAAGAAACCCCTTCCATGGCCACAAGAGGAGCAGAAGGTGAATAATAGTTGGCGAGGCGCCATGGAAAGGCTCACGGACCTGGCCATAGCCTTGCTGTCCTTGAAGCGCTCCTTCGCTGAGTCCCTCTTGTCCCCGATAGATAGGAGTCATTAAAGAGCATTACCATGAGTGAGACCTGGACATCTCCAGAAAAGCCAGTCGCCCTGAGCTAGGTGTGGTGTTGCATGGCCACAGACAATGAAACTGCTCTGCCTAGAAAGTCGATCATAGCCAGCCCATAGTGTATGGCAAATTTAGCTGCATCTATCCTGTCAACAGCAGCTTGTGAATTTACAGCTCAGGACCCCTCTGAGACCATAGGCAGCACCTGTGAAACCGAATCCCAGATCGAATGGGAGTATCGGCCTAAAAGGTATGCAGTGTTCACCATCTGCAGTGCCAGGCTGGAGAAAGAGAATGTCCAGGATTTACTTTGGAAGTGGAGGCTTGGACCACTGAGCTCTCTGGGGTAGGGTGGGTTGTGAGGAAACTGGGGTTCTTTGGGGCAATGCAAAGAATGCGGGCAATCAACCTATTTACAGAAGCTCCTGTGCAGGGCTTTGATGAGACCCTGAGTAGGATGTCCGTGAGGGCTTTGCTAAATGGGAGGAGAGGATCGGATGGGTTAACTCCCAGCTGAAGCACCTCTGTCAAGATATTCATCTTGACAGCCACAGAAGGCAGCTGAAGATCTAGGACCTCAGCTGCCCTTCTAACCACCATAGCTAATGAGATTCTCTCCTCCGTAGACCTGGTAGGAGGAGAAACCAAGCCAGTATCTGAGGAGGTGTCCAGCCCACTAGTATCATCCAGATCCTCACACTAGGTGTCGTCAGTAACATCTATGGGCTGGTATTCATCAGGATACAGTGGCCCCACTCAATCATCTAGCCCAAAGAAATAGGGCACAGATGGCCTGCCCCCAGCTGGCATTGGATTACCCCCGTCTATCTCAGTGTTGGAGTCAGGGATGAGTATGGGGACTGTGTTGGCAGTGGAGCTGGTGCCAGGTAAGTTCAAGGTGGCTCGACAGGCGCCACTCCTGATCCATCCATGGATCCAAGGGCCCTACTGGTGGCAGGGGCGAATTTGCTCACAGACCAGTAGGGACCTCTAGCAGGGATGGGCTGACCCAAAAGGAGGTGAATGGCCTCATAAAATTCAGGAAGTTGGGCAGGGGTTGCTCCAGCTCGAGGAAACTCTGCAAGGCACAGAAATGGCCCTTGCGCAGGCTCAACCACAGAGCCAGACCTCGAATGCCAATGCTCCCTTGTCTCGTGGGATGACTGATGGACAGGGCGAAGTAAAAGACCTCTTTGACTTCTTACTTTTTAACATTTGTCGGACTTACCCAAATGCACGGACAACATCGACAGTCACGGCGACCGCATGAAGTGGCTCCCTGACTGATCCTGGGACCTTCCTCTCGACCGGGATCAAGATTGTTGAGGTGTTGCAAGTTGAGCAGCAAGAAGTTTGTGAAACCACTCCCTCAAGTGTTTGCGATGCATGGCATGACAATCAGCACAAGTCTTGGTGTCATGGTAACGCTCAAGGCACTGTAGATGTGGGTTTGTCACCAACATTTGTCAGTGACCGGGCCAGAGGGCTTGAAGGCAGCCTTCCTTGTTAGACATCCCTGCCACACAAAAAGACGTCTCAAAAAGTTAGTCGAAAGAAAGTCACAAAAAGAGTCAGACTGGGAGTAGCACTTCCCCGTATCTACGCTGACTGGTGGGGAAAGAAAAGAACTGGTTAGGGGGGCACCACGCATGTCACTTATGGCCCGGAAAATGCCACAACGAGCTGAATGATGCCACCTACTGGAGCGCAGAGGTATTGCTCACTAAAACATTTCTAGATCCAGTCTGACGCCTGGGGATTATTCTAAGGTAAGGAATTTGCAGCTAGAAGCCATTAGATAGTGAAACCTACAGCTATACAGATTTTAACAGTGACCTTTGCCGTCCCTGATCACTTCCAAGTCATTCTGCCCAAAATTAAACAAGTGAAAGTAACAACACGCATGGCGCTGCTGTCAAGGGTAAAATTTTCATCCATATTGTATTTCTCCATGTGGCAAGGGTACAGTTACCAAGTACACTCAGGAAATCACATCAGACTGAAGACACTCTTTGTTGAAGTCATAGCTCAAATTCTCACAGCTGCTTGGAGTGGTAGCCACCACCACTCTGGGATTCTTTGATATGTATGATGCCAGTTAGTTCCAGGACATGCTCTTTAGGGAAACATTTTGCTAACATAACATAACACAGTCTTCCAGGGCCACCTAACAACTGGTCACTACCCTCAAAAACATGCTTACACATATGTACACATACTGAATCTACATACATTTTGACAAGCATTGGCAAAGTCACTAAGTCTCACCTTTAGAACCTACTAGCTTTGCTAATACATTTTCCTGATGCTGAACATCATTGGTAAAAACAATGCTTTTTGCAGGTTCAGTTTATTATAAACAAAAAACAAAGCACAATAATGAGGCAGCTGTTGGTGGTAAAGTTATTCTGTAGGAGTACGCATGCATCATCACACATGTACACATATGCAGAATGATGAGGGTTTCATTTTCTTTGATTTTTTATCGACCAATCTAAGATGGCAGGTGCAACGGAGGCCCGGTTGGGTGGGGAGTGTATTGGAGGAAGCAACGGTGACTGGCAAAGGGCATGGGGAACTGAGCAACAAGGGGCGGGGGAGGAGCAGACGAGGGAGTCAGCAACACGGAAGGTGGAGGAGATGCAGGGGTGAAGTACACATTAGAGAAAGAGAGTGATATAGAGAGAAGGCAGCCACAAGAGAGAGAGAGCAAGCACAGGGGCAGGGATTTTTTTTTTTGGGGGGGGGACAAAATGAGCCAAGAGCTGGAAAATACATGCATGTCTTATGAAGTGCTGAACCAAAAAGAAAAATGTAATTCCCTAAAAGTGAGCAGTTAAAGCACGCAAGTCAGCCAATTAAAAGTGGTTACCTTCCAGGCGAGGGACAAGCTTAAGATGGACAAGGAAAGTCATAAAATAAGATGCAAGGAAATGAGAGTGACATAAAGCTAACTAATGGTAAGCAATAGGAGGGCTCTAAGCCTCAGTAGCTTCTTGGTAAGCCTACAATAGGTATTGCACTGTCTGATATGCTCAACCTAAAAAGAGACTTTTAAAAAGAAGACAGTAGTCTATCCCTTTTGTTCCCCAGCTACTGGATTTCTCATTCATTGATCTCAGTCAGTAAACACTTCAGCTCACTTAATAATCGCTAGTTGCCTCTCTTTCATTGCTGTCTGGGTTATGTACCTCATTATTTGCCTGCAGTCTTTCTCCCTCTTTCCTTTTTCCCAAGCACTCAGGGACTGCATGGATTTGTGCCACAGATAGGATTATGCACAACCCCCAGCAATAAAAGACTCCGGTCAGTCTTTGACGCCACAAAAAAAGAACAATGTTATGCATCAATCAAGAGCAACATTTGAAAGCATCTTGAACAGCCTTTTCACACAAGCCTTTAGGAATAGGCAGACTGAAAAAGAAGGGGAAGGTAGTATTTTCAATAAGGCAGTTACACATATGACTGAAAAGTTTAGGAGTCCATGAATGACTGGATTTTGACAAAAAAGGTACATGCTTCGTAACAATAATGTTTCTGTGAATGCGTTTGTAGTACTGATGAAGACTTCTAATGACGTCCCCAGACGCCAATTTTTGTGACGGAGCTGGGCTTGTTGTTTGGAGAATAATAAAATAATCTGGATAAAATCTTCTGTATGGCACATGGGTATAATAGGGAGAAGACGGTGAAGATAGTAATACTCCTTCATTTAGATCGACGTAAGACACTTATGTTATGCAGTATAATGGATGAATTCCACACATTGTGAGGAGTTATTACGATGACACTGTAATGACTAAGTTCCAATGACTGTGTTTTTAATGGATACATTTTGTGTGTATAGTTTATTAAAACACTGGAGTTTGGGAAGCCCCAGTGGCTCTGGTTTTATATTGGCTGGTATAATCCTTCTGTTCCAATTTAGACCATTCTACCCTCAATGGGTGAATGTTTTAATAGCCATATAGTTCTTCTGGCTCAGGCCATATCGGTTGGTAAAGGCTGTCCCTATCGTTATAGGGCCTCATCTGTGGCTCGGCCATATAACTCCGGTTCAGGGTATTTAACAACCATTATGGCCCTTGGCAGCGGACTATAAGGCTATAATAAAAGAGTTTGATTTTATATCTTTGGATGCTATTTCTAATACCAACATATGTGTTAATCATGCTCATAGCAGTCTATAAATTTCCCTAAAGACAGACAGCCTCATTTCGACTTAGGCAGAAAGGGTACTCCATTGCAAAGGCGAGAGTACCCTCTTTGCCAAAGCGAAGTTCCTCACACTTCATTTAGAGTGGGGCAGAACTTCTGTATGTAGATGACAGAGAGACTACTCTATCTCAGCTGCCTACATACACTTCTGATGGCCCAAAAGAGTAAGGCCCATTAGAGATTTGGCCTCTGTCCACCTGCTCTATTTAGAATGGACAATCGCAGGGGGCGTGGTCTAGCCACTAAAATGATGGCCGCCTGAAACTGAGCTCCACGGCCCAGTGTGTCCTTGGGGAGGTGGTGGAGCCGGTTGGAAGCCGGGGGAACCCCTCAAGACTCCAGGAAGCAGACCCACCTGCCCAGTGGGCCCCCTGAGGTAGTGCGGCAGAGACATTGGAGCCCGTGGCCTGTAGTGCAGGAGGCAGCTGCAGGCTCGATTGACTTAGTTTGTTCCCCGGCTTCGGACGCGACGGCAGGATCACACCAGGAGGGACCCGCACGCAGCACCTACTCCAGCCGCGACACCCAGATTGAGGGTGGGACCGGCACTGAGGGACAGCTGAGAGGCCAGCAGCTACTCTCTTTGGGGCCCGCATTAGAAGCACAGCGAAGTCCTGACGGCGCGCAGCAGTGACCCGTGAGAGGGGCCCCGCACGACCACCAAACCCATACACGATGTGAGCAGCACCCACTGCCCACATCAGGAACGTAGCAGGAGCCGTGGGCCTCAGTGAGTGAAAGGGGACCTGAGTGCAAAGAAGAGCAAATTAAAATTTCAACAGCAAAACCCCCCAAAAAAAATTACGACAGGAGTGCGTAGTGCTGCTGGTGAACACCCCACACCTGTACCAGAGGGGAGTGCCCACAACCTACCGAAGCACCTTCCCCCCACTGCGAGGAAAGCCCGGCGCCATAGGGGCCCCACACCTCCCAGAGTGGAGATTCAATCAATCACCTTCAAGCTTCTCACCCACATGTACAAGGCCATACACAACGCAGAACCAGCCTACCTGAACCACCATATCTCCTTCCACACCCCCGCCAGATCCCTCCGCTCTGCCCAGATGGCCCTGGCCACCGTCCCTTGCATCCGCAAAACCACCGCCGGAGGACGATCTTTCACCTACACGGCAGCAAAGAGCTGGAACAACTCTAGACAAAGCCCGTCGCTCACCATCTTCAGGAAGAACCTCAAGACATGGCTCTTCGTATGAGATCCATCCCCTCCCCCAGCGTCTTGAGACTCTCACAGGTGAGTAGACGTGATTTACAAATATTGATTGGATTGGATTGGATTGATTGATTGACTCCAAGGCGATATCAGAAGCATCCCAAGATACTGCCACCCTCTCATCCGGGTGCTGACGGACCCCGCAACTGTACCAACCAGGGCTCCAAGGCGCTTGTGGAAGTGCTTTGAGGCGTCATCTTCCTTTCATCCTGTGCTGGTTGGATCCAAGACGGTACCAATCAGTGCCACGGGCTCCAAGGAACTATTCTCCAATTACCGAGAGCGGACGGGCTCGGCTGGGAGCTGAGGTGACTCGAAAGTGGGACTCTGTGGGAGGTCACTGCTCCCTCTGGGTAGTAGGAAGAATTCATGGACTACAACGGAGGAAACCAATGTGAGCCCGCTTACGGACAGTATAGAACTTCAAGGGTGCTTAACGGCGACCTGGGGACTCTCTCTACTCCCCCCCACCCCTCATTGATGGCCCACTTACCAAGTGAGAACTGTTGAACGCTGTGTAAGTCCAGAGCGGAGGCCAGTAAACCTAAGGTCTTGCCGCTGTAACTAATAGTCACCCCTGCCACCCGGGGCCTCCGGTTTTGTGCCCTACCGGCTCTTCTGGAGTTCTTCATTCTCCACACCTGGAAGAGATGTCCCCTGGTAAATCATCTGGCAAATCGTCTGGTAAACTACACGCCAACTACTTTTCTCAGAAGCTGTCTCGCAACCGCAACCAATGTCATCTTCTGCCGTCCATCCCGATAACATTACCACAGACGCCCCGGCGGGCACCCAACCAGACACTGCAATGGAGCGCATACTGCAGGAAATGTCCACTGTAGGCCGTCGCCTGGAAGCAATGGACTCCAAGATTACAGGCCTCTCAGCCGACTCCAAATCAATCCAAGTGGACATTGCAAGCTTTCAGGCCAAAGTTACAGATGTGGACCACTGTCTCCACACTGTCAAAAGTCAAGTGGCAAACCTCCCGGATAACGAGCCAGATCTGCAATACCTTTGACACAAAATCACGGATCTAGGAGATCAGAGTCGTAGGGACAATGTCCACTTCTTTTGCCTGCTGGAAAAAAACGGAGGGCACAAACATGAGGGCCTTCCTACGTGACTTCATCCCCACCCGTACGGGCCTTACTTTTTCCCCCCCACTGTGGAATTCCAACGAGCCCATAGAATTGTCCCCCTTCACAAACAAACTGCTGAGGGGCCTGCCTCATAATTGCCTGTTTTCTACACCACAAACAAGTCTGCCAGCTATTGGCAGCTGCAAGGGCACATGGTCCATACCGACAAAATGGCCAAGAGATATGGATTGCGACGGACTTCTCCCGAGAGACAAATAAGAAAAGGGAGGCGTTCCTTGCTCTCAGGCCTCAATTGCGCCATCTGAATTTCAAATTTGGGCTCTTTGAGCCAGCCAGAATGTGGATAATGATGGATGGAAAATCCTGAGACTTCTTCTATCCTGCGGATCTGCATTCTTTCTTGGATAATATCTCTGCCCAACCTATGGATCAAGAATCCAGGGCTTTCACGACGAACGCCCCCTCGCCACGTGACTCTACTTCACACACAGTTGCTGAACCTAGTGACTTCTACATTCAGTCTGCAACGCAAAAAAGGGGCAGATTCATGGCCCGCACGAGATCTCGTGATGGGAGGGATGTGGCCCTCCAGGCTGTGGGTGACATCACCCAGGGGCCGCTCAGAGACAAATCAAGGCCCCCCCGAAGCACTAGCTCCCTGCTGACTGATTCACTGGCATGTCCCCTGGAGATGCCTGATGGACCTCCTACACTGCACCAGCGAGACTACCGGACAACCATTGGTTGAGCGTTAAGTACCAAGCATATTTACATATGCTGTTATTGTTATAATGTATCATTGTTATTTTTGTTCTTCTTATTGCTGCTGTTATTGCTGATGTAGTCATAATACTAGTTAGATTGGAGACACTCCCAAACAATGAGTACCTGCACCAGGCACTGGACATACTTAGGACAATCAGGGTGGAGCCCCTCGCTCCTCCACGTCCGCCAGGCTATATATATATATGTGTGCATATATATATATATATACATACATACATACATGCACACATACATATAAATATATATATATATGTATATATACCTACACACACACACATATATATATATATATATATATACATATATGTATATATCTGTATGTATCTCGTTAATGAACTGAATTGGTGACCATGGGGCGAGTATTCTTCCCCTCCATCACATCCCTCCTGCATTTTCGATAACTTATGTAGAGGCCCCTGCTGTTCTCCTTGTTCAGCTTCGTCAACATGATTCTCTAAGCGCATCCCGATCGTCTGGGGTGTACTTTACGATACCCATCTCTATTCTCTCCCGGACGGATCTTCCATAACCCGCATTATTCTCACCACGGCCAACAGGCACGCCAGTGCATGATTTAGATTCCTCCCTCAGCCTCGCCCCTTCCTCGCCCACATTCCCCCCTCCATCACCAACCTGGCTATGATGTGTCCTAGTTTCTTCCCACCGGCTCTCTGCCCCTCCCCCCCTTCCCTCGGACATGGCGGGCTGTGGGTTTCACAGGATTAGACCCGCAGTTCAACAGCACCAAGCTGCTACGAGATATATCACTAGATTCTGTAACAAACCTGGACCACTTTCTCATCTCTCTCTGAGACTTGCATCTCTCTTCTGCTTGTTTCCTTCTCCCACTACTTTCTTTTGTCTCCTGCTTCCCCTCTATCCCAATATCCATCCCCTACCTTCCCCCTCATCTCATACTCCTCCCTATTTCTTTGCTTGGTCCTATCCTCCGGAGTGCGATCATGGTTCCCCTCCCACCCCCGCCTTATCTCCCTTCCCGATATCACAATTGTATATTCTACCCCAACACAGACAGCTTGTACACCCGCAGCGAACTTTAAAGACCTGAAAACAACAGCCCTGCCCCACCTGAGTGACACCCCAAGGCATGGGAACTACCCACCCGTTGAGGACAGTGTCGTGAACATTCATTGCCTCACGCATTATATCAAAAGAAAGAAGGTCCTATCCTATTTACAATGTAAGCGTACAGATATTGCCCTTTTGCAAGAAATGCACCTGTCTCCCTTAGAGTCTGAGAAATTATGCCAGAATTGGGTGGGCTGAGTGTTATTTAGCAGAAGCCCATCGTCCGCACCGGGGGATTCCGGCACCGCGTGGAAATGCAGAGTTGCGATACTAATCTGCCGCTCCATACAGTGCAAGGTGCTCAAATCATGGTCTGACTCGGACGGATGCTACATCCTCACCAAACTCAAACTTTGAGTCCACACGCTCTGTGTAGGGTCCGTCTATGCTCCCACGGGTTCCAAACGTTCATTTTTCCTGCATTTTAATCGCCACTCACTACCTTTTGGGAGGAGATCGGAACCTGGCTCGCAACGTGGTTCTAGTCCTCATGGGCAGATTAGATAACGGGAACAATGCAGACAGAGCCCTTTGGGGAGATGTACTGACAGACCACGGGGTGTGGACCGCTGGCACCTGTCCCACCCGCTCGATCGAGAGTACACATTCATGTCCCCGGTCCACAGCATGCAGTCCCGGCTGGGCTATTTCCTTGTTTCTCACAAACTGGTTCCTATTGCTAGGGACTCCCAGATCCTGGAGGTGGCGATGCCCCAGTGCTCTTAGCACTAGAACTGGGTCGTATAGCTCCAGGTCGCAAGCCATGGCATCTAAACGCATCTCGATATCGTACACCAGGGGGCAAGGATCAACTTCGTGTTCACGTCACTACTTATGTAACTGATAATAGGGGTTCGGTTTCTTCCCCTCAGGTTTTCTGGGCAGCGGCGAAAGCAACAATCAGAGGATAACTTATGAGGGATGCTGCCCTCGCTAACACCCGGAACTGCTCCCAATGACAGGATCTAGGGGAAATGATAATATCCTGCACTTGGTGCATACACTGCGAACCCCTCCCCAGCCACACGATGTTACCTTGAAAAGGTGAAAATGGAGCTTAATGCCCTGTATACCTCCCAGGCGGAGTACGCACTACAAAGGCTAAAGGGCAGACATTATGAGTGGGGGGGGGGGGAGGAAAGGCGACTGTTGGCAGTCCAATTACATCAACAAGAGGCCGGGTTAGCCATCCCTCCAATAGGAGATACTGATGGTACGCTCCTCACACACCCACAGGACACAGCCGGTACACTTGGGTGCTTCTACCAGAACCTAAATACCCCAGAAACTGCAGAGAACCATGACCGTCTAACTACGTTCTTTGAGGAGGCCCGAATACCCAGTCTCACGGAGGAGGGTAGAGGACTATTACAAGGAGAGATCAGCAAAGAGGAAATTAAGCTGGCCATCTTATAACTTACCTTACCATAAAGCCCCTGGGGAAGATGGGTTTCCGGCGGAGTCCTATAAATGGACAAGATCTGAGACAGTGGACTCCCTGTATGAAGCCTTCCAGGGCATGGAAAGGACAGGCTCTTTGAACCCTCTTTCCAATAGAGCATCCATAGCGGTCCTCCCAAAACCCGGGAAAGTCCCATTACTATGCTGCAGCTACCTCCCCATTTCCCTCCTCAGTGGAGATGTCAAAATACTGGCTGGTGTCTTGGCGGGCTGTCTCAAAAAGTCATCCCATCTCTTATTCATAATACCCAAGGAGGATTCGTACCTGGAGAAATCATCTCCGCACACTAGCACATACACTTTGGGCTACTAGGGATTCCAGGGAGGAGGCTGTGGCTATTTCCCTTGATGCTGAAAAAGCCTTCGATAGAAAACAATGGTGGTACCTTTTTAAAACCTTAAAACATTTCGGCCTAGGGGATAGCTTTATCAGAAAAGTCCAATGGTTGTTTGACTTGCCTACAGCGCAGGTCAATTGCTGGGGTTTCATATCTGATGCATTCCCCATTAACGGGGGGATGCGGCGGGGATGCCCACTATCACCTCTGCTATTCCTTCTAGCTGTTGAACCCTTAGCAGCGCTGGTGTCACCATCCTGGGTGGTCGCTCTGTGATTTATTTACATGCTGACGACATATTTCTTATGCTCACAGATTTCACTCACTCGCTTCCAGCTCTACGAGCTATTCTAATGGAATTTGGAGCACTTTCAGGATATAAAATCAACTGGGACAAAAGTGAGGCCGTTCCGTTGACTCCGGTGACTACAAGCGCAGCTATAACGGCCTTCCCCATTTAATGGAAACAATCGCGCCTTAAATACCTAGGAATTCTCATCAACAGAAGCTTGGAACACATGGTGCAAGATAACCTAGAACTCCTGCTCATCCGCACCCAACAAGATTTCGCGAAATGGTCCCAACTGGGACTCTCCCTTTGGGGGAGGGTACAAGCTGTCCGAATGGTAACTTTACCCCGCTACACATACGTCCTTGGGATGTTGGCACTACAAGTACCATTACCAATGCTAAGGAAAGTAGCCTCCTGCATACATAAATTAGTATGGTTTTATGCAGCCAAGATTATCCAAAGCCACGCTCCCGTGCAACGGAAATGCAGAGGCCTGGGCTTGCACTCCGTGGAACATTATGCGTTGGCGCTCCACCTGTCTCAGCTGACCTTTATGCTCCCGGGCAAACCAGATCCGCCCATTTGGGTACAGGTGGAACATACTCTCCTGAGTAAAACAAGAGGCCTGGATGTACTTTATAGTGTCAACGCCTCGAACAACAGAACCCACCTACACATTGGTGCAGGCCATGATACATTCATGGAGTCGAGCACACCGTCTATTAGGAGTAGACCCTCAGATTCACACTCACGCGCCACTCTGGGGTAATATCGGCTTAATGATAGGCGGAGACATGGTTGACTGGGAAGGCTGGCGAACTAAGGGTATTCTAACTATCGACCAACTCCCTTGAGAACAGGCTACTAAAATTGTTTCCGACTTTTCAGGCCGAATTTAGCCTACCAATTCATTATTCCTGGCAATACCAGCAGCTTTCACATTTTCTTAATAGCCACATGGGTACTCGTCCGTTGACTCAGCACCACTCACCGGTGCTTGATTATCTCAAACCCGGGGCTCTTTTCGTGGAGTGAAGTTGGGCATGCATAAACTACTGAACCAACACCTCTTCTCTTTACCTCTTCTTTTATCCCTCAAGGCGAAGTGGCAAACATTTTTACAGGTAGACTATGATATGGAAGAATGGTCTGCTCTGATAGAGGTTCGGGATTAGGGTATCCGTGAAGCACAAATGAAATTTAGTCTCTTTAAAACCCTACACAACTGGTATTGGACACCCCTGAAGCGCTGTTTAGCTGGGCTCTTGCCTCATGTGCAATGCTGGAGCTGCCCACACCCGTGCTGTGACCTAATGCATATACTATGTGATTGTCCAATCATACAACCATTCTGAGTGGCAGTCGGGGCCATGCTGAGTGAGGTACTGCCATTCCCACACTCTCTCCCAGCACCCTTGCTTCTACTGCATGATACTGGCGGTGGTAGAGATATATCCCGCACGCAACTCTGCCTACTATATACAGCGTTGGCCACGGCTAAACTTTGTCTCCTACGACATTGGAGAACAACAACCCCCACTCCCCCCATGATGAGTGGCTATCATCAATGTTTCAAACTGCTGCCCATGAACGCATTATCTATGTCATACAGGACCAGACAGAGGTGTGTCAGCAAACTTGGGCCTCCTTTCTCCAGCTTGCAGAACACTGAATTTCACGTCCACTCACTACACCCTCCCCATTCTGTCCCTCCCCCCCTCCTCTATAACTCTCCAGCCACTCCCATTTTCTCTTTCTCTCTCTCTCTCTTTCTAGCTCCCTTTCTCCCTTCCTTTTATTTTCTCTCCCTCCAATCCCCCATCTCTGGTTATCTTACTCTTCCCCTATCCCCCCCTTGCACTCTATTCTCTCTCTTTTCCCTCTCTGCATGCTGTCTGATTTTAATTTCTCAGCTCTCCCCACTTCCCCTCCCCGACACTTTCAATATACACCCCCCCTCCCTCTACATTTATCTCTCTCTTCTCCGCACCTCTCCCTCTTCTACCTTCCTCTACCAGGCTCGCCCCCTCTTATAAGGTAATAGTATGCCAGACTCAAGCCCTATGACTATTATAGTAGTGAGCCATGGTGTTGAGCCCCCACTTATAACCCGGCTTATGGCTGGAACTGATGTTATATAGTGCCCTGCTCCTTTTTTTTCAGAAGGCGGTAGTGGAAAGGGACTGGAACCACGGACACATGTACAAAAGTTCTCATTACTCACTAGTATGTATAAGTACACGTATTGCACGAAATCTCGTCCCTATAGATCAGGCGATTATGACTGTCGAACTGCTGGGTGTACAGTATTGCATGTGGAAGTTCATGCTGTTCCTTTACACTGTAACTGCCATGTAAGATGTTACTTTTCTATGTATAATTCTTAATAAAGAATCATGAAACAAAAAAACAAAAAAAGAATGGGCAATCACATAGCCAATTTTCGCTTTCACATACTGCCATATAAAATGTGGTGGTATCAACCTGCTTTGAGGTTTTGTTTTTGAACATAAAATAAAAATGTTGAAAGTTTGACATACGGCTCTGTGATGTCGACAGAGTAGTCTGTCAAACATTTAGTGCATGTACAGGAACTGCCATGAAAGTAGTTCCTGGAAATGCAAGAGATGTGCGCTGAGCTTGCAAACACCTCTAAAACTGGTGGGTGGAATACCCTCATCATGGTAGGTATAACATACTCTGCCATGGTGAAGTTATATAGTCCATTCGCCAAACTCAAAATCAGGCCTAGAGTATTAACTACCACAAACAATTTTAAATTATGATGAAGTGTTGATTTAGAAAACATAGCCCTCATTACGACTCTAGCGGTTGGCGGAGAAGTGGCGGTCTTACCACCAACAGGCTGGCGGTAAAAAAATTGGAATCATGACCATGGCGGTATCCGCCACTTCTCCGAACCGACCGCCAGAGTGGAGACGACCGCTGGGCTGGAGACTTAGGTCTCCAGCCCGGCGGCCGTCACAAGACCGCCAGCGGTATCATGACCCGGCTGACTGCCATGGATTTCCCACTCCTGAGTCCTTCCCCGACGCCCCCCAACCCCCTGCACACCCCCATGCATGCACACAACACACCCCAACCCCCTCCCCTAACGGACGATCAACGTACCTGGTCCGTTGATCCTCCGGGAGGGGACAGGATCCATGGGGGCTGCTCTGCCGCCAGCACCCCGTCAACAGAACACCGCCACGCCGAATCACGTAAAATGATTCGGTGGGCGGTGTTCTGTTGACAGGGCGGTGGAGGTGGAGCAACCTCCACTTCCCCACCGACCGCCTGTATGGCTGCTGGCGGCTCTCTGTCTGGAAAAGGACGGAGGGCTGCCAGCAGTCATAATTCGTCGAGCGGAAAACTGCCACCACTGGTGGTCTTCAGCACGGCGGTCCCTCGGTGGTCTTGTGAAAAGACCGCTGAGGTTGAAATGACCCCCACAGTTTCTGTATTTCTTACGACTTTTTTTTTTTTAAATTACTTTTGTATTGCCTGTATTTGTCTTTCTCTTTCTTATTCCCTTCAGATACCCTCATCGTTCTCTACCTGATGCCCTTCTGAGTGATGTTTTTCTCGTTATCTGCTTGCTGCTGAGCCTGCTTCCTGTGTTTCAGGACAGTTACTCACTGCTTGTGAAGCTGTTATTCTCTAGTCTGCATTTTAAAATGTGAACACACATTTGAAGCACTTTTTTAAGGTGGTTATAATAGCTCAGTGGGTTTTAACAAGGTAGGCAACTCCATTCCTATACTGACATCACTTCATCTACCCCTTCCTCTTTTATTTGCTATTGCTATCAAAGTGTTCTGCCCAGCAACTCAGTCAGGGACAAAAGGTTGTCTTGTTTTATCTTATCTATGTTATACACAGATTTGACTGGTTGGGGTTGCCAGCATTCCCTCTTTCAAGGCCAGCTGAAATTATTCCATAACTGTTGGCCCATTTGCTCTAACCTCCGGCCTCAAATTACTGATGGGGGACTCAACCGCAGTGATCCTTAATTTGAGGACCCCATTCTTTGTAGCGACAGCCTTGCAGTCAAAGGTTCCTGTGTTCACAGTGATGTAGATTTAAACTCAGACATTATGGCCACAATCGACTAGTTGTACTGGTCCTCAATGCAGTTGTGTAACACAAAATGCTGTCCCCCACCCCCAGAATGTGCTGAGCTGCCGCCGGGATTCCCATATATTACAGAAATACTTTATCATTAAGTTGAAAATCAGGCCCCCTGAAATACGGGCAGCCCACCTGCACCACAGATGCTTGCTTTACGCACCTGTCCTGATGGTGAAGTGATTTAAACCCTCATTTGGATCTACCACCACTAAAAACGGGATTTGTCACTATTGTTTCCTTTTGATGAGAGAGCTGATTGGGGGTGACTGCTCAAAAACACTAGTGAGGGACCCAAATTCCATCTGGGGTAAATACAGCACAAAGTGGAGGCAGGCAAAGCACAGTATGCCTAAGTTCCTGCTTGCCTTTGATTAATTGACTGTTCCACTGAAAATGTACTCATCTAATGAACATTTGCTGTTACTTATGAAAGACTAAGATATACAAATTGTGACGCCGCGAGGACCTGTGGCGCCCCACTTGCGGACCGTGGTCAGATCGGCGGTCTGTGTCCTAGATGACAGTTTCTGCTGCGAGCTGCGTTTTGAGTCGCGTTTCGGGCCGCTGCCTATTTTTCGGTCCACAGCGTGACCAGTACATCTTTCTTTGGCGCTGATTCGCGCTGCGCCCTCTTTTTGCCCATATAATCTCTCTTACCTATTCTTTCTGTCTTTTTTCTTTTTCCTTGTTTTCTCTTTCATTATGGTTTTCCTCTTAGCCATCTTTTCTTCTTCGCAGGAGTCTGTGTTTCCTTCCCTGCATGCTTTGCTTCCTCTTTTACACCATAGCTATTTTTCCATTCACTCAAATGTGGCTTTTCCCATTTCAAGATGGTGTCTTCTGAACTTCCTGCGTGTCACTTCCTGTTTGGCAGTATATAAGAACAGTTGGTCTTCTGTTCCCTGTGTTGCAAACACTTCCGTTCTTAGGGTGCACCTCGCTTCTGTATCCAGTGATTTTTTGGACTTCTCCTGTTTTTTCGTGTCTGAAGTTTTTTGCTGTTTCCAGTTCATGTTACGCTTCTGTTTTTTTCTTCCCTCTTTTTCAGGAGTTCCTTGCTTCTGAGGTTTTTCCCAGGATTGTTTTTTTTCCTCTGAGACTCCTTCTGGAGGTCATGGTCTGCCTGGTGTTACTCTATCAGTAGCACAGTGGCTACTGGAAAGGGTCACCCTTACCTTGGTCAGTCCAGAAACAGCAAGAGACCAGGTGGTGCCTCGAGATTGACAGACAACCGTGGTAAGGAGCATTCAGATCGTGACACAAATGCTCTTTGTTAACCTGCCTTGTTGTTGATGGTGATTACCTGTCATTGACTTGCGAATGTGGTTTTGTTGTGCCAGTGAGACTCTTTAGCTTGCAAAGACAAATTAGTTTTGTACCAGGGTTTGTTGTGTATATGCTTGTTTTTACTGCTTTGTTGACCTAGGCATCTACGGACTTCATTTTTAAAGTGAGGAATCAAATGGACATGTATTCAGTTATATATAATTTGATCATAATGAACAGAAAGTTCTTACATATGAAACCTCAAGTACACCTTGCCTTCTCAACGTTGGTATCCTCTGATCGTCTGGCACCAAATCAGAAGCCTTGTGACTTTTGAGTAATATTATAACAGGAACACCTGGAGTGAGGGGACTAATGGATGGTACTGATGCTAGTATTGCGTACCTCTGTGCCTCTTGGGTCTTCCGTCTCTGTTTTTTGCCCCTGTATCTATCTGCAATTCCTGCATGCAATCAGTCGACCCTTATCTATGTGCAATTCGTGATTGCAACCCCACTAAGTGCTGCAGCCAAGTGATCAGGATGGGGGGTGGTCGTGTCTTTCTTGATCCTTCTGGTGTTCTACTATCAATGTCAGCACCTGGACAGGCCTGCCTCATGGGGCAGATACTAAAAGGTGGGATTGTCAGTGTTGCTGAGGAAATTATCTCAAAGCTGCAAGTCTCTCTTACTCAGTAAGAATGTGAATGATGTAGGGAGGCTGGTGGATGATACATTTTCTGTGGTGGATACCACCTCCCAAATGTAAAGGGTTTGTTGACACCTATCCAAATGTAAAACCAATAAGCCTACACAAGGTACAAAGTGAAAAACACAAAATTTTATCTGAGATTTTAGCCACCCAAGGCCAGCCTATGACTTTCAAACTGTAAATGTGCAGCACGGAAATGTGGGAAACATAACCTGATACAAGTCAATATTCAAGCAATAACGTACCTAATTCTTTTAGTCAACTGAAAAAGCACCCAAAATCAACAACTTGGATAGAACATAAGTGATACACAGCAAGCAGCAGAAGCATGTGTAGGGATGCACATTACTTGACTTACTATAAATTGAGCAGTGGGGTCTCAAAGATCCACCACAGTTGCGCAGGTGAGAAATAAAGGCTTTGTCATGAAGGTCACTACAAACACATTGTCACGGTTAGTGCAATGGCGAATGCTGGGTGAACTGGAAGCCTGAGTTTTATTCTACAGAGTTCTAGCCCCAGGATATTCCGATGCAGCAATGTAGGTCACTCATGTAGGGCCTGATGGGAGACCACAGTTCGGGAGGTGGTAACAGAGAGATCTTAAACCTCACTGGGCAGCAGAAGAGAGTGAACAGGTCCATCCTCCTTAGACCTCTATATAAGGCAGAGAGAGGATGTGAGCAGAGGGAAGTTGGAGGCAGGCTGGATGGTTTTCTCATAACCACCATTTTTCCCCTTGGGAGGAGCCTGACCCCTTCCTCCTCGACTTACAGCAATAGTACATCAGACACAGACTTGAGAATCCAACAGACTATCCTGGGAAACATGGAGGTTATCCATGAAAATTCCTACTAGCTACAGACACTTAAGCAGAGAGAGGTCTTCAAGGGACTTCCCTAGGTATGAGTAAATACCAAGTGTGAACTCAAAACCGTTGATCCAAGAACTCTGGGCATTAAGGAAGGCTCTGGACAGATTTCCTTTTACAAAGTATACATGTATTGATAAGAGCTGCCTGCATTTGTGGCTTACTGAGGCACCATAGAGTGTGTATTTGCTGGTGCATTGAACACTGTAGCAAACAAAAATGTTGCCACAGAATCCACAGTGCTGCTAATAGAAATGAAATGTTCAGTGCCTAAATTGAACAGAGCTAATGCTGACACTGCAAACCTCTTGCCCCTCATTTGCTTAATGCTACCAAGTTTGAGAACGAAACTGATCCCAATTTGAATTCACACAGCCTCTTAAATGTTAAGGATTAGGCCACTGAGAAAATGTGTAGCATTTCAACCGTCACTTGCAACACTCTACAAGTAATGACATAGTTATTCTATTAAAATTCCCCCTGAACATAGTGCGTCACCTATAAGAATGAGTCAGCACCTTTGTTTGCTGATGCATGCTCGAAAATTAGCCTTTCCAGTAGCACATTAACAGTACATAGTCCATAACATCACTAGCAGTAAAGTTCAGTTTAGCCTCCCTGCACTGTCTTGTATTCACACCTCTTCTGCTCAAAATCAATGTTTGTGTCATGTCTTTCATGTCTTTCTTTTTTAACCATTGTAATGTGTCTTAAAGTGGATGCGGGCCGTGTCCATTATGTACAACCCCTTCAAATAGGTCTCGAGTGACAGCTTCCATGCAGAACTCTTACTATGAGACATATACTGAACAAACTAGCCAATATTCATCTGACCTCTAATATTCTATGAACACATTCCTCTGAAGCTGGTAAAATAGGATTCACAAATGTTTGCTCAACTTTGCAAAGGGAAGGGCAGAGGAAGGAGAGCTCCTGATAATCTACACTCTTAGAAGAAAACTGACCAATTCAATGAATACAAGATTAGAGTAGAATGTGTAGGATATGGGAATATGTAAGTGAGGCGACAAGGACAAAACAATAATATTGACATCCTACACAGCCACACACCTCACAGCTCTGCAGACGATGGGCCCATGCAGGGGCGCTTGATGGTAGTGGCTGGAGGGGCAGAGGGAAAAGATCATCTTCTTGCCTGAAAAAAATGAAATTCATACAGCATAAACAAATTGTGGGTTTGGAAAGTAATAGATTACTCTAGCAAGATAGTTATACATAATTAGTCAAGCTGAAAATGTAATTGTGTAGACAATTTACTGGCCTAGATTTTTGTGGAAAGCATAAGAATGAAGGTTTGGCAAAATATAAAAAATAGCAACCCTTACCTATGTGCTGGTGCATATAAATGAAAATCTGCAGATTCAAAATAAAAGCTTCTTCTCTAGGATTTCTGACAATACAAGTGATAAGCCCAACCTGACACTGTGGTGTTGACGAGCCACGCACTAAAAAGAAAAATAATTCCATACGAGTCCCATGACATATAAGAAAGGCTGCCTTCAAAACACACGTTCTGATGCAGGGCTCCGGCTACATGAATTCAAATGTTTATTCACGAATGAGCAGGTGGTTGAGTGGAATTTGAAAGTGAATATTTCATTTATTTACATGTAAAAATTACTTTTTTGTAATTGTTTTGTCAACTACCTAACATTTCCATTGAAAGTCCACACAACCAAATGTTGGTCTAGTACTGTAATGGCATACAAGGCAAAAACGGACAGGGGATTAACAAAGCCTGAGATGTCAGAAGGTCTGCTCTAATTAATTCAGACTTTGCGATGCAATGTCAGCTGGTGGTTGAAAACGCAGAAGGGGGTTTTCAGGTCTATACTGCCAATGGCAACTCCCCCACTCTGAATAAGGCATGGGATGACAGGACTGGCGGACAAGGAGTCTGCCAACCTTTTATAAGTGCCCTACTATGGGCCACTCTAAATGAGGCATTTAGTAATTTATGAATATTTGTCTCATTGGAAAATTCTATCAGGAAAAAAACAGTTGATTATCATATGATTAGCTAACTCAGTTGTTTGTTCTCTTTATGCAACAGGCAAGGGCTTCACTGTGACATCAATAATCATTTTCTGTGAGACGTTCAAAACTTCCATGGATGAAAATTGAGGCCATACCAATGAAAGTCAAAAGACTCAACAAGTTAC
Source organism: Pleurodeles waltl (assembly GCF_031143425.1). Classification (NCBI taxonomy): domain Eukaryota; kingdom Metazoa; phylum Chordata; class Amphibia; order Caudata; family Salamandridae; genus Pleurodeles; species Pleurodeles waltl. Next base: position 1,897,688,170 of record NC_090440.1, read on the forward strand.
TTACCAGCACTAATGACTTTTCGGGTGGATAGTCTATCTGACCGCATATCCCTCATCTTTAGAATATCTTGGGAATTCATCCAGTGGCACTCAACGAACCGTTAGCTGGCAGTCCATGACTCAGCAGTGACTTCATACCATCCGAGAAGTGACGGCATGGAGCCAAAAATAAGGGCCATCCAAGTACGCTGAGAGCAGTTTCTTGCTCCTTCTGCTCCCTCCGACCGGAGCATAGAACAAGTTGTTCAAGACTGTGTGCTGATCCCTAACTCAGGTTTTTTTTAGATGGTAAAGAGTCTATTCTACAGAAGGGAGAAGAGGGCGGCCAGTAAGAAACTTACAGTTAGAGTACTCATCAGAAAGAGTATTATCAAAGGTAACTTGTTCTTCTGATGGATATTTAAAGCAGATTCCTTACCTATAAAATAGATACCAGAGCAGTACCTCGCAAAAGTGGAGGGTCTGCTGGGTAGTGGACTCAGACCAAAAAGTCCTGCAGAACTGGGCATGCAAAGTGACCTTTGCGTCAGACCAGTCTGTGTAGGCAGGAGTGTTTCTGGAACATAAGCACTGTCACCCAGATCACAGTCTGTCAGAAATGTAGAACAAACACCTCTTGTGTCAAAGCTGTTGTGGTGGCTTTTGCACTGGTGGAATAAATCCACTTACCCTCGGAGGATGCTTCTTGGCCAGTACATAACAGATTTTAACAGTTAATACTATTAACCTGGTCAAGAGCCTCTTTTGCACAGCCTTCCCTTTCTTTGCCAGAGAAACCCAGAAGATCATCTATGCATTCGCTTTGTGCTGTCAATGTACAAGATGAGAGACCTCAAAAGGTCAGGTTGATGGAGCCTCTCCTTCTTTTTCGAGGGGTGAAGTGCAGCAACAATTACTGGCAGCACAATCCAAGGTACACAAGGAACTGACATAAATCTTTGCATTGGAGTAAAAGTCAGTATGGGAGTCAGTACAGGCACAGTAGCAGGTCCTGAGGGGCTTATGGTGTCAGGGATAGACAATTGAAAACAATAGCGCCTCAATGGGGCTCAAAGGCATGAGAAAGAGAGACAGAATAGCACCAAAAATCTGCAGCATGGCTTTTTAAAGGATGCTATTTGCTGTGGGGTCAACGACGGCCCAGAAAAATCGGGGAGCAGGAGAACCAACGGTAGGGTCGGTTTGACCCAGGAGACATTGGATGAGTGCCACCTTTTTCATGATGCCATCAAGCCCTCTCACTAGATTTCAGGTGACAGGATGGAGTCGAGTCCTACTTGTTCTTTCTATGCTTGTGCCTCGACTTGGACTTACTGGAACCAGTAAAAAGTGGACTTTTCAAAGAGTGCCCGCGTAGCCGGGATTCTGATTGACCCACGTCGTGAAACAACAGTGACATCTTTTTCTGTTCAGGAACACAGAGCTTAGCTTACTAGACCTAAAATGCCTGAGGATCCATGAGGGCACACATGTTGCATGGCTTAAAAATCATGGCTTGAGCCCAAGCACAGTAGGTGTATATTGTGAGGGGATGTGACTGACATCTGCCTCCTGCAGTCTGAGCACAGCATGAATCCTGTCATTTTTGATAGGTACATCGTTCCCTAACACCAACAAAGACCAACAAAGTTGGGAGGAGCGCTCCAGATACTTGTCAAAGAGCTCAGAAAGAAAGGAACTTACGTCAGCACACAGTGGTACCACTTACATGTGTCTCCACTCAGTAACTTCCAAGGTGGTCTCATGTGGCACCACCAACCAGCACACAGGATCATTGCTGGAAGGAAGAATTCTATGGGTCTAGTCAGGCATCTGGGGATGTTCTATTGTTGAGGAATCTGCAGTAAGAAGTTTCCATGAGAACTCAAATATTGGAGTCAATGCTGAAGCAGAGAATGGGGTTCTGTCTAGCAATTCTGCACCAAAAAGGGTGACTGAGCCATACAATCTAAAAGTAATGAACTGATGCAGTCTGACTTTTTCATTCCGCAGAAGTTGCCAGCAGATTCGGTTGCCAGTAGCAGTGCCCCTTTGAGTTTTTCGCAAGGTTGGATAGTTAGTAAATGGCATGGATTAAGTCTTTTCTTTCCATATGTTTTTAAACTTGTTCTCAAGTTCTCAAATCAGTCACTGGAAGAAGCATGCTCAAAATTGACATTTTTGTAGCTGTCCCAAAAGGCTCTGTTACTGCTGCCTAGATAACAGGACCATCTGAAAACATCACTTCTGACATGAAGAAACTTGGTAGCACTGTTTTCAACTGTCAGAATCATCTCTAATAGTACGCAGGGCTAGGGTACAGACAATCCAGTCATGTATCAAGTTCATACCTAAACGTAGGTTAGAAATATGAAAGAGTTTGCAACATTCTTGTGTCACCTTAAAACAGGTGCTAGGGCTCGATAAGAGTCAGGTTCACAAAATATCTGCTTCTGAAAGACTGGCTGGAGAGTGCAAGAATAGGTCACAAGTTAGTCTCACCTCTGAAAGGCCACCCGAGTTTGAACTCTCAAATAACGGCTTCCCAACATGCGACTGTTACTGTCCCAGAATCTTGCTAAAAACCCGTTATGCAGTATGCCTGATGATTTAAAATATTCATTATTTGAAATAACGACTATTTAATACATACAGTGCATTTTACTTCTAGGTTAACAAAATAAGGTAAAATGGAACTTCATTAAGTCACTTGGCCTGTGTGTAGATTTTTCAAGTTTTTAATATGTTATAAGAGAGTGAATAGCTAATGTGAACTTTAAATAATCATATAGCACAGAGCAACCACTCCATTCACTAGCTGATTGCAAGCCTCATTATGCAAAGTATACCAAATACTGTGCAGAATTTCTTACGCGTAAATACAACTGTTAAACGTTTCACATGTAAACCGGGGAGGTGTAGCTTCCACTAGAGTTTTCCAGACTGTCAACCAATACCACTCTCACAACAGGGCTTATAATTTGCTGCTAGTGAGGAAATACTAATCCAAAAAATGGCTTTTCGAGCAGTAACTTCCCCCAAAGTCCCCCCCCCGCGCCTTGAGACCCTACCGGGTGAGTAGTGTGCTTAAGAAATGTATTTGATTGATTGATTGAAGTTACTCAACACTATACTATGTTCATGAAGATGGACTACCTTACAAAGAACCAAAGATGGAATTGCTGAAAGCTGCATTGACCTGTTAGTTGCTCATGTAGTGAGAATACTTGTGTTAGAGTAGTACTGCTAGATTAAGAATAAATCACCTACCAGTGCATTGAATGTGAGCGGTAAATATTTTTGTAAACTACTTTGTAAAAAAAAGTGTACCTCATGTCCAGTCTGCTTAAAGTTATAATATGAATTAAATGTTGGAAACAGAGCAGTTTGCCACATAGGGTATACAACGCCATGAGTTGTTTTGGATTCGCTAAGGGATGACTAAGCATGTTCACAACCTTGTTGCTTGATGTTTATATTTTAATAAGAAGTGTACAAAGGCTGCAGAGAAGCTAGAGAGTATTGATCTTTCCAGGAAAAGGCTAGAAAAAGTGGTTCTTTCTACGAATGGGTTGCTGAGGCAATGAGGCTTTTTTATTTAAAATGCCTGGTAAATTAATTTCCTCTACCCCTGTGGCTGCAAAAAGGCTACTGCTTTTCTTTTTTTTACGCAGGAAGACTTTGAAGAAATTCTCTTTGTTATCCAAAGGTCCCTCCAAAATGTGCTCAAGCTCAGCAAGTATCAGGGAGGGGGCAGTACAGCACCTGGTAGCAGTACTTTTGAAATAGGATCATTGTTGTATCCTCTTAACCCATGCATGACTGCTCAATCCCTCACCTACAACTGTAAGGGAAATAGGGACAAAGCGAGGGAAATAGGGACAAAGCAAGACCTAGAAAATATTCCAACAAAATGCACATGGCATAAAATACATCCATGCAGCAGAGCTTTCCTGCCAAAGGGGTAAACTCTTTAATCTCACAAAGCAATGGATATGTCCCTCACCATTATTGTAAAATCATGAATGGTGCCCCCCTGTATCAGACACAGGGGCAAATGGTCAAGGAAGAACAGTGAAGGATACTGCAGTTTCATTTGGGTGGTTAAGAGATTTTAGATGCACTAAGTTTGTAAAAAAAAAATCAGTCTTGGAAGAATTTGTGTCAATGGAGTGTCATTTGTATCGAGAGAGGTACTTTTACTTTCCCGCCATGAGAAAGATAGAAAATGCTCCACACGTAGCAAAGCGCAACTGGTGCACTTTCAATGATTCTTGCACCACTCATCCATTCTCATTCTTGAAGGTTAGCATATTTGTCACTTGCACTCTTTGCAGATGGTCATTTGCCCACCCTTCTCCTCAACCTTGAGAGCAGAGATGGGGCAACCATTTCTTGTACCCCTCCCCACTTCAAAAGTGTCTAAGGTGACCCCATTTACTCTGACTCCAGTCCTTGGTTTCGCATAGCCACTGAGGGTCCAAGCCTTAAACTTGGTGCCCATACTTGGTTTATTCAGAGTTCATTTCAGGAGCAGCCAATGCACTCTGTTGAATGCCTTTTCAGTTTCAATTGCCAGTTGACATCCATTTTCCTAGCCCATTTAATGTTGTCCAGCCGGTGGTGTCTTCTCCCCACATCCTCTTTCTAGAATGAATCCAGTTTGGCCAGGGTCTATCAGACGGTGCATGGATGGTTCCAGTCTTCTCACTAGTAAGCCTGTGAAAATTTGGGGATCCACATCGAATAGGGAATAAGGCACAGCTAGAGCTAAATGAGTTAGAGAGGCGCATCAGAATTAGCTCTGCAGAATAACAAAATGTTTTGTAGAACAATAATGCAAAACCATCTGGACTCAAGACTTTACTAATGCCCAAGATCATTTTTTCTGTTATGTCTGAGTCTAGTGTGTCTATCTGCTGCTTCAAGAGTGTATGTGTTGCCGTTTTACTTGGATATGTCTCTATCACATCTCAACTGTTTAACGGTCCTTTTAGAACAGTCTAAATGCTAGGTGATTGCTTTGTATGCTCTTACAGCCTCACCATTTTGGTCTGGGATCTCCATAACATATTAGTTGCTCTAATTTTACAAGGCAGCAATATGCCCACTTATTACTCCCTCTGTAGTTTTACTGCCATGTACAGAATCATGCATACTGTGCCTTATCCATATTTAATTATGTAAGTTGTGATCTAGCTGCAGACACCGCTTGCCAGACACACTGGGCTCCCAATCGTCAGCTGTTTCTAAATCCCTTACATGTTTCTCCCATATTGTCTTCTTCTCTGTTCTAACTGGATTGTTCTTAGCGGCTATGGCTAGAATAGCCCCCACCTAAGCATCAGCTTTTATGTGCCCGTAAAGTGTCAAAATTAATGTCTGCTTAGTCGTTTTCCATGACTAAGTGATGGACCATTCTCTGAATTTCAGCCTCATTCTATTCACTTTCAAACAGGTTGTTTTCAACCTTCAGTGGTTACAGGGCCTATTTACCTTGGGGAGTGTGCAGCATAGTGAAGATGGATGCATAATCAGAAAGGGCTGATACCCCAATCTCTACTGCTTCTGTCTTAGTGAATGCCTGTAGGGAGCCTAGAAAACTATCCAGCCTAGCATACGTCCATCGCAAAGCTGAAAAAAGTGTGGTTTCCAGGTCTGCCTCAACACTGCTCTAATTTAGGAAAGAGCTAAATGTTTACCTCTTTAAAGAACACTACATCACAATTCATTAACCATCCTCAAACTTGCTACCTCTCCTATTACTCATTTTTATGCTTGTCTTTGACCCTATTCAGCGCTCCCCTTGAAAAAGCTGACTGGCGGGATAGCTACTCCACCTTTCTTATTGGGACCGGAGGAGAAAAACTGCCTTGGGAACCATTTCGACTTAAGTTGACTCCAGTCCCTCTTAAATAAATGAGTCTCCTGGGGAAAACATATGTCACATCCAGAGTCTGGAAGCATGTTTTATAATGACAGCCTCTGGGTTGGACCATAAAGAGCCTTAACATTCAGGCTCACTAGTCAGAGCCTGACTATTAATGTTTGGGCGTTTTGCCCAAGAGTCTCTTCTCGAGCTGACCGAAAAGGGCTTTTATGTGTTTAAATATGGAATGGGGGTTAACTGTCTTGTTTGTAGAAATACTTCTACTGGAGGTGCCCTAACCTTTAGAACTGGAAAACAAAAACACCCTTCAACACTCCCCACACCCAATGAGTGGTAAGAAAAATGATAAGATAATATTCTCTTCTCATGCCTCCCTACGCTATAGCCTAACACATCCTCTTGAATGGTGAAATATAAACCCTCTACTTGATCCAGCCCTCTCCAAGTAAGTCTTAATTGTAGTGTGACCCAGGTGTCACCCACTCGAATAACCAACATCACTCCCTCCACATGACCAGCTGTTAGCAGTATCATTCGTGGGTATTGCTACTCATTATCCACCTCACCCCTCTCTCTCATCTGCTTCCACTTTCTGATGACAGATTTACTCTCTCACAGGATTTCTTCCAAATTGGGTTTCATGCCTCCCTTCCGTGCTACTATCTGATTACAACTTCCCTGCCCATACCCCTTGGGGAAGCTTCAGTTGGACTCTGATGTTAATGTATGTTCCCCTCCAGGTGTGTCCACAATGTCACAAGTGAGCTGGATCTTGGCATATCTGATGAGAATTGCCATCCCATGGGAAGAGGAGCCTGAATGGATGGCCTCATTTACATTTATCTCCTTTCTCTCTTAGGAAGCTTGTCATGGGTTGGAGAAGGTGATGCTTCTGCAATGTGTTTTATTCCAAGACCAGGAATAGCCAGTTTAGTCTCCTCAAAGGTTATTGTGCCTACCATTAGCCTAGCTGCCAAAATGTTCACCTTTTGCCAGTAGTGATGGATGCAAGTCAATATGTCTATGGAACCTTTGGATCCCTTGATGTACCTTCTGACTATGTGTTCTGTCAAGTTGTATCTCAATCCACTGCAGTTCCGGTAAAATATCTCCAAGTAGTCTACTGGCGTATTCCTCAATGTCACCTTTCTCCATTTCCTGCAGAATGCCCCAAATTCTGATATTCAACCTTCTAGGCAGGATCTCAAAATCTTCAAGTTGACGTTGCAAGTCCACATTCTCTTCCTTTCATTTGATTACTTCCTGTTGGAAGGTCTCAACTTCCATCTCTCTAGAATTTCTGTGGTACTCCAGAAAGCATATGTGGCGCCCAGAACTCCCATATCTTGTTCCATCTCTGTTACATCCCTCACAACCTTATCACTCAATGCGGACATATCATCTCTAAGAATACTGAACAGCTCATCCATAAAGGTGTTTGTGATAGGGATTTCCAGGTCTCCTTGTGCTGACTATTGGCGGTCCTGGCTTTAACCCACCCTGCTTCCTGGTTTCACTGGTGTATCCTACTTCTTTGATGCGGTCTTAAAAAGCATGACCTTTAAGGTAGTGTCTCTCTTGGTTTTTTCCCTGCCATATCCATGGAGGCTCAGGTGGGTTGAAGACTGAATTGGCCTGGAGTCACGTCAACTCAGTCTCTGTTGCTCCAGCCTGAGTTATGCCACAAACTGGGAAACTACTTCACATCCTTGCAACCTTAAAGTGACAAGTGCCAGGTTCACCTGTCTACTTTGCTTCACTCCTGCCCGGAGTTTCTGGATTCACTGAACTGCTTTAGTCTTCTTAAGGTGGGGCACTTTTCACTTGCCACCTCAAAGATGAAGCAAAGGCCACCTTCCAGACCGGCGTTGCTCTCCAGTGATTATAGATCACTTCTTGTATATGCAGAGGGACCGGGGTGGCTCTACACTAGTTAGACATTAATCTTTGTGTCTCACAAGGCCTTTCCTCTCCACTTTCTATTTTCATTCAGTACCCTAGTGCTCAATTGTACCATAAGCATGTTTAGGGCAGAGCGCTTTCTATTTTAAGTGGTTGATGTTGCTCGTTGTGTTCCTGGTGATGATTCCCGATTCTGATCTGCATTGTCAAGGCTCTCCAGAACTGGGGCCTCATTTCAGGAGAGATGCAGGAGCACCATTATGTGGGAGCTCCGTGCCTGCCCTCCACCAATCTCTCCTATCTTGTTTTCTGGTCGCACTCACTTAACCTGGCTATGCTCTTCTCACTACATACATGTTTCCTGATGTGCAACGTACCACTGTGCCATTTAAGGACAGTTACGGGCTCTGGGGACGCCTGGGTGTCGTTTTGAAAGTTGTGCACACTCTTCCTCTTTGCTGTGCGGATGTTCTACATCCCAGGGAAGGATTGAGCCCCATCCGTCTGCTGCTGGAGTCAGCAAGCCACCTTAGACCTATAGATGCTGTGGTCAGTTCCCCACCCTAATAAACAGTTAGGCAGGTAGGCAGCTGAGTGGCAATATTCTGCTCTCCCTCCACCATCATTTTGGCCACACACCCTTCAAACCCCTTTAATGTGGCAATGCCGCCTCATGTCTTTGCATGTACAGTAATAAGAGAGGAATTACTTTTATTTCATTACCCATAGGCAACAGAGTAAGTCAAGATCTCTTGCATGGAGAGTGACTGCCATGGCATCGTAGCATATGGCTGAAATTATAGGGTGTCCATTGCCCGTAGTCCTTAAAGTAAAGTAAACATGTTCAGCACACGTTTGGACTTCCTTTGACATATTGCACAACATGTAATCAAAATGAAAAGGTAGTAAATGGCAGAATATTGCACTTCTGCGTGGTGTCCACAGTGGTAAGTATAAAAAGCAATGCAGTACAATTAGGTGCGCACGGTCAAGTGCCCTACTACCTGAAGGCACAATCTAGTGTATAAGGATATACACAACATATCATAAACAAATATGACCACAGCACTCAACAACGCCCAGATTAAAAATACAGGCTGTGCCTGTTTGAATGTATTTCTGGATTTACGAAAATTAATCCTAATAAACGGCCTTCTGGAACACCAAGAAGAATACCGAATAATTTATTAACAAAGCTGCTACACGCAAGGTTTCACCTGTATTTTTAATCTGGACGTTGTTGAGTGCTGTGGTCATATTTGTTTATGATATTGCACAACACGTTTGTCACATGGCTTTATTTATAATCAGAATAACAATAATGGTAGAGTAGTTGTTGCTCCCTTCTGATTCAGCCGTAATCAGTGGGTGTTAACATCTCTGGAGATGGCTGGAGTCCAGCCCCTTTCTTTAAACATCAAATTTGTTTAAAGATAGACAATACTGTTAGTACAGGGGTTCAGTTGCTTGGTTTTCATACATAAGGGTAAAATAAATTGTGTACACAAGAGCAATAAATTAAAATCTTGTGAAGAAAGTTGCATACAAAACTAATTGGTAATTTACAACTTGTCAGTTCACTGACCTGATTGTCTTGCTTGGTTGTGCAAGGGGGTCTTCTGATTTTATGACATAGCCATTTACATTGCCTGCAATAGCTGCCATTGCTACCGTATGCAGGTTCCCATCGCTTTCGTTCTCTTCTGAAGGTTCTAAGAAATGTCAGAAAAGTCAGTCTTAAACAGATCACACTTTACATCCAATGATATTTTGCATGTGTTTCATTTGTTCTGCCTATTTGCAAACCCAGTGCCCTGTTATCAATATTAAAAATATGGATAATTTGGGAAATATCACATTGACCTATGATCCATCATTTGCAATGTATTCTGCCAATTTCTGGAAAAATACTTCCTCAAAAAGATCAAAACATACACATCAAAAAAAGGATACATTTTCTATCAAGCAATTTCACAGTTACCGAGATCGTCGAAAAACTATCTTTCTATCAAAAAATATCTGATATTTTAATTCCCATTACAGATGAGGTCAATTTCATCATTAGGCATATATTTGCTAGCCTAAAATGATCCTGCTACATATTACTCTGGTATATACAGGAAATGAAATCACGTTCAACAAACGCTCCAAATGTTAGAGTGATACCATAGTTATCTTTGTTTAAATTGTTACAATTCACTGTAAACTGGCTGTGTATTTTTTTTTATTAACGTAGTTCATATTTACATTACAGTGTAGTCAAAGCATTAGTTATAAAACAAACTGTTAGTAAATGTTACATTTTTAATTCAAACCACTGCTCACTAAGACAATGGCATAAAAACAGTTAACTAGATTCCAGGCTGCCTTCTTTTGATATAAATCGATTGCTTTGAGAAGTGCAACAATGGGAACACTAAGAAATGTCCACATTAAGCATAAGGTGAAACGTTTCAAAAAGCAATTGGTAATGTCAGAGTAATATAAGTTACACGCAAAATGTTTTGTCTAATTAGCTTTTTCCGTGCTTTCCTGAAAACTCACCAAACCTCCCCGCATACTTTGAACCTATACTGCTGCATAAATCAAGTGGTACTGGTCTTACATCCTACTTGGTTCGTACATTTTATGCAACCATCTTAAAACAACTTGGAAGTGATTGGACAACAAGAAAAGCTGAATGACCAACATCAAATGCACACATTTAGCAACTCGCCAATGCAGATCTTCAATACAGTGTAGAGCAAACTCCCCCACTTGGTTTGTCAACATGCAACAACAGAGTTCGAAAACTTTGGTCGACTCTCAGCCTGAACAGTCTTTCAACAGGGGCTCGTGGTGAGAGTTGCATCTAAGGAAATAGCCACTTGTCCAGGAGTACATTGGCTGAACTCATGAGTTCATGTCTCATGTCTCGTTCTGCCTTCCTCTGCACAAAACTGTTTTACAACTATGGCCCTCATTATGAACATGGCAGTTCAGCCCGCCATGCTGGCAGTGGTGGCTGAATCCACCAGCCGGCATGGCGGGCTGGACCACCATATAAAACACATGGTGACGGCCACCAGCGGCAGCCATCACTCACCGCCAGGCTCCCGCCATCAGGCAGCCTGGCGGCGGGTTGAAACACCATCAGCCAGGGTAGCTGCGCTGCCCTGCGGATTATGTTTCATTTTTCGCCAGCCTTTTCCTGGTGGGCTGGTGGAGGGGGTGCCCTGGGGCACCCCTAGGGGCCCCTGCACTGCCCATGCGCTTTGCATGGGCAGTGCAGGGGCCCCGGTGCAGAGCCCCGTCGCGCAGGGATCTGTGTGACGGGTGCAACTGCACCTGCCGCACAGAGGCATTGACGGCAGCTCCATGTGGAGCCGCCGGCAATGTCCTGGCGAGCCTTTCTGTGAGCCGGCGGGCGGAAACAAGGTTTCCACCTGCTGGCTCACAGTAAAGTTCGTAATGTGGCCGGCGGGGTTCCGGGGTCGCTGGCGGTCAGTGTTTTGACCGCCAGCATGAACACGGCGGTTGTTTCCGCCATGTTCATAATGACCGCCTGTCATGATAAAAGGACACTAACTAATCAAGCAGCCTCACCCTCCACCAAATCATACCTATGATAAACAATATGCTTACCATATCGGCAGAGTGATTCAGGGATCAAAGATATCAGTTCAGTTTTGGAACAGCCTCCTGCTCTCCATGGTGGGTAGAATCACATTGCAAAAATAGTACTCCATCTCTTTCTGATATCCATATTTAAAGCTAGAAAGCTTAAATATATCTCTTTTACAGGCTGAGAAGAGAAGTAGAGTATCTCTGGGTACACTAAAATTAGGTGAAGAGGAAGGGGGCCGTGTCTGCTACTCCTAGAATTGTATTACAGTGTGGCACATTTTCAATTCACATGAAAATGGTGCAAGAAAGAAGAGGCTATTGAAGGGAACTCTTGAGGAGGAGACACTCTTGGAACTAACCACAATAGAAGGGAGTATACTGAGCAGATAGCCTTACATCCCTTGTGTTCCATAAGGCACAGGAGACTTTTAAGGCTTTTAATGCCTGCTCAGGTCACTATCTGCAGAGAAATCTGTAAGACTTTCAAAGGGCTCCTGAACCCACACACACGTTTGCGTTAATATGATGTTTTGGACAGGGGCAGAGACTGCAATCACTTATGTACAAAGACCTCAAGACAGACAGGAAAAAGTTATACTGAAAGTTCGACATCTGCAGGAAGGCGCATTCAAGAACAGATAAAAGATGGGAAATTAAGACTGCATATGCCCAGGTACAAGGGACCTTGTACAACTCAAAGTTTAAAGTATCCCATTTTAATTACTTCCACTAAGTGTATGTGACCCCAGTGAAATGAAAAAGATCTACTTAAGAGCTTGTCAATCTGTACCAGATCCAGGTACCCAGAAGATAAATACATAATCGTACATGGCACTGAGGCACAGTGAAAAGATTCAGAGAAGAGGCAGTGGCAAAACTACAAAGGGCAACCAACATCTGGATGAAGACTTCGCATAAACAGTGTCTTTTAGGGGTTCTTCCAAAACCAGGAAATAAGGAGTCACAGGAGGCGTATCCATGAATCTCTTAAGAACAGATGGCATGAACAAGAGCCTCATGACTAAGTGGGTAAGTTCAGAAAATGAGAGGATGGATCAGATGGATCACCAACCATAACATTCTACTTGACAATCCCCTCAGCCACATTGCCATGGCAAGGCGGACCTTTGAATGTGAGTGACAAACACCTGCATATTTATATAAAGCACTGCAGTTGGATTTTGACCACAATCTGCATCCAGGTTCCTTTGGCTCTTTTAAGAAATAGTGGCAAGGCTTAAGGACCAAATAGATAGCCTTTACCTCCAGAACAATGCTAAACAATTGGTAAAGTCACATCCATGACTACAGAAAGGCAGTGCAATGCAATATTTATATTGCGTGCTATAAGAGATAACTAATTATAACAATATGGCAGAGAGAATACTGCAAATGCAAGAGGTTGTTAATCTCACAATCGAGCAGCACAGTCCCTCATACATATTCTAAGGTGACAGAATTCAGAGAATTGAGAGGTAATATAGGCAGTCCACCAACATCTTGGCTTTTTTGAAGCCACCAAAAGAGGTCTGATTTACCAATTTTGAAAAAGGGACCCAAGCTGGCTGGAGAACAGGCACCTGATGTGCGACGATGCAGGAGGTAACAGAGTCCTGTGCATCCTCAGGCAGACAAAAGGGACTACAGAGGATTATGAGCACGGATGCCCCACGAATATCCATGCCGTGGTGTGACATCTGCAAAACAAATGAATTAGAACCTGCTGAATGAGCACTGCCATCTCTGTGGGAGATTAATGCCGTTCCAGAAGTGACCAGAATGTCTAGTGTGAATAAAACGTATCAGACTTGTTGTCTTAAAGACCCAGTTCTAAAGTATTCTAAGAGGAGGAGAACCTGACCAGCCATTTGCCAGGAAGTATTATGTGTAGACCTCCTTGCTCATGAGGAAAAACTGCAACCACAGTTATTGAGTTGGTAAAGATGCAGGGAGCACAGCGCAAAAGAGAAGCATGTTTTGGAAATTCCTTTGTGAAGCCCATCTCAGGATATGGATTCAACTTAAATGGCTGGGAACATCTGGCACAGTCACAACCTTTAAAGAATTACAGTGGGTCAACAAATTGAGCAGGTGATGGTCTAGAATGGTTACATACCTCGATTACTCTTATTGACAGGAAAAAGGACAAGTAAATCCATGATCACACTTGTTGAATAGACCATGTTCTAGTTTCCAACGTCCAGAAATGTCTTTACTTCTATCAGCAACTCCCAAGACAGTGAGTTGGGGTGAAATAAGGAGATGCACTGAAAAAAGTACTAAGGACTTGTAACGTTGACAAAAAAGAAGGTCAATGAGTCCTGAATGATGTTCTTCCAAGGCTGAAGGTACAAATATAATCTTCTTTCCATTGTATTAGCACTGGAAGATTTGCAGAGTATATAGCATTTGGCCAAACCACACAGCCACACACAAGTCCGTCAGCCCAAAGGTAAGTGATAAACTGGCAGTAGCAAAACCCACACCATTACGCCAACAGAACTACGCTCACAGCATTATGACCCATGAATCACTGTGGAATCACTGTGGCGGACATTCAATGGCACTAAACCATACCACATACCGCAGCGCTCAAAATACACACAACCTAACAAAACAAGACCACATTGGACAATTTGAATAACACACACCTGACACACATACACACACCAAACCCACACCACTATAAAACACACACCCTCATTACCCGCAACCCTTTACGAATACAAACACTTGCCACAAGAGAGATAGCAAGACCACAGACAAGACCACAGCCACACACCACCATCACCTATACACCATCCACACACCTTACATCACACACTCGAACACATCAACCCACACACCCTCACCCACACCACTCACACTACACCCATGGCAACACAACAACAGCCCAGGTTCTCGGAGGAGGATCTAAGGGTCATGGTGGAGGAAACCATCCGGGTAGAGCCACAGCTATTCGGATCACAGGTGCAGAAGACATCCCTTGCTAGGAAGATGGAGCTATGGCAGATAATCGTGGACAGGGTCAACGCTGTGGGACAGCACCCCAGAACAAGGGATGGCATCCGAAAGAGGTGGAACGACCTACGGGGGAAAGTGCGTTCCACAGCAGCAAGACACCAACTCGCTGTACAGAGGACTGGCGGTGGACCACCACCTCCTCCCCCACAACTAACAACATGGGAGGAGCAAGTCTTGGCTATCATGCAGCCTGGCAGGAGTAGGAGGAGGACTGGACTCTGGTAAGTCAACTCTCTATTACTATTACCCCCCCTACCTGCATGCCATCACAAACCCCCACCCTTACCCTCACTCCCATCACGCCACCACCTCACACACACCCCATCATCACAACCCACCCCTCCCAATACCAAGCCCTGCATGTAACACCAATGCACGGACCCCCATTGCAAACCTGCATGGACACCCATCACTAAAGCATGCACACTAGAGATAATCACCTAGCCCACAACATAACTACTCACACAAGGCAAAGCTGACAGGGCAATAACAACCACAGAGGGCAACACACCCATGCACAAGATGACACACACAGAAACAATAACACTGCATTTACATCCCCACAGGTCCCCCACACAATGTCACCGGAGAGGAGGTGCCAGCAACATCCAATCCCCCGACCCCAGAAGAGGTCCACAGTGATGACAGCAGCTCTGGACGCCTGGATCTGGATGACCAACCTGGCCCATCAGGGATCTCCGGACTGTCGGTAACCAAGGCACAGTCCCATACCACCACAGAGCCTCCTCCCTCAGGAAACACCAGCACAGTACCCACCCAGCGGGCCCATACCTCTGTTCCCAGGACATGTCAATCAGCAGTGTGTCCACCACTACAGGGACCCCAAGGCAACCCCACAAACACAGGACGATCTGCGACCTGGGGTCAGTGGCAGTGGGCACACGGTTCAGGGGACAGAGGCACAGGACAACTGGGAAGCTGGGAGGACTGCTGTGCGACAGGGAGAGGAGAGCCCAGGGAACCAACTCTCCAGGAGGCACTCACCAACATCCTGGGAGCATACCATCATTCCCAGGAGACGATGGGCCAGATACTGGACAAGTCCTCCTTGGGGATCAGGGAGGACTTCAACACCACCCTGGTCACCATTGCAGGGGTGCTGGCAGACATGGCCAACACCATGAGGGAGGCAGTGGCACCCCAGTGGGCCCCTGACACTAGCCAAACCAATGAACAGCCTTCCACCTCCGCTGCCGCTCATGGACAGGAGGCCCCGCCACAGGAACAACAGGCCACCAGCACCCCACCCCCTGCAGAAGGAGAACCACCCCGCACACAGTCCCTGCGATCCAGGCAGAAGCCAGAGACTATTGCCAAGACCCCCGCCAGGAAATAAGACTCTCCTGATTGTCACCCTTGTGTCCCACTCTGTCACCCTGTCCACCTTGAACTGCCATTGCTCCACTTCCTATGCCCCCTTGGACAATGCACCTGTGATACAAATAGACTGGACTCTATCCTGGACATTCCTCCACCATCACCCCAGCCCACTGCACATCCCCCTCTACTTATTAGCACTTAAATAAACACCATTTAAATAAATACATGTATGGAGTATGTCAAATGACTGAACTATGTGTTTGTTTAACAAGCTTTAAACACTGCAATACAACTGTACAGTAATGCATACATAGGAATGACCTGTAGTTGGCTGCAGTCAACACACCAGAAGTGATAATGGGGCACAAAGATCTGAAAATAGAGATGCAAAAGGGTACAGTAAGTGGCCATAGAAGTGGGAAAATCAGCCTGTCAGTGACAATGTCAAACACAAAACTGTCAATGAAAAGTGAAATTACAGTGTCTTACTCGTGTGTCATTGGAAGTATTGTCATATTATTGCACTTCTGTTGTCCTCATCCTCTGCCTCCTCATCTTCAATGTCCACAGGGTCCACTGCTGCTACACGCCCATCTCCAGCCTCATCCTCCTGCAGAAAAGGCACCTGGTGACGTAAGGCAAGGTTGTGCAACAAACAGCATGCCACGATGATCTGGCACACCTTCTTGGGTGAGTAGTACTGGGATCCTCCTGTTAGATGGAGGCAACGAAACCTGGCCTTCAGGAGGCCAAATGTCTATTCTATTATTCTTCTTGTTCGCCCATGTGCCTCATTGTAACGTTCCTCTGCCCTTGTCCTGGGATTACTCACAGAGGTCAGTAGCCATGAGAGGTTGGGGTAACCAGAGTCACCTGCAAATATCGAGGGACAACTGTTAGACACACACTAACCCTTTGGGTCCCACACCATACCCATACACCAACACCTACTGGGTGGGAACCAGGGCTCACCTATTAGCCACACCTGGTGCCTCTGGAGTTGAGCCATCACATATGGGATGCTGCTATTCCTCAGGATAAAGGCATCATGCACAGACCCAGGATACTTTGCATTGACATGGGAGATGTACTGGTCTGCCAGGCACACTATCTGCACATTCATGGAGTGAAAGCTCTTTCGATTTCTGAACACCTGTTCCTTCCTTGGGAGGGGAGGGGGGGGAACGACAAATCCAATATGTGTACCATCTATTGCCCCAATAATGTTTGGGATATGCCCCATTGCATAGAAACCTGCTTTCACTGTGGCCAGATCCTCCACTTGGGGGAAAACTATGTAGCTGTGCATGTGTTTAATCAGGGCAGACAACACTCTGGTCAGCACTATTGAGAACATTGGCTGAGACATTCCTGCTGCCAAGCCCACTGTCACTTGGAAGGACCCAATTGCCAGGAAATGGAGCACTGATAGGACTTGCACAAGAGGGGGGATCCCAGTGGGCTGACGGATAGCAGATATCAGGTCAGGTTCCAATTGGGCACACAGCTCTGTGATTGTGACCCTGTCCAATCTATAGGTGAGGATAATGTGCCTGTCCTCCATTGTTGCCAAGTCCACCAGGGGCCTGTACATGGGGAGATGTCTCCATCTCCTATTCATCCGCAGCGGTTGCAATCTAGGGGGCAAACGGTGAGCAGCTGGTCAGTATTCCATATTTCCAAACACTACACTGCATGTTGTGACTGTAACAGTATATTGTTGGATAGGCCCAAATGGTGCCTATGTGTACTGTGATGCAGTTAGGTGCCATGGCCTGCCCCCCCCTGAAATGGTGTCAGCCTGTCCTCTATGGAAGGACAGGTAGAAATGAGGAAATTCCGCTGACGTTGCGCGCCGTTGCGGGAGGCGATCGAGAACCGCCGTGCAACTCCTCATTGGATACCATTGGGCCCTATATGGGTTACAGTGGACAATGGTGATGTACGCCGGTAGTGACGGTACGCACCGCCGCGGACGTCACTGCCATTTCTATCTGTTCACTCACTTGCTACCTGACCTTCAACAGGAGAGGCCCTACACTGCAAGTGCTGCTGTGACCTGTGTCTGGAACTGACCATGGCTCGTGTCACTGGGGAAAGGGCCCCTGCCTACACCGCTGTGGAGTTGGAGAGACTGGCGGATAGGGGCCTACCCCAGTACCGAATGCTGTATGGGCCTCCAGACCAACAGGTGAGTACACTGTGAGCACGATGCATGGGTCATGGAGTGCTGTGTGTGAGGGCCACGTGTAGGAGGGGTTGGTGGAAGGGCCCTGGGCAGCGTGCTGCATGTATGGTGGGCAATGCCTGTGCATAAGGGGATGTGAGGGCTATGGTGGGCCATGAGTGTAATAGGCAGGACGGTCTAACTGATACCTTTTCCTATGTGTATTTCTCTGCAGGGCAGCGCCCATCAAAAAAGGGCATATGCGTGCCATCGTCAAGGATGTGCGGACCTTGGGGGTCTATGGCAGGCAGAGCACCTACTGTCGCAAATGGTGAGAGGAACTGAGATGCTGGGCACGGAAGATGGCGGAGGCCCAGCTGGAAGGAAGGGGTGCCCATTGAACCCTGACCCTCCTGATGGCCCGCATACTGGCAGTGGCCTATCTGGAGCTGGATGGGCGCTTGGGGGAATCACAGCAGCCACAAGGGGGTGAGTACAGTACCCCAATATAGTACTTGAGCGTGGTGGGGTGGCATCCGGGTGGGGGATGTGGGCCTGTGGGTGCCCCTATGCCACGCAGGGCATTGCAGGGTAGGGCTCATGTTGGGCAGGGTCTGTTGTACACCTCCTCCAACCAAGCTAGTAGGCATGATGCAATTGGCATTAGGTATCCCAGTCCATGGGCTGGTGACTAGAATTGTGACTGTTAGTGCATTGCCTAGTGCGTAGGGCTGTTCCCTGTGTGTGTGTGTGTGTGTCGTGTACGCCAACAGTGGTGTTGTTGCCGCCATTGACAAAGGGTATCCTTTGTCTCCCCCCCCTTTTGTTTTGTCACTGTGTCCTTATGTGCATTAGCATCATCTGGTGGAGGAGTAGAGGCACCGGCGACGGGGAGAGCTGCCTCCCACAGGGCCCATGATGCTGAATCCAATGACAGTGAGGGCACCAGTGGGACGGAGGGCAAGGGGAGCACCACGGCAAAGACTGGAGGGGACAGTTCTGACAGTGATACCTCCTCTGATGGAAGCTTCCTGGTGGTGGCGGACTCCTCTGTTCCCACCCCAACTACAGGTACATCCGCCACCCCGTACCAGCATTGCCCTCCCAGCAGCCCCTCAGCGTGTTTCCCGTGTCCGCTCACCCAGGAGGGTGGGCATCTCCTTCGCCCCAGGCACCTCAGGCCCTGCCCCAGTTAGCCCTGCTGCCCTGAGTGAGGAGGCTATTGACCTCCTGCGATCCATCTCTGTTGGGCAGTCAACCATTGTGAATGCCATCCAGGGTCTGGCAGCCCATTTGCAACAAACAAATGCATTCCTGGAGGGCATTCACTCTGGCATGGCGGCCCAACAGAGATCAATCCAGGCTCTGGCCTCCTCCCTGATGGAAGCCACTGTCACTGTTTCTAGCCTCCCCCCTCCAACCTCATCTTCCCAATCCCATTCCCCTCAAAGCGAACATATCCCAAGCATACAGGCAGACCAGCATGCACCCAGGACAACACACAGGAGTGGTTCAGACAAACACAAGCACCACACATCATCCCACAGGCACTCACACAAACACCATCCAGATGCAGACATACCCCTCCTCCTCCTCTTCCACCTCCCTCCCAGTTGCGTCTACACTCACACCTGCATGCACTACATCCCCATCCACTACCACCATCACGCCTATCACTACACGCCCTTCACTGGCAGTCACCACCCCCACATCCATGCACATGTCCCCTGTGTCCTCTCCCACTGTGTCTGTGCCCTCTCCTCCCAAAGTACACAAATGCAAGCACTCAGACACCCAACAGCCATCCACCTCACAACAGCATCCAGCCCATGCACCTGCACCCAAACACAGCAGAAAGACTCCTCCTACAACCACTTCCTCTTCCTCCACTCCCAAACCTTCACACTCTTCCCGCCCCAATGTCCCTAAGAAGCTTTTCCTCTCCACCTTTGACCTCTTCCCTACCACTCCCCCACCCCGTCCTTCTCGTCGGGCCAGGATGGTCGGACCCAGGTGAGCACCTCAGCCCACACAGTCCACGGTCACAGTAGTGTCGACAGCTACTGCAGGTGGGAGAGGATCCCAGGCAGCAAAACTGACAGGGTGCCTGCACCAGGTGCATCAAGGAAGGGCAAGGAGGCACCACCAGCTGCGACAGGGAAGGGCAAGGAGGCACCACCAGCTGTGACAGGGAAGGGCAAGGAGGCACCACCAGCTGCAGGAGGGAAGGGCAAGGGGCAATCCCCGGCTGCTGACTGGAAGGGCAAGAGGCCTGCACCAGCAGGAAGGAAGGACAGGAGGCCTGGCGCTAGGACTCATTCGGAGCCCACACCACCAATTATGGTGGTTCAGCAGTCCGAGGATGCAGGGGAAGGGCTGGAGCCTTCCCCCACCACTGCCAGCACTGCCACCAGCACCGCCACCAGCACCACTGCCAGCAGCAGCAGCCACAGTCGGCAGCCGTCTGAGGCTGCAGGAGATGGGCTGGAGCCTCCCCCCACCACTGCCAGCACTGCCACCAGCACCACTGCCAGCAGCAGCAGCAGCCCCAGTGGGCAGCCGTCCGAGGCTGCAGGGGATGGGCTGGAGCCTCCCCCCACCACTGCCAGCACTGCCCCCAGCACCGCCACCAGCACTGCCACCACTGAGCAGACATCACTGCCGGCGGACAGTGTGTAGACCTGTCTCCATGGGCTGTTTTGTGTCCTAGCCCCTACAAAGCATGTGGGTCTGACACCCAGGTGAGAGACTGTGACCTTGCACTCCCCAAGATCTGCATCACAGGGCACAATGCCCCCTCCAGAACCAGTGGAAGAAGCCATCCACTCACCCCATCCTTCCCAGGATGAAGCACACTGGGCACAAGGCCACCTCCAGAACCAGTGGAAGAAGCCATCCACTCACCCCATACTTCCCAGGGTGAAGCACAATGGGCACAAGGCCCCCTCCAGAACCAGTGGAGAAGCCACCCACTAGAGAGACTGTGGCCTTGCACTCCCCAGGACCAAGCGGTGGGCAAACCACCCACTTGAGAGACTGTGCCTTGCACTCCCCAGGACCAAGCAGTGGGCAAACCAGCCACTTGAGAGACTGTGGCCTTGCACTCCCCAGGACCAAGCAGTGGGCAAACCACCCACTTGAGAGACTGTGGCCTTGCACTCCCCAGGACATCGCACAGGGCATGTAGCCCCCTCCATTCCCTGTCCCCCGGAGGTGCCTATGGATTTTCAACCTGATGCCCCTACAGTGTTCTCTCTGTGTTGTTGCAGGAGTGAGGTGGGGCTTTGGCCTATGTGATGTGGCCAGGTGGCCCACGGACGTTGAGGACTGGGCAGTGTCCCTAAATTTGTAAATATGTATATACGTTTGTGTTTATCGTATTACATTCACTTTCTTCCAATCATTTTGTCCTTGCATTATTCCTGAGGGGTATGGGGTGGATATGTAATGTGTGTGCTTCTGATTGGGAGTATGGTGTTGGGGGTGGGGATGTGGCGTGTGTGTGTCACTATCTTTTTCCTCCCTCCTCTCTTGTGTGCTAGGCGGCAGTACTCACCGTGGTCGTCTTTGCCGGCGTTGCTGCTCATAATGCAGGAAAAGGTAGACGAGCATCGGAAATATGTGTAGCTCGGGCTCCATGGCGTCATGGTTGTTCGCTGAGTCTCCAGAGGCGAGTCCTCTGACGTCTGTGTTCTGTTTCCGCCGTGCTTTTGATGTAGTTGGTACCGCCTCAGAAAAGGTGGCGAATAGGCCTATCCTAATAGTGTGGGCGGTACATTGTCTTCCGCCTGGCTGTTGGCGGTTACCGCCGTGGTGCCTGTTGATATTGCTGTGGCGGTCGGTGTGTTAAAGTGGCTGTCTGTCCCGCCATTGTCATAATTCTATTTTTGTTACCGCCAGCCTGTTTGCGGTATTACCACCACTTTATCACCGATCGCCAGGGTTGTAATAAAGGCCTAAGTCTGATGCAGAAAAATGACTAAACATACAATATAAGGATGACTGCATAAAAGTGTCATTATATAATATTGAATAAGCAAAAATGAAGGCGCTTTTATTTCAGACGCAACACATCATTTCATCCATGACAGAGGCAGAACTGAATGATGAAGGTTAATTAAACAAGACAAAATTCAAGCAATTCATTAGAGAATGCTCACCATGGGTAGCGGTTATGTTGAGAATTTGACCCTGAGGTAACATCACTTGTGCCATTGTTGACTGAGTAGCAGGAATCACATGGAGAACCTGTCCATTTTCCGACTGGCCAGTAACAATCATCTGTAATAACAACAGCGAAAGAGCAAATGATTAAGCATGAGTTACAGCAGACCAAGGATGCAGCACAATGGACCTAACACTAACATCACTGAACAGGAAGGACAATTATCTGAAGATAAATTCTCCTTCTCTTCCACAGAAACCAGCCTATCTCCTGCATTTTCACTTCTTCCATATGTATCAAGGTGGCGGTGGGGCCAGGACTTCCAAGGCAATCTTAACTCCAAATCTTTACAAGCTTTAAGAAAATATCTACGCAAGTATATATTTTTTAAAGTGCATTGCGAATATCAGGCCCTGTGCCTCCGAGTTCTATTTGATTGAATTGTAAACAAGAGCACACCCAGGACAGAAAAATAAAATGGTAATAAACTTGGTGTATTGCCATTTTATTTTTCAGCGCCCTGTCCTGAACAGAGAGTGTCAGGATGGGGCGGGCAATTGCTGCCACTTCGTTGCCAAGTGGCAGCAGGGAGCTGTGCACTTGTTTAAAGTGCGTATATCCCTTTCGCCAGCCATCTTGAGACAGACAGCCTGACATGTGCACTTTAAACATCTCTAACCCAGCTGTTTTAAGACAGGTGGGTTAGAAAAGGCACAGGCCTCCAGCGCTCTAGGGAGCGCTGGGAGAGCCTGCTCCCACTAATCCTGACACTGGTTACCAGCATGAAAGCAGCACCAGGATTGGCTAGTGCAGTTTCCTGGGTCCCGTCGCGCGTTTAACCCAGGAGAGACGTCCGTCCAAAGGTAAGCGCTGTTTGTTTTCTTTTATTATTATTGTAATCCTGCCCTCCCCCTCATTTTAAGTAAGAGTCATCCGCTGCTGGGGAACAGTGCATTTTTTCAAAACAGTGCTATATGGGGGTGACACATTTTCTCTCTTGATTGGTTTGGAGAGCTCATGTAACGATGGTCATTCCCTTTAAAGTAAACCTGCCAAAATACATCTCTCTTTTGTTTCTCCAGAGTGCCCAGACTTTCAAAATATGCTTGAGAAATGATGCATTTCCCCTGATTTTTCACAGCTTCTTGGAGACTTTAATCAAGCGGTCCCATCTCACAACAAAGCCATGATTAGCATGTGGGTGTCTGCCAATTGTTCATTGAGAAACGCCTGCTATTTCCATTCATTAGCTCAAATTGGAAACTCAGCAATACTGATGTGCAAGGTAGAGTGCTACATAACAGGAAGTACATTTCTGAAAGATGTTCAAGTAACAAACAGATGACCATAAAAATAGTCAAACAGTGGATATTTTTCAGATTTTCTACATAAATGAGAAGGGCATGGCAGAGCCTGTTTGTTGGCTTTATGTCTCTGCTAGCCTGTGCACTGGCCAGTTGGCATAAGTGCACATGCTGAGCTCAGCAGAACACTGCAAAGGAGACCTGGTTCCAGGATGTGATGTGTGTGTTGGTTGTAGGGCAGCCATGAATGACATAAGGATGACCAAATGGCAAAGGCCTAGGTGACTAGTAAATGTATCAGGGTATATTTGGGGTTCCACTCAGACAGTAATAGACAGGCCGTAAAGACAA
Source organism: Pleurodeles waltl (assembly GCF_031143425.1). Taxonomy (NCBI): domain Eukaryota; kingdom Metazoa; phylum Chordata; class Amphibia; order Caudata; family Salamandridae; genus Pleurodeles; species Pleurodeles waltl. Next base: position 1,897,711,899 of record NC_090440.1, read on the forward strand.
ATAATTTGACTCATAAGAAGGGCTATTGAAATTATGCAATTTTTTACAGTGTCTGAAGTAAAAAAAAAAACATACATTTAAATTGCCAAATATTAAAACACTACATCCTATATACCTACATAACAACAGAAGTAAATTACAATAAATACTTCAATTATACATGTATACGAGCTAAGAACAAGAACAAAATAGTCTAGAATAGTGAACTGCTAGCAGATAAAGCTCAAACATTTCTGTGAATGCCTTTACACCAAATAAAGAATTCATGTTTGTCAACTGATTAAAGTTGTAACCAAACAACATTGCTACTCTGGTGAGACCAAGTGTTTCAATGCAAATGTCTCCTGATATTCTAAAACACCTTCCTAATGCTCTTACAGTAATCATCAGTTCACCAAACTATGAGTGATATTGGGACCTTTTTTTCCCAAAGCATTTCGGGCATAGTGCTTTGTTCTGAATTCCCTGGTTTCTCAGTCTATGCGGAGATAGGTGAAGTCCAAGAATGGTAGGTAGGGGAATCAGGATCTAGGTTTTATAATTAAGTGAACCTAATAGTGCCTGTATAATAGCTGAAATAATGAGATCAGTAACAAATGTACTGCAAATAATTGGTATACTGTCTGCCACCATTTCTTACAGCTAGACAAGAATAAGTCTAATAGAGGTGATGCGAGAAAACCATATCAACAAAATCAAGTGAACCAGAGTTTTCTTATTAACAAATGACATCAAATATCAACAGATAAGTAAATACCTTTTAAATGTGTTTCATTTCTAAGGAGTCCCTAAATAAATGTAGATTTGTAAAGTTCCCCAGCAATTCAATTCGTAATTAAGCTCTCTAGTTTGCAGTTGAATAAATGACAACGTTAGGAAGTCCTGAATGTTACAGAACTATCTGGAACTATGAACTCTTTATAGATGTCCTGCCAAGCATCGATCTGCAGAGTCCTTAATTTCACCTCCTTCATTTTAAGAGTGAATATGGGGGGGCGTGGCCGGGCCACGAAGTAAGATGGCCACCTAAATAGTGACCTCCGGGCTGCGGCGATCCCAGGGAGGCGACGGGGGCGCAGAGACCGCCAGAACGATCATCCTGCCTGGCGCCGACCCCTTCTGTTGCCGCTGTGCTCCGGATACGAGCTAGGAGGGCCCGCCGTCGCAAGCCTGTGGACCCACGGCTCGCCTCGGAGGAGGAGGCCTGCCTGGAGGGCGGAGTCGCGTTGCTCCGACGCCGCGGCCGGCTCGGCGGCGGCGAGGATCGTGGCGGAGGGCCTCGGAGACCCTTCCGATACTTTAGGTTCCCGGTCCCCGACGGGGGGACCTGTTGGAGCACCAGGGGACCTGCAACAAGCGACAAGGACAGAGGCACTGCTGGAGGGGTGGAACCGCTCCCTCGGAACCCGAGGCGGAGCGGCCTCACCGCCGAAAAAACAACTGGCCTTACAGGTACGGCTCCCTGCTCCCCAGCGTTAACGGGAGACGTTGTGCCACCCTGCCGGCATCCCTCCACCGGGACATCGCATTTCTCCCCCACTCCTCCCCTTGTAAAAGAAAATAATAATAATAATAACAAAAAATACGGACTACAGGAGGGGTGTCTAGGAATACATGCCGTCAGCCACGACGGACTGCTGGCAAAAAGACATGAAGAAGGGCGTGCCTATTCCCCCCCCCCCCCAATACCACCTGCAACTCACCCTAATTGAAGGAGTGCCCTACATTGTCTCCTTCCAACGCTGGCACAATAGTGGACACAGCTTCATCAATACTCTGGAATACAACAGGCCCCACACCTGTTCCATCACTTTGGTGCCTTTATCGCTATCACTTCCCTCCCTGCATGATGACAACAGTAGATTGCCACACCTTGCAGCAGTCACTGGATCGGTACAAATAAAGGGGGTAAAAGGTAAGAGGAGAAAAGTAAACAGACGGAAACAGATAACAAAAAAGGGGACGGAACAGAAACGGAACCCGGCCGACTCGGAAACCTTTGCCCCCATCGGACCCCGGGAAAAACCTGGGCTCCAGCTTGGTAGTCCCTGCAGACCATTAAGGCGATGCCGGGTAGCAAACCAAACCATAAACCCGCTAGCAAACCGGCACAGCAACTATTATTCTCAGAAGCGCTCCACCATAAACGCCCAACTCCTATAACGACAGGCCCTCACGCATCACCACCCCCAACTGAGCCCATCACGATGTCTGACAACGAACAACCCACAACCATGGAACGGATATTACAGGAGATCACCGCTGTCAGCCGCCGAATAGAGGGAATGGACGCCTCTATAACCTCATTAACACTGGAGACCAAATCTATGCGATCAGACATTGCAGGCTTCCAATCCAGGGTGACAGGACTGGAACAACGCATGGATCACTGGAAACGCAGGCAGCCGCATCCCAGGATAGAGACCAAGACCTCCTCTACCTCAGGAGTAAACTAACGGATATGGAGGACAGAAGTCGAAGAGACAACATCCTCCTACTCGGGATTCTGGAAAACGAAGAAGGCACAGACATACAGGCCTTTCTGGGCTCTACCCTTCCTAAACTGACCTCACTGGATTTCGATCCACCGTTAAAATTCCAACAGGCACACAGAGTACGCCCAAAACACTCTGACAAATCCTCAAGGCCTCAACCAATTATTGCATGCCTACTACGCCATAATCAAACCCGTCAAATACTTCAAGCGGCGTGTAGCCACGGACCTTTCCGGATAGACCAGCATGACATCTGAATAACTGCTGAGTATTCTAAAGATACCAATGAACGTAGAAAGGCCTTTCTAGCCCTAAGACCCCGACTTCGTCAACTGGAGATGAAATATGGCCTTTTTGACCCCGCAAGAGTGTGGGTCACCACAAACTGAGCATCCAAGGATTTTTACAACCCCGAAGAACTGAGACTTTTCCTTAACTCTTTCCAACATCAGCCTATGGATTCTACCAGCACAAACCGCCCGCAAGATACTTCAGGGGATGATGAAGGTAATGGAACCTCCCCCGCAGGAATGGAGAAAGCAAGTACAGCCCTATATGACTCTGACTCCTGTCAAAGGGGCAGGGACATGGAGAGACTAGCTAGATCGCACGATGACAGGGGCCAGGTCTTACACGCTGTGGCAGTCCATACTCAGCTATCGGAAAGAGACAAATCCCGCTCCCCTTTAAAACCAACGACTGTATCCCCCTGAGATGGCGACTCAATACAGTCCATATGTGAGACAATTGCAAGAACACTGATACGCAGCCGCCGACAACCTCATGGACGGATGAGTACATATTCGGATCTTATATCTGTATCTTTTCATAGCTGTTTATATTCGCTGGTGTCATTGTTAATAATAGGTGGTTAATACACCCATGTCCTCCACAAAGTAATATAAGGCCTTATAAAGTGACAATATAATGTAAATTGTTTCTAGTATAAGATAGGGTACACATATTAGCACTCGGACTAGACCTCACCGATCTCCACAGGCTACATAAGAGTCAAGGCCTAGCTTTATAATGGCGTTACCAAACACCTATTAAACAAACTGACATGCCCTCGTCGCACTACAGAATACCCTGTAGCAGCAAACAATACAACACGAACTAAATCTGACCTAACACGTAATCCATATGGCTAACACCTACACCAGAGCTAGTTAATTCCCATCGCTCACCCAGGGGCCAAGATCAAACTAAATTAAATTCAACTATACTCTGCAACACAAAACCCAATGCATATGAGTGCCCTCTATAATGCAATGCTGTAAACCGCGGTATTATAACATAAATGTTAATAGCCCATACTGAGCACACGGACTCGTATCCAGACTAGTTACTGCCGACATCTGCAACCTCCACACGGGACAGGGCGATCACAACTGTATCACATGTTTAGCTAACAGACTGGCAATATCTGAATATACTCTACTTCATAGTATTATGATGTAATAATACAATATAAGGTATATACAATGAAGTAAGAAACATACACCGGTTACGCATAGACCAGGATTCGTCAGTTCTCATTATTCACTCTACGATAAGCCTTCTGGCACACAGCTTAACAGACGATAATATAACAGTATGACAAGGAACTATGATATATTATGTTATCAGAATTAACAGGTTACAGTAATGTTGTGTTATGTGATACGGTGACACTGTAGATGTATGGAAGTATTCAGGTTATTCTATGCCTGTACCTCTCCGAACCTTCGCCCGCACCAGTACTACACTGCCCCATTCCCCCCTGTCCAAACATCCCCTCCCTCCATCTCGCCCGTCCTTCCCCTCCACTCCCATAATACACCCTCTACCCCCTACATTGACCCCTTTCCTCTCCTCCCCTACCAAATCACCCCCACAACGTATGATTCTACACGACAGCACTACCCACGTACGACGGCTGCCCTCTACCCCAAAACTGCAAACATGTGAGCCGCGTAAGACATCACACTAGTTATCTGTCACCGAGCAGACCCTTTCCCATACACAACTACGAACCCCCAACCCCCCCCCCCCCCATCACCGTCATATTAACACAACGCTACCCCTCCAGAAAATCAACAATACTTTGTGGGCCAAGTCCCCCCCCCCACTGTCCAAATGTAACCACCTCTCCATCCAATCCTACCCTCATCCAGGATGATAAAACTTGACCATCGTCATCATCATTATCATGGTCACTAACTCCCCCCCCCACCAAGTTTTTCTCTTTACAATGTACTTGTGACCCCCTCCCCCCCGGGACCCGCACAATTTCTTTTCCGGTCATAAATTGATATCGGCTGCCCTCTGCCCCCCCTTCGCCTCCCCGGCAGAGATCACCCCGACGGCACGGGAGTTCCAAGAGGAATCGGACCCGCCGTTTACAGACCTAACCACAGGGGCTGGACCCCTAGCCTCCCCATCCCTCTCCCTTTTATCTCCCCTCTCAGCATCTTCTTTTGTTATTTTATTTTATCATATTTTATCCCACATATCAATCTTCATATCCCTCCTTCTCTTCTCAAAATTATCTCTCGGCTCCCCCTATCTCTATCTCTATCTCCTTTTCTCCTTTCTTATTTCCCTCCTTTCCTTTTTTTCCCCTACTTTTTCCTACCCCTACCCCCCCTCCTTTTATAGAAAGAACACCCGATCCCCGCCAGCTGTCCCCTCCCTTCTCCAAGCCATCACACTATAACAAGCACAACCCCCACCCCAACAGCTGAAGTAGCCCCCTTCTCCAGTATCACCGTCCCTGGCATCGTCGAGACCCTACACTACCACCTAGAATGTCAGGGAACGCACCCCATGGGACACATCCACTACGAATCCTCTGCTGGAATGTACACAGCATGACGAGCTATATTAAATGGAAAAAGATACTGTCCTATCTTCAATCTAAAAGAGCAGACATTGCCCTGATTCAAGAAACACACCTCCATAACCTGGAATCCAGTAAACTTAAACGGGACTGGGTAGGAAAGGTTGCTTTTAGCTGCTGCCCAACAGACCAAGAGACCGGGAATGTCACGCCTCGCAAATGCAGAGTAGCGATACTAACGTGCAAGACCCACCTGATTACAATCATTAAAACATGGAATGATGCATAGGGAAGATATATATTCGCTAAATTAAAACTAGGAAACACCTTCCTATGCGTGGGCTCTGTTTACGCACCAACCGGCACAAAGCGCCCCTTCTTCCTGCAACTAAATCGCCTCCTGACTGAAATCGGAACCACCCGCTACATAATCGGGGGAGACTGGAACCTCGCCCGAGATGCCATATTGGACAGGACAGGCCCCATTGATGTAGGCAATAACCATGACAGGGCACTACTAACGGACCTAACCACGGATGCAGATAAGGAATATACTTTTCTGTCATCTGTCCATGGTACCCAATCACGCCTGGATTATTCTATGTATCACATACTATAATCCCTCAAATGCTAGACACCAGTATCCTAGATAGCGGTCTCTCAGACCATTCCCCGATATTACTCCTGATCCAAGTAGGTTTAACCTCCCCCAGTCGAAAACCATGGCGCTTCGCTATACATAGATACCGCTCCCCCCAAGGGAAGGAGCAACTTAAGGCCCATATATCCACATATATGGCCGAAAATATGGGTACTGTGACTACCAAAAGGGTTCTATGGGCAGCGGCAAAGGAGACCCTGAGAGGGAACATGATGCGCGACGCAGCATTAGCCAACAGAAACAGAGTAGCCCGCCAAAACACCTTAGAAACCACAATCCAGAATCTCACTAAACAATACACTGCCCAGCCGTTCCTCACGCTGCGCCGCTCCCTAGAACAGGACTGAATGGCACATAATGAACTCTATACATCTCAGGCGGAATACGCGTTGCAAATATTACGCGGTCGCCACTATGAACAAGGCAAGAAGGCAGGACGTCTCCTAGCAGCACAGCTTCGACAGAGAGAGGCTGCCTCTGCTATCCCGGCCATAACGTCCTCCTCAGGAGCGATATTGACCCGCCCACAAGAAATTGTGAACGAATTTGCCACGTACTAACGACATCTCTATGCCCCTGAAATAGCGACCGATCACGTACAGACGGAGGCATTCCTTAATGCTGCCAACCTACCTTGTTTGTCGGAGGCAGGTCGAGCCCTCCTAGAAGGCGATATAAGCAGGGAAGAAATAACACAAGTTATCGCAAACCTCCCCTATCATAAATCTCCGGGAGAGGACGGATTCCCTGCAGAATTTTATAGATGGGCTGGGGAAGAGACAATCACAGCAGTGCATGAGGCACTTATGGAAGCATGTGAGGAAGGCTCCTTGGGTGCTCTGTCCAACAGGGCCACGATTGTCGTCTTACTTAAGCCAGGGAGGGACCCCCTACTCTGTGGCAGTTATCGTCCCATCTCCCTCCTGAACGAAGATGTTAAACTCCTAGCCAGCGTCTTAGCAGCACGTCCAAGTAAAGTGATACCGTCCTTGATTCATAATACCCAGGTGGGGTTTGTACCGGGTCGTACCTCCAGAAATCATATGCATACCCTCTGTCATACCTTACTGGAATCATTACAACTACCAGAGGAAGCCCTAGCTCTATCTCTAGATGCGGAGAAAGCATTTGACTGTATCGAATTGCCCTATCTGTTTACTACCATGAAGCACTTTGGCTTCAGAGAACAATTTATTTCCAAAGTCCGATTGTTGTATGACCATCCCACGGCACAAGTTAATGGGGGGGGCTTTCTATCAGACCCATTCCCCATTGGAAGAGGCACTCGCCAGGGCTGCCCCCTGTCACCGTTCCTATACCTGCTGGAAATGGAACCCCTGGCAGCTACTATACGGAACTCCCAACAGATAAAAGGTATCCCTTTAACAGGGGGCTCATCCATAATCTATCTCTACGCAGATGACATTCTATTAACTTTGTCCGATCTCGAAAGCTCCCTGCCATCACTACTCTCTATCATAGAGGGCTTCGCACCTTTATCCGGATATCGGGTAAACTGGGATAAGAGCGAATCGCTACCACTATCCCACGTAACGACGAGAGCTGCAATCCATGGCCTCCCATTTAAATGGATCCCGACTCGCCTTAAATACTTAGGAACGTTTATCAATCGAGGCTTGGAACACAAATTCAGGGACAACCTAGATCCTCTTATATCCCGAATGAAACAGGACTTCGCCAAGTGGTCACTACTGGGCCTATCCATGTGGGGCAGGACGCTGGCGGTTAGGATGGTCATCCTCCCGCGCTTCACATACATATTAGACATGCTCCCTCTACAGATACCTCTCTCCTCACTCCGCATGATCGACGCATCGATAAGGACCTTCGTCTGGGGCTACATACGCCCAAGGCTGAAACCTGCAACAATATTGGCACGACGACCCTATGGAGGCTTAGGCCTATCCTCAGTAGAACAATACTCATTAGCCTTACAATTATCACAGCTAGCGTACACACTCCCAGATACACCGGACCGCCCACAATGGGTAACCACGGAGAAACTCCTAAGAGGTCAGCATGCGGAGATAGGAGGGATATACACTGACCACCCCCACTTGCCTAACCCCATCCTTATGACCACAAACACAGCATCGCGCAGAGCCCACCGCTTACTTGGCACACACCCTTTCTTGCACACCCAGGCCCCTATAGCAGGGAATAAAAGCATAAAAATAGGAGGAAATCTCCTCAGATGGCCCCAATGGAACGACGCTGGTATCCATAACATATCTCAAATCATAGAAGGTGATAGTTTCCGAACCTTCGCCTCCCTTCAGGAAGAGTTTGGCACACACAATAACCAAGAGTGGCGATACATGCAGCTTAAGCATTACATGCGCAGAGCCCTAGGAACCCCCCCGTGGACGCTCAAAGCCTCACCCATTGTCACCTATCTCCAGAAATGGGGCCAACACAGTTATGGCTGGTCTATATCCAGAGCTAACAAATCATCTTTACTCGCAGCCTCTTCTCGAACGACTGCGCCTAAAATGGCAGGACCGACTTGAGATCACCTATACTGAAGAAGAATGGTCGGACATAATAGAAGCCCTTGACAGGGGAGTCCGCAAAGCCCGCCTGAAATTCTGTCTATTTAAAGCTCTCCAAGAATGGTATTGGACCCCCATAAAACTCTTTAGGGCAGGCTTGATGCCACATGCGAAGTGCTGGTGATGTGCAGACCCCCATTGTGATTTACTCCACATCCTATGTCATTGCCCGACGATACAACCCTTATGAGAAGCAGTGCGCCACACTCTGATAGACTCTATACAGATACCAAACCCGATCCCGCCATCACTCATTCTTTTACACGATACACGCCCGTACCCCTCCCTATCACGAGCCCATAAACGGTTATTTCATACGGCAATTGCCACAGCCAAAATTTGCATACTCCGACACTGAAGGTCCAGTACTGCCCCCACACCAATAGAATGGATGACAGCCATGTTTCAAACTGCCACCCATGAGCGAGTAATTTACAATCTTTTCACAGAAGTCTGTCGCCCATTCCTGACAAGATCATGAGGCAGCTGGTGGACGGTCGGCGGGCGGCAATCGTCATCTCAGAAACCTCCACTCTCCGCCCCCCCTACTCCTCTCCTCCTCCCTTTTATTTCCCCCTCCCTTTCTTTCTTTTCTTTTCCCCCACCCCCTAGGTCATCCGCCCTGGTAAATGTCCTAGACTTCGGGCCGACTAAACATATATTCCTCCTCCTCTCCCTACCCGATCGGTGTATGACCATCTAATCCACATAAGAAGGACCCCACCCCCCAAAAAAACGCTCTAATCTATATACTTCCACGGATATCCCCCTGATTGCTCCTTTCCTGGCGCTGTCCTTCCTCAAGTACTGGAACCTCTACCTCATATTACAACCATCTAGGCACATACACCATACTATTTAATCCCACACGACAACCCACATTAGACAGGGAATAATCGGACTACTTACGCACCAGCCTTGACATTCTGGCCCCAAGGCTCCCTACCCACTCATTTATTTTTGTCTCTCCCAACCTCCCTCTCCCCCTTTTAGTTTATATGATATCCCTCTCCCCATCCCTCCCCATGACCAACCTTTTCCTTCGTTGTATATTCTCTCTCTCTCAATCCCTTCCCTAACTATTTATCCACAACCCTTCAACCTAATATTCAGAATGTTTGTTAGATTGCATATGTCTATATATCTACTGTGTAATTATCTGTTGTAAAGAAATGCTTTGAAGGTATAATTCTATATACTCTGTACCACCCTATATTCTTCAATAAACAATAAAAATAAAAAAAGGAAGTATGATTAGTGTATATTTGCATACTTGCTGCATCTCAAAATAAAAAACTGGAAAGAAAGAAATGGGAGTATAATAATGGCATTCATTGCAGATACTAGCCAGTTGTGACCTATTGGCTTTGCCAACTGCTTTTGCCGGTGCTATACAGGTAAACTGTTGGTAAACTGTGCAGGATCGTCAAATTGCAACCTCAATGAAACCAGGAAGGAACCCCTTCTTTTGTTTCTTTTTTAGTGCCACCAACAGAAACCTCCATTGCACATAATCTATTGCCTTTTTAGCATCCAAGGAAGCAATCACTGACAAAAAGTACTCTTATTCTGCCACAACGTCTGTAAGACTAGAGGTGTTAGGGCTTGGAATAAAGCAATGGTGTTCAGCTGAGACTGATGGTGTAAGAAATGACATTAGCATGGAATGTATATACACAGAGAATCTTGGATGAATTTGAATAGGACCGGGTTTGTTGAAAGAAGAAAATACTCAATATGTGTAATACTGACCGACCAATCAGCCTTATTAATTGAAATGCCATATCCTTGCTGAGATATGGGCACATAGCCCAGTACACATAACATAGAATCGGTTTAGCCCTGATCAACAAGCGTTCACACCATGGACGTCATTTTGGGGTCACCAGGGGTCGGGGATGCGATCTCTGCCACTGCTTTTGGGATCCCCAGAGGTGGCAAAATTAGTGACAAGAACACAGGGAGAGCCCGCTGTTTTAGTCGGTGGGGCTCCACTCTACTTGTTTACTGCCCATTTTACACTAATAGCGAGAGATACTTTATTATTCACTATTAGTGTAATAAAAAATTGAGCTCCAGGAGCTGGAACTAGACTTTTCTGGCAGCTAAGTTAAGTAGACAAATACTTATAAATGTATGTTGTATGCATGTTTGCAGGCGAGAGGTTGAGTGAGAGTGTGTATGTGTGAGTGTGCTTGTGAGCATATGTCTGAGTGAGTCATTGACAGGTAGTGAGTGACAATGGGTGATAATGGGGGTGAGACTGGGGTTGTCATTCCGAGTTTGGCAGTCATCACCGAAGACCGCCGTGCAAGCGGCCACAGAAAGACCGCCAGTGATGGTGGAGTGAAGACCGCCGTATTACTAGTCATCCACACAACACCACCCAAAATATGACACCATCGGGCAAAACAACTGCGTGAAGGAGGCGGCTGCACCACCAACACCGCCACGCTGAGAACATCCTGCCCGCCAAATAACAATTCACAAATCAGCACCGCGGACCCAACACAGCAGCAATCCATTGGCGGTCAGAACCACCGTGCGGAAAAAAGGCACCACCACAACACTGCACCATATTGGACAATATCATTACCCAATACCTGAGACACATACACACACCTGTCCACAGCACTACAAAACACACACCCACACATACCCAGAACCCTTTGCAACTAGAAACTCTGACAGTGTGAGGCAAGAGCACACTGAAAGGAGGCACTGCACCTAGATACCACAGGCACCATCACACCGAACACGCATCACACAACACACCACTGCACACAAACACCACAGAGCACACACACATACAACTACACAAACTCACAATAACAAACAGCACACCCAGAATCCCTGCACAACAAACATCCCCACCTACAACACAGCCACATGGCACCACAAAAAAAACCACGATTCAAGGAAGAGGAGCTCAGGGTAATGGCTGATGAAATTGTCAAGAGTGTAGCCGCGACTGTTTGGAGCACATCCATAGCCCGGAAGAACGACCTAGGGCAGAGGATAGTCATCAGGGTGAATGCAGTGGGGAACCATCCACGCACAAGGGAGGACATTAGGTAGAGGTGGAACGACCTTAGGGGGACGGTACGAGCCATGGCTTCCGGGCACCAAATCGCTGTAATGAGGACAGGTGGTGGGCCCCCACCAGACCCCCCCCAGAAATGTCACCGTGGGAGGAGAAGGTCCTGGCCATACTACATCCAGAAGGGCTGATGGGAATACCTACTGGACTGGACATTGGTAAGTCCACCGTATTCCCTGGCCAACATGTCCCCGTGCACAGCATGTACCCCCCCACCACCCTCTCACCCCCTCACACCACTCTAATGTGCACAAACTCACCATGGCCCCAATACCCACCCCTGCATGCCACAGCACACTACTGACACCATTCCCTCCCAGGCCCACATAGTGCATGGATACTCCACACTGCAGCAAGTACCATATCTACCACAATGCAACACTCCCTACCCTTGCATGCCTGCTACATCCACATCACATCACTGCAATTGCACCTTGAACCATGTCACTCCCCATCACCAATAATTATTAGGAATGCACATCAGTACATGGCAATGACAGTGGAAAGGCAAACATGAACTATCCTCCAAAATAGGCCCATTGTAACATTCCACTGATGGGAACACAAGCAGTGGACTTCTAACTGTCAATGCCATTACTGCCCTGCAAATCTAGTTAATGATGGCATACAACCATGTGTGTCACTGCTACAATATCATCATCTGACACAATATCTCTCATTACACAGGTTTCCCAAGTACTGACACACAGCAGAGGAGCCCAGTGACAGACAGCCCAGGCCTGGAAGCAGGGCCAATTGGGGAGGACTCCCCTGGAAGTATGGATATGGACGATGAACCTGGCCCATCAGACATGAGTGGTCAGTCCACCACCACCAGCATCACCCTGCCCACAACTGAAACCACCTCCCCTGTGGCAGCCAGTGTAAAGCAGAGCCCACCTTCCCATAACTGTGTCCCAAGGTCACATCAAATAACAGTGTGCCCCACAGGACAGGGGCAGGAGTCAACAGTGCAAACCCAAGACAATGACTGTCCTCGTGTCAGTGGGAGGGGGCACGCTGCACCAGGGGCACAGGCACAGGGGGCAATGGCCACTGGGAGGGCAATTGTGGGCCAAGGGACGAGGCTGGTACAGAACACGACTGGCCAGGAGGCCGTCTCCAGAGTCCTGGGAGCCTACCAGCAAACCCAGGACAAGATGGGCCACATACTCACCACCTTGCAGGACACGCAAAGGCTCCAGGTGCAATACCACCAGGAGACCAAGCAACAGTGGCAGGCACTCAATGCCACCATGGTCTCCATATTGGGGGAGTTCAAGGAACTGGACAACATCCTGCGGTCATCCTCAACCCAACAGCAAGCCACATCCATTAGTCAGGCAACACCACTGGCAACAACATCAGCACCTGCTACTGGAACTGAGGCACTGCAGGAGGACCCAAAGGCCACCAGCACCCCTAACCTTGCAGCTGAGGGACCCCCCTGCAAAAGAGGCAGCCTATCCATACATCCTGCAGGACCTCAGGCCAAGAACAATCCCCCCACCGGGAAGTGATCCTTCTTCTGAACTGTCACCCTTGTGTGCCACTGTTACACCCTGTTGGCTGTCCAATACCAAGTACACAGCATACCGGGCAAATGGATCTAGGACCTGTGAGACAAACAGCTGTACCACCCACTCTGACCAGCATCCACACCAATATCCCACTCCTCTGGACTGTGATGTCATACACTTCATAAACACAAATTCACACAAGTCATGGTGCATGTCTCTTCATTGTAAGTAGTAGCAATTCTGTTTCCAAGCAGCAAATAAATACACATGTCAGCACCACAACAATGTTGAAGTGACAAATGCAGTGGGACACCCAAGCAGGTGTGTAAGTAAATCCAAATTGTAATGATTTCCAGTGTCAACAATGGCAACAGACAATACAGAAATCAGATTGCAGACAGAGATGTGACCTGAAGGGGGAAAACGAAATGGAATCAGGCACAAAGTTGTAAGGCATGTAAACAGTACATACATCTACAGCATTTGAACACATATACAGGATGACAGGCCCAGCAGCTATGATTCCACATATGTAAGGGTCTGCATAGGCAGTCACACACATGTGGGACAGGAAAGTTGTAACATAGGTAACATCATTTATTGTTCGCCTCCCTGAGTGGTCAGGAACAGGTACCTGCCACACAGCAGCTGACAATGCAGCATGACATGCTTACACAGCAGGACAACACTGATAATTCCCCCTAACATATCCCAAAACAGACTGAGGACCAATAAGGCTGTACCACAATGGCACCAGCCTTCCACACATGAACTTAGCAGCAGTGCATTACCACTATCCCTCATGGTAAGTCTACTACCCTTCAAGCTCGGAAACAAAGATGGAAGGCTGTAGTCCCCACACACACCTTGATGCATGCAAATACTGGCTAGTGACTGGCTTCAGCAATACACCTTCCATGTGCAGATGACATAAAATTCACACATACCTGTACATCATTGAAAGTAGTGATAAATCAGGTCAGTCCTGTTGTCATGTGCCTCATCCTCATCTTACTCCCCCTCAGCATCAGAGTCACCGGCCCCAAACACTGCTCCAGCATCAATATCCCCCTCCTCCAACAGTGGGATGTGCCTTCTGAGGGTTAGATTATGGAGCATGCAGCATGCAACAATGATCTTGCAGACTTTCCCTGGTCGGGACTGCAGGGCACCACCAGAAACATGAAGCCAACCAAATCTAGCTTTCAAGAGACTGAAAGTTCGCTCAGTCACTTGTCTCGTCTGGCCATGTGCCTCATTGTACCTGTTCTCCCCGCCTGTAGTTGGATGTCTCACAGGTGTCAGGAGCCAGGGTATGTTGTGGTATCTGGAGTCACCTGGGTGGAAAAGAGAGCATGACCATAGGTAACAAGGCTAGGCAGAGTGCTGACTGTGTTATGAGGGGTACAAACATCTGACATGGAGGGTAGTACACATACCTATGTGCCAGGCCCTTTCTCCCTGTAGCTGTGACATAATTGCAGGGACACTGCTGTTCCTCAGGACGTAGGAATCATGTACTGATCCTGGGAATTTAGCTTTCACTTGTTATGTACTCGTCTGCAAGACACACAACTTGTACATTGAGCGAATATGTACTCTTCCTGTTTCTGTAGATCTGTTCATTGGTCCTCGGAGGTACCAAGGCAATGTGAGTCCCATCAATGGTCCCAATTACATGTAGGACATTTGATATGTGGTAGAAGGCTGCTTTTACAGTGGGCAATTCAGGATGTTGTGGGAACCTAATGTACATGCTTGAGTAGGGCATCCAGCACATTCTGCAACACCTTACTGAACTGGGGCTGTGAAACACAAGGACTGTTGGAGGAATGGCATGGGGATTTCTCAAACCCGGCAGGAGGTCTGGCTTCAACTGGGGAACCAATTTCCTGATGCACAAATGGTTCAGTCCATAGGTCATGATTGTGTGGTGCTCTTTCATGGTATCAAGATCTACGAGTGGCCGGTAAACTGGTGCATTCCTCATCACTCCATTGTGGCGATATTTGTGCGGGGACACAAACAACAATCTGGGAACCACTCACAATGTAGGGCACCAAGTATGACATACAACAGTCATGAAGTGTAATCAATGCCAGTTGGTTGTCATGTTGTGGGAAGACACATTACTCACACTCCATTCCTAACCAGACGATGGCACGTGATCCCTGTGGCGATGTCACGACTCACGTGCTGCTTGCGCCTGGAATTTGCAGATCTAGTGGCGTGGATCTTCGATGTTCGGCTTTGGCCCAAAAAGGGGCGACTCTTTCTGGTAGCCACGGTGCTGTAGGTGATGGAGACGCCAAGAACAGACCGTGGCCTTCAGAAAATAGCGCCAGAGGGAAAAAACCCCTTAGAACAAAAGGGGAAAAAACCTCTAAACAGGAGGACTCCTGAAAAACAAGAACAAAAAGCAGGAATCAAAAAGAACAAAATTCAGGAAACACAGAGCGATGAAATCCAGAACCAAAAAGGTGAGGAAATCAGGAGCGAAGACACTATCTGAGCAGAAAGTGTTGCAGCGCAAGGAAATGAAGAAAACACAGCCCTTATATACCAAAAGACAGGAAGTGACCCACAGGAAGTAAAAGGACACCATATTAGACAGGGAGAGGTACATAGAACAAAACAGAATAGAAACCATAGAGAATAGGGAACAATGAATGCTGGGAAGAGAAAGGTAACCTGGGAAGGGAAGAAGACATAAAAAAAGTACAACAAAAAGATCCCAGAAAGAAGAAAAGAAAGAGGACAAGAAAGAAGAAAGAAGAACAGGTAAGGGGGTCAGGAGACCCCAGCAAGGCGGTGGAAAACGACAGAGCGAGGCCCCATGCAATGCCTGGGGCCTCGAAAAGTGCATGAAAGGCTGGGGGCGCGCCGCGTTTTAGAAACGCGCTGTGCGGCCCCAGCCGAACGCCCGGCTTGTGCCGAACATTCGGCTCGCGCCGCACCACGCGGCGCGACAGTAGGTCCCCCTCCCGAAGGTCCAGGTTTGAGAGGAAATAAACGGTGAAAGCGTTGAATCAGGAGAGGAGCGTGAACAGAAGATGCATCTTCCCAAGAGCATTCACTGAGAGGATAACCCTTCCAATGAATCAGATATTGAAGCCGTCTGTGAAATAGACGAGAGTCACAGATTTCCTGTACCTCATATTCAGGAACATCGTTCACCAACACAGGAGGAGGACAAGGAAACTGACGAGAGAAAGGGTCAGGTACGTAAGGTTTGAGCTGGGAAACATGAAAGACGGGATGAATCTTCCAAGTATGAGGTAAGCGAAGACAGACAGTGACAGGATTGATCAGCTGAAGAATACGGAAAGGTCCGTAGTAACGAGGTGTGAACTTGTTCAGAGAAAGACGTGAGGGTAGGAATTTGGATGAGAGCCAGACTTTATCTTGCGGGTGATAGTCTGGAGTGGTTCCACGTTTCTTGTCTGCAGCCTTCTTCATATATCTTTTGGTTTGTAACAGATTGGATCGAATTAGTCTATGGATCTGTAAAAGTCGTTTGGAGAGGTGAGTAATAGCGGGCAAAGGAGAGGTGGATGGAGGAGAAGTAGGAAAGGAGGTAGGATGAAAACCATAAGAGCAGAAAAAAGGAGTGACCTTGGAAGCACTGTGGACAGTATTATTGTAGGAAAATTCAGCAATAGGGAGATAAGTGTTCCAGTTGCTTTGGGTTGAATTGCAAAAACAGCGAAGGTATTGCTCTAGTCCTTGGTTCAGACGCTCGGTCTGTCCATTGGTCTGTGGATGGAACCCCGATGACAGGGCTCTGTTGATATTGAGTGTCTTACAGAAATACCTCCAAAACCTGGAAATGTACTGGGGTCCTCTATCAGATATAATGGTATGTGGAAGTCCATGAAGGCGGAAGATATGATCAATAAATATCTGGCTTAGTTCTTGAGATGTAGGCAGCCTTTTTAGGGCAGTGAAATGAGCCATCTTAGTAAAGGAATCCACAGTGACCATGATAACCCGGTTTCCTGCTGAAGGTGGGAGCGAACACATGAAATCGGTAGAGATGGTGTGCCATGGAGCTGGCGGAACAGGCAAGGGCTGTAGCAATCCTGCAGGTCTGGTACGGGGAATCTTGACTTGAGCACAAATAGGACAAGCCTGAACATATCTTTCAACATCCTGCTTCCAGGTAGGCCACCAGAAAAACCGTGAGAGAAGTTCTTGTGTGGCCTTGATGCCTCTATGACCAGCCACCGGTGAATCATGGCACATTTGTAATGCTTTTTCTTTCACTCTGTCAGTAGGGAGGAATATCAAGTTCTGATAATAATGGAATCCTTGTCTCTTATTCAACAAAGGTCTTAGGTTCTCTACTTCGTGGTCCGATAGTTTGGTGTATTCCAGTTGTACTTCCTCCAGAAAAGATTGAGCCACTCCAATGATCTTACTAGGTTCCAGTAGATACTGAGATGGGGAAGGAGTACAATCTGGATAACGACGAGACAGAGCATCAGCCAGAATGTTTTGAGATCCAGGAATATAGGTGACGTAAAAATCATACTGACTGAAGAAAAAGGCCCAACGAGCCTGGCGACTATTCTGGCACACAAAATTTCGTAAACATTGTAGGTTACGGTGATCTGTTCTAACCTCAAAAGGCTCTTTGGAACCCATCAGAAACTGTCTCCACTCTAGGCAGGCTGTTTTCAAAGCCAATAATTCCCGTTCAAGTACAGAGTAATGTTGTTCTGCTGTAGAGAGGATATGAGACAAATAGAAAACAGGATGTTCAAGACCATCATCCTCTTGTTGTTGGAGTAAGACAGCTCCGATGGCTCTTTCAGAAGCGTCGGTGACAACAATAAATTGTTTGTTGGTATCTGGATGCCGTAAGATGGGAGCTTGTGTGAAAGCTTTCTTTAAACCTTGAAAGGCTGTTTCAGCCGCCTCAGTCCAGATAAACCCTTTCGTTAAATTCTCCTTCTTTAAGGTATGTGTTATGTGGCTAGTTTGTTTTGCAAAGTCCAATATAAACTGCCGATAAAAGTTTGCTAATCCTAAAAAACATTGTGCTTCTTTAATAGAAGAAGGAGAAGGCCAGTCTAGAATCGCTTGTACTTTTTCTTGGTCCATAGCTATGCCGGTGGAACTTAAATGATAACCCAGGTATTTTACCTCCGTCTTGTCGAACTCACATTTTTCTGGTTTGCAAAATAGTTGATGTGCCCGGAGTCTTTGAAGGACTTGTTTCACATGGGACGAATGGAGTTCAGGATCTCTGGAATAAATCTGAATATCATCTAGGTAAATGACCACTGTCTGGTTCAGAAGGTCAGAAAACACCGAATCCATAAATCTCTGGAAGATTGCGGGGGCATTAGTGAGACCAAACGGCATAACTCTGTATTCAAAGTGACCAAATGGGGTCCTGAAAGCTATCTTCCACTCATCTCCTTCTTTTATGCGTAAAAGGTGATAGGCTCCTCGCAGATCAAGTTTAGTAAAACGTTGAGCCCCTCTAACTGCTTCTAGAATGTCCCTGATGAGAGGCAAAGGATAACGGTCTTTAATGGTTATCTTATTCAGACCTCGAAAGTCCAGGCAAGGACGAAGATCCTTTGTCTTCTTGGGTACAAAAAAGAGAGGAGCCCCGGCCGGAGAAGATGAGGGAACTATAAGACCACTCTGGACATTGTCATCCAGATATTCTTTTAGAACTTCTTTTTCAGGTTCCGTGAGGGAATACATCCTCCCAAAAAGAACGATTGTGCCAGGTTCTAAGGGAATAGCACAATCGTAGTCTCGATGTGGAGGTAACACAGGTTTGGATGGTTTTTGGAACACATCTTGAAACTCCAAATAGTGTTCAGGGACTCCTTGGACTGTATTAATGGAAGAACCAGTAATACTTTCAGTGACTATAGATCTTTTCGGTGACCAATACTTGTCGGAAGCAAAACAGTTTTCATGACAAAATTGCGAAGACAAGGAAACTGTCCGGGTTACCCAGTTCACATATGGATTATGTCTGATGAACCACGGAATTCCAAGAATAATGGTATGGTTGGGGGACGTGATAAGATCAAAAGAGATGTGTTCTTGATGGTTTCCGATCTGTAAACTTAACATCAGGGTAGTGGTGTCCACTGGACCAGAGGATAATAAGGATCCATCCACGGTGTGCACCTGTTCGGGAACTTCTTTAGATTGTGTAGGAACTTGGTGAGTAGCAGCCCACGTCTGGTCCATGTATATTCCACTAGCACCACAATCTAGTAATACCATAGTCTCTTCTTGACGACCGTCAGGAAGTTGCAACAAGACAGGAAAAATGAACAAGGAGGTTGTATTGTCATTAAAGGAGCTGATGGAAGGTATAGCTGTAGATCCCGTCCCCTCCCTTCTTACAGAGGACGGGAAGTGGCGTTTCCCGATGGCCTGGGCGGATGTACAGGACAGTTTCGAATTATGTGACCAGCAGAACCACAGTACAGGCACAACCCTTTCTTGCGTCTGTCTTCTCGCTCGCTGGCGGAGAGCGGACCTCGGGTAGTATCTACCTGCATGGGTTCCCCTTCGACGTCTCTAGCAGGAGGGCGAGGTTCCTCAGAACGCTGCAGACCAGCTCGTGAGGTACTTGGCTGGGAGAACCCTCTACTCCTTCTCTTCTCCGATCTCCGTTCCTGAAGACGATATTCGATGGACAGTGCTTGATCCATCAGGCCACGAAGATCTTCCACTCTGGTAGAATGTACTAGTTCATCCTTTATTTCTTCTTTGAGTCCTCTGCGAAATAACGTTACCAGAGTACGTTCCACCCAAGTGGTCTCTGCTGCTAGCTGACGAAAACGGGTTATATATTGCAGAACATCTTGTGAGCCTTGGTGAATGTCGCATAAGGCTTCTTCTGCAGAGGCTTCCAATCCAGGTCGACTGAACATTTGTTTGAAGCGACTCACAAAGGTGGAATAGTCCGACAAAACTGGGTCATTGGATGACACCATCGGGGTTGCCCAGGCCAAGGCTGGACCGGATAAGGCACTGATGAGATAACCCACCTTGGTCCTGTCGTGGGAGAATTGGGTTGGTCGGAAGGCGAAGTACACCGTTAATGCATCCAGGAACTCACGAAGCTTGGTTGGTTCGCCGGAGAAACGAGGGGTAGAAGCGGAGATAGTCGGAACATCACTAGTGCGGAGAGCCAAAGCCTGTCGTAACGCAGCATTTTCATTGCGTAGTTGTTGCAATTCCTGAGCTTGTTGCTGAATCGTGGTCAAAAGAGATTGATCAGAATCTGCAGCAGCCGCCACTGTATTATCCATGGTGTTTGAGGACGTCGGAATGGTTGGGCGCTGCAATCTGTCACGACTCACGTGCTGCTTGCGCCTGGAATTTGCAGATCTAGTGGCGTGGATCTTCGATGTTCGGCTTTGGCCCAAAAAGGGGCGACTCTTTCTGGTAGCCACGGTGCTGTAGGTGATGGAGACGCCAAGAACAGACCGTGGCCTTCAGAAAATAGCGCCAGAGGGAAAAAAAACCTTAGAACAAAAGGGGAAAAAACCTCTAAACAGGAGGACTCCTGAAAAACAAGAACAAAAAGCAGGAATCAAAAAGAACAAAATTCAGGAAACACAGAGCGATGAAATCCAGAACCAAAAAGGTGAGGAAATCAGGAGCGAAGACACTATCTGAGCAGAAAGTGTTGCAGCGCAAGGAAATGAAGAAAACACAGCCCTTATATACCAAAAGACAGGAAGTGACCCACAGGAAGTAAAAGGACACCATATTAGACAGGGAGAGGTACATAGAACAAAACAGAATAGAAACCATAGAGAATAGGGAACAATGAATGCTGGGAAGAGAAAGGTAACCTGGGAAGGGAAGAAGACATAAAAAAAGTACAACAAAAAGACCCCAGAAAGAAGAAAAGAAAGAGGACAAGAAAGAAGAAAGAAGAACAGGTAAGGGGGGTCAGGAGACCCCAGCAAGGCGGTGGAAAACGACAGAGCGAGGCCCCATGCAATGCCTGGGGCCTCGAAAAGTGCATGAAAGGCTGGGGGCGCGCCGCGTTTTAGAAACGCGCTGTGCGGCCCCAGCCGAACGCCCGGCTTGTGCCGAACATTCGGCTCGCGCCGCACCACGCGGCGCGACAGGCGATGGACGTATACAGGACATGTACACGTACACCTTCCATGTGTTCCACTACACTGATCATATATGCTGACAACTGCAGTGACATGTGATGATGTCACCACACACTCACTATATGTGTCATTATCCACAGTGTGTGACCTAATGCATCTATATGTGACTACATGCAGGAAATTACGCAGTGTGCACCCAGGACAGTAATGTCACAGACTAATATGGCATCCGCCTGTCTCCCGGCAGAAGTCGTCATGGCAGAAGGCGGTCTGAACCGCCATGCAACTCCCCATTGGTTTACATTGACGTCTATGGGAAACTAGGACCAATGACGTTCACCGCCGGCAGTGACTGTCATGACTGCTGCGGTCGTAACCGCCATTTTGTATGGGCCAGCTCACTTGACTCCTGGCTTTCGGGCAAAACAGACCTCCACTTCGTGTGCTGCTGTGTCCTGTCACTTGGACCAACGATGGCATGCACTGCAGGGGATAGGGCCCCAGCCTTCACTACGGAGGAACTGGATAAACTGGTGGAAGTGGTCCTACCCCTGTATGGGCGGTTGTACAGTGCTCCAGGGCAACAGATCAGTACAACGTCCTTTGGCCCACATGTCCGGTGGTGTTTGGCGATGTATGTGTGTGCACATTGGCATGTCATGACGGATGAGGTGTTTAGCATGCACAGGATATGTGTGGAATATTGGCAGTGTGCTTGGTCCCTGTTTGTTGTGTGTCGCCAAAGTTACTGCTGCATTGTTGTAATTAACATCATGTCCCCCCTTTAATGAATGTTTCCCATGCAGGTCAGCGCCCACCAGAAAAAAGGGTTATGGAGAGCCATCGCCAAGGAAGTGCGGACCCTGGGGGTCCATAGCCGTCGGATCGCCGACTGCAGGAAGCAGTGGGAGGACCTGAGGCGCTGGCCCCAGAAGACCATGGAGGCCCAGATGGGAATGGCCTCCCAGCGTGGGAGGGGTGCCCGTCGGTCCCTGACCCCCCCTAAAGGCCCGCATATTTGCCATGGCGTACCCAGAGTTGGATGGGTGCTTGAAGGAAGCAAAGCAGCCACAAGGTGGTAAGTGTTGAATGTCAGGTGACTACTGCATAGTTGTGTACTGTGACCATCACTGGATTAGGAACTGACGTAGTCAGATGTGATTTAGAAAATGTACAGTCCTGGTTGTTACACCCATCATGTAGGAGTGTGTGACGTTAGCTACGTTGAGCCATGCAGGAGAAGAAGTGGTGGTACTGTGACACACGTTCACCTGTAGGTATGGGACGCTCATGTATGCCATGATGTCACTGGCTGCATCCTCCAACTCTGCGTGTACTGTTGTAGTACAAGGTGGTCATTTGGGCACTGTATATGTGTAATGACAGGCATGTTACATGAGCAGTGCATTTTTTTTAACTTGCCACATCAATGGACCTCTGTAGCAAATGTACTCTACACATTCCTGTCAGTTAGTTAGTGCTCTTAGTCCCTCTGTGCTCAGATTTGTATCATCCCATAATGGATGACACGTGTATGGGTATGGTCCAGTGTTGGACTGTTGGAAGAGTCATTTATGCAGTTGGTAGCCATGTAGTGGTCTTCATTCAGGCGTTTAGGCTGCAGGGATGAGGTGAGTGTGGGTATCACTTGCAAGACCCAATAGTATATGATTGCTAAATGTTCTCTTGTTTCCCCGGCAGGCACTGTAATCTGTATTGTTTGTATGTAAAGTGGATGTGTGGGTTACCATAATTTCCTCCTTTTCTGTTCCTCCCACCCTCCTTCTCTCTCTCCACCTCGGTCTATGTGTGCATTAGCATCATCTGGCGAAGGAGAAAGGGCACTGGTGAGTGGGGATGCAGCAGCCCACAGGTCCCAGGAGGTGGACACCAGCGAAGCCGAGGGGACCAGTGGGACGGAGGGTGAGGGGAGCACCATGGGGGAGACTGGAGCTACCAACACATCTGATTCAGATTCCTCCTCCGATGGAGGCTCCCTGGTGGTTGCAGAGCCATGTAGGACCACCCCAGCACCATCCTTGTCTGCCACCCCCTTACCAGCACTGCCCTCCCTGTAGCACCCCACCCAGTTGCCCGTGCCCGCTCACCCTGGAGGGTGGTTGTCTTCTTCGCCGCAGGCACCTCTGCCCCTGCCCCAGTCAGCCCTGCTGCCCTCAATGAGAAGGCTATTGATCTCCTGAGGTCCATCTCTGTGGTTCAGACAACAATCATGAATGCCATCCAGGGACTGGCATCCCAGATGCAGCAGACCAATGTGTTCCTGAAAAGCATTGACGGTGACTTGTCTGGCCTACAGAGATCTTTTCAGGCTCTGGCCTCCTCGTTGACGGCAGCCAGTGTCCCTTCATCTTCCGTCCCCCCTCCAGCTACCTGTTCCCAATCCACAACCTCTCCCCCTATACCCGTCCAAAGCACACCTACATACCAGCATACATCCACTACAACAGACAAGGTGCGCAAAGAGAGTCATAGGCATCACAAATGTTCACAAAGGCACGCACACACACAACACACATCTGCAGACATAACAACTGACACTTCCCCCACCACCTCCTCACTTGCAGTCACATCTCCACTCACACCTGCCAGCACTACATCATCCCACACTGGTCCTGCTACCATTCCTGTCATACCCTCAATCACCACAACAGAAGACTCACAGACACACATCCCACACACCACATCTGCACTCCCCACAACTACCGTCTCTGCCACCTGCAGCACATCCACCTCACTTGCTCACACCACCGCTACATTCACTCACACATCACCCATTCCCTCTCCCTGCATCTCTGCCCCCACCTCCCAAAGAATGCACCTGCACACACTCACCCACCGAACATTCAGCCACCACACACATACAGACATTGCACACACCAGCATCCACGTACAGCACACCAACACGTCAGACGAGCACACCTCCACTCCCAACCTTCAATCATGTGACTGCCCTGTGTACCTAAGAAAGTTTTCCTTGCCGCCCTTGACCTCTTCCCTACTCCTCTCCCATCCCACTTTCCCTGTAAACGCTGTTTCCCCCTGCCCCTCTCAGGCCCTTCCACCTCCCATTCCTCAGGTGCACCCTCTGGTGTTTCCCCTGCTCCTCCACCCAGCAAGAAATCCACACATCCCAGTGCCAACGTCACCCCTCCTAAGCCCAAACCGAAACATGCTCCTTCCACATCCAAGCCTCCCCCACCATGCTCACACCCCTGAGGTGCCTGCCTATCCCACTGATGCCCATATGATGTGGAGGCCTATTTGCTGTCAGGAGTCAAGTTGGGCCCATGATTCATGGACATTGAGTCCTGCATTCCTAGACATTGGACTTGCCATTGACACATTTTGTATATAGTTTATTTTAATAATTTGTTGTTGAATACAGCTGCCCACATTGCTGTGGTTGTCAAGTTGAGATGCTTGTCCTGGTTTCCTTCTACATGGTGGTGTGACATCTGTGTGCAAAGGTGTGTGAGGTCTGTGTACGGATTGTGTCTGTGTTGTTGCATGCGCTGGGTAGATGGTTTGGGCCATGGGGATGTTGTGATGTGTGTGGCTGCTTGCATGTGTGATTGTATGAGGTGTTATATGTGTCCGTGTGTATGGTGCTGCATGTGTAGATTTCCTTGATTGTTAGTTGTGCATGTTGGGTCACCTGTATCAGTGTTTGGATGTGTGTTCACAGCTATAGATTGTGTATCATTGCTACATAGAGTTCATGGTGTGTGTGTATGTATGTATGGTGTTGCACAATGTGCCTGTCTATGCCTGCGTTGAGGTGTTTGTGATCTAGTTGTTGTGTGGTTATGGGGCGTGTTGGTGGTGTTGGTGTGCGTTCTGCTATATGTTTGGCACGTATCAGCTTGGCTTTGTGTGTGTATTGGGTACTTGGCATTGACGTATATATGGTGTGTGCCTGTGTGTGGCCTTAGCTGTCTGTGCGAGGAATGTGTTATGTGTGGGATTGTACCACTGCCATTTCCTCCCCTCTGTGCTAGGCGTACTTACAGTTGTTGTCTTCGTCGTTGTCGGTGGCCCTGAAGGTGTATGGCGAGATACAACACTGGGAAGAATAGCAGTTCGTCTGCCGTGGCGGCCGCAGAGGCATCCCTGTGCCTGGAGGTAAGTGTCTCCTTTTGTACTTTTTGTTTCTGCCAGGTTTTTCATGGCGGACAGCCCACACCGGATATCCTGGCGGTGTGGTGACTCTGAATATGGCGGGTGAGACATTGGCTTCCGGCAGCCTGAAGTTGACTTCGGCCGTCGGATGCTGCTCTTTGGCGGTGGCGGTGAGTTGTCTGTGTTGCATTGGGTTCACCATATTACTCGTTATATGGCTGTTCAGGCGTGGCGGTTCACTTACTGCCAAACTCGGAATGACCACCTGAGTCTCAGTAAGTATGAGTGAGTCAGAGAGAGTCAGAATGCGTGACAGCAAGAGGGACTTCAGGTCTGTGAGATTGTAGGAATAAGAATGGGTGTGAGGTAGTCTTAAAGTGAATGCGAGTAACAATGACAGAGTGTAATTGATAGTGAGTGAGAGCATCGGTGAGTGCTAATTATTGTGAGTATGAGAGAGTGAGATTAATAGTGAATGTGAGTGAGTTTGAATGAGTGACAGAAAATGAGTCAAAGTGAGAATAAGTCAGAGTGAGTGAAAATGGAGTGAGAGTATCAGTGAGTGTGAGAAAGTACGAGTGTGACATAAGCATGAGGCATAGACAGATTTAATGGTAGAATTCTAGCACAGGCATACTGCATGACATTTTTTGGCATACATGGAGCCATAGAATATGAGGGATGTCCATGGCAAAATGCTGTCTCTGGACAGATAGGGAAGGGATGTGGAATTCCTATCACACAACGCCCGGGACATATTGTTTGAGGTCAAGGGCAACACGTTTTCATGTTTATTTTGTCCTTGGGACAAGTAGGCCCAACTCCCTGCAGCACAAACCCTTTGACTGTCAGTTTACAGAGAAGGGAACTGTCTGCAGTTGAGGTAATGAGTGTCCATGGTTTAATGCTATTCGAGCTTGTATTTATGGTTCAAAAAATGAAAAGTCTTCATTTTTAGGGTGAGAGCTGTAAATACACATTTTAAGGTCACACTGCACTACTGACAATGGCTCCAGTTTAATTTAAAAAAAGTGTACACATGTTTTAAAAAGTTTAACAATATGAGGATAAGTATAATGCCCCCAGAATGCTGTCTGATTAGATACAAATGTTTGCAGAAGCTTGCAAGCAAGAGTAATGATTCTTTGCTTTCAAAATAAAATGTTCATAAGAAAATGCAAGTAGGAGAAAACGTTTCGCCACTATGAAACTTCAGGTGCTGTTTCTTTGAAGCGTCATTTAGTAAAATGTATGAGTGCATGCTAGTATTTCTAAAAAAATATTCCTAATGGAAAATCAGTGTAGTCATTTTCAACAAGTGGCAAAGCAAACCGATCCAACATTTTTGGTTTCGTCAGTGCGTGTCTTGTTTTGACATGGTTTTTGTAACACTTTATTGTTGTGGGAGCTGCCAGGCCCTCACCATTTTAACAAACTCTAGCAAAAAGAAAAAAAAGTTGTTGGTCTCAAAAAGTACACATTGCCAGCAGTGGCGTAACAAAGGCCGTGCAGCCACCCTCCAGGGGGCCCCCTCAGCATAGCACCTGCCCTGAGTGAGTCTGAAGGTGCATCCATGTTCTTTGCAGGAGAGCCCCCTCCAGTTTTGTTAAGCCACTGATTGCCACAGTAGTTCCTCGTTCTGAACAAAACTACTTTGTGTGCCAATATGCTCCTTGTGGAAGAGCAGAATGTGATCACTCACAGTAAAGCCAGCCGACAGATATAGAGAGAAATAGACGTTTAATAAAAAACAAAATGTCTTTGTTAACGCCATACCTAATTAGGGACCCAATTCTTAAAGTAAGTCACAAAAGTGCACTCATGTATTTGTCTTTGAATTAGTGGCTTTCATGAATTCACAAGCACTTACAGAAGTAGACCAGGAAACGGTTCTTCTTCTAGCAAATATGTACGTGTGGATTTGCTCATGTGAAAATATATTGAGCGTTCACTTTCTTCGCAACCACTTTTTTCCCAACACTGGAAGAACTTCTACTTCTACCATTGTCAGGAGTAAATTCACAACCTTTCTCAATTCAATTCTCAATTCAATTCCGCTTTATTTCGGTAAAATTATACCATAAAAGCACAGTACAAAAACGTTTAAAAAATAGAAATAGAATATAAAAACAATATCCTTTTAGCGAAGCATTAAAATACAATATAAATTAAATATATTATACAATTAAGACCCAAATCCGTGCTTAAACTACTGAACAACAGTGCATCACCTGATTAAGTGCTACTATTCATGGATTATGTGTAAGAGCTTAAGCTGTTATGATGCAATTCCCCATACAAATAATACACAACACTATAAATATCAGTTTAAAATTTTAAGTCTAAAATGCCAGATGGCTTCAAGAAACTTTGCTAGAGAACATGCCACTGTCACATTTGGGTCTGATTTGCAAATCCTGAGAGCTAGTAAACGATTCCTAAGAGCCCTCTGGTTAAAATACGCTGGACATTGAAAAAGAACACGAGCAACACATTCTACAGTTCCACAGCCCATTGGACATAATTTAGAATAGTTATCAGACTTGGACCATCTATGAGTTAAGGTGCATAAAGGAAGAGACCCTAATCTGAATCTAATATAAAGTGCACGTGCAAGTGGGGATAAAATAGCATCCATATAATGCTCAAACGCATAGTGGTATTTAATTAGTAAAAAAACGATTAATCATACCCGATGTGGGCACTCCTGCTAATTTGGCTGCTTGTACATTTAGCCAATAGGCATCCTTCACAACCTGAGTGGCATTTTTTGGGAGGAGGGAAGGGTCTGTCCAATAATCTCCCAACCCAAGATTGATAAGAGTTTTTTCGAAGTAAGTGCACCACCTGACTTTATTTGTAGTGCTAGTACACATCAAATCGCTCAGCCAGGCTCGATATGGGATGAAGGTATCTGATGACCAAATCCGGATCCAGTATATTAATGGCCTTAAAGCAGCAATATGGGCAATGGAGTGGACATTTAAATCCATCCGGATTGCCAAAGTAGGAGTGCTAGTAGGTACTTTTAGTAACATTTTTATAAAATAATTTTCAACTCTTTCTAGGTCTTCCAAATTGCAATAGCCCCAAAGCTCTGCTCCATATAGGGCTCCCCCCTTGCCTGAGCTTTATATATTTCTATGGCAGGAGTAATGGCAAATCTGGAAGACCTAGTTGCATATCTCAGAATACCCCCCAACTTCTGTTTTAGACTCAAAGATGATTTTAATAAATGTGCCTGCCATTTGTGTGAGTCCTCCAACGTGATCCCTAAGTAATCAAAATCTTTAACTCTTTCTAATACAACGCCCTCCAGATGTATGCATTTCTTCATTTTGTTGCTTGTGTCCCCAAATACCATATTCTTGGTTTTGGTTGAATTGATTTCTAGACCATGAACTTTACAAAAACCCAAAAACTTTGTAAGCAAGTTAGAGAGACCAACGGCCGTTTGGAATAATGACAAAGTGTCATCTGCAAATAGCAAACATGGAGTCTTTAACCCGCCTATTCTGGGAGCATCATTAACACAGTCCAGAAGGTAGGGGATACATGCGTTAATAAACAAGAGGAAGAGAGTAGGGGCCAGCACACACCTATGCCTCACGCCTCGGCGTATAGGAATCTCAGTTGTTAACTCTCCTTTTGTCCCCCATCGAATTCTGGCATAGTTCTCAGAATACAGCTCTTTAATTATATTGAACATGGGGCCCGGCACCCCCACTTTACTCATAACCTCCCATAACTTATGGCGTGGGACGAGATCGAAGGCGGACTTCAGGTCTACGAACGCAACAAAAAGCTTCAAAGTGTCCCCATCCACCGTTTTCCATTTAATGGTAAGGAAACAAAATACCTGATCAACTGTACTTATTTTAATCCTAAAACCCGCCTCATTATGGGAAAAGATTAAAGAAAAGCTTTTGAAAATCCTTAAACCATGCAAGTTAGTAGCTTTGCAGACTCAAAGGCATTCCAGCCCTGGAGCTATTGCTTACTGCTTCTGGCATAATCAGAGAGACTTTTATCAGAGGTCTTACATAATTACATTGCTGCCATAATTTGTCAGCGTACTACATGGCACCAAAGGGACAAGTAGATTTTATTACAGGACAAATAGATTTAAGAAGCAACCTGTCCCATGGACAAGTAGATATTTTAATAAATTCCACACCCCTGTATAGGGGCACCCAGAGCACATTTTGAAAACAAATGGGGTCAACTCCTGAAAAGCGTCAAGTTTCATCGGCTGGGAACACTATGAAAGTTCTTGAATATTTGATGAAAGCTCTTTCAGAGCCTGTGTTTTTTAGCAAATCTATGTGAAAAGTGCTTAAAAGTCACTCTATGGCCCAACTATTTCCTATATGTTCTCAAAGAAGACCACCTTGAGCCCTCCTATGAGAGGTCTAGTTCATTCACTTCATTCGTTTGCTACAAATCAGGGCAAGCAGTACTCCCCTTCAAGTTCAAAGATCATGTCAGCACCCTAAAATATGTGATAACTAAAATTGATATTTGCCTGTGCTGTGACATTATGTTAATCTTGCATTAACTTCAGCATGGAACTTCAGCGTCAGTAATTCTGGTGCCATGAGGGTTTAGATCGTGGAACATCACGATCTAAAAAGAGTCAGGGTCATAAGTCATATGGTGTCATTTTCTGTGACGTCATTAAGGCCAAAGTGTGTGTGTGATGTCACTTCCACTATCCCTGGCATTTTGATGAATTGACATCTCTGGTTCACACCTGCTTCAGATATAACAATATAAACAAATAACCCAATAACCTAGAAAGATGTGGGACCTGAGGAAAAAAACTCCTCTTACCATCTATGTGTTCATGCTCAAAAACAGTTTCTGTACGATTGGTCTATTTACAGAAAAACATGACAATGAATTTTATTCTTAGATTTATGTTCCCAAATATTGTGACAGAGATAAAAGGAAGTGCCCTTATAACGACAGAAGTGCCCTCTATGACCCCTCGTGTTTTCTCTTAATGTTGATCCATTTACGATCCATATTAGAGAGAATTCTGGGCCTGATTTAGGTATTGGTGGACAGGTTACTTCATCACAATGGTGACGGATATCTGTCGAAATGTAAATCGCATAGGACATAATGGGATTTCAATTTTGGCAGACGGGATATCCATCACCGTTGTGACGGAGTAGCCCGTCTGCCAATATCTAACTTTAATAGTGGCAGATTTGAATAGAAATGAAAATGTCACTTACCCAGTGTACATCTGTTCGTGGCATCAGTCGCAGTAGATTCGCATGTTCTGCAATAGCTCGCCATCTGGTGTTGGGCCGGAGTGTTACAAGTTGTTTTTCTTCGAAGAAGTCTTTCGAGTCACGGGACCGAGTGACTCCTCCTTTTGTCTCCATTGCGCATGGGCGTCGACTCCATCTTCGATTGTTTTTCCCCGCAGAGGGTGAGGTAGGAGTTGAATTGTAGTAATAGTGCCCATGCAATGGAGTGACTAAGTATGCACGTATTTAAGGTTGAGATGATACATATATAAATAATTGAAGGTAACTTCCAAACTGCTACAGGCTCCCGGGGAGGCGGGTGGGCACATGCGAATCTACTGCGACTGATGCCACGAACAGATGTACACTGGGTAAGTGACATTTTCAGTTCGATGGCATCTGTCGCTGTAGATACGCATGTTCTGCATAGACTAGTAAGCAGTTATTTCCCCAAAAGCGGTGGATCAGCCTGTAGGAGTGGAAGTAGTGTGAAATAATGTTCTTAATACGGCTTGACCTACTGTGGCTTGTTGTGCGGATAACACGTCTACACAGTAGTGCTTGGTGAATGTGTGAGGCGTAGACCATGTGGCTGCCTTACATATTTCTTGCATTGGGATGTTTCCTAGAAAGGCCATGGTAGCACCTTTCTTTCTGGTTGAGTGTGCCCTTGGTGTAATGGGCAGCTGTCGTTTAGCTTTAAGGTAGCAGATTTGGATGCATTTAACTATCCATCTGGCTATACCTTGTTTTGATATTGGGTTTCCTGCATGAGGTTTTTGAAATGCAATAAATAGTTGTTTAGTCTTTCTGATGTTTTTTGTTCTGTCAATGTAATACATCAATGCTCTTTTGACATCTAATGTATGTAGTGCCCTTTCAGCTACGGTATCTGGCTGTGGAAAAAACACTGGAAGTTCCACTGTTTGATTTAGATGGAACTGTGAAATAACCTTTGGCAAAAATTTAGGATTGGTCCTTAGGACGACTTTATTTTTGTGTAGTTGTATAAAAGGTTCCTGTATTGTAAACGCCTGAATCTCGCATACTCTTCTTAGGGAAGTAATGGCGATGAGAAATGCCACCTTCCAGGTTAGGAACTGTATGTCGCAGGAGTGCATGGGTTCAAAAGGTGGACCCATAAGTCTAGTTAGGACAACATTTAGGTTCCATGAAGGAACAGGTGGTGTTCTTGGTGGTATAATTCTCCTAAGGCCCTCCATGAATGCTTTAATGACTGGTATCTTATATAGGGAAGTTGAATAGGTAGTCTGCAGGTATGCAGATATTGCTGCAAGGTGTATTTTAATGGAAGAGAAAGCCAGGTTAGATTTTTGTAAGTGAAGCAAGTAACCCACTACATGTTCTGGAGTTGTGTGTAATGGTTGTATTTGATTAATATGGCAGTAGCAAACAAACCTCTTCCATTTACTTGCATAGCAGTGCCTGGTGGATGGCCTTCTAGCTTGTTTTATGACTTCCATACATTCCTGGGTAAGTTGTAAGTGCCCGAATTCTAGGATTTCAGGAGCCAGATTGCTAGATTCAGCGATGCTGGATCTGGGTGTCTGATCTTTTGGTTGTGCTGTGTCAACAGATCTGGCCTGTTGGGCAATTTGATGCAGGGTACCACTGATAGGTCTAGCAGCGTTGTGTACCAGGGTTGCCTTGCCCAAGTTGGTGCTATCAATATGAGTTTGAGTTTGCTTTGACTGAGTTTGTTTACCAGGTAAGGAAGGAGAGGGAGAGGAGGAAAAGCGTAAGCAAATATCCCTGACCAGTTCATCCATAGGGCATTGCCTTGGGATTGTTCGTGTGGGTATCTGGATGCGAAGTTTTGGCATTTTGCGTTCTCCCTTGTCGCAAACAAGTCTATCTGAGGTGTTCCCCAGAGTTTGAAATAGGTGTTCAGAATTTGGGGGTGAATCTCCCATTCGTGGACCTGTTGGTGATCTCGAGAGAGATTGTCTGCGAGTTGATTTTGGATCCCTGGTATAAATTGTGCTATTAGGCGAATTTGGTTGTGAATTGCCCAACGCCAAATCTTTTGTGCTAGCAGGCTTAACTGCGTGGAGTGCGTCCCCCCCTGCTTGTTTAGATAATACATTGTTGTCATGTTGTCTGTTTTGACGAGAATGTATTTGTGAACTATTATTGGTTGGAAAGCTTTTAGTGCTTGAAAAACTGATAGAAGTTCTAGGTGATTGATATGCAGTTTTGATTGATGTACGTTCCATTGTCCTTGTATGCTGTGTTGATCGAGGTGTGCTCCCCACCCTGTCATGGAAGCATCTGTTGTTATTACGTATTGTGGCACTGGGTCTTGGAAAGGCCGCCCCTTGTTTAAATTTATGTTGTTCCACCACAGAAGCGAGAGGTAAGTCTGGCGGTCTATTAACACCAGATCTAGAAGGTGACCCTGTGCTTGAGACCACTGTGATGCTAGGCATTGTTGTAAGGGCCTCATGTGCAGTCTTGCGTTTGGGACAATGGCTATGCATGAAGACATCATGCCTAGGAGTTGTAATACCATCTTTGCTTGTATCTTTTGTGTTGGATACATGCGTTGTATGATGGTGTTGAAATTTAGAATTCTTTGTGGACTTGGAGTGGCTACTCCCTTTGATGTGTCTATTATGGCTCCTAGGTATTGTTGTACCTTGCGCGGCAGAATGTTGGACTTTGTAAAGTTGACGGTGAACCCGAGTTTGAAGAGGGTTTGTATGATCTGATTTGTGTGATTTGAGCACTCTATGAACGAATGGGCCTTGATTAGCCAGTCGTCCAAATATGGGAACACATGTATTTGCTGCCTTCTTATGTGTGCAGCGACTACCGCTAGGCATTTGGTAAAGACTCTTGGTGCGGTTGTTAATCCGAAAGGCAGTACCTTGAATTGGTAATGTATTCCTTTGAATACAAACCTTAGGTATTTCCTGTGCGATGGGTGTATTGGTATATGGAAATAAGCGTCCTTGAGGTCTAGAGTTGCCATGTAGTCGTGTAGTTTTAGCAATGGCAATACTTCTTGTAGTGTGACCATGTGGAAGTGGTCTGATTTGATGAAAGTGTTCACTACTCTGAGGTCTAGGATTGGTCTCAGCGTTTTGTCCTTCTTTGGTATCAGAAAGTACAGTGAGTAAACTCCTGTGTTTATTTGTGTGTTTGGCACTAATTCGATTGCATTCTTTTGCAATAGTGCCTGCACTTCTATCTCCAGGAGATTGGAGTGGTGTGTTGTTAAATTTTGTGCTTTTGGTGGTATGTTTGGAGGGAATTGTAGAAATTCTATGCAATAACCATGCTGGATAATTGCTAGAACCCAAGTGTCTGTAGTGATTTCCTCCCATGCTTTGTAGTAATGACCTATTCTTCCCCCCACTGGTGTTGTGTGGAGGGGGTGAGTGACATGTGAGTCACTGTTTAGTAGTAGGGGTTTTGGGGCTTTGAAATCTTCCTCTATTTCTAGGGAATTGCCCTCCTCTATATTGTCCCCGAAAACCTCCTCTATACTGTCCCTGGTAACTGGACGGTGTTGCTTGTGAGGTGCTGGCTTGTGTGCTCTGACCCCGAAACCCCCCTCGAAAGGGCGTTTTACGGAATGTGCTGTAATTCCCTCTGCTCTGCGGGGAGTAGAGTGCGCCCATGGCTTTGGCAGTGTCCGTATCTTTTTTGAGTTTCTCAATCGCTGTGTCCACTTCTGGACCGAACAGTTCTTTTTCATTAAAAGGCATATTGAGAACTGCTTGTTGAATCTCTGGTTTAAATCCAGACGTTCGGAGCCATGCATGCCTTCTGATAGTTACAGATGTATTAATTGTCCGTGCAGCTGTATCTGCAGCGTCCATGGAGGAGCGGATCTGGTTGTTGGAAATGGCCTGTCCCTCCTCAACCACTTGTTTTGCCCTATTTTGTAAGTCCTTGGGCAGATGTTCAATGAGATGTTGCATCTCGTCCCAGTGGGCTCTGTCATAGCGCGCAAGTAGTGCCTGGGAGTTCGCGATGCGCCACTGGTTTGCAGCTTGTGCTGCGACTCTTTTACCAGCTGCATCGAACTTGCGGCTTTCTTTATCTGGGGGTGGTGCATCTCCAGATGTGTGAGAGTTGGCCCTTTTCCTAGCTGCTCCTACAACGACAGAGTCTGGTGGCAGCTGTGTAGTGATGAAAACCGGGTCTGTAGGAGGCGCCTTATACTTTTTTTCCACCCTTGGTGTGATTGACCTGCTTTTGACCGGCTCCTTAAAGATGTCTTTTGCGTGCCAGAGCATACCAGGGAGCATAGGCAGGCTTTGATACGAGCTGTGGGTGGAGGAGAGTGTGTTGAATAAAAAATCATCCTCGACCTGTTCTGAGTGGAGGCTTACGTTGTGAAATTGTGCTGCTCTAGCCACCACTTGAGAATACGCGGTGCTGTCCTCTGGTGGAGATGGCTTCGTAGGGTATGCCTCCGGACTATTATCTGACACTGGGGCGTCGTATAGGTCCCATGCGTCCTGATCTTGGTCACCCTGGCTCATGGTGGTGTGAGCTGGGGAGAGTGATGGAGTTTGTGCTGGTGAGACGTGAATCACGGGCGGAGGAGAGGGTGGTGGGGTAACTCTTTTCACCACTTTTGGTTGTGGTGTTTGTTCAGTCTGGAACTCCAACCTTCTCTTTCTCCTAATAGGGGGAAGGGTGCTTATCTTTCCTGTCCCCTGCTGTATGAAGATACGCTTTTGCGTATGGTCCACATCAGTTGCTTGTAGCTCTTCCTCAAACCTATGCTTTTGCATTTGGGAGGTTAGCGAGTGCTCTTCTGTATAAGAGCCTGAAGCTGGGTCGCTTGCAGTTTGTTTCGGCATCGAAACCCTGTCTGCGTGTTTTTTCGGCTCCGAGGTGACTTTTTTCTTTTTCGGGGCCGAAACCTCTCGGCGTCGATCTGCGTCGGTGCCGCTGTCTCGGCGTCGAGCCGTGTCCACACCGGCATCTCGGTGTCGAGGCTTGTCTCCAGCACTTTCTCGGTCCCGAGAAGGCTGCGTGCCGGTGTCTCGACCGGAGTCGGACGATCTCGGCACTGTTTGGGCCTTTTTCGGTGCCGACGGTCGGTCACCGAATTTATGGGTGGAGCCATGGCCGGATGGCAGTGGCGTCCCCTGGGCCTTGTAAATGTGTCTCTGTGTGGTTTTCGACGTCTTACTCACGGTTTGTGTATCGTCGAATCCTTCGGAGTCTGAGTCTTGGATCGAGAAGGTACCTTCCTCTTCCTGTTCCTCGAACTCCTGTTGGGCTGTCGGTGCGGACGCCATCTGAAGTCTTCTGGCTCGACGGTCTCGGAGTGTTTTTCGGGACCGGAACGCACGACAGGCCTCGCAGGTGTCTTCGCTGTGCTCAGGTGACAGGCACAGGTTGCAGACCAAGTGTTGGTCTGTGTAGGGGTATTTATTGTGGCATTTGGGGCAGAAACGGAACGGGGTCCGTTCTATCGGCGTTCTTCAGCACGCGGTCGGGCCGACCAGGCCCCGACGGGGGATCGAAAAACTACCCTGAAGGGCACCGGAGCTCTTCGATCTTCGATGCGGTGTGGAATCTAAGTACGCCGATCCCGAACGCAACAATACCGACGAAAATCTTCCGAAATTAGCTAATCTTCCGTTCCGAAACTCGGAGCGACAGGAACACGTCCGAACCCGATGGCGGAAAAAAAACAATCGAAGATGGAGTCGACGCCCATGCGCAATGGAGACAAAAGGAGGAGTCACTCGGTCCCGTGACTCGAAAGACTTCTTCGAAGAAAAACAACTTGTAACACTCCGGCCCAACACCAGATGGCGAGCTATTGCAGAACATGCGTATCTACAGCGACAGATGCCATCGAACATATTGTTATATGCACTTGATGTCAAATTTTCCAAAGACAAATTGAAAAGGTCTCTGGCAACAATGCGAATTCTAATGAAACAGTTACAACAAGCTGAAACAAAAAATTGTATCAGATGAGCAATGCCCATCCCAATTTCAATATTCACTGATGATAATAAAGCAACAGTGGT
Organism: Pleurodeles waltl; assembly: GCF_031143425.1. Lineage (NCBI taxonomy): Eukaryota > Metazoa > Chordata > Amphibia > Caudata > Salamandridae > Pleurodeles > Pleurodeles waltl. Next base: position 1,897,748,616 of record NC_090440.1, read on the forward strand.
ATAAACTATTGTCGTAACAGATTTTACCAAGTGGGATAAATATTATCTTACTGTTACTGGGAGAACTGAATTATTGAAGAAGGTGGTACGTCCGTTTATATGTTCTTTTTCAAAGCATCCTTCAATATGTTGAAATGAAAACCTTGAATGAACTGCAATTACAAATTGTAACTTTTTTTTTATATAATACTGTCTGTGTATTTCTGTATTAAAATAGTAGTAAGTAATAGGTAGTATGAGTTCAGTGCTTGATTTGAGACAGTAGTTGCAGTAGGCCCACTAGCACTTCTTTTGTGGGATTGGAACTTATTTTTTGGGACTGGGACTTATTTTTCATTCATCAGATTTTGATGCAGGGCAAGAGAGAGAAAGGTAAAAAAAAAAGGGAGAAAGAATAATGAAGCGTCTGATGGAAAATAGGTGAAAAGGGAAAAAAGCGGGGATGAAAGAGCCATGAGATGGAATCAATAGTAGACAGCCTTAGTATTCGGCAACCCTGACATTTAGCAGCACCAGCCATGGGGTTCTGAGAAAAACGTTGGCCACCGGCACTTCTTATTTTACAAATTAAGTACTTAGAGAGTTCATCTTGAGCTTATATTTTTATTAGGCACATCGCTACTGTGTTGGAGTCAGGTCAAAGTTCTGATCATGGCTGATCGAAAAGAAGGGGAGGAGAGTAGCGAAAGCCATTGAGATCTTTTTAGAATGTATTCCTTTGCTCTTCATTGCATCAAAACCATGCCTAAACAAATATTTGCAAAGATAAAAGGGCACTTTTTTACTCTTTATTGCAACCATGTATCACATAAGAAGAAGGAAAAAAGAAAAACATGCCACCTAACTGTGGCGGCCACATGCTTGCAAAGATAACTTTAAAATTAAATATAAAATTACCATTAGACATACTTTAATAGAAAAAAATGGGAGATTTCTGGCAATCAGGTGTATCTTGAAAAGGACAGTAAAAAACACCTTACACCCACCCACCACTTTCAAGCCAGCCCCCTTTCTCTAACCCCTAAACAGCGCAGCTTTGAGTAGCGCAAATGGCAAAGACCAGCGCCAACTACAAGCCAAGTGTTTGCTCCTTCCCGACTAGGAGTTCATGCAGCGAGTTACAAGCCGTTGAAGAGCTTGAGAAAGCAGTTGGAGAGTGCTTGTGCACAGCCAATCACCTCTTAGTTCTTTCTCCTTCCACCACCTCTCATATGGTGTTCTGAATCCACTTTTCGCCACCCATAGCCACATCCAGTTACAGTCAGACCCCGCCCGCGGAGGTGGGTGCAGGGTGGGGTTTCTTAGCGTGGTGTTCTGGCTGGTGTGAAGGTGACATGGGTGCGGCTTGTAGGACCCCTCAGGACCGAGATGAGCTGGCACCTATATCACCGACTTGTGTGCTTTCCTAGGACTATGCAAGACTGGCTCAGTTTGACTCTACAATATCGGAAACTCATTGTTATATCACAGACCAACTTGGACTCTCTAAGTGGGATTTGTTTCTTGTATATATTTCTTTTTGCTCTGGTGGGAATTTGATCCTTTTTACCTACTTACCTCAATCTTGTCTCTGTCTAGTAAAAGGCTTGATGTAGATACTACATAAAAAGTGATATTTTACTATTTAAAAAGTGATTATACTCATGCCAATAAAGAATTAAAAATGAGGCCATGAGGCCAGCTTACAAGGGTGTAGTATGGCAGTGTATTACAGCCTCCAACTCTAGAGCACAGCACAGGTGCACTAATCTGTTACCTTTACCAAGATGACTATTAAAAACTAAGAAACAGGAATATAACCCTGAAACCAGCATGCTTATCTTCACGCTTATCATCTAGTTCCAAATGCTCTAACCTGGTCCAAAGAAAATCATCCTACATTGTTGAGCTGACTGGTTTGCCCCAGATGACATCCTTTTTTCGCAGCTATGTGATGGAGCTGGTGACTGAGATGACAAACAGGTTTCAAACTCAGAAGAATCTATAAACTTGAGAACAGTAAGTTGGGTTCAAAGTCACCCAACTAGCTCCCAGGAGTCTCTAGAGGTTGCTCCTCTAGCCCTTCTCACAACTTTGAAATTTGAAACCTAGGGCAAATTAGGAAAAGTGCAATGGAAGGTTCCAGAATACATTTAATCTGATACATTTTTATTCGACTATACACTTCTAAATATTGATCTTGATTGTCAGCCTTCTCTCTGAAGAGTGGAAGACTCTACAGACATTCTAAAGGAACTGGAAAATATTCCTCCACCAAGAAAGACATTTGCTCTTTTTGAAAGTAGCCCTCTTCCTGTGGAGATCTTTCTAATAATCTTGAGTTACTTTTAAATAGTACTATTGATCCACCAGCTTTTTATGTTCATGTCTCCCAAGCACTCTGTTTTAACTAGTGCCATAGATAAACAGCTTTGTTTCCCTTATTTAATTGAAAAGAAGGGTCCACTAACAAGATATCGCCTCAAAAAGAGGTAACTAGTGAACTGGATCTACCAGCCGATTCAAAACTAAGTAGTAAATCCTCTATGAAGCAACAAAAGAAAAAGGGGAAGATAAAAAAAATTGAGGTTTTAAAAACAAGTAGAAGAAAGCTAAGATTCTACCTTGTGGAGCCTAACTGAATTAGCCCTGATCCCAGCAATCTAACTCTTTCTGATGAACCCTCTTGTAATATATTAGGTGACTGCATCAAGGGGGACGATCCAACAGGACAGAATGCCTCAACATGGAATAATTCCTGGAAAAGTTCTACCCGCTCCAGTTTGAATCAATTAGCCACAGCTTTTTAATCTAATAAGCTTTCCAAAGATGATATTGACTCCTAGATTCCTTACTCTCGTTCTCCTGCACTCTGCAGGCCTTCTACAATGATTGTGGGCCATCCAAATGTCCTTAAAGACTGTCTTTCTTCACACCACACCCTCAACTTCTGTTCTTTGTTTAAGGGGGGTGGAAGCTGGCCCTCTCAAGCGAGCCAATATTTAAAAACTTTTACATTTGTTCCCACCTTTAAAATCTCTTTCTTCAGGTGAAGTTCAAAGAGTGTCCTTTTCCGACAAGAATGATCTCTCTTGTAGTAGAGTGAAAGTTTGGTCTAGGCTCGCTCCTGATATTATTCAGGGGAATTAAGACTTTTTCAGGAAGAACAGTTAAGATGTTTTCTGAGTAAAGGATTTTCAAAAACATACCATAGACAGCAAGCAGTAACTATATCGTTTGATTCTGGTGTGTTAGAATTTACTGGTGGTAGTCCTTTCGCAAGTTTGCAGTCACTGCAAAAATTGTCCCGCTCTATAGTGGTGGGAATTTCAACATCCAAGAGATTAATAAAGACCCAGGCTTGAAACATCACGACTCAAGGCTTGAATTTCAATCTTTTGTGGTCTTGGTTTTCAGAGCCCGTGAATGGCAATAAAGGCCATGTTCAGTCGTCTTATTGTATTTCAGAATAAAATGTTGCTGATTTCTTGGAACATGGCTGGGCTGGATAAAACAAAAGTAGACTTTAAGGATGCAAAAAGCAACTGTTATTTGCCTCCAGGAGACTTTGGGCCCAATTACGGGTCTGGCGGTCCGAAGACCGTCAGACTCGCAGTGGAGCTTGGACCGCCACAGATGTGGGGGTCTGACCACCATATTACAAGACCGGCGGTCGGGCTGCCAAAAGACCCCTGTCTCCACCAGGATCTCTGATCCCCACAGGATAACGGTGGTCGTGGTTGTAACCCCCCATGCTGATTACAACCATGTCTCCGCCAGCCTCTTCATGGCAGTTCAACTGCCATGAAAATGCTGGCGGAGAACAAGTGCAGGTTACCATGGGGGCCCCTGCACTGCCCACGACATTTTGCAGAGTGCGCATTTCGAGTGTGCATTTCGAGGGTGCCAGGGGGGCCTCTTGTGGAGCCGAGTCCAATGCCACGGCATGTGTTTCACTGGGCTAATTGGCAGAAAGCTTGGTTTCTGCCTTCAGCTCAGTGGAAAAAGTCGTAATGGGGACAGTGGAGAGAGCGCCAGCTTTGCAGTGGTCTCCTCGCCACGGGCTGGCAGTTGGGTTTTTCGATCGTCAAACTCCTAATCAGGCCCTTTGCCTGTCGTAGGCTTGTCACTTACATCTTATTATGTTTTCCCTAGTAATGTCATTCGATCCACGTGAGAACTTGCTATTCTTTTGTTGATTGGACCATCCATCTCATTTCCTACCAGAAAAAATATCTTCAGAGCTTAAGGACCGACCTACTGTTGAATACGAAATTTGGGGGGCATTGCTTACTATTATTTATATTTATATACCTCCTGTCCAGTATAAATACATACTTACTTAAGTTTTTGAGTTCATAAATCTAACAACTGATAGAGAGAGGGCCACCTGAGTTATTATCTCTAGTTATTTAAATGCTGAAGTTTCCAATGAACTGTTGCAGGTGTCTGGGACTATCGAACTGGAAGAGAGTTAGAAAAGGCCCAGATTCCAGGTAATTATCAAGCAGACAAATGGGGTCATCTACTCCTGGGAGAGCTGCAGGCCTTGGGCACAATAAACCTAAATTGAAGATTAGCCCTAGATATTCCAGCTAAAAGGCTTGGGCTTAAGGGCCCCTCCATCATCATCTATATGATAGAAACCTATATGGCCTTTGATCTTGTTACAGAATTGAAGGTGGTAAACACAGTATATAATGATCGTGTTTTCCTTTGTTTAGCAATAGCCCTGTTTATCAAAAAACACTATGGACTGTTTGCTGGAAATAGGATCTGGTCAAATTGATAATGAAAAGAAAAAAAAACGAAGACTTCACTGGTTCATGCAAAATATCAAGGTTTTTAATAATGTGGGTGACACTTTAGAGAGTGTATTTCTCAATCACCTCCCTGGTGGCCCCATTTCTTAATATGAATCTACTATGTCAACACTGGTGTGTAGGAAAGTACCATCTTGCCTGGCATGTTACCCCCATTTTTACATGTATGTCAGTTTGTTTTTGCTTGTCTCACTGGTATCCTGCTAGCCAGGACCCCAGTGCTCATAGTTTGTGGCCTGAATGTGTGTACCTGTGTAGTGCCTAACTGTGTCACTGAGGCTCTGCTAATCAGAACCTCAGTACTTATGCTCTCTCTGCCTTTAAATTTGTCACTATAGGCTAGTGACCACTTTTACCAATTTCAGTTGGCACACTGGAACACCCTTATAATTCCCTAGTATATGGTACCTAGGTACCCAGGGTTTTGGGGTTCCAGGAGATCCCTATGGGCTGCAGCATTTCTTTTTCCACCCATAGGGAGCTCAGGCAAACTATTACATAGGACAGCCACTGTAGCCTGAGTGAAATAACGCACATGTTATTTCACAGCCATTTTCACTGCACTTAAGTAACTTATAAGTCACCTATATGTCTAACCTTCACTTGCTGAAGGTTAGGTGGAAAGTTACTAAGTGTGAGGGCACCCTTGCACTAGCAAAGGTGCCCCCACATAGTTCAGGGCCATTTCCCCGGACTTTGTGAGTGCGGAGACACCATTACACGTGTGCACTACATATAGGTCAATACCTATACGTAGCTTCACAAAGGTAACTCAGAATATGGCCATGTAACATGTCTAAGATCATGGAATAGTCCCCCCCATGCCAAATCTTTTATTGGGGTGCCAATCCCATGCATCCCTGGGGCTCCACTATGGACCCCGGGTACTGCCAAACCAGCTCTCTGGGGTTTTCTCTGCAGCTACCGCTGCTGCCACCCCACAGACAGGGTTCAACCCTCCTGGAATCTGGGCAGCCCAGTCCCAGGAAGGCAGAACAAAGAATTTCCTCTGAGAGAGGGTGTTACACCCTCTCCCTTTGGAAATAGGTGTTAAAGGCTGGGGAGGGGTAGCCTCCCCCAGCCTCTGGAAATGCTTTGAAGGGCACAGATGGTGCCCTCCTTGCACAAGCCAGTCTACACCAGTTTAGGGAACACCCAGTCCCTGCTCTGGCGCGAAACTGGACGAAGGAAAGGGGAGTGACCACTCCCCTGTCCATCACCACCCCAGAGGTGGTACCCAGAGCTCCTCCAGTGTGTCCCAGACCTCTGCCATCTTGGATCCAGAGGTGTGAGGGCACTCTGGAGGCCTCTGAGTGGCCAGTGCCAGCAGATGACGTAAGAGACCCCTCCTGATAGGTGCTTACCTCACTAGGTGGCCAATCCTCCTGTGAGGGCTATTTAGGGTCTCTCCAGTGGGCTTTTCCTCAGATAACGACTTGCAAGAATTCACCAGAGTTCCTCTGCACCTCTCTCTTCGACTTCTGCCAAGGATCGACCGCTGACTGCTCCAGGACGCCTACCAAACTGCAACAAAGTAGGAAGAAGACTACCAGCGACATTGTAGCGCCTAATCCTGCCGGCTTTCTCGACTGTTTCCTGGTGGTGCATGCTTTGGGGGCTGCCCGCCTTCATCCTGCACTGGAAGCCACGAAGAAATCTCCTGTGGGTTGACAGACTCTTCCCCCTGCTTCAGCAGGCAGTAAACTTCAGCGTCACTGGTACTCTGGGACCTCTCTCTCATCCTGACGAGTGGGGCCCCGGGAACAAAGGTGGTGGACCCAAGTGACCCAGACTGTCCAGTTGTCCAACTGTACAAATTTGGAAGAGGTAAGTCCTTGCCTCCCCTCACCATCCAGTAATCCTGTGCACAGCGTGAACTGCAGCTACAAGGGCTTCTGTGCACATTTCCACTAAATCCTTCATGCACAGCCAAGCCTAGGTCCCCAGCACTCTGTCCTGTGATGCTCAGCTCCCTGAGTTGATCTCCGGCTTCGTGGGACCTTCTTTTGTAGTGTTTAGACGACCACTGTGTTCAGACTTCTTGAACCCATGTTCAAGGACTTCTGCAGGTGCTACCTTCTTGTGCGTGGGCTCTCTACGTTGCTGAGGGCCCCCTCTGTCTCCTCTCCCAAGTGGCGACATCCTGGTCCTTCCTGGGTCCGGGCAGCACCCTTTATCTTCAACCGCGACTCTTGCCGCTAGCAAGGCTTGTTTGCGGTATTTCGCCAAGGAAACAACTCTGCATCCTCCAACACTCCGTGGGACATCTTCTGCACAAAGGAGAAGTTCCTAGCACCTTTCGTTGTTGTAGAATCTTCAGCTTCTTCCATCCGGAGGCAGCCATTTTGCACCTTCATCCGGGGTTTAGTGGGCTCCTGCCCCTCAAGGACACTTTCGCAACTCTTGGACTTGGTCCCCTTCCTTTGCAGGTCCTCAGGTTCAGGAATCCGTCTTCCGTGCTTTGCAGTCTGTTGTGGTCTTTGCAAAATCCTCTATCATGACTCTAGTGTGTTTCTGGGTAAATAGTAGTACTTTACTCCTACTTTTCAGAGTCTTGGGGTGGGGTATCTTGGACACCCTTAGTGTTTTCTTACACTCCCAGCGACCCTCTACACACTACACTAGCCTAGGGGTCCATTCGCGGTTCGCATTTCACTTTCTTAGTATATGGTTTGTGTTGCCCCTAGGCCTATTGCATCCTTTTGTATTCTAGAGTGTTTGCACTACTTTCTGACTGTTTTACTTACCTGATTGTGGTTTGTGTGTATATTTTGTGTATTTTACTTACCTCCAAAGGGAGTATATCCTCTAAGATACTTTTAGCACATTGTCACTAAAATAAAGTACCTTTATTTTTAGTAACTCTGAGTATTGTGTTTCTTATGATATAGTACCTATATGATATAAGTGGTATGGTAGGAGCTTTACACGTCTCCTAGTTCAGCCTAAGCTGCTCTGCTATAGCTACCTCTATCAGCCTAAGCTGCTAGAATACTACTACTCTACTAATAAGGGATAACTGGACCGGGCACAAGGTGTAATTACCATTGGTACCCACTATAAGCCAGGCCAGCCTCCTACATGGTGCAATACATGAAAGTTTCAGGAAAGGAAACTTCCCACTTTAATAAACCACAGAAGAATGATGAATTGTCAAAAGAGATAAACGAACTGACAAGAAATCTGTTTAGTTAATTTTCCTGTTAAGATATACAAATAATAAGATCTTTAAGGAAGAAACAAAGTAGGAAACGTGTTGCCCAGAGGAACCTACAGTTTTACTTGAATTGGTTTTGTCTGTATCATGCGCCACAAGAAAACAATTCTAGAGAGTTTTGTCATATCGTAGCCTTGAGCTGAAACACAAAAATGAAGACTTCTGTAAATCCTATAGTTGAGCACGACTGAGAAGTGTATAGTTGCGGTGTACAATGCAAATGCTGAATCATGGGCAAAAATGCTGAGCCAATTATTTGCATATTGCTATGTCACTAGTCTTATTCCGAATTCCTGGAAGGGGAGCATCATCGTACAGCTCCCAAAAAAAGGTTGCAAATGAACGCCAGGAAACTATAGGCAAATTGCCCTGCTCGATGCAGTTGGGAAGATTTTTGCCTGTGGAATCTTGGGACACCTGGAAATGTGGGCCCCAAGGAACAGTTAGGTTGTATTGCCAATCATTCTGTAACGGACAGAATATCGGTGTTGCAGTCCATTCTGGACAAATATGTTGTAGAAAATCACCAAGATGTATCCATGCTTTGATTTTTCAACAGTGTTTGATCTAGTAGCTAGATCTACTTTATGGTGAAAAATTATCAGCTCTGGCACACCTGGTAAACTGCTTTGATTAAAAATCTCACTGCATTCTTTGACATAGTGCAAAGTTTTATTGGGGGAACAAAAGGTCTTTCCCTATCCATTTCAATACAAAATGGGCAGAAAAAACGTGGTCTAATAGCACCTTTTATTGTTTTTGCATTATGAGTCTGATTTCCCACAACAATTTCCAAAGCTGAATAGCTTTTCTCCCGAATTGGGGTTCTACCCATTGCACACACTTGTGTATGCTGACTATTTAATTCTGTTTGAACTAAATTCCATTGTTTTGCAGAAATGTGCAGAAATTAAGCTTTTTTAAGAAGTTAATACTGTAAAAAAGGTGTTAGTTTATAAGGGCACTTTCAAGGAACACTTGAGGTGGCTGATACTTAGTTTTTTTTTGCATAATGTTTCATAGTAGTCTCTCAAAAAGTTTGCATTTTACTAACCTTGGGAAAAGAGCACTGGCCCACTTAGGACCCCTGACAGATGTTTATAATTCTACAAGGAAAAAGCATTTTATTAATGTATAACATATTTGCAAAATTATGATCCCTCCAACTCTTATTTATATCCTTAAGTATACTCCATTTTGGAGCTGGCCCTTTTTTTAGATAAAATGAAGAGAGGAGCCTACAAAAACTTTGGAGTTTGAGCTTGGCTATACCAATACAATTCTTAAGATTAGAAATTAGATTAGCTAGAATCTAAACACAAGTTCTTGCAAATATAATACACTGGAACTACAAACCCCTTCATGCTCCTGCTAATTACTTAAGGGATATTATCATTAGGATCTTGAATTGACCCAAGACGAAATATTTACACTGGAGAGTTTCAACTGCACTAGGAGCTTGTTAAAGATCTGGTCCCCAAGGCAGCTGCAGCAGTTTTTTCAAGTTAAAAGTCTCTAGGTTAAGTTCTTACAAGATATAATATACTGCAGTAACTTGAAAATCTATAGACGTTTTATTGCGAATAACAGTTTAGGTAAAGCTCAGCCTTATAACTTTTTTATCAAATTTCTCATAAGATGAAAGGTTTGCTCTCACTGCTACGAGAAGGTATCCTTCCCACTAATACATTAATGGCAAGATGGAAAGGTCATCCCCAGAATTCTGTGATCTGTCATTTCTGTATGTTAGGACCCCAAAATCCATGTCATGTACTTCATCTCATTCCGGCTTTAAAACACATCAAAAAACGTTTCTTTTATCCTTCAATAGTGCATTTTAATATTTCGAAACATCTTGAATCACTGCACTTTTTTTCACACATCCCCAACCACTCCAATCAGCTACAAAGTGTTTGAATCTTTTAGGGGTATTGGTAATAAATAATAAACTAATAATACATATTTATTTAAAAAAGGATGCTAATGTCTGTGTTTTGTTGTAAGTGTTGAATCGCACCAGGTATGAGGGCCATTTCCAGTAGCATACTCATCACCTTTAGCTATCATGAGAACATCTTCAGAATATAAAACAGGCAGTTCTAGCTCAGGCAACGATAGATACCACCTTGGCATATCATTATGGTAGCACGATCATTTACAGCGTGAAAAAGTTAAAATTAGAAACTAAAAATAATAAAGCTGCTGATCCATGCTCTTGTTTCTGGGTACGCTATTACTCACCATCTGCGTGTTGGAACCGGCCAACGGCTGAAGATCGTAATGGATAGTTCGGCCATTCTGGTCCATCAGATGGAATTGCTCAGTAAAAGGCTGGGCCTGGGATAGCTGCAACACCGCATTCTGCAAAGCAGATACATTTTTGATTTGAAGAGGAGAGTCATACTAATTTTGTGATTTTTTAGTAAATAAAATGGTCACTCAATTATTTTGTTCTACATATCGTCACTAGCTAGACCATCTCTCTTATGAAACTTCTCAAGCAACCACAAGCTCACTTGCTTTGGTTTCCCTGCTGGCAGATTAACAAGGCTGGTGACAAAATGCTCCCTGCACAGCTATTACTTTGTAAATATATTCTTTTATGTTTATTTGCTTTTGCATTTCAGTTTATTTATGTATCCTTTTAAAGCTTAGTGTTATGATATTGGTAATTGTATTACTATAATTCAATGCCAGATCGCTTTGCAAACACTCAACCAAAGTCTGGGACACCATCACCACCTTCGCCCCCGACGTAACCTTCATCACAGATACCTGGCTCACCCCTAAATCAGCCCCTGACATCTCCACAGCAACACCCACTGGTTACAAGATGAAACACTGCGACCATGACAACAGACCCAGATGCGCATCGCCATCATGCTCAAGGAGTCGATCACCTGCACCATCACCAATGACGAAACCACATCAATCATGGAACATATGACCTTCCAGCTCCACACCGATGACAATGCCACCATCAGAGGACCCTCACATACAGACCGTCAGTACTATAAACTAACCTCAGCGACGCCATAACCAAATTCATCACCCCTCGTCACTGAATCCGAACATTACATCTTCCTGGGAGACCTCAACTTCCACCTGGACGTTGTGTGTCACTCCCCATGCTAATATTTCTTTATGCTACTTTTGTTAAGAAAAGAGGCAGAAAGTGGTCCTTATGGACGATTACATTCATTAAATTATAACATTAAAAGACTTTATAACACCTGAAGATTTACAGTCATTATAACAAAAACCATAGCTGCTGTTCTTGCTAAACCTATTATGGCTGGAAGTATTAAACTGAAAATAATCATGTTTTTAGTGGATTAAAATCAAACATCTTACAAACACTGATTCCTACCTGGAATATCTCGCCATTTGATTCAGTTTCTTCTGTGCTACGGCTGTTGTCAGTCAATACCTTATCACTTTCCTTCATGCTCACGTTATCATCAACCGCATTTCCATCCATGTTGTGACCACCTGAAAGTTTTAAGACAGTCAAGTTAAATCAGACTCGCTTTTAGCTATTTGACCCTGTGCCCCTATTAAGTCAATAGCTCCCTTAGTCATCAAAATACATAGCGTTGACAAATGTATCTCTTTTTTAGAACCTAACATAGCCATGTCTTCTAGTTACATTGTGTCATCAGTGAGCTAAAGCATGACGTTAGTTGTTGCAGAGCTAGGGCAACTTACTGAAGGTTAAAAACAAAAATCTCCATTGAGGGCTTCATATAAAAGGCGTAGAAAGACAGTGTTACAATATTTTGATGGGATGGTCAGAACATTATCCTAGTCAGAGATTAGATTTGTCAAATATGTCGTCAACATTGTGAAGGGAGACATTTACAACAGTCTATTAAAGTAAAGAAAGAGAACAAACAGGCATGGTTACCAAACGTTGACAAACTGGCAGAACATTACACTAGCGAGAAGATGGATTTGTCAAATTTGTAGAACCACTTTTTAAGGGTGACACTTTAAGAGCCTGTTAAATGACCATCATTACAAAAGTAGAGACAGCAGTGTAAATGGTCCTGAAATATTCAACAAATTTGTGAACGCATATTTACAGCACATTTTACAAATCAGCATCTTGAAGTGCCATGCAATGAATACCTGAAGAAGGACAAGAAGAGGTATAATGGTTTACATAAACAATATTTTTCAAGTAGGCAGCTAAACCAACAACCCTTGAGTTATCTTTCAATAATTAGAAGAAACTTGTTCAGTCACGGGAATCCCTCTATAAACACGTCTTGCAGTCTCAGCATGTAGTCACTTGCTGATCCTGCGACATGATCTCAACACACCTAATAGGTACAATAGCAGCAGTGTTCCCTTTATATGCGGCTCCTGGCCCCCTCGTCAACAGCAACACTGGGCTGCTCTTTACTCGACTCAGCAGAAATGTTACAAATATGTTAAATAAGCAAGCAAGCAAGCAAGCATTTCTTTAAAGGTTAATTGAAGTTAACAAAATAAAGTAACTACGGTGTCCTGACCGCTTAAATTTAGAAATACCTTTATTTTAAAGACATCTTGTAGCCAAAGTGTAAAAATATAAAAAAGTGCATTCAAAATTCAAAAAGTGTATTTCATTAACATGCAGAACCATATCACCTTAATACATCAGATTACATCAGTGCAATGAGAAATATTTTTTGAAAGTGGTAAGTGTTCAATTATGAATTTAGAAACATTCAGGGGGTCATTCCGTGTCTGGCAGTCTTGAGACCGCCAGACTCGGGGTGGTTGTCAGACTGCTGCGGTAGTGGTGGTCTGATCCGCCCCATTCTAACTGAGGCTGAGCTGCAGCGGTCCAACTGCCGACACCGCCAGGCTGCAGGCTGACTGCAGCCTGGCGTTCCCAGCGGTTGTAATCTCCGGATTACGAGTCCCCATCTGCCAGCCTTTCCATGGCGGTTTACACTGCCGCGGAAAAGCTGGCAGAATGGGGGTGCCCCTGCATTGCCTATGCACATGGCATGGGGAGTGCAGGGGCTCCCATGTACAGCCCGTTGCGCATTTTACTGCCAGAATTACACATTGGCGCCAGCTCGATTCCGAGTCTGCATCAATGTTAAAGTCCTCTTCACCACAGGGCCGGTGGGCAGAAACACTGTTTCCGCCTGCCGGCCCTGAGGTGAACTTGGAATAGGACCCGTGGTGTCCTGGCGGCATTAGCGGTCAGGTGGCGGGTTGAGTTTCGCGGGCTCCGCCGCCCGCCAAACTCAGAATGACCACCTCAGTCTTTGCCTCACCCTGATAGCAATGCCAATAGTGAACTAAGAGGCAAGTCAGTTGTTATGTGCCACTCTTTGAGTGAACTGTGTTCCAAATATACCTGAACAAAATTAAATGTTATAAAATCAAACAAATGAAAAGGTTTTGTCCAGCACACAGCCTGACGTCATGTATTTTGAGGCCCTCATATGTGGTAAAGAAGAAAAAGGATGGGAAGTGAAATAAATATTTGCCTAGTATCTCACAATTTGGTTAAGTGGAGAAGCTGGAATTAATCCCCAATTTTGGGTTTCACATTGTGCAGATCAGAAACAAGATGTATATGCTTTGCTTTCCCTACACCCACCTTAGAGCCAACCACTGTCCGCCATACTGCTGGCATCAATGTGGCCCTCGTCACATCACAGACAAAACTTTGTGGCCTCTATGAAAATGTGTGTGAGTACCCATGGACTATATCAACCAAGGATTTTGGAAATAGCCAACAGTTATTTTCTAACTACCTATGACATATTTTGCGAGAGTGGGTCCTTGGCATCAAGGGATCCAACTACTGGTTTTGATGACTGGGTACAGAAATCGACCAACTGCCAGGATAAGGGATGCTAACAAGGTCACTTTAAATGTTAAAGAGACCCATTGATCTATACTGGCAGACAATACAACACTGTGGCATCTTCATAATAATAGAGGGAACATTAACCAAATGCCACTGCTGCAATGCCAAAAATAATACTCCAAACACAGCTATTTAGAAGTGGTTTCAACCTAGGGATGCAAATTTCGTCATATAAGAAATCTTCAAACTACTAACATGCAATTTGTTACTATTACCAAGGCAAAAGTGTGCACCTCATGTATGTGTTGTCTTGACCAATTTACCAACAAGGATGAGGCAGAAATACAATCTAGCCACTACAGTCATGATCTGAAATGTCATTAAAAAAACAGCGACACATTTAATACATAGCAGTTTATGTGTAGTCTCAAACTGCACAGACTTAAAGATAGCTTTGAAAAACTGCGATGATTACTTTCAAAACATCACAATCAGAAGGTGTGTTAGGTCAGGCATTTTTTGAGGCTGGATTCCCTATTTCCAAATTATATGGTAGAGGTTTTATTGCTGGACGAAGATTAAGTGTGGGGTGGTGGCTTCTACCATGATATTCTAAGCAAGTATGAATGTTCAACTGAAGTGCGTCAAGGAAGCACGACCGATTGTTGATGTTGCGTCAGTAGTTATAGGACTAGCAAGTTTTACTGGGCTACGGTGGTAATGGCTTGTGGACACAGAACTAACGAATGTCAAGAAAGGAGCCCCAACGCTATTCTGCAGGATGACTCAACATGGTAAAGGTTGAGCATGCTTTGAGTCCTCACTCCTGATGCCATTAATAAGCACTTCCACATCAGGAGTTGTAAAGGCTGAAGGTTTTCTCCTAACATTACCTCTTGCCACTGAATGGATTTTTGGTTTAAAGGCCAATTTCCTAATTTCTTCCCCACAAAAAGACATTTAATTTACTTATATAGTGCTAAATCTAATTTGACAAAGGACTCATTGTGCAGAGACAATGCAGGTAGTTACCCATCAAAAACATTGGACATTGGCAGAGCTATAAGGCAAGGATGTAGTCGTTCTCCATTGCAACTCCTACTGACAATTAATATCTAGACCAATGTGCAAAGTAAACTTCCTCTTAGAGTGGTGTTATTTGATGGCCAGTTTACATTTTGATATGCTGTTAAAACTCAACTATGTCCTAATTACTTAGTGCGATTGGACTGACGTTATTTATGTGTTTTTTTCATTGAGGGTCACCTCAATAGCATATGTGGATGTCAACAAAAATCTCACAAAATAAAATAAGTAGCACATTTATGACAAGAAGACAAGGTAGTGTGATGAAGCAACTTCCATTGGAAATTGCCTTTGCTGTCTATTGGTTCAAGGAGGTGTGCGCTGTGTGATGTAATGATAAATGCATTTGGGATTTACTACTAATCAGGCTTCTGTACAGCTATGCAGTAAGTCGGTCCAACATGTCTGATTACCACTAATAGGGCTTCCAACTGGTATGTGAGATAGAGTACGTATGGACTGAGGTCCAAGAAGTAGACCCTGCCACGTATGTAGCACGAGTATGATGCTAAGCTACTCTTTCCCAGTGACACAAAATCTGACCAAACAGTTCTATTGGCCTACATTATGACACTGGAAGTTTAGACCATCATGTGATCCTGCCCTTGTGCACCACCTTGCTATACTGACACAAAGTAAGGTGATTGATTCACTTGGGATTTGTCTAGGATCTTCTTGGGATTGTTGAGGTAGCAGGGTAGTAGTGCAAAGATAGGCCCTTATGTAGGTAAATACCTGGACACCATTACCAACAGTTTTTATTATGTTTGTCACCCATGATCCTCACATTTCAGATGGAAGCAAACAATCATGACCCCTATTCCAAACCACTACCCTACATACCAGTGTTGGTCACACCTGCTCCATCTTCTCCTGAACCCCTTCTCTCTAAACAAGAAGCTGTTTCAGGTTATGGTTTTCAAAACTATGGGTTTTGTCATGGGGTAAAGATTTTCTCATAATGTCAACAAGCACATCAAGAGACAGTAGTACCTCAGTCCAGAGAAGGTGAGTGTTCCTAGAACTAAGTGTGAATGCAATGTTGTATGTTCCTGTAGAACAGTGCTTCCCAAACTTTTTAGAACCATGGCCCAATTTTTTAGAAAAACATACATGCGCAATACACCTAGCTTTGATGGGCATGAGGCAAGCAATGTTTTAATGTAACTAAAGGATTGGGTGGAAGCGCAGACAGCATATTTACCACTGAAATGGCTACTAAGGGCCTGATTTAGAGTTTGGCAGATGGAACGTGATGGGTATCCTGTCCGTAGTATTACGATTCCTTTCTATCCTATGGAAATCGTAATACAGTGGCAGGATAATTGTCACGTTTGTGATGCAGTAGCCCGTTCGCCACACTTTAAATCACTTTAAATGTGCTTCATTCATGTGCTTGCTTTCCTAACTGCTGAATATTTGCAGATCATTCACAGGTATTTACATTTTGTTGTGTGTTCCACAAAAATAAGAGGGACTACACAAAATAGACAAAGGGCCTCAATACGACCCTGGCGGCTGGCTGTAAGCTGACGGTAACACCGCCAACAGGTTGGAGGTGTACCGCCAGCATATTATGACTGTGACGCATTAGCCGCGGCCATACCGCCGGCCCCTCCAACATACCGCCAAGCTTCTGCCTGGTGGTCATAATCCCCAACTGCCAGCCTGTCCATGGCGGTAAGGGGGACTTGGGGTGCCCCTGGGGGCCCCTGCACTGCCCATGCACTTGGCATGGCCAGTGCAGGGGCCCCCAGGCACAGCCCCATCACGCATTTCACTGCCCGAATTTTGGGCTGTGAAATGCGCGACGGGTGCTCCTGCACTCGCTGCACATCAACATTGCCGCCGGCTCTATTATGAGCCGGCTGCAATGTTGATGTGACTTTTCCGCTGGGCCAGCGGCTGAAACGCTGTTTCCGTCCGCTGGCCCAGCGGAAAAGCCATAATAGGGAGCCACAAATACCATCAGCACTGGTGGTATAGTGGCACCTGCGGCTTTGGCGGTCTTTTAGAAAGACCGCTGAAGTCATAATGAGTGCCAAAATGATGAAAAACTGAGGAAAGTGCAGAGAAGAAAGGGAGTTTCCAGGAGTATTTTCGCAATTTTTTCAAAGTGATGAATTATCATGCGCATTAAGGTTTTTGATTTGTGCCCTATAATTTTTGGTATGATGGCCCATGTCTGCCGCAAGACTCATTGTGGACTCATTATGAACTCCTCGAGACTTGTGACCGTTGTCCGTATGAAAGTTAACGTGGTGGGCCTCTGCAACTACAGAGAGTGCTGCTGTTCTTGGATTTTGCATGGAGCCAGTGAGTGTTATCAGCTGGCTTCTGCTCGGTGGCTGCAAATAAAAATAAAATATGCCACATAGCAGCAGTGTGAGAAGCTGGGATACAAACAGACATGCCTATCTGTCGCCATGAAGCATCAAAATGATATACAGAAGACTTAAAGAGAGCAAAGCTTGAGTTACCCCAATCCGAGTGGAAATGGCGGAAAGCATATACACCTGTGTAGGAAGTTGGCTCTGTATGCACTATTTCAAAGTAAGGAATAGTATGCACAGAGTCCAAGGGTTCCCCTTAGAGGTAAGATAGTGGCAAAAAGAGATAATACTAATGCTCTATTTTGTGGTAGTGTGGTCGAGCAGTAGGCTTATCAAAGGAGTAGTGTTAAGCATTTGTTGTACATACACACAGGCAATAAATGAGGAACACACACTCAGAGACAATTCCAGGCCAATAGGTTTTTGTATAGAAAAATATATTTTCTTAGTTTATTTTAGGAACCACAGGTTCAAATTCTACATGTAATATCTCATTTGAAAGGGATTGCAGGTAAGTACTTTAGGAACTTTGAATAATCACAATAGCATATATACTTTTTACATAAAACACATATAGCTATTTCAAAAGTGGACACAGTGCAATTTTCGACAGTTCCTGGGGGAGGTAAGTATTTGTTAGTTTTTGTAGGTAAGTAAACCACCTACGGGGTTCAAGTTTGGGTCCAAGGTAGCCCACCGTTGGGGGTTCAGAGCAACCCCAAAGTCACCACACCAGCAGCTCAGGGCCGGTCAGGTGCAGAGTTCAAAGTGGTGCCCAAAACACATAGGCTTCAATGGAGAAGGGGGTGCCCCGGTTCCAGTCTGCCAGCAGGTAAGTACCCGCGTCTTCGGAGGGCAGACCAGGGGGGTTTTGTAGGGCACCGGGGGACACACAAGTCAGCACAGAAAGTACACCCTCAGCAGTGCGGAAGCGGCCGGGTGCAGGGTGCAAACAAGCATCAGGTTTTCAATAGGTTTCAATGGGAGACCAAGGGGTCTCTCTAGCGATGCAGGCAGGCAAGGGGGGGGCTCCTTGGGGTAGCCACCACCTGGGCAAGGGAGAGGGCCTCCTGGGGGTCACTCCTGCACTGGAGTTCCGATCCTTCAGGCCCTGGGGGCTGCGGGTGCAGGGTCTTTTCCAGGCGTCGGGATTTTGGATTCAGACAGTCGCGGTCAGGGGGAGCCTCGGGATTCCCTCTGCAGGCGTCACTGTGGGGGCTCAGGAGGGACAACTTTGGTTACTCACAGTCTCTGAGTCGCCGGGGGGTCCTCCCTGTAGCGTTGTTTCTCCACCAGTCGAGTCGGGGTCGCCGGGTGCAGTGTTGCAAGTCTCACGCTTCTTGCGGGGATTGCAGGGGTCTTTAAATCTGCTCCTCTGGAAACAAAGTTGCAGTCTTTGTTGAACAGGGCCACTGTTCTCAGGAGTTTCTTGGTCTTTTGGAAGCAGGGCAGTCCTCTGAGGATTCAGGGATCGCTGGTCCTGGGGAAAGCGTCGCTGGAGCAGTTTTCTTCTGAAGGACGGAGACAGGCCGGTAGGGCTGGGGCCAAAGCAGTTGGTGTCTCCGTCTTCTCTGCAGGGGTTTTTCAGCTCAGCAGTCCTCTTCTTCGTAAGTTGCAGGAATCTGATTTCCTAGGTTCAGGGGAGCCCTTAAATACTAAATTTAAGGGCGCATTTAGGTCTGGGGGGTTAGTAGCCAATGGCTACTAGCCCTGAGGGTGGGTACACCCTCTTTGTGCCTCCTCCCAAGGGGAGGGAGTCACATTCCTATCCCTATTGGGGGAATCCTCCATCTGCAAGATGGAGGATTTCTAAAAGTTAGAGTCACCTCAGCTCAGGACACCTTAGGGGCTGTCCTGACTGGCCAGTGACTCCTCCTTGTTATTCTCATTATTTCCTCCGGCCTTGCCGCCAAAAGTGGGGCCGTGGCCGGAGGGGGCGGGCAACTCCACTAGCTGGAGTGCCCTGTGGTGCTGGAACAAAGGGGGTGAGCCTTTGAGGCTCACCGCCAGGTGTTACAGCTCCTGCCTGGGGGAGGTGATAGCATCTCCACCCAGTGCAGGCTTTGTTACTAGCCACAGAGTGACAAAGGCACTCTCCCCATGTGGCCAGCAACATGTCTCGAGTGTGGCAGGCTGCTAAAACCAGTCAGCCTACACGGGTAGTTGGTTAAGGTTTCAGGGGGCACCTCTAAGGTGCCCTCTGGGGTGTATTTTACAATAAAATGTACACTGGCATCAGTGTGCATTTATTGTGCTGAGAAGTTTGATACCAAACTTCCCAGTTTTCAGTGTAGCCATTATGGTGCTGTGGAGTCCGTGTTTGACAGTCCCCCAGACCATATACTCTTATGGCTACCCTGCACTTACAATGTCTAAGGTTTTGCTTAGACACTGTAGGGGCACAGTGCTCATGCACTGGTGCCCTCACCTATGGTATAGTGCACCCTGCCTTAGGGCATTAAGGCCTGCTAGAGGGGTGACTTATCTATACTGCATAGGCAGTGTGAGGTTGGCATGGCACCCTGAGGGGAGTGCCATGTCGACTTACTCGTTTTGTCCTCACCAGCACACACAAGCTGGCAAGCAGTGTGTCTGTGCTGAGTGAGGGGTCCCCAGGGTGGCATAAGCTATGCTGCAGCCCTTAGAGACCTTCCCTGGCATCAGGGCCCTTGGTACCAGGGGTACCAGTTGCAAGGGACTTACCTGGATGCCAGGGTGTGCCAATTGTGTAAAACAAAAGTACAGGTTAGGGAAAGAACACTGGTGCTGGGGCCTGGTTAGTAGGCCTCAGCACACTTTCAATTCAAAACATAGCATCAGCAAATGCAAAAAGTCAGGGGGTAACCATGCCAAGGAGGCATTTCCTTACACCTGACAAAAAGGATAGTTACTTCCTGGGGCTAAAGGCCTACAAGGAAGCAATCTTGGAGGCTAAATCTACCTACTTTTCAAATAAAATTTTAAACTCCGAAAACAAAACTAAAGAAATACGTGACATTGTTACTGAACTCTCCAACCCAGATCAGGCCTTGAAAAATCTTTAAAATGTTACCAGATCTGCAGGTTTAGGGACTTAAATAATCTACTCCACTTAACTGTAATGCTCTTGACCCATAAACTGGTTTCAAATTATGTGATCCTAGGCAAATATTTTAATTCACTGAGCCACCATTTTCTTCATTACCACATATGACAGCACCATTAATATAGTAGTGCGGCATGTCTGCTGTACTTCCATTAACATGGTAGTGCAGGATGTTTGCTGTTCAAAAAAACTCTTGTTTAATAGACTACGGGCCTCATTATGAGTTTGGCGGGTCGCAAAACCGCCACTCCAGTATTCTGCCTGCTGGTCCTATTATGAGTTTCCCGCTGGGCCAGTGGGCAGAAACAGCGTGGCCCAGTGCATCCCAGCGGGAAACCACCCACAACATTGACACTGGCTCGCCGGCTGTTGCAGTGCATTTGGTGCGACAGCACCCGTTTCACTTTTCACTGCCTTTCAATACAGGCAGTGAAAAGTGCAACGGGACTGCCCATGGGGGCCCCCTGCACTGCCTATGCCAAGTGTGCTTTTGCCACGGTCATAATGTGGCTGTCGGACCGCCACTGCAGACTTGTAATTGGGGCCTAAATGTTTGTTCCACCTTTAATACAAATCTAGCTGCATATAGGATACACATGACCCCTGACTTGTTTCTTCATTAATAGCATGGTCATCGGGCCGGAGCAAGAATGTTTCTCTAATCATGGTTAAAAACTATCACTTTTAATAAATATGTAATTAAAGCATGAAGAGGTAGCGTATTGTCATTTCCAAACAGCACATTTTACATTAAAATAGCCACAAAATTTCCAAGTGACTTGCGATTTTACTAATAAAACTATATGGTGCACAAACAGTAATGATTGGAAATTGAGTTTCTGCAAATATTTGTCATATATTCACCAAGTAAAGTGTTCTGATTTGTTTTGCTCCTATTTATTATTTGCATCACACTTCCGAATTACAAAAAAGTGCATTTGTAATTCCTGATATATTTTGAAATAGTTGTATAAATGTAAACTGACATCCTACAGCCTTTTGTTTGACAATGATTCTTAGATAACTCACTTTACAAAATCCTCTAACTGTAGTAAGAGAAAAAAAGTAAACACCATTTTTCAGGATAAGGTAAGCAGCACTTAGTAAAAAGACAAATTAACATTTGACCTCAGTCCTTGAGCAGACAGCAAATATGTCAACATAAACAAGATTTAAAAGGCATCTTTATTGCTCATGCATTTTCTGAATGAACAGAACACCTGTTCTTTTCCAGCTCAGGTTCACTCACCATAATGGGATGAGTAGGTCCTAAAAATATCTTGAGGTGATAAAATCTCACTCGCCATAGCGAGTGGGCGAGTACATTTTTCAAGGCCTGCAGATTGCTCATATACTCCGGTGGTCCCTACTCAAAAACTGTGTGACAACTTGAATTCTTCTTTTGTCAATAAAACACAGATGATAAAGGATAGCATTCCTCTCAGTACCTTCACCTGTGCCTTTCCCTTAGAAGATATGAATCCTACAAAACTCAAGGCTTTCCCAGCCATTACCAAAGATTGCTTTCTGAAGCTGATGAGTAAAGTCAAATCTCGATCCTCTGAAGATATCTGCTCCCCTCGGATTCAAATGATTGTTTTTTCTCAGAGCCAGTGATCTTCCTGCTTAACCTATTATTAAGTCAGGACATTGTTCCTCACACCTTTAAGAAGGTGGTAATTATCTCAAAAGTTGGTGGAGAGCCTTCCGTTTTGAAGAACTACTGACCAATCTCCTTATTTCCTTATCTAGCCAAGATATTAGAGGCACATATTGCCCAATTTCTCTGCTCATTCTTTGAGGATGACTCCCTTCTAGAACCTCACCAGGCAGCCTTCCGTCCTGCCCACTCTACAGAAACTGTAACACTTTCCGTAGTTGATCTAAAAGAAGATGCAGACAAAGTATTAGCTAAGGCATTAGTTCTTTTGGACCTATCAGCGACTTTTGACACAGTAGATCATGATATCCTAATGACGTGTGCCAAGACTGCGGGTCTGCAGGGATCAGCATTAGAATGGATGAAATCCTCTCTCTCAGACCGCTTTAAGCATTAGAATGGATGAAATCCTTTCTCTCAGACCGCTTTCAATCAGTCCGTCTTGCTCTTTTCTGCTCATCCAAGTTTATGCTTAACTATGGAGTACCACAGTGCTCTTCTTAATCCCTCCATCTATTTAACATCTACATTCGCCCACTGGTTCGTACCATTCAGAGGCGAGGGGTGAAAATATACAACTATGCAGATGACATGAATTTGCTCTTCAACACTGATGACACAACAGAATCTACAGTTCTTTCAGAGTACTAACTTATACATCCGAAATTGGATGACCCACCATCAGCTAAGGGTGAACTCTGACAAAACCAACATTGTGATGATTAAAAACAAACTGTATAGCTAGAACCCCTCCTTCTGGCCTTTAGAGATGGGCACTCATTCTATTCCTAAACAAAAGAGGACAAAAGCCTTGGGATTCTTGTTGCTATAGACCTTTCCATGAAGCTTCAGACAGGTGAAGTAACTTCGTCTTATTTTTACCAGCTCTGGAAAATATAAAAAATTGGAAATACTTTATTCAAGGAGCCATAATTCAGATTATTATTGCCCTTGTTATATCTTGAATTTATTATGCTAACTCCCTCTGCCTGGAATTTCCAAAGGGATTGAGTCAGAGGCTGCAGTTGGTTCAAAATCTTAGATCAACCCACCAAAATCTATTAGAAGTCCCTAAATTCAACAGGAAGAGATTGGGTGTTACTAGGTTTGTTGTGACTGCCCAAATGTATGTATTTCTCTTCCCGCATACATTAGAGACCCCATGGACAGCCCTGTCACTTCAGGATCTTATTGAAAACCTGGCTCTTTAAACAGGCTTATAGCTAAGCTTTTGGGTTTTCCTTACCTCTTTGCCTCAGCGCCATGAAACCTTTTTGGTGTAAGTGCGCTTTATAAATATGTTGTAACATAACATGCATGACTTGTGCCATAGGATCATAACAGCGCGCAAACATAGATCAAAAATGGCCCTTCAAAACAAGTGAAGGCACTGGTTGATCTTCCAGGAAATCTTATTTTAGATTAGGGGCATTTATAGAGCAGGGAACTGTGGGCCAAGGATAGTGATGCACTTTTGAAGGGAATTGACATTAAGGGCCTCATTATGACCCCGGCAGTCATGAGAGCGCCAGGGCCGCGGTGGAAGTCGGACTGCCGCCAAAGCAATGGCCCGGCCTCCACATCACGACCGTTACGGAGCTGCCATGGTCCGACCGTCGGCAAAACCAGGTTGCTGCCAACCGACAGCCTGGCGGAGACGGTGGTCTCAATCTGCCAGAGCAGTGCTGCAAGCAGCACTGCCCTCTGGATTACAAGTCCCCTTTCCACCAGCCTTTACATGGTGTTCCCACCTCCATGCTGGTGGAAAGGAGGTGTGGGGCACCTATGGAGGCCCCTGCCCTTCCCATGCACTTTGCATGGGCAGTGCAGGGGCCCCCATGGACAGCCCCGTCACGCTTTTCACTGCCCGATTTACAGGAGGTAAAATGAGCGATGTGTGCTGCTGCCCCGACGCACCGCAACATTGCCGCAGGCTCCATTACGAGCCGGCTGCAATGTTGTGGTGAGTATTCCGCTGGGCCAGCAGAAAACTCATAATAGGGCCGGCGGCTGGAAAACCGGTTTGGTGGTTTTCCGTCCGAAAGAGTTTGGCGGGGCCCACTGCTGCCCACCAAACTCGAAATGAGGCCCTAAGTGTTACTGCATGAGGGTTACATGAACATGGATGTATGTTTACAAAATCAATAATGAAGAGTGCATAAGTATCTAGAGCTGTACAGTGGCAGAGAAAAAGAGCCTCTCCTCACAAAATAGAGCTGCTGGTATGCTGCCTCATTCGGTTGAGAACTACATCCAGATGGAAATGTAGTCTGGAGTTCATAATCCCACGTTAGCTGGATGGGATCATGCGTTTGATGCAGCCCAGATGGATAATAAGTGGTGTCAAGAGTCAGTAGTACTTTTGCCTCATCCTAGCTCAGGTGTTAACAATCTACCAATCAACATACTCTCACTACTATGTTTTGCTTCCTGTGCCTCCTGAAGAGCTAGGCCTATTTCTGTCACTGAGGAACCAGAGTTGGAAGAAGTGGGTTCAGATTCCAGTCACAGATCACTAGAAGAGACTGTCAACGGGAGTCTAGAAGATATAGGAGTCTCAGCAGAAGAATGCAGAAGAAGCCAAAGTGCCAGCAAAAGTACAAAAGAGAAGTAACAGAGCACAGATATCACACCAGATAGTTGTTCAATGTAAGGCAGCTATTCCCCGTCACATACACTATACTAGCATGGGAGCGCATGAGCTTCGACATTTCCTCACTTTGGCTGTGATTTTGAAATATCGAGGAGGGAATATCAAGGACCAAAATATTGACAGGTGTGTGTATGTATGTATATATATATATATATATGTATATATATATATAAAAATTTCAAAAAGTATTCACTGCACTCCACGAGGTATCAATAGTGCAAATGTAATCCAAATAACAACCACCAACGCGTTTCAACTCCCTCAGGAGTCTTGTTCACACTGTATTGATACCTCGTGGAGTGCAGTGAATACTTTTTTAAATTTACATTTTTACGAGACTGGTCCTCTCCGTCACTGGCACCGACAGTGGAGTGCGCCGCTCAACAATTTTCCGACCATATTTGCTTGAGGATATATATATATACACACACACACACACACTATATATACACATATATAGTCAAGGTATGTAGATGTGGAAATAAAAATAGTGAATCTATACCTCCCTTTCTGCACTTACCTTCTTGATATTTTAGCCCTCTATATTCTGGTCAGAATATTGAATGACCTCGATAGACCCTATATGATATTTCATACTACAATTCTCCCTCTGGGGTGTCATTCTGACTGTGACATGAAGGAAGGGTAAAGGAGATTTCATTGGATGCCTGAATGTCTAATCAGCCTTGAAAAAGAGGGCTGAAATTGGAACATTCAGGCATGCACAAGTTGGAAAGGCAGCAGGATTGGAACGTACCCACTGGAGGGTTTAAGCGATATTGGGCAATAACTACAAGGACCAGAATGCCTTGAAATGCAGTTCCCAAAGGGGCGGCACACTTAAGGCCATTACATGATAAATGGCAAATTTCCTTCTTGAGCCACGTAATGTGATGACGATTGTACCTGTGAACAAGGTCAAGGGACCGAAACGTGTAGGGGAGGCACGCATTGTTTCATGTTGCAACGCAGTAAATGAAGATTGGAGCCGAATGTTGAGTGCGTCTTATTTCTCCTTGGGCAAGGAGAACCAGATATATATATAGATAGATATATATACTGTATTTTCCGGCGTATAAGACGACTTTTTAACCCCTGAAAATCTCCTCAAAAGTCGGGGGTCGTCTTATAAGCCGGTGTACGGCGTGCTGAAACTTCAGGGACAGGCGCCCTGTAGCTGAGCCACCGTACGCTGCATTTGGAAATGAATTTCAAGCGTACGATGGGTTCCGCGTCCCACAAGATTCAGTTACCGTACTTGTGGACACCGAGCTGGACGGTCTTACCGTATGCCGAAATCCTCGCTGGCAGTTGTCTGGGCAGGCGCATGTTCCTGCGCGTGCCCCAGGCTATTCAAAGCACGCGATTACGGTACCATAGAAACAACATTTGTTTTCCGTTTTCTGTTTCTTTCTTCTCGCGCATGGCACATATTAGGAGATTACCATATAGTAACTGCCATTTTGGATTGGGATATGACAATATTATAAAAAAATATATATTGTGACCGCATTTAACTTTGGTTGTACTGCAGTTTCAACAATCTTAAATGTAATATTCATTCTCCGTGATTGGCTGGTTGTTGTATACTTGGTGATTCTGAGGGAAGGCAGTCTATCTGGTGAGCAGATACATGTGGTGGTGAATACAGTACAGCACAGCACCAGTACCAGTATCTGTACCAGTTCATACAGTACAGTATACAAATGGCTAACAGAAAAGACCCCATCCTGGCTCCACCAGCAAGAAGAAAGAAATATGAAGCCGGTTTCAAACTTAAAGTTGTAAACTTTGCCATGGAACATATTAACTGTGCTGCTGCAAGACAATATGGAGTAACAGAAAAGATGGTTCGGGACTGGAAAGCAAATGAAAAAGCATTAAGGAGTATGCCAAGGGGTAAGTGTGCATTAAGAAGAGGCACCCCACATTGGCCAGAACTCGAAAAACATGTAGCAGACATGGTGAATGAGCATCGCCAAAGTGGTTATATAGTGACACGAAATCAAATACGTTTGTTTTCCCTTCAGTGGGCCAAATCTAACCCAGATCACAGCAACAGATTTAAGGCCACTGTATCCTGGTGTACTAGATTCTTTGAAAGGCATAATCTGGTACTGAGGCAAAAGACGAAAATTGCACAAAAATTACCTGCAGATGTTGAAGCCAAAGTAAATAGTTTCCATTGATAAGTAATACAACAGCGCAATAAACATGGCTATGCGTTAAGTAGTATCGGAAATATGGATGAAACTCCAATGAATTTTGATATGGTTGGAAATAGAACTGTCCATCCAAAAGGTGAAAAAACAATTTTAATTGAAACAACAGGACATGAGAAGTCCAGTTTTACAGTGGTACTAGCATGCACAGCTGATGGTGCCAAACTGAGACCAATGATTATTTTTAAAAGAAAAACAATGCCGAAACTCAAGTTTCCTGTTGGTTGTTTTGTACATGTACATGAAAAAGGCTGTATGGATGAAGATGGGGTAAAGCTATGGCTTGATAATGTATGGAGCAGGCGACCAGGTGGACTTATTCAAAAACGTAGTCTACTGGTTTGGGATATGTTCAGGGCTCATTTAACTCCCAGCACCAAGCAAAGGCTGGCAAGAATAAACACAGATGCGGCAGTTATTCCTGCCGGATTGACATCGTTGGTACAGCCACTGGATGTGTGCCTAAACAAGCCATTTAAAGATCGCATTCGAGAACAGTGGAATGAGTGGATGGTTAGCGGCGAAAAGTCATTCACAAAAGGAGGAAACATGCGTGCTCCACAGTTGGATGTTTTGTGCAAGTTTGTCATAAAAGCCTGGAACGATATTGATGCAGAAACAGTAATCAAGTCTTTCAAGAAGTGTGGCATATCAAATTCATTAGATGGTATGGAGGACGACTACTTGTGGCAAGATGAAGTGAAAGCCGAAGCTGAGACCACACCATCTGATACGGAATTAGATCCATACGATGACTGCCTTACAAATGTACCACAAGATGTAATTGATTTGCTTATGATATCAGATGACGAACAGGAGGATTTTGAAGGCTTTTAAAGAGAAACTGTCAAGCCAGTAAGTCCTGTAAAAATAGCTTGGAGTTATGATGGGCGTTGCTGACTCCCCAGGAACTTGCCCGGCACTTGCTCTCTCTCTCTGTTTGTTTGTTATCTTCCCCCTATCATCATCAGTTCCAGTTTGGTTGACAGCTTAGAAAACAAACAGCATGGCAGTTCCATGGGTTTATTGTCTTATCCTTCCTTTCAGCTTTAGAGTGAATTAGGAAAAGTTTAATCCACTTGCACTTTTATGTTTACATGTTTGATGACAAACAGCCTTATGTTTATAAGTGACAGTTTTCCTACTACGTACCTGCATGTCATAAGCATTTGAATTAAAATTACCATGTTAAAATCAAATCTGATGTTTTTTAATTTTTATTTGGTGTGCGTTGGAAGAGGGGTAGTCTTATACGGCAAGTATAGCCCAAACCCTATATTTTAACAGGAAAAGTAGGGGGTCGTCTTATACGCCGGAAACTACGGTATATATATATATATATATATATATATACACACATATACATACACACACACACACACACACATATATAGTCAAGGTATGTAGATAAAATAGTAAATCTATACCTACCTTTGTGCACTTACCTTCTTGCTATTTTAACCCTCCATATTCTGGTCAGAATAATGCATGACCTCGATAGACCCTATGTGGTATTTCATACTACAATTCTCCCTTTGGGGTGTCGCTCTGACTGTGACATGAAGAAAGCTAAAGGTGATTTTGTTGGATGCCTGAATATGGTGACTTGGGGCCTGAAGATAGGGGCAGAACTTGTTGACCTCCAAACTTAGAGCCTTTTCGCTATCAGCTTCTTTATCCCCACAATGCAATTCTGCTGAGCCACTTCTAAACCCAGACATCAGCCACAGAAAACATGAGCATGAGCATGACCACTAACCTCTACCCACAAGAAAAACCTCACAAAAGTGTGGTGGTCACCAAAAAGGAGCAGGAGGAATCAAAATGCCAATGACAATCTTTAATCCTCACTCCAGCCACTCAACAGTTACTCCATTCGGTCCAGGGATTGCCACAGGCAGCAGAAAAAGACGGAGAAATTCATATCTGTCATTCTTCCTAGTAGAGCCTGCACAGCAGTGTTTCTGCAGTCAGCAGGAAATATATTGGTGCTCCCAATCAAGTTACCCATCAAAGCGGCTTCAGGATATCAAATACACTGAATGCCAAAATTGGTTTTTGATAAAGTACAGAATATTGATGGTAATGGGGATACATCAGCATACTGAACAGCAGGAGCTGCGGCACAGGATCGGAGTCGTTCAAGGAAGACCGGAGACGGTTAGTAAAGCCATAAGCACAGATTGTGGAATCTGGCAGCAAAGATGGATAATCTATAGACTGCAACCATGAAGAACATACAGAAGCATGTACTAGGTATCAGGGGAAGTGTATCAGCGTGGGCCGGACTGGGAACCCAAAGCAGCCCTGGCAAATTTTGTGAGATCAGCCCCCATAGGGTGCATGGCACTACAGTGGGGCTTGAGAGGTTCTCCCAACCAAGAAAACGTGGGGGGGGAAATGACACTAACGGTGGATTCTACACGACATTTTTCAATATATATTCAATTGTATTTGTTTTTAAAGCATAATAAATGATGACCTTACAGTGCACCAGGATTCAGCAATCTTTATTGGGGTTCCCTCACTATTACCCTCTAACAGTGCTTCTTATTTCTACATGCCCCCCCTTTCACATGTATTTAATTTGTTTTATAGAACCTCACTTACCAGTATACCATGTTGGAGCACTTTACATCACACAAACATACAGACACAATGAATCACACATGTGTAAATCAGTGTGTAGAAAATGTTGACAAAGGGAACTATAAAGTGTAGGATTCACATGTCATCCATACTGGTAGGTATTTTTTAAGAAAGCTTGGTCTGAGGAAGCATGAACTCGGGATTCACAACGTAACACAGTGGTTAGGGCTGAATTTACTAGTTACAATTTATTTCTACCCAAACAAACCCTTTCTTTAGCAAAATTAGGATAACCAAAGACTGGAAACATATAACTTTCTAACCTGTACAATGCAGTTTGCATGCAACTTTTTGATGGCAGTTCACAGCTCACTGTGCTAGATTATGATTGTAACTTATGAACTGCACAGTAACACAAGTGCCTCTGTGACAAAAGCAGTATTCCACTGAGTAGTGGACATCAAATACTGTTCTGTTATCTACATAGTACATGTTTTTTGCAGCAGGCATATTATTCCTCTGCGCTTCCATAGATGAGTCAAAACTGCCATTAGACAAAATCCCGATCTCTCTCCCGCAGGTACTTAATCACTAGAGTTATCTTGGCACATTTATTGTTGCCTGAAAACTGTTGGATATTCAAGGAACTCTGCAGTGCTTTTAAAACTGCTGCACTGCTATAAAACTGGACTCTCAGTAACAAAAGCGGCCCCTTCACCCTTCCAGCCTCCCGGAGAAACGCCTGATGCCCGGTATGGCCAGTCTGCCCTTGGTATCAGCCCAATGAATGAACTGTGTTCAAACAGAACAAGAATCTTAACTTAGTAATTCAGATGCATCTTCAAAGCCGAAGACAACACATTTTCAATTGAAATGACCATTACATTTGCACAGACATACAGTTTTATAAATAAAACTATGCAGTGCACAGATGGAAATGTGTTAAAATTGCATCACCTACTGTAATGATTTGTTTTGATCATATTAAAGTATTTATTTACAACACACTTCAGAAATAACAAAAAATGTACTTTGTTTGTGTTCCTAATTCTGAAATACTTACAGTTAATTTAAACATTGTCGTGTGCTAGAAATAAACTTTTTACTACCACCAGTATCCAAGAAGATTGTCACAAAAATCCTCTCACTTTTGAAGTCAGAGAAAGAAAAGTAAACAAGCGTCCTCAGAGGACAGCGCTTGACATTTGACCTTGGCCTTTTAATGCATAGCAAATGTGACGAAATAAGTACAAAATTTACAGGCCTGTTTACAGAAAGGGAGCACTCAGAAGGATACTGTAAATAAGGTTTAGGCTAAGGAAGGTACGAACTCAAGATGAACAGCCTAAAACCAACAAATAAAGCCAGCAAACGGAATACAGACCACAAAACCAATGCAAGCAATGGGCAGAATGCATTCCTAGGTCAGCTTTCTGAATGTCCCCAAGGTGTATTTAGCAAACTAGACAGCTGTGCTGTCTGTTAGGCTGCGACCTAAAAATGTGTTCCGACCTCTTCTTAACAAAAACAAAAATTTATATAAAATTGTGCCATGTTCTCACTTTTTTCTGTTTTGCAAATAAAGTAATTTGCTTTTATGTCTTTCCCAATCCATTGGATGCAAGTGATTCACGAAAAATTGTGGTTGGACCGGCAACAGCGCAAATTAGTGTTTTCGCCTCACAGTGGTTCACAAGTCCCAATTTTAACTTGCCATATTGCTGTCCACTACCCAGAGAAGCTGAAAGAGCCCACCGGGATTTATCAAGGAGAACTAGAGCCTCTTTTCAGAGCAGATGCAGGATAATAAGGTAGACGTGTAGGTGAACAGACCATTGTTGGAAATTTGCCCTGAGCCAGAAAGATGGGTTATGATTGGCACCCACTGCATTGCGGCTCGTGGTGTGTTTTTACTCCTTTTCAAGTAAGGGGTAACCTTAGACGCCAACCTGAGACGGTGCCAGCAAGTAAAAGCCAAGAACTACAGTACAATTGAAATAAAAATCAGCATTTGCAATTTTCAGTAGATTAAGCTAAATATCTGGCTTGTTGTCTCTCTTTATTACTCAGCCCACTAAAATAGGTTATAACATGTCCTTTCTAGTACTAGAGCGTTTTTGTTCATTACATCATTTGGTTACATTTATCACATTTATATAGCCCTTCATGCTGCCAGATGTCTGCTTTGGAACACTTTGAGGGGTA
The DNA here is from genome assembly GCF_031143425.1 of Pleurodeles waltl. Taxonomy (NCBI): domain Eukaryota; kingdom Metazoa; phylum Chordata; class Amphibia; order Caudata; family Salamandridae; genus Pleurodeles; species Pleurodeles waltl. Next base: position 1,897,780,286 of record NC_090440.1, read on the forward strand.
CACAGTATGCGCCTGCATCTCAAAATATTATTTGGAACGTAAGTATACAGGATTATAGACCAAACATTCCTGGTGAATTCTTGAAATTGCACAACAGGCTAGTGATTCATAAGGCAGAGTCAGACGTGTTCAGCTATGTATATTATGACTCTAAACAACTATCCCCCAGCCTAACCCACCTTTCAGTCCACCTCACAAGATGAATGTGCCACAGCTTCTCCTACTTATAGCAAATCTGAGGAACAGATTTTTCATCTGGTCTGCCCATACCGTCCCAAAAGAGAGCTAAGATCTAGCAACCTGAGCCTTCTTACCATCCCTAGGATTAAGAAAGCTAGGGGTAGTGGGCACGCTTTTGCTTACCTTGCCTCCAGACAGAGGAACTTCTTACCCCTAACCCTTAGAATGACTGAAAACCTACTCAGCTTCAGGAAACAACTCAAGACATATCTGTTTGCTTAAGATTTTTGTATAAAGCCTGGCAGATCTCCCAGCGCTGGGAAGCCCATTGGGCTGCCATGCACTTGATACATTTTTTTAATTGAATGAGCCACACACACCGCATTGCACCATAGGACACGTATTCAAGTGCTTCTAATAAGTCATGTGCCATGAGGCTTTTTCTGTGCAAGTTACATTGTGGTAGTGCATCAAATGAGGTTCATAAACTATGAGTTTAATTTTCTTTTCAATCAGGCCTATGTCAAACAATAAATGTTTTGCTTATGAACAAAGTGGTCAGAGAGCACTGCCATGGGCTTCTAAATGTTGTGGCTCCTAAAATAGTGTCTATCTGGCAAATTGTGGAACTCACACTTTATAACTTCCTCTCAGTATAAGTAGCCTGTGTATTTTTTTGGGACACCAAAAGAGTTGGGAGTTACATGAATCGGTTTTTGACACTGCATTGGTCAAGATACTCATTTGGCTTTTGTCAAAAGCAAGAATACGCACAGCGTTTTTGGCCTTTCACAGTTCTTCATTTTGAATTTTGTTCCACTTCCTTATTCTATTGTTTGGGGCTAGCCACTCCTGTGTGTCAATGTGTTGATAATCATAAACAGTGCTGGAATAAAAGAAGAACCAGTCAGATCCGGCAGCTATTATTCAGCAAGATCGGGGATATGTCTGGCCCCAGTGAAATATGTTGAATGTGTCTCCGTGTAATTTGCTAGCACCGGGAAATCATTCAGCAGCAACCACACATTACCTACTTTCTGTTAGCAGTAGGAGCATGCAAGCAGCTTTCTTATTTTAGATTCTGGACACAGGTACAAAAGTCGAATTTAAGGGCCCATCAGCCCTTGTTTTGTATAAGTATCATGGTAACGGGGAAGCATCTGGAGCCTAACACCTAGACACCAATGCAATGACGGAAATAAAGGCACACATCTTGTCATCAATTCACAGCTACTTGAGGGTAACTACGATTTAGAAGCATGTTTTTTACTTTATTCAATCCCTGTATGAGATATACATGCACTGTAAGAATGTCGGATGTATCGGCCTGTACGAGTATTTACACAATTTAAATGGAACTCATTTTTCAAAATTAATTTTTTTATAGCGCTTCTCATCTCAAGATTAGGTGTCTAAGCGATTTAAAGCACAATTGCACATTATACATCAACAGTAAATCATCCTAGTGTGTAAATCAATGTACAGGATGTCACACAAGACAATGAGAAAGTCATGGTGTACGAGTCAGACATTGTCTTCACTTGGTAGTTATATGTTGAGAGTGCATGGCCGAGAGAAACACAAATGTAGGAATTAAAACCTAGCACAGTGCTTGGGGTAGTCCATACTTATAAGACTTTATTACTACCCAAAGAAACCCTTTTTAGCAGTCTTATAATAACAGATTTAGAGAAAATGATAAGGGTCTAAACCCTTGCCTGGCAGTTTGTATGCAGGTCCTTAATGCTGGTTCATAGCTCACTGTAATATTTATGAAGGGCTGCAATTATTCCCTGATAATTGCTTGGCAGACACAAAGTTCTCTATTATAGGTGCCCTAATCCCACAAAGTATTTTGAAATGCATCCTTTGCACCCAATTACACCAGAACATATTTACTGTCACATTTCCTGTTGTTGTCCATTTTTTGTGGCAGATGTTTTAAATACTAAATGTGTAAATAGAGTTTCAGACTGCTTTTTTATGACTCCACCCTTGTGACCCAACCCCCTTTTTGTAGACACCATTAGACCCCCAATTTATGAGTTCCCAGAGTAACGTTTTTCCACTTCCACAACTGATCATAAATAAGGCTCCCTCTTTTCCATTTTTACTGATTTTTACAGATTAATACAGACAGAAAACAAAGTGTTTCCTGTCTGAATGTATTTTTTTTTTAATGGAAAAATACCGAAAATGTTGTCTTCTTTTGAGTGACTTTTGCACTGTTTTCATCAGTTCCAAGCCAACCGCTGGACAGATAGATGGCATGGAGAGTTAAAAACAAAATAGGATCTCCTTACATAGCAAAATATGTCAACATGCATTTGTACTGTAGTATAATGCTAATATTTACCTGAGGGTGTATTGTTATGTTAAATATGGCTGCTTAATTCGCTAAAACACAACAGACGTTAAAGTATTAGTGCACGTTTATTAGATAAATAAATGTGGAAATATACCATTTTACACCTGCATTTATTCACAGAAGACAAAATAAATATGGATAAATACTATGATGGCCAAAAAATGAATATGGATAAATACAGACAGAAATGTTTAAAAAAAAAAAAAAAAACTACAAAACCGGGAGCCCTAATCATAAATAGGGCTCCCGGTTTTATGGTATTTATTTAACATTTCCATCTGTATTTATCCATATTTATTTTTTTGCCATTGTATTGGTATTTATCCATATTTATTTTGTGGTTTGAAACCAAATGGAGTAGCAAAATGGTACATGTCCATATTTATTTAACTGATAAACATGTACTCATACATTGATATGCCTATTGCGCTTTAGCAAATTAAGCAAAACACTACATCCACAGATAAATATTAACATTATACACAAACGTATGTTAATTTATGCCTGTATTTTGGGAACCTCATCCTGTTTTTAACATCTCATGGAGTCTACCTGCTTAGCAGCTGGTCAGAAATTTGTGAAATACAGTGTGGGGAGTCACTCACAAGAACAATTGTCTGTATTTTTCCGCTTTTAAAATAAATACAAACAGGAAACAGATCGTTTTCTGTCTGTATTTATCTGTAAGAAATCGGTAAAAACAGGGAGCCTTAGTCATAAATAACATTTGTAAAGACTCGTGAGCGCATTTTGAAACCAACAGAAAAGTGTACACTCCAGTGGGCTTGTATGGGAATAAATCGAAATTCAGGAGGGGAAAATAAATGCACAAAATATAAATCATTTGGATAAATAATGGTGTATCCATTTTAGTTTAGGGCTTATAAGGTCATCATCATCATCTCATAGACGGAACTACCTGTGATTTTCTTTCTCGAGGTTGATTTGTGTGGTTTGCTTCTGGTACATTTGCGTTGCTTTATTTTTTAAAAAATATATATATATTTTTTTAAACGTATCGCATTATAAAAGCAAGATTAATAACAAAAAAAGTTTCGATCTAAATAAAAATAACGAATTGCATTGAAAAACAAACGCCTTTAATTGCGCACATTTTCCAAAAGAATAAATAACTCACTTTATAATTTTGTAACCATATTTTCAAAGGCAGTGGAACAGGTCTGTAAAACAATAACTGCTTCATACTGGGCCAACGTGGGTAAAGTCAGTGACCATAAATCGCAACTTGGTGGGGAAAAACTGCTCCCCGCCATGTTTGAAGCTTATAAACACTAACGAAGAGCTTATTATGGGGTGATACGTGCTCTTGAACTGGGAATGAAAAAGAACAGATCTGTAGCATTCCCAAACACAACCTCCTTGAAGCCCACGCGGAAAAAAATACTGAGAGCAGGAAGGAAAGCACAGCGCCCGCCCCACTTGACACATATTTTCAAAACGAGTCTACTCAACCTCGTCTTCGATGCCGCCGACGCCACCATCCAGAACGAGGCTAGGTTCAAGAATGCGCAGACGCGGTTCAAGAGAGACGCCTGTGGACATCTTAATCTATCCTACCGCGCAGGTAGTGTGGGCCTATGTCCTTAATGGCATCCATGTTACAGACAGGCAAACATTATTACATTAACGGTAGACTTTTTGTACCAAATCATTAGCAAAACCAAAAAGGACAGTGAGATAGGTGATGTACGTAAATCATACAGAAAGGGAAATGTTGAGATGGGAGCTCTGCTTAAATAGACATTTGCTTGTTTCTGAGACTTGGAGGAGGCTACGAACTACTCCCCTTCCAACAGGGCTACCATGTTTCGGTTCTATCGAAAACGGAAAAGTAGGTATTTGCTGCCACAAACACTTGCGTCTTTCTATGAAAGAGTAACAGACAGAACAATAAAATGCACATCTTTAGCTCGAATTGTTACCTCATTAGAAACTTCAAAGAACATATTCCCTTCTCTACGATTCAAATTACAAAAACGTTTTGGATTGATTCACCATTAATATGTCTATTTGTTTTAGTAGTGTAACCGTATAAAGTAAACTGTACATATCGTAATTTGGCCTGTATTTTTTTTATAGATATTTTTCGCTGCTGCAAATATTGACCAAATCCACTGACTTCGGGTTTCTCTCATAACTGTTTAGAACCTCGTTCCCAGAGGCTGCGGCAGGCTGAGGTAATCAGTGACCGATAGAAGCGTGCGTCTTGCTGGTGAAAACGCCTCCGGTGTTCGATTGTTCGGACTGCTGCAGCCACGTGGTGTCTGTTTGTCAGGGTTTGAGTTTTCCCTGTTGCCTTTACACACCCCGTAGTCTGCCCCGCGTAGTCTCCTGCCCAAGCATGGCACAGCTCCAGGCCCGCTTCTACACCCAGAACCAAAGGTTAGTGTGTGGGAGCAGAGAGAAACGGGTTAGGGCTGAAAATATTGAAAGCATAAGGGAGTTTAATGAACTTAGAGGCTAGACCAGTGGAGACAGCTAATGGCAAGGTTGATTCTGAGATCAAATTGAACGATGATGTTTGAAGCTGTTGGACAGGAGGTTGGTAGAGCAGCGAAGTCAATTGATTGCGACCTGCGAGAAGGAAAGATGACTGGAACTGAAGAGACCCACGAGAGAGATGATTGCGAATTAAGTGGTGGATCCTCGTAGGCACCGTATGGATGATAAACAGACACGCGAACTTTAAGAAGGCTCATCATGGTTTTGCGTGATTCTATGAACCATCATAACCGCCAAGCTTTCTGTGTTAAGATGTGTGACCTTTCTCTTTGCTGTGTGCCTTTGTGTTACGTTTGACCGCCTCAGAGGTGCTTTGAGTGAGACGTTTATCACATTCAGGAAAGTACATAACTGCCAAACCTTCTGTTTCTTTATGAGTGACATTACCATGTTGCCAGTGTGCTTACGTATGACATTTCGATATGTGTTACACTTTGAGTGACACTTTGCTTGTATAAAAAGGCGGATTCCATCTGTCAGTTCCGCTCATATTTTTGAAGTACGGTGTCCTTCATGGCTCTTTCCTCAGCCCGATGCCCCCTTTGATTTCATTGGTATCTCTACCACCCCTTATGTGGGTGATTCCCAGTTGACCTTGCCGCTTAACAAGAACTTTTTCGACTCTGTATAAACTTTTAAGAATTCTTTAATCTGTATTATCTGTTGGATGGATTGTAACCATTGTTAAAACCAAGATACTTTATTCGGGAAAAACATGTTTTTTCACCACCGGAGTAGTGGCCCAGAAATCTAATGACTCCACTGCCCCCAATGAAGGTGGCCAGGAATTTAGGAGTCAGATTTAAAGGTGCTTTGTCTTTTCAACCTCAGATTCTAGCATTATCTGGAACTTGCTTTTTAAAAAAAAAAATTGTAATTGTATTTATTTCGCGTTTACTACCACTGACGAGGCGTTGAAGCGCTTTTCGGTGAGTAACATGCTGCTCCGGAACCCAAGAGGAATTAATTGTTGATTATTATAGGGACATATGAGTACAGTATGAGTATGAGTTAATTTGAGCAGAGGTTATGTGAGTTTGTTAGTTGGATTGGTAAGAGTAATGGAGGGGTGAAGGAGGGAAGAATCCAGAAGAGTTAATTGGGAGTTTATAGTAATGGGATGAGGTTTGGGATGAGTAAAGGAGAGCTGGAGGAGAGAAGAGTCTGTGGAAAGGGGTTAGGGGATTATAGTAGCAGAAGGGGATTAGGATGGGTCAAAGGTGAGATAAATGAGGGAGAATTTAGTAGGGTTGTTTGGGAGATCATAGTAGTAAACTGAAGTTTGGGGTGAGCTAGATGCGGTAGAGGAGGGAAGAGCTTAGGCAGGGTTATTTTGGAAATCAAAGTAGTAGAATGGGTTTGGGATGAGTCAAAGTGGGGATGGAGGATAGATTGATAGAGACATAGGGTGATGGGGAGACAGAGTAAAGCTTACGAGAGAGTAACATTTATATTTTTAAAAACATTTTTTTTTGTTTAAATATTTTTAAATTTTAATTATAGATGTTGTTTTTTTTTTTTTTTTTTTCAGTGCAGTAGGACTACAGTAGTAAATAGATATGTAAATACATAGTAAGGGAATATATGTGGAAGTAATATAATAATGGCTAAAATAATATGAGAAGTAAAGTTGTATAAACACAGACTTTCAAGATTTGTAATATTTGATAATTAATAAGTGTACTTTTATAACATTCATTTATCTTTCCTCAATTTTCAATAGCGAAATGCTTGCTGTTAAATAGTTAAGATAACATTTGCTCATTGTGATCTGAAAACCAAGCAGGGATTCATAAGTATCTAATATAACAACTTATTTAGGAGCATGACCTATGAACATGTTAAGCATAAAAGAACAAGTTACTTAACTTCGGGAGCACATTATCTGGTAGAGACTCTATCTAGCTCTATACTCCCCACCCCAGAACCCCCTGGCATCAACCTGGAAACCCCTGCTGAGTAGCACCTTGTAAATCCACATATTTTGTAAGGTACAGTTAGAGATTTCCACCTAATAAGAAGTCCAAGCTAGTTTGATCATTAGAGGTCTACGCAAAGAATTGACAAGCTAATAAGCGCAGACTATTGAGGAACAGTATCTGGTGCAACATTTGGATTGCAGAATGGCGTACCGTGGGTCATGAAAATAGCAATGTCCATAGAGTATGAGGAGTATGAAGCAAGGAATTTGTGAGCATTCTACCTGTATACAAATTGCTTCTCTGAGTTCCTGGTCAGATAAGTTTCCTTGGGAGGTGCCACATCAATGCTATGGCCTATGCAAGAACTTGCCATGATTTCTGGGGGTTATTTAGTCCCCTGATATTGCAAGTGAGAAACTGAAATGATCACTTCATATTGTTATGTTGCATTTTAATATGCTTAAATATGTTTAAATCTGACATAAACATTAATGTATTCAAAAACACAGATGGTTTGGGGTCCTTGAACTATGGATAGGAACAACAAGCATGTAAATAAATCCCACCTACCTTTTAGTGAGAAATACCCCCTAACACTGAAACAAATCTGTGTATCCCTTTGGAAAGGTGAGGATGCATTCGCAAAAAGATGCACATCTGAAATCAAGGCCAAATATAATGCACATACAACCTAGTGTAAGTGGCCGGGGAAAATAGCAGGCAATGCATTATTGCATACTTTATTTGCTGTGGTGTTGTAATGTGTAACAAAGAGAATAACATATAGCCATCTAGAACCCAGTTTAGGGCATCTGCATTTCTACATGCCAAGCACAGTATTAATGGCTGACAGACTGACAGTAGAGAACTTGGTTACACAGCCAAATGGAACACAAGTCTTTTGGACCTGCTATAGACTCAGCCTTGATTTGGAGTCAAAGTCAGTGATAGTGTTCTATGGGAGGCATAGTCCACATATGCATTATTAACTAAACAAGCCAATACATGAAAGAGCACAGATACCTATAATGTCTGCAAAGATACTATTAAATAGGGCACGCTGCCGGCGCTCCTTGGTTATGTCAAGCCTCTGGTTCTTCAACGCTTTACTGCACTCGCACTAGTACTGCCTAAACATCCGATTGCCCTCCATTGGGGCAGCAGCACTCTTCCCACCGTGGCAGCCTGACTGCGGGATATGTCTTACTGCAGCATCACCAGCGAAATCTACGCCTCTCTCCAATCCCCGTCTTCCAGACCTAAAGATGTATGAGAACTGCTCACGATCTATCTGGCAGCCCTGGATCCCCCAGCTGGGGATGTTGAGGGGGATGCTCCTTCATCCCCATGATGCCAGCACATTAGATAAACCTTTTTTCTTTCTGTGATTTTTTTTCGCCTCTCTTGTCTCACTTTTCTCTTTTTTTTTTCCTGGCTGTTTGTTTTACTAATCCGCAATTGTTTTTTTTTTTAAGGAGATGTTGTAGATTGTCATCTATATTTCTAAAGATTGTAACCTCTGTATGCTTGTTTTTTTGTATTTCTCTTACGCGAAATACCCTTCTAAATAGTTTAAAAAAAGAGAGATAGTCAAACAATATTTACCACAAGATCAGTTTCTTCAGAGGGAACCACTGTCCACCATGTCAAAGGCATTTTAAACATCAACAACACAAAACGTGCAGAGCCTTTGATTAGCCTCTAGTGACTGGAACTAGCGCCCACTGAGCAAAACAGTGGTTCACCTTCTAATGGCCAGAGAAACACCTGCTCTCCAAAGGTTTAATATTTTTGCTTTTCTTCATTCCTGTACGTCTGCTAAAATAATTTTTATTTATTAGGTCCTGAAAGAGACAGGTGCTCACTTTCGGTTTTTATGAAGCAACATGGAGAGTCTAAGCGGCATATTGCATATTTCTTAGCAGCACTGGATCCTTTAGCTGCCCCTTTGCCTAGTTGCATACAAAAATATCACAGCAGCAACTTGAGCACAGCTGTCTGATTTGCTAAAGACATCTTAGGGACTTTTAGGAAGTTGACCTAGGAATGCATTCTGCTAGTTGATTGCCATTGGTTTTGTGATTTGTACCTCACACTTTCTGGCTTTCCATTTGCTGTCTTTATTTGCTTTAGGCTCTTCAGGTGCATTTTCTCCCTCCCTTTGTGTAAACCGTGCAATCTGTATCCTTTCACAAACTTACTTTCTGTGAAGAGGCCTTTCAATCTTGTTCTTATCTCGTCACATTTGCTGTGCATTCAAAGACCTTATTAAAATCTCAGCCCGTCTTCCAAGGATGCTTGTTTACTTTTCTTTCCCTGACTTGAAAGTGAGAAAATTTATGTGGCAATCTTGCTGGATACTGGGTGTAGGAAAGAATCTTTTACTAGCACATGACAATGTTTAAATGAACTATATAGGTATTTCAGAATATATCAGAAGTAGGAACGCACAAATGAAGCCCATTTTTCTATTTATTTCTGAAGTGTGTTCAAAACATTTATTTTAGTATGATCAAAACGAATAATCAAACTAGGTGATACAAGTTCTACACAGTTGTCCTTGCTCTGTATAGTTTTATTAGTGAAACTATGTTTGTGCAAATGTAATGGTAATTTCAATTGCAGATGTGTTGTCTATAATGGCAGTGTGCTGCCACGTCATGAATACTCCATACTACGCCACTCCACTCTGCACCACTCCATTTTACACAACTCCATGCCATTGCAATCTCTTCCACTCCACACCACTTCATGCTATGCCTCTCTACTCTATCCTGCACCACTCTACCCTGTGCCAGTGCACTCTTTGCTAATCTACTCTGTGCCAATGCACTCTTTGCCACTGCACCCTACACCACTTCAATCTAGTCCACACCAGTCTACTCTGCACAACTCCAGTCTCTGCCACTGTACTCTGCACCACTCTGCAACACTGCACTCTCTGCCAATGTACTTTACACCACTCTACTCTTAACCACTGCACTCTACGATAATGCGCTCTGCATCACTGTACTCTGCAACACTGCGCTCTCTGCTACGCTACTCTGCACTACTCCACTCTACACCATTGCACTCTGTCACTGCACTCTGTGGCATTATACTCTAGTCTGCACCACTCTACCAGTGCACTTTATGCCACTCAACTCTAATCTACACTCTACACCTCTGCACTCTCTGCCACTTGACTCTACTTTGCACCTTCGCCTCTCTACCCTGTATCACTCTACTCTATGCTAAAGCACTCTTTAACAATCTACTCTACACCTCTGCACTCTTCACCACTGTACTCTATACCACTCCAGTCTATGCCAAACCAATTAACTCTGCACAACTCCACTCTATACTACTCTGCAATACTGCACTCTACACCACTGCACTCTCTGCCACTGCATTTTACTCTGTAACAGTCTTCACTGTGTCCCAGCAGTCTACGCCAATCCACTGTACGCCACTCTAATCTACTCTGCACCACTGCACTCTACACCACTTTACTCTGTGCCATTACACTGTATGCACTCCATGCAACAGCACTGTACCCTGCACCACTCCACCTTACGTTGCTTCACTCTATACCCCTGCACTCTACCCCACCCTACTCTTAATCAATGTACTCTATGCCAATGCACTCTACTCTGCATCACTGTAGTCTATGCCGATGCTCTCTACGCCACACCACTTGGACAGTAGTCTGCAACACTGCACTCTCCGCAACTCTACTATGCACGACCCCACTCTACACTACTGCACTCTGTGGCATTATACCTTAGTCTGCAACAGTCTATGCCACTGCAATTTATACCACACTACTGTACTCTGCACTCTACACCACTGCACTCTAAGCCACTTGACTCTACTCTGCACCAGTTCCTTCTACGCCACTGCATTCTACTCCACTGCACGATATGCCTTTTTACCCTATACGACTCAACTCTATACCAAAGCACTCTGACAGTCTCATCTTCACCACTGCACGCTTCGCCACTGTACTCTCTGCCACTCCAGTCTAGGTCACACTAATCTACTCTGCACAACTCCACTCTACACTGCTGTAATCTACATCACTCTGCAACACTGCACTCCGTGCCACTGCATGATCCGCTAATGCATTTTACTCTGTAACACACATCACTGTGCCCCAGCAGTCTACACCAATTCACTGTACGCCACTTTAATCTACTCTGCACCACTGCATCTACACCACTTTACTCTGTGCCATTACACTCTACCTTGCACCACTCCACTTTACACTGCTTCACTCTACGCCACTCTACTCTTAACCATTGTACTCTATGCCAATGTACTCTACTCTGTGCCACTGCTCTCTATGCCACTCCACCTCACTGCACTCGGACAATACTCTGCAACACTGCACTCCGCCACTGCACTCTAGGTCAGTGTGCTCTGCACTGCTCCACTCTGCGTCACTGCACTCTTTGGCATCATACTCTAATCTGCACCCCTCTGTACTACTCTACTAAACGCCACTGCACTCTATGCACTCAATTCTACTCTGCACTCTATGCCGCTTGACTCTACTCTGCACCATTGCACCCTACGCCACTGCCCTGTACTTTGAGCCACTCTACTCTGCACCACTCCACTCTACTATGCACCACTCTAATCTGTGCTACTGCATTCTACAACACTCAATTCAGCGCCACTGCCGTATGCAATACTCTATGCCAATCCACTCTAAACTATCTACTCCAGTGTATTCTACTCTCCATGACGCCACACAATGCCACTCCAGTACACGGCACTCTCTGGTACTTCACCCTACAGCACTCTACTCCACTCTTCGCCATTCCACTCTGACATTCCACGCTAGTCTCCCCTTTGCCACTAATTTTTAGCAATGCTGAACAGCCGCCACGCTGGTGAACAATAGGGCTAAAACACATTGGCAAAGCCAATAGCTCTTGCATAGGCAAGAGCTATTGGCTTTGCCAATGCTTGTTCAAATATTGGGTTTACTACAGCACCTTTTTAGGACATTGAAAATTCACCTGTCGCCAAGATCAAATTTAATAGAAGGGTGACATTTTTTGCCCAATATTCATATATTTATGGACTGTCGGAGCTGGGATGTTAGCATGTCCTGCAGCAGGGGAGAGTTGCAGAAACGGGGATGACATTTCATACGTTGCTTACTGTGAGAAAATTACTTTTCTATGTTTCGTTCAGTTCTGTCTTATTCTTTGTCAGACCAGCTTCAGTTAATCCTGTTCGCTAGTTGACCATTCTGTTTTCTATTTCTGAGAAATGCTTATCTGTTTACATACCACTAACCACCGAATGTTCCTCATACTTAGTAAGAGCTGAATAGTGTTATTCTTTCCTGTGATGGAATAGCTCAACGTTCAATGCTTGATCTTTTGCAGGAGATGACAGCTGTGATCTGCAGGAAATTCTGCTGAGTTATGTGTTTTTACCCTGCAATTCCCTGATTATTCCTTCTCTAATTTATGTATAAAACGAATAAGGGAAAGACCAGAAGTATGAAATTAAGTCAAAAAGTGGTAAATCTGTAAGGAACATGTATACACACATCCTTTCAAGGATGTCTGCATGTTCTTTTCTGCTTCAAACTAAGAGGAACATGATGCCTAGGAATGCAGCACTTCTAGTTTGAGTAATGAGTTTATAATGATGTCAAATAAAAGCACACGAAAACATGAACATTAGCATTTAACTTGAATACACACAGCCAAGCTAGATGATTAAGAATAAAAATGCATCACCATGGGGATTGAATCCAACATCATCCTTGCCAACGTCGAGCGGAAGGAACCCTGGACAGCCGAGACAAAACAAACCTTCCCCAATGGGACTTTGTTCTGGCCAGTGCGTCTACCCCCAAAATTAACTCTGTCTGCCTCAGTGCCAAGCTTCCACACCTTAGATACCTTAAACAAACACAAGGGCAACCTCCCCCTACCTTTGCAGATGTTATGAAATTCAAGCGCTGGCTGTACTCTGTCTGCTGCGAAAACACGCAAAGGAACTGGATCTGCCCGGATGCGTTTTCCTGAGACAGAGGAGCAGTACTCTTCCGTAATGAAAACATTCCCAAGCTGAGACTGTCTTATCGCGTCTACTGTCCACATCCATGTGGACAGTGTTGTGTTATGTTCCTGCACAGTGCAACCTGGTGGGAAGAAGCACAAACTTGTTCTATGTGGAAAACAAGCCAAGTGTGGAAAAATCCTGCAACACCGATGTGAGGGCAAGCACCTGAAGCTAAGCTATGCACAAAATGTAATCCGTGGTCAAGATGGAGTTGGTAGTTAAATACAGATAGCATTACACTGCACCCACTGTGATAAGTTTTGTTTCCTGACTCATCGGTTTCAGTTAGAATCAATGGTGTCTTGAATGAATATATATATATATAGTGTGAATGTTTCATTCAGCAGAGTTACTGGTTGGAGGTGTACCCGGCTCTGTCGATGAATAAACAATAGATTATTTTCCATGCCTGCATTCTGTCCCATTTGTGAGCAGTCACATTGTTTATTCTCAATCAACTGGAGCGCACTGCTAAGATAGACATAATTAGTCCTGCCGGTTTGTCTATGCCATGGTCCAGGGGCCAGTTTGCTTCCTCCAAGGTCTGACGTGCACACCTCCAGAGGGGATTGCTTTTCCTGGAGTCAGCACCAACAGATGGACTGACGGTGTAACTTCGAGACGCAAGACTGATTTCTTGCTGCCCGAACTGTTGCGAATGCAGATTTCAAGATTAGGTAAGACTGAAATCTCAGAGGTTTCTCCTTTATGTTCGGATGTATTAATTAGTCAACAGTCGGTACAGCAAAAAGGTTTAGAGTCTCCAAAAAATAGTAAGGGCTAGAGTCCTAAAAAGTAAAGGGAGTTTGGTGTCCTGTTTCTCCCCTGAATAACCGTGTTACATTTCCAGCCTATGCAAAATGTTCTGGATTTGTGCATGTTTATGGGGTTCCTGAGATGTAAGACACTGGGTAACCTATTTACCCAGATGGACCAAGCACGGCCACACCACCAAAGATTTGCCTGCTTTTGAAATAATGATGAAAAAAGGACTTCAATCTGGACTTTTTCTGAAACAGTGGAATTACTACCCCAGGAAAATTTCAGACTTACAATTTCTGACTATGGGCACGTTTGCCTTTGATAAATTAGATTACCTACAAGAAACATTGTATACACTAGGTAAGAAAATGGTAATATTAACACAGTTTGAATTGTTAAATATATGGGAGAACTATGCCAGGGAGTGAATGGGAAAACAGGCCATGGTAAAAACAAATAAGAGAAAGAATAATAGAGACTTGACTAGGGAAATAAGAGACCAAAGGGAGGAACAAAGTAGGCAGAATGAAATAATAGAAGAAGAATGTCACTCCACCATGGGAGCCAGAAGAGGGAGACCTTATTGTGGGTAGGATACTAAATGGAACGATACGTCCTCCTCCATATGAATAGTCTAAGATAGATAATAGACAGAAAGACGGAAGTGAATCACCTGTACAGTCTAAAGCGTAAACATTTATACCAGTTACATCTCCCAACAACCTGAGCGGTCAGTAGGTAGCGCGTTGTCCACCACAATTGTTTGTGCAGACAATGGGATACCCAATGGCAATGGTAATTCCCCGGAGAATTTACTATTATGAAAAAAACATGATTTAGAACACATGTGCAAATATGTATTTCAGGATTTGAAAAAACATGGGGCCAGGGCACATGACAAGAAAATGGAATTAAAATGTGAATGGAATGCAGAGCAGCAGGATATTGATTACTGGACTTGCAACCTTCAAATTATGGAAGAAGAAGCACCATGCCTATTGATGCGTTTATTAGTCGTAATTGAAAATATAAAGCTATCGCCTATTAATTGCCAGTTTCCAATGCGAGAAGAGGTTTAACGCTACACAGCCTGTATTTCATGTACAAACACCTTGGACTAAGGCAGACATTTTAGCTTTCGCTAATGACTATCCAAACGTTCGGAAAAGTGCAGATGAATGTTATACCCACATGGAAAGGATAATAAAATAGGACAGTTGACAATAAGGGACTTACTTACATCAGATGTTTTCCATCAGTTTGCCAGCAGAAATATGGAAAAAGTGTATAGATGACCAACAGGTAGTGAAGTGGCCAATGCAACATTAAAAAGGGAAGGAAAGGATGACGGGACCATACATGATGAAATACAAGCACTGCCAACGTTAATTTTAAAATTTTCACTAATTATTATACCAAGAAAAGAAGTAGACTGAAATAAATTAACTCCCAGGGAGAAAGGAGCGGCAAGTGCATTGGTTAGTTGTTTAGTTTAAGGATTAGAAGATCATGTAAGAAACCTAGGAATTAATCAATACCTTGTTAGAATGCAAAACCACTGACAGAAATGCTGTCCATAGCACAGTATTAGTCTGACAAGCATGATAATGAAATTCGAAAGGACAAGTCCAGAAAGGATTTGAAGGGCCAAGTTTTATTGCAACAATTGCAACAGAGTAAAAATAGAGGGCGAGGAATGCTATGAGAAATGTACGGGTGACGAGATGGCAGAGGGTACTCTGTGCCACCACCAGTACATTCCCAATGCTGGGATATGTCACAACTGTGGGGCAGCTGGCCAGTGGGTAAGAGAGAGGCCCCAGAATCAGAGGGATGATGTCCACTTTCAGCGGTTGAGGGTGAGGTTTATATGTATTGCCAATGGCCACCTACTCACACTCCAAACAGGTATACTCCACCCTCTTCACAGAATTATTTTGATAACAGGGCACTTCAGCATTGAATGGTGTCCTTTGCAGAAGATGAATATTATGATTTTTTACTAGCACACTATGGGGGCCCAAGAGGGGGTGGAGGTAAGCTGATCTCACTACCTGTAGATCAGCGAGGTCCTTTTATAGATGCCAAAGCACAGGGGAAGGATGTCATTTTTTTAAATAGCTTTTGGGAACACTAGCTCTTCTATTTAGGAACAAGCCCTCCCATTTGTACCCCTCTCGTCATAAATGACTACATCTGGGGGTTATTCTAATATTGCGATTTCTAATCCTGTTTGTGAGCATTTGTCATATACTATTGGGCCAGTCACTGATAAGTATTATTTTGTAATTACTGACAAATGTGCATTACATTTGTTGGGAATGAACTTTCTGAAAAGACTAAAAGCTGTAATAAGATGTACACCAGAAGAGGTATATTTTGAATGTCATGAAGACTACCCTCGTGTCCTCAATTGTATGTATGTCACATATAGTACTGGAGGAGGTATTGAAAAGATTACCCCAAATTTTGCAGGAAAGTGTTCGCACCTGAATATGGGTAGTAGAGAAAAAATATGTAGGTGCAATGTTTATTGACCCTGTTCACATTGTACTACAACCTAATGTCTGCTTTTACTTGTCTTAAAAAATAAATAAATAACTCAACAAATTGTGATCAGTGGCGTCTAGTGGTTGTCCTGTGTAGGAACTGGCTCTCTATATAGTACACCAAAAAGAGGTATGCTGTGTATGGAGTCCAGGTATCCCCTTAGTAATGGACAGGGCTTTCTTTAAAATTCCCAAGTGCTTTATTAGTGGTAGGGTGGTCGAGCAGCTTAAAAGAGGAGTGTACAGCAAATACACTTGTTTTGATTGACTTTAATGCGGTAATGTTATCCTATGGGAAAAGAAGCGTATACTGCATGCGGGTACTTGGCAATGACTTACAAGACTGTTCTTCAGGAGTTAAAGTAAATATGGAGCAAGGTCTAAAGAAGCACCTACATGTTACCCCGGTCAGCTCTGGGGCATCCGGGTTTTACAACGTTGGGTGTCCCATTCACTTTAATGGGGAACGGTTCTGGTGAGAAGAGGCTGCACGTGGGGACTGGGTGACCTTTCTGACTGGACCCAAAGGGAGGCTCAGTTCTCCAAGGTCTTGTGCACACAGGGCCCCCGTCAGTCCACAACTACTCTGGCTGGGGGGTTTGTTCAGAGGTGCTTTGTCCAGTGCGATCACACTCATATTGGTTGCTGCACAAAAGAGGCTGCAGATGGAGACTAGTGGGGTTCATCTCTGGAGGATCTCAGGACCTCATTGGTACAGTTGGCCCACTTCGACTCGGACTGGGGGGCTCGAGTGCAGTGGTGCTTTTTGGTGCTGGGTTTTCCATTGTCCGGGACTCTCACTGTTCAACTTAGCTCCCTGAAGTTTGCAGGGTAGTAGCTCTTCTACTCCACAGGATATGCTAGCAGTTCCTTGAAGTGCTGGCAGTCCTTCTAGACTTTTGAAAGCAGAGCAGCTGCAGGAGGAGTTGACTTTGGCACAATTGTGAGGCAGCAGGCAGGCCAGCAGAGTTCAAGTGAGTTGCTGCTCTTCAGTGTTTGCTTTTCGCAGCTCTTTATTGTACTCCTTCTTAGGTACAATGAATCTGAGTTCCTGGTGTCAGGGGGCCACCTAAATACTGACTTTAGGGACGTTAAGGGAACTGAAGGGTAGTAGCCAATCAGCTACTTACCCTTGGGGTCACTACACCCCCTGTTTGGCCACATCCTCTGGGAAGTGGGCATAACCCTGGCCCAGAGTGCCTAACTCCAACACACACAAGACAGTGGAATTCCTTTTTTGTTTTCATTTCAGGTATTCCCCACCCTAGAGGTGTGACTAGCCTGGGAGTGTCTGACTATCTGATTCCCTGCCTGTTCTGTTGCAAATGGGCCTCAGGGGGGTGGCATCTTCCTGGACTGGAGGAAGTTATATATCTAAGGTTGTATATCAAAGATGGCTGGGACTTTGACGTCACTGGCATTGGTATGCTAAATCACCAGCCATCCTGCTGGAGGAGGTATGAACACCTTTATGGCCTCTGGGAGCCTGGGCTCTCACCTACAGGGTCAGAAACCAGTCTATGGTGGTAGGTTGGACTGTACCAGTCATCCAGCACACCAGAGATCTAGTTCGGCTTAGGGGGTGCCTCTAAGGTACCCTCTTGGTGTATGTATTAATAATTCCATCACTGGAATTAGTGTAGATTTATTATTATGAGGTGTTCGATACCAAACACTATAGGTTTCAGTGAAGCCATTATGTAGCTGGGAAACTCGTGTTGACCAGTGCCCAGTACATATCTGAAGATGGCTTCCCTGTTCCATTGTAATTTCTAAAAATTGACTTAGACATCACAGGGGCACATATGCTCTTTAGATATGTCCACCCATGTAATAAAATGCACCCTGCCTTAGAGCTCCAAGGCCTGCTGTAGGGGTGACTTACATATAGCCCATTCAGTGTCTTTTGGTGTCATGTCATGTTTTCAAATATGGTTTGCACCATGTCACACAGTCTGAGTAATTTTGGGTGTGGGTCACTTAGTGTGACATAAGACATGCTTCGGCCCTTTGGGACCCTGTTTAGTACCCATGCTCTAGGTACCAGAAGTACCACATACTAGTAACTTACAGGGGTGCTAAAGTCCATGCCAGTTGGGTTACAATTAGACTTTACTTTTTTAGTGGAAAGAGCACTGTCACTGAGGTCTGATTAGCCGGACGCAGTGCATTGTCAGTTGAAAACCAGCATGTAGTAGTATTCCTCCCACGGTGGCATATTTTTCTGTTATTGACTTAAAGAATGCTTTCTTTTGCATTCCTTTACATCCTGGTTCTCAATACCTATTCCCTTTCAGTTTCCAAGGTCGTTTATACACTTGGGTACAAATCCAACAAGAATTCACAGAATCCCTCTCAATTTATTCTCAAGCACTTAAAAAGGAACAGGATATATGAAATAGGAAAGGGCATGACCAAGATGGTGGCAGTGACTGACTCATCTTAAGTTCGCTGTGTACCGCGCCCGCCATTAATCTTGTACAAATTCTACCATCACCCGTGACTACTGCAATTAACTGATGCACAATCTTCCCCAAGCCCTGAAAGAAGCAGATGGTGAAATCACCCAGTGATCAGGGCAGAGAGATACTGCAGCAGACTTTGTGGCCCAGAATGGAGTGATTGAGGGAGAGGAGCTGTATGTGAGAGATGCCCTCCCTACTGTTTGGACAGCGAGCCTGGCGGAGAGCCCTTGCCCCTCTCCCCCCCCCCCCCCAAGTAGATGTCATCGGGGCAATAGGGGCACCCAGGTGGGTCATGCCCGTGGGCTCCCCGATTGACTGGTGCCCTTTAAGGCCGAATTCCTGTGTAGTGCCCCTAGGTGTGGCTTCGTTGGCGTGGTCGCACTGTCGCCGGCGCTGAAAACTCGGCATGAGCCGCAGGGGGTTCTTGGCTATGGACCTGCACACTGTGCCTTTCCTCGCCCTGGGAGTCCTCCTCATGCTTGAGACTATTGTGATTGACCGGAAAGGGACTTGTGAGGTCTGAGCCTCTGAAGAAAAAGCGACAGGCCATAGAGTATGGCCCTGTCTGAGGGAGTGGAGAGGCTGGTGCTGGGTTTGGGGCGCGACAGCGAGAGTGCTGTGTTGCAGTTTCGTCCTCTACCCACTGTGCCTCCCCCCTACATTGCGGGACCTGCAAAGGGGCAAAATAGACGCTTAGTGTGCCTACAAGCTCCTGGAGCACAACACTCATTCAATTCAATTCAATTCAAAACAATCTTTATTCGGATTTTACTCCATAAAAGAAGGAGAAAAAGAACAATCTCTTTAAAATAAAGAAATATACAATAAAAGTTTTTCCAAATACATACTGATAAAAGAATAAAAGTCTTTGTTGTGACAATGCGATTACTCATTCTCATATCGGAGTTTTTCTAGATAAGACAGCTTTTTCCTCTGCTCAATTGCGTATAAGATACATTTTATCACTGCTTCGCATTTCTCATTCGTGTCCAATTTAAATAAATAGTTAAAAGCTTCTCTGCAACAAAATAACTTATTAATAATAAATAGTGGTTTTAAAAATTGTTTCCTAATATCATGATAAAATTTACAAGATAAAATAAAGTGCATTGTAGATTGTGCAAATCGTCCCACACAGGGGCACTTCGGTAGGCTTTTACTCCAAATTCTCATTTTTGGGAAGGCTACTAAAAAATTTAACTTTCTAAAACGTAATCGGGTCAAATAAAATCTATGCTGAGTGTTCACAACTGTCAGTAAGTAATTTGGTATAACCTCATTGTTTTCGATCATGTAAGGAGCTACCGTTGATTTCTTGCATTCACTATTTCCTCTTTCGCTAGCCCTCCAAGCCATTAAAAGATTTTTCAGTTCTTTCTTACTAAATTGGAGAACTATGCCTGGGTTATCTAAGTTGGGTGTTAGATTTATACCTCTCAGTAGATCTTTTATATGCATGAACCATGGAATTCTGTCCCGGTGTTCTAATGTAAGGCAGTCTTTGATAATCTTTCGGGTAAAATGCGTCCCTTCCTTTGACCAGATACCATGCCAGGCCATCAACGCATTTATATGTATTCAATCCTCCACGTAGGGACTACCCAATTCCTTGTGTACCATGTATGTGGAAGTGGAGTTTGGGACTGCAAGTAGTCTATTGAAGAATTTATTCTCTAGCACTTGTAATGAATGGATCTCGGGTATCAAGCCCCAAAGGACAGAGCCGTATGTAATGCTGCTGATTGATTTACTTTTGTAAATCTGCAGCATTTCCCTTAGGGGTTTGTTACCAATTTTATTGGAGAATCTAAAGATTGCCTCCGTAGTCCTAATATACTTCTTCATTTTGGTAATTTCTAAGTGTTGTTTCCAGTATCCCGTATTAGAAAATTGTATACCCAAATATGTAAATCCATTCACCTCTTCACATTCGTGGCTCTTAATAAAATAAGTTTTCTTCTTAGCCTTTCCCTTTCCACTTGTCATGACCACTGTTTTACTCATATTCAACATCATATCCCTTTCCTCGATAAATTCCGTAAAACCCTCCATTAGTTGCTGTAGCCCGTTTGCGGTTCGTGACAATAAGACTGCATCGTCTGCGTATAAAAGAATTGGGATAGAGCAATTTCCTATTTTGGGGCAGTCAATTTTTAGGTTTTTTAAGTGGGCATCTACACCATTTATATAAAGGGAGAATAAGAGCGGCGCCAAGACACAGTCTTGGCGTATTCCTCTCCCTATCCTGAAACCTGGTGTACATTCTCCATTTTTTCCATATCTCACCCGTGCTGTTAGATTATTATATAGTTGTGCCAAGAAGCTTATTATATCAAGGGGCGCGCCCATATCTACTAAGACTTTCCACAACTTTGCATGATTCACTAGATCAAAGGCACTACTAAGATCTGCAAAACAGAGAAATACATGACCCTTCTTTGCTATGGTATACTTGCTTATAATTAAATTAAGATTTATACATTGTTCCAGGGTGCCTACCTCAGGCCTAAACCCCAATTGAGCCTCTGTAAGTATATGGTTGTTTGTTGCCCAGGTTTCTAATCTTTCTACAAGTACTCTCCCCAGCAGTTTAACAGAGGTATCCAAAAGTGAGATTGGTTGATAACATTTGGGGTCGCCTCTGTGCCCCTTTTTGAAAATAGGGACAATTATACTTTCACTCCATGATGTTAGAATATATCCCTTTGTCACACACATAAAGACTTGGGTCAAGATGGGGCTCCATAAATCAACGTGTGTCAAATAGGCATCTACTGGCACCCCGTCAGGGCCTGGTGCCTTCCCTTTCGGACATCTTCCCATGGCAAATTTCACTTCCTCTAGACTGACTGGTTTCAAGAAGGGTGGGTTGATCTCAATTATCCCATTGTATGGCGGGAAAATAGTCAAATTCTCTGGGTTAAAAATGGATCCAAAGTGAGAAAGCCATTCCAATGAGGGGATATGTACTGTTATTTCGGGTGCATCACTATCTTTTAGGAAAGGTTGATTGATTGTTTTCCAAAATAGGGTATTATCTCTTAGTGTTGTTGCTTGTTCAAGATTTGCCCATGCCCTAGCTCTCAAATTTGCCTTCCTGGTTTCCAATACGAGTTTGTAATTAGAACGTTTAATAATTATTTTTTCTCTGTTTCTCGGTCGGGCCTGCAGGGCTTGTTTTAATTCCTTGCTGGCTAATGAGCAATGGTTATCGAACCACCCCACTTTACCACTCTTTTCCCCCCCGAAAATCTCAATAAACTTCCTGCAATGGCAATTCTAAGTTGATTAAACGACCCTAGGATCATTTGTGAGTTTTGATTATATTCTGTACATATGATGATTTCTTGGCGGTGTTGTGTCACCACTTTGTTCATCACATCTTATTCATTTATCCCAGTCCATTTGATTGCAAATCCTTTTCCACTTCTTATTCCTATGTCCATTGCTAGTCTTTCACCTATATAAAAGGGTTTTGCTAGTCTCATAGTCAGTATCAGGGGGTAGTGGTCGCTATATATGGTGGGCTCAATCTTCAATGAAACAACCGTATCCAAATGGCTCTTTGATATTAATATGTGGTCGATTGTCGAGAAGTGCCCTCTTCCTACAAACGATGGGAGCTTCTCTCCTTTATGCCCATCTTGTTCCATCAACTCTAGATCATGTCTAAATAGTACTTCATTCAATGCAGTACCATAATTATTGTGTGGGAAGTGCAATTGAGTTCGTCCCCCCTCGTCGGTGAATCCACATGTCTCCCCTATGGTATTCTTGCATACCCCGATATTAAAATCTCCAGCCCATATTATTATGTAGCTTGAAGTTATATCATTTACAAAAACCTTTAGGTCATCTTGAAGAATCGATGCCACTTCTCTATTAGTGCCGTCAAATTTGTTGTTATAATAGTTTATTAATACAAATCCTGAGATCCCATTTATCCGGAAGTATAGAAACTGGTAGTAGGGGGAGTCAAGGGAGGATTTCACCAATAAATAGGGTATCAATGTTGAAATAAGGATTGCTAGACCTCCTTTTGCCGTTCCCCTGGCTGCAGCCGAGGCTGATGTGGAGAAAGTGGCGTAACCTTCCATATAGAAGGATCCCGTATGCCAAGTCTCTTGTAGGCAGATTATATGTGATGAGTTTATTATAGTCTGCCATTCCTTCTCTGCTATTTTTGTTTTTACTCCAGCTATGTTCCATGACATGAGTGTAATTAGGTCTCCTACTAGAGGTCCCCCATCTGGCTCAGTGTCGCCATTACCATTTAAAGATTTGGATATGGGCACTGTAGTGATGAGTCGTGTTTCGTTATGCGTCAAAATAGTTTTCCTACTCGGGTTCTCCTGCAGTCAATCTAGATCTTCCATATTACTCAGAGAGGCGAAACGATTAGGATACTCCTGTTTATTATACACTCATTCACAATCTAGTACAAAAAAATACAAAACAATCTGGATATTTCCAACAGGTTTTTCTGCGAAAATATAGCCCTTGAAAGCAGGGATTTGACTGCCTTCAGTGCATTAGACTCGTAAAGAAATGTTTTGGACTCCCTCCAGGGTGTAAGAACAGCTGCGGACTGTTCTCAGCACGTGTAACATGTGTACTACACAACACTGACCCAGAGGTGCTGTCCTATGTAGATGACATCTACCTGACAGACTACGACCGGGTCGCACACCTAAGAAGGGTGGACCGCATTGTGGTGGGTTTCGCTGAAATAGGCTACACATTTACTTTCAAGAAAAAAAAATTGCCTTTCTCAGTGTCCTGTTTTTGTGATACAAGTTATCATATGAAGGAAAGAGTCTTGCGCCGCACCTTCTAGAATAGTACACACAATTACAACCACCAAACACCATCAAAAAGCTGCAGTCATTAGTGGGCTTTTTAAATTTTGGCAGAACTTACATTCCAGGTTATGTACAACTCACAAAAACACTTTGACTTGATACGTCCAGACTTTTGAAGTAAATATTGGATGGTTGAACACACACACATTCTCAGAGCATTACTACAGGACATGCTTGAAGCACAACTCTTTAACACATGTGATAAAACAAACTCGGTCATCAGAGTAATTGCTGGTGCCATTGGGTTAATCTACATAACAGTTAACCCCTACTGTGCCCTGGACGAGGTGATCTCTTCCAGGGTCCCGGGTGCCTTGGACGAGATCACCGCTGATTTGTCACAGGGCCTAAAGAGAAATGCTTGCATTTCTCTTTCGATCACGTGGGGGAGGCCCAAAGAGGCTTCAAAGGGAAGGAAATGTATTTCCTTCCCTTTGAAACGCCCACTAGACACCAGGGATTTTCTATTTTTTATGAAAGTGACATAAGGGAGCGACCCCTTGGGCAAGGGTCGCTCCCAATAGGGGGCATTTTTTTGGAAGGCCTTTTCTGCCCCAATGGGGGGCAGATCGGCCTATTATTAGGCCGCTCTGCCCCCGGGGGGGGGGCAGAAACCTCTAGGCACCAGGGATCATTTTTTTTTTTTTTTTTTTGGAGGTGGGGAGCGACCCCTTAGGCAAGGGTCGCTCCCCTAGGGGGCAAATTTATTTTAGGCCATTTCTGCCCCCCCCCTGGGGCCGGCTGAGCTAGAGGCCAAAATCCACAGGTTGGCACTTTGCAAAAAAACACCTCTGTTTTCTGTGAAAAAATTTGATGTGTCCATGTTGTGTTTTGGGCCATTTTCTTTAGTGGGCGCTTGGCATACCCACACAAGTGAGGTACCATTTTTATCGGGAGACTTGGGGGCACGCTGGGTGGAAGGAAATTTGTGGCTCCTCTCAGATTCCAGAACTTTCTGTCACCGAAATGAGAGGAAAAAGTGTTTTTTTGGGCCAAATTTTGATGTTTGCAAAGGATTCTGGGTAACAGAACCTGGTCAGAGCCCTACAAGTCACCCCATCTTGGATTCCCCTGGGTTTCTAGTTTTCAAAAATGCGCTGGTTTGCTACGTTTCCCCAGGTGCAGGCTGAGCTAGAGGCCAAAATCCACAGGTAGGCACTGTTTTTTCTATGAAAAAATGTGATGTGTTGTGTTTTGGGCCATTTCCTTTCGTGGGCGCTAGGCCTACCCACACAAGTGAGGTATCATTTTTATCGGGAAACTTGGGGGAACATAGAATAGCAAAACAAGTGTTATTGCCCCTTGTCTTTCCCTACAGTTTTTCCTTCCAAATATAAGAGTGTGTAAAAAAGACGTCTATTTGAGAAATGCCCTGTAATTCACATGCTAGTATGGTCACCCCGGAATTCAGAGATGTGCAAATAACCACTGCTCCTCAACACCTTATCTTGTGCCCATTTTGGAAATACAAAGGTTTTCTTGATAGCTATTTTTCACTCTTTATATTTCAGCAAACGAATTGCTGTATACCCGGTATAGAATGAAAATGCACTGCCGGGTGCAGCTCATTTATTGGCTCTGGGTACCTAGGGTTCTTGATGAACCTACAAGCCCTATATATCCCCGCAACCAGAAGAGTCCAGCAGACTCAACGGTATATTGCTTTAAAAAATCTGACATTGCAGGAAAAAGTTACAGAGTAAAACGTAGAGAAAATTGCAGTTTTTTTCACCTCAATTTCAATATTTTTATTTTTCAGTTGTTATTTTCTGTAGGAAACCCTTGTAGGATCTACACAAATGACCCCTTGCTGAATTCAGAATTTTGTCTACTTTTCAGAAATGTTTAGGTTTCTGGGATCCAGCATTGGTTTCACGCCCATTTCTGTCACTGACTGGAAAGAGGCTGAAAGCACAAAAAATCGTAAAAATGGGGTATGTCCCAGTAAAATGCCAAATTTGTTTTGCAAAATTGGGTTTTCTGATTCAAGTCTGCCTGTTCCTGAAAGCTGGGAAGCTGGTGATTTTAGCACCGCAAACCCTTTGTTGATGCCATTTTCAGGGGAAAAACCACAAGCCTTCTTTTGCAGCCACTTTTTCCAATTTTTTGGAAAAAAACTGAATTTTCACTGTATTTTGGCTAATTTCTTGGCCTCCTTCAGGGGAACCCACAAAGTCTGAGTACCTCTATAATCCCTAGGATGTTGGGGGGAAAAAGGACGCAAATTTGGCTTGGCTAGCATATGTGGACAAAAAGTTATGAGGGCCTAAGTGTGAACTGTCCCAAATAGGCAAAAAAAAGGCCTGGCACAGGAGGGAGAAAAGGCCTGGCAGCGAAGGGGTTAATGAAGGTGATACCGTCCCCATAACATACAAATCACATTTGTATGCAATAGCTGAACAACGCTTCGCTCCCACTGAAAAAATACTGACTGCTGTTCAGATGGCTGTCATAAAAGAGAGACCGCTTAGCCCAGGGGAAACGCATTGTTGTCATGACTCCAATACCAATCTTAGAGGCTGTGACAAAAGCCAGCTTTACAAACGCAGAAGCATTATATCGATGTAGGATTCAGTGGCCCACCTCTCTGTCTGCATTTGATGTTGATTGTTTCAGACGCAAGAGTTCCTTCAATATGAGCTTGAATATCCAACACCTACATTTTGTCTCTTGATCAGTATCAAATGAAAATATATATATACTGATAGTTCAGTGCAACTAGCAGTAGGCACCAAGCATCAATACTCCTCCGCTTGTGCGGCTGTTAGCGGATTCATGAGGGGTGGCAAGTTCCACCTTCAGAACACATACACGTAGACCTTAGGGGACTGCACTGCACGATTGGCAGAGCTTAAGGCTCTGTCATTGGCACTAGGACATATGGATCCTGGTCTTCTGACACTCATTTTGTGTGATTCTTACTATTATGTCCAGTCCTTTAATGAATACCTGCATTACTGGTGCCAGAATGGATTCAGAAGGAAACACCATCAAACAGAGACTCCTGTGGGGGAATGTAGTACATCTAAAGGAAAGACTACCAAATACCTATGTAGTACATACAATGGGCCATCACCTTGTAGGAATACATTTTGCAGGAAACCCATTTTCCGATATAGCAGCCAAGTCAGCAGCTGCCACGGCTTCTGTTGCTGCAATTAGTTGTTCCAAGACGAGGTTGGATGATGAAACACTGGCTGCTGTGAAAGCTTTGGCTGACATCAAGCCCTTGCTAAAGGCGTATCCTGCCAAGCATTCGTACCATCTTAGCACCCAAAAATATTGCATTCGTAACAGTGGTTGGTGATCGTGTGCTCCCTAACCAAGACCAAAGGTTAGACCTAATAAATGCAGTGCATGAAGGGGTTGCTTCCGCCCATGCAGGTGTGGCGGCTACAGTTACATCATTGCAAAAATTCTGTTGTGGCCAGGTCTATACAAATAGGCCAAACAGTATGTCCTTTATCGTACAACTGGCACAAATAAAAAAATCCACCAACAAACACCCACCGCAGACACCCTTCCTAATTTCCAACAAACCATTACAATCTGTGTACCTGGACCATTATAGTCCCCTAACACCTAACGGTCAATACAAATACATCTTAGCCACTGTTGATTCCTGCTCCAGATTTCTATGGGTATGGCCACAATGATCAGCTGATGCTCTAACTGTTATTAAAGATTTGCATGTCTTCATCTGGGCATATGCAGTAGTGGTTTTCCATTCAGACCAGGGCCCTGCCTTTGCTTCCAGGGCATTCAAGGGACAGCATGGTGACAATGGGGGTCCAACTACATTTCTCGTCTCCATATCATCCCAAGGGAAACTTTGATGTGGGGCGGAAGAACTGAGACTTAAAGTAATCCTTAACAGCTAGAGTATTAGGTTCAGGTCGTAGTTGGCTTAACCACCTGTATGGAGTACAGAGAGAGCTTAATAATCCGCCTAGAAGGTCCTTGGGCTTACCTACTTATGTCCCAGATCTTGATGGCCCTGGGGCAGTGGCAGCGGACACACTTTTTGACATAAATGAACGTGTCACAGTCTTGCAGGAATTACAACAGTTTGGTGATGGCAACTAATCTGCATTTGCTGCACCCTGGGAATAAGTTAATCACCAGCAGCGTCTTACTGGCTGGATTCCAAAAGTTGGGGACCTAGGGCATGAAAAGATAGCTGTAAAAAAGGAATTTGGCCCTGTATATCGAGCACTGGTTCCAGTCCTGGGAGTGCACAGTACAAGAACTGTCATCCTACCACTGCTGCCTGGATCCAAAGAAAACGGCTTTGGTTCAATTGAGAATGTCAAGTTACACAATGTAGCAAATCCTACACAGTAGACCATGAGGAATCCTGAACAGTTCCTAAACCCCTCCTTGCCAGTCAGGATGTGTTGCTTCAAAATGTAACCATCAGAGATGAAACTTCACTGACTCCCTCACTTGGGGAGAGTGGAAAATGAACTTTCATTAGTACCTGTTACTACATCTATGACAAGAAATGTCCAAAGTTCTGAACAATTTTACTCAAATTCAACACAAACGGATGGAAATGTTTACTACGGACCACCAAAGGACACTTCTGCAAGTTCTTCTTCTCTGGCAATGACTCCAGTGTTTGCACAAACCACTTCTGGATATTTTGCTGACGTCAATGATTCTTTTTCAAATTATTCAACATCTTTAACTACATCTGCATCAAGAGAAGGTAAGCTGTTCAGTTGGCTTAAAATTATCTGATTCGTCCCAGCATAGAGAGATTTGCTAAATTTTACTACCATCAATTGGAGATCTACGGAGTTCCTTAGGCGACTGAATAACTGAGAAATAGAAGACACCAATATTCCATATCTTATGTTACCAGCTAACATTCCAGGACAATTATGTATACATGCCTGTGGGGTCACAAAAATACAAATGGCTGTCATAGTGGGGGAAAGTGTATGTAATACTACATTTTTACCTACCAATACTTCATGGCGTAGCATACCTTTTATATGCAGGAAACGAAATCTGTTGGATATGTGGAGTGAAAGCCTACACCTGGCTACCTTTAAATTGGGCAGGTACTTGCTGCCTTAATTGGAATTCCCCATGTCATAGATCACAGTAGAGACAGTGTGAAGTATTGGATGGTGGATTTTAAACAAGTGAGGGGAAAAAGGGAAACCCAATAAGAAGATTCAGTGGGAGAAAGAGTTTCTAACCTTGCAAGGGGTCTCTTTATACCTTGGGTAGTGATATCTTTATTTCTGTGGAGATCAGGAGAATTGGTAGATTGCTGGAAGCAACAATAAATGAAACATCATTGGGAATAGCTATCCTAACAGTAGAAGTAGCTACAGTACATTTAGTAGCAAAATAGGATGGTTTTAGACATGATGTTAGCAGAAAAGGGCAGTGTCTGCAACATTGTGGGCATTGAATGCTGCACCTTTATTCCTGACAATGCCCCTAATGTCTATAAGGCTATAGAAACTTTCCATCACATAGGGCAAGATCTACATGCCCTAACGGAAACAACAATTTGGGATAAAATAGGACTGTTCTTTGGTTCCTGGGGGCCGTGGTGGACAGTCCTGCTTAAATGGGCACTAATAATACTTGCCCTACTAGTTGGGTGTTGTCTGTTAGTGAATTTGTTACCAAGCTGTTTTTCTCAGCCTGTATAGTTACATGTTGACCTCAAATTACTAGGGTGATGATGGCAAGACCAAGGGCCATACATAAATTTCATAATTGTGATGAAATATATGATATGATGAAAATAGAAATAGATGAAAGTTGAACAAATTATTGAATGTTAATTCAAAAAGGAAGGATTGAGAACGTTTATAATTTCTATGTTTTATGCAGTTCTGGCTTATTCTGTGCCAGCAAAGTTTCAGTTAATCCTTTTCTCTAGTTGTCCCGTCTACATGCTGTTCTATTTCTGAGAAATACTTATCTGTTCACATACCGCTGACCACCAAATGTTCCTGACTCTCAGGAACAGCTGAATGGGGTTATTCTTTCCTGACTTGTAATAGCTCAAGGTTTGTTCTTTTGCAGGAGAGGACAGCTGAGGTCTGCAGGAGGTTCTGCTGAGTTGTGATTTTTACCCTGGAAAGCCCCTGATTAGTTTCATACAAAAATCAGAAAAGGCCTAATGAGGGAAGACGAGAAGTCTAAACTTACAGAAGTCCAAAAGTGGTACATCTGTCAGGAACATGTATAGCCACATCCTTTCAAGGATGTCTGCACCCACAGTGATATTTTTATTTCCTGACTCATCTGTTTCAATTATAATAAATGGTGTCTTGAACTTCTATATTGTGTGCATATTTCTTTCAGCATAGTTGCTGGTCGGAGGTGTACTGGGCTTTCTGCAGCACTATAAATGAATAAACAATAGATTATTTTCCACACTTGCATTCTGTCCCATTTGTGAGCAGTGATATTATTTATTTTTAATCAACTGAGAAGGATTTACCAATTCCAAGATCAATCGCATGTTTAACAGGTGAGACGTTTACAGTTGGCAATCCAGAAATGTTTTGGAGATGGCATTTCCGTTCATCCTCGTGTATTCTATTCAATAACGAGGGTGATTTTAATTCTAATACACTAAAACTAATTTCAGAACCGGTTTTGTTCCCTCGTTTCAATTACCACATTCATTTCCTGCCATTTAGTGTTAATATAAGCTATCTTCATATCCCTTTTCCATGTTTTTTAGCTCCTTATTAGTTCTTTTTATTCAGTGTCAACAGCCCCGGATCTGGACCCTTTTTTAGGTTTTACATTTTGTTGAGTTTTCTTTTAACTTGCGGCATTTGGAATAAAGCCAATTTGTACTTTCAGTGCCTACTTTCATATTTGTCGTCCCTTAATGTTTTGGACCTACAACCTGTAGACATGTAACAACCTTACTTACTGTGTATTTGTACCAGTGTCAGACTATTATTAAACTCTTCTTCCATGCAGTTATCAAATTTCGAAGCTTAAAGTACTTGAATGTGAGTGGTGTCCAGATGTGGACTCAGGCATGCAATCTATACTGGAAAACCTCTTGCCAAAGATGTACTCTTTCTCATTTCGCCTTAGAGAGAGGGACCCCTCCATTGTCCAGTGACAGTAACCCCAAGATCTAGAATTATTAAAAACAAGATCTGACTATATACATATCCACCGCAAGGAATGGACCAAGTTCTCTATTTGTATATTGAACGTTTATGTGTATATGTGTAAACCTTGTACTTCACAACACTTCAAGAAAACCACAGGTGCCAATTTATTGCAATATTTGCGCCATTTTAAAGATAATTAATCTGATCACACTATTTTCCATTGGTTCATTAATACTTAAGTTCAAACATTGTTCTTTTTTAATTAAATGTCATTGCTCTTCAACATGTGCTGCCATGAGGCCTGTGTCATCATGTATTGCATGTTCAGCCAGTCATGCCTTTTTAGACTGTAATACATTTTCTGCAACTTGTAAGTTTGCTTTTAACATTGTATTTGTGGGCTCAGATTCAGTATTCCAGATGATGTAACTAAAAAACCAGAGCCCTGGAGACCAGTTCTCTGCTTTGAATGTTTGACAAGCATTGTGTTGCTTTTATAGTCAACATAAATTGATGTTTTATGAATTGGTGGAAAGTAACAATTGGCAACTATTAGGAATGATTTTCATAAATAAAAGATGTTACTAAAAGTGTGTGAACGTTTTCATTAACACTCACACTTTTAAAGCAACATTTGCAGTAGCCTTACATAGAAGCCATTGAAACCTGTAAGAAATATTTGCAAGCAATGTTTACTGTGAATTGTGGGTGTTGTCTTTATCCTCTCTTTATCTTCATCATTGAAGCTGTTTTTAAATCAGCTAGTCCTAGAAGTACTGCAACTTTATCCGTGACAAAAGAGCGGACAGCAATATATGTATGCAGTATTTGTTCAGCACAAAACCTAGGTTAAAGGGAGCAGAGTGCTATACAAGGCCAAAGCCAATGATACAGTACACAATCATAAAAAACTTTTTGGAACTGTTTATCAGCTACGGAAATACACTGCTTATGGGAGAGTTATTTTTCCCAGCACTTTTCAATCCTGCACAAATCCCACCAGGCTAGGAGCAGCAAACAAATATGAAAACATTGCATGAATGTGTTCACAAATGTAGTATAGTCTCTATTGTTGATGCTCTAATTCAGATTATATCCGCTTTCTTTTCTTATTTTTGCCATAAATTTTGATTTTCCTAAAATTATATATAAAATATACCTTTAGGGATTTACGGTCAGCCCTGTTTAACCATTACACTTTTGTTTTGTCATTCACATTTGTCTTCCACCCACTGCAGCATGCAGAATGGGGGGAGTGAGTCAGCTCACTTCAACCATTAGCTAACTTAACTGTGAGTTGACCATGTTCTGCTCTCTCACAAAGAGCACACTTCAACACACAAAGTAGTTCCCTTCAGTGTGAGGATTCCTAATGTCAATGTGTGCTTTTTGAGAACAAAAATATTTGTGCAATTAGCCACTGTATTTTTCTTTATTTATTTATTGGCGAGAACCAGGCCTATCTGATAGCATTACAATGTTCCAAAAAAACATAAAAATTATGGATGAAGCACTGGCAAAGCAGACCTATTGGTTTGTCAATGCTTGTTTGTGAAAATAATTTGGAAAATGAACATTGGGAATTGCAACCACTATTCCATTTCACTCAGTAGGTTCAGAGATTGGTCTAGTAAGTATAGCTTGAAACTTGATTTGCAAGCACATCCTGATTACATCTAAAATCTGCTTATCCACCTGATTTTTTTATTTTTTTTATTTGATCTTTTGTCTCTCAGGGGATTCTGGTATAAAGGACATCTGGGATAGTGCTATTTATGAGCATCAGACATAAGAAATATATGCTATTGAAAATGTTTTACCTAAACACTTTATTGGCATCTGTATAAGCAAATTCATATCAGCAAAGTAGTTTGGTAATCGCCATCTCATATGACCGCTCACATATTAGCTTTTTAGAAAATCATTTAGGCAGTGAATACTTCTCACAGAAGGGATTCACAAATGTGCTATAAATTCATGGTGTACCTGCAAATCTAGACTTCACCCAGCCATTTTGAATCACAACTTTGGGCTGATGTCTTTTAAACTGTAGAAGTAATTTTCCAAAAAACTCCAAATCTTCAGAGGCTGTGGGCATCCCTAAGCTCATATAATGGGTTTTGTGGATTTTGGGTTTTATCCATTATACTTTGCCTCTCGTCTGTGCTTGCCTGTGTTCCCTTTAGGTTTCCTCGCTGAGTGTGTTCATTACCTTTCTGTGTTATGTAAACATCCAGTTATCTTAACAGTTCAAGTTCTCTTACAGTATGGTTACTAGTGTTTAAAAGCTGTGTCTTCTCCCTCTCTAGGTCCCAAGACTCTACCTATTTGGGTGACCCGGGTATCTCTCTCTGTGCCATGGGTGTCTTCAGTCCTTTATTTTCTACATCTCTTTTATGTGGGAAATGCCGTCCCAGTGCTGGCACATGTTGCTTCCCAAACTAATCTGGAAGTTACTGAGTCCACATTTAATTCTAAAAATGTCTTTGTCTTTAGGGTCAGGCATTTAAATACCTCAGTGTCTTGTGGAAGTATTCTATTTAGTTTCCTAATATTCTGCAACTTTATTTCTTGCTCTCAAAGCTACAGTAATCTGGTGGAGTGTACATACTCTTGGGAATAATCTGCAGGTCTGTGATACTGGTACCATTTTTGATTAGCATTGGGAGAAGATTGAGGTGACTTTATCCTCCTTGTGTCCGTCTTGTATCACATTGCCACACCACTGCACCCAGATAACTGGGCTCAGTATTAAGGTTCTTCTCGCCTTTAACCTGGGTTTATCATGACATTGCAATCTTTCTAGATCTCTACTCTAGTGTCCATAGCATCTAGAATCATCACTCAGTGAATAATGTCCTTAGCAAAAGAGTGACTTACTGTTGTGACAACCTTGTTTGACTAAGTTAGTACAAGAAAGAATCTTTGGCTTCAGACCCTACTTCTCCTAGATCACTGAAAATAGGCAACCTAAGGTGTTCAGCCTACATATATTGTTTACTGATGCACATTAATTTGGCATTTACTAAATTTCTCTTGCTTTCCACTTATTCCATAAGATAGTCTTATGCATGTCTGTAACCTTGTCACTTCTTTTCCTTTAGCATCAGCACTTCTTGCTTTCCAGGAAAATGCTCCCTCAACTTTATTCTACTTTAAACTTTGCCTTAAAGCAGCAGTAGTAGATTGGATGAACTCTAGCTGCCTGAAATTGAACTCCGATAAGACTGAGATTACTTTCTTTGGCATCCAATCCCTTCCTGATCTTTGATGGCCACCTGAACTGTGTATCCCTCATCTCCTGGCCTCAGTAGTTAAATATCTGGGTGTAAAATTCAACTCTAATCTGACCTTTGAGCCGCAAATCAAGGCATTGTCCTCCGCCTGCTTCTTTACCCTTAGGTCCTTAAGGAGGATGTTGTACCTTATTCCTATGGAATTTGGTGAAACGATTGTCCATGCCTTGATCACATCTCAGCTGGACTATGCCAACACTCTGTACCTGGGGCTAACCGCGTTCTGATCCAGCGTCTTCAAATCATTCAGAACGCGGCTGCCAATCTTATTCTCAAGATTTGCCCCCGGACATCAGTATCGGGTCATCTTTGACTTCTGCACTGGCTCCCAGTGAAAAATAGGATTCTGTTTAAGGCTCTCATTTTTTAACTTAGGGCTTAATCACAAAGGTCCTCTCTATCTCTAGCTCTGCTTTAAACCTTACTCTCGGGCGAGATAGTGTGATCCAATAATCTGAAACTTCTCCAAGTCCCATGCATCCTTAAGACCAGAACAAGTGGGAGATCATTTGTGTTTCTAGTTTTTAAGCTGTGGAATGCTTTCCCTTTTGAGCTAAAAAGCAGTCCAATGGAAGCCGCTTTCAGGAAAGGCTTCCTGCCTTGATGTCAGTTTGGCTCCTTGTAGTTAGATCACTGGAAGATGTTTCTTCCCACTAATACGTGGATGCCTCTTCGGAGGTAGCTGTGCGCTCTATAAGTGTATTGTATTGTATCAGCACAACTTTGTTTTGGGACAGAAGTAAAATGGTTGCATTTTTTAAAAACGTCCCCATATAAACTCTGATCCAAAACCTAAAAACAGTTGTCATTTTCTAGCTAAGATGAACAGTGCAAACATACCCCCTTGGACTACTCCCAACCGCACACATCATAGGTGACATCCCAAATGGCATAATTGATGGCATCACTAGTTATCCCATCACTATTGACAGACATCATAATTGACATTGCTACCTACACAACTAAACCCGCCAGAATCACACATTGACTTTACCAGCAAGCTGTAGAAACCAGCCGGAAATGACCTCATTACTGTCTTGAGTAGATTGTGAAATGTTGATGTGCTCAGAACACATGTCAGTGGTGTTTAGCCAACTCTGTGTGCAGGGATTGGTGAGATCAATGCCCTGACTTCTACTATTGATTGGTCAAGACCTTCCACTATGCTCAGTCTGCTGTGGGTGTCTGGCTTTCACTTACATCTTACACTTATCCCTCGTACTTAAAAACCCAGTAAGCATAGTGATGTTTAGATGCAGTGCTTGGCCCAGGTTGGGGCCTACAAGTAAGAAACACTATTTGTTAAAGACCTTTGCTCGTGTCCATTGAGCTCTAGATGCAGGCCAAACTCCACTTTTTAACCACAGTGTGTACTGAGTGCCCTGGCTGTTTAATAGTTCCATTGAAGTTATTGATGATTAAATGTATGTTGTCATTGGTTCTAAGAGTTTGTAAGCATTACACAGAGAAGTAATTATGGTTGGAATCCTAACCATAACAGTTGCATTTCAGTTGTTTACTTTTTTGCTTTATAACCAGTAAAGTTTCTTCAGATGTTGTTTTCTTTCTCTCTTCCTCTTTCCTCGCTTTCTCTCTCTTCCTCTCTTTCTCTCTTTTTTTCCTCTTTCTCTCTTTAGAGGAAAAGTTATAGTTTTTTAAAAAGCAAATTTTCTCTTCTGAGTAAAGAACTATTCATTCCTGGTAAGAAATATATTTCAGTTTAGTTTTATGTTTTTAAATGTTTTTGTTAAGACTCCACTCTTTTATTTTTATTTTTTTAACTGCATCACACAGTCAGTGAATATTCATGGGTCCATCAGTGGCTGCAATAAAGCACTGCTCCCTGTTGGGTTCTGTGGACCATTAGTCTCAAATTGACACATTTTGTATTTCAAAGTCAGGATCACCCATCCATAATTGCCTTCTTCCTCCTCTCTGTACCACCCAGGGATGGTGCAATAGCCCTCTTAAGACTTCTGGTGTGTTTCCTGTGATGTAGGTTCTACAACTACTTGTGGTCCTCTCAACATCTAATAGTGGCCTTCAACAAAATTTAACAGCCAGGGCTAGCTGGTTTGCCTCAGATTCACTGATACTAAAATGGTTGATGGAAAAGAATGCTCCCACGTCTGATAAGAGAATTATTTAGAAAAGTAATTAACACTGGTTTTTCCATGTATTCTCATTTGAGTCAATTTATAAATTACCATTACAAAAGATTAAGGGCCTCATTACAAACCTGGCTTTCTGACAGCCAGCCTGACAGCCCCGTGGGGAGGTGACCACTGTGGAGCCCTATTACATCTTTTCCACAGGGCTGACTGTCGGGAACCTCCATATTTGGAGGTTTCCTCCGGTCAGCCCCGCGGAAACAGTGTGGCGTCATTGGCCTTGGCTCCGAGGCCAATCCTGTCGCACAGAGGGGGCCTCCATTGCCCTCGGAATGTGTACTGTCTGCCGTAGCAGACAGTGTGCATTGTGAGTGGTGGGGTGGTTGTTTGCTGGGTGGGTACGACGCCATGAAAAGGCTTGAGGAAAGGGGACAGGTGATCAGCACGGCCCTGCTGAACTCACTGCCTCTGTGGCTGATCACGACCCCAACCACCGCCACCCCATCGGGCACCATGTTCCGGCAGTGGCTGAGGTCCGATCACCAGGGTCGTAATCTGGCAGTTGGACCGCCAAGAGTGCAGAGGTCCAACTGCCACCACGAGTCTGGCGGTCTTAAGACGGCCAGCCTCCTAATGAGGCCCTAAATCATCAAAGCCTGACGCCTTGTTTTTAATATTTCAAAGTACTAGGTGGATTTGCACGAAGTTAATGTTTGTTGAATTAATTTCATCAGTTTCTGTTATACACAGCACAAAAGGTCTTATTGAGCTCAAATTTGGAAACATTACATTTAAATTACCCCTAATAACTGGCCCCCAATCTGCTCCATATTTAAAATGAAGAATCTTACTTGGATGAATTAAGCATTTGCAAAAGTTCGTGGAGGTTTATTAAACTGTACCAGAGTTACTAGCAAATCAAAAAATCTATTTCCAAGGGAAGTCTCAACTTAAGCAGTACTACAGCCAGTTTCTCTGTAACAGACACGGTAGTGTGACCCAGTTGAGCCATTGAATAGATGTCAATAAAAAGGCCATGATTCTAATGAAGACCTCTTTTTAGCTTTCATAATAGTTTTTTTGTTCACAACCTTTTAGGTATGCGATAGATGACGTTCCCTTTTCCATTCCGGCAGTCTCAGACATCAATGACCTCAGCAATGTCATCAACAAACTCCTGGAAGCACAAAATGGTGAGGACTGTTTCTTGCAATTTTTGCCTCTTGAATGTTGTGTTGCTGTTTCTCCCCTGAATATGCCTTGAAACGGACACCGTTTTGTTAAGTAGTTGACCTTGTCTGAGCAGTTCAGCCCGAGGACTAAAATGATGAACTCAAATATAGAAATGCTAGCCTATTGCAGTTAAATAAATTACATTCAGACGCTAAATTACTCCGAGATCAAATCTTTTGTGAAAATGTGATCGGCCCAAAGTGGCCAGGCAATCAGGATGGGACATTTAAACCA
Organism: Pleurodeles waltl; assembly: GCF_031143425.1. NCBI lineage: Eukaryota > Metazoa > Chordata > Amphibia > Caudata > Salamandridae > Pleurodeles > Pleurodeles waltl. The sequence continues at coordinate 1,897,817,972 of NC_090440.1, forward strand.
CCTTATTGGGTTGACGATTTGTGATCGAAAAAAGCCATCAGTCTTATGAGTGCTCTCACCGAGCTCAAGAAAAGGAGACTATTTTCCGTGGCCATGATGGACAATAGTCCTGTGGCACCCCCTTTGTTAATATATAGATGTGGCTTCAACCGGCACCTGTTATTTTGTCCAAAATTCGGAAAGTTGAGAGATTTTTTTTATAACGCTCCTGAAAGCTCGAAGGTTAAAAAACTTAATCAATTTTATTTTGTTTCCTGGCCCTTTCAAAACTTTGTAAACAATCTAGTTGTCTACTTTTGGCTGAATTCCTGGAAGATGAGACATTGGGCCCTGGCAGAATTAAAGTTAATCTGGGCCTGTATGTACCAGTGAGGCTGTGCCTAACTAAAAAAAGCCTTACCTTAGGCCATAGCTGCAAATATACATGACCGGTAACTATATATCATGGTCCAGTAATGCAACAGATGTTTCTGAAACATAATAAACAATCTGTAGCGTAGCCACCAAAACAGTGAGACCATGGTTACCCGTTAAGTATTGTTGATATTATATAATTATTTTGAGATAGTAGCTTGAAAAAAGTGTGCGTTTTCAAACAGGAACATGCTTTTCTTTTGAAAATAAGGTAAATAACTCCTACACTAGTTGTTTCTCTGTAGTAATGAAAAGAAAATGTTGAATTATGTTAAGAAGGTTGGGTTTAAGTCAAGATATTTTTTTATTGAGCTTGGCACATTCTGTCTATAGTGACAATATATGTGAGAGGTTTTTAAGGCCTTGTTTGCAAGTTACAGCCTATTGAGCGCCATGATTGCAATTAGAATGTGCAGGTTTGTTTTCCATCCATAATGAAGATGCTGATTAAACAAAGAGGGAAATGAAATCGGACTGTAAATAGGCCTCATTATCGTGAAATCCCAAATTGATTGTGATGTCCTATCTGTGAATTAGTTAAAATAATTCAGAGTAATGATACAATTCCTGTAGAATATGGGTTTCAAAACCTCAGTTTGCCTGAAATAAAAGCAGGCAAATGTGGAACATGAGGGTGGAGATATATGCCTATATATGCACACACAAAACCAAAACACATGTATACACAGATCCATACACAAGTTATGGTTTAATATTCAGAATAGAAAAACATTGCCTTAAAAATGCATAGAAACTCCCATAAACATGTGATGTTGAGGCTGAAGGGGCGTTGTAGTTACACTGCAAAACCTAAAGCACATGGTAATGTCATGTTAACATTAGTGGCTACCTGTGTTTTTTTTCTCTGCGGACCCTGAAAGACCTCTGTGGATTGAAAATGGATTACTCCATAATTTCTTTGAACTGCGTGGCTGACACTGACCCGTGGGTGAACACCAGCCGCCAGCCCTTCTAAAAATTACCCAACCCTGCCCTAAGCCCTAAAACCAGACCCCATCATGACACCACGGTCCCCAACCCTTCTAAAAAAAAGTACCTGATCCGTGCCTTAAGCCCTAAAACCGGACCCCAGCGCAACGCCTCCCTCGACCTTGAGCCCTTCTAAACACTACCCGACCTCTGCCCTAAAACCAAACCCAAGCAGGACACCCCTTCCCCCATGCCCTTATAAAAAATAAAAAAAATACCCCTCCCCTGAATCCTAAAACAGTACCCTCCCTACCCCACTCCGCCCTGAGCGCTAAAGCAGTCTCCCCCACCCCAAGCCCAAAAAACGCCACCCTGTCCTAAAACAGTTCCCCCGCTCCAAGCCCTAAAACTGTCCCTGGTCCCTGCCCTACATCCATCCCCCGACCTTGCCTCCTGCCCCAAAACCGTCCCCTGCTGTGAGCCCCTAAACCGTGTCCCCCCCCCCCCGTGAGCCCTAAAACCATCCCCCACTGTGAGCCCTAAAACTGCCCCTTCGCCAAGCCCTAAAACAGTACCTCCCCACTCCATTCCCTAACACCATCCCCACCCCTCCCTAAAACTATACCCCCCCCCCCACCGCCCAAGCCCTAAAACCATATCCCCTGCCCAATCCCCTTTACCTCCCTCTCCATAAGGAAGGGCCAGCTCCTCTGAGGCGTGGCGCAGGTTGTTCAGAGGAAACAGAAGAATCTCTCTGTTTCGTCTAACGAGGCTGATAGCCTTTATCTCTGTTACCACGCATAGCCCTTACCATTCAGACCTTTTCATGATAATTTGTTGTAATGTATGCGTGTTAAAGGCTATTTGTGGTTAACAGCTGCGTTTTAATGGCTGCTTTCCTCTCAGCATTGTCCTGTTGAATTCAGATTAACCACTGACACATTTCTTGATCGTCCCATCTCAACATCTTCGACAAGAACATTCCAGTGATACAAATTTAGTTTCTGCGAAAATAGGGGTCAGAATTCGACTATACACATATTTTATTGTCTGTAACATAATCTGAAGTAAGTCCCTTGGGCTCAAAACTCTTATTACAAACATATACCAGAACCTTCGCAACCCACCAAAAATAGGCTCACGATCCACAGTTGGGAAACGCTGGGTCAAAGCAGTTGGATGTCTTGTTTAATCCCCCCTTATGCAATGTCTGTCATGAAAAACCATGCTAGGTTTTGCTAAGTTTAAAACATCCTTTACCCAGGAAACTCCAGACTGCCATTACCTACAACATAATGTTTTTAAACATGAGTTCTATAGAATTACCGAATAGGTTAAGCTTATCCTAATTTGTACTATTACGTTATTTTTGCTAGATTTAATGGCATTTTTTTTCTCCAAAATGTGTTCTAAGGGTAGTCTCTGTATGCATGTTGATCATCCACAGTGATCTTGGCGGGATATATTTTGAATCCTACATGGAAAACACGCTGGCCCGTTAAGACGGTTCCCATGGAACGCACTCTTCTTTTTATTTTATTTAGTTGACTCACTGGTACCTATATCTTGCCCTGCGTTAGTGCGCCCTTTCTTCTTGGTTATTTATTGTTGTCTGTGATAGGCTACTGGCTTCTACTCTGTTTCTTTAAGCCAAAACCGCTTCAGGCATACATTGAAAACCTTCTAGTACTGGAGATTTGACTTCCTTTGTAACTGACCCTTACCACCACCCCACTTGTCTGAGTTATTTTTTTGGCCTGGCAAGGGAATTGCGTTGCTTTCTCCTTGACGACCGTCTGTCTGAGTGAGTCCTCTTTATGTCCTGATTTGTTAAACCATTCCCAACTCGACAAGCACCCTCCATTTAATTTGCTTTTCCCAGTAGTACCACCATTGCAAGTCCACAGCCAGTTAATGTTTTATGATCCAACCCAAATATTTCAGGCAGTGCAACACACATTTTAGCTGTCTTAGAAGGAGTAGCACAAGGTGCACCACTACGATATTAACCTGCAAAGAGGTACTACGTCACATGAAGTCTGACATTTGTCTCCTTCCTCTTTTTATGCCACAGCGGACCACAAGCACATCGAATTCGATTTCCTCATCAGTGGCCAGTTCCTGCGGATGTCGCTGGCCAAGCATATGGATATTGAGGGCATCTCAACGGTAGGTAGTCTTCAGTTTCAGCAGAGTGGTGAGGCTCCTTGACAGGTTAATTGGCAGCAAAAGCCTACCTATCCCAGTGTACCACTCTGGTGTTGTCCTTAATGGGCAGTATCAAAGTGGTCCAGCCAGATATTGAATTAGATAACGCATTCTTATTTTTCAAATATGTTTCTATCAAAAAATGCTGTTGCTATGTCTCAGTTGCTGCTTCATTTTAATTAAAAACTATCACATACATGCAACGATGGTTTATGGTTTTCAGAATTCCATTTTTATATATTTCCACCAGCTTTTTTATTTACAATGTTTTTGTTTTATTCCTCACCCATCTTCTTTCACCTTTCTGGATGATATTTGTTATTTACTCTATTGCCTCCTGAAGTTTTAACTCTCCGTGCTCTCTCAATCTAAATTGTATATTTTCTCCCTGGAGGTGCCTAGGTTTCCATTTGCACTTAGTATTACTATTGATCGAAGTATTTTTTATTATGCACTGTCTAAATGCAAACAATTCTATACACAGCAAAGCATAAAACTACCAGTGTTCATTGTGTCTCTCATTAGAATTATAAATTGATGTTTAGTAGGAGAATGACGGATACTGGAAAGGAAAATATTACTTACTCTACAAACATCTGTTTGGGGTGTGTAGTGCTATTGATCACATGATTTGTATATTCCTGGCATCTAGTGATAGACTTAGATTTTTCAAGTTATTTTTTTCTTCACAGAAGTTTTGAATCACAAGATACTGAGGGACTTCTTCCTTAGTCCACAATGTGCATGGGCACCAACTCCACTCTTAGATTTTGTTTTTTCACAGAGAGGGTGATAGTGGAGTTTAGAATAAGTATATGTGCTTGATGCATTGCAGTTACTTAATGTATATTGCAGTGAAAAGGACCTGCAGTCACTGCCAGCTTCTGCGGAGGAGGGAGAGTGCATGTGAATCTAGAGCACTACACACTGAACAAATGCTTCCAGTGTAAGTAACATTTTTAGTTCATAGCATGTATGGCTGTTGATAAACATGGTTTGCATCAACTGTAAAGCACTTTCCTGGTAGTGGCGGCTAGTAGGCAGATGAGGCAGATATTTGAAATAAAGTTATTTAAGTGGTTTGAACAACCATAGCTTCTTGACAAGCTAATCTGTTTACACAGTCAACCTTTATGAACATTGGTTTTGTTGACCAAGTTCTTACCGTGCAGATATCAGTTTTAATGTGTATAGTCTTTGTTTTAAGAGGTGCGATGAGTAATCATTTAGCATTGGCATCACAAGTTTGGATACATTTCACAATCCACCTTGCAATGTCTGCTTTTGAAATTGGCTGACCCTTACATGGTTTAGCATAAGCAACAAAAAGTTGATTAGTCTTATGGGAAACCTAGTCCTATCAATACAGTACGTGAGTACTTGTTTAACATCTAGAGTGTTTAACAGTCTCTCCGAGCAGAATCCTGGTTGTGTGAAAAAGAAGATAGCTCAATAGTCTGATTCAAATAGAAAGGTGAGTCTACGCTAGGTAAGAATTTGGGATTGGAGCGTAGGACTACTCCAGCCCTGAGTAGTCTGTGCTTGTAACTCGCTAATCAAGTCACACAAAAGTGTATGCTAGCTTTCTGTACAGATAAAAAGTAAGAAATGATGTCTTCTGCCCTAACACAGAAGGGCTGTAAATGCTTTGAGTTGCAGTAGTAGACAAAACACTTGTCCTTTGCAGCATAGCACGCACGTGTGATGGGTCTGCGTGCATCTTGCAATACTGTCATACACACTTTGGGTATCCTAAAACATAAGATCTCAGGCCTCTAAATTGAGCTATTTCGGTCTGGGTGCCTGGTTATGCCTTGCTTTTGAATGGGGAGGTCCATCTTCTGAAGTTTCTTGGGGGGACTGATGGACATTTCTAGTAACATTGAGTACCAAGGCTGTCTAGCCCACGTTGGTGTACTAGTATGATGGTCATGGAGACCTGCCTCATTTTTCCCACCACATATGGAATGAGTGGGAGAGGCGGAAAATCATAGGCAAATATCCCTGACTCATCCATAGTGCATTGCTGATGAACTGTTGTTGTGGGTACCAGAATGCAAAGTTTGAGCATTTTGTGCTATCTTAAGTGGTGAATAGGTCAATGGTTAGGGTCCCCATGCCTGAAAGTACCTTTGCAGAACCTGTGGATGGATTTCCTATTTGTGGTCTGTAAAATCGTTGTTGACCCATGGAAGCTGTTCTGCCAAGAGCTGGATACTGTGGCTAATTGCCCAGTGCCTGTTGTGTGAGGGCAGACAGTCAAGGGGAACGGTGCCCTCTTGATTTGTGCATAATACATCGCTGTCATGTTTTCTGCCTTCACAAGGATTACTTTGCTGCATGAAGGAATGAAAAACTGAGTGCTAGGTGTAGGAAAGCACCCTCTTTTTGGCGTGGTACCCTCACGTTTTGCCTGCTGTCAGTGTGTTTTGACTGTGTTCACTGGGATCCTGCTAACCAGGACCCCAGTGACTGTGCTCTCTCCCTCTAAATTTGTTTGCGTAGGACTTGGCACTCCCCACAATTGGCATACTGGTGCCCCAATATAAATCTCTAGTATATGTTACTTGGGTACCCAGGGCATTGGGGCACCGGGGATTACCCATGGGCTGCAGCATGTATTATGCAACCCTCGGAAGCCCATGCAAAATGTGTCTGCAGGCCGGCCATTGCAGCCTGCGTGAAAAGGTGCATGCACCCTTTCACTACAGGTCACTGTACCAGGTTACTGTAAGTCACACCTATGTTAGGCCATCCTAGCCCAGTGTGTGAGGGCACCCCTGCATGAGCAGAGGTCCCTCTATGAACTCCAGCTCCATTACACTGGACTTCATAAGTTCGGGGAAGTCATTTTACCCATGCACTGGACACAGGTCACTAGTTACCAGTATTGGTTGTATGTTTCCATGCACCCTGGGGGCTCCTTAGAGGACCCCCAGCTTTGCCCCTACTAGTCTTCTGGGGTTTTCTGGGCAGCCTGTGCTGCTGCCACCCCTCACACAGGTTTCTGCCCTCCTGCTGCTTGACCAGCTCAGGTAGGGAAAGGCAGAACACAGGATTTCCTCTGGGAGTGGGAGGTAACACCCTCTCCCTTGGAAATAGATGTTACATGGCTTGGGAGGGGTAGCCTCCCCAAGCCACCAGTATGCTTTGAAGGGCGCATTTGGTGCCCTCCATGCATAAACCGGGTTTGACCAGTCTAGGGACCTCCGGTCTCTGCTCTGGCACGAAACTGAACAATGGAAAGGGGAGTGACCACTCCCCTGTCTATCACCACCACAGGGGTGGTTCTCAGAGCGCCTCCAGGTGGCCACTTGATTCTTCTATCCTGAATCCAAGATGGGCAGAGGCCCCTGGGAGTATCTGCGTGGCCAGGTTAGGCAAGTAATGTCACAGCCCCCTCCTGACAGGTGGTCCAATCCCCCTACCTAGGCTATTTAGAACTCCCTCTCGGATGTGTCCCCAGATTCGATGTGCAAGATTCCAGCAGGACTCTTCTGCATCATTTACTTTATCTTCTGGCCACTGGGACTGCAACTGGACCCTCCAAGAACCGATAATCTGCAACTCCAGCGACGATTCCGCTCTGCGACATTGTTCTCTGGCTCCTTCCAGCAACTGCAGCATTTCCCTGGCTGTGCTTACTCTGAGGGCGACGAGTCTTCAGCCTGCACAAGAAGTGAGACGGAATCTCCCTTGGAGTCAAGGAGTTACTCTCCTGCATCCACAGGCACCAACTGTAACGACGATTGGCTGTGTGGATCCTCTCTTTTCCAGAACTGCGTGGATTCTGCTTCACATGTGGTGGTCTGGAGTGGTTCCTTTGGTCCTTTCTACCATCTCTCCAACTTGGGAGATGGTAAGCCCTTGCCTCTCCTTACAGGACCGTACACCTGTGCACTGCGACTCTTGCAGCTACCAAGGTTTGTTTGTTCCTCCTCCAAGGCATCTTAAGGTTCTGTATAGTCCCGGCCTCCAACACTCTTCCCTGCAAAGCACAGCCTCCTACCTGCTGCTCCAGTGACATGGCACTCCTATTGATGTAAGATGAGTGAGCCTCACTGTGACTCCTGTGCCTGCTCCCTGTGGGTCGCCTATGAGGGCTGCCTCTTCTTCTTGTGACTCTTCCAGCTGCTGAGGGTCTCCTCAGGCTCCCCTCCTTGGGTCGCGTCCGCTGGGCCTTGCTGGTCCTCTTCAGCCTTACAAAACCCTCTTCTCTGACTCTTGCATTTGCCAAGGCTTGTTTGTGGTTTCCCAGCATCACTGACTGACTGCATTGTGACTGATGACGTGGAACATCACTTGCATCACTTCTGGAACTCCTCTTCTGCTCCTGTGCTGCATTGCTGACTTTCTTCACCCACCATCGACCTGGTCCTGCATCCACTGAAGAGTTGGTAGTGGCATGAACTGGACTTGGTCCCCTTCCTTTTCAGGTCCTCTTATGTCAGGATCCACTTTTGGTTTCTTCAGGTCTTGCACAGTCCTTTTCCAAAGTTCTCCTGTGGGTTTGGGGAGAAACCAGGTACTTACCTCTTCTCTCCTGGTCGCTGGGGGTACCCTGGTACTTACATTTGGGCTCCCTAATTCCTCCAGCTCCCCTCTACTGATTCCACTTCTTGGATGGGGGACTGTCTTTCACAATCCACATACTTAGTATATGGTTTGGTCTTCCCCCAGGGCCTTTACTATTTGCTATGGTTTTTGCCATTTGCTATTGCTTTCTATGCTGATCACGGACTTCTGTTTGTGTACATAATAGTGTGTTTACTTACCTCCTATTGGAGTATTGCCTAGTCAGTATTTTAGTGTTTGTGTTACTATATTAACCCCTTCGCTGCCAGGCCTTTTCCCCTCAGGTGCCAAGCCTTTTTTTGGCTATTTGGGGCAGTTTGCGCTTAGGCCCTCATAACGTTTTGTCCACATAAGCTACCCACGCCAAATTTGCGTCCTTTTTTTTCCAACATCCTAGGGATTCTAGAGGTACCCAGACTTTGTGGGTTCCCCTGAAGGAGACCAAGAAATTAGACAAAATACAGTGAAAATTTCGTTTTTGTAAAAAAAAATGGAATAAAAGGGCTGCAGAAGAAGGCTTGTGGTTTTTCCCCTGAAAATGGCATCAACAAAGGGTTTGCTGTGCTAAAATCACCATCTTCCCAGCTTTCAGGAACAAGCAGACTTGAATCAGAAAAACAAATTTTTCAACACAGTTTTGGCATTTTACTGGGACATACCCCATTTTTACTATTTTTTGCGCTTTCAGCCTCCTTCCAGTTAGTGACAGAAATGGTTGTGAAACCAATGCTGGATCCCAGAAAGCTAAACATTTCTGAAAAGTAGACAAAATTCTGAATTCAGCAAGGGGTCATTTGTGTAGAAACAACAGCTGAAATAAAAAAATATTGAAATTGAGGTGAAAAAAACAGCCATTTTTCTCCACGTTTTACTCTGTAACTTTTTCCTGCAATGTCAGATTTTTGAAAGCAATATACTGTTACGTCTGCTGGACTCTTCTGGTTGCGGGATATATAGGGCTTGTAGGTTAATCAAGAACCCTAGGTACCCAGAGCCAATAAATGAGCTGCACCTTGCAATGGGTTTTCATTCGTTACCTGGTATACAGCAATTCATTTGCTGAAATATAAAAAGTGAAAAATAGGTATCAAGAAAACCTTTGTATTTCCAAAAAGGCCACAAGATAAGGTGTTGAGAAGCAGTGGTTATTTGCACATCTCTGAATTCTGGGGTGACCATACTAGCATATGAATTACAGGGCATTTCTCAAATAGACGTCTTTTTTACACACTGTCTTACATTTGGAAGGAAAAAATGTAGAGAAAGACAAGGGACAATAACACTTGTTTTGCTGTTCTGTGTTCCCCCAAGTCTCCCGATAAAAATGGTACCTCACTTGCGTGGGTAGGCCTAGCGCCCGCAACAGGATATGCCCCAAAACACGACGTGGACACATCACATTTTCAGAAAGAAAACAGAGCTGTTTTTTTACAAAGTGCCCAGCTGTGGATTTTGGCCTCTAGCTCAGCCGGCACCTGGGGAAACCTAGCAAACCTGCGCATTTTTGAAAACTAGACACCTAGGGGAATCCAAGATGGGGTTGACTTGTGGGACTCGAACCAGGTTCTGTTACCCAGAATCCTTTGCAAACCTCTAAATTTGGCCAAAAAAACACTTTTTCCTGTCATTTCGGTGACAGAAAGTTCTGGAATCTGAGAGGAGCCACAAATTTTCTTCCCCCCAGCGTTCCCCCAAGTCTCCCGATAAAAAATGGTATCTCACTTGTGTGGGTAGGCCTAGCGCCCGCGACAGGATATGCCCCAAAACACAAATTGGACACATCACATTTTCAGAAAGAAAACAGAGCTGTTTTTTACAAAGTGCTTAGCTGTGGATTTTAGCCTCTAGCTCAGCCAGCACCGGGGAAACCTAGCAAACCTGCACATTTTTGAAAACTAGACACCTAGGGGAATCCAAGATGGGGTGACTTGTGGGGCTCGGACCAGGTTCTGTTACCCAGAATCCTTTGCAAACCTCAAAATTTGGCTAAAAAAAACACGTTTTCCTCACATTTTGGTGACAGAAAGTGCCGGAATCAAAGAGGAACCACAAACTTCCTTCCACCCAGCGTTCCCCCAAGTCTCCTGATAAAAATGATACCTCACTTGTGTGGGTGGGCCAGGTGCCTGCAACAGAATAAGGCCAAAAACTTGTAGAGATAGAGGGGATAGAACAGCGAGTTGATAAGGACATATTCTTCTTTTATACATCTTTAGGCTGACTCTGCTTTGGGGACCCACACAAGTGAGGTGTCATTTTACTTTGGAGACTGAGGGGAACGCTGGGGAGTAGGAATTTTGTGCTGGAGCGGTGATCGTACAAACAAAAGTCAGGAAAATATGCTTTTTTTAAGCAAATTTTGCGGTTTGCAGAGGCGTCTGGGTAAGAAAATGTTTGGGGATCCACGCAAGCCACATCTCCCTGCACTCCTTGGGGTGTCTAGTATTAAAAAATGTCTGGGTTTGGTAGGTTTCCCTAGATGAAGGCCGCACCCAGGACCAAAAACATAGGTGGCCCCTCCCCCCCCAAACACAGGTACTTTTGTAATATATCATTTTGATGTGTCCACATACGTCTGTGATGTGCCAAACACTAAAATTATGAAAAGAAACGCACTTAGGTTATGTGAAAAAGACCCCTCACCCACCAACCAAGTTGGTGGCATACTTCATCATCGGGGTCCCACGTGAGACACCTAGCGTGTCTCAAGTGTGCTGCGACGCCTGATTACAGCGAAGCAGGTTTTGTCATTTGTACCACACATACTGGTTGGATTTAGCACGAGGGTGAGTGATGGTTCAGTAGATCAAATTTTATTAACAAGAGATTTCACAAAAGTGAAATAAACTGGTAATAACTGAAAGGCCAAAAAACTGAACCAATGACTCACAGCTCGTGAGCTGTAAATCCACGACAAGGCACCAACCGCTTTACAGTCCATTCACACACCTTTCATACATGACATGCACAAGACCATTCACGCCGCCAGCCACGGGCCCAGCACATTACAAGACTCGCATTGACAGACCGCGTCAGTCAAGGGCCCATCACTTTCATACGCCCACATGCCTGATACAGCAATCACACCAGCTGATGAGTGTGTGGACTGGCGTTTGGCTGGCACCGCCAGCCAAGCCCCACCCCAAGCACACCGCCAGCCAAGCCCCACCCCACGCACACCGCCAGCCAAGCCCCACCCCACGCACACCGCCAGCCAAGCACCATCCCACCCACAGCGCCAGCCAAGCGCCAGTCCACCCACAGCGCCAGCCAAGCGCCACCCCACGCACACCGCCAGCCAAGCGCCACCCCACGCACACCGCCAGCCAAGCGCCACCCCACGCACACCGCCAGCCAAGCGCCACCCCACGCACACCGCCAGCTAAGCGCCACCCTACGCTCACCGCCAGCTAAGCGCCACCCTACGCTCACCGCCAGCTAAGCGCCACCCTACGCTCACCGCCAGCTAAGCGCCACCCTACGCTCACCGCCAGCCAAGCCCCACCCCACGCACACCGCCAGCCAAGCGCCATCCCACGCACACCGCCAGCCATGCGCCACACCGCCAGCTAAGTGCCACCCCACACATACCATCCCTTTTTTTTTTTTTTAAACAACAAAGAAACCACTAATCATAAATAAGTACAAAACTACAAACACAAAAGCTCTAACTGAATACATGACTAATGCCAACCGTGAAACTGAACATATAAAAATATAAAACAGCAGTTTACGCTCACAGAATTTCCCAATAATTCTTCTGTGTGTGGTAGCTCCTGAGACAGCCACCCACACACAGCCCAGGATTTGAAGGATAATCAGGGCAGTACATCCTAGTCTCCTTCCTGATACCTCTTCGAGCACAGACTCTACATCTCTTAGCAGGAAAGTTTTTTTTGGGGCCGTGGGAGGAATGTGCTCAGCAAAGTGACGATCTTTCAATCTAGCCACATCCTCCACCACAGCTTCTCTAGGAACTCTTGCCTGTTCCAGCACAACAAGGCTAGCTATGATAGACTCCTGAAATTTCACAAATGTCATCCTTGACTCTGGAGAACTATCCTTGAACACAACAAAAGCATTAAAAGTTGCCAAGTGGAACAAGTGAACCGCTAATTTCTTATACCAAACATAAAACTTACGAGCAGCAGTGTAAGGTTCTAACCTCTGATCTACTCTATCAACACCACCCATGTGCTTATTATAGTCTAAGATGCACACAGGTTTGCGCACTTCGGCAACCTGACCCCAAACAGCCACAGGTGAAGTACTCTCATCATGGATGGTGCTTAGCATGTATACATCCCTCTTGTCTACAAATTTCAGAGCTAGCAGCTCATCATTCCGCAAGGCACTGCACTGTCCCTTCTCAAGTTTTTTTACAGACAAGCTCTCTTGGATAGCCTTTCCGATTAGAGCGGATTGTGCCACAAGCAACAGTGTCCACTCCGAACAACTCCTTGAACAACTGAACTCTAGTGTAGAAGTTATCTACATATAAATGGTGACCTTTGTTAAACAGTCGTCTACCAAGTTCCCACACAATTTTCTCACTAACTCCAAAAGTGGGTGGACAACCAGGGGGGTCAATATTGGAATCCCTACCAGTGTAGACCCGAAAATTATAAACATATCCTGTACTACTTTCAGACAGCATATACAATTTAATTCCATACCTTTCCCTCTTGCTAGGAATGTACTGCCTAAAAACCAAACGACCCTTGAACAGGACCAAAGACTCATCTACAGATATTTCTTTCCCAGGAACATAGATCTCTGAAAACCGATCTACCAAATGATCAAGGACAGGTCTAATCTTAAAAAGACGGTTAGAATCAGGATGATCTCGTGGCAAGGCTAAAGCATTATCTACAAAATGCAACATCCAAAGAAGAAGCTCATACCGGTTACAACTCATGATGGCAGGAAATATAGCAGTTGCCATCAAGGGACTAGTAGACCAATATGAAGACAGCGAGGGCTTCCTTATCAGCCCCATCAAAAAAGTTAAACCCAAGAACTTTTTCAACTCTTCCAGATTTGTGGGAATCCACCGGCTAGCTCTAGAGTGTGGCCTAAGTCTGGCAGCGTTGTCCCTCAAAAACTGCTCTGCATACAAATTAGTCTGCTCAACAATCTCTTCCAAAAATATATCGTCCATAAACAACTCAAAAAAGTTGACGGGCAAAAAGTTTTCCGTATTAACTCGACACCCTGGAAAACCAGTAAACGCAGGCAACTGTGGCTTCTCCATGTTTGGTGCAACACACGTGTCAGGTCTTCCAATGGGAAGCCTTTCAGCCGCTGGCTCCTGCACCATCGGTACATCACTGTCCTCCTCTAAAACAGGCCTTTCATCAGCACTGAGAGCAGCTTCATCATCAGATGATTCATCTCTGACAGAAAATTCACTTCCAGAATCCTGCACTTCCTCCTCTGCCTCAGATGCAGAGTCAGTCTCATATTCATGGTCAGAAGATGACTCAAAAAGCACACTAACAACCTGCTGAGCGGTCATCCTACGGCTAGCCATGATCCTTCCTACGAAAATTAACTGGACAAATACACCACCAACAACCAACACTTTGTAAGATAAGTAACAAAGTGTAGCTTTATCACTAAGAGTTATAAACTCAAAAACTATACTGCTCACTTGCCTGAAAAAGCTTGACTCACCAGCAACTACTCTGCACAGCCACAGCAATCACCAATGATATCCCACTGAAAAGAGAAAAAAAAAAAAGCAAATTAGACATAAGACAACACAATAATCGTGCATAAATCTAAGGACAATTTCACACACAATCCTGCATTCAGTACACCACCTACAAACATGTCATTCATGCATGGCAACAATACTCACTTGGAGTAAATTTATTTACTTACCTAAAACATGCAACTACGCAAACCGCAGGACAACTACTGCCAAAACTGCAACAAGCCACAGCAAAGTCAGCAAAAGCTTTGAACTAGAACAAAAAGGAGAAAAACTGTTATTATCATAAAAGCAAATACTTCGCCAGTTGACAAACACTCCGCCACCAACCATTTTTTAATTTTCCCTTGTGTCTAGTGTTCTCTGCTTGGGGGAAGATGGGCCTAAAAAAAAATAGGCCAATCTACCCCCCGGGGGGGGGGCAGAAATCGCCCAGATTACATTGCCCCCTTTGGGGGGGCGACCCTTGCCCAAGGGGCCACACCCCCACACAAAGCACACACACACACACACATATAGTATCCCTGGCGCTATGGGGATTCTGCCCCCCTTGGGGGCAGAAAGGCCTAAAAAAAATAGGCCTATCTGCCCCCAAGAGGGGCAGAACTACCCAATAATACATACGGGCCTCTGGGGGCGACCCTTGCCCAAGGGGCCGCCCCCAACACAAAAAAAAAAAACAACAATAAAATCCCTGGTGTCTACTGGCTTTCTGCCCCAGATCGGCCTAAAAATAAGGCCACAAGGGGGGCAGAAATGAAGAAAAATACATTTGCCCCCAAAGGGGAGCGACCCTTGCCCAAGGGGTCGCTCCCCCACACTATAAACACACACACATACAGAAATCCCTGGTGTCTAGTGGGTATTCCTGCTGCCCGATCGCATCGCGATCGGGCAGCAGGAATGCTCAAAGAGACATCGAGGGAAAGGAAAACCCTTTCCTTTCCCTCGATGCCTCTTTCAGAGGCATCCCCCCCCCCCCGCACGAAGGTGAAAAACTCACCTTCTTCTTATCAGCGCGCGATCGCGCGCTGACGTCATGGGGTGAGGGTGAAAGGGGAAGGTATTCCCCTTTCAGCCCTGGCCTGGAGGGGTGGGGGGGCGGCCCTCGGGGGAAGCGCTAGCGCTTCCCCCGGCGGCCAGTCCCAGGACGTAATGGTTACGTCCATGGCGCCACACGGGCGCTGCCATGGACGTAACCATTACGTCCATGGCGGGGAAGGGGTTAAAGTACATTTATTTTTGTAACACTGTGTAGTTCTTTAATGTGTGTAAGTACTGTGTGACTGTAGTGGTATTGCATAAGCTCTGCAAGTCACCTAGATAAGTCTTTGCTGCTCATCCACAGCTACCTCTAGAGAGCCCTGGCTTCCTAGACACTGTCTACAACTCACTAATAGGGGATACCTGGACCTGGTATAAGGTGATAACACCATAGGTGCTCACCACACACCAGGCCAGCTTCCTCCACGAATAGCTTATTGACCCCAGGCAGCTGACCTGCCTTCTCCATTGAAGAGGGTTCCAGGTTCCCATGGACAGTCAGATCTCCCAGATGTGCACCCAAATCTATGATTCATCAGCCTACAGTGATTGTCACCTGTGAAAGAGGGTCCAAAAAAGGCCTGTCTAGTAACAGATTGTTGCGTTGCACCATTGCAGAGAGCTCAGAGTGCTGGCCTTTATCAACACTAGATCTTCCCATTGACCTTCTGCTTGAAACCACTGAATCGCGCAGCTCTGTTATAGGGGCTTGGCATGCGGTACTAGTACAATGCAAGATGCTGTCATACAGAGCAACTCATTCCAGTTCTTCAAGTTAATGGTTGAGTAGACTGTAAATAGGCAGCCTGTTGAAATGCCATGACTCTCTACCTATCACAGCTTTTAGGATTGATCCTAGAAATGGTTGACTCTGCTGAAGTGTTTGTGGGAATTCTTTGCGTTTACAGTAAACCCCAAACTGTGTAGAATTAAAGGTGTCCGAGTATGTGCTAGACGTTTCTGTCTGCTGCTGTTCTTGAGCTGCTAGTCATCGGGGTAAGGAAAGATGTTGATGTCTGCTTTCCGCACACGTGCCACCATCACCACTAGGCATTGGAAGCCCAAAGAGTAATACTTTTAACTGGTAGTGCTGTCTACTTAACCACGAGCCTGAGGTACTGCTGATGGGCAGGGAAGATAGGTATTTGGAAGTAGGTGTTCTGGAGGTACATTCAATGTCATGGAGTCTCCCTGTGGAAGCAACGCATGATGATCTTGAAACTACTCCGACAAGATAAATTGATTGAGGGGGCTGAGGTCTAGAATGGGCTGTAAAGTTCTCTCCTTTATTGTGAAAAGGAAGTACATTAAATACACAACCTTTCCACATTCATGTAGGGTACTGGATTATGGCACCCTTTTTGCAAGGAGCACTTAAACTTCCTCTTGTAAGAGAGGAAGGTGGTACTGACTGAGTGCATGCTAACATAATGGTATGTTGGGTGGACGGGTTAGGATATTCTATTTAGTAGACCTGAAGGATTACTGCTAGGGATCATTAATCTGAAGTGATTTCCACCCACTGAGAGTGGAAATCCTTTATTCTTCCCTGATACATGTGTGGTTGATATGTGTTGCCTCTGCCTGCTGCTCTGGGGTAACTCCTACCAGACTGGTGGTCATGAAGAGCCTTGTTGCTGTCATTGGGACATTTGCAGCTGTGTAGCCCCTTACTCCTTTCCTGGGTGTTGCCTCCTAAAGGTCAGCCTTGAAGCGTTGTATTGTAGTGTCTCCGTGGGTGTTGCAGTCTCTGTATCCTTTTTAAATTTTGTCTAACGTCTAATCCACCTGTGGTCCAAAAATATGTTCTCCTTCGAATGGGATGTTGAGGAGGTATTGTTGAACCTCCAGTTTAAAGCCTGAGATGCAAAGTCAAGAAGCATGTTTATGGAGGCAGTGTCCACAGCATTTAGGGCAGCGCGAAGATTGGCGTATGAGATAATTTTCCCCTCTACATCCAGCTACTCACATTTTCTTGTGGGCATCAGGGAGTTGCTGTATAAGTGCATCCATCTTCTCCCTGTGAAACCTGTTGTACCATGATAGTAACATGACTGAATGGCAATATGTCACTGCATAGTAGCCCCTACTGCACCTCAAGTACTAGCAGCGTCTACAAGTTTCCTTTCCTCATTGTTGCTACAGGGAAACTGTGGAATAGACCTCTTCTGTTTATTATAGCCACTGTAATCCATCAGTATTAGAACGCTTTATAAATTTTATTTCATGTTTCCCTTACCCATAGGGGCTGCCTGGATCTCAAAAAGAATGTAGTGACTCCTCAAGGGATTCAAGTGGAAGATGGAGTGGTGGCAGTGGTGAATCTGGCCTTGGTGGTGAAGGGAATGTTGGTGTGTGTATGGCCTTGGTGGTGCATGCCTGTGTGGGTAGGTCGTGGAAGAGGACTTGTTTCATCCGTGCTTTTCTTGTGCACTTGTGTTGAAGTGTCTTATAGTCAAGTACCTCCTTGAAAGTCATCCTCCACTTTTTAGAAATAGGAGAGAGCATGGAAACTGGCCCTAACTGAGATAAGTTTGCTAAATTCTCCATGTTTCGGGATGAATAAACAGATGCTTTTACCTGGTTTTTAATTCTTCCTGAAGTCTCAAGGATGGGAGCGTAGGTGCTTTCGTTGGTCTGCGCCAAGAGGGATTTCAGCTTTAGCTTTGAGTCCAACATAGTCTAGGCAAATTTCATCTCCAAAGGTGGATGCTCAGTGCCTTTAAGCCAATAAGATGTTAGGGTGGGGGTTGGTTCCAAGCCCCTTAGTGGATGGTGTCTCTACTCCGAACCTTTGTATCAGTGCCAACCGGAGCCCAAGGGCAATGGTGAATCAGAAGCCGTTTTCTTGGCCGGTACTGGTCTCAAAGCATCACTTCCTCGGGCCAAGTGCTCTGGCATTTACAGGTGGTACACACACACACCATGGTGTTTTCTAGGTGCGGGGTACTGCTGACTTTGATTCAAATGATGTGCCCCTTCTTTCTCAGAAGCACTCGAAGACGCTGTCTCTGAACTGGGTTTACGCTGGGCTGCTGGTGTGGCAGAGGTTTCCACCTACTCTTTGTCAACCTCATGGGGGTCCTGTTCTCTGAAAACGTCTGAAGTGCCCAGTATCTTTCTGTCTGGCAATGCACCATCGTCTTGCTCTGGAAGAGACAAGAATTGCATGTCAACTCCTCGTGATCAAGAGAGACCGAGGTTACAGACCTCCTGGTGACTGGCCCACCGATACTTAGTATTACAGTGGAGCAAAATCAGAACATAGTGTGCTCCATCTGCCGACATTCTCCAAGGCCAAATCCTCGGTAATAGAAAGAGGTAGAAGTGGGCGCCGTGCAGCCAGTTAACCTGATTGTTCTCTTTCACCGAAACTGACAGAGTAAAACTGAGCTTGAAGTCACAGCAAGTGATTGCATTGGTGTTAGAACTGTTGCTCATCACGTCCTTAGCCAATAGTGGGGAAAAAACTGTCAAAGGGTGGCGACCGTGCCTGTGCGCATTGTCGACTGAGGAAAGAGTTTCTAAGTATCCTGTGATTAGAAACTTTTTTGAAGAAAAACAACTTGTAATGTCTGAACCCACCACGGCAGAAGCACGCAGTGCATGTGGATCTACAGCGACACATGCAACATATTTCATTTACATTCCCATGCCAAGGATGTGCAAGCAAACAAAGGATATTCTCAAAAGAAGTTCATGATTGGATTGTTTTTGGAACAGCTTTTCATAAGTAAATGGTTTATGGTATTGAACGCCATTAAGTATTAAAATCTTAATTATAAATGCTGTAAATTGGAAGTCTAGAAGTCCGTTTGTAGCTGAATAAGTGTATGCAAAAACAGAAATGGTAATTTTTTAACTCTGTTTTGCAGTGCTGTGGGGGGTAACTTAGCACAACGCAAAGCTGATTTTTTTGTTGTGCTTAATACTGTAGTTTTTATTGACTACTAATTCTGGCAGTGTGTCACCGGGTGATAGTAATTTACAGAGGGACACAAAAAAGTGAAGTATGAAAGCTGGGATTAGAACTCACGTTTCTTAGATAGACAACACTTGCGCTATTAGTCTATTTGGTTCTACACGCCTGATATTGTCTGGAAATCCTATTTTGCTTTGTCTGGTAGAACTGAAAGGAGTATGTTGTGGAAAATAGACTAAAGTGGTATACAGAGATAAATGTGGTAGCTTTTCAATGTTTTCCCCTCTGTTTACCTCTAACTTTGCCCCAGCATGTGGAATGGGACTGGAGCCTTAGGCCATTGATGCTTTTCTTCTTACACCTGCAGGAAAATGTGGTGGAAATAGAGTATGTAGAGAAATGCACTGCACCACAGCCAGAGGAATGCATGTTCCATGATGATTGGATCAGCTCAGTAGAGGCCACTGAGGAATGGTAAGTGATACTTATTCTTTCTCTCACAACCATTTGAAGAGTTCGTTTTCACTTCCACCGCTGTTCTTGTTGGCTGTCCTGTGGGGAGCAATGTTTAATATCTTTGCTTATTTCAATTCAGTTGTCCTCACACCTTGCCCTTATACTGTTTTTCTGGACACCCCGAGGAGCACAGTGTTCTGGCGTTTCTCCAGCATGATTGTTGATGGTCTCGCAGCCCAGTCTCCCAGCTCTTAGGTTCTTAAAATACCAAAAAACATAATCCTATTCAGCATCTTGACCTGCCTTTTAAATGCGTTATTATTCATTTTTACCGGTGGGACATGACATTTGGGAACAATCCACCTGGAATAGAGTCTGCTGACTGCTTTTCAGTCCAACCTGCTAGATTCTGGGAAACATGTCAAGGCTCACATTTGCCCCAAAACTCTTAACACCTAAACGGTCTGTAAGACACTCAACCACCATTCATATTCACAGCAAGCTGTTGGTATTTCTGATGCGGTCTCCAAAATTTATAACTACTGTGTAGGAAAACTGTCAATTCAGTTAAGGACACAGAGGTGAGGATTATGCCTTTCACCTTCCTTTTATTCTCCAACAGCAGTCAATAGTAAACAGAAAAAACATTTCCCAGGAACAGTGGGAAAACAGTTGTCCCGCAAGTTCAAATTATCCAGATGACATTCCATGAACTTATCTTCCTCCGTGCAGCATTAACCCGCCTTTATACTGTCATTGGGTCTACTCCTGCTTTTGTTCAGTACGGTATAAAATGGGAAACTAAATCAATGGTCTTAACCTACAATAATTGCAATTGTCATAGCAACATGTCAACAAGCATTTGCAGTGCGATGGGGCTCATGTTTGCTTGACTTAGAGCTATTAGCGCTGTAAATTCCTAACTGGACGTTTCTTGCCACATAAATTGAAAATGAAAAGTCAAGCAGTTGACATAAGCAAGTCAGTTGAAAGCGTCATAGCCACCATCAGCGTGAGCCTGAGCGTTATTGGCTCCCTGCTTGAATGTCTAGGAAGAATCGTGGCTGGGATAAAAGGCAAACCGGAGGGGGGGGGCATCATACACTGTAACAGGAGAAAGTGTGACGTAGTGTGATGGCCAACAAAAATGTTCACTTTAATGAAATCGCCTGGGAGGGAACTCAGCAGACAAAGGAAGGAAATTTCACAAAATGCACCTATAAAAATGAAGCAAGAGTGGGAGTGGTTAAAAGCCCACAGAGCGATTACAACAGACCATAGTGCTTGCGCGCTCGACCCTAAAAACAATCATCACATTACAACATATACATCTACAGTATCATTCTGTCTCAATACAGTATTGCATGAAACCCAAGTCCCATTATTTACTCTCAATGGTATTATTGGGAGGGTTGCGTACTTCTTCTGTCTGTGTTGAGTTGGTTGGATAATCCTTGCCTCTGTGTCTTTTAATAGAATTTAAAGCTTTCCTTCACAATAGCCAGGAAATTTTGAATACTATGTCAGGACTGGAGGCTAGGATTATGCTAGTTCTAAACTTCCTTACAACCAATAAAGCCACATCCACTACTAGTTTGAAGTAGAAATGTCTGTATTTGCATTGAGGACCACTTAGCTGCATTCATCAAGTCTTTCAGTCAAACCCTTAAGTTGAAAGCTTTAGATTCGTTCATCCTCCTCACTGAATAGCACCTCATTTGCACTTACCTGTGCATAACCCAATGCACCCGCCTGCACTGCATGGGCTGAGGGAGATGAGACCACCAGGGATGGCTTTCTGAATGAAATCAATATCTTACTCATTCATGGCTTCTTCTTTTTAATTTTGGTATGCAAAATAACTTTTGTAATTATTTTCATCATTCTAGCAATTGCAACTGTTACCTATGTGGTATAAACATTCTGCAAGCATTGTCTAGGGTCTAATATCTGACACCCTTCTACACAACACTAGTCAAACTTGCATGGGCAATTTACCTTATAATTCCTTCCTTGATAAAAATGCATTATTTTGCGAAGAAAGAAATACATTCTGTGCTCTGTTAACATTACCACAAAACCCAGATGAATTGCTGAAACAGCAGATCTTAAAGTATTTACCAACATGTCAGCTTCCCCTTTTTCAACCATATCTGAAAGAAAATTCAGGATATGGTCAACTTTGGACTCCACAGGATTCAGGACCTGTTGTAAACACTAACCTGATTTTGTCCCCTGTTGCAGGGCTTGTTTTTAGCCTGTTGAGAAATCCATCGGTTCTCCCAGCATTCAGAGTAATCCTCCAAGCTCTGAACCACATGGTCACTGCTATACCAAGCGCAGTAGAATCCCTGCTAACCCAACAGCATGTTTTGATGGTGGGGGGCAGATCAGTGAATTCCAAGAATGTTCAGTCAACTGGGAATTAAACTTGAGACCTCCAGATCTGTGTTATCAATATCTGGTTCACTTCCTGAGCCACCAGCCCTTGCAATCATGGTGAATGGTGGAAATGCATATATCTTTTCCTTCTTCCAGTCTTGAAGGAAAGCATCAGTGGCAGTTTCCAGTGGGTCTAGTCTCCAGCTGTAATAGCGGGCAGTTGATGATTCAGACGGGATACAAACAGATCCACTGTGAACATCCCCCATCTTCCCATCAACACTTGTAAGATGTCCATCCTAGGCTTCCACACCCAGGAGTCCTGCCAGTTGACTGCAACTTTGTGACGACCTGGGAGATATTCTGCAGACAAAAGTGCCAGGTACTCTTGGCCAGTTCCCTGAGTGCCTTCGATCTTGTTCCTTCTAGATAGTGTGCGTAGCTTACTACTGAGGCATTGTCCATCTTTAGAATTACACAGCATCTCATCTTTTTTCTTTGTCCAGCATCTTACCATGAAGGAACTGATGAGGAATTCCAAGCAATTGATGTGCATGCTCAGTTCTTCCCCTGACCATTTCTCTTCAGTAGGTCACTCTCCGTATATGGTACCTCAGTCAAGTTTACCGTCATCAAATTTTACAGCCAAATCTGGGGTGGAACCGAATATTGCCCTGTTGACTGTACTATGTGGGGAGCAGTATTTGCTATTATATATACAACTACTCTTGGCACACCCTCTTTACCTGCAATACCAGAGGAATTAAAACATGCAAGTAGAACATGGAGCCGCTGTGGATTTAGGTATGAAATTGGTGATTTAGTGACTGAGACTGTTTCTTCAGTATTTCTTAGTAACATCTGGGGGGCAGTGGCAATACTGACTGTGCACCAGCACTATGTTGCAGTTCCCATGTAAGATGATGTTCTTTCAGATATATTTACTTCTGTAAGTTAAGATACCCTTGGTGGTACTCCTTCAAAAGCGCAGCTCAAATTTGAAAATGAGACTGAGGTTTGTAGTAAGGAAAAAACTTTAGAAACTAAGAAAACGTAGAAAGCAAAACAGATCTCAACCACAGTCCAAGTCTGGTAGGGGTCATTACAATTTGAGGGTCAGTAACAAAATTAGAAAGTCATCATCTCGTTTGTCATAGGACTCCGTGGAGAGTCGGAAGACAGAAAGGAGCAGACAGACTGAAGGTTGCAGGAAGTTTGAATACATTAGACTTTAGAGTGAGAAACAAATGCATGAAATTCTAATTACTCACAAATAGAAAAGTTCAGATTGAAAAACACATCTTAAAAAGAACATAGTGTCAAGTTTAACAAAGAAAAAGCATGCCTTAGAAACTGCAAGTAGTTCTTCTGAACAACAGCTGGGCAGTAGCACTTCTGGACATTTCAGTGAAAGTAACTATAGTTTGCTAGACTCCGAAAGAATATCTGGTCATTACTCCATCGGAGAACACCAGATGAACTCGTAAAATATCCTGACGGGGTTTGTAATGTAGGAATTCAGATTGACGGGAATGTATTGCATGAAAAAAGCAGTATTTTGGTCACATTAATCACACGCCATTAACCTCAACCTAGCTAATGATGATTGGACTTCATTCTTTCAAAGGGATACCCTTCTTAGGAAGGGGGTAATAATGGTATCTTTTTCCTTCTTCGCACATGAAAATTTCAGGGAGAAATGCACATGAATGACTTAAGTAAGAAGCTCTTATTATAAGAGCTCTTTGATATTCTGCTTAATATTCTAAGGTTAAGCCCATCCGGATGTATCACCATTTCGGATGAGACCTTGATGATGAAGCAGGCCACAATGACAATGTGGGTGAGAGTTCTTTTTCACAAAATAACTTTTGGGCATAGTGTTTTGAGTAGGCTAGAAAACGGGCAGAATCAAAATATAATTTGACAGATGCCATCTCGCACAGTCCACAATCACTCCAAGAAATTCAATAGATTAGAAACTAGCATTCTAACATAAAAGACTCCATCCTTGATATTGAAGATAAAACCAAAGTTGCTCAGGTCTAGATTTTAAAACTGGAGACCTAGTTAAAGAACGGACTCTAGACATATAGAGCCTCTTGGACCGTCCTACAGGCCATATGCTCCAGTTCTTGTGGTAGAAGACACTCGCAAACACAACACTCTTGATAATCCTTCCTCTAGTTTCTGGAGTGAAGAAAAATAGCAAGGTTTTGATCAATTACATCAAAGAAACATTACGGCTGATTTTGTTAAAGCGGCCCGCCACCATTGCCAAAGTGGTTTTTGAGTAAGCTTGCAGAGCCACATCCTACTCCTGAATCTCCCCAAGAAGAGTACAGCAGAGTTGAAATCATCATTCCGTACCTAGACTCGTGAATGTGATGTGCCTCCAGCTTTACACCCAACAACAAATGTAGATTCTGATATGGTGCAAGTGACATCTTAGATAACTTACCTCGCTGTGGCCTTTACAGCGTTTGGTACTTACTGCTGCAACATTGCATGCACCACCACAGCGAAGAAAATCTTCTATGGTTGAAATGCGAGGAATTGCACTGTCAAGAGTGATGAACCCAGCAACCCTGATGATTCCGATCAACATCCTATTCAAGGCGAACCAAAAACTTCAGCTTACATAGTCAACCAACGATGCATATGGATGCTTACCTGTGGCTGGAGCAATGACCAATACTTCCACCCACTGTGTCATACATCTGAGTATTTGCAGCAATTTCATCATTCCTTTTGTGGGTGATCATCAGTATTCCCTGTAATTGTTTTTTTTTCCTATATGCTGTAATAGAATGCTTGGAAGTGTACTTGAGAAATCAAGAATAAGAGAGCTTCATAGTTGGCTATCGTAATGAGCTACTTACCATTTTGGATGGGAAAATAAGGCAAAAGTGAGATGAGGCAATCTATCAAGATTTTATTTCTAAAATGTCTGGCAATGCAACATTTAGTTTGCCAGTTGCTGCTTCTAATAGGTTGCACAACTGAGAGTCTTATTTTCAATGAACTCAACCCAAAATGGGTTTGCAGTTGTTACTAATCCCGCCTGTGCAGATGCCCTGCTATTTCTGGATTTAAAATGTCTTCTGGTCCCCCCAAAAGTGGTTAATTGTATGTGTCGAGAGAGATAAAGAACACACTTACATTATCTAGTATTACATGGATATAGCAAATGTATAACCCTGATAGTGTGTTTTGTACTAAGCTCTTTCAAAGACCCGCAAAAAGTTTTTTGGGATTCTAACAATTAAAACCTCTTTAAAGAAGGAGTGATGCAGCCTATATATGTATGTTGATTTTAGCTGTGTTCGAAGTAGTAGTAGATCATGGGTACTCACAAACGTTTCCTCAGGGGCCACAAACTATGGTCTCTGGTGTGCCTGAGTCCACATTAATGCCAGCAAGGTGGGAGGGGGGCTTTGTTTGTGTGTGTTGGGGGGGTATGGCGGAAGCAAATCACATACATGGTGTGGTCAGTGGGTCAGGAAGTTATTTTCAGAGCTTCCTTCTATATTGCTCTCTAAAGTAACCCCATAGTCTCTAGAAGAGTAATAGATTTTACAACACTTTGTAATTCTGTATCTAAGTTGCCATCGTTCTACCGCACCTTGGGGTAAGCCTTTCTGCTTGCTGTTGCAACCTTGGACGAGGCAAGCATGAAAATGCTACAACTTTTGAATTAAAATAGAATTGCCCAATGTGAAACCAGAAACCCTATGATCAGTCCCATCTTCCCCACGTGACCCAATTGCTTGATCCTAGGCAATTGCCTAATTTCTCTTTGCCTCCTTATTCTTCATTATGACATAAAATAGCACCTTGAATACATGAGTTCAGGATTCAAGCTATACAAGCCTCTTAAGTTTGATTTAATAAACTATAATGTTGTCCATGTATAATTACAAGCCTGACCACCTAGAGGGTTCATCATGGCAACAGACTTGCCTCTTAGTTCACTATTGGCATTGTTGTCAAGGTGTGAGGCGGCATGAATATTTCTAAGGTGTAATGCTTCTGCATGTTAATCCGCTTTTTGACTTTGGAAGAGATTTTATCATATTTTTATACTTTTTGCAAGATGTGCTGAAAAATGATTGTGTTCCTAAAGTCAGGTTTGGCAGGACCCCTTATTTGCTTCTTTTCTTTTACTCCATTGAGCATGTAAATAAACATTTTCCCGTTTATTTAACATCTTTTTGAAAGTTATTGCTTTCTGAAGTAAACAGCAGTCCAGTGCAGTCATTCACCTGGGGACTGCATGCGAAGGTCAGGAGGGCCGCAAGTGTCTCCGGCCATACTTTGAGTACGACTGTACTGGATAATGATACCAGAAGCCATGTGTCTTGTTCTGTTATTAGAGTTCACCGTGTGTGATTAATAGCAAACAAGCTAAGGAGTAGTGGAATTACTTTCCTAGAAAGCAGGAGAAAAAAAAAAAAAACCTGTGCTACTAACCCAGAACAGGACAAATTGTGCCCAAAACTGTGGGTTGGGCACTGGAAGGTGGAAGGCTTTCTGTGTTGATATGGGTTATCTATTTGTTCTTTGGACATGTTAACATAGGTGTGCAACTTGAAATTACGTCATCTGGAGTGGCATTGGTTCTCATTAGAAAATTCACAGCAGGTAAGGGCATCTGTGAGGTAAGTACGAAAGGTAAAGTGTTTGAAATGCCTGATGTATCATAGACTCTACCCAACCTTATAAGCTTTACCGGGGAAAATCCCTTCTGAGCATGTTAGCTGCTCATAGCTACCTTATTTCTAATTTGCAGACAGGGAGTTTTGGCATAGCATTGTTTAATATATGCAAATAAGTAAATATCCACATTTTATTAGTTTGTTTACTCTAATTGCCATTAAAATATCAGAGCGATAACAGAGATCATATCAAGCATTTTTAACATATGTAGCACAGTGCTGGATGACAACAATAGTTACTACTTAAAGAGAACTTTTGTGTGTAACTTCCTAAATTATACCAGATAGTAAAATATTTCAGCACCTTAGGGCCCCCATGCAAGTCACGTTGAAATGGTCCAGGTTCTGCTTCACCTTTCATCTTTGGGAGCTGACAAATATGAATACCAGTAAAATAAAGGAATATTTCAAGTAAAGTAAATTGTTGTACCAGTAGCACCTGAATTACAAAAGAAAGTTTCTCTGGTGTAAAAAAGAAAATAATTATAATAGCCAAGAACAATATAAATGGCCAGACTGCTGTCCTGAAAATGTTTTATTTTTTTGAGTGGCTTTTATCCTGGCATTTACTGCTACATTAGACCTTTTGCATTGCACGGGTATGAGGGCATGACCATGCCTTTTCTTCTTTATTGCAGAGAAAGTGTTTTCTGGACCAATTACATGATTCTAGGGCAGTCAGGAAAGATGCTGTTAAAGCTGGAAAGAAATACTTGCAATGTGGCTTCTTCAACTTTTGAAAGAAGCCATGCTTCTGCTGTTTGTTCCCTGACTTAGTTTCACCGGTTCTATGTTTGTGTGTGAAATGAAAGGAAACCATGCTGTTTGTCAAGGATTTACCCCGCAGGTGAAAGGTTACCAATTAATACCTTTAATCATTGATTGTAATGCCTTGTGAGCGAATGTGAGCTAGAAGTGCTTTCTGCCTGGCAGCAGTGAGGAATCCAGGCGTTGTCATATGCGCTCAGAATACAGGGAAATAAGGTGACCATTTTAAAAATAATGGTGATGGTTTTATACTGCCTATTGTAGTTCAAGATTTGCAACGCCATTCTTTCTTTTACAGCATCTACATAACAAACAAGAGCCATAGCTGCAATGCCTGTAGCACCAAGTTAATAATATGAACAATAAATCTCCTGAACACCATGTTTTATCTCACACATCAGGTTTAAATGTAACCATTTTTCTTTAAACATTAGCATCTAAAAAATAACTAAAACTAAACACATTTCGATCTTGAAACCATGCTTTTCATTTTTTGTACACAAATATTAAGCAAAAAAAAACAATTGCATTTAATAGGTTGGGATGCACGCAAAAGAGCTACCTACAGGTAGCTGGAGAGCAGCCAGTAGCCTGGCATAGAGGGACGCACTTCTTCTGTAAACATCACTGCTTATCCTTTGTGGAATGGCGTGCCGTGGTCAAAAGTGCCGTACCAGATTTTGGACCTAGCTGACATTCTTAGAATTCCTTAATCTTCATTGGATGACATTGTAACTCCAGGTCCTTTTCTACGTTCATGGGACAATAACACTGTTGAACAACTTATTGGTCAATCCCAAATAATATATCTCATTAGACAATGAGGATCCATATAAGGATGCCACCAATTATAAAGAGATGTTCTGTTTTCATCATTATGAACATAATTTCATTGATCCGTCAACTGCACAAAGAGAAATACTTGATTTTGTACAATGAGAGAATTGCATGACCCTGCCCATTGGTAGTCCTAGATCAGATCAAAACAAATGTGTTTATTTTAATAGCATTTTATTGATCAGCTTCAGGTGCATACTATAATTTGCATGAACCTGAAACGTTAGGACGAATTTTAACACATTTGAATCAACCCATACTTCCCCCAATAAGGTGGATGTACTGGGTTCTTTACACTGCCTAGCTGCCACCAGTGTTCCAATTCCTCTACTTGTTTTGTATGAGCGAGACTCCAGAAAGAGCTCTGCTCTATCATAGCATATTTGCTACATTTCAGGGGACTTCAGCCTTTCCTTCAACTTGCATCACCCCTAGCTTCAGCTACATTTACTATTGTTTCTGGAGTAATTTGACATTTTCCGGCCTGGGGAGACGTTCAAACTGTAATCACGACAGACAATGAGCAGAGATGTCTGTTCAAGACCTATTCCTTTTATGAGCAGCAAAAGATCTACACTCTTGACCCTCCTATGATGTGTCAATATTGCTTGTATATCAAAAGCCTCTCACTGTGAGATTCACAATAATTTTCCCACAAAGAGCCTCCAACCTTGTCTGACAATGCACCAAAAAACACTTCAAATCTTTCTGCTCATCGGAGGCTTACTGTTGACGAAGAACAGGGTACTGTTGATGCTGTTACCATTGACAACAAAGGTATGAAAGAGCACTACAAAGTTTGTCTTCTCCCTCGGCAACTGTCCCATTGACCACTGCCTTGTCGAAACTCATACAGACACTTTCGACAACGATTCCCCTATCAACATCAAGCACAACATCCTAGTCAACACTATCAAAGACAATGGCTCAAGATATCACTATTCCATCTCTGACCAATATGTTTTTGTAGAAGCGTACTTTCCCACTAAGGTATCTATGCAATAGTCCATATTCTGGATTTCGAATTATAAGCAGACATTAGTGACCAGGAACAGCCTTCAGATACAGCCTGTGATCTGATTCATTTGGAGCCCATTGGCAGTGAATACGGTGCATCTTTTTGTGATGGAGGCTTCACAATGGCTTTCAAGGAACACCAGCAAGAGTAGGATTACCAGCAGCAAGGCTATGGGTGAGCCTAAGAATCTAGACAGCAGCTCCAGGCCATCCCTATGATACAAGTTCCTACAAGCTTCTTTAACACCCTGCAGCAAATGATGGTGATCTTCCAAAAGCTGGTTCCAGAAATCCAACTTTACTACAGTATTCTCCAGCAGGTGCCTTTGCATTTGCTTCCGCAGCAACATCCTCTGCTGCTACCTATGTCAGTGCCACATCAACATCCTCATCTCTGGCGACGCACTAAAGTTTTATTTCAGAAGCTATAGTTCTTGTTGGTTCTTATGTTGAACAGCTAAGGACTCCTTCAATTTTGTTTTCAGTAGATGGGACAGATCCAACATAGACTATATATCAAGTAATAGGATCATGGGTGATACTGCAAGAGTCTTTCAGGCTTGGCTGTGGTAGTGATTTGTGGAAAAAAACTCCTCTCATGCCTCTCATTTCAGTCCACACCAGCCAGAATCATCAGGACGATCGATCTTCATGGAAGGTTGGTGGGCTCATATACAAGATATTTTTGTAATATGTTTGAAGTTGGATACTGCAGTCCACCCGACTGGGTCATAAAGCATCCCTGTCACTGCTGGCATACCAGGTCATTCTGATTAGAACCAGCAACATGACATACATGTATTACCTTGTCAAACAAGGTGGCACGATGTTCCGCACCCTGACAAAGGAGGCACAACTATTATGGGACTTGGCAATAGCATATAGAGTAGATGATCTACCAGGGAGTCAGAATTAGCACATGGATACCCTCAGCCACACCCTTTTGGATTGTCATGAGTGGGATCTCTGCTGATATGAATAGTGAATCTTCAGTAAGTGATGGTCATCTTAGCATAAACCTGGTCATCACTCTGCAGATCAAATGAATGCCTATCCTATACAAGCGTATACAGGCAGCCGGGCTCCAGAACCAGTGTCTTCTTGATGTTATGACTGAATGTCTTTGCCTGTGCCTTTTCACCATTTCTCATTCAACCATTCTCGCCCAGCCCAGCCCCTGCCCTCCCCCCCACCCCCCCTCCCACAACCTCACCCCCAACCCGGTGGTGTGGGAAGGCTTTTTTGATATTGATAGCCCCGGGTTTGCCGCTTGGTTCCTGAGCATTTAGAATTCAGGCATTGCTGCAGAGTAATACTGGTGCAAGTGTCCAGGACTGTATCCCAACTCAGCCTCATCCTATTCTGTCATATCTACTCCACTTGCCCTAGCCACAGAAGACCTTAAGTACACAATCTGGCTGCAACATAAAGAATCGGACGATCCAGCGTGTTTCTATTCTTGTTTTCTTAATGAGTCATCAAACAGTTAATGAAGGATTATTCGGAGCTTTTCTGCAGTCCGATGCCCTCTGATGCCAAGATAATTGACGTTAGTGCTCCGTTGGTATATGGTACTACCCTGGGAGTCCATACTTATGGCAGATGTCAAATAACTATTATAGAGAATAGTACCCCTCATGGCTTTGCATTCTGCAGTGATATCAGGGGAGTTCCTGTAGTGAATCCTAGTTTGTTTTAATGGGATACAGGAGTTAGCTTAGCCCTTTGGCTTGCAGACTCATGCCCCCGTCACCTAGTGACTCTTAACCTATTTAGCTTGCTCTGTTTTAGCGCATTTATTTAATTGATACTTTTGAGGTGGCTGCCTTGTTTATAGTTAAGCCATTGTTTTAGTTTGCGTTATCAGTGCCACCGCGCTAAGGCGTCGATACTAAATGACAAAAGACAAACAAACTGCAGGTGTTTACATTCGGTACTTTCCCTCTTCATGCTTTCAAGGGAATTGTTTATATTAATTACTGTCCCAAGCATGCCTTGTTATTTATTGTTTGGGAACACACCTACATCAGGGGTCTAGTAGATCTGTATAAATAGACCTCACTTAGGCAGATGTCAGAGGGATTCCGACCAGATGCCATCGCTGCTATCGATGCAGCACGTCGCCTTGACATTGACCCAGTCTTCGTATTCCTGGGAAGTCTGAGCTAGAGACCTCATTCCACTCCTCTGGTGCGTGCAGGCAGTCTTTTGTTGCGCGTGGTGCCTCTTAGAACACTTGCCCTACAGTTTGTCTTGCGGTCACGCCAGTGCCTCCTGTGGACCAAGAGCTGCTGATTTCCCCAATGAGGGTTCAGTCACGGTCGTGCCCCTTGAGACTAAGGCTGATCCGCAAGGCCACTTATGAATACTCCTTGCTGACTGAGTTGGCTCTCTATTCTATGGAGGATGACACTACTGTAGGTGGACCTGCACAAGAGACTGCTACGCGCTTCTGCTCTGTGGATCCGTCTGCCCATCCTGTGTTCGATCTAACATCTGACGATTTGGCCTCCTTTTTGGAGTCCTTTCCATTCAGTGACTTCGGAGATGCTCTTCAAGATCATGACTATTGTTCCACAATTTGATGATTGGCTTTTTCCACCAAAAAACAAGTATACATTTATTGCCCTTACTTTGGCCTGCTGTGCTTGTCATGGTCGACATTCTATCTCTTCGTATGTTTTTTTAGCTATTAATTTTAACATGTTTTAAGTATACCTTTTTAACTTGTTTTTTATGCTTCTAGTCCAGAGCAAATTTTAGCATTTGGATTAATTCACCTTCGGTGGCATCAGGTTATGGGGTCATACTTGTTACGGTAATGGGGAGGGTGTAGTGAATCCTAGTTTGTTTTAATGGGATACAGGAGTTAGCTTAGCCTTTTGGCTTGCAGACTCGTGCCCCTGTCACCTAGTGACTTTTAACCTATTTAGCTTGCTCTGTTTTAGCGCATTTATTTAATTAATTCTTTTAAGATGGCTGCCTTGTTTATAGTTAGGCCATTGTTTTAGTTTGCGTTATCAGTCCCACCGCGCTAAGGCATCAATACCAAGTGACAAAAGACAAACAAACTGCAGGTGTTCACATTCTGTACTTTCCCTCTTCATGCTTTTGCGGGAATTGTTTATATTAATTACTGTCCCAATCACGCCTTGTTATCTATTGTTTGGGAACACACCTACGTCGGGGGTCTAGTAGATCTGTATAAATATTCCTCAACTAAGCAGATGGTCGGAGAGATTCCGACCAGATGCCATCGCTGCTATCGATGTGGCACGTCGCCTTGACACTGACCCAGTCTTCGTGTTCCTGCGGAGTCTGAGCTAGAGACCTCATTCCAAGGTAACAAGGGTTGGGGGCTCTTCTCATGGACATGGCATTGGCAGATTAGGTTTAACATACCCGGCTCTCCTTTAGGTTAGAGGTTAGGCCTGTCATGCTAGGGTATTAGGACACATTACACACTTCATGTCATTACATATGAATGCAAGATGGTGGGGGTCTTTGTATTAATGACTTTTGTCTTTACCATTCTGTTTCTTGCAGTGTTCATTATCCTTATTATTGCAGCCCGTGCAACTTATTGCGGTTTTTCTCAAATAAAACCTATTGAAACATTACTGCCTCTTCTTTATTGCCTGTGTATGAACGAGACATGATGTTTCTGTGAGAAAGGGGTAATCTCGTTTAACCACAACACTCCCTGAGATGTCATATTCTCAAGTCCATGCGTAAAGGCTGCCACAAATCACCTTTTACTGTTTGGGTTTTTGGTGAGGTGCTGCTAGTGAGCCGGAAGGGTTGGGGAGACAGTTGCGACTTGTTGTAGGATAGGCATAGCCTCCTGCAAACATAAGTACTGTCATCCTTAAACCAGCAGTCTTGCCTAGAGCAAGAGTCCAACTACGACATGGCGCCACCAACAATGGTGTTTAGGCACTCATTTACAGATACCCAGACTATCACTGTCTCACATACAACAGGTACCCTAAGTACCATTATACGGAGGCGTCTATGGTCTTGAGGAAGACCCTCCTCAGCTGAACAGGGAGCACCTAATTTGCCTGTAAGTTGTTCGAGCTTGAACTCATAAAAGGACTTTACTCCTCATTTGGTGTTCCATCTCTTATACCCATTTTTCAAATATGGCTAACGCCATAAAAGTTCCCTGAGAAGGCTAGACAAGCATAAACATTACACCTAGTAGCGCATGGTTTAACAGAAGAGGGCAGGGATGTCACTTTCATAGTAGAAGCTAATGAAGCTTACCAAACAGAAACATTTTACTCTTGGGTCACCTTTCCGGAGGAAGACCAAAGATCAGTTACATTCCACACATATAGAATTGCAAACATACCTCAGCGATACCAAGCTTACCAGTATCATGAAATACCGCTCACTTATCAAGAACATCAGAACTGGTTTGAAGGCGCCCTACCACATGTATTACAACACGTGAGATTAGGTCCTTTAGGAAATGATAGACCAACGTGGCCTATGTTTGCCACATACACACCTCAAAACATGCAGGCAGCAGACCTGCAAGACTTATACATTGAGATAGTAACACTCTATAGACGGCTTGTTCAGTTCGTAATGCGAACTTTGAACACAACACCAGCGCGTCCAGCATCACCAGCACCTGCTGGATACCAATTGGCTACTGGGATTAATCCACAGACAGTGCATACTATCATGGGTAAAGACCCACAGAACGAGAGAATACCGTTCTGGATAGCCCAGAAAACAAATCAGTTGGAAGCTGTGTTTCTCCATACAGGACCACAAGAGAAAATAGAATTCTCACAATGTGCTTACCCTTCAGGATGGTTCCCTCGCTGGATGACTGCGCCACATAGGATGCAGTCTTCGCTGCAATTTATACTACCACTCATGGTACCCCGACACTTGCCAGTTTACCCGAAGTGTAAAAACAAATACAGAATGAGCATGGGGCAGCACCTGCACTAGATTTGGGGATGAAATGAATGTGTAACTTCAACGCAGTTTCCTCAATAATACTCAGTAACATTAAAGGGGAAGCAGTAGCACTGGCTAAACGCCAGCGTCTTCGAGAAACTTCACATTTGGAACAGGAGAGACAGCTACCGAAAATTATTTCCGATACTTATACTAGTATAGGACGGGATAGTCTGGGAGCCAAGCCAAAGAATCTTGAATTACAGAGTACCACCCCGAAGGAATGTACTTAACAGGCACAGGAGGGTTCTAAAAGGCCCTGGGCCAAGCAAAAACAGTTTCAAGATAGACAAAATCTGAGAGCTGATTCTCCACATTCGGAGAACTCCGACATGAGATATACTCTCGGAAATATAAAAACTCCTGACAGATATACTGATTCACGTCCCTCTCGTTCCTTTCACGATGCACCGGATTGACGTAGTGAGAGAGGGTGCCGCCCTGAACGACGTCCAGAATACGTGAAACAAAAGAAAGACTCACCATAGTCTGCAGTCAAAGAAGAAGAAAAGACTCCACAACAAAAGCCACAATTTAAAAAGAAAAAGGTGGCAGCACTGTCAATTAAAAATGCAGGTACACTTGAGAACATTACCGAAGAACAGGTCGTGCGCAGTGACACTGTTAAACAACGCAGCAGAGATCATGATATGTCGCCAGAGTCTGCAAGATCATTTGGATCCGACAGCAACTAGCGATATTATTACAGTTGATTCAACCGACAGGCACGTTCTCCCACCCAACAGGGTTTATGATTTAAAGATCCAGCTTGAAGGAGACATAGAGCGCACTATTAAGGTGATACTTTGGGATGAACTTAATTGTGATATCCTATTGGCCGAAAGAGACTGGCCATCTGAACACGTCCGTAAGCTCCCACATGGGAAAGATGTAATTTTGCCTTCTTTCTCTGATCTTGTTTCAAAGGCGGTAAAATAAGCCTACGCTGTCGATTAGGCTTTAATGCAGGCACCTGCACTATACCGCAATCATGTAGGTTGCGACAAGGATTCTCCTTGTCATGTAATACCTATCAGGTCTACACCCCAACGTCAGCCACAATATCCTGTTAAACATGAAGCAAAAGCTCCAGTGAGGGAGATCCTCACTCAGCTCAAGTACCAGGGAGTAATTAAGCCTTGTGCCTATGCTATCCAAAGTTCACATAGCACAGCACCAATTAACAATATATTGTGCAAAAAATAAAAAACATTGGATATTTCCTAGGGTTCTTCTGCCGAAACTTAGCACACGAAAGTCGGGACCAGAGTGCATTCTCATTTGGCTCACAGAAACACTTCCGCTGTTTGCCCCAAGGCTATAAGAACAGTCCAGGACTGTTCTCAGCCAGTGTAACATCAATATTACATGATATTGATTCTGAGGCGCTTTCCTACATGAATGACATCTATCTCACGGATGACGACCTCAACATTCATCTTGTCAGGGTGGATAAGATCATTTTCGGGGTTGCAGACCTCGGTTACAAATTTAACTTTAAGAAAAGTAAAATAGCTTTTCTCAGTGTATTGTTCCTGGGATATGAGCTATCAAAAGAGGGGAAGAGCCTGGCCCGCACTTTCTAGAGAAATGTGCACAACTTCACCCACTTAACACTCTCAAGAAACTACAGTCTTTACTTGGTTTCTTTAATTTTGGCAGAACAAACATTCCTGACTATGCACAACGTATCAAGCCACTTTATGACTTAATACGCCCAGATTTTTCTAGCAAACACTGGACAGTTGAAAACACATGCATCCTTAGGGAATTGCAACAGGACATGCTAGAAGCTAAACACTTGACAATAAAACACATTTGGTCATCAGAATAATTGCTGGTGCAACTGGGTTTACTTATGTCACCTTCAAGGAAGGCGACACAGTGCCCATAGCCTATAAATCACATTTATACTCCAATGCAGAACAATGTTTTGCACCCACAGAAAAATTCTGACTGCAGTTCAAAAGGCTGTCATTAAGGAGAGGCCACTTGCCCAAGGAAAACGCGTCATTATCGTTACCGCAGTGCCAGCCTTAGAGGCCGTCACCAAAGCAAGCGTTCCTAATGCTAAAGCATTACATTCACGTTGGATTCAGTGAGCAACCTCCCTGACTGCCACTGATGTTGATTACATCTTTGATCCAAAACTCCAGACACAAGAATTTCTCCAATATGAACAGCAGTACCCCGCTCCTCTAGATAGCTTGCCTATTGACAGATACCGTACTGTCATCTACACTGGTTGTTCAGCTCAACCAGCTGTAGGCACCAAACATCAGTACTCAGCCGCTTGCGCATCTGTGAGTGGTTTGATGAAGGATGGAGTTTTCCACCCTCACAATACCTAAACGCAGGCCTACACGCAGACCCTAGGGGACTGCGCAGCTCAGTTAGCTGAACTAAAATCCCTTATTTTAGCGCTAGAACGCACAGAGCCAGGATGGCTGACTTTAATTGTCTGCAACTCATACTACTGCGTCCAATCCTACAATGATTATCTTAATCATTGGAAGTTGAACGGGTTTAGAGATTTCATAGGGAACACCATAAAACACAAAACATTGTAGGGGAGGATGACTGATCTTAAGGATAAGTTACCGTGTGTCCATGTAGTACATACATTGGGCCACCAACATGTAGGAGTACACGTTATCGGCAACACTTTGGCTGACGAAGCAGCCAAATCCGCAGTTGCTACGGCTTCTGTGGCTGCAGTGACTCGTTCTCATACAAGATTGGATAATGAAATTCTGACTGCCGTGAAAGCTTCGGCTGAAGGCAACTTACTTCCAAAAGGATACCCTACTAAATATTCTTACCACATCAGTGCACAGAATGTTGCCTGTGTAACACTTTGTGGGGTTGAAAGTCAAGCAATCCCCAACCAAGACCAGAGATTAGATCTAGTAAAAGCAGCGCATGAGTGTCGCTTCTGCCCATACTGGTATTTTGGCCACAGTAACACTCTTGCAGAATAGATTCTAGTGGCCAGGTCTATACAAACAGACAAAGCAATACATCCTTTGTTGTGACATTTGCGAGCAAATTAAGGGCTCGGACATCAAACGCCCACCACAGTCATCCCTCTTAGTGTCCAGCAGGCTACTACAATGGGTGTACCTGGACCATTGCGGTCCACTTCAACCTGATGGTGCATACAAATGCATCTTAGGCGCTGTTGATTCTTGTTCTAGATTACTGTGAGTATGACCTCAGTGGTCGGCTGACGCTCAAACTGTTATAAAAGACTTGCTGATCTTTATTGGTACATATGCGGCTGCAGCATTCCATTCGAACCAGGGACCTGCATTTGCCCTTTAAGACATTCAGGGACACCCTGGGGATGATGGGTGTTGAACTCCATTACTCCTCACCATACCATCCCAAGCGGATGTTGTGGAGAGGCGGAACCGTGATCTAAAGCAGTCCTTGAGTATTAGGTTCTGGCAGCAGCTGGCTTCATCACCT
Organism: Pleurodeles waltl; assembly: GCF_031143425.1. Taxonomy (NCBI): domain Eukaryota; kingdom Metazoa; phylum Chordata; class Amphibia; order Caudata; family Salamandridae; genus Pleurodeles; species Pleurodeles waltl. The sequence goes on from NC_090440.1 coordinate 1,897,855,410, forward strand.
ATATTGGGTCTAGAGAGCACTAAATAATCTGCCAAGACGGTCCTTGGGGGGGGGGACGCACTCCCTATGAGGTTCTCTTTGGGATACCTATGTATGTCCCAGATCTTGATGGCCCTGGTTTGGTGGCAACAGACACACCTTTTGACATAAATGAACGACTCACTTTCTTACAGGAGCTTCAGCAATTTCGTGATGATAATTCATCCGCCAGTGCTGCCACTTTAGGAATAAGGGAATTACCAACAACTTTAACTGGCTGGATTCCGAAAGTTGGGGATCTGGTTTGTGAGAATATCGCTGTGAAGAAGGAATTCGGTCCATCCTACAGAGCACCAGTCCCAGTCTTGGGAGTGCAAGGTACCAGAACTGTCATCTTACTACCACTGCCTGGTACCAGAACAAACAGATTCATTTCCATTGATGACACGGAAGTTCACCATGTAGCTGATACTGCACAGTAGACCTAGAGGTCCCTTGGGTAGTTCCCGATTCCCTCTCGCTACCCAAGAGGGCATACCTCTTCAAAGCAGACTCAACATCGCTACTTTGGACTACATAACGATGTCCAATGATGTTTCAAGCACCACCTCGACCATGTGGAGGGTGGAAAATGAGCTCTTGTTGATTCCACTTACCGCATCAACGACAGCTCCTGTCCAAGATTTGGCTGTTTTTTATACCAACACTAGACAGACTGAAGACACAGTCTACCATGAGCCTCCACGTGAAGTGGATCAATCTACCAATAATGCACCTGCTCCTGTTTTTGCGGAGACTGCCTCTGGTTATTTCGTTGGCATTGATGACTTTTCTTCAGACTCATCCACTCCAGTAATTGAAAATATTTCAAAGACACGTAAGCTGTACCTATGGCTTAGAAATACTTATTTAATACACCCATGGAACTATTTATGGTTCTGCCTGGCATTTTTGGCATTGTTTTTATGGATTGGTTTTGTGACTGTTTTCTCTTTGCTCATAAATGGTCATTACATTCCTGAACGCTCCTCTGTAGAGCCTGTGTATGAAGTCTTAACTCCATATCATTCCTCACATAAGGTCCGCAGAGACTTGTCCCTTGTGAACATTTCAGCTGTACCACTTCCTGATGGGATGGTGTGGGACAGCGTTCCATTTGATATATACAGGCCTACTGAGGTCATTCAAATTCCATATGTATTTAAAATATCTATCAATCAATCAATGAATCAAAAAATTTGTTAGAGCTCGCTACTCACCCGTGAGGGTCTCAAGGCGCTGTGGCAGGGGTCTATGACAGATGTTATTACACCTAGTGTTGTATCTGATGATTGGGATGTCCAGACAGTTGATTCTATGTTAACTGAAATGAAGGACTATTCAGTGTTTGAAAGTGATGATGTATATGTAAATACAATGAATTATGGGGAAATGTTCTGCTACAATAATTGGGGACATTACTACCTGCACCGTACAACTAGACACAGACCAGTACTTAACTACACACAGTGGGAACATTGCTCGACATCACCAGTGGGGAGCCCAAAAAACTATTCAAAGAAATTCACTTATTTTTCTTGGCATGACACAAAACATTCTGAGTCATATTTTTTTTCAAATTCCCTCCTTCAAAAATTAGAAAGATTTTGCTAACTGACACATAACTGATTTAGTCAGACTCCTTTGTTTCCCGTCTTGCAGTTGAAGGTTACGAATACTGTAAGAACACTGTTGATCTAAAGAGTGTATGGAGAACACAGGATTGGCAAATACAGGGTAGGGAAGCTTTATTTAGATCATGCCTGATTCCTGTGCAAATGATCTTTTTAAATGACACCATTCAACAGACATCCTGTCTAGGGTTAGCAAAAACAAAAGAAATAAACACGCCCAGTTTCCCCACACCGGCGAATATTTTTAATTGGCAATTCTTCCTGAATGTCACAGAGAAAGAGCTAGATGCAAAGGTTCACGATGATACTTATAATTCTTCACTTTCCAGTCCCGGCTGGTGGTTAATTTGGCCAATAGACACCAATGGATTACAGGTGCGTTTTTTTTATTTTTATTCCTCAGTGGGGTTCAAGAATAGCCGGCCAGACCCTCGCCTTGTCTCTGGTCAACACACGGGTATAGTTACAACATACAGTGTGGGTAAACTGTGCCAACAATGGGTACAGTCAGCCGCAGTAAAAGAAAATCTTAAAACTCTTTCTGAAGATGTAGACTTGCAGGACTTTTTGTTAGGTCCTAGGAAACAGCACACTAAAAGATTCATCTATGCTATGTATAATGAGATCTGGAAGCTTTCTCATACAGAAGCTGCTGCATGTTTAAAGCACATAGATAAGGAAAACTTAGAAACGGCTTTGGCTGTTGGCGATAACTCCATGAATACATTGTCCAACAAGATTTATTCACCGACAAACATAGTGTCGTCTGCGTTAGACATCATTCAGACGGACATGTCCCGTTTATACCACAGACAAAGTTAGCTGCGTTCCATTATGCAGCTAGGTTGGACGTTACAATCATTAAAAAATGGACGTATTCCATGGAAGTACATTAACGGTAGTGAATTGTTCACTGCTTTTAATTTATTCAGGGCACAGCAGACAATGGCTAAAAGAGAAGTGAGTTTCACCATGCTTCACATAGAGAAGTTAGTAAAGTTGCCTTTCAAGGTTGCAGAGAGTCCTTCAACAGGATTGCTCTTACATGGCATCATTAATCTGCCCATTTTGACTTTTCGGTTTTTGAAATGCCTGAAACATCTTGCCGTGGGCAGGTATGAGCGACTGGACGATAGCTATATTAAGGAAGAGTGGGAGTTGCCCTTTGATTACAAATGCCTGAATGGCGAAACAGAGGTCTTTCTTAGCGAAGCGAATGTGAGACTACTGTTAGTCATTCAATGATCTGCAAGCAGGTGTACCTTCGTGGCTTTTTAAATACGGGGGTCGCGTACTTGCCCTGTTTTCTGAAGTGTACTCCCGTCCCTTTGATTTCTGCAGCATTTCATGTACTTTCGAATGGAAGTTATGTGGTGCTGAGCGACCAAAGCTGTTGCGGTATGCGACCAGGAATTGCCTATGCAATTTCGTTCTCTAAGGTCCTTACATGTTGTGGAAATGTTTTATTCTGCCCCACACAACAGATAAAGGTATCAGCAATGTGGCCTCACGTTGATACTCTTAATGTAAATTATGACAAGCTGAGCTGACTAAAGGCGCTACTTTTTCAGAAACAGGTCGGGATGACATCAGCTAGAGAGACGTATGCTCTCCAGATAGTAAGATCATCAGCCGAGATACAATCCCTATTAAATACCAACTTCCCCAAGCCTTTTGCAGAACTGGTATCCAGAATTTTCAACGCCTCGAGCGCTGCGGGGATTGTCCATTTCTTTAAGGCTGTCTGGTCTGGATTTGTGTCCATCTTCCAGACTGTCTTCGGAGTCATCCCATCGGCCATCCACTCACTCTTTTCAAGTATGCTTGGCTGCTGTCCAATAATTTTGGCATTGATTGGCGGAATCCTGCTGCTATTTCTTCTGATTCGCAGTGGTTGTTTGTTTCCAGCTACACGAAGCAATGGAGCAGCTACCACCAGCTCAACTGTGCTGTGGATGCATAGTTCAGATCTTCTCTGCTTCCTTGCTGGAGGAATTGGAGCAAGATTGGTCATTGTCATTCCGACCACTCCTCTGGTGCATGCAGGCAGTCTTTTGTTGCGCGTGGTGCCTCTTAGAACACTTGCCCTACAGTTTGTCTTGCGGTCACGCCAGTGCATCCTGTGGACCAAGAGCTGCTGATTTCCCCAATGAGGGTTCAGTCACGGTCGTGCCCCTTGAGACTAAGGCTGATCCGCAAGGCCACTTATACTCCTTGCTGACTGAGTTGGCTCTCTATTCTATGGAGGATGGCACTACTGCAAGTGGACCTGCGCAAGAGACTGCTACGCACCTCTGCTCCGTGGATCCGTCTGCCCATCCTGTGGTCTATCTAACATCTGACGACTTGGCCTCCTTTTTGGAGTCCTTTCCATTCAGTGAATTCGGAGATGCTCTTCAAGATCATGACTATTGTTCCACAATTTGCTGATTTACTTTTTCCACCAAAAAAACAAGTTTACATTTATTGCCCTTACTTTGGCCTGCTGTGCTTGTCATGGTCGACATTCTATCTCTTCGTATGTTTTTTAGCTATTAATTTTAACATGTTTTAAGTATACCTTTTTAACTTTTTTTTTTAATGCTTCTAGTCCAGAGCAAATTTTAGCATTTGGATTCATTCACCTTCGGTGGCATCAAGTTATGGGGTCATACTTAATGGGGAGGGTGTAGTGAATCCGAGTTTGTTTTAATGGGATACAGGAGTTAGCTTAGCCTTTTGGCTTGCAGACTCGTGCCCCCGTCACCTAGTGACTTTTAACCTATTTAGCTTGCTCTGTTTTAGCGCATTTATTTAATTAAATCTTTTAAGATGGCTGCCTTGTTTATAGTTAGGCCATTGTTTTAGTTTGCGTTATCAGTGCCACCGCGCTAAGGCGTCAGTACTAAATGACAAAAGACAAGCAAACTGCAGGTGTTCACATTCAGTACTTTCACTCTTCATGCTTTCAAGGGAATTGTTTATATTAATTACTGTCCCAAGCACGCCTTGTTATTTATTGTTTGGGAACACACCTACATCAGGGGTCTAGTAGATCTGTATAAATAGTCCTCACTTAAGCAGAGAGTCAGAGGGATTCCGACCCAATGCCATTGATGCGGCACGTCGCCTTGACATTGACCTAGTCTTCGTATTCCTGCGAAGTCTGAGCTAGAGACCTCATTCCAAGGTAATAAGGGTTGGGGGCTCTTCTTATGGACATGGCATTGGCAGATTAGGTTTAACATACACAGCTTTCCTTTAGGTTAGAGGTTAGGCCTGTCATGATAGGGTATTAGCACACGTTACACACTTCATGTCATTACATATGAATGCAAGATGGTGGGGGTCTTTGTATTAATGACTCTTGTCTTTACCATTCTGTTTCCTGCACTGTTCATTATCCTAATCATTGCAGCCCATGCAACTTATCTGGAGTCCACAGAAGTAAAAAGGTTGGGAACCACTGACTTAGGTGGAATGTAAGGTAGCCTCTTGATTCCACAATCTTACTGTTCTGTGGTGAAGGTTCTAAGCTCTAGTCAGTAATAATTATCAATAATGGATACTGTCTTGCTCCTTTACTTGGACTAGCCAGTCCTATGCATCTCGTCAGGGAAACTGCATTATAAGTGCATGCAGAAATGCATAGATCTGGATCGGAGATAGTTTAACTGGCACATTTCAGATTACCCATTTTCCAAACAAATGCGGGATTATAGGCTTGCAATATAAGTACTCTTTCTCAGTTTTTTAAAATTCCTCTTTGAGTTTAGACCCAACAGTGCCCTCTATCAAAGAGCACCTAGCTTGGCATTTAGGCTGGACTGTTGTGATTGGTCAAGACTGATTTTCATATAGCTGGGTCCATACTAAGGGGCTGTGGTGTGCAAAATAATCATGAATTGGGAAGTGGCTGAGATTAATTCAAACATTAAATCCATCACTTTTTTGTATATCCATCAGTAACAAGGCAGTGTACTCCACCTACCATGCATTCCAAGACTAACTTCCGTTACTTCTGGTTGTCTCCACAACAACTCTTAACTCATGATCTTTTGTTCTAGAGCCACAATTCAGATGGAATATATTTATCTCTTTTAGTGCTTTCTTAAATGGCTTACAATATCTGCAGCTCCCTCGTTTTCCATCTTTTAAGTATACACATGTAATCCCTCCCATACCCTAATAAGGTTTCTGAAACATACAATGACCATCTTTGAAAGTTTTAACCTCCAGAAATAGAAACAATGTATTCAGTGTTGCTTTGCTTCTATTCTCTTATTACACAGGATCCTGACTGGCTCCTATGACAAAACTGCTCGCATATGGTCCCTCGAGGGGAAACCTATCATGACCCTCGCTGGACATACAGAAGTTGTAAAAGACATAGCTTGGGTGAAAAAAGGTGAGGCCAGCCTCTGTATTATCTTTCTTTTTATTTGCAAGATCCTTTGAAGCTTTTTAACCCTTTTGCACTTATCTGTGTGTGAGAGAGAGAGAGCAAATGCAAGTGTATCTTAACAAAATTATTTTGTATAAGGCATTCAATTTTTGTTACTTCCTGTTACACAGTTTGGTTGTTCTTAATAGTACAATGTATTTGAGGTGCCCAGGCAAATGTTTTTTTTTAATTGCATTTTATTGGCGCTTCCCCTTAAAGACACATTCCAAATCCCATTGATAATTCCACTTCACAAAGAAACAGGAACTTTCATCAATTATCAGTTGAGCTGAAGTTTACCCTATCTCACTTAGTTTTCTTGGAGAAGGGCAATTTCCATCTAGTTGAAAAAGGTAAACCGCTTAAAATGGATGACCTTCCACTAGTAAGAGAATTTCGACCGTGGCACCACCCAGGTGTGATTACACTTGAAAAGAGTTTATGATCTACAAGTCCAACTATAAAATGCTTTAGCAATATATAGTGAAGAACATAATCCTCTTTTCCTCATTAAGCCGATCCCAGTTAAATAGCGTCCTCCCCCATACACCCTTTAGTCATGTCTTCGGATCACTGAAGTAGTGTCACACACCAGAATGCCTGTATAAGGCAGTGGGCTTATATGAGGCCTCCTGGAAAAAATGAATAGGAGAATAGTGTATGGTGAGTAAAGCCTCACAAATTATAGCAGTTCAATGAAGTTTTACAAGTCCCACCCATTGTACAAGGCAAGGCCCTCAAATGAGATCAAAGCACATTTTGAGTGTTGTGATATCACTGTTTGGATTGCTGCTAATTTGTTTAGATTTGTCTTCTCTGTCCTTATGTTTTCCCATGCCCTTCATTTATCTCTTTTCTCTACTCCGTAGTCCTCTTGCTCCCTCCCCCTTTGTCAGTTTTCTCTCTCCACTTGTCTCTTGGGCTGTTTGTCCATTCTCTTTCTGATGGGTTTTCACCAGTAGTCTTTACCTGTACTGGATAACCTTTTCTATCGCAGATAATATTTGCCGAATATTTTTAAATGTTTCATCACTTTAGTGCCTCAGACTGACAACTACCTTTTCAACTTCATGTTTCTAATACATGCTAATCACACAAAATCTTTTACTAGGATACACTTTAGTGCTTTAAAAAAGGAGTTCCAGAAATGTTGAGTCTTGATTTTTTTTCTTCAAATAATCATGCTTCTTCCTCCTCATCTTCTGAATCCATACAGGCGCTAAATTTAGCCTCTTGCAATATCTCCTCTAGAGTTGCAGGTGGCTGTCTCCAGTCATGACTTGAGTTCTGCATCTGATTTATGTAAGACGTCGCTGTATGCATTGACATTTATTCATTTATTTTCAGCGCCCTTGATTGGCTAACTGGCACGCCTCTCTTTTTGTGTTTACCAAATTTTCGTCAGAGTTCTAACTTTTGACTGTTGCCATGTTACCCCTCCAAGATATCAGGAGTCCAACTGTGCTATTTCTATCACATGCAGAGGTTGTTCTCAAAGTTATAGTGTCTGTCTTTGGAGTTTGGACCCCAGACATGACTGGGGTCCTCAACAGAAGTATGACCTCATATATTCCATCCGGATAAATGACAGGGAAGTCAAGCTCTTCAGAATAGTTTTCGTCACATCAAGACTGTCCCCATTCCAGATCCTCAGCAGATAAGTCACTGAGACAAGACCATTCCAAGGATAAATCTGCTTGGAGAAAAATAAATTAATTGAGTCCTACGTCTTCTGAGGTCTCCTTCTTAGGACAGGTCAAAAGTCTGCCAAAGGTTCTCTGTTTCATGTAGAGTAGTCAATTACCAGTGTTTTTCTTGCCTCAGCACCCTGCCAAGGGGGAGTAGATGCTGGCTCGTTTAGACCGTTTCCGGGCACTGAGCCTGCACACTGACAGGGCCATTGTGTGAACAGTAAGCTCTTCCTTGGCCTTTCTGATACCAAGAAGGACAAGGTGGCCCAGAAGAGAATTATTTCTGTTGAATTGACCTAAGCATTAACTTGTCCTTTGCCCATGCCAAGATGTAACCTCTGGCAGGCTCCTGAGCACATGCTATTGAGCTAAACCCACCTCTGTGTCTTTGCCCACGGGTGTTCCTCTTCTGGATACCTGTCAGGCTTCAATTAAGTCAGCAGAGATGGTTATTTTGATATGTCAACACTGCAAGAGTTTTTTGTGTGATAACCTAGTCTGACCGCCTATGTGGTGGTACTAGCTTAGATACTGATTCACAGGGTGCAAAACTTGCAGCTAGAAATACCTATCAGAAGATAAGCTATTTCTATTTGGTAACTATTTCTGATGGATACTGCACGACATATGCCTTTACTGCGTGATCACCCCAGAATTTTCACCTTTGCTCGACCTTAAATTTTTGCTGGCTTTAGAGCTCTGTGCACATTTTTGCAGGTGACCAGTAGTACAGAACCTGTTGAATTGACATACTCATAAATGGTATACTTAACATGACTATAAGACCCTAGTATATGGTACAAAATGTACTCCAGGCCTTAGCTTTAAATGCCACTATTCGACAGCAGCACTTATTGTGCCATCAGTTAGTGGCAGTGTAGACATGCCTTCAGGTCTACCACTGCAGCTTGACTGTAACAGTACAAAACATGCACTGCGACCTGTCAAAATAAACCCTTTTAACAGTTAAAAACCTCCCTTTTAAAATCAGAATGTCACCCCTCTGTGAGCCTTGTAACCCACAAAGTAGAATGCACAGTATTTAAAAGTGGGACATATGCCTGCGGACTAGATCTCCCCCTGAGTTGAGGGTGCCCAGCTGGGGAGTGTCCGGGTCCTGGCGGAGGGTGTGCGGGAAGCTCTTCTGGACCCGCGTGGTGGAGGGTCTCACTCCCTGCTGCAGTTGGGGTGGGTGCTGGGCCCTGTTGGTGTCTGGGCCCTTATGGATCTGGCCAGGGGTGGCCCTGCTGGACTGGGCCCCTGTATTTGCTCACCCCTCTCCCTCCTTTGACCCCAGGGGAGACATTGCTGTTTGGGGGCTGCCCCATCTGAGTGTTGCGAGCGGCCTTGGGGACTTGGACTGGGCCGCGCAACTGCATGGAGGAGGATAACGGTTGGTGGGGCCCGCCGTAGCGCTCCTTCTGCTCTCCTGCAGCGCATGCCCCAATATGTCTTGATGGTAGTGGCCCTCTGGCCTGGACTGAGATGCTGGGGGGCCCTAAAACCCTGTTGGGTTAGAGGCAACGCCGGTCCCCTCCGCTACATGTAGAATTTTGCTGCCTGGGCCCTGTGGGTCTGCGCCTGGCTGCGTGCCTGGACCTAAGAAATCATCTGCCTCCAGGATCAACAAATAGAACTGCAGTCCCATGCAAAAGACTTGGAGAATCGCTCCATGTGGAATAACATCCGCATCAAGGGAGTCCCCTCGGTGGCAGAGGGTAAGGACTTGGAGGCCTATGTAAGCTTTATTCTAGGGGAAGCGACGCTGCCAGTCATTAAATTTGATTGCCTACACAGGGTGGGTCTGCTGCGCCTGTCTCCGGCCCTCCTGGATACATGACTGTCTTGAAGGAAAACATTTTCCGCAGAGCTCGGGAGCTAAATCACCTCCGCTTTTGAGACAATGCCTCGCTGTTGTACCAGGACCTCGCTGCTATCACCCTTCAGAAAAGGAGGGATTTTTGGCTTGTGACTGCACACGTAAGTAATGCGGGGATCTCCTACTCATGGGGTCACCCTTTCTGCATTATCTTTCATTATGAGGGTAAGCTTTACCAAACGGGGTACACAAGGGAAGTCTGAGAGGTGCTCGGCTTAACGGAGCCAGATAGGGAGACTACCCCAACGAAGCCTCGCCCACAGGTGTCCACTAGGCACAAGTGCAAGCAGAAGGCCAAGTAACTATTAGTGGGGCTCAGACCCGACCGCTATGGCTTTGGAGCAAAAACCAGTCTTGGCCACACTGATTGGCGATCCTGAGCATGAAGCCCCGCCCTGACCGGCCCTTACCACTTGGTAGCTGGATGCAGGAGGGAATGGCAGGTGGCAGTGGGGACGGGGTGTGCATCACTGGAGAGCGATATGGAACTTGCCTTTGCATCCAAGCTGGAGCTCTGTCTCAATGTGACAGGCGAATTGTCCCCCTGATCCATTGGGGCCACATCTTATTGACTTTGCCATACTGTATGATTTATTCCAGTGTTTCATTTGGTTCTGTTGGTTGAGTTTGATTGAGGTGTTTGTGTATAACCTATCCCTGTGTTATATTCTGTTCACTAGTGCAGTGACCGGGCGTCTAGGGTTGGGCAGACTGGGCTCAAGCGGGGCACGTCGCCGCTTAAAGTGGCCTCTGTGCACATCTAGCTTTTTTCCCTAGAACCCTTGGACCTGAAACTCCTCAGTTTAAATGTAAGGGGGATCAACAATCCCGCCAAGCGCCTCGCTGTTCTATTCCTCCTGGAGCATTCGGGGGTGGATATATGCCTCCTCAGGTGGCTCACCTGCTTTCAAAAGATGTGTATAGAATGCGTTCCTGCCGCTTCCCTAAACAAATTTGGTCATCGGGTCCAGCAAAGAAAGGCTGAGTGGCCCTCCTCTCGCATCGGTTTAAGGGAGGAAATCCTATCGACCATGGGGGTGGAGTACGGGGCCACCTACTAGCCTTAAACCTAGTGCTAGGATCGCTCAAAATGACCCTGACATTTACGTGCCCAACAAGCACCAAGAAACATTATTAACCTCTTTCCTTGCACCAGTACTACAGACACCAGGTGCAGCGATATTCATAAACTCAACTCAGTAATGGATATGCACTTATATCAGGACAGCAGTATGGGCAGGGAGGAGCAATATCCAATGCGGGGCTCCAGTGGCTCGCTGCTTACGTGTGGCGTGACCTCCACCCTAAGAGCTGTGACTACACCATTTTTCAGCCGTGCATAAAGCCTATGCTTGAATTGATTACTTCTTAGCCATCCCCACCCTCTTGGCACTAGTAGAAGCCAACACCATTACGACACGATCCCTGTCGGACCATGCTTCACTGCACCTGTCAGTGTGGGTACCCAAGTCCCGATTGGCGAGATCACCCTGGCGACTGCAGGACAATCTTTTGCACTCCCAGGCCAACTTCACTACTCTTAAAAAGCAATAACGATATACCTACAGGCAAATTACATGGGGGTCACACCGCTCGCCTCAACCTGGGAAGTCCTGAAGTTGGTTATTAGGGGGTAACTGATTGCAATATCAGCGGCAGACAACCGCCGCAGGAGGGAGAAAAGAGAGGCTCTAGAAAAAGAGGTGGCAGACTTGGAGTCCACACACAAACAAACGGAAGGACATGAAAAAAGCCGGTCTCCTCCTTAAAAGTCTTGATCATGATCGGGCAGAGTACGCAATACTGCGTCTTAAGCATAAATTCTACCTACATGGCAACCGTCAGGGGCATATGCTTGCACCGTTTGTGGAGCCAGGTCCTCGCCGGAGAAATCAAAACGATTTGTACCAGCCCTTCCACCACTATGGAGACTGCGGAGGAGGCCGCAGAGGCATTTTGGGCCTTCTATAGCATTTTGTATACAACAACAGACAGCCCATGTGGTGATTTAATGACTTACTTTGCGGAACGGAGCTCACACCCCTACCCGACAACGAGGCAACAGCACTAGATGACCTCATCCGCTTAGAGTAGGTGATCTCCACCATAGTCTGCCTGAAGGCTACCGACCCTGACGGGTTTACTGCCTAGTTTTCTAAAACTTTTTGCTCTGAATTAACACCATAGCTAAACAAGCTAACTCTTTTGTTGACACAGGCTCCATCACAGGGCCCATGGGAGAGGCCACCATTTTGGTGATACCTGAGCCTGGTAAAAACTCTGCCTTGTGCAGGTCTTACCGTCCAGTTTCCTTCTTGGTCTTAGATGCTAAACATTTCGCTAGCATCTTAGCGTAATACCTTAACCCCTTAATACCCGGACTAATTGACTCTGACCAAGCGTGATTCATATCGACCCAGCAGACAGAGGACAACACTAAATGAATCCTACACTTAATTGATAAAATACACCGTTCAAGACTGGAAGTGCTTTTAATAGCTATTGATGTGGAAAAAGTGCTTGACCAGGTGTAAGGAAATGCCTCCTTGGCATGGTTACCCCCTGACTTTTTGCCTTTGCTGATGCTATGTTTTGAATTGAAAGTGTGCTGAGGCCTGCTAACCAGGCCCCAGCACCAGTGTTCTTTCCCTAACCTGTACTTTTGATTCCACAATTGGCACACCCTGGCATCCAGATAAGTCCCTTGTAACTGGTACCTCTGGTACCAAGGGCCCTGATGCCAGGGAAGGTCTCTAAGGGCTGCAGCATGTATTATGCCACCCTAAGAGACCCCTCACCCAGCACAGACACACTGCTTACCAGCTTGTGTGTGCTAGTGAGAACAAAATGAGTAAGTCGACATGGCACTCCCCTCAGGGTGCCATGCCAGCCTCTCACTGCCTATGCAGTATAGGTAAGACACCCCTCTAGCAGGCCTTACAGCCCTAAAGCAGGGTGCACTATACCATAGGTGAGGGTACCAGTGCATGAGCACTGTACCCCTACAGTGTCTAAGCAAAACCTTAGACATTGTAAGTGCAGGGTAGCCATAAGAGTATATGGTCTGGGAGTCTGTTTTACACGAACTCCACAGCACCATAATGGCTACACTGAAAACTGGGAAGTTTGGTATCAAACTTCTCAGCACAATAAATGCACACTGATGCCAGTGTACATTTTATTGTAAAATACACCACAGAGGGCACCTTAGAGGTGCCCCCTGAAACTTAACCGACTATCTGTGTAGGCTGACTGGTTCCAGCAGCCTGCCACACTAGAGACATGTTGCTGGCCCCATGGGGAGAGTGCCTTTGTCACTCTGAGGCCAGTAACAAAGCCTGCACTGGGTGGAGATGCTAACACCTCCCCCAGGCAGGAGCTGTAACACCTGGCGGTGAGCCTCAAAGGCTCACCCCTTTGTCACAGCACCACAGGACACTCCAGCTAGTGGAGTTGCCCGCCCCCTCCGGCCCCGGCCCCCACTTTTGGCGGCAAGGCCGGAGAAAATAATGAGAATAACAAGGAGGAGTCACTGGCCAGTCAGGACAGCCCCTAAGGTGTCCTGAGCTGAGGTGACATTAACTTTTAGAAATCCTCCATCTTGCAGATGGAGGATTCCCCCAATAGGATTAGGGATGTGACCCCCTCCCCTTGGGAGGGGGCACAAAGATGGTGTACTCACCCTCAGGGCTAGTAGCCATTGGCTACTAACCCCCCAGACCTAAACACGCCCTTAAATTTAGTATTTAAGGGCTCTCCCTGAACCTAGAAACTAGATTCCTGCAACAACAAGAAGAAGGACTGCCTAGCTGAAAACCCCTGCAGAGGAAGACTAGAAGACAACAACTGCCTTGGCTCCAGAAACTCACCGGCCTGTCTCCTGCCTTCCAAAGAACTCTGCTCCAGCGACGCCTTCCAAAGGGACCAGCGACCTCTGAGGACTGCCCTGCTTCGACGACGACAAGAAACTCCCGAGGACAGCGGACCTGCTCCAAAAAGACTGCAACTTTATCCAAAGGAGCAGCTTTAAAGAACCCTGCAATCTCCCCGCAAGAAGCGTGAGACTTGCAACACTGCACCCGGCGACCCGGACTCGGCTGGTGGAGAACCAACACCTCAGGGAGGACCCCCGGACTACTCTACGACTGTGAGTACCAAAACCTGTCCCCCCTGAGCCCCCACAGCGCCGCCTGCAGAGGGAATCCCGAGGCTTCCCCTGACCGCGACTCTCTGAAACCTAAGTCCCGACGCCTGGAAAAGACCCTGCACCCGCAGCCCCCAGGACCTGAAGGACCGGACTTTCACTGCAGAAGTGACCCCCAGGAGTCCCTCTCCCTTGCCCAAGTGGAGGTTTCCCCGAGGAAGCCCCCCCTTGCCTGCCTGCAGCGCTGAAGAGATCCCTTGATCTCTCATTGACTTCCATTGCGAACCCGACGCTTGTTCTAACACTGCACCCGGCCGCCCCCGCGCCGCTGAGGGTGAAATTTCTGTGTGGGCTTGTGTCCCCCCCGGTGCCCTACAAAACCCCCCTGGTCTGCCCTCCGAAGACGCGGGTACTTACCTGCTGGCAGACTGGAACCGGGGCACCCCCTTCTCTCCATTGAAGCCTATGCGTTTTGGGCACCACTTTGAACTCTGCACCTGACCGGCCCTGAGCTGCTGGTGTGGTAACTTTGGGGTTGCTCTGAACCCCCAACGGTGGGCTACCTTGGACCAAGAACTGAACCCTGTAAGTGTCTTACTTACCTGGTAATACTAACAAAAACTTACCTCCCCCAGGAACTGTGAAAATTGCACTGTGTCCACTTTTAAAAATAGCTATTTGTGAATAACTTGAAAAGTATACATGCAATTGAAATGATTCAAAGTTCCTAATGTACTTAACCTGCAATACCTTTCAAACAAGATATTACATGTTAAATTTGAACCTGTGGTTCTTAAAATAAACTAAGAAAATATATTTTTCTATACAAAACCTATTGGCTGGATTTGTCTCTGAGTGTGTGTACCTCATTTATTGTCTATGTGTATGTACAACAAATGCTTAACACTACTCCTTGGATAAGCCTACTGCTCGACCACACTACAACAAAATAGAGCATTAATATTATCTCTTTTTACCACTATTTTACCTCTAAGGGGAACCCTTGGACTCTGTGCATGCTATTCCTTACTTTGAAATAGCACATACAGAGCCAACTTCCTACATTGGTGGATCAGCGGTGGGGTACAAGACTTTGCATTTGCTGGACTACTCAGCCAATACCTGATCACACAACAAATTCCAAAATTGTCATTAGAAATTGATTTTTGCAATTTGAAAAGTTTTCTAAATTCTTTAAAGTCCTGCTAGGGCCTTGTGTTAGTCCCTGTTAGCATTTCTTTTAGAGTTTAAAAGTTTGTAAAAGTTTGAATTAGATTCTAGAACCAGTTTAGTTTCTTAAAAAGTATTCCAACTTTTAGAAGCATAATGTCTAGCACAGATGTGAATGTGGTGGAACTCGACACCACACCTTACCTCCATCTCCAGATGAGAGAGCTAAGGTCACTCTGTAACATAAGAAAAATAACAATGGGCTCCAGACCTACCAAAGCACAGCTCCAGGAGCTGTTGGCAGAGTATGATAGAGCCAACCCCTCTGTGGATAACACCACAGAGGAAGATGATAGTGAACTGGAGGAAGAATCCCCTCCACCAGTCCTATCTAGGGAGAACAGGGCTTCTCAAGCCCTGACTCCAAAAATAATAGAGATGCTGGCTCCCTCACAGGAGGGTCCAACCTCTCTGAAATCACTGAGGATAACTCCAGTGAAGAGGACATCCAGTTAGCCAGGATGGCCAAAAGATTGGCTTTGGAAAAACAGATCCTAGCCATAGAAAGGGAAAGACAAGAGATGGGCCTAGGACCCATCAATGGTGGCAGCAACATAACTAGGGTCAGAGATTCTCCTGAAATGTTGAAAATCCCCAAAGGGATTGTAACTAAATATGAAGATGGTGATGATATCACCAAATGGTTCACAGCTTTTGAGAGGGCTTGTGAAACCAGAAAAGTGAACAAATCTCACTGGGGTGCTCTCCTTTGGGAAATGTTCACAGGAAAGTGTAGGGATAGACTCCTCACACTCTCTAAAAAAGATGCAGAATCTTATGACCTCATGAAGGGTACCCTGATTGAGGGCTTTGGATTCTCCACTGAGGAGTATAGGATTAGATTCAGGGGGGCTCAAAAATCCTCGAGCCAGACCTGGGTTGACTTTGTAGACTACTCAGTAAAAACACTAGATGGTTGGATTCAAGGAAATGGTGTAAATGATTATGATGGGCTGTACAATTTATTTGTGAAAGAACACCTATTAAGTAATTGTTTCAATGATAAACTGCATCAGCATCTGCTGGACCTAGGACCAATTTCTCCCCAAGAATTGGGAAAGAAGGCGGACCATTGGGTCAAGACTAGGGTGTCCAAAACTTCCACAGGGGGTGACCAAAAGAAAGGGGTCACAAAACCTCCCCAGGGGAAAGGTGGTGAGACAGCCAAAAATAAAAATAGTAAAGAGTCTTCTACAGGCCCCCAAAAACCTGCACAGGAGGGTGGGCCCAGAGCCTCTTCACAAAACAATCCTGGGTACAAGGGTAAAAACTTTGATCCCAAAAAGGCCTGGTGTCGTAGCTGTAGTCAGTCTGGACACCAAACTGGAGACCAGGCCTGTCCCAAGAAAGATACCACTTCTAACTCCCATCCAGCTAAAACTGGAATGGCCAGTCTCCAAGTGGGATCAACAGTGTGCCCAGAGCAAATCAGGTGTCACACTGAAGCTACATTAGTCTCTGAGGGTGGGGTGGATTTAGCCACACTGGCTGCCTGGCCCCCTAACATGCAAAAATACAGGCAGCAGCTCTTAATTAATGGGACAAGTGTAGAGGGCCTGAGGGATACAGGTGCCAGTGTCACTATGGTGACAGAGAAACTGGTTTCCCCTGGCCAATACCTGACTGGACAAACTTATCCAGTCACCAACGCTGACAATCAGACTAAAGTACATCCCATGGCTATGGTAACTTTAGAGTGGGGAGGGGTCAATGGCCTGAAACAGGTGGTGGTCTCCTCAAATATCCCAGTAGACTGTTTGCTTGGAAATGACCTGGAGTCCTCAGCATGGGCTGAGGTAGAACTGAAAACCCATGCAGCCATGCTGGGTATCCCTGAACTGGTGTGTGTCAAGACGAAGGCACAGTGCAAGGCACAGGGTGAAAAAGTAGAGCTGGAGTCTGGAAAAATGGCCCAGCCTACCAAGAGAAAAGGAGTCAGCTGGGAAACCAGCTGCAACACAACACCAAAAAGAGAACCTCTCTTCTCAGGAAGAAGTTCTGCCCTCTGAGGGAACTGAGCCTATGGAGCTGGAACCTTATCAGGTTGAGCTCTTGGGCCCAGGGGGACCCTCAAGGGAAGAGTTGTGTAAGGGACAAGAAACCTGTCCCTCTCTTGAAGGCCTTAGGCAGCAAGCTGCTGAACAGTCCAAAGGCAAGAAAAATGGAACACATAGGGTCTATTGGGAAGATGGACTCCTGTACACTGAGGCAAGAGATCCCAAACCTGGTGCCACTAGGAGAGTGGTAGTGCCTCAGGGTTTCAGAGAGTTTATTCTGACCTTAGCCCATGATATTCCCCTTGCTGGGCATTTGGGACAAACCAAGACGTGGGAGAGGTTAGTCAACCACTTCTACTGGCCCAATATGTCCCAGAAGGTTAAGGAGTTTTGCCTCTCCTGCCCCACCTGTCAAGCCAGTGGTAAGACAGGTGGGCATCCAAAGGCCCCCCTCATTCCACTTCCAGTGGTGGGGGTCCCCTTTGAAAGAGTGGGTGTGGACATAGTTGGTCCACTAGAACCTCCCACAGCCTCAGGAAATATGTACATCCTAGTAGTAGTGGATCATGCTACTAGGTATCCTGAAGCTATTCCCCTTAGGTCGTCTACTGCCCCTGCAGTAGCCAAGGCCCTCATTGGTATCTTTACCAGAGTGGGTTTCCCTAAGGAGGTGGTTTCTGACAGAGGTACCAACTTCATGTCAGCTTACCTAAAACACATGTGGAATGAGTGTGGAGTGACTTATAAATTCACTACACCATATCATCCACAAACTAATGGCCTTGTTGAGAGATTCAACAAGACATTAAAGGGCATGATCATGGGGCTCCCAGAAAAACTCAAAAGGAGATGGGATGTCCTCCTGCCATGTCTGCTTTTCACTTACAGAGAGGTGCCTCAGAAGGGAGTAGGATTCTCACCCTTTGAACTTCTGTTTGGCCACCCTGTAAGGGGACCACTTGCTCTTGTGAAAGAAGGCTGGGAGAGACCTCTTCATGAGCCTAAACAAGACATAGTGGACTATGTACTTGGCCTTCGCTCAAGGATGGCAGAGTACATGGAAAAGGCAAGTAAAAACCTTGAGGCCAGCCAACAACTCCAGAAGTTGTGGTATGACCAAAAGGCTGCACTGGTTGAATTTCAACCAGGGCAGAAAGTCTGGGTTCTGGAGCCTGTGGCTCCCAGGGCACTCCAGGACAAATGGAGTGGCCCTTACCCAGTACTAGAGAGGAAGAGTCAGGTCACCTACCTGGTGGACCTGGGCACAAGCAGGAGCCCCAAGAGGGTGATCCATGTGAACCGCCTTAAGCTCTTCCATGACAGGGCTGATGTAAATCTGTTGATGGTAACAGATGAGGACCAGGAAGCTGAGAGTGAACCTCTCCCTGATCTCCTCTCATCAGACCCTAAAGATGGCTCAGTAGATGGAGTGATCTACTCAGACACCCTCTCTAGCCAACAGCAGTCTGACTGCAGGAAGGTCCTGCAGCAGTTTGCTGAACTCTTTTCCCTAACCCCTGGTCAGACACACCTGTGTACCCATGATGTGGACACAGGAGACAGCATGCCTGTCAAAAACAAAATATTTAGACAGTCTGACCAAGTTAAGGAAAGCATCAAGGTGGAAGTCCACAAGATGCTGGAATTGGGAGTAATTGAGTACTCTGACAGCCCCTGGGCTAGCCCAGTGGTCTTAGTCCCCAAACCTCACACCAAAGAAGGAAAGAGAGAGATGAGGTTTTGTGTGGACTACAGAGGTCTCAACTCTGTCACCAAGACAGATGCCCACCCCATTCCTAGAGCTGATGAGCTAATAGACAAATTAGGGGCTGCCAAATTCTTAAGTACCTTTGACTTAACAGCAGGGTACTGGCAAATCAAAATGGCCCCTGGAGCAAAAGAAAAGACAGCATTCTCCACACCTGATGGGCATTATCAGTTCACTGTTATGCCCTTTGGTTTAAAGAATGCCCCTGCCACCTTCCAAAGGTTGGTGAATCAAGTCCTTGCTGGGCTGGAATCCTTTAGTGCAGCTTATCTTGATGATATTGCTGTCTTCAGCTCCACCTGGCAGGATCACCTGGTCCACCTGAAGAAGGTTTTGAAGGCTCTGTAATCTGCAGGCCTCTCTATCAAGGCATCCAAATGCCAGATAGGGCAGGGAACTGTGGTTTACTTGGGACACCTTGTAGGTGGAGGCCAAGTTCAGCCACTCCAGCCTAAGATCCAGACTATTCTGGACTGGGCAGCTCCAAAAACCCAGACTCAAGTCAGGGCATTCCTTGGCTTGACTGGGTACTACAGGAGGTTTGTGAAGGGATATGGATCCATTGTGACAGCCCTCACAGAACTCACCTCCAAGAAAATGCCCAAGAAAGTAAACTGGACTGTAGAATGCCAACAGGCCTTTGACACCCTGAAACAAGCTATGTGCACAGCACCAGTTCTAAAAGCTCCAGATTACTCCAAGCAGTTCATTGTGCAAACAGATGCCTCTGAACATGGGATAGGGGCAGTTTTGTCCCAAACAAATGATGATGGCCTTGACCAGCCTGTTGCTTTCATTAGCAGGAGGTTACTCCCCAGGGAGCAGCGTTGGAGTGCCATTGAGAGGGAGGCCTTTGCTGTGGTTTGGTCCCTGAAGAAGCTGAGACCATACCTCTTTGGTACTCACTTCCTAGTTCAGACTGACCACAGACCTCTCAGATGGCTGATGCAAATGAAAGGTGAAAATCCAAAACTGTTGAGGTGGTCCATCTCCCTACAGGGAATGGACTTTATAGTGGAACACAGACCTGGGACTGCCCATGCCAATGCAGATGGCCTTTCCAGGTTCTTCCACTTAGAAAATGAAGACTCTCTTGGGAAAGGTTAGTCTCATCCTCTTTCGTTTGGGGGGGGGTTGTGTAAGGAAATGCCTCCTTGGCCTGGTTGCCCCCTGACTTTTTGCCTTTGCTGATGCTATGTTTACAATTGAAAGTGTGCTGAGGCCTGCTAACCAGGCCCCAGCACCAGTGTTCTTTCCCTAACCTGTACTTTTGTATCCACAATTGGCTGACCCTGGCATCCAGATAAGTCCCTTGTAACTGGTACTTCTAGTACCAAGGGCCCTGATGCCAAGGAAGGTCTCTAAGGGCTGCAGCATGTCTTATGCCACCCTGGAGACCTCTCACTCAGCACAGACACACTGCTTGCCAGCTTGTGTGTGCTAGTGAGGACAAAACGAGTAAGTCGACATGGCACTCCCCTCAGGGTGCCATGCCAGCCTCTCACTGCCTATGCAGTATAGGTAAGACACCCCTCTAGCAGGCCTTACAGCCCTAAGGCAGGGTGCACTATACCATAGGTGAGGGTACCAGTGCATGAGCACTGTACCCCTACAGTGTCTAAGCAAAACCTTAGACATTGTAAGTGCAGGGTAGCCATAAGAGTATATGGTCTGGGAGTCTGTCAAACACGAACTCCACAGCACCATAATGGCTACACTGAAAACTGGGAAGTTTGGTATCAAACTTCTCAGCACAATAAATGCACACTGATGCCAGTGTACACTTTATTGTAAAATACACCACAGAGGGCACCTTAGAGGTGCCCCCTGAAACTTAACCGACTGTCTGTGTAGGCTGACTAGTTCCAGCAGCCTGCCACACCAGAGACGTGTTGCTGGCCCCATGGGGAGAGTGCCTTTGTCACTCTGAGGCCAGTAACAAAGCCTGCACTGGGTGGAGATGCTAACACCTCCCCCAGGCAGGAGCTGTGACACCTGGCGGTGAGCCTCAAAGGCTCACCCCTTTGTCACAGCCCAGCAGGGCACTCCAGCTTAGTGGAGTTGCCCGCCTCCTCCGGCCACGGCCCCCACTTTTGGCGGTAAGGCTGGAGGGAACAAAGAAAGCAACAAGGAGGAGTCACTGACCAGTCAGGACAGCCCCTAAGGTGTCCTGAGCTGAGGTGACTCTGACTTTTAGAAATCCTCCATCTTGCAGATGGAGGATTCCCCCAATAGGGTTAGGATTGTGACCCCCTCCCCTTGGGAGGAGGCACAAAGAGGGTGTACCCACCCTCAGGGCTAGTAGCCATTGGCTACTAACCCCCCAGACCTAAACACGCCCTTAAATTTAGTATTTAAGGGCTACCCTGAACCCTAGAAAATTAGATTCCTGCAACTACAAGAAGAAGGACTGCCTAGCTGAAAACCCCCTGCAGAGGAAGACCAGAAGAGGACAACTGCCTTGGCTCCAGAAACTCACCGGCCTGTCTCCTGCCTTCCAAAGATCCTGCTCCAGCGACGCCTTCCAAAGGGACCAGCGACCTCGACATCCTCTGAGGACTGCCCCTGCTTCGAAAAGACAAGAAACTCCCGAGGACAGCGGACCTGCTCCAAGAAAAGCTGCAACTTTGTTTCCAGCAGCTTTAAAGAACCCTGCAAGCTCCCCGCAAGAAGCGTGAGACTTGCAACACTGCACCCGGCGACCCCGACTCGGCTGGTGGCGATCCAACACCTCAGGAGGGACCCCAGGACTACTCTAAGACTGTGAGTACAAAAACCTGTCCCCCCTGAGCCCCCACAGCGCCGCCTGCAGAGGGAATCCCGAGGCTTCCCCTGACCGCGACTCTTTGAATCCTAAGTCCCGACACCTGGGAGAGACCCTGCACCCGCAGCCCCCAGGACCTGAAGGACCGGACTTTCACTGGAGGAGTGACCCCCAGGAGTCCCTCTCCCTTGACCAAGTGGAGGTTTCCCCGAGGAACCCCCCCCTTGCCTGCCTGCAGCGCTGAAGAGATCCCTAGATCTCCCATTGACTTCCATTACAAACCCGACGCTTGTTTCTACACTGCACCCGGCCGCCCCCGCGCTGCTGAGGGTGAAATTTCTGTGTGGGCTTGTGTCCCCCCCGGTGCCCTGCAAACCCCCCTGGTCTGCCCTCCGAAGACGCGGGTACTTACCTGCAAGCAGACCGGAACCGGGGCACCCCCTTCTCTCCATTCTAGCCTATGTGTTTTGGGCACCACTTTGAACTCTGCACCTGACTGGCCCTGAGCTGCTGGTGTGGTGACTTTGGGGTTGCCCTGAACCCCCAACGGTGGGCTACCTTGGACCAAGAACTAAGCCCTGTAAGTGTCTTACTTACCTGGTTAACCTAACAAATACTTACCTCCCCTAGGAACTGTGAAAATTGCACTAAGTGTCCACTTTTAAAACAGCTATTTGTGAATAACTTGAAAAGTATACATGCAATTTTGATGATTTGAAGTTCCTAAAGTACTTACCTGCAATACTTCTCGAATGAGATATTACATGTAGAATTTGAACCTGTGGTTCTTAAAATAAACTAAGAAAAGAGATTTTTCTATAACAAAACCTATTGGCTGGATTTGTCTCTGAGTGTGTGTACCTCATTTATTGTCTATGTGTATGTACAACAAATGCTTAACACTACTCCTTGGATAAGCCTACTGCTCGACCACACTACCACAAAATAGAGCATTAGTATTATCTATTTTTACCACTATTTTACCTCTAAGGGGAACCCTTGGACTCTGTGCATGCTATTCCTTACTTTGAAATAGCACATACAGAGCCAACTTCCTACACTGGGTTTAAAATTAATATTCAATTATCACAAATACTCAACCTAACGGTATTCCACGTCCTAGAAGCTGCCTTTTGATCAATGTTCCTGTTTGAGTGAACACCTGACTCCCTCTCCTACCTGGGCATCCGGCTTGCATCCTCGATCCACAAGACAGTAACTGTGAATTCCCTCCTTACACAGCCACACCGGGATCTCAATGTGTAGAGCATCCTCCAATTGTCCTGGATACGACAGATAGCGGTGGTCAAGATGGCCTTACTCCCCCGCATTCCAAATGCTCCTCCTTTCCCCCACCAACCGTTTTAAAGAGAATACAAGTGGCCATCAACGCGACAGCAAAAAGCCACATCTGCCTAAACACCTGCTCTATTGTTCCAAAACGCAGGGAGGACTCATGGTAACTCAGATTTTGAGAAACTATCAGGCAGTCCAACTCAGTTATGTGTTGATGGAGAAGCATTGGACCTTTATGGATCAATTGGTATCTGGCTACCACATCTGGAGGGAGATCTGGCTGCAGCGCAGTAAGGAAATGCCTCCTTGGCTTGGTTACCCCCTAACTTTTTGCCTTTGCTGATGCTAAGTTTTGATTGAAAGTGTGCTGGGACCCTGCTAACCAGGCTCCAGCACCAGTGTTCTTTCCCTAAACTGTACCTTTGCTTCCACAGTTGGCACAGCCCTGGCACTCAGATAAGTCCCTTATAACTGGTACCCCTGGTACCAGGGGCCCTGATGCCAGGGAAGGTCTCTAAGGGCTGCAGCATGTCTTATGCCACTTTGGGGACCCCTCACTCAGCACATACACACTGCCTCACAGCTTGTGTGTGCTGGTGGGGAGAAAAAGACTAAGTCGACATGGCACTCCCCTCAGAGTGCCATGCCAACCTCACACTGCCTGTGGCATAGGTAAGTCACCCCTATAGCAGGCCTTACAGCCCTAAGGCAGGGTGTACTATACCACAGGTGAGGGCATATGTGCATGAGCGCCATGCCCCTACAGTGTCTAAGCAAAACCTTAGCAATTGTGCAGGGTAACCATAAGAGTATATGGTCTGGGAGTTTGTCAAATACAAACGCCACAGTTCCATAATGGCAACACTGAAATCTGGGAAGTTTGGTATCAAACTTCTCAGCACAGTAAATGCACTCTGATGCCAGTGTGCAATTTATTGTAACATGCACCCAGAGGGCATCTTAGAGATGCCCCCTGAATACCAATCCGACTTCTAGTGTAGGCTGACCAGTTTCTGCCAGCCTACCACACACCAGACATGTTGCTTGCCACATGGGGAGAGTGCCTTTGTCACTTTGTGGCCAGGAACAAAGCCTGTACTGGGTGGAGGTGCTTCTCACCTCCCCCTGCAGGAACTGTTACACCTGGCGGTGAGCCTCAAAGGCTCACCCCTCTTGTCACAGCGCCCCAGGGCATTGCAGCTAGTGGAGATGCCTGCCCCTCCGGCCACTGCACCCACTTTTGGCGGCAAGGCTGGAGGAGATAATGAGAAAAACAAGGAGGAGTCACCCACCAGTGAGGACAGCCCCTAAGGTGTCCTGAGCTCAGGTGACCCCTGCCATCTTAGTTTTGGAGGATTCCCCCAATAGGATTAGGGATGTGCCCCCTCCCCACCGAGTGGAGGCACAAAGAGGGTGTAGCCACCCTCAAGGACAGTAGCCATTGGCTACTGCCCTCCCAGACCTAAACGCACCCCTAAATTCAGTATTTAGGGGCACCCCAGAACCCAGGAAATCAGATTCCTGCAACCTGAAGAAACAGGAAAGACTGCTGACCTACAAGCCTGCAGAGAAGACGGATGACGACAACTGCTTTGCCCCCAGCCCTAGTGGCCTGTCTCCAACTTCGAAAACCTGCAACCAGCGACCCATCCGACAGGGACCAGCGACCTCTGAAGCCTCAGAGGACTGCCCTGGACTAAAGGACCAAGAAACCCCCGTGAGCAGCGGCTCTGCTCAAAACCAGCAACTTCTTTGCAACAAAGAAGCAACTTTCCAAGACTTCACGTTTCCCGCTGGAAGCGTGAGACTTCACACTCTGCACCCGACACCCCCGCTCGAGATCCAGAGAACAAACACCACAGGGAGGACTCCCCGGCGACTGCGAGCCCGTGAGTAGCCAGAGACGACCCCCCTGAACCCTGGAGCGACGCCTGCAGAGAAAATCCAGAGGCTCCCCCTGAACGGCGACTGCCTGCAACAAGGCACCCGACGCCTGGAACCAGCACTGCACCCGCAGCCCCCAGGCCCTGAAGGAACCAAACCTCAGCGCAGGAGTGACCCCCAGACGACTCTCTGTCTAGCCCAGGTGGTGGCTGTCCCGAGAAGCCCCCCTGTGCCTGCCTGCACCGCTAGAGTGACCCCGGGTCCCTCCATTGATTCCTATACAATACCCGATGCCTGCTTTGCACACTGCACCCGGCAGCCCCTGTGCCGCTGAGGGTGTGTTTTGTGTGCCTACTTGTGTCCCTCCCAGTGCTCTACAAAACCCCCCTGGTCTGCCCCCCCCCCGAGGACGCAGGTACTTATCTGCTGGCAGAATGGAACCGGAACACCCCTGTTCTCCATAGGCGTCTTTGTTTTGGGCACCTCTTTGACCTCTGCACCTGACCGGCCCTGAGCTGCTGGTGTGGTAACTTTGGGGTTGCCTTGAACCCTCACCGGTGGGTTGCCTATGCCCAGGAACTGAGACTTGTAAGTGTTTTACTTACCTCACAAACTAACCTTTACTTACCTCCCCCAGGAACTGTTGATTTCTGCACTGTGTCCACTTTGAAAATAGCTTATTGCCATTTTTAGAAAGACTGTATATAATATTGCTTTTATTCAAAGTTCCTAAGTTACCTAAGTGAAGTACCTTGCATTTTATGTGTTAACTTCAAATCTTGAACCTGTGGTTCTTAAAATAAACTAAGAAAATATTTTTTTCTATATAAAAACCTATTGGCCTGGAGTAAAGTCTTTGAGTGAGTGTTCCTCATTTATTGCCTGTGTGTGTACAACAAATGCTTAACACTCCCCTCTGATAAGCCTACTGCTCAACCACACTACCACAAAATACAGCATTAGAATTATCTAATTTTGCCACTATCTTACCTCTAAGGGGAACCCTTGGACTCTGTACACACTACCTCTTACTTTGAGATAGTATATACAGAGCCAACTTCCTACAAGCGCGGCCTCCAATCCTCCCCTATGAGGCCACTTACAGCTAACCCTGACTTCCCTGTGGTCTACACCCCAAAGGTTTTGAATGGTGGCGTGAGGGTGGATTAAACACATTGGCTCGCTATTTGATGTTGAAAGGCTTATCCCTTTTGATCAGCATAAGGCTGACTACTCCCTGTCGAATTCGGATTATATCTAATACCTACAGCTACACCACTGGGCATTGGGCCGAGCAATTGAGGCAGGCGGGGGGTGAGAGCACAGCGGTCCTTTGAAAATGGATTATTTTTAAAACTGACAACCAGCTCCTGGACTCAGACTTGTACAACTTATGGGGGGAGGTGCGCCTCCGCCCAAGACCAAAAGTCAGCTAAGGTGGGAAGTGGAACTGGGGAGGCCTCTCTCTGACAAAGTCTGGTCCGACATACACTACAGAGTACCTCACACTGCACATAGTATAGCCGAAATGGAGACTGCCTACAAGATTTGCTTTTATTGGTACCTTACCCCACAGAGGCTCCGGAAGTGGACAACCCACAGATCAGAAGAGTGCTTTGGGGGTTGTGGTACCACTGGGATCCTATTACACTAGTTCTGGCTCTGTCCCAAGCACTTGCGCTTTTAGGAACAAGTGTTAGACGATATAAGCAGCGTTTTTGAGACCTCTAACCCACAATTTCTTGCTTACGTTATTTGGGCTCCCTAACACATTTACATACCCCTTGCGTTCTCACAGGGGGTATGTACATATGACACTGGGTTTAAACGCCGCACATCAGGTCATAGCCAAATAGCTGGCACTATAGGTTGTAGGCAACATAAATGGGTACTGAATGCAAGGTATTCCTGTTAACTTAGATGAAGTTAAAAAAAGAGAATTTTTCCTTAAAAGTGGGACATATAGAAAATTATTACCATGTCTCTGCAGTGACAGGGCCCTGGCTGTCCTATATAGAAAACCAGCGTACATATTTAAATGTGAATACTGTGTCTTGGGAATGAGAAGAGCCAGAAAAATAAACAACTATTTTTAATACTTATTTGAAAGCCAATTCAATGGTAGTCAGATTTTCAATAAATATTAAGGAAAGGTAATATATATTTCTTTTCTTTTTTATAAGAATCTTTTTATTATTAATTTCTTATTCACATATCTAGTACTTCTAACAATCATATCAACTACATTAAAACTTTTAAGATCACCTCTATGTTGAATCACTTGGCTTGTGATTTACAAGTATCACCCTATATTTGGACCATGTATGTTTTGCATTTTTTATGTACATGACTATTGTCATTTACCCCCCTTCCGTCTTTGTGAAGATACCAGTTTACCCCTTGTCCACCCTCATTCCTCCCCCTCAGTTGACTCCCCTGATGATTGGCTTTCCCATTCCTCAAATGTGTTTAATAGTGCTCCCCAGATCTCCCATAACATTTTTTGTCTCTCTGAATTCATCTAAGACAAACATCCTTCGCCGCCGCCTATTCCATCACATTGTTCCACACTTGGTTTTGTTTAACCCATCCAGATGATGGCCACAATACATTCTGCCAATAGAAGCGTTGACTGGGGTAAATGTATTCTCCATCTGTCTTCCTGCATGTGGGGTTAGATCATCCAGTAGGCGAACCGGTGGGTCCTGCTTTATATGCATCCCACAAGCGGCCCCTAGGTATTGTACCACAGTCTCTCAGAAAGTCCTAACCGGTGGGCAATACCAAGCCAGGTGTATGAAGGATGCTGTACATTCCTTGCAGCAGTGGCATCCCTTCGACTTCGTGGGGGTCCATCCTATGGAGTAACAGTGGCGTAATCGTAATATATGTACAATGTAGATAATAAAAGTAGGCTAATTTAAATCTCACATTACAAGACACCGTAGGCACCAGTAGCACATCCTATGCCAAAGTCACACTTCTATCTGCACCCCCAAGTCTTCTTTCTATGTAGTTATAGTTGGGAACTGGATTTTTGGTCTGTCAGCTAGCATAGCCTTGGATAGTTGAGATCAAATGTCTTGCCCCTCCGAGCTCCAGCAGTGCCCAAAATAGTATTGAGTATGGAGGGGCAGATTGGTAGCAAGGCCACAGCTCCTTAGCCATGTTAGCTATACTAGCATGCAGTAGAAACTGACGATCCCCAAGGGCAAATGTCCTGTGAAGCTTCGAAGGTAATAGTCGTCAGTAGGGTAAATGTCTCCCAGTGGGTCACATCCCCCTTCTCACCATACTGCTGTTTCTAATGCTTCAGCCGGAGTGCGAAAACCAGGCAAGTTCCAGGAATTAAACTCTCTGGTGAAAGGAGCTCTCCTCAACATCCCTCTTACAGAGCGCTCCCATAGGGTTGCTGTGTGTGTAATGAGATGCACCACTCTCTGTGCAGGGGCGGCTCCTTCATGAGGGCGGAGGAGTGTCAGGCCCACCCACCCACCCCCCACAGCTGCAAACCTTTCAGAGCGAAAGGATAATAAACTATGTTTAATATCCTTTTGTTCTGAAAGGGGCGGGCCACAGGGGCGACATACACTGAGGGAGAGTGCTCAGCACTCTCCCTCAGAGCGCATGTGTGCTTGGCCAGCTGTCTTGGGCCAGCCAAACACACATGTGCGGTAGGCTGTCTCCAGCCCGGCAACACAGTTGCCGGGCTGAGAGGCTGCACAGGCTCCCAGCCTGGCTGGGCTCTTCCAAACAATCCTGATGCTGCTTTGAGCAGCATTAGGATTGGCTCAGGGCAGGCTGGGAGCCTGTGCCTTGAGCCGGCTGCAGCAGAGACTGAGGAGCAGCGTGGCCTGCATTCAGGCAAGTTTAAAAAAAAAAAAAAAAAGTATGTATTCCCCCGCTCCCCATGTCCTCCCTTCCCCTCCCTGTCATGCTGCAAGAGCTGTGAGCTGCAACTGTTTCTGTGGCCCGGCCACCAGAGTGTAACCTGTTGTGGCAGCACAGTAGCCCTCTCCTGTCCGTTAATGTCTTCTCCCAGTTCTCCCCTTCTGTTAGCTAGTGTGCGGCATTCTGAAGTTGGGATACAAGATAGTACATCTCCATATTTTATACTGCAAGACCTCCTTCCCATATTGGCCAATGCAGATGTTCCCAAGCTACTTTTTTACCTTCCACCCTTCCAAATAAGTGTAGTGAGCAGTGAGTGCAAGCTTTGGAATGCCCCCTGGGGAGAGTGTCAAAGGAGTGTTGTAGTGTGTGGAGGCAGCGGGGTAGCAAAAACATCTTCACCTCTGCAACTTGACCAGTCACTGATAGAGGAAGAGTAGTCCAGAATTGTTTCGAAGCTCTTCGGCCCTCTGTCACTTTGCTTATATTATATTGTGTTGGTTTCTGCTGAGTTAATGCTATCTCTATACCCAGGTAGCCAAGCATATCTTTCTCCCATTGCAGTGGAAAGGGTTTGCCAGTCTCCCCAGTGGGGACACCAGAGATTTATCTTGGTTGAATCAGAGTCCTGTAATGTCCCCAACTGTATCTAGGTACTGCAGTAGTATGAATAACAACTCCCTAGGAGATTTAAGGAAGAAAAGCATGTTGTCCGCTTATATGGTAACCAGGTGAGTCATACTTGGACCCCCCCCCCATCTCACCAGTTCCTGTCTGATTTGGATCGCCAGGGGTTCTAAAGCCAGTGTGAATCAATAGCGACAGTGGGCAACCCTGTCGCGTCCCTCTGCCCTCGGTCCAAGAAGTCAAACAAAGACAGCCCACCCTGACCCTGCCAGTAGGTTCAGTATTTAACAGTTGTATCCATGATCGGAACTAAGTTCCAAATCCCATCGCTTCCAGTACACTCATGAGGTACTGCCAGTCTAGAGTGTCAAACGCATTAGCTATATCTATAAGCACTGCCACCACCTCCTCTTGAGAGTCTGCCATTTCATGCATTACATGTATTCACCATCTCAAATTCATGGTTGTGTGCCAGGTAGGAACTCACACTGGTCCACATCTACCAACCTCGAAATTCCTGGTTGTCGGAGTGCCAGCAATTTACAGAGGATCTTTGTATCCGTGTTGATCATTGTAAGCAGTCAATATGAGGATGGGTCTGAGGAATTCGAGCCTGGTTTCACTATCATTGTGGTACATCCTTCTCTGATGGATAGGGACAGGATTCCACTTGCCCTATCCTCTAAATATACCTCCAGTAGATGCTGGCTAATATCCGCTGTGTAGGCGTGATAGAACTCTGCCGGGAAGCCATCACTGCCTGGGGACTCTTGGCGGTATGACTTCAGTGAGTAATGTTCAAGTCGATCCCTCACCGATACTACCTGCCACTGTTCCCTCCTTGCTCCTCCCCTTGCTTCTCCTCTAGTGGCAGCCTCTGAACAGCTGGCAGGGTTTCCTCCTTATGTAGAAGTCCAGCATGAAGGGCTTTGCGCACCCTGCATGAAAGGCCCACACAGCCAACCCTGAGGACCCACTCTATAGCACAACTGTGTGGCCAGCTAATTTTCTGCAAAGTAATTTTTCCCACGCAATACCTATTCTGGGCTGTTTTAGCAGGGATAACAATCTGTACGATTTCGGATAGGATCCCATCTCCGTATATTCCAGGAGAGGAGTTTCAGCTTATTTGGGATGGTCATTATCGTTTAGTTGCATTTGGTCTATTTGGATAAAAGCCATCATAGAAATATAGCAGTGACCCTAAAAGCATAACCAATAGAACAACCCAACAAAAGTTCCCCTCCCACACTGGACAAGAAACTGCTAACAAGTGCTGCATCCTTTCCAACAATACTTAATGTGCCAGCACTTGCACCATCGTCCCCCCAACCCTTCAGTGCACCTGCAGGCTTTTTGTCCTCCCCAGTCTACTGGGAAAGTCCCCACTTTTCCAACCCCCACTCTCACAGTGACAACATGTTAAACAACTCCGTGTTAATTCAAAATTTCTAGTTAAGCCCTACCAGAGCCAGTGCGTTTGTTCAAAAGTTCTGGTATAGTGCGTCTGTTTCTGATAGAACCTCTTTCTCAGTGGGATATAAGGGATCCAGACAACTTGTAATGTTTATCATACGATCCATATACTCATCGCATCCATGCGGACAAGTACGTTCCACATCCACGCTTACAGACCTTTCTCAAATTCAGGTACTCCATTCCCACCTACCTCTCTGTTTCACCCCACTCTGGGCCCTCGGCTCCTCTTGGGTGTCCTCATCAGTCGGTCACACATACGTTTGCTCCCTCTCAGCTGTAGGCCTCACCGCCTCTCTCTGCGCCAGCTTGCTTTCCTGTGCAACAGACTAAACATAGCATCCTATAACATGTCAATGTCAATGTCAAAGTCTGAGTCTGATCATATGTTTGCATCCTGATTCCCTCATGTATGGCTTTAGGGGTCACTCAAGGCCCCAACCTCTGTCTCCGGGATAACATCCTCCTGGCTAGGGGGTGAGATGTAGTTCTCAACCTCACCGGAGGAGGCGTCTCCCTCAGTCTCTGGAGCCTCCTGAGGACCTTCAGTTGTAGCTGCTGCCATCGTACCATCTTCACAGATCACCCCGCCAGATCATGACCGTCGGGCAGGGCAGTGCTGCCTGTCATTTATGTGAGGTATTTCCTTTTCTGCTAGCTGGCTCCTCGAGTCACATCAGCCATGTCCAGCTAGGACCACACCTTGTCCCGTTGCTCAAAGAAGTGCGTTTTACCAGCATATGTGACCTTCAACTTGGCCGGGTAAAGGAGCATGTAATGTATGTTCATAGTTCTGAGACTTGTTTTCACCTCAAGGAAGGTTTTGCTGTGCTTTTGTATTTTGTGCATATAGTCTAGGCAAATCGCAATAGTCCGTCCCTCAAATTGTTTAGAGATGACATCTCTGTCCCTATAGTTTAGGAGTCTAGCTATAAGGGCCCGGGGAGCTGTGCCAAATGGTGCCCTTCGAGCAAGTGCTCTCTATGCTTGTTCTATCAAGAAGTGTTCAGACAGTCCCGTGGGTTTCAACTCTGTCTGCACCCAGTTTTCAAGGAACTGTTCTGGGACCTGTCCTCCTGTCCCCTTGTGTGTCATCTGTTGCTTGAGTTGGCTCACTTTAGTTTGTAGGGTTGTTACGTTCATCTCTGTCTCAGACACCTCGTTTGGCACTTTGTGCGGATCTGCCCTTAGCAGAGTGACCTCCACTGGCACTCCAGCAATCTACCACTCCAGTGCCACTCTTGGGCTTTGAAAGGTCTCCAGCAGTGCAGCCCGTGAAGGCTCCTCCTGCCACTCAGGGGACCGCTCTGGAGAGTCCCAGGCCTGCCTGGTAAGCCGCTGCGTGTCCTGCCGCGGGGTTGCATACTGGGTAATGGTGATACCCGGTGCTTTCCCCATGTTGCAACCTGCACAGCGTGTGGCACTGTATCCAGGCTAGTCCAAGGTTCTATGACCAGTAACACCCAGGAACACCAGGGTTGTGGAATTTTATAAAAAAATCTGTGTGTCCATGGGACAGGTTGCTTCATAAATCTTCTTGGCCTGTAAAACAAATCCACTTGTCCTTTTGGTGCCAAATTATGGCAGCAATCTCATTTTATAGGAACTCAGATAATAGACTTTATCATGCAAGGGCTCATACTGTAGTAGTGCTTGAATACTAGCAATTTCCTTATTTCCTTATTTTGGCACCATTCAGCAGATCTATGTCCTGTGGCTAGAGATGGGGGTAAGCAATACTTCTAGGGTTTGAATGCCCTTTTGAGTCTGTGCAAACCTACTAACTTGCATGTTTTAGGGGTTTACACCAGCTCTTCTCGAGTCTTTTTCCATATAGAGAAAGGTTAGGTTAGAAATTTACTTCTGACTAGGGCTGAAGTAAAAGATTTTGCAAGGTTGGGAAAAAGTGGTTGGAGGGAAAGTGAACTTGTAAATGCTCATTTGCAAGAGCAAATCTACACATGCATACTTACTTGTGCTAAAATACGGTTCCCAAATATTTTTTGTACATTTTCCTGGCCTACTTCTGTAAATTAGTGTGAATTCATGAAAGCTGTAAGTCTGCACTAATGGAAGGACATATACTATATTTGTGCATTTTTGTGATTTTCTTTAAGAATTGAGCCCCTTATTGATTGTATTAAAATTCTACCTCTCTCTATTGGTTGACTTCGCTGAGAGTAACAGCCTTCTACTCTTTGCCAAAGAGCATATTGGCACATAAAGTAGTTTTGTTCAGTGCCCTGAAGTACAGTGGCAAGGTGTACTATTTAGGACCAAATATATTTTTGCTTTTTTGCCAATGTTTGTTATGATGTTGAGGGTCCAGCAGATCCCACAACAATAAAGTTAAAACCATGCCAGAACAAGACACTCATTGACAAAACCAAAACGTTGACCATCATTGGCTTTGCCAGTGCTTGTTTATTTTCATGTTTCCAATACTCTTGTTTGAACTTGTTACACCAGTTTTTTTTTTTCCTATTTTCTTTTCTTTCCATTATGAATTGTTTTTAGAAATACTAGCATGAATCAACCCATTTTACTGACTGATGCTTTGAAGAAACTATATCTAAATTCCACAGTAGTTTAGCAAAGCGTTTTTTCCCTTCTTGCATTTTTTGTAAACTTTATATTCTGAAAGCAAATAATCACCAATCTTTTTTTCAAGCTTCTGCAACTTTTTTGCATCAAACCAGAGAGCATAGTTGGAGCATTATATGTAGCTTCATATTGTGAACGTTTGCAAATGTGTGTACACATTTTTATACTGGACCCACTGTCAGCAGTGAAGTCCGAGCTTACAGCACTTCTTTAGAGTCCTCACCCTAATAATTTAGACTTTGCTTTAATGAACCATAAATACAAGTTTGAACAACATTAACATATGGACACAAATATTACCTTCACGGCAGACAGTGCCTTTCACCGATCCATAAAGTGGTACTGTAAACTGGCAGCCAAAGGTTTTGTGCTGCAGGAGATTGGTCCTACTTGTCCCACGGACAAAATAAACATGAGAACTTGTTGCTCTTGACCCCAAACAATATGTCCTGGGTGTCAGGCTATAGGAATTCCACACCCCTGAACACAGCGTGTATCACTAAAGGCCCACTGCAGAGCACCTGCGGTCCAAGTGGGCACCCAGGAGTCAAGCAAGGTTCAACAGCCTCCCCGCAAAGCAACCATACTGTATATATGCTGTTTGGATTCTCAAGTCTGCTGTTCATTATGCCAGCCATTTTCCTTTCATCTGCGCACCTGCAACTCATGTCATTCTCCTCTGACTCCCCTGATTGTCTCCTGCAGCCTGTTCCTGTAGCCAGCCCAGCAGTGACCAGGTTAGTGTTGTGTTGCAGCCATGCGGGCCCGTTTCCTTGTTCCCCTTAGCCTCGCTGTTCAATTTTGTGTTGCCACACGCCTCGTCTTTAGCCCGTTTTTCCACCCACTTTGGTGAATTGGCATCAGCGATCACCCCACACATAGGCGGTCATTCTGACCGCGGCAGGCGGCGGTAGCCGCCCGCCATGCGGTCACCGCCATTTGGCCGCTCCACGGTCAAAAGACCACGGAGGCCATTCTGGCTTTCCTGCTGGGCCGGCGGGCGCCCACCAAAGGAGCGCCCGCCGGCCCAGCGGGAAAGGCCCTACAACACAGAAGCTGGCTCCGAATGGAGCCGGCGGTGTTGCAGGGGTGCGACGCGTGCAGTTGCACCCATTGCGATTTTCACTGTCTGCTATGCAGACAGTGAAAATCATGGTGGGGCCCTGTTAGGGGGCCCCTGCACTGCCCGTGCCAGTGGCATGAGCAGTGCAGGGGCCCCCAGGGGCCCCACAACACCCGTTCCCGCCATCCTGTTCCTGGCGGTCAAAACCGCCAGAAACAGGCTGTCGGGAAGGGGGTCGGAATCCCCATGGCGGCGCTGCTTGCAGCGCCGCCATGGAGGTTCAGCCCTGCCAGGGGTATTCCGGCGGGAAACCGCCCGATCCCCTTTTCTGACCGCGGCTTTACCGCCGCGGTCAGAATGGGCAATGAATCACCGCCAGCCTGTTGGCGGTGCTTCCGTTGCCCGCGGCCCTGGCGGTTTAGGACCGCCAGGGTCAGAATGAGGGCCAAAGTCTCCTCACCTGTCATTCAGGAGCCGGGTAGCATTTGTTACAGCGCCTCAGCAAAAAAAGCGGCGGGGGCATACTCTTCTGATTTATTCCTGGGTTGGCCTCTGGAGTTCCTGTTTGTCCTCGGGGCCCGCATGTCTTGTCCCTCAGTTTCCCAAAGGGTCCTCTTGAAACCGTCCGTGCTGCAACAGGCCTCCTTCTTGGTCTCAGGGCCACCCGTTAGTCACTGTGTTCCAGGCTTCCCCCCCCCCCCCCCCCCCCCCCCTCATTAGCACCCCCTCAACCGGTATCAGCACGCTGAGGGCCCCTACTCAACCTGGGCTCCCGGGGCCTGCATGTTGGCTCCGAGAATTCCCCAAGCATTCCGACAGGTTTCTACAAACTGCATGCGGACCACAGAAGGCAGACAACTGCAAGACCCGTCCGGCTCAAATCCACAGCTGGCAGTCATAGGCGTCCGGGAAGTGCAGCTGCTGTCCGGGTGGGCACTCTTAAGCTGCCACTCCTGACACAGGCGCTGCACAGTGCCCTCCCATAGTGTTGCTGACTTGCTGCTCAGTAAACCTCGTTTGCTGCCCGCAGGCCGCCCTCCACTCAGCCAAGTAAAAGACCGCTACAGTCTCTTCAGCATAGCCACCTCCCAGAAGCAGAATTCCGCACCGTTCACGCCTTGTGTTCCTGCTAGGGCCTTTATAATAATTTATAGTCGCGCTCTGGGTATATGGAGCGCTTGTGAGTGCAGGATGCTGCAGGATTCGGCGGTTGGAAGACGGCGCTTCCTAGGAGCGCCTCCTGTCGGCCATCTTACCTGCCATGCTCTCCAGGAAAGGTAATCTTCAGATGCTTAAGCTGTTGGCTAATTAGCAAAAGTCTCTGCCAGTTCAGCCTGTGATCAGCCACGAATTGGTATGAAAAAGGTGTGAAATGCTTCCTATGAGAAAACAATAGGCTGACCTGAATATTCAGAAATGACTGCTCTAAAGTCCGCAGAATATGAATGGAGGGGGTGTGGCATCCCTTTTGAAACTACATTGTCAAATCCTTCTTGACAAGTCTGTTGAGCCACCCACTACACTTGTGACACAATTTCAAGGGAGAGAAGAGGATGCCAAGACAATTCTTGTGTATCCAAAGTAGGGTTACTGGAAGATCCTGCTTTTGTTCTATCAGAGCCCTGTCTCTGTGTTTGTTGTGGGTTGAGTACCTGCCTTAAACTGGATCTTTGTGTTGGGTGTGGGAGGGCCCTGTTATTATCGTAGTGTGTATGTACACGCACACACAGACACACACACCCTGACCATCCTGACCCCCCCTCCCCCCCCCCCCCCCCCCCCCCCCCTTTGCCCCTCTCCCCTTCTCCCCAAGAGCACAAGTTTACTGTGGCTCAAGACTTTTCAAAATAGATTATGGCCCTCACATAGTCCTGATGATGATCCTGCATAAATCTTGAAAGGGACCAAAATGTCAACTAATTATAATATAGAAGAGGTCGCCTATTACTGGGAATGATTCCCTTGGGCATTTCTTTCAGAAGGACTCTGAGGACACAGCCTGTTTTCTGATGATGTTTAATTCCCCTTTCCTTTCTTTATATTAACACCTGTGTTATTGTTTCTGTTTTGTGGCTATACAAGGATTCATGGGGAGGTTTGCTGATAAGGTTGCATACACACTATGTAATTTTATGACTTTTTGTAATAAAAAGTAATACTATATCAGTACTCTCTCTTCATCGTTAATCATTGTGATACACTTTTCATATAATTACCGATTGTACAAGGCCATTTTTAAAAAATTGTTGCATTTGTTACACCGGCCCTTGTGCCATTCAAAGGGTACACTTTATCTTGTTGTTGGTTCGTTTTTTTTCTTTACAGTGTATTGCTGAGGATGAATTCAGTGTCCAGGAACAATCCAAGTGATTTGGGTGTCAAGTGAAAGTTGGGGTTTCAATTCTTCTAGGTTCATGTCCCAGGTGTGGACTTGTGATTGCTTGTTTCTATTAATAAATATCAGGAATTTGGTTCGGGTCTGAATGACCATCAGTTAGGTGTTGGACATCAAGGTCTGGAAGAGGTTATTAATGAATAGTACAGACATTTGGATAAAGTTTGTGTTAATTATAACAGCATTTGCTGACTTGCCCTTAGTTTTCGGTTTCGGAAAGCATTAGCTTCTGTTGCCAAATACATATTGTCTTTAAGAAATTAAGACATATACATATAATAGGCTCTGGGTCAGCCTCATGCAGTTGTTTAGATGGCCTTCTAGTTGGAATAATTTCCCAACTTAATGGTGTTCCTCCCCCTGTTCTGTTTTTTTTGTTTTTTTTTAATACCCGTTTCTAGAGCATCTCTGCCTCACTATGGGCCCGTTATTCCATTTGTAAAAACTATGGGCCAGGTGTACTACTATTCCATTTGTCGCAAAATTGGGCACCAAATCCCCCAGCTCACAAAGTTGCTTTTAAATCACAGCTATTCCGTTGCGTATCCCACTTTTCTTTTTCCAGCTACTTAAAAAAAAAAAAAAAAGTTTACAACCCCTTCTTCTTTCGTTTGTTGCTCCTCAGCCCCACCAGCCTGTCACTCAGCTACATCGACCGCACCAGCTCCTTTTTTGCTCACTCATCCATACCAGATGCCTTATTTTAAAGTTTTTTTTTTTGTGGGCACAGCACCTGCAGTTTTCTATTGGACTGCTCTGTTTTCTCTCTGCTCCATGATTGGTATCCTTAAAAAAGCTGCTGCATCATCACACATGCATGTCGGTGTACACTTTTTTTTTTTTTGCTTGTGCATTCAGCATAGGCAATGATCATTTATCTTTGTTTAACAACTGCAAAGTATACAAAACATACTATTATTTCTTTATAAAATAAGGTAAACCACAATGAAAGTTACTGTTCATGCGAAGAAGAAGACAGGTGGATAGAGGTGAAAAAGCACCATCGTCTCTAAAGACTTGAAATGTGAATCTAAAGGGAAGAGAAGGAAACCCAATATGGAATTACTGTTTTTAACATTTGCTCATGCCTTATGATCTTTTTTTAATTCCTCCAGACAGCCTGTCATGCCTGTTACTCACAGCCTCCATGGACCAAACTATTCTGCTCTGGGAATGGAATGCGGAGAGAAACAAGGTAAAAGCACTCCACTGTTGCCGGGGCCACGGCGGGAGCGTAGATACCATTGCAGTTGACAGCTCAAGAACCAAAGTGAGTACTAAGGGAATTGTAAATATCCTCCATATGATTGCTTGCATATTTAGCTTACATAAGATGTCTGGAAAGGGTATAAAGCCAGTGTCTGTTGGGCATTGAAGCAGCCAAATGTAGCACTCCCCTTCCTCCCAACCCCTTACTTACCCTAAGTATCCAAAATGTTGTCCTCCTCCATATTTTTCCTTTTGAGGGCAGGTGCTATCCAATGTGTGCATGTGAAAGTTGTGCTGCTGCTGCCCATACTGTAAACCGTTGGTTTTGGCTCTGTTTCCTCTCCTGTTTGAAAGGATGAGCTGGAGACTCTAATCACAGTCCCACAACCTTTGTACCCCTCCTTAGGTGACAAATATCGTCAGCATTCTTAAATTAACTTATCCTACATTCTCAGTTACTTACTAAACACTATGTAAGGAAATGCCTCCTTGGCATGGTTACCCCCTGACTTTTTGCCTTTGCTGATGCTATGTTTTGAATTGAAAGTGTGCTGAGGCCTGCTAACCAGGCCCCAGCACCAGTGTTCTTTCCCTAACCTGTACTTTTGATTCCACAATTGGCACACCCTGGCATCCAGATAAGTCTCTTGTAACTGGTACCTCTGGTACCAAGGGCCCTGATGCCAGGGAAGGTCTCTAAGGGCTGCAGCATGTATTATGCCACCCTGGAGACCCCTCACTCAGCCCAGACACACTGCTTACCAGCTTGTGTGTGCTAGTGAGAACAAAATGAGTAAGTCGACATGGCACTCCCCTCAGGGTGCCATGTCAGCCTCTCACTGCCTATGCAGTATAGGTAAGACACCCCTCTAGCAGGCCTTACAGCCCTAAGGCAGGGTGCACTATACCATAGGTGAGGGTACCAGTGCATGAGCACTGTACCCCTACAGTGTCTAAGTAAAACCTTAGACATTGTAAGTGCAGGGTAGCCATAAGAGTATATGGTCTGGGAGTCTGTTTTACACGAACTCCACAGCACCAAAATGGCTACACTGAAAACTGGGAAGTTTGGTATCAAACTTCTCAGCACAATAAATGCACACTGATGCCAGTGTACATTTTATTGTAAAATACACCACAGAGGGCACCTTAGAGGTGCCCCCTGAAACCTAACCGACTATCTGTGTAGGCTGACTGGTTCCAGCAGCCTGCCACACTAGAGACATGTTGCTGGCCCCATGGGGAGAGTGCCTTTGTCACTCTGAGGCCAGTAACAAAGCCTGCACTGGGTGGAGATGCTAACACCTCCCCCAGGCAGGAGCTGTAACACCTGGCGGTGAGCCTCAAAGGCTCACCCCTTTGTCACAGCACCGCAGGACACTCCAGCTAGTGGAGTTGCCCGCCCCCTCCGGCCCGGCCCCCACTTTTGGCGGCAAGGCCGGAGAAAATAATGAGAACAACAAGGAGGAGTCACTGGCCAGTCAGGACAGCCCCTAAAGTGTCCGGAGCTGAGGTGACTCTAACTTTTAGAAATCCTCCATCTTGCAGATGGAGGATTCCCCCAATAGGATTAGGGATGTGACCCCCTCCCCTTGGGAGGAGGCACAAAGAGGGTATACCCACCCTCAGGGCTAGTAGCCATTGGCTACTAACCCCCAGACCTAAACACGCCCTTAAATTTAGTATTTAAGGGCCTTCCCTGAACCTAGAATTCAGATTCCTGCAACTACAAGAAGAAGGACTGCCGAGCTGACAAACCCCTGCAGAGGAAGAACAGAAGACACCAACTGCCTTGGCCCCAGACTTACCGGCCTGTCTCCTGCCTTCCAAAGAAACCTGCTCCAGCGACGCTTTCCAAGGGACCAGCGACCTCTGAATCCTCTGAGGACTGCCCTGCTTCGAAAAAGACAAGAAACTCCTGAGGACAGCGGCACTGCTCCAAAAGAACTGCAACTTTGTTACAAGGAGCAGATTTAAAGACCCCTGCAACTCCCTGCAAGAAGCGTGAGACTTGCAACACTGCACCCGGCGACCCCGACTCGACTGGTGGAGAACAACCAACTCAGGGAGGACCCTCCGGCGACTCTACGACTGTGAGTAACCAAAGTTGTCCCCCCTGAACCCCCACAGCGACGCCTGCAGAGGGAATCCCCAGGCTCCCCCTGACCGCGACTGTCTGAACTCCATTTCCCGACGGCTGGAAAAGACCCTGCACCCGCAGCCCCCAGCCCCTAGCCCCTAAAGAAACGGAACTTCGGTGCAGGAGTGACCCCCAGGAGGCCCTCTCCCTTGCCCAGGTGGTGGCTACCCCGAGGAGCCCCCCCCCTTGCCTGCCTGCATCGCTGAAGAGACCCCTTGGTGTCCCATTGAAAACTGAAGGAAACCCGACGCATGTTTGCACACTGCACCCGGCCGCCCCGCGCTGCTGAGGGTGTACTTTCTGTGCTACTTTGTGTCCCCCCCAGTGCCCTACAAAACCCCCCTGGTCTGCCCTCCGAAGACGCGGGTACTTACCTGCTGGCAGACTGGAACCGGGGTACCCCCCTCTCTCCATTATAGCCTATGTGTTTTGGGCACCTCTTCGACCTTTGCACCTGATCGGCCCTGAGCTGCTGGTGTGATAACTTTGGGGTTGCTCTGAACCCCCAACGGTGGGCTACCTTGGACCAAAAACTGAAACCTGTAAGTGCCTTACTTACCTGTTGAAATTAACAATAACTTACCTCCCCCAGGAACTGTGAAAATTGCACTGTGTCCACTTTTAAAACAGCTTATTGTATTTTATGTAAAAAGTATACATGCTAAAGTAATGATTCAAAGTTCCTAGAGTACTTACCTGCAATACCTTTCAAATGAGCTATTACATGTAAAATTTGAACCTGTGGTTCTTAAAATAAACTAAGAAAATATATTTTTCTATAACAAAACCTATTGGCTGGATTTGTCTCTGAGTGTGTGTACCTCATTTATTGTCTATGTGTATGTACAACAAATGCTTAACACTACTCCTTGGATAAGCCTACT
Organism: Pleurodeles waltl; assembly: GCF_031143425.1. NCBI lineage: Eukaryota > Metazoa > Chordata > Amphibia > Caudata > Salamandridae > Pleurodeles > Pleurodeles waltl. The sequence continues at coordinate 1,897,896,427 of NC_090440.1, forward strand.
GCTCGACCACACTACCACAAAATAGAGCATTAGTATTATCTCTTTTTACCACTATTTTACCTCTAAGGTGAACCCTTGGACTCTGTGCATGCTATTCCTTACTTTGAAATAGCACATACAGAGCCAAATTCCTACATTGGTGGATCAGCGGTGGGGTACAAGACTTTGCATTTGCTGGACTACTCAGCCAATACCTGATCACACGACAAATTCCAAAATTGTCATTAGAAATTGATTTTTGCAATTTGAAAAGTTTTCTAAATTCTTTAAAGTCCTGCTAGGGCCTTGTGTTAGTCCCTGTTAGCATTTCTTTTAGAGTTTAAAAGTTTGTAAAAGTTTGAATTAGATTCTAGAACTAGTTTTAGATTCTTAAAAGCATTCCAACTTTTAGAAGAATAATGTCTAGTACAGAGATGAATGTGGTGGAACTCGACACCACACCTTACCTCCATCTCCAGATGAAAGAGCTAAGGTCACTCTGTAACATAAGAAAAATAACAATGGGCTCCAGACCTACCAAAGTACAGCTCCAGGAGCTGTTGGTAGAGTATGATAGAGCCAACCCCTCTGTGGATAACACAGCGGAGGATGATAGTGAACTGGAGGAAGAATCCCCTCCACCAGTCCTATCTAGGGAGAACAGGGCTTCTCAAACCCTGACTCCAAAAATAATAGTCAGAGATGCTGGCTCCCTCACAGGAGGGTCCAGCCTCTCTGAAATCACTGAGGATAACTCCAGTGAAGAGGACATCCAGTTAGCCAGGATGGCCAAAAGATTGGCTTTGGAAAAACAGATCCTAGCCATAGAAAGGGAAAGACAAGAGATGGGCCTAGGACCCATCAATTGTGGCAGCAACATAACTAGGGTCAGAGATTCTCCTGACATGTTGAAAATCCCCAAAGGGATTGTAACTAAATATGAAGATGGTGATGACATCACCAAATGGTTCACAGCTTTTGAGAGGGCTTGTGAAACCAGAAAAGTAAACAAATCTCACTGGGGTGCTCTCCTTTGGGAAATGTTCACAGGAAAGTGTAAGAATAGACTCCTCACACTCTCTAAAAAAGATGCAGAATCTTATGACCTCATGAAGGGTACCCTGATTGAGGGCTTTGGATTCTCCACTGAGGAGTATAGGATTAGATTCAGGGGGGCTCAAAAATCCTCAAGCCAGACCTGGGTTGACTTTGTAGACTACTCAGTAAAAACACTAGATGGTTGGATTCAAGGCAATGGTGTAAATGATTATGATGGGCTGTACAATTTATTTGTGAAAGAACACCTATTAAGTAATTGTTTCAATGATAAACTGCATCAGCATCTGGTGGACCTAGGACCAATTTCTCCCCAAGAATTGGGAAAGAAGGCGGACCATTGGGTCAAGACTAGGGTGTCCAAAACTTCCACAGGGGGTGACCAAAAGAAAGGGGTCACAAAACCTCCCCAGGGGAAAGGTGGTGAGACAGCCAAAAACAAAAATAGTAAAGAGTCTTCTACAGGCCCCCAAAAACCTGCACAGGAGGGTGGGCCCAGAGCCTCTTCACAAAACAATTCTGGGTACAAGGGTAAAAACTTTGATCCCAAAAAGGCCTGGTGTCGTAGCTGTAGTCAGTCTGGACACCAAACTGGAGACAAGGCCTGTCCCAAGAAAGATACCACTTCTAACTCCCATCCAGCTAAAACTGGAATGGCCAGTCTCCAAGTGGGATCAACAGTGTGCCCAGAGCAAATCAGGTGTCACACTGAAGCTACATTAGTCTCTGAGGGTGGGGTGGATTTAGCCACACTGGCTGCCTGGCCCCCTAACATGCAAACATACAGGCAGCAGCTCTTAATTAATGGGACAAGTGTAGAGGGCCTGAGGGATACAGGTGCCAGTGTCACCATGGTGACAGAGAAACTGGTTTCCCCTGGCCAATACCTGACTGGACAAACCTATCCAGTCACCAATGCTGACAATCAGACTAAAGTACATCCCATGGCTATGGTAACTTTAGAGTGGTGAGGGGTCAATGGCCTGAAACAGGTGGTGGTCTCCTCAAATATCCCAGTAGACTGTTTGCTTGGAAACGACCTGGAGTCCTCAGCATGGGCTGAGGTAGAACTGAAAACCCATGCAGCCATGCTGGGTATCCCTGAACTGGTGTGTGTCAAGACAAGGGCACAGTGCAAGGCACAGGGTGAAAAAGTAGAGCTGGAGTCTGGAAAAATGGCCCAGCCTACCAAGAGGAAAGGAAAGTCAGCTGGGAAACCAGCTGCAACACAACACCAAAAAGAGAACCTCTCTTCTCAGGAAGAAGTTCTGCCCTCTGAGGGAACTGAGCCTATGGAGCCTGAACCTTATCAGGTTGAGCTCTTGGGCCCAGGGGGACCCTCAAGGGAAGAGTTGTGTAAGGGACAAGAAACCTGTCCCTCTCTTGAAGGCCTTAGGCAGCAAGCTGCTGAAGAGTCCAAAGGCAAGAAAAATGGAACACACAGGGTCTATTGTGAAGATGGACTCCTGTACACTGAGGCAAGAGATCCCAAACCTGGTGCCACTAGGAGAGTGGTAGTGCCTCAGAGTTTCAGAGAGTTTATCCTGACCTTAGCCCATGATATTCCCCTTGCTGGGCATTTGGGACAAACCAAGACGTGGGAGAGGTTAGTCAACCACTTCTACTGGCCCAATATGTCCCAGAAGGTTAAGGAGTTTTGCCTCTCCTGCCCCACCTGTCAAGCCAGTGGTAAGACAGGTGGGCATCCAAAGGCCCCCCTCATTCCACTTCCAGTGGTGGGGGTCCCCTTTGAAAGAGTGGGTGTGGACATAGTTGGTCCACTAGAACCTCCCACAGCCTCAGGAAATATGTACATCCTAGTGGATCATGCTACTAGGTATCCTGAAGCTATTCCCCTTAGGTCAACTACTGCCCCTGCAGTAGCCAAGGCCCTCATTGGTATCTTTACCAGAGTGGGCTTCCCTAAGGATGTGGTGTCTGACAGAGGTACCAACTTCATGTCAGCATACCTAAAATACATGTGGAATGAATGTGGGGTGACTTATAAATTCACTACACCATATCATCCACAAACTAATGCCCTTGTTGAGAGATTCAACAAGACATTAAAGGGCATGATCATGGGGCTCCCAGAGAAACTCAAAAGGAGATGGGATGTCCTCTTGCCATGTCTGCTTTTCGCTTACAGAGAGGTGCCTCAGAAGGGAGTAGGATTCTCACCCTTTGAACTTCTGTTTGGCCACCCTGTAAGGGGACCACTTGCTCTTGTTAAAGAAGGCTGGGAGAGACCTCTTCATGAACCTAAACAAGACATAGTGGACTATGTACTTGGCCTTCGCTCAAGAATGGCAGAGTACATGGAAAAGGCAAGTAAAAACCTTGAGGCCAGCCAACAACTCCAGAAGTTGTGGTATGACCAAAAGGCTGCACTGGTTGAATTTCAACCAGGGCAGAAAGTCTGGGTTCTGGAGCCTGTGGCTCCCAGGGCACTCCAGGACAAATGGAGTGGCCCTTACCCAGTACTAGAAAGGAAGAGTCAGGTCACCTACCTGGTAGACCTGGGCACAAGCAGGAGCCCCAAGAGGGTGATCCATGTAAACCGCCTTAAGCTCTTCCATGACAGGGCTGATGTAAATCTGTTGATGGTAACAGATGAGGACCAGGAAGCTGAGAGTGAACCTCTCCCTGATCTCCTCTCATCAGACCCTAAAGATGGCTCAGTAGATGGAGTGATCTACTCAGACACCCTCTCTAGCCAACAGCAGTCTGACTGTAGGAAGGTCCTGCAGCAGTTTGCTGAACTCTTTTCCCTAACCCCTGGTCAGACACACCTGTGTACCCATGATGTGGACACAGGAGACAGCATGCCTGTCAAAAACAAAATATTTAGACAGTCTGACCAAGTTAAGGAAAGCATCAAGGTGGAAGTCCACAAGATGCTGGAATTGGGAGTAATTGAGTACTCTGACAGCCCCTGGGCTAGCCCAGTGGTCTTAGTCCCCAAACCTCACACCAAAGAAGGAAAGAGAGAGATGAGGTTTTGTGTGGACTACAGAGGTCTCAACTCTGTCACCAAGACAGATGCTCATCCCATTCCTAGAGCTGATGAGCTAATAGACAAATTAGGGGCTGCCAAATTCTTAAGTACCTTTGACTTAACAGCAGGGTACTGGCAAATCAAAATGGCCCCTGGAGCAAAAGAAAAGACAGCATTCTCCACACCTGATGGGCATTATCAGTTCACTGTTATGCCCTTTGGTTTAAAGAATGCCCCTGCCACCTTCCAAAGGTTGGTGAATCAAGTCCTTGCTGGGTTGGAATCCTTTAGTGCAGCTTATCTTGATGATATTGCTGTATTCAGCTCCACCTGGCAGGATCACCTGGTCCACCTGAAGAAGGTTTTGAAGGCTCTGCAATCTGCAGGCCTCTCTATCAAGGCATCCAAATGCCAGATAGGGCAGGGAACTGTGGTTTACTTGGGACACCTTGTAGGTGGAGGCCAAGTTCAGCCACTCCAGCCTAAGATCCAGACTATTCTGGACTGGGCAGCTCCAAAAACCCAGACCCAAGTCAGGGCATTCCTTGGCTTGACTGGGTACTATAGGAGGTTTGTGAAGGGATATGGATCCATTGTGACAGCCCTCACAGAACTCACCTCCAAGAAAATGCCCAAGAAAGTAAACTGGACTGTAGAATGCCAACAGGCCTTTGACACCCTGAAGCAAGCTATGTGCACAGCACCAGTTCTAAAAGCTCCAGATTACTCCAAGCAATTCATTGTGCAAACAGATGCCTCTGAACATGGGATAGGGGCAGTTTTGTCCCAAACAAATGATGGCCTTGACCAGCCTGTTGCTTTCATTAGCAGGAGGTTACTCCCCAGGGAGCAGCGTTGGAGTGCCATTGAGAGGGAGGCCTTTGCTGTGGTTTGGTCCCTGAAGAAGCTGAGACCATACCTCTTTGGTACTCACTTCCTAGTTCAGACTGACCACAGACCTCTCAGATGGCTGATGCAAATGAAAGGTGAAAATCCAAAACTGTTGAGGTCGTCCATCTCCCTACAGGGAATGGACTTTATAGTGGAACACAGACCTGGGACTGCCCATGCCAATGCAGATGGCCTTTCCAGGTTCTTCCACTTAGAAAATGAAGACTCTCTTGGGAAAGGTTAGTCTCATCCTCTTTCGTTTGGGGGGGGGGGGTTGTGTAAGGAAATGCCTCCTTGGCATGGTTACCCCCTGACTTTTTGCCTTTGCTGATGCTATGTTTTGAATTGAAAGTGTGCTGAGGCCTGCTAACCAGGCCCCAGCACCAGTGTTCTTTCCCTAACCTGTACTTTTGATTCCACAATTGGCACACCCTGGCATCCAGATAAGTCCCTTGTAACTGGTACCTCTGGTACCAAGGGCCCTGATGCCAGGGAAGGTCTCTAAGGGCTGCAGCATGTATTATGCCACCCTGGAGACCCCTCACTCAGCCCAGACACACTGCTTACCAGCTTGTGTGTGCTAGTGAGAACAAAATGAGTAAGTCGACATGGCACTCCCCTCAGGGTGCCATGCCAGCCTCTCACTGCCTATGCAGTATAGGTAAGACACCCCTCTAGCAGGCCTTACAGCCCTAAGGCAGGGTGCACTATACCATAGGTGAGGGTACCAGTGCATGAGCACTGTACCCCTACAGTGTCTAAGCAAAACCTTAGACATTGTAAGTGCAGGGTAGCCGTAAGAGTATATGGTCTGGGAGTCTGTTTTACACGAACTCCACAGCACCACAATGGCTACACTGAAAACTGGGAAGTTTGGTATCAAACTTCTCAGCACAATAAATGCACACTGATGCCAGTGTACATTTTATTGTAAAATACACCACAGAGGGCACCTTTAGAGGTGCCCCCTGAAACCTAACCGACTATCTGTGTAGGCTGACTGCTTCCAGCAGCCTGCCACACTAGAGACATGTTGCTGGCCCCATGGGGAGAGTGCCTTTGTCACTCTGAGGCCAGTAACAAAGCCTGCACTGGGTGGAGATGCTAACACCTCCCCCAGGCAGGAGCTGTAACACCTGGCGGTGAGCCTCAAAGGCTCACCCCTTTGTCACAGCACCGCAGGACACTCCAGCTAGTGGAGTTGCCCGCCCCGGCCCCCACTTTTGGCGGCAAGGCCGGAGAAAATAATGAGAACAACAAGGAGGAGTCACTGGCCAGTCAGGACAGCCCCTAAGGTGTCCTGAGCTGAGGTGACTCTAACTTTTAGAAATCCTCCATCTTGCAGATGGAGGATTCCCCCAATAGGATTAGGGATGTGACCCCCTCCCCTTGGGAGGAGGCACAAAGAGGGTGTACCCACCCTCAGGGCTAGTAGCCATTGGCTACTAACCCCCCAGACCTAAACACGCCCTTAAATTTAGTATTTAAGGGCCTTCCCTGAACCTAGAATTCAGATTCCTGCAACTACAAGAAGAAGGACTGCCGAGCTGACAAACCCCTGCAGAGGAAGAACAGAAGACACCAACTGCCTTGGCCCCAGACTTACCGGCCTGTCTCCTGCCTTCCAAAGAAACCTGCTCCAGCGACGCTTTCCAAGGGACCAGCGACCTCTGAATCCTCTGAGGACTGCCCTGCTTCGAAAAAGACAAGAAACTCCAGAGGACAGCGGCACTGCTCCAAAAGAACTGCAACTTTGTTACAAGGAGCAGATTTAAAGACCCCTGCAACTCCCCGCAAGAAGCGTGAGACTTGCAACACTGCACCCGGCGACCCCGACTCGACTGGTGGAGAACAACCAACTCAGGGAGGACCCTCCGGCGACTCTACGACTGTGAGTAACCAAAGTTGTCCCCCCTGAGCCCCCACAGCGACGCCTGCAGAGGGAATCCCCAGGCTCCCCCTGACCGCGACAGTCTGAACTCCATTTCCCGACGGCTGGAAAAGACCCTGCACCCGCAGCCCCTAGCCCCTAAAGAAACGGAACTTCGGTGCAGGAGGCCCTCTCACTTGCCCAGGTGGTGGCTACCCCGAGGAGCCCCCCCCCTTGCCTGCCTGCATCGCTGAAGAGACCCCTTGGTCTCCCATTGAAAACTGAAGGAAACCCGACGCGTGTTTGCACACTGCACCCGGCCGCCCCGCGCTGCTGAGGGTGTACTTTCTGTGCTACTTTGTGTCCCCCCCGGTGCCCTACAAACCCCCCTGGTCTGCCCTCCAAAGACGCGGGTACTTACCTGCTGGCAGACTGGAACCGGGGTACCCCCCTCTCTCCATTATAGCCTATGTGTTTTGGGCACCTCTTCGACCTTTGCACCTGACCGGCCCTGAGCTGCTGGTGTGATAACTTTGGGGTTGCTCTGAACCCCCAACGGTGGGCTACCTTGGACCAAAAACTGAAACCTGTAAGTGCCTTACTTACCTGTTGAAATTAACAATAACTTACCTCCCCCAGGAACTGTGAAAATTGCACTAAGTGTCCACTTTTAAAACAGCTTATTGTGTTTTATGTAAAAAGTATACATGCTAAAGTAATGATTCAAAGTTCCTAGAGTACTTACCTGCAATACCTTTCAAATGAGCTATTACATGTAAAATTTGAACCTGTGGTTCTTAAAATAAACTAAGAAAAGATATTTTTCTATACAAAAACCTATTGGCTGGATTTGTCTCTGAGTGTGTGTACCTCATTTATTGTCTGTGTATGTACAACAAATGCTTAACACTACTCCTTGGATAAGCCTACTGCTCGAACACACTACCACAAAATAGAGCATTAGTATTATCTCTTTTTACCACTATTTTACCTCTAAGGGGAACCCTTGGACTCTGTGCATACTATTCCTTACTTTGAAATAGCACATACAGAGCCAACTTCCTACACACTATATGATCACCAAGTCCATGCTTCAATCAGTAGGTGCTACACTGTTTTTTCCACAATGGAGTATTAGTGCTCTGAGGCATGTGGCCTAATTCGTTCTCACTGTTGTATTATTAGGTTCAATGGCATCTGTCGCTGTAGATACACATGTTGTGCATAGCCCGCCATCTGGTGTTGGGTCGGAGTGTTACAAGTTGTTTTTCTTCGAAGAAGTCTTTCGAGTCACGGGACCGAGGGACTCCTCCTCTTTGTCTCCATTGTGCATGGGCGTCGACTCCATCTTCGATTGTTTTCTTTCCGCCATCGGGTTTGGACGTGTTCCTTTCGCTCCGGGTTTCGGAACGGAAAGTTAGCTCAAAATCGGAAAATTACGTCGGTATTGTTGTGTTCGGGATCGGGTTAGATAGCATCGACATCGCATCGATACGATAACATCTCCGTTGCCCTTCGGGGTAGTTTTCGATCCCCCGTCGGGGCCTGGTCGGCCCGACCGCGTGTGACATAGACGCTGATGGAACGGACCCCGTTCCGTTTCTGTCCTAAATGTCACAACAAATACCCATATACAGACCAACATTCGGTCTGTAACCTGTGCGTGTCGCCCGAGCACAGGGAAGAAACTTGTGAGGCCTGTTGTGCATTCCGGTCCCGAAAAACGCTCCGTGACCGCCGAGCCAGAAGACTGCAAATGGCGTCCACGCCGACAGGACACCGAGATTTCGAGGAACAGGAAGAAGTAGAAGCCTTCTCGATCCATGAATCAGACTCTGACGAATTCGACGACCATGAAACAGTGAGTAAGACGTCGAAGATAGCACATAAGAAAACTAACAAGGCCCAGGGGACGCCACTGCCGTCAGGCCATGGCTCAACCCATAAAGAGACAGCGGCACCGAGGAGGATCGACGCCGAGAGGGGCCGACTCCGAAAAAGAGGAAAGTCGCCTCTGAGCCGAAAAAGAGCGTGGACATGGTTTCGGTGCCAAAACGACCCGCAACCGAGCCAACTACCGGTTCCTATTCAGAGGAACAATCACTGTCCTCTCAGATGCGAAAGCATAGATTCGAAGAGGAATTACAATCCACCGAGGTGGACCACACGCAAAAAAGGATTTTTATACAGAGTGGAACAGGGAAAATAAGCACCCTTCCCCCCATTAGGAGGAAGAGGAGACTGGAGTTCCAACAAGAACAAACACCACAAACAAAACTGGTGAAGAAGGTAACTCCGCCACCCTCTCCTCCACCTGTGGCTCCCATTTCACCAGCACAGACTCCTTCACATTCACCGGCTCACACCACCTTAAGCCAAGGTGACCAGGACCAAGATGCTTGGGACTTATACGACGCCCCAGTGTCGGACAACAGTCCTGAGGCGTATCCTACAAAGCCCTCACCACCAGAAGACAGCACAGCATATTCACAAGTGGTGGCTAGAGCAGCAGAGTTCCACAACGTGTCTCTACACTCGGAGCCTGTCGAAGATGACTTCCTCTTCAACACCCTCTCTTCCACACATAGCACCTACCAAAGCCTGCCTATGCTCCCGGGAATGCTAAGGCACGCAAAGGACATATTCAAAGAGCCTGTCAAAGGTAGGGCAATAACACCGAGGGTGGAAAAAAAATATAAAGCACCTCCCACAGACCCAGCTTTCATCACCTCACAACTACCACCAGATCCGGTTGTGGTAGGGGCGGCTCGCAAGAGAGCAAACTCCCACACATCGGGCGATGCACCACCCCCAGATAAGGAGAGCCGAAAGTTCGATGCAGCCGGTAAAAGGGTCGCAGTACAGGCTGCAAACCAGTGGCGCATCGCAAACTCTCAAGCGCTCCTAGCGCGATATGACAGAGCCCACTGGGATGAGATGCAACACCTCATTGAGCATCTACCCACAGAACTACAAAAGAGGGCGAAACAAGTGGTTGAGGAGGGCCAAAACATCTCCAATAACCAGATACGCTCCTCTATGGATGCAGCGGACACAGCAGCAAGAACGGTTAACACGGCAGTAACCATCCGAAGGCATGCGTGGCTACGAACATCTGGTTTTAAACCAGAGATACAGCAGGCGGTGCTCAATATGCCATTCAATGAGCAACAATTGTTCGGACCTGAAGTGGACATGGCAATTGAGAAGCTAAAAAAGGACACTGACACTGCAAAAGCCATGGGCGCGCTCTACTCCCCGCAGAGCAGAGGCACTTTCAACACCTTCCGCAAGACCACCTTTAGAGGGGGGTTTCGGGGTCAATCCACACAACCCAGTACCTCACAGTCAACACCGTCCACCTACCAGGGACAGTACCAAAGGGGAGGCTTTCGGGCCAATACAGAGGGGGACAATTCCCTAGAAGCAGGGGAAAATTTCAAGGCCCCAAAACACCTACAAACAAACAGTGACTCACACGTCACTCATCCCCCTCCACACAACACCAGTGGGGGGAAGAATAAGTCATTATTACCAAGAGTGGGAGAACATAACAACAGACACTTGGGTCTTAGCAATTATCCAACATGGTTATTGCATTATTGCATAGAATTTCTACAAATCCCTCCAAACATACCACCAAAGGCACAAAATATATCAAAACAACATTCGGACCTTCTAGAAATAGAAGTTCAAGCATTACTGCAAAAGAACGCAATAGAACTGGTACCAGATACACAAACAAATACAGGGGTTTACTCACTGTACTTTCTAATACCAAAGAAGGACAAAACACTGAGACCAATCCTAGACCTCAGAACACTAAACACATAGATCAAATCAGAACACTCACATGGTCACGCTACAGGAAGTGTTACCATTGCTAAAGCAACAAGATTACATGACAACCTTAGATCTCAAAGACGCGTATTTCCACATACCAATACATCCGTCGCACAGGAAATACCTAAGGTTCGTATTCAAAGGAATACATTACCAATTCAAAGTATTGCCCTTCGGTTTAACAACTGCACCAAGAGACTTCACAAAGTGCCTAGCAGTAGTGGCTGCACACACCAGAAGGCAGCAAATACACGTATTCCCGTATCTAGACGACTGGCTAATCAAGACCGACTCACTGACAAGGTGCTCACACCACACAGATCAGGTCATACAAACCCTCTACAAACTCGGTTTCACCATCAACTATGCGAAATCACACATTCTGCCGTGCAAGGTACAACAATACCTAGGAGCGACAATAGATACAACAAAGGGAATAGCCACTCCAAGTCCACAAAGGGTTCAAAATTTCCAAAAGATTATACAACGCATGTATCCAACACAAAGAATACAGGCAAAGATGATATTACAACTCCTAGGTATGATGTCCTCATGCATAGCCATTGTCCCACACGCAAGGTTGCACATGCGGCCCTTACAACAGTGCCTAGCATCACAATGGTCACAAGCACAGGGTCAGCTTCTAGATCTGGTGTTGATAGACCGCCTAACATACCTCTTGCTTCTATGGTGGAACAATATAAATTTAAACAAAGGGCGGCCTTTCCAAGACCCAGTGCCACAATACGTGATAACAACAGATGCTTCCATGACAGGGTGGGGAGCACACCTCAATCAACACCGCATACAAGGACAATGGGACGTACATCAAAGAAAGCTACATATAAATCACCTCGAACTACTGGCAGTTTTCCAAGCATTAAAAGCTTTTCAACCAATCATAACTCACAAATACATTCTTGTCAAAACGGACAACATGACAACAATGTATTATCTAAACAAACAGGGGGGACACAGTCGACACAGCTGTGCCTTCTGGCACAAAAAATATGGCAATGGGCAATTCACAACCACATTCGCCTAATAGCACAGTTTATTCCAGGGATCCAGAATCAACTTGCAGACAATCTCTTTCGAGATCACCAACCGGTCCACGAGTGGGAAATTCACCCCCAAATTCTAAACACTTACTTCAAACGTTGGGGAACACCTCAAATAGACTTATTTGCAACAAAAGAGAACGCAAAATGCCAAAACTTCGCATCCAGATACCCACACAGGCAGTCTCAAGGCAATGCCCTATGGATGAACTGGTCAGGGATATTTGCGTACGTTTTTCCCCCTCTCCTTCCATATCTAGTAAACAAATTGAGTCAAAACAAACTCAAACTCATACTGATAGCACCAACGTGGGCAAGGCAACCATGGTACACAACACTGCTAGACCTATCAGTAGTACCCCACGTCAAGTTGACCAACAGGCCAGATCTGTTAACACAACACAAACAACAGATCAGGCATCCAAACCCAGCATCGCTGAATCTAGCAATCTGGCTCCTGAAATCCTAGAATTCGGACACTTAAACCTCACACAAGAATGTATGGAAGTCATAAAGCAAGCCAGAAGACCATCCACTAGACACTGCTATGCAAGCAAATGGAAAAGGTTTGTTTGCTACTGCCGTCATAATCAAATTCAACCATTACACGCATCTCCAAAAGATGTAGTGGGTTACTTACTACACTTACAAAAATCGAACCTGGCCTTCTCTTCCATTAAAATACACCTAGCAGCAATATCTGCATACCTGCAGATTACCCATTCAACTTCACTATTTAGGATACCTGTCATTAAAGCGTTTATGGAAGGCCTCAAAATAATTATACCACCAAGGACACCACCCGTTCCTTCATGGAACCTCAACATCGTCTTAACAAGACTCATGGGTCCACCCTTTGAACCTATGCACTCTTGCGAAATACTATTCCTAACATGGAAAGTTGCATTTCTCATCGCCATCACATCTCTAAGAAGAGTAAGTGAAATTCAGGCGTTTACAATACAAGAACCTTTTATCCAACTACACAAAAATAAAGTAGTCCTAAGGACCAATCCTAAATTTTTGCCAAAGGTTATTTCACCGTTCCACCTAAATCAAACGGTAGAGCTACCAGTGTTCTTCCCACAGCCAGATTCCATAGCTGAAAGGGCACTACATACATTAGACGTCAAAAGAGCACTAATGTACTACATCGACAGAACTAAAAACATCAGAAAAACTAAACAACTGTTTATTGCATTTCAAAAACCTCACGCAGGAAACCCAATATCGAAACAGGGTATAGCCAGATGGATAGTTAAGTGCATCCAAATCTGCTACCTTAAAGCAAAAAGACAACTGCCCATTACACCAAGGGCACACTCAACCAGAAAGAAAGGCGCTACCATGGCCTTCCTAGGGAATATTCCAATGCACGAAATATGTAAGGCAGCCACATGGTCTACGCCTCACACATTTACCAAGCACTACTGTGTAGACGTGCTATCAGCACAACAAGCCACAGTAGGTCAAGCCGTACTAAGAACCTTATTTCAGACTACTTCCACTCCTACAGGCTGAGCCACCGCTTTTGGGGAGATAACTGCTTACTAGTCTATGCACAACATGTGTATCTACAGCGACAGATGCCATCGAACTGAAAATGTCACTTACCCAGTGTACATCTGTTCGTGGCATCAGTCGCTGAAGATTCACATGTGCCCACCCACCTCCCCGGGAGCCTGTAGCCGTTTGGAAGTTAGCTTCAACTTTGTACATTTGTAAATATATTAAATCTTAGATAGGTACATACTTATTCACTCCATTGCATGGGCACTATTACTAACAAACAACTCCTACCTCACCCTCTGCGGGGAAAACAATCGAAGATGGAGTCGACGCCCATGCGCAATGGAGACAAAGAGGAGGAGTCCCTCGGTCCCGTGACTCGAAAGACTTCTTCGAAGAAAAACAACTTGTAACACTCCGACCCAACACCAGATGGCGGGCTATGCACAACATGTGAATCTTCAGCGACTGATGCCACGAACAGATGTACACTGGGTAAGTGACATTTTCATTACCTGTCTCCTTTGCCTCCACATATATAAATATGGCAACTTTACTTGGCAGTATACGTTGTGGGTACTGTTTAACTGTGGTGTCCCAGGGCCTAAGACACAGATTGCACTCAAATTGGATATCCATGATTGCCCTTTGTACACCTTACTCTGCAAAGTTGGTGTGAGAGAGCAGTTAAGGCTTACTGTAGGAGGTTGCACGGGGTTTGAAAGTTATACCCTTTATGACTTGGATAATCGAACACAATGAAATCAACGTCCAGCCTGAACTTTTTTCGGAAACATACTCACTAAGGGTAATAAATAGCATGGTTCAGTCAAGGGCCATCGTAATTAAAAATGTATACATTACAGTTTGCCTTAAAATGAGAACTGCAAACTCCGTCTATTCTCCTACTCTGATACATTCTGGCAAATGCTTAGCGCTCAGTGTGCTTTTAGATAAACCATTTACCTCTGACTCTGAATTTCTCAAAAATTGTTTAGAGAAAGCCTTCAAATCCTAAATTAAATCGGTGGTGCTGGAATTTGTAGAGTGGGGGATTCTGGGCAAAAATAGACCTCCTTAAAGGCATAGGGAATAGGTGGGATATGCTGCCAGTACGGAAACAATAATGGGCCCCATTATTTTTCATTCTCAATCTGAACTTTCAAGTTGTATGGGGGTGCTGCAGCACTTCTCGCACCCATAGCTCCGAAGTCAATGAATTAAATGTTCTTTGAATTACATTTTTATTTGGAAAACTGACAATTATATTTAATCTACTGCATGTCTTTATAAGGTAGTACAATCCTTAGAGTTAGAGTTCTCAAAACAGTGTCAATGTAGGATTTGTAAAGTATGCCAACCAAATCTTCTATATCTCATTGCCCACTCCTGCATTAAGATTTGATTGTAGATGGCTGTGCTTAAAGAATGGTGGTTGTTTCTGAGATTGAGATTGGTCTTTGTTCCACTTATGGGTTCCCAAAAGATTGCCTCCACTTTGAGAAATAGTATTGAAAGAATCTGCTACACTTGAGTTTAGAATGGTGATATGGGATTTTGATCTAGGGATTGCATGCCTGTGGTTGTTAATTACCTGATTATTTACAACTATTGTCATTCATTTCATGCACTACCTTTGTATTTCATACCATGATCATAGCACTCTGTTACCTCTGTGCTAAAACAAGCAATTCTTTGTCTAGGGTGCTGTAAGGAAATGCCTCTTTGGCATGGTTACCCCCTAGCTTTTTGCCTTTGCTGATGCTAAGTTTTGATTGAAAGTGTGCTGGGACCCTGCTGCCAGGCCCCAGCACCAGTGTTCTTTCCCTAAACTGAACCTTTGCTTCCACAGTTGGCACAGCCCTGGCACTCAGATGAGTCCCTTGTAACTGGTACCAAGGGCCCTGATGCCAGGGAAGGTCTCTAAGGGCTGCAGCATGTCTTATGCAACCCTGGGGACCTCTCACTCAGCACATGCACACTGCCTCACAGCTTGTGTGTGCTGGTGGGGAGAAAAAGACTAAGTCGACATGGCACTCCCCTCAGAGTGCCATGCCAACCTCACACTGTCTGTGGCATAGGTAAGTCACCCCTCTAGAAGGCCTTACAGCCCTAAGGCAGGGTGCACTATACTACAGGTGAGGGCATATGTGCATGAGCACTATGCCCCTACAGTGTCTAAGAAAAGCCTTAGACATTGTAAGTGCAGGGAAGCCATAAGAGTATATGGTCTGAGAGTATGTCAAACTGGAACTCCACAGTTCCATAATGGCTACACTGAAATCTGGGAAGTTTGGTGTAAGGAAATGCCTCCTTGGCATGGTTACCCCCTGACTTTTTGCCTTTGCTGATGCTATGTTTTAAATTGAAAGTGTGCTGAGGCCTGCTAACCAGGCCCCAGCACCAGTGTTCTTTCCCTAACCTGTACTTTTGATTCCACAATTGGCACACCCTGGCATCCAGGTAAGTCCCTTGTAACTGGTGCCCCTGGTACCAAGGGCCCTGATGCCAGGGAAGGTCTCTAAGGGCTGCAGCATATCTTATGCCACCCTGGGGACCCCTCACTCAGCACAGACACACTGCTTGCCAGCTTGTGTGTGCTGGTGAGAACAAAACGAGTAAGTCGACATGGCACTCCCCTCAGGGTGCCATGCCAACCTAACACTGCCTATGCAGTATAGATAAGTCACCCCTCTAGTAGGCCTTACAGCCCTAAGGCAGGGTGCACTATACCATAGGTGAGGGCACCAGTGCATGAGTACTGTGCCCCTACAGTGTCTAAGCCAAACCTTGGACATTGTAAGTGCAGGGTAGCCATAAGAGTATATGGTCTGGGAGTCTGTCAAACACGGACTCCACAGAACCATAATGGCTACACTGAAAACTGGGAAGTTTGGTATCAAACTTCTCAGCACAATAACTGCACACTGATGCCAGTGTACATTTTATTGTGAAATACACCGCAGAGGGCACCTTAGAGGTGCCCCCTGAAACCTTAACCGACTATCTGTGTAGGCTGACTGGTTCCAGCAGCCTGCCACAACCGAGACATGTTGCTGGCCCCATGGGGAGAGTGCCTTTGTCACTCTGAGGCCAGTAACAAAGCCTGCACTGGGTGGAGATGCTATCACCTCCCCCAGGCAGGAGCTGCAACACCTGGCGGTGAGCCTCAAAGGCTTACCCCCTTTGTTCCAGCACCGCAGGGCACTCCAGCTAGTGGAGTTGCCCGCCCCCTCCGGCCACGGCCCCACTTTTGGCGGCAAGGCCGGAGGAGATAATGAGAATAACAAGGAGGAGTCACTGGCCAGTCAGGACAGCCCCTAAGGTGTCCTGAGCTGAAGTGACTCTAACTTTTAGAAATCCTCCATCTTGCAGATGGAGGATTCCCCCAATAGGGATAGGATTGTGACCCCCTCCCCTTGGGAGGAGGCACAAAGAGGGTGTACCCACCCTCAGGGCTAGTAGCCATTGGCTACTAACCCCCCAGACCTAAACACGCCCTTAAATTTAGTATTAAAGGGCTTCCCTGAACCTAAGAAGTTAGATTCCTGCAACTTACCGAAGAAGAAGACTGCTGAGCTGAATACCCCTGCAGAAGAAGAAAGAAGACACCAACTGCTTTGGCCCCAGTCCTACCGGCCTGTCTCCTGCCTTCTAAAGAAACCTGCTCCAGCTACGCTTTCTCAAGGACCAGCGACCTCTGAATCCTCAGAGGACTGCCCTGCTTCAAGAGGAACAAGAAACTCCAGAGGACAGCGGACCTGCTCCAAAAAGACTGCAACTTTGTGACAGAGGAGCAGATTTAAAGACCCCTGCAATCCCCGCAAGAAGCGTGAGACTTGCAAAACTGCACCCGGCGACCCCGACTCGACTGGTGGAGAACCAACACCTCAGGGAGGACCCTCCGGCGACTCCGAGACTGTGAGTAACCAAAGTTGTCCCCCCTGAGCCCCCACAGCGACGCCTGCAGAGGGAATCCCGAGGCTCCCCCTGACCGCGACTGCCTGACTCTAAAATCCCGACGGCTGGAAAAGACCCTGCACCCGCAGTCCCCCAGCACCTGAAGGATCGGAACGTCAGTGCAGGAGTGACCCCCAGGAGGCCCTCTCCCGTGCCCAGGTGGTGGCTACCCTGAGGAGCCCCCCCTTTGCCTGCCTGCACCGCTAAAGAGACCCCTTGGTCTCCCATTGATTTACATTGCGAACCCGACGATTGTTTGCACACTGCACCCGGCCGCCCCCGCGCTGCTGAGGGTGTACTTTCTGTGTGGACTTGTGTCCCCCCCGGTGCCCTACAAAACCCCCCTGGTCTGCCCTCCGAAGACGCGGGTACTTACCTGCTTGCAGACTGGAACCGGGGCACCCCCTTCTCTCCATTGAAGCCTATGCGTTTTGGGCACCGCTTTGAACTCTGCACCTGACCGGCCCTGAGCTGCTGGTGTGGTAACTTTGGGGTTGCTCTGAACCCCCAACGGTGGGCTACCTTGGACCCCAATCTTAACCCCGTAGGTGGTTTACTTACCTGCAAAACCTAACAATACTTTACCTCCCCCAGGAACTGTGAAAATTGCACTAAGTGTCCACTTTTAAAACAGCTATTTGTGTTTTATGTGAAAAGTATATATGCTACTGTAATTATTCAAAGTTCCTAAAGTACTTACCTGCAATACCTTTCAAATGAGATATTACATGTAGAATTTGAACCTGTGGTTCTTAAAATAAACTAAGAAAATATATTTTTCTATAACAAAACCTATTGGCTGGATTTGTCTCTGAGTGTGTGTTCCTCATTTATTGCCTGTGTGTATGTACAACAAATGCTTAACACTACTCCTTTGATAAGCCTACTGCTCGACCACACTACCACAAAATAGAGCATTAGTATTATCTCTTTTTGCCACTATCTTACCTCTAAGGGGAACCCTTGGACTCTGTGCATACTATTCCTTACTTTGAAATAGTACATACAGAGCCAACTTCCTACATTTGGTATCAAACTTCTCAGCACAATAAATGCACACTGATGCCAGTGTGCAATTTATTGTAACATGCACCCATAGGGCATCTTAGAGATGCCCCCTGAATACCAATCTGACTTCTAGTGTAGGCTGACCAGTTCTGCCAGCCTGCCACAAACCAGACAAGTTGCTGGCCACATGGGGAGAGTGCCTTTGTCACTCTGTGGCCAGGAACAAAGCCTGTACTGGGCGGAGGTGCTTCTCACCTCCCCCTACAGGAACTGTAACACCCGGTGGTGAGCCTCAAAGGTTGACCCCTTCTGTTACAGCACCCCAGGGCATCCCAGCTAGTGGAGATGCCCTCCCCTCTGGCCACTGCCCCCACTTTTGGCGGCAAGGCTGGAGGAGATAATGAGAAAAACAAGGAGTCGTCACCCACCAGTCAGGACAGCCCCTAAGGTGTCCTGAGCTGAGGTGACCCGTGCCTTTAGAAATCCTCCATCTTAGTTTTGGAGGATTCCCACAATAGGATTAGGGATGTGCCCCCCTCCCCTCAGAGAGGAGGCACAAAGAGGGTGTAGCCACCCTCAATGACAGTAGCCATTGGCTACTGCCCTCCCAGACCTAAACACACCCCTAAATCTGGTATTTAGGGGCACCCCAGAACCCAGGAAATCAGATTCCTGCAACCTGAAGGACTGCTGACCTACAAGCCTGCAGAGACGACGGACGACGACAACTGCTTTGGCCCCAGCCCTACCGGCCTGTCTCCAGAGTTGAAAACCTGCAACCAGCGAAACATCCAACAGGGATCAGCGACCTCTGAAGCCTCAGAGGACTGCCCTGAATCCCAGGACCAAGAAACTCTTGTGAGCAGCGGCTCTGCTCAACAATCTGCAACAAACTTGCAACTTTTCAAAAACTTTAAAGACTTCACGTTTCCCACCAGAAGCGTGAGACTTCCCACTCTGCACCCAACGGCCCCGGCTCGAGAGCCAGAGAACACACACCACAGGGAGGACTCCCCAGCGACTGCGACCCCGTGAGTAGCCCGAGGCGACCCCCTGAGCCCCCACAGCGACGCCTGCAGAGAGAATCAAGAGGCTCCCCCTGACTGCCACTGCCAGTAACAAGGGACCCGATGCCTTGAACCAGCACTGCACCCACAGCCCCCAGGACCTGAAGGAACCTAACCTTAGTGGAGGAGTGACCCCCAGGCGACCCTATGCCTAGCCCAGGTGGTGGCTGTCCCGAGAAGCCCCCCCACTGTGCCTGCCTGCACCGCTAGAGTGACCCCCGGGTCCCTCCATTGTTTCCTATCTGAAACCCGACGCCTGCTTTACACACTGCACCCGGCCGCCCCTGTGCCGCTGAGGGTGTTTAGTGTGCCTACTTGTGTCCCCCCAGTGCTCTACAAAACCCCCCTGGTCTGCCCCCCGAGGACGCGGGTACTTACCTGCTGGCAGACTGGAACCGGAGCACCCCTGTTCTTCATAGGCGCCTATGTGTTTTGGTCACCTTTTTGACCACTGCACCTGACCGTCACTGAGCTGCTGGTGTGGTAACTTTGGGGTTGCCTTGAACCCTCACCGGTGGGCTGCCTATGCCCAGGAACTGAGACTTGTAAGTGTCTTACTTACCTCACAAACTAACCTTTACTTACCTCCCCCAGGAACTGTTGATTTTTGCACTGTGTCCACTTTTAAAATAGCTTTTTGCCATTTTAACAAAGACTGTATATGATATTGGTTTTATTCAAAGTTCCCAACTTACCTGTGTGAAGTACCTTGCATTTTATGTGTTTACTTCAAGTCTTGAACATGTGGTTCTTAAAATAAACTAAGAAAATATATTTTTCTTTATAAAAACCTATTGGCCTGGAGTTAGTCTTTGAGTGTGTGTTCCTCATTTATTGCCTGTGTGTGTACCCTCTGATAAGCCTACTGCTTGACCACACTACCACCAAATAGAGCATTAGAATTATCTAATTGTGCCACTATCTTACCTTTAAGGGGAACCCTTGGACTCTGTGCACACTATTTCTTACTTTGAAATAGTATGTTCGATGGCATCTGTCGCTGTAGATACGCATGTTCTGCAATAGCTCGCCATCTGGTGTTGGGCCGGAGTGTTACAAGTTGTTTTTCTTTGAAGAAGTCTTTCGAGTCACGGGACCGAGTGACTCCTCCTTTTGTCTCCATTGCGCATGGGCGTCGACTCCATCTTCGATTGTTTTTTTTCCGCCATCGGGTTCGGACGTGTTCCTGTCGCTCCGAGTTTCGGAACGGAAAATTAGCTAATTTCGGAAGATTTTCGTCGGTATTGTTGCGTTCGGGATCGGCGTACTTAGATTCCACACCGCATCGAAGATCGAAGAGCTCCGGTGCCCTTCAGGGTAGTTTTTTCGATCCCCCGTCGGGGCCTGGTCGGCCCGACCGCGTGCTGAAGAACGCCGATGGAACGGACCCCGTTCCGTTTCTGCCCCAAATGCCACAATAAATACCCCTACACAGACCAACACTTGGTCTGCAACCTGTGCCTGTCACCTGAGCACAGCGAAGACACCTGCGAGGCCTGTCGTGCGTTCCGGTCCCGAAAAACACTCCGAGACCGTCGAGCCAGAAGACTTCAGATGGCGTCCGCACCGACAGCCCAACAGGAGTTCGAGGAACAGGAAGAGGAAGGTACCTTCTCGATCCAAGACTCAGACTCCGAAGGATTCGACGATACACAAACCGTGAGTAAGACGTCGAAAACCACACAGAGACACATTTACAAGGCCCAGGGGACGCCACTGCCATCCGGCCATGGCTCCACCCATAAATTCGGTGACCGACCGTCGGCACCGAAAAAGGCCCAAACAGTGCCGAGGTCGTCCGACTCCGGTCGAGACACCGGCACGCAGCCTTCTCGGGACCGAGAAAGTGCTGGAGACAAGCCTCGACACCGAGATGCCGGTGTGGACACGGCTCGACGCCGAGACAGCGGCACCGAAGCAGATCGACGCCGAGAGGTTTCGGCCCCGAAAAAGAAAAAAGTCACCTCGGAGCCGAAAAAACACGCAGACAGGGTTTCGATGCCGAAACAAACTGCAAGCGACCCAGCTTCAGGCTCTTATACAGAAGAGCACTCACTAACCTCCCAAATGCAAAAGCATAGGTTTGAGGAAGAGCTACAAGCAACTGATGTGGACCATACGCAAAAGCGTATCTTCATACAGCAGGGGACAGGAAAGATAAGCACCCTTCCCCCTATTAGGAGAAAGAGAAGGTTGGAGTTCCAGACTGAACAGACACCACAACCAAAAGTGGTGAAAAGAGTTACCCCACCACCCTCTCCTCCGCCCGTGATTCACGTCTCACCAGCACAAACTCCATCACTCTCCCCAGCTCACACCACCATGAGCCAGGGTGACCAAGATCAGGACGCATGGGACCTATACGACGCCCCAGTGTCAGATAATAGTCCGGAGGCATACCCTACGAAGCCATCTCCACCAGAGGACAGCACCGCGTATTCTCAAGTGGTGGCTAGAGCAGCACAATTTCACAACGTAAGCCTCCACTCAGAACAGGTCGAGGATGATTTTTTATTCAACACACTCTCCTCCACCCACAGCTCGTACCAAAGCCTGCCTATGCTCCCTGGTATGCTCCGGCACGCAAAAGACATCTTTAAGGAGCCGGTCAAAAGCAGGTCAATCACACCAAGGGTGGAAAAAAAGTATAAGGCGCCTCCTACAGACCCGGTTTTCATCACTACACAGCTGCCACCAGACTCTGTCGTTGTAGGAGCAGCTAGGAAAAGGGCCAACTCTCACACATCTGGAGATGCACCACCCCCAGATAAAGAAAGCCGCAAGTTCGATGCAGCTGGTAAAAGAGTCGCAGCACAAGCTGCAAACCAGTGGCGCATCGCGAACTCCCAGGCACTACTTGCGCGCTATGACAGAGCCCACTGGGACGAGATGCAACATCTCATTGAACATCTGCCCAAGGACTTACAAAATAGGGCAAAACAAGTGGTTGAGGAGGGACAGGCCATTTCCAACAACCAGATCCGCTCCTCTATGGACGCTGCAGATACAGCTGCACGGACAATTAATACATCTGTAACTATCAGAAGGCATGCATGGCTCCGAACGTCTGGATTTAAACCAGAGATTCAACAAGCAGTTCTCAATATGCCTTTTAATGAAAAAGAACTGTTCGGTCCAGAAGTGGACACAGCGATTGAGAAACTCAAAAAAGATACGGACACTGCCAAAGCCATGGGCGCACTCTACTCCCCGCAGAGCAGAGGGAATTACAGCACATTCCGTAAAACGCCCTTTCGAGGGGGGTTTCGGGGTCAGAGCACACAAGCCAGCACCTCACAAGCAACACCGTCCAGTTACCAGGGACAGTATAGAGGAGGTTTTCGGGGACAATATAGAGGAGGGCAATTCCCTAGAAATAGAGGAAGATTTCAAAGCCCCAAAACCCCTACTACTAAACAGTGACTCACATGTCACTCACCCCCTCCACACAACACCAGTGGGGGGAGGAATAGGTCATTATTACAAAGCATGGGAGGAAATCACTACAGACACTTGGGTTCTAGCAATTATCCAGCATGGTTATTGCATAGAATTTCTACAATTCCCTCCAAACATACCACCAAAAGCACAAAATTTAACAACACACCACTCCAATCTCCTGGAGATAGAAGTGCAGGCACTATTGCAAAAGAATGCAATCGAATTAGTGCCAAACACACAAATAAACACAGGAGTTTTCTCACTGTACTTTCTGATACCAAAGAAGGACAAAACGCTGAGACCAATCCTAGACCTCAGAGTAGTGAACACTTTCATCAAATCGGACCACTTCCACATGGTCACACTACAAGAAGTATTGCCATTGCTAAAACTACACGACTACATGGCAACTTTAGACCTCAAGGACGCTTATTTCCATATACCAATACACCCATCGCACAGGAAATACCTAAGGTTTGTATTCAAAGGAATACATTACCAATTCAAGGTACTGCCTTTCGGATTAACAACCGCACCAAGAGTCTTTACCAAATGCCTAGCGGTAGTCGCTGCACACATAAGAAGGCAGCAAATACATGTGTTCCCATATTTGGACGACTGGCTAATCAAGGCCCATTCGTTCATAGAGTGCTCAAATCACACAAATCAGATCATACAAACCCTCTTCAAACTCGGGTTCACCGTCAACTTTACAAAATCCAACATTCTGCCTCGCAAGGTACAACAATACCTAGGAGCCATAATAGACACATCAAAGGGAGTAGCCACTCCAAGTCCACAAAGAATTCTAAATTTCAACACCATCATACAACGCATGTATCCAACACAAAAGATACAAGCAAAGATGGTATTACAACTCCTAGGCATGATGTCTTCATGCATAGCCATTGTCCCAAACGCAAGACTGCACATGAGGCCCTTACAACAATGCCTAGCATCACAGTGGTCTCAAGCACAGGGTCACCTTCTAGATCTGGTGTTAATAGACCGCCAAACTTACCTCTCGCTTCTGTGGTGGAACAACATAAATTTAAACAAGGGGCGGCCTTTCCAAGACCCAGTGCCACAATACGTAATAACAACAGATGCTTCCATGACAGGGTGGGGAGCACACCTCGATCAACACAGCATACAAGGACAATGGAACGTACATCAAACAAAACTGCATATCAATCTCCTAGAACTTCTAGCAGTTTTTCAAGCACTAAAAGCTTTCCAACCAATAATAGTTCACAAATACATTCTCGTCAAAACAGACAACATGACAACAATGTATTATCTAAACAAGCAGGGGGGGACGCACTCCACGCAGTTAAGCCTGCTAGCACAAAAGATTTGGCGTTGGGCAATTCACAACCAAATTCGCCTAATAGCACAATTTATACCAGGGATCCAAAATCAACTCGCAGACAATCTCTCTCGAGATCACCAACAGGTCCACGAATGGGAGATTCACCCCCAAATTCTGAACACTTATTTCAAACTCTGGGGAACACCTCAGATAGACTTGTTTGCGACAAGGGAGAACGCAAAATGCCAAAACTTCGCATCCAGATACCCACACGAACAATCCCAAGGCAATGCCCTATGGATGAACTGGTCAGGGATATTTGCTTACGCTTTTCCTCCTCTCCCTCTCCTTCCTTACCTGGTAAACAAACTCAGTCAAAGCAAACTCAAACTCATATTGATAGCACCAACTTGGGCAAGGCAACCCTGGTACACAACGCTGCTAGACCTATCAGTGGTACCCTGCATCAAATTGCCCAACAGGCCAGATCTGTTGACACAGCACAACCAAAAGATCAGACACCCAGATCCAGCATCGCTGAATCTAGCAATCTGGCTCCTGAAATCCTAGAATTCGGGCACTTACAACTTACCCAAGAATGTATGGAAGTCATAAAACAAGCTAGAAGGCCATCCACCAGGCACTGCTATGCAAGTAAATGGAAAAGGTTTGTTTGCTACTGCCATATTAATCAAATACAACCATTACACACAACTCCAGAACATGTAGTGGGTTACTTGCTTCACTTACAAAAATCTAACCTGGCTTTCTCTTCCATTAAAATACACCTTGCAGCAATATCTGCATACCTGCAGACTACCTATTCAACTTCCCTATATAAGATACCAGTCATTAAAGCATTCATGGAGGGCCTCAGGAGAATTATACCACCAAGAACACCACCTGTTCCTTCATGGAACCTAAATGTGGTCCTAACTAGACTTATGGGTCCACCTTTTGAACCCATGCACTCCTGCGACATACAGTTCCTAACCTGGAAGGTGGCATTTCTCATCGCCATTACTTCCCTAAGAAGAGTAAGCGAGATTCAGGCGTTTCCAAACAGGAACCTTTTATACAACTACACAAAAATAAAGTCGTCCTAAGGACCAATCCTAAATTTTTGCCAAAGGTTATTTCACTGTTCCATCTAAATCAAACAGTGGAACTTCCAGTGTTTTTTCCACAGCCAGATACCGTAGCTGAAAGGGCACTACATACATTAGATGTCAAAAGAGCATTGATGTATTACATTGACAGAACAAAAAACATCAGAAGACTAAACAACTATTTATTGCATTTCAAAAACCTCATGCAGGAAACCCAATATCAAAACAAGGTATAGCCAGATGGATAGTTAAATGCATCCAAATCTGCTACCTTAAAGCTAAACGACAGCTGCCCATTACACCAAGGGCACACTCAACCAGAAAGAAAGGTGCTACCATGGCCTTTCTAGGAAACATCCCAATGCAAGAAATATGTAAGGCAGCCACATGGTCTACGCCTCACACATTCACCAAGCACTACTGTGTAGACGTGTTATCCGCACAACAAGCCACAGTAGGTCAAGCCGTATTAAGAACATTATTTCACACTACTTCCACTCCTACAGGCTGATCCACCGCTTTTGGGGAAATAACTGCTTACTAGTCTATGCAGAACATGCGTATCTACAGCGACAGATGCCATCGAACTGAAAATGTCACTTACCCAGTGTACATCTGTTCGTGGCATCAGTCGCAGTAGATTCGCATGTGCCCACCCGCCTCCCCCGGAGCCTGTAGCAGTTTGGAAGTTACCTTCAATTATTTATATATGTATCATCTCAACCTTAAATAGGTGCATACTTAGTCACTCCATTGCATGGGCACTATTACTACAATTCAACTCCTACCTCACCCTCTGCGGGGAAAAACAATCGAAGATGGAGTCGACGCCCATGCGCAATGGAGACAAAAGGAGGAGTCACTCGGTCCCGTGACTCGAAAGACTTCTTCAAAGAAAAACAACTTGTAACACTCCGGCCCAACACCAGATGGCGAGCTATTGCAGAACATGCGAATCTACTGCGACTGATGCCACGAACAGATGTACACTGGGTAAGTGACATTTTCAATACAGAGCCAACTTCCTACAGGTGCACCATGTAAAATACCAGCTAGCCATAAAACACAGTGCCAGCTAGAAAACGTGACTCCTCTGATATGAATCACTGAAGCATTATCAGAGTCACATCTGCTTACATGCACAGTTGAATTTTCAACAAGGTTACATCATATTGGTTGCATTCCATTTCTGGTGATCCAGACAAACATTGGCAGCACTTCATCAATGATCAGAGCTTTAGGACCCCATAGACAATCATCATTTGTATGTAGTTCTGTGGTGTACAATTCCTGCTGAACACACATTCACAAATCTGAGTTGCTCTCTTTCATGGCTAGTGGCATCAGTGACTATGATCTCTGCATGGGGAAATTCCTGAAGAACATGACTACAGAGGCTGAAAGGTTGGAACCAAGAATTAAGTGCCTCCTTGACTTAATGTGGCACACTAATCATATCTTCAGATGTCTGAGAAGAGGGACTCTAGAATGTGTATAGATTTACAATAACTATTTTAGATGTGTAAAAGAGCAGGCATCCCAGTCCATTTTTCTAATGAAAACAAATCCTTAATTTCAAGACAAAAACTGTTGTCTGCTCTGAATAGAGCAATAAAGGATGGTGTACCCTGTGATGACCTGCAGAGTGCCTTTTCTCAAATTACCTTAAAAGCATGCTCCCTAAACAATTGCACATATGCTGTGTGAGAATTTTTTCCCTGGTTGCCTCCTATAAAGTAAATTTATGGAGTGAACTGTTTATCAAATAAAGGTGTATCATCCTTGTTGTGAATGATAGAGATCATGTGGAGGATTGTGAACTCATTATACCTTAACTGTAGATCGCAGTTAGTTCTGTTGACATAGGACCTGGGCAATGTGTAAATATACTTTTTAAATACCAGGGCACATATTTGTTTTCCAGGGGTGACAAGGTGAATGGTGGTGTGCAGTGTTTGTGTGTTACATAGACCTATCTTGACAAAACCGTTCACACACTGCAGGCCTAACAGGTGCCATTTTTCATTACCACTCACTTTTAGGCACTTTACTTGGAAACCTAGTAAGCGTGCCCTTCATCATGGTCGAGAAAAGAAGCAGTCTTACGTTTTCAGCTGACCTCGGGCACACCAAAAGCTTTTACATCTGAGCGGAATGACTCAATACACTGTTTGTTGGGATAGGAATTCAACTGTTTTGGTTGCAATGCTACTGTTTTAATGAGATATGGAGAGGTAGCACCCTGCTCCAGCCCTCCCAGACTCCACACTGGCACCTGTTGAAGACCATCCTACCCACCACAGCACGTCTCATCCAGGGCCTGAAGAAATATAAGATCACATCACGTCCATCCTCATGAAACTCCATTGGCTCCCCTTGCCGGCCTGCACCATCTTCAAAACCAGCTGCATAATTTACAGAGCCACCATGACCAGCACCCCTACTTATCTTGCGGGCAAGCTCACCATCTCTGGTGGTTCTCAGCACGCCATCAGATTCCAGACTAAGAAGTGTAAAAAAAAAAAAAAAAGAAGACAGCAGCCTTTTCCATCTAAGCACCCAGGATCTGGAACAACTTTCCTGTATTATCAGGACTGTTCCAAGCTGCTCCAATTTAGAAAGTTGTGTGTTGAAGACTCACCTCTTAATAGAACACTACATCACAGTGCTTCAGTCCAGGACCCAGCTACCTCTCCTGTGACTCATTAAGTTTATGCTAGGCGTTGACACTGTACAGCACTCCTCTGTCTTATATCTAGGTCTGTGTGATAGAAATATCATATTCATTCATGCTGTAGGCAAGCACTTCAGCGCCCCATATGGGGTTGTAAGCGTTGTATAAATACTAGAATACAATGCAATTCAGTACATACATCAGTCTCTTCGGACTTATTGGACAGTGATTGAATTTGCCTGAAGTTGGGCATGATATGGTTTTCTGCCTTTTTGTCGTTTACAGCAGGGAAAACATGGCAGTTAGTGGTTTTATGTCCAGGGCACCAAAAGTATGTTGCAAATTGCCCTAAGCATGATGAAATAAGAACCTCCTTTGTTAGGCTAACAATGCACACATGAAAGGCCTTTATTTAGAATGGTCAGTGAAAACATTCTGTGAGACATTCTGATGCCAGATTGTGGCTTGGGCTGCATTACTCTATATGCTGTGTGCTAACTTGTACTTAATCTCCAATATTCTTTTTCACTTGCGGACCTAGGTAACAGTTGAATGTCTAGGTGCAGGACTTAATTGAAACCCACTCAATTCGAGTTGAAACATCTTTAGAATTTTTCTTGGAAAGTACAGAAAAAAATACTAATTGATCTTCATAATAAAATCCTGGCGGTTTTTGGTCAACAGGAGCAGAAGATGTTTTTATATTGTTTGATCTCTGTATGCTGTCTGACAACATCAACCATTGAACCCTGCTGGACTGACAGTGTGGTGGATGAGGTCTCTGGACAGCTTAAACTGTGATTTAACTTCATTGTTTGCCACGAGTCAGAGTTTTATTTCCGCCCTGCAAGGCATTGACTTGAGGATTTGCAGTTACCAGCTGCATTTTCAAAGAGTGTTGTCTTTTTCTCACTATGTTTAATATTTAGAAAGAGCCATTGAGTGAGAATTATTTGGACTTACATGCAGGCCAAAGAAATGAATGTATACATGATGTCAAAACAGACTTTTCACTGCTCACCTGAATATAAACGGGGTATTCATGATTGTTCTGTACCTTCCTGTCTCGACTGAACTTATTGAAATTGCTACAGTCTCCAAAAGCAAGCCCCACTGAAAGTCAGCTGGATCCCACGTTGTTGATGACTGCACACATAAAAGTAATGCACAATTATTCAGCAGAGTTTCTTAAACTGTACCATACGACCATTCCTCTTTTGATAACAGACTGAGGCCGATGATTGCTCCAGCAGTAATGACAATCGGGTTTAATTACTGGGATGCTTACTGCTTACATTACTGCAGTAGATTTAAAAATCAGGGTGTATGAACGCAGATTCATGTGTCGCCGTGTAGAAACAGGAAGCACTTGTTCCAGGTGGTTGAAGCTAAAGGAATCCTCCAACGTAATATTTATTCTGCTCGGTACTTGGCAATTCATGCTGAAACCTAGGCTCTGACTGATGTATATACCTCAAACTAAATGTTATTCTATGTCATGTCTACTAGTTAATGTAGGACTGTTTTATGCAAAAACGTTTACTTCGTGCTGTGCTGTTATGTATTACAGTGTTTGTTCTTTTGATTGTTTGTAAACCAGTTATCTACTGTTCAAAAGGCCCTCAGGCAACAGCTTTATTTTAATCACGTTTATTTCTTGATTTTGGTTATTGATAATCCAGACTACATCCTAAACTGTACTTCACTTAAATATATCTGGAACTGCTAATGTTATTTATTATGACACATCTGCTAGTTAATGCACAACTACCTAACTGTTACACATTTGATCTGTAATACTCAGTTATTCCACATACACAGCATTTAACTAGTGTACTGACGTCCTCTGGGTTCACTTGCTATATTGTAAGTAATATTTTATTTGATTAGTCTTAGAACAACACCTAGTTGTCTTCTGCCTGCTGCTTTCACACACACATATGTACAGTGCTCTGAATCTCTGTTGGGTGAATTCTGTGTTGTATAGAACACAAAATATAAACAATTTAAAAATGGCTCTAGAAGGGATATTATGGCTGTTGGGAGTAACTCAAGTGGCATGTTGCCTTACCCCAGTAAAGTGAAAAATGCCATTCAAATGAGGCATTATGTTTGTGCACTATGTGTGGCACATATTCATCACTTGGTTTTTCAGCAACGTGGAAACCTTCTTTCCTAGTCCTTTAATGAGAGGGGAACAGTGTTCGTCCAGCAGCCAAGTTGGGTGTGAAAAGAACATCTATAACCTAGAGCAGTGGTTCCCAGCCTGTGGTCTGGGGACCCCTGGGGGGGTCTGCAAAGCCTCCTCAGGGGGTCCTTGCTGCTTAGAAAATTAAATAGTATTAGCAGATTAGGTCCCCAGCTTTCAGTAATGCCTCAGTGTGGGAGTACCCAGATTCCAATAATGATTCAGTCGGGGTCCCTGGGGTTCAGTAATGATAAAGTGGGGGTCCACAGCAGTCAAAGGGTTGTGAACCACTGACCTAGAGGAACTCTGCAAACTCATCTTCTAGGTTACGTCTGTGCCCCTATCTTGCTATGATGCTGCTGCAGTTTATTTTTCTTGCTGCTAGAAGCCCTTTGCAACTGCACCTAGATCACAAGATGTAGCGCATAGCCATCCCAGGTGCCTGTACCTTTGTTGTCCTCTGCAGTGACACACATACTGCTACTGCTTTGCCAAATAAGTATCTCTGAAAGAATAAGACCTAATTGATGAAGGCTTGTATGCCTGTCCAAGGTGAGAGCTTCTGAGCAGTGAAGAGGAAGAAGCAGTGTAAGGGAGAATGACAATGTACATAATAGAAGATGCATACACAGACATCAGGGACTTTCTGCCCTCTCATGAGCATTGCTGTTGTGGGACGGCTTTTTTGTAATTACCAACGTAATATCTCTTTCAAACCCACACATTCAGCTGCCATTAACATAGACTCTTTCCACTGATGTTTCCAGGTTTCAGGCCATGTTACGGGCTCATAATAATATGAAAGAAACCTTGGCAGTTATGTGTAGCATGTAGCCTGCACTGTTGATGCCTGTGCAATGTTTGACAGCGGAGCTAGCAGTGCTGCTTCATGTTCTGTGTGTGAGGCTCCCCTACCCTTCAGAACTATGGTCATTTCTCCCCTACCATAGCCTGAGTAGCCACGCTCCAGTCCCTTCCCTATGCTGCATCATAGTTCATAGTTTCTAAGTTTGTAAAGCCATAAGCTAGAAAGATTTCAAGCGCCATAGCAACAGTTGGACCAAAGTGCCTACTAGGAATATCAACTTTTATGCTGACTTCTCTGTGCATAAAGAGTGCTGATGCTGTTTGTCTAAATCTTGGTTGAGTGTGTGAGAAAGCCTGCCTTGCTTTAGTCAGAAATTGACTATTTCTGTGTGTGAAGGAGTTTACTTCTGTTGGGCATAGTAAATCTGTTTTGTGTATGCAGTAGTCTTACAGCGTCTTGAGTGGGTGACCGAAGCTTTCATTTCGGTTGTTAGTGTAGTGTGTAATGGATACATTTACTGCTTCTGCCCTTGCTGTACGTGTACTGTATGTGTAAGAATAAGCTTCCACTGTTTTAGTGCTTGGTCTGTGAAGGGAGCTTGAGGCACGGATACATTGTTTCAAGTTCCTGTCGTAAAAGCTATAGAGAACTTGGGAGTTTCTATTTCTTTGAGCTCACTGCAGGGAGCTGAATAGTGTCTGAATCTCCTCCTTATTGTCTCTTTGCCAGTGATCTGTGCAGACTGGACTGTTCATTTCAGGCAATAAAGAAATCTCATTGGTCTCTGTTTTCCTTCTTTGATCACTGTGCTGGCCATACATTTTGCGTCTCATTGCAGGCACTAAGGAAAGCTTGAGCTCCTCTCCTTAATGACTGTGCTGAGGATCTGGACATAGTGTGAGCTCATTTCACACAGTGTAGAGCTCTGGGAGAGGGACTGTCTCTTTATCTGTACTGACTGCTGATTTTATGTAGTTACTGCAAGTCTAATTACAGTCAGTAAGAATTGTTTTGGCTGATTGTATATTGTTACACAGTTTCTGTGCTTTGGTTTTTGTTTCAGGCTGTGGGTTTTATACTGACAATATATTGTGTTGGGATGGTAATATCCTCTGCGTATCTAATTACTCTAGTGCCCTGAGTGCCCAGCTGTGTGTATTTAAGGTAACCAGTGCTCATTTTTACGTCTTCGCTAGACAGTGCTTGCTCTTTTTCAATTAGACTGTTGTGTATACTTTGTGAGCTTCAGCCCACCCATAGGCTTTGAATTTGCTGGCTACATCGTCACACTCAGATAATTTTTCCCCATTTGTCCTTGGCATGCATGCATCATGCCTTTTCCTGTGTTTAGCCCTCCCAAGAGCGTGGACTAATTACTACTCTCAATCCACTGTTCCTATTTTAGGAACTGTTTTAGGAACTACTTTTTTTGTTTTTTTGTTAAAGAGCACTTCAGATGAGCGCTCATCTTTTCACTTGCTGTTAGCTCCTCTGTAAACAGGCCTGTAAATCCTGTTCTTATCTTGTCACATTTGCTGGGCATTCAAAGTCCGGGATCAAATGTCAGACACTGTTTTCCAAGGTGTGACTTCATAGTGAGTGGATTTATGTTATGTCCTGGTGTCGCTGCTTTGGCACATGCTCTGTTTGTATTATGTTGCGTCAGTCTCTTCTCCATTCTTCTTGTAGGTTTTCCCTTTTGTCACTGATGAGACCAATCCCTCGACCCAGAAAATGTCCTTTTCGGTTGCTGCTTGGGAGAGACTCTCATACTGCGCTCCTATTTGTGTTCAGCAGCAGCTGATGCCTTCAGTGAATCCAGAAATACAGTAGCTTGGCCGCAATGCTGTTTTACAAATCTGAATACAAAGGTGCTGTTCACATTAGACTTTAACACTGACTGAGACCCACCACCAAACACTCATAGCATGCCTCACAAGCCTTTGAGGCCTTGTTTATTTGGTGTATACTCCTCGTATTTTTGCTAACCTATGTTAAAATATTGTTGCAACTCAACATTTATGCCTAGAGGTTGAAGTGCGTGAAGTCAGACTCCTGTTGTTTATGGAGGGAGAGTGCTAGGCATCTAATGGAATTAGAGGAAAGTCTGATTGATTTGTATTGGAAAATGTAGCCACAAGCTTGCCGAACTCAGTGGACAACTGGCTCTGTTAGGTTGCGTTTGGAGGCCTGCCTCTTTGGTTGTCAGAAGCAGCTATGCATGCTCTAATGGTTGAACTATAACCATACTGGTGTGGAAATAAATTATCTTAATTTTGTGCTTGCTCTGACCCCAACAAACTATCAAGTCTGGCCTTTGGGTGGGAAGTCAGACTTGTTTAAATCTGTGCACTTCACATCACAAGTTTTTTTTTTTTATAACCAATTTAATTTATTTTTAAACAGTGAGCACCCTCTATACAATACTAGTTGCGAACAGTAGATATTCAGAACTGTGACATTGCATGCATGACAGTCTCCACATGGTGGGACCTTTATATATTGACAACCCATGATAGTTCCACCATTCCCACCACACTTTGGCATGCTCCTGAGGAAGGCCGCGGGATTAATAAATTGCCAGCCAGGGCCTCTGGAAACGTTTGTTGTATGTGTGAGGTGGATAGGTAGTTTGCTTTGAAGTAATTGATCTGTACCATACGCAAGCGCATGGATATATAGCTAGTTCCCTTGGGGCCAGGGATGCTTCCCTCCATTCAGTGTCCTATAATTCACCAACCCAAATTACCCAGTTTTGTCTCAGGGAGTCACAGCCTTCCGGAGCATGAGTGAGCAAGGATCGGTAGATTTGGGTTATTGCTCTCCTGCTCCAAACGCCCCATTAGTATCTTAGTCTCAAGAGGGCTATATTCTGGGAGTTGAGTGTGTGGGGGAAGAATTGTGTATTTGCTAGAGCATATTGCTCTTTTAAATCCTGAAAGGACATTAAAATATCTTCTTTGTAGATGTCTCCCAGGTATATCATTCCTATCTGGTCCCATTGGTGGAAGCGATTTAGTGTTGAGAGTTGTTCTAGCCATGTGCCTTTCCACAAGTGAGTCAGGCTCGTTAGGTGGTGGGCCCACCGTATCAGGCGCAGAGCCGCTCCCCAACAATGTATTGCTACTTGACTACGTCACAAGTTTTATGGTCTAATTGCTGCAGTCTGGGTCACAACCATCTTGTGAGTTTGGAAACCTTTTTCATGTTAAACCAGCAATACCTGAAAATAGTGAGTGTCAGGCGTAGTAGTATTGCAAGCCTTATTGTACTCGCAATTGCGGTTTGAGTCACAGCTGTTTTGCAAGTTTAGAAAGTCCCATTTTCTAAATGTTGTATCTACATTGTTTTAGTATTTGTTGCTTTTTAGTAGTCTAGTTCTTTTGAGCTCGAGCACCACGTGATCAGCACGTGTTCTAGGAATCAGGAAGTAAAGCCTGGCGTTTGCATGTGCAGCATATTATAATCGCTAGAAGTTACAGAATGTCGGCAGTTATGCTGGTGAGAATTATTGTCCATAGCAAGGGCTCTAGCTTTTAAATGTAGGCAGAGTGTGACAGAGAATCCTTGCTGTAGCCCTGGCCTGTCTACAGTCCATTCAGATCATAAATCATGAGTGTTTTTTTTTACCTTATCAGCTAAATGAGAGACACCCACCTCTGAGAACAGAGCTGTTCTATGTGACTTGAGACATTTCTCAGGGTACCTTCTAGTGGCTCATCACTGAGGCAGGTTCTGCTGGCATTTTGTCTCTTTAGAAAGTGAAACTGTGTTGCCATCCATGGTAACATTCCATAATGCAAGATACCACACATCTCCTTGCCTTTAAACAAAGAAGTAAAACTAATTACACAATATTAGAAGAAGATGGAACAAAACCTAGAAAAGTACTTGCATCTTCAAGCGTTTATAACATTAATATGCAATGTACTATTGAGACTTCAAAGTATAAATAAAATGCCTTGAATGAGACACATTGGAAGTTTATGAAATCACTCATAATCTTTCAGATAAACCGGTTCTTTCTTGCCGTCCCCAAGAGCTATAGCACACCATCAGGGAAATGCCCAGTGGAATACATACTTTGGATTCTTCAACACCACCATTCTTTTTCTCATAATCACAAATACTCATCACACAGGTCAGTTTTGCTACCTTATTCAGATTCTGTGGTCCCCTTTTTCAGAGCATTATAAAAAACTTTAATAACCTTCATTGGAGACAAAATATTAGATGCCAGTTGCTCCCAGTACTCAAATGTTCATCCCTCAGAAACGTTATTAGAGTCCAGTAAATAAAATTACTTGAAGAGGTTGCCAGTGCTGTTGAGGGGAGAGACGAAGTGAGGTTATTGACAATTGTTGCCAGTGTAGGAAAGCAGGAACACTCCGCAGCAGATGGAAAGCAGCTTCTTTAGTTAGGATGGTAATAATACACATCATCCACGACTCTTAGCTGCTTCTGCCCACCGCTCAAGATGTCTATTCAGATCTCAACCATCTAACCATTCCATAATACATTCAAAGGGAACTCTATTAACATTCCATAAATATACTACACTTCTCTTACAGGAAATGTTGTGTTTTGAAGGTCCCTGCCGCTTGTGGTTCTGAGCATAATAGCAGTAAGATTGTATCACTTTGCTAGTACCAGTTCTCCTGTTTAAGAAGATACATAATGTTCTGCTAGGCTCGTTATGGAATTCCAATAGACATAGTGTTTCACTACTTAAGCTTCAACGTCCTGTGTTTGAGGGTACGTTGAAGTCTTGGATTACAAGATAAATTATATAGCAGCCCAGCGGGTTGTGAGATGGTTTGCAGAATACACCTATCTGAGACAGAATTGAAAAAAGCTTGTGTGACACCCGAAGACATAATAAAACATGCTGACAGGCACATTTAAATATAAAAATATAATTAGATTAGCAAGAGCAACTGTGTATAACTGGAGCAGATGCCTAAAAGTATAGGATCAGACACAGTGTCCTCCCTGAATGTTCCTATCCAAAGCCTATCCTGACTGATTGGCCAGACGTGGATCCCGTTCATGCTGTCTCCAGGGATGTGGAATTCCTATTGCCCGACGCCCGGGACATCTTGTTTGGGGTCAAGGGCAACAAGTCTTTATGTTTACTTTGTCCTTGGGACAAGTAGGCCCAACCCCCTGCAGCACAAACCCTTTGGCTGCCTGTTTACAGAGAGTGGAACTCTCTGCAGTTGAGGTAATGTGTTTCCAAAGGATACTGCTGTTCAAACTTGTATTTATGGTTCATTATTTGAAAGCCTTCATTATTCGGGTGAGTGCTGTAAATAAATGTTTTAAGGTCACACTTCACTACGGACGTTGGTTCCAGTACAAAAAAAAAAAAGGTGTACACACGTTTGAAAAGTTTAGGCTAAGATGCTAAGTATAATGCTCCCAGAATGCTCTCTGATTATATGCAAATGAAGTGTCATTTAGTAAAATGTGTTGATGCATGGTAGTATTTCCCAAAAATATTTCTAATGGAAAATCAATGTAACCATTTTCAACACGATTATGGGAAGCATGAAAATAAACAAACACTGACAAAGCCAACTGATCTGACATATTTTTATAAGTCTTTTAGTTTCATCAATGCGTGTCTTGTTTTGACATGGCTTTTGTAACACTTTATTGTTGTGGGAGCTACCAGGCCCTCAACATTGTAACAAACACTGGCAACCGCCCCCCACCCGCCCCCAAGTTTTTGAACTCTAAAAGCACACGTTGCCACTAGCGGCATAACAAAGGCCCCACAGCCGCCCCCCAGGGGGCCCCTTCAGCACAGCACCAGCCCTGAGTGAGTCTGGAGAGGGGGCTCCTCCATGTTCTTTGCAAAGGGGCACCCTCCAGTTTCGTTATGTCACTGATTGCCACTGTAGTTCCTGACACTGAACAAAACTACTTTGTGTGGCAATCTGCTCCTTGTGGAAGAGCAGAATGCGATCACTCACATTAAAGCCAGCCGAAAGAGAGAGAAATAGAAGTTTAATAAAAACAAAATGTCTTTGTTAACACCAGACCTAATTAGGGACCAAGACCCACATGTAGGTAGCTTTTTGCATGTCGCAAACAGCGACTTTCGCTGTTTGCGACGTGCAAAAAGCACATTGCGATGCACAAACCCAGTTTTGCAATTCAGTAACCTGGTTACCGAATCACAAAACGGGTTTGCGACTCGCAATTAGTGAGGGGTGTTCCCTTCCTAATTGCGACTCGCAGTGCAATGTAGGATTGTTTTGTGACTGCGAACGCGGGCGCAAACCAATCGCAGTTTGCACCCATTTCAAATGGGTGCTAACACTTTCACAAAAGGGAAGGGATCCCCATGGGACCCCTTCCCCATTGTGAATGTCACTGTAAAAAATAATTCAGAGCAGGCAGTGGTCCTGCTCTGTCTCCAGCAGGCCACCATTCGCGAGGGGGTCGCAAATTGCGACCCACCTCATGATTATTCATGAGGTGGGCATTTGCGAAG
The DNA here is from genome assembly GCF_031143425.1 of Pleurodeles waltl. Lineage (NCBI taxonomy): Eukaryota > Metazoa > Chordata > Amphibia > Caudata > Salamandridae > Pleurodeles > Pleurodeles waltl. The sequence goes on from NC_090440.1 coordinate 1,897,933,703, forward strand.
CCCTTGCGAATCACAGATGGTGTCAAGGACACCATCCTACATTCGGATTTGCGACTCGCAATTTGCAGGTCACAAATCTGAACCTACCTACATGTGGCCTCAAATTTTTTAAGAAAGTCACAAAAGTGCACCCATGGTATATGTCGTACCTCTGTAAAATATTTGTGAACTGTATTTTAGCATGGGTAAATACGATGTGTAGATTTGCTCATGTGAAAATCTATTGAGCATTTGCAAGTTCATTTTCCCTCTAGCCACTTTCTTCCCAACTCTGGAAGAAGTTCTAATTCTGCCATTGTCCGGAGTAAATGTCCAACCTTTCTTATTATGGGAAAATATTAGAGAGAAGCTGGTAAAAATCTTTAAAACATGCAGGTTAGTAGGTTTGCAGACTCAAAGGCATTCCAGCCCTGGAACTATTGCTTACTGCTTCCTCCAGCCCCAGTATGCAGATCTGCAGAAAGGTGGCAAAATAAGGAAATTGCTACAGTAGGTAAGTATTCAAGCCCTACTATGGTAGTATCCCTGGCATAATCAGAGAGGCTATTAATTGCTGCCATAATTTGTTGCCACACTACATGGCACCAAAGGGACAAGTAGATCTTTTTACAGGACAAGTAGATTTGAGAAGCAACCTGTCCCTTGGACAAGTAGATATTTTAATAAATTCCACACCCCTGTGTCTCTCTAGAACCATGCTATATATGTCTGATAAGCCTTAACTAGGGGAAACCAGTCCTGGGTTGCTTGTGTTCCAGTTCAGGGAAGGCATGGCCTGTCAGTTCAAGGTGGACTGTTCCCATTGGAGCAAGGTCAAGACTGGTTTACATGTGGCTCGGTCTAAGCTGAGTTGGCATGGTATGCAAAATAACAATGGACTGTGATTCGGCCTGAATAATTACCAGTGGCAGATAATTCTAAGATTCCATCCATAACTTTTTTGTATACTTTAGTGTGTCTGATAGCAGCGAGGAGGGACAGTATGCTGTGGTGTCTTGTAAGGAGGCTCGTCTCTTCTTCATGTGAAATCCCACTGTTTGGCTTGCAAACAATTGCAGAGTTCGCAGTCTAAGACTGTATTGATATATTTTTTTTAAATGAAGTCCTGGGCCATATTATACATTGTCCCCTGGGGGTGCAACAGGCATGTTCGTCCACTTTGTATGCCTCCAGGCACAGTGGGATTATAGAAGGGACCGAGAAACTTGTGTGTCCCTTTCTGTAATACTGATAGTGCTGGTGTACATATAGGCCCAACACGATCATGACAGTACGTTCCCTCATTTGCATGGGTGTGTGCCCCCATGCAAATCAGTGAATCACTTTGCCCATTTGCTGTATTACCGATGAGAGTGCAGCGGCAAACATGCCCTTAGAAGGTGCACTTGAAAGTGCTCCACAAAAAGATGGCACACTTCCAGTGTGCCTCGTAAAAGCAGCCCCTGGACCACAGACATCCCCCTGCAGGTGGGTGAAGTCACTCACCGCACCCACCTATAAGGGTATCCTTAATCCTTCTCGGAAATGCAGGCGGCATGCCGCCATCACAGAGAAACATGGAGCAGCTTTTGAATAACTGCCCCACATTTCACTTGAATGTGCTGCCCCCAGGGCAGCACGAGTTTGTATGCGCAATGAAGGCGGCACATTCATTGTGATACAACGCATTGCCCTTGAAAGGTGCGCCATGCCGCAAACAGGAAAAGTGCTCCGTATGTATAATACGCCCGTTGTGCCCTTAGTAGGAACAGGTGGGCCAACAAACTGCCGGGCATTGTACTGTGGTCATTTCTTATGGGTGGCACATCTTGATGTGAGCTAAGGCTGGGGAGCCAGGGTCCTTTCCCATACTTAAGAAACATCACTTAATGTTGTCTTGATAACCAGCTGGAGTGGGAAACCAAAAGCAGCTCAGTAAAATATGCTCAAACCTCCCTCACTCCCTTTGTTTACTTGTGTAGTCTCACTGTCCATCCATCCATACTCTTGTCACTCTTCTTCTGTCCTCTCTCTCTCTTCTCACTCACTGATTGCTTTCTTTCTACCTTCCCCTCTTCTTGTTCTCGCTCCTTTGAGGCCTCCCTTTTCCTGCTGCAGTTAACCTTGGGGAGCTAGGCACAGTGAAAGTGGCACCAGGAGCGTCCCAGGGCTTTTGAAACCCTCCCTAAAGGCTGTTGCACACCATCAGGGAAATGCCCAGTGGAATAAAAGGCCTGTCCTGCCCTGTAACCAGCCAGTGGCACCTAAGGTTCTGTGCCCACTGAACAGCAGAGTTCAGTAAATCAGCTGCAAGTGAAATTTGTCCTTGGAATAGGAAGATTCACTCTTGACATGTAGTTCTCTAGTAGGAGTTGCATTGCTATTATTCTTTGCCACTGCTTTTTGTGATATTGTGTGTTAATGTTCTATCATAGGACATGTGAATGCAGTGGTGGCTTTGACTCCGATACAGTTTTATGCAAATGTCTTTTGTTTCTTTAGTTCTGCAGTGGGTCTTGGGACAAAATGTTGAAGATATGGTCTGCAGGTAAGCAACCCAAGCACTTCTTTTGAATCTACTTACTCAAGATACTTTGTTGTGTTTTAAGTATATTGCCCTTTTTTGAACCACTGAAACTGTCAGTCCATGAAAAAGCAAGCTCAGTTTAATTTGCTTAAGTACTCACTGCCCATGGGACTGGAGATGGGCCTAACGCCAAGTCAATCCAGTTTGGCACCTGTTCACTTTTGTTACAGAGTGCTGAATGATGCATAAAGTCCTAGTCAACTTTGTTTGACCTGTGATATTATGATCTCTATATCTCATACGAAGGACTTACCCATGTTGAAAGCTCAGCCGATTTATGTGTTTGCACAGGAAGGTTTTGATTTTAATATAGAATGAACAGCTTTAAAAAGTTGGGTTTAATGCTAAATAATATGCCTAGATAGATGGCCTAGCTAGCATTAACCCTTGCAGTGCTTGGCCTTGCATTTCCTCATACTCTTTTAAGCTGCTTCTGAGGGCACATCTTTCTGGCACAAAGACTTTCTTTGAGGAAACCAAACCAGCATGATCGGCACCAGTTAACCATGAGTAATGCTGATTTGTGTATATTTTCTGTCATGCCTATGTGGTAGCAAATCATTCTTTTAAACGGTGTAATGACCTCTCTGTTGGGGATGAAAGGGTGTGAGGAAAAGGTAGGTAGGGGAGTTGTCTGTCTGATTCTTGTGAAAATGTTAAATATTCTTTTGAAAGGAGGTAAGAATGGTTAGTTTTTAGAGCAATCTTGTTGCAATTTAAGAGTCTCCCACGCTTCTGAGTTCTGAGCTCACAGACCACACCACCCCCAACCTTGGCTGAGGTGATGTCTACTATAATGGTGACCTTCCAGGACAAATGTAAGAGGTCAGCCTTGTGCACTGGCTGAAAAGGAGCCCATCAGTTTCCTTTACCAAGAAGGAGAAGGTTTTCTTACTGTGTTATGGTTTTTCTAAAGCATTCTAGAACATTTTCAATCCAGGAAATTGTGAAAAACAATGCCTGAGACATGTGGAGGAAGCAATAATTATAGCCAGATTATCTTTCATGCAGGAACATTGTAAGCCATGTTTGACCAAGTAAAGAATATATTGAGGAGCTGGGTGGTCAAGTTCATCAATGGTAGTTGAGGGGCTGGGTGCCCAATGTTCTCTGACAAACTTGGAAAAAATGGACTGGCCTGTACATAATCCGGCTGTGTGGATGTGAGGAAACATGTGTTTTGCAGGTTTCGCCTCACTCTTTGCACCAATTAGACTACTGAGCACTGGTCTAGTAGCTCTGAAATGCCCTGACTGGGACTCGGTGCATGTGCCCTGACCCTTGTGAAAGTGTATAGTTGATTGGCCTATACCAAGTTGTCATAGCTTAACCTTTTTGTAAGTTCCTGGTTTATGGTACCAGGGGAACTTAGGGCCTGTACGTTAAAGTGTCACTCTTTGACTGCAGCACTAGTTGTGCCACCACAAGTATGACAGTGTGAAACTTGTCTTGACGACTGCCACTGCAGACTGGTAGAGCAGTTTTAACTGCTAACTCAATTTTGCCATTTACGATAATAGCAAACCCCAAGTCTCCCTTTGAATATGTCTGTCACCCCTACAGTATGTCTCCTGAGTCCTAAAATCTGGTGCGATATGTTACAAAGCAGAACGTGTGTTTTGCAGATTCTGGCAGTAAAACCCCTTAATTATTGCTTTTACTATAAGAGAGACCGGTAAATTCATTGGCAAGTACAGAGTTACAGGCTGACACTTCAACTCTGCTAACTTCCGATTGTCTGATTGGGACTACTGAGATAGGTATTTCATAGTATCAAAAAATAAATGCATTAAATCCAATTAATGGTTGAATCAAATTTAATGTAATTGATGGGCAAAGTGCAACTTTAGTAAGTTGCCACTTTGATTGCCTAAGGTTTCCATTGCCCATTTAAGCTGCACACAGACTGCTTTCTGTCCTCCTGAGGAGACATGTGAACGACTCATAGGAAAGCTAACAATAGAGGCCTGACACTTGGAGGAGGTGTTACTCCCCCCCCCCCCCCCCCCCTCCCCAGCAAGAAGCCGCACAGGTTGTCAGGGTATTTACCCAAATGGAGAGCTTCAAAGGGGGAAGCCACATTTGAAGGGCAAGTGGTGCACACACATACAATGGGCCTGGCAGTGGGTATAGAGAGAAAAAACAGTTGCTTAATTGTTTTTCCTGTGGGCGTATAGTCCACTGGTAGCCACATGCTCGAGGTAGGGTTCTGCCTTCTTGCGAGTTGGCAGAACCCGCCATTCTGGAATAGCTAGACGCCACATTTCACAGGAAGTTGTCAATAAGCGAGACAGACTGTAGTATCCCATTGGCTAGTGACTGCGACTTTCCCAGTGGGCACTTTCTGGGCATAAAAGGGCACCATTGGAACCCAGAACTCAGATCTTGCCTACACTGGAAAAGAGAACCGAAGGACTGCCCTGCTGACCCTGGAACCGGCAAATAAGAAACTGCACCAAAGTTGGACTGCAGTTGCTGCTCCTTGAGCAAGCGAAGCTAGAACTGTGACTGTGGTGTCCTGGTTGTGGAGAAGCTGTAACCCAAGCCCAGCCCGAAGCAGAGACTCCAAGAGTCGGTTGGCTGACTTTCTGTTCACAGCGCAGGGCCACAAAAGTTGAGGGCGCCTTCCTAGCTGAGTTGATAGCCAAGATTCACGGAATCGTCAGTCCTCACTTTAGCGCAGTCCAGTGCAAAAAAGTTGTACCCGAGTCCGCTGGACACAGGAGAATCATTGGAGTGCAGATTGGTTTCCAGAAGAAATGTTATTGCTAAAAGAAGGAAACTACTTGGTTTGTGTGACCAGTCCAGTGGTGAGTGGACTTTTGCTAGATGAAAAAGGGTTTCAAGGGACTTTGACCCCATCGCCTGTACAGCATCTTAAACATCCTTGAACATCTTCTGTATCCCTTGTATCAGGCCCACTCCATAGAAGTTAGTGGCACTTGAACTGGACAAGACTGCTTTTCTTGCCATGGTAACTGTTTGTTCAGACCTTGTAATCACCTTGCCTTGCTTTCTGATGGAGTTTGTTGCCCAAAGTACTTCCAAGCAACTTCATTCATCCTAGGTGAAACCTTTTGCTGAGAAAGTTTTTAAGTGACAAATTAATTGAATTTGCCAATGCGGTTTGGTAGTTGAGTGAAGTGTCTTGATTTATTGTCCCTTTAAAAGTCTCTAGCTTTAGAATCCCTCAGTGGATCTTTTTTGTCTTATTGTCCATAAATTAATAAAAATATAACCTATTTTTATAAATTGGTGTCGGATTTCCTCAGTGTCGGTTTCTTTGTTCTTCGATTGTCTCAGTGCTGGTTAAATGCTTTACATTGGTTCTTTTGTTGTAGTCTGACTGCACAAAGCCACAACTACCCAGGGTTGAGATAAGGGTTGACAAACAAGACCTGACTGGTTCTAGTAGGGTCAGTAGTTTGTTACATTATGATGTCTCACTTCCACACCATATAATACACACCATTTCTTCACAGTGGCAGAATGGATAACCCTAAGAGGTATGGCAATCATCACAGACATAGCAAGTCTGGGTCAATAAGAATCATCTTTACTTGGTATTGTTTGAATGTGGCCATTTTTTGCAGCAGTGAAACTGGATGACGGGTACATAAATGCCTTTGTAGTTTGTAGCCAGGCAAGGCTAAACACACAAAGGACAATTTTCATGGAAATGAAAATATTATACATTAAACCAAAAATATTAAATAAATGAATGAAACTGAAAAAAACATTAATGATAAAGAAAGGATTACCACGCCCTCGAAGTACACAAATGTAGCTTGAAGGAAGATGTCTTTTTATCCCTTGTGCCGTTTCCAAGGCAGAATTTAAATAGCTCATAGAAGTGTATTTATTTCCCTTTTTCACATAGAGCTTTGGGAAATATTGTCTGCCCACCTGCTGCAGTTAGTACAGACTAAGAGTTGCAGACGAGCAAGAAACAAAATGTTGCCTCCTTCATACCAGGTTTATACTAGATCCAGTTTTATGGATGGACTAAACTTGTCCCCTTAAAGCCAGACCTCAGATTTGAAAGCCTACCCATGGCTGTGGTTTCACTGCATCTCCCCAACCACCATCTGTTAGTATGAGATTTACATGCAGGAGGATTACATGTATGACTTTAGGGACAGAGTTTCCAAACTCCTGTCTGGAAGGTCTGCTTTGCCCCAGGAACTTGTGTATTCTGCTCTAGTCCTGTTTTTTTCTTGTAGGGTTTTCCTGCTGAGTCTTTTGTCGCAATAATTTCAAACTTCACATTCTGTCTATCACAACAATAGCTCCATTTTCATCCTGAATCTCTCTGATGCCTCTGATGCCTTTAATGCCAGCAGTCTTGAAATAGTCTTCTTATCTGTGTCTAGCTTGGGCATCATGGTTGCTGCACACTCAGCCTGCCCGGTACCCTGGGTGATTGATCTTACTCTGTGTCTTTTTGCTTTGTGGGCTCTAATTCGCTGCCAGAGGCCATTTCAGTGACTGTCCTTGTCCTCTCCTTTTACTCCTTGTATGCTATGTCAGTCACAGGCACCTTTTGTTGTATAACTATTTTTGCCATGTTTTAGACACATTATTTTAGCAAGGCGTCCGTTATACACTTTGGCCTAGTTACATTTTATTCAGCCTCGCTATATTTTTCTAGCATGAGCCACATTTCTTGTGTTGTTTTATTTTCTCTATCGGTTTGTTGCTTTGCCTAGGCAAGCATTAAGTTCTTACCACTGCATTCATTTAATTTTGTGCTTTCTTCAAGGCTGCAGTGAGATAGGATTGCCGGCAAAAGTGGTACGCTGTGTCTCCGACATTCACAGAAACATATACATTCTTACAAGGGGACATTTCCTAGAACATTGGCTGTTTTATTATATAAACACTTCTCTGTCCCTTGCATGTCAGAGGGAGATTCCATCCAGATGACCACGACTGCATCGTCTTTACTATTGCTGTTTGCTTAGACTACCAAAGCCCTGGCCTACATGGGGACGGTGTCTTTTTTAGAAAACAGGCTTCCCTGCTCAGGTATGGGGGATGATTTCTTTCCTGGGGCGAAACCTTAAGGGCAGTTTAAGGCTTATCACGTTCTGCTCTAACATAGCTTAGGTAGGAAAAATATATATCACTCCTAGTGACAGTATGGTGGGACTGTTTTTGTGTTTCACTCTCCTTGTCACAATTTTGTTTCTATTGTGTTTTATTATCCTCGTTATTGCAATAGATGCCATTTTATCTAAGATTGAGTTACTTCAATAAACCCTTATTGAACTATATTCTGCCTCTGTTGTTTTTGCCTGTGTGAGACTAATGTAACTGAGAGAAAGGGATGAGATCTGATCAACCACAGTTCCCCTGAGGATTCTTTCTTGTCGTGCTCCCGGTTGCCACAATCATCCCTGCTTTTGGGCAGAGATGAGGCGCTGCTAGTTAGCCTGAAAACCCAGATTAGGCTGACAGGTGTCACATGGTGTGGGATTGTACTCAGTACCCTGCAATTCAGGTGATTCTCCCACCCAAATCCAGTAGTCTTATTAGGATAATGAGAACCTATGTGACACTTTCTTCAGGCACTCCTACCTTTCAGCTGAATACATCAGAGTTTGTCTGTCCTCAAGTGCTGACAGCCTTCAGTTTGCTATTGCAAGACCTATGGCCAGAAATATTTTATATTGCTCTGTCCCTGCACAAGAAACCACACCATTTCTTTCCCTCCTGAGTCCATTTTCTCTTCCCTTCCTCCTCCTTGTCTAGCCTACAACCCCTGTCTTCATTTAACAGTGAAATGAAATTCTCCACCTTAAACTCAACATCAACTCTGCCTTTTACTTTCTTCTGTACCCACTGAAATTCTGCTGCATTCCACCTTTATCCTCATGACTCTGATTAACGCTTTAGTGCAGACTGGACAATAGCTTTCTAACTAGATGAAAATGTTCCCTGTCTTTCTACAAACCAGTGTTGAGTGTCCTCTTTTTTTCCCACTCTGTAGGCCTCTACTAACCTGGCTTACTGTATAAAAAAGAACCCTCAACAAGCTCCTAAATTTATGGTCCAAACTTACACATGGTGTTACAGCTAATTACCTTGCATGGACCATCTTCTTGCCCCCTACTAGCCATCCATTTCAGTCCATACCTCAGCATTCCCTCATTAACTCTTAATTCATCTTCACCTCAAAGACATATCTTCCCTTGTCACCTTATGAGTGATAAGCTATCCACCTCACTCTAAGATCAACCACTTACCTGGACACATGCCTACCCTTACTGATTTGGCATGTGCCAAACTCCCCTTTGTCACTCCCCGCTCGCCAATATAGTATTTAATTTAAGTAGTGTAACATCCATATATTATTTCAGTTATCTCTCTCTTTCTCTCAAACAATTGCTAGTTTTGGTCACATATATCACCAGTCCTAGTGTATTGTTTAGTGTAAACTCACTAAAACATTTTTATTGAGGATTATTACTAAACCAGCAGAAACCAGCATCTAAAAATGTATTTGGCAGATGAAATCTAGGCAGCAGTGTACATTCCAGACCACAATCCTAAGAACGAATCTCTTCTCAGAGGTGTAGAACCATGAAACACTATGTCAACTTGGGATGGAAAAGCTGCTTCACTGGTGAAACCCTCCCTTCTGGAATTCTTTATCACTTAAGAGAACTCCTCTAACCTAATGAATGCGACAAAACTTCTGTGTGTCTACAGCACCCACTCCACAGTACTTTAGTCAAGTTTATGAGGCCACAAGTAATGACCCTCTTTCCTTAGTAAGGAGTCTCATCAAGTAACATGTGCCGTTGACAGGACCTCCACTATGACTGTCATGCAGCACTTTTGCAAATGTGTACAATTGAAGTGAAGGAAGATTACAACATTGTTACTGTTTGGTCACAGCAGAAATCCTGCAATCTAGCACGTGACTTTCTAGTGGTGGGACTTTTTGTGCAAGTAGCCTTGAATAGAAGAAAGGGATTAGAGTCCCAGAAGGTACCTGTCCTATGGTAATGGATAAAATCCAGGGTTTCAGATATCCTTTAGAATGGGGGACCCTAAGCCACTTAAAAATATATCACCTGAGTAGAGCAGGACAGAGCTGAATTTTTATATAATATAGCTTTTGGTCATGCTGAATATAAAAGAGTGAAATTCAGTCCCTCAGTTCACATATGACGACGTGGGACTCGTGGACTGTTTCCTATTGATACACAGATACATGGAACCTTGGTCTGGACATGCGCTTCTGGAATTGTTTTCTGATGGACTTCTATGCTTTTTTTATAATTGAATGTTCTTCTGACCAATTGCAGAACACATCCTTCCGTTAGTGATTGTTCCACCTGGCTGCCATACCTATACACCTTGAAAATCCTCAGGCATTTGTGCCAAGAGGGGCAAAGCACTTGTTGGCTGTCTTTTTGTGATCATCGTGGGCATTTATGAAATTACAATACATCACTCAAATATATTTTCGTCTATTTACCATTTTGGACTCTTATATTTAGGATCACCAAGAGCTATATTCTATACAAATTCAGCTCTGTCCTGCACTCCTCAGGCCTTTAAGATTTTCATCTTTCTGGGTTCCATTATTTGAAAAATGTGTCCCATTATTGAGTGGAAGGAATTGTTTCTTCATTTCAAGGGAGGGTTTTCCTAAATAACCTACTGCTTCTAAGAAACATTTTTATTCCAAATCTCTTTATTTTTGGTTGGGTGTCTCACAATTGCTGGCTTTGGACATCTTGATGTTTTGTGGTAGCTACATCTTCTCTTGTATTCCTAACCTTAAGATTTGAAATAGTCCGCCCCCCCCCCCCCCCCCCCCCCCCCCCCCCCCAATACCTCTGCAGCACCACCACATGACTCTAATCACAGTTTCACTCTCCAAGGATCTGCCAACATCCGGCTATCTGTGATGCCATCTACTGCGCTGATTTCATTTAATGTTTTCAGTGCCTCATTAACACAGTTCTGGACCTATCCTAGGTGTTTTTCCAAATAACATTGTCAGTGAATCCAAAAGCAGATGTCCCGTTCTTAACTCTATAGGTTTATACCCTGTTGATGATGTTGCAAGAAGAATCTCTGTTGGATCCATACATCTTTATGTGGGGTCTAGGATTTGATTGACCCCTCGGCCTGTGGCTGTTGCTTTCTAATGCACCTGAAGATTACCAGAGAGTGGGAAGCCAAACTATTTTTGGCAACGGCTTGCTAAGGATACTCCCATATAGTACTTCTTCAAGTAGTTCACAGGACTAGGAACGAACCGCCGAAAAATCCTTCCATAACTAGCACAAACAATCTCACAAGAAGAAGTCCTCTTCCTTGCATAATTGGTCCTTCTCTGTGGACCATTCGGAGACTTGCCAATGCCAGTCCGGTGCTCATCAGACTTGCCAGTACTGTAGAAGAAGTCTGAGTTTTAAACTCAGTCAGCTAACCATTCTTAAACTGAGGCCCATCATCTGTCCATCTTAGATATGTTCAGGTTGGGTCCCAGTACCTTCTGGACCTTTCACAAGGCTAGTCGCAATTCTACAAGCTTTGCAACTTTCCTGCAAAAACTCTGGTCTAGGTTCCCTCAGCACTGTCTACGGGCACCATAAGAAGCGATGCACACAGAGCTGATTTCAGCGCTGCTTCCACCTTTAAAGTTAGCTGACAGTTTACAATTCTGGTGCCCTGTTATGGGTTTCGGGTATCTCAATATAGACCATGTTAGAAATTGTGTTTCTTTCAGCAGAGGTATGCACCCTGTCCAAGAAGGAACCACAGCCGTTGTCTGTATAAGTCAGATACACACTAAAAGTTAACCTTTTCTCAACTACTCTGGTAGCTTGGCACAGAGCAGTCAGAGCTAACTTAAGAGACAATGTGTAAAGTATTTGTGCAGCACGTCAAACAGTAACAGTGAAAAAGCCACAAAAAGACCACACCAGCTTAGCAAAAATAGATTATATATATATATATTTTTTTTTTTATAAACAACTTTATTAGTTTTGTAACAAGACGTACACTAAGTGGGTCACAACCGCGCCCCTCCGGGCATGGCACCAAACAATATCGCACAAATGACTGAGGCACATGCTTGACAGTAATCAGGACAATCAGTGATAAGGCACCCCACAGTAAGGCCCCTTTGACCCAGCCCCTGAGTCCCCACCCCAGGCAGCCACCCATTTCCTCCACACACTCTCGTATTTAGCCGGGCACCCTCTCGCTTAGTACACAAGTTTTTCACGCTGGGCACACCAGTCCACTCTGCAGCACCACTTCGCTATTGTCGGCGCTACCTCCGCTTTCCAGCCAGCTACAATTTCTCTTTTGTCCACCAAATAAGCCACCCCCAAAAAGGTCTGCTCAGCTCTGCTGGATCCCACTCCCTCCATGACCACCAATAAAAGCAGCAATGGGGCCGTGTCCACCTCCACCTGCAAGACCTCAGAAATTTCTGTCACCACTGCCTGCCAGTAGGACGCTATGCGTGGTCAGGTCCGCACCATATGATAGAAGTCGGCGTCAGGGCTGGTGCAACGGGGACACTCTGTGTGGGGCCAGAGGCCCGCCTTATGTAGCCTCCACAGGGCCCAACCACTCCTCCCACAGCTGTCGGAGTTTGTCCAGTGACTGAGCTGTGTTGGTGACCAGAGAGCGGTAACTTCCCCCGACCCCCCCCCCCCCCCCCCCCTGACCCCCCCAGGCCGCCCATCAGCACCTTGGCCTCCATGGGACTGAACTCGGGGAGGACCATGCCAGTCCAGACATGCATGTGTAATGCGTGCCGGAGTTGCAGGTAGTTGTGAAATTGGGTCTTGCTAAGCGAATACTGCTGTTGAAGCTCCTCAAAGGACCGCATGTGGGACCCCTCCCAGACGTCACCCAGTAGTGAGATTCCTATAAGGTCCCATTTTTGAAACCCCTCTAATGCAGAGACCTCCCCCCAACCATCTCCCCTGCCACAGCGGGATCTGCTGTGTGAGACGGTGCCACCAACCCGTTACCCTCTGAGCCTCCCGCCAACCCATCAGCACCACCCTGGTCACCTCTGGGACCACACGAGGCATAGGGCTACTGTAAAGCACTCCGAGTAATTCAGAAAAGCCCATTGTCAGGAGTTCTAGCTGGTACGCAGGGTCAGACCAGCCCACCCCCCCGCCAATCCAGTCGTTTATCACTAGCAGGTGCATTGCTAAGTAATAATAGTAAATGTTAGACATCCCCACCCCCGCCTTCATATACATCTCTTTGACAGGTGCTAAGAGCCAACCTGGGCCGGGTGCCACACCATAGAAACTGTCGCGCTGCGGCATCTACTTCCCTAAACCATCGCCGAGGCATGGAGTAGGAGTAGTTCTGTAGCAGGTAGAGGAACCGGGGCAGTACCATCATTTTATATAGTGCTATTCTGCGCAATAAATTGAGGGGTAGGGTCTGCCATCGTGGAAGTCATCTCTAATCCGTCGAGTGAGTGGCGAAACATTAAGTGCCCAAGCCAGCTCGGACAACAGAGCCAAAGGTAATTTCCAAATACCAGAAGCTGTTGCGCTTGATAGTGATGTCCTGCTGCCAGTCGAAGCAATCCATAGCGGGGCGCAGTGGCACCAGCAGGGATTTACCGGGGTTAAGGATCGGGCCGGAGGCCTCAGAGAACGGTCCCAGGATCTGCAACGCCCGGGGCCCACTGTGGGCTGGGTTGGCCGGGAATAGGAGCACATCGTCTGTGTAAAGCGCCACGCGGTCCTCTTGCCCTGTGGACCAAGACCAACCGTCAATCAGGGGATCCTCCCGTATGAGCTTCACCAGAGGCTCCATCGCCAACTTGAAGAGGAGGGGGGACAGGGGGCACCCCATTCACCTGCCCCCGTGCTATCAGGTTAGAATAAAGGAGTTTCACTAGGGCACCAAACTTGGGACCAAACCCGTTGCTCAACAGCACCTGGTCTAGATATGTCCAGTCCAACGTGTCTAAGGCCTTTTTGAAATCTAGTAGTAGCGCCAAAGGAGGGATTAAGAGGCCTCGGTGGGCCAATGCCACATGTAATCGCCTAATGCAGTGCCTGGTACTTCTTCAGTGCATAAGGCTGCACTGATCTGGGTGTATCAACGCGGGCAGCGCCCTCTTCAGTCCGCTTGTGAGGATTGTGGACAGTATCTTAATTTCAGAATTGAGAAGCAAAATTAGGCAGAACAATGTTGTGATGGGGGGTTGGTCTTAGGAATCACCACTATGGTGGCTTGGTCCAGGCCCGGAGGAAAGGCTTCCTCGTACATGGCAAGCAAGTGAGGTCCTAGGATGTCACTATACTTGCTGTAAAGTTCTGCCGGGAAGCCGTCGGGGCCTGGATTCTTACCTACAGCCAGCATGGAAATGGCTTACCTAACTTCCTCGAGACCCACGGGCTCATCGAGGCTTTGCCTCTCCATCAATGAGAGTCTAGAGCTAGAGACATCCCCCAGCAGGGGGACCTCCCTCTCCAACTGTGGCCTGGGCTGCTCCTCGTAGAGTCTCGCATAATAAGTGGCAAAGCGCTGCGCGATTTCGCAGCGCGTCTTGGAGCGGACCCCTGACTCATCAACAAACTTGAGGATGACCCTATTAGCCGTACACGCGGGCTGCTGAGGCCCGCCACATATGTTTCACCGTTTCGAGAACCGAGTGCCTAATCTTCTCTCTAATTAGGGTTAATTGCCTTGTTATGGAAGCATGCGCAGAGACAGCAAGCCGACGTTCGAGTCGTAATGCCCTGGCCGGAAGTTCCGACACCTTGAAGTAGCGTGCACGCTCACGCATGCACAGGAGATGTTTAGCCTGCCCCCGGAGGGTAGCCTTGCAGGCATAGATTATATTTTTATGAGCAAAATAAGACCACAGTGACAAAAGTCCAATAAATAGAAGTTGAGATATGACATTTCGAAGAATAAATGTGCATGTATCGCTTTGACGCAATAAGCGCCTATTGGCATATCTGGTCGCGCTGGACCAGGACAAAATCGAGTTCAGCACGCCTGCATTGGAGCACAGGCTGGCTACAAGTCTCACACAGACCCGCTGAGAAACAGTACCTTAATCCTTGTCAGCACGAGATGCGTGATGATCCCCACGTAGTTGGGGTTATGCTGAATATCTCCACGCATCTGCAGCAATTCGACAGTTCCGACTGTGATGCGGCAGTTCCGACTGTGATGCGGCGGTTCCGACTGTAGCGTTTCCGAATGTGATACAGCAGAATAATACACACTGAAGGGGGCAATGCTAGATCTTCTCCATGCAGTGGCGGCAATTATTTTGTTCCGAAGCAATGGTTCCGGAGACGGTGTGGCATTTCTGAGTGCGATGCAACAATCTGGTCCTGCAACAGCACTGGTTCAAGGATCCCGCAGCAGGCGATGCATTGGTTCCGATTGGTGCAGCGACATTGATGCGCAAATTCTGGCAGATGCAGCAGTTTATACTCACTTCCACGGGCCCTCGGATGAATTGGCACCACTTGGCAGAGCATGACTTGCAGGAAGCAAAGTCCAGGTGCTGTTTATAGATGGAAGGAAATTCTTTGATGTCCCTGAGACTTCAGATCGTGAGGCAACCCAGCAAGTCCTTGGAGTCACTTTGCTCCTGTGTTGGAGAGATTCAGGTGCAGCCCTGCTCACTACCAGGCAAGTAAGGCACGTAGGTCAGCAGGTCAGCACAGCAGAGCAGGAGTACAACAGACTGAAAGTCCTTTCAGCAACACAGCAGTCCTCCTTTCTTGCAGAATGTCCTCAGTCCAGAAGTGCGCAGAGGCCTTCCCTTCCTGCCCTGACTCCAGACTCACTACAGGGGGCGGTATGCAGCTCTTTGGGTGTGGCAGGACACTCACTGGCCGGGATGCCCCATCAAGATGTTGATGGCTTATCTGTTTCACCTAAGCTTACTTTTTGTGTGGCTGTCTAGAGGGATTGCACAAGTCCAGCTGTCACCCCACCCCAGTTGTGTATTTAAGACGGGTAGTAGGCACAAAATAGCAAAAGCAAGAACATGCCATCTTTCTAAATGTAGCATTTCCAGAACTGCAATTTAAAATCTGACTTCATCATAAGTTGTGAATTTAAATTGTGAATTCAGAGACACCAAACTTGAGAAATTTATCTCTTCCAGCTTGAGACTTAAACACTCATAAGATGTAACAAAGTAATCCCAATGCTATCCTATGGGACAAATAGACCTTGCAGTAGTGAAAGCTTTTTAAATACAATGTACACCTGTGGGTCACTTAGAGCCTACCTTCGGGGTGGCTTTTATGTATATAAAGGGGAGTGTTAGGCCTGGTAAGAGGTTTATCATGCCAGTTCGAAGTGGCAGGGTAGACTGGATGGACTGGCTCTGCAATGGCAGGCCTGGGACATGGTTAAGGGGCTACTTAAGTGGGTGGCATTATCAGTGCTGCGGGACCACTAGTAGCATTTACTTTTCAGCCCCTGGGCACATGTAATGCACTTTACTAGGAACTTTAAAAAAATTAAATATGCCACTTGAGTACGAATCAATGCAATGTTGCAATATTTTAAAGGAGAAAGCGCAAGCAGTGATAAAGTGCATAGAGTCCTGAAGGCAGCAAAAAGCAGGTCAGAAAATGGAAGGAGGCAGGCAGAAAGTTGGGAGGAAGACCACTTTAAGGTTGTCGGATCTAACAGATAATTTGAATGCTGGCAATCTCCTTCCATGGAATTCCATAGAAGTCACAAGCTGACTTTAAACTACAAAATGGAAGTGGCCTTGACAAGTTGACAGATGCGGGGGGACTCCTTGCCCCACAAATCCCCCTCAAGAAGAAGTCTTGTTACTTTACCGCTCTGGTACTAAAAGAGGGGGAAGCACTGGAATTGCCCACTGCTAAAACGAAGTCCAGCATCCTGACTGAAATCTTTTATCTGCCATCAGTTGATTCACAGGCATTGCTGCATTTTGAGCCAGACCTAGCTGCCAGGGGAAAAAGCCCTTTTAAAGTCTTGCAGTCCACATACAAATTTCACAGCGCGTTATGCCAGCGCATGCAACCCAAATGTTTGATGTCACAACCTTCATAGAAGAGTTTGATGTTACAAGCATTAACTGCCATTTTAAATCCTAAATCCTTTCCTCTCTACTCTTCTAGATCGTGAATCTAAAATTCTTGACTCCATCAGCAGGAGACTGTGTCGGGTAGGCTAGGCCTGCACACTGCACAAGTCTCCTTGAACTGTCCCTCTAAGCGTTGTTGGATCTGGCTGAAATATTTGCAAACAATCTCCCAGATGACCTCAAGGACCCCTTCTCCCATCTGGTTAGCACTAGTTTGGATGCCTCCTACCAAATAGTCCATCCTTCTTTCTTCCTCAACATACCAAGAAAGTGGAGAGCTTCCATAGGATAACTTGTACCTCAACGGTACAGTATCTTACTGCATTTACTACACAAGAAAAGAGTGGGCAGGCAGCTCTGCGGGTTTAGACAGGGCAGAGGAGAGCAAGGCAATCACTAGACCTACAATTTTACATTGAATCACTTTATGTATAAAGATCTGGTGCACTTTGGATAATAAGGGTCTTCTACCTGGCATTTGGGATCACACTGTGGGGGAAATGACAGCTCCTGTTTTCTTGCCAGGTATTTGCTGTTTATCAGACGACTACTTGTTTCACTCTGTATACGTTTGCAAAGCATTACAGTCTCACTGCTCAGATAGCAGGTGATGTAGATCTTGCTTGGGGCAGTGTTGTTTAAGTTCTGTGGCTAACCAGTATTGTAGAATCCCACATCCTATGCATTCATAATGTGTGAAATCAGCAGGATTATGAATCCTTTAGAAGAGAACGTTTATCTGTAGTTCCTGTACTTTTGATGGATACTTTCTTCCTACAGATTACTCATGTAGTCCTTCCTTAATCAGTGCCAGGGTTAATAAGATCCCAAGGTTTGAAAATGTGTTTTTGCAATTTTTCTCCATCATAAAAGTTTTTTGTTCCTATGCATAGCTTGATGGGTCACTGAAAACATCAAAGAACTGATGTTAACGTTGCTAACTGTAACCAAATATTTTCACATGAAGCTGGATGGACCTGTAATAGGAAAAAGATGGCCATCTCACTCCATGTCCTTATGAACATTGCTTCCAGTCCAAGACTTATTCTGCAAATCAAATAATTGGAATCAGATGGGTTAGTTTATTTAGATCAAGGGATGCAAACCAACACTACCATAACCAGAATGCATTAGGGTGCGACTCAAAAGCTTAGGAGTGGAGAAGGCATCAGTCATGACATGGGTTGAGGTGGTCACCTTAAATTGGATCTGTATGGTGCGCAAAAGCTATTGCTAGGGCAGAAAGGTTTCTGGATGCGTTATAGCGCCAGGAGCATATTCATAAGGTGGAGAGTGTTTGGGACGACACATAATCCATTACAAATATATTTTGGGAAAGTAGCTTTTTCTTCATTTCCCATATGTTTTATTCCTTATGATTTTCTGTTTTGACAAGTTATAGAAAGGAACAGGCTGGAGCAAGTTTGATTTATGTGAAGCTACTGGGCAAATAAGAGCTTGCGATTGTTAGAAGTTTTATCTTGCAGCCTGTAGGCAATACCTTGGGTTGTGGCTTTGCTAAAATACCACTCACACATGCTCGCTGGAAGCGCTTTGGGAAATTTCAGTTTTGTGTACTTCTCCACTCCCAAAAATGAAATAGAATACTGAAAATTAATAAGGTGTGCATCAACATCTTGAACACCTGCTAGTAATTAATAGTGGCATTGTTCCATTTTTCAGGGTAAAGTCACACCAAGGTTTTTTTTTTTTATTTTTTATTTTATTCGTGCAATGTAATTGTGGTCTGTTTTACAGCATTTATATTGTCTAAAATGTATGTTTTATACCTTACTGAATGCCCACCATCTTTTTATACTTAAAGTAATCAAACAGCACATGCCTCCCCTACTTATATATTGCTAATGTCTTGTTCTGAAACATCAAACTATCCATCTTGCTGTATTATGTTTGATTGCCCTGATCGACAGCTATGAAAAGTAGCTTGTTTCTTTCTTCCTCTTGAACCAAAGTTCCTACAGATGAAGAAGATCTTGTGGAAGAAAGCACAGACCGCCCTAGGAAGAAACAGAAAACGGAGCAATTGGGCTTAACAAGGGTAAGGAAGAAGCACACTCTGCGAACATACCTTAAGCAGTGGTGTCTCCCCAAGACAAAACATTAGCAACTCTAGGCTACATCTTTCTCCAGCAAAAACACATTCAGCTTTAAAGAGAAGTGCAGGATTAAGAGTTATGCTTTGTGGTTAGACCAGCCGTCTCCAACCTTTTCTGTAGTGAGAGCTACTTCTGATTAGTGAAAATCATTGTGAGATACTGAAGGCAAAGCAACTCGCGCATTGTGTCCAGACGCCCCCGCACTCATCTTAATTTAGCTTAAGTCTAATGTCCATAGAGCCAGATACTATGGTTTGAACAAAATACTTTGACAAGGGATTCTATAACAGGGCTGCCATGTGTGTCAGTGAGAGCCTAGTCTTTGGGGTTGTATGAACATGCGTGCATCTGAATGCGTTATATGTGTGTGTGACAAAGGGACTGTGTTGCATATACTTGTGGCACAGGAATACCTTTTACCATATGTGGCACTGTTACATATATAGCACAAGCATACAACAATTTTTTTTTTAATGGGAGAAATTTAAAGTGCAGAAAAATGTTATGCAAAAATGTTCAGAATATGGAAGTTTTTCTGCACTTGAATTTTCTCCCACTTAAAATAGTGGCTGTATTTTTCACTTACAAATATGCCACTGTTTCAAGAAAATTAAACGGAAGAATTACCTTTGTTTATATGGATTCCATATAACTCATTTCAATTTTCTACCATTTCAAGTGTCACATTTAAAAACACCAGGCATCCTGCTCCGAGTGGCCTCTCGACATGGTGCTATATTTATAAAAGAAAAATACATTTGTGTAAATTGGAGGAATTTTAAGTGAAAAAACATGCTTCATAAAATATTAAGGTATAATTCGCTTAAATCAAAACACAATGTTTCATGGAAAAGGTTTTCTTCGCGTGAAAATTTTCCCATTTAAAACAAATTACTATTTTTCAGTTAGAAGCATGTCACGGTGTCTACTGGCCACTGGGAGCAACAAACTGTGCCTGTAAATGCTACACTTCGAAATGGGAGAACATTAAAAGGAAGAGTTTGTCATTCAAGTGAATTTTCATTTTAATTTTCTCACATTGAAAAGCATTCAGAAACATCATTTTGTTATCACAATGGAATGTTATTCCAATGCTGAGTCGACAAGTGCTTTTATTTACGAGGTAAATACTTCAGTGCCTCACCTTTGTGTCCCAGTCTGGCCCATAAATCTGATTGAGCATTGCTCATTATCAGACTCTATCTGCAGCCTGATGATGATAATGTAAAGAAAACACAGCTTTCCCTTAACTTTACAAGAAAAATGTGACCCTGTATTTATTAAAAAAATTAACTTAAGGCTTTGAGCTATGCTAAAGGTGTCTGGAGCTACTGGCACCTCACGGTTGACTGGTTGGAGACTCCTCGGTTAGACCTTCGGACAAAACCAAATACACATGCAGTCAAACAGCTCAAATGAAAACCTTGCTATTTGTGCCACTGAGAAAAGAAATGGTCTTTAGGGTGCTTGGTAGACATCATCAGACTACTACACTTTTCTTGAGCACAGCTCGGTTTTGAGAGCAAACTCTTTTGCTGTATTTATATATGATGTTATTCGTTTTGTTTTTGTTCTAGACACCTGTTGTCACCTTATCTGGCCACAGTGAGGCAGTTTCCTCAGTGCTCTGGTCTGACACAGATGAAATCTGCAGTGCATCCTGGGATCACACAATCAAAGTGTGGGATGTCGAGACAGGGGGCTCAAGATCCACACTGGTGAGCTTTCAATTCATTGTGCATGAGAAAAAGTCTGTAATAATCAGTCACCCTTGGTAGAAGCATTCACACTCTGCTCGCCTCATTTGGCAATAAATGCTGGGGTGTTTTCTCACGTATTGACTTGCCAAGGAAGTCCTGCTTCCACCACCTGTCAGGTCAGCTTATGTTTGATTTTTGCACACACATGGATTCAAGATAGGGTGGCCTGTAGGGAACTCGAAAGATTCACTGACTGGCTCAGAGCATCTGAAAAACCACTGAAGCTATCACTGGCTGGTTCTTAAAGGTCTTTTATTGGTGTGGTTAATGGTGATCCAGAAATATTAATTTCTTATCCCTCGTTTCTTTCTATAGACTGGTAGCAAAGTTTTCAACTGTATATCCTATTCACCTATGTGTCGACGCCTAGCATCAGGAAGCACCGACAGGCATATCCGGCTCTGGGACCCACGCACCAAAGGTGAACAGCCACCTCCTAAATTTACTTTGGGCATGTGACTACAATGATAGTGGTGTCAACATTCTTGGGATGTTGATCCAAAGTCCTAATGGAGGTATAAAGGCAAAATCTAAGAGTTATAACTACCGCCATATACCTTTAAGGGCATTGGATTTCTACAAGTTGTTACCTTTGTTTTCAAGTAATCATTTTCTTTGCCTAGTTCTGGGTCTCTCGAGCTTACTTGCTTCTCCATTCTTGACTCATTTCCTCATCTTATTTAACTGTTTCTGGTTCCTTCCCTCATTTGTTTGTTTTGTTGTAACTTGTTTTATTATCCTTGAAATAACTTTTTCAGTTGAACCCCTACCTAAGCAGTGTTTCACCAATAGACATTTCTGCATTTTTGGGAAAGGTCTGAATTATACTGTTTTGCACTTTCTTTGTGATGTGTGTTACAGCTTAGAGGAGTCATGCATTGGCAGCTATCTTGATGTACTCCAGAGTGGGAGAGAACACCATGCGATTTCCATTCTCCTGTGTGTAATGCTATGTAGGCATTTATAGTGCTCAGTGGCAACCTTAGCTTGCTTCATAGCGCTGCAGAGAGGAAGGGAAGGTACTGAGAGTGAGAGTTGAAGAGTATGGTGGAGTCAGAGGAAAAGAACATGACTGAGTTGCTTGCAAAGCAACTACATCTGCAGAGAAGAGTAAACAAACTAGTATGTAAAGGAACAGATACAAGAATCAAATTTGATGTTATGTGCTGTTGGTTGCTATGTATCACATTTGTGAGACATATACAGCACTGAGAGAAATAGTCATCACTTTATGTTGACCATGGTGAGGCACCTGCCATGAGCTCAGTTGTGATTATGTATGTAGCACGTGTGGCTGGAGATTCACATGCTGTGCATACTTCTGCAGTCTGATGTTGGGCTCCGACATTACAACTTGTTTTTGATTGAAGGAGCTTCGAGTCACAGGGTGTGCTGTAACATTTTCCATTATCCGCAATGAACGTGGCACCAACTCTGCTATAGATAGGTTTTTTTCCACCATCAAGTAAAGATGTGTTCAGTACTGCCTCTGAGACCAGCACGAACCTTGTGGCTTTTTCGGGATTTTGAACCAATCACAAGGGGCCCCTGCACTCTGTCTGAGGAGCATACAGCTTTAGTTTGGAGTGCTTAAAATATTGTGAGCTCTCCTGGATTCATGAATTCAATATCCAGGAGACTTACTGCAATTTTTTATTTTTATTTTTACGGTTGAGCCTGTGAGTGCATGTGCTAGCACATGCGTATCGCATGTGAGACACTGTTGTGTTCAGTAAAGAGCTTGGAAGCCCGCCTGTCGTTCACCGTTTGCTGGTTTGCGTCAAGGCATGTCTGGTATCATTTCCATTCCTCTGTGAGGAGCAGGGATCAAGCACTAATTGATTGCAACTTAATTAGTGCCCGACCACTGCCCCCGACAGGATCGAGGTAGTATCTTCCGTTGCCCCGCAAACAAAAGGCTTGTGACTGGCAAATACATTCCCAGCAGGACAAAAAAATTGCCAAGTTTTATTTTTTAAAGCCAACTTTTATTTTTATTTTGTTAAGTCGTCTTTTCTCAGTTTCCACTCGTTTTTTGTTTTGGCTCGTGGGTGCTGTTGTCAAAAGATGACACTTAACTTGTTTGAAATATGCGAGACCCATTGCATTACAAATTCTTGTTTAATATTGCTGCCCTCTAGGTAGCCCTCCACAAAATTAAAAGCCAATAAATCTTGCCTATGCAGGAGTTATTGGCTCTTCTAATGTGTGTTAGCCATGTTGTACTCTAGTGTGTCTGCTGTTAAGCATGGCTAAAAGTTAGTGGTGTAGAAGAGAGTGGAGCGGAAGGCTGTGGAGTGTTGTGAAGGAGTGCCAAGCGGGGTAGAGTGGAAGGTTTGAGAGTGGAGTGGTCTAGAGTGTCATAAGGTGGGGTGGCATGGTGTGGAGTAGTGTTGTCAAGTAGAGTGAAATAACGTGGCATAGAGGGAGTTGCATAGTGTCGTAGAATGCAGTGGCATAGAGTAGAGAACAGAGTTATAGAGTGGAGTGGAATAAAGTAACATAGAGTGGAGTAGAGTGGAATGGCATAGAGCGGAGTAGGGTGGAGTGGCGTAGCATGGAGTAGAGTAAAGTGTGTCATGGAGTAAAGTGGCATTGAGTGGAGTAAAGTGTTGTGTCATAGCTTGGATTGTCATGTTGTAGCATGTCGTGGAGTGTCATAGAGTTAAGTGTTGAGTGGAGTGGCATAGAGTGGAGTTGATTAGAGTGGATCAGTGTGTCATAGAGAGAAGTGGCGTAATGTGGAATGTCGCAGAGTGCAGTGGCATAGAGTGCCCTAGAGTGGAGTAGACCAGTGTGTCATACAATGGAGTAGAGTGGGATTTCATAGAGTGGAGTGGCATAGAGCGAAAAAGAGTATGGATGGTGTGGTAGCACTCTGGCTATACGGACAACACATTTTAAATTGAAATGACCATTGCATTTGCACAGACATACAGTCTTACTGATGAAACTATACAGTGTGCAATGATAATGTGTGGAAATGGCATCACCTAGTCTATTGATTTGTTTTCATTGTATCTCATATTTGTTTCCAGCACTTTCATTTGTGCTTTCCTAATTCTGATATGTTCTGAAATACTTGCACAGTTAATTTACAGACATTTACATTTTGTGTGCTAGAAAAAAGTATTTCCTTTCACAACCCCAGATTGTCAGATAAATGATCTCACTTGTAAGTCAGAGGAAAAAAAAAAAAGTATACACTAAGCTCCCTTGGAAGACAGAGCCTAACATTTGACTTCTGTCTTTGAATGCACAGCAAATCTGACACGATAAGAACAAAATTGAAAGACCTGTTTACAAGAAAGCGAGCACTCATGGAATAATAGAGTAAACAAGCTGTGCTCCTTTGGAGGTACAGAGACATACTGGACAGCCTAAAACAAATAAAGCCAGCAAATATAAAGTAAGCACATTTGAGTTACAAATCACCAAGCCAGTGGTAAGCATTGGGCCGAATACATTCCCAGGAAAGCTTCCAGAATGTCCCCAAGATGTCAAGATGTCTTTGGCAAACCAAATAGGCTTTGACGTAAAAGTGTATGGTGGCGCTCTGGCCCCTTCAAGTGGTTTCGGGGCTTCCTTCAAATCTATATATCAATATAGTTGAAAATGGGTGGACTGTTCTCCCAAATGAAAACACTTTTTTGTAAATTCTTTTTTTTAATGGGGGGTAAGAATGTGTGTGTGTGTGTGCGCGTGTGTGTATGTATATATATTTTCGATGGCATGTGTTGCTGCAGATACTCATGCTGTGCACATGGATTCTGACATCTAGTGTTGGGCTAGGAGTGTTACAAGTTGTTTGTCTTCAAAGACGTCTTTTCGAGTCACGGGACGTGTTTCCTTCTCGCTCTGACATTTCGATTCGGAAAACTTTCATTTCGTCAGTATTGTATCGATCAGGTTAATAATCTTCCATCGACACAGCAGTACCGTCGGGAAACAACTTTGTTCCCACTAGTCAGGCCGACCACATGGAGAGCCTCATGGATGGGACTCCATTCCGATTCTGCCCTCTGTGCCAAGCGAAGTACCCATACACAGACTAGCCTCTGGTTTGCAACCTCTGCCTTTCTCCAGACCATTGGGAGGAAAACTGTGAGGCCTGTGGATCCTTCTGATCGAAAAAGACTCTAAGAGACAGAAGAGCAAGAAGGCTCGAAATGGCGTCGAAGAGCGGAGAACATTTTGACGTAGAAGAAGAACTGCAGACAGCGGTCTCAGTCTGAGATTCGGAGTTGGAGCAGGAATCTGAGGGAGACAGACCAGTCACAGCTGGCCAGCATGTGAGTACGTCTGCCCCTGCACCCTCACATAAGAAAAAACAGAAGACCTTGGGTACACTACTACCGGAAGGCCATGGCTTGGCCTGAAAAAAGACTGTCGGTGACCGACCCTCCAGTTCGGCACCGAAAAAGGCCACCCCTCCGTAAACCACAGAGTCGACAAAAAGCTCAGTTTCAGACTCCAGTAAACACTAATTTTCGGAGTCGAAAATAAGAAAACCTGTTTCGGAGCCGAAACCTTCCTCATCCTTTTCGATCCTGAAAAAACACACTTCGGAGCTGAAAAAACAGCATATACAGAGGAACACAAACTTTCTAAAAGACTTAAAGAAAGCCACAAAACCTCTGAGGAGGAGTCGGAGATCGAACCAATACTTCAAATTATGGATGAGAGGCAATCCAGGATCCACATAAAGAAACAGGGAGAATTATCTCAGCACCTCCTTTAAAAACAAAGAGGA
The DNA here is from genome assembly GCF_031143425.1 of Pleurodeles waltl. NCBI lineage: Eukaryota > Metazoa > Chordata > Amphibia > Caudata > Salamandridae > Pleurodeles > Pleurodeles waltl. The sequence continues at coordinate 1,897,959,009 of NC_090440.1, forward strand.
AGCTAGCATTTCAGGTGGAATTGGACACTATGCAGCCCCCAGCTAAAGTGCCAAAACAGAAAGAGAAGACAGCACCTCCTCAGTCTTCTCCTCCTCATTCTCCGCACTTAACTACCTCTCCTTCGCCCACTCATTCATATGACTCACAACAGGACACTGTTGATCCATGGGATCTTTATGACCCTGATCCCATCCCAAGCAATGATCCAGACAGCTACCCCTCTAAACCATCAACAACGGAGGATACTACTGTATATAACCAGGTCATAGCTAGGGCTGCAGCCTATCATGGGGTTACAATGCATACAGAACCACTAGAAGAGGATTTTTTATTCAACACATTATCCTCAACTCATTCTAGGTACCAATGCCTCCCGATGCTCCCAGGCATGTTAAAATATGCAGATAAAATTTTTAATGAGCTGGTAAAAGCACGCATTATAACACCTAGAATAGAAAAGAAGTACAAACCTGCCCCTTCTGACCCTGATTATATCATCCATGAGGTACCACCTGATTCTGTTGTAGTTAGTGCTGCCAGGAAGAAAGTAAATAGTCAGTCCTTAGGAGATGCACCCCCTCCTGATAAGGGAAGCAGAAAATTAGATGCTGTGGGGAGAAAAGGGTTGCGTCCCAAGCAGCAAACCAATGGAGAATAGGAAACTCACAAGCACTACTAGATTGTTATGATAAAGCCCATTGGGATGAGATGCAAGATATAATACAGCATCTCCCCAGAGAACACCAGAAAATAGCTCCACAGGTAGTGGAAGAAGGGCAAGATATCACAAATAACCAAATAAGATCTGCCCTAGATGCAGCTGGTACAGCTGCAAGGAGTGTCAACACAGCAGTCACTGTCTGTAGACATGCATGGCACCGATCTTCTGGATTCAAGCCAGAAATACAACAGGCTGTGTTAAACATGCCCTTCAATAAAAAACATATTTTTGGGCCAGAGGTAGACACAGTCATAGAAAAGCTACGAAAAGACTCCGACACAGCTAAAGCAATGGGTGCACTTTATTCTACACCATATAGAGGGTCATTTCGTAAACCTCAATTTCGAGGTGGTTTCAGACCACAGCTCTCGGAGGCATCAACCTCTGAAAACAAAACCAACTTACCAAACACAGAACCAATGAGGTGGTTTTAGAGGCACATATAGAGGACAATACTCCAGAAATAGAGGAAAATACCAGACCTCTAAACAGCCTGCAACACACCCAAAACAGTGACTTCCCTCACTCCCTTCCACTCTACACCTCTCTCCGAAGGGAGGGGGGGACAGGGGGGCTGAAGGTCTCTGATAGGAACAGGAGTTTATTCACTATACTTTCTAATTCCAAAAAAAGATGGCACCCTCTGGCCAATATTAGACCTCAGGCCCCTCAATCTTTACATCCTGTCAGAACATTTTCACATGGTAACTTTACAGGATGTCATCCCACTGTTACAAAAATGAGATTTTATGACAGCCTTAGACCTCAAGGATGCATATTTTCACATACCCATCCATCCTGTCCACAGAAAATACCCCAGGTTTGTCATTCAAGGAACACACTACCAATTCAAAGTGTTACCCTTTGGAATAACAGCGCAAAGGGTATTCATAAAGTGCTTGGCAGGAGTGGCAGCTTAACTAAGAAGACAACATAAACATGGCTTTCCATATCTAAACAATTGGCTAATAGAATCAAGCATTCGTACACAATGCCAAAATCATACACGTTATGTAATACAGACCTTACACACACTAGGTTTCTCAATAAACTTCCAAAAATCACACCTCCAACCAGCACAAATACAACCGTATTTAGGTGTGATACTAAATACTCAACAAGCTCTAGCATATCCGAACACACAAAGGATACAAGCTTTCCAAAATATAATTCCACAAATACAACCAAATCAACAATACACTGTAAGATTTCTCATGAAAATTCTAGGAATGATGGCATCCTGCATTGCAATTGTTCCACACGCAAGATTAAACATGCAGCCCTTACAACAGTGCCTTGCACAACAATGGTCACAGGCACACAGTCAACTCCAAGATCTAGTGTTGATAGACCGCCAAACATATATGTCCCTTCAGTGGTGGAATTCTACCAATCTAATCACAGGGAGGTCATTTTAGGACCCTGTACCTCAGACCATAATTACAATAGATGCATCAATGATTGGTTGGGGAGCTCACCTAAACAATCACAACATTCAAGGACAATGGGATGTCAAACAGAAACAGCTACTCATAAACCACTTGGAGTTATTAGCTGTCTTTCTAGCACTCAAAGCCTTTCAAACTCTTCTCACTCAGAAGAATGTTCTTATCAAAACAGACAACATGACAATCATGTATTATCTCAACAAACAGGGCAGGACACGTTCATCCCAACTGTCCCTTCTAGCCCAAAACATTTGGAACTTTGCAATCCACAACCAAATTCATGTATTAGCACAGTACATCCCAGGGATAGACAATAAGTTGGCAGATATCCTCAGCAGAAATCACCAACAAACTCACGAATGGGAGATTCATCCTCAAGTACTTCAAAAGTGCTTTCAAAAGTGGGGAAAACCAAACATAGACCTGTTTGTAACAAGCGAAAACACAAAATGCCAAAACTTAGCATCCAGACACCCACATCCCCTATCCAAGGGCAATGATCTATGGATCAATTGGATCAATTGGTCAGGGATATTTGCGTACGCTTTTCCCCCTCTCCCACTCCTTCCGTTTCTAGTCAACAAGTTGCGTCAAACTTCACTCAACATGATACTCATAGCACCAACATGGGCACGTCAGCTGCGGTACACAACATTACTAGATCTATCGGTAGTACCACACTTCAAACTCCCATGCAGACCAGATCTGTTGACACAAAACAGAGGTCAAATCAGACATCCAAATCCCAAGACACTCAATCTAGCAATTTGGCTCCTGAGGTCATAAAGTTTGGATATTTACAACTCCCATCAGAATGTATGGAAGTTATTAAACAAGCATGAAAACCCACTATTAGTGCTGTGCAGACAAATGGAAAAGATTTGTATATTACTGTCAATCTAAAAATATAGACCCTCTTACAGCATCAATACAAAATATTGGATGTTATTTACTTAATTTACAAAAATCAGATTTAGCATTTTCTTCAATAAAAATACATCTTACTGCAATTTCTGCATATTTACAAAATATACAACATAGCTCTTTATTTAGTGTTCCTGTCAGTAAAGCTTTCATGGAAGGCTAAAAACGGATCATTCCACCCAGAACACCACCAGTTCCATCTTGGAATCTAAATATAATGCTAACAAGACTTATGGGTCCACCATTTGAGCCAATGCACTCGTGTCAAATTCTATTTCTAACATGGAAAGTTGCCTTCCTAGTGGCAATTAATTCTTTATGAAGAGTAAGTGAAATATAAGCCTTTTACTCTTGAGGAACCTTTCTTCCAAGTAGACAAACATAAAGTTGTACTAAGAACAAATCAAAAGTTGTATCACCATTTCATATTAATCAAACAGTGGGACTGCCAGTCTTCTTTCCATAGCCAGATTATGTGGCAGAAAGAGCTCTACATACATTAGACATCAAAAGAGCTCTAATGTACTATATAGACTGAACTAAACCATTTACAAAGACTAAACCACTATTTGTAGCTTTCCAACAACCACATACAGGCAATCCTGTATCAAAACAAGGTTTAGCTAGATGGATTGTAAAATGCATCCAAACATGCTATATCAAAGCAAAAAGACAGCTTATAATTACTCTCAAAGCACAGTCTACAAGAAAGAAAGGTGCAACAATGGCTTTTTTTAGGGAATATACCAATGGCTGAAATATGTAAAGCAGTTACCTGGTCATCACCACATACATTCACTAAACAGTACTGTGTAGACTTATTATCACAACAACAAGCCACAGTAGGTCAAGCTGTACTAAGAACATTATTTCAAACAACTTCAACTCCTACAGGCTAACCACCGCTTTTATGGGAGGAACAACTGCTCTTTAGTCTATGCACAGCATGTGTATCTGCAGCTACACATGCCATTGAATGGAAAATGTCACTTACCCAGTGTACATTTGTTCGTTACATGCACCCTCTCACCTCCCCAGAAGCCTTTAGGCGTTTAAGTTGAACAAACACTTGTACATATGTATATATATATATATGGAAAACAATCTAACATGGAGTCGATGCCCATGCGCAATGGAGCCGAAGAGCAGGAGTCACTCGATCCCGTGTTTTTATTGTAGGAAGTTGGCTCTGGATATACTATCTCAAAGTAAGAAATAGTGTGCACAGAGTCCAAGGGTTCCCCTTAGAGGTAAGATAGTGGCAACATTAGATAACTCTAATGCTCTATTTTGTGGTAGTGTGGTCGAGCAGTAGGCTTATCAGAGGGTAGTGTTAAGCATTTGTTGTACACACACAGGTAATAAATGAGGAACACACACTCAAAGACTTAACTCCAGGCCAATAGTTTTTATATAGAAAAGTATCCACAAGTTCAAGATTTGAAGTAAATACATAAACTACAAGGTATGCCTCACAGGTAAGTTAGGAACTTTGAATCAGAGCAATATCATGTACAGTTTTTGTTAAAATGGCTGTTTTAAAAGTAGACCGTGCAAAAATCGGCAGTTCCTCGGGGAGGTAAGTATTGGTTAGATTGTGAGGTAAGCAAGACAATTACAAGTCTCAGTTCTTAGGCATAGGCAGCCCACCTTTTGGGGTTGAAGGCAACCCCAAAGTTACCACACCAGCAGCTCAGGGCCGGTCAGGTGTAGAGGTCAAAGAGGTGTCCAAAACACATAGGCGCCTATGGAGAACAGGGGTGCTCCGGTTCCAGTCTGCCAGTACCTGCGTCCTCTGGGGGCAGACCAGGGGGGTTTTGTGGAGCACTGGGGGGGACACAAGTAGGCACACAAAACACACCCTCAGCGGCACAGGGACGGCCCAGTGCAGTGTGCAAAGCAGGCATAGGGTATTGTATAGGAAACAATCGAGGGACCCGGGTTTCACTCTAGCGGTGCAGGAAGGCACAGGGGGGGCTTCTCGGGCCAGCCACCACCTGGGCTAGGCAGAGGGTCACCTGGGGGTCACTCCTGCACTGAGGTTTGGTTCCTTCTGGTCCTTGTTACAGGCAGTCGCGGTCAGGGGGAGCCTCTGGATTCTCTCTGCAGGCGTCGCTGTGGGGGTCCAGGGTAGTCGTCTCGGGCTACTCACAGGGTTGCAGTCGCCTGGTAGTCCTCCCTGTGGTGTTTGTTCTCTGGATCTCGAGCCTGGGGCGTCGTGTGCAGAGTGTGAAGTCCTCTGAGGCTTCAGAGGTCGCTGGTCCCTGTTGGATGCGTAGCTGTTGTAGTTTATCAAATCAGGAGACCAGCCGGTAGGGCTGGGACCAAAGCAGTTGTCGTCTTCCGTCGTCTTTGCAGGCTTGCAGGTCAGCAGTCCTTCCTAGTTCAGGTTGCAGGAATCTGATTTCCTGGGTTCTGGGGTGCCCCTAAATACTAAATTTAGGGGTGTTTTTAGGTCTGGGAGGGCAGTAGCCAATGGCTACTGTCCTGGAGGGTGGCTCCTCACCGAGGGGAGGGGGGCACATCCCTCATCCTACTGGGGGAATCCTCCAAAACTAAGATGGAGGATTTCTAAATGCAGGGGTCACCTCAGCTCAGGGCACCTTGGGGGCTGTCCTGACTGGTGGGTGACTCCTCCTAGTTTTTCTCATTATCTCCTCCAGCCTTGCCGCCAAAAGTGGGGGCAGTGGCCGGAGGGGCGGGCATCTCCACTAGCTGGGATTCCCTGTGGCGCTATAAAAAAAGGGGTGAGCCTTTGAGGCTCACCGCCAGGTGTTACAGCTCCTGCAGGGGGAGGTGAGAAGCACCTCCACCCAGTACAGGTTTTGTTCCTGGCCACAGAGTGATAAAGGCACTCTCCCCATGTGGCCAGCAACTCGTCTGGTTGTGGCAGGCTGGCAGAAACTGGTCAGTCTAACACTAGAAGTCGGATTGGTATTCAGGGGGCATCTCTAAGATGCCCTCTGGGTGCATTTTACAATAAATTCCACACTGGCATCAGTGTGCATTTATTGTGTTGATAAGTTTGATACCGAACTTCCCAGATTTCAGTGTAGCCATTACGGAACTGTGGAGTTCGTGTTCGACAAACTCCCAGACCGTATACTCTTATGACTACCCTGCACTTACAATGTCCAAGGTTTTGCTTAAACACTGTAGGGGCATCGTGCTCATGCACATATGTCCTCACCTGTGGTATAGTGCACCCTGCGTTAGGGCTGGAAGGCCTGCTAGAGGGGTGACTTACCTATTCCACAGGCAGTGTGAGGTTGGCATGGCACTCTGAGGGGAGTGCCATGTCGACTTAGTCTTTTTCTCCCCACCAGCACACACAAGCTGTGAGGCAGTGTGCATGTGCTGAGTGAGGGCCCCCCAGGGTGGCATAAGACATGCTGCAGCCCTTAGAGACCTTCCCTGGCATCAGGTCCCTCGGTACCAAGGGTACCAGTTACAAGGGACTTACCTGAGTGCCAGGGCTGTGCCAACTGTGGAAGCAAAGGTACAGTTTAGGGAAAGAACACTGGTGCTGGAGCCTGGTTAGCAGGGTCCCAGCACACTTTCAATCAAATCTTAGCTTCTGCAAAGGCAAAACATTTTTATATATATATATATATATATATATATATATATATATATGTGTGTGTGTAGTACTGAGTGATATTCACAATGGGTAGAAACTAGCTTCCCATCCTGGTTCTCCTTTTGTAAATATTCATCAAATACAGTATATCTGTATTGCTTATCATCCTGAATCCCAGTAAAAAGCCAGCACTTGCACATTTTTAGGGCATTTAATGTGTGTAACTTGACTTAAAGACTTAAATAGTCTATCAGCGTTTTCTACATTTTACTGAGTTGTTAACTTTCATTCCAAAGACATATTGGTGGCATTTCCATAGCCACTGGGTCCTCGTCACTCAATTAAGACATTGTTGACTTTTTTTCCCCAGTTCTTAGCTTTATTGTTTTGCTGCCAATCCCATAAGAGCTCTACCCCATGTCCTGCATGAGCGTGGCATGTCATTTTCACATACTCCGGAAACGCATGTTTTTTTAGAATGGAAAATGTGGTCACTACTTTGTTCCCGTGAGTTGTTTTTAACTTATCTTGTTTTATGTTGTTTGATTAGGCCTCCCCACTCAGGTTATGATTCCAACATAAGATGTCAGTTATTTCTTACATAGGCAATAGGAGTAGAGTTTTTTTACTCTCATAGTGAGGTTTAGGCACAACAAACAGGTCCTGAAGAATTTCCACCTTATCTGTATGACTGTATTAGGCAATAAACATGTTGGCCATGACTAGGAGTCCTGTAATGTAGGGATTTCCCACACACAGTTCCAGAATATCTACATCTCAATTACAGTGGTAGACATAAATTTAGTTGTTGGTAGGGAACCAGATCATTGTTTTCTGTTCTTCCCCCTTTTTAACCGTGGCAGGGGTGCCAAGTTGTATTAAAGAAAGATAGATAGTTTTCTTGGGCACCTTTTAGCCAAGTTTCAGTTTTTCCAGCTCCTCTCACATCCACTCACTACCGGCATTCTTTCTTAAAAACATCTCTGGCAAAGAACCCTCTGGTAGGCCCCGTCAGGCACTGCAGTGCTGGCCTGTAGGAAGTTGGCTCTGTATGCACTATTTCAAAATAAGGAATAGTATGCGCAGAGTCCAAGGGTTCCCCTTAGAGGTAAGATAGTGGCAAAAAGAGATAATACTAATGCTCTATTTTGTGGTAGTGTGGTCGAGCAGTAGGCTTATCAAAGGAGTAGTGATAAGCATTTGTTGTACATACACACAGGCAATAAATGAGGAACACACACTCAGAGACAAATCCAGCCAATAGGTTTTGTTATAGAAAAATCTTTTCTTAGTTTATTTTAAGAACCACAGGTTCAAATTCTACATGTAATATCTCATTTGAAAGGTATTGCAGGTAAGTACTTTAGGAACTTTGAATCATTACATTAGCATGTATACTTTTTACATAAAACACAATAAGCTGTTTTAAAAGTGGACACTTAGTGCAATTTTCACAGTTCCTGGGGGAGGTAAAGTATTGTTAGGTTTCACAGGTAGGTAAGTAAGTCACTTACAGGTTTCAGTTTTTGGTCCAAGGGAGCCCACCGTTGGGGGTTCAGAGCAACCCAAAAGTTACCACACCAGCAGCTCAGGGCCGGTCAGGTGCAGAGGTCAAAGAGGTGCCCAAAACACATAGGCTTCAATGGAGAGAAGGGGGTGCCCCGGCTCCGGTCTGCCAGCAGGTAAGTACCCGCGTCTTCGGAGGGCAGACCAGGGGGGTTTTGTAGGGCACCGGGGGGGGGGGGGGGACACAAGTCAGCACAGAAAGTACACCCTCAGCAGCGCGGGGGCGGCCGGGTGCAGTGTGCAAACACGTGTCGGGTTTACAATGGTTTTCAATGAGAGATCAAGGGATCTCTTCAGCGTTGCAGGCAGGCAAGGGGGGGGCTCCTCGGGGTAGCCACCACCTGGGCAAGGGAGAGGGCCTCCTGGGGGTCACTCCTGCACAGGAGTTCCGTTCCTTTAGGTGCTGGGGGCTGCGGGTGCAGGGTCTTTTCCAGCCGTCGGGAAATGGAGTTCAGGCAGTTGCGGTCAGGGGGGGCCTCGGGATTCCCTCTGCAGGCGTCGCTGTGGGGGCTCAGGGAGGACAACTTTGGTTACTCACGGTCTCGGAGTCGCCGGAGGGTCCTCCCTGAGGTGTTAGTTCTCCACCAGTCAAGTCGGGGTCGCCGGGTGCAGTGTTGCAAGTCTCACGCTTCTTGCGGGGAGTTGCAGGGGTCTTTAAATCTGCTCCTTGAAACAAAGTTGCAGTTCTTTTGGAGCAGTGCCGCTGTCCTCAGGAGTTTCTTGTCTTTCTTGAAGCAGGGCAGTCCTCAGAGGATTCAGAGGTCGCTGGTCCCTTGGAAAGCGTCGCTGGAGCAGGGTTCTTTGGAAGGCAGGAGACAGGCCGGTAGGACTGGGGCCAAAGCAGTTGGTGTCTTCTGTTCTTCCTCTGCAGGGGTTTGTCAGCTCAGCAGTCTTCTTCCTCTTGTAGTTTCAGGAATCTAAATTCTTAGGTTCAGGGGAGCCCTTAAATACTAAATTTAAGGGCGTGTTTAGGTCTGGGGGGTTAGTAGCCAATGGCTACTAGCCCTGAGGGTGGGTACACCCTCTTTGTGCCTCCTCCCAAGGGGAGGGGGTCACATCCCTAATCCTATTGGGGAATCCTCCATCTGCAAGATGGAGGATTTCTAAAAGTTAGTCACTTCAGCTCAGGACACCTTAGGGGCTGTCCTGACTGGCCAGTGACTCCTCCTTGTTGTTCTCATTATTTCCTCCGGCCTTGCCGCCAAAAGTGGGGTCTGTGGCCGGAGGGGGCGGGCAACTCCACTAGCTGGAGTGTCCTGCGGTGCTGGAACAAAGGGGTGAGCCTTTGAGGCTCACCGCCAGGTGTTACAGCTCCTGCCTGGGGGAGGTGTTAGCATCTCCACCCAGTGCAGGCTTTGTTACTGGCCTCAGAGTGACAAAGGCACTCTCCCCATGGGGCCAGCAACATGTCTCGGTTGTGGCAGGCTGCTGGAACCAGTCAGCCTACACAGATAGTCGGTTAAGGTTTCAGGGGGCACCTCTAAGGTGCTCTCTGGGGTGTATTTCACAATAAAATGTACACTGGCATCAGTGTGCATTTATTGTGCTGAGAAGTTTGATACCAAACTTCCCAGTTTTCAGTGTAGCCATTATGGTGCTGTGGAGTCCGTGTTTGACAGACTCCCAGACCATATACTCTTATGGCTACCCTGCACTTACAATGTCTAAGGTTTGGCTTAGACACTGTAGGGGCACAGTACTCATGCACTGGTGCCCTCACCTATGGTATAGTGCACCCTGCCTTAGGGCTGTAAGGCCTACTAGAGGGGTGACTTATCTATACTGCATAGGCAGTGTGAGGTTGGCATGGCACCCTGAGGGGAGTGCCATGTCGACTTACTCGTTTTGTTCTCACCAGCACACACAAGCTGGCAAGCAGTGTGTCTGTGCTGAGTGAGGGGTCCCCAGGGTGGCATAAGATATGCTGCAGCCCTTAGAGACCTTCCCTGGCATCAGGGCCCTTGGTACCAGGGGTACCAGTTACAAGGGACTTACCTGGATGCCAGGGTGTGCCAATTGTGGAATCAAAAGTACAGGTTAGGGAAAGAACACTGGTGTTGGGGCCTGGTTAGCAGGCCTCAGCACACTTTCAATTCAAAACATAGCATCAGCAAAGGCAAAAAGTCAGGGGGTAACCATGCCAAGGAGGCATTTCCTTACATGGCCTGACGAGGAGCATGGCCCGATGATTAAACATTTCACCCAATGGTTCCTGTAAGACTATTGCATGTGGTGACTGCAAATACCCACTACCCTTTTTGGAGCTGGGAGCCCTTTCTTTTGGAACAGTGCATCTTATTGCATTTATAGGTTGACATTCTCTCCACACTAGTTCTAGATGGACATTGTAAGGAAAGGTTTCCAAACATCCTGCGTTTACTCCAACACCAGTTTCCCAAATGGTTCCCTCCTGGGCAGGTATGAATGCAGGGTTCTGGTATATGAGGATGGACGCATAATCCCTTTACCTCTTAATGTCTCATCCCATATTGACATTAGTTATGTCGGAAATTTATGCAAGCCTAGTTTCATGACGTTTGGGAAGCCATAATATATCCCAGATTGGCCTATTCATCATGGCCTGATCCACAAACTGCTTCTGCTTCGCCACGGCTTGCAACAAGTCAAATGCAATCTGCAGTTGAGTGGCCATTATATATTTCCTAAGATTGGCAAGGCTGAGCCAACCTCAATTGCCATGTCAACATGTAAATGTCAATTGTATGTTAGCATGATGTCTTCTGATTATCCCTGTAAGGGAGCCTTTGGATAGATCATGTAAACTCTGAAAAATGTTCGTCATTGTTACTTTAATTCTTCCCAGCCACAAATGAGCATTGGCTGCAACCTGTGAACGTCTTCATTTCTCTAAATAGTGCCAGATCGTTCAGTCAATCAGTACTTTTAAAGCGTGGTTTATTATCCATGGGGTCTCAAGGCACTATTGTGGACATGCTGATCACTTGAAGAGCCAGGTCTTGAGGTCCTTCCTGGAATGGTTCAGTAATGCGGCCTGTCTGAGGTTGAGATGGAGAGTATTCCGAATCTGGGCTGCGAGGTAGGAGAAGGATCTGCCTCCAGCTGTGCTTTTCCTGTTTCTTGGGATGGCGGCGAGAGCGAGATGATAGAATCTGAGTTGCCTGGTGGGAGTGTAGAAGGTCAGGCGGTGGTTGAGGTAGTCTGGTCTGATGTTGTGGAGTGCTTTGTAGGTGTGAGTCAGTAACTTGAAGGTGATTTGTTTGCCAGCCGGGAACCATTGGAGGTGTCTGAGGTGGGCAGAGATGTGGCTGTGGCGGGTGATATCCAGAATGAGTCTGGCTGCTGTGTTCTGGATTCTCTGTAGCCTTGCTTGTAGCTTCTTTGTGATGCCGGCATAGAGTGCGTTGCTGTAGTCCAGTTTGCTGCTGAGTAGAGCATCGGTAACCATCCTTCAAGACTCGGTGTGGATCCACTTGAAGATCCTCTGGAGGAGACGCAGGGTGTGGAAGCAGGCTGATGAGACGGTGTTGACGACAGGTCATGGAAAGCGTGGAGTCCAGGATGAGCCCCAAGGTGCTTGTGTGATGGATGGGGGTGTTTCCTTGGGCAGTTGGCCACCAGGAGTCATCCAAGGTGGAGGGTGTAGAGCCAAGTAAGAGGATTTCTGTCTTGTCCAGGTTGAGCCTGAGGCAGCTGGCTTCCAACCAGGCAGTGACTACACTCATACTGTTGTGAAAGTTTCTATTGGCTGTTGATGGGTTGTCGGTCAGGGAGAGAATCAGTTGGGTATCGTCTGCATAGGAAACAATTTTTAGTCTGTGCTGTCTGACGATGTTGGCGAGCGGGGCCATGTAGATGTTGAAGAGGGTTCGGCTTAGTGAGGATCCCTGGGGTACTCCGGAGCATGTTTCTTTGGGCAGCAAAGTGTACGGTGGGAGACTAACACTCTGGGTTCTTCGTGTCAGCAAAGATCGAATCCATTCCAGTGCTTCGCCGCGGATGCAAGCATCATGGAGTATGGTGCAAAGGGTGGAGTGGGAGACTGTGTCAAATGCGGCGGAGAGGTCGAGGAGGATGAGCGCGGCATGTCCCTGTGGTCCAGTATGGCGTGGATGTAGTTGGTGGCTGCGAGGAGGGCTGTCTCGGTGCTGTGGTTGTTTCTGAAACGAGGGTGAGGGGACTAGAATGTGGTTTGACTCAAGGAACTGTCAGTTGCAGTTGATGGCCTTTTCTATTACCTCGGCTGGGAAGGGGAGCAGAGAGATAGGTCTGTATTTTTTTTATTATTTTTTTATCTTCCTTGGGTCGGAGGACGATTTCTTTAGGAGCGGGTTGAACTCAGTGTGTTTCCAGTTGGATGGGACGGTGGCGGTTTCAATGGAACATTTGATGGCCCGGAAGAATGAGGGTGGTGTTGGCCAGCTTGAAGATGTGATGCGGGCACAGGCCCGAGGGTGCCACTGAATGGATGGAGTTCATGAGTTTCTGGGTGTCTTCTGTAGAGATAGGGGTCCAGTGGTTCAAGGTTTGCTACGTGGGGTCCGTGGTGATGCTGGTAGGCGGTGGGGGTGGCTTTTGGTTCTTGAATCCTTTGTATATTCCCTGAAGTTTCTGGTGGAAAAAGGTGATGAGGTTATCACAGAGGTCTTGAGGGGTTGGGGGTGGGGAGGGTTGGGGTGAGGGGAGATGTCCGAGGTGTCTGATCCAGGGTATGTGAATTATTTGACTATGGTCAGTAGCTCCTTGCTGTTGTGTGCATTGGTGCTGATGTGTTCTTGAGTGGCAGCTTTCTTGGAGGCTCTGATGCGCTGGTGGTGCATGGTGACTGCATCAATGTAGGCTGTGCAGTCCGCAATTGTTTTGCTGTTCCTCCATTTTCGTTCCAGTCATCTGCAGTTGCGTTTGGATGAACCAGTTAGGTTTCTTCCGGTGCTGGTTTTCGCCAGGTTTTCTGAAGGGGGCTATGATGTTGGCACATTCAGTAATCCATCAGTTCAGGTTGCTCGCTGAGTGGTTTGTGTTTGTGCCTTCCAGTGGGGTTATCGGTGAGCTGGGCTTCGTGACTTTTCTCCAGTTTCTGCCTGGGGGGCAGGGAGCTTTGTGGCGTGTGGTGTTTTTTGTAAAGGTGAAGTCGTCTCATCGGTGGTCGGTCCAGTGGAGCTCGGAGGTGTCTGAGAGGGTGATGTTTCCAGCCGAGAAGACGGAGTCGAGGGCGTGACCTGCTTAGTAGGTGCGGAGGTTCACTAGTTTCTTGAGACCGAGGGTGGCAAGGTTGTTCAGGAGGGACGTGGTGTTTGCAACTGTTGTACAGAGATCTAAGGAGGGAGTTATATTGATACACATGCTTAATATTTTCTATTGCCCATTATAAAGGCACTGTGATTTCCCACCTTTTTCAAGTGGCCCCATCCAGTGAGACACTCGAGTTCTGATTTTCAAGGTTGACCTTGGAGCCAGAGCTTTCTGTAATGTTTCAGAATGTTCAGTTTTCTCAGGACTGTCTGTATCCCTCACTGTTGTTAACATGTAATTTGCAAAGAGGTGAACTTTATGTTCTGATGGATACTTTTTAACTGCAGGAGTGGACGCTGAGAATTTTATAACAGTGCTCCTGTGCACTGGTAGGTTGCGTTGTGCTGGTTCCGTACTGTTTCGGAAATGACGGGGCTGAGACGTATATAATCGCCAACCCTACTTGCTGATGTCAGTTCTTTATTTTTGCTTCTTACCTCACAGTTCTGATGCTCTGCTCCCATCTTTGTCTTCCAGTGACTCTTGTAGCCTTGTTCATGGTGTGCTAGGGAATGATGTACCCAGTAAACACAACAGACTTCAAGTTAGGCCATGGCTGCAGGAAGCAGACGTTGGTCATGGACACTCAAAGTGTGCCTGTCGCATTTGGGCTCCAAACACAACACAGAATTGTGTGACAAGTGCTCCTTAATGCTCGCTAAGGTGATGAGAAACTGGGATGCAGAGCTGTATTTGGCCGAGCATAAGAAGTCGTTTCAGTCTTCTTGCAGATCCACCTTCAAGTCATAGGCCCAGTCTTGGTTCCAGTCACAGGCTAGTCCACTACCTGTTCAAAGTTCAAGTCTAACCACAAACATATGAAAGATAAGCTGAATTCAAACTCATTCAGCCACTGACTCACAAGAGAAGGTGCAATAACATCAAGATATAAGTCACGTTCCATCAAGGTCTTTGGCCATAGAACTGTTTCCTGTTAGTTCCAAAGCACTATACGTTTTCCAGGCTATCGTCGACCCCGCAGATTTTGAGGCCATGCTGAAATTTTCAGCACTCGTCTGCCTGTCTTTGGGTCTCTCCAAAGCACAAGGTAATCCAGATGGGTTAATGCTAGCTGGTCCCTCCTCGGCGCAGCCTGTCCCTTTGGGATCTGTTACCAGGCCTGTACCAACTCATTTATTGGCTTCTACTGGGGCCCGACCATATACGCTGGTTTCGACAGCACTGGAGGATGAACCATTTCTGGCACCCTTATTTGATCCTGAAAAGATGTCAGCTCGACCGATGTGGCGCTGTGGAATTACAAAGACTCAGTACATTGTCATGCACCCTGACTAATCCTGTGCTCTTATGTCACAGCTATTAAGAATCTCCATTACCTTTTTGACTCTGATTCTGATCCTTTGCCTGAGCAGGGTGCACCCCCAAGGTATTGATAATGATGATGTGGGAAGGATCGCTTACTCACCCCTCATTAGACTGAAGGTATAATGTACATTGATTTACAAAATATGATAGGGCTCAGTACCTCCTCTGAGAAAGAGCTTGACTTGTCACATGGGCCACCTAAGTAAGTTTGTGACTCATTTGCAGTGGTGGTTCACAGGACAGCTGGTCTTCCATTGAGAATGAAACTCCTGTTTTGATGGAAATTCTGTGGCCTGGACCAGCAACCTCTGAGCCCTTACTTCCATTTATTGATGCCCTCACAGATACCTTGATGGCTACTTGGTTGAAACCATGTTCTTGCCCATCTATTAACTGGCAGGTAGCCCAGTGTTCTACACTGGCTCCAGGTTATATGACTTTCGCACCAAGCACTTTATTCTGGAGGGCCTTATTATAAAGGCCTCAATGGGTAAGGGGAACCCCTAATTCAGTTTGTACCAGTCCTGCGGCTAAAGAATCCAAAATTATTCTTTCCTTCAGTAAACATGTTTTCCTTTGGTAGTTCAGCACTACACTTCATGAATCTAGTTCCCTTTTGAGTCGCTACATGAATGGCAATCCATGAGGGGCAGTACGCTTTTAAACATGTTATCTGTGCTGGTGTGGATACCACAGACTTCATTCGCAAAGTAGTCGGTACCAGTTTTGTACTTCATAGACATGTCTATTATGTCTACCGATTTCTTTGGTGATATGCAGGCTTCATTAATGGATACGTCCTTTGATGGTTCTCGACTTTTTAGGGAGAAGGTGACCTCTGCTTTAGAATGCTTTTGAGATGGCAGAGCTACTGCGCTTTCTTTGGGGACATTGATCCCTGCCTAACAGTTTCCGCACTATTTCAGGAAATGTAGGCACTACTTCAGGAGGGCTAACGGCGATGGCCTAATCCAGACAGTGATGCAACCGACAACCCAGTCCTTTCTGGTTGGGACGCGGAACCAGTAAACACCGTGCAGTTCAGCAGGGACAGCAGTCTTCCAACTACTCTCCCCCGCCTACAGTAGCCAACAAACCACTTTCATTTGCCCTTGGTAGTGCATGGCCAGCCAGTGGAAGGAAGGAGCCAGCACTCCTAGACAGGTGATATATTACGTCCAATCAATGTCTTGCAAATTGTTACCTTTTCTTTCTTCCCTGTCCCAATATCCCTCCCACACTAGAACTGATTTAAGAAGATCACTTATCCATCCTGTTACTTGAGGTAAACCTGTTGATCTTAAGAAGTGCCATAGGCTATTGGACACAGGAAAACACTGGGGTTTCTACTCCTGGTACTTCCTTGTTCCAAAGTATACAGGGTTTCAGGCTGGATCTCTGACCGCTCAACACTTTCCTGCCGCAGGACAGATTCAAAATGCTCAGATTGGCCCAGATCCTATCTGCTCTGGACCTCTGAGACTGGATGGTGTCCTTGAACATGCGGGTCTTGTATTTTTCTACACCCTTCCTGCAGTCTCACAGGCATTAACTGCAGTTCAAGGTCAGCCAGAAGCAAATTCAGTTTGTTGTGCTGTCCTCCCACCTCACCAGTGCTCCTCAGGTGTTCACAGAAGTGATGGTGATGGGCGCTGCCCATCTTCAGAGGTCAGGAGTCCCTGCATGCCCATCTCTCAACAACTGACAGCTGAAGGCGGGCTCACAGCTGTCTGTTCAGACATCATTGGGATTCACCATAATTGGGCTGCTGTCCCACCTGATTACCTCACTATGGCTTCTGTTCAGTGGGCGATCTTGGACATAGTGGAGTTCAGGGCTTTTCCTCCGCAGCAACGTGTTCAGGACATTCAAACTATGATCCCAGTGTTTCAGCTCGATCCTGAATTCAGGTGAGGGTTTCTCTGAGGCTTGGAGATCTCTTAGCTTTGTGCATCCTCATTGTCATCTATGCTAGGTTGCCCTTGGGTGCTCTGCAGTAGAACCAAAAGTGCCTGTGGGCCAAGCATCCAGAGACCGCTCAAGATCTGCAATGGTGGCTATCTGACTGCAGTTTGTCCTGCAGAAGACCACTCTTCCTTTCCCACCCAGAGTTCACAGTAGTGACAAACCTACCACTCCGAAGTTGTAGGAGTCAGGAGCCTTTTTGTGTCGGCAGGTGGCCGGAGTGCCAGGGCATTTATTTGGTTGACGATCACTTGGTGGTGGCCCCGTAGTGTTACAGCAGACAAACTGAGTAGATGTCGTCTGGCAGATAACAAGTGGCATTGTCAGCCTAAGTTACAGCTGGGCATCTTCCAACTTGTGGGAGAACCCTGGCTAGATCTTTTTGCCACCATCGAGAACATTCAGCGTCAACAATTTCATTTGTTTGATTGCTCATTGGAATACACATTCCGGCTGGAGTGGAACAAGGTACTCATGTACTCCTTTCCGTCGTGATCTCTCCTGCCCTGAGTTCTGAAGAAGGTCAAGAACAAGTGGTCCCAAGTCACCCTAGAGTCCTCGGATTGGGCCCGCAAAGTATGGGTACCCAGAACCTTTGGGCATGCGCATCTGATCGGCTTGCCAAGGATCTACTTTCTCAGCAACAGGGCTGCATCCTCCACCAGAACCTACGCAATCTACACTTCCATGTGTGGAGTCTGAGGTGGCAATTGACTGCTTTGAATTTGCTGCCTAAAGTGGTGGGTGTCTTCTTCACTGACAGGTGCACATCTACAAAATCAATTTATGCCGGGCACCCCTTATAGGCAAAGCCTTCAGCCAACCTTTTGTTTGTTTTGTCTTAGCCCAGCAAAGCCTTTACGGGGTACTTTTGTGCTTTCTACATTTGCCAAAGTAAACTTTCTTGTTCAGATCACCTGATGAGGTTTATTAATGGTTTTTACACCTGTTCCCTTGCAACCCATTTGTGATACCACAGTGGTACCTTAACTTGGTCTTGACATTCCTCATGTGTGCATCCTTCAAGACTATTCATAGCTTTTCTCTACTTCTCCTGACTTTGAAGCCTGTCTAACTCATTATGATTACGTCAGCTTGTCACATGAGTGAGCTGCTGGCGCTTGTGATGCAAGCACTCTACACTGCATTTTTTTCAGACAAGTGCTTAAAATTCAGGTGGTCTTTGTACCAAAGGTATTGACTTCCTTTCACATTAAGTAATCGATCAGTCTATCAGCATTATTTTCTCTGTCTGCCTCCTTGAAAGAGTAAAAGAGGTGCCATCATTTGGACTCCAAAACAATTTTAAGTTTTTACATGGATTGCTTGAAGGCTGATCAATTGAATGATCAACTTTTTGCTATGTTCTCTTGAGCTAAAAAAGGTAAGAAAGTGCAGAAGAGGCTCTTGTCAAGGCGAATAGTCTTATGCATAAAGATCTGCTATGTACTGACCAAGAAGCAGCCGCAGAAGGTCAGAGAGCCCATTCTTCTGAGAGGAAGGCACTTACCACTGTATTGGCATCAGAAGTACCTGTGCTTCCTCTCTGCCATGCTACAATGTGGCCATTGGTGCATACGTTCACAGACCACTACTAATTTGACAAACAGGTCTGGTAGGAAGGACTAAATCTTCTCGATTCTGCGGTACTTTTCGTGTGAGATGACTCTATGGACCCTCTACCTTGTTTATGCTCTACACTCTAAGTGCAGATCCCTCACTGCCCTCCCACATCCCTATTCTATGAGACGGCCTCTTTTTAATATCTAAAAAAGATCCAAGTTAGTACTCTGCACACTTACCAATAATTGTTCATGCTGTGCATCTGAGGCATGGAAAGGAAGAAACAAGAAACTGATGTCAGCGTACAACATTGGCACCTATATGTGGCTTTGCTCTGTCACTGCGGGGGTGGTTTGGAATCACTGTGAAGCCTTGCAGCGCCACCTAGCAGGACACGGTAGTAGCAATACACAATTCTCCAGATCCAGTCTGTTGTCTGGGGATTTTACAGCCCATGAGCAGCCCTTTCCCTTCTTCCTGCAGCTGTGGATCCATTGCTACCTGTCGTCATATCTTGATTGATGTCTTGTGCGTTTTTATGGGAGTTTGGTGCCTCCTTACCAGATGGCTTCAGGATGGCTCTACATACTCTCTTCAGAATACCTGATCAGCATATCTTCCCCTCCAGCTGAATCATTAATACGAATGTAAGCGCCCATCTAGATCTTTTGTTTATTTCTCAGCTCCTTTATAACCTCCTGTGGAGTCGGCTGTTTGCTCAGCTTTGACTTCCTGATACAGTTGATTAGACAATTCTTTCAATTTCACTGTATCTGATATCCTGCCTTTGCATTCTAGCTTCTTTTTGATAGTCCAGGAGACACCTTGGCCAGAATAACTCTTGAACGTGCTTCCGGCAATGTACATGCCGATCTGTTCTGTGTGCTCTGATTATGCCTTTCGCCCTCGTTATCTCCACTTTGGAGGACATGTCGAGGCAGGTTCACAAAGAAGATTTAATTGTCAGTTCTGTCCAAATATTGTTTTACATTATCTAATATATTACTCTAAAATAGCTTTCCTACAGATCGTCACACTTGTCCCTCATCTCCAGAAGCACCTTAGTCACTGATGACACTAGATTGTGCTTGTTCCTGTGTCGCAGTCTTCGCCAATAAGGCTTATTCATTCTGGTTCACTATGTCTCCAATTGCATGTAAATCTTTTTTGAGAGATCTCCCACTGCCATTATTTATGTATGCCATTGTAGCACGTAGTTGGTCTGCCAAAGATTTGCTCAATTTGTCATGCAGGTCATTCAGGTAGTGCTGAGAACATTCCTTGTTGAGGGGTGCCATCTTGTGTTTTTTGGATGTCATTGTAAGGTCCTCTTTCACTGTCTGAGAGCTTTTTTGTTTTTTGAGGTCCCCTTATCTCCTTAACACAAGCTGCAATCATGTTGCAGTTTTCCTAGCTCTACCCTCCTCATGATACAGGACAGTGAAAAGGTAGTGCGGTGCTCTATCATCAATTCTCAGTCCTAGTTGGGAGCCTTCAGCACTCTTACAGTGCTATGTTTCATAATCCTGTTGTCTTCTGGTATCTCACTCTGCCTGATTCTTCAAAACAGCAGTGTGGAATGCTCTCCCCAGCAGTTCTGCAAACCACAATCCGCTCTACAGAAGTGACCTAGGCAGAAGGGGGTAGTAATAAGCTTTTGAGCTCTTATCAGAATGCCACCCCTTTAGTAGTCTGGCGCCCTCACCTCCCACAACCCCATTGCCATCTTCATTAACAGATGTTTTGCATGGTGCCATTATGGGCTATCCCACCGCGCCATACCTCTAAATGATGTCTGCAGTGTCTATTGTTCTGCACTGGGAGAGGCAGCACTGCACGTGGGGTTAAGCTGGATCCGAGTGCAGTCTTCGGTGTTCTCCAGTAGTCAAGGGTGAAGGATGTGCAGTCTTGTGGTAAAAGAATAGACCCATTATGGCCACTGCCTCTTCACTCTGTATCTTCTCTCCTCTTCAGATTACTTGCTGCTTCCGGCAAGTCTGCTCATTTAAGGCCATTAGCCACTCTTCTCCTCGGGTCATCGTCCTGAGGTCAGTGTTTGCACCAGTTCCTGGCCATAGTTAGACAGGAGCTGTTTACTGACTGTCTGCCTCACTCTGGTGCTGTTCATCTCCCCGCTCAGGATTCTATTTCTTAATTTTGTAATACCACCCTGACTCTCTGTGTCATAATTGGGAGATGGGTACCCCTTGTGTAAGATCATATAGGACAGTTAATGGTGACACTTGTCAGTGTAACTAGGAGCCCCCCCCCCCTCCCCTCTCCCCCCCTCTGGTTCTGTGCTGGAGGAAAGTCACTGGATGACTCGGGGGGAGCAGAGCTGATGTGAAGACTTGCCCGGGGGGGTTGGGGGGATGGGGGGTGGAGAAACCGGAAGTGACAAGGCGCCTCCCTCCCCTCCCCCTTTGTCCTGCTTGGCACGGGGGCCCCTGGAGGCGAACGGAGCTGGAGGCAAGACTGGAACCGCCAGGCACCTGGAGGCACAGAAGCAGCACCCACATCCCCCCTCCCCCCCGGGGGGCAGGCCGGGGCCCATGGAGGAGCCCGCTGCTGCTGGGGGAGGGGGTGGGGGTGCCGGACCTCGGGTCCAAACCTGGGGACTCCCCGGTCGCTGTTGGCGGTCTACGTTGCGAGAGAGGAAATAGAGACCTCAGATACTGAAGGGTGAACCTTGCAGGACATATTTTGCAGGGGTGAAGATACACTTACATAGGTGCCCACGGTCGTAGAGCTGTGGCCACAGGTGGTGGTTCGGCTGAAGCAGGGACCTAGCCCCAAGGACTATCGGGGGCTGGTCTGTGAAGTGAGGCACAGGAACAGGCTTGACGGCAAGTTCGATTGCCTCTGTTGTAATGGGCAAAGACAGACAGACAGACATGCGCCCGTCTGCTGTGCAAATGCGCATAGACCAGTTTGCCACTGGCCCAGGTGGAGCTCGAAAAGAGGATCAGGCGTCGGATGAAGGTGGTGGGAAGCAGGCGGCGGGAAGCAGGCGGCGACCGGCGACCTGGCAGCCATCCTTCAGGGTATTGAGGCGTCCCAGACAGCGTTGGAAGCTAAGATTGGAGAAGTAAGGGTGGACGTGGCTTTAGTACGCCAGGACCTCCGCAACGCAACAGCCAGGATCACGGAGGCAGAATCCAGAATCTTCACTGTGGAAGACGACCTGACTGCCCTTATAACACAGGTGTCCACGCTAACAGCCCGTACAGCAGAACTGTACTGCAGGGCTGAAGATGCTGAAAATAGGTCCCGACGCAACAACCTTCGGATCGTGGGCCTCCCGGAGAACACAGCGGCCTCCTCCCTGGCCGCCGCCTTGGAGGAGTGGTTCTGGTCCTGGATGCCCTGGGACCGCCTCACACCGTGGTTTGCGATTGAATGAGCCCACAGGGCTCTACAGGCCAGGCCTCCACTGGGCTCTCCGCCAAGGCCAGTGATTCTCTGCCTTTTCAATTTCAAGGACAGGGACGCAATACTTCAGGCGGCACGCTCGAGGGGCGTCTTACAATGTGAAGGAGCAAAAGTCATGGTGTTCCAAGACTACACGAGGGACGTGCAGGTGCAGCGCTGCTCCTTTATAGAAGTGAAACAGAAATTGAGAGCGATGGACGTGCCCTACCCCCTTCTCTTTCCTGCAAAGCTTAGGGTGCTCCACAATAACAGGACATATTTCTTTGAGACCCCGGGTGTGGCCTGGACATGGCTAACAGAGGAGGTCCCGTTGGGCTCTGCCGGAGGAGAGCAGCGGCAAACCCGTGTCAGGCGGCAGACAGACAATCAAAAGCAGCGACCGCAGGGCCCCCGCCGGAGAACACGCTCCAGGAAGCACAGGGAGCGGCGGGGCTCGCAATCCAGCTCCCTTGTGGGACCTACAAGAGAACTGTCCTCGGGGCCCCTGGTGGCTGCTGAGCCGGGGAGTGCGGGGGTAGGCTCTCAAGGGGAGGACCTGGCACAGCTGCGCCCCGAAACGGTGGAGGACACCGATCTGTCCCAGAGTCCGGTGCTGTAACTCCCTTTGGAGGCTAGAGGAAGAGGCCAGTATGACCCCCAATCGCGATGTGGTTGCATTACGTCTATTTATTACTTAAAACTCTTTAATCCGCAGAAATGGAGGGGTCCATCACAGCTCAGATAATTGGTGTTTTCAACTCACTATGTTAGGGAGTGAGCTGTTTGATAAGGGCGACAGATGCTTCTCAGGGGAAGTATGGGGAGGGGTGAGAGTTGGGGGGTATGGGAGTTTTTGCCCTGCCACAGGGCAGCTGTTAATGTTATCTGAATTTAACGTTGATTTGTTATCTCTCGCACCTGCAGGGGGTAGTAGAGCAAAGAGGTCATGGCAGGGAACACACTCAACACAGGAGGAGGTGGTATTTGTTTCGGGATATACAAAGGGAACTGAGAGAGAGGGGCGAGGTGAGCGTCCACAAACAAACCAGATGAATGGGGTCGACTCATATCATATCTTGGAACGTTAATGGTCTTCTAGGCAAGACCAAACGTGCAGCTGTATTTACACATGTCCACTGACACAAACCCAATATGCTCCTGATGCAAGAAACCACAGCCCCTTTTTAGCCCGTAAAGGGTTCGACAGGGTATACCACGCAGGGTTTGTATGGGCCTTGACTTCCCGCGTTGCCCAGCTAGAGGCACGGGCCCTACACTTGGAGGTGGAGCAGGGGGTCCACCCCAATGAAAAGGTAACCAGACAACTCTTGCTGATACAAGAGGAGATCCGTAACCAATCTTTAGAAGCGGCTAAGCACCTGTGGTGTGCATCCATGGCCAGGGTTTATGGTTGGGGAAATAAGACTGGGAAATTGCTGTACTGGCTGGCATCCCAGCAACAGACCTCCCGAATCATCCCCGAAATTTGTAATGAGCAAGGGGAACATGTATCCAAGCTCTAAGAGGTGGCCGAGACGTTTGCCGCATATTACAGGGTCCTGTACCAGGCTGCGGGTGTGAATGTTCCGGGCCACACCGATCAGTTCTTGGCAGATGTTCCTCTCCCTGCACTGCCCTTGGGGGAGGTCCAGGCGTTGGAGGAACCGTTTCACCGAAACGGAAGTTAGAGAGGCCATCTCTGTGACGGGAGTGGGCAGGACTCCTTGGCCTGATGGGCTTCCAGCAGAATATTACAAGGTTTTTCGGGATGACCTGGTGCCGCGTCTTAAAGCTTTGTGTGCAGAGGTGGGCTACCTGGGCTCCTTCCCAGAGGGGTTGGATGTAGCCACTGTTGTCGTTTTGCCCAAGACTCAACCCCCGTCCCTCCATTGTGCTGACTACAGACCGATATCCCTGATTAACAGTGAAGTGAAAATTTACGCCACGATCCTTGCCTCCCGCCTTAAGAAGGTTATGCCCCTTCTGATACATCCAGACCAGTGTGGCTTCATGGCTGGCCGCAGTACGCGCCATTGTATACGACGGCTTCACGTGGCCTTTGCGAGGCATTACCGGTTGCCCCAGAATCTGGCCCTCCTATTTAGAGACTTTGGGAAGGCCTTTGACTCAGTTGACTGGGGGTTCCTCTTCTTGGTACTCCAGTGGGCGGGCTTCGGGCCAAGGTTTCGTTGAATGGTACAGACCTTGTATGCTAACCCTACAGCACGTGTACAGGTGAGTGGGACCTTATCTTCAGTCTTCTCTATCCATCGGGGAACGCGCCAGGGCTGCCCCCTTTCCCCTCTCCTTTTTGCCCTGGCCATCGAGCCCTTGGCACGACTGATAAGGGGAGATCCAATACATCGCGGGTGGAGGTGGGGCCCTTCGTTTGAAGACCGATTGGCCCTATATGCCGATGATGTCCTGCTGTATATGGAGACTCCTAGTGTGACGGGACCCCGAAGTTTTCTTCTCCTTCGTTGTTTTGAGGAGGCCTCTGGGCTCAAAATTAACCCCACCAAATCGGTGTTGGTCCCCCTGGCGATGTCACGAGAATGCTTTGACTGGCAGGAAGTGGTGCCCTTGCGCCGGTTGAGTTTTAAATATCTCGGAGTATGGGTCAGTTGCTTCCGGAGCTATCCTGGGCTCTGAACCTGGCGCCGCTTGTGTCTCGCGTCAGGGCAGATCTCCAGTGGTGGCAAGCATTGCCTTTAAATGTTTTGGCTCGTATAGCCCTATATAAAATGATGGTCTTGCCGCGACTCCTATATGTGCTCCAAAACTTACCGTTTGTGATCCCTCGCTCCTGGTTCTGGAAATTAGAGGGAGCCACTGCCTCATTTCTGTGGGGCTGTGCGAGGCACCGGGTGGCATCGCAAATCTGGCATAGAGAGGTGTACGATGGGGGACTGGGCATGGCCGATCCATATCTGTATTACTTGGCGACTCAACTGCTGGTCATTCATGAATGGTTCAACGGGGGATGGATGCACCCATCCTATCAGATAGAGCTAGAGGAGTTGGGGTTCCCTCGTATTCTAGACTTCCTCTACGGCACACTAATTCCCCGAGACTTAGAGCCAGTAACTAGAGCGGTCTTTCTTGCATGGCGTGCGGCGCTACGGCACACTGGATGGAACAATGTCGTCACCTGGCAAACTCCACTGTGGCAAGGTAAATGGCTGAGTGAAACGGCCACACTGGGGGGCTTCACGAGGTGGGACACACTGGGCATCTCCCTGGTGGGAGACGTCTGGAAAGGGAACACACTGAAGTCCTTCCAGGAATTACAGTATGAGCTTCGGCTGTCCCCAACTCAGTTCTTTAGATACCTTCAACTCCGGCATGCCCTGAGTACGCATCTGACTGGCGTGGACCCAATACCGGAATTCAACCCACTCGAGGCTAAACTGCTTATGGGTAGCTTGGGGAGGAAAAGTGTATCCCAAACTTAGAGAATGTTAATAAACAACGCCCCCAGGGACCTGAGTCACCTTAAGAGTGGGTGGGAGGCGTGGGTGGGACCGCTTGATGAAGCCGAGTGGGCGGAGGCTTTGATGGCTCCTCTGTACTGGCGGTGTCAGCGAGGTTGAGGGCGATACAATTCTATTTCCTACGCAGAGCATACTTATCTCCCGACAGACTGCATAAGATGGGCTCCGGACCTCTGTTTAATGCCTGCGGTGCGCTCGGGCCCGGCAAATTTCTTCCACATGATATGGTCATGTCCTGTGATACAGATGTATTGGGGAAAGATAACTCAAGAGTTGAACAAAGTACTAGGAAGGTCACAACTGTTGTCCCCAAAAATGGTCCTATTGGGTACGATGGAGGAGCTGGAGGGCTATAGAGCGGACCGAACATTTATTGGAACGGCCTTGCTGATTGCAAAGAGGGACATTGCAGCCGCCTGAAATACCGCCAGGGGTCCTTCCCTCCAGAAATGGAGGTGTGGAGTGGACTGGTGCGCAGCACAAGAAAAAGTGGTGTATGAATCAAGGGGTTGTCACCACAAACATGGGAAGGTGTGGTGGAAGTGTACGGGCTGGTTCGTTTGAAGTCGAGCCAGTGGTTGTGCGTTCCTGCATTTTTGTTTTTGTTACGTTAAGTAGCACTAACAATAACCTATGTGTTCTATATCAAATGGATGCATACCAGAATTGGTAATACCCCCTTGTACCGGTGCAGGTTGTGTTGAGTTTTTCTTTTTTGTGTTATTTATGTTTCTCATGAAAAGCAATAAAAATGTGTTTATAAAAAAAAAAAAACTCAATCCACACACTACAAAACTCAATCTACACAGCACAACTGAAAGTTAACAATGGAGTAAGCCCTTCTTCCATCACAGAATTTCTCTTGCTCTCTCTCAAATCCACTAAGGTTACTGTATGAATCCACGTGACCAAGGACACTGTGTCCAGTCCTTGGTTTTCCTTTTAGAAATGCTTATGTTCAGATTTGTGAATCCAGTTAGTTCTGTGGAAATTAACCAAGACCCTGATTCCCAGAATATGCCAGCTTATTAATGAAAAAGCCACAAAATGGAAAATTGTGTCCTTGTTGACAATGAGAAATTAAGTTACTTTATATCCAGATCTCTCATATTCAGTCATAGATCACAGTCTTGACATCCTTGTCGTGAAAAGAGATCTGGTATATGCCTTTTTTTCAAGCCACTGCTTGATCTCCTAGTACCAGACAAACATAAATTACCACACTCAGACAGACCACACAAACAGGGAGGTTTTTAAAATGATCATCTACTGGAACTATCTCTCATTCAAGTCTCTAAACCCCCAGAATTCTGACCTCTTCCAGGTTCTTACATTCAATCTGATTATTTATATATATATATATATATATATATATATATATATATATATGTTCGATGGCATGTGTAGCTGCAGATACACATGCTTTGCACATCCCGCCATCTAGTGTTGGGCTCAGAGTGTTACAAGTTGTTTTTCTTCGAAGAAGTCTTTTCGAGTCACGAGATCGAGGGACTCCTCCCCTTTCGGCTCCATTACGCATGGGCGTAGACTCCATCTTAGATTGTTTTTTTTCCGCCATCGGGTTCGGACGTGTTCCTTTTTGCTCCGCGTTACGGTTCGGAAAGATAGTTAGAATCTCTGAAAATTCGACGGTATTGTTTGCGCTCGGTATCAGGTTAGTTACAACAGTTCGACACCGACTTTTGAAGAGCTCCGGTGGCCCTTCGGGGTTTTTTCGATTCCCCCGTCGGGGCCTGGTCGGCCCGGCCACGTGTCTCTTCAAGGCTGATGGAACAGACCCCATTCAGTTTCTGCCCCAAATGTCACAACAAGTATCCGTATACAGATCAGCACCTGGTCTGTAACTTGTTTGTCTCCAGAATACAGAGAAGATACTTGTGAAGCCTGTCGAGCGTTTCGGTCGAGGAAGACATTAAGAGACCGAAGAGCAAGAAGACTGCAAATGGCGTCGGCGCCAACAGGACAAAGGCACTTGAAGGAGGAAGAAGAAACCTTCTCCATCCAGGATTCGGACTCGGACGAGCTCGATCCCGATGAAACGCCTAAAACCGTGAGTAAGACGTTGAAACATAAAACTCACGAGAAGACCATGTAAGGAAATGCCTCCTTGGCATGGTTGCCCCCTGACTTTTTGCCTTTGCTGATGCTATGTTTACAATTGAAAGTGTGCTGAGGCCTGCTAACCAGGCCCCAGCACCAGTGTTCTTTCCCTAACCTGTACTTTTGTATCCACAATTGGCAGACCCTGGCATCCAGATAAGTCCCTTGTAACTGGTACTTCTAGTACCAAGGGCCCTGATGCCAAGGAAGGTCTCTAAGGGCTGCAGCATGTCTTATGCCACCCTGGAGACCTCTCACTCAGCACAGACACACTGCTTGCCAGCTTGTGTGTGCTAGTGAGGACAAAACGAGTAAGTCGACATGGCACTCCCCTCAGGGTGCCATGCCAGCCTCTCACTGCCTATGCAGTATAGGTAAGACACCCCTCTAGCAGGCCTTACAGCCCTAAGGCAGGGTGCACTATACCATAGGTGAGGGTACCAG
The DNA here is from genome assembly GCF_031143425.1 of Pleurodeles waltl. Classification (NCBI taxonomy): domain Eukaryota; kingdom Metazoa; phylum Chordata; class Amphibia; order Caudata; family Salamandridae; genus Pleurodeles; species Pleurodeles waltl. The sequence goes on from NC_090440.1 coordinate 1,897,986,844, forward strand.
TGCATGAGCATGGTACCCCTACAGTGTCTAAACAAAACCTTAGACATTGTAAGTGCAGGGTAGCCATAAGAGTATATGGTCTGGGAGTCTGTCAAACACGAACTCCACAGCACCATAATGGCTACACTGAAAACTGGGAAGTTTGGTATCAAACTTCTCAGCACAATAAATGAACTCTGATGCCAGTGTACATTTTATTGTAAAATACACCACAGAGGGCACCTTAGAGGTGCCCCCTGAAACTTAACCGACTGTCTGTGTAGGCTGACTAGTTCCAGCAGCCTGCCACACCAGAGACATGTTGCTGGCCCCATGGGGAGAGTGCCTTTGTCACTCTGAGGCCAGTAACAAAGCCTGCACTGGGTGGAGATGCTAACACCTCCCCCAGGCAGGAGCTGTAACACCTGGCGGTGAGCCTCAAAGGCTCACCCCTTTGTCACAGCCCAGCAGGGCACTCCAGCTTAGTGGAGTTGCCCGCCCCCTCCGGCCACGGCCCCCACTTTTGGCGGCAAGGCTGGAGGGAACAAAGAAAGCAACAAGGAGGAGTCACTGGCCAGTCAGGACAGCCCCTAAGGTGTCCTGAGCTGAGGTGACTCTGACTTTTAGAAATCCTCCATCGTGCAGATGGAGGATTCCCCCAATAGGGTTAGGATTGTGACCCCCTCCCCTTGGGAGGAGGCACAAAGAGGGTGTACCCACCCTCAGGGCTAGTAGCCATTGGCTACTAACCCCCCAGACCTAAACACGCCCTTAAATTTAGTATTTAAGGGCTACCCTGAACCCTTGAAAATTAGATTCCTGCAACTACAAGAAGAAGGACTGCCTAGCTGAAAACCCCTGCAGAGGAAGACCAGAAGACGACAACTGCCTTGGCTCCAGAAACTCACCGGCCTGTCTCCTGCCTTCCAAAAGATCCTGCTCCAGCGACGCCTTCCAAAGGGACCAGCGACCTCGACATCCTCTGAGGACTGCCCCTGCTTCGAAAAGACAAGAAACTCCCGAGGACAGCGGACCTGCTCCAAGAAAGGCTGCAACTTTGTTTCCAGCAGCTTTGAAAGAACCCTGCAAGCTCCCCGCAAGAAGCGTGAGACTTGCAACACTGCACCCGGCGACCCCGACTCGGCTGGTGGAGATCCAACACCTCAGGAGGGACCCCAGGACTACTCTGATACTGTGAGTACCAAAACCTGTCCCCCCTGAGCCCCCACAGCGCCGCCTGCAGAGGGAATCCCGAGGCTTCCCCTGACCGCGACTCTTTGAATCCAAAGTCCCGACGCCTGGGAGAGACCCTGCACCCGCAGCCCCCAGGACCTGAAGGACCGGACTTTCACTGGAGAAGTGACCCCCAGGAGTCCCTCTCCCTTGCCCAAGTGGAGGTTTCCCCGAGGAACCCCCCCCTTGCCTGCCTGCAGCGCTGAAGAGATCCCGAGATCTCTCATAGACTAACATTGCGAACCCGACGCTTGTTTCTACACTGCACCCGGCCGCCCCCGTGCTGCTGAGGGTGAAATTTCTGTGTGGGCTTGTGTCCCCCCCCGGTGCCCTACAAAACCCCCCTGGTCTGCCCTCCGAAGACGCGGGTACTTACCTGCCAGCAGACCGGAACCGGGGCACCCCCTTCTCTCCATTCTAGCCTATGTGTTTTGGGCACCACTTTGAACTCTGCACCTGACCGGCCCTGAGCTGCTGGTGTGGTGACCTTGGGGTTGCTCTGAACCCCCAACGGTGGGCTACCTTGGACCAAGAACTGAACCCTGTAAGTGTCTTACTTACCTGGTAAACCTAACAAAAACTTACCTCCCCTAGGAACTGTGAAAATTGCACTAAGTGTCCACTTTTAAAACAGCTATTTGTCAATAACTTGAAAAGTATACATGCAATTTTTATGATTTAAAGTTCCTAAAGTACTTACCTGCAATACCTTTCGAATGAGATATTACCTGTAGAATTTGAACCTGTGGTTCTTAAAATAAACTAAGAAAAGATATTTTTCTATACAAAAACCTATTGGCTGGATTTGTCTCTGAGTGTGTGTACCTCAGTTATTGCCTATGTGTATGTACAACAAATGCTTAACACTACTCCTTGGATAAGCCTACTGCTCGACCACACTACCACAAAATAGAGCATTAGTATTATCTATTTTTACCACTATTTTACCTCTAAGGGGAACCCTTGGACTCTGTGCATGCTATTCCTTACTTTGAAATAGCACATACAGAGCCAACTTCCTACAGACCACAAAAGCCCAGGGGACGCCACTGCCAGCAGGCCATGGCTTAACCCTAAAAATAGGTGACCGATCATCGGCACCGAAAAAGGGCACGCTTGTGTCGAAGTCATCCGACTCCGGTCGAGATACCGGCACACAGCAAACTCGAGCCCGAGACAGCGGGGGCGAGCAAGTTCGGCACCGAGAGGGCGGCACCGAAATGAGTCTGCACCGAGAGACCGGGACGCCGAAAATAAAGAAAGTGTCGTCGGAGCCGAAAAAGGCTACCGAAAAGGTTTCCATTCCGAAACATCCAGCCTCGGAACCGAAATCCGGTTCCTACACAGAGGAACAGGGACTGTCCTCCCAAATGCTAGGACATAAGTTCGGACAAGAACTGGAATCAATGGAGCCAGACTACACTCAAAGAAGGCTCCACATCCAAAAGGACACAGGGAAGATAAGTACTCTTCCCCCAATTAAAATGAAAAGAAGACTTGCCTTTCAAGATAAGGACAAGCAGCCACAGGCAAAGGTGGCAAGACAAACAACACCGCCACCATCTCCACCACCATCAACGCACACATCACCGGTAGCCACTCCACCACTGATGCAATCCCCAACTCATACTGGAATGAGTCAGGATGATCCCGACGCATGGGATCTTTATGATGTGCCAGTGTCGGATAACAGCCCAGACTGTTACCCAGCGAGGCCGTTGCCACCAGAGGACAGTACAGCCTACACACAGGTGGTGTCAAGAGCAGCGGCATTTCATAATGTCACCTTGCATGCAGAACCGATTGAGGATGACTTTTTGTTTAATACACTATACTCCACTCATAGCCAATACCAGAGCTTACCTATGCTACCTGGAATGCTAAAACACTCCAAACAAGTGTTTCAGGAGCCTGTGAAGGGCAGGGCCATAACTCCAAGGGTGGAGAAAAAGTACAAGCCACCGCCAACAGACCCTGTGTATATCACGCAGCAATTAACACTAGACTCTGTGGTAGTATGGGCAGCTCGCAAGAGAGCAAACTCTCACACCTCGGGAGACGCACCTCCTCCAGACAAGGAGAGTCGCTAGTTCGACGCTGCGGGGAAAAGGGTTGCAGCACAAGCATCAAACCAATGGCGCATTGCCAACTCACAAGCACTGCTGGCAAGATATGATAGGGCTCATTGGGACGAAATGCAGCATTTCATTCAACACTTACCCAAAGAGTTCCAGAAAAGGGCACAACAAGTGGTGGAGGAAGGACAAAGTATCTCAAATAATCAGATACGGTCAGCAATGGATGCAGCAGATACAGCTGCTAGGACAGTAAATACTGCAGTAACCATAAGGAGACACGCATGGTTGCGTACGTCAGGATTCAAGCCGGAAATATAACAAGCCGTGCTGAATATGCCTTTTAACGGACAGCAGTTGTTTGGGCCGGAGGTGGACACTGCTATCGAAAAACTGAAAAAAGACACTGATACGGCCAAAGCCATGGGCGCACTCTACTCCCCACAGAGCAGAGGCACATGTCGCAAAACGCAGTTTAGAGGGGGGTTTCGAGGACAAGCTACAGAACCCACAACCTCACAAACAAGGCCCACTTATCAGAGCCAATATCAGCAGGGAAGTTTTCGGGGACAATTCCAAAAGAGTAGAGGGAAGTTCCAAAGCCCCAAAACTCCTCAAAACAAGCAGTGACTTCCACGTGACAAATCCCCAACACATAACACCTGTGGGGGGGAGACTAACCAAGTTTTACAAAAATTGGGAGGAAATAACAACAGACACTTGGGTACTGGCCATTATTCAGCATGGTTATTGCATAGAATTTCTCAAATTCCCTCCAAACGTCCCACCGAAAACACACAATATGTCAAAACAACACATGGATCTTCTAGGACTAGAAGTCCAAGCATTGCTACAAAAAGGAGCAATAGAATTAGTTCTAATTCAACAGAAGGGATCAGGAGTTTACTCTGTACTTTCTCATACCCAAAAAGGACAAAACTCTAGGACCTATATTAGATCTCAGAACATTAAATACCTACATCAAATCAGATCACTTTCACATGGTAACATTACAGGACGTAATCCCACTGCTCAAACAACAAGACTACATGACAACACTAGACCTAAAGGATGCATATTTCCATATACCGATACATCCTTCACACAGAAAGTACTTAAGGTTTGTATACCAAAATGTACATTACCAATTCAAGGTGTTGCCATTCGGAATAACAACTGCGCCAAGAGTTTTTACAAAATGCCTGGCAGTAGTGGCTGCACATATCAGAAGGCAGCAAATACATGTGTTCCCGTACCTAGATGATTGGTTAATCAAAACCAACACCCAAGAACGGTGTTCACAACACACAAAGTACGTAATAGAAACCCTCCACAAACTAGGTTTCTCACTCAACTACACAAAATCACACCTTCAGCCGTGTCAAACACAGCAATACTTAGGGGCGACAATCAACACAACAAAAGGGATTGCCACTCCAAGTACACAAAGGGTACAGGCATTTCACAATGTAATACAGGCCATGTATCCAAAACAAAAGATACAAGTCATGATGGTGATGAAACTACTAGGCATGATGTCCTCATGCATAGCCATTGTCCCAAACGCAAGGTTGCACATGCGGCCCTTACAGCAGTGCCTAGCATCACAATGGTCACAGGCACAGGGTCAACTTTTAGATCTAGTGTTGATAGACCGCCAAACATACACCTCGCTTCAATGGTGGAACAATATAAATTTAAACCAAGGGCGGCCTTTCCAAGACCCAGTGCCTCAATACGTGATAACAACAGATGCCTCCATGATAGGGTGAGGAGCACACCTCAATCAACACAGCATCCAAGGACAATTGGACACTCAGCAGAGACAGTTTCACATAAATCACTTAGAACTACTGGCAGTATTTCTAGCGTTGAAGGCATTTCAACCCATAATAAGCCACAAACACGTTCTTGTCAACAGACAACATGACAACGATGTATTATCTGAACAAACAAGGAGGAACACACTCGACACAGTTGTGTCTCCTGGCACAAAAAATATGGCATTGGGCGATTCACAACCACATTCGCCTAATAGCACAGTTTATTCCAGGGATTCAGAATCAGTTAGCAGACAATCTCTCTCGGGATCACCAACAGATCCACGAATGGGAGATTCACCCCCAAATACTAAACATTTCCTTCCAAAGATGGGGAACACCACAAATAGACCTTTTTGCAACAAAAGAAAACGCAAAATGCCAAAACTACGCATCCAGGTACCCACAAGAGCAATCTCAGGGCAATGCGTTATGGATGAGTTGGTCAGGGATATTTGCATATGCTTTTCCCCCTCTCCCACTCCTTCCATATCTGGTAAACAAATTGAGTCAAAACAAACTCAAACTCATACTAATAGCACCAACTTGGGCAAGACAACCTTGGTACACAACACTACTAGACCTCTCAGTAGTGCCTCATGTCAAACTACCAAACAGACCAGATCTGTTAACTCAACACAAGCAACAGATCAGACACCCAAATCCAGCATCGCTGAATCTAGCAATTTGGCTCCTGAAGTCTTAGAGTTCGGACACTTAGACCTTACACAGGAATGTATGGAAGTCATAAAACAAGCTAGAAAACCAACCACTAGACATTGCTATGCAAATAAGTGGAAAAGATTTGTTTATTATTGCCATAATAATCAAATTCAACCCTTACACGCATCTGCCAAAGACATCGTAAGTTACTTACTACATTTGCAAAAGTCAAAGCTAACTTTTTCATCCATTAAGATACATCTTACCGCAATTTCAGCTTATCTGCAAATTACGCACTCAACTTCACTATTTAGGATACCAGTCATAAAAGCGTTTATGGAAGGCCTAAAGAGAATTATACCACTAAGAACACCACCAGTTCCTTTGTGGAACCTCAACATTGTCTTAACACGACTCATGGGTCCACCTTTTGAACCCATGCACTCGTGTGAGATGCAATACTTAACATGGAAAGTTGCATTTCTAATTGCCATCACATCTCTAAGAAGAGTAAGTGAGATACAAGCATTTACCATACAAGAACCATTTATTCAGATACACAAGCATAAAGTAGTTTTACGAACAAATCCACATTTTTTACCAAAAGTCATATCACCGTTCCACTTTAATCAAACAGTAGAACTACCAGTGTTCTTCCCACAGCCAGATTCTGTAGCTGAAAGAGCACTACATACATTAGACATAAAAAGAGCGTTAATGTACTACATTGACAGAACAAAACAAATTCGGAAAACAAAACAATTATTTGTTGCTTTCCAAAAACCTCATACAGGAAATCCAATTTCCAAACAAGGCATTGCTAGATGGATAGTTAAATGCATTCAAACCTGTTATCTCAAAGCAAAAAGAGAACTGCCTATTACACCAAGGGCACACTCAACTAGGAAGAAAGGTGCTACCGTGGCCTTTCTAGGAAACATTCCAATGACTGAAATATGTAAGGCAGCCACATGGTCTACGCCTCATACGTTTACCAAGCACTACTGCGTGGATGTGTTAACAGCACAACAAGCCACAGTAGGACAAGCAGTACTACGAACTTTGTTTCAAACAACTTCAACTCCTGCAGGCTGAACCACTGCTTTTGGTGAGATAACTGCTTACTAGTCTATGCAAAGCATGTGTATCTGCAGCTACACATGCCATTGAACGGCAAATGTCACTTACCCAGTGTACATCTGTTCGTGGCATGAGACGCTGCAGATTCACATGCGCCCACCCACCTCCCCGGAAGCCTGTAGCCGTTTTGAAGTTGATCTTGAACATTTGTAAATTTGTAAATATATCACTTTAAACTACATTATGTACATACATATTTACTCCATTGCATGGGCACTATTACTATAATACACAACTCCTACCTCACCCTCTGCGGGGAAAACAATCTAAGATGGAGTCGACGCCCATGCGCAATGGAGCCGAAAGGGGAGGAGTCCCTCGATCTCGTGACTCGAAAATACTTCTTCGAAGAAAAACAACTTGTAACACTCCGAGCCCAACACTAGATGGCGGGATGTGCAAAGCTTGTGAATCTGCAGCGTCTCATGCCACGAACAAATGTACACTGGGTAAGTGACATTTTCCATATATATACACACACACCATTCTCTAACTCGTCAGACTTCTCGTTTTCTACCACCCTCTTGAGAGAAAGAATGTATTCATTGAGTAACTCAGACTATATGACAAATTAACTTCTTTCCTCTTGTGACCAACTTTTCCCCAGATCCAACCCTGCCATCTGCCCACTCGAAACAAGGGCTCAATAACTGACCTAGTGATTTTGAAAGCTTTATGTGGCAAAAGATCAATTCCTTCTAAACTGGAGTGGTGGTCAGCTGACTTCCTCATACTTTGCAAAATCTGACTTTATAACTTCCTCTGCTGCTGAAACAAAATAATGGCTCCTGACTGGACAATCAAAACTATGGACAACAAGAAACTGGTCTGCAGTGAGTCCACCATCTTTTCCAGTTACCTACTCTAACCTTGTCCCTAATGATTCAGTCATCCATTATCCCAACTATCTTAGTGAAATTCTATATGAACGTCTCTGCTCATGGCCGGGCTCATATTAACTCAAAAATTATCTCCATGATTCTCAGAGGACAGAAATACCAACAGAAAAGCTGTTCATGCAGCGGAGATGGCATTGAGGAAATCCACATGAAACTGAAAAACGTCCACGCTTGGGCTGAGAGAAAACACTACAAAAAGGTCAATCTAAATTAACCGAAATAATTATTTAAAATTATACATAATATAGTTCTATGAAACTCTCCCTTCCTCTATTAAAGAAACAGCTAGCCATCAGAAGCTAATCACTTTGCCATAACGGTACAAGACATAAGAGAATTGAAAGTATCCGTCCTGTTACCAGCATTGAACTGTTGATTATTTCCAGAAAAGCTCCTGAAGTGTCATGGACAAGCTTCTTTCCTATATCAGACATGGATAAGTGGGTTATTGCAAACCATACACCATCACATTACTCATCTAATCTGATACCCCTCCTATTAGTCAAATAACCTGTGAACCTCTCACTCCAGTTTGGTTTGATATTATGAATGGCCCTCTCAGGTCCAGCTCTTTCATGACAACCTTAACATAGGACATGTCTGCTCTCTCCTGAAAAATATAATGCTGGCCGCTCAGCGAGAATATAGAGCAGTGCATAGTAGCTCAATTAGAAAAATGTGTGCCTGGCACAAAAGTGCTTGGACACCATCAGTCAGGTTTCCTTTTGCTCTTAGCTTCCAAAATGTGGAGCAAATTAGACAGAAAAAGATTGTATTAAAACTATTTCACCATTTATATCTGATGTCTAAACTCAGTGATGTTTGCAATTGTACTGAATGAGCCTTCAAAATCCAGTGTTTTTTTTTTGTTTTTTTAACTAGTTAGTCTGTGCCAGATAAAGATCCCCAGCTTGAGCCAGGAGTGTGAATTTGGTTCTCTACATGTGTCTAGAAGGAATCAAACAGTGGTTTCTGAGCACGGCTGGTGGTAGATCTTGTTCATGTAGATTGTGTCATCCACATTCATCTTTTCTCTCTTTGGATCTTCATAGATGGTTCATTGGTGCTCCTCTCGCTGACCTCTCACACCGGCTGGGTTACCTCCGTGAAATGGTCTCCCGTGCATGAGCAGCAGCTTATATCTGGCTCCCTGGACAACATTGTCAAACTTTGGGACACCAGGAGGTAAAGAAAGTTTTATTGCTGTTTGCTTTTATAGTTCCCTTTAACTAAGGAAGAAAAAACACAGCCACTATGGATACTATGGCTTTGAGAACTGAATGTTCCACCACCTGGAGTTTATATTGCCTGCTTTCTGGCACTCCTCTCTAAATTCAGCCAAGTCTGGGTAGGGCAAATGTCAGTGATTATATTAGAAAATACAGGGTAGAGCCGAAGGCAAAAGTCAGGTTAGCTCGGGCATAACGGCTAGGACAATTGGCAGAATAAACAGATGTCTCAGATTGATGACTTTCTGTCAGTTTACATGTGTCTTTGTGGTATTGCTCTACCTTTTGTCAACTAGGAGTGAGTTTTCTCTGCAAACTACAGTTCTCTCAGTGTATAGAAAGGGGGCTACTCTGGGTTGAATAATTCTTAAAGTTTGTTAAACTGTAGTAAGACACTTTATTCTGATTTACACTAGTATTGTGTTGCCTACAGAATTTTATTTATCCGGTATTGTGGTGCCTGATGCCCACCCCAGTCTGTAGTTTTGGCTCTTCTTCGGCTGGCAGGTCTATCATTTTGCCTACAATGAGGATCTTGCCCTTTTGGCGATTATTTCACTCACTTGTACCCTTGTGAAGCAGAAGTAGTTTCATGTAAGTTACAAAGATTTTGATTAACTTCTTTCCTTAGCCCTTTGTCGGTAAAGTGTGTTTTTAATCTTTCATTTTCAGTTGCAAGGCTCCTCTCTATGACTTGGCAGCCCATGAGGATAAGGTTTTGTGTGTGGACTGGACAGAGGCAGGGGTAAGAGCTTCACAAACAACTTTTTTTCTTACATTTTTTTAACACAATCCTTGTTGCGTTTTGGGGATTCATAAGCATATCATTCATGTCATGGGGAGATGTACAGCAGCCAAGCAATAGGACAGTAAGTTGACAGTAATATTACATCCATTATGATGATGTACGTACCACAAAGCAGAAAAACATTAAAATTCGCTAATCAGCATAACTGGAGGGGTGGTGTGTACAGTCGTTAGCAGCAACAGCCACCAACTTTTTTTGTTTCATTTTTTTCTGTGAATGTTATCAAGAGTTGTAAGGAAATGCCTCCTTGGCATGGTTACCCCCTGACTTTTTGCCTTTGCTGATGCTATGTTTTGAATTGAAAGTGTGCTGAGGCCTGCTAACCAGGCCCCAGCACCAGTGTTCTTTCCCTAACCTGTACTTTTGATTCCACAATTGGCACACCCTGGCATCCAGGTAAGTCCCTTGTAACTGGTACCCCTGGTACCAAGGGCCCTGATGCCAGGGAAGGTCTCTAAGGGCTGCAGCATATCTTATGCCACCCTGGGGACCCCGCACTCAGCACAGACACACTGCTTGCCAGCTTGTGTGTGCTGGTGAGAACAAAACGAGTAAGTCGACATGGCACTCCCCTCAGGGTGCCATGCCAACCTCACACTGCCTATGCAGTATAGATAAGTCACCCCTCTAGTAGGCCTTACAGCCCTAAGGCAGGGTGCACTATACCATAGGTGAGGGCACCAGTGCATGAGTACTGTGCCCCTACAGTGTCTAAGCCAAACCTTAGACATTGTAAGTGCAGGGTAGCCATAAGAGTATATGGTCTGGGAGTCTGTCAAACACGGACTCCACAGCACCATAATGGCTACACTGAAAACTGGGAAGTTTGGTATCAAACTTCTCAGCACAATAAATGCACACTGATGCCAGTGTACATTTTATTGTGAAATACACCTCAGAGGGCACCTTAGAGGTGCCCCCTGAAACCTTAACCGACTATCTGTGTAGGCTGACTGGTTCCAGCAGCCTGCCACAACCGAGACATGTTGCTGGCCCCACGGGGAGAGTGCCTTTGTCACTCTGAGGCCAGTAACAAAGCCTGCACTGGGTGGAGATGCTATCACCTCCCCCAGGCAGGAGCTGTAACACCTGGCGGTGAGCCTCAAAGGCTTACCCCCTTTGTTCCAGCACCGCAGGGCACTCCAGCTAGTGGAGTTGCCCGCCCCCTCCGGCCACGGCCCCACTTTTGGCGGCAAGACCGGAGGAGATAATGAGAATAACAAGGAGGAGTCACTGGCCAGTCAGGACAGCCCCTAAGGTGTCCTGAGCTGAAGTGACTCTAACTTTTAGAAATCCTCCATCTTGCAGATGGAGGATTCCCCAATAGGATTAGGGATGTGACCCCCTCCCCTTGGGAGGAGGCACAAAGAGGGTGTACCCACCCTCAGGGCTAGTAGCCATTGGCTACTAACCCCCCAGACCTAAACACGCCCTTAAATTTAGTATTTAAGGGCTCCCCTGAACCTAAGAATTTAGATTCCTGAAACTACAAGAAGAAGACTGCTGAGCTGAAAAACCCCTGCAGAGGAAGAACAGAAGACACCAACTGCTTTGGCCCCAGTCCTACCGGCCTGTCTCCTGCCTTCCAAAGAACCCTGCTCCAGCGACGCTTTACAAGGGACCAGCGACCTCTGAATCCTCTGAGGACTGCCCTGCTTCAAGAAAGACAAGAAACTCCCGAGGACAGCGGCACTGCTCCAAAAGAACTGCAACTTTGTTTCAAGGAGCAGATTTAAAGACCCCTGCAACTCCCCGCAAGAAGCGTGAGACTTGCAACACTGCACCCGGCGACCCCGATTCGACTGGTGGAGAACCAACACCTCAGGGAGGACCCTCCGGCGACTCTGAGACCGTGAGTAACCAAAGTTGTCCCCCCTGAGCCCCCACAGCGACGCCTGCAGAGGGAATCCCGAGGCTCCCCCTGACCGCGACTGCCTGAACTCCATTTCCCGACGGCTGGAAAAGACCCTGCACCCGCAGCCCCCAGCGCCTAAAGGAACGGAACTCCTGTGCAGGAGTGACCCCCAGGAGGCCCTCTCCCTTGCCCAGGTGGTGGCTACCCCGAGGAGCCCCCCCCTTGCCTGCCTGCACCGCTGAAGAGATCCCTTGGTCTCTCATTGAAAACCTGACGCGTGTTTGCACACTGCACCCGGCCGCTCCCGCGCTGCTGAGGGTGTACTTTTTGTGCTGACTTGTGTCCCCCCCGGTGCCCTACAAAACCCCCCTGGTCTGCCCTCCGAAGACGTGGGTACTTACCTGCCGGCAGACCGGAACCGGGGCACCCCCTTCTCTCCATTGAAGCCTATGTGTTTTGGGCACCACTTTGAACTCTGCACCTGACCGGCCCTGAGCTGCTGGTGTGGTAACTTTTGGGTTGCTCTGAACCCCCAACAGTGGGCTACCTTGGACCCAAACCTGAGACTTGTAAGTGATTTACTTACCTGACAAAACTAACAAAAACTTACCTCCCCCAGGAACTGTGAAAATTGCACTGTGTCCACTTTTAAAACAGCTTATTGTGTTTTATGTAAAAAGTATACATGCTAATGTAATGATTCAAAGTTCCTAAAGTACTTACCTGCAATACCTTTCAAATGAGATATTACATGTAGAAATTGAACCTGTGGTTCTTAAAATAAACTAAGAAAATATATTTTTCTATAACAAAACCTATTGGCTGGATTTGTCTCCGAGTGTGTGTTCCTCATTTATTGCCTGTGTGTATGTACAACAAATGCTTAACACTACTCCTTTGATAAGCCTACTGCTCGACCACACTACCACAAAATAGAGAAATTACATAGAATATTGCAGTGTGTCTACAACTTTTAAATTGAAGCTAGTGAACGTCTGCAAGCTAAACCTAGAGCACTAAACCTCAATGTTTTATATTTTCAAAAGACAGTGATAGGCCTGACCGTGGACCCTGTAAAACACAATTACCCTACCAGAATTAGTCCTAGTAATGCGTGCAACACTTGGTGGTTGCCTTTGTTTGCAGTTCCTCATTCTGTGATTTAGAGGTTACGGTGACAAGGAGACATCGGACATGAATCTGGAAAGATGTGGGAAATTAAGACCTTAATTACACTTACCTGGGGACAGAGGCTTTTTCTGTAAATCTTCAGGAGGCTATTGGAGGCACCTGACATTGTTGCTGACAGAAATAGGATTGAAGATTTCTGGTTCCCCCGGTGGCTCTGTGGAACAGTGTTACACTTAAAGAGGAGCTGGGAATGGATAATCCTACAGAGGGGTGGAAATACAAAGGTCTAAATGTTTAAAGTCTTCACCTGGCCTAGGCATGGATGGCCCTTGAAAAAGCAACAGCCTACATGCAGTGGCAAATACGAGGGTTTGCAAATAGACAGCAGCAAAATAGAACATAGTTGAGGCTGCAGAAACATTATAGTTGCTCAGAGAGAATAATGAAGGAGCTGAAATAGAATGAACTGAAAACAAAACATGAGAGAAAGACTGGTGTATGAACTACGGCCAAAAGGATTCTGGCGAGGTGTGACTTGAATCTGTAACTTTGAGGGCTTTTCACACATTGTTTTTGTAAACATGTTTATTGGCATTTCAACTTTTTAGCACAATTACTGCGACATGTCACTTCAAACAAAGGTACAAATAAAGAAATATTGCTTAGCCAATTCAACATTTTCAGCACAATTTATTAAATAAACAAAAAAACAGAACATTAGTAATAGGAACCGTACAGGTATATAATAATTGTAGTATTCAGGTATATTATAGAGGAGTCATCTACGATGATACACTATGTGCCATGTTGGTACCTTCATGTTCTGACTCCTCATTCGACCCCATGTGGGCAAATCCTCCGTATCCAACTTCCCAACTGGTTGTTTGCAGCTCTACCCGTCCTGCCAATCGTACATATATCAGAGATAGCTAGGGCTTTGGCTACGTCTAGTGTGTGCTGGTAGTGACATATCCATAAAGTACCTGGGTGTGTTCGTAGAATCCCACATGTTGAAACATGAACATGAGAACTTCCCAACTGTTCTGTCCCAGGGGCCCACCTGCCCCTCATCAGGGTACCTTTTTGAAGAGGGCGATCCAACAAGCGGGCAAGGGAGAAAGTGCCTGATGCAGGTGTTTACAAGCATGAGGGCAATAGGGCGGAGCAACCATGGCTGGAAAGGTGCCATCCCACAGTCCTCACAAGTCAGCAGCTGTGTTCCAGAATATACATGTCTGCCTTCAGGTCACCGCATTTCTGTGTTGGAATCTGTCATCTTCCCCTTCATTATCCTCTGCATGATCTGTACTGGGGGTATCACCCCCCGAATCCTGACAGTCTACCCTGTCCCCTAATACCCCCTCTGGGTGTTCCAATTGCTTTAGGATCTCCACCTATAACCTAGCTATTGGGCATCTACGTATGCCTAGGGCATCTTCTCTAATGAGGGCTCTTTCCTCTGCCTGTGCCCCAACTGTGACTTCCCCCACCCAAATTTTAAGTGACTATCTCCTCCTGGATTTCAATGTCAGAGCTATGCACCTTTTTGCCAAGGCCAGGTTTATGAATTTGGTGCCCACTTTCTGCATCTTCGGTCTAGGGTTTAGGCCACGTAAGTTTGTATCTAGGGTACATTGACATATGTTACCAAGAAGAGTGGTGAGTGTAATTGTCACCCCCTCACAAAACAAAGGTGCAGGCAACTCCAGGTCACATGTACAAAGTCAACATCCAGTATGGTACATCTAGAGCATAGTCTTGGATTGCCACCGTAAATGATCCATATTATTTTAGGTGTCCGGTATGTCATGTGAACATACTTAAATTTAATGTAGTTGAGTCTGATATTCCTCGATATTCTCTTAGGTTACTCTAGTATCCTGGCCCACCTGATCTCCCACACTGATATAGTCTCCCACCTTTCCTGGGTCTTCGCCAAGGGCTGACAAATTATTTCTGCCAGTGACTGGCAGAGCCATTTCACATGGTGTCTTGCTTATCCCACGACTATCAATGATTGCAGTACTGCATGTGTCTTGGGTTCCTCCCGTCCCCCTCGACCCAGAGGTCCCTGAAGGTCCTCACCACTGCCTAGAATATTAGGAACTGGCTTGGAATATTAGGAACTGGCCTGGGGGTAAATCAAACTGGTCCAGCAATTCATGTAGTGGTAGCAAGGTGCTCATCTGATAGCAGTCCCCCACTAACACCAGCCTGGCGTCTGTCCAGGTTGAGAGCTGGGTGTCAGTAAAATAAACCAGCGGGTTTCCGTGAAGAAGCCACACCAGTAGCAGCGCCAGTGCATAAAGCTGAGCACCTGCCCTTTTTTGCACACACCTTTTCCAACATTTCAGGGCCACTGTCAGTAGGGTGCCTGCGTGGGCACTTCAACAGCTGCACAGAGTAATTTGGAGGGCTTTCCACACATAAGCCTATAACATTTTGTTATTAGTTAATGTGAGGTTGGGACTCATCTCCTCGCCCCATTTTGAACTTATTGTTAGTTTCAGGAAAGTATGCTGTGGGTGGGCCCACAGATGCCTACGTCACAGGGCGTTGCATTGCTCCTGGGGGAGTAGTCAGGATATGCACAAATACAGGAGACCAAAGTGCCAATTTTTCTACCTATGCACAGGTGTACGGGTGGAGTCCTCAGTGACTCTCGTCCCTTCTGCTCAGTGCAGTCTCTTAGAAGCCTCTTTGGGATGAGTCCCTTCTATCTAGTTGCACCCTGAATTTAGAAACAACTCTTGGTGGCTCTGGATTCACACTTGTGCACAATATGGCTCTAATCTTTGCCTTGTTCCAGAAAACAGGAAGTGATACAGTATGTCTTTCCCAATGTAGTAAGAATGTTTCTGCTAATACCTTGTCTGTGAATTTCCAATCTATCATAGTGAATCAACTCAAGCATGTAATTTCCTGATGCCTCTCTATCTTAATTTCCTGTTTCTTCCTATATAAGGAGCTAGAACCTAGTTCACAAATGCTCCGATAACTGTAGTGGGTGGCGGTTTGTTCTTTCCTAGTTACTCTCTCCTCGTTTCCTAGTTTTGCTGTCCTTAGGACTCCGACACCTTTAATGATTTTTTTTCAAGTTCATCTCCTTTATTTATGTCCCCATCTACTCTGATTTGGAGTTTGATAGTGCCAGGTCCCTCTACTATTTTCAACCCTTGAATGTCTTCGCCTTTCAGAGCTTTTGTATGCCACTTTGTTCTTTCCTTGAATTAGTGACTTTTCGGAGCGATACCTATTGCTTCCATGTGATATTTAGAATTAAAAAAATATATATTTGTATTGTATTTTTAATCAGATAATAATTTGCATTGAGATGACACTCATCATGAATTACATTTAACCCCATAGTGCACCCTATTATTTCCTCGAGCAGGTTACTTTCCTCAAAAAACTTTGTTTCATACACAGAGATACAATGGGACTTATAGTAATCATACATCAGTCACATCTAAATCATATTATATACTCCAGGGCCCCCAGATCTTATCATATTTTTTTTGTAAGCCTCTTATCTTGTATGTAACTTTGTCTACCACCATATATAAATCCAGCTCCATCCTCCATTCTTCTGGGTTTGGTGGCTCAGTTGCACACTATATTCGGGCAATATCTCTCTGCCACTACCAGACCCAGATGTCAGAAAAGCAGCTGCACTCTCTGGATATCTCTGTCTGTGGGGATACCTAGGAGCATGTACTTGGGGTCTGCCTGTAGGGTTACATTAAGGATTTTACTTAGCTCATTTATTATTTGCCCCCAAAATTGGCGGATACTGAGGCACTCCCAGAGTATGTGTAGGAATGTACCTTGATGTTCTCTGCATCTCAAGCAATTAGATGAGACTGCTCTCCCGAATTTATGTAGTGTAACACAATCATAATAAATTCTATGGAGAATTTTGAATTGTATGAGCCTCAGCCTTGTTTTTATCGCTACCTCTTTTGGATGCATCAGAACCGCCTCCTAGTCAGTGTCATCCAGTTCTCCCAGCTCCTTTTTCCATGTCTCAGGTTCTGCATATTATCTGTTTTATTATTATTTATGGTCTTATATGTATGCAAGACGCTTTTTCCATTATTTCCCCCTGGAGTAGCCAGCCCTCCAAGGGGAACATAGTCCGGAACGTCTGTTGTGTCTATTCCCTCGGCTCGCCATGTATGGCTCAACTGCAAATACTTGTAATACTGCTTTGGATGGAGGTGGTAGTCTTGCTGGAGTGAGGTAAAAGGGATTAATTCTTCATTCTCTTGAAGGTCTTGCAATTTAGATATTCCTATAAGATGCTAGGACTTGAACTCCTTTAGTTTTCCTAGTTCCTTGAATCTCTGCCCTATCCACAGTGGGGTCTCCCTGGTGTTTCTCGTCTCCCAGCCTAAACATTTACTTTTTCTAATCCAGGCTTCAATTGTCACGTGTGTTGCTGGCAATAACTTCTTCCATCCCCGACCTCCATACAGGTATTGTAGGAATTGAAAACGTTCTACTTGGTAAGTGGGGAGGTCCTCAGGTGCATATCCACTTTCATGAATGACTATCAAATGGGCTGCCCAGTAATACGCCCTGATGTCTGGGTGGGCTAGTCCACCATTGTATGGATTTCTTTGTAGGGTCTGCAATGCTATTCTGGGATCCTCCTTACCTCCCCTATAACAATTGGCGGATTTCCTCATTACTTTTGATGAAATATTAATCTGGGATAGGATAGTAGTTTTTTTGGAGTATGTAGAGGATATTTAGGCAGAGCAATCATCTTGAACATCGTCACTCGACCCATCGGTGTTCGCACCATTTTCCCCCCACCTGTTCATGTCCACCAGGAACTCTATTACTCGACAGAGATTGCATTTTAGGTCCTGCTCTCTTTTTAAACTGACAAAGATGCCCAGGTATTTAAACTCATTTCTCATTATACATAGTTGGGGTTTCTACTCCAGTTAGGTATAGACCTAACTTATGGTATATCCAGAATTGGCCCCGTATTCATCAAGCACTTGTAATATTGCCGGGATGGTCTCTTTGGGACGGGTGACAGAGAGGGATATCATCATGGATACAGTGAAATCCTCTCATTTTCTTCCAAAGCCTCTGATTATCAGTTTGGTTCGAATGAGACGTGTCAGTGGCTCTAAGATCAGGGCAAACAGGAGAGGGAATGGGGGCAACCTTGCCTCGTGCCCCGTGCTATTGCAAATCCATATGTATGGACACCATTTACCCTAACCTTAGCCACAAGGTTCCTATATAGCAGTTTAATCCAGTCTTGGAATTTGGGGCCAAATCCATACTTAGCACCTGCATTAAGAAGGACCAGTGGAAGGCATCAAATTCTTTTTAAGCATCTAACGTAAGAAAGACATGCAGATCTTTTCGATTTTGGACTGTCTCAAGCCAGTTGTACAATCAAACCAGATTGAGTCTGGTCGACCATTGTGGCATAAAGCTCGATTGGTCTTTGTGGATCAAGGGTGCGATAAACTTTACCAATCTTGCGACCAATATAATTGCTTGTATATTAGTTTCTTTGTTTAAGAGCGAGATTGGGCGATAGGAACTGCAGTTTGTGGTCAGTTTCCCTGGTTTGTGTATAACTGCTATTATGGCCCTCTCTAGGTTGGGGGGAACTCCCTTCACGGTTGGCCTCTTCGTAAAGTTGCAGCAGATGCAGAACAAGGATTCGAGAATTACATTTGGAAAATTCAACCTGTATCCCGATTGGACCAGGAACCTTCCCTGCCTTTAGTTGGGTAATAGCTAATTGAATCTCCGAGAGGGGAATGTCTTCCTCTAGGTCTTTGCACTCTTCTGGCAGAAGACTTGACATGTAGATTGCTTCCAGGTAGGACTATATTTGTGAAGCTTCAGCCTGCGAACATGCTTCATAGAAGGCCCTATAGTAGCTGGCAAATGCCTGGGCCTGCATCAGTGGTGTGAACAGTACTTGCTGTGTCTACAATGCTATGAACCCAGCGGGACTCGTTTCAGCCAGGCTAGTATCCTACCAGCCTTATCCCTGGCATCATAAAGTTTGTGTTGTGTTGTGTCAACAGGGTTTGAGTTCTCACTTCCCTGTCTGCTAGGGAACGGTACTGCTCCTGTACGATTGCCATGGTATGTAGTTTGTGGTCCCATGTCGTGACCTACACGCTTTTCAAGAGCCAAGTTGGTTGTCTGTATCCTCCATTTCTTGTTTTTCTTTTGTAGGCGCTAATATTTTGCGCCCTGTCTCTTAGCACAGTTTTGCACTCTTTCCACAGCACAACTGCAGAGCTTACAGAGGCCTTATTTTCTTCAAAGCATACCTTTGTGTCAACTCTGTTTTTTCAGGGCCTGCTGGTCTCGCAGTTCCCAGGCATATAACCTCCATCCGGTGCTAGGCCATCGGGCTTTGTTTCCTACCCTAATCATGAGTGGCGAGTGATCTGATATCCCTCTAGCCTTGTACTTGGCAGAGTTTATTACTGTTACCTCTCCCTCTGGGGCAAAGATATAATCTAGCCTAGAGAAGATTCTGAGTGCGTGAGAAGTAGGAGTATGTGCGGCTATTAGGATTATGTGTGCCTCAAAGGTCTAATAGTCCCAGTGTGTTGGCGAAGCAAGCTAAAGTTGTTTCTTGTCCGGTTTGCGTTGTGCCCTGATAAATCAAGTCTTGGAGCATGACATCATTGAAATCTCCACCCACTTTGCGTAAGGAAGGGTTATGGCTCAATAGTATGTCACGTTTTCCAGAGTGAAATGCTGCAAACGTGAAGGCGAGGCATATACAATAATGAGCGTCACATTTCTCCTGCCCTGCATACCTCATACTGCCACATATTTCTCATCAGGATCCATTGTTTGTGGCTATGGAGCATGGGAGTTTTCCTAATTAGAATCGCTACTCCTCGAGAACCTGCGGTAAAATTGGCTTGTGCTAGGGTAATGTAAGCTCCCCTGTTGAGCAAGCAACAACAGGATCCCATCAGGTGGATCTCTTGCAACACTACCGATACTTAGAAATGTTAAGCAACATAGTGGCTCAGGAAGGAGTTGCTCCTACATCCTGCAGCATTGACTGAGGAAGAAGGTGTGATTGTGGCATCCAGAAGTTGACAGAGGGAGGCTGTTGTATATTGAGGTTAATGAACTGGAGAAAAAAGGTATATAGGAGTTTCTTTAAAATAGTCGTCATGTAAGACTTCACTTGGGTATGACCCTCCGAGCTGCTACTGTGGATTGTTAGGATGTCTGTGAATAGTTCCAGAATACTTCTGCTTCCGGGTAAGTCTAATAGACTCAACTGAGGTGTGTAAAAGTTTGTTGATGTGCACATGACTACTTCATGGTATGCTTCAAAGGCCCTTTACTGAAGTTTCTGAAATCTCCTTGTATTGTGTTCCTTCCCAATTCTGGATGGACCACAAAGACCTAGTGAGATACCTAAAGTGTTCTTGTTGTGCCCGCAAATACTTCTGGGTGGATCCATAAACCACAAACTATATTTAAAGGTTTCAATCCAGTTCTTAGGAAAAAATCCCTTGGGTGCCCACTTACCGAATGGCAAATACCCAAGCCACGACCACACCGTTTTAAGAAGGAGCACTCAGACCCATAGACTTATATACTTTTGAGACATACCACAGAGCTCATAGCATCTTAATCACACAGTTTCCCCAGGATATACAAGTAAACTAATCACTGGTATAATTTACTTGCTCTTCACCAGGCCAGCAACAACATTAATTAATCTCCAGACATTAAGGACCACCTTTTTCATCTTGGTCCATGAGCTTTCCTCCTGAAGACACTATGGGCCTGATTTAGATTTCGGTGGACGGGTTACTCTGTCACAGCAGTGATGAATATCCCGTCCGCCAACATATAAATCCCATCATTTCCTACAGGATTTATATTTCGGCGGACAGGATATCCGTCACCACTGTGATGGAGTACCCAGTCTGCTGAAATTTAAATCAGGCCCTATGTCACTCAGCAGATCGGAATTTACTCAGTGATCCCCCCCCACAGAGCATCTAGGTGACCAAATTGATCAATTTCCTTAGTTGGACTACGAGCCCCCCTCGCCCTTAGGTTTTATTACCTTTACAATACCCCTCACTTATCCCTAACACTCCTGTATCGCATAACACCATCATTTCTCCCTGTCTTTTCCAAGGCTGCCTCAAGCCCATCTAACTAACTTGGTGGTTTTAACCAGGACTGCAGAACCAACCCAAGCAATACAATTAGACTCTTACCTGAACCCTCTCCTATTCTGTTGTCTTAGCCACCTAACCAGTCTAATCACCCCTACCCTTTCTTGACACTCCTATCAGAGTAAAGTTCTCCTCCAACCAAATCAATTCACGATTTGACTTTCTGCTTATCCCCTCTCATTTAATCGTCCTTATTCTCTCCTGGCCAGCACCTAAAGCTTATTCAAGTATGTAACGTTTTGCTTCCCAGTCAATAAAACCCTCTTTCAAACTCCTCTCGACCTCATGCTCTAACCTTGTTCCTGATCACTTCCCTGTCACAGTATGTTTCAGCCTTGCCTTCTCTTTGTGATGCTAAAGACTTTCTGAGACACAGCAGTACCCAGCCCCATCTCTTCTTGCACACACCCTTTAAATTACTTGAAAAAAAATCTAACTTGCCAGGGCCACAGTCCAAACACAAAGCCCTCTTCTCCCCCAAATAATGCACAAAACCAGGATACTAGACCACACAATCAAGCTACCAACACACAATTTCTCGTCCTTGCCTCCTAGTCTGTCATAAGGACTACAAACCACAAAAGCAAACAGATGCATTTCAGCTGCCTTTCTATCAGGGTAGGTAAATCCTAAGACACCACATCCACAATACAAGGTCATGCTTCCTAACTCAGTCTGCTGATAAGTATACAAGTATCAAGTTGGAGTCACCTTATAACATATGTAAGTGTCAGGCTGGAGTAACTTTGACATTTAGGCAAACCTGTCAGCAACCTAAAAAAAGTTATCATAAAATACAACTGGTCATGCCTTTTGAACTGCCCTTTGGGGTGCATCATCCCATGTGTCCCAACAGTTATGCAGTAAAGCCCACCACTTAGACACCGCAACAGCATAAGCAGGCCAGTAGATCTCCCAAACCCAATGCAACTCTTACTGACCTCAACACTATCATCCACCCAAATACTAGAAGACTATAATTGCTTTTCAATGCAAGATTTGTATCCAAAAATAAATGTTATCGATGTGTCCTACAACTAAATTAACTAGCAGATGACTTGGCCCCCGTTGTGGAAGAAGTATTACCTCAGTATAAGATTGCCATGAAAAACCACCTGAACAAAAAGGTGGGAGGAGCCTATAACATATTTCACCTATGTAATTGCTCACCTGAATGAGAAGCTCTACTTGTCAAATATTACCCGGTCCTCAGCAGGTGGATTTCTTCTTGCTAATATGCCACCAACCACGTCAAAGCACCTCATGCACAACATATTTATATGATTCTGGTGCCAGCCTCAGCCACCAAAACGTTAATGTTCTGATCAGCATCACAACTAGAGAAAATAAAATATACCTGCAAAAAATGCAGCAGCTCAATGTGCTCAAGAGGACAAACCACTGCATGAGTGTTCAACAGCATTGTCAACATATGCACCTCCAGTTCTCTAGCCCTAACCTGTAGCCACGATCCAGCCATTCCTTTCAGCATCACAATTCCAGAAAATACTAATTCCAAGAACCAGCTTCATACAATAACTCTTGAATTTGGCTGAAAAAGCTAAAATTGGACACCTTGGAAACTGTGGTCACAACCACGAACCTTCTCCCAAAACCTTTTACTGCATTGCATCAGCAATTCCAAAATTTTGTGAATTCTGTCAAAAGCCTCCAACAATACCACCTCATTAAAAAAAAGTATCAGATTGTGGAATAGGTTCATAAAGGAACTCGCTACAGTTAAAGGCTCTGACAGAGCACTCTAACAAACAATGGGTAAAACTTGGCAAGGACTGTAAAAACTGCTACCCATCAACTCAACATATACAGAACAACCATTAACATTGGCATAGCCAATAAGTTGCACCTTTGGAACCATTTGGCTTTGCCAGTAGTTTGTAGCAATGCTGTACTGCATCCCTGATGCTGTGCAGCATGTCTAGAGAATAAAAAAAGACTATAACTTAACACTCTGCCTCATTTTGTAGAAGCATGTGCACACCTACAAAAGGATAGGGGCACTTTTTAGGCTGAGCCTAGGCAGCGCACAAGCGCGGTCTCTCGAGAAGTAGTAATCTACATCTGTGGGCTTGCAACACTCCCATCACTTTCATTTGTTCCTTGGCCTGCCTTTTAAAATTCTCTTGATTTCGTAGGTAAATGGTTTGCGTTTGTCCCGCCTTGTGACTGCTTTGTTACTGCCTTGGAGACTGACCCTGTTACTTGGATTATTGCACGTTCGGCCATATATCTTAGTGTGGCGCACTGTTTTTCTTTTGCCTAGCTGCTTCACGAGGTGTGGCTGTATGTTGTTTCTTCCTCGTTTTTGGCATGCCACTCTTTCCTTGTGGTGTCTGCGCACAAAGGCTGCAAGCTGGAGGGGAGTTCTTTTTAATTGTTTTAATTATTTTTTTAATAAAGGTTCATATAGCGTGACCTCGATCTGAGGAGAGCTTTACATGAGTAACACAGTTGAAAAATATACAAGCATTTAGCACAGAAAAAAACACAGAAATCTTCAAAGTGGCTCTCCCAGCACAGCGAGCGAGCCGATACTGCAATATTCATTGTACTCGGGAAATTCAGCCCATGTCGTTATGCTGTATATTGGTTGACTATATAGTTAGATGACCATGTTTGTTACAAATGCAATTTTTGTTATGTTGTCTTCTAGGGGATGTTCTAAGCATTACAATCAAGATACTACAATATTAGCTGCACTCGGAAATGTCCCCCATAATGCTTTGTAGGGCATTCCTTTTACAAAACATGTTTGCCCATAACTCAGTGGCCTAGGACAATGGATCCACCATATAAAAGTTCAGCACACCACACTATTCCTATCTAGGGCATCTCTGGGTCCCCACACTAGGTTGGGGGAGACTGCAAAATAATAACCCCTCCCACCAGTCAGTGCTTTTTAAGCACTCTCATGGCTTTAACTTTTGATATACAGCTGGGAGTAGTTTGTGTTTTAAGACCCTTGTTTGTAACATTATTCTAGTAGGCCTGAAAATGTGTAATGCACTAGCCCCCTCGGGGCAAAATATATGGTTACATTACATTACGTTCTGACATTCTGTTTTCATGTGGTTATGCTCTCTAGGGGCTAAACATTTGGTTACATGACCATGTTTTTTACTTATGTTATTTTTATAGTGGTGCCCTCTTGGGGCTGTTCTAAGCATTACAGTCAAGATACTACAATATTTGCTGCACTTGGAAACTCGCTGCATAATGCTTTGAGAGGCATTCTCTTTACAAAATATGTTTGCCCATAACTCATGTCAAAATGTGCTCTTTCTGTCTAGGTCATCTCTGGGTCCCTACACTAGATTGGGGCCCCCAAAATAATAATATAAAAAAAAGAAATAATGGCTATATTCTAATTTTTGCTGCATTGATTGATTGATTACCCATCTTATAAATCACGTAGCTACCCTAATGGGTTTCCCAGTGCTCGCCAGAGAGTACGATATTCAGAGACCTTTTCCAAGATTTAAGCCAACAGGAACAACCAAGTTTTCAGCAACTTCCTGAATTCCAACAAGGAATTAGTTTCTCAGGTATAACGGAAGAGAGTTCATAATTTGTGTCCCAGAGCCTGGAATGCATATCCACCTTGCTGGGACCTCATAGCTCTAGGAATAACGGGAAAGAGCTGACCACTTGATTTAAGGCTCCGGTGCAGCAGGTAATAAGTAACTTCCGCACTCTGGTAGAAGGGAGCACCATTGTTGAGGCATTTAAACATGAAACAGTGCTTTGAAATGTACCCGTTTTTCCACAGTCCAATGAAGGGAAGATAGTAAGGTGGCATAACTAACATGCTCTGCTGGGTGGAGCAGAAGACGTGCCACAGCATTCTGTACTACTTTGAGCCATTTTAAAAAGGTTTTGTTGACTCCAAGGTAAAGAATGTTTCCGTAGTCCAGCCTTGACATGACTAATGCCTGGATTACGGTGCACTGGGCTGCAAAAGTAATGCAATAAAGGATTTGTCTTAGCCATTTTAGGATGGTGAAGCACTTGGCAGCCACCATTCTCTGTTTTTTCATGGACAGCTCCTGATCAACCCACACCTAAGCTCTTTACTGATGTGGGGTGAAGTGGAGGAGCCCCCAAGGATGTCGGCCACAGGTGTGGGCCCCACAATGAAGGGGATTTACCAACCAACAAAAGTTCGTTCTTGTCCCCATTTAGCTTCAGAGAATTATCAAAGATCCACTTTGCCACCTGCTGAAGACAGAGGGAAAGTGCATTTATGGTTCATTGGTTTTCAGACGTCAGAGACCACAATTTGGGTGTCATCCGCATAAGAGAATAGAGTCAGACCAAAACTCTCAACAATTTTAGCGGAAGAAGGTAAATGGAAGTGCTTTAGTTATATGCAGGGCCACTGGAATAATGTATCAGAGAGGACCAAATTATGCAGCAGGGTTGGCCAATGTATGTGTCCAGTTATGCATTTACGCCAATAGCTCTAACTCAAGCAAATGCAAGACCTATTGCATCGCAAATGTTTGTTGCACAGTTGGCAGCAGGAAACCATGATTCAAATCAATTTTTAATTTGGCCAAACTTGTGTTATCATATGCTAATCCCTTTAGTTCACTGTGACAGTTATTTGAGTGTGAAATATGAGAACATCTAGAAGCAATTCAGTGCAGTGTGTGTGTGTGTGCTATATAAAAACTCACATGTAATAGTTAATAGACAATAGTTGTGTTTCAGGAATGAAAACAATCCTGGCCATGTCTGGAGTGCACATGACCGAGTGCCATATCTTTGTTCACTCATGACAGAGTCATTGGAGTTTTCGGGGTAGGGAATACTGTATGTGAAGGTTATTACTGTTTAAAGTCCATTTGTGACATAATCTAATGTAGCAAAACGAAACACTAGTTTACAAGAAAGTGTTTTTAATATTTTGTGTATCTCTTACATATTGACTTCTTTCTCTAGGTTTGTGCTTTGGCTCTTAGAGACAAGCCAGACCACAGTTTCAGTTGTCTGTAAATATTTGCTGTTTTGCCCACCTGACACACTTCCTTTAAAGTGAGCACCTTGTGGCAGTAACAAAGGGCTTAATAGTTAAGCTCCAGGTATCTTCACCTACGGATGGTACCTAGAAATCATTGTGGACCAGTGGCTAAGAGGTGCTCATAACAAGCAACATCTGTCAGGGATGTAGCTATAAACAGTAAAGCAGGTGGAGTTGCACCAGGGGCCCACTGAAACCCCTGAGTGGCTATATTTTACTACTAGATCTGCAGACACCGGTGGATCCACTTTCCTTACTTGCATCAGGGCCCCTGGTTTCTAATCCTGACAGGAACTTGACCCAACATTCTGTGAACATTTGCAACTTGTAAGCATGTGCAATATAAACAAGTCTTGTGATCTTCAGTCTCTGGCTTCATTCTTTTACTTGAGGGAGGGAGAGCTCTTTGATTCAATCTTTAGAGCATCACCCTTCTGCTTTTTTTCTCTATAATGAGCTCCAGTGGTTTTACATTTTCCACTTGAGATAAACGAATGTACAAAGTCACTCACCACTTAGAGATCGGTACGGTTATTACGTAATTCAGTCACCCACTTGCACTCAAAGCCAGTCCATTGTCGGTACAGCACTGGATGCATTGTCACCAAATCTTAATGCCGTTAAAGGGGGTTTTACAGTGCTCTGGGACAGAGCAGACATCTATTCTAGACCATCTGACCATACTACATGGATTCTTGAATGGTCCTTCTTGGCACTAGCTTAGCTTAGGCCAATGGGTTTGTTCAGAAGGTAAGCCCCGTTATTATTGCTCGGACATCCAGAGGAAGATCTCACTGTTATACGCACAACATAATGTGTTCAAAGCTCTAACTAAGGGTTCAACCTGGCAGAGCTAAGACAACATACATTGCATAGGTCTGCAGGCTGGTTCGTTGGGCAACTGTGTAGGGTACACACGTATATGATGTTTGGCACTGAGAAGCTAGAGTACTCCCAACTTTGTGGTGCAGCATTTTTGGCTGCCATGTCTAGCCGAATTAGACGCAGGATATGATGCCCAGTGCTGTGCATTTCAGAGAATGTGATGCCATATCATGCCACAGAATTCTAATACAGCATGTGCAGTGCTTTACATTGGCATGTACTGTCCGATACTGAATACCTGCGCGTCTGCACTTCTCAGCACTGCTGCAATACATTTAATGGAAGATTACAAACACTTCTCGGGAGCAAACGGGTACTCTAAAGAGTGAGTAGCTACACTTCGGTTTTCCGTTTAAAGCACTTAGTATACCGATTGCCAAATCTAGTTTTTTTTATTAAATCGAGGACCCCTCCACCTGTGTTTCCAAAGCTGTGGGTGGTGACCACATTTTCGGTGGGCCGTGATAGTCCAAGCAATAAATAAAGATGCCTATGAATTCTGTACTTGTCAAAGACAGAGGTTGAATATCAGGCTTTGCCTTCTGACAAATTGCTGCTTATGTTTTTTTAACATAGGGACTGGTGTTTACAAACTCTTCTCACTTTGTAGTCCGAGAAAGAAATGTAAATGAATTATGTGACAATATGTCACATAATTCACTTGTGTGAAAGGAAGGGCTTTAGGATGTCAGTGTTTATAACAGACAGCAAAATGTAAATAGCTGTATAAGAACTGTACACATTCAGCAGTTAGGAAAGCAAAAATGAAGCGCGTTTTTGTAATGCTAAAGTTTGATGGAAGAAAAGATTTTAATACAATCAAAACAAATCAAGGCACTTTGCATGCTGATCCACAAATGATAGTCACTGTATCCATTTTTCCACACATTATCATTTGTGTTCAATATAGTTTCATTAGTAAAACTGTGTGTGTGCAAATGTAGTGCCCATTTGAATGGCAAATGTGCTGCCCCTAACTGACAGTGTGCTACCACACAATATTTTAAATTCATTAGAAAACTACCTGTCTTGTGTCCACTAAAGCTAGGTGGTTCACGAAAGTTTGTCGTTCTTAAAATTGAGTTGTGGTTCTAAAAAGTTTGGGAAGCATTGATCTTCACTTATACAGACTATTGAGCCTTTTGCACCACTCTTCCTGAAGCACGGAAAGGGGAGAAGAGACTTTTTTCAGTCAAGGCTGCCGCTCACAAGAGCTTAAGACGAACTTTGAAATCAGAGATGTGAGTCTTTACTCATGACTTTTTTTCTTCTTTCCCCGTACATTTTGTGTACTGCTTAACGAAAGCTCATATTAGAAAAATTATAAAAAATAGTATAAGCTGACTGTGCCGCCCGAGCGTACAGAGTGTGTGTGTGAGGGATGAAGTACCTGCCACTGCTGATAACCTTAGAATTTGTAGTTGCTGTATGAATTCCCCAACACACACAGTTAGTGGGGGACGGCTGCATTGGCTGGGGCAGCCTAGAAATCTTTCAGTTCCGCCACAATGTTGAGCATATTTGTAAATGACACTATCACCGGCGAGGGTGTACTGGTGCTGAGCAGGTCTGTACGCCTAGCCCTGCCCTGCTGTGTTTCCTCAGGCCACGGATACCCCAGTGAGAGAATAACAGGATATGTTCCCACCATCTCATGGCAAGATGGCGTCCTGCCAGTTCTGATGGCAGCTGTAGTCTGTTATCAGCTGTGGCCTTGCTGCAGTGTGACAGGAAATGCCTCCTAACTGCTCCAGCAGATCGTGCAACGGCTGAGAGCAGGGAGACAAGGACAGGTGGGGTGGAAGAAGGGATATTGGAAAAAGGGCAGCCCAGGCAAAAAAACAAAACAAAAAAAAAAGCACTTGTAAAGTCAATAGGTCACTGTTTAATGACCTATTGGCTTTCCTAATAAAAACTAAGTGGAAAGTGGATCAGGGAAGGGGTTGAAGCAGTGCGGACGGTGAAGAAGCACACTGATGAGCTCACGAATTCAGGGAGTGTTGGAAGATAGAGGATGTGGCCTGAGGGCCAGGACTGCCAACTCTGAGACTGGGAAACCTGGTTCGAGTCCCAGTGTTGGCTAAACATCATGTGAATTCTGACACATCAGTAATTCTCCCCATGCCTAAAAAATGAATGTGACCCTTATGTAGTATTACTAGAACTCCATATAAAGCAATCCAGTGCTCCTGGGGCCAAGTTACCACTATATATTAAAAACAAGCATTTGTAATGCAATGGGTCTCACATTTGCTTTAGTTAGAGCTATTGGCACTGTAAATTCATAACTCAACTTTTCTTGCCACTTAAATTGGTCAACCCTGTCTCATAATTTCTTCTTGTTCTACTATATAATTACAGTGGCCCTGCATAAAACGAATGCACTTCCATTGATCTTCTTCCTCTGTCTGCAGCAAAAAATGAAAATGTTACCATTTATCATCCTAACTTAAATCTGCCATGCTAATTCCATTAGAATACCACTTTCACCACCCCACCATCAGGGTTGCTGACTGGCTAACACAATAACTCAAAGAAGACACAAGAAAGCCACAAAGTACAAATAAACCAGAAGTGTCACCAAAACATATCAAGGATGTTCAAACATTCATAGTGTAATTAGTATGTTAAGTTGGCATAAATCATGATCATAATTGTAATAAGGAGAGGTTATTCAAATATATACAATTATCATATAAACCTTTATCAGAAGTAAACTTTTGGCATTAGACTGTAATGCTTAAAATAGCTCCTAGAGGGCACTACAACAAAAATATAATTTGTAAGAAACATGGTCATGTAACCCTATTGTTAGCTCCTAGAAGGCATAACCTCATGAAAAAACACGAGAAAGTAATGCAGTGTAAACATATACTTAACCCCTGGAGGGCATTTGTAGGGCTACCGGGCCTACTGCAATGACATTACAAACAAGGCCTTTAAAACAACATTTCTTCCAGCTGTAAAACAAAAGTTTGTAGCCATGAGAAAGCTTAAAAGACACTGCATATTGGGAGAGGTTATTATTTTGAGGCCCCCACTAACTAGTGTGGGGAGTCGGAGATGATGTAGACAGTATGTTTTGAAGGTGGTCCCATTGTCTTAGGACCACCACAGACTGAGTTATGAGCAAAAATGTTTTGTAAAAGTAACGCCCTGCAAAGCATTATGGGTCGAGTTTCCCGAGTGCAGTGAACATTGTAGTATCAGCCCTCTAGCTTTGTAGACACAGAGAGCACATTGTGGTCAATGTTTTGAAGGTGGTCTTGTTGTCCTAGGACCACCACAGGTTGAGTTATGAGCAAAAATGTTTTGTACAAGTAATGCCCTGCAAAAGCATTATGGGGTGAGTTTCCAGAGTGCAGTGAATATTGTAGTATCTGCTTTACCGGTAGTGCCACTTTCACTTTGAGGATTTCTGTTTTACATAAAGCATTTATCAATTTCAATTTTTTTAAGGGGCGAGCCACAAGAAATTACTCTGATTAGGTAACTCTGAACAATGTGACCAGCGCTCCAATACTGCCGATCGAGTTCACGATGGCGTGCCTGTTTGCACTGCGGGCGCCATGGCCGCCATGCAGCACGAAAGGCAGAGACATAAGTAAAAAAATAGTTCACCCACGCTGAAGTATATCGGCAAACATGCATTAATCCATGTAACAGGGGCAATCTGCAAGGCGTGATAAAAAGAGCCTCCAGGTTGGACAAACGTAAAGCATTTACCAATGACATCAAGTGATTTTTGAAAGGGAAGCGCAGGAATGAATGAAAGTAATGGACATGAGATGGGCGTGGTTAAAAGCCCACAATAATTAAAACGGATAAGAGCGCTTGCAAGCTCGACCTAAAAAACAGAAGCAAGTAAATGAGAGCAATGGGGGTGTGGGTGGGGACAGAAACACACAGTCAAAACACTAATGTGGAGTGTGGGGGTTGCACAGAATCACGCTGTGCTTACAAGAGACATGGAGCACAAGGATGGGGAGAATCATGCAAGGAAGACAGCTGGATAAAACTTGCACTCATGGAGAGCTTAATTTAAAAGAAAAAGAGTCCCGGAAAAGCAAGCACTACTGGAAGAAATGAAGAAGCTAATCAGAAAGGTGGTAAATAGGCTGTGCTCCACTGGAGGGACGAAGACATTTTATTTATTTTTCAAGTTCAAATGAGTCTTTACAAAGACACAATGGATGGGCTAAAAAAAATAAAGACAGTGAACAGAAGGAAAACAATTGAGTGACGAAGCAAAAAGTCAATGAGTGGGATGCATTTGTAGGTAAACTTGCAGAATGTCCACAGTATGTCTTTGCAACCAGACATCAATGGTGTCAAGTTGGCTTCGACCTAAAAAGAAATGTTACTGCTCTCACCTTGTCTGTGCATCTATTCCCACAAAGCAGATCTTCATAATCATCTCTGTTTAAATTCCCTGCTGCTTGCTGCAGTGAATCTGTTCCCTCCCAAACTCTGGCCACTTATTTTGCAGGTACCAGGGAATAACTTCCACCCCAAACCAGAAGTACTTATCCAAATAAATTAAAGAAGTATGCTTTCAGGCCACTTACTTTCACAAAGCAATAAATCTGGATCACCAATTGACACATGCCCCCGGCTGTCTTCAAGAAAATCCCATCTGTCAAAGCTGCAACAATGTCACTAACTTTTTCACTATCATGCCAAAAAAGCTCAAAAGCTTATCTGTCAGTCACTCCTAAAGAGACTGTTCTGGATGCAAATGCCCTGCAAACTACAGAGTAATAGCCAACAGAAGCTATTGGTTAAAACGAAGCCTACATACAAAAGCCAGAATTCATTGAATTGAATCCTTCCTGGTCTCTATAGTTGGAGAACTAGGAACACAAGTCGGTGCTAATGGAGCAGTTGTCTTGATCTTTCTAGACCTCACTGCTGCTCCAAACAAGGCCCACAACCCAGCACTGCTGACCACAAAGGAGTGAGTGGGCATTCAGGGAAAAGTTTTGGGCCTGGATTGCCACCTTCCTTCTGGTTTTTTTTCTGTTGGAGTCACATATTCTCACTATCACATTTAATCTTCAGGCCCTACTACTTAATCTGTAACTGCAAATAGATGTTATGTCAACATCCTCAACAAACATGCTCAGAATCTTACCACTGATTTTCCCCTACATAGCCTTTCCACAGAGTTCAAGCCATAGCAGTTCATGTGCGCTCTCACCTAGAATTTGTGAACTGTTAATATCTAGGAGCCCATAAATCATTTCTAAACAAATTACAAAAGATGCACTCAACAGCCCAGACTACTTGTATATCTGAAACATTAGGACCATATGACCTCAGACCTTGTGACCTTACACTTGCCCGCACTGTACTTCAGATAGCACTGCAGATCACAGTGCATAGTACACCAATTGCTGTATGTAATTGTACCAACAGTTTCAGATCTGCCACCCTAGATGAAGCTGCTGATCCAATACACTCTTACGATTGAAAGTACCATGTTTCAACAAACCTAACTTGCATGGCATTCTTTTCTTTCAGAAAGAGCAAGCTGTTGAACTCTTCCCCCTATTCATAGAAGGAAATTTGGAAATGACTTTGCTTTTCAGAGGTCTGAAAAAACAGGGCTTTTAAAAATTTCAGACCTTAAGGGATACCTAAATAACTTTCAAGGCACCTGCTCACAAGTAGTGAAACAGGAAATTAAAAAAATTACAGCTTTGAGACAGAAACGTGATAACTTACAGCTAAAATGAACCTGCCTAAAGTGCAATATGTCTATCTTATCTAACATTTATGGTGTCACATCCTACCAGCCAGCCCAGCTATCTGGTTTGCTAAAGACATTTTGGGCTCATTCAGAAATCTGACTTAGGAATATATTCTACCCTTTGCTTGCCATTGGTGTTGTGCTTTTTAACTCACTTTTTCTTGCTTTCCATTTGCTAGCTTTATTTATTTTAGGCTGTCCAGCTTGAGTTTGTTCCGTCCCTTGCCAAACCCTTGTTTATAGTATCCTTCTGAGTGCTCCCTTTCTGTGAACAGGCCTGTAAATCTTTTTCTTATCTTGTCATGTTTGCTATGCATTCAAAGACTGAGGTTAATGTCAGGTGCTGTCTTCCTAGTGCACATTTAAAACCACTTTCTAATTATTTCAGAATGCATCAGAATTAGGAACACAAATGAAGCACATTTTTGTTATTTCTGAAGTGTGTTGGAAACAAATACTTTAATATTATGATCAAACCAAATCATTCCAATAGGTGATGGCATTTCCAAACATTTTTGTCTGTACACTATACAGTTTTATTAGTAAAACTGTATGTCTAATCAAATGTAATGTTCATTTCAATTGAAAATGTGTTGTCTGTAATGGCAGTGTGCCATCACACCATGAATACTCCACTCTATACCAATGTACACCATTCTACTTGGCTCCACTCCACTGCACTCTGCACTACTCTACACCACTCATTCTATGCCTCTCTACTCTACCTGTACCACTCTACTCTATGCCAGTGCACTCTTCACCTCTGCACTACTCTAGGACACACCAGTCTTTGCACAACTGCACTCTACGCCACTGCACTCTATGCCAATGGACTTTACTCTGCAGCACTCAACTCTATGCCATTCCACTGTATGCCACTGTAATATACTCTGCACCACTGCACTCTATGCTACTTCACTCCAAACCACTTTTATGTCATTACACTCGGCCATTCTACGCGTCTGCACTCTACCTTGCCCCACTCTTCTCTATGCCACTTCACTCTACCCTGAAACAATCTACTCTATGCCACTCTGTGCCATTCCACTCTGTGACACTCCACGCCAGTGTGGTCTACGCCACTCTACTCTTAACCACTGTACTCTGCACCAATGGACTCTATACAACTGCACTCTGTCACTGCACTCTACTCTGCATCACTGTACTCTGTGGCACTCCTTTTTATGCCACTCTACACCACTGCACTCTGACACAATTCTGCAACACTGTACCCTCCACCACTGAACTTTACACCACTTTACTATGCACTACCCCACTATATGCCACTGCACTCTGCTCTCCACCACTCTGCGCCACAGCACTATGCAACTAAACTCTACTTTGCACTCTGTGCCACTCAAATCTACTCTGCATTCTGTTCCACTCTAATCTGCGCCACTCCACTAAGCACCTCTACTGTGCACAACTCTAATCTACGACGCTGTAATGTGCACTGCTGAATTTAAAGACACTACACTCAATGCCACTGTACTCTAAGCCAACGTACTCTGCAACACTCTACACCAATGCACTGTACACAAGTCCACTCTAGTCTATGCCACTCCACACTATGGCACTCCTATACATAGCACTCTCTGCCACTCCACCTTACAGCACTGTAGTCTTCGCCATTCCACTCTAGGACACTCCATGCCACTCTCCTCTATGCCACATTTAGCCATGCTGAACAGCAGCCACACTGGTGTACAGTATGGTTAAAACACAGTAGCAAAACCAGTAGCTCATGCCTAGCAAGACCTGTTTTAGGGGGGAGGGGGTGGAATATGTTTTAAATTTATTGTTTATAACTGCCGGTCAGCCATCTTGGAAATTTAAATACAAGTTATTTTAAATAACTTTATATTAAATAAAGCCACTGCATGACCATGTAGCTACACTCAGGTGAACGCATCATCAACCGTTTTGCAGTGGTTTTGCTTTTTTAGCTTTATCTATTATTGGCTGCCCATTTGTACGCCTACAATAATATGCATTGGTGGGTATTTTAGAATTATGTTTTTCTTTACTTTTTCCCTTTGCCCCAAATGCCAAAGCAAACATTTATTGGCAGAGCCACCAACTCGGCATTTTAAAGGCGAGACCTGTTGGCTTTGCCAATATTTGTTTATTTTGTTTTTAATATTTTTGACGTTGACGTACAGTACATCCTGGACAACATGCAAACCTAACTTTCTTCATCAAGATCAATTGTCCCGACGTTCTAGGGAGCCGTGCATTGCAATGGCTGCGTGCATTCCATGCTTCGCTGGCCCAACTAAAACAGCAGCAAATATGGTGCCTGTTGCCAACCAATGAATGCTCACTACTGCTCGGGCAGAGCTCAGGAAGCTCCTGGCACCAGTCTGTGTCCTCGACGGGACTGGTGGAAGCTTGCAGAGCTCTCCAACTGAGGGCTCTCTTTGGGCCCATTTTCCGGACTCTAACATGGCTGGGTGTGGCCTACAAGGGGCTCTACGAGTGTCTGCCCACAGTCTGCTCACGTGACTCTGGAGCTGCTGGGTATAGTGGCCTGCTATGGGCGCTTACCACTGTTGAGTGGGCGACCGGGGGCTGAGGCTCCCAACGTGTTGGGATCTGGGGGGCTCTTGGCTTTAGTTGTGTTACGTCCGATGGAAGTTGTGCGGATAGCTCTGGACGGATGGGCCTGCCCTGCCTGTTGGCTGCCTAGTCATGTGCTGCATTGGGGTGTCACAACTGTGCAGCTCAGACAGCAATCTGTTCCACGACCTCCACCGGACTATCATGACGCATCGGGGTATGAGACAGCTATCGGACGGGTGGTTGCTGGCATTGTATTGGCACTCACTGAGCCTGTCTGAAATCGCCAATGACTTGCTGAAACCTCTGGAGCCATCTTGCACATAGCAGTCCTGCGCGAGGTTCTTTGCAACATGGCCTGGCTTACCATTGCAGGTGTTAGAGGTGAAGCTGAGAGTAGAGAGTGGGCAGTTGGGGTGAGTGTTTGAGACCGCAGCCCCCCAGGGCCTTGATTTGCAGTCAGGCAGACTGGGCTGCTTGTGCTGTGCATCGCCCCACACGTAATACAGCTACCAGTCACTACGGCGGTATTGTTACTTTTCCATCAGCTCATGTACCATTAGTCTGACAAAGTGTTTCACATTGTCGGGTGATAAAAATGCTTGACTTGGGACTCCCCTGGAGGTGGCGCCCTAGTTCAACACACTTATCCATATATCTTGCGCCCCCTCATTTTCGGGGCACCTTCCTGTAGAAAAGTCACTTGTGACCAACATACAAACATTTGTGGAGAACATACTGGAATCCGATCCAAGAGTACAATTATCTTACTTCTAATGGGACAGAGATGATGTTCTTCACCTGAATGGGGCTAATCTTGTTCTCCAATATCGTTCTATCCTGACTTTACTCCATTAGTATAAGAACCCAGAAAGTATTTCCCAGAGTTCGAAAAGCTGCTGAAATAGGCCATCAAGGGTTCTGTGTTGTAGAAAACTGTACGTGACCCATGTATGCCCCCTTAAATTTTACAAGGATGAGTGGCTGACTCATCCGGGATAACAAGGGCTGAGGACAGCAGAAGAGATCTATGCAGTAGTAATGTCTTCATGTTGAATTGGGATGAAATGTGTTCTTCTATGATTTGTCGCCAGTGTCAATGCCGTTGCTATTGTTTTTTTCTTATTGCATAAAACAATAAAAATATTTTATCAAAAAAGTATTTGATGTTGTATCAAGCCAAATTGTGAGTCGAGCACAGTGGAAAAACAATTTTTTTTGCAGCCAAATTGAACTGGCACTGGAATTCACTGGAACATGTCTAAAATTCAGAGTTGGAACGAGATCTGGGTCCAGTAGTCCAGAATTTAACCACGGGGATTGGAGAACTGTAACATCTGGCCTATGTGACAGTGATTGACTGTATATCACATCCTTATTATCAAATACTGTTGTGCTTCCAGATAGTTAAATCAGTTATGAATGAGCTTCTGAATTTGTGCATTGTATATGTATGATAATGAGGTAAAAGCTTCTGCGACTGACCAACTTAGCTTGACGATTCCTGAGCCCTTGATGCACATCTTGATTGTTATTTGTTGCATGTGTTTAACAGATTTATTTCTATTACATTGATGGGTAATATTAATTCCCCTTCTTCGGGTGCACACTTTTAAGCACCCCCTTGTGTTTAACGCAACTGCAGTAACAATGTGAGTCACTGTGGTGGTTGCTCTTTCTTTCTTAGTTTTGGGTTGAGGTGGGTGGCGGGTTGTAGGTGGTAAGGGCTGTTGTGTGGTTTGCAAACTGCTTGTTTGTTCAGTGGTTTGACACTGGGAGATCATATTGTGAATGGAATAGTAGGCACATTCACACATATCACTACACCCATTTTGGATTACAGGGGCACATGGACCATGTCTCCCAGGGGTCACCACACTGAACTAATTAGTTGGAATATATGCAGGATTAACATTTCCCTTAAAACCTGTCAATACATTCTTACCTTGATCGCCACAACACTTACGTGTCTGTACTTCAAGAGATGCACAGATCGCCATTGAGGCAATCCACATTGGCCTCCGCCTGGGACTGGCACAGGTATTTTTGCTTCGTACTCAACGTGTTCCAGAGGTGTGGTGACTAATGGAAAATTATAATCGTCACTCCACTGGAAGGAGTGGGGGGGCTCACAGGTGGGTCATAATAGTTGTGGGGTGTTTGGACTTGGTGCCAATTGTTTTGGTAAATGGTCCCAGTGTGGATGCACTATAATTTTTGATGATGTCATGCTTAAGAGTTGAATGTTTACGGATGTTCCAATGTTGTTGTGGTGGCAACTTCAATCTAGTGCTAACTGCAACATGATGGATCTTCTGACCCCTATGGAATACCGCTGAAAGCAAGCCACGTTATGCAGCTGCACACTCCAGTAGATGCATGGGGAACTCTGCATCCTGTAGTCAGTGTGTATTAGACAATGTATGACCCAAGTTTGTGAATTAATATGGCTTTCCTTACAATCTATAATGGCGAAAGCTCGGGAAGTGAACATTCTGCCTAGAACTTTATCAGACCACCCTCCAGTGGTGCTTTCACTATCTAATCCTCCTTTTCCAGAGGCGATTAAATATTGACGATCAAAAGGGACTCACCTGTTAGATTAGGTCTTCTAGTCTAAGAACAGGTCTTGTATTTTGGAATATTTTACACTCAATGAGGACTCGATATCTGAAAAAGAATCATTGTGGAAAGCTTCCAACATGTACATTTGGAATGTATAGGTCTCCAAGAGGGCAGGTACCCTTAGATCAGTGTTTACACAACTAGGAAAGCTGGGGAAGGAGCTTGGACATCTCAAAAATGGATACGACTTAAGCAAGGGTAGTATACTGCTTAAAATACAGGAATACAGAGAGATGGCAGACTGTCAGGTGCTATATCTGGGCCACAGTGCCTGAGATAGTCCATTTACGAAAGGTTATAAACCAGGTAAACCGTTAGTATGGGTATCGAGGGCCTGTAATTGTGATATGTGCGTATTGGTTGTCTACACGCGATGGCTCATTTACGAGACAGCCGCCTGATATTTAGCAGGTCTTCAAGCAATGTTACGGCTAACTGTACTCCTCCCCCTCTAATTATTATTCATGTGAAACAGGGGGTCACCTAAACAATGCTACTCTCGCCTAGATTGTGGAAGATTGATAACTTCCCTCTCATGATTGGAGATGTTAAAATTGCAGTCAATAGTCTTACAAGCAGTAAAGCCCTGGGAAGCGATGGCTTCCTGATGGAATTTTATAAAGACATTTCTGATGACCTGGCTTCCAGGTTGGTGGAAGTGTATAACTGGGCCATTGCTAAAGGTAACTGCCTCCGTCAATGCTGGATACCATAATTCTCTATGCTACTGAGCCAGGCCATGACCCTCAGGCCCCATCATTGCTCCCCATACAGGCTGCTTTCATTATTTAAATGTTGGTAGTAAAATCGTCTACCAAATCCTGTTTTTTTTAATTTGTTTTCTTTTTCTTAAAACAAAGTTTTATTAGTTTATAGCCAAACAAAAGTACACTTTGCTCTCTAGGGAGCAGAGCAGCACAGTAAAAAAAAAAAAAAAAAAATACACAATCGTTACACTTCAGTTAGTCTTAGTCAATATACCAAATCCTGATGCAGATTTTACAACATCTGGTGTAGATGTTAGTGCTCCTGGAGCAATCTCGGGTTATGTGCCAGAGGTCAAAATCCTTCAACTTGTGCACACTAATGGCCATCATACACTAGGTAGATCAAAGTTTACCATCTTATCAGATGCCAAAAAGGCTTTTGATGCATTGGGCATTAGAATAGACCTTTGTGTAGGAAGTTCTTAACCTCATGGTCCTACTTAGAGCCCGATAAACTTATTATATACCGGCCCCACACTTGCCTATGTAAACGTTAATAATCTCTACTCAGATGTTCTGCCCATCAACAGGGGCACTTGCCAGGGTTGCCCGTTGTCTCTTGATATTTGCCTTGGCTATTGAGCCTCTGTCTTGCTTACTTTTTCACTCCCAGTGCAGCCTTTAGGTCAGAGGGAGGACTCTTTTGATATCCCTTTACACTGACAATATTGTACTAAACTACGAAATTCCAGAAATGAATGGCCTCCCAATCATCATAGATCTCAAATTTGTTGGCTATTCATTGGCATGTGTTGGCTTGAAAGTTAACTGGGTCAAATCAGAACATTTCACACTCACAGATCTTATTAATACATTTGATGGTTGTTGGACCTTGCCAACTTTTGCCTTCCACCTCCTATATTTCTGACCCTCTTTTTGTTGGCTTTGGGACTCTGCACACTTTACGACTGCTAATCAGTGCTAAAGTGCATGCGCTCTCTCCCCTCAACTTGGTTTACACCTATTTGGCTTATTTAATTTACCTACAAGTCTCTTGCAAAGTGGTATAAGATATACCCAGGGCCTGTAAATTAAATTCTACTATTGGGCCTGCAGTACAGATTGCGCCACCCACAGAAGTAGCCTTTCAAACATGTCTCAGGCCTGCCACTGTAGGGCCCGCATGTGCAGTTTTCGGCCACATTGACTTGGCAAGTCAAACTACCTGCCAAGGCATAAACTCCTTTGCTACATAAGTCACCTCTAAGGTAGGCCTTATATAGCCCTATGGGCAGGGTGCTGTGTACGTAAAAGCTAGTACTTATGTCTTTATGTACTACATGTCCTAGTAGTGGCAAACAGCCTATTTAGTTTCTCACTACTGTGAGTGCTGCTTCTCTCATAGAATTGCGTTGGGAATGCCATGACATGTGTCTAAGTGGTATCTTCTGATCTATGAGGAATAGTGTGAGCATGTTTAGTATGTTTGGAATGGTAGCGAGAAATGCTGCTACTTTTAGAAAGTGAGCATTTCTCTGTGCTTATGACTCTTGTGTTTTGCAGCTTGTCTCCAGTCCATGTCTGGGGCAGAGTGACAGCTGGGCTGTATGCATACTTCTCAGAAAGCCAGTACACAGGGAGGGTGAGGTGTAACAAGATTGCATCTGCATACTGAATGGTCTTCCTGGGCAGGGAGAGGGAGAGGCAGGTCGCACTTACGTTTGTATAGGCTGTGTCCTGCCCTCACAGAAAGGGCTTGTTTACCCCCTACTGATGTCGGGAGCCAGTGCTGGAGGAGAAAGAGACATTCCTGGAACCGGTCAGTGCTGGTTGGAACTCCCCTCCCCCACCTTTGTGGAAACTGAGCAAAACGAGTATAAGTACAGGGGGTAGTCCCCCACATTTTCAGACACTGTATTGCCTCTGAACCAGATGCTGAAAGGACTCACCAGGAACCGCCCTGGGACTGCTCTGCTGTTGGACTGACCTGTGACCTGCTAGGTCACTAGAAGGCCTGCCACTTCTCTTTCTGGACCATTATGTGCTGGCCCGCTGCTTGTCCTCTTACTCTGGGTGCCCCCTCCCCCCCAAAGTGTTCTCTCAGGGGCTGGGTGGTGTGTTTCCCCCACAGCCCCCCTGTTCCACTGCAAGCTGCTTTCGCTGGAGTGCTCGACTTTGGGCTGGAGCCCTCTGCCGTATAGCACCTGGTGAGCGCCACTGTATACTTCCCCAGAGGCATGGTTTCTCTCTGAGGCACCATCGAGAGTGCTGAGTTGTTTTGCCCCAGTGCGAGGGGGCCGGAAAGGAGGAGTATGGTGGGTGACGGCAGCGTTTACTTTGCGAGATAAGGTGCACACTCCTTAGTCTCACCCGGGGCAGCAAGCAGGCACATGCTCTTGCCGTCGGAGCCCTAACTAGTGCGGCAGGACTTCGAGTACTTGGGGGTTCGCACCACCGCAGCCCCAGTAGTCTCACCAGGGCTCCATGGGGCCATGATTACCCATGAAGGGCAGTGGGAGAGTGGCGGCCCCTCCAAGGACCCCAGGAGGATGACACCAGCACTATACAGAAGCACCACCTACCCCATGTGGTGAAGCCGCGTTTGGGACGTGGTAGGAGCTATGTAACTGACTTGCAGCTGGCACCGCATGAAGAGTGCAGGGGACTCCCCGGTCACCAGAGGATCTCCTCACTAGGCGCCTGCAGCCGAGGGTGCTCCCTAGAGTGGCGTGGTGTTCGGCTGCGTGTCAGGTGTGGGCCCAGGAACCAGGAGGCGCCCTGTGTGAGAGCATTCAAACGGGCCACGATAGCCTTAGGAGTTGACGTGGGGGGAACCTACCAAAATACTGCCTCCTCTGACCAGTGGAGAAGTGCGTGGGCCCATCCCCTCATGTTTGCGCATACCTTTGTTTGGGGGTGGCGCGAGGGGGGGCCCATTGCTGTGTGGTTGCGGGGGCATTCACTCCTCCACTAGCAGGGTGGAGTGGCAGCCCTCAACGGAGGTCCTAAGCCTTCGAGTCTTGATGGAAAATTACTGTAATGACAGTAGTAGGCATGCAAGGGTCCCAGTGCCCCACAGTCTCCCTGAGCGACTGTAATCATTATAGTAGGCGTGCAGGTAGCCCTGTATCCTACGGTTGGTGTACTCCAGGGATTATTGGTAGTTTTATAATTTTCTAACCCCCTGTGCTCTCCCTGCATTTGATGGCCTGATGTTACATTCATTGCGTTTCTTGGTGTGTGAGGTGACCAGCTTATTTCTGGGTCTGCATTGCCTATAGAGGGTGGGGTACTGTTTTTATGACTTGCCATTTGGGGAATGTTTCATTCTATTTGCATTCATGGTGACGCCTTGGTATTCATGATAATGTGTTTATTTTGACGTGCGTTTTGGATGATAATGATGACCTGACTACTGCTTGTGTTGCAGAATACTATAGACCTACCTAGTGACTACTACTTATTCTTGCAGAGTACTAGTAACCAGTGCGATATTCTGACAACTGCTTGTGTAGCAGGGTATTACTGATACATGCTATGTTTGGTCTAATGATGTTTTGTGCAATACAGTTTATTTTTGTATAACTTGTTGTGGAGTTTTCTTTGCGGTGTATTTATTGTGTCCCTAGTGGTGTGTGTGTGTTGTGCAAACGCTTTACACATTGCCTCTGGGATAAGCCTGACTGCTCGTGCCATGCTACCAAGGGGGTGAGCAGGGGTTATTTTTGGGTGTGTAGCACCCTTGCCCTGACTAGAATGGTGGTCCCTGCCTGGATGAGGTGCCTACCCTAGCCAACCAGGAACCCCATTTCTAACAATGGTGAATATTCACTTCGATGGAGGGCAGATTGGATGAAATCAATACGAAAAAAGGGGACAGCGGCAGGCCAACTGTATCACATCTTCCATTGAGTTACGCAAAGTCCAATCTGGTGCACTTACTCCCTAGTTCCATCCACCAAATGGAACTACTGCAAGCACAGATACTTGTAATACAACTGATCTGGTGGTGCACTCAGAAAAAAACAAGTCCGAAGCATCCAGTTTTGTGTGTCTGCTTTATTTTTCTGCCAACATCCTTCATGTCACACTGATAAAACCGTATACAGCCATAGCCAATGCGTTTCGTTCTTAAAAGAAGTACTTCAGGGCTGCAATGTACAATAAAAACAACATATAAAACTATGACGCCTCCACCATATGATAGCATCAATATAACACCTCCACAGTAACCCACATACTACTAATGATGTCAAAATTAAAATCAAAGAGCATATTTAGGCAAAACATAAATTGATGTGAATAAATACCACATCACTTTGGAAACAAGAAAGCCTCTTATTTCATATCTGTATAATATACTCAATAGGTCCAAATGCCGTTTATCAGAAGAGAGAGGTACAACCCCATATAATTGACATTCATTCCATATACAAAATATCAAAGGGCCATTAATTATTGCCTATTCTACACGCCCCCACCGATCATAACAATCAAGAATGCTGCAACGTTTTAAGCACCCACATAACTTCAGTCCACTATTCCAACATTTCCATATTGTCAGGTTTTTACTTTGTACCATCTGTTTCAAATGCATTCTCTGCCCATTTTGATCATGTATTTATACTGGCAGACAAATCCCATATAGACACCTGATGATATAAAATGTAGTTCAAATTCAAAAATCAAATTATGTAACCAAATTTTACAGTCATACCTCCGATCTATTTGTAGGGGTACTCATGGACTGTAAAAATGTGATTTTTGATTTTGAATTATACATTTTGTATGACTGTGTTGACTTGAGTCCTTAAGCACTATCAAGGAAGAAAGCTCTTTATAAGGTAGAGAGTGAATTGGGAAAGAGAGTTGTTAAACTCTGAATGGGCTTCCTGGTGAAAATGTAAGTGGAACTATAAGGGGAAGAAATTCATACATCCAGAGGCTAATAGCCCAATTTTTGGAAACTTACCAGAGTGACCTTTGCATT
Organism: Pleurodeles waltl; assembly: GCF_031143425.1. Lineage (NCBI taxonomy): Eukaryota > Metazoa > Chordata > Amphibia > Caudata > Salamandridae > Pleurodeles > Pleurodeles waltl. The sequence goes on from NC_090440.1 coordinate 1,898,030,451, forward strand.
ATGATATGATGCAGTTGTTGAGTTGCTTTTTCTGAGGTTACATTTGGGGTTTGGGTGGAGAAGGGAGGTACTAGTGGATCAGAGGTCCTTCTTCAAGGGTAGGGGTGAGATTTGTAAAGGCGTGGGAATTGTCCTCTTAACTGTGGAATGTTTCCTTTAACTTTCATTCTTTGTACCTCTATTATTGCCCCTTCCTTCCTGACGGTCTTTTGTGACAATATGCGGGTGTAAGTGGAGTGCATGTTATTTATTACTTAAAAACAAAACGTTTTGTGGGGCTGATGCACAGAACTATTAAGCAAGTTACTACCATGCCAAAGGCGATGGCATGTGCTTTGTAAGAAACGCATGTTGAAATTCAATAAAGGGAATTTAAATCGGATAGTGTTGACTTAAAAAGAAAAGAAAAAAAAGCTTTTTTTTTTTTTTTTTTTTTTTTTTTTTTTTTTTTCCTGTTCATCCCAGTTTCCGGGTTGTAGTGGCACGATCAGAGTCACTGTAAAATGTAATGTGCAGGGTGAGGCTCTGTAGTGAGGTGTCCTTTGAACGACTTGACTTGCATTGAGGAAGAGACAAGTCTATCAGATCCATGAATTCGTTAGACAGGATAAAGTAATTATAAACTGTTTCCTGATAGTCTGGAGTCATGGCCATTCAAGAAAGCCTACTTTTGAGCTGTGGTTAGTTACAAGTTAGTAATAGTGCTTTGTTTAATTATTCTTCGAAATTTAAATACGTGGTCGTCTTGACTCAACTCCATATAGCTAAGGTCCCTATTTGTTTCATGTGATTTCACTTTCCATACCAATCGTCAGAAGAGTAGTCCAAAATTAGTACAAGTTGGTACTATAAAAACATATTTCATATAAGAATGCTCTCTGTGTGCCACTGTACATGGTGTTTGATGCCTTGACAATGACTAGTTAAAAGCATAATATGGTACTAGATTGTCTGATTTTTCAAAGCCGACTGTCCCGTGAGGAGGTTTGGCCGTATTCAATCCTTAATTGATCAACTTAGAGAATACATTTCTCACCTAAGTTCTCCCAGGCTCCTCGTCCTCTTTTACAAACCTCAGGGTACAATGCTAGTTCGTGCTTGTCATTTGTGAGAACTGATTGTTCAAATGCTGGAACACACGTCTAACCATAGCTACCAAATGGCATGCTGTTAGATTTGGATTGTGCTTATTGTGCTATGTCTTTTCTCCGGACAGTTGCTGCTCAGTGGTGGGGCCGACAACAAGCTATACTCCTACAGATATGCATCAGCAGTCTCTGATATGAGAACATGAATTGCCTTTCAGCGCTAAGTCTCAAAATGGCTCCCTGGAAAAATCTTGCTCTTTGGGCGACGTCGAGGACTGCCTTCTTCCTTCAGCAGTGCCTTTCATAGGTCGACAGATGAAGACTTTCTACAACAAACCTGGCCCTTTCTCAAATGTTAATACTTGTTACCAGTGAAATATATGATTTAAAACGCAAAGTGTTCTTTATGTATCGAGAGGATGGGTTTATTTATTTTTTAAATAAAAAAAAACACAGTTTTTCCCATCTATTGTCCCTCTTTGATGGTTGTGCCAGGAATTATATTATATTTTCGAGGGGAAATTGGCATGGCCACATTTTGACATTTTTGGAATTAATGGCACAAGTGCATTTGTTTGGTATTGGTATATTTGTACTCCTTACTTATTTAATTGTATTCTGCAACATAAATCAGATCTACTGCCGCTATGATGAGTTTCTGAAATTTCTGATGTCTAAATTTCGAGCGAAACAATCTAGTGTACTGTTTTTTTTTGTTTTTTCTATACTTCTGCTTGTGTTGTACTTTCCAGTGTGGCTTGGCTGTTGCTAACCCTCCTGCTCCCTGCGAGCAGTTTAGTGATGATGCTGCATTTACATGTTTTCCTTTAAAAGAGTAGCATTGCCCTTGCTCTGGATATTGCCTAGGGAAAGATATGTGATCTAGTTGTAATGTTGCCAACTGTAGATCTATGAATTATAAATCGTAGTTCTGACTTTCCCGGTTCTACTAGAGCTCCTATATATGGTCATGTTGAGAAAGCTGCACTGGCTTGCAGTTCAGAAGTGCATAAGAACCGAGTCTTTATGGTAATGTTCACAAAGTTCTCTTCAGTGTGTGCATATAGAATTTTTTTTTTTTTTTTATGTATTCTTATTGGATTTTCCAGAAAAAAAGAACATTTACACTGCAGAACGACTCCAAAACGAACATCTGCCCCGTACTCTGACACAAAGGCTGTAGTCTTCCCAGGAGTCTTCAGAAAACACAGCCTCCTCTGCACCCAGTTATTTCAATTTCCCCAGAATAAAAGTCCATTGGGCACCTAGTGAACTATAGTCTAGTGTAACGTATGGGCCTAAGCCTCTTATTTTGCCAGTACTGATAACTGGATTGTTACAATTATACCTTTTCAGAGCTGTTCTCACTTCCTCCTCCATTTTCTGCACTACTCCTATGGTATAAATAGTTACTGCATTCTTTATATCTTCCTATGTATCCAGGTCTCTTTCCAGTCCAAGTCCTATAGTTTCCCTCTCCCATCTGGACCTCAGGCATGCCATTTCCGGTATGATATATTTCACATATTTCCTATATTAGTCCTTCATTTAGCTTCCCAGTTAATACTCTCATTCGGCAAGTAGTCTGCAGTTTATCCCACACCCATAGCGCACATGCAGTGTGTGCCTGAGTTGCAGGTATTTATAGAATTATGTTTTATTTAGCTGCCTCACTGCTTTCGGCCACAAGTTTAGACATGCCTATCAGATTCCATTTCACAACCCTTTCGAGCACAGTAAATTATTTAGCTTGTTTCTAACTGATACATAAGTTCAAGCGGCATGCTTCACTTTCTAGTCTTTCAAGGATGCAGTTGCCTTCCAGGTCCTAATGTAAACTTTTGTGGCATCTGGCTGTTAAGGGTTATCCCCTCCATACTGTGCATGCAGATAGTGTGTGTCTCCCATACCAGCTCTGTCAATTCTAAGGGAAGGCTCCTCAATCTATGTAAATGTCTAATTATTTGCCTCCACTAGCTGGGCCCAATAGTAGTTTTGCATACGAGGAAGACAGTTTTTGTTTTCTTCATAAACATTCCTAGGTGTCCCCAGTCCCAAAACAATGTCCAGCTGCCATTTCAAATACATGGAGTATTGTGTAATATATGCTTATTTGTGTATATTAGGCCTTCGTGTAGCTCTCCAGTTAATGCTCTCATTCGGCAAGTAGTCTGCAGTTTATCCCAAATCCGCAGCACATGAAGAGTGTGCATGAGTTGTGGGTATTTATAGAATTATGTTTTATTTAGCTGGCTCATTGCATTCGGCCACAAGTTTAGACATGCCTATCAGATTCCATTTCACAACCCTTTCGAGCATAGTCAATTATTTAGCTTGTTTCTAACCGATATATAAATTCAAGCTGCATGCTTCACTCTCTAGTCTTTCAAGGATGTAGTTGCCTTCCAGGTATTAATGTAAACTTTTGTGGCATCTGGCTGTTTATGGGTTAACCCCTCCATACTGTGCATGCAGATAGTTTGTGTCCCCCATAGCAGCTCCGTCAATTCTAAGGGGAAGGCTCCTCAATCTACGTCAATGCCTAATTATTTGCCTCCACTAGCTGGGCCCAATAGTAGTTTTGTATGCGAGGAAGCACTTTTTTTTCTTAATAAACATTCCTAGGTGTCCTCAATCCCAAAACAATGTCCAGTTGCCATTTTAAATACATGGAGTATTGTGTAATATATGCTTATTTGTGTAAAGGTTTAAGTTGGGCATTCGTTTTTAATAGTGACACAATACCAAGATGTCATTCCTTAACTGTTTCTTTATCTTCAATAACCTCAGACCCAAGGACTATAAAACTGCTTTTGTTTACTCTGTGGAATCCCTTCTCTGTCTCCAGATTAAGCATTGGTTATAAGGCCCCATTCTCTCTCTCACCCCCCGCAATGAAGTCTATATTTACTATTGTAACTCCACGTGTACTTTAATAGCAGGTAAGGTTATAAAGCGGACCGAGGAAACTACACTTTTTGTTTTTGATGCACTCGCTCGAAACTACCTAAACACACTGTGGGCACTGGGCCTCCTAACACACCGGTCCTCACAAGGATAGTGTTTGTCTGAAACTGACAGCGTTTACTTACAATATGAGGACCAAACTAGTCCTCACAGTTTGGGACCCCCTCCCCAAACACACACCCAAAAAAAAGAAAATCAGGTGTTGTGGGTTACGTAACATTCAGTGATGCTTTAGGCCCTGCCTAGGTAGGTGTAGAGTCTTCAGTATCTTTGCAAGAATATTAGTTTCAGTATTTGCGAATAACCTGGGGAGCCAAGATGCACATTCCTCTACTGATTTTCCCTTTTTTATGTATCTGAGTTATGGTGGTCTGCTGGAGGTTATTTGATAATCTTGTTTCTTGGACCTTGTTTCTAATCTTAAAACATGCTCAAAATATGATCCTAATCTTTATTAGACAGATTTAAAGACCCCAGTGGTGAAGCCATTAGGTGCCTGCATTTTTCCAGAGTGCCTTTGATTCTAGGCTTCGCTCATCTTTTCCCCTGTAACTAAGTTGCCTGGCCCAATTATGCATGGAAGTCACAGGTCCCTTAGAAAGTCCTCTAGCGTCTCATGACCTCCAGGTCTCCTTTTCTGCCAGTGATTTCCCAATCAATCTTTTCTTGTCGTCCTGTATCGTCAGTCATGCAAAAAAACTTTCTAGCATTAATATTGAGCATTAACCACCACACACAAGGTGGACGAAGTACTTAATTATGACAGTGCTCCCTGGGGAGAGTCATCACACCACAGCAGAAATGGATCAGCTTACAAAGAGTGGATTCCAAGCTGGAGAAAAATGCAGAATAATATTTTGAAGGGTGGACTTTTTGATCACAGCATCAAATCAAGAGATCTGACCTTCAAACTATCAAGTATGACAAGAACATAAAAGTGACTGACAAGAGACTGGAGAGGCAATCTATGCAGAATAATTTGAGATTAATTGGATCCCTGAAGGAAAGAAAGCCATGTGAGAAATGAGTCGATGTATTATTGAGGAGTGTACATCCATTTGAAGCAGAACATATAGATTTTGATGAAAATCTAAAAGACCATTGTGACCTATTATAGTAAAAAGTTGGAAACCACAGCGGAGAGTACTTTTTACGCATCCCGGGGAAAACAATGGTATGTATGAAAATAATGGATATAGACCTGGCTCCTTGATATACCTCTGTAAAAAAAAATATATATATATTGCGGTCCTGAGATTTTCATTTTTGATTTGTGTTTTTGTATCATTAGAGAAGTAATTTAGCTTGGGTAGACATTGCTAATCTGGGCCGATTTATTTATATGGATGTCATTTTTAAAAATGGCAGACCTGTTGCAGTGATGATGTAATATTTCAGGAACTGTGAGACCTATATACTTCTTTTTTTATTTCAAAACATAGGTTATGGGGGTTAAGTAGTCCTAGAGACAGAAAATAACTCCTCAGAGAAACCCTGCTGCCATTTTCCAGAATGGCTGCTCTATAATGACGTGTTTTAGTCATCATATTGGTTACTTATTATAATTAAGTTTTTGTTTCAAGTTTTCTGTTGATTGTAATTCGTAAAGATGAGCGAAACAGGTGGTCTTTACCTCCTGACAGAGCGTTGCTAACTAAAAAAAAATCTGAGGACTCCTTCAACAAAGAAAAATGCGTCATATGCCAAACTAATCTGAAAGGAAAGCTAACATCAACTGCCGCTGGACAGAAGAGGGTTCTAGATGCCGGAGAAAAAAGGCAAGACAAAGTTCCCAAAAGTTTGAAACTGTTGGATGAAGAGGATCAAATAATTTATCATTGTAACAACAAGTGCTGCAAGTCGTCTACAATGGAAAAGACCCTGGAACAAATTTGTCAAAAAATAGCAGAAACCAGTGAAACACAACAATAATCTGAGACTTCTGAGAAAGCTACAACAACCAAACCCAATGCCCATCCACTTAGATCGATGGCCACCCACCATGCACTTCCAACAACTGCTCAGAAAGCAGAGGATGTGAGATGTGTTATTTGTGGGTTAGTCAGAACAAGGGTCAAAAGGATTGATGAAAGAACAAAGTACAGAGTATGTGAGTCTCAAAGGGCAAATATGTTTTTATCCGCAGCTAGTATCTTCCAAAATGAAGATTTAATCCATGTAGCTGATCTAAACACCGAGGTGAATGTATTTGCAGCGGATTTGTATGCCCACCTGAACTGCATTTGTGCATAAATTTGATAATATGAACATGCAATGAGCTCCCAGCAGCAACGTAACCACCAGCCTTCAGTTAAGTTTGCCGTCTTTGAAAAAGCAAATGAAGTTTCAAGGCCACTCTTGAGTGCTGACTATGGGTTTACAGTCAGTGAGGTCAGAGAAATAATGGTCAACATTAATGAAAGTGTATTGATCCATAATTAAGATTTTTCCTGTGAGAATGTACAATGAAAGAATTCGTTATTGTCAGTCTAACAAAAACGGAATGAGACACTTAAGGTGTTCTCAGCTGATTTGACTCCTAAAGTTCTTGCTGCCAAAATAACATCTCAGGATGCAGTAAAATCAGGAACCATTTTAAGAAAGGCCCTGAAAGATTTAGATTTTGGACTTAATTACAAATTTGGTGATGCCCCAGAGCACTGCAAATCAGAGGTGTCAACAAGAATGCCTGATGTTGTCTTAACATTTTTTATATCATTGCTTAATATCAGCAAAGCTGTTACAAACTAAGGTTCTTGAGTTTGGAACAGAGGCCAACAACATTGATAATAGCTTTGAAGATATAAGTGAAGTAGAAGGCAATCCCATGAACCGACAGGCTTATGCTGTGCAAATGTACTGCCTTTTCCAAATTGTGTTTTATAAATTACATCACTGCAAACGAAAACACAGCTACACATGACTGCCCATACAGTCTATGACCAGTGCAAAAGTAGAGAGCTAATCACTTCAGTCAGTAGGACTGGTGTATCAACAAGTTATAATGGCATAGTATGGAGAAGGAACTTGTTATCAGCTCATGCTGTAAAATCTTGTAAATTTTAACCAGTAAAAGATTTACAATTGCTGCTCTAGATAATTTTAATTCTGAAGACAGGTCTTTTTTTGTCTATAACATTCAGCACACATGATACTGCCGTGGTGCGTTTTTCAAGACTATATCAATGAAGTAGCTGCTGGAAAACAAGCTGTGTCAGAAACAAATGAAGCTGCAAACGCATAACCCACCTGCCTTGCCAACATGTGCAAAATCACTACAAGCCATCCCAGTCTACCAGAAAGTTTCAAAATGGCAGAGGACATGGATCCTCTTCTACCTAATGCTATGGTCCCCAAAGCTGATTTAACTGAATTTATCATATTGCTTATTGGGTGCAGACTGAAGGATGGAGAAAAGCCATGTGCTGGAATTCATGCTCTGATCTCCCATAATACTGTCACACTGAAGAAGGCTGGGTTTTTACCAGCAATACCATTTCCAGTCACAAGCTACACAACAGTATACACAGCTCTAAAATAATTTCCAAAATGTGCGTGCTCAGCGTGAAGATCAGCCTAGCCTGACAATTGTCTGTAATGAAGGCTTTTTATGTATTGTAGGTGACATTTTTATGAGCAATCCAGTAGAATTTGATGATCTTTATCCAATGATGGGTGTTTTCCACATGACAAAATTTGCAGGAAGTTCCCAGTGGATGTGGCATAGACAATGCACTAATTGAGGCTGATATCTTCAGAAGCAAAACTGTCCAGTCAGTACTGAGCGGAACTCATTATGTTTGTTTGTTACAAGGTATGCTTATCATTTCTGAGGCTATAGAAACATTGTGTTGGAATGCTTTCTGTAACAATGACGGCAAATTCGGTTTTGCATATCTTAATTCAGAAGTGAACAAGTCACAGGGTGCACTTCATTCAAAAGGCATAATGCAAAGCCAGGCAATGTTCAATACACTCAGTTCAAAACAAGAAAACCTTAAAACCAAGTTTGTAGAGTTTATCAAAGAATGTGATATAAAATCAGAACTTTGCAAGTACTGGAGAAATGTTTTACACATGATGGCTCTAGTGAAAAACTTGGTATGTGCTAATCGGGAATGTGATTGGGAGCTTCACATGAAGACTGCGGAGTCACTGATTTTTGTGTTTCGTGAATTTGATTGCATAAACTATCTGAGATATGGGTCCTGGTATTTGGAAACAGTGAAGAAGCTAGTGGTGGAAAAATTATACATCTACAGAAAATTCATCCAAAGACATTTGGTGGTGGAAGAGGGAAGGTTCAATGCTGTGGCTCCAGATGTGAAACTAGAACAGATGATCCAGAGAGATCACAAAAAAAGCTCCAAGGCAATTGTTGGTCAGACTGGTAAAAGTGAATATGTTGCTCAATGGCAAAAGCCCTTTCTATTTGCAATGTTTTCAGAGAGATGGCAAATTCAAAATTAAAGGACCATTGTGAAACTGTTCCTCCCCACGAACTTGTGGGAAAGAGAAGGGAACGTTTTAATAAACATGTTGACAGCCTTCTTTGTTTCATGCCGCATCAAGAAAACCTGACTGAGCCTGTGCGACTACACAAGTTTGTGACCAAACAATTTGTGGATAACAATATAAAGACACATCTATTAGATGTCCTGGAACATGGATTAAAACTATACGCAGAACTGAAGCAGGAGAGCTTTGTATTGTATAAGAAAAAGCTGTTTGATTTAATCACTAAAGCTAAACTTCCACACTTTGATTGCCATAGTAAGAGTTTCACCCAACCAGCCACTACACAACAGGTTACACCAAAAAATATTTTTTTTATCAAAAGCACATAGATTGATGTAGCAAAAGAAAGGGATGAATTTACCAAGGACATTCTGTTGCATGATCTTCTTTCTACAAAAGCGTTATTTGATGGAGATGCTGCAACCACACTAGTGAAGCGTGAACTCGTATAAGAGTTTGAAAAAAACTTTTACCTGAAGAATTTCAATTCAAAAGGGTGTCCTCATTGAAAACTGCTGTTGTTGTGGACTATGTGTCACTATTGCAAATGGTCAAGATTTCATCTATGCAAAACTTCAGAGAGGTTGTTCAGACTGTTCTACATATATCCGAGTCAGTTATGCACCTTGCAAGAACTGCACATTGTCTTTGACAGTTATCTTGAATTATCTTTAACAGAATGTGAGAGAATCAGAAGTATGTCTACAAGTGGAGCAATTGACCTTGCCTGCATCAAAAAGTTGACACCTATCCCTGTGCAACTTGATAAATTCTGGTCATCAGCATCAGGCAAGATGAACTTGGAGATGTTAATTCACCAAAACATCGCAGATGCTACAGTGAACACTGAATTTCCAATTACTGGAAGTGAAATGATTGCCAATGAGGAGTTGGTGCCTGCAGAGAGAGATTCAATAGGTATGTGCCATATTGTTCAAGAACTTAGCAAATTGGAGGAAGCTGACCTTCGTGTTGTGCCACGTTGAGTGGGCTGTTCGAAATGGTTCCAATCGAGTCATTGTACTGTCAAATGACAGATGGTATTATTGCGTTACTTAGATTTGTTGCACTGTTAATAAGTCGAGGATTGTCAGTTACGGATATGTTATGGAAAAGGACAGAGAAGACACTTTATCTGCTTCATATTCTGTACAAGAAACCTGACCAAGAGATGCCCAGTATTCTTATTCTTAGTTTCTAAAAGGATTTGTTGAGACCGAATAATTTGACTTTAAAGACGTAGAAAAATACCTTGTGCAGGTGTAGAAAACGAGTTCTGACTGTCCCACATTTTATGATATTTGGTACAGTGATTTCAAGAGAGATCAGTCCCACTAAGTGACCTTCCACTGGTGTCATATTCTGTGCGTGGACACATTAAAAGAGTGTTCTACTTGATCAAAAGATGTGTAAATGTTTTGGATCATGCATATTTAGAGAAAGATCTGTGTGAATTTGGTTGGGAAGATATTTATGGGGTGCTAAAACCTATACATTTTTTTTAAAGCCTCTACTGACATGACTTACACATACATGCAAAACCTGTGCTACAAAAAGATCTCGCTATCAATATGCTCTTCTCAGATGTTCAACATTCTGCAAATGTACCACAAGCGATTACTGAAACAAATAAAGTGAATTATGCAAATGTGTCTAAAACAGGAGTGATAAACATTTTTATCTCTTCATATTCACGTCAGAAACATTGGTGTATACATAAAAGTATTAAAAACCATTATTATTTGTTTTATTTCCATATTTGTCCCCCTCTATTCTAACTGCCATTTAAGAAAATGGGAGAAGGTTTGCTCTGAGGAATTATTTTGTCTCGATCGACCCTCCACAACCTAGGTTTTGACACCAAAATGAAGAATATAGGTCTCATAGTTCCTGAAATATTATCTCATGACTGCAACACATCGGCCATTTTTAAAACATTTTGTCCAGAAATATTCAGCCGAGGTCAGCAATGTCTACCCACCTTAAATTACATCTCTAATGATCCAAAAACACAAATCAAAATCTCTGGTCAACTATTTTTTTTTTTATGGAGGTATATCAGGGTGCCGAGAATAACACTGCTACAGAATTGCTAAGCTGGAATGCGCCCATTGTGCTGTCAGACACTTAGGAGATAGTGGGTACCAGATAAACCCATAGGCTCATTGCAAAAATATATCAGAATAGAGCCACTTTGAAGCATGCCTAAAAGCTGATGACCCTGATGTAAAATTGCCATAGAGCATAGGAGAGGAGGGAAACAAATTGGTATAAGGACAGCAGACGATGTGTTATGAAAAAGTTAGAAGAGAAAAGAGCATTTTGAGGACCCGAACCATCAGAACATCATATTGATACTGAAAAATTATCTGCACGCTTTGATAAGAAGATAATGGTGAAGAACAATCAACGCATGTTCAGTGGCATAAATAAGGTGGCCTGAAAGTTTTGTGCTTTCATGTTGATGGATAAAATAACAGGAAGAAGTTTTGTATAAGGAATCATTAGTATCAGTATGCAAAGCAGCGAAAGAAGACTGATGGCTCAACACTACAAGTGCAGTTCCAGGCTGTCTTGCTAGTGTAAATGAGCTTCCAGGCCATCCTGCTACACCGGGAAGAGAATGCTAAGATTGTGTGCTGCAGTACATCACATTTTTTAATGAAGATTGCTGGAGAGTAATAAGAACATTACCACATGATTTTGTCTTAGGTCTTACAGATGAGCACCTGCCAAACAGTGAAACTTTCTTGATCACAGCTTACTCAGAGTAGAGAACAATGTTGCACATGGCCTCCGATGTGATCCACCTTAAAACTGCGCCTTTTTCTTCCCCTCTTGCTTTCAGGCTGTTACCTGATACTTACGTAGTCATCCAGATCTGCGTGCAGTGTGGGTGGCCAGGTGTATTACATTTGTCAAAGGACCTGTCTCCTTCATGATAAGTTTCTTCTTGCTCAATATTGGTTTGAAACATGCAACTCTGGTTTCTATTGTAATTATTTTTCTTTTTATACCATGAGGCCTCGGGTTACTGCACGTCACCATTTTCCAGAATAGTTTGCTGGTTTCTGCTTTATCGAACTCCGCATTCCCTTCATCTTGGCCTTAAGATGTTTTTGTACTGGTTTCGCACAACCTAGTTCTGCATGGTCAGCTATTTGCTAGGAGTTGATTCAGGTCAGTTGCCTTCCTTCCCCGTAGTACTGTTCTCATTGCTCCTGGGGGTGGATGAGGGGCGGGGGGTGGGGTGGTTTAATGATTTTTAAGCTACAATGCATTTTTAATGTACACTGGGAAGGGGTAGAGAAGGGTTTAAGACAAAAGTTGCCGGGCTGACTTTCCCGAAACTGACCGAGTCAATAATGTAAAGTGGTTCTCGACGGTTTTCTGTATTTTTCATCTATGCATAAACGCACACACCAAGAAAAAGATTGATTTCTATGTTTTTCTATTCTACCAGGGGCAAGTCGAGGCTATAAACCATAATGTGGTTGCTTGTGACATGCTCGTTCCTGTAGGTTGTTCCATGTCGGTCTTGGTTGAACTCCACAGAGCGCACATTATAGCTAGGTGTATAACGGTGGCTCCTGTGCTGCTGTTTAATATTCATTCTTATGGGTTGCTTTCTGCAACTCTAGAATGGAACCATCAGAGCATATAGTATGCCTGCTGAATTCTGGTTGCTACGCTGTTGGTCCTGGGTGGACTCCTCAGAGGACATTCCATGACTGATAACATAAACGTTTCTATTCTGCCACTCCTGGGAAGACTCATGAAAGCATCAAACAACATGGAAGTACAACGCCCCTTTTCTATATTCTGATCCTATGCCTCTCTTGGTTGGACTCCTTAGACCATATATGATAGTCAATAGTAGATTATACCCAAGAAGGGTGGCACCATTCAGCTCCGGGCAGTTTCCCATTGTTCTTTAGTCAATGTAGATAAACTATTATGTAGGCAATTTAAAAAAATGGTATATACTCACGCACTTTTCACCTACATCTATGCAAATGTGGTGCCTCAGGGTATGCGTAATATTTCCCATCCACTCAATGATATCAAAATACTCCCCACATAGGCTAAACTCGTCACATACTTTCTATAGGTTAGCAGCTAAGGCTTAAAAAGGTCTACTATAAAGAATTATGAGACAAAATGCGGATGATCTATTGGAAAGAGGTTCTAGCAGTGAATATGGAAATAATATGGTAAATAAACCCGGCAGAGCCAAGGATTACAGTACTGGATATGAAAGCAACAATCTGGGAAAGACTTTAGGAAAAGAGAATGGCTCTTGTGCTTACAATTATTAGCCATCACATGAATGGGGACAGCCAGAATGTGGAAATAAACCATGGCGCTGACAATATACACGTGGTATAATAAAATCTGGTGCACAATGTCAAGTGAGCGTCTATCGAGAAATGTTCTTAAAGAGATGACTTTATCAGTATGGCAAATAGTCTTGGACTACATGGAAAAAGACTTGAGCGAGATAACGTGACTCCCGTGACCGACCATTACATTTGTTCCGTTGAATGCAAGCAAATACAAGGTTTGTTGCAGCTGTATATATATGAGGGAGAAATAAAAACAGTGTGGGGGGGTGAGTAAGGGAAGTTCATATGAACTGAAATGATGACTAGCTACCCTTGTGTGTATATCGTGATTAAACCTAATAAAACAGTCTTCAATACATGTCTTAGTGCAGCTCCAAAGCAAGATAAGCGCACAACTTTGGCGCCTAATCAAGGATACAGAAGTACAATATAAATTAATTGCATAAGGCTAGGCAGTGCTTTGTATTGTAGGATTGGAATGGTGTAGGGTCAGAGGAAAATGGAGTAAGATGGTGGGAAGGATGGCAGGAGAAGAGGATGATGGGATAAAAAAGTGTAAGGCCCGTGTGAAGGATGGAGAATACCGTAAAAAGATGCGAAGGGCAGAGGATGAGGAGAAACAGCTGAATGGAGAGGAAGAGCTCTGTGGTAGAGGATGAGGGGAGTAGGCCCGAAGCGAGAAGAATATGTAGGGCAAAATTGAAGCGATATGGGTTGGAAACATGAAGTGCTATGCGAGTAGGGTAAGGGGATAGGAGGATATGCTGAATGGTGCAGGATCAGGATGGGGGAATGTACAATAAACAAGTGGAGATGAACGGGTATGGTGAAGGTGTCGCGTAGGCTCTCATTATCCTAATGAGACTACTGGATTCTGAGCGGCAAGATCGTTCACGGTGTGGGGGACTAAGTCTGACCCACGGTGAAGAACCCTTGTCACTCTAAATCCGTGTTTTGCTCCGGCTAACTAGCAGTGCCTCATCTCTCCCAAAGGGAAGAGACAATTGGGCAGCCGAGCGCATGACATCTTAGCACTTTCCAGGGAAGTCGTGGTCATTCAGGTCCCAACCCGTTCTCTCATTCACAGTACGGTCTCACATAGAAATGACAAAGGCAGTTTAAGTTTTAAAGATTGGTTTAATAAAACGACTGCATTTTAGATAGCAAAGCTTGAGCTGCAACAACCAGAACTACACAACACAGTAGGATTAAAATAATAAAGATGAGAGTGAAGCACAAGAATAAAGCTATCATAGTGCTGCTAGATTATGTTCTCTCTAAGTTATATGTTGAGCACAGCATGTGAAGCTCTAAGCCTGCCTTTCAGGTTCCCCCGGGAGGACATCAACCCTCATACCTGTTCAAAGGCCTGTAATGTGCATCAGCATCTGCAACGGGGCAGTCAGCATCTGGTTGTAGGTTCCTGGCCGGAATCTCCCTCTGACGTGTACTAGGACTAGGAAGTGTTTTTATAATTAACACGCAGATGTTCTAAGAAAATGCCCCTACGTAAGGATGTGTATTTTCTACGACTACTGGAGACTAAACTTCTACCACGTTTACCGGCAGTGTACCAGACTGTAGCCTTGACTGAAGCACAGGGCGATCAAGAATGCATTATTTGAGAACACAGTGCTGAACTAAGCTAAACAGTGTGATAGAAGGAAATTAAAACAAGACCGTAAAACTGGTTATTGTAAATTAACAGTACAAGGCTAAATAAAATGTATCTAGGACAAAGTGCACAGCTGCCTAGTATGTTAAACTAACGTGCATGAAGCTATATTAAAAATGGCTACACTACACCCTCCCCTTGTCTGTAGAAAGTGGTTTAAGCCGAAGCTAAAATGCCCTAAGCTAAAATATATCAAAAACCCTATTCAAATTTTAACAAGTTAAGAGGACACACAAGCATACTAATTTGCTAATTTAAAAGTGAGCATGCGTCCAAATGCCGAATTTAAAGAAATATGTCAATCTAGAATAAGTCGAAATCAAGCATTAGTCATAGAATGCAGGAGATTCTCCACCTCAGCAGATGACAAAACCGGTAAATCCACGCCAAAAACTACCCAGGAGCAGGTGTGTTCCAAAGCCCCAGTATCAACCAAGGCGGCATCCCGTGCAGTGCCTACGAACGAGTTAACATCAACTTCCTCCAGTAAGGGTAGCTCGTAATCAGCTTCTCTAAGCAAACGCAGCCGCAGCGCGCATGTCTGGTAATGAACCCTCATCGAGAACATCAACAGATCAGCATCAATCACTGGGGGGCGTTGCTGTGAGAGACAAACGCCCAGTGCATGTTCAAAAGAGCACCAACGGCACCGAAACACGGGCTGCACACAATCCAAAACCGGTCTGAATGAGACCAGACACACTCCAAATGTTCCAGGAGTGTTGCTACAAAGTGCTGCATCATGCGTTCACGACACAGCTGCGTTGATGGGAGCGCCCACATTTGTCCTCGTTGCGGCGGGACAGCCATTGTGGAAGAACAACAGCAACAGCAAAATGCCAGCTAATAAAGCCAAAGTTATTGGAAATCCCCCAAAAATGCTTCCAAAAATGGAATGAATAGCCGAAGGTATTAAACCGAATATGGAGGAAAAGGTGTGAACAAAACCAATACCAACAGCTTTGAAAAAATGAGCTAATCCAGCTGTGCTGGTCGCATTAAATATACGTCCCACAAGTTCACCAAAGTGTCTCGGAAAGTTTGTATTTAACAGGGACTGTATTTCCGCCGATGATCTTGCCACCTGAAGTGCGTAGGTCTCGCTTGCAGATGTAAGGGCCACATGATTCTGAAACAATAAAGCCTTTAGTCTACTTAACTTGTCAAAATTCACCTTGGAAGTAGCAATGTGAGGCCAAATATCTGCTACCTTCCTAATTTTGTTAGGGGGAAACAACACGTTCCCGCAGCAAGTAACGACCTTAGTGACCGAAACAACGTAAACTATTCTGGCCCGCATGCCACAACAGTCCTCACTATTGAGGAGGACGTAGCTGGCGTTTGAAAGCACCTGGAACGTGCGTTTAATCAAGGGAACTGGAACTCCCTTCAGATAGCAAGCCAAGTTCGCAACTGATGCATTACACGCCCCATGCAAGGACAGCTGCTTACAAATCATCAAATGGCTGACTGAAGTCTCACATCCACTACCACTAAGAAAGACCTCTTTCATGCCATTGAGGCATTTGTACGAGAAGGGAAGCTCCCACACCTCATGGATGTAACTATCTCCCAACTTTTCATATCTGCCTACCAGAACATGTTTCAAACAAGAAGTGAATTGTAATGTAGAAATAGGCAGATTAATAACCCTGTGTATCAACCACTCTGCTGAAGGAATCTCTGCCACAGTAAAAGGCAATCTTTCTAACTTTTCAATGTTGAGCATGACATAAGTCGCTTCCTTCTTAGCCATTAGTTGTTGTTGTCGTGTCAAATTATAGGAAAAAAATATTTCCCTGGCACTGATGTGCTGCCACGGAACGCGACCCGCCTTCAATGTCTGAAGCGTCCAACCTAACTGCATAATGGACCTGGTCTGACTCTGTCCATGATATAAAGAAGACATATCAGATCGTATTGTCGCGTTGGCTCTCATTATCCTAAATGAGACTACTGGATTTCTGGGTAGCAGGGTCGTTCCGGTTGTGGGGGACTGAGTCTAACCCACTAAGAAGGACCTCTGTCACCTTCAATCCGGTTTTGCTCCGGCTAACTAGCAGTGCCTCATCTCTTCCAAGGGGAAGGGATGATTGGGCAGCCGAGCGCATGACATCTTTTAGAACTTCTCAGGGAAGTCGTGGTCGCTCAGATCCCAACCAGCTCTCTCATTTACAGTATGATCTCATATACAAATGACAAAGGCAGGTTAAGTTTTATAGTTTGTTTTTAATAAAACGACTGCATTTTAGATAACAAGACGTGAGCCACAATAACCAGAACCATACAACACAGTAGGATTGAAATAGTCACAAGGAGAGTGAAACATAAGAACAACGCTATCATAGTGTTGATAGGTTACTTTCTCTCTAAGTAAGTTCTATTTCGAGCACAGCATGTTAAGCCCAAAGCTTGCCTTTCAGATTCCCTGGGAAGACATCAACCCTCATACCTGAGCAAAGGCCTGTGATCTGGATCAGCATCTGCAACAGGGCAGTCAGCGTCTAGTTATGGTTCCCTGGTCGGAATCTCCCTCTCTCCTTTATTAGGACTAGGAAGTGTTTTTATAACTAACATGTCGATGTGGTAACAAAATCTCCCTACGCAAGCTGCAACCCAAAGACTAAACTCCTACCACGTCTATCGGCAATGTACCAGACTGTACCCTGACTGAAGCACAGAGTGAGCAAAAATGTGTTATTGAAAACTCCAGTGCTGAAGTAGGCTAAACAGTGTGATATAAAAAATAAAACAAGACCGTAGAACTGGCTATTTGAATAATAACAGTACGAAGCTGATTAAAATGCATTTAGAGCAAAGTGCACAGAGGCCCGATGCTGCGAGCAAAGGAATAAAATACATCCAGGGCAAAGTGCACGAAGGCCTAACGCCTGAAGCAAACGCGCAAAGGATACATAAAAATGACCACACTACACCCTCCCCTTGTCGGTAGAAAGTGGTTCTAATCAAAACGTAAAAAAATATGCCCCAGATACAAAAATCTACAAATCTACAAAACACATTTCGACAAGTTCAGAGGACACCAAAGCACCAAAACTAAATTTAAATTTATAAGCATGTGACTTAAGAGCCAAATTTATACAATGTCAAATTTGAAGAAACCCAATTCAAACGGAAGCCACGGAAAGCAGGATATTCTCCACTTCGGCAGATGTCAACACCGGAAAATCCACGCCAAACACTATCATGGAGCAGGTGTGTTCCAAAGCCCCAGAACCATCCAGGGCGGCATCCCGTGCAGGACCTATGAACGAGACAATACCATCTCCCTCCAGGAAGGGAATCTCGTAAACTGCCTCACGAAGCAAACGCAACCGCAGGGCACATGTCTGGGAATGAGCCCTAACCGGGAACATCAATAGATCAGCATCAACCACTGGGGGGCGCTGCAGTGAGAGACAGAGAGCCAGTGCATGTTCAAACGAGCACCAAAGGCACCGAAACACGGGTTGCACACAATCCAAAACTGGTCGGAATGACAGAGACCAGTCACACTCCATATGTCCCAGGAGTGTTGATCCAAAATGCTGCATCATGCGCTCACGACACAGCTGCGCCGATGGGAGCACCCACATTTGGTCTTGTTGCGGCGGGACAGCCATTGCGGAAGAACAACAGCAACAGCAAAACACCAGCCAATAAAGCCAAAGTTATCGGAAATCCTCCAAAAATGCTTCCGAAAATAGAATGAATTAGCGAAGGTATTAAACCGAATATGGAAGAGAAGGCATGAGCAAAACCAGCACCAACGGCTTTGAAAAAATGTGCAATTCCAGCAGTGCTGACGCATTAAATATACGTCCCACGAGTTCACCAAAGTGGCTCGGAAAGTTAGTATTTAACAAGGACTGTATTTCTGCCGATGCTCGCCACCTGAAGTGCGTAGGTCTCGCGGGCAGATGTAAGAGCCACATGCTTTTGAAATAATAGAGCCCTTAGTCGACTCAACTCGTCGAAATTCACCTTGGAAGTAGCAATGTGAGGCCAGATGTCTGCTACCTCCCTTAATTTAGTGGGGGGAAACAACACATTCCCGCAGCAAGTAACGGCCTTGGTGACCAAAACCACGTAAACTATTCCGGCACGCATGCCACAACAGTCTTCACTGTTAAGGAGGACGTAGCTGCCGTTTGAAAGCACCTGGAATGTGTTTTTAATCATGGGGACTGGAACTCCCTTTAGATAGCAAGCCAAGTTCTCAACCGAGGCATTACACGCCCCATGCAAGGACAGCTGCTTACAAACCATCGAATGGCTGACAGAAGTTTCGCATTCACTACCGCTAAGAAAAACCTCTCTCATGCCATTAAGACATCTGTATAAAAAGGGAAGTTCCCACACCTCATGTATATAACTGTCTCCCAATTTTTCATATCTGCCCACCGGAACATGTTTTAAACAAGAAGTGAATTGCAAAGTAGAAATAGGCAGAATAATAACCCCGTGTATCAACCATTCAGCTGAGGGAATCTCGGCCACAGTAAAAGGCAACCTTTCAAATTTTTCAATATTCAACATAACATATGTCGCTTCCTTTTTCGCCATCAGTTGTTGTTGACGTGTCAAATTAAAAGAAAAAAATATTTCCCTGGCTCTGATGTGCTGCCAAGGAACGCGACCCGCCTTCAACGTCTGAAGTGTCCAACCCAACTGCATAATGGACCGTGTTTGACTCTGTCCATGATATAAAGAAGACATATCTGATCTAATAATGTCTATAGCAGAGGAAACAATGTTGTCAATCGTATATATACGGTAGGACAGGATATGTATTCCATTATCCAAAACAGACAATGCCTGTTTTAAATTTTCCTGATCTATCTGCCTCCTGTTGAGAAAGTTTCCATATTTCATTGTACACTTCGTACAAAAACGTTTTCTCCGGGGCACTCTCTGGCCTGACAAAAAATCCTGCAAGTCAGTATAATTAGACAGATGCGTGAGATGTGTTTTAACTGCATCTAGCGTGGATGATTTTAACCATTGTTGACATAGCTTCCCCACGCTATATGTAGTAATAATATCAGCATTTTCAGGTGATATGTAGCGAGGGTCTGCCCTACTTGTCCTGAAACCCCCGGAGGAGGTAACAAAACGTTGATGACACCCATTAGTGTCAATGGGCCACAATAACCACCCGCCTGGACATGTCAAAGAAGTGTTAAACGTACCATTCTGGACCTACTCTGTAAGCTCAGTAAAAGTGGCATTAATATAGTGCTGCCAATCTTTCAATTTGGAAGGGACAGGTATGCTAGGCAAATTCATTTCTCTAATAGATGCTAAGCCCAAACAGCTAGTCTGATGTACAGTGTCATTTAAGAAAATCATTTGGACAGTGTAGGAAGTTGGCTCTGTATGCACTATTTGAAAGTAAGGTATAGTATGCACAGAGTCCAAGGGTTCCCCTTAGAGGTAAGATAGTGGCAAAAAGAGATAATACTAATGCTCTATTTTGTGGTAGTGTGGTCGAGCAGTAGGCTTATCAAAGGAGTAGTGTTAAGCATTTGTTGTACATACACACAGGCAATAAATGAGGAACACACACTCAGAGACAACTCCAGGCCAATAGGTTTTTGTTATAGAAAATTATCTTTTCTTAGTTTATTTTAAGAACCACAGGTTCAAATTCTACATGTAATATCTCATTTGAAAGGTATTGCAGGTAAGTACCTTAGGATAATCACAATAGCATATATACTTTTTACATAAAACACATATCGCTATTTCAAAAGTGGACACAGTGCAATTTTCAACAGTTCCTAGGGGAGGTAAGTTATTGTTAGTTCTTGCAGGTAAGTAAACCACCTACCGGGTTCAAATTGGGGTCCAAGGTAGCCCACCGTTGGGGGTTCAGAGCAACCCCAAAGTTACCACACCAGCAGCTCAGGGCCGGTCAGGTGCAGAGTTCAAAGTGGTGCCCAAAACACATAGGCTTCAAGGGAGAAGGGGGTGCCCCGGTTCCAGTCTGCCAGCAGGTAAGTACCCGCGTCATCGGAGGGCAGACCATGGGGGTTTTGTAGGGCACCAGGGGGGACACAAGTCAGCACAAAAAGTACACCCTCAGCAGCACGGGGGTGGCCGGGTGCAGTGTGCAAACACACGTCGGGTTTTCAATAGGTTTCAATGAGAGACCAAGGGGTCTCTTCAGCGATGCAGGCAGGCAAGGGGGGGGCTCCTCGGGGTAGCCACCACCTGGGCAAGGGAGAGGGCCTCCTGGGGGTCACTCCTGCACTGGAGTTCCGATCCTTCAGGTCCTGGGGGCTGCGGGTGCAGGGTCTTTTCCAGGCGTCGGGATTTTGGATTCAGACAGTCGCGGTCAGGGGGAGCCTCGGATTCCCTCTGCAGGCGTCGCTGTGGGGGATCAGGGGGGACAACTTTGGTTACTCACAGTCTTGGAGTCGCCTGGGGGTCCTCCCTGTAGCGTTGTTTCTCCACCAGTCGAGTCGGGTCGCCGGGTGCAGTGTTGCAAGTCTCACGCTTCTGGTGGGAATTGCAGGGGTCTTTAAATCTGCTCCTCTGGAAACAAAGTTGCAGTCTTTGTTGAACAGGGCCGCTGTTCTCGGGAGTTTCTTGGTCTTTTGGAAGCAGGGGAGTCCTCTGAGGATTCAGAGGTCGCTGGTCCTGGGGAAAGCGTCGCTGGAACAGTTTTCTTCTGAAGGAGGGAGACAGGCCGGAAGGGCTGGGGCCAAAGCAGTTGGTGTCTCCGTCTTCTCTGCAGGGGTTTTTCAGCTCAGCAGTCCTCTTCTTCGTAAGTTGCAGGAATCTGATTTCCTAGGTTCTGGGGAGCCCCTAAATACTGAATTTAGGGGTGTGTTTAGATCTGGGAGGGCAGTAGCCAATGGCTACTGTCCTTGAGGGTGGGTACACCCTCTTTGTGCCTCCTCCCTGAGGGGAGGGGGGCACATCCCTATTCCTATTGGGGGAATCCTCTTTCTAGAAGATGGAGGATTTCTAAAAGTCAGAGTCACCTCAGCTCAGGACACCTTAGGGGCTGTCCTGACTGGCCAGTGACTCCTCCTTGTTTTTCTCATTATCTCTCCTGGACTTGCCGCCAAAAGTGGGGGCTGGGTCCAGGGGGCGCGCATCTCCACTAGCTGGAGTGCCCTGGGGCATTGTAACACGAAGCTTGAGCCTTTGAAGCTCACTGCTAGGTGTTACAGTTCCTGCAGGGGGGAGGTGTGAAGTACCTCCACCCAGAGCAGGCTTTGTTTCTGTCCTCAGAGAGCACAAAGGCTCTCACCACATGGGGTCAGAAACTCGTCTCTCAGCAGCAGGCTGGCACAGACCAGTCAGTCCTGCACTGAACAATTGGGTAAAATACAGGGTGCATCTCTAAGATGCACTCTGTGTGCATTTTTTATTAAATCCAACACTGGCATCAGTGTGGGTTTATTATTCTGAGAAGTTTGATACTAAACTTCCCAGTATTCAGTGTAGCCATTATGGAGCTGTGGAGTTCGTTTTTGACAGACTCCCAGACCATATACTCTTATGGCTACCCAGCACTTACAATGTCTAAGGTTTTGCTTAGACACTGTAGGGGCATAGTGCTCATGCACATATGCCCTCACCTGTGGTATAGTGCACCCTGCCTTAGGGCTGTGAGGCCTACTAGAGGGGTGACTTACCTATGCCACAGGCAGTGTGAGGTTGGCATGTCACCCTGAGGGGAGTGCCATGTCGACTTAGTCATTTTCTCCCCACCAGCACACACAAGCTGGCAAGCAGTGTGCCTGTGCTGAGTGAGGGGTCCCTAGGGTGGCATAAGACATGCTGCATCCCTTAGAGACCTTCCCTGGCATCAGGGCCCTTGGTACCAGGGGTGCCAATTACAAGGGACTTACCTGGGTGCCAGGGTTGTGCCAATTGTGGAGACAATGGTACATTTTAGGTGAAAGAACACTGGTGCTGGGGCCTGGTTAGCAGGGTCCCAGCACACTTGTCAGTCAAGTCAGCATCAGTATCAGGCAAAAAGTGGGGGGTAACTGCAACAGGGAGCCATTTCTTTACAGACAGGAATAATACATGCCCTAAACAATGTCTCTCTACCCCGCACTTGCCAATGTTTTGTTCCCCAAACACTTTTCAAATCCCCATTCTTGGACCAATATTCATACCCTTCAATTGACAGTTGGGAAACAAACGAATTTGAATACAGAAATTTGGTATCAGTCAGCAGTATGTGCTTATGTGCATGCAGAGTAATCTTAAAATAATACGATTTAGCACTTGTTTGATGATGCCCAGAAAAATATGCAAATTTGTCAGAATATGTTTTAGAACTCCCCTCCGGAGGAGTTGGGCAATGTTCCCATTGCATATAATCAAATATCGTTTTAGGGCTACTGGCTTTATGAATAAAGTGGTGTCCATAATAATTGTAACAAAACATGTCACCATAATTATCCCTAAACTGGTAAGCATCTTCATTTTCATAGACAGTATAATATTGAAATTCCGTCAACATAGAATCAACTGTCTTCACATCCCAGTCATCAGATACAATGCCTGGTATAACTATATCATTCATTGATAACTTGAGAACATACGGTATCTGAATTATCTCAGTGGGACCATATATATCAAACATTACTCTAATCCCCACAATCCCATCCGGAATAGGTACAGCGGAAATGTTCACAAAGGACAAGTCTCTTCGAACCATATGGGATGAAAAATGTGGTTTCAACACCTTCTCCACCTGCTCAACCTCTGATCTTTCAGGGAGAAAATGACCATGTATTACTAGAAAAAAGGTAACAACAAACCCTATCCACAGAAAAAAAGCCAACAGAGTCATGAAAAGCCACAGATAGTTCCATGGAAAAACAAAATACGTATCTTCAAGCCAATACATCAGCTTACGTGGACCCGGGTCCGGTGTAGAAGAGGACAAAGAGTCCGACATACCATCATCATTGGTATTAAAACATCCGGAGGCAGTTCTCGAAAAAGGAGCCACCGTAAACAAAGGAGCAGCAGGTGTCTCTCGCCGTGGCACGCTGTAGATAACACCCTCAGCAACATCAGTAGTCACTGCAACTCGATCAAAAGAGTCCAAATTATTTGCCGTCAGTGGAACAACCGCAAGATCAGCGTCCACCCTCCCCACGCCCGGAGAGGAAACAGCATTGGTGCAAATCATCTGCAGCGGAACATCATCCCCAGTAGTGAGAGGGATTCAGGAACTACGGGGCGTTCCTCTTGGTCTGCTGTGCAGAATCGGCCACATGTTGTAACTTGACATTGTCGATGGAGACAAAGCGATTTCCCTTGGCACCTTGCAACGGCGGCAAAATCACAGTTCTTGTTCCGTGGATTCCCAGTACAGGGACTGGTGCTCGATATAAAGGGCCAAATTCTATTTTCACTGCGACCTTTTCACACACTAGATCCCCAACTCTGGGAATCCAATCAGTAGGCGTTACTGGTTCATCCTTAATTCCTATGGAGGCAGCACTGGTAGAAGAGTTATCTTCACGGAATTGTTGTAAATCCTGCAAAACAGTGACACGATCATTTATGTCAAACGGTGTTTCTGCCGCCTCCACACCAGGACCATCTAGATCTGGGACAAACATACGTGTTCCGAACAGGCACTCATATGAAGTACGACCCCCCAGGGACCTTCTAGGCAAGGTTTTCAGTGCTCTCTGTACTCCATACAGGTGGGTTAGCCAACTACGACCCGTACCTATAACTCTAGCCGTTAAGGATTGCTTTAAATCGCGATTTAAACGCTCCACGACAGAATTTCCCTCGGGATGAAATGGAGACGAGAACTAGAGCTGGACCCCCAACAAAGCCATGGCGTCCCTGAATGCCTTAGAGGCAAAAGCAGGGCCCTGGTCCGAATGGAAAGCCGCAACTGCATATGTACCGACAAAGATGCGCAAATATTTAATAACAGTTCGAGCGTCAGCCGAGCGCTGTGGCCACACCCACACAAATCTGGAGCACGAATCTACAGCCACCAAAATATATTTGTAAAATATATTTGTATGCACTATCTGGTGTCAGCGGACCACAATGATCCAAGTACACACACTGTAACGGTTTATTCGATATTAGAAGGGGTGTCTGATGCGGGCGTTTAGCCGTTGAAACTTTAATTTGTTGACAGATGTCACAACAAAGGACATACTGCTTCGTCTCTTTATAGAGACCAGGCCAGCAGTAACGGGCCTGTAACAGCGAAATTGTGGCAGCCACGCCAGCATGTGCAGATGCCGCCCCCTCATGTGCTGCAGTAATTAATTGAGGTCGCACAACTTTATTGGGCATGTCGCGTACACCAACGCCTGGAATCTTAACTTCAGCGTTCAGCATACCACCCATAGAGTAATGATATTTAGACGGAAATCCTTTAGGATATGGCGTGCCATCAGCTGTAGCTTTTATGGCTGCCAAAATCTCTGTGTCTGGTTTGGAACTCGAATGAGTTACTGCGGCTACAGTGGCAACTGCCACTGCCGATTTCGCGGCTTCATCAGCCAAGGTATTTCCAGCAACGTGTATTCCAACGCGCTGGTGTCCAAGAGTATGTACAACATGGGCTTTAGGAAGCGTCTCCTTGAGATCTGCTACCTTCCCCCACAGCAATCTGTGTTTTATGGTGTTACCCTTGGAATCTCTGAACCCATTTAATCTCCAGTATTGCAAATATTCATTAAAAGACTGAACACAGTAATAGGAATCACAAACAAGCAGTGTAAACTGTGCCGGATCCGTATGTTCTAAGGCTAATAATAGAGCTTTCAGCTCAGCCAACTGTGCCGTACAGTCCCCCAATGTCTGTGTATAAGTATGTTGGGGGCAGAACTTCTCCCCCTCCATATAGCCGCTCACAACCGCACATGCAGCAGAATATTGTTGTTTAGTTCCCACCGCAGGCTGCGCAGAGCCATCGGTGTACATGACCACTTGATATTGATCAATAGGCAACGTGCCAGCAGGAACCGGATATTCTATTTCATATTGGAGAAATTCCTGAGTCTGCAGTTTTGGGTCAAAAATGTAATCTACATCAGTGGCTGTCAAAGACGTAGCCCATTGTATCCATCGCGGGTGTAGTGCTTTCGAATTAGGAACACTCGCTTTTGTAACAGCCTCTAAAGCTGGAATCGGGGAAACAACAATGATGCGTTGGCCCTGGGCAAGAGGTCGTTCTTTAATCACAGCCATCCGTACAGCAGTGAGAATTTTCTCAGTTTGTGCAAAACGTTGTTCTGCAGCAAAATACAAGTGAGACTTGTATCCGATCGGGACTGTCTCACCTTCATTAAAGGTGACATACGTAAACCCAACGGCCCCAGCTATTACCCTGATGACCAAATGTATCTTATTGTCCCGCGTATGTAAATGCTTTGCAGCTAGGAGATCAGTTTGCAAGTCTCGAAGAATATGTGTATGTTCAATCATCCAAAATCTACTCGAAAAATCTGTGCGAATCAACTCGTACAATGGTTTTATACGTGTAGCATAATCAGGAATGTAAGTTCTGCCAAAATTTAGAAAACCCAACAACGATTGGAGTTTCTTAATCGTATTAGGAGGTTGCAATTGTGCACATTTTTCTAAAAAGTGTGGCGCTAAGCTCTTACCCTCGTTCGACAGCTCATATCCCAGGAAAATGACGCTGAGGAAGGCAATTTTCGACTTTTTGAAGTTAAATTTGTAGCCAATTTGGGCAAATCCCACAACAATGCGGGCTACCCGCCTTAAATGTTGTAGTAACTCGTCATCTGTGAGATATATATCATCCACATATGACAATGGCTCAGGGTCCAGTTCATACAATATTTCAGTTACACGAGCTGAAAACAGTCCTGGCTATTCTTATACCCCTGAGGCAAACAACAACAAAAATTCTGAGAGCCAAACGCACTAAAGCTCGTAAAATCCCTGCTTTCGGGCGCTATATTCTGGCAGAAGAAACCATTCGAGATATCTAAAGTGGTTTTGTATTTTTTACACACAATATTATTCATGAGTGCTGCGCTATGTGAATTTTGTATAGCATATGTGCGTGCATGTCCATTCAAATGTCTGTAGTCCACCACTATTCTATAAGAATGGTCCGGTTTAGCTACAGGGAATAAGGGATTATTCATCGGCGAGACACAGGGTTCAATAACTCCCTGGTACTCCAATTGTGTAAGTATGTTTCTTACCGATGCCCTTGCTTCAAATTATATAGGATATTTTGGTTGTGGCTGAGGTTTGCCCTTAATCGGAATTACATGATAAGAAGAATCCCTATCCCACCCCACATGATTTCTATATAAGGCGGGTGCTTGTGCCAGAGCCCATTTAATGCTATAGGACTCTGCGAATTCTCCCGGAACAAGTGGTGAGAATGAAGGTGTAATAACCTCCTCCCCAACTGGACAGTCGCGAACAAAGTCAGGGGGCCAATTCTGTTCGGCCAGCAGAATGTCATATATCTTGACTACACGATCCCAAAATATGGCGTTTATAGTGCGCTCAATGTCCCCTTCTAAATGTAAAGTTACTATATAAACTCTATCGGGATCAGAGACCAGCATATCTGCTGTTTCGACTTGTATGAAGTCATCAGTTGCTTTCACCTCCAGATGCTCTAGAAGATTCCAGCGAACTATTGTGACCTCTGCTGCGCTGTCTAGCAGTGCTAGTGCCCATGTCTTGTTCTTCAAGAGAACCCTCTTCCTGTGTGGCATGTCTAACGGAGACTGCCGCCACCTTTTTCTTTTTAAACTGCTGTTTTTGTTGGATCGGTTTCTCTTCCTTCTTGACAGAAACCTCCGACGAGCGTTGTGATTCCTGTCTCGGTTTCACGTACTCTGTTCGCCGCTCTGATCGCCCACCTCTCTCATTTCTCTTTTCCGATGAGTCCTGAAAGGAACGAGATTGGCGTGTATCAGTATATTGATATCTATCAGGCGTCTTTAAATTATCCCTATTCCTGAGATTATACCTTGTCTGTGGGGTCTCCGATCTCGGAGATTCTCCCCTTTCTTTTTTAGGTGTTTGTTGTTTTTTCTCCCAGCGCTTTTTATTACCCTCAGGTTGCTGTTGTTTAGTAGTATCTTTACTACCCTTTCCCTGAAACTGTGGTTTCTGTGGTCTAGCCCCAAGGCTACCACGACCAATACTGGAATATGTTTCCGCTATTATTCTCGGCAGCTCCCGCTCCTGATCTAGTTGTGGGACGTCACGAAGACGCATACGCACCGCTAGTGCCACTGCCTCCCCTTTCAGATTACTCAATATGATGGACGAAACCGTGGCAAAATTGCCTATCAGTTGCATCCCCAAATCTAAGGCCGGGGCAGCCCCATATTCATCTTGAATTTGTTTGAGCACTTACAGTAAGTTAGCCAATGTCGGTGTACCGTGTGCTGTAGTGTAGAGCGCGGCAAACACCGTGCCCCATGTATTACAATGGTCCACTGTAGGAACCATACCAAACGGCAAACACATCGTTAATATTCTATGTTTATCCTGAGGCCCCGTATGGGGAAATACTGCCTCCAGCGTATTAATTTTTTGCGCCAGCCAAAATGGAGTTTCCTCTCGTTTAGCCGGTACTTTGCCCATTACAGAGTGCACAGTTGCCGGATTGATACCCGGAACCACTGCATGTGGTTGAGCTGGAGCAGCACGCGCTGGGTTTGTGTTTAGTGTCTGCATCACAAATTGTACTAAGCGTCTGTATGTAGCCGTTAATTCTGTATATAAACGACGAATTTCAGCCACCGTCAAATTAGCAACCGCTGGATGTGGTGTATATGTCGCCAATAAAGGCCAGTTAGGACCATCATTACTCAGTGGACCTAGCCTAACAGGGGCTATGGTGTGGGGTAGGGCGCCATCAAGCCAATAATTATGTTCTTGATAAGAGAGAGGTATTTCTAAATATGCATATGCCTTGTATTGTCCAGGGACATTTGCAAGAGTGTATTCGTGAAAGGTGTTTGAATTCCCATGAACTGCTGGAAATATGACCCAAGAATAAAAAAGTTCTGTTCTATAGGCTGCATGAGCGTCCACCACAAACGTGACCGGACCCCCCTGGTTTGTTAGACCATGTGCTAGTAGATGAACCGTGAGCGGTTGGCGCATATTAACTGCTATGTGCATTACTTGGGGATTCGCCATTTCGAAAACAGCGCTAGTTCAGAGAAGGCACACCAATATCGGGGTTTTTCCTTTCAGAGTTCAAGCTTGAACAACCAACCGCTATGAATAGGATCTACCTATATCGCGGTGGCGGAAGTCCTCAGTGCCACGGACGTCTCCGTTAACGGAACTAAGGAGTCAATATATATATGAGACCGAGAGAGTCAGCCGGACCTGAAAATTAGAGCCAGACCAATCGTTGGCGGCGCCATGTTGCATTGGCTCTCATTATCCTAAATGAGACTACTGGATTTCTGGGTAGCAGGGTCGTTCCGATTGTGGGGGACTGAGTCTAACCCACTAAGAAGGACCTCTGTCACCTTCAATCCGGTTTTGCTCCGGCTAACTAGCAGTGCCTCATCTCTTCCAAGGGGAAGGGATGATTGGGCAGCTGAGCGCATGGCATCTTTTAGAACTTCTCAGGGAAGTCGTGGTCGCTCAGATCCCAACCAGCTCTCTCATTTACAGTATGATCTCATATACAAATGACAAAGACAGGTTAAGTTTTATAGTTTGTTTTTAATAAAACGACTGCATTTTAGATAATAAGACGTGAGCCACAATAACCAGAACCATACAACACAGTAGGATTGAAATAGTCACGAGGAGAGTGAAACATAAGGACAACGCTATCATAGTGTTGATAGGTTACTTTCTCTCTAAGTAAGTTCATTTCGAGCACAGCATGTTAAGCCCTAAGCTTGCCTTTCAGATTCCCTGGGAAGACATCAACCCTCATACCTGAGCAAAGGCCTGTGATATGGATCAGCATCTGCAACAGGGCAGTCAGCGTCTAGTTATGGTTCCCTGGTCGGAATCTCCCTCTCTCCTGTATTAGGACTAGGAAGTGTTTTTATAACTAACGTTTCGATGTGGTAACAAAATCTCCCTACGCAAGCTGCAACCCAAAGACTAAACTCCTACCACGTCTATCGGCAATGTACCAGACTGTACCCTTGACTGAAGCACAGAGTGAGCAAAAATGTGTTATTGAAAACTCCAGTGCTGAAGTAGGCTAAACAGTGTGATATAAAAAATAAAACAAGACCGTAGAACTGGCTATTTGAATAATAACAGTACGAAGCTGAATAAAATGCATTTAGAGCAAAGTGCACAGAGGCCCGATGCTGCGAGCAAAGGAATAAAATACATCCAGGGCAAAGTGCACGAAGGCCTAATGCCTGAAGCAAACGCGCAAAGGATACATAAAAATGACTACACTACAGTATAATGTCTATAGCAGAAGAAACAATGTTGTTAATTGTATATATTCGGTCGGACAAGGTGTGAATCCCATTATCCACAACAGCTAATGCATCTTTCAGATTT
Source organism: Pleurodeles waltl (assembly GCF_031143425.1). Taxonomy (NCBI): domain Eukaryota; kingdom Metazoa; phylum Chordata; class Amphibia; order Caudata; family Salamandridae; genus Pleurodeles; species Pleurodeles waltl. Next base: position 1,898,060,561 of record NC_090440.1, read on the forward strand.
TCCTGATCTATCTGCCTCAACCGGGCTGCAGCCTCCTGTTGGGAAAGTTTCCATATTTCATTGTATACTTCATACAAGAAACGCTTCCTACGTGGTATCTTTGGGCCTGACAAAAAATCTTGTAAATCAGTGTTATTAGACAGGAGAGTGAGATGTGTCTTAACTGCATCTAGTGAGGACGATTTTAGCCACTGTTGGCACAACTTTCCCACACTATATGTTCTAATTATTTCAGCATGTTCTGGTGATATAGAGCGAGGGTCTGACCTACTCATCCGGAAACCCCCACAGGAGGTGACAAAACGTTGATGACACCCATTGGTATCTATTGGCCACAATAACCACCCTCCTGGACGCGTCAGTGAAGTGTTAAATGTACCATTCTTCACCCATTCATTAAGCTCATTGAACGTAGCATTTGTGTATTTTTGCCAGTTATTAAATTTTGCAGGGGCAGGCATGCTGGGCATGTTTAATTCTATGATTGTAGCTAAGCCTAAACAACTGGTCTGTTGTACACTTTAATTTAAAAAAATCATTTGAACGTAGATGAGACATGCTCTAAACAATGTCTCTCTACCCTTAGTTTGCCAATTTTTTGTTCCCCAAACATTTTTCCAATCAACATTCCTTGACCAATATTCATAACCTTCAATTGATAACCGGGAAACAAAGGAGTCTGAATATATAAATTTCGTATTCGTCAACAACATTTGTTTATCCCTAGTTGGAGTTACCTTAAAGTAATATGACGCAGCATTTTTTGGATGATGCCCAGAAAAATACTTACATTTCTCAAAATAAGTTTTTGAACTCCCTTGTGGGGGAGTTGGGCAATGTTCCCATTGAGTATAATCAAATATCGTTTTTGGACTGCTCGCTTTATGTATGAGTGGTGCCCATAATAATTATAGCAAAACATGTCACCATAATTGTCCTTAAACTGGTAAACATCCTCATTTTCATAGACAGTATAATATTGCAATTCTGTCATCAAGTCAACTGTTTTCACATCCCAATCATCAGATACAATGCCTGGTATGACTATATCATTCATGGATAACTTTAGCACATACGGTATTTGAATTATTTCAGTAGCACCGTATATATCAAACATTACTTTATCCCACACAATCCCATCTGGAATTGGCACCGCAGGAATGTTCACAAAGGACAAGTCTCTTCGAATCTTATGTGATGAAAAATGTGGTTTCAATACCTCCTCCACCTGTTCAACCGCTGATCTCTCGGGAAGAAAATGCCCATGTATTAACAGAAAAAAGGTAATAACAAACCCAATCCAAAGAAAAAATGCTAGGAGAGTCCATGCAAGCCACAGATAGTTCCATGGAAAAATAAAATATGTATGTCTATGTCACGACTCACGTGCTGCTTGTGCCTGGAATTTGCAGATCTGGTGGCGTGGATCTTCAATGTTCGACTTTGGCCCAAAAAGGGGCGACTCTTTCGGGTAGCCACGGTGCTGTAGGCAATGGGGACGCCAAGAACAGACCGTGCCCTTCAGAAAATAGCGCCAGAGGGAAAAAAAACCTTAGAAAAAGGGGAAAAACCTCCAAACAGGAAGATTCCTGGAAAAAACAAGAACAAACAAACAGGAATCCAAAAGGAGCAAAAGTCAGGAAACACAGAATGCTGAAATCCAGAACCAAAAGGTGAGGAAAATCAGGAGCGAAGACACTAACTGAGCAGAAAGTGTTGCAGCGCAAAGAAAGAAGAAAACACAGCCCTTATATACTAAAATACAGGAAGTGACCCACAGGAAGTAAAAGGACACCATCTTAGACAGGGAAACAACACATAGAACAGAATAGAACAGGAACCATAGAGAATAGGGAACAAGGAATGCTGGGAAAGAACAGGAATCTGGGAAGGGGGAAAAGACATAAAGAAAGGCACAACAAAAGACTGCAGAAAAGAAGAAAAAAGGGAAAGAAACGAAAAAACAAGTAAGAGGGGTCATAGACCCCTAGTATAGTGGAAAGCAGAAGGTAGAACGAGGCCCCATGCAAGTCTGGGGCTTCGAAATGCGCAGGAGAGGCTGGGGGCGCGCCGCGTCCTAGCAACGCGGTGCGCGGCCCGAGCCGAACGCCCGGCTTGAGTCGAGCTCTCGGCTCGCGCCGCACCGCGCAGCGCGACAGTAGGTCCCCCTCCCGAAGGTCCAGGTTTGAGAGGAAATAAACCGTGAAAGCGTTGAATCAGGAGAGGCGCGTGAACGGAAGATGCATCTTCCCAAGAGCATTCACTGAGAGGATAACCCTTCCAATGAATCAGATACTGAAGGCGTTTGTGAAAAAGACGAGAGTCACAAATTTCCTGTACTTCATATTCAGGAACATCATCCACGAGTACAGGAGGTGGACAAGGAAACTGACGTGAGTAAGGGTCAGGCACATAAGGTTTAAGCTGAGAAACATGAAAGACCGGATGAATCTTCCATGTATGAGGTAAGTGAAGACGGACAGTGACAGGATTGACCAACTGAAGAATACGGAAAGGCCCATAGTAACGAGGTGTGAACTTATTTTGAGAAAGACGTGAGGGTAAGAATTTGGAGGAGAGCCAGACTTTATCTTGCGGATGATAGTCTGGATTGGTTGCACGTCTCTTGTCTGCAGCCTTCTTCATATATCTCTTGGTATATAACAAATTAGATCGAATTAGTCTATGGATTTGGAGAAGGCGTTTGGAGAAATAGGTAATGGCGGGTAGAGGAGAGTTGGATTGTGGAGAAGTAGGAAAAGAGGTAGGATGAAAACCATAAGAACAGAAAAAGGGAGTGACCTTGGAGGCACTATGGACTGAGTTATTGTAGGAAAATTCAGCTATAGAGAGGTAAGAGGTAAGTGTTCCAGTTACTTTGGGTAGAATTGCAAAAGCATCGAAGATATTGCTCTAGTCGCTCTATACGCTCTGTCTGGCCGTTGGTCTGAGGATGGAACCCTGAAGACAGGGCTCTATTAATATTTAGTGTTTTACAAAAATGCCTCCAAAATCGGGAAATGTACTGAGGTCCTCTATCAGATATTATGGTATGTGGAAGTCCATGGAGACGGAAGATATGATCAATGAATATTTGACTTAGTTCTTGAGAAGTAGGTAGCCTTTTCAGGGCAGTGAAATGAGCCATCTTCGTGAAAGAATCCACAGTGACCATGATGACCCGGTTTCCTGCTGATGGTGGGAGTGAACACATAAAATCAGTAGAGATGGTATGCCATGGGGCCGGTGGAACAGGCAAAGGCTGTAGTAATCCTGCCGTTCTGGTATGGGGTATCTTGATTTGGGCACATATGGGACAGGCCTGAACGTATCTTTCCACATCCAGCTTCCAGGTAGGCCACCAGAAAAATCGTGAAAGAAGTTCTTGAGTGGCCTTGATGCCTCTATGACCAGCTACAGGTGAATCATGGCACATTTGTAATGCCTTTTCTTGCACCTTGTTAGTAGGGAGGAATATCAGGTTTTGATAATAAAAATATCCTTGTTTCTTATGTAATAATGGTCTTAGTTCTTCTATGTCGTGGTCCGATAGGTTGGCGTATTCCAGTTGTACTTCTTCCAGGAAAGACTGAGCCACTCCAATGATCTTACTGGGTTCCAGAAGATACTGAGATGAGGAAGGAGTACACTCTGGATATCGGCGAGACAGAGCATCAGCCAGAATGTTTTGAGATCCAGGAATATATGTGACGAAAAAATCGTACTGACTGAAGAAAAAGGCCCAGCGGGCCTGACGACTATTCTGGCATACAAAATTTTGTAGACATTGTAGGTTACGGTGGTCTGTCCTCACCTCAAATGGTTCCTTGGAACCCATCAGAAACTGTCTCCACTCAAGGCAGGCTGTTTTCAGAGCCAATAATTCCCTTTCCAGTACAGAATAGTGTTGTTCAGCTGTGGAAAGGATATGAGACAAGTAGAAAACAGGATGTTCAAGACCATCATCCTCTTGTCGTTGGAGTAAGACAGCTCCGATGGCTCTCTGAGAAGCATCAGTTACGACTATAAATTGTTTGGTGGTATCTGGATGTCTCAAGATGGGGGCTTGGGTGAAGGCTCTCTTTAATTCTTGAAAGGCTGCTTCAGCCGCCTCAGTCCAGACAAACCCTTTCTTTAAATTTTCCTTTTTAAAGGTGTGAGTTATGTGGCTAGTCAGTCTGGCAAAGTCTAGAATGAATTGCCGATAGAAGTTTGCTAACCCTAGGAAACATTGTGTTTCTTTTATGGAAGAAGGAGAAGGCCACTCTAGGATAGCTCGTACCGTTTCCTGATCCATAGCTATGCCGGTGGGACTTAAATGATAGCCCAGATATTTGACTTCCGTCATGTCGAACTCACATTTTTCTGGTTTGCAAAATAGTTGATGAGCACGAAGTCTTTGAAGAACTTGTTTCACATGGGAAGAATGGAGTTCAGGATTTCTAGAATAAATAAGAATATCATCTAGGTAGATCACGACTGTCTGATTCAGAAGGTCTGAAAACACTGAGTCCATAAATCTCTGGAAGATTGCGGGGGCGTTAGTGAGACCAAACGGCATAACCCTATATTCAAAATGGCCAAATGGAGTCCTGAAAGCTGTCTTCCATTCGTCGCCTTCTTTTATGCGTAAAAGGTGGTAAGCTCCTCGTAAATCTAATTTAGTAAAACGTTGAGCCCCTCTGATAGCTTCTAGTATGTCCCTGATGAGAGGCAAAGGATAACGATCTTTAATTGTTATTTTATTCAGACCTCGAAAATCCAGGCAAGGACGAAGATCCTTTGTCTTCTTGGGCACAAAAAAGAGAGGAGCCCCAGCCGGAGACGACGATGGGACAATAGGCCACTCTGTATATTTTCGTCCAGATACTCTTTTAGAACTTCCCTTTCGGGTTCCGTGAGGGAGTACATCCTCCCAAAAGGAACAATTGTGCCGGGTTCCAATGGAATAGCACAATCATATTCTCGATGTGGAGGTAGCACAGGTTTCGACGGTTTTTGGAAAACATCCTGAAACTCCAAATAGTGGTCTGGGACCCCTTGGACCGTATTAATGGACATACCAGTGGCACCTTCAGTATCTAAGGATCTTTTCGGAGACCAATACTTGTCAGAAGTAAAACAGTTCTCATGACAAAATTGCGAAGACAAAGACACTGTCCGGGTTACCCAATTTATATACGGGTTATGTCTGATGAACCACGGAATTCCAAGAATGATGGTATGGTTGGGGGACGTGATAAGATCGAAGGAAATGTGTTCTTGATGGTTTCCCACCTGTAGACTTAACATCAGGGTAGTGGTGTCTACAGGACCCGAGGATATCAAGGATCCATCCACGGTGTGTACCTGTTCGGGTACTTCTTTTGCTTGTGTAGGAACTTGGTGAGCAGCAGCCCACGTCTTGTCCATGTATATACCACTAGCACCACAATCTAGTAATGCCATAGTCTTTTCTTGACGACCGTCAGGAAGTTGTAACAGGACAGGAAAAATGAACAAGGCGGTTGTATTGTCATTAAAGGAGCTGATGGAAGGTATAGCTGTAGATCCTGTCCCCTCCCTTCTTACAGAGGACGGGAGGTGGCGTTTCCCGAAGGCCTGGGCAGACGTACAGGACAGGTACGAAGCATGTGACCAGCAGAACCACAGTACAGGCACAACCCTCTCTTGCGTCTGTCTTCTCGTTCACTAGCAGAGAGCGGACCTCGGGTAGTATCCACCTGCATGGGTTCCCCTTCGATGTCTCTAGCAGGAGTGCGAGGTTCCTCGGAACGCTGCAGGCAAGCTCGTGAGCTACTTGGCTGGGAAAACCCTCTACTCCTTTTCTTTTCCGATCTCCGTTCCTGAAGACGATATTCGATGGACAGTGCTTGATCCATCAGGCCACGAAGATCTTCCGCTCTGGTAGAATGTACTAGTTCATCCTTTATTTCTTCTTTGAGTCCTCTACGAAATAAAGTTACCAGAGTACGTTCCACCCAAGTGGTCTCTGCCGCCAGCTGACGAAAACGGGTTATATATTGCAGGACGTCTTGCGAGCCTTGTTGGATGTCACATAGGGCTTCTTCAGCAGAGGCTTCCAATCCAGGACGGCTAAACATCTGTTTGAAGCGACTCACAAAGGTGGAATGGTCCGACAATACAGGGTCGTTGGAGGACACCATCGGGGTTGCCCAGGCCAAGGCTGGACCGGATAAGGCACTGATAAGATAACCCACCTTGGTCCTGTCGTGGGAGAATTGGGTAGGTCGGAAGGCGAAGTACACTGTTAATGCATCCAGGAACTCGCGAAGCTTGGTTGGTTCACCAGAGAAACAAGGGGTAGAAGCGGAGATAGTTGGAACATCACTGGTGCGGAGAGCCAAAGCCTGTCGTAACGCAGCATTTTCATTGCGTAGTTGTTGCAATTCCTGAGCTTGTTGCTGAATCGTGGTCAAAAGAGATTGTTCCGGATCTGCAGCAGCCGCCACTGTGTCATCCATGGTGTTTGAGGACGTCGGAATGGTTAGGCGCTGCAATCTGTCACGACTCACGTGCTTCTTGCGCCTGGAATTTGCAGATCTGGTGGCGTGGATCTTCAATGTTCGACTTTGGCCCAAAAAGGGGCGACTCTTTCTGGTAGCCACGGTGCTGTAGGCAATGGGGACGCCAAGAACAGACCGTGCCCTTCAGAAAATAGCGCCAGAGGGAAAAAAAACCTTAGAAAAAGGGGAAAAACCTCCAAACAGGAAGATTCCTGGAAAAAACAAGAACAAACAAACAGGAATCCAAAAGGAGCAAAAGTCAGGAAACACAGAATGCTGAAATCCAGAACCAAAAGGTGAGGAAAATCAGGAGCGAAGACAGTAACTGAGCAGAAAGTGTTGCAGCGCAAAGAAAGAAGAAAACACAGCCCTTATATACTAAAAAACAGGAAGTGACCCACAGGAAGTAAAAGGACACCATCTTAGACAGGGAAACAACACATAGAACAGAATAGAACAGGAACCATAGAGAATAGGGAATAAGGAATGCTGGGAAAGAACAGGAATCTGGGAAGGGGGAAAAGACATAAAGAAAGGCACAACAAAAGACTGCAGAAAAGAAGAAAAAAGGGAAAGAAACGAAAAAACAGGTAAGAGGGGTCATAGACCCCTAGTATAGTGGAAAGCAGAAGGTAGAACGAGGCCCCATGCAAGTCTGGGGCCTCGAAATGCGCAGGAGAGGCTGGGGGCGCGCCGTGTCCTAGCAACGCGGTGCGCTGCCCGAGCCGAACGCCCGGCTTGAGTCGAGCTCTCGGCTCGCGCCGCACCGCGCGGCGCGACAGTCTAAGCCAATGTATCAGCTTACGTGGACCCGACAGGTCAGCAGTCGAAGAGGCAAACGAGTCTGATAGACCATCGTTGTTGTCGGCAAAGTAACCAGAGGCAGTTCGTGCAAAAGGCGTTGCCGTTGTCAATGGAGGAGTCGGTGTTTCCCGTGGTGGTACACTGTAAACAGCACCAACCGTCACGTTTGTAGTAATGGTGACTTGATCAAATGTTTCTAAGTTGCTCGTTGCTAGTGGAACTAATGCGAAATCATCATCCACCCTCCCCAAGCTCGGGGAGGCTTGAAGCAGAACTTCTTCTCCAGTAGTGAGAGGGATTCGGGAACTACTGGACGTTCCTCTTGGTCGGCTGTGTAGAATCGGCCACATGTTGTAACTTGATATTGTCAATAGAAACAAAGCGATTTTCTTTGGCACCTGGGAACGGGGGTAGAATAACAGTTTTGGTTCCGTGTATCCCCAACACAGGGACTGGTGCACGATAAGAAGGGCCAAATTCTTTTTTCACTGCAACCTTTTCACGCACAAGATCCCCAACCCTGGGAATCCAGCCGGTAGGTGTTACTGGCACATCCTTGATTCCTGTGGAGGCAGCACTTTTAGAAGAATTATCTTCACTGAACTGCTGTAATTCCTGTAAAACAGTGACACGATCATTTATGTCAAAACGTGTTTCCGCCGCCTCCACACCAGGACCATTAAGATCCGGAACAAACATTTGTGTTCCGAACAGGCACTCATATGAAGTACGACCCCCTAGGGACCTTCTAGGCAGGTTATTTAGTGCTCTCTGAACTCCATACAGGTGGGTTAGCCAACTATGACCCGTACCTAAGACTCTGGCTGTTAAGGATTGCTTTAAATCACGGTTTAATCGCTCCACAACAGAATTTCCCTCGGGATGAAATGGAGATGAGTACTGGAGCTGGATCCCCAACGAAGCCATGGTGTCCCTGAATGCCCTTGAGGCAAAAGCAGGGCCCTGGTCCGAATGGAACACCGCAACTGCATATGTACCGGCAAAGACTCGCAAATCTTTAATAACAGTCCAAGCGTCAGCCGAGCATTCTGGCCACACCCACACAAATCTGGAGCAAGAATCAACAGCGACTAGTATATATTTCTATGCACTATCCGGTGTTAACGGACCGCAATGATCCAGGTACACACATTGTAATGGTCTGTTGGAGATTAAGAGGGGCGTCTGCGGCGGGCGCTTAGCCGTGGAAACTTTAATTTGTTGACAGATGTCACAACAAAGGACATACTGCTTAGTCTCTTTATCGAGACCAGGCCACCAATAACGGGCCTGCAAGAGTGAGATTGTAGCAGCCACGCCAGCATGTGCAGATGCCACCCCCTCATGTGCTGCTTTAATCAATTGTGGTCTTACATCTTTATTGGGGATGTCGCGTACGCCTGGAATTTTAACCTCAGCATTCAGCATGCTTCCCATCAAGTATTGATATTTATTAGGAAATCCTTTAGGAGAAGGCGAACCATCAACTGTAGCTTTTATGGCAGCCATAATGTCTGTGCCGGGTTTGGAACTCGAACGAGTCACTGCACCTACAGTGGCAACCGCCACTGCTGACTTTGCGGCTTCATCAGCCAAAGTGTTTCCAGCTACGTGTATTCCAACACGCTAGTGTCCAAGTGTATGCACAACATGGACTTTGGGTAGCGTCTCTTTCAGGTCTGCTACCTTCCCCCACAGTAGTCTGTGTTTTATGGTGTTGCCTTTCGAATCTCTGAACCCATTCAAGCGCCAGTAATGCAGGTATTCATTAAAAGACTGGACGCAATAATACGAATCACAAACAATCACTGTCAACTGTGTCGGATCTGTATGTTCTAGAGCCATTAGTAGAGCTTTTAGCTCAGCCAATTGTGCTGTACAATCCCCTAAGGTCTGTGTATAGGTATGTTAGGGACAGAATTTCTCCCCCTCCGTATAGCCGCTCACAACCGCACATGCAGCAGAGTATTGATGTTTTGTTCCAATCGCTGGTTGCGCAGAGCCATCGGTGTACATGACTACTTGATATTGATCAATAGGCAATGTGTCAGCGGGAACTGGATATTCAACTTCATATTGTAGAAATTCCTGAGTTTGTAACTTTGGGTCAAAAATTTAGTCTACATCAGTGGCTGTTAAAGACGTAATCCATTGTGGGTGAAGTGCTTTTGCATTCGGGATGCTAGCTTTTGTAACAGCCTCAAGGGCCGGAATAGGAGAAACAACAATAATGCGTTTTCCTTGGGCAAGAGGTCTTTCTTTAATAACAGCCATCTGTACAGCAGTGAGAATTTTCTCCGTGGGAGGAAAGCGTTGTTCAGCAGCAGAATACAAGTGTGACTTGTATGCAGTCAGGACTGTCTCACCTTCATTAAATGTGACATAAGTAAACCCAATGGCCCCAGCTATCACCCTGATGACCAAATGCGTCTTATTGTCCCGTGTGTGTAAATGTTTTGCAGCTAACATATCTGCCTGTAACTCTTGAAGAGTATGTGTATGTTCAATTGCCCAGAATTTGCTCGAAAAATCAGGACGTATCAATTCATATAAAGGTTTTATGCGTGTAGCATAATCAGGAATGTATGTTCTGCCAAAATTTAGAAAACCCAACAATGATTGGAGTTTTTTAAATGTATTTGGTGGTTGCAATTGTGCACACTTTTCAAAAAAATTGTGGCGCTAGGCTCTTCCCTTCATTCGACAGCTCATATCCCAGGAACAGGACGCTGAGGAAGGCAATTTTTTATTTTTTTAAAATTAAATTTGTAGCGGAGTTCGGCAAACCCTACAACAATGCAGGCTACCTGTCTTAAATGTTGTAATTCGTCATCCGTGAGATATATATCATCCACATATGACAATGCTTCAGGGTCCAACTCGTGTAAAATAGCAGTCACACAAGCTGAAAACAGTCCTGGGCTGTTCTTATACCCCTGAGGCAAACAACAGAACTTTTTCTGGGAGCCTAGTGCGCTAAGCTTGTTAAGTCTCAGCTTTCAGGCGCTATATTCTGGCAGAAGAATCCATTCGAGATATCCAAAGTTGTTTTATATTTTTTCTGCACAATGTTGCTCATTAGTGCAGTGCTATGCAAATTTTGTATGGCATATGTACGTGTATGTCCGTTTAAATGTCTGTATTGTAAGACTATTCTATATGAATGGTCTGGTTTAGCTACAGGGAATAAGGGATTATTCATCGGCGAGACACAGGGTTCAATTACCCCCTGGTATTCTAATTGTGTAAGTATTTCTCTCACCAGTGCCCTTGCTTCATGTTTTATGGGATACTGCGGTTGTGGCTGCGGTTCACCTTTAATGGGAATTACATGGTATGGAGAATCCCTGTCCCACCCTACGTGATTTCTATATAACGCAGGTGCCTGTGCGAGAGCTAATTCAATAGAATAGGACTCAGCGAGTTCCTCAGGAACAAGGGGCGAAAAGGAAGGTTTAATAACTTCCTCGCCAGCAGGGCAGGTGCGGACAAAATCAGGTGGCCAATCTTGTTCGGCCAACAAAATGTCATGTATTTTAACTACACGATCCCAAAAGATTGCGTGTATGGTGCGTTCAATGTCTCCTTCCAATTGTAGAGTTACTCTATACAACCGATCGGGTTCGGAGACACACATATCTGCTGTTTCTACTTGTATGAAGTCATCAGTTGCTTTCACCTCCAGATGCTCTAGAAGATTCAGGTGAACTATTGTGACCTCTGCCGCTCTGTCTAGCAGTGCTAGAACCCAGTTCTTGTTCTTCAAGAGAACCCTCTTCCTGAGTGGCATGTCTAACTGAGACTGCTGCCACTTTTTTCTTTTTAAACTGTTGTTTTTGTTGCACTGGTTTCTCTTCCTTCTCAATAGAAACTTCCGAAGAGCATTGTGATTCCTGTCTCGGTTTCACATATTCTGTTCTCCGCTCCGATCGCCCACCTCTCTCATTTCTCTTTTCCGATGAGTCCTAAAAGGAACGAGATTGGCATGTATCAGTATATTGATATCTATCAGGCGTTTTTATATTCTCTCTATTTCTAAGATTATACCTATTCTGTGGGGTCTCAGTGCGTGGAGATTCCCCCCTTTCTTTCTTAGGTGTTTGTTACCCTCAGGTTGTTGTTTAGTATTGTCTTTATTGATTTTACCCTGAAATTTATTTTTTTGTGGTCTGGCACCAAGGCTATATCGACCGATATTGGAATATGTTTCCGCTATTATCTTAGGCAGTTCCCGCTCCAGATCTTGTTGCGGAACGTCACGAAGACGCATGCGCACTGCAAGTGCAATTGCTTCCCCTTTAATATTACTTAGGATAATTGAAGAAACCGTGGCAAAGTTGCCCATCAGTTGCATTCCTAAATCTAAGGCCGGGGCAGCCCCGTATTCATCTTGAATTTGTTTAAGCACTTCCGGTAGGTTGGCTAATGTCGGTGTACCGTGTGCCGTTGTATAGAGCGCGGCAAAAAACGTGCCCCATGTATTTCAGTGTTCAACTGTAGGAACCATCCCAAAGGGCAAGCACATAGTTAATATTCTATGTTTATCCTGAGGTCCCGTATGGGGAAATACCGCCTCCAGCGTATTCATTTTTTTGTGCCAGCCAAAACGGAGTCTCCTCTCGTTTTGCTGGGACCTTACCCATAATAGAGTGTACAGTCACCGGATTTATATCTGGTGTTACTGCATGTGGTTGTGCTGGAGCAGCACGCGCTGGGTTTTTATTTAGTGTTTGCATCACAAATTGTACCAATCGTCTATATATTGCTGTTAATTCAGTATATAAGCGTCGAACCTCAGCCACCGCCATGTTCGCAACTGCACGATGAGGTGTATATGTGGCCAATAAAGGCCAGGTAGGACCTTCATTACTCAGTGGACCTAACCTTACTGGTAATATTGTATGGGGTAGGGCGCCATCAAGCCAATTATTATGTTCTTGATAAGATAGAGGTATCTCTAAGCATGCGTACGCCCTGTACTGCCCAGGCGCGTTCGCAACTGTATATGTATGAAATGTATTTGCTTTCCCATCAACTGCTGGAAATGTGACCCAAGAATAGAACAGTTCTGTTCTATAGGCTGCGTGAGCGTCCACCACAAATGTGACTGGACCTCCCTGTGCTGTAAGTCCATGTGCTAATAAATGTGTCGTAAGCGGTTGTCTCCTATTAAGAGCTATTTGTACAGCCTGGGGATTTTCCATTATAAAGCACTAAAGGTTCAGAGAAGGCACACCAAGACAGGGTCTTTTCTTCCTTTTAAGGTTCAAACTTGAACAACCACCCGCTGTAAAATAGGGTTACCTATACGGCGGTGGTGGAAATCCTCAGCACACGGACGTCTCCGTATATGGAACTGAGGAGTCATTATATTATATGAGACCGAGATATACCGCTGTACCCGAAAATTAGAGCCTGACCAAACGTTGGCGGCGCCATGTCGTGTAGGCTCTCATTATCCTAATGAGACTACTGGATTTTGAGCGGCAAGATCATTCACAGTGTGGGGGACTAAGTCTGACCCACGGTGAAGGACCCTTGTCACTCTAAATCCGGGTTTTGCTCCGGCTAACTAGCAGTGCCTCATCTCTCCCAAATGGAAGAGACAATTGGGCAGCCGAGCGCATGACATCTTAGCACTTCCCAGGGAAGTCGTGGTCACTCAGGTCCCTACCGATTCTCTCATTCACAGTACGGTCTCACATAGAAATGACAAAGGCAGTTTAAGTTTTAAAGATTGGCTTAATAAAACGACTGCATTTTAGATAGCAAAGCGTGAGCTACAACAACCAGAACTACACAACACAGTAGGATTAAAATAGTAACGATGAGAGTGAAGCACAAGAATAAAGCTATCATAGTGCCGCTAGATTATGTTCTCTCTAAGTGATATGTCGAGCACAGCATGTGAAGCTCTAAGCCTGCCTTTCAGGTTCCCCCGGGAGGACATCAACCCTCATACCTGAGCAAAGGCCTGTAATCTGCATCAGCATCTGCAACGGGGCAGTCAGCATCAAGTTGTAGGTTCCTGGCCGGAATCTCCCTCTAACGTGTACTAGGACTAGGAAGTGTTTTTATAACTAACTCACAGATGTTCTAAGAAAATTTCCCTACGTAAGGATGTGTATTTTCTACGAATACTGGAGACTAAACTTCTACCACGTTTACCGGCAATGTACCAGACTGTAGCCTTGACTGAAGCACAGGGCGATCAAGAATGCATTATTTGAGAACACAGTGCTGAACTAAGCTAAACAGTGTGATAGAAGGAAATTAAAACAAGACCGTAAAACTGGTTATTGTAAAATAACAGTACGAGGCTAAATAAAATGTATCTAGGGCAAAGTGCGCAGCGGCCTAGTATGTTAAACTAACGTGCATGAAGCTATATTAAAAAAGGCTACACTACAAAGGATTCTAGGACTGAGGGCAATAGAGATTAAATATTCTATCGACGTTTTGCTTCTGAATGACTGTAAGGAAATGCCTCCTTGGCATGGTTACCCCCTGACTTTTTGCCTTTGCTGATGCCAAGTTATGATTTGAAAGTGTGCTGAGGCCTGCTAACCAGGCCCCAGCACCAGTGTTCTTTTCCTAACCTGTACCTTTGTCTCCACAATTGGCACACCCTTGCATCCAGGTAAGTCCCTTGTAACTGGTACCCCTGGTACCAAGGGCCCTGATGCCAGGGAAGGTCTCTAAGGGCTGCAGCATGTCTTATGCCACCCTGGGGACCCCTCACTCAGCACATGCACACTGCTTGCCAGCTTGTGTGTGCTGGTGGGGAGAAAATGACTAAGTCGACATGGCACTCCCCTCAGGGTGCCATGTCAACCTCACAGTGCCTATGGCATAGATAAGTCACCCCTCTAGCAGGCCTTACAGCCCAAAGGCAGGGTGCACTATACCACAGGTGAGGGCATAGGTGCATGAGCACTATGCCCCTACAGTATCTAAGCAAAACCTTAGACATTGTAAGTGCAGGGTAGCCATAAGAGTATATGGTCTGGGAGTCTGTCAAACACGAACTCCACAGCACCATAATGGCTACACTGAAAACTGGGAGGTTTGGTATCAAACTTCTCAGCACAATAAATGCACACTGATGCCAGTGTACATTTTATTGTGAAATACACCCAGAGGGCATCTTAGGGATGCCCCCTGAAAACATACCGACTTCCAGTGTGGGCTGACTAGCTTTGTCAGCCTGCCACACACCAGAAATTTTGCTGGCCACATAGGTAGAGTGCCTTTGTCAATCTGTGGCTAGTAGCAAAGCCTGTACTGGGTGCAGGTGCTTCTCACCTCCCCCTGCAGGAACTGTAACACCTGGCGGTGAGCCTCAAAGGCTCACCCCCTTTGTTACAGCGCCACAGGGCATCCCGCCCCCTCCGGCCACGGCCCCACTTTTGGCAGCAAGGCCGGAGGAGATAATGAGAAAAACAAGGAGGAGTCACTGGCCAGTCAGGACAACCCCTAAGGTGTCCTGAGCTGAGGTGACTCTGACTTTTAGAAATCCTCCAACTTGCAGATGGAGGATTCCCCCAATAGGATTAGGGATGTGCACCCCTCCCCTCAGGGAGGAGGCACAAAGAGGGTGTAGCCACCCTCAGGGCTAGTAGCCATTGGCTACTAACCCCCCAGACCTAAACACACCCCTAAATTGAGTATTTAGGGGCTCCCAGAACCAAGGAAGATAGATTCCTGCAACCTGAAGACGAAGAAGGACTGCTGACCTGAAGCCCTGCAGAGAAGACAGAGACACCAACTGCTTTGGCCCCAGCCCTACCGGCCTGTCTCCCCACTTCGAAAAAAACTGCAACAGCGACGCATCCCCCAGGGTCCAGCGACCTCTGAAGTCGCAGATGACTACCCTGCTTCTAAAAGGACCAAGAACTCCTGAGGACAGCGGCCCTGTTCCACAAAGACTGAAACTTGCAACAAAGAAACAACTTTTAAAAGGACTCCACGTTTCCCGCCGGAAGAATGAGAATTTGGCGACTGTGAGACCGTGAGTAGCCAGAGTTGACCCCCTGACCCTCCACAGCGACGCCTGCAGAGGGAATCCAGAGGCTCCCCTGACCGCGACTGCCTGCTTCAAAGAACCCGACGCCTGGTAAAGACACTGCACCCGCAGCCCCAGGACCTGAAGGATCCGACCTCCAGTGCAGAAGCGACCCCCAGGTGGCCCTCTCCCTTGCCCAGGTGGTGGCTACCCTGAGTAGCCCCCCCTTGCCTGCCTGCTTCGCTGAAGAGACCCCCGGGTCTCCCATTGAAACCAATTGCAAATCCGACGCCTGTTTGCACACTGCACCCGGCCGCCCCCGTGCCGCTGAGGGTGTACTTTCTGTGCTGACTTGTGTCCCCCCCCCGGTGCCCTACAAAACCCCCCTGGTCTGCCCTCCGAAGTCGCAGGTACTTACCTGCTGGCAGACTGGAACCGGGGCACCCCCTTCTCCATTGAAGCCTATGCGTTTTGGGCACCACTTTGACCTCTGCATCTGACCGGCCCTGAGCTGCTCGTGTGGTAACTTTGGGGTTGCCCTGAACCCCCAACAGTGAGCTACCTTGGACCCAACTTTGAACCCTGTAGGTGTTTTACTTACCTGCAAAACTAACCAAAACTTACCTCCCCCAGGAACTGTTGAAAATTGCACTGTGTCCAATTTTAAAATACCTTATTGCCATTTTTGCCAAAACTGTACATGTGATTGTGATGATTCAAAGTTCCTAAGATACCTGAGTGAAATACCTTTCATTTGAAGTATTACTTGTAAATCTTGAACCTGTGGTTCTTAAAATGAACTAAGAAAATATATTTTTCTATATAAAAACCTATTGGCCTGGAATTGTCTTTGGGTGTGTGTTCCTCATTTATTGCCTGTGTGTGTACAACAAATGCTTAACACTACCCTCTGATAAGCTTACTGCTCGACCACACTACCACAAAATAGAGCATTAGAATTATCTCTTTTTGCCACTATCTTACCTCTAAGGGGAACCCTTGGACTCTGTGCATGCTATTTCTTACTTTGAAATAGTACATACAGAGCCAACTTCCTACAATGACCCCCTAGTTTTCCATCCTGCTGAAGCCCGCTGGTCATTATTCATCAGGTAAGCTGTAAAGCCCAGAAAGAGCGGTAGAAAGAAACTTAGGCTCAAAGAGATAAACCAAAAGAATTTTCAAAAGATAGACACAGAAAGAGACCTCAACAGACTTTGTAAGACCAAGAGTGAGAAAGCGAGTGAGAGGAACCCAGTAGTCCTTCAAAGAACAAGTTAACTCAGAATTGCAGTGCAAAGGGTCTTTGATTATTTGTTGTGGCTATCTTAAGAGGTTATGATGCTTCTTTGTATGGTTCTTTGAGTGACTATACGGTCACCTTAAAGAGCTGATGACCAGGAGAAACGGCAGAGGCCAGGAAAGGAGGAGACACAATAGAGACTGAAGGAGCCTTGAGAGTGGGGTTGTCTTTTCAAAGATACTGATAGCTCACAGGCCAGAGCAGTGCTCCATGGGAAGCCACCTTTAGGCAATTATCCAACAGGAAGGGACGGAAGACAATGAGAAATAAAAGCGAGAGGGAAGGAAAAGGCAGAAATGGATGAATGTCACTAGACTCAATTGCAGGCAAGTAGAAATCACTGTTTAAAATAAATACGTGAGGTCAGGCAAACATGAGCAATTGGGAAGCAAGAGGCCTTCCACCCACTCTTCAGTGTCCAACAGTCTGCCCGCTCATGAACTAAAGAGCTTAGCAGAAAAAGGAGATGGAAAGCGGTAGACTCTGGCCACTGGGAGGGCAGGGACAATGAGGTTGCGAGATAGGAGGGCTTCTACCATGACTTATGGGAGAGAGGAGGAGTAATGTGAGCAGGAGGGGCGCGCTTTAAGTAAAAAAAAAACCTCTAAAGCCCAGATTTACAGAAAAGGCACGGAACGCAGCGCAGCAGCCAAAAATGAGCTGTGCTGTGTGACTGGCTCTGGATGCAACTTGGACTGGAGTGCACTTGGATCCAGCCGACCAGGTCCCGGATGCCAGTGTTCTTTCTCACAAGCAAAAGTATTGGCAACACTGTTAGCTGCCACTATAAGTCCGTAGTAAATGGTACTTCAGTACCAAGGACATGGGGTACTAAGGGTAAGCCCCTGAGGGCAGCAGAACAGATTGTGCCACGCTCAGGGACCATGCATCCGAGTGCACCCAGTACTGACATTGCAGGCTGAATGTCCTGGTACAACCCCAAAATGTTAAACTGACAGGGCACACAGCCAGTGTGTCCTGCCCACTACATGCAATATAGGTAAGTCACCCCTCTGGCAGGCCTTCCAGCCCTACAGCACAGTGCACAATACTGCATGTGTTGGCATGAGCAATATACACCTACGGTGTCCCTGCCAAACCTGGGGCATAATAAGTGAACAGAGCAGCCATTTTACACGCATGTTCTGGACACTGGTCAGTAGGAGTTTCACAGCTACATGATGGCCACTCTGCACACTGGGTTGTTTGGTATCAAACAATTCAGGGTGATAAATCCAAACCGGTACCCCTATTGGATTTATTGCAAAATGTACACAGGGACCACCTTAGAGGTGTCCCCTGCAAAAGCTAATTACCTTGGTTTTTTGCTTTTCACTAATGACAGAGCTGACAAAAACTCTGGAATGGACTTCTTAATCCAAAGAAGATATTTATTATTTCACTATGCGAGGTTCCTAAAAGGAGATTAGCATGTTGAAAGCACACGTTTCAAAAATAGTCACAGCAGTTAAAGGAAAACATACCAGTATGATTCTCCACTGCAATGTACACAGCAAATATATGTATCTATATTATAATGCAAAGCAAATAATGAATTAAAAATGCATCACCATGGGGCCTGTCAGGTGCTTCATCTTTCCCATGCCAGCAAGCCGACTGAGAGAAAGAGAGGTCTCCGCCCTCACAGGCCCTTGGTGAGAAAAGGTACGAAAACAAGACAGAATGCACAGTTTACAATGTGGAAAATTACGAGCAGCCTTTAACATGGCAGTGTCTAATGCTACGATGAAGTCAATAGGCAGAATGAATCTAAGGCTAAACTGAATACAAAATGGAGTCTGTACCTGGTGAACATTGGACCTAGACAGCTAATCCAGGTGCAAATTGGTGCAACACAAAGACAGTGGTCAAAACACATATTTCACTACATTCTGCCCTTTGATCAATGACTTTGTGTAAACTACAGATTGAAAATCAACTTCTCTTTATTTTTTTCTCCTCTTGAAAAAAATAAATTACAAGCCAATCAGGTATGCATTGTACGCAGCAACATAATGATAAAAACAATCACTATAAAGCAATGGAAGTGGATTAACATATTGATCTTATAAACAGTTAAACCAGACACACCTACAATAAAAAGACTGAAGCATATATATTCTGATTGGGATAATAACTGATTGAATAGTGTCTCTAGGATAGCAAGTTGGTATAGAATTAGATGGAAGCATCATTAATTCTAATCATGTAAAGGTACACAGTAAACCTGTGTAATGTTTTCTGGAATATAAGTGTTCCCATATGAGAATAGTCAGACAACTGGAAACTTTGTTTAATGAGACTGACAGCAGTCACCTGATGATAACAAGCCATGTATTAGTTCGAGGAAAAATGTAATCAAACAGGTTGACAGAACATCCATGGTACTCTGCATTGTTTCCATGCACGGCTCTGATCTGTGAAGCACAATTAGCGCTAAATGGATCCATAGGTTTTGTAGTTTAAAAGCAGCAGAAGCGTTGCACAAAGGTGATCAATCATGTCCAATTTGGGGGTACTGTCCTTCCCCCAATCCCACATACAAACGCCCGAATGGAGACCACACAGCACACTCATGGTCAGTGGCAAGTCGTAGTATGATCTGTAAAAGAAACAAGTATGATTTTTCTTGCAAATAAAATTTGTCATTTGAAATGTGCTCCCATTTTTCCTTTCATGTTTTATTGGGGCCCTTGACCATAATTTCTGCAGGTTCTGGTGGGCCATTTGGGGCCATCCACATCTTAGCAATGGGGTTGTTATCATCTGAACCACAACTTCCCTTTCCTTGCACTGGCAGAAGGGCTGGGGAAGTGCCCTTCCTCACCAATCCTCCATACACTGAACTTATGACAAGTTGGACAATTCTGTCTCCAATCTGTATGAATAAATAAGCTTCTCCACTATTTAACAGAATAGCTTTGATTTTTATCTGTCCTGGTAACTTTCCTCTCCCCAACTGACCTTTGACTGTTTGTGGGACAGATCTCTGTTGTGTGTGCTGACAAATAGGACATTGCAAAATCACATTTTTATCAAATCTAGGGGAATGTGCATCCCTCTAATCTCTGCTCACCTGTAAGTGGCTTTTTCTCCCAGGTGTCCACATTTCTGGTACGCCCACTTAGCCATCCCTACCAAGTCAGAATTCTGTATTGACACTTCTGCCTCTGAAATTTTGCCTTTGTCTTCTGCAAGGGAATTGAACCAGTGTTCTAGTGAGTTAATGGGACAATAAGCATCTATGACTTTACTCTGTTCTAACATTTCCCAAATTTCCTGCCACAACTCTTTGCCCCACACCTCCTTCGTGTGAATGAACCAGTTATGTACATGCCATGTAGGAAGCCAAATGGCTAATCAATTGGCAGTGGACCAAGAATCAGTGTAAATATGACAAGTCCCAAGCAGCTCTTGCTTTACAGCTTGATACACAGCATACAACTCTGCATATTGGCTACTTTTTCCTTCTCCTGTGGTGCTCAACAACTTTTTATTAACTGAATTGTATGAAACTGCTTTTCAATGTCTTTTGGTACCCACGTATTTGAATGAACCAAACATGCTTCCTATCCTCATGTGACAAGGATTCAAATGGCACGCCCCATTTCACTGGTGACTCTTTTTACATGTGGTACCCTTCTCCTTATCCTGTACAAGGGCTTGTGACACCTGTTCCTGTAGGACTGCAGTGCCTGCCGGTCCTACTCGAGCCCTGTCTTGTATGTACCATTTCCAGCGTATGATACTAGCCTCTTGTACATGTCCTATACGGTAAGATTTAGGTGAACTCATCATCCACTGCATGATTGGTATTTCAGGTCTCAGAATTATATTATGACCTAGTGTTATTTGCTCAGTATGAACTAGAGCCCAATAACAGGCCAAACGCTGTTTTTCAAAAGAAGTATTGCGCTCCCCAGAGTCAACCAGTTTTCTAGTCCAAAACCCCAGGAGCACCCTCGTCTTTCCCTGTTTCTGCCACACACTCCAATTTGCATATTGTCCCTGAACAGTTACATGTAACTCAATGTCTCCCTCTTGCACTGGCTACGAGTCTAAAGTCTGTTGAATTATTTCATTTGCCAAATCAAAAGCATACTGCTGCTCTTTACCCCATTCAAACTCATGTTTGTTTCTGGTTACTTTGTACCAAAGGGTTAAGATTTTACTCAGATGAGGGTCATGCTGTTTCCAAAAATCAAACAATCTCATGAAACTCTGTGTCTCTTGCTTAGTGTGAGGAGTTGCAAACTCCACAATCTTTTGTTTTACCTATAACATCATCTGTCTATGTTCTGGATTCCACTGAATTCCTAGAAACTGCACATTTTGCGACAGTCCGTGTCTTGTCTGAATTAATTGTACACATCGTACTCTGCAAAAGTTGTCTGAATATATCAGTAACATCCTCAATTTACTGAGCTGACCGAAATCTCTGGAATGGACTTCTTAATCCAAAGAAGACCTTTATTATTTCTCTATGCGAGGTTCCTAAAAGGAGATGAGATTAGCACGTTAAAAGCACACTTTTAAAAATAGTCACAGCAATGAAAGGAAAACATACCAAAATGATTCTCCACTGCAATATACATAGCAAATATATGTATCTATATTATAATGCAAAGCAAATAATGAATTAAAAATGCGTCACTGTAGGGCCTGTCAGGTGCTTCATCTTTCTCATGCCGGGAAGCCGATGACCCCGTTCGACTGAGAGAAACAGAGGTCTCTGCCATCACGGGAACTCTGTATCAGGCATTCGACGTCTGAATCATGATTGAGGCCACTCCAACCCTCACTGTCGCACTGGGTCTTTTTATATCTTAAAAAACCAAAGGAGCTTCCTGGAAAAACCTCTCATTTTGCAATTCAAACATGCTGGCTAGTTTAGGCATGCTTTAAAAATATCACGTTGGGGTTTGGCCATAATCCCTAGATGTCAAGTCGAACCAAGGCAGTTCCTTGCCATCTGAGTGCATCCTTATCAACCAAAGCCCTTGGTGAAAAAAAGCCCGAAAACAAGACAGAATGCACAGTTTACAATGTGGAAAATTACGGGCAGCCTTTAACATGGCGGTATCTAATGCTACGATAAAGTCAATAGGCAGAATTAATCTAAGGCTAATCTGAATACAAAATGTAGTCTGTAATTGGTAAACACTGGACAGCTAATCCAGGTGCAAAGTGGTGAAACACAAAGTCAGTGGTCAAAACACATATTTCACTACACCTGGCATGGTTTCTGGCTGGTCGCAACCAGCCTGCCACCACCTGATAAGGGAACCCTGGGATGAGATCCTTTGCTCTCTGGGTCAAGCCCTGCCTATGAGCTTCAAAGGGCTTACTGCCCTTGAAACTCGACCCCCAGCCCTGCTGCTAACAGCAGATGGCCGCCCTCATTGCAAACCCCCACGTTTGGTGGGAACAATGGGAAAAACAACAAAGGACGGGGAGTGGCCACCCTCAGCTTACCCCACCCCTAAGGTGCTGCATGCGAGGTGACCTCTTCATTTCATTTTCCTCTATCTTGCATGGTAGAAAAATAGCCTATCAGGGATATGGAAGTGACCTCTGCCCACAGGAAGTAGTCAATCAATCAATCAGGGATTTATAGAGCGCACTACTCACCCGGTAAGGTCTCAAGGCGCTGGGGGGGGGGGGAGCTAATGGTCGAAAAGCCAAGTCTTTAGGTGTTTCCTGAATGATAGAAGGTCTTGGGTCAGGCGGAGATGGAGCGGTAAGGAGTTCCAGGTCTTTGCGGCAAGGTGAGAGAATGATCTTCCTCCGGCGGTCGTGCAACGGTCGCGAGGAACATAGGCGAGGGCGCGGTTGGCGGAGCGAAGGTTGCGGGTGGGGGTGTGAAAGGTGAGTCTGTCGTTGAGGTAGGCGGGACCTGTGTTGTGGAGGGCCTTGTGTGCGTGGATGAGGATTTTGAAGGTGATCCTCTTTGATACTGGTAGCCAGTGTAGCTCTCTGAGGTGGGGTGAGATGTGGTCGCAGCGTGGGATGTCCAGAATGAGGCGGGCGGATGCGTTCTGGATTCTTTGCAGCTTTATTTGGAGTTTGTTTGTCATTCCTGCATATAGGGCGTTTCCGTAATCCAAACGGCTACTGACCAAGGCGTGGGTTAAGGTCTTCCTGGTTTCGATGGGAATCCATGTGAAGATTTTGCGGAGCAGGCTGAGGGTGTTGTAGCAGGAAGAGGAGATGGCATTGACCTGCTGAGTCATGCTGAGTGTGGAATCCAAGATGAAGCCCAAGTTGCGTGCATGGGTGGTGGGTGAGGGTACGGATCCTAGGGAGGTGGGCCACCAGGAGTTGTTCCAGGCTGAGGGGTTGGTGCCGAAGATGAGTAATTCTATCTTGTCTGCATTTAATCTGAGGTGGCTTGATTCCATCCAGCTTGCGATGGCGTGGAGTCCGTTGTGGAGGTTGTCATTTGCAGCAGTGGGGTCTTTTGTGAGGGAGATGATGAGCTGAGTGTCGTCAGTGTAGGAGACTATGTTGATGTAGTGTGTTTGTGCGATGTTGCCGAGGGGGGCCATGTACACGTTGAAAAGTGTGGGGCTGAGTGAAGATCCTTGAGGGACGCCACAGATGATTTTGGAGGCTTCTGACAGGAATGGCGGGAGGCGGACTCTCCAGTCCAGTGCTTTGTCGCAGATTCCTGCGTTGTGGAGGCGTGTGCGGAGGGTGTGATGACATACCGTGTTGAAAGCTGCGGAGAGGTCTAGGGGGATGAGTGCTGCGGTTTCTCCTTTGTCGAGCATGGTCCTGATGTCGTTTGTGGCAGCAATGAGTGCAGTCTCGGTGCTGTGGTTTTTTCAGAATCCGGATTGGGGGGTGTCGAGTGCCCTGTTGTCTTCCAGGAACCGGGATAGTTGATTGTTCATGATTTTTTCAATGACCTTGGCTGGGAATGGGAGGAGGGCGATCGGTCGGTAGTTCTTGGGGTCATCAGGGTCTGCCTTTGGTTTCTTTAGCAAGGCATTGATTTCTGCGTGCTTCCATTCTCTGGGAAGGTGGCTGATTCGAGGGAGCTGTTGATGGTGTGGCAGAGATGAGGGGCCATGATGGTGTTAGCTTTTTTGAAGATGCGGTGTGGGATGGGTCCGATGGTGATCCGGAGTGGATGGTGGCCATGGTGCTCGCGGTGTCTTCTGTGTTGACAGGGGTCCAGGTGTGGAGGAGGTGGGTGTTGCTTGGACCGTAGGGTTCGTGGGTGTTTGTAGTTAGTTGGTGGGATTGGGAGTTGAAGCTGTTGTGGATTTCTTCTATCTTTCGGCAGAAGTGGGATGCAAGTGAGTTGCAGAGCTCCTGTGATGGCGGGGGTTCGTTGGAGCAGGCCCTGGGGGTGGATAGCTCTTTGATGATGCCGAAAAGTTCTTTGCTGTTGTGAGCGTTGGTGTCGATGCGGTTTTTGAAGTGGGTCCTTTTGGCGGTGCGGATCATTTGGTGATGTCTGCGTAGGGTCTCCTTGAAGGCGGTGCGATTGGAAATGTTAGGGTCACGGCGCCAGCTTTTTTCTATTCTGTGGCATCGTCGTTTGGATTCCTGTAGATCTGGGGTGAACCAGCTGGCCTTTATGTGCGGGGTGTTTGGGTGTTGCAGGTTGGTGGCAGCTGTGTTGGGATCTGAGGTTCCGGGGGGAGGGGGATCTGGGCGAGGGTGGAAATCAGCTGGTTCGTGGATATTTTGCTCCAGTTGCGTCGGGGGGGGTTGAGTGCGGTGGTGGTGAGTGACTGGTTTCTGGTAGGAGAAATGGATGCATCGGTGGTCTGTCCAGTAGAGTTCGGTGGTGTGGCTGAAGGAGACGTGGTTGCTGGTTGAGAAGATGGGATCGAGTGTGTGGCCTGCGGAGTGGGTCAGTGAAGTGACAAGTTGCTTGAGGCCGAGGTTGGCGAGGTTGTCAATTAGGTTGGTGGTATTGGTATCATTGTTATTCTCCAGGTGGAAGTTCAGGTCGCCTAGGAGGATGTAGTCCACTGAGGCGAGGGCTTGGGAGCTGATGGTGTCAGCGATGTCGTCGCAGTAGTCACATAGTGGGTGTAGCCACCCTAAGGTAGATGACCCATTGGTCACTACTAAGTACTCCTTTAACCACCCACTAAATGCAGTATTTAGTGGCCATCCATAGAGCTGCAGATCAACTTCCAAGGACACAAGAAGGCCTACAACAAAGAAGACCCAAGGCTTGGGAACTGCATTTCTGCTGCGCAAAGAAAAAGGCGCAAAACTCTGCCCGCTGCACCCAAAACTCGAGAATCGCCGCTGAAGGGTTGCATGACCATCGGTCGGACTATACAAAACCCCAGAGGAACTCCACCCTTCTGAAAATTGCAAAAGATCTCCCTCCAGAGAGAAGACATCACTCCATGCAACGAAGAAGCAAAAGACCAGTGCAATCCAGTTCACTGACCGGCCTCTGACCAAGGAACCGGACACAGCAGCCGGACTAAATTTCACCCGAGGGACCTGGAGGACAAAACCTGCAAGTGTGCCGAGGTTGGTGGCACTGTGACCTCCAGTGGCTGAACCGTGCATTAGTCTAATGTATTGGACCCCAAACTTTGGACACCCAGAAGAAAAGTCCACTCCAGACTCCCAAAGGACCAGGAGCAAGCCCCAGTCAAGGGACTCCAGGACACGTAAGAACCACCCCCAGAGTGGCCCTACAACCTGCAATCCACCCTTAAAGTGACTTGTCTCCTGCTTCCAAGGGCACCTTTACGCACAAGCTTTTGGCTCACCTATCTGCACTGCACCCGGCCTCCCTGGGCCCTGCACTGGAGACCAGCTGTGCTCTAAGGGTTCCCCACCCCTAGCAACCTCTACACTCCAAGGGGACCCATCAGACTCCCCGTGTAGTTCGCCTGTGCATTGCTCATTGCTTTTCCAAGTGGTGGTCTTGCACCTGCTCCAAAGACTTTTCAGCAGCTGCTCCCGCCAAACCTCTTGACGATCTCAACCGAAAAACAGAAGGACACACTAGTAAATGCATTGCCTGATTTTATATGCATGGTGCGTACTTACAGACAAAAGCAAGACATTTTCTATACATTGAAAAAATCATAACTGAAGAAGTACTTACACGATTTTGATGATCTTGGTCTTAAAAGTTTTATAAAGATCTGAAGTATATTTGTAAATTGATCTTGAGTTATTCCTTTGAGTGTGTGCCCATTTGTATTGATACTGTGAGTGCAAAAATGCTTTGCAATTCTCCAAGATTGGCCTCACTGCTCGACCAAGCTACCATAAAAATTAGAGAACTAGGTGGTCTAGTTTTTACCTCTGTAAATTAGGGTGGAGTTGCTTGGACTCTCTGCACAGGGCACATAATTTTTGTACACTATATAGAGAGCCAGCCTTCTACAACGTAATGCCCTCTTGGCACTAAGTAACACAAAGCAGTGCTTTGCATTACTTTTAGGATACTTTCCAGTGCAAAACAAGTTATGCACTGGAAAATAAATTAGGGGGGAAAATGTGTGGTGGTTCGAATCACTAACTCAGCGCAAAATGTTTGTAAATCTCCCCCAAAGTGCACATATTTACTGTTCTTTAGAGTACAGTGACATAGAAAACCACAAGATTAGGATGATGGGATTATGACTGCCAGGCTATCTGTTGCGCCTGCCCTTTTCTTGCAACAGCAAGAAAGTTTACAACTCTGTGCTCCCTGCACTCAATTACTTCGATTTGTCAGATATTTTTTCAGTTCCTTTTCAGATTTAGCTCCAATGCTCCTCTTAACCCCAGTTTTATGCTTTTGTCATTCTTTCTGCATGAATCCTGTTTCACAAATCAGACATGTACCACCAAGAACTCATGCTTCATGACCGCTTCAACTTGCACAAGTTACACATTGCAGCAGATGAGTGAAAGCAGCACACACATTATTTTACTCCATTGCTTGAGAGGACTGCCTCCCAAGTGTGAGTTTCCTGGCACTTCTGGTTATTTATATACTACATATGCTACATGCAGAGGTGGAAAGCTTAACGTGCCCATACATTTTAAATTTATGAAAAACAGTTCCCCTACTTTTTGTGAAAACACAACCATCCCGGGACGGTTAATTCCGATAGATTGAATGCTTGAGCTGAAGTAAGGCAGGCAGCTAAAAAAGAAACCAGCCTTATTGCCATGATGCCTACTTGCCTGAAAGAATTGCAAATGTGCACAATTGGTTAATCTGCAAATGTAAAGGGTGCTTGGAAGCCAGTATTGGCTTTAATTGATTGAAGCACTTGGAGCTTCCTGATAACACATACTTATTCTTTTTGATTGGTATTGTAACAAAGTTACCAGCTAAGCTGTGAAGCACATTCTTTTAAGGGGAAGTTATATTAAAAATGTACTACATACAGTGTGGGAATTTCTAAAATCTACATTTTGGAGCATCATTCTATCTTGAACATTTTTGCACATTTTGTAGATGTCTATCTTATACTGTGTGTAATGCAAGTATAAATTAATGACTTACATGTTCATAGTGCTTTCTGTCACATGCTGGGACCTCGTAGCACAAAAAATACACAAGCCACTATCCTCCACTGCATCAACAAGGATTCAATTCTCTGGCTCTTTGGTTACACATACAGATCTCTGCAGTACATTAATATAGGTTTAATAATGCAGGCTATTGCACTTCCACTGATCAATTTAGGTTGTATTTACTTTTAACTTAAGCTGTGTGTTATTTCCAGGGGAACTGGAATTATGCGCAGGATGCGGCCAAATTATACAGCAGGATTAAGTAAATTATGCGGCAAGAAAAGGCTAATTATGTGGCATAATATGTCACATTTTGTAGTAGTATTACTTAATTAGTCATTTTAAACTTGGTAACACTGTCTGGGCATTGGTTGCACCTCATTAGTACCCAAGTTTAGCAATAGGTAACACAAATATGACAAGTTTAGCTTTGCAATAGGTCTTTCACTGCGCAGCAACACTTTGCTGCACTTTTACTAACTTTTTTACCGTTTGAGCTAGAAACATTTTTTTTTTTAAAATCTGCAGATTATGGGGCAGGTGATGGATCATGTGCCAAATGCGTCAAATCTATAATTATGTGAAAATTGGCACGCCCACAAAATTGCATTATTCAAGTGGCCCTGGTTTTTCATCTGTAGTTACCTGAAGCTGAAAGACTAAAAAACACTTGCAGAAATATTTTTTAACCACACCTTTAATCCCACTACCACTGCATGCAGCATTGTAGTTCCCATACTTTTTAGGTCTCAGCCTACCAGACAGCTATGCTAAAGACATCTTGGGGACATTTAGAAAGTTGAGCTAGGAATGCATTCAGCCTGTAGCTTTTTGGCTTGTAACATATTTTCTTGCTTTCCATTTGCTGGCTTTATTTGTTTTAGGCTGGCCAGATTGAGTTTGGTCCTTCTCTTGCCAAAACCTTTATCACAGAATCCTTCCGAGTGACCAATTTCTGTAAACAGGCATGTGAATTGTGTTCTTATCTCGTCACATTTGATGTGCATTCAGAGACTGAGGTCAAATTCCAGGTGCTGTCTTCCAAGGGTTCTTGTTTACTTTTCTTTCCCTGGCTTCAAAGTGAGAGGATTTATGTGACAATCTTGTTAGATAGTTGGGGTACAAAATGTTTTTTTTTAACATAAGGCAACATTTCAATGAACTGTGTAAGTATTTCAGAATTAAGAACGCACAAATGAAGCACATTTTTTGTTACTTCTGAAGTGTGTTGGAAACAAATACCTTAATAAGATCAAAACGAATCATTCAACTAGGTGATGCAATTTCCACACCTTTTTGTCTGTGCACTGTACAGTTTAATTAGTAAAACTGCATGTGTGGGCAAATGTAATGGTCATTTCAATTGAAAATGTGTTTTCTCTATCGACAGTGTGCCACCTCACAATGAACACTCAACTCTACTACACCACTCCATTGCACTCTACGTCAATTTATGCTATGCCTTGCTACTCTACCCTATTCTACTCTATACCAATGCACTCTTTGCCACTCTAATCTACACCACCACACTTTTTACCACTTAACTCTATAGCACTCCAGTCTAGGCAACACCAATCTACTCTGCACAGCGCCACTCTGCAACACCACACTCTATGCCAAAAACTCTACTACAGTGCACTTTCCTCTCTAACTCTTAACTCTATGCCCCTGCACTCTACACCAATCCACTGTACACCACTCTAATCTACTCTGAACCATTGCACTCCATGCCACTGCATGCTTCACCACTTTACTGTATACCAGGACAATCTATGCCACTCTACGCAACTGCATTCTACCCTGCACCACTCGACTCTATGCCACTCTACTGTTAACCACTGCACTCTACGCCAATTCACTCTCCACAATTGCACTCCATGGCAGTGCATTCTACTCCGCATTACTGTACTCTACGGCACTCCACTGCAATCTGACATACTCTGTACTTTCCACCACTGAAC
Organism: Pleurodeles waltl; assembly: GCF_031143425.1. NCBI lineage: Eukaryota > Metazoa > Chordata > Amphibia > Caudata > Salamandridae > Pleurodeles > Pleurodeles waltl. The sequence continues at coordinate 1,898,089,664 of NC_090440.1, forward strand.
TCTATGACACTCTACTCTGCACTATTCCTTTCTACGCCACTGCACTGTATGGCATTACACTCTACACTACTCTATGCCTCTGCACTCTATCTCGTGTGACCCTACTCTGCATTCTACGCCACTTGACTCTACTCTGCACCACTGCATCACTCAACTCTACGCCACTCTACTCCACTGCACTGTAGTGAACTACTCTACTGTACTGCACTCTATGCCACTCTGCACTCTACTCTGTACTCTAGGCCACTGTACACTATGCCACTTGATTCTACTTTATGCCACTGCCCTCTACCTCACTTAACTCTGCGCCACTCCACTGAAGCTGCTCTGTATGCCGGTGAATTAAATGTCACTGCACTCTACGCCATTCCAGTGTATGCCACTCTATGCAATTTTGTGGCGGGTTAAATGAAAGGTATTGAGGCATGCGTGGGCCACGCTTTAGTTAGCTGCGGCTGGAATTTCACACTATTCCACTCCAATACCCGACACTGCACTCCACAACACTCTACACTTCACTATTCCACTCTGACACTCCACGCCACTCTTCACCACACTACTAACCTTTAGCCATGCTGGTGTACAACATGGCTAACACACACTGGGAAAGCCCATAACTTTTGCAGAGAGAAGATCTATTGGCTTTGCTTGATTAATGCACTGCGACCGCTTGCTACTTGAGAGCTTCCCCCACAGCCTGCCGGGATCCATGGTGCACTTCGTAGGTGAAACACTGACTCGGACTGAGCACCAGAAACAAAAACACCACTGCAGATAGCAGGGGCTCACAGCCGTTTTCGGAACACAGGCGAAACAACTGATAGGCCACCACTGTTTAATCCTTCGATTCCCGCGGCAATACGTTACAACTCCAAACTTCTTTCAATGGTACTATCCAGAGAAATCACAACTAGAATCATGGGTGGTAGAAACCAAACGTCACCGCTCAGGGCAAATTGTAAAGCGTGGCCCACGCGTGCCTCAATACCTTTCATTTAACCCGCCACAAAATTCCAGCCTCGGCTAACTAGGCGGCACTGCACGCAAGAACGCAAAGGAAAAGGCCAAGGCAGTGTTTATACACAACAGAGGCGCATGGGGACATCGCGGCCAATGAAATTTCGGCTAGCGTACTAGGATTGGCTGAGGTGAGGATAATGTTCCAATCCCAGGTCGATTTGCACTTTCCGGTTTCCTTCCACTACTCTGCGACTATCAGAATATGTTCAGCCGTCGGAGTGGCTGTCACGCGACCCGGAAGTACTGAAATTACGACAAATGTCCTTACAAAATTAATAAGAGATAACGGACGTTGGGCTGAATTTACGGACGATCTCTGTAAGTAGAGGAGAGGTAGTCATTTGTTTTGCGTCTCACTGCATTTTATGATTACAATTAGTACTTGTGTCCACAAAAGATGTATTATTCGTCTAGGATGTCATAGTGCATTATTTGCCAGTAATATGTCGGATGTATTTATTGTGTATACATTGACTCTAGTATGTGTATAATACTTTGTCATTTATTTTTCTTTAAGTTGAATATAGGGATCGATCTAGAGAAAGCAGCAAGGCGATATTTAGCTAGACTCACTAGAAAGAAAGACTTTTTTAATGCTTTATGATTATGAAAACAATTGCTAAGGTGTCCAAAGTCTGGGCCAATATGATTGTTTAAGTGCATTTTAAGAAATGCATACCAGGCTGAGAGGCTTTTGACTCTTGCTCTAGTCAGTACACAGAACACTCGAATGGAAGTTGGAATTAAGGAGACTGTACGAGATTGGTTTACTATTTGGGGTGGGTAATTACCCAACCCGTAAAGAATACTCACAATCCTTGTCTTGGCGAACCCCTAAAGTCACTATATGAGCTTCAACTCAATCTCTTGATAGCTATGGCACAGAGCAGACACGCTTAATGTAGATCAATGTGTAAAGTATTTATGCAGTACCGAAACAGTAATAGAATCAAAATGCAAAACAATACCAATCCCAGCTGAATTAGAAAAATAGGTTAAAATTCATTATAAAAAAAACCTACCAAAATGACAAAAATCCCTCCTCGTTCAACGGAAGCATGCCTGGGCAGTAGTTGAATCTTTTATGCCAGGAACGTCTTCTAGCTTTTTCTCTTGCCCTTATGGGTTTTGGTTGAAAAAGGCTTTTATGGCCTTAAGGATGGGCGATTGTTTTAAAAAAAAAAAACATCTCCCCGTTGCCAGCTACCACCGGCGGTTGGTGTGACATGTAGAGGTTGTAGTAATGCGGACAAAACCATTGATCATGTGGTTTGCCTGTGCCCAGCTTTACTGAAGGAGCGTAGATTTCTGCTTCAGAGCAAATGTAATGAATTGGGAATCTGTTCCTGTCGACAGACTATCATCCTTACTTTGGACCCAGGGAACCCAACGCTAAATGTGTTATTGACTAAATTTATTAAAATTGCACAATCTAAACTCAACTGCACTGAGAGCAATGAACAGGTATAACTGGAATCTCTTTAATGCTCTTGCCATATTACACGTCATTGGTTTGGTCGAGGAGTTGTAACGGCATATGCTGATGTTTAGTGCAATTACTATTTAGTGCACCATGCACTTCTGGGCTGTGCCTATGTATTTTTTCTTTGTGTATTATGCGAGGTTCCGGGTTTGGTGGCTTGTTTTATTTTTATATTTCAGGATTGTCTTGCGCTTCTAGGCAGGAATGTCTTTTTTTTTTTTTTTTTTTAATATGTCAAGTGTGTTTAATTTATGGTGTGTTTTTAGCATGAATTTAGTCTTTGAGGGTATTCACGTTCGATTTGCTTTTTTGTTTCTTTTTTTGTGTTAGATTTTATTATCTGTACAATAAACAAAAGAAATATGGATTTTTAAAATGTGATAGTCAATAGTTGTGGTAGACCGGGACCTAGGTGTAATATGAGGCTCACCACAGTGGAGTGCGGGCTGGATGCACCAGCCAGGTTCATCATAGTCAAAGACTGTACCTTCTAACTTTAGTCCTTCAAGTTCCAATCAACCAAAGATTACACATTTAAAGCCCCCCCAGGACCTCAGAGGAGGCACATAGAGACTCCTAGGGTGTGAATAGAGGCCAATAGCAGAGTCCAGTCCATGACTAGTTGCCAGTGGTCTACTGGGCAGTTACAATAAAGGCCTCATAGCTTATTATATCACTATAGCTTGAACACGAGTTCAGCCTTATGACCCATGGAGTCCACTTCTTTGTCCTTGGTAAAAGAGAGAGCAGGCTTAGTCCTTCAGGGCTCCTCTCATATCACAGACACCAGATCAAGTCCTCTTCTGTTCCCCCTCAGACCCACCAATGTTTTTATGTTCTTAGCTCCAGAGAGTATTCTGAAGTGGGCGACTCGAGATGTCATGTTTATGCATTGCATGAGCTAGTGGGTTGGATTGACTCTTGGGCACACCCTAACCAAAAGTTCCCTGGGCCAGACCTATGCACCTTGGGCAGTTTCAAGATGACTAAACTCTTCCGACACACTGAACAGGAGTTCTGAGGGCAAGGGATGTATATAGGTAGTGTTCTATGGTAATCCTAGTGTCCTCTCACATTTAACTTTAAAATCCAGTTTGGGACACATAGTATATCCACAATAAACCCATTGACAGAAGTGGGATATTAAAAAAAAGTAGGACTTTCCATCAGCCAGACAGTGGATCCACAAAAATTATCTTGGCATCCTATTTGTGTCCTTTCAAGTGTGCCCTAAGTGTTATAGGTAAACCCGCAGTCCTGTCACAAAGGATTCAACACAAAAAAATAATTAGACATTGTAATGTAAAAAATTATGCTCATGACCTCTACCCTTCTGCTGAGCTCAAAGGAGTCATCCATGTCCATTAAAATATCAAACACAGTGACCTATGGTGTAGCTCCTGGGAGGCGTTTCACACCTATTCATATGCTAATCCCAAAGACCAAATGCAAATTAGCTTGCAAGAATTCAGCCAGGGAAAAGGTAACGTTCTAAAGTAACTTTCCTTAGTATTTTCTGAAATATCAACTTCTTCATTGAACTGGATTTTTCATAACTTAAAAAAGTTGTTTAACTTTCTAGCTAGTTCCGTTCCCAAAATACCCTATACTTTGGTTTTCTATATAGGACATCTATGGCTGCCACAGTGGAAAATGGCTTTTGGGTGCTGGTCACTAAAAGAACACTACGTTTCTGCATGTCCTACTTTTTATAACACAGACAATTTTGAATGTCCTAATTTTAAATACCATGCACTCTGCCTGGTGGGTTATAAGGCCTACATTGGAGTGACTTATTAATATTTAAAAGGGACTTTTGACCTGTTCAAAGGGTTTATTTTGACAAGTCAAAGTGCAGTGTTTAAGCTTCCCCAGTCCGATTACAGTGGTAGCCTCGAAGCCATGTTTTACTCTGTCACTGTACAGGGATGGCACAGTAGGTGCTGCAATTCACTAGCGACATTTAACTTTCAGGCCCTTGGTACATCTTTTACCTTACAGTAGGGACTTATAGGTAAGTTAAAAATCTCAATTAGGAATATGCCAATTCAACCATGTTTCAAGGGGGAACACAGGCAGATTACCACTGGTCATGAAGGTAAAAGTGCATAGAGTTCTAAACCAGCCAAAATAAAGGGTTCAGCAAAAGGCAGAAATCCAGGGTGAGCACACAGAAAAGGTGGATTTCTTACAGTGACCAAGTTTCCATTATCACTTTGTAGGACACTTTGTACACAGAGAGACTCTTAATATGCTTGGAGACATCAGAAGACATTTGTTGGAGTGCTGGGTGGACTGACTCACTGTAGGAAAGTACCATCTTGCCTGGCATGTTACCCCCATATTTCACTGTATATATGTTGTTTTAGTCTATGTGTCACTGGGACCCTGCCAGGCAGGGACCCAGTGCTCATAAGTGTGCCCGGTATGTGTTCCCTGTGTGATGACTAACTGTCTCACTGAGGCTCTGCTAACCAGAACCTCAGTGGTTATGCTCTCTCTGCTTTCCAAATTGTCACTAACAGGCTAGTGACCAATTTCACCAATTCACATTGGCATACTGGAACACCCTTATAATTCCCTAGTATATGGTACTGAGGTACCCAGGGTATTGGGGTTCCAGGAGATCCCTATGGGCTGCAGCATTTCTTTTGCCACCCATAGGGAGATCTGACAATTCTTACACAGGCCTGCCAGTGCAGCCTGAGTGAAATAATGTCCACGTTATTTCACAGCCATTTACCACTGCACTTAAGTAACTTATAAGTCACCTATATGTCTAACCTTCACCTGGTGAAGGTTGGGTGCAAAGTTACTTAGTGTGTGGGCACCCTGGCACTAGCCAAGGTGCCCCCACATCGTTCAGGGCAAATTCCCTGGACTTTGTGAGTGCGGGGACACCATTACACGCGTGCACTGTACATAGGTCACTACCTATGTACAGCGTCACAATGGTAACTCCGAACATGGCCATGTAACATGTCTAAGATCATGGAATTGTCTCCCCAATGCCATTCTGGCATTGGGGAGACAATTCCATGATCCCCCGGGTCTCTAGCACAGAACCCGGGTACTGCCAAACTGCCTTTCCGGGGTCTCCACTACAGCTGCTGCCAACCCCTCAGACAGGTTTCTGCCCTCCTGGGGTCCAGGCAGCCCTGGCCCAGGAAGGCAGAACAAAGGATTTCCTCTGAGCGAGGGTGTGACACCCTCTCCCTTTGGAAATAGGTGTGATGGCTGGGGAGGAGTAGCTTCCCCCAGCCTCTGGAAATGCTTTGATGGGCACAGATGCTGCCCATCTCTGCATAAGCCAGTCTACACCGGTTTAGGGATCCCCCAGCCCTGCTCTGGCGTGAAACTGGACAAAGCAAAGGGGAGTGACCACTCCCCTGACCTGCACCTCCCAGGGGAGGTGCCCAGAGCTCCTCCAGTGTGCCCCAGACCTCTGCCATCTTGGAATCAGAGGTGTTGCTGGCACACTGGACTGCTCTGAGTGGCCAGTGCCATCAGGTGACGTCAGAGACTCCTTCTGATAGGCTCTTACCTTTCTTACTAGCCTATCCTCCTTCCTAGGTAGCCAAACCTCCTTTTCTGGCTATTTAGGGTCTCTGCTTTGGGGAATTCTTCAGATACCGAATGCAAGAGCTCACCAGAGTTCCTCTGCATCTCCCTCTTCATATTCTGCCAAAGGATCGACCGCTGACTGCTCAGGACGTCTGCAAAACCGCAACAAAATAGCAAAGACGACTACTGCAACCTTGTATCGCTTCATCCTGCCGGCTTTCTCACCTGTTTCCTGGTGGTGCATGCTCTGGGGGTAACCTGCCTCCTTTCTGCACCAGGAACTCGGAAGAAATCTCCCGTGGGTCGAAGGAATCTTCCCCCTGCAACCGCAGGCAACAAAAGACTGCATCACCGGTCCTCTGGGTCCCCTCTCAGCACGACGAGCGTGGTCCCTGGAACTCAACAACTCTGTCCAAGTGACTCCCACAGTCCAGTGACTCTTCAGTCCAAGTTTGGTGGAGGTAAGTCCTTGCTTCCCCACGCTAGACTGCATTGCTGGGTACCGCGTGATTTGCAGCTGCTCCGGCTCCTGTGCACTCTTCCAGGATTTCCTTTGTGCACAGCCAAGCCTGGGTCCCCGACACTCTAACCTGCAGTGCACAACCTTCTGAGTTGTCCTCCGGCTTCGTGGGACTCCCTTTTCTGACTTCGGGTGGACTCCGGTTCACTCCTCTTCTAAGTGCCTGATCCGGTACTTCTGCCGGTGCTGCCTGCTTCTGTGAGGGCTCCCTGACTTGCTGGGCGCCCCCTCTGTCTCCTCATCCAAGTGGCGACATCCTGGTCCCTCCTGGGCCACAGCAACATCCAAAAACCCTAACCGTGACCCTTGCAGCTAGCAAGGCTTGTTTGTGGTCTTTCTGCGTGGGAACACCTCTGCAAGCTTCTTCACGACGTGGGACATCCATCCTCCAAAGGGGAAGTTCCTAGTCCTCTTCGTTCTTGCAAAACACCAAGCTTCTTCCATCCGGTGGCAGCTTCCTTGCACCCTCAGCTGGCATTTCCTGGGCTCCTGCCCACTCTCAACACTGTCGCGACTCTTGGACTTGGTCCCCTTGTCTTACAGGTACTCAGGTCCGGAAATCCACTGTTGTTGCATTGCTGGTGTTGGTTTTCCTTGCAGAATCCTCCTATCACGACTTCTGTGCTCTCTGGGGGTAGTAGGTGCACTTTACACCTACCTTACAGGGTCTTGGGGTGGGCTATTTTTCTAACCCTCACTGTTTTCTTACAGTCCCAGGACCCTCTACAAGCGCACATAGGTTTGGGGTCCATTCGTGGTTCGCATTCCACTTTTGGAGTATATGGTTTGTGTTTCCCCTATACCTATGTGCTCCTATTGCAATCTATTGTAACTTTACACTGCTTGCATTACTTCCTTTTGCTATTACTGCATATTTTTGGTATTGTGTACATATATCTTGTGTATATTTGGCATCCTCATACTGAGGGTACTCACTGAGATACTTTTGGCATATTGTCATAAAAATAAAGTACCTTTATTTTTAGTATATCTGTGTATTGTGTTTTCTTATGATATTGTGCATATGACACCAGTGGTATAGTAGGAGCTTTGCATGACTCCTAGTTCAGCCTAAGCTGCTCTGCTATAGCTACCTTCTATCAGCCTAAGCTGCTACCTCTTCTACACTAATAAGGGATAACTGGACCTGGCACAAGGTGTAAGTACCTCTGGTACCCACTACAAGCCAGTCCAGCCTCCTACATTGGTTGTGCAGCAGTGGGATAAGTACTTGTAACTACTTACCACTTTGTCATTGTGTACTTTTCATAAGAGAATAATATACAAAACAAGTTCAGTGTATGTACACCTAACCAAAAAGTTTTGCTTTTCTTCTCTTACACTTTCTGCTAAGTGCTGAAAAGTACTCCTAAACATTCTAAAAGTTTGAAAAAGGTTTTTTTTCTGTTCTTTAAAAAGTCCTGAAACTTTTTCTCTCTTCTCACTGTCCCTAAACCTTCTTCTATCATGTCTGATGCAGGAACTTCTCTTAAAATGGTCAATACTACTTATGACAGTCTTAACTTTAAGAGCCTAAGGAGTCTCTGCATTGATAGAGGTTTAGTGGTAGGAAAGAACCCTTCTAGAGAATTTCTGTTTAACATGCTCATAGAGAATGATAAGTCCCAGGGTGGCACTTCATCTGAGAAGTTAGTAGATAGCTCACACTCTGACTCAGGGGAGCCCCTTGAGGTAGGTGTACAGGGTTCTCTTCCAAATCTGCCCCTTAGCAGACCACCTAGCAATGCTGGTAGTAATAGAAGCTCTCATCGTAGTAGGGATGCTTTTGTTCCTGGAGGCCAGGTTGTTAGAGTGCAAGCTGTTAGGGACAGGTCTCCCTCTGTTGGTTCCAATATATCCTCAGTGTCTAAACATTCCCAACCCACCCACCCTGAAGACAACATGTTAGAAAGGGAACTCAAAAAGTTGAGAGTGGAAGAGACCAGGCTGAAGCTTAAACAGCAACAGCTGGCTCTAGACAGGGAATCCCTAGACCTGGAGAAGGAGAGACAGAGGTTGGGGTTTGGACCCCATGGTGGCAGCAGCAGTATTCCTGATAGCAATCCTGTGAGAGAGCATGATTCAAGGAATCTGCACAAGATAGTTCCCCCTCACAAGGAGGGGGATGACATTAACAAGTGGTTTGCTGCACTTGAGAGGGCCTGTATGGTACAAGGGGTCCCTCAAAGGCAGTGGGCTGCTATCCTATGGCTATCTTTCAATGGAAAGGGTAGGGATAGGCTCCTTACTGTTAGAGAAAGTGATGCCAATACTTTTGCAGTTTTTAAGGATGCACTCTTGGATGGATTTGTCTTAACCACTGAACAATACAGGATTAAGTTCAGAGACACCAGAAAAGAGTCCTCACAAGACTGGATAGACTTTGTTGACTGTTCAGTGAAGGCCTTGTAGGGGTGGTTACATGGCAGTAAAGTTTCTGACTATGAAAGCCTGTATAATCTTATCCTGAGAGAGCATATTCTGAATAACTGTGTGTCTGACTTGTTACACCAATATCTAGTGGACTCAGATCTGATCTCTCCCCAAGAATTGGGAAAGAAGGCAGACAAATGGGTCAGAACAAGAGTGAACAGAAAAGTTCATACAGGGGGTGACAAGGATGGCAAGAAGAAGGATGGTAAGTCTTCTGACAAGGGTGGGGACAAATCAAAAAATGAGTCTTCATCAGGCCCACAAAAACACACTTCCAAACCCTCTTCTAATCAAGTAAAAAAGCCTTGGTGTTATTTATGTAAAGTAAAAGGCCATTGGACAACTGATGCCAGTTGTCCAAAGAAAAACACCAAACCTCCCACTACCACAACCCCTACTGCAACCTCTAGTGCCCCTAGTAATAGCAGTGGTGGTGGGAGCAAACCTACTAATAGCCAATCCAAGGGAGTAGCTGGGCTCACTTTTGGTAATTTAGTTGGGGTTGGTCTTGTTAGGGAGACCACAGAGGCTGTGCTAGTCTCTGAAGGTGCCATTGATTTGGCCACCTTGGTTGCTTGTCCCCTTAATATGGATACGTACAAGCAACTTCCCCTAATAAATGGTGTTGAGGTTCAGGCCTACAGGGACACAGGTGCCAGTGTTACCATGGTAATAGAGAAACTGGTACACCCTGAACAACACCTACTTGGTCACCAGTACCAAGTGACAGACGCTCATAACAACACTCTTAGCCACCCCATGGCTGTTGTGAATCTCAACTGGGTGGGGTTACTGGTCCAAAGAAAGTTGTGGTTGCCTCAGATTTACCTGTAGACTGTCTACTAGGAAATGAAATAGAGACATCAGCTTGGGCAGAAGGGGAGTTGGAGGCTCATGCAGCAATGCTGTGCATTCCTGGGCATATTTTTGCTTTAACCAGGGTTCAGGCCAAAAAGCAAAAAGGACAGGGTGACTTGGATCCTGGAACAATGGACCAAGTGCTCCCTAAAGCTAGGGGTAGCAAGGGTAAATCCCTTTCCACTATCCCTCCCTCTACAGATGATTCTCCTTCTGAGGAAGAAGAATTTCCTCCCTGTGCAGAACCTTCACCAGATGATCTGGCAGCAGACACTGCGGAGCTTTTGGGTGGAGGGGGGCCTGCCAGGGAAGAGCTGAGCGTGGCACAGCAATTCTGTCCCACATTAGAGGGTCTCAGACAGCAAGCAGTCAAACAGCAAAATGGGGATGTCAGTGACTCACATAGAGTTTACTGGGAGGACAACCTCTTGTACACAGAGGCAAGGGACCCAAAACCTGGAGCAGCCAGGAGATTGGTCATTCCCCAGCAGTACAGAGAGTTCCTCCTAACTCTGGCACATGACATTCCTTTGGCTGGACATTTGGGTCAGATTAAAACATGGGAAAGGCTTGTCCCCCCGTTTCACTGGCCTAGGATGTCAGAGGACACGCACGATTTTTGTAAATCTTGCGTGACCTGCCAAGCCAGTGGCAAGACTGGTGGCAATCCAAAGGCTCCCCTTATTCCACTACGTGTGGTTGGGGTTCCCTTTGAAAGGGTAGGGGTTGACAAAGTTGGCCACCTTCACCCTCCTGCTGCTTCAGGCAATAGGTTTATCTTGGTGGTAGTAGACCATGCCACAAGATATCCTGAAGCTATTTCTCTAAGGACCACTACAGCACCTGCAGTGGCAAAGGCCCTCCTGGGAATCTTTTCCAGGGTGGGTTTCCCAAAAGAGGTTGTATCAGACAGGGGTAGCAACTTTATGTCTGCATACTTGAAGGCTATGTGGAAGGAATGTGGTGTAACATACAAATTCACCACACCTTATCATCCACAAACAAATGGACTGGTAGAGAGGTTTAATAAAACTCTCAAAGGAATGATAATGGGACTCCCTGAAAAACTCAGGAGGAGAGGGGATGTCCTGTTACCTTGCCTTCTTTTTGCTTACAGGGAGGTACCCCAGAAAGGAGTGGGCTTCAGCCCCTTTGAACTCCTATTTGGGCACCCTGTAAGAGGTCCACTAACACTTGTGAAGGAGGGTTGGGAACAACCTTTAAAAGCTCCTAAGCAAGATATAGTGGACTATGTACTTGGCCTAAGATCCAGAATGGCGGAGTACATGAAAAAGGCCAGTAAAAACCTCCAGGCCAGCGAAGAGCTCCAAAAGCAATGGCATGACCAGAAGGCTGTTCTGATTCAGTACCAACCAGGACAGAAGGTGTGGGTATTGGAGCCTGTGGCCCCAAGAGCACTCCAAGACAAATGGAGTGGACCCCATCTCATTGTTGAAAAGAAGGGCGAGGTCACCTACTTGGTTGACCTGGGCACTGCCAGGAGTCCCCTTAGGGTGCTCCATGTCAACCGCCTAAAACCCTACTATGACAGTGCTGATCTCACCCTGCTCATGGCAACAGATGAAGGACAGGAAGAAGAGAGTGACCCTCTCCCTGACCTCTTCTCTTCCACTGAAAATGATGCTTTAGTGGAAGGTGTAGTTTTGGCAGACTGTCTTACTGCTGAGCAGAAAGACAACTGCATAAATCTCCTAGGTCAGTTTTCTGAACTCTTTTCAACTGTGCCAGGCACCACATCTTGGTGTGAACACACAATTGATACTGGAGACAGTATGCCTGTCAAGAGTAAAATCTATAGGCAGCCTGACCATGTCAGGGACTGCATAAAGCAAGAAGTTCAGAAAATGCTTGACTTAGGAGTGGTTGAACATTTTGAAAGCCCATGGGCCTCTCCTGTGGTGCTTGTACCAAAGCCTCACTCAAAAGATGGAAAAAGGGAGATGAGGTTTTGTGAAGATTACAGAGGTCTCAACCAGGTAACAAAAACGGATGCTCACCCTATACCCAGGGCAGATGAGCTCATAGATACACTGGCATCTGCCAAGTATCTAAGCACCTTTGATTTGACTGCAGGGTATTGGCAGATCAAATTATCAGAGGATGCTAAAGCAAAAACTGCATTTTCGACTATTGGAGGGCACTACCAATTCTCAGTAATGCCCTTTGGTTTGAAAAATGCACCTGCCACTTTTCAGAGGTTGGTGAATACAGTCCTGCAAGGGTTGGAGGCTTTTAGTGCAGCATACCTAGACGATATAGCTGTCTTTAGCTCCACCTGGGATGATCACCTGGTCCACCTGTGGAACGTTTTGGAGGCCCTGCAAAAGGCAGGCCTCACTATCAAAGCTTCAAAGTGCCACATAGGGCAGGGGAAAGTGGTTTATCTGGGACACCTGGTAGGTGGAGAACAGATTGCACCACTTCAGGGGAAAATCCAGACAATCATGGATTGGGTTCCCCCTACAAAACAGACCCAGGTGAGAGCCTTCCTAGGCCTCACTGGGTATTACAGGAGATTCATTAAAAACTATGGCTCCATTGCAGCCCCACTTAATGATCTCACTAGCAAGAAGATGCCTAAAAAAGTATTGTGGACAGCTAGCTGTCAGAAAGCTTTTGAGGAGCTCAAACAGGCCATGTGCACTGCACCTGTCCTAAAAAGCCCATGTTACTCCAAGAAATTCATTGTTCAAACTGATGCATCTGAATTAGGGGTAGGGGCAGTCTTATCACAACTCAATTCTGAGGGCCAGGATCAACCTGTTGTTTTTATCAGCAGGAGGTTGACCCCTAGAGAAAAGCGTTGGTCTGCCATAGAGAGGGAGGCCTTTGCTGTGGTCTGGGCACTGAAGAAGTTGAGGCCATACCAGTTTGGCACTCAGTTCATTGTTCAGACAAACCACAAACCTCTACTTTGGCTAAAACAAATGAAAGGTGAAAACCCTAAATTGTTGAGGTGGTCCATATCTCTACAGGGAATGGACTATACAGTGGAACATAGACCTGGGAGTACCCACTCCAATGCAGATGGACTCTCCACATATTTCCACTTAGACAATGAAGACTCATCAGGTCATAGCTAGTCTTATTGTCCTTCGTTTGGGGGGGGGGGGGGGAGGGGTTGTGTAGGAAAGTACCATCTTGCCTGGCATGTTATCCCCATATTTCACTGTATATATGTTGTTTTAGTCTATGTGTCACTGGCAGGGCCCCAGTGCTCCTAAGTGTGCCCTGCATGTGTTCCCTGTGTGATGACTAACTGTATCACTGAGGCTCTGCTAACCAGAACCTCAGTGGGTATGCTCTCTCTGCTTTCCAAATTGTCACTAACAGGCTAGTGACCAATTTCACCAATTCACATTGGCATACTGGAACACCCTTATAATTCCCTAGTATATGGTACTGAGGTACCCAGGGTATTGGGGTTCCAGGAGATCCCTATGGGCTGCAGCATTTCTTTCCCCACCCATAGGGAGATCTGACAATTCTTACACAGGCCTGCCAGTGCAGCCTGAGTGAAATAACGTCCACGTTATTTCACAGCCATTTACCACTGCACTTAAGTAACTTATAAGTCACCTATATGTCTAACCTTCACCTGGTGAAGGTTGGGTGCAAAGTTACTTAGTGTGTGGGCACCCTGGCACTAGCCAAGGTGCCCCCACATCGTTCAGGGCAAATTCCCCAGACTTTGTGAGTGCGGGGACACCATTACACGCGTGCACTGTACATAGGTCACTACCTATGTACAGCGTCACAATGGTAACTCCGAACATGGCCTTGTAACATGTCTAAGATCATGGAATTGTCACCCCAATGCCATTCTGGCATTGGAAAAACAATTCCATGATCCCCCGGGTCTCTAGCACAGAACCCGGGTACTGCCAAACTGCCTTTCCGGAGTCTCCACTGCAGCTGCTGCCAACCCCACAGACAGGTTTCTGCCCTCCTGGGGTCCAGGCAGCCCTGGCCCAGGAAGGCAGAACAAAGGATTTCCTCTGAGAGAGGGTGTGACACCCTCTCCCTTTGGAAATAGGTGTGATGACTGGGGAGGAGTAGCCTCCCCCAGCCTCTGGAAATGCTTTGATGGGCACAGATGCTCTGCATAAGCCAGTCTACTCCGGTTTAGGGATCCCCCAGCCCTGCTCTGGCGTGAAACTGGACAAAGGAAAGGGGAGTGACCACTCCCCTGACCTCCCAGGGGAGGTGCCCAGAGCTCCTCCAGTGTGCCCCAGACCTCTGCCATCTTGGAAACAGAGGTGTTGCTGGCACACTGGACTGCTCTGAGTGGCCAGTGCCATCAGGTGACGTCAGAGACTCCTTCTGATAGGCTCTTACCTTTCTTACTAGCCTATCCTCCTTCCTAGGCAGCCAAACCTCCTTTTCTGTCTATTTAGGGTCTCTGCTTTGGGGAATTCTTCAGATACCGAATGCAAGAGTTCCTCTGCATCTCCCTCTTCATCTTCTGCCAAAGGGTCGACCGCTGACTGCTCAGGACGCCTGCAAAACCGCAACAAAGTAGCAAAGACGACTACTGCAACCTTGTATCGCTTCATCCTGCCGGCTTTCTCGCCTGTTTCCTGGTGGTGCATGCTCTGGGGGTAGCCTGCCTCCTTTCTGCACCAGTAGCTCTGAAGAAATCTCCCGTGGGTCGACGGAATCTTCCCCCTGCAACCGCAGGCAACAAAAGACTGCATCACCGGTCCTCTGGTTCCCCTCTCAGCACGACGAGCGTGGTCCCTGGAACTCAGCAACTCTGTCCAAGTGACTCCCACAGTCCAGTGACTCTTCAGTCCAAGTTTGGTGGAGGTAAGTCCTTGCCTCCCCACGCTAGACTGCATTGCTGGGTACCGCGTGATTTGCAGCTGCTCCGGCTCCTGTGCACTCTTCCAGGATTTCCTTCATGCACAGCCAAGCATGGGTCCCCGACACTCTAACCTGCAGTGCACAACCTTCTGAGTTGTCCTCCGGCGTCGTGGGACTCCCTTTTGTGACTTCGCGTGGACTCCGGTTCACTCTTCTTCCAAGTGCCTGTTCAGGTACTTCTGCGGGTGCTGCCTGCTTCTGTGAGGGCTCCCTGACTTGCTGGGCGCCCCCTCTGTCTCCTCATCCAAGTGGCGACATCCTGGTCCCTCCTGGGCCACAGCAGCATCCAAAAACCCTAACCGCGACCCTTGCAGCTAGCAAGGCTTGTTTGCGGTCTTTCTGCGTGGGAACACCTCTGCAAGCTTCTTCACGACGTGGGGCATCCATCCTCCAAAGGGGAAGTTCCTAGTCCTCTTCGTTCTTGCAAAACACCAAGCTTCTTCCATCCGGCGGCAGCTTCCTTGCACCCTCAGCTGGCATTTCCTGGGCTCCTGCCCACTCTCAACACTGTCGCGACTCTTGGACTTGGTCCCCTTGTCTTACAGGTACTCAGGTCCGGAAATCCACTGTTGTTGCATTGCTGGTGTTGGTTTTCCTTGCAGAATCCCCCTATCACGACTTCTGTGCTCTCTGGGGGTAGTAGGTGCACTTTACACCTACCTTACAGGGTCTTGGGGTGGGCTATTTTTCTAACCCTAACTGTTTTCTTACAGTCCCAGCGACCCTCTACAAGCTCACATAGGTTTGGGGTCCATTCGTGGTTTGCATTCCACTTTTGGAGTATATGGTTTGTGTTGCCCCTATACCTATGTGCTCCTATTGCAATCTATTGTAACTTTACACTGCTTGCATTACTTCCTTTTGCTATTACTGCATATTTTTTGGTACATATATCTTGTGTATATTTGGCATCCTCATACTGAGGGTACTCACTGAGATACATTTGGCATATTGTCATAAAAATAAAGTACCTTTATTTTTAGTATATCTGTGTATTGTGTTTTCCTATGATGTTGTGCATATGACACCAGTGGTATAGTAGGAGCTTTGCATGTCTTCTAGTTCAGCCTAAGCTGCTCTGCTATAGCTACCTTCTATCAGCCTAAGCTGCTAGAAACACCTCTTCTACACTAATAAGGGATAACTGGACCTGGCACAAGGTGTAAGTACCTCTGGTACCCACTACAAGCCAGGCCCGCCTCCTACAGTCACCTAGCACGTTTTTGGGGTTTCATTCTCAATTCCCCTCTTCTAAATCAGACCATCTTTAAAGATTTAACTCAGCCGTAGAGTGAGCTTATTGAGTGTGATTTCTATTTATGCTGTATTTGAGTTGTAATCCCTTTACCACTGGAGCAAGCCTTGACTGCTCGCTATTGCAGTTTTTGAGAAACAAGTTTGGAAAATGAACAACCCTGGTATCCACCTCAAGTTATATAGTTTTAAGATTTAAAATGTAATTAAGCTTTAAAATGTAAGCTTTACGCATGAGTTTTAAAACACCACTGGCACATACCAGTATCTACATATTGCCCAGTAACCATCTACTGCTACAGAACCTGGTCCAGTGTGTATGTTTAGTCATAGAATTAGGATTCTTGACATCTAAGCTCAGCTTTACCACTTTAAATAAACACTGTATTCTAAAGCTGGGTAGGGGCCAATACACAGTGACATTTTTCTTAATAGACGCACCTTTATACAGCTCAAAGGAGCCAATGCCAGGCTCAATGGAGGACAGTTGTCATGATCACCAGTGGGATCGATCAGGAAGAGCAAGATAATTCTTGGCTCCATTCAATTTCGCTTTCGAATAACACCTATAAGATTAAGGCAATGGAAGTTAAAACGATCAACCTGGACCGCTCTTCTATTACTCAACAGCAACTAGAAACCTCCTTGTTAAGTACCACCGAAGAAGGACGTCAAGAAATATCTCCCATTTATTCTGCCACAAGGCCCCACAAGATGCATAAGCAACAAAGGCAACATAAGTCAGAATTAGTCCAAACACTCACCTCTTTTTGCGCTCAATTAAACACAAGTGGGAGAATGCAATCCCCTCAGCCATCATCAGAGCACAACAACATGGGCCTGCTCGTGAAAATCTGGAGAGCTTATCAAAATTCTACAGTGCGTTACTAGGCATAATGCAGACTTCAGTAGAGGCACTTAACATGCAGTCAGGTAAGCAGGATATTCAAGTGGACCTCATGAACATAATGGCATTGCATATTGTGGACATATGTGCCAAGTTGGAGAAACTAACTGACCTAATAACACGGGTCCAAGATGCCAATCCTCCTCTTCAATTCTGCTGCACATGCGGTCCAATTATCAATAAACTAAGCATCCTTCCCACTATTCTGGGAAGCATCATTGACCCTCCCCCACCCCCCAAACGTAGCTACCTGTGATAATAAAATCAAACTGCTGGACACACTGACTCAAACACCATCACCCAATCGTCAACTTACGTTAGAAATGGATCCCTCCAATATGGCTACTCAACAAAAATCTAATGACACAGCCTTGATTGTAACTGAGATACCATCAAATACTCCTAATCACAACACGTTCAATGAAAATTACTTAATCGAGCATCAGAGGAATTGAGCTAGGACGTTCAGGAATAAACCGCCCCATCAGACCAAGGAAATGTTACCGAGAATGTTGCCAATATTTGCAGCAAAGCAGAATAGAAAAATAACCTCTACCGCACTCATTCAAGTACAAGCCATTATGGGCACTGAACTGGTAGAAGTCCCTTCATCAATTGAAGAGCTTGAAGCTAGGACACCATAGCCACCAGCTCGAACAGCTTTAAAAGAGGCTGCAATCTCGTATGCCGCAGCGGTAGCCCAAACAGAAACGCAGAACAATCACAGTAACTACTACCTATACACCTCAAGAGACCCGCAGAGACCTAAAAAATACATTAAAAGAAAAGAAGACGTACAGGACAAAAGTGGAAGATTCACTCAGAAAATAAGCGGCACCTCAACGGTTACAATATGACAAATTAGTCTAAAGCAGGGACAGTACAATCCATCTACAATCTCCACAAAGCGGAGGAAGGATAGATAGTCCAGCAAACCTCCCCTAGAATGGCAGTAAGATACAGTGGTTCTGCTGCAAATAGCTGCCCACAACCAACGATGCCACTATTTCAAAAGATCACTTCCATTGGCTCTAACCAGAACATCCAAAAGACTCTGCAATGGAGTAAGTGGGAAGCCCCTCAGATTGGCGATAAAGAGGACAACAAGTCAGGGTCCTTTCCCTCTGAGGATAGAACATCCCCCAATCAAAGAGACTAGAAATTACAATCAAGATGAACAATTTTGAGTCTGGAATGCTCACCCACAAGGGCGTTCCCCAAGACCTGTATCCTTAAGAAACCTAAATACATCTTGTGGGGTAATCAAGATATTCTAAATAGAGGTAATATAATGCGACTACTTGCTGAAATACCATCCTTGCGTACCTCAAATCTCCAGACCTGGTCTCAGATTCCTTCCAAGCGAAGACTCCAACTCCTCGAAATACATCCTCGCACAATGGCGGTCTGAGGATATAGCACATTAAATTCTAGTATGTACGAATCAATTTGAATTATGGGGTATCACCCTCTCAGACTATAAAACGTCTCACTACCCTGTCCCTTTAATGCGATCAGAAGTAACTAAACTCGCTTCCAAAGCTTTAGTTTATTCAATCCTACAGGTCCACCCACAACCCCAACAACCCCAGAAGATGCAGCAGAATCAGCATCAGATGTAAAGCCTTGCCAAGATCAGTGGGCCTCGCTAGCTTGACTTCGAACACATGGGGTGGGGCAAAAAAAAAAAACAGAAGCCCTCCTCCATCTCCTCTCATGGAATATAGCAGGTGCCAAAACAGTAATTCAAGATGGAACACTGCTTCACAAGTGGCAGACATATGACATAATTGTATTGCAAGAAACCTGGCTGCTGGAGCCTCTGCATCTGGTTGTACATACACTAGCATCTCAATGTAGAAAAAATGCAACGATTCGGTAGACCGAAGGGAGGGCAATCGGTTTACATAGCAACATCATTAAATATAACTGCTGAACAGCTGCCTTCTCCTAACTCAGGCATCCAAATCATAAAACTTAGCAAATTAAAAACTCATGAAATAACCTCAATGGTGTTATGTAATGTTTACTCACATCCCAACTCAGAGGAGGAACAAACGCTTTATTCAGATCTGATATCTATATTAACAGAGAAATGCTTTACAAACCCAACATGGGACCTAATGCTGATGGGGGAATTTTAATGGCAACTTATTCTGTTGCCCAGAAGAAGACGATAAAATAACCGCCGGTAATGCATTCTGGAATGTTCAAGCACAGCACCGCATAGCAGGAAAATGCTGTGATGTTAAAGGCATGCGCCTCGTCACCTCTGTGGAGCACCTTGGACTCTAGAGTAATTAATAGCAGGATGCAGGATGATGCCCCCAAACTATACCTATTACAGTGCAAAGGCACGCTCACACCTGGATTACACTGTTTTATCTCTTACGTTAATGCCATATTTAAGCAAATTCGAGATTACATCCACCACATTAAGTGATCACGCTTACCAGCTATTTACCTTCAATTTAAACCCCAGAAGCATGAGCAATCACCAATTGACAATGGTCTCCTCAAAACAGTCAATCTAAAAAGATTAAAGAGGACCATCGCCACAATAGCTGAACTGTTGAGTCGGGTCAAGAGCCTTTTAGAAAAAACTTGTCCATCAGTAGTCAGACACAAGGAATGTTGGAAGGTCTTTGTGTCAACTGTTATCAAACACTCCCTCTGTAAAAAGCCGACAAGCCAGCAGGCACACACCAACACTCACAAAAAAGCCTAACCTTAAAGAAAGAGCTTAAAAAGGCAAGCAGGATATCCAGATTAACAAACACCCAATAAACATCATGGGAGATAATAAAAAAGCTTAGAATGCAATACAAAAAAACAGGTTTGGGAATATCAGAGGATCAAGAAGGACATATTTCGGGCAAAGCTTATCTATAACTCCATTCAAGTAAACAACACCAGCTCCTTTTGGGAGACTGTAAATGCCCTAGTACGATCCCCCAAGCTAATAAACAACTAAAATGTTTCAGTGTAATCGGCACCCAATCCTCCTAGCCAAATAACCAGTTCAAGAATGACTTGGTGATGAGACATTTTACTGGCAGTGCACAAGGCAATTGTTTCATTATTCCGTTCCCTCCTGAAGAGGTGGAAAAGGTAATAATAGTGGGGCGGAGCAATTGAGCACCTGGACCAAATGGCATTCCACAGGCTATTTTTAAAACAGACCTTCAGTACTGGGTCAACGTACTATCACCTTTATATAGAGAAGAACTGGAGAGGGTCAGTAATCCACCTGATTTTTAAAGGCAGGACCGATTTAGTTCTAGCAAATTATAAGCTTATAGCATTAATAGGTGCTGAAGCCAAGTACTACGCTTCCCTGCTTTTACAAGAATTAACACAATGTTTGAATGCAAATAACCTAGTGCCAGTCAATCAAACAGGATTCAGAAGGGGTTCTGCACAACCACAAACATTCTAGCATTGACTGTATTAGTGGATAAATGCAAGCAGCTAAGGAAGAAATTGTATCTCTGCTTTATTGACTTTAAGACTACATTCAACTGAGTTGACCGAAGGATACTGTGATGCAAGTTAAAGGAGATGAGTATTCCTACCACCTTTCTGCGAGCCATAGAAGACCTCTATACAAACACATGGATTCAGGTCAAATTGGGCGATGGCTTTAGATTAGCAAGGAAAATCCCAGTAGAAAAGGGATTGAAACAAGGGTGCGTGCTGGCTCCTCACCTTTTTAATCTGTTCATGGCAGTTCTATCTATAAGATCAGACTGTGTAAACTCGCACCCACCACGCTTGGGCTCTTTTACTTCATCTCATCTTGCATACGAAGATGGCGTTGTACTGCTGAGTCTTACTAAAATCGGTATGCAGAGGTTATTCGCTGACTTAAATAATTACGTCAAGGCAAATAAACTGGAAATAAATGTTTCCAAAACAAAAACAAAAATGATCTCAAATGGAGCAGAACAGCAGGCCAAGACTGGTCTGGACTCTAAGTTTCTAGAAGAAGTTAAGTGTTATAAATACTTGGGAGTCTATCTGGATAATAAGCTAAACTTCAGGGAGCACAAATGCCACGTAATCAAGAAAGCAAAGGCGCTAATCTATTCATTTTGCATCCCATGTAAAAAGTTGGACTGTCTTTCCTTTAAGCCTCTCCTGCCTATAGTAGCAGCTACATTTCTTTGACAGTAGCAAACGCAAGTGTTGCCCTGCACAGGAAGGACACATCACTCTTGGACAATCTGCACATTAAAATGTATAAGGCAGTATTGGATCTCCCCAAAAATGTCTCTCCAGCTCAAATTCTCCTGGAAATTGGCCTTACAACCCATTTGCTGGGAAGAAAGTATGCCGCAATAAAATATTGGTATAAAATCAGAGTAACACAGGGCAATTTGCAAAATGACGCTGGGTGGTCTGCCCTGGCCAATGATCCTTCCTCTAGCCATCACAAATACCTCTTCTCCTTGGTAAAACAGTCAAGCATGTTAGACCTTTCGGAAAATAATTTACCTTTTTCTGCCTTCAAGAAAGTAGTTAATAGAGCAGCTAAATTCCACTCAGTCATGAATGACAAGAATATCTTCAGTAAACGATTGAGTGCCTGGATGATCATCTACAACTACGATAGGATGAAACCAGCTGTATACTTAACCCAGACATTTTCGATCCTTAGTAAGTGAAAGCTGATGGGGCTATGCTTTGGCAGTCTCTCAGCCCTAGCAGACCTACCACCTTGGAAATATAAGGGTCGGAAAAGATGCAGATTATATGGATCTGAAAAAGAGGACTTTACACATTTAATTTGCATCTGTCCTTTGTTAATGCAAGCTGGGTCGCCTTACTTAAAAAAAGTTTTCTGGACAAAGGGATTTGCACGTGTAGGTCAGCAATGATCTGCAGCCTTAATCTGGAAGACATTCAATTCATCTGTAAATTAATCACATTTCTGCAGACATAGCAAAAGGCCATGAAAGCTAAAGCAAAGCAGGAATAATGGAAAAAGCCTGATAGCACCAAATCTGTTGAATTTAGCGTGCAATAACTATAAACAAACAAGCTAATTATGGAAGATTGTTCTGGCTGTAGACTGGGCTGATGAATTTTAACAGCTGATTTTAGACCGTTTATGATTGATGAAAAGTGTTATCAGTTTTATTATTGATTTTATCATTAACTAATCCACCAAGTAAGCTAACCATGAATGATTGTTTCAGTTATACATCAGTTCGATATATTTTAATGACTGATTATTTTTACCTTTTATGATTGATGAAAAGTGCTATGATTTTAGGTCTGATGTTCCAATTTTGTTCTGGTTTTAATTAACTAAGCAATAAAGATTTCACTTTCACTAGTGGACTTGTTGGGTATGTGGAACGAGACACCACAGAATTTCATCACTGCCTTCCATTTGGACATAATTGTGTGGTCTTGGGCAATCTTATGCACTCCTTCCCCTGCTCCTTTTTTGGCTAGACTGAGAATATTTAGAATCTGTGTAAAAGCTGGCAGTAAATATGTGATTAAAAAATGGACTGGACATTAACTTGGGGAATGGAAAAGTGCCCATCCTCTTGGTTTATTCACCAAAATCAATATGGATATAAGTGTGTAGAATTTGCAACAAGTAGCATTGTCCTGCAGTCTCAGGTACTACTTTATTTTTTGACAAACAATTTTATTAGTTTTAGATACACAAGAGTAATGCACTCAGTTGTGGTCACATTTATAGTACACATAAGAAATGACACAGAGTCAGATTTGTCAAATACAGTGAAACAGGCACATTTAACAAAAGAATGTCTCACAAGGAACGTTAACATCCACAGGTTCTAATCCGGGCGTCCCCACCATTTCCCCCAGAACTTATCATGTTTAGAGGGGCACCCTCTGGCTTCAAACACTGGCTTCTCCTGCTGCGCACACCAATTCACCCCTCACCACCACTGCAATGGTGTAGGAGCACAGGACTCTTCCAGCGGGTTGCAGTGTCTCATTTGGCCAGCATGGTAACCATTCCCAGAAACACCTGATCCACCTTTGATTCCCCCCCCGAGCCCTCCAGGACCCCCAGCAGCAACAGCAACTGTGAAAGGTGCACCTCCCAGCCCAGTATCTCTGATAACTCTCCCACAACAGCAGCCCTGTAGCTCTGAATCACAGGACACAGCCAGACCACATTATAAAACGTAAGGGTGTGGGGACATTAACAGTCAAGACTCAGTAGGAGGCCTGTCCAGTGAAGTCGACCTGGAGTGAGATAGGGGCAATAGAGTTAATAGGCCTTCTCCTAAAGAGCTGAAGGCTCTGAAGATAATGGGGGCCACTTGTCTCAAGGTCTGCAAGAAATAAGACACCGTCCGCATAGAGTGCTATGCGGTCTTCGTTTTTGGTGTCGCACATCCATCCCCTCACTCATGCTTCACTGGGAAGAGAAATGGGAAGGGCTCAATGGGAAGCACAAAAAGGAGGAGGATACAGCGGGCAGCCATGCCAGGTCCCACGTCGTATGGGGAAGACATCAGACTACACCGCTTATCTGGACCCATGTGGTTGGATTAGAGTGGAGTGTGTGGACTGCAAAATCTGGGTCCGATTCTGGCCCTCTGCAGGATGTGGTCAATGTATCCCCAGTCCACCATGTCAAATGCCTTCTCGAAATCAATGAGAAGTATAGCTAATTGGAACATAAGCAAATGACGATAGACCAAATGATGTGGAGCCACCGGAGGCAGTGTCTCATACTCCTAGTCAGAATAAAGCACCATTGGTCCAAGTGAATGAGTGTTTGGAGGACCCATTTGAGACGAGTGATCGCGGTTGTGGCAAAGATCTTGATCTCTCCGTTGATGAGAGAGATCAGGCGATTAATCTGCGCAAGAGGCACATGGGTCTTTGGGATGACAACGATAATTGCAGTGTCAATTTTGTGTGCAAAGGAGCCAGTCTCTGAAGCCTTCTTGTAGAGAGCAAGCAGCCAGGGGGTGAGAATTTCTCTGAATGCGAAGTAATAATCCATGGGAAACCTCGGGTCTAGGGGTCTTCCCAGGTGCCACAGTTGAAATGGCTGCCCCTACCTCCTCAACTGATAAGGGCTGATCTAGCATCAGGACCTCAGACTGTGACAATCAACGGAGGGCCACTTCCTTCAAGAAATGAGGGTCAGGCTCCATCCCAATTTTGGGGGCCGTGGCATAAAGGTGACCATAATAAGCAGCAAAGATTTGGGGTGTACCTCAGAGGGTGCGGTGGAGACATTTGTGCTCATCGATGATTTCTGTTCTCCCCCTCCTTGCCTGAGATCGGGTGGCAAGCCAGTATAACAGCTTGCCGTTTTTGTCTCCCCATCCATAAACTCGGGAGGTCGAGTCACACCACAGTTGTTTCGCTGCCTTGATCAATGGAAGGCAGATCTTGTTGTGTATCAGTTCAGGTTGTCTAAGAGTATCTGCAAATCAAAAAGTATACATAGTTCCACTGGGAAAGGGGTCCCTATACCTCAAAGGGAGAAGCAGGTCCCTAAAAATCCAAATAATTCAGAACAAGAGCCCTCACTCACCAATTGGTGACATGCTTCATCATTGGGCTATAATCCTCGTCAGGCCGGCACTGCAATGCCTGACGGGCCGCACAAGGGGGCTCTTTGCCGGAGATCTTTTAACAGAAATGAATTGCCGGTCAGTGTATATTGTTGTGTAGGATTGATATGAAAAAAAGTGCTGTTAAAAATGGCTAGAGGTAACTCACAATTTATTAAGACATCTGACCCCTGTCATGATTAAAAACAAAAGTGGGGGGAGAAAACAAGATCAGGTCTAATCTCCCCAAAAAAGAAGAAGTGTGATAACTGCCACTAACCCTCTCAATTTGGAGTGTAGTGTATGTACGTACAGGATCCCCTGTACAACTAATAAATGTAGGACTCGACTTCCGGACCTCCCACATTTCTCAAGCCCCCCCTTTTCTTGTTTTTGATGTCTAAGAGTATCACCTTGGAGGTCAGTGGGAAGATGTGCCTCTAAGTGAAGGGCGCAAGCCTGTAGTTAAATTATGTGTTGGGTTTGGGACCTTGCTTTCTCTCTGAGTTTTCTCCTGGCATGGCCTCTAATGGTGGCTTTACTGGCTGCCCGTAGCGTTCTGGTGGGCCCTCAGAGCCTTCATTGGTTTTGAAATGAACCTTAGATTCATGTTCAAGTGCCTGTGTGTTAGTATTTTCCTGAAGGGACCAGGCATTGAGCCTCCACATAGGGCACAGAGCGTTGGTAGCTGACCCAGGGTTGAGTAGGACCCCGTGTGGGAGAATCTGAACCTGGGACACCATGAGGCAGTCCGCAGCTGGCATGAAAATAAGGTCAATGCATGAGTAAGTGTGGTGCACTGCAGAATTATGGGTATACTGCTGCAGTCTGGGGTTTCATATACTCTCAATATTGCAGAAACCCAGAGCAGGTGCCCAGTTTGAGAGGCTTTGAGTGCCAGTGCAACGTAAAACACAAGGGGTGCCAGTTTCAGGGTGGGGACTGTATTGAAGTCTGCTCCATCCACTGTGAAGCCTCCAGGAAGCGCCAGTATCACCGCTGATAGCTCACTGAGAAAGGGGTCTAGGGCGGTGGAGAGAGTTGGGGGCGGGGCATATGTGCATATGAGGTTGATGGTTCACCCTTCAACACTGCCAGTAAGGGCGTGGTGCTGTCCTTGAGGGTCTCTCACTGTCTGGGTGACGGCCATAGGAAAGGAGTGATGAAGCACGATTGCCACCCTACGAGAACCTCTAGTGTACCCAGAGGTATATACCGCATCATAGCCTTGGCGTAGCAGGAATGGGTAATTGTAACCCATGAGGTATGTCCTTGAAACATCAGGATGGCAAGAAGGAATCAGTGGGAATAGCGCAGGACTGCAGAACGCTTCACAGGATGGCATCACCTATTAACGTTCCAGGACATAACGTGAAAGGCCATCAAGTCTGAGTGAGGGAGTGCTGTAGAAGCTGTTCAGTGGGGGCACCAGGATTGCCAGGAGGAACCACCCATAGGGAGTTGCCTGGTGTTTGTGCTGAGTGGTAGTGTACCCAACGTCATGGTGGCAGTGGTGGGACTCGATTAAATATCTGAGCGTAGTGACAAACAAACAAACAGTACAAAATCATAAACACAACAATACTAAAACTCTTTCCCCCAACACCCCCTCCACCCGATACTTCAATCCTAGAAGCATCTGTCACCCTCAAACTACTAACTAAACCAAAAAAACAACTTGTAGACAGGCGTGGAGTGGTGGACCACTCCTCAATACAGGATCAATGGTGACCAACAGGAAATTGACAAGATATTGAACAGAACAATTCCGTGCCCTCCCACAACATCAATCAGGGATGTAGCAACAGTTTACAGCACAGGTCTCTGGGGCAAGTTGGAATCAGCCGTGGGCACGTGTGGGTGGGGCGTGAGGTTTGGGGGTCAAACAAGGCCTTTTTCTTGGCCCGGCAGGGCATCTGCGTTTCCTTTGTATGGGGGGGGGGAAATCTGAGTTGCATGCTGGCATCTCACACACAAGATGGCTCATGAATGGCAAGTCTGTTGTTGCCGCACCATGGCCCGTATGGGAGCAGGTACAAACTCTTTTCGGTCTCAGAGCGACACAGGTGTATTTGCGCAGAGGTAATCCGCTTGGAAGTGGAAGCGTCCCCAGCCGGCGTAGTTGCTTCTCTTCAGTGAGCCACTACAGGCAGCCTCCGGGTTGTTGAAGAAGTGTGTCTTAGTGGCTTGGATGACTTTAAGCTGAGCTGGGAGCAGAAGCATATAAGAGATTGAGCGCCCTGAGTTTCTGTTTGACGGCTTCATATGAGCGGCTCTGTGTTTGTACCTCGGGTCCAGAAGGGACCAGGTTTCTCTTAGCATGGAATCTCGGTGTGGGGCTTCTGGGGGCGGCTTGGTTGTCAGGGCTCTCAACAGCAAACCAGGGGGACAATTTATCAGACGGCATCCAGGACTTTATTCAATGTTCTAAGAATTCTGTGGCTTGCGGTGGCTCCACGCTCTCTGGAAATCCCACAAAGCGAACATTATTACGCAGCAATCAGTTTTCGGCATCTTCTATGCGATGATGGAGCTCTGCCGTGTCTCAGAGAAGGTGGGAGGCTTTCGACTTCAGGTCAGCGACTTAATATTCCACCATGGAAGGACAGCCTTCAGCCTCAGTAGGCCTGCCTGGGCATTGCGTAGATCCTGGTGCATGAGGGCCACATCCAGATGGACCTCACCAATTTTAAATTCAACAGCGACTTGAAATATATGTATGGTCTGCAAGATTGTGGCCAGATCCCTCTCCTAAGGTGTTGTCTTGTCTGACACAGTCCCTCTGGACCCAGGACCCATAGTGTATTGGTCAATTTAAGCTTGAGAGGATGCCCGGCGACTGGGCTTATCCTTCCCCATGACAGTAATGAAGATTGGGAGTTCGCTTAGATGAGGACCTAGCCCTCTTGTCACCACAGTTGAACAGCACAGGCAGCCAGGTCATGGGGGAAGCGCCACTTCACAGTGGGACCAAGGCCATGGTGTAAAACCCTAGGAGCACCAAATACAGTGGGGTTGTGTCTTTTCATCCACTGCCTTTTTGCTTTGACTCTGGTTGGGCTTCCCACAATCATCAATGTGTTTTGTAAGTTAAACTTAACAATATTTCATAGTACAATTCCAGCAAAGGTCTGCTGCATACCTGCCCACAATCTAGAATCAAAAATAGGTAGTATTGTCTACTTCTGTAGCTGTTCATTTGCTTATTGTTGACGTCACTGGGAATTACATCATTTGACTAACTGGCATTGCAGCAAGTCACATTATACATCTCAGCTGAGCCTCAGACAGCGCACACCTGTCTTTGTTTATAGCTGAAAGAAGGTCGCAGCATGTGCTCCCACTCAAATCTGATCCGCTGGCAGGAGGCTTATAAAAATCATAGGAATAATATACATTATAGGTAGGCAGTAGGAATCACTAAAAGTGGTGGTTTACTGCCTAAATCATTAGGGGTTGGAAAGTATGATTCTATTGGTGTGAACCCTGTCTGGGCATTGCGTAGATCCTGGTGCATGAGGGCCACATCCAGATGGACCTCACCAATTTTAAATTCAACAGCGACTTGAAATATATGTATGGTCTGCAAGATTGTGGCCAGATCCCTCTCCTAAGGTGTTGTCTTGTCTGACACAGTCCCTCTGGACCCAGGACCCATAGTGTATTGGTCAATTTAAGCTTGAGAGGATGCCCGGCGACTGGGCTTATCCTTCCCCATGACAGTAATGAAGATTGGGAGTTCGCTTAGATGAGGACCTAGCCCTCTTGTCACCACAGTTGAACAGCACAGGCAGCCAGGTCATGGGGGAAGCGCCACTTCACAGTGGGACCAAGGCCATGGTGTAAAACCCTAGGAGCACCAAATACAGTGGGGTTGTGTCTTTTCATCCACTGCCTTTTTGCTTTGACTCTGGTTGGGCTTCCCACAATCATCAATGTGTTTTGTAAGTTAAACTTAACAATATTTCATAGTACAATTCCAGCAAAGGTCTGCTGCATACCTGCCCACAATCTAGAATCAAAAATAGGTAGTATTGTCTACTTCTGTAGCTGTTCATTTGCTTATTGTTGACGTCACTGGGAATTACATCATTTGACTAACTGGCATTGCAGCAAGTCACATTATACATCTCAGCTGAGCCTCAGACAGCGCACACCTGTCTTTGTTTATAGCTGAAAGAAGGTCGCAGCATGTGCTCCCACTCAAATCTGATCCGCTGGCAGGAGGCTTATAAAAATCATAGGAATAATATTCATTATAGGTAGGCAGTAGGAATCACTAAAAGTGGTGGTTTACTGCCTAAATCATTAGGGGTTGGAAAGTATGATTCTATTGGTGTGAACCCTGTCGTGGTGCAAGCATTACAAATGTAATTATCTCAGTGTCATCCAGCTTGGTTTTCTAACAGGATAATCTAGAATAGGAAATAATCTTTTTTAATACCTAAAGGATTACATTTGAATGGGACAAAGATAAGATAAGCAGCAATACAGTTTAAGTTTAGCTGCTCCAGGTGTTTTTTCTCAACATGGGCTTCGTTTGTAAAAAGAAGAGAGTTGAAAGGGGACTTATTTGTCTTGTTCATCGGTGTAGCTGAAACTGAATTTCATGCTCTTGACCTTGAAAAAGGTCTGCAGACAGCTCAGTCACCATTGTCAAAGATTAGTTTATTTCCCCCAGAATTTAAAATAATGTACTGATAACAGGAGGTTAAAAGAGGGTATGGGGTAACTTAATTGCACATTTCCAAGTTAGTTTGCATAAAACTAGCTGATATCTTGTATTTGTCATTTGAATGTGTAGTTGCCAACCGCACATTCAAATTGATCCACTGTTTCTTTGCTGTCATGATCTATCTTTGTCCTGGGTATCAGGCTGCATTCGTGGAGAATTTTTAGTACCGACTTTCCTTTAAAATTAAGCAAAAATGTTTTTGATTGCATGTCTGTACAAACTGTGGATTGACAAGCCAGCATTAAAAATTAAAACCACCAACAAATTTCCTAGCAAACTGCCTACACTGGACCTAATTAAATAGTGAGCATCCCAACATACACATTTGCCCCAGTCCTCACAAATATCGGAAAACCTTCAAAATGACTATCCAAATGCTGCATGTGTGTGAAATTCATATCACCCAACACACAGGGCACATTGTTTAGGTTCAAGGAAAACTTTTCATGTTTATGTTGTCCACTGGAGACTACCCATAACCCCCTGCAGCACAAACCCTTTGGTTTCCAGTTGTACAGCTTCAGTCTGTGAAAGACGATTACCTGAAACTAAGTCCAGCTATGTACCCATATGTATACACTGTTCAAACCTGTATATATGGTTCAATAATGAAAATGTCTGCACATTTGGGTTGAGCACTCTAAGGAAGTGTTGTGCGCTCTGCTTGCATTACAGTGTAACAATGTGTACACATCTGCACAATTTAAGGTTGCTTAAAATGTTCCCTAGTTACATTCAATTAGGTGTAGAAG
Organism: Pleurodeles waltl; assembly: GCF_031143425.1. Classification (NCBI taxonomy): domain Eukaryota; kingdom Metazoa; phylum Chordata; class Amphibia; order Caudata; family Salamandridae; genus Pleurodeles; species Pleurodeles waltl. The sequence goes on from NC_090440.1 coordinate 1,898,119,642, forward strand.
GCTGAAGACAAGATTGGTGTCTGTTTGCCTTGAAAATGAAATGTACATAAAAATGCAAAATGGAAAAAAAACATTTTGCTGAACTATTGTGCAACTTTAGATGCTAATTGTCAGAGGAATTGTTTAGTAACGTGTTTCATGCATGCTGATTTTGTTGTTAAAAGGAATTAATCATGGATAATAGGTGTAAAACCATTAGGGGAAACATGAAAATAAATAGGATCCCAACTCTTAAAAGTCACAATAGTGCATCTGCAGATATATATATGATATATATATGCTCTCTTTTATTTGTGCAGATTTACGACTTTAAGAATTCACAAGAGTTTACCAAAGTAGGTCTGGGAATCCTGCTTCTAGTAAACATTTGCATGAACAAATACACCTACATATATTTGCTCATGTGAATATCTGCACAGCAATTGCAAATTCACTTTTTCTCACTCCCTTTTTTCTCACCAGGGTAAGTGTTTTTAATCTTCTACTTGTCAGGAGGCACATTTCCAACCTTGTCCAGTCTAGAAAGGTATTGGAGAGGAGTTTTTGAATACCCTTAAATGTGCATTTGTGGGTGTGTACTGAATCACATGGCAGTCCAGCCCTGGAAGTACAGCTTCCTGCCTACTTCCAGCCCCTGTATGTAATACTGCGGAAAGGTGGCTAAATAAGAAATTTACTAGAATCCAAACCCTGAAATAATATTAGGCCTGGCATAATCAGAGAAACTATTATCAGAACTCTTATATAATAAGAACCCTGCCATAATTTATCATCTCACTGCATGGCACTGAAAGGGACAAGTGGACTTTTTTTACTGGACAAGTAGGTTTCTGAATTATCAGATAGCTAGACATCTAGGTATTTTATAAAACTCCAAGACTCTGATAATGCTGACCTAGTTCAGGTTTTCTTTTATTTTCCTCCACCTTTTACTCTGTATTGTAAACATAATGTAAAATCATGCACCCTAATTGGCTGAGTGATTCCACAACCAATTCAAGTCAGGCACTTGAAAATTCAAGCAGAAAGTAGTTTAAAACCGCTTTTAGAGCAGTTAAAATACATCCTCTGAATACCTCAAGTCCTAAATCATGCAGAAAAACTTGGACTGCAGCCTGTCAAATTCTATAGACAACTTGGCCCCACATAAAATTAGAACAGGAAAGCTGGCAGTCAAGATCAACAAACAAATGGCACAATGGATAGCAGTCTTAACTGACAACCTTAAACATCTGTTGCACAAAACCTTTGCTGATGAGGATTAATGTAAAGCTACCATAAAGCCATTGTGGACTCCATGCTACCCTCGCCTTTACATTTCTCATGATGGCGGACTTCTCCTTCCAAATAGCTCTTGGCAGTCTTGGCTGTGTTGATATGCATCCTGTATAGGAGAATCACTGTTTTCCTTCCATTCCTTCTGGATAATGACCTCTGTAGTAATGTTGATGTAAATGGTTCTTTGGTGCTATCCCTTCCCCATGGGTAAAGCAGCATCCTCTCTAGTCCTCCAAATGCCAAGAAATGGCCAGTGGGTATACCATACTCTCATATCATGTCACAAAACGTCTCAAGAGTTCTAAGTTACAAAGCATACCTACTCTTGTGATACCTTAAGCGTCTCAGTTTGGGTACTTGCCACTTATCAGGTCAAATATTGTCTAGAGTGGGATACTTGGTGTATACAGAGCTTTGGATCTAGCTCTATTAATGCTTGACTTTTAGCAGTACTGGGCTTTTTTCTATAGGTATGGTAGCTGCTTCCCTAGTGTTCTAGGTTTCAGTATCATGCCCAGGATCTTATCTGGGAAGCAGACAGTCAGCGAATAGTTTACCTACACAGGTGTTCATCTGCAAACCACCGGCTGCTCACTGTAACTGCGTGGCTGGTAGCATAACTCACAGCCGTTGTCTCCAAGACCCCCTGCTGAGATGGAGAGATGGAGTTTGCTGAATGCCACCCAGCAGGACAATATCCAGTTACCTAAACATCCTTCCCCATTGGATTAAAGAAATAATACACAAGTCTTGGGAGGACTACCATTTTCATCAGTGCCACTCTACTTATTTTTGTAAGATGAAGTGTGCCTGTTGCCTGAAGTCTGCTGTCATTGCTATTCTCCTGAAAAAGCATAGGCAGATTAGAAGGCTCTGGCTTATTCCAAGCTGCACACTAACCTTCCATGGACCAGTAAAATCCTGGAAAAGGGGATAATGAGACCGCTTCAAGAGTCAGTGAAAGTGAACTGCTTTGTTTTATGAACATCGTCTGTATTCAGGCTAGCATGGGAAAATTAATCACTAACATCACAGAAAAACATTTGACTGCGCAAAGCCATGAAAACATTCATTTGGACATCTCAGCATTTTAGCAGGAAATAGATGAAAACATTCCGCTTGAGCGGCAAGGAGACAATGCAAGCATATCCGGTCTTTCTTTATAAAAGATTCCTTGCTTTCTCCACAGGAGTATATAACAAAGTTGTGTCTTGCGGGGCAAACAACTTATGATGTCACTACTAGTGGGAACTCAAGAGAAATTGCTACACTGGGGTTCAAACACGGTTACTTCAGTAGAGGAGTGGCTACATAGACTGTGAGACAAGTTAATAGTGGGGTGGATCTCCATGATACTAGAAAGAAAACAAAGCTTGAAAAAGAGACTGGGCTATAATTGATTTACTATCTCAAGACTTTGAAACCCTGAAGTGTCTGAGGCATCTTTATGTTTGTTAGCCCATCCCAGGAGAGCTTACAGTTGCATAAGAGAGGATGCTGGACTGCAGCAGGCCGAGGGCTGACAACCTTATCCAAGGATATTTTCATTCAGTGTTCGGCGAATGATAGCACACAGACTTGAGATGTTAGAGACCAGGGAAAGATGGGATGGGGAAGGATGTTTACGTTTGTGCTGTTGTACTTTCCCTTTTCTCCTTTTCTTCTTTATGTATTTTTGTTTCTCTTATTAAGTTCCAATGAGCATTCGCATAGCGACCTCTTTGCTGACCAGTGGGCTGTAGGCAACGGTATATGTTATTTATATTCCCTCAAAAGACTGAAAAACATGTTAAACCATAACAAGGTTATATTGGGTCTGTAAAGTCTTCACACAAGTGGCATGCCAGATGGCATTTCGATCCAGTTGTTTATTCCACATCTATTTTTAACTTCTGCCACTGTTTTTAAAGCAGTACTAGGTGAATCTCCAACCAGCTCTGGCTTTAAAACAGGCCATCTGGCCAGGCAACATTACTCATGTTTAGGAATGTTCACCTTGTAAGTCTTCTCAAGCGTATTCCATGGAGATACACTGTGAATCACTTTTAGAGAAAATCTATCCTGTAAGAGTTTTGATGTGCAGCTTGAAGCTTGGTTTGCAGAGCAGATCTGTGTTATAGCTCCATCTTGAAGGGCCTAGCCTTATTCTGATATTGTTGCATGACCATGGTCAAACAGGATGACCATGCTAATATTAGACCCAGACAATGTGAGGTTAATTAGAACAAGCCTGTTCAGTAGCTCTTTTAAGTAGGAGATAATCAAATCTTGTGTGTGCCTGTTGTGAATTAGCACAGAATGCTTAGTTTAAGTTCCCTGGGCTGGCAGTGGCCATGCACCAGGGTTTGTTCATGCAATAGTTTATAGAAAGGCTTCAGTCCTTTTTTGGGGAGCTAATATGCTGTGGATTTCCTGACTTAATGTTTACATGCATACGTGTTAATACAACCTTAGGCATTACAGTTTGTTGTGAAGAGTATCTTATTTGGCTTCAGTGTTTAATCAAATGCTGGGACTCTTTATATTAGTGCACATAAATTAATAAGTGTGAAGATCTGGTCTTTACAGTTATGACAAACATGATGTATGTTCCATCTCCTATTTTAGAGCTTGAGATTAGTGCATGGATTTACAGATCAGGGTTGTGGCATACTTTTTCTTGAAGTGCTGTTGGCCAAATCACTTATTGAAACTTATTTAGGGCCTGATTTAGAGTTTGGCGGATAGGGTTACTCCATCACAAACTTGAAGGACATCCCTTCCACCGTATTACGATTCCGTTATATCCTATGGACATCATAATATGGGGGACGGGATATCTGTCACGTTTGTGACGGAGAAGGCCATCCGCCAAACTCTAAATCAGATCCCTAGTCTTCCAAATTTATTGTTATCAAGATCAGTTTCCTGGATCAGAGAATCTTAATTTCTGTAGCTGATCAGGATCATTTGTATTTATGAAAGATGATTGATGCCTTTTAATATTCTGAGTGACACAATATAGTGTAATTAAGTAAAACCTGTAAACCTAAAGTGTTATTCACATTCTTTCTTAGTGGGACTTGTAGCTGTCAGTAGAGCTTTTGAATATTTTATATGTTCCATGCTGCGACAGAAACTAGTATATATATGTGCCTATTTGTTTGATTACTGAGAAGAGACTGGGTGAGAAATATTAAATTGCGTATTAAAACTGGGATGCAACCAAAACATTTGCCGGAAAACAAACCTGGATGCACAGTGCGTCCTGCTGAGAGATTTGTCAGTTTTAAAGCGTCTTAGCTTGGAAATAGATACCATGTTTGAGAGTTATCATTTTCTGTTGTTTTCGAGTCATTGAGGATAATTTTGGTAAACATTCCCTTTCACAAATTGTGAATTATGGATTCTGTAGTAGATTGTAGATTGCAAATGGTTAGTTGCAAGAATCACTGGCAAGAAACTATTTTTGAGGTATTGTATAGATTGTGTTCACAGCAATAATCCAGTAAAGATCTGTGGAGACTCTGCTGCATTGTACAGTTACTTGGACTGTATTTTGTGATGCAAAGCATGGCCGTTTCATTGTCTTTTCTGTTTTCTTGCTGTATGAGGCCCCTTTATTGCATGATTGAAATCAACTAAATACACTGTTTCTCTAGATTTGGCGTTCAATGATATGTCTGACTTTGTGCATGTGCTGATTATTTAAACAGATATTTGTTGATCAAATAATTGACAGGCTCTTTTGTAGTTATTGGAACAGATCCTCCTTTTCCTTCCCTCTGCAAGGCCATGCCTCTGAGTATTGTTTTTTCAATTTCTATTTTCAAGGTCCACATGTGCGTTCTGTAATTGGAAGATCTATTATTCCTTCTCATTTATGACATGGTGAAATTGCTGTCCTGTCTGTTTTTCAGTTCAGACTTCAGTTGTATCCAGAGCTAAACAGAAAGCTGCTATAAACTGCAGTAAGAAAAGGCAAGACATACTGAATCAAATACATATGTATATATGTTAGTGCATTTATAAAGCACCAACCCAGCTGGATAGCAACAAAGTGTTGTGGAGAGGAGGGCCTATCATTATTCTGTGTTCTGCATTATGTATTTGATAACATATTATTAATACTTCATGGAAACTAGGAGAAATAAACAAGTATATGTCAGAATCTCTCCAAGTAGTTTTAGTTGTCCTTATTAGTTGAATCATTTTGCAGTGTACCTCTTCCATATCATTGCCAAGAGGTATATCCTGTAGTCATTTATCTTCCAAAGGAAGAAGATCTTTTATCCAGGCTATGGCTACATAATCCAAGAAAGAGCATAGTAGATTTCTGAAGCTTGTAGAGATCATTTGTATATAATTTAAAGAGTAGAAATCTGGCACACTTTTGCCCAGAACTCCAGAACATGTACCCTGCCAAGAACCACCATGCTAAGTTAATAAAGTCAGCTGCAGTTGCACCATATTTGGAGCCGGGATCCAAAAGATCTGATTAGATCTTATGCAGTAATTGGTGCATATGGCAAACTAAATGAATGAACTTGAAAAGTATCCGCTTTAATTTATAGCACGTTGTGACTTGTTTTGACTAGCCACAAATGTACAGCCGCTGTTCATCATCTGTCTTAGCATCTGAGACTATTTCCAAGTGCAAAGTCACCACTTCAGGTTTATGTTTGCCCTGCGTTGATGATGTGATATAAATATTTGACACCAGCTCACCACCCGCTTGGAGCATAGCAGTGTGTTCTAGTGCCTTCAATTCGAAATTTCGTAGGAGCTTCAAAAATTGCCACTTAAGACTCGATATACTGAGGTGTTTTCCATACTTAAGAGACTAAACACTGCTTTAGGGTAGATAGGAGAGCCTGGTTTATAGACTTTTGTCTGTATCTGGACTAAAATTCCTTGATAAATCAGGCCTTACATGTCTGTTGGCTCCTAAAGATGAACAATTCCTTGACACTTTTATAAAGGCAGTCAGGGTCAGAAATTCTCCTCCACAAACCAATCTTACTTTCAGTTTATTTACTCTTACTTAAAATGGGGTGTCAAATGTTACTGTCAAAAGAGCCCCTTTTTAGGTCAACCCTAGGCAGTGTGCATGTGCTGTCTGCAAGACCTGCTGTATTCAGTAAAAGCACTTTGATCTCCCCGCTACTTACTATAGTTTGACTGCAGTGTAGCTCTTCTTTGCTGATTTCTAACTGTTTCGAGCAGCCGATACCTCACTTCTGTTCTTGGCTAAGGAGCACCATCCATGTACAGTTTCCTTTCGCTTTGATTGTTTATCTGTTGTTTGGGGGAAACTCTTTTTTTAATTGTTTCCTGCCTCTGCTTGTGTTCTGATGCTCAGCTTGTGTCCCTGTTTTTTAAATGTCGCCTTTCTTCCTCTACGCCGACGGGAGTTTGATTGCAGCCATTGTGCATTTGTCTTTTTGTTTCCGTTTCGTTAACATTTGCAATTTATTTAAAATCTTTTTTTTAGGCGTAGGAGAACCAACGCCAAGACTCGAAACCGGCTTCCCAGTTCCAAAGACGGCAGTGCTGGATGTTATGCCACATCCTCGCTCTAAATATTGCTAGTGTTATTTCTTTTGAGGTTGTGATCTTTTTGAGGGCTCAGCTGGTGGCATTAGAAAGTAAGGTAAGCGAGGACAATGGTATTAATGTTTCCTTTGTTCAGGGCGAGCCGCTTTGCTTTGTTCAGGCTTTTTTTACTGCTTTTGCGAATTCTTTGTTATTGCAGGTTGCCCTAACTCTTTTACGAAGAGATGTTTTTTATGAATATGAAATGCACTGAACTGTTCTGCAGAGCTGTCTTATTGAACACAAGGGCGGCGTAATTATCTCTTATTTTGCGTTTCCTCGGTGCATAGTCGACTGTTCCGCATCACATTTTGCTGGAGTGTGAGGCAGTGTGCTCCTTTTTTTTTTTTGCACTGTGTCGAATGACAGCTCACTTGAGCTTAACGGTATGACGAGCTTTGGTGAGGCACCAGTACGCCAGAGTGGTACATAAACCTGAGAAGACTTTTGGAGGCATTTCAAGCAACCCCACAAAATATGCTGCTCTCTCCTGATGACGGGCAAAACACAGAAACATGTGTCCAGAGATACACAGCACTGGCTGCACCTTCTAAGGTGAAAAACTTTGATTACTTTTGGTAATGTAAAACGAATCTGACTGCATTTACCAAGAAGCATTGGGGCTAACTTTTTGCTGGAATGTGAGGCAGTGTGCTCCCTTTTTTTTTTTTTGCACTATGTCGAATGACGGCTCCCTTGAGCTAACGGGCTGCCGAGCTTTGGTGAGGCACCTGTGCGCCCGGGTAGTACATAAAACTGAGAAGACTTTTGGTGGCATTTCAAGCAACCCCACAAAATATGCTGCCCTCTGCTGATGACGGGCAAAACCCAGAAACACGTGTCCAGAGATAACACAGCACTGGCTGCACCTACTAAGGTGAAAGACTTTGATTACTTTTGTTAATGTAAAACGAATCTGACTGCATTCACCAAGATGCATTGGGGCTAACTTTTTGCTGGAGTGTGAGGCAGTGTGCTCCTTCTTTTCTTTTTTTTCTTTTTTTTTAATAACTGTTCCTTATAAGTTGATGCTCCACTGCCACATAATACCAGTGACCCCTCATAACGACTCACCTACTTGACTTAAAAGTCTATGTCCTCACCTGGATTTAACACCGCAATACGTCACCTGTTCTTGTCAGACCGTAAAGCCTTACGGTGTGTCTCTTTTTCTTATATTGTTGAGTTTCGCTGTTTCTTTTAATAAAAGCATATTTTGGTATTTACATTTTGATTTGGAAGAAGAATTTTTAAGAAATCAACGAGTTGCTTATTTTGTTTGGTTAAATGTTGAGATGGGCTGAATGCTTGAGAGGTTTTTTTTTAATTTGTTTTTTTAAGCATGGGTGCTCCTTCCATGGTTGGTGTGGGATGCTTCATGTGCGCTTTCCTTGACCTCTTGTGCACCCACAGAACACAAGCGTGTGACGCTGGTAACAGGAAAGCGCTGATCATTTAAACCCTGGTCTGGGAAGGATGTTCTTCGCACTCCAATTTCCTTTTGAAACCTCCATGGAAACATCCTTTTCCAGTGCAGTGTTTTCTTTTTGTCTACAGACCAAGAACTGTGCATCTTTCCAAATCTAGCCATCCGTGGATGACTTTGGTAAACCTTGCCCACCGTAGATCCCAAACTTGCCGTAAATTTAAATGAAAAAAAAATACTAGACAGGAATTTCATGAAAAGCAATCATGGCATTTTACTTTGACCACCTTAAGGAAGTGCTGGCCTTATCACGCATTCTAATGATGTGCTAATAAGGGGACTTTGAGGAAGGGAAGCAGTAATGCAGGACTTTTTTTGCATAAGACAGTCTTTAGTAATAGGCAGACTAGTTTTATGTTTCTATGGACTGAATTTCTATGTTAAGCATGTGATACAAATAGCGTAGTGCTTATGTTTAGTCTGTGTGCCCACATTGTTGACAGCTAGTATCTGGCTGCAATAAGCATGTGGTGTAAAAGGTACAATATATAGAGTGTCTGTTCTTCACACATGATAGAAATTGTTAAATATCTCCAGTCTGCTTGTAGAAAGTGTATTGTTAACAGAACAAATGTGTATTGTTAGTGATAGGTCTGTCATTTTCTAATGATAGGATTTGTAGTATTTCTTTTACAGTGGCATGCACATTATTCCTCAAGGGCTATATATTTTGGGACCCTTAATCAATTCTGGGTTTCAGTGATTTCTCCAGTGATGCTTCTATGTTCTTTATAATCACAGCAGTGCTTCACTTCCACTTGCATTAATGTAATTATCATAGAAATCTCTCGTTTGCAAAAGGGTTGTAGCTGTCCAAGGTTCAGTCCACTACTCTGAGGGATGTAGAAGACAATCTTCTCTCTTCTCATGGCGTTTTCCTATCACTAGATTGAAAATGGCTTTACTGTATCACTGGTTTTTGCCTGCATCAAATGTCAAACTAAAGAGCAGCTTCCTTCTACCTCTGTGTTTTTAAAGCTGGTTATTTAAGTCTACATGTATTTTCAATATACTTGTCTGGTTGGTCTGGGTTAAGGCGCAGTTTTACATATTGCCTGGTTCCTCGCTTAAGTCTTTCATTTATCCTCCAGGTTTTCACTGAACATGTAGTCTCTTTTACATCCTACTCCCAGTCCCCTTATTTTCAGACTTCCCTCATATTCTCACCAGTGGGCACTAAACTGTCTCTAGCAGTTACAATTCATTCATGTTTGCTAAGAGTTTACATTTCCTTCTTGGACATGTAACCACATGTAGCTGCTTGTGACCTAACTGGAACACACCTCTCAACCACTTTTCCAGGTGAATGACAATCCAAGAAAACAATATGTGCTTTCAATGTCACAGCATTATTGGATGCAGGTGGTACTTCCGAATGAGGTTTCAGAGAATTCACCTCATTCCTTTAAACCCATTGAAAGGTTTGGCTGTACTTTGGGCTGGGAAATTTCCATCAAACCCAAGCTCATTTTCTGTCCTCTGTTACGCTCTTATTGAAGCACAGCATGCCAGAGATCAGAGGTACATGGCACAGATATGCTGGATTGGGCTTTCTGTGGTGTCGCTGACTGGTTGTTTGCTTCATTTACAAAATCCAAGAGGGGCAGAGCTATATTGGTCCAGCACAGTCTTCGTCACGTAATACAATTACAAAAATGATAGTGTGCTGTCCTAGAGTGATCTCTGGAGACTATGTTTAGGTACTGGACCCGTCCTGGTCATCAAGGTTAGCTCCCTTTAGGAGCACAAGCTCTAACCCACCAATGGTAGCATGCGTTATCATCGGGCTGTGCTCCACGTTGGGCCAAGCTGCAATGTCCAGCAGGCCCCTTGAGGGGGCACTTTGCCAGGGATCTTTTTCTGTTTTGCATTTTTTGTCAAGTGACACAATTGTGGTGACTTGTGCGTTTCAGAAAAGTGTAGATTGGTGACTTATTACTGTTAAAATTGACTAGGGATCCCCTATATGTGCAGATTATTCCCAGGGGCTCTGTCAACAGTTAAAAACACAGGGTGCGAATCTCTGGAAAAATGATGGTTCCTAGATTGCTAAATTCAAGGGTCGACAAGTTTCGTTCCTGCTCTGTTCCTAAGCAGATCAATGGTGTTTCATCAGGACCTACATAATCTAATCTACCACTGTAGGCCCCTGAGGGTTTGTAAATTACCTTGGCCTCCTTGAAGTTAAAAAGTGATAATCAGAGTATGTGAACCTACACCCAATTTAGGATTTGTTCGTCATAGTGTTGCAGTGATGACTCTAATCAACTAGTATCAGGGTTCCGTAGAAATGGCAGGAGGTTTTGACTGCCCAAAGGTCATTTGACTGTCCGACAGTTGTTGATATTTAGCATACGCTTCTCTGCCTTCCTGAATGCTGTCTGCTTTAGTCTGAACAAGGGAACATATGTGAGGCCCCTACCATGATTGATTGCTTAATTACTACACTTGAGTATCATGCTGTGTATTTCAGGGCATTGATGTCATGCTCTCTAAGAGGGATAGGGATTTGGTTACAAATGTGACTGTTGATTGTCCTGATTTTCTTTTATGGGTTGTAAATGTAGACAGTAGGCACCTACGGAAACCCCTCCTAATCTGACCCTGGAGGGGTTTGACTTGAGCTATTGCTTCTCTAACAATTAGTGTATCCCTGGGGACAATATTGTTTTTGATAGTTATTAGTCAGGTAGCTGGGTGTGATAGCGTGAGTCTTTCACACAAGTAGCTGTTTGTCTGACACTGTTAATTTGTAGCAAGCATTTGTGATTGTTTGGTGACTTCTCTTGGTTTCCTAAATGTTTTGTCAGGTTTTTCTGTCTGTTGGTATGGTCATTTCTTATAACCACATGGGTGCACAGACTGGACTGTGTGACCTCTATCCTGTGGTTTGATAGTCTTTGAGATTGTGGTCTCTGCCACCAGTTTTAACATATTTGTTGAATCTGTGGACTTTCTGACACTGTGGCGGTGTAGTTGGCAGTGGATATGTAATTTGATATAAGTGGCTCATATTGAGCACTCACCTAAATTAGGTATTCGTATACATGCAGATAAAAATGTCCATGACAGGCAATGGCCTAATGTTTCTTCTGTTATTATCTGTTTTTGGTAGAAGAAAAGTCAGCTTCTCCCAAGCATAAGGCAAAGGAATCTAGTGCACTTGCACATTGTCCTGTAGTGTAACTGCCTTATGCCCTTGTAGACTGTAACTCCGCACTAGCTCATTGCCTTACATTTGGATGAAGTGGACCATGGTCACAGAGACACACATTATGAGGCTGGCGGTTATCAGACTGCCAGCCTCGCTGTGGCAGTCCTACCGCCGTGGACCCAGCGGTAAAGACTGCCGCATTACAAGTTGTGGGGTTTGGCAGAAGCCAAACAGCCACAATGCTGCCTGATGCGGGCGGTTGCTCCGACGCGGCTGGCGGAGAGCTCCTCCAGCCCAGCGGCAGGCCTCTGCCCCATTCGTAACTTCAACCCCCAATCAACAGCTTGGCAGGCGTGGAAGTTGCCAATAGCCCCAGAAAGACAAATGCCATATTGAGGAGGGGGGGGAGGAGTGTTTCGGCCTTCCTTCCTACCTCCTCCTTCCTGGGCCCACTATCTGATATCTCCCAGGAGGCCCCCACACTAAGAGGCCATGTATTAGAGAAGTCATCAAAGGGAAATGTTCCCTTAGGAGATATCAGTTGTCTCCCCTGCTCGGTCCTGGCACTTAGTTCACCGGTCTCTGCTCCTCGACCACCACGTTGGGGGCCTGCCCCCTCCTCTCCGCATGTGTAGTAAGGTGTCCCACACGGTTCCTCGAGCCAGAGCCTGCTGTGACCCAAAATCTTCTGAAGCAGCCGCTAGCCCATGAAGTGTTGGTTGCAGCAGAAGCTGCCCCATCTCGGGGCCCATTGCTTATTTCTAATGGGAAAGCAGGTGCTGCCCAATTACTCTCCACAGCCAAGTGTGGCTGTCACCCATGGCACCAGGGATCACCACAGAGCTCTTACTAGTGGTGCATTCTCTGTGATCCCCATTCACAGTGTCCGTACCGCACTGCACTGAGTCACATTGCCCCGGGCTACGTTCTTGGCAGGAGTGGGCGCTATGCTGTGCTGCCACCAATGGGCAGTATTTGCTTCCAGTTATCTAAAATCTGTCTTTGTAATGACCCAGGCAGCTAGCTGTTTAGTGTTGAGGCTCAAGAGCCGGTTGACGAAGAAGGTGGAGGAGGAATGTGTTATGCGTTTGCCACCTTGTCTTGCCGGACTCTTTTTAATGTTGTTTATGAGAGCTTGGTCAGTATGTGGATTGATGACTGATTTGAATTCTCTTCTCACCTTCACTTCTCTGCGGAGTAAGAGAGTGGTTAGTGTTAGCACAGGATTTTCTTCTCTTTTCTCTGAATTTTATTTGAGTCTGAATGTTATTAGTACATTTTCTGGGAACTCTTTTCTGGAACTCTTAGTTGTTTATTATTTTATGTCTCAGTTTAAATCACTGAAAATCCTAGCTGGCATCTCCTGTACTAAAGGTAATGTCTTATCGGAAGAACGTACTATTAACTGAAGGTTTGATGTTTAATAATGCATATTCCTTGACAGATACAGAGAAAGTCTCTAATCCTTCAGAATCCTGTTAACTAAGGTTAGGCTTATACAATTTTATTTATGTTTTTCTTCTGAATTGTGACATTCTTTGTTCGACACCACTGACCAACCTATCCTCATACTCACTCTGAGATCGTGAATGGTATGCACTAGAAAGGTTATTCACGGATTCTCTTTCTATAGATGAAACCAACACCAGTTATTCACATAGAATTTTCCAGGTCCCAGAAGATCCTGATCACCTGTGGTCACAGGGCTGCACCTTTTCACCTATCATCTTCAAACCTTAGAGTGAGCCCTTTGGGGCACTAGTTTAAAGACAAGAACTTCCAAATTCACCAGCATGTATTTGAAAATTTCCTCTGCTTCAGATATCCAGCTCCACAAACATTAACTGCACCTCATCCACATCTGAATGTACACCACCTGCCTGAAGCTTAACCCCACCCAACCACACTTTCACCAGTAGATCTACGTTGGAGGTTAACCACCAGTGCCTCAAATAAGTCAAGCTAGGTGCCTTGCTGTGCGTATACCTTATCGTAATAGAACAAATAGGCAGCCACAAGGTGGCACACCTGGTTTGATCATTTTACAAACTCAATTTAAATTGCGTCCCATAATGTGATAATCTTGCCCCAAGAACTTGTCACCTCAAAGGCTCACAGCATTGTCACTCATCCATTTAAAAATCTTTTCAGACCTAATCTGAGGGGAGTGAACTGGAAAATGCCTGCATTGCGTTGGGAGAACTGTATTATACGTAGATCAGACATCAAAATTCAGGTTTTCGGTAAGGAGGGAAGCAGAAAGTAGCATCAGTTGATTACAATCTGAGATCTGCCAATAGCCATCCACGTTGAACTGGACCAGTACAGGGGCTTTTCCAGAGGACCCATGTGCCCATGTACTTGAGGCAGATGGATCAAAACCTACGGGTTTGGAAGAGCCTCTTTTGTTTAGTTTAAATGGATGATGCTTTTGTTATTGAATAGATTTATCTATTTGATTTCGATCCTATGCTGTTCGGAATGAAATAGTATCACTCTCTAAGTATTTCAGTTGCTGATCTAACTCCCACAATCCAAGCCACACATGATTTCCTTTCAAATGGTTTTGCTTTCATGAGATTCAAAATGTGCTTAGTGAAGATGGTAGATCACTACTGATCCTATGGGAGTACATTAAATGGAATCATGGGAATGACATGCATCAGCCTAGATAAATGGTGCAGCATGTGTTTAATGTAATTTAGACTGTCAGGGATGCCAAGAAGCTCTATGATATAAGATTCAATATCTTGGAAGGCGAATTGGGGCACATTTCGAGTTTCTTGGGGTTTTAGTGTTGCTGCCTTTGCATTAGAGGGAAAAACCTTGGTCCTGGCAGTACTTATTTGCATTTTTGCTATCATGCATCAGCTGTTAGTAAACAGGTAATAATGTTGATCTGGGAGTCATTGATCATCAGAAGGATTTGTCAGCATGTTTGAAAGAACACATTCCCACTGTATCCATACAATTCAGTTTTTACAGACCCGTCTACACATGAGCTGCCACACATGCCAGACCTGCACCACTCACATTGCCCGCAGCACCTTCTGGTTAAGCCATAGAGGTGAGACACTCCTAAATATGACATCAGGTCATTGTTCTAATCACATAAACCAATTTTATGTGCCTCCTCTGGAGAGCCCAAAGGAGTAGCCTCAGACTAGTGGGAAGGAGGTGAGGCGGTAGGCATAAGTATATTTGTGGTCGACTGTTCAGGGAAGAAAGAAGGGACCATCCCTTTTCTGTTGGACAGAGTGAGGTTGTGCTAAAGACTGCCTATGTAGCCTTCTTTATGACAAAGCTTACCTCTCTATCTATTTAATGTTTGCCACCTTATGGGACAATGAGATGACATCCTGTTTCCATGACAAGACACCCTAAGGGCTTCTGTGACATAAAGACAAATACACCTCCATAGTGGCATCCAGGCTGTTTTGACTGGGCCATTTATAGTAGGTATGATAGGTAGTAAAAATCAGTGGCGACTGGCTTGTAAGGAGAAAGGTGGGGCGGGCAAATGGGCCACTCAAAAGCAATTGCCCGCCTCGTCCTGACACTGTTTGAGACGGGCTGGTGAAAAATAAAATGGTAATAAATAAACGTTATTACCATTTTATTTTCCATCTCTGTGGCTTTTGCGGGACATTTTTTGAGTGGGCGACGTTCCTCCACTATAATGGAGGAGACACTCCTGCCAGAAACAGTTAGACTGCATTTCAGTATTTGAAATCGTCTATCTTTGGAGATTATGCACGCCTGCTACTGGCGTTCACCATTGCTCTTGTAGAAACCAATTACAGCTGGGTGATAATGATAAACCTAGCTTACGCAGAGTAAATTTTGTATCAGCTTTGATTAAAACATTTTACATATACAGGGTGCTAAACCTCATAGGACACCTGGCACAGCAAGACTTGGTTGTGTCAGTAGTTGTCTACTTGGTCATCTTCAGGCATTATCTGCTGTCATATCTGGATGTTATACTACTGACCTTTGACAAATATACCTTCTCTGGCACATACCTGAATATAATGTTGGTTTTATACCTACCTATGACTCAACAAAAGCCATAAAAAGTTCCTCCAGGAATTAAAAATGTGTTTGTTGATCATTATTCCTATTAGATGACTTCTTCAAGTTTAAAGTACTGTCTGCCTACTCTAGGCTGCCTGTTTAATTTGCACAAGATTTAAAAAGCTGATGTATTTTGGGCTCTTCGTACCGAATCAAGTGGAAGTTACAACTAGACAGTTTATTGAATACATCATTAGGATACACAGAATATGTTGTCGGTTTTCGAGGTCTGTTGCTTTCTAACTTCTAAAATATGAACTGTCAGTGTATCCTGTGTCATTAAGGACAGCTGCATACACGTGTTGAAGTTGTCCCATAAGGATCTTGGGTTATCTACAGTTGTTAAAAAATTGTATACGAAGAATATACATTTCTTTATTTTGTCTTCTTCCTCTGTTTTGGCATTTGTGCTACCTTGTTTTGTGTACACACCTGCTAGTGTGTCTTCCCTCCACTAGTTTCAACTTTGACTTGGTTCTCCCTGTGCAGCACATGCTTATTATTTATTTTAGTGATTTGTATTTATCAAGCGCTTGATTATCCACAGGTGACATGGCACTATACCGAATACTGAACTAACTGAGGAGGCAAAAATGTAAAGCATAAAAACAAAGTTTTAAGCATCTTCCAAAGCATGAGCAGATTATTTTGGCTTCTCTGATAAAGTGGAAGAGAATTCCATTTAGTAGCCACTAAGTAGGAAAACAATTTTTCACCTAGACGAGCTTTCCTGATCTTAGAGAAGATAGGTTAAAGAAGAGTGTAAGGGTCCAGAAGGGACATATTGTGTAAATAACTAATGAATGCTGAACCAATTTCATGAGGTGTCTTAAAACAGATACACAAAAGTTTGAAAAGTATACATTTTGACACAGGCAGCCAATATAAAACTTAAAGGGGGTGGAGATGTGTGCATATCGTGTTAAATTAAGAAGAAGTTGGGCATTGCAGTTCTGGACCACTTGTAGATGATGGATTAGGTAAGCCAGAAGCCCGAGTTACATCTAATTTGTATAGTCCAGATACGATTCTACCATAACTTTAAGAATGGCGTGGTGAAAAGATTTAGGAACAAGAGGTAGGACTTTCCTTAAGCCCTTCAGTTAATGAAAACATGAGAAAGTAACCTTCTTAGTTTGAGGGGGCAAAGATAGAGGGCTATCCATAATAAACCCCATATTGAAACAGTGTGAACTGGAGAGAGGCATTGTCCCAACTCAAGAGACTACCAATTGACAGACCAGCAAGTGGGGGAATGGTCCTCCAAAAATCAGTACCTCCCTGTTGTCCGAATTTTATTTCAAAGAAGTTGGAGGACATCCATCTGGCAACTGCTTTTATTCTGTTAGTAAATTTAGAACCAGCAACATCATTAGTCCTGTCAAGTGTCACAATAATTTGTGTGCCATCAGCATATGTTTGCCAGACATTTCTTTACAAACACTAGGAGTCCTTTCCATGACACCATACAATTCCTGCTGTCGAATCATGCTCAGATGGAACGATCTGTATTTTTGGAACAGTAAAATAAGCAATGTCCCTCTAAAGGCTTTGAGATTTCTGCCCAGATGAGAGTGGCATTGATAGGTTTTTCCTGCCTGGGACTACCATGCTCAGTGGCCATTTCTGGGAAGCGTATAAAGCGTTGGAAGTGCTACCCTAAAAAAAATGTCAGCATCCGAATCCTGACAGCTAACCCACAGTGAGGTTGTTTCTGTCAACGAAGCTGGAGTGGACTCCACCATCTGAAACACAGCTGTTCACCCACCTCCTGATACAGCAGGAGAATTTAGAGTTAGGCAGACAGGAATATCTGCTGATTTTTGTATAAATATATTATTTACTTCCATACTTTAAATAAGTCTGTACATCCAATTCTGCTAATATGTGTGTGAATATATATTTCTTTACAACAAACATTTTCAATGGATCTTACCCACTTCCACCCCTTGCCACCCTAATCTCTTGTTCCAGGCATATGATACATAAGCCACGATGAAGTAGCAAGTTTGCAAAATTAAATTTTTTGGGGTTGAACCACGTTTTGGTTAGAATCCCAAAATACTGTTATTTGTTGAGACTTGCAGCCGGTTGTGTTTGGCTATAGCTAATCTGCAGTTGTAGAGAAGATTATTTACATTTGTTGTTTCAGCGATTAAGTAAATGGGTTTCCCAGAGCACTACTTCAATTTGGTGCAGTGGACTGGCAAAAGCATATGAGATCAGTTTAATTTCTTCGTTTGGGGGCAGAGGGGCCTTTGGATGGGGGCCACAGAAAACAATGATGGGGAGGGAAGATGGGCTGAAGTAGGTTGTCACACATTTGTGAGGTCCTCATCATGGCTGTCTGTAGAAAAAAAGGGACTTAATGAGCATATGGTCTCAGTGTTGGACTAATCTAGTGTTTTGGTTAGTTCTTCGGGTCCAGTCACTTTTGTAGTGTTTGTATTGTATTGTTTTTATTTATTAATCATGTGGTATTAAAAAAACTTCTTAATGTCTTAGTGCTAAAATCGAATGAAATTAAATAGATAAGGTTTCAGATGTTTTTGAATTAAGGGGCGTGGAGATGGCCAGGTAGTTTGTGCCATTCCCTCATGACTGTGACTGAAAATGTGCGATCTCCAAAAACTGCTGTTTTTGTTATGGAAAGTAGAAAAAATTGGGCCCTTCGGCATTGAAGATCTTGAAGGTTTTTTGTCAGTAACTTGTTTTTCAGGAACGGTGAGGCAGTACTGTGTATTACCATATCTATTAACTTCATAGATATTTAAACAGCTTTCTTTTGTTTTTTTTTAAATGGCAGCCAGTCCAGATTGCGAAGACTGGGAGATATATGCTCCCTACGTTGCACACTATTGAGTAAACTAGAAGTTAACTTCTGGACTGCCTGTAAGTGCCTGGGAAAAATGTCAGGGAGACCCAGAAAACAGGCATTCATGCAGCCCTGTCTGGCAGAATGACACTGTTGACCACTGGTGTTTAGAAGGTCTTATCAATGAAAGGTAATAGGTGTTTGAGAAGTTTGAGGCAGCTAATTTAGCCACTTGTGAATTAATTTTGAGTTCCTATTAATATGCTCTGGATTACAAACTTGTTTTGATTGTGGCAGATTGGGGCCCATTAACTCTAGCCAGGAAGTAAGAGGATGTAGTCTGTGTGTATTTGGTGATGAAATAATCTGTCTTGAAAGCATTTGATTTTCGAAAATAATTCTGTCATCCACTGATAAATAATAGTCAAGACAAGGAGCTAGGCATCTGTCGAAGGCCATATTAATTGTCCGATGCAACCACATACATGTAAAAATGAAGTCTCTGTCTTTAAACAGTCTTACCAATGCTACTACATAAATGTTAAACAGAAGAGGAGGTAGACTGGAGGCTCTCTGTATTTGATAGATTATGTCTCGGAGAGAAAAAAAGGCAACGTGAGTGGTTGGAGTCATAAGCCAAAAAGTATTTAAATCATTTTAGAGATTACGGGTAAGAGCCCAAGACTTCCAGTCATGACACAAGCAAGACCTGGTCAAAGGTATCAAATGAGGCAGAAAGATTTTAAAGGATAAGAACAATCACATACCCTGGTCCACACTGCGCCTGAGTTCTACCAGCACTGAGTTGATTACCAGTATTTGACATTGGTTCTCTAGTATGTAGAAGGCAGCACATTAAGGAACATTTTGTTTAAGGTCTGTGACTAGGATAGTGGAGTTTACCTCTAATCTTGATTGCATTGCACTTTTAGCTCTATATAATCTCTGAGGGTGCCTTTCTGAGGTTGACTGGCGAGTGCTCAATGGTTGTGTCATGCAGCATCTGTCTGTCTTAGCTAAGACCTTCAGGTTGATTGGGAAACACCTTAAAGGCTGTATTTTTCAGAGACTCTAATCTTACGAAATTTCTGGTCACTGTTTTTTTTCTGTGAAGTGAGGAATAGACTTTTTGTAGGTCCATTAGAGTGTTTGTCAGTGGTTCAGCAAACCATCTTTATTGAGAAATCAACCGCAATCTTCTCTCTTTCTTGTCCCCAGGATCATATTTAATCTTTCTTGTGCTTGAGACTGCAGGGTTTTGTCACGTTTAATGAGCTGGGGCTGAGAGGATTGTAAGTGAGAGAGGTCTAAAAGAGGGTCTGCTGAAGAGGCTGGAGTGGAAGCTTTTGACTCCAGATTTGGATTTGCCCAAGAAGAAGGCACAATGGAGTTTTCTTTTTGTTTAAGGGGAAAGACCAATGGAGTGGGCCATAAAGCTTTCAGCCATGGAGTGAGGATGTGCCTTCAGAGCGGCTCCCAACTTGACCTTACCCAGAGGCTCCACCCCCCCAGTTTAATGGCCTCAGCAGCTGATTCAGCTTGCAGAAGCCCGAGTCTGGTATATACATAGGCATGTGCTGAAGCATTTATAATACCCTGAGTAACATTATCATTTTATTAAGCATATACGACCCATCATGGACATCGTGAAATGTAACCAAACAGTTATACTTTTTTCTTGGTCCTCTAATAGGGCACTAACATTGCATTTATACCTTTCATGAAAATCAGTACTCATTAGTATCTCTAAATACCGAATTGGAGAAGTTTGAATTATAACCGTAGGCACTCCCCTCAACCAAGAGTCCATAATTCATGGAGTATAAGACAGACTTATTAACATTAAGGTTAAATCCTGATTGGCACCCCACTTCATTTATAGTGACTTCTATGTTCACCCATGTGTCCACCAGAACTGTGATAGTCAAGAGAATGTCATCAGCATACAGTGATATAATTAGATGCTGAATTATATACGGATGACATCCTGTTCTTTATGACATTGCTTGACACCAATGGTCCCGACGTATCCAAATTATTACAATTTCCAAAGAAACTTCAGGTCTCTTTCCTAATACGTCCAAGTCCATCCTGCTGGCCTTAATTGGGTGTGATGGACCGTTCACGTGGCCCTCGGACCTACAGCTGACAAGAGTAGACTTCACATATTTAGGCATATTCCTATCTCCTAGTCAGGAACTGTCCTGGGCCAGGAATATTGAATTGGTCATTGCTAAGTTTCAAGAAGAAATTAAAGCATATTTGCTCCTCCCTGTATTGCTATTTAGCCGTTAATCAATATTTAAAATGTTCTCCCACTGGCGACTATTATACAGAGAGCAGAACTACACTTACAACATCCCACATAGGTGGTTCTGCCAGATCAACACTACCTTCTCCGGCTTCCTCTAGAATGGCAGGCACCCCTAACTGCCTGATTTCAATCTACCCACGGCAGGGGCATAGCTGCAGCTGACATGACTTCTATTATGCAGCAGTGCATTTGTGGATTATTACTGACTGGTGGTGCAGCCAACGTGATGATTCAGCATACATGACTGAGATATGGACGATGGGTAACACTCCTTTTCTTGCATATCTGTATAGCACCATGAAAACTGACTGGCTTCCCCCTGCAACTCAGGTGGTCATTATCACGTGGCGAAGGATGTTGAAGCTCTTGGGCTAGTGGGATAGTCTTACCGAGATGGCACCCCGTTGGCATGGCTCTGTCATGCTGCAGGTGGCTCAACTGGCAGGGTTCAAGAAATGGTACATGATCTGAATCTTGCTCCTTGGGGACATTTTAGATGGCACCACACTAAAAACCTTTCAAGACTTACAAACAAATTACATCGCCACCAGTTCCATAGATATCTGCAAACTCAACATGCAATTACCCCATTCATTAAAAATCTAGACACACTGCCTGACTAAAATATACTGTTCTTCAGTATTCAACAGCCCATCCATATTGACAACCCTCCGGTGAGCATGGAAGACCAAGCTCAATGATCTGGAGGACGAAGACTGGGTGGAGGCCATAAAGGTGCTGCAAACAACGGCTATCTTGGCACGTCTTCACTTGATACAGCTGAAATACCTCCACAGGGCTTACTACACTAGACACCTCCTGTAGCACATGGGCAAGATCCCTTCCCCCTCGTGTCTCCGCTGTTGAACAGCAGAGGGTACATTTCTATACACGATATGGGACTGCCCAGTGCTGACCCAAAATTGGCTCAAAGTGCCAAGGTGCCTTGGGGAGGTTCTTGAATTGTCCATCAAATTGGATCCCTGACTGATACTCCTACACATTTCTGATGGCCTGGGGGCAATACATACAAACACTTCTCTTCCTGGGAATTACACTTGTCCAGAGGGATATAGTGAGGGCGTGGAAATCAGCCAATGCCCCCCATCTCTGAATGGAAGCAGAGTATGGATTATTGTATGGGGCTTGAATTACCGGTATATCAAGCCAGAGGCTGCCCACAGAAGCACTCCAAAATCTAGCTGAGGTGTGCTGAATATAGAGAGATAGTTCTGCCTCCAGTACATAATGAAGCACAACTGTTGGAGGATGAGGTCAGAAACTTTCAGGCCTCCTAAGGTGGTCGGACTTTATACATTTATGTTGATGAACTGTGGCTGCATGGGATTAGTTGTGGGGATGGTGGCGGAGGAATGGCTAATCGCACCTTTTATGTATTATTGGTTACCACTGATGTTGCTTACTGTATTCAATGTTAAACTGGCTGTATAGGTCATAAAATACAATAAAATCTATTATGAAAATATATCTACTTGTCCATGGAACAGGTTGGTTCATATACCTACATGTCCTGTAAAAGAATTCCACTTGTCCTTTTGGTGCCACGTAGTGTGGCGATGAATGATGGCAGCAATCTCATTATATAAGAGCTCTGATAATAAATAGCCTCTCTGATTATGCCAGGGCTCATACTCAGGGGTGTGGAATTCTTATAGCCCGACGCCCAGGCCAAATTGTTTGGGGTCAAGGACAATATGTTTCCAGGTTTAGTTTGTCCTTGGGACAAGTAGACCCAACCCCCTTTAGCTGCAAGTTTACAGAACCACATTTTGGAGCAGAGAAGGGAATTGTCTGCAGTTGAGGTAATATATTTGTCCATATGTTAATGATGTTTGAACTTGTATTAATGGTTCATTAATGCAAAGCCTTTCTTATTGAGGTGAGCACTGTAAATACATTTAAGCTCGGACTGCACTACTGTCAGTGGTTCCAGTAAAAAAATATGCATACACGTTTCCAAAGTTTAACAATATAAGGCTATGTATAATGCTTCCAGACAGCTCTCTGATTAGATGTAAATATTTGCAGCCGCTTGAAATCAAGATTGGTGATTCTTTTCTTTCAAAATAAAATGTTGAAAAAAAATGCAATTGTGAAAAAAACGCTTTGCTAAACTACTGTGAAATTTTAGGTACCATTTAGTTGAAGCATCATTTTAGTAAAATTTGCAGATGCAAGCTAATAATTCAAAGAAATCATTTTAATGGAGAGTCAGTGTAACCACTTTCAACAAAACAATGGTAAACATGAATATAAACAAGCATTGGCAAAGCTGATAGGTCCCACATTGGTGGCAGGTGTTTTGGTATTGTCAATGTGTGTCTTGTTTTCACATGGCTTTTTTAAAACGTTATTTTTGCTGCAGCTGCTGGGCCCTCACCATTGTACCAAATATTAGCAAAAAGCAAAAATATTTTTGGTCTCAAAGAGCACACATTACCACAGTAGTTTCTGGCACTGAACAAAATTACTTTATGTGCAGTTTTGCTCTTTGTGAAAGAACAGATTGCAATTGTAACAGTTGCCAAACTTCCTCAGGGTCCGCACGAGAAGATTATGGGCTCATCTCCAGGCAGCTCCAAGTCAGATTACTCTTATAATACTGAGCATTAGAGAGGCCAGGTGAGGGGAAGGGAATTTGGGAAGGGAACACGGGGAAGGAGACCTAAAAGGAAAATTAGTTAAACACCAAAACAATACTATGCACTGCTATAAACGTCATAATAATTTCCGTTATAATCTCTCTCATAACAGGATATGGCATGAAGAATGCCTTTAAAATAAATATTGTGCAATATTTCTTTAAATGCGCCTTGTGACTCAACTCTTCTCTTATAATACCCCAACAAATCTTTTGAAAATAAAAGATCAGGCTCCCCCTATAATATTCCGAAGCTCGGAATTAAAACTGAAATTTGTTATTATGAAATAATGGAAGAAATCTTGAACAAACAATATCATAGGAGTTCTAATTTTTGCTAAATCCTTGCCAATAATTACCTCAAGTAAAAGGAAACAATTGGCCGCTTTGTGGAAGCGCATACCTGACAGTACGCGACTCGCTCTGAGACCTTGATCAGAGATAACCATATGGTTTGTGCCAGAAACAGCGAGATCGATATTTGAGAAATTCCGAAGACTACTGTGGAATTCTGCACGTAGAAAGAGCCGGCCGCTGGGTCCCAAAGGGCTGGAAAAAAACGAGATCCGAGGACAAGCCTGACCTCCAAAACCACTCACCGACCAGCTGAAATGAAATCCCCAGGGGCCGCCCGATCACCCTCTAGAGCTGCTGAGAAGAGATCCTTCTCTTCCAAGGGCCAAAGAAATAGTGAACAGCTCCCCGCTGGGAAGGGCTGGTTAAATAGACTGGGGCCACACCCAAGATGCTGTCAATCATCACATCTGCTGATACATCCCACAAGCTTTAACAAACAAGCATTGGCATCAGGTATAGCACAGAGAAAAAACAAACATTGGTAGAGTATAATTGAGGATGTTTGCAAACAAGCATTGGTATCAGATATGTTACAAGCAAACCGAACATTGGTATAACATAGGGTACACTGAGGTATACATGATCAAACAGTGATTTGAACTGCGTATAACAGCGTCATGGTTTAGGGCATTTTAATCCCTAATGTGCGTCATAGTAAACATGTCTTTTCCCACTGCAGGGATTAACAGTCTGGCGAGCGCACAAGACCACTCGCGATTTGCGATATGACAGAGTGGGGGCAGGCCCTAGAACGGGTGCCGCTGCAACTCTGACAGCAATCATTCACAGTGAAGCCAACTGACAGATGGATAGAGAGATAGAATTTTAATAAAAACAAAAGGTCTTGGTTAACACCAGACCTAATTAGGGGCCCAAAGCAGACAGTGAACATTGCAAGGGTGCTCGGCAGGGGGGCCCCTGCACTGCCTATGCCAAGTGCATGGGCAGTGCAAGGGCTCCCCTGTTGCCCCCTGCACCTATTCTCTGTCAGCCTTTTCATGGCGGTGTTATAGTTATGAAAAGGCTGGCGGAGAACAACGTAATCTTGCTGGGCTGCCCTGGCGGATTAGGATCTCCGCCACCTCCAAACCGCATGGCGTAACTGGCGGTCGGGCCGCCAGGGTTGTAATGTGGCTGTCGGACCACTGCATTGGCAGTGGTCCTGACCGCCACTGCGAGTGTGGCGGTCTACAGACCACCACACTCATAATGACCTTCTAAATCTGGAGCCACTTAATTCTCGGGTCTCTTCCCCACCAAATAAACATAGATAAATGTGTTTTGAGGGCATGGAAAAAGGCTTTGCTAAATGGAATAGGGATGCTCATAAACGGGTAAAAAAGATTTTGGTAGAATAATCACCATTTTTTTTTTGTAAGTATTTTTTTTTATTGATTTTTAGATTAGGCAATACCATTATATAAAACAAAGAACACATTAAGTACATGCTCGCTCAACACCTAGTCGTAGTCAATTTCCATTCATCCTATTGTAATACAGTGCCCTTGTAGGCTTGTCCAATAATAACTTGTTACCCCCCCTACCACCACCAATGATACCGCTCCTATAGCCCAAAAACCCTTGCATGTTTCTGTGTTTCTTTGAGCATCTTTGTGCCTCAGACACTGACTTTTCCCATATAAAAAGAGGTCCATTTCTGTTATTCAGGTGTTCCGGGCCTGGGACCGAAGCCTGCTGCCACAGGCGTGTGCTATATCTCTTTTGGCTGTCACTAGTCCCAGTCTCCGCTGTATCCTCTCTGCATGCATGAACCCCTCAGCATCTAGGGCCATCTAAAGAGTTAGATCTAGAAAGCTACCAATAGCGGTCTCTGGAGTGGCCCCGATTGCGTCCCAGTAGGGTCAAAGAACTGCACAGTCCCACACCTTATGTAAAAAGTCACCCACGTCATCTCTGCAGCAAAGGCAGTGGCAATCAGCAGGGGCTCTGCCCATGCACCACGAGCTCTTTGGGGGGGGGGTAGGATCATGTACATGCTGTTCAGGTCTTCAACTGTATAAGGCAAAATAGTGCCATCACTGCCGCTTCCCTTGGTCCCATCAGGGCCAGCGCCCAATCAGTGTCATCTAGTATGCGCAGGGCCTCCTCCCATTATTCTCGCAGCCTCGGCAAGGACCCGGGCAAATGTACTACCAGGGAGGGACTTATGAATTACAGATATTCGGCTCCTAGGGTGAAGGGCGTCCATTGTCAGTCACGCTTCCTGGGGGTTGTATCCTGGTACCTTGTTAAGTTTGATGTGGTAGGGTCTAAGGGCATGTCTGAGTTGTAGGTTTCAATAGAATTTGTATGTTCTAGTGGAATTCGTCAAATTCACCTTGGAGATCCGTGTATAATTTAATGTTGAACCTCTCTTAGCTCAGTGAAGAGACGTGCATGGCATTTCCATCTTCGGAACCTCCCCAGGGACGTAACCTCCTCAGGAGCATCTCTTGCATCATTCTCCCACCCACCCCAGGTGTCTCAGAGCCACCCCCGAAACTTGCAGGGCAGCTTTTGTCAGTTGGGGGCCTATAATGGCAGTCAGCTGCTGTAGATATAGTGAAGAGGAGAGTTAGTTCCCATGTACCAGTGTTCGACTCTATAGGCTGGGTTGTCCTCCGCACCGTAGATCTAGTCGTTTAGCAAAAGGAGGTGAGAGGAACTATAGTATGATAGTAGGTCGACCATCGCCAGGCCACTATCATAGGTAGACTTGCCACACTTGCTGAACGTCACCTGTTGGGCCACCGATAAATGAGTTGACAGCTGATTGAAAGGGCGTTATGTTCACTTTAGAGAAATAATATGGGTAATTTTGTGTTGTGCTCAGTAATTCAGGGAGGATCATCATTGTCACTATATCGAAAGCATGGGAATGAGATTTTCAGTTATTGCCCATTCCACCGTGGGCAGGACATGGACACCTAGCTATCAAAAGCCAGCGGTCATTACAGTCAACCTTGCAGTTTGAGGCCACACTACCATGCACTTTGATGATCCTATGGAGTACAGTCTTGTTTTCCCCCAGTTGATCGTAAGTCCAGAATACTGTCCAAAGGTGTCAAGGATGGTTATATCTATCTGTCTGGATGTGTGAGGGTCTCCTAGGTAAATCAGCAGGACGTCCACATAGAGGGACACACATTCTTCACAGGCATCAGACCTTTTAAAGTCCTGTAGACGTGGGTTTGCATGGAGAACCTGGGCTAGAGGTTCAACTGCAAGGGCGATTAGTAAGGGTGACAAAGGACAACTCTCATCTCCCTCTTTCCATCGCAAACATAAAGGATATGCCACTCTCCCCCTGACTCTTGACTCAGACATGTGGCTAGCATATAAGAGTTGAATGTATGATAGGAACCGGGGGGCCAAAACCCATGTGTCAAACTAATGCAGACAGGTAGGCCCATGACACACATTCAACGACCTTCTCCAAGTTTACGAACATTATCACCAAGGGTTTCTGTAGGAGGTGGGCAGCTACCAGTGCGTTGTGTAGACAGCAAATGTTGTGACGTGTCGATCTGGATGGCATGAAGCCACTTTGATCTTTTTGTACAAGGTTGGTGATAACCATCAGTAGGCACTTCAACAGTATTTTGGGATGTATTTTGTTTTAGTTTTTTATCCGTGAGCTAGGCCTGAATGAAGAACAAAGGGGGAGTGAGGGAGACAGTCTGCCTTGTTGATCAGTAAGATCAGTGACTCCTCCAAGTCATGGGGGAGATGGCCCACTCTTTGAGCTTCGGAGTATAATTACAATAAGGGCTGTGTAAGAATGTCAGATTGGCAGCTAAAAATTTGCTTAGGGAGTCCCTAGGGGCTGGTGCTCTTCCCACTGGGAAGTTATGAGATTGCAGGAGCTATCTCACCGGCTTTGAGCACGCCATCAAAGAGTGAGGAGCTAATAAGCTGGTATCCGTAGCAGTTGGAGGTTGAAGAGATATATGTCAATCTCTTCAGTGGGGCAACCCTGAACATGTCCACAAAGTGAGCCATAATATTGAGAGTCCTCTGTAGGGTGCCCTGATTGTGTCAATTTTCTGATGCTCGGCTAAGCCAGTGCAATAACTTGCTGGTCTAGTTGCCATGTTTGTACAGACTCCTGCCAGAGCTTTCTGGTGGCTGCATCTGTTCATAGTTGTTTAAGGGGGTTGTATGATCGAACAACGCATGCCTTTAACACTCAAGCCTTTACTTCGCTGTCATTACAACAACTGCAACACTGCCACTCATGCCTTTACAATGATAATTTTTACCACAAATAACCCTTTACCACGCATGCCTTTACTCCACGGTCATTACAACAACCTCGTCACTACCACGTATGTCTTTACGATTATTTTTACCATGAATATGCCTTTATTATGCAGGTCTATACAAGGAAAATTTAGTTGTAGAAGGATGTTTGGTAAAGGTCTATGCATGGTAAAAGTTTATGTGTGTATGTATATCATTCAATGGTTCATTGTAGAGCATGGCTAATCACCCGTTAGGGTCTCAAGGTCTGGGGGTTGGGTGGGGTTGTGCAGTTCAGTCGAAGAGCCAGGTCTTGAGGTCCTTCCTGAATTGAGGCAGTGAGAGTGATTGCTTGAAATGTAGCGGTAGAGAGTTCCAGGTCTGTGCAGCGAGGTAGGAGAAGGATCTTCCTACGGCCAAGGTCCTGCGGATCCTTGGGATAGTAGCCAGCGCCCGGTAGACCAAGCAGAGATGTCTGGTGGATGTGTAGAAGGAGAGGCGGTGGTTGAGGTATGCAGGTCCGATGTTGTGGAGAGTCTTGTAGGCGTGCGTGAGGAGCTTGAAGGTGATTCTTTTGTTGATCAGGAGCCAGTGAAGGTCTCTCAGGTGACCAGAGATGTGGCTGCGGCAGGGGATGTTCAGGATAAGTCTGGCTGAGGCGTTCTGGATTCTCTGCAATTTCTTTTGGAGTTTTTGGGTAGTGCCAGTGTAGAGTGCTTTGCCGTAGTCGAGCTTGCTGCTGACAAGCACCTGGTTGACAGTTCTCCTGGATTGGGTGGGGATCCACTTGAAAATCTTCCGAAGCAGGCAGAGCGTGTGGAAGCAGGAGGATGAGACTGCGTGGATTTGGCTGTTCATTGAGCGCAAGGAGTCGGGGATGATGTTGAGGTTATGAGCGTGGTCTGTGGGCCTGGGGGTGGAAGTTCTGAGCATTCCAGGCTACCAGAAGTCGTCCCAGGATGAGGACTTCGGTTTTGTCGGAGTTGAGTTTGAAGCAGCCGTCCTTCATCCAGATGGTGACTGTTCTTCCCGTTGTGAAAGTTGCTTTTAGCGGCTGAAGGTTCTTCTGTGAGGTAGAGAGTCACCTGGGTGTCATGTAGATGTTGAAGAGGGTGGGGCTCAGAGAGGAGCGCTGAGGAACATCGAACAGAGATCGAGGGACTCCTCCCCTTTCGGCTCCATTGCGCATGGGCGTCGACTCCATCTTAGATTGTTTTTTTTCCACCATCGGGTTCGGACGTGTTCCTTTTCGCTCCGCGTTTCGGTTCGGAAAGATAGTTAGAATCCCTGAAAAATCGTCGGTATTGTTTGCGTTCGGTATCGGGTTAGTTACAACAGATCGACACCGAATTTTGAAGAGTTCCGGTGGCCCTTCGGGGTTTTCGATCCCCCGTCGGGCCTGGTCGGCCCGACCACGTGTCTCTTCAAGGCTAATGGAACGGACCCCATTCCGCTTCTGCCCCAAATGTCACAACAAGTATCCTTATACAGATAAGCATCTGGTCTGTAACTTGTGTTTGTCTCCAGAACACAAAGAAGATACTTGTGAAGCCTGTTGAGTGTTTCGGTCGAGGAAGACATTAAGAGACCGAAGAGCGAGAAGACTACAAATGGCGTCGGCGCCGACAGGACAAAAACACTTGGAGGAGGAAGAAGAAACCTTCTCCATCGAGGATTCGGACTCGGACGAGGTCGATCCCGAACAGACGCCGAAAACAATGAGTAAGACGTTGACACACAAAACTCACGGAAAGACCACTAAAGCCCAGGGGACGCCACCGCCAGCAGGCCATGGCTTAACCCGAAAAATAGGTGACCGATCATCGGCACCGAAAAAGGGCACGCATGTGTCGAAGACATCCGACTCTGGTCGAGATACCGGCACAGAGCATACTCGACCCCGAGACAGCGGGTCAGAGCAAGTTCGGCACCGAGAGGGCGGCACCGAAATGATTCGGCACCGAGTGACCGGAACGCCAAAAATTTAAAAAGTGTTGTCGGAGCCGAAAAAGACAGCCGAAAAAGTTTCCATTCCGAAACATCCGGCCTCGGAACCGAAAACAGGTTCCTACACAGAGGAACAGGGACTGTCCTCACAAATGCAAGGACATAGGTTCGGACAAGAACTGGAGTCAATGGAGCCAGACTACACTCAGAGAAGGCTCCACATCCAAAAAGACACAGGGAAGATAAGTACTCTTCCCCCAATTAGGATGAAAAGAAGACTTGCCTTTCAAGAAAAAGACAAGCAGCCACAGGCAAAGGTGGCAAGACAAGTAACACCGCCACCATCTCCACCACACTCAACGCACACATCACCGGTAGCCACTCCACCACTGATGCAGTCCCCAACTCATACTGGGATGAGTCAGGATGATCCCGACGCATGGGATCTTTATGATGCGCCAGTATCAGATAACAGCCCAGACTGTTATCCAGCGAGACCGTCGCCACCTGAGGACAGTACAGTCTACACACAGGTGGTGTCAAGAGCAGCAGCGTTTCATAATGTCACCCTGCATGCAGAGCCTATCGAGGATGACTTTTTATTCAACACACTATCCTCCACACATAGCCAATACCAAAGTCTCCCCATGCTACCTGGAATGCTAAAACACTCCAAACAGGTGTTTCAGGAGCCTGTGAAGGACAGGGCTATAACTCCAAGGGTGGAGAAGAAATACAAGCCACCGCCAATAGACCCTGTATACATAACGCAGCAATTAACACCAGACTCTGTGGTAGTAGGGGCAGCTCGCAAGAGAGCGAACTCACACACCTCGGGAGACGCACCACCTTCAGACAAGGAGAGTCGCAAGTTCGACGCTGCGGGGAAAAGGGTTGCAGCACAAGCGGCCAACCAATGGCGCATTGCCAACTCACAGGCATTGCTGGCGAGATATGATAGGGCTCATTGGGACAAAATGCAACATTTCATTGAACACTTACCCAAAGAGTTCCAAAAGGGCACAACAGGTGGTGGAGGAAGGACAGAGCATTTCGAACAATCAAATACGCTCTGCAATGGATGCAGCGGATACAGCTGCTAGGACAGTAAATACAGCAGTGACCATAAGGAGACACGCATGGCTGCGTACATCAGGATTCAAGCCGGAAATACAACAAGCCATGCTGAATATGCCATTTAACGGACAGCAGTTGTTTGGGCCGGAGGTGGACACTGCTATCGAAAAACTTAAAAAGGACACTGATACGGCCAAAGCCATGGGCGCACTCTACTCCCCACAGAGCAGAGGCACATTTCGTAAAACACAGTTTCGAGGGGGGTTTCGAGGACAAAGCACAGAACCCTCAACCTCACAAACAAGGCCCACTTATCAGAGCCAATATCAGCGGGGAAGTTTTCGGGGACAATATAGAGGGGGCCAATTCCAAAAGAGTAGAGGGAAGTTCCAAAGTCCCAAAACTCCTCAAAACAAGCAGTGACTTCCACGTCACAAATCCCCAACACATAACACCTGTGGGGGGGAGACTAACCAAGTTCTACAAACATTGGGAGGAAATAACAACAGACACTTGGGTCCTAGCAATTATCCAGCATGGTTATTGCATAGAATTTCTCAAATTCCCTCCAAATGTCCCACCGAAAACACACAATATGTCAAAACAACACATGGATCTTCTAGAACTAGAAATCCAAGCGTTGTTACAAAAAGATGCAATAGAACTGGTACCAATTCATCAAAAAGGAACAGGAGTTTACTCGCTGTACTTTATCATACACTAAAAGGACAAAACTCTAAGACCTATATTAGATCTCAGAACATTAAATACCTACATCAAATCAGATCACTTTCACATGGTGACATTACAGGATGTAATCCCATTGCTCAAACAACAAGACTACATGACAACACTAGACTTAAAGGATGCATACTTCCATATACCAATACATCCTTCACACAGAAAATACTTAAGGTTTGTATTCCAAGGGGTACATTACCAATTCAAAGTGTTGCCATTCGGGATAACAACTGCGCCAAGAGTTTTTACAAAATGCCTGGCAGTAGTGGCTGCACATATCAGGAGGCAGCAAATACATGTGTTCCCGTACCTAGACGATTGGTTAATCAAAACCAACACGCAAGAACGGTGTTCACAACACACAAAGTATGTCATAGAAACCCTCCACAAACTAGGTTTCTCACTCAACTACACAAAGTCACACCTTCAGCTGTGTCAAACACAGCAATACTTAGGAGCAACAATCAACACAACAAAAGGGATTGCCACTCCAAGTCCACAAAGGGTACAGGCATTTCACAATGTAATACAGGCCATGTATCCAAAACAGAAGATACAAGTCAAGATGGTGATGAAACTACTAGGCATGATGTCCTCATGCATAGCCATTTTTCCAAACGCAAGGTTGCACATGCGGCCCTTACAACAGTGCCTAGCATCACAATGGTCACAGGCACAGGGTCAACTTCTAGATCTAGTGTTGATAAACCGCCAAACATACACCTCGCTTCAATAGTGGAACAATATAAATTTAAACCAAGGGCGGCCTTTCCAAGACCCAGTGCCTCAATACGTAATAACCACAGATGCCTCCATGATAGGGTGGGGAGCACACCTCAATCAACACAACATCCAAGGACAATGGGATACTCAGCAAAAACAGTTTAACAAAAATCACTTAGAACTACTGGCAGTATTTCTAGCGTTGAAGGCATTTCAACCCATAATAAGCCACAAACACATTCTTGTCAAAACAGACAACATGACAACGATGTATTATCTGAACAAACAGGGAGGAACACACTCGACACAGTTGTGTCTCCTGGCACAAAGAATATGGCATTGGGCGATTCACAACCACATTCGCCTAATAGCACAGTTTATTCCAGGGATTCAGAATCAGTTAGCAGACAATCTCTCTCGGGATCACCAACAGATCCACGAATGGGAGATTCACCCCCAAATACTAAACACTTACTTCCAAATATGATGAACACCACAAATAGACCTATTTGCAACAAAAGAAAACGCAAAATGCCAAAACTTCGCATCCAGGTACCCACAAGATCAACCTCAGGCCAATGCGTTATGGATGAGCTGGTCAGGGATATTTGCATACGCTTTTCCCCCTCTCCCACTCCTTCCGTATCTAGTAAACAAATTGAGTCAAAACAAACTCAAACTCATACTAATAGCACCAACCTGGGCAAGACAACCTTGGTACACAACCCTACTAGACCTCTTAGTAGTGCCTCATATCAGGCTTCCAAACAGACCAGATCTGTTAACTCAACACAAACAACAGATCAGGCATCCAAATCCAGCATCACTGAATCTAGCAATTTGGCTCCTGAAGTCTTAGAATTCGGACATCTAGACCTTACACAGGAATGTATGGAGGTCATAAAACAAGCAAGGAAACCACCCACAAGACATTGCTATGCAAATAAGTGGAAAAGATTTGTTTATTATTGCCATAATAATCAAATTCAACCATTACACGCATCTGCTAAAGACATCGTAAGCTACTTACTGCATTTACAAAAGTCAAAGCTAGCTTTTTCATCCATTTAAATACATCTTACCGCAATTTCAGCTTATCTGCAAATTACGCACTCAACTTCATTATTTAGGATCCCAGTCATAAAAGCATTTATGGAGGGCCTAAAGAGTATTATTCCACCAAGAACGCCACCAGTTCCTTCGTGGAACCTTAACATTGTCTTAACACGACTCATGGGTCCACCTTTTGAACCCATGCACTCATGTGAGATACAATATTTAACATGGAAAGTAGCGTTTCTCATTGCCATCACATCTCTAAGAAGAGTAAGTGAAATACAGGCATTTACCATACAAGAACCCTTTATTCAGATACACAAGCATAAAGTAGTTTTACGAACTAACCCAAAGTTCTTGCCAAAAGCCATATCACTGTTTCACTTAAATCAAACAGTAGAACTACCAGTGTTCTTTCCAGAACCAGATTCTGTAGCTGAAAGAGCACTACATACATTAGACATCAAAAGAGCTTTAATGTACTACATTGATAGAACAAAACAAATACGAAAAACAAAACAACTGTTCGTTGCTTTTCAAAAACCTCATACGGGGAATCCAATATCCAAACACGGCATTGCCAGATGGATAGTTAAATGTATTCAAACCTGTTATCTCAAAGCAAAAAGAGAACTGCCTATAACACCAAAGGCACATTCAACTAGGAAGAAAAGTGCTACTATGGCCTTTCTAGGAAACATTCCAATGACTGAAATATGTAAGGCAGCCACATGGTCTACGCCTCATACATTCACCAAACATTACTGCGTGGATGTGTTAACAACACAACAAGCCACAGTATGACAAGCAGTACTACGAACTTTATTTCAAACAACTTCAACTCCTACAGGCTGAGCCACCGCTTTTGGGGAGATAACTGCTTAATAGTCTATGCAAATCATGTGTATCTGCAGCTACACATGCCATCGAACGGAAAATGTCACTTACCCAGTGTACATCTGTTCGTGGCATGAGACGCTGCAGATTCACATGCGCCCACCCGCCTCCCCGGGAGCCTGTAGCCGTTTCAAAGTTGATCTTGAACATTTGTAAATTTGTAAATATATCACTTTAAACCACATTATGTACATACATATTTACTCCATTGCATGGGCACTATTACTATAATACACAACTCCTACCTCACCCTCTGCGGGGAAAACAATCTAAGATGGAGTCGACGCCCATGCACAATGCAGCTGAAAGGGGAGGAGTCCCTCGATCTCATGACTCGAAAAGACTTCTTCGAAGAAAAACAACTTGTAACACTCCGAGCCCAACACTAGATGGCGGGATGTGCAAAGCATGTGAATCTGCAGCGTCTCATGCCACGAACAGATGTACACTGGGTAAGTGACATTTTCCATATATATATATATATATGTGTATATATATATATATATATATATATATATATATATATATCAGTACACAAATAGATCAATAAAAATGTATCTATATATATCTATATGTGTATATAATTTCATATATATTATTATACATACATGTAAACATATATATATATATATAAAAATATCAACCTAAATCCATACCTTCCCTAAGCCCCAAAAACCCCTTACCACCCCTAAACACATACCCACCCTAAACCCTAAAAAAAACACCCAAAAACCCATACCCACCCTAAACCCTAAAAACGCTTACCACCCAAAAATTCATAACCAACCTAAAAATAGCCTTACCATACAAACACCCATACCCACCCTAAACCCTTAAAAAAACTTTCCACCCAAAAAACCATAACCACTCTAAAACCTAAAGCTACCCTTACCACCCAAGACCAATACCCACCCTAAATAGACACTTACCAACCCAAAACCCATAACCACTCTAAAACCTGAAAATACCATTACCATATAAAAACTCAATACTTACCTGAAAAACCCTTACAACGAATATGCTTGTACCATTTATGCCTTTGCAACCAAATTCGTTGCAATGGCATGCATGGTAAAGGCATATTTGTTTTAAATACATGTGTGGTAAAGACGTGTAGTAAAGACACCTGCGTGGTTAAGCCTGTGTGGTTAAGCCATGCGGGGTTCTGTCTTCGTGGTAAATGCTGTTTCCCGTTTAAGAGTTGCTCGCTTCAGCTTGTGACGTGCCTTAGCCATGACATGCTCAGCATATTCATGTTCTGGGGACTGTGCCGCTTGCCCCCCTCTTCTGATATTCCAAGTTTGATATTAGTATTCCACGTGTTACTGCACCAAAGGCCCCCCACAATGCCCCTGTAGAATCCACTGACCCAACCTTGTCTTCAAAGAAGTGAGCTTACCCCTCTCTAAGGGCATCCCTAAAAGGCTGTTGGGTCAGCCACTAGGCAACAAGGTGCCACAACCCATAAGAAAGAAAGAAACCCATAAAGTAGTGGAATGTTGCCACCTGGGCCATGCCAAACCCAGGTGGAGTTCATAACTTTTGTTGCTTGCAGATGAGGGTCAGTATGCAATGGTCAGCGATCATCATGTCTCACCCCACGAGTGGACGAGGATGCCACCCACCTTTGTTCTAAGATGTCAATGATCTCCTGCTGATTCTGATGGGCAGGGTCTCGACCCTCTGAAGACAAGGCGTTGTCTGCTCCACCACCTGCTCTCCTGCCGGATGCTGAGGCAGTTTGTCCTCTACACCCGCAATCTCCGTCCTGTAGGTCAGACCGTTTGCCATGGGTGTCGCCGTGACATCCTCTCCACAGTCCAAGCCCAGGCCTTCTCTGCCATGTCAAAGTAGTGACATTTGCCCTGGTGAATAGTCTATAGGTGACATGCATCCCTTCCATCATAACCTTGAATGGCAAGAAGGTTTTTCTTTGTTGTTGGACTCTTGCTGTATAATCGGGGAAGATTATAGTCCTGTATGACTGGAAACACGGTGCATTGCCCCCAACATGTCGCTCTGTTGCTGCTGTAATTTCATTGGATGTGATTGGCTCACTTAAGAATAACATATGTTGACTTTTCCAACTAGATCAAAGCTATTTTGTCTAGGTATTTGGGATATGCTTGTGGTTCTCAGTTACCTTGGGTGTGTAGAGGTGTTCATAAAAATGACAAGTTCTTCCAGTATAACTTTGGTTGTCATAAGTGAGTCCCCAGAGCCGTTCACTAGCTGCAGTATGTTTCTGTATCATCT
The DNA here is from genome assembly GCF_031143425.1 of Pleurodeles waltl. Taxonomy (NCBI): domain Eukaryota; kingdom Metazoa; phylum Chordata; class Amphibia; order Caudata; family Salamandridae; genus Pleurodeles; species Pleurodeles waltl. The sequence goes on from NC_090440.1 coordinate 1,898,156,298, forward strand.
ATTATAGTGTAAAGGCCAAGCCAAAGTCTTGCCCGTTCTCTCACCCTCTCTATATAACCTGGCTTGGGCATACTTCCCCAAGTATTTCACCTCTTTATCGGCCAAATCACAATTTGTTTGTAGTAGGGCATGCGTTTCTATGAGGAATTGTGCCTTTGGGAGTGTAGATGCCCCGCCCCTGTGATCTTTGAGATCAGTTTTGATTTGATCAGTGAGGATACCCATATGCTTAGCTATTACTTTGTCCCTGATATAAGCTTTGAACGCAACCCACGGGGTTCCTGATAAAAACTTTGAACGCAACCCACCGGGTAGCTGCCAGTGCCACGGAACCCTCATTTCGTTTTAAATAATCCTCAGTCTGTTTGCACCTAAACCTGGGGCAGTGGGTAGCAAAGAGCCCTTACAGGGAATCTCAACTGGTGGCTCTGCAACCTAGAGTGTGAGATTGTGAATGTAAGCAATGTTGGATAATGTGTGAGGTACCTCACATCCATCACACAAGAGCCCATGCCACCTATGACAAACCGGTTGTCACTGAGCAAAAAGGATCCATTTGGGTATGAAAAAAATGAATACTTTAGTTCATTGTCGCCATATAACTATCATACTACTCATATCCATGATTTCTTAGAACACTACCAAGTGAAGGGGCCTGCAGTTCCCCACAGTAATAGAGTACTGAGTCTAGACTAAGATTCAAATCTCCTCTCCAAAGTATAGTCTCGTTGTCCACTCCCCTAAGCATCGCATGGGTTTCCTGAAAAAACTCGGGAGCATCAATATTTGGCATGCATTTGTTGATTAGCAAAGATTTTCTATTGGAAAGCGATCCTTCCAGTATTATATATTGGTCCTCTCTATTGATATGCTGCAGAAAAAATCCATGCCTCAGTGGAACAGTATTCATGCCCCCATGAGTATGAGCTGTATGATGAAAAGTACCTAGGTAGTCCCCATTTATTATAGTGTCTTCTATGGGGCTTATGCATGTTTCCTGCTACAATACCAGGTCTATTTTGTTCCTGTTCAAGTATGACCGCACTCACCTTGTCTTTTGCAGGTGATTTAGGGCCAGATGTAGCAAAGGTTTTTCCCCATTCTGTGTCTATGGGAAAAAGTGTTCGTACATATGGCCCTAAGTCCTCTAATGTTCCAGGATATTAATTTCAGTGGTTTTGCTAGCCCGACATAATATATTACAACAGTGACTGAGGTAGCTAGGAGTATTTCACTCTGTATGCCTTCTCTTGCATGCAACCGCAGTGAATTGTGTCGTCTTAGCTAGTTGAACACCCTCAAAACGGCTTCTCCCTTCTCCCACATACTGGTCACCCCAACTTCCAATGCCTTAGATTCCCCCAATACCATATTGAATATGAACTTCAAATTGAACAACAATGCACACCTAGGGGCAGCCAACATACCAATCCCTGTCACCCATACATTTTGATGATTATTAAGCATAAGGACATGCGAGAGAGAATCCATGGCTGGGATGGTAATTGATAGCTTTGTTTTTCCATGAGGGACATGAACAGTTGTCTGAACACATAGATGCATGTATGAGGGCCAGTCGTAGATGGCATTCATGCCCTAATATGTTGCAGTCAGTGCAATAATGTACGAAGAGTTTATCACATAATTCTGCATCATGTATGCCTTGGATCTAAGTTGGACTGGTTCTCTGGCTAGGACTCTGAACAGTACTGTTGAGAGGGGTCACCTTTTTTTAAGTATTTGCTGCACACCTTTGTGGCTTCATCTGGTGATGAGAATATCTGGCCTTCCCACCCAGTTGTGCCCTGAACTTAGCAGAGTAGAACATTGCATACTTAAAACTTGGCCCTCAGTGTGCTCTTGCCTTCAGCATGACAAACTCATGCCAGCCCTCTTGCACCACCAGTGTGAAGCCAGGGGATATGGATTAGCTCCCTAATGCTGCAGAGGTGCTTGCTCGTGGGGCCAGTCACAGAATCATGTCAGTCGTTGAAATTTAAGATTCTCGCTATTAAGGGTCTTGGAGAGGGCTCCTAGCGGGCATGTATGGGCTTAGCAAACAGTCCACTAGAAAAATAAGTTTTGCTGAAAAGCTTGAGAAGCAAAGTTTTTTTTTAATGTAGACTTCTGGGCACTGCTTGTTCACGTTGTTGAAATTTGGGATTCTGACTTTGAGGGGATTGGGCAGGGCTCCTAGCAGGGAGTGTGGGCTTAACAACCAGTCTACTAGGAATGTGCCTGAAAAAGCAGTTTTGCCGAAAAGCTGAAGCAGCAAAGTTTTTAATGTAGACTTCTGGGCACCCCATGTTTGTTGACTGCCACACCACTGATCCTTATGTTATTGCGCTGGGAGTGAGCTTCCAGATTTTAATTTTTTGCTGCAATTGTGGCAGATATGCTGAATGATACCCTGTCAATTGTATTGCGAACTCAAATAGAAACTCAACTGGAACTGCATTTGTTCGGCTCCTCAGTGTGATGCTGTAGGCAGAGATCTTTACCAGCATCTCGATCACACCTTCTTACTGTACTGTACTTATGGATTGGTAGAAGCACTACTTGCCTTTTGCATGATATTGGGCAAGGCCACAGGGGCCAAAACCCAAGCTGTCATACTGATAATAAGCTAGTCTTACTCCCTGACACTACACAATGGAACAGCAGATACTAGTCAAATGCCCAGACATCACAGCAAGCTGCCCAAGATTACCACAAATTCAACCAAATTCTACGAGCCATTCCATGACACCAGAGTTGTAATGGAAATTAAAATGAGTGAAAAGGCTACAGTTGTTAACCTTTTAAGACAGAGCGCCTCAAATTAAAAGACGGGGTCAAAGAAACAGAAGCATCCATGGCAACACTCACACTTGAGGTGACGATGTACAAGCAAATGGAAGACATCACTGAACACATCAGATATCTCAAATTTAGAGCTGAAGGCACTGAAAATGGATCTAGAAACAAATATAGAAGAATTGTGGAACAGTAAGAAAAGACAGAGAGCCTGTTTGATAGTAGCACAGACGGAGAAAGACCAGATCTAGAAAATGGCTTGGTAGACCAACCCTGGCACAAGCAGCTGAATCTAGAGGTGTAGTGTTGGCATAACTGATCAGTGCACAACCATGAGTGGCAGTCAAATTACTGACTCTGATGCAAAGCCCTCAAGACTTAACTCTTTTACTGGCTTCTGACTCTCCTCTCCCACCTTTCTGTCACCCTGATGGTGACAGACAACTTCCTGAATAGGTAAAGCAAATTACAAACCTTGAGATGTTCAGCTCTCGCCCAGTATCTGTGATAACGATCTGATAACGTGCATCTGTTTGGGAGCTGCACCTAAACAGAACAGAACACAAGGTTTAACCCTTTTATACTACCAGACACCTCTTCTGCTTGCTCCTTTTTTCTTCTGAACTCAATTTCTATATGCATATGTATCTCTTTGGAGAGTAAGTTGTTCTGCAGGCTAGCGTGCTGTATTTACATACACCATATATTGCACCCCCCAAACTTTCAGTAGGTTTTTTTTCTATTTAATTCAGTTTCATTGTTTTCTTATAACAAATTTTAAAAATGGGCCCATAATGAAACCTTAGCAGTTGAGCATCTATTTTATAGTGGTTTTCTTTTCTCCTTTGAAGAGATTCTAGTTGGACAGTTCTTAATGCATGCCCATCTTACCAATACAACACATTTCATGCACCTGTAGCTGCAACAGCTTACCCCGCGGTTGATGCTTACCTTAGGCAAAGGTTGGAAACCCATAACTCAGCTGTGCATGGCCTTCACGAGTCTAGATAATGTAATACTAGACCAAGCTAAGTTGACATGGAAGACAGACAGAAGTCATGACCTTACAAAATCAGCATGGGACAGTTCCAGGGAGCATGTAGCACAATATAGCTCCATCAAAGCTCACCTGGCACCCAAGCTGAATACATGAAAATACCACACACAAAAATGCCCAAAGTTGAATGTACGTTCATTTATTTGCCCATGTTAATTGCCATGCGTAAAATTTGATGAGTTGTAAACCCAATATGGCCCGGTTGTAATGAGCTTAAAGAACGAGACTAGCAATTGGGTAAAAACTGAAGGAAACGGGGTCCAGTGAGCTACAACAACAAATAGCCTGGGTCAGGTTTCTAATCAAATGGTTGGCTGACAAGAATGACCACTTTCGTAGCAAACTACTGTTCTATTAAAAGAGAGGAGAAAGTGATGAGCCAAAACCCACCCTCTTGATCTACAATTTGTCACAAATGCCTAAATACATATTACTGAAAACATTTTGTGGCCAGTTTATTCTAGGCTGATAGTTGCGATAACAAAGATGAAAATGTTGTTGAACTGAATGTATAATTCCTATTTGATATATTTTCTGTTAGCATGAGCTCATCGTGATCAACACCACTTAGAACATGTAAAGATTGTAAAGTAGTCTAAGTACTACTGCACCACAATTGTTGCTTAATTACTTTGTTTATATCTTTTCTACTTGGTTCCCCTTTACTCTTATGTATATTACTTAATGAAGATTGATAACCTGCATATTGTCTTGGGAAATGTTTATCTAAACAAGGTGAAAATTAATAAAAATAGGGGATGTGGAAAGAGTTTCTCTCCAGCTGGAGAGTAACCACTACTTTCTTGTTATCAGGGTGGGCCTGGTAATTATAGGTGAGGTTTTCACCCTGGAGTTTTGTGGGCCTTACTGGGAATGTATAAATCTGAGATTGAGAACCCAACTTCTGAGTTAGATGTTCCACTAAAAATCAGCTTGGATTTTGGTGGCAGATTCAGAGCTTAGTGTTAATGGTGACTGAAATGGATCACGGGATTATCTCTATTGAGCCTGCACAAAAATCTGCTTAAAAATGTGTAAGGTAGTATGTCTAAGAAATCAACAAGGGCATCATGTGTGTTAATTTCTGGAGCATGACTCTATCATCCTTTTGGTTTAAATTTGGGTTGAAAGCACTCAGTGCTGTAGACTTGGCAAATGTGACCTAAAAATGGAAGGACTTAATTCTGCTTTGCTTTCTGGTGATTGTGATGGTGTTTGAGTTGTGTTTTTTATGGTGTCCTGTACTGATATGTAGATGAATGTTTTCAGTCATAGAAGCGGTAGTGGGGACAGAATCCTAGTAATATGTGGTTGCCCATTATGTTCCTGGTCCCACACTATGGGCACACATTGCTTTGCCAATAACAGTGCCACTGAGATGAAGCAGCGTGTGTGGTACTTCCCCAGTGTACTCCAGTAAGGCAACCTTTGGGGTCAGTGCTGCAAACTCCACTGCCATGTCAGTCAGCACCCGGCTCACATCGTACCAGTATTCAGCTATTGCAGGGCACTGCCACACAAAGTGCAGAAAATCTTCACTCCTGTGTTGCTTCTTACATTTCTGTGCTGCTTCTTAACCCTCCTATCCTCTTTTCCATGTTGCTTATTAATCCCCCCACCCCAAGCCCCTCTTTTCTGGGTTGCTTCTTTCACCTCCCAACCTCCCTCCCTTTCTGAGTTGCTTTTTCCCCTCTCACCTCCCACTTTTCTGAGTTGCTTGTTTCTCCTCCCAACCTCCCCTCCCCCCCACCCTTTTCCGGGTTGCTTCTTTCCTTTACCACACCCCTTCTCCGGGTTGTTTCTTTCCCCTCCCATCCCACTTCTCCAGATTCTTTTCTCCCTTCTTTTGCCTCCCGCCCACCCTTTTCCGGGTAACTTCTTCCCTCATCCACCCACCCTTTTCCGGGTAGCTTCTTCCCTCTTCCACCCACCCTTTTCCAGGTAGCTTCTTCCCTCTTCCACCCACCCTTTTCCAGGTAGCTTCTTCCCTCTTCCACCCACCCTTTTCCAGGTAGCTTCTCCCCCCTCCCATCCACCCTTTTCCGGGTTGCTTCTCCCCCCTCCCACCCACCCTTTTCCGGGTTGCTTCTCCACCCTCCCACCCACCCTTTTCCGGGTCGCTTCTCCCTCGTCCCACCCACCCTTTTCCGGGTCGCTTCTTCCCCCTCCCACCCACCCTTTTCCGGGTCGCTTCTTCCCCCTCCCAACCACCCTTCTCCGGGTCGCTTCTTCCCCCTCCCAACCACCCTTCTCCGGGTCGCTTCTTCCCCCTCCCACCCACCCTTCTCCGGGTCGCTTCTTCCCCCTCACACCCACCCTTCTTCGGGTTGCTTCTTCCCCCTCCCACCCACCCTTCTCCGGGTTGCTTCTTCCCCCTCCTACTCACCCTTCTCCGGGTTGCTTCTTCCCTCTCCCACCCCCCTTTTTCCGGGTTGATTCTTCCCTCTCCCACCCACCTTTTTCTGGGTTGCTTCTTCCCCCTCACTCCTACTCACCCTTATTCGGGTTGCTTCTTACCCCTCCCACCCACCCTTCTTGGGTTGCTGTGCTTCTTACCCCTCCCTCCCATCCACCCCTCTATGAGTTGCTTCTTACCCCTCCCTACCAACCTTGTCCAGTTTTCTTCTTACCCCTCGAACCTACCCTTCTCTGGGTCGTGCTGTGCAGGAAATGAAAAGATAAAGTAGTCCAAAAACCAGCTGAAAACATGAAGCCTAGTATGTTTTCAGTAGTTTACTGGTGCGCTCGAGGAGGGCTAGACACCGGAAAAGGCATGACGTATGCATGCCTTCCACAAATGGAATCAATCGATTTTTAAAAGGCAAGCCCACAAACTATTGAAAATGACGGGCATGACATTGGTGTGGTTAGAAGCCCACATAGAGATTACAACATGGTCCAGAGTGCTTGCGCGTGCGCTACCCTAAAAGAGCACTGTAACGTGGCCATTTCGTTCGTCTCAAAGCGCTTTTTGTTTTTTAGTTCCCCCGTCACAGAGCTTTTTATTATTTTTTTTAAAAAAAAAATTTAATCCACACCCTTCGTTTCCCGTCCTCATTATCCAGTACCCTTGGTCAGATTTCAAGGTTTCTTAGCTTGTTAAAGAGTTTAGTGTGCAACGTATTGTCAGTTTAACTAAAGTGCAAGCAGAACACATCCATTACCTGCCGTTTACAAAAGCCTCCGCTGTCATATCCTTCGTAACTGAGTAAGCCTCTTTTTAACTCCTGTGGTACGTTTATAGACAAGTAATCTCCTTTCAAAGCACACAGAACACGATCTGATCGTAAATTTTCTTCTGTGTCCAGCTTTTCCACGATGGATACGTATGGACTGCATCGCTTAGAGGATCAGTCTGTCGTCAGCCGGATGCAGAAAAAATACTGGAAAACCAAACAAGTGCTAATCAAAGTGACCGGCAAGAAGGAAGATGAACATGTGGTGGCATCTGATGCTGAACTGGATGCCAAACTCGAGGTATGGGAACCCATTAGCAAATAATGCTTTTCCTGTTTCGCAGATAAATGTTTGGAAGGGGTCTGCAGTGCAGGTTGGTTTAAGCAAGGCATCATCTGCTATCAGAAAACTTAAAATCATATTTTCTTTTATTAATAATGCGCCTTTGAAGGGACACATTATTTTGACATTTAAGATCAGAGGATGATGGCCTTTCGCCACTGCAGGATTATAGTGGAAGAAAACTTGTAAGTCTCCACAATATTTTTGAAGTTAACTTTTGTATTCGTACAGTTGAAAACATAAAGATTAATTAAATATATTTTTCCCGCTGAAAAACATGAGTTAACCGGAACTACTATTGCAAAAAGATATGATAAACTAGCATTACATGTAGATGTATTGCTTAAGTGGTTCTTTTTAGTTATTACTTTCGTTTCTCGTGCATGTGAGCGTTTGTCACCTCATTAACCAGATTCATGTGTGTTTTCTTTTAATCTTTGATTTTAAAGTTCACTTTCTCTTTCTAATATCTGTTTTACTTTATTTTCTTTCTCTATTTTGGTACCCACTCACCGTAGGGTATGGTTGATTATTATTAAATTACAGTAAATAGCACAATTGCAGCTGATTCTAAACACAAGCTTGTTCTGTTGTCTTTTTTAAAGATTTTTCACTCTGTCCAGGTGACTGGTTCAGACCTTTTAAAGATCATTGAAAAATATCTACAGAGAGTCGATGGTAAGTACCCGACAATCACACCAGTAGCATTTGAGCTTTTCTTGTATGAGCTTGGGCAGGCCGTTCCATGTGCTTATTAATTTCTAACAGTGTGATTGCTTGTGTGACGGCAAACACCGTAGTCCCAGTGATTGTGAAAGAATTGGAGTGGGCGAGGGTTAACTTTTTTTATTTTTTAGATTAGGTGGAAGTGGTTTGCGCTTAAATGTTTTATATAAGCAGTTCAGAGAGAGTCGGGTGGTATTTCTTACAGACTGACTCCGTTGGAGCACAAACTTCAATCTCAAGATGGTTTCCAATTGGAGATATGGTGAACAAACTTCGAGGTTGCAGCGGCAAACATAAAAAGGCGGTGTTTTATCTTAAGTAAGCAAGCTCAGCTCTGACAATATATATACAGCGTATTCGAGTTCTCAGAGTACTCGCCCAAATGTATGGATCTCTGGTTGGCGTGAAAAGTTTGAAAAACGAAAACTGCCAACAAAATGATTTTCTGGGAAGAAGACATCTAAACAAAGCATGTTTACTTACACATAGTTTGTTTAATAAGTCGTCCACTTTCGCCTTTTGCCACCATTACGTACTTTATCACTATGCTGGGGCTAGTGTCGGAGTTCAAGAAATGCAGTGCGTTTGTTCCAAACCGTTAAATAAAAAGGCAAAGTTCAAAAAGAGTTCATTCACACCCAACGAACAATTCAAATACCGGGATGTGTGTTTGAGACACAGGGTTGCAGAGTTATCATTTAGGGTTCGAGTTATTTAGGGGTCAGAGTTTCTACTGCGCTGTTTCCTCGGTGATCCCAATGCTTCCCTGGACAGCCCTTGAGAACTCTGCTTTCAATTGACCCATTTATTCCGTGAGGGTGGGCAAAATTATTCTATGTGAAGCAAACGATGCAGAATTTGCTAGACTCTGTTCTGCCTGCCACAAAACAGATTCTTAGGAACTACGCTTTCATCATTCAGGCACCCACTAGGATTTCCCCCCATTTGCAGTCTCTAAAAGCCCTAAACACTTTCAGCCAACTGATTGGGTAATTTCTGATCAATCATTTGGCCATGACGCAGGGTCTTATTTCATTCCTTTCGTTGTAGCCAGCCAGGTTATCTGAAACGCCCCGCGTTCTTCCTGCATTAGCATTGAGATCGAGACCGGAAATGAGAGCACGTGTGTGCTTCATGGGGTGTCCTGTTACGGAGAAATTATTCTAACAATTTTGCAGCGTTAAAGCATGGTGGCGACACTGTGTCCCTTTGCAACTTAATTGTGTCCCGTTGTACCCCAGTCCCATTTCCTCAGACAGCAGATTTACAACTGTGCTGTCAGGGACATCATTTTTTGACGCCATTATTACAGAACCCTAAATAGAAGATTATTTCATTAGCTCAATTTCGGGACGCTCTCTAGAAAAGATCAGCTGCTTAGCCAATATGTTTGAAAATGCACTATGCCTTCGTATGTGTCTAAGGTTGGAAGATGGCTCTGTTTCCTCTTCTCTTACAGATCCCTTTGAAAAACGTAGGTTAACAGAGCCAGCTTAGTTCGTGCCTCTGCCTGTCTGCAGCTCTTTGGTTTTGGTGAAATGATGCTGGTGCAAGACTGGTGTACAAAAACGACAGGGTCATGAAAATAAGTACTGTGAACAGCTTGGGGGTGTATGTTTGGTCGCAGTAGAAGAAAAGTCATTGCTGGCACCTTTTAACTCGTAACTTATACTTAATTTCCCCAGCGCTGTCCGAAGAGGAGAATGACCTGGGGGTCCTCTTAAAGTCCCAAGCAGAGAAAAATGGAACACATGCAGGAAAGATGATGCATGCAACTGGAACCGCCCTCTGCGCATCTGCCAGAGAAAGGTTTGGGCCCTTTACCTTTTGTGCAATAGTACGAGCATCACCACTAAATGCATTGTGTGGAGGTAGACCTTACTGTGCATGGAACAGTGTGTATCAATGTATTCACAATATGCGTGTCTGTGTAATATAGATTAAAGGAGAGAATGGCCGATGTCCCTTTAGAGTTACAAAACCGCAATGTACTATACTGTAGTCTGTGGAATAACACCTGAAGTTGGGTGAAGAAGGACTGTTAACATTTTACCACTGAGGTTTTGACAGCTGCTGTTTGCCATGACCACCTAACAAAAAACAGTTAATTTAATAATTTTATTTAAAATAGTTGTATAGCATTGATTTGTGACCATGGATTTTACAAAAAAATTGGAACAGTCCAGTGTGAGATTCCTTGAGAAGGTGCCGAAGAGAAGAGCCAGAACAGGGTTGGACATAACATACATTCCCGAGCCGATGCTTTTTAAAAAGATAAAACAGGGTTTCGACATTTAGTTACGTTCTGAGTATCTCTGTGTTTTTGTCAACAAAAGGCTGAAGTGCCGATGGTAAAAGGGGTAGCTAATTGAATTATGGGATGTTTAGTTAATTCCCGCAGCGGAAATGAAAGACTCATTGAATTCTAGCTGAGTGACGAGAAGGTAGACTTCGAAAAAACATTATCGCAAATAATCTCTTTCTGCCAGTGTATAGTTATTGGTTAATTATGTGGTGTTTTTACTTTAGTTTTGTGTATTATTTCATTTCTGAACAGCTTCGTCGATCTGGGTATGTACATTCAAGAAACTAAGCACACAGCACAGGCATGTTTTGTGTCAAACACGTGTTTACTATGCACGTTGAAGTCAACAAAGAACTAGTAAGAAAATGATGGCCGTGTTTTACCTGAGAGAGTTGTATGGAGGACACCACTCTTAAGTTATTTCTTTTTCGGATGGTGTCAGGAGTGCAGTGTATCACAGACTTCTAGTTGCTTTTCTTTTCTTTCATTTGGTTTTACTAAGATCCTTGGCTTGCTGTACAAACTGTCTTTATCCCTTCTGCACCATTTTCTCCTTTAACCTCCCCTCAGGTAGGTCTTTTGCATAAACGTTTTGGAACCTTTCACCCCAACTTTTACCATAGGTCTTCTAAACGAAATACACATGGTAATATGCTAGCCTGACAGCTGTATGTGTAAGCCAAGGAAAAATAATGACTGAGACCTCTGTAGGAAAATGATCAAGTGTGCATGTGTTACTCCACACCTCTTTGGGGAACCGAAATCCAGATGCAGTAAATCTTTTAAGTTATTTCTTGAAAGTTTAATTCATGATTGAGAGAGTTGCATGGTGTGTGCTGTGGTTAAACTCTTGCTAGACTCTTTGTACAAAAGCTAGCACTAAATAAAAGTTTAGGGCAATTTTATCTAACATTCTTACAAGTTTCTCCCAATGCTGTTAAACCAACTGTACCAAAAGCCTGCCATGAAAGCCTTATGTAAAAGATGGGTATGGAGAAGCCTCAGTGATCTGTCCCCAACCATCCTCTATATATGTGTGTGTGTGTGTGTCTTCTTGATCTGCTATTTAAAGGACCTTTAGCCACAGTGCTCCATCCCATACTCTGTATGTTTGTCTCTCGTCCTATTCTGCCCGTTCCCTTTCTTTCTTTTGTTCCTTTTCCTGCTGCCCTCCACAATGTCATTTGTTCTCGCTGCCTCACACTTTGTGCTCTTTCTCCGCCCTCTTTATCACATTGTACCTCCTTGTTCCCTGTCACATGGTGCTTCTGCATTCCTTTTCACAGTGCTTCTCCTGCTTCCACGTCTTTTTCCCTTGTCTTTTTGTTTTCCCCTTGATGCTCATGGTGTCATACCTCAGATTTGCTTCAGAACAGTTTATCTCTTTGCCTAGGTGATCAACTAATTAAGCTCCTAAATGACATGACATACCACTAGTCAAGTATGCACAGTTGCAGGCCCGTTCCAAGTGGACTTGTGTTAATGACTCGGTGAGCAACAAAAAGAAAAAGGCGGAGATGTTTGTTTTGTGTATTTAAAATTTTTTAATATGAGTTTTATTGAGTAATTAAAGAAAAACAGGATCATTCATGACAGTAAGGAAATTCAAAGAATAATGGTGCAGAGTGACATTCAGTAAGGTCCAGGATACATGCAGCGAAATATGAATAGCCTGTTAGCGATAATTCAGTGTTATGAATGCACAAATAAAGACATCGTCATCAGAACTGTAACGTAATAGGTAATTGCTTACTGATGTGTCCGTGGTTCTTGTGTCAATAAGTATGAATGAAGTGGGACCCAAAAGCCTCTAGGTCTTGATTTAGGATGGAGCCCCTCTGCATAAATGTCTATTTGATGCTCTCTACAAGTAGAGCATGTCCTCAATCCATTGGCTAGTTTTCGGGACTGATGCACTCATCCATAACATCGCCACCAACCTCTTTGTGATCAGTAAGGACATGCTGATAAATCGTCTGCGGTGGAAACTCAGGCCGTGGCTCCGAGTATTTCCAGCAGTGGCTGCTGTGCCAAAGGGATGTTGGTCACGGATTGTAACATTGCAAATATTTGGACCCAGTATGTAAATATTTTAGTGCAGGACCATGCCATATGTATAAAGCCTACCTTCATCTAGCCACATTGTTTACAAGCAATATTTGTGTTGGGAGTAAATGTTGTCATAAGTTCCGGGCTGTAGGACCAGCAGTGCAAGAACTTAAAATGTTGTAATTTATGTATGGATATAATTACAGAGTACATGCTTAACTTGTGCACTGTAGTATGACCACACTGTATCCAGTAATGAAAGACCAAGCTCCCTTTACTACTCCCGTCGAGTCAAGGGGCCTTCCCAGCATGATTTTTGTTTGTAGGAGGGGGATGGATTTACCAGTCAGCCCGCTGTATATACTTGGTAAGTAGCTTGAGCTTCTTTGAGGGCCGTTGAAAACTTGGGAAAGCCGCTTTTGTCACAGAGCATTTCTGGTATTGGTATAGGACAGCTAATGGAGATCCTCTGCCCTTCTCCCTGTGTCCCTAAAGGGACATAAAATCACCACTGGGAAACAGATCTCCCAGTACTCTTGCAGTAGTTAAAAATATCTTTGCCCTATGTTCCTTCATCAGGGGGAGTAGGGGATTTTTTGTAGTGGGTAGAAATGGGAAGAATGGGGAACTCACACTAGAGATAATGTGCTCTGTCCCACCAAGCTCTGCATATCATGCATGCCCGCTCATGGTGTCTCTGAGTGACTGAGGCCTGTAACAGACAGAAAACATGAAGGTGGGGCACATCAAGGTGTATTCTAGGCGCACATGCATGAGTGTTGGTTGCGGTTGTAACATTTTGAGTAATGGGCTAGTGCCACCAGATAGTGTACGAAAGGGACAGGGACTGACAGGCCCCTGTCTTTCATAGGACAGACTGTTGCATACATGGTTGCCCTCCCACCCAGATCAGATATGTAAGAAATTGTAGCAACTGGCTAAAAAACTCCATCTAGAGCCAGGCGGTGATATGCGCAAAAAGTTATGGAAACTTTGGTACAATTATCATTTTAATCAGGGAGATGTGTCCACACATTCAAGTGGGCAAGTATAAACACTGTTCAACGCAACTTTTGAACTGTTCTAGTGTGACCTCAAAGTTGCTGCTTATCAAATCAGGGATATCCCTAGTTATATGAATACCTAAGTATTTGACTATACAGTTATTCCATTTCAGGGTGTATTCTGCCTCTGGTATCGTGCCATCTGTTACTGGGAACATTTCAAACTTGTTCCAGTTCATCTAGAGTCCGGAGAAGCTGCCACATTTTATAACTTCCCTAATCATTGGTGAGATTTTTACTTCAGGCTCCTGAATGTATAGAATTATGATATCTGCGTGTGGAGACAGTATCAGGGAGAAGTCACCAAACCACAGCCCCTGACACATGTGAAAATCAAAGAGGAAGTAGGCAAGGTGCTCCACCACCAAGGCCTTCCGATTAGCCCTAAATATTGTCTGATAATTTTGACTCTGGCCATAGGGGCAGTATACAGTAGAGTGATCATATTCAAGAGGAGGGCGCTCAGTCCCAGGAGACTCAGTGCATGAATGACCACTTCAAGCCACCAAACACATTTTCGGCATCTAGAAACAGCCATGACAGACAGACATGGGTCTAGTCAATGTAGTATGGCCATCAGGGAGTATAGATTGAAAGCTGTGGATCTCCGAGGTATGAAGTCAGCCTAGTCTAGTAATACCAAGAATTGCATAAGGGGTTTCAAGTTCTTCGGGATAATTTTGCAAAAATGTTGTTATTTGTATTTAGTAGTAATAACGGCATATACGTGGCACATAGTGTTGGGTTCCTGCCTGGCATAGGCAATATGGTTATAAGCGGCTCAAGCATGGGGCGGTAGACAGCCTTTATTGAGAGCGGCATGGTAGACATGGAGTAAACTAGGAGCTAAAATATCAGCAAAGTCCTTGTAGAATTCAGCAGGGACCTCTCCCCCCCTCCCAAGAGCATTGCCACTGGAGAGATCTTTAATAACAGCTAGGATGTTTTCTATCATCAGCAGGGAGATAAGCAGTTCCCGCACCTCTCCCTCCACCCAGGCCAAAGCCACATCATCCAAATAAGACACATTGTCTGAGGGGGGCACTGTGTGACCTGTGGCATAGAGTTGGGTGTATTACTAGGCAAAAACTGTTATAATGTATGACGGGGGATAAAATGATACCATTGTTTGTTTGTATACTAGAGATTTGGGAATTGACAGTAGTGGACCTAAGTACCCAGGCCAGTCCCCTTCACCAAACCAAGGGGCTGAGGCGTGTTTCCCAAGGTATAATATTTCCCACCTTATTTGACTCAGCCAGCAATTTCTGACATTTAGTAAGTGTGAGTTTAGATCTGGTTCTAATGTATTGGGTTTCCAGCATTTTGAGTTTCTGCTTGAGGCGGTCCAGCGACCCACGTAAGGGTTTAAGGATGCCTGCTTCCTTAGATATGCAGACCTCACAGATATAGAGCTTAAAGGCCTTCCAAAAGTCTCCACACCAGAGTACAGAGTGTTCATTGAGTCAGACATATTCCAATATTGCAGTTTTGACTTGCAACCGAACACCAGGTTCCATACTTCAGTTCTTTTCAGCCACCAACCTGTAAAGCCATAGGAGGTGGAGCATTGTCCATAATCAGGAGAACTGGCGAGTGGTCCATCAGTTTTCTGGAAAGATTACTGACTGTGCGTGTCCGAGCCAGGAGAGCATGGTACAACAGCCATAAACCTATACCTGAGGACGTCATGTACAGAAAAATAATGTGTTTTCCCCCTAAGAGGGGTGAAGAGCCCTTCAGGCATCGACTAGGCCGTATAGCTGCACCACATGTTGCAGAGCTACTCCTGCCTTCGCCGATTATTTACAAGATTCAGACTTCCCATCTATACATGTAGATAGTACAATTTTGAAAGGATGGACCAGTTTATATACTTCACACATTTAATCATGACCTCGTCAAAGAATTTGGGTTTGTCAAGACTCGGACCATAAATGTTAATCAGCAGTATTGGCTGGATATCGGGTAGGCCCTCCACCACCAAAACCTACCGGCCGCTGGTGTCAACAATATGGTCTGTGAATGTGAACCCCAGGGACTTCCTGACAAGTATGGCCAACCCTCTGGAATATGTTTAGTATGAGGAAAAGTAATGATGGGGGCCCATGAGGATGCAAATGTGGTGCTGCCTGATGAGAGAGGTGGGTCTCCTGGAGTAGAGCAATGTCAGGCCTGTGCCTGTCCAGGTAGGCCAGTATCTGACGAGCCTTGCAAGACTTGTTCAGCCCTTGGATATTCCACCTAATATATCGAACCATGGGGGCTATAGAAATGGAATTTTAATATGACTGTACTGTGGATCACTGCGCCCAATAGATGAATAATCAGAGTCAGACTGGTGAGCTTTTACATGTTATTACTGCAATGTAGGTATAGAAAGCCAACATGACAACCCAAAATGTTGGCGAATGCCCAAATACCAGCAAACAGACCTTTGGCAACTTAAGTGCATTGATGCAGTTGTGTGATCCACGGATAGGGGATACCATGGAGCACCGACTTTCTCTGTGTGAAACCCACAATTGTATTAGATCATACAGTTTACTTAGGCAAATAATAGGTTCGCCATAGCAGTGCTGCAGCAAAAGGCCAGCAACACCTAATTTGTGAACATGTATTAAACATTAGAACAGCACCACATAATGAAATAAGCCAATATTAGCATGCAAGAGCATATGAGTAGTGTCATGATGTAATAGAGGCACATAAAACAATGCAGTCAACCGTTATCACTGAGATTGGAGTCACCATGTGCCTGACCAGCCCTAGAAGTGGCCGACCTGACAGAAGCTGACCTTGGAGTGTCTTCACGCTGAAGATGCAGATAAATGAAGTCTAGGATACCAGGATACTGGCATGCTCTCTCCTCCTAATGTGGCTACGGAGGAGGGAGCTTCTTATGCTATGGTGGTGCGTAGGGCAGCTGAGGTCTTGGACATAGCCTTGCCTATGGTGCTTCAACCGGGGGTGACAACATCAGAGCCGATGTTGCCCTTCAATGAAGCCCTAACAGACGTCCTTCTGGGTACATGTTTCAAACCCAGCACAGGGGCTCCTGTGAATAGGACAGTCGGTTGCCCGCCATAGACCCGTTCCGAGCGACCTTAGTTTCCTGACACAACACCCAACCCCGGAGAGCTTGGTAGTCCTAGCCTCTAACTCCCGTGATGCCTTCCCTTACGCTCCCCCAGATAAGGAATCCAAGAGGCTGGACTAGCTTGTAAAGAAAATGTTTTCTTCCACCAGCCTGGCATTGAGGTCCGTAAACACCTCTTGCCTTTTGGGCCGTTTTTCCTATACTTTATGGGATACGGTGGCACAGGTGCTGCCCCAGGTCCCGGAGGGCGTAAGGGACACTCTCACACAGGCTGTCAAGGATGGGAGAGATGCAGCCAAGTTTATGATCAGGTGTGGATTGGATATGACCGACTCGCTGGGCAGAGCGATTTCATCGTCCGTGGCCCTACGTCGCCACACCTGGCTACGTTCAACTGGCTTTCGGGGGATGTCCAGTCAAGTTTAATGGACCTGCCTTTTGATGGTTCTTGCCTTTTTGGTGAGAAGGCCGACTCTGCGCTTGAGAGGTTCAAGGATTCTTGAGCTATGGCCAGATCCTTGGGCCTTTCAGCGCCGGTACGACAGCAGTCTGTCTTTCGCCCCTCTCGAGGCTTCAGAATGGGCCTCGTACCACTCCAGTCACAGTTAGCCACCGTCCTCAGGCTTCACAACATC
Organism: Pleurodeles waltl; assembly: GCF_031143425.1. NCBI lineage: Eukaryota > Metazoa > Chordata > Amphibia > Caudata > Salamandridae > Pleurodeles > Pleurodeles waltl. The sequence continues at coordinate 1,898,173,549 of NC_090440.1, forward strand.
CCGGAAGAGGACGTGGTCGTGGTATCATTTGACCCAGAGGGTCTGGCCAGAGGTCGGCCACCACACAGCCCCCCTCCACTGCGCCCAAGCCCTCCTAGTATGGTTCTGCAGGACCACGTCCGTCCAGTTGGAGGGAGGATTCAATTTCATCTCCCTCACTGGCTTTCCATCACAATGGACAAATGGGTTCTGCAGATCATACGGAAGGGCTACTCCCTCCCCTTCCAGTCTTTCCCTCCCTCGATCCCTCCGACAAAGGAACGGCTGATGGAGGACCATCTGGTTTTGCTCTGTGAGGAAGTTATGGCTCTCTTGGCCAAGGGAGGCATAGAAAGGGTCCCGATTTCAGAAGTAGGCAGTGGTTGTTATTCCAGCTACTTTCTGATTCCCAAAAAGAACAAGGGCCTTCGCCCTATCCTGGATTTAAGGGACGTCAATCTCTTCCTCAAGAAGGAGAAATTCAAGATGCTCACTCTTGCTCAGGTCTTGTCTGCCCTAGCTCAAGGAGACTGAATGGTAGCGTTGGACTTGAAGGACGCGTATTTTCATATTTCCATCCTGCCAGCCCACAGGCGTTACCTGCTTTTCAAGGTGGGCCATGACCACCTTCAGGTTTCCGTGCTCCCTTTCGGTCTCACCAGTGCCCCTCGGGTGTTCACAAAGGTGATGGCGGTGGTAGCAGCTCATTTGCGCAGGTCAGGGATTTCAGTCTTCCCCTACCTCGATGATTGACTGTTGAAGGCTTCCACGCCCCAGGCTCTCGTCACCCATCTCCAGACGACTGCGGACCTCCTGCACTCGCTGGGGTTCACTATCAATGTGCCGAATTCACACCTGACTCCCTCTCAGAAGCTCACTTTTATCGGAGCTGTTCCGGACACAGTGCAGTATCAGGCCTATCCTCCCGAGCAGCGAGTTCAGGATATTCAGGTTATGATACCGATGTTTCGGCCTCTATCCTGGATTTCGGTGGGACAGACTCTGAGGCTGCTGGAAATCATGGCTTCCTGCATCCTGTTGGTCAAGCATGCCAGATAGCATATGAGGGCTCTGCAGTGGGACCTGAAGTTCCAATGGGCACAGCATCAGGGAAATCTTACCGACGTGGTTCAGATCTCAGAGGGGACTGAAGAGGATATGCAGTGGTGGATAGTGAACTGCGATTTGGTCAAAGGCAGACTCCTCTCCCTTCCCAAACCAGATCTCACAGTAGTGACAGATGCGTCACTTCTGGGTTGGGGCGGCCATCTGGGAGAGGTGGAGATCAGAGGTCACTGGTCTCCGGCAGAATCTGGGCTCCATATCAACTTGCTGGAGCTTCGGGCAGTGGGGAGAGCCTTAGTTAGACCTGTTTGCCTCCGTAGAGAATACACAATGTCAGCAGTTTTGCGCGTTGGAGTTTCCAAGGGGGCTATCGCTAGGCAACATTTTTCATCGCGAGTGGAGCTCAGGCCTCCCGTACACCTTTCCGCCCATACCACTTCTGCCCAAAGTTCTCAAGAAAATCAAGAATGACCGGGCCCAAGTAATCCTAGTGGCTCCGGATTGGGCACGGAGAGTCTGGTATCCAGAGCTTCTCAAAATGAGCATAAGTCCTCCAATCAGGCTGCCTCTTTGTGAGGATCTTCTGTCGCAGAAGCAGGGGAAGGTTCTCCACCCGAACCTGTCAACTTTGCTGCTTCATGCGTGGAGGTTGAGCTGCGACAGTTGATGGTTTATAACCTCCCTTCCAAAGTCTGTGATGTAATTCTGGCGGTCAGGCGTGCCTCTACTAAGTTGATTTACGCCTGCCGATGGAAACGTTTTGTTTCATATTGTACAGAGAGGTCTGTTGATCCTCTTTCTTCTTCTCTTTTTAGTATCCTTTTGTGTATTCTATCTCTTGCCCAACAGGGTTCCTCCTTAGGGACCCTTAAGGGCTATCTTGCTCCCTTATCGGCTTTCTTACGCTTGCCTGATCAACCATCTTTGTTTAAGTCTCCTATAGTACAAAGATTTTTGAAAGGGCTTGTGCATTTGTTCCCACCTGTGACTTTCGTCATGCCCCAGTGGGATCTTAAGCTTGTTCTTACCTGCCTAATGTGTGCTCCTTCGAGCCTTTGCAAAACTGTCCTCTCCAGCTGCTCACTATTAAAACAGCCTTTTTCGTGGCAATTACATCTGCAAGGAGAGTGAGTGAGCTGCAGGCTTTATCTTCAATACCGCCGTATCTCACGATATATTCTGACCAGGTAGTGTTAAGAACTTGTGCCTCTTTCCTCCCCAAGGTAGTGACCCCTTTCCATCTGGGTCAAAATATCCCCCTGCCCACCTTCTTTGCACCACCGCATCCCTCTAAGGAAGAGGAGCATCTCCATTGGCTGGACCCAAAAAGAGCCTTATCGTTCTATCTTGACCTCACAAAAGAGTTCCGGGTGGACGACCAACTCTTTGTGGGCTACGTTGGTGCAAAGAATGGTCGGGCAGTACATAATTGGTCCTTTTCGTGCTGGTTCATTCTCTGTATAAAGATCTGCTACGCTTTAGCCAAGAAGCAGCCTCCAGAGGGCTTAAGAGCTCACTCTACCAGAGGGAAAGCTGCTACCATTGCGTTAGCGCGTGGTGTACCCTTGGTGGACATCTGTCAAGCGGCAACGTGGGCTTCCTTGCAAGAAACTATTGCCTGGATAACCAGGTGAGAAGAGAGGGGCATTTTGCCCGCTCACTCCTGCAGGACTTTCTAGTATAAAAATATATCCTTCAGACCCACCACCATGGGTTATAGCTTGGGTATCTATTCTAAGGTAAGGAACCTGCAGCTAGAAGTCTCTATCAGATGAAAAGTTACTTACCTTCGGTAACAAATTATCTGGTAGAGACTGTCTAGCTGCAGATTTCTTACACCCACCCAAGCCTCCCCGCTCTGCAGATATTTTTATACATATATATAATTATGTATATATGATTTTTGGCATTTTTGCCTTTCTTAAAGGCATGTAACAATTTTTACTTCAGTCAAGTGAAAAAGATAAAATCCATAACTGTTAGTTCTTCCATGACTCTGCGCTTGTGGCACGGAAAGTTGTGGGAAAAGAACTGCCGTACGCATGCCGAGGCGGCGTCTATATAGACTACCGTGACGTCATAGATGGCTCCAATGATGCTGACGACGCATGCAGAGCCGGACGACATACGCAGATCCGAACGACTCCACCCGACGGTACGCGCAGGGTACTGCTCAGCAGAAAAATTCCAGATTCGAAGCTGACGCCAGGGAATTCTAAGTTAAGGAATCTGCAGCTAGATAGAGGCTCTACCAGATAATTTGTTACTGAAGGTTAGTAACTTGTTCTTCTCCGCTATGAGAGGCATGGACCACACGCCATGGGGATCACATCCCAGACTGCAACTCAGGACCATGTAGCAGTGAGCAAAGCTATGAATTCAGCTGTGGCTAACGGTGGCCGTATCACCACGCCCCAGAGCTTTGAAAAGTAAGGGCCCACTCCCCGGCTGCCAACTGGTAATGCCAATAGGCTGCAATCGGTTTCGGCCTCCAGGCGCTCAGCAGGAGATCCAGCCAATTACTTACTGGCGTACCAGTGCATCAGGCACAGTTCCAGTAGGCCCTGCGTCATCGGTCAATGGTCGAGGCCTCCCCTTCCTGCGAGGCAACACCTCTGGTTGCAGCAATCTAGGCTGGGTGCAAAGGAGGGGGCCCGTCTCATGTAACAGCGGTCACGGGCCCACAGTTCAGCCACGTGATAGCGATGGCTCGGTCCTGATAATCACCAAACAAGGTCACCAGCTCAGCACACATGCAGGCCCCATGAGGCCATGCGGGCCTCGTCAGTGCAATCCGTCAGGAGGCCCGTCGATCAACTGTGTTTTGACCCTGCAATCGAAACCTGGGTGTGCCACAGCTAACATGGGTAAATAAGTTATAATAACTGGCTACCCAGTGTGGCAAAAAAGAAATCTGCTTTACGTAGTCAGGCCAACGGAGCTCACTAATTCGCCATCTTGGTGCACGGCTTTCTGTTTCTTTCTAATGTCACATGTTTAATTTACCATATCAAACCACACTTTAAAGCAGAACTCTCACTCCCATTAAATATCGGTCTTTTATCATACGCAAAAGTGTTTCAAACAAGTGCAGGTATTCATGCAAAAAACATCTAACCACTTTTTTCAAATAAGGAACCTCAGATCATTCAGCACAGAGACTGTCTGCTACACAAATCTTACAAGACTACCACATGGTGTAGATCCTTAAAAGTAAAGTTCGGAAATGTCATTTTTCTTCCCTCCACCTGCCATAAGCGTGCAGCCCAGCTATATTCGCTGTAGCAAAACTCAAAGAATGGCTAAATATGTGACCCAAGTCCCCAGTCATCGCAACTACTAATGCGGGATGCCTGCTTTAGGAGGTGGGTACAAGCTGAAGTCCATTGGTCAACCAAAATAGTCCTATAACCTCTGTATTAGTAACCATCTGTTTGATGCATGTGCTTCTGTAGCATGTTGTGCACAGTCTTGGTTTCTCGTCCTGGATGCGGATGCTGAAAGTTGTTTTTCATCTAAGAAAATGTTCTATTTCAAGGTCACATTCTACAAACCCACAATGTATCTGGATATAGACTTCAGCTTAGGTTGTTTTCTTTTGCCATTGGGTTTGGTCGTGTCTTTGAATTCTCTGGTTTTGTCATGCTACTGAAGATGAGTAATTTGATGACTGAACACTAAGCTACACCACATGAGAACCTCCTGCAACTGTTGATTGATTTGAAGATGAATTGGACTGGGAAAACGAGTACCAGTTCCAATGAGAAAGATTCATGTGGTGGAATACACCCTTTAAATTTTGCTCTTATTCCAGTAGTAAGTTTCTGTGCTCGGATTGCCATGAGTCGGTTACCTGTGTTTCCAGGGAGGCCTTGACAAGTCTACCTGCTCAGCGTGTAAATCTTTTGGGCACAAAAAAATCCTTTGCTTAAGGAATAGACAGTGGGTGCATTATCTGGATGCAGCATCAAGGCTCTGCTGAGCCACTGTCCAAACAGAGTGTTAAGGAACTTGAATTAATTCATTCCAATGGAGAAAGTGGTGGGCCCTCTGGTAGCCCGGGGTTAATGGGAAGCAGAGTAAAGAATACGTGCCCTCAAAAGACTCTGGCTTCAGAGATCATCCTTCTCCCAGGCACTTACCAAAACTCACACCCAGGACAAAGAACACACCAAGGGTTTCTCAAATTCCATACTCTGAGGATCTTTTTCTGGGGTTTGACCTTGAACGGAGCCTTGGCCCCGTGGCACGTAGCAACACAGAGAGAGCCGTGTTTTCAGCCTCAAACACCCCCCCAAGAATGCCTCAACAGTACACATCGCCTACTGGTCCAGAGGTGCCTCTGCTCTGAAAGGGAACATTGGCGCTGGAGACGACTGACTTCTGAAGTTAAACTGCAAATACAAGACACACTTCCTCTTTACTAAGAAACTGCACAGCCCTCCTCTGAACAGAGGTTGAGTCTGAAGCTGAATTCAAAGCCAGTTTTGGTTCAGCCACACAAGACCCCTTTCTTGAAGGAAACAGCGACAAACAGTTTATTCTGCAGCAGAGGAGACTACTTAGATTCAGTCTCTTGCTACATCCTTGCAAGGCCTCCACCAACTAGTCAGCCCGTGCCAAACAGTGGCATCTTACCTTTGAAGAGCTATTTTGGGTGGAATTTTGGGTTTTCCCCAATCCAGACAAAAAGTCTAGGTAACCCACACAGCACGTTGCCTGCACCATACCCTTCTGCCCAATAAGGAGGGCAAGAAAATGCATTACCTTGGCAAGCGGATGGCAGTGGGAGTTGGCAAGTAATGGTGCATCAGCAACTCTGTCAGCCTGCTTTCTATACAAGACAGATACCAATTGGAGGAACTGGAGGAGCTCTTCATGCACCTTCCAGATGCATATAAAAATAGAGGCAAATTGTGCAGGAAGATAAGTTAGGTTCAAACTCTGACATTGTGTTTACCCTTGATTCTACTGATAAGGCCACATGAAAGACAAACACTACTTTCTCCACTGACATGCTTGACTAAAAGTGTCCGGCTTTTGCCCAGAAGTCCAACAACTCATCGGCCCGCCCTTAAACTATGAACACCTTTTTGATCAATGAAGAAGAAGCACAAAGAGCCAAAAAATCTCATCTTTACTTCTAATTAATACATCCGTTCTCGGGGGACCTTACTTAATATAGTGCTAGCCAAAGCCTTACCAAGCAGTGAGAGAATTATGGCATTTCAGAGTCCACTTCTCATTTACCAAGTGTCGCATCCTCTAACAGTGAGAATGATTATGAAGCGATTGGGAACTATAGCATCTTGCATTTCACTTGTCCCAAACATGGCTGCACATGCACACTCTGCAACATGGCCTTGCAAGACCATGGCCACAAGCGATTGGTCAATGTGAAGATCTTGTCTGATGGAGCCCAGTGTTGATCACAAACTGCAGTGGTGGCGCAGCAAGAATTTGTTACTAGGCAGGTTGTTCCTCTATTCCTCCCCCGGCAAACCCCACCTGCAAGAGATCTTCAGTACAGACGCCTCCCTTATGTGGTGAGAAGTGCACGTTGGCCAGCTAACAATAAAGGACCAGTGGTTTCTGCAGTCAGGACATCTACACATCAGTGTCTTGCTGGGAGCATTTCTTGGCTCCAGTTGCAACAAGACTGGCAACACAACAACCATGAATTACTTACAATTACATGCGAGTTCGCACTGGCCTCAGTTGTTCAGGCTGGCACTGACAGTTTAGTACTAGGCCATTTGTAATCAGGTCCTCCCACTAGTGGAATACCTACTGTGAGTGGACACAAGCTTCACAGGTCTTCTCAGACGCATACACAAATAGACATACACATGGGGAAATTAATGCCTAGGTGCCTCTATAACACCTTCACCATTGGGGGACCCCAGTGTTCATCACTCACAAGAATGCAAAATGCCAAAGCTTTGTCTAAAGGTACCCACAATCCGTGGGGAGTGCACTATAGATCAGTTGGTGAGGACTAATTGCTTCCGCTTTTCCGCAACTACTGCTGATTCCCTGTGTAATGAGAAAGGTGCAGCATGCTCTATTTAGACTAATCCTGATACCTTCCACCTGTTCTTGACTGCTGTGGGAACACAGTACTACGGATATATCATAACAACCAAAACAAACTAACCCTGCACCCATATCTCCAACCGCCAGGGCACTACATTTTGAAATTTAAATTTTGAAATCTTATAATTTGCTTTTCTACAAATCACACAGAAGTACATGCAAACTCTAAAAGAAGCCCGGAAGCCCACTTCATATACATGTTATGCAGATAAACAAAAGTAATGTGTCAGTTATTCTACCAATCTACACAAACAACCTTGCAGGCCACATTGAAAGAAATTGCTTATTACTTACTGCACTTATAAAAGGCAGAACAAGCCTGCTTCTCCATACCTTACACCTACATCTCACAATCACAGCCGCTTACTAACAAAATATGGAACACCAGTCCATCTTCAAAATCCTTGTTGTTAAAGTCTTTATAGAAAGCCTTTAAAAGAATTGTTCCAACACCATTGCTACCATTTGTGTCACTGTATGCGAACATTATCCTTATGCTGTGTATGTGGTGCCAAAGCCAAACGAAGACTACACTATGTCAGTGTAAATTCAGCGCTGTATGTAATTGGAGAACCCAATAATTTCCCAGAAGACTGGGTACCAACCAAAGCCACAACACAAAGGGCCCATGCCAGAGTAATATGTGTTGAATTTTAGTTTAGTAAAGGTGGTGATATTACAGGAATCCATCCACTAAAAGCAACAAAACATATTTGTGCTGAATTAATCATCAACATAAATATGTCATTTAATGAAGCGTACTTGGATAACGTTATGAAGCACCTACAGTATTTTTTAATGCAGAACTATCAGTCGATTTTCAACATATGGCAGGATCATGAATAAAAGTTGCCCACCTCCTGCACAGTAGTCACAGAATATTTAGATCACCGTTCAGTGGGTAGTGATTAATGACAAGCGGGTGATCCACTCAACTAATTTTAGTCCATCGAGAAATACTTCAATAGCAATTATCCATTAAATGTGATATGTGGTCGAGCAATGGTAAAAGTGGATATGTGGTTGACGTTTCAGTCTCTTGTGTCAAATAAGTGAACAAGATCATCCTTGGGAGCAAATTCAGCTCTCAAAAACGAGCCACTGTGTAGGCAGCAGTCTGCTTGCAGACATCTGTAAAGCTGCTCTCCTCACATTCACTAAGCCTGAGCAGAAGCACAAGTCGGTCAAACTTTACTTAAAACTTTGTTTCAGGCTTCTCCTGTTGCTGCTCGCAAGCCACCGCTTAAGGAGATGGGCACTGCTTCATAGTCTATGCACATGTGGTTTACAGAAGCACGTATTGCAAATGAAAAACATTTCTAACCTGTAACAACTTGTTTGCAGCTTGGAGTGCTGTATGTTCACATGCACGTTCTGATCTCCCTGGACGCAAGCTCACAGTATGACATTTGGAAATCACTGTCTTATTAAGGACACATTTTTCTACTAGAACATTTAAACTTTATATCTTGGCATCTCTACGCATACTCTTACTTGCAGGGGAATCGAAGGTGGAGTTTAGGCCAAGTGCATCATTGGTTGCAGGAGAGGTATCAGGAGTCACCTTGAAATCAAAACCTCTTTTTCAAATAAAAAAACAACTTGCAGCATCCACACCCATCATGTGCCAGCAGGACTGTGCATAGCATGTAAATGTACACCACTACACACTGAAAACATATTGTTGCAAGTAATTAATATTTCCTTTTCTCTACCTTGACACAAAGTCAATCAAATTTAAAGGCCAGCACTGGGTTTTAAGTAGTATGATTACTTAACCATACTAATGTGCACATCCGAGTAGTCTTCAAATAATCCACAGATTGTATCTTATATTGTTGTAGTTGTTTTTAAACTATGTCGATAGTCCTCTTTTGTCTGCAGAAGCCAGACAGGTTAGTTTTGCAATCGAGTGAATACGTTAGTTTTTTGAGAGGCCTCAGAAAATAGGACCATCTTGCTGTTACTGCTGGGAAGATGATTTATCCAAGACCCTCCTAAAAATGCATTGTGTTTCAGAGCTTCATACGTTTGTTGTCTTTTGACCTCCATCATCATAACATCAGGGCCTGATGACCTCTTTAGTAAATGCTTTGCAATGTCCCAATAAATCAGTGGTTCATCTTCTTTGTGTTTTTGTCTTCAAGAATAGTGTGACATGTAGTTGTAGATCCTATGTTCTTCTGAATAGAAAATGTGGCTGTTGCTAACAGCTACTACCTAGTTCCAGAACATAATGTTGAGATAAAGGTCATCTAGTTCTCTGCAGAAGTGAGTCAAGAGCTAAAGTATCTTCATAAAGACAAGCCTCCAGGCTAAAACTGAGACTTTCACAATAAAGTAGCATATGGTGCGAGACATGATTTTGATGATGACTGATCATTCTCCATTGTGGAACTCTCAAGGCACATGTACACCTAATACATCTTACGCCAGGGCAATATTTGAAGTAAAAGTAGTTGGTTCAAACACTGTGTTCAACACATTGACATTCTTAGGTCAGCCTTTAATCCCATTTAAGATATAATTTTGAGTCCTTCATAAACTGTGGAGTTGTAGCTTGTGCCATCAGTTACAGGAGCATTTATTTCCAATTGACAGACGTAATTTTAGAGCTTCGGTGTATATCACATCTGTGCAGAATTCTTGCCTGTTCAGTTAAATCATTGGAAATATGTATGTGTAACCTCCCAAACACCAGTTTGTTTTATTTAATGCAGTGTTGTTAAATCATTTTTTGCTTTCCTGTCTTTGCTTTGCTTTTCTGACCATTAATATGATGTTGTACTCTCAAATCTGCATACAAAGGATTGTGTTGAACTAATAAATACCACCGTCACTAACGTCTCTTTTCATTTCACCACCAGGCTTGCTTTACGTGCCCCATTGCATCGCCTTGAGCAGGAAGTCTCTACTTTTAGCCGCAGGGCTGTGTCAGACACACTTGTGACTATCAATCGAATGGAACAAGCACGCACAGAATATAGGGGTGCTCTGCTCTGGATGAAGGATGTGTCACAGGAACTGGACCCAGACACCTACAAGCAGATGGAAAAGTTCAGAAAGGTATTGATTAATCAATCGTTTTAACATAGGTTAGACATTCCATGTTTATCTTATTGTTACAGCACAGAGTTGCATGGCATGATGTAGAACCAAGGAAGTGTTATGCAGACTGCACTCACCTCTCACCTTGCCCACTGCTCTGCCTTCATCACGGGGTAGACCTCCTTTTGAAGTTGCGGGCTGGTTCTGCTCCCCAACCTCCATCCTTGGAGATTGAGCTAGGTAGCCTGAGATCAGTTTCCTAAACCTCCTGAAGAGGTGAATATTATCCTTCTGCTCTCAGAAATACTCCACCAAGATAATGTTCTCAGGCAGATTGGGAAAGTTTGTTAAGTGATATGTGACAACTCAGTAGACCCTCTTCAGTTCCGACTGTTTGAAATCATACATTTCGTCCTCTCGCTTGCCCAGCAGGAGTGCACAATGTCCACTGTTAAGGGTTAATTATAAGCCTTGTTGGCCTCCTCCTGCCTACCTGACCAGGTGTCTCTTTCTAAGTCAACCTTAGTTATAAGGTTCTTGAAGTGGCCTATGAACATGTTGCTCACCTGCTTTAATAATGCCTCAATGGGACTTCAATGTTGTTCTTACATTTTTAATATATTCTCCTTCTGAACCATTACACTGTTGCCCTTTGTAGCTCCTTACTTTCAAAACGGTCTTTTTAAGTCGTATCATATCAGCTGGGCATATAAGCGAGTTAGAAGCATTGGATGTAAATCTTCTATTCACCTCTTTCTTTCCCGGCAAGTTGATGCTAAGAACCAGGGTTGCATTCCTGCTGAAAGTGGTTACCCCATTCCACTGACACCAATCCATCACCCTGCCAACCTCTTCCCTCTGCCACATCCTATGAAGAAAGACTCCACTGCCTTGATTCCAAGAGAGCAGTCAGCTTTTATGTGGATAGGACATGAGAATTCAGACTGCCTTACCAGCTCTTCATTGGATACGTGGGAAAGATGAAAACCAATATAGTACATAAAATGACATTGTCCAGGTAGATAATCCTGGGTATATACTATACATGTGCTATGTTTTAGCACACAAGAAGCCACCTCCCAAAAAAAAAATATATATATATATATATGTATATATATATATATGTTTGATGGCCTGTGTAGCTGCAGATACACATGCTGTGCATTATTCTGCCATCTAGTGTTGGGCTCGGAGTGTTACAAGTTGTTTTTTCTTCGAAGAAGTCTTTTCGAGTCACGAGACCGAGGGACTCCTCCCTTTCGGCTCCATTGCGCATAGGCGTCGACTCCATCTTAGATTGTTTTCTTTCCGCCATCGGGTTCGGACGTGTTCCTCTTCGCTCCGTATTTCGATTCGGAAAAGTTAGTTAGTTATCAGAAAATTCGACGGTATTGTTCGCACTCGGTACCGGTTTAGTGTTAGCACATCGACACTGAAGAAAGAAGCGCTCCGGCGGCCCTTCGGGGCTTCCACTCTCCAGCGGGGCCTGGTCGGCCCAACCGCGTCCATCTTCAAACCTCATGGACCGGACCCCCTTCCGCTTCTGCCCCAACTGCCACGCAAAGTATACTTATACAGACCAACACTTGGTCTGTAATCTGTGTTTGTCTCCGGACCACAGGGAGGATACTTGCGAGGCCTGTCGGGCATTCAGCACCCCAAAAATCAAGAAGGTTTCCTCTGAGCCGAAAAAGACTGTACAAAAAGCTTTGGTGCCGAAACATGCAGCCTCGGAGCCGAAACCAGGCTCCTATACAGAAGAGCAAGGCCTTTCAAGTCAGTTGCAAGGGCACAGATTTGAACAAGAACTGGGCATGGGAGAGCCAGACCATACCCAGAGGAGGCTGCACATACAAAAGTACACGGGGAAAATCCAAACTCTTCCCCCAATAAAAATCAAGCGAAAGCTAGCTTTCCAGGAGACGGAAATGCAGCCAAAAGCAAAAGTGGCTAAAGACAAAACACCACCAACATTCTCGCCACAGCAATGTCCATTGCATTCGCCACACCTGTCCCCGGTAGCAACACCCCCAATGATGCAATCGCCGACACACATGGGGATGACGCAAGATGACCCGGATGCATGGGACTTGTATGATGCACCGGTCTCAGACAAAAGTCCCGATTGCTACCCGGCAAGGCCGTCACCACCTGAGGACAGCACTGCATATATGCAGGTGGTTTCAAGGGCAGCTACATTTCATAATGTAGCAATGCATGCAGAACCCATAGACGACGACTTTTTGTTTAACACATTGGCATCCACTCACAGCTCATACCAAAGTTTGCCAATGCTACCAGGCATGTTAAAACACGCCAAACAAGTGTTCCAGGACCCGGTAAAAGGCAGAGCCATCACGCCTAGGGTGGAGAAGAAATATAAACCTCCCCCAACGGACCCTGTGTTTATCACACAACAATTAACTCCTGATTCGGTGGTAGTGGGAGCAGCCCGGAAGAGGGCGCACTCCTAATCCTCAGGGGACGCACCACCGGCCGACCAGGAAAGTCGGAAATTCGATGCAGCAGGCAAGAGGGTGGCAGCACAGGCAGCCAATCAATGGCGGATTGCCAATTCCCAGTCTCTACTGGCTCGATACGACAGGGCACATTGGGATGAAATGCAACATCTCGTTCAGCACCTTCCCAAGGAGTACCAAAATTGTGCCCAACAGGTTGTTGAGGAAGGACAAACTATTTCGAACAACCAAATAAGGTCGGCTATGGACTCAGCAGACACGGCGGCAAGGACAGTGAACACTGCTGTAATCATTCGTAGGCACGCATGGTTACGGAGCTCCGGTTTTAAGCCTGAAATCCAGCAGGCTGTGCTAAATATACTGTTCAACCAAGAACAATTATTTGGGCCGGAGGTGGATACGGCAATAGAAAAACTTAAAAAAGACACGGACACGGCCAAAGCCGTGGGCGTGCTCTACTCCCCACAGAGCAGAGATACTTTTAGAAAGCCGCACTTTAGGGGGGGGGGTTCGTTCCCAAACCACAGATCCTTCCACATCACAGGCCAGACCCACATATCGGGGCTAGTATCAGAGAGGAGGTTTTAGAGGAACATATAGGGGTGGACAGTTCCCAAAGACAAGAGGGAAATTCCAGGGCCCAAAAACCCCACAAACCAAACAGTGACTTCAATGTCACAAACCCCGACCGCTCACACACAATACGTCATAGAAACCCTACACAAACTAGGGTTCTCTTTAAACTACCAAAAATCACATCTACAACCATGTCAAATATAACAATACTTGGGAGCAACACTCGACACACAAAAAGCGATTGCCACTCCAAGTCCACAAAGAGTACAAGCATTCCAAAATGTAATATTAAACATGTACCCAAACCACCACTACCAAGTGAGGTTTGTAATGAAACTTCTAGGCATGATGTCTTCATGCATAGCCATTGTCCCAAATGCAAGGCTACACATGCGGCCCTTACAACAGTGCCTAGCAACACAATGGACACAAGCACAGGGTCAACTTCAGGATCTAGTGTTGATAGACCGCCAGACACACCTCTCGCTTCAATGGTGGAATCCTATAAATTTAAACCAAGGGCGGCCATTCCAAGACTCAGTGCCTCAATACATAATCACAACAGATGCTTCCATGATGGGGTCGGGAGCACACCTCAATCAGCACAGTATACAGTACAGGGACAATGGGATGTTCAGCAAAAACAACTGCATATAAATCATTTAGAACTGTTAGCAGTGTTTCTAGCATTGAAAGCATTTCAACCACTAATGGCCCACAAACACATTCTTGTCAAAACAGACAACATGACAACAATGCATTACCTAAACAAACAGGGAGGGACGCACTCATCACAGCTGTGTCTCTTAGCACAAAAGATTTGGCATTGGGTGATTCACAATCACATTCGCCTAATAGCAGAGTACATCCCAGGAATTCAAAACCAGTCAGCCGACAATCTCAGTCGAGCTCACCAACAAACACACGAATGGGAAATTCATCCCCAGATACTACAAACTTACTTTCTATGCTGGGGATCACCAGAAATAGACCTATTCGCAACAAAAGAAAACGCAAAATGCCAAGACTTCGCGTCCAGGTATCCACACCCTCAGTCCAAGGGCAATGCGTTATGGATGAGTTGGTCAGGGATATTTGCTTATGCTTTTCCCGCTCTCCCACTCCTTCCTTATCTGGTAAACAAATTGAGTCAAAACAGACTCAAACTAATACTAATAGCACCAACCTGGGCTCACCAACCATGGTACACAACACTACTAGACCTGTCAGTAGTACCTCATATCAAACTACCAAACAGACCAGATCTGTTAACTCAACACAAGCAACAGATCAGACACCCGAATCCAGCATCGCTCAATCTAGCAATCTGGCTCCTGAAGTCTTAGAATTTGGACATTTAGACCTTACACAAGAATGTATGGAGGTCATTAAACAAGCTAGAAAACCTACTACAAGACATTGTTACGCAAACAAATGGAAAAGATTTGTTTTTTACTGCCATAATAATCAAATTCAACCACTACATGCTTCCGCAAAAAACATTGTAAGCTACTTATTACACTTACAAAAATCTAAACTAGCATTCTCTTCTATTAAAATACATCTCACAGCAATATCTGCAGATTACACATTCAACATCACTTTTTAGAATCCCAGTCATCAAAGCATTTATGGAGGGTTTAAAAAGAATCATACCCCCGAGAACACCACCAGTCCCCTCGTGGAACCTCAATATTGTATTAACACGACTCATGGGTCCACCATTTGAACCCATGCACTCTTGTGAGATGCAATACTTAACCTGGAAAGTAGCCTTCCTAATAGCTATCACATCTCTTAGAAGAGTAAGTGAAATACAAGCATTTACTATACAAGAACCCTTTATACAAATACATAAACATAAAGTGGTTCTCCGTACAAATCCCAAATTCTTACCAAAAGTTATATCACGTTCCACCTAAACCAAGCAGTGGAACTCCCAATCTTTTTTCCACAACCAGACTCAGTAGCCGAAAGAGCCTTACATACATTAGACATTAAAAGAGCACTAATGTATTACATTGATAGAACAAAACAGTTTTGCAAAACAAAACAATTGTTTGTAGCCTTCCAAAAACCTCATGCAGGAAATCCAATATCCAAACAAGGCATTGCCAGATGGATAGTGAAATGTATTCAGACCTGCTATATTAAAGCAATAAGAGATCTACCTATTACGCCAAAAGCACACTCCACTAGGAAGAAAGGCGCCACAATGGCCTTTCTAGGAAATATACCTATGACAGAAATCTGTAAGGCAGCCTCATGGTCTACGCCTCATACATAACAAAACATTACTGTGTAGATGTGTTAACAACACAACAAGCCACAGTAGGACAGGCTGTATTACGAACATTATTTCAGACAACTTCAACTCCTACAGGCTAAGCCACTGCTTTTGGGGAGATAACTGCTTACTAGTCTATGCATAGCATGTGTATCTGCAGCTACACATGCCATCGAAACGGAAAATGTCACTTACCCAGTGTACATCTGTTCGTGGCATGAGATGCTGCAGATTCACATGCGCCCTCCCGCCTCCCCGGGAGCCTGTAGCCGTTTAAGTTGAATAAAACCTGTAAATACACAACTCCTACCTCACCCTCTGCGGGGAAAACAATCTAAGATGGAGTCGACGCCCATGCGCAATGGAGCCGAAAGGGAGGAGTCCCTCGGTCTTGTGACTCGAAAAGACGTCTTCGAAGAAAAATAACTTGTAACACTCCGAGCCCAACGCTAGATGGCAGGATAATGCACAGCATGTGAATCTGCAGCGTCTCATGCCACGAACAGATGTACACTGGGTAAGTGACATATATATATATATATATATATATATATATATATATATATATATATATATATATATATATATACACTAAGGTGGCAATGTGGACTTTTCTCCAAACTTTTGCAAAGCATTACTGTTTGGACTCTGAAGTGAGAAGGGATGGCCACTTTGCACTCTCCTTCCTACAGGATTTTTTTATATGAATAGCCATGCATCAACCCCTGGTTTGGTGACTGCTTGGGGAATCTGTTCAGAAGGTGAGGAATCCGCAGGCGCAAGTATCAATCAGAAGAAAAAGTTACTTATGTTTTGTAATACTGTTTCTGGTGGATACTCTGTCTACATGCAAATTCCTCACCAACCTACCCACCTGCCTGTTGCATATCCTCTTGATGTGGTCCCAACATATTACAAATTACTGTGCCTTTTTACCTGACGTTAGTTCAAGCATCTGCCTCAAAGGCATGGAAATAGATGTCAGCGGTTTGTGAGGGGTGCTTCATGGCCCCAGGATGTCGCAGGGACGCCACGTAGGGTATCATAGTTGAGAAAGGTCCCTCTACCGGCTTGAGAGATCTATCGAAGAGTTTCCGAAATCAGAATGACTCTGGGATATTCAGACGGTGAGGAATCTGCAAGTAGATGTTATAGGAAAGTGCCCCTTTTGGCATGGCCCTAAGGCAGGGTGTAATATACCACAGGTGAGGGCATAGCTGCATGAGCAATATGACCTGACAGTGTCTAAGTCCATTCTTAGACATTGTAAGTGCAGTGTGACTTTATTAAGTACATGGGCTGGGAGTTTTTGTCATCATGAACTCCACAGCTCCATGATGGCATCACTGAACGCCGGGAATATTGGTATCAAACTTCTCAGCACAATAAACCCACACTGATGCCAGTGTCAGATTTATTGTACAATGCACCCAGAGGGCATTGTAGAGGTTCCTCCTGTATTTTAATCAACCCTTTAGTATAAGGCTGTCCTGTCTGTGCCAGCCTGCCACTAAAGACAGGTTTCCGACCTCATGGGGTGAGAGCCTTTGTGCTCTCTGAGGCCAGAAACAAAGCCTTCTCTGAGTGGAGGTGCTTCACACCTCTCACCTGCAGGAACTGTAACACTTGGTAGTTAGGCTCAAAGGCTCAGGCCTCCTGTTACAGTGCCCCAGGGCACTCCAGCTAGTGGAGATGCCCGTCCCCCCGGACAAAGCCACACTTTTGACTGCAAGTCTGGCTGAAATATTAGGTAAAACAGGGAGGAGTGAACTCTCCAGCTGGGACCACCCCTAAGGTGTCCAGAGCTAGTGACCCCCTTCCTGCAGAATCCTCCATCTTGGTTCTGAGTACAGAGACCAAAAAGGTTAGGACTGCCCACTCCCCAAAGGCTACTGCCCTCTGACCCCTGTAATGCCCCTAAATCTAGTCTTTAAGGGCTCCCCTGAACCTAGCTCACCAGTTTCCTGGCGACCTCAACAACAAGAAGAAAGAAGGACTGCTAAGCTGAAACTCCAGCAGTGAAGACTCCAGACGACAACTGACCCAGCCCCAGCCCTACCGGCCAGTCTCCAGCTTCAAGGACTCTACTACCAGAAGGCGACCCATTCTGCGGGACCAGCGACCTCTCCAATTCCCCAGAGGACTGCCTGCCCACCAAGAACTCCAGAGAACAGCTGCCCTGTCAAGAAGAAACCATCCTAAAGGACTCCAGAACTGCCCCGGATCCGCAAGTCCTGCCCATTCTGCACCCGACACCGACGGCCCGTGTCCAGGTGCCCCATTGGTCCAGAGCAGGTCCCCAGGCGATTCCGACCTTGTGTCCACCGGGGGTTGACCCCTCCTAGTCAACACGACGATACCTGCAGCCTAAGTCCGGAGGACCCCCCTGACCGCGAGAGAACCAAACAAATATTCCCAATGCCTAAAGGTACCCCTGCACCCGCAACCCCTTGGCCTTGGAAAATCCGACCACCAGTCCAGCACCGTTCAGCAGGCCGCCCTCTTTGTCCACCCTGTGGTTACTCGTAACCGACCCCCTGTACCCAGCCTGCAGCATCTTTGTGACCCTCGGGAACCCGGACGCTGTGTTTGCACCCTGCAATCCGGCCACCCCTGTGCCGCTGTCCCCTGAAGTTGCGGGTATTTACCTGCTAGCAGATCTGTTTCCGAACGCCCCCAGTCTCCATAGGATCCCATTCTAAATCTATCTTCAACTTTGACCTCTACACCCGACTGGCCCCGTGTTGTTGGTTGTGTAAGTTTGGGGTCATCCTGAACCCTGACCTGTGGATATCCTAACCCCCAGTCACTGGAAGTGTAAGTTGAGTACTTACCTCAAAACTACACTAACACTTCCCCCCTTTCAACTTTTAAAAGTGAGAAGTACTACTTGCCTGTAAACCATTTTACTTACAAAATCTAAACAGTGTCTTAGATACTTATGCTTGATATTTACTTGCAAATGTACTTACCTGCAACAAGATCCTTCTGGTTCTAGAAATAAAGTTACAAAATATATTTTTCCAATACAAATACATTGCCTGGAGTTAGTCATTGAGCGTGTGCCTCATTTATTGACTGTGTGTGTACAACAAATGCTTTGCACTACCCTCTGATAAGCCTAACTGCTCGACCACACTACCACAAAGAGAGCATTAGTATTATCTTCTTTAACCTCTGTTAAGCCGCTGTGCACACTGTAGGAAGTTGGCTCTGTATGCACTATTTCAAAGTAAGGAATAGTATGCACAGAGTCCAAGGGTTCCCCTTAGAGGTAAGATAGAGGCAAAAAGAGATAATTCTAATGCTCTATTTTGTGGTGGTGTGGTCGAGCAGTAGGCTTATCAAAGGAGTAGTGTTAAGCATTTGTTGTACACACACAGGCAATAAATGAGGAACACACACTCCGAGACAATTCCAGGCCAATAGGTTTTTGTATAGAAAAATATATTTTCTTAGTTTATTTTAAGAACCACAGGTTCAAGATTTACATGTAATACTTCCAATGAAAGGTATTGCAGGTAGGTACTTTAGGAACTTTGAAGTAGCAAAATAGCATATACAGTTTTCACATAAATGACATATAGAGATTTTAAAACTAGACACAGTGCAATTTTCAACAGTTCCTGGGGGAAGTAAGAGTTTGTTAGTTTTTGCAGGTAAGTAAACCACCTACGGGGTTCAAGTTTGGATCCAAGGTAGCCCACCGTTGGGGGTTCAGAGCAACCCCAAAGTTACCACACCAGCAGCTCAGGGCCGGTCAGGTGCAGAGGTCAAAGTGGTGCCAAAAACACATAGGCTTCAATAGAGAAGGGGGTGCCCCGGTTCCAGTCTGCCAGCAGGTAAGTACCCGCGTCTTCGGAGGGCAGACCAGGGGGGTTTTGTAGGGCACCGGGGGGGACACAAGTTCACACAGAAAGTACACCCTCAGCGGCACGGGGGCAGCCGGGTGCAGTGTGCAAACAAGCGTCGGGTTTTCAATAGAAAGCAATGGGAGACCAAGGGGTCTCTTCAGCGATGCAGGCAAGGGGGGGGGGGGGCTCCTCGGGGTAGCCACCACCTGGGCAAGGGAGAGGGCCACCTGGGGGTCGCTCCTGCACTGTAGGTCGGATCCTTCAGGTCCTGGGGGCTGCGGATGCAGTGCCTTTACCAGGTGTCGGGTCTTTGAAGCAGGCAGTCGCGGTCAGGGGGAGCCTCGGGATTCCCTCTGCAGGCATCGCTGTGGGGGCTCAGGGGGGTCAACTCTGGCTACTCACGGTCTCGCAGTCGCCTGGGAGTCCTCCCTGAAGTGATTGTTCTCCACAAGTCGAGCCGGGGGCGTCGGGTGCAGAGTGCCAAGTCTCACGCTTCCGGCGGGAAACGCGTGTTGTTTCAAAGTTGCTTCTTTGTTGCAAAGTTGCAGTCTTTGGTGAACAGAGCCGCTGTCCTCGGGAGTTCTTGGTCCTTCTAGATGCAGGGCAGTCCTCTGAGGCTTCAGAGGTCGCTGGTCCCTGTGGAAAGCGTAGCTGGAGCAGTGTCTTTAGAAGTGGGGAGACAGGCCGGTAGAGCTGGCGCCAAAGCAGTTGGTGTCTCCGTCTTCTTTGCAGGGTTTTTCAGCTCAGCAGTCCTTTTCTTCTTAGGTTGCAGGAATCTGAGTTCCTAGGTTCTTGGGAGCCCCTAAATACTGAATTTAGGGGTGTGTTTAGGTCTGGGGGGTTAGTGGCCAATGGCTACTAGCCCTGAGGGTGGCTACACCCTCTTTGTGCCTCCTCCCTGAGGGGAGGGGGGCACATTCCTATCCCTATTGGGGGAATCCTCCATCTGCAAGATGGAGGATTTCTAAAAGTCAGAGTCACCTCAGCTCAGGATGCCTTAGGGGCTGTCCTGACTGGCCAGTGACTCCTCCTTGTTTTTCTCATTATCTCCTCCGGCCTTGCCACCAAAAGTGGGGCCGTGGCCGGAGGGGGTGGGCAACTCCAC
The DNA here is from genome assembly GCF_031143425.1 of Pleurodeles waltl. Classification (NCBI taxonomy): domain Eukaryota; kingdom Metazoa; phylum Chordata; class Amphibia; order Caudata; family Salamandridae; genus Pleurodeles; species Pleurodeles waltl. The sequence continues at coordinate 1,898,194,039 of NC_090440.1, forward strand.
TAGCTGGAATGCCCTGGGGTGCTGTAACAAAGGGGGTGAGCCTTTGAGGCTCACCGCCAGATGTTACAGTTCCTGCAGGGGGAGGTGATAAGCATCTCCACCCAGTACAGGCTTTGTTACTAGCCACAGAGTGACAAAGGCACTCTCCCCATGTGGCCAGCAGCATGTCTGGTATGTGGCAGGCTGCTAAAACTAGTCAGCCTACACGGATAGTCGGTTAAGGTTTCAGGGGGCACCTCTATGGTGCCCTCTGGGGTGTATGTTACAATAAAATGTACACTGGCATCAGTGTGCATTTATTGTGCTGAGAAGTTTGATACCAAACTTCACAGTTTTCAGTGTAGCCATTCTGGTGCTGTGGAGTTCGTGCATGACAGACTCCCAGACCCTATACTCTTATGGCTACCCTGCACTTACAATGTCTAAGGTTTTGCTTAGACACTGTAGGGGCATAGTGCTCATGCACTTATGCCCTCACCTATGGTATAGTGAACCCTGCCTTAGGGCTGTAAGGCCTGCTAGAGGGGTGACTTATCTATACCTGTAGGCAGTGTGAGGTTGGCATGGCACCCTGAGGGGAGTGTCATGTCGACTTAGTCTTTTTATCCCCACTAGCACACACAAGCTGACAAGCAGTGTGTCTGTGCTGAGTGAGGGGTCCCCAGGGTGGCATAAGATATGCTGCAGTCCTTAGAGACCTTTCCTGGCATCAGGGCCCTTGGTACCAGGGGTACCAGTTACAAGGGACTTACCTGGATGCCAGGGTGTGCCAATTGTGGAAACAAAAGTACAGGTTAGGGAAAGAACACTGGTGCTGGGGCCTGATTAGCAGGCCTCAGCACACTTTCAAATCAAAACTTAGCATCAGCAAAGGCAAAAAGTCAGGGGGTAGCCATGCCAAGGAGGCATTTCCTTACACACACTATAACTCATTTTGCTATAGTACATATAGACCCATCTTCTTACAGATATCCACCAGAAAAAGCATTACCAAAGGTAAGTAACTTTTTCATATTCCAAATATGAAAGCTATGGTGAATTTTTTTCCTGGCATAAATGCACCAATGCTCCTCTTGGATTTTCATTAACATTCTAACACTTTAAAGAAAATCTAAATCTAAATGGATGTTTCTGCAATTTATTGCAGGTAATACACTGTAAGGAAATGCCTCCTTGGCATGGTTACCCCCTGACTTTTTGCCTTTGCTGATGCTATGTTTTGATTTGAAAGTGTGCTGAGGCCTGCTAACCAGGCCCCAGCACCAGTGTTCTTTCCCTAACCTGTACTTTTGTTTTACACAAATGGCACACCCTGGCATCCAGGTAAGTCCCTTGTAACTGGTACCCCTGGTACCAAGGGCCCTGATGCCAGGGAAGGTCTCTAAGGGCTGCAGCATAGCTTATGCCACCCTGGGGACCCCTCACTCAGCACAGACACACTGCTTGCCAGCTTGTGTGTGCTGGTGAGGACAAAACGAGTAAGTCGACATGGCACTCCCCTCAGGGTGCCATGCCAACCTCACACTGCCTATGCAGTATAGATAAGTCACCCCTCTAGCAGGCCTTACAGCCCTAAGGCAGGGTGCACTATACCATAGGTGAGGGCACCAGTGCATGAGCACTGTGCCCCTACAGTGTCTAAGCAAAACCTTAGACATTGTAAGTGCAGGGTAGCCATAAGAGTATATGGTCTGGGAGTCTGTCAAACACGAACTCCACAGCACCATAATGGCTACACTGAAAACTGGGAAGTTTGGTATCAAACTTCTCAGCACAATAAATGCACACTGATGCCAGTGTACATTTTATTGTGAAATACACCCCAGAGGGCACCTTAGAGGTGCCCCCTGAAACCTTAACCAACTACCCGTGTAGGCTGACTGGTTTTAGCAGCCTGCCTACTCGAGACATGCTGCTGGCCACATGGGGAGAGTGCCTTTGTCACTCTGTGGCCAGTAACAAAGCCTGCACTGGGTGGAGATGCTATCACCTCCCCCAGGCAGGAGCTGTAACACCTGGCGGTGAGCCTCAAAGGCTCACCCCCTTTGTTCCAGCACCACAGGGCACTCCAGCTAGTGGAGTTGCTCGCCCCCTCCGGCCACGGCCCCACTTTTGGCGGCAAGGCCGGAGGAATTAATGAGAAAAACAAGGAGGAGTCACTGGCCAGTCAGGACAGCCCCTAAGGTGTCCTGAGCTGAAGTGACTCTAACTTTTAGAAATCCTCCATCTTGCAGATGGAGGATTCCCCCAATAGGGATAGGAATGTGACCCCCTCCCCTTGGGAGGAGGCACAAAGAGGGTGTACCCACCCTCAGGGCTAGTAGCCATTGGCTGCTAACCCCCCAGACCTAAACACGCCCTTAAATTTAGTATTTAAGGGCTCCCCTGAACCTAAGAATTTAGATTCCTGCAACTTACAGAAGAAGAGGACTGCTGAGCTGAAAAACCCTGCAGAGAAGAAGAAGACACCAACTGCTTTGGCCCCAGCCCTACCGGCCTGTCTCCCTCCTTCAGAAGAAACCTGCTCCAGCGACGCTTTCCCTGGGACCAGCGACCTCTGAATCCTCAGAGGACCTCCCTGCTTCCAAGAGACCAAGAAACACCCGAGAACAGCGTCTCTGTTCAACAAAGACTGCAACTTTGTATCCAGAGGAGCAGATTTAAAGACCCCTGCAATCCCCGCAAGAAGCGTGAGACTTGCAACACTGCACCCGGCGACCCCGACTCGACTGGTGGAGAACCAACACCTCAGGGAGGACCTTCCGGCGACTCCGAGACCGTGAGTAACCAAAGTTGTCCCCCCTGAGCCCCCACAGCGACGCCTGCAGAGGGAATCCCCAGGCTCCCCCTGACCGCGACTGCCTGACTCTGAAATCCCAATGCCTGGAAAAGACCCTGCACCCGCAGCCCCCAGGACCTGAAGGATCGGAACTCCAGTGCAGGAGTGACCCCCAGGAGGCCCTCTCCCTTGCCCAGGTGGTGGCTACCCCGAGGAGCCCCCCCCCCCCCCCTTGCCTGCCTGCACCGCTGAAGAGACCCCTTGGTCTCCCATTGAAATCCATTGGAAACCCGACGCTTGTTTGCACACTGCACCCGGCCGCCCCCGCGCTGCTGAGGGTGTACTTTCTGTGTGGACTTGTGTCCCCCCCGGTGCCCTACAAAACCCCCCTGGTCTGCCCTCCGAAGACGCGGGTACTTACCTGCTGACAGACTGGAACCGGGGCACCCCCTTCTCTCCATTGAAGCCTATGCGTTTTGGGCACCACTTTGAACTCTGCACCTGACCCGCCCTGAGCTGCTGGTGTGGTGACTTTGGGGTTGCTCTGAACCCCCAACGGTGGGCTACCTTGGACCCCAATTTGAACCCCGTAGGTGGTTTACTTACCTGCAAGAACTAACATTACTTTACCTGCCCTAGGAACTGTGAAAATTGCACTGTGTCCACTTTTAAAACAGCTAAATGTGTTTTATGTAAAGAGTATATATGCTATTGTGATTATTCAAAGTTCCTAAAGTACTTACCTGCAATACCTTTCAAATGAGATATTACATGTAGAATTTGAACCTGTGGTTCTTAAAGTAAACTAAGAAAATATATTTTTCTATAACAAAAACCTATTGGCCTGGAATTGTTTCTGAGTGTGTGTTCCTCATTTATTGCCTGTGTGTATGTACAACAAATGCTTAACACTACTCCTTTGATAAGCCTACTGCTCGACCACACTACCACAAAATAGAGCATTAGTATTATCTCTTTTTGCCACTATCTTACCTCTAAGGGGAACCCTTGGACTCTGTGCATACTATTCCTTACTTTGAAATAGTGCATACAGAGCCAACTTCCTACATACACATTAAATCTAAAGTCCCTAGCTTTTTATGAGTCAGCATGTTTAACCAGTCCAAGTAAAAAACAACACTTCCTGGGAAGGCCTTCCTCAGAAGTCACATGCATTGTTACTGTGACCCTGTTAAGTGTATTACAAAACAACAGGTAGTGTTGTAAAACTGTGGCAGGTAACACAATAGCTTTAAATGTTTTATGTTATGTTTTTGTACTAGTTACTTATTTCTGCATTTTTATTATTTTTGTATTTAATTGAACTATGGCACATTTATTAGGAATTTCCTGGGAGACATTACACACTCCCCTTTACTTCATGATTTTCCATTCTCCCCATTCTATCATCCCCACTGCCGTACATCCTCAGCCCCATGTCCCTTCTCCTTTATCCCCAGTGTTACATAATTAAACTATTGTTATTCTGCAATGTGCTAGGCATCGTTGCCTCTTCATGATGTACTCTTTGAAGTGCCCTGATAGCCCACTGTGTGTTTAACGGCACAGTGTTAAGCAGATCATAAACATCAACTCAAGCGAGTTTCTTTTTGTCATTTAAACTGTGCTGGACAGAATTAAAACTATGAATTCAGACAGTCTTGTTGACTTTGAAAAAGATGAGGTTCAGTTTATTTTGGAGCAAAATAGAGATTTTGAAGAGGTTAAGAGTGATGTGTGGATTTTATTTAAAGCAACATATAACACGATTTAGATCATAAATGATGAACTCTTATAGCATCCGCCTCCTTTGTGAAATCATCAGTCTGTGATAAGGAGAAACATTACTGAGTATTTAGACTGCCTTATTATAGCCCATGGGATGGTATGAACTGCTAACAGTGAACAGAAATAAACACACCTTTAGCAGATCAGAGATGTATTTGATCACAGGGGAGACTGGATAGTACCTATTGGGATGATGCAACATGGGCCTTTTTTGCTGTAATAGAGAGTATTTTCTCTGTGTATCAACTAACCCAGCTTAGCTTTCACGGACAAGCAGGCAACTCCCACCGAGGGGCTACAGTAAAAGTGGCTCTTACAAATTACTGTTACATTCTAAACAGGAATTTCAAATTTGGGGGAAATGTGTTTCTGCCTCTGGGCTTTGAGACAGAGTTTTCAGCTGCTTTGAGAAAACTTGGATTATTTGATAGACACGGCAACCCTGTTACCAAATCCATCCACATTTATGGGCCACTTCCCATCGGTGTCCACTAAGGATAAAACGTGTGTGAGAAGGCACAAGACCAGGCGCACTGTTATTGTAATCCCAAGGCTGTAGTCATAAGTCGTAAGGAGTTGGGGGGCCGAACAAGGCGCTAGCTAATGGAAGCTGATCTTGCAGGCCAAAACATCCAACACTTCCAATTGTTGCACCACATAAGTGTTTGTGAGTCCATCCCCCGCAATACCTGCTTACTAAAGAGATACTTTGTTCTCTAGATTCTAGCCCAAATCACCCCAGCACTACAGTTCTGCTGGGGCATTGCTGATTGCTCCAAGTCATCATACTGGACAGCCTTATGGGCACATGTCTCCTAAGCATGCTGCAGGTGCCATGGTAAACCTTTGTCTAGCTGGAGAGACCAGGTGGCGGGATAGGTTTCTTTGTTAGGGCTTGAGGGCAATGAAATGTCTCTGCACCAGGCAGCACTAGGGTCTCATCTTCTAAAACTGACTCATGACCACCCACCACAACACCTGGCTTGGAGATGGCTACCTTGGGAACATCCAGAGTTACATTTTTAATGGGGACTTGGATACATATGTACCAACAGCTGCAGACATGGCCATCTTGGTTCCCACATTCCTGTCTTGGTTCACTTCCTTAGGAAACCGGGCATGTCTTTTGCCCTGAACAGGCACATTGGCCTCCTGCCCTTTCTCTATGCCTTTGTTGACCAGCTTCAAGAGATGTTTCAATTGTGCTTCTACTTGTCAAAGTTGATCTAATGCAGTGGTTCCCAACCTTTTGACTGCTGTGGACCCCCAATTTAACATTACTGGATTCTAGTGACCCCCACTGAATCTTTATGGGAATATGGGGACACCCCCACTGAGTGATTATTGAAAGCTGGGGACCTAATCTGTTAATAATATTTAATTTTCTAAGCAGTCGCGGCCCTCCTGAGGAGTCTTTGCGGACCCTCAGGGGTCCCCATAACAGCCTGGGAACCACTGATCTAATGTTTCTGTTTGAATTGCTTGAGTTGCGTGTATTCCAGATAAGACTTCATGCATTGCAATTATTTTTGTATCTCTCCATTTGTGTTTTGACACTTTGCTGGAATTGCCAGGAGTTTGTAATGCAATTAGAGTCAAAGAGGCCCAGGTGAGTGGTCATTTTTTTTCTGGACCCCTGATACAGGCAGCTGCCCTTCCTGGAGAGGATTTTCTTGGCACTCATAGAGGTGCACCTGAGGCCCCGTCATTGACTACTGGTTACTGAACTGGAGCTAGACACAGCAGAAAATGCCCCTGAAGCAAGGGGAGAACTCCAGGGTGTCAGCCAGACTTAAACTTGAGCCCTGGCCTTGGATAAAGAATATTATACCGCGTTTGGTGTGAAAGATGACAAGACTGATCAAATCCATTTAGCCTGACCTGAAGATCATATGCCCACTGATCTTGCCACCTCAGGGCTTTCAGCATCACCACCAAGGCTTGCTGTCTCCTTCCTCTCTGCCTTCCCCTGTCAGGAACGTCATTTCACACCCAATTTAGTACAGGAATGACCATGACTAAGCCAAACAACATTTTCCCAAGGCATTGATGGACATGGCTGTGAGTCAGTATGCTTATAAGGTGAGTAATGAAGTAACATCTCTTTGTTATATCTGAAAAAAGATGGACATTTCCATGCTGCATCTAAAAATAACTTGAGTACATAGATAAGTCTCTTGCACTGTAAAGTTTCAGACCCCTACATCTTTAAGGTCTATTGGAAATGAGGTAAAGGTGTAGGTTTTTAATTTCTTCCTCACATATATTGTGGAGTAAAGCCTTCTTGTTTTAACAAACAATTTGTTGGTTACAGGGGACCAGTGTGGTGACCTAGATGAAAAATCACAAAGTGTAGTGTGTATTAGAAACTTGCAGTCAAAAAATTGAGGTTTAATCCTGCAGTTATAAGTTATTTTGGATTTAAGAGGTGCAGTGCAGTTACACTGATGTAAACTTACTGACTGTCACCACATAACTTCAAACTGTTTTGTATTAACTTTTTAGTTTGTTTGCTTACTTATTTTTTTAAACTTACCTGAACCCCTTCTATGCCCCCTTTCATGCTTCAAACAATCTGGAAAATTGTTCCACATCACTTACCATCACTAGTGTCACTGAATTTGACAATGTGTTGTCGTCGTCATTTTGCCACTCTACTGAAAGTGGTTACCAAAGGCCATATAAGGGACCACTTGTGCCAGTGAATTCAGTTTCTATTTTCAAAATCTCAAACATGGTTCTAAACCCATAACAAGTCAGTTCGAGATGTTGGTCTCTCTCAACAAATGCCAGTAAAGGTTGCATTGGTCTATAACAAGGTTGAGGTCGGCTTCACCTTTTTGTCAGCCCTAGAGACAAAAATAGAAAAGAGATGTACTGAGAAGAGATAGAGAAGGGGTTTGATGCTCCCAGCTCCTCTTGAGAGTCGATTCCAACCCTTCAGCTTGTTATCCAGGTAAGTTTTCTGTCTGCTAGCTCTTCAGCTATGCAGATTGAAGAGTTTAAAGAGGCTATGGGAAGGATATTTGTCTCTGCTCACTCTGAGATGCCTTTGACCTCACTGAAGGAGGTTTGTTTCGCGATCAAGGTTGGTGTTTCGTTTGATGCTGGTCAACATTAGGTAGGAGGCATCCTTGGCTAGATGATTATTTTCCTGTGTTTAGAGAAAGACTGAGGAATTATTTAACAAAACAGTTTCTGAGCATGCCTACCTTTATTTCAGCAACAGCTTTTCTGAGTATGCAAGAGCACTTTGCCCCTAATTTTGATGTTTTGGAATTTTCAAATCCACAGACGACTGATTTCTTGGGTTTGGTTTGTGTGTGTGTTGTTGGGGGGGGGGAGCAATAAACCACCTTTCATTTTACACTATACTGTTAGCTAATCTGAAGAATGCCTGTGGCTTTGAAACGTCCTGTAAGACAAAGTTATCAGATGCATGATTTCCATCTATAGAGCCTGCTCGCTTGGCTTTGGTTATAAGGAAAGCTTCTATTTATCTAATTGTAACTCTGTTCACACAAATGCACACGTCGTCACTCTATGTAGTGCTTTTAAAAGGGAAGCAGTCAGTGAATGGGATCCTGCCTTTTAAGAATGTTGTCTAGGTAAAGGACACCTAGTCAAAGCCCTTTCTGTCCGATTCAGTACTTGGGACAGCCTTCCGATCCATCTCCCTCACAGGACAGACCTCTTGCACTCGCAGGGGCAGGTTCTACACCCCCACTTCAAGAGCCTGCATCTACATGCCTGGAGATTGAACAAGGCAACCTGAATTCCTTTTCTCTTCCTGCTGAAGTGGTGGATGTAATTCTATCAGTCAGGCGACACTCCACCAAAACTGTCTATGTTGGTAGATGAGCAGAGTTTGTCAAATGGTGTGAAGAGCAACACGTTGACCCTTTAAAGACCCACTTAGCCAAAGTTTTCAAATTTGCTTTTTCTTTAGTACAACAAGGTTGTGCAGTTGCGACAGTGAAGGGCTCTTTGTCTGCACTGTTGGAATTTATTTGTTTACTTGACCAACCCTCAATTTTTAAGTTCCCTATAGTTTTAAGGTTTCTTAAAGGTTTGACTAATATGTATCCCCCACTCCGTTCATCATGACTCAGTGGGATTTAAATGTGGTTTTAACATACCTCATGGGTACACCCTTTGAGCCTTTACATAGTTGGCTGTTGAGGCTCCTTACGACAAAGATTGTTTTTCTAGTGGCGATCCTGTTGGCTTGACGTGTTAGCCAGCTGCAAGCTCTGAGTGCTAAACCCCCTTTTACCACTTTTTATGTCAACAAGGTGGTTCTGAGAACCAGTGCGGGTTTCCTGCCAAAGGTAGTGACTCTTTTTCTTATAGGGTACTCCATCACCCTTCTGACCTTTTAGCCTCCTCCCCATCCCTCTAAGGAGGAGGAAAGCCGTCTCGTCTGGATCCAAAGAGAGCATTGAGCTTCTACGTGGACAGGATGAGCGAATTTAGAATTGATGATCAGCTGTTCATGGGCTATGAAGGGCAAAGCTGTCCACAAAGAACATTGTCAAGGTGGGTCATCCTTTGCACCAAAATATGTTATGCTTTGGCAAAACAAGAACCTCCTGAGGGTGTAAGAGCTCATTCAACCAGAGCTAAGTCTGCTACATTGGCCTTGGTTAGAGGTGTTCCTGTTGCTGATATTTTCAAGGCAGCGACTTGGGCTTCCCTCCACACTTTCGCACAGCATTACTGCTTGGATTCAGAAGTGAGGAGGGACAGTCACTTTGCCCATTATGTTTTGCAGGACTTCTTGGTAGAGGCACCCATCTCCGAGTGCAGGACTGTTTTGTGACACTATTCAAAAGGTGAAGAACCCACAGGTAGATGTATCCGTTACTTATCTTCGGTAATACTTTTTCTTGTGGATACATTATCTACCTGTGGATTCCTCACTGACCCTCCCGCCTTCCAGTTGCCTGTCTGGATATACCAAGAAGGAAATGTTTTTGTATATATTGTATATATTACAAATTGTATATACAGAATGTATGTTTATATATGAATGTATATAAATCTTTGAGTTGGGTTCGCACATACTGGGAAAAACTGACATCAGCACGCCGGTGAGGACTTCTTATGGCTCAGATGATGTCAGACGGAGTCGCATGCAGAGCTGTTCCATTGTGACGTCCTTGTCGATATGGAGAGCTAGAGAGAAAAAAATTCAGTCGAATGCTGGCACATTGGGGGCATTCAAAAGGTGAGGAATCCACAGGTAGATACTGTATCCACCAGAAAAAGAGTTACAGAGGTAAGGTTCTTTGGGTCACTGCATTAGATTTTGGGCTGTTAGCAACTTATCTGTTGGGAAAGGCGAACAAGAAAATATGCTCTGTAATAAGGGTGACTTTGGTTACCCACAAGTGGCATCTTCACCAGAAAGTGGTGACCAAAATATTAAAAGTCTGGCGAATACCAGGAACAGGTCTTTTTGTCACCTCCTTGTCTTTGGTTTTGCTTGAAGAAGTTAACATTAGGAGAGTTGATGTGGGGGATGCATATTCCCTGTAACTGTCCTTTAGTTTCCGTTATACATTTCCACCAGTTCAGCTGCAAAGAATCATTCATAAGGTTTGCCTTCCTCGATCAGTGGTGATTTGTTTTCTCCACATTGGACTTGCTGTCTTGGTATTATTTTTTGGCTGAGTTTTGCTCTGTCTTGGACCCGTCCAAGGGCTTATTTTCCTAAGAAGGGTGGTGTATCTCACTAAAACCTCTGAACTCTCAGTCTTTGTTTGACTCTTGAAAGATTAAGATGGTGTTTAAGGGCATGGCCTGTGGCCTGTGGGGTGTTCAGGCAGGTTATCTGTGGGAGACAACAATTAGTTGTTTACCTTTAATAACGTTTTTTTTCTGATGCCTTTGATTACTCCCCCAGATTATTTCTGCATTTCACATCCTTCCTGCATGAGGTCGCCAGTACTGAGTTAATTTTTGAGCTCCGTCTTTTTACTTCCATATCATGTTGTTGGTCGGGAAAATGGATGGAGCACAAGATGACATTGCGGGTTGTCCCACTTGTTTCCCAGTTTCACTCATGCCTTTCCACCCTCTTCTTCCAGAGTGCACATGAGCTGCTAAAACCATTTCTTGCAATAACGACATGGTTGTTTGACGGGTGGAATTATTTTCTATCATTCCAATAAAAGCATACTTTTCTCCCCTCAGATTGTGTAGCTTTGTTTCTTTTTATCAGAAATTAGATCACTGTTGGTGCAATGTTTTTTTTCCCCACATCATTTGCAAGGAACTGGATGGCATCACTCTCAGGGTTTACCTCTTTGGCCCTGATTATGAGTGGGTCACTATTTTCCAACCTCTGCTCAAACCCCTGTTAGAACATGGGTAGGAGTTCTGAGCTGTACAGTATTTACCGCACTCTGTAAGTAGTGGGTGCGATAAATACCTCACCCTTTTGTTAAATTTCATCAGGTTGACCATGTTGGAACTAGCAGGAGAAGAGAATAAAGTATTTACCATGGCACCAAAATGTGCACGCTATTTCCCCAAAACTCGAACAAGTTGCTATTACCTAGTAATCCTAACTAGCACTATTTAGTTTTTATTGCTTGTAGTTGTCCTTCAGTGATACTTATTTTATTTTGCAGGCGGCTATCACTGATTGAGTCTTTGCTAAATATTTGGATAGGCATTCAAAGCTGCAGCCTCAGCATTTCAGCACCTCAATTTCTTTCGCAAGAGAAGAAGCAAAGCTTGAATTAATGCTTAATTCGGAAAATTGATACAGACTGCAGAATGGCACTTATTTTCACCCTTGACTTTCAAGTGCATGGATTGATAAGAAGCTTTCACCTGTATTCATTCCCTTTAGTGACTTGTTGAACAGTACAGCAGAAGATAAATCCATTGTAATTCACCTTGTTGCTAATGTTTATTCCACTTATTCAAAGGCCACTAGCTGATGACTCTTGAACCCCATGGTATGTTCTATTGCAAAATCATGGATTCTCCACCCATAGACTTGCCACCCATTGAGAGCTTTTTGAATTTTTCTTATTAATTCTTGAAAGGTTAGATTATGGAAATATTGACCATTCTTAGGAGGTTTTAGATATGCTTTCTTAGGCAGTGCAACAAGAATTTGGAACTCCCACCAGCTTTACGCATGACTTTCTGTCTTGCTACCTGTTTTTCTGTTGTTTTTTTTTTTGGGGGGTGTGACCGGATGGTAGGGAATGAATCACTCCGACAGAGTTCCAAATGTGAAAACGAAGAAGTTTTATTGGAATATTATAAATGAAGCAAGTGCAGGTACGTTTTTATGGTCATTAACTGCTGGGTATAAGGTGGTATGGGGTTGTCTGTAGTCAGGTCTTCACTCTCCTCTTTTCTGTTCCGCTTTCGTAGGGGTTCCCCGGGAGGAACATGCAGAAAGAAGAGAACAGTAGTGGTAAGTGGACTAGGCACTTCTGTCGTATGGTAAGTATTGCTTTTATTATCATTTTATCCTCACTTTCTATTCCTGATATTAGTCATTCCAGTGTTTTTATGTTTAACATCCTTTCTTTCTATGGTTTTGTTCTCTCCCCCCCCCTCCTACAGTGCTCGTGATCCTGTGCGCGATGACTTCGGTGATTTAGACTCTTGTTGTACTCTACGGTGTTAGTGGTAAGTGTTTTCCAGCCCTCCCCCTCCCTTCCTTTCACTCCTTCTCCCCTTGTTGTGCTGTGTTTGTGCCCTTGTTCAACTCTCTCTCTCTCTCTCTCTCTCTCTCTCCCCGCTTTTACTCAGGTTCAGGCTCGTGATCCCACGCACCTGTACTGCCACGCTTCTCCGGAAGCGTGGCGGGATGTAGCAGCTCGTCCTCCCGGTCTCTGGGCTTCAGTATGTCCGATGCTCATCTCCAGCCGTCTCCTCCAGGATACAAGTGCTCCACCTTCCTCCGTGTAGTCCTTTGGCTCCGTCTTCCGCTCCCGACGTCTGTATGGTTTCCGCCCGTCTCCTCGTTTTGATGATAGTTCACTGGTCCTCGATTGCCTCTAACTCCTTCCTCACAAACACCGGATGCTGTAAACTCCGGTAGTGGCGATTTTAACTTCCTGACATCCCACCGCTTGAAAACGTCCAGCCAATCACGGGAAGGTAAACTGGGCTGCCTGGGCCCACCAGTGGCAGTGTCAGCATAAGTGAAGTCCGAGTACGGGCGAACAGGTTCCAGCCCGTCACATACACTCCCCCTAGAGAGCGGCCTGTCGAGCCGCTCAGAGACCGGATAGCGGTAGAGAAAATCAGCAGTCACCATTTGTTTCCCGGGAAGATGTTGAATCCGAAACGAGAAAGGCTGTAGGGAAAGAAACCACCGGAGAACGCGGGAGTTAGTGTCCTTATTATGGGCGAGCCATGTAAGAGGAGCCTGATCAGTGATGAGGGTAAAGGTTCTGCCAGATAGATAGTATCGGAGAGATTCCACAGCCCACTTTATCGCCAGGCACTCTTTCTCAATAATCGGATAATGTATTTCACGTGGCAGTAATTTCCGGCTGATGTAGAGAATGGGGTGGGGTGTGCCATCCTCTTGGGGTTGTGACAATACAGCCCCAAGACCCACGTCGGAGGCATCAGTGAGTAACACAAAGGGCTTTTTGAAATCTGGACAATATAATACAGGTTCAGAAATAAGAGCAGTTTTAAGATGGTTAAAGCTTCGCAGCGCAGTCACTGAAGGGGACCCCAGGGTGTTGGGATAGGATTTCTTTAACAATTCCGTAAGGGGTTCTGCTACTGTGGAGAAGTGAGGAATGAAGCGTCTATAGTAACCCACCAATCCCAAAAAAGCGCTAACATCTTTCTTCTTTTTGGGGAACGTCATATTGGAGATAGCTTCTACCTTTTCGACTTGGGGGAAAATCCTACCACCCCCTACAACGTAACCCAGATATCTGATGCTCGTTTGACCTAGTCGGCATTTCTCAGGATTGGCAGTTAACTGGGCGTTTCGTAAAGCCTGTAAAATGGTATTGAGATGGGTCATGTGTTCTTCCCAGGTATTGCTATAGATAACAATGTCATCCAGATAGGCTGCGCCATACTGTCTAAAGGGTCGTAGGATTTCGTCCATGAGTCTTTGGAAGGTGGCAGGAGCCCTGTGGAGCCCAAAAGGGAGGATAGTAAATTGATACAATCCCGAAGGGGTAGCAAACGCGGTTTTCTCTTTATCTTCTTTTCTTAAAGGTATCTGCCAGTACCCCTTCGTAAGATCTAGGGTGGATAAGTATTTGGCCTGACCCAATCTCTCAATGAGTTCATCAATTCTCGGCATAGGATATGCATCAAAATAGGTCACATTATTGACCCCCCTATAGTCTACGCAAAACCTGGTACTGCCGTCTGGCTTAGGTACCAATACGACTGGCGAACACCAAGGACTGGTTGACGGTTCTATAATTCCTGCTGTTAACATGGCTTGGACTTCTTTTTCGATAATCGTCTGTTTGGCTTCAGGGATGCGGTATGGTCTTTGGCGGTGAACCGTATTTGTTTTAAGGGGGATGAGATGCTGGACTAGGGGGGTTCTCCCTGGATATTTGGAGAAGACATCATGATTGTGACGTACTAGGTGAGTTAGTTGGTTGTGATAAGACCCAGTAAGTTCAGGATTGATCAAGGGTAAGGACTGGTTAGGGAGTTCAGGCTTGGTTAGTGTGGGGTATGGAATGTCTTCATTAACATCAGTATTGATGTACCGAATATTATGGTCCTCTGTAGGATCTAACCATTTTTTAAGCAGGTTAATGTGATATATCTGTTCCCTGCCACTTCCTTGGGGTATGGCCAATTTGTAAGTGGTGGGGTTAATCTGAGCTGTCACTTCAAATGGCCCTTGCCATCGGGCCAACAACTTATTATCTGTACTAGGGAGTAACACCAGTGCTTTATCTCCTACTGTCAAGGTCCGCACTGTGCTTCGGGTATCATATAGTCTCTTCTGTTTATTCTGGGCCTACCGTAATGCAGTATGGGCTTCTTCCCAAACCGTATGTAAATTCTCTCTTAACTCCCGGGTATAGGTTAACAAATCTTTTACTTCTTCCTCCGTATCCTCCCATTGTTCGGCTAACATATCCAACAATGTACGAGGTTGGCGGCCGAATAGTAATTCGAATGGGCTGTGACCTAGGGACGCCTGTACATGTGTACGGATGGCATATAAGACTAACGGTAACTTTTTCTCCCAATCTTTGCCCGCGTCTGATATACTTTTTCTGAGGAGGGATTCAATGGTTTTATTATATCTTTCGACCAGTCCATCGGTTTGCGGATGGTAGACTGAGGTACGAATTTATTTGACCCCTAATAAGTGGCATACTTCCGCCATCAGTCGGGACATAAATGGGGTCCCTTGGTCTGTCAATATTTCTTTCGGGAAACCCACCCTTGAAAAAAACTCAATCATTGCTTGGGCAATAGTTTTAGTGTGTATACTGGGAAGAGCTATGGCCTCCGGATACCGTGTAGCATAATCTACCAACACAAGGACGTATTGTCTACCCCGAGTGGAGGGCGTGAGGGGACCAATGAGATCCATCCCAACTCGGGTAAAGGGGATATCAAAAATCGGAAGGGGTTGGAGTGGAGCAGGGATTTGTGAAGAAGGGTTGTATAATTGGCATTTGGGACATTCAGCACAATGTCTACGTATTTCACCATAAACCCCCGGCCAATAAAACCGTCTAAGTACTGCCTCTTCAGTTTTCTCCCTTCCCAAGTGTCCTTCCCCGTTATCCCCATGTGCTATTTGTAACACTTGTTGACGATGACTTTTGGGTACCACTAACTGAAGGTCATTTCCCCGGGTGGGTGTGGGATTGCGATACAGTAGTTGGTTACGAAGTATGAACCTGGGACCTACCCCTTGTATTGCCCCAGACTGTGCCTGCTGCCATGCGTGTTTTAAGGAGGGATCCTCATTCTGATTCCGCCGGAAATCTCCTGTAATCGTGCAAATTCTCCCAGACAGAGTAGAACCTTCATCGGACGGGAGGTTTTGCAAATATGAGTGTCGTTGCTCTCTTTTTTTGTCTTTTACTGAGGGTAACTCGTATCCTTCCTGGTTCCTCCGTAATTTCTCCTTCGGGTGCTTCCGCCCACCAAGACGTCAGCATGTGTTCTTGCCCTGCTCGCTCCTATAATGAGGGAAAATCCTCATAGTCGGTACCAAGGATTATGTCCTCCTCAAGTTTGGAGAGTACCCCGACTCTGAGGTCCTCGGACCGCTCTCTCCACTGCAATTTTATTGTAGCTAAGTGATAGTACCGCTGATCTCCATGTACACATGTGATTAGGACTTGTTGCCCGTTTTCTATTTGTCCTGGCAATACTAGATTTCCTCTTATCACGCTTTGACTACAACCGGAGTCAATGAGGGCTGTTCTTTTCACATTATTGATGACAATGGGAAGGATATATTTGGGTTTGTCTCCTCCAGACCAGAACACCCTTCCCTTAGTCAGCCCTATCTCCATGGGTTCTTCGGTTTCTTTCTTATGTGGACAATTACGGGCAATATGTCCCCACTCCGAACAACTGTAGCATTGGGGGCCAGGGCCCGCATATCCGGGTAGCCCTGGGCCTGCTGCGGATGATCTATCTGTACCATGAGTCAATACAGGTCGCTCCAAATTATTTCTCGATATGGTCGGTCGCATAGGAGGGGTGGGAACCCGACTAGCGGTAGCACGGAAATCTGAATCTCTATGATAGGCACAGGCAAGATCTACCGCAGTTTTGTTCGTTAGCCCGGGATGTTGTCTTACCCAGTTCCTGGTGGTGGGTGGTAAAGCATCCAAATACTGTTCTAATACTATGACTTTAAACATATCTTCTTTTGTGTTTTCCGTGGGTTGTAACCATCTCCCGGCAGCATGTTGAACTCGGTAATATAAAGTGCGGGGGTTCTCCTGATGCTGCCATTTCGTCTGTCTAAACTTGGTGCGATAACTTTCAGTATCTAAGCCCACTCGTTCTAGAATAGTCTTTTTAATGTCCTTGTACGGCAAGGTACCACTTGGATTAATGGCTTGGTATGTGGTTTGTAATTGTCCAGTGAGCAGGGGGGCGATGTACTGACCCCATTTGTCCTCAGGCCAGTTAGCGGTGCTGGCCACTCTTTCAAAGTTTGTGAAAAAAGAGTCCGGATCTTCCTGTTCCTGATACTCTTGTAACACACTACTGGGCACCGTAGGATGTACTTTAGTATGAACAATGGTATCAGTGAGCTTGCCTAATGCGGTTTCATGTACCAGCTGATTATTAGCCATAATTGCTGCCTGGCTTTTAAGTGCAGTCTGTAACGCCTCTCTTTCTTCTTTGGCTTCTTTCATTTGTTGCTCCCATATCAATTGGAGGTGCCGTTGCCCCTCAGCCAACTGGGCGATAACATCGGCCATTGTCGCTTTTTCTTCCATGGTGGCGGTTTCCTTCAAATCCCACTTCTGACACCACTTGTGACCGGATGGTAGGGAATAAATCACTCCGACAGAGTTCCAAATGTGAAAACGAAGAATTTTTATTGGAATATTATAAATGAAGCAAGTGCAGGTACGTTTTTATGGTCATTAACTGCTGGGTATAAGGTGGTATGGGGTTGTCTGTAGTCAGGTCTTCACTCTCCTCTTTTCTTTTCTGTTCCGCTTTCGTAGGGGTTCCCCGGGAGGTACATGCAGAAAGAAGAGAACAGTAGTGGTAAGTGGACGAGGCACTTCTGTCGTATGGTAAGTATTGCTTTTATTATCCTTTTATCCTCACTTTCTATTCCTGATATTAGTCATTCCAGTGTTTTTATGTTTAACATCCTTTCTTTCTATGGTTTTGTTCTCTCCCCCCCCCCCCTCCTACAGTGCTCATGATCCTGTGCGCGATGACTTCGGTGATTTAGACTCTTGTTGTACTCTACGGTGTTAGTGGTAAGTGTTTTCCAGCCCTCCCCCTCCCTTCCTTTCACTCCTTCTCCCCTTGTTGTGCTGTGTTTGTGCCCTTGTTCAACTCTCTCTCTCTCTCTCTCCCCGCTTTTACTCAGGTTCAGGCTCGTGATCCCACGCACCTGTACTGCCATGCTTCTCCGGAAGCGTGGCGGGATGCAGCAGCTCGTCCTCCCGGTCTCTGGGCTTCAGTATGTCCGATGCTCGTCTGCAGCCGTCTCCTCCAGGATACGAGTGCTCAACCTGCCTCCGTGTAGTCCTTTGGCTCCGTCTTCCGCTCCCGACGTCTGTATGGTTTCCGCCCGTCTCCTCGTTTTGATGATCGTTCACTGGTCCTCGATCGCCTCTAACTCCTTCCTCACAAACCCCGGACGCCGTAAACTCCGGTAGCGGCGATTTTAACTTCCTGACATCCCGCCGCTTGAAAACGTCCAGCCAATCACGGGAAGGTAAACTGGGCTGCCTGGGCCCACCAGTGGCAGTGTCAGCACAAGTGAAGTCTGAGTATGGGCGAACAGGTTCCAGCCCGTCACAGGGAGAATTGATTTTTTTATTGAGTTTTCACTGAAAAGGTCAGTAATTGCGCAGACAATACTGGGTAGCAACATTACAACATACTCTGTCAAGCACACTACAATATCAGCCAGCATGTAATAATCAGATAACAACACAGTAGACTTGTTGGACTCACAGCTCCACAGAGTACTTAAAGGGTCTGTCCCAGCCATTTCCTCCACAGCTGATCATGCTTACGAGGACAGCCCCGGGCCTCATAGACTGGCTGTTCTTTTTGTGCTCACCAGTCCTCCCCTAGATGCCAGTTAGAGAGGGTGGGAGGTGTAGGAGTTTTCCAGTGTGATGCAGTGTCTCTCTTGGCCACCATCAAGGCTGTTCTTAAAAAAGTGCTTTCTGCTTGTGTGCCTCCAACTCCATCCAAAACTCCCAGAAAAACCACCAAAGGGGACAGTTGGATTTCCCATCCTAATACCTCTGCAATTTCGTCCAACATTGCTGACCAAAACCTCTGAATTGGATGGCATAGCCATATATATGGTAGAAGTTGTCGGGTGTGCCTTCACACCGAAGACAAGCAGGATCCAGGAGGAGCCCCGCACAGTGCAGCCTAGCTGATGTGAGACATGCTCCATAGAGCTAGTATGTTTGCACCATATGCAAGCGGGAGGATATGGTTATAGTTCTTGGCGCCATTAAGACATCTAGCCAGTCATCATCCTCGATAGGGCCCATCCAGTGTTCACAGTAGCCTTTAATGTGGTCCAGGTCACCAGGGACATTGATAATCAGCATTCTATATATTTGGGAGATACCCTTTTTCCCCCATGCCCCCCATGAGGTGTTTGGCCTCAAGCCGACTGAACTCCGGGAATGAAGCTGTGTGAGAGAGATGCGAATGAAGGACATGGCGTAGTTGAAGATATTTATAGAACTGGGTAGTTGAGAGCTTGTAGGTGGTTTGAAGATCTTGAAAGCAGCACATGTGTGAACCTACCCAGACATCCCCAAGGTCTAATATACCTATCAGGTCCCACCTATCAAACCCCTTCAGTGTTGCCACTTTCGGTAGCCAGGTGCCATGCCAAAGGGGTGTCTGTTGGGTAAGGGTATTGGCCCATCGGGTATGTCGCAAGGCCTTCCTCGAGGCCAGAAAAACACTCTGGTCACCAAGGCAGTGCTGTTAGGAATTAGGGAGCCATAAAGCAGGCCCAGTATCTGAGGGAAGGTAAGCTGGGTGAGCTCAAGCTGATAGGAAAGGTCTGACCGTCCCCCATTGAACCAGTCGTGGATGGTAAGAAGTTGGGATGCCAGATAATAAAGATAGAGATTGGTCATTCCCAATCCCCCATCTTAAGGGCCACGCTTGTAATGTTGAAACGCAGTGCCATGTCGAGGAATGACCACAGCGTCCTGTTCAAGGCAAGCAACCAAGAACTTGGCAGGAGAAAATGTATATTTTGGAAAAGGAATAAAAATCTCGGTAGGATCTTCATTTTGTAAAAGGCAATACGGTCCAGTGCGTTCAAGAGGAAGGTCTCCCACCTAGCAAGGTCAGCATTGACCTTCCGAGTCAATGGTGTGAGATTCAAGGACCAAGCAAGTTCGGGGAGAATCGCCACCTAGATGCCCAGGTACCTAAAGCTCAACCGACGAATGAGCACAACGTCTTGCCAGTCAAAGCAGTCCCCGGATGGTGCAAGAGGGGATCATTCGGAGGCCAGAGGCATCCTCAAAACATCAGAGGAGTTGAAAACAGCAGGGGCCACTGTTGGCTGGGTCCACCAAGTAGAGGAGGACATTGTCTGCATATAGGGCTATATGTCTTCGTAACCCACGAAGGAGAGGATCGCCTCTGATCAATTGCGCTAATGGCTCAATTGCCAGAGCAAAAAGAATGGGGGGATAAGGAGCAGGCTTGACAGGCACCCCTTCTAATGGAGATTTTGTGCAAGAGAACTCCGTTAATCTGGACTCTGGCTGTGGGGTCACTACGTATGTTATGGACCAGTCTGTAGAAACAGGAACCAGCCCCCACACACCACAGTACCTGTTGCAGATACCCCCAGTCCACCGTGTCAAACGCCTTCTTGAAGTCAATAAAAAACAGCACTAAGTCGGAAGGCAGTCAATGACGGGTGGCCAAGGCTACGTGAAGACGACGTATACAAAGTCTTGTGCTGCAATTCGACATAAATTAGCACTGGTCGGGATGTCTCAAGGTGTGTAGCACTCTCTTCAGACGAGTTTAGAGCAACATAGTGTAGATCTTAACTTCCCCATTAATGAGAGAGATTGGGCGGTAGAAGGAGGGTGGGTCTTCGGAATAACAGCTGTAGTGGCCATACCTACCTCAGGTGGAAAGGTGCCCAATCTACCTCGTTGTATAGGGCCAGAAGTTGAGGGGTCAGAATGTTATGAAAGCCCAATAATATTCTGCAAGAAAGCCATCAGAACCAGGAGTCTTCCCCGAGGCTTTGTGTAAATCACTGAATCCATTTCCGTGGTTGTGAAACACTCACCCAACATCTGTCTCTCCACCCGCGAAAGTTGAGGAAGGAATATATTGTTGAGGAATTGGGTGGAGTATGCTGAGTCAACTGCAGAGGAGGCTATGTAAAGTTTGTGGTAGTAGTAGGCAAAAGCCCCCGCCACCTCTGAGAAAGTATGCTACTTAGTCTCATCCTCATTGATAATCTCAGGTACAGTTCTGGATAGCTGCTGATGAGAGATCAGCCAATAAAGTAGTTTCCTGTTTTTATCACTCCAACTGTAAACCCCTGCTGTAGAGACATTGCGGGTGCCAAGTCCTCCATACATCACATAGTCCCAGGGAGGTATGCTAATCAGAGAGGTGATAAGCCTTAGTGTGTCTAGAGGCGGAAGGGGGCCCAGGTGTGCAATCTCAGGTGCAGGGACCGCGTTGAAGTCACTGCCTGTCAGGTCGGACCATGTGGAGGATCCAATATTTTTTTGGAGATATCTCCTAGGAAGGTGTGAAGGGCTGTTGGGGAAGTGTAAGTCCAGATTAACGGAGTTCTCTTGCACAAAATCTCCATTAGAAGGGGTGCCTGTCAAGCCTGCTCCTTAAGTATAGTGCCCCTCAAGTATACAAGTAAGGACCAAAAAACTACAGTGTGGATCTTTCACCACTCGGGAGACCGTCGTAGGAAAGGAGCAGCGTAGTAATATGGCTAGCCCTCTAGACCCTCTGGTAAATGGGAGAATCTGTTGTATCCCTTACTTGCTAGGAAGGGGGAACAATCGCCCAGGAGGTGGGTCTCTGGGAGCAAGAGGACCTCCGGAAGATATTGTTGAGCAAAGGTCAGCACCACCATGCGTTTCATTCTGTCCAGGAGATCATTAACATTCCAGAACAAGGCGCATATAGTTGCCATCATGGGATCCGACAGGTACAACCAGGCACTGTGAGGAAAGACCATCCCCCTTCCCTGCCCATCGGTCCAACATCTGGTTGGTGATAATTGTCACTGCTGTGCACAGGAAACAAGGTATTTGAGCCCCTGTGGCGGTGTGTACCCATACATGTGGAAGACTCAAAGAAAAAAAGGAACCCATATACCCAAGTCAGCAACAGAATAGACCTGAAAAACATACAACTTTCCAACCCCCCCCCCAACTCCCACCCCTCCCCATAATTCCTCTCAAGAAGCATCTGTCTCCCTGTAAAGAAAGTACAAACAATAAAACATAATGCAGAACCGATGGACAGTGGCATACCCCTCCAGTATTTAGGATAATGTATAGACATTAACTAAGTATTCATGTTCAAGTGTGCATATCTCCAGATTTCTTAGACTGACCGTAGGAAAAGTGCAAATTGTGTGGCTCCGGGAAAGGTCTGTATCACTGCGCACCTCGACCTGAATGGGAGAGGCTCTATCTAGAGGTGTCCCCCCAAGCAGAGCCAGAGACGATTGCATCAGTGAGCTCAGCAGTCGCCAATGGTGGAGATTGTCTGCGGATCTGGGGCTACGGTGAAACTGATGCAGATCGTAGGTTTTGCCTGTGCTTCCGTGAGTGCATGCGTTTTTCCTGGATTTGGGCCTGAGATCAGATCGACCCATGTCAGTTGGGTGAGGTCCTTGTGGAGAGCCTTGCCGAGAAATGGTAAGTGGACGCTTCTCTGTGATCCATAACCAGGCCGATGCCAGCATGTCGAAGAAGTGATTCTTGTTAGCATGAATGACTCGGAACCTGGCAGGGTATTGTACTCCTCACATTGGTCTGAGTTTCTGTTTGACATCTGTATAGGAACAGCACTGCTGCTGAACCTCACAGATATATTAAGGAAAAAGAAGAACCTTGGCATCTCCACAGCAGAGGCTGGAGCAGGTACAGGGATTGCGGGATCCTGAAGAATGGCATGTCTATCCCAAATGTTGAAAAATTCGGCTATCACCGGTCTGGGTGAAGAACCCGGGGTGGTTTAGGGGTCAGAGCCCTGTGGGCCCACTCAGTCGTGAACCAAGGTGAAAGTTGGGCGGAGGGCAACCAGGTCTTGATCCAGGTGTCCAGAAAATCCACCACTGGCTGTGATTCTGTGTTTTCGGAGATGCTAGTTGTGGGAAGTTGGCTCAGTATATACTATCTAAAAGTAAGAGATAGTGTGCACAGAGGGTAGTGTGGTCGAGCAGTAGGCGTATCAGAGGGTAGGTAGTTTTAAGCATTTGTTGTACACTCACTCAAAGACTTACACCAGGCCAATAGGTTTCTATATAGAAAAATATATTTTCTTAGTTTATTTTAAGAACTACAAGTTCAAGATTTGAGGTAAACACGTAAAATGCAAGGTTCTTAACACAGGTAAGTTAGGAACTTTGAATAAAAGCAATATTTTATACTGTCTTTGTTAAAATGGCAATAAGCTATTTTAAAAGTGGATACTGTGCAAAAATCAACAGTTCCTGGAGGAGGTAAGTAAAGGTTAGTTTGTGAGGTAAGACAGACACTTACAAGTCTCAGTTCCTGGGCATAGGCAGCCCACCGTTGGGGGTTCAAGGCAGCCCCAAAGTTACCAAACCAGCAGCTCAGGGCCGGTCTGGTGCAGAGGTCAAATAGGTGCCCAAACCACATAGGCGCCTATGGAGAACAGGGGTGCTCTGGTTCCAGTCTGCCAGCAGGTAAGTACCTGCGTCCTCGGGGGGCAGACCGGGGGGGGGTTTATAGCACTGGGAGGGACACAAGTAGGCACACAGAACACACCCTCAGCGGCACAGGGGTGGCCGGGTGCAGTGTGCAAAGCAGGCGTCGGGTTTCAGATAGGAAACAATGGAGGGAGCCAGGGATCACTCTAGCGGTGCAGGCAGGCACAGGGGGGACTTCTCAGGACAGCCACCACCTGGGTTAGGCAGAGAGTCGCCTGGGGATCACTCCTGCACTTATGTTCGGTTCCTTCAGGTCCTGGGGGCTGCGGGTGCAGTGCTGGTTCCAGGCGTCGGGTCCCTTGTTACAGGCAGTCGCGGTCAGGGGGAGCCTCTGGATTCACTCTGCAGGCGTCGCTGTGAGGGCTCAGGGGGGGTTTTCTCGGGCTACTCACGGAGTCGCAGTCGCCAGGGAGTCCTCCCTGTGGTGTTTGTTCTCTGGATCTCGATCCGAGGGTGTCTGGTGCAGAGTGGGAAGTCTCACGCTTCCGGCGGGAAACGTGAAGTCTTTAAAAGTTGCTTCTTTGTTGCAAAGAAGTTGCTGTTGTTGAGCAGGGCCGCTGCTCACAGGAGTTTCTTGGTCCTTTAGTCCAGGGCAGTCCTCTGAGGCTTCAGAGGTTGCTGGTCCCTGTTGGATGCGTCGCTGGTTGCAGGTTTTCGAATCAGGTGACAGGCCGGTAGGGCTGGGGCCAAAGCAGTTGTTGTCTTCTGTCTTCTCTGCAGGCTTGTAGGTCAGCAGTCCTTCTTGTAGGAATCTGAATGCCTGGGATCTGAGGTGCCCCTAAATACTAGATTTAGGGGTGTGTTTAGGTCTGGGAAAGCAGTAGCCAATGGCTACTGTCCTAGAGGGTGGCTACACCCTCTTTGTGCCTCCTCCCTGTGGGAGGGGGGCACATCCCTAATCCTATTGGGGGAATCCTCCAAAAGTAAGATGAAGGGTTTCTAAAGGCAGGGGTCACCTCAGCTCAGGACCCCTTAGGGGCTGCCCTGACTGATGGGTGACTCCTCTTTGTCTTTCTCATTATCTCCTCCAGCCTTGCCCCAAAAGTGGGGGCAGTGGCCGGAGGGGCGGGCATCTCCACTGGGATGCCCTGGTGCGTTGTAACAAAAGGGGTGAGCCTTCGAGGCTCACCGCCAGGTGTTACAGTTCCTGCAGGGGGAGGTGTGAAGCACCTCTACCCAGTACAGGCTTTGTTCCTGGCCACAGAGTGACAAAGGCACTCTCCCCATGTGGCCAGCAACTTGTCTGGTGTGTGGCAGGCGGGCAGGAACTGGTCAGCCTACACTAGAAGTCGGATTAGTATTCAGGGGGCATCTCTAAGATGCCCTCTGGGTGCATGTTACAATACATTGCACACTGGCATCAGTGTGCATTTATTGTGCTGAGAAGTTTGATACCAAACTTCCCAGATTTCAGAGTAGCCATTATGGAACTGTGGAGTTTGTGTTTGCCAAACTCCCAGACCATTTACACTTATGGCTACACTGCACTTACAATGTCTAAGGTTTTGCTCATGCACATATGCCCTCACCTGTGGGGTAGTGCACCCTGCCTTAGGGCTGTAAGGCCTGCTAGAGGGGTGTCTTACCTATGCCACAGGGAATGTGAGGTTGGCATAGCACTCTGAGGGGAGTGCCATTTCGACTGTCTTTTTCTCCCCACCAGCACACACAAGCTGTGAGGCAGTGTGCATGTGCTGAGTGAGGGGTTCCCAGGGTGGCATAAGACATGCTGCAGCCCTTAGAGACCTTCCCGGGCATCAGGGCCCTTGGTACTAGGGGTACCAGTTACAGGGGACTTATCTGAGTGTCAGGGCTGTGCAAATTGTGAAAGCAAAGGTACAGTTTAGGGAAAGAACACTGGTGCTGGGGCCTGGTTAGCAGGGTCCCAGCACACTTTCAGTCAAAACTTAGCATCAGCAAAGGCAAAAAGTTAGGGGGTAACCATGCCAAGGAGGCATTTCCTTACACTAGTTATATGCACATTATTGCACCAAGAGCGATTTTTTGGCACACTGGTGCAGTTCTGTGGTGCATGTGAAGAGACCTGTCATTTGGAGGTCTTAAGTTCATCTTCCACAGTAGACAACCTAGACTCAGCTTCCGCAAATTCTGGCCGTAGCGTTGCAAAGGTCTTGGCGCAGCAGTGCCACATCAACTCACACCACTTAGGTTTTGGTCTCCACCGCTTCCTGTGAGGTCTGGATCACTTGGAGAATTGTGGCAAGGTCTCCTGATGGTGAGGCTGCTTTGCCCGCCCGGTGTCTGCTGTGAACCCAGTGGCCAGTCCAGTGATATATTGCTCCATACAAGTTTGGGCAGTCGAGGAGTGGCGAGCCCTGTCCTTAGGTTCAAAAAGAGAGGGATAGGGGGGTATTGTGGTCCAGTGTATATCCCCCAGTAAAGCTATAGAAAAATATCAATACACTGTTCCAGTAGAGAGGAAGGAAAACACATAGGGAGGTCCTAAATTTTAGGAGCAAATAACCTCACACATCCAAAAGGATGTCATGCTTCATCATCGGTACAGCTCCTCGTCAGACCGGCGCTGCAATGTCTGACGGGCTCCACCCCAGATGGGGGGGGCTCTTTGCCGGAGATCTTTTACAATGATGGTGCCGTGACCCCAGGATTGAGTGGGGGGAGAAGAAAACAGGAGATCAAAGTGAAAAATGGTTAAAATTGGCTCTCACAACCTCCAATGGGTAAATAATTTATTGAACCAGTTGGAAGGAAGGGACCAAGATTAAAAGAAGAAGTGTAGTCAAACGAGTGAAATAGAAATAATGATCAATCACTCTATTGGAATCTAAGAGTGGGAGGGAGGTAGGCCAGTTTTCAAACCACCCTTTTTATGGGTCAACATGTTTCGCATCCTAGCGGCCCATACGGGTCCATTGATGCTTCGTCAGGACCAAGTTGACTATCTATGTCTCCTAATCGAAAGGGACTAATGTGTCTTCTTAATCAGAATACCAGTATTACAGGTAGCTGAAAAAATATGAAACAAGCATCAGATCACTTACATTAGTCAGGTGCATATGTTTCCTAACTAAAGCCCACCCCCATTAGGGGAATGTGCTCCATAGGACCACGCGAACCAATGGTCGGGCGCAGTTGTAAGTTTCAAATGCTGCCGAGACCGGTGTGAAGACCTACCCGGGTCCGTGCGTCCTTACCCATGACAGTAGCAGAATTTCCAGGCGTCTATGTCACATCCTGTAGCACAGCCCGCTTACCACAGCCCGTGGCAGCACAAGCAACCGAGTCCAAGAGTTAAGAGAGTTTAGTGTGTAGCTCCTATTGGGAGGCTCCTCAACAAGTGATTGCGGGTGGGGGTCCCTAATTATGAGGAACAAGTTCTAGGTACCGCTGCTCCTGAAAGAGCCAAAGTCCCAAGTGACATCGGGGAGGAAGGGTAATTTAGCTGTGTGCAGCTGTCTCATTGGCTGAATGAGGACTTGTGTAGATGGGACCTTGAAGATTAGAGTGCTGCTCAGATCATGGCCCCCTGGGAATCAGTTGGCCCAGCTGCAATGAGAAGGGGAGGATGAGCAGTCTCTGGTATTCAGTTGATATTGATCACCCGTCGGGAGCCCCCCTCTTTATGGGCTGACCAACCTGTAATATTGGTTGAGCATCTCAGTATAGACCACAGGAGAGGTCTCGGAGCCGCACAGCACCCGGGGACATTCACCGTCTCATGCCCCTGCACCCCAGGGCAGCGTCTTTCATCAGGTGCAACGCTGGAGCAAAGGGGGACCCCCCCATCACAACATGGGCTGAGAGCCCCTCTGTCTGCTTCACAGTGAAGCACTTAAGAGTCCAGAGTGACCTCACTTGGGCCTAGTGTACCTCACAAGGGCTACCCGGCCTTCATCACCATAGCTGCGGGTCCCACCGCTTCTGCCTCTGATGTTTTACAGGGGGTGGGGGGCTTCAAAGTAACGTTGGGACTACTTGGCCACCGTCGGCTCGTCTCCACATTCCATGGTGGCACTCCAGGTGATATTGGGGGGCGGTTGCAGCATGGGGGCCTTTTCATCTCTGGGGGCCCGCGCCGCCTTCTCCCCCAGCG
The DNA here is from genome assembly GCF_031143425.1 of Pleurodeles waltl. Lineage (NCBI taxonomy): Eukaryota > Metazoa > Chordata > Amphibia > Caudata > Salamandridae > Pleurodeles > Pleurodeles waltl. The sequence goes on from NC_090440.1 coordinate 1,898,221,330, forward strand.
CGGCGGGCCCTGGGATTGTCAGTTGGCTCAGGCAGTTCACTCCGTGGCAGCCACAGGCCCTTCAAATCTGGTTGCTGGTTCTTCCGCAGCAAGGGTATGGGGGTCACAGGAGCCAGAAGCATGCTTCTCATCTATCAGGGTGCCCTCAAGTGCCGCATTGACAATACAGGGAAGTAGAGGGCGGTGCTTCACTCACCGCATGCCAAGGCGGGGCTGCTGAAACACCAGAAGGCCCACACTTCTTCTCCCCCACGCCGCTAATATCTAGGCCAGCAGTTGAGTCAAATGGGACCCCAGGAGTGCGCTGTACATCGCAGGGGGCCGAAACAGGTAAATGGTCCCGACAGTGTGCCTCTCGTTGTGGGGACCTCCAAGAACAATTCACTAAAGCTTCAACAACGGCCACCAGTTTGAATCGGTGGCACCGCTGAAAGCGGTGGAAGAAGGAGCTGCTCCGGCACTCGCCTGCAGCTTATTGCAGGGGACTCAGGTCATCAGCAGGCAGTCAGGGATGGAATTGGTGTTGGCTGATGGCTGTGGATTTTGAACAGATGATGGAGGGGTCCGGAGCACTCTTAGAGTGTGACCACCATCTTGACGCTTAAGCCACGTCACCCCCTGGTGCCCTTTAAAGGGGTCTCAGAATCCATTATTTCAAAGACACTTTAGCTAAGTCTGTTAACGCTTCATCCCATCTGCAAACTCCATGGCCTAACGTTCGATGATTTGATGTGTCTCTTCTGTTCAAATGCTTAATGGTTTGTATATGTTGATTGTTATTCGCAGTTGGATTCCTTCTCTTTTATAAAGTTCTCTAATGCTTTGCAGCCACAATCATGCTATGGAAAACCATGCATAAATACATACAGGTAAAGAAGCCTTCTACAAGAATTGCTTGTACTAAATGATATTCAACTTTTACTGTTTAGGCAAATTGTTGAGTCTTTTGCACAGTAGGACTACTTGTTTAGCACAGGTTAAACCATTCTTTTAACAAGTTTTGTGCTTTTATTTTAGAAGTTAGATGGTTCATGAATTGTCTTAATTTGTTCAACCTTTCAATAATAAGTCACCATCGGCCTGGAAGGGGAACCTGTTTTGGTTGTTCGCATTGAGCCCTCCCGTAGAGATTAATGTCTTTAAAACTATGACTCTTGAATGCCTCTCTTTTTCTCGCCAACACCTCTGAAACATAAGTAAGTGTATTTCTGCTCTTCTATTCTGAGAAGGTGTTTCTTGACTGCACTGCTTTTAAATAAGCCAGGTTTCTGATGGATACAACTACCTGTGGATTCCTCACCTAATGAGTTCTCCCAATGTGGCAGCATAAAACGTAATTTTCTTCCCAGCTTTGCACGTCGACAAGGACGTCACTATTGCCCGACTCCCACGTGACTCCGTCTGACGTCATCGTGGCAGTAAGAGGACCTCGCCGGCGTTCTGACGTCAGTTCCCTTCTTTCCATGCCTTCAAAGCATAATGGTTTTTTCCTGGCTCTTGGGGAGCTACTGTTTCTCGAAGGTGTTACTTTGTTAAAATGTCTCCACCTCGTAAATCCGGACTCAAGCCTTGTAGGGAGTGCGGGGTCGTATGTCGGTGACGGACCCGCCTAATGACTGCCTGTGGTGTTTGAGTTCTGAGCATGATGGGGAGGAGTGTGGTTCGTGTCACAAAATGAACCCGAAGACGCTCAAGGAGCGAGAGGCCAAGCTGTTCTTGCCCAAGGCTAAAAAGAAAGAGAAGCATAGGCATCGGAGGTCATCTTCAGGGAAGTCCTCGAGGTCGCATAAGAGACGGCGTCAACATAATTCCTGTTGCCGCTCGGAGAGAGACCGATCCCGGTCGAGGTCACCATCTACTCTGCGTCGTCCAACGTGGGATGTCAGTCTGACGGTGACTCCTCAGCCTGAGAGCCCTCAGGCTTCTCCGGTGCCGTTGGTCTTCGAGGTCGTCGAGCCTCACCAGAGTCCTTGCTTCTCGCTTGCAGCGCAGTCGGAGGTGCCTAATCCAGCGCCGACGCCGCAGGAGTATCCAGCATTCCCGGCTCCAGGAGCGGATCCGGCAGCATTCCTGAATGCTATGTTTAATATCTTTAGCTCCATGGCCCCTGGCGGTGCACCGGCTGGTCCCTCAGGTGCCTTGGCTTTTGGATTGGGCATTCCGGCTCCATTCAAGCCGACGCCGTTCATGCCCTTCTGTCCAGCAGAGGGTGCTGGTCCGGCTCCGGTGCCGCTGGCGTTGCTGAGACCTTCGACGCCGGTAGCTTCTGTTGATCGGGTGGCGCCGATGACTTCGCCACGAATCCAGTCGACGGCGGGCAAGAGAGCCTGTTTATCCATGGCACTGATGGATCCGGCTTCGGACGAATCCGGAGACCGGGGTGTGTCTCCTGGGCCGCATCAGACGAGGTCGTCGACGTTGGCCAATTCTATGTCGACGCCGAGGATAGGGGCCAGGCTGTGCTCAAGAAGAAAGGCTCTGAGGCTTTTGGAGGATCAAGAGTATCGAAGGCAGCTCCTGGAGGAAGGAGAGATCACTGAGCCCCTGGGGGACTTTCAGGGTTAGGACTCCGCAAGTGGTCTCGATACTTCCCCTGAGTGGGATTTATCATCTCCTGGGGAATTTACTGAGGAGGCTGCCTCGTTCCATACGGTGGTAAGGAAGGCGGCGGACTTTCTGGACCTTACACTACCGGCAGCTGAGGTAAAGACGAACATTCGGACGGAAGTCTTGCATCCTGCTTCGGCTGCTGCGGAGCCACTCCTTCCGTTCAACGAGGCTCTCACAGAACCAATCCTGGAAGTCTGGAGGAAACTTGTATCTTCGACTGCTGTAAGCAGATCAGTGGCAAGCAGATATAGAGTGGCTCCTGGGGACCCAGAATTCCTCTCTCAGCATCTGACTCCAGAGAGTCTGGTGGTTCAGGCCTCGTGCTCCTCGCATTCAGGGAGTCGAAAAGAATGGAGCAGTCTGCCAAGAAGACTTTTTCTTCGTGCAGTATGGCACTTAAGTCTGCAAATGCCACTTGTGTTTTGGGCAGGTATATTCATGCCCTGATGGACGCGGCCAAGGCTCAGGAAATGCGGGGTCTCCTATCTGATGCGCAAGCGGCAGCGACTCAGGTTATTCAGTCTGGGCTGGATACGTCGAACTCGGTGGCCAGGGCAATGGGCACATCCATTGTCACCAGGAGACATGCATGGTGGAGGTCTTCTGGATTTTCAACAGATGTACAGACGACCCTATTGGACTTGCCATTTGATGGGGACAAATTGTTTGGTTCCAAAGCTGACTCTGCCTTAGAGCGCTTTAAGGAGAGCAGGGCCACCAACAAGTCCCTAGGCCTGCAGGCTTCTACGACCAGCCCGTTCAGGTCTTTTAGAAGATTCAGGGGATTTGGATGAGGAACTTCCTTTTGGGGGAGACCCCAGCCGGCAAGCCAACAACCATCTAGTCTTCCCTACAGGTCCTATAGAGGGCTGGGTAGGGTTAGAACGAGAGGGGCCACCCAGCTGCACCCCGCCTCTTCCTCTTCCTCCGGGGGGGTGCAACAGGGAAAGCAGCCTTAGACCTCCATCCAATGCATCCCATGCTTCTCCTGTAGGGGGAAGGTTGTTTCATTTTCTCTGCATGTGGGAATTGATTACTTCGGACTCCTGGGTCCTCAATATTGTGGGGAAAGGTTATGCCCTTCCTTTTCGGGAGTTTCCTACTCCCATCCCTCCCCGTCCATCCTTTTGCACAGAAGACCATCTCCCGTTGTTGCAGCAAGAAGTTCTAGTCCTTTTATCGAAAGGTGCAGTGGAGTTGGTTCCAGGGCAAGAAAAGGGGTCAGGGTTGTTATTCAAGATATTTCCTGATCCCCAAAAAGGATGGTCGTTTGAGGCCTGTCCTGGACCTGAGGGTTTTGAATTGGTTTCTCAAACAGGAGAAATTCAAAATGCTGACCCTAGCGCAGGTGCTTCTGGCGTTGAACAAAGAGGATTGGATGGTGTCTGTCGACTTACAGGATGCTTACTTTCATATCCCTATTCTGAAGTTGCACAGGAAGTATCTCCGGTTTGTGGTAGGGTCGCAACACTACCAATTTGCGGTCCTTCCTTTTGGTCTTACTTCAGCACCTCGAGTCTTCACGAAGGTGATGGCGGTGGTTGCAGCAAATCTCAGGAGGAAAGGAATATCGGTATTCCCTTACCTGGACGATTGGTTGATCAAAGCCAAGTCTCCGGAGCTCGTGCTGCATCACCTGCAGATGACAACCCAGTTGTTGTTCGATCTGGGGGTTTCGGTAAATGTGCCCAAATCTCACCTGGAGCCCTCTTAACTCCTCCTGTTCATAGGGGCAGTACTAGACACAACATTGAATCGGGCCTATCCTCTGCCTCAGCGGATTCAGGACATTCCGGCGTTGATTCCAATGTTTCAAAGTGGAGCTCTTGTTCCAGCCCTCAAGGTCCTTCGTCTGCTCGGTCTGTTCGCTTCATGCATTCTGTTGGTCACTCATGCACGCTGGCACATAAGGGCTCTTCAGTGGTGGTTCCGCAGGCAGTGGTTTCAGCACAGAGGGGATGTTGAGGAGTCGATAAAGATCTCCAGAGACACTGCAGCGGATCTACGATGGTGGGCTGCGGACGGCAACCTTTCCCAAGGTAGGCCATTTTCGCTACCACCACCAGTGGCCACGGTTATAACGGATGCCTCCACTCTAGGGTGGGGAGCTCATCTGGGGGACCTGGAGGTCAAAGGTCATTGGTCTCCAGTGGAACAGATGTTTCCTATCAATCTGTTAGAATTGCGGGTGATACGTTTGGCTCTCAAGGCCTTCCTCCATTCCCTTTGCGGTCAGTCGCTTCAGGTCCTGACAGACAACACTAGAGCGATGTGGTACATCAACAAGCAGGGAGGAGTAGGGTCGTACCTTCTTTGCAAAGAGGCTCTGCGGCTCTGGTCCTGGGCACAGGACCATCATATTTGCGTAGTAGCAAATCATCTGGCCGGAGTTCTGAACATACATGCGGACAGTCTCAGTCGGCACTTCTCGGTCGATCACAAGTGGCGTCTCCATCCAGACCTGATCCTTCACATCTTCCGGATGTGGGGATTCCCTCAGTAGACCTCTTTGCCACTCGGGAGAATGCGCTCTGTCTGTCGTTCTCCAGCCTCCAGTGTCCGGTGCAAGGAGCGATGGGGGACGCGTTTCAGATGTCAGGTACGGCCAGTTGCTTTACGCGTTTCCCCCCATACCCCTGATTCCTCGGGTTCTGAGGAAGATTCGCCAAGATCGGGCCCAAGTCATCTTAATAGCTCCGGATTGGCCAAGAAGGGTGTGGTACATAGACCTTCTCCAACTCTCACTGTGCCCTCCGCTCCGTCTCCCTCACAGGGCAGACCTCCTCTCGCAGTCGCAGGGGCAGGTTCTACACCCCCACCTCCAGAGCTGCAACTTCATGCCTGGAGATTGAACGGGGCAATCTGAGTTCCTTTTCTCTCCCGCCAGAAGAGGTGGACGTTATTTTATCTGCCAGGCGACACTCCACCAAATCTATCTATGCTGGCAGATGGGCAAAATTTGTTGCTTGGTGTGGAGAGAAGCAAATTGATCCTTTACGGGCCCATTTGTCAGACATTTTATTGTTTGCGTTGTCCTTGGCGCAGAGGGGTTGTGCAGTTGCAACTGTTAAGGGCTATCTGTCGGCACGGTCAGCCTTTCTGTGCCTTCCTGATCAGCCCTCTTCATTTAAGTCCCCTATAGTTATAAGGTTCTTAAAGGGTCTTACCAATAGGTTTCCTCCCACTCTGTTTATTATGCCTCAGTGGGATTTGAATTTAGTTCTCACATTCCTGATGGGTTCGCTGTTTGAACCTTTACGTTCATGTCCATTAAGGTTTTTGGTATCAAAGACTGTTTTTCTCATAGCCATCACGTCGGCTAGGCGAGTGAGTGAACTTCAAGCGCTTAGTGTTAAACCCCCTTTTACTTCTTTTCATGCGGACAAGGTGGTGCAGAGGACCAGGGCGGCTTTCCTAACGAAGGTTGTTACACCTTTCCATTTGGGACAATCTATAACGCTCTCGTCTTTCTACCCTCCTCCTCATCCATCAAAAGAGGAGGAGAGACGGCATTGGCTTGACCCGAGGAGAGTCTTAAGCTTCTACATCGAGAGAACAAGAGAGTTCTGGGTGGATGATCAGCTCTTCGTCAGCTACGTGGGGAAGAAGAAAGGCACGGCTGTCCACAAAAGAACACTGTCCAGGTGGGTCATTCTTTGCATAAAAGTATGTTATTCCTTGGCAAAGAAGGTTCCTCCTGTTGGAATTAGAGCCCATTCCACCAGGGCTAAGGCGGCCTCTTCGGCCTTGGCTAGAGGTGTTCCTGTTGCTGAAATTTGTAAGGCCTCAATTGGGCTTCCCTCCACACTTTTGCAAAGCATTATTGCTTGGACTCGGAGGGATGGCCATTTTGCACGGTCCGTGCTGCAGGATTTCTTGGTGTGACCACTCAGTCACCCGCCACCGAGTGCGGTACTGCTTTGGGACTCTATTCATTAGGTGAGGAATCCATAGGTAGTTGGATCCATCAGAAGAACAAGTTACTTACCTTCTGTAACGCCTTTTCTGGTGGATACACTAGCTACCTGTGGATTCCTCACGGATCCCACCCGCCTCCCCATTGCCTGGTTGGTCTTACCAAGATTTCCTAGGGTGTATGTATATAAGGATGTGTATTTATGTTTGATTGTATATGTATATATATGTACATTTATGTGTGAAATATATATATATTTGTATATTTTGCTGTTTATATTTTATTAAATATTGCGTATTATATTTGATTGATGTAGTCATGTCAATTATGTGATGTCAGGTGATCACATGTTTGCCTCAAAGGCACGTAAACAATGGTGAAAACTGCAGTCAGCACGCCGGCGAGGTCCTCTTATTGCCACAATGACGTCAGACGGAGTCGTGTTGGAGTCGGGCAATAGTGACGTCCTAGTCGACGTGCAGAGCTGGGAAGAAAATTTCCGTCTAATGCTGGCACATTGGGAGATGTTAGGTGAGGAATCCACAGGTAGCTAGTGTATCCACCAGAAAAGGCGTTACAAAAGGTAAGTAACTTGTTCTTTAGGTTTTCACTTCAACCATTCCAACCAGTCAAGGTTTTTGCAGTCCTAGGCAAAGCCAAAGTACACCCATTCGTCCCCCTCTTTGCATCATGCACGCATGAATCTGCTCACCGACTCCTACACAACACGCACAAGCAAATCTGCAAGTTATTTATATATCCTATGTATTGTGTACTTTATTAATATCATTAACAATTATATATTTTGCAAAGTACTTGCTGATATTGCACTCCTATAAGTGAACATATTTCTATAGCTAACCCCATATACGTGAGAAGACCTGTCAGGTAATTTTAAAACATAAATCATTAAACAAATAAATCTCGCTAATAAGCCATGTACCGTAAGTCAAGTCCTTTATCTCCCCTGATGCAAATAATAGTGCATTTCACCCCTCATCGGATTTTTGTACCAGGCTCTCAGATTTTTTCAATGGGAAAATTCCAAAGCTTTACTCCACCTTTCCAGGTGAAGTCGGTACACTAGATCCCACAACCCCACCTGACAGTCTCTGACCTGCTGTCTCTGAGTTCCACCCATTATCAACAGCTGAATCGCTTGGGAAACTTCTGAATTGCAAATCAGGCTCTCCGGAGGACCTTACCCTCCCTATACTCTCAGACTGGTGGCTTAATCTGTAAACCCTTTTCTCAACAAGGTTTGTAACACATTTCTGACATCTGGGATGTTTCCTGCTATCTGGAAACAGGCATTTCTGCTTCTTCTCCTGAGGAAACTCAACACTGAACCGAGTGTACTCAGCAACTTCAGACCAGTTTTACTCATGACTGCTAAATCTTGGAGAAGTTACTAAAACGACTACTCTCATCCTTCAGTGAGGCAAATGGTTTGCTGCATGGTACTCAGTCCCGCTTTTGTGCCTGATATAGCCCTGAAACTGCCTTACTGGAAGTGTCGGAGTCTGTAAAAGAGTCCTTGGACTCTGGGACCTCTGCTGTAGTAGTGCTGTTAAACTTGTCAACACCGTTTGATACGGTGGCACACTCCACATTGTTGAGCAGATTAAGCTTACTTGGCTTCCAGGGACCAGTTCTATTCCAGATCTGATCTTTCTTGTAAGAGCACTTGCAATGGGTCTTCCTTCATCCTTTCTCGTCCTCCCCCGAGCCTCAGGTCTTGGCAATCAGTCCGTTGTGTTTTAATCTCTACCTGGCTCCCTTGGCCACGCTCCCTGAAACCTGGGAAGTAAAGGTAGTCTCTTTTGTGGATGACACGAAACTGCTGTCCTCATTTCGCGAACATTCAGATGTAACCTTTCTCAAATTTAAAGTGTGCCTTAAAGGTATAGAAAGTGGATGGATGGCAATTTTTTAAAATGAAACACGGATAAAATGGAGGTTTTCTTTTTCAGCCAGAACACCCCTCTTCCCCGGCAAATCTTTGGTGGCCAGCTGAACTGAGTCCTCCTCCAGTGCCGGGGTTTACGGCGAATAATTTAAGCATAGTATTCGATTCCAACCTCTCCTTTGCAGCCCAGATTAAGCAGATTTCTTTAATCTACTTCCCAAACCTTAAATCTATCAGAAAGCTGCTACATCTGCTACCAGTTGAGACCCGCAAAATGGTGATTCATGCTCTTGTAACATCTCGCCTGGATTATGCCAACTGTCTCTAACTCTGTCTTCCAGCTTTTTTGATCCAAAAACTGAAGATCATACAGAATGCGGCTGCTTGGCTAATCTGACAGGTTCATTTCCGTCAGCACATTTTGCTTCATTTAAAGCAGCAGCTCCCTGTGGCTAGACGGATTGAATTTAAGGCTCTCACCTTCGCGCTCAGAGCCTGGGAGGGGAGAGGTCCCTGATAAATGCGAAACAGACATTGCAGGTTCCAAGAGAGATATTGAAATCCAATCACCTCCGATTTATGCGTATCCCCAGATTTGCTAAAGATGGTCATGGACGTAGGTAATTTACAGTACTAACAGCAAAGCTCTGGAATTCATTGCCAATCAGACTTCGCATGGCCGAGCAATCCTTCATTAAAGAATTAAAAACCTGGCTTTGTGACCAAAAGTAGATGTATGAACCCAGCCACTTTCTCAGTCTCTGCACTTGGGTGCCGGGACGATTCTGCTGAAGCAGCAGAGTGCTTTAACAAATAACATTGATTGATTGAATAGTAGTGTTATTGTTTTTCTTTCAAACTCCTCAAATTGGTGTCCGAAATACATTTAAAAACACGTGTGGCCTGGCATAGTAGACTGATGATCATGAACTAAATTTTTATTTGCTTGTGGCAGCCTCCTGACTGCTTGAACATTTTAAGCAAGTCATTATTATCATAAATTGTATTACTCATGTGAAACCGGAAAGAATGTTTAAATTTCAAATTCACCTATTGTGAGCCACATAAACGGAATAAGGAACTTGGAAGTAACTCAGTGTAAAAACACTTTAAAAGACACTGCACGTTACAGATTAAAAGGTGTCCATTTTCACTGTCACTGAAGAAATATAACATGCAGCTTGTAATTTTTAAGGTGGCGATTTGGATGTTAGAGTGAAATAGACTCCTTACCTGCTGCCATAAATAAATGTCTGGGTGTGCCAAGTTAGAGAGACTGCTCTGCCTTCGCTTTTATATTCTGTGGTGTATACCTCTTATTTGGCATGAACGATCTGCAAGCTAAATGTGATTAGTCTGGAACTGAACAGAATTTAAAAAGAATAGGGAGTGCCAGAATTTAAAGGGAAATACTCGCTAAAGCCTAATTTACTCTCCAAATGACTTAAAAGTGACAAAAAATCTGTCTCTAGTCTATGAGCAGGTTTATAGCAGCCTATATCTCCTACAGCACAATTAAGGCTACCATTGTGTGGCAAGGTCTGGGCTGTCTTGCAACATGTGGAGTGGAAGAGATAAAACAAAATCAACCAGATACAGTTTGATTTGTTGTTAAACCCTGGAAACATATACCCATTGATCTGCTCTTACAGATGAGGGGTGGGAAGCAACACTTAGAGTGGAGTCTGGTTGGATGTGTGAGATGGAGAAGTTGTACATGAGTGAGAGAGCAAGAAAATATTCGCACTCCCATGGAGTGCTCAAAGAAAAAGAAACATGCAATTCCTGAGCCATGAAAAGATACAAGTAATCCATTCAAAAGAATGGTAAAGAAGCTATGATTCATGTTCGTAACAAGCACAAGAGGAAGGAAAGCAATCAATTAAGAAAACAAATGCGGAACCTGCCCACTGCAAGCAGTGGTAAACTAACAAATGATAAGCTGGGCACACTCTTAAGTATTGACATAGTATACAATAAGTTTTTAATAACCGACAGCTAAAAGCTGTCTAAAGGTGAGGCCTAATGATCTTACTAGTTGTTGCACGAGTGCCCTTAATCCCTGTGCTCTTGTCCATTATTAATGTCGGACATTGTATTGTGCTCAGTGTACTGTTTTCCTGTTGGTCTTATGTTCTACTCAGATGTTATTATGTTGAACATGCATGTAAAAAAGAAATCCAGATTCGCACAGTTGCTGGTCTGTTCAACTTTTTATTGTGAACATAGTATTTGTAGACTTCCTGCATCTTCTTCATACTTATTTTATTGTAAACGATCCTGCTATGCAGCCTTTATGATCCTGCTTTGCAGCCAACATGTGCTTTACGCCTTACAGTGCCTGTGGGGCGGGGACTTTCTCAAGACTGTAAATTCAATACAATCATTTCTTAGTGAATTGCTCTTTTTCTTAATTTTCACACCTTAGGTGAGCCATGATGTTTAAAAGTGGTCCGATGCCTAATTCTGGTGATTGTGCTCAAAATGTGGGAGGTGGGAGGGAGATGTCTAAGTCATTATTCAAAATAGCGAAAAAGAAAAATTCAGGAAATTTAGTAAAGAAGGGAAGATGGATGGTTAGTCGTTTAAATATTTATATACTGAGGATCCATGAGATTAGCTATGAATAGGTAACGCTCATTGGAGTTCTACAAGGTCTTATTACCTCTTAAAGTACAATTCTTAAGGTCGTAGTCCTATGTACTGTATATCCTGGTTTATATTGAGGTCTTGGGTGAACCCTGTTATAGAATGTGCCATGGTTATTGGGAGACACATAATATAAAATATATGGTCGTCCATGTGGAAGGGTGTGAACAGCGAGTTTAGAAAAGTGGTAGTCAAGTAGTTAGATTATCCATAACGCCTGTGCAAAGGATTCCCATCGTAAGGATACTCACAGAGTTGAAGCCCTCATAATATTATATGGTTAAGATAGAAATTTCATTTAAGCATGAGCATGCCAATTTAATGCACCATTTTTCAGGCAGTGCGTTTGTAAAATCTTAGTCCAAGTACATGTGCCCAATATGCGAGAAACGACTGAGTGACTATGATTGATGAACTCACATTGTTGCCCATAAGGCTTGCTTAATCATGGTATATCCTCGGCAGAAAAAGTAGGGCAAAAACTGAGGCCGATGGCCCATATATATATATATTATCATAATAAGTAAGCAAGTCTAACTTCCCATGGGGCTCATGCAGGGTGTGCTGCAGGCATTGTTGCGGGCAGTATGGGAGTCCCCGGGTATCACATGATTATACAGAAAAATGGTATTGGGAATAACATTTTTGGGGAAGATATTTGAGCACTGTGCATTAGACCTTTGCCCAAATACCCCCCCCCCCCCCCTCCAAGAAATGTTATTACAACTACTATTTTTCTGTATATTCATGTGATACCGGAGACTACCATATTGTCGGAAACAATACCTGCGGCACACCCTGCCTGAGCCCGACGAGAAGTCAGACTTGCTTACTCATTACGATAATATGCAGGGGCCATCAGCCACATTTCTTCTTGTAAGCTTGGCAGGAGTATCTAAATATAGACCTCTCTAACCCTTTTTGAAAGTGTACCGTTGTTCACACGTCGTACGCAACTGCATGCTTTATTTAAAATGTATTTACTTTATTCCCAAGTACGTAATGCTGCATGCCTCTGTTGCTCGTGGTATAGGCCTGCACTCCTATTTGTAGTCCTCCCTTACTCTGACTTTTTATGTATCGCTTTGACACAAAATGCATGATAGTACATGCCTCGTTTTTGCCTTTCTTTTACTGCCAAGGATATACCATGACTGAGCAAGCATTATCAGCAGCAGTGTGAGTTCACTAAACATAATCACTCAGATGTTTCTTGCATTTTGGGCAGATGTACTTGGACTAAGATTTTACAACCGTACCGCCTGAAAAACGGTGTAAAAAATCAACATGCTTAAATGTTATCACTATCTTAATCACAAATATAATGTGGGCTCCCACTCTGCAAGTATCCTTGCAATGGGCATCCTGTGCAGGATCGTTATGGGTAATCTAACTACTTGACTACTGCATTTCTAAGCTTGCTGTTCGCATCCTCCCACATGGGCAACTAGTCATTGGGCGACTATTTATTGTACATCATGTGCCTCTCCATACCCATGGCATAGTCTAATCTTACTTTTACAGATTGAACTATAACCAGGGTTCACCCAAGACCTCAATATAAACCTGGATATACATAGCACTACAACCATAAGAATTTTCCTTTAAGAGGTAATTAGACTTTCGAAAATGCCAGTGAACGTTACCTATACATACCCAAACCTTATGGATCCTTAGTATAAGCATCTAAGGGACTAAACCCCCTTCTTTTTCAAATTTCCTGAATTCTTCTTTTTCTCTATTTTGAATGGTGACTTGGGCATCTTTCCCCTACCCCTTCCCACATTTTGAGCACGATCACCAGAATTAGGCGTATGGGCACTTTTAAATATCATAGCTCACCTAAGGTGTGAAGTATAAGAAAAAGAGCTATTCACAAAACAATGATTGTATTGAATTTACAGCCTTGAAAAAAGTCCCCGCCCAAAAGGCATTGTAAGAGGTGAAACATGTTGGCTGAAAAGCAGGATCGTATAGGCTTCACAGCAGGATCGTTTATAATAAATTAAGCATGAAGAAGATGCAGGACAGTCTTCAAATACTATGTTCACAATAAAAACGCTGACTAGACCAGCAACTGTGCAAAATTGGATCTCTTTTTCTACATGCATTTTCGACATAATGACACCAGGATACAGTATTAAACCAACAGGAAAACACTCACCACAATACTCGTTAACCCATGAGAAGGATTTGGCATGACCCCTAAGGAGTATAAAGAAGTTTTCCAACTGATAATCCAGCAATTACTAAAAAGGCACTGTGGGTAAGAAGGGTAAAGGTTGGGGCTGCAAGTCTACGCAATACTAATTTCTGACTTTGTGAAAACCTTGAAATGTGATGCCCTTAAGTATGCATTGTTAATGATACAAACTCTTGTATTTCATTTGTATATTCACTTAAACTAACCATGATCTGTTTGGGGGAATTTGTGTTTTCTAGGTTCAGATGCAAGTGAAAAACACCAAATCTCTATTTGACAAATTAAAGATGGATGTGTGTCAGAAGGTGGACCTGCTTGGAGCTAGTCGATGTAATTTACTCTCTCACTCCCTTGGCACTTATCAGGTATCCATTCCTTCTTCATACTACAGTGCCTTCAAACATAAGGGTCATGTTTGAATGACAAGACTAAGGGCCTCATTATGACATTGGCGGTAAATGCCGCTGACTGCCACAGCGATGGCTGCCAACATACCGTCGCTGTGGCTACCAACTGCCCATCGAATTATGACCGTAGCCGGAATTCCGCCAGAAGGCTGGTGGAATTCCATCTACGGTCATGGTGGTGGACGGCGGTAAGGTGGCTCTGCAGCCAGCAGCAGCGCCACGCCAGCATAACACTGCCTACCATATCATGCCCCATGATACAGCCTGGCGGTATTTTGCTGGCAGGCGCTGCTGCTGGTAGCAGCGCTGTGTCCCGTCTCCTGCCGGAGGACCCCTTGGAAGCATTTAAGTCGGGTTCTCCGTCAGGAGGGGGGCAGTTGGAAGTGGTCGTGTGTGTGATACTGTGTTTGAATGCATGCATGCGTGTGCATGAGTGGGTGTGTGTGTACGTGCATGTTGTCGTGTGATTGCGTGTGTGCCTGGATGTATGTATGTTCGTGAGTGTGTATGAATGTATGCATGCGTGGGTGAGTGTGTGTATGCATGTGTATATGACTGTGTATGTATGTGCGTGTGTATGTGGGGGGGTTGGGAGGGGGAGGGGGGAGGGGGAAGGTTCTGGGGACGAGGACAGGGGAGACCCCTATCAGTGCCAGGGAAGGAATTCCCTGGCACTGATAGTGCCTACCACCATGGTTTCCGTGGCGGTATAGAAACCACGGAAACCATGGCAGTGGGCAGGGTCAAAATGCATGAGCGGCCTAGTGACGGCCTCCAGGCTGGAGACTGTAGTCGTTACAGCCGTGGCGGTCGGTGTGTTAACTTGGCGGTTTGGCTTTGGCCAAACCGCCAATGTCATAATAGTGGAGGTATGTACCGCCAGCCTGTTGGCAGTAATACCTTCACTATTGCACCGACCGCCGGGGTTATAATGACCCCCTAAATGTTGGGTGAAAGGTTTATTACTTAGTTGTGTGGTTGGTTATAGACAGAAGACCTGATTCACAAAGGGCCTTCGGACTCTTGGCGTAGGACCTGCAGATACGAGGGAGACTCCGCACTCAGGATGGCATCTCCTCAATGAGAATTCTCATTGCAGAGATTCCGCACTCAAGGCCATGAGTGTGGAGGACCTTTGTGAATCAGGCTCTCAGTTCTTAATGTGAGTCATAATGTGAGAAAGGTGACAAATCCTTCCCAAGTGAAACAAATTGTTTTGAGTTCCTTCAGCTCCTGGCGTGCATCATTGGGAATGTGAAAGAGCAAATCATAACCTTGATCCACCAGTTGCTCTGTTTTGAAGACTGCACCTCCTACTAAAAGGTGTGATGCATTTTATTTGAAGTAGCATCCTCTCTACTAAAAAGTCCATACATTGATCTCATCTTTATATAATGTGGTATTGAAAGGCTTTCAAGGAGGTAGGGAGATGAATTAAGTTGTCTTGGTGCCCCTTACTCTAGAACAGCGTTTTTTAAACTGTTGGTTGTGACCAGACGTTTTGTGGGCAGGGAAAGTCCTAGAAATTAATGAAGATGCCTTTAATTTCTGTGTTTATCTTGTCACATTTGCCAGTGCTTCAAAGACAAAGCTCAAACGTCAGATTGTCATCTGATAAACTGCTGCTTATTCTTTTAACATTGGCTTTTGCGTTTACTTTTCTTTCTCTGACTGCAAAGTGAGAGAAGTTTTGAAAGTGAATTATGTGATGATTTTGCTGGAGTCCAGGGAGTGTGAAAGGAAAGGGTGTAGGATGTTGTTTTTTTCAACAAACAACGATGAACTGTATACATTCAGCAATGAAGAAAGCAAGCATGAAGCTCATTTTAATGTAATTCTGAAGTATTTCAGAAACATACATGCTAATAGCACCAAAACAAATTAAGACACTTTACTTGGTGATGCACAAATGATAGATATTCGGGGAAACTCACTTTCTGCAAATTATTATTTGTGTGTTATACAGTTTTATCAGTAAAACTGCATGTCTGTACGAATTTAATGGCCATTTCAATAGAAAATGTGCTATCTGTAAATGACAATGCTTTACCCCATGATGCTTTAGTAATATAAAATAATTGCCTTCCTCGTGTCCAGTAAAGGTAGGTTGATCCCCAAAGATTGTCGTTCTAAAAATTGGGTATTGGTTCTATAAAGTTTTGGAAGCACTGCTCTATAATGTTTCTTCATCAGTAGCCAATTGCTGTGCCTCTGTCAAATAGAGATTTCATCATTAAAGTAGGAAGAGTGCTTCAAGCTGAACTAACCCTCTTATTGGAAGTCTATTTTTGATATCTCTACACATGCATATTTCTTTAAATTAGCAGCTTAACATCATATTGGTGTGATTGAGAAAAAATGTGATGTTGGACAGGTACTTATAATGTGTCATGATTCACCTTGTTCTTTACAGACTACACTTCTGCATTTCTGGGAAAAGACATCTAAGTTGATGTCTGAAATCCAGGAGGAGTTTAAAGAGTTCCAGCCCTTTGGATATGTTGCATTGAAGGTATAGTATCCAAATATTAGTGTTACTAATTGAGATATATTTGTTCTACTTGCCTCTTATTTGTCTGTCGTATTTTGTGTGTCTTCATTGTAATACTCTTGCATCATTTTAGTCCACAGTTGTTCAATTCATCTATTGCTTTTATCTTTGCACATACTTTTTCATGGCGATAGGAAAGATGTCACCTAGGGTGCATATTCATGCAGATACTTATAAAATAAATGAGCCAACACCTCTGGATGGTCAGTTGAACACAACATAGACAACCCAAGTTCCATAGATAGGAATCATGCTTTTCCTGGTGGCTATGCTACAACAGTAGTAACGATGTAATTAATTAATATAAAATAAGCAGATCAGTTTGGTGATGTGCATGATTTTATATTTGTCATCCCAGCTAATCTATTTCTGAGGGTAAAATATGGGCTAGTTTTTGACAGAATTCACTCCAGCAGTTATGTGGAATCCAGAAACATACTTGATTTATTTTGTATTTGTATTTTTCATTATATGCAACAGAAACACAACATTAAGCTGGCAGCTAACATCGCAGTACATACCATCAGAGACTTAAGACAATGTAGGTGATAGGGTGTGCGCACACGTGGATTCAGTACCTTCAGTCATGAATATTTTACTATGTTGCTTTCAATCCCGCTTTCATGGTGTTAGTGGCACAGATCCCTGCTTTCTTAGCAAATAGGTTGTTAAAGGGGTCCATATATTTTTAGGATGGGACGCCTTGGGCAGTTCCTCTGCATAATCTTCAAAAACATCTTGGCAATAAGTCACTTCTTTCAGCCACTTTGCATATGTAGGGTATGATCGTTTTCCCCAATGCATGGCCACTTGTTGTTTGGCCAGCTGCAGTGCTATGGCTGTGAATCAACATGCCACTGGCTGCAATGACCTCACCATGCCCAGCAGACACATCTGACTCGTACATTGCATTGGTTCCATAATTCTGTCGCACAGGGTATCTACCACTTCCACCCAGAACTCCCATATCTGGGGGCATTCCCACGCCAAGTGTATGAATCCCGCCCCTGTCAACCCGCAGCAAGCACACATTGTGTGTCCACCCGCAGTCCACACTGTTGCATTTTAAGTGGCTTGTAATACATCTGGTGCAAATATCTGTAGTGAATGATGCACAGGTTGCAGTTAGAGGTGAGATAGCTAATGAGTGAGCAGCAGTATTTCCAGTCACCTTGCGTCAGGGGGTGGGGAGGTCAGCATTCCAGCGTGCCAGTGTTTTGTCGGTCGACAATGGTGCGTCAGTCTTGTGGCTGCATATAATTTGGTGACTAAGTGTCTCCTATCTGGGCTCATAAGTATGGTCTGAAGTGCTCCCGGCACTGGTGGCTCAGCCGGGAATGTGTAGTTATAGTGCTCTTATGGCATGCGTGAGGCAGTGATAATAAAAATTAAAAAGTGACGTGGCGTTGTATATGTGCTGCAAATTCGCCAGGCCCACAAAGGTCCCACTCAAGTACATATCTCACATGGTGACAATTCCTGCTGATTTCAACTGTTAGTGCTCCTGTCTCATGTGTGACCAACAAAACTCTAAAGGTAATGCCAGGGTATACAAGGGCAGTCGTCTCACCCGCGCCCCCAGTGCATGCCAGGCCATGATTGTGCATTCTACTGTGCTAATCTCTGTGTGAGGCGTATCCCTACATGTTCGTGGCAGCACGTCACAGCCTATGGTGTACTTCTTCCGCTTCAACAGCCAAATTCAGTATTTATTCGGACGGGCCGTACCAATAGTGTGCATGTTGCGCTTGCGCGCATAAGTAATATAATTGTAGATCTGTCACTGTGAAGCCGCCTTTTTCGTGCAGCAACGTCAGGGTTTGCCATCTCAGTCATGACTGATTCCCTGCCTATATTAGTTTAATCTTAAAGCATTCTTATGTTATGAGAGGTTGTGAACATGTACCTTGTAGATGCATGTAATCTTAAAATAATAATGTTAACCATTTCTAAAGAGCTGGTATTTTGGGCATTAGTAATAGGACACTTTTATTTCACTCCAGTTGAGTTGACCAAACAGAATTTGAACCAGAGACCTGCAGGTTATTTATCTCTAGATTGGGGGCTTCCCCCACCAGAGTATCTCACTGAAAAGCCCTGAGCATCACTTATTGTTGGCTAGCCCTGATAGTTTTAGTTGTGTTTCTCTAAAAACACAGAAGGATGAGTCATGACCCACATTCACCGAAATACTTTATTTTTGTACAAATGGGAGCACATTAAAAACTTGAATACCCGTCACCCAAAATTATTTTCCTCTCATCTTCCAATTCTATGTGCTGCAGACCACACTCTAACTCCGCCAAAGCTATGTTGGATGTCTCTCTAGCTCTTTGTGCACGTCTCCTGATCTGGGGATTAATTAGCCCCATGACTTTGTCAGACAATCAGTTTTTTTAGTTAGGTGAAAGAACCTGGGTTCATTCATGCCATGACATTACGTGGCATACTTCCCTTCCCTCATTACATCCAGCTTCAGACGGAAACTACATCTGTTTGTAACTACATATCCCCTTGTTAGTTTTGCCAGTTTTTCTTCTAACTGTTTTCATGCTGTGGCTTAAAGAAAGTCCATTTCCTTTTATGTCTTTCACTTGAAGAACTTTGTAGCATGCATCACTGTTCAACTATTCTTTTCTTTGTCACAGTATGACGTTTTCTCTTTAAGGTTCAGTGAAAATTATCAAGATTTTGCTTGCATCTCTGGTCATTTGTTTCCTCTACTTTCCATAGAATAGTAAGGTTTAATATGGTATAGGGTGATGAATAATGATGGTGTAGCGTGTGGATGGGCAATGTAGTTCTGATTCTCCCCATTAATCATTAGATTTATTTCCTTATTTGCAGCACCTGCATGAGCAACAGAACTCTTCCACTGAGCAACTGAGAGAGGGGGAAGTGGTGGAGGATGCCAATTGGGACAGGTAAACAGCTGGAGAAAACAAACAGGGGTTTCTTAGTTTTGAGACTCTAAGTGAGTTTGCTGTTGTTGAGGGCAAAATGTTTAATAGACCCTATCCCTGTACAATTTCATCATCATCTGAAATGTTGAGTCACTAGGCTTGCTATTCCATAAATCCTTTCCTGCCTTTAAGATTCTTGGTGAGCATGTTATGTAGCGCTTTTTCAGTTGATAGAATCATAACCACCGCTTACTTTGCTGGTGTTGTACCCTATCCGTAATTTTTGGTGAGCAAGACTAGGGGCCTGATTTAGATATTAGCGGATGGGTTACTCTGTCACACCCGTGACGAATATCCTGTCTGACGAAATCTAAATCCCTAAAATAATGGGATTGAGATTTCAGCAAACGGGATATCCATCATCGTTGCCCATACGCCAATATCTAAATCAAGCCCTTATTGTTAGACCTAGAGCAAGAAAAGCCGAAAATGGAGAAAGAAGATAAAATTGAGAAAATAGTGTAAATTGAGAAAGCGGGGAATAAACCGTTTCAAGAGTAAGAAAGAAACAGTATGTGTTGTGAGGTGGAAGAAAAGGACACTATTTTGAAAAAAACAACAGACAACCCTGGCCTTTGCACCACTGGAGGTAGGCTCCTAAGGACAATTTTTGGCCCCCGTGTGCCAGTAGCAGGAGTATTGGTGGTGGTGGTAGTAGTAGTAGCTATAGTAATAATAATAATTTTACAAAATAAGTACTGCTTTTGACAGATCTAAGTATACATGAATCACCTTGAACTTACAGACTGGTACTTCTCCATTGAGTACCACCACATCAACAAATAACATCTACTTTCATAAAAACGAAATGAAACCTAAAAGTTACACTAAGGGCCTGATTCTAACTTTGGAGGACGGTGTTAAACCGTCCCAAAAGTGGCGGATATACCACCTACCGTATTACGAGTCCATTATATCCTATGGAACTCGTAATACGGTAGGTGGTATATCCGCCACTTTTGGGACGGTTTAACACCGTCCTCCAAAGTTAGAATCAGGCCCTAAATCTATTAAATGCCTGACCGGAGTCTAAGATGACTGCACTGTGCTCGCGCCCTTAGCCAAAGTCCTCCTTCGCTAATTGATTGAGGCTTTCACAGGTATATAGGTGACCGATGGGAGTGGCTTCCTAACTGAGATATAATTTTAAGGCTCTGGGCCAAGTGTCCCCTGTGGAGCTTGAGCCTGCTGATCTGACATGGTGAAGAGGAGAGTCCCTTACCTACTCTCTTGGCTGGCAGGGGGTGAGCGCCACAGGTACATCTTCCTACCGTGCTGTTGGTCAACTGGTTAGCCCACAGCTGGAGGCTCCAGAGAATCCTGAGGGGTCAGGAGACCAGGGGAAGAGGCCTATTACCACTTTGTCCGCAGAAGGAGCACTTTCCTGGTGGGCATAGAAGCTCACTTGATCCACAACCTAGCTGCTCAGTGCAAAGACCCTTATGCTATGAAAGAATAGCCAGACAGATATCTGGATGCAAATGGGAGTGAGCTCTACTTGCTTGGTTTATACTAGATGTCCCACCAGGGCTTGTAGGGAGAACACAGAGGCAGGGAGCACCATGATGCTAGATCTAGGCAGCACAGTAGAGAGAAATGTTTCTGAGAGCAGCTATAAGGCAGACCCCAAGTATTGCTTAGCTCCATTTCTTCCGTATCTAAACCTGAGACAATGACATGAAAGTGACTAAGACGAAACAGGTGCAGTTAAAAGGATAACTGCATCAGTGGGATTTCCACCCAGGCTCAATGTGACCTGTCTGGATCCTTCCTAGAAAGCTTGAAGGAGGACTGTGGGGATCATTAACCATGGAACAGTGTTTATTTGTTTTTCAAGCAATGGTTGGGCACTGAGGGCTGGGATTTACATTCTTGGTGGGCTACGAGCAGTTTTATTATATAGTCTATGACCGAGGCGAGGCTGTGGATTGAGGTGGCTAATATAGCACTGATATTGTTCTTAAAGTGTATATTTTGTCTCTTTGCTTCTGTTTCCTCATTTGGACCTGTTGAGATACTGAGGAGTAATATACTAGGGGATTATTGTCAGTGTTTGGTTATGGAATTATGTTAATGACTTAATTGTGTCAGGGAAGCAGAGGTCATAAGTTGTGACATGCCTTATTCTATTATAGCTTTGCTGCTATTGTTTCCAATGTTAAATTATGTTGAGTGTTAATAAGAAAAGACTTAGGGCCTCGCTATGAGTTTGGTGGTCCCACCAGGGGACTGCCAAACTCACAGGGAAGACGCCACTGCCATAACGGTGACGTTCCACCGAGCTCATTATAATGTTTCCACTAAGATGACTGGCGGAACATTGTAATATGCGTTCCCGCCAGGCTGACCAGCAGGAACAGTGTTAGGATATTGATCTCGACTCCTTTAAGGGAGGCGAGGCCACTATTCCAACGGTGCTGGCCAGGGAGACCCCTGCACTGCCTATGCCACAGGCATAGGCATGGGCAGTACAGGGACTCTCCTGTGGCCCCAGGCACTGGCTTTCTGTGAAAAGGCTGGCGGGAAGAGAAGTGGTAATCAGCCAGGCGGCATTGAGTTCAGTGTCACCCTGGCTGGTTACAAGCCTGACCACCGCCATGTCATCGGGAACCACGTTCCCAGCGGAGATGGTGGTCCCCTGGTGGGTCTGCCCTCCAGGGTTGTAATTGGGTGGTCGGACCGCCAAAGTTGCGGCGGTCTGACCGCCAACGCGAGTGTGACGGTCCGTGGACCACCATACTCTTAACGAGGCCCTTAATCTTACAAACAGTTAAATGCCAGATAAAGACGGCATGCACTATATTAATCATTTAAAAGGTATAGCCACAACTGGGGCCATTTTACTTTTTTCACAAGCCTTAGAAGTATTTTTAAGCAACAGTAAGATTTAATATTTGTTTTATAATTTCTGTAGCTGCTAAGATCGTTAGTGGCTGATATCTGGCTTGGTCTACTAGTCACAGTTTGAATCCTGGCAAGACCAGGGCATCATTTCTTCTCTATGAGTTTGATAAGTATACCTTCATTTAGAAAAGCATTTTCATGTTTGATTTACAGTGCCCAGAAATGTCAAAAGCTGTGATTTGGAGTGCTATATCGAAAGAAATTATTACTACTACCACGCGATATGCAGATAATACAAAGCATATGCCCTCATTGTGTAACAGTACCTACAATAGTAACACTTGACATTTATCAATGTGATTTAAAAATATTGAACCGTAATTCAGTATATTTTTTTCAAAAAGAACAAACTTATTTAAGGCATTTTCAGACATAAATAGGGAATAGTTTTTGTAATTATAAATTCTGATTGAAAGTACTGCATCTTTCATGTCTCAAATGTCCATTGTTCACAAGTCTTTGGAAACCAAATAATTGATTGATTATATATGCACAAAAGACAAAAAGAAGAGAGTTGAAAATAATGTTAAAGCAAAAATGTAATTGTGTTATAAGTGGGGAAGTTCTAATCATTTGGGAAATTCACTGTTGTGTGCTGGACATCATAAAGTACGTGCGAGTTATAAGAAAAAGGGTCATTTTGTAAAAGTGGGCAAGTCTAAATGGAAAAATGGCAAATCCAAAGTTGTGAGCAGTGTAAGTGAACAAGAAGTTGAACATAAGTCTTCAGACTCAAGTGTTGAAAGCGTTGTTTTGTGTGTTGAAGTTTCACAGAATCCACAGGGTGACAAAGCTGAAATTATGCATATGGATGTTATCACTATTAAAAGGCCATACTGTCAAGTATTGGCTGGCGGCGATGTTGATGTCAGCATAATGGCGGATTCTGGATCTCCTTTTACCCTAATTGGGGTGGAGGATTGGAAAAGTTTAGCAATGTGGAATTGAGAAAATCTATGATTAGACCTGTGTAGCATGTGGAGGGAAACACATTGAGGTACTTGGGGAATTTAATACCACTGTTTCCTTTAAGGGCAATTCCACATCTGCTGTTTTGTACTTGGCCAAGCATGGTTCATCATTGTTGGGATGGTTGGAACAACAGAATGTAGAAATTATGTTGGATCCTAACAGTCCTGAACAAGATTTTCTCAAACGAGAATGTTCAGGCGTGGGGGCAATGCAACTTTCTGAGTGGTAGATGAGGTTTCTGAAAGTTTTTACCGAGGTGCTTAGGAAATTAAAAGAATTCAAACACAAAATTCAGCTTGAATCGGGGGCAGAACTGGTAGTCCACAAAGGGAGAAGGGTACCATTTAAGGTCTGAGCAGAGTTATGGAAGGAACGTGTCAAATTACAACCTTGAGACTTTATTGAACCCATAGAGGGTTCAGAATGGTTATGTCCCATTGTTTTAGTACGCAAACCTAATGGCAATCTTCAAATGTGTGTTTACCTTAGAGATCTGAATTTTAAAATGTGGATGGACCGTCACTCACTTCCCAATATAAAGAAATGTTATCCTTGATTAAGAGTGCCAAACTTTTTTCCACACTCAATTTGGTTTCTTTGTAGCACCAAATAGTTTTGCATGAGGATTCCCTGGCATTTAACCTCATTTGTCACATCCAATGGAGTTTTTCATTTTAAGAGAATGCCCTCTGGATAAGAGCCTGCATCTGCTGTTCTCCAACGACTCATGGAAATGCTGTTCAAGGATGTGGAGGGAGTTGTATGTTTTCAAGATGGTGTGTTGGTGTATGGAAATGTCAAAACTAGCCATGACAGGAAATTAGCACTGGCATTAAATGTTCTAATACAAGATTAGTTACTCCTAGGGTGGACAAGTGCACATTTGGCCTATGTATGTTAAATTATTTAGGCCATAAATTATCAGCTGTTGTCATGGAACCAAAGGAGTTTTTGGTTAGAGACATTGTTGAGGCTCCTGTGTTTCACAAGGGAAAGATCAGCTGCAATTATTTATGGGACTGATGGAATTTTATTCCCGTTTTATAACACCTTGTGCATAAAGAACTTATGCAATGTGTCAATTATTGAAGAAAAACAAGAAGTTCATATGGAGTGGTGCACGTGAACAAGAGTTTGAGGACATAAAGAAAAGTATAGCAAATGCTGTTCCTCTCAAACGTTTTGATACTAGAGATCCAAGTATTGTAATAATGGATTCTAGTCAGGATAGTTAGTTTTAAAAAAGAAATGGAAGAGAAGAAGTGGTGGCATTTGCTAGCCGTAGTCTAAAGGGTGCAGAGGTGTTATATTAGATTGTAGAACGTGAAGCTTTAGGTTGCAGGTGGGGTGTCAGTCATTTTCGTTGTTATTTGTGAGGCACAGAGTTTGTGGTGAGAGTTTATAAGAAGCTTTTGATTGACATGTTTGCCACCAGAGGTGCTGGAAAAGCATCCCCTAGAATAGGTAAGTAGCAATATAGGATGCAGTAGTTCTGTTACAATATTGAGTACATTCCAGGAATAAAAAACATTATGGCAGATTGTTTATTGAGATTGTCTGTAAATTCTAATGAGGATCAGACTGTGAGTATCACAGAAGAAGAAGAAGAAATAGTGGTTAGTGAGTTGTCATGCATCACTAGTAATGCCATTTCAAAGTCAGAATCGTTAGTGGCTTTGAGTCAAGATATCACTTTGACAGAAGTAACAAAAGGTTGGCCCAGGGGAAAACTTAGTGATTCTTTGGTAGATGCTTTTTGAAAAATTGAGTCTGAATTGTCCATAGTTGATCGATTGATTTGCAGGTCTGATCCTTTGTTTGTTCCTGTGTCTTTGAAACCAAAGGTTGTGGCGTTTGCCCTTCAAAGGACATATTGGCATGACAGCCATGAAGAAAAATATACGAGATTTGTTTTGGTGGCCGGGAATGGACAAGGATGTTGAACAATTTGTGTGGCAGTGTAAGTCTTGTTTTGCAAGTGATAAGACTCCGGTCATCGTGCTTAGTCTGATAACAGCTGCTCCTGTTCTTGAGAAGGTGTGGTCCAAATTGGCCATCCACGTCATTGGTCCAGTGCGTATAAGCAATGGTCAGGTGAAATACAGCATTGTAGTGATTGATTGTTTTTCTAAGTGATTGGAAGCAGACGTTTGTAAATAATATCACTACTTCTGTAGTTAAGGATGTTTTGGAAAAAAAAACATTTCAGGGAATGGGTTTTGAATGAGATCCTTACTGATAATGGTCCTCACTTCATTTCTCAAGAGTTTGAAGTTTTCCTGTCTTGTTTGAGTGTCAGACATATCACTACTTCATTGTATCATCCAAGGATAATGGTTTAGTAGAACACTGCAACAGAGTGATTAAGGAAATCATACAGTTGTCTCTAGTGAATGGTTTGACCTGAGTGCAAGAAATAAGGAATTTAGTGGGGGCTGGTTGCACAGCACCTAATTTAGAGACTAAGGTTTCTCCTCTTGTGTTTTTGAAAGGAAGGTTGCCTGGATCAAAAATGAACTGATTATGAATGAAGAAGAAAATGATTTCAGATCAGGTGTTGCAGTGTGTGAGTGAATAACAGAAAGATGCTCGTAGAAGGTATTCTACTGTTTAAGGTAGAGTCCTCGATGTTAAGTAAATAGATTATGTGAGAGTGACAGCACCGTTCAAGGGAGAGAAGAAGTCATCTTGATATTCTGTGCCGAAGGAGGCTATTAGTGTAAATAAACATTCTGTAATTTTGGATGACAGGAGGTGCTGGAACAAGGATAAATTGTTGAATGTTCGAGAACAACATGATCCTGTGGTATTTGGACGGAGAGTTGATACAGTGCCTAATGTTAGTTTGAGAAGATCAGGCAGAACTTCAAGTCTTCCATTAAAGTTATAGGATTATGTGTTAAATCATTGTAGTAGTCCTTTGAATCCATCATGAACTCTATCCACTCCGGCGCCCCTTCGGACCCCTGCCCGCACTTCATCTTTAACAAAGCCGACAACATCATCGCCCGCACCTCCAGACCGTCATCAACTCTTCTTTTTCTTCTGCTACCTTCCCCGAATGCTGGAAACACGCCGAAGTCAACGCCCTACTAAAGAAACCTACGGCTGACCCGAGCGACCTGAAAAACTTCCGCCCCATCTCCCTTCTGCCTTTCCCAGCCAAAGTAATAGAGAAGACCGTCAACAAACAGCTGACCACCTTCCTGGAAGACAACAACCTGCTCGACCCCTCACAGACCGGATTCCGAACCAACCACAGCACTGAAACCGCCCTCATCTCAGTCACAGACGACATCAGAACCCTGATGGACACCGGTGAAACAGTCGCCCTCATTCTTCTCGACCTCTCGGCTGCCTTTGACACCGTCTGTCACCGCACCCTAATCACCCGCCTCCGCTCCACCAGGATCCAAGACCAGGCCCTGGACTGGATTGCCTCCTTCCTCGTAAACCGCTCCCAAAGAGTCTACCTCCCTCCGTTTCGCTCAGAACCCACTGAGATCATCTGCGGCGTACCTCAAGGCTCATCACTCAGCCCGACACTCTTCAATGTCTATATGAGCCCCCTCGTTAACATCGTACGCAAGCACAACATCATCATCATCACCTCCTACGCCGACGACACCCAACTTATACTCTCCCTCACCAAGGACCCCGCCAGCGCCAAGACCAACCTACAAGAGGGTATGAAGGACGTCGCAGATTGGATGAGGCTCAGCCGCCTAAAGCTGAACTCTGAAAAAACTGAAGTCCTCATCCTCGGCAACACCCCGTCCGCCTGGGACGACTCCTGGTGGCCCACGGCCCTCGGCACCGCACCGACCCCCGCAGACCACGCCCGCAACCTCGGCTTCATCTTGGACCCCCTTCTCACCATGACCAAGCAAGTCAACGCCGTGTCCTCCGCCTGCTTCCTCACCCTCCGCATGCTACGCAAGATCTTCCGCTGGATCCCCGCCGACACCAGAAAAACCGTGACCCACGCCCTCGTCACGAGCCGCCTGGACTACGGCAACACCCTCTACGCTGGGACCACCGCCAAACTCCAAAATCGCCTGCAACGCATTCAAAACGCCTCAGCCCGCCTCATCCTCGACGTACCCCGCAACAGCCACATCTCCGCACACCTGAGACACCTGCATTGGCTCCCAGTCAGCAAAAGGATCACCTTCCGACTTCTCACCCACGCACACAAAGCCCTCCACGACAAGGGACCGGAATACCTCAACAGACGGCTCAACTTCTACGTCCCCACCCGCCCCCTCCGCTCCTCTGGCCTCGCACTCGCCGCCGTCCCTCGCATCCGACGCTCCACGGCGGGTGGGAGATCTTTCTCCTTCCTGGCGGCCAAGACCTGGAACTCCCTCCCCACCAGCCTCAGGACCACCCAGGACCACTCCGCTTTCCGGAGACTCCTAAAGACCTGGCTGTTCGAGCAGCGATAACCACCCCCTTTGTCCCTAGCGCCTTGAGACCCGCACGGGTGAGTAGCGCGCTTTATAAATGCTAATGATTTGATTTGATTTGATTTGAAAAAAATAAATCTAGGAATATTTAAAAGTAATTTGATATTTTGTGGAATAATCTTTAAGCATGTTAAGTATGGGTTATTGTTAGTTTTCATTTCTAGTCTTTAAGTATGTTAGATATGAGTTATTGTTATTTATATATCTTATATGATGTTCATGTGGGGGGTAAGATGTGTTGATTTTTCTTATTGAATATTTCAAGCACCATTTTGGAATTAGAATGAGGGGGTGGATGAAAGGTTACTATTTGAATTGTCAGTTGCTCTATTTTCTAGCCGTAGTCGTGTACATTGAAGTTCATTAAACCTTATCTGGTTTAAACCTTCTCCTATATTGTGGCATCTTTTCAGATGGGAAAAGAAGGAGTAAGATTGGTCTGTAGTTGCTCAGTTCTTGCTGGTTTGATGAGAGTTTCTGCATTTTCCAGCTAAATGGGACAGTTCCATTAATGATGGAGGAGTTAATGATGATGGTGGTGAGGTTGGCGCTGATCAGTGTTCTTCCCAGGTTATAGATGTAGTGAGGACAGGGCTCTGTGGGGGACCCTGAGTTGATGGTCTGCATAATTCCGGTGGTGACTTCTGTGGTGAGTGGTTGCCAGTTTGGTGAGTGTTCCTGGTGGTGGGAGGTTGTGTGATAATGTATTTTATGGTGGGTTGGGGTCTGAAGTTGGGGTAGATCATGAGTATATTTCTGTGGAAGAAATCAGAGAGACCGTGGCACAGGTTCTGTGAGGGAATAATGTGGTGGGTGACTGCCGTTGGATTGGATAAATCTCCAATGATGTTGAACAGTTATTTGCCAGAGTTGGAGTGGGTACCTGTAGAGGTGTTATCTCGGCTGGCTCTCCATCTTCTTTCTCGTTGTTTGCAATAGTGATTGGAGTCTCTTAGGTTTTCTGTGTATCAGAATGCTTGAGTGCGAGTTCTTTTTTTGCTTGATTTTCTTCACAAGAGCGATGGTGTTTGCGCAGTTTGAGATCCAGTTATTGAAGGTGGTTAAGTCATTCTGTAGGTCACCTGTGAGGATAGACTGGTCCGATCTGAGGGTGTGGGTCC
The DNA here is from genome assembly GCF_031143425.1 of Pleurodeles waltl. Classification (NCBI taxonomy): domain Eukaryota; kingdom Metazoa; phylum Chordata; class Amphibia; order Caudata; family Salamandridae; genus Pleurodeles; species Pleurodeles waltl. The sequence continues at coordinate 1,898,250,004 of NC_090440.1, forward strand.
AGCCCCACCTCTGGGGTAAAGTGTGTGTGGTGGGTGAAATAGGAGTGGCGATGCAATCGAAGCGGAAGTGAGCGCATGAGAAGGGTCCTACAGTGCAATGTGGTGTGGAGTGGGGGCAGCAGTCGTGTTGGCGACTGGTGTTGCGTGCTAGCAAGTTGGATGAGGTGTAGTGATGGTGGTAGTGATCGGACAGACCAGGATCCGTTGCGCTGGGCATTGTCCAGGCGTGGATGGGCGCAGATGAACTTGCCTTTGGGACGCCCGCTGCACAGTCGTGCAGCAACCACCATTAAGTAGGTCCTAGGAATGGGACGAGTGCAGGATTGGCGCTATGGAGGGATGGTAATCCAAAGCAGGAGAAGGCACAAGGAAGAAATTGAGAGAACCAGGTAAGGAGAAGGTGGAGGTGGGGGTAGTCCCTGGAGAGAGGGGAGAAGCGGGGGAGAAAGGAGGATAAAAGCAGGCAAAGCAGTCAGCAGAAACAAGTCGAGGCAACAAGAAGGGTTAAAAAGACTAGAAAGAACACAAAAATGGGCACAGAAGACTGGACAGAGCAACAAAATGGGCACAAAAGACAAAGCACAGGTCAAAGAGGAGAAAGAGCACAAAAACAGGCACAAAAATCTACAGAGCAACAAAGCAGGCACAAAAGCCAGCAGAATGTGGTACAAGTGATGGAAGAAGAGCCAGAGTGTGAGAGGAGTGAGAGCAGACAGAGAAGGAGCGCAGCAAGGCAGGCCCTCGAGTTAGAAGGCCGGGTCTGAAATGGCCTAAGACTGATTCGAGGACCAGTGCAAGGGAAGTAGGAGCTGGGACTAGGTACCAGCTCAGTGGGGCCGCTCAGCGACTGCCATTAAGTAGGTCCTAGGAGGAGGAGGAGGGTGGGGCTAGGAAAGGGCAGGAATCAGTGCACCCACTCTTATATCCCTCAAACAAATGGTCGCCACATAAATTGTACCTGTACCCACTAATTGTATGTCTACATGGTTTCAATTCCGGGGTGTAGATGTAATCCATTAGCCTTCACAGCAACTTATCAATTCTACTGAATACGTTTAAAGGAGACGTGAGACTTTGGAGAAAGCTACTATTTTACCTATTGGGCTGGACAGCACGGTTTAAAATGATAGTGCTGCCAAAATTCATATGCATTCCTCCAAAATACCCTCTAATGTGTACCAGGTGTATTTATTAGGAAACTAGAGATAGAAGTTAGACTGATTTTATTCAACAGCAAACTTTCACGAATAATGTTAAGAAATTGACAAGGGTCATTTATGATAGGAAAATTGACCCCCTAAATATACAAAAGTAATACTGGTATGCCTGGCTGATGGAAGTGAAAGAATGGATGTTTTTCCCACAAGATGGACATTCCCTGAGGACTGAGTGACATGGCAAGAGACCAAGAGGATACCATATAGGATAAGAAAATGAAAACTCTGCTCACACACACGCAATTGGTATTGGAAACATTGAGGAAGACAAACAAATGCTTATGGTGGAAGGGGGTAATAACAATTGAAATACTACTGTGGGAGCATGATTTGCCAAGTGAATTAGGTAGCATATCGGGTTTTCAAAAAATAACTGTAGGAAAGTACCATCTTGCCTGGCATGTTACCCCCATATTTCACTGTATATATGTTGTTTTAGTCTATGTGTCACTGGGACCCTGCCAGGCAGGGCCCCAGTGCTCATAAGTATGTGCCCTGTATGTGTTCCCTGTGTGATGCCTAACTGTCTCACTGAGGCTCTGCTAACCAGAACCTCAGTGGTTATGCTCTCTCTGCTTTCCAAATTTGTCACTAGCAGGCTAGTGACTAAATTTACCAATTCACATTGGCATACTGGTACACCCATATAATTCCCTAGTATGTATATGGTACAGAGGTACCCAGGGTATTGGGGTTCCAGGAGATCCCTATGGGCTGCAGCATTTCTTTTGCCACCCATAGGGAGCTCTGACAATTCTTACACAGGCCTGCCAGTGCAGCCTGAGTGAAATAACGTCCACGTTATTTCACAGCCATTTACCACTGCACTTAAGTAACTTATAAGTCACCTATATGTCTAACCTTCACCTGGTGAAGGTTGGGTGAAAAGTTACTTAGTGTGTGGGCACCCTGGCACTAGCCAAGGTGCCCCCACATCGTTCAGGGCAAATTCCCCACACTTTGTGAGTGAGGGGACACCATTACACGCGTGCACTGTACATAGGTCACTACCTATGTACAGTGTCACAATGGTAACTCCGAACATGGCCATGTAACATGTCTAAGATCATGGAACTGTCACCCCAATGCCATTTTGGCATTGGGGGGACAATTCCATGATTCCCCGGGTTTCTAACACAGAACCCGGGTACTGCCAAACTGCCTTTCCGGGGTCTCCACTGCAGCTGCTGCTGCCAACCCCTCAGACAGGTTTCTGCCCTCCCGGGGTCCAGGCAGCCCTGGCCCAGGAAGGCAGAACAAAGAACTTCCTCAGAGAGAGGGTGTTACATCCTCTCCCTTTGGAAAAGGTGAGAAAAGCTGGGGAGGAGTAGCCTCCCCCAGCCCCTGGAAATGCTTTGATGGGCACAGATGCTGCCCATCTCTGCATAAGCCAGTCTACACCGGTTCAGGGATCCCCCAGCCCTGCTCTGGCGCGAAACTGGACAAAGGAAAGGGGAGTGACCACTCCCCTGACCTGCACCTCCCAGGGGAGGTGCCCAGAGCTCCTCCAGTGTGTCCCAGACCTCTGCCATCTTGGAAACAGAGGTGTTGGGGGCACACTGGACTGCTCTGAGTAGCCAGTGCCAGCAGGTGACGTCAGAGGCTCCTTCTGATAGGCTCTTACCTCTCTTGGTAGCCAATCCTCCTAACCTGGTAGCCAAACCTCCTTTTCTGGCTATTTAGGGTCTCTGCTTTGGGGAATTCTTCAGCTAACGAATGCAAGAGCTCATCAGAGTTCCTCTGCATCTCCCTCTTCACCTTCTGCCAAAGGATCCACCGCTGACTGCTCAGGACGCCTGCAAAACCGTAACAAAGTAGCAAGACGACTACTAGCAACCTTGTATCGCTTCATCCTGCCGGCTTTCTCGACTGTTTCCAGGTGGTGCATGCTCTGGGGGTAGCCTGCCTCCTCTTTGCACCAGGAGCTCTGAAGAAATCTCCTGTGGGTCGACGGAATCTTCCCCCTGCAACCGCAGGCACTAAAAGACTGCATCACTGGTCCTCTGGGTCCCCTCTCAGCATGACGAGCGTGGTCCCTGGAACTCAGCAACTCTGTCCAAGTGACTCCCACAGTCCAGTGACTCTTCAGTCCAAGTTTGGTGGCGGTAAGTCCTTGCCTCTCTATACGCTAGACTGCATTGCTGGGTACGGCGTGATTTGCAGCTGCTCCAGCTCCTGTGCACTCTTCCAGGATTTCCTTCGTGCACAGCCAAGCCTGGGTCCCCGACACTCTAACCTGCAGTGCACAACCTTCTGAGTTGTCCTCCGACGTCGTGGGACTCTCTTTTGTGACTTCGTATGGACTCCGGTTCACTCTTCTTCCAAGTGCCTGTTCAGGTACTTCTGCGGGTGCTGCCTGCTTCTGTGAGGGCTCCCTGACTTGCTGGGCGCCCCCTCTGTCTCCTCATCTAAGTGGCGACATCCTGGTCCCTCCTGGGCCACAGCAGCATCGAAAAACCTCTACCGCGACCCTTGCAGCTAGCAAGGCTTGTTTGCGGTCTTTCTGCGTGGGAACACCGCTGCAAGCCTCTTCACGACGTGGGACATCCATCCTCCAAAGGGGAAGTTCCTAGTCCTCTTCGTTCTTGCAGAACTCCAATCTTCTTCCAATAAGTGGCAGCTTTCTTGCACCCTCAGCTGCCATTTCCTGGGCTCCTGCCCACTCTCGACACTGTTGTGACTATTGGACTTGGTCCCCTTGTCTTACAGGTACTCGGGTCCGGAAATCCACTGTTGTTGCATTGCTGGTGTTTGTTCTTCCTGCAGAATCCCCCTATCACGACTTCTGTGTTCTCTGGGGGTAGTAGGTGCACTTTACACCTACCTTTCAGGGTCTTGGGGTGGGCTATTTTTCTAACCCTCACTGTTTTCTTACAGTCCCAGCGACCCTCTACAAGCTCACATAGGTTTGGGGTCCATTTGTGGTTCGCATTCCACTTTTGGAGTATATGGTTTGTGTTGGCCCTATACCTATGTGCTCCTATTGCATCTACTGTAACTTTACATTGCTTGCATTACTTCCTTTTGCTATTACCTGCATAATTTTGGTTTGTGTACATTTATCTTGTGTATATAACTTATCCTCATACTGAGGGTACTCACTGAGATACTTTTGGCATATTGTCATAAAAATAAAGTACCTTTATTTTTAGTACTTCTGTGTATTGTGTTTTCTTATGATATTGTGCAAATGACACCAGTGGTATAGTAGGAGCTTTACATGTCTCCTAGTTCAGCCTAAGCTGCTTTGCCATAGCTACCTTCTCTCAGCCTAAGCTGCTAGAAACACATCTTCTACACTAATAAGGGATGCCTTGGACCTGGCACAAGGTGTAAATACCTCTGGTACCCACTACAAGCCAGGCCAGCCTCCTACAATAACTTATTAGAATTCTGCAAGTTATAGTTACCTTATGGCATGAGCTATAATTACTTTAGATAACTCTATCTATAACAGGTGAATTTCTATGGTTTTGTTCGAGTAAATTCAGAGCCTAACTACAACGCCCCTATAATCTTTGATTTTTTTCAGTGAAAACAAAATGAGGCCAAGCCCTATAAGTACCCAATCTTAAACCGTGAACAGCCTTTGCCCGTGCACAGCAGGGGTTGCCCAGAAGGCCTGGCCTGCACCAGTCCGTGCAGCCAACCCCCCAACCACTCAAACCTACTCTGCACACAGCCCTTTGGCCGTGTGCGGTAGGAGTTGACCACAGCCTGTCTCTCTTGGTGTAATAATAAGTGTAAGAGGGTGTATCTGGGGGCGAGAGTGCGTGCATCAGTGTCTTAGTGGGTGCATCAGTGTCTGCGCAGGTCTGTGAGTGGGTGCATGAGGGTGTCAGTGGATCTGTGAGGGTCTGAGTGGGGCTGTGAGTGAGTGCACGAGGGTCTGGGTGGGTCGGTGAGTATCCGAGTGGGTGTGTGAGTAGGTGTGTACAGGTGAGTGGGTGTGTGAGTGGGAGAAAGATTAAAAAAGAGAGGGAGAAGAAGATAGAGAGGTTTTAGGCTTTTATTGGATGATATACTTAGAATGAGATATTTCTGCACAAATTGAAGAGAAAAATGTATTGGTCAATTAAAAACAGTAAGATCACCTTTAAGTATGAGCTTTAAACATTTGCAGTTGAAAATAAATTAAAGGAGGGAAATGACTAAGGATACACCAGTAGTCGAACCCTCAACTCTCGGTGTGAAGTTCTATGACCTTCACCATTAGGGCACAGCCTTTAAAAAAAAAATATATATATATATTGTGCCCTTTACGGGCCATCTGGGATCGCGGTGGGAGCCTCAAGGCCCCCACGGTCCCTGCTCATTTTTTAAAAATAATTATTTTTGGCTCTTTAAGGGCTATCTGTGACCAAAGGAGGAGCCTCCATGCCTCCCCGCTGTTCCATTGGTCCAGCAAGCAGGCAGCTGCTTTTAACAGCAGCTACCTGCCTGCTGGAGCAGTGTTTTCATCTGTCTTCCCTACACGCTTTTTCACGTGCAGGGAAGACAGATGAAAACTCCACTTTCTGACAACGGGACCTGTTCGAAAGATCCCATTGTCAGAAAGCAGAGTTATGTTTGCTGTGACTTAGCTGCAACTGTCAAAGCTGCAGCCAAGCCTCGGTAAACAGCTATGTCGTGGGGGTGGGCACCATGGGACATAGCAGGAGCTATCCCTGGGGGGTCCCCAGGGCAATTGGTGGCTCCTCAAGGGGGGGCCGCACTGCCCCCCTCCAATGTAAATAGCCCCAGGGAGGTGATGGTCAGCCAAGCAGAGCTGTACATTCTCCTGCACAAGCTCTTCATTATTTGTGAAGTCCTCACGGCCAGAGATATCTAAGCTTATTTTCCCTTTAATATCCCCAAAATTACTGAACAAATTTACACCAAATAAGCAAAAGCACAATGTGCGTACCGAAAGCTAGCTTTCTGTCAAATTTGGTGTAATTCCATCCAGTGATTCGGGCTGTAGGTCTAAAGGTCCTATGGGAATTAATATGGGAAAAACAACTTTTTTGAACCCGCCTCCCCTTTACTCGGGCCCCGCTTGAAGAATCACCCCAAAACTTTCTGTGTTGATTACGAATCACCAGGGCACTTATTTTGTAAAATTTCATGACGATTCGTCAAACGATCCCAAAGATAAAGGCAAGTCAAAAAATGCTTTTTCTATGGAAACATGGTGATAACTAGTGGCGATCGCCACTAGGTGTGATTATATATTACTCAATGGCCGTCGCCAGTAGGTAGTTATAGTTAAGTTCTAGTTTCCATAGGATCTACGTGTGGATCCATGGATCCCCAGATCCTCCAGTGGATCCGGAGACAGATTGGGGAAAAAAAAACATCCACTGCACCCAAATTTTCGGTGCATGCAGGAGGGTTGGCCACTGGGTCTGACCATTGGCGAGGCCCTTCGTGCAACCCCCACCACACACGGCCAAAATGTAATGTGCGTGCTAAAAAAAATAGAAATTCACTGAAAAAAAACAAAGGTTACAGGGACGTTATGGTTAGGTCCCGAATTTACTTGTACAAAACCATTGGAATTCAAGCAGTTATGGTTAACTCAAGTGACTATAACTCCCGCCCTTAGGTAACTATAACTCACGCCTTTGCCATGCACATCTAATTACTCCACATATTACATCATTGATTAAACCTTCTTTGGCATCTTGATATTATCACTGCAACATTTGCAATAACTTGCAATAACTTTATTGATGAGAAACCTGTGCATGGCAGGGGCGTAAGTTGTAGTTAACTTAGGATGTGAGTTATAGTTACGTGAGTTAAAAATTACTATAACTGCTGAATTTCAGTGGTTTTGTGCGATTAAGTTCAGAACCTAACTATAATGTCCCTTGTGTATCTATATATATATATAGATCTTAAATCCACTGGTTGAAGAACGGTCTAGAAGTAAGCGAATTAGCATCCTGTCATAATAGTCTGGGCGAAATCATTAGTGCGATCTATCAAGGACATAAGACTGTATCTCCGAGCATGTTGTCTAGTGGGTTACCCCAATTGAAGTGACTCATAAGCCCCTTGGCGCATATAATTTTATAAATGGCAAGATGCAATTTATCTGATCAACTTATTTAAGAGAACTGACTAACTTAGGGCTCCATTTTCCACTGATTGACTTCTAACTTTTGTAAACAGGACCTATTGTATGTAGTTTCTATGTCTTATCTTATGTACAAATCCGTCTTAGAATAGTTTATATGTTTTTAACAATTGATTCGTATTATTTTAGCATTTAGCTTCTTTTATAGGGCAAGATCCAGACACTATTTTAAGAGTCTTGTCTTAATTATTTATGAAACTTTTTATGTAGTTTTATGAACCCTTTTTTTATATAAGCAGTGTACTAATTGCTAATGTCTCTTTTTACCTGATGGTCTATGGTTTTTATCCTTCTGTATGTATGATTATTTTTTAATTTCTCAAATGGTCCAAACCTGGACCGAATAAACTATTGATATATATATATATATATATATATATATATATATATATATATTTGTGTGTGTATGTGTGTGTATATATATATATATATGTGTGTGTATGTATATATATGTTCGATGGCATGTGTAGCTGCAGATACACATGCTGTGCATTATCCTGCCATCTAGTGTTGGGCTCGGAGTGTTACAAGTTGTTTTTCTTCGAAGAAGTCTTTTCTAGTCTCGAGACCGAGGGACTCCTCGCTTTCGGCTCCATTGAGCATGGGCGTCGACTCCATCTTAGATTGTTTTTTTTCCGCCATCGGGTTTGGACGTGTTCCTCTGCGCTCCATGTTTCGGTTCAGAAAAGTTAGTTAACAATCGGAAAATTCGACGGTATTGTTTGCGCTCGGTATAGGGTTAGTGATAGCACATCGACACCGAAGAAAAGAAGAGCTCCGGCAGCCCTTCGGGGCTTCCACTTCTCGGCGGGGCCTGGTCGGCCCGACCGCGTGCGTCTTCAAGGCTCATGGAACGGACCCCATTCCGCTTCTGCCCCAAATGCCACGCTAAGTATCCTTATAGAGACCAACAATTGATCTGTAATTTGTGTTTGTCCCCCGAACACAAAGAGGATACGTGCGAGGCCTGTCGGGCATTTCGGTTGAAGAAGACGCTGCGGGACCGGAGAGCTCGAAGACTTCAAATGGCGTCGACACCGGCCGGACACACCGACGTCGAAGAAGAGGAGACATTCTCCATTCCAGATTCGGACGAGCCCGAGAGTGAGTAGCCGACGAGGCAACAAACTGTGAGTAAACCAGCCCGGCAAAAACTCACTCGAAAATCATGAAGGCCCAGGGGACGCCACCGCCGACAGGCCATGGCTTTACCCGAAAGCACGGTGACCAAGCATCGGCACCGAAAAAGGCCTCACAGCAGCCGAAGACATCCGACTCCGGTTGAGATACCGGCACTAAATATACTCGGCACCTCGAAATCGGCACCTCGAAATCCAAGAAGGTTTCTTCGGAGCTGAAAAAGACTGCTGAAAAGGTTTCGGTGCCGAAACACCCAGCCTCGGAGCCGAAACAAAGCTCCTATACGGACGAACAGGGCCTTTCCTCACAACTACAAGGCCACAGCTTTGAACAAGAACTGGGGATGGGAGAGCCGGACCATACCCAGAGGAGGCTCCATGTACAGAAAGACACAGGGAAAATAAGTACAAGATGAAGCGGAAGCTCGCATTCCATGAGGCAGAAATGCAGCCAAAAGCAAAAGTGGCTAAAGAAAAAACAACACCACAGTTTTCTCCACAGCCATCACCACCACCCTTACCACATCTGTCCCCAATAGCAACACCCCCAATGGTGCAGTCACCAACGCACACAGGGATGAGCCAAGATGACCCAGATGCATGGGATCTGTACGATGCACCAGTCTCTGAAAATAGTCCAGATTGCTACCCGGCAAGGCCATCACCACCAGAAGACAGCACTGCTTACATGCAGGTGGTTTCCAGGGCAGCTACTTTTCATAACGTAGCATTGCATTCAGAACCTATAGAAGATGACTTCTTATTCAATACTCTGTCATCAATACACAACCAATATCAGAGTTTGACAATGTTACCATGCATGTTAAAACACGCCAAACAGGTGTTTCAAGACCCAGTCAAGAGCAGAGCCATCACACCTAGGGTGGAAAAGAAATATAAACCTCCCCCTACGGACCCTGTGTACATTACGCAACAGCTGACTCCTGATTCAGTGGTAGTGGGAGCAGCCCGGAAAAGGGCAAACTCACAAACTTCTGGGGACGCACCACCACCCGACAAAGAAAGTCAGAAATTCAATGCTGCAGGCAAAAGGATGGCAGCACAGGCAGCCAATCAATGGCGAATTGCCAGTTCGCAGGCTCTATTGGCAAGATATGACAGGGCACATTGGGACGAAATGCAACATTTCATTGAACACCTTCCAAAAGAGTTCCAAAAGCGTGCCCAACAGATTGTAGAGGAGGGCCAAACCATCTCCAACAATCAAATAAGGTCGGCTATGGACTCAGTAGACACGGCGGCCAGAACAGTAAACACGGCGGTCACCATTTGGAGACACGCGTGGCTACGTACCTCCGGATTTAAGCCAGAGATCAAGCAGGCTGGGCTGAATATGCCTTTCAACGGACAACAATTGTTTGGGCCGGAGTTGGATTCAGCAATAGACAAACTAAAGAAAGACACTGACACGGCCAAAGCCATGGGCGCGCTCTACTCCCCACAGAGCAGAGGCACTTTTAGGAAGCCACACTTTAGAGGGGGGTTTCGGGCCCAAAGCACAGAGCCTTCGACCTCACAGGCCAGACCCACATACAAGGGCCAATATCAAAGAGGAGGCTTTCGGGGACAATATAGAGGTGGATAGTTCCCTAAAACAAGAGGGAAATTCCAAAGCGAAAAACCCCCACAAACTAAACAGTGACTCCAACATCACAAACCCCCAACACACAACACCAGTGGGGGGGGGAGACTCACACATTATTACCAGAATTGGAAACATATAACTACGGACTCGTGGGTCCTAGCCATTATCCAACATGGTTATTGCATAGAATTCCTACAAATACCACCAAATGTGCCTCCAAGAGTACACAACATGTCCAAACAGCACTTAGATCTGTTACAACTAGAAGTCCAAGCGTTGTTACAAAAAGAAGCAATAGAACTAGTACCCAACCATCAAAAAGGAACAGGTGTTTACTCCCTGTATTTTCTAATTCCAAAAAAGGACAAAACACTGAGACCCATATTAGACCTCAGAACACTAAGGGGGTCATTCTGAACCTGGCGGCCGGTGGCCGCCAGGGCCACCGACCACGGGAGCACCGCCAACAGGCTGGCGGTGCTCCCGAGGGCATTCTGACCGCGGCGGTTCAGCCGCGGTCAGAAAGGGTAAACCGCCGGTTTACCACTGCCTGTTGGAATCCTCCAAGGCGGCGCAGCTTGCTGCGCCGCCGAGGGGATTCTGACACCCCCTACCGCCATCCTGTTCCTGGCGGTTCGCGGGGCCCCTGGGGGCCCCGCTTGTATTTCACTGTCTGCTTTAGCAGTAGCACCCGTCGCACCTTCCTACTCCGCCGGCTCGATTACGAGCCGGCTTCATCGTGGGAAGGACGTTTTCCCCTGGGCTGGCGGGCGGCCTTTTGGAGGCCGCCCGCCAGCCCAGGGGAAACCTCAAAATACCCACCGCGGTCTTCAACACACAAAATACGTCATAGAAAGCCTTCACAAGCTAGGGTTCTCTATAAACTACCAAAAATCAAATCTACAACCGTGTCAAATACAACAATACTTAGGAGCAACAATCAACACACAAAAAGGGATTGCCACTCCAAGTCCACAAAGGGTACAAGCATTCCAAAATGTAATACCAAACATGCACCCAAACCAACACTATCAAGTGAGGTTTGTGATTAAACTTCTAGACATGATGTCTTCATGCATAGCCATTGTCCCAAACGCAAGACTACGCATGCGGCCCTTACAACAGTGCCTAGCAACACAATGGACACAAGCACAGGGTCAACTTCAAGATCTAGTGTTGATAGACCGCCAAACACACTCCTCGCTTCAATGGTGGAATCCTATAAATTTAAACCAAGGGCGGCCATTCCAAGACCCTGTGCCTCAATACGTGATCACAACAGATGCTTCCATGGTAGGGTGGGGAGCACACCTCAACCAACACAGCATCCAGGGACAATGGGACGCTCAACAAAGCAAACTTCATATAAATCATCTGGAACTACTTGCAGTATTTCTAGAATTGAAAGCATTTCAACCGTTAATAGCCCACAAACACATTCTTATCAAAACAGACAACATGACAACAATGTATTACCTAAACAAACAGGGAGGGACGCACTCATCACAGCTGTGTCTCTTAGCACAAAAGATTTGGCATTGGGCGATTCACAATCACATTCGCCTAATAGCAGAGTACATCCCAGGAATTCAAAACCAGTTAGCCGACAATCTCAGTCGAGATCACCAACAAACACACGAATGGGAAATTCATCCCCAGATACTACAAACTTACTTTCAAAGCTGGGGAACACCACAAATAGACCTATTCGCAACAAAAGAAAACTCAAAAAGCCAAAACTTTGCGGCCAGGTATCCACACCCTCACTCCAAGGGCAATGCGTTATGGATGAGTTGGTCAGGGATATTTGCTTACGCTTTTCCCCCTCTCCCACTCCTTCCGTATCTAGTAAACAAATTGAGTCAAAACAAACTCAAACTAATACTAATAGCACCAACTTGGGCTTGCCAGCCATGGTACACAACACTACTAGATCTGTCAGTAGTACCTCATATCAAACTACCAAACAGACCAGATCTGTTAACTCAACACAAACAACAGATCAGATACCCGAATCCAGCATCGCTCAATCTAGCAATCTGGCTCCTGAAATCTTTGGACATTTAGACCTTACACAAGAATGTATGGAGGTCATTAAACAAGCAAGAAAACCTACTACAAGACATTGTTACGCAAATAAATGGAAAAGATTCGTTTATTACTGCCATAATAATCAAATGCAACCACTACATGCGTCCGCAAAAAACATTGTAAGCTACTTATTGCACTTACAAAAATCAAATCTAGCTTTTTCGTCCATTAAAATACATCTCACAGCAATATCTGCCTATCTGCAGATTACACATTCAAAATCACTCTTTAGAATCCCAGTCATCAAAGCATTTATGGAGGGTCTAAAGAGAATCATACCCCCAAGAACACCACCAGTTCCCTCATGGAACCTCAATATTGTATTAACACGACTCTTGGGTCCACCATTTGAACCCATGCGCTCTTGTGAAAGGCAATACTTAACCTGGAAAGTAGCCTTCCTAATAGCTATCACATCTCTTAGAAGAGTAAGTGAATTACAAGTACTTACTCTACAAGAACCCTTTATACAAATACACAAACATAAAGTGGTTCTACGCACAAATCCCAAATTTTTACCAAAAGTTATATCACCGTTCCACCTAAACCAGACAGTGGAACACCCAGTCTTTTTTCCACAACCAGACTCAGTAGCCAAAAGAGCACTAATGTATTACATTGATAGAACAAAACAATTTCGCAAGACCAAACAATTGTTTGTAGCCTTCCAAAAACCTCATGCAGGGAATCCAATATCCAAACAAGGCATTGCCAGATGGATAGTGAAATGTATTCAAACCTGCTATGTGAAAGCAAAGAGAGACCTGCCTATTACCCCAAAGGCACACTCCACTAGAAAGAAAGGCGCCACAATGGCCTTTCTAGGAAATATACCTATGACAGAAATCTGTAAGGCAGCCACATGGTCTACGCCTCATACATTCACAAAACACTACTGTGTAGATGTGTTAACAACACAACAAGCCACAGTAGGACAGGCAGTATTACGAACATTATTTCAAACAACTTCGACTCCTACAGGCTAAACCACCGCTTTTGGGGAGTAACTGCTTACTAGTCTATGCACAGCATGTGTATCTGCAGCTACACATGCCATCGAACGGAAAATGTCACTTACCCAGTGTACATCTGTTCGTGGCATGAGACGCTGCAGATTTACATGCTCTTTCCCGCCTCCCGGGACCCTGTAACCGTTTTAAGTTGATGAAAACTGTATATTATATGTTGATGAAACTTGTACATTTGTAAATTTGTAAATATATATCACTTTTAATCACATTGTGTACTTACATACTTACTCCATTGCATGGGCACCTTTACCATATACACAACTCCTACCTTACCCTCTGCGGGAAAAACAATCTAAGATGGAGTCGACGCCCATGCGCAATGGAGCCGAAAGGGAGGAGTCCCTCGGTCTCGTGACTCGAAAAGACTTCTTCGAAGAAAAACAACTTGTAACACTCCGAGCCCAACACTAGATGGCAGGATAATGCACAGCATGTGAATCTGCAGCGTCTCATGCCACGAACAGATGTACACTGGGTAAGTGACATTTTCCATATATAGTCAAAGAAAACAACAAAGGTTACAGGGACGTTATAGTTTACACGCACAAAACTCATGTCCCAAGGTAACTATAACTCGCGCCCCTGCCATGCACAGTTTTATCATCAATAATTTTACATCAAATGTTGCAATGAAGTCAAAGAAGATGTTATGAGTGATGTAATGTGTGGGGTAATTAGCAGTGAATGGTGAGGGCGCGAGTTATAGTTACTTGAAATAATTATAAATGCTGAATTTCTATGGTTTAGTTTATGTAAATTTAGAACTTGGCTATAATGTCCCTGTAACCTTTGCTATTTTTTCTGAGAATTAATTTTTTTAAATGCTTTTTTAAATGCTAATTCCTACCTATATAACGTCCCTGTAACCTCTGTTTGTATCTGTGAATTTCTATGTTTTTTTAACAAGAAGTAACATTTAATTACTGTAAGTTAATCCAACCACCACCCCTCATGGCATTTGGCTGCAGCCAACCGTCCATAAGCACCCAACCCTGTGCCACACCATGCCTGCGGCAGTGCGCAGCGGGGTTTGGCCGCAGAGCCTGGCAGTTGCATCCAACGCTGTGCCACCTGCTTCAGGCATTGGCCGCAAGGCCCCCCTCCCTGGCCAATTTCAGCTTCTATGTTTGAAGTTCAGAGAGAACACAAGTACTTGTCCAAATGTTTTAGTGATTTGCACTTAACAATAGTGGAGCTTCAGCTTGGGCACCTGCTTTGTTTTTATTTGTAAGTGCTTCTCGTTGAGGGTTAATTTCTGAGAAATGAGCATCAGTGCCAGAATGTATTGTAACCTGCTTATTTATATAAGATTAGGCCACAGTTTAGCTCAAAATGTCTACCCAACTGGTTACTTTGTAATGGGTAATTAGTAACTGCTACCTCATTGGGTAAATGTTTAGTGCATATTCTACACTATGACTGTGTAAAGGATGACAAGGTAATGTCTCCAGTGACCTTCTGTGTCTGTAATTTTGGCAATGAGATAGTTGCTCCAGCGTCGACATACAAAGATCTGTGCTGACACGAATCCTAGTATGGAGAAAACAACGGGAAGAGTTTAATCTCCACTGAAGAAGGGCACTACCTCTTAATTATATGTATTAAGTGCTTCTTTGTTTTATATAGATGTGCTCGTATTCCTCTGGTTTTCAACCGCGGGGAGCCTTAATGCCCCCGCGCTCCCTTCTGGCTCTCCGCCTGCTACTCCCTGTGTGCGGGAGCGATCCTTTCATTTGTTTTCCTGCCCATTGTCAAAGATGAAAAGCCACTCCCAGCAAGCGGGAACAGTTTTCCTGCTCCCACACACTGGGAGTGGACTTACAGTTTGCTCCGGCTTGCCGGGAGCTGTCAAAACTCCCGCTAAGCGGCAGCAAACAGCTATCTCCTGAGGATGGGCACCTATGGAGATAAGGAGCCAGCCCTGGGGGGAAGCTGTCCCCAGGGCCTTTAATGGCTCCAGGAGGGGCGCTGCATGACCCCACCTCCTTTATTTTTGCATGAGTCGACCCCGGGGAGGTGATGGTCCCTGGGGCTGTGAAGATTTGTGAAGATTTGTCAAACGGTGCCAAAGTTATTGGCAAAACAAAAACACTTTTCCTATGGGAACCTAACTATAATTTTCACTGACAAAAACAAAGGTTACAGTGATGTTATAGTTAGGCCCACATTTTAAACAAACAAAATCATAGAAATTCTCCTGTAACTATAACTCGTGCCCCCTCCATGCACAGTTTTTTTTGTAAAAAATGTTACTGCAAATATTACATTGATATTATCAATGATGTTATCAAAGATGTCATGAGTGCTGTAATTCGTGGGATACTTAGCAGTGCATGGCGAGGGCACAAGTTATAGTTACCTTAAGGTACGAGCTATAGTTACTTGAGATAGCTCTTAACTATAAAAGGTGATTATCTATTGTTTTTTACATTTACAATGTGAGTTTAACTATAACATCCCATGGTTTTTTTCAGTGAATTTCTATGTTTTTTTTTCAATTATATTTCCTAACTATAACGTCCCTGTTACCTTTGTTTTTTTCAGTGACTTTCTATGTTTTGTTTACGTATAGCAATTTCCATTACTATATGTTAATCCACCCGCCGCTGTGCATGGCCGAAGGCCAACCCCCGTTAAGAACCCAACCATGCACTGTGCATGGCCTTTGCCAGTGCGCAGCAGTAGTTTCCTGCAAGGTCTGGCCTGCAGCCAGTCCCTGCGGCTAACCACCCACCCCTACTCTACACACAGCCCTTTGGCTGCATCTTATCTCTCTGGGTGTGAGAATAGGTGTAAGAGGGTGTATCTGGGGGTGGGAGAGGCTGTGAGAGTTTTTGTCTGGGTGTGAGAGTGTGTGCATCAGTGTCTTAGTGGGGTGCGTCAGTCTGCACAAGTCTGCGAGTGGGTGCATGAGAGTCTCGGTGGGTCTGTGAGTGAGAGTCTGAATGGGTTTGTGAGTGGGCGCATGAGTGTCTGAGTGGGTCTGTGAGTGGGCATGTGAAGGTCTGACTAGGGCTGTGGGTGGGTACACGAGGATCTGAGTGGGTCTGTGAGTACGTGAGTGTCTAAGTGGGACTGATTGGGTGTGTGATTGGGAGAAAGAGATTGAAAGAGAGAAAGTACTTGTGTGTACATATACATTGCAAATATATAATGCATTGTCTACTGGTGGTGTGTGTGTATATATACAAATTGAAAGAGAGAAAGTACTTGTGTGTACATATACATTGCATATATATAATACATTGCCTACTGGTGGTGTGTGTGTGTATATATACAAATTGGGAGAAAGCTAGATCTTCATCTAGAAACAGCCCATTTTGTAATTTTGTGTATATCTATTTAGTAGTTTTGGGGTTATTAAAGGCAACAAAAATAGCTATCTAGGGACACGTATTCTTCGCTGATCTACCCACAGGATATCCGCAGTTACCTGGGGGTGGACTGGCAGATCAGGGCAAAAAGCAAGGATCTGATTGGCTGGCCGCAACCTGAAAGGAAAATTGCAGCTGCCATTTTGTATCTTGACTGGGCCCCTGGGGAGAAACCCCAAATAAAAACACACACTATGGCTTAGGATAGAGTCATCCTGACCCCATAGCAAACATGAAGGGGTCTCTGAGAATTGAGCAGTTTTTATTTTTTGGCTTATCTATGGATCCACTAGGGCGCATCCGTGATGGACCCACGAATCCGAAGCCCAATGGGGAAAAAAATACATACCATACACCTGCCGCACATGGCCTTTGAGTGCATGCAGGGGGTTGGCCGCCTGCCCTGCGACCAACCCCTGGTGCTCACGGCCAAAGGCCATGCACGGCGTTGGTTCAAATCAATGTTTATAAAGCGCAGCTACTCACCCGTAAGGGTCTCAAGGCAATGAGGGGGTTTGTCCTCTGAGCTTCAGTTGAAGAGCCAGGTTTTACACTCCTTCCTGTATTAACGAACAGTATTTATGTACCATAGAAATTCACTGAAGAACTATACTTATCTGAAGAAACTTTAACTTCTGCTGTTAAATTACTCTAAGCCACAAGTTATATTTTCTTAACATAAGTATAGCTATAAGTATAACTATAACTGCTGAATTTCTGTGATTTTTTTGTGGGTAAAACATGAACCTAACTATAATGTTCCTATAACTTTTGTTTTTTTTCTAATGAATATATATATGTGTGTATGTGTGTGTATATATATATATGTGTATATATATGTATATATATATATGAGAAAAAGGGACAGGGAGTGTCTGGTAGTAGATTGAAAACTACCATCCCTTGTGGTATCCCAACATTAAATTACACTGACCGCTGGCTTCTGCACTGTGCTTCGGGCATCGGAAGCTTTTCTTTCACAGATTAAGATATATATATATGTGGGTGTGTGTGTGTATATATATTTCCAAAGATAGACTCCTTTCATAAAATGAAGAAATCTCAGCACTCCACTTGGAAACTGAGTAAAAATATATTGGCAAAGGACTGTCGGTGCGTTTCGGCGCACTCCGTGCCTTGGTCATGACATTTGTCAGCAATCAACATATCAACATGATATATAAACACACTTAGTGATAATCAACAACAAAAATGGACAAAAACTTTATAGCTAAGGGCAGCACTATTTTTAAATGTAGCCTACTTCAAATGACCATTACCACTTGCAGCCAAGCTGTATTTATACATCTTTATCTTAATACTGGTAAAAAGATGTACTGTCCAAAATTAATCACATAATTTCACATTATACTTGATGCAAAATAAAAAAATAACATTGCCAATACCATGTACTCAAAGAATCATAATTCACATTACTGAATTTATCACGCTAATTACACCAAAGTGAGCTTTTATATCTAACAACTTCTTGGTAACACATACATTGTTACTTTACATCTGATAAGCCTCTGAAACCTAGTGATACCTGACTATTATTTGTATTAAAAGTGAAATAATGATCTTCTACCACTATTGATGATAAGGAAGGATATTTCATTTGTATCCTGTTTGCCATTTTCTGCCCCTGCAAAGACATATAAAAGCAAATCAAAGAATTAAATCCATATTAAGAACATCCTTATTTCAGTACATTCTAACAAACTAGAGATGGCAAGTAAGCGAACTTTATATCAAAATCCAGTATTATAGATTCAGAGTTGGACATAAAGTTCCTTGTCTCTATTGAGCCCAAATGGTTCTCTTTATTTAGTTCTAATATGTTGTTTGATTCCATCCTATGAAGGTCTTTTTCCCTGTCCCCTCCTCTGAGTTTTTTAGGTACATGGTCTATGGCACTGTAGGATAACAGAGTATGATCTCACCCATGCATTCTATAAAAAGGTTCGACCAATGGTTACGTGCTATCATTATTCTTTATAGCTCTAAGATGTTGGAATATACACTTGTGTACCGGGAGAATTGTACTCATTGCAACAAGGGCAAAATAGCACAAAACTCTGTTGTAAGGAAATGCCTCCTTGGCATGGTTGCCCCCTGACTTTTTGCCTTTGCTGATGCTATGTTTACAATTGAAAGTGTGCTGAGGCCTGCTAACCAGGCCCCAGCACCAGTGTTCTTTCCCTAACCTGTACTTTTGTATCCACAATTGGCAGACCCTGGCATCCAGATAAGTCCCTTGTAACTGGTACTTCTAGTACCAAGGGCCCTGATGCCAAGGAAGGTCTCTAAGGGCTGCAGCATGTCTTATGCCACCCTGGAGACCTCTCACTCAGCACAGACACACTGCTTGCCAGCTTGTGTGTGCTAGTGAGAACAAAACGAGTAAGTCGACATGGCACTCCCCTCAGGGTGCCATGCCAGCCTCTCACTGCCTATGCAGTATAGGTAAGACACCCCTCTAGCAGGCCTTACAGCCCTAAGGCAGGGTGCACTATACCATAGGTGAGGGTACCAGTGCATGAGCATGGTACCCCTACAGTGTCTAAACAAAACCTTAGACATTGTAAGTGCAGGGTAGCCATAAGAGTATATGGTCTGGGAGTCTGTCAAACACGAACTCCACAGCACCATAATGGCTACACTGAAAACTGGGAAGTTTGGTATCAAACTTCTCAGCACAATAAATGCACACTGATGCCAGTGTACATTTTATTGTAAAATACACCACAGAGGGCACCTTAGAGGTGCCCCCTGAAACTTAACCGACTATCTGTGTAGGCTGACTAGTTTTAGCAGCCTGCCACAAACCGAGACATGTTGCTGGCCCCATGGGGAGAGTGCCTTTGTCACTCTGAGGCCAGTAACAAAGCCTGCACTGGGTGGAGATGCTAACACCTCCCCCAGGCAGGAATTGTCACACCTGGCGGTGAGCCTCAAAGGCTCGCCTCCTTTGTGCCAACCCAGCAGGACACTCCAGCTAGTGGAGTTGCCCGCCCCCTCCGGCCAGGCCCCACTTTTGGCGGCAAGGCCGGAGAAAATAATGAGAAAAACAAGGAGGAGTCACTGGCCAGTCAGGACAGCCCCTAAGGTGTCCTGAGCTGAGGTGACTCTAACTTTTAGAAATCCTCCATCTTGCAGATGGAGGATTCCCCCAATAGGGTTAGGATTGTGACCCCCTCCCCTTGGGAGGAGGCACAAAGAGGGTGTACCCACCCTCAGGGCTAGTAGCCATTGGCTACTAACCCCCCAGACCTAAACACGCCCTTAAATTTAGTATTTAAGGGCTACCCTGAACCCTAGAAAATTTGATTCCTGCAACTACAAGAAGAAGGACTGCCTAGCTGAAAACCCCTGCAGAGGAAGACCAGAAGACGACAACTGCCTTGGCTCCAGAAACTCACCGGCCTGTCTCCTGCCTTCCAAAGATCCTGCTCCAGCGACGCCTTCCAAAGGGACCAGCGACCTCGACATCCTCTGAGGACTGCCCCTGCTTCGAAAAGACAAGAAACTCCCGAGGACAGCGGACCTGCTCCAAGAAAGGCTGCAACTTTGTTTCCAGCAGCTTTAAAGAACCCTGCAAGCTCCCCGCAAGAAGCGTGAGACTTGCAACACTGCACCCGGCGACCCCGACTCGGCTGGTGGAGATCCGACACCTCAGGCGGGACCCCAGGACTACTCTGATACTGTGAGTACCAAAACCTGTCCCCCCTGAGCCCCCACAGCGCCGCCTGCAGAGGGAATCCCGAGGCTTCCCCTGACCGCGACTCTTTGAACCTAAAGTCCCGACGCCTGGGAGAGACCCTGCACCCGCAGCCCCCAGGACCTGAAGGACCGGACTTTCACTGGAGAAGTGACCCCCAGGAGTCCCTCTCCCTTGCCCAAGTGGAGGTTTCCCCGAGGAACCCCCCCCTTGCCTGCCTGCAGCGCTGAAGAGATCCCGAGATCTCTCATAGACTAACATTGCGAACCCGACGCTTGTTTCTACACTGCACCCGGCCGCCCCCGCGCCGCTGAGGGTGAAATTTCTGTGTGGACTTGTGTCCCCCCCCCCGGTGCCCTACAAAACCCCCCTGGTCTGCCCTCCGAAGACGCGGGTACTTACCTGCAAACAGACCGGAACCGGGGCACCCCCTTCTTTCCATTCTAGCCTATGCGTTTTGGGCACCACTTTGAACTCTGCACCTGACCGGCCCTGAGCTGCTGGTGTGGTGACTTTGGGGTTGCTCTGAACCCCCAACGGTGGGCTACCTTGGACCAAGAACTAAGCCCTGTAAGTGTCTTACTTACCTGGTTAACCTAACAAATACTTACCTCCCCTAGGAACTGTGAAAATTGCACTAAGTGTCCACTTTTAAAACAGCTATTTGTGAATAACTTGAAAAGTATACATGCAATTTTGATGATTTGAAGTTCCTAAAGTACTTACCTGCAATACCTTTCGAATGAGATATTACATGTAGAATTTGAACCTGTGGTTCTTAAAATAAACTAAGAAAAGATATTTTTCTATATAAAAACCTATTGGCTGGATTTGTCTCTGAGTGTGTGTACCTCATTTATTGTCTATGTGTATGTACAACAAATGCTTAACACTACTCCTTGGATAAGCCTACTGCTCGACCACACTACCACAAAATAGAGCATTAGTATTATCTCTTTTTGCCACTATCTTACCTCTAAGGGGAACCCTTGGACTCTGTGCATGCTATTCCTTACTTTGAAATAGCACATACAGAGCCAACTTCCTACATCTGTTTTACAGTTCAAGAACTTTCTGATCCTTATAGTTTTCCACAAAAGGTTTTGTGATCTCTGTCATATTCTTCCCGTTTTCGTCAAAGGTGAAATTAAAGAGCTTAGGGTTAGGGATCAGCACCCTCATGTTACTGTGCTGCATGGTTAAACACTTAACCATGTGCCCATTTGCTGCACGGTTAAACACTTAAAAGGTCCCAAAGGTGAGACATATTGGCTAAGCATTTATAAAATTGAGATACTAAAAGCCAGAGAAGGGCTGTTATTACATTACAAGAAACAACGCCAGTCAGTGGAAATGATAACATTAGAAGAAATGCATTTTTAGAATGTGCTACATAACAACACCCTAACGCAGAGGAACAGCTAAATCCAGAGACATCTAATGTTAGAAATGAGCACTGGTAACCTCCTTAGTATTTAATTTCGGAAAATAGCATGTACAGCATCTTAAGGCATCAAACACAAAAAAGTTGTACTTTAAGCTTTCTTTACATATTAAATTACAGAAAGTCTCATTCATGGCATCTAATCACAGAAAGTGACACTTGTTTCATCCCAAAGCATTCACTGTAACAAAGTAATACGTGATAAGAAAGCCGTTAGTCAATACATCTGTACCAATGCGAGACTCTGAATAACAAAGTACCTGGCGCAATATTGTGCAGGAATGTAAGCTTAAATCAATGCATGACTTTGTGTAGGTTCTTTATGGCGCACCAGTATAATCACATTGTTGGTGAGAGAGGAGCCTCAGTGCATATGGGTGCACGATAGGGGAGGTGGACATAGAAAGAGAATGACATTGAATGAATTACCTGGATCACCCAATGATAGAAACGTGCACAGAGCTCAGAGAGGCCCCATCTAGATGTTGGATGGCTGCCTCCCCGAGCTTGATGGGCAGTGAAAAATGGCTATATGGCCACCCATCTAAATTGGCAGGTGGATATATAGCCAATTTTCAGCTGGCCCTTACTCTTTTGGGCCATCGGAGCAGCTTGGAGATGTCTCTGCCCTCGCCAAACTATGGTGCGTCCATTTTTTTATTTGGCGAGCAGACCATTATGTTGGTGGGAAGGGTAGTCTGTCGCTATTGCATCGGAGTGCCCTTTCCGCAGCACATAAATCAGGCTCTTTGTTTGTATACATTAAAAATGATCAGAAATTTTAATGTAGTTACACTCCTGACAAGAGTAGAAAAGATCTAGCCACCACTAGCACGTAATTCTTAAGAGTCAGAGAATTACTTAGAGTAAAAAAAATATGATCTGCGGTTTTCAATACTTTGGTATTTCCTGAGAAAGATATGCCATACCCATTGTTATGTTTTATAATGTTGACGTACTGTGTCAAATCAGAAGCAGCTAATTCACCACCCAACAAGAATACCAGACCTCACAGTATTTGGTGTCAAAAATCACTCCACAAGTGTCAACTGTACAAGCAAAGAAGAATAAACAGATACCACATTAGTGGGATCATGTGGTAAATCCAGAAGCCATGAATGTGCAACTCATTGAGAATCAACCACCACATCTGTGGTTCAGCCGGTCAACCTAGAAAGTGGATGTGCAGACCACCTCTCTGGATGAGATTCAGGAAACTTATGGAAGAAATGTTTTTAGAGTAATGGAAAGGAAGGGAGAGGCATGAGAGAAACATATTAAGAAAATGGTATCAAGGAGCAAAAGGGCACAACTCATAAGTGGCCCTTTAGCACTTTCCAGTCCCTCAGTCCCAAACAGTGATGACACTTCAGGAAAACTTCTTTAACATCTCTGCCTTTCAACTGGACCCCTGGAATGGATGCCCTGCGAGGAAAGGTTACTTTGAGATGCAGTGTTGATCGCTGAAGTGAATGGGTGTTAAGAAGCCCAGTTCCTGCTGTAGTGGATAAAACTCTGCCCAGTTCTACATATCATGTTGAATGAAGGTGACCCGAGAAGGTAGAAAAGGCCAATGTAAGCCTCTCTCACTTCCCTGTCCAATCACTACAATATGGTGGTTCTAGGGAGAGAGGTTGGATTAGGTAGGGAAGAGTGACCTGAATGGAACAGGAGTCAGCTGCTCCTTGTTTGCACAAACAGAATTGCACTTCTTGGGAAATGAAGGCAGGCAAGGGACTCAGGACAGGTGAAAGGAATCTGACAACTTTAAATCGGAGAGGGAAAGGAAACGTAAGCAGCGAAACAAAAAACAACAGAAAGGGCTAAAAATATAGGTTGCAAATTGAAAGTGCCTGGGTTAGAACTAGATGTGTAACAGTAATCTCACCATCATTTCCTCTGCAAATATACTATTTTATCAGCAATGCAAACCAGTCAGAACCCTCACTTAAGTGTTGTGGATTTAAGTGTATGGAGTTGCAAACCACTAACTGAATCAGTGTGGGTCATAGGGGAAAACTCCCCTGAAAATGTCTCTCACTGCTTCATCCGACCACCACAGTATGTTTTATATACTATTAGGTATGCACCTGTGGTTTGCATTGCATTAATCTGTACCTTTTTGGGGGTACTACAAGGGAAAGCGTAGATGTGAAAGAGAATAAACACCATAAGGGCTATGGACCCATATCCCTCTGCAGTCCTGAATGTGAATGCAGACACTGTGCAGACCTATTAAACAAAAGAATAGCACATGCCTGTGAATGAGAATGTGCTATACCCCTGAACGCTTGGCGATTATTCACAGATATTAGAACGTCCAGCATCTGAAAACGAGCACAGTAAACGTTCTCAGGTTCCTCTATACAGTGTCATTAATGCCATCTTTCCATTCTAAAGAGCATGCAACAGTCTTGTTCTGGTTTTTACTGGAACAATAAAGTTAATTTATTAGTAGACTGAATTAGAGTGGGACCTGGTCAATATAATGCAACAAATAATATGCAGAGGGAAAGTCAGTGGAAAGTGTGGAAGAATACCAGCCCTGACAGTTGTTAAACGCCTGGCTAGCTTTCCTCTTTTCAATCTGAGTGATGATCGACCCTAGCTTCCCTTCCTATTGATCTTAGTGAATAGAGATAATTTATGGTCTCCTCAAGGGGTCTTTTCACTCCCCTATTCTCTGCTTCACAGGCCAGTATTATTCTGTTGTTTGGGATGGAGTTGTCTTACAGTGATGACACCCAACCGATCCTTGGTTTCATTAGGCCCCGTCTGAGTTCCAGGAGGCTCCCCTAGCATACCTGTCTGTATTCCAGGATTGGATAAGTACCGACCTCCTGAAGGTCCATGCCATCAAGATGGAGGTGCTGATTCTCTGCCAGGATAATATGTGAACTCCTTATGCCTGACCATTTGGATTAGCTCTTAACATCATCTTAGTCCGTGATAACAATCTTAGGTGTTTGTCTTTGATGAGGAGTTTAAGCTGGGGCAGCATCTTGGGGCACATGTGTAGCATTGCTACTTAGGCCTTGCCACCACCATCATTAAAAAATTCCAGTGCACCAAGAATATGGCTATTTTGGCTTACAGAAATTTGATTGGGTTTCAGAGGTACCCCATTACCCTGGCTCCCAGTTTGTCAGAGGATTCCCGTTCAAAGCCCTTTGTGTTGCTCAAATGACAGTGTTTTGATTGGGACGTATATATCTGGAACACACTCCAGTGAAAAGTTTCTGGTTGCACTTGTCTTTTCAGAGCCTGTTAGAAACTCTACTGCCTAGGTGTTTTTTAGCACTGCGATTGCTGCAGGAGATTATTTTTGGTTTTGATTCTACAAATTTGGAATCCACCACCCCTTAAGAATGGTCTTTTCTTTTAGATCTGTTCCTTTTCTTTCCTCATCCTTAGCTATTAGCCCTTGTGAGATAGTCAGACAGCCAAAATGCTGTTTTGCTGGATATTTTGCATATGGTCCTAACTTCCGCGCCAGTTGTGATTGATTGTAAGGATGGACCAATCAGATTACTTTTGACTCTTACAATCAATCCAAATAGGTCCTGTTTGCTATAACCAGTCTATCTGGCTAGTGACAGTTACTCAAAATAACCGTGGATAGCTTGCATGTCCCTAGACTGTGTTCTGTATTCAAATTACCTATGACATAAACTTACCTCAGCTCAAACCCACCAGCATCTGTTAGCAGTCTCTGAACCTATTCTGATTACAATCAATCAGAAAAGGTCCCAGAGGTGGGGACCGTTTTGATTGGCTGTTGAAAGCTAATCAGAAAACATGTGGCATGGACTGCCCTTGACTGTACAGCAGGCTGGCATCTTTCAGCAGTCTCCTGATTGCTGCAGGATATTGCCTGTTAAAAGCAGAAGCTGTTCTCCGGACAGGACTATTCAGTCTGGTATTTACTTTTGCCAACAGCACATTTTGTACAGTTCTAGCCACTGAAAATCTCTATTATATGAAGAAAAACTTCAGTCACATTGAAAAAAACATTCTAGATAGCGCACACACATGTTTTGCATATAGTTACTCCAGTCAAATAAATTTGCTATTGTATGTTAAGGGAAGTTTCCCGTCATGCAGGCTTATCCCTTCTGATAGCATTCAGTTTCAAACATGTGTTTCATGTTCAGACTTTTTTTCTTTTTTATTTAGGCTCATAGCATTGGACGAAGACACCTGTCAAGATCTGTCATCTAAAGCAGGTAGGAGTTAACAGTTGTATTTGTGTTTTTATCTGCTAATCTTTAAAGAAATCCACCAGATGTAGAAAATATATTTCCCAGTGTACATTGTCTTGGAGAAGCTTACTTGACCTGCGGTGAAGCAGATTTTAAACTGAGATCTCAGATCTACATACTGATGACCTGTGGATGTCATATCACCCTATTTTTTATTTTTACTGATATCTTTGGATAATGGCTCCCATAGATCACCCCAAAGAGATGCTGCTTTTGGATATAAATACTTAAGAAACATTGTGCTAGGTCAGGGGTATCCAGAGTAGGTCCAAGAGGGTTAGACTCATGCCAGATTCTTGAGATATCCATATATATTTAAATTTACTTCGTGTCATTTTATTGTATCCTGTTACATATTCAATAGTCGTGATAATCTTTCATGAATCTGACCCTCCTGTACCTGTGTTAACCAAAATAATAGTTAATGCTACATACAAGTTTATATAGTTTTTAAATTAGACCCACTTATTTCTTCAGTGCTTTCTTAAGAGAGGAGGGAAAGGAGCACTGGCTGGGGACCTGGTGACAGCTCTTTTTGCCACACTGTACCTTAGGGAACACCAGCCAACCATGTGGGCTACAAAGATAGAGGCATAGTCCATCTAGGGGTACCACACTTTACATGTACCCAAGCAGTACTTGTGCACACACCTCATGCTTTCAGGAGGTACTGGGTGACACACTCCTTATAAACTACGCAGATTTAAACAGTGAAAGCAGTTTGGCAGTATTTCCTCTGGAGTGCAGGTAAAATATCCTGTACCCAGGCTATTCATCAACTCCCACCAAGTATTTCTTATGACATGACTTTATTATTGAGAAAGTAGATACCCTTGATAAGAGCAGTAACACTGTGCATCTACCCCCATTTTACAACAAAGTTAGCAATTCTGTTAGTTATCAACAATCTAAAACATGTGGGCCACCTATTAAAGGACATTCCAGGTACATGGGTCTTCTCCAAAAGAAAAAATCTTTGACTGTCAGAATGATAAATTGAGGAGCTGCATGGGTAGTGCAGCAGATTGTTCAGTTCTTTTGGGAATAGTTTAGCCTGAAAGGGGTCTAAATTATGACCCATAATAATAAGTAGTGGATTAGGTAAAATAGTGCAGTGTGGACACAAAAAGCAAAGTAAGGATGGTGGTGGGATGTGTATGATTATGGCATTTGGAGGTTGATGGTACATTAGAAGATTAAGCTATTGAAAAGGGTGTAAGTGCTGCCAATAAGCTAAGATAGATTAACCCTTTCCCGGGATTGGCAGGGAGCAGCTTGTCTTGGCTTACTATAAGAACTAAGGGCCTCATTATGAGTTTGGCAGGCGGCAGAGGCCGCCCACCAAACTCGTCCTGCCATCTGACTCCCTGTGCAGCAAGGACACCACCGGCCCTAATACAAGTTTCCCGCTGGGCCGGCTGTTTCCGCCCATCGGGAAACAGGGTTTAACATTGATGCCAGCTCCTAATCGAGCTGGCAGCGATGTGGTGGTGCAGGAGGTGCAGCAGCACCTGTCTCACTTTCCACTGCCCATAATTCGGGCGGTGGAAAGCACGACGGGGCTGTCCATGGGGGCACCTGCATGCCCATGCCAAGTGCATGAGCAGTGCAGGTGCCCCCAGGGGGCCTTCCATACACCCATTCCGCCAGCCTTTCCATGGCATGAAAACGCTAGCGGACTGGGGAGTCGTAATCCCCAGGGTGGCGCTGCATGCAGTGCCACCCTGGCGGATTGCAAACTGCTGAGGCCACCAGGCTGGCGGCAACCTGGCAGTGTCAGCGGCTCCGTCATGGTCGTAATGTGGAGGCCGGACTGCTGCTTTGGCGGCGGTCCGACCTCCACCAACGCCCTGGCGGTCTCATGACCACCAGGGTCCTAATGAGGTCCTTAGTGTTTGTCTATCCTTTTGGTGTCACAGTTTGGAAGGCACATGTACAGGAGTTTTCTCTGAAAATCTCTGTTTGTAGTTACTACATTAAAAATGTTAAATAGATATCTGGAAAGTAATACATCTTTGGAAGGGACTATCTAGTTTGTTTTTCAGTGTTATGTTGCCATTTTTGATTCATACTGGCCAGGCTCCAGTCAGTGTATCGGTATTGAACTGTTGTTAATTAGCAATATTTAATTAATTGTTTCAGTGAGTAAAGATCATGATGCAACCAACTGCGAATTAAGTGATTTTGGGGACTGCCTAACTTTGGAAATGGAGAACGGTAAGTGCACTTTGTTATCCAGATTGAAATAAATTATTCCATTCCATCCAGAAATTGAGGTCCTTTAAAACAATGTATTCAGTTTACAAATATAATCCTGCTTAAGAAAGGAGACTGCCCGCCAAAGGACTGATTTTCATAAGGTTTAAAAACAAACGAATACAGGTAGGATTAATCAATGCCAAAAGAAGAATTAAGCCTTAGACAAGGCTATACAATCTGGGTGTTTTGATTCTCTGCCAGAGAGCATGTCAAATCTGTGTTCACTGTTTTGTTTAAGTACAGCTTCTCAGTTATGGATGCAAGGTAAATAGGTGGATGTGCAGGTCTGATGTAGAGTTTCTGAGAAGGTTTTGGACATATATTTTGAGTGAAAGTAACCTAGATAATAGTGGGAGCAGAGAGCTGTACCTGTAGGAGCGGCAGATGACCTGCAAGGGGCACCTTAACATCTATATTTAAATGGGCACCGCCCTGGTGCAACAGGGGCCGTGGGTGAGCCTGAGGCCGGGATAACCAAGTCCTGCCACCGCTGGTCCGGTCCCCCCCTCCTTCGCTGCCGGTCTCCAGCCTGCATCTGGGGTTCGTGGGCTGCACTGTTTGGCGATCCTGCCTGCTGTGTTGCTCCTGGCAGTGCACGCTGAGCCTACCTGGTGATGTGCAAGCAGTGGAGTGGCCCTTTCCTCAGTGACCCCTTGATTGCCACACTGTGGCTGTGAAGTGGACTGCACTGATGGCCTGGGTAGCGGCCCCGCCCCTGCTGCCAGCGTCGGACCCAGAGGTATGTTCTGAGCGGGTGACTGGGGGCGCGAGTGGCTAAGTTTCCACTCCACCCAATTCTATCACCAGCTGGGGGGAGGTTGCGTTTCGATCACTCTGGACTGCGACTGGCGCTTTCGCTCCTACTGCTTTGCCTGGAGGCCCTTTCCATTTTCCGGCTGTATACCCCTGTGGCGCCGAAGGCCAATAGTCTGAGCCTGGCCTTCCTGACCTGCTGCGGCCTGCCCTTGTTTGGTGCCGTTGACGAGGTGCCTTTGGTGAGGGCCCGGGACTACTATTCTCTATTGAAATAGCACAGAAACAGGCATTACACTTTTAGACTGACCCCCGCCTGACCATCTCACTTTGTATACAGACTTGCCGATGGCCATATCCAGGAGATATTTATACGCTGGACATATTGTAGCCTACATTTCCCCAGGCTTGGGAAGTCTTTACTATTACCTTGTTTGTCCATCATGGCAATTGATCCTCTGCATTTGGCCCTCGCGGAGACTCCCTGTTTTGCTTTCCTTATCTTATGACCGAGCTGACAAAACTTCTCTGGAATGCACTTCTTAGTTTAAAGGAGACATTTATTATCATTACTTCACCACGAGGTTCCTGAAAGACAAGATTTGTAGGTTGGAAGCACACGTTTAAAAGTAGTCGCAGCAATGAAAGCAAAATATATGAAAGTACTTCTCAATGTACACAGCAAATACATGTGATTATATTATAGCATAACTTCAAAGCAAAGAATAAAAGTCAAAATTGCATCACCGTAGCGCGCATCACTGCTTGTCATCTTTCTCATGTCTTTAAGTTGATGACTCCTGTTCAACTGCGAGAAAGAGACTTTCTACCCAAACGGGAGGCCAGGCAGCTGAAGTCCGCTCCTGACTGAAGTCCTGGAAAATCTCCCCTTGCTGCTGCCCAGGGACACCGTTAAAAAAACCTGGCCCTTTCCTCTCAGACCTGGGAAATAAACAAGCCATTGGAGATTGGCCAGATCTCCTAAGCCTCCCCTCTTCCCAAGGCTGAGCAGAAAGGAAAACACCAAATATACGCTCTCTTATCACGTAAGGGTTTGTGTGAATTCAATTTGAAAAAAACAGCTTGGTCTACCATGTGGAAAAACACAGCTCATCCACAATGTCTCAACTGCAATGTCTAACTCCACGTTAAAGCCAATAGGCAGTTAACCTAAATACCAAATGTAATGTCTAATGCCACGTTAAAGCCAATAGGCTGCTAAACTGAATACATAATGTAATGTCTAATGCCACTTTAAAGCCAATAGGCAGCTAAACTGAAAACAGAATGTAATGTCTAATGCCATGTTAAAGCCAATAGGCAGCTAACCTAAATACCAAATGTCATGTCTAATGCCACGTTAAAGCCAATAGGCAGCTAAACTGAATACAGAATGTAATGTGCTCTTGATGAACATTGAACAACTAATATGCGCAGTGGTGAAACACAAAGTCATTGGTCAAACACAATTAATGGCATAACACTCCCGCCACTGTGGGAGCTGCTCTCCTCTCCCCACATAGGTGGCTGCTGTCCCCACCGGCCTGCTGTATATTGGCTGACGCAATTTCATAGCTGGTATGTCACTTTACCTGGGCAAGTCTCCATGTTTTCTCAGAATGGGCTGTGGAGGCCCAAAGAAACGTAAATTACTCTTTGAACAGCCTAGATCCCACAGGCGCCCGGATTCACTCGCCACTGCGAGGGACCCAGGGGATGGGGATGCTGGATTGGATACCTCTGCAGACGTGACAGCCATAATAGCCAAGCTCCGGCTTTTGCTCCATACTTGCCTAACTCGAAACACTCAGTAGTCACCCTGACCATATGGGCGAGCAGCTGGAGCGTCAATCCACCAGATTAGAGGGTGCTAAAGAAAGAATATCAGGCCTGGAGGATGATGGTAGCAGCATGAAAAATCGCTTGGGGAGAATGGAGTGCATTCTGAAAACAATTGTGGCCAAGAATGAGGATCTTGGGGCGTGCCTGCACCGAAAGAATGTGTGCAACATGAGCATAGCGGAAACCACCAGAATGGGATGCCCGGAGACTTTTGTGGAACAACTCCTTACAGAACTTTTTTGAACGGGACAATTTTTCATCCACCTTCGTGATTGAGCTTGCACATAGATCTCTGGGTCGCATGTTGGAGCACCTACCCTTCCAATTATAGCGTGCCTACTTAATCACAGAGACCGCAATGCCACTTTACGGCTTGCCCGTGAACAAGGACCACTGCAATACCAAGGCTCCTCGATCTCTATTTACCCTGACTTTATAGCTGTTGTGCAGGGGGCCCGCCGAAAGTTCACTGATGTTAAATCTACTGTGCCTAAACTTGGTCTCAAATATGCTGTTATATCCCGCCTGGCTATGGGTTGATACTGGAAGGCGAAACCGGATCTTCAACCCCCCTGCTGACGCCATTGATTTCTGCAAACAATAAGCTGCAATGGGTGGATTGCTGCGTGACATGATCCTGGCAGGTCTGCTTCGTCGCCTCCTCTGTCACAGCTCCCCGCATCTTAAGAGACAGCTCCCTGCTGTACCTCTGTTGTTCCTCTGGAACTTGTAACTTTGATCATTTGCCACAATGTACTCATTTCTGATAGCACTGCAGACCTCCCTCTTTTGTCAACTCACTATACAGTAGTCCCGCACTGCCGGAGTTTAATGGTGTACACCGTCTTGTTCCTTGTTGGTTTCTTTTTATTTGTGTTGGAATTGCTTTATGTTGGGATTAGGGGATCGTTAGATGTTATGTTGTTTGGTTTTGACGGTGGGGTTGTTTATTGTTTGATAATTGTTAGTCTGTACCAAATCACCTTTGGGAGCATAATGCACGATCTATGCCAGATATCCTGTCAACCACACAATGCACATAGATGATATTGTACAATAATAGGCAAGACCAGGCAGAGGCTACTTTTCTCACCTAGAATATTCGGGGACTCAGCAATCCCCAAAAAGGGAACAGGTCCTCGCTTATCTCTCCTGCCATGGGATTAAAGTTGCATTTCTCCAAGAGATACATCTACCACCCCAGCCCTCTCACTCTTTTGCAGCCTCCTGGGGAAATCATCGCTACTTTTCATGCTACAGTTCTTATGCTTGGAGGGTCTGCATCCTCATCCATAAAAGTGTCCCTTTTTTCCTCGCACTAGCTACATAGACCCTGAGGGTCAATACCTACTACTCCTTGGCGTCCTGGCAGGAATTCTTAGCTAATATATTCAGACCTAACACTGACACACCTGATTTCTTTCAATCCATACATTCCCTTATCGGTCATGTGGATGCCGATATTATAATCTTGGGAGGCGACTTTAATATGACACAACAACCTCACACTGATACCACCAGTTCCAATGACTCTGGTAAGCCCCATTCATCAGCAGTCCTTTCAGACATCACAGGCACTTACGTATTGCTAGACACATGGCGCACACACCACCCTACAACGTCAGAATGTGCAATTTATTCCTCTCCCCATGATGTCTGGACATGACTAGACTACTGGTTTCTCTCTGCCAGGTGCATACCTTGGTTTCTAGATAGTGTGCGTGGCAGATGCGTACTATCAGACCATTGCCCAGGCCAACTGGTAATGCAGTTTCCATATGGGGGATGGATTGGAGCGAACATGGCGGTTCTCCAACGAGGTACTGCCTGACACTATTTTTCGCTCTGAATTCCATACTGCTGTAGAGGAATATTTCTCCCTCAATGTGGGAACGGTTGATTCCCAGGGAATTGTCTGGGAGCCCTTTAAGATGTAAGTCCTCCCCATATGTATCTCCAAACACGCTGGAATACTGCGCAACATTCGATCGCAAATGAAACTGCTTGAAACTGAACTACAGATTCTTGACAACCAAGAGCACAGGAATCCCCTCGGGTGCACCATCGTACAAGCCTTATGTCTGAATTAATTGACCTGACTGACAGAGAGGTGAAATACCTCGGAAGACAGGTAATACAACTCAATTACGGCCCCATTATCGATAAACTCTCCACACAGATTAATTCCTGGATTAAGCTCCTGCTGTCCATGGAAGGTCGAATAGCCATCCTAAAAATGGTCATCCTCCCTCGCCTCCTCTACCTCTTTATAAACATTCCCATCCCCCTGTTGCGGCGATTCTTTCATACACTCTGTAGTCTGTTTTTACGATTAATATGGGCGGACCGCCTGACCCCCCATCGTTGGGAAATCATGACCCTTCTCTATCAATGCGGGGGATTTGGAGTCCCTGACCCTTTGTTCTATTATCTTGCTGAGCTCTCTCATTACGCGCATTGCTGGTATCATCCTGATGCCCGGATCCCCTATCTTAAACCTATAAAAGATCAAGCCTATGAGCTCCCCCTCTCTTCTCTTTTTCTGGAGGAACTCCCCTTGCACACCTATTATATCCAGACCCTCCCCTCCCCTCCGTCTGCTGGGGTTAGCAGAATCTCTGCCGACTACTAGGAGGCGAGCCCCTTTACTCTCCCCATATTCCACTGATTAACAACCCATGGCTCCCGCTCACTCTGGGGGAAAAATAGATAACAATTTCTCCAGCGCTATGAGCTATATACGTTGGGCGACAGGTCACCACCAAACCCACACCCTCAGCAGCACTGGGGCAGCCGGGTGCAGGGTGCAAACACAGTATCGGGCTCCCAATGCTTTCCAGTAGGGAAACCCCGGGGGTCACAAGTAGGCTGCGGTCTGGGTCCAGCGGGTCGGTTCCGGAAAAACACAGGCTGAATGAGGAGGAGGGCCACCTGCTGAACGTTGCTGCACCGGAGGTCCGTTCCCCAAGGCCAGGGAGCTGCGGGTGCAGAGGTAGCTTTTGGCGTTGGGAATCTTTGTCCGGTTCTTTTGCGGTCAGGGTATCCTCTGGATTTAGGCTGCAGGTGTCATTGTCTTGGCCAGGAGGGGACTACCCAGAGTGGACACAAGGTCAGAATTGCCTGGGAACCTGCTCTTGACCGGTGGAACACCTGGACACAAACCATGGGCATTGGGTGCAGAATGGGCAGGATTTGCAGATCCAGAACGGTTCTGGAGTCCTTGTTAGAGTTCCTTGTGGACAGGGCTGCTGTCCTCTGGAGTTCTCGGTCCTCTGGTGGGCAGGCAGTCCTCTGAGGGTTTGGAGAGGTCGCTGATCCTACAGGATGCATCGCCTTTTTGTAGCAGGGCTTCAGAAGCTGCAGACAAGCCAGTAGGGCTGGGGCTAAGTCAGTTGGTGTCTGTAGCCTTCTCTGCTGGCGGGTCGGCTTAGCAGTCCTTCTTCTTGAGGTCACCAGGAATCTGGTGAGCTAGGTTCAGGGGTTCCCCTAAGTACTAGATTTGGGGGTGTTACAGAGGTCAGAGGGTAGACACCCTTCCTGTGCCCACTCTCTTTGGGGACAGAGGCACACTCCTAACCCTATTGGTCCCTGTCCCCCAAACCAAGATGGAAGATCCTGCAGGGAGGGGCCACTTCAGCTCTGGGGCACCTTAGGGATAGTCCTATCTGGGGTGGCCACTCCTACCTGTTTTACTTAATTTTCCAGCTGGACTTGCTGCCAAAAGTGGGGCTTTGTACAGAGGGCAGGCATCTCCACTAGCTGGAGTGCCCTTGGGCACTGTAACAGGAGGCTTGAGCCTTTCAGGCTCACTGCCAAGTGTTACAATTCCTGCAGGGGGCTCAGAGCAGCCTTTGTTTCTGACTCCAGAAGACACAAAGGCCCTCGTCCCATGGGGTCAGAAACTCATCTTTTAGTGGCAGGCTGGAACAGACTGGTCAGCCTTACACGAAAGGGTTGGTTAACATACAGGGGCCATCTCTAAGATCTCTAAGATGCCCTCTGGGTGCATTACACACTAAATCCAACACTGGCATCAGTGTGGGTTTATTGTGCTGAGATGTTTGATACCAAACTTCCCAGTTTTCAGTGAAGCCATCATGGAGCTGTGGAGTTCGTAATGACAAACTCCCAGCCCATGTACTTCATATGGCCACACTGAACTTACAATGTCTACAAATAAACTTAGACACTGTAGGGGCATATTGCTCATGCAGCTGTGCCCTCACCCGTGGTATAGTGCACCCTGCCTTAGGGCTGTAAGACCTGCTAGAGGGGTGACTTACCTATGCCACAGACAGTGGTTTGTGGGCATGGCACCCTGAGAGGGATGCCATGTCAACTTTACCTTTTCCTCCCCACCAGCTCACACAATCTGCAATTGTGCAGGTGTTTGTTTAGGAGTGCCTTAAGCACAATACATGCTGCAGCCCTTAGGGACCCTCCTTGGTCACAGGGCCCGTGGTACCACTGGTACCTTTTACATGGGACTTAACTGTGTGCCAGGGGGGTGCCAATTGTGAAAACAATGGTACAGTTTAGGGAAAGAACACTGGCGCTGGGACCTGGATAATAGGAACCCAGCACACACTCAGTTAAGTTAGCATCAATACAAGGCTAAAAGTTGGGGGGGGACAGAGTGTGTACCCATGCCAAAAGGGGCACTTTCCTACACAGCCCCCTCCCAAACGAAAGAGGATGAGACTAACCATTCCCAAGAGAGTCTTCATTGTCTAAGTAGAAAAACCTGGAAAGGCATGGGCAGTCCCAGGTCTATGCACCATTGTAAAGTCCATTCCCGTGAGGGAGATGGACCACATCAAAAGTTTAGAGTTCTCACCTTTCATTTGCATTAGCCATCTGAGAGGTCTGTGGTCAGTTTGAACAATGAAGTGAGTACCAAACAAGTATGGTCTCAACTTCTTCAGGGACCAAACCACAGCAAAGGCCTCCCTTTCAATGGCACTCCAACGCTGTTCCTGGGGAGTAACCTCCTGCTAATGAAAACAACATACTGGTCATGGCCATCATCGTTGGTCTGGGACAGGACTGCTCCTATCCCATGTTCAGAGGCACCTGTCTGTACAATGAATTGCTTAGAGTAGTCTGGAGCTTTGAGAACTAGTGCCGAGAACATTGCCTCCTTCAGTGTTTCAAAGGCCTGTTGATAACTAACAGTCCAATTTACTTTCTTGGGCATCTTCTTAGAGGTCAGTTCTGTGAGGGGGTCACAATGGATCCATACCCCTTCACAAACCTCCTGTAATAACTAGTCAAGCCAAGGAATGCCTTGTTGAGTCTGGGGTTTTGGAGCTTCCCAGTCCAGAATTGTCTGCATCTTGGGCTGTAGAGGTTGCACATGGCCTCCACCTACAAGGTGGCCTAAGTATACAACAGTGCCCTGCCCCTGCCCTATCTGGCATTTGGATGCCTTGATAGTGATGCCTGCAGATTGCAGAGCCTGCAAAACATTCCCCAGGTGGACCAACCAGGTGACGCTGCCAGGAGGCGCTAAAGACAGCAATATCATCTAGATATGCTGCACTGAAGGACTACAAGCCAGCAAGGACTTGATTCAACAACCTTCAGAAGGTGGCAGGGGCATTCTTTAAACCAAAGGGCATAACAGTGAACTGATAATGTCCATCGGGTGAAGAGAATGTAGTCTTTTCTATGCTCCTGGTGCCATGCGAATTTGCCAGTACCCTGCGGTCAAGTCAAAGGTACTGAGAAACTTTGCTGCACCTAATTTGTCTATTAGCTCATCAGCCCTTGTAATAGGATGAACGTCTGTCTTGGTGACAGAGTTGAGACTTCTGTAGTCCACACAGAATCCCATTTCTTTCTTTCCACCCTGTGGATGAGGCTTGGGGACTAAGACCACTGGGCTAGCCCAGGGACTGTATGAGGGTTTAATAATCGCTACTTCCAGCATCTTATTGACTTAAACTTTGATATTGTCTTTAACTTGGTCAGAGTGCAGATAGATCTTGGATTTGCTAGGCAAGTTGTCTCCAGTGTCCACATCATGGGTTCACCGGTGTGTCTGTCAAGGGGTAAAGGAGAAAAGCTCTGCATACTGCTGCAAGACTTGCCAGCCTGCTGTTGGGCAGTGAGGGTGTCTGAGTAGACAACTCATTCAACTCAACATTCTTTAGGGTTGTGAGAGAGGAGGTCAGGGAGAGGTTCACTCTTAGTTTCCTGATCCTCATCAGTAACCATCAGCATGGTTACATCAGCCCTGTCACAAAAAATCTTGAGGCGGTTCACATGAACCACGCTTTTGAGTGTCCTACTAGTGCCCAGGTCTACCAAGTAGGTGATTGAAAAGTCGTAGTTGCTTGTAAATATTCTTTATTTCAAGTCTAATGTACAATAATGCAGAACAGCAAAATACCTCCGCCACCAACGCCCTTCCAACCGTTTCTCCCGTCGTATGTCGAGTCTCGAGACCAGGTTCTCGAATCCTTACAAGACTCAACATACGAACTGAGAGAGAACCCAACATATCCTTCCCTTTAACACATACAAAGTTAAACCCAACAGTTGCAAAATACGTAACACGTTTTGCTAAACTAAAAGTACATAATCACGGAACTTCGTACGAAGCCTCCTATTCCTAGTGGAGGATTTCCTTTCCATGTCCATCAACTCACATTCCTTCTTAATAGGACCTTCCAAATCCTTGTCCTTCTGTGGATCATTTCTAGCTTCTTGATTTACTTTGGTGGATTCCTTCAAAGATTTGTTCAAGAGTTCCACATCACGAGCCAAGGACAACCTCTCCTTATTCCACCGATTGCCATCTTCCAATTTAACAGCATTTTTACAAATTTTTTTGACTTTCTTAGGATAAGAAAATCTAGATTCACCTTTCTGAACAATGCGGGCACTCTTGATTTTGACATAATCACCCAACTTTACACAAATTGTTTTTCTAGAATCACCTTTGTATTTATTCTGAGCAGAAATCCTTTTTCCACTCACTTTCTCAATCAATCCCTCATCAACTCCATTTTCACCCATCCACTTTCTTTTCAACTTAGTACCAGGAGCTCTTCCCTTCAATAATATAAAAGGAGACACACCAGTATCTGCATTGGGTGTGGTCCGCACAGCCCACAACAACTTTTTAAGTTCATCCTTACAATTTAACCCTCCAGCTTTGGCCAACTGCATATTTTCTTTAATCACTCTGTTAAAGCGCTCAACAAGACCATTACTCCTAGGATGATAAAGTGAAGTCTTAACATGTTTAATGCCCATGAGCACCAAAAAATCTGAAAATTGAGAAGATGTGAAGTGACTACCATTGTCGGTAAGTATCTCATCAGGAATACCCTCTCTGAGAAAAACAGATTCCAAAAATTCAATGATCTTATGCGAATTAAGTACTTTTACCAACTTAAACTCGGGCCAACGACTATAAAAGTCTATTAACACTATACCATACTCCACTTGCCCATTGAGCAAATTGACAGGTCCAATCAAATCCACTGCAACCTTACTCCAGGCTTTCCCAGGCACTTCAATACAGGGAGTGCAGAATTATTAGGCAAATGAGTATTTTGACCACATCATCCTCTTTATGCATGTTGTCTTACTCCAAGCTGTATAGGCTCGAAAGCCTACTACCAATTAAGCATATTAGGTGATGTGCATCTCTGTAATGAGAAGGGGTGTGGTCTAATGACATCAACACCCTATATCAGGTGTGCATAATTATTAGGCAACTTCCTTTCCTTTGGCAAAATGGGTCAAAAGAAGGACTTGACAGGCTCAGAAAAGTCAAAAATAGTGAGATATCTTGCAGAGGGATGCAGCACTCTTAAAATTGCAAAGCTTCTGAAGCGTGATCATCGAACAATCAAGCGTTTCATTCAAAATAGTCAACAGGGTCGCAAGAAGCGTGTGGAAAAACCAAGGCGCAAAATAACTGCCCATGAACTGAGAAAAGTCATGCGTGCAGCTGCCACGATGCCACTTGCCACCAGTTTGGCCATATTTCAGAGCTGCAACATCACTGGAGTGCCCAAAAGCACAAGGTGTGCAATACTCAGAGACATGGCCAAGGTAAGAAAGGCTGAAAGACGACCACCACTGAACAAGACACACAAGCTGAAACGTCAAGACTGGGCCAAGAAATATCTCAAGACTGATTTTTCTAAGGTTTTATGGACTGATGAAATGAGAGTGAGTCTTGATGGGCCAGATGGATGGGCCCGTGGCTGGATTGGTAAAGGGCAGAGAGCTCCAGTCCCACTCAGACGCCAGCAAGGTGGAGGTGGAGTACTGGTTTGGGCTGGTATCATCAAAGATGAGCTTGTGGGGCCTTTTCGGGTTGAGGATGGAGTCAAGCTCAACTCCCAGTCCTACTGCCAGTTCCTGGAAGACACCTTCTTCAAGCAGTGGTACAGGAAGAAGTCTGCATCCTTCAAGAAAAACATGATTTTCATGCAGGACAATGCTCCATCACACGCGTCCAAGTACTCCACAGCGTGGCTGGCAAGAAAGGGTATAAAAGAAGGAAATCTAATGACATGGCCTCCTTGTTCACCTGATCTGAACCCCATTGAGAACCTGTGGTCCATCATCAAATGTGAGATTTACAAGGAGGGAAAACAGTACACCTCTCTGAACAGTGTCTGGGAGGCTGTGGTTGCTGCTGCACGCAATGTTGATAGTGAACAGATCAAAACACTGACAGAATCCATGGATGGCAGGCTTTTGAGTGTCCTTGCAAAGAAAGGTGGCTATATTGGTCACTGATTTGTTTTTGTTTTGTTTTTGAATGTCAGAAATGTATATTTGTGAATGTTGAGATGTTATATTGGTTTCACTGGTAATAATAAATAATTGAAATGGGTATATATTTTTTTTTGTTAAGTTGCCTAATAATTATGCACAGTAATAGTCACCTGCACACACAGATATCCCCCTAACATAGCTAAAACTAAAAACAAACTAAAAACTACTTCCAAAAATATTCAGCTTTGATATTAATGAGTTTTTTGGGTTCATTGAGAACATGGTTGTTGTTCAATAATAAAATTAATCCTCAAAAATACAACTTGCCTAATAATTCTGCACTCCCTGTAGCTTCAACAGGGGATGGCAGGACAACCTGAGACTTGTCACTGATAGCACAGGCCAAACAATCTCTCACAAAGTGTTCTACATCTCTGTCCAGTCCAGGCCACCAGAAATCCTCTCTTATTCTCCTTTTCATAGCCCGCATACCTATGTGTCCTTCATGTCCCAAGGATAATACTTTGTATCTTAAATCCTTAGGTACAACCATTGCATCCGCACGCATCAACACGTTATTTACAATAGATAACTCCTCAAAAACTTGTTTGTACACTTCACACTGTTCAGACTTGCATACCGACCATCCCTGTGCTATGCCCTTCATGACCTCCTTCACTTGATCATCACTTCCACATGCTTGCCTCCACTCATCTTCCGTCACCGCACCACCCAAATGAAACTCTATAGAACATACCAGTACATCATCATCTTCTGGTTCCTCCTCATCTGACTCATTCTTGCAAGGAAGACGGGAAAGAGAATCAGCAAGTGTATTCCTTGCACCCGGAATATATTCCACATGAAAGTTATACATTTGTAATCTGTACTGCCACTTAGCTATTCTAGGAGTGGCTCGATGCGCACCAGAGGTAGAAAACAATTGCACTAAGGGTTTGTGATCCATCCTGACTGTAAAGTGCACACCCCACAAATACGATTTGAAATGCACAATGCCCCACCAACATGCAAGGGCTTCCCTTTCAATAGTTGAGTAAGTTTCTTCGGCACCTCTCAGACTACGAGAAGCAAAGGCTACCACTTCATCCCTACCATTTTTCTTCTGCATTAAAACAGCACCTAATCCAAGTTGACTGGCATCCGTCATTATTACTATTTCGTCCCTTGTGTTAAAAGACTTCAACGGAACTGCCATTGCTACTTCCTTTTTAATGGCTGCAAACTCCCGTTCACACTCCAGACACCAATCAAATTTGACATTTTTCTTTAAAAGAGATCTGATTCTATGAGTTTTACTTGCACAATTAGGAATGAACCTTGAATAAAATTCAATCAGACCCATGAAGGATCTGACTTGGTCTTTATTACCAGGAGACTGAAAATCTTCAATAGCTTCAACCAGCTTTTTCTTTGGTTCCACTCCACACTTAGAAATTTTATACCCTAGATAATCAATACTAGATACACTGAATTTACATTTGTTTGCCCCTAGTACAATCCCCTTTTTATTCAACAAAGTTAATACCTGTTCCATTCTTTCATCATACTGTGCCTGATCCTTGCCAAAGGTTAGAATGTCATCCTGGAAAGCAATTACACCTTCCATACTTCCAAATAAACTATCCACCACCCTTTGGAATACCGCAGAGGCTGAAGCTAAACCAAATGGCATGCGTCTAAATTGGAACAACCCTTCCGGAGTAACAAAAGCTGTCAAATGTCTTGACTCAGGATGCAGATTAATTTGATGATAAGCCGATGTCATGTCCAACAAACTGAACACGCTGGCTTCATCTAGAATGGATAGGATTTCAACAATGTTAGGCAATGGATGGCAATCCACCCAAATTTGTGCATTGAGATCACGTAAATCAACACACATGCGAATAGAGTTATTGGCTTTACGAGCAATTACTATGGGGGCCACCCAATCTGATGCATCCACCCTCTCAATTATGCGTTGATCACATAATCTGTCTAGCTCCTTTTTCAACTCTGCTCTCAACGCTAAAGGTACTCTACGTACTTTATGAACCTTGGGAATTGCATTCTCCTTTAACTTTATCTTGTGTGCAAATCCCTTGAACATACCAATTCCTTCTTTAAAAACACCTGGAAATGCATCGACCCACATAGAACTAATAGATAACACCTGGTTATAATTCTTGCTCAGTATAACTTGTTCGGGGTTATTGGGATCTAACAAAATACCCAACTTTCTTTGGTCTTCCCAACCTAAAAGACAAGTATCATCATTAGCTACATACACTACTCCCTTAGTCACATTACCTTGGAAACTCAACTCGACTTCACACTCCCCCAAAACTTCCACTGGTTTGCCACCATATCCCACAGGCTTAATGCTAGACTTCCTGAGTCCAACATGGCTGAAATTTTCCTTCCACACTTTTGACTAACAAGTGTATAAGGTGACCCAGAATCTGCTACATCAATTATTTCACGGCCATTAATTGACAATTTACAGGTAGGCCTTTTAGTGTTGTTAAACATAACAACATCACTCTCATTAGAACAACTCACAACAGTAAGAATTTCGTCATCCTCATTAGAGGAAGAATTAGATCCATCCAAATTGTCATTGTGTAACTTAAAAACCTTATCCCTTGAACTGGAACTTGATATGTTAACAGCCCTACACACTCTAGCAAAATGCCCAACTTTGGAACATTTTGCTAATTTTTTACCTACTGCAGGGCAATTACTTGCATTACCTAAATGGGTGGAACTACCACACCTAAAACATTCCCTTTTTTTGTAATTTTCCTTCCTAACTGATGTTTCAGCTTTGGCAATTGCTTGGGATTTGTTAAATTTCTGTTTGATTATAGCCACTTTCTGATGAGAATCTTTCTGACTAGTTATATTCATCTGTTGCATATACGTTGTTGTATTCTCGATTCTATTGGCTATCTCCACGGCCTTTTCTAAAGTTAAATTCGGTGTAGACAATAGTGTCTCTTGAACTTTCTTATTATTGGTTTTCTCGACAAGTTGATCTCTAATCATTTCATCCTCACATGCCTTGTAATCACAGGAAACCGCTAACATTCTTAAAGCCCCCACATAGTTAGCAACTGGTTCACCAGGAACTTGCTCCCTTTTATAAAATTTGTGTCTTTCCATAATAACATTTTTACACAATCTAAATCTGTTTTCAAGAGACTTAATGGCAGAAGCATATTCATCAATACCGCCATCACCTTCACCCACATCTAATGCAACAGTCACCTGTGGAATGTGTTTTAAAATTTTGCGGCCCTCTGGACCTAAATAATGACGTAAAACAGCAAACTTTTTCCTATGAGTAAAAGAGTCACCGTCAATGGCATCTAAATATGCCTCGAAACCTTCTTTCCAGGAATCCCAATCCGCTTCTGAAGAAACAGGATCCGAAGAGAATACAGGAGGAGGAAGAATGGATTGCTGCATATTAAATGTAACCACACTAAATGTTAATTAAAATTAAGCAATGAGGAATCACAAAGAATTTGCCGGTTCACTCGTTTCCTGGCGTCTCCGTTGCCAGGAAACGAAGTAAATCATAAGACGCGTCTTCGTTGCTTAGCAACTAGGTTCCCAACGCCGGCACGTGATGGGACGCGTGAATAACGACAGGAGGAGGCGCGCGCCGGATCCGACACGCGCAGAAACCTCCTCATGTCAAACAGCCCAAAAATCTATGAAAATCAAGGCAGACAGATTGCAGGCTCCTCGAAGAACGGAGACGCAAAGACTCCTTTCAGCAGGATCGAAACACTGAAGGCCGGTTGAAGACACCGTGCGTTGAACTCCTCAAAAGTTCCACATCACGGACTGAAAAGGTGCACACGTAGGTCCAGCTGTCCTGCAGTCCCTCGTCGCCAATGAAAAGTCGTAGTTGCTTGTAAATATTCTTTATTTCAAGTCTAATGTACAATAATGCAGAACAGCAAAATACCTCCGCC
This sequence comes from Pleurodeles waltl, assembly GCF_031143425.1. Lineage (NCBI taxonomy): Eukaryota > Metazoa > Chordata > Amphibia > Caudata > Salamandridae > Pleurodeles > Pleurodeles waltl. The sequence continues at coordinate 1,898,293,598 of NC_090440.1, forward strand.
ACCAACGCCCTTCCAACCGTTTCTCCCGTCGTATGTCGAGTCTCGAGACCAGGTTCTCGAATCCTTACAAGACTCGACATACGAACTGAGAGAGAACCCAACAGTGATCTCACTTTTCTTTTCTAGGATGGGTTCACTTGTCCTGAAGTGCCCTGGAAGCCATACTTTCTGCCCTGGGGTAAACCCCACCAGTGCAGCCTTTTGGTCATACCACTGATTCTGGAGCTGTTGGCTGGCCTCAAGGTTTTTGGATGCTTTTTCCTTTTTTTTTTTGCAAACAAATTTATTTTGCCCCCAAACATCAGCTGGACATTTTCTGCCTTCAAATACAGTAATGTCATTTTTGTTGAATAATCTAATTGTTCCCTGAAGCAAAGATTGTCTCTGGCATAGTCACTCAAAGAAAGAGCATCACTAATAACTCTCTACTGCTCAAAATTATTTGTTATTCAAATATTGGCTTTGACGTTATTGTCTGTGATGCTATTGTCCATCACCAGAGCTGGGGATTCGAGGGCTGGGATGGGTGCAGGCTAGTGCAAAAGGAACCACCCCGCCACAATCTGAGTTGCATACTAGGCACACATGTAGAAAAGTAACAGCTTCCTCGTTGGCTTACAGATTTTGCTTTCATTCTAACTCTATCCTCATAGAATGGACAGCTCTATATCAGGATTAATCTCTAAAACAATACCCAAAAAACGTTCCTGTTTATGCAATGTAATAACTATTTAGGCAAGTAGCAAACAGTAAAACACATGCCAGGCCTGATGGCTGGCCAGGCTACCAGCCATGTTTTATGGCCCTCTAAACCACATTCCTCATTCATTACCCAGCTATGAAAAGCCTATCTCGTTGCTTAATGAGAGTTCCCACAATTAGGCATCGAATGCAACCTAGACACAACACCTGTGCTCCCTGTGTTGCAAAAAAAAGGAGCTCATAGGCGAGATGTCAAACGAGACACCATAGTCCATGGAACGTCTCTCCATCTTCTCAGCAAGCAATCGAAGCGGGAAAGCTTCTAACTTCTAACTTCTCAGGTGTGTTGAGCAGTTGTCTACAAGCACGCCTCCTGCTGCACGTGCACAGTCGCGCTAGCAAGTCTTCCTGACAGATTTTCTGCATATAAATCCCCATCTGAGTCGAGCGGAGTATCATACATGGTATTCTATGAAGGATAAGTTGTCTAATTACATCTCAAGAAAAGTATTTCTTGCGTACATCTTCTTTACTTGGGAAAGTTTTTTTCCAGTTAACGCATAAACAAATATCCAAAAAGTGTCCTTCCGATGCTTTAATGACTTAATTGTAGTGACGCTTGAAGTAGATGAACACAGACTGTAATTCATTATTTCTGCCACTAAATTAGTAAGTTATACAGCATGATAAAGTAAATGCGACATGAGTTATGCAAGAGATGTTTTTGGCTGTCTGCGGTTGGCTGACCAGTGTGGGACAATGACTGGCTGCAGGGACGTAATAGAACGTTACCTGATTGGTCATAATTGGCCATGACTCATAATGCGTTGCGAGAGGTAGAATGTTAATAACTGGGTTGACTGGCCAGGGGAGTACCAGGAGCTTAAACGTGCTGCAGGATACGAGATGGAAGTGGTGAGTCCTGTCTACAGCCCGTTGGTGAGCAGGGGTGCGGCTCCTTAGTCCTGGGCACGGTATGGTCACAGCTGACCTGAGCCCACTGTTTATTCTCTAGATCAGGCTAAGATGACAACACCCAAACCTTCAGAAGCTTCTGGCATCCGCCCGTTTCCAAGCTCTTTCATAAATGACTGATCGGAGAAATTGATTTAAAAAAATGTCGCGCAAGAGGAAGGATTGTCAGACTATACAGTGATTCTTTCTGAACACCTCAGTAAAAATTGAGGGTAACTCCTCTTTATGGGGAAAGGTGTGTTAGTTAGGCACATAGGTTAGAAAACAGGTAGTTCTTTAGTCTAATCAGTTTTGGGCAAGCTTTTTAATTGATTGAAGTCCTTAAAACAATTTCCAGACATTCTCTACATTTAGAGGTGTGTTGCATTGCTTACCTTCCCTTTAGTGGAATGCAATTCCATAAGATGTAAAAGGTATTCGAGATTCCAGAAAGTTGCTACTCCATGGATGGAAGTTGAATTTACCTCATGAGCTCTGTATTCTGTTTGTCTTTTTTGGGGGGGGAAAAGGTAGAGAAATGATTACATTCATACATCATTGCCAATGAACAAACAATTCGTGGGAAAAGAGAAAACACCATAATAAAGTAAAATATATGATTACAACTTCTCATTCGACTGGAGAGGGACATTTCCCCCGTTTTTCATCCCGAACAAAAAGACATTGAGTTAGGACGTCAATCATTAGCCATAAGCCAGTTCCGAAATTGTCCCCAAATAGTATTCCCTTTCCTCCTAGCCAATCTCCCCTTCCGTTCATACAGGGCAATCTCCAGATGATACACTGATAATAACCGGCCCATCCACTGCTGCCATGATGGTGGTTGCGTGGTCAACCATGAAGAGGAGATACATAATCGATAAACCGCCCTGGCAAGGAAAATAAATGCCCTCTGTCGTCCCCTTGTTTGTTCAGCTACCCCTAGGACCATGATCTCCGGGGTGAGGACCACGTCATACCCCAATATTTCTTTTATCATGTGTTGCATACCATCTTTCAATGTCGTTAATTCCCTGCACGTAGCAAACATATGGATTATATCTGTTCCATGGACCCCACACCTTGGACAATTGATTCCTTGTATGCCCCCCCACTTGGCAAGGTGGGCCGGTGTATAATACAAATCAAACATGGTCTTATAATGTTGTGCTTGTAAAGACGAAGAGAGTAACATAGTATGACCTAACTCAAGTGATTTGAGAAAGTTAGCACTTCTATCCACCAGTTTACTATTCCACCTTTCACTATGCTTCCCCAAATCGTCAGGTTGCTCAGCCATCAATGAGGAATAGATTACTTTAATAGTCATATTAGATTCTCCCAGAATACCTTTTAACAATTGATTGCTTTTGAACCCCTGTGGCCCGCCCGTTTTCTTGCCCAAGAAGTCTCGTACCTGTAAGAATTTTAATAAATCCCTTTGTTCTAGGCCGTACCGTTCTTGAAGACTCATAAATGTCTTTATTCCCAAGTCGTCAAATAAGTCTCCTAACCTCGCTATACCTTTGGAGGCCCATTTTACCATATATTTATCCTTAAATATTTCCGGGAGCGACAGATTATTCTTAATTAGGGTATAGTAATTAAATCTTCCGAGCACGTTCTTTGTGCACCACAGCCGCCAGCATTTACAGGCCGCCTCTAGTACCTTATATCGGGATTTCTTATAATACCCCGATTCATGGAAGGTTAACAAACACCCCTTAGAGGCAGAACCCACGAGCAGTTCATAGATATTAGGGATATTGGGGCTACCTTCCACCTCATTCTCCCCCTCGTTCTCCCCTGGTCTTTCCCCCCCACAATGGGTGCATGTATTGAAATGCAGCTGCCATTTGATATAACTTCATATTAGGCAAAGCCCACCCCCGTTTTCACGAGGTAAAGACATAAATTTAGCCGATCTTCTACACTTGCCATATGCCCAAACAAATCTCATAATTAACCGGTCCATATCTTCAAACCGAGATTTTATTAAATTCAAGGGTATGGTCCGGAATAAATACAATAATTTGGGGAGGAGAATCATTTTGACCATATTACACCTCCCTATTATAGTCATATGCAAATTGTTCCATCTATGCATATAGTTTTTAGCCTTCGCAAGTATTGGATCTAAGTTCAGACTGATGATTTCTCCTACTCTTGGTGAAATATTGATACCCAGGTACACTGCATGCTCCACCCTCCGATTGTCCTGTGAATTCGTATGTTGGTTAACCAATAGCTGAGTTTTGGTTCTATTTAACAAATACCCAGAAAATATCCCGAACTTGGTCGTGACCTCTTGGATTTCTTTCAGTGCTGCGTCCAGATTGGAAGTTATAATGGCTATATCATCCGCATATGCCAGGACTTTTGTATCCCACCCATATCTGCGTACCGGCATAATCTGCTTGTTCCCTTCAAGCTGTCTGAGCAGAGGATCTATGTATAAAGCGAACAATAGCGGAGAACATGGGCATCCCAGCCTAGTACCTCATCCGACTTGAATGCATCCAGACTGCCCTCCCATTAATTGTATTCTTACTCCCGGGGATTTATACATGGCTTTTATTGCCACGATAAGCTTTTCCCGAAAGCCATAGTTCGCCATGACCTGCCAAAGATATTTCCAGCTCATTCGATCAAATGCTTTCTCAGCATCTAACAGGGCGACAGCCATGGGCTCCTCTGCCACTTCTGTTGCATCAAACAGCGTAATGACTCTTTGAATGTGTTCCACCGTATCTCTACCAGGAACAAATCCATGTTGTCGAGGTATTACCAATTTCTTAATTGCCAAGGATAAGCGGGCAGCGAATATTTTAGAATAAACTTTAGCATCACTATTAAATAATGTTATCGGTCGATATGAGGCCGGGGTCTGTGGGGCCTTCCCTTTCTTTAAAAAGACTACTATGTTGGCCATTCCCCATGATGACGGGGTTTCTCCACAGTTCTGTACCTGGATAAACAGCTCGAGCATCAATGGACGTAACAATATTTTAAAAGTTTTTGTAGAACTCTAACGGGATCGCATCAGGGCCATAAACTTTACCGGTGGCCAGTTCGCTTAATGCCTTGTCTATTTCTAGACTACCAATCTGTCCCTCCAGTTGCAAATAATCCTCTTCTGAAACTTTGTTAAAACTGATGGGGCTGAGAAATTCCTGCATCTCTGTCAATGAAAATCCAGCTGTATCATTATAGAGGTCGGTATAAAATCCCTGGAACACCTTCCTAATACCATCCGCATTTGTCACTATTTGTCCCTGTTGGTCTTGAATCTCTCTAATGACCCCCGCTGCTGCTTTCTGTCTTGCCCTTACCGCCAACAGGTGACCAGTTCTTTCTCCAAACTCATACCTTTCAGAGCGTTGCGCAAGATATTTTCCCACTACTCTCTCTGCATTACCTTTATTTATTGCTGCCCTTGCTATAGCAATCCGCTCCTGGATATTCTTTGTATCTTCCCCCCTTTCTATCGCTGCAATCAACTGCATTTCTAGATCTCTGAGCTTCACATGCGAGTCTCTTATTTTCCTTTGAGCCCTTTTTTGTTTGTTCAGGCTAAAGCTCAAAGTTGCTCCCCGTACCCCTGCCTTCAGAGTATCCCAGACTATCTCTATAGGGGCAGACCCTACGTTAATCTCTAAAAATTCCACTATCCAATTCCTCATGTAGTCAAGGTATTTAAAGTCATTGAGAAGCCCACTTTCGAAAGTCCACCTCCTGGTTTTGTACTCGAGACCATTTAACTCCAAATCCAATACCAGTGGGTTATGATCAGACATAATTAGTGGGTATAATTCCATGCTACCCTGTGTTAACAATTCAGGAGATGTCAAAAAGAAATCTAATCGAGCCAATTTCACATGAGGGGCAGAGAAATAAGTGTACCCAGGATCTGAATCACATAGCTTAACCCAAGCATCCACCAGTCCTAACTCTTTCTGCAGACCAACCATTGCCTTGAATACATGAGGCTTCCGCCCCTGATATTTCTTTGCTGCGGGCGCTAAGAGATCCTGCAGGCCATCCCAAGAGCCATTAAAGTTGAAGTCCCTGCATAAAATATACGGGGAAGGCCAGCCAGTTAATTCTCCAGCCATAGTATCCATTACAACTGGATCATCCGTTACCGCCCCATATACAGAACACAGCGTAAATCTACCTCCCCCATAGAAACATTCTACAATTGCCCATCTCCCATTCCTGTCAGCCTTCTGCCTGGCAAATTTCACTCTATTGCTCCGATCCAATATCGCCACCCCTTTTATTTTTCACCTCTTGTTTTGAACATACTATCATTCTCATACCAAGCGACCCTAAGATCCCACGGTTTCCATATTCCACATGAGTTTCTTGTAAGCAGTAAATATCTGCCCTGAGGGTTTTTAAATCTTCCATGACTTTCCTTCTTTTTCCGGGGTCATTTAAACCACAGATGTTAATAGAAGCTATTCGGAGTCTAGTCATATTTATCTCTTTTTACCCCTCCTTCCCAACCTCCTAGTCTCTTTGTTTGGTTTTCATCCTGGCTATATGCAATCTTACATAGACTTCCCTTTCTCTCTCCTTCTCTAGTCCTTGTATTCTGCTCCAATCTCTTTATCCCTTCCTTCCCCGTCCCCCCCCCTTTCGACCATCCCCCTCCCCACACCACACCCATCCACCCTCCTCCCTCCCCACAAGGGCTGGTTGGGGTCCCCTCATCCTAACCAGCCCCCCCCCCCTTCTTGTAGAGCAATCGAGCCACCTTTGGCCCGAATGTTGGCGTAACGTAGATATAGGGGGGCCGCCCACCACCGCGATCATTGTCATCTGAAAACACATCATCATTTTAGCCCCGTCAGATATTCCTTTGCTTGAATCTCTGACACAAACCATCTCACTTTCCCATTCACAACCGTTTTTAGACGAGTGGGGGAGATCAAATAGGCTTCTCCTCCCTTGTCAAAAAACGGTTTGATCAACTGTCGGAGCCGCCATCTACGCTCCACAGTTGCATGACAAAAGTCTGGACGAGTAAAAAAAGTTACCCCTTCCATCTTGCGCGGGGCGTTAGGGCGCGATTTGTCAAAAATAGCCTGGCGCAGCAGATAATTACCAAAAAACACCAAAACAGCTCTAGGACATTTTGAGACAGCTGAGTGTGCCCCCTCCCTCCTGGTTGGGGGAAATCTGTGGACACGCTGAATCTCGTTATCACAATCCCAATGATTCAATTCGGGAAATGCCCCCTGTGTTGTAATTTAGCAGTGATTAGATTAAGCATTAGCAGAAGACATCTTGTCTTTAGTAACTATTATGAACATTTTCCGGAATCCATTTTGTATTCATGGCAGCCATTTTCTCTGCTACATGCTGCCATGTGCTCACCATGTGCTCTGTCCTACCTTTCTGTTAACTGCTCTTGAAATCTGCCTAGTGACAAGTTATATTTAGCATCTCTTACTTTCGCACATGCTCAGTAAGGTCTGCAGCTGTTAGTCCTTGGAAACTGTTAGCTCCTCCTACCTGTCGACTGTGCATTTTCCACATGACCTTACATGTATACAAGTCTTGTTTCCATAATTGTACCATCTCCTTTTAGCCCCTGCGTGGGTATAAAAGGACCATGCTCTCTCAGTTCAGTATGCTACTTCAGACATTACCCTAGGGTGCTGTTTGAACTGTAGTACCACCTCATGAGGTTAATAAACTTTTGTCTTTTATTCCAGTTTCTGTGCCAACTTCTTCCTACATGGTCTGAGGACTTTGTGCAGAGAAAGGTGAACCCCTTGCACTAGTAGGCCTTGCTGAGGCTTACTTCAACACCTGTAATAACTAATCATGTAAGTCCGGATGTCGTTCCCTTCCAGCCCTTCCTCTATGCCCAAAAAGTGTAGATTATTCCTTCTCTGCCGGTTCTCAAAGTCTTCCAGCTTCCACATTATGTCAGTCAGTTGACCCTCCTGCATAGTATTCTGTTGCTTCAGCGTGTCGACATCCTCTTCAACTGCTACTATCCTCTCGTCCATTGTGCCTAATTTGGCTTCTATCTCAGTACATGATTTTGCGACCTTACGAACTGTTCCTTGCAGCCGCTTTGTGGCTACCCTGGCTCGACGACTTTCAATCCGGGTTTCCGTTTGGAATTCTTTAATTGAATTAAATATTGATTGTAACATCCCAGAGTCAGTACTTGCTGCGCATGTATCACTCTTCGTACCCCCATTATTTTCTCCTATTTCGTTGTTCACCAACTGCTGAACACCCATGGCAGATATATCTGTTGTGCGTGTTACATCCGTTAAACTAATGCTGGAATAATCCCATTTTAAAGTCTTACTCCCGCTTGATGCGGAAAATTTGGTGCACTCCTGTGATCCAGACCTTGTTTTGGTGCACTTGCGCTGTCGCCGCCTCCGCTGTACTATAGGTTCATTACTTGATGAAGCATTTCCCCTCTCGGAGGATATGCTACTACCAGATTCACTAGGGCTATGCTCGTCAGCACTACTGAAGTCCGATTCCTCTGTCCATGAGTAGAATTTGTCACCAGTATCTTTCGCCCAGTCCAAGATTTTCATCTCTTTTTCATTTTCCTTATCACCCCCTCCTGGGCTCTGCAAAATATTTTGCACATCTGTGATATCCCGTGTAGGTTTTATATTACTTAAGTCTTCTCCTTGCATTGTGGTTGCATGCTGCTGTACAAGGGGACACTCCTGACTAATGGGGGGATCCTTTTCCTTCCTTCTTACCATTGCGCAGGTGTCTGAGCCTACTAATCCTCCACCGCTGGGTTGGGGTGCTGCTCCCTTAAAAGTCTTTTCACTGGAGGCTCCCCTAAGTGAGTTTTCTGTGGCAGTCTGACCTTCTCCCATAGTGTGGTTCCACTTTCTTGTGTCCCTCCTGCAAGAAAAGACGTGATGGTAGCCTGGGTTTTACTTTTATCCCTATTTTCCGGGAGGGGGATTATGTTATCGTCCACCTTTACATCTTTACCTTGGCTAGTTATGTTTCTCCCGGTTTGCCTATCCATTGTTGAGACGGGTCGTCTGTTTGCCCCGGTTGGGTCCCCTTTATCCTTTCCCGACCGCAGTATTTTTGTGCTGTCAGCCTTATCTCCAGAGTTCCGAGCCATTTTTGGCGCCATATTTATTTTCAGGGAATTTGCTCTCACAAATCCGGCTAGCCCTACTATTACTGTTATCACATCATGTATCACGTCATATATTACCCTTTTAATAACGCCCGTTGCGGGCCGAAAATGGGTACAAGAGCGGTCAGTACTTGCCTTGGTGATCAATAGCATTGGGGGCACCCAGTCCTTGTTAAACTTGCGCACCGTAAAACTTCTAATCTTCAATTTTTGTTATCATTCAAATGCTCACAGAGTTCAATAGGGTAGGTGCCCCACAGCTTATGTTTATATTTTAAAGTCTATTAGGGTTTTTACTTGAAGAAGTGAAGAAGAAAAATCTTGCTAACATGTTTCTCAAGGGTCTAAATCAGTAATTTCAAGCCACTTTCCCCCCCTTTCTTACTTTCTTTTCCTCCTGTTGGCATAGTCCAAAGTCAAAAAGTGCAGAGCAGGTCAGGAGTGGGGGTAACTTTTCTTCCTTGGAGTTTCTTTTCCTCTTTTTTGTGAAGTCAAAAGTAGAAAATGAAGAGCAGGTCAGGCATGGGGGTAGCTTCCAAGCTACTCCCACCTTATCTTCTCCTGCATCGCTCCAAAGATTAGAGGGAAGCATATGCTTTCCCCCCCATGGCTGTCGTTGGTGCTCAGTGCGCGTTCGCGTAACCAGAAACGGAGCGCTCTCCAGCTCCAGATTATGCCCGTGGGGCCGCCCCGGCGCTTCCTTCCTCTCCGCCTTGAGTCGCGGCATAGCTCCGATAATCCATGGAGGGGAGAGCTTTCCTCCGCTCTCGTTGCATCCGCGTCTGCTGCTGCTTTCTGGCGCCGGCTGGCATCCGAGATCCGGGGTGGGCGTGGCAGCAGAGCCTGCCCCCTCTCTATGCGTCAGCCATCTTGCTCCTGCCCTTGGATGCTTTTTCCATGTACTCTGCCATCCTAGAGCAGAGGCCAAGCACATAGTCCACCACATCTTGCTTGGGTTCCTGAAGAGGTCTCTCCCATCCCTCCTTCACAAGTGCAAGTGGTCCCCTAGTCATAGAGCAGATATCGAATGTCTCTCCTGCAAGATGTCTATTAACTATGACCTTGGCTAGAAGGGTGAGACAAATCCAAGATTTCATTATAAAAGAACAATATTTATTGTTCAAGAATGATGGTCATTGGACTGGCAGTCCCTGACATACAATTAACGACTGGGTGTTCGTGGCTGGTGATGGGGGACCCTGGTTATTAAGTCAACAGAGGCTATGGGAAGCTGCGGCAACCCATCAATCTTATACATCAGGAAACAGGAGGGTCAGCTACAGGTACACATTTAATCAGTAGTGAGGGCGTGGAGGAAGCCCCCCTAATTTCTGGGAAGGGAGCACAAGCTTGCAAACATGACCCCGCTCTGGGATAGCGACCAGCTGAGGGGAGTCAGTAACCTGAAGGATTTTAATAAATGGGGGCTGATAGGTGTTGAACGTCTTGGAAATATTTGGAGAGGAGGGACTCTACTGACCTTTGAGGACCTGAAGAGAGACTACGAGGTGGGGGAATCTGAACGGTTTAGCATTTGCATTTAGGACGTGGGTTGAGACGTCATAATGGAGGGAGAGCAAGTGCCTGGGTAGACCCCATTAGAGGAACGGACAAAGCCAGCTCCCTGACATACAGAAAATTAATGAACAATTCCCCTAACCCACTGCGGTCTCTGCAAGAGGCCTGGGAGGGCAATATTGGACTTAATGAAGATGATGACTGATGCAGGCACTTCAGAGTCCCAGAGGGGTTGCATTAAAAGCTTGCTTTCCTTTAATACAGCTCAGGATACTACACAGCTCATACTATTCTAGGTCACTTTTACATCGTTTGAGGCGATGTGACTCTATTTGTGTGCTAGAGGGTGTGGTATGATGGTGTCCTTTTTCCATATTGGAATGTCCCATAATTCAGCAATACAGGAAGGTGGTGGGTGACACAAATGATGAGCCAAGTTATGGGTCTCACACTGCCACCAGAGGCCAGATGGCATATATTACATATAATGGAGGAAGAAGTGTGGCCCAGATATCGGAGGATCTGGTTGATGCTGGTGGATGGGGTGGCTAAGAGGAACATTGTGAAGGCAAGGAGAACAAATAGATCCCCGAATGTCCAAGATTTGGGAAAAATGATTTAGATCGGTGCCAAGCAAACGGAACAGTTGTTATATAAAAGTCAGGGTTGTCCGAAAAAATATGAGAAGGTCTGGAATGCATGGAACACTTACAGGGAAACATGCTTGATCAGTGGGGGAAGTTGGGGAGCATTCATGGTTTAAGAGTGTGCCTAATGTAGATTATGTCTGTTCTGGATCAGGTGTGCACACATACAACTCATACTATTGTTTGACACTCGCTGTGATTGTTAGGATATTGTGCTTTTCTCTGTGATGTCTCAACTTATTTGTCCAAGATGGTACCAATTTTTGTACATTGAGCAAATGCTGAATAAAAAGACTTTTAAAAAAAAGAATGATAGTCATTCTGCGGATAAACCCCCTTTTTATTCTTAAGGTTCCATCAGATGTTCATCTTAACAAATTGATTGTTCTCAAGAAATACTTTCAAAACACATCTACAGCAATGGAAAGGCCGCTACACACTTTGGATGTGATGCCTTGTTTAAAATTCTTTCTCAATCAGACAAAAGATTTTAGAAAGGTCAATCGGCTCCTTGTAGCCTGTGGTCTAGGAGGGAATGAGTATGCCTTATTATAGAACAGCATTTCAAGGTGGGCCTCCGCAACAATCATTTAATCATCTGAAGGCTGGATCATCCTTTAAATGAGAAAGTTAAGGCTAATTCAAAGAGAAAATATCTGCATAGGCTGCTTTATTTGCAGGAGTGTCCTTGACCGACATCTGCAAAGCTGCAGTGTGGAAAAACGGGCATAAATTTACATTTCATTATTGCCAGGAAAGCATTCTAAGCAAGGATACAGCTGTGAGTCAAGAAGTCCTTCATCATCATTTTAAATAAGGTGAGCTATCTCTATGTTAAAACATGATTTTGTTTGTACTTCCCACCTCCACATAAAATATGATTACTTGGTTTTTAAACTATTGCTTTGTATTCAGATTCAAGCATGCAAATCTATGACTACTTCAGTGGTGGAGAAAAAGCAAGTTTACTTACTTTTACATGTTAGTTCTCCAGTATTGACCCTTTTAATAGATTCACATACTCCCCCTCCTCGACGGGAGCTCACCTTCTTTCAAGCTGTTTTAATTGTAGAACACTTATGCTAAAAATCTGAGGTATGTTGGCCCTTCAGGGGAAGAGTGCTGCAGGGGGATGCTTTCTGAGTGGTCAGAGTTTGGTCATTATTAAATTGATGTGAATTGTCTAGCAATATCACTCCTTAAAACTGTTATATGCAATACTTCCTTCTAACTGCTTGTTGCGGTTATCGCAGTACTCTCACTTTGATAACTGGGAAGATTCAAGGTTGCGAATCTATGAAAGATATTAATGCTGGAGAACTACAGTGTACAGGTAATTAACTTGTGTTTTTATATGACAATATAAAAAAGGCACTTAGGGCAGTTTACTTTGTCCAGATTCTTCTCTCTCGAGGAGGATGGTCTCTCCCTTGCTTTTAAGTTTTATTACTGGGCAGCATTCTCTTCTAGTCTATCACGATTATTTGAATTTGTTAATAAACAAATATTACTGAAGGGTATTCAAAAAGGATTATAATATCTTAATTCTATCGCTGATACTCAAAAAGAACAAGTATAAAGACCCTAGCATTTTACGTGCAAGTTATGCATCGATTGCCCATTATTTAAAGAATTCTAAAAATAATTGCAATACCCTTTTAGGATAATCCATTATTTCCTGACTTTACACACAAGAGCTGCCTTCATTCAGCCTAAGAAGAGCTGGAGCTCCAAAGACTTAACACGGCAAACCAAGATCAGGCTTTTTAACACTGACCTAAAATTGGTCTCTGTAATGTGGAGGACAACAGTGACCACCGCGAACAAAATCCAGACCTTAATCAACACCTTGCTGAGGAAAATCATCCATGTCCACTGGCCAAATACCATCATTATCAATGACCTATGGCAGCAGACTTCTTCCAACTCCCTACACATGAATGAAGCTGGGGCTAGGTAGGTCACACCCTTCAGAAGCCTGCATAAAACACCACCAAGAAAACCCTGACTTGGAACCCTGGAACCCTCAAAGGAAAGGGAAAAGAGGAAGGCTAGGAAACACCTGGTGCCTAAGCCTCAAAGCTCACTGCAAGTAAATGGGCTACACCAAATGGGCAGTTTGAAAGGAAAGCTCAAGACAGAGATGGCTGTAGAGTCCTGGTTGATGGCCTATACCTCAAGAGGGATAGTAGGCGTAAGTAAATTCATTTACATGCAACGGTTTTGTGCCTTTTTGGTCAAGCTCCAGACAATATTTAAGTCAGCTATATGAAGAATCTATTTTCTGTTCTTTGAGTCGCCTAACTACACAGTACCATGTCTCAAATAGAGGATTTAAATATCTACAGATGCAGGATTTCTTTATTTGTTTAAGACTAAGGGCCTGATTTAGGTCTTGGCAGTCGCACTGCCATGCCGTGTTGGGCGCGGACCTGAAAAGACCATTGAGTTGATGGTCTTCCTCCCGACATATTTAGATGTATTGGAGCTGAGCTGAAGACCGGCATGATCTAGTCCACTCTGTCGGACAAGCTGCATCCCGCAGCTGATGTGGCGGACTCCAAAGCTGACAAGCAGGCCCTCTGTCACCATCTTGACAGCAGGATCCAGCAGAGCCCATTTAGATCACACAGTTGTGCTGCCTGTATTTCAGTGGGCGGGCTCATGATAGCGGGAGTCCGTCACAGGACCTGTTCAGTATAGTACTATGGCTGTGGCTATTGGTTGGCTGCTAGTAACCCACACCTGTTGTATTTTGTACAATTGTAAACACCTGCAAAACACACTATAAAACACACTCCATTTCAGACCATGATCCTTTGCCATTGCAGTGCAGAACACCATTTTGAAGCTGAGTCTCACAACACGGACACATGTTTTTTCCCATTCGGTGTTGCTGTCCCTGTGGTTTTTTTGTCCCCATGTGTTTTAATTTTTCACCCCTATCTGCCCACTCTTCCAATGTTCACTATTTCACAATGGCAGGGAGGAGAAATCCCCATTTTTCGGAGGGAGAGATGTCTGTCATGGTGGATGAACTCATAAGAGTAGACCCACAATTGTTTGAAGCACAAGTACAAAATACAACTGTATCCCAGAAGAGGCATATGTGGTCCAGAATAGTTGACAGAGTGAATGTTGTATCTAACAATCCGTGCACACAGCGGGGGATTGGGAATAGATGGAACGGCCTGCGGGGAGAGTCCGTTCACTGGACTCCAAGCATCACCTGGAGCCCCAGAGGACTGGTGGTGGTTCTCTCTTCCCCCCCCATTACAACTCTTTCCCTGGGAGGAAAAGGTCTTGCATATCCTACATCCTGAAGACTTGACTGGAATCCCTGGTAGATTGTAGTCTGGTGAGTTACACTTAGAAATGTCTCAAAAATCACAAATGAAACCTTCCCCCAAGTTTCACGTTTAGAATGCTTTAACACCCTTAGCAATACAGATATATCTAAACTTGACTCCACAAAATTTCTTGTTTTATACCAGTTACTAGCAACATGGTTGTATCTCTCCTTTTAACGATGTACAATATGTTTAGTCAGATTGTGTGTTTTTGTTCCCCATGGATCATCCCTTGCATTTGCTCAGCCCCTTGATATTAATTGTTCTCCCAAACACAGGTCAAAAACTCTATCCATTTGCACAGAAAGGCATGGTGTTTGTAAGTAGTATTTTCTCCCATTCACATCATACTGATATGTGTGTACATGTTGCAAATGTGTGTTCATCTCCACTATTGTCATTGAAATAGATATGTGTAACTCACTTTTCAAACATGTATTGCCTTTGGTGTCAACAGATGACTACAACTACCAGGATGCCCTGTTTTGGATCTGCAAATCAATAGTGCAATGTAATGTTTTTCCACCTTCCTTTACTTCCATATGTCCACACATCTAAAAAACTAGTGCATTTGACAGTCACCATGTCATGCTATGGATTCAAATGTCACTTCTTGTGTATCTCAAGCATGTTGACACCTTCTCATAGCTACATTGAAGTGATGAAAATTCTTAAATAAATCATTGTCTTTTGAATCCACGATTCCCAACAATGTGCTGTGGCATGCTGAACAGAAGTAGTAGCCACACACAAGTTAATTTGCATGGTCCATATGATGACCAATTACAGTTTTATGTGTAAGTTGAACCACTTTAAATCAATTTTTTGTAGCCTGCTAGGCCTTGGAACGGTCCAGTACTCCAGTTTACTCGCCACTATGTTGGGTTGAATGTCAGCTAAACTTAGGGGATCATTACAACCCTGGCAGATGGCGGAGAACCGGCGGTAAGACCGCCAACATGGTGAATTATGACCATGGCGCTTACCGCCATGGTCATCCACCGGTTCTCCGTCCCGCCCGCCAGGGCGGAAACGACCACCGGGCTGGAGACCTGGGTCTCCAGCCCTGCGGCCGTCAGTATACCGCCGGCCGTATTTGGACCTGGCTTACTGCCGTGGATTTCCAGCGGTTTGAACCGCCATGAAATCCATGGCGGTAAGCACTATCAGTGCCAGGGAATTCCTTCCCTGGCACTGATAGGGGTCTCCTCCACCCCCCACCCTCACCCTGACTCCCTCCCCTACACCACCCACCACCCCTGCCACCCCCCAAAGGTGGCAGGGCCACCCTCCCCACCCCGACCCCCAACATAACATTACTCACACACACCCGACACGCATGCAGGCACCACCAACACACACATGCACACACCCCGACCTACATGCCCACAGCCACACACACAGTCAGGCACGCACACCCACCCACATTCAAACATACACGCACACATCCATACAGACATACCCACAGCCATACACGCACTCATTCCCATACACACAACACCCCCGCAAGCATACACGCACTCACACACCCCCTCTACATACACACATGCACACCCCCATGCACGCACACAACACACAACACCCCCCACCCACCTCCCCTAACGTACGATTGACTTACCTGTTCCGTCGATCCTCCGGGAGGGGACGGGAGCCATGGGGGCAGCTCCGCCGACACCGCCACGCCAACCGAACACCGCCACAGCGAATCACAGGATGTGATTCGCTGGGCGGTGTTCTGTTGGCGTGGCGGTGGAGGTGGAGCAACCTCCACTTGCCCGCAAGTATGGCTGTTAGCGGCTCTCCGTCGGAATAACAACGGAGAGCAGCCAACAGTCCTAATACGCCGAGCGGCAAACCGCATGCACAGGCGGTCTTCCGCACGGCGGTCCCTCGGCAGTCTTGCAAAAAGACCGCCGAGGTCGTAATGACCCCCTTAATGTACAATTCTGTAATAACACTTTTGCATTTCAGGACATCTCTACAACGTCGATACTGGAGTTGTCATCTGTATAAATCAGGCTGCATGTGTAAAATAATGAAAATCACACAAAGGCCTAATCATTCTATCACTGTTTCTACTTTTTTAGGTTGGCTCATTTGTAGACAGACACATAAAATCCACAAACTATATACTAATAATTACATATCCTGTGCAACCTTCACAGGTCCAACCACGCGGCACAGTGGACCACCATCTGCTAGCCAAGTCACGTCCAATCCAGACCAGGGGCAAGCCTTTAGTGAGGACTCCACTGCTGCTCAGACGGATGATCAGGAGCCAGCTGGTCCATTTGGTCTTTCTGTCCAGTCCGCTCCAGTGACTCACACTCGGCCCTCACCTACTCCTCCCACCACAGCTGCAGTACTATCTCAGCATGAGGACACCTCCACTTCCTGCGTACAAAGGCCGTACACACCAATCATGTGCCCCCCAGTGCTAGCTGCTGTTGAGACAACACCAACACAGCATCCAGTTCTGCCAGGAACCAGTGGGATGGGCACACTTCTTCAAGGGCACAGAATAGTGGGTTTTAGGGGTCATGGGAGGGAATCTGTGGTCCAGCAAAGTGAGGCCACTTGGATCTTATTCAACCAGACCACCATTGACCAAGTCTTGGGATCAGTAAAACAGTCTCAAGACCTGATGGACCAGGTTGTAACTGACCTCTTGAAGATCAAGGAGGTGCAGAGGGAACTCATTTTGGACATACACAATCACAATGACAAAATGATCTCTCTGACTGGGTTGCTTTACGACATCTCCCACCATGTGAGCAGGGCTTTTTCCATCCATTTGCCCCTCTCTGTGGTCCCTCCACATCTGTGCAAAGTACACCACTGCCAGCCACAGACAGGGAGGCCCTGCCACATGAGGAGCCTGCTCCTAACACCCCAGTTTCTGCACCAGTCCCCCTGCCCTCCAGAGTGGATGGTCAGCCGGACCCCTGTGAGAGGATGGCAAGACCACCACCACCTCCAAAAGACTCCAATCCTAATATCTTCCAGTGTGTGTTTATCGTTCACTCTGTGGACAATTTCATGGACACATTTACCTTTTCTGAGGACAGTTGTATTTTGTACATTGCACTCTAAACTGTTTTTGACTCTGGACTCCAGACTGTTTTTGGATTAACCTTTTTGGTTAATTTCCACATTTTTCGATTCACCTGGTCTTTTCTGTCATCCAAATAAATGGTATGGACACAGACTACAAGACTTGTTGGATTTTTTGTGGCCTTTCATTTGCCATGTCTGTCTTCCACCATCATGTTCTTTTGAACATTTATTTGCTAATGAAAATAAATTAGAAATGACAAAGAGGTGAAATGTTACCCTTTTCATTAAACCAAAACGAACACAATTCATAATGTATGTTATGTTATGTTCTGTTATAATACTTATATAGCGCATGGCTACCCGAAGGCCTCCCAGCGCTCGAGAACAACTCTCCAGAATAGGGGGATAGATGGCCAAGCCTATTAAAACAGCCAGGTCTTTAGTTTTTTCCAAAAGTTCATTTCGTGGCTCGTAGCCCGAAGACCTTGTGGGAGAGAATTCCACAATTTGGCTCCAAGATATGCATTGTGGTCCCTCCCCATCTTGGTTTTTTAACTCAGGGTACCGTGGCAAGAGATGCCGAGGTAGACCTGAGTTTTCTGGTTGGTGTAGGAAAGTACCATCTTGCCTGGCATGTTACCCCCATTTTTCACTGTATATATGTTGTTTTAGTTGTATGTGTCACTGGGACCCTGCCAGCCAGGGACCCAGTGCTCATAAGTGTGCCTGAATGTGTTACCTGTGTTATGACTAACTGTCTCACTGAGGCTCTGCTAATCAGAACCTCAGTGGTTATGCTCTCTCATTTCTTTCAAATTGTCACTAACAGGCTAGTGACCAATTTTACCAATTTACATTGGCTTACTGGAACACCCTTATAATTCCCTAGTATATGGTACTGAGGTACCCAGGGTATTGGGGTTCCAGGAGATCCCTATGGGCTGCAGCATTTCTTTTGCCACCCATAGGGAGCTCTGACAATTCTTACACAGGCCTGCCACTGCAGCCTGAGTGAAATAACGTCCACGTTATTTCACAGCCATTTTACACTGCACTTAAGTAACTTATAAGTCACCTATATGTCTAACCTTTACCTGGTAAATGTTGGGTGCTAAGTTACTTAGTGTGTGGGCACCCTGGCACTAGCCAAGGTGCCCCCACATTGTTCAGGGCCAATTCCCCGGACTTTGTGAGTGCGGGGACACCATTACATGCGTGCACTACATATAGGTCACTACCTATATGTAGCTTCACAATGGTAACTCCGAATATGGCCATGTAACATGTCTAAGATCATGGAATTGCCCCCTCTATGCCATCCTGGCATTGTTGGTGCAATCCCATGATCCCACGGGTCTCTAGCACAGACCCTGGCACTGCCAAACTGCCTTTCCCGGGATTTCACTGCAGCTGCTGCTGCTGCCAACCCCTCATGGGCCAGGCCAGCCAGGCCTGGCCCAGGAAGGCAGAACAAAGGACTTCCTCAGAGAGAGGGTGTTACACCCTCTCCCTTTGGAAAATGGTGTTAGGGCCGGGGAGGAGCAGCCTCCCCCAGCCTCTGGAAATGCTTTCATGGGCACAGATGGTGCCCATTTCTGCATAAGCCAGTCTACACCGGTTCAGGGACCCCTCAGCCCTGCTCTGGCGCGAAACTGGACAAAGGAAAGGGGAGTGACCACTCCCCTGACCTGCACCTCCCCTGGGAGGTGCCCAGAGCTCCTCCAGTGTGCTCCAGACCTCTGCCATCTTGGAAACAGAGGTGCTGCTGGCACACTGGACTGCTCTGAGTGGCTAGTGCCAGCAGGTGACGTCAGAGACTCCTTCTGATAGGCTCCTTCAGGTGTTGCTAGCCTATCCTCTCTCCTAAGTAGCCAAACCCTCTTTTCTGGCTATTTAGGGTCTCTGTCTTTGGGGATTCCTTAGATAACGAATGCAAGAGCTCATCCGAGTTCCTCTGCATCTCTCTCTTCACCTTCTGCCAAGGAATCGACTGCTGACCGCGCTGGAAGCCTGCAAAACTGCAACAAAGTAGCAAAGACGACTACTGCAACTCTGTAACGCTGATCCTGCCGCCTTCTCGACTGCTTTCCTGGTGGTGCATGCTGTGGGGGTAGTCTGCCTCCTCTCTGCACTAGAAGCTCCGAAGAAATCTCCCGTGGGTCGACGGAATCGTCCCCCTGCAACCGCAGGCACCAAAGAACTGCATCACCGGTACCCTGGGTCTCCTTTCAGCACGACAAGCGAGGTCCCTTGAATCCAGCAACTCTGTCCAAGTGACTCCCACAGTCCAGTGACTCTTCAGTCCAAGTTTGGTGGAGGTAAGTCCTTGCCTCCCCACGCCAGACTGCATTGCTGGAAACCGCGACTTTTGCAGCTACTCCAGCCTCCGTGCACTTCCGGCGGAAATCCTTTGTGCACAGTCCAGTCTGGGTCCACGGCACTCTAACCTGCATTGCACGACCTTCTAAGTTGTCCTCCGGCGACGTGGGACTTCTTTGTGCGACTTCGGGTGAGCACCGTTTCACTCCACTTCGTAGTGCCTGTTCCGGCACTTCTGCGGGTGCTGCCTGCTTCTGAGAGGGCTCCTTGTCTTGCTCGACGCCCCCTCTGTCCCCAGACGCAATTGGCGACATCCTGGTCCCTCCTGGGCCAGAGCAGCATCCAAAAACCCTAACCGCACGACTTGCAGCTAGCAAGGCTTGTTGGCGGTCTTTCTTCAGGAAAACACTTCTGCATGACTCTCCATGGTGTGAGGGATCTGTCTTCCAAAGGCGAAGTTCCTAGCCCTTGTCGTTCCTGCAGAATCTTCAGCTTCTACTGTCCAGTAGCAGCTTCTTTGCACCCACAGCTGGCATTTCCTGGGCATCTGCCCATCTCCGACTTGCTTGTGACTTTTGGACTTGGTCCCCTTGTTCCACAGGTACCCTCGTTTGGAAATCCATTGTTGTTGCATTGCTGATTTGTGTCTTTCCTGCAGAATTCCCCTATCACGACTTCTATGTCCTTTGGGGAACTTTAGTGCACTTTGCACTCACTTTTCAGGGTCTTGGGGTGGGCTATTTTTCTAACCCTAACTGTTTTCTTACAGTCCCAGCGACCCTCTACAAGGTCACATAGGTTTGGGGTCCATTCGTGGTTCGCATTCCACTTTTGGAGCATATGGTTTGTGTTGCCCCTATCCCTATGTGTCCCCATTGCATCCTATTGTAACTATACATTGTTTGCACTGTTTTCTAAGACTATTACTGCATATGTTGGTATTGTGTACATATATCTTGTGTATATTTGCTATCCTCATACTGAGGGTACTCACTGAGATACTTTTGGCATATTGTCATAAAAATAAAGTACCTTTATTTTTAGTATATCTGTGTATTGTGTTTTCTTATGATATTGTGCATATGACACTAGTGGTACTGTAGGAGCTTCACTCGTCTCCTAGTTCAGCCTAAGCTGCTCTGCTAAGCTACCATTATCTATCAGCCTAAGCTGCTAGACACCCTATACACTAATAAGGGATAACTGGGCCTGGTGCAAGGTGTAAGTACCCCTTGGTACTCACTACAAGCCAGTCCAGCCTCCTACATTGGTTGTGCAGTGGTGGGATAAGTGCTCTGTAACTACTTACCACTTTTGTCATTGTACTTTTCATAAGAGAAAAATATACAAAACAAGTTCAGTGTATGTACACCTAACCAAAAAGTTTTGCATTTCTTTTCTCACTTCTTTTCTAAAGTGCTGAAAAGTACTTCTAAACTTTCAAAAAATTCTTAAAATGTTTTAAAAGTTTTTTTTCCTGTCTTTCTAAAAGTTCTGACAAACTTTTTTCCTTTTTCTGTCACTAAAACACTTTCTAAAATGTCTGGCACAGGCCAAACTGTTGATCTGTCCAAACTTGCTTATGATCACCTTAGCTGGAAAGGAGCAAGGAGTCTCTGCATAGAAAGAGGTTTAAGTGTAGGGAAGAATCCCCCCAGAGAACTATTGGTTAACATGCTTATAGAACAGGATAAGGCTAGAGGTGCCCCATCTGTTGAAAAAGTAGCTAATGGTTCACAATCTGATCCAGGGACACCCCTAGAAAAAGAGTCAGGAAAGAAACTTCCTAGCCTGCCCATTACAAGACAGCCTAGCATAGTTGGTACTGATGTAGAGTCACACCATACTGATAGTGTTGTCTCACATCATAGCAAGAGTATTCCTTCACATCATAGTAGAAGTGATGTTTCTGTTAACCAAGCTGTTAGGATGCCCTCTGTAAGGGATGGTTCTCCTTCTGTACATTCTCACCATACTTCTGTTTCAAGGAATGTCCCACCCACCCACCCTGATGACAGAGTGTTAGAAAGGGAGCTCAATAAATTGAGAGTGGAACAAACCAGACTGAAGCTCAAGAAGCAACAGCTGGATTTGGATAGACAATCCTTTGAACTAGAAAAAGAAAGACAGAAATTGGGTTTAGAAACCCAGGGTGGCAGCAGTAGTATTCCCCATAGTCATCCTGCAAAAGAGCATGATTCTAGGAATCTGCACAAGATAGTTCCCCCTTATAAGGAGGGGGATGACATTAACAAGTGGTTTGCTGCACTTGAGAGGGCCTGTGTTGTACAGGATGTCCCTCAAAGGCAGTGGGCTGCTATCCTATGGCTATCATTTAGTGGAAAGGGTAGGGATAGGCTCCATACTGTGAAATAAAGTGATGCCAATAATTTTGCAGTTCTTAAGAATGCACTCCTGGATGGTTATGGCTTATCCACTGAACAGTACAGGATGAAGTTCAGAGAGACCAAAAAGGAGTCTTCACAAGACTGGGTTGATTTTGTTGACCATTCAGTGAAGGCCTTGGAGGGGTGGTTACATGGCAGTAAAGTTACTGATTATGAAAGCCTGTATAACTTGATCCTGAGAGAGCATATACTTAATAACTGTGTGTCTGATTTGTTGCACCAGTACCTGGTGGACTCTGATCTGACCTCTCCCCAAGAATTGGGAAAGAAGGCAGACAAATGGGTCAGAACAAGGGTGAACAGAAAAGTTCATACAGGGGGTGACAAAGATGGCAACAAGAAGAAGGATGGTAAGTCTTCTGACAAGGGTGGGGACAAATCTAAAAATGAGTCTTCATCAGGCCCACAAAAACACTCTGGTGGGGGTGGTGGGCCCAAATCCTCTTCTAATCAAAACAAAGAAAAGAAACCATGGTGCTATTTATGTAAAATAAAAGGCCATTGGACAACAGATCCCAGTTGTCCAAAGAAAAGCACCAAGCCTCCTACCACTACAACCCCTACTGCTACACCTAGTGTCCCTACTAATAGCAGTGGTGGTGGGAGCAAACCTACTAATAGCCAATCCAAGGGAGTAGCTGGGCTCACTTTTGGTAACTTAGTTGGGGTTGGCCTTGTTAGGGAGACCACAGAGGCTGTGTTAGTCTCTGAGGGGGCTATTGATTTAGACACCTTAGTTGCTTGTCCCCTTAACATGGATAAGTACAAGCAACTACCCCTAATAAATGGTGTTGAGGTTCAGGCCTACAGGGACACTGGTGCCAGTGTTACAATGGTAATAGAGAAACTGGTCCACCCTGAACAACACCTACTTGGTCACCAGTACCAAGTAACCAATGCTCACAACAACACACTTAGCCACCCCATGGCTGTTGTAAATCTCAACTGGGGGGGGGGGTTACTGGTCCAAAGAAAGTTGTGGTAGCCTCAGACTTACCTGTAGACTGTCTACTAGGAAATGATTTGGAGACATCAGCTTGGTCAGATGTCAAGTTGGAGGCCCATGCAGCAATGCTGGGCATCCCAGGGCATATTTCTGCTTTAACCAGGGCTCAGGCCAAAAAGCAAAAAGGACAGGGTGACTTGGATCCTGGAACAATGGACCAAGTGCTCCCTAAAGCAAGGGCTAGTAGAAGTAAAGCACTACCTACTACCCCTCCCTCTACAGTGGATTCCTCTTCTGAGGAAGAAGAATTTCCACCCTGTGCAGAACCTACACCTGAGGAGCTGGAACCAGACACTGCTGAGCTTTTGGGTGAAGGGGGGCCTGCCAGGGAGGAGCTGAGTGTGGCACAGCATACCTGTCCCACACTAGAGGGTCTAAGACAGCAAGCTGTCAAACAAGCTGATGGGGATGTCAGTGACTCACACAGAGTTTACTGGGAGGACAACCTCTTGTACACTGAAGCAAGGGATCCTAAACCTGGAACTGCCAGAAGGTTAGTGATTCCTCAGGAGTACAGGAAGTTCCTCCTAACTCTAGCCCACGACATTCCCCTAGCTGGACATTTGGGACAAATGAAAACTTGGGACAGGCTTGTTCCCTTGTTTCATTGGCCTAGAATGTCAGAGGACACAAAAGAATTTTGCAAGTCCTGTGAAACCTGTCAAGCCAGTGGCAAGACAGGTGGCACTCCAAAGGCACCCCTTATTCCACTACCTGTGGTTGGGGTTCCCTTTGAAAGGGTAGAGGTTGACATAGTTGGCCCCCTTGACCCTCCTACTGCTTCAGGCAATAGGTTTATCTTGGTGGTAGTGGACCATGCCACAAGATATCCTGAAGCTATTCCTCTAAGGACCACTACAGCACCTGCAGTGGCAAAGGCCCTCCTGGGAATATTTTCCAGGGTGGGCTTCCCAAAAGAGGTGGTATCAGACAGGGGAAGCAATATCATGTCTGCTTACTTAAAGGCCATGTGGAAGGAGTGTGGTGTGACATACAAGTTCACTACACCCTATCATCCACAAACAAATGGACTGGTGGAGAGATTTAATAAAACTCTCAAAGGCATGATTATGGGACTCCCTGAAAAACTCCGCAGGAGATGGGATATCCTTTTACCATGCCTCCTTTTTGCTTACAGGGAGGTACCCCAGAAAGGAGTGGGCTTCAGCCCCTTTGAACTCCTCTTTGGACACCCTGTGAGAGGTCCTCTAACACTTAAGGAGGGTTGGGAACAACCTTTAAAAGCTCCAAAGCAAGACATAGTGGACTATGTACTTGGCCTCAAATCAAGGATGGCTGAGTACATGAAAAAGGCCAGTAAAAACCTTCAGGCCAGCCAAGAGCTCCAAAAGCAATGGCATGACCAGAAGGCTGTTTTGGTTCAGTACCAACCAGGGCAGAAAGTGTGGGTCTTGGAGCCTGTGGCCCCAAGAGCACTCCAAGATAAATGGAGTGGACCCCACACAATTGTTGAGAAAACGGGTGAAGTCACCTACTTAGTTGACTTAGGCACTGCCAGGAGTCCCCTTAGGGTGCTCCATGTCAATCGCCTGAAACCCTACTGACAGGGCTGATCTCACCCTGCTCATGGCAACTGATGAGGGACAGGAAGAAGAGAGTGACCCTCTCCCTGATCTCTTCTCTTCCACAGAACAAGATGTGTAGTTTTGGCTGATTGTCTTACTGCTGAGCAGAAAGACCATTGCATAAATCTCCTGGGTCAGTTTTCTGAACTCTTCTCTACTGTGCCAGGTACCACTTCTTTGTGTGAGCACACTATAGATACTGGAGACAGCTTACCTGTCAAAAGTAAAATCTATAGGCAGCCTGACCATGTCAGAGACTGCATAAAGCAAGAAGTGCAGAAAATGTTAGAACTGGGAGTGGTTGAGCACTCTGAAAGTCCATGGGCTTCTCCTGTGGTACTTGTACCAAAACCTCATTCCAAAGATGGAAAGAAGGAAGTGCGGTTTTGTGTTGACTACAGAGGTCTCAACCAGGTAACCAAAACTGATGCTCACCCTATACCCAGGGCAGATGAGCTCATAGATACACTGGCATCTGCCAAGTATCTAAGCACTTTTGACTTGACTGCAGGGTATTGGCAGATCAAATTATCAGAAGATGCTAAAGCAAAAACTGCATTTTCAACCATTGGAGGCCATTACCAATTCACAGTAATGCCTTTTGGATTGAAAAATGCACCTGCCACTTTTCAAAGGTTGGTGAACACAGTCCTGCAAGGGCTGGAAGCTTTTAGTGCAGCATATCTGGACGATATAGATGTCTTTAGCTCCAGCTGGGATGATCACCTGGTCCACCTATGGAAAGTTTTGGAGGCCCTGCAAAAGGCAGGCCTCACTATCAAGGCTTCAAAGTGCCAGATAGGGCAGGGGAAGGTGGTTTATCTGGGACACCTTGTTGGTGGGGAACAGATTGCTCCACTTCAGGGGAAAATCCAAACTATTATAGATTGGGTTCCCCCTACTACTCAGACTCAGGTAAGAGCCTTCCTAGGCCTCACTGGGTATTACAGGAGGTTCATTAAGAACTATGGCTCCTTTGCAGCCCCTCTTAATGACCTCACATCCAAGAAAATGCCTAAAAAGGTATTATGGACAGCAAACTGTCAGAAAGCTTTTGAGGAGCTGAAGCAGGCCATGTGCTCTGCACCTGTCCTGAAAAGCCGTTGTTACTCTAAAAAATTATATGTTCAAACTGATGCATCTTAATTAGGAGTAGGGGCAGTCCTATCACAACTTAATTCTGAGGGCCAGGATCAACCTGTTGCTTTTATTAGTAGGAGGTTGACCCCTAGAGAAAAGCGTTGGTCTGCCATAGAGAGGGAGGCCTTTGCTGTGGTCTGGGCACTGAAGAAGTTGAGGCCATACCTGTTTGGCACTCACTTCATTGTTCAGACAGACCACAAACCTCTACTTTGGCTAAAACAAATGAAAGGTGAAAATCCTAAATTGTTGAGGTGGTCCATATCCCTACAGGGAATGGACTATACAGTGGAACATAGACCTGGGAGTAGCCACTCCAATGCAGATGGACTCTCCAGATATTTCCACTTAGACAATGAAGACTCATCAGGTCATGGCTAGTCTTATTGTCCTTCGTTTGGGGGGGGGGGTTGTGTAGGAAAGTACCATCTTGCCTGGCATGTTACCCCCATTTTTCACTGTATATATGTTGTTTTAGTTGTATGTGTCACTGGGACCCTGCCAGCCAGGGCCCCAGTGCTCATAAGTGTGCCTGAATGTGTTACCTGTGTTATGACTAACTGTCTCACTGAGGCTCTGCTAATCAGAACCTCAGTGGTTATGCTCTCTCATTTCTTTCAAATTGTCACTAACAGGCTAGTGACCAATTTTACCAATTTACATTGGCTTACTGGAACACCCTTATAATTCCCTAGTATATGGTACTGAGGTACCCAGGGTATTGGGGTTCCAGGAGATCCCTATGGGCTGCAGCATTTCTTTTGCCACCCATAGGGAGCTCTGACAATTCTTACACAGGCCTGCCACTGCAGCCTGAGTGAAATAACATCCACGTTATTTCACAGCCATTTTACACTGCACTTAAGTAACTTATAAGTCACCTATATGTCTAACCTTTACCTGGTAACGGTTGGGTGCTAAGTTACTTAGTGTGTGGGCACCCTGGCACTAGCCAAGGTGCCCCCACATTGTTCAGGGCCAATTCCCCGGACTTTGTGAGTGCGGGGACACCATTACATGCGTGCACTACATATAGGTCACTACCTATATGTAGCTTCACAATGGTAACTCCGAATATGGCCATGTAACATGTCTAAGATCATGGAATTGCCCCCTCTATGCCATCCTGGCATTGTTGGTGCAATCCCATGATCCCACGGGTCTCTAGCACAGACCCTGGCACTGCCAAACTGCCTTTCCCGGGGTTTCACTGCAGCTGCTGCTGCTGCCAACCCCTCAGACAGGTTTCTGCCCTCCTGGAGTCCAGCCAGGCCTGGCCCAGGAAGGCAGAACAAAGGACTTCCTCAGAGAGAGGGTGTTACACCCTCTCCCTTTGGAAAATGGTGTTAGGGCTGGGGAGGAGCAGCCTCCCCCAGCCTCTGGAAATGCTTTCATGGGCACAGATGGTGCCCATTTCTGCATAAGCCAGTCTACACCGGTTCAGGGACCCCTCAGCCCTGCTCTGGCGCGAAACTGGACAAAGGAAAGGGGAGTGACCACTCCCCTGACCTGCACCTCCCCTGGGAGGTGCCCAGAGCTCCTCCAGTGTGCTCCAGACCTCTGCCATCTTGGAAACAGAGGTGCTGCTGGCACACTGGACTGCTCTGAGTGGCCAGTGCCAGCAGGTGACGTCAGAGACTCCTTCTGATAGGCTCCTTCAGGTGTTGCTAGCCTATCCTCTCTCCTAAGTAGCCAAACCCTCTTTTCTGGCTATTTAGGGTCTCTGTCTTTGGGGATTCCTTAGATAACGAATGCAAGAGCTCATCCGAGTTCCTCTGCATCTCTCTCTTCACCTTCTGCCAAGGAATCGACTGCTGACCGCGCTGGAAGCCTGCAAAACTGCAACAAAGTAGCAAAGACGACTACTGGAACTCTGTAACGCTGATCCTGCCGCCTTCTCGACTGCTTTCCTGGTGGTGCATGCTGTGGGGGTAGTCTGCCTCCTCTCTGCACTAGAAGCTCCGAAGAAATCTCCCGTGGGTCGACGGAATCGTCCCCCTGCAACCGCAGGCACCAAAGAACTGCATCACCGGTACCCTGGGTCTCCTCTCAGCACGACGAGCGAGGTCCCTTGAATCCAGCAACTCTGTCCAAGTGACTCCCACAGTCCAGTGACTCTTCAGTCTAAGTTTGGTGGAGGTAAGTCCTTGCCTCCCCACGCCAGACTGCATTGCTGGGAACCGCGACTTTTGCAGCTACTCCGGCCTCCGTGCACTTCCGGCGGAAATCCTTTGTGCACAGTCCAGCCTGGGTCCACGGCACTCTAACCTGCATTGCACGACCTTCTAAGTTGTCCTCCGGCGACGTGGGACTCCTTTGTGCGACTTCGGGTGAGCACCGTTTCACTCCACTTCGTAGTGCCTGTTCCGGCACTTCTGCGGGTGCTGCCTGCTTCTGAGAGGGCTCCTTGTCTTGCTCGACGCCCCCTCTGTCCCCAGACGCAATTGGCGACATCCTGGTCCCTCCTGGGCCACAGCAGCATCCAAAAACCCTAACCGCACGACATGCAGCTAGCAAGGCTTGTTGGCGGAACTTTCTTCAGGAAAACAGTTCTGCACGACTCTCCACGGCGTGAGGGATCCGTCCTCCAAAGGGGAAGTTCCTAGCCCTTGTCGTTCCTGCAGAATCTTCAGCTTCTACTGTCCAGTAGCAGCTTCTTTGCACCCACAGCTGGCATTTCCTGGGCATCTGCCCATCTCCGACTTGCTTGTGACTTTTGGACTTGGTCCCCTTGTTCCACAGGTACCCTCGTTTGGAAATCCATCGTTGTTGCATTGCTGATTTGTGTCTTTCCTGCAGAATTCCCCTATCACGACTTCTATGTCCTTTGGGGAACTTTAGTGCACTTTGCACTCACTTTTCAGGGTCTTGGGGTGGGCTATTTTTCTAACCCTAACTGTTTTCTTACAGTCCCAGCGACCCTCTACAAGGTCACATAGGTTTGGGGTCCATTCGTAGTTCGCATTCCACTTTTGGAGTATATGGTTTGTGTTGCCCCTATCCATATGTGTCCCCATTGCATCCTATTGTAACTATACATTGTTTGCACTGTTTTCTAAGACTATTACTGCATATTTTGGTATTGTGTACATATATCTTGTGTATATTTGCTATCCTCAGACTGAGGGTACTCACTTTTGGCATATTGTCATAAAAATAAAGTACCTTTATTTTTAGTATATCTGTGTATTGTGTTTTCTTATGATATTGTGCATATGACACTAGTGGTACTGTAGGAGCTTCACTCGTCTCCTAGTTCAGCCTACGCTGCTCTGCTAAGCTACCATTATCTATCAGCCTAAGCTGCTAGACACCCTATACACTAATAAGGGATAACTGGGCCTGGTGCAAGGTGTAAGTACCCCTCGGTACTCACTACAAGCCAGTCCAGCCTCCTACAGTTGGGCTGTAAAAAGCTGCCAGAGTCCTTAAATGACTAGGGCCTCTGTTATATAATGATCTGTGCATACAGCACAGGGATTTAAACACTATGCGCTGTTCCACTGGGAGCCAGTGCAAATCAACAAGGGCAGTTTTAACCGAGATATGCCTTGGTGTATCTAAGATGAGCTGAGCCACCACATTTTGTACTACTTGTAGCTTTCTTTTAACATATCTTGGTGAACCAAGCAGAAGTCCAGTACCATAGTCCAACCTGGAGATAATGAGGGCCTGGACGATAAGTCTTTTGGCCAAAAAAGGAAGTATGGCAAAGACCTTTCTCAGGAGCCTCATTATACCAAAACAAGTGGCTGAGATTTTCTTAGCCTGGTATTCCATGGTGAGTTGGTGGTCCAGCCAAACTCCCAAGCTTTTTACATACTTCTTAGGTGCAGGCAACTCTCCCAAGGAAGTCAGTAACCCAGAATTCATACTCAAACGAGAGTTCTGACCAAGTATCATTACTTCAGTTTTGTTTGTATTTAATTGGAGCTTGCTATCATTCATCCATCTAGATACTGCCTGTAAACAACGAGGTAGAGGGCATTCATCAGAATCTGAATTCGAGGAGAACAACACCACCAACTGGGTATCGTCAGTATAAGAAACTAGCGAAATCCCAAATGGCTCTACTATCTGAGCCAGTGGAGCCATATATATATATATATATTAAATAGTGTTGGACTAAGGGATGAGCACTGTGGCACCCCGCAACTACATTTGAATTCACTGAAGAGGAAAGAGCGATCTAGGACCTGAAATGTTCTCCCCTTCAGAAAAGAGGATAGCCATTTAAGTGCATTTCCCTCAATTCTAATTCCTTTCATCCTCTGACACAGCAGATGGTGCTCTACCTTGTCGAATGCCGTGCTGAGGTCAAGGAGTATGATTGCCGTAGGGCGACCCTGATCCATGCGCTTCCTGATCTCTTCCGTGACAGTGATAAGAGCAGATTCAGTGTTATATAAAGGCCTGAAACCCATTTGAGTGGGGTGAAGGATATTGTGTTTCTCTAAATCTGCGGATAATTGGGCATTAATGTGTTGTCTAATATTTTAGACGGGGAAGGGAGAAGTGAGATGGGCCTGTAATTTTTCATCACCGATGCATCCAGGTTTGCTTTTTTGAATAAAGGTCTGATTATCGCGTGTTTCCACTGATTGGGGACACAGCTTCTCGACATAGAGAGATTTATCAAGTCAGTCAGAACCGGAACGATTACTGCACCACCTAGGGCCAATATCGATGAAAGGGCAGGTTCCAGGGGGGATCCAGACTTGAGAGCTGTCAAAGAGGCAGCAACCTGTTCATGTGACATGAAGGAAAATTGTGAAAGGGAGGCAGCGCCGCTAGGATGAGAGTCATTCATATCCTCCGAATGAGGTTCATTATTTGAGAAGATAGAATAGATGTCTACAATTTTTTGTTGAAAGAATGATGCTAAATTATTACTATGTTCTTGTGAGGCTTCAATAGATTTGCTCTTAGTAGGTGGGAGTAAACTGTCCTTAAATATCTGAAATATCTCTTTAGAGGAGTTAGGGGATTGTTTAATCCTAGCAGTGTAATAGGTACTTTGGGCTAGTTTAATTTCTACATGGTAGAGTCTAATGGCTTTCCTATAATCTTCCTTTAAAACCGGGTCATAGGATTTCCTCCAGCTTCTTTCTAAGCATCTACATTTCTGTTTTAGGCTTCGCAGGTGGGAGGTAAACCATGGAGCATCGGCTTTCCGGCGCCTCCTCGTGTTCTTGTTATAGGGTAGGAAAGTATCTAGACCATCTTTAATCCAATCATAAAATAAGTCTATACTTGTGTTGTTTATGTCAAGAAAAACAGGTGTGTGGTCTGTCAGAGTATGATTCCAGTCCTTAGCATTGAGATTATGCCATTGCCTGGAGGGTTGACCTACAACCTGATTTGGACTGCCATTGGAGGGTATGGCCAGGTCTAATGAAATTAGAAAGTAATCTGTCCAGGCTAATGGAAGCAGGGGATTAGTAATTAAGCCTGCTAAATTGCTAAAAACTAGGTCAATCACCCACCTAGTCAAGGAGCGGTCCACTGCACGCCCGCAACATCGCTCTTTAAATAAGGGTTTAATGAGGATCTAGCAACAGCAAGACTGCCAACCTCCTAAGATGGCGGCCGAAAAACGTGCCACCACTAAGGGGGAAAAATGGCGACCGATCTCGTATCGGTACCTCCGATTAGCATTGTGCGAGGAGAACCCAGAAGGAGCCGTAAAAAGTAAAAATGATTAGCAAATGCTAGCACATAAGCACATGAGTAGATCACTGTCCCCTGGCCTCTGAACACGGGCCTTAGGGTAAAGGATTAAAATAATACAAATATTAGCAAGTTTGTTAAAAGCAATTGTAAAAATGGCAAAAAGAGTGTCTGTTTTCTCACCCACCTAGTCAAGGGGGCATACCTATGTAGCTAGCAAGTCCATGAAGAAATCAGAGCTGAGTTACACTAACCATGCCGAACCCCAATAGTCTGTGCCATACTGGTTTAGATCCTCCACGACCTTGTCAACATAGAGGAAAGGGAGGGAATATTTGATGGCATTAAATGAAATAGGCAAACTATCATTGATGTATGACCTCCGTTGGAGCCATACATCCTGCCCTCACAATAGGAATTCTAGGTCAGTATCACCAGTAGTCTACATCATGGAAGTAAGAGCATTTGAGGCCACATAACCATTGCAGGACACTGTGACAGTATCTGGTGCAGTGACACATTCACCATTTAGTGGTGTGCTAACAAAAAGTTCTATCAACTATGAGGAGACACATCAACAGCTACCTCCACTCTCCACAGATTGAAGATTTAGCCAATGTGAAGGTACAGCAGTTTGCTAGGGCTTGACATACACTTATGGTTTGAGCAAGTTAAGTGGCACATATTGCAGCCAACAAGACGCCTTTTTTTTTTTTTTGCTGCTGTTACCGTCCTCTGGGAGCCAGGAAAAGCAGGTGACGGGGCCCCTGCCTTTATCACGGAGGACCTGGAGCTCCTTGCCAGGGAGGTCCTATCCCTGTACAGTCAGCTCTGTGGGAGCCCAGAGGAACAGGTACATGTGTGATTGGGGAATGTGTGGTTGACTAAGTTCTTTTTGATCCACAGGCTATTTTGCTAATGGGGGAAGTGTCTTGATTGGAGTTAACAGAATGATTTAGCTGGGGCAGAATGTTTTTTACACTGTCTGAAATATCTGCATTGGAGTGCTAAGTCACCCGAAATGAGAAGCTGTAATATGTGTCCATGTAACTTGCAATTCCTGTTTCATCAGACAAACTTCAGTAGAGATTGTACCAGTAGTATGAGTGACAACATTCAACCACTGTTAAAATGACAGTGATGTGGTAAAAACAATTTGAGGGCCTGGAGTTGTCTGATGCTGTCCTGTCAAATGAGATTCCTGCCCTTATAGTGTAATTGGATGCTCTGTATGGTTCCAATATGTAATGGAGCCACATACAGGTAAATTTAATCCCTGGACTGCAAGTTCAGATGACTGATTCACAATCATCCATCCCAGTATGTCCCTTTCCAACAGACACTTGTCCATACATCCCCCAAATCCCTGCTCTCGCTGACACATAGCTGCCCTTCTATACTGCCATCAGTCCCTCTATTCAATACAGACCATGGGTTCTGACTCTTGGGAGTTGGCGTAAAGCCAATGTAGCTGTGCGTGGGGTTATGTGCACGGATTGCACAGGTTGTTGAGCCTTTAGTAGCTCACAATTATTGTGAGTAATCAGGGGTGACTCTCACAACAGGACAGTTTTCATAGCCCTGGCCTAGATGATGTTGTAGGCCTGATTTAGTAAAATGAGGAGCTAGAAAGTGTTGAGGGTGCTCATAAGATTCGTGTAACTCAGTATTTCCAAACTACATCTAAATTTATTTGGAAAAAATTGAGTTACTGTTTGGTGAACGCATGTGTGCAATTTACGTCATAGCAGTACTGCTAAACAAAATCACTCAATTTATTTTCTTGTTCTTTTCTGTCATCCATACAGGTCGATGCCCATCAGAAGCATGAGATATGGAAGGCGATCACAAAGAAGATGCTGACCCTGGGAGTCCACAAGCGGCGCAGCCTGCACTGTTGGAAGAGGTGGGAGGACCTGCGTCGAGCTGCAAGAAAATCTACTGAAGGCCAAGTTGGGCAGTCCTCCCAGTGATCCAGACGGGTGCACCGCTTCCTTGCCCCTCTAATGGCCCGTATCCTTGCCTAGCTTACCGAGAACTTGATGGACAGTTTGAGGGCCCACTAGCAGCATCAAGTGGGTAAGTCATTATTTGTAGGTATTGTTGTCGTCTAAGCTTTTTCATTTCCTGCAATGTTGTATGACATCAACATTAAGGTTGACACACACCCAGAGCCCTTGTGGATCTCTGAGGGTGTGAGTTAGGCAGTGTCTGATGTGTGTGTAGTGTATTTGTGCAGAAGTTTGCCAATAGATTCTTCATCACAAATCAAGTACTGTTGTGAGCAGACACATGGCTGCATGCAAATAAATGGGGTGCCTGCATGTTCTAAATGTTATGAGGGACAGTTGCACCAAACGTGCCCTGTGTCATGCTTGGGTCAGGTGGGATGCTTCGTTGCAAGTGTTAGTAGGTAATGTAGGCCGCAATACTTGTGACTACGGGAAACTGTGCAATTATGATGCAGTTGATATATCAGACTTAACGTTGGTAAGTTTGTACTGTGACAATATGAGAATGTGCATCTGCACCAAATGGACTGGAATTCTGTGTACAGTGGCATCATTCCTAATCTGAAACATGTTTGAAACCAGTTTGTCCAGCAAACTTCTAGTCAGTTCATGTCGACAGTAGCAGGTTGACTTGAGGCCTTTGTCCTTTACAAATGTGCCTGTAAGCCAATATGTGTCAAGCAGTGTGCACTTGTATGCCAAACTGTATTGATTGCAACAGACAGGAATGTGTCCACATTGTTGAGAGAGTCACACTTCCCCCCAAAAACATTTTGGTGTCCTTAGTTCTGTCCAGAGGAGAAATACATGATGGCGAGCAGTGTGATACTTGAAGGGACATTTGCAAATGGAAGGTTACATCACATAGATGTTGTATTGTCCCATCTTGCAAAGCCAACACCTGGCCCTTTGGAAAATGTGAATACATTTTAGCTCTGCTCTGCAGTGGTTCAGAGATGTCTCAAGGCCCATGTGTTTATTCATGCTGGTGAAACCCTTTTTCGTAGAGGGAACAACAAGTGTATAAGTTTCAAAGGCATACATGATATGGGAGCTGGCATGGGGGATTACTGAACTTTGCGCAAATGTTCTGTGATGAACATTAATGTCCAATTGTATTTGCACAGTTACCCTCAAACTGTTGTATCTGTGATTTCAGCATCATCTTGGCAAGGCAGAGGTGACAGCGGCCACATTGGCAGGGAATCGGGTGTGGACACCACTGACACCGAGCGACGCAGTGGCATGGATGGTGAGAGGGCTGGCACGGAAGCCATAACTGACTCAACATCTTCTTCAGGGGCCTCCAATTAAGACCAGTCCCTAGTGGTCGCAGACCCTGCAGCGACTCTGACACCTGCGTTGTTGTCTGCCACCTACATTCCAAGCTCCTCCCTCCCGCTTACTACTCTTCCCCTCCCCCCCCCTCAGTTGGCCATACCAGCTTCCCTAAAAGGGGCAGCGTCTCCTTTGCTCTAGGCACCTTTGTCCCTGCCATAGTGTCCCAGGCTGTCCTCAATCAAGAGGCTGTATACCTATTACAGACTACCACTGTAGGTCAGACCGCACTTCTGAATGCCATCCAGGGTCTGGCTGGCCAGAACATTCAGAATACTGGCTTACTTGGATGGCATTCACGGTGCCCTGTCTGGCTACATTAGTCATTCCAGGGTCTGGCCTCCCCTTTGGGCGCAGCCTCCCACCCATCCTAACCTCATACCCAGATTCCCACCCCTTCCCCATCCAAAATCCCTCAACCCAGCCCCATCCAAATCACACACAAATATTTGCTTACACCCACTACAACAACCAGCACATCCTCACACCGAAGCAGCAAAAACACAGTCACACAGAAGCAGACACCACACGCTCCCACCACCACAAGGCTACCCACAGGCATCACACTCACCACAACACAAATACACACTCCCATCACCAGCACACCCACAGACACAACACCCACCACTACATCGACACCCTCACACACAAGCAGCACACCCCCAGTCAGTGCACCCACCGCCGCACCAACACCCCCCCACACCACAAGCACCCCCAAGTAAGATCACCCACCACTACACCATCACCCACCACACTACAAGCGCACCCGCAGTCAGAGCACCCATCACCACACCAACACCCACATACACCACAAGCACACCCTCAGTCAGCATACCCACCACTACACCAACACACACTCACCATAAGCACATCCCCAGTCAGTGCACCCACCACCACACAAGCATGCACTAGCACACAAACAGACACAGCATCCACATCCACACATACACATTCTGAACCCACACGCCCACACTCACCCACTCAACAGACAATCAGTAAGAGACACATATCTAAACATACAGCACATACATCAGACCCTCAGGCACCCACACCTTCAACACACACATGCACAGCAGACACAGCCACTTCCTCTACCTCCCAACCCAAACTCCCTGAAGACCACCCTACCCATTTTGCTAAGGAAGCCCTACTTTTTCCCTGGCCCTGACCCCTTCCAAACCCAAATCCACCCCTCTCAAATGTCTTTCCAGCTCTTCCACCTCTCAAATCACCCCTTCCACCTCCCAAACCACCCCTTCCACATCCAACCTCACCCCTTCCAAATGTAAATTCACCCCTCCCAAACGTCTTTCCTCCCCTTCCAAATCCCATCCTACCCCTTCCAAATCCCATCCTACCCCTTCCAAATCCCAAACCACCCCTACCAAATCCACCCTTCCTGAACCCCAAACCACCCCTCCCAATCCCAAGGACCCCCCCTCCCTCCCAGTGAGATTATTGAGGTGACTGCTCTCTGCCCCATAGATTCCTCTTCCAGAGGAGGTTTATTTTGGCAGTTACATTAGGGGCATACATCGATACTCTGGACTACAGAACTAGTGCCTTGTTTTTCTTATGTACACTTTCTTTAATTAGTATGGGAGAATTATCATATGTTTATAAAATATTTTTATTTTGAGAGTGCCTTTGTCCTGGCCTTATTTGATGAATGCTAATTGTTTGCTTATAATGTCATTTCTGCTGGTGTGTGTGCCATGCACTTACTCTCATTTATGACAGTGACCAGCACAGTTTGTGGACTGTAGTTAATTTTATAAAATTGCATACATTAGTGTTGGACATTTGTGATGGTCATGTCAATTTCGGTGTAAGCATTTATGTTGTTACTGGACACTTAGACCAAAATTATATGTGTTTCTGTTGTTCTGACTGGCGAATGCATGTGTGTTTATTTTGACATGGTGTGCACATGTGCATTACACACAGAACCTGGCACTTTACAGTGGAGTGACATCTAATGTTGGAGATATGTTACACACACCAAGGAGATGTGACCTTTAAACATCTCTGCCATGTTTGCAGTTTAGCGTTAAGATTGGTAATACATTCTGTGTACACCCACCTGTCGCATGTTGTAGTGCAAATGTTACATTATCATGGGATTGTTTGGTTCAGATTGGGTACGCTGTTTCCGTTGATGCTTTCAATATTTGGGGGAATTATTGCACACACCTGTGCAGACACATTCCTCTCTGTGATTGCTGTGACGTTTTGTGTAGGTGTTCATTGCCATGAAGGCAGTTCGTACCAGATTGATATGTGCTACTTAGATCTCATGGTCTGCCCTGATTCATTTTCTAACTACAACATTACACACTTATGCATTGCGCATCATTATGGTTTTGTTTGCAATACTGTTGAGAAGCAACAACTCAGAGGATAGCGGGGGGCAGCGGCTACGGTTAATTTTAGACACCGGCTTCCGCCGTACATCTCTGCGGCCCAGATTCAAGGTAGACCCGCAGGGAGGACCACAATTCTCGCGGCCGAGAGTTGGGTGGCATTAATTCCCAGTAGGCAACCAGTTGCTCCTGGCAGTTCGCAACATACTGCAACCAATCCTGGCAATGGGGTGTCTGCCCTCAACCCCAAAACATCACCACTCTGTGCTTCGCCAGCACCAGAAGCAATCCCACCAATCTCCTGTTTTCAAGGGGAATCTCCCTGACGTATCCCAGAAGAGCAAACTTAGGGGACCTCTGCAACTCAAGCCCGACCATTTCCTCCAGCGCACTCAGCACATCCATCCAGAATCCCTTCAGCGCCCCACAACCCCACGCCAGGTGTATGAAATCCGCCTCCGGCTCCGCGCACCTATCACATCTGTTGTCGGACTGGACGCCCATCCTCCTGAGACATTGCTGCATGTAGTACAATCAGTGCAGAAATTTAAAATGTAATAATCGTAATCTATAGTTGGGGGAGAGCTCGCGCATGTGCGCACAACAATAACGCCATACATCATCCGACAGGGTCTCCCCTATATCTATCTCCCATTGCGCTCTTGCCCTAGGTGACACCATGGGTGCAGTCGTCTTAATGCACACATACAGGCCTGTGTTAAGGCCGCGGGGAGATGGGGACGACCTGTACAGTAATTCCAAGACGTGACTGATTGTAGGTAAGTGAGCCAATATTGCGTGGTATCATGCGGCACACAGAGCACTGCTTCTGGAGAAATAAATGAGTTCTCAGGTTACCAAGACCCCAGGGTCGTCACCTGCAATCACCCAGTCTTCTAACCACGTAATGCCCCTGCCGTAATTGGCCGACCATAATTCATCCAACTCCCTGCACACCCACATACCCAAAGATTGTACCCGGCAATTGTCCCAACTCAGGGGGTATCTCGAGCGGTACTGTGTTGTAATAGCCGACAAAGGTAGAACCACAGACTTAGACCAGTTTATTGTGATCCCAGAGATCCTACCAAAACGTACAATCTCATCTATTAGTATGTCGAGGTGAACCTGGGGGTCCTGTACATATAAAGGAACATCATCAGCGTACATAGAGACCAGGATTGGGCGTTGTCTAAACACCAATCCCTTGTGATTATGATGCTGCCTAAAATGTGCAGCAAGTGGCTCAAATGCCATCGCAAAGAGCAGGGGCGAAAGGGGGCAGCCCTGCCGAGTACCCCTAGACACCAGAAAGGGATCCGATGTCACTCCATTAATTCTCAATCTCGCCACCGGAGCCGAATACAACAGACGGATTCATTGGATGAATCTGGGACTCAAACCTACCCTCGATAACGAGCCAAACATATATGGCCATTCGAAGGACTTGAACGCTTAGTGGCGTCCAGAAAAAACAGCTGCAGCACGGTCTTCAGGATTCACCATTCGAGATACCGAAAAGAAGGCATGGAGATTATACAGGGTCGAGCGGCCTGCACGAAACCAGACTGTTCTGGGATCACCAGAGACGGGAGAAGGGGCTGCAGACGCATCACTATTAGCTTAGCTAATATCTTATCCAGATTTATAATCGATAGTAGCCTATACGAGTCACAATGACCTGTATCTTTACTAGGCTTCAATATAGTAACTATGAGGGCCTCGCGCAGCGACAGCGGGAGGATGCCATTCTAAAGCGCCTCGACATACACATCTAATAAATGCAGCACCAATAAATCTGCATATTCCTTATAGAAGGCCGCCAGGGGCCTTATCTCCCGGCAGGCTACGGAAGACCTGTATGATGTCCTCAACAGAGAACGGACAGTCCAGATACTACCTGTGCGTGTTCCCTAGCCAGAACAGGCTGATGTCCTCAAAATATTCTGTGTATGTCTCCGGGCACGGCCTCTCCGCTTGCAGAATAAAGGGAGGCATAGAAATCAGTTAGCACCTTCTTGACCTCGTCAGCACCAGCCCGACGTTCACCAGCGGAGTCCAGCAGCTCCACAATATAATTCCCAGCCCACGGATGTCACAGCATTGCCGCCAACATTCTGCCGGTTCCTCTCGCCCCCTCTGTACCTTCTTACCTTAGCCTCTCTACCCAGAAAGCAGATCTCACAAAGCGCCGCCTCCTCGTATTCTGACAATTTCTCCTGGACCTCAGCCAGGAGGGCATTGGACATGTCGGCGCACAGTCGTTTCTCCAGCATGATCAGCTGGGCCTCCAGGTCTGCCAATTCCCGACATATCGCCCTGAGAACGCTGTGTTGCTTAGCTAGGAAGAGCCCCCGGATCACAACCTTAAATACCTCCCACAAGGTGCCTGCCGATGAGACTGATCCTTTATTAACCGTAAAGTATTCCACTAAATCGGTTCGAACCTCCTCCCTAAAAGCTTGATCTTTCAATGCATTGCGTGGCAGTCTCC
Source organism: Pleurodeles waltl (assembly GCF_031143425.1). NCBI lineage: Eukaryota > Metazoa > Chordata > Amphibia > Caudata > Salamandridae > Pleurodeles > Pleurodeles waltl. The sequence continues at coordinate 1,898,333,315 of NC_090440.1, forward strand.
ACAGGAAGTCACGGTGCTCGCCCCCGGGAAGTCCCAAATTCAAAAGAACTGGAGAATTGTCCGACAAGGTGCGAGGCATGTGTTCAATAGACTCCGTGCAAAGCTCCAGGTCTCTGGTGCCGAGCCATCTATCAATACACGTCCAGCTGTTGTGTACTGTGTTGATGCATGTTCCCTCTCTTTCAGCACCATGTTTTACCCTCCATAAATCTACAACAGCACCCTCCGCCATAATTCGGGAAAGCGCCTGTGCAGCTGCCACGTGATGAGGCTGAGGCCGGGCCCGGCTCTCACGGTCCACCACAGTATCCAGAACTACATTGAAGTCTCCTCCCCACAGTAGCGACCCAGGGAGCACACCAAGAGCCACAAAGAAATGCAGATCATCCACATTGGGACCGTATTTTGACACCAGTTGAAACGGCCTGTCGTGTAATGTACCCTGCAATAGGACATAGTGACCAGGCAGGTCTATATTCACTTTCTAGGTATGCCATTGCAGCCCCTTTCTGATCAGAATGGCTACCCCCCTCGCATAGCTCGAATACGCAGCAACATGTAATTCCCCAATCCAGCCAGTCCTCACCCTATGTTTCGTAGCAGTAGTCAGGTGAATTTCTTGGAGCATGCAGACATCTATCACATGACACTGCATATAGGCTGATACTAATCGCATCTTGCGCCCATCATTCAGCCCGCACATTCCAGGTCAAACAATTCACATATGTCACCCCCCTGGGAGCCATCATAGCAAACACCTCAACTGCACTGCAGCCATTTCCCATCCAGCCACAATTCGAGACAGCAGTGAGGACAAGCAGATACAGATAAGCAAAGGTAAAGAGAGAGCATTCAATGTGATGATAACCATCCCCCCACCCACGCTGCCCCCCCCCCAGTTGAGTCAGCCCTACAAACCCACCCAAATGCAGATCCCACTGCATATCAACAAACAACTTGATTGGACTCATCCAATGGGGCGCCGGCATGGCCATCTGTCTTCCACCCTGATATGGGTGGGCAGGAGCCTCCATATCACCAGTAGTACCACGAGCCAGACTGCACCGAAGTACAGTTCACACATGTAAGGAAATGCCTCCTTGGCATGGTTACCCCCTGACTTTTTGCCTTTGCTGATGCTAAGTTTTGATTGAAAGTGTGCTGGGACCCTGCTAACCAGGCCCCAGCACCAGTGTTCTTTCCTTAAACTGTACCTCTGCTTCCACAATTGGCACAGCCCTGGCACTCAGATAAGTCCCTTGTAACTGGTACCCCTGGGACCAAGGGCCCTGATGCCAGGGAAGGTCTCTAAGGGCTGCAGCATGTCTTATGCCACCCTGGGGACCCCTCACTCAGCACATGCACACTGCCTCACAGCTTGTGTGTACTGGTGGGGAGAAAATGACTAAGTCGACCTGGCACTCACCTCAGAGTGCCATGCCAAACTCACACTGCCTGTGGCATAGGTAAGTCACCCCTCTAACAGGCCTTACAGCCCTAAGGCAGGGTGCATTATACCACAGGTGAGGGCATATGTGCATGAGCACTATGTCCCTACAGTGTCTAAGAAAAACCTTAAACATTGTAAGTTCAGGGTAGCCATAAGAATATATGGTCTGAGAGTTTGTCAAACACGAACTCCACAGTTCCATGATGGCTACACTGAAATCTGGGAAGTTTGGTATCAAACTTCTCAGCACAATAAATGCATACTGATGCCAGTGTGCAATTTATTGTAACATGCACCCAGAGGGCATCTTAGAGATGCCCCCTGAATACCAATCCGACTTCTAGTGTGGGGCTGACCAGTTTCTGCCAGCCTGCCAAAACGAGACGAGTTGCTGGGAGAGTGCCTTTGTCACTCTGTGGCCAGGAACAAAGCCTGTACTGGGTGGAGGTGCTTCACACCTCCCCCTGCAGGAACTGTAACACCAGGCGGTGAGCCTCAAAGGCTCACCCCCTTTGTTACAGCGCCCCAGGGCATCCCAGGTAGTGGAGATGCCCGCCCCTCTGGCCACTGTCCCCACTTGTGGCGGCAAGGCTGGAGGAGATAATTAGGAAAACAAGGAGGAGTCACCCACCAGTCAGGACAGCCCCTAAGGTGCCCTGAGCTGAGGTGACCCCTGCCTTTAGAAATCCTCCATCTTAATTTTGGAGGATTCCCCCAATAAGATTAGGGATGTGCCCCCCTCCCAACAGGGAGGAGGCACAAGGAGGGTGTGGCCACCCTCCAGGACAGTAGCCATTGGCTACTGCCCTCCCAGACCTAAACACACCCCTAAATTTAGTATTTAGGGGCACCCCAGAACCCAGGAAATCAGATTCCTGCAACCTAAACTAAAGAAGAAGGACTGCTGACCTACAAGCCTGCAGAGATGACGGAAGACGACAACTGCTTTGTCCCCAGCCCTACCGGCCTGTCTCCTGACTCGAAAACCTGCAACCAGCGGCGCATCCAACAGGGACCACCGACCTCTGAAGCCTCAGAGGACTGCCCTGGACCAAAGGACCAAGAAACTCCCGTGAGCAGCGGCTCTGCTCAATTTCAACAACAACTTTGCAACTTTCTTGAACTTTAAAGAACTTCACTCTTCCCGCCGTAAGCGTGAGTCTTCACCCTCTGTACCCGACGCCCCTGGCTCGAGATCCAGAGAACCAACACCACAGGGAGGACTCCCCGGCAACTGCAATCCCGTGAGTACCCCTAGACGACCCCCTGGACCCCAACAGTGACTCCTGCAGAGAGAATCCAGAGGCTCCCCCTGAACGTGACTGCGTGTAACAAGGGACCCGATGCCTGGACCAAGCACTGCACCCACAGCCCCCAGGACCTGAAGGAACCAAACCTCAGTGCAGGAGTGACCCCCAGGCGACCCTCTGCCTAGTCCAGGTGGAGGGTGGCCCGAGAAGCCCTTCTGTGCCCTGCCTGCACCGCTAGAGTGACCCCCTGGTCCCTCCATTGAAACCAATACAGAACCCAACGCCTGCTTTGCACACTGCACCCCTGTCCCGCTGAGTGTGTATTTTATGTGCCTACTTGTGTCTCCCCTCTCCCCCCCACCGGTGCTCTACAAAACCCCCCTGGTCTGCCCCCCGAGGACGTGGGTACTTACCTACTAGCAGACCGGAACCGGAGCGCCCCTGTTCTCCATAGGCACCTATGTGTTTTGGGCACCTGTTTGACCTCTGCACCTGATCAGTCCTGAGCTGCTGGTGTGGTAACTTTGGGGTTGCCTTGAACCCCCAACGGTGGGTTGCCTATGCCCAGGAACTGAGACTTGTAAGTGTCTTACTTACCTCACAATCTAACCAATACTTACCTCCCCCAGGAACTGTTGCTTTTTGCACTGTGTTGACTTTTAAAATAGCTTATTGCCATTTTAACAAAAACTGTATATGTTATTGCTCTAATTCAAAGTTCCTAACTTGACTGTGTGGAGTACCTTGCATTTTATGTATTTACTTCAAATCTTGAACTTGGGGTTCTAAAAATAAATTAAGAAAATATATTTTTCTATATAAAAACTATTGGCCTGGAGTTAAGTCTTTGTGTGTGTGTTTCTCATTTATTGCCTGTGTGTGTACAACAAATGCTTAACACTACCCTCTGATAAGCCTACTGTTCGACCACACTACCACAACCTAGAGCATTAGAATTATCTAATTTTGCCACTATCTTACCTCTAAGGGGAACCCTTGGACTCTGTGCACACTATCTCTTACTTTGAGATAGTATATACAGAGACAACTTCCTACATTGGTGGATCAGTGGTGGGGTCTAAGACTTTGCATTTGCTGGACTACTCAGACAATACGTGATCACACAACTACATTCCAGAAATTGTCATTAGAAACTGATTTTTGAAATTTTAGTTATTTTTCTACATTTTTAAAAGTCCTGCTAGGGCCTTGTGTAAGTCAATGTTAGCATTTCTTTTAGAGTTTAAAAGTTTGTAAAAGTTTGGATTTAAGTTCTAGAAGTAGTTTTTAGATTCTTAAAAAGTTCTCCCAACTTTTAGAGAAATAATGTCTAGCTCAGATGAGATGGTGGTGGAACTCAACCTCACCCCTTGCCTGCATCTAGGGTTGTCAGAGCTAAGGACTCTCTGTAAGCTAAAAAATATCAAAACCGGATCCAACCCTACCAAAGTTAAGCTCCAGGAGCTTTTGGCAGAGATTGCAAAGGACCACCCCTCTGAAGATAATCCTACAGAGGGGGTAGCTAGTGACCAGTAGGATGATTCCCTCCCTCCTGTCCTAGTTATGGAGAACAGGGTCCCTCAAACCCTGACTCCACAAGTGATAGTCAGAGACACTGGTTCTTCCACAGGGGAGACCAGTAACTCTGGGAGCATTGAGAGCAGCCTCAATGAAGATGACCTCCTGTTAGCCAGGATGGCCAAAAGATTGGCTTTGAAGAGACAGCTCCTAGCCATAGAGAGGGAAAGACAAGAGATAGGTTTAGCTCCCATCAGCGGTGGCAGCAATATAAATAGGGTCGGAGAAAATACTGACATGCTAAAAATCCCCAAAGGGATTGTAACAAAATATGAAGATGGTGATGATATCACCAAGTGGTTCACAGCTTTTGAGAGGGCTTGTTCAACCAGAATAGTAAACAAATCCCACTGGGGTGCTCTCCTTTGGGAAATGTTCACTGGAAAGTGTAGGGATAGACTCCTCACACTCTCTGGTAAAGATGCAGAATCATTTGACCTCATGAACGCTACCCTGATTGAGGACTTTGGATTCTCAACTGAGGAGTACAGGATTAGGTTCAGGGGGGCTCAAAAATCCTAGAACCAGACCTGGGATGATTTTGTTGACTTATCAGTCAAAACACTAGATGGTTGGATAAATGGCAGTGGTGTGAATGATTATGATGGGCTGTATAACTTGTTTATGAAAGAACATCTTTTAAGTAATTGTTTCAATGATAAACTGCATCAGCATCTGGTAGACCTAGGTCCAATTTCTCCCCAAGAATTGGGAAAGAAGGCAGACCACTGGGTCAAGACAAGGGTGACCAAGACTTCCACAGGGGGTGACCAAAAGAAAGGGGTCACAAAGCCTCCCCAGGGGAGGAGTGTTGAGACATCCAAGGGAAAAAGTAAAGAGTCTTCTACAGGGCCCCAAAAACCTGCTCAGGAGGGTGGGTCCAAAGCCTCTTCACTGTCCTCATTTGGGTATAAGGGTAAAAACTTTGATCACAAAAAGGCCTGGTGTTGCATCTGTACTCAGCATGGACACCAAACTGGAGACAAGGCCTGTCCCAAGAAAAGTCCCACAACTACTACTCCAGTTAGCACTGGAATAGCCAGTCTCCAGCTGGGATCAACAGTGTGCCCAGAACAAATCAGGGTTCACACTGAAGCTACATTACTCTCAGAGGTTGGGGTGGACCTAGCCACACTTGCTGCCTAGCCGCCTAGCATGCAAAAATACAGGCAGCAGCTCTTAATCAGTGGGACTAAAGTAGAAGCCCTGAGGGATACAGGTGCCAGTGTCACTATGGTGACAGACAAACTGGTTTCCCCAGGACAATACCTGGCTGGACAGACATATCCAGTCAACAATGCTGACAATCAGACTAAAGTCCATCCCATGGCAATGGTAACTTTAGAATAGGGAGGGGTCACTGGCCTGAAACAGGTGGTAGTCTATTCTGCCATACCAGTAGAATGTCTGCTTGGAAATGATCTGGAGTCCTCAGCATGGGTTGAGGTAGAACTCAAAACCCATGCAGCCATGCTGGGTATCCCTGAACTGGTGTGTGTCAAGACAAGGGCACAGTGCAGGGCTCAGGGTGGAAAATAAGTATTGGAGTTTGGAATAATGACCCAACCTTCCAAGAGAAAAGGAAAGAAGACTGGGGAACCAGCTTCAACACAGCACAAGAAACAGAACCTCTCCTCCCAGGAAGAAGTTCTGTCCTCTGAGGGAACTGAGTCCATGGAGCTGGAACCTTATCAGGTTAAGCTCTTGGGCCCAGGGGGGCCCTCAAGGGAGCAGCTGTGTAAGGGGCAAGAAATGTGTCCTTCTCTTGAAGGCCTAAGACAGCAAGCAGCTGAGCAAGAAAAAGGAACTGTCAGTGGAACACACAGGGTCTATTGGGAAGATGAACTCCTTTACACTGAGGTAAGAGATCCCAAACCTGGTGCCACTAGGAGAGTGGTAGTGCCTCAGGAGTTTAGGGAGTTAATTCTGACCTTAGCCCATGACATTCCCCTTGCTGGGCATTTGGGACAAACAAAGACATGGGAGAGGTTAGTCAACCATTTCTATTGGCCCAATATGTCCCAGAAGGTAAAGGAGTTTTGCACCTCCTGTGTCACCTGTCAAGCCAATGGTAAGACAGGTAGCCATCCAAAGGCCCCCCTTATTCCACTTCTATGTGTGGGGGTCCCCTTTGAAAGAGTGGGAGTGGATATAGTGGGTCCACGTGAACCTCCCAGAGCATCAGGGAATCAGTATATCATGCTACTAGGATCATGCTACTAGGTACCCTGAAGCAATTCTACTTAGGTCCACTACTGCCCCTGCAGAAGCCAAAGCACTCATTGGTATTTTTACCATAGTGGGATTTCCTAATGAGGTGGTTTCTGACAGAGGTACCAACTTCATGTCAGCTTACCTAAAACACATGTGGAATGAGTGTGGGGTGACTTACAAATTCACCACACCATACCATCCACAAACCAATGGTCTTGTTGAGAGATTTAACAAGACATTGAAGGGCATTATCATTGGGCTCCCTTAAAAACTCAAAAGGAGATGGGATGTCCTCTTGCCATGCCTGCTTTTTGCCTACAGAGAGGTGCCTCAGAAGGGAGTAGGGTTTTCCCCCTTTGAACTTCTGTTTGGCCATCCTGTAGGGAGAGACCTCTTCATGAGCCTAAGCAAGATATAGTGGACTATGTACTAGGCCTACGTTCAAGAAACCTTGAGGCCAGCCAACAGCTCCAGAAGATGTGGTATGACCAAAAGGCTGCTATGGTTGAGTTTCAACCAGGGCAGAAAGTCTGGGTTCTGGAGCCTGTGGCTCCCAGTGCACTTCAGGACAAATGGAGTGGCCCTTACCCAGTGCTAGAAAAGAAGAGTCAGGTCAGCTACCTGGTGGACCTAGGCACTAGCAGGACCCCCAAGAGGGTGATCCATGTTAATCGCTTCAAACTCTTCCATAATGGGGCAAATGTAAACATGTTGATGTTTACAGATGAGGCCCAGGAAGCAGAGAGTGAACCTCTCCCTGATCTCCTCTCCACTGACCCTAAGGATGGCACAGTAGATGGGGTAATCTGTTCAGACACCCTCTCTGGCCAACATCAGGCTGACTGCAGGCAAGTCCTCCAGCAGTTTGCTGAGCTCTTTTCTCTAACCCATGGTCAGACACACCTGTGTACCCATGATGTGGACCCAGGAGACAGCATGCCTGTCAAAATCTAAATATTTAGACAGTCTGATCAAGTTAAAGAAAGCATCAAAGTGGAAGTCCACAAGATGCTGGAGTTGGGAGTGATTGAGCACTCTGACAGTCTCTGGGCTAGCCCAGTGGTCTTGGTCCCCAAACCTCACACAAAAGATGGCAAGAGAGAGATGAGGTTTTGTGTGGACTACAGAGGGCTTACCTCTGTCACCAAGACAGATGTTCACCCCATTCCAAGGGCAGATGAACTAATAGACAAATTTGGTGCTGCCAAATACTGAAGTCCCTTTGACTTAACAGCAGGGTACAGGCAAATAAGAATGGCACCAGGAGCGGCAAATAAGAATGGCACCAGGAGCAAATGAGAAAACAGCATTCTCTTGACCTGATGGGCACTACCAGCTTACTGTGATGCCCTTTGGCTTAAAGAATGCCCCTGCCACCTTCCAAAGGTTGGTGAATCAAGTCCTTGCTGGCTTGGAGTCCTTTAGTGCAGCTTTTTCTTGATGATATTGCTTTCTTCAGCTCCAACTGGCAGGATCACCTGGTCCACCTGAAGAAGGTTTTGCAGGCCCTGCAAGCAGCAGGCCTCTCTATCAAGGCATTTAAATGTCAGGGCAGGGTACTGTGGTTTACTTAGGTCACCTTGTAGGTGGAGGCCAGGTTGAGCCACTCCAACCCAAGATCCAGACTTTTCTGGACTGGGTAGCTCCAAAAACCCAGACTCAAGTCACTGCATTCCTTGGCTTGACCCGGTACTATAGGAACCGAACCTCAGTGCAGGAGTGACCCCCAGGCGACCCTCTGCCTAGCCCAGGTGGTGGCTGGCCCGAGAAGCCCCCCTGTACCCTGCCTGCACCGCTAGAGTGACTCTCGGGTCCCTCCATTGAAACCAATACAAAACTCGACGCCTGCTTTGCACACTGCACCCGGCCGCCCCTGTGCCGCTGAGTGTGTGTTTTGTGTGCCTACTTGTGTCCCCCCCCACAGTGCTCTACAAAAACCCCCTGGTCTGCCCCCTGAGGACGCAGGTACTTACCTGCTAGCAGACTGGAACCGAAGCGCCCCTGTTCTCTATAGGCGCCTATGTGTTTTGGGCACCTATTTGACCTCTGCACCTGACCAGCCCTGAGCTGCTGGTGTGGTACCTTTGGGGTTGCCTTGAATCCTCAACGGTGGGCTGCCTATGCCCAGAAACTGAGACTTGTTAGTGTCTTACTTACCTCACAATCTAACCAATACTTACCTCCCCCAGGAACTGTTGATATTTGCACTGTGTACTTTTAAAATAGCTTATTGCCATTTTAACAAAAACTGTATATGTTATTGCTCTAATTCAAAGTTCCTAACTTACCTGTGAGGAGTACCTTGCATTTTATGTATTTACTTCAAATCTTGAACTTGTGGTTCGAAAAATAAATTAAGAAAATATATTTTTCTGCACAAAAACTATTGGCCTGGAATAAGTCTTTGAGTGTGTGTTCCTCATTTATTGCCTGTGTGTGTACAACAAATGCTTGACACTACCCTCTGATAAGCCTACTACTCGACCACACTACCACAAAATAGAGCATTAGAATTATCTAATTTTGCCACTATCTTACCTCTAAGGGGAACCCTTGGACTCTGTGCACACTATCTCTTACTTTGAGATAGTATATACAGAGCCAACTTCCTACATCACACAAGGCCCAACAGGACAGAAAACACAGTTGAGGACAGCAGGCGTCTCCCAGAAACAATTGTTCCCAGTCATTATCACTAAGAGTGTCGCCACCCTCTCCAGTATCTTGTGAGCACCCCGGGTTCGCTTTTTTTGGGTTAGTTTTCGCATATTTAGTTTCCTGTTTCGGGTCAGTAAAAAAATGTAGTTTGCCTTTGTGCTGTACACGTAATTTGGCCGGATAGATGAGGGAATATTTAGCGTCTGTCTGGCTAAGAGTGTGCTTGACCGGGAGGAACGCCCTGCTGACTGCATGCATGCCAGGGGTATAATCAGGGAAGATGTTGAGCTCATTGGTATTGTAAACCACGGGTCGGCGCTCCCTAGGAAGGCCAAGTATCGTGTCTCTATCTCTGTAGTTCAATAAGCGCACAATGACTAGGCGCACCGGCGTTTCAGTTGGCGGCCGCTGCCCAATTGGCCTATGCGCCTGCTCCACCACCAACACCGGAGAAAGATCACCAGGGAACAGCGCAGACAGCATAGTCTCCACATAGTCCTCCATGCATCCCATGGCTGTTGATTCCGGGAGACCCAAAATACGGATATTATTGCGTCTAGAGCGGGCTTCAAGGTCATTTTCGTTCCGGATTACATCTAACACCCGTTCCATTTGTAGTAGCTTCTTTCCTTCCCCGCAATGACCATCCTCCAAGTCAGAAGTGCGAGATTCCACTTGCTCAAGACGGGTGTCGTGGCCATCCACCCTTTCTTTTAAACGATCCTTCTCTGTCAGGTGATCTAGCTTAGCGTCGATACCGGCCAGACTATGCTTAAGGTCCAAGATCATAGCCTTCACTGTGGTCGACTGAGTGTCTTCTTCTTGAGGTAAATCGGCCACTGACTTGCTGGCTTGACTGCATTTTTTCTTCCCCTCAAACGTGAGTTTGGGCTGTTTCTAGTCTGCTTTTCCTATCGTATCAGGAGCTCACCCCGGTGGGGGGGGCGCACCATCGAAATCCTCGATTGAAACCCCCAAGCGCACCACCCAGTTGTATGTAGCAGTTTGAACTGGGGGGGTCACCACACTGTGCCTCTCACCCACAGCAGGGCCCCGGGTCTCACCGACTTTTCTGCTGACACAGCCTAGAGCCCCCCCCCGCACCCCTTCATGCAGCCATGGAACAGACAAAGCCCCACTGGGACTGGAGCCATTCACGGAGCTCTCCCCCGTAGAACCGCTCCCCCTCCAAGAGGACGGGTGTCTTCGGACAGGGGGGGGAATTCACCACATCGTACTCCATCCGCGGCGACCTCCCGTCAACCGCCGGGGCCCGTACATACGCAGCCCACACAAGCAGCGCACAAGGCCAGGCACCGCCTCCGGCGACCTGAGCAGGTCCCGCCAAGCACCGCCTCCTGCGACCTGAGCAGGTGCCTCGCATCTGCTACTGCCGGGCTTGCTCCATTCCTGCAGCCTGCAGGGCCTCAGCCTATAAGGCGAATATGCAAAAGCGCCTCGGGCATTTGATCCGTCAGGATTATGGACGGATTTATGCCCCTGCCCTGCAGAGCCTCACAGCGTGACCATGCCCAGCCTATTGACTACTTAACCCCTTCGCTGCCAGGCCTTTTCCCCCTCCTGTGCCAGGCCTTTTTTTGCCTATTTGGGGCAGTTCGCGCTTAGGCCCTCATAACTTTTTGTCCACATAAGCTAACCAAGCCAAATTTGCGTCCTTTTTTTCCAACATCCTAGGAAATCTAGAGGTACCCAGACTTTGTGGGTTCCCTTGAAGGAGGCCAAGAAATTGGCCAAAATACAGTGAAAATTTTGTTTTTTTCAAAAAAATTGGAAAAAGTGGCTGCAGAAGAAGGCTTGTGGTTTTTCCTCTGAAAATGGCATCAACAAAGGGTTTGCGGTGCTAAACTCAGCAGCTTCCCAGCTTTCAGGAACAGGCAGACTTGAATCAGACAACCCAATTTTTCAACACAATTTTGGCATTTTACTGGGACATACCCAATTTTTGCAATTTTTCGTGCTTTCAGCCTCCTTCCAGTCAGTGACAGAAATGGGCATCAAACCAATGCTGGATCCCAGAAACCTAAACATTTCTGAAAAGAAGACAAAATTCTGAATTCAGCAAGGGGTCATTTGTGTAGATCCTACAAGGGTTTCCTACAGAAAATAACAACTGAAAAAGAAAAATATTGAAATTGAGGTGAAAAAAACATAAATGTTTCTCTACGTTTTACTCTGTAACTTTTCCCTGCAATGTCAGATTATCGAAAGCAATATACCGTTACGTCTGCTGGACTCCTCTGGTTGCGGGGATATATAGCGCTTGTAGGTTCATCAAGAACCCAAGGAACTCAGAGCCAATAAATGAGCTACACCCTGACGTGCGTTTTCATTCTATACCGGGTATACAGCAATTCATTTGCTGACATATAAAGAGTAAAAAATTGCTATCAAGAAAACCTTTGTATTTCCAAATAGGGCACAAGATAAGGTGTTGAAGAGCAGTGGTTATTTGCACATATCTGAATTCCGGGGTGACCAAACTAGCATGTGAATTACAGGGCATTTCTCAAATAGATGTCTTTTTTACACACTCTCCTATATTTGGAAGGAAAAAATGTAGAGAAAGACAAGGGGCAATAACACTTGTTTTGCTAATCTATGTTCCCCCAAGTCTCCCGATAAAAATGATACCTCACTTGTGTGGGTAGGCCTAGTGCCCGCGACAGGAAACGCCCCAAAACGCAACATGGACACATCCCATTTTTTTTAAAGAAAACAGAGGTGTTTTTTGCGAAGTGCCTACCTGCAGATTTTGGCCTCTAGCTCAGCCGGCACCTAGGGAAACCTACCAAACCTGTGCATTTCTGAAAACTAGAGACCTAGGGGAATTCAAGGAGGGGTGACTTGCGGGGCTCGGACCAGGTTCTGTTACCCAGAATCCTTTGCAAACCTCAAAATTTGGCTAAAAAAACACATGTTCCTCACATTTCTGTGGCAGAAAGTTCTGGAATCTGAGAGGAGCCACAAATTTCCTTCCACCCAGCATTCCCCCAAGTCTCCCGATAAAAATGATACCTCACTTGTGTGGGTAGGCCTAGCGCCCGCGACAGGAAACACCCCAAAGCGCAACGTGGACACATCCAAAATTTTGGAAGAAAACAGAGGTGTTTTTTGTGAAGTGCCTACCTGTAGATTTTGGCCTCTAGCTCAGCCGGCACCTAGGGAAACCTACCAAACCTGTGCATTTCTGAAAACTAGAGACCTAGGGGAATCCAAGATGGGGTGACTTGCGGGGCTCGGACCAGGTTCTGTTACCCAGAATCCTTTGCAAACCTCAAAATTTGGCTAAAAAAACACATGTTCCTCACATTTCTGTGGCAGAAAGTTCTGGAATCTGAGAGGAGCCACAAATTTCCTTCCACCCAGCGTTCCCCCAAGTCTCCCGATAAAAATGATACCTCACTTGCGTGGGTAGGCCTAGAGCCGGCGACAGGAAACACCCCAAAGCGCAACGTGGACACGTCCAAAATTTTGGAAGAAAACAGAGGTGTTTTTTGAGAAGTGCCTACCTGTAGATTTTGGCCTCTAGCTCAGCCGGCACCTAGGGAAACCTACCAAACCTGTGCATTTCTGAAAACTAGAGACCTAGGGGAATCCAAGATGGGGTGACTTGCGGGGCTCGGACCAGGTTCTGTTACCCAGAATCCTTTGCAAACCTCAAAATTTGGCTAAAAAAACACATGTTCCTCACATTTCTGTGGCAGAAAGTTCTGGAATCTGAGAGGAGCCACAAATTTCCTTCCACCCAGCGTTCCCCGAAGTCTCCCGATAAAAATGATACCTCACTTGCGTGGGTAGGCCTAGCGCCGGCGACAGGAAACGCCCCAAAGCGCAACATGGACACATCCAATATTTTTGAAGAAAACAGAGGTGTTTTTTGCGAAGTGCCTACCTGTAGATTTTGGCCTCTAGCTCAGCCGGCACCTAGGGAAACCTACCAAACCTGTGCATTTCTGAAAACTAGAGACCTAGGGGAATCCAAGGAGGGGTGACTTGCGGGGCTCGGACCAGGTTCTGTTACCCAGAATCCTTTGCAAACCTCAAAATGTGGCTAAAAAAACACATGTTCCTCACATTTCTGTGGCAGAATGTTCTGGAATCTGAGAGGAGCCACAAATTTCCTTCCACCCAGCGTTCCCCTAAGTCTCCCGATAAAAATGATACCTCACTTGCGTGGGTAGGCTTGGCGCCCGCGACAGGAAACACCCCAAAGCACAACGTGGACACGTCCAAAATTTTGGAAGAAAACAGAGGTGTTTTTTGTGAAGTGCCTACCTGTAGATTTTGGCCTCTAGCTCAGCCGGCACCTAGGGAAACCTACCAAACCTGTGCATTTCTGAAAACTAGAGACCTAGGGGAATCCAAGATGGGGTGACTTGCGGGGCTCGGACCAGGTTCTGTTACCCAGAATCCTTTGCAAACCTCAAAATTTGGCTAAAAAAACACATGTTCCTCACATTTCTGTGGCAGAAAGTTCTGGAATCTGAGAGGAGCCACAAATTTCCTTCCACCCAGCGTTCCCCCAAGTCTGCCGATAAAAATGATACCTCACTTGCGTGGGTAGGCCTAGCGCCGGCGACAGGAAACACCCCAAAGCGCAACGTGGACACGTCCAAAATTTTGGAAGAAAACAGAGGTGTTTTTTGCGAAGTGCCTACCTGTAGATTTTGGCCTGTAGCTCAGCCGGCACCTAGGGAAACCTACCAAACCTGTGCATTTCTGAAAACTAGAGACCTAGGGGAATCCAAGGAGGGGTGACTTACGGGGCTCGGACCAGGTTCTGTTACCCAGAATCCTTTGCAAACCTCAAAATGTGGCTAAAAAAACACATGTTCCTCACATTTCTGTGGCAGAAAGTTCTGGAATCTGAGAGGAGCCACAAATTTCCTTCCACCCAGCGTTCCCCCAAGTCTCCCGATAAAAATGATACCTCACTTGCGTGGGTAGGCCTAGCGCCGGTGACAGGAAACACCCCAAAGCGCAACGTGGACACGTCCAAAATTTTGGAAGAAAACAGAGGTGTTTTTTGCGAAGTGCCTACCTGTAGATTTTGGCCTCTAGCTCAGCCGGCACCTAGGGAAACCTACCAAACCTGTGCATTTCTGAAAACTAGAGACCTAGGGGAATCCAAGGAGGGGTGACTTGCGGGGCTAGGACCAGGTTCTGTTACCCAGAATCCTTTGCAAACCTCAAAATGTGGCTAAAAAAACACATGTTCCTCACATTTCAGTGGCAGAAAGTTCTGGAATCTGAGAGGAGCCACAAATTTCCTTCCACCCAGCGTTCCCCTAAGTCTCTCAATAAAAAGGGTACCTCACTTCTGTGGGTAGGCCTAGCGCCCACGAAAGGAAATGGCCCAAAACACAACGTGGACAGAACATATTTTTTCACAGAAAACAGAGGTGTTTTTTGCAAAGTGCCTACCTGTGGAGTTTGGCCTCTAGCTCAGCCGGCCCCGGGAGGGGGGGGGGGGCAGAAATGCCCTAAAATAAATCCCCCCCCCCCCCGGGAGCGACCCTTGCCTACGGGGTTGCTCCCCCTGCGTGACATTGGCGCCAAAAAACAAATCCCAGGTGCCTAGTGGTTTCTGCCTTGACCTAAAATCGGCCAATCTGCCCCCATGGGGGGCAGAAATGGCCTAAATACAATTTGCCCCCCAGGGGAGCGACCCTTGCCTGATGGGTCGCTCCCCATCTCGAAAAAAACAAACAAACAAAAAAAAAACACAACAAAAAAATTTGCCCTGGTGCCTAGAGGGTTCTGCCCCCCCTGGGGCCAGTTCGGCCTAATAATAGGCCGATCTGCCCCCCGGGGGGGCTGAAAAGGCCTAAAATAAATTTGCCCCCCCCCCCCACCCCCCCCCGGGAGCGACCCTTGCCTACGGGCTCGCTCCCCCTGCGTGACATTGGTGCCAAAAAACAAATCCCAGGTGCCTAGTGGTTTCTGCCCCCTTGGGGGCAGATTGACCTAAAATCGGCCAATCTGCCCCAAGGGGGGCAGAAATGGCCTAAATACAATTTGCCCCCCAGGGGAGCGACCCTTGCCTGATTGGTCGCTCCCCATCTCTAAAAAAAAGAAACAACAAAAAAAAAACACAACAAAAAAATTTGCCCTGGTGCCTAGAGGGTTCTGCCCCCCCAGGGGCAGATCAGCCTAATATTAGGCCGATCTGCCCCGGGGGGGCAGAAATGGCCTAAAATAAATTTGCCCCCCCAACCCCCCCCCCCCCAAGGGAGCGACCCTTGCCTACGGGGTCGCTCCCCCTGCGTGACATTGGCGCCACAAAACAAATCCCCGGTGCCTGGTGGTTTCTGCCCCCTTGGGGGCAGATTGACCTAAAATCGGCCAATCTGCCCCCAGGGGGGCAGAAATGGTCTAAATACAATTTGTCCCCCAGGGGAGCGACCCTTGCCTGATGGGTCGCTCCCCATCTCTAAAAAAAGAAACAACAAAAAAAAAACCCAGGGGGGGCAGAAATGGCCTAAAATAAATTGCCCTCCCCCCCCAGGGAGCGACCCTTGCCTAAGGGGTCGCTCCCTTTGCGTGAAATTCCCGCAAAGAAAAAACTCCCTGGTGTCTAGTGGTTTCTACCCCCCCTTGGGGGCAGATTGGCCTCATCAAAATAGGCCAATCTGCCCCCAAGGGGGGCAGAAATGGGCAAAATATAATTTTCCCCCAAGGGGAGCGACCCTTGCCTAAGGGGTCGCTCCCCACCAAAAAAAAAAAAAAGGAAACATAAAAAAAAAAATGCTCCCTGGTGCCTAGAGGTTTGTGCCCCCCCGCCACCCGGGGGCAGAAAAGGCCTTCCCGAAAATATGCCCCCCCTGGGAGCGACCCTTGCCCAAGGGGTCGCTCCCTTTTGTCAATAACAATAAAAAAAAAAAAAATCCCTGGTGTCTAGTGGGGTTTCAAAGACGAGTTGGAAATGAATCACCAAGTACTTCAGCAATACTCTTAGAAATGAGCAACGCCTACACTTAGTTTGTTTGCCACCACAGAAAATGCAAATGCAGACACTTCGACTTAAGGTACCCACATCCACAGTCCAGGGGCAATGCTCTATGGATGAACTGACCAGAGATATTTGCCTAAACTTTTTCTCCAAAACCTGTGGTTCTGTTCATAGTGAGAAATATGTTACAAGCATTCATTCTGATTGTTGCAACATGGGCAAGTCAAGTTATACATCTATGTGTATTTATGATGGTGTTTTACAAAATATTTAATAAAAAATATCATGGGTCACAAATATCGTGACTAGAATATCATGATATCCAAATTATCATGAGACAATATTGAAGGTAAATATGGCGTTTTTCTAGGTATTTTGTTACTACAGTAGTATATGTAGCATTATTTAATATAGTGGTATAGAATATCATTTGAATTAGATTGATAAACATTAAAATGTGTGTTTTTTAAATTTAACTTTAATTTTTATATTATAGTCATATTTTGTCATGTTTATTTTGTTATTAATTGTAATTACTGGTGTTAGTTTCTTAGGGTGGTAGGGAAGGCTTTTTGTAAATTACTTTTTTAAGGTTTTTTATAGGTTCATTTGTAAAATTAATATTTTTTAATTGAATTTGATTTGTTTTACATTTAATTAATACATTTATTATTTTAAATATGGTTTACTTTTTTCGGTCTATATTTTAATATTTTAGTTCATTCAAAAACAGTTAAGAGTGGTAATAGTAAATCTGACCCCTTCGAAGTCCAACACTATCCCTTCTTTTGCTTACTGTGTAGCAGAACTAATCAATTTAACCCTTCTAAAGTCTAGCACTTTCCCCATGTTTGCTTAGATTGGAGTGGGAATAGTAAATCTCATCCCTCCAAGTCCAGTAGTTCTTTACTGTTGCTGGGATTGGAGTGGAAATAGTAAATCTGACCTCTCTGAAATCTAGAACTTTCCATCTAGCACTTTTCCTTCCCTTGCTTATGGTAGAGTGATAATAGTAAATCAGAATCCCCAAGTCCAACACTTACCCTACTTTTGCTTATGCTATAATGGGCATAATAAATCTGACCCCCTACAAAGTCCAACACTTTTCCCACTTTTGCCTTCGCTGGAGTGGGAATAGTAAATCTAACTCCTCCAAAGTCCAACAATATATCACATTTGCTTTAGTTGGAGTGAGAGTAGTAATTCAGACCCTTCCAAATCCAACACTGTCCATGCTGTTTCTAAAATTGAAGTGGGAATAGTAAACCAGACTTTTTAAAAGTCCAACATTTTCCCTGTTTTTGTGGTCAGTTAGAATTGATATTAATTTTATTGAATTATGGGGTTTTAATTGTTTGTACAATATGCATAATTAAATAACTTGGAATGTTTATTGTTTGGAATATTCTTTTGTCAATTATATTTTTTTATAAAATTTTGTATAGGTTTTGTGATCTATACATATATAGGATAGGAAAAAGCAGCACTGTCTACAGCAAAGTGTGTCGGCCATAGGAAGGAAATACAAGGCCACCTCTAGTGGTGCAGTATCGCCATCTCTTGAAGTATATATGGCCGCTGCTATGGCAGGGGCTACATATGGAGTAGAACTTTGGGCTGTGCTGATGCGTCTTTGCTCGCACATATCAAAAACGTGCTCCCCATATACTCCCATCATACCTCTATGCATTGATCTAGCATTAAAAAGAATTGATCATGTGGTACTTCGAAATCTTTTGACATATTGTGTGCGCTTGTGGACCACGCTGGGATTGGCTTCATACAGAGAAGCCTTGGTGGAATTAATTAGCATGGATAAAAGTTTAAGTATTACGTGGGTCAGGAAAATAAAACATCTGTGTGAAGCCATCAAAATGGAGGAAGTTTGGTACTCTGCAGCTGCAATTAAGAAAAGCACTCTAACTAAATTGAAGCAAGCTTTTGGGGAATTCATATTAGTGCAAATTTGGAAAGACCAAAAAGAGGGAAGCATAACCAAACAATTCCTCAAGTCACAAATGTTTTTTCAGTTTTGAGTTATATTTGGACAGGATTCGACCCTCTCAAGCTAAAAGCCTGAATGTAAAGTTTAGAATTGGCATTTTGCTGTTAAGATCATTTACATATAAATGGAACAAAATCAGATTCTTACCTTTACACTGCCCTTTTTGCCCCCTGCTTCAAGAGACAGAGGAACACTTCCTCTTCTTCTACCCAAGCTGCGCTACACCCTGAAGGAGGCAGATCTTTGCAGTGTGCAAGCTCACGGGCACAGCACATTATTGGGAAGCTTTTAGGATCCTTAGATGTGACACAAAGGAGCATATCGTGTTTACGGTCTCCAGGTTTCTATCTTGGGCAAGGAGCATTAGATCAAACAATTTATCAGTGAGGCCTAATAATATAACCTGAAAGCTTTTTGGGTTTAATGTGTGTACTTTCATTCACAAGCTGTATCGGCACTTTAATTAGTTCTGCTGCTAGCCTAAATTATTTTAAAATATTCTAAAAGTATTCTAGTACTGTCTATTGCATTTTCAAATGTGATTAAAACATGTAATTTATTTGTGCATGTATTACTGTTTCTGGTTTTTATAAGCCGAAATAAAGTATTATTGGTCAGTATGTGTATGTGTGTATGTATATATATATATATATATATATATGTGTGTGTGTAAATATATATATATATATATATATATGTGTAAATATATATGTATATATATATATATATATTTTTTTTTCACTAAAAGAAACAAAGCTTAGAGGGACGTTATAGTTAGATTCTGATTTTACACACTCAAAACCATAGAAATTCAACTGTTATAGTTATACTTATTTCAAGAAACTATAACTCGCCACCCCGCCATGCAGTTTTCTTATCAGTAATTTTATTGCAAATGTTGCAGTTATATTATAAATGATGTCATTATTGATGTAACATGTGGGGTAAGTAACAGTGCATTGCAAGGGTGCGAGTTATAATTACCTTAGGGCACGAGTTATAGTTTCTTGAGGCCTCCAACCCTGCACCACACACAGACTTCGTGCATGAACCGTGGTGGGGTTAGCCACAGGGCCTGGCCTCAGGGCCTGACCATGGGCCAGGCCAGGCCCTGCGGCCAACCCCCGCAGGAATCCACAAATTTCCTACCACCCAGCAGTATCCCGCTTGTGCTGATAAAAACATTGCCCCACTTGTGTAACTGGGCCCTAGTGCCTATGACAAAGATGGATCAAACCAAGGTCAATTGGAGCCCTTGTGTGGGGACTCTTATTCACCTCGGTTTGATCCTTCACTGTCACAGATCGGCACAAGTAGAGCAATGCTGGGTGTTAGAAATTTTGTGGATTCCTGTGGATTCCAGAAGTTTCCATCACAGAAATGTAAGGAAAATGTGTGATTTCAGGCAAAGTATGAGGTTGGCAAGGCATTGTGGGTAGAAAAACCTCATGGCATCCACACAAGGCACACCACTCTGAACTCCCCTACTTGTCTAGTTTTCAAAAATTTGCGGGTTTTGCTAGGTTTCCTTAAGTGTCAACTGACTTAGGGACCAAAATCCACAGCTACCCACTTTGCAAAAAACGGGTCAGTTTTGAGTGGAAAAATGTGATGTGTCCATGTTGCGTTTTGGGTCCTTTCCTGTCACGAGCCCTAGGCCTACCTACACAAGCGGGGTACCATTTTTATCAGAAGACTTACGAGAATGCTGGGTGAAAGTAAGTTTGTGGCTCCCTGCAGATTCCAGAAGTTTTCCTCACAGAAATGTTAAGAAAATGTGTGTTTTTTTGTTTAATCAGTGTTTGAAATTTGCAGGGCGTTGTGGGTAAGAAGATGGATGATGTGGGATGCATGCAAAGCACACCACCCTGGACTCCCCCAAATGTCTAGTTTTCAGGATTGTCTGGTTCTGGTAAATTTTTCCAGGTGGCAGCCTACCCAAGCCCAAAAAATGCAGCCCTTCACCATTGCATGTGGGACGATATTGGGAGTTAGCCACAATCTCCTGGCTAAAACAACAGCCAAAAGAATCAAATGTCCTCTCACTTCCCATTGTGATATGATACTTTAATTCGCAGGGGAGCAGAAAGACTGTTGAAGTTTTATGGGTGAAGGTGGGGCCTGATGTTAGGCTGGGAAAGACCCAGCTTATTATTATATTAAATATGTATACTGCTGCCATGCAGTGGCTTTTCTGACCCCCGCCACTCGGGGGGGCAGTTCAGGGGTAATTACCTCAGTCCGATAGAGACTTCTAGCTGCAGATTCCTTACCTTTAGACATTCCTGGCGTCAGCTTTGAAACTGGAACTTTAGCAGAGCAATACCCTTGTGCGTGCTATCGAGTGGCGTTGTTTGGATCTGCGTGGCATCATTGGAGCCATCTGTGACATCACGGTCACCTATAAAGGCACCACCCAGGCCTGCGTACGTCACTTCTTTTTCCTTCTGCGCCGGTTAAAGCGCAGATCTGTAATAGAGCTACCCTCTGTCTTTTTTGACAGGCTTTTAAAAACCTTTTTGTTGAGACTATTTTCATCATGTGCACTATGACATTGAGGAAGACAGGGTTCAGCTGTGTGGCGCCTGCCACCGCACCATGTCAGTGACGGACCCCCCTCAGATATGTCTCTGGTGCCTAGACCGAGACCATGACTCAAATTTGTGTTCAGACTGCCGGGCCATGGCTCCGAAAGCTTTGAGGGACCGGTCCCTATAGCTAATGGTGGCCTGGCAGTCAACGTTGCCGGGAGCGACTCCTCGGAGCTCTCGGTCGAGGAAAAGATCGCAGGATTGCTCAAGGAGCCCCATGTCCTCTTCATCCCACTCGAGGTCCTCTGAGCACTCTTGAAGAGGCACAAAAAGAACAAGTCCAAGCGGACTTCGACTTTACCTCACTCGTCAGCCGATGAGGCAAGTCGGTAGCGTAACCGTTCCAGGCACGGTTCCACAGAACCATTGCCAGGGCTGACTCCGAGCCTCCCCCCCTTTCTGGAAGCCGGAGCCACCCCCGCTCAACTTAAAGAGTTTTACGAGGCTATGCAACTCATGTTTGAGTAGGGTGGCTGCCGGTGCGCCTTCAGGTCCCACAGGGTCGGCAGAGGACCCATCAGGTTCCAACCCAGCGGCTTTGGCGCCAATGGGGTTTCTTGGATCCGATATCGGCCCCATTCTTATTGCAGATGAGCTGAAATGCAGTTTCTAGTGCTGCTGGCGCTCACAAGTGCCAGATCATTGCCTGAGTATTTCTACAAACAGCCAGGCACTGGTGAGGAATGGGAGGGGTCTCAGGACCCTCTAAAGTCCCAATTAGAACCTTTGGATTGGTATGAGGAGTTAGGAGAGGCCAGTGGACTAGACACCTCTCCAGTTACTAGCATGCTCTCACCTCCTGCTGTGGCTATGGAGGAGGGGGCATTGTATGCAATGGTGGAGCGTAGGGCAGCAGAGGTCCTGGACCTAGATCTGCCTACGGTGCCAGTCAGGACTAACCTCCTGACAGAAGTGCTTCAGCCGGGGGTTTCAACATCGGAACTGATGTTGCCCTTTAATAAAGCCGTCACTGATGTCCTGCTGGGGACGTGGTCCAAACCTAGCACAGGGGCGCCTGTAAACAGGAGAGTTGGCTGCCGCCATTGATCGGCTCGGGCGATCCTAACTACCTCACACAACTCCTCACCCCGGAGAGCTTGGTGATCCAAGCCTCCACTTCCCATGGTGCCTTCCCATCTGTTCCCCTGGATAGGGAATCCAAGAGGCTGGACCCATTAGTGAAGAAGATGTTTTCTTCCTGCAGCCTGGCATTGAGGTTGGTAAACACCTCATGCCTATTGAGCCGTTTTTCCCATACTTTATGGGATACGGAGCGCTGGTGCTGCCTCAGGTCTCGGAGGACGTGCGGGCCACTCTCTCACAGGCAGTCAAAGATGGGAGAGATGCAGCCAAGTTTACCATCAGGTGTGGTTTGGACATGACAGACTCGATGGGCAGGGCTATTTCCTCGTGCCTGGCTACATACCTCTCGCTTTTCGGGGGATGTTCAGGCAAACCTTATTGACATGCCCTTCGATGGTTACCATACCTTTTTCCACGTTAGTCTTTGTCTGGCTAGCTCAGGTTCCATCATTATAACCGGTTATTCGACTGGAGGCACACTTGGATATCATATATATTGGCTTTATTCGGTTATGTCAGGCTTTTTTTTAGAATAAGTGACTATGTCAACTCATTAATGATGCCCCCCTATGGCTTGATCCTATGGCACGATACAGTGTGAATTGGACATTAGATCATTGCCCATTATATTAAGTTTGGCGTATACACAAGTCACATACTGCTATTCACTACTTTGAGGGCACTCTCAGCTATTATTATAAGGCTAATTTTCATCAGACTGTGAACATTATTGTTTGTTATTTAGCGAAGTTTGTTTTGCTACACCTACTATAATTTCTACCAATATGGCGCCCCCAATTAATGTACGGGAGTTGCCATATATTTTCCTTACAAGTGTGGATTAACTATTCATCATTACTCAATAGCTGCGCGTTATTACTTAGACATTAGTGGGAAGTTTTGTGATTATACCACTAAAAGAAAATTGGTTTGTTGGTTACTGATATGTTGCGTTGATGCTTTTCATTTCCACTAATATGGTGCTCGAAATGGGGGATTGTTAGTCCCTTTTCTTTTTCTGTTCACAACGTTAAAATGCGTACTGTTACACGAGTCGGGCTCAATAGCCCTTGCATACACGCCGTTATGGGAGTGAAAGTAAAATTCCTGTCTCGATGTCTCCGTTTGTATATACTTCACGGTAGGCCCTTATATTAGATTTACTCGATATGGTTATGACTAGAGGTTATAGTGTGGTTATAGCAATTTGTTTATTATTTATAGACGATCGTAAAGGGATCTCGTGTGTAGCTCGGATTGAAGTTCTTCTTATTTGTTTGGATCAATATCACTCCGGAAAAGTATTTTTGGAGGTATTCATTACGGTATGGAGACTCAAACTTGATGGGATTACGCTTTATAGTTTAATTTGGTGTTAATTTATGGTTTTGGGTTTCCTGGTTTTTAGTTAAATTTACCTTTTGCTTTTTTGCTGTCTTGGTGTCCTTTCCAATTCACGAGTACTCTTAGGCAAGTTGTCATTCAGGGGATTTCCCTTTTCTCTGTTGGGAAATACTGGCGTTAAGTCACATTACACATCAAATAGTATGTTTGTTTCCACTCAACGTTTCGTTGTTTAAAATGCGACATGTTTTGTAGTTTAGGATTGGAATTTACCCTAAACAAGTACTATGAAACACCTTTTGGGTGATGGTGATGGGATAAACCATAATAATCTGTCAAATGGCAGATTTTGTGATTTTCATGTTTGTAAATATGGGTAATTGTATTCAGCCCTGAGACAGTTATTGCGAGTATCTTCTCGCATGACGAAACACGTGTTTGCTGTTGTTTGTTGATCATAATGTTGGGAACAATTCCATAAAAATAAACAGAAGATTGGATTCAAGCTGCTGACTGTTGAATATTCCTAATTTGGGACAATCCAAATAACATGAAGAAGATGGAATGCAACATGAGACATGGACACTAATATTTGTTACGTACACAAGTGCCTTGGTTAATTTTGAATCATGCCCTTCGATGGAACCTGCCTTTCTGGGGAAAAGGCAGACTCCGAGCTGGAGCTCTTCAAGGACTCCCGGACTACGGCCAAGTCCTTGGGCCTTTCAGCGACCCCTCGCCAAGTCTGTCTATCGCCCCTTTTGAGGTTTCGGAACGGGCGAGGTACCACACCATGCAAAGACCAGCCACTGTCCTCCACTAGGCCAACATCTTGTGCTGGGACCCGGTCGTGGTGCCTTCAGACCCAGAGGGTCTGGCCAGAAGTAATTGCCTGGAAATTCAAAATGCTCACCCTGGCTCAGGTCTTGTCTGCCCTAGACCAAGGAGACTGGATGGTAGCGTTGGGCTTGCAGGATGCGTATTTCCATATCCCCATCCTGCCTCCCTCCCTGCGGTTCAAGGTGGGCCATGGGCACTTTGTTTACCGTGCTCCCCTTTGGCCTCAACAGCGCCCCTTGGGTGTTCCGCAAGGTGATGGCGGTGGTCGCAAGTCATCTGCACAGAATATGGGTGTCAGTCTTCCCCTACCTAGATGACTGGCTGTTTAAGGCTCCTTCGCCCCAGGCTGTTGTCACCCACCTTCAGACTACGGTGAACCTCCTGCATTTGCTGGGGTTCATTATAAACATGCAGAAGTCACACCTGACTCCCTTTTAAACGCTCCATTTCATCTGAGCTGTTCCAGACTCCATATCAACTTACTGGAGCTCCGGGAGATCCGACTAGCATTGAAGGCATTTCTTCACGTTGTCAAAAGGAAGATGGTGCAGGTGTTCATGGACAACACCACCACAATGTTGTACTGCAACAAGCAGGGCGGTGTGGGGTCGTGAACGTTTTGCCATGAGGCTTTGCGTCTCTACACATTGCTGGAACAGCAGGGCATAACCTTGGTGGTTCAACACCTGGCAGGTTCTCTGAATGCAAGGGCAGACAAACACGTCAGCCTAGCAGATCACTAGTGGTGTCTTCATCCAGAAGTGGCACAATGACTATTTCAGCAGTGGGGAGAGCCTTGGTTAGATCTGTTTGCCTCCGCAGAGAACGCACAATGTCAGCAGTATTGCTTGTTGGAGTTTTCAAGACGACACTCACTCGGAGACGCTTTTTGTCGCGAGTGGAGGTCAGGCCTCCTGTACGCCTTTCCACCCATACCACTTCTGCCCAGGTTTCTCAAGAAGATCAAGAACGACCGGCCCAAGTAATCCTGGTTGCTCTGGACTGGGCACGGAGAGTTTGGTATCCTGAGCTTCTGAAAACGAGCATCAATCTTCCAATCAGACTGCCCCTTCGGAAAGATCTTCTGTCGCAGCAGTATGGAAAGGTTCTCCACCCAACCTGTCAACTCTGCGCCTTCATGCATGGAGATTGAGTGGCAACATTTTCCTCTCGAAGTCTGTAAAGTTATTTTGGCAGCCAGGCGTACCTCCACTAAGATGGTATACGCCTGCTGTTGGAAACACTTTGTATATTATTGTACAGAAAGATCTATTGATCCTCTTTCTGCTTCTCTCTCTGACATTCTTCTCTTTGTCTTATCCCTTGCCCAGCAGGGCTCTGCATTGGGCACTCTCAAAGGGTATCTTTCTGCCTTATCGGTATTCCTTTGGGCTTGATCAAGACAGCCTTCTTAGTGGCAATACCTTCTGCCAGGAGGGTGAATTAAATGCAGGCTCTCTCATCTAAACCACTGTATCTCACCATGTTTCCGGACAAGGTGGTACGTAGAACTTGTGCCTCTTACCTCACCAAGGTGGTGACCCCATTTCACTTGAGTCAGAATATCACCCTGCCCACCTTCTTTGCTCCACTGCATCCCTCTGAAGAAGAGGAGCAACCTCACCGGCTGGACCCAAAAAGAGTGTCAGTCTACCTTGTCCGCACAAAAGAGTTCTGGGTGGATGACCACCTCTTTGTGGGGTAAGTGGGAGCAAAGAAAGGTTGACCAGTGCAGAAGCGACCATTTTGCACTGGGTCCTGCTCTGCATTAAGATCTGCTACGCGTTGATCATGAAGCAGCCTCCTTACGGCTTAAGAGCTCATTCCAACAGGGGCAACGCAGCTACCCCTGAGTTAGGACCATTGACCATTGCCAGTCAGGGGAAAGTGAACTTGCAGGCACATTTACCATTATAAGCCATGCAAGCTGCATACCTACTCTGATTACCGAAAAGGTTAGATTAGAGTACTCTTGTTCTGCTTCATGCCCATTCCAGTGTCTCTGATTAAATCAATGCTCATTTAAAGACCGCAGGGGTATCAATGTGTCCCTAGGAACCTGGGCTATAAAATGGAAAGTGGAAACATTTGTTTCTTTGGGTTGATTGAGTCAATATTTAGAAATCATGGAACCTACCTAATGTCATTTGGGTGCTCTTTGGAATAATAAAGTACACAGTATACAAATTAATTTAAAGTAACAGGTAAAGTATACAAGTGATGTGTTTTTACAAGTATATTTAAACTGCAATTCAGTAGGTTCTTCGTGTATGTAAAAGAGATGTCACAGCACCAGTGATCAATTGTTTCAAAGGTGCATTTGGTATTGACCATTTAATGAGACCAGGACTGAATCTCTGAATACTCTCTTAAAAAACTCTTTTGACTGTGAGTAGGACAGTAATGTTGATGATTCAACCTCAGTGAGTTATTGAACATGCTTTTCATCATGACGGGTATAAATAGATTTTTTAGCAATCCTTAAAAAGCAGTGGAGTAATTACGTCAGGCATTATGATTCTTGGAACACACAACTTTTATACTTAATCTTCTACCCATAGTGGCTCACATTTATTCCAGTGAGGTAACAAACCTCTTGCATCAGAGGAAAAGGCACTTCTCTTCTTGGTGGTATAAACTGAGGAATATCATACACCTACTTTGGACTGGCAGCTCAGCACACAAGTGGGCAGCTACATTTCAAGCAAGTGTAAGATCAGTTCCCTTACTCCTCATACCCCCTCACATTGGTTACCAAAAGCCATCATTGACAACATGGAAGAATTGTGGTGTCTTTTCCCTTTTTTCAGCTTCATGGTGATGTGTTCAAAGTGAAACAATACAGGAGAAGGTAAAAAGATTTAGGAACACAGGTGATGTGGCGTTACGCAACAAACATGTCACTGCTAAGTAACTTATTATTTGGCCTTTTGTAATATGCAGTGTTCATGTTACTATGTAAGTGGCTGTCTGTGAAGCAGCAAACTGAGACCAGATGTTTAGCTTTATGGAAATAGCTACTTTCCCTGCTGCGGCAGTAGAAAGCTATGTTTGCCTTGCTGAGAGGAGTCTAGTCTTTTTCTTTATCTTAAGTTTCCTCGCAACATTTAGAGAGCCAGCATAGGAGTCCATTTTGCCCTCACCTGACTGCTGCCAGCGGAATACTGCCTACCCCCTCTGCATAGATCATTGTCTATTTTTGATGAGATAAGCAGACACCAAAGACTCCTGAAGTTGACACCCTTTCACAATAATGTTGCTCCACAGATATTAAAGCCAAGACACACGAGTACTTCCAGACTACAAGTAGGGTTGGATAACTCTCAGGACAATTAGAAGCACAGTTTATATTGCATTTAGATCCAGCTTCTCCCCAGGAGGATAGACGTGAAGAGCAGGGTCCAGGAGACAGTGACAGTATGCTTCATCAGCAACATCACATTTATTACAGAAGAGGGTTTTAACAGGAATGGTAGGGAATGGATGTTTACCCCTCAATGAAGATATGCAATTGATGCTAGATGGAATTACTATGTAGACAGTGCTGTTAGTATGGCGCGATGGCCAGTATCCCAAGAAAGAGATGAGATTTTAGGAGGACTGAAGATAATTTACCACCCTGGCAGAAGAAGAAGGGGAATGTAATAGTTTCCCCAAAAAGCTTTCAGGAATGGTTATCACAAAGTGAGGACAGGAGGGGTGTGAGAGAACAAGGAGAGAAGAATATTATGATATTATGATAATCTTTCAGGGCATATTCAGGGGCATTTTGGGAGGATGGCAAATAGAGTAGAGTCAATACATAGGCATGTAGATACTTGGAACTCAAGAAAGGCCCCTTATTGCTCTTGACCATACAGAGGGAACAATGGGATTCCCTAATCACACTGACACTAGAGAAAGAGAGCAGGACATGTTCTCGAGAGCCAGGAAACCCTGAACGACTGAGCTTGAGTGGTTGCGGTTTCAGGGAACGCATGGCCAGCCAGACCCCAGGATAAGATCTTGTAAAGCTATGGGAGGGTTGACACTTCATGATGAACCAATGCAGCAAATAAGTGTTCAGTCAGTTTTGTGCAGTAAGATAGTTGCTGAATGTGAAAATAGTTGCTACAGTGTTGTACTTTATGTGGATAATTTAGCAGGATGGACTGAAGGTTTAGCCCCACAGATGAGTCCATGGCCATGAGAAGGGTCTTTTGATCCACGTGACATGGCAAATGCTGAGGATTGTATTCTTTATGGTGAGGGGGATGCAGACTGAGATTATCCCTACATGTGGAAATGTTTGCATGTGTGCAAAAATTGGCCAGATAGCACAACCTCCAATATTCCGTCACTCCCATATATCAGATGCCCCTGATACGTAAGGGACCTGGGACACCTCATATTTCTTGGCCACAAATAGACAAAGAGAATCTTAAAACATTACCACCACTTACAGTGGGAGCAGGGAAATGGATTAGGTCCTTTGAAAAGCAAACAGCAGGTATCACCCAGGAAGTAGGTGATATAAACAGTTTATTTAGCTCTCTTATAGGAGATGCGACAGATATTGTTTTTCAAAAAGCTGGAATGACAAATGTTACCCTAACTGAGACTAGGTATGATGGTTCCCCATTCAAATTATTTCGGACAGTAGTTTGGGATAGGTTGAAGAAAATGTATCTTGACAGTCCAGACATTGGGTCCCTCATAACTCAATCAATTCAGCTAGATGATGTTCCTGCTCAGTTTTTCAGCAGGATGAAAGAAACGTGGACTCGAGAAGTAGGTCATGTTTGGGGAGTAATAGAGGGAAATGCTATGTTGTTTTACAATGTAGTGAAAAAGGGTTTATCCAGTGACATACAAGACAACCTTGAACATATAGTGGCATTGGAAGCCAAGCCCTGGACAGACATATAGGCATATATAATCCATTCTTGTAAAAAGAAGCAGGAGAACGAGAACCAAGCAGGAGGTGACAAAGAAAGCAGCAACCAAGTTATCACAGTAAATATTGGCAAAGAGAGGAGCAGTGGAAAGAGCTGTAGTAGCAGCCATCACTCAGATGACTGCAGTGTTTTTTGGATAGGTCCCAGGGACCACCCAACAACAATACCCGCAACAGCAGGATAATGTAAGAGCACAAGGAAGTAGCAGAGGAAGACGAGGAGGAATAGGATGAGGCAGGATAGGCCCCAAAGGATGGATCAAAAATGTCATTATTGTCACAGATATGGGCATTTGATTAGAGATTGCAGAACTAAGGGATGGGATGAACAAAAGGGGATGAAGGACAGGTGTTTGCGATCAGCCAGGAAGTACAGTAGTGCAGCCACAGTCAAATCCACAAATAATATATGTATCTCGGACACCACCACAAAATGTGCAGCAACCAGCAATGTCTCAGTTGCAACTAATGCCTCCACAGCAAAGTTACCAAGCACCCCCATTGGCAACTCCAAAGTGGACAGGGAGGTGTGATTGTGAGAGGAGGAAATCCTTTCCAGACAGGTTATGTGGGATGACACACACAATGAAGGTGCCCACAGAGTAGTTCCATGTGTAGGGTATTGTCAAGTGACGCACTGGACAGATGAGGAACCCACTGTGACGGTAGCTATCAAAGACAAACGGTATGCATTCCTCATAGATACAGGAGCAACCTGATCTTGTATTAGAGAGGGAAACCTTCCAATTTCGAATAGATCAGTGGACACACAAGGATTCTCT
Source organism: Pleurodeles waltl (assembly GCF_031143425.1). Classification (NCBI taxonomy): domain Eukaryota; kingdom Metazoa; phylum Chordata; class Amphibia; order Caudata; family Salamandridae; genus Pleurodeles; species Pleurodeles waltl. Next base: position 1,898,363,019 of record NC_090440.1, read on the forward strand.
GTGACAGAAATGAGGGTTCCATTTACTAAACCAGTTGAGATGGAAATAGGATGGAGGTACATTGATGGCTGTGTACTGCTCTCTCCAGCTGCCCCAGCTAATTTATTGGGGAGAGATTGTATGGCCAAATTATATATGACTATTCATTTTGAGCCTGATGGAACTTTGATTTGTTTTACAGGTAAACCAGTGATGCCTCAGGCTTTACTTATGGTAGCTCTTGATCAATTGTGTTTACCAGCTCACATCTGAAAAGATAATTTGTCCATGCAAATACAACAAGATTGGTTTGTTCCCAATGGACATGATATGCTTACCATTTAACTTCATAATTGTACAGTTTGTCAACAATTCTCTCTAAATCACACATTGAAGGTGATAAATTCGACCATTCCACGACCACAAGGTCCTTTTAAAGTTCTCCATCTTGACTTTGTAGACATGTTAGAAAGCCGCAACGAGTATCTCATAGTTATAGTTTGTCCTTTTTTCTCGATGAATTGAAGCAGGCCTGTGCATCCATTGCGATGCTAAGTCAGCTGCTACTTTTCTGAAATGTGAAATGATTCCCTGCTGGGGAATTCCAAGGGATAAGATCTGACAGTGGCACATACTTTGTTAATGCAATCTTCACACATCTCACAACAATGCCTGGGGTAAAACATAAATTATCATCTGTTTATCATCCCCAGAGCAGTGGCATTGTTAATGGCCTGCTGAAGAATAAGATCAGCAAACTATGTGCCACGTTCAATAAGAAGTGGTTGTATCGCTTACAATTGACACTGTTCTCCCTTAGGAACACACCTAGATCTGAGCATTCTAGCCCTTTGGTTAGATACCTGCTTGAAGGAGTACAACGCCGTCAACGTTACTATGCCGCTTCACCAGCAATCTGTATCTACCTATTGATACAATACCTCTCGCACCCCCAGCTGCGGACCCCGCTCCCAGATTCTGCTTCTGCCCCCAGCATATCTGCTATCCAGGGTGTGGTGGGGCTCCAGTGCCTAGTGGAGTTGGTCCCAGTTTCAGCTACTGACACCACCTTCTGAAGAGGAGCTGTCCTTTCGGTTGGCCCTACCACCCCAGACCTTGGTTCATCGCACTCAGCTCTAGGGGTTCACCCAACTTCTGTCCGCACTGACTGTGACGTAAGGCTGTAACATGGGCAAACACAAGGCTAAACAAACAAAACTTTCCTTCAACAGTAAAGACCTCACTCGACAGGCTGAGCAGGATCTGGACTCAACGCCTGCGATGACACAGTCAGAGGAATAAGACCCGCACAAGATTGATCTGAAAGAACTACTACTGGATGTCAAGACAAGCCTCAAAGATGTTGACGCCAAACTGGACCTACTCACTAATCACCTAGATCAGGTTAAAGAATGCGTCGACAACCACAAAACCAGGCTTGAACAAATAGAAAAACGCATTTCCAATGACAAAGATCTCCAGGCAGACTCCAAAGAACACCTACTCCGCATGGACAAAGTAGTAGACCTGATCAAGGCCAAGAATGAGGACCTGGAGGTGAGATCCCGCCTTCATAATCTCTGCAATACAGGCTCATCCAATGACATGGAGGCAAACCTCATGAGAGACAACGATTAACAGGCAAGGCGACCACCTACTGTCCCGCTTAAGTGCCCTCGTCAGTGCTGGTGTGCCCTCTGCTCACATCTCTAAACTCCTGGCCGCTGGGGGCTCTTGCCACATGCACATTTTGTTTTACTACATAACATTTTCTGTGATCTATAATGTTATACTCCTTTATATGGGTTGTTCCCTCACCATCCTCGTTGGGCCATCCTGGCTATTTATGGCAGGGTTGCCAGGTGCATCCCTGTCCCCAGGGATGTCTCCCGATTGTTCTACATGGGGGTTCAAGATTGTGTCCTAGCCACAAGAAACACTTCCCACTGACCACCACTGCTCACTGTAGGCCACATAGCACGTACCCATCTACCACGCCGCCCTGACCCTCTAATACTATGGCAACCACAAACTGCATCTCATGGAACATCCGGGGTATAAACGACCATAGCAAGGCGTGACTGTTACACTCATACTTCAATAGACATGAAATAAACATATGCTTCCTCCAAGAAGTCCACATGTCCTCTGCTTCAGCACCTGGCCTACGCCCGAGATGGTGTGGAGACACCTGCTTTTCCATTTACTCTGACTATACCCAGGGCATCTCAATCCTGTTAGGTAGAGGAATCCCTTGGCAACTAGCCCTGTAGGAAGCTGGTGTGGTGTGTGGTGAGCACCTATGGTGTTATCACCCTATACTAGGTATCCTCTATTAGTGAGGTGTATTCAGTATCTAGGAAGCCAGGCTCTCTAGAGGTAGCTGTGGATGAGCAGCCAAGGCTTATCTAGGAGACATGCAAAGCTCATGTAATACCACTTATAGTCACATAGCACTTACACACATGAAAGAACCACACAGTTTTACAACAATAAAGGTACTTTATTTTAGTGACACAAATACTAAAATACTATATAGGCAATACTCTTATTAGCAGCTGAGTAAACACACTATTATATATACCTTAGTTGTCAGGAATGACCATAGAAAGCAATAGAAAACAATGCAATAAAAATAGATAAGAGTGACCCTAGGGGGAGCCCATACCATATAATAAAAAATGGAATGCAAATGAGGTAAGTGGAATCTGTAGAGGGGAGCTGGAGGGACTAGGAACCCCAAAAGGTAAGTACCAGAGTGCCCCCCCGCACTCAGGAGAGAACCGGTAAGTACATGTTTTTGCCCAAACCCACAGAGAAACTTTTGACTGTGCAAGACCCAAACAAGACTGCACGAAACAGAAGATGGATCCAGACAGAAGAGGACCTGCAAATGAAGGGGACCATATCCAGTTCTAGTTGGAGTGTCTAGTTGGAGTAGGAGCCACTACCCACCCTTCTGGAGATGCAGCACCAGGTCGACGGTGAAGACCAGGATTCTGCTATGCAGCACAGAAGCAGATGAAGAGTTCCAGAAGTGATGCAGTTGATGTCCCACGCCGGAGGAAGAGTTGAAGTCCGTCCGTGGTATGGAAAAACCAAGAACAAGCCTTCAAAGGCAAATGTTGCACAAGGAGATTTGCAGAGCTGCCAAGGACCAGCAAGGTCCGAGGGGACTCAACCCATGGAGGGGAGTCCCAGGCATCCCCCAGCAGTCAGGAGAGCAAGAAGTCGTGGATGCAGCCCCCCCACAGGCAGCAGGTACAGGAGTCACAGTTAGGCCCACTCAGTACACCTAGACAGGAGTCCCACGTCGCTGGTGCAGCAGGAGACCACGCATTGCAGGGAAAAGTGCTGCAGGCCGGGGCTACACAGAGCCTGAAGATCCCACTGGAGAAGAGCCAACAAGCCTTGGTAGCTGCAAAAGTTCCTGTGCACAGGGGTACTGTCCTGCAAGGAGAGGCAAAGACTCCCCACCTCCAAAATTGGACAGCTGGTAGAGGGGACCACTCAGGACCACCACCTGTGATGCAGAATCCATGCAGAGTTGCAGGAGAGAGGACCCACGCAACCGGTCGTAGTTGCAGCTGGTGCCTGCAGATTCAGGGGAGTGACTCCTTCACTCCAAGGGCGATTCCTTCTTGCTTCTTGGTGCAGACTGAAGACTAGCCGCCCCCTGACAATGCACAGGCATTGCTGGAAGGAGCTGGAAAAACAATCTTGCAGAGCGAATTCGTCGCTGGAGCTGCAGATTGTAGGTTCCTATGAAGTCCAGCTGCGGTTCCAGTGGCCAGAAGTCGAAGTAAACATTGCAGAAAAGTCCTGCTGGAATCTTGCACGTCGAATCTGAGGACCCATCCAAGAGGGAGACCCTAACTGGCCCTGGGAGGGGGATTGGTCACCTGGCAAGGTGACCACTATCAGAAGGGGGCTGTGACATCACCTGCCTGACCTGCCCACTCAGATGCTCCCAGAGGCCTCTTCTCACCTTAGTTTTAAGATGGTAGAATCTCAGGGGGCACCTGGAGGAGCTCTGTGCCCCACCCCTGGGGTAGTGATGGACAGGGGAGTGGTAACTCCCCTTTCCATTGTCCAGTTTCGCGCCAGAGCAGGGTCTGGAGGTCCCTGAACCGGTGCAGACTGGTTCATGCTAAGAGAGCACCAAATGTGCCCTTCAAAGCATACCAATGGCTTGGGAAGGCTACCCCTACCAAACCATGTGTCACCTGTTTCCAAAGGGAGAGGGTGTTGCCTCCCTTTCTCAAAGGAAATCCTTTGTACTGTAGGTAGTCACCCATGTGCAGTACACGGGTAAAATGGCTTCCCCACTCTCATGAAGTCCAGGAAAATGGAGCTGGAGTTCGTGGGGGCACCTCTGCTGATGCAGGGGTGCCCTCACACACAGGTACTTGCTTCCTGCCTTCTGGGCTAGGAGGGCATGCCATAGGGGTGACTTGCAGTGACCTGTGGTGAAAAGGGTGAATGCACCCTTTCGTGCAGGCTGCAATGGCAGGCCTGCCGACACACTTTGCAGGAGCTCCCGTGGGTAGCGTAATATGCTGCAGCCTATGGGGAACCCCTGATTCCCCAATTCCATGGGTACCTAGGTGCCATATACTAGGGACTTATATGGGGGCACCAGTATGCCAATGGTGGGGTGTAAAAAGTTAGGGAAACCAAATCCAGTGGGAGAGAGCACAGTTACTGGAGTCCTGGTTAGTAGGATCCCAGTATGCACAGTCAAAACACACTGACATCAGGCAAAAAGTGGGGGCAACCATGCCAAAAAGAGGGCACTTTCCTACAGTCCTGCTCTTACATTGACCTTGATGGTCGCTACGTCATCTATATACGGTAGCGATATACGGCCCTAATACCATTGACCCTGAGGTTTTTTTGCTGAGGTCTGGACTAAAATGTCATTCTTGATCCACGCGCTCTCTTATGGGGAGGGGATTTCAATGTGGTGTTGGATGACAATTGGGACAGATCCCGCTCCTCCAGGAGGCTACACCCACCCTCAGCACTGATGCTCAATACATTAGTATGTGACAGTTTCCTCCAGGATGTCTGGTGCCACTTTCATTCCTGTGTTTGCGAGGGTTCCTGCCTGTCTGCCTTTCACGATCCCTGGTCAGGATAGATTTCTTGTTGTTATCCAAGGATATCCTGACCTGGACGAACTGGCTACCTCACCTCCCATGCACTCTTTCTGACCACATTCCCGTACTACTGGTGAAGTACCTCAGGTGATCCTCCGCACCTTCACATGGCACTAACCACCGACGGCGCTGCAGGATGTTGTATTCCGAGAGGAACTACGCACTGAAATTATTGATTACTTTACCCACAACAAAGACTTGATAAAATCGCCCTCTGCAGTCTTGGAAGCTATTAAGGTAGTAAAGAGGGGCTCCTGCATTGCAAAACAATCCAGGGTCCTAAAGATGATCTGTGGATCTCTGACCAGACTTGAACAAGAAATTCGCACCCTAGAGGCCCAGTACTTCCAACCTAAGTACACTGCTATCATGGCCAGCATCCAAGATAAACTGTTGGAATTCCAAGAGGAGGCACTTCAGGGAAAATTGCTTTCTACACCATGAATCACAGGCCCGACGCAGCGAAGGGGACCGGCCAGGCAAAAAGCTTGCTGGACTACTCTGCCCTGCAAGGGCCACCTTCTATTTTGCTCAACTCCAAGACTCTGACTCGAACCTTGTGACTACCACACTGGAAATACTAAAAGTAATGTCCACCTTTTATGCTCAATTATACACAGTCATCCCAGTACTCAGCAGGGCCGAGCTCACAGAATACCTGGATACCATACAACTGATATGGCTGAATCACACCTGTTAGAAATAAGGTCTCTAGTTGGCAATGGTTTGCGCCCTGTCCAAGTAGTGACCCTCACTCTAGTCAGGGTAAGGGAGTCACATAGCTAAGATAACCCCTTGGCTTGAACAGTCAGGTTTATCTTAGAGGTAATGTGTAAAGTGTTTGTAAACACAGTAACACAGTGAACACACTACAAAAGTACACCACATCAGTTTAGAAAAATAGCTAATATTTATCTGAATAAAACAAGACCAAAACAACAAAAATCCAACATACACAAGCAAATATATGAATTTTTAAAGATTAAATCTCAGTAAAGCACTTAGAAACACAATAGCTCCCACTAGGGCTATTACGGCATCCTGACGCAGTTGTTCCCAACAGTCCGACGCCACTCGCGACGGAGTGCAGGCCGGTCACGGAGTCGCATGGACCCCAGGTACAGTACCTTTGGAAAACGATGAAACAAGGTTGTGGCACGGAGTCGGGGAGGTGAGGCATCAGTGGAGCTGGTGCAGCATCAATTCCTTATTGCTACTGTGGAGGTGAGGCGTTGGTTCCTTTTTGCTAGGCAGGGGAGGTGAGGTGTTTGTTCCTTATGGTTGCAGTGGAGGTGATGCAGTGTCGGTGGAGAGGCGTTGGTTCCTTACGATCCTGCGGGGTCAATTATTCCAGCAGGTCAAGACTCGAGGCGTCAACTTCACTGTGTCACAATCACACCACGGGGCCACAGGTGCTGTGGCTGAGTTGGATGTTGGGGATACTGCACTTAGGACTCATGGTGTGATAGGACTTCAGAGGCGATGCAGCGATGTCGGGCCTGCAGCATCGGTCACGGTCATTGCACTCAGCGGGGACCACGGCTCCTGTTAGGCAGTGGAGTTTGACAGCGACACCAGTTCCGAAGTCACTCTTGAGTCAATGCACTTGATTTCTTCTTGGTTGCACCAGAACTCACTCCCAAGGGCCCAGAATCTGGATTTGGCACCACGTGGTGAGTCAGTACTCTCATAAGAGAGCCCAGGTGCTGGCAGATGAAGTCTTTGATATCCCTGAGACTTCTAACGGGAGGCAAGCTCAGTTCAAGGCATTGGAGAACCTCTTAAGGCAGGATGTAGAAAGCAAAGTCCAGTCCTCCCAGGACAGAAGCAGCAAGCAGTAGGCCAGCACAGCAAAGCAACAGGCAGAGTGGCAGACCCTCCTACGGCATCTAGCTCTTTCTGGCAGAATGTCCTCAGTCCAGAAGTGTTCTGAAGTTGTGGTCTCAAAGGCCCAATACTTATACTAATTTCTGCCTTTGAAGTAGGTAAACTTCAAATGAAAGTCCTTGTAGTGCACAAGACCCTGTCTTTCCTGCCCTGGTCCCACTCCAGGGGGTTGGAGACTGCTTTGTGTGAGGACAGACACAGCCCTGTTCAGGTGCAAGTGTCAGCTCCCCCCTCAACTCTAGCACAGGAAGACCTATCAGGATATGTAGGGCACACCTCAGCTCCCTTTGTGTGACTCTCTGGAGTGAATTCACAAACAACCCAACTTTTATCCTGACCCAGACACGTGTTCCAAAACCAGGCAGAGGCACAGAATGGTTAAGCAGCAAAATGGCACTTTCTAAAAGTGTCATTTTCAAATTTACAATTCAAAAACCAACTACACCAAAATATGTATTTTTAAATTGTGAGTTCAGAGACCCCAAACTCCACATCTCTATCTGCTCCCAATGGGAAATTACACTTAAAAGATATTACACGGCACAACCCCATGTAAACCTCTAAGAGAGAGAGTCCTTGCAATAGTGAAAAACAAATTTTAAAGTATTTCACTATCAGGACATGTAAAACACACCAGTACATGTCTTACATTTTAAGTACATTGCACCCTGCCCATGGGGCTGTCTTGGGCCTATCTTAGGGGTGACTTACATGTAGTAAAAGGGAAGGTTTGGGCCTGGCAAGTGGGTGCGCTTGCCACGTCGAAGTGGCAGGTAAATCTGCACACACACACACACACACACTGCAGTGGCAGGTCCGAGACATGTTTACAGGGCTACTCATGTGGGTGGCACAATTAGTGCTGCAGGCCCACTTGTAGCATTTGATTTACATGCCCTGGGCACACATGGTGGACTATACTGGGGAATTATTAGTAAATCAGATATGCCAATTACGGATAAACCAATCAACAGTACAATTTACACAGAGAGCATATGCACTTTAGCACTGTTTTTGCAGTGGCAAAGTGCCCAGAGTCCTAAAGCCAACAAAAGCTGGTCATAAAAATTAGGAGGAAGGAGGCAAAAAGACTGGGGATGACCCTTCAAAAAGGGCCAGGTGCAACAGTATTCAATTCATTTTAGCATGTTGTAGAAGGATCAGTACTAGGGTGAGAGGGATGTTTCCAGTGAGGACACCAACACGAGTAAGAGAGGCCCAGGGCATTATATATCACCTAGGCGGTCATTCCAACCGCGGCGGGCGGCGGTAACCGCCGAATGACCGCACCTCGGTCAAAAGACCGCGGCGGCCATTCTGGCTTTCCCGCTGCGCCGGCGGGCGACCGCCAAAAGGCCACCCGCCGGCCCAGCGGGAAAGACCCAGCAACGATGAAGCCGGCTCCGAATGGAGCCGGCGGAGTTGCTGGGGTGCGACGGGTGCAGTGGCACCCGTTGCGATTTCCAGTGTCTGCAAAGCAGACACTGAAAATAATTATGGGGCCCTGTTAGGGGGCCCCTGCACTGCCCATGCCAACGGCATGGGCAGTGCAGGGGCCCCACGACACCCGTTCCCGCCATCCTGTTCCTGGCGGTAAAAACCGCCAGGAACGGGATGGCGGGAAGGGGGTCGGAATCCCCATGGCGGCGCTGCAAGCAGCGCCGCCATAGAGGATTCCCTGGGCCAGGGGAAAACCGGCGGGAAACCGCCGGTTCCCCTTTTCTGACCCCGGCTTTACCGCTGCGGTCAGAATGGCCCAGGAAGCACCGCCACCCTGTTGGCGGTGCTTCCGCTGTCGTTGGCCCTGGCGGTCGGTGACCGCCATGGTCAGAATGACCCCCCTAGTGCCAAGTGCAGACCAAGGTTTAGACCCAGTAGTTGAAATATCAGTTAGAGAGGGTAATGTTGGAGAGGAAATGAAATGTGAAGAAATTACGCTATATCAGACATGGGTAGAAAACAATATAAAATTATATGCAGTGAAGGCCTAAAATCTGTGCTGATACCAGAAAGATGAAAAGTTCACTTGAAAACAGAATGCATGACCAGCAAGGTCTTAGTTAAAGGAAACCCTGTGTTTGTAAGCTTAAAGGAATTTATAATCTTTGAACACAGGCATGTATTCTGTTGGTCCAGTAAATGAAAAACATAACTGAAGAATAGAAGCAGGTGTTTGAATTAGGTAAGGGTACACAAAATCTGATAAGAGCTCTTGGGAGCAGAGCAATAAAACATGCATGCAAATACACATGCATTCAGGAGTCGTGAATAGTTAGTTTGTTAAGCATTGTTAGAACTGCCATGAAGAATGTGTAAGAAATAGGTTAAAAGGTTTATGGACACTGGGTGATGTGACGTTTTGCAACAAACATGTCACTGCTAAGTAGGTTATTATTTGACCTTTTGTAATAAGCATTGTTCATGGTACTATATAAGTGGCTGTCGGTGAAGCAGCAAATTGAGACCAGCTATTCACTTATATGAAGATAGCTACTCTCCCTGCCACAACAGTAAAAAGCTGTGTTTGCCTTGCCCGAAAGGAGTCTTGTCTTTTTCTTTATCTTAAGTTTCCCTGCAACATATTAAATATCATGCTTTCTCCAGTAATATTAGTTTATAAACAACATTGTGAATCATACCATGTTTTAATCTCGAGACTCATTTAGAGGATCATGCTCATGGTTTAACTCGTTCAGAATATTGGTATTGATCATGCTTACGTTCGAGTGTTTCTTGCCCTCTGCTCCATTCTAGTATATATTTGACCTTTTCGAAAGTTTAAAGATATTTTGTCTGAGAATTTCTAAGAATATCTATTCTGTTTAGAGGAATCCCAGACACATTTGTAGCTGTGTTCCATAAGAGCAGTCCAATGACTATTATAAGGCTTTTGGGAAATCACATTAACTAAGATAGCTAACCTTTTAACAGCATTCATTTGCCCATTCATCGTGTCCTACCTGTTGGCATGGTCGTCAGCAACTATAGTGGTAAGTGGAATAATGTTGCCTAAATCAAGGATCCTGAAAGCCTCCATCTTACAATAGGGTGTCTGCCTCACACTTTACAGCACCATATTTATGTAATGGTTGGTAATCTGGGTCTGGACTAGAATCTAGGCCCTGTGTACCTTTACTTAAATAAAACTCTATCCTATCTTGTGATAAACTGTCCGCATCTCCTTCCAGTCATCAGGCTAAAACCAGTTGGCTAGCATACCCTCAACACATTCTCTCTCCGCTGACACTATCTCTCAGCGCTTTTCTCTCATACTTCAAACATCCAACAGTTTGAGGATGACATCACAAATTACCTAGCAAAGGCTATCCCAGAAAACTCGTGCCCAGAACACAGAAACCCTCACATCAGTCACACAGGCTATAACTCAGAAAAATATTTCCACACAGACTAATTATACATGCAGGAATGCTGACAAAATACCTTGGCTAAGAGCAATAAATCTCATCTGCCAAGTATCTCCTTTCATACCATATACAAGATAGTGACTCCTAGGTATTACAGAGACAGTTTGGAATAACATAGTCTACAGTGAGAGTGTGAGACATGAGCAACCTTGAAGGTCTGTCATCCACCATTAATATTTTTTTTTCCTGAATGTTGCATAATACCACCTTTCAGTAAACAAATCCCACTACTTGACTACATGTGTTTTATAAGCGAAAAATGGTTTGTTCAATTCACACACCATGAAGAAAGCGGACAGTTGCAGCTGATCACTGCAGTGTTGCTAGTTTGCGTGGTTTGGTAATATTTATACTCTTGTGCTAAAGATTACTATTGTGATTAGTCATCTGGACAGCATATTCTGCACATATTTATTTGTATCAATGTTGTAGCATAGTATTTTTTGCCTTTGCTTACTCATAAAGCATTAATTGTTGCTCTGAATGATGTCCTGTCTCAAAGCACCACCCTTTTATGTATATGTGAACAAGAACAAATATTGTGCTCATTTTTAGGTTCGACGTGTAGAGCACTTGCACTGTTCATTGATTTTGTTTTTTTATTTATTTTTTTAACGGGCAATTCACAAATAAAATAGTAAATTAATATCTTTAAAAGTACTCTTTTTACAGATTTGCCACTTTTTCTCTTTCACAATCAGTTCAGGTACTATGCCAGGAAAGCTGCATCAAACACATGTTTCCAGGTGGAGTACTGAGAATGCTTATGCGACATGTGCCCCGGCTCTGGCTTAGTCTAGACTTAAGCACAAGGTCAATTAAGCGTGCTGTGCAAATGAAATTTTTTTTACTCCACAGGGAAACATTTTTCCTTGTGGAGAAAGCAATTCTGCATCCCACCATATCTGGAGGTGAAACCTTTCCCTTCCCCATGCCAGAAATAGAGAGTTTCTCCAGTCCTCGTCTTGGATAGATTTGTGACCATTTCCATGGTGGAAAGTGTTCAAATAGGAACTTAAGAGTGCCCACAAATGTACAGGTTTGTAGGCATTCCTTAAATTTACAAGGCTAATCCCATCTTGTCCTGCAACGTTTGCTGACAAACCTGGGGTGGCTGTGGCGCTGCAGGACTGGCAATAGGAGGTAAAAGATTGAAGGAAGGGCCTTCCCAGCTTTACAAAATAGTGTGATTGACACCATGTTTTTAAGCTAGGGTATCGTATCCCTGGTTACACAATAAGCTTGATCTGGTACATCCTGGGGTGTTTGTTGTTTTGCGCCTAAGTGCTCTTTTCTGATGTATCCTTTTGCTCCACAGCCCAAAAGGACCTGCTATTGGAGACCCTTGAGGGAAACGACTTTGAGAAAGAGTTCTCTTTTCTGAATGTCCTAACTCCAAATCCAGCACCGTGTGGAGACAACGAATATCAGAAAATGTTTGACAGTCTTGATGCCAGCCCATTATTGGAAGACCCTGGAGTACCTGCTTCATCAGGCTTTCTACCATCCCACCTACTTGATCTGCGACTGTCCAATGCCAGTGACTTCAGCAGTAAGTATGCAAAGAATTCTGGAAATACATCATTTTGGGGGCCGATGAGCAGAGTATTCTCAGATCTTTGACCTGAAGTATTTGGCCTTAGCTGATTTATATATATGAAATGATCATTTTCGTTTTCATTTGGTGATCATATTGCTTAAAAGAAAGACAATTAATCATTATCTAAACCAGAATGTAAGCCATTGAAAATGAGTGGGTTTTGTTGCATCGTATGAATATTAAAATAAAATTGTGTCCACCCCTATACTACGGCAAAAATATGAATATTGTTGCTTCACATAAGACCCTGCCTGGCAACTTTTCAAATAAACTAGCATTTGATTGCTGTCATTAGCTAGAAATGTGAATATTTATATTTAGTATGGAATTGAAGCCATATGCTTGTTTTCTTAAAAGCTATAACAAGTTCTCTTTAAGTTAAGGTTTTATTTTTTTTAATTATTTTCCTGGATAGTGTTACGAACAAAAAAAAATGTAGACACTTTCTCCTCTCACTTTCTCCATTTGATTCAGTGTGCTTCTACCACATACCCTATATTTTATGTAGACCACAGTATGTGATACCATATCCTAAAATCATTAGACCTATTTCATATTTCTTTTATATAGTATTTTGTATTCCTTGAATCCCAATACAGTGTCAGGTTCTGCTGGTTTGTAGTAAATAACAAATTGTCTCAAGCCATTAAAATCAGTTCAGCCTTTCCATCTCATCTTTTCCTGTACTCATGCTGTTATCGGCTGTCAACACCTTTAAAGTATCCTGTCTTTCTGCAAAGTTCTGGCATTATCGAGCGTGAGAACGTGGCCTACCTAAAGACTACTGAATACCTGCTAAGGGATACCATGTCCAAGGGCTGGCCCACGCTGCCTGGAAAAGCAGAAATAAACTCCTGGGGTAAAAAGCCTAGGCAGGGCCAGAGAAGCACAGCCGAGCTTTGATTGGAGTGCTTACCCTCTCTGCCAATAGTGAAACTTCTGTCTGGAGCACTCATTTACAGAAGTACTGTGAGAACTGTCCCCCAGAGAACAGTAATGGCCTAGTGACTGGATCACAGTAATAGCCTGGCTACAGAGGCTGTTGCAGTAGGGGAGAGCCGACTCCCGAAAAGCTAGTTTGCATGCTGTTTGGCACAGGCGACCTGAGTGAAGGCCCACTTAGAGAGCTTATTGATTGACAGACATGCGAGTCACATTGCCCTCCGCCGCCCCGCCAAAAAAAAATACAAATTTAAAAAACAACAGACTCCCACCCAAGAGAATAGGCCCTCCTCCTTTTGATTCCAGGCAGTGTGAAGGGATGCCCTTGATAGAACAGCTGATCCTGGTAGGGACAGTATCACTAGATGCTGACACTGCGGACACTGTATGTCGGGGCGCACCAGGGTCAGTGAGAGGTGATTACGGGTTTTGACGCTGCTCAGCCACGGGGCTGGGTTTTGGGGCCTACTGTCTGAAGTGGGGTCTAAGGGCTCAAAGACAAAAAAAAAAAACAGACGGGCCATTCCCGCAAATACTTATAAATAGTACATAAGTTGGTGCCTTGGTTTGGGAAATGTTGGCTGCAGTTTATTAGCGTTGATGTACAGCATGTTTGCCCTGCTTTTATGAGGCCCATACATCATTGTGTCATATCACCTGTACATGCAGTAGAGGTCCTGAGGTTGTCATAAATCACGTTATCGTCCATGAGGCTGAAGGCCCATGGGTTTATGCTTAAATTGATCATTTGGGTCATAAATCACTTTGCATATTAACAACCCCATAAATTGTCGATATCTTTCTGTCACATGCCCATCAATCAATTTGCCACAAGTCACTCTCGCGTTTAGTCATTTGTGTATCTTGCCCCTTGGTGTTGCCGTTATTCCTTTTTTATGTACTCATTTCCTTTTAGGCTTAACTGGCTACCTTGTTAAGTCCTTGTGTCCAGCTCTCCGGCTGACCTGGGCTGTGAGTGCTGTGTTTTCGTGTACCTCCCCCGACTGCCTTACCCTGCCGTGAGGCATCCCAAGGTAAGTAGCCCTGCCACCCTGCTGTGTTGGGTGTGGCCTTCATTGTTCTTTATCTCTCCTTTTATGCTTCACCCTTCGTCCCAGCCTGCGACGATCTGGGTGCTTAGTGTTAGGTGTGGGTGTCCTCCTTGCGTCGCTGCCCGGCCACCCTGATAACGAAGAGGGGTTCCGTGCCAGGCAGCCTCCTTTTAAGCCCCCACCTATGCCCTTGGGGCATGGTGGGGGGAAATTCAAATAATACTTCGGCCCCCATTGGCCAACCAGTTTTACTGCCCCCTTTCCACTTCCGCCCTGTGCCAGGGGCTCGGAAGGGCAGGGGGTGGGGTGGCAGGGAGTGATTTGAGAAGAGGGGAGACCACTTCCAGCTCTCCCCCCCCACCCACCTCTTCCCCCCTTGTTTGCGCACCCCATTCCGGCGCACTTTTACTCGAGGGCCTCGGAAGGATTTCCGCTCCGGCCCCTCAAGCTCCCTTCTGGTGCGGGCCTTCGCCCAAACCCCCTTCCTTTTAGGCTTAACTCGCTACCTTGTTTAGTCCTTGTGTCCAGCTCTTCGGCGGACCCAGGCTGCGAATGAGGCATCCCAAGGTAAGTAGCCCTGTTACCCCACTGTGTTGGGTGTGGCCTTCGTTGTTCTTTATCTCTCCTTTTCAGTCACGCCGCCTTTGGGTTACTGCTCAATAGGCGGCTCCCCCGTTTCGATCCATCTTATTTGCAGCCTGCTAGCCGCAAGGTGGCCCATAAGTTATTCCAAAACACCTCTGTCTCTGGGTGGGGACAGGTGTACCCTGTCTTCTCCAAAGTATTCTGGTCTCTGCAATTTGATTAGCCCATGTCTGATGCTTTCCCAGCCCTTTTGGACGCAAAACGTTTTCACTGACACGTTTAGTTTCTTCCTTGACTTGTCTAATGCCCCTGCTGAAATTGCCCCCCTCCACTTTTGTCTGGGAATGATCTATGACCATATCAACATGGTGTTGCCCAGGCGCCTTGAAGCCGCCGTGAGGTTTCCCCTAATGCTTTCAAGTAAGCCTCTCCTACCAAGTTGGGCTAGGTCGTTGCCCTCCAGGTGTATTATTACCATGTCAGGCCCTGTGGAGGTGTTCCCATTTCATGCCCGGGAAACCAAACCATTCTATGTTTGTCTGCTGTGGGCATTGCTCCCTTGTGGGACCTCTCGACTCCCACCAAACTTGGGCTCTGTGTACAAAGGAGTGTCGGATTACCCATGCCGTTCTGTGTTCCACACCTGTATGAGGAAGGGGACAGTGAGGTTCTTGCTGCTATGCCCCCAGCCTTTTTTGTGCTCCATTTGGGGAGGGGGTGCAAAGGGAGGGCTTCTCTTCCTGCTTGTTTGTATGTTGCCTTCTGATGTAGCCTTTATAGGCGTTTGAACTCCACCTTCCATTTGCTTTTATGCCTGTCGCCAACATGCCGTGTTGTGCTGCTGATGTCGCTGCCCCTATCCGGAACGAGTGTGTGCCAAATTCGCTTGCCGTGAGCCCTGCCATGGTCAGTGCCCTTTTGAGCACTGCCTGGAATTGGAATGTGCTCAAGCATTCACCATTCTCGTGTTTGAGGAGCGCCCCGTGCCTCTCCGGTCTCAGTTCTAAGAACTTCTGCACACTGGGCATACGTTACGGTCGTCCAGGCATCTGTGCTCCACTTTTGGCCCTTTTCCAAGCTGATCGGTTTTGGATCTCCTTAGTAATATTTGCATGCTCTTTTGGCCTATCTGTACGTCCTGTCTTTGTATGCATGCCTTTGTGTACCCTGCTTTGGAGGGGGCCACTAGCTCGCTTATCCTAAACGTCCGAAGATTGCCAGGGTGAAAACGCTTTAAAGGGCATGCTTTCGAATTGCTCTGGCATAGGTTATTTAGCACCCCCATTAGCTGTTTCAGTGTGTTGAAATCAATCAGGCGCCGCCGATTCCTAGTGGGCCCTTCTAGCTTGCGCCACCCTTTCATTGCTGCCCTTATGTAATGGGAGTTGGAGGGATCTCTACCTGTTATCAACTTGCTAAAATGCGCCACTATGGTTAAATGTGCCTGCGCCCAAGACTTGGATTTTTTCTGCGAGAAAGCCCATTGTATGAATTTCTCCACTGCTTTTTGCGTCTCGTCGTGGTTCTCAAAGGACCTCTTGCACTGTTCTCGCGCATGCAGCATAGCGTCTAGGGCGTGTTCTATTAGTGTTAACAAGTCCCCTCCACCAGCCCCAACAGGCTGAGGGGAAATGGTGTCATCTCTCGTTCTGCTCCCGGAGCTAGGCTCCTGAATCTCGTCATCTGGAATCGAGAGAGTGCATCTGCTTTAGTTTTAATGACGCCTTGCACGTGCCTCGCCCTAATGTCTAGGTTGCTTGTTAGTTGCATTCTTAGCATGTATCTCAATAACTTTGATACTAATGCGCACTGTGATACCCCTCTATTGATCGCTTGTACAACCGCCTGGTTATCCAACCATAGTGTGAGCTTCATATCTTTTAGCTGTTCTTGTCAGATTGTTAGTGCCACTACAATGGGTAATTTTTCCAGGAGCGTGATGTTACTTGTGAGACCCAGTGCTGCCCAAGACTGGGGCCACTTCTTGGCGCACCATCTATCCTTCAATATGGCCCCAAATCCTAGGCTGCTTGCCGCGTCGGTGTACAATTAGATCTGCTTTGCGGACACCCAGCCTTCTCTCCATATTAGAGTGCTATTGAAGTCCACTAAGAAGGTCAGCCAGGTCCTCAAATCCTGTTTCACCCCTGTGGTCAACCTGACATGGTGGTGTTTTTTTCTCTAGCCCCCTAGTCAAAAGTGAAATCCGCCTAGGAAAAACCTTTCCTGCTGGGATGACTCTTGCTGCAAAATTCAATTTCCCGATCAACTCTTGTAGCTCTCCTAGTGTGGCCTTCTGCTTGCCCCTCCTGATGTCCTTTACCAGGTCCTGCACTTTGTCTTGGGGCATGCTGGATGTGCCTGCTTCGGAATCCAGCTCTATGCCTAGGAAAACTAACTTGGTGGTTGGGCCCGTGGTTTTGTCCTCTGCAGCGGATTCCCTAGTTCCGCTGTTAAGGATTGGAATGCCTCTAGTAAATCCTGACATTCTGATCCGCTAGGCTGTCCTACAAATAGAAAATCGTCTAAGTAGTGTAGCTTCCCACCCCTTGGGTGTTGCTTGTGCAGCGCTTATTCTATGAATGTGCTGAATTTTTCGAAATATGCGCATGAAATGGAGCACCCCATGGGCAGGGCCTTGTCGAAGTATGTTTTTCCCTAAAACTTGAAGCCTAGTAGGTGGTAGCTCTCAGGATGCATAGGGAGTAGCCTGAAGGCTGATTCTATATCTGCTTTTTGCCATCAACGTGCCACCCCCTTTTGCACGCATTATATCTACTGCATCCTCCACTGACGCGTACCCCACAGCGCAGTCATCCGTGTCAATGCCATTGTTCACTGATATATTCCCTCTGGGTAGGACAGGTGGTTAATAAGCCTAAATTTACCTTGCTCTTTTTTGGGGACAACTCCCAAAGGTGAAATGATCAGGCCGGGGGGGTTGGGCCTTGCAGTGGGCCTTCCACCCTCCCCAGCTCCTTCTCCTTGTCAATTTTTTCTCTTACTATTGTGGGGTGCTCGCCTGCTGAGCGTAGGTTCCTTGGCTCTACTTTGTGTTCTTCCCCTAGATAGGATTCTAAAACCTTGTTCAAAACCTTCGCATATTAAGCTTGCGTCCTTTTTGTTGTCGTATTCGTTGGCCAACTGCCCCAATCTGCCTGTGTTTATGGGGGATCTAGCCAACTATACTTCTCTCCGCAGCTAGGCTACCGTGCTGGTTTGTCTATTTCTTTTTCTCTTTATCCCTCTTGTGGCTACTTCCTCTTCCCCTTTTGCATTCCGTTGTGGGATGTCTCACCCGCCCCCCCCCCACTTAATGTGGAGCACACATGTCTGAATTTGCACGTTGCCCCCCAGGTGCACTCGTCTTTATCATACTTGAAGCATACCGCTGTTGCTCCCTTCCCAGCCTGTGGCCCCTTCCACTGTGTGTACTGTTACCGTTTGTAGAAGGGCTTCGTCTTCTCATGCCTTCCTTTCTGGTAGCTCCCGCAAAAGGGCTGCTCGCCTTTGCCTGCTCAGCTCCTGGCATCTCTTGCTATCATCATTTTGTGCATGTAACCTGCCACGTCCTCCTCATCCCATTCCATGTCTGGGTGAGCTTGTATTTTTAGCCTGAAACCTTTGTCATGATCAAGCCAGGCATCCCCAATGAATTGCCTCTGCGCCTTGTGTATTTTTGACTCGTAGAGCCATAAATCGTTCGCACAATGTGGAAATTTTTCCACTATGATACATACCATGATTCTAAAAGCATTCAACCAGTTATCAAACTTCTTCTCTTTCCTCACCCTGTTTCGCTCCCTCCTCTCTTCTTCTTGTTAACTGTGGTCAAATCTAAACCCTCGACCTGAATCTCTAGGAGCGAGAATATGTCAATAAACTCCCTACACCATATTTGTTCTTTTACCGCTAGTGGTATCATGCTTGCCAGCCCTGGTGCTCTTATGTTGAATCCTCCTCCCCCGGTCAGGTGATGGGCATCGCTCGCGTGGCAGTTCTGCTCTAGCCGCTTGGGACCCTTTCACCCCGAGTGTCAATAGGGGCCCTGTCCCCCCCCTGGGTTCTGTTCCCCCGGACCCTTTTGCTTTGCGCGCTCCCCCTGATATTGCAAATAGCAATGGCGCCATTGACTTTAAAAATTCTTGGACAATCACACTAAATCTGATAGAGACTTCTAGCTGCAGCTTCCTTACCTTAGAATTCCCTGGCGTCAGCTTCGAATCCGGAGTTTTTTGTGAGCAGTACCCTGCGCGCGTGCCGTCGGACATCGTCGCTCGGATCCGCGTGCGTCGTTGGAGTCGTCTATGACGTCACAGTTGTCTATATAGACGCCGTCTCGGCGCGCGTACGTCAGTTCTTTTCCTTCCGCGCTGGTTAAGCGCAGTTTTAGATAGAGCTACCCTGCTTAGACGGTTTGTCGATGCTTTTTTGACTGTTTGGAGTCATGTCTTCGAGAAAGACAGGATTCAAGCCGTGTGGTGCGTGTCATCGCACCATGTCGGTGATGGATCCGCACCAAGTTTGTCTTTGGTGCTTGGACAAGGACCACGATTCCACCTCGTGCTCCGATTGTCGGGCCGTGGCGCCGAAGGCCTTGAGGGAGAGATCCCTTAAGCTTCTTGCGGCCCGACATTCGTCTTCGGTCGGCGCGACTCCGCGGAGGTCACGGTCTCGCAGTAGGAGGCGGTCGCGGCACCGCTCCCGGAGCCCCAAGTCCTCTTCCTCGCATTCGAGGTCATCGGAAGGTAAGAGGCACAAGAAGAAGAAGTCCAAGCGGACTTCGTCTTCGCCACGCCCATCGACCGACGAGGCGTCTAGGGAACGTCGACGTTCCGAGCGCGGTTCTGCGGAGCCGTCGCCAGGGTCGACTCTGCGTCTTCCCCCCTTTCCGGGGACCGGATCGACCCCCGCTCAAATTAAAGAATTTTACGAGGCCATGCGTCTCGTCTTTGAGCGGGCTGTACCTCGGGTGGGTCTTCGGGCCCCGCGGGGTCAGCAGGGGCCCCTTCTGATTCGACGCCGGCGGCTTTGGCCTCGGCGTTGTTGGGGACCTCAGGATCCGATAACAGATCTGGACCGGCGCCGGTTTCTCACAGTCGACCTCCTTCGCGCCGGGTCTGACATCGACGATTCCGCCATCGGCGCCCACCGGTGGCAGCCCCATCCTTATTCCGCAGGAGAGGAATGGGAGGGGTCTGAGGACCCTTTAGAATCAGGATTGCAGCAGGACTGGTATGTGGATCTAGGGGAGGCCATTGGACTGGACACATCTCCAGATACTGGTATGCTCTCTCCTCCTAATGTGGCTACGGAGGAGGGGGCTTCTTTCGCTATGGTGGTGCGTAGGGCAGCTGAGGTCTTGGACCTAGATTTGCCTACGGTGCCAGCCAGGACAAATATCCTGACAGAAGTGCTTCAGCCGGGGGTGTCAACATCGGAACCGTTGTTGCCCTTCAATGAGGCTCTTACAGATGTCCTTCTGGGTACGTGGTCCAAACCCAGCACAGGGGCTCCTGTGAATAGGACGGTCGGCCGCCGCCATAGACCCGCTCCCAGCGACCCTAGTTTCCTGACACAACACCCCACTCCTGAGAGCTTGGTTGTCCAAGCCTCTACTTCACGTGGTGCCTTCCCTTTCGCTCCCCGGCTAGGGAATCCAAGAGGCTGGATCAGCCTGGGAAGAAGATGTTTTCTTCCTCCAGCCTGGCATTGAGGTCTGTAAACACCTCTTGCCTATTGGGCCGTTATTCCCATACTTATGGGATACGGTGGCGCAAGTGCTGCCCCAGGTCCCAGAGGGCGTACGGGACACTCTCACCCAGGCTGTAAAGGATGGGAGAGATGCAGCCAAGTTTACAATCTGGTGTGCTTTGATACGACCGACTCGCTGGGCAGAGCGATTTCATCGTCAGTGGCCCTTCGTCGCCATGCCTAGCTACGGTCTACTGGTTTTTCAGGGGATGTCCAGTCCAGCTTGATGGACATGCCCTTTGATGGCTCTTGCCTTTTTGGCGAAAAGGCAGACTCCGCGCTTGAGAGGTTCAAGGATTCTCGAGCCACGGCCAGATCCTTGGGCCTTTCAATGCCGGCACAACAGCAGTCTGTCTTTCGCCCCTTCCGAGGCTTCGGGAGGGGCGTGGTGCCACGCCAGACACAATTTAGCCACCGTCCTCAGGCTTCACAGCATCCCGGAAGAGGACGTGCTCGTGGTACCATCAAACCCAGAGGGTCTGGCCAGAGGTCGACCGCCACACAGCCCCCCTCCACTGCGCCCAAGCCCTCCTAGTGTGGTTCTGCGGGATCACGTCCGTCCAGTTGGAGGGAGGATTTATTTTCATCTCCCTCACTGGCTTTCCATCACCACTGACAAGTGGGTCCTGCAGATCATACGGAAGGGCTACTCCCTTCCCTTCCAGTCTTTCCCTCTGACAAAGGAATGGCTGATGGAGGACCATTTAGCTTTGTTCCGCGAGGAAGTTTTGGCTCTTTTGGCCAAGGGAGCCATAGAAAGAGTCCCGATATCAGAAATAGACAGTGGTTGTTATTCCCGCTACTTTCTGATTCTCAAAAAGAAAACAGGCCTTCGCCCTATTTTGGATTTGAGGGACGTCAATCTCTTCCTCAAGAAGGAGAAATTCAAGATGCTCACTCTTGCTCAGGTTTTGTCTGCCCTAGACCAAGGAGACTGGATGGTAGCGTTGGATTTGCAGGATGCGTATTTGCATATTCCTGTCCTGCCAAGCCACAGGCGTTACCTGCGGTTCAAGGTGGCCCACAAGCACTTTCAGTTTACCGTGCTTCCTTTCGGTCTCACCAGTGCCCCTCGGGTGTTCACAAGGTGATGGCGGTGGTGGCGGCTCATTTGCGCAGGTCAGGGATTTCAGTCTTCCCCTACCTGGACGATTGGCTGTTGAAGGCTTCTACGCCCCAGGCTCTCGTCACCCACCTCCAGACGACGGCAGACCTCTTGCATTTGCTGGAGTTCACTATAAATGTGCCAAAGTCACACCTGACTCCCTCTCAGAAGCTCTCTTTCAGCGGGTTCAGGATATTCAGGTTATGATTCCGATGTTTCGGCCTCTATCCTGGATCTCGGTGAGACAGACTCTGAGGCTGCTGGAACTCATGGCTTCCTGCATCCTGTTGGTCAAGCATGCCAGATGGCGCATGAGGGCTCTGCAGTGGGACCTGAAGTTCCAATGGGCACAGCATCAGGGAAATCTTACCGACGTGGTTCAGATCTCAGAGAGGACTGCGGAAGATCTGCAGTGGTGGTTAGTGAACTGCGAGTGGGTCAAGGGCAGACCCCTCTCCCTTCCCCAACCAGATCTAACGGTAGTGACAGATGCATCACTTCTGGGATGGGGCGGCCATCTGGGGGAGGTGGAGATCAGAGGTCACTGGTCTCCGACGGAATCCGGGCTCCACATCAACTTGTTGGAGCTTTGGGCGATCCGGCTAGCATTAAAAGCATTTCTTCCTGTTGTGAAAGGGAAGGTGGTGCAGGTGTTCACGGACAACACTACCGCAATGTGGTACTGCAACAAGCAGGGCGGTGTGGGGTCGTGGACCCTTTGTCAAGAGGCTTTACGCCTCTGGACATGGCTGGAACAGCAGGGCATGACCCTGGTGGTTCAACACCTGGCAGGTTCTCTGAACGCCAGAGCAGACGAACTCAACAGAAAATACTTAGAGGATCACAAATGGTGTCTCCATCCGGAGGTGGCGCAAGGACTCTTTCAGCAGTGGGGAGAGCCTTGGTTAGATCTGTTCGCCTCCGCAGAGAACACGCAATGTCAGCAGTTTTGCGCGTTGGAGTTTCCAAGGGGGCTATCGCTAGGCGACGATTTTCGACGCAAGTGGAGTTCAGGCCTCCTGTACGCTTTTCCGCCTATACCACTTCTGCCCAGAGTTCTCAAGAAAATCAAGAACGACCGGGCCCAAGTAATCCTTGTGGCTCCGGATTGGGCACGGAGAGTTTGGTATCCAGAGCTTCTCAAAATGAGCATCGGTCCTCCAATCATGCTGCCTCTTCAGGAGGATCTTCTGTCGCAGCAGCAGGGGAAGGTTCTCCACCCGAACCTGTCAACTCTGCGCCTTCATGCGTGGAGATTGAGGGGCGACAGTTGATGGTTTATGACCTCCCTCCCGAAGTCTGTGATGTCATTCTGGCAGCCAGGCGTCCCTCTACTAAGACGATCTACGCCTGCCGTTGGAAACGTTTTGTTTCTTATTGTTCAGAGAGGTCTATTGATCCTCTTTCTTCTTCTCTGTCTAACATCCTTTTGTTTATTTTGTCTCTCGCCCAGCAGGGTTCCTCCTTGGGGACTCTCAAGGGCTATCTTGCAGCCTTATCGGCTTTTCTTCAGTTGCCTGATCAACCCTCTCTGTTTAAATCACCTATAGTACAGAGATTTTTGAAAGGGCTTGTACATCTGTTCCCGTCTGTGCCTTTCGTTATGCCCCAATGGGATCTTAATCTGGTTCTTACCTTCCTTATGTGTGCTCCTTTCGAGCCCTTGCACAACTGTCCTCTCCGGCTGCTCACTATTAAGACAGCCTTTTTGGTGGCAATTACATCTGCCAGGAGAGTGAGCGAGCTGCAGGCTTTATCTTCTAAACCCCCTTATCTAATGATATATCCTGACAAGGTGGTGTTAAGAACTCGTGCCTCTTTTCTCCCCAAGGTGGTGACCCCTTTCCATCTGGGTCAAAGTATCACCCTGCCCACCTTCTTTGCGCCACCGCATCCCTCTAAGGAAGAGGAGCGTCTCCATCGACTGGACCCAAAAAGAGCATTATCGAGCTACCTTGACCGCACTAAAGAGTTCCGGGTGGACGACCAACTCTTTGTGGGGTACGTTGGTGCAAAGAAGGGTCGGGCAGTACAGAAACGATCCATTTCGCGTTGGGTCGTTCTCTGTATAAAAATATGCTACGCTTTGGCGAAGAAGCAGCCTCCTGAGGGCTTGAGAGCTCATTCCACTAGGGGGAAAGCTGCTACCACTGCGTTAGCATGTGGCGTACCGGTGGTGGACATATGTCAGGCCCCTGCGTGGGCTTCTTTACACACGTTTGCGAAGCACTACTGCCTGGATAGCCAGGTGAGGAGAGAGGGGCATTTTGCCCGTTCTGTCTTGCAGGACTTCCTTATATAAAAAAAAAAATAATAATCTCCTTCAGACCCACCACCATGGGTTATAGCTTGGGTATCTATTCTAAGGTAAGGAAGCTGCAGCTAGAAGTCTCTATCAGATGAACAAGTTACTTACCTTCGGTAACGAAGTATCTGGTAGAGACTCTATCTAGCTGCAGATTCCTTACACCTCCCAAGCCTCCCCGCTCTGGGGAAATTTTTTCTCATATGCATATGTGTATATATATGTATATATATGTTTCATTTTGGCAACATTTGCCTTTCTTACAGGCATGATAGTGTTTTTCTCCAAACAGTCAAAGAGGTTAAAAATGTATTAGTTGGTTCTTCCATGACTCTGTGCTTCTGGCGCGGGAAGTTGTGGAAAAGAACTGAAGTACGTGCGCTGAGACGCCGTCTATATAGACAACCGTGATGTCCGACAGCGCGCGCAGTGTACTGCTCACAAAAAACTCCGGATTCGAAGCTGACTCCAGGGAATTCTAAGGTAAGGAATCTGCAGCTAGATAGAGTCTCTACCAGATACTTCGTTACCGAAGGTAAGTAACTTGTTCTTTGCTCACCATCATCGATTTACTCGCTTGCTTGGTCCTGGGGCCCCTACTTCCAGGAGCTCGTATGCTTCTTTCTTGTCCCCTTTTTTGGCACCTCTGCTTGCGTTCCACTGACGCTTCTTTGACTTGCTAGGTGTCTCCTCCTCGTCCCTGGCTGTGCCGCTGAGTCTGTCACTGGCGTGCTCTTCCTGCGTTGGACCCTCGCCTGTTCCAACTCCCCTGATCTGTTTCAGTATCCAGTCTTGGCTGTGCGTTGTTGCCGCTTCCCTTGCTGACTTGATCATTTCTTCTATGTCTAGTTCTTGGTTGGTGCCGTGGTTCTCCATGCTGATTTGTGTTGCTGCCAGCTCCTGGCTTGCCGTTGTCAGGGTTGCGTCACCCCGACTAGGCTGTCCCCTGTTACTGCTTGTCGCTCTACGTGGGGTTGCGTCGCATACTGTGCTGTCCACGGTTGAGTTTGTGCTTGTGGTTGCAGCCAGGTCGCGTCGCCCCCAGGCTGTCCCTGGCTGCTCGCTCTGATTTGCTGCTCCCTGTGTTGTCCCTCCTAGCTTGCGATTGTGGTCGCGGCAAGGTCGCGTCGCCCATTGGACTGTCCCTGGCCACCTAATTTGTTATGCTGCCTGGTCAACTCGGGTCACGTTGCCCCACAATGTTATTGTTCTTAATTTGTTTGCAGTGATCGGTAAAAGAGGGGAAGGCTGGAGGTCTGTGCATAAAATGTTCTCCAGCCCCACCGCAAGCTCGCTGTACAATCACAAGGTTTTTTTTTTTTTTTTTTTTTTACAAGTGGGCTTCAGTCCCTTTTATTAGGCAAATAAAATCCAATTTTTTTTTCGAACGACAAGTGAGCTTCAGTCGGATTTTCAGCCCAGTAAGTTATTTTTGCCTTCCGCTATTGTACCACGCAGGTGGCCGAGGGGTTAACATCCTTTTGGCTGGGGAGGGGGCCTGGTCTTGTCCACGCTCTCCTTTCTTCTTTCTCTCCTGCGCCGCCGATTTTATTGCCGGGCCACACGCTGCTCTTCTTGGTGCCCCAGGTTAACTACAAAGATTGTGGGAGGGGGCATGGCAATGCTCCTTGCCTGTTTCACTGAGCCGCCGATACCTACTGAGATCTTCGATGAGGGCCCTTATGCTGTGCCGGGCCCCTGCTTAAGTGCGTCCCCCGCACCCGTACCTGCTGCTCAAACAGAGCCTGCAGGTAAGGCTCTCCTCAGCACTCCTCTGCTGTTCTGCCGGATGCTGTTCCGATCGCTGCTTTTCTTAGAACGCAGGTGTCCACGACGATTCTCTGCTGCCCCAATGCCTCCCAGGCCTGCAAGTAAGCCTCTCCATGACACTCCTCCACAGTTCTACCGGTCGGTGGTCCGATCGATGCTCCTTCCTTCTGTCCTCCTTGCGTCGTTGCCCGGCCGCCCTGATAACAAAGAGGGGTTCTGTGCCGGACAGCCTCCTTTTAAGCCCCGACCTATGCCTTTGGGGCACGGCAGGGGGAATTCTGCTTCTGCCCTGTGCTGGGGTGTCGGACGGGTGGGCTGGGGGGGACAGGGGGTGATTTGAGAGGAGGGGAGACCACTTCCTGCCCCCCCCCCCCCTTTTGTTTGCACACCCCATTCCAGCGCACTTTTACTCGAGAGCCTCGGAGGGGTTTCCGCTCCGGCCCCTCAAGCTCTCTTCAGGTGCGGGCCTTACCCCGAACTCCATGAACATATTTGCTACCTGCGGAATGCAGGCAGAAAACAGTTCTGTTGATTTTGATGGGGTGCCCCACCTCACGCAGGGGCATAAACATCAAACTGTGAGCTGGTGGCAGGGATGACAGCTACTCGAGCCAGCCCTGGGCACTGATGGCAGCTTCATAGCCCTGTAGGTGACAGGCAGGCAGACAGGGCATGACAGGCAGGCAGGGCCTTGCAATAGTCATCAACAGTGAACACTCCTGAAGTAATGTGCCATACCTACCTGTAGGAAGTTTGCTCTGTATATACTATTTCAAATTAAGAAATAGTGTGCACAGAGTCCAAGGGTCCCCCATAGAGGTAAGATAGTGGCAAAATTAGATAATTCTAATGCTCTATTTTGTGGTAGTGTGGTCGAGCAATAGGCTTATCAGAGGGTAGTGTTAAGCATTTGTTGTACACACACAGGCAATAAATGAGGAACACACACTCAAAGACTACCTCCAGGCCAATAGGTTTTTATATAGAAAAAGATATTTTCTTAATTTATTTTAAGAACCACAAGTTCAAGATTTGAAGCAAATACATAAAATGCAAGGTACTCCACACAGGTAAGTTAGGAACTTTGAATTAGAGCAATAACCTGTACAGCTTTTGTTAAAATGGCAATAAGCTATTTTAAAAGTAGATACAGTGCAAAAATCAACAGTTCCTAGGGGAGATAAGTATTGGTTAGATTGTGAGGTAAGTAAGAGACTTACAAGTCTCAGTTCCTAGGCATAGGCAGCCCACCCTTGGGGGTTCAAGGCAACCCCAAAGTTACCACACCAGCAGCTCAGGGCCGGTCAGTTGCAGAGGTCAAAGAGGTTCCCAAAACACATAGGCACCTATGGAGAACAGGGGTGCTCTGTTTCCAGTCTGCCAGCAGGTAAGTACCCGCGTCCTGGGGGGTAAGCCAGGGGGGGGTTTGTAGAGCACTGGGTGGGGGGGGTACACAAGTAGGCACACAAAACACACCCTCAGCGGCCGGGTGCAATGTGCAAAGCAGGTGTCGGGTTTTGTATTGGTTTCAATGGAGGGACCCGGAGGTCACTCTAGCGGTGCAGGCAGGCACGGTGGGGCTTCTCGGGACAGCCACCACCTGGGCTAGGCAGAGGGTCGCCTGGGGGCCACTCCTGCACTGAGGTTCGGTTCCTTCAAGCCCTGGGGGCTGCGGGTGCAGTGCTTGGTCCAGGTGTTGGGTCCCTTGTTACAGGCAGTCGCGGTCAGGGGAAGCCTCTGGATTCTCTCTGCATGCGTCGCTGTGGGGTCCAGGGGGGTGATCTCGGGCTACTCACGGGGTCGCAGTCGCCGGGGAGTCCTTCTTGTGGTGTTCGTTATCTGGATCTCGAGCCGGGGGCATCGGGTGCAGAGTGTGAAGTCTCACACTTCCGGCGGGAAGAGTGAAGTCTTTAAAGTTGTAGAAATGTTGCTAGTTTGTTGCAGATTGTTGAACAGAGCCGCTGCTCACGAGAGTTTCTTGGTCCTGGGGGTCAGGGCAGTCCTCTGAGGCTTCAGAGGTCGCTGGTCCCTGTTGGATGCGTCGCTGGTTGCAGGTTTTCGACTCAGGAGACAGGCCGGTAGGCTGGGGCCAAAGCAGTTGTTGTCTTCCGTCATCTCTGCAGGCTTGTAGGTCAGCAGTCCTTCTTCTTTAGTTCAGGTTGCAGGAATCTGATTTCCTGGGTTCTGAGGTGCCCCTAAATACTACATTTAGGGGTGTGTTTAGGTCTGAGAGGGCAGTAGCCAATGGCTACTGTCCTGGAGGGTGGCCACACCCTCCTTGTGCCTCCTCCCTGTGGGGAGGGGGGCACATCCCTAATCCTATTGGGGGAATCCTCCAAAACTAGGATGGAGGATTTCTAAAGGCGGGGGTCACCTCAGCTCAGGGCACCTTAGGGGCTGTCCTGACTGGTGGGTGACTCCTCCTTGTTTTCCTAATTATCTCCTCCAGTCTTGCCGCCACAAGTGGGGACAGTAGCCAGAGGGGCGGGCATCTCCACCAGCTGGGATGCCCTGGGGCGCTGTAACAAAGGGGGTGAGCCTTTGAGGCTCACCGCCAGGTGTTACAGCTCCTGCAGGGGGAGGTGTGAAGCACCTCCACCCAGTACAGGCTTTGTTCCTGGCCACAGAGTGACAAAGGCACTCTCCCCATGCGGCCAGCAACTCGTCTGGTTGTGGCAGGCTGGCAGAAACTGGTCAGCACCACACTAGAAGTCAGATTGGTATTCAGGGGGCATCTCTAAGATGCCCTCTGGGTGCATGTTACAATAAATTGCACACTGGCATCAGTGTGCATTTATTGTGCTGAGAAGTTTGATACCAAACTTCCCAGATTTCAGTGTAGCCATCATGGAACTGTGGAGTTCGTGCTTGACTCTCAGACCATATACTCTTATGGCTATCCTGCACTTACAATGTCTAAGGTTTTGCTTAGACACTGTAGGGGCATAGTGCTCATGCACCTATGCCCTCACCTGTGGTATAGTGCACCCTGCCTTAGGGCTGTAAGGCCTGCTAGAGGGGTGACTTACCTATGCCACAGGCAGTGTGAGTTTGGCATGGCACCCTGAGGGGAGTGCCATGTCGACTTAGTCTTTTTCTCCCCACCAGCACACACAAGCTGTGAGGCAGTGTGCATGTGCAGAGTGAGGGGTCCCCAGGGTGGCATAAGACATGCTGCAGCCCTTAGAGACCTTCCCTGGCATCAGGGCCCTTGGTACCAGGGGTACCAGTTACAAGGGACTTATCTGAGTGCCAGGGCTGTGGCAATTGTGGAAGCAAAGGTACAGCTTAGGGAAAGAACACTGGTGCTGGGGCCTAGTTAGCAGGGTCCCAGCACACTTTCAATTAAAACTTAGCATCAGCAAAAGCAAAAAGTCAGGGGGTAACCATGCCAAGGAGGCATTTCCTTACACTACCCAACCTCTAATCTATATGACTAACTTCGACCCCAGTTAGCCAAACACAGACCACAAGATCACAGTCAGAACCTGAAAAGAAGAAAAAACTGAACAGGGAGTGTGCAGACAGTCCCCGGACAGTAGTCTGCAGCTGCAGGATGAGTCTGATTCAGCGCTGAGTAAATTTGACCAAATCTTGACTGCAACTGACAACACCAGAACAGCTTTTGGAGCAAAAATAGATGTGGTAGCAATAGACCTAAACCTGGTGCATGAGGACCAGCGTAAACTGAAGGAGAAGGTTTGTCATAACGAGTTGACTCTTGCTGCCAATGTCCCACAAACAGCATTGACAGCCAACCAAGTCAAGGATATCACAGACTGGATTTGTTGTTTGGAAGATTGTGCAGATGTTGCATAGGGACTAGCCTGACAAAGCATCCTCCGAATAGTGGTTATGCCTGAAAACATGGAACGCCGCCACACTATGCTACATATTGAGGAATTGCTCCCAAACATAGTAGCTCCACATGATCTTTAGCCATTTTACGCAGTGGAACAGGTGCACTGAGGGCCAATGAGGAAACTACCACCTGGAGCCCCGCCACATTCAGTCATAACAAGGATTCTGTGATGCTGTCCTGAAGAAGACTAGAAGGGGTTGCCAATGTAACTGGAGGCCTCCAAGGTGAAGATCTTCCCAGATTTCACCCTCACCATACAAAGTCATATATCCTCGTTCTTGAGTGTCATAAAGAAACTAAGCTAGCTTGGCTTCAAATAGTCCTTGCTACTTCGAGCTATACTACAGGTAGTGGATGACAAACCAGTGAGGTTCTTTTCGAAGCAAGAAGAGTCATGAGAATGGATTGACCAGCTCCTGAAGCTACACGAGACTGTCCAGGTGGCATCCTGAGAGAGGAAAGTCAGCCTAGCTGAAGACGCCCTAGAAGATCAAGGAGAGTAGAGCAATGGCTGCTCAGGACCTTGCCCCCCAAGGGCTGGGGACAAACATGAGTTCATGTTAACAATACAGAGCGACTCTACATGCACCCAGAAACTTGCAGACTCAATGGAGCCATGTTTTCATAACTAGCCTATTGTTATCAAATTAAACAATCGTTGTTTGTTAGTATATCACAATAGTTTGGCTGAATAATCATTTTGCTCTGGGCTGGGAGTTTAAGGGATGCAGTTACAACTTCCAGGCCAGTGTGGGAAACCACACTAGCAGTAACATGCAAAAATATAGTTGGCATCTACTACTCAAAGTGGCTAAATAATATGGACACTAGGACAGGCACCATCCAAGTAAATACAAACCATGGATCACTTAGCAAATATGTAATAACAACATGGAATGTTTGGGAGAAAGGGACAGCTAGCAAAATGTATAAAATACAGGTACAGTTACAAAGACGCAATACAAATATGGCCCTCCTCCAGGAAATGCATTTAACTGCAAAAAAAGGACAGGCATTATTATGACAGTGGTGAAGAAATTGTTCTGTTACACATTCTCAGCCTTTGCTAGGGGAACAGCAACTTTGATAAGGCCTAGAACCCCATTCATGTCTAATGAGGCGTATGCATTGATGCCGCAGGATGATACATCCTGATTAAAGGCCAATTAGTTGGGCACTTCATAATATTGGACTGTCTTTACACCCCCAACATCATTTAACCATAATTCCTGGCTAGAATTTTGCACTAATTACCTAAATGAGTGGGCATTTCATGGATACTCAGATGGGATTACAACAGTGCTTTAAGCACCGTCTTGAATCAGTTACTCCCACCACTCAATATACTGGCCATACATAATGCGAAAGCCCTATCCACTTGAGTGAGCAAGTGGTTATTGGGGGACTCATGGTGAACTCGAAATATTGGCATGAGGGAATACTCCTTTTAGTCAACATCATATAATCTGCACATCTGACTAGATTGCATACAGTGCTCGATGGCAGTACAGTCAGATATATACACCATACAATATACTTGGGGAAACACTCTCAGACCACATCCCATTAGAAGGGTTGTACTGGAGCAGCCACCCAACACCCATTATTACATGGAACACGATTACTAACTACTTTATATAAAACAAAAACACTGCATCCTCCCCTTTAACAGAATGGGAGACTTTTAAAGTAATAATAAGGGGGACATGTATTTGAACCCTGATGGGAGAACGAAAATTGGTAGAGGAAGAACTTAAAACAAATGCTACTGAGGTTCATACCTTAAGGCTGCTAGAGACATGCATAATTATTAGAACGCTTATGCTGCATAGACATAGCCACATTTACGCAAGGATCTCACTCAGAAAGTGATAGGACTAGTAAACTATTTACTTGTCTAATTTAAGCTCTGAGACCAGATAACCCAATATTTCCTATAAAAGATAATAACAGACGGGGGTAGGGAGCATACTCTGCATCAGATTAATGGAGTCCTCAAGCAATATTATATAAAATGTATGCAGATCCCACAGGTCTAACTCTTACTTAAATACAATTAACTCCCCCAAAAGCTAAGGTAAGTTAGGGATAATTTAGATGCTTCTCTATCACTACTCCTGTTGAAGACTACCATCCATACTTTAGCCAGGGGCAAGACACACGGGTGGTTTACCCATTGGATTCTATGCAACATATGAAATACAATTGGCCCTTAAAATGCTGAAACTAATTTGTAGTCACTAAGGAGATGGGGAGAGAGCCAATGACAACCAGTGAAGCGTTGGTAGCTGCACTACCAAAACGTAACAGGGATCCAGCATTACCTTCTTCCTACCACACCACTGTCTCTGCTAAACACATAATACAAAATTCTCAGTAAGGTACTAGCAAGAAGACTGCTAGAGAGCCTCCCTGAACTAATACATACAGGCCAAAACCTATTCATCCCACCACGTAACATATCCCTGAGTATCTGTTGGTTTGATCAAATACATGAAAAGACCCCACACCTCTGGCCCAGATCTGCTTGTGTGGATATAGATTTGGAACAAGCTTTTGACAGTGTGAATTGGAGGTATACAGAGAGTTTTTGAAAAATTCTGTGGGGCAAATGATCAAATGGACTACTCTATGCGCAAGGGAGAGCCAGAGTCCAAACAGGTGGTCACATATTAGAGACATACAAATCTGCCAAGGGTACAAGACAGAGATGTAGGAAACTGGCTCTGTATATACTATACCAAAATGGGGTATAGTGTGCACAGAGCCCAGAGGTTTCCCCAGAAGCTTAACAGAGGCAAAAGTAGATAATACTAATGCTCTCTTTTGTGGTAGTCTGGTCGAGCAGTTAGGCTTATCAGAGGGTAGTACAAAGCATTTGTTGTACACACAGACAAAAATAAGGCACACACTCAATGACTAACTCCAGGCCAATTGTTTTTATATAGCAAAAATATATTTTGCTACTTTATCTCTAGAACCAGAAGATCTTTGTTGCAGGTAAGTACAGCTGTCAATAGGGATCAAGCATGTGTATCAAATGTACTTTGGTTTTTGCAGGTAAAACAGTTTACAGGTAAGTAACACTTTTCTATTTCAAAAGTTTACAGAGCAATTTTTCATAGTCCAGTTTACTTTCTTGGGCATCTTCTTAGAGGTCAGTTCCGTGAGAGGGGGGGGGGGGGGGTCACAGTGGATCCATAACCCTTTACAAACCTCCTGTCATAACCAGCCAAGCCAAGGAATACCCTGACTTGAGTCTGGGTTTTTGGAGCTTCCCAGTCCAGAATTTTCTAGATCTTGGGCTGTAAGGGTTACACTTGGCCTCCACCTATAAGGTGGCCCAAGTATACAACAGTGCCATACCCTATCTGGTATTTGGATTCCTTGATAGTGAGGCCTGCAGATTGCAAAGCCTGCAAAACCTTGCCCTGGTGGACCAGGTGATCCTTCCAGGAGGAGCTAAAGACAACAATATCATCTAGACATGTTGCACTGAAGCACTCTGAGCCAGCAAGGACTTGATTCACCAACCTTTGGAAGGTGGCAGGGGCATTCTTTAAACCAAAGGGCATAACAGTGAACTGATAATGCCCATCAGGTGTGGAGAATGCAGTCTTTTCTTTTGCTCCTGGCGCCATGTGAATTTGTCAGTACCCTGCAGTGAAGTCAAAGGTAGTAAGAAACTTTGCTGCACCTAATGTGTGTATCAGCTCATCAGCCCTTGGAATAGGATGAGCATCTGTCTTGATGACGGAGTTGGATCCTCTGTAGTCCACACAAAACCTAATTTCTTCCTTTCCACCTTGGGGATGAGGTTTGGGGACTAATACCACTGGGCTAGCCCAGGGACTGTCAGAAGGTTCAATGACCCCTAATTCCAGCATCTTGTTGACTTAAACTTTGATGCTCTCCTTAACTTGGTCAGACTGCCGATAGATCATGGATTTGACAGGCAAGTTATCTCCAGTGTCCACATCATGGGCACACCAGTGTGTTTGTCCAGGGTCAAGGAGAAGAGCTCTGGATACTGCTACAAGACTTGCCTGCAGTCAGCCTGCTGTTGGGCATTTAGGGTGACTGAGTAGATAAGTCCATCAACTGACCCATTTTTAGGGTTGTGAGAGAGGTCAGGGAGAGGTTCACTCTCTGCTTCTTGTTCCTCATCAGTAACCATCAACATGGCTACATGCCCTGTCACAGAAAAGCTTGAGGCGGTTCACATGGATCACCCTTTTGGGTGTCCTGCTAGTGCCCAGGTCTACCAAGTAGGTGACATCACTTTTCTTTTCTAGCATAGGGTAAGGGCCACTCCACTTGTCCTGAAGTGCCCTGGGAGCCACAGGCTCCAGAATCCATACCTTCTGCCCTGGTGTAAACTCCACCAGTGCAGCCCTTTGGTCATACCTCTGCTTCTGGAGCTATTGGCTGGTCTCAAGGGTTTTGGATGCTTTTTCCATGTACTCTGCCATCCTAGAGAAGAGGCCCACCACATAGTCCACCACATCTTGTGGGGGAAACTGTAGTCCCTTCTGAGGCACCTCTCTCAGTAGGGGGGACCCTCGGATGCTGCAGGCTGGGTTCAGGGGGTCGGTTCTGGGAATAGTGGACAGGTAGGGGAGGCACCCGCTGGACTTTGCTGGACTGTTGGTCAGCTTCCCTAAGGCCAGCGGGCTGCAGGTGCAGGGGTCTCCTTGGGCAATGGGTACCTTCGTCAGGGGGGTCCTCTAGATTCAGGCTGCAGGTTTCATTGTGTTCGCTAGGTGGGGTCAACACAGGGTGGACTCAAGGTCGGAATTGCTTGCGGACCTTTTCTGAACCGGTGGGCCAACGGACTGAGCGTCAGGTGCAGAGTGAGCAGGGCTCATAGATCGGGAGCGGTTCTAGAGTCC
The DNA here is from genome assembly GCF_031143425.1 of Pleurodeles waltl. Classification (NCBI taxonomy): domain Eukaryota; kingdom Metazoa; phylum Chordata; class Amphibia; order Caudata; family Salamandridae; genus Pleurodeles; species Pleurodeles waltl. Next base: position 1,898,397,339 of record NC_090440.1, read on the forward strand.
CTTTGAAGGGTTTCTTCTGGACAAGTCCGCTGTCTAAGGGAGTTCTTGGACCTCTGCTGGGCAGGCAGTCCTCTGGGGGTTTGTAGAGGTCATTTGTCCTGTAGGATGTGTCGCCTTCTTGGAGCAGGGTCTTTGAAGCTGCAGACAGGTCGGTAAGACTGGGCCAAGTCAGTTGTCGTCTGGAGTCTTCACTGCTGGGGTCGGCTTGGCAGTCCTTCTTTTTTCTTCTTGAGGCCGCCAGGAATCTGGTGAGTAATGTTCAGGGTAGCTTGTAAATACTAGAGTTTCTAGTGTAGCCAATTGCTACTGTCCCTGAGGGTGGCTACACCCTTCCTGTGCCCACTCCCTTTAGGAAGGGGGCACATTCCTAACCCTATTGGTCCCTATCCTTGAAAACAAGATGGAGGATTCTGCAAGGAGGTGGGGGTCCCTTCAGCTCTGGACATCTTAGAGGTGGTCCTAGCAGCAGTGGTCACTCCTCCCTGTTTTACCTAATTTTCCCGTCGGACCGGTCCAGGGGGTGGGCATCTCCACTAGCTGGAGTGCCCTGGGGCACTGTAACAGGAGGCCTGAGCCTTTGAGGCACACCGCCAAGTGTTGCAGTTCCTGCAGGGGGGAAGTGTGAAGCACCTACACCCAGAGCAGGCTTTGTTCCTGACCGCAGAGAGCACAAAGGCTCTCACCCCATGGTGTCAGAAACGTGTTTGTTAGTGGCAGGCTGGCACAGACTGATCGGCCTTACATTAAAAGGTTGGGTAAAATACAGGGGGCATCTCTAACATGCCCCGTGTGTGCATTGTGCAATAAATCCAATACTGGCATCAGTGTGGGTTTATTGTGCTGAGAAGTTTGATACCAAATGTCCCAGCCTTCAGTGAAGCCATCATGGAGCTGTGGAGTTTGTAATGACAAACTCCCAGCCTATGTATTTAATATGGCCACACTACACTTACAGTGTCTAAGAGTGGACTTAGACACTGTAGGGGCACATTGCTCATGCAGCTATGCCCTTACCTGTTGTATAGTGCACCCTGCCTTAGGGCTATAAGACCTGCTAGAGGGTGACTTACTTATGCGATAAGTAGTGGTTTTTGGGCATGGTGCCCTGGAAGGGGTGCCATGTCAACCTTACCTTTTTCTCCCCACCAGATGACACAATCTGCAATGGCAGTTTTCATGTGCTTGGTGAGGGGTCCCTTAGGGTGGCACAATACATGCTGCAGCCCTTAGGGACCCTCCCTAGGTACAGAGCCCTTGGTACCACTGGTACCTTTTACAAGGGACTTAGCTGTGTGCAGGGTGTGCCAATTGTGGAAGCAATTATACAGTTTAGTGAAAAAAACACTGGTGATGGGGCCTGGTTAGCAAGGTCCCAGCACACACTCAGTCAAGTTAGCATCTATAGCAGGGAAAAAGTGTGTGTGTTTGTGGCGGGGTGGGGTAACCATGTCAAAAGGGGCACTTTCCTACGTGCTTATTGTCTCCCATTTTGTTTGACCTCATGATTGTGCCACTGGCGGCAGTCATGATATCTAGTGGAATGCCCTGGGATATACCGTTAGGTGATACAAGACATACAATCTTGTTTTTTGTAGATAATATGTTATTGTACATCTGAGATATTGCCGTGGATCTCCAGACAGTGGTGGAAGTTTTAGGGTTGAAAGTTAAGTGGGGAAAGAAACACTCCTGGCGTGGCTGGCTAATCCCTCAAAGGGGGGACACCCACTATGGAAATTAATACCTCAAAATGGCAGAGGTTATTCCGACAGAGACAGATCAACTAACATTTTCTTAGATACTACACCTCTCTATACACCAGCATCACGCAAAGTAGAGAGGCTGACATACAGGCTTTCCGGGAACCATTGCCACGCCGGAACCTCACTAGGGAAGAAAAAGAAGCATTAAGAGAGGACATTGAAGAGACGGAAATCCAAGAGGCCATAAAAGTCCTTGCAAGAAGGAAAACCCCGGGCACAGACGGACTCCCTATTGAATTTTATGTCACATACGTTCATCATCTGGCCCCTAAACTTGTGACACTGTATAAAGCGGCGAGAGATCGGGGCAACTTCCAGACACGACAAGGGAGGAGTTGAGAGTCCCGCTATTGAAACCTGGCAAACCGGCGCATCACAGCAGGGCCAACAGGCCACTATCAATGCTCAACACGGACTATAAAATTCTCAGTTGGATCCTTGCAATGAGACTGCTACCTCTTATGACTTGCCTGGTCCATACGGACCATGCAGGGTTTATCCCCACATGTAACACAGCCCAGAATATCCGGCGGGTTATCAACCTTTTAGACGCTGATATTCCAAAAGGAAGAACTGCTGCTGTATTTGCCGTCGACATAGAAAAGGCATTTGACAGCTTGGAATGGAACTATCTCTGTGTGGTCCTAGAAAGCATGGGGCTGGGGGTGAGATTTATTAGATGGAGCACGTTGCTGTACACAGATCCCAAAGCCTGTTGCAAACTGGAACCACAATATCGGAATTATATAGCGTGGAGAGGGGCTCACGTCAGGGGTGTCCCCTCTCGCCCTTGCTATTTGTGCTGGCAATGGAACCATTGGCCGCCCAAGCACGGACAGCTCTTTGGTATCAGGGATTACAGCACGCTGATACCTCTCACCGTATAGCGCTGTATGCAGATGATCTCCTTATGTTCCTATGAGATACGGCGTCGGAACTAAGGGGGGGCCCAGACGCTCCTAGAACAATTTGGCATGATATCAGGGTCACAGCTGAATTGTCAAAAATCACAACTCTACCCACTATCTGCAGACCGTGACCCACCGGAGGGCTTAGAACATGTTCCCTGGAAACCTAGGTGCATGACCTACCTGGGTCCCCCATCTACCTGAGAGTCAAAGTCTATCACACTAGGGCTGGTCTGTTAGAAGGTAACATAGGCAATGCCACTAGAGCGCTGAAAACTAGTCTGGAATTTTGAAAGACACTTCTTTTGTTGGTGGCGGGGAGAATAGCACTCCTCAAAATGGTGGCTTTGCTGAGACTCTTTTGCGAACCTGGCGCTATGGATACCTGCTGCAGTCTTTAGGGAGTTAGATTCCCTGATCACTGTGTTTATTTGGGGAACTGGGAGGCGCTGAGTGGCCCTTGCCATAATAAAAATACCAAGGGCGGACGGGGTCTGGGGTCCCAGACTACGAATCGTACTATCTGGCGGCCCAACTACAATGGCTGACCCAGAGGATAGCGGGGTGTCGACTGTGAACTGGTGGTTTGGCTTCAACGGTCCCCCATCTCCCTCAACTGGTGGGAACGCTATTAAAGTTCACCGGACCCACTCCCTTAGACCCCCAAGAGGTCCGCGTCATACGCAAATACTGTAAGAGATGGCTCCTAAAAACCAACATGGGTACACCTTACTCACCTGACATGCCAATGGCTTGGCTGATCTGGGTGCCCCCCCAGGGAGATGGGGGGGGGGCATCACATCCTGAGTGGACGCAGGGGCTACACAGCTGGGGGACCTGTACAGAGATGGGGGGCTTCTCCCCTTTGAGGTATTCCGGCAGGAATTTGATTTCCCACAAGGTCACTTTTTGTTACATCGTGCTGTTACCCTTGCTATCCAAAAGCATTGGCACTTGTGACGAATAGAACCGCTGCCCCATGGAGTCAGCAACTACATAATAACCTCAGAAGGTACCTACAAGGAAGTAACCTGCCTATACAGAGCAACCCGGAGGATCTGCAAATAAAGTGGGAGAGAGAGTTGGGGATTCCAATACCAGAGATCCCCAACAATACACTTCTAGGTACTGCATAGGGCCTATCTCACCCCTAGACGGCTCTGCGAACACTTTCAGGTAATAGATGCTAAGTGTCCACGTTGCAGAGTGGAAGCCACAGAGTTCATACACATGCGATGGACCTGTACGAACCTAATTGCCTATTGGCGTGGGGTGACAACCCACATGGTGGAGGTCCTAGACCGAGATATCACTTGAACGCCTGGACATTGTCTCCTCCACTGGTTCCCCCACACTCCCAAGAAGAAGGCTGCTACCAGACTTCAGGACCTTGCGTATATACCGGCAAAGAGGGAAATAACAAGGAACTGGAAATGTCCCGCTGGCCCTGGACTAATTAGCTGGAAGAGGGAATTGGAACGGTGGGCGGAATATAAGAGTTTAGTCTTCAAACGAGAGACCAGGCAGGGAAGGGGTTCGCCGGAACTAGCACAAACTTGAGAGCAATTGGTGGAGGCCCTGAAAGATAAGGATCGGCTATCCCTCAATGAACATATAGAGACCTTACCAGCAGCTGCCCGCCAGGAGTAGACACCTCCCCGAAGAAATTAATGAATGGCCTATTAGGAAAACTAGTTCAGTAAGGCTATCGAGCTAGCATTCACCTGGAACTACTACCCCAATATACAGTGACACTAGGGGGGATGGGAGTGCTCTGTGATGGGAACCACAAACATTCAAATACTTTGGTAATAATTTCCACCACAGTGAAGTAGATTTGCTACAGGTTAACTTTAGGAGAGTAATGCACTCCTTCAACTCCCAAATCGGATTCTGTAATACCCTCCTGCTATCCTTTACAGGGTCATATTGTAATAGCGATAACAGTAATTGTCCCCAGGTAAACTTAGCAATTGTGTAAGGGGCTGACTCTAAATGTCCAAAAGTCATCCCATCACCCAAAATACTTCAATTTCTAGGGGTCATCATAGACATCCAACTTGGAAAAGTCATTCCTTCAGGGGAGAGAGTGACAAAACTGCAAGCAATGGCAAATGCTTTTTGTTCACAGCAGGTATTTTCTGTCAGAATGTACAAAACTCTGATGGGCCTCATGTCATTATGCATTGATTTAGGGCCTGATTTAGATGCTGACGAAGGGAAGTACTCTGCCATAAATGTGACGGATATCCCGTCTGCCATATTAGGATCCCATTATATCCTATGGGGATTGTAGTACGCCGGACGGAATATCGATCATGTTTTTGACGAAGTATTCTATCCGCTAACATCTAAATCAGGCCCTTAGTCTCTTTCTGCAGGCTCTGAATGAGGCATATGCAGCATAGGTTGGATCTGCAGTAGACACAAGGAGCATGTAATTGTACAAACGCAGTACAGATGACTTTTAGGCTCAAACCAACCTTAAATATGGTGGTGATTTCCAACTGGTCTCACCGCAGGGCTCCCTTTCCAGCCTACAATTGACAGGTTAATGAAGACAATGGACACACATTGTTGGAAGGATAGGGAGCCCTTGCAAGAACTATCCACAAATGATCTCTGATCAGAAATAGAGATGGAGGAAACACTCCACGTAAACATCCTCGAGTTACAGGCCGTCAGCTAGGTCTTCAAGCTTTCCTAGCATGACATGCAGGCTGTGCTGTGTTGATCAAAACAGACAACGCAACCTTGCTCTAGTACATCGTAAAATAGGTTAAAACGGGATCTCCTTCTCTGTCAGAAGAAGCACAGATGCCATTGTGAATTAGGTGGATATTGCTGTGACAACCAGGCAGATGTGCTCAGTCGCACACTCTGAGACGGTCATGAGCAGGAGGTCCATCAAGACCAAGTATAGGTTTTTATTTAAATGGGGGTAACGGATGCTAGATCTGTTTGCCAACCTACCCAACAGAAATGGTGGTTCTACACCAGTAGGTTTTGGTATCCTAGGGCAATGCTTTTTCAAAGACTTGGCAGAATGTCTTTACTTACACCTATCCGCCATTTACCTGTATTCCCACAGTACTGAGGACCTGAAAACTGGACTTTGATCCAGTTCAGTTGCCACGGCGTGACCATGTCGATATTGGTACAGTGACCTTCTGGGACTGTCTGCTCACTTAGAGAGACAGCTCATGAATCGTTCTAGGCTTCTCTCCTGAAACAACTTAGAAATTATGCATCAAAATAGATAATCACTCAGCCTGACGGATAGGTTCCTGATCATCTAGAATTGGGCCATCAGGATATCCTAGCAGATGGCAGAAAAGTTTATAGGGTAAGTAAGACCTTTGTCTTCATGGGAAACAACTTTTAAACAATCTTCAAAGGTGCAAATTTTGTCAGAAATTCTTATTTTATCATATAAGAGATGCATATTTCTTTAGTAAAAAACATTCATTCTTATACTTTGAATTCAATCACTAGGGTGCTCCTATAGTGACGGTGCAGTGAAAGTGAATGAATTGAAAATTGTTTGTGCAAATGTGCTCTGTACAATATATACAAGATGTGGTTAAAACTTACGTTTTCTGCGATCTTCCATAGGTGGACTCGTATTACTCCAGAAGTCACTTTTTAGTCTCTCTCACAAAATCCACAATATCAAAATGTCGACATTTCGACCTTATTTATGTAGATTAATCTATCCGGGGTCATCATCAGGACTGTCAATTTGCTATAGGTACTACTTGCGTCATCCAGTAGAGGAAAAAACAAACCACATGGAGGTTTACAAGGAGAGGACCTATTAACAAGATCAAAAGTCAAATGGAGGATGAGATTAATAAACTATTACCCTAAGACAGAATAGGATGTCTATCTGGTGCTACCTATAGCAAATTTTGATGCTCCCTTTTAAACCAATGCATAGAGCATGCAAAAAAGCACATCACATGGAAAATGGCACTGTTGCTGGGTCTAACTTCAGCTGAAATAATTAGTGAGCTGCAAGTATACACCATAATGGAGCCATTCCTCTAATTTACTAAGGGCAGGGTATTTTTGTGCACCAGTCTAAGGTTTATGGCCACCAAAGTCCCATTGGATTTTTATTTGAATGAGCTGGTTATCCTTTGGTCATATTTTTCTAACCCATGCTTCTCAGCAGGAAGTTCTCACACAAATTTTATATGGACAGAAATAAGGACTTAAGCATTTCAGGTCTATTATGTGTCTCCATTCAGCCATTCAGGCAATTGTCACCTCTTTTCCAAACATGCATTCCACATGCCAGCCTGCATCAGCCTGGTGCAGTGAAGGCACATTTTTTCAAAAGCATGGCGACTACAGTGACAGTCTACGCTGGAGGGCCTCTGAATTACATTTGCTATGCACACGTGGAGAAGCAGGCACACGTTCACCAAACACTACTGCCTGGATATGAATGCAACAGCCGACTAATCAGAAGGGCAAGCAGTTTTACGCAACCTATTTCAATAAAATTAGCATGATTTGCGCTTTATTCAAAATGTTATGTACAGTTTGCTATTCGGATTCGAACATGTGAAACTATGAAAGATCCAGTGCTAGAGAAGAAATTAGTTACTTGCCTGTAACTCCAATTCTCCAACGTTGATATCTTTCATTGATTCTTTCTGCCCAGTCAGAAGTTCATTGCTATTGTATATATTCATCAGACTTGTGCTGTGAATTCTGAGTTACGTTTCATTGATTTCATTGATTCTTTCTGCCCAGTCAGAAGTTCATTGCTATTATGTACATTCATCAGACTTGTGCTGTGAATTCCGAGTTACGTTGGACTCTAGGGCAGGGTAGAGAGCCCAGCACTTCCACATTATTGACTGAAGTTTGGGTTGTTTCAAATGAGGTGTAGGTGCTACTAAACACATAAAGTTGTAGGGCCTATATCCATTTTAACACTGTTATTGAAACACTGTTATTGATTTTGTTATTTAAAGTTACTAGGGAAGGCCAGTCTGTCGATGGGGAATGATTTAAGCATGTGAATTTATGAAGGATACCAAAGCTGGAAAACTTGAGTTAAAGGTAACTAACTGATATCTTTGTCCACAAAAATGTGTAGATATTCGGTGATTTTACCCAAAGTTTGAAGTTTGCACAGTGTTCTAGGTAACTAAAAACAGCGGGGCATTCACATAAGCCACCCTGCCCTGGATTCCCTGTGTGCCCAGTTTTTAGAAATGTCTGGGGTTTATAGGTTTCAATGGATGTCAAGTGACCTAGGACCATATTTCGCAGTAAACCTGATCCCAAGATTAAATGGAATTAAAGCAAAGATCTTGATGTTTCCATAGTGCATTTTGGAGACTGTCCAGTCCCAGGTGATGGACCCACCCTGGCAAGTGGGATGCCATATTTATGGGAGGAAGTGTGCAAACGCTGTGTGGAAGCATTTTTGATGTTTCCTGCACATCCTGGACTTTTCCCACAAACATATGTAAAGAAAGTATGTGACTTTACCCAAAACGTTTGATGTTTGAAAGACATTCTGGATAAGAAACATACCATGATGCACACAATCCACACCACTCCGAACTCCTGTGTCAGTTTCAGTAGACTTCTCAGTTTTGTAGGTTTCATTCACTGCGTGCCAGCAACTAGGGGCGCACGTACAGCAAACAGTCACCACGACTGCAGTAGTCAGTATTATCGAAAATCATTTCATGTCTATATGTGGTCATGTTTTGTGGTGTTTTCTATGCCATGCAATTGGCCCACTCACACAGACGGGATACCGTTTTTTTTAAGAGACTTTACGAATGCAGAATAGTATAATGTGTTAGTATCTATTGATTTTCTGTATATTTCTAGTTCAGACAAAAAAAAACATTTAAGTAAATACACTCAAAACCACCAGATATTATGGCTACTTTAAAATTTGCTAGCTTGAGTGAAGGAAAGTGTCAACTCTTGTAAAAAAAAACAAAAAACAATGAGGTGAGGATTATGAGTTTACTTTCTTCTTTTTAGGTCGAGCATAGCAGCACACAAGTGCTGCTTTTCCAACGTATTGGTATGTATCTGGGCTTTTAACCACGCCCATCACTACCACTCATTCGTGGGCTTGCCTTTCAAAAATCCTTTGATGACATTGGTAAATGGTTTACGTTTGTCCCTCCTTGGGGAGGTTTTGTTACCGCCTTGGCCTTCGCCCCTGTTAAATGGCTAATTGCACTTTTGCCGATAAGTTTCACTCCGAGCGATCTTCGTTTCCTTTTTGTATCTCCCCTTCATGCTGATGCTCATGTGAATCAGCTTGCTTATGTGAAACTGTTTTAATTTAAAATTTATGTGGCAAGAAAAGAAAAGTCCAGTAAGGAGTTTACAACGCTAATATCTCTAACTTGAGCAAATGCGAAACCCATTGCATTGCAAAAGCTTGTTTCTCTCAGCAGTCATCCAAGGCAATTTGTAGCAAATAGAACAGTTAATCAAACAGTAAATGCTTTTAGGATGACAACTCATATGAGTGCCATGAGTCCAGAAAGAGGCTTCTCACACAATCAGCAGCTCAGGTTCCTCTAAATAATCGCTGTGGAGAAACATCACCTTAGGCGAAGCCCTCATAGGCCATACGTGATCCACAAAATGACACACCCTTTTTTAGTCTTAATCTACCATTGAAAAACAGTTCATATAATTTCCATTATATTATATATACAATGAAACAAAATACCATTTAGTGTAACAAGCAAAGCACAAAATGAGTAATACCCGTCATTGAAATATATACCTTCATGCAATAAAGCCAGATAATTACTCCTCATGAAGGAAAATGGCTCCCTCTGCATTTCCTTCATCTCAGGTGGGAAAAATATTGCCTCTATCAATTGAAAACTTTCCATCACATTAATGAAGACATCTTTTATTTTGACAGAAATTTCTAGCCACAGATTCCTTGCTTTGTGAATCTACCCAGGTGCAAGAGTGGAACTGGAAACTCTTGCAGTAGCTTCTGCATGCCGACAGATGGCACCATTAGCATTGCTTCGTATTACCTCTGGAAGTGATTACACAAGGCTGCATATAAGCACCACTCCTGCACACTGATGTTAGTTCCATTGTTACGCATCCTTTGACATGAATCAGAAGATCCACTCCAACCATGTGTTGAAATGTATTTTTAGCAATACTTAAAATCATGGTATGCATGCCAGAAGCAGATGTAGGTCATGGCTCTGCATATGTGCCAGGAATGGCAACATGCCTCAGCACCAAATGTGACTCAAAGTTCAGTGACTCATGCTCCCCAATACATCCCAGAATCACAGGAGTATGAGAAGTCAAAATATGTTGCTGAACACAAGTAGGGGGCCATACCAAACCACAAGGCTGATCATAGTTCAGGTCTCTCTCTTCAGGTAGATCAAAAGTGAAGGGACAAGTTGAAAAATAAACATAGAGTGAACAAGAATGTTCGATGTCCAGGCACTTCTGCTCTCGGGAGAGGTCTTACAGTCTGCAGTCTGGAAACCAGAGTTTGCCTTAGCCTTACTCTTTGTAACCAAAGCTATATATGACTCCTATTCACGCCAAGTTCTTCAGGCAATTGTCGAAGCCGCAGTAGATTGAGGCTTTCAAAGTGAAATGATTTGCTCCCTGTGGCCTTATACTCACCAATGTTCAACTAAGCTTCTGGGTCGTCTGTAGCCATATACTGATGTCTAGCCTTCTGGACAATATTCTGAAATACCCATTCATTTTAGATCAGTGAAGGGTTTAGTGATAGCTAGTATGCTATTTTATAAAAGACTAGATTTTTCAGATCCTTTGACCTTGGGCGAGTACCACTACTTACCATGTGGACTCTAATGTGCTTTACTGCACATGTGAAATCAGAAGTGGTGGATGTCAAACAACAATCTGGCATATAGCAAGCCCTTGGCCTTCTTCCTCCATTAACCTTGCTAGGGTCCAGTACATCATCCCTAGGATGGAGAGCCCATTTGGACGACATGGAGTTTGGTCTCCATCAGAGCAATGCTACCACGTAAACCTGTTGGAGCCGTGGCTTGTTTCTTCATCATAAAAGCAAACCAGTTCAGTCAACATTATCTGGTAGATGATACTTCGCACCTTAACCTGGCAGTGGATAAAGAGATCTTCTCTCAGTGGGGTGTGCCCCAAGAGGATCTTTTTACTAGTTCAGAAAATGTTCAATCTCATGTTCCATCTTCAAAATGACTTAGCTCTCCTTTACGCATTCCTACTGTTCATGCTTGCTGTACTGTTTTGGGACGATCTGTTCCCACAGCAAGGCCAAGTGTTTCACCTGAACCTCAACAATCTGCACCTTCATCGGTGGAGATTGCTCCAACTTATTACCAGGCTAATCAGTTCCTCCCACATTCAGCAATAACCTATTTTAACCGCTGAAGCACTACGCCCTTACACCCTTGCTGAAACATCTTTCCTTGGACCTTCACAATCTGTCCAACTATAGGCTAATCTCCGGTTTATGCAAAAAAAAAAAAAAAACAAGCGATGGACGGAATGCTGCACAATGTCAAACATTTGCCCCCAGTACAGAGATCTGGGCCTAAATCCATCGATTTGTTGCTGCCCATGCCATTCCAGTTTGGACCCAGACTTATGAAACCGATCCCAGGATGCTTGTTTATGGTCCAGGGAGGACATGGCCTGGCAGTTCGAGCTGGACTGTTCCCATGGGGAACAGGGTCAAGACTGAAAAGTATAAGGCTGATTCCAAACTGGGGTGGCATAATGACCAAAAGAACGATGGATTAAACCCAGATCTGTGACTGGGGGTGAGTGGTTAAAAAGTTTCAGCAATCCGTCCATCATCCTTTTGTGTTGCTAATTTCCGGCTTACCCTGCCTTGCAAGGCCCTCAAAACAGTAGTAGCATACTGATTCTCCTTTTACCAGATGAGATAGGGTGATGGGATGACTAAGGGCCCGCTGTGGAAGAAATTATCAAATGGGACATTTCTGATAATTAACACGTTTCATGTTTTAAAAGGGAATGTTTCTGGGTCCTTCAGTCACAGGCCACGATAGTAACAGATGCAGGCTGGGGAGCTCATTCAGAAGGGCATATTGAAGAACGTCTTATGCGCGAATTAGCAGAAAACTTGCATTTAAACCATTTTAAATCAAAAGCAGCGTAACTATCCTTAAGGGTTTTTCTCGGATTTTTGCTTTAGGATTGTCCCTCAAAAGCATCTATTCTGAAGTCAATCCATAAGGTAATATTTTGCAAAATGCGTTAACTAAGTTACAGCTGGGTGCTTTTCATCTTTTCAGATAGTGAGATATTCCTAATAAGAGGAGCACATAGAGCATAAGAGTGTTTTCTTCTGACTTTTGTCTTGTGGAATGAGGCATACGCCTTACACCTAACTGGTGTAGATCTGTTTATCTGATAACAAACGAAAATGCTAGCTAGCTATAGATGGTTTTGATTGTGCTAAACCAGCGCACATAAATCCATAGTTTTAAAAATGTTTGATAACGATCTCTTGTTGATCTTACCAAGATAATAATTTAAAGCTCTTAACATTGAATTTATTGTGAGCCCTTTATGCTAGAGCAGTCGGACTACGGGAAAAAAGACAGATTAAATGGCTCAGATAATATGCAAAAATGTTGGTGAAAGGGATAGTGAACCATGTTGTACATTATGGGGGGCATGTTCTGGAAATCCACACAGTGACACTGGTTAAAATAAATTGATAGGTTTGGTTATAATGGACGGTGTTACTGTGTACATTGTATATGTTCACTAATAAAATGCCAATAAAAAAATATTTGAAAAAAGCGATGGTGAAAGAGGTGCTTGAGAATGGGATGTGTAGTAGGCGGTAACAGCACCCAAATATAGAGGAAAATGGGAGATTAGATTTAGCCACATATTAACCTTAAGGCCCAAATATCTATTCTTGCATTCACCTGCTTCCCTAAAAGCTAAATGCATCATCTTTCACTTCAGGGTGTATGTTTATCTATTAGAAGGCTGGTTTGCCTCTTCCTTTATGAATTCAGCTGAAAATTATGAATGCTTTTACCCAGGAGCCAGGCAATGAAGTTCAGCAATGGGATTCGCTGGTGAAGGCTCTTGAGATCTTGGCACCACTGTTCTGCGGCCCTTCAGAAGCCTCGGGGATCATTCTTTTTTTTAAAAACAATATTTTTATTTTTATTTTCAATCCACCTCCAACGGGCACCAGTATCAGCACTTTTCTGATACAGCAGCACAAATAACGCAGCACACACAATAGGCCTTTCATCCAAGCGCCTAGTATCTAGGCACTAAAACAACAAATATGTGCAGGACAAAGCAATGACAGCCATAGGCTATGTTTCCCCTTGTCCCGAAACTCACATAAGGGTATTGTCAGTTGGTAATCCTGAATCAGCCCCAGTGGATTCCAGCCCATAAAAGGCCCTCCACCAGCCCCAGACCTTGGCCTGACAGTTCGAGCTGGACTGTTCCCATGGGGGACAGGGTCAAGACTGATTTGCATATGGCTGGGTCCAAACTAGGGTGGCATGGTGAGCAGAAGAACGATGGATTAAACCCAGATATGTGACTGGGGTTGAGTGGTTGAAAAGTTTCAGCACTCCGTCCATCATCCCTTTGTGCTACCCCCTTTTTCTTCACCTCACAGATCAAGGCCAGTAGGTGTGGGCCCCAGCATGTTAGCTTAGCGCTTGAAGAATTCGTCCAGGATGCTGTTGAGGCCTGGCGTCTTCCCTGAATTCAGTTTAGCGATGGCCGTGAGGCCTTCAAACAGCATGAGCTCTTCTTCCAGAGCCTCCCTCTCTTCCGCTCCCAAGGTTGGGGTGTGTATTCTAGTCAAATAGGTTGCAATCTCAGAGGATCCACACAGTGTTTTCACTGCGTAATGCTCCTTCTAGTACCGGGCAAATTAGTGGACAATCTGGACATCTGTGTCGCAATTGTTTCCCGCCTGATAGACTATGCTGTGTGCCCACGGGCCTCTTGTTCCCTGCGTCCTATCCAAGCCAGGACTTTGCCTGCTTTGTAGCCCGTGTCATACAGGCCTTGTAGGGAGGCCATCATCAGCTTTGCTTTCCCTTACGCTACATCCCAATATTCTGCCTGTCAGGTTGTTAGGTGCCTCGAAAGCAGGACATCTGTGGCCAGGTCGGGGTTCCCTTCAAGCTGCCAGATCTGGCATTCCAAATCCTCAAGTTCTGCTTGTTCCTGTCTTTTCTTTTGGGTGATGAGGTTTTGCGCTCGGTCTCGAATCACTGTCTCAAATGCTTCCCATAGTGTTATCTTGGAGGTGACTGAGTGCTCATTTTCTGTAAAGTACAATTCTGAGTCTACTCTTATGCCCGTAGCCACTCCGTGATCTTATAGATCCCATGCGTTCATTTTCCACCCAGTAGCACTTCTGCCTCTGAATCTACCCAGGCAGACCAGTAAGGGCGAAGGGTCCATTAAGCGCCGTGCCAGATATTCGGCCAGGGTAATTTCACTCACTACGCCCCTTGGTACGAGGACATAATCAAGTCTGGAGTAGACCGTGTGGGTTCCTGAGAAGTAGGAATTTGCCCTGACTGAGGGATGTAGGGTACACCATGTGTCTTTCAGACCCATGCGGTCCATGAATTGCGCAAGTGTAGTCATCTGATGAGGTGCTGATTGAGGGCCCGAACGGTCCTGAGTCACATCCACAACATCATTAAAGTCACCCCCCACCATGTGGAGCACTGAGGTGGGTTCCAGAAGGCCAGTGTCTGTGTTTGTAGTCGGGGTGTAGCATAAAGACTCACCAGAGTCATTTCAGTCTGTCCCTGGAACCTCTGTACTCCCACGTATCTTCTGCTAGGGTCAGTCCAGATTTTGGACACTCGAAAGGGGGGTGTTTCTCTGCGGTAGAATTAACACCCTCCCTCCCACCCCCCCACGTGCAACCATGACCACCGCACCCTCCCTCCCCCCACCATCCCCACCACCACGGGATCCTGAGGTAAAACCTGCATGAGTCAGTAGGGGTGCATATACCATGCTGGCTCATGCGGGTTTGTTCCCTCGCTGCAAATATGTTTCTTGAAGGTAGATCACATCCAGGTGTAGCTGTTTAAGGCCCTCTCCTAATTTTGTTCCCCAGACCATTGACGTTCCAGGTACGTATTATAAGGGAAGAATCTGCTAATTGTCCAGGTTGTGCCATCCCCGTGGAGTGTTTATAATGCTGCTGATCCGTTTTATGTGGTGCTGTGAACCAAACCAGTATCCCTGTCGGCCCGTCTCTGCCAGTGCAAACAATACAAGAAAAAACATGAATAAACCAACCCGCCATCCAACCCCTCACCCCTCTCCCACCCCACCTCCTGGCACCTCCCCATGATTCGGAATCAAAATACCTGATCCAAACTGGACATGAAGAGGATAGGAGAGGTCTGTAGCCCACCACCCTGTATTCAGAAACCCAAGAGGAGATACTTGCAAAGTATGCAATAACATTTAAAGAAAGAAAAGAAAAATGGAGACAAAAGGAAAGAAGAGAAAAGAGAAACACACGCACTCCCAGTTAGAAGGTGAGAGTGGCTTTTGGGGGGAACGAAGAAACACAGGGCCACTTTCTCTTCTCCGCCTGGCCCAGTATCTGGAGCAAGCTGCGGTAGCCATCTTGTATGGTTTCCCCATCAGGTCAGGGGGAAACCTGGCCCACAGAATCCCTCTCAAGGTCCGCAATGTCCACCATCAAGGAGTGTTCCCCATCCTAATCGGATGACTAGTCTCTCTCAGACAATTCTGGTGTACCAGGCTTTCGCATGGTAGGGTGGGTCAGTTAATTGGGGGGCCGGGTTAGTTCACTCCCTGGATCAGAGGAGGGATCAGGTCGTGGTTCTTTTCTGTTCCATTAGGTGTCCTTTTCAAAGTGCGGCTTTTGCGCCTTCTCCTCACAGTGTATGTCTTGGGTTGTGCTTCCTCTGCCAACGTCGTTAAGTGATTTGCCCAACCCCCCTTCTCAGTCCACCGTGGCAGCCGCTCCTCAATCCAGGTCCAAGCCTCCTCCGGGGACTGGAAGAAGTATTTGCCCTTGTATAGGAGCTTAACCTTTGCTGGGAACTGCATCATATATTGCAGTTGGAGGGCTC
The DNA here is from genome assembly GCF_031143425.1 of Pleurodeles waltl. NCBI lineage: Eukaryota > Metazoa > Chordata > Amphibia > Caudata > Salamandridae > Pleurodeles > Pleurodeles waltl. The sequence continues at coordinate 1,898,413,158 of NC_090440.1, forward strand.
TCAGCTTAATTTTGAAAGAGTCGAAGGTGCATCTCTGCACTTCTCAGGAAAAGTCATGGAATATCATTATCTTCGAGTCATCATATCGAATCTCTCCCATCTGATGCACCTCCTGCAGTATCAGATCTCTATCACGGATAAAATGGGGTGATCGCTGGTCGTGGTGATGCTCCTTGAGGGGGTGGACGGGGTATGGAGGGGGGAGTCCCCACCATGAAAAAGCTGGCAGAAACAGGCCTTGTGATCTGCGCTTTCAGCGCCGCCATGGCTGACCACGACTCTGACCGCCATTAGCCCGTCGGGAACCATGTTCCCGGCGGCAGTCCCTTGGCAGTCCGACCGCCAAGGTTTTAATGTGGCTGTCAAACCTCCACCGCAGCAGGACCGCCAAAGTCATAATGAGGCCCTTAGACTGTAAAATTCTTTGGATGGTCCTAGCAAAACAGATTAACAAATGTTCCTCTGCAACTGATACATTCCGACCAGTTAGGCTCTGTGCTGAATAGAAACACCTATCCAAACATCAGACATTTATTCCAATTTTTAAATAAGCCTTCTACTGTGGCCCAAGTACCAGTGGTGATTTCCATTGAACTAGAAAAGGCCTTTCACACACCTCAATGGGATTACCAGTTCATGGTTATGGAAGATGTGGGCTTTTGTGAGGAAATGATGGCATGGATCAACCTACTTTTCCAGGAAACCATGTTCGAGTATATAACTACCCAAATAAGTTGTCACATGATTATGACAGGTGGAAAAGGAAACTCAGTTCTGTCACTTCCCTAGTAGCACTCGCGATGGAGCTACTATTGTCAATAATTTGCGGAAAGGGAGTTTACAGGGGTGTGGTGTTGGATGGCTGCACACACACAATCTCATAAGCAGGTGATGAACTGATTTACCTGTGATGCCATCAGATGCTTCCAGCCAACCAAAGTGTATAGCTTGCAAGTGAACAAGGAATAATCATGTCTATTTCCACTCCGACTACTGGCAGACAAGAACTCCATATACTGCCCCTTAGATTTGAAAAAAACAACATTTAGGCACAGATCTGCCATTTAGACTCCACGGTAATAGATGCGAATATCACCAAGAGACTGAACTCAAAACGGACATTTATGTTTACTGGAAAAGACTACTGGGAGCATTGCTATTTCAGAGATGGTGATGCTAACAAGGGTTTTGTACTTCTTTACAAATCCGCCCCTCATAATGCCCCAATATTTCCGGATTCTTAACTTTAAAATGATTGCTCTGATCTGGAGTGGAGAAGATATGAAAATACATTGCAAAAGACACATGCACCAATTAAGGAAGGTGGCCTGGTACTCCAAATGCTTAATTTTGCTGCTTAGCCACTCAACTTCGTTGGGTAAGAAAATGGTTCATAGAAATAAAGATAGAGAAATATATTTCAATGAAATATCCAGAAATGCAACACTCCTGGAGGTAATATTTGACTCAATGAGCAAATGTTTACTTCACATTCACCTTGTAAAGATGGCCAGTCGTTGCTGGAGACTGTGCTTCAAACATTCACACCTTCATATACCACAGACTTACTGTAGTGGTACTACCATAGGTTTGGGAAACTGCAAAAGCAGTTGTGAACTAAATCCGGTGTCTCCAGAGAAGATGACTTATCTGTTAACACGCCACAAACGAGTTTAGCAATTTTAGGGAACAAGAATCAGTTCCTGCAGGCCACGTTTTAATGTACGCCTCTCTTAGTGGGTCGATCCAACTGGACTGGAGATAGCATACAGTAGATCCCCGACACATGGTGTCCTGGCCTTACCCTTCAGACTGGGGACTCTAAGAAGTTAATCACAACTTTATACTGCCATTCAGGGTATGAGACCACACTAGAACAACTGAGGCATAAATGGATAGTGAAATAGACTGTGACTGGTGCTTCACGTTGCGATTTTCACCCAGGCTTTCCACCAATGTAAGATTCAAATTCATGCAGCACAACCTTATAAATCCAACTTAATCTGGTTCGGCAGTGCCTACGTCACATATTCCTGACTGCAGTGGAAACTTGCCCAAGATGTGACCCAAAGAGGGCAGACTTTTATCATAGGTTGTAGACATCCCCTTCCCTAAACCCACATTGGTCGAAGGTCACAAACCTAGTAACAAATCTCACCAGCAAAGCCCATATTTAGAAATCTCAAGTTTGTCTGCTCTGCCGTATGCCCACACCAAAAAAGGAAACAAAACTAAAATGCACATTTGCAAACCTATTGCTGTTATTGGCCGAGAAGTATGTTGCAATGACATGGAGAACTCTTTTCACCTCACCTTTTCCATATATGTAGGGAGAAAGTACCGAAATGGGCAGAAGCAACAAGAAATGCAAACATTGCCAATTTCTGAACAACAGAAAGACGGGGAGGCAGAATATTAAAGACTGTTTGAAACACAATCCTAATTACCCTATCTGGGGGAGAGTAATAAACATCCCTAGGCTCATGACTAGAATGTTGTTGTGACATGCACAATTAACTTATTATCTCATAGTCAAGACTTAAATATACAAAGAACCGACTTATTAGATTTGCCATAAGGCAGAAAAAAACCAGTATTGGAGGAACATACTTCACCACAGAACTAATAAAAGCTTTTTTGGACAAGCGAAAACAAGTCAGTGTTCAACGTTGTTATACCTAATTTTAAACAGGCATTTACATTGTTAGAGATATACAGTTGCTTTTTTTAGAATTGTCTCTCTGAAATGGCCTGCTTCAGACTGTGAAAAAAAGTATTTTCATCTTTCTCAGTTGTGAGGACACTGATTTTTTGACTGGTTGTTGTGTTAGTTTATGAGAAAGATTGGTGGTTCAGCAGCAAAACCCTCAACTGTTTAGTAGATCCTGCGTACAGATGAAGCTTCAACATCTAACCGGTGACTGGAGAGACTCTTGACAAAGAGTGTCTCAGTATGGAGCAGTTAATTAAGCTGTTTCCCTGAGAGGTCTTGTGGTGTTCCAGAGTTGCTCTGAACAATTGCTTAGGTGCACACATCATCTTCCTTAGTACTTTCTGTGATCCCTTTTCTAGCCTGAGACCTAAAAGGAGTCTCCTTCCTATTTCCTATTCCCTAATAGGTCAAGCTTAGTCCTGATGCAAACTCCATTTCTGTCCTTCAGCCTCCTTAGGCATTTTATGACATATGCCACACTCCTCAACTCTGTGAGAATCTGGCAAGCAACTGTGTGGTCTTCTTTCCAGAATTTATTACAGGGTGGACACTTGTCAAAGGGCAAGGTGGATTTAAAAAAAAGCTATAAAGAGGTTTTCCCATGGGTGATTTTGGGGGCAGATACCCGAACACATCTACTAAAACCATGAAATTCTCAGCGCAATGGGCTATTCTTTTGATAGGCCAGCCTAAAATAGACTGATTGTATTAAAAAATACATCATCATAGAATCGCTCATGATGTATTTTGGGGCATTGCAGTTCGCAAAGCCTTAGACTGGCAAATATTCCATAAGTGTAAGCAAATGCACAAGAGCATTATTTATTTCTTTGAGAGGTCAAAATATGTTGCCGAATACAAGTTTTTTTTGTTCAGAGACGGTTTCAAATTGACATTTTAATTCAAGTGTACTAGTGACCATATATGATTTGAATTGGCTTTATTAAAAAAAGACATAAATAGTTTTTGACTCCTGTATTGAGAGAATCCTTATAGGATTATTTTTAAAAGTTAAAATGATACCTATTGTGTTTTGAGACCACAGATGACGATATTTTTTGCTTTGGCATTATAAGAAAATCTTACCATGGAGAATTGTTATTTTACTTTTTGCATCAGGTTGTTGATTTACTGAAAAACTTTGCCTTCCCTTTGTGGTTTTCATGGACTCTTTTTCAGTGTAGCATGGATTCTTTATGATGCACATCAACATTACATGTGATATCTTTGGTAAACTGTTGAACAAAACTACTTTTGGTTGAATGTACATGTTTTTTAATAGAATCAGGTTGCTGTTTATGGATTAATAATAAACATTGTTATTGTATTCTCTCTGCTATAACATTTTTAATAACTAGATGCTTTCTTTTCTTAGATTGGTCCTCTCAGGCAGTCTCTACACCTCAGCCTTCTCAACTACAGTCTGTTAGCCAACCAGTACTTTCACAGAACCCACCAGCAAGATCAACCAAGCGTAAGTAGTCTTACAGGATTATGAGAACTGCCTCTTTGGGTATTTGGGTGCACCACGAGAAATGATTGCATGATCATGTGTGGGAAAATCTTCACAATCTTTTGGAGAGTGAGAGAAGGTTATTTACATACAGATAGATGCAAGATTAGTCGTTATTCTATTCACAATATTTATGAAGTGGTGGCTTCAGTTATATATTAGTTGCAACCAAAAAATGCAGTTGCAGCAAACGTAGACATTTTATTCTTGAATCTTTTTATTATGAGCTAGACACTGGAACTATGTGATTCTGTGGATGTAATGACTTATGCATAACTATGGATTTACCACACTTGAGTCATAATCCACAACATGCTGGCACAGTTGCAGATTTCACAAAATACCCATTACTTGTTGCTTTATTACACACAGTTGCTCTGTGCTAAGGTTAACTGTTCATCTTTCAGTTACCAATTGGTGTATTCAGATATTAGATTGGCACTATTCAGGCAAACATTTCCCCAGACGTTCTTAACGTCTTATGAGATTACTTATTTGTTCTATCAAATGGGCAATACGTGCCTCACTTTGCTTCACTCGGAATCTCAGTCTGAGCCCTTTTTCATCAAATAATTCTTTAAACTTGGTCTGGGTATAGCCCTAATGCGCACAAAAGGGTAGGATGTCACTTGGCCTTCGTTAACTGCATCTGCCCTTTTATTGAGTGAAAGAACGTATTGGCCTGCACCAGCTTCATGATTTCCATGATAAGCCGGTCTTATCACTAGCGTTTCCCAAATTGTACTGCCAGTCATGGCTATGGGTTTACTTGTTATGGTTGCATTTGTTAGTCTTTGGTGTGCCCCCGTCTCATTAATCTAAAAAAATCATTTTGCTATGAGCCAGATCTTCAGATTCCCCTGATTTATTTCCAATGAGGAGCTGTGGTAATTGATCCTGCTTTCCATTCCAACTATGTGTGAATTTTTTAAATATGTTTATTGAGTATTTTCATAAGAAATGGCCATTACGCACATGTTATTACAAGGCTGTGGAGACAGTACCCACTGAGCGTTATGCACTCACTTTTCAAGGGTAAAGAAGATACCACCACAGAACAAAACGCAGTTACAAAGTAAGAAGTAATTGAAAAGGTATGAACATTAAAAGAAATGTCATTAAAAGAAATGTATAACTGTGGTTTAGGCCATCGAAATCTGTGACAAGGATGTGACCGAAAGTGACAGCTAATCAATTAATAAAGGTTAAGACAGATAAAATAATGGTTGATAGTTGTCAGAGGGAACAGGTGTCGCAGTAGCTCTCATTGTACCAGGCTGCTGGATTTGGGCGGCAGCATCACCAGAATTATGGGGAACTGAGTCAAATCCCACACCATGTGACAATTGTCGGCCTAATCCGTTTCCGGCCAGCTAGCAACACCTCATCTTTGCCCAAGAGCAGGAATGATTTGTGGCAACCGGGCACATGACATTGTGACTACTCAGGGACATCGTGGTGGATTAGACCTCATCCTTTTCTTTCAGTTACGTTAGTCTCACACATGCAGAGACAAATGGAGGCAGGAAATGGTTCAATAAGATTTATTGAATCAGCTATGTCTTAGATAAAATAACATGAAATGCAATAATTAGAATGAAGAAACATACTAGAAGCAAAATAGTGACAAGAAAAGTGAAACACAGGAAAAGTCCCACCATACTGTCACTATGCATGATATATGTCGTTCCTACCTAAGCTATGAGCACAGCAGGATAAGCCTTAATCTGCACTTCAGGATTCTCCCTGAGAAGACATCATCCCCCATACCTGAGTAGGACAGTAGCCTGTTATCTATAGAGACACCATCCCCATGTGGGCTAGGGAACCGGTGGTCTCAGCAAGCAGCTGTAACAAATTCAGACAGCATGCAGCCATGGTCATCTGGATGGAACTTCTCTCTAACATGCATGGACAGGGAAATGTTTTTATGATAAAACAACTGATGTTTTGAGAGTGTCCCCACATAAAAATGTGTGTATTTCTGTGAATGTTAGAGGCACAGTGTACCACTTGTGCCGACAATCCTATCTCGCTGCAGCCTTGAAGACAGCACAGAGTAAAAGAATGTTGTGCTAAGAAATGTAATGCTTTCCTATGCTAAGAACAAATAGGTAAAGAAAATGAAACACCACCACGAATGTGGCTGATTGTAAAAGAATTAGATTAATTAAAATACAATGTTACTAAGTTAAAGGGCACAAGCAGCAGGACTAGTTGCTAAAATAATGTGCCCGCAGACATCACTAAAATGGCTCTACAACACCGGTCATGATGAATTATTAACCTGCTTAGAATCAGATTTCAGTAATAGCTCATCCATACCAGATTTCGAGATATCTCCTAGATCAGCATTTTAATAGTCCATTCATAGCATCCTCGAAACTCTGTGTGTATGATTTGAGACTGCCGGTGTCACAATTCCAACTCTCTGTACCTACTGCAAGTTTGAACAGGTCACAACTATGTGGCGTGTACTACTATACACTCAATGTATGAGGGAAAAGACCTAGAGATTTTTCAGTCTGTCTCAGCATTTCAGAGAGCATATTTAGCTTCAATGTGGCCATTTTTGTATGCGAGCACACACAGCCTATGCATTTGCACGCCAGGTCCTATACTCAGTTAACATCTCCTCCGATAATAGGATCCCCATCATCTTCCTTCATTGCTTCTGTGTCTGTGACAGAAAATGCTTCTGTGTCATGTTTGGAGGTATCATTTTCAGGAAGGTTTATTTTTGTCCAAGTACACCTACTGCAAACAGACTATAATATCATCCCTTGGACCCTTCTCACTTTAATCTTTGTGGTGCAAGATTCATAGTTGTATAAAATGGCCTCTTCAGCACTCTTAATTATGTTGCATGCCCAGAACTGGGGAAACATTATTCCTCATTACTAATTGATTCTCTTTGATTGTGTCTCCACTAGGAAAACTACACTAGGGCTATGTGGTTTCAGGTAACTTCAGTTGTTTGATATTTATGTGTCAGGTTGAGGCCCTTCACATTGAGTGAGCAGTAGCAGTCTGAATCTAGCTGCTCATGCTGCACAAATTCCCAACACAATTCGGTAGAGGCAACCTCCCACATTGCAGTGTGTACACACCACAAAACTCTCATTTGTCCCAAAATTAAACTCCCTATCCAACGTGGCTCAGATTTTACCAATTCCGTTTGGCCCTTTTAGCCGCATCCACCTGTTATCACAACTATTTCACTATAACTTTTTAATTTTGAAACAATTGTAATGATCAAATTCCTCTGCTCTCAATTCCTGTGTAATCTATCTCACAGGAGACTTTTCTAAGCCCTTCAAATATGTAGGAACTGACATATTACCCCTTTCTCAATGGTCACTTTGCCCCCTCTCACACTGTAAACTAAAATCACTTCATGGTAAGACCTTTCCCCAATATTCTTGTATCTGTCTGATGCCTCTTTCTGTTTCTCTTCTTTGTCACTGGTTCTCATAACTGTTGTTGCTCTGCTGTCTGCTTGCCTCATATTATAGGATGCCATTGGTCTCATTCTCTTATGTGAGTCCTAGAAGTGCTCCTTGTTAGAAATTGGTCTCTAGTTGGCAGAGGTATGCACCCTATCCAAGTAGGGACCACAATCCTAGTCAGGGTAAGTCACAACACAACCTAAATTATCCTATGCTCTCCCTCCGGTAGCTTGCCACAGAGCAGGCAGGCTTAACTTGAAAGGCAATGTATAAAATATCTGGGAAATAGCTCATACAGTAACACAGTGAAAGCACCACAAAAGGTACTCCACACCAGTTTAGGAAAATAGATAATATGTATCTGAATAAAATAGACCAAAATGTCGCAAATCCTATATACACAAGTAAACATATGAATTTTGCAAGATTAACTCTTAGTATAGCACTTAGAAACACAATATTTCTAACAGGGGCTATTACGACGTCTTGATGGAGTCGTTCCCAAAAGCCCGACGCCACCTACGAGGGAGTTTGGACCCCAGACACAGTACCTTTAATAAACCAGGAGACTAAGATGTAGCACAGAGTCAGAGAGATGAGGCATGGCTGGTGTGTCGTCGGTTCCTGGCTGGGGCCAGGGAGGTGAGGCGTCAGTTCCTTACTGCTACGCAGGGGTGGCGTGGCGTTGTTTCCGTCCGGTTGCAGGGGAGGTGATGCGGTGTTGGTGGCAAGGCGTCGGTGACCCAGTGGGGTTGATGAGTCCAGCAGGTCAAGACGTAATGTGTCGACTTCAGTGTCACGATCACACCGCAGGACTTCAGCTGCGTCTTACGTTGCCGGCCGCGGTCTGAGAGTTCAGCGAGGTCCACAGAGCAGGCAGCGACGTGGCGTAGGACAGTGGTGCTGGTTCTGGAGTCGTTGAAGTCAGTGAACTTGCTAGGAGTTAGTAGATGAAGTCTTTGTTGGCCCTATGACTTCACAACAGGAGACAATGTCAATCCAAGCCCCTGAAGAGCACTTGTGGAGGAAGGCAGAGTCAGAGAGCAGCCGGGCAACAAGCAGCATAGCAGTCCAGATTAGTCCTTTGGGCAGCTCAGCAGTCCTTCTGACAGAGTGTAGTTGCAGATACAGAAGTGTCTGATTTGATGGGGTCACAGACCCAGCATATATACCCAAAAGTGTCTTTTGAAGTGGAGGAAACTTCAAAGAGTGGTTTTGAAGTGCGCAAGTTCCCCTTTCAACCCAGCCCTGTTTGTCAGGAGCCCTGTGGGGGGTTATCAGTCCTTGTTTGAGGCGGGCCACTAGTCTTTGAAGTGTAAGAGAGAGCCCCTCCACCCTTCTTACCCAGCGAGATCCATCTAAAAGCAGATGGATGCAGATGCAGCTGAGTGTCCTGTGTTTATGGCTGTCTGGGTGGAATGCACAAAGGGAGCTGTTAACCAGCACCAACCAGACTTGGATTCGAGACAGGCTGTAAGGCACTGATGGCAGCAAATGCAGGGAAATGCCTACTTTCTAAAAGTGGCATTTCTGAAATAGTAATGTAAAATCCAACTTCACCAGTAAGTAGGATTTCTTACCACCATTCCAACCCTACCAACTATGACAAGTCTATTCCTTTCAGATCAGAAATTACCACTTAAAAGATTATAAGGGAATTTCTAATGCTGGCCTATTAGAGGAGCAGGCTACATAATAGTGAAAAACGCCTTTGTTTGTTTTTTTCACTACCAGGACATGTAAAACTTATAAGTAAATGTCCTGCCTTTTACTTACATAGCATACTGCCCCCAATTGGTTACCTAGGGCATACCTTAAAGTGTGACTTATGTGGAAGAAAAAGGGAATTTAAGGCTTTGCAAGTACTTTTAAATGCCAAGTCGTAATGGCAGTATAACTGCACACAAAAGGCCTAGCAATGGCAGACCTGGGATATGGTTAAGGGGCTACTTTGGTGTGTGACACAATCAGTGCTGCAGGCCCATTAGTAACAATTTACAGGCCCTAGACACATATAGTGCACTTTATTAGGGACTTACAGGAAAATGAAATATGGAAATTGGGAATGAGACAATGTTACCACGTTTAGGAGCGAGAGAGAGAGCACAAGCACTTTAGCACTGGTCAGCAGTGGTAAAGTGTGCAGAGTCCTAAATCCAGCAAAAATGAGATCAGAAAAATGGAGGGAGGAGGGCAAAAAGTTGGGGGAAGACCACCCTAAGGCTGTCAGGTCTAACACTGCTCCTTTAGCTGACACAGTGGTGGTTTCGTCCATGTCATTAAGATCCATCTGTATCAGATTTGCATTTGGTTGAATATGGCATCAACTACAACACATTCCCCCTTTTCTTGGAGGTCTTGATTATTTGCCCTTTCAGTGGTTATGTTGTCATGATACTATCTGTAGATCTGTCAGTATATTTGGGATCTTACCTGCCCACTTTGAGCAGTCTTTTTATGTAAATGTAGGCATTTGCATAAAACTCTCTGTGACTTTCAGTAATGTTTGGACACATAGGCCCTCATTCTGACCTTGGCGGTCGGCGGAGAGGCGGCGGTCGGACCGCGAACAGACCGGCGGTATTAAAAATGGCATTCTGACCCTGGCGGGAACCGCCAACACAGCCCGCCAACTTAACACTCCGACCGCCACAGCGGTACAAACAAACAGCGCGGCGGTTCCCGCCAACAGCCCGGCGGCAGACAAAGTACCGCCCACCCTATTACGACCCACCAATCTGCCACCTTTTCCGGGGCGGGAGCACCGCCGATAAGAACACGGCGGAAACAGACTACGAACGGGAAAACGCTCACCTCTACGCACTCCAGGCGAGATTCCGGCAGTATGGAGCCAGAGTTACAGGTCATCCCCGCACTCCTATTCCTCCTCATATACCAGGAGCACGCCCGGCGGCGCGGAAGACATCGGTGAGTACTGCACCTACGACACAGGGGAGGGAAAAGATTACCGGCACACACCCACCCACCCACACCCACTACAACACACACATCAATGCATTTCCACAGATCACTGTCACAACCCACAAACCACCCCCCTCCGAAATAATGCAAAGACCAAAAGAAGAGATCATAAACGGGCAGATATATTGAAATATGTACGCCATTAATCCCAAAAAATAAATAAACTATGTACAAAATATATACAGCTACTAAATGTAGTCCAACCACTGTCCGTGGATCACAGGGGTCCTGTGCAAAGGGGCAAGGCCCAGTCCCACGACAAGAACTCCACGGAGAGAACACTGCAGGGGCATCAGAAAGAAAATAGGACAGGCACCTCAGGGGGAAGGGAAGGGGGGGCACCTCAGCCACTTGAGTACACGACGCCAGATCCACGAGGGGACTCCATGACCACTGGGCCATCCTGGGGAGAGCAAAGCCACAGTCCATACAGTCCATACAGTGGGTGGCCTGCCCACTGGGCCATCCTGGGGAGAGCAAAGCCACAGTCCAAACAGTCCATACAGTGGGTGGCCTGCCCACTGGGCCATCCTGGGGAGAGCAAAGCCACAGTCCATACAGTCCATACAGTGGGTGGCCTGCCCACTGGGCCATCCTGGGGAGAGCAAAGCCACAGTCCAAACAGTCCATACAGTGGGTGGCCTGCCCACTGGGCCATCCTGGGGAGAGCAAAGCCACAGTCCATACAGTCCATACAGTGGGTGGCCTGCCCACTGGGCCATCCTGGGGAGAGCAAAGCCACAGTCCATACAGTGGGTGGCCTGCCCACTGGGCCATCCTGGGGAGAGCAAAGCCACAGTCCATACAGTCCATACAGTGGGTGGCCTGCCCACTGGGCCATCCTGGGGAGAGCAAAGCCACAGTCCATACAGTCCATAACAGACCCCACTGCCACTGGAGGAGGCAAGTTGGCCAGAGGACATCCTGCAGCCCTGCCCGAGATAGATCCTGCCCTGCCACGTCTGCCAAAGGGCCAGCGGTTCTTGCCCTGAAGGGCCCAGTTCAGCGGTTCTTGAGACGGCGGGGCCCAGTTCAGCGGTTCTTGCCTTGAAGGGCCCAGTTCAGCGGTTCTTGCCTTGAAGGGCCCAGTTCAGCGGTTCTTGCCTTGAAGGGCCCAGTTCAGCGGTTCTTGCCTTGAAGGGCCCAGTTCAGCGGTTCTTGAGACGGCGGGGCCCAGTTCAGCGGTTCTTGCCTTGAAGGGCCCAGTTCAGCGGTTCTTGCCTTGAAGGGCCCAGTTCAGCGGTTCTTGCCTTGAAGGGCCCAGTTCAGCGGTTCTTGAGACGGCGGGGCCCAGTTCAGCGGTTCTTGCCTTGAAGGGCCCAGTTCAGCGGTTCTTGAGACGGCGGGGCCCAGTTCAGCGGTTCTTGCCTTGAAGGGCCCAGTTCAGCGGTTCTTGCCTTGAAGGGCCCAGTTCAGCGGTTCTTGAGACGGCGGGGCCCAGTTCAGCGGTTCTTGAGACGGCGGGGCCCAGTTCAGCGGTTCTTGCCTTGAAGGGCCCAGTTCAGCGGTTCTTGCCTTGAAGGGCCCAGTTCAGCGGTTCTTGCCTTGAAGGGCCCAGTTCAGCGGTTCTTGCCTTGAAGGGCCCAGTTCAGCGGTTCTTGAGACGGCGGGGCCCAGTTCAGCGGTTCTTGCCTTGAAGGGCCCAGTTCAGCGGTTCTTGCCTTGAAGGGCCCAGTTCAGCGGTTCTTGAGACGGCGGGGCCCAGTTCAGCGGTTCTTGCCTTGAAGGGCCCAGTTCAGCGGTTCTTGCCTTGAAGGGCCCAGTTCAGCGGTTCTTGAGACGGCGGGGCCCAGTTCAGCGGTTCTTGAGACGGCGGGGCCCAGTTCAGCGGTTCTTGCCTTGAAGGGCCCAGTTCAGCGGTTCTTGCCTTGAAGGGCCCAGTTCAGCGGTTCTTGAGACGGCGGGGCCCAGTTCAGCGGTTCTTGCCTTGAAGGGCCCAGTTCAGCGGTTCTTGCCTTGAAGGGCCCAGTTCAGCGGTTCTTGAGACGGCGGGGCCCGGTTCAGCGGTTCTTGCCTTGAAGGGCCCAGTTCAGCGGTTCTTGAGACGGCGGGGCCCAGTTCAGCGGTTCTTGAGACGGCGGGGCCCAGTTCAGCGGTTCTTGCCTTGAAGGGCCCAGTTCAGCGGTTCTTGCCTTGAAGGGCCCAGTTCAGCGGTTCTTGAGACGGCGGACGGTCTATGGCCAACTGCTAAATGCCTGGTGGTGCCCTCCTGGGCAGCGGGGATGGTGCTCCTTCACTGCCCACCTGGGCTGTGGGTGGTGGGGCCCTCCTGGCCAGCTGGGCTGGGTCCTCCCTGGGCAGCGGCTATGGGGCTGGTGGGCTCTCCCGGGGCAGCTGTGCCGGTTCCTCCCGGGGCAGCGGCTATGGGGGTTGTGGGCTCCTCCTGGGCAGCAGGCCTGCTGCCTGACCTCTCCAACTTGCTGCCCTTGCCCTCCTTAGTCGTCGGCCTGTGGCCCTTTCCTCCCTTTGGAGCTGTGGCTGGTGACTGTCTCTGGGTGGTGTCCGGGGGGGATGTAGAAGGCGGGCTCCTGCGGCGCCCCTTCCGCCTTCTGCTCCTCTTCCCAGGGGGTGGGCTGGCTGTCCCCTTGCTGCTGGGCGAAGATCCAGACATGCGGGCTGGCGGGCTCCAATACCCCTGCACCCTTGTCAAGGGGGCTGCAGGGCTGGTGGTGGCTGAGGTGCTCTTCTTACCCCGACGAGAAGGAGGGGGGGGCTCAGGGTCAGGAAAGAAGTTAGTAGTGGCGAGGAAGAGCTTCTTGGGACAATGGAGAGTGGTAGGTACAGTGGGAATGGGAGTGGAGGGAGAGGATGTGGTTGTAGGTGAGTCACGTTTGCTGTCTTTGGGTGCAGGTGCAGGAGGGATAGGCTGTCGTGAGGTGGATGGCTGTTGGGTGGGTGGGTGGCTGCGTTTGTGTGGTGTGGAAGAGGGGGTGACAGACACAGTGGGAGAGGACACAGGGGACGTGTAAATGGCAGTGGGGGTGGTGACTGCACGTGTGCGGACTGGAGTGGAGGGTGTGCTGGTGATGGAAACACTGGCTGATGGTGAGGTGAATGGAGGTGTGAGTGTAGACGTCACAGGGAGGGAGGAGGGAGACGAGGAGGTGGGGGTCACAGAGGTGGTAGTGACTGTTGGCATGTCTGCATCGGAATGTTGCGTGTGTGAATGTCTGCGTGATCTGTGGTGCTTATGTTTGGATGAGCTTCTCTTGGGTGTTGAGGTGTGTGCAGGCTGGTCTGATGGTGTGGGTGGGACAGGCAGAGGAACAGGAGACTGGGAGGAGGGAGTTAGTAGAGGCAGGCAGGAGACAGGGACAATGGCTGCCGTCAGTGCTGAGGCCAGAGCCTGGAACGATCGCTGATGGGCAGCCTGACCCGAATGAATGCCCTCCAGGTACGCATTGCTGCGATGAACCTCCCTCTCCACCCCCTGGATGGCATTCAAAAGGGTAGTCTGCCCAACAATGAGCGTTCGGAGGAGGTCAATGACCTCCTCACTGAGGGCAGCGGGGGTAACAGGGGCAGGGCCTGAGGTGCCTGGGGCGAAGGAGATGCCCGGCTTCCTGGCAGAGCGGGCACGGGGCGAACGCGGAGGGGCTGCTGGGAGGGCGGAGATGGTGCGCTGGGTGGCGGCTGTACCTGTAATGGCAGGGGGCACGGATGGTGCCACCCCCGCAAGGGAGCCCCCTTCCGAGGACGTGTCCGTGTCGCTGCAGGCTCCAGTCGTCCCCGTCGTGGAGCTCCCCTCGCCCTCCGTCTCACTGGTCCAGTCTGACTCTGTGGCATGGCCCTCCTGGGCCATGTGAGATGCAGCTCCCTCCTGCCCCGATGCCACTTCTCCTCCGCCTGATGATGCTGATGCACACAAGCACAGAAAGACAAACAAAAAGGGGGGGGGAGAGAGAAATAAAGGGATATTGATTACATGGATCTCCAGTACAGTTAGCGGACATGACAGACACAGATGCCCCCTGCACTAAGTTGCGCACTTGGGGTCCGCTACGCATTCCGTGGAACATGCCCTACACGCCTAGAGTTGACAACTGCACCCATGGATGACACGGCCCAGGGATGGCTGTACTGACACACTACTGAGGGTGGTGGCTGGGGACACAGGGGCTTACAGGGGTGCCCAGCCTACAGATATCGCCCTGGCCTAGGGGGACCCACAGCCCTCCTCCCCCACCCAGACACCTCCACTGCGCAACAACAGAGTAGATAATGCTTGGACTCACCCCCTTGTGTCTGCTGTGCTGCCCTCACGCGCCCATCCAAATCAGGGTAGGCCACCGCCAGGATCCGGAACATCAGGGGGCTCAGTTGACGGCAGGCACCCCGCCTACGTTGGGAGGCCATCCCCAGCAGAGACTTGGCGGTCTTCTTGGTTCCCGCGGCGGATGTCCTCCCACCTCTTGCGGCAGTGGGTGCCCCGTCGATGGTGGACCCCCAGGGCCCGGACTTCCTTGGCGATGGCGCGCCAAATCCCGATCTTCTCATGGCCGCGGACCTATGTGACACGTACAGGGAGGGAGAAATACCACGTTCAAGTTACTCAGCATTTTCCTTTCCAGTGGCCCAACGCCCCCCATCCCCGCCAGGCCCCCCGCCAGGCCCAACATGCCCCCCATCCCCGCCAGGCCCCCCGCCAGCCCCAACATGCCCCCCATCCCCGCCAGGCCCCCCGCCAGGCCCAACATGCCCCCCATCCCCGCCAGGCCCCCCGCCAGGCCCCCCGCCATGCCCAACATGCCCCCCATCCCCGCCAGGCCCCCCGCCAGGCCCAACATGCCCCCCATCCCCGCCAGGCCCCCCGCCAGGCCCCCCGCCATGCCCAACATGCCCCCCATCCCCGCCAGGCCCCCCGCCATGCCCAACATGCCCCCCATCCCCGCCAGGCCCCCCGCCAGGCCCAACATGCCCCCCATCCCCGCCAGGCCCCCCGCCAGGCCCAACATGCCCCCCATCCCCGCCAGGCCCCCCGCCAGGCCCCCCGCCATGCCCAACATGCCCCCCATCCCCGCCAGGCCCCCCGCCATGCCCAACATGCCCCCCATCCCCGCCAGGCCCCCCGCCAGACCCAACATGCCCCCCATCCCCGCCAGGCCCCCCGCCAGGCCCCCCGCCATGCCCAACATGCCCCCCATCCCCGCCAGGCCCCCCGCCAGCCCCAACATGCCCCCCATCCCCGCCAGGCCCCCAAGCCAGCCAGTGGCCCCAAATCCAGATAGAATTAAACTCACTTGTTGGTCTGGAGGACCGTAGAGTAGCGCATACTGGGGGAGGACCCCATCCACAAGTTTCTCCAACTCCTCTCCAGTGAAGGCAGGGGCCCTTTCCCCAGTCGCAGCAGCCATTGTCCCTTCCAGACCGAGGTCACAGCAACACTTGCAGTATAGGTCCTCTCCTGTGAAAGTTCAAGTCGCAAGTGGATAGAAAATGGCGGTCACGTCCGCGGCGGTGCGTACCGCGGCGGTGCGTCCCGCCACCGCCGGCGCCCTTCGCCATTGGCTCCTGAAACCCATAGGCTTCAATGTTAACCAATGCGGCTTCGCGCCGCGGTCTTCGCCCGCCGCGGTGTGCCACGCCAGCGCATTGACCTCACATCCCATTGTCACACTTCACAGGTCAGGCAGCCGCCATTTCCAGGGCCCACATGGCTCAATTTCAACTGCGTCACACAGGCCTAGGACTTGCATAGCCACTCAGACACGCCATTCACTGCATAGAGAATCGTATACTGTGCTAGCTGTGAGTACGTACCTGTGGGTTGCCTGACTGTGTGCTCCATGTTGTCCTTCCTAGGCACCGTCCGCTGGGTTGGGCGAGGAGACGGATGAATCCTCCCGTGTACCGACCGCTGGTGGACCTGTCGACAATGGAAGAACGCCACATTATCCTGACCTACCGTCTTAACCGTGCCACTATCCATGAACTGTGTGCCCGGCTGGAGCCCGACCTGATGTCCCCCATCCGCCAACCCACAGGGATTCCCCCTCTGGTGCAGGTCATGTCAGTACTCCATTTCTTGGCAAGTGGGTCATTTCAGACAACCGTGGGAATTGCTTCCGGGATGTCTCAGCCCATGTTTTCAAAGGTGTTATCCAGAGTGTTGTCTGCCCTGATGAAATCCGTGAGGAACTACATCATTTTCCCTGAGGTGGGCGAACTGGCTACAGTGAAGGGTGATTTCTACGCCCTTGGACATATTCCCAACGTAATTGGTGCCATTGATGGGACCCATGTGGCTTTGGTTCCCCCAAGAGACAGGGAGCAGGTGTACAGGAACAGAAAAAGTTACCATTCAATGAACATCCAGGTGGTGTGTTTGGCTGACCAGTACATCTCGCATGTAAATGCCAAATTCCCAGGGTCAGTGCATGACGCCTACATCCTGAGGAATAGCAGCATCCCTTACGTGATGGAACAGCTACAGAGACACCGTGTATGGCTAGTGGGGGACTCTGGGTACCCCAACCTGTCGTGGCTACTGACCCCAGTAAGGAATCCCCGGACCAGGGCAGAGGAACGGTACAATGAGGCCCATGGGCGTACTAGGAGGGTGATCGAACGCACCTTTGGCCTCCTAAAGGCCAGGTTTCGATGCCTGCATATGACCGGTGGATCCCTAATGTACTCACCTAAGAAGGTGTGTCACATCATCGTGGCCTGCTGCATGCTTCACAACCTGGCTTTGCGCCGCCAGGTGCCTTTCCTGCAGGAGGATGGTCGAGACGGTGGTGTTGTGGCAGCTGTGGAACCTGAGGAGAGTGACGAGGAGGAAGACGACGGGGCTGAAACAGACAACAGGGACAGAATCATTGAACAGTACTTCCAATAGGACACAGGTAACATTTCAAAGATAATTTAGTACATGTTAACTACTCTGCAGCATCTCTGCTGCCTGTCTATTTGCCCCAGTGTATGATGACTGAGTTTTGGCTTTTCCCTCCCTATTTCAGATCTGGGGTCCCCACTACGAGTCCTGTGCTTCGTTTCCCCATGGACTACAGCTTTGTGGCAGCTGTTTGTTGACTTCACCATGTACAAGGACATATTTGCACTGTCATGTCAATTACAATCTATTGAAATCACAGCCAGACTCCTGATATTTTGGTGCAAAATAGGTGTTTATTGAAGTGCTCAAAATGGGATGGGTGGTTTCAAGTGGGTGGGGGCTATGGTGAAGGAATGTCCATGGCAGAGTCCAGAGTAACAGTCACACAGGTGCATTGTCCAGAGGCCTGTGGAGAGATGGAGCATGGGCAGTTCGAGGATGGACAGGGTGACAATGTGGGACAGTGGGATGACATCAGGTGGTATCCATTGCTGGCGGGGGTCTTGACATCCTACTCTGTCTTGCGAGATCTCAGGGCCCTCTTGCGGGGTGGTTCTTCTCCTGCAGGAGGTGGGGGTCTGGTGGGCTGCTGCTGTGCGGGGGCCTCCTGTCCACTAGCGCCGGCGGAGGTGGATGGCTGTTCTTGGTCCCGGCTAGTGGCAGGGGCCCTTGGGTGTTGTTCAGTGTCCGCCCTGCTGTTTACGAGGTCCTGCAGCAGCCCTACCATGGTAACCAGGGTGGTGTTGATGGCTCGGATGTCCTCCCTGTACCCCCGATAGTGTTCCTCCTGCAGCACCTGGATCTCCTGGAACCGGGCCAGTACCGTCGCCATCGTCTCCTGGGAGCGGTTGTATGCTCCCATGATGGTGGTGAGGACCTCGTGGAGAGTGGGTTCCCTGGGCCTCTCCTCCCCCCCCTGTCGCACAGCTGCCCGCCGAGTTGCCCTGTTTCCCTGGGCCTCTGCCCCCTGGCCGGTGTGCCCACTACCACTGCCCCCAGGTCCCTGTTGTTGTTGGGGTGGTGGGTTATCCTGGGTGCCCTGTAGTGGTAGACACACCGCAGATTGACGCGCCCTGGAGACAGAGGCATGGGCCCGCTGGGTGGGAGCTGTGCTGGTGTTCCCAGGGGGGTTAGGGTCTATAGTGGCCTGTGCCTGTGTGAGGGGAACCGACTGTCCAGAGGTCCCCGATGGTCCGGGCTGGTCATCGGTGTCCAGATCGACAGAGCTGCTGTCATCGCTGACGGCCTCTTGGGTGGGGGGTGTGGATAATTCTGGCCCCTCCGCCGCGGTGTGTTGACGGTCGGGTCCTGCAGGGGTATAGAGGTATGGTTATAGTTTCAATGTGTGGCATATGGGTGTATCTGTGGGTTCCCGTGTCCCCAAGTGCTGGCATTCGTGTGTGGGGGCTTTGGTGAGGGTGGCTTGTGGGGGGGATGTGTATATGCATTGGGCATGCTTTGGTGATGGGTGTCCATGCTTAGTGGACGCATGCAGGCCTAGGTTTTGGGATGTGTGGGTTGTGATGGTGAGACATTGGCGGGGAATAGGTGTGCTGGGGGTGGGGGTGAGGATGGTGGTGGGGGTGAGGATGGTGGTGGGGGTGAGGATGGTGGTGGGGGTGAGGGTGGGGGTGAGGGTGGGGGTGGGGGTGAGGGTGGGGTTCGAGGATGGGGGTGAGGGTTGGGGTCTGATTTGGCATGCAGGTGGGGGGGAAGCAGTATTGAAGCTTCAACTTACCAGTATCCATTCCTCCGCCGACTCCTGCGAGGCCGTCAGGATGCAGGATGTTCAAGACTTCCTCCTCCCATGATGTGAATTGTGGGGGTTGAGGTGGGGGTCCTCCGCCAGTCTTCTGCACGGCGATGTTGTGCCTGGATACCATGGAACGCACCTTCCCCCGTAGGTCGTTCCATCGCTTCCTGATGTCTTCCCGATTTCTGGGGTGCTGTCCCACTGCGTTCACCCTGTCGACAATCCTCTGCCATAGCTCCGTCCTCCGGGCAATGCTGGTGTATTGTATCTGTGTGCCGAACAGCTGGGGCTCTACACGAACGATTTCCTCCACCATAACCCTGAGTTCTTCGTCTGTGAAGCGGGGTTGTCTTTGGGGTGCCATGGGGTGGTGTGTATGATGTGTGGGGTGGAGTATGTGTATTTAAGTGAGTTGAGTGTGGTGGTGTGTGTTGTTTTGTGTGTGGATAGTGTGTGGGTGATGGTGTTGAGTGGCTGTGGCTGTTATGTTTTGGATGCTGGTGTCTCGCTCTTGCCTTCTTTACGAATTTTTAAGCGTAGGGGTTTGTGGGTGATGTGGGTGGGTGTTTTATATTGTATTGTGTGTGTGGGAGTGGTGTGTGTATGTGTATCAGGTGTGTGGGATTCAAATCGACCAATGTGGGTGAGTTTTGTTCGTTTGTGTGTATTCTGACCGCGCCGGTGTGTCCCGCCAATGGAATACCGCGTTTGAATGACCGCCGCGTGGATTCGTGGGTCGTAATGGCATGGGCGTATTTCTGTTGGCGTGGCGGTGGAGGTTTGGTCACCTCCACCTTTCCGCCGACCGCTGGTCTGGCGGTCTGTTGTGGCGGTCGGATTTTCGGAGGTTTGCCTTCTGCGGGTCAGAATGACCGTGGCGGGTTTCCGCGACCGCGGCGGGATTATGGAGGATTTCTGACCGGCGGTAGGCGCCTTTTACCGCCGAGGTCAGAATGACCACCACATTGTTTCTTCATGACCTATTTTCTAGATCTTCACATTTATGAGAAAGCAGTTTTATTTAAGATTCCGGGTGGGGTACATTGGCTGTTGCCACTTGTTCTAAGAATGTCAGCAACTGCATGCTGCTTCTTCGGATTCCAATTTTGTGCTGAATCTTCGCTTATCTGTACTCAAGTCTTCTGTGCCTATATCCTGGCTCACTTCTAGCAGTAGTGGCAAAGCATTACATTTTCAAGGGGACTCACTGTTTCACCATTTCCTGCTATTCTCTTAAGATCTAAGATAGGCAGATGTATGAATGAGATCCTCCATATAGGCCATGCACATTGCAGGGGCAACTCCCCATGCAAGTACTACTGTAGGGGTGTTGCTTGCTTTCAGATCTGCTCTTCCACCAGTCTTTGATGCTTCAGATCAATAAGAATACAACACTTAGTCAATCTCTGTCTGTATGCTGCTGTCAGCCGTGTGCCATAGTGTCCTGTCCCCATTTTCATGCTACTTTGATTCCAACAACCCCCCTGACTTGAGAAGCATCACTATGCTTCACCACATCTTCACATTCATGTCTACTTACTCTTCAACCTGCATATTTTCCCTGTGCTGTTACTCGAGGTCACATGCCTTTTATCTGCTTGCCTCGTCCTCTTTCCCTCTGCCCTCAGTTGATCATCACCATTCACGTCCCCAGTTTATCTGAGGTCTTGAAACACATTCTAGATTGTTCCCCAGACCAAGCTTTCCCCCATTCCCACTGTAGGCCAGAAACCTTCAATCTCATTCTTCAAAAGTTTGCGTTGCAACTCTGTGTGCTCTTCTATATACTGTGCCCCCACTTCATACTGGCCAGAGTCTTGCTGTACTCTGTCAGATGTTCTCACAGTAGTGATCAGCTCCTAATGCAGCCCCCATCACTGCGGTTCCCTCCTCAATGGACAACAACTGCTCCTTCTCACGCTTGAGCACCATCACAGTCCGAGCACCACAGCATCTTCTGCTGACGTCCTTCCTCCTCTCCTTGCTGTCAGGTCCATTTCCTCAACTCACCTCACAGATCTGCTTTCAATGAGGCTCCATTATAAGGGTGATGTACTCTCTGTGTTCACCATCCTGTCAATGGCAATGCAAATCATGGTGCATTTGGTGCATTTTGTACTGGAGAGACAATCAGGAGCTCCAAGAAGGTTCTACGTTACAGGTGCCATCTTGACCAGAATTCCATGGTGTGATTTTAACTTTTTTTCTTTTGTTTTTTTTGTACTGAAAACTTTCAGCCTCACAAAGAGGAATTATTAAAGAATATGAATTTATGGAACATCCAAAGCTAAGGGATAACATTTATTATTAAAAGACTATTGGTCAGAAATACAAAGAGAAACACTAGTACTTCCCAAGCAGGGAGTGTATTGTGTTGTTATAATGTATATGCCGAACTGAATCATTGCATTGAGGTCTGAGGGGTACTTGGCATGGGCGATCATTTAAGAAGACTGTAGGTATTATGCAACAACCTATAGACTGTGATGGAAAACTCTTTCCGTCATGAATATGGACCAGTGAATGTCAAGTCAATAATATATGTGATTTAATCAGCAGATCCGCTCCCTTACTGTACCTCAACAACCAAGGTTTGGCTCAATTGCAGTAATGGTTTTATTGTACACTTTTTATTCGTGCAATAAAAAAATAGTTAATAATCAAAATGACCATTGCAATTTCCATACAATTTTCAAAGAGATATTAATGTTATCAATTCAAACAAAAGACTGTGAAATTCACAAGTTACTGTGACCATCACAACTATAACACCCTCCCAACAATGCTCATAACCTCAAAAAATATCAGACGAAATTTCAAAGGACATCAGTAATTAGTTCAATGAGGCTTTTCCAAAGGGTGCTCGGAAGTAGAGACTTATCTGCAGGACATGACCCTCCACTAACAACCATTGGATATGGCTGCAGGCTATTTTCAGGGGGAGTAGTACCAAAAGTGCAGAGCCTGGCAAAATGTTTACCAACCTTTCTTAACTCTGGGTTTGTGTGTTGCCTGCCCATGACCATTAATTTAATCATTGTCATTATCTTCTGTACATTTTTGTTTTCTTTTTTGCAATGCATTTGTTTCTCATCATAAATAATGTTGTTACAGTTCTGCTCCTAGCACCGATTTAGCTCTTACCATGTTCTGGAGCAGAGCACAACAGGTGCTGAGTGTCCACTTGTTTACTGCCTAGCATTTAAAGGCCTGGAACCTTCTTCACTGTCTTAACAGCTTGGTGCTGCGAGGATTTAGCCCCCTTTGGTGCACAGACTGGCCTCAAGGATGCCCTTAGTGAACAAATGCAGGCACACAAAATAAATATGTACCACAGATCTTCAGATGTGGGCTTGTTTTCTGATTAAGCTTCACTGTTTTCCTGCTACTCTCATATAAATGATTCTTGGTTCCATTTCTCCACATAAGGGTAGATGTGATGTTCTGTATGTGCCATTCTTTTTTTGTATTCCTCTTAGACATTTTCCTGCAAGTATTGTAACTGCTGATATTTACCATTAATTGATCCTCTGAATTCCTATATTCCTTTTCTGTTTGGAAACTAATTAAAGAAAAAGATTTGGGCTTCTTGTGATGTATGGCGTGGATCACCTTCCCAGTGCATTGTGATAACTATTGTTAATATGTGCTTAGTTGAAGGTACTTAGGTAAGGATAGAAACTGTGAAAGTTTGGGTAGTGAATCCCTTACTGAAAAAACTGATCTCTACCCCAATACATCACACTTTTGACAGTGAGTAGCAGGAGAAGTTGATGTCTGTACAACATATGGACTTGCTGGAAAAGTCAGATGCACTGAACTCGTGGCAACTTGCCTTTTGCCCTGCCTTGAGCACTGAGCATATTCAATGGCATGTGTAGCTGCAGATACACATTCTGTGCATTATCTTGCCATCTAGTGTTGATCTCGGAGTGTTATAACTTGTTTTTCTTCGAAGATGTCTTTTTTCGGGTCACAGGATCGAATGACTCCTCCTCTCGGTGATAGTGTGCATGGGCATCAACTCCTTTGTTAGATTGTTTTCGTTCCGCCGTCGGGCTCGGACGCGTTTCCTCTCGCTCCAAGACTTTCGATTCGGAAACTTTATATTCGCTTTATTCTACAGTCGGTATTGTTTCGACCGCGTTAACATCTGCAATAGACCCAATAGTACCGTCAGGATCAAGAAAACGCCGTTTTGGGCGCTTGCACCCTTCTTGGGCCTGTTCAGGCCTACCACGCCATAGCCTGATGGATCGGACTCCATTCCGATTCTGTCCTCGATGCCACGCGAAATTCCCTTACACTGATCAGCACGTTGTATGTAATCTTTGCCTTTCTCCAGAACATCGAGAGGAAGATTGTGAAGCCTGTCGGTCGTTTTGGTCGAAAAAGGCACTGCGTGACCAGAGAGCAAGAAGCCTCGAAATGGTGTTGATATATACTGAGTCCACCGACACCTTAGAGGAGGAGCAGGCACAGACAGAGACAGCTGTTTAGATTCAGGACTCCGACTCCGATGCAGGATCAGAGGAAGACAGTTAACCTATCTCAGCGGCTGAGCATGTGAGTACGCCTGCCCCTACGCCCACTTCCCAAAAATCTACTAAGGCCTTGTGTGCACCACTGCCGGAAAGCCGTGGTCCCACCCGAAATAAATTTGTCAACCATCGTGTTCGGCGCCGAAAAAGGCCAAGTCACCCCGTCAACAGGCCACGCCTGTTTCGGTGCCGGAGTCGAGCAAAAAGATAAAAAGCTCCACCTCCGAGCCAATGTCTACTCGGAGTTGAAAATACAGCGTCCGGTTTCGGAGCCAAAACCTCGGCTGCTATCTTCGGGACCGAAAAAACTCAGTACCATTTCGAAGCTGAAAGCATCCTTCTATACAGAAGAGACAGGACTTTCGAGCCGTCTAAAGCATATGACAAAAACAATTACTGAACAATCCTCTAAAGGCATAAAACCATCTGAATATCAATCAGAGGACTCTGATAGCCAACCAATCTTGGAGGTTATCGACAGTAAACAGAGAAGGATACATATCCATAAGGAGACAGGGAAAATTATTGCTTCACCACCTCCACAGACCAAAAGGAAGCTGGCGTTTCAAGAGACTCTTGCCACTACTCCAACACCAGCAAAAATATTTAAGAGAAAGGAGAAGCCATTACCTCTCCAGCTTTCACCACCACATTCGCCACAGCTTTCTTTTTCTCCTCCACCTACTACCCCACCACTACCTTCATCATCACACTCCCACATTTACTCACAGGGAGATACAGTAGACCGTTGGGACTTGTATGACTCAGATCCTATACCGTCCAATAACCCAGATCTTTATCCTGCTAAACCTTCACCACCAGACGATAGTACAGTTTACACTCGGGTCATATCTAGGGCAGCTGCATACCATGGGGTTCAGATGCATGCAGTACCATTGGAGGAGGATTCTCTTTTCAATATATTATCCTCGGCCCATTCACGCTACCAGTGCTTACCAATTCTACATGGTATATATCGTCTGCTTAGACATGCAAACGATATATTTAAGGAACCAGTCAAGGCTAGGGTTTTAACCCCAAGAATTGATTAAAAAAATATAAGCCTGCGCCAACAGACCCAATCTACATTACCCAACAAGTGCCACCAGTCTCCATTGTGGTCAGTGCTGCTAGAAAAAGGGCTAATAGCCAGTCTTCAGGGGATACACATCCCCCTGACAAAGAATGTAGGATGTTTGATGTTTGATGCTGCAGGTAAAAGGGTAGCTACACAAGCAGCTAACCAATGGCGTATTGCCAATTCTCAAGCCCTGTTAGCAAGGTATGACAGAGCACACTGGGATGAAATGCAAGATTTCTTGTGGTATCTACCCAAGGAGCACCAGAAGAGAGTACAGCAAATTGTTGAAGAGGGACAAGCAATCACTAATAACCAGATTAGATCTGCCCTTGATGCAGCTGATACTGCAGCTAAAGGTATCAACACTAGTACAACAATTCGAAGACATGCATGGCTAAGATCCTCTGGGTTTAAACCTGAAATATAGCAGGCAGTATTTAACATGCCTTTTGATAAACAGCATCTATTCGGACCTAAAGTAGATACTACTATTGAGAAACTCTGAAAGGATTCTGACACTGCAAAAGCCATGGGAGCCCTACATACCACATCTTTTCAGGGTTCCTTTTGGAAACAACACCTCCCATCCCAAACAATCGCAGCAATATTATCCAAGAGGGTAATTTAGAGGCTCTTACAGAGGGCAAAACCTTAGAGCCAGAGGAAAGTTTAATACCCCAAAAAGTGCTACCACTCCCACAAAACAATGAGTTCCTTAACATCCCATAATCCTGCATGTCTCCTGTGGGAGGACGACTGCAGCAATTCCACTCTCACTGGCAAAACATCACCACAGATCAGTGGGTACTTTCAATTATCCGCAATGGTTATTGCCTAGAACTCATTTCTACTCCACCAAATATTCCCCCTCGCTCTCACAGGCTCTCTCCAGAACACACTGTTCTGCTAAAACAAGAGGTACTATCTCTATTTCTAAAAGGAGCAATAGAAATGGTTCCAATATCACAAGGAACACTATATTTCTTTCTACCAAAAAAGTATGGTACTCTCAGACCCATCCTAGAGCTCAGACCTCTAAATCTATACCTCCTGACAGAACATTTTCACATGGTCACTTTACAGGATGTTATTCCCCTACTACAGAAACATGATTACATGACTGCTTTAGACCTCACGGACGCTTACTTCCATATTCCAATACATCCAGCTCACCGCAAATACGTAAGATTTGTAATAGCAGGCAAACACTACCAACTCAAAGTACTTCCCTTCGGCATAACAACAGCTCCAAGGGTTTTCACAAAATGTCTAGTTGTAGTAGCCGCTCACCTCAGAAGACAACACATACATGTCTTCCCTTATCTAGACGATTTGCTAATAAAATCAAGCAATATTCTACAGTGTTAACAACACACTCAATGCACAATAGATACCCTACACACATTAGGGTCCATAATCAAGTACCAAAAATCTCATCTTCAACCAGCATTGATTCAA
Organism: Pleurodeles waltl; assembly: GCF_031143425.1. Classification (NCBI taxonomy): domain Eukaryota; kingdom Metazoa; phylum Chordata; class Amphibia; order Caudata; family Salamandridae; genus Pleurodeles; species Pleurodeles waltl. Next base: position 1,898,439,483 of record NC_090440.1, read on the forward strand.
CCTTATCTAGGTGCAATTCTCAATACTCAATAAGCATTAGCCTACCCAAATCCACAGAGAATACAGGCTTTTCAGTTCCTCATATCACAAATACAGCCCAATCAAAATTACACAGTAAGATTTATCATGAAACTATTGGGAATGATGGCATCATGCATAGCAATAGTACTGCATGCAAGACTAAACATGAGACCACTGCAACAGTGTCTCTCACAAGAACGGTCTCAGGCACAGGGTCAGTTACAGGATCTAGTGTTGTTAGACCGCCAAACCTACAAATCTCTGCAGTGGTGGAATCACAACAACTTAATAAAAGGGCGGCCATTTCAGGACCCAGTGCCACAGACCATAATAACAACAGATGCGTCAATGACAGGTTGGGGAGCTCATCTGAATAACCTAACCACACAAGGGGAATTGAACTGAACACAATTAACATATCACATAAATCATTTAGAATTATTAGCTGTGTTCTTGGCCCTAAAAGCATTTCAACCTCAGATCACACACAAAACTTAATAAAAACAGACAATATGACAACAATGTACTATCTGACAAAACAAGGGGGAGCACATTCATCCCAATTGTCCCTTCTAGGCCAAACAACATGGAAATGGGCAATTCACAATCAGATTTACTTGCTAGCGGAATACATCCCAGGGATACACAACCAGTTAGCAGACCTACTAAGCAGGACGCAGCAACAAATTCACGAGTGGGAAATTCACCCACAGGTACTTCAGCAGCACTTTCAAATGTGGGGAACACCAGACATAGACCTTTTCGCAACAAGTGAAAACGCAAAATGCCAAAACTTTGCAACCCTCTTTCCCAAGGGCAATGCTCTATGGATCAACTGGTCAGGGATATTTGCTTACGCTTTCCCCCCTCTCCTGTTAATTCCATTTCTGGTCAGCAAAATGCGTCACACCTCTCTCACCATGTTACTCATAGCTACCACATGAGCACACCAACACTAGTACACAACACTTCTGGATCTGTCAGTAGTGCCCCATCACAAACTTCAAAACAGACCAGATCTATTAACACAGAAGAAAGGTCAAATCTGGCATCCCAATCCCAGTGTACTCAATTTAGCGATTTCGCTCCTGAAGTCATAGAGTTTGGATATTTACAACTTCCTTTAGAATATATGGAAGTTCTAAAACAAGCATGCAAACCAACAACCAGACAATGCTATGCAAACAAGTGGAAACGGTTTGTTTTCTACTGCCAACCTAAAAATATAGACCCACTTAAAGCATCAATACAAGATATTGTGTGTTACGTGCTTTATTTACAGGAAGCAAAATTTGCTTTTTCCTCTATTAAAATTTATATCACAGGTATATCAGCATACCTACAAACCATACAACATACTTCTCTCTTTAGAGTTCCTGTCATAAGAGCCTTTATGGAAGGACTCAAACGTATTATTCCACCCAGAACTACACCAGTTCCTGCATGGAATGTCAATATTGTACTCACAAGACTAATGGGACCACCATTCGAGCCCATGTATTCATGTGATATTCAATTTCTCAAATGGGAAGTTGCTTTCTTGGTAGCAGTTACTTCATTAAGAATAGTGAGTGAAATACAAGCATTTACTCTAGAGGAACCATTTTTCTAAGTACACAAACATAAAGTTGTACTTAGGACAAATCCAAAATTGTTGCCAAAAGTAGTTTCACCTTCTCACATTAATCAGTCAGTGGACTTGCCAGTCTTCTTTCCACAGCCAGACTCAACTGCTGAAAGAGCTCTACACACCCTTGACCTTATAAGAGCTCTGATATACTACAATGACAGAACAAAAGATTTTAGGAAAACTAAACAGCTCTTTCCAACAACCACATAAAGGTAATCCCATTTCAAAACAAGGATTAGCTAGATGGATTGTGAGATGTATGCAGACATGTCACATTAAAGCAAAAAGGCAACTTTTGATAACTCCTAAAGCACATTGCACTAGGAAAATGGTGCTTCTATGTCATTTTTAGGGAACATACCAATGGCAGACAAATGCAAAGCTGCCACATGGTCCACACCACATACATGCACAATGCATTACTGTGTGGATGTATTATCAAAACAAGCCAGTGTTGAACAAGCAGTGCTAAAAACACTATTTCAAACCACAACCCCTACAGGCTAGCCACCGCTTTATTGGGAGAAGGACTGTTTTTTAGTCTATGCACAGCATGTGTATCTGCAGCTACACGTCATTGAACGGAAAATGCCATGTACATCCGTTCGTGGCATGTAGTGCTGCAGATTCACATGCATCCTCCCCGGAAGCCTGTAGTCGTTGCAGTACTTATTTGTACATATGTATATATATATATATATATATATATATATATTTGCATGGACATCTTATTTACTTATTACATATAGTTGTACATTTACATTCTTTCACTCTATCACTCCTTCCTATACCCTTCTGCGGGAAAACAATCTAACAAAGGAGTCGATGACCATGCGCACTATCACCGAGAGGAGGAGTAATTCGATCCCGTGGCTCAAGTAAAGACTTCTTCTTCAGCATTAGCAATGACATTAGTTCTTGTATTTATTCATTCATTCCTCACCATAAATAACCTCTTCCTGGGACCTTCTCAATGAATAATGCTCTCCTATTGTCCTGTGATGTTTCACTACAATCTATATGAATTAAATGTTGACATAAACAACATTCATCTCTTCTACTCTTTATTTCATTTTTTTTTCCAATATAAATCAACTAATATCACTGTCTTTATGATTATTCTCAGAATGGTGTTCTACTAATGGGGTTTGTTTTCTTAGTCCTAATGGCAGACTTGTGATCATTAATTATAATATGCAATTTGTGACTAGTTTCTCCATTGTATTTCTTATGACAGTGACAAATAAGTAAATATAAATATTCTTGCTAACTATTGTAATGCAATAATCTGTTCTTATCCATAGATTTAGTATGTAACTCTTAATGGTCAGACCTGTTTGGTGGTTATATCTAGAAACTCATATTTTACATTGCTTTTCTTGTAGCTGAACCTCATACTAGTATCTCCTAAATTTTACGACCCACTTCAAATGAAAAATATATCATCAATGAAGCATGACCAATACTTCACATTTTAAAAAAAAGGGGCCATCTGTTTTGCTTCACTAATGACCGAGCTGAAACACCCATACACTGACAAAAATCTCTGGAATGCGCTTCTTAGTCCAAAGAAGACATTTATCATTTCACTACGCAAGGTTCCTAAAAGGAGATTAGCATGCTGAAAGCACACGTTTTAAAATGGTCACAACAATGAAATGAAAATGTGTACAAATGATTCTCCACTGCAATATACACAGCAAATATATGTATCTATATTATAATGCAAAGCAAATAATGAATTATAAAATATGCATCACCATGAGGCAAGGGCAAAACTCCTTCATCTCCCTCCTAATCAACATCAGATCGCCAGATCCCAGAATCGATCGAGGAGAGAGAGACCAATTATCCTCACGGGAAGGATGACACACTCCAGCGTCCTGGATATGTCTGAGATCTGCAAACACTGTCCCCGGTCCATCTGGTCTCGGCCTCTTATACTTTGAACAAACAAGAGAGGAACATTTTGGAAACTCCCTCAAAAAATGCTGATTGCTTTAGGCCAGCTTTGAAAATAACACTTCAGGACTTGGCCACAATCCCAAGGTGCCAATTCAAAACAAGACCATTCCCTGCTGTCATTCTTATCAGCCTAAGCCCTTGGTGGGAAAGAACATGAAGAATAAAAACATGTGCACATTGTACAATGTGGAAAACTACTTGCAGCTTTTAACGTGGCAGTGGCTAATGCTAAAATAAAGTCAATAGGTAAAATGAAGTTGGTGGTCACTAATGTGATGGTGTACAGCTAGGCTAAGTGCAACATGGAGTCAGTGGTCAAAACTTACATATTATTACACCACCTTGATGGAAACGTGTTTTTTTTCACATTCTCCAACATAGAGGAATGGTAAGCTCAGAGCACAGGTGGCTCCAATGCTGGTCTCTTTAAGATGGAGAAAAAGAGCATCCTTAAATAAAAAATATTATTCTTAAGGGCCATAGTTATACTTTTCATTATGAAGCCCACATAGGCACCTTGAATATCTCTTTTAGAAATGTTGTGACTATCATTAATGTGTCATTCTGAAGAATATTTCAGTACATTGCCTTGTAATTAAGTATTGCTAGATATTCAGGGTGTTTATTTCTGCTGATGTTATGAATGTTTATTGTCAGGCTTCTCAAGCAGGCTCCAACTTCTGTGCTGTGATTGTGGAATGGGATATTATTACCTGAAACTGAACCAGAGGAAGAGGCAGATGCTTATCAAAGGGAAGAACGCCAAACACTATGTGGCATGGCCTCCTGTGTTGAGTCTCTAGGAGCCATATTTGTCCATGATGTTTCACTTAAGAAGCAAGCAATTACTGTTCCCAATTCAGTCTTCAACCATTCTGATAAATGCATCTTCCTGCGACTACTCACCATAAGAATTTTTCTTCTGACTGCTATGGAAAAGCTTTTTCCCCCAGCAATAGCCCTTTAGTGCCACCAGGTGTAGCTATGTGGCTCTAGTCTTAACATCACCTCTTGACATGATAACACCAGAGTATATTAGACGCAAACTGGTGCTCTGACATTCATTCCTGTATTTCCAAACCTCATTGACGAAGTTTGAAGCCCTCGCTTTGGTGTCGCACCAGTGAAATTCCTTATCATTAGGCAGTGACTGTGTCTAAGATCTCCTCCAAAATTTGGGGATTTCAAGCCGTGTTGCAAGAAATTGCATGTGATATCTTGGATAGGAACATGACACTGTAGCCTGCAACTCTTGTACCTTTTTGCACCCATGGTCCATCAGGAAGCAGGAGGCCAAGTTGTTCCCCATTGAGGTTCGTAGGAAGATGGCTCATAGAGGATGTACTCCATAAAAATACAAAAACACAGAAAGCACCATAAGAAGGAAGAGATGTGAAGCAGTTTCCTGACGCCTAACTCCTCCTTGCCATTGAAGCAGAAACTGACGCAGGTGAGGTTAGCATTTCACTGTCTGTGGACCGACCCTGCTTCTTCTAAAAAGTCCAAGCCTGTTAATGCGTTGAACCTTTAGTTTGAAGCCTATCTTAGTACTGACCCAGATTTTTTTTTAATCTGTGTGGCAAGGAGAAATTTAAAGGAGCACTTTAATGATATTTCCTCGGCAGAGCACCTCGCAAGGGCCGAAAGAGATTTGCCCAGATGAGGATGATTTTCGTCTGTGACTCAGTCGCCCTTGCAATGCTGGGTAAAGATTGTGGAATCAGTAAAGGTGCCAACAAGGGATGTACTTTTAGAGTTGTTGTATAACTTCTTGTTACTTACTGATGTCTCTCACTTACATTTGGATTTAATTCATTATATGTAAGTGTGCATAACATGGTTTTAACAAAAAGAAAATTAAAACAATGATACCAGCAGGTGTATCTGTGTTTCATATTAATATTAGGAACAAAACTCGTAATAAAGAAAAGAAATCAGGGGTTCCTCACCAATGGGCATCGGTATCTGCATATGCAGGGACTTTGAACTTTGTAGAAGACCAGTTAGATCTATAATGTGTGGCTGAATATCTCATGCGATTCAAAAACTGCAACTTTTCTGAAATAGAGGCCGAGAATACGGCATACCTGAACAAAGGCATGACTATTTGTTTTAATAAAAATGAGCTGCGGTGCCCAGTGTTAATACACCGGATCAGCCTCACCAGTAGAAATCAATGTGTACTGACTTGTGCAGACACGACTCTATGGCATGTATTCGATTATTTTACGATTCCACCCGTTTCCTCATAGAGTTTGAGCTTCAAACTCCCAGGCTGAACTTTATGCAGCACCTCGATTGCTTTAATAACTAATGCTGAGAAGAGCTCAAGTTTCATAAGGTTTCTGTTAATATTGTCAAAAATCTGCATGAATTTAGCCATGTCATAGCTGAACACTTTGATCTTCAATAGATGCCTATCAAGTAGAGTGCATTTAAAATGCCTCTTTGACTCAAAAATTATGTTATGGATAGGAGAAATCCTAACTCTCCAAGATCCTTCTGGCCCACAATGCATCGGATTAGATGACAGTTTGCCAGATAAACTTTTGCACACCACCATTGACCATTACATCAGTAGAATGTCACTTCCAGCCATTACATTGACCGATGTGGTGGTGTGAATTCTTGAACCCTATTAGGAAGCCTCGCATTTGTGGCAGGAGTTCTGAAGCAGGGTATTTTCCCAGTGGAGGCCTATCTGGTGGGCACCCTGAATGTGAAGACAGATACCTTGAGATGCCCGTCATTGGTGAGTAACAAATGGGAACTTCATCCTGAAGTGGCAAATTTATTGGGACTCGTCATTCAGCCCTCTCTTCCGCTCCCACACAACAGAATGGTTTGGTCCTCCACCCCAGTTCTCAGGCACTTTATCTACACACTTGCGTTATGTCAATTAGAGAGCGTTTGCGAGCCATCAGGAGTAGCGGATGTCATCATGGCTGCCATAAAATGGCCTACAAGTTCGTTCTACACGTGCAGTGGTCTAAATAGGTTTCTTGGTGCAAGCCTGCAAGATTAAGTCCCAACAAATCTCACTTTCTGCATTTTGTCCTTTCCCTGGCTGAACAAGACTTGGCAAACTAACTTGAAGTTATTTGGCCACTTGTTCCACCTTTATGTTCCCTCCTGATCAGCTCTCTTTATTGATGTTAGCCTTAGTTTTTCGATTTGTTAAAGGCTTTTGTACCTATTTTCCCCCAGACCGTTTATTGTTTCACAGTGGGATTTAAATTTAGTGTTGACTGTTTGAACTGATTCACAGTAGTTCAGTTTGCCTGATTACTCATAAAAATGTATGTCTAATAACAATGACCAGTCTGTATTGTCGCCAAATATCATCCTGGCCATCATTCACTTTTTACACAGACAAGTGGTCGTTCATACCTGCCGGTCCCTTCTGCTAAAAGTTGTATGTGCCTTCCACGTGAGCCAATATATAACGCTTCCATCCTTTCCACCTCCTCACACTGCTAAGAAATAGAGACTGGACCCTAGGGGTCCTGCTCTTACTGCGTTGATCGTAAAAGACAGAACTGGGTGGATGATCAGCTGTTTGTGACCTTCACCAGTCAGGAGAGGCAAAGTGATGATTAGGCATACCATTTCACAATTGGTTACACTTGGGAAGTGAATGTCCTTTGCAGGGTACATGTGAGTGCACACCTGCACTAAGTGACTCCACCGGCCGAGCTAATGCAGTAACCTAGCATGCACATTGAGCCCAAAGCCTGTCCATGGCAAGGGCAAGGTCCAGAACTGGTTCTGTGGTCTGGAAGGGCATACCAAACATACCCTTCTTTCGAACTGGGGCTACTGTCTATGTCCTGTGTTGCTGGCATGCAGCAGTGGTGGCAGCTTATCAATTTGTGTGAGTTGATACTCCTGATCAGACCTTTTTTCTGAGTCAAAGAGGCGTGTAACCAGTCTTTCTTGGAGCCAGCATTAGCACTATCTGCTTTGAGATCCATACCATTGCAAAAGACCATGTCTGCAATACAGCTAGAAAATTACATTTGAGAGACCCACTCTAAACTGATTCCAAAATCTTAGACCAAGGATCCACATTCCCGGTTATAAAATGAGTATAAAGTGGTTCCTAAACCACCGCACTTTGTTCCAGTTTCTTCTTGACAATGGAAGGTAGTGCTTCATAGAGTACTCAAAGAGCTGCTGTGTGACCATTGCTGGTTTCTGCAGGACAGCCAGTCGTCCAGAGGTGTGGAGACACCACCTGAAGTCTGAGCTGGAGAAGCTGGGGGCCTGGTGCGCACCTAGAAGCCTGTCTATCTACTCAGAGACGTAAGGTGAGTGCCTGCCCTATAAGAGGAGAGACACTTCAAGAGGTAAAACCCAGTTGTGTCCTGGTGTGCGGAGCACACAGAAGAAGCCAGCTGTGAAGCGGTAGCGTTGCCGGAGCTGACCTAAGTTAAGAGGGGGAGTACGCTGATCTCTCAGAATGTGGCTTATGTGAAAACTGTAAAAAAGAACTTTTTACAAAACAAGAGTGACATTTTCCACCATTGCAGCATGCCAGATGGACTGATGCTACTACTGATTTGTGGTGCAATCTCCTAAGGAGCTGTCATCTTCAAACAAGCGGATGCGCCCAGAGACTGCAAGACCGAAGACAAGCATCTGTCATTCCCTTCAGCAGCCCAAGTTAGGCCTGTGTCATGGTCAATCAATACCATCATGCGGCGCCAAAGAAAATGCCAGCTGTGGGAGACTGATGAATACACCAGCTAAGAAATGTCTCGGATGAGCAACTAAAGCAAGGCATCACTTCAAAAGATGTGGTAAAAATGCACAGGGATAATCCTGCCTTAAGAAGTTAACTTTGCCATTAAAAACACTTTGGGCTTAAGAACTATTCAGACTGACCTAGAAGTTGACGATGTGGTGACGACTTATTGAATATGCCCCTCAGTCTAAACTTGCCTTCGACTGAACTACGGGGAAGTCACAATAGACTTCAGGGAACACCACGGATTTTGTGAATAGGGCACCATAGAGGGGTGTGATGTTTAGCTAAGAGCCTGTGGATGGGATTGCTAACCTTGTAATTGTACCTCCTGTCTAAATGTGCAGTATTTCATTTAGCTGTGATATTAAAATACTTTATTTTTATTAAAAGACCAGCACTGGGCTGAACAGTGCATGAATGGGGTCTTGTTTCACAGTTGGAGTTCTGAGTCTCTGCTCCTCACACTACCTCTCAGAAAGGCCTTTAAATGATCTTCCCCACTACCCTGAGAGTCAACTAGAGAAAGGGTGTACTTGGCCCAGTTTGCAGAACCATAATAAAAATGATCCTAGAACACCAGAGGCAAATTGCCCCAACCGCCTCAGTTGTGACCCAATAGTTCCTGACTGCTCAGATGCCCCCAGTCACAGTCTGACAGTTATTATTTGTATTAAGATTTCTTATGCTTCGGTCAGAAATACCCTCCTTTCTGCATTCATGTGCATTATGAGGCCATGGCGGCTCCTACTGCTCTTAGCATGGGCATCTCAGTATCTGATATTTCCTTAGTGGCGACAATGTTCTTTGCATACCTTTGCCAAACATTACTGTCTGAAGGCTCGGGCATGCAGTGACAAATACTTTGCCAGGACCATATAGCATGCTTCCCCTGATTAATCAGTACCACTCATTCCCACCTCTTGTGAAGGCATTCTTCTGCCACAAGGTCAGGAATCTATGGGACCAAGTCTCCATCAGAAGAAAAAGTTACTTACCTTTGGTAACAATACTTCTGGTGGATACTATCTACTTCCACAGATTTGTCCTCACCCACCCTCCTCTCATCATGAGTTAGTGGCATGATTATAAGATTTCATGATATGCAATTATTTCTCTACTGTTAATATAGGTGTTGATAAGCCCTCTTGGTTCATCTCTGCACTTCTCAGTATGGCATGGAGAAAATGCTATGAACTGATGCAAGTGCTCTAGAAGGTGCCATAAATACTCCAGTGCTATAACATTTTGGTCAAACGAGCCACAAACGGAGTAGTGTGGTGCTGCAGGAGGAAATGGAGAACTATTGCTTGGAAGAAAGTTGTTCTGGATCCAGAATGGCATCTTGAAGATATCCATAAATTGAGGAATATGTGGCAATACAAGGTACCCAAATAGGACACTGATCACCGTCAGTATTGCCTTCTTCAAAGGCGTGACAGAAAATAGTAGTGCAGGACCATAGCACTATCTCAGGGTAAGTCTGAGTGGGCAGTTTGGTTGGGTATGAATGCCACTGTCTTGCAGGCTGAGAAATTATTGCTGTATTTCGCGATTGATCATAATACCAGTAGAAGACTTATTAGTGCTGGGCTACACGTGGAAAACATGACTATGCCTAGCAATAACAAATAAGCATCTTGATGCATAGGGTTATATTTACTTAAATGGTGGTGCAGTGGTGGCGCGTGGCAGTGCAGCAAGTGATCTTACTGCGCTGCCCTGCACTGCCCTGCGCCACATGGAAAGGGCAGAAATGCACTATATTTACAAAATATGGTGCATTTCTGTCCCCCCTGCGCTGGTGCCCTTTTGGCTGCCTAGCCCCAACGCAGGCACTCTTGCACAACTGTGCAAGGGCAGTGCCTAGCCCCAACACCTTCCTGCTCAAAAACAATCCATGGAGGCATTTTCCTCTTTCTATGTGTGCTGCAGAACACATAGAAAGAGGAAAAAAACAAGGAGAAATAAAGGTATTTCTCTTCCTTATGCCTCCCCTGGGGGAGGAGTACAGTTTTGACGCATTACCAGGTTTACATGTCCTTGTAAATCTGGGAATGCGTCGAAACCCATGGATGTTACGTGGGAAAACCCACTGCAATGCCCATGGAACGTCCACGACATAGAGTAAGGCAACACACCGACTTGCACTGCTTTGCCTTACTCCATATCTATGAGCCATGAAAAGCCACGCAAAGTGACTTTGGGTGACCTCATAGATATGGGTCTGCAGTCTGTGCCGCCAGAATGTCAAAAAAAAAAAGTGATGCTATGGCCGCGCAAGGGGCTTGTAAATAAGGCCCATAGTTTCTCAAGCCCTTTGCAATATAGGCTGAAAGCCTACCTTGAAGCATTTGTATATAGATGCTGATTTGTGAAAAGTAAGCAAAACTAAACAACAAATAGACAGATTATATGGTATTATCTCAAGCTTGAAACACGTAGTTATTGGCAATGATGTCGGTCTAGGTATTTTTCCGCTCCACTCTCATTAGGTTTATAAGTTTAATTTTAAAGTCATCATGTGTGTTTCAGGCACAGATATCAGGAGTTAAGGCGCTGCAGTGAGGGGGCTTACAAGTTGAAGAGACCAGAATCTCTATGCCACATATGGTGGTTTTGGTGTGACAAGTATCTTGTAGTGTAAGGATGATAGTTTTCTGGGGGGTTTGCAACAAGTCAAATTGCTCTGAATCAGTTTGAACACAAATGCCAGGAGTTTGTAAAAGGCCAGTTTTTGGGTGATTAATACTGAGCATTTTGGATAAAGGGAATTGTGGGCTTGCATCTGTGGAAGTTGAATAAGGTCCTGGTTGCAGAATTGTCCAGCTGAAAGAAAGGCTATTGTGGGAAGCCCATCAGCAGGCTGTTGTAATAGTCTGATTTGCTATGTGGGGGGAAATTAAGTAATGCTTTAGTGTGGAATGGGAGACATGGGTGAATTTTATGCATGTTGATAACCTGGTATTATGTTGCTCTAGCATTAGAAGTAATGAAGTCATGTGTATTGGAGTATTGAATAGTACGCCCTTTTTTCAGCATATGAAGTCACACTGTCAGGTGGGAAGTAGATAGACGTTAGAGACATTATAGGAGTAAAGTATGAGGGAAAGTAGAGGACTTCATACTTGGAAGAATTCATAGTAAGGGACTTAGATGCCAATTAGGTTTGAAATGCAGTCCGAGATATGTGATTTGAGTGATGAGAATAAAGGTGGGAACATTTCTATTCAAATGAGAATAACTTGAAGAGCCGTATTGTTGATACCAATGATTTGGATGTAGCAGTGTAATTTGAGGTGATCCAAAGCGTCAAAACCTGAGATTGATCAGGAAGAAGAGGACACAAGGTTTGTAGAGGAAATTAAAGTGAAGACGTTAGGGAATGTTATTTCTATTAAATGAAGGGCAGGGAAGCCATATTGGAAGTGGTTGAGTAGGTTATTGTATTGGACGTAAGAAGATGGTTGAAGACTAGGTGCTCCAATATGTTTGAGAAGAAAAGGAGGAATGATAATACCATATAGCTGGATGGAGAGGAAAAGTCAGCATTAAGCCTCTTTTTAGTAGAGGTAAGATAACAACGCACTTAAAGCAGCTTAGGTAAATAACGTAGGAGGGAGTGACTGAAAAGGGAAGTTATAGATGAGCTTTAGAGAAATGTGAGAGGTTGAATGAAGGTAGTGGTGAGGGTGAAGGATGCAGGTTGAGGGGAATCACATTTGTGGTCTTGAGAGAAAAGGATGACACAAAGTATGTTGAGTGTGTGAGGGAATTGTGGGAGATTAATTACTAATTGTTCATGAGAGATGTTGCGGATGAGGGTATAGCGATGAGATGATGTTTTGAAAGTATGTATCTGTGGCATTGTCAAGAGTTAGTGTGTGTCCAAGGCAGTAGTCCATTGTGTCCCAGGGTTGTTGACATGGAATAGATGGAAAGAATATGTGTAGGCTAAGGTGTGTATCAAATGTTTGTTGGTTTGCTTTGTGTAATGTGTTACAGAATGTCTTGTGATAGTCCTTGTAAATGTTGTATTAGAAAAAAGCCACATGGTACAAACATGTTTTCTTGCAATAGTAGAAAGATCAGTGGCTTGGGAGGTAAAAGGATATTCATCATAGTGTGACTTAAGTCATCGAGCGAAGGTAGATTTTTGACAGAAAAGAGACAGCTGGTTGGAAGTAATTGTGTGCTATTTTTGTGTGTGCTGTGTCTTCAGTAGTGAGTGCTCGGAGGGTAGCTAAGAGATGGAGGTCTTCTGCTCTCAGATGGTCGGATTAAGTTGGAAAACCAAAAAGTGTAGAGTACCTAAGTATTGTGTTTGTCAGTTTTTTGCACAACAAATCCTATAATCAGACACTTTGTACTGGCTGGTAATTGTGTTATTAAGGGAACGGCGGCCCAGGGAAATGAAAAGATTTGCCCAACATCACACAATATGGGGACTCTGGCATTTTAGCTTGGGTCTTGCGGTTTCCCATCTGACAATATAACCTCAATACTGCAAATCCTCTGCCTCCTCGCGATGTAAAGCATGCTAATTATATGTATTTTTCTTTCCAGCGTGGGTAGCACGCAGCAGCTAGTATTGGTCAAATCCATTTTAAATAGGCAAACGTTGGAAAGCGCTCAGAGGTAACTCTGCTCCATCTGGGAGGCACAGTTGTAATAAGAATCACATGCCCCAAAATGTGGGCTACAGTCAAAACAAGTTTCACAGTTTAGCTTTTATAAGTGATGTTGGCAGACATACTGATGCAGCACACTATTGGACGGCGAAAGAATTATAGGTGCAAGTGAAGCCTGTGAGAAAGTATCCGATGGCCCTTCATGAAACTATCTTTCAGAGTTATATCAGTGTAATCTATTGGGATAAATGACCTTCCTGTAAAAATGGATTTAAATTAATTTGACATAGTTCGTCCCTTGTGGCTGAATTTTAGTACTTATGTGTGATGGTTTAGTTTAGTTTACCTAAAAATGTTAGTTACTTTTACAGATATGCCCCTTAGTTCATCCTTTTGTTTCCGAGAAAGAATTTCTCATTGGTTTCCAATTATCCAATATATTTGACCGGAGTGAAGCCAAGGTATACTATTGATATATAGGTACTTAGGCAGTATTTAACTGGAGAGGAAGCCAGTGTATATGAGTGATAAACAAGTACTCATGTAGCCAACAAATAATTTTGTTCTGTTAAGAGGGAATTACACAAAGCAGTGCAAAAAGTAACCTTTAGAGAAAATCTTGATCTATAAAATTATCTTCAGCCTTATTTATACAAGCCTCACGTCCTTAATGTGTGTGAATCTAATAGCAATAAGAATGAATGGACTACATTGTAAAAAATGTTACCATCAGGTGGGTGGTCTCTCATTTCTAGACTCGGGCTGATGTAGATTTTTGTTGGGGGTGTGTGGGGTGGAATTCCCATCACAAGGGCACCGGAGTACCCAGTCTGCCAAACTAAAGGTCCCCCCACCTGCCGTACAGACCGACGGACCTTAAGTATGTCAGGGATGGAAACTACTCTTTCCCTGTCACTGACATACTCCTCAGACGGCTCAACGGAGTAAGGACCGTCAGAGGTCTGACCATTTGACCACTTGCCCGATTTAGAGTGGGCCCTCGAATGAGCAGTTTTCATTGTCCATCATCACTGCGTATATCCTGGCAGGAAGGGACAGTGGAACCTGCAAATTGTCCCCATACCAATTGGATACAACTCCCATGGTGTGGGTTCATTCATTTTTATATTTTCAAAAACAAAACCCGATTGAACATACAAAAACATGTCATAAGTCTTGATGACTGTACCGGCATGTTGGCATAGTTGTCCTTCAAACTTTTAATACATTGAGAGGAATTTCTGTTAAGAGTTGTCTGCTGGGCCGGCAGAAATCTCTAAATTTGGGGCCCGGTAACACCCTAGGAACAATGGAGTGTTTTATTTACTCTGTGCCCTGACCGAGTAATTACGGTACTCCAAACTATAAATCAGGCTCTTTGCTTATATGTTGTAGAAAATTATTAATTTGCAAGTGTGTTTGAAATGTGTTCATTGCTGTCTGACCAAAAAAATCCTAAGAAATAAATGTATGTATTTTATGTTTTTTTATATCGTGCAAACAACCGTTGGCCATTATGAAACGCCATGCAAAATTCTACTTCGGAAGTAAGTTCTCTGCTGCCTTCAGCGATGGACCCTGTAACCACCATGAGTTCTGCTAGTGATCCGTATGGACCATGTTAGACATTAAGCTAGGTAACAGGTGGATATAATTTATAGCTGCTCTCCACAACTGGGAGTCCAGCCATCACTCTAAGTCACAATGTTAAATTACAAAAAAATTGACTGATAGTCTAATAATTGCAGAATGTTGATTACACATTGGACCTGGTTACATGTCAGACAGAACGAAAGTAATGCTTACTCGCATGCGTCTATTCCATTCCTTCTGATTATTGATTAATAGTAGTTTGTTTTTGTTTTTTTACACATTCTCTCTCCCTCTATTTAGTACCTGCTGATAAGAGGTGGTAAATGAATGTGCTAAATCCACATAGAGTAGGGGATCCCGTGAGGTTTTACTGCCGGGAAACTCAGCCCCTGACAGTAATTACCCTCCCATTGTGTATGTACTGTGCGTGGCCGATTTTACTGCACAGAAGCGTTAAAATCGCAAGCGATTTACCTTGCACTAATATTGCCCCACTATGCAACTAGTAATTAGGGCTTGTATCTGCAAAGTAAGTATATGTAGGAAAGTGTAACTCCATATCTATGTGTCTCCAATATATAGAAGTATATCTTCACAGGTACGTGGATTTCAGGTTAATAATAGTAAGTCTATACTTACCAGCGTATCACTCCCTTACATTGTATCTGTAGTTGATATGCTGCACTCAGTATTGTGCTAGGTTATTATTAAAAACTTGATATTGTGGTATAAAATCCCTGGAAATCAGCATATATTGTTGCTGCATTCTGTATCTGCAGTCTTCATCTCCTTTGAGACCGTCTTAATATATTGACACTTTTTTCACAATTAGCAGTTGGCCAACTGCAGTTTTATGCTATGGTCCCCCAATTTCATCTTCTGCTCTCATCAGCTGTGGGCAGGTAGAAGAGTCACGCAGGAGCCATAAAAACATAGCTTTAACTGCTTCATCCCTCTGCCCCGTCTTAGAGCTGGTGTCCTGCCATCCACCACACTCTTTCCATGCTTCCTCTCCACCACACAAATTTTAAAAGTCGTTTCTGGCAATTCACCACCCTCTAGAACAGTGGTCTCCAAACTTCTTAATGCCACACCCCCCCAGTTGAAAAATTAAAATCTATGGGCCCCCCCTCAGAATTATTCACAAATATTTTATGAAGATGGCAATGTTTAAATATGTCCAGACCTATTTAAACATTGCAGTTAGGTACTGTTACTTTTTTTTAAATGCAATAACATGCTTTTGTTTAAAACAAAGGCCTGTTATTTGTATAATGCTTCTTTTGGTCAGAATTTGACGCCCCCCCCTGGGACCACTTGAGGCCCCCCTAGGGGGGCCCGCCCCCCAGTTTGAAGACCTCTGCTCTAGAACTACCGTCAGCAATACCTGCCTTTTCCGATCCCATTTTTTTTTTAACTTACCCGGTTGCCTGCCACAAATCCCCTCCAATCTCAGCATGTAACCCCATCCATCCCAAAAATACCTGGCATCCTGCCACCTAGTCCTATCACCCTCGCTGCTTTCTCTCCCCATCAAACCCTTGTTCTTTGCTCTACATAGACCTGAGAGTTGTGTCTGCGCAATTCTCCATTCCTTATGAGCGTGGGTCAGCCGAGACCTGTGGCTGATCGGGAATGGGGCAATTGGTGGAGGATGAGTACCACCTGATTTCTCCAGAATCCATCTGGTCTGTGGAAACCAGAAAGAGGTGTAAGAAGAAGGCTGAGCCTACCAGCTGCCATTTCACTGCTGCTGCGCTTTCGTCTCTGGATACCTGGGTGAGGTGGGGGAACACAGGGGAAGCCAGCACTTTCCCATGTGACATAGCAGCCATGAGAAACATCTTTGTTTTCCACTGTTGCTACTTTAACTGAATAACAGCATTTAAAATCCGGTGTTCCATAAGAAAGTATTGTTTTTGTTGGTAACAATTACCTGAAATGACTACAAACTTTAAATATGGTTGCTACTTATAGTTCACAGTTTTTGGTGACACTTGTGCCATTATGTCGTTGAGAATATGTCCAACCAAAGAGTGCGTTGGATTATCGAGCCTTTTGATGTACGCTGCACCCTTTATTTTGTAAGTGAACCAGTAAGACAGCAGACTCTGTGTGGTGGATGCTAGTCAGAAAAGAGTAAAAATAACAACACTGTGCTGTTCAAAGCAGTGACAATGCTTCTTTGCCTTCCTCCCCTCCAGCCACGAAGAGCGGTGAGCAGGACATGTCGGCATGGTTTGATCTGTTTGCAGACCTCGATCCACTTTCAAACCCAGATGCCATTGGGCGTTCAGATGATGACCTCCTCAGCGCATAATGACGTCTACTAGACAACATCTCACTACACATGTACATCACTGCCACGGTCTTGGAGTAAAGTTTTGTTTTTAATTATTGGAGAGAAAAGCTTAAATTGTACAACAGGAGCTACTCCTCGTTATAACAGGCAACTGTCAATGGTGAACTTTTCATTCCACTTCCACCGGTGTCGAAGTGAAAGCAGAGAGAAAGCCATGTGAAGGGACCATTGCAACACTAAAAAAGCTGGAAGGCTTTTCCTGTAAATTTTTACTGGTTCTTGTTTAAAGGTCATTCCTCACCCTCCTGTAAACTAAGGTCGTTGTACCACTTTGTTACTAACATGACTGCTTGTCCACTCTCTACCTTAAGAACATTCTTCTTTACATGCCAGTGTTACCTAGGGTGACCAGATGTTGCTTTCAGGTTAGAGTCAATGAGTTACTTATCTTGTGGTCACGGACACTCAACACTTGATGGCGCTGACACAGATAACACTGGCCAGTAATGTCTGCCTGTTATTAGCGTTTGATGAGAATTTAATACAACTGTGTTAGACTTTTAACATTGTGACCTACTGACCTATAATGTGAACAGCTGATGAGCAGATATTCAATGCCCTGTTCAGCATGACAAAGGGAGGATGCTCATCATTTCAGACAAATGAGTCTTGCCTCTAAGTTCCTTTTTATACATTTAACAGTGATTGCAAGGCACAATAATGAAAACACATTTTGAGAATCTTCCCCAAAAGCACTTTTCAGCACAAGGTTCAGAACATATCCCATCACCCACCAGAGAACCTTTCGACCAGTCAGAACGATACAACATTGATGTTCAGAACACAGAAGACTGTGCTCCGCAAACCACACAAAATTTGTTTTTCAATAGGCAAAGTGTTCATTCTAACCATTTAATGAGATAAGCAGCAATCGGTTGTGGCAGATTTGTCTCACAACAGTAAATATTCATCAAGACACATCCAGAACTAGTGAGGTAAACTGTGGAGATGGAGCTGGTAAGTAGCATCTTTCTCAATTATACGTGCCAGCTACGTGGTACGTGGAATAAGAATATATTGATTTACATATCGTTCAGCCTTCATGTTTGTTTAGGAAAACAACACTTTCGTCTCAAGGTCCAGTGAAGGATGTTTTGGGACAGTGTGCTGTAGCATCAATGTGTGCAGCAAAACGTCTTTATACCTGTGTTTCATTGGTTTTATTTGTTAAACTTAAAAAAGGCAAAGGGGCTACATTTAGCATGCTCAGGATTTGGTAGTAGATCAAAACTGGAAATGGGCTGAGGCGTGAACCTCTCAGCACTAAGCTATTTGAAGGATAGTTTAGATTGTAATTTTTTTTTTTTTTTTAAATGCAATATTTCTGTTTGAAATGCGTAGAACTGACAATTCAGTGTTCCCCAGAGAGAAAGGAAAAATAACTTCGGTGATACTCAGAAGGAACCGCAAAGGGACGGAACGTCATACTGTAATGAATATTTGGCATTAACTGCCTGTTTCCTACGCTGCTTCCTATGTTTTGCTTTCGGTATCTGAGCATTTTTTTTCTTCTGCAGCAGGCCGAGTCCATGACCTTTTAGATGTATTGTTATTACACCAGTGGTGCTCGTTAGTTGTTGAAGGATGCTGCTAGCAGTTTTAAATTTAAGAAAATACCCGTTTACAAAGCATGTGTGATATATTTAATAGCTCACCATAGAGGAAGGTTGCAGGAAGAATTTTTATCAGATTAGGTTACAAACCATGAAGATTCTTCACAAGAACATATTGCCTCCTCCTCCTTCTTCTACATTCACCTTATTTTTCGAGGATTGTCATCAAGTTGGTGACTTCATCTTTGCCAGTGAACCGGCCCTTGGGTACTGGGAAATAATGCTGTGACTGCAGTATTCTTCTCTATCTGCAGTATCCGAGGGAACATAAACAGAGTAGCTTTCAGATCAAGATCGAGGACTTTGGTGTCTTCTGTCCTCTGAAGAATCCAAGATCTTTTTTGTACAGAGTGCAGCATATATTACAATGTCTATAGCAAAGCCAAATCATTAAGTTGTGAATGATTTGTGGCAAGTGATTAAGTTACAAGGCAGTCACCCAGAGGGGCTGCTACCGCATTGTTCCCCAACCAACAGCTGCTCTCCCAGATTCAAGAGTAAACATTCCCCAATAGACTCGAGGGCACGGAACCCACTATACAAGAAACTAAGTACTCAGCCCCCCACAGTACATGCCTGGCTTTAGTGAGAAGGAGACACAACTTTGTCTGGTAAAGGGTTTGTGGCTCAGAGGGGCAAGTGTCTTCTCGAAATCGACGTTGTTTCTCAACCTTGAGTAACTTACACCTTACATCTCATCGACCATTATCTCTATGCTAAACATGATTTTGAAGGTGACTGCCCGCTCACCTTTGCAGGTGCTGACGAAAGTAGTCTGGGCACCGAGGTAGTCTAATTGTCATTGGCTATCTCAAGAACAATGGTGTCACTGATGATGGCTTTGAAGTGACAGGGTCGTGGCTAATGGTGGCCACTGTAGTATCTTGACAGGAACCCAGATGACTATCTGTGGGGGTCTAGATGGAGTGCAGCAGTAGGGATGAGATACCCCTTGTTTTACTTTTACAAGGAGACTGACCTGCGATTTGTTTCCTTTCTCTTTCAGCGAATGTAATCGGTGTCGTGGAGATATTCCCAAAATACCATGGGCCCATCCTGTCTTTATAGTGCCTATCTTCATACAAGTTTTGAGTCTCCTCTCACTACTTCGGCTCACATTTAAAGAGTGAATGTTTTGGGTTCCTCTCTGGTTGAGCAAAAAATGGAAGGCTGTGACTCTGCTGTTGCATAAGCCTGTGGCTGCAGTAGAGTTGAGACACTGGTGGCTTTAAAGGGACAGCGACAAATTTCACATGTAGCCTCTGCATGAATGCATTTCGCTTAAGTTGCATTATGTATCCATTTAATTTTATTTTCAAACATTATTTTAGCATTCAGTATGATTTTTATAATTGTTTCGGATACTCCTGGAGCCACAGGAATACCCTAATATTTAAGAATGATTATGAAGATCCATGGTGAAGGAACTTAAATATGGATCCCCACAGCCTTATATTGGTTGCTTTTAAGGTATCTCATTTCTTAATAAGCCATTGCAGAGATAAAACATATTAACCACTGTTTAAATCTATCATTTCAATAATAAAAATGTGAGTTAAGCATAAACCATTTCCCCACAGTTCCATTATATACCTTCTCCCCACCCCACTCCTTTTTGGACCTTAGTGCCACTTTCAGAGATCACAATGACTCTCCTTTCAATTCTAGGTCTCAACACCAGTATGAATAGCAAACTATCTCTAAGCTATTATTGAAAGCAAGGAAGACATATTGATACCCGACATCACTGTTTTACTTGGTCCACCATTAGCAACCATGACAGTAAGCTGAATCTATGTATTGATGCCAGTCTACCAGACCTGCAGATTTCTTTCATGAAAATGTTCATTTTTGGCATTAATAAGTTATACTAACGTAAGCATACACAGTGATTATGAAATGACCTTAGTAAAGGACTGGCTCAATTAATTAATCCTTTTAATGGTTGCCACCTCAGTGCAATAGGACTTTGTGCATATATTCTAATTTAGACTTGAAATATTCTCCATTTCCTGTTAACACCAAAATACAACACAATGCACACTCCTTACAGCCTGATCATCTGAACTGTTTCCAAAGTTTGCAATTGTCTTAATATTCTGTGAGTCTTGTAACTCCACAACACACCAAGCAGATGCTAGCAAAAAGCCATTCAGAATATTCCTAATGTACAAATATGGAAATAGGATTTGTTTAAATTGTAGCCTTCCAGTAACTATTGTCTGCAACTGTGGCTGCCTACTTAAGGATGTAAGATATACGGCTAGAGGGCAAAGTGGAATGTATTTTGATGCACACAACATCTGCCTGGATTAAGCATGGCTACCATCGTCTAGCCTGAATTGCTACACTGTTCATGAGAGGAACAGGAGGGAAATATAAAGATGATTGAAGATAGTCTGCCCTCCTGACCATGAACCAGTGTCCATCAAAGAGCAGTAACTTTTCCCTGGCTTTTAGAAGTGTAGAAGAAACTTTTGGTCGATTCTGTATGGACCAAACAGGACAGCCCCTTGAGCTGCAAGTATTTCAGCAGAATCCAAGAGGTCCAGGCTGACCTACAGTGAAGGTTTCGAGATTACAGTGTACCTAAAAAGAAATGTCTGCCATATTCTTCTGCAGCCTCTGCGGAGAGTCAATTTTTCACTGTGAGAGTGAAGTAGGTAAGATTAAATGGCCAACGTTAGTCCTGGCAGCAGCAATATTGACTGCCCTGGCTTTAATCCCTATTCCGACCTTAGTTTGCTTGCCCCGTAAAATGAATATCCTGAAAATGCATACTCCTTTGTTTTGCAGTTCACAGAGCACAGTACCATTGGAAAATCCTTTGTTCGCCTGTGGGGCAATCTAGTTTATGGTGTCACTGAAGTAACTGGGGGCAGCTGAAAATTTTCACCAAGAAGTGAAAAAGATGAATCCATCTCATGTCATTTGGTCGGCAACCTTCATAGTGGTGTTCTGCATGATAAACTGCCAAAATCTGTTTCGTGACCTGGCTCCAAAAAAAATGTACTCTCAAAATATTGCTGTGATTTTTCACTTTCAGTGGGTGCAGAAGGAAAATTTAATTAAACCTTATGATTTGCATCTGCGTGCAGCAAACAGAAAAGAATCACCAATTTGTAGAAGCAGCCAAGTATATGGCTGTGATTTGCTGGTGAAAATGAACTGTTACCAGCAGTGTCTTAGGCCAAAACAATTGTTCATTTCATGACAACTGAAATGAGAGGCTGTTTTCACAAAACATTTTGAAGTGAGTCTTGGCTGGACATAGCATATATATATTCAACACAAGGTGGCAAAGAATTAGGGTGTGCCAATTTCAGCAGTAAGTGAAGTCTGTGTTCTAACAGGTAAAAAACGTAAAGTGAAGTCGATTTTGGAGTATCTCAAGAATTATGGTACTGGAAATTTTACAGTGGTTGTTTCTCATTACACGTTCTGCCAAGTTTTCCCTGAAATGTAATTACCAGCCGAATTACAAGCCGTGGGACACGTGTCAGAAATGTTGCCACGTAGGCACTCAGCATAGAGAAAACCATCTGATTCAGTGTCCCTGAGACTATAGAGTCTATGAAAGTTTGTGTTTTATGGCAGATCCCCTGTAATATATATCTAGAATCACTTCTGAAGTTTAGTTTGGCTTGCAAGCACCAGGAGTTGATATCAGTAGCATTACAACCTCATAGAAGAGCACATCCCTCAACTTCTCCATCCAGCCATTCTCAGTTTTGTATGTTTGACAAGGTTACATAAAATCAAGCACCACATTGTGTGCAACTTGGCACTTAAAATAGAATATAAAAGCACAATTATTCAGGAGGTGTGCATCAGTTAAAACAAATCCAGAAAGATAAAAAATGCTTTACAGAGTTTTAGAATTGCCAGCGTTATACCTGATGAGACCATATTCCATTTCTGGTTGGGTTTTCTTTTTCAAATCATCATAATTAGATGTGTTAGTCCAATTGGTTTAGTTGATGGTGACCAGGAACACAACTCCCAGAATGCAATTGTTTGTTATGCAAAATTGCGTGCCTGGCAACATAGAGTGATTAATTCTGGAGGGACTGTCATCTTCCTGCTGCCTGTTTCATTTTCTTGGGCAGGCATGCCATTTTTAGGTTGAGCTTTAAAGGCCTGTTGTGTATACTTTATTATATACTTCTGTGTGGAATTTACTGCTTTTCATTTGTTTATCTGTGTCCTTTAAAAATCGTGGCTTACTAGTGGTCAGTTTTGCCTCTTTCTCCCTTTTTTTTTGTTTGTTGTATTTTGTGTCCTTGCATGGAGCAGGGACCGACTACTGTATCTTTACACCTTGGTTGTTTATCTGTCGTTTGAGGGAGAGGGAGAATTATTTTGAAATTTCTTTCCTGCTCTGTTACATATGGGTGGTTTCAGCTTCGGTGCCTCTATTTTATTGCATCTGCCCTGCCGTCCCCTCCTCATCCTGCTTTTGCTGCCATCCTTACCGTACCTCCCGCTCCATTGCTTTACTTGAGACTTTCAGACATTTGGCATTGGCTTGTAAGTCCCTCCCATGCAACATCAGTAGAATGTTGTGAGAATTTTAATGTTATTTGACAGCTGGAGCGGCACTCTCTCAGCGCTCCTGTGAGGATGAAACAGGTTTGCCACTGATCTTTGTTGCGTGTACTCTACAGTCATATTTGTATATCATCTATAGCATCTGGATTATACACACAGACCGCATGCAGGGTTTGTCTGAACTTCTCATCATTTCGGTACATCAGTCATAGGGTCAGCATAACATGTTAAGAACTAGCCAGCGCAATATTAAAGGACATGCTAGGTGTAGTGAAAGCTCCAATACGTGTGAGGTAATATACACCCAACATGGCCCCACACCGTGCATGTACATATGCATAACTGCTGCTCTGCCTGCTCTAGAAACATCATCACGTGAAAGAGCTGGACCAAGCAACAGTTTTCCTGTCTTGATTGGTTGTTCGGTAGACGTCGAGGCATCACATGACCACCAGGTGTGAAGTAGCATTAACCTTCGTAGGCTTTGCAGAAGGTGTGTGATGGTGTGTTAGCTGGGGTCGGTTGTAGCTTCTTTCTCTCATCGGTTTACAACTGTGACCAAGACGAGGAGGCATGTGGTGACCACACATTCAGTCGCGGCAGCAGCTAAGGCTTCAGTATTCATTGTCAGTTGTTTTACACATTGTCTGCTTTCACTCTCTTAGGCCCCTAAAGTGCCTTTGGATGGCGTGCGGTGCTTTCATATATACAAAGATAGTCATAAAGAGTATTGGATATTTTTAGAGCATGGTATTTACAAAAGTCTTAATTTAATTTTTTGGTTGGCAAGCTATCAAGACCGAGTCTCTGCTCCACTCGTGGAAACAAATACATAACATATCAACAAACTGAACGTTATAAGACATAACTCAGTGTATCTGTGGCACCGTGAGTTTCTGTAAGGCAAATACACATTTATGCTACTGGGTATTTAGAGAATATCTTATTTACAGGCCGGAGACAGGCTCTTGCAAATCCGTGATGTCCCAAACCACCCCCCTGTCCCACACCCTCTCCCCTTCCCCCCTGGTGGCTCGGGAAGACTGGATAGCAGCCACCCGAGCACTTGTGACACCCAGTTACACAAGACAAACTCAAAATCATATGCAGATAGGATGCTGCCAGAGACAGGGTCCCAGAAGCTTCTTTCTTTACTTGAAATGGCTTGTATTACACTTCACCTGCCATCTATGTAACATCAAAGCCACACATTGATTATATATATATATATATATATATATATATATATATATATGTATATATATGTATATACACATAATGTAGGCCCATTTTGCCCACATTGGTCCTTACGAATGCAGCCACAAAAACTTACAAAATACAGTATTTTGTAAGTTTGCGCCGCTTTTGCACCAATAAACGACAGTAATGCGGCACAAAAAAAGTATAAATCAGGGCCTTAGTTGCTTATTGCTGTATTTGGGTGCTAAACTGGTACTAATGAGGCTGAAAATGTTTGCCCAGTTAGTTTGTAATGTGTAAAAATAGCACAATGCATCATGCTAACACAAAATGTGCAGTATACCACATAATTTGCCTTTTCTTGCCACATAATTTGTTCCTCCCTTGTCACGTAATTCCAATGGCCCTGTCATGAAGTAAGGAGGAATATATTTTTCTGTACAATCTGTGTGATGCCATGGCGTGTCTGTCGTTCTCTAACCTCTGGTATCATGTTGTAAGCCGGGCCCAATGCTAATTTTTCTCAAAGGTTTTGTGTTATGTTACTGGTTTCAGTTTCACTCCAGAGTAAAGAGATTGATCGAGTTTTGTATCAAAAACATCCATCTGTGTGTGTTCAGGTGTCAGAATGCTGATCGCATTTTCCTTTCTATTGAAATGTTTTGGACTGAACATCTGGGGTGGTCACGTCAAGAAAACGGCTGTTTTGGATACAAATAAGTGTGAAATCAGTGCCCTTCAACTGAATCATTATAGAGGTGTACATATTTGTCATTCAAAAATAAATTATTTTTGAGCTGTGCTATTGTACCAGAAGTAGATGAGGGTCGCCGTCACAAGGTGAAGTAAGCACGCACCAAGAGGCCTAAAACAATGCATTTTTCTCACGTCAGCAGCTCTGGCCACCTCCTCTTCCTTTCCTTAAGATATATTACTTCACCATCTAATATGTTTCTAAGTACACCTGACGCTGATTCTTTAGGCTGTTTAATAGTTTATTGATGCAGTGGTACACAGAATGTTATAGTGATGCTGGCTTGCATCAAGGCACCTGTCTTTCTGTCTTGTGCCTTAAAAATCCTTGGAATGTGTCCATAAATGTTTCCTGAGGCAAGCATGTATTCCTGAATCAGACCGCATGACCCAGTGTGTAGTAACTGTATAGCATTTAAATTCCTGGATAATTTGCTGCATGTCTAAACACTTATAAGGTCCAAAAGGCAAGACCTATTGCCTACGCCGCTGCTTGTTCCTATAACTGGGAGTTTGAGGCTGGTACAACACATGATCACATTATTTGCTCCTTTCCTGCACATTCTAGAAACATCCTGTGCCATTCTTTCCTGTGGTCCAATAACCCAGCTAGAGAAACTAACCAGAGCATAGCCTTTCACAGTTCGCTGACCCAGGGAAATGCAAATAATAATTTGTGCTTTTGTAAGGTGCTTGTTACTGCATGTCATGCAGATTTGTAGCCCTGGTGTTACCTGGATTATTATTGCCCAATTTGATAGCACTCATTACCTGAATTAACATGTTCTCAATTGCAATAATTTACAAAGGGAGCATCTTAAGGACTGTGCTTACATTGTGTCAGTCTTTGCCTTTGTTATCTTTATTGTCAGTTCATATTAAAAGATCATCCAGCGACAGTTACATCCATCAAATCACAAAGTAGTAAATTTTTATAATCAAGGTGATAAAAACGAATTAAAAAACCTTAACAATGTCTTCTACTAGTACATTAAAAACAATCAAATTGAATCACAAAATTACATTCAATAGGCTTTATATAACAAAGTACATATCTTTGGCCATATAAATAAAGTCTCTGACAGGGATGCACACAAATCCTCGGTTCTGCAAAGCAGAACTAGCCAATACATTCAATCATTTAAAACTTCTTAAAAATACATTAAAATACATACAAACCATGTCATAAAGTGCTTCTGAGAGACTTACAATAAGCCTTTTAATTCCTCTCAGAACTAGATATATTCCCCATCGAAAGAATGCACAAATCAAATCATCAGTGGGATAGAATTAATTAAACCATACTTATGAAGTTCAAATTATTCAACCTTATAGTCATGGGCAGTGGCACTCGTTTCTTGGCAACTTGACGTATTCTTCTGCTTAGGGTGGAACCGGAGCAGTCATTCATTTCAGTTCACATTCTATGATAAACTCCTGCAACCAC
The DNA here is from genome assembly GCF_031143425.1 of Pleurodeles waltl. Classification (NCBI taxonomy): domain Eukaryota; kingdom Metazoa; phylum Chordata; class Amphibia; order Caudata; family Salamandridae; genus Pleurodeles; species Pleurodeles waltl. The sequence goes on from NC_090440.1 coordinate 1,898,465,996, forward strand.
TGACTGTCAAGGTTGTGATCATACCACCAAGGCTTTGTATGTAAAGAGAAAGACTGTTGCCAAGGCCTACCCAAACAGCCTCCTTTTGGCTGACAAATTCTGCTGGGCAGGTTTAGCTGGGGTGGGGCATTAATGTGTGCAGTGTACTTCCGAGTGGCCTTCCCTGCTCCTGCATACATGATCAGGTCTGTGCTGTGCTGCCTACTCTAGCCTCGCCCACGAAGGCAGCTGGGTGCGCGAGGAAGGTGCCCTGCCGAAGACCACTAAAGCTCTGGAAGCCTCGGCATTTGCTACCTACATACAGAGAAGCAACATCCACAGCCTGCACCACCATGGATCACAGACCTATTTAGTCACAAGGTGTGCTGGTGATTTACAGGCCACCCTAACTGGCAAAATCTCCGATTTTGCTCTTTATTCATGGATTTTTCTAGCGGATTTACTCTGCATTTGCACAATGGTGTAGTTAATTGAAAGAACTTTGTGCATATATGTCACTGCATCTGTTTTTGCATACCTGATTTTGGGTGCCCGCAGGTTTGCAGGTTTCCTTCACCTATTAGGTCAGACAGTGAGCAGGCCAGTTGTAGGCTGTTGCTCGTCTTAAAACAGGTTTGGGCCCCAGCACTTTTTTTTTATAACTTTGATTAAACATATTAAACACTGCTTGAGGGGTTATAGCTTCTGCAAAGAATATCCGTGGGAATGTTGATCACAGATGAATAATCAATAAATATTTTGGGCTTAAATGCAAATAACGTAAGTAACGCCTAATGCACACCACAATGATTAATGAAGTGGTTCCTGTGCAAAATATTTAGTTCTGAACTGCACATCACAAAACAGGGAAAAAAAGAGGTAGCCTCTCCAGTGGGCTAGGGTGAATACCATTTGTAACACGGTGACATTTATTTTTTAAGTATAAATGCTTTCAAACATATTCATGACTTTGATTAAATTTAAGGAGCTCGTGTTAGTAGAGAAATTGCATTGCAATAAAAAGCTCAGACATGGATGTGTTTTCGAACATGTATTTCTCTTAAAAGCAAGTGATACAATTATTGAATAATATTTATGAGGGTTTATGATTTCAAACATTACATTTAGAACAGAGACATGTGTGCTTCAAGTACTCAACAATCCTCACTTCCAGCAGCTGCAGCATTTCTCCCTCGATGGGGAATTTGCCACCTGACCGTTTCTTCTACAATATACCTGTGTGAACAACTATTTCTCCGTCTTGGGTATCATTTGTAGATTCACATGTGCGGAATAACACCACAGGGGGGTGTGGCTATAATTGAATTTTCAGTCTATAGTGGATTCCGTGCTGGAATACTTAAAAATTGTTGCTGATCCTACTTATACAAATTATTGGATTCACAGAGTTATATTTTATAACTAAATAGATATCCATGGAATTTTTATTGTGGCGTAACGTGAAAGATTTACAATATTCAACATGACCTACCTGCTTGGTGTAGATTACAAATTGTATGACTTACTTTAGTTGCTTTTTAGCGTCCAAGTCAATATTCGATTTCTCTCTCTGTGGAACCTATTTTAATTGACTCTTCTTTCACGTTGGAGTGATATGAGGAATAGCTTTCCAGTTTGTAAATAGCAAAATCATAAGAATACTGTCAAATTATTATTGTTAGGACATTTGTAGCTACCTTGGCAGTAACAACAATAGCTGTCTTGCCTGATAAAATTAGGAAAACCCCAGCACTACCACAAGTGTTGGCTTTCAGCATGACATACACATTTTATTTGATACTCTGTTGAGTCTAATAGCTTTCTCACTTAAAGTTTCATTATGGTGCATTGCAGCATTTAATTGTTTTGAAAACGCCTCTGTAACCACACGTGCCCTGAATGGTCTACTATCGCCTATGAGACACCTGTGCCTAGTCTCTTCACTAACACAGATTTTCTCCGTTCAGTGTTGTGTATGATTTGACCAATGAGGAAGATGGTGGGATGACACTTTGCACATGGTTCTTATGAATGTAGTACTTTTTTTTACTGTAATTGTTTACATTTTGTAGCAATGGAACACTACTTTGGACTACAAAGACTAGGGCAATCTGCTAATGTGACAAAGCACAAATATCAAGAAAGAGAGCAAAAGACGGTCTTAAGTTTACTCTATGAATGTTACTTTGTTACTGTTTAGTGGGGACAAACTGTATGAACTAGAAAAAGTTGGGGTATTTAATATTTATTGACTTTCGTCTTTTTAGTTGTTTCTTTTCTTGAAAAAAATAAAGCTACAACAGTGCATAAATGTTTTGTTTACTTCTTTGGTGAGTAAAAAGGTCATCTTCCCTCTCCATTCAGCGTCCAAATCATTCATGAGATCATAGGGCCTATAACAAATTAGCTGTACAATAAAAACACTATTTGAAAATAAATTAGACTAAAAGTAACTGACAAATTATGCGTTTTATAAAAATGTAATTTCGATGTACACAATTCATTTTTATTGAGAACTCAGTGTTCGAGGCCTTCTTTATGCACGTCTTGCAAAATGTGGGTGCACATTAATCACTAGCTAATTTGCTGCACATTAGAAGGTTGAACATATGTATGGAGTGCAATTTACCCCAAAGTGTTCTTTTGTTTTAAGCACAAACATGATTTTGTGCCTGAAATGGGATCACCATAGTAAAGGGGTGTGGTGGGGGGAGGGGTAGCAGGGGGTGGCAGAGCCCAAATTGTTCTTTATTTGGAGAGGTTGGTGCATAATCATGTTTTCTGGTTGAGTAGTAGATTTTCCTGGAATGGTGTCTTGTGTGTGGATCTTTAGATATTGGTGAGACTCAACCAGGCTGGTAGAGAGGAGACTGGACGCATTTTAATTGTTGGATGGAATGTTTAGGGGACAAAGGTTAGGCGGCTCTTAGAATGCAGCTTACCGCAACTAGTGCCTTCTACATTTCCACATGTATGATTAATGAATAAAAACCAAAGGTCATTTCTAAAGTTTCCTGTAATGGGAAAAAATGGCTTTGTGGAAATCTGCGAAAAAATTAGCTCTTTTAGAATTCAAATAGATGTTTATGTTTTCTTAATAATGGGTAGAACATGTCCGATATTGAATGAGAGCATTTCCAACATGGCAAATACCACACAGGGCCAGTCTTTGACATGGATGGACATTAAAAGTGTACCTCAATGCGCAGTTAAGGACTTTGATTTATGATGTTCTAAACAGTGCAAAAAGGGCCCCATGTACCTCGTTATTACTAGCTAATCCTGGGGTGGAGGTCCTTTACCACATCATGCAGAGTTCAAGTGTCTTCATGGCTCTGTTTTCTCCCAATGGTCAGAGGGTCACAGTTTTTCTAGGGGATGGAGAGGCTGTAGCCACATCCTCCAAACGTTCTTGCACTCTATCAGTCAGTACAAAGCATGAGACGAGAAAGAACGTGGGCTGTGGATCTTGGCCTAAAGTTTCTGGCATGTGGCCTAGTTATTGATACTGGTACCTACATGGAACAAACCCAGCTTAAAAGTGCAGTCCGTAATATCAACAATAGATAGTGATTTAAACTCATGTACAAAAATTAGGCAGGGGAAAAGAGCTTAACGTTCCTAATCCTTCAACCTGTTCCAGACTCTCCCCTGTCCAGACAATTATTGAACAGTTCCACCACTTTATCCATGTTTGTAATGCATGTGCGCGCCTCTCGGAGTATCAAATCTCAGTGCAGCCAAGAATACAGAGATATCAGTAATATTGGAGGAAGAAGGAAATTCTGTATCCTCTGCTCTTTATTTTTTTTGCATATATCGTCTCCCAATAACATCAACCATTGCCACTTTTTGTCTAAGATGCAGGATACTCTTTGGATTCTGTAATATGTTTTTAGGGTTGTAAAAGAACAATCGGGCTACCACTGCGAGGGCTTGGCGTCTCTTTGATCGACGGCACAGACGGTGCCTTTCGTCTCCGTGACCTGAGAGTAGGAACCCTGCTGGGCTAGACTCCGAAGCACCATAATAAAGGCATATGAGCTATTATCCCTTATCTAAGGACCTTGCATTATAAAAAGACTACACAGGAAGAATTTAACCCTTGTGCGGAGCATAGTGCACGGTGGCTCCACTGTACATTTGTGTAGAACCTATATCCATCATTGCTCCTCCTGGGATGGTTGTATATAATTTGATAACGACTGTGTGCCCTGAAGAAGGTAAGTGACCTCTTCGGTGGATGGTCTAGGAGTGTTTTTCATCATTTTGTTTAAGCGTGTCTTTTCGGCTTCAATTGTATGCATGTGATGGTATGAATGTATTTATTATTGTTTATTTTTATTATTAGTGGCTTTCCTCCCAGGAGGGCAGGAACATTTTGCATTGAATATATGACTATAATATTGTAATAAACCTAATTATTTTTGCTTAACATATGGATATGTAATAAATGGCTATGTAATAAATGGCTATGTAATAAATGGCTATGAATCTTTTGTTGAAAGGGGACTCGATGTGTTATCCTTTGTACATTTGAGGATTTCAAAAAATATTTTGGAACCACTAGTGAAGGTGTTTTGTATTTTGTAAAAGAATAATGTTCACTCTTTTCAGCTATCTTTACAGTGTGGGTTACCTGGGATACTTTGCACAAGAGACCCCAGCCTACAAGAGAACAGCGCCTTGAGACCCTCACAGTGAGTAGCTGCGCTTTACAAAAACTGATTGGTTGATTGAGAACAGTACCTGCAGCAGTGAATAAAGAAAGTGAGTGATAAGCTTGTTCAGGATGTTGTGCGACAATATGTTGTAACACTAATAACAAGTGTCCTGAATTGGTTGGCAGTCTTACGAAGGAATACCAACTTTCCATCCCATTCTAGGACATGAACATTTTTTACAGCACTCTAAACTGGGTTTTGGATCATATGGCTGGAGATTACATAACTGTAAGAGGTAAAGTTGTATCCATGGTCCCTTTGCTACTCGTAGGCTCCGTCTTGCCACCTACTAGGATAGCTTGCCAACTTGCATCAAAAAGCAGTATTCTTCCTATTGCCATGGCCTCAGTGGGGGTGAGCCCATATTTGTAGCCAGCCAATGTTATTTCTTCCTCACCAATGGAAGGAGGTTGGTATAAAGCCAGGTGTTGGGAATGGAGCAAGTGAAGGACTTGGTACTTAATCCTACTCTTTAATATTGGCACTAATCTCCAAACTCTTCGTTCTGGCAGCTACACATCTAATACAAATCTAGGACCAAATGTACTTACAATTGACGCAGTGCAGCGCAGCAACCAAAGCTGTTGTGATGCATTGCATGAAAGGTGCTTGCTCACTTTAGGCTACCTTGAGCCACGCACACATCCTTGAATAATAGTTCTAGGGTGTGTGATGTTGAGCATACAGAATACTAACCTTAGATATAGTTTAAAACGTTTCTCAATTTATATCTGTTTTACATTACACAAACCTTGTCTACCTTTGGGGCTTTGTATCAAGATCGATGGGTAGTTACATGAGAAACAATGTACCAAGCATGGGACACACCCTTGATGCAAAGTAGCACGGAGCACTACTTTACATTACCTTAGGGCTTCCTTCCAATGTAAATCAAGATTCACACTGGAAAGTAAATCCCAATTCAAGACTTTAATCAATCAATCAAGTAATTTATAGAGCGCGCTACTCACCTGTCAGGGTCTCAAGGCGCTGGGGGAGGGGGAAGCTACTGATCGAATAGCCATGTTTTGAGGCGTTTCCTGAATGTCAGGAGATCCTAGGTCTGGCGTACGTGGAGCGGTAGGGAGTTCCAGGTCTTGGTGGTGATGTGAGAGAAGGATCTTCCTCCAGCAGTGGTGCAGCGGATGTGGGGGAAGGAGGCGAGGCTGGCAGAGCGGAGATGGCGGGTGGGAGTGTGGAAGGTGAGTCCGTCGTTGAGGTAGGCCGGGCTAGTGTTGTGGAGGGCTTTGTGTGCCTGGGTAAGGAGCTTGAAGGTGATCCTCTTCGTTACGGGTAGCAAGTGTAGGTCTCTGAGGCGGGAGGAGATGTGGTCGCGGTGTGGGACTTCAAAGATGAGGCAGGCGGATGCTTTTTGGATTTGTTGCATTTTCGTTTGGAGTTTGGCCGTGGTTCCTGCGTAGAGTACATTTCCGTAGTCTAGTCGGCTGCTGATAAGAGCGTGGGTGACTGTTTTCCTGCTTTCAACGGGAATCCATTTGAAGATCTTGCAGAGCATGCAGAGGGTGTTGTAGCAGGAAGAGGAGATTGCATTGACCTGCTGAGTCATGCTGAGTGCTGAGTCCAGGATGAATCCTAGGTTTCGTGCTTGAGTGGTGGGTGTATGTGCAGTTCCTAGGGAGGTAGGCCACCAGGAGTCATTCCAAGCTGAGAGGTCAGTGCTGAAGATAAGGATCTCTGTTTTGTCAGTGTTTAACTTGAGGCGACTTGATTCCATCCAGTTGGCGATGGCGTGAACTCCATTGTGGAGGTTGTTTTTTGCGGTTGCAGGGTCTTTCGTGAGGGAGAGGATCAGCTGGGTGTCGTCTGCGTAGGATACTATGTTGATGTGGTGGGTTCGTGCGATGTTGGCGAGTGGGGCCATATAGACGTTGAAGAGCGTCGGGCTGAGAGAGGATCCTTGGGGGATGCCACAGATTGTCTTGGAGGCTTAGGACAAAAACGGCAGAAGGCGGACTCTCTGGGTTCTGCCGGAGAGGGATGAAGAGATCCAGTCGAGAGCCTTGCTGCGGATCCCGGCATTGTGGAGGCATGTGCGAAGGGTATGGTGACAAACGGTATCGAAGGCTGAGGAGAGGTCCAGGAGGATGAGCGCTGAGGTTTCGCCTTCGTCGAGCATGGTCCTGGTGTCATCTATAGCAGCGATGAGTGCGGTCTCAGTGCTGTGGTTCTTGCGGAATCCGGATTGGGAGGTGTCGAGCGTCTTCTTGTCTTCCAGGAAGCGAGATAGTTGGCCGTTCACGATTTTCTCGATGACCTTTGCTGGGAAGGGGAGGAGGGAGATGGGACGGTAGTTCTTGGGGTCATCTTGGTCCACCTTGGGTTTCTTCAACAGGGCGTTGACATGGGCGTGTTTCCAGCTCTCCAGGAAGGTGGCTGTCTCGACGGAGCTGTTGATGATCGTGTGGGCAGGTGTAAGGAAATGGCTCCTTGTTGCAGTTACCCCCCACGTTTTGCCTGATACTGATGCTGACTTGACTGAGAAGTGTACTGGGGCCCTGCTAACCAGGCCCCAGCACCAATGTTCTTTCACCTAAAACGTACCATTGTTTCCACAATTGGCACACCCCTGGCACACAGGTAAGTCCCTTGTAAAATTTACCAGTGGTACCAAGGGCCCTGTGACCAGGGAAGGTCCCTAAGGGCTGCAGCATATGTTGTGCCACCCTAAGGGACCCCTCAACTAACACATGCACACTGCCATTGCAGATTGTGTGTGTTGGTGGGGAGAAAAAGGCAAAGTTGACATGACATCCCCCTCAGGATGCCATGCACACAAAATGCTGCCTGTGACATAGGTAATTCACCCCTCTAGCAGGCCTTACAGCCCTAAGGCAGGGTGCATTATACCACAGGTGAGGGCATAGCTGCATGAGCAATATGCCCCTACAGTGTCTAAGTCTATTCTTAGACATTGTAAATACAGTTGTGGCCATATTAAGTACATGGTCTGGGAGTTTGTCAAAATCGAACTCCACAGCTCCATAATGGCTACACTGAATACTGGGAAGTTTAGTATCAAACTTCTCAAAATAATAAACCCACACTGATGCCAGTGTTGGATTTTTCAAAAAATGCACACAGAGGGCATCTTAGAGATGCCCCCTGTATTTTACCCAATTGTTCAGTGCAGGACTGATTGGTCTGTGCCAGCCTGCTGCTGAAAGACAAGTTTCTGACCCCTTGCGGTGAGGGCCTTTGTGCTCTCTGAGGACAGAAACAAAAGCCTGCTCTGGGTGGAGGTGCTTCACACCTCCTCCTGCAGGAACTGTAACACCTAGCAGTGAGCCTCAAAGGCTCAGGCTTCGTGTTACAATGCCCCAGGGCACTCCAGCTAGTGGAGATGCCGCCCCCTGGACACAGCCCCCACTTTTGGCGGCAAGTCCATGGGAGATAATGAGAAAAACAAGGAGGAGTCACCCACCAGTCAGGACAGCCCCTAAGGTGTCCTGAGCTGAGGTGACCCCTGCCTTTAGAAATCCTTCATCTTGATTTTGGAGGATTCCCCCAATAGGAATAGGGATGTGCCCCCCTCCCCTCAGGGAGGAGGCACAAAGAGGGTGTAGCCATCCTCAAGGACAGTAGCCATTGGCTACTGCCCTCCCAGACCTAAAGACACCCCTAAATTCAGTATTTAGGGGCTCCCCTGAACCTAGGAAACTAGATTCTTGCAACCTGAAGACAAAGAAGGACTGCTGACCTGAAGTCCTGCAGAGAAGACGGAAACACCAACTGCTTTGGCCCTAGCCCTCCAGGCCTGTCTCCCCACTTGGAGAAAAACTGCAACAGCGACGCGTCCCCTAGGGTCCAGAGACCTCTGAAGCCTCAGAGGACTACCCTGCATCTAAAAGGACCAAGAAACTCCAGAGGACAGCGGCCCTGTTCAACCAACTTGCAACTTTGCAACAAAGAAACAACTTTTAAAGACCACACGTTTCCCGCCAGAAGCGTGAGACTTTCCACTCTGCACCCGACGTCCCCGGCTCGACCTGCGGAAAACTAACATTACAGGGAGGACTCCCCGGCGACTGCGAGCCCATGAGTAGCCAGAGTTGACCCCCTGGGCCCCCACAGCGACGCCTGCAGAGGGAATCCAGAGGCTCCCCCTGACCGCGACTGCCTGCTTCAAGGAACCCGACGCCTGGACACACTGCACCCGCAGCCCCCAGGACCTGAAGGAACCGAACTCCAGTGCAGGAGCGACCCCCATGTGGCCCTCTTCCTAGCCTAGGTGGTGGCTACCCCGAGGAGCCCCCTCACCCCCCAGCCTGCCTGCATCGTTGAAGAGACCCCGTGTCTCCCCATTGAATCCTATTACAAACCCGACGCCTGTTTGCACTCTGAACCCGGCCGCCCCTGTGCCGCTAAGGGTGTACTTTCTGTGCCTGCTTGTGTACCCCCGGTGCCCTACAAAACCCCCCTGGTCTGCCCTCCGAAGTCACGGGTACTTACCTGCTGGCAGACTGGAACCGGGGCACCCCTATTTCCATTGAAGCCTATGCGTTTTGGGCACCAATTTGACCTCTGCACCTGACCGGCCCTGAGCTGCTGGTGTGGTAACCTTGGGGTTGCCTTGAACCCCCGATGGTGGGCTACCTTGGACCCAACTTTGAACCCTGTAAGTGTTGTACTTACCTCTAAACTTAACATTTACTTACCTCCCCCAGGAACTGTTGATTTTTGCACTGTGTCCTTTAAAAAAAAAACGTATAGCCATTTTTGCCAAAACTGTACATGCTATTGTGATGATTCAAAGTTCCTAAGATACCTGAGTGAAATACCTTTCATTTAAAGTATTGTTTGTAAATCTTGAACTTGTGGTTCTTAAAATAAACTAAGAAAATATATTTTTCTATATAAAAACCTATTGGCCTGGAATTGTCTTTGAGTGTGTGTTCCTCATTTATTGCCTGTGTGTGTACAACAAATGCTTAACACTACCCTCTGATAAGCCTACTGCTCGACCTCACTACCACAAAATAGAGCATTAGAATTATCTCTTTTTGCCACTATCTTACCTCTAAGGGGAAACTTTGGACTCTGTGCATGCTATTTCTTACTTAGAAATAGTACATACAGAGCCAAGTACCTACATTGGTGGATCAGCGGTGGTGTACAAGACTTTGCATTTGCTGGACTACTCAGCCAATACCTGATCACACAACTAAATTCCAAAAATTGTCATTAGAAACTGATTTTTTAAATTTGAGCTATTTTTCAAAAATTTTAAAAGTCCTGCTAGGGCCTTGTGTTAGTCCCTGTTAGCATTTCTTTTATAGTTTAAAAGTTTTGTAAAAGTTTTGATTAAGTTCTAGAGATAGTTTTAGATTCTTAAAAAGTATCCCAACTTTTAGAGAATTGGGCGGTCATTACAATATTGGAGGTAAAAGCCGCTTACCGCCGTGCTGAAGACCGCCAACACATCGCCGCGGCAGCGGAATTCCGCCACAGCTATTATGACCCACATCTCGGAATCCGACAAAATTCAGACACCCACACAAGTCTGCCACACCAAAGTGATAAACTGGCAAAAACAAAACCTCCACAGTCACGCCAACAGAAATACGCCCACACTATCACGACCCACGAATCCACGCGGCGGTCTTTCAACCGTGGTATTCCATTGGCGGTACACACCACTGCGCTCAAAATACACACACATCTCCAAAACACAGCCACATTGGACAATTCCAAATACACACACCTGATACACATACACACACCACTCCCACACACCCAATGCAATATAAAACACACACCCACATCACCCACAAACCCCTACGACCACAATTACAGAGAGAAGGCCAGAGAGAGACACCACCATCAACAAACTAGCATCCACAGGCACACAACACCATCACCCACATAACTTCCACGCACCTCACACTACACACCACTACATATCACCACACTTATCACCACACACACCACCCCACACATCACCTACACCACCCCATGACACGGCAAAGACACCCCAGGTTCTCGGAGGAGGAGCTCAGGGTCATGGTGGAGGAAATCGTCCGGGTAGAGCCACAGCTATTTGGATCACAGGTGCAGCACACCTCAATTGCAAGGAAGAAGGAGCTATGGCGAAGAATAGTCAACAGGGTCAACGCAGTTGGACAACACCCAAGAAATCGGGAGGACATCAGGAAGAGGTGGAACGACCTACGGGGAAAGGTGCGTTCCGTGGTCTCAAGATACCACCTGGCGGTTCAGCGGACTGGCGGCGGACCCCCACCTCCTCCCCCACAACTAACAACATGGGAGGAGCAGGTCTTGGCGATTCTGCATCCTGAGGGCCTTGCAGGAGTCGGTGGAGGAATGGACTCTGGTAAGTCAAATCTTAACTATTACATCCCCCACCCTACCTGCATGCTATCACATACCCCCACCCTCGCCTCCACCCCTATCACTCCAACTCCTCACAAATGTACCAATATCACAAACCACCCATCCCAACACCAAGCCCTGCATGCAACAACAACGCATGGACACCCATCACCAAAGCATGCCCACTGCACATACCCATACACCCCCCTAAACCATCATCACACAAGCTCACACACAGGGATGCCAGCACTGGGGTACACAGTCACCCACCCGTTGCACACCATGACACACAGATGCAATAATCATGCCTTTCCACCCCTGCAGGACCACTACCCAACGTCACCAGACAGGAGGGTCCAGACATGTCCACTCCACCCACAGAAGATGCCCACAGTGATGACAGCACCTCTGTCCACCTGTATCTAGATGACCAGCCCGGACCATCATGGGCCTCGGGACAGTCGGTTCCCCTCACACAGGCACAGGCCACCACAGACCTTCCCCCCTCTGGAAACACCAGCACAGCACCCACCTACCGGGCCCATACCTCCGTCCCCAGGACACGTCAATCAGCTGTATGTCCACCACTACAGGGAACCCAGGATAACCCACAACCCCAACAACAACAGGGACCTGGGGGCAGTGGCAGTGGGCACACGGTCCAGGGGATGGAGGCCCAGGAACACAGGGGAACTGGGAGGGCTGCTGTGCGACAGGGGGCGGACAAGCCAAGGGAACCCACTCTCCACGAGGCCCTCTCCTCCATCATGGGAGCATACCACCACTCCCAGGAGACAATGGCAACGGTACTGGCCAAGTTTCAGGAGACCCAGCGCATGCAAGAGGAACAGTATTTTGGGTTCAGGGAGGAACTCAGAACCATCAGCTCCGCCCTGGGCACCATCGTAGGGGTGCTGAAGGAAGTACTCAACACCAGGAGGGACACTGTGGCACTCCAAGGGGCCCCTGACACTAGCATGGACGTTGAACTGCCCACCACCTCTGCCGGCGCTAGTGGACAGGACACCCCGCCACAGGACCACCACACCAGCAACCCACCCCCTGCAGACGGAGAACCACCCCGCAAACTGTCCCTGAGATCCAGGAACAAGACAGAGCACGATGCCAAGACCCCCGCCAAGAAATGAGACCACCCTGATTGTCATCCTACTGTCCCCCTTTGTCACCCTGTCCATATTGAAACTGGCCCAGCTCCACTTACTATGCCCATATGGGCAATGCACCTGTGAGACTAATAGACTGGACTCTGCCATGGACATTCCTCCACCATCACCCCTGACCATTTTACTACCCCCTCCAATATTGAGCACTTAAATAAACACACTTAAAGCACAAAACAATCTGGAGTCTGTCTGATTTCGAAATAGTGCATTAGCAATTACAGTGACAAAATGCTCTTTCAAATGTAATGTCAACATACCTATGTCACACAGCTCTAGTCCATGAGGAAACAAATCAGATGTCACACAGTGGGACCCACATCTGTGAAATCGTAAGGGAAAGTGCAAACTCAGTGACCATACACTGGCTGAAATCGACAGACAGGATAGAGGTAGAAGTGTAAAAGTACATGTAGTAGGCAGGAATGTATTCTCACCTGTGTTTCACTGGAAATATTGCTGGATGACTGAGTCCCTGTTTTGCATGTCTTCTTCCTCAGCTTCCTCCTCATCACTGTCCACAGGCTCCACAGCACCGCCATCTGGACCATCCTCCTGCAGAAAAGGCACCTGTTGTCGCAAAGCCAAGTTGTGAAGCATACAGCAGGCCACGATGATCTGGTACACCTTCTTTGGTGAGTAGAATAGGGATCCACCTGTCATATGCAGACACCTGAACCTGGCCTTCAGGAGGCCGAAGGTCCGCTCGATCACCCTCCTAGTTCGCCTATGGGCCTCATTGTAGCATTCCTCTGCCCTTGTCCTGGGATTCCTCGCTGGGGTCAGTAGCCATGACAGGTTGGGTTAACCAGAGTCACCTAATAGCTACACACGGTGCCTCTGGAGTTGACCCATCACATAAGGGATGCTGCTATTCCGCAGGATGTAGGCGTCATGCACTGAGCCAGGGAACATGGCATTCACACGGGAGATGTACTGGTCTGCCAAACATACAATTTGTACATTCATGGAATGATAACTCTTCCGGTTCCTGTACACCTGTTCACTCCTGGGGGGGGGTGGCAAAGCCACATGGGTCCCATCAATGGCACCTATGATGTTGGGGATATGTCCAAGGGCATAGAAGTCACCTTTCACTGTAGGCAAATCCTCCACCTGAGGGAAAACCATGTAGCTCCGCATGTGTTTCAGCAGGGTAGACAACACTCTGGACAATACGTTGGAAAACATAGGCTGGGACATCCCTGATGCCATGGACACAGTTGTTTGAAAGGAACCACTAGCAAGGAAATGGAGCACTGATAGCACCTGCACTTGAGGGGGGGATTCCTGTGGGATGGCGGATTGCTGAGATCAGGTCTGGCTCCAACTGGGTACACAGTTCCTGGATTGTGGCACGGTCAAACCTGTAGGTGATAATCACATTTCTTTCCTCCATTGTCGACAGGTCCACCAGCGGTCGGTACACCAGAGGATTCTGCCATCTCCTCACATGTCCCAGCGGACGGTGCCTATGAAGGACAACAGCGAGCACAGAGTCAAACAACTCAGAGGTATGTACCCACAGTCTACACAGAACACCATTCATACACAAAATCTGGCCTGTATGTGTGTTGAGACTAGGCCTAAGTATGTGTGATGCAGTTGGTAATTAGGCCATGTGGGCCCCTGAAATGGCGGCTGCCTGACCTGTAAAGTGGGACAATGGGATGTGAGGTAACTGCGCTGGCGTTGTACACCGTCGCGGTAGGCGGTCGAAGACCGCGGCGCAATGCTGCATTGGTTAACATTGGACCCTATGGGTCCCAGGAGCCAATGACGATGTACGCCAGCGGTGATGGTACGCACCACTGCGGACGTGACCACCATTTTCTATCACTTCAATCACTCGATACCTGATCTTCGACAGGAGAGGACCTACACTGCAAGTGCTGCTGTGACCTCGGTCTGGAAAAGACAATGGCTCGTGCGTCTGGGGAAAGGGCCCCTGCCTTCACATCGGAGGAGTTGAAGAAGCTCGTCGATGTAGTCCTCCCCAGTACACGCTACTCTACGGTCCACCAGACCAACAGGTAAGTTCACAGGGAGCATGTTGTATGGGCTATGCCTGTGTGGAGAGGGCTGGTGTAAGAAGGAAGGGGGCAGAGTTATGAGTGCATGAAAGACGGTGGGTGTTTGTGCCACATGGCAAGGGTAGGGATGGGGGCCACTCACTTTGACGGCGCAGTTGGTAATTACTTCTCTCCGTACCCTGTACATTTCATGTAGGTCAGCACCCACCAGAAGAAGGATATTCGGCGTGCCATCGCCAAGGACGTCCGGACCCTGAGGGTCCACCACAGACGGAGCACCCACTGCCGGAAGAGATGGGAGGACATTCGCCGCTGGAGCAAGAAGACGGCGGAGGCTCAGCTGGGGATGGCCTCCCAATGTGGGAGGGGTGCCCGTCGAACCATGACCCCCCTGATGTTCAGGATCCTGGCGGTGGCCTACCTGGAGTTGGATGGGCGCTTGAGGGCATCACAGCAGACACAAGGGGGTGAGTACACTCTCATTCAGCTGACTTTGCGCGCAGTGGAGGTGTCTGGGTGGGGGAGGAGGGCTGTGGGTTTCCCTAGGCCAGGGCGAGATCCGTAGGCTAGGCCCCTCCATAAGGCATGGCCCTGTGGCCCCCCACCCCACCTCTGTAGAGAGCCAAGTACAGCTATTCATTCACCTGTGTCATCTATGTGTGCAGATGTTGTCCATATCCTTGTAGGCCATTTCCCAGGAATTGCACTGTAGACCCCAACAGCGCGACTTAGTGCAGGGGGCTTCTGTGTCTGTCTTGTCCGCCAACGGTAGCGGTAATCCATGCACTCAACATGTCTTTCTTCTGCCCCCCCCCCCTTTTTTGTGGTCTCCCTGTTCTTGTGTGCATTAGCATCATCAGGCGGAGGAGCAGTGGCACCGGAGCACGAGGGAGCTGCATCCCACATGGCCATGGAGTGCCACACTATGGACTCAGAATAAACCAGTGGGACAGAGAGCGAGGGGAGCACCACGGCGGGGACAGGAGCTGAAACCAGCGACACAGACTCGTCCTCCGATGGGAGCTCCCTTGTGGTGGCGGCAACATCTGTGCCCCCCACTTCTACAGGTACAGCGGCCACCCCCCCTACCAGCACCGCCCCCCTCAGCAGCCCCTCAGCCTTCGCCCCGTGCCCGCTCACCCAGGAGGGTGGGCATCACCTTCGCCCCAGGCACCTCAGGCCCTGCCCCAGTCACCTCTGCTGCCCTCAGTGAGGAGGCCATTGACCTCCTCAGGTCACTCACTGTTGGGCAGTCTACCATTTTGAATGCCATCCAGGGTGTAGAAAGGCAGTTACAAATAACTAATGCATTCCTGAGGGCATTCATTCTGGTCAGGCGGCCCTTCACCGATCCTTTCAAACTCTGGCCTCAGCACTGATGGCAGCCATTGTCCCTGTGTCTAGCCTCCCCCCTCCAACTTCCTCCACCCCGACCCAATCCCCTGTACCTCTGCCTATCCCAAGCACACCATCAGACCAGCCTGCACACACCTCAACACACAAGGGAAGCTCAGGCAAACATAAGCACCACACATCCCACAGGCACTCACGCAAGCATCACACACATACAGACACACCAACATCCACTGCCTCCACTGTGTCCCCCTCCTCGTCGTCTCCCTCCTCTCTCCCAGTCTCGTCTACACTCACACCTGCATGCACTACCTCTACAGCCACTACGTCCCGCACCAGCACACCCACCACCAAACCCCGCTAACGTGCAGTCACCACCCCACTACCATTCACACGTCCCCTGTGTCCTCTCCCAGTGTGTCTGCGACGCCCCCTCTAAAGATACACAAACGCAGGCACACACCCACCCAACATACATCCACCTCACCACAGCCTCCAGCGCATGCACCTGCACCCAAAGCCACAAAACGTACACCTCCTACAACCACCACCTCTTCCTCCACTCCCAAACCCCCTCCAGCTACCTGTCCCAGTGTATCCAAACAACTTCTCCTGTCCACCCTTAACCTATTCCCCCCACCGTCCAACTCATAGGTCCCGAACTAGCACCTCAGCCACAAAATCTCCGGGACCAGTGGTGCCTGTTGTCACAGGTATGTGGAGTGCACCGGCCACCCTGACAGCCAGTGTGTTACGGAGCCACAGCACAGCCAGTCCCCCCTCTGTGAAGCACCAGAAGTTGGCCAGTGCCCGGCGGGAGAGGGGAAGACTCCATCCACCCAAGACGCTCCCAGGGGTCCCGGTGGGAGTGTGGACTCATCTGTGACTCCTCCCAAGGTGGAGAAGGGCCACAAGAAACCCGGCAAGTCTGGGAGGAGAAGCAATGCGGAGAAGCCCGCCATCATCCCCGCTGCCCAGTAGGGCCCGCCAGCCCCATCGTCGCTGCCCAGGAGGCCACTGCCAGCCCCATCGCCGCTGCCCAGGAGGCCACCGCCAGCCCCATCGTCGCTGCCCAGGAGGCCACAGCCCAGCTGCCCAGGAGGGCCCCGCCAGCCACAGCCCAGATGCCCAGGAGGGCCCCGCCAGCCACAACCCAGATGCCAAGGAGGGCCCCACCAGCCACAGCCCAGATGCCCAGGAGGGCCCCGCCAGCCACAGCCCATATGCCCAGGAGGGCCCCACCAGCCACAGCCCAGATGCCCAGGAGAGCCCTGCCAGCCACAGCCCACCTGCCCAGGAGAGCACCGCCAGCCACAGCCCAGCTGACCAATGAAGGACCGCCAGCCCCAGCCGAGTTGGGCAATGAAGGACCACCAACTCAAGCACCGCTGCACAGGGCAAGCACCGCTGAACAGGGCAAGGACCGCCAACTCAAGCACCGCTGAACAGGGCAAGCACCGCTGAACAGGGTAAGGACCGCCAACTCAAGCACCGCTGAACAGGGCAAGCACCGCTGCACAGGTCAAGGACCACCAACTCAAGCACCGCTGCACAGGGCAAGGATCGCCAACTCAAGGACCGCCAACTCAAGCACCGCTGCACAGGGCAAGCACCGCTGAACAGGGCAAGCACCGCTGAACAGGGCGAGGACTGCCAACTCAAGCACCGCTGAACAGGGCAAGCACCGCTGAACAGGTCAAGGACCGCCAACTCAAGCACCGCTGCACAGGGCAAGCACCGCTGAACAGGGCAAGGACCGCCAACTCAAGCACCGCTGAACAGGTCAAGGACCGCCAACTCAAGCACCGCTGCACTGGGCAAGCACCGCTAAACAGTGCAGGGACCGCCAACTCAAGCACCGCTAGCCCATGAGCGGCAGGGGCACTGACGCAACAGGGACGTCACGGGGTGAGTGATGCACTCTGGGCACAAGTCCACCTCCAGAACCAGTGGAGAGATCCATCCACTACCTCAGTCCTTGGCAGGATGAAGCACTCTGGGCACCAGAGGATGAAGCACTCTGGGCACCAGTCCCCCTCCAGAACCAGCGAAGAAATACATCGACTACCTCAGTCCTTGGCAGGATGAAGCACTCTGGGCACCAGTCCCCGTCCAGAACCAGTGGTGAAAGACATCCACTACATCAGTCCTTGACAGGATGAAGCACTCTGGGCACCAGTCCCCCTCCAGAACCAGTGGAGAAAGACATCCACTACATCAGTCCTTGGCAGGGTGAAGCACTCTGGGCACCAGTCCCCCTCCAGAACCAGTGGAGAGATACATCCACTATCTCAGTCCTTGGCAGGATGAAGCACTCTGGGCACCAGTCCCCCTCCAGAACCAGTGGAGAAAGACATCCACTACATCAGTCCTTGGCAGGATGAAGCACTCTGGGCACCAATCCCCCTCCAGAACCAGTGGAGAAATACATCCACTACATCAGTCCTTGGCAGGATGAAGAACTCTGGGCACAAAGCCCCCTCCAGAAACCAGTGGAGAATGTTATCCACTTGAGAGACTGTGGCTTTGCAGTCCCCAGGATGGAACAGTGGGCAAACCACCCACTGTAGAGACTTGAGAGACTGTGACTTTGCACTCCCCAGGATGGAACAGTGGGCAAACCACCCACTGTAGAGACTTGAGAGACTGTGGCTTTGCACTCCCCAGGATGGAACAGTGGGCAAACCACCCACTGTAGAGACTTGAGAGACTGTGGCTTTGCACTCCCCAGGATGGAACAGTGGGCAAACCACCCACTGTAGAGACTTGAGAGACTATGGCTTTGCACTCCCCAGGATTGCACAGTGGGCAAACCACCCACTGTAGAGACTTGAGAGACTATGGCTTTGCACTCCCCAGGATTGAACAGTGGGCAAACCACCCATTGTAGAGACTTGAGAGACTTGGCTTTGCACTCCCCAGGATACATCAATGGGCATGGAGGCCCCTCGTGGATCTGGCGTCGTGCACTCATCCGGCTGAGGTGCCCCCCCTTCCCTTCCCGCTGAGGTGCCTGTTGTATTACTATCTGATGCCCCTGCAGTGTTCTCTCTGTTTTGATCTGGTATCGTGTGTGGGCCTCACCCATGCATTTTGGGCCCATTGGTCCACGGACTATGAATGGTGCAATACCTGGACTAATAATCTTGGTGTATATTTTGTTAATAGTGTACATATGTATATTTTTGCTTACTGAATTTTGATCTATTACAATGGTTACACTCATTTCCTTTTGTCTTTGCATTCTTCCGGGGGGGTTGGGGGGTGTAACTATAATGTATAAATATGTATTAGTGTGTGTGTTGTAGTCGGTGAGAGTGGGGGTGTTGCGTGTGTGTGTCCCTCTTTTTTCCCTCCCCTGTGTCGTAGGTGCAGTACTCACTGTGGTCTTCACCGCCGGCGTTGGTGCTCCTGGTACAGGAGCAGGAAGACTATTGCAGGGAGAATTTGGAGTTCCGGGTCCATGGTGTCCTCCTTCCTCGTGGAGTGTGTAGAGGTGAGCGTTTTTCCTTCGAAATTCCTGTTTCCGCCGTGTTTTTATCCGCGGTGTATCCGCCCCAGAAAAGGTGGCGGATTGGCCTGTCATAATAGTGTGGGCGGTACATTGTCCTCCGCCTGTCTGTTGGCGGTGACCGCCGAGCTGTTTGTTTGTACCGCCGTGGAGGTCGGAGTGTTAAAGTGGCTGTCTTAGTTGGCGGTTTCCGCCACAGTCGTAATTCCAAACTTTTTTCCGCCGCCGCTTTAACACCGTCCGTCAGGGTTTTAATGACCACCTTAATGTCTACTACAGAAGAGATGGTGGTGGAACTCAACCTCACCCCTTACCTGCATCTTAGGATGTCAGAGTTAAGGTCTCTCTGTAAACATAAAAAGATAAAAACTGGGTCCAACCCTACCAAACTAAAGCTCCAGGAGCTTTTGGCAGAGTTCACAAGGGACCACCCCTCTGAGGATAATCCCTCAGATGGGGAAGTTAGTGAACAGGAGGATGATTTCCCCCCTCCTGTCCTAAATAGGGAAGACAGGGTTCCCAGAACCCTGATGTTGCGCCACGGCCGCGAACGCGGGCCGCGGCGGTGCAACATTCTGCAGCTGCAGCGGCCCGCAGGCGGGCCGCAGGGGAAGCCACGGCTCCAGTCAAGGGTCGCGGCACTCGCCGCTTCCCTTTTCTGCGGCCGCGGATTCCGGGGAGGACGCAGCAGGATCAAAAGACCCGAATCGGGTCTCGACACTCGCCGCACTTGCCGCGCTTAGCGCGCTAGTGCTATTTTTCTTACAGTGGGATTC
Organism: Pleurodeles waltl; assembly: GCF_031143425.1. Taxonomy (NCBI): domain Eukaryota; kingdom Metazoa; phylum Chordata; class Amphibia; order Caudata; family Salamandridae; genus Pleurodeles; species Pleurodeles waltl. Next base: position 1,898,485,904 of record NC_090440.1, read on the forward strand.
CCATTACCCCTCCTTTTCACCACTTACCGGCCACACAAGCAAAAGCTGGATTTTTGCACATGACTCCCTTTTATGCCTATCCTTCTCTTTCCCAGCATGCTGCTCACTTCCCCTCTTCCCAGAATGCATTGTTTCTCCTTGTTTAGACGCATGTTCTTTATTCATTGTTATAACCTCTTACCAATCCAAGATGGTGGTGTTTCTACTTCCTGTTTTCTACTTCCTGTCTAGGGGTATATAAGGGGAATTCAGCTTCTTGTTCATTGCGTTGCAACACTCCTTTGGTGGTAGTCACGCTCCAGCTGGTTTCCTCCTGTGGATCCAGCTATTATTGACCTGTCTTCGTCTCCAGTTTTCCTGTACTCTCGGATCTTTAGTTCTAACGTCCTTGTGTCCTCCTTCTGTTTCAGGGAGTTCCTGTTGGAGTTTTTTTTTACCCTTTTGGGGTTTTTCCTCTGGGACTCCTTCTGGAGGGATCGGACTGTAGTGGCTTGCTATTGTCAAACAGCACCGTGGCTACCGGAAGGGGTCGCCCCTACCTCGGCCAGAGCAGAACCTGCCAAAATGGGGTCGTTCCCCAACTCTCATCAACTCCGACGGTAAGCCCAGTGTAAACCGTGACAGATTGCAACGTCCAAAAATCCAGTTGCAGTCCGGAACCATGGATAATCCAGTGGTGAATACAGAACCAACCAGCCAGACCCTGCTCATGACCATACAACAACAGGCTCAAGAACTCCAACAGCTACGTACTGAAAACACCGTCTATCGACAAGCCTTTGCATCCAGGATCACTAATGTTCCCTCGGGATCTGCCACTACACCTCGTTTCTCCGGAGATCCTAACAAATTGAGAGAATTCCTGGATGCCTTGACGGTTTATTTCGCTTTTCGCCCCTCACAATTTGTGCAAGACAAAACCAAGGTGGGGTATTTGATTAGCGCCCTATCTGGGCCAGCCTTGGCGTGGGCCACTTCTTTAGTGACAAGAAATGACCCTTGCCTGTCTAATTATTCGAACTTTGTCACTACTTTTAAACAGATGTTTGAGCGCCCTGGACTCGAGTCTTCCGCAGAAGAAGCTCTCTGCGATATCCAACAAGGAAATCAAGATGTATTACAATACATCACCCGTTTCAGACAATTGGCAGCAGAAACGTCCTGGGTGGAACGTACCTTGGTGACTCTGTTTCGCAGGGGTCTCATAGAAGACATTAAGGATGAACTGGTGCACTCTGCTCGAATAGAGAACCTTAAAGGGTTGATGGATCAGACCCTGACGATAGAATATCGGTTGAATGAGCGAAGAATGGAGAAAAAGAAGAGTCGTTTGCCATCACATTCAGTGACATCTCGCACCTTCCTCCATCGTACCGAAGAAGTCCATCCTGAACCTAAGGGGGCTACCGAGGAAGAGCCGATGCAAATCGATACGGCTCGGGGACCTTTATCAGCTAGTGAACGAGAACACAGACAAAGGAAGGGACTTTGTCTGTATTGTGGTACAGCTGGTCACCTAATTCGTACCTGCCCCGTTCGTCCAGCCAAGCCTTTGGGAAACGCCAATTCCCGTCCTCAGTGAGAAGGGTGAGGACGGGATATCGTGAAATACCTTCCATTTGTTCTTCCAGGGAGGAGGGAACTGCTCTTTTCCTTTTACCAGTTATACTTCACTTAACTGATGGCCGTGAAGAAAAAACTTTGGCCTTATTGGACTGCGGGGCCAGTGGTATCTACTTGGATGAAGCATGGGCAAAGGAACGACAGATAGCACTAATACCTAAGGAAGTACCAGAACAAGTTCACACGGTGGATGGATCACTCTTGGCCTCAGGACCCATACAGTACACCACCCCTACTTTCTGTCCCCAATTCGGGAAACACCAAGAAAATCGTTCGTTTGATTTAATTTCATCACCACATCACGTCATGATCCTGGGAATTCCATGGCTCACACGGCACAACCCTTACATCAACTGGGAAACAAGAACTATTTCTTTATCCTCTCACTTCTGCCAACACCACTGCTACGTAGCAGGAGATTATTGGTCCCCAAAAGGTCTATTAGCAGCACCCCCTAAGGTGGGATGTTCTATTAACGTCCTACAGGGAGTACCCAGTCATTATCAAGAATATGCCGATGTATTCCAGAAGCCAGAAAAACCTGAACTGCCACCCCATAGAGAATACGATTGCGCCATTCCTTTAGAACCAGATACAGTGGTTCCTTTTGGGCGAATGTATTCTCTAACAGAACCTGAGAAGCAGATTCTTAAGGAATACCTTGATGAGAACATACAGAGCGGACTGATTGCTCCCTCCTCTTCACCTGCAGGGGCTCCCCTCTTCTTTGTGCCTAAGAAGACGAAAGACTTGCGTCCCTGTATTGATTTCAGATGATTAAACAAGATCACTATTAAGGATCGGTACCCGTTACCCCTTATTAAGGACATCCTGGAAGCGGTCAGAGGGGCAAAGAGATTCACCAAGTTGGATGTCAGAGGAGCATACCATCTTTTAAGGATCAAAGAAGGTGATGAGTGGAAGACCGCTTTTAGAACACCTTTCGGTCACTACGAATCTCGAGTAATGCCATTCGGACTCACCAATGCCCGTTCCATTTTTCAAAAGTTCATGGACTCTATTTTTTCCGATCTTCTACAACAAACAGTGGTTGTTTATCTCAACGACATTTTAATATTTTCTGTCCACCCAGAGCAACACTCTAAACATGTTCTCCAAGTTCTAGAGAGACTCAGACAACACCATTTATTTTGCAAACCAGAGAAGTGCGAGTTTTATCAAACAGAGGTAAAATACTCTGGATATTGCATTAACCAAACTGGGGTCGCCATGGATTCAGACAAGGTGCAAGCTATATTGGATTGGCCATCACCCTCTTCCATCAAAGAGACTCAGTGTTTTTTGGGATTAGCCAATTTCTATCAACAATTTATAGCAGACTTTGCCCAGAGAACCAGCTACATTACTCAAACCCTTAAAAAAGACCATCTAAAGAAGGGCTTTTGTTGGACACAAGAAGCAGAGTTAGCCTTTCAAGACTTAAAGAAAGCCTTTATTCAAGCTCCTTTTCTACGACACCCAGACACCAGCAAGCAATTCATTGTTGTCGCAGATGCCTCAGAAAGAGCCATTGGGGCTGCCTTACTGCAAAAACAAGACGATGATAATTTAGAGCACCCTGTATTCTACCTGTCACACATTTTATCCGTTTCAGAACGGAACTATTCCGTGCTAGAACGTGAATTACTCGCCTTAAAAACCGCGTGCACAGAATGGAGACACTTTCTGATGGGCTCAAAAGAACCCTTTGAAGCCCGGACAGACCACAGAAATCTACAATGCTTGAGAAACATCCAGTGTCAGAATAGCCGGCAGGCTCGATGGGCTTTCTTTTTTAGCCAATATGACTTTTATATCACATACATCCCTGGTTCTCAGAACATTCTAGCGGATGCCTTGTCTCGATGTTATCCTGAGTGTAGCGATTCTCTTGTGCAGAACCTATTTGACAATAATAAGATCATTGGTTTAGTACAGACTTTTTTAAACCAAGTCAAGTCCGAATATTCCCGTCTAGAGGATACAGAGCTGAATAAGTTGTGTCCGCAACTTCATATAGATCAAGGGTATTATTACCATGATAAAGCCCTGTTCTTACCCAATAAGCTAGTACAGACTGAAGCCTTACGAATGTGCCATGATTCCCCCATCGCAGGTCATCGAGGAATAAAAGCTACTCAAGAACTTTTGCTTCGCTCCTTCTGGTGGCCAACTCTCAAGACAGATACTGAAGATTATGTATCATCCTGTCCTATATGTGCTCAAGCCAAGACACCCCGTACTAAACCAGTTGGATTACTTCGCCCATTACCGGCTCCCCCAGGTCCATGGCACACTATCTCCACGGATTTCATGTGCTCTTTACCCTTTTCAGTGGGCAATCAGGTAATTATGGTAACCGTGGACTCCTTCACTAAAATGGCTCATTTCACGGCCTTAAGAAAGTTACCAACGGCAAAAGAATTAAGTCAAATCTTTACACAAGAAATCTTTCGACTCCATGGATTACCTCAGGTCATTATATCGGATAGGGGTCCTCAATATATCTCCTGCTTCTGGAAACAATTCTGTAAGACCTTGGGAATCGAAGTGGCCTTATCATCAGGGTTCCATCCTCAAACTAACGGGCAGACGGAACGACTCAATCAAGGCCTCGAACAATATTTACGTAGTTTCTGCAATGCTACGCAGAGTAATTGTTCTACCTATTTGCCACTTGCAGAATTCTCCTACAACAACTCAATAAACAGTGCCTCGAAAGTCTCCCCTTTCTATGGCTCTTACGGTTTCCATCCTAAGGCCTTCCCAACTCCCCTGAAAGATACTTCCAATCTTCCTGCCATCTCCTCCTATGTTCGACAGTTACGGGGTGTCCAACGTGTTATCCATTCAAACCTTGTGGCCACTAAGTCACGCATGAAAAAGATGGCTGATAAAAGAGGTTGTGAGGCTCCTCACTATCAGGTCCATGATAAAGTTTGGCTTTCCTCTAGATTTCTACCTCTCCGACTTACTCAGAACAAATTTAAACCTCGTTATTATGGTCCATTCCTGATTCTCCAGAAGATTAATCCAGTGTCTGTGCGTCTTCGTCTGCCCCAGACTTGGAAGATACATCCCGTGTTCCATGTCTCTCAACTCAAACCTTACCTCCCTGATCCTTTTCACAGACAGTTCTCCTGTCCTCCCCCTCTGTTGATTGATAATGTGCCTGAATACGAGGTCCAGGAAGTCTGTGACTCTCGGTTTTTCCATGGACGTCTCCAATATCTTATTCACTGGAAAGGCTACCCGATGAGTGAATGTTCTTGGGAAGATGCCCATTCAGTTCATGCCCCTCTTTTGGTCCGTCGCTTTTTATGGCTTTTTCCTCACAAACCTGGGGCCTCGGCGGGGGGACCTACTGTTGCGCCACGGCGGCGCAACATTCTGCAGCTGCAGCGGCCCGCGGGTGGGCCGCCGGGGAAGCCGCGGCTCCAGTCAAGGGTCGCGGCACTCGCCCTTCCCTTTTCTGCGGCCGTGGATTCCGTGGAGGACGCGGCAGGATCAAAAGACCCGAATCGGGTCTCGGCACTCGCCGCACTTGCCGCGCTTAGCGCGCTAGTGCTATTTTTCTTACAGTGGGATTCCCATTACCCCTCCTTTTCACCACTTACCGGCCACACAAGCAAAAGACGGATTTTTGCACATGACTCCCTTTTATGCCTATCCTTCTCTTTCCCAGCATGCTGCTCACTTCCCCTCTTCCCAGAATGCATTGTTTAGACCATGTTCTTTATTCATTGTTATAACCTCTTCCCCAATCCAAGATGGTGGTGTTTCTACTTCCTGTTTTCTACTTCCTGTCTAGGGGTATATAAGGGGAATTCAGCTTCTTGTTCATTGCGTTGCAACACTCCTTTGGTGGTAGTCACGCTCCAGCTGGTTTCCTCCTGTGGATCCAGTTATTCTTGACCTGTCTTCGTCTCCAGTTTTCCTGTACTCATGGATCTTCAGTTCTAACGTCCTTGTGTCCTCATTCTGTTTCAGGGAGTTCCTGTTGGAGGTTTTTTACCCTTTTGGGGTTTTTCCTCTGGGGCTCCTTCTGGGGGGCACGGACTGTAGTGGCTTGCTATTGTCAAACAGCACCGTGGCTACCAGAAGGGGTCGCCCCTACTTCGGCCAGAGCAGAACCTGCCGGAATCGGGGTCGTTCCCCAACTCTCATCAACTCCGACGGTAAGCCCAGTGTAAACCGTGACACCTGACTCCACAAATCATAGTCAGAGAGACTGGTTCTTCCATAGGGGAGACCAGTACCTCTGGAAGCATTGAGGTCAGCCTCAATGAAGATGACCTCCTGTTAGCCAGGATGGCCCAACGATTGGCTTTGGAGAAACAGCTCCTAGCCATAGAAAGGGAAAGAAAAGAGATGGGTTTAGCTCCCATCAATGGTGGCACCAACTTAAATTGGGTCAGAGAAACTACTGACATGCTAAAAATCCCCAAAGGGATTGTAACAAAATATGAAGATGGTGATGATATCACCAAATGGTTCACAGCTTTTGAGAGGGCTTGTGCAACCAGAAAAGTAAACAGATCTCACTGGGGAGCTCTCCTTTGGGAAATGTTCACTGGAAAGTGTAGGGATAGACTCCTCACACTCTCTGGTAAAGATGCAGAAACCTATGACCTCACAAAGGCTAACCTGATTGAGGGCTTTGGATTCTCCACTGAGGAGTACAGGATTCGGTTCAGGGGGGCTCAAAAATCCTCGAGCCAGACCTGGGTTGATTTTGTAGAGTACTCAGTGAAAACACTGGATGGTTGGGTAACTGGAAATGAAGTGCATGACTGTGTTGGGCTTTATAATTTGTTTATGAAAGAACACATTTTAAGTAACTGCTTCAATGAAAAGTTGCATCAGTATCTGGTAGACCTAGGTCCAATTTCTCCCCAAGAATTGGGAAAGAAGGCAGACCACTGGGTCAAGACTAGGGTAACCAAAACTTCCACTGGGGGTGACCAAAAGAAAGGGGTTATAAAGTCTCCCCAGGAGAAAGTGGGTGACACTAGAAACAAAGAAAAAGAGTCCTCTGTAGGCCCCCAAAAACCAGACCAAGTGGGTGGGTCCCAAGACACAACCCAAAACAAAGGTGGGTACCAGGGTAAGAACTGTAATGCCACTAAGGCATGGTGCCAAAACTGTAGACAGACAGGGCACCACACCAAGGACACTTCTTGTCCCAAAAACAAACCCCCTAGCAAAGTCCCAGGGGTGACCAGTGTAGCCATTGGTGATGACTCCTCAGATGAGGAGGTCTTCATAGTCTTTAACTGGAAAAAGGGCCCAACAGGTGAGTTGGAGATTCCAGAGGGAAGTAGTCACTTCCACCACCTACTGGTGAATGGAATCCCAGTCACTGCCCTGAGAGACACTTGTGCCAGTCACAATATTGTGCATGACAGGCTGGTGTTCTAAAACCAGTACATCCCAGGTGAGACTGCCAGAGTAAGAGTTAGCCCAGACAGGGACACTGATAGGCCTGTGGCTTTTGTGCCCATAGAAGTGGGTGGGACTTTTAGCTGGAGAAGGGTGGTAGTCAGTACAGACCTCCCCCTTGATTGTCTCCTTGGAAATGACTACCCAGAGGTTAGTCAGAGCCCAAGAGAGGAACTGGTCCAGTGCCAGTCCTCTCCCAAGGATTCTGGAGGTGCTACCCCTGCAGTAACTGCAAGTAGGCCCCAAAAGAAAAAGAAAGGAAAACAGAGTAGGAAAGGTGGACAACCTTTAGCCAAGGTTCCAGCAAGCCAAGGAGGTTCTGCTCAAGTAGGGGAGAACCCCAGAAATGGCACTGGTAAAGTCCAACCTGACCCACAAGAAGTCCTGGCTAGTCAGGCAACTGTTAAATCTGAGTGGGTGGCTCCTCAGTTAACAGAAGAAAGAGTGGAAGAAGGGTGTTTACTACAAGATGTAGTAACCCCCACTCTTACACAGCAGACAGGCACCCGGAACCCAAAGAAGCCTGTAACTTAGCTCCTTCCCTTGCAGGTGAAGAGCTAAAGGTGTGGTTCTGGGCACTGGCAGCTGTCAGTGGCCTCTGCTGGGTGTTAGCCTTTATGGCTGCACTATCCTTGGCATGGTGGTCTGACCCCATGCCAAATAGCAAGTTAGGCCCCCTGACCCTGTTGGTCATGGTAGGGTTACTCCAGCTCTGGGTGACCTCTTTGTGTAAGCTAGGGGTGACCATGGCTAAGATTAGATTAGCAGAGGTGGATACCTCTAACCCCAAAATAGAGAGAATGGGTGAAGACATTAAAAGCACCGACAAGAGGCAGTTCAGATTAGGTCCTAACACTGTGGAAGTGGGTCAGTTTCCCAGAGGGAATGACCTGAACAGGAGGATGTAAGGCAGAGTAGGCCCTGCAACAACCCAGCCTATTTCCCCTACTCTTCCTCACCTGACAGACTAGGAAGACTCTCCCAGCTTTGGCTGAGTCTCCTGGCCTGTGGGCTGGGGGGGGGGGGGCTTGTGTAAGGAAATGGCTCCTTGTTGCAGTTACCCCCCACTTTTTGCCTGATACTGATGCTGACTTGACTGAGAAGTGTGCTGGGATCCTGCTAACCAGGCCCCAGCACCAGTGTTCTTTCACCTAAAATGTACCATTGTTTCCACAATTGGCACACAGATAAGTCCCTTGTAAACGGTACCAGTGGTACCAAGGGCCCTGTGACCAGGGAAGGTCCCTAAGGGCTGCAGCATATGTTGTGCCACCCTAAGGGACCCCTCAACTAACACATGCACACTGCCATTGCAGATTGTGTGTGTTGGAAGGGGCATGCAGTGGGTGTTGTTGTGGGCGTGCCACAGCAACACCCATAGCATTTTGACGCTGCCTCAGATTTACAAGTTTTCGTAAACCCGAGGCAGCGCAAAAATCGTAACTCCACCACAGCATTTCTAATTTTTTGCTCTTTCTATGTGTGCTTCATTTTGCAGCACACTTAGAAAGGGCAAATCGCCATTTAAGATTGTTTTTTTGCAAGAAGGTGTTGTACAGTGATATCTCTATACCCAGGCCTGGAAATTAAATGGTACTAGTGGGCCTGCAGCACTGCTTGCACCACCCACAGAAGTAGCCTTTCAAACCTGTCTTAGGCATGCTAGCGCAGGGTCTGTGTGTGCAGTCTACTGCCACAGGGACCTGGCATCTAAATTTACTTGCCAGGCCTGGAACTCCCCTTTTACTTCATGTAAGTCACCCCTAAGGTAGGCCCTAGTTAGCCCTATAGGCAGGGTGCTATGTATTGGAAGGCAGGACATGTGCCTGGTTGTGTGGCCTGTCCTGGTAGTGAAAAATAGCCTATTTGGTTTCTCACTGCTGCGAATGCTGCCTTACTCATAGGATTCCATTGGAAATGTCATGCCTTATGTCTAGAGGGTATTGTCTGATCTATGAGGGGTAGTGTAGGCTTGTTTGGTATGGTTGTAATGGTAGTGAGAAATGCTACTTACTGGTGTAGGTGGATTTTGTTTTTTACCATTAGAGAAACTTCTAGAAAGTTGGCATTTATCTGTGCTTATGACTCAGGTGGATTGGAGTCAAGATGCAATACACCAGTCTGGGGCAGAGGGACAGCTGGGGTTTGTGCATACTTTTCAGACAGTCTGTACACAGGGAGGGTGGAGGTGTAACAAGAGTGCATCCGCATATTGAATGGCCTTCCTGTGCTGGGAGAAGGAGAGGCGGGGCACACCTGCACTTGTAAAGGTTGTGCCCTGGCCTCACACAAAGGACTTGTTTACCCCCCAGCTGATGCCTGGAGCCTGTGCTGGAGGAGAGAGGGGACACTCCTAGAACCAGTTGGAACTGGTTGGAACCTCTTCTTATCCCCTTTTTGTGAAAGCTTGTGCAAAACTGAGTATAAGTACAGGGGGGGTTTCCCCATGTTGGAGAGACATTAATGGACTACTAAGCTGGACACATGATGCTGCTGGAGGGCCTTCTCAGGAACTGCCTTGGATTGCTGCTGTTGTGATGACCTGTGACCTGCTGGGTCACTAGGAGGAACTACCACTGACTGCAACCCTTTGTGCTGGCCTGCTTGCTTGGGCCCTGCCACCCTGTCCCCCATGCATTGTCCCCAAGGGCTAGGTGGTGTATCCGCTGTTCCCCTGCATCTTTTTCCTGCCTCACAGCACTGGAGAGCGCTCCATTGACCTTATTGCCATGGCACAGGAAGAATGCGTTTACTGTTGTACCATGAAGCGCAGGAAGAGCACTTCACTTTAATTGCCTAAGCGAGTGAAGGGTGCTTTTTCATCTGGCCCGAATTAATCTCTGAAGCGCAGGAAAAGCGTTTTGCTGTATTGGCCTGAGCACGTGAAGAGCGCTTTGCTTTAATGGATTTAAGTGCATTAAAATCACCTTATCGTTGCCTGAGTGAAGGATCACCGCTGCAACCCAGTTGGGTCAAGGAAAACCAGCGCAAATGAAGTACACCCTCGGATTGGTGCCCCCGGGGCACAGGAGCATGTGGGAGAGTGCCCCTGGGGCACCGGCAGGTACATGCTTTGGTGCGTTCTCCACCATGGCCTGGGAGGGCTGTGGAAGGTGGCTCACGCACCAGGTCATGTGGGAGCAGTGTTGCCAGATTGGGCGGTTTCCCGCACAAATGGGCGATATTTTTCCCATTTGTGCGGGAAAAAAACCCAATTGCGGGGACCCGATTGTTGGGCTATTTTTAGCCCTTTGTGCGTTAAAATCACGGCGGGGCGGTGCCGCCGGAGATACTGGTGCCCCGGCCAGGCCCCGTCCGTGAGATAGCGAGTTTGGGACTCGCGGGCGGCGCACACAGCAGCAGGAAGCAGCGTGTGCGCCGCGCAGTGTCACAGGGGGCTGTCAATTGGTAGCGCTTTCGCGCGCTACTAAATTGACGGCCTTCTGCCCCACTGAGAGCTCGATGGAGCTCTCAGTGGGGCAGAGGGCCGTCAATCTAGTAGCGCGCGAAAGTGCTACCAATTGACAGCCACCTGAGACACTGCGCGGCGCACACGCCGCCCGGCACTCCACACAGCAGCTGGCAGCAGGGCGCAGCGCGCCCCACATTAGCTGATGATGGGGGCAGAGGGCCATCAATCTAGTAGCGCGTGAAAGCGCTACCAATTGATGGCCCTGAGAAGAAGTATTGGCCTGCCCCCGCTGCATTTTTTACAATGCCTGCGTGGGTGGGTGCCAACAGTGGTGAGCCAGGAGAGAGCCAGTGTGTGGCACACTGTTGACTCACTGGCTGCACTGAGCAGGTGGTGGTGTACTATGGTATGTGGCTCTTTTCTGTTTCAGCCCTGCTGTGAGCCTCAGCCCTCAGCCTGCAGAGGTGTGGTGCCCCCCCACACCCCCTGGAAAAGTCTCTTTTGTTGTGCGCTTCAGTCTTGGACCCCAAATTAAAGCCAGCGCCCAGCCCCAGAGTGCGTGATTGGGGCCCGGTAGAGGGGAGACACCCCCCCTGGCCCCTTCCTGTTGTGTAGGTGCTACCTACATCCCCTACCTACACTGACGTGCGGCCGGTTGGTGCGCAGCTGCGTAAGACAAGGTAAGTGTCCTTCAATTTGTACCTTTGTGACTTGTTGTGAGTAGATGTGTTCCTTATTTTTAATATTCAGGGACTAATTGTGGATTGACAGTGCATAGGATCTAAAGCATGGCAGGATTGAATAAGAATGAGTGGCACAGCCAGTGCTTAATTTGTAAATAAAAACGTGCCAGTGTCCACAGCTCTCCTCTTAAACACACAGCTGCTGCAATTAAATTTGCAGACACGGAATACTAGGGCAGCGTAATCCTAAAGCCATGTTGGGCCTCTTTAGTCCATTTTAAGCCATTTCACCTCACTCCTGCAGCTTTCTGCTCTCTCCCATTCTGGCGCTCTTTTTCATTTTTGCATTCCTCCGTCTTTCCCATATGTGTCTTTTGCTTGCAGTAAATGCTTCAGGCAGGAAAAAAGAGTGCTGTCCCTCAAAAATAAGTGCCAGCACTCTGCACCGGAAACAACAAGCACAAATTAAGCACGTGGTGGAATCACATGAAGGTTGGTGATGACAAAGAGTTATTGTGTTCGTCTGGTAATGCAAAGGGGTTATCAGCTGAGTTGTGCAGTGTGTGCTTTGCAGGGCATTTAAATAAAAATAAATCATTCAGTTTGGGTATTACTTAAACCATTTTATCTAAAACTTTTTTGCACGTTTGGTAGCAGTCTGTCTTATACTGCCAGTAATGCAAGTTTAACCTAATTACTTACATTTGCACAATACACAACTCTCCATTGCAGCAGTGAAGATTTAATTCTGAGGCTTTTTGGTTACACACAGACCTTTCAGTGCATTAACTAATAAAGGTTTCATAATATACAGTGATTAACTTAACTTTTTTTATTTTAAGGCATGAGTTATGTATGTGGCTGCCTAAAACAGAATATATATATATATTTTTTTTTAGCCACACGTTTAACCCTGCCCCATTGCATGCAGCATCACTGTTCCCATACTTTTTTTAATGCACTTTGAGCTGTGTGCTCAGCTGATTTATCCATTTATTTCCCTCCAGTTGCAGGCAGTGCAAGCACAAATGTGGTCTCATTGGCTGAGCTAAGCGAAATGAGGGTACATGGTCAGTGCACAGCCTCACTGCATGGTTCTGTTTGTGATCTTAGTGCCTAAATTATTGACATCACTTGTAGTCATGCTCTGCTCAGCGTAGCCATTGCTTGCATTTGACACAAAACACTAGCCTTTACCAATAATTTAAGTTCAAGTTCACGGAGTTTGGGTCACTGTGTTCTGGCCTGTGGTAGCAATTTGCAAAAGGGTGTTTATCGCCTCGCACAAACAGCCTTTTTCACCTCACACAAGGATGTATGTTTCTGCAGGGCCCTGTTGACCTCCACTGTCCAGGGTAGAGGTAGCCCGCTAAAACAAGTGTAGGGGTAGTGCCTGAGTACGTCCGAAGGAGGCAGGAAATGAGTGAAATGTTGGTCTGCTGCCCATTTAATGAAAAGTCCAGAAAGTAGAACAGTAGTAGAGCAGACTGCAGATAAACACTGTGAATGCTAGATGGCTATTTGCATTTCACCTTTATCTACCGTGTGCATCTGAAAGGCAGTGAAAAGAACAAAGGTTGTGCTTTCAATCCATTTGGGGGGTGTTGATTATCATAGGTTAATGACTGAGCTAATGTAGCAAATGTTATCTTTGCATGTTGGGGCTGACATATTGGGATTAACAGGACTTGAACTGTAAAATGCAAAGGGAAAACAGCATTGAGTCTGCTTTCCACAAACTTGAGTTCGGCATGAAAAGTTGAGTAAGTATGAGGGGTAGTCCATTAAGATGTATAACTTTTTGCTGTTATCGGTGAATTGTTGCTTTATTGTAAAACCAGTTTGAAAGCTAGAGCATACCTCTTACTTAACCTTGAATACGAGGGAGTTGCCATCCTTTGGCTCATTCCCCATTTCAAAACATGACAAATCCAAAGAGTCAATTGTCTGCCTGAAACATATTCACATATTTGCTTACAATAGAAATTAGATTTATGCTTTAAAATGTTTGCTTCTGCCTACGATTGCATTAGTTCAGTGTTAAAAGTTTGGGCTACTTTTTGGGCTGGGACCGGTTCATTTGGGCTTACTTTGGGCTGGTTTTTCAACAGCTTTGGGCTATAGAAGGCTTGTAAAATCTGGCAACACTGTGTGGGAGCACGACAGACCGGCGCAAGAGCGGCTGTTTGGAAGAAGGAAAACCTCATCGGAGGTCCCTCGTTCCCGCCGGGCCTCCTCCATGCTGCTGTAGTTTGCAGACTGGAGGGAGACCTCATCGGAGGTCCCCCGTTCCTGCTGGGCCCACTGTTGGTGAGCGAGAGACGCGAGCAGGCGACGTCATCTGAGGTTCCCCTGTTACTTTTGGGCCACCCCTTGGTAGGGATTGTGGCTTGCGGGCAAGAAACCTCATCGGAGGTCCCCCATTTTCACTGCCCATCCCCACTTGTTTTTGATGGTATATAGCAGGCCGGGGTGGTGACCCTCGATGGAAGTCCCCGGTCCTGCCAATAATACATCTACCGCCTCCACAAGTATCAGGATCGGAGCTCCCAGATTGGGACACGGACATCCCCGTTATGCCCAGCATTCCTTTGGTTAACGCGTGGGTGGGTAGCAGATGGTACTCGCTGGTTTTTATGACACATAAGAATGTTTCATTTAGTGCACATTCATGAGGTTGTTGTGACATTTACACAATGTTGTTTATGATATGTGCAGTCATGGTTGTTTGACCTTTCTGGTGATGTGTTTTCCATGACATGCATTTCTACTGATATTGTTTTCCTGACTACTGCTTATGTTGCAGAATAACCAGTAACCTATGAGTTTTATGTGACCAATGCTGGGTTTTGTGCAGAGTACTAGAAACTGAGTAATGTTTTGACAACTGCTTGTGTAGCAGGGTATTACTGACATGTTGTTTTTTGGTCTAATGATGTTGTCTACAATACAGTTTATTTTTATATAACTTGGTGTTGTGTTTCCTTTGTGGTGTATATAGTGTGTCACGTGTATTGTGTGTGTTGTGCAATCGCTTCACACATTGCCTCTGGGATAGGCCTGACTGCTCGTGCCAAGCTACCAAGGGTGTGAGCAGGGGCTATCCTGGATGTGTAACTCCCTCGCCCTGACTAGAGTGGGTGGATTCTGTCTCGCTTAGGTGCATACCCTAGCCAACTAGAAACCCCATTTCTAACAACTTGCATATAATCTATTTACATAGACTTCATTGTTTAGAAAATCCACATTTTATTTAAGACATTGAGGCTTAGTTTATAGTTCCCCTGTGTTACCATCCCTTTGATGAGATGAAGTCGTTGTGAAGGTTTTAGGGTGTGTTCTCTTTATGGTAGTTAAACATAGGCATTTTTGCAATTTATTTGAAGTTGTTTTTTTTGTTTTTATTTAGGTTGATCTGAAGGAGCTTCTCTTGAAGTCAGAGGATCTTTAAGATGCAAGAACAGGGCTCTCCAACCTTTTCTGTAATAAGAACTAATTATGATAAATGAAAATCATCATGAGCTACTAATATTATTAGTGTGGTAAGAGGGACGGCCACAGGCTATTACTTGCCACCCATGCAAGATTAACAGCAGCAATCACCACATATCAGGCAGGGTTGCTAGCAGTAATGCAAAAAATGCTTTAAGCATGTGGAAGGCCTGTTTATAATTAATACATAACCATAGCATTAATGCCCTTGGCACCAATGTAATAATAGGAATAATAAATCTTTCCAAAGACACATATTTGAACAATCAACTAGTGGCTTTTCAATTTTGGGATATGTACAATGATTCAAACGAGAAAAAGCTTTTAATTTAGTAGGCTGGGTTGCTCACTGGAGAGCTACTGGCAAGCAGCTGGAGTGCTACCAGTAGTTCACAAGCTACTCGTTGGAGAATTCTGTGCTAGAGGAACTAGTTACTTACTTTAAAATACTCCATAGGAGCCAAACTAGAGGCAATAACCTTTCTCCAGGAATGCAGCACCACAAGGTGACACAGTGCGGCTCCGTGTTAGCTCCATATCAACGGAACAGAGCCAGATATAGGCACCTTCCCTATGTCAGTTTCTTATTTTTCCTTTACTATGCCCTCAGACACTGAGCATGAACAATTGTTTGGTATGCTGATTTCTAATTTGGGACCTAGTTAGATGTTAAAAAAAGGCCACTCCACAGAACAGGGCGGTAGGAGGGAGTTCAGGAATCTGTGGTTAGATAGAGTATCCACCAAAAAGGGCACCACAGAAGGTAAGTAACTTGTTCTTCTGATGGATACACCTAACTGCACATTCCTAACCTTCAACTGGACACCAGAGCATTGGAGTGGGCTTTGGAGTGGAGTCCTGCAGTACTGACCTGGCAAAATGCCCTTCTCACCAGACTTGGCTGTCAAGGCAACTGTGCTTCCTGAATGTATGCACTGACGCCCACATCACAGCCTGGCCAATGTCAAGGACAGGCACTCCACAAGCCAACACAGTGGTAGCAGTTTTAGCTCTGGTGGAGTGAGCTCTCAAACATTCAGGTGGCTGCCTTCTTGGCTATTGCACAGGCATGTCTTAATCCACAGGACTGTTCATCTTGACAGGGTCCTCTTCTGCACAGCCTTCCCTTTTAACATACTGAAGATCCCCACAAAAAGGTGATCATCCACAAAATGGTCTTTAATAGGATCAATATAAAAGTTTAAAGCACTTTTGGGGCCCAGCCAATGAAGCCTGACTTTTTATTGTTGGGTTGATGGATTGCAAACAACCACGAAAGAGTCTTTAAAGGGAGGAGGCAGAATGAGCAGCTATGCATCAACTTGAAGGGCGTACACAAGAACTATCAGGACCAAATTAAGGTCTCACTGTGGCGTCACAAGTTGTCTCAGAACAAACGTGTGTTAAACCGTTTACAAACCTCAGAACAACAGCAATTAACTTTTAATAGTCCAATTGCAAGGTCTTGGTAGGCCAAAGACACAACAAACAAAAAAACATCCAACAGCTTGTCTTGTAAAGTATGAAACTTGCAGACACCACAGCAGGCCTCAAATTCATCCCAGCGCAGAAATACATTTTGTGGAAGGGCAACTGGTGGCAGTGATATTGTCCACCACTTCAGGCGAAAGATCAAATGCAGTCAACTGCTGCCGCTCAATGTTCACCAGGGGGTGTAGATTGCACAGGTTCAGTTGGAGGACCCTTTCAAACTGCTGCAATAGAAGATTGACTCAAAGTGGTGGCCTGATTGGAGGGAAGGTGCTCAGGAGTAGACATTCCAGGTACCAGATCCTACTTGCCCAATCCAAAGCCACTAGGAACTCAAAATGCATATTTTTTGACACTGTATGTTCTTGACAGTGGCGAAAAGATCTAGCCAGGCCTCTTCCCACAACAGGAAGATGTCCTGCGCCACCTTACCTTGTACCACCACCATCACTTTTGTGAATACTTGTGAAGCAAAAGGGGAGTACAACAAACTGAAAATGCTTCTGGCCTATCTTGAAACACAGGTAACACATGTGAGACTGCAGGACTGGTTCCTGAAAATACATGTTCTGCAGGTGCAAGGACACTATTCAGTCCCCTGAGTCCAGAACAGATGGTCTGGGCCAGTGTAAGCATTTTGAATTTCCCTTTCCACTGGGAGGCATTCTGAGGTCAAAGATGAAAATTAGGTCAAAGACTCCCATCCCTCTACAACACAAGAAATAGCAAAAGTAACAACCCTTTTCTTTTCCAAAGTCTGGAAACCTCTCAGGAGCATCTTTGGAGCATAACACATGCACCTCTTGTAACAGAATGGGCAGGTGCTCTTCTGATGTGGCAGGAAAGACTTAGCAGGACAAAAGGAAAGTGTAGGGCATACCAATGCTGAACTATTTGTAGGATTCATTGGTCGGACATGATGGCTCACCGCCCTAGGAGGAAACATTGAATCCCGTTCACACAGGATTGGTGTGTGACACTAACGCCAAAGTAAAACAGCTTAGTGGCTGTTGCCACAAATGTAGGAGAATTGTAGGTCTGATGGCCCTGCTGACCTGAGTGTTGCCTGCCAGGCCCACATACTAAGTTGATTGCTAGAGTGATTGAGGAGACGAAGCTGTATGTCACAAGAAGTTGAGTACTTAGCATAGATCTTGATCATTTTCCAAGTTGTGGCGCGCAGACCCACTCCTGGTTCAGAGGTTGTTACCACAAGAGGTCTACTTTGCTGTCAAAGCCCTCTGGTAAGTTGAAGTTCAAACAAACGCAATTAGGTGAAGCAGTACTCAACTTCATTGAAGCGTGTCAAGATGCCTGTCTCTATGTGAATCTCCAATTGCAGAGCTGATTCACCAGTTGGTCCTGGTGTGACCCAAATTCCCTTGGCCATAGGGGATGCCACCAAAGATTGAAGCCTTTAAGTAGGCCACGTTGCAGATATTTATCACTCTTCTGGCTACCTCTGGCATGCCTTTGGGACCCAAGTGTTTGGAGGGGCCATCTGTCAGGTTACCACAGGCTCTTCCATCCTCAGTACTGACTGACCCCCTTGGATTTGTCATATGCTCAATATGAGCTTCAGCCAGGACTTCCACCCTGGCACTATGACCTGCATGGGTCCCTTGCTTGTTGGTGCCGGTACCGACATTATTGGTGTCGGTGGAAGGCCTGTTGCTGGCTCGGACGTCTGATTATGAACTGATATCACAACAGTCTCGACTGATATTGAGCTTTAAATCACAAAGCGCATACAGACCGATTTCAATCCTATTCCTTATGTAGTATGGATGCCATTAGTCTGTCACACACCTACCTAAAGGCAGAATCCTGCATTTTATCCCAGGGTGGCGATACATCACATCTGACAGATGTGTCAACTAAAACGACTCTATTTCTGCTCCACTGAATCTTCCCCCAACATCAGAACAAATCTCAGAGGACTACCTGTCTATTATGCTGCAAGAAGTGCAAGTTTTGCTTTCCAGAAGCTATCGAGAGGGTTCTGGAATTGGTAAATAAGAGAGGGTTGGTACACACTCTATTTCCTCCTCCCCAAGATGACAGAGGGCTTCATCCTCTGAACGTCTTCTTACAGACGGACAAGTTCAAAATGCTTATGCTTGCCCAGGTTCTGCCTGTCCTGGAAAAGCTGGATGGTAGCGACCTACAAGATACGTATTTTCATGTAGCAACACTGCAGTCCCATAGACGTTCCCCGAGGTTCAAGATAGGGCAGGACCGTTTACAGTTTGGTCTCACCTGTGTCCCTCGGGTGTTCACAAAAGTGATGGTGGTGGTCACATTCGGACACCAGTCTTCCCCGACCCTCAGTTACTGAATTAACCTGAGCTCAACATTCTGGTAGCTATGGTCCAGAGCAGACAGGCTTAACTTCAGACAACGTGTAAAGCATTTACGTAGTACCAAGACAGTAATAGAGTTGAAAGTCAAAACAATAAATATCCCAAACCAAATTAGAAAAACAGAGTACAATTTAAACAACATGATAAAAATCAAATAAGGGGAATCAGAGATATGAAGTTTTATTAATTTAAAGAGAGAATAGCATCAAGAAGCACAAAGTGCCAATGATACTCAATGGTCGGGTAGACTGCGACCTTGGCAATTTGAGGCTCAGCGGGGTCATATACACCAACCAGGTTTGCCCTATTTAAAGATTTTATCTTCTGACTTACTTCTTTAACCCCTTAGCTGCTGAGCATTTTCCACGAAAGCCTTTTTTGGCTATTTGGGGTTGTTTGTACTTAGGCCTCCATAAACTATTTTCCACAAGGTATCCACGTGTCATTTTCCAAACATCATGGGCATTCTGAAGGTACCCAAGGTTTGTGGATTTTTCTCGAGGGGACCAAGAAAATAGGAAAAATGTAGCAAAAGTTTTAGTTTTTTGAGAAAAATAGGAAAAAAGGGCTCAGCAAAAAGGTGTCTAGTTGTTCCTAAAAATGGCATTAACTAAAGGTTTGCTGTGCTAAAGTCACCATCTTCCCAGTTTTCAGAAACATGCAGAGCTCAATCAAAATGCCTACCTTTTTTTAACCACGTTTTGCCATATTTCAAAGAGGTAGCCCATTTTACCTATGTTTTGTTCTTTCAACCTACTTCCAGTTTGTGGTGCAATCCGGCGTGACCCAGAAAAGCTATAGATTTCTGAAAAGTAACAAAATTCTGAATTCAGCAAGGGGTCATATGTGTAGATATTTCAAGGGTTGTCCAAAGAAAATGACTGTTGAAATAAAGAAATATTGAGAATGAGTATGAAAAATTGCCATTAGTGGCAGTGTTTTAATCTGTAACTTTTTGTCACAATGGCTGATTCACAAAAGCAATATACCATTACGTCTGCTAGACCCTTCTACTTGTGGGTATATTTGGGTTTGAAGGTTGTCCAAGAACCCGAGATATGAAGAGCCAACAACTGAGCTGCAGCTTACAATGTTTCTTTTTTATTTTGTACTGAATATAGACCAATTCATATGGTGAAATATGTAAGGATGAAAAATGGGTATAAAGGAAACCTATGTATTTCTGAAATAGGCATCAGATATAAAGTTTAGGAGCAGTGGTTATTTATATCTCTGAATTTATGGATACCCATACTAGCAAGTGACTAAGCATTTTTCAAAATGTCTTCTTTCTTACACACTGGCGTACATTTGGAAGGCAGAAATGAAGCAGAGTCCAGTTGATAATAAAAAAAATCTACTATTTTGTGTTCCCACATATCTTCCAATATGAATAGTATCTCACTTGAACGGGTCGGCCGAATGCAGGCTACAGGAAATGTCCCAAAACGGAACATGGGAACAGTGTCTGTAGCTGTGGGTTTTGGGCCCTAGCTCAGCCGGCGTCTAGGGGAACTTAGCCAACCGGGACATTTTTTTTAAATAGACACCTGGGGCATTTCAGGGTAGAGTGACTTCTGTGGCTCTCACAAGATTTCCTTACTCTTAAGTCTTTGCAAACCTCAAACTTTGACTACAAAAACACATTTTCCTCACATTTCTTTGATGGAAAGTTCTGGAATTTGTGGGGAGCCACAAACGTCCTACCACCTCGCATTTCTCAAAGACTTCTGATAAAAATGGTACCTTTGAGGGGTATGCCTAGTGCCCCCAAACTAGAAACACCCAAATCCCAACAAGGAGACCAGATTTTTCCACTGAAAGCTGATCCTTTTTTTATGCAATGTCGGTAGCTGTGGATTTTGGTCCCTAGCTGAAACAGCACCAGGGGAAACCCAGCAAACCTGTACATTTTTTTAGAACTAGACACTTAGGGGATTTCAGGGTGGAGGTGACTTGTGTGGCTCTCACCAGGTTTCCTTACCTATAAGCCTTTGCAAACCTCCAACTTTGGCTAACAATACACATTTTCCTCACATTTCTGAGGGAAACTTCTGGAATCTGCATGGAGCCACACATTTCCTACCATTCAGCATTCACCTAAGTCTTCCAATAAGAATAATGCTTCACTTCTGTGGGTAGGCCTTGTCCCCACAACGGGAAACAGCCCCAAAAATATCATTTTCCCACTGAAAACCGACCTTTTTTTTGCACATTTTCTTCACATTTCTGTGACAGAAAGTTCTGAAATCTGCGGGGAGCTACAGATTTCCTACCACCCGATTTCCCACACATCTCTCAATAAGAACAGTTCCCCACTTGTGTGGGTTGTTCAAGAGACCGCACACACAAAATGCCCTAAAGCTGCACACTAAGAGATAAGCAATAGGGGTAGCTGCGGTATTTGGGGTGGTACTGTGGCACCACTCATGCATACCTACTAACCTCAGACATTTTTTAAATGTAGACAAACCAGGAGATTTTAGAGTGGTGGGCCTTGTTTAAACCACACAAGGTTTTCATACCTACAATGCCCTGCAAACCTCAAACTTTCCCTAAAATTATGCATTTTCCTTACATTTTTGTGATGGAAAATTCCAGAATCAGCAGGAATCCACAGAATCTCCTTCCCCACTTGTGTGGCTGGGCCTAGTGCCCATGACAGGGGATCAAACCAAGGTCAGTGGGAGTCGTAACAAGTGGGGTAACGCTGGGTGGTATAGCCATGTCACATTTTGGGCCCCTTTCTTGTTCTGGCCATTAGTGCTACCCACAGAACTGAGGAACCATTTTTATCGGGAAACTAGGGGGAATGCTAGGTGGTAGGAAATGTGTGGTTTCCCACAGATTCCAGAAGTTTTTCCCTTACAGAAATGTGAGGAAAATATGTCTTTTTAGACACAGTTTGAGGGTTGTAAGCACTGGGGGGGGGGGTTAGAAAACTTTGTGGGATTCACAAGGCACACCACCCTGGACTCCAACATTTTTCCAGTTTCAAAAATGTGCAGGGACATAAATGTTCCTTTTGAATTTATCCAGAACTCAAACACAAATTCATACTGATTGGTTTTGGCACTACCAGTAGTTATAGGGTCAATAAATCACCAATCAACCACTCATCAGCAACGTATTATAGAAACACGCCTCTTGCAAACCAATCTGCACATTTCACCGACCAACATCCACACATTCTGCCAGCCAACAGCCACACTTTCCAACAGCCAATAGCCACACATTCCGCCAGCCAATAGCCACACTTTCCAGTAGCCAACAGTCACACTTTCCACCAGCCAGCAACCACACAATTGGCCCAACATGCATACTGCCCACTGTGGTTGGGTTAGTGCCTTGAACAGTTTCACTTCAACCATAAACATCTGCTTCTACCTACACAAGATTCCCATAAAAAGCAAACCTAAGTTATGGCTTGACTACCTGTTTATGTCCATTCTCACCCACAGTCCAAATACTGCGAGGTTGCCAGGTGCACCTTTGCTAAAGCCTCACTGTTGAAGTCTTATTAGGCTCAGAACGAGTTTTCTTTCATGTTCCTTCATGCACACAATGCAGTAAATCCAACTCCGTCCAGTGTGTGGAAGTTGAGGGGTGTCTAAGGATGCGTTTTCAGCCTATTTACACAGACAGTGTCAGCAAATCTACCTTTGAAAATGGGGCTAAACATTCTGGGGCAGATTATGCTAAATTCCTTAAAGAATACTTCTGGAAAGACCAAGGGGCTTACGGTTTGGTGGCCACGGTATTCAGTCAAAACATGGCGCATGTCCTGTTGACCATTAGGTGAAGTGTATTAACTAGAATGCATTTGTAATATGGTGGGACAGAACGTCCGCTACATCTTTGATGGGAGATGAAAGTGGCAAGCAGACAAAGGCAAGACTGATGTGTGCCTCTTTACTGTAGTCAGTAAATGCAGGGTGGGTAAAATCCAATATAGAAAGAAAAAATCTTAGATTACAGTTCTTTCAGAATTTGATGGACTAATATTCAAGGCTATGCAGCTGCTCATGTAATGGTCCATAGAAGGTCCACAAATAATCATTTAGGGCAGATAGTAACTCCTAAATGCGTGCTCCACTTTCGTCAATTTCCAGAACTTCACTTTTGTACGGTACAAAATGAACCCAGTTGGCAAACACAGGCCAGGCTGAGATGGGCATAGGGGGCAATAATATCTACTCTCCTGCCTCTCTCCTTGCCCAGAACAAACTCTCCATAGGCGATATTGATGAATCTTTTGCTCTATTGCAGGAACCTAGTCAGCTAAGTGCCCATCCTCCAGTCTTGCAACGTCCTCCACAGCAGACAAAGTAGAAGATACTGCTTCTACAGCAGTAAGGCTTTCAGTAACAGACAACTAAGGCCCAGATTTATACATTTTCACGCAAAACTGCGCTAACACAGTTGTGCATGAAAAAGTTTACCACCATTCCAAGACGCCGGCTGGGCGTCATATTTATGGAGTACAGGAAGCCTGCGGTAAGGCCCGGCTAGCGTCATATAAAAGGACGCCTGCCCTGATCCAGCCATTAAATAATGCTTCCTTTCCTCCGTGCGTGATTTTAGCACTGGGATAAATATGGTGCTAAGGCCATATAGTCATTTTTTTGCACAGGAACGCCTACCTTGCATCTCATTGACGCAAGCTTGTTTTCCGCAGGCAAAAAATTACTTTAACGGGTCTAGCGCCATATAAATCTAGAGTTAGGTTTGCCCAAATTTGCGTAAAAAAAAAGACACAAATTTGGCGCAAACAGAGTATAAATCTGGTTCTAAATATCAAGGAAGGACATCAGTCTTCCTGTGGTGGTCTTCAGATAGGTAACATGCATTGTATGTTGCCAGCTGAATTAGGTGAGTAGCATATTCTTATACGATGTGTGGGTTTTATGACTCTGTTTATATATTTAAAGAACATGGTCATTTTAATCCACTCCACCCATGTACTTGTTGTAATTGAGTATCCAGGTGGGCGTGAGCCAACTGCCCCCAAACCTTGATGGGAGAAGTGCTCTCATCTTGAAGTGTAGTGAGCTCATATACTTCCCGCCTGTCTTGAGAAATTGACACCAACCAGGTTATTACAACACAACACACTGCTTTGTCCTTTTTGGAGCTTCTTGCAAACAAGCTCCTGGGGGAATCCTTTGCTGTGCTTTCTAATGGTATTGCAAGCCACAGTGTCAGCTTAGCACAGTTGACTAAACAGCTGGACTCCTGTATAGAAGTAAGCTACAAATAGGTTATGACCTTTTTGAAAACAGGTTATGACCTTTTTGGAGAAGACATTGGGCAAGCTCCCATACAATATTCTCACTCATTTCTACAGTGGAAGGACAACCTGCAGGATTTATTGCTGAGTTCTTTCCTGTGTATACTCTCATGTTGTATACATAACCATTAGAGGTCTTGCACACCATGTACATCTTAATGCCATAACAAGTTCTTTTACTAGGTATGTACAACTTGAACAGTGGTTTCCCTTGTACAATATCAAGGACTCATCAACTGCTATATTCTTTCCTGGAGTAAAAATCTCTGGAAACTTGGCAGACACATGTTCAACGGCAGGCCGAATTTTGAATAACCTTGCATGACCAGGGTGGTCCTGGGGCAGTGCAGCAGAATTGTCATTCAGCATATGGTGCAAAATCAAAAACCTGTCTCTGCTCATGACTGGTGCAAAACAGGGTGTTACTGTCATGACCACACAGAGGGGGTCATCACAACATTGGCGGTAAAAGCCGCTTACCGCCATGCAGAAGACCGCCAACACACCGCCGCGGCCGCGGAATTCCGCCACAGCTATTATGACCCACGTCTCGAAATCCAACAAAATTCAGACACCCACACAAGTCCGCCACACCAAAGGTCAGTGATAAACTGGCGAAAACAAAACCTCCACCGTCACGCCAACAGAAATATGCCCACACTATCACGACACACGAATCCACGCAGCGGTCTTTCAACCGCGGTATTCCATTGGCGGTACACACTGCCGCGCTCAAAATACACACACTTCTACAAAACACCGCCACATTGGACAATTCAAAATACACACACCTGATACACATACACACACCACTCCCACACACCCAATACAATATAAAACACACACCCACATCACCCACAAACCCCTACGACCACTATTACAGAGAGAAGGACAGAGAGAGACACCACCATCCACAAACTAGCAGCCTCAGGCACTCAACACCATCACCCACACAACTTCCACGCACAAAACATCACACACCACTACATATCACCACACTTATCACCACACACACCACCCCACACATCCCCTACACCACCCCATGGCACGGCAAAGACACCCCAGTTTCTCGGAGGAGGAGCTCAGGGTCATGGTGGAGGAAATCGTCTGGGTAGAGCCACAGCTATTTGGAGCACAGGTGCAGCACACCTCAATTGCATGGAAGATGGAGCTATGGAGAAGAATAGTCGACAGGGTCAACGCAATGGGACAACACCCAAGAAATCGGGACGACATCAGGAAGAGGTGGAACGACCTACGGGGGAAGGTGCGTTCCGTGGTCTCAAGACACCACATCGTGGTTCAGCGGACTGGCGGCAGACCCCCACCTCCTCACCCACAACTTACAACATGGGAGGAGCAGGTCTTGGCGATTCTGCATCCTGAGGGCCTCGCAGGAGTCGGTGGAGGAATGGTCTCCGGTAAGTCAACACTTTAACTACCATATCCCCCACCCTACCTGCATGCTATCACATACCCCCACCCTCGACCCCACCCCTATCACTCCAACTCCTCACAAATGTACCAATATCACAAACCACACATCCCAACACTAAGCCCTGCATGCAACACCAACGCATGGACACCCATCACTAAAGCATGCCCACTGCACATACCCAAACACCCCCCTAAACCAGCATCACACAAGCCCCCACACAGGAATGCAAGCACTGGGGTACACGGTCACCCACCCATTGCACACCATGACACACACAGATGCAATAATCATGCTTTTACACCCCTGCAGGACCACTACCCAACGTCACCAGACAGAAGGGTCCAGACATCTCCACTCCACCCACAGAAGAGGCCCACAGTGATGACAGCAGCTCTGTCCAACTGGATCTAGATGACCAGCCCGGACCATCGTGGGCCTCGGGACAGTTGGTTCCCCTCACACAGGCACAGGCCACCACAGACCTACCCCCCTCTGGTAACACCAGCACAGCACCCACCCAGCGGGCCCATACCTCCGTCCCCAGGACACGTCAATCAGCTGTGTGTCCACCACTACAGGGAACCCAGGACAACCCACCACCCCAACAACAACAGGGACCTGGGGGCAGTGGTAGTGGGCACACGGTCCTGGGGACGGAGGCCCAGGAACACAGGGGAACTGGGAGGGCTGCTGTGCGACAGGGGGCGGACAGGCCCAGGGAACCCACTCTCCACGAGGCCCTCTCCTTCATCATGGGAGCATACCACCACTCCCAGGAGACGATGGCAACGGTCCTGGCCAAGTTTCAGGAGACCCAGCCATGCAGGAGGAACAGTATTTGGGGTTTAGGGAGGAACTCAGAACCATCAGCTCCGCCCTGGGCACCATCGTAGGGGTGCTGAAGGAAATACTCAACACCAGGAGGGACACTGTGGCACTACAAGGGGCCCCTGACACTAGCATGGACGATGAACTGCCCACCACCTCCGCCGGCGCTAGTGGACAGGCGGCACCGCCACAGGATCACCACACCAGCACCCCACCCCCTGCAGATGGAGAACCACCGCGCAAGCGGTCCCTGAGATCCAGGAACAAGACAGAGCACGATGCCAAGACCCCCGCCAAGAAATGAGACCACCCTGATTGTCATCCTACTGTCCCACTTTGTCACCCTGTCCATATTGGAACTGCCCCAGCTCCACTTCCCATGCCCATATGAGCAATGCACCTATGAGACAAATAGACTGGACTCTGCCATGGACACTCCTCCGCCATCACTCCTCACCATTTAACTTCACCCTCCAATTTCTTGTATGTAAATAAACACACCTAAAGCACCAAAAGAGCTGGAGTCTGTCTGTGATTTTGAAATAGTGTATTTGCAATGACAGTGACAAAATGTCCAGGAATTAGTAATGTCAACATACCTATATCACCCAGCTCTAGTCCATGAGGAATCTAAGCAGATGACACACGTTGGGATCCACATCTGTGAAACCGTAAGGGAAAGTGACAACTCAGTGACCTTACACTGGGTGAAAACGACAGACAGGATAGAGGTAGAAGTGTAAAAGTACATGAGGTAGGCAGGAATGTATTCTCACCTGTGTTTCACTGGAAATATTGCTGGATGACTGAGTCCCTGTTGTCAATGTCTTCTTCCTCTGCTTACTCCTCATCACTGACCACAGGCTCCAAAGCTGCCACAACACCGCCATCTGGACCATCCTCCTGCAGAAAAGGCACCTGTCGTCGCAAAGCCAAGTTATGAAGCATACAGCAGGCCACGATGATCTGGCACACCTTCTTTGGTGAGTAGAATAGGGATCCACCTGTCATATGGAGGCACCTAAACCTGGCCTTCAGGAGGCCAAAGGTGCGTTCGATCACCCTCCTAGTCCGCCCATGGGCCTCATTGTAGCGTTCCTCTGCCCTGGTCCTGGGATTCCTCACTGGGGTCAGTAGCCATGACAGGTTGGGGTAACCAGAGTCACCTAATAACCACACCCGGTGCCTCTGTAGTTGACCCATCACATGAGGGATGCTGCTATTCCGCATGATGTAGGGGTCATGCACTGAGCCAGGGAACATGGCATTCACATGGGAGATGTACTGGTCGGCCAAACATACCATCTGTACATTCATGGAATGATAACTCTTCTGGTTCCTGTACACCTGTTCACTCCTTTTGGGGGGGGAACAAAGCCACATGGGTCCCATCAATGGCACCTATGATGTTGGGGATATGTCCAAGGGCATAGAAATCACCTTTCACTGTAGGCAAATCCTCCACCTGAGGGAAAACGATGTAGCTCCTCATGTGTTTCAGCAGGGCAGACAACACTCTGGACAATACGTTGGAAAACATAGGCTGGGACATCCCTGATGCCATGGCCACAGTTGTTTGACATGACCCACTTGCAAGGAAATGGAGCACTGACAGCACTCGCACTTGAGGGGGGATTCCTGTGGGATGGCGGATTGCTGACATCAGGTCTGGCTCCAACTGGGTACACAGTTCCTGGATTGTGGCACGGTCAAACCTGTAGGTGATGATCACATTTCTTTCCTCCATTGTCGACAAGTCCACCAGCGGTCGGTACACCGGAGGATTCCGCCATCTCCTCACATGTCCCAGCGGACGGTGCCTATGAAGGACAACAGCAAGCACAGAGTCAAACAACTCAGAGGTATGTACCCACAGTCTACACAGAACACGATTCATACACAAAATCTGTCCTGTATGTGTGTTGAGAGTAGGCCTAGGTATGTGTGGCGCAGTTGGTAATTAGGCCATGTGGGCCCCTGAAATGGCGGCTGCCTGACCTCTAAAGCGGGACAATGTGAGGTAACTGCGCTGGCGTTGTACACCGTCTCAGTAGGCGGTCGAAGACCGCGGCGCAATGCTGTATTGGTTAACATTGGACCCTATGGGTCCCAGGAGCCAATGACGATGTACGCCGGCGGTGATGGTACGCACCGCCGCGGACGTGACTGCCATTTTCTATCTGTTAAATCACTCGATACCTGATCTTCGACAGGAGAGGACCTACACTGCAAGTGCTGTTGTGACCTCGGTCTGGAAGAGACAATGGCTCGTGCGTCTGGGGAAAGGGCCCCTGCCTTCACATCGGAGGGGTTGGAGAAGCTAGTCGACGGGGTCCTCCCCCAGTACACGCTACTCTACGGTCCTCCAGACCAACAGGTAAGTACACAGGGAGCATGTTGTATGGGCTATGCCTGTGTGGAGAGGGCTGGTTGTAAGAAGGAAGGGGGCAGAGTCCTGCGTGCATGAGAGACGGTGGGTGCATGTGCCACATGGCAAGGGTAGGGATGGGGGGCAATCACTTTGACGGTGCAGTGGGTAATGACTTCTCTTCTTCCCCTGTAGATTTCATGTAGGTCAGCGCCCACCAGAAGAAGGATATTTGGCGTGCCATCGCCAAGGACGTCCAGACCCTGGGGGTCCACGGCAGACGGAGCACCCACTGCCGGAAGAGATGGGAGGACATTCGCCGATGGAGCAAGAAGACGGCGGAGGCTCAGCTGGGGATGGCCTCCCAACGTGGGAGGGGTGCCCGTCGAACCATGACCCCCCTGATGTTCCGGATCCTGGTGGTGGCCTACCCTGAGTTGGATGGGCGCTTGAGGGCATCATAGCAGACACAAGGGGGTGAGTACACTCTCATTCAGCTGACTTTGCACGCAGAGGAGGGGTCTGGGTGGGGGAGGAGGGCTGTGGGTTTCCCTGGGCTAGGGCGAGTTCCGTAGGCTAGGCCCCTTCGTAAGGCATGGCCCTGTGGCCCCCCACCCCACCTCTGTAGAGTGCCAAGTACAGCTATTCATGCCCCTGTCCCATCTATGTGTGCAGATGTCGTCCATAGCCTTGTAGGCCATTTCCCAGGAAGTGCACTGTAGAGCCCAAGTGCGCGGCGTAGTGCAGGGGGCTTCTGTGTCTGTCTTGTCCGCCAACGGTAGCGGTAAGCCATGCACTCAACCTGTCTTTCTTCTGTTCCCCCCCCCTTTTTTTGCGGTCTCCCTGTTCTTGTGTGCATTAGCATCATCAGGCGGAGGAGCAGTGGCACCGGAGCACGAGGGAGCTGCATCCCACATGGCCATGGAGGCCCACACTACGGACTCGGAATACACCAGTGGGACGGAGGGTGAGGGGAGCACCACGGCGGTCACAGGATCTGCAACCAGCGACATGGACTCGTCCTCCGATGAGAGCTCCCTTGTGGTGGCGGCAACATCTGTGCCCCCCATTTCAACAGGTACAGCCGCCACCCCCCCTACCACCACCGCCCTCCCAGCAGCCCCTCAGCCTTCGCCCCGTGCCCGCTCACCCAGGAGGGTGGGCATCTCCTTCGCCCCAGGCACCTCAGCCCCTGCCCCTGTCACCTCTGCTGCCCTCAATGAGGAGGCCATTGACCTCCTCAGGTCCCTCACTGTTGGGCAGTCTACCATTTTGAATGCCATCCAGGGTGTAGAAAGGGAGTTGCAACACACAAATGCATTCCTGGAGGGCATTCATTCTGGTCAGGCTGCCCTTCATCGAACCGTTCAAACTCTGGCCTCAGCACTGATGGCAGCCATTGTCCCTGTGTCTAGCCTCCCCCCTCCAACTTCCTCCACCCAGACCCAATCCCCTGTACCTCTGCCTATCCCAAGCACACCCTCAGACCAGCCTGCACACACCTCACCACACAAGGGAAGCACAGGCAAACATAAGCACCACACATCCCACAGGCACTCACGCAAGCATCACACACATACAGACACACCAACATCCACTGCCTCCACTGTGTCCCCCTCCTCGTCGTCTACCTCCTCCCTCCCAGTCTCGTCTACACTCACACCTGCATGCACTACCACTACAGCCACTACGTCCCGCACCAGCACACCCACCACCACACCCCGCTCACGTGCAGTCACCACCCCACTACCATTCACACGTCCCCTGTGTCCTCTCCCAGTGTGTCTGTGACGCCCCCTCTGAAGATACACAAACGCAGGCACACACCCACCCAACATACATCCACCTCACCACAGCCTCCAGCGCATGCACCTGCACCCAAAGCCACAAAACGTACACCTCCTACAACCACCACCTCTTCCTCCACTCCCAAACCCCCTCCAGCTACCTGTCCCAGTGTGTCCAAACAACTTTTCCTGTCCACCCTTAACCTATTCCCCCCCCGTCCAACTCATAGGTCCCGAACTAGCACCTCAGCCACAAAATCTCCGGGACCAGTGGTGCCTGTTGTGACAGGTATGTGGAGTGCACCGGCCACCAGGCCAGCCAGTGTAACACGGAGCCAGAGCACAGCCAGTCCCCCCCCCCCTGTCAAGCACCAGAAGTGCAGAACAGGGCAAGGACCGCCAACTCAAGCACCGCTGAACAGGGCAAGCACCGCCAAGTCAAGCACCGCTGAACAGGGCAAGGACTGCCAACTCAAGCACCGCTGAACAGGGCAAGCCCCGCTGAACAGGGCAAGGACCGCCAACTCAAGCACCGCTGAACAGGGCACGCACCGCTGAACAGGGCAAGGACCGCCAAGTCAAGCACCGCTGAACAGGGCAGGCACCGCTGAACAGGGCAAGGACCGCCAAGTCAAGCACCGCTAAACAGGGCAAGGACCGCCAAGTCAAGCACCGCTAGCCCATGAGCGGCAGGGGCAGTGACGCAACAGGGACCGTCACGGAGTGAGTGATGCACTCTGGGCACCAGTCCCCCTCCAGAACCAGTGGAGACATGCATCCACTCAGTCTGTCCTGCACAGGATGAAGCACTCTGGGCACCAGTCCCCCTCCAGAACCAGTGGAGACATGCATCAACTCAGTCTGTCCTGCACAGGATGAAGCACTCTGGGCACCAGTCCCCCTCCAGAACCAGTGGAGACGTGCATCCACTCCGTCTGTCCTGCACAGGATGAAGCACTCTGGGCACCAGTCCCCCTCCAGAACCAGTGGAGACTGTTATCCACTTGAGAGACTGTGGCTTTGCACTCCCCAGGATAAAGCAGTGGGCAAACCACCCACTGGAGAGACTTGAGAGACTGTGGCTTTGCACTCCCCAGGATACATCAATGGGCATGGAGCCCCCTCGTGGATCTGGCGTCGTGCACTCATCCGGCTGAGGTGCCCCCCCTTCCCCCTGAGGTGCCTGTTGTATTTCTATCTGATGCCTCTGCAGTGTTCTCTCCGTCATGTTCGGGTATCTTGTGTGGGCCTCGCCCATGCATTTTGGGCCCAGTGGTCCACGAACTATGAATGGTGTATTACCTGGACTACTATTCGTGGTGTATATTTTGTTAATAGTGTAGATATGTATATTTTTGCTTACTCTATTTAGATATTATACAATGGTTACACTCATTTCCTTTTGTCTTTGCATTCTTCTGGGGGGCTTGGGGGGTGTTACTGTAATGTTTGGACATGCTGTATTAGTGTGTGTGTTGTAGTGGGTGAGGGTGGGGGTGGGGGTGTTGCGTGTGTGTGTCTCTGTTTTTTGCCTCCCCCCTCCCCTATGTCGTAGGTGCAGTACTCACCGTGGTCTTCGCCGCCGGCGTTGGTGCTCCTGGTACAGAGTTGCGGCTCCATGGTGCCCTCCTTCCTCGTGGAGTGTGATGAGGTGAGCGTTTTCCCTTCGAAATTCCTGTTTCCGCCGTGTTTTTTATCCGCGGTGAATCCGCCCCGGAAAGGTGGCGGATTGGCCTGTCATAATAGTGTGGGCGGTACATTGTCTCCCGCCTGTCTGTTGGCGGTGACCGCCAAGCTGTTTGTCTGTACCGCCGTGGCGGTCGGAGTGTTAAAGTGGCTGTCTTTGTTGCCGGTTTCCTCCACGGTCGTAATTCCAATTTTTTTACCGCCGGCCTGTTGGCGGTCTTACCGCCGCTTTAACACCGTCCGCCAGGGTTGTAATGACCACCAGAGTCTCATGTGCTCTGCCCCAAGTTGCTGCTGCTATCCCTGAAATATCACCTGGGGGCCCCAAAACATAATAGTCACACACAAAAACAAGGGGGTAGTGTCATAGCCAGTATGTGCAGTCAGGAACATAGTCTTCCCATGTGTAGCCTGGGGCACACACAGTGGTCAGGCCTAACATCATAGCAATTACGTTATTAAGAGTTTAGAGGGCCATCTGTCCACAGAATTTACAAACCATTCCGATTTGGCCCACTTGCACTAGGTTTCCTACACTGGGAATCTTCTAGGGGTCATTTTTGAATCCGGAACCTTCTAGAATCTCCTTAGTGGCCTTTTTGATTTCAGAGCCTATAAAAGGAACATCTATCTGCCACTCCCTGCTTGGCAATTGTGAACTCAGCAGCAGCAGAAGAAAGCTCTGGTTCGGTTGTCACACTTAACCTGCACAACGCTGTCCAGCTTACTGGAACGACTTTAGTCTTGATTGCCCAGTCATCCCAGCGAACGGCATACAAGAATCCCCTATCTTTACCAGTTCTGGCACTATGAAACCTGCAAAAGAAAACACTCAAATGAATACAATTTGTCTTAAGCTACAGTATGCACGCTTAACTAGAAATAGGAGAGACTAATCTTTGATTTAAGAGAACATTGTGTGGAGCTAAGCTAACAGCAAAATAAACCTAACAACTTGTTAGCATGATTGAGAGTGCAAGGTTCTAGGTGCTCAGAGACTAAGGTGCATTTGGCAAACTCTCAAGCACCAAGTACAGAGTTTGGATCTACAGTTGAAAAACTTTTTGAGGTTGGACATTCATACTTTGCCCACCATCTAAAAGAGGCTTTGTGATACACCCAGAGAATTTAATTGAAAAGAAGAGAGGCAGCACATTAAAAACAGTGAGGGACATCTCCAAGCAGGGCAGCGTGAAGAAACATAGCAGTTGTCATATCTTCTCTTTCCTCTCATTTACCTCCTTCCCCTCCGTCTTGTTTCAGGTTAAGCGTATCCAGTACTCAATTCGGAGAGCGCAGTTAGGAATCCAAGTTCAGGCTTTGTTCATCTTTCTCAGGTTCAGGATCTCAGGTTAGTCAATCTGGTGAGATAACTGGCTAACTAGCGTCTGGCAGGTACCTAAACAACAAAAGTAGACCAATAGGACAGTACTGTTTGTTTGTGGACTAGTCCCATCTGCAGCATTAGGCCCAGAACTTTTTTCAGCTTCCTAAGTGAAGTGGGAGTTCGTAGGTGTGCCCTAGAGCTACAGTGAGGCACCAGAGTGCCTCCATGCTCTCTCAGAAACAGTTCAGCATTCACATTTGTTTGTGAACGGGTGTACTGTGAAGTGAAAGAATGTAATGGCATGAAAGTAAAGTGTGATCACAACATTAATTGTCTCAAACTCGCACTATGTCTACAGTCCACTGGGAGCAAGATGGCTGCTGTTTGTAAATTTCACACTTGGAAATGGGAGGAAATTTAAATTATGAGTTTAATGAAATACATATAAACATTAAGTTAATTCTTCAGGTTAATTTTCTCCCATTTCAAAGTGTCACTTTTAGACAGAGCAGGCATCTTGCTCCCACTGGCTGGTAGACACTGTGCCATAACTGAAAAATACAGCCATTATTCTAAGTGGGAGGAATTTAAAGTGCAGAAGTTTTTCCATATTAAGTACATTTTTGCATAACATTTTTCTGCACTTTAAATTTCTCCCATTTAAAAAATGGTTGTACGTTTGTGCTATGCATGTAACGGTACATATATAACTAAAACTATGATCTGTGCCACCACAAGAACAGCAACACAGGCACCAGTCATCCATACACACATACCCCATT
Organism: Pleurodeles waltl; assembly: GCF_031143425.1. Lineage (NCBI taxonomy): Eukaryota > Metazoa > Chordata > Amphibia > Caudata > Salamandridae > Pleurodeles > Pleurodeles waltl. The sequence goes on from NC_090440.1 coordinate 1,898,519,916, forward strand.
CATACGCACAAATGTGCATGCATTCTGAAAGACCACGCTCTCACTGACACACATTGCAGTCCTGTCATAGTGTCTCTTGTCAAAGTATTTTGTGCAAACCCGTAGTAGCTGGCTCTATGGACATTAGGCTTAAAGTCAATGAAGCTGGGCATGGGGGTGTAAGTAACAGTGCATGAGTTGCTTGGCCTTCAGTAGCTCACAGTGATTTTCACTGATCAGAAGTAGCTCTCACTACAGAAAAGGTTGGGGATCCCTTGTAGGAAGTTGGCTCTGTAAATACTATTTCAAAGTAAGAAATAGTGTGCACAGAGTCCAAGGATTCCCCTTAGAGGTAAGATAGTGGCAAAAGTAGATAATTCTAATGCTCTATTTTGTGGTAGTGTGGTCGAGCAGTAGGCTTATCAGAGGGTAGCGTTAAGCATTTGCTGTACACACATAGGCAATAAATGAGGAACACACACTCAAAGACTTACTCCAGGCCAATAGGTTTTTATATTGAAAAATATCTTTTCTTAGTTTATTTTAAGAACCACAGCTTCGAGATTTACATTAAACACTTTAAATACAAGGTACTTCACTTAGATACTTTAGGAACTTTGAATAAAAGCAATATCATATACAGTCTTTGTAAAAATGCCAATAAGCCAGTTTCAAAGTGGACACAGTGCAAAAATCAACAGTTCCTGGGGGAGGTAAATAAAGGTTAGATTAGGAGGTAAGTAAAACACAAGTCTCAGTTCTGGGGCATAGGCAGCCCACCGTTGAGGGTTCAACGCAACCCCAAAGTTACCACACCAGCAGCTCAGGGCCGGTCAGGTGCAGAGGTCAAAGAGGTGCCCAAAACACATAGGCGCCTATGGAGAGCAGGGGTGCTCAGGTTCCAGTCTGTCAGCAGGTAAGTACCTGCGTCCTCGGGGGGCAGACCAGGGGGGTTTTGTAGAGCACTGGGGGGGACACAAGTAGGCACACAAAACACACCCTCAGCGGCACAGGGGCGGCCGGGTGCAGTGTGCAAAGTAGGCGTCTGGTTTTAGGTAGGAAACAATGGAGGGACCCGGGGGTCACTCTAGCGGTGCAGTCAGGCACAGGGGGGGGCTTCTCTGGACAGCCACCACCTGGGCTAGGCAGAGGGTCGCCTGGGGGTCACTCCTGCATTGAAGTTCGGTTCCTTCTGGTCCTGGGGGCTGCAGGTGCAGTGTTGGTTCCAGGCGTCGGGTCCCTTGTTACAGGCAGTCGCCGTCTGGGGGAGCCTCTGGATTCTCTCTGCAGGAGTCGCTGTGGGGGCTCAGGGGGGTCGTGTCTGGTTACTCAAGGGTTCGCAGTCGCTGGGGAGTCCTCCCTGAGGTGTTGGTTCTCTGAATCTCGAGCAGGGGGGCGTCGGGTGCAGAGTGTGAAGTCTCACGCTTACGGCGGGAAACATGCAGTCTTTGAAAGTTGCTTCTTTGTTGCAAAGAAGTAGCTGGTTTTGAATAGAGCCGCTGTTCACAGGAGTTTCTTGGTCCTTTAGTCCAGGGCAGTCCTCTGAGGCTTCAGAGGTCGCTGGTCCATGTCAGATGTGTCGCTGGAGCAGGTTTTCGAAGTTGGAGACAGGCCGGTAGGGCTGGGGCCAAAGCAGTTGTCGTCTTCCTCTTTCTCTGCAGGCTTGTAGGTCAGCAGTCCTTCTTGTTTCTTCAGGTTGCAGGAATCTGATTTCCTGGGTTCAGGGTCGACCCCTAAATACTCAATTTAGGGGTGTGTTTAGGTCTGGGGGGCAGTAGCCAATGGCTACTGTCCTTGAGGGTGGCTACACCCTCCTTGTGCCTCCTACCTGAGGGGAGGGCGCACATCCCTATTCCTAGTGGGGGGAATCCTCCAAAATCAAGATGGAGGGTTTCTAGAGGCAGGGGTCACCTTAACTCAGGACACCTTAGGGGCTGTCCTGACTGGTGGGTGACTCCTCTTTGTTTTTCTAATTATCTCCCCTGGACTTGCCGCCAAAAGTGGGGGCTGTGTCCAGGGGGTGGGCATTTCCACTAGCTGGAGTGCCCTGGGGCATTGTAATACAAAGCCTGAGCCTTTGAGGCTCACTGATAGGTGTTACAGTCCCTGCAGGGGGGAGGTGTTAAGCACCTCCACCCAGAGCAGGCTTCGTTTCTGGCCTCAGACGGCACAAAGGCCCTCACCCCAGGGAGTCAGAAACTCGTCTCTCAGCAGCAGGCTGGCACAGACCAGTCAGTCCTGCACTGAAGGATGGGGAAAATACAGGGGGCATCTCTAAGATGCCCTCTGTGTGCCTTTTGTAATAAATCCAACACTGGCATCAGTGTGGGTTTATTATTCTGAGAAGTTTGATACCAATCTTCCCAGTATTCAATGTAGCCATTATGGAGCTGTGGAGTTTGTTTTTGACAAACTCCCAGACCATATACTTAATATAGCCACACTGTACTTACAATGTCTAAGAATAGACTTAGACACTGTAGGGGCATATTGCTCATGCAGCAATGCCCTCACCTGTGGTATAGTGCACCGTGCCTTAGGGCTGTAAGGCCTGCTAGAGGGGTGACTTACCTATGCCACAGGCAGTATTTTGAGGGCATGGCATCCTGAGGGGGATGCCATGTCGACTTTGCCTTTTTCTCCCCACCAACACACACAATCTACAATGGCAGTGTGCATGTGTTAGGTGAGGGGTCCCTTAGGGTGGCACAACATATGCTGCAGCCCTTAGGGACCTTCCCTGGTCACAGGGCCCTTGGTACCACTGGTACCTTTTACAAGGGACTTATCCGTGTGCCAGGGGCGTACCAATTGTGGAAACAATGGTACATTTTTAGTGAAAGAACACTGGTGCTGGGACCTGGTTAGCAGGGTCCCAGCACACTTCTCAGTCAAGTCAGCATCAATGTCAGGCAAAACGTGGGGGGTAACTGCAACAGGGAGCCATTTTCCTACACAAGCCCCCCCCAGCCCACAGGCCAGGAGACTCAGCCAAAGCTGGGAGAGTCTTCCTAGTCTGTCAGGCGAGGAAGAGTAGGGAACATAGGCTGGTTTGTTGCAGGGCTTACTCTGCCTTACATCCTCCTGTTCAGGTCATTCCCTCTGGGGAACTGACCCACTTCCACAGTGATAGGACCTAGTCTGAATTGCCTCTTGTCTGTGTCTTTAATGTCTTCACCCATTCTCTCTATTTTGGGTTTAGAGGTATCCACCTCTGCTAATCTTATCTCAGCCAGGGTCACCCCTAGCTTATCCAAAGAGGTTACTCAGAGCTGGAGTAACCCCACCATGACCAACAGGGTCAGGGGACCTAACATACTATTTAGCATGGGGTCAGACCACCATGCCAAGGATAGTGCAGCCATAAAGGCTAACACCCAGCAGGGCCCACTGACAGCTGTCAGTGCCCGGAACCACACCTTTAGCTCTTCACCTACAAGGGACGGGGCTAAGTTACAGGCTTCTTTGGGTTCAGGGTGCCTGTCTGCTGTGTTAGAGTGGGGGGTTGCTACATCTAGTAGTAAACACCCTTCTTCCACTCTTTCTTCTGTTAACTGAGGAGCCACCTACTCAGGTTTAACAGTTGCCGGACTAACCAGGACTTCTTGTGGGTCAGGATGGACTTTACCAGTGCCACTTTTGGAGTTCTCCCCTACTGGAGCAGAATCTCTTTGGCTTGCTGGAACCTTGGCTAAAGGTTGTCCACCTTTCCTACACTGTTTTATTTCTTTTTCTTCTGGGGCCTACTTGCAGTTACTGCAGGAGTAGCACCTCGAGAATCCTTGGGAGAGGGCTGGCACTGGACCAGTTCCTCTCTTGGGCTCTGACTAACCTCTGGGTAGTCATTTCCAAGGAGACAATCAAGGGGGAGGTCTGTACTGACTACCACCCTTCTCCAGCTAAAAGTCCCACCCACTTCTATGGGCACATAACCTAGTCCTGTACTCCTCAGTGGATAATCCAAAGCCCTCAATCAGGGTAGCCTTCATGAGGTCATAAGATTCTACACCTTTACCAGAGAGTGTGAGGAGTCTATCCCTACACTTTCCAGTGAACATTTCCCAAAGGAGAGCTCCCCAGTGAGATCTGTTTACTTTTCTGGTTGCACAAGCCCTCTCAAAAGCTGTGAACCACTTTGTGATATCATCACCATCTTCATATTTTGTTACAATCCCTTTGGGGATTTTTAGGATGTCAGTATTCTCTCTGACCCTATTTATGTTGCTGCCACCATTGATGGGACTTAAACCAATCTCTTTTCTTTCCCTTTCTATGGCTAGGAGCTGCTTCTCCAAAGCTAATCTTTTGGCCATCCTGGCTAACAGGAGGTCATCTTCATTGAGGCTGCCCTCAATGTTTTCAGAGGTATTGGTCTCCTCTATGGAAGAACCAGTCTCTCTGACTATGATTTGAGGAGTCAGGGTTTGAGGGACCCTGTTCTCCCTATTTAGGACAGGAGGGGGGAATTCATCCTCCTGTTCACTAATTTCCCCATCTGAATGATTATCCTCAGAGGGGTAATCCCTTTTGAACTCTGCCAAAAGCTCCTGGAGCTTTGCTTTGGTAGGGTTAACCCAGTTTTTATCTTTTATTTTTAGCTTACAGAGAGTCCTTAACTCTGACATCCTTAGATGCAGGTAAGGGGTGAGGTTGAGTTCCACCACCATCTCATCCATGCTAGACATTAATTCTCTAAAAGTTGGGATTACTTTTTAAGAATCTAAAAACTACTTCTAGAACTTAAATCCAAACTTTTACAAAATGTTTAACTCTAAAAGAAATGGTAACAGGGACTTACACAAGGCCCTAGCAGGAATTTTAAAAATTTAGAAAAATAGCTCAAATTTCAAAAATCAGTTTCTAATGACAATTTGTGGAATTTAGTCGTGTGATCAGGTATTGGCTGAGTAGTCCAGCAAATGCAAAGTCGTAGACCCTACCGCTGATCCACCAATGTAGGAAGTTGGCTCTGTATATACTATTTCAAAGTAAGAAATAGTGTGCACAGAGTCCAAGGGTTCCCCTTAGAGGTAAGATAGTGGCAAAAGTAGATAATTCTAATGCTCTATTTTGTGGTAGTGTGGTCGAGCAGTAGGCTTGTTAAGCATTCGTTGTACACACATAGGCAATAAATGAGGAACACACACTCAAAGACTTACTCCAGGCCAATAGGTTTTTATATTGAAAAATATATTTTTTTAGTTTATTTTAAGAACCACAGCTTCAAGATTTACATTAAACACTTGAAATGCAAGGTACTTCACTTAGATACTTTAGGAACTTTGAATAAAAGCAATATCATATACAGTCTTTGTTAAAATGTCAATAAGCTATTTTCAAAGTGGACACTGCAAAAATCAACAGTTTCTGGGGGAGGTAAATAAAGGTTAGATTAGGAGGCAAGTAAAACACTTACACGTCTCAGTTCTGAGGCAAAGGCAGCCCACCATTGAGGGTTCAAGGCAACCCCAAAATTACCACACCAGCAGCTCAGGGCCGGTCAGGTGCAGAGGTCAAAGAGGTGCCCAAAACACATAGGCGCCTATTGAGAACAGGGGTGCTCCGGTTCCAGTCTGCCAGCAGGTAAGTACCTGCGTCCTCGGGGGGGGCCAGCAGGGGGGTTTTGTAGAGCACTGGGGGGGGGGGGGACAAGTATGCACACAAAACACACCCTCAGCGGCACAGGGGCGGCCGGCCGGGTGCAGTGTGCAAAGCAGGCGACGGGTTTTAGGTAGGAAACAATGGAGGGACCCGGGGGTCACTCTAGCGGTGCAGGCAGGCCCAGCGGGGGGCTTCTCGGGACAGCCACCACCTGGGCTAGGCAGAGGGTCATCTGGGGGTCACTCCTGCGTTGAAGTTCGGTTCCTTCAGGTCCTGGGGGATACAGGTGCAGTGTTGGTTCCAGGCGTCGGGTCCCTTGTTACAGGCAGTTGCGGTCAGGGGGATCCTCTGGATTCTCTCTGCAGGTGTCGCTGTAGGGGCACAGGGGGCTCGTCTCTGGTTACTCACGGGTTCGCAGTCACCGGTGAGTCCTCCCTGAGGTGTTGGTTCTCTGAATCTCGAGCCGGGGGCGTCGGGTGCAGAGTGTGAAGTCTCACGCTTCCGGCAGAAAACGTTCAGTCTTTGAAAGTTGCTTCTTTGTTTTTGGTTCTGGTTTTGAACAGAGCGGCTGTTCACGGGAGTTTCTTGGTCCTTTAGTCCAGGGCAATCCTCTGAGGCTTCAGAGGTTGCTGGTCCCTGTCGGATGCGTCGCTGGAGCAGTTTTTCAAGGTTGGAGACAGGCCGGTAGGGCTGGGGCCCAAAGCAGTTGTCGTCTTCCTCCTTCACTGCAAGCTTGTAGGTCAGCAGTCCTTCTTGTTTCTTCAGGTTGCAGGAATCTGATTTCTTGGGTTCAGGTTGCCCCTAAATACTCAGTTTAGGGGTGTGTTCAGGTCTGGGGGTAGTAGCCAATGGCAACTGTCCTTGAGGGTGGCTACACCCTCCTTGTGCCTTCTCCCTGAGGGGAGGGGGGCACATCCCTATTCCTATTGGGGGAATCCTCCAAAATCAAGATGGAGGATTTCTAAAGGCAGGGGTCACCTCAGCTCAGGACACCTTAGGGGCTGTCCTGACTGGTGGGTGACTCCTTGTTTTTCTCATTATCTCCCCTGGACTTGCCGCCAAAAGTGGGGGCTGTGTCCAGGGGGCGGGCATCTCCACTAGCTGGAGTGCCCTGGGGCATTGTAATACGAAGCCTGAGCCTTTGAGGCTCACTGTTAGGTGTTACAGTTCCTGCAGGGGGAGGTGTTAAGCACCTCCACCCAGAGCAGGTTTTGTTTCTGGCCTCAGAGGGCACAAAGGCCCTCAACCCAGGGGGTCAGAAACTCGTCTCTCAGCAGCAGGCTGGCACAGACCAGTCAGTCCTGCACTGAAGGATTGGGTAAAATACAGGGGGCATCTCTAAGACGCTACAGTGTGGGTTTATTATTCTGAGAAGCTTGATACCATACTTCCCAGTATTCAGTGTAGCCATTATGGAGCTGTGGAGTTCATTTTTGACAAACTCCCGGACCATATACTTAATATGGCCACACTATACTGTACTTACAATGTCTAAGAATAGACTTAGACACTGTAGGGGCATATTGCTCATGCAGCTATGCCCTCACCTGTGGTATAGTGCACCCTGCCTTAGGGCTGCTAGAGGGGTGACTTCCCTATGCCACAGGCAGTATTTTGAAGGCATGGCATCCTGAGGGGGATGCCATGTCGACTTCGCCTTTTTCTCCCCACCAACACACACAATCTACAATGGCAGTGTGCATGTGTTAGGTGAGCGGTCCCTTAGGGTGGCACAACATATGCTGCAGCCCTTAGGGACCTTCCCTGGTCACAGGGCCCTTGGTACCACTGGTACCTTTTACAAGGGACTTATCTGTGTGACATTTTTATTGAAAGAACACTGGTGCTGGGACCTGGTTAGTAGGGTCCCAGCATACTTCTCAGTCAAGTCAGCATCGATATCAGGCAAAACGTGGGGGGTAACTGCAACAGGGAGCCATTTTCCTACACAAGCCCCCCCCAGCCCACAGGCCAGGAGACTCAGCCAAAGCTGGGAGAGTCTTCCTAGTCTGTCATGCGAGGAAGAGTAGGGAACATAGGCTGGTTTGTTGCAGGGCTTACTCTGCCTTACATCCTCCTGTTCAGGTCATTCCCTCTGGGGAACTGACCCACTTCCACAGTGATAGGACCTAGTCTGAATTGCCTCTTGTCTGTGTCTTTAATGTCTTCACCCATTCTCTCTATTTTGGGGTTAGAGGTATCCACCTCTGCTAATCTTATCTCAGCCAGGGTCACCCCTAGCTTATCCAAAGAGGTTACTCAGAGCTGGAGTAACCCCACCATGACCAACAGGGTCAGGGGACCTAACTTACTATTTAGCATGGGGTCAGACCACCATGCCAAGGATAGTGCAGCCATAAAGGCTAACACCCAGCAGGGCCCACTGACAGCTGTCAGTGCCCGGAACCACACCTTTAGCTCTTCACCTACAAGGGACGGGGCTAAGTTACAGGCTTCTTTGGGTTCAGGGTGCCTGTCTGCTGTGTTAGAGTGGGGGGTTGCTACATCTAGTAGTAAACACCCTTCTTCCACTCTTTCTTCTGTTAACTGAGGAGCCACCTACTCAGGTTTAACAGTTGCCGGACTAACCAGGACTTCTTGTGGGTCAGGATGGACTTTACCAGTGCCACTTTTGGAGTTCTCCCCTACTGGAGCAGAATCTCTTTGGCTTGCTGGAACCTTGGCTAAAGGTTGTCCACCTTTCCTACACTGTTTTATTTCTTTTTCTTCTGGGGCCTACTTGCAGTTACTGCAGGAGTAGCACCTCGAGAATCCTTGGGAGAGGGCTGGCACTGGACCAGTTCCTCTCTTGGGCTCTGACTAACCTCTGGGTAGTCATTTCCAAGGAGACAATCAAGGGGGAGGTCTGTACTGACTACCACCCTTCTCCAGCTAAAAGTCCCACCCACTTCTATGGGCACATAACCTAGTCCTGTACTCCTCAGTGGATAATCCAAAGCCCTCAATCAGGGTAGCCTTCATGAGGTCATAAGATTCTACACCTTTACCAGAGATTGTGAGGAGTCTATCCCTACACTTTCCAGTGAAAAAGTGGGGGCTGTGTCCAGGGGGCGGGCATCTCCACTAGCTGGAGTGCCCTGGGGCATTGTAATACAAAGCCTGAGCCTTTGAGGCTCACTGTTAGGTGTTACAGTTCCTGCAGGGGGGAGGTGTTAAGCACCTCCACCCAGAGCAGGTTTTGTTTCTGGCCTCAGAGGGCACAAAGGCCCTCAACCCAGGGGGTCAGAAACTCGTCTCTCAGCAGCAAGCTGGCACAGACCAGTCAGTCCTGCACTGAAGGATTGGGTAAAATACAGGGGGCATCTCTAAGACGCTACAGTGTGGGTTTATTATTCTGAGAAGCTTGATACCATACTTCCCAGTATTCAGTGTAGCCATTATGGAGCTGTGGAGTTCATTTTTGACAAACTCCCGGACCATATACTTAATATGGCCACACTATACTGTACTTACAATGTCTAAGAATAGACTTAGACACTGTAGGGGCATATTGCTCATGCAGCTATGCCCTCACCTGTGGTATAGTGCACCCTGCCTTAGGGCTGCTAGAGGGGTGACTTCCCTATGCCACAGGCAGTATTTTGAAGGCATGGCATCCTGAGGGGGATGCCATGTCGACTTCGCCTTTTTCTCCCCACCAACACACACAATCTACAATGGCAGTGTGCATGTGTTAGGTGAGCGGTCCCTTAGGGTGGCACAACATATGCTGCAGCCCTTAGGGACCTTCCCTGGTCACAGGGCCCTTGGTACCACTGGTACCTTTTACAAGGGACTTATCTGTGTGACATTTTTATTGAAAGAACACTGGTGCTGGGACCTGGTTAGTAGGGTCCCAGCATACTTCTCAGTCAAGTCAGCATCGATATCAGGCAAAAAGTGTGGGGGGGCAACTGCAACAGGGAGCCATTTTCCTACACCCCTGCTTTAGCGGATCACAAAGGCATCTGCATCGCTAGGTGGCAAAGGGCATCTTCCAACAGTGAGGCAACCCTGACTAGATCTTTTCATCACACTGGCAGTATCAAAACCCTTGCTCGTTGGACTTGCCGTGAAGAACAAGTTTCTTACCTTTGTTAACACCCCACCTGGTAGAGACATATTCTAGTTGCAGATTCCTTACCTTAGAATTTCCCCAGGGTGTCAGTCCGGATCTGGTGATTTTTCTCGAGCAGTACCCCTGTGTGTCGATAGGTGGCATTAGTCAGCTCTGCATCCGTCATCGGCGTTGTGTGCACCTGATATGACATTGTAGGACCTATAAAGGTGTTGCCCCTGTGCGCTGACGTCAGTTTCTTTTCACGACTTTCCACGCCAGAAGCGCTGAGCCATGAAGAACACTGACCACAAGTGTGGCAGAACAAGGGCCCTGAAAAAGAAGTCCCTGTCCCTAGAAATCAGAGCAGGGAGGATGGGTGGGTGGTTCGGTAAGGAATTTGGAACTAGAATATGTCTACCAGATAATGCGTTACCGAAGGTAAGTGAATTCTTCATCTGATAGGGACTTCTAGTTGCAGATTCCTTACCTTGGAATAGATACCCAAGAAATACCATCCCCAGAGGAGGGTCTGCGTATCAAGATCATACTAGGGTGTCCTGCACGACCGAATGGGCAAAGTACCTGTCCCTACGGACCTGAATGTCCAGGCAGCAGTGTTTGGTAAACGTGCAGGGATGCACATGTTGCTGCCTGTCAGATGTCCTGGACTGGAACTCCGCATGCTAGCATAGTGATTGCAACCGTCTCTCTAGTAGAATGAACGCCTCCAGAGGTTGCTTTTTAGCCAATGCGTAGCACATTTGAATGCAGAGAACAACCCATCTAGAGATGGTTCGCTTCTGCACTGTCAGTCCTTTCTTTGCACCCACATACCCAACAAAGAGTTGATCATACACCCGGAACCCCTTGGTACCATCAAGGTAGAACGCCAATGCTCTTTTTGGGCCCAAGTGGTGGAGTCTCTCCTCTTCCTTACAAGGATGAGGGGTGCATAAAAAGTAGGCAAGGGGATGGATTGGCCTACATGAAAAGGCATGACCACTTTTGGTCAAAAGGAATCCCTGGTGCAAAGCATCACTAGGTTAGGATAGATAGAAAGGGAAGGTGGCTTGAATGACAATGCCTGCAGCTCACTCACCCTACGGGCAGATGTGATGGCCACAAGGAAGGCTTTTTTTTAACATCAGAAGCCTGAGAGCACAGTTATGAAGCGGCTGGAATGGAGCGCCCATTAAGAAAGTAACAGTCAGATTCACATCCCATTGGGGCATTATGAATGGGGATGGATGAAACTTATGGGTAAGACCTTAAAGAAATTTACTAACAATGGGAGATTTAAACAAAGAGGGTTGGTAAGGTAATCTCAGAAAAGCAGAGATAGCAGATAAATAAACTTTGAAGGTGCCCAAAGCAGAGCCCTGCTGGGCCAAAGAAAGTATAAACAAAAGGACCCCAGAAAGAGGGGCCGAGAGGGGGTCAACAGACTTGTCTGTTGATCATGTCACAAATTTGTTCCATTGACAGGTGCATACCTTTTTGGTGGAGGGACGCCTTGCTGCCAAGGTAACGTAACAGACTTTGGGCAGAAGGTCAAAAGTTGTCAACTGCCGTCACTCAGTCTCCATGCAAGAAGGTGGAGACTTGACAGGTTCTGGTGAAGAACCCCTCCTGCTGCTGCCACACAAGATCAAGGACCATGCTTAATAGCTTGTGATACCAGACTCTTCATGCCAGGTCCGGAGCCACAAGGATTACTTGGGTCCGGTCATTCCCAATTGTCTTGAGAACTCTGGGCAGGGGAGGCAGAGGCAGGAAGCATGCAGGAGTCTCGTGCTCCATTACAGCTGGAATGTTGGTTTGTTAGTTATCTGATAGAGACTTCTAGTTGCCAGACCCTTTCACAGGACTGCCACTGTAGCCTGCGTGAAATAGTGCACACACTATTTCACAGCCATTTTCACTGCACTTAAGTAACTTATAAGTCACCTATATGTCTAACCTTCATTTACTGAAGGCTAGGTGCAAAGCAAAGGTGCCCCCATGCAGTCCAGGGCCAATTCCCCGGACTTTGTGAGTGTGGGGATACCATTACACGCGTGCACTACATCTAGGTCAATACCTATATGTAGCTTCACAATGGTAACTCCGAATATGGCCATGTAAGTTGTCTAAGATCATGGAATTGTCCCCCCCCGATTCCAAATCTGGTATTGGGGGGCCAATCCCATGCATCCTGGGGTCTCCACCATGGACCCCCACAGTACTGCCAAACCAGCTCTCTGAGGCTTGCACTGCAGCTACTGACACCTCACAGACAGGTAGGCAGCTCAGTCCCAGTAAGGCAGAACAAAGCATTTCCTTTGGGAGGAGGGTGTTGCACCCTCTCCCTTTGGAAATAGTTGTTACAGGCTTGGGAGGGGTAGCCTCCCAGAGCCTCTGAAAAAGCTTTGAAGGGCACAGATGGTGCCCTCCTTGCATAAACCAGTCTACACCGGCTCAGAGACCCCCAGTCTCTGCTGTGGCGCGAAACTGGACAAAAGAAAGGGAAGTGACCACTCCTCTGTCCATCACCACCCCAGGGGTGGTGCCCAGAGCTCCTCCAGTGTATCCCTGGCGTTAGCCATCTTGTTTTCCAAGGTGTGGAGACAACTCTGGAGACCTCTGAGTGGCCAGTGCCAGCAGGTGATGTCAGAGACACCCCCTGATAGGAGCATACCTGGTTAGGTAGCCAATCCCTCTCTCAGGGCTATTTAGGGTCTCTCATGTGGGTTCATCTTCAGATTTAGCTTGCAGGTTTCCTCTAGGAATCCTCTGCAACTCCTGCTTCATCCTCTGACCATTGGCAAGCCCGTCTGCGCCCGTCCGCGCCTGGACCGCGCCCAGCACCACCCCCCCTGGTCCTCACGCCCCCCGCAACTCCTACTTCCGATACTCTGCCAGCGATCTCCTCGCCCTCAACCCTGGCCCCTCCATAGAGAGCTTCCTGGCCACCCCGAAGCACACCAAAGGACCTTTTTCCTGCCGCACCTGCAACTTCTCCTGCAACAGAACAACAAAGCCAGCAACAAACAACACTAACCACCTGCACTGCATCCTCCTCAACACACGCTCCGCACGAAAACACGCCATTGAGCTCTGGGACTTGCTCGACACCACCTCCCCAGACGTGGCCTTCCTGACCGAAACCTGGTGGAACGACTCTTCGGCCCCTGACATCGCTATCGCCATACCGGACGGATACAAGATCACCAGAAGAGATCGAACCAACGGAATCGGCGGAGGAATAGCCATCGCCCACAAATCCACCCTCAAGATCCACACCCACACGGACGACACTCTCAAGACAGCCGAACACCTCAACTTCCAGATCCACACGGACCCCAACACGACCCTCAGAGGAACCCTCATATACCGCCCTCCAGGACCAAGAGCCCCTTTCAGCGACACCATCTCCGACCTCGTAAGCACCCACGCCCTCGCCTCTCCAGACTACATCCTCCTGGGAGATCTAAACTTCCACCTTGAAAACAACAACGACGCCAACACCGCTTCACTGACCACCAACCTCCACAACTTCGGACTCCACCAACTGGTCAACACTCCCACCCACATCGCCGGTCACACGCTTGACCCCCTCTTCACCTCAAGCAACCACATCTCTTTCAGCCACACCTCCGAACTCCACTGGACCGACCATCACTGCGTCCATTTTACCTTCAAGAAAAACACCGAACACCACCGCATCCCTCTACCACCTCACCGCCGCTGGGGAAAAGTCACCAAAGACCAACTAACCAGCTCCCTCGTCAAACACCCACCACCCGACTCCAACGACCCGAGCGCCGCCGCCATCAACCTCCATCAATGGATCCTCGACTGCGCCAACACCTTAGCTCCACTCAAGAAACCCACCACCAACCAAGGAAAGAAAAAACCAGCCTGGTTCACAGAAGAACTGACCACCTCAAAATGCACCTGCCAGAAGCTCAAGAAGAAATGGATCCTCGAGCGCACTCCCGACAACCTTGCCACCCTCAAAGACGCCAACCGTGATCACCACCAACGGATCCGACTCGCCAAGCGCGCCCATTTCACTGAACGCCTCAACAACAACGCCCACGATTGCAAAGAACTCTTCGGCATCGTGAAGGAACTCTCCAACCCTAACGCCAACATCAACGACGTCCCACCCTCCCAGAAACTCTGCGACGACCTCTCCACCTTCTTCCACCAGAAAATCGCAGCCATCCACGACAGTTTCAACACTGCTCCTCCGCCAGACCCCACCCCTGACGACGACGCCCACGCCTGCCGCCTCACCGCCTGGACCCAAGTGGACGACGCCGAAACCCTAACAACCATGAATTCCATCCACTCAGGCTCTCCCACGGACCCATGCCCACATCACGCATTCAACAAAGCCGACGCCACCATCGCCCCCATACTCCGCAAGATCATCAACCTCTCCTTCAACACCGCCACCTTCCCGGACAGCTGGAAGCACGCAGAAATCCAACCCCTCCTCAAGAAACCCAAGGCTGACCCCAACGATCTCAAAAACTTCCGACCGATCTCTCTCCTCCCTTTTCCAGCGAAAGTCATCGAGAAGATCGCCAACGCACAGCTCGCCCACTTCCTAGAAGCCAACTCCATCCTAGACCCCTCTCAATCTGGATTCAGACGAAACCACAGTAACGAGACCGCACTCCTCGCCGCCACTGATGACATCAGACAACAAATAGACAATGGCGAAACCTCAGCCCTCATCCTCCTCGACCTATCAGCCGCCTTCGACACAGTCTGCCACCGCACCCTACTGGCCCGTCTCCACGAAGCCGGCATCCAAGACAAAGCCCTCAACTGGATCTCATCCTTCCTCTCCGACAGAACCCAGAGAGTCCGGCTCTCCCCCTTCCGCTCCAAAGCCACCAACCTCATCTGCGGCGTCCCCCAAGGCTCCTCTCTCAGTCCAACGTTGTTCAACGTCTACATGGCCCCCCTTGCAAAAGTGGCCCGTCAACACAACCTCAGCATCATCTCCTACGCCGACGACACCCAGCTCGTCCTCTCCCTGACCAAAGACCCTCTCACCGCCAAAACCAACCTCCACGAGGGACTAAAATCCATCGCCGAGTAGATGAACAACAGCCGCCTGAAGCTCAACTCCGACAAGACGGAAGTCCTCATCCTCGGACGCTCCCCCTCGGCCTGGAACGACTCCTGGTGGCCCACTGCACTCGGACCCCCACCCACCCCAGCCAACCACGCAAGAAACCTCGGATTCATCCTCGACTCCGCTCTCACCATGTCCAAACAGGTCAACGCCGTCTCCTCTTCCTGTTACAACACCCTCCGAATGCTCCGCAGAATCTTCAAGTGGATTCCAATAGGAACCAGAAAGACGGTAACTCAAGCCCTCGTCAGTAGCAGACTTGACTACGGCAACGCACTCTACACAGGCATCCCAACAAAAGACATCAAACGACTCCAGCGCATCCAGAACGCATCTGCCCGCCTGATCCTCGACATACCCCGCCGATGCCACATCTCCCCCCACCTGAAAGACCTCCACTGGCTCCCCGTGGAAAAAAGGATCACCTTCAAACTCCTCATCCACGCTCACAAGGCTCTACACGACACCGGACCCAACTTACCTCAACACCAGACTCAACTTTTACGTCCCCACACGTCAACTCCGCTCTGCCAACCTCACCCTCGCCATCGTCCCCCGAATCCAGCGCAAGACCTCTGGCGGCATATCCTTCTCCTTCCTCGCCGCCAAGACCTGGAACTGGTGTTGGGAGCCCACTCTGCCTCCTCAGTCCGAGTTGAGGCCCCCAGGTCCCTCCTGGGACCAGGCAGTGCAATTTTGATGCAACCCGCAACATTGCTTGAACCAAGGCTTGTTGGATGAATCCAGCGCTGCAACTTGCCTGCATCCAACATCTCGACGTGGGCCATCCTTTGCATCATGCAGGAACCTGCCGCCATCTTCTTTGGTGCTCTTCTGCAGACTTCTGCAGGCGCGAAACATGTTGACCACGATGTATTAGGACAGGGTACACCACCTTTCCTTTCACTTTTTAGGAGCACAGTGGGACATTATTCCCTTCAACAACTCCTTTATTTGTTATTTAATCTTGGCCTGATCCTCATTTTGAGTGATTAAATTATGATGCCGGGGGCTCAGAGCCAATTTTAACCTATCTTTCACTCTCCTCCCCTTTCTTTGTCAGTACGTACTGCAGACCCAATTGGATCTGCCATACCATCTCCGGTTGAGTGCCAACACTATATGTGGGGTGGTCCGCCAGACATTGCAGTGCCGGTCTGACGAGGAGACAGCCCAATGATGATGCCTAGCATCCTAGTCGATGCTTGAGGGCTCTCCTGCTAAGTACTGACTCCTCTCGTCCCTGCGTATAGATCTTTTGGAACAGTGTACTCAGTTTATTTGGAGGTTCATGTTCAGGGAGATCGTACACTGGTCCACAATTCTCCCAGTCCCTCTCTTTTTTTCATAAGGTGTAAGTACCCAAGGTACCCACTACAAGCCAGGCCAGCCTCCTACACAGAGCTACTAGGATGACTTGCACACGGTCATTCCCAATCTTTTTCTGAACTCTGTGCAGGGGAGGCAGAGGCAGGAAGCATGCAGGACCCCCCTGCTCCATTACAGCTGGAATGTTTGTTTGCTAGAGTTATCTGGTAGATAGTTCTAATTGCAGATTCCTTATCTTAGAATTTCCCCCAGGCGTCAGTCTAGATCTGGATAATTTTCTTGAGCAGTATCCCTGTGTGCCGCTAGGTGGCGTCAGTCGGCTCCACATCTGTCGCTGTCGTGCGTGCCAGATATGACGTCTCAGGACCTATATAGGCGCCATCCCAGCACGCTCACATCATTTCTTTTCTTTCTGCACCAGCCAAGTGCAGATCTGAAGAAGAGCTACCCCCAGTCACTTTTTGACTGATCTTTTTCGACACTGTTGAAGATTTTTGAGTGTTTTCACTCCTGGTGCATCGAGATGTTGTCACGCAAGACCGGGTTCAAGCCTTGCAAATCCTGTCATTGGCGATGTCCCTGACAGTTCTGCACTTTGTGTATTTGTGTTGTTTGCAGCACGACCACAATCCAAAGTCGTGCTCCAAGTGTCGGGTCATGAATCCAAAAGCTTTGAGGGAGCAGTCCCTAAAGCTACTTGTGACCCAGCTCTCCAGTCTGTATTGCTCCCAATCTCGGAGCCCCCATTTTTTCACTGTCCCACTCCAAGTCCTTGGGACGATTGGGTAAGTCGTCTGGACACTTCTCCTGACGCTGGCATGCTTCCTCCCCCTACCGTGGCTACAGAGGAGGGAGTGTCCCACTCTATGGTGGTAAGGAGAGTGGCTGAGGTTGTGGGCCTCGAGCTTCCGTTAGTGTCAGTCAGGACTAACCTCCTGACAAAGGTGCTTCAGACTGGGGCTTCTTCTTCTGAACCCCTTTTGCCCTTTAATGCAGCCCTCACTGATGTCCAGCTGAGGACTTGGTCCAGACCTAGCACAGGGCTCCTGTGAAAAAGACAATCTCCTGCCAACATGGATCCAGTGTTCCTGATGTAACACCGACCCCTGAGAGCTTGGTTATCTAGGCTCCATGTCGCCAGGCACATTCCCTTCTGCACCCCCAGAGAGGGAATCCAAGAAGCTGGATCAGCTTGGGAAGATAACATTTTCCTCCTCCAGCCTGGCATTGCCCCCCGCACCCTCCAAACCTTCCTAGTCTGACGCTTCCCCACCAGGGACCAGTCAGAGGCAGGATTCGCCATCACTTGCCCCACTGGCAGTCCATCATGTCAGACAGGTGGGTTTTGCAAATAGTCTGAATACTCCCTCCCCTTTGAGACTACTCCTCCATCACTGTCACCATCCTATGACTGGATAATGGAGGATCACTTGGCACTTCTCTGTGAGGAGGTTACAGCTCTCTTGGCCAAGTGAGCCATAGAGTGTGTCCCTGTTCCAGAAGTAAGTTGTGGTTGTTATTTCCACTACTTTCTGGTGCCCAAAAAGGACAAGGACCTCCGCCCTATCCTAGACATCCAGTTCCTCAATCTCTTCCTCAGGAAAGAGAAGTTCAAAATGCTCACTCTGGCTCAGGTTCCATCTGCCCCAGACCCAGGCGACTGGATGATAGAGTTGGACTTTCAGGTCACCTATTTCCATATTCCCGTCCTGCCTGCCCAGAGATGTTGCTTGCAGTTTAGGGTAGACCACAAGCATTTTCAGTTTACCATGCTCCCATCTGGCCTTACCAGCGCCCCTCATGTGTTCACCAAAGTGATAGTGGTGGTCGCAGCTCATCTGCACTGGCTAGGGGTTTCAGTCTTCCCCTACCTCGAAGACTGGCTGTTGAAGGTGGGCTCCCCCCAGTCTGTCATCTCCTACCTCAGACTACAGCAGCCCTCCTGCATTCGCAGGGCTTGACCATGTGCAAGTTATCCTAGTTGCTCTGGATTTGGCCAGTAGTGTGTGTTACATTTCTTCTGAGCATGAGCGTCTGTCCCCGATCAGGTTGCCACTGTGGGTGGATCTTCTGTTGCAGCAGCAAGGCAGGGTTTTGCACACAAACCTGTGCGGTTGCTCCATCCCCATGTGTGGGGTTGAGCAGTGGCAACTGACTCCGTTCGATCTACCACCTGAAGTTGTGGTTGCTATCAAGTGTCCATCTACAAAATCCAGTTATGGCGGGCACTGGGACACATTTCTGGCCTGGTGTTGGATGTTTTATTGTTTGGCCCAGCAAAACCTTGCAGTGTGCTCTAATAAAGGTTAGTTGTCTGCCCTTTTGTCAATTTAATGTTTACCGGCACCAAGCGTCTTTGTTTAAATCACCTATTGTGACATAGTTTGTTGATGGTTTGACATGTTTCCTCCAAAACCCATTGTCATGCCACAGTGAGACCTTAGCTTGGTCTTGGCTTTTTTATGTGTACTCCCATTCATATGATGTACAGCTGCTCATTGCACCTTCAGACCTTAAAGACTGGCTTCCTTATCGTGGTCATGTCAACTTGTTGCATGAGTGAACTCTAGGAGTCATCAGTACTACTGCCCTACACTACCTTTTTTTCCAGATAAACTGATGCTAAAGACTCGGATGGCTTCCTTGCCTAAAACCATGACTCCTGTCTGTTAGGCAATCCAGAGTTCTCCAAGCATTCTTTGCCGCTACTCGAAATAGGAAAAGAGTCTCCAGCGTTTCAGCCCAAAAAGAGATTTAAGCTTTTACTTCAATCACACCAACGCTCATTTTTTGTGTGGGGTTCTCTGGGGCAAAGAAAAGGAAGGATGGGCAGGAGGTGATTCTGTCAAGGTGAATAGTCCACTACATTAAAATCTGCTAAGCACTGGCCAAAACGCTGCCTCCAGAAGGAGTGAGAGCCTATTCCACCAGTGCTAAGGCTGCTACCACTCTGTTGGCTCCTGAGTTCCTGTTGTTATCAGCCAGACTACGACGTGGGCGTTAGGCACATATTCTCAAAACACTCCTGTCTTGACAGCCAGGTCTGACGGGAAGGATATTTTGCCCATTTGATCGTGCAACACTTTTTGGTCCGAGTCCACTTCACAGACCCTCCACCTTGGATAGATACTGCTTTTCTAAAGGTGAGGAATCTGAGGTGAGAAGTATATGTCTGAAGAACAAGTTACTTTCCTTCAGTAACGATCCTTCTGGTGGATCTAACTGCATATTCGTCACCTCCCCTTTCTGTTGAGTGGCCTCTTTTTAACATCTAAAAAAAATCCATGTAAGGAACCTGTTAGACCTGGCAGCTTTTTGGCCTGTCTCCCCTGTCTTTTTTGCCTTCTGACCTCCTGGTTTATTGTCTCCGCGCACTTTACCACTGCTAATCAGTGCTAAAGTGCAAGTGCTCCCTATATAAATTGTACCGTTGATTGGTTTATCCATGATTGGCTTATTTGTTTTACTGGTAGGTCCCTAGTAAAGTGCACTAGAGGTGCCCAGGTCCTGTAAATCAAATGCTACTAGTGAGCCTGCAGTACTAATTGTGCCACCCACATAAGAATCCCTGTAAACATGTCTCAGACCTGCCACTGCAGTGTCTGTGTGTGCGGGTCTTGTACAGCCAAATCGACCTGGAAAGTGTACCCACTTGCTAGGCTGCAACCATCCCTTTTACTACATGTAAGGCACCCCTAAGGTAGGCCCTAGGTAACCCCATGGGCAGGGTGTAGTTTATGTTAAAGGGGGGACATGACCTGATGATTTACATGTCCTAACAGTGAACTACTCCCAAATTCAGTTTTCACTGTTGCAAGGCCTATCTCTCTCATAGATTAACATGGGGCTGCCTTTAATTACCCTTAACGTGCAGTTTCCCTTTGAGAGCAGATAGAAATTTGGAGTTTGGGGTCTCTGAATACATCTTTTGGTAAAGGTGTTTTTTAAATTGTTTGTTTGAAAATTCCACTTTTCAAAGGGCAGTTTTCTTGCTTAAACCATTCTGTGCCTCTGCCTGCTTGTGTATTCCACGTCTGGGTCAGACTGACAGTTGGGCTGTTGTGAATTCCCTCGGACAGTGACACAAAGGGAGCTGGGGTGTAGCCTGCATATCCTGATGTGCCATCTGGGCTAGAGTAGAGGGAGAAGTGGTCACTTACACCTGAAAGGGCTGTGCCTGCCCTCAGACAATGCAGTCCCTCAACCCCCTGGAGTGTGTCTGGGTCAGGCCTGACCACAAAGACTTTCCTTTGAATTATGGCTACTTCAAAGGCAGAAAGGGGTAAAACTCCAGACTTTGAAAATCTTTCTGGTTCAAGAGAAAACGCTGCCAGGGATAAGAACTGAAGAGCTGGAGTAGTACTGCCCCTTTGCTTTGTTGGGTTGGCCTGCGGTGCTTGGAACTGTATGTTTTGTGCTGTTCAGGACAAAAAGCCACTGCGACGCCACCAATGATGCCACTGGCCTGCCCCGTAACCTGCTGACGTCGCACGGAGCCGCACCGCCCCGCTGTGCACCGCAACCATGGTCTCGCCGTCGCCATCTGATGCTGCCACCGAGCCACTTCTTGCACCATGACCTTTGGGACCCACACTCCTGCATCACCTTGCTCACACAGCAACCTGGGCATCCCTGACCCTGTCGCTCCTGCTGACACCCGCGCCGCTGCCTGCACCGTGGCCTGTGGACACCACTCGTGTGATACACGAAACACCGCAGCCCAGGTCCACCAACGCCAGCACCCTCGACTCCAGTATCGTCACCAGGCATCCCTGTCTACACCGTGACCCATGGACACTACACGGAGCCTGTCCCGCACCGCCAACTTGGGCCTACCAACGACATTGCTTCAGCAACGACGATGACGCTGCCTGAACCATGACCTGTGGGCACCGCACGTCGCGTCGTCCCGCTTCGCACTGCAGCCCCAACGCCATCCTTGCCAGTGCTCCTGACTTCATCAGCCCGGAGTTCGATCTGCAACACGTGTGACTTCAAGGGCCCAACGACACCCGCACCGACCTCTAGAACCGACGTCTGCGACGCCACTCTCCAGATCTCATTGTGAGGCTCACAAAACCCTGCATTTCCAAGGTACTGTTTGCAGATCTTCCTGACACCATTGCTGGCACACAATGCCACAGCCGGCCTGAACTGTTGGTTTTGTTGTTCACAACGCCGTGATAGCCCTAGGTGGAGCTATCGACTTCAAGGAACTTGCAAAATTCATATCTTTATTACTGTATGTTGGATTTTTCTTGTTTTGGTCTTGTTTATATAGATAAATAGTGGCTATTTTTTCTAAAACTGGTGTGGTGTCCTTTTGTAGTGTTTTCACTGTGTTACTGTGTGTTATGTGCAAATGCTTTATACATTGCTTCTGAGATAAGCCTGACTGCTCATGCAAGGCTACCAAGGGGGTGAGCAGGTGTTATCTCAGCAGGTATCTCCCTTATCCTGACTAGAGTGAGGGTCCCTACTTGGACATGGTGCAAACCGACCGTCAACTAGAGACCCCATTTCTAACAGATTCTGACCACTGATACTGATGATTGTGTCATGCTCTTTGTCTGAGGGCATGGAAATAGTCAAGCAAGAAACTGATGGCAGCATGCATGGGTGGTGCTTATAAGCAGCTCCGTTCTGACATTTCCAGGGTGGCATGAAGCCAGCATGGAGATGTAGGGTGCACTTTACGGAGTGCAGAAACATTGCTGAGAAGTTTCCAGACCCAGTCCGGCGATTGAGGAATATTCTTAACTCTTCAGTTAGAGCAGGGTTCTGCAAAGTCAGTCCTGGAGAGCCGGGTCCATGCCAGATTTTTAGCATATCCACATTTAGGAAAAAGATGTTTCAGAAATCTACATTTTTCTAAATGTGGATATGCTTAAAATCTGGCATGGACCCGGCTCTCCAGGACCAACTTTTCAGAACCCTGAGTTAGAGTATCCACCAGAAAGAGCTATGGACATTAATTAATCAAGATATTAGGGGTAGCAGAAATGACATCACACACTTTTTGCCCTTCATGACATCACAGAAAGTGCCATCATATGACCTTTTGACCCTGAATCTTCCCAGGAAGTCATTTCACATGAGCTTAGCCCTGAAGACATCACAATAACTGAAGGTTCATAATAACTGTAAGACTAACACCACACCACAACACAGACAAATCTCTATTTTAGAAGCCACCTCTATTAGGGTGCTCACATGGCCTCTAAAAAGTGGTGGGGTGCAGTACTTGCCCTGAATTAGAGCTAGTGAACAAAGCGAGTGAGCCAGGCCTCTTTTACAGGGGTTCAAGGGTATTCTCTCATGAGAAAGTTTTGCAAGATAAGGTAGTGAAATTGTGCATTTTAAAACACAATTTTCACATAAATGTGCTAAAATTACATGGGCTCTGACAGAGCTCTCATTAAATATTCAAGTTCTTTAATGTGACAAGCCAATGATTCTGACTTCCCCTAGGAGGGGAATCAATTTTTTCCGAATATGCCATGGTTGTCCCTAAATGTCAAAAATGACCCTCATCGTGCCTGGGCCAACAATTTGTTATGGATCATCCCCCCCCATATGCAATGTGTCCCTCCCATGCCAAAAATGACATACAAAATGTAAATGTCCGAATTTTGACATTAATGCATCAATATATCATGCAGGACCCTTATGTCAAAACTTACATCAATATGTCAGGGCCAGGATTTTGTCCTGGTTGCCCCTGTCACATATCCCATGGTTGTCCTCCATTATGCCAACAGTTAACCCACATTTGTACCCACTATGCCAAGACTTTCCTCAAGCATGCCAACATTATTCCACAAGTGCACCACATGGCAAGAATGACCTTTACTGTACCAATACTTTACAATGGGTGGCCAGGACTTACCCCCAGTATGCCTTTTCCAGTGTTGTGCCACGGGTACTTCCACAGGACACAATTTACATTTACTATGCGTGTGCCAGACTCTGGAGCATAACACTACTGTCTCATCCACGCTTACTTACATTCACTCACACTCAGTCTGACTCACTCACAGTTACACTGACTCACTGTCACTCGCATCCCAACACACTCTCACTCTCATTTACACACATTTATTTTCAGTTACTCAATCCCACTCACTTGCAGTGACTAACTCATTCTGACTCTCATTCACACCTATTGAAACTCGGTCTGTCAGTCTCACTCAGTACCTATCACTGACTCTTACACGTTTATGTTTGCATTTTTTCTTACCACAACTGGCAGCGAAATCGCGTGCAGCTAATTGTGCTCCATGTTTATTGCTTCAACACTGAATAAGAGTATTAGTCTTAATAAGTATAATAAGAATCGTCAGAAATCCAAGAGGGTGGCGTCCTGACGGCCATAAGAAGCCACTGACCCTAAGTTGCTGGCACTGATTTTGCCACCTCTAAGACCAAGGGTGGCAAAGGCAGTACCAGGGATCACAGCTGCCACTCGTAGCAGCCCCTAAATGAAGCCCATGAACAGTGTTACCAAAATGTGAGTAACATGTTAATCTTGAAAACAGGCTGTGTTTCAAGGGAGATAGAATATTGAAGGCTTTCTTGCTGTTTCTATTGCAGTCACTATTCACAGTTTGCTACTATCTGAAGTTGTCATAAATAGTTCTTCACAAAATCTGGTGTCTTTAATAGCCTCAATTTGATAGGAATACTGCAGCCTCCCACCATGGAGTGAAATGCTGCAGTCAGGATGTGGATGACACTTCCTGTGCAATAGTCGACGTTTTCTGCAGCAAGAGGAATTGGTTCGCTTGTAAAGATCCGGGATGGGGGTGAAAGCCTTAAGCATTGCTTCTAACAAGGAAGTTGGAATGTATGTTGAAACAACGCATGCCTGAACAACGATGTCGGAAAAACTACGCATTGTTACCACTAATGCCTTTACCACGAATGCCTTAACAACGATTTTTCGTTGTAAAGGCATTCCTGGTAAAGGCATTAATGATAGGCATGCATGGTTCCAGCATGCGTCCCTCCTGGCCCCCCACCCCCACCCCTAAAAATTACCCCAACCCCCTGACCCCCTCCCCTAAAACCATGCCAACCCCCCACCCTTGCCCCTAAAACTACTACCCCAACCCCCCACCTCGTCCCTAAAATTACCATGACCCACCACACTGCCCCTAAAACTACCCCAACCCCACCCCTAAAACCACCCACCCCTAAAACTACTGCGAGCCCCCTACCCCGCCCCTAAAACCTAAACCCCCCAACCCGCCCCTAAAACCAGCCCAACCCACCCCTAACACCACCCCAACCCCCATCCCTAAAACCTAAACTACCTCAACCCCCACCCCTAAAACTACCCCGTGCCCCCCACCCCTATAACCTAAACCCCCCCAATCCGCCCCTAAAATTACCGACCCCCCCAACCCACCCCTAAAACCACCCCAACCCCCACCCCTAAAATTACCGCAACCCCTACCCCAACCCCCACCCCACCCCTAAAACTAAAAATACCCCAGCCCTTAAAACCCCAACCCCGCCCCTAAAACTAAAAAGATTCCTCCCCTCCCTCGCCCCTAAACCTAAGCCGCCCGATGCTCCTGCCCCTAAAACTAAAACCCCAACCTCCCACGCTGCCCCTACAGCTAAAAATACCCGACCCCCAACTCCCTAAAACTAAAACCTCAATCCACCACCCTGCCACTAAAACTAAAAATACCCCTCCCCTAAAACTAAAAATACCCCTCCCCTAAAACTAAAACCCCAACCCCTCCACCCCGCCCCTATAACTAAAACCCCAACCCCCACCCCGCCCCGCCCCTAAAACTAAAAATACCCCTCCCCTAAAACTAAAACCCCAACCCCGCCCCGAAAACTAAAAAATACCCCAACCCCACAGCCCCTAAAACAGCCCCACTTACCTGACTCATCACGTCGTCCTCCTCAGCCGACTCCCTTGTTCTGTGCCTTAACCACGCATGTGCGTGGTTAAGGCATAAAACAATGAAGCCGTGGTTAACGAAAGCGTTGTTCCGCTTTCGTTAACCACGACTCCCTTGTTCTGTGCCTTAACCACGCATGTGCGTGGTTAAGGCACAAAACAATGAAGTCGTGGTTAACGAAAGCGTTGTTCCGCTTTCGTTGTCCACGACTTTGTTGTCACGGAGTCGTGGTTCAGGGCGTTTCCCCATCCCAACTCTTTAGAAGTTCCTGAGATGCAGACTGGGATGGTTTGAATGGAAGCAGCGGTAAAGCAAGACCTTTCAATACCTCGAAGAGAGCCCATGCCATAATGGTGATTTATACCAATGATAGAGGTGGGGAAATTTCCCATGCTTCCACCAAGTGGAGTAAACTTTGGAGACATATAAGATTCTGTCCTAGGAGGACTAAAAATATTTTTTTTGTTTTAAGGAGATCTAGACAGGCTGTCTGGGTGGCGCTGATTTTTTTTTTACTGCTGGAATACACTAGTGACAGAATTGAGTGGGTCTCTACCATCAAACGGGAGGTGATGACTGGGCCATCAGTAGTTCCTACAAAGCTGTGTTTTGCCCAGGATAAGCTTGAACTGACACCACCTTCTGAGGATAAAGGGACAGCATGCATGCATAGTGGTCCAATTCTTCCCACCGATGTAGCCTGCTGCGTGGGGATGGTTTACTTGAGAAAAAGACGGCATGACTGAATTTCTTGATGTCCGACTCAAATATGCATTTTTGTCATTGTATAAGAAAATAAAAACTGTTCCAACCCTATCCTATCTCAAGAAGTTATATTACTGTAACACCTTTATCTGGAAAAGTAGAATTCACAAATTTAATGACATGACCGCAGGCTAACATTATGCATTATTCCTTTAATGCCACTCCAAACAGCACTTGAAAGAAGTTAACATGATAATAGAAACATTCCAGAACAGAACATTCACTACATATAGGAAGTCCATGCAGTGAATAATCTGCCGCTTAAATACTGATTCTCGTAGGTAAGTACCCTATTATGTCTCATTATATTAAATTTTACTTATGCTTGGTATTTTGCTTTTCTTACGTTTAGTCATGTGGATTTCAATTTATGGAACCCTTTTCTGTACAATTATTATCTCTATGATATATTTATTTACTTGGTTAACTGATCACTTCCTTTATATTATTTTTTACTTTATTTGTTGAAAACTTATTAAGCTCACCTCGTGAAGCAGAGCGTCTCTGCTCCAGTCTCCAAAGAACCCGACCTCCGTGAAGCAGAGCTTATCCGCTCCGGTATCCCAAGAACTTGATCCCAGGCCATCTTTGCCTGCTGGCCCAGGGCCATCTCCCTGCAGGGCCAAGACCGATGAGATTGACTGAGCCCAACTCTAATTTCCACTGCTCCTGCAGTGTGATCCCTGCAGCGCATGGTCAGATGTATTTTTCCGGGCAGCTCCAATTACCTACAGGGCGCTCACAGTATGTCTCAGCACACAGTCACGTCCTTTCGGGTAGTGACATGTCTGATAGATTTAGAGGAATTCTCTGAGCAACGACCATTAGAGTAACACACCGCCCTATTTGTTAGGGACTTAAGTAATATGCTTTCAAGGACCACAGGCCGCCGACTAACACATCACATTGACAGTTAGGGACATATTTATACTTCGTCTGCGCCGATTGTGCGTAAAAAATTTTGACGCACAATCAGCGCATACGTTGCCCCGTATTTAAACTTTGACGCCCGCAGATGACAAAATTCCGCTGTGTGCGTCATTTTTTGAATGCGGCAACCCGCCTTGCGTTAATTATATGCAAGGTAGGCGTTCCCGTCCAAATAATGGCTTAAAGGGCCGTGCGTCGTATTTATGCTTTCGGGCAAAAATGACGCACGGCCGGGAGGCGGAGCCAGAAAATGACACACAGCCCGATTTGTGTCAAAAATTAACGCCTGGGTCAGGGCAGGCGTTAAAATGAGGCAAACACACCTGTATTTAATCAGAACACACAGAACAAACAGCAGAGCAGCAACAGGGAGCCATGGAGGTGATTCTAATCCAGCGTGCATGCAGACGCAGAGCCCAGCAGCAACAACCGCAGCTACAACACCAGCAGGGACCCCAAAGGCAGCGCAGAAGGCAGGAGAGGATATTCCGCCCAAGAACAACCCTTCAGGGCCTCAGGGAACAGGACATCATACAGAGGTACCGGTTGAACTGGCAGGCCATTCAGCAGCTGCTGCGCAACATTGAACAGCAGTTGGCCCCCACTTTGGTGAAACCCCGCACCATCCCAACAGAAACAAAGCTGCTTGCCGTACTTCATATGCTGGCAAGTGGCTCTTTCCAAACAACTGGTGCCCTGGTTGGCGGAATATCACAACCATCATTCTCCGCCTTTTTGCCCAAAGTACTGGATGCCATCATTCGACTGACACCCCGCCACATCTGCTTCCCTAACACACTGCAGAAGCAGCAGGAAACAAAACAGGGGTTCTACGCAATCAGTGCCTTCCCACACGTCCTTGGTGCAATCAACTGCACACATGTACGCCTTTTGCCACCTGCTGCAACTGAACACCTCTACCGCAACAGGAAGCACACATACCATCAACGTGCAGGCCATAGTCGATCACCAGGGATTGATCACCAACATTGTGGCTAAATATCCTGGGAGTGTACATGACTCATACATCTTCCTGTCACTGCACCATCAATGAACACTTCCAGGATGGACGGTATGGCAATGGACTACTTGTTGGTAAGTACAAAAGCCTACTTATATACTGACTGCACAGCAACCCTCTAGGACACACAACACATACACCACAACAGCAACATGTCAACAGGAACACACTGAGGTTGTGACATCACTAGCCATGTTTCTTAAGTCACCATTGAACCTGTCACACATTGGAAATTACTGTACAGCCTAATGTGAAGACGTCAATGAGTGTGGTTGCCTAAATGTCACCTTGCAAATTGTAAGTGTCCCAATGACCTTTACATTAATACATTGCATAAGTGTCAAGGTATGGGATGTCCAGGGTACTTTGATATGAACGTGTTAACAACACTTTCAATTTTAACTCTGCATGGAACTATCATCTCACCCCCAGTGAAGACACACGGACACCTGTATCACAAGTCACAATGCTAGGGAGGGCACACTGTACTGCAAATCCCAAAACATACTGCTGACAAACGGTTAGCAGACAAACACTCGTTCAGCCAAGGAAACAACACAATGCAGATGGTACAGCCTAGAAGCATAGGATGCCACATTAGTACACAAAAGAGTCACAGACAACACAAGACAACTACTGCCATGAAAGGTCTTTTCAATAGTGCCAGCTACATCAACATGATCCCATTCATTTTCTCTTGCAGCTGATCAGGGGTATGGCATCCAGCCATGGATTATGACACCATTTGGCAACCCGAGTACTGCTGCAGAGCGTGCATACAACAAGGCCCATAGGAGGACAGGCAGCATTGTCGAGCGGACCTTCGGCATCCTCAAGTCAAGGTTCCACTGCCTCGACATCACTGGTGGTAGCCTCCTATATTCCCCCGAGATGGTCTGTAGTATCATCCTCACATGTGCAATATTGCACAACATTTGTATCAAAAGAAACATTCCCCTCCTGGAACCAGAGCCACACATGCCTGAAGAGGAGGAAGAGGAGGATGCTGGCCTGCAACAGGAGGGGGAACTACAGAACACAGCTGCTGGTATACGCAGGCGGCAACAGATTGTAAATAATTTCTTCTGAATATGATCACCTTCACCACTTTAGTTAACTAATTTAAATAAACACCTATTATAATCACCATATCATGGTCTGGCTATTCCTTTTTGCACACCTTCATCTCTACTTATCAGAATAAGAGTGTTGCCTCATGGAGCATTGCTGAGATACTGAGTAGGACACAGAACGTCCCAGAGCTAATGTGATGCCTAACATACAATGGTCACATACACACACACTCTCAATGACATATATCATGTACATATCTCCTTTGAAGGTCAATAGGAGAGGACCACAACTATTTCACACATACATGTTGAAAGCAAGGTCCAACGCAGCATATGGCACACAACTATGACACCATCACTCAATAAGGGGAAAACAAGCCTCATACATGAGGCAGTCAATGTGCTTTGGCATCACTAACAGGAATGCCTGACCAGACCCTTGACAGCAGTTAGTCCAACTGCATCCAATATTTGCAAGGAATATCTGTGACTAGAGTTCCATAGAAGCATAACATAGACAGCACAAGTGCCACACATATGACATGCATTGCGCACATGACATTCCATGTACATGTCAGCCCATTTCCTAACTCCTGACACACCCATGCACCTGGTCACAACCCACCTGTCTGAAGAGGTCCCTGGAATACTAAGATGTGTACCCTGATAATACCTCCTCTACACACACAGACCAACATTAGCAAACCAGTGTGCTACACCCTTTCCTAAGGTATGCCATTGTCATATAACATCTGACTGCAAGGACGTCAGGTCAATTTATACACTGTCTTCTAGTTTCAAAGCCCTGTTAGCACATGTAGATTGCTTCCCCTTGTGAAAATGTCTGTTGGCCCTTAGAATGCAAGTCTCACCTACAGGACTGGTGAGAAACAGATGCAGCCCACACCTGTGATCACCTCCATGCACACCACCCATTTCAAAAAGCACTGCCCCTGATGATGCCTGGAACAGCATAGGAGTTGCCATTATGTCAAATACACCGTCAACCATTGAGACTAATTAAGCCGTGTAACACAGCCCTTGGGTTCATTTGTCACCTTCAAAAACACAGGACGTACACAGTCTGACATGTCAACTGTCAACATTGTCCTCAATACAGTCTCAGTCAGACCACTGATTACGTAACTTGTCAAGTAACTGGATCCTGAATCACCTTGCATCCTGACTGGCAACTGTCTGTGCGTCACACTAAAGTCTCCCTGTGTCAACATATGTGCCACACGTGCGTAAGCAAACCTCCCATTCATCAGGGGGCATTGGGCCTGGGCTTCTTCCATGCATACCCAAATACATTGTATAGCATCATCTGCCTTTTAACTGTACCATTTGAGTTACATCCCTTGGAAATGCAAATTTCATGGCCCATCCCTTGTCTGAGTTGCATATATGCATGAATGACAAAGTGTGACAGTGTCCCAGGGTCATAGGCAGGGATTGGGTACTGGGCTTTCAGCACAACCAGCAACCTCTGATAATGTCCATGAATAATACACAAATGTCAGGACCATGACAGTTCACACACAGCATCACAGTGCGCACAACATAGTGATGGGCCGTGTGTGGTGAATAGCTGCGAGAATAAACAGCACAGAGGCTATGATGTTCCCAGATGCAGTGGGAAGTGCAGAGGCCAACCTGTGTACAAATGTTGTAATGACACCCGCCGGAACATGACAATTGAGACATTATCTCACTCACCACACCAAGGTTGCCCTGTTGACTGTCTCATTACACGTCTTTAGTGACAGGGTGGGACCATCCACATGTTGGGTCACATGTCCACATCTACTTTACTCACATTGATCAACAAAGGATACTCAGTAGTTACAGGAATAGCTGCCACTGACTCATGATGAGTCCTGGTCCGAACTTTGACAAATTACACCCCAAACAATCTACAGGATCATCATTGGACCACACACATGAACAAGACACATATGTGCAATTGATCACTGAAAATATGTGGACACGTGCTGTATTGTATGCTGGTCCACCACAGCCACTTGATAGTTGGGGCTCACTTCTATGGCCTCAACTGTGGTGTCATCATACATATGAGATTGACCCTTGTCTGTCTGTGCAAACAACATGGTACCCACTTCCTCAATGCATGTGTATGACTCACTATGGGATTCATCAACTAGTGCCTAGGAAGCTCTTACCAATGCTCTAGGACATAGGATGTAGAAAATGTGGACCATTGACATGAACATGCGTCTGCCATCCATCTGGTGCATGCTATGTCACATGTGGTGTCTACGTGACCCTAAAACTTGGAAGTATACTTTACGGGTGTTGTTACATGTATGACTAACACATGCCCTTGCTCATTTTAAATTTGACTTGCATCTTAGGATTGGACACATGGACGTCACATTCATACAACCATATGTACAATTATGCTTCATGTGATACACACACACTTGGTCAACCAACACATTAGTTGTCAAAGCACACACTCACTTTGAGCCAAAGGAATTTAGGTATTGTACATATGTGCGTCACAATGCTATCCTCTCCTTACAACAAACATGCACAATTTGTGCCACACATATATGTAGGCCACACTTATGACCATCTATAGCGTCAGCCAACTGTAAAAATATTGTGAAGGGTGTAGTGGATGATGTTCCGCTGCAGTATGATGTCACACATGTGAACATACACCATCAACACCATACTGTCTTCAATTAGCCAATCTCTGATGTGTTCCAAATGTAAAATAACCAAAAAACAAGTAAAAATGCCCCAAACCAGTTAATGCACTGTAATTTTGACGTCCCTAGCGGTGTGCTTCATTTTTTGTTTACCAAAACTGTATTTGCGTCATTTTTTTTGACGCACAGGAGTGAAATTTAGCCCGCATCCAGATATTTGTACAGTCCATGTATCATTATGTGGATGCGGGTTAATATTCACGTCTGTGCGTCAAAAAAAATGACACAAATACAGTTTTGTGAAACAAAAAATGACGCATAACGTGAAAAAGGAGGGACTTTTCATACAGGAAGTGATGTAATAGGATATCCTGTTTACAGATCATGTACAGTGGGTGTACTTTCACTTTCACTTTGCAGTCTATGATCCTTCTAGACTGTGTGGCTGTGTAGTGTGTGTTGTCCAGAGATTTTGTGCTGTATTTGTCCTGTGTGCTATCTGTAAAGTCCTTTTGTGAAATAAATATTGTTTGTTTATACTGTAGTACTGTTTTTGTCTACATTTGTCCATTTATCTTGTGTATTTCTTGTTTGTGGGAGTCTGTTGTGGGTAGTGTTAGTTTGGGGATAGTTGGGCTCTTTTAGTGTTTAGGTTTTCTTTTCTTCTGTCTTTTTACCCCTACTTTCACCCTTTTCCCCTTTCTATTTCTTTTACCCCTATTCCTTATCATCCTATTCCGTCATCTATAAGTATGTCTGGTAGGCCACGTCTTGGCAGGATGGGGGAAGAGGAGTTGGGGGGCTTCATCTGGCTGGTGACACATTTCTTGCCGCTCATGATCCGGGCAGGGTCATACAGGGGTATCCGACAGAGGCGCGCAGAATCCGGTGGGGAAAGGTGCTGCATCAACCTGCAGCATTTGTATGCCAGCCAGAGGAGTGACCACCAGCTGAAGCACCGGTGGGCTGACCTCATCACCAGGGAGCAGGATCTCTCGGCCCACCTGGGAATCATGATTGGTGCCACTGTTGGTGAGTACGACTATTGTTAATGCGCACGATTAAATGCTCTGTAGTGACATCAGGGGATTAGTGCAATGTCTGCCAGCTAACTTGATGACTGTGTGTAATTATGGGGAAATATAAGGGGATCATTGATGCACTATGGCAAGGATCACAATTGCTAGCTGTCAGGTAGCACGTGCTCAGCAAACGTACAGGTTACTTTACCATGAAGGAAATTGGTGCGGCCTTTTTGTCAGCACAGCTAACAAAATAGGAGCCAATCATGTCTATATATGGTACTATTGACAGAGAAATACAGATGTACCAACATTTAGACCAACTATGTTGACGCAATTGCTAGACTGACTTTAGAATCACTACATGATGCTGAAAATGAGTGCTGCCTTCACGTCAATTGATAATAGCAAAGTGGCTCAGACATTGGTCTCATGTTAGTCTGGTGAGTGTGGAAGGAAAGCGTTCACAGAGGTACTATGAATGTGCGGGATTATTGTGTTTCTTGATCTTTTTGGATACATGTCAGTTCATGATTTGAAAACATCGTGAAAAGGTGTAAGGTGCCCTCAGCTAACATCTTAAGATGTTTGTTGGAATTAGTTGAGCCACAATCCAAATATGGATGGCAGTCCAAGTGTATGCACATGGCTTCACATCTCCATGGTTGGTGCAAATCACCATAGCTGGGCCACATCAATTGACTATACTGTAACAATAGGATGGCTTACAGGAGTCCCTGCCCCTCCCTCTGTACATTGGGCCTATGTGCAATAAATGTGTCATGGCCACAAGGCATGTTTGACTGGTAATGCAGTCCTCAAGTAACCAGGCGTTGGATGTTTCTCTTGGATGCACATGATGAGACGATTACACTCCATATTTTTTAGTGCTCACCAATTATGGGTCATGTTTGCAACCACATGATAGTTAGGGCCAATGTATGTGTGTAGATATGTGTGTAACTGTCACAGGAGACCCATTCTATGTACAAGTTGGCCGTGAAATATCAGATGCAGTACCATCATTTCTGAATGGCTGCCATTTTCTTATTCAGCCTACACATTGTATATGTTTATGAAATTGTTGCACTGTGCACAGATTTTGAGCACATTTCTTCCTTTCATACTTTACAGGTGGACCAGCACCCTACACTGTGGGAGAGGTGGCGACATTTGAGGACCCCGACCAATCCAGTAAGTGTTGATATGTCTGTTATGTGTTGTGTTTGCTGGTTATGGACTCGTGTGAGTTGGACGCATAGCAAGGTGTGATGCGTTGGGCAAACTTTTCACTTGTTCAATGAGTGGGAATGCAGTTCTCACATGTTTTGAGTTTGCCAATGCGTATCCAATGGTATCATGTAGGGATTGTAGGATATCCCTGTAGGCCCCACTGTGAGTACAGGGGATAGTCATGTGTATGACACTTGTATCACCAAGAGTCGCAATGGAAGTCAGCCCCTATTTAGTCAGCCTGTCAAACCCACATTCTCTAAGATTGGTAGAGCTAATAGCTTTCCAATAGACATCTGCTTCCCTATTTACCTACGTAAGTTTGAAACAGTAGGTAGAACCTCCTAGCAGCATGCACTTCCATATGTAGTGCATCAAGTCTGTGGAACCTGAGTGTAATGGCCTAGGTGTGCATGCAATTCATGATCATGGGTGTTCTAGCAACCCTGTGTCTGATGTAAGTCAGGCCTCACTGGAAGTATATGTTGTGTACTAAGTTCTGCATTTCCTGATATGTCTGACCCTATGTGTGCTCTAGGGTTTGCTGACTCCTAATTGTAGATAGACCTTACCTGTGGTGTGCCTGTAGAGACAAACATGTGTGGAGTTGCCTATACACTCCTCAGTGTACATGTTGTTGGCAAATTATACTTGTGTATCCACCGCCCCCCCCTCAAACACGGCCATGGGTTTGTGAATGGGGTACCTAGTACTGATGCTACCAGTATGTTACACATACCTGTGAATAAGTGACGGTTTGGTTGCATACTAGTATACACACTCAGGTTTGGCACTTGGTACCATACTGGAAAGTCCAGTTACAACTTGCTGACCATGTGGCTTTAGTTTTGCTTTCCGTACACTGACATTTGTAGCCCAGCTCTTGGCGGAGGATATGCAGCATGATTCTTAGATGATAACTGTCAGAAGTCAGATAGCAAGTCAAAGCCAGTTGTTACCCATCTTGAAGGTTATGGATGTGCTTTGTGTGATGTGACCTTTGTTGTCTGGCCTGCCATATACTTCCTCAGGGACATTCAATGCTCTGTATCGTGATATGAGCTGTTACAAGTACAGTAGATGTAATGTCTGATGAACTTGCTGTGCCGTTTCACACAATGCAGTTACTAATGTAGCATATCTGCATTTGTCTTCACAGCAGCTAACATGACTCCAGACCAGGTCCGTGAATTTCAGCGCCGGGCCATGGGATACCAGCACATCCTGCTGGTGGAGTCGGGGTTCCGGAGGATGCCCCGCCGATATCACCATGAACGTGCCTCCGGGGCATGGCGAGCCTTCCCACAGGGTGGGCCTACTTTGCCCACCACAGCCACCACAGAAACAACCACCAATCAGAGCCAGGTGGCCCCACCCACAGCTGCCACTGTTGATCCAACATCTGCTGGACTTCCTGGCCCCAGCATTGCCACCGGTGCAGAACAGCCCACACAGACCTCCTCCACCGGTACCCAGACTGCCACTGCTCCATCTGTTGACCCTGCAGCCTTCAACAGACTTGAACATAAGATGGAAAAAAGTGCTGCGCAAGGTGAGCCACCTGAGCCGGGACGTCCGGCACATTAAACGGCGGGTCAAGGATATTAATAGGACCCTCCGGAGGGCAAACCTCTAGACACTGATTTGATGGACAGGATACCCTCCCCTCCCTCCTCTTTCCTTGTTCTTATAGTTAGTGGGCTTAGGGGGCTTAGTGTTAGGTTAGTATAGGCTGTTAGTTTAGTTAGTGTTAGTGGGTGTGGGGTGGGGGGTCCTGCTAGTTTCTTTTTTGACTTATTACATGTGTGGGTGGGTGGGTGGGGGGGGCTATGTTGGGGTTCTTGTGTGTTAAAAAATAAAAAATAACAAATTAAAAAATACAAAAAAAATATATATTTGTTTAGGATAGTATAGTATGTGTTTAGGTTATTATGTGTTGTCCTCAATGTGTCCCGTCTCATAAGGGGGGTGGGGGGTAGATGTTTAGAACGTTTCGTTACATGTGATAAGTAAGTGTAGCTTAGGTTAGTTAGGGACAGTTGTGGGTAATGAGTAGTCAGGGTAGATTAGGGTAGGTACGTTTTTTCCTTCAGTTTCCTCATCTATGGTTTGCTTTTAATAAATATTTGGTTACCCCTTAATAGTATGTGTTGAATGGTACTTGATCGTGGGTTTGGATTCAGTGTACATCAATTTTGTACTATAACATCTGTGTCCTATGCTACAAACAAATCCCAACTGAGCTGTACGATTGGCAGCTAGCCCAGAGCTACCTTGCAAAGTGTCTACCCTTTGTTGCAACCACCAATCACAGTTAATATGGATCCCAATGTGTTTCTGTTGATAAGTGTGTTTTCAAAGTCACTAACAGTGCTTCCAGACTTGATATTGGGGAAACAGTTTTAGGTCTGACTGCAGTGTGATGATCATGCACACCCTTATAAGATGAGTCCTCATTGGCAATCGTGTATTCTTGTCTTCATGACCCTCATACATCATTTGTGACACAGTTCGGCATGATTAAATATTTGTATGTTAACTCAGACACCTTCATTTGTGCAGTTTGTTTAGTATTTACTTAGATTAGTGTGGCATGTTTATTGTGTTATTTTTGCATGGTGAAAACATTTTGCGGCCACTATTTGATGACTTAGTTATCCCCTGAGGAAGCATTCTTCTGTCCTACACAGCATGGTGGTGTATGGTTTCTCACTTCATCAGATTTGTCCCTCAGGATGGGCAGAGTATGATGCAATCATGGGCACTGTGCAGATTTCTCTAACTACATATTATCAAGACAGTTGTATTGACAAGCTACGTAATTTGACAGTAGGCACATTTCAGTTATCTACTGCACAGTTGATATGTCACATTACCCAGAGACAGATTTGTTGTGTAAGTGCTATTTATTGAAAAGTGCTGTAGTGCTATTTGTACATTGTCCATGATTGTGAGTCCATTATAGTGATATCTTCCATTGTGATCCAACACAAGGGTTTACCAAAATGCTTTTGCCATGCTGGGGTTGCTGTTTCAGACAGTGCAGAGGGACAGACTTAGCCAATGAGTAGGAGAGAGACAATCACTGGGCTGGGTGACAAGATATGCAGTGGTTAGCAGAACAGTGCTTGAGTACAGTTGTTGTAAGACTGTCATGTTTGAAAACGTAGGACCTCAGTAATAGTTGGCCATGTGGCAGGGACTAGTGCTTCCGGGTACTTTTCCTTGTGAATGTGATCTGTTCCATGTCTTCTTCTTCTGATGTGTGTGTTGCCTGCTTTGTCCTTGTTGTTGTTGGTTGTGAAGGGGCAACACACACCTCAGTGTTAGAAGACGTGGAGTCAGACATCCCGGTCGCTGCTCCCTGTGAATGTCTTAAGGGCAGTACTGCTGCAAGGAGGGCCTGCTGGTTCTTGAGAATAGCAGCCACATCACGATGGTAGGCAGCCAGGTTGGCCCTGAGGGGTTCAATGTTGCATTCGTGCACGCGTTGATAGGATTGCTGTTGTAGGTGTTGGGTCAACTGTATTACAGCTGTGCTGATTTCCTTCTGGGTTTTCTGCAGTTCCTGCAAGATAGATGTTAGGGCTTGCATAGCTGCTGCCTGATCTGCAGATGACATCATGCACGAACGCACCCCGTCTAGGCTGGCTGCCATATTTTGCATCCCCACCCGCACCTCCTTGGCCAGCTCCCGCTGTACTCCCACTACAGTTCTCTCAAAGCTGGTGCCAGTGTCGTCTGAGTCCTCAGCTGTATTGGAGCTGGCAGGTCTTACAACTGGGGTGGTGGGTGGTTCCTCTGCGATGGCTGCTTGTTCTGTGCTCCTCCTTGTGACAGAAGGTGGGGTCTGGAGGGTTTCAAGGACCTTTTGGATAGTCTCCTGGGGAATGTTTATTGGCTCGTCATCCATGTCATCAGGGAAATCTGGGACAGGCACATCGGCAGGAGATCCATCTTCCTCTGCAATGAAACAGGGTACAATTAGTGTGTCTGTGTTGTGGCAATTTTGATGTGACGTGCCTGCCTTTTGATGAATTCACTTTGTGATCTTGTTTTGTGTTAATATCTCCAGTCCTTCAGATGGGCATTGTTTCAGGCCTATGGCCCACCTGTGTGTCACATGTATGTTATTGAGTTATCAGACTTGTCAGCCTCATCGCCTCTAGGTGTTAATTTTAGCCAAATAGAGATTTGCCACCTTCTTTTCCTACTCGACCCTCCGTGTACATCCATTCTCATGGTGAGACCTTTCACTGGCTGTGGGTGTTCTGATGGCCCTGGCAGCACACTTAACAATCTGGCCCTGCCCCAATCTCTGATCTTTCACATCCACTTAAATGTAATTGACATGTGGCATATCCTATGCATGGCAATGTTATGATCCGATATGGATGTTGACATTTTTAATGTGTCCTGCTGATGTTGGGTAATGTGTGTTACATTGGATTGCCCTGAGAGTCGTATCAGTGTCCTATTTCGTCCTCTGACTGTGCAGGTGTATTTCAGTGACCAGTTACATGTGTCCCCTCCTCAATGCTGTTGTCTGAGCAGTATGACATTTGGGATGTTGCCTTGTTACCCAGGCACAGGATGGACCCTGACATATGCAGCATGGGTCTGCCTTAGTGCTGTGTCGCTCCTATTGTTGTTTACTTTGGCTGATGTTTGTGACAACTATGGGCATTGACATTTGAGAGTACTGGGGCCTTTGTCTTGTTTCTGGGGATTGTTGCAGTTGTCATCCTCACCCCCTAATTTAGGTGTGTATGATCCATGGGGAGGTTACTGCCATTGGCTACTTGAGCTGCACACAGAGCAGAGGTGGTAGTGGCAACTGTTGTCGCAATTACATTGCAGTTGTCGGTTTGGCTAGAGGATTGCTAATAGGGCCCTAGTTAATGTAGTGGGTATGTTGGCTGACGAGTGCCAGGATGTCAGTTTGACGTAGTGGCCTTCCCTCCTGGCGTGGCTTTCCCTTTGCTCCATCGTTGGCATGACAGCATGCCCCCATGGGACTGTTGTTGGTGTAGTGTAATGGTGTGCCCCAGCTTCTGTCTGTGCCGGCCATGCCCCAAGGCCATGCCCCTTTACCCATGCCACTCCATGTATATGATGACTTACATGCATTTTGTGGTCAGTATCCCCCCGCTTGCAGTTAACATTTGTGCATTTTAATTCCCCATGCAACTTACCCTGCATGTGCGTTGTCTCCTGGTAGTCTGCGCTGTCCTGTCCTTGAATCCCTGTGACGATCTCCTCAGGGATGACGGCTGCGACCATCTCCTCCATGTGGTCCAGGGCCTCCTGGTGTGCTGGACTCCCCACTCCAGTCTGCAGTGCTGCCTTCCTGTTCCTGGCCATCTTTTCCTTGGTCCTGCGTTTGCAGTCATGTCAGCATTTCTTGCACTCGATGACTGTTCTGTGTACTTCAGCCACACTGTTAATCTTGTTGACAATTTGTTGCCATATAGCCTCTCTCCTACTGATTGGCAACTTTGATGTGACAAACAGTTGGTGCTGGTGTTCCGTCACTTCTTTAACCAGAATTTCCTGCTCCTCTGCACTAAAGCGACACTTTCTTTTCTTCTTAAAAGTGTCCTGGTTCTTGTGTGGGTCCTCCTGGCTGGTTCCTGGTCTGCTGTCATCTTCCTGGGGTCTGTAGTGGCATCTGGGATCCATTTTGGCTCTCCTCTGGTGAAATGGCTGTGTTTGCTGTGTTTTTTTACGCTATTGCGTAAAAAAAAACGGTGCATATCCGGCTTGCGGTGTCGTAAATCGACCCACAGTCATTTCCGCCGCGTTAACGTCGTTTTCCTTTACGACTTGATGCCGCGGTGTGCGTCAAAAATAATGACTCCCACCTGTTGTTTGCGCCGCCGAGCGTCAAAGTATAAATCTGATGCCTGCACGGCGCACCAAAATGGCATTAGCCAGCAGTAATATTTTTGACGCAAAACTGCGCCGGCGCAGTTTTGCGTCAAAAAGTATAAATATGGGCCTTAGTGTCCCCAAGATTGTCTGTTCGCCCAAAGCTTGCATTTAGTTGAATTCCTACTCAGTCCACAACATTGACACCTTTTTTTTTTAATAGGATCTTGTGCTTTAAGTCCCTTCAGCTGTTACTGGCCTCTCCTATTGAGTTACAATTTTACTTCCCTTCTTGATCAGACATGTTAATCTAATAAAAGAGAGAACTCTGAGATTTCGCAGGGGAAAACTAATGAAGAGCTGATCAAAAAGCTAAGTCAGCATGAGATGAGTTCTTGTGTACAGGAGACCCTTGATCAGGTCATGGTTATGGGAGGATCTGAAAACGAAAGAGACTCTGGATCCTTTTCAGGGGAAGACTGAGCTCATATCAGCAAAGGGGGTAAGAGGAAGATATATTGAGGGAGGGGAGGTCTAAGCATCTAGAGGAAAGTGGGAGGTCTAAGTACCTCAAAGAGAATGGGAGGTCTAAGCACCTCGCATAGTATGGGTGCCCTAAGCGGCACAAAACTGAAAGGTTACTGATGCAATACGATGGATCCAGATGCCCCAAGCAACATTCAAGTTTCTGATTTAACAGAGGACAAACCTCTTAACGAAAATCCTTTAGATGAATATGTTTCAGATCTGGATTAAGGGGACTTAGATGGGGACAAATTATTTATGAAAGAGGATACCCCCTGTACCTCTAAGAGTGTAATCAAAGATCCCTTAGGAGAGGAAATATTTTCCCCAGACAACATCAAGCTCCCTAGGAGTGCTGAGTGGTGGCCCCGGACCATGTAGTCAAGTTCATTAAACTGTGGATGTGGAATCCACTTGAGAAGGTAGCATGGAACCTTTTAAAGGCCGAATGCTCGTGGCCTGTTGTACCTGATAAGGCCTTGCCCCTAATTTAGATCCAGAGTTCATCACCTTCCTTTTCAAGCTGGGTAGAGATCCAAAGACGGGGTAGAAGAGGTCCCTTAAATCATGCCAGGACCACCTCCTTGACGTGGTTGGACCCCTGGCAAGAATTATTGACATGGTTGAGGAGGCTCACATCAACGAGCTACCCCTGGATATAGACTCACTCAATGGGTGGAACCAAAGGGCTATTGTCCTCCTTGGGAATGTGAACGCCGGCCCTAATGCAGAGAGGCGCAGAGTTGTGCTGATGAAAATAAGTCCAAAGCTTGGAGATCTTGCTGAGAGAGAGCCCTCTGAGAACTCCAAAGGTCTCTTTGGCGAGGACATGATTAAAACCCTGAGTGAGTGTGTTGCGCCATTTACAGGCCTCAACAAGGCACAATCTAATATGTGCAAAGTCTTCAACCCAAGTATTTTTGGACGGGCCGGCAGAAGGGAACTTTCTTCTGGCCATGGCCCCCCGAGATCCCACTTCACGAGTTACAGGCAAACTAGAGGCTACAGCAAAGGCTATCAAGCCAGAACCTTCTATCCCCAGAGAGGACACGTCAATGGTGGAAGAGGGAATAGGTCACCTGGATAAGGCTTGACTGGAAATCAGGGTGAGTACTGCGATTTTACCTTTTTCCCTGGGAAGAGTGGGAGGACGCCTCAGACTTTTTTCCCCACATCTGGTAAACAATTACTCAAGATACTTGGGTTTTAGAAACCAGTTGAGGGTTCAAACTAGATTTCTGGAAATAACTATTTTAGGCAGTTTCCCCAAGACAGTGGTGTTTGACTACTATACAGCAAATTGTAGAAGAGGTAAACACCTTATTGCAGAAGGGAGGTATCCTACAGGTGTCTTTAGAGGACAGGATTTTCATAAATATACTGTTTTTAGTAGAAAGGAAAGACAAAGGGTGGAGGCCCATGGTAAATCTAAGAGAGCTGAACAAGGTCCTGGTCTACAGGCACTTCAAGATGGAAGGGATCCGTCGTATAAAGGATATGTTGCTAAAGAAGGTGAGATCTGAGAGATGCCTTCTTTCCCATTCCCATGGCCTGGGAGTATCAACCTTACCTCCAATTCATCTGGCAGGGGCACCTTTACCAATTCTGTGTGCTTCCTTTTGGACTCTCGTCAGCACTATGGTGTTTTGCCAAGGTAATGAAAGCTGTAGCATCCTTCCTCAGGGAGAGAGGTATACAGATGATTTGGACGACATCCTCATTATGTCCCAATGCCGAGCCCAGATTTTTAAGGGCTAACATATGGTCATGTCCCTCTTGGAGAGTTTGGGGTTCATTGCAAACAGGGAGAAATCCGTTCTTACCTCATCCAGGTCTATTGAGCTCTTGGGTTTTATAATAGATAATGTGAACGTGGTTCTGCTATAGCCCTCAAAGAAGATGGCCAAAATTCGGAAAGATATAAGATTTGTTCTCAAAAAAGATTCTATAACACTGAGGGAACTAGCCTGGCTTCTAGGTCTTTTCTCTTCATCTATTCAGGCGATCTTATGGGCCATTCACATTTTTGGGCTTTGCAGATGATAAAAGCAAATGCCCTTTGGGGAAGATTGTGCTACCAGATTCTTTAGGTATTTCATTTTTGCCTCTATTATTGTGCTTCTAGCAGCTATCCTAATGATGGGAAAGAGTCCTTCACACAGGTGTTTCCTCACAATACCCGTTACCAAAGACTTTTGGAACGATTAAAGCAGATTATCATCCAATTAGCAACATTAGTGCTGGCTAATTTAATGGCTCCAGCTTCCATACCTATACGTAAAGCGTTGTTGCAACATCTGTCATGAAAGACAGTCTTATTTGCTATTACTTCTGACCAAAGAGAGAGCTAGCATAGACACTCTGCAATGGAATTTTTTATGTTTTTTTTATTGCTATAGTAGCCATGAAAATTCACTTCCTTCTACCCAAAGCAGTTTCAGTTTCACACTAATCAGTCTATTTCTTTGCTTGTATTATTTAGTAATCATTCTACATTGAAAGAGCAGCCATTACATACACTAGACATATTCAATCAACCATCTGTTAGTCATGTGCCCCTACATGTCAGGTCTAAATGGTTTCATTTGAGATGGCTTGTGTGGTGCATTATCCCATATCACCAGGCAGCAAATAAGAGTTTGTCAGGCAAATATAAGACACATTCTCCTAGGAAAAAAACAACTACTGCTATGGGACTATTCCTTTGAAATAGTTGTATGACATAACAATGCATGCCTACGTTTATGTTGGCACTGGAAATGTTAACTATGTTACTATAACCTTTGTTTTTTCAAGGGCTTTTTAAACATAAAATATTTTATTACTATATGTAAAGCCAACCACAACCTTAGGCCTTGCGCAGCATGGTGTTGGTCGCAGGGCCAGGCATGTGGCCAAGCCCTCCAGGCAGCCAACCCCCTTGCTGGGACGCACTGTGCCCCTCCTCAAGCCTTTAGGGCCCCATGAACCCCATTTTATTTAATTAAGGTGAGAGGCCGTGCAGCCCCCTCTTCCCGTGCCTCTACAGGTCCCGGGGTCCAAAACATTTATATTAATAGAGCAGGGGCAGCCCCCATTCCCTAGCCCAAATTGGCCTCAAGGACCCCATCCCCTGTGGCCATAGATTAATTATAGGAGAGGTAGCTCCCCCCTTCCCGACCACATCCAGAATGGCCCCCAAAAAAAAAAAAGTGTATATTGTGGGGGATGGGAGAGGGTATGGGGCCTCCCTAAGGCTCTGGGACGGGGATGTCGTATGTTACCTCTCACTATTATTCTTTCTTTCACCTCCTGGGCCTCTTAAAGCTCAAGGGGGAGAAGGTGGTGGGGGGGGGGGGGGGAAGGTCGCTGCATGCTCCTTTCCCTAAATAATAAATTAATAATATCAGTTAGTGTTTATTTTTTTTAAATAAAAGTTGTGATCCTGTGAGAGTCCTGCAGCAGCGTGACTTTAAAAAAAATAAAAAAATAAAAATATTTGGGCCCCCAGTATCTGTTCCTCTGGGCAGCCACCCCCCAGGGTCTAGGAGTTCAGGGTATCCCTATACTGCCCCCTTATATTTTTTTAAAATTAGAAGCACGGCAGGTGACCTGGGCCTGGCACAATGCTGTTTTTGGG
Source organism: Pleurodeles waltl (assembly GCF_031143425.1). NCBI lineage: Eukaryota > Metazoa > Chordata > Amphibia > Caudata > Salamandridae > Pleurodeles > Pleurodeles waltl. Next base: position 1,898,563,677 of record NC_090440.1, read on the forward strand.
GTGAGGGTCATGAGTCCACCCTCCGCCCCCTTCTCTCGAGCATGAGTAAGGTCCCAGGGACCTCATCCCCGAGGCCAATATTATCTTTAAGGTAGAGGGTGTATGCCTGCCTCTCTAAAGCCTTAAGTAGGCCCTGGCGACCTCATCCCCTGGGCCAGTAATTATATTTAGGTAAAGTGGGGAAATAAGCCCTCCCCCCTAAACCTCTGAGTGGCTTCGGGGACCCCATCCCCTGGGGTCTTGGCCTTAGTTTAAACTCACATAATTTACCCCAGGTAATCGTGAGCGCTTAGACTCCGGTTCTTCATGATTTCAATTGTTCGCCTCAAGTTTTTGTCTAACTCTCTCACATGTAGCAGGACATGATCTGCTTACAGGGATATTATGTGTTCCTTTCCCACTTCTTTTATCCCCTACATTCTGTTCTCAGCACAAAAATGTGGTGAAGAAAGGTGCCATCCCCAGCGCAAATAAAAGCAGGGACAGAGGACATCCCGGCCTTGCTCCCCTCTAAATCGTTACGGGTGCTGAAATGAGCTTTCCGGTTTTCACCCTCACCATTGGGTCTGCATATAGTATTTGGACACGTTGAATCAGCATCTATCCCGAACCCATTTGCCTCATCGCTGCAGCCAGGCTTTCCTAAGTCCAGAAACAAAGCCCCTAGATTCACATGAGTGTTCAGTTTGCATACTATGATGCAGTAGCGGTTCCTCCGTGGGAGCAGAAGAGCATCACTTTCTGCTCCTGCTGTGCTGAAAGTGTCAAAAATAAAATAGTAATACAATTATTTTATTACCATTTTATTTTTGATGCGGTCTACCAGCAAAGGGAGTGGGAGGGCAGGGCCAGTGTGTCACTGCTGCCAATGATTGGCAGCAGTGAGGATTGGCCTAGGGTGACCACCTGGCATTGAGGCAAATTCTGGACAGGACTGTAAAAAATTCAGGACAAAGGGTCAAAATTCAGGACAAAAAGTCAGGACAAAGGGTCAAAATTCAGGACAAACATTCAAGAACAAACGTCAGTTTTACAGACACACGCAAGAGAGGCCATGCCTCACTATGTTGTCAGTGCATTTATGTACTCTTTTTTAACATAGCACTATTTATTCACTTTGGTCCTTTTGTGATTGCCTCCTGGTGTGCTACATTCAGGTGTCACATTACGTCCTTGTTCAGTAGTAAATTAATGCCCTTCACAGCAAGGCCGTCACCCCTACCCAAATCTACCCGATCGTTCCTGAAGAGAAAGTAACAGCAAAAGTTTGATTATGTTTCTGAACATTTCAAAACCCCTGGCAAACAGTTTGAGAAACATTAAGGTAATTAACCTTATGCTAGTTAAAACAAATTGAACAAAAACATATGGCTTACCCCAACCGCTCATGGACTTTCAACCTCATTTTTTTTAAAGAGGCAGGGCAGATGGTGTGGGTGACAGTCTCACACCTAATGACAGGATGTGATGTACCCATAACTTGTCTGTAGTCTCACTGCACTAGAGTGTATGTTTGGGACTCTACATTTATCTCAGAAATGGGAGCCTGGACTACCAATCAAAGATAATAAAAGAGTAGGATGAAATCGAGATCAAATGGGAGATCCACGGCAAGTAATTCAAAGGGTTGTTGCTAACAACTGGATAAATAAAGAAGAGAAGAACAAGGTGGGACAATTCCTAAAATCAGACAAGATGGGTCCACCAAGACTATTTGAAGGTATTGGGTACCTGGGGAGTTGTCTGCACACAGGAGCGAAACAGAAGGGGCACTGTCAAGTGGTTGAACAATCAACACCCATCCACCTTGGCAAACAATTCTGGTGCAATGGTTTGCTGTTAGTGCTTGTGAAGGGTAAGCAGGGGCCAGACCCCTTGCAAGGTTGGGCAAGGCAATTGCCCGCTTAGTCCATGTCTTTATATGGTTTTGAAATTGAGCAAAAGCCAAACTAGAGATCTGGGTTATCCCTAAGTGTCAAGTACACATAGAATCTTCAAAGTATTTGGGATGTAAATTGCACAAACAAAATATACAAATTAAAAAATTTAATTAGTGTTTCTTTAACATATGGCGCAGTTTTCGCCTTCATACACAATTAGATCTCAGATTGAACTGGGAACCAGTTACCTTTTGATACCTAGTGATTAATACCTACCATTCTTACACTGATTTCCAGGATGAAAATCTCGGCAGAGCGAACTGTCCCTCCAAGCCCAGTTTGCTTTTTGGTCTTCTCTTCTGCTTTCTGTAGAGGCCATGTGGCACTAGCGAAGATGGTGTGCTACCCCAATGATAGTATTATTTTGCAAACCTTCCCCTGCTCGTCCTTCATTCCTTCTTAAGACAGGCCACACATCTGATTTGGTCGCTGCTGCGCCGTCGGGAGCTCTTTCCACTCTAAAGCTAACTGTGACTGCGGGTGGATTAGATCTTCTGGACTTAGAATGCTTTTACTCAGCTGCAGATGTCCAATGGGTGGCTCACTGGTTTTCTGCCCACCTCCCTGCTTGAGATGGGGTTTACCAGTAAAGACTTTTAAGGAAGGCTTAATGCACTGCTCATTGTTTCCTACTGACCATTCTATGGATCAACATCCGGGGTTATCATGCATGGCTTTCTCTTGCCTTGCCAGAACCTGTAAACTCACTGACACGAAGAAACCCTATGCTTCTGCACTACCTTTGTTAAGCCTTCCCACTCGCACAGGATGGCTGTGCTCAGAGCAACTCCATCAGTGGCATGTTGCAGATGTCTTAAAATTGGGGACTTTGTTTCTGAACAGTGAGCTACTAAATTTCCAAACCCTTGTGGCAGACTACCATCTTCACCCCGGTCAACTCCTTACTTACAACCACCTTAAATAATCATTAAGGGGGTCATTCCGAGTTTGGCGGGCAGCGTTTGCCGCTCGCCAAACTTCCCCCGTCGAAAGACCGCAGGGGCCATTTTGACTTTCCCGCTGGGCCGGCGGGCGACCGCCAAAAGAGCGTCCGCCGGGCCCAGCGGGAAAGGCCCTGCAACATTGAAGCCGGCTCCGAATGGAGCCGGCGGTGTTGCAGGGGTGCGGCGGGTGCAGTTGCACCCGTCGCGATTTTCACTGTCTGCAAAGCAGACAGTGAAAATCATGCTGGGGCCCTGTTAGGGGGCCCCTGCACTGCCCATGCCAGTGGCATGGGCAGTGCAGGGACCCCCAGGGGCCCCACGACACCCGTTCCCGCCATCCTGTTTCTGGCGGTGAAAACCGCCAGAAACAGGCTGGCGGGAAGGGGGTCGGAATCCCCATGGCGGCGCTGCAAGGAGGATTCTCCCAGCCGGGGGAAATCCGGCGGGAAACCGCCGGACCCGGCTGGGCGACCGCTGCTTTACAGCCGCGGTCGGAATAGCAAAGGAAGCACTGCCAGCCTGTTGGCGGTGCTTCCGTGGTCGATGACCGCCAGGGTTGGAATGACCCCCTAAGTGCCCTATTTCATGTCTGCCACCTAGCACTAACCCTACAAGAGGTGTGCCAGAAGCTCTGTACCATAGGAAATGGTGGCAAACTGATAGAATGGGTGTAAAGACCTATCCTGCAACGTGGAAACAACTCCAGGTCTTCTTGTCATACTACCTGGGTGATTTATGTAGCCAAACCTCTGCAAGATATGGAATAAAATACTGGAATTTCCCCACAAAGTATCCCACAGCTGTCACTTTAAGTAAATTCATAGTGCTTCCTGGTGAATGCATTCTGCCTGTTGCTTGCCATTGGCCTTGTGGTTTGTAACTCACAATTTGTTGCTTTCAATTTGCTGGCTTTATTTGTTTTAGACTATGCAGCTTGAATTCATACCTTCCCTTGCCAAAACCTTATTTACAGTATCCTGCCGAGTGCTCCCTTTATGTAAACAGGCCTATAAATCTTGTTCTTATCTTATCATATTTGCTGTGCATTCAAAGAACAAAGTCAAATGTCAGGCTCTGTCTTCGGTGGGAATTTAGTGTTTACTTTCCTTTCTCTGACTTCAAAGTGAGAGGATTTATGCAACAATCTTGCTGGATTCTGGGGTTAGGAAAGAGTTTTTTCCACCACATGACAACATTTACATAGACTTCAGAATGTATCAGAATTGCACCCTACTCTGTATCACCCCACTTTACGCCACTCCATGCCACTGTTCTCTTCTCCATTCGGAACCACTCCACATTATGCCACTGCTCTCTATGCTACTTCACACTATGCCTCTCTACTGTACTCTGTACTACTCTACTCTAAGTCACCGCACTTTGCGCCTCTCTACACCACTGCACTCTGCTCGTCTCCACGCCATACCACTCCAGTCTAGGCAACACCAATCTAATCCGCACAACTCCACTCTCTGCCACTCTTCAACGCTGCACTGTACGTCGCTGCACTCTAAGCTAATACACTCTATGCTAATGCACTTTACTCTGTAACACTCAACTCTATGCCCCTGCACTCTACATCAATACACTGTACATCATTCTAATCTACTCTGCACCTCTGCACTCTATGCCACAGCACTCTACACTACTTTACTCTATGCCATCACACTCTATGCCACTTTATGCAACTCCACTCTAACCTGCACTTCTCCACTCTAAGCCACCTCACTCTACTGTGAAATAATCTACTTTATGCCACTGCACTCTGTGCCACTGCATTCTATGCCACTGCACTCTACCCTTCACCTCTCCACTCTATGCAACTGCACTTTACTCTGAAACAATCTATTCTACGCCACTGTACTCTATACCACTCTGACCACTGCACTCTAGTTCAATGTACTCTACACCACTGCAAGCTGACACTCTGCAACACTGCTCTGGCCACCACTATACTCTACACCACTCTGCCCTGTACTACTGCATTTTGCACCAATATACTCTATTCCACTGCATTCTATGCCACTCTACTCTGCCCAATGCCACTCTATGCAACTGCACTCTACACCAGTGCACTCTAAACAACTGCACTGCCCTTTTCTCTGCACCACTGTACTCTATGCCACTGTTCTCTGTACCACTCTACACCACTGCACTGACACTCTACTCTGCAACTCTGCACTCTACACCACTCTACTTTATGCCACTGCACTCTAGGCACTATAATCTACTCTATACCACTCTACAATGCTCCACTCTGCACCACTGTACACCACTACACTCTATGCCACATGAGTCTACTCTGCACTCTATGACACTGCACCACTCTGCATTACTGCACTCTCTGCTACTCTATTGTATGCCACTCTACTCCACTGCACTCTATGTAACTCTACCCCATGCCACTCTATGCCACTGCACTCTGCGCCAATGCACTCTAAACAACTGCACTGTACGCCACCGCCCTCTACTCTGTGCCACTCTACTCCACTCTACATCACTGCACTGACACTCTACTGTGCAGTGTTGCACTCTCCACCACCGTACTATACACCAATGTACTATGTACTACTGCATTCTATGCCACTCCACTCTATGCTACTCTACTCTGCATCACTCCACTCTACAGCACTTTGCCCTTCTCTGCACCACTGTACACTACACCACTGCACTCCCTGCAATGTGACTCTACTCTGCAATCTATGCCACTGCACCACTCTACATTATTGCTCTCTCTGCTACTCTATTGTATGCAACTCTACTCCACTGCACTCTATGCCACTCTACTCTGTCCCATGCCACTCAATGCCACTGCACTCTAAACCACTGCACTCTACGCTAACGCACTCTAAACAACTGCACTGTACCCCACTGCACTGTACTTTGCACCACTGGGCTCTACGCCACTGCTCCTATGCTACTCGACTCCACTCCACACCACTATGCCACTAGCTTTAAGCCATGCTGAACAGCAGCTACTCTGGTGTATAACATGGCTAATGGCTAAAACACATTAGCAAAGCCAATAACTCTTTCGTAGAGGAGACCTATTAGCTTTGCCAATGATGGATAGTACTATGAGGTACCGAGGTACCTGAAAGAACTGTGAAAAATACAATTACATCATAATAAAGGCTGCTACAAAATGCACACATACATTTCGGTTAAATAAAAAAAAAGTGATTCTCAAATACAGATTTGAATAATATACAGTTTATACCTAGTGATAAAAAAATGTATAACACTCCATTAAAACCACACACTCCACAGCTCACCTTGGAACACCATTACAATACCTCTCTGAAAGAAATATCTTTGCCACCAGAAAACTTCAAGTGATTCCTTTTAGTAAAGTCAATGCAGGTTTTCAAGCCCCTTTGTATTTGCAGATTTACCAGTTATCCACATTTGCAGGTCTTTAGGGAAGGAGACCCCCTGGCAAGAAGGCCTTTTCTTATCTGTCTGCCCCTCCCTCTCTCATAGCACAGGAGACCCCCTGCCTTCCAGCCCAGCTGGGGAAACTCCTCGTAATTTCGCCCTGCCTCCGTTGCCCTTTAGGTGAAAGCTAAAATTACAGACAAATGCCGTCCGTTAAAGCTTTCATCACGGACAACGGACAGCAGGGCGAAATTACGGACAGTCCGTGAAATTTACGGACGGGTGGTCACCCTAGATTGGCCACTTCAGTTTGAAGCGTGGATGTTGGTTTGCCCGGCTTACCTTGCTACAGCCAAACTGACATGCGCAACTCAAACCTCTCTGACCTGGCTGTCATAAACAGCTGGGTTGGAGCTACAGTGCCTTTTGGAGCGTGAAGTCAGCCCACTCCAGCCAGTCAAAGTACTTTTTTCATGCTGCTTAACAGCATGAAATCAGTGTCTTGTTTGGATGAGGGATTTGGCTGCAGACTTTGCGCTCGGAAGACCTGCTGCAAAGGGTACGTACTGCAGAGCATCAGTAAGGTAATTTTTTTTTTTTTTTTTTTTTTTAGATTTATAGTAGAATGTATGTGTAATTATATTAGTGTGTAGCGTTCGGTGTATGTGTTTTTTGCCCTTGCGTTGTAATTTGCCACCAATCACTACGGCTCTGATTGGGGATACGTTCTGGCCTGTTGTTAACCCCCTTTGATCTTGGCCTAGAATGGAAGCAACCCAGTATACGGCCAGCAATGATTTTACTGATTATTTCATAACCGAGGATTAAAATCAGTAGCAGCTTGTAAGCGCTTGCATCTCAAGCCACCCACCCGGATTGGGAAGGGAACAAGCAGTGCCTCCCATATTGTGCCTGACAGCCTCCCTGCATCATATGCTTTATTGTATAAAACCAGTAATTTCAGGGATAGTTTGAGTAGGTCGTGCCAAATTTGTCTGGTAATCCATCAGAACAGGGGTCTTTCTTAAAGCCAGTAGAGTCATTGTGGTTCGTATTTCTATCATAAAGTGATAATCTTGTCTTCCGTTTGCTCAGTCGTGAGTCTGTGCAGTGTGTCATTCAAATGTCTCTCTAAATCTTCCGACGAGGGCAACTCCATTTCCGCATTTAGCTCAGTGTAGTATTCAAAAATAATCCCACTGATGGCCTATTTGGTGTATCTGCGTTGTCCCCCAGTTTTGTCCCGAATGTTTTTCCAAATTTCCCTGGTTTGAACAGCATCACATGCACAACCTCTGTTTGTCTCCTGAATGCAAGCACTTGCTCAGTGTGCATGGCATTCCAGTAAAAGAAACCATCATGTCACAACACAAAAAAAGGATGAGTACACCGCAAGATGCAACAACACGCTTCCCCCAGAACACTGTACATTTCCAGCCCAAGGACATCATAAGTACCAAGGGAGAAGAGTGGAGGCTTAAGGCATTCAAATGGCAGCACAAGGGTAAGCAGAGGGAGGTGATGTCCTCCAAAGCTTCGGAGGTGGAGGAACAGGACAAACTTACACTATACAAACACAAAGGCCCCAGACCAACAACAACCTCTAGCGCCTTAATTCCACCACAGTTACAAGACCAGCCTCAAAGGTGCCCTTACATCCAGACTGAACACCACTCCAAATGGCGTCACCCAACAAACCCTGAGGCATGCCACAAGAGTGACTGACCTATGGGCCTGCTTCCAGACTCAAAGCCATTGGGAACCCAAGAGGTCTGCTCAGTGCCAAGCAAAGATCTGACTAAAGGCACTTAAAATCAGGCAAGACCCCCTCACTGAAGTTCATGAAGTCAGGCAGTGCAAGATAATCACCCATCTCTTATTTGGAAAAATCTTAGCTCAGCCCCCACAAAATATGAGCATCATTCACTTCAGGTGGCAAAGAAAAGGTGGCTCATATTTGAGAAGCACATTTCATAAGAGCTCCAGGCTTTTGAAATCCACACGAAGCAAAGGACAAGGCCACCAGCCTCCCACCACTACCTTCCTCCCCTAGATCCCATACACCACCAAGTTTGCCTCGGCCTTCCACACTGTCACGTCCTCAACCACAACACACCTCCATCTACTTGGACCACTCAGACTCAGACCAAGGCAGCCCTTACAAACCTGAGGATTAATACCAGGACCCTGTAACACCCGGGGATGGGGATGAACCTTGGTAAGCTTACCAGGTAGATGTACACGACAACCATGACCTTGAACCCTACACCAATAAGGCCTCCCCACAAACTGTTATTGTCTACAATGCAATTATATAAAGGGCATCAAAGTACCACAAAATAAAGCTACACATGATGGAAGTAGGGTCAGGCCCATCAACCGGTACATTCTGTCAAGGCGCCTAAAGATGGCCGCCTAACAAGACATTTTGCTTACCCACAAAGGAGATCAAATGGTGACTCTAGATATGAAGGACACATTCAGCACATCACTGCTATCTGGATTTTGTGGTATGTGGACAACAGTCCTGATTCAAAAAACCACAGTTCAGGGATACAACTGCCCAAGGGTGTTTACCAAATGTATAACGGTGGTGGCTGTGCAGAAACATCATTCATGTGTTCTCTTACCTAGATGATTGGAGGATACAGAGCAGCATCTGGCAACAATGCCTAGAATACACAAACAGTGTCCTTTTTACACAGGCTCGATTTCACAATAAATGCCAAAACATTGCATCTCGTGCCACAGAAGATCCAATCTTTTCTGGGAACTTTTCTGAGGGCTTCCTCAACCCAGATCAAGAGGGTGTGATGGCCTTCCAATGACTGCTGCCTCTTTCTCAGACATCACTTATTCACACAGTGAACACAGTAATTAAACTGTTGGAGATGATGGCATTGTGCATAGCTTCACACACAGTACACATGCATCCATTACAAGAGTGCTTAGTGAGGCAAGGTCACTAGTGGAGGGTCAATGGGAAGATTCAGGGCCATATTTATACTTTTTGACGCAAAACTGCGCTAACGCAGTTTTGCATCAAAAAAATTTGTGCTGGCTAACGCCATTCTGAAGCACCATGCGGGCGCCGTATTTATTCAATGACGTTAGCCGGCGTTAGCCGCCGGCGCTGCCTGGTGTGCGTGAAAAAAATGACGTACACCAGGCAGCGCCGGCGTAGGGGAATATGGAGCTTGGGCGCCAAAAAATGGGGCAAGTCAGGCTGAGGCAAATTTTTCGCCTCAACCCGATTTGCACCATTTTTTTCGACTCCCAACCCCCATTGAAATGACTCCTGTCTTAGCAAAGACAGGAGTCATGCCCCCTTGCCCAATGGCCATGCCCATGGTCATTGGGCATAGTGGCATGTAGGGGGGCACAAATCAGGCCCCCCTATGCCACAAAAAAAAAATATATATACTTACCTGAACTTACCTTAATGTCCCTGGGATGGGTCCCTCCATCCTTAGGCGTCCTCCTGAGGTGGGCAAGGGTGACAGGGGGGGTCCCTGGGGGCATGGGAGGGCACCTCTGGGCTCCTTCCGAGCCCACAGGTCCCTTAACGCCTGCCTTGTCCAGGCGCTAAAAAACGGCGCAAGAGCGTCTGGATGTCATTTTTTTTTACCCGCCCACTCCCGGGCGTGAATTTTGCCCGGGAGTGTAAATACGGCGCACATGCCTCGGAGTCAATTTTTTAGACGGGAACGCCTACCTTGCATATCATTAACGCAAAGTAGGTGTCCACGCTAAAAAATGACGCAAACTCCATGGACTTTGGCGCTAGACGCGTCTTACGCCAAAGTATAAATATGGAGTTAGTTTTGCGTCGGAATTGCGTAAAAAAAAACGATGCAATTCCGCCGCAAACAGAGTATAAATATGCCCCTCAGTGTTGCTAGCGCCTAGAAGGGAAATGTTAGAATGCTGGTTCTCCATCAATCTTTCCCTAGATTTTGCAGGATGCATATTTTTATGTACCCACTTTTGCAAGTCACAGATATTTTTTCTTCAAAATTAGCAAAAAGGAACACAAAACGACTGAATAACTTCAGCCAATGAGCTCCTAAAGCACTCTTCCTCAAAAGGGCCACCACACCTCAGATTTCTGAGGTCTTGAACCCAAAGAAAAAAAAGCTTTTATGTATGTGTGTGTATATATATATATATATATATATATATATATATATATATATATATACACACACACATAAAAACAAATGCATGCACTCATAAGTATACATGTGTAAATATGTATACATACACACACACATATATATTACTTACCAACTGGCTTTCGCCAGTAGGTAGTTCTAGCTAGGATCTAGTTTCCATAGGAAAAGCGTTTTTATATTTGCCAGTAATTTTAGTGCTGTTTGGCAAGTCCTCACAAAATTATCCAAACTAGTGTGCTAGGCACTTCAGCTGCTGTCTGGAAAGTTTTGGTGTGATTCGTTAAGTAGGGTCAGAGAAAAAAGGAAGTCAGGTGGGGGGGGTCCCTAAACGCAGTTTCCCCATGCAATTACCCATAGGGAGTTTAGACACAATGCTGAACGGAATTACAGCAGATTTAGCAGAAAGATCTTTTTGTAATTTGGTGTGTATCTGTTCAGGAGTTTTAGTGTTATTAAAAAAAAAGATTTATGTATACCTAGAGACGCGGATCCAGGTGGATTCATGGATCCATGCACCAACATCAGTGCCATGATTGGCTAGCCACAACCTAAGAGGTAAGTTGCAGCCGCCATTTTGTTCATCGGGACACTGTTCTCAGAAGGAAAACAAAATGTAAAAGTGATAGAAGAGATCAGTGTAGAGGTCTCCTACCCCCATGGGACTGATGGAGGGGTCTGTAAGGGATCCCCCTCATAAGAAAGGAACTGTCCAAAAACATATTTTGCACTTGTAGATCTGTAGACCCAGTGGAAGGAAATGCCTCCTTAGCATGGTTACCCCCTGACTTTTTGCCTTTGCTGATGCTAAGTTATGATTTGAATGTGTGCTGGGACCCTGCTAACCAGGCCCCAGCACCAGTGTTCTTTCCCTAAACTGTACCATTGTCTCCACAATTGGCACAACCCTGGCAATCAGGTAAGTCCCTTGTAACTGGTACCTCTGGTACCAAGGGCCCTGATGCCAGGGAAGGTCTGTAAGGGCTGTGGCATGTCTTATGCCACCATGGGGACCCCTCACTCAGCACATGCACTCTGCCTCAAAGCTTGTGCGTGCTGGTGGGGAGAAAATGACTAAGTCGACATGGCACTCCCCTCAGAATGCCATGCCAACCTCAGACTGCCTGTGGCATAGGTAAGTCACCCCTCTAGCAGGCCTTACAGCCTTAAGGCAAGGTGCACTATACCACAGGTTAGGGCACATGTGCATGAGCACTATTCCCCTACAGTGTCTAAGCAAAACCTTAGACATTGTAAGTGCAGGGTAGCCATGAGAGTATCTGGTCTGGGAGTTTGTCAAACACGAACTCCACAGTTCCATAATGGCTACACTGAAAACTGGGAAGTTTGGTATCAAACTTCTCAGCACAATAAATGCACACTGATGCCAGTGTGCAATTTATTGTAACATACACCCAGAGGGCACCTTAGAGGTGCCCCCTGAATACCAACCCGACTTCCAGTGTAGGCTGACTAGTTTCTGCCAGCCTGCCACACACCAGACATGTTGCTGGCCACATGGGGAGAGTGCCTTTGTCACTCTGTAGCCAGGAACAAAGCCTGTACTGGGTGGAGGTGCTTCTCACCTCCCCCTGCAGGAACTGTAACACCTGGCGTTGAGCTTCAAAGGCTCACCCCTTTTGTTACAGCACCACAGGGCATCCCAGCTAGTGGAGATGCCTGCCCCTCCGGCCACTGCCCCCACTTTTAGCGGCAAGGCTGGAGGAGATAATTAGAAAAACAAGGAGGAGCCACCCACTAGTCAGGACAGCCCCTAAGGTGTCCTGAGCTGAGGTGACTCCTGCTTTTAGAAATCCTCCATCTTGAGAGTGGAGGATTCCCCCAATAGGATTAGGGATGTGCCCCCCTCCCCACAGGGAGGAGGCACAAAGAGGGTGTAGCCACCCTCCAGGACAGTAGCCATTGGCTACTGCCCTCCCAGGCCTAAACACACCCCTAAATCTAGTATTTAGGCACCCCAGAACCTAGGAAACTAGATTCCTGCAACCTTAACAAAGAAGAAGGACTGCTGACCTGAAGCCCTGCAGAGAAGACGGAGACGACAACTGCCTTGGCCCCAGCCCTACCGACCTGTCTCCCAACTTCGAAGAAAACTGCAACAGCGACGCATCAAACAGGGACCAGCGACCTCTGAAGCGTCAGAGGACTGCCCTGCACCCAAGGACCAAGAAACTCCAGTGAATAGCAGCATTGTTCAAAACCAGCTACTTCTTGGCAACAAAGAAGCAACTTCTAAAGACCTCACGTTTCCCGCCGGAAGCGTGAGACTTCACCCTCTGCACCATACGCCCCCTGCTCGACCTGCAGAAAACCAACACCTCAGGGAGGACTCCCCGGTGACTGCGAGCCTGTGAGTAACCAGAGACGAACCCCCTGAGCCCTCACAGCGACGCCTGCAGAGAGAATCTAGAGGCTCCCCCTGACCGCGACTGGCTGTAACAAGGGACCAGACGCCTGGAACCAACACTGCACCCGCAGCCCCCAGGACCTGAAAGAACCGAACTCCAGTGCAAGAGCGACCCCCAGGCGACCCTCTGCCTAGCCCAGTTGGTGGCTGCCCCAAGGACCCCCCCCTGTGCCTGCCTCCATCGTTGAAGTTACCCCCGGGTCTCTCCATTACTTCCTATGCAAAACCCAACGCCTGTTTGCCCACTGCACCCGGCCACCCCTGTGCCGCTGAGGGTGTACTTTCTGTGCCTTCTTGTGTCCCCCCTGGTGCCCTACAAAACCCCCCTGGTCTGCCCCCAGAGGACGCAGGTACTTACCTGCTGGCAGACTGGAACCGGAGCACCCCTGTTCTCAATAGGCGCCTATGTTTTTGGGCACCTCTTTGACCTCTGCACCTGACCGGCCCTGAGCTGCTGGTGTGGTAACTTTGGGGTTGCCTTGAACCCCCAACATTGGGCTACCTATGCCCCAACTTTGAGACTTGTATGTGTTTTACTTACCTTCAAAACTAACCTTTACTTACCTCCCCCAGGAACTGTTGATTTTTGCACTGTGTCCACTTTTGAAATAGCTTATTGCCATTTTAACAAAGACTGTACATGGTATTGTGATCATTCAAAGTTCCTAAAGTATCTAAGTGAAGTACCTTACATTTAACCCTTTGGGTGCGGGCGTCGGCCACTGGCCGACGCCCGCACTACCTCCCTGGTGCGGGTCACGACCAGTGGCCGATACCAGGGAGGGGGTTAATAAATGGGAGACACGGAAGCTTTTCCGTGTCTCCCCCCGCCCCCCACCCGCCCCTTTGTGAAGTCACTTTGTTGATTTCCCCATCGGAGCAGGAAGCAGCCTTGTGGCCGCTTCCTGCTCCAATGGGGAAAACGGCCCCAAACGGCCTTCCCCATGTTCAGGAAGGCCTCGTAAGAAAGGGGAGACTCTCCCCTTTCTTACGAGGCCTTCCTGAAAGTGTTTCCTGGCCCCCGATCGCAGCACAGCTGCGATCGGGGGCCAGGAAACACCACTAGACACCAGGGATTTCACTTGGGGGGGGGTCGGCCCCCTCAGAAAACAGGCCCCCCCCACCCCCCGGGGCATATTTTTTTTTTTTTAAAGGTAGGTTTCCCCTGGGGGGGCGCGATCGCTCGTGATCGCGTCCCCCAGGGGCTAATTTTTATTTATTTTTTTAAATACAAAAATAAAAGAAAAAGAAAAAGAAATGGACATGGGGTCGCCCATGGGCAGGGCGACCCCCTGTGGGGGCAATATTTTTTTTAGTTGTTGTAGGGTTTCCCTGGGGGCCATTTTGGCCCCCAAGGAAACCATACAACTACAAAAAAATATATAGATCTCTCTATATATATATATATATATAAATCACTTTTGTCAATACATGTGTGGTTTCCCTGGGGACTGCGATCGGCCCCCAGGAAAACCAGACCCACATATAAAAGTGAGATATATATATATATATATATATATATATATATATGGAAAATGTCACTTACCCAGTGTACATCTGTTCGTGGCATGAGACGCTACAGATTCACATGCTGTGCATTATCCTGCCACCTAGTGTTGGGCTCGGAGTGTTACAAGTTGTTTTTCTTCGAAGAAGTCTTTTCGAGTCACGAGACCGAGGGACTCCTCCCTTTCGGCTCCATTGCGCCTGGGCGTCGACTCCATCTTAGATTGTTTTCCCCACAGAGGGTGAGGAAGGAGTTGTGAATATAGTAAATGTGCCCATGCAATGGAGTAAGTATGTATGTACATAATGTGTATTAAAATAGAATTTATTTACAAATTTACAGTTTTCATTCAACTTATAATGGCTACAGGATCCTGGGGAGGTGGGAGGGCGCATGTGAATCTGCAGCGTCTCATGCCACGAACAGATGTACACTGGGTAAGTGACATTTTCCATTCGATGGCATGTGTAGCTGCAGATACACATGCTGTGCATAGACTAGTAAGCAGTAACCTCCCCAAAAGCGGTGGCTTAGCCTGTAGGAGTTGAAGTTGTCTGAAATAATGTTCGTATTACAGCCTGTCCTACTGTGGCTTATTGTGTTGTTAACACATCTACACAGTAATGTTTTGTGAATGTATGAGGCGTAGACCATGTGGCTGCCATAAAAATTTCTGTCATAGGTATATTCCCTAGAAAAGCCAATGAGGCGCCTTTTTTCCAAGTGGAATGTGCCTTTGGTGTAATAGGTAGATCTCTTTTTGCTCTAATATAGCAGGTTTGAATACATTTCACTATCCATCTGGCAATGCCTTGCTTGGATATAGGATTTCCTGCATGAGGTTTTTGGAAGGCTAAAAACAATTGTTTTGTTTTGCGAAACTGTTTTGTTCTGTCAATGTAATACATTAGTGCTCTTTTAATATCTAATGTATGTAAGGCTCTTTCGGCTACTGAGTCTGGTTGTGGAAAGAAGACTGGGAGTTCCACTGTTTGGTTTAGGTGGAATGGTGATATAACTTTTGGTAAGAATTTGGGATTTGTACGGAGAACCACTTTATGTTTATGTATTTGTATAAAGGGTTCTTGTATAGTGAATGCTTGTATCTCACTTACTCTCCTAAGAGATGTGATAACTATTAGGAAGGCTATCTTCCAGGTTAAGTATTGCATTTCACAAGAGTGCATGGGTTCAAATGGTGGTCCCAGGAGTCGTGTTAATACAATATTAAGGTTCCAAGAAGGTACTGGTGGTGTTCTCGGGGGTATAATTCTTTTTAGTCCCTCCATAACTGCTTTGATGACTGGGATTCTAAAAAGTGATGTTAAATGTGTAATCTGCAGATATTGCTGTGAGATGTATTTTAATAGAAGAAAATGCTAGTTTAGACTTTTGTAAGTGAAGTAAGTAACTTACAATGTCCTTTGCGGAAGCATGTAGTGGTTGAATTTGATTATTGTGGCAGTAGTAAACAAACCTTTTCCTTTTGTTTGCATAACAATGTCTTGTAGTAGGTTTCCTAGCTTGTTTAATGACCTCCATACAATCTTGTGTAAGGTCTAAGTGTCCAAATTCTAAGACTTCAGGAGCCAGATTGCTAGATTGAGGGATGCTGGATTTGGGTGTCTTGATCTGTTGTTTGTGTTGAGTTAACAGATCTGGCTTGTTTGGTAATTTGACGGGAGGTACTACTGATAGGTCCAGCAGTGTTGTGTACCACGGTTGGCGAGCCCAGGTTGGTGCTATGAGTATTAGTTTGAGTCTGTTTTGACAGTTTGTTTACCAGATAAGGAATGAGTGGGAGAGGGGGAAAAGTGTAAGCAAATATCCCTGACCAACTGATCCTTAACGCATTGATCTTGGACTGAGGGTGTGGGTATCTGGACGCGAAGTTTTGGCATTTTGCTTTTTGTTTTGATGCGAATAGGTCTATTTTTGGTGTTCCCCAGCGTCGAAAGTAATCTTGTAGGATCTGGGGATGAATTTCCCATTTGTATGTTTGTTGGTGATCTCGACTGAGATTGTCGGCTAACTGGTTTTGAATGCCTGGGATGTATTGTGCTATTAGGCGAATGTGATTGTGAATCGCCCAATGCCAAATTTTTTGTGCTAAGAGACACAGTTGTGACGAGTGTGTCCCTCCTTGTTTGTTGAGGTAATACATTGTTGTCATGTTGTCTGTTTTGACAAGAATGTGTTTGTGGGCTATCAGTGGTTGAAATGCTTTCAATGCTAGAAACACTGCCAACAGTTCTAGATGATTTATGTGCAGTTGTTTTTGTTGAATGTCCCATTGTCCCTGTATACTCTGCTGGTTGAGGTGTGCTCCCCACCCTATCATGGAAGCATCTGTTGTGATCACGTATTGAGGCACTGGGTCTTGGAATGGCCGCCCTTGGTTTAAATTTATAGGGTTCCACCATTGAAGCGAGAAGTGTGTCTGGCGGTCTATCAACACTAGATCTTGGAGTTGACCCTGTGCTTGTGTCCATTGTCTTGCTAGGCACTGTTGTAAGGGCTGCATGTGTAGTCTTGCGTTTGGGACAATGGCTATGCATGAAGACATCATGCCTAGAAGTTTCATTACAAACTCCACCTGGTAGTGTTGGTTTGGCTGCATGTTTATAATTATATTCTGGAAGGCTTGTACCCTTTGCGGACTTGGAGTGGCAATCGCCTTTTGCTTGTTGAGTATTGCTCCCAAGTATTGTTGTATTTGGGATGGTTGTAGATGTGATTTTTGGTAGTTTATAGAAAACCCTAGTTTGTGTAGAGTTTCTATAACGTATTGTGTGTGAAGAAGACACTGTTGCTGAGTGCTGGTATTTATTAACCAATCGTCTAAGTATGGGAATACGTGCATGTGCTGTCTCCTTAAATGAGGGGCTACTACTGCAAGGCATTTTGTGAATACCATTGGGGCTGTTGTTATCCCGAATGGTAACACCTTGAATTGGTAATGCACGCCCTGGATTACAAACCTTAAGTATTTCCTGTGAGAAGGATTTATGGGTATGTGGAAATATGCATCCTTGAGATCTAACGTTGACATGTAGTCCTGTTTTTTGAGCAAGGGAATCACGTCTTGAAGTGTTACCATGTGGAAGTGATCTGATTTGATGAAGAGATTCAGCGTTCTGAGGTCTAAAATGGGTCTCAACGTTTTGTCTTTCTTTGGAATTAGGAAATACAGGGAGTAGACACCTGTTCCTTTTTGATGGTTGGGTACTAGTTCTATTGCTTGTTTTTGTAACAATGCTTGGACTTCTAGCTGTAACAGGTCTAAGTGTTGTATGGACATATTGGCCCATATTTATACTTTTTGACGCACAACTGCGCCACGGACTTATGTCCCCTGGGCATGGTCATTGGGCATAGTGCCACAAAAAAAAACAAAAAAAAATACTTACCCCAACTTACCTCTACTTCCCTGGGATGGGTCCCTGCATCCTGGGTGTCCTCCTGGGGTGGGCAAGGGTGGCAGGGGGTGTCCCTGGGGGCATGGGAGGGCACCTCTGGGCTCTTTCCGAGCCCACAGGTCCCTTAACGCCTGCCCTGACCCAGGCGTTAAAAAACGGCGCCCATCAGGCTGGGCGCCGTTTTTTAAGGCCTGCCCCCTCCTGTGCGTCAAAATGACGTCACAGTATAAATATGGGGCACAGGCCTTAAAGTCATTTTTTTGGAGGGAACGCCTACCTTGCATATAATTAACGCAAGGCTGGTTCCCCCTTCCAAAAAATGACGCACATGGTGGAACTTTGACGCCCGCGGGGTCGGACGTCAAAGTATAAATATGGGGCAGGGTTTGCGCCGAGTGTGCGTCAAAAAGTTTGACGCACATTCGGCGCAAACAGAGTATAAATATGCCCCATTGTGTGCTTTTGGGGGCACATCTGGTGGGTAATTTATGAATTCTATGCAATAACCATGTTGGACAATGGCTAAGACCCATGCATCCGTAGTTATGTTTGTCCAGTTTTTGTACTATGCAGTGTCTCCCCCCCCCCTCCCCCCCACTGGTGTTAAGTGTTGGGGGTTTGTGACAATGAAGTCACTGTTTGGCTTGAGTTGTTTTAGGGCTTTGGAATTTCCCCCTTGCTTTTGGGAATTGACCACCCCTGTATGATCCTCGAAACCCTCCTCTCTGGTACTGCCCCTGATAGGTGGGTCTGGCTTGTGAGGTGGAAGGCTCTGGGGTTTGGGTACGAAACCCCCCTCTAAATTGTGGTCTTCTAAAAGTGCCTCTGCTTTGTCGGGAGTAGAGCGCGCCCATGGCCGTGGCCGTGTCTGTGTCCTTCTTTAGTTTCTCGATTGCCGTGTCCACCTCCGGCCCAAACAATTGTTCCTGGTTAAACGGCATATTTAACACAGCTTGCTGGATTTCCGGTTTAAAACCTGCGCTCCGTAACCATCCATGCCTGCGAATGGTTACCGCAGTGTTCACTGTCCGTGCTGCTGTGTCTGCTGAGTCCAGTGCAGACCTTATTTGGTTGTTGGAAATTGCTTGTCCTTCCTCAACAACCTGTTGGGCACGTTTCTGGTGTTCCTTGGGCAAGTGCTGTATTATATGCAGCATCTCGTCCCAGTGTGCCCTGTCGTAACGAGCCAGTAGAGCCTGTGACTTGGCAATTCGCCATTGATTGGCTGCCTGTGCTGCCACCCGTTTGCCTGCAGCATTGAACTTCCGACTTTCTTGTCAGGCGGTGGTGCGTCTCCTGATGATTGGGAGTTTGCCCTCTTTCTGGCCGCACCCACGACCACCGAATCTGGTGTCAGTTGCTGTGTTATAAACACAGGGTCCGTTGAGGGAGGTTTATATTTTTTCTCCACCCTAGGCGTGATAGCTCTGCCTTTCACTGGGTCCTGGAACACCTGTTTGGCGTGCTTAAGCATGCCTGGGAGCATTGGCAAACTTTGATAAGAGCTGTGGGTGGATGCCAAGGTGTTAAATAAGAAGTCATCTTCTATTGGCTCCGCATGCATTGCTACATTGTGGAAAGTAGCTGCCCTTAATAACACCTGCATATATGCAGTGCTGTCCTCTGGCGGTGACGGCCTTGCCGGGTAACAATTGGGACTGTTGTCGGAGACCGGTGCATCATATAAGTCCCATGCATCCGGGTCATACTGTGTCATCCCCGTGTGTGTTGGTGACTGCATTGTGGGTGTTGTTACCGGGGACAGCTGTGGTGAATGCAGTGGAGAAGGCTGTGGCGAAAACCTTGGTGGTGGTGTTTTGTCTCTTGCCACCTTTGCCTTTGGCTGCATTTCCGACTCCTGAAATGCTAGCTTTCTTTGTATTCTAATAGGAGGAAGAGTTTGTATTTTACCAGTCTCTTTCTGGATGTGCAGCCTCCTTTGAGTATGGTCTGGTTCTCCCATACTTAATTCCTGCTCAAATCTGTGCTCTTGCATTTGGCTGGAAAGTCCGTGCTCTTCTGTGTAGGAGCCTATTTTCGGCTCCGAGGCTGCCTTTTTTGACACCGAAGGTTTCGGAACAGTTTTTTTCGGCTCCAAGGAAACCTTTTTCACCTTGGGTGTGTCGAACTCTCAGTGCCGAGATGGTTCGGAGCCGGTATCTCGACCGGCTGTTATGAGGCCTTTTTCGGTGCCGATGGTTGGTCACTGTGTTTTTGGGTTAAGCCATGGCCTGTTGGTGGTGGCATCCTCTTGGCCTTTATGATTTTGGAGTGAGTCTTTGCCGGGGCAGTTTTACTCACAGTTTTTTGTTGTGCCGTCGGTAGCTCACTTTCGGAGTCGTCCGAGTCCGATTCTTGAATGGAGATTCTTTCCTCCTCCTCGACGTCGATCTGTTCGGCCGGTGTCGACACCATTTGAAGTCTTCTGGCTCTTCGATCACGTAGGGTCTTTTTCGATCAAAATGCCCGACAGGCCTCACAAGTATCCTCCCTGTGTTCCGGTGATAGACACAGATTACAGACCAAGTGTTGGTCTGTATAAGGATACTTGGCATGGCAATTTGGGCAGAAGCTGAAGGGGGTCCGGTCCATGAGTTTCGGCGATGGACGCGGTCGGGTCGACCAGGCCCCGCTGAAGAGTGGAAGCCCCAAAGGGCCGCCGGAGCGCTTCTTCTATCGGTATCGATGTCCTAACACTAAACCGGTACCGACGCGAACAATACAGTCGATTTTTCGATAATTAGCTAACTTTCCCGACTCGAAATACGGAGCGAAGAGGAACACGTCCGAACCCGATGGCGGAAAGTAAACAATCTAAGATGGAGTCGACGCCCATGCGCAATGGAGCCGAAAGGGAGGAGTCCCTCAGTCTTGTGACTCGAAAAGACTTCTTTGAAGAAAAACAACTTGTAACACTCCGAGCGCAACACTAGATGGCAGGATAATGCACAGAATGTGTATCTGCAGCTACACATGCCATCGAACATATATATATATATATATATATGTGTGTTTGCCACCAGTTGTCTTGCAGTTGCAGCTTGCTTCTTCAAAGCAAAGCACATACTTCAACTGACGCATTTCAACTGTAGCTTTTAGGCAGCAATAAAAAAGTCAAGTAAGTATTGTGATTATGTTTCTGCTACAAAAGGGTCAGACTTTTATCTAGTGGCAGTTTTAGTGGCATAAAGAAGCGCAGGAGGTTTATATGCCTACTGCAAAGAGCAAATCTGTATGTATGTGCGGGGTGGAGGGCGGCTATGGAGATATGAAGGGCACTTTTGCTGGGTGGGAATGAGGGAATCTGAGGAGGGAGTGGGAGCACCAATAATGATTGTTGGACTGGGCGCAGGAGGTGCTAAAGACTGTGACGAATGGTATGTGACGAGGTTTTTTTTGAGGGTCTTGAAAGAACGTGCTGATTGAGGGAAGAAGCGCAGGTAAGGTGGCCTCTACTGTTGCACGTATCTCACACACACCATCGATTTTGTGACTGTCTACGTAGGCTAGTGTTTTAGAGCAACAGTTTAGCCAATAGCAGAGATGGCATCTTGATGGATGACTGCTGCCGTCACTCGGGTTATAGAGGACAGCTCTGACATAGGATCAGAGACTGAGACATCAGATACTGAGACAGCATCTGCGGGATAGGACAATGGCGCAGACTCTGGGAGTGATTTTTCAGTCGGAGGAGTCTCATTCGATAACTCCTCTTCCAGTAAATTATGAGGGAGGTGATGAGGACAGTCCTGCTGTCCCTTCGCAAGCACAGTCTGTGCAACGGGGTAATAGTGGGTTAGCCCAACCCAGAGAGCAGGTGAATGCGGCGGCAAGCAAAGAGAGAGAGTGCTCTCTTGGGAGCTCCCAAATTTAGTTCAGCCCCAAATTCCACAGCCCAAATCGTATTGTGGAGACATCAAAATTATCTATCACAAAACAAACTGGTTTTGTAAGGCAGGCACCTGTGTTTTTGGTCCTGGGTTCGGCGGCCATATAGAGAAACACACTAAACCCAAACATTTCTGGAAACTAGACATTCAGGGGAGTCCACAGAGGTGTGACGTGTGGATTCCCCAAAGTTTTCTTACCCAGAATACCCTGCAAAGCTGAAATGTTGAATAAAAACTCAATTTTTCTCGCATTTCTGTCACACAAACTACAGGAATATGCTGGGATCCACAAAATTCCTACCACCCAGTGATTCCTCACCTGTCCTGATAAAAACACTACCCCACTTGAGTGCCTACACCTAGTACCTGCGTCAGGAATGGATCACACCAGCATCAACAGCTGCCTCATGTAAGGACCAACATTGACCATTGTGTGATCTATTCCTGTCGCGGGCACCAGGCCTACCCACACAAGTGAGGGACCATTTTTATCGGGAGACTTGGGGGAACGCTGGGTGGAAGGAAATTTGTGGCTCCTCTCAGATTCCAGAACTTTCTGTCACCGAAATGTGAGGAAAAAGTGTTTCTTTAGCCACATTTTGAGTTTTGCAAAGGATTCTGGGTAACAGAACCTGGTCAGAGCCCCACAAGTCACCCCATCTTGGATTCCCCTAGGTCTCTAGTTTTCGAAAATGCACAGGTTTGGTAGGTTTCCCTAGGTGCCAGCTGAGCTAGAGGCCACAATCTACAGGTAAGGCACTTTGCAAAAACACCTCTGTTTTCTGTCAAAAAATGGGATGTGTCCACGTTGTGTTTTGGGGCATTTCCTGTCACGGGCTCTAGGCCTACCCACACAAGTGAGGTATCAATTTTATCGGGAGACTTGGGGAAAAGCTGGGTGGAAGGAAATTTATGGCTCCTCTCAGATTCCAGAACTTTCTGTCACCGAAATGTGAGGAAAATGTGTTTTTTAAGCCACATTTTGAGGTTTGCAAAGGATTCTGGGTAACAGAACCTGGTCAGAGCCCCACAAGTCACCCCATCTTGGATTCCCCTAGGTGTCTAGTTTTCAAAAATGCCAAGGTTTGCTAGGTTTCCCTAGGTGCCGGCTGAGCTAGAGGCCAAAATCTACAGCTAGGCACTTTGTAAAAAACACGTCAGATTTCAATGTAAAAATGTGATGTGTCCATGTTGCGTTTCCTGTCGCGAGCATTAGGCCTACCCACGCAAGTGAGGTACCATTTTTATCGGGAGACTTGGGGGAACACAGAATAGCAAAACAAGTGTTATTGTCCCTTGTCTTTCTGTACATTTTTTCCTTCCAATGTAAGACAGTGTGTAAAAAAGACGTCTATTTGAGAAATGGCCTGTAATTCACATGCTAGTATGGGAACCCCGGAATTCAGAGATGTGCAAATAACCACTGCTTCTCAACACCTTATCTTATGCCCATTTTGGAAATACAAAGGTTTTCTTGATACCTATTTTTCACTCTTTATATTTCAGCAAATGAATTGCTGTATACCCGGTATAGAATGAAAACCCATTGCAAGGTGCACCTCATTTATTGGCTCTGGGTACCTAGGGATCTTGATGAACCTACAAGCCCTATATATCCTCGCAACCGGAAGAGTCCAGCACACGTAACGGTATATTGCTTTAAACAATCTGACATTGCAGGAAAAAGTTACAGAGTAAAACGTGGAGAAAAATGGCTGTTTTTTTCAGCTCACTTTCAATATTTTTTATTTCAGCTGTTATTTTCTGTAGGAAAACCTTGTACGATCTACACAAATGACCCCTTGCTGAATTCAGAATTTTGTCTACTTTTCAGAAATGTTTAGCTTTCCGGGATCCAGCATTGGTTTCACACCCATTCCTGTCACTAACTCGAAGGAGGCTGAAAGCACCAAAAATAGTAAAAATGGGGTATGTCCCAGTAAAATGCCAAAATTGTGTTGAAAAATTTGGTTTTCTGATTCAAGTCTGCCTGTTCCTGAAAGGTGGGAAGATGGTGATTTTGGCACCAGAAACCCTTTGTTGATGCCATTTTCAGGGGAAAAAAACACGAACCTTCTTCGGCAGCCCTTTTTTCCTCATTTTAAAAAAAAACCGAAATGTTCACTGTATTTTGGCTAATTTCTTGGTCTCCCCCAGGGGAACCACAAACTCTGGGTACCATTAGAATCCCTAGGATGTTGAAAAAAAGGACGCAAATTTGGCTCAGCACTGGGGGGGAAATGGCCCAGCAGCTAAGAGATTAAAGTATTAATTGTAAATCTTGAACCTGTGGTTCTTAAAATAAACTAAGAAAATATATTTTTCAATATAAAAACCTATTGGCCTGGATGTAAGTCTTTGAGTGTGTGTTCTTCATCTATTGCCTGTGTGTGTACAACAAATGCTTAACACTACCCTCTGATAAGCCTACTGCTCGACCACACTACCACAAAATAGAGCATTAGAATTATCTATTTTTGCCACTATCTTACCTCTAAGGGGAACCCTTGGACTCTGTGCACACTATTTCTTACTTTGAAACAGCATATACAGAGCCAACTTCCTACATCCAGACCACAATTTTTTTTTTAAACATACACCCACACACAGACCCACAACACCAACTCACAAACACACACACATTCTCAGATCCGCAAAACCACTCATACACCCACTCAGAACCACACAGCTACTTACACACCCACGCACACACAACCCACCCATACAGCCACTTAGACTTACTCAAACACCCACTCAGACTCATCCCTGTAACCTGTGGGGCGAGGGGGTGCATATTATAGTTAGGAAATGGCATTAAAAAATGTAGAAATTGACTGCAAAAACCAAGGTTACAGGGACGTTACAGTTAGGAAATACAATTAAAAAAAATCCTTAGAAATTCACTGAAAAGAAAAAAAAAAAAAGGTTGCATTAGTTAGGTTCAGATTGTACACACACAAAACCATAAAAATTCTGTAGTTGTAGATAGCTCATGTATCTATAACCCAGGCCCTAAGGTAACTATAACTCGGGCCCTCGCTATGCACTGCCAATTACCCCACATATTACATCAATCATGACATCGTCTATGACATCACTGCAACATTTACAGTGACATTATTGATGAGAAACTGAGCAGAAGGCCAGCCAACTAACCATTGGAGCCTGCTTCTTTGTCCTGGGTACAAGAGAGTGCAGCTATAGTCCTTCAGGGCTTCTCTAAGGTCACAAGACAGCATTTTTTTCTTATATCTTTATTTATGCTTTTTGATAAAATTCTTAAACAAGGCTCAGTTGCATCTTCACACATTACAATTTCGATGTATCTCTCACAGACAAATACTGTATTACATACATCTACTCTTACTACAGCAGTGAGTTCAGACCAAAACAGTACCATTCGATGAGGACCTTCCCAGCCTCAACCCTTCCCCTCCAACTTTAATACATTGTGCGTCTCAGTTGTCTGTTGGCATTCAAAGACCATTAGACACTTGCAGCGTGTTCCTGGGGGCTATCGTTCCCTGTGCCCCGAGACCCACCTCCCTCAGGTTTACCCGTTTCTTTACCGATCAGGTACTTCTTATATACTCCTCAATATTGTGTAGGCTTGCTTGTTGGAGGAGCAAGTTCATTAAATGTATCTGTTTGCGTGCTGCAATATAACATGTCAGTGTGCCATTCCCCAATTGTCAGCAGTGACCCTCAATCCCATTGCATGGCTATCCTACACTTAGCCAGCAACAGTCCCATGGATATCAAACACCAAATTGTCCTGTGCACCTCCCTGTCCCAGCCGAGCAGCGCCAGGAGTGGCATGCGCTCCAGCCATTGCCCCCCTTATACTTTCTAGTTCTGCAAATAATTTACCCCAGAACTGCTGAATGCCCGGACAGGACCATGCCGTATGCAAAAAAAACGGCCTGGTCTTCCCCACATTTGGCCTCTGTGCGCTATCCATATTTATAAAGTTTGAGGGGTGCATAGTATACCCTGTTTATGTATTTAAAGTCTATCAGGCAGTGCCTCCCATTCAAGGAGATCCATTGATCATTGAACAGAAGTATTACCACTGTTTGCCCGTTAACTCTTTGTTATTCGATTCTGGCCTTTATTAGCTCATGCACACGCGACCTATGCGCATGTGCGTAGAGTCTAGACACTAACCAACGGGGTTGCGCAGCTGTAATAATCATAGAGAGGGACTGTATGTCTGGTGGTTCCTGCAGCTCCTCGCCCAAAACAGCGCCTATTGCATGTCTGGCTCTATAAAAGTGATACTCCGTGAGCAGGGTCGGTGCTTGCACCTGCTCCGCCATCATTGCCCAGGTGCGCATGCCACCCTCATGGAAAAAGTCCTCCATTGCCTTGATATTTAATTTATGCATTGCCTCCACAGCATTTTTATCATGCCCCAACACATACCACGCACACCACTCCAGAGGCACGTGCGAAGAATACAGTAGGGAGAGCCTCTGTCAACTCAGCAGGCTATGCCAGGCCTGTGCAGTAGTATTCAAAAAGGCAAGTTCCCCATAACGGTGAGACAGGGACTGAAATATCCTGCTAGGGTCAGCCAACTCGTGCTCTAGTTTTAAGTGTGGCAGGTCCTGAGAGCCATGTATCCAGGTGTGGGCAAACATAGCAGGAGTTATCCTATAATACGTCTCAAGATCAGATGCATTAAGTCCCACCATCTCGTACGGCAGGGTAAATGTCCGCCACTGGACTCTTGGCTGCTTGCCTGCCCAGGCCAGTGGAATAAGCAGGGCCCTCAAGGTTGCAAAAACCACTGTTGGCAACAACATAGGGATATTCTGGAAGAGGAATAAAAATCTTGGAAGCACCACCATTTTCATGAGGGCTATCAGACCCACCGACTAGAGTGGGTAATCTGATCCATCTCGCCACATCACTCGCCAGTGTTTTAATTGCAACATCATAATTATCTGTCATTACTATCTTGGGGTCTGTGTGGACCCGGACTCCTAGATAAAGGAGGAAGTCCATACCCATGGGAGTTGTGGCTGGCATCAGGGGGAATACAATGTATTTGTCCTGGTTGATCTGCAGACCAGAAAGGGCGCCATATTTTATGATCGCTCACAATATCAGCGCTAAGTTACGATGTGAGTCTCGGATGTATAGTAAGGTGTCATCTGCATATGCCAAGATCACCGGATTGTAGTTCCGGAATCTGAGGCCCTGATGCCCATGATATTCCCACAATGCACATGCAAACAGTTCTGCGTCTATCGCGTACAGCAGGGGTGACAACGGACACCCCTGTCTTGTACCCCTGGAAATGTGAAATGCATCCGTTACCGAGCCATTAATTCTGATTCTGGCCAAGGGCCTCTCATATGTTTCCACTAATTTTAAGAAAACGTCCCCCACCCCCAAACACCAGAGGACCGTTGTCAAAAAGTGCCTCTCCACAGAATCAAAGGCTTTCTCTGCATCCAGGAAGATGGCCACAGCTCTCATCTCCGGGTTCAAGTTTTGCATGACACCAAACACTGTGCGGAGATTATCTTTGAGATTATGGCCCGGGATAAGCCCTGATTGCTCTGGTTTAATCAATTTGGGTAGAAGTATGGCCAATCGGTATGCGAGGATCTTAGGGTAGATTTTGGTGTCTACATTTATTAATGATAGCGTCCTATAGTATGAGCATTGCACTAGAGATTTGCCAGGCTTCAGCAAAGCAATCAGTATCACCTCTCACATTGAGAACGGCATCACCCCAGCCTCTACCATCTATGCACACACTGCCTTCAGATGTGGGAACAATAGGTCTTGGAAAGCATTATAAAACTTCACTGTCAACCCATCTGGCCCTGGGGCCTTCCCCTCCGTCATACCCCCAAGGACCCTGCTCATCTCCGCAGTGGTCAGAGGTGCCATAAGGGAGACTCTGTCCAGATCTGACAGCCATGGCATTTCGATATGCATCAGATAGTCTGACGTGGCATCCAGCTTTGGGGCATTTTTAGAAGAGGGCTGCATAGTACTCACGAAACCTATTTGCTCTGGATCTGTGATCTTGTTACCATCCTCATCGTGTATTGCCATAATCGTGTCTTTCTCTCTGTTGGGGTGTGCCATGCCTGCCCCTGGCCTGACCCTCCTTGTCGATACGGGCTGTTGCATATTTCCCCATATGTTGAACCTCAGTGAGTGCTGTGTCCTGAAATTCCACCAACTTGGTGTGTATGAGGCCTAGAACGTGTGTCTGCCGTAAGTAGGTGTTCCTGCTGTAAACTGAGCGAGCTCTTTCTCCAAGTGGGCAAGACGGCCGCGGATCAATCTCAGAACCCATGCATGTTTTGCTATGGTAATCCCACTGATATACACTTTAAATGTTTCCCAAACAGTGCACATGCTACCTACGGAGCCGACGTTTACCTAGAAAAAGTCTTTAATTGCAGTAGATAACTCTTCACAAACTGCAGAGTCCAATAACGAGTGTGGGAGAAACCTTCACGTGAATGGGGGGAGGAGGGTGATCGTTTTTGGACTCAAAGCTATCTCTAACGGGACTGGTGAATGATCAGGGTATGTTCTATGCCAGGGGTCCCCCACCTGCATGCAGCCAGCCATGCTCTTGGAGATCAGCCCCCCCCCCCCAGTGGGGTGTCTGTATCACCATACATCGACCAATCCCAACTCTGCCGCCACTTTGTTCACCGCCTTGGCTACAGAGGCCAGTTTCCTATGTGGGCCTCCCGACCTGTCAAGTAGAGGGTCTAAGGTACAATTGAAATCGCCTCCCAATATCTGTGGAAGCCTACCAGGCAACCGCCCTGGCTGCCAAATCATAGTAAAATTGGGGGTGATCAAAATTGGGGTCATAAATCCCAATCAGTCGAAACGTGACATCCCCTTTACTGCAGAGCGCCGCTATATACCTGCTGTTAGGTTCTGTTTCAATCTCCCGGCTGCAGAAACTGGAGTGCTTCGATGCCCATATCAGTACACCCCTGGAATGGGACGTGAACACTACTGCCAGAATCTGTCCCTGCATTCTCCTAGGAGTAAGCATGGCGCTATCTGGCATCAGGTGTGTTTCCTGTAAAAGAGCTAGGTCCCCTCTGTGCCTCTGTAGGTAGGCCACTACCTTTATCACCTTTCTGCAATCATTTAATCTGCTAACGTTCCACGTGGCCATTCTCACGATGTCCGAACCCTTGCCAGTGTCTGGGTCTGAACTGTAGTTTGTCATTAGCTACATAATGTGTAGATCATGGTGCCTGCCTTATTTTGCATGGGAGTCTGCAATCGCTTTACTAGGACAACCCTCAACTGAAAACTCCCTGTGAATCCCCTCCCCATCACCCACAACAGGCATTACCCTAACTTGCCTGTCCACAATTACACATCTCACCCCCCATCCACCCATTAAACAAAGTAACACCCCCTTTATTCAATAAGTGTTCCACACGCTAGGGTGGATGCTGTCCGGATGAGCTTTATCGTCCATCTGGTGCCAGCCACTTACCTTATTGTGGTGGCCTGATATCTAGTTACTGCGTGTCATACACCCTAAGTTCCCCTTCCGTACCTTTTATGTCTTACTACGCTTTACCACTGAATAAAGTTACTGCACCATTAAAACACTCCAAGTCCTACAGTTATTTGTCCCAGTTGCTTTATCATCAGGCCGTGCCCCCCTCAACCAGCATACGCAGGCACCATCTTCCTCTTTCCACCTGCAGTCTCAACTATGCTAGTCACAGCCATCTCATTGGGTGGCAGGGGGAGAGGGTATCCACCGTTTCTCGTCCCCCGGTCTCTGTAATTCAATAATTTGGCTATTATAGGTCTCGGCGGGGCACCCGTGGGCAGCCAAGCCGCCAGCAAACGATGCGCTCTCACAACCACAAATAGACTGGAAAACGTGTCATGACACAGCAGTTGAACGAGCATGAGTTCTATGTAGCCTTCCATGCTGTCAATGTCAGTGGATTCCGCTACACCCACTAGGTGGAGATTATTCCTGCGGGATCTAGCTTCTAAATCATCTATTTTTGCCTGTATGGCCATCAGTGCTTAATTCATCTTGGCCTGACTAGAGGACATAGTTAACTGGCCGTCCTCCACGTCGGAAATGCGTCTCTCCAACTGTTCTAACCGCTCCGCATGTTTGTAGAGCCTCTCTGTCATCCTGTCCATTCTGAAGGAGAGAGAGTGGATTTTACTGTCTATTTGGGCCAGGCTTTGCTGCATTGTGGCTAGTATCTGCCTCAGCTCCAGTTCTTCCCCCTGAGGCACTTCCTCTTTCAGGCGCATCCGAAGTAGCTCGCTCCAACAGTTTTTTTCCGGTTTTCGTTGGTCGAAGTGCAATTTAGGTTGATTTTTATCCGTTTTGCGCATGGTTCACACTTTGGCTGATTCACAGGATGCACTCACCCAATAGGTGCCACAGGAGGTCACCCCTGTCGCAGTGATGTATAATGGGTTGCGTGTCTCGGCCCCCTATAATCTCTGCACTGATGAGCACCTTTAGCCTCTGCTCAGTGGTATCCGTGCCCCTGACTCCCCCCACGAGGGCGGCCACAGCAGCTCACCGCAGAGGACAGGCCTCAGATGGCACTGCTCACCATCACACC
The DNA here is from genome assembly GCF_031143425.1 of Pleurodeles waltl. Classification (NCBI taxonomy): domain Eukaryota; kingdom Metazoa; phylum Chordata; class Amphibia; order Caudata; family Salamandridae; genus Pleurodeles; species Pleurodeles waltl. The sequence continues at coordinate 1,898,593,967 of NC_090440.1, forward strand.
TGCACCTTCGTTGGCCCTCCGCACGCAGACACCTTCTCTGCCTCCATGAGGCACTCCTCCACACAAAAAAACTCCAACATCGATCACACAGCCGGGCCCCTCACAGCCAATATTGGGCCACAGAAGCTCTCTTCCACCTCACAGCAAGCAACACGCAGCATTGCGCCGGTCAGGGCCTCCGCTCATCAGCTGGGGGCCTCCGCGCCATCCTCGCCTTGTGTGAACCCTCACGGGCCACCTCCAACGCTCCCTTGGCTTTGCTGCCTCACGTCTTTCGAGTGCCGATCCTCCATCGTTGGCCCGACCTCACTTCCTCCCTCGTCAGGTCGAGCTATGTCAGGAGAGCCCTCTGTAGCCATGCGACACGGAGCATGCAGTGCCCCTCCTGCCCAACTCTCCTCCCGTACTGCAACAGCCTCCAACCCGTTCCGGCCTTACCCAGGCCGCATCCGGGATCACCACCACTCCACTGCCTCTTTCCTCGTCAAACCCCCGTCAGTGGACCATCCTTGCCTCTGCCCGTATCAGGCCGAGCATAGAGTACGGGATCTTGGGCGAGCTCTCTGCAGTATCGCGGCGAGGAGCCCCACCAGACCGGGCCTCCCCCTGCACCGCACCAGCCCCCAACCCGCCCCAGACTCACTCCAGGCAGCACCAGCCTCCCCAGGTCCGCGATGCGGCATCCACATCCCCAGCCTCCCTACTCCCAGGAGTGCTTCTAAAATGCCGATTTGCCATTTTTTCAAGTCCCTGCATGGAGTGATCGTCAGCGATATATGCGTCAGGGGTCATTTGTCTCTCCAGCCACAGAATTTAATGGCGGATTGAATGTGGCCAGCGGAGCTCTTAACATGCAGCCATCTTGCAGCCGGGCAAGCTCCGCCCCTCACAAGACAGCATATCTCATCTTCCAGACCATGTTCGAAGGAGAGTGCCTTGTGATGCCACATTTATGGTTAGCAACACATTTATGGTTAGTGCTAGCTAGTGGTTGCGCGTCACATTTTCAGTAGTTTCTGTTTGCCGTGCTGCAAATGGGTCCAAAATTGTATCATGGTAATTCCAAGATGGCCAAAGTCTTCAGCGGCATTCAACTTGAGCTCTGGTAGCTTAGGGTGTGTGCTTTGGAAAGAACTAGTGTTCTCCAACCTCTAACACTAAAATCTTTATTGAAGCAGGTCCTAGACCCACACCAAAAAACATGACAACTTTCTGGTGAGACAAAGATAGTTGATACACACAAACTGATCTTCTCCTCTTTTATCCCTTTCAAGTGTACAAAATTAACCTCAGAAGATTACCTTACCAGTATAGAACCCAAGGAGTAACATCAGCACTATAATGAGCACCACTGGAATTATGCAACTGGGGGAAGGACCAAACATGCAGCAGGGTTAACTAAATGATGCAGAGCAATGTGGTGTAGTATTACTTTCTTAGTTTTCCATTTATATGTGAACACTGTCTGGAAAATAGTTTCAACTTATTAGTACCAGTTTGAAACAACTACAGCTATAAGCAGTTGAAAGTTGACCAGTAAACCTTTGCAAAGGGCTTTCACTGTGCAGCAATATGTCACTGCGTTTTAGTTACTTTTGATCGCTTTTTGTTAAAAATTTACAAATAATGCAGCAGATGGTTTAAATAGCAAATGTGATGTCCATAATTAGGTATATATTGATGCATCTGCAGAATTGCAAAATTCCTGTGGCCATGACTATAATCCATTTCTGTCTATTCATGTGACAAAATAAAAGGATTTGTTGGGAGAGAATAAATGCACACACCTATGCCCCAAAGCGTTTTTTTGTAAAACTTTCTCTTGATTAGGTTAGCAAGCTCTGCCTTTTGTGAGCACCTCGGGAGTGTGAGTAGGCAGGAGAGCGGCAGCATGTTACCAGTGCTAGAATGAAATTGTGTTGACATGGGTTTTTTGTATAGTAGTCCCTTGCAAGGCTCCTTTTTATTCTTTATCAGTGTTGTGTTACTGAAAGTTGACAAACCTTTTCACTTAACAGTCAAATCTTTGACATTATCAGTGTTTTCTTCTTTATAGAGTGCATAAGCAGGGCCACTAGAATTATGTGATTCTGCTGCTGCAGTGTTTTGCACATGATTTTACATTTGCCACATTTGTCACTCAACACATCTGCTGCATAATTTGCAGATCTTAACAAAATGTTATTTCTAACTTAAACCAATCAAAAGTTACTAAAAATGCAGCTTTGTGCTGCTGTATTATGGAAGGCCCCTTGTAAAGATTGACTGGTCACCTTTCATTTGCCGGTCTCTGTATTTCAATGTTAAATTGGTACCAAGGAGGTGTGACATTTCCAAAACTATTAAAATAATGAATTAATACTATTACAAAGTATGCCACATTACCTCAAGTAATATCTTTTTTTTTAAACATAGTTTAGTCAACCCTGCAACTTAATTTGTTTTTCCTTAGCAGAATAATTCCATTGCCCCTGACCATAAGTTGGGAATGTCATCATAGCAGAAAGATAATATGAAAACCCACGACTAAGATATATATCATGATTTTATGCACATTTTCACTTAATTTTCTTGCAATGGCAAAACCGTTCACACCATTTCTACCATAAAATGGTTTGCATCTCTTAATTGCTGTGTGACAGGGGCTCATCCTCTCAATACAGCAGGGGTGTTTCGGGTACCACCACTGTTTATACATGCACAGCAATATCAGCCATTCCCTATAACTTCGTCCCTGACTCCAGGCACTTAAAGTACCCCAAGGCATTAGCGTTATAGAGGAAAGTTGCACAATTATGCTTTGACTGCGAGCCTGCAGGCCCATGCATTTTATTTTATTAAGAAAAAGAACACAACACTGTTTTTCGAAAATGGGCTTTGGGTTGGCTACGTGGCTATCTCAGAATGGCCTGGCCTGGCCCACCCTCTCAAAACAGGTGTAACTCCAAGGTGGATCTAATGTTTCTCACAGAAACTTGGTTTGATGATTCTATGAACCTGCACAGTGTGGCTGCAATTACTAACTCCTCCTTCACAGGTGTCCTGATTTACTGGTCACCAGGTTATGCAATAGAATTTCTTAATTCGATAAGGAACCCATTTCTCCCTATTCTGCGCAATTTTCTAAGCTCTGCATGTTTGATTTTAATATTCATGTGATATGCTAGCCCAGGCTCTACTTTACACTTTTCTCCGCTCTCAGCCTGTCACAAATAGTCTCTTCTATCTACGTTGTCTGTTTCCACCTTTTAAAGTCTTTGTGGGTCCTCCTTTACACTGGTTTAGGCAGACCTTTCTTGTAGTCCGTTTAGTTAACACGACTCATTTGGCCTTTAGTCTGTGAGGCTCATTTGGTCCCTTGCCTGTTAAAGTCATTTGGTCCTTAATCTGAGGCCAGATATCAAAGTGGAAGTGTGCTCATGGAGTAAGAGTGAACCGCTGGTCCCTCTTAGACCGCAGTTTAGTACGGTAATTGGAAAGTGTAGGAAGAAGGCTCTGTATATACTATATCAAAATGAGATATAGTATGCACAGAGTCCAGGGGTCCCCAGACGCTTAACAGAGGCTAGATAACATTAATGCTCTCTTTTGTGGTAGTTAGGCTTATCAGAGGGTAGTGCATAGCATTTGTTGTACACACAGTCAAGAAATGAGGCACACACTCAATGGCTAACTCCAGGCCAATGTATCTATATTGGAAAAATATTTTGTTTCTTTATTTCTCGAACCAAAGGATTTTCGTTACAGGTAAGTACAGTTATAAGTATGTTTCAAGCATATGTATCAAATGTACTTTACGTTTGGCAAATAAAACTGTTTACAGGCAAGTAACACTTTTCACTTTCAAAAGCTGACAGTGCAATTTTCAGAACAGTCCTGGGGGGTGGGGGATTGAGTATTAGTGAGTTTTGAGGTAAGTATTTGACTTAGTGTTCCTGTCTCCAGGGGTTTGGATGTCCACCAGTTGGGTTTGGGGGGGGGGGGGGTGGCAGGGGGGGGGGGGGGTCAAGGTACAGGTTAGCATCAACACACACCGTCAGCAGCACAGGGGCGTCTGATTCACAATGCTTTTCAATAGGGGGGAACCAGGGGTCACAAAGATGTTGCAAGTTGGGTTCAGGAGGTTAGTTCTAGAAAACCACAAACTGGACAAGTATGAGGTCCGCCTTTTGAATGTTGCTGGACCGTCTGTCAGATTCCCCAAGACCAAGGGTCTGTGGGTGCAGGATACCTTTGGGCATCTGGTATCTTAGGCCGGTTCTCTTGCGGCCAGGGGGGCGTCCTCTGGATTTAGGCTGCAGGTGTCGTTGTGTTGGCCAGGAGGGGTCAAACCCAGGGTGGACACAAGGTCAGACTCGCTCTTTACTGGAGGGCCACCTGGATACAGGCTGTGGCCGTTGGGTGCAGAGTGGGCAGAACTTGCGGATCTGGGACAGTTCTGGAGTCTTTCTTGGAATTTGAGGACAGGGCCACTGTACTCTGGAGTTCTTGGTCCTCTGGTGGGCAGGCAGTCTTCTGGGGGTTTGTAGAGGTCACTGGTCCTGCAGAATGCATCGCCTTTTTGTAGCAGGGCTTCTGAAGATGCAGACAGGCCCGTAGGGCTGGGGCTAAGTCAGTTGGTGTCTGGATTCTTCTCTGCTGGGGTCGGCTTAGCAGTCCTCCTTGCTTCTTTCTTCTTGAAGTTGCAAGGAATCTGGTGAGCTAGGTTCAGGGGCGCCCTTAAATCCTTGATTTAGGGGCACTACAGGGGTCAGAGGGCAGTAGCCAATGGCTACTGTCCCAGAGAGTGGGTACACCCTTCTTGTGCCCACTCCCTTTGGGGAAGGGGGTACATTCCTTAGCTGAAGTGCACTAGGGAACTGTAACAGGAGGCCTGAGCTTTTGAGGCTCACTGCCAAGTGTTAAATTTTCTGCGGGGGGTAGAGGGGGGGGGCTTGGAAGCATCTCCACCCAGAGCAGGCTTTGTTTCTGACCTCTGAAAGCACAAAGGCGCATGTGATCAGAAACTCATCTGTTAGTGACAGACTAGCACAGACTGGTCCGTCTAACACTAAAGGGTTGCTTAGGGTACAGGGGGCATCTCCAAGATGCCCTCTGGGTGCATTTTATAATAAATCCAACACTGGAATCAGTGTGGGTTTGTTGTGCTGAGACGTTTGAGACCAAACGTCCCAGCCTTCAGTGAAGCCATCATGAAGCTGTGGAGTTTGTAATGACAAACTCCCAGCCCATGTACTTAATATGGCCACACTGCACTTACAATGTCTAACAATGGACTTAGACATTGCAGGGGCATATTGTTCATACAGCTATGCCCTCGCCTGTGGTATAGAGCACCTTGCCTTAAGGCTGCAAGGCCTGCTGGAGGTGTAACTTTATGCCAAAGGCAGTGGTTGGTGGGCATGGCAACCCCGAGAGGGATGCCATGTCGCCTTTACATTTTTCTCCCCGCCAGAACACACAATCTGCAAAGGCAGTATGCATGTGCTAGGTGAGGGGTCCCTTTGGGTGGCACAATACATGCTGCAACCCTTAAGGACCCTCCCTTGTCACAGAGCCCTTGGTACCACTAGTACCTTTTACAAGGGATTTAGCTTTGTGCCAGGGATGTGATAGATGTGGGAACAATGGTACAGTTTAGGGAAAGAACACCTGTGCTTGGACATGGTTAGCAGGATTCCAGCACACTCTGTAAAGTCAGAATCAATATCAGGCAAAAAGTGGGGGATAACCATGCCAAAAGGGGCACTTTTCTACAGAAAGTATGTGGACTTAGTTGAGTGATGGTTGCATTCGGCCGTGTAACAACTGGACACACTTGAAACGCCACTAACACCCACAATGTTTTCACCCGCCCCCCTGGTTTTCAACTATGTTGGCAGCAGAAAAAAAGATATGTAAATGTCTTGAAAGGATATGACAATAAAGCTACACTAACGACAATAAAGAGATTTATAAAGCTGTGCTTAAATCATATTGGGAAATGATCAAAGCAGCTCAATCTGATTTCTTTTTTCTGAAAATGAATGCCAAATCATTGCTTCAACTTAAATCTTGCAATAAGGTTCCACCTTCCTTAGAACTATGTGAACAGATCTCGGATTTCTTAGAGGAGAAAATTGTTAAAATCCAAGGGGAGGTTATTGACATTTGTATGGATGACACCAAACAGGACTTACCTCTCATCTATTCCATGAGAGCCAACTGGTCATTCTCTGACATTAGACGCATTATTCTAGAAGAGTCTAAATAAGCAATTTTTGGCTGTATATCAGGATCTCTCTCAGGCCATTGCCATCCATGTGTGCTAGCTCAAGCGGTAGATTTGACCATTCCAGTTTTGAACACAATATTTACTACAATACAGCTGAGGATCCATGCGTATGGAAGCAAGCTAATGTTGTGCCACTCAAAAAAAAAAGAAAAAAAAGAAAGAGAATCTGCTCACCTATGCACTCTAACCAACTTCAGGCCAATTTCTTTGCTCCTTGAGGCCACAAAAATGCATGAGAAGCTTCTAAATATTAAATTATTTGAATATCTGAAAGAAAGCAGTCTTCTACATTTATCTCAGCTAGATTTCCAGTCCAGATATAATATAGAATCAGCTTTACTGGAAGCATCGAAATCAATCAACATTTCGTTGGATCAGGGTCTGAATGCCACCTGAGTTATTTTAGATCAATCAGCAGAGTTCAACACTATCACACCCTACCCTGCAATGGATGGATTATATTGGCATTGTCATTTCAGTTTTAGAGTGGCTACACTCCTTTCTTTTTGACAAGAGTAACACGTAGTGGTCTCCACCTTTTCATTTGGTTGTACACGCCTCAAGGTAGCTCAAGATATGGGTAAGTATATATGGCCTCCTTGGCAACATTAATCCAATAGTTCGGCATAAATGTTGTCTCTTATACCGAAGATAAGCAGCTTTTTCCCGATTTGGAAATAGTCAGCTTCCTTGCAGGAAATCTTTAAAGCCGGTCTTACTAGCAGCTTTGAGTGGATGAAACAAAGCCACACCCGAGGGTCAACTCCGAAAAAACGTAAACATTGCTTTCAGTAAGTCAAACATGATTTGGTTCAACGACTGGTGGCCGCTGGACTTGCCGTACCCCCCTCTGCTTGCTAGAAATCTGGGTGTCAGATTTGACAAAGATTTGTCCTTCTCATGCCCTCTTTTTACCTCTGCTATTTTTTTTGCTCTTGTTCACCCCCACCTCCCCCTTTTCTCCTAAGAGCCACCTATTTCTAGGCTTCTATCCACCACACTGTATCCCCTCATCTTTCTCTTGCTTCACTAAACATTCCACTGATTTTTCCCTCCCCTCTCTCTCTCACACATCTCACTTCATGCGTGCACTACATCAAAGCCATCCATACACCAGAGAGGGTTGTTTATTGCAATCTGGACCTCCATCCCGCAAACAACTGAGGATAAATGGATTTGGGTAATGCAGCACTATCTGACCTTCTAAACACTCAACTCACCACTGAAAGGCAAGAGCCATGTGGCACAGGGAATAACTCTGCTTCGCTGCACCATCCGCACTTTCTGTTCACAATGTTCTACCATATTCTTTATCAAACGTGGCCATGAACTCACTCCTTAAGTGAGTGGTGGGCTGAGGTGCTGAAAGCAGGTGCAAGAATGTGACTAGACGTCTGAGGAGAGGTGACATGGCTCCCTCCACATGAATGCCCAGCTCCTCTAGAAGGATTCGTAATTAATGGGGCATTGCTGAAGCAGTGGGGCAATGTTTGTTCAATTGCAGACCTCAGAAGCAGAGCTATTCCCTTGCATCCCGACATTTGTGTGAACAGGCCTGACTGCATGGTGTCCACATAGCAGACTGATCCTTTTAAAGATGGTTGCTAAGACATGATCCCCACAGTTCCAACGAGAAACCAAAAACAGGATACGAAGAATGGCACATCTTGTTACTCCTATGTGACTTGAAAACTTCATTAAACTTGCCTGGGTGCTATCTTTTTTTTTATTTTTATTTTTTACTTCTAACGTATTCTGATGGTTTTTCTGTATGTAGATATGTATGAGGCACATGTATAGCACCAAAGGAACTGAATTTCTTTTATACCGCCGACAGCAACAAATACATTTTTGTTTCAAAGAGATTGTGCACTTAAGTAATGCTTTTGTAATGAAAAAAAACAAAAATGCTTAGTTTGAAGGTTTTTATTAACTTAACAGATCACATTTTACCATTTGGTACATGGTGGTGTTTATTAAAAGAACAGACACACTCATCCTTTGGGTAACTGTGTAAAAAGGGACTTACCAAGAGAAAGGAACGGTGCAGATTGGTGTGGAGAACACTGTTCTGGAAATCCATTTATTGCTGTAGCAGCCATTCATTGAAACTGGTCTACCTAAATTCTATCACAAGTGCAGAAAAAATGAAGTGCTGCTAAAATATCAAGCTAAATTACCCGGTTTAAGCTTATGTAATACTGATTGAGGAGTAAACCCATCCCTTAACGGCGTTTTTATAAAGACTTAAGATGTCTCACCTAAAAAGGGGAAAGTTGGTAGTCTGTGCAGCATATCAATCAGTGTAATACTTTCTGTCTTGCTCTTCATGTTGTAGAAAACGATCCTGTTGTAGGATTGTTTTACTGACAGAATAAAATACTATTTTAAAGAAGCCTTGTTCAGGCACAAAGTATAAATGCACAATGTTTATGTGCTGCTCAGGAAAAGTCGGTTTCCTTTTCAGCTTATGCCTTGAAGGACTTTGGTCCCATTCTTAATAACATCTTTATTATCAGGAGACCACTTGTAAACGAAGAGCGTGAGAAAATACAACCACATGCTAAGGTATTTAGTAGCATTTCTTCTCTGTAACAAAAATGAACCATCACTCTAATTACAGGTGTACTGTGAGGGAATATTTAACTTCTTCACCTCAATATAGTTGTAAGGTAAAGGAAGCCTTTCCTGCAACATCTTTGAGGGGTGCTGAACAAGTAGTTGACATTTTAGTCCCTCAATGCACAACTAGCCCAACTCACTTGCACAAGACACCACTGTAGTAAGGCAAAATCATATAGAAATGCAGCCTCATCAAAAGTAATAAGTTATTTTTGGGAACTCTGTTAATTTTTTTAATAAGGCACACGTGCACAGTAAAACAGTCTATTGCGATTTACCTATCCAACACTACTGTTCTGATTTACAAGTGTAGCATACACAGTCAATCATAAGTATTATCTGCACGAGTTCCTAGTTAAGCCATGCACCTCTCAGTTTAGCATTTTTTTTTGTGCAATTAAATGCCCCAAAGATGGTTTTACTGCAGAGAAGGATATTTTTTTCTAAATCATTAAGCTAAATGCATAATAAATGTATGCACCCTTGTAAGATGTCTTTAAAAGGTTGATATTTGTTTCCAAAAGACTTAAGGTTTAGTCGAAACATATATCGTCCTATTATGTGTAAATCCCAGTCCTGGACTTTCAGCTTAGAGAAAGAGTAGTAAGGAATCCAGACTGGCAACAAATAGGCACTAAAGCAACATCCGAAAACATTCCAATTATACAGTACGTGGAAGTAATACGCTTTGCCAACTGTAAAATAATGTAGGGCGATTAAACCAGTGATCCCACCTTCGGGATTCTACTGAATGGCAAGGCAGATCGTTGTAGAGCTCCTCTGATGAAACATCACGTTACGTATTTTTCAATCCATAAGCAAAAACTCGAGGAGTCGTCCTCTTGCTCACTTAGAATTAAAATTTATGATAATTTCCGACTGTGAAAAAGAAGTGGACGTCTAGTAAAGGAAAAATAAATACTTTGGCATGCTAGTGACAATCATCTGATATTGCGTTGTCGCATCAATTAATTGCATGTAAGACTGGAACCGAACTGCACCACAGTGAACAGGTCAGCTGGTGTATTAGGCGGCATGTGAGGGAAATGGACAGTTGCAGCAGAGCTGAGCCCACTCCCGTTTAGGTGCGCCATTCGGGGTGTTTGGGATGGGGTGGGGGATAAAAAACAAAACTTCACTCATTAAACACTTCTTGTGTATATTCTGCATATGCGGAGGGCAGTATATAACGCACTCCAAACAGCAACATGTCGCCGCCTTGTTCAACCAATAGTTAGAGGGATTAGACAAGGTGCATTTTACTTTACAAACGAGTCTTACCGACTAGTGCACTTTGAACAAATCTAGTCATTTTTCCTAGCATTTCATTTTTATGTAATGTTATCAGACGTTACCTAATTACATTTAAAGATATCCAGCAAGTCTTAATGTGATCAAAAAAATGGGTGGAATATATAACAATCCGTTTGGTCCCGGAAGCTGGAAACAGCTTACAAAAAACAAAGCTACAAAATAGTAGTAAAGTAAGCGGTTTCTTACATTCTACCCTGTTGCAAGTCAGAAAAATAGCAAACATTTGGTTTTTATAAAACGATTTTCATAAAAAAAGGATTTTAATGCAGTTTTGCTGCATTTACTGTTTAATACTTTTATCAATCTGTCCCGCTGCAAGCTAGGCTACTTTTAGTTGCTCGGTCTGTACTTTGAAAACTTGAAACTCAAGACGGAACACAAAGAAAATGATCCTTAATGCACTGGTCCAACCGTGGCAAATAATTATCATCATCATTCTCAGTAGTGTTTTAAAGAAACAAAAGACAAGCTTGGCAGACTAAGCTGGAGCTTCATCCTCTCACGATCCCTGTATCTTTTTCATGCTCCTGTAGTCTTCCCGAATCCTCCATATATTTCCAAAATACTAGCGAGGATAGTAAAATGCTACCAATTTAACAGCTTATAAGACCATAGGCAAGCAGAGCAAGTTAGAGCGACATGAACTTTCCAGTCACTTTTCGAATAAAGCTTCCCACTGAGTCTTGAGCGCTTGAAGGCAGATGTCCACATGCTTTAGCCATCCACATCCTCAATGTGTCCTGAAGGCTGAAGCATTGTGTGAGGCTGGAAAATTGTGCTTGTTCCTCGGGATATGCGATCTTGTTCTGTGCTAGCAGAAAGTGAGGCGAGAGCAATGGGCTGCACTAGGGCAGGGGACATGCCAGACACTGACAAGCTGTGGTTGGAGCCCTTAAATGTGAGTTCTTGTGTGGGCAAAAGGGGCTTGAGAATGCTGACAAGGCAGAAAGCAGAGCCACTTTTCGGAATAAAGTTCACTTTATTCTTGTCAGGACAGTAGAAGGGAGGAATTTCATGTAGCGGTTTTGGCCTAGAAAAAGAACACAAAGCAACAACTTAAAAAGCTTCAGGGTAGAAATACATCAAATTCTAAGATATTTACAATGTATGAAGTTGTCAAAAGCACTCTAAGCAGAATACAAAGAAGGAATTTCCTTCCGATAGAGCCTCATGTTTCAATGCTCGAGCGTATATTTGATTAGTTTTCACAATCAAAACAAAAGCAAGCACTTCATGTATAAATATCATAAAGCGAGTGAACCTACAAAAAGTTCAGAGATAAAAATGAGCACATTTTCAGTTCAGTAACTTCTGTTTTTACTGTTGGTGAGAAATTCCACATGACAAGCTGAGCTTGAAAGGAAAATGTTACTTACCCTGAAAGCATCTTTTCGTGGCATGACGTTTCAGATTCACATGCTGTGCATACTTTCATCATCTAGTGTTGGGCTCGGACAAGTACAAATTGTTCTTCTTCAAAAGAAGTCTGCAACTCACAAGACGTACTACGGACTCCACCCATTAGTGGTAATGCGTTTACACGTTGGTTAAATTCTTATATATTGTTTTCCCTGCATGTAGGGCAAGATTGCAAATTGAGCACAGAGAATACGGAAGATATGATTACACAAAGCAGAGATAAGGAAAGAAAAGTAGATATTTGCAACAACCTTAGGTGACTGGGGAAGACAGTGGTACATGCAAATCTACAGCATTACAAGCCGCGAACAGATGTATTTGGTAAAAAATTTCGTTCATATCTAGCTGTAGATACACATGCTGTGCATAGACTGTAAAGCCTCCTAAAAGAGGCTGCTTAGCCTGAGGACCTTTCAGAAGACTGGAAAAGTGTGCATAAGACAGCCTTGTTAACTCTAGCATGATGTCTGGCCAAGACAGTAGTGGGCCGTCATGCCTCTGAGAATAGACATACACTATTCTGGTAGAGTGAGGTAACCAAATTCTAAGCCCTCAGGAGCCAAATCACAAAGCTGAGCTGCTAAGGTTTGGGGTGTCAGAGTGCTGTGGTTTTGTGTGAGAAGACCAGGTCCTGTGGAGTTCAATGGCTGGCGTGCCCAGGCAGGTTGGTGCCATCAAGATGAGCGTGAAGAAAGTCTGCCTCTGACTCTTGACCATGAATGGTAGGAGTGGAAGAGGCAGAAAAGAGTAAATATCCCGGATCAACTCATCCAAAGTGCATTGTCCAGAAACTGTAGGTGTGATAATGTGGCTTTAAAATTTGGGCATTTTCAGTTTTCGGCGGTGGCTAACAGGTCTATCTGTGGGAACTCCCATCAACATGCTGAAAGTAAGTGCATAGGACCTGGAGGTGATGATCCCATTCATGTACTTTGAAATTCATCCTGCTGAGGAAGTTGGCTAGATGTTTGTCCACTCTTGGAATGCAATGAATAAGCAGATGGACTCTGTGATGAATTGCCCACTGCCAGATGTTATGGGTAACATAAAACTGTGGGGAATGTATGGCCCTTGTTTCTGTAAGTAAAACACATCAGCTGTGTTGTCTGTACATATCAGGTCTATTTTGAACGAGAGGATGGGAAGCCCAAAGATCAAGCTGGATGGTCAGCAGCACCAGGTGACTGATGTGAAGAGTTTGCTGGGCAGAGTCCACAGACCCTGAACAGTGAGGTGATTGAGATGCACTCCCAGCCTGAAGTGAGGCATCAGTGCTGATAGTCTCTTGCGGATCTGGGTCCAGGAAGAGCCACCCCGCAAAAGTTTGTCTGTATTTCACCACTGAAGAGAATGATGTCTGCAGCCCCAAACCAACACTAGATCACTTACATGGCCCTCCGCTTGAGACCTCGGGGCAACAAAGCACCCTTGCAACAGGCACATGTGAAGCCTGGCATAAGGAACTATAGTTATGTAGGACACCACCATGCCTAATAGGCGCATCACAGTTCTGTTATCTGCTGATCTAGCTGAAAAAGAGGCAGCATGTTTTGGAAGGCTTGTACTCTGGGTGGGTTGGGGGTAAGCTTATCTCATGTATGCTTCTAGGAATGCCCCAAAAAGAGGGCTGCGCTGAAGGGGTTGAAGGAGGGATTTGGTCAGAGTGATGGTGAAACCAACACTGTGCATGGTGTGTATTGTGGCTTGGGGGGTGCGCCAGACAGAGTTGCTGCATGCTGCTCTTGATCAGCCAGTCGTCTAGGTGAGGGACCATATGGATGAACCTCCTCCTGAGATGAACAGCCACCATGGCCAGGCATTTGGTAAAGACTCTTGGTACAGTGGTAACCCCGGCTGGAAGCACTTTGAATTGATAATGGTATTTACTTAACACAAACCTGTGATATCTCTGATGTGCTGGTTGGATGGGTATGTGAAGGTCACTTCCTTCAGATCCAGGGCAGTCATGAAGCCGTTTTTCTGCAAGAGTTGTAGGACGCTCTGTAGAGTCACCATGTTGAAGTGCTCTGACAGAATGTATTTGTGGAGAGTCCTGAGATCCAGGATGGGCTTGAGGGAGGTGCCCTCCTTTGGGATAAAAAGTAGAGGTAGTATACACTCTTTCCTTGGTGTTGAGACTTGTCCAGGGGGGCTTGTACCTCCTCGTGAAGAATTTCCAGATGGTCTTTGGACAATATGTTGACGAGGGGGAGTTTTGCTGGTGTTTGTGTGAGTTCCAGGCAATACCCCTCCTCTATTATATCAAGAACCCAAATGCCCAAGGTGATTTTTGAACAGCAGGGCAGAAACCCTGCAATTCTTCCTCGAAAGGTGTTGTGTGATCGGTGGAAAGTCAAAGGACATCACGTCTTTGAAGGGGCAGTTCCTTTTGAGACTGCACTGTTTCCTCTTGCTAATGTTGCACTGGTTCCACTCCTGTAGTAACTCTGCGAGGGGGATTGGTGCAGTTGTTTTGCTAAGGTGGAAGTGTTCTGGCGTGGGGGAGGGGGTGGGAGTGGTGGGGGGTGTTGGGGGCAGGTGGTTGTCTTATAATATACCACTGAACTGTGAGCGCTAAAAGCAACCTCAAGTTAACAGTGTTTGTAGGATGCCCATAGCAATGGCTGTATCTGGGTCTTACTTTATTTTCTCTGGCATCTCATTGACCTGAAGACCAAAGAGATGCTGACCATCGAAAGACATTTACTAGATGTTGCTGGACCTTCGGATTAAAACCAGTAACCCGCAGCCAAGCAAGGCCCTGCAAGAGAATGCTAGATTTAATGCCACAAGCGGCTTTACCCGTGGCATCCACACCACAGCAAGTGTTTAAGTGTTGGAGATAACCTTCCCCTCTGCTAATCTTTCTTGCTGTACTTGTCCGGGAGATGCTCCACTAAATCCATCATTTGATCCAAGTGCGAGCAGTCTCATGGGAGAGCAGGCCGATGGAATTGGCAATGCATCAATGAATAGCGGACTGTGCTTCCATCCTCTTGTCCCATGTATCTTCTAACTCTCACAATCAGAAGTGGGTGTATCACCAGTGCCATAGATGTTAGCACACTTACTGGCAGCATGGACAACCAATGAGTTATGGGGTAACTGGCCACAAATGTACGACGGGTCACTAGGGGAGGCTTTATACTTACTATTTACCATAGATGTGATACCTCTCACATTGATGGGCTTCTTGAAAATCCCCATGGCAGGTTTAAGAATCCCTTTGGGCATCAGGAGGTATTGCAGGGATGCTGAGAAGAGGGTTTGTACAAGGAAATCATCCTCTTCTTGCTGCACATAGAGTTCTACATTGTGGAAGGTGGCACCCCTGTGTAGACACTTATGATATATAGTGACATCATCTGGAGGTAAAGGCTTAGCAGGGTACAGGTCTGGGTCTGTGTCTGCAGGGGTTGATTATCATAGTCATCCCAAGGGTCAGGGCCCTGTGCGTCATGAGCAGGTTCATGTGGGGGGGGGGGGGGGGTCCTAGGACTGGCCCCATCCCCTAAGTACGAGGAACCCCGAAGTGAGTGCTGTGGTGGCTCTAAAGGTCAGAAACTAGGTAAGGGGGAGAAGGAGAAAAGGGAGAGAGGGGGAAAGATAAGGAGGGCAGGGAAGAGGTAGCTCTGTCATGTTTCTTAGGCCTTTTGGAAGCAGTGATGACCAGTGGGGTGATGGCCTCCTCGAAAGTCAACTTCCTCTTACAAGGAACAGAGTCCTTTGGCACCTGTGAAGTCTTTGCCAGAATCTGACCTTTGCCTGGCTGGATATGGATCCGCTGCCATCGAGCATGCAGATGTTCCTGCAGCTGCTCAAGGATTGTCTGACTGAAGTGTTTGGAAGCTGCAGAGGAAGAGGGTCTCTATGGTTCTGAAGATGGTCACCTGCCAGAGGGCACCGAGCTTGATCTTGCCTTTGAACGCTTCGGAACGGTGTGTATCAGCGCCAAACTTGCCCTCAGCTCTTATGCAAACTTCCTTGGTTTTGAAATCTTCAGCTTCACCCCTTTCGAGTCAGATGGTGGGCAACAGTGCATCTTAAGATCCAGCACTGAGGCTCTGTGCTTCGAGGAGAACCTCAGCACATAGTGTGGAACAGGGGCTGGATCCAACTCAGAATTGCAGTGTCTGCCATGGCCAGAAGGCACTGGTGCTCCAGAGGACTCCTGGGCAGCACAGGAGCTCGGGGTTGGTCCTCCTAGGTGGTGAGTACAGGGAGCATCAGTACTCACTGAGGTCCTTTGGTGTCAGGCCCGCGGAGGCTGTTTGGACTCGACGTTCACCTCAGAGTTGACACTTTCCGGAGAGAACACTGGCTCTAATTCCGATTCCTAGAGCAACCACTTCTTCAATATCCGACTCCTCAAGCTCTCCAAAGATATCCAGAGTGTCTTCCACCTCCTGTCTATGTGCCATGGCAGCTGAAGCGGGAGGACAAGTACATTGGTTTCAAAGAGTCTTTCTGTAACGGAATGCAAGACACGCCAAACAGGAGTCCTCTCAGTGGTCATGAAACAGACTGCAGACTTCGTGAAGGTTAGAACTTTGGTACTTGGCAAGTACGGCAGAATCTAAATTAAGTCCTTTCCATCACTGGGACATTCTTAACAGACGGTGGGAGTTGAGAGTTATGTAACCAAGACAGAGTAGAATGTAAGGCGATGTTTGAAAACAGACTAGAAGCAGAATTGTTAAGTAGAAACAGATGAGGGGACTGATCTGAGGGCATGGCATTAAACCGGATCTCACAATGACACGACTGAACCAGACAGCAGAGAAAAAACAAATGAAGCTGATGCCCATGCGCAATTACACCAATAGGTCGAGTCACTAAGCCCCATGACTCAAAAAGACTTCCTTAGAAGAAAAACAAGTTGTTCATGTCTGAGCCCAACACTAGATGGTGGAAGTATGCACTGCCTCTGTACCTAAGGCAACCCACAAACATATACTTACATTTTATTAGTTAAGTGAACCAGGGATTGCCACCTCTCTAAAGTGTACAGATCATGCCCCCTTGTAACTCTTCTTAAGTCTTGAATAAAGATAGTTCTATTAAAAACTTGGAAGAGCAAGCAGCGAGAAATTGTGAAACCGTAAGGTTTTGGAAGCCATAACATACAGTGCATGGTAAGCACTACAGTGTTATTTTTGTTTACCCCAGTCACTGTCTCCTTCACTGTCCCAACTCCTGGGTATAGATTACCAACCATAAAAAAATTAGGAGGTGGTCACTACAGGCAAATATCTGAATACCATACTTCTAAAAAGGAGTATGTTACTTACAGCTAAGTTGGTGTTTGCTGTTAAACATGCTTACATTTAGTGTGTATATGTGTCACCATCTAATACCTGCCCGGGAGGAGCAGGGTACATGTGAATCTGCAGCACTATATGCTATTAATACAAGCTTAGAGGGTAAGTAACATACTCCATTCGCAGCATGTGTTGGCTGCAAATACTATAAAACAGTACTCCTCTTGCTGTGGCATTAGGCATCAAAGGGTGTATTTGTCAGAAATAATGTGGATAGAACTGTTTGCCCCACTAGAGCTTGCTCTCTGGCTTGTACATCCACATAATAGTGATTGGTAAAAGTGTGTGGGTTTTATCCATGCTGCGGCTTTTCAAATGTCTGTTAGCTGGATATTTCCTAAGAAAGCCACTGATGTTAATTTTTTCCTTGTGGAATAAGCCTTTGGCTTGTTGGTAGTGTGTTTTGCTTTGATGTACCAAATTTGTATACATTTAACTATCCATCTAGTGATTCACGCTTTTGAGATAGGCTTACCTTTCCTTGGGTTTGAAAAATATACAAATAGTTGTGTTTTTTTAAAATGTTTTTGTTCTTTCTACATTGTATATAAGGATGTGTTTAACAGCTGGTGTATGCAACACCCTTTCTGCAACTGTTTCTGGTTTTGGAAAGAAAACCAGTAAATCCAATGTATGATATAAGTGGAAAGGTAATATAAATTCTGGCAGAAACTTCGGGTGTGTGCACAGGGAAACCGTGTCTTGGAATACTTGGAAATAAGGTTTCTCAATAGTTAGTGAATGTATTTCGCTCACTCTTCTTAGTGATGTTATTGCAACAAGGAAAGCCACTTTCCATGTTAAGAATTGTAGTTCGAATTTATGCATAGGTTCAAATGGTACAGATATTAACTCAGTCAAAAAAATGTTTAAGTTCCAGGATGGCACAAGAGGTGTACGTGATGGAATGACTTGAGTCGCTCCATGAATGCTTTTATGACAGGTATGCAAAAAAGCAGTTGTTGCTTTCTGCTTTGTAATTATGGAGCAATTGCGCCTAAATGCAGCTTTATAGACCTGTATGCCAAATGTGATTTTTGAACATGAAACAAGTAACACAGCAGTTATGGTTCAGCTGGTGACTAAGGATTTATGTTGCTTGTAGCACAAGGGTGAACACAGCGTTCCATTTTGCTGTATAACACACTTGTGGTTGGTCGTCGGGCTTACTTTAGAAAGTCCATATGTTCTGGAGGTAGTTATAGGTATCAAAATTCTACAACCTCTGGAGCCAGATTGAGCTGTTGAACACTGGGATGCCTCACGCTACCCCTGCTGTGAATGAGAAGATCTGGAATGTTCAGAAGTTACTTGTGATGTATTAGGGAGAGCTCCTGCAATGTTGTGTACCATGGTTATCGTGCCCATCTTGGAGGTATGGGTATTATTTTTAGTGATGTTTACCTGAGTTTCCAGACTACATAGGGAATGAGTAGGAGAGGTGGAAAAGCATAAGCAAATATAGGTTCTATCGCTGCTTTTTGTAATAATGTTTTTAGTTCTTCCTTCAACAGGTGTAGATGTTATGGATTTAGGATGTGTTTTCTTAGTGGTATATTTGGAGGTTGTTTGAGCTCTAGACAAAATTGCTGAGTGATGATGTCTAACACTCACTGGTCTGATGCCACGTCTGTCCACAACTGATTGAAGTGTTGTAGCCTCACCCTGACAGGTGATGTGTGGTCGGGGGAAATGGCTGGGGAGTCACTGCTTGGTGGAGGAGGCTCCCTTTTGTGGGCGTTTCTTTACCTCTACCTTGTGATTTATATCCACCTCGGTAATAGCCTTTTCCTGATTGCTGGTGGTACTGCTGTTGCCGTTGGTAGCTTTGGGCTCTGGTGTGGTACTCTGAGGCCCCTCTCCCTTGATAGTGCCAAAGGGTTGTTGCTTTTGCGTAGTGATCAGCAAGGCTTCCACTGACTTGGTTCTTTCTGTATCCTTTATCTTTTCTAGTTGTGTGTCAACCTCTGGGTCAAAAAGATGTTCACCTTCAAAAAGAAAGTTCAAAATGTGCTCTTGCACTTCTGGTTTGAACCCAGATTTGCAAAGCCAGACATGTCTACGGAGCATTATTCATGAATTACTGCCTTGTGCTGTGGTGTCTGTACTATCTAATGTACATCTGATGGTTGCGTTTGACATCGGTCTCTCTTCCGTAACTAGATCTCCCACTTTTTCCTATGTTGATCAGGGAGATGTTGTTGTAAGGCCTCCATATCATCCCTTGTGGCCCTTTTATAGCGTGACAATAGGCCCACAGAATTAGCAATCTGCCAGTGACTGGCAAGTTCTGTACTCACCCTTTTCTCTGCTGCATCAATACGTTTACTCTCATTGTTAGGAGGTGGAGCTTCCCTGGTGCCTGGCGATGCAGTTCTATCAAGCTGTAGTGACAACTAGGGAGTCTGCAGTAGGGTATTCCCTGACAGGGTCTGATGGAGAAGACCTGTATTTGCGTTCTATCCTTGGTGTGAGTATCCTGGATTTGACAGAAGCTTTAAAAATGTACTTGGATACTTTAAAAATAGAACTTACTGTCCATAGATATTGTACTGTACGTTCAGTTTTTCAAAGCATTTACTAAGAAATTGGTTTCTTCTTCTGTGGTCTGCATGGGTAGTTCATGGTATTCCACAGTCCTTTGTATGACACTATAGTATGAGGTGGTGCCATCAGGTGGAGAAGCTTTTGTTGGGATTAGCGGCTCTATGTCTGTGTCCGGAAGGACCACATCATAGTCATTCCATGGGTCTGGGCTGAGGAGGGTAACTGAGAAATACTGCTCAAGCTCAGGAGCTATCCCCTCTTTCGTCTTCCTGAGTAGGTGAGGGTAATCTTGTTTGTGGGGGATAGAGGTTGATGTAAAGGCATTGAGCTGTGGTCCAATGTTCAGAAGCCATTCTTTTAGGTAGTGGCTGTGGCACATCCAATTGTTAACCTTTTCTTTTGGATGGCTGCTTAAGGTGCTTTTCCGGCATGTACTTCAGTAAGCTTTCAAAAACATTGCCTTCCTCCTCTTTTAAGACTTGTTTTTACGATACCTTTGCCTGCTTCTCTGGTTCTGTTGTTGTGGCTGAGAAAGGCACTTGTCTTTGTCGTGGTGGGAGCCAGCGTTTTCTCCGATGTCGAAGAGTGACCATGTTCCTTTTGTTTCTTCGAAGCCAATGATTGTTTGGATTTCGAATGACACTGCGCAAGCATTTTTTCAGATACAAGTGCTTCTGCGGTGTTGAAGCCGGGTGAGGATCTTTCGTTGGCGCAGATGAGTGGCTCAAAGACGATGGCTTTTTCAGCACCAATGTAGACCTGGTGTCTGCTGCCTCATTGTCTGTATACCTGGTCTTCTTGACTGGGACTGAGAACCTGCTCGGCTTATCTCTGCTCTTAAGCGCATTCTTAATGACGATTAGAGCCTGTGGCGCACTGCAGCGTTGAGGGGGAGGGCTATGTAAAATTTTCATCAATCAGGGTCATTCAATTGTGCTCCTGACCCTTGCAGTTGTCTTCATTCTAGGACCTGACACAAGTACTGCAGTCTGGTGCGTAGCTTCCTCACCCTGCACACCTGACTTCTCCCACACTCGACTCATTAGAGGAGACCGTGCGGGATGAGAATGATGCACCCCCTGAGCGGGTGTGATGTCGAAGTCCAACTTACCCTCGCTGTGGGCATCTTCTTAAGATAACTCTGCCTCTGTTGCCATCTTCATGGTGTGAGTTCGTCTGATCGTGTCTGCTTCTCAGTGTTTTTTTGTTTTTGAAAACGTTACACGTGGTGCAGTCTTGCTTCCTGTGCTACGGCGATAGACACAGATTGCAGACGTCATGGTGTCAGAGTAGGCGTATCATCTCAACTAGTGTGGAAGACGAATAAATGTGAAGTTGGCTGCAACTGAGTATATCCTACATGGTTCCAACTGCCGCAGGAGCTGTGTTTGTTTTCGCTGTCAAAGCCGCTCGGGCGTTCAAACCTTCAGAGCTACAACTCAGTCCATCCTAGCCTGACGTCAGGAATAAAAATTAAACAAAAGAGCGGTTGAACATGCACAATGCCTTGAGGAGAAGATACGATGCACAACGTCGACCATAAAGACTTCCTCGAGGAGCACACATTGTAAAGTCTGGGCCCAACACTAGATGGCAGGAGTGTGCATACATGGGTATCTGCAGCCAACATATGCTACAAATATATGGTGCCAATACAAAATTGAAAAGAAAAGAAAGATTTTGGACACTAATGTTTTGTCAAAATAGCAAAACAGTAAAAGAAAAATCAATAATATTGGAATTTGTATTTGTATAAATGCTTCTTATAGACAACCAATAAAACTGCAACCAGTTTAGATGCAGACTAAATTGCCTTCAATGTATAAAGAATTGTTTAAACAGATAGATGAGACAGGTTTTGCAAAATGTTCCCTTCATCGGGGTTTTAAATACAAACAGAAACTTGTTGACTCTTGTAACAATACTAACTTCCGAATATGGTGTGTTAAAATGACTCAAATACCATTGCCAATTTTAAATATATAGTGCCTCATCACTCCAAAAATGTACCTACCCGTTATCATGAAACTGAGAAACATGAGAATTAAAGAACAATCTACTTACCTTTGGTAACGCCTTATCTGATAGAAACAAAGACTAGCCGCTGTAGGTCATCCACTCTTTTTGACTGAGCTACATGCTTCTTCTCACCCCTGGCTATCTCATAGCTGGTCTACTACTTCTTAGTTGATTGGTTGTTTTTTTGCGAGACTTGGGAGGGATGTGTTTGTAGCTCCCCTTCTGGGGTGATATTGCTTTGGTATCTATTTCTCAGATACGGAACCTGCAGCTAGTTGTCCCTATCAGATATGACATTATTTCACTATAAAATTTTCTCCATAACTCCAACATAGTATAAACTTATCATGGAGCCGATTCAGAGCATATACTAGGTACACAATGCAAAATCATATTATATAAATCATATAAAGATATAAGTTATTAGAATCAGCTGATAAACATAATTGTGTGTCCATATTTGGACAGGGACGACAATGGCATTTCAAATAATGTTACATAATCATATTATGAGAAGACAATGTGAAACATGATATTAAAAAAAACAACAAAAAAAACAAATTGCAGTAATAAATATATTTCCCAAGGGTAGACAGGACTATAATCAGAACTACTTTGTCTAAAAACTGAAAAGCTAAATACAAGGAAGAAACTTACCTCCATTTTCAGATTAACGATTACCCGTAAATGATCAAGCATTAAACAGACTAGTGTTAAGAAATGCAAAATCGTCACTCAGCTACAGTAAAGAAATACGCATAGAATAGAAAACAAACAAGTCCTTTCAGAAGGATCTCCTTCAATAAGTAATTTGTGTATTACGTGTAACGTCAATTCTCCAGCGAGAGTATCATTCATAGAGCAACAGGCTTGAATCAGTTTCTCAGGCTGGGAATCCCTGGTAATTTTAAATAGCAGTAAGTGGTGTCAATAGGGCCATAGGCCTCAACAAAACCTTTTGTTTTGTAACACATCAATCTCAGTTCCAAGCTCGCCTACTCCCTGTACAGACCACCACAGCTCAGGATTTGTAGCTCAAGTATGAAAGATACTTATGACAGAAATGAGCCTTGGACCTGGGAGGCGGGAGGGTTGCATGAATATGCGAAAGATGCTAGCACTGGAGATCTGGAGGTACAGGTAACTAATTTCTTCTCCAGCACTAGTTCTTTTACATATTCTCTCTCAAGCTTGAATAAGATTAGCAAGCAGTACATAACATTGGGATAAAGCAGGAAACAGGCTCATGTTATTGAAACAGGCTGTAACTGCTTGTTCTGCTCCAGAGTTAGCTGCTGCATTCAAATATAGGTGGCAATGCTTGTTGAAGGTATCCCTGCTTTTCTACATGGCTGCATGGCAAATGTCCTACAAAGACACTTTAGCATAGAGTTCAGCTGTCCTGGTCAAGCTTCTGGCAGTGTGTGTCCGTGCTTTACTCTGGAGAGAAGACTTAACTTTACTATGGCACTCACTATTACAGAAAGTGACCTAGGAAGGCAGCCAACTGCCTCTTCCTGGATGGTTGAATGAGACAAATTATTGATCCAGGAATGCATGTCCTGAGGTCTCTCCATGTAGAACCTGATGCACCTGCATACATTAAACAGGATTTCTCCACAGCTGTAGATTAAAGAGGGAAGTCCGACCACAGGATAACAGGTTTATTCAAGAGAAAACCCGAAAGGCCTTTTGGCATAAAGTATGGATTGGTCCACAGGATTACCTTACCTGTAGTGAAACCAATACATTTTTCCTTTATGATGGGCCCATGAACGTTTCTGCCTCTCCTACCTGAAGTGAGAGCAAACAGAAGCGCGTTTTTCTGTGAAATAAACTTTGAATGTGCACTGTGAATAGGTTAGAAAGGTGGAAGCATGAGCTGTCACAACTCAGAGCCCCTACCCCGAACCAGAACAGGAAGAAGCCTCACCTGAGGCAAGGCCCTAAAACACCCTTTCATAAAGTGTACATTATAATTCTCTGTGAGAATAAGGATAAGAAAGTCCTCCGGATCTGGAAATTGCAGCCAAGTGCAACTTGACTGCTGCATGCTTGAGAGCACCTGTGGCTAGCTCAAGCAAGTATAGTAATACTTGACAGGGGTGGCATGGAGATTGCAGTATGACCCTTTTCTTTCACCACATGCAGAATCTTTCCCCCTTTGCTTTGTAGGTATTCGTTATGAATGGCTCACTTGTCTATGCTAATGTGCCTCTGCAGTTTGAAGGGACATCCAGATGGGTGTTCTCTGTGTGTTCAGGAACCATACAGTCTAACTCAGTGTCTACAGGTCAAGGTTGATTATCTCGGTCTTTGGAGAGGCACCTGGGATGATTCATCAACCGGACTGGAGGGTACACTACTCAGGAGGTTGCTGTAACAAAACTGATAAAGCCATGCCAGGGCATTCAGGATCAGGAACAGCGATCTGCTTTCATCTTCCTCAGTACCCTGAGAACAGGGGCACACTGCAGCAGGACTTAAGTAAACACATTTGACCAGGTCAGCAAAAATGCAATTGCTTTTGGAATTTGGATGATTGAACCTACTGGCATAATACCAACATTTCTTGCTCTCCAAGGTGACTCTCAATTATTGGCTGGCTAAACTTTAGAAAGATCTTACCAGGTCCTCATGGTATTCCTACTAGTGTCAATTCGAGAGTACATAGCTCACTGCATCTGCCTTTTTGTTGTGGCAGCCTGGAAGATGTTCCACTGCAACGTCTACTCCATTTGGAGATGACACTGTTTCACAGCATCTGTGCCTCTTCAGATAGTGAATTGTTTCTCCTTGTTATGCGATGGAATACATTAACATCGTGTTGGCTGTCTTGATCAACACAGCCTGTTTTTGTAATCTGATGACCCATAGCTTCAAGATGTTTATGTGAAGTTGCTTCACCACCATTCACAAAAGATTTATTATAACAGTTCTTGCATGTGGGCACCCAAGATTTCACTGATGCACCCATCGTCATGATTATCTGTTAGACGTCAGAGTGGACCTTCTGTACCAACCTTCCTCTGAAGGGAACCTTGACCACAACAGGGCTTGTTTGAGCCTCCTCATGACTTGCCATTCCATGAACCTGTTGCCTGCTTCTATTGGTGATCTAGCTCCTGCTAATTAGGTTTCATCCATATCCTGCAGGTGGTAACAAGACATGCTTTTACCATGGTGTGTAGGTTTGTCACTCCTTCCTCGCTTTTATAGTCAAGTGTCATGGATTGGCCCTAGCATGTGCAATCTTGTCATAGGAAGGGTGGGAGAGAGTATTTAGAGTCAATCTTGGATTTTGAAATAGGCTGAGGAAGCAGCTGTAGAGGCATGAGCCTTTTCCCTTGAGGGAGCTTTGATAAGCCAGTCGTCCAACTACAGATACACTTGGTGACCTTGTCTTTGAACAAAGGCAGCCAGAGTTGCCAGGTGCTTTGTAAAAATATGTGGCCCAGATTTGAGCCAAAATGGCATTACCTTGAATTTGTAGTGCTGCATCCAGCCATCTGTCGCGATTGTTTCCCAATCGGCTGCAAAAGAAAAGATTCTGTCCCTGAGCAGAAGGGCACTGGTGAGGGGCAAGACTTGGGGCAAGCTGTTAAAAAATCAAGTTCTCTTCTGATTATCCTGGGAGCATGGCCAAGATGGCCCCCTTTTCCTTGCTGGTGTTTAGAAATAGTCTCAGAGCTAGTCTCTGAAGAAAAGATTGATCATACTCAGGACTGTCTTGGAGAGTATTATAGTCTTCCTTGGCCTCCTCTACAGGCTTGGGATCTCGCTGAACCACAAAAGGAAGATAAAGTGGGATGTCTTCTGTAACCCCTGTGTCAGTCTAAATATTTCGCAATGAGCTGTCGATATGTCTTTCCCCAAAAAGAATGTTGGCCATCAAAAGGTATGTCTAAAATCTGGGTGTGGACCGCCAGATGGAAGCAAGTCGATCTAAGCCATCCCTGCCCGGGAAAGACTGACGCTCATGTGAGCTGAAGGAAGCTGTATATGCATTGCGGTATCTATAATGATGACCAATGCATTTGCACCTTCTACAAAACTGTCCTTATTTGTGTCTGTTCTGTGGGATGAGATTCTAGGGCAAATGTACTGCCACATCTGGCAATTATATCGGCCCAAAATGACCAGGGCTTTCGCTGCTTTAATGGAGGTCCCCGCCACTGAGCTGACCTAGAGTCCCAAGTTGTCGACCTGTACAACATTCCTATCTGAAGGGGCTGATGCCAGAGTGACTGAATTCTTTGATCGATGTTGAGCTGCCACACTGATGGGAGTCAGGTTTGGGATGGCCAGTCGAGCGCAATGGGTCAGAACTTTGGCGATCTGTATTTCATCTGCATGGACACAACTGCCTTAACTGTGCCAGCATACGCATCATCCTGAGACCTTTCAGACCAGACATAACCATAATGAACATATGAGTTAGTAGTTTTGTGAGGTTGCTCCTTTTCATAGTGGAAACACTGCTGTTTTACGCAAGTCTTGGAGAGGTATTTTTCCAGTAAGACCTGAAAATGGCTCATGTTGTCTGGGCCGAATCAGGTTGTGATGGTGATGTATTGCTTTAAGGGGGAATGTAGTCCTCACACTCATGTGCACGATCATCATCAGCCTTTCCTTCTCTACAATGTTTGCCCTCCTCTGAGTAAGATGTGTCCTGTTCCCCCCATGTCCCTAGGTATTGGGGAGACAGATGACTGAAGGGGGAGGAATATCACTGGAAATTGTGGTTACTGTGGAACAAACTGTTGCAGATTGTTCTGCACCTACCAGAATATATAAAAAAATGCCACCTGCATATTCAGTGAATTTTTGTAGGACGTCGTGGGTGAGGATGGTCATTGCTGCTGGAGAAGCCTACCCCCTGCAAAAATCTATGGTTGTATTCCTGCTGATATTCCTTTTTCTTCAGATTCAGGTAGATAGAGTACACCTATTTAAGAGGGAATGTAGGCTGTGTGACTCTTTCTCATGGATCCCAGCGTCAGCCTCTAGTTCCACATCAGGTGTCTGGACTGGAGGTTAAGGAGAAATATTCAGAAGATACTGTGCAAACGTTTACGGCTGCAATGTAATTCTGGTCATCAACAATGCTGTCTACGAGGTGGTTACTGCAGTAGCCATTGACGGGTCTGTCATCACCTTGGTCACTGCTATCAACAGTGGATGCACAATTGCCAGCAACTGGGTCATCACTGACAGAGCCTTTTCTGTTGATTTAGGTAATTGAAGACTTCGATGGTAAGTCTAACTGGGTTCCAGAATAGATGGATTTTGATACCTTTTTGCACAGGATGTTTCTCACCCCTCTTTGATGTCTTTTCTAAGGAAGGCTTTATATGATGCTGGGAGGATGTAGATGTGGATGCTTTGGAAATAAATTCCAGCCAAGGAATCTTCACATGCTTACTTTT
Organism: Pleurodeles waltl; assembly: GCF_031143425.1. NCBI lineage: Eukaryota > Metazoa > Chordata > Amphibia > Caudata > Salamandridae > Pleurodeles > Pleurodeles waltl. The sequence continues at coordinate 1,898,620,912 of NC_090440.1, forward strand.
TCGCACCGCCTTCATGGCACTGCTTGGCGGGACACTTTTCAACTAATCAGCCCAAGAAAATGGGAACTGCCTTTCGAAAGTAGTATTCTGTTCCTTCCAGTAAATAAAGAGCCAACCTCCTTTCTCTGTCTTTAAGGAAAGCATAAGTTGCAGCAAGGCTCTTTATGAGTGAAATAATGCCAATAAATACATTGATCATGAGGATCATCACTGTAGACCGTCTGACCACAGTATGAGCAGGGCTTAAAGACAGATCTTTTTCCTTTCTTTGGCATAGTGGTGGCTGTGGTCCTCCCAGGCACGTTCTGAGGAAAATACTTTAGTAATCCCCTAAAAACAAATGACAGTATGTTAAAACCTGAAAACAGGGTTGACAGAAATCCACGAAGAAGAAATAAACATTCGGATAAGGTCAAACATAGGTTAGAACAAAGCACTTCTCAGGCACTGACTCACATGACACGCAATAGAAATCTGCACTATGGTGGCCTCAAGAGAGACTAGGACAGCTCAGCACTACCACCTCTTGGGCTAAAGTTCAGGTTGTTTCAAATGAGGTGAAGGGACTACTAAACAAACCTTGTTGAGTACTATGGCAATTTCAACACGGTTTTCTGAGATTTTACATTACTGTGGATTTCCAGCTTGACTACGGTGATGATTCAAGTTTTTGAATATATTAAATATACCAACAGTGGAGTTACTTAAGTTACTGATTAACTAAGGTATGGGAAAGATAATGCTTATAGTGGTTAAGCGGAGGCAATACTTTGTGTTGTGAAAAGATCCACTGGTTTGTTTTCTGCTTCATGTTTATGGCGTTTTACTCTATACTATCAAGTAAGAATTATAAGAGTACCTATAGTATTTACAGCCCAAAGGAAGCAAAAAAGAGAATAATATTTAGAAAAGTGTCTGAAGTCTGTTTACGAATCACAGTGTATTCTTCAGGAGAACGTTTGCCTGTTTTTATAATGCAAAGCTGTTTATAAACTTAATTTCTATTATAAGGGCTCATTTAAAGAAATCGTTAAATAGTAGAGTTACTTCATCAGCCACCAAACCCCACAGCTTTGTGCAAAACAAATATAGTGAGCAGCCATGTAAGTATCAGGCCCAGAAACTGGGGAGCTACAACACACTAGTCTTTTCTCTCAGATTACCACAAAGCTATTCTGGTAAACCAGGTTGCCAAAATCAGCTTTGCTTAACTGATCATCCCTAGGACTGGAATATTCAGTCCAATAGCTGAAGCAGTGATGAGGCTTATAGCCATGCTCATGGAAAACTGAAGTAAACATACAAAGTGGTTATTTAAGATAGGAAGTCTGAAAAGAGAATATTCTCGAGATGACTGGGTCAGGCCGAAATGATTAATTATGAATAGGAAGGAAAGGACCCAGATTGATTGACCATGCAGGACAGAGTTTGGAATATAGATAAACCACAATAGCTACGTAAAATACCTTTGATTATCCAAAGATACAGTGCTATCGTGACAAACATAAAAGACAAGAACAGGGTAATGGAAGACAATTTTGACATGTGTGCGAGAGTTTTGGGTGGGTATCTATTAGTATGGGCATGGACCATAATGAAAAATGATTTAATGGGGACCCAGATTAGTTATGATGGACAAGAACTGGATTGAAACCGGAAGGCACAACTGTCACACAGACAGAAATGTAAGATTTTAGGGCGGTGGGAGGAAGGTAGGACATGCAAGATGAGGACTCGCAGGCACCAGTCATGAGGAATGAGGGAGAGGGCAGTGAACATATACTGAAGTCACAGCACTGTCCACTGTGCAAAACATGTATTTCTGCAATGGTGGTCAACACCAAAAGAATGACAAGCATATTTTATTTTTGCTGCAGGTGTAATTACATTACATAGATCAAAACTTGACCCGGTTACATCATGGCATACAATTTTTGTAAATCAATCTAATGTACTACAAGCCTTACGAATGCCCTTATCCCAATAATAATTAAGCAAATATATCTGTAAGTATATCTGTAAGAGGGGCCTTGTATCTTAGCCCTTATCTCCCCCGACCCAATCGTTCTCCACATTGCTCATCTTCCCCCATATACACTGGTATCTCCGTAAAGCTCCGACTTGTTGGGCCTAAAACTTTTCATTTGCTCGTATTACCTCCCGTGCCGCACACGTAGGGGGTACTGGTGATTTCCACGCCTGAAGAATCAGTGATTTGGATATCAAGGTGCCCACAAATATTATTTGCCTTGTGGAAATAGACAAATCTGTGCTTTGCGTAATACCCCATAGTGCCACTAATGGGCTAGGAGCTAGCTAGTACAATATCATGACACTAATCCTTTGAAAGATCTTTTCCCAATACCCTGCCAAGGGCATGCATGAGAAGCACATATGGAGCTAATCCCCCTGGGTCGTTTGACATCACGGGCATAGACCTGATGCCTCCGGGTACATTTCCTTTATTGTAACGGGGGTATCATAAAGCAGCCATTTGGAATAAAGTGTCATTTTTTTAAGATTCGCCCCTCTAAGTGCTTTTTGTGACACCTCGTGCTTTCGCCATTGTTGTATCCCTATTTTACACCCAGTAATATTTTCTACTCTGACCAAAAGCTGGGATATTGCCTTAATTGAACACCCTCCCTGAAGTGTCTTATACCATCTGCCAATGCCTAATTGATCATTATAAAATGCCTGGAAAATAGCTTCATTGGAGACATCTATTACTTTTTCCGTTGAGTGTAAAAAATGTTGTATTTGGCAGTAGGAAAATGTTTAACTTTCTGAAATGTCAATTTTTTCCATTACGCACTGCGTCCATGTTTTGATATGATCTCCTATAAGAAAATCCGCTAGGGTCCTAATCCCTAACTCTTCCCACTTTCGAACATATCTTTGAATAATTTCTAAGCCTATCTTCCATGTATCCCTGAGTCTCATTAATGGGTGAATCTTACACATTTGATATTTAGCCTGTATTAATAATATACTAGACTGTATCATTACCAGTAATTTATATCTTACCCTTCTTGGGAGGCGGGGATATTTAAGAAATTGTGAAAGCTGCGTGTTCGTTTCTGCCAACATTTGGTTAAGATAGAAACTGAGTTTTGGCATTTGCACAGCTCTTCAAGCCCAATCCAAAAATAGTAGCTTCATAGTATATTTGAACATTGGGGAGTGCCAGCCCCCCAGCTTTAACTGTAAAAGTTAGATTCTCTATCGGTAGCCGAGGTTTCTTATGGTTCCATATGAATTGTCTAATCAATGAATCCAACTCTTGGAAAAACCTTTTAGGAACTCTCAAAACTATACTAGAAAAAAACAAACAACAAGGGGAGAATCATAATTTTGACCAGTGCGGTCCTTCCTATAATCATCATAGTGGATTTCGATAATAATCCTTGAATCTTTTTAAGAACCCTCGTGTAGATCAACTGAAACAAGTCTGCCGGGTTCTTAGACACATATACACCTAGATACCTAATGGGGCTAGAAGATGAAGATAATACCAGAATATCCTTTGGTAGAACTGATATTTCTGCATTATATAAAAGAGCTTCTGATTTGGACCGATTAATTTTATAGCCCCCCCCAAAGTCTGAAAAAAGCCTTGATCTTTGATAAAACTCTGTCAATATGATGCAGATCTGCACGAAGATACAAAATCATTTCATCAGCGAATAATTTCACCTTGGGCGCTAAAGGAAGCGGAGCCTGTATATATTGGTCCTGCTGAGTTACTGCAGCCAATGGTCAATAAAGAGCGCAAACAGCACTGAGGATAAAGGGCAACCCTGTTGCGTGCCCCGTGATATCTGTACCAGTCCTGCTATTTGTGCGTTTACCGAGACCTTGGCTTGGGCCCCTATGTATAGCCTACGCAATGTCTGAATAAACTTCCCTGGAAAGCAGAACATGCCTAGAACCATAAACAATGCTTCCCATCGAACTAGATCACATGCTTTTCCGCATCGAGCATTATGATTGCTGCCGGATGATGATTATGAGATAAATAATCCATCGCCTGAATCAACAAATTAGTATTGGTGGATAGCAGCCTTCCCGCTAAAAATCTGCATTGATCCTCATGTATCAGTCCTTGCGCCACCTGAGCCGTACGGACCGCAAGTATCTTGGTGAATAATTTATAGTCCTGATTTAGGAGGCTAATCGGACGATATGAGCCCGGATATTCCCAGTGGGTTATCCTTTTTAGCAAAACTAACCACTATAGCCCTGGAAAATGCTGAAGGGACCTCAGCTCCTTCTATTATTTCGTTAAATAGGTCGACTAATATTTTGGCGATTTGATCCTCTAATATTTTATAAACCTCGACGGGAAGGCCATCTTCTCCTGGCGCTTTTCCATTGGGGAATCCTTTATTGCCCCTACTACTTCATTAAGAGTGATAGGGGACGTTAATATATTTTGTGCCCCTGGGTCTAAGCTTGGCAGTATCACTGAATCTAAATACTGTTCGATTTGTAAAGTATTCACTTGCATTGTCTCGGTATACAACTTACAATTATGCAAGAGGAATACTTTTTCTATCTCTTTAGGCTGACTAACCATTATACCCAACTCCTCATCAAATATAGCTTATATTAAATTAGAGTTGGATCTCTTTTTAACTGACCAGGCCAGAAACCTCCATGCTCGCTTTCTGCATACTGCCTCTGAAAGCTTGTATGCCTATTGAGTATCTCTTGAGATAGATAACAGTCCCTTAGTTTGGCCTGATCTCTTTTCAATGTTAATTCAGTCTCTGGACTGGGTAGTAATTGATTTCTTTTTAATGCCTGCTTTAGCTCCCATTGAAGTGAATTACTTTGACTGCTAGCTGTTTTCCCTAGGAAAGCCTTAAAAGAAATTGTCTCCCCTTGTATATAAGCTTTAGTGGCTCGCCAAATGCTGAAAAGAGGCTGAATTCTTAGTCACGGCTAAAAATTCCATAACCGACGCTTCCAGATTTGCTACCCAACTTTCCTCTGCCAAGAGGGATCTATCCAATCGCCATTGCGGGCGGCTCTGCTGATTTCCTGTTTCACTAATATTAACCCAGGGAACGGAATGATCCGAAAAATAATTTGCAAGTATTCCTGACCCCTGCCACTGCAGTGTAAATGAGATTAGAATCTAGTCAGTTCTTGATGCCGTATTGTACCTTTTTCAATAGCATGTAAATTCTTTCTCCTGGGGATGGTCAGCCCGCCACACATCTACTAATGCTAGATCCGAGATCAGTTTAAAAAGCATTTGACAGGCTCTTGGTCTATTTTGCGCTTCATTCCTACGTGATGTGTCCCATTTGATATTGGGTATTATATTGAAATCCCCTCCGATTATAAAATAGCCTGACAGGGAAGATAAAAGATACATATAGTGCCTGCATTGACGCTACATCATCCTCTGTTAAGCCATAAAAGCTTACAAAGTGGATCACTTTTTCTGCCAGCATAGGTGTAACTACTATCCATCTTGCCTGCGGATCTCTAAAAACTCCCTTTATACTCCCAGCAAATTTTCTCAAAAACAAAACTGCCACACCGTGTACCGCGGCGTCGGGCGATGCAAAGTAGGAGTGGGCGATATAAGCAGGAAGTTTAGGTAACTTGACATTGGCCTTCCAATGAGTTTCCTGCAGAAGGGTGACTTGCACTTGAGATGTTTCAAGCCAGTTAAGAACCGCTTGAAGTTTAACCTTATTATTAGCTCTGTTTAAATTACATGAAGCTGCTCTTAGCTTGTACCCAATCACTTCTTAATGTTCCGCCCCATCAGCGCCATGGCCTATTGTATTTCAACTGTATTTTTAATTACGCTTAATTGCACTCCCATCTTATATCTCATCTTAGAATAAGGGATATAGCTGGCTGACCTCCACCTGCATTTTTGCTCTAACTCCACCCTGTGCCTTCCCCCCTCCCTTGAACCCCCTGCACCACCCTATCACCATAGCCCAACCCCCCATTCCCAGAAAGAGTGCACTGACATGGCACTCCTAGAGCCTGACCCCAAAAGATCAACAAGAAAGGCGGGCAGAGGAATCCAGAGAGAGAGAAGGGCATGACAAAAATTCAAATAAGCAAAAATATCCACGAAACAACAGTTTTCCTTCCTACTCTTTACCCCCTTCTTTCCTCTTGCTCCGCATCAACATTGCTTTAAAGATGCTAAAAAGTTATTTGCATCCTGTACACGCTGGAAAACGTGTGCTTGTCCTTTATGAAGCTTGGCTAGTTGTACAATACCGGCTGGAGCCCCCAGCCCTTTAAAGTCATCTATCAGTCCAACGAACTCACGTCGCTGATGGACAGCGGTGATAGACATATCTGAAAATACGCGAAAACTGAAGGTGTCCCTAGACTTAAAGTTCCTCTTTTTGATTGCTTGCAAAATAATTTTCTCTTTAATCCTATAGTCTCCGGAAATTGACTAATATAGTACGAGGATATTTTGAGTTTGCAGAGCGCGTAAATGGTACCCTTTGCGCTCTCATTATTGAAAGATCTGCTTCAGTTTTTGCAGAATCTGGAAGAATGCAATTGCAGACGAGATCAGAAACTACCTTGGTTATGAACGTAGCTGTCTCCAGCTCTTCCGGAACCCCTACAAATATAAAATGTGTAAGCTGAGATCTGTTTTCCATCTCGTCCAACTTGAATTGGAGATCCTCTAGTTCTGATTGAATCTGGGGTATTGCCGATTCCGCTTGACTTCCTGCGTGTTCTAAATCTGAGACTCTCTGTTCCACTTGAGTTAATCTTGTAGAGAGATGGGTTAGATGAGTGTTCAATTGGCTTATCTGCCCTTTAGTCTCCTTATGGGCCACACCTCGAGAGTTTTATTGCCTGCAGCTCCTCTAAAACCTGCCTCATCCATTCCCCCACTGAAAAGGTAGCAGGTATCCTGCATGTTGGACTATGGTTACTAGGGCTGGGGGTGTGAGGGAGTACCCCAGCACACTCATTAGAGCTAGCATTCAGTAGTATCAGGTCGGACATAGCCAAAGAGGAGCTTTCTACTACACAATCTGAAGCCGTGCTGGGGGTTATACCACTGTCTGTAGCCCCTTCTCTGACTTACATTATTGCTTCCTCTTGGCCTACTTCTTTACCATTCTCCCTTTCCAACGCCTTCAGTGCCGCCTTGGCATTGTTGCCAGTCGTTGAAAATAAAGGATAAGTGGATAACTCTTTATATTGCAAATTTACGACAGACGCTGCAAGGGGAGGGTTGTTAGAAACAGCAACACCAGATGGGGAGGCTGCTGTGGGGGGTGGGGGTAAGTTAATACACCAGCTAGTTGCGTTGGCCGTAGTACTGATTGCTCGTGACCTTCTGCTGAGCTGGGCGCTGATGGCACAGAGAGGGCTGGCGAGGGAGGTGGTGCATACTGCGGTTTACCCTGTACCCTCCCTGAAGGCATTTGTTCAGAGCTATATCTTTGTCTACCTGCAGCAGGAGTCAAAGTCTTAGTGTTAGGGCCCTTGACATTTTTGCCCATTGTCTGTGTCCTACAGCTTGTGTCTCGTGTCATACGTTTGATGCTAAGAGTAGCTACAAGGCATTGCAGTAAGAAAAAGCAAGGTGCCAGAGCCCAGAGAAAGCTAGAGCTGACTAGAAACAAAAATTCCTTTTAGCTGTTCCAAGGGTTTCTTGACACAAACAGATCCGTAATAAGGAGGCAAAGGAAGGCAACAAGCCACATTTGCGTCCGCCTCCGTTGCGCTGTTGTACCCTTATCCACTCAGGTATGCCAATCAGGTGTGCCAGTCAGTGATGCCCAATACCTGACGCCAGCGTGGCTGGTTGCTCAGTCCCCTTTAATCCCTAATTCACTTGAATATTAAGAAAACCCTTCGCAAAATCTCCTCCACCCCCCCCCCCAAAAAAAAAAAAAACAAAAAAAAAAACATTTTTTCTTTGCAGATAAGAGCAGTTTGAAGCAACAGTCTCCCCACCTATTGCTAGCTCTCCACCCCACAGCAGCTGAAATATATCCTTTTGCCTTATTGCAATAAAAGTCACTCCTTAAAGTGCTGGTTCTGGCTACCCGTTGACAAATATACTAAAAAATACGTCGATTCTTGAGACTATGCCTGTAGCACCCCGCCATCACAACCACACCGCCTTCATTACTTATCTAAAATGTCTTTTACTCCTTTTCGGCCGCCTCAAAATCAGTACATGTTTCAGAGCCTTGTGTGTGTGAGTGGGGGAGGGAGGGGAGCAGTGTCTCAGTCCTTGATCCTGCAGCTGGTGAAGAGCAAGCCCCATCAGATCACAGCAACAGGAGCGGCACCTCATTGCTCACGTTAGGATTGTTGCTGTCTATCCAGCCGATCCAAACTGCCGGTGTAAGGAAATGCCTCCTTGGCATGGTTATCCCCTGACTTTTTGCCTTTGCTGATGCTAAGTTATGATTTGGAAGTGGGCTGGGACCCTGCTAACCAGGCCCCAGCACCAGTGTTCTTTCCCTTTTTTTTTTTTTTTTTAAATATTTTTTTATTAACATTTTATCATTCAATAAACAGTATTATGTTTACAGCACCATCTTGTTTGCTTCGTGTTAGTGCATAACAGTGTTAATATCACTACTGTCTACATTGTTTGAATGTTCTACTTCATTAATTATTCGATAACCTTTATACTTTAAACGTATGCAAGAATGGAACAACAGTGGCGCTTCTTCTCGTATGGGTTGCCCAGTTGGCCTAGTGTAGCAGAGTCATGTTTTGCTAGCTATTATACAACACCTATAACTCGTTTCAAACATTAATTAACTTAAACTTAAACATGATGGCAAAGTAGGGGGTGGAGGCTGCTAATGCAGGGGGATGCCATTTCTTGGCTTTTCCAGTATGTATGGTGTCATTACTCAGACTTGTTTGGTTTCAGGTGGGTGGGGCGTCTACCGGGTTCAGCCTGTCTGTTAACCAATGTCATGGGCTCGGTCCCCTGTTGTCCACCTTTTGTTCAATCTCGGCCTTATCGTGTCTTCCCTTATCATGTCCTAGAGGGCGAGGCAACATTTCCTCCCTTCCTATGTTTATCCAGTCTCCACTCCTGTTGGAGTGTCTGCGTCCGCTGTTCTCAATATATTGTCCCAGCTTGTCATTGCTACTTCCCATTTCTGTACTATAGGGTGGCGACGCAGTCCCCTCCCCTCCTCGCTCTTCAGGACCTGGAGTTCGGCTCTAGCCCATGTTGTAACGTCTTGTCTCCACCCAACCCGGGGGGGCCGAAACTGTGCCTTCCAGTTCTTTGTGATCTGTCTCCTATATAATACCAGTGCCAGACTCAGAAATCGGGTCTCCACTCTTCCCCGCGGCAACCCATTCCCAAAGCCCATCAAACATCTGTCAGGGGTCGGAGTCAGGTTCATATTAAGGAGTCTCGATAGGTCGGACATCACCTCTTCCCACCCCAGTTGGATTTCTGGACAGGTCCATACCATGTGGTCAAAATTTGCGTCTACATTTTTACATCTGGGGCACACCCTAGGAACTCCCCCATAGATTACTGTTAGCCGATGTGGGGTGAGGTACGTTCTGTGGAGGTAATTATATTGTATATATCTCAGGCGCGTGCTGCGAGCTACGGTCCGGGGGTAAGCCAAAGCTCTGTTCCATTCCGCATCTGACGGTTCCCTACCGACTGTCCTCCCCCATCTCTCTCTCAGTGGCCGCAGGGAATCTAGTGCATCCTCAACTTGAACTCGGTATAATTTAGATATCAGATGGGACTCGTCTCCTGACGTCAATAGGAGATGCAGCACCCTGTGGGTAGCTGGTTCCGCATTGACCGTGATCCAGTGCGTTTTCAGCACATGTATCAGTTTATGATACATATGGAACTGACCCGGGGAGACTCCACTGTCAACAAGATTAGTGAAAGACCTCAACACTCCCTCCTGAAACAGGTCGCCCACCGTTTCTATTCCTGCTCTTCTCCAGGTTCCGAGGCTCATGCCCCCCAGGTTCCTCTCACCAGCCTCGATCGTAAGTACCGCCAGGGGTAGGGCCGGAGAGTTCGGGGGGACAGTGCCATCCCTTTTCACGCACCTCTTCCAACATGCTGACGCCACTTTTGTCATCAGGCTGTGCATGTGGGGATTAAGCTTCCTATTTGTCATTCGAGCAATGAACTGATTTATGTCCTCCACTACTTGGTCGGCGTATCTCTCCAGGTGACCTTTACCTGTGAGCCACCCGGCAACCCATTGCAGCTGGGATGCCAGGTAGTAGGCTTCAAAATCTGGTGCTCCTAGACCCCCCTTGTTAGTTGGCCTGCATAGTATCTGGAGCGAGGTGCGTCTACGGCCATCATCCCATATAAGTTCCCTGAGTAGGGTGTTTAGTTCACGAAACCACGCTGTTGGAATCAGAAGGGGCAGGTTAGCGAAGTAGTATAGAAGCCGGGGCAGCATGACCATTTTGGACAATGCTACTCTGGCCATTATCGTTAATTTCAGCGACCGCCAGAACCCCACTGAGGACTTTAGAGATCGTAGAGCTCTGCCCAGGTTACCCTCGCGCAAGTCTGCCCTGTCGTGAAACACCTGTATGCCCAAATACTTAAAGGTTCGAGGGGCCCAAATCATATCCCCAGGGCATGTCGTCGGGCGTTTGCCGCCCGGAGCCATAGGGAACACGCAAGTCTTGCTACGGTTGAGGCAAAGTCCAGATATGTTCCCATAGTTCTCCAGCACTCCCAGCGCCCATGGGAGATCCTTCTCTCCGTCCCTAAGGTAGACAAGTATATCATCAGCATATAGCGAGATGATATGTTCTTGGTGTCCCCATTCCACTCCTCTACCCACGCCCTCCCGCCGCATCTGGGACGCCAGCTGCTCGATGGCCAGGGCGAATAAAAGTGGGGACAATGGGCAACCTTGTCTGGTTCCCCTGTGAATTGGGTAAGTTCCGGATACTGTTTTACCTGTTCTCACTCTTGCCAGCGGTGACGTGTACAACAAGTCCACCCATTTGACCCAATCTTCACCCATTCCCATACGGAGCATCACTGCTCTCAAGTAGTCCCATCTGATCGAGTCAAATGCCTTCTCAAAATCCACCGCGAGCAACACCCCTGCTGCAGGTATCATGTCGCTAGGCATATTCAGGACCGCAAAGAGACGTCTCAGGTTTAAGGAGGTGCTGCGATTCGGGACGAAACCATTCTGGTCTACATGTACCAGAGTTGGTACAAGAGGGAGTAGACGGTTGGCCAAGATCTTGCTTAGCATTTTAAAATCACTGTTTAGCATTGACAGGGGGCGGAAGTCAGTCACCGAAGGTTGCCTAGATTTTGTCTTAGGGAGTGGGACTACCATTGCCTCTCTCATGGTGCACAGCATTATCCCATTCTGTAGCGATTCTGTATACATCTCTACCAACTGGGGGGTCAGTTGCTTCTCGAATTTTTTATAAAAGTCCATGGGGAGGCCGTCTGTTCCCGGGGTCTTCCCTGAGGCTAATTGAGCTATAGCTTCACCGACCTCCGCCACCGTCACTGGGCCCCCCAGCCTATCCCTGTCTCCGGCCATCAGGCTCGTTATAGGTATATGTTTGTAGGTAATTATCAAATACCTCCGTACTGATTTCAGCCGGTTTTCCATATAAAAAGGTGTAATATTCCTTGAATGCATCATTTACAGGGCCTGGTCTACTTCTGCATGACCCTTCCTTATCCAGCACATTTGTGATGGGCTCAGCCTCTCCACCCGGCCTCACCAACAAGGCTAACATTTTCCCAGACCTACCCTCTTCAGATTGTAGGGAGGCAAAGTATTTTTGTGTGCTGTGACATCTAAGTTGTTCTTCAATCTGGGAATGGTCCCTCTTTGCCTGAGTATATTTCTCATTTACTAGTGTGCCAGTCCCCTGAGTAAGTTCTCCCTCATGTATTATCTTCTCTAGCGTAGTCAGCTCCCTTTCAAGTGTGCGTCTCACTCCGGCCGATTGTCCAAGACAAAAACCCCTTGTCACCACCTTGAGGGCCTCCCATTCCGTAGATCTAGAGGTGGTGGATCCACTGTTAAATTGAATATGGTCAGTCAGGTGCTGTCTCAGGGCGTCTCTATATTCTGGGTCCTCAAGTGCTGTAGGGGATAATCTCCAGGCCAGAATGGGGGGCCTAATCTCTGCTGCCCTCCATGTTACCAATAGGGGGCTGTGGTCGGACAGTGTACGGCCCAGATATTCTGAGTGAACCATCCCACGTGCAAGGTCAGCCGTACACCCCACCCTGTCGATTCTGGTGTGGAGTCGATGAAGGCCCGAATAATATGAGTAATCCCTGTCGTGTAAGTGCTGTTCCCGCCATATATCCACTAGCCCCCAGTAGCTCATCCATTCACTAAGTTTCCCAGCTATCTTACTTGATATTGCACCCTGTAGTGGGGGGGAGGATCTATCCAAGTCTACATCTAATATACTATTGAAGTCCCCTCCAACCAAAAGCTCTCCTCTCCTCTGGCGGGTGAGGTGGCTCGATAATTTCGTCAAAAAGGGGATCTGGTCTTGATTTGGGGCATACATGCAGCACAGGACAATCGGTGTGCCGGATAGCCGCCCCTCCAGAATCACGAACCTCCCCTCACGATCTATGTTGGAAGCTTCTATCTCTAGGGGAACCCCTGCACGGATCCAGATCATTACTCCCCTTGCGTACGCTGAGTACTCTGTTGCGAACACCCGCCCCCTCCACCTACGTCTCAATCTCTCAGGTTCACCAGCCGCCAGGTGGGTCTCCTGTAGCATTGCTACCTGTATATTCCTCCTTTTTAAATAAGCCAGTATTTTGTGTCGCTTGGCCGGTGACCCCATCCCTCCAACGTTCCACGTTAAGAAATTGTATTCTGCCATGTTGGTGATTTTTAAATTTACATTGGCTACGCTTTGCTACTTTTACCGTCTGCTGTCCCCTGATCCTTAGTGAAGCACTGTTGTTACGCAACCATTCACCACCCCTTGCCATCCTAACTTGTAACTGCTTATCCCAACTCCCCCTCCCCAGGGCACCTCTCAAACAGTAGGCTGCCCAAAAACAGAAAAAACACCTGTGCAACAGTGCAGCATGTTTCATCTTTTAGTTGCAGTTCTCGCCAGTCCACCTGTACAGGCGAGATTCCAGTAGGGGGGTGGCCCTGCACGGAGGGGCCATTAGAGCACCATTTGCGCCCGCCCCGGGGTATCCGGTAAGCCTCTGGGCCTCAGAGGTCATCTGCAGTCTGTGGGGTCACTACCGGGGCCTGCACCGAGCTGCTCGAGCCCCCCGCCGATGACATCACAGTCTCGTCAGATTCACCGCCTGAGTCCTCCCGGGGGGTTCCCTCTCCGTTCACACGGGCCGCTGCCTCCAGAGCTGCTCTTCTGCCACTTTCTTTTTGGTTCCGGGATGGCGCCAAGCGTGGGCGACTTCGGGTCCGTCTTCCCCTCGGGGGCCGGCGCGGTCCACCCCCGGTCGGGCCCCCCCTCCTGAGCCGCTCTGTCTGGGTCCCATGAGTTTCCAGCCATTCCCATGCCTCCTCCGGGGATTGAAGAAATGTTGTTTTACTGTCAAGCATTACTTTCAGCTTAGCCGGGTACAGCAACGAATATTGTATACCTTCGTCCCTTAGGGCCCTTTTGACTGCCATGTATGAGGCACGCTTACTCTGTACCTCTACTGTAAAGTCCGGGAACAGCGTGACTTCGCCATTTGCTACCTTAAATGGGCCCTCTTCACGCGCCCTTTGTAGCAAGATGTCCCTGTCTCTATAGTGCAGTAATCTTGCGATCACCACTCGGGGGGGCCTGCCCGGCGCCAGGGGCCTCGCAGGCACGCGGTGCGCTCTCTCCAGAGTGTAGAATGAAGTCAGCCGGCCCGGTGCCACTACTGTGCTCAACCATTTTTCCAGGAATTCTACCATATTTGATCCTTCTGCCCCCTCCGGGAGGCCCACCACTCGCACGTTATTCCGCCGGCTTCTCCCCTCTGCGTCCTCAGCTCTTCGCTCTAGTCGCATCACTCTATCTCTGAGATGCGACATTTCGGCCTGCAGGTCTTTTTGTTTTGGTGCGATGTCGGCCAGTGTGGTTTCTGTCTCTTTGACTCTGTCCGATAATTTGTGATGGTCACCCCTCAAGAGGCCCAGTTCAACCGCGACCTGATTGATGTCGTGTTGCAGTGTTAACTTAGTGTCTTCTATCGCACCCAATATTTTGTCCAGGGTGTCCTGTACATCGACCTGCGATGGACCCCGCACGTCCCCCCCCCACGCCCGGGGGCCGCTGTGCCGTCCATGACTTTAGCCCTGTGGCGGTTCTTAGGGGACATCGATTACGTAGGAGATCGCCCCCCCCCCCCCCAGTGGCGAATCCGACCACAGTGCGTTAGCTCAGGGGATCCCCCATCTAGGACTTCCGTCTCAAGCGCAGTTCAAGGCCTGCAGGGGCCGCCAGGTAGAATCTCATCAGCACCAGAGACCCGAGCTTTCTCGCTCTGGATCCCCGTGGACTCGGGGCGCGTTGCGCCAGGACACGAGGCACCACACCAGTTCGATCACAGTAGTCGCCACTTCAGGGGCCGGTCCGGTCAGGCAGGACGCCCACTATCGACCATCCCCCGCGGTGGGCCACCGCGCGGAGTACCGCGGACCGCTCCCAACCCGTTTTGGCAGGCGAGCCCTGCCAGGCAGTTCATCCACTCTTAAGGAGGTGCTGAAAAGCGCAGCTTCGCTGTGCCTTACCCCCGGGCCATCGGCCGTCCGCCGTTACTCAGTTCCTCGATTGGCATGCTCCAGTCGGGGTCACCCCGGGATTCTCATCTCCCCAGATGCAGCTGGGCGATCCTTCATGCTCTGTGGCCCGGGGCCCTCCATGCTAGTTCTAAGTTCAGGGGCCAGCGCCCCATACGCGCAGTAGGCCACCACGGGCACGACCATCCAACAGGGGGTCCCCCTATCCGCCGATTGTCTCGCTCGGCCGAGGGTCTGGTATTTTCCTCAAGGGCGGCCCTCCCGGGGCCCGGCACGTTCCGCAGGAGTGTGCCGGTGCTCAAAGTGGGTGTCCGCTACACCAGAGGCCCCTTCCGCCAGACACAGCGTGCCGCATGCAGGGGCGGCGCCACAGCAAGGCTCCCGGCAGCCGGGCCCCCCGTCAGGCCCAGGGGCTCCGGTCGTTTCTCCTTACTTGCAAGGGTGGGGCCGGAGGGCCCGCACGCACCTCCGGTCGCCGTCACACCGTCCTCCGCGGTCTCGGGAACACAAGGCTTTCCACGAACAGCCCTGCAGCAACCCCCAGGCAGGAGGGGGGCCGCCCCGTCTCCCCAGCCGCGGTCGGCTGGCTCCCCCTCAAATGGCGCGCGGTCCCACGCCCAGCCGCGTGTCCGCTCACTCGCTCAGTCCGGCTCCCGACATTAACGCGGCGACAGACCCAAGGCCGAGGGGCTCGCCGGCCGCCTCCGACGGGCTCGTTCTGGGCTCCACCGGTGCTCGGGTCGCCCACACGGGTCCCCGCACTCGCTCCCCGTCAATTTGCCCCGGGGGGAGGCCCAGGATAACAGGAGAAGTTTAGGCCCCTCCGGAGCAGACGGATCAAGCGTGCGCCATCTTTGGCTTCGTGACCACGCCCCCCCAGTGTTCTTTCCCTTAACTGTACCTTTGTCTCCACAATTGGCACAACCCTGGCACTCAGGTAAGTCCCTTGTAACTGGTACCCCTGGTACCAAGGGCCCTGATGCCAGGGAAGGTCTCTAAGGGCCTTCTAAGGGTGTCTTATGCCACCCTAGGGACCCCTCACTCAGCACATACACACTGCTTGCCAGCTTGTGTGTGCTGGTGGGGAGAAAATGACTAAGTCGACATGGCACTCCCCTCAGGGTGCCATGCCAAACTCACACTGCCTGTGGCATAGGTAAGTCACCCCGATAGCAGGCCTTACAGCCCTAAGGCAGGGTGCACTATACCACAGGTGAAGGCATACGTGCATGAGCACTATGCCCCTACAATGTCTAATCAAAACCTTAGACATTGTAAGTGCAGGGTAGCCATAAGAGTATATGGTCTGGGAGTCTGTCAAACACGAACTCCACAGCACCATAATGGCTACACTGAAAACTGGGAAGTTTGGTATCAAACTTCTCAGCACAATAAATGCCCACTGATGCCAGTGTGCACTTTATTGTAAAATACACCCAGAGGGCATCTTAGAGATGCCCCCTGAAAACATACCCGACTTCCAGTGTGGGCTGACTAGTTTTTGCCAGCCTGCCACACACCAGACATGTTGCTGGCCATATGGGGAGAGTGCCTTTGTTACTCTGTGGCCAGGAACAAAGCCTGTACTGGGTGGAGGTGCTTCTCACCTCCCCCTGCAGGAACTGTAACACCTGGCAGTGAGCCTCGAAGGCTCACCCCCTTTGTTACAGCGCCACAGGGCATCCCAGCTAGTGGAGATGCCCGCTCCTCTGGCCACTGCCCCCACTTTTGGTGGCAAGGCTGGAGGAGATAATGAAGAAAACAAGGAGGAGTCACTCCCCAGTCAGGACAGCCCCAAAGGTGTCCTGAGCTGAGGTGACTCCTACTTTTAGAAATCCTCCATCTTGTAGAAGGAGGATTCCCCCAATATGATTAGGGATGTGCCCCCCTCCCCACAGGGAGGAGGCACAAAGAGGGTGTAGCCACCCTCAAGGACAGTAGCAATTGGCTACTGCCCTCCCAGACCTAAACACACCCCTAAATTCAGTATTCAGAGGCTCCCAGAACCGAGGAAGATATATTCCTGCAACCTAAAGAAGAAGAAGGACTGCTGACCTGAAGCCCTGCAGTGAAGTCGGAGACGACAACTGATTTGGCCCCAGCCCCACCGGCCTGTCTCCCTACTTCAAAGAAAACTGCAACAGCGACGCATCCAACAGGGTCCAGCGACCTCTGAAGCCTCAGAGGACTACCCTGCATCTAAAGGACCAAGAAGCTCCTGAGAACAGTGGCCCTGTTCAAGAAACTGCAACTTTCTGCAACAAAGAAGCAACTTTAAAGACCACACGTTTCCCGCCGGAAGCTTGAGACTTTCCACTCTGCACCCGACGCCCCCCGCTCGACCTGCGGAGAACTAACTCTACAGGGAGGACTCCCCGGCGACTGCGAGCCCGTAAGTAGCCAGAGTTGACCCCCATGATACCCCCCACAGCTACGCCTGCAGAGGAAATCCAGGGGCTCCCCCTGACCGCGACTGCCTGTAACAAGGAACCCGACGCCTGGAACCAGCACTGCACCCGCAGCCCCCAGGACCTTAAGGAACCGAACTCCAGTGCAGGAGCGACCCCCCAGGTGACCCTCTGCTTAGCCCAGGTGGTGGCTACCCTGAGGAGCCCCTCCCTGTGCCTGCCTGCTTCATTGAAGAGACCCCTGGGTCTCCCCATTGATTCCTATCTGAAACCCGACACCGGTTTGCAATCCGCACCCGGCCGCCCGTGTGCCGCTGAGGGTGTACTTTCTGTGCCTGCCTGTGCCCCCCCGTGCCCTACAAAACTCCCCTGGTCTGCACTCCGAGGACGCGGGTACTTACCTGCTGGCAGACTGGAACCAGGACACCCCTGTTTCCATTGAAGCCTATGTGTTTTGGGCACCACTTTGACCTCTGCACCTGACCGGCCCGGAGCTGCTGGTGTGGTAACTTTGGGGTTGCCTCGAACCCCCAACGGTGGGCTACCTTGGACCCAACTTTGAACCCTGTAAGTGTTTTACTTACCTGTGAACCTAACAATTACTTACCTCCCCCAGGAACTGTTGATTTGTGCACTGTGTCCACTTTTAAAATAGCTTATTGCCATTTTTGTCAAAACTGTACATGCTATTGTAATTATTCAAGGTTCCTATAATACCTGAGTGAAATACCTTTCATTTGAAGTATTACTTGTAAATCTTGAACCTGTGGTTCTTAAAATAAACTGAGAAAATATATTTTTCTATATAAAAACCTATTGGCCTGGAGTAAGTCTTTGAGTGTGTGTTCCTCATTTATTGCCTGTGTGTGTACAACAAATGCTTAACACTACCATCTGATAAGCCTACTGCTCGACCACACTACCACAAAATAGAGCATTAGAATGATCTCTTTTTGCCTCTATCTTACCTCTAAGGGGAACCCTTGGACTCTGTGCACACTATTTCTTACTTTGAAATAGTATATACAGAGCCAACTTCCTACAGCCATGCAAGGAACAAATATTGACAGTGTCTTCCCACAGGCGTTAGGTAGTCAGAGGGAAGGTGAAGGAAGTCACTGTTTGAAGGTAGTGGAGGAGTCTCTAGGGGAGGGTTGTCGTACCACGGACCTTTGTAAAAATTCTCTATGGGAGGATGAGTGGGGTTGGCCTTTTTGATAAGATGATGTGGTGTCTGTAACCGATGATCTGGAGGCTGTTTTATTTATTGGCCTATGAAAAGCCTCATGAGAAGCAGAGGTCTGGAAAGCTCCCATGGGCATGGCCACCTATTTATCTTATTTGTTCGAGTGTGATCAACCTGTGGGCCAAAAAGGTGCTCCTTATCAAAAGGTACATTAAGGATGGTTTGCTGTACCTCAAGCTTGGAGGCAGAAATGCGCTGCAATGTGTGCCAGCGCAAGAGGACACTGGGGGTGATGCCTCGTGCGGCTGCGTCAGCGGAGTCCAAGGCACAGTGAATAGAGTTGCTAGAAATAGGCAGGCCTTGCATGGTCATATCTAGGAAGGAGTCCCCGAATGTTAGCGATGCACCAATCGTGGGCAGCTTGAGCAGCAACCCTCTTTCCAGAGGCATCGATTAGCTTGCTCTCCCTGTCGGGAGGCAAAGCATCATTAGTTGCTTGTGAGTTGGCTCTCTTCCTTTCATTAGAGGCCACCAGGGAATCTGCAGGGATTTGACCTCTAATAAAAATTGGGTCTGAGGGAGAAGCTTTGAACTTCTGGAAGCCCTGGAAGGATCTTTAAAAATGTCCTCCGCGTGTCTCATCACTCTCTGAAGCATGGGAAGGTATTGTGAGGCAAAACGGAATGTACTGAGGGTTTCAAAAAGGAAATCGTCCTCAATTAGCTCTTTGTCTAGGGGCACCTGATAATAAGTAGCTGCCCTTTAAATGAGCCTCAAAGGAAATAGTATCTGCAGAGGATGGTCTATTCGGGTAGACATCAGGGTCAGTGTTGGTATAGTGATCGACGACATATTAGGACCATGGGTCTGTGTCTTGTGGAAAAGACACAGTATCATCTCCTGCATTCTGAACATCATGGAAAGAATGGGAGGAGCCCTGTGGTATAATATCAAGGGGGTCACCCTGAGAATGAGGATGTGGGGGGTAGGTGGTGGCAGCAGTGTAATTGGTGGTGGAGAGGAAGGCAAATGAGGGAATGTGTCAGCAGAGTTTGGCAGGACGTGTAGGTATGTCAATGGCTTCCTCAAAAGAAAGCTGCCTCTTAGAATGAGCGGAAACTACTCCCTTAACCAGAACACATCCAGTCTGAGGTTGTATATGAAGCTGTGTTTGTTCCGTATCCAGTTGCTGCTTTGTTCTGTGGAAGATAGGCTCAATAGGAGGATTCTGCTCCGAAGTAGTGGCAACTTTCAGTTTCTGCGGAGCCAAAGCGTTATTGTGTTTCGATCCCAAAACCGTTGATGTTGATGCAGGCAGCGGTCTTTTCAGCGCCGATGCAGTTGCTGCCTAGTGGGAGCCCAAAAATATAGGTGCTGAAGCCAGTGGTGTTTGGATCTGTACAGATATGGTAGGCTTAGGCTTGCTAATAGGTGCTGAGCTTGGTGGTGGTGCTTCCGAATTAGTTTTTTTTGTGCCGGCCATTGCCTGATGGCAGTGGCCGCCCAGTAGCCTTTGCTTCAGTGGAAGGACTTTTGGGCTGAGCAGGGGCGATGGTACTCACAGTTCGAGAGCTGGAGGAAGGTCTTGTATTTCAGAACCTGTGTCCATTTTGGAGTTTGAATCCTCAACTGAAAAGGCTTCCTTCCCGGCAGCCGAGGCCTCTTGAAGTTCCTGCTCTGATGTCTTGTAGCCCGAAGATGTCTGGGGTCTCCTCGATCTCCTATCACTGCATCTCACAAAGACGGTCCCCTGTGATCTCTCAAGGTCTTTTTAGCTCCAAAAGATTTGCCAGCCTCGCAGGCTTCCTCTTTATAGTCCACAGATAGAGGTTGCAGACCTGGTGATGGTTGGTCTGTGGGAACTTCACATGGCACTTAGGACAGAAACAAAGGGAGTCTGTTCCATTAGAAGTTCATTCTTGTCGAGTTAGAACTGAGAAAATGGCAGCCCGAAGGGCCTCTGTCAGAGAGCATTGATCTGACAAATAGTTTCTTCAAGTCACAGACCGCAAAGGATAGAAAAATACGTGTTTGAAATACAATACCAGAGGTATCCCAAACAGATGAGTCCGAGAGACTGTCTTGAACCAGAGCTCGTCAAAAAACATGACCAGACCCGATGGCAGGAGAAAACAATTTAACAATAGAATCTTATGCCTATGCACATTACCAGCAAGTGGATTTACTATACTTTGTGACTTGAAAGACTTTTCGAAGAAAAACAACTTGCAACCTTCCGGTCCCAACACTAGATGGATGACGTATGCAGAGCATGTATATCTACAGTCACAAATGCCAAACATACTGTTTTGTGATTAATCCATACTGTTGCTATATTGCATGGCAATTAATTACTAAAACACAACTTTCAATGTTGAGATTGTCACAATGTGAACTAATTGCTTTCTGCCTTCCTTAATACTTTAAACCCAGCCTCACAACTGTATTCTTACTACTGCTCATCTCATAAAACCCTCATACTAAGTGAACGATACACCCTTAGCGAATTATGTCCATTTTATTGATGATGCATACATTATAAATGATAAAAGAAAATTAGTTGCATGATACGCAGTATGCATCCTCCATAAAATATAAGGGACTCTACATTCATCAAAAATGCACTCTGTCCAGATTGACAAACTAATTGCTCTTACCTGTACTGCCTGTATTTTTAGTAGCACTGAAAACTGTCACCATCTTCACAATGGACTGGAATGCAACCCAGATCAATTGCCAACAGCTTGGATTATTTGCATGCATTGCTCCCATTAACTGTGGGATTTTTATTTACCTCCTTAAGTGGCCAAGAGTATACCAATACATGGGTGCATTGATCACTGTGCCACAAGATTAAATCGATACTTCATAGAGGAAGCCTAGGAAGGCTAAAACTGGTCTGAGGTTACCTGTGTTCCCTCCTGGATGGGCCTTGCAGTTTGGGACGGACTGACTGTTCCCTTGAAGAGTAGGGTCAGTACTGATATTCATAAGGTTGGAATGTTACCCAGAGAAATTGGAAGCATTGCTCTCATCACCATTTGTAGCGACCCAGAAAAGTAGAACCTTGAATTGGTATGTTTTCTTGCAACAACAAATTTTAGGTATTTTTGGTGTGCAGGGTGGATGGGAATATGAAAAAAGGCATGCTTCAGATCTAGAGCTGTCAAAGTCGCCTTTCTTTAGAAGTGGAATAACATCTAGAAGAGTTACCAAGTGAAAGTGGTCTGACAGGATGTATTGGTTTAATGATCTGAGTTTGGGATCAGGCCAGAGAACCGTCCTTTTTTGGGAATTAGTATAGAGGGAATATACGCCTAACCCTTGGTGTTGCAATGGCACAGGCTGTATGGACCCTTTGATAAAAAGGGTTTGGGCCTCTTGTTTGAGAAGTAGGAGGTGTTCCTGAGATAGTGCATGGGTGCTAGGGGGATTAGTGGGAGAACTGGTGATGAGCTCCAGAGAATTACCATGTTGGATAATGGAGAGGACCCACTGGTCTGTGGTGATGTTCACCCAGTTCGAAAGAATGTTTTGCATTCTTCACCCATCAGGTGTGGAATGAGCAGTGGAAGATGAAGGTAGTCACTGCTTTGCAGTGGAGGAAGACCCTCAGGAGGCGGCACTCTTACCTCGTTCCTTATTATTGTTGCCTCTACAGGAACCCCTATAGAAACCTCTAGAGCAGGAGGCTTGACGCTGTCTGGAGTGTGATGTAGGCACCTCAGAGGATGTTGTTTTGAAGGAACCTCTAGAAACAGGGCGATGAAAAGTGCCCCTCTGTGTTGGAGACTGGAGGGCACCCATACCTTTTGCTGTGTCCGTATCCTTTTTGAGCTGTTCAAGGGTAGTGTCCACTAAAGGCCCAAAAAGGTGCTCCTTGTCGAAAGGCGCTCCTTGTCGAAAGGCATTTTAAGGTCCTCTTGAGTACCTCTGGTTTGAAACCGGAGCCAATCGTGCCTTCTGAGGAGAACATTAGTATTAATGCTGCGTGCATCCAGGGAACCACAAATTGAGTTTTTGGAAGCTGTCTGCCCCTCAGCTACTAAATGTTGCTCTCTCTTTCAGTCATCGTCTTGTAGAAACTGGAGGAGCTCCCCCATTTCATCCCAGTGAGCTCAGTCATATCTGGCCAATAATGATTGCAAGTTGGCAATACGTTAATGATTCGCTGCTTGCGCAGCAAACCTTTTGCCCTCATCATCAATTTTTTTATTCTCCTTCTCTGGAGAAGAGGAGTCCCTTGTGGCCTGACTGTTGGCACGTTTCTGTGCTGTGGTGACAACAATTAAGTCAAGAGGGACCGGAGATCTAATATAGATAGGGTCAGAGGAAGCTGGTTTGTATTTTTTGTCAACTTTAAGGGTGATAGCCCTAGAGTGGACAGGTTCCTTAAAAATGTAATCAGCGTGACTAAGCAAGCCAGGGAGCAACGGGAGGAACTGAATGTCCCTTTGTGTAGAGGTAAGTGTATCGAACAGGAAGTCCTGCTCAATAGGGTCCCTGTGTAACTCTACATTATGGAATGCAGCTGCTCTTGCCACTACTTGTTGGTAGGAAGTAGTGTCCTCTGGTGGTGAGGGGCATGTGGGATACAGGTCTGGGTCGTTGCGTCAGGATGGATAAGTTACTTACCTGTAAATCCTAGTTCTCTTCCAGGGGTATCCTCATCAAAGTCCAACAATGAATATTCCCGCCCCCGTGCGGGGACCCCGGAGCATACATAAAATACACACATGTAAAAGTATGAAATATGCACGAAAAATATATATATGGCATTTTTAGTAGACAATTTTCATACCAAACTCATGTATATGTGTGTACAACAGCAATGCAGACTATATTCATAGACAGGCTAAAATGCTTTATTTCTATGGAGTTTTTTTTTTTTTAAACAGCCCCTTTCAAAATTACAATAAGAGAAACTTTCCAAAGCCCCATAGCTGGGCCCAGGGAAAGAAGCAGTAGCAACATCAGTGAAAAAAGAGAAAAAACTACATTGAAAACAATGGAGCATTATTAGCCAATAGGCTGCATGCAGGTTAACACAGGAGAACCATAAAATTCTGGCACCGTGCCTTTAAGACCCTGAGCACCTCCAGTATCCCACCATGCCTCAGGGGTGAAGGAGAGGTGACAGTTGGTTCACAGTTAGGTCAGTTCTTTTTTACGTGACAATGTATCGAACAGATTAGAGAGATAGTCTGTCCTCCACTTCTGGGAGACTTGCGTCCGGGGAGGAGGGTGGGTTGTTTATGACTTTGATGAGAATACCCCTGGAAGAGAACTAGGATTTACAGGTAAGTAACTTATCCTTCTCTTCCAGGGGATCCTCATCAATAGTCATAAACATTGAATAGATTAGCAAGCCCATCCCCTATCTCTGCGGACTGTCCAATAGAAGTGCAGGAAAAGATATACACTACGCAAACAAATTTCTCAGAGACGCTTGCCCAACTTGAGCGTCCGCTCTGGCATCTGAGTCCAAACAGTAATGTCTAGTAAATGTTACAGACATCCATGTAGCAGCCTTAAAGATTTCAGAGATTGGAACATTATTAAGGAGGGCAGCAGTAGCCGCCTTTCCTCTTGTCGAATGAGCCTTAGGCCTAGCTAATAATTGTTTGTTAGCCAAATGATATGCAGTAACAATACATGAAACTATCCATCTAGATATTGTAAGTTTCGAGGCTGCATTGCCTGTTCTCATATGACCGTAATTTACAAATAGGTGGTGAGATCGTCTAATCAATTTGGTCTTATCCAAGTAAAATTTTAGCACTCTTTTCAAATCCAGAGTGTAAAGCTTTTTCCGCCGGAGTATCCGGATTGGGGAAAAAAGTTGGTAGTGAAATAGTCTGATTAATGTGAAAATCCAACACCACCTTCGGTAAGAATGATGGATGAGTTCGTAGAACCACTCTATTTACATGGAAAACCGTGTACGGTTCCTTGGAGGACAAATCCTGAATTTCACTGACCCTCCTCGCTGAAGTAATGGCTACGAGGAAAGCTGTCTTCCACGTAAGGTGTTGCAAAGAAGCTTTGTGGATAGGTTTGAAAGGAGGGCCCATGAATCTAGATAATACTATGTTTAGTTCCCATGGAGGAGAGGGTTTTCGAATGGGTGGAAAAACCTTCTTCAAACCTGCTAAGAAATCCTTGACTACTGGTCTTGTAAAAAAGGATTTCTGAGAAGGTGAGTTACGATAGGCTGTAGTGGCAGATAAATGTACCTTAATAGATGACACTTGCAGACCCGATTTCGCCAGATGGAGCAGGTAAGACAGTATGACCTCCTCCTGAGCCAGTATAGAATTCTGACCTTGCTGACGACACCATATGTAGAACCTCCTCCACTTGAATGGGTAAGAACGCCGCGTGGAAGGTCGTCCGGACTCCTTTAAGATGTTCATGCACTCCTGCGAGAGCCCTAGATGCCCATACTGCAGGAATTCAGGAGCCATGCCGTCAAGCTCGGAGAGGGAAGGTTGGGGTGAAGTATCCTGCCTCCCAGCCTGCAAAGGAGATCCGGCCTGCATGGCAGCCCCCTGTGCGGTTGTTCTGATAGGTTGAGGAGATCCGTGTACCAGAACTGACGAGGCCATTGCGGGGCTATGAGAATCATTCTGGTGCTGGATCTGTAGAGTTTATCACAGCTGGTATGAGGGGAATCGGTGGAAAGGCGTAGAGAAATGTCCCTGACCAGTTGATCAACAGGGCATTCCCTCGAGACCCCGGACGGTAGAACCTGGAAGCGAAGTCTGGGCATTTCTTGTTTACCTCATCTGCGAAGAGATCTAACTGAGGCAGACCCTATTGAACGAAGATGTCTTCAACGACCTCGTCGTGACGAACCCAATCGTGGGCGTCCTCGACGGTTCTGCTTAGGAAGTCCACCTCCATGTTTTGCTGCCCTGGGAGATGAATTGCTGTAAGAGACATTCCCCTTGCTAAGAGCCAATGCCAAATGGCCTGAGACTCCTGAGAGAGGGGCAGGGATCTCGTTCCTCCTTGTTTGTTCAGATAATACATTGTCGTCGTATTGTCCGTTTGTACTAGGAGAGATTTCCCCTGAATCGATGGAGCAAAAGACTTGAGAGCCAGATGAACTGCTCTGAGCTCCAGCAGGTTGATGTGGTACGCTCTTTCTTTGCTGGACCACAGGCCCTGAGCTTGAAGGGAACCCAGATGAGCTCTCCAGCCCTGAAGCGACGCATCCGTTACCAGAGTGTCGGACGGGATCGGCTGATGAAAAGGAACTCCTACTGACAGGTGATGTCTGTGCATCCACCATCGTAACAATTGTCGTGCTCCTATCGGAAGAAGCATTCTGTCCTCCCAGTGGCCTGTGTGCTGGTTCCAGTTGTTCTCCACAGCCTCTTGAAGGGGCCTCATATGCAATCTGGCGTTCGGGACAATGAAAATGCAAGAGGCCATGGAGTCCAACAGAGATGTCACCTGACAGGCCGTAGGCGCGTGGGAACTCAGAAGGTCTTGACACTGCCTCCTTATTGATAACAGTCGTTCCTCCGAAGGATACACTCTTTCGAGCTCTGTATTCAGTATTGCTCCCAGGTAGTGGAGGGTTTGTGTTGGGATGAGGGTGGACTTGGCAGTTGACTTGTAGACCTAGAGATCGGAAAACACTGAGCACAATGTCCAGATGGTTTTTCGCCTGCTCCGAAGAGGAGGCTTTCAGTAGCCAGTCGTCTAGGTATGGATAAATGAAGATTTTCTGCTTCCTTAAATGCGCCGCTACGGTTGCTACACATTTGGAGAAAACGCGAGGGGCAGATTTTAGGCCGAATGGAAGCACCTTGAACTGATAGTGTTGGGAGGCTATCAGAAATCGTAGGAATTTCCGATGTTTTGGAATGATCGGGATATGAAAATATGCATCTTGCAGATCTATGGAGCACATCCAGTATCCTCGATGCAGTTGAGGGAAAATCTGGTGGCGAGCCAGCATCCTGAACTTTTGCTTCTTTATGCACTTGTTCAGTAGCCTCAAGTCTAGAATCGGTCTGAAAACTCCTTCCCGACCCTTCTTTGCTACTAGAAAATAGCGGGAGTACACACCTTTTCCTCTGTGTGCGACTGGAACCTTTTCTATTGCTTTTTTTCTGTAACAGAGCATGAGCCTCTTTGCGTAATAAGCTCATGTGAGCCGGATTGCATTTGGTTGGTGGCAAGTGAGGAGGAGGTCGCCGGAAAAGAAGAGAGTACCCATTCTCTACAATGTTCAGCACCCATTTGTCTTTTGTTATTCCACGCCACTCGTTAATGAACGATGTGATACTTCCCCCAACCGGAGTGGTGCACGGTATTAAGGAAAGCGAATCCTCATTGTTTTGCAGGAGCTTTGGGGGTAGACTGCTGAGGTCTGCTTGACTCTCGGTCTCTTGTGGCTTTACGAGACTTGACGCCGTTGTTTCTGTTGTGGCCTCTGGGACCAATGAGGGGTTTGAACCCTCTGTTGGAACGGGTGCCTGTCGCAAGGTCTATATCTTCGCCTGAAGTCTTTCCTTCTCTCGAGGCCCACTGCCCTCATGGTGTCCACCTCCGCCTTCATACGCGCCATCTCCTCATCTGTGTGGGTTCCAAAAAGCGAGTTTCCGTTAAACTGAAGGTTTAGGATACGCTGCTGCGCTTCCTGCTTCAATCCTGTGAGACTTAGCCAGGAAGACCTTCTCGCACAAACCCCATGCGCGTAACCATGTGCTGCTAAGTCTGCACCATCTGCTGCTGCACTGATGACCTGATTGGAGACCAGACTTCCCTCCTGAAGGATCTCCTGAAAATCCTGACTGTACTCTCTCGGCAGCTTTTCTGTAAACCTGCTCAGTGAGTCCCAGAGTGACCGATCGTATCTGCCTAGGAGTGCGGAGGCGCTGGAGACCATCATGGAAGCCGCCGTGCCACACATCTTCCTCCCCAGAGAGTCCAGGTGTCTACTCACCTTGTCTGGTGGAACCGTGGAGGATGATGCCACTGAGTGCGTCTTCCAGGCTGCGGCCAATATGACTGAGTCCGGCGGTGGATCAGTCCTGAGAAACAAAGGGTCTTGATCAGGTGCCTTGTATTTCTTTAAGATCCTAGCAGGAGCTGATCGGAGGTTGGCTGGTGCTAAAAAGGTGTCCATGGTCGGTTGTAGAAGACCAGGCACCAGCGGTAACAATTTCTTTAAAACCGCCCTGTCTTGCAGGGTTTCAAAGATTACGGATGAGGAGGTTGAAGGCTCTGGCACCTCAATATTCATCTTTTGTGCTCCCCTGAGAAGCACCTCGTTAAAAGTTGGGATGTCGTCCACCAGGGAAACTCTAGCTGGTGGAGAATCCGTTAGAGTCAGGGAGGACCCTCTTACTGAAGACCCGGACGATGTGGACCAAGAAGGAGACCTTCTGTGACGGCGTGATCTTGATCTGGATCTTCTCTGGGAGCGTGGCCTGGTCCGAGATCTTGTTGCAGCGCGCCGAGGCCTAGTGGCAGACTGGCGAGACACAGAACGAGCCCGTTCTGTCCGTGCTGTTGGCGATGGTGTCCTCGGGAGAGAAGCTGAAGGTGAGTACATTCGAGTATTGCGAGTCTGGAGAAGCAGCCGTTTTCATTAAGACTCTCCAACCACCTTGGGGATAAGTTGATCAGCGAGATGTGCCCAGACGATGCGACTCTCGAGCGCCCAGACGAACCACTCCTTATGGAGACCACAGGACTTGTTGGAGTGTTCTTATAAGCCGGCGGTAGCCGACGTTCTTCTCCTTGTGAGATAGGCAACACCTGTGTCGACGTCGAAAGTTGCAACAACGTCGAAGGGAGTACCACGGACTGCTCTGGTCTCGAAGTCGAGCGCCTCAACGGTGACCGGTGGTCCCTTGACCGCGACCTGCTCGACGTCGTGTGCCTTACCGTCGAGTGATGGGCCGCCGATGGCAGATGTCTTTGCTCTTGCCGTTGAGGTGATCTCGACGTCGTCTTCCGTGCCGTCGAGGGATGCGAGGCCTTCGACGGCGAATGAGCATGCCGGTGCTGGCTCGACGTCGATCGGTGGGTTGCCGTCGACGGAGATCTGCCCTTATGATGGCTATGTACCTTCGACGTAGTATCCCTCGATGTTGGTCGGGTCGCCGTTGATGGCGATCTATGACAATGTGACGGTGGCAGCGATGACGTCGAAGGGGAACAAACAGGCACATTCCTACCAGCTGACGTCGATCTAGCCTGTCTCTCCTGAGAATGGCTTGTTGGCTGCCTGGGAAGCGAAGAGGACGATGTCTTCTGTCTCTCATGAAGACCATGAAGTCTGATCTTCTCCCTGTCCTTCAGAGTTCTTTTTGACATGTTCTTGCAGTGTCTGCAAGTGTCAGGGCAGTGACTCTGAGGCAAACACACAATGCAGAGAGTGTGGGGATCAGACTGGGCCGCCTTCTTCCCACAGGAAGGGCACTTCACAAAAAGAGAAGGCATCTTCCAGTCAGGAAAAAATCCCTTGACTCAGACAAAGGTGTGAAATGTCGAGTGATGGTAGAAAAAACGCTGTTTTTAAATATTTTCGTGAGAAAAACTCAGAAAAACAGAGCTCAATGCTCCAGGATCCTCTCAGAAGAAGCCGGAAAAAAGAACTGACCTAACTGTGAGCCAACTGTCACCTCTCCTTCACCCCTGAGGCATGGTGGGATACTGGAGGTGCTCAGGGTCTTAAAGACACGGTGGCAGAATTTTATGGTTCTCCTGTGTTAACCTGCATGCAGCCTATTGGCTAATAATGCTCCATTGTTTTCAATGTCGTTTTTTCTCTTTTTTTCACTGATGTTGCTACTGCTTCTTTCCCTGGGCCCAGCTATGGGGCTTTGGAAAGTTTTTCTCTTATTGTAATTTTGAAAGGGGCTGTTTAAAAAAAAGAAACTCCATAGAAATAGAGCATTTTAGCCTGTTTATGAATATAGTCTGCATTGCTGTTGTACACACGAGTTTGGTATGAAAATTGTCTACTAAAAATGCTATATATATTTGTTTCGTGCATATTTCATACTTTTACATGTGTGTATTTTATGTATGCTCCGGGGTCCCCCCACGGGGGCGGGAATATTCAATGTTTATGACTATTGATGAGGATCCCCGGGAAGAGAACATATGTGTCCCAGGGATCTGGACCATGTTGAGGCACACCCAAAATCTTTACCCTCCTCAGGGATCCCCTGTATTTGATGGGAATCTCTTTGTATGTGAAGCAAGTGAATGAGGAGGGGAGGGAGGTGGAAGGGAAGAAGGGAGGGGACGAGGTGGAGGAGGAAGAAGTGGTAGAGGAAGAGGTGGTGAAGGCCTACGAGGTGGGCTGTGGCCTTGTCCTTGGTTTTCCTTTTCTGAGGTGGAGAAGTATCCAAAGCTTCCTGAAATAAAAGCTTACTCTTCAAAAGAACAGGAGGTGGAGTGAAAATGCGTCCTGTACCCTCCTGAATTTGAAGGCGGTGCTGACGAGAGTCCATGGTCTCCAATATAATAATAACAGAATACTGTCTGGAGTCTCTGCTGTCTGATGATTTCGGCTCCAAAGTTGAGGCCCGAAGGTTTTTGTCAGTGCGATTTTGTCAGCACCAAAGTGGAGGCTGTAGGTGTTTGGCTTGGACCGAAACAGAAGCGACCTCTCGGTCCAGTGAGAAGGAGGCTAAAGCCGAAGACGATGGCTTTGTCTTAGCTGATGTTTTCGGTGCTGAAACGGAAATCAGGGCAATCAAAGCAGTTTTCAGTTCTGACCATGACCTGGTGGCAGTGGCACTCCGGCAACCTCTAGAAGGGGCCTCTTAAGAATCTTATGGTGAGCAGGAGGGGTGACTGTACTCACAGGTTGCGCCAAATTAATTTTGTGGCTCTTGATATCAGACTAGATGTCGCAGTCGGAGGAGTCCTGGATGGAAAGGGCCTCCTCTTCCTGCACAGGACCTTCCTGTGTGTTCCTCCCCAAAAACTTCTGGGATGCAGTCTGGAGTCTTGTGAACCATTTCCAATTGACATGCTTTTTGGTCTCAAAGCCTCTTGATGATCAGGGGAGAGGCAGAGGTTACACACCAGATGTTGATTGATGCGTGGAAATTTAGCGTGGCACCGAGGGCAGAAACAGAATAAAGTTCGTTCCATCAGGTAGGACATATCTATTGGTGCCACGTGGTAAGGTAGGCCAGAGTAGGGCAAGGATGCCCCGAATGGTGCACGGTAGGTGTCCGGAACGATTGAAAGCGAGCGCTAAAATGGAAAAGTGTGAGCGAAAACAATACCATTGAAAGAGGGCAAGATAGAGGAAAGATTTAAAACCAGAGCGAGTTGAAATACTAAGCAAAGACATACGTTGGAACCAGACAGCAGAGAGAAAACAATCTAACAAAGGAGTCAATGCCCAGGCACACTATCACCGAGAGGAGTCACTCAATCCTGTGACTCTGAACACTTCTTCAAAGAAAAACAACTTGCACCACCCCAGATCCAACACTAGATGGCAGGAGTAAGCAAACGTGTATCTACAGCCACACATGCCACACATGCCATTGAACATATATTTATTATTTATTACCTTTCCCCTGGTTTTAGAAAACATTAATCTCATTAGCAGTTCATGCTGTAGTCCTCGAAGTGAGTAGAAATTCTGTCCAGGGATTAATCAGGATTCTTGTATGTCAAAATAAATATTTCTTCCATAAGCCACACTCTTCTGTGGCAATAAGTACTGGGAATTTATGTTTTAAATATGTGATAGGTGTCATTCTCTTTATCTGGTAATTCAAAGACAACATTTCTGGTTGAATGTTTTGACCATTTATGTACAAGAAGACTGAAGATCATAAATTTGCCCATCTATCAATACAAAGATCTCAAATTTGGACACATCAACTATGAAGAAAATGACAGCGCTGAATGGAATGTATTAACTAACTTTGCCACTTGTAATTACTGGAGCCCACATCTTAGTTCAATGTTTTTTCCCCATTGTGCCACATAAGACAGGGTCCTGTGCTTATTGAGCCATAGGACGCAGGTTGCACCCTTTTGATGAGGCACGCATAGGCCAAACCATTCTGCACCTGTTTTCATTTCTGTTCAGGGAGAACCTGCCCTGGCTGGACTGTTCCTGTTGAGCAGGACCAAGCTTGGTTTGCCAATGGATGGTTCGAGGCTGAAGTGGCATGATGAAAAACAAAAAACCAACAGACTGGATTGTGGCTCAGAGTAATTACCAGTGGCTGAGACTGATTCAAACAATCCACTCATTTTTTTTTCTCTTCAGTTTCTCATATTAAATACAAGGACTGTGCTTAGGCTGACTGGTTTTGAGTCATGGCTACATCAAAGGAACCACCTCCAGCCACCACCACCGTCATCATCTGAATTGCTGCAGGATAAAGAGATTCCTTTCAGAAGACAAAATTATACGTCATGTGACTGGCTGAAGTGGCATATGGATGGGTAAAAGCGCAGTATGGGCCAGACACCTAGGGATGTGCAGAATCACGCACACATCCTCAGAGTGGTGCTTGCCTAAATGAGTGACTGTCATGGGCATCCAAAGTAAATTCTAGCCGACATCCGTTCAGTATCATGGTTCTGTTACTGGTTCATGTGATGATCAGTAAGTGACAGTTTAATCAAGGGCATGAGGATGTGTTACAAGACGTTTTTGCTGTTTGCATTAAAACACCGCAGGAGTTGCTCAGAACAAACAAGCTAATCAGAACAGCACCGAGCTGCTGGGATACTTCCTAATCTAGGAAATCAGGCATGCAAACAGCAAACACATTTGAAACCTCCACACCCCAGTCATGATGATGATACATGAAGAGGTTGTGAGAAGGACACGAACGGAGGCTGTGTATGAGTGTTCCTATGCTTGGGGTGAGCGTCAGCTTTTAAAATTAATGCAGACCATGCTTCTTTAATAAAGCTCTTTGACCCTGCCTACCTGAAGCAAAGAGTATGACCAGCCTAAACTTGATACAATGCTCACTGCACTTGTAAAATGAAGCACAATTATAAAAAGAGATGTGTAAAATTTCAATAATAAATGCTATTTATGCCTTTACAATATGAATTCTACAAATGTGCCAATCAACAATTGTCTAGCTCAAGTTAGTCGTGAATGCCATTTTTTACTGCTCAACATTATCACTAAAACACAAAATTAGAAAGAATTGAGACATGTCTGCTTAGAGACTCGAGACAGACTTTCTACAGCACATTAAAAAAAGCTTCCTGTAAGAAACATGGCTAGCTGATGTGGTTGCGTAGCCAGCAACATGGCTCAGTAAATTAGCGCTTGCTGCCAACTTCTGTATGTGACTGCAGGTCACAAGTTTGAAACTCAGTGGACCAACATAGCCTTTCATTTTTCCAAGATTAATTAACCGAAAAACTGGTAAAATGTGTCTTGTTATCACTGGTTATTTAGCGCATGTAAAAGCTGCAAGAATAATTTACTCATCTTTGGTAACACCTTATCTGGTAGAGACTACCTAGCCGCACATTCCTTACCTTAGAATATTCCTGAGGTGTCAGACTGGATCAGGAAACTCTTGATCAGTACACATCTGTGTGCAAGTAGGCAGTGCAGCTAAGCTCCAAATCAGCCGCACCGGATGCAACATGGGTGGTGCCTCTTTACATGCCACCCCAAAGCACTAACAGTTTCTTTACGTGACTATTTCCATAAAGAAGCACAGAACCACGTCTGAAGGCTGTTAAAGCAGTGTGCAGATTCTAAGGTGGAAAGTCCAGTTCACAGAATGGTAAGAATGGAAGGGTGGGTAAGTACCAGATGAGGCATTACCAAAGGTAAGTAACTTGTTCTTCTGATAGAGACTCTAGCAGCAGACTAAAAAATCATGGAAGACCGAATGGGCAAAGTGCCAGTCACAACATATGTAGGAAGCTGGCTCTGTATATACTATATCACAATGAGATTTAGTGTGCACAGAGTCCAGGGGTTCCCCAGAGGCTAAAGTAGATAATACTAATGCTCTCTTTTGTGGTAGTGTGGTCGAGCAGTTAGGCTTATCTGAGGGTAGTGGAAAGCATTTGTTGTACGCACACAAGCAATAGAAGAAGCACACACTCAATAACTTAACTCCACAAGTAGGTACTAAACACACACCCTCTGCGGCCCTGGGGTGGTCAGGTGCAGGGTGCAAACAAGGCGCCGGGTTTCCAATGCTTGTCTATCAGGGGACCCCAGGGGTCACTCAGATGCTGCAGGCGAGGTCCAGGTGGTTGACTTAGGCAAACTACAGGCTGGACAGGGAGGAGACCCGCCTGCTGAACGTAGCTGCACCCAAGGTCGGGTTTTCCAAGAAAGGCCTGGGGGCTGCGGCAGCAGTGGTCTTGTAGGTGTCTGGTATCTTCGTCCGGAGCTTTCGCGGTCAAGGGGGTCCTCGGGATTCCCTCTGCAGGCGTGGTGGTGGTGGGGTAACCCAGGGTGGGCACTTGCTCACAATCGCCTGGGGAGTCTCTCTAGCTGGTTGGGCCACCTGGTCAACACTGTCGGGTGCAGGGTGGTCAGGACTCATGGATTCGGGGAGGCTCTGGGGTCCCTTGGGAGTAGTTTCTTCTTAGGGCCACTGTCCACGGGTGTTCCAGGTGCTTTGGGGTGCAGGGCAGTACTCTGGAGCTTGGCAGAGGACGCTGGTCCATCAAGATGTGTTGCCTACTTGTTGCAGGTTCTTTGAAGCAGGAGACAGGCCGGTAGGGCTGAGGCTGAGTCAGTTTGCGTCTTCCTTCTTCTCTGCTGGGGGTTCAGCTTAGCAGTCCTCCTCCTTTCTTGTCAGGTCACCATGAATCTGGTGAGCTGGGTTCAGGGAGTCCCTAAAATCCTGGATTTAGGGGTGTTTCAGGGGCCAATGGCTGCTGTCCCTGATAGTGGCTACACCCTTCTTGTGTCCACTCCCTCTGGGGAGGGGGACACAAACCTAACCCTATTGGTCCCTGTCCTCCAAACCAAGATGGAGGATTCTGCAGGGAGGGGGGTCACCTCAGTTCTGAACACCTTAGGGGTGGTCCTAGCTGGGGTGGACATTCCTCCCTGTTTTCCCTAATTTTCCCGCCAGACTTGCCACCAAAAGTGGGGCTTTGCCCGAGGGGCGGGCAGATCCACTAGCTGGAGTGCCCTGGGGCACTATAACCTAATTGTGGAAACAAAGGTACAGATTTTGGGAAAGAACACTGGTGCTTGATCAGCAGGATCCCAGCGTACTTCCAATGAAAGTTGGCATCAATATCAAGCAAAAAGTGTGTGTGTGTGTTGGGAGGGTGGGGCATAACCATGCCAACAGTGCCACTTTCCTACAACATATCTGACTGTCAAGGCGGTAGTGTTTGGTAAACGTGCAGAGAAGTCCATGTACTAGTGTGACAGATGTCCAGAACAGGAACTCTGCGAGAGCTAACGTGGTGGATGCAACTTTGGCTCTGGACGAACAAGACTGCAAACCCTCAGGGGGTTGCATCTTGGCTAGTGCGTAGCAGATCTTAATGACAGAGTACATTCCATCTGACGATGGCCCGTTTCTGCACTGCTGTTTCTTTCTTCACTCCAGTGAACCCAAAAAAGAGCCTATCACCCAACCTGTATTCCTTGGTGCCATCAATGCAGAATAACAATGCGGCTTTTGGGTCCAAGTTGTCAAGTGTATCTTCCTTTGGCCGATATGGAAAGGTGTAACCACCTTCGGTAGGAAAGAGCCATGGATTTGGGGGACTGGTTTGTCTGGGAAGTAGCTGATATATGGAGGTTTAACAGAAAAGGCCTACTGCTTGCTGACACTCCTAGCCAATATTCTCACCATCACGAAGACTGTCTTGGTGGTCAGAAGTCTTAGAGGGCCAGCTATGCATGGGTATTAAAGGGGGAATACATCAGATGGTTAAGATCAAATTAAGATCCCATTGGGCCGTAGCAAAAGATTTGAGGGAAAACGTGCTGATGTCCTTTCAGAAAACATCACAAAAGCTGACAAACAGGGAGGGTTGGTCCTGTAATCATAAGAAAGCAGAGATACACCTCAACTGATCAGAGCAAGTCCTTGCCAGGCTAAGGACAAAACAAACAGCAACACTTCCGAAAGGGGTGCTGGAAGTGGGTCAACATGTTTTTCGGCGCACCAAGCCACAAACTTCCCCCATAGGGAGGCGTGTACAGTTGTCAATTGGTGCCTCGCTGCCAAGATCACCTCACATACTTTTGGAGGGAGATCAAATATCCTCATCTGCTGCCTTTAAATCTCCACACAAAGGCAGAGCGTGCATAGGTTCAGGTGTAGGACCCTACCCTGTTGCTGCAACAGGGCCAGCCTGATCAGAAGATAAATGCTCATGTTCAGGATACCATACTCTTTGTGCCCCATCCTGAGCCACTAGGATAACTGGGGCCTAGTCTATCCCGATCTTCAGAACTCTGGGCAGAAGTGGTATAGGCGGAAAGGTGTACAAAAGTCACAAGTCCCATCCAAGCCAAAATGTGTCTCTAAGAGCAGCCTTTGAAACTGCAACACGCAGAAGCGCTGACATTGTGAGTTCTCGGTGGTGGCACACTGATCTAACCAAGGTCCCCCCACAGGCGCAAAAGAGTTTGCACCACCTCCAGATGGACCTACTTAATGGAGGCTGCCCACTGAGCAGGTTCCAGGCCAGATCTCCCCTACTGCTGCATAACTCTTGCCTGTTTGCTGCCTCATTCTCACTACCTTCTCTTCCTCTCCCCCTGTTTTTCTCAGTGCTTTCTCCTGCTTTCTGTCTCATTTCCACTGCCTTCTCCCTCCTTTCTCTCCGAGTGCTTTGTCACATTTTCACTGCTTTTTTCCTCCTTTTTCCTCCATTTTCTCTTGCTTTTTGCCTCGTATTTACTGCTTTCTCTCTCCACCCCCCGTTTTTCTGAGTACTTTCAGCTGCTTTTTGCCTTTCTTTCTCTGCTTATTCAAATTACTGCTCTTGTCTGCAGCCCGTTTTCCCACCTAACCCCGCTCACAGCCTCCCAAGTACCCCCATCCTCCCAGGACCTAGTTATAGGAGACTGGTGCGCCAAAAGCAAAACCCATCTGCACCCATCCACGCCTGGACCATGGCCAGTGCCAGGACCCCTGGTTTTTCCACCCTACAAAGATAAACCAGCTTTGACCTCCAAGCTCTGCACCCCGGATGCACCAACAACCACTGCTGCCGCTCATATCATGTACCACCAGAAGGCCATTCTCCTGCCAACACTGCTGCCTCACCTTTAGCATTGAAGCAACCAACGCACCTGACACATCGACCAAGACCACCACAACTCCACTCCAGTGCATCCTATTCAATGCACGTTCACTAATCAAACATACCATCGAAGTCTGAGACATGAACTCTTCCCTCCCCCCACCGTCATCTTCCTCACAGAAACCTGGCTTGACCCCGCCTCTGCACCAGAGATCACCACCACCATCCCCAAAGGCTACAAGATAACACACCGGGGCTTAACTAACAAGCATAGAGGCGGAATCAAACATCATCTAGAGGGGCACTATCTGCTGCATGACATACCCTGATGACCAGACAAAGGTAGTGGAACGCCTCAACTTCCAAACTGCACAGAGACTGAAAAAGCACCATCACAGACACCCTGGTCTACAAAACACCAGGACCATGCCCCAGCTTTTGCAATGCCATCTGGGAACTCATTGCACTGCAAGCAATCAACTCTGAGCATTACATATTCCTAGGGGCCCTCAACTTTGACACCAACTCTGCCGATCTCTTGGAAAGCTTGAGCAACATCGGTCTCAAGCAGCTTGTCACCGACCTTGCCCACATCGCAGGACATATGATAGACCCCATCTTCACCTCCAGCAACAGTCAGGTACATCCACACCGCTCACTTGGTCCTACCACCACCGCTTACACTTCGCCATCTTTGGACCCGCATACCCTGGTACCGTGCCCTCCAGATCCACACTGAGAAACTGGAAAAAGGTATCAGAAGACCAGTGAAATGACACTGTGCTCCCAACTCCTAGACTCTACACACAACCCCGGACAAGCAGCATACAGCTATTCCCAGTGGATCACAGAATGTGCTGACACCATAGCCCCCGACAAGACAGCCAATGTGAAAGGACAAAGCAAAAGTGCAAGCTGGTTCACCAAGGAACTGCAGTCCTTCCAATGGAACTGATGACAACTTCAAAGGAAGTGGTGCATCAGCAAAAAAAAACATAAGACCACACCGCCTTCAAGTCCGCCCTCAACCAGTATACCAGCTGCCTGAAAGAAACCAAGAAGAATGAGCGAGCAGACCTCAAAGCTAGCACAAACCACTCTTACAAAGAACTCTACGCCATTGTGAAGGAGTTCACCAATCTCACAGCCACTGAGAACATTACTCCCTCCTAGGAACTGTGTGACAATCTTGCGGACTTCTTACATGACAAGATCTCGGCTATCTATGAAAAGTTCGAACGCCAATCCTCCACTGCAGACCGCGTCAACCTTCTCACCCACTGAGAACTCCTCACCACACAAGACACTATCTCCACCATGAACTCCGTACACTCTGCCCATCTCTCTGCTTCCCTATCCAGCAAATGTCCTCGAGAAAGTGATCAACTAGCCACTCACCCAACACCTAGAAGACCACAATCTCTTGGACCCCTCTCAATCTGGATTTCAATCTAACCACAGCACCGAGACAGCCCTGTTTGCAGCGACAGATGATATCAGTGCTCTCCTGAACTGTGGGAAAACAGCAGCTGTCATCCTCCTTGACCTGTCCACCACGCTTGACACCGACTCCCATCCTGATCAACAGACTCCACCACATCGGGATTCAAGGAAACACTCTCAAATGGATCGCCTCATACTTCACCAACAGAACCCAAAGGATTAGTCTCTTACCATTCACCTCAGAGCCCAAGATTATCACCTGTGGAACCCCCCCGCCACCCCAAAGGTCATACCCAATACCCAAGCCCAATCCTCTTCAACACCTACTTGACCCCCCCTCTCCAGCCATCACCATCAGATCACACGAACTGTCACTAAGGTCCTCATCACCAGCAGACTGGACTACAGAAACACGCTCTACGTAGGAATCACAGCTCGCATCCGGTGAGACATCAGACAATACAGAAGTCGGCACCAAGACTGGTGCTCGACCACCCTAGAAGGACCCATATCACACCCCATCTCAACCTACACTGGCTCCTGATTCAGATCAGATGCCAGTTCAAGATGCTGAACCCACACCTGCAAGACCCTGCACAACGAAGGACCAGCATACATCAAACGCCTGACCTTCCACCAAACGACCAGACACCTCTGATTAGCTTCCATCTCCCTTGCAAACCCTCCCTTGGATAAGTCGAGCCAACAGCAGAGGATGTTCCTTCTCGCATCTGGCAGCCAAGGTTTGGAACAACCTCCCCTTGCACCTAAGGACTGCACCATTACTCCAGCGATTCAGAAGAGAACTAAAGACCTGGATGTTTGAATGATCATTCCTCCATGTAGCAACATCCAGATCCAGCCCCTCCAGACCCTCAGAGGTGATTTGCCGTGCTTTATAAATGTTTGATTGCAACTCACTTCTGATAACGGCACCCCCTTGATGGCTCCTTTAGCCAAAAAGAACCTGATTTTCCTGATGTAGTAGAGAAAGATGTTCCTCCTTCAGTCAATCTGAGGACAGTGGCAGGGTGTTAAGAGAGACAATGGCGAAATGTATGGACAAAAAGACCTAGAATTTTGGTGAACCATTTAATAAACATCTGCTAAGCAACTAGTAGCAGAAGACTGAAAAAGTGCCTCACTGAACAGGTGGTATACCAAACTCTGCAATAAAGTGGGATACGGAAAAAATAATGTATGACAAATGATCAGCACAAATGCATTCATCAGGTTTGGTGGCTTTTGACTGACCATCTGATTTGAGTCTGTTTGACCAGATGACACAGATTGTGAGCTCTGCACATAAACTAATGACACTGTCTATAAGTACACATCTAGAAGGCATGAGAAGGCTACAGAGAAGGCGTACCCTTACCTTAGTTTATTGCTTGCCCATTGTGTGTGTAGGTGGAGGGTTTATGATTTTGGGGATGCTGGGGTTATGTTTAACTTGAGTGGGGATAATACGTGGTACATTTAAAGGAGGAGATATATGTATACTGTAGGAAGTTGGCTCTGTATGCACTATTTCAAAGTAAGGAATAGTATGCACAGAGTCCAAGGGTTCCCCTTAGAGGTAAGATAGTGGCAAAAAGAGATAATTCGAATGCTCTATTTTGTGGTAGTGTGGTCGAGCAGTAGGCTTATCAAAGGAGTAGTGTTAAGCATTTGTTGTACATACACACAGGCAATAAATGAGGAACACACATTCAGAGACAAATCCAGGCCAATAGGTTTTGTTATAGAAAAATATATTTTCTTAGTTTATTTTAAGAACCACAGGTTCAAATTCTACATGTAATATCTCATTTGAAAGGTATTGCAGGTAAGTACTTTAGGAACTTTGAATAATTACAGTAGCATATATACTTTTTACATAAAACACATTTGGCTGTTTTAAAAGTGGGCAATTTTCACAGTTCCTGGGGGAGGTAAAGTATTGTTATGTTTTGCAGGTAAGTAAACCACCTACGGGGTTAAGATTGGGGTCCAAGGTAGCCCACCGTTGGGGGTTCAGAGCAACCCCAAAGTCACCACACCAGCAGCTCAGGGCCGGTCAGGTGCAGAGTTCAAAGTGGTGCCCAAAACGCATAGGCTTCAATGGAGAGAAGGGGGTGCCCCGGTTCCAGTCTGCCAGCAGGTAAGTACCCGCGTCTTCGGAGGGCAGACCAGGGGGGTTTTGTAGGGCACCGGGGGGGACACAAGTCCACACAAAAAGTACACCCTCAGCAGCGCGGGGGCGGCCGGGTGCAGTGCGCAAACAAGCGTCGGGTTTCCAATGGGAGTCAATGGGAGACCAAGGGGTCTCTTCAGCGGTGCAGGCAAGGGGGGGGGGGGGCTCCTCGGGGTAGCCACCACCTAGGCAAGGGAGAGGGCCTCCTGGGGGTCACTCCTGCACTGGAGTTCCGATCCTTCAGGTGCTGGGGGCTGCGGGTGCAGGGTCTTTTCCAGCTGTCGGGATTTTAGAGTCAGGCAGTCGCGGTCAGGGGGATCAGGGGGGACAACTTTGGTTACTCACAGTCTCGGAGTCGCCGGAGGGTCCTCCCTGAGGTGTTGTTTCTCCACCAGTCGAGTCGGGGTCACCGGGTGCAGTGTTGCAAGTCTCACGCTTCTTGCGGGGATTGCAGGGGTCTTTAAATCTGCTCCTCTGAAACAAAGTTGCAGTCTTTTTGGAACAGGGCCGCTGTCCTCGGGAGTTTCTTGTTCCTCTTGAAGCAGGGCAGTCCTCTGAGGATTCAGAGGTCGCTGGTCCTGGAGAAAGCGTCGCTGGAGCAGGTTTCTTTAGAAGGCAGGAGACAGGCCGGTAGGACTGGGGCCAAAGCAGTTGGTGTCTTCTTTCTTCTTCTGCAGGGGTTTTCAGCTCAGCAGTCTTCTTCTTCGGTAAGTTGCAGGAATCTAAATTCTTAGGTTCAGGGGAGCCCTTAAATACTAAATTTAAGGGCGTGTTTAGGTCTGGGGGGTTAGTAGCCAATGGCTACTAGCCCGGAGGGTGGGTACACCCTCTTTGTGCCTCCTCCCAAGGGGAGGGGGTCAAATTCCTATCCCTATTGGGGGAATCCTCCATCTGCAAGATGGAGGATTTCTAAAAGTTAGAGTCACTTCAGCTCAGGACACCTTAGGGGCTGTCCTGACTGGCCAGTGACTCCTCCTTGTTATTCTCATTATCTCCTCCGGCCTTGCCGCCAAAAGTGGGGCCGTGGCCGGAGGGGGCGGGCAACTCCACTAGCTGGAGTGCCCTGCGGTGCTGGAACAAAGGGGGTAAGCCTTTGAGGCTCACTGCCAGGTGTTACAGCTCCTGCCTGGGGGAGGTGATAGCATCTCCACCCAGTGCAGGCTTTGATACAGGCCACAGAGTGACAAAGGC
The DNA here is from genome assembly GCF_031143425.1 of Pleurodeles waltl. Lineage (NCBI taxonomy): Eukaryota > Metazoa > Chordata > Amphibia > Caudata > Salamandridae > Pleurodeles > Pleurodeles waltl. Next base: position 1,898,662,294 of record NC_090440.1, read on the forward strand.
ACTCTCCCCATGTGGCCAGCAACATGTCTCGAGTGTGGCAGGCTGCTAGAACCAGTCAGCCTACACGGGTAGTTGGATTAGGTTTCAGGGGGCACCTCTAAGGTGCCCTCTGGGGTGTATTTTACAATAAAATGTACACTGGCATCAGTGTGCATTTATTGTGCTGAGAAGTTTGATACCAAACTTCCCAGTTTTCAGTGTAGCCATTATGGTGCTGTGGAGTTCGTGTTTGACAGACTCCCAGACCATATACTCTTATGGCTACCCTGCACTTACAATGTCTAAGGTTTTGCTTAGACACTGTAGGGGCACAGTGCTCATGCACTGGTGCCCTCACCTATGGTATAGTGCACCCTGCCTTAGGGCTGTAAGGCCTGCTAGAGGGGTGACTTATCTATACTGCATAGGCAGTGTGAGGTTGGCATGGCACCCTGAGGGGAGTGCCATGTCGACTTACTCGTTTTGTTCTCACCAGCACACACAAGCTGGCAAGCAGTGTGTCTGTGCGGAGTGAGGGGTCCCCAGGGTGGCATAAGATATGCTGCAGCCCTTAGAGACCTTCCCTGGCATCAGGGCCCTTGGTACCAGTTACAAGGGACTTACCTGGATGCCAGGGTGTGCCAATTGTGGAATCAAAAGTACAGGTTAGGGAAAGAACACTGGTGCTGGGGCCTGGTTAGCAGGCCTCAGCACACTTTCAATTCAAAACATAGCATCAGCAAAGGCAAAATGTCAGGGGGTAACCATGCCAAGGAGGCATTTCCTTACACAACCCCCCCCCCCAAACGAAAGAGGATGAGACTAACCTTTCCCAAGAGAGTCTTCATTTTCTAAGTGGAAGAACCTGGAAAGGCCATCTGCATTGGCAAGGGCAGTCCCAGGTCTGTGTTCCACTACAAAGTCCATTTCCTGTAGGGAGATGGACCACCTCAACAGTTTTGGATTTTCACCTTTCATTTGCATCAGCCGTCTGAGAGGTCTGTGGTCAGTTTGAACTAGGAAGTGAGTACCAAAGAGGTATGGTCTCAGCTTCTTCAGGGACCAAACCACAGCAAAGGCCTCCATCTCAATGGCACTCCAACACTGCTCCCTGGGGAGTAACCTCCTGCTAATGAAAGCAACAGGCTGGTCAAGGCCATCATCATTTGTTTGGGACAAAACTGCCCCTATCCCATGTTCAGAGGCATCTGTCTGCACAATGAACTGCTTGGAGTAATCTGGAGCTTTCAGAACTGGTGCTGTGCACATTGCTTGTTTCAGGGTGTCAAAGGCCTGTTGGCATTCTACAGTCCGGATTACCTTCTTGGGCATTTTCTTGGAGGTGAGTTCTGTGAGGGCTGTCACAATGGATCCATATCCCTTCACAAACCTCCTATAGTACCCAGTCAAGCCAAGGAATGCCCTGACTTGAGTCTGGGTTTTTGGAGCTGCCCAGTCCAGAATAGTCTGGATCTTAGGCTGGAGTGGCTGAACTTGGCCTCCACCTACAAGGTGTCCCAAGTAAACCACAGTTCCCTGCCCTATCTGGCATTTGGATGCCTTGATAGAGAGGCCTGCAGATTGCAGAGCCTTCAAAACCTTCTTCAGGTGGACCAGGTGATCCTGACAGTTGGAGCTAAAGACAGCAATATCATCAAGATAAGCTGCACTAAAGGACTCCAAACCAGCAAGGACTTGATTCACCAACCTTTGGAAGGTGGCAGGGGCATTCTTTAAACCAAAGGGCATAACAGTAAACTGATAATGCCCATCAGGTGTGAAGAATGCTGTTTTTTCTTTTGCTCCAGGTGCCATTTTGATTTGCCAGTACCCTGCTGTTAAGTCAAAGGTACTTAAGAATTTGGCAGCACCTAATTTGTCTATCAGTTCATCAGCTCTAGGAATGGGATGGGCATCTGTCTTGGTGACAGAATTAAGTCCTCTGTAGTCCACACAAAACCTCATCTCTCTCTTTCCATTCTTTGGTGTGAGGTTTGGGGACTAAGACCACTGGGCTAGCCCAGGGGCTGTCAGAGTGCTCAATTACTCCCAATTCCAGCATCTTGTGGACTTCCACCTTGATGCTTTCCTTAACTTGATCAGACTGTCTGAATATTTTGTTTTTGTCAGGCATGCGGTCTCCTGTGTCCACATCATGGGTACACAGGTGTGTCTGACCAGGGGTTAGGGAAAAGAGCTCAGCAAACTGTTGCAGGACCTTCCTACAGTCAGATTGCTGTTGGCCAGAGAGGGTGTCTGAATAGATCACTCCATCTACTGAGCCATCATTAGGGTCTGATGACTGAGAGTGAGCCTCTCCCTGATCTTCTGCTTCCTGATCCTCATCTGTTACCATTAACAGATTCACATCAGCCCTGTCATGGAACAGCTTAAGGTGGTTCACATGGATCACCCTCTTGGGGCTCCTGCTTGTGCCAAGGTCCACCACGTAGGTGACCTGACTCTTCCTCTCTAGCACTGGGTAAGGGCCACTCCATTTGTCCTGAAGTGCCCTGGGAGCCACAGGCTCCAAAACCCAGACTTTCTGCCCTGGTTGAAATTCAACCAGTGCAGCCTTTTGGTCATACCAAAACTTCTGGAGCTGTTGGCTGGCCTCAAGGTTTTTACTTGCCTTTTCCATGTACTCTGCCATCCTTGAGCGAAGGCCAAGTACATAGTCCACTATGTCTTGTTTAGGCTCATGAAGAGGTCTCTCCCAGCCTTCTTTCACAAGAGCTAGTGGTCCCCTTACAGGGTGGCCAAACAGAAGTTCAAATGGTGAGAATCCTACTCCCTTCTGAGGCACCTCTCTGTAAGCGAAGAGCAGACATGGCAGGAGGACATCCCATATCCTTTTGAGTTTTTCTGGGAGCCCCATGATCATGCCTTTTAATGTCTTGTTGAATCTCTCAACAAGGCCATTAGTTTGTGGATGATAGGGTGTAGTGAATTTATAAGTCACTCCACACTCATTCCACATGTGTTTCAGGTATGCTGACATGAAGTTGGTACCTCTGTCAGACACCACCTCCTTAGGGAAGCCCACTCTGGTAAAGATACCAATGAGGGCCTTGGCTACTGCAGGGGCAGTAGTCGACCTAAGGGGAATAGCTTCAGGATACCTAGTAGCATGATCCACTACTACTAGGATGTACATATTTCCTGAGGCTGTGGGAGGTTCAAGTGGACCCACTATGTCCACACCCACTCTTTCAAAGGGGACCCCCACCACTGGATGTGGAATGAGGGGGGGCTTTGGATGTCCACCTGTCTTACCGCTGGCTTGACAGGTGGTACAGGAGACACAAAACTCCTTAACTTTCTGGGACATGTTGGGCCAGTAGAAGTGGTTGACTAACCTCTCCCACGTCTTGGTTTGTCCCAAATGCCCAGCAAGGGGAATATCATGGGCTAAGGTCAGTATGAACTCTGTGAACGCCTGAGGCACTACCACTCTCCTAGTGGCACCAGGTTTGGGGTCTCTTGCCTCAGTGTACAGGAGCCCATCTTCCCAATAGACCCTATGTGTTCCAGTTTTCTTGCCATTGGACTCTTCAGCAGCTTGCTGCCTAAGGCCTTCAAGAGAGGGACAGGTTTCTTGCCCCTTACACAACTGCTCCCTTGAGGGTCCCCCTGGGCCGAAGAGCTCAACCTGATAAGGTTCTAACTCCATAGGCTCAGGTCCCTCAGAGGGCAGAACTTCTTCCTGAGAAGAGAGGTTCTCTTTTTGTTGATGTGTTGCAGCTGGTTTCCCAGCTGACTTTCCTTTTCTCTTGGTAGGTGGGCCCTTTTTCCAGACTCCAGCTCTTTTTCACCCTGGGCCTTGCACTGTGCCCTTGTCTTGACACACACCAGTTCAGGGATACCCAGCATGGCAGCATGGGTTTTCAGTTCTACCTCAGCCCATGCGGAGGACTCCAGGTCATTTCCAAGCAAACAGTCTACTGGGATATTTGAGGAGACCACCACCTGTTTCAGGCCATTGACCCCTCCCCACTCTAAAGTTACCATAGCCATGGGATGTACTTTAGTCTGATTGTCAGCGTTGGTGACTGGATAAGTTTGTCCAGCCAGGTATTGACCAGGGGAAAACAGTTTCTCTGTCACCATGGTGACACTGGCACCTGTATCCCTCAGGCCTTCTACACTTGTCCCATTAATTAAGAGCTGCTGCCTGTATTTTTGCATGTTAGGGGGCCAGGCAGCCAGTGTGGCAAAATCCACCCCACCCTCAGAGACTAATGTAGCTTCAGTGTGACACCCGATTTGCTCTGGGCACACTGTTGATCCCACTTGGAGACTGGCCATTCCAGTTTTAGCTGGAGTGGAGTTAGAAGTGGTACTGTTCTTGGGACAGGCCTTGTCTCCAGTTTGGTGTCCAGGCTGATTACAGCTACGACACCAGGCCTTTTTGGGATCAAAGTTTTTACCCTTGTACCCAAAATTGGTTTGTGAAGAGGCTCTGGGCCCACCCTCCTGTGCAGGTTTTTGGGGGCCTGTAGAAGACTCTTTACTATTTTTGTTTTTGGATGTCTCAACACTCTTCCCCTGGGGAGGCTTTGTGACCCCTTTCTTTTGGTCACCCCCCTGTGGAAGTCTTGGTCACCCTAGTCTTGACCCAATGGTCCGCCTTCTTTCCCAATTCTTGGGGAGAAATTGGTCCTAGGTCTACCAGATGCTGATGCAGTTTAGTATTGAAACAATTACTTAACAGGTGTTCTTTCACAAATAAATTGTACAGCCCATCATAATTATTTACACCACTGCCTTGAATCCAACCATCCAGTGTTTTCACTGAGTAGTCTACAAAATCAACCCATGTCTGCCTCGAGGATTTTTGAGCCCCCCTGAATCTAATCCTATACTCCTCAGTGGAGAATCCAAAGCCCTCAATCAGGGTTCCCTTCATGAGGTCACAAGATTCTGCATCTTTTCCAGAGAGTGTGAGGAGTCTATCCCTACACTTTCCAGTGAACATTTCCCAAAGGAGAGCACCCCAGTGAGATTTGTTCACTTTTCTGGTTACACAAGCCCTCTCAAAAGCTATGAACCATTTGGTGATGTCATCACCATCTTCATATTTAGTTACAATCCCTTTAGGGATTTTCAACATGTCAGGAGAATCTCTGACCCTAGTTATGTTGCTGCCACCATTGATGGGTCCTAGGCCCATCTCTTGTCTTTCCCTTTCTATGGCTAGGATCTGTCTTTCCAAAGCCAATCTTTTGGCCATCCTGGCTAGCTGGATGTTCTCTTCACTGGAGTTATCCTCAGTGATTTCAGAGAGGTTGGTCCCTCCTGCGAGGGAACCAGCATCTCTGACTATTATGTTTGGAGACAGGGCTTGAGAGGCCCTGTTCTCCCTAGTTAGGACTGGTAGGGGGGAATTTTCCTCCAAGTCACTATCTTCATCCTCTGTGTTGCCATCCTCAGAGGGGTTGGCCTTTTCAAACTCTGCCAAAAGCTCCTGGAGCTGTAGTTTGGAAGGTCTGGGGCCCATTGTTATTTTCTTTATTTTACAGAGTGACCTTAGCTCCCTCATCTTAAGATGGAGGTAAGGGGTGGTGTCGAGTTCCACCACATTCATCTCTGTACTAGACATTATGCTTCTAAAAGTTGGAATACTTTTTAGGAATCTAAAACTAGTTCTAGGTTCTAATTCAAACTTTCAAACTCTAAAAGGAAATGCTAAACAGGGACTAACACAAGGCCCTAGCAGGACTTTTAAGAATTTAGAAAAATAGTTCAAATTGCAAAAATCAATTTCTAATGACAATTTTGGGAATTTGTCGTGTGATCAGGTATTGGCTGAGTAGTCCAGCAAATGCAAAGTCTTGTACCCCACTGCTGATCCACCAATGTAGGAAGTTGGCTCTGTATGCACTATTTCAAAGTAAGGAATAGTATGCACAGAGTCCAAGGGTTCCCCTTAGAGGTAAGATAGTGGCAAAAAGAGATAATTCGAATGCTCTATTTTGTGGTAGTGTGGTCGAGCAGTAGGCTTATCAAAGGAGTAGTGTTAAGCATTTGTTGTACATACACACAGGCAATAAATGAGGAACACACATTCAGAGACAAATCCAGGCCAATAGGTTTTGTTATAGAAAAATATATTTTCTTAGTTTATTTCAAGAACCACAGGTTCAAATTCTACATGTAATATCTCATTTGAAAGGTATTGCAGGTAAGTACTTTAGGAACTTTGAATAATTACAGTAGCATATATACTTTTTACATAAAACACATTTAGCTGTTTTAAAAGTGGACACAGTGCAATTTTCACAGTTCCTGGGGGAGGTAAAGTATTGTTAGGTTTTGCAGGTAAGTAAACCACCTACGGGGTTAAGATTGGGTTCCAAGGTAGCCCACCGTTGGGGGTTCAGAGCAACCCCAAAGTCACCACACCAGCAGCTCAGGGCCGGTCAGGTGCAGAGTTCAAAGTGGTGCCCAAAACGCATAGGCTTCAATGGAGAGAAGGGGGTGCCCCGGTTCCAGTCTGCCAGCAGGTAAGTACCCGCGTCTTCGGAGGGCAGACCAGGGGGGTTTTGTAGGGCACCGGGGGGGGACACAAGTCCACACAAAAAATACACCCTCAGCAGCGCGGGGGAGGCCGGGTGCAGTGTGCAAACAAGCGTCTGGTTTCCAATGGGAGTCAATGGGAGACCAAGGGGTCTCTTCAGCGGTGCAGGCAGGCAAGGTGGGGGCTCCTCGGGGTAGCCACCACCTGGGCAAGGGAGAGGGCCTCCTGGGGGTCACTCCTGCACTGGAGTTCCGATCCTTCAGGTGCTGGGGGCTGCGGGTGCAGGGTCTCTTCCAGCCGTCGGGATTTTGGAGTCAGGCAGTCGCGGTCAGGGGGAGCCTGGGGATTCCTTCTGCAGGCGTCGCTGTGGGGGCTCAGGAGGGACTACTTTGGTTACTCACAGTCTCGGAGTCGCCGGAGGGTCCTCCCTGAGGTGTTGTTTCTCCACCAGTCGAGTCGGGGTCGCCGGGTGCAGTGTTGCAAGTCTCACGCTTCTTGTGGGGATTGCAGGGGTCTTTAAATCTGCTCCTCTGAAACAAAGTTGCAGTCTTTTTGGAACAGGGCCGCTGTCCTCTGGAGTTTCTTGTTCCTCTTGAAGCAGGGCAGTCCTCTGAGGATTCAGAGTTCGCTGGTCCTGGAGAAAGCGCCGCTGGAGCAGGTTTCTTTAGAAGGCAGGAGACAGGCCGGTAGGACTGGGGCCAAAGCAGTTGGTGTCTTCTTTCTTCTTCTGCAGGGGTTTTCAGCTCAGCAGTCTTCTTCTTCGGTAAGTTGCAGGAATCTAAATTCTTAGGTTCAGGGGAGCCCTTAAATACTAAATTTAAGGGTGTGTTTAGGTCTGGGGGGTTAGTAGCCAATGGCTACTAGCCCTGAGGGTGGGTACACCCTCTTTGTGCCTCCTCCCAAGGGGAGGGGGTCACATTCCTATCCCTATTGGGGGAATCCTCCATCTGCAAGATGGAGGATTTCTAAAAGTTAGAGTCACTTCAGCTCAGGACACCTTAGGGGCTGTCCTGACTGGCCAGTGACGACTCCTTGTTATTCTCATTATCTCCTCCGGCCTTGCCGCCAAAAGTGGGGCCGTGGCCGGAGGGGGCGGGCAACTCCACTAGCTGGAGTGCCCTGCGGTGCTGGAACAAAGGGGGTAAGCCTTTGAGGCTCACTGCCAGGTGTTACAGCTCCTGCCTGGGGGAGGTGATAGCATCTCCACCCAGTGCAGGCTTTGTTACATGCCACAGAGTGACAAAGGCACTCTCCCCATGTGGCCAGCAACATGTCTCGAGTGTGGCAGGCTGCTATAACCAGTCAGCCTACACGGGTAGTTGGATTAGGTTTCAGGGAGCACCTCTAAGGTGCCCTCTGGGGTGTATTTTACAATAAAATGTACACTGGCATCAGTGTGCATTTATTGTGCTGAGAAGTTTGATACCAAACTTCCCAGTTTTCAGTGTAGCCATTATGGTGCTGTGGAGTTCGTGTTTGACAGACTCCCAGACCATATACTCTTATGGCTACCCTGCACTTACAATGTCTAAGGTTTTGCTTAGACACTGTAGGGGCACAGTGCTCATGCACTGGTGCCCTCACCTATGGTATAGTGCACCCTGCCTTAGGGATGTAAGGCCTGCTAGAGGGGTGACTTATCTATACTGCATAGGCAGTGTGAGGTTGGCATGGCACCCTGAGGGGAGTGCCATGTCGACTTACTCGTTTTGTTCTCACCACCACACACAAGCTGGCAAGCAGTGTGTCTGTGCTGAGTGAGGGGTCCCCAGGGTGGCATAAGATATGCTGCAGCCCTTAGAGACCTTCCCTGGCATCAGGGCCCTTGGTACCAGGGGTACCAGTTACAAGGGACTTACCTGGATGCCAGGGTGTGCCAATTGTGGAATCAAAAGTACAGGTTAGGGAAAGAACACTGGTGCTGGGGCCTGGTTAGCAGGCCTCAGCACACTTTCAATTCAAAACATAGCATCAGCAAAGGCAAAAGGTCAGGGGGTAACCATGCCAAGGAGGCATTTCCTTACATATACTGCGAGTGCCTTTTCTTTACTCAACAAAAAAGTTTTGGGGGAAAAGAAAAATCAAATTACTATATTAGTAATACCCTGGTTTAAAACACATTTGCCCAAATGCATCAAATACTTTAAAAAATATATCTGCTGCTTCAAACTGAAAGACTGCTCCATTAACAAAAACACAGATTTAGGTTTCATTGCTGTATTACAAAGTGAAGCTATACTTACGAGCTTTCTTCAAAGGCTTTCACTTTCTCACACCCCTCAGGAGGTTCTCTTTTGAACATGTAACTGTTGTTAGGCTTAGGGGAAGTGGCATACTTGGGTAGAGGAGAATTATTTCCATTCTCTGAAATAAGATGAATGTCCGTATTACATGACAGTTGACAATTATCAATCGTAAACACATGCAGCAAACATTCACAATACAGGCCTTTCTTTGTATTTTATGACCACGTAAACTTAGGCTGTGTAAGTGATGTAGCGAAACCCTATTTTTTTTTTAGAAAGCAGATAAAACATGGGCACCAGAACAGGCAGATTTAGAAAAATGATATTGCTACCATTTTGAGAATTACACCTTAGTTTGAAGTTAGTTTAACAGTTCAAATAACAAACGCAGTAGTAATTGGAGTTCAGCACTGAACTTACGGGAAGAAACACAATACGTTTGGAAAAATATTGGTACAGTACAGAAACAGCAGTCATCACCACAATAGACAACAATCATATAATCCTTAACAGAAGAGACAAGACAGCCTTTATTATCCTGGGCCTCTCTGCAACGTTTGATACCCCCATTCTCATCAGGTGCCTACATGAGATAGGCATCACAGGACTCGCTCTCCACTGGAGAGAATACAAACTATCAGCTTACTTCTTGGAAGCTCACAAACTCATCTGCAGAGTCCTTCAAGGTTCATCACTCAGCCCCACCCTCTTCAACTAATACATGATGCCTCCGACCAATGACAACCATGCGCACATTAACATTCTCTCCTATGCAGACAACATGCAGTTCATGCTCTCCCTTTCGGACTAGATCCCCAACACAAGAAACAAGTTCACTGCAAGTATGACCAAAGATGATAATTGGATGAAAGTCAACTGTTTCAAGCTCAACACCAAGACAGACACCCCACCACAGGACTCCAACTGCTTGACGGTTGGAAATTGAACATACACCCCTACCAGGAACCTTGGAATAATCATCTGCAGCAAACTGGAAGTGACTGCATAAGTCAATGCTGTCACGGCTTCCTGCTTCCATGCACTGAAGGTACTGAAGAAGATCTTCAAATTGCTCCTAAGCAACACAAGAAAAACTGTCACTCATGTCCTAGTCACCAGCAAGTTGGCCTAAAAGAACACCCTCAATGCCGGGATCACCAAGCAACTCACTACAAGACTACAAACTAGCAGAACTTGGCAGCCAGGCTCATCCTCAACCTCAAACACAGAAATCACATCAAACCACATCTCAGCGAGCTCTACTACTGCCTCCCAATACACAAAGGCTCTCACTTCAAACTCCTCTCACACACACACTCAAGGCACTACACAACTTTGGCCTGACCTACCCAAACAGTCACATCTCTCGCCCCCAATCACCAAGACCCTCTGTTCTGCAGGAATCCTACTCGCACACATCTCATACTTACACAGAACCAGATCAGGAGGATAGACGTTCTCTTACATCGTTCCTAAAGCATGCAACGGCTTCCTACTCCAGATCATAGCCTCCTCCTCGCTTCTTGAATTCAGCAAGAACCTGAAGACTTGGCTTTTCAATTGATAAACCTACCATAAGCAGGTCTCGGCACGCACACACCTGCTCAGTGCCAGGATACCCCCCTGGGTGATAGCGCTTTACAAATAAACACCTAACCACTGGCCAAGAACAATTTTACACACTGCTGCTATGTGCATGCCTAATTCCCAAAATGCAATAGCTTACATAGGAGTTCATACAGGCGATGAAAATCAGGTTGAACTATACCATAAAACAAAGTCTTTAGGCAGCAGCTAGCCATGCTGTCACACTGACTGTCTTTGCCTCCAGTGGCAGTTGCTGCTATTACTTTTTCTGCACACATGGTGCAGGTATCAATGCTGCTGTCAAGATGTGCATGCAAGTCAATCCTCATAGTATTCTTTATAATGGTAGTCTTATGCACATTCATCTGACCTCCTGCATGTATCTATGGACTGCAGATTTTTTTGTCCTATAGAGACTTCATTTGAAGCCAAATCATATATACAACAGAATCTGTGCCATGTACACATATGTATGTCTTCTCTGAATACCTGCACATATGCACAACATCAAAAATAGTCTTTTAATATATGGGTGTATAAATAAAGCTATTTAGCTTGTGTTTTCTGGATGACTGAGGAGGGCCCGAGGACGCTGTTGGTAATCCGAAAAAGCCTATGGCCGTAAAGGCTACATTTGGCCTACTCCTGGCTCTCACATTCTCAACGTGTGGGCAGAATCCTCACTAACTGAGATAGAGGAAGAGGAGCAAAGACTGTACCAAGCTGTATTGGCCTAGGTAAACTACCTTCAAAGAACCTCCGGGTCAAACATGGTGTTGCTTCGGGGGAAACCTTAAGAGCATAATGATGTGACAATGCCTATAGGGTAGTCTATATGGGCACATCTCCAACAGGCACATGTTCTGAAAATGCCATGCAGTCTTTCGTCTTGAAAAATGTGTCCTGGTACCAGATGGATGTTGTTTTTCAAGCAGACTGTAGTAATGGGTGATGCAAAATGATACCCATCTGGCAATAGTGGGCTAAGCAGACACTCCACGGTTGTATGCTGGAATAACGCATGGCTTTTCCACGCATGCCGTTAAATCGTGGTCATTACAATGAATATGTCTTTCCCACGCATTCCTTGATCCCACATACCGTTAAAACGACATGCCTTAAGGAAGGCTTTTGACTTTGGAGAGGCATAATTTACTATTCCAACTCCAGTCTGTGCATCAGTAGGGAAAGTTTTGGACTTTGAAATCCAACGCCCCTTTCCCTAAGGCATGTTGTTTTAAAGATGTGTGGTAAAGCAATGCGTGCTAATGACGCATTCGTTGTAACACGTGCAATGTAACTGCATGCCAGGTTCGGGCCGTGTTGCGAATGCTGTTTCTCCCACTCTACAGGCAGCATTGCCCCTCAATTTCACAAAAAGCTGGACATAAGACTTGAAGTCTTTCTAAAATCAGATAAAAGAGCAATGTACGCTTAATATCCAAATAATGGAGATTCTTATCCACCTAGGAGCCATGAGGATGCAGAAATAGTTTTGGTGGATCAATTTCTTTGCTAAAGTGGGACGGTGACAAAAATTTACAATGAAAGAGGTACGAGTCATGAAAACCACCATGCCCATGCCAATTCTGACTGGCTCTCAGGTGCAAAGGACCTGCTGCTATGGTCAATAGATAAATAGAATGCCATGAAAGGAGCCTTGATTAGAAAAATGTCAATAGCTCAAAAATCTTTTGCGTCAGCCTGGGAGGAACCACATTTAGGCTCCCAGAGGTGGCACTGAGTTGTACAGAAGAGTATCAAGCCCGTCCAGTGACTTGTCAGCATCATATGACGTGGTGTTCCAGTAGGCTGCAACGGCCACAAGGAAAGTCTTGCAGAGGTCCAAATGCAATCCTGAGTTAGCTAGGTGATGCAAATAAACATTTACTTTCTTTCGGTAACAATTTTTCTGGTGGATGCATATTCTTCAAGCAGATTCCTCACCTTATGGATTCTGCTTCTAGGCTAAACACTAAGGCATCCTACCACTCTTTTGACTAAGCCATGGCTCAGTTAAAACTTAATCTTTCTGATTTAATCAGAGAACCACAAAAGCCTTTTTTTATTTTTTATGTAAGGAACCCTCCTCACACATGTTATTTGTGTCACTCTTCACCATCGGATCTCACCCTGGTCCCTATAAACCAGGGTGGGCTCAACCATAATGCAGGGAGCACTTTGGATATCTATTCTGATGTGGATTTTAAAGATTAAAAATAACTCAAGGACATCACAGTTTTCCTTTATTACTGGGTGCCTGTGGTACGAGGAAAAATATAGGTCGACAAAAAACTAAGGTGCACCATTAGTAACTCCCACTTGAATAAATAAGAACAATAGTTTTTAATTCAAAATCTAGGAGGCTCCGTGGGGCCCAAAGGTGTTCCAGATAGTCAGTGGCACAAAGATGGCACGCATGGTCCTGTAAAATTATTTTCGTTAGCTCGGTGTCGCTCCGGCTCTGGGAAACTGAGTAGTGCGGACACCAGCCCTGCAGGTGGAGTACAGGGAGCAGGGCCTAGAAACACCGCTAAATCAAAGAATGCTTTGACTTCTTGCACTTCTTTGACTTTCTGACTTGGATGAAGAGGTCTTCAAGTGCAAAGATGATCGTCCGCAAAAACAACTCTGAGACAACCCCAAAAATGGGATTGGGAGCCACCTTCTACCACACTGCCAGGAACCTCATTCCAACTTGCAAACCGCCTTGGGGTGCATCAACTTGACTCGACACCAGGCACCAGAGACCGACCAAAAAGTGATGAGACACAGATGTCTGTGACATTCCCAACAAGGCTTAAAGCCATTAGGGTTAGTAGGTGACATGCCCTTGGCACAGTGGAAGCAACTACTTTAACCCCTTTGCTGCCAGGCCTTTTCCCCCTCCTGTGCCAGGCCTTTTTTTGCCTATTTGGGGCAGTTCGCGCTTAGGCCCGCATAACTTTTTGTCCACATAAGCTAACCAAGCCAAATTGCGTCCTTTTTTTCCAACATCCTAGGGATTCTGGAGGTACCCAGACTTTGTGGGTTCCCCTGAAAGAGGCCAAGAAATTTGCCAAAATACCGGGAAAATTTTGTTTTTTTCAAAAAAATTGGAAAAAGTGGCTGCAGAAGAAGGCTTGTGGTTTTTCCCCTGAAAATGGCATCAACAAAGGGTTTGCGGTGCTAAACTCAGCAGCTTCCCAGCTTTCAGGAACAGGCAGACTTGAATCAGAAAACCCAATTTTTCAACACAATTTTGGCATTTTTCTGGGACATACCCCATTTTTGCAATTTTTTGTGCTTTCAGCCTCCTTCCAGTCAGTGACAGAAATGGGCATGAAACCAATGCTGGATCCCAGAAACCTAAACATTTCTGAAATGTAGACAAAATTCTGAATTCAGCAAGGGGTCATTTGTGTAGATCCTACAAGGGTTTCCTACAGAAAATAACAACTGAAAAAGAAAAATATTGAAATTTAGGTGAAAAAAACATAAATGTTTCTCTACGTTTTACTCTGTAACTTTTCCCTGCAATGTCAGATTATCGAAAGCAATATACCGTTACGTCTGCTGGACTCCTCTGGTTGCGGGGATATATAGGGCTTGTAGGTTCATCAAGAACCCGAGGAACCCAGAGCCAATAAATGAGCTGCACCCTGACGTGCGTTTTCATTCTATACCGGGTATACAGCAATTCATTTGCTGAAATATAAAGAGTAAAAAATTGCTATCAAGAAAACCTTTGTATTTCCAAAAAGGGCACAAGATAAGGTGTTGAGGAGCAGTGGTTATTTGCACATCTCTGAATTCCGGGGTGACCATACAAGCATGTGAATTACAGGGCTTTTCTCAAATAGATGTCTTTTTTACACACACTCCTATATTTGGAAGGAAAAAATGTAGAGAAAGACAAGGGGCAATAACACTTGTTTTGCTAATCTATGTTCCCCCAAGTCTCCCGATAAAAATGATACCTCACTTGTGTGGGTAGGCCTAGCGCCCGCGACAGGAAACGCCCCAAAGCGCAACGTGGACACATCCAAATTTTTGGAAGAAAACAGAGGTGTTTTTTGCGAAGTGCCTACCTGTAGATTTTGGCCTCTAGCTCAGCCGGCACCTAAGGAAACCTACCAAACCTGTGCATTTCTGAAAACTAGAGACCTAGGGGAATCCAAGGAGGGGTGACTTGCGGGGCTCGGACCAGGTTCTGTTACCCAGAATCCTTTGCAAACCTCAAAATTTGGCTAAAAAAAACACATGTTCCTCACATTTCTGTGGCAGAAAGTTCTGGAATCTGAGAGGAGCCAAAAATTTCCTTTCACCCAGCGTTCCCCCAAGTCTCCCGATAAAAATGATACCTCACTTGTGTGGGTAGGCCTAGCGCCCGCGACAGGAAACGCCCCAAAGCGCAACGTGGACACATCCAAATTTTTGGAAGAAAACAGAGGTGTTTTTTGCGAAGTGCCTACCTGTAGATTTTGGCCTCTAGCTCAGCCGGCACCTAAGGAAACCTACCAAACCTGTGCATTTCTGAAAACTAGAGACCTAGGGGAATCCAAGGAGGGGTGACTTGCGGGGCTCGGACCAGGTTCTGTTACCCAGAATCCTTTGCAAACCTCAAAATTTGGCTAAAAAAACACATGTTCCTCACATTTCTGTGGCAGAAAGTTCTGGAATCTGAGAGGAGCCAAAAATTTCCTTTCACCCAGCGTTCCCCCAAGTCTCCCGATAAAAATGATACCTCACTTGTGTGGGTAGGCCTAGCGCCCGCGACAGGAAACGCCCCAAAGCGCAACGTGGACACATCCAAATTTTTGGAAGACAACAGAGGTGTTTTTTGCGAAGTGCCTACCTGTAGATTTTGGCCTCTAGCTCAGCCGGCACCTAGGGAAACCTACCAAACCTGTGCATTTCTGAAAACTAGAGACCTAGGGGAATCCAAGGAGGGGTGACTTGCGGGGCTCGGACCAGGTTCTGTTACCCAGAATCCTGTGCAAACCTCAAAATTTGGCTAAAAAAACACATGTTCCTCACATTTCTGTGGCAGAAAGTTCTGGAATCTGAGAGGAGCCAAAGATTTCCTTTCACCCAGCGTTCCCCCAAGTCTCCCGATAAAAATGATACCTCACTTGTGTGGGTAGGCCTAGCGCCCGCGACAGGAAACGCCCCAAAGCGCAACGTGGACACATCCACATTTTTGGAAGACAACAGAGGTGTTTTTTGCGAAGTGCCTACCTGTAGATTTTGGCCTCTAGCTCAGCCGGCACCTAGGGAAACCTACCAAACCTGTGCATTTTTGAAAACTAGAGACCTAGGGGAATCCAAGATGGGGTGACTTGTGGGGATCGGACCAGGTTCTGTTACCCAGAATCCTTTGCAAACCTCAAATTTTGGCTAAAAAAACACATTTTCCTCACATTTTGGTGACAGAAAGTTCTGGAATCTGAGAGGAGCCACAAATTTCCTTCCACCCAGCATTCCCCCAAGTCTCCCCATAAAAATGATACCTCACTTGTGTGGGTAGGCCTAGCGCCCGCGACAGGAAATGGCCCAAAACACAACCTGGACACATCACATTTTTTCATAGAAAACAGGGCCTACCTGTGGATTTTGGCCTCTAGCTCAGCCGGCACCTGGGGAAACCTAGCAAACCAGCGCATTTTTGAAAACTAGAAACCCAGGGGAATCCAAGATGGGGTGAATTGTGGGGCTCGGACCAGGTTCTGTTACCCAGAATCCTTTGCAAACCTCAAAATTTGGCTAAAAAAACATGTTTTCCTCACATTTCAGTGACAGAAAGTTCTGGAATCTGAGAGGAGCCACAAATTTCCTTCCACCTAGCGTTCCCCCAAGTCTCCCGATAAAAATGATACCTCACTGGTGTGGGTAGGCCTAGCGCCCGCGACAGGAAATGGCCCAAAACACAACGTGGACACATCAAATTTTTTCATAGAAAACAGTGCCTACCTGTGGATTTTGGCCTCTAGCTCAGCCGGGCCCAAGGGGGGCAGAAATGGCATAAAATAAATTTGTCCCCCACCCCCCGACCCCCCTGCCCCCCCGGGAGCGACCCTTGCCTATGGGGTCGCTCCTCCTGCGTGACATTGGTGCAAAAAAAAATAATCCCCGGTGCCTAGTGGTTTCTGCCCCCCTTGGGGGCAGATTGACCTACAATCGGCCAATCTGCCCCCAAGGGGGGCAGAAATGGTCTAAATACAATTTGCCCCCCAGGGGAGCGACCCTTGCCTAAAGCGTCGCTCCCCATCTCTAAAAAAACAAACAAAAAAAAACCCCCCACAAAAAAAAAATTGCCCTGGCGCCTAAAGGTTTCTGCCCCCCCCGGGGGCAGATCGGCCTAATACCAATAGGCCGATCTGCTCCCAGGGGGGAAGAAATGGCCTAAAATAAATTTGCCCCCCAACCCCCACCCCCCCTCCCCCCCGGGAGCGACCCTTGCCTACGGGGTCGCTCCCCCTGCGTGACATTGGCGCCAAAAAACAAATCCCCGGTGCCTAGTGGTTTCTGCCCCCTTGGGGGCAGATTGACCTAAAATGGGCCAATCTGCCCCCAGGGGGGCAGAAATGGTCTAAATACAATTTGCCCCCCCAGGGGAGCGACCCTTGCCTGATGGGTCGCTCCCCATCTCTAAAAAAAGAAACAACAACAAAAAAAAAACAAAAAAAAAAAATTGCCCTGGCGCCTAGAGTGTTCTGCCCCCCCCCCCCCCCCGGGGGCAGTTCGGCCTAATAATAGGCCGATCTGTCCCCCGGGGGGGGCAGAAATGGCCTAAAATAAATTTGCCCCCCCCCGGGAGCGACCCTTGCCTACGGGGTCGCTCCCCCTGCGTGACATTGGCGCCAAAATACAAATCCCCGGTGCCTAGTGGTTTCTGCCCCCTTGGGGGCAGATTGACCTAAAATTGGCCAATCTGCCCCCAGGGGGGCAGAAATGGTCTAAATACAATTTGCCCCCCAGGGGAGCGACCCTTGCCTGATGGGTCGCTCCCCATCTCTAAAAAAAAAAAAAAAAAAAAGAACAAAAAAAAAAAATACACAAAAAAAACATTTGCCCTGGCGCCTAGAGGTTTCTTCCCCCCCTGGGGGCAGATCGGCCTAATAATAGGCCGATCTGCCCCCAGGGGGGGCAGAAATGGCCTAAAATAAATTTGCCCCCCTCACCCTCCCCCCCGGGGAGCGACCCTTGCCTACAAGGTCGCTCCCCTTGCGTGACGGTGCAAAAAAAAGATCCCTGGTGCCTAGTGGTTTCTGCCCCCCTTGGGGGCAGATTGACCTAAAATCGGCCGATCTGCCCCCAAAGCGGGCAGAAATGGCCTAAATACAATTTGCCCCTCCAGGGGAGGGGCCCTTGCCTAAGGGGACGCTCCCCATCTGTAAAACACAACAACAACAGAAATCCCTGGTGCCTAGTGGTTTCTGCCCCCCGTGGGGGCAGATCGGCCTAATAAAAATAGGCTGATCTGCCCCCATGGGGGGCAGAAATGGCCTAAAATAAATTTCTCTTTCGAGAGCTTCCAGCGCGATGGGGGAGGTTGTGTGATTGTCAGCGCGCGCTGACGTCACAGGGGGGGTAGGGAGGTGGGTCGGGGGTTGAAGGGGAAGGGATTCCCCTGTCAGCCCTGACCTAGGGGGGTGGGGGGCGGCCCTCGGGAGGAGCGCTAGCGCTTCTCCCGAGGGCAGCATTCAGGACGTAATGGTTACGTCCATGGCGCCACACGGGCGCTGCCATGGACGTAACCATTACGTCCCTGGCGGGGAAGGGGTTAAAAGTCATAACAAAAGTTACATAAAGTTTGTAAAAGAAAAATGTCATAGGTAGCTCTCTGGATCCACACTGTTCGCTTGGGAGGAAAGGAACTGTTGACAATGCGTCTGGTAGGCACTTCTGTGGGCACAGCAATGTCAATTCAGATGCTGTTGCAGAGCTGACTGACACAACCTACCAGCGCACAGAGGTACTGCTCCAAATTTACAGGATTCAGGCATATGTTATGAGAATATTCTAAGATGAGGAACCTCTGGACAGAAGACTATCAGAAATCTCCTTCCAGAAGCTTGGGTTTACCAACGGCCACACATACATATAATTTCCCAGTTAGCCACATCCCTCCATCACAGCCCTGTCAAATGGGAATACATCTGTTTGTTTCATTGGTGTAATATGCCACTGAACCGTAATCTCATATACTGTCTGTTTGGTACACTTTTACCCAGAAAAAGAATACTTGCCTAGAGGTTCTGACTTTGGATGGAACGATATATCCACTTACAGAAAGCCTTGAGAGCTTCCCATATATGCCACAGAACATTGGGCTTAAAATTCATCAACAACGTATAATTTGTCAAGATCACACATTCGCAGCGTGCCGCACCAAACCCTAAATTTGTCTCAATGAAAGCCAGATACAGGTTTTGTCACGAGAACTGTCTGCCAAAAAGATTTCAACCTCCTCCAGAGGGAGTGGAATGTGGTCACCTGTCACTGCTCAAACTTTAAGCATGAAGGTGGAGATTGTGAAGGCATGTGTGTACAACCCAGCCCTCCCAGAGTAGCACAGCCAGTTCTGATCTTCAGAACGCGGGGCAGGATCAAATCTGTAGATAGGCATACAGGAGCCCAGAGTGCTACTCGAGATGAAAATAGCCTCTGAGCGTGAAATGCCTTGGAAACTGCATTGTGCAGAAGTGCTGATGTACAAGTTACTTACCTTCAGTAACAATCTATCTGGTAGAGACATTCTAGTTGCAGATTCCTTACCTTAGAATTTCCCCACAGGCGTCAGACTGGATCTGGAGATTTTTCTTCAAGCAGTACCCCTGCGCTCGGTTAGGTGGCGTCAGTTGACTCCACGGGCATTGTGATGACATTGTGGTCGTATACAGGCGCCACTCCGGGGCGCTGACGTCAGTTGCTTTTCACAACTTTCCACGCCAGTAGCACGGAGCAATCCGGAATACTGAGAATGGTGCGCCAAAACTAGGGCCCTTAAAGGAAAGTTCCTGTCTCTAGAAATCAGTTTGCAGTGCGGGAGGATGGGTGGGCCAGTAAGGAACATGGAACTAGAATATGTCTCTACCAGATATATAGTTACCGAAGGTAAGTAACTTGTACATTTGAAAGAGACTTCTAGTTGCAGATTCCTTACCTTAGAATAGATAATCGAGCAATACCATTCCCGGGGGTGGGCCATGAACTAACATCACACCAAAAAGTCCTGCAGGACCCAACGGCCAAAATAGCTGCCTCTGCAGACCAGACTGTCCAGGCAGTAATGCTTGGTGAACTTATGCAAAGGCATCCAAGTTGCCGCCTCACAGATATCCAGGACTGGAACTCTGCGTGCTAACGCTGTGGTAGCAGCAGCTGCTCTGGCTTAATGAGCGCGCAAATCCTCAGGGGGTTGCTTTTTTGCCAAAGCTTGGCACGTTTTAATGCAGAGGACTACCCATCGTGAGATGATCCTCTTCTGCACTGCCCTTCCTTTCTTCGCACCCACATAACCCACAAAGAGTTGCTCGTCCACCCGGAAATCTTTGGTACGATTTGAGCCGAACACCAACACTCTTTTTGAATCCGGACGGTGGATTCTCTTTTCATGAGAGGGATATGGGGATGCGTAAAGAGTAGGCAAGGTGATTGATTGGCTTATGTGAAAAGGTGTCACCACTTTGGGAAGGAAGGAAGCCCTATTACGAAGGACCATCTTGTCAGGATGACTTCGAAGAGAGAGCCTGAAACTCACTCACTCTGCGAGCAGAGGTGACGACAATCAAGAAGGCAGTCATAAGGGTCAAGAGCCATAGAGGAAGTTGTGGAGCGGCTCAAAAGGAGCACATGAGTTATGTGAGGACCTAGTTCAAATCCCACTGGGGCATTATGAACAGGATAGGAGAAAACATATGTGGGGGCCTGTGAGAAACGTCCCAACAATAGGAGATTTGAACAGAGAAGGTTGGTCAGGTGGCCTTAAAAAGGCAGAGATGGCAGCCAAATATCCCTTGAGGGTGCCCAGAGGAGAGCCCTGTTGAGCAAGAGAAAGAATAAAGAGGAGCACCTCAGAGGTCCATAGAGGGGATCAACAGACTTCTTCCAACGACAGGCGTATACCGTTTTGGTGGAGGGACGCCTGGCTCCCAAGATGACAGTAAAGACTTCAGGCGGAAGGTCAAAAGCCGCCAACTGCTGCCGCTCAATCTCCACGCAAGGAGGTAGAGACTGGACCGGTTTGGGTGAATGACAGTCCCCTGCTGCTGCGACAGAAGATCCTCCTGAAGGGGCAATCTGATCGGAGGATCGATGGCCATGCTCAATAGCTCGGAATACCAGACTCTTCGTGCACAGTCCAGAGCCACCAGGATTACTTGAGCACAGTCTTGTCTGATCTTCAGAACTCTGGGCAGAAGTGGTATTGGCGGGAAGGCGTACAGGAGGCCTGAGCTCCACTCATGACTAAAAGCATCACCGAATGAGTGCCGCCTTGGAAACTCCAATGCGCAAACAGCTGACATTGCACGTTTTCTGCGGAGATGAACAGATCTTACCAAGGCTCTCCCCATTATTGAAAGAGACCTTGCGCCACCTCTGGATTGAGTCATCATGCATGATCGACTATGCATCGACGACTGAGCACGTCTGCTCAGACGTTCAAAGGGCCTGCCAGATGTTGAACCACCAGTGAAATGCCCTGGCGTTCCAGCCATGTCCAGAGGCAACAAGCCTCTTGACAAAGGGTCCACGACTCCTCTCAGCCCTGTTTGTTGCAGTACCACATGGCGGTGGTGTTGTCGGTGAACACCTGCACTACTTTCCCTTTGAAGGAGAGTAGAAATGCATTCAATGCAAGTCAGATCACCCAGAGCTCCAAAAGGATGACATGAAGCCCAGACTCCGCCGGAGCCCAGAGGCCTCTGATCTCCGCCTCTGTCACTATTGTGAGATCTGGTTGGGGAAGGAAAGGCATCTTCTGTTGACCCAATCTTGATTCCACAACCACCAGTCCAGGTCTTTTTCAGTTCCCTCCAAGATCTGAACCATGTCTGAGGGACACCCCTGATGCTCCGCCCACTGGAACTTCAGGTCCCACTGCAGAGCCTGCATATGCCATCTGGCATGTTGGACCAGCATCCTCAGAGTCATTCTCACTGAAATCCAGAATAGAGGCTAAAACATAAGTATCATAACCTGAATATCCTAGACTCGTTTTTTGGGAGGATTTGACTGAAGCTGCACTGTGTCCAGAACAGTTCCGATGAAAGCCAGCACCTGAAAGGGAGTCCGGTGTGACTCCGGCACGTGTATAGTGAACCCCAGCAAATGCAGGAGGTTCGTCACAGTCTGCAGGTGGGAGACGACTTTCTGGGACGTGTCCACCTTCAACAGCCAGTCATCGACGTAGGGGAAGACTGGCACCCCTAACCTGCGCAGATGAGCTGCAACCACTAACATCACTTTTGTGAACACCGAGGGGCGCTGGTAAGGCCACTCGGAGAACAGTGAACTGAAAGTGCTCATGACCTACCACGAATCTTAAGCAGAGTCTGTGGGCCAGCAGGACTGCAATGTGAAAATAGGCGTCCTGCAAGTTTAACCCCACCATCCTTTCTCCAGGGTAGAAAGGACCTGAGCTAAGGTTAGCAACTTGAACTTCTCTTTCTTGAGGAACAGCTCGAATGACCAGAGATCTAGGAAAGGGCAAAGGCCCTTGTCCTTTTGGGGCACCAGAAAGTAGCAGGAATCAACCATTACGTACATCTGGCGCAGGGACCCTCTCTATGGCTCCCTTGGCAAGGACAGCCTTGACCTCCTCGCAGAGAAGTGCCACATGATACTCCGATAGATCATTCTATGATGGTGGCATGGCTGCAGGAGAAGTCTCAAAGGGGAGGGAGTAGCCCTTTCAGATAATTTGCAATATCTGCTTGCCTGTGGGAATGGATTCTCAGTGAGGCAGGTGATGGCGAATCCTGCAGCCAACTGGTCCCAGATTTTCCAATGGACTAGGAAGGTATGGAGGCAGAGAGGGGGTGGACTGGGCAAAAGCTTGTGGGATCCCGTGGCCATTCAGGGGCTGTACAGAATGTGTGGGTCGGTGGCCAGGCAGAAAGGAACACAGTTGGGTGCCCCTTTCGTAGCCACAAAAGGAGCGAAAGGCAGACTGTTGGGGGTGAGGAGCAGCTGCGAGGCCAAGGGACCAAGCTGTAGGCCGGGAATCCTTAAAACGCTCAAGCGCAGAGTCTGCCTTGTCTCAGAAGAGACTGGTGCCATCAAAGGGTATATCCATCCTGAATGGTGTGGGTCCTGCATCACAGGTAGTGGTCCGTACACTCTCCCTTCGTCCTCTCTACCAGCTGTCGCACTTTGGCGGTGGTAAGTCCTTTCCACTCCATGCAAGACAGCACCCCCGTGCACCGCGTCCTTTGCAACTGCCAAGGCCTGTTCACTTCACTTCCAAGGGGGACTTCAGACAACGTGTTGCTCCGGCCCCCAAGCACTCCGTCCTACAACTCCTGGGTCTCTGCGGGGTCCTACGGCGACGTGGGAGCAACTTCTGTGGTACTGCTTCAGGAACTTTTGTGTCCCTATTCTGTGGGACACCTGTGGGTGTTGCCTCTGCACCTGTGGGCCTTCTGCAATGCGGAGGGTCCCCTGTGACTCCACCCTCCCTGGTAGAGTCCTCCTGGACCTTGCTGGTCCCCGGCAGCACGTATTTTCCTCCAACTGCGAATTTGCCTTTGCCAAGGCTTGTTGGTGGAAATCCTTCACCGACAACCATCTGCAATGCAGCTTCCAGCGAGGGACACCTTTTGCACGCATCAGGAACTCTTCTACAGCTTCTGTGCTGCAGTGCTCATCTGTCTTCCTTCTTCATCGACCAACTCCAAAAGGTACCTCTGGGTGGGTAGCATCTCCTTCCCCCCCTAGACTCCACAGACACTTCTGGACCTGGTCCCCTCTCTCCACAGGTCTATCTTTGGAAATCTACTACTGATTTCTTGCAGGCTGTTCTGGGTTTCTCCTCTTTCTTCTTTTCATCCTTTGGGGTGGTTTTGGGGAAATTCTGCATTTTACTCCTGCATTACTTGTCCCTGGGGGGGGGGGGGGGGGGGGGTGGTACAGCATTACTTATCTGTGTGGTTTCGTAGTACTCCCAGCTCCCTCTACACAATTCACTTACCTAGGTTGGGGCCGTGTTCGCATTCCACTTTTAGTATATGGTTTGGGCTCTCCCTAGGGCTACTATTACTTATTGCTATTTTACACTGTTTTCCAACCTTTTTATGCCTCTGTGTGTGTGTGTGTGTGTGTATATGTATGTGTGTGTGTGTATATATATATATATATATATATATATATATATATATATATATATATATATATATATGGAAAATGTCACTTACCCAGTGTACATCTGTTCGTGGCATGAGACGCTGCAGATTCACATCCCGCCATCTAGTGTTGGGCTCGGAGTGTTACAAGTTGTTTTTCTTCGAAGAAGTCTTTCGAGTCACGAGATCGAGGGACTCCTCCCCTTTCAGCTCCATTGCGCATGGGCGTCGACTCCATCTTAGATTGTTTTCCCCGCAGAGGGTGAGGTCGGAGTTGTGTATTATAGTAATAGTGCCCATGCAATGGAGTAAACATGTATGTACATAATGTAGTTTAAAGTGATATATTTACAAATTTACAAATGTTCAAGATCAACTTCGAAACGGCTACAGGCTCCCGGGGAGGTGGGTGGGCGCATGTGAATCTGTAGCGTCTCATGCCACGAACAGATGTACACTGGGTAAGTGACATTTTCCGTTCGATGGCATGTGTAGCTGCAGATACACATGCTTTGCGTAGACTAAAAAGCAGTTTGTCCTCCCACAAATTAGCGGTGGTCAGCCTGTAGGAGTTGAAGTTGTTTGAAATAATGTTCTTAGTACAGCTTGACCTACTGTGGCTTGCTGTCGTGATACTACGTCTACACAGTAGTGTTTAGTGAGCGTATGTGGTGTTGACCATGTAGCTGCTTTACATATTTCAGCTATTGGTATATTTCCTAAAAAAGCCATTGTTGCACCTTTCTTTCGAGTAGAATGTGATTTGGGAGTAACTAAAAGCTGTCTTTCTTCGATATAGCATGTTTGGATGCACCTTACAACCCATCGTGCTAAACCTTGTTTTGATATAGGATTGCCTGTATGTGATTTTTGGAAAGCTACAAATAGTGGTTTAGCATTTCTAAATGGTTTAGTTCTGTCTATATAGTACATTAAAGCTATTTTGATTTCTAATGCATGTAGAGCTCTTTCTGCTACAGACTCTGGCTGTGGGAAGAAGACTGGCAGTTCCACTGTTTGATTTATATGAAATGGTGATACAACTTTTGGTAGAAATTTTGGATTTGTTCTTAGTACAACTTTATGTTTATGTACTTTGAAGAAAGGTTTCTCAAGAGTAAAGGCTTGGATTTCACACACTCTGTTAGAAATTGAATATGACTCAAGTGCATAGGCTCAAATGGTGTTCCCATAAGTCTTGTAAGCACTATATTTAGATTCCAAGAAGGAAATGGTGGTGTTCTGGGTGGAATGATGCATTTTAAGCCTTCCATGAAAGCTTTAATAACAGGAATTCTAACTAAAGAGCTATGTTGTATATTTTGTAAATATGCTGAAATAGCAGTAAGATGTATTTCTATTGAAGAAAATGCTAAATTTGAATTTTGTAAATGAAGTAAATAACATACAATATGTTGTATTGATGCTGTAAGATGGTCTATATTTTTAGATTGACAGTAATATACAAATCTTTTCCATTTGTTTGCATAGCTCTGTCTAGTAGTGGGTTTTCTTGCTTGCTTAATAACTTCCATACATTCTGATGGGAGTTGTAAGTATCCAAACTCTATGACCTCAGGAGCCAAATTGCTTGAGTGTCTTGGGATTTAGATGCCAGATTTGACCTCTGTTTTGTGTCAACAGATCTGGTTTGGATGGGAGTTTGGAGTGTGATACTACCGATCGATCTAATAATGTTGTGTACCACGGTTGACATGCCCATGTTGGTGCTATGAGTATCATGCTGAGTGAAGTTTGATGCAACTTATTGACTAGAAATGGAAGAATGGGAGAGGGGGAAAAGCGTATGCAAATATCCCTGACCAATTGATCCATAGAGCATTGCCCTTAGATAGGGGATGTGGGTGTCTGGATACGAAGTTTTGGCATTTTGTGTTTTCGCTTCTTGCGAACAGGTCTATGTTTGGTGTTCCCCACTTTTGAAAGTATTGTTGAAGTACTTGAGGATGAATCTCCCATTCGTGAGTTTGTTGGTGATTTCGGCTGAGGATATTTGCCAACTGATTGCCTATTCCTGGAGTGTACTGTGCCAATAGATGAATTTGGTTGTGGATTGCCCATTTCCAAATTTTCTGGGCTAGAAGGGACAGTTGGGATGAATGTGTTCCTCCCTGTTTGTTGAGATAATACATGGTTGTCAAGTTGTCTGTTTGGATAAGAACATTCTTCTGTGTGAGAAGAGATTGAAAAGCTTTAAGTGCTAGAAAGACCGGTATTAACCCAAAGTGGTTTATGTGTAGCTGTTTGTGTTTGACATCCCATTGCCCTTGAATGTTGTGATTGTTTAGGTGAGCTCCCCAACCAATCATTGATGCATCTGTTGTAATTAGGGTCAGAGGCACAAGGACTTTAAATGACCGCCCCCTGTTTAGATTTGTGGAATTCCACCACCAAAGGGAAATGTATGTTTGGCGGTCTATCAACACTAGATCTTGGAGTTGACCGTGTGCCTGTGACCATTGTTGTGCAAGGCACTGTTGTAAGGGCTGCATGTTTAGTCTTGAATGTGGAACAATTACAATACAGGATGACATAATTCCTAGAATTTTCATTGACAAATCTGACAGTGTATTTATTGTTGATTTGGTTGTATTTGTGGGATTAGATTTTGGAAAGCTTGTATCCTCTGTGTATTTGGATATGCTAGAGTTTGTTGAGTATTTAGTATTGCACCCAAATACGGTTGTATTTGTGCTGGCTGAAGGTGTGATGTTTGGTAGTTTATTGAGAAACCTAGTATGTGTAAGGTTTGTATTACATAACACGTATGATTTTGGCATTGTTTATGATTGCTTGATTTTATTAGCCAATTGTCTAGATATAGAAAGACATGTATATGTTGTCTTCCTAGGTAGGCTGCCACTACTGCCAAGCACTTTGTGAATACCCTTGGCGCTGTTGTTATTCCAAAGGGTAACACTTTGAATTGGTAGTGTTTTCCCTGAATGACAAACCTGAGGTATTTTCTGTGTGCAGGATGGATGGGTATGTGAAAATACGCATCCCTGAGGTCTAAGGCGGTCATGAAATCTTGTTTTTGTAGTAGTGGGATGACATTCTGTAAAGTTACAATGTGAAAATGTTCTGACAGGATGTAAAGATTGAGGGGCCTGAGGTTTAATATTGGCCTGGGGTTGCCATGCCTTTGGGGAATTAGAAAGTATAGTGAATAAACTCCTGTTCCTATCAGACTGTGGAACCAATTCTATTGCTTGTTTGAGTAGTAGAGATTTGACCTCTTCTTGTAACAGAATTATGTGTTCTGTGGATAGTTTGTGTAACCTTGGTGGAATATTTGGAGGAGTGTATCAATTCTAGGCAACAGCCGTTGCGGATAATTGATAGCACCAAGTTGTCTGTGGTAATATTTTGCCAATTTGTGTGGAACTGTTGTAGTCTTCACTCACCCCCACCCCCCACAGGAGAGGTGTGGAGTGGAAGGGAATGTGGGAAGTCACTGTTTTGGGTGTTGTGCAGGCTGCTTAGAGGCCTGGAATTTCCCTCTATTTTGGGGGTATTGTCCCCTATATGTGCCTCTAAAACTGCCAAGTTGGTAATGTGGTTGGTAGGCTGGCTTTGTCTGCGAGGTTGATGCCTCGGAGGGCTGTGTTCTGAAACCACCTCGAAATTGAGGTTTACGAAATGACCCCCTATATGGTGCAGAGTAGAGTGCACCCATTGCTTTTGCTGTGTCGGAGTCTTTTCGTAATTCTTCGATCGCTGTGTCTACCTCTGGCCCAAAAAGATGTTTTTTTTCATATTCAACACAGCCTGCTGTATTTCTGGCTTGAATCCAGAAGATCAGAGCCATGCATGCCTATGTATAGTGACTGCTGTGTTGACACTCCTAGCAGCGGTATCTGCTGCATCTAGGGCAGATCTCATCTAGTTGTTTGTAATGGCTTACCCTTCCTACACTACACCTGTTGTGCCCTTTTCTGGTGTTCTTTGGGGAGATGCTGTATTATATCTTATCCAAATGGGCTCTGTCATAACGAGCTAATAGTGCTTGCGAGTTGGCTATCCTCCTCTGATTTGCTGCCTGGGACGCAACTCTTTTCCCTGCATCATCGAAATTTCCTGCTTTCTTTATCAGGAGGGGGTGCATCTCTTGATGACTGATTATTTGCTCTTTTCCTGGTAGCGTGAACTACAACAGAATCAGGTGGTACCTGATATGAGTGATATAATCAGGGTCAGAAGGTGCAGGTTTATATTTCTTCTCTATTCTAGGTGTTATAATGCGTGCCTTTACTGGTTCGTTAAAGATCTGATCTGCATATTTTACCATGCCTGGGAGCATTGGTACCTAGAATGAGTTGAGGATAATGTGTTGAATAAAAAAATCCTCTTCTAGTGTCTCTGTATGCATGGTAACCCCATGATTTGCTGCAGCCCTAGCTATGACCTGGTTATAGACAGTACTATCCTTAGGTGGTGATGGGTTAGAGGGGTAGCTGTCTGGATCATTACTTGGAATGGGATCAGGGTCATAAAGATCCCATGGATCAACAGTGACCTGTTGTGAGTCATATGAATGAGTGAGTGACTGCATTGGTGTTGGGCTGGTGAGAGGAGAGGTAGGTAGGTAGGTGGGGAGAATGAGGAGAAGTCTGAGGAGGTGGTTGTGGTTTCTCCTTCTGCTTTGGCACTTTAGCAGGAGGCTGCATAGTGTCCAATTCCTCCTGAAAAGCTATCTTCCTCTTTGTTTTTAAAGGAGGTGCTGTAGGAATTCTCCCCGTTTCTTTATGTATGTGGATCCTGGATTGCCTTTCATCAATAATTTCGAGAATTGGTTCTACCTCTAACTCCTCTTCAGAGGTTTTATGGCTTTCATGAAGTCTTTTCGAAAGTCCATGTTCCTCTGTGTATGTTGGTCTTTTTGGCTCCGAAGCGTGCTTTTTCAGGATCGAAAAAGATGAGGACGACGAAGGTTTCCGCTCCGAAACTGGCTTTCTTATTTTCGACTCCTAAAATTGAGGTCTACTGGAGTCGGAAACTAAGCTTTTTGTTGTCTCCGAGGTTTTCGAAGGAGTGGCCATTTTTGGTGCCGAACTGGGAGGTCGGTCACCGACAGTCTTTTTTCAGGCCGAGCCATGGCCTTTCGGCAATGGCGTACCCAAGGTCTTTTGTGAGGGTGCAGTGGTAGACGTACTCACATGTTGTCCGGCAGTGACTGGTCTGTCTTCCTCTGATTCCTGCTCCGACTCCGAATCTCGAACTGAGACTGCAGTCTGCATCAATTCTTCCTCTTCTATGTCAAGATGTTCCCTGCTCTTCGACGCCATTTCGAGCCTTCTTGCTCTTCGGTCTCAGAGTCTTTTTTGATTGGAAGGATTGACAGGCCTCGCAGTTTTCTTCCTGATGGTCTGTGGAAAGGCAGAGGTTGCAAACCAGATGCTGGTCTGTGTACGGGTACTTCGCGTGGCACAGAGGACAGAATCTGAATGGAGTTCAATCCATGAGGCTTTCCATGTGGTCGGCCCGAGGTGGGCGCATGCGCTCCGAAGGGCGACCAAAGTTGTTTTCCTGATGGTACTGCTGTGTCGATGGAAGGATATTAACCCGATCGATACAATACCAACGAAAACAGAGTTTTACAAAGTTTTCCAAATTGAAATCTCGAAGTGAGAGGAAACACCTCCGAACCCGACGGCAGAAAGAAAACAATCTAACAATGGAGTCGATGCCCATGCACAAAGGAACCGAAGAGATGGAGTAACTCGATCCCGCTGACTCGAAAAACACTTCTTAGAAGAAAAACTACTTTTAACACTCCGAGCCCAACACTAGATGGTGGTCTAATGCACAGCATGTGTATCTGTAGCTACACATGCCATTGAACACACATATATATGGAAAATGTCACTTACCCAGTGTACATCTGTTCGTGGCATGAGACGCTGCAGATTCACATGCTGTGCATTATCCTGCCATGTAGTGTTGGGCTCGGAGTGTTACAAGTTGTTTTTCTTCGAAGTCACTCTTCTCGAGTCACGAGGCCGAGGGACTCCTCTGTTTCGGCTCCATTGCGCATGGGCGTCGACTCCATCTTAGATTGTTTTCCCCGCAGAGGGTGAGGTAGGAGTTGTGAATATAGTAATTGTGCTCATGCAATGGAGTAAGTATGTATGTACATAATGTGTATTAAAATAGTATTTATTTACAAATTTACAATTTTCATTCAACTTATAACGGCTACAGGCTCCCGGGGAGGTGGGAGGGCGCATGTGAATCTGCAGCGTCTCATGCCACGAACAGATGTAAGTGACATTTTCCGGTCGATGGCATGTGTAGCTGCAGATACACATGCTGTGCATAGACTAGTAAGCAGTAATCTCCCCAAAAAGCAGTGGCTTAGCCTGTAGGAGTTGAAGTTGCTTGAAATAATGTTCGTAATTCAGCCTGACCTACTGTGGCTTGTTGTGTTGTTAACACATCTACACAGTAATGTTTTGTGAATGTATGAGGCGTAGACCATGTGGCTGCCTTACAGATTTCTGTCATAGGTATATTCCCTAGAAAAGCCATTGTGGCGCCTTGTTTCCTAGTGGAGTGCGCCTTTGGTGTAATAGGTAGATCTATTTTTGCTTTGATATAGCAGGTCTGAATACATTTCACTATCCATCTGGCAATGTCTTGTTTGGATATTGGATTTCCTGCATGAGGTTTTTGGAAGGCTACAAACAATTGTTTTGCGAAACTGTTTTGATCTATCAATGTAATACATTAGTGCTCTTTTGATGTCTAACGTATGTAAGGCTCTTTCGGCTACTGAGTCTGGTTGTGGAAAAAAGACTGGGAGTTCCACTGTTTGGTTTAGGTGGAATGGTGATATAACTTTTGGTAAGAATTTGGGATTTGTACGGAGAACTACTTTATGTTTAAGTATCTGTATAAAAGGGTTCTTGTATAGTAAATGCTTGTATTTCACTTACTCTTCTAAGAGATGGGATAGCTATTAGGAAGGCTACTTTCCAAGTTAAGTAATGCATCTCACAAGAGTGCATGGGTTCAAATGGTGGTCCCATGAGCCGTGTTAACACAATATTGAGATTCCATGAAGGGACTGGTGTTCTCGGGGGTATGATTCTTTTTAATCCCTCCATAAATGCTTTGATGACGGGGATTCTAAAAAGTGATGTTGAATGTGTAATCTGAAGATAGGCAGATATTGCTGTGAGATGTATTTTAATAGAAGAGAATGCTAGTTTAGATTTTTGTAAGTGTAATAAGTAGCTTACAATATTCTTTGCAGAAGCATGTAGTGGTTGAATTTGATTATTATGGCAGTAATAAACAAATCTTTTCCATTTGTTTGCATAACAATGTCTTGTAGTAGGTTTTCTAGCCTGTTTAATGACCTACATACATTCTTGTGTAAGGTCTAAATGTCCAAATTCTAAGACTTCAGGAGCCAGATTGCTAGATTGAGCGATGCTGGATTTGGGTGTCTGATCTGTTGTTTGTGCTGAGTTAACAGATCTGGTCTGTTTGGTAGTTTGATATGAGGTACTACTGACAGGTTCAGCAGTGTTGTGTACCACGGTTGGTGAGCCCAGGTTGGTGCTATGAGTATTAGTTTGAGTCTGCTTTGACTCAATTTGTTTAGCAGATAAGGAAGGAGTGGGAGAGGGGGAAAAGCGTAAGCAAATATCCCTGACCAACTCATCCATAGCGCATTGCCCTTGGACAGAGGGTGTGGATACCTGGACGCAAAGTCTTGGCATTTTGCGTTTTCTTTTGTTGCGAATAGGTCTATTTGTGGTGTTCCCCAGCGTAGAAAGTAAGTTTGTAGGATTTGGGGATGAATTTCCCATTCGTGTGTTTGTTGGTGAGCTCAACTGAGATTGTCGGCCAACTGGTTTTGAATACCTGGGATGTATTGTGCTATTATGCAAATGTGATTGTGAACTGCCCAATGCCAAATTTTTTGTGCTAAGAGACACAGTTGTGAGGAGTGTGTCCCTCCCTGTTTGTTGAGGTAATACATTGTCGTCATGTTGTCTGTTTTGACAAGAATGTGTTTGTGGGCTATCAGTGGTTGAAATGCTTTCAATGCTAGTAACACTGCCAACAGTTCTAGATGATTTATGTGCAGTTGTTTTTGTTGAATGTTCCATTGTCCCTGTATACTGTACTGGTTGAGGTGTGCTCCCCACCCTATCATGGAAGCATCTGTTGTGATCACGTATTGAGGCACTGGGTCTTGGAATGGCCGCCCTTGGTTTACATTTATAGGGTTCCACCATTGAAGCAAGAGGTGTGTTTGGCAGTCTATCAACACTAGATCTTGGAGTTGACCCTGTGCCTGTGTGTCCATTGTGTTGTTAGGCACTGTTGTAAGGGCCGCATGTGTAGTCTTGCATTTGGGACGATGGCTATGCATGAAGACATCATGCCTAGAAATTTCATTACAAACCTCACTTGGTAGTGTTGGTTTGGCTGTATGTTTAATATTGTATTGCGGAAAGCCTGTACCCTTTGTGGACTTGGAGTGGCAATCGCCTTTTGTGTATTGAGTGTTGCTCCCAAGTATTGTTGTATTTGGGATGGTTGTAGATGTGATTTTTGGTAATTTATAGAGAACCCTAGTTTGTGTAGAGTTTCTATCACGTATTGTGTGTGTAGAAGACACTGTTGCTGAGTGCTGGTTTTTATTAACCAATCGTCCAAGTAAGGGAATACATGCATGTGCTGCCTCCTGATGTGAGCGGCTACTACTGCAAGGCATTTTGTGAATACCCTTGGGGCTGTTGTTATCCCGAATGGTAACACCTTGAATTGGTAATGTACGCCTTGGATTACAAACCTTAAGTATTTCCTGTGGGAAGGATGTATGGGTATGGGGAAATATGCATCCTTGAGATCTAATTTTGACATGTAGTCTTGTTTTTTGAGCAAGGGAATCACGTCTTGAAGTGTTACCATGTGAAAGTGATTTGATTTTCTGTAAAGATTCAGTGTTCTGAGGTCTACTATGGGTCTCAGCATTTTGTCCTTCTTTGGAATTAGGAAATACAGGGAGTAGACCCCTGTTCTTTTTTGATGGTTGGGTACTAGTTCTATTGCTTGTTTTTGTAACAATGCTTGGACTTCTAGTTGTAACAGGTCTAAGTGTTGTTTGGACATATTGTGTTCTCTTGGGGGCACATCTGGTGGCAATTGTAGGAATTCTATGCAATAACCATGTTGGATAATGGCTAGGACCCATGCGTCCGTAGTTATGTTTTCCCAGTTGTGGTAGTATGCGGTAAGTCTCCCCCCCCCACTGGTGTTGAGTGGTGGGGGTTTGTGACATTGAAGTCACTGTTTGGTTTGAGGGGTTTTTGGGCTCTGGAATTTTCCTCTTGCCTTTGGGAATTGTCCACCCCTGTATGTTCCTCGAAAACCTTCTCTTTGATACTGGCCCTGATATGTGGGTCTGACTTGTGAGGTGGAAGGCTCTGTGGTTTGGGAACGAAACCACCCCTCTAAAGTGCGGCTTTCTAAAAGTGCCTCTGCTCTGTGGGGACTAGAGCGCGCCCATGGCTTTGGTCGTGTCTGTGTCCTTTTTGAGCTTTTCTATTGCCGTATCCACCTCCGGCCAAACTAATTGTTCTTGGTTGAACGGCATATTTAGCACAGCTTGCTGGATTTCTGGTTTAAAACCCGGGCTCCGTAACCATGCGTGCCTACGAATGGTTACCGCAGTGTTCACTGTCCTTGCTGCTGTGTCTGCCGAGTCCATTGCAGACCTTATTTGGTTGTTTGAAATTGTCTGTCCTTCCTCAACAATCTGTTGGGCAAGTTTTTGGTACTCCTTGGGCAAGTCCTGAATTATATGTTGCATCTCGTCCCAGTGTGCCCTGTCGTAGTGAGCCAGTAGAGCCTGAGAATTGGCAATCCGCTATTGATTGGCTGCCTGTGCTGCCACCCTTTTGCCTGCTGCATCGAATTTCCGACTTTCCTTGTCGGGCGGTGGTGCGTCTCCTGAGGATTGGGAGTTTGCCCTCTTTCGGGCTGCTCCCACTACCACCGAATCTGGAGTTAGTTGCTGTGTTATAAACACAGGGTCCGTTGGGGGAGGTTTATATTTCTTCTCCACCCTAGGCGTGATGGCTCTGCCTTTTACTGGGTCCTGGAACACCTGTTTGGCGTGTTTTAACATGCCTGGTAGCATTGGCAAACTTTGGTAAGAGCTGTGAGTGGATGCCAAGGTGTTAAACAAAGAGTTGTCTTCTATGGGCTCCGCATGCATTGCTACATTATGGAAAGTAGCTGCCCTTGAAACCACCTGCATATATGCAGTGCTGTCCTCTGGTGGTGACGGCCTTGCCGGGTAGCAATTGGGACTATTGTCTGAGACCGGTGCATCATACAAGTCCCATGCATCCGGGTCATCTTGTGTCATCCCAGTGTGTGTTGGCGACTGCATTGGGGGTGTTGCTACCGGGGACAGGTGTGGTGAATGCAATGGTGAAGGCTGTGGCGAAAACCTTGGTGGTGTCTTGTCTTTTGCCACCTTTGCCCTTGGCTGCATTTCCGCCTTTTGGAATGCTAGCTTTTGCTTCATTTTTATTGGAGGAAGAGTTTGGATTTTCCCCGTCTCCTTCTGTATGTGCAGCCTCCTCTGGGTATGGTCTGGCTCTCCCATGCCCAGTTCTTGCTCAAATCTGTGCCCTTGCATTTGGCTGGAAAGGCCGTGCTCTTCTGTATAGGAGCCTGTTTTCGGCTCCGAGGCTGCATGTTTTGACACCGAAGGTTTCGGTACAGTCATTTTCTGCTCCGAGGAAACCTTCTTGACTTTGGGGGTGTTGAACTCTCGGTGCCGAGATGGTTCGGAGCCGGTATCTCGACCGGAGTTGGATGTCTTCGACTGCTGGGAGGCCTTTTTCGATGTTTGGTCACTGTGTTTGGTCACTGTGTTTTCGGGTTAAGCCAGGGCCTGTTGGCGGTGGCATCCCCTTGGCCTTTATAATTTTCGAGTGAGTCTGTGACAGGGCTGATTTACTCACAGTTTGTTGCTGCGTTTTCGGCTGCTCGCTTTCGGACTCGTCCGAATGGAGAATCTCTCCTCTTCCTCGACCTGTTCGGCCGGTGTCGACGCCATCTGGAGTCTTCTAGCTCTTCGATCGCGTAGGGTCTTATTCGATCGAATTGCCCGACAGGCCTCGCAAGTATCCTCCCTGTGATCCGGTGATAGACACAGATTACAGACCAAGTATTGGTCTGTATAAGGATACTTTGCGTGTCAATTCGGGCAGAAACGGAAGGGGGTCCGGTCCATGAGGTTTGAAGATGGACGCGGTTGGGCCGACTAGGCCCCGCTGAAGAGTTGAAGCCCCGAAGGGCCGCCGGAGTGCTTCTTTTTTCGGTGTCGATTTGCTTACACTAAACCGGTACAGAGCGCAAACAATACCGTCAAATTTTCCGATAACTAGCTAACTTTCTCGATTCGAAATACGGAGCGAAGAGGAACACGTCCGAACCGGATGGCAGAAAGAAAACAATCTAAGATGGAGTCGACGCCCATGCGCAATGGAGCCGAAAGGGGAGGAGTCCCTCGATCTCGTGACTCGAAAAGACTTCTTCGAAGAAAAACCAACTGTAACACTCCGAGCCCAACACTAGACGGCGGGATGTGCACAGCATGTGAATCTGCAGCGTCTCATGCCACAAACAGATGTACACTGGGTGACATTTTCCATATATATATATATATATATGGAAAATGTCACTTACCCAGTGTACATCTGTTCGTGGCATGAGTCGCTGCAGATTCACATGCTGTGCACAGTCCGCCGTCTGGTGTTGGGCTCGGAGTGTTACAAGTTGTTTTTCTTCGAAGAAGTCTTTTCGAGTCACGAGAACGAGGGACTCCTCCCCTTTCGGTTCCATTGCGCATGGGCGTCGACTCCATCTTAGATTGTTTTCCCCGCAGAGGGTGAGGTAGGAGTTGTGTATGTTAGTCATAGTGCCCATGCAATGGAATGAATACGTATGTACATAATAAAGGTTAAAGTAATATATTTACAAATGTACAATTGTTTAAGATCTACTTCTAAACGGCTACAGGCTCCCGGGGAGGCGGGTGGGCGCATGTGAATCTGCAGCGACTCATGCCACGAACAGATGTACACTGGGTAAGTGACATTTTCCGTTCGATGGCATGTGTAGCTGCAGATACACATGCTGTGCATAGACTAGTAAGCAGTTATCTCCCCAAAAGCGGTGGTTCAGCCTGTAGGAGTTGAAGTAGTTTGAAATAATGTTCTTAGTACAGCCTGACCTACTGTGGCTTGTTGTGCAGCTAACACATCTACACAGTAGTGCTTGGTAAATGTATGAGGCGTAGACCATGTTGCTGCCTTACATATTTCGTTCATTGGAATATTTCCTAGAAAGGCCATGGTAGTCCCTTTCTTTCTGGTTGAGTGTGCCTTTGGTGTAATAGGCAGCTCTCTCTTTGCTTTAAGATAGCAGGTTTGAATACACTTAACTATCCACCTGGCAATGCCTTGTTTTGAAATTGGATTTCCTGTATGAGGTTTTTGAAAGGCAATAAATAGTTGTTTTGTCTTCCTAATTTGTTTTGTTCTGTCAATGTAGTACATTAGTGCTCTCTTGATGTCTAATGTATGTAGTGCTCTTTCAGCTACGGAATCTGGCTGTGGGAAGAACACTGGTAATTCTACTGTTTGATTTAAGTGGAACGGTGAGATAACCTTTGGTAAGAATTTTGGATTTGTTCTTAGAACTACCTTAATCTTGTGTATTTGAATAAATGGTTCTTGTATGGTAAATGCCTGAATCTCACTCACTCTTCTTAGAGATGTGATGGCAATGAGAAATGCAACTTTCCACGTTAAGTATTGCATTTCACAAGAATGCATGGATTCGAAAGGTGGACCCATGAGCCTTGTTAAGACAATGTTGAGGTTCCATGAAGGAACAGGTGGTGTCCTTGGTGGTATAATTCTCTTTAGGCCTTCCATAAACGCTTTAATGACAGGTATTCTAAATAGGGAAGTGGAATGAGTAATCTGCAGGTAAGCAGATATTGCGGTGAGATGTATCTTTATGGAAGAGAAAGCTAGATTAGATTTTTGCAAATGTAGTAAATATCCTACTACATCTTTTGGAGATGCGTGCAATGGTTGAATTTGATTATTATGGCAGTAACAAACAAATCTTTTCCATTTATTTGCATAGCAGTGTCTAGTGGAAGGTTTTCTAGCTTGTTTTATGACCTCCATACACTCTTGTGTGAGGTCTAAGTGTCCAAATTCTAGGATTTCAGGAGCCAAATTGCTAGATTCAGCGATACTGGGTTTGGATGCCTGATCTGTTGTTTGTGTTGTGTTAACAGATCTGGTCTGTTGGGTAGCTTGACATGAGGTACTACTGACAGGTCTAGTAGTGTTGTATACCAAGGTTGTCTTGCCCATGTTGGTGCTATTAGTATGAGTTTGAGTTTGTTTTGACTCAATCTGTTTACTAGATATGGAAGGAGAGGGAGAGGGGGAAAAGCGTACGCAAATATCCCTGACCAATTCATCCATAGAGCATTGCCTTGGGATTGATGGTGTGGGAACCTGGATGCGAAGTTTTGCCATTTTGCGTTTTCTTTTGTTGCAAATAGATCTATTTGAGGTGTTCCCCAAATTTGAAAGTAAGTGTTCAGTATTTGGGGGTGAATTTCCCATTCGTGGACTTGTTGGTGATCCCGAGAGAGATTGTCTGCTAGCTGGTTCTGGATCCCTGGAATAAATTGTGCTATTAGGCGAATGTGGTTGTGAATTGCCCAATGCCATATTTTTTGAGTTAGGAGACACAACTGTGTCGAGTGTGTCCCCCCCTGTTTGTTTAAATAATACATTGTTGTCATGTTGTCTGTTTTGACAAGAATGTATTTGTGGGTTATCATGGGTTGAAATGCTTTCAACGCTAGAAATACTGCTAACAGTTCTAAGTGATTTATGTGAAACTTCTTTTGATGCATGTCCCATTGTCCTTGGATGCTGTGTTGATTGAGGTGTGCCCCCCACCCTGTCATGGAAGCATCCGTTGTTATGACGTATTGTGGCACTGGGTCTTGGAAAGGCCGCCCTTTGTTTAAATTTGTACTGTTCCACCATAGAAGCGAGATGTATGTTTGGCGGTCTATCAACACCAGATCTAGAAGTTGACCCTGTGCATGTGACCATTGTGATGCTAGGCATTGTTGTAAGGGCCGCATGTGCAATCTTGCGTTTGGGACAATGGCTATGCATGAAGACATCATGCCTAGGAGTTTTAATACCATTTTTGCTTGTATCTTTTGTGTTGGATACATGGCCTGTATCACCTTGTGAAATGTTTGAACCCTTTGTGGACTTGGAGTGGCTATCCCTTCTGTTGTGTTGATTTTCGCTCCTAAGTATTGCTGTGTTTGACACAGCAAAAGGTGCGACTTTGCATAGTTGATGGAGAAACCCAGCTTGTGAAGGGTCTGTATGACATACTTTGTGTGACGTGAACACCTTGTTAGCGTGTTGGTTTTGATTAACCAGTCGTCTAAGTAAGGGAACACGTGTATTTGCTGCCTTCTGATATGTGCAGCTACTACTGCCAGGCATTTTGTAAAGACTCTTGGCGCAGTTGTTATTCCGAATGGCAACACTTTGAATTGGTAATGTATTCCTTTGAATACGAACCTTAGGTATTTCCTGTAGGAAGGATGTATCGGTATGTGGAAATACACATCCTTTAGGTCTAACGTTGTCATGTAGTCTTGCTGTTTGAGCAGTGGGATAACGTCTTGTAATGTGACCATGTGAAAGTGGTCTGATTTGATGTAGGTATTTAGTGTTCTGAGATCTAGTATTGGTCTCAGAGTCTTGTCCTTCTTTGGTATTAGAAAATACAGTGAGTAAACTCCTGTGTTTTTCTGTAGGCTTGGTACTAATTCTATTGCATCCTTTTGTAGTAATGCTTGAACTTCTAGTCCTAGAAGATCTATATGCTGTTTTGACATATTGTGTGTTTTCGGTGGGACGTTTGGAGGGAATTTGTGAAATTCTATGCAATAGCCATGTTGGATAATTGCTAAGACCCAAGTGTCTGTTGTTATTTCTTCCCAAGATTCATAGAATTGGCTTAGTCTTCCCCCCACTGGTGTTGTGTGGTGGGGTTGTGTGACTTGTGAGTCACTGTTTATTTTGAGGGGTTTTTGGGACCCTGAAATTTTCCCCGACTTCTTGGGAATTGGCCTCCTCTATATTGTCCCCGAAAACCTCCCCTTTGATATTGACCCTGGTAGGTAGGTGGTCTTGTCTGTGAAGTGTTGGTTTCTGTGGGTTGACCCCAAAACCCTCCCCTAAAAGGTGTCTTCCGAAATGTGCCTCTGCTCTGCGGGGAGTAGAGTGCGCCCATGGCTTTGGCTGTATCGGTGTCCTTTTTTAGTTTTTCAATGGCAGTGTCTACCTCCGGCCCAAACAATTGCTGTTCATTAAACGGCATATTGAGCACAGCCTGTTGGATTTCGGGTTTGAACCCAGAAGTGCGCAGCCAAGCGTGCCTCCGTATTGTAACTGCAGTGTTTATTGTCCTTGCAGCTGTATCAGCTGCATCCATGGAAGACCGTATCTGATTGTTCGAGATACTTTGTCTCTCTTCCACCACTTGTTGCGCTCTTTTTTGGAACTCCTTGGGAAGGTGTTCGATGAGATGTTGCATTTCATCCCAATGAGCCCTGTCGTATCTTGCCAAGAGTGCTTGCGAGTTGGCGATACGCCACCGATTTGCTGCTTGTGCTGCAACTCTTTTTCCCGCTGCATCAAATTTGCGGCTCTCCTTGTCTGGAGGTGGTGCGTCGCCTGATGTCTGCGAGTTGGCTCTTTTACGAGCTGCCCCCACAACTACTGAGTCCGGTGTTAGTTGTGTTGTAATAAATATTGGGTCTGTGGGAGGTGCCTTATATTTTTTCTCCACCCTTGGAGTTATGGCTCTGCCTTTAACTGGCTCCTGAAATATTTGTTTTGAGTGCCTTAGCATTCCTGGGAGCATGGGAAGGCTTTGATACTGGCTATGGGTGGAGGACAGGGTGTTAAAGAGAAAGTCATCCTCAATAGGTTCCGAATGTAGTGAGACATTGTGGAATTCGGCTGCCTTTGCGACCACGTGTGCATATGATGTACTGTCCTCAGGTGGTGACGGTTTAGTTGGATATGAGTCTGGACTATTGTCAGACACTGGGGCGTCGTAGAGGTCCCATGCATCGGGATCATCCTGGCTCATTGTGGTATGAGCTGGTGAGTGCGTTAGTGGTGGAGTTTGCGCCGGTGATGCATGTGTTGATTGTGGTGGAGAAGGTGGTGGTGTTACTTTCTTTACCACCTTTGCTTGTGGTTGCTTGTCCCCTTGTTGGAAAACAAGTTTCCTTTTCATCCTGATTGGGGGAAGAGTGGTTATCTTCCCTGTGTCTTCCTGGATGTGAAGCCTCCTTTGAGTGTAGTCAGTTTCTACAGTTTGAAGCTCTTCACCAAATCTATGCAATTGGGTGTTTAGTCCTTGTTCCTCTATATAGGAACAAATTTTCGGTTCCGAGGCTTTTTTCGGTACCGAAACCTTTTCGGTAGGCTTTTTAGGCTCCGAAGAAGATTTCTTTGATTTCGGTGTGGTATCTCGGTGCCGAACATCTTCGGTGCCGCTGTCTCTGCGCCGAATTGTCTCTGAGCCGGTGTCTCGGCTCCGAGGTTGCTGTGTGGCGGTATCACGACCGAAGTCGGATGACTTCGACACCAGCATGCCCTTTTTCGGTGCCTTGGCTCGGTCACCTAGTTTTTGGGTTAAGCCATGGCCTGTTGGCAGTGACGTCCCCTGGGCTTTTGTGGACTTTTCGTGAGTCCTAATTTTCGACGTCTTACTCACGGTTGTTATGTCTTCGGCGTCGGATTCCCCCGAATCCGACTCTTGGACGGAGAACGCTTCCTCTTCGTCCTCAAATCGATGTTGTCCTGTCGGCGTGGACGCCATTTGCAATCTTCTGGCTCTTCGGTCTCTGAGCGTCTTCCTCGACCGAAACGCTCGACAGGCTTCACATGTATCCTCCTTGTGCTCCGTGGACAGGCACAAGTTACAGACCAGATGCTGATCCGTATACGGATATTTGTGATGGCATTTAGGACAGAAGCGGAACGGGGTCCGTTCCATCAGTCTTGAAGTTGCACGCGGTCGGGCCGACCAGGCCCCGACGGGGGATCGAAATTACCCCAAAGGGCCACCGGAGCTCTTCAAGATTCGGTGTCGATTTGTTCTAACTAACCCTATACCGAACGAAACAATACCGACGATTTTTTCTGAGATTCTAACTAACTTTCCGACCCGAAACACGGAGCGAAAAGGAACACGTCCGAACCCGATGGCAGAAAAAAAACAATCTAAGATGGAGTCGACGCCCATGCGCAATGGAACCGAAAGGGGAGGAATCCCTCTGTCTCGTGACTCGAAAAGACTTCTTCGAAGAAAAACAACTTGTAACACTCCGAGCCCAACACCAGACGGCGGACTGTGCACAGCATGTGTATCTGCAGCTACACATGCCATCGAACATATATATACATACATATACATGTTCGATGGCATGTGTAGCTGCAGATACACATGCTGTGCACAGTCCGCCGTCTGGTGTTGGGCTCGGAGTGTTACAAGTTGTTTTTCTTCGAAGAAGTCTTTTCGAGTATATATATGTTCGATGGCATGTGTAGCTGCAGATACACATGCTGTGCATTATCTTGCCATCTAGTGTTGGGCTCGGAGTGTTACAAGT
Source organism: Pleurodeles waltl (assembly GCF_031143425.1). Lineage (NCBI taxonomy): Eukaryota > Metazoa > Chordata > Amphibia > Caudata > Salamandridae > Pleurodeles > Pleurodeles waltl. The sequence goes on from NC_090440.1 coordinate 1,898,703,766, forward strand.
TGTTTTTCTTCAAAGAAGTCTTTTTGAGTCACGAGACCGAGGGACTCCTCCCTTTCGGCTCCATTGCGCATGGGCGTCGACTCCATCTTAGATTGTTTTCCCCGCAGAGGGTGAGGTAGGAGTTGTGTATATAGTAATAGTGCCCATGCAATGGAGTAAGTATGTATGTACATAATGTGACTAAAAGTGATATATTTTCAAATTTACAAATGTACAAGTTTTTTTTTTTTTTTCAACTTAAAACGGCTACAGGCTCCCGGGGAGGTGGGAGGGCGCATGTGAATCTGCAGCGTCTCATGCCACGAACAGATGTACACTGGGTAAGTGACATTTTCCGTTCAATGGCATGTGTAGCTGCAGATACACATGCTGTGCATAGACTAGTAAGCAGTTATCTCCCCAAAAGCAGTGGTTTAGCCTGTAGGAGTTGAAGTTGTTTGAAATAATGTCCTTACTACTGCTTGTCCTACTGTGGCTTGCTGAGTTGTTAACACATCCACGCAGTAATGCTTGGTAAATGTATGAGGCGTAGACCATGTGGCTGCCTTACAGATTTCAGTCATTGGTATGTTTCCTAGAAAGGCCATGGTGGCACCCTTCTTTCTAGTGGAGTGCGCCTTTGGTGTAATAGGCAGTTCTCTTTTTGCTTTTATATAACAGGTTTGAATACATTTAACTATCCATCTGGCAATGCCTTGTTTGGATATTGGATTCCCTGTATGAGGTTTTTGGAAAGCAACAAACAATTGTTTTGCGAATTTGTTTGGTTCTATCAATGAAGTACATTAGTGCCCTTTTGATGTCTAATGTATGTAATGCTCTCTCAGCAACAGAATCTGGTTCTGGGAAGAACACTGGGAGTTCCACTGTTTGATTTAAGTGGAACGGTGATATGACTTTAGGTAGGAATTTAGGATTTGTGCGTAGAACTACTTTGTTTGTGTATCTGTATAAAGGGTTCTTGTATGGTAAAGGCTTGTATTTCACTTACTCTTCTGAGAGATGTGATAGCTATTAGAAAGGCTACTTTCCATGTTAAGTACTGTATCTCACATGAGTGCAGGGTTCAAATGGCGGACCCATGAGTCGTATTAATACGATGTTGAGGTTCCACGAAGGAACTGGTGGTGTTCTTGGTGGGATAATCCTTTTCAGACCCTCCATAAAGGCTTTTATGACTGGGATTCTGAATAATGAAGTAGAATGCGTAATTTGCAGATAAGCCGAAATTGCTGTGAGATGTATTGTAATGGATGAAAAAGCTAACTTGGACTTTTGTAAGTGTAGTAGGTAGCTTACGATGTTGTTTTGCAGATGCGTGTAATGGTTGGATTTGATTATGATGGCAGTAATAAACAAACCTTTTCCACTTATTTGCGTAGCAATGTCTTGTGGCTGGTTTCCTAGCCTGTTTTATGACCTCCATGCATTCTTGTGTAAGGTCTAGATGTCCGAATTCTAAGATTTCAGGAGCCAGATCGCTAGATTTAGTGATGCTGGATTCGGGTGTCTGATCTGTTGATTGTGTTGAGTTAACAGATCTGGTCTGTTTGGCAGTTTGATATGAGGCACTACTGACAGGTCTAGTAGTGTGGTGTACCAAGGTTGTCATGCCCAAGTTGGTGCTATCAGTATTAGTTTGAGTTTGTTTTGACTTAATTTGTTTACTAGATACGGAAGGAGTGCGAGACGGGGAAAAGCGTATGCAAATATCCCTGACCAACTCATCCATAACGCATTGCCTTGAGAGTGAGGCTGTGGGTGCCTGGATGTGAAGTTTTGGCATTTTGCGTTTTCTTTTGTTGCGAATAGGTCTATTTGCGGTGTTCCCCATCTTTGGAAGTAAGTTTGTAGTATCTGGGGATGAATTTCCCATTCGTGGATCTGTTGGTGATCCCGAGAGAGATTGTCGGCTAACTGGTTTTGAATTCCTGGTATGAATTGCGCTCTTAGGCGAATGTGGTTGTGAATCACCCAATGCCATATCTTTTGAGCTAAGAGACACAATTGTGTCGAGTGTGTCCCTCCCCGTTTGTTCAGATAATACATTGTTGTCATGTGGTCTGTTTTGACAAGAATGTGTTTGTGGGTTATTAGTGGTTGAAATGCTTTCAATGCTAGAAATACTGCTAATAGTTCTAAGTGATTTATATGAAGTTGTTTCTGTTGAGTGTCCCATTGTCCCTGGATGCTGTGTTGGTTGAGGTGTGCTCCCCACCCTATCATGGAAGCATCTGTTGTGATTACGTATTGAGGCACTGGGTCTTGGAAAGGCCGCCCTTGGTTTAAATTTATGGTATTCCACCATTGAAGCGAGGTGTATGTTTGGCGGTCTATCAACACTAGATCTTGAAGTTGACCCTGTGCTTGTGACCATTGTGATGCTAGGCACTGTTGTAAGGTCCGCATTTGTAATCTTGCGTTTGGGGCAATGGCTATGCATGAGGACATCATTCCTAGTAGTTTCATCACTAATTTTACCTGGAACCATGGCTTGTATTACGTTTTGGAATGCCTGTACCCTTTGTGGACTTGGAGTGGCAATCCCTTTTTTTGTGTTGATTGTTGCTCCTAAGTACTGTTGTATTTGACACAGCTTTAGGTGTGATTTTTGGTAGTTGAGTGAAAACCCTAGCTTGTGAAGGGTTTCTATAACATATTTTGTGTGTTGATAACACCGTTCTTGCGTATTGGTTTTGATTAACCAATCGTCCAGATACGGGAACACATGCATTTGCTGTCTTCTGATATGGGCTGCCACTACGGCAAGGCATTTTGTAAAGACTCTTGGCGCTGTTGTTATCCCGAAGGGCAACACTTTGAACTGGTAATGTACCCCTTGGATTACAAACCTTAAGTATTTTCTGTGGGAAGGATATATGGGTATATGGAAATACGCATCCTTGAGGTCTAATGTTGTCATGTAGTCTTGTTGTTTGAGCAAGGGGATTACGTCTTGAAGTGTTACCATGTGAAAGTGATCTGATTTGATGTAAAGATTTAGGGGGTTATTACAACTTTGGAGGAGGTGTTAATCCGTCCCAAAAGTGACGGTAAAGTGACGGATATACCACCAGCCGTATTACAAGTCCATTATATCCTATGGAACTCGTAATACGGCTGGTGGTATTTCCGTCACATTTGGGACGGAATAACACCTCCTCCAAAGTTGTAATAACCCCCTTAGTGCTCTGAGGTCTAAGATGGGTCTTAGAGTTTTGTCTTTTTTTGGGTATGAGAAAGTACAGGGAGTAAACACCCGTTCCTTTCTGATGATTGGGTACTAGTTTTATTGCATCTTTTTGCAACAACGCTTGGACCTCCAGCTGTAATAGATCCATGTTGTTTGGACATGTTGTGTGTTTTGGGTGGCACATTTGGTGGAAATTGTAGGAATTCTATGCAATAACCATGTTGGATAATGGCTAGAAACCACTTGTCTGTTATTTCCTCCCAGCTTTGGTAAAACTTTGTTAGTCTCCCCCCACTGGTGTCATGTGTTGGGGATTTGTGACATTGAAGTCACTGTTTAGTTTGATTGGTCTTGGGACTTTGGAACTTTCCCCTAGTTTTAGGGAACTGTCCACCTCTGTATTGTCCCCTAAAACTTCCTCTGTGATACTGGCTCTGGTATGTTGGTCTGGTTTGTGAGGTTGAGGGTTCTGTGCTTTGTCCCCGAAACCCCCCTCTAAATGGTGTTTTCCAAAATGTGCCTCTGCCCTGTGGGGAGTAGAGCGCGCCCACGGCCTTGGCTGCATCTGTGTCCTTTTTAAGTTTTTCGATAGCAGTGTCCACCTCCGGCCCAAACAACTGCTGTCCGTTAAAAGGCATATTAAGTACCGCCTGTTGAATTTCGGGCTTGAATCCTGAGGTGCGTAGCCATGCATGTCTCCATATGGTGACCGCTGTATTTACAGTCCTTGCAGCTGTGTCTGCTGCATCCATTGCCGACCGTATCTGGTTATTAGAGATACTTTGGCCCTCTTCCACCACCTGTTGTGAACGCTTTTGGAACTCTTTGGGTAGATGTTCTATGAAGTGTTGCATTTCGTCCCAATGAGCTCTATCATATCTCGACAGCAAGGCCTGTGAATTGGCAATGCGCCATTGGTTGGCTGCTTGTGCCGCAACTCTTTTCCCTGCTGCGTCGAACTTGCGACTTTCCTTGTCGGGTGGTGGTGCATCTCCTGAGGTGTGTGAGTTCACTCTTTTGCGAGCTGCACCTACTACCACTGAGTCCGGTGTCAATTGCTGCGTGATGTACACAGGGTCTGTTGGGGGAGGTTTGTACTTCTTCTCCACCCTAGGAGTGATGGCCCTGCCTTTCACAGGCTCTTGAAATACTTGCTTTGCGTGTTTCAACATTCCTGGTAACATAGGAAGACTCTGGTACTGACTATGTGTGGACGACAGAGTATTAAACAAAAAAGTCATCTTCAATTGGTTCTGCGTGTAGGGTGACATTGTGAAATGCGGCTGCTCTGGACACCACCTGTGTGTAAGCAGTACTGTCTTCAGGTGGTGATGGTCTTGCTGGATAACTGTCGGGACTGTTGTCTGATACAGGCACATCATAAAGATCCCATGCATCAGGATCATCTTGGCTCATCCCTGTGTGCGTTGGAGACTGCATCATCGGTGGGGTAGCCATTGGTGATGGTTGTGGTGATGGTGGCGGAGTTACTTGTTTTGCCACCTTTGCCTGTGGTGGTTTGTCTTTTTCTTGGAAAGCAAGTTTCCTTTTCATTCGGATTGGAGGGAGTGTTCTGATTTTTCCTGTCTCCTTTTGAATGTGGAGCCTTCTCTGAGTGTAATCTGTCTCCCCCGCTTCTAGCTGTTGTCCGAATTTGTGTCCTTGCATTTGTGAGGACAGGCCTTGTTCCTCAGTGTAGGAACTTGGTTTCGGCTCGGAAGCCGGATGTTTCGGTATCAAAATCTTTTCAACCGTCTTTTTTGGCTCTGAAGACACTTTTTTTGGCTTTCGGTGTTCCGATATCTCGGTGCCGACTTATTTCGGTGCCGGTATCTCGATGTCGAGATTGCTCTGACCCGGTGTCTCGGGACCGAGTCTGTTCTGTGCCGGTATCTGGACCTGAGTCGGATGACTACGACACATGCGTGCCCTTTTTCGGTGCCGATGGACGGTCACCTAATTTTCGGGTTAAGCCATGGCCGCTTGGCGGTGGCGTCCCCTGGGCTTTGATGTATTTTCCGTGAGTCTTGGCCAGGGGTGTTTTACTCACGGTTTTCGGCATCTGTTCGCTTTCGGCCTCGTCCGAGTCAGCAACGGAGAAGGTTTCTTCTTCCTCCAAGTCTTGGTGTCCTGACGGCGCCGACGCCATTTGAAGCCTTCTTGCTCTCCGGTCCCTCAGCGTTTTCCTCGACCGAAACGCTCTACAGGCCTCGCAGGTATCCTCTTTGTGTTCGGGAGACAAACACAAATTACAGACCAAATGCTGATCTGTGTAAGGATACTTGCTGTGGCATTCGGGGCAGAAGCGAAATGGGGTCCGTTCCATTAGCCTTGAAGACGCACGTGGTCGGGCCGACCAGGCCCCACCAGGGAATTGAAACCCCGAAGGGCCACCGGAGCTCTTCCAAATTCGTTGTTGATCTGCGTTATCTAACCCGATATCGAACGCAAACAATACAGTCGAATTTTCCGAGATTTAACTAACTTTCCGAACCGAAACACGGAGCGAAGAGGAACACGTCCGAACCCGATGGCAGAAAGAAATCAATCTAAGATGGAGGCGACGCCCATGCGCAATGGAGCCGAAAGGGGAGGAGTCCCTCGATCTCGTGACTCGAAAAGACTTCTTCGAAGAAAAACAACTGTAACACTCCAAGCCCAACACTAGATGGCGGGATGTGCACAGCATGTGTATCTGCAGCTACACATGCCATCGAACATATATATATATAGTGAACTTACTTACCTCCTATTGGATGGTTGCCTCTAGTATTTTCTGATATTGTGTTCCAAAAATAAACCAAGTGTTTGCTTTCTTGTGTTTAAGTACTGTGTGACTGTAGTGGTATTGCATGAGCTTTGCATGTCTCCTAGGTGAGCCTTGGCTGCTCATCCACAGCTACCTCTAGAGAGCCTTGCTTCTAGACACTGCCTCCACTTCACTGAGAGGGGATACCTGGACCTGGTATAAGGTGCAAGTACCATAGGTACCCACCACACACCAGGCCAGCTTCCTACAAGGAATTGTCACTTTTACAGCAAGGAAATATGGAGCTCAACAAGGCAGACCTGCCTAACCTCAAGAGAGAGAAACTGAGGGCACTTTGCAGAGACAGAAGTATCAACATGAGGGCTAGGGCCAGAAAGAATGAGTTTACTTTTCTTTTTTATTTACCGTTTCAGCTGCAAGCCAAACAAAAATGTAAAAACAATATACACAAGACAATAAAACCATAATTAGCAAATATAATAACAAGTAATCATTAGATAAAAAAAAACAAGAGAGCAGCTCCATACAAGGCAGTTCACGGACTCATAAAACCCACACCGTGCACATGGATATACAAATACAGTACCACAATCTACCACTACAAAGGCCAACCCCCATCTGTGCAAAAGGAACTTTGAAAGGGACCCATGGAAAGAGTGCTTATGCAAATAAAAATTAATAATGACAAGACATTAGGGAACTACTGGGTCCAACCCTCACTGTACAGAAGATATTAAAAAGGAGATACAAGGAGAAAGTGCTTGTACATACATCAGTTAGCTATGGTAAAACATTCAATATAACTACTAAGGTTGGCCCGATTTAGACAGGAAGGAGTAACTAATTCCATCACACAGAAACACAAAGCTGGGGACTTATAAAGATCTCATAATTCAGTCAACCTGAGCTTGGCTGGTAACTCCACTAAGCAGGGCCAAGCAGCAAATATATGTGGCTACAGAGTTATGTGACCAAATGTTGCTGGGCCTTACGTAAAGTGCTAGTACAGTTTCAACACAGTTTACCCCATTAGATTTTAAAAAAGTGGGTCAAACCATTGTCACCGAGCTGCATCAAATTTCCTGCAGAACAAGGTGAAATGGGAAACATTGTTGACCTCCTCAAGGCTACATTCACAATACTCTATTCCAGAAGCTAGCCTACTGGTACGGGCTAGATAACTTCTTAATGGCTGTATACCCAACCTATATTTTATGTACAGAGAGCGCTTTAGTTCCGGGTAGAACAGATTCAGGTAATCAGTAGGGGCAGGATCATAGGCGTTATTATTAAAATAATATCTTGTAATTGATTCAGGCCTACGTTACTGATATACCCTCATCTTATTGAATTTGCAGTACTGGTCCTTGACCTGGCCCGCAGTGTCCTGCCTGACTCTGTCGGGTTCCGCCCAAATGGCCTCTAGATGAAGGTTTCCCAAGACCTTCTTAACATGAGCCCCCCACAAATGTCCCAAGTCTGCCACTCGAGGTGACTGACTGAAGGATTTCCAAATACACTATTGCTTTAGAGTTATGTACTAACCTTACTCAGTATAATAGTAGACATAAGGCTGCTAGTTCTGATATTTGCACCAGACTAAGCTCTGCAAAAAGGGCCTTCAAGGGGGTTCCTGGCCCTAAACCCAGCAAGTTACAAAGTAAATTATTTTCAGCTATGTGTAGCATACTGGTGTTTGCGTATCCCCAAAGCTCTGACCCAGAGCACAGCAGCCACTGCCTTTCGGGTGTTTATTTCCAAAATAGTACTGATACTATCTGGCACCAGCCTTATGCCTAAACTTCAATATTGCCCCAGCTGCTTGTTTTAAGACTATAGCTGCCTTCCGTACATGGCTGTCTCAATTTAGGTTATCTGAAAACCGCACACCCAGGTAATCAAAATGCTTGGTGGTATCAATTGGATCCCTATCAATCACCAGCTTTCACCTAAGGCTAGGAGATGGTCACAGGGCCATACGCAGTCTTTTTTACAATTGATAACCAATTATTTTTCTTTGCAATACTGTGCAAAGCGACCAAGTAGCCTGTGGGTTGCATTTTCTGTACCCGCTATAAGCACCAGGTCATCTGCAAATAATATTATTGGGACCCTCCTACCGGCTATAACAGGAAGATCTAGCTGCTCTTTAACTAGGGAAGCATCAACACCTGTGTCCAGCAATGGCCTTCATAGTTTGCCCCTACCCACTGAATCAAAGGCTGCTTTTAGGTCTACAAAGATTAAGTACAGCGATGACCTCCTAATAACTGTAAATGTATGTGAAATTATATAAAGGCAAATAACCTGATCAATAAACCAGCTTGCACTTCTGTCATAACATCCTGGGCATCTGCCCACCCTTGCAGGCGGTTGAGCAAGGCTTTCTCCAAAACTTTGCTGCTCCACCAAAGAGGGAGATCGGCCGATAGTCAACAGGGCAGCCTTGATTGCCCTTCTTGTGAATCAGGACAATAATGGCAGATTGCCAGGACAAAGACACTGCAAACGCCCCCAATTACATTAGGACAGGTAGGCAGGGTATCTTACATCAACATAGGAACCAAGGGGCCAACCAAAGCAGCACTATATGAGGTACTAAAATGGTGAACCCAAACAGATGGACCTATGCAGGTTTCTACAGCATTTACATCCCTAGTTACATATTCCCAGAATTTCTTGGAATTATTCTTGGCTGCGGGCTTCCTCAATTTTGCCCATAGAGCCTTTTGATGCAACAATTTCTTGGTGGCTAGGAGACACTTGTAGTCTCTTTTACACTCTCTATCTAAATTTCTCTTCGCTAGCACAGCTATCATGGCGCCGTGCTAAAGCACATATAACATCTCTTTTCACCCTTGCACACTCCTTGTCATACCAGCCTTTCCGCCCCAGAAGCTCCACTTTGTTAATACCAACTACCTTAGAAGCTGCAGGCTTACACCCACAATGCCCTCAACTCACTAATCATCTTGTCATACGTGGCTAGCATCAAAGGGCTATCAGTGGTCTATATATTCGAGTTGCAGGAGTTCTTGCAAATACTTTTCACAACCCCACCTTATTCCCTTTCTGCAATTAGATGGAACAATATCACACACATAATTCCCCAGTGCCTGCCTTGTCATGCTTTCTTTCCCCATGACACTCATCCTCATATTAAGGACAAGTGGGTTATGATCACTCAACTCTGTTTATCACAACCATGTCAAGAATTGACTCCCAGGCTTCCACATTAACAACTACATAATCAAGAACTGAAAAACTTCTCCCATTGTCAAAGGTTGCCTGGGCAGCACCATCTGACTTGGTGCGGCCATTAGCAAAGATGGTAATTTAACAAGAAATCAGTGAATGCCTCAGCGTTTCTTGTGAACTTAAAATGGCATATAGCTGACTTGGGATGGTATCGAGGGTTGTTGTAAGGAAATGCCTCCTTGGCATGGTTACCCCCTGGCTTTTTGCCTTTGCTGATGCTAAGTTATGACTTGAAAGTGTGCTGGGACCCTGCTAACTAGGCCCCAGCACCAGTGTTCTTTCCCTAAACTGTACCTTTGTCTCCACAATTGGCACAACCCTGGCACTCAGGTAAGTCCCTTGTAAGTGGTACCTCTGGTACCAAGGGCCCTGATGCCAGGGAAGGTCTCTAAGGGCTGCAGCATGTCTTATGCCACCCTAAGGACCCCTCACTCAGCACATGCACACTGCTTCACAGCTTGTGTGTGCTGGTGGGGAGAAAATGACTAAGTCGACATGGCACTCCTCTCAGAGTGCCATGCCAACCTCACACTGCCTGTGGCATAGGCAAGTCACCCCTCTAGCAGGCCTAACAGCCCTAAGGCAGGGTGCACTATACCACAGGTGAGAGCATAAGTGCATTAGCACTATGCCCCTACAGTGGCTAAGCAAAACCTTAGACATTGTATGTGCAGGGTAGCTATAGGAGTATATGGTCTGGGAGTCTGTCATACACGAACTCCACCGCACCAGAATAGCTACACTGAAAACTGGGAAGTTTGGTATCAAACTTCTCAGCGCAATAAATGCACACTGATGCCAGTGTGCAATTTATTGTAAAATACACCCAGAGGGGGCATCCTAGAGATGCCCCCTGAAAACATTCCCGACTTCCAGTGTAGGCTGACTAGTTTTTGCCAGCCTGCCACACACCAGACATGTTGCTGGCCACATGGGGAGAGTGCCTTTGTCACTCTGTGGCCAGGAACAAAGCCTGTACTGGGTGGAGGTGCTTCTCACCTCCCACCGCAGGAACTGTAACACCTGGCGGTGAGCCTCAAAGGCTCACCCCTCTTGTTACAGCGCCCCAGGGCATCCCAGCTACTGGAGATGCCCGCCCCTCCGGCCACTGCCCCCACTTTTAGTGGCAAGGATGGAGGAGATAATGAGAAAACCAAGGAGGAGTCCCCCACCATTCAGGACAGCCTCTAAGGTGTCCTGCGCTGAGGCTACTTTTAGAAATCCTCCATCTTGTAGAAGGAGGATTCCCCCAATAGGATTAGGGATGTGCCCCCCTTCCCGCAGGGAGGAGGCACAAAGAGGGTGTAGCCACCCTCAAGGATAGTAGCCATTGGCTACTGCCCTCCCAGACCTAAACACACCCCTAAATTCAGTATTTAGGGGCCCACAGAACCTAGGAAACTAGATTCCTGCAACCTAAACAAGAAGACGGACTGCTGACCTGAAGCCCTGTAGTGAAGACGGAGACGACAACTGCTTTGGTCCAAGCCCTGCAGGCCTGTCTCCCAACTTCGAAGAAAACTGCAACAGCGACGCATCAAACAGGGACCAGCGACCTCTGAAGCCTCAGAGACAGCCCTGCAACCAAAGACCAAGAAACTCCCGAGAACAGCGGCCCTGTTCAACAATCTGCAACATTCTGCAACAAACAAACAACTTTAAGGACTTCACGTTTCCAGCCAGAAGCGTGAGACTTTCTACTCTGCACCCGCCACCCCCTGCTCGACCAGCGGAAAACCAACACCTCAGGGAGGACTCCCCGGCGACTGCGAGCCCGTGAGTAACCAGAGACGACCCTCCTGAGCCCCCACAGCGACGCCTGCAGAGGAAATCCAGAGGCTCCCCCTGACCGCGACTGCCTGTAAGTAACAAGGGACCCGACGCCTGGAACCAACACTGCACCCGCAGCCCCCAGGACCTGGAGGAACCGAACTCCAGTGCAGGAGCGACCCCCAGGGGACCCTTTACCTAGCCCAGGTGGTGGCTACCCCGAGGAGCCCGCCCCCCGTGCCTGCCTGCATCGTTGAAGAGACCCCCGGGTCTCCCCATTGCTTTCAATACAAAACCCGACACCTGTTGGCACTCTGCACCCGGCCGCCCCTGTGCTGCTGAGGGTGTACTTCCTGTGCCTGCTTGTGTCCCCGCTGGTGCCCTACAAAACCCCCCTGGTCTGCCCTCCGAGGACGCTGGTACTTACCTGCTGGCAGACTGGAACCGGGGCACCCCTGCTTCCATTGAAGCCTATGTGTTTTGGGCACCTCTTTGACCTCTGCACCTGACCGGCCCTGAGCTGCTGGTGTGGTAACTTTGGGATTGCCTTTAACCCCCAACGGTGGGCTACCTTGGACCCAACTTTGAACTCTGTGTTTTACTTACCTGTGAACTTAACAATTACTTACCTCCCCCAGGAACTGTTGATTTTTGCACTGTGTCCACTTTTAAAATAGCTTATTGCCATTTTTGTCAAAACTGTACATGCTATTGTGATTATTCAAAGTTCCTAGAATACCTGAGTGAAATACCTTTCATTTGAAGTATTACTTGTAAATCTTGAACCTGTGGTTCTTAAAATAAACTAAGAAAATATATTTTTCTATATAAAAACCTATTTGCCTAGAGTAAGTCTTTGAGTGTGTGTTTCTCATTTATTGCCTGTGTGTGTGTACAACAAATGCTTAACACTACCCTCTGATAAGCCTACTGCTCGACCACACTACCACAAAATAGAGCATTAGAATTATCTCTTTTTGCCACTATCTTACCTCTAGGGGGAACCCTTGGACCCGGTGCACACTATTTCTTACTTTGAAATAGTATATACAGAGCCAACTTCCTACAGTTGTGTATTAAAATCTCCACAGATCAACATCAGATTCCTGCCTCCTTTAGCCCCACTCACTAGTTTATCATCTATCGCAGCCTGCCTGACACTTTCAGTGTATGCAAAAGAGTCATTTCAGAGTGCCTGGACCTACGGGGACCAACCTGGCAGGATATAAACATTCAGGATATCAACCCCCAAACCCTCCCCCACCCAAATCTCCCCCAGGCCTAAGTTTTACATGCTGGATATTAGCAGAAAGCAACAAAAATAGCAGATCTACTTGCTCTACTTTATAATTTAGCTTACACGAAACCCATACTGAAAGACCACCATATGGCCACACCTTCCTAGAATGGGCAGCTAGTGTGTCAACCCCCAAATACCTATACACATTTTACCAAGGGCCCATGTTTCTTTGAAGCAACAAATGTCATGTGAGCTAACAAATTCTAACCAGTCGTTATACTTCATTTTCTTCCATGACAACATTTGTATGCATTCCCCCTCCAAGTTATCACATGGGAAAGGTTTGGAAACGCCATATGCAGGGGAAATGGCAGAAAAAGGGGAGAAATCCTTCTTTACTCAGTCAGAAGGGACTGCTGGGTCTCTAGCCAGTGATGCTGCTACCCATGACCAGCCCTCACAATAGTTGCCAAGTTTCTTTTCGCCACAATTGGGAATCCTGATTTGCCTACTATTTTTGCTGGTAGTGATGGTCAGTATCTCGGGCACTCTACTGCTATCAATCGAGGACCCCACTCATTGTTTTCATTACTGCAGATGTATATCCGTGCAGGCTGCCAGTGCTCAACATGCCTATATTACTCCTGAACTTCCAGAACAGTTTCCTCTTGGCTAATATCAGGGAATGGCAGCACATCGACGCCCATTGTATGGAAGCAATCTATATGCCTGAGAATGAGTCTAGCCATACCAGGCAGCGCAAATTCAACTAGAGCAGAGGGACAAGAAGCAGCAGGGCCATCTGAGTGAGTAGTAGGATGGGCACTTCTCCCGCCTCGGTCATACTACTGTTTGCTCCCCAGCTTCACTAATTTCACATCGCTGGAAGAAAGAAATCTCAGCTCTGGGGCAACATAAAAAGAGCTAGCAACCTTAATCTATGTAAAGGTTGGTTTAACCCGTCCATCAGGAAAAAGCTTGATAAACTTGAAGTAATGTCCACCATTCCTTCTTGCTGACAAGATGCCAACAGGAGCAGCAGTATGGTTGCTAAGTGGGTCGCAGTCAAAATAATGAGTTGGTCATAGCCCCCAAAACAGACCAAGGGTGGCCTCCAAAGCCAGCAGAATAAGGTGCTCCATCATTTACCAAAGGTCCCTGCAGGAGGACATGGCAGCTTTGAACCTGGAAGAGAGGGCTATAGTCTTAGCAGAGAGAAGACTGGTTCTTTAAGTAGGGCCAGGTTGGGCCTAGAGCCCAGAAAATATGGTGGCTTTAGAAAAGCAGCTGAAGTATCTGACAGCGGTGCCCAAGATGCCAGACTGGCCAAGACGATTGTCCCTAGCTATTTCTAGAGGCATGATCTAGATAAGTGGCTATCCTCACATTACAGAGCTCTCAATATGAGAAAGGTGGATACATAACACTGGGGGTGGGGCTCTACTCTGGGGGTTAGTGCCATTAATTGAGGATGAGATAGCAGAGTCCTACCCACATATGAAGGAAGCACTTACTGAACTCTTCCTCATGAAGAGCACAGGCTGAAGCTTAGGACACCGAAAAAGGGAGCAACACAGGCATGGGTTGATTTGGTTGACACTTCAGTTAAGGCACTGAATGGCTGGATTAAGGGCAACAACAGATACTTTTGAAGGACTCTATATTTAATTTGTTGAAGAGCACATTCTAGCCAACTGTTCAGAGAAGTTGCCCTAGCATCTGGCAGGCTCTAAGCTGCCTTGCCCCAGTGAACTAGGCAAGAGTGTTGATGAGTGGGTTTGCAACCATGTCTTCAAGAAGTCCTAGGGTGGTGACTCTATGCAAATGCCTCTTTCTGTATAGTTACCCCCAAGTTTATGGACTGATGTTGCTGGTTCTTGGACTCAGAGTGCACGGAGGCCTGCTAGCCACACCTCAATGCCGGTGCCTGACCTTAACATGTGTATGTCCCTTTGACTATACCCAATTAACATAGGCCAACTTACCTGCATATCCCTAGCACATGGTACCCAGAGCATGTACGTTTGAGGGTCATCCCAGAGACTGCAGCACTGGCTGTGACACCTTGGAGTGACACAGGTAAAACAAGTCTCCCAGTCCACCACTGCAGATGGGGAAAAATGTTTTTTAAACTGTGAGCCTGACTCTGCAGTGGGAGGTTTGGCTTTGCCATTGCTTTAAATAGCAATGTGTAATTCACTCTCATGGCAGGCCTGCCAAGCCCTAAAGGATGGTGCAGCATATTCCATGGGCATTTTCTGGCATTAAACACAAAACTGTTGTTTTTAATGTGGAGGAACTTGGTCACCCCCAATGGCGAGTACAATGTTACATGCTGATCCATCAACTGTGCCATCTCCTGAATCGGGCAACCAAAGTTGATACTCCAAGGTACCTAAAAACTTGTTACAATGAGCCTCACGTGATTCTCAAGTCAAAACAATGTAACATGCAACAGTGTGCAACTTGTATAAAGTTGCCACTTTGGTGCCTTAAATCGCCTCTGCTTTTAAGGTTACACAAGGAGCCCAAGATAGCTCAACTCAAAAGATAGGAGAAAATAGGGGCCTGCACTCGAGAGAAGCCTTATCTTCCTCCTGCAGGGATCCACATGACTGCTGGCTCAAAGCTGAAGTCACCTTTGAAGAGCAAATGGGGAACACTTGGGGAAAAAGGCAGCCCCACCGTTTAGGCAGACTCGTTAGCACCCAGGAAGAGGAGGGGAAACCAGTTGTCAAACCGTTTTTCCAAAGGCCTGTAACCACTTGGTAATCACACACCTGAGTATGCCTAGGGAGCTCTGGACACCGAGAGAGGGGATCTGCCATGTTGGGAGTGGGAAGAATGGTGCCTCTTGGGATAGCCATATACCACACTTCCCAAGAAGTGATCATCAGCTGGCTACCAACTGCATCCTACCCTGACAGCATTTTCTGAGCATTAATAGGGCACCCAGGCCTCAGATCTCGACTGAACTGGAAGGACCGAAGGACTGCCCCGCTGCACTATGAAACCATCAGAGACTGTACTGGTTTGCACCTGCTCAACCTGGAGGCTAGCAAAGAAGAGGGACTGTGCCTGCTGTGCCCTGCTCATGGAGAAGTCGTCTCCATATCCCAGCCAAAGCAAAGAGACTCAAATGGTCAACTGGCTTACCTCCTCAACATCGGAGAAGCCTGCTGGGGCAAGCTGGTTGCCCAGAATCTACAAACGGCCGTAGTGCAGCACCAGTGCAGAGTCCGGGAGAGTCAGTGTGCAGCTTGGTTCCCCAGAAGCAGAGATAGCGCTCAGGAAAGAACATAGCTGTGAACACAATTCCAGGCGACTGGTAGCCCAAAAACAATTGGACTTCTACCAGTACAGAGAGAACATTGAGGGACATCAACCCTATGACGTCGACTGCCTCACCCTCTCTGTGAACCTCAGAATAGCCACAGGAAGACCCCTGTCTACCACATTGCACCCACAGCATCCGTAAGCATATTCAGCATTCTGCATCCCTTGCACCCAGGCAGGTCCTTCTTAACAGCTCCCCTTTGCTGTTTCGCTGCCTCCCTGATTACCGAATTGTTCACTTTGTCATTATGGTCAACCTTTGTTTAAATAGGTTCAACTTGTTTAGTTTGTACTGCTTTTGTTAATTTCTGTGCCCGCTTGCTTACCTGCTGCTTTTTCCGCTGCATCGCCTTCCCATCCTCGCAGGCCCTGTCCACCACCTCCCAGCACCTCTTCTTCCTCCCCCTACTTAATGGAGTACGCAGAGCGGTCCCATTAAGCAATTTCTTCGAGACAGCTCTTTCCTTGTTGCTTCACTGCCTCCCTGGTTACTGAATTATTCACTATGTTATTGTGCTCAACCTTGTTTAATCATGTTCAACTTTTTACTACCTTTGTTCATTTCTGTTGCTTCTCCGCCTGCTCGCTTTCCATCTGTTTTCCCCCAGTGCATATTACTCCAGCTTCCCTCCCTCACAGGCCACCGCCTCCCAGGACCTACTTAATGAAGGCTGTGTGGCCGCACAGCAGGAACACCAAAGTCAAGCATGTTTGTGCCCGTCTGAACCTGGACCACGCCAGGAACCATGGTTCTCCAGCCACATGCCGATACAATGTCACTGAGCTCTGGACTCCAGACTCCGTAACAACAACTGCTGCAGCACTTCTCCATGATCAACGGCAGGACCTTTTAGCTGTCGGCACCGTCTCTTATCCCGCAACACTGGAGCACCTGCACGCAGAATGACCACCACCATGAAAGCCATGACTTCTTCAGGACAACTCCACTGGCACCTGCTCAACGCACAATCCCACTGAGATCTGGGACACCATCACCTCCCACATCATCTTCCTCACTGAGAACTGGTTCAACCATGCATCCGCTCCTAACATCGCCTTAGCAACTCCAGGGAGCTACATGATAGCACAAAGAGACAGCGTCTACAACCACTAAGGTGGAATCACCATCAACTAAAAAGAAACCATCCACTGCACCACCGCCAGACAACACCACTGCGATCACAGAACACCTCAATTTCTAATTCCAAATTGACAGCAAAACCATCATCCGAGGCACCCTCACCTACAAACCTCTAGGTCCATGTCCCAGTTTCTGTGACACAATCCACAAATTCACTTCCTTACTCGCCATCAACTCAAAACACTCCATTTTTCTTAGATACCTAAATTTTCACTTCATAACCTTAACGAAGCCAACACCGCCCACCTCCTTGAAAGCATGACCATCGGCCTCACCCAATTAGTCTGTCCCTCCACACTTCACATGCTCAACCCCCATCTTCACAGCCAGAGACGTTTTCCATGACAAAATCTCCACCATCTATAAAAGCTTTGAACCCCAACCCACCTCTGTTCCAAGCCTCCTCGCTCCCACAGATGCAAACCCGATGCTATCTCCGACCACCTGCTCCCAGCCTGGGACCAGCTCACCACACAACACCACAGCCATCATGAACTCCATCCACTCTGTAGCACCCCTGAACCCCTGTCCCCACCACATTTTTAACCTCTGGAGCAAGATGATCAGCAGCAAACTCACCGCCATCTTCAACTCATCCACAACCACGGCCACCTTCCCAGAAGTATGGAAGAAGAAGAAGTCAAACCCCTTCTAAAGAAACCTTCTGCCAATCACAGCAAACTCAAGAACAACGTCCCATCTCTCTGCTCCCCTCTCCCACCAAAGTCCTCAAAAATATCCAACTCGCAGAACACCTGGAGATCCACAATTTTCTGGAACGCTCCCAATCCAGATTGCGCACCAACACCACCACTAAAACTGCACTGATCGCTGTCACTGACGGCTTAAGTACCCTCCCCACCTGGGGAGAAATGGTGGCCCTGATCCTCCTCAACCTCTCAGCAACATTAAACACTATATCCCACCATATCCTTATCAAGAGGCTTCATGACATAGTAATCCAAAAAGACATTCTCAAATGGATCACATCCTTTCTCACTTGAAGAACCCAGAGAACCCCCTAAATCTTTCACCTCAGAACCAAGGCACATTATCTGTGGTGTCCCTCAAGCCTTGTCCATCTCTGCCCTACACTGGTCAACATCTACATGACCCCCCTTGACCATATAGTCAGAACCCAGGGAATGAACATCACATCCTATGTAGGAGGCACCCAGACCATCCTCTCACTATCACGAAGGCCAGCTTCCGCAGGAAGGGCATCGCCGACTGGATGAATAACAACTCCCTAAAACTCAACACAAACATAATGGAAGTGCTGAGCTTCGGGAACACAACTACCCTGTGGAACGATTCTTGGTATCCTACCGAAATGAGGCCAGCACCCACTCAGACAGACCACGCTAACAACCTCGGCATCATCCTGGACAGCAAACTCACCATGAAAAAACAGATCAAAGCAGTCTTCTCCACCAGCTTCCTCGCTCTTCGCATGCTCGTTAAGATCTTCAAATGCCTTCCCGTCAACACCAGACGAACCGTCACTCAATAGTCGCATATCGAAGCCACACCACAGTCTTCGGGGCAAGGGTACCTGGGAAAGATTTACAATTCGAAGACTGGGGTGTGCTTTGACTGTAAGCAACCAGGAAACAAGAGGGGACCAAAAAAGGAACCACTGGTGACCAGTAGGGTTTGGCTAGTGTGGGGATGAGCTGGGAAGTTGCCCTTTGAGATCCCAAAGGGTACACGGAGGCCACCCCAGTATCCATGGGTGGGGACAACAGTGAACCTTTGGCTCCCTGGTATCTTAGTATGAGTTTCCCCAGAGAAAATCCTACCAGAGTACCAGGTCCCTAGAGACAAGAGGGGACAGGAAGGCTGGCAACCCACCTTCCAAGAAACCACAGGCCCAGAAGGAGACCAACCCTCAGGGAGGAAGGCCTTGTGCCCGAAGAAGAGACTGCTTCCCTATGTAACTTGTCAGATTTTGCAGAACAACTGGGAGCTTCCAAGGAGGACCTGTGCAAAGAACATAGCCTACTCTTGAGGACCTACTACATTTGGCTGTCGGACAAGAACAAGGGAATATCAGTGAGGCCCATATGGTACACTGGGAGGAGGGCCTCTTGTACAGTGAGGTACAGGACCCCAAACCAGGAGGCAACCAGAAGCATGGTGGTAAGTTTTTCTTAGCCTAGCCCACAATGTCACCTCATCTGGACACCTGGGGCAGACCACGACCTGGGAGAGGGTGGTCAATCACATTTATTGGCTCCTAATATCTGTGAAGGTGAGGGACTTTTGTCACTCTTAGAGTCACATGTCAGCCCAGCAGCAAAGCAGGGAGCAAGCACAATGCTCCCTTCATACTATTTCCAGTAGCAAGACATCCCTCTGAGAGGGTGGGGGGGGACATTGTTGGTCCCCCAAACACCCCAAAGGCCACAGGGAGTAGCTTTATCTCAGTGGTAGTGGACCCATGCCGTCAGATATCCTGAGTCTATTCCCATAAGGACACTCACTGCTCCTGTAGTAGCTAAAGCCCCCCCTGGAACCTTCGCCAAGGTTGAGTTCCCTACGGAGGTGATTTCAAATAGAGGCACAAATTTTATGTCTGACTATCTGAAAGCAATGTGGGATGAGTGTGGTGTAAATTACAAGTTTACTAACCCTACCATTCCAAAGGAAATTGTCTAGGTGAAAGGTCAACAAGACCATAAATGGGTTTGTTTGAAAAACTGAAGAGATTGGATGTTCTTCTCCCAAGCCTGCTATTTGTCTACAGGGACATTCCCCAAAAGGAGATAGCTTTAGTCCCTTTGAGCTACTCTTTGAATAATATGTAAGAGGTCGACTAAGCTTGGTCAGAGGAGGCTGGGAGACACCTCTTAAGGACTACGGGCTTGGCCTTCGCTCCAGAATGACTGAGTACATGAAGACGGCAAATAAGAATTTGGTGGCAAGCCAGGAGCTTGTGAAGCACTTGCATGACCAAAAGTCCACAATGGTAGAACACCAGGTCGGACAGTTGGTGTGGGTCTTGGAGCCTGTAGCAGCCATGGCATTGCAAGACAAATGGACTAGGCCCTACACAATTTTGGAAAAGAAGGGGGGAGTCACCTACTTGGTGTGTTTGGGTACCACCAGGAACCCTCACGGGGTCATCCATGTAAAAAAGCTCACATTACACTTCGGCAGTGGCGACATCACTATGTTGATGGTGGGGAAAAGGAAGAAAAAAGTGAACCTCTCCAGGACCTCTTGTCCTCTAATGCCCAAGATGGAAGCGTGGAAGGATTACCTCCTCGCCACTCTAACAGTCCAGCAGCAAAAGGACTATCAGTTGCTGAAACAGCTTGCTGGCCTGTTTTCTCCGACCCCAGGTCTGACAACATGATGCACCAATGATGTGGGCACCTATTGACAGCTTGCCTATCAAGACCAAAATATATATGTTGTCTGACCAGGTCAAGACCAGCAAGAAGGTTGCAGCAGTCAATTTGTTGGAGTTGGGGGATAAGAGTGCCCTTTAGTACCCAAGTCCAATCCCAAAGGAGGGAAATCTGAAATGAGATTCTGTGTGGACTACAAAGGGCTCAATACAGTCAATAAGATTGATGGCCAACCAAGAGGTGAAGAGGTTGGGGGGGGGGGGGGACAGAAAAATATCTCAGTACCTATGAACCAGCAGGAAGGCATGACTATAAAGGCAAGTAAGCACCAGATAGGGCAAGGCTCAGTTATGTACCTGGACCACCTAGTGGGTGGAAGTCATGTACAACCTCTCATGAGTGAGAAGCTCCTAAGACTCAGATCCAAGTCGGAGCCTTTCTGGTTCCAATTGGGTACTACAGGAGATTTATGGAGGGTTACAGAACCATAGTGGCTCACTAACTGAATGTACCTTCAAGAAGCAACCCAGAAAATGATCTTGAATGATCAGTGTCAAAAGGCTTTTGACACCCTCAATGAATCTCAGCACCTGTCTTGAAGGCCCCTAACTTCAGTAAGGAATGCACTGTTCAGACAGATGCCTCTGAACAGTGATTGGGGAAGTGTTGTCACAAGTGAGATTTGGCTGAAAATCAGCCAGTTGCCTACATTAGCAGGTGAATCCTTCCCAGAAAACAGAGTTGGAGTGCCTTTGAGAGGAAATGTTTTGCTGTGGTTTGGCCCCTGAAAAAGATGAGCCTCCACCTGGTTAAGACTCACTTCAGAGTTCAAACTGACCATAAGCTTCTCAGAAGGCCAATGCAGATTAGAGGAAAGAAACAATAAAAGTTGAGGTGGTCCATTTTCCAACAGGGGATGGACTTTTCTGTGGAGCACAGACCTGGGAATGACCATGCCAATGCAGATGGTCTTTCCAGGTTTCTCCAGTAAAATGAGAACTACTAGGATAAGGATTAGCTGCTTATCACCTTTTGTCTGGAGGGGACCATGTAAGGAAATGCCCCTCTCTGTATGATCACCCCGGACGTTTTAGACTGATGCTGCTGTTTTTGTGACTCTGAGTGCACAGAGGCCATCTAACCATGCCTCAGTTCCAGTGCACTGGCCTTAAAGTGTGCATGTTCGATTGACTTATTGTAGGAAGCTGGCCTGGTGTGTGATGCGTACCCAAGGTACTTACACCTTATACCAGGTCCAGGTATCCCCTCTTAATGAAGTGTAGGCAGTGTCTAGAAGCCAGGCTCTCTAGAGGCAGCTGTGGATGAGCAGCCAAAGCTTATTTAGGAGACATGCAAAGCTCATGCAAACCCACTGTAGTCACACAGCACTTACACACATGAAAGAAAACTCAGTTGTACAAAAATAAAGGTAGTTTATTTTTGGTTACACAATACCACAAAATACCAGAAAGGCAACCCCCCCCCCAATAGGATGTAAGTAATACACTAATTATATACATTAGTAAACAGCAATAGGAGTAGGAAAGGTTAGAAAACAGTGCAAATGTAAAAACCCATTAGTGACCCGAAGGGTAGGCCAAACCATACACTAAAAAATGGAATGCCAACACAGGACCCCCACCTAGGTAAGTGGAATGTATTGAGGGGAGCTAGGAGTACTAGACCACCACAGAGGTAAGTAACACAGTACCCCCCAGCGAACAGTATATCACTGGAATTTCCCCAAACGACCCAAAGGGAAGGAAAAGATGACACCCAGAAAAGACTGCAAGAAACTAAAGGTGGATTCCTGGAGAGGAAGACCTGTGGAGAGAGGGGACCAAGTCCAAGAGCCACAGTGGAGTTCCGGAGAAGTAGGAACTACTATCCACCCAGCTGTACTTGCAGGAGTTGGTCGACGGTGGTGAAGATCAGGTCCGCACTGCAGTCCTGGAGCCGGAGAAGAGTTCTTGAGGGATGCAGATGTCCCACGCTAGAATTAAGTTTTCAGATTGGTGTCGGTGCAGGAATTCCAACAACAAACCTTGAAAAAGGCAAATTCGCAGTTAAAGTGAAGCTGCTGGGAACCAGCAAGGCCAAGGAGGGCTCAACCCAGGAGGGGGAGCCAGAGGGGACCCTCAGCAACAGAAAGAGCCCACAGGAGCAGAGGTAGCACCCATAGGATGGGGACACAGAAGTCACAGAAGGCGCACATGCAGCACTACAAAAGGGATTCCAGGCCGAAGGAGAACCACACAGAAGATTGTGCGTCACAGGAAGGAGTGCTGGGGGCTGGAGCTATAAGATCCCTGAAGAGCCTGAAGATCCCTTGGAAGAGATGCAAACAAGCCTTGGCAGCTGCAAGAGACGCGGTGCACAGGGGTACAGTCCTGCGTGGGAAGGCAAAGGCTTACCTCTACCAAAGTTGGACAGCTGGCAGAGAGGACCAAGAGCACTACTCCGGACTACCACCAGTGATGCAGGATCCACGCAGCTCAGGATGAGGGGAGACCCCCGCCGCCAGTCATTGCAGTAGGTGCCTGCGGATGCAGGGGAGTGACTCCTTCACTCCAAGGGAGATTAATTCTTGCGTCTCGGTGCAGAATGAAGACTTGCTGCCCTCAGAGGATACACAGCTGAAGAAATGTTGCAGTTGCTGGAAGGAGCCGGAGAAACAATGTTGCAGAGAAGAGTCGTCACTGTAGCTGCAGACTGTAGGCTCCTGTGAAGTCCAGTTGCAGTTCCAGTGGCTAGAAGACGAAGTAAATATTGCAGAGGAATCCTGCTGGAGTCTTGCAAGCTGGACCTGAGGACCCGCCCAAGAGAGAGACCCTAAATAGCTCTAAAAGGGGGATTGGTCACCTAACCAGGTAAGCACCTATCAGGAGGGGGCTCTAACGTCACCTGCCTGGACTGGCCCCTATGATGCTCCCAGAGTTCCCAGCCAACCTTGGCACCAAGATGGCAGAACCCATGGACCCTCTGGAGGAGCTCAGAGCAACAATGGATCTGAAGTTTGTGGGGGGACCTCTGTTAGTGGGGGAATGCCCTCACACACAGGTACCTGCACCTTGCCCTCTGGGCTGACAGGGCCTACCACAGGGGTGACTTACAGTGACCTGGTGCAGTGACCTCTGGTGAAAATGGGTGCATGCACCCGTTTCACGCAGACTCCAATGGCAGGCCTGCAGAACCCTTTGTATGGGATCCCTATGGGTAGCAGAATAACTGCTGCAGGCCACTGGGATCCCCTGGTACCCCAATGCCCTGGGTACCTAGGTAGAATATACTTGGAGCTTACATGGGGAGGACCAGTATGCCAAAGGTGGGAAGAAAAAGATAGTTAGCATACATTTACAGAAGAGAGCATAACTATTGGGGTCCTGGTTAGCAGGATCCCAGTAGACAGTCAAACACACTAACAGGCAGAAAATGGGAGGTAACCATGCCAAGAAAGAGGGCATTTCCCTATGGGCGGCATCCATCCCTATCCAGTGCGGCAGTGACCGGGGTTGATGGATTGTTAGAATTTCTTTGGGCAGCTTCTGTAATAACTGAATCCGGCCTAGGGTTGCCCACTAGACATGCCCGAGAGTCATCTGTAGCTTTGTATTTCTTTACTAATCTTGGCAAAACTGAAGAGACCGTGGCTGGGTATTTCATGGTTTTCAGTCCCTCTTGCCAAATAAAATCAACTATAGGTATGGGCCTTAGTGATTTTATCATCAACTCTTTAAAGTTGTAGAGAAAACAGTCAGTCTGTTTAGAGATAATAGAAAGCTGAAACCTCGTCGGCGCTCTTTGCATTATGTTATGAAACCACCAATGTCTTCTGGTGGTGTCTCGACTGGTGGTCGTATTAGAGGAGAAGGTGCCTGGATCAAGTAGCTGTCCCACCTGCTAGCAACGGACGCCGAGTCTTATCTCTCCTTCCTCTGCATCTTCATCTGAGGTAGGCGGATCATCTGCTGGTGGATCCACCATAGTGTGAGATATTGGTGGTAAAGGAGTTTCCTGCAATTGTAAAGTGCAGATTGGGTTATGATTCTGACATGTTTGATACCAAACGTGCCCCAGTTCGGAGTTACCATTATAGCTGGACATAGGTAGTAACGTATGTTCAGTACACACGTAAAATGGCATCCCCCACACTCACAAAGTGCAGGAAAACGGATCTGAAGTTTGTGGGTGCACCTCTACTAGTGGAGTGCCCTCACACACAGGTACCTGCACCCTGCCCTTTGGGCTGACAGGGCCAACCATAGGGGTGACTTACAGTAACCTGGTGCAGTGACCTGTAGTGAAAACCTCGGACCAACCTGCTGCTCTCCTGGACCCTCGTCAATGACACCATCGAAATCATGAACACCATCCACTCCGGCTCTCCATCTGACCCCTGCCCTCACCACATCCTCTACAAAGCAAGCTCTGTCATCGTACCTTAACTACGGAAGATCATTGTAGGAAGTTGGCTCTGTATGTGCTATTTCAAAGTAAGGAATAGCATGCACAGAGTCCAAGGGTTCCCCTTAGAGGTAAAATAGTGGTAAAAATAGATAATACTAATGCTCTATTTTGTGGTAGTGTGGTCGAGCAGTAGGCTTATCCAAGGAGAAGTGTTAAGCATTTGTTGTACATACACATAGACAATAAATGAGGTACACACACTCAGAGACAAATCCAGCCAATAGGTTTTTGTATAGAAAAATATATTTTCTTAGTTTATTTTAAGAACCACAGGTTCAAATTCTACATGTAATATCTCATTCGAAAGGTATTGCAGGTAAGTACTTTAGGAACTTCAAATCATCAAAATTGCATGTATACTTTTTAAGTTATTCACAAATAGCTGTTTTAAAAGTGGACACTTAGTGCAATTTTCACAGTTCCTAGGGGAGGTAAGTATTTGTTAGGTTAACCAGGTAAGTAAGACACTTACAGGGCTTAGTTCTTGGTCCAAGGTAGCCCACCGTTGGGGGTTCAGAGCAACCCCAAAGTTACCACACCAGCAGCTCAGGGCCGGTCAGGTGCAGAGTTCAAAGTGGTGCCCAAAACGCATAGGCTTCAATGGAGAGAAGGGGGTGCCCCGGTTCCAGTCTGCCAGCAGGTCAGTACCCGCGTCTTCGGAGGGCAGACCAGGGGGGTTTTGTAGGGCACCGGGGGGGACACAAGCCCACACAGAAATTTCACCCTCAGCGGCGCGGGGGCGGCCGGGTGCAGTGTTAGAACAAGCGTCTGGTTCGCAATGGAAGTCAATGAGAGATCTCGGGATCTCTTCAGCGCTGCAGGCAGGCAAGGGGGGGATTCCTCGGGGAAACCTCCACTTGGGCAAGGGAGAGGGACTCCTGGGGGTCACTTCTCCAGTGAAAGTCCGGTCCTTCAGGTCCTGGGGGCTGCGGGTGCAGGGTCTCTCCCAGGCGTCGGGACTTTAGGTTCAAAGAGTCGCGGTCAGGGGAAGCCTCGGGATTCCCTCTGCAGGCGGCGCTGTGGGGGCTCAGGGGGGACAGGTTTTGGTACTCACAGTATCAGAGTAGTCCTGGGGTCCCTCCTGAGGTGTTGGATCTCCACCAGCCGAGTCGGGGTCGCCGGGTGCAGTGTTGCAAGTCTCACGCTTCTTGCGGGGAGCTTGCAGGGTTCTTTCAAGGCTGCTGGAAACAAAGTTGCAGCCTTTCTTGGAGCAGGTCCGCTGTCCTCGGGAGTTTCTTGTCTTTTCGAAGCAGGGGCAGTCCTCAGCGGATGTCGAGGTCGCTGGTCCCTTTGGAAGGCGTCGCTGGAGCAGGATCTTTGGAAGGCAGGAGACAGGCCGGTGAGTTTCTGGAGCCAAGGCAGTTGTCGTCTTCTGGTCTTCCTCTGCAGGGGTTTTCAGCTAGGCAGTCCTTCTTCTTGTAGTTGCAGGAATCTAATTTTCTAGGGTTCAGGGTAGCCCTTAAATACTAAATTTAAGGGCGTGTTTAGGTCTGGGGGGTTAGTAGCCAATGGCTACTAGCCCTGAGGGTGGGTACACCCTCTTTGTGCCTCCTCCCAAGGGGAGGGGGTCACAATCCTAACCCTATTGGGGGAACCCTCCATCTGCAAGATGGAGGATTTCTAAAAGTTAGAGTCACTTCAGCTCAGGACACCTTAGGGGCTGTCCTGACTGGCCAGTGACTCCTCCTTGTTTTTCTCATTATTTTCTCCGGCCTTGCCGCCAAAAGTGGGGCCTGGCCGGAGGGGGCGGGCAACTCCACTAGCTGGAGTGTCCTGCTGGGTTGGCACAAAGGAGGTGAGCCTTTGAGGCTCACCGCCAGGTGTGACAATTCCTGCCTGGGGGAGGTGTTAGCATCTCCACCCAGTGCAGGCTTTGTTACTGGCCTCAGAGTGACAAAGGCACTCTCCCCATGGGGCCAGCAACATGTCTCGGTTTGTGGCAGGCTGCTAAAACTAGTCAGCCTACACAGATAGTCGGTTAAGTTTCAGGGGGCACCTCTAAGGTGCCCTCTGTGGTGTATTTTACAATAAAATGTACACTGGCATCAGTGTGCATTTATTGTGCTGAGAAGTTTGATACCAAACTTCCAAGTTTTCAGTGTAGCCATTATGGTGCTGTGGAGTTCGTGTTTGACAGACTCCCAGACCATATACTCTTATGGCTACCCTGCACTTACAATGTCTAAGGTTTTGTTTAGACACTGTAGAGGTACCATGCTCATGCACTGGTACCCTCACCTATGGTATAGTGCACCCTGCCTTAGGGCTGTAAGGCCTGCTAGAGGGGTGTCTTACCTATACTGCATAGGCAGTGAGAGGCTGGCATGGCACCCTGAGGGGAGTGCCATGTCGACTTACTCGTTTTGTTCTCACTAGCACACACAAGCTGGCAAGCAGTGTGTCTGTGCTGAGTGAGAGGTCTCCAGGGTGGCATAAGACATGCTGCAGCCCTTAGAGACCTTCCTTGGCATCAGGGCCCTTGGTACTAGAAGTACCAGTTACAAGGGACTTATCTGGATGCCAGGGTCTGCCAATTGTGGATACAAAAGTACAGGTTAGGGAAAGAACACTGGTGCTGGGGCCTGGTTAGCAGGCCTCAGCACACTTTCAATTGTAAACATAGCATCAGCAAAGGCAAAAAGTCAGGGGGCAACCATGCCAAGGAGGCATTTCCTTACACAACCCCCCCCCCAAACAAAAGAGGATGAGACTAACCTTTCCCAAGAGAGTCTTCATTTTCTAAGTGGAAGAACCTGGAAAGGCCATCTGCATTGGCATGGGCAGTCCCAGGTCTGTGTTCCACTATAAAGTCCATTCCCTGTAGGGAGATGGACCACCTCAACAGTTTAGGATTTTCACCTTTCATTTGCATCAGCCATTTGAGAGGTCTGTGGTCAGTTTGAACTAGGAAGTGAGTCCCAAAGAGGTATGGTCTCAGCTTCTTCAGGGACCAAACCACAGCAAAGGCCTCCCTCTCAATGGCACTCCAACGCTGCTCCCTGGGGAGTAACCTCCTGCTAATGAAAGCAACAGGCTGGTCAAGGCCATCATCATTTGTTTGGGACAAAACTGCCCCTATCCCATGTTCAGAGGCATCAGTCTGCACAATGAACTGCTTAGAATAATCTGGAGCTTTTAGAACTGGTGCTGAGCACATTGCTTGTTTCAGGGTGTCAAAGGCCTGTTGGCATCCCACAGTCCAGTTCACTTTCTTGGGCATTTTCTTGGAGGTGAGTTCAGTGAGGGCTGTCACAATGGATCCATATCCCTTCACAAACCTCCTGTAATACCCAGTCAAGCCAAGGAATGCCCTGACTTGAGTCTGGGTTTTTGGAGCTACCCAGTCCAGAATAGTCTGGATCTTGGGTTGGAGTGGCTGAACTTGGCCTCCACCTACAAGGTGGCCCAAGTAAACCACAGTTCCCTGCCCTATCTGGCATTTGGATGCCTTGATAGAGAGGCCTGCAGATTGCAGAGCCTTCAAAACCTTCTTCAGGTGGACCAGGTGATCCTGCCAGGTGGAGCTAAAGACGGCAATATCATCAAGATAAGCTGTGCTAAAGGACTCCAAGCCAGCAAGGACTTGATTCACCAACCTTTGGAAGGTGGCAGGGGCATTCTTTAAACCAAAGGGCATAACAGTAAACTGATAATGCCCATCAGGTGTGGAGAATGCTGTTTTCTCTTTGGCTCCAGGTGCCATTTTTATTTGCCAGTACCCTGCTGTCAAGTCAAAGGTACTTAGGAATTTGGCAGCACCTAATTTGTCTATGAGCTCATCAGCTCTTGGAATTGGATGAGCATCTGTCTTGGTGACAGAATTGAGCCCTCTGTAGTCCACACAAAACCTCATCTCTTTCTTTCCATCTTTGGTGTGAGGTTTGGGGACTAAGACCACTGGGCTAGCCCAGGGGCTGTCAGAGCGCTCAATTACTCCCAATTCCAGCATCTTGTGGACTTCCACCTTGATGCTTTCCTTAACATGGTCAGACTGTCTAAAGATTTTGTTTTTGACAGGCATGCTGTCTCCTGTGTCCACATCATGGGTACACAGGTGTGTCTGACCAGGGGTTAAGGAGAAGAGTTCAGGAAACTGTTGTAGGACTCTCCTACAATCAGCTTGCTGTTGGCCAGAGAGGGTGTCTGAGTAGATCACTCCATCTACTGTGCCATCTTTTGGGTCTGATGACAGAAGATCAGGGAGAGGTTCACTCTCTGCCTCCTGATCCTCATCTGTTACCATCAACAGATTCACATCAGCCCTGTCATGGAAGAGCTTAAGGCGGTTCACATGGATCACCCTCTTGGGGCTCCTGCTTGTGCCCAGGTCCACCAGGTAGGTGACCTGACTCTTCCTCTCTAGCACTGGGTAAGGGCCACTCCATTTGTCCTGGAGTGCCCTGGGAGCCACAGGCTCCAGAACCCAGACTTTCTGCCCTGGTTGGAACTCAACCAGTGCAGCCTTTTGGTCATACCAAAACTTCTGGAGCTGTTGGCTGGCCTCAAGGTTTTTGGTTGCCTTTTCCATGTACTCTGCCATTCTAGAGCGAAGGCCAAGTACATAGTCCACTATGTCCTGTTTAGGCTCATGGAGAGGTCTCTCCCAGCCTTCTTTAACAAGGGCAAGTGGTCCCCTTACAGGATGACCAAACAGAAGTTCAAAGGGTGAGAATCCTACTCCCTTCTGTGGCACCTCTCTGTAAGCGAAAAGCAGACATGGCAAGAGGACATCCCATCTCCTTTTGAGTTTTTCTGGGAGCCCCATGATCATGCCTTTTAATGTCTTGTTGAATCTCTCAACCAAGCCATTAGTTTGGGGATGGTATGGTGTAGTGAATTTATAAGTCACTCCACACTCATTCCACATGTGCTTTAGGTATGCTGACATGAAGTTGGTACCTCTGTCAGACACCACCTCCTTAGGGAAACCCACTCTGGTAAAGATACCAATGAGGGCCTTGGCTACTGCAGGGGCAGTAGTCGACCTAAGGGGAATAGCTTCAGGATACCTGGTAGCATGATCCACTACTACCAGGATATACATATTTCCTGAGGCTGTGGGAGGTTCTAGTGGACCAACTATGTCCACACCCACTCTTTCAAAGGGAACCCCCACCACTGGAAGTGGAATGAGGGGGGCCTTTGGATGCCCACCTGTCTTACCACTGGCTTGACAGGTGGGGCAGGAGAGGCAAAACTCCTTAACCATGTTGGACATATTGGGCCAGTAGAAGTGGTTGACTAACCTCTCCCACGTCTTGGTTTGTCCCAAATGTCCAGCAAGGGGAATGTCATGGGCCAATGTTAGGATGAACTCTCTGAACAGCTGAGGCACTACCACTCTCCTAGTGGCACCAGGTTTGGGGTCTCTGGCCTCAGTGTACAGGAGTCCATCTTCCCAATAGACCCTATGGGTTCCAGTTTTCTTGCCCTTGGACTCTTCAGCAGCTTGCTGCCTAAGGCCTTCAAGAGAGGGACAGGTTTCTTGTCCCTTACACAGCTCCTCCCTTGAGGGTCCCCCTGGGCCTAAGAGCTCAACCTGATAAGGTTCAAGCTCCAAAGGCTCAGTTCCCTCAGAGGGCAGAACTTCTTCCTGAGAAGAGAGGTTCCCTTTCTTTTGCTGTGTTGCAGTTGGTTTCCCAACTGACTTTCCTGTTCTCTTGGTAGGCTGGGCCATTTTTCCAGACTCCAGCTCTACTTGTTCACCCTGTGCCTTGCATTGTGCTCTTGTTTTCACACACACCAGTTCAGGGATACCCAGCATTGCTGCATGGGTTTTTAGTTCTACCTCAGCCCATGCTGAGGACTCCAGGTCATTTCCAAGCAGACAGTCCACTGGGATATTTGAGGAGACCACCACCTGTTTCAGGCCATTGACCCCTCCCCATTCTAAAGTAACCATTGCCATGGGATGTACTTTTCTCTGACTGTCAGCATTGGTGACTGTGTAAGTTTTTCCAGTCAGGTATTGGCCAGGGGAAACCAGTTTCTCTGTCACCATGGTGACACTGGCACCTGTATCCCTCAGGCCCTCTATTCT
Organism: Pleurodeles waltl; assembly: GCF_031143425.1. NCBI lineage: Eukaryota > Metazoa > Chordata > Amphibia > Caudata > Salamandridae > Pleurodeles > Pleurodeles waltl. The sequence continues at coordinate 1,898,734,337 of NC_090440.1, forward strand.
AGTCCCATTAATTAAGAGTTGCTGTCTGTATTTTTGCATGTTAGGCGGCCAGACAGCTAGTGTGGCTAAATCCACCCCACCCTCAGAAACTAGAGTAGCTTCAGTGTGGACCCTGATTTGCTCTGGGCACACTGTTGATCCCACTTGGAGACTAGCCATACCAGTGTTACCTGGATGGGAGTTTGGAGTGGAACCTTTCTTGGGACAGGCCTTGTCTCCAGTTTGGTGTCCATGCTGTTTACAGCTATGACACCAGGCCTTTTTGGGATCAAAGTTTTTACCCTTGTACCCATTGTTTTGTGAAGAGGCTCTGGGCCCACCCTCCTGTGCAGGTTTTTGGGGGCCTGTAGAAGACTCTTTACTATTTTTAATTTTGGTTGTCTCATCACCCTTCCCCTGGGGAGTCTTTGTGACCCCTTTCTTTTGGTCACCCCCTGTTGAAGTCTTGGACACCCTTGTCTTGACCCAATGGTCCGCCTTCTTTCCCAATTCTTGGGGAGAAATTGGTCCTAGGTCTACCAGATGCTGATGCAGTTTATCATTGAAACAATTACTTAACAGGTGTTCTTTCACAAATAAATTGTACAGCCCATCATAATTACTTACACCACTGCCTTGAATCCAACCATCTAGTGTTTTCACTGAGTAGTCAACAAAGTCAACCCAGGTCTGGCTCGAGGATTTTTGAGCCCCCCTGAACCTAATCCTGTACTCCTCAGTGGAGAATCCAAAGCCCTCAATCAGGGTACCCTTCATGAGGTCATAAGATTCTGCATCTTTTCCAGAGAGTGTGAGGAGTCTATCCCTACACTTTCCAGTGAACATTTCCCAAAGGAGAGCACCCCAGTGAGATCTGTTCACTTTTCTGGTTACACAAGCCCTCTCAAAAGCTGTGAACCACTTGGTGATGTCATCACCATCTTCAAATTTTGTCACAATCCCTTTGGGGATTTTCAACATGTCAGGAGAATCTCTGACCCTATTTATGTTGCTGCCACCATTGATGGGTCCTAGGCCCATCTCTTGTCTTTCCCTTTCTATGGCTAGGAGCTGTCTCTCTAAAGCCAATCTTTTGGCCATCCTGGCTAACAGGAGGTCATCTTCACTGAGAGCATCCTCAGTGATTTCAGAAATGTGGGACCCTCCTGTGAGGGACTCACTATTTCTGACTAACACAGTTGGAGACAGGACTTGAGGGGTCCTGTTCTCCCTATTTAGGACTGGAGGAGGGACATTGGCCTCCAAGTCACTAATTTCTTCCTCTGTGATGTCATCATCAGAGGGGTTGGCTTTTTCAAACTCTGCCAACAGCTCCTGGAGCTGAATTTTGGTAGGTCTGGAGCCAATGGTTATTTTTTTGATATTACAGAGAGACCTTAGCTCCCTCATCTTAAGATGGAGGTAAGGTGTGGTGTCGAGTTCCACCACCTGCATCTCTGTATCAGACATTATTTTGCTAAGAGTTGGAAGACTTTTTAAAGAATCTAAAACTGTTTCTAGAATCTAATTTCAAACTTTTAACAAACTTTTAAACTCTAAAAGACAATGCTAAACAGGGACTTAACACACAAGGCACTAGCAGGACTTTTAAGAATTTAGAAAAATTTCAAATTGCAAAAATCAATTTCTAATGACAATTTTGGAATTTGTCGTGTGATCAGGTATTGGCTGAGTAGTCCAGCAAATGCAAAGTCTTGTACCCCACCGCTGATCCACCAATGTAGGAAGTTGGCTCTGTATGTGCTATTTCAAAGTAAGGAATAGCATGCACAGAGTCCAAGGGTTCCCCTTAGAGGTAAAATAGTGGTAAAAATAGATAATACTAATGCTCTATTTTGTGGTAGTGTGGTCGAGCAGTAGGCTTATCCAAGGAGAAGTGTTAAGCATTTGTTGTACATACACATAGACAATAAATGAGGTACACACACTCAGAGACAAATCCAGCCAATAGGTTTTTGTATAGAAAAATATCTTTTCTTAGTTTATTTTAAGAACCACAGGTTCAAATTCTACATGTAATATCTCATTCGAAAGGTATTGCAGGTAAGTACTTTAGGAACTTCAAATCATCAAAATTGCATGTATACTTTTTAAGTTATTCACAAATAGCTGTTTTAAAAGTGGACACTTAGTGCAATTTTCACAGTTCCTAGGGGAGGTAAGTATTTGTTAGGTTAACCAGGTAAGTAAGACACTTACAGGGCTTAGTTCTTGGTCCAAGGTAGCCCACCGTTGGGGGTTCAGAGCAACCCCAAAGTTACCACACCAGCAGCTCAGGGCCGGTCAGGTGCAGAGTTCAAAGTGGTGCCCAAAACGCATAGGCTTCAATGGAGAGAAGGGGGTGCCCCGGTTCCAGTCTGCCAGCAGGTCAGTACCCGCGTCTTCGGAGGGCAGACCAGGGGGGTTTTGTAGGGCACCGGGGGGGACACAAGCCCACACAGAAATTTCACCCTCAGCGGCGCGGGGGCGGCCGGGTGCAGTGTTAGAACAAGCGTCGGGTTCGCAATGGAAGTCAATGAGAGATCTCGGGATCTCTTCATCGCTGCAGGCAGGCAAGGGGGGGATTCCTCGGGGAAACCTCCACTTGGGCAAGGGAGAGGGACTCCTGGGGGTCACTTCTCCAGTGAAAGTCCGGTCCTTCAGGTCCTGGGGGCTGCGGGTGCAGGGTCTCTCCCAGGCGTCGGGACTTTAGGTTCAAAGAGTCGCGGTCAGGGGAAGCCTCGGGATTCCCTCTGCAGGCGGCGCTGTGGGGGCTCAGGGGGGACAGGTTTTGGTACTCACAGTATCAGAGTAGTCCTGGGGTCCCTCCTGAGGTGTTGGATCTCCACCAGCCGAGTCGGGGTCGCCGGGTGCAGTGTTGCAAGTCTCACGCTTCTTGCGGGGAGCTTGCAGGGTTCTTTCAAGGCTGCTGGAAACAAAGTTGCAGCCTTTCTTGGAGCAGGTCCGCTGTCCTCGGGAGTTTCTTGTCTTTTCGAAGCAGGGGCAGTCCTCAGCGGATGTCGAGGTCGCTGGTCCCTTTGGAAGGCGTCGCTGGAGCAGGATCTTTGGAAGGCAGGAGACAGGCCGGTGAGTTTCTGGAGCCAAGGCAGTTGTCGTCTTCTGGTCTTCCTCTGCAGGGGTTTTCAGCTAGGCAGTCCTTCTTCTTGTAGTTGCAGGAATCTAATTTTCTAGGGTTCAGGGTAGCCCTTAAATACTAAATTTAAGGGCGTGTTTAGGTCTGGGGGGTTAGTAGCCAATGGCTACTAGCCCTGAGGGTGGGTACACCCTCTTTGTGCCTCCTCCCAAGGGGAGGGGGTCACAATCCTAACCCTATTGGGGGAACCCTCCATCTGCAAGATGGAGGATTTCTAAAAGTTAGAGTCACTTCAGCTCAGGACACCTTAGGGGCTGTTCTGACTGGCCAGTGACTCCTCCTTGTTTTTCTCATTATTTTCTCCGGCCTTGCCGCCAAAAGTGGGGCCTGGCCGGAGGGGGCGGGCAACTCCACTAGCTGGAGTGTCCTGCTGGGTTGGCACAAAGGAGGTGAGCCTTTGAGGCTCACCGCCAGGTGTGACAATTCCTGCCTGGGGGAGGTGTTAGCATCTCCACCCAGTGCAGGCTTTGTTACTGGCCTCAGAGTGACAAAGGCACTCTCCCCATGGGGCCAGCAACATGTCTCGGTTTGTGGCAGGCTGCTAAAACTAGTCAGCCTACACAGATAGTCGGTTAAGTTTCAGGGGGCACCTCTAAGGTGCCCTCTGTGGTGTATTTTACAATAAAATGTACACTGGCATCAGTGTGCATTTATTGTGCTGAGAAGTTTGATACCAAACTTCCCAGTTTTCAGTGTAGCCATTATGGTGCTGTGGAGTTCGTGTTTGACAGACTCCCAGACCATATACTCTTATGGCTACCCTGCACTTACAATGTCTAAGGTTTTGTTTAGACACTGTAGAGGTACCATGCTCATGCACTGGTACCCTCACCTATGGTATAGTGCACCCTGCCTTAGGGCTGTAAGGCCTGCTAGAGGGGTGTCTTACCTATACTGCATAGGCAGTGAGAGGCTGGCATGGCACCCTGAGGGGAGTGCCATGTCGACTTACTCGTTTTGTTCTCACTAGCACACACAAGCTGGCAAGCAGTGTGTCTGTGCTGAGTGAGAGGTCTCCAGGGTGGCATAAGACATGCTGCAGCCCTTAGAGACCTTCCTTGGCATCAGGGCCCTTGGTACTAGAAGTACCAGTTACAAGGGACTTATCTGGATGCCAGGGTCTGCCAATTGTGGATACAAAAGTACAGGTTAGGGAAAGAACACTGGTGCTGGGGCCTGGTTAGCAGGCCTCAGCACACTTTCAATTGTAAACATAGCATCAGCAAAGGCAAAAAGTCAGGGGGCAACCATGCCAAGGAGGCATTTCCTTACAATCATCAACAGCTCCTTTGAGTCCGCCACTGTCCCGGAGAGCTGTAAACACACCGAGATCAAAGCCCTCCTCAAAAAACCCAAGGAGGACCCAAAGGACCTCAGGAACTTCTGGCCTAACTCCCTGCTCCTTCCCGGCAAAAGTCATCAAGAAGGCAGTGAACAGACAACTAACCTGCTTCCTAGAGGAGAACCGCACCCTGGACCCTTCCCCAATCAGGATTTCGCAGCAACCTCAGCACCGAAACCGCCCTCATCGTCGCTTCCGACGACATCAGAACCATACTGGATGGCGGCGAAACCGCAGCTCTCATCCCCCTGGACCTCTCGGCCACGTTCAACACCGTCTGCCACCACACCCTACGCTCACGCCTCAGCAATGCTGGAATCCACGACAGAGCCCTGGACTGGGTCACCTCCTTTCTCACTGGCAGAATCCAGAGAGTCCACCTTCCCCCATTCCGCTCGGAGGCCACCGAAATCATCTGTGGCGCACCCCAGGGTTCGTCCCTCAGCCCGACCCTCCTCTACGTCTACATGGCCCCGCTTGCTAACATCGCCCGATCCCACAACCTCAACATCATCTCATACGTCGATGACACCCAGCTGATCCTCTTCCTCACCAAGGACTCTGCCAAGACCTACCTCTACAAAGGAATGAAGGCCATCGCCGAATGGTTGAAGACCAGCTACCTCAAACTCAATTTGGACAAGACGGAAGTCCTTATCTTTGGCTCCACCACCTCCGCATGGGATGACTGCTGGTGGTCTTCCACTCTTGGAACTGCTCCGACTCCCATCGACCATGCACGCAACCCGTTACTATCCATGACCCAGCAAGTCAATGCCATCTCCTCCTCTTGCTTCAACACCCTCCGCATGTTCCGAAAGATCTACAAATGGATACCTACCGAAACCAGAAGAATAGTCACCCAAACCCTCGTAAGCAGCAAACTGGACTACGGCAACGCCCTCTACGCAGGAACCACGGGCAAACTCCAGAAGAGGCTGCAACGCATCCAGAACGCCTCTGCACGCCTCATCCTGGACATCCCCTGCCACATCACAGACCACCTGAAAAACCTGCACTGGCTTCCAGTCAACAAGAGAATTACCTTCAAACTCCTCACCCATGCTCACAAACCCCTGTACAACACCGGACCAGAATACCTTAACAAACAACTCTCCTTCTACACCCCGACCCGGCATCGCCGCTCCGCTGACTTTGCCCTCGCACTCGTCCCACGCGTCCGCATAACTACAACTGGTGGTAGATCATTTTCACACCTAGTCACCAAAACGTGGAACACTCTTCCCACCCACCTGCGCCAGACCAAAGACCTCCTTACCTTCAGGAAACATCTCAAGACCTGGCTGTTCGAGCAGTAGAAGCACCCCTCCTCCACCTACTCCCCCTCCCGTCCTCAGCACCTTGAGAGTAGTGCGCTTTACAAATCCCAGATTGATTGAAGTGCGTGGATGAGGGGTTGGTGTTTGAACGCTTGGAGTTCCTAAAGGCATCTGTGGTTGTGATATAGGGTCAGCTGTTGCTGGTTCAGGAAACCTCTTATAATATAGCATATGCTGGAGATTAGAGACTAGTTGCCGTGGCTTCTAGTGTGTGTGTGTGTGTGTGTGTGTGTGTGTGTTCCTGTTCGTAGGTAGAAAGCTGCTCCTACTAACATTCTGGCTGTTTAGCAGAGTAATAGTAATCCTCAATATTGGTCATAGTCATCCTCTTCTCACTGTGTAACTCAGAGGGGCTATGAGCCACCAAAAGGGACCTTCCTTATCAGAGTCATCTTCAACAAGCAAATGTGCTGGTGGGAATGGCAAAACTTTGCTTGGAGATGTTCGAGCGGGAAGAACTAAATCCTTATCTGATGGGGCAATAAGTTGTATTACAGAACAGAATCAATTGTGTTAATAGGGCCTCAGTGGGTTGTCTTTTCTTGGACAGTGTTGCTTCCGGTGGTGGTGGTGTTGAGGGGGCCATCATTGACGTGTCTTCATCAACAGTGTCTTCATTGATGGAAGCTCTGTCAACACATTGACGGTGTGATTGTCAACCGTATTCTTGATATCGATGGTGTAGTCAACAGTGGTCTTTTCAAAAGGTGACTGCAGTAACACAGATGAAGACTAGTTTTTAAGGGTCCTTTTGAAGATAGTGCCATCGATAATGTGCAAGAAACAATGGTCATTGACACTGCTGGGGAGGAAGACAATATCGCTAGAGTCAGCGCAGAGGTAAACGTCGACGTTGTGGTATCAACGATGCTATCGTCGACGGTGAGGATGCCGAAGAAAATATGAATTGGGTTCAGAAAGCGTTTCAGTAGTCACTGGTAGTGATTTTCAAGGTCTCCTGACAAAAACTTCTCTGCTGGATGGGGTTTAAGGTTCAGGAGGAACTTTAGAGGACATTTTTGCTGCTTTCACCAGTGGTATATGTCCCTCAGATTATTTTTATGGTGCTTCGAGAACTCATGATGAATTTCTTTGAAGCTTTTTTAGGAAGTTCGGAAGTCTCCTTCTTGCGAGGTCTATGACTCTTGCGATATTTAACAGTTGTAGAAGGGTCATCCCTTTCTTCCTCAGGAAGAGGATCTTCCTTAGATTTTAGCTCCTGCAACAATAACATCCATCTCCCTCCATGTCATTCAGAGTTTTGCGAGAGAAAGTGTGGCATCAAAAGCACTCTTTACGAGGGTGGTGCGAGTCCAATCTCTTTTTGCTACAAGTACCACATCGCCTAAATACACTCACTTTAGGTTTAATTGACATGGTCAGGTAAACTAAAGCTATAAAAAATAAAGAGAAAGCTCTGCCCTGAGGAGAAATATTCCAGAAGTAGGGTTTTATGAAGGAAAAACTGGGCAGAGCTCAGGGAGACTCCCATCACATAATGTACAGTAGAAAATGCGAGAGATTGGAGCCTCTGTGGTAAGGGTTCTAAAGGGTGTTGCCGCCTGATTGCCTGGACTTTTTTAAATTACACGAATAAGCTATTAAAGTGAATGTCTTTAACATTAACTCGTGTAGAATTTTTTCTGCCACTTTCTATGGTAAAGCGGGAATTCCACTTTAACGATGGGGAAAGATTCAAGCATGTGAATCTATGAAAGATCCGATACTGGAGAAGTGTTAGCTCTCCCTGGCAGGAAGCCACGTGATTATTGCCCTAAAGGGTGAGCTTTAAAGGAGAAGGCGCATTTAAAGGGCAAATGGTGAACACTTGGGAGAGAGGATACTCTCTTGTTTAGGTAGACAGGTTGGCATTCGGGAAGGAGAGGGGTAAACTTTTGCCAAACCGTTTTTTCAGGTATGTATAGCCCACCTGGTAACACACCTCTGGATTTGAATAGGGAGTGGGAATCTGCCATCTTGAGTGGACAATGAGAATTCTTGGACAGCCAGATGCCACACTTCACAGGAAATGGTTATCATGAGGGAGGAAACCTGGTAGCTTACTGGCTACTGACCACGTCTACTCTGGGGGCATTTTCTAGACATAGCAAGCATTGGCAAAGCCAATAGGGTGCACCTATGCAAGAGCTATCAACTTTGCAAATGTGTTTCTGCCATATTGTACACCAACATGGCTGCTGTTCAGCATGGATTAAAGTTAGTGACGTGGAGTAGAGTGGCAGAGAGGGGCATACAGTGAAGTGGTGCATAGTGTTGTGTAGTTTACTGCCAAGAGTGTAGTGTTGGGAAGGTAGTGTTGTGAGTGGAGTAGAAGAGGCAACTGCAGGTCGAGTAGAGTGTTGAATGGCAGAGTGTCAGAGTGACAATTCTCTGTGTTCCCTTTCGGCCATACTAGTGCGCTTTGGATATTCAATAAGGTGATCGTAGTGGTTGCAGCCCATCAGCAGAGAGTGGGAATACAAGTCTTCTTATACCTCCATTGACTGCTGAAGGCCAGATCGCTTTAACCAGTCTTCATCTACCTCCAGACGACAGCTGCCCTGATGATATGACTATGTTATTCAATCAATATCAGTCATTCCTGACTCCTTCACAACAGCTCCCCTTCATTGGCCCCATCCTGGATTCAGTGGTCTTCCAAGTCATCCCTCCGCCTCAACAAGTCTAGGAAGTTTGAAGGATGATCCTGATGTTTCAACCCTTGACCTCGATCTCAGTGAGAGCATCTTTGACACTTCGTGGCCTGAAGACCTTCTGTATCCTGCTGGTAGGCCACACAAGGTGGCACATGCAAGTTCTGAGATGGGATCTGAAGTATCAGTGGCCTCACAATCTAGCTGACTCCATCCAAGTGTCTCAAAGGAGATGCAATGATTGCCGCTCAGCTAGGATTGGACTGGCACAGACGTCTCTCTCCGTTTCACCCAGAGCCAGCGGTTGTGACTGATGCATCATTGCTGGGTTGGGGAGGTCATCTCAGAGAGATGGAGATCTGAGGACTCTAATCTCTGACCTAGACTTGCCTCCACAAAAGTTTGTTAGAGTTGCAGGTGATTTGCTTGGCACTGAAGGCATTCCTTTCAACATCAAGGGGGAGCAGTTGCAGATTCTCACAGATAACACAACCACCATGTGATACTGCAGCCGACAGGCTGCCATGAAGTTCTGTGCTGTGTCAGTTGGCCTCGCGTCTCTGGTAGTGGCTGAATACTTCGGTCATCTCCACAACTGGCTCACACCTGGTAGTATCTCTTAAATGCCAGGGTGGAGGAACTCAGCGGACCCGGAGGCGGTGCAGGACATCGACTAGCAATGGGGAAAAACCTGACTCGATCTATTCGCCTTCGCAGAGAACCTGCAGTGTTGAAACATTTTGTGTGTTGGCGGGACCGAGCCAGTTCGCCATTGAATGCCTTTCGCAAGCGGGTGGGGGGTGGGTTGGAAAGAGGGTCAGGATTATTGTATGCCTTCTAACACTCCCTCTTGTAGCCAAGGGACTGAAGGAAATCAGGAGCAACCAGGACCAATCATCGTAGTGGTTCTGAACTGGGTGAGAAAAGTGTGCTACCTAGAACTTCTGACAATGAACATTTGTGCTCCAATCTGGCTGCTCCTTCAGGATGATCCCCTGTGGCAGTAGCAGGTCCAATTCTTGCACCAGAGCCTGCAGAACTTACACCTACATGCGTAGAGACTGAAAGGTGACAAATTATGACTTTTAATTTCCTTTCGAAGTGGTTGGTGTCAGCTTGGCAGATAGGAGTTGTAAGGAAATGCCTCCTTGGCATGGATACCCCCCGACTTTTTGCCTTTGCTGATGCTAAGTTATGACTTGAAAGTGTGCTGGGACCCTGCTAACCAGGCCCCCTGCACCAGTGTTCTTTCCCTAACTGTACCTTTGTCTCCACAATTGGCACAACCCTGGCACTCAGGTAAGTCCCTTGTAACTGGTAACCCTGGTACCAAGGGCCCTGATGCCAGGGAAGGTCTCTAAGGGCTGCAGCATGGTTTATGCCACCCTGGGGACCCCTCATGGTGGGGAGAAAAAGACTAAGTCGACATGGCACTCCCCTCAGAGTGCCATGCCAACCTCACACTGCCTGTGGCATAGGCAAGTCACCCCTTTAGCAGGCCTTACAGCCCTAAGGCAGGGTGCACTATACCACAGGTGAGGGCATAGGTGCATGAGCACTATGCCCCTACAGTGTCTAAGCAAAACAGACATTGTAAGTGCTGGGTAGCCCTAAGAGTATATGGTCTGGGAGTCTATCAAACACGAACTCCACAGCACTATAATGGCTACACTGAAAACTGGGACGTTTGGTATCAAACTTCTCATCACAATAAATGCACACTGATGCCAGTGTGGAATCTATTGTAAAATACACCCACAGGGCATCTTAGAGATGCTCCCTGAAAACATACCCGACTTCCAGTGTAGGCTGACTAGTTTCTGCCAGCCTGCCACACACCAGACATGTTGCCAGCCACATGGGTAGAGTGCCTTTGTCACTCTGTGGCCAGGAACAAAGCCTGTACTGGGTGGAGGTGCTTCTCACCTCCCCCTGCAGGAACTGTAACACCTGGCGGTGAGCCTCAAAGGCTCACCCCCCTTTGTTACAGCGCCACAGGGCATCCCAGCTAGTGGAGATGTCCGCCCCTCCGGCCACTGCCCCCACTTTTGGCGGCAAGGCTGGAGGAGATAATTAGGAAAACAAGGAGGAGTCACCCACCAGATAGGACAGCCCCTAAGGTGTCCTGAGCTGAGGTGACTCTTACTTTTAGAAATCCTCCATCTTGTGGATGGAGGATTCCACCAATAGGATTAGGGATGTGCCCCCCCTCCCCACAGGGAGGAGGAACAAAGAGGGCGTAGCCACCCTCAAGGACAGTAGTCATTGGCTACTGCCCTCCCAGACCTAAATACACCCCTAAACTCAGTATTTAGTGGCTCCCCAGAACCTAGGAAATGAGATTCCTGCAACCTTAACCAGAAGAAGGACTGCTGACCTGAAGCCCTGCAGTGAAGACGGAGATGACAACTGCTTTGGCCCCAGCCCTACCGGCCTGTCTCCCAACTTCGAAGAAAACTGCAACAGCGACGCATCCAACAGGGACCAGCGACCTCTTAAGCTTTAGAGGATTGCCCTGCAACCAAGGACCAAGAAACTCCCGTGAACAGCGGCCCTGTTCAACAATCTGCAACTTTCTTGCAACAAAGAAACAACTTTAAAGACTCCACGTTTCCCGCCGGAAGCGTGAGACTTTCCACTCTGCACCCAACGCCCCCGGCTCGACCAGCGGAAAACCAACACTACAGGAAGGACTCTCCGGCGACTGCGAGCCTGTGAGTAGCCAGAGACGACCCCCCTGAGCCCCTACAGCAACGCCTGCAGAGGAAATCCAGAGGCTCCCCTGACCGCGACTGCCTGTAACAAGGGACCCGACGCCTGGAACCAACACTGCACCCGCAGCCCCCAGGACCTGAAGGAACCGAACTCCAGTGCAGGAGCGACCCCCAGGCGACCCTCTGGCCTGAGGAGTCCCCCCCTGTGCCTGCCTGCATCGTTGAAGGTTGGGGTTGCCTTGAACCCCCAATGGTGGGCTACCTTGGACCCAACTTTGAGACTTGTAAGTGTTTTACTTACCTGTGAACTTAATCTTTACTTACCTTCCCCAGGAACTGTTGATTTTTGTACTGTGCCCACTTTTAAAATAGCTTATTGCCATTTTTACAAAGACTGTACATGCTATTGTGATTATTCAAAGTGCCTAGAGTATCTAAGTGAAATACAGTTCATTTAAAGTATTACTTGTAAATCTTGAACCTGTGGTTCTTAAAATAAACTAAGAAAATATATTTTTCTATATAAAAACCTATTGCCCTGGAGTAAGTCTGAGTGTGTGTTCCTCATTTATTGCCTGTGTGTGTACAACAAATGCTTAACACTATCCTCTGATAAGCCTACTGCTCGACAACACTACCACAAAATAGAGCATTAGAATTATCTCTTTTTGCCACTATCTTCCCTCTAAGGGGAACCCTTGGACTCTGTGCACACTATTTCTTACTTTGAAACAGTATATACAGAGCCAACTTCCTACATTGGTGGATCAGCGGTGGGGTCTAAGACTTTGCATTTGCTGGACTACTCAGCCAATACCTGATCACACGACTAAATTTAAAAAAAAAATCATTAGAAACTGATTTTTGAAATTTGAGCTATTTTTCAAATTTTTTAAAAGTCCTGCTAGGGCCTTGTGTTAGTCCCTGTTAGCGTTTCTTTTAGAGTTTAAAAGTTTTGTCAAAGTTTGGATTAAGTTCTAGAGATAGTTTTAGATTCTTAAAAAGTATCCCAACTTTTAGAGAAATAATGTCTAGTACTGAAGAGATGGTGGTGGAACTCAACCTCGTCCCTTAACTGCATCTTAGGATGTCAGAGTTAAGGACTCTGTAAAATAAAAAAGATAAAAACTGGATCAAACCCTACCAAAGTACAGCTCCAGGAGCTTTTGGCAGAGTTTGCTAGAGACCACCCCTCTGAAGACAACCTTACAGAGGGGGAAGCTAGTGACCAGGAGGACAATTTCCCCCCTCCAGTCCTAGAACAGGGTTCCTCAAACCCTGACTCCACAAGTGATAGTCAGAGATGCTGCTTCTCCCACAGGAGAGTCCAGTAACTCTGGAAGCACTGAGGGCAGTCTCAAAGATGACCTCCTGTTAGCAAGGATGGCCAAAAGATTGGCTTTGGAGAGACAGATCCTAGCCATAGAAAGGGAAAGACAAGAGATGGGTTTAGCTCCCATCAATAATGGCAGCAACTTAAAAAGGGTCAGAGAGAATACAGACATGCTAAAATCCCTAAAGGGATTGTAACAAAATATGAAGATGGTGGTGATCTCACCAAATGGTTCACAGCTTTTGAGAGGGCTTGTGCAACCAGAAAAGTAAACAAATCTCACTGGGGTGCTCTCCTTTGGGAAATGTTCACTGGAAAGTGTAGGGATAGACTCCTCACACTCTCTGGAAAAGATGCAGAATCCTATGACCTCATGAAGGCTACCCTGATTGAGGGCTTTGGATTCTCAACTGAGGAGTACAGGATTAGGTTCAGGGGGGCTCAAAAATCCTCGAGGCAGACCTGGGTTGATTTTGTTGACTTCTCAGTTAAAACACTGGATGGTTGGATTAATGGCAGTGGTGTAAATGATTATGAAGGGCCGTATGATTTGTTTATGAAGGAACACCTTTTAAGTAATTGTTTCAATGATAAACTGCATCAGCATCTGGTAGACCTAGGTCCAATTTCTCCCCAAGAATTGGGAAAGAAGGCAGACCATTGGGTCAAGACTAGGGTGACCAAGACTTCAACAGGGGGTGACCAAAAGAAAGGGGTCAAAAAGACTCCCCAGGGGAAGAGTGTTGAGACATCCAAGGGAAAAAGTAAAGAGTCTTCTACAGGGCCCCAAAAACCTGCTCAGGAGGGTGGGTCCAAAGCCTCTTCACAATCCACATTTGGGTACAAGGGTAAAAACTTTTATCCCAAAAAGGCCTGGTGTCGTAGCTGTAATCAGCAGGGACACCGAACTGGAGACAAGGCCTGTCCCAAGAAAGGTTCCACTTCTACTACTACTCCAGTTAGCACTGCAATAGCCAGTCTCCAGGTGGGATCAACAGTGTGCCCAGAGCAAATCAGGGTCCACACTGAAGCTATATTAGTCTCGGAGGGTGGGGTGGACCTAGCCACACTAGCTGCCTGGCCCCCTAATATGCAAAAATACAGGCAGCAGCTCTTTATTAATGGGACTAGAGTAGAAGCCCTGAGGGATACAGGCGCCAGTGTCACCATGGTGACAGACAAACTGGTTTCCCCAGGACAATACCTGACTGGACAAACGTATCCAGTCACCAACGCTGACAATCAGACTAAAGTACATCCCATGGCTATGGTAACTTTAGAATGGGGAGGGGTCAATGGCCTGAAACAGGTGGTTGTCTCCTCGGCTATACTAGTAGACTGTCTGCTTGGAACTCAAACCCCATGCAGCCATGCTGGGTATCCCTGAACTGGTGTGTGTCAAGACAAGGGCACAGTGCAAGGCTCAGGGTGAAAAACAGGTGTTGGAGTCTGGAATAATGGCCCAACCCTTCAAGTGAAAAGGAAAGAAGACTGGGGAAACAGCTTCAGCACAGAAAAAGAAAAAGAACCTCTCTTCTAAGGAAGAAGTTATATCCCCTGAGGGAACTGAGCCTATGGAGTTGAACCTTATCAGGTTGAGCTCTTGGGCCCAGGGGGAGCCACAAGGGGACAACTGTGCAAGGGGCAAGAAATATGTCCCTCTCTTGAAGGCCTTAGGCAGCAAGCTGCTGAGGAAACGAAAGGAAATGTAAGTGGAACCCACAGGGTCTATTGGGAAGATGGACTCCTTTACACTGAGGCAGGGGATCCAAAACCTGGTGCCACTAGGAGAGTGGTAGTGCCTCAGGAATATAAGGGAGTTCATTTTAACCTTAGCCCATGACATTTCACTTGCTGGGCATTTGGGACAAACCAAGACATGGGAGAGGTTAGTCAATCATTTCTATTGGCCCAAGATGTCCCAGAAAGTAAAGGAGTTTTGTGCCCCCTGTCAAGCCAGTGGTAAGACAGGTGGCCACCCAAAGCCCCCCCTCATTCCACTTCAAGTGGTGGGGGTCCCATTTGAAAGAGTGGGAGTGGATATAGTGGGTCCACTTGAACCTTCCACAGCCTCAGGGAATCAGTATATCCTAGTAGCAGTGGATCATGCTACTAGATACCCTGAACCAGTTCCCCTTAGGTCCACTACTGCCCCTGCAGTAGCCAAAGCACTCATTGGTATTTTTATCAGAATGGGATTTCCTAAGGAAGTGGTTTCGGACAGAGGTACCAACTTCATGTCAGCTTACCTAAAACCCATGTGGAATGAGTGTGGGGTGACTTACAAATTCACCACACCATACCATCCACAAACCAATGGTCTTGTTGAGAGGTTCAACAAGACATTGAAGGGCATGATCATGGGGCTCCCTGAAAAGCTCAAAAGGAGATGGGATGTCCTCTTGCCATGCCTGCTTTTTGCCTACAGAGAGGTGCCTCAGAAGGGAGTAGGGTTTTCCCCCTTTGAACTTCTGTTTGGCCATCCTGTAGGGAGAGACCTCATCATGAGCCTAAGCAAGATATAGTGGACTATGTACTAGGCCTACGTTCAAGGATGGCAGAGTACATGGAAAAGGCAAGCAAAAACCTTGAGGCCAGCAAACAACTCCAGAAGATGTGGTATGACCAAAAGGCTGCTTTGGTTGAGTTTCAGCCATGGCAGAAAGTCTGGGTTCTGGAGCCTGTGGCTCCCAGGGCACTTCAGGACAGATGAAGTAGCCCTTACCCAGTGCTAGAAAGAACGGCAGGTCACCTACTTACTAGACCTAGGCACTAGCAGGACCCCCAAAAGGTTGATCCGTGTGAACTGCCTAAAACTCTTTCATGACAGGGCAGATGTAAACATGTTAATGGTTACAGATGAGGACCAGGAAACAGAATGAACCTCTCCCTGATCTCCTCTCCTCTGACCCTAAAGATGGCTCAGAAGATGGAGTGGTCTAATCAGACACCCTCTCTGGCCAACAGCAAGCTGACTGCAGGCAAGTCGTCCAACAGTTTGCTGAGCTCTTTTCCATAACCCCTGGTCAGACACACCTGTGTACCCATGATGTGGACACAGGGGACAGCATGCCTGTCAAAAACTAAAATTTTAGACAGTCCGATCAAGTTAAGGAAAGCATCAAAGTGGAAGTCCACAAGATGCTGGAATTGGGAGTAATTGAGCACTCTGACAGCCCCTGGGCTAGCCCAGTGGTCTTAGTCCCCAAACCTCACACAAAAGATGGCAAGAGAGAGATGAGGTTCTGTGTGGACTACAGAGGACTTAATTCTGTCACCAAGACAGATGCCCATCCCATTCCAAGAGCAGATGAGTTAATTGACAAATTGGGTGCTGCCAAATACTTAAGTACCTTTGACTTGACAGCAGGGTACTGGCAAATAAGAATGGCACCAGGAGAAAAAGAGAAAACTGCATTCTCTACACCTGATGGGCACTACCGGTGTACTGTGATGCCCTTTGGCTTAAAGAATGCCCCTGCCACCTTCCAAAGGTTGGTGAATCAAGTCCTTGCTGGCTTGGAGTCCTTTAGTGCAGCTTATCTTGATGATATTGCTGTGTTTAGCTCCAACTGGCAGGATCACCTGGTCCACCTGAAGGTTTTGCAAGCCCTGCAAGCAGCAGGCCTCTCTATCAAGGCATCTAAATGTCAGATAGGGCAGGGAACTGTGGTTTACTTGGGACACCTTGTAGGTGGAGGCCAAGTTCAGCCACTCCAGCCCATGATCCAGACTATTTTGGACTGGGTAGCTCCAAAAACCCAGACTCAAGTCAGGGCATTCCTTGGCTTGACTGGATACTATAGGAGGTTTGTGAAGGGATATGGATCCATAGTGACACCCCTCACAGAACCTACCTCCAAGAAAATTACCAAGAAGGTAAACTGGACTGTAGAGTGCCAACAGGCCTTTGACACCCTGAAACAAGCTATGTGCACAGCACCAGTTCTAAAAGCTCCAGATTACTCTAAGCAGTTCATTGTGCCTAGCCCAGGTGGTGGCTGCCCCGAGGAGCCCCCGTGCTTGCCTGCATCGTTGAAGAGACCCCCGGGTCTCCCCATTACTTCCTATCTGAAACTCGACAACTGTTTGCACTCTGCACCCGGACGCCCCTGTGCCGCTGAGGGTGTACTTTCTCTGCCTGCTTGTGTCCCCCCCGGTGCCCTAGAAAACCCCCCTGGTCTGTCCCCTGAGGACGTGGGTACTTACCTGCTGGCAGACTGGAACCAGGGCACCCCTGTTCTCCATTGAACCCTATGTGTTTTGGGCACCTCTTTGACCTCTGCACCTGACCGGCCCTGAGCAGCTGGTGTGGTAACTTTGGGGTTGCCTTGAACCCCCAATGGTGGGCTACCTTGGACCCAACTTTGAGACTTGTGTTTGACTTACCTGTGAACTTAATCTTTACTTACCTCCCCCAGGAACTGCTGATTTTTGCACTGTGTCCACTTTTAAAATAGCTTATTGACATTTTTACAAAGACTGTACATGCTATTGTGATGATTCAAAGTTCCTAGAGTACCTAAGTGAAATACCTTTCATTTAAAGTATTACTTGTAAATCTTGAACCTCTGGTTCTTAAAATAAACTAAGAAAATATATTTCTCTATATAAAAACCTATTGGCCTGGAATAAGTCTTTGAGTGTGTGTTCCTCATTTATTGATGTGTGTGTACAACAAATGCTTAACACTACCCTCTGATAAGCCTACCGCTCGACCACACTACCACAAAATAGAGCATTATAATTATCTCTTTTTGCCACTATCTTACCTCTAAGGGGACCCCATGGACTCTGTGCACACTATTTCTTACTTTGAAATAGTATATACAGAGGCAACTTCCTACAGGCGTCCATCCACAAAATCTGTCTACGCAGAACACTGGCAAAAGTTTATTGCTTGGTGTTTCTCCTGAAACCTCCCACCCCTGAATGCATAGTCATTGGGTGTTTTTCAGTTTTGTTGTTTGAGGTTTTTTTGTCACTAACCTGGCAAGATATTGCTGTGGCAACTGTTAAGGTTACCCTTTTGTCCTTCTTACATTTACCCGATCCGCTATCCCTTTTCTTATCACAGTTTTCTAAAGAGAGCTTAGCCACATGTTCCCACCAATGTTGTTAGTGATGCCACAATGGGACCTTTTTTTGGTGCTCACTTACCTTATGTGCACTCCCTTGCACTTCGCTTCCTCACTATTAAGGATGCATTTCTCATCACCATTACATCGGCCAAGAGAGTGACACTATTCCACCCTGTGCCACTCCACGACACTACTCCACTCCATTCTACTCTACAACACTATGCGCCACTCCGCGGCATGCCACTCTATGCCACTCCATTCCATCACTCTGGCATATCCACTCTGACACTCTCCTCCACACTTTGCCACTCTACTCACCTCTTTTACTCTGCCTCTCTCCTCCACTGTGTGCTACATTGTCACTCTGACACTTTATGCCACTCAACACTCTAATCCACCAGCAATTGCCTCTTCTACTCCACTCTCAACACTACATTTTCAACACTAGACTCTTGATAGTAAACTACACAACACTCTACACCACTTCACTGTGTGCCCCTCTCTGCCACTCTACTCTTCACCACTAACTTTAATCAATGCTGAACAGCTGCCATGCTGGTGTACAATATGGCAGAAACACATTTGCAAAGTCAATACCTCTTGCATAGGCGCACCCTATTGGCTTTGCCATTGCTTGCTATGTCTAGAAAATGTCCCCAGAGTAGACGTGGTCAGTAGTTAGTGGGCTGCCAGATTCCCTCCCTCATGATAAATGCTCTTGACCTACCTGAAACCGCAGGTAATGTCCATGGGACTACAGGACAAGGATGTAAAATTATAGGACCTGGGAGTCCTGCGCTATCATCCAGCCCCCGGGATTGAGGGCTGACAGAACTTGGGCTAAAGGAAGCATCTTCAACTTGTCCTTCCGGAAGAAGCAGTTCAGAGGGAAAGGGTCCCAACCTTTTTTGGGACCAGAAAGAAACGGGAGTAGGAGCCATTCCTGATCTCAGATGCCCTCACAGGGTAGGAAGTATGTTACACCACCTTGTGCACCCATTAGTCTGATGTGATATTCTGCCATCTGGTGAGGTGAAAGGTGACTACCTTCTACCAGGCAATTGTGTGCCCCCAAGAACAAATTAACCCCTTGAGAGCCAGGGACGTAATGGTTATGTCCGCGGCTGTGCCTCTTGGGCGCCACAGACGTAACCATTACGTTGGATTACCGGCCCTCGGGGGGAAGCGCTAGCGCTCTCACCGAGGGACGCCCACCCCACCACCCCAGAGTCAGGGCTGGAACGGGAATCGATCCCCCCCCCCCTCCACCATCCCCCCCCACAGCAGAAATGCCCACTAGACACCGGGGACGTTTTTTTCTTTGGACATGATGGGAGCGGCCCCTTGGGTAAGGGCTGCTCCCCAGGGGGCCAAATAATTTTTAGACAATTTCTGCACCCCCAAGGGCAGCTCTGGGGGGATGGGGGGACTGGGGGGGATGGGCAAAATAGTGGAGTCGTGGGCCTGGTTAGGCCCCCACCCCAACTGTAGGGAGAAATAGTCTTTCAGCTCTCCCCTCACACTAAAACATCTTATCCCATGGCAAGCAAGAGGACATTTGATTATTTTAGGTTTTGGTTTTACATTTGGGCCATGAGAGCTTGGTAACTCTCAAAATCGTCCCACTTGGAATGGTAAGGGCTGCACTTTTTTGACTTTGGGACGCTGCCATGTAGAAAAATTCACAAGACCCAGACACATCTGAAAACTAAACATCTGGTTGATTCCAGGGTGGTGTGGTTCACATGCACCCCACACCATTTTCTTACCCACAATGCCCTGCAAACCTCCAACTTTGCTGGAAATCACAAATTTTTATGATGGAACCTTCCGGAATCTGCAGGAATCCACAAAATTCCTACCACCCAATATTGTCTCATCTATATCGTTAAAGATTCTGCTGCACTTGTCAGCCTAAAAATGTTTTTTTTTTTTAAAACTGCCCTTTTGGACCCGCTTTTTGTTCCCCCTCAATTTCAACATGTTTTTGGCTCTTCCCTGTCACAGGCACTTGGCCCACCTACACAAGTGAGGTATCATTTTTACTGAGAGACTGAGGGGAACTGGGGTGGTAGGAAATGTGTCCCGGTGCGGTGATCCCACATAGAAATGTGGGGAAAAAGTGATTTTTTTTTTTAGCTAAATTTGAAGTTTGCTGAGGATTCTGGGTAAGAAATCATTGGTGGATCCACGCAAGTCACACCTCCCTGGACTCCCTTGGGTATCTAGTTTTCAGAAAGGTCTGGGTTTGCTCGATTTCCGTAGGTGCCGGCTGAGCTAGAGGCCAAAATCCACAGATAGGCACTTTGCAAAAAACAGCTCTGTTCTAATTGGGAAAACGTGATGTGTCCACGTTGTGTTTTGGGGCATTTCTTGTCGCAGGCGCTAGGCCTACCCACACAAGTGAGGTACCATTTTTATCAGGTGACTTGGGGGGGGGACGCTGGGTGGAAGGAAATTTGTGGCTCCTCTCAGATTCCAGAACTTTCTGTCACTGAAATGAGAGGAAAAAGTGTTTTGTTGGCAACATTTTGAGGTTTGCAAAGGATTCTGGGTAACGGAACCTGGTCAGAGCCCCACAAGTCTCCCCATCTTGGATTCCCCTAGGTGTCTAGTTTTCAGAAATGCGCAGGTTTGCTAGGTTTCCCTAGTTGTCGGCTGAGCTAGAGGCCAAAATTGACAGCTAGGCACTTTGCAAAAAACACGTCAGATTTCAATGTAAAAATGTGATGTACCCATGTTGTGTTTCCTATTGAGAGCATTAGGCCTACCCATGCAAGTGAGGTACCATTTTTATCGGGAGACTTGGGGGAACACAGTATAGCAGAACAAGTGTTACTGCCCCTTGTCTTTCTCTAGTTTTTTTCCTTCTACATGTAAGACAGTGTGTAAAAAAAGACGTCTTTTTGAGAAATGCCCTGTAATTCACATGTTAGTATGGGCACCCGGAATTCAAAGATGTGCCAATAACCACTGCTTCTCATCACCTTATCTTGTGCCCATTTTGGAAATACAAAGGTTTTCTGGGTACCTATTTTTCATTCTTTATATATTTCAGAAAATGAATTGCTGTATACCCGGTATAGAATAAAAACCCATTTCAAGGTGCAGCTCATTTATTGGCTCTTGGTACCTAGGGTTCTTGGTGAGCCTACAAACCCTATATATATATCCCCGCAACCAGAAGAGTCCAGCAGACGTAACGGTATATTGCTGTCAAAAATCTGACATTGCAGGAAAAAGTTACAGAGTAAAATGTGGAGAAAATGTGCAGTTTTTTCACCTCAATTTCAATATTTGTTTATTTCAGCTGTTATTTTCTGTAGGAAACACTTGTAAGATCTACACAAATTACCCCTTGCTAAATTCAGTATTTTGTCTATTTTTCAGAAATGTTTAGCTTTCTGGGATCCAGCATTGGTTTCACACCCATTTCTGCCACTAAGTGGAAGGAGGCTGAAAGCACACAAAAAAAATCTTAAAAATGGGGTATGTCCCAGTAAAATGCCAAAAGTGTGTTAAAAACAAATGGGGTTTTCTGATTCAAGTCTGCCTGTTCCTGAAAGCTGGGAAGATGGTGATTTTAGCACCGCAAACCCTTTGTTGATGCCATTTTCAAGGAAAAAACCACAAGCCTTCTTCTGCTGCCCTTTTTTCCCATTTTTATTATTTTTTTAAACAAAGTTTTCGCTGTATTTTGGCTAATTTCTTGGTCTCCTTCACGGGAACCAACAAAGTCTGGGTATCTCTAGAATTCCTAAGATGTTGGAAAAAAAGGACGCAAATTTGGCGAGGGTAGCTTATGTGGAAAAAAAGTTATGAGGGCCTAAGCGCGAACTGCCCCAAATAGCCAAAAAAAGGCTTGGCACCTGAGGGGGGAAAGGCCTGGCAGCAAAGGGGTTAAAGCAGTTTTGCGACAGCTGCAGGAGTGGAGTTAGTATGTTGCCCCGGGAGGCCTGGACACTGTCTGTATGCTCCCCGGGTTTGTGCTTAAAAGAACTAGGAGGCCTGTTGCTGCTGAGGCAATATTGGAGCTGTTACTGCTGACATCCTCCACTGAAGCCTCAAAAGGGGCGCTGTTGTTGAAGGAAACGGCTGAGCTAGGCCCAGAGTGAGCAGCAGCCTTGCTCACTTTAAATCTCTCCAGGGTTGAGTCTACCTTCGCTCCTAATTGTTTCAAGCAATCAAAAGGCATGTCAATAAGACCGTGTTGCACATCTAATGAAAAGCCTGTGGTATCCAGATGTGGAACTGAAGTGCCATGCTGGTAATCAATGCCCTTCCCAGACAGTCAGTCCCATCAGACCAGAGTGGATTGATAATTATGTTGCACCTTAACTATCCAGGACTAGCGGTTGCAGGGTCGTCAATACGCCTGTCACACTGCCCCACAATGAATGCCAGTATCTGCCTAGGAGCCTTTGGACTCACTATTGGGCGATGAACTAAGGAATTAATTAGGTTTAAAGCAGCTGCAGGATGCCTGTGTCCACTAGATTCTCTGGGGTAGAACACTGGAAAAGAAAATTAGGATGTCTAGAGGTACACCTAAGTTGTCTCCCAACTAGTCTGTTTAGTGGACAGCAAGATCCTGGTTTCGACCTGGTGCCCACCAGCCCGAAATTCGGTCCTCATTAAAAGGCAATAGGGGTTCCTGGCTGGTCAGTGCTAGATTAACATTCTCAGTCAAGACATTTGTCTTTACTGCCTGCGTAGGAAGAGTAGAGTCAAGGACATCTGATGCCCTTCTAATCACAGTGAAGGAGACAGAGACTTCAGTGGACTCAGCTTGGTGTAGGCAGGGCATGGCTAGGCACCGATGGAGTCGCACAGGAGCAACAGAGCTCCTGGCTAAATTCCGATATCCTCTTTGATCCTTTACCCTGTTCTTCCTCGGGCACCCCAGACACCTGCATTGAGGTCCCCAAGCTGGGCCCACGGGAGCGGGTGGACATCTCTTGTTCTTGTGCCGCCCCGGGCAGGGGTTGCTGTTTGGGGCCTCAGATGGAGTTCCAGTAACCCGGCACACAAGATGGCAGTACCCTGGCGATGCAACCTTGCGAACTGTGAGGCCCACAACCGGGGAGTGGATCGCGAATACTGCACACTGGGCAGGGGACATCACCTGGGGACACACGCCACTTCCCCTCTCATCCCTCTCGCACAAGCAGCTGCCCGAAATCATAAAATTCCTGTGCCTGGCAGCCCCTGGTGGTGGTTTGGGCCCTGCTCAGGGGCGGGCGTCCTGACGCCATGACTGGGTGTATTCGGGCCTGCAACCATATGGGGACATGGCAGTGAACAGATGCTTGAGGCAAGGCTATCCCAGGCGGGAAGGAGGCTGTAAGTCCTAGTGAGGGCCTGTGGGGAGCCAAATTACACACAGACCACGCCTGAGACTAGCACGGAGAAAGAAATGGAGGTACTGTACACCCTAAACCAGTGTTTCCCAACCTTTTGACTCCCGAGGACCCCCACTGAATCACTACTGGAAACCGGGGACCCCCAAGAAATTTGTACGATTTAAATTTCAAACATTAAAACTGTAATTTGCAAAAAATACACAAACAAGTACACGCCAAACAAATACTCAAATTAGTAAAGATATTATTTTATATTGGAGAAAATTGCATGATATGATCAAAAAAAGTCCCATGGTGGGAAAGAATATGTGAGGGGTGGAGGGCAAAATACCGGAGCTCCAGCAACTTAACAAGTTCCTCAAAAACTGTACTTCCAGATAGTAATACTTCAGTAAGTCCTTCTGTTGCTGCAGGAAGGAGATTCCTCACCTACCTAATTCACAGGACCCTTACTTTTACATTCCCATACACTCAAACGACAAGTATTATTTTAATATTTGACAGCCTCAGTAGCAAAGCAGCACTATCTGTTTAGAACATTCCCTTTCAGCCTGCAACCCACACCAGGATATTCAGTTATGATGCATAGAAACCTAAAGTAGTATTCAAACGTTTGTCACTGGCCCTTAGTAAAACCTTTAGTCTTGGCCTCGGTTTCGGGGATTCAAATTAATGACGTATTTCAAAGGAAGCTATATAAAAAGTTAACTACGAATACAATAGCAAACAAAAACATACTGTAGGAATTGGCAAATGAATGTCAAGAAGTACAAGGCGGTAGCCTAATTATCCATACCTCAGTGCATTTATTAAATTATATGTTAACAAAATGGACAAATAGTTAACCAGTTTATATGCAGTGAGCCTGCAAATGATCTGCAATGCAAATGCATTTACAAGACCTGCATGGGAACAAAGAAGCCATATGTTACTTCCATGGCACTTTCTCAGACAACCAAGGGAAGCAAATAATTTTTTTCTGAAGACACAATGTTATTTGTTGATTACACAACAAGCAGAAAACTACAGATTCTGGGAGCAGTCTAATATGCAATAAATTGTGTTTAGTTTCTAAGCAACAGGAAATAAACTGTCAAATTCACGTGATCAGCTAAATAAAAAGTAGCTCTAAGATTAAGCTTAGCAACTCTCTGTAATTCAAATGTCATTAGGACACTTGAATGACTTTCACTTCAAAACCGTGAATGTGAAATATTCTTTACGTTCAATAAACGTTCAGTGGTTTACATATTCCCCAAAAAGAGCATTGGTTCTGTTACATTAAAAAATGATGCAATGTAATTTAAAAAGGCAGTAATACCTTTCTCTCTACTGTCAGCAAGCAGATCGTCAGCGGAGCAAGGACTTTCTTCTCTGCCTTCATTTGTAATGATGAGGAATGAGGCAGGGGAAATGGACTGTGATCGGCTGCTGCTATTACTGCCTCTATCTGCGCCACCAGGTGTCTGAGTGTCGATGTTCCGAGTGCTGTTGCTGTGCAGCACTAATGGCGGAGGAGCGCGATGTCCATCAGGAATATCTTGCGGCTGTGGGAAATTAGAACCTTTTAAACCACTTTGTTGCCATGCAGACAAAAACTATTTTGCTTGCTAACCATACTTTCTAATCTAAGGCATTTCTTTAACTACACTCCTGTAACCCAGGGTCACCCTGTGGGAGGAGGGGGACTGTGAATAGGCCTACCTTACAAATACATTACATACACCTTTCTTGAGCTTTAAATTTAGGCCCACCTGAAAAGGAAAATGTTACCTACCTTGTAAGACTGTTTGTGGCACGTAATGCTGTAGATTCACATACTATGCATACTCCTGCCATCTAGTGTTGGGCTTGGAAGTGTACAACTTGTTTTTGTTTGAAGACATCTTTTGAGTCACAAGGTATAGTGACTCCTCTCTTAGTTGGCAGTGCGCATGGACAAACTCCAAAGATAAGTCTTTCCCCGCACAGCGGGTGAGGATGGAGATATTGAGTATAAGAAAGCATAAAGATGTCCAAGCAACAGAAAGGAATAGTAGACAATATAGAGAATACAGTAGAAGCTATCTGCAACAACCAACGGTTTCTGAGGAGAAGAGTGGCACACATGAATCTACAGCACTACGTCACAAAAAGATGCTCACAGTTTAAGTAACATTTTCTGCCTGTGGCATGTGTAGCTGTAGATACACATGCTGTGCATAGACTGTAAAGCAGTTTCCCTTATAAGGCAGTGGCTAGTCAGAGGATGTTGCAGAGCACTGAAAGAGTGCACGCAGGATGGCTTTGCCCACTTTGGCCTCCTGTGTCGCTAGGACATCCACACAATAGTGTTTGGTGAATGAGTGAGATGTGGACCAGGTAGATGTTTTACAAATGCCAGCTTTCAGAATGTTACCTAAAAAAAACACTAAGGCTGCCATTATACGTGTAGAATGTGGCCATGGAGAAGCAGGGAGCTCACTTTTGGCTTTTGCATAGCAAGTTGGAATACACCTGACTAGCCAGGAGGCAATTCCTGCTTTTGAAGGCCACAGATAGCTGTTGTGTTTTGCGAACTGGTTTTGCAGTATCAATGTAGTACATGAGGGCTCTTCACACCTAGTGCATGAAGTGTCTACTTTTCTACTGAGCAAGGATGAGGATAGAAAACTAAGTTAACTGGGAAGGAATTTTGGATTAGTCCCAAGGTTCACTTTGTCAGTGTGAATCTTGGAAAAAAAAGAAAGGTTCCTCTAAAATGAGTGCTCGAATCTCGCTTAAGCGTCTAAGTGAGGTAATGGCAACTCAAAAAGCCCACCTTTCAGGTTAGAAATTGTAGAGAGCAAGAATAAAGGGCCTTGTAAAGACTATATTAAAATCCTACGCTGGGACTGAGGGTACTCTGGGAGGAATAACCATTTTAAGCCCTTCCACGAAAGCTTTAATTACAGGAACCCTAAACAACAAGGAGTGTTCCTTGTTCTGCAAGTGTGCTGCCACTGCAGCTAAACGTAGGTGAATAGATGTGTAAGCCAGCCCTAAGCATTACAGGAACAACAGGGAGCAGACAATTTCTTGCAGTTTGGGTTTTAGGGGATCAATGTGTTTGGGTAGATAGTAGTGGACAAACCTCTTCCACTTTGCAGAATAGTAGGCCCTAGTAGTGGGGTGACGAGCTTAAGGATGACCATGCACACAGGAAGCAAATCTAGGTAATCAAACTCTAGGACCTCAGGAGCCAGACAGCTAGGTTGAGTTGTTTGGAGTTGGGATGTCTCAGAGTCCCGTCATGTTGTGTGAGAAAGTCCAGCCTGTTTGGGAGCTTGTTGTGCGGAACCACCGAGAGGAGGAGGAGGGTTCTGAACCAAGGTTAACTGCCCTATATGAGAGCCACCAGAATTAAGGTGAGGAAGGTCCACCGGAGCTTCTGAACCAGGTAAGGAAGAAGTGGAAGAGGCAGAAAAGCGTAGGCAAATATCCTTGACCAGTTAATCCACAGTGCATTTCCCTCAGACTGTGGGTGTTGAAACCTGGAGGCAAAGCTTGGGCATTTGGCAACAGATCTATGTCAGGAAACTCCCATCACATAAAATAGTGGAGCAGCACTTCTGGGAAGGGTTCTCACTTGTGGGCTTGATACTGCATCCTACTAATCAGATCTGTCAAGTCATTGCCCAATCCTGGCAGATAACCCATTAAGAGATGAACCTTGTGGTGAATTACCCATCGCCAAATATTCTGCACTAATCTTGACAGCTGGGATGAGCGACGGCCCCCCTGTTTCTGAAGGTAGTACATGGCAGTCATATTGTCAGTCTTGAGCAGGACTATTTTGTGGTGAATGTGCATAAGAATGCTTTGAGCGCCATAAACTCC
This sequence comes from Pleurodeles waltl, assembly GCF_031143425.1. Classification (NCBI taxonomy): domain Eukaryota; kingdom Metazoa; phylum Chordata; class Amphibia; order Caudata; family Salamandridae; genus Pleurodeles; species Pleurodeles waltl. Next base: position 1,898,761,155 of record NC_090440.1, read on the forward strand.
AGGTAGTTTATGTGATTTGTCTGCTGGAGGGGAGTCCACAAGCCCTGAACAGTGAAGTCTTGTAAATGTGCCCCACAGCCCGTGAGGGAGGAGTCCGTGGTAATGGTCATTTGCAGAACAGGGTGCAAAAAAGGCCTGCCCTGTAGCAAACGTTTGCTGTTCCACTGTTGCAGAGAGCAATGGGTGCTGGTCTTTACCAACACTAGATCTTCTCATGGGCTAGGGACAACTGTTTTGCTAAGCACTTTTATTGATGCAAGAAGCCATCATGACGAGGGGGCCCATGACTGTACGTACTGTTAGCGGACAATCTGGCTAAAAAAAGAGGCAGCAGGGACTGAAAAGCTTTGATGCAAGCAAGACTGGGATAAGCTTTTCCAGTAATTGAGTTTAAGATTGTCCCTACAAAGAGTTGAATCTATAATCGCTGTAGATGCGATTTTCCCACATTGATGGTGAAGTCCAAATTGTGAAGCACATCTAAAGTGAGCTGTATGAGAGCAAGAAGTGGTGTTTGCTTCAGCTCTTTATCTGCCAATCATCGAGCTAAGGAAAGACATTGATGCTGCTCCTCCGTAGAAGAGCCTCAACCACAGCCACTCATTTGGTGAAATCCCTGGACGCAGTTGTAATCCCAAAAGGTAGAACCTTGAATTGGTATTGTTAGCCACTTTCCACAATCTGAGCTGATGCAGATATGCTGGGTGGGCTGGGATGTGGAAATAGGCGTTCCTTCAAGTCACGCGGCGAGGTCATTGCATAAGAAGTGGTACGACACCTTGGAGCTTGACCATATAGAAATGCTCCGATCGGATGTAACTGTTGAGAAGCCGGAGATCTAGAATGGGTCTGAGAGACCCTCCTTTTTGGGATTTAGAAAATACAGGAAGTACAACCCTGCCACATTGGTGGGGTGGCACTGGCTCTATGAAAAGGGCATTTATGTACTGTGAGAAAACGGTTCTGTCTATCTTGTCTGCCCTGATTTTTCGCTTTTGAATCACCTGGTTTTTTACCTTTTATTGTGAGGGAGCCTCATTGTTGGGGACTCACCTACATTAAACTCATGGTAAAATAGACTGTGCCTGTTTACCGCCGGTGCCGCCTTGTTAAGGAAAGGCTGCTGTCAAGCAGCAGGGGTAGGAGGTCCAGGGCTGGTTACATGTGATCTTGTGTGCGCACCTGTGTGAGGGCTGCGAGGTGTGTATTCCTGGCATGCGTAGCCCAAGAACTGTGCTTAGGTATCCTGGCACAGAAGGAACTATGCAGAGTAGGTGGTGACCAGGAGTAGGTCTTATGGGATGGGTGTACACATGTCAGTATGCTTACTGTCTTTCCACTGTAGGGACACTACATTAAATGTCAACGTCAGTGTGCTTACTGACTTTTCACTCTAGGGGCACCTCATTAAATACAAATGAGAAGGATGGCCTAGGGTGCAACTCCAGTCCCCTAGGGTCCACCGAGTTAAGAGTCACACCCATGTGCACTGTAACCTGTATGAAAAGCATAATGCAGTAGGCTACAAAAGCATAGGTGTACAACTTATGGGTCCATTCAGTAATGCCATCTTTCTCTGACTCAGCTCAGGATTAGGGCCAATTACTATACTACTCTGTCCAGCTGCCTGAGCAGGGCCTTGCATCAATCAGCCAACTGTCATCCCGTGCCAGGAAGGAATGTCAGGGGATGAAAAGCTGAGCCTTTCAGAATTAGTGGCAACTAAATCCTGGACAATGCCATTTTGTGCTATCCCAGAAGACTACAGGAAGGAGGGGACAGAGGCAAGGAAGTGATGCAACATATCTGGATAGGCCAGAGGAGCAGGCCTGCTGCTCACTTCCACACTCAGTTAAAAGGTCTTGCACAGGGGAGGGCTCTCTCTCTTGGCTGGGCTTCCCAGCAGGACAAAAGGACTGAGGATGGGTGTCAGGGACAACTGGTAAAAAGAACCCTGTGACTGTCCATTGGGGCAGGGGCTCTGCCCCTCAAATATTTCAGACCCAGCAAGGCGCATGTCAAGGCCAGGTAAGCTGTCTCCCTTACCCTCTCCTGTGGACTGGTTGGACGAAAGACTGGGCTGGCACAAGGAGGGAGCGCAGTCCAGAAGAAAACAAAGAGACCAAGAGGAAAGGCTGGCATAGGGAGTCAGTGGGACTGGCTCCCTACAATTTGGAAACCTTCTAGGCCAAGAGGTCTAATGAAAGTGCTCCTGGTGGCAAGGGACCGCCACAAGGAGCAAAATGACACCAGAAACATCTAAATCACCCCTTGGGGGCTTGAGATATCACCAGGAGAAGGTCTGCCATCTTTGACTCTCTCCAAGCAAACGGCAAAGTGCAGGGGGCTCTGCTACTGCTTCAGACTGAGCACCGGGGTGGGCTAAGGCCGGGGGGCTGCCCCCAAAATAAGTAGAGCCGGGGATGCCGCTGCACCCCCTTGAAGACTTGCAGAGAAGCCCCGGACCCCATCCCAGGCCCCACAAAGAAGCACAGTTGTGGGCAGGGCCGGGGAGTCCGAAGTAAAGTCAGGGAGGCTTGTTGTGCCGCAGTGAAGGGGCTGGATGGGACCCTGGCCCCTATCTAGTGGCCCCACAAGGAAGTGAAGCCAGGGGATGCTGAAGAAGGCCAAAAACAAAGCCAGGAAACCTCGCGCTCCCCATGAAAAATGCCAGAGGGGCCCTGCACCGAAGCAGAGGGCGCAGTCGCACCCCGTGAAGATGGCCAAGGGGGCCCCAAATCCCCATGAAGAGGAGGGCAGGGAGCACCATCGCACTCTCCACAGAAGTGAGGAGGGGCCATGGACCCCATCGCAGGGCCCAGACGGTGACGAGGAGAAGGGAGCTGCACACGTGCATATGGCAGGCCGGCTCCCGCAGCAGCACCTGGAGGTGCAAGCTGGGCGGGGACGGCCGGGGTGGGCTCCCCACGCCGTTCCCCAATGAGGAAGGACAGAACATCCCTCTCACCCCAAACCCGAGGCAGCCGGGGGTGCACTCCCCACGCTGCCCTCCAAGGAAGCAGCAACACCAGGGTGTACAGGTGGGACCCAACTACCCCGAACAAGGAGGAAAGTGGCACAAGGCTGCACAAAGCAACTGCAGAATGAAAGCATTGCGGCTCTCCATGGCACAGCAGGAGAGCCGCTCATCGAATACGCAAACCAGCCCACAACCCTAGTTGCATGGGACAAGTGAAGTATAACCCTGCCAGAGTTCAATATGTCTATCAAGCTCTCCTGGCTGTAACTTTTGTTCTTTGCTGGTGGACATGACCAGGCATCCTCTAGGGGTGCAGAATTGTGTTACACAATGTTTATCAAGAGTAATCTTAGAGTTATCTGAAAGTAATCCTAACAGCATAAAGAATTCCAACATGCATATACAGGTTCTTGTTCAATCTTATTTGAGAAATGAGACTGACCGCAACCTCTTACCAAAGGGGCTCTCACTCCACGTTACAGTCAAATATTGCAAGGGTACACAAGTAAATGTTTTGCTATGTGGGTTGTTGGATTATAGTTACCCCTCAGGGGAGACCAGAATGATTGATGGAATTACTTTTGAATGACGTGCAAATTGTGTATATTTGTAAATTGGTGTACAGTATTGAGTAGTGTGGGTGTAAAAATGTGCTTTTACTTAATCAGAAGCCAAAGCACAGACTGGACAATCATCTGAGTGTTATTTTTGCATGCCCATGAATGGCGAGGACTAGCCCACACCACCAACCTTGAGTAAGCCGTGGACTGCTCTGCAACGCCACCCTATGAGAGTCAAGCACTACAATGAAGTGTTTGGTTTCTAGTGGCGGCTGAGGGCGGGCCCATTACTTGAGCAGGCCACACAACTAATGACCAACCATCCAAAACTTACTCCTGGAGGATGTGTTGGTGTTGAGTGGAAAACGGGTGCTTGTGTGGGGGGGCTGGTGGCGTGGCAGTGAGCTCCAGACAGTAACCATGTCCCACAGTAGAAAGGACCCACTGGTCTGAAGTAATGTTTCTACATTGCTGCAGGTACACCTGCAGCCGCTCCCCAACAGGGGTTGTGTGCTTAGGGTGGGAGGGTATCACTGTTTAGGATGAACAGATGTCTTAGCTGCTCCACCTCTACCTATGGAGTATCCTTGTGTTGCTTGTGTTTGCTGTTGGTGCATCTGATGGTGGTACTGAGGGGGGAGAAGGACGCAACGGGAGGGGGACTGCAGGGCTACCATCGCCTTGGCAGTATCTGCATATTTGTTTCAATTTCTCGCGCATCAGATCTACTTGTGGAATGAATAGATGTTCTCCACCGAACGGCATGTTGATCAGATGCTGAGGAACTTCTAGAGTAAAGCCAGGGATACGAAGCTAAGCGTGTCTTCAGATAAGAATACTGGAGTGAACTCACCTAGCAGTGGTGTGTGCCGTGCCAAGGGCATATCAGATCGTGGTATTAGAGATGGTCTGCCCTTCTGAGACAATCTCCCAAATCTGTTCATTACACTGGTACTGAAGGTACTGTATAAGCTACCATATTTCATCACACTGGGTGTGATCCTAGATCCTATTTTTCCAATAACCCTACAGAATTGCCCGTGTGCCAACAGGTTGCTGACTGAGCTGCAACCCTGGATCCAATTTTTACTCTATCAGGAGCTGGGCATCCCTGGTGCTCTGGATATTCGCTCTTTTACAGGAAAGATGTACCATCACAATGAGTCTGGTGGGAGTTGGTCTGTAATGTACGATGGGTCAGAGGGTTAAGGTTTGTACTTCTTGTCTACCCTTGGGGTGACAATTTTAGCCTTTACTGGGTTTTTAAACACCTCCTGTACTGGCTTAGGCATACATCTAAGCATTGGCAGGAATAGGGGCGGGGTCAGCTGCATATGAGAGCGCATTTCCACTAGTAAATTCTCCTTTTCAGGTACAGAATACAAAGCCGCCTTGTGAAAGGTAGCTGCTTTCTGGATAACCTCATGATATGATGTGGTGTCATAAGGAGTAGATGGCTTGGCTGGGTACATGTCAGGAACGTTAGGTTGAGGACAACCTCATAATCATACCATAAGTAATCCTGTGGGGGTCTTGGGTGTATGGGACCTCGAATAAAACTAGTGGTGTAGGGGTCCCCTTACCCTAAGATGAATGGGAAGATCCCAGAGGTGAAGGGGCATTTGAGGATGTGGAGGAGGATAAGGGGAGGAGGAGGTCTAGGAGAAATAGAAGAATGGTTAGGTTTTAGGGGTACGGACATGTCTCTTCTTCACCTTTGGAGGTGGTGGTGACTACAGTGTCAACTGCTCCTCAAATGTGCGATGCCTCTGGCAAGGAAGAGCCTGCTGCACGTTAGGTGGAGGCTTAGCAATAATCTTGCTTGTGTGGGAATGAATAAACAGGTGTCACTGGTGAGCGTCCAGTTCATCCTGATGTCGCTGAAGGACAGGGTGCTCTTGGCTTATGGATTCTGCTGTAGACAGGCATCCGGGCTCAGGTGTCTGTTTGGGCCTCAAAGTCACTTTGGACGTTAATGCTTGTTTTGGCTCCAAAATGTCCCCTGATGCCAACCCACTGGTGGGCACCGAAGATGTTGTCGGCGTCGAGGGAAACTAGGTCTTGTACGGTTGACTCAATGTCGGAGTGGACACCAAACTCTACTTCGAAGCCTTATATCAGTGCCAGCCATGGCTGGTGTGCAGTGGCGGCCCGGGAGGCCGAGACTCTGAATTAGGGCTGGAAGCCCTGTCCTCCGGAGACGCCATGGGTGCCTTGTTGCAATGCGGTGCTCATTGCATGCATACTCTGGTATTGAGCCGATGCTGGCTGTGGTTCTGGTCCTCTAAATCTGACTGTGACTCATGTTCTGAGCTGAAAGCTGTTTCTTGCGTGGCATTGACACCCTCCCGGGCGATGTCGTCCCCCAAGATATACCTGGGATCTTGTTGTCTCTGCTGGTCCGTATAAGCCCTCCGAGCCAAGAGTCACAACTGTTAGGGATGGTCTTCTTACATCAAACAAGAGGCAGGAGCAGCAGGTGGCCTCACTGTGGTCTGGTACAAGCACAAATTTCAGACAGCGTGTTGGTCTGCCCATGAGTAATCATAATGGCATTGTGGACAGTATCTGAAAAGTGTTTTTCCAATCACACTAAGACCATCCTCAAACCCAAAATTTGTGGAAAAGGGCACAACTGGGAACACAGACAACCCACGTGGGTGAGAGAATCATCTTCAACGAAGAAGCAAAGCCATCACTATGACGTTGAGAAAAATAGGTGCACAGATTATTTGAAGGCTATCAGAAACAGATCACTCAAGAGGCCCTCACAAGGCATCGATCAAGACGGAAAATGCCTGAACCCAACAGCAGTAGAAAACAATCTAACTAAGAAGTCAATGTCCACAAGCACTACCAACTACTGAAGGAGTCACTATATCTCGTGACTCGAAAGACTTCTTTGAACAAAAAAAGCTGTACACGTCTGAGCCCAACACTAGATGGCAGGAGTATGCACAGCATGTGTATCTACAGCTACACATGCCATAAGCATGTAATTGCAATACAATAAGAGCCAGACAAACACGATTCAGATTGATAGAGCAAGGTGCCCATACCCCAACTCCAATGGGTGTCCAACCGGAAAGAACTGTAGAGCAAATTGCCTACTCCAAAGACATACAAAAGCCCTAATATGAAAACAGGGAGCAGACACAAAGCAGCAAGATCACCCCTGAGACAAACTGAATAAGAGGATGCCAGGAACACAGAAGGCAACAGTACGCCCAAGGAAAAAGAGTAAGCCTTCTGTGAGATGCACAAGGCTTAACGTCTCTACCTGAACAGCGGGGAGCTCAACACTACAATCTGCAACCAAAGGGATGGCAAGAACCACTCAGACTCTTGTGAAAATGCAGATTAGCCAGAGGCAAAACACAAGCTGAGAACAAGGTAGCACAATACAATGAGACACTGAGCTCACTGACATGAGGCAGGGTTGACCAATTTATGTGGCAAGAAAAATCCAGTTATGAATTTACAATGCCAATAGCTATTGCATCGCAAATGCTTGTTTAAAGATTTTAATCAGGTGAACGAGCTTCAAAACGGACCTGTTAACCGTGAGGGACTAGAGAACAGATGTCATGTTCTTCAGGAGCAGAGCAGCAAGCGCCTGCTTGAACGTGCCTTATTTCATGTAACAATACAAATAAATAAGTCATGTCTGCGACAAGTGGGAACAGATTCATGGGACCTTTCAATCATATTTGATTTTTTTAAATCATTTTGTAATTGCCTATGGGTATGAACATAGATAAATATGCTTCTGATGAATGTTATGGCTCAGTAGAGTAGCAATTGTGCTTGCTTCCTGCAAAGCTAATGTTCAAGAGTCTTGGTTATGACAATGTAAGACGTCCTTGCACTATTATGTAAGGGTTATTTGTTACAGCGTCTAGAGTGAATAGTTACTTTATTAATAAGCTGTAAGATTCTTAAAGCTGTCTTGCACCTTAGGAACATGCATTGGTGGAAAAGAAAACTACTTGGAATACTGCTTAATCAGATTTTGTTCAATAAACTGTTAAATCAATAAACTGAAAGAAAAACTCCTTTGTGCCAGGTAACACACAGTGATATTATTGTACAGCTAGGAGAAGGGCTCCGACAGGATCCCTAAATGGAGTGGGAGCCTGGCTGACATTTTGATCACCAGACATAGATGTGAAACCTCGATAAAAAACCTCCTCCAGATGCCCCATTCAAAGAAGAAAGATAAGGGCCCCCAAACAGAACAAGCAAAGAGACCACAATGCTTACCCCCAACCGAAATACCACCTCCCCTGAGAATGAACCCATCACTAAAAGCCTCATGCTCCAACTCTTTGTGGACTTCACAACTGAAATTTAGGTGGTTAAGGTGGATCTCAAACAAAACCTGTATGAACTAAGACACGACCTGGACGACCTTGGTTAAAGGGTCCACTTGTTGGAAACAACCCAAGATGAACGCTCCCTAAACATGGAGGAGTATGCATTCTCATTGGTAACAGTCACTAAACAACTTGCAATCCTGCAAGGAAAATAAGACGACCTAAAGAATCGCTCTCAAAGGTGTATCCTTTGCAATTGAGGAGTAACACGGCAAAGAAGGCGGCAGCATTAGACACTGTATCTAGGGCCTAACTGAGGCACTACTGGATAGCACAGCTGTGGCCCCCAATGCATAAACGAGGCCCAGACAGCTGAGCGGCAGGACCCAAAAAGGGAAGCATCCCCCTGACATATTGGTCTGCTTTCACCACTTTGAGGGCAAGGAAGCAATCCCAGAGGCAACTCAGAGTGGAGACCCCATACAATCTTCCAGGACTCGATGACAGTGGCATTTGCCGAACAAAGCCTTCCGGACGTCACCGTCTTCCTCAGGGCCCATAAGGTATGATACAGATGGGGCCCTCCAGTTTCGACACCTCTTCGGATGGAAAGGAAAGAGACATTTCCTCAAATTGATCTGGGACGCCCAGCGGGTCCTGCGTCTGCTTTCTCCTGCAGGGGATCCCACACAACACAGGGATTTACCTACAGTCAAGCCCAGTGTAAACAACTGTAAAGCACTAAAGTGCAAAGTCCCCGAAGGATGAAGAGATTCTTTGCTGGTCGCAAAGCAACCCTACAGCTCGTCCAGAAAGTCAGAAAAGGACAGCCCCTAGACTGCCTGAACGAGACCATTTGGCCCCCTTTAGACGCTGAATTGGAGAACAAGGGGCAGCTGGGAGTATGGAGAGGATGGGTTGTGGGGTTGAGCTCAGGGGATCTATTCTTCAAGACCGCACAGCGAGTTGCAGCCTGGGATGAAACTTACTCTGGGACCAGAGTCGACAGAGGATTTTACCCCCATACGCTCTCACTAGTACTGATCTTGCCTTTGGTGTTGCTCAAAAGGGGAATAGACAGGGCATTTGCCTGCATCTCGAGACCATCTCAAGGAAACAACTCTTTTATATGTTTGTTGTTTAACGTCATGGTGACAGTTTATTTTCCTGGGGACGTTTGGGGCAGGGCCTGTCTTTCTCGACCTAATTATGGTATGCCACTCACAGGTACCCTATGGTACAGACACAACTACCCACTTCACTCTCTTTGACAGCCAATACAATAACTTTAACAACCCACTCAAGTGACATTCCGACTTGCATAAAATTACACTGCTATACGCTAGACACCGGGAGAGGGTTTATTCAAGAGACCCACATTTTAAAGGAAGACCAACCACAACTGAAATCAAATCTTTGCTTGAGTCAGTACAGTTAGTGTAGTACATTCATCTGGGTGGGCAGAAGGAGCGCCTAGCCAGAAAACAGTGCTTGTGAGCTAGATCGCCTTGGACTACAGCTGTTCCGTTAACAACCTACTCTTCAGAGGGGCGTATTCAAGGATCTCAAAGTCTACCAATCCCTCTGCTTTCTAAACATACCTCAGCTGTGCACATTTCAAATATTGGTTCGGGTTTATTTGAATCTTCGTCTTTAGGGAGGCAAAGGGCATCAATTTACTACCTTCTAGGTGGTTTCCTATCTGGGAAATCCCCAGCAAAGCCCAAGCTCCAAATCCCTTAAATTTCTCAAGTTCCTTCATCCATGCCCCGTCCCACATAGGCGTCACCCTTGTTACTGTACCTGCCCACCCCATGCATCTAGGGGCTTTTTTCCAGACATCTAGTGTCATCTGGGTCGCTGGTAACAACCATTGAGAACCCCTCCCACCACATAAGCAGTGCAAGTGGGACCAGTTGCCAAACTGTGTTCGCTCCAACCTATACTTGAGGTGTCCATGTGGTGCAAACACCCATTAATTGTTAGCCACCATGTGTGTCGCCCAATAAGAGTCCAAGACATCCGGGAGGGCTATTTCCCCCATTGTATGCGTTTCATTTAAGCTTTTTAAAAGCTATTCTATGGTGTCACCCATACTATAACAAAGTTCTCAGATCTCCCTCTATATTGGCGAACATGACCATCGGAATTAGATAGTATGCATGTTGCAGGGCATATAATAATTTGGGGGGAGCGTCTCAATTTTAAAAATGGCTTACCTTCCCAGAGACTTCAGAGGCAGGGCGCTCCACTTCAAGAGAATTCAAGGAAATTCAAGGGAACTCATCCCAGATTTTTAGTAAAGCACATGGGGAGTAACATAAATACCCAAGTATTGAAAGCCACTGTTTGCAACCTGGAGCTTTAATGGAGGGTGGTTAAGTCGAATGGGCTGTGCGCGTGACAGAGCACTGATTTATCCCATTTAATGTGGTAGTCTGAGAGGATTTCGTACATCTTGAATGCCTGGAGGATTGCCGGGATCAAGGACCTCGACTCCCTCCGAGATCTTAAAACCCCAGATATCAGACCATGCACGAATCCTGGAGGCCAGGGGCTCAATTGTGAGGGCAAAAAGCAGGGAGAGCAGAGGACACCCCTGACGAGTGACGCATTCAATGGGAAATACAGACGAAAGGGTGCTATTAATTCTCACCGTCGCAGTAGGGGTCTGGTACAGTAAATGAATCCAATGCTTGTAGTTAGGGCCGAAATCTTAAATCCATCTAGATCGGGACAGGCACGTATCCTGGAGGCTCACTTGAGAGGTCAAAAAGCAGCAGCAAGAGGGACAGAGGGCATCCCTGACAGGTGCAACATCTGATGGGAAATACAGACAAGAGGGTACGAGAGGGTGACATTTACTCTCACCACTGCAGTAGGGGCCTGGCACAGTAACCACACTTTTTATGTCTGGTTGAGGAAGGGGCAGTAGATTGCATCAAACGCATTTTTGGTATCCGACGGTAGGAAGACATGGGGTTCCACTGTCGGACCTCAGACATCCAATTATGCAGACGTCGAAGGTTGAGTCTGGTAGACCTGCCAGGCATGAATCCAAACTGATCCCTATGTATGAGCAAGACTCTCACCGTAAGCAGTGTGGTGACCAGAATTGTAGTCAGCACCTTTGATTTTCTATTTAACAGGGAAATGGGGCGATAGGAGCCACAGCTAGTCATCAGCTCACCCTTCTTGTGCATCACAGCAATGGTAGCCCATCATAGGGCAGGGGGAAGTTTACTCTCACCTCTTGGAAAAGCTCCAGCAGGTGAGATGCAAGCAACACAATGTATTGCTTAAAGAATTCAGCCGGGAGGCTGCAGGGCCCGGGTGTCTTCTCCTTCAGCTTCGCAATGGCCGCCTGGACCTCAGCAAGTAATAAACCATGGAACAGAGATTCACTCCTTCCTGCAACCTCTCCAGTGCTCATGGCGTCTCCCACCTTTCCCAAGCACATCAGTGTATAGTACCAGCGATTAATCATTTCCAAGAGACATTCGCTACCCCCATCATGGGAGGCAAAATTAATTGCTCGCTCCATTATTCCCCCCCCCCCCCTGTCAACACCCCCATTGGTCCTGGCCTAGTGTTATACACAGTACCTTTTACAGTGATCGCTGGAAAGGGAGTTTAGTATCTTCCCCCTAGTGTTTAATATCTTATAAATGTGGGATATAGCATGGCTGTCTGGCGTGGGAAATTGTTTTGCAGTCGGTCAAATGTTTTAATAGTGCCTCGGTCAAACATGCCCTTGAGAGTCTTCCACTGTCGGTTCAGCCACCTCTGGTACAGGGCTCTGTTCTGTCCAGGTGGAAACTCTGGGTTGCCCCCAATAGAGGTTGAAGGGGGGGATGGAAAATAAGTGAGGCTGTCCTTCACTTCTACGTTATGCTATACCTCCAGTGTGACTCTTATAATCTGGGAGCAATTGAGTGTTTTAGTGAAGAGTACTTCAGGTTGCAAAGGAATCTCTGAGTGGCTCTGCCACCATTGTTTGGTCGATCATACACCACTCTCCTTTGGGGGGTGTTAGTGGGTTTGTAAAAACGGGCCACCAGTCTTATGGGTCTGGAGACCCCCTCCAATGAGCCCACAGAGCCTTAGCAAGATGCCCCCCCCACTACCCCCCTCCCCCCCCCAAAAAAAAGGTCTATTGTAGACAAAATCCTCAATTATAAGGACTCCGCAACAAGATACTGCATAGGCCTGAAAAAATGGCGATTCCCAAATTTGAAGGGGCCTCGGTATGGATTTTCCCGAACTACACCCGCAGGGTACTAGCTCAAAGAACATCATTTCTGGCACTTAATCAAAAGCTTTGATCCCTTAATCTGAGATGTATGCTTCTATACCCGGGAAAACTTAGTGCTGGAGGGGAGTCGGTCACATTTCTTTGGCTCCACCGAGGAAGCATGTGACTGACTGGAAAGTAAGAAGAATTTCCGGTTACCACCACCCCTGCTCCCACGCTCACAAAGCACTGCACAACACCGGACCAGAATACCTCAACAGACGACTCTCCTCCTACACCCCGACCTCACATCTCCACCACGCAGACCTCGCCCTCGCAACCGTCCCACGCATCCGCCAAACTACAACCAGCGGTAGATCATTCTTGCACCTCACCTCCAAAACATGGAACACTCTTCCCACCCACCTGCGCCAGACCAAAGACCTCCTTACCTTCAGGAAACTTCTCAAAACCTTACTGTTTGAGCAGTAGCAGGCCCCCCCCCCCTTCCCACCTCCCCTCCTCAGCACCTTCAGACCCTCACAGGTGAGTAGTGCGCTTTACAAATTCCTGATTGATTGATTCTCATCAACACAGACTTAACATGTAAGGTGGATCTGGGCTGGGAATCTGGAAACAGATGTGCTCCATCTGAGAGGTTTCCCCACGCAGACATTGTAGAGAGAGAGTTTCTGAATTTTGAGGGAGGACTACAGACCTCTTGCCCTATTACTAAGTGGTTGTTCTGTTGTAATGAGGATTTACACTGGGTGAGGGCAGCAGGAGGTGGGGAGGGATAGGTTTCTATATCAGGGGTCAGCATGTTACACTCCACTTTTAGGCGAGGGGGCATACATACACGCACCACTTTCAGAACACAAATGGGTAGAACCTCAGATGGGGACATAGGGATACCATATGACACAGGCTAGAACGGAAGACAGCACACTGTACTCCATACTGTCCTGGAACATTAACAGGCTGGGTAGCAAGGTGAAACTGGGATTGGTTATGTGTTACATCCAACCTCTTAAGCTGGACATTGATCTTTTTCAGTAGACGCACTTTTTGGGGGACCTACTGCCATTTCATTGGCAGAGGGGCATTCACTAGTCGAGAACACATAGTGTACCTGTAGCTGGGGGTGGGTGGGTATACTGATTCAAAAGTACCCCCATTCCAGGTGTAGATATGTGGGGTTGCATGGCATGAGGGGAAGGACCTCGGTTACCATGATCAGTGTTTATGCACCACCACAACTGCGAGTGCAAGTGCTGGTGTTGCAGAAGGTAGTAACCAGGAGGCAAATTCCACTTTTTGCGTAGTTGGTGATGACTTCAACAACGTTATGGCTCCTGACTGGGATTGCTCAGTTTGAACATGGCCCCTGCCAAGGGACACTCCTTTGGCAGGATTTGTGCCCACCATGGGGCTCTCTGGCCTGTGGAAGAGCTGCCACTTGAGAGACAGAGGCAATTTATACTTTTGAAGATTGCATAGGGTCTTCTCTAGGATTGGCTACATCTTTGCCCCAGCAGGAGAGGTGGCCAGGGTGGAAAAGGCAGGCTATCTGACATTTGGTCACTCTCCCCACTGCATTACGGTGGGAGGGCCCAGGATGGAAGCTAAACACGAGGGACTTGAGGGATGAAGTAGCCCTGGAGCTACTGGTGGACTCAGAGCTTTATTTTAAGGGAAACGAAAGGCGAGTGGAGCCTGCCATAGTAGTGTGGGAATCCTTTAATGCAATCCCAAGAGACAGGGCACAGAATTTCATAGCGCCCAAAAAAAAAAAAAAAAAAAAGAGGCCAGTGGTGGAAATTGAGAGGATTGAGCGTGGTTGCTGCACCTTGAGAAGTCCCCCGGGGCTTTGACAGACCCGCAAGTCCTCCTCCAAATTGAGGTGCTCCGCATGGAATATCAAGACCTGCCAAAAGGTTAGGTGAAAAAGCAATTGTTGGCCACATAACATTGCCTATACGATGCTTGGGGTAAGGCAGGCAAGCTTCTTGCATGGCATAGTAGGAGAGCGGCGAAGACACGCTGGAAGCAGTGTATTATAGATGAGGCTGGGATTGCAAACTCAACAGATAGGGCTATTGTGGAGTCCTTTGCCTGCAACAATGCCTCATCCTATAGAGCATGCTGTTGGCCGACTTGGAGCTCATAGCAGGATGTCTCGATACCCTAGATATGCTGGTGGTGCCTGTGGAGGACTGAACAGCGCTTGAAGAGGCTTAAAGTAGATAGTACTAACACTCTATTTTGTGGCAGTCGGGGCAAGAAGTTAGGGTAGTGCTAAGCATCTGTTGTACTCACAGAAACAATGAATGAGGCACAGATTCAAAGTATAATTCAGAGACATTTAGAAAAATAATACTTCTTTTTATATTTACATTTTGCAACTAAGAAGTTCGTTGCAAGGTAAGTATGTTTTTAAGTATAAATACTTTTCACTTGCAAAAATGGATACTGGAATATTTTGGAGTTCTTCAATGTTAACTTATAGGAGGAAAACAAAGTCAGCAAACAGGTACTTTATGACGCCTTACGAGACCAATCTCAGAAACTTTAAGGTAGGTACTGGGCAAGGGTCAGAACGCGCCAACAGGTCACTCCGGGCAGCACTGGGGCAGCCGGGTGCAGGTGTAGTACAGCGGTCTGGTGCCCAATGTATTTCAATGGAGTTTGATCCCCTGGGGGAAATGGCTGCAGTCTATATCTAGGAAGCCAGTCGGGGAAAACCAACAAGTAGGTAACAAATAAGGGGTGCTCAGGGACACAGGTGACCCTTTCGTCTTCTTCTCCAAGGCCATCGGGTGACGGATGCAAGGGTGTCTTTCAGCGTCAGGTTCCTGTGTCCAGCAGGACTCATGGTGGAAGGGTCCTGTGGTCTGAGGCTGCAGGCATCATCGTAGAGTCCAGCAGGGGTGAAACCACATTGGGAGTAACTGGACTGGGACAAATCCGAGTTGGCTTTCTTATGTTTCCGCTTTGACATACCAAGAGACCAAGTGGGATTTCTAGGACTTCTTTTGGTGTTCAGCAACGTACAGCTTTGCTTCACTTTCTCGGACTGCCTTTGGATTCACAAGGGTGCACTCCTTGCAGGACTTTGCGTCATGCCCCAAATCAAAACACCAGGTAGCATGTCACATACATTTGTTTGCAACAGTCTCTACAAAATGTAAACTCTATACTTTTGGGAGGGGGCACAGTTCCCCTTGCTCACTGAGGATTTTGAGAGGAAAAAACTGATTAGCATGTTGAACGGAGCTCAGGATCTGCATATGAAGACAAAGAAAGATAGTAACATTGAAATGCAGGGGTGGTGCCTATATGCAACTCCATGATCACTTTCGGGGTGGAATGAAATTTAAATCTTGCGATCCAACCTGAGGTATGTGGATATTCTAAAGGTGAGGAAACAGTAGTTAGGAGAAGTGCTCATCAGCAAGATTCTACTTCCACTAGATTTTAAATCTTACACGAATTGGCAAAGCCAATAGGTCGGTCATTCTCAGCTAACCTTTGGCCTTGTTAATGCTTTTTTTGTTTTGTCATGTCTTTTGTAAAACTGGGAAGCTACCAAGTCATCACCAGTACTAAAAAAAAGAAAAAAAAATTGCTAAAAGCTTATATTGTTAAATTGTTTTTAATTCTCAAAGAGCACAGCACACATTCCCCTAGCAATTCATAGCACTGATGGAAACTAATTCCTGCGCTATGGGGCTACTTATGAAAGAGCTGAATGTCATCACTTTCAGTAATGCTAGCAAACAGCTAAAGTGAGTTTACCCACATCATATTCTGTATATTGCATAGGCAGAATAAAAATGTGAGTAACAAAAAGAAAAACAATGGATAAAGAGTGATGGAAGCTCCCAATAAATAAGTACATTATATATAAAATGCTAACACCAGAGCTTAAAAAATAAGCCTTAAAGAACTAAATGGCAGACATGAAGACTCTGATAAATTACCATTACCTGAAAATGAAATCCAAAAAGACAGATATTTGAATGGTTTAAGGCAGAGATCACATTTTTCATGCTATCCATAAGAGTGCATAACTGTCTGCCTAGGCACAAAAGCTTCCTTGCTACAATACTTACAAATTAGCTACATTTACATGGTTTTGTGAGGTAGTAATACTGCTAATATGTTGCGTTCTATGCATTAGTTGCCAATTTGGTTGAAGGGCTCCTTTAAAGTTTAATGCCAAATATACAAGTCCATGTAAGACAACTTTCCCACTTTTCTCTAGTGCAACATCTAAGATATAATGCTTTGGCAACCTTTGGGGTTGTTAAATTTTCTAATAAAGCTCTGTCCACAACTCACTTTACATGCTGTAGACTGGGCAGCATAGTCTTTTATTTCCTACAGCCCTCATTTTAAAAGGCTCTTCACATATAAATTCGACATACCACTTCACATTTTCAACATAAGTTAAAACAACGTCTAGTGAGTCAATAAAGATAGGTCTATGCAAGACCCTGAATAACATAACAGGTGAGTAGTGAAGTGATAGCCCCATATACCAAATGCAACAAAGTATGGCAACAGCCACTTAAGTCATACAGTCTCTTCATACATAATCTATGCATGCAGGTTAGGCACATACCCTTGATAGGTATGTCCAACATCAATGGGTGTAGACTGCAGTTGCAGCGGACTGCAAAACAATTTAAACCACAGGGAAGGCTGGCATGCTCTTTTCCTGAGCAGGTAACAGGTGAAACAGGTTGTCCTGCTGGTATAATTTTGCTGCCACCAAGTGGAAGTTGCACATGATGTGCCCCTAGAACCAGACAGTCCTGCTCTGGCTTTCATACCATGCTATGGAAAAGCCTCAGTACACATGAATGAAGGTTGTGTGTACTGAGGTAGAGGTCAAAAATACTGTAGCATGCTACGGAGGACTCAAGGTAGCGGTGTACATTATACAGAGTAAAGCAGTGGACCCTTCTCAGCCTCAATGCTGGTTTACAGGTAAATGAAGGAGGCATATCAAGTCGGCTGCTGTTAGGTACTTTCTTTTATATTTTACAAGAGCTATTTTTAGGTTGAGCGTAAGCGTGAAACCTCTTGTATACTTTTAAATATACTTCTTTTGTGGGCTTAAAGCCATTTCATTTGTTCGTTTTAGTGATATTTAAAACTCTTTGCTTGATAGTGGTCAGTCATGGCTCTGTGTCCCTCCTTTTTAGGTTGAGCGTAAGCGTACGGCTTCTTGTATATACTTTAGTATATACTTATTTGTAGGCCATTTTGCTTTTTCATTGGTTTGTTTCATTGTCCTTAAAAACCCTTGCTCTTTGTCCCAACTTTTTCTCAGTTATACACTTCCCTGGAGCATGGCCCTAGTACTTCTACCCTTCCACTTGTGCCACTGTAGCATGTGCTTAGGGACTACTTTTTCCTTAGGTTAAGAGCATCTGACCACAGCGCTGGATGTTTTCAGTGGCTCCAGCCCATTTCTGTAAACAGGGCATGTTTCCAGTATTCAAAGACCAAGCTCAAATGTAAGAGGCTGTTTTATGAGGGTGCCTGCTTCTGCCCCCTGTTGCTGACGCACTAAGACAATTGTGACCACAACTATGTTTACATTGATTTCCGTATGCAATGCCGATGCGTAGAGAAAATTGGTACTGTTACAATATTTAATGCATATTCCCCCAATTTACGATTACCGCCACATGTCGTGCGCTATGATGTCATTAATGTCATGATGAGAGTCTCGTTGTTGCTCGTCTTCTGGCCAAATACTGTACTTCCATATCTTTATAACGTGTAGGCGGAGAAAACTCTCTCAATCAGTATTTCTCCTTACAGGTTTCTTTCTGCAGGACAGGTGCTAACAAGCCAGTTCAAAAAGGAAATAAAGAGGCTATCACATAAACGGAGTCCTTTTTTGTGAAACTAAGGGTAACTAGATACGAGTTACAAACAGTAATCTTCAGTAATTGGCTGAGACGTATCTTCAAGATGGCCGCCATTTCGAATACGCAGAATCCCTAACGATTGTGCCTTTTCTACGTCTATCACATTCTATTTCCCAAGAATCCAGAGCACAGAGTGCTCCGGATGCTCTATGATCTACCACTGACAACCTGAGTTCCATACTGAAGAACATGGCGGCAGAGGCTGCTGTGACGTTGCTCTTCCTGGAAACATTCTAACACCAGAACAGCGAGGTATGCACGGGGAGATCAGGGAGCAGGGCACGGAGAAGAGGCTGGGTAGGCGATTGCAGGCTGTGGCAGAGACAGCATAGCAGTTCTTAAGATTGCTCATACTCCTTATGATCGGCAGCTCACCTGGATATGCTGATTCTCTGGCCCAGAGTAGCATATGAGTGTACAGTTTGTAGCGTAGAGGATTTGAATACACGAACCACAGTCGGTCGTACCCAGGCTCTGGGAAAAGATTAACTGCTGGAAGTGGAGTGTCTCACGAGAAATAAGTGTACTTCCATTTGCAGGATTCCACTGCTGTAAAGAAGTACCATGCAAGTGATTGCAGCATAATAAAATTAATGAGTGGTAATGGCAGTGCCAAGCAGAACATTAATTACATTGTTTATAGAGGATGTCCCTTTGCTTTTCACCACTTCAGAGAGATACCACAGTTTGAATGTTTTAGAGGCGGGAAAGGGACGCTCAAAATCCAGTTTTACCTCCCAACACGGCTACTTTTTACATAAGGTTCAGTTACTGGATTGTTTTATGGCTTTTTTTTTTGAGAGCTAGTCGATCAGTTTTGCTATCAGTTTAATCTTCGATTCATTCCATCTACTGGGGCCTTCTGCTCCGCGGAGTTGGCCATTTATACTTAATTTTATTACTCATTTCAAAGGGTGTGTAGTTGCAGAGTTAGAGGTCAAAGTGTCAATTTCCCTTGCCCCAGTACTAGTAGGTCTTTTCTATGGTGGAGTGATCTTAAAGCTACACTTTTGTGTATAGCAGGAGGCAGTGGTGAGTTTTCAGACTTCATTTTATCTACTCGTGCTTACACTAATCAAGGCAACCAAATTCTGATAGTCTTGTTTTCAAACTTTTGCAACCTGTCTTGTATCTTTGTGAGCTTTGTCTAACCAATGATGCAATGGGCTAGGTGGGCTTAGGGCTTTTCCCAGCCTCATCTCATAGCTGGCCAGGAGGTTTGGGAGCTTTATGTCCTTGATCTCTGCATTGATTTGGTGAATGAGGGAGAGCTTATGGTCAAACATAATTTCTATGTTTCTTGCTTACACCAGAGGAGCTTGAGCTAAGCCTTCATTAGGAGGTCATTCAAAGAGTAGCGACTCAAAGCCTGGTCCTTCTAGCACCAAACCTCTCCCTATGCTCAGTTCATGTGTAGGAAGCCCTCTTTCATCAACTGTAACACCTGAACCAGACATGTAGATGCAGGCCTGGATTGCTGGACTGTTTTAAGATTGGCCATAAATATGGGTGTTGCATACATTTTGAGGTGCATCTGGTACTCCAGTAGGGGTTGTGTCAAAATGTAGATTTAGATAAATAAGAGCAGACAGGAAACAGATGACACCAGTGCCATTCTACATGTCACCAGGTGAGGCTAGTCCTAGTCACACAATTCAAACTTGTTTCCAGTCGGAGGAAGCAAGGATTGAATCCACTGCAGGGTGAATGGACACAGGCCAGAACCATCAAACCCTGTAAGTGACATGTTGTTGTACACAGTATAACAGAATGCTGGGACATCAAGATTTAAGAAATTTGATTGCATGTTCCTTTCCAATGAGACAAAGATCTATCATATTAGCAAGCGTGGTTTTGGGCCCTTTGCAGACCTGAATGCAGGGCATTGGGTGACCATTCTAGTGCATTTCTCTCGTTACTCCTTTGTGACCGTCTTGTGTCTTTTTTGGGGGGGATTGTGTTAACCAGCCAGCAACTCTGATGGTGGGGTGGTAAAAGTAGTATTCTTTTGGAATTAGCATGGCAGATTTAAATTAGGATTCTAAATTGCAACATTTACTTTTTTGCTGAAGATAGAGGATGAAGGTAAATGGTAGAGCTTTATTTATGTGCAGGGCCAATGGAATTATATGGCAGGAAAAGGCCAAGTACAAGGCAGGGTTGACCAATTTATGCGGCAACAAAAGACCAGTTATGAATTTACAACGCCAATAGCTCTAACTCAAACAGATTTGAGGCCTATTGCATTGCAAATGCTTGTTCTCTTTGGGAGCAGGGACCAACTATTGTATAATTATGCTTTGTCGTATTCATCTGTTCTTTGGGGGACTTTTTTGTCTTTGTTTCCTGCTAGTGTTCAGTGAAGCTTCCCTTTTCGTTTGCAGAGCAGTCTTGCTCTTAGCTTAGCTTTAAACAGGGCTGTAAATCAGACTGTTATCTTGGTCACATTTGCTCATCGTCTGCTCTCTGCGCCCTCGGTCGCTGGTCCCTCTCAGCAGCCTGCCACCCTCCCTTCCTTCCTTGGCTTGGATTCTCTTTACTGAATGTGCCTGCGTGCGGTCCCCAGTGGTGGGAGAGACGGCGGAGGCATGCCTGCTTGCTTAATAGTATATTTCTTTCTTCAGCTAGCAGAGCAGCTACTTTGTGCTGGGAAGCCTTAAAACACATTATTGTGTTCCGGACAGCTGTATTTCATGATCTGGTGCTTGAGGTAATGAAATTGAGATGCCATTAATTGTGTTGGTGTTTGAAAGTGCACACATTTCTTTTCCCTGCCATAAAAAATATTTAAAAAAATAAAATAAAATAAAACTGAAAAAGCAGGTTTGAGATTGTGGTTCATACCTTTTGATGAAGAATTCTCTGTTCGTCTTCATTCATAGGTCTTGCATTTAACAATGAGCTCTTGCGGTGTGTACACACATTTCAAAGCTTTCGATTGGCCCCTTTGATCAGCTGGCCTGTTTGGGTCCTAGTGCCTCAGATATTATTTGCCTAATGTGTCCATCAGGTGTTGGCTCGGACCACAACACTTGTGGATATTTGCATTTAGTGACCTACGAAAAATAATTAGATCATGTATTTTTAGGTTCGGACACTCCTGAAGCACTGTAAAGGACATTTTACTATTGCCCCATTTTTTGGTTCTCGATCTGATGTCCTACATGGATGGCTGTATCTGCCTTGCTGGGATGCGAACTTCTCACCTCCGCACACATCATTTTGTCGGCAGCGTGTGCTAGGTTCTGAGTCATCCTTCTGCCTTGTGAAAGATGGGCATTCACAGTGCCTTTTGTGCCCTCCTGTTTACCTGTCCGCTCTGCAGCTGCCGGTGCACAGACACAAGAGGAGTTGTCCGTAGTACTGGGACAATCTGCAGCATCCATTTGTCTGACAAGTGCAGCTTTAACCATTTCACTTTAAAGGGAGTCTATTTTAGATCTCATGAATATGCACAAGTGTGCTTAGTTTAAAATGGACTTTCAGTACGTTTTAAATTGAAAAATGAGAACCATTTAAAGAGCTACCATTGTGCAGCATTGAATCCTTCTGCCTCTACAGTGTCACCTTGCCCCCACAGTTCGACCCATAAGCAGTGTAATATCTTCATGCAGCTTTGATGTGCTCTCTGTGCAGTGTTTCACTCACAGTGTATACTAATATTATCTTGGAAGGCAGAGTCTAACTTGGTGGGATTTACACTTGTTGCTTTAAGCACCTCGCATTGTGTCAGCTGTGTAGGTTCAGCTCACTGAGTCTTACTACTGGCTTTTGAATGATAAGCACTTGGTTCTTTTGTGTCCCCTTGCTTACCCATCCCCACCCGGTCATTGAACACATGGCTCAGGTCTGGCTAGACCAGCAGGCCATTTGTAACATTATGAAGCTCTGCCTATACGTTTGTGGATGTCTGATGTGTGGTTAGGAGTCTTGTGTAAAAACCCTTCAGTCCTGTAACCATCTTTGTGTTTTATCGTATTTTTCTTTCACATGCTCTGCTCACTGACCGATCAAGGCCAGTTTCCACAGTTCTTTGGAGTGTTTGTGGAAGGAGAGGTGGGTGCCATGGAGACACAGTGCCATCAAAGCAGTTCAGTCCGGTAGTACCAGTCACCTCAGTTGTGCATACTGCGATCCCTCATCTTATTTTCCTTTTCTAGTTATTAATCCCTCAGTACTATTGTACTGTGGGAGTTAGACTCCAGTAGTTTCACTTCAGGTGATTGTATTAATCTATACAGGATGAAAACAAGCAAATACATTTATTTACTTAACAATTTGGCAAGTGTGTTTGTAACCGCTCAGTGCATTCTTTAACTATCTTAGGCTGTGCCTATTATTAAAGGGCTACATTTTTGTGATGCTTGCTCGTCCCTTGGCGCTCATCAGAAACCGCCTTTGTTATATTTGGCAGTGTGTGCCAAGTACAGTCAGATTTGTTATTAAGCAGGGGACTAGGAACAGGTGATCCTAATTTCAACTTCAGAGTGTTTTTTTAGGGGACACTACTTTCAAGTGAACCTTTGTGTTTTATCAGAAGCCAGTTTACTGTTTTTTAGCCTTAAGAGGTGCCTTAAAGGAATGTTAAAGAACTGACGAGAAATAATTCAGATTTACTCTAACTACACATGTATTAATGGTAACACCTACTTATTACAGCACTTGGGAGTTCACTATTAAACTTCAAGGGTTGAAAAACCATCCAGTCTTTCTTTCCGTGCATGCAGTGAGACAGCACTACAGCAATCTGTGCGCGTACAGAGAACATACACCATGGCAAGTGCACATGTATGCGCTGCATGTGTGATGCATGGATGCACAGATCTGTATGCATGTGGCCAGTTTGGGAGTGTGCGCATGTGGTATGACATGTTGTATGTGTGGTTGTCATTTATGTACATGTACTTGCTTATGGTGCAGATCTTTGCATTCACAACAGCAAAGCCAGACCTATTGACTTTCTCAATGCCTGCTATTTGTTATTGTGAGAACGATTGTGAATTGTTGCTGCCCATGCCCTATCTTGGCTAATACTTGCCCTTGTTATGCAGGCTGTAGAACATAAATGCTCTTTGGATGGGTGTGCATAACTTTGCAGGTTGATAAGGCTGATTGTAATGATTAACAGGATGTTTTGTTCCATTGTTGCCATGGGAGCCTTGGAAAGCATACTGATGGTTATTTTATTTTTACCTACGACAGTCAAGAATGCTTAATAATGCTCCCTGAGTCAGGGCATTTCTTTTACAAAACATTTTTGCCCATAACTCACCTGGTGTGGTCCTAGGACAATGGAATCAATACAGAATATTCAGCACGACACAATCCTTCTGTCTAGGGCATCTCTGGGCCTTCACAATAGGTTGGGGGGTACCACAAAATAGTAACCCATCCCACCAGTCAGTGTCTTTTTAAGCTCTCTCATGGCTGGAACTCTTGTTTTCACAGCTGTGAGTAGTTTGTGTTTTAATGGCCTTGTTTGTAATATTATTCTGAAAGGCTTGCTAGGCCTCAAAATGTGTCATGCACTACACCCTCTAGTTCAGGGGTCTTCAAACTGGGCCTCAAGTGATCCGGTGGGGGGTCTTGGGGGGGGTTTGGGGTGGGGTGCGCCAAGCTCTGTCCAAAAGAAGCATTGTATAGATAACAGGGCTTTGGTTTAAGCAGAAACATATTTGCATTTTTAAAAAGGAAACAGTAATTAACTGCAATGTTTAAATAGGTCTAGGCATATTTAAGAATTGTTAGCTTAAAAAAATAATTGTGAAAAATTCAGAAGGGGGGGGGGGTGCAATGATTATTATTCTTCAACTTGGGGTGTGTGGCATGGAGACCACTGGCTTTAGGGCCTAAACATATGGTTACACTACAATAGGTTCTGCCATTCTGTTTTCATGTGGTTATGTTCTCTAGGGCTTGAATATATGGTAACATGACTATGTTTCTTACAAATGTTATTTTTATAGTGGTGCCCTCTAGGAGCTGTCCTGAGCATTACAGTCAAGTTATTACAATATTTTCTGCACTCAGAAACTTGCCCCATAATGCTTTGCGGGGCATTCCTTTCACAAAACATTTATGCTCATAACTCACCGGGCGATGTGCTCTTTCTGTCAAGGTTATCTCTGGGTCCCAACACTAGGTTTGGGCGCAGGGGGAACCCCAATATAATAATATAAAAATAATGACAATATTTTCATTTTTGGCTGCAGATAGAGGAAGTTATATGCAGGGCCACTGGAATTATGTGGCAGAGAGGACCGAGTTATGCAGGTGGGTTGACCAATTTATGTGGCAAAAAAAGTTCAGTTATGCATTTACAACGCCAATAGCTCTAACTCAAGCAAATGCGAGACCTATTACATTGCAAATGCTTGTTCTCTCATTAGTGCAGCATTTAAATGTCTTAACCCTTGTCTTTTTGGTACACTTTGCGGGGTTTTGCCTTCCAGTTTTATGCAGTACTCATGGCTCATACTTAATATCCAAATCGTGTTACGTTTTCCCTCTCTCCTTTGGGAGGAAAACCTGAATTCTGCTTCCTGCTGGTGTCTATTTTGTGGAAATAGGACAGTTATTTTGTCTGTCTATCACCTCTGGAAGTTTGACTTCTCAACCCTGTTTTTCCTTGTAAAGGATTTGTTAATGAACTTTATTGCCACCGAGTTTAAAAGCAAGGCACTCTGACCTTTTGATCACTTAGCACAGCTTTTAGGACGAAAGTTTATATATTTCTATATACTCTTCTTAGACTCAGAGTACCACTGTGGAAGGTTCACCTCGTCTACAATGATTCCCATTTCTCTTAATCTAGTCTAGGGAGTCATCTGCTTTCTCCGCAAACAGATTCGGTCTCTTAAATGGTTAGGCAGTTGGAATTGACCCTGGGTTGAATCCAGTAATGCATATCCATGCAGAACTGCACAGTATCATTCCACTACACCAATGTCTACTGTCATTACTTAAACAATATAAAGAAGACTTAAGGCATGGTCTTACCACCAACACTAAACTTTCTGTTCTTTAATTTCCTCAGGAAGATGTTGGATTGCTTCCTCTATCTCATCCAACTGCTGCTGACCATTTCTGGAGAGAAAAGCATATGAAATTGAGACCCTCTATTGTGTAGTAACAGCTTTTTTAATTTCTTAACTACGATGTCAAGTCCTTTCCCCGTCACTGTCAGGTGGGGATCTAGTAGTTGCTGTATAACTGGCTCTTTTTCTGGTGTGGCACCATTAGGAAATCAGGCTGCGCATATGCCTTAATGGAGGTAGGATTTTATGGATAGAGTTTATACCTCTTCAAGGTTTGCATTATAGCATTCGGAGAGGCAGTTCCCTACTTATCCTATTGTTGAAAACCAAGTGGGCTTTACAGCTGTACACAATATGCAAACAGAGTATTGTCTTTCTCATTTATCTGCAACAGAGGATCTTATGTCCGTAGTTCTGGAGTCTTTATTCTACATATATCGTCTGTGATTTCTGTTTCTCTAGTTAGTTTGTGCCCTGTTTTGTCGGCATCTTAAAGGACGCTATAATGAAGTCCAATTCTTTCTTCTTTTGTAAATGAGTAACCATTTTTGCTTCAATCCTGTGTTTCAGTTTTTCAACATTGATCACAATCTTGGCAATGAGGACCTTTTGGCTCTTCTTTTTGTGTGGGGTGATTCAGACTTTCTCCTTAACCTTCCTCCAGTCTCAATACTCTATTGAGGCTGAGCAAAATAGTTTCGGGCATCTTTTCGATCTGTGGTTTGGTTCTGTATACCAAGTTTTGTTCTGACGAACGTCCCAGTGTTTATTTCAATAAAAAAAGGCCTTCTTTTTGTCTTGGAGTCCAATGGTTTAATTGCAAAGACTTCCACATAAGACATTATAGACTTTAGTTGTTCATCAATTCAATGAGTTTATCAAGCACACAACTACTCAATGGGCTTTCCAGTGCTAAGGATCTGTCAGTCTCAACACTAAGATCTTAAGGAAAGTGGCTCTGAGGATAATCCAGAATAATGAACCAGCACTATTGTTCCCTTTTCTTGCTTCACCCCCTCCTGCACCTTGCTCCTGATCTCCCTTCTCCCTCCTCTGCTTCTCCCCTTGCCACTCCTGCCACTTCTCCGTCGTCTGACCCTCCTCCCCCGCCTCATCTTCCCCCCTTTGCTGTTAGGCCAGCCTGCCATCTTTAAACACTTTCTTCGTATATGTCAGAGATATTTATGCCGTTATAGCCATGCACTTGCCGAGTTTCACATGTATGGCACAAACTATGTGTTGTTACGATGACGAGAGATTCAGTGTATTTGCTCTAAATTGTTTTGACACAGTTTCATTTGTTATGCTTTATATAAGAAAACAAAGATATTTAAAAAAAAACCAGAGATATTAAGCAAATACGTGGGTCTTAAGTTGTTTCCTACAGCTAATTAAGTTGTCAGTTGATGTGAGAGTAAGGAATAAAGGAGC
Source organism: Pleurodeles waltl (assembly GCF_031143425.1). Taxonomy (NCBI): domain Eukaryota; kingdom Metazoa; phylum Chordata; class Amphibia; order Caudata; family Salamandridae; genus Pleurodeles; species Pleurodeles waltl. The sequence continues at coordinate 1,898,787,661 of NC_090440.1, forward strand.
TCCACAGCTTGGGGCAAAAAATGCAAAGGAGCGCCAGCACCTAGCGTTTGTCACCCTAAGAACGCAAAGATAGTGTATACTGCTAGATCTGAGTGTTCTATTTGGATAATAAGGGATGATTGAACTGAATCCTCTTGCTAACGGGTGCCCAATGTAGAGTGATAAGTGCCAGGGAGGGAGTCCGAAACTTGGGGATACCCAAGAGGATTCAAGCCACAGCATTCTGAAATACCCAAAGTCTTTTGATGACACAGAGTGGGCTCCCTAAATAGAGGGAGTTCCTGTAATTGAGGGGAGATGGAATGAGGCCTCGAACCTCCACTCTCTGGATAGCGGCAGGTAACCAACTAAGCGTCTTCCTGAGAGTACTTAATAGGCCAGAATAGCTGGAGAAAAGCATCCTGGCCTAGGCACCAATGGTGAGTTTGCGGTCAAGTGCGACACCCAGGCTTTTCACCTCTGCCATTGTGAAGGGCCGATAGTTGTGAGGATGGCCAGCTGAGCTGATTTCAGAGCGATGGGTTGCTACAGATCATCAAGACCTCGGTTTTATTGCCATTTAACTGCAAACAGCTAGCAGCCATCCAATCAGCAACTTCCTTTAGGCAGACATTATATTGCTGCTAAACAATTGCTGTGTTAGGAGTTAGGGAGACAATCTGTGTGTCATCTGCATATGACCCCATTGAAAAACCCAAGAAGTAAATTATATCTAACAAAGAACGAACATACAGATTAAAAAGCGTTGTGCTCAGAAAGTAGCCCTATGGAACACAACACTTCAAAAGATGGGTGGCTGAGAGGAATGGCCCTACACTAATTTGAAAACTACGACTATTTAGAAATGAGGAGAGCCATTTTAATGCCGTTCCCGTGATCCCAGTCTCTTTCTACCTCCTCAATAAGACTGCGTATGAGACCATTTTTAGCTCCTCTGTCACATAAAGTAGCGCAGTTTCAGTGATACATACTGGTCGGAATTCAGTTTGAGTAGGGTGTAAGATGTCATGCGCTTCTAGGAATGTCGAGAGATGGTTTTAATTGCTTTTTCCAGGATTCTGCTAACTCCAGGGAGGAGAGAGATAAGCATAACTCTAGGCTAATTCTGGGTTCAGTGATGGTTTCTTTAACAAAGGTCTAATCATTAAGTGCTTCCATGCCTCTGGTACACTGTAATTGACCTATATAATCTATCAGTGAGTACTGACAGGATAGCATCCTCCAGGCTTTGAGGTCTGAAGCCCTGGCAAGCGTATCACAGATAAATCTTGCTTTTGTAAAAGTAATCAGCTAATGAGCCACAACGAAACTCGGAGGGAAGAGGCCCTGAGCGCATGTTCTGGCTCTGAGATTTCAAAAACGAGCTAACAATTTTATAAGGTTCCTATGAGGAGTTGGAGGAGCTTTCAATTCTCAAGGTGAAGTTACCCATCCAGGCTTTCCCAAAGGCACGTTGATACTCTTTTAGTGTTTTTAATAGGTCAGTTTGCATGTTTCATCGTAGCTTACCCTCCACTTCCTTTTACATTCATTCTTTAGTTCGACTAACTTTGCTGAAAAGCACAGGGCTTTTATCTGCAGACTGGCTTTAATTATTCTGGTCAGTTCTTTACCCAGTCCTTGAAGACTGTACACGATATAGAGACACTGTCATGCCCCTCAGGGACTGAACTGATTAGAGCTAGGTCTTCCAACTGGCTGTGTATAACTCTAACTGTGACGAGGAGCTTGAAGTTAATTCTCTTCTCGATTGGGAGCCAGTGGAGGTCTCTTAGGTGACTGGAGATATGTTTGTGGCAGGGAATGCCCAGGATGAGTTTGGCATAGGCGTTTTGGATGTGCTGTATTTTCATGAGGTTCTTCTGGGTGGTACCAGCATAGAGGGCGTTGCCATAGTCGAGTCTGCTAGTAATCAGGGCATGGGTTATAGTTCTGCAGCAGTCCTTTGGGATCCATTTGTAGATCTTCCAGAGAAGTGTATTGACTTGTGTATTTGACTTCAGACTCTGGGTACCATTTCGTCTGAACCTTTTGCATACCTTCCAATGCATCAAAGAATTTACAGGAGAGTCCAAGCTCAAACTCTCTCCTTTCCTTGAGCCCAAGCACAGTGCACACCCCACTCTTTAGTGAACTGTAAAAGCTTTGCTTTAAGCGAGCACAGGCTTTGCAAACCTTCTAATTATTGCACAGTTACAGACCTTGTGACCATTAGATTGAGCAAATATTTGTTGACACAGATAGGCAGAAGAGGTATTAGCAGGAAGGCATGATGCAATACAGAGTTTCACTCTAGACGGAACACGTCTCCTAGCAAAAGAAGCCTTGGAAACACCAGTTCTGGGTGTAGCTGTCATTCGTGATATGCTGTTTGCCTCACTGAGACTTCAGATCCCACTGCAAAGCTCTCATATGCCACATGCCATGCTTTGCCAGCAGGATACTAGAGACCATCAGTTCTGCAGCCCAGAGGCGATCTCACTGAAAGGCAGGACAGCAGCTGAAAGATCAGAATCATAACCGGATTGTCCTAGACTCTCCTTTCCAGGGCAAAGGCATGAAACTGAACTGTGTCCTAAATGGCTCAGACGAAGGGGAACATCTGAGAAGGGGTCAGTGTGACTTCGGCATGTTAATAGTGAACCCTAAAGATGACAGGAGGTTTGTTGTAGTCTAGAGGTGGTTGACTGTCTTAAGCAAGCCCACCTTCAACAGTCATCGAGGTAAGGGATGACTGGGACCCCCACAGGTGTTCTACTACCATTGCCATCACTTTTGTGAACACCTGAGGGAAGCTTGTGAGGCCAAAAGGGGACAACAGTGAACTAAAAATGCTTCTGTCCCACCACAAACTCAAATAGTGTTAACAGGCCCGCAGGACAGGTACATGGAAACAGGTGTCCTACAGATCCAACACACCATTATCCAGTCTTAAGGGCAGACAAGAACTGGGTCAGTGTAAGCAGTTCAAATTTTTCCTTCCGGATGAAGGTGTTGAGAGGGTGCAGTTCTAAATTAGAATAAAGGCCTCAGTCATTCTTTGGCACCAGAAAGTTACAGGAATAACAACCATGACCTGTTTCTGGCATAGGCACACTCAATATACCCTTTGACCAAAAGGGCCTGCACTTCTTACCGTAAGATGGGCTGATGGCCCTCCATTATTTGTTACGGGGACAGTGGAAGACGTGGCAGGGTGGCATTTGAAGGGCAAGCTGTATCCCTTTGGGACTATCTGTAGGACCCACGTATCTGAGGTTATGGTCTTCCAACGTAAAAAGAATTGTTGGTTCCTGCCTGCAATGGGGTTGCTGTACTCCACTAAGAGCACACTAAAGGGATTTGAAAGGCTGGGGTTGAGATTCAGTGGACTGAGTGGCTAACCTTGACTGCAGCACTGTGGGCAATGCGGCATCAGCCACAAATCAGCCAGGAACCCCTGCTGAGGCTGAACTGGCTGGCGGTATGTGGTACCTCTGCAGAAACTGCTAAAGGTAGGGCTGATTCATCTGGCAAGGCGTGTAACCTCAGACACCCTGCTGTGCGCCCCTGCTCTCTTGAAGCACTCCAAAGCAGAATATGCATTGCCCCACAAACAGGAGAGTCCCCTCATAGGGCATATACCCGAGGGATGATTGAATATCACAGTTGGCTGCAGCCAGGAGGCGCGGTGAATGGCAATACTGGTGCCCAAGTGACTTGCCCAATAGAAAAGGTGTTATCTAAGCCACCACAAATTGATAACTTTGCCACAGCACGACCATCCTGTATAACTTGGGTTAGGGCAGGTAAAGAGGTCTTCCAGGGCACCATGGAGGACTTGAGCCTCCCAAAGAGCATGGGAGCACTTGCCCAGAATTTAACTGGCCTAAACGGAACTAGGGGCCAAACTGGTGGAAGAAGGAGAATGTTACTTACCCGGTAGGCATCTGTTCATGGCATGCAGTGTTGTAGATTCACATGCTCTGCATACTCCTGCCATCTAGTGTTGGGTCCGTAGTTGTGCAAACTGTTTTTCCTTCAAAGAAGTGTTTTGAGTCATGGACTGATCTATGTGACAGTGCACATGGGTATCGCCTGCTTTGTTAGATTGTTTTCCCGCAGAGTGTAGGATTGGTATAGAGAAAGATGTCCAAGCAAATGTAACTACATATGTACAAATATATACAAATGCAATGTAACTGGAATGGCCACAGGCATCCGAGGAGGACATGTGGATTTACAGCACTACATGCCACTAACAGTCACTTACTGGGTAAGTAACATTTTCAGTTTGAGGGCATGGGTGGATAAACCTGCTCTGCATAGAACGTAAAGCACCCCTCTATAAAACATGGTGGCTAGCCTGTGGGAGTTGCAGTTGACTGGAAAAGTGTTTGTAGCACAGCTTGACTAACGTTGGCTTGCTGATGTGCTAGTACATCCACACAGTAATGTTTTGTGAATGTGTGTGCTGTAGCCCATGTAGGTGCCTTACAAATGTCAACTATTGAAAATGTCACTTACCCAGTGTACATCTGTTCGTGGCATTAGTCGCTGCAGATTCACATGTTTGGCACAGTCCGCTGCCTGGTGTTGGGCTCGGAGTATTACAAGTTGTTTTTCTTCGAAGAAGTCTTTTTGGTCACGGGACCGAAGGACTCCTCCCTCCTCGGCTCCATTGCGCATGGGCGTCGACTCCATCTTAGATTGTTTTCCCCGCAGAGGGTGAGGATGGAGTTGTTTGGTATAAATAGTGCCCATGCAATGGAGTGAATATGTATGTACGTTAAGAGTTTCTAATAATTATTTACAAATGTTCAGATGTTTAAGATTTATGATCTACTTCTAAACGGCTACAGGCTTCCCGGGGAGGTGGGAGGGTACATGTGAATCTGCAGCGACTAATGCCACGAACAGATGTACACTGGGTAAGTGACATTTTCAGTTCGATGGCATATGTTGCTGCAGATACACATGTTTGGCATAGACTATAAAGCAGTTACCTCCCCTAAAAGCGGTGGTTTAGCCTGTAGGAGTTGAAGTAGTTTGGAATAATGTTCTTAGTACAGCTTGGCCCACTGTAGCTTGTTGTGCATTTAGTACGTCTACACAGTAGTGTTTAGTAAACGTATGAGGCGTAGACCAGGTTGCAGCCTTACATATTTCGCTCATAGGAATGTTTCCTAGAAAGGCCATTGTAGCACCTTTCTTTCTGGTTGAGTGTGCCTTTGGTGTAATAGGCAATTCTCTTTTGGCTTTAAGATAGCATGTTTGAATGCATCTGACTATCCATCTAGCAATGCCTTGTTTAGAGATTGGATTTCCTATGTGTGGTTTTTGAAAAGCTATGAACAGTTGTTTTGTTTTCCTGATTAGCTTTGTTCTGTCAATGTAATACATTAGTGCTCTTTTGATGTCTAATGTATGTAGTGCCCTTTCAGCCACAGAATTTGGTTGTGGGAAGAACACTGGCAATTCTACGGTTTGATTTAAATGGAATGGTGAGATTACTTTTGGCAGAAATTTTGGATTTGTTCTTAGAACTATTTTATTGTTGTGTATTTGAATAAATGGTTCTTGTATGGTAAATGCCTGTATTTCACTTACTCTTCTGAGGGATGTGATTGCAATGAGAAATGCGACCTTCCAGGTTAGATATTGCATTTCACAGGAATGCATGGGTTCGAAAGGTGGACCCATGAGTCTTGTTAAGACGATGTTAAGATTCCATGAAGGAACTGGTGGTGTTCTTGGTGGTATAATTCTTTTTAGCCCTTCCATGAATGCTTTAATAACAGGTATTCTAAATAGAGACGATGAATGAGTAGTTTGTAGGTAAGCAGATATTGCTGCGAGGTGTATTTTTATAGATGAAAAAGCGAGATTTGCTTTTTGCAAATGTAGTAAGTATCCTACTATGTCTTTAGTAGAGGCATGTAATGGTTGTATTTGATTGGCATGGCAGTAGTAAACAAATCTTTTCCACTTAGATGCATAGCAGTGTCTAGTGGAAGGTTTTTTAGCTTGTTTTATGACCTCCATGCATTCTTGTGTGAGGTCTAAGTGTCCGAATTCTAGGATTTCAGGAGCCAAATTGCCAGATTCAATGATGCTGGGTTTGGATGCCTGATCTGTTGTTTGTGTTGTGTTAACAGATCTGGCCTGTTGGGTAGTTTGACATGCGGTACTAGTGAAAGGTCTAGTAGAGTTGTATACCAAGGTTGCCTTGCCCATGTGGGTGCTATCAGTATGAGTTTGAGTTGGTTTTGACTCAACTTGTTTACTAGATATGGAAGGAGAGGGAGAGGGGGAAAAGCGTACGCAAATATCCCTGACCAACTCATCCATAGAGCATTGCCTTGTGATTCGCGGTGTGGGTACCTGGATGCGAAGTTTTGGCATTTTGAGTTTTCTTTTGTTGCGAACAAATCTATCTGGGGTGTTCCCCAAATTTGAAAGTACTTGTTCAGAACTTGGGGGTGAATTTCCCATTCGTGGACTTGTTGGTGGTCTCGCGAAAGGTTGTCTGCTAGTTGGTTTTGTATTCCTGGAATAAATTGTGCTATTAGGCGAATGTTGTTGTGAATCGCCCACTGCCAAATTTTTTGTGTTAGGAGGCACAATTGTGTTGAGTGTGTTCCTCCTTGTTTGTTTAAATAATACATTGTTGTCATGTTGTCTGTTTTGACAAGAATGTATTTGTGTGTTATTATGGGTTGGAAGGCTTTTAACGCTAGAAATACTGCTAACAGTTCTAGGTAATTGATATGAAATTTTGTTTCGTGTATATCCCATTGTCCTTGAATGCTGTGGTGATTGAGGTGTGCTCCCCACCCTGTCATGGAAGCATCTGTTGTTATAACGTATTGAGGCACTGGGTCCTGAAATGTCCGCCCTTTGTTTAAATTTTTGCTGTTCCACCATAGAAGCGAGAGGTATGTTTGGCGGTCTACCAACACCAGATTTTGAAGTTGACCCTGTGCCTGTGACCATTGTGATGCTAGACACTGTTGTAAGGGTCGCATGTGTAGTCTTGCGTTTGGGACAATGGCTATGCATGATGACATCATGCCTAGAAGTTTTAGCACAAATTTTGCTTGTATCTTTTGGTTTGGAAACATAGCACTTATTACCTTGTGGAATGCCTGCACTCTTTGTGGACTTGGAGTGGCAATTCCTTTTGATGTGTTGATGGTTGCTCCTAGATATTGTTGTGTTTGACACGGTTCTAGGTGTGATTTTGTATAGTTGATGGAAAACCCCAGTTTGTGAAGGGTTTGTATGACAAATGTGGTGTCGTTTGCGCATTTTTTTACTGTGTTGGTCTTGATTAGCCAATCGTCTAGGTAAGGGAACACATGTATCTGTTGTCTCCTGATGTGTGCTGCTACTACTGCTAGACATTTTGTGAACACTCTTGGTGCAGTTGTTATTCCGAATGGCAACACCTTGAATTGGTAATGTATTCCTTTGAATACGAACCGTAGGTACTTTCTGTGAGAAGGGTGTATTGGTATATGAAAGTACGCATCCTTTAGGTCTAATGTGGTCATGTAATCTTGCTGTTTGAGCAGTGGAATGATGTCTTGTAGTGTGACCATGTGAAAATGGTCCGATATGATGTAGGTATTTAGTGTCCTGAGATCTAATATTGGTCTTAATGTTTTGTCTTTTTTTGGAATTAGAAAGTACAGGGAGTAAACTCCTGTGTTTTTTTGTTGTACTGGTACTAACTCTATTGCATCCTTTTGCAGTAGTGCTTGAACTTCTAGTCCTAAAAGTTCTAAATGTTGTGGTGACATTTTGCGTGTTTTGGGGGGGATGTTTGGTGGGAAGTTGTGGAATTCTATGCAATAGCCATGTTGGATTATTGCTAATACCCAATTGTCTGTTGTAATCTGTTGCCAAGATTGGTAGAATTGGCTTAGTCTTCCCCCCACTGGTGTTGAGTGAAGGGGTTGCGTGACTTGAAAGTCACTGTTTAGGTGGAGGTGTTTTTGGAGTCTGGAATCTTCCCCTACTCCTTGGGAATTGACCCCCCCGATATCCCCTGAAACCTCCCCTTTGGAAGGAACCCTGATATGGTGTGGTTCTTGTTTGTTGGCTGGTGGTGTCTGTGGGTTGGCCACGAAACCCCCCTCTAAATGGAGTTTTTCTGAAAGAGCCTCTGCTCTGCGGGGAGTAGAGTGCGCCCATGGCCTTGGCCGTGTCTGTGTCCTTTTTAAATTTTTCAATGGCTGTATCCACTTCAGAGCCAAAAAGTTGTTTCTCGTTGAAGGGCATATTAAGGACAGCCTGCTGGATTTCAGGTTTGAAGCCTGAAGTGCGTAGCCAAGCGTGTCTCCTTATGGTGACAGCAGTGTGGACTGTTCTTGCTGCAGTATCGGCTGCGTCTAGTGAAGAGCGGATTTGATTGTTTGAGATCGTTTGTCCCTCTTCAACTATTTGCTGCGCCCTTTTTTGGTATTCCTGGGGAAGATGGTCTACGAGAAGTTGCATCTCGTCCCAGTGTGCGCGGTCATATCTGGCCAGCAGCGCTTGTGAATTTGCGATGCGCCACTGGTTGGCTGCCTGTGATGCTACTCTTTTTCCTGCCGCATCAAATTTTCGGCTTTCTTTGTCCGGAGGTGGGGCGTCGCCAGATGTATGTGAATTTGCTCTCTTGCGAGCTGCCCCTACTACCACGGAGTCAGGTGGTAACTGCGAAGTAATAAACACTGGGTCTGTGGGTGGTGGTTTGTATTTTTTATCCACCCTTGGGGTGATGGCTCTTGATTTTACGGGCTCTTCAAAAATTTGTTTTGCGTGCCGTAACATCCCTGGTAGCATTGGGAGACATTGATATTGGCTGTGTGTAGCCGAGAGGGTGTTAAATAAAAAATCATCCTCTATAGGATCGGAATGCAGTTGGACATTGTGGAATTCTGCTGCCCTAGCCACCAGTTGCGAGTATGAGGTGCTGTCCTCTGGCGGTGACGGCTTTGTGGGGTATGACTCGGGATCATTGTCCGGCACTGGGGTGTCATACAGGTCCCAAGCGTCTTGATCCTGATCGTCATGACTTATGGTAGTTTGCGCTGGTGAGTGCATTTGTGGCGGTGTTTGTGCCGGCGATGCCTGTGGTGGAGAGGGCGGAGGCGTGACTTTTTTAACCACTTTGGCTTGTGGTTGTGTGTCATCCTTTGGAAGTCCGATCCTTCTTTTCCTCATGATTAGGGGAAGGGTTGATATCTTCCCTGTGTCTTGCTGGATGTACAGTCTCTTTTGTGTGTAGTCCGATTCTACACTTTGGAGCTCTTGTCCAAATCTGTGCATTTGGCCACTTATTCCTTGTTCCTCTGAGTAGGATGAAGGTGTGGTATTTTTCGGCGCCGAGAGAGAATCTTTTTTCGGTTTCGGCACAGACAGAATTTTTGTTCCTTTCGGCATGGATTCTCGGTGCCGATGTTTTTCGGTGCCGGTATCTTGTTTTTGTCTCTCGGAGCCGCTTTCTCGGCTCCGAGGTTGCTCCATGGCGGTCCCTCGACCGGAGTCGGGTGTCTTCGCTATGGGCGTGCCCTTTTTCGGCGCCTTCGACGGGTCGCCTGTTTTATGGGTCGAGCCATGGCCTGTTGGCAGTGGCGTCCCCTGGGCTTTCGGTTTGTCGATGGATTTACTTTTCGACGTCTTACTCACAGTTTGTTGCTGTTGTTCGACGTCGGAGTCTCCGGATTCTGATTCCGGAACCGAGAATGTTTCCTCTTCCTCGTCGAAACGTTGTTTTGTCGACGTGGACGCCATTTGTTGACGCCTGGCTCTTCGGTCCCGGAGTGTTTTTCTGGACCGGAAGGCTCGACAGGCTTCACAGGTATCCTCCTTGTGCTCAGGGGACAAGCACAAGTTACAGACCAAGTGCTGATCTGTATAAGGATACTTACTGTGACATTTTGGGCAGAAACGAAACGGGGTCCGTTCCATCGGCTTCGATGTCGCACGCGGTCGGGCCGACCAGGCCCCGATGGGGGATCGAAACTACCCCAAAGTCTTCCGATGATCGGTGTCGATGTACCTAACTATCCCGATACCGAACGGAACAATACCAACGCTTTCTTCCGAGATTCTGACTAACTTTCCGAACCGAAACACGGAGCGAAAAGGAATACGTCCGAACCCGACAGCGGAAAAAAACAATCTAAGATGGAGTCGACGCCCATGCGCAATGGAGCCGAGGAGGGAGGAGTCCTTCGGTCCCGTGACCAAAAAGACTTCTTCGAAGAAAAACAACTTGTAATACTCCGAGCCCAACACCAGGCAGCGGACTGTGCCAAACATGTGTATCTGCAGCAACATATGCCATCGAACAGGGATATTTCCAAGAAAAGCCACAGTTGCACCTTTTTACCTAGTAGAATGTGCTCTAGGAGTAACAGGTAACGGTCTATTTGCTTTAGTATAAGAAGTCTACACAAACTTAACTATCCATCTAGCTATGCTGCTTTTGAATACTGGACTGCCTTTGTTAGGTAGTCAAAAGGCTACAAAGAGCTGTTAAGTTTTTCTAAACTCTTTGGTTCTGTCACTGTAAAACATGAAAGCTCTTTTAACATCTAGGGTGCGGAGAGCTTGTTCTGCAATAGAGTCAGGATGTAGAAAGAAGACTGGTAGCTTAAAGGAATGGTTTATATGGAATTGTGAAACTACTTTAGGAAGGAACTTCAAATGTGTGTGAAGGACCACCTTGTCTCTATGAATGTGGAAGAAAGGTTCTTCCAAGCTTAGTACCTGGAGCTTATTGACACGCCTGAGTGATGTGATGGCAGCTAAGAAAGCAACTTTCCAAGAAGGGCATTGAAGAGGACATGAAGTGTCTCAAAAGGAGGGCCAATGAGCCTTGTAAGCACAACATTCCAGAATGGTGCAGGAGGCAGCCTGGGAGGAATGACCCTTTTAAGGCCTTCCATGAAAGCTTTAATGATTGGGATTCTGAACAAAGAACTAGGTTGTCTGTTCTGTAGCGATGCAGCTATAGCTGCAAGATATAGGGGAATGGCAGTGTAAGCTAAATTTGCTTTTTTGTAAATGGAGCAGATAACACATGATGTCTTGAACAGCAGCATAGATGGGGGTCAATACATTTGCGTTAGCAGTAGCACACAAAATGTTTCCATTTTGCAGCATAACATCCTCTGGTTGTGGGTCCACAAGCTTCCCTAAGAACATCCATGTATTACAGGGGCACTCCTAAGTAACCAAACTCTATGACTTCAGCAGGCATATTGCAAGGCTGAGTGACTTGGTGTCTGGATGTCTGATCTGTTATTGATTTTGAGGAAGAAGGTTCAGCCTGTTGAGAAGCTTCTCATGGGGAATTACTGATAGGTCCAGAAGTGTGCTAAACCATGGCTGACTTGCCCAATTGGGAGCTACAAGGATCATGGCGAGAGATGTTTGCCTGATCCTCCGAACCAGAAATGGAATGAAAGGGAGGGGTGGAAAAGTGTAAGCAAATATCCATGATCAGATCATCCAAAGAGCATTGCCCTTAAAGGGTGTGGGTACTCGGAGGCAAAGCTTGGGCATTTTGCATTTTCTTCTGTGGCGAAAAGGTGTATCTGAAGAGTTCCCCACTTTGAGAAGTATGTTTGAAGGATTTTTGCGTGGAGTTCCTAGAAGTGGACTTCTTGCTGCATTCTGCCGAGCAGGTCTGCAAAATCGTTCTTTCCCTGGGAGATACTCTGCCACGAGGTGGATGTGGTGGTGGACAGCTCACTTCCACATTGTCTGAGAGAGTTGTGACAATTGGGACAACCGTGTCCCCTCCTGATTCTGTAGATAATACATAGCATACATAGCGGTAATGTTCACTGTGCGGACACAGACATAGACGATGAAATAATGCTTTCAGGACAAAAAACACTGCTTGAAGCTTTAGGTAATTGATATGTAGGGATTGGTTACTGAGATCCCAAAGGCCCTGTACTGTGAGGTTTTGGAGATGAGAGCCCCAAACCGTCCATGATGTGCAGTATGACATGGAAAAATATGGCAATGCAGGTAGGGAAGTAACATCTTTTAGCATGGTTACCCCCACTTTTTCCCTGTTTGTCAGTGTGTTTGGCTGTGTTCACTGGGATCCTGCTAACCAGGCTCCCTGTGATTATGCTCTCTCCTTTCTAACTTGGTAACATAGTTAGTTACAACCACATTTGGCATACTGGTGCCCCCAAGTAAGTCCCTAATATATGGTACCCAGGTAATTGGGGTGCCAGGGGATCCCCATGGGCTGCAGCATGTATTGTGCCACCCATGCAAAGTGCATCTGCAGGCCTGCCATTGCAGCCTGCGTGAAAGTGTGAATGCACCCTTTTCACCACAGGTCACTGCACCAGGTCACTGTAAGTCACCTCTATGTCAGGTCCTCCCAGCCCAGAGAGCAGGGTGCAAGTACCTGTGTGTGTGAGGGCACCCCTGCACTAGCAGAGGTGCCCCCACAAACTCAAGTTCCATTTTTCTGGATTTTGTGAATGCGGGGACGCCATTTTATGCATGTACTGGACATAGGTCACTACCTATGTCCAGCTATATAATGGTAACTTTGAACCTAGGCATGTTTGGTATAAAACTTGCCAGAATCGTTCCCCAATACCGTTGCCATTATTGGAAGAATGATTCCATGCACTCTGGGGCCTCCTAAGAGGACCCCCAGCATTGCTCCTACCAGCCTTCTGGGGTTTTCCAGGCAGCCCAAGCTGCTCCCACCCCTCAAACAGGTTTCTGCCCTCCTGCTGCTTGAGCAGCTCAAGCCCACGAAGGCATAACAAAGGATTTCCTTTGGGGGAGGGGAGATTAACACCCTTTCTCTTTGGAAATAAGTGTTACATGGCTTGGGAGGGGTAGCCTCCCCAAGCCACTGGTATGCTTTGAAGGGCACATTTGGTGCCCTCTGTGCATAAATCAGTCTACATCGGTTCAGGAACCACCAGTCCCTGCTCTGGTGCGAAACTGAACAATGTAAAGGGGAGTGAACACTCCCCTGACCATCACCACGGCGGGGGTGGTGCCCAGAGTTCCTCCAGAGGGTCCCTGGGTTCTGTCATCTTGAATCCAAGGTTGTCAGGGACCTCTGGGAGCATCCGACTAGCCAGAACAGGCAGGTGACGTCAGAGCCCCCTCCTGATAGGTGGTCACCTGGCTAGGTGAGCAATCCCCCTTTTAGGGCTAATTTAGGGTCTCTCTCTTGGGTGTGTCCTAAGATTCGGCTTCCAGGATTCCAGGAGCACTCCTCTGTAACCTTTACTTATAGCCACCTGAACTGCGACTGGATCCTCCAGGAACCGACAATCTGCATCTACGACAAAGACTATGCTTGCAACATTGTTTCCATGGCTCCTTCCAGCTTCTGCAACAATTCCCCGGCTGTGCATCCTCAGAGGGCGGCAAGACTTCAGTCTGCACGAGAAGGAAGAAGGAAGAAGGAATCTCCCTAGGAGTGAAGGAGTCACTCCCCGACATCCACAGGCACCAACTGCAACGACGGCCGGCTGTGTGGATCCTGCATCACGGGTGGTGGTCCAGAGCAGTCCTCTTGGTCCTCTCTGAGAGCTGTCAAACTTTGATGGAGGTAAGCCCTTGCCTTCTCATGCAGGGTAGTACCCTCGTGCACTGTGTCTTCTGCAGCTACCAAGGCTTATTTGCAGGCTCCATGTAGCCCCAGCACTCCTTCCTGCGATGCACACCCCCCTGCATGCTTCTCCTGCGGTGTAGGACCCTTGTCCCGTTGTGCCGTGTGGGCTCCTCTGTGTCTCCTGTTTCCTCATCCAGTGGCTCTTCTGTGGGGGCGCCCTCTTTTTCTGTGGACTATGCCCTGCTGAGGGTCCCCTTAGGACTACCTACCGTGGGTTGAGTCCTCCTGGACCCAGCAGATCCACAGCAGATCCACTTCGTCCATCCAGCGTGGGACGTCGACTGCATCCTCCAGGAATTCTTCACCTGCTCCAAGGCTGCATTCCTGACCATCTTTGTCCTACCGACGACCAACTCCTGCATCTACAGATGGATGGTTGGTAGCTCCTGGTCCCCCTGGACTCTTCTGTGACTTATGCACTTGGTCCCCTTCTTTCAGATGTCTTCCTCTTCAGGAATCCACCGCTGGTTTCTTACAGTCTTGTCTGGGTGTTGCATTTTCTTCTTTTCCTTCCTTTTGGGTGGCTTGGGGAAAATTTAGTAATTTCCTCCTTTCCTCCTGGTTGCTAGGAGGCACTGTGGTACTTGCCTTTGGGGTTTCCTAGTACGCCCAGCTCCCCTCTACACATTCCACTTAGCTAGGTGGGGGTCCTGTGTTCGCATTCCATTTTATTAATATATAGTTTGGGCTCCCCCTAGGGTCACTATTATCTATTTACATTTGCACAGCTTTCTATCATTTTCTATGCCTTTTGCTGATAACTAGTGTATATATTTAGTGTGTTACCTCCTATTGGGGGGTGGTGCCTCTAGTACTTTCTTGGGATTGTCTCACTAAAATAAAGTACCTTTATTTATGTAACACTGAGAGTTTTCTTTAATGTGTGTAAGTGCTGTGAGACTACACTGGTATTGCATGAGCTTTGCATGTCTCCTAGATAAGCCATGGCTGCGCATCCATAGCTACCTCTAGATAGCCTGGCTTCTATACACTCCCTACACTAAACTAATAGGAGATACCTGGACCTGGTATAAGGTGTAACTACCTCAGGTACCCACCACACACCAGGCCAGCTTCCCATAGCAGGAGGCCATCATTCCTAACAGACGCATAATAGTCCTGACTGTGCATGTGCAATTCTCCTGAAACTAGGGGAGAAGAGATTGAAAACTCTTAACACAGGGCAGGTTGGGGTTCTCTAGCCCCAACTCTGCATTGATAATAGCTCCTAGATAAGGCTGTATCTAAAAGGGTTGGAGGTGGGATTTGGAAAAGTTGAGTGTGAAGGAGATCCACTGTCAATTGGGTGTGGTATTAACACGGTCATAAGGTACTGGCTTTGGTGAGCCAGTCATCTATATAAGGAAAAACATTAATGTTTTGTCTTTAGAGGTGTGCAACAACTACTGCTAAACAGTTTGTGAAAACTCTGGGAGCGGTAGTGTCCCCGAAAAGCAGGACTGTGAACTGGTAATGCCTGCCTGCAAAAATGGACCTTAGGTATTTTCGGTGTGCAGGGTGGATGGGAATACAAAAGTAGGCGTCCTTTAGATTTAGAGCGGTCAAAGACACCTTGTTGCAGAAGTGGAATAACATCTTGAAGAGTAACCATGTGGACATTTTCTGACAGGATGTATTGGCTCAGTGGCATGAGTTTAAGAACAGGCCTGAGAGAGCCGTCCTTTTTAGGAATGAGGAAGTATAGGGAGTATATCCCTGAAGCCTGGTGTAGTAAGACAACAGGCTTGACGGCCCCTTTGCGAAGAAGAGATTGAAGTGCTTGAGGGATAGCCTTTGAGTGCAAGGGGGAATATTTGGAGGAGTGGTGATGAGCACCAGACAATAGCTATGTTGGATGATGGAAAGGACCCATCTGTCTGTGGTGCTGCTGACCCATTCTGAATGAAAGAGTTGGAGCTGTTCCGACAGGCGTGGAGGGGGGGGATGGGGTGGGAGGAGAGACTGAGGTGATCACTACTTTGCAGTGGAGGAAGAGCCTCAAGTAGGGTGCTCTTATTGTTGTTGCCTTTGTAGGAACCCCTGTAGAAACCCCTAGAAAAGGAGGCTTGAGGCTGTCTGGATTGTGAGGTGGATGCCTCAGAGGAGGTGGATTTAAAGGAGCCTCTGAAATTGGGGTGACTAAAAGTGCCTCGGGATGCGGGGGCTGGAGGGCATCCATGGCCTTTGCCGTATCTATGTCCTTCTTTAGCTTCTCAAGGGTAGTATCCAGGTAAGGGCCAATAAGATGCTCCTCGTCAAAAGTCATGTTAAGGACCGCTTGAGGAACTTCTGATATGAAACCAGAGCAGCGGAGCCAAGCAAAACTTCTGAGGAGGACACTTGTGTTAATGCCGCATGCAGCTGTATCTGTGGCGTCCAGGGCATAGTGGATGAAATTATTAGAAATTGCTTCCCCCTCTGCAACTATTTGCCACCCTGTCTTCCGGTGCTAGCCTGGTAGACACTGGAGCAGCTCCTCCATTTCGTCCGAGTGAGCCCGGTAGTATCAGGCTAGCAATGCCCAGGAGTTGGCGATATGCTAATGGCTGAGGGTGGTCAGCTCAGAGCCAAGGTTCGGACCAAAATGGAGACAATGTGTTAGTCCCAAGTGTGGGAGGCCAAAGTCGAAGACGCTGGTTAGGTCTTGGCTGTTTTCAGAGCCGGGCTTGAAGGCAGGGCAGCTGAAACAGATTTGCAATTCAGAGCAAGGTCTGTGGCAGTGGCGGACCTACAACCTCTAAAAGGAACCTCTTAAGAGTCTTGGTGTGGGTGGGAGGGTCCACGGAACTCACATGTTGTGGCAATGTCATCTTGTGGCTTTCGATGTCCGACTGCAAGTCAGTCGGACGAGTCCTGGATGGAGATGGCCTTTTCTTCTTGTGCAGGTTCCTCCCAAGTGTGTTCCTCCCCAAAACTTTCCGGGGTCTTGTGCGCCATTTCCAGTCGACGTGCCCTTCGATCTCGAAACGTTTTCTTTGACCGGAATGATTTGCAGGCATCACGGGTAGCCTCCTGGTGATTGAGGGAGAGGCAAAGATTACACACTAGATGTTGCTCGGTGTGGGGAAATTTAGCATGGCACAGTGGACAGAAGCAAAATAGCATTCTGTCCATCAGGTGGACATACAGTTCGGTGCTGTGTGGTAAGGTAGGCCTTTGATGGACGAGGATACCACGTAGGGCGCATGGTCGGTTGCTGGACCGACGAATAGAGGAGAATGCTTAGATGGAAAGGTGCGAGCGGAAACCATACCACCAAAGAAGGAAAGAGCTAGTCGAAAGAATGAGCGAAGACACATCCAAACCTGACGGCAGACAGAAAGCAACCGAACAAAGGAGTTTATGCCCATGCGCATTATCACAGAGAGGAGGAGTAACTCGATCCAGTGGCTCAAAAAACTTCTTTGTAGTTAAACAACTTGCACCACTCCGGACCCAACAGTAGATGGGAGGAGTATGCAGAGCATGTGTATCTACAGAGACATGTCGTCGAACAATACTCTTTTGGACTCCCCATCTGTGGGGAGTAGTCAAAAACCTGGGTTTGTCTGACTGCCAGAGGCCTTTAAATCTAATCTCTCGGGCAAAGGATGCTGGGGCAAAAACATGGGGGGGTGGGAGGTGTCACATGGAGCACACAGGTGGCATCTCACAATTAATTGAATTACTAAGGGGCCAGCGCAAGTTTTGGCCCAGGCCGCCCAAGAAGAGTATCCACAAGTGCCTCATTAAAAGGGATCAGGGGCTCAGTGGTGGCTTGGCATAGCTGAAGGACATTGGTTTGATCTCTAAGTTGGGAAGTAGAGGTTGACAATGTTAGCCACCCTTCGCATGACCACTGTGAAGGAAACTCTCGGTCCAGTGGCAGGAACTCAGAAAGTTAGCGGAACAGAATTAGGGAAGGTGTCAAGGCCACTCGCCTCTTGGAAGTCATCATACCATATTACCTCATGATAGAGTTGGCAGATTTGATCACCTGAAATATAACTGTCAGAATCTGTACCGAACAAAGAATGTAGTTTATATAATTCTCCTTGTGGCATGCAGGACATCAAGCTGTGCAGGTTGCAGTTTGATGGAAACAAAGCATGGCTGCAGTCCAAGTCGTAGCGGTGCTGACTCAGTCAAAAAGCACAATGGTACCTCGTCCTGTGGTGTTCAAGTTGGCACCAGAGTCGATGCTCCATGAACCAGTGTGGATTGTGGAATCAAGACATGAAGTGGTGTCAGAGGGTCCCTCTGGCAGCATTCCAGGCAGAAGGCCTAAGGCCTCTTTGCTCTTTGAGGCCTTAGAGCCGCGGCTCCACCCCAGGCACACCTCATGGGTATCTGTGTCAGGTTTGTGCTTCCGACAGTCCCTAAAACGTGTAAACCCTGTAGTTTTGGGAACAGACATTTACCTTGCTCACTAAATTACATTTTTTGAGGTACAAGTGTCTCTGGAGAGATAAGAACACGCTCCAGATCCGTGTCTGGTGAGGCAGAAATAAAGGAACAGACATGAGCGTGCAGGAGTGATGTCTATATAGACAGCGCACGGCACTTCCGGAGAGGAACCGCGTCATTGTCAAGATCCACTGCGCCATCTACCAGCAGACAAAGATATTCCTGATTCAATCTGATGCCTGGGGAACATTCAAAAGGTAAGGAATCTGTGGTTAGAAGTCTCCACCAATGAGTAGAATACTGGCTTTTCTGGTAATGTTACGGTTTTATGAATTAGCCTAGTGGCAATTAGGAGAGGTTGGAGGACAATGATGAAAAACACTAGGTACATGTTTTAACATTCACTTGTATCAGATTGGTACGTTCAAAGACAGAGACATGGTCTGCAAGATAAGGAAATAAGTTACTTACCTGTAACTATAGTTCTCCAGTATTGGAATCTTTCGTAGATTCACCTGCTCAAATCATTACCAGTCATCGAGATGGGAGTCCCCGGTAGCTTAGAAAAGACAATGCCCCCAAGGACATAGCAGCATTAACTTAGAACTCCACTTTTCAGTAATCTAACCAAGTCCTTAAGTAAAAAAAAAAAAAAAGGAACAAACTTGAGCCTTAACCAATCAGATTACCCCACCCTCTAAAACCCTCCTGAGAGAAGCTCCAGTACCTCAGATTTTTTAAGCCTTAGTGAGTATCCTAAAAGTTGACCGAGAAAGTAACAAAGGTGAGCTTCCCCTGGGAGGTGGGTCGAATGTGAATCTATGAAAGATTCCATTACTGGAGAACTATATAGTTACAGGTAAGTAACTTATTTCCTTGCTCCAGTACTGGACTTTCATAGATTCACATGCTTGAATCAGACTATAAAGCAGTATTTACAGCACATTACATTGACAATAAGTCGTTTGAATTAGTGACAGATCGCTATCTTAACTGTAAAATCATGATAGCATTCGAACCTGTAAAGATGCTGTTACTAATGACATGTCCGACAATAACTATATCTACATACAAAGCACAACCATTAAACCATGCAATGTGCGTACCAGAAAAAAAAGGATGGAGGGAGGTAAAATTAGCTCACCGTTACTGGAACAGATGTCGCAGGACCGCCTGCCCAACCGCTACATCTCCTTGAGGCATGGCATCTAGACAGTAGTGCCTTGTAAACGTGTGGGCACTTCTCCAGGTGGCCGCTCTGCAAATGTCTTGTAGGGGCACACCTGCAAACAATGACGCTGAGACCGATCTCTTGTAGTGTGCCCTTACCAAAGAATGTAGAGGCTTACCAGCTGCTTGGTGACAAACTTCATAGCAGCTACTATACACCTTGCTATACTCTGCTTGGAAAGGGCCTGGCCCCTCCGCGGGGCGCTATAAGCGACAAATAATTTTGTAGTCGTGCGAAAATGTTTGGTTCTCTCCAAATACAATTTAAGATTCCTTTTGATGTCCAACGAATTAAGAACCCTTTCTGCCGGAGATGACAGATTTGGAAAGAAAGACTTCAAGATCAAAGACTCGTTAATATAAAAGTCTGATGCCACTTTTGGAACAAATTTTGGGTTTGTACGAAGTAGCTCTCTATCATGCCTAAATTGAAGGAAAGGTTCTTGAATGGTTAAAGCCTGGATTTCACTGACATGTCTAGAAGTAGTAAGGGCCTGCAGAATAGCTACTTTCCATGATAAGTGCTTCAAATCCGCTTTGTGAATGGGTTCAAATGGATGTCTCATGAGCTGAGATAGAACCATGTTGAGCTGCCAGGAGGGTGGAGGAGGTCCTACTGGTGGAAAAACTCGAAAGAGCCCCTTTAGAAACAGTTTTACCAATCTAGAGGACCAAAGAGATGGCTATGTTGGCGAAGGTCTGAAACAAGATATGGCAGTCAAGTGCATGGATGCATGAGCCAACCCAGTTGACGCCAGATGGAGGAGATAGGGCAATATGTGCTCTGGTGGCGACAATAGTGGATCAATGTGTTCTCGTGGTGACAATAGTGGATCAATCTGCTCTTTTTGAAACCACAAACATAACCTTTTCCACTTCAGAGAGTATGATTTGTTTGTGCTATCCACTCTGGCCTTTGGAAGTATCTTCCGACATTCAGGGTGAGTGTTTAAATGGGCAAACTCTGTGTTCAGGAGCCAAGCTGATCACTTTAGTGATTTGGGGTCCGGGTGCAAAACTTGACCCTCGATCCTTATCAGGAGCTGCGGTGAGACCGTCAGTGGAATGCGGTCTGTCTCTGGGAGAGCAGGAGGAGCTCCTAAGGCCAATGTTGGCGAGGCCAATACGGAGCTATCAGAATCACTCTGCAATGTTCTCTCAATTTTTGTGAGCACTCTTGAAATCAGAGGAATGGATGGAAAAGCGTAGGCAAATATACTGTACCAAGCCATCAAAAAGGCATTCCGCCACGAGCCCGGATAGTGAACCCAACTTGCATAAAAGTGGCATTTGGTGTTCTGCAGAGTTGCTAAGAGATCTAGGTTGGGTTTCCCCTACCTCCTGAAAACGTGGTTGAGCACCTCCTGGTTCACCTCCCATTCGTGACAGGAGGATGTTAGTCTGCTGAGGGTGTCTTCTGGCTCGTTCTGCCTTCCTGGCAGGTGTTCTGCTTGTAAACTGATTTAGTTTCTAATAGCCCAATTCAAAATAGTTTGGGATTCTCGAGGAGAAGAGATTTCGTTCCCCCTTGCTTGTTCAAGTAATGCATCGTTGTCGTGTTGTCTGTTCTTATGAGAACTGCAGAGTGTTTTATCTTGGGAAGGTAAGCCTGCAGGGCCAAAAAAACTGCTCTCAACTCCAGGAAACTGATGTGATATTTCTGCAAAGATTTGCTCCACTTTCTGCTGACCTGTAGATCTTGAAGGTACGCCCCCATCCCTCCAGAGAGACGTCCGTGGTAATGACAAGTGGAGGTGGAGGAGGCAGAAAATCAAGACCTACTGCGATGTTTAACTGATCTGCCCACCAGTGGAGAGCATCAATCATACGAGGAGTTACTGTGATTGATACGTTGAATGAGCCATCTTTCTCAATCCATTGAAGATCTAGCGCCTCTTGCAGGGGGCGCATTCTCAGGCGACAAAAGGGAACTAGCTGAATGCAAGAAGACATCATCCCCAGGAGCGATTTGTAGCTGCGTACTGAAAGAGACTTTCTTCTTTGAACTCTGTTAGAGATACGAGCTTCATTTCTCTCTCCACCGAAGGGAAAGCCTTGTCCCGGATTGTGTCTATTGTTGCCCCCAAAAAGGTTGTTACTCTTGTTGGCAATATCTTTGACTTGTTCTAATTCAGAGTGAGACCTAGTTGGTCGAATAATTCCATGCAAGCCCTAGAGTTGTGAGCCTCGATACAACTGTGCTTTTATTAGCCAATCGTCTAAATAGGGAAAAATGTGAAATTCTTTCTTTCTTAGCCAAGCCGCTACCGGAGCTAGACACTTTGTAAAGATTCTGGGGGCAGACTTCAGGCCAAATGGAAGAAAACTGAACTGGAAATGGATGCCGGCTACTGTGAAACGCAGAAAGTTTCTGTGAGCAGGTGAAATCGGGATATGAAAGTAAGCATCCTGTAGATCCAGGGTCACCATAAAGTCTCTGTGATTCATGCGGAGGAGAATGCCCTGCAACGTGACAATGCAAAAGGTTTGACTTTTGAGGTATTTGTTTGAGTCCCTGAGATCGAGACTGGGACGCCATGCTTCTCAGTTTCTGCCTACCAGAAAGAAACAGGATTTAAAAACTCTGCCCTTTTCCAAAGAAGGAACTCTCTCTAGAGCTACCTTCTTTAGCATGGTCACGACCTCCAAACGGAGTTGTTTTAGATGCTTTTGAAAGAAGGTGGGATTTGGATGAACTCAAAAGTGTGGCCAAATTGAACTCTCTTTAATACCCACTGGTCCAACATTATTTCTTGCCATTTAAAAAAAAAATTGTGATATTCTTCCCCCTATCCTGTGAATTAGTGGTGGGGATATAGCCGGAGCCTGAAAGCAGTCATCGGCATCGAACCGCATCCTTGCTCTGACATGCTCTACTCCTGGGAGGATGCCTGGAATAGGACGCATGGGGTGGTTGCGTCTGAATATTGTGGTCGGAACGGCTGCGTTGTACAGGAGGAATAACAAAAGCTTTGGAAACACCCTCTATATGATGGGACTCCTCGATCCCTGGAGACTCTAAAAGGCAACTTTTTGAATTGAGGGTCCCTAATGACCTGGCGGTATCTGTAACAGTTTTGATCGCTTGCAGGGCTTCATCCACATGTTTGCCGAAAAGAGCCTCCCTATCAAACGGGAGGTCCAATAATTTATTTTGTACTTCCGGAACAAAAGAAGTCGCTCCAAGCCAGCCCTGCCATCGCAGCACCGCCCCACCAGCTAATTGTCGAAAAGCAGTGGTTGCAATATCCACTGCGCAATCTATAACCTTAACAGAAGTGTGCTCCCCTCCAAAAAGATCTTCTTTACTTCCGCCTTAGAATCTTCCATAAGTTGGTCCAGATACGGAGCAATATCAGATCATAATTGCCTGTCGTATCTGCCCAAAATTGCCAACGAGTTTGCTGCTCTCACTATAAGCCCCAACATAGAGGTGAAACGCTTCCCAATGTTGTCCAGCCTTCTCCCTTTGTTGTATGGGGGAGCTAAAATTGGCTTTGATGGATTCTTTGATTGCCTCTGCGCCACCTGGGTTATGACCAAGTCTAGCTTCGGATGACCAATGAGACAAGTTGGAGCGTCTTCTGGAGCCTTATATTTTTTTATTTAACCTTGGTAAGACCGCTGTCACAGTAGCTGGATTCTTCATTACCTTTAGACCTTCCTCCGAGATGTAGCCTACTATGGGTATGGAGCGTATAGTATACTCTTTTGAAAAGGCTCATTGAAGTCATATAAAAAGCAGTCCATCACTTAGATGGCATGGGCAGCACAAATCTCTTTGCTGCTCTCTCAAGCAGATTATGGAAACCCCCAATGTCTCCTGGGGGTGAATGGAGATGAAGGGGTTTGGCAATATATAGCTGTCCCAATCCGAATGCGTATCCTGAAGCCCTCCTTCTTCCCTCTCCTCATCCGAGGAGTCAGTAACCTGCATAGAGGTCCTCTGTGGGGTACTCCTGGCGGATCTAGGTAACAACATAGGCTGTGGTACTGGAGTGGCAGGTACCGAGGGTGGAGGTTCTGTGTGTATGTTCTCCAACTGTGGTGCAGACAGAAACCTTTTCTTGTAGTCTGGTAACATAAGCTGCAGATCAAAGATAAGGGAACTTGGAATACAGACCATATCCTCTGGCACAACTGGTTGGTCTCTTTGGGGAGAATAATACTGTTGGTAATATTCCTCTTCATCTTCCCGACACTTAACATGGAGCTGGGAAGGACTATGGGCTGTCCCAAATGGACCATCATCATCAGAATCCTCCTCCAAAAGATGAGTCAGAATTAAAGGTGTGACCTTGCTTGGGGATGTGGCTCACGGAGTTATATCACCTTTCCCAGTCAAGGCCTGTATTTTTTCTCCTCGTCGATGACGGTGCCCTTGACGAAGTCGTCTCCAACTTCAAAGGTCCGCCTCTGGCCCCCATCGGGTATTAAGATTCAGACGATGCCACTGCCGATGGCGTTATCGAATCCTCGTCCTTTGACTGTATCATCGACGGTATCGTCATCGTCGAGGATATCTTAATCTTCAACGTCGACATCCTAGATTTAGTTACTGTAGACGTTGTCGACTAACAGGAAGCCACCATCGAGAAGATGGTAACTGTCGATGTTGTTGATGCAGCCACCGTATATATTCTCGATGACTTTGTCGACGGTAGAGTCATCGACGGTCTGTCGTCAGGAGCTGAAGAAGGCTTTCTGAAAGTAGTGAGAACCTTTGGTGAAGGTGTAGAAGGCTTTGAAGAAGGTTTAGACACCACCTTTGAAGTTGAAGGCCGATGTTTGGACTTTGAGGAAGATTTCCTTGCATGAGGTTATGAGACTGCGGCCTTCGTCAGAACCCTTTGAGGTCTTTTAAAACGTTTTTGAGGGTTGTCCTGAACCCTTTTCAAAGAGAGGCAATCTTTGCCTCTTTTGGGATTTCTTAGAAGACCAGGAAGGTTCCTCACTGTCGGAATCAGACAGGGTTCTTCCTTGTTTTAAGCTTCTGGAGCCATATAAGCAGTCTCCCCTCTCTATCCTTCAAAGTTTTTGTGGAAAAGGTACGACATACCTAACAATCAGAAGAATGTTCGGGATAGAGGCAATATATACAGTCTCTATGTGGATCCTCAGAATGGAGCCTTTTCTATCCACTTGTACTACAGGCTCTGAAGAGACTTTTCCTCTGTCAAACATTGTGCTGACAAACAAAATCCAGAAATTCTGAGTGTAAGTAAGCAACACTCAAAAAATAAAGAAGAAATTCAGATGTATTGGCAAAATCTTCTAAAAAAGGAACAAAATGAGGAGAGCTCAGAGGAGACTCGCTAGCATGACGTGCGGTAGAAAATCTGAGGTATTGGAGCTTCTCTCAGAAGGGTTCTAGAGGGTGAGGTAATCTGATTGGTTAAGGCTCAAGTTTGGTCCTTTTTACATAAGGACTTGGATTGATTACTGAAAAGTAGAGTTCTAAGTTAATGCTGTTATGTCTTTGGGGACATTGTCTTTAAGATACAGGGGACTCCCATCTTAACGACGGGCAATGATTCAAGCATGTGAATCTATGAAAGTTCCAATAATGGAGTACATTTTCTATCACTCCTGCCACAGAGTAGCTGGTGAATAAATTGCAACAAATTTACAGGCAGTTAAACCACTGGGAACTTGCCAATGGCGGCACTGATGGAGTCAGACTTGGCTTCCAAGAGGCACGTCAGAAATCCCACTAACTAGACCATTAATGAGTTGAAAGCAGAGCAGCGAGTTAGGTCTTAAAAGTAATGTAGCAAGAAAGTAGCTCTAAAAGGTGGCGTGATTAGGCTTTATGATTGACTCGAGCCCGGTGGTGGGAGTTTACATATCTGTGGTGAAATTACATTGTCCTTTCTTTATACTGGAGTAACTGCCTAGCGTTGGATGTGCCAGATGAAAAGGATTAAGCAGTTCTGTTCTAGAAAATTGATGTTGAAAGCAACAATTATTGTGATTTAATCCACTTTGACACATCGTCCAGAGAATGGTTAGTTACATGGACGATTTGAGCTTTGGGAGATCGAAACATCGACCTTATATTCTCCCTGACACAATTCTTTGCATGAGCTGCTGGAGTCCATTAGGAGTGATTTCTGATTGTTTGAAAGACTGCATACAAGACAAAAATCTTTTGTGGCTGGAGAGTCAGGAGGGTTGGTGCTCTTCTGTTCCTTGGATGTAAAGGGATTGTGGACTAGAGGGGTCACCAATGCATTTGTATAAAAATACTAAAAAATCTGTTGGTTTGCTATATTGAATATATTAGTGAATACATACAAATTCTTAATTTCACCAGAAACGAATTACACACTTTTTGAAGATTTATTCATTCCTGGAATTTGACCTATGGTTAGCTACAACATTAATAGTATTTAATATTGTTGAAATATTTGTATGCAAATGATTCCTCCATGAACACTGTGTGTTTTACAGTTGAGACTACCCAGTTAAGTGGGGAATAATGGATTACCCTATTTATTTATAAATAGGCCACACAGCATCACAGACCTGGCTCAGAGTTGAGTGGTTCAAGGAGGATTAGAATCATGTCTACATCAAGACATATCAACAGGGACTGAGAGCCACAATATAAATGTGGATCAAGCATGAACAGATGCCTCTACTGATCGATGTAGGAAAAAGCAGGAGAGTATGAGGCAATAAAACGTTGAGGAATTCAATGTGAATACCATCAATGCTGATATTCTAAGGATCTGTTAAACTATATAATGTTTTGAGGGAAAAGAAGCATTTCTTAAGACCCTGGAAAATCAGGTTGTTTCCTACTTACAACTTGCCTGATGTAAATCAGGGTACATCTCTGAAAGTACGCCAGTAACACATGGGGCAGTGTCAATAACAGATCCACAAAATCACTATTTCATGTCCAGCTCAGAGTATCTGACACAGAAATTAGACCCTAATGATGGGCAGAATAAAGAAACTGCATTTACTGCATTAAATAGCCCTCAATTTTCACTTAGCCGGGCATATGAATTTACAGAATAACAACATAAGGAGAAAGTGCCGTGAATAATTTAATCCACTCTTACCATACTACTTGGAGAACATGGTAAAGTAGGGTTAGGTTTTTTACAGACTGAAAATGATATATCTGGAAACCAAGAAACCCAAAACCAATATGCATATTCAGTGGACCTCACCATCAGGGGTTCCTCCTTGTCTCCATTTTCCTTAGTTATGATCTCAATCTCTTGATTCAGACCCTCCACGCTGTTTCGGAAACGTGAGCCCGATGCCTTTGTGATGGGAATTGTAACAGGAATAAGGACACTCTTTGGGATTGGAGCCTAAAACCAAGAAAAATAAATCACTCACTTCTATTTCAAATTCCCTTGAATCATTTCTCATTTATCAGCACTTGTTTTCTTTTACTTACATCTATAAGTTTTACTTTTAGTACTTGAATGTATCATCTGAAATCCCTCCAATGCTGACATGGATAGAAAACTTTAATGCAGCTAGAAATTAAACATATGCAACAATAAGGTATTGTGGGAGCACTGAAATAAACATGTCTTCCATTACAAACTCCAATGTCACCTAAATGCTTCATTTCCCATGTGTCTCGGTAAGATCAGTGACTCAGGGAGTCAAAGAAGATTTTAAATAGCTGCCTTTTAGCTGGACTGCTATCTTATTGGCAACGGTCATCAAGGATTATGTAACAAAGGACAACATGGAGCACTAAAAGTCTAGGTTGTGGTTACAGAAAGCAAAAATCTACAACAAGAAAAAAAAAAATCAGATTTGGGTTGGTAGCGGTAACACTGGAAGAATAGGAATAATTTAGTTTGTATTTTCTCTTGTGCCTCCCGCCAACACAGCCAGTGTTCTGTTCTCCTGACATTTTTATGCCAGCTGGGAGTAACTAACTAATCAACTACACTACCAACATGGGGACAGAAGGACCAGGATTAGACCAAACTACCTTCATACTGCTCTTAGCACTAACTTATCTTCACAGCTGCTTGGGAACTGTTTTTAGCTGCAGGCAATCCTCAACCAATAAGGAAGGAAAAGAGCAGGTCCAAAGAATTCCTGTTGTGTAGCATCACCAAACAAGCAAATTCCATTGCTGCTCCCCCATATGCCATGGTGACCTTTTCCAATGAGTGTTGTGGCACAGAAGTCAACCTGGAGGGACTTGCAACAGCTTTATGCATGTTTAGACAAAGGGTTCTGATACTAGCAGTCCCATAATCATACTAGGAGTAAGATTCGACCTGACAGTTAAGGAGTTTCATGAGTTCCAGAGATTTTCTACTCCCAACTGGCCTCCTGCTGTCCTTCTACGCTGCTCTGGAGCACTATGCATCACGGACAGCATTGCTTAATAGTGTTGCTATTTAGTGTCAGCATGTTCACAGCTGAAGTGGATGGCAGAACAGGGCATTCATCCCAGTGTACAGGCAATAAGTAAAAATAGCCATCTTCTAGCAACTCTGTGCAAGGAGGCCACACCAGAATACATAGATCCAGAATGGTCACACTGCTTCAGAGAGGCGCAGCTCATTATTTGCTTAAGAAACTGATGTCTGTAGGGCTTATCTTAACTCACAAGAAAGGATTAGTACAGCTTGCAGTTTTGCCCAGAGAAGTCAATCTGCTTAATAGGAAACCCTGTTTAGCTTTTCATTCTGAGGGTTAACTGTCTGTTATCTTACCTCTGTAAAAGGTCAAAGTAAACTGATCGAATTAAAATCATGAGGTCTCAATATTAATGAATACCTTTATGCAGCAAAGATTAAGCATTAACAATCGGATACGGGGGCAACACATGAAAGACTATCTGAAATATTAGAAACTAGACTGTGGCACTTGTGACTGAAGAACATTACTAACAAATCATGTTACATACATTTGGCAGTCACTATGTGGCTAAGGCGTTATTAGTGGTATCATTTTAATCAGTGTACACCTCAAAATATTGAATTCTGATCATTTCTACATCTTAAGGTCAGGATTGCAAATGGTTTTTCTAAAATATAAACGGTTACCCATACTTGTATAACTGGTTTACCGGGGTTGGATAACCAGTTTATTCTATATGTAATTTCCCTGGTGGGCTACAGCCAGCGAGGTCTGTTTCTGAAGGCAAAGGATGGCTACAGCACCTCTTCCAATTTCTCCAGCTCTCCCAGGTATTTACAGCAGTCTTAAGAGCGAGCAAAAGGTGAAAGAGGAAAGAGTAGAGGGATAGAAAGTACAAGCACAGGCAAAGCCAACAGTTCTCCCCTTTGAAATCTACTGGGTTTGTCAATGTTTTGACTGGCACTTTCTTTAGCTCCCCTGGTATTTACAGCAGAGGTGCAGCAGCTGCCCTCTGCCATCAGTAACCAACCTCCAATGGCTCTAGACCACCAAGGGAATACTCGTTGGAATAAACGGGCATGCGCTGTCTAGTAGGCTCGACCTAAAAGGGAGAGAGATGAGAAAGAGAGGAGAGAGATAGGAGAGAGAGGGAAGAGATAGAGAGAGGTAGAGAGAGAGAGAGAGATAGAGAAATAGAGCAGGGCTGGTGTAAACATTTTGTCAGGGCTGCTTTTGGTTCCCAGTTAGGTTCTGTGGTTTACTTTACAATATCAGTTACTATGTGGATGAAGGACCACATGCTCACCCTATTTTATGATCCTATATTCTGCTCATAATTTTCACTTTTCCCCATTTATGATTTTTACTATCTCAATTTAATATTTCACATTTTGAGACAGCATAATTATATACAAACTCATGGCTACAGAAATCTCACTTGTTTTTTTCTTAAGTTAGTCTGGAATCACTGCAAACTATCTCAAATCGCCTTCGATGCCCTGTTTGTTGTATATGTTTTAAAATTAAAGATTTATGACTAAGAGAAAATAAATTGACAGTAGAGCACAACATATATACATAGGCAATATTTGTAGAAGACTCACAGAAGGTGACTAAAGGAGCAAATGGGACAGAATGCAGAGAAGATTTATTTTTGTAAAGTAAAATTGATTATTGTTATAATATACTTTGTGCGATCTTGGTTTCTGCCTGTCTCAAATTGTTAGATTTTTTTTTTTATTTGTGTTTTTGAGCATTACTAGATGATTGCAGAACATATGGTCATTACGTTATCATACATTTTATAAATAAAAGCTAAAGAAAAGCTATTGCAATAAGTAATTTTAATAAGTTAATACACATTAAAACCTATACCATTTATCAAACAGAAAATTAAATAAATGAATCTAGAAAAAAAGTCAATTTGCCAATGACCTAACAAAGATATCTTACTGATAAAGGATTCCATATTAAACCTACAATGGACATACTTAAATTTGCGAGTACGGTGTCTCTGATACATCCAATCTTCAAAGCAGATGATGTCCAGTACTCCCGGTACTCATAGATGAATACAAGGATGACTCTGGTTCCACCATTGGGTTTACAAAATTTGGAATATAGAAAATTATATTTAAAAAATGAAGAGTTAACAGGACTTGTACTTTGCAGTTTGATGAATGAATATACTTTTGCAGTTTTAAATATTTGTAAGAGTCTAAATGAGCTGCACCAAATTCATATAAAAGCTCTGGAAAGGAGGCAGGGGTCCCAAAATGAAATAACTAATACACAAGCTTCAAGTTTGAGGTTAATGCAGGCTAAATCTCTATAATCCTGAAAAATATCAATAAGTGTTGGGTTATTCAAAAAGGGGTATTGTCTACTGCCATGTGCTCCAAAGATTAAGCAGCCACTTATACAACTAACATTTCTGGGATGTTGTCTGGGGTTGGAATAATGAAAAAGTGGAGTGTCAGGGGACAAAATGACTCTGACATTCATGAAAAACAGAAATGCAGATATTTCTTGAACAGCATAGCTAAATGCCCAATAACAAAACTGGAAATTTGTTTGTGCCTGACCTCTCCCATGCCAAAGGCAGATGGAGGAAGTTAATTGCGTTTTTTTTTGCCACCCCATAAAAATACTGGAATAGCATCACAGAGTCTATTAAAGTAATACTAAGGCTTGTTGGTCCGGGAAAGGTCCCAAGACGGACAACTAGACCCAACTGAAGGAGGTGATGACCTAGGGGGCAGATGCAGTAAAGAAAGGTCCACCACCACCTACACCCTTGCCCCCCCCCCACCCTCTTTGAACACAACAAGGTACACATAGTTGGAACCAATACATTATGACAGACGAAATCCCCCGCACATGATCACAAGACCACCCCTCCTCTATCACCATGAACTGAAAACAAGCTGAGTCGATGTGCCCAAACAATGTTGAGATTACTTGACCCAAGATATGAATAGACAGTACCCGGACTAGCCATAGTTACAGTTGTTATAGTTACCTTGTTATCGAATTGTTAACCTTTACCAGATTTTGCAGTACAAATAATTTGGTGATCTCAGGAAAAGCTTGATTGCAGACTGTGCAGCAGAGAACCGCCCCAAATAGATTGGTACCTCCCACGAAGCCACAGCACCACCTTAGATAGGCGGAACTTTATAGTCCAGAAACCCTATGTCTAATTATGTGGTTAGTTATGTAGCACATAATTGTTGAGACTGAAAAGTGATCACATATCTAATAACTGCTGGCTCTGCCTACACAATATTTCATTGGGATGCACTCCTGTATTTCTTACAATATGAAAATGCTAATAAAAATATTATTTTTTTATTTTATTTTTAAAAGGCTTGTAGGAAGCCAGGGTGCAAAAATAAAAACAAATTAAAAAAAGTTTGGCAAAAGGATCTGATTGGCCCAGCCTAGCAAGGTCCAAGGTAGGTAATCAAATTTCTTTAAGAGACCTACAGCATCTTGAACAGCAGACAACACCAGGAGCCAAGTTTTTAAACTTGTCTCCCTGCATCACACTCAAAGGTACTTCAATTGGATGACTAAGCAGGGTTCAGGGTTACCCTTGGTAAGTCAATTTTTAGCATGGTCTAAAGTTGAGCCACATATTGCAGCTTCTACTGTGGTTCTAATACTGAATGAGATGTCAACCACACATGCCAAAACTTTAGAAACCATGAAAGGAAGCAGTATCAGAAAAACATTAGCAAACTTTTGTAACATTAATTAAAAACAGCGCTGTAGACAAAGCATACTGAAAAGGAGAAAAATGACAGTTTAGCCGGGCACCTGTGCATTAACAAATAAGGCCAAAGTGTGGCCAGTAACACTCACACTAGCCTATGGCGACTGATGAGAGCGCTTGAATCCAGTAAATATATTGGCTGGGAAATCAAAAACGACAAATCACGGACCAGAGAAATGGCCTTTCTACTCAGTCAAAGGCTTTTTTAGTGTGAAGTGCCACAAGACTCAAAGGCGCTTACTACTGCACTGATAAACTTGACAGTCTCAAAACAAAGTTGGTACTGCCAGCAGTGCCTCTTTGGGAAGAAACCAGTGTCACACAGGGAAGAAAGAGGCAATTAGATGAGCTATTCCATTAGTAACCAAACTGGCAAAGTATTTTATTATGCTCACACAGTAGTAAGATTGGTCAGCATGAATCCAGGAAGAAATTTGATTTTTCAAACACCCCAGCAAGTGCAGAATCTCAGGAGGATAGAACTGAAACCTCATGCATCATTTCCATTAAGACACTAAAAACAAAAAGGAAAAAAGCAGCTCCATCACCGATTTGTAAAATTCACCCAGTAAAGCGTCAGTTCCAGCAGCCTTGCGTCAAAGGGGCATTACTAGAGAAGGCTCTTTCAATATAACAAGAGCAATTCACTCACATGTTTGCTATGAGGGCAGTGGTGGCAGAGGAATTAAAAACAAATTAAAAAAAATATTTTACTAAAGCATAAGATTCGCCTCAGCTCCAAGGTCTAAAGAAGCCCTACTGCATGAATACTTTGGAATACCAGAAGCAGTCCCAAATGAGCCCAGAAGCTACAAAATGATTTGTAGGGTATTAGAGCCCTTTATAAAAGGATCCCAAAAAATACTCAAATTATGTCCCCAGGCTCAAACCGATCTAGAGGACAAATTGTTAGGGGAATGCTTTCGTGCATAGAGGTAATCTTTGCTCTAGTGACTGATATTTCAGAATTGGCCTCTTCTGTACAGGATCACTGTCCTGAACTAACGTAGATTAAGCTAGGAAAATCCATAATGGAGGATAAATCCTGTATAGCAGCTTTTAAAGTATCCCATGCAACAGACCATGAAGCAGATCAGAAATTCAAATCCTAGAATTCAGAGATAAACTTCTGTATGAATGAGAAGAGTATATATATATATTTTAATTTTAAAGAAGAAAAAAAATCTATATCCAGGAAAGAGGTACATTTGTAATCTTGAGGATAATTGGATCTAGAGTACGGGTAGTGTGGTTGGAAAGTAAAACAGGGCAAAAGGACACCTCAGAAACCAACTAAGGATTTGTTGATAAAAAAATAGGTACTGCAAGAATACTGAATGTGAACTGGGGACAAAAAGGTGTATGCGCTCTAGTGTGTATACTGCCACTGCAACATATCAACTATACGTAGGTCATCAGCCAGAGAAATTATCAACGAACCAGACACATCCAGTATGTCTCATTATGTTTTCGTTTTTTTGGTTAAATGCTGTAATGTTCTGTAAAAACTAATACGTCTGTCAAAGACACAAATGTGTACTGAAAATCTTGAAATCTCACCAGTAAATAAATGTGACAGGATCGTATATAAAACAAAGATCAATTTACTTGGAAACCACTCCTAATTTTAAATCGGACCCCATAACCATGATATGCTCAAGGTAACCAGATACCAAACACTGAATAACAGCTACACAGTCAATGTTTGAGGTCACACAAAAAGTCATTGTCCCCAGGATAATAGGATTATATGTCAGAAACCAAGGTCTCTAGCAGACAATTCAGTCATGAGAGGTTCTGAACCTGGAGCATCCTTAGAATACCTGCAATAGGATTAAATACTGAATCCATTTAAATTTTTAGCTACAGACCTTTGACCTCACCCTAAACTCGACTGACCACAAGCCCTCGTCCACCTCCCCCCAACACACACAAGTTACACACGGCTCGTAAATAGAACTACTGCCCCAACTCAATCCCTTCCCAAACAAAGCGAGCATTTGCAATGCAATGGGTCTTGCGTATTTCGAACTGTGGAAATTGAGAAAAGACTACTTCACAAAATAAAATAAAGTTAGCTTTAAAAAATAAAACTAATTTTGTTTGTCCTGCTAGGCACGTTTTTGCCAGTCATAAGCCTTCTGTTTGCGGGGCGCTGGAAGTTAGAACAAAATAGTACCTTGATCACGTCAGGAGCAGTGGACAGGCACTAATTAAGTTGAAATCAATTAGTGCTGAATCCCTACTCCACACCGAGAAATTGAAACTATGTCAGACATGCCTTGACGAATTACGAGGCTCTAAAGAAGAGTGCCACGCAAACCAACAAGTGGTGAGCAACAGGAGGGCTCAAAGCCCTTTACTGATCACAAGAGCGTCTCGCATACGAGAGTCATCCAATAAGTACTATCAGTGCATAAATGTACTGAACAGAAATAAAGATCAAAATCGAAAAAACACTCCTACCTACATCAAAGCAGAACTAGATAAAAGCAATAGCAAATACTTCTAACTAAGCTTTTAATGTCCTAAGCCAGAACTTAATCAGTCAGACAGCCAAGCGAACAGTACTTCAAATGTTATTGTTATTGACGGATCAATAACCTATAAGCCTCCTTGAGCTAAGGACTGCTTATACTTCCGTAAATTTCTGGGGAATAAAAAAAACTGGATAGCCTATTTTAATAGAAGACTCAACAACTATCGGAACAGAAATCATAACAGCACTTAGCCTCCAATATTAGCATCAACATCTCATGCTGGCGAATTGCCGTTCACCACATGAGATCTGGGAAGACCGAAACAACAAAACCTTTTCTAGACATGACACTTAATTTTTTTTAGGCCCGGGATACAAAATAGGATGGCATGGAGGTCTAGCAACACTGTGTGGGACCAAACAGAACTTTCAGCTCTAGCGAACAAGAAGTCCAAATTCTTGTCTAGAAGATTCACTTTCATAAGTGTACTAACCTAAAGGATCGTACTAGCTTTTAGGATCTCTATGGGACCAGCCACCACCTCCGACCCCCTCCCAAATTCCCACCCCCAACCTGCAGGTTGCAGCAAAGAGACCAGTTCCCCAGGTCCTCACACTTCTCGAAAGCATCGTGAACTGACAGACTCTTAACTTGTTACTGGTCAAGCCAAACTCCGAGCTACTCATACAAAGTTTGGTTTCCATACAGGTCTGCATAAACAGACCAATATCTTGCCAATCACCTCAGCTCTGGTACTCAGAAACTCTAGATTAAGATCCTGCTCAAGTTGAATTCTTTTTTAGTTGACTTGACCGTAAATCTTTAAGAAAAAAAAGTGCCTTATTTAACGCAGCATTTAATGCAGAGGAACAGGAGCTACATGATTCATCCTGTGGGTTGGAGTCCTCGGTTAGAAAGGAAAGCAGCTGATGAGAAGATGAAGCCAGTAGTGAAGTTCCATTCACTTTCATGCCTAACTCCCTGAATTCAGGGGACTCAGAAGATATTGTCTGAGCTTTAATGCAATTACAACTATTGACATACGAAGACTGCAGAATAGGATGAGGCATGTTGTGATCAAGATTCATATTTTTCTTTCAAAATCTTACCTAAGAAACAGACAATTATTCCTCGGCCTTAAATGAGTTTTGCTATTGCTCTGAGCAACTCTTCTGGAGCATCTTCATGTAGCTAGATAACATCCTGGCACATACATAGAGGTAGGAGAAAAAAGGCAATGGCATCTATTGGGGCAGTGAAAGACTGGCATGGCCTGGGGCTGAACTTGAGAGAAGAGTATCAGTTCATGCTGACCTATTGGTGGATCCGATGTATGCTGGTTCAGCACACTGAAAATGGTGTTAAATAGAAGAACTACTACTCTGATATTTAAGAGGTGAGTAATCCGTTGTTATTAAGAGTAGTCTCCCGAAAAAGCATTACCAAAAATAGGTAGCTTATTTGTCTGATGGGTACTTCTAACTGCAGATGCCTCACCTCTTGAATGGATACTACAAGCAGTGCCTCCCAAAAGGTGGAGTGTCGGAAGACTGGACTCCATCCTAGTGGCCAAAATGGATCTCTCTGAAGACTTGACTATTCAGGCAGTAGTTATTGATTAACAGATCCACGGATGCCTATGTGACAGCATGGCAGAAGTCCAGTCCTGGAATACCCTCACCATTGCAGCTTTGGTTCTAGTGGAATGAGTCTCAGAACCTCTAGAGGCTCCTCCTTTTGGCTGAGGTACAGCATGTTTTTATGCACAGGACAATCCACCTGAATGGAGTTAGCTTCCGCACCACTGTAGCATTATTTATTTACAGCTCTTTTTATTGACTTTTACAAACATCAAAACCATGAATTGGTCATTCCTCCCACATACTCACCATTGTGGCATCACATCTGTCCATCACCCTCTCCATCCCCTCCCTCGTAACAGCCAACAGTACGTTCAGTTGTGTAAATGCAAGCAGCTATCCCCACCCCACCCCCAACCTCATCCCACCCCATCAACCATGGCCAGTTTGTCACATATATGACCTGTTTCCGTTCCAGCAGCTCCAAATCTTAGTCCACTTTTGGGGGCATTCACGGCCCCTTGTATACCACCCTATCGGCCAACATACACCAGTCCATGTCACATTTCTAGTCCTCAAGTTGTGGTGTGCGATCTGATCTCCACATTCTTGCCACATTTTGTTTAGCTACTACCAACCTTAGGGTGATCCATATATGCTCCATACATAGTACCTCCATTACCTCCCAGATGTTCAGAAAACACCACATTGCCAATGCAGTAAAGGATTTCCTGTACACTTCACCCATACATGCAACCACTGGAGCCCAAAAAGTTTGAAGTAATGGACAGTCTTTTATCATATGGTAAAAGCTATCAGTAAGTCCACAGTCTCGACGGCAGGTCTCACTTGCTACTCTACCCATCCTAACCAGTGTAGTCTGAGCGTAATAGGAGCAGTGGAGAATCTTCAGTTTAACTAAGCGAAAACTCGCTCTAATAGCTAGCTCTCTGGAGGACATTGGGGCCTTCTTCCACTCGACCTCCTCCAGGCTGTCTAAATCACAGTCTCAGCACTCTTTTAGTTGCTTGAGGGTGTTGGGTGCGCTGATTAGCTTACTGTATGTTAGGGATGTGGCTTTACATGGCATGTGTCACACAGCCAGTCCTCCAGTGGTGCAGATTCCGGGAGCTCCGCCTCCAGCAGCACCGCCCTCAAAGCATGGGGTACCTGTATGTAGCGATACGTTTTGGCTCATGCCAAATGGTATTCCCGTTGCAGGTCAGCTGGGGGTTGGGAGGTGTAAATACCAACAAAGTCCCATTGTCAAACTCCTGTAACTTTCCTAGGGTACCCAACGCCTCTGTATCCCAAAGGGTGGTGGCCCATGTTAGCCTACCTTTTCATCCCCGGGGTCGCGAGGCCCAGTGGCAGAGCTCTATCACAGTCCCCATCCGTCCAGGAGTATTAATGCATCATGCATTACCGCAGAGAGCCTGTAGGTATCCCCAGATGCAACATCAGTCTATCCATCTGGAAGGCAAATTCCTCTGGGAAGAGGAAGACCCAGCCATTAATGGTCACTCTTCCATTCTTAGCACCTGCATTAACTCAGTGCGCTTGTGTGCTTGAAGTAAAAATTTAGGCCTCTCTTTTTGGGGTTAGCCGTTGAATCCGCTCCTCCTCAGACAGATGTGACATGGAAAAGGTGGGAGAGTAATAGAATGGCAACACAACATTCAGCAGAAATTAAACAAAAGTCAGCAACATTCGTCACCAAAAAGGGGGCATGCCAAGTTTGAATTGACAGCTCATGCAGGTCACTAACACGGCACTGAGAAAAAACTACAATGAGGGACACCGTTTTGATAGTTAGTAGTTGCAGAGACCAGCTGTGCATGGGCTCAAAGGCATGCACAGCAAGAACATAAGGACCAAGTTAAGGTTCCATTGAGGCTTGAAAAGTGTCGGTGGGAACATATACATAAACCCTTTTAGAAAGCATATCACAACTGGTTTCTTTAATAACAAAGGTTGCTCAGTCAAACACAGAAAGGCCAGAAGTGGCAACAAATAACATTTAACTGTGCCACTTGAAAGCCTTGATGATCCAGAGATACTACAAACACCATAACAGACAACTTGACCTGTCGCTGACCCCGTTTGACCTCACGGAACAGACTGGTGTGCCTTGCGGGCAATTCCTGACATATGAGGCGATAATGGGATCTATACATGCCTTCTGGAAAGGGGTAGAGGGTGAACCTCCCACACACAAGGTCTTACAGACTATGCTCTCCATTGGCGGAGGGGGGGCTCTCATTTGGTCTCCTGGCTCTACAGGTCACTGCTGGCTACGGTACATAATCCGATGGATGCTCTGCGGGCTAGGTGGGAGATGGACCTAGATAGACACCCTACTGATGGAGAATGGGACAGAATTCTTGCGTATACTCCCTCGGTCTCCCGAAACACTCGACTAAAATATATACAATATAACTACACACATAGGACTTACTTAACCCCACGGCAGCTGATGCTCATATACAGGGGGGCTGGGTTGGGTTGCCCACGGTGCCGATTGTTGGATGCAGGATTTGGACACATGACATGGGGATGTCCACAGTTGCAAGAATTTTGGAGGGGGTCATCCATAAAATTAACCTTACACTAGATAGACGACTAGAGCCTACAATGGAAACATGCCTCCTGGGGTTATTCGCTCGGCCACGCCCCAAAAAAGCGGGCAACAGATTTGTGGATATGGCTCTGGTGCTGGCTAAACACTGAATATCAATGGCATGGAAAAAAGCTGAGGGTCCCAGCCTACAGATTTGGATACAGGATATCACGAGGTGGGGAAGAGCGCCTTGAAGAGGGAGGAAGGCAAAGGGATGAGGCGTAAGCCACTGGCCCCACTGTGGTCAGAGGTGATGGATAGCTGGGAGAACAGTGCCATGGGACTAGACTCTGATCACGAGAGTGATACCGGAAGCTCTACGATGAGTTTATAGGAAGGGATGTAGGGAGTGTACCCTTGTGTTAT
Source organism: Pleurodeles waltl (assembly GCF_031143425.1). NCBI lineage: Eukaryota > Metazoa > Chordata > Amphibia > Caudata > Salamandridae > Pleurodeles > Pleurodeles waltl. The sequence goes on from NC_090440.1 coordinate 1,898,826,101, forward strand.
CTCCAGGAATCCCAGGGGAACGGCATATGGGTGGCTGCCCCCTCCCCCCCTCTGCCCACTTAACCCATGTACCAACTCCGGGACAGTACCTGAACAATGATTTTCATGTTTATTGTCGCCACACAGCTCGTTTATACACATGAATGCCACAGGTAGATTGTTCTGTATCTCTTAGTTTTGCTATATTTTTGGCTTCATTTCTGATGGTCTCTCTTGATAAGCATTGCGGGCTTTAAATTGGATGGGTAATCCCTAGAGAGCATGAATGCGCACTGCTGAAGGCATTAGACAATGAACTTAACTGACGTGAACACTGCAACCCCCACTCCCCTGCTACCCTAGAGGGCTGTTAAGAACCGCTGAACAACTTACCGCTGCTGGCATACTAACAAAGGGGTGAGAACTTTACCGACTAAACGGAACTACAATGCTATGCTAGAAGTACACTTTGTCTGTAAAGCATATACGTGTCATCTATAAAAATATCAAGAAGTATTTTATACAGAGTATTAGGCATTATGTTATACCTGCTTGAACTTCAATAGAAATGCCAATAAAATGTTTTAAAAAAAAAAAAAAACAGGCAACTTGACCTGTAGAGGATCAAACTGGCAGCCCACGCACCAAGCCATAAACGTCCAACAACACAAATATACTAATTAATTAGATGGGCACCTAGCATCCAGTACCTCAACTGGTAAACTGGAACCGCTCAGTTGCCACCTTTTAATCTCCATGCAAGGAGATGTAAGTTGTGGAGATGCAGGTTCAAGACCCTGCCTTGTTGCTCATAAAGAAGTAGACCGATTAAAGGGCAAATGTTATGGTTCAAAGGATTAGGGTACCAGACTCTCCTGGCCAACCTGGAGCTCTCAAGATCATCAAGTCTTCCCCAATCTTCTTCAGAATTCTGGGCAGGACACACAGCAGTGGAAAGGGGGATAGAAGACCTGCGTCCCACTGCAAATGGAATGTGTCTCTCAGGGAGCCTCTTAATGGAAACTCCTGTGTGCAAAATTCACGACAATACATGTTCCCTGTCGTAGCAAAAAGATTCATAGCAACATCACAAACTAAAATGATGGATGGCTGGACTGCTACCATGGGGAACAGGGTCAAGATTGATTTGCATATGGCTGGGTCCAAACTAGGGTGGCATGGTGAGCAAAAGAACAATGGATGAAATCCAGATCTGTGACTGGGAGTGAGTGTTTGAAAAGATTCACCACTCCGTCTATCATCCTTTTGTGTAGCAAAAAGATTCAACCAAGGCATGCCCCCACTGGGTGAATAATCTTGAGTCGACTCCAGAAGAAGAGTTTGCACTAGACGAAACCATAGCCCAAGACTGACTGCAATATGTCCCTTCTGAATCATCTGAGCACAGCTGTTTTAAAATTAATCGGGGATGGCTGGCAAGATCTCACTAGCCATGAACAGAAGTCAACAACGGGTAGCCAGTGTTGACAAGGCCTCTGGCACTGATGGACTAGGCAAAGGCACCACAGGATCCAATGGCAAAGAGGCAGAACGATCAAGCAAATAGGATAACTGGAAGCAGGGTGAGCTCAAAGGCATTCCAGAGGGGAGTCTGAATCATCTTAAAAAGTTGCAGCAAGGCCTTCCTGAAGGCCTCTATCTGCTGGGAGGTCGTCAACTCCCCCAGAAAACTCAGGGTGCTTTGTGACTAGTCTGGGAACAAGCTCAGAGTAAGACGATGGCACCAGAGTCAGACCCACAACCTGTCAACTACACAGCATGTCCCTGGTGTCGTGAGGAGCGGAGATAAGTTCTACTGTATCTTCTTCAGCTTGTGGGATTATATGTTCTTGGGCTTGGTCTCTGACTTGCCCCAAGACTGAGACTTGGAGAAGGACCAGGGCCGGGAACAGAAATGGACTCGCAACTTTAATCAGGAGCGGGTCAAACACTTTGAGCGTGACCTACCTTACTTTTTGTGCTACACAACATATAGTTTTGTCTCCCTCTTCCTGGTGGCTTTTGGGTGAATCAGGGAGCATCTGTTCTTCAACTTCGAGATGGGCATATGTAAGGAAATGCCTCCTTGGCATGGTTGCCCCCCTGACTTTTTGCCTTTGCTGATGCTATGTTTACAATTGAAAGTGTGCTGAGGCCTGCTAACCAGGCCCCAGCACCAGTGTTCTTTCCCTAACCTGTACTTTTGTATCCACAATTGGCAGACCCTGGCATCCAGATAAGTCCCTTGTAACTGGTACTTCTAGTACCAAGGGCCCTGATGCCAAGGAAGGTCTCTAAGGGATGCAGCATGTCTTATGCCACCCTGGAGACCTCTCACTCAGCACAGACACACTGCTTGCCAGCTTGTGTGTGCTAGTGAGGACAAAACGAGTAAGTCGACATGGCACTCCCCTCAGGGTGCCATGCCAGCCTCTCACTGCCTATGCAGTATAGGTAAGACACCCCTCTAGCAGGCCTTACAGCCCTAAGGCAGGGTGCACTATACCATAGGTGAGGGTACCAGTGCATGAGCATGGTACCCCTACAGTGTCTAAACAAAACCTTAGACATTGTAAGTGCAGGGTAGCCATAAGAGTATATGGTCTGGGAGTCTGTCAAACACGAACTCCACAGCACCATAATGGCTACACTGAAAACTGGGAAGTTTGGTATCAAACTTCTCAGCACAGTAAATGCACACTGATGCCAGTGTACATTTTATTGTAAAATACACCACAGAGGGCACCTTAGAGGTGCCCCCTGAAACTTAACCGACTGTCTGTGTAGGCTGACTAGTTCCAGCAGCCTGCCACACCAGAGACATGTTGCTGGCCCCATGGGGAGAGTGCCTTTGTCACTCTGAGGCCAGTAACAAAGCCTGCACTGGGTGGAGATGCTAACACCTCCCCCAGGCAGGAGCTGTGACACCTGGCGGTGAGCCTCAAAGGCTCACCCCTTTGTCACAGCCCAGCAGGGCACTCCAGCTTAGTGGAGTTGCCCGCCCCCTCCGGCCACGGCCCCCACTTTTGGCGGCAAGGCTGGAGGGAACAAAGAAAGCAACAAGGAGGAGTCACTGGCCAGTCAGGACAGCCCCTAAGGTGTCCTGAGCTGAGGTGACTCTGACTTTTAGAAATCCTCCATCTTGCAGATGGAGGATTCCCCCAATAGGGTTAGGATTGTGACCCCCTCCCCTTGGGAGGAGGCACAAAGAGGGTGTACCCACCCTCAGGGCTAGTAGCCATTGGCTACTAACCCCCCAGACCTAAACACGCCCTTAAATTTAGTATTTAAGGGCTACCCTGAACCCTAGAAAATTAGATTCCTGCAACTACAAGAAGAAGGACTGCCTAGCTGAAAACCCCTGCAGAGGAAGACCAGAAGACGACTACTGCCTTGGCTCCAGAAACTCACCGGCCTGTCTCCTGCCTTCCAAAGATCCTGCTCCAGCGACGCCTTCCAAAGGGACCAGCGACCTCGACATCCTCTGAGGACTGCCCCTGCTTCGAAAAGACAAGAAACTCCCGAGGACAGCGGACCTGCTCCAAGAAAGGCTGCAACTTTGTTTCCAGCAGCTTTAAAGAACCCTGCAAACTCCCCGCAAAAGGCGTGAGACTTGCAACACTGCACCCGGCGACCCCGACTCGGCTGGTGGCGATCCAACACCTCAGGAGGGACCCCAGGACTACTCTAAGACTGTGAGTACAAAAACCTGTCCCCCCTGAGCCCCCACAGCGCCGCCTGCAGAGGGAATCCCGAGGCTTCCCCTGACCGCGACTCTTTGAATCCAAAGTCCCGACACCTGGGAGAGACCCTGCACCCGCAGCCCCCAGGACCTGAAGGACCGGACTTTCACTGGAGGAGTGACCCCCAGGAGTCCCTCTCCCTTGCCCAAGTGGAGGTTTCCCCGAGGAACCCCCCCCTTGCCTGCCTGCAGCGCTGAAGAGATCCCTAGATCTCCCATTGACTTCCATTACAAACCCGACGCTTGTTTCTACACTGCACCCGGCCGCCCCCGCGCTGCTGAGGGTGAAATTTCTGTGTGGGCTTGTGTCCCCCCCGGTGCCCTACAAAACCCCCCTGGTCTGCCCTCCGAAGACACGGGTACTTACCTGCAAGCAGACCGGAACCGGGGCACCCCCTTCTCTCCATTCTAGCCTATGTGTTTTGGGCACCACTTTGAACTCTGCACCTGACCGGCCCTGAGCTGCTGGTGTGGTGACTTTGGGGTTGCTCTGAACCCCCAACGGTGGGCTACCTTGGACCAAGAACTGAACCCTGTAAGTGTCTTACTTACCTGGTAAAACTAACAAATACTTACCTCCCCTAGGAACTGTGAAAATTGCACTAAGTGTCCACTTTTAAAACAGCTATTTGTGAATAACTTGAAAAGTATACATGCAATTTTGATGATTTGAAGTTCCTAAAGTACTTACCTGCAATACCTTTCGAATGAGCTATTACATGTAGAATTTGAACCTGTGGTTCTTAAAATAAACTAAGAAAAGATATTTTTCTATATAAAAACCTATTGGCTGGATTTGTCTCTGAGTGTGTGTACCTCATTTATTGTCTATGTGTATGTACAACAAATGCTTAACACTACTCCTTGGATAAGCCTACTGCTCGACCACACTACCACAAAATAGAGCATTAGTATTATCTCTTTTTACCACTATTTTACCTCTAAGGGGAACCCTTGGACTCTGTGCATGCTATTCCTTACTTTGAAATAGCACATACAGAGCCAACTTCCTACATTGGTGGATCAGCGGTGGGGTACAAGACTTTGCATTTGCTGGACTACTCAGCCAATACCTGATCACACGACAAATTCCAAAATTGTCATTAGAAATTGATTTTTGCAATTTGAAAAGTTTTCTAAATTCTTAAAAGACCTGCTAGGGCCTTGTGTTAGATCCTGTTTAGCATTTCTTTTAGAGTTTAAAAGTTTGTTAAAAGTTTGAATTAGATTCTAGAACCAGTTTTAGTTTCTTAAAAAGTATTCCAACTTTTAGAAGCATAATGTCTAGCACAGATGTGAATGTGGTGGAACTCGACACCACACCTTACCTCCATCTACAGATGAGAGAGCTAAGGTCACTCTGTAAACTAAAGAAAATAGCAATGGGCCCCAAACCTACCAAAGTACAGCTCCAGGAGCTTTTGGCAGAGTTTGAAAAGGCCAACCCCTCTGAGGATGGCAACTCAGAGGATGAAGATAGTGACTTGGAGGGAAATTCCCCCCCTCCAGTCCTACTTAGGGAGAGCAGGGCTTCTCAAGCCCTGACTCCACAAATAATAGTCAGAGATGCTGGTTCCCTCACAGGAGGGACCAACAACTCTGAAATCACTGACGATAACTCCAGTGAAGAGGACATCCAGTTAGCCAGGATGGCCAAAAGATTGGCTTTGGAAAGACAGATCCTAGCCATAGAGAGGGAAAGACAAGAGATGGGCCTAGGACCCATCAATGGTGGCAGCAACATAAATAGGGTCAGAGATTCTCCTGACATGTTGAAAATCCCCAAAGGGATTGTAACTAAATATGAAGATGGTGATGACATCACCAAATGGTTCACAGCTTTTGAGAGGGCTTGTGTAACCAGAAAAGTGAACAGATCTCACTGGGGTGCTCTCCTTTGGGAAATGTTCACAGGAAAGTGTAGGGATAGACTCCTCACACTCTCTGGACAAGATGCAGAATCTTATGACCTCATGAAGGGTACCCTGATTGAGGGCTTTGGATTCTCCACTGAGGAGTACAGGATTAGGTTCAGGGGGGCTCAAAAATCCTCGAGCCAGACCTGGGTTGACTTTGTTGACTACTCAGTGAAAACACTAGATGGTTGGATTCAAGGCAGTGGTGTAAGTAATTATGATGGGCTGTACAATTTATTTGTGAAAGAACACCTGTTAAGTAATTGTTTCAATGATAAACTGCATCAGCATCTGGTAGACCTAGAACCAATTTCTCCCCAAGAATTGGGAAAGAAGGCGGACCATTGGGTCAAGACAAGGGTGTCCAAGACTTCAACAGGGGGTGACCAAAAGAAAGGGGTCACAAAGACTCCCCAGCAGAAGGGTGATGAGACAACCAAAACTAAAAATAGTAAAGAGTCTTCTACAGGCCCCCAAAAACCTGCACAGGAGGGTGGGCCCAGAGCCTCTTCACAAAACAATGGGTACAAGGGTAAAAACTTTGATCCCAAAAAGGCCTGGTGTCATAGCTGTAAACAGCATGGACACCAAACTGGAGACAAGGCCTGTCCCAAGAAAGGTTCCACTCCAAACTCCCATCCAGGTAACACTGGTATGGCTAGTCTCCAAGTGGGATCAACAGTGTGCCCAGAGCAAATCAGGGTCCACACTGAAGCTACTCTAGTTTCAGAGGGTGGGGTGGATTTAGCCACACTAGCTGTCTGGCCGCCTAACATGCAAAAATACAGACAGCAACTCTTAATTAATGGGACTAGAATAGAGGGCCTGAGGGATACAGGTGCCAGTGTCACCATGGTGACAGAGAAACTGGTTTCCCCTGGCCAATACCTGACTGGAAAAACTTACACAGTCACCAACGCTGACAATCAGAGAAAAGTACATCCCATGGCAATGGTTACTTTAGAATGGGGAGGGGTCAATGGCCTGAAACAGGTGGTGGTCTCCTCAAATATCCCAGTGGACTGTCTGCTTGGAAATGACCTGGAGTCCTCAGCATGGGCTGAGGTAGAACTAAAAACCCATGCAGCAATGCTGGGTATCCCTGAACTGGTGTGTGTGAAAACAAGAGCACAATGCAAGGCACAGGGTGAACAAGTAGAGCTGGAGTCTGGAAGAATGGCCCAGCCTACCAAGAGAACAGGAAAGTCAGCTGGGAAACCAACTGCAACACAGCAAAAGAAAGGGAACCTCTCTTCTCAGGAAGAAGTTCTGCCCTCTGAGGGAACTGAGCCTTTGGAGCTTGAACCTTATCAGGTTGAGCTCTTAGGCCCAGGGGGACCCTCAAGGGAGGAGCTGTGTAAGGGACAAGAAACCTGTCCCTCTCTTGAAGGCCTTAGGCAGCAAGCTGCTGAAGAGTCCAAAGGCAAGAAAAATGGAACGCATAGGGTCTATTGGGAAGATGGACTCCTGTACACTGAGGCCAGAGACCCCAAACCTGGTGCCACTAGGAGAGTGGTAGTGCCTCAGCTGTTCAGGAAGTTCATCCTAACATTGGCCCATGACATTCCCCTTGCTGGACATTTGGGACAAACCAAGACGTGGGAGAGGTTAGTCAACCACTTCTACTGGCCCAATATGTCCAACATGGTTAAGGAGTTTTGCCTCTCCTGCCCCACCTGTCAAGCCAGTGGTAAGACAGGTGGGCATCCAAAGGCCCCCCTCATTCCACTTCCTGTGGTGGGGGTGCCCTTTGAAAGAGTGGGTGTGGACATAGTTGGTCCACTAGAACCTCCCACAGCCTCAGGAAATATGTATATCCTGGTAGTAGTGGATCATGCTACCAGGTACCCTGAAGCTATTCCCCTTAGGTCGACTACTGCCCCTGCAGTAGCCAAGGCCCTCATTGGTATCTTTACCAGAGTGGGTTTCCCTAAGGAGGTGGTGTCTGACAGAGGTACCAACTTCATGTCAGCATACCTAAAGCACATGTGGAATGAGTGTGGGGTGACTTATAAATTCACTACACCATACCATCCACAAACTAATGGCTTAGTTGAGAGATTCAACAAGACATTAAAGGGCATGATCATGGGGCTCCCAGAAAAACTCAAAAGGAGATGGGATGTCCTCTTGCCATGTCTGCTTTTCGCTTACAGAGAGGTGCCACAGAAGGGAGTAGGATTCTCACCCTTTGAACTTCTGTTTGGTCATCCTGTAAGGGGACCACTTGCTCTTGTTAAAGAAGGCTGGGAGAGACCTCTCCATGAGCCTAAACAAGACATAGTGGACTATGTACTTGGCCTTCGCTCTAGAATGGCAGAGTACATGGAAAAGGCAACCAAAAACCTTGAGGCCAGCCAACAGCTCCAGAAGTTTTGGTATGACCAAAAGGCTGCACTGGTTGAGTTCCAACCAGGGCAGAAAGTCTGGGTTCTGGAGCCTGTGGCTCCCAGGGCACTCCAGGACAAATGGAGTGGCCCTTACCCAGTGCTAGAAAGGAAGAGTCAGGTCACCTACCTGGTGGACCTGGGCACAAGCAGGAGCCCCAAGAGGGTGATCCATGTGAACCGCCTTAAGCTCTTCCATGACAGGGCTGATGTGAATCTGTTAATGGTAACAGATGAGGATCAGGAGGCAGAGAGTGAACCTCTCCCTGATCTTCTGTCATCAGACCCAAAAGATGGCACAGTAGATGGAGTGATCTACTCAGACACCCTCTCTGGCCAACAGCAAGCTGATTGTAGGAGAGTCCTACAACAGTTTCCTGAGCTGTTCTCCCTAACCCCTGGTCAGACACACCTGTGTACCCATGATGTGGACACAGGAGACAGCATGCCTGTCAAGAACAAAATCTTCAGACAGTCTGACCATGTTAAGGAAAGCATCAAGGTGGAAGTCCACAAGATGCTGGAATTGGGAGTGATTGAGCGCTCTGACAGCCCCTGGGCTAGCCCAGTGGTCTTAGTCCCCAAACCCCACACCAAAGATGGAAAGAAAGAGATGAGGTTTTGTGTGGACTACAGAGGGCTCAACTCTGTCACCAAGACAGATGCCCATCCAATTCCAAGAGCTGATGAGCTCATTGATAAGTTAGGTGCTGCCAAATTTCTAAGTACCTTTGACTTGACAGCAGGGTACTGGCAAATAAAAATGGCACCTGGAGCAAAAGAAAAGACAGCATTCTCCACACCTGATGGGCATTATCAGTTTACTGTTATGCCCTTTGGTTTAAAGAATGCCCCTGCCACCTTCCAAAGGTTGGTGAATCAAGTCCTTGCTGGCTTGGAGTCCTTTAGCACAGCTTATCTTGATGATATTGCTGTCTTTAGCTCCACCTGGCAGGATCACCTGGTCCACCTGAAGAAGGTTTTGAAGGCTCTGCAATCTGCAGGCCTCTCTATCAAGGCATCCAAATGCCAGATAGGGCAGGGAACTGTGGTTTACTTGGGACACCTTGTAGGTGGAGGCCAAGTTCAGCCACTCCAACCCAAGATCCAGACTATTCTGGACTGGGTAGCTCCAAAAACCCAGACTCAAGTCAGGGCATTCCTTGGCTTGACTGGGTATTACAGGAGGTTTGTGAAGGGATATGGATCCATTGTGACAGCCCTCACTGAACTCACCTCCAAGAAAATGCCCAAGAAAGTGAACTGGACTGTGGAATGCCAACAGGCCTTTGACACCCTGAGACAAGCAATGTGCTCAGCACCAGTTCTAAAAGCTCCAGATTATTCTAAGCAGTTCATTGTGCAGACTGATGCCTCTGAACATGGGATAGGGGCAGTTTTGTCCCAAACAAATGATGATGGCCTTGACCAGCCTGTTGCTTTCATTAGCAGGAGGTTACTCCCCAGGGAGCAGCGTTGGAGTGCCATTGAGAGGGAGGCCTTTGCTGTGGTTTGGTCCCTGAAGAAGCTGAGACCATACCTCTTTGGGACTCACTTCCTAGTTCAAACTGACCACAGACCTCTCAAATGGCTGATGCAAATGAAAGGTGAAAATCCTAAACTGTTGAGGTGGTCCATCTCCCTACAGGGAATGGACTTTGTAGTGGAACACAGACCTGGGACTGCCCATGCCAATGCAGATGGCCTTTCCAGGTTCTTCCACTTAGAAAATGAAGACTCTCTTGGGAAAGGTTAGTCTCATCCTCTTTCGTTTGGGGGGGGGTTGTGTAAGGAAATGCCTCCTTGGCATGGTTGCCCCCTGACTTTTTGCCTTTGCTGATGCTATGTTTACAATTGAAAGTGTGCTGAGGCCTGCTAACCAGGCCCCAGCACCAGTGTTCTTTCCCTAACCTGTACTTTTGTATCCACAATTGGCAGACCCTGGCATCCAGATAAGTCCCTTGTAACTGGTACTTCTAGTACCAAGGGCCCTGATGCCAAGGAAGGTCTCTAAGGGATGCAGCATGTCTTATGCCACCCTGGAGACCTCTCACTCATCACAGACACACTGCTTGCCAGCTTGTGTGTGCTAGTGAGGACAAAACGAGTAAGTCGACATGGCACTCCCCTCAGGGTGCCATGCCAGCCTCTCACTGCCTATGCAGTATAGGTAAGACACCCCTCTAGCAGGCCTTACAGCCCTAAGGCAGGGTGCACTATACCATAGGTGAGGGTACCAGTGCATGAGCATGGTACCCCTACAGTGTCTAAACAAAACCTTAGACATTGTAAGTGCAGGGTAGCCATAAGAGTATATGGTCTGGGAGTCTGTCAAACACGAACTCCACAGCACCATAATGGCTACACTGAAAACTGGGAAGTTTGGTATCAAACTTCTCAGCACAGTAAATGCACACTGATGCCAGTGTACATTTTATTGTAAAATACACCACAGAGGGCACCTTAGAGGTGCCCCCTGAAACTTAACCGACTGTCTGTGTAGGCTGACTAGTTCCAGCAGCCTGCCACACCAGAGACATGTTGCTGGCCCCATGGGGAGAGTGCCTTTGTCACTCTGAGGCCAGTAACAAAGCCTGCACTGGGTGGAGATGCTAACACCTCCCCCAGGCAGGAGCTGTGACACCTGGCGGTGAGCCTCAAAGGCTCACCCCTTTGTCACAGCCCAGCAGGGCACTCCAGCTTAGTGGAGTTGCCCGCCCCCTCCGGCCACGGCCCCCACTTTTGGCGGCAAGGCTGGAGGGAACAAAGAAAGCAACAAGGAGGAGTCACTGGCCAGTCAGGACAGCCCCTAAGGTGTCCTGAGCTGAGGTGACTCTGACTTTTAGAAATCCTCCATCTTGCAGATGGAGGATTCCCCCAATAGGGTTAGGATTGTGACCCCCTCCCCTTGGGAGGAGGCACAAAGAGGGTGTACCCACCCTCAGGGCTAGTAGCCATTGGCTACTAACCCCCCAGACCTAAACACGCCCTTAAATTTAGTATTTAAGGGCTACCCTGAACCCTAGAAAATTAGATTCCTGCAACTACAAGAAGAAGGACTGCCTAGCTGAAAACCCCTGCAGAGGAAGACCAGAAGACGACTACTGCCTTGGCTCCAGAAACTCACCGGCCTGTCTCCTGCCTTCCAAAGATCCTGCTCCAGCGACGCCTTCCAAAGGGACCAGCGACCTCGACATCCTCTGAGGACTGCCCCTGCTTCGAAAAGACAAGAAACTCCCGAGGACAGCGGACCTGCTCCAAGAAAGGCTGCAACTTTGTTTCCAGCAGCTTTAAAGAACCCTGCAAACTCCCCGCAAAAGGCGTGAGACTTGCAACACTGCACCCGGCGACCCCGACTCGGCTGGTGGCGATCCAACACCTCAGGAGGGACCCCAGGACTACTCTAAGACTGTGAGTACAAAAACCTGTCCCCCCTGAGCCCCCACAGCGCCGCCTGCAGAGGGAATCCCGAGGCTTCCCCTGACCGCGACTCTTTGAATCCAAAGTCCCGACACCTGGGAGAGACCCTGCACCCGCAGCCCCCAGGACCTGAAGGACCGGACTTTCACTGGAGGAGTGACCCCCAGGAGTCCCTCTCCCTTGCCCAAGTGGAGGTTTCCCCGAGGAACCCCCCCCTTGCCTGCCTGCAGCGCTGAAGAGATCCCTAGATCTCCCATTGACTTCCATTACAAACCCGACGCTTGTTTCTACACTGCACCCGGCCGCCCCCGCGCTGCTGAGGGTGAAATTTCTGTGTGGGCTTGTGTCCCCCCCGGTGCCCTACAAAACCCCCCTGGTCTGCCCTCCGAAGACGCGGGTACTTACCTGCAAGCAGACCGGAACCGGGGCACCCCCTTCTCTCCATTCTAGCCTATGTGTTTTGGGCACCACTTTGAACTCTGCACCTGACCGGCCCTGAGCTGCTGGTGTGGTGACTTTGGGGTTGCTCTGAACCCCCAACGGTGGGCTACCTTGGACCAAGAACTGAACCCTGTAAGTGTCTTACTTACCTGGTAAAACTAACAAATACTTACCTCCCCTAGGAACTGTGAAAATTGCACTAAGTGTCCACTTTTAAAACAGCTATTTGTGAATAACTTGAAAAGTATACATGCAATTTTGATGATTTGAAGTTCCTAAAGTACTTACCTGCAATACCTTTCGAATGAGCTATTACATGTAGAATTTGAACCTGTGGTTCTTAAAATAAACTAAGAAAAGATATTTTTCTATATAAAAACCTATTGGCTGGATTTGTCTCTGAGTGTGTGTACCTCATTTATTGTCTATGTGTATGTACAACAAATGCTTAACACTACTCCTTGGATAAGCCTACTGCTCGACCACACTACCACAAAATAGAGCATTAGTATTATCTCTTTTTACCACTATTTTACCTCTAAGGGGAACCCTTGGACTCTGTGCATGCTATTCCTTACTTTGAAATAGCACATACAGAGCCAACTTCCTACAGCATATAAACCACAGGCCAACACCATGTGAATGTCCACTTTCTGAGGAAGAGGCACAGTTTGAAGTCTGTTGTTTCTGGGTATACATTATTCTATCACACTGTATATATAGGAAAGGTGTGGACAATATTCAGCAATGCAGGGGGCAGAGGTGTGAATGTGTCCATCTCCTTCAGTGACAAAGCTTAAAGTGGACTGAAAAAAGGTAAGGGATCTCTATATGGGTTGTGGCTTAAATAGAGTAACAATTGATTATTAGTAGTATGGCCTCCGTAACTAATGGCATGACCTTACACAGGTGCCCTAGAATAACACCAATGTTAATCTCGTTTTACTTGACCGCTTCTTCATCCTACTGATCCTCCTTCTCTATCACCACCCTCACCACCACCACCACCACCACCACCACCACCACCACCTTCTCACACCTTACATCACAAGCATTCTCCTGGTTGTTCTACTATTGCTCCTTCTCCATCTGGTCCAGTTCCCCTCCTCTTCTTTCTGCTACTAGTTCTCATTTTGGCTTTCCTCCTGGTGCTTCTTATAGTCCTGGCCCCATTGTGGCCCTCTTGGCACTCTATCTACTCCAAGTCCACCTTTGGGCCTTGGTACTGCTCCTCCAGTGCCTAACTCTTTCTCCTGTTTTTGGCCAGAAGGTTCCAGCCACAACTAGGGGCTCGCCCTGCACTAAAGTGGCCAGACTGCTCATTTTTTAAGGTAGAGATGCTATATTACTGAAGGCCCTTAAAGATGAACAGGGGCAAGGTTAATATCTACTGCAACTACATCATAACGGTACAATGACAACATCCATTAATCTCAAGCACCCGCTATGTCAACCTGCCCTGCCCTATGGCCTGTTCTTACCCGTAAAACACTGAGTAATTGATAAAGGTGCATCTTATTTCACTGACGCAGCAGAAGAGTTGTGGGATTTGTTCCAATGGCACAGATATCCAATACCAAAAGAAAAGATTGCAAATTCCCCTGAGTGCTGGCAAGAATGAAAGAAATGTCACAGAACCTGAATACACACTACAGTAGCACCCACTAAAGACCAAGCCAAACTTGAACAGGGCAAATTGTTGGCAGAGATTCAACATGACCGATCCTTGGCCACTGCCAACAGCTGGGAAGAGTTAAAGAGAGAGAGAGAGAGATGGAGAACCTCAGAGACAAGGAATTGGAGCCTAGAGGACTGGATGACGAACAACCACTACCCTCAGGCACACCAATGATGAGAATATTTCAGTTGGGCAACACCCAGTCCATTGGCACTTAACTGAACAAAGAGTGGCCGCTGAGGGGATGTCTGGGGTGCGCTGGGATCACTCAGCTACTTGCCATTGCCCCTAGCACTGTATCATCACAGCACAGTGCAATTTGTAAATATTAATGTCACGGAAATTCAGTATGAATGGGCGATGAACTACAGTGAAGTAGGGGAAGCGGTCAGTTTGAAGACCGCAGCACTGTAAGGTAGGGAGTAAAGGACACATTAGTAAGTTGTTAAGGTCATCAAAAGCACAGGACTCATGGGGGTGAGGAGGGGACATGACCTGGATATATATGAGAGAGAGAGGGAGAAGAGGAGAGAGAGGGAGTAAGAGAGGGAGTAGGAGAGAGAGGGAGTAGGAGAGAGAGAGAGAGAGAGAGAGAGGAAGAAAGGAAAGATTGTTCTTTGAAGAAGGTTTTCGAGTCAGGGGATCGAGTGACTCCATCTCGGTAAATTGCGCATGGGTCTAGAGTCCTTTGTTAGATTGTTTTCCCGCAGGAGGGTGAAGTAAAGAGTGTATAAACGTATATATAGATATACAGTAAAGAAATGAGATGTCCATGCAATGTATGGAAAATTTCACTTACCCAGTGTACATCTGTTCGTGGCATTAGTCGCTGCAGATTTACATGCTGTGCACATCCTGCCATCTGGTGTTGGGCTCGGAGTGTTACAAGTTGTTTTTCTTCGAAAAAGTCTTTTCGAGTCACGAGATCGAGGGACTCCTCCCATTTCGACTCCATTGCACATGGGCGTCGACTCCATCTTAGATTGTTTTCCCCACAGAGGGTGAGGTAGGAGTTGTGTATACTAGTAATAGTGCCCATGCAATGGAGTGAATAGGTATGTACCTAATGTAGTTTAAAGTTATGTATTTACAAATTTACACATTTACAAATTTACAAATGTTCAAGATCAACTTCTGAACGGCTACAGGCTCCCGGGGAGGCGGGTGGGCGCATGTGAATCTGCAGCGACTAATGCCACGAACAGATGTACACTGGGTAAGTGACATTTTCCGTTCGATGGCATGTGTAGCTGCAGATACACATGCTGTGCATAGACTAGTAAGCAGTTATCTCCCCAAAAGTGGTGGTTCAGCCTGTAGGAGTTGAAGTAGTTTGAAACAATGTTCGTAGTACTGCTTGACCTACTGTGGCTTGTTGTGCAGTTAACACATCTACACAGTAGTGTTTGGTAAATGTATGAGGCGTAGACCATGTAGCTGCCTTACATATTTCGGTCATTGGAATATTTCCTAGAAAGGCCATGGTAGCACCTTTCTTTCTGGTTGAGTGTGCCTTTGGTGTAGTAGGCAGTTCTCTTTTTGCTTTAAGATAACAGGTTTGAATGCACTTAACTATCCATCTAGCAATGCCTTGTTTAGAAATTGGATTTCCTGTATGAGGTTTTTGAAAGGCAATAAATAATTGTTTTGTTTTTCGAATAAGTTTTGTTCTGTCAATGTAGTACATTAACGCTCTTTTGATGTCTAATGTATGTAGTGCTCTTTCAGCTACAGAATCTGGCTGTGGAAAGAACACTGGTAATTCAACTGTTTGATTTAAGTGGAACGGTGATATGACTTTTGGTAAAAATGTAGGAATTGTTCGTAGAGCTACTTTATGCTTGTGTATCTGAATAAATGGTTCTTGTATGGTAAATGATTGAATCTCACTTACTCTTCTTAGAGATGTGATGGCAATCAAAAATGCAACTTTCCATGTTAAGTATTGCATTTCACAAGAGTGCATGGGCTCAAAAGGTGGACCCATGAGTCGTGTTAAGACAATGTTGAGGTTCCATGAAGGAACTGGTGGTGTTCTTGGTGGTATCATTCTCTTTAGACCTTCCATAAATGCTTTTATGACTGGTATTCTAAATAGAGAAGTTGAGTGCGTAATTTGCAGGTAAGCTGAAATTGCTGTAAGATGTATTTTAATGGAAGAAAAAGCTAGCTTTGATTTTTGCAAATGTAGTAAGTATCCTACGATGTCTTTGGCAGATGCGTGTAAGGGTTGAATTTGATTATTATGGCAGTAATAAACAAATCTTTTCCACTTATTTGCATAGCAATGTCTAGTGGTAGGTTTTCTAGCTTGTTTTATGACCTCCATACATTCCTGTGTAAGGTCTAAATGTCCGAACTCTAGGACTTCAGGAGCCAGATTGCTAGATTAAGCGATGCTGGATTTGGGTGTCTGATCGGTTGTTTGTGTTGCGTTAACAGATCTGGTATGTTTGGTAGTTTGACATGAGGCACTACTGAGAGGTCTAGTAGTGTTGTGTACCAAGGTTGCCTTGCCCATGTTGGTGCTATTAGTATGAGTTTGAGTTTGTTTGGACTCAGCTTGTTTACTAGATATGGAAGGAGTGGGAGAGGGGGAAAAGCGTAAGCAAATATCACTGACCAACTCATCCATAACGCATTGCCCTGAGACTGATCTTGTGGGTACCTGGATGCGAAGTTTTGGCATTTTACTTTGTTGCAAATAGATCTATTTGTGGTGTTCTCCAACTCTGGAAGTAAATGTTTAGTATTTGGGGGTGAATCTCCCATTCATGGATCTGTTGGTGATCCCGAGAGAGATTGTCTGCTAACTGATTCTGAATTCCTGGAATAAATTGTGCTATTAGGCAAATGTGGTTGTGAATCGCCCAATGCCATATTTTCTGTGTCAGGAGACACAACTGCGTTGAGTGTGTCCCTCCCTGTTTGTTTAGGTTATACATTGTTGTCATGTTGTCTGTTTTGACAAGAATGTGTTTGTGGCTTATTATGGGTTGAAAAACTTTGAGCGCTAGAAATACTGCCAATAGTTCTAAATGATTTATGTGAAACTGTTTTTGCTGAGTGTCCCACTGTCCTTGGATGCTGTGTTGATTGAGGTGTGCTCCCCACCCTATCATGGAGGCATCTGTGGTTATTACATATTGTGGCACTGGGTCTTGGAAAGGCCGCCCTTGGTTTAAATTTATACTGTTCCACCATTGAAGCGAGATGTATGTTTGGCGGTCTACCAACACCAGATCTAGAAGTTGACCCTGTGCCTGTGACCATTGTGATGCTAGGCACTGTTGTAAGGGCCGCATGTGTAACCTTGCGTTTAGGACAATGGCCATGCATGAGGACATCATGCCTAGGAGTTTCATTACTGTTTTGACTTGTATTTTTTGTTTTGGATACATGGTCTGTATTAAATGGTGAAATGCCTGAACCCTTTGTGGGCTTGGCGTGGCAATCCCTTTTGCTGTGTTGATTGTCGCCCCTAAGTATTGCTGTGTTTGACACGGCAGAAGGTGTGACTTTGTGTAGTTGATTGAGAAACCTAGTTTGTGGAGGGTTTCTATGACATACTTTGTGTGTTGTGAACACCGTTCTAGCGTCTTTGTTTTGATTAACCAATCGTCTAGGTACGGGAACACATGTATTTGCTGCTTTCTGATATGTGCGGCTACGACTGCTAGGCATTTTGTAAAAACTCTTGGCGGAGTTGTTATTCCGAACGGCAACACCTTGAATTGGTAGTGTACCCCTTGGAATACAAACCTTAAGTACTTTCTGTGTGAAGGATGTATCGGTATATGGAAATATGCATCCTTTAGGTCTAGTGTTGTCATGTAGTCTTGTTGTTTGAGCAGTGGGATTACGTCTTGTAATGTCACCATGTGAAAGTGATCTGATTTGATGTAGGTATTTAATGTTCTGAGATCTAATATAGGTCCTAGAGTTTTGTCCTTTTTGGGTATGAGAAAGTACAGAGAGTAAACTCCTGTTCCTTTCTGTTGGTTTGGTACTAATTCTATTGCTTCTTTCTGTACCAACGCCTGAACTTCTAGTCCTAGAAGATCTATATGTTGTTTTGACATATTGTGTGTTTTCGGTGGGACGTTTGGAGGGAATTTGAGAAATTCTATGCAATAACCATGCTGGATAATTGCCAGTACCCAAGTATCTGTTGTTATTTCCTCCCAATGTTTGTAAAACTTGCTTAGACTCCCCCCCACAGGTGTTATGTGTTGGGGATGTGTGGCTTGAAAGTCACTGCTTATTTTGAGGAGTTTTGGGACTTTGGAACTTTCCTCTATTTTTTTGGAACTGTCCCCCTCTATATTGTCCCCGAAAAATTCCACGCAGATATTGGCTGTGATAAGTGGGCCTTGTTTGTGAGGTTGTGGGTTCTGTGCTTTGCCCTCGAAACCCCCCTCGAAACTGTGTTTTTCGAAATGTGCCTCTGCTCTGTGGGGAGTAGAGTGCGCCCATGGCTTTGGCCGTGTCAGTGTCCTTCTTAAGTTTTTCGATAGCAGTGTCCACCTCCGGCCCAAACAACTGCTGTCCGTTAAATGGCATATTGAGCACAGCTTGCTGTATTTCTGGTTTAAATCCTGATGTAGGCAGCCATGCATGTCTCCTTATTGTCACTGCTGTGTTGACAGTTCTAGCAGCTGTGTCTGCAGCATCCATAGCTGACCGTATCTGATTGTTGGAGATACTCTGTCCTTCTTCAACTACTTGCTGTGCTCTTTTGTGGAACTCCTTGGGCAAATGTTCTATAAAATGTTGCATTTCGTCCCAATGAGCCCTATCGTATCTGGCCAACAAAGCCTGTGAATTTGCAATACGCCACTGGTTTGCTGCCTGTGCCGCCACCCTTTTGCCTGCTGCGTCAAATTTGCGACTTTCCTTATCTGGAGGTGATGCATCTCCTGAAGTATGTGAGTTTGCTCTCTTGCGAGCTGCCCCTACTACAACTGAGTCCGGTGTTAGCTGTTGTGTGATGTACACGGGGTCTGTTGGTGGCGGTTTATATTTTTTCTCCACTCTTGGAGTAATGGCCATTCCTTTTACAGGCTCCTGAAACACTTGTTTGGAGTGTTTGAGCATTCCAGGTAGCATGGGAAGAATCTGGTACTGGCTGTGTGTGGACGACAGTCTATTAAATAGAAAGTCGTCTTCAATGGGCTCTGCATGTAGGCTGACATTATGAAATGCCGCTGCCCTCGACACCACTTGTGCGTAGGCTGGACTATCTTCTGGTGGCGACGGTCTAGCTGGATAACAGTCAGGACTATTATCTGACACTGGTGCATCATAAAGGTCCCATGCGTCAGGGTCATCATGACTCATCCCTGTGTGGGTCGGGGATTGCATCAGAGGTGGAGTGGCTACCGGTGATGGTTGCGGAGAGCATTGTGGAGATGGTGGCGGGGTTACTTGTTTAGCCACCTTTGCCTGTGGCTGCTTGTCTTTCTCCTGGAAGGCAAGTTTGCGTTTCATCCTAATAGGAGGGAGAGTGCTGATCTTTCCCGTTTCTTTTTGGATGTGGAGCCGTCTTTGGGTGTAGTCTGGCTCCATTGTTTCTAATTCCTGTCCAAATCTATGTATTTTGATTTGTGAGGACAGTCCTTGTTCCTCTGTGTAGGAACTTGATTTCGGTTCCGAAGCCGGATGTTTCTGTATCGAAACCTTTTCGGCTACTTTTTTCGGTTCCGACAAAACCTTTTTTGTTTTCGGCGTCGTGGTCTCTCGGTGCCGACTCATTTTGGTGCTGCTGTCTCGGTGCCGAACCTGCTCGGAGCCACTATCTCAAGCCCGAGATTGCTGTGTGGCGGTATCTCGCCCAGAGTCGGATGACTTCCCCACCAGCGTGCCCTTTTCGGTGCCGATGATCGGTCACCTATTTTTCGGGTTAAGCCATGGCCTGTTGGCGGTGGCGTCCCCTGGGCTTTTGTTGTCTTCTCGTGAGTTTTATGTTTCGACGTCTTACTCACGGTTTTCGGCGTTTCTTCGGGATCGAGCTCGTCCGAGTCCGATTCATGGATGGAGAAGCTTTCTTCTTCCTCCTGGAAACGCCCTTGTCCTATCGGCGCCGACGCCATCTGCAGTCTTCTTGCTCTTCGGTCTCTTAATGTCTTCCTCGACCGAAACGCTCGACAGGCTTCACAGGTATCCTCCTTGTGATCTGGAGACAGACACAAGTTACAGACCAGATGCTGATCTGTATATGGATACTTGTTATGGCATTTTGGGCAGAAGCGGAATGGGGTCCGTTCAATCAGCCTTGAAGAGAAACGTGGCCGGGCCGACCAGGCCCCGACGGGGGGATCGAAAAAACCCCGAAGGGCCACTGGAGCTCTTCAAAAGTCGGTGTCGATCTGTTATAACTAACCCGATACCGAACGCAAACAATACCGACGATTTTTCCGAGATTCTCACTAACTTTCCGACCCAAAACACAGAGCGAAAAGGAACACGTCCGAACCCGATGGCGGAAAAAAACCAATCTAAGATGGAGTCGACGCCCATGCGCAATGGAGTCGAAATGGGAGGAGTCCCTCGATCTTGTGACTCGAAAAGACTTCTTCGAAGAAAAACAACTTGTAACACTCCGAGCCCAACACCAGATGGCGGGATGTGCACAGCATGTGTATCTGCAGCTACACATGCCATCGAACATACATCTTTACAATATATTGTACTACAACGGCTAAAGGCTCCTGGAGAGGAGGGAGGGTGCATGTGAATCCACAGCACTACATGCCACGAACAGATGTCTATTGGGTAAGTTACATTTTCCGTTCTATGGCATGTGTAGCTGTAGATACACATGCTTTGCATAGACTGTAAAGCAGTTGCTTCCCAAAACAAGCCGTGGTTAGCCTGTAGAAGTTGGAGTAGTTTGAAATAGTGTTCCAAGTACTGCCTGCCAAACGCTTGCTTGCTGGAGAGATTAACACATCCACACAGTAGTGTTTAGTAAATGTGTCTGGTGTAGACCATGTGGCAGCTTTACATATGTCTGCCATTGGTATATTCCCTAAGAATGCTATTGGCGCTCCTTTTTATCTAGTGGAATGTACTTTAGGAGTTACTGGTAACTGTCTTTTAGCTTTAAGATAGCAAGTCTGAATACAGTTCACTATCCATCTAGCTAATCCATTTTTTTAAAAATAGGATTACCTTTGTGAGGTTCTGAAAATGCCACAAAGAGTTGTTCAGATTTTCTGAAATCTTTTATTCTGTCTATATAGTAAATGAGAGCTCTTAACATCAAGGGTGTGAAGAGCTCTTTCAGCAACTGAATCTGCCTTTGGGAAGAAGACTGGCAATTCCAAAGACAGATTGATATGAAAAGATGAAACCACCTCTGGTAGGAATTTTGGATTTGTTCTAAGAACTAATTTGTCTTTATGGATTTGAAAGAAAGGTTCTTCTATAATGAACACTTGAATTTCATTAACTCTTCTTAAAGAAGTGATTGCTACTAAGAAAGCAACCTTCCATGATAGGAACTGCAGAGTACAAGAATGCATGGGTTCAAATGGTGGCCCCATAAGTCTTGTGAGTACTATGTTAAGATTCCACACAGGGGCTGGAGGAACTCTAGGTGGAGTACCCCTTCTAAAGGCCTTCCATAAGGGCCGTTATAACAGGAATCCTGAAGAGGGAAATATGTTGTCTGTTTTGAAAGGTAAGCAGCTACAGCTGTTAAATGAATCCCAATAGATGAATATGCCAGATTAGATTTTTTGTAAGTGTAGCAAATAGCAAACAATATCTTGTACTGAAGCTTTAAGTGAATCAATACTTTTGGGATGACAATAGTAGACAAAACATTTCTATTTAGCTTCATCACATTATCTAGTTGTGGGTTTGTGTGCTTCTTTTAGAATATCCATACATTCAGATGGAAGAGCCAAATCACCAGGTTGAGTGTGATGACATTTGGATGTCTGATTTGGCATCTCCTTTGAGTCAACAAATCTTGTCTGTTTGGCAGCTTGTGACGCCAAACAGACAGGTCCAATAGTGTTGTATACTAATGTTGACGTGCCCATGTGGGAGCTGTGAGTGTCATAGTGAGTGACGTTTGTTTCATTTTTATTATCAGAGATGGAATCAGTGGGAGAGGTGGAAAAGTGGAAGCAAATATCCCTGACCAATTCATCCATAGAGCATTGCCCTTGGATTGAGGGTGTGGGTAACTGGATGCGAAGCTTTGGCATTTTGCATTTTCTTTTGTGGCGAAAAGGTCTATGTCTGGGGTTCTCCACATTTGGAAGTATTGTTCAATCACTTGTGGGTGAATTTCCCTTTTGTGGAGTTGTTGCTGAGTCCTGCTTAAAAGGTCCGCTAGTTGATTGTGTATCCCTAGAAGATACCCTGCCACTAATTGAATGTGATTGTGGATTGCCCACATCCATATTGTCTGTGCTAAAAGGGACAGTTGAGAGGAGTGTTCCCACTCCCCCTCCCCCGTTTTTGTAGATAATACATTGTGGTCATATTGCCTGTCAGTATTAACACTATCTTGTGTATGATTTGTGTCTGAAAAGCTTTGAGTGCTAGGAATACTGCTAGAAATTCCAAGTAGTTTATATGATAAGTCTGTTGGATTAAGTCCCATTACTCTCGTAAAGTGAGGTTGTTGAGATGAGCTCCCCAACCTATCAGTGATGCATAGGTTGTGATTGTGGTCTGAGGCACAGGGTCCTGAAAGGGCCTCCCCTTTGATAGTTTGGTGTAATTCCACCATTGCAGAGAGCGGTGAGTCTGGCGGTCCAACAACACTAGAACCTGAATTTGACCCTGTGACAGACCATTGCTGAGAAAGGCACTGCTGTGGTGGTCGCATGTGTAGTCTTGCATTGGGGACTATGGCTATACATGAAGCTATCATTCCCAATAGCTTCATCACTAGCTTTACTGTGTAAGTATGGTTGTATTGAAGTTGAGATATGAGACTCTGAAATGCTGGAATCCTTACTGGGTTTGGATAAACTAATCCTGATTGAGTGTTCAGAATTGCTCCGAGATACGGTTGCATCTGTGATGGTTGCAGGCGAGATTTGTGGTACTTGATTGTGAATCCTAGATTGTGTAGGATATCTATAGTATATTGAGTATGTTATTGGCAAACTTGAATTGTACTGGCCTTTATGAGCCAGTCGTCTAGATATTTGAAGACAAGTATGTGTTGTCTTCTGAGAAATGCTGCAACCACCGCTAAGCATTTGGTGAACACCTTTGGTGCTGTTGTTACTTCAAATGGTAGCATTTTGAATTGGTAGTGCTTTCCTACTATGACGTAGATATTGTTGATGAGCTGGATGTATGAGAATGTAGAAATAAGCATTTTTGAGGTCTAATGCGGTCATGTAATCCTGTTCTTGCGATAGGGGGAATGACGTCTTGTACAGTGACCATATGGAAGTATTCTGAAAGGATGTATAGATTGAAGGGTCCGAGATCTAAAATTGGTCTTATAGTAACGTCTTTGTAGTGAATATACTCTGGTCCCCCGTTGGGATATAGGTACTACCTATATGGCTCCTTTGAGTAGTACTGATTGTACCTCCTGTTTCAAAAGAGTGAGATGCTCCTGAGTAAGCCTGTGTGAACGAGGGGGAATGTTTGGTGGCGAGGAAATGAGTTCTAGAAAATAACCGTATTGAATAATGGACAGAACCCACTGGTCTGTAGTGATGTTGTGCCATTGTGGATAGAAATCTACCAGTCTTCCTCCCACAGGAGATGTGTGCTCTGTGGGAAAGGTGAAAAAGTCACTGTTTATTTGAAGTAGGTGAACCTCTGCAAGTAGATGGTTTACCTCTTCCTCTATTGTTGGATCCTCTGTAGGAACCTCTAAATGATCCTCTTGTATAGAAGTGTGTGGATTGTTTTTGTTCAGAAGTTGCTGTCTCTGTGGCGGATGCTTTGAAACCCCCTATAAACTGTGGCCTACAAAAATTCCCTCTAGTGGGCGTGGTGTATAACATCCATTGCTTTAGCGTTTTAGAATTCGTTTTAAGTTTATCTATGGTATTATCAACTTCTGGGCCGAATAGATGTTCCTTGTCAAAGGGCATGTTTAAAGCAGCTTTCTGTATTTCATGTTTGAATCCTGAACATCTTAATCATGCATGTCTAATAACTATACTGGTGTTGATTGCTCTGGCTGCTGTATCAGCTGTATCTGTAGCAGATCTGATAGCATTGTTAGATATTGCCTGTCCTTCTGTTACTATTTGTTGTCCCCTTTTTTGGTGCTCTGGTGGAAGGTATTGCAACAGTTTCATCCCGGTGGGCCCCATCATACCTAGCTAATAGACCTTGTGTGTTGGCTTTCCTCCAGTGATTTGCAGCTTGCGTAGCTACCCTTTTACTTGTTGCATCTATTTTTTTGCTCTCTTTATCCGGAGGAGGAGCATCTCATGTGGACCGACTACTGGCTTTTTTCCTTGCTGCACTAACCACATTTGAGTCAGGTGGTAAATGAGTTTTAATAACCACTGGGTCTGAGGGTGCACGATTATACTTTTTATTCACTCTTGGTGTGATAATTCTGGCTTTCACTGGTTCTTTGAAAATTTCAGAAGCATGTCTGAGCATACCTGGAAGCATTGGGAGACACTGATATTCTTTGTGTGTAGATGTTAATGTGTCGAAGAGGAAATCTTACTCTATGTAATCTGTATGCATCTGCATATTATGATACGCAGCAGCTCTGGCTATAACTTGGTTATATGCAGTAGTGTCTTCTGGTGGAGAAGGTCTAGCAGGATACAAGTCTGGATCGTTTGGAAGAATGGGATCAGGATCATATATATCCCACAGATCTATATCCTGCTGGTCATCACTAAGATCATCCCTGTGTGGTGAGAGTGAGGATGTGTGGTGACAACTGTTTCATATGTGGTGGTGGCGATGTAGAAGGAAGATCAGAAGAATGTGGCGATGATGGCTGTTTCTGTCTTGTAGCCTCTTCCTGCTCTTTATCTTTAGAGACCTTTTTTGGTGGAGGTGCATCCTTTAAGGTGTCTTGAAAAGTTAATTTCCTCTTAAAGGACATTAGAGGAGTAGCAATTATTCTTCCTGTGTCCTTTTGAATGTGTAATTTTCCCTGTTTAGCATCCATTACCTCTAAAATAGGTTGTATGTCTAAAGATTCTTGGATAGAAGTAGTATGCTTGCTACTTGTGGCTTTGGACTTCAAGGGTTTAAGTATGAAGTGCTTAACTCGAACCGAAAATGTCAGCTCCGAAGATGTACCTTCTGATTTTCAGCTTGATACCGAGACAGCTGTAGTAGCCTGTTTGAACAATGCAGAATGCACTTCAGTCTTTGTTCTCGGTGCCGAACCTGAAGGTTGGTCATCCGGACTTCCTTTTCAGATCTGACCTTGACCCAAAGGCAGTGGAGGACCGACGATTAGTGCTGGAGACTTTTTTAGTGTCTTTGTGTGGTGTGATGGGGCAGCTGTACTCGCGTACTGTGCCGGGGGTATGTCGTGGTTATCATCATCAGTGTTGATCTGAGTCTGGAACCTTGTGGTCGGTGAACTTACCCACTACAGAAATTCTATACCATCATCTGAAACGAAGGTCAAACTATAATGAGAATATGCCAACATACTGCTGAAACTTGTCAATGGTGCACTGGTTGCATCTCACGATGGAGAGATCCTGCTGGGGATATTCACTGATAGTAATGACTGTCAGCATCCAAAAAGTGTCCAGCAAATTTGTGATATTCCCTCAGGCCTTATCCTCTGTTTCTACTTCATATTCCTATCTTTCTTGCTATTTCTAAGACTCCGTTCCCCTTTGTACATGCCCCAGCAGCGTAAAAATGTTTATGATCTGCCTCTTCCATATTTTCTCCTTTACATCCTTGAGGATGAGCCATGCCACAGACTTTCTCACAAGCTCCCAAGCAACCACACATGAAAGGAGGTTCCTTTCTTCAACTTCTTTATTGGTCAAAAAACAATGGGGCAATATTTTTCTCGTGTTATCATCTGTCAGTTCTGAAGAACTTTGGGCCACTTTCCAGCCCACTGTTTTTCACTCACTATGCCACACTACACATCTATTGTTTGAGTACTGTGAAAGAATGAGAAGACATTAGTCTGAAATGCAGCCCAAGCTATTGCTAGTGGCTGAGATTCAAGCAATTTTTGTACCACTTTGATGTTTGGTGCTACAGACTCCATGCATGCAACATACATGCTTTTAGTACGAACTTAAGTGCTCTTTTTGTTACCGGACTCAAGTGATGCCTCACTAGTGGGGCCTAAGTAGGCTGGGACCAGTCCAGCTAGTGTTGGTTGTTTTTCCAACTGAAGGGGAGCTGGCCTGGCAGTTAGGGCTGGACTTCTTTTTGAAGAAGGACCAAACATGACAACATCTGGCTGAGAACTGCTAAAATGAACACCTCACAACGGAATAAAAGCAAGTGTGTGCCTCACCAGGTGGATGTGGTCGACATCTTCCTGAAATGAGTGGTCATTTAAGCCAGGGGAAACTAAAAAGCATAAAGCTTTTGGTACATACGTGTGTTTGCCTTATACTTTAGTGCCATCACTTTTTCCTCTGCCTTCTCATCTACTTTCAGAATAAATATATTCACAATAACAAAAGGAGACATGTAGCAAGTTGCATTTACACCACAATACTAGTACCAGACATGCTTAGTATTAAGTGTTATTAATGTTTAAAAAGGTGTATGCGTGGGGCAAATTTACACTTTGTTCAGACATTACAATGCATAGACCAAAGTGCAGCACTGCACGGTGTTAAAGAGAAAGGACAGTGCCACATCTACGAAGATATGACGCTGCTGCTCTTTTCCCAGGTGCTGGGCACATTTTGTCTGCCTAGCACCACATACAGACTTTTGCGCCATACTGTAAAGGTGTCTGTCTGAGTGTACCATAGGTTTTGCAATGGACGTGTACACAATTCAGTAGAAAAATACTATGCTTAGAATTGCGTTTTAACTATTCCCACTTTATATGTGAGCTGGACAGTATAGCACACATTAAAAGTTAAAAATAAAAGGTTTGGAGAAAAGAAAGGATTTATTTGCCCCTGCACCAAGGAGGTATTTTTTGTGCAAAACCCTGTCTATAAATGTTAGGTAAGGCTTGGTGGCAAAAACCACTGGTGGTTGCATGGGAGTATGCAAATACCACCATGGGGCATTCCCATGACACAAAGCAGCACAAATCACTGCTTCACATTACTTATAGGTACACTTTGAGCACAAGGTGTTGTGCTGGAAACTAAATAACAACTGAAAACTTGGTGTCAGTTTTGGTGACTGCACAGAAGAAAAGGGCTACTAACCAAAACAGGGGTTGGGGGGAGGGCTATAGGGAGAGTTATACGGTCCAGTGTATCGGTCTTCCTACATGAACCTATACCTGAACCAAGATGCACAGTTCCAAGAAAGAAAGACTTTGCTCTATCTATTGGGTTATGGGTCTTTTTTTAGTGTCTGCAAGCATTAGCTTGTTAGGAACAATAGCCCTCACTCACCATTCAGTGACATGCTCTATTCTTTTCTTTATATGGGAAAATTATGACATGCTCATTTTAACAACAGCACTCCAAGGGGTGGGAACTATCACGTTTTGGGGCCCTAGCCAGTATGTTGTTTTACAGTCACTCACCGTTTATTTTTCTAGAGGATGAGACTGATTTATTTACCTCTTTAGCCTCTTGATAACATTGCGTTCTGAGGTAGTAAAGATAAAATCAACAAGTCATTTACTATGTTGAGATGTAACAATGAACAGCTACAGTTTATATTTCAACTAATACATGAATACGACTGTCCTTGATAATAAATGGTGTCCGTTTTTTTATTTTTTTTTATTTATTTAAATAAACAGGCTGGTGGGAGATGTCATTTTTGGCAAAGAACGACTAATAGAGGTTGAGCATAGACAAGTTGTAACTTTTTGAAGATTTGCACATCTGAGTGTCCTATATATATCTTACCATACTTCCAGATGTTGGGAATGTAGTGCTTTGTAAGCGTAAGGATCAGAGAATACTTGGTTAACCTTCTTTATATTGTTTAAAACTATGTGTATTAGATTGCCTTAAAAGAGGAACAGCTAGCATCCATGTGATCAAAAAGGGGCCTGTATACCTGAATCTAGGAGGGCAAGAATAACTCAGTGAGGCATGCTATACAGTGTTTTAGCACGACTGTATTTTCACATCACACCCCTTGTTACGCATGAGTGTAGCTTGCAATTTCCACCTACACCTGCAACACTTGTTGTAGGGGTGAGATGGGTGCTCACAAGCATGTTTTCAATGATTGATTATTTAATAATGTTTGTTTTGGTCAATTAGGTCCCTGCATTCAGAAGCACACAGCTTTAGTGTAAGGTTTCAGCAATCTCTTCCATAAGTGGCAAGGAGTATTTTTACTCTTACCGAGGGGTTAGGAGTTAGAGTAGGTCCTGATGAATCGCCACTAGATCCTTGTGGCTTTGAGACGAGAAACATGTTGAACATTAGTTTTGTAGTGTAGGAAATGCCCAAACACAGATCCTCTATACATACACCACTAACTGGATCACTAGATAAACACTTACCCCTTCTCATAGGGAAACAGACCATTATACACTGGGTTTTCCCTTTTTTAGTTTTTAATCTTGGCATAGGTGTCTGGTTCGAGTAAAGATCGTTTCCTTGGGCACCTATTGATAATTTTAACATTTTCTTTTGTTCCAGTCCCTCATACATACACTCACCACCGACAATTTTCTTGAAAAGCTCTCCGGCAAAGAGCCCGCTAGCATGGCCCGTCAAGCATTGTGGTGCCAGCCTGACGAGGAGCATGGCCCGATGATAAAGTATGTCACCTAATGGTGAGTGAGGGCTATTGTTCCTAATAAGCTAATGCTTGCTGGGACTAAAAAGACTCCAACCCCACTAGGTAAAGTGGAATCTTTCTCTCAAAACAGTGTATCTTAATTTAGGTATAGGTACAAAATGCTGATAAACATGGCCAGTAGTGGCAATGGCTAAAACGTTAGTATTTCTGTAAAACCATACAAGGATACGAGTAGATAATTTAATATGCAAGAAGATAAATGTTACTATGATGTATTGAGTTTGTCTCCTGAGCAGATGTTTCACGTTTAGTTTTACAGTGATTTGCTTGATATAGGAAGGTCTTATTTGTTACATCAGATTTGAAGGAAACTGCGCCAGCAAATGCTACAGCAGGTATAGCTCTTGTTAACCTGCCTCACAGTTCAAATGAAGACCTTTCTGGGATGCTTTAGGTAACAAAAGTTATTTTCTTCTCCTGTCATGTGGCTGGTCCCACTTACCAAATAATGAGCTCTCCCCGATGCTCATTAGGAAGATCCTTTGTAATGTGTGCTTTTGATGCCCTTCTGCATGGAGATGTATTCCAAATCCACGGCTCATCAGGCACCCAGCATAGAGCGAGCACAATGTGGCTCCTGTCAATCAGCGAGGCAGAAACCCCAGTGTGCAAGCAAGTGTGAGACAAAGCGTTATCTGCACCAGCAAAAGGTCTACCAGGGACATGCTCCACTGGGCGAAGATACCTTAGACCACTTTTGGATGAAGACACTATTTATGGTCTGCCAGCCGGATTCTGCGGAGCTCGTCCACCATGACACAAAGAGGTCCCTCCCTAGATTATTGGCCATAACAGACATCTTCTAGGCTGAGTCATTGCCTGAGTTTCAGACCCACGTGGCGTAACACCCACAAGCCACACCACCCTTCTTCTTGCAGTACCACAATGCAGTTGTGCTGCATATCAGGACATGGACCAGCTTCCTTTTGATGGATTTGAAAATCAATTCATGGTAAACCAAATGGAACCAAGTTTACATAATATTGACAAGGAGTGAAGTCCAGGTGACTGATGATTCATCTGTTATAGGTTTGGGTGGGTTTGGACAACAGAATGCTGCAGGCCAAGTTTGCTTCTGTTAGCCACCAATGAAGTTCCCAGGCTACGTTTCATAAAATAAAATTGTCAGACACGAAGCTCAATGTTCAGCTCACAGCAGAAGTAGATTCCAAAACAGGAGCTGTATGTGCCACAAGCCCACTAAATCTGCATGATGCACGAGGCAAAGAAGAGTCAGAACCACCTCCACCAGAACCCAGTAGTGAGACCAAAACATCAGAATAATAACTTGAATGCTCCATGCTCACTGTAGGGTAGAAAAAGCTTTGCATGCCACCTTGTCTGGGAAGGACTCTATAAAAAAAGATCCTTTCAAAAAGATTCTTTCCACAGTTTGCAGGTGGGACTTCGGTTCGTTGATGGAAAACTAACAGGGTGACACAAAGGTGATAGCTGTGGCAAGTGGTCTGCAACTGACTGACGCAAGGCCACCATCAGCAGCCAGCCAGCCAGCAAGGTATGTGAATACATGTATCCCAGACCTGCGAAAATGGACCGCAATCATCACCATTACCTTTGTCAACACAGAAGGGCTGAGGTGAGGTTGAAGGACAGGATGGTGAGTTTAACGTATTTCAACCCCACGACAAAGGACGCATTTTTGGGACTGAGGGATGAAAATATGAGTCACGTACGTTTTAGGACACCATCCACTCCCCTGAATCCATGGCAGAAAGAACCTGGACAAGTGGCAACACCTTGAACTTGTCCTTCTGATCAAGGTGTTCAGAAGTCAAAGACCTAAAATTGGCTTATGATACCTGTTCTCTTTGTGGACCAGAATGTAGCACAAGACCTTTCCCTGCCTCCAGGACCCTCTCTATTAGACCCATTGGAAATAGGTAACAACCTTCCTGTGCCAGAGTGAAGGCATCATCTACCAGTCTGGAAAGGCATTATTGTGCTAAAGAATCTGCAGCATACAATGATCTTACACTATAACAGTGGTTCTTAATCCCTTGACTTTTGTGGACCCCCACATAATCATTGCTGGAACCCGGGACCACCACTTAATCAATATTGGAATCTGGGGACCTGCATTGAGAATTTATTGGAAGCCAAGTACTCCGGCCTAAGCATTTTCGATAATTTGAACTGCAAAACAATATATACAAATTTCAGAAACTAGCATTCAAACAACAAATAAATGATGGGGCCATGGCCTGGCTGAGCATGGAGTAGGACGCAGTCTGCTCTCTCTTTGGCCCAATGATATACTCCACCTGTCCCGCTGTTCCTGCCCTGCTCTACTTACCTGCCCCGTCTGTCCTGATGTGTCCTGCGTCTGGGGGTCTCTGTCACAGCACCTGGGGACCCCACACTGAATGACTTGAGGGGGCTGGCCCGCAGTTGAAATCAGAGAGTGGCTGTCATTTTTCTGCTTGTCGAAGAGGAGCTGGCAGAGCTTCACAGCAGTCCTTCCCCACACACCAGCCCCCTTGCAGCGTCCCGGAAGACCACCACTATGGGCCCCCGCTCCCGGGGGCAAAAAGCAGCACAGGGTTACACACTACTGGCAGTGACTCTGCTAGTTTGAGGTCCGCTTTATTTTGATCAGACTGCCATGTGCGTCTGGGGCCTTGGCTGTGCTTGGCTCCTGGGTGTGGGGGCTGCGCTCAGTCCTGCTGCTTTATCTGCTGCCTGGCACCCCCTTCTGGTTGGGCCCTGATTTGTTGCAGGTGTTCCGGGCCCAGGGAGGAGGTGGCGATGCAGTGGGGCAGTCCTGCAGCTCTGCAGAGGCCATGTGAGATGAGAGGAGGCCTGTGCACAGCTTATAAGGTACATACACGTTGCAGGCAGACAGCATCCTCTCCAATAATCCCTGTCTGACCAGGGGGAGAAGGTCCTGGGGTCCTTCCCCGTTTCCTAAGCAGCCCGGAAGGGAGCCCCATAAACTAAACTAGTGCTTGCAATAACTGGCTGCAGCAGAGGCCCACTGGTGAATATTGGACACATTATAGGACTGCACATCCTGCTCTTTACCCTGGACTACAAGCCTGCTTCTTGAGAAATGGAGACATCACCTATCTCCGCTGATAGGGGCCTCCAAACATGTTTTCACTGTTACCTGCTGATCACCCCATGCTCCTTTTGGCAACATTCAGTGGTTAGTTCCTGCCAGCAGCTGAGAGACAATGCCCTGAGTGCCTGTCAGGGGCCCCATCTGGCCTTGAGACCGTGGAGTACCAATGGACACGCGTACTCCCTTTCTGCATGAATCCCACTTGCTTCATCTCTCAATAATATGCCAAAGGGGAAGCCTTCCAGGGACAGTTCTATTGCATCCCTGTGGTCGAAGCCTTCCTCAGCAACTAGGTCTACTA
Source organism: Pleurodeles waltl (assembly GCF_031143425.1). NCBI lineage: Eukaryota > Metazoa > Chordata > Amphibia > Caudata > Salamandridae > Pleurodeles > Pleurodeles waltl. The sequence continues at coordinate 1,898,857,957 of NC_090440.1, forward strand.
AGGGGGAAACACCAACGCAAGCCTCAGGAGCTTCTACAGCCCAGCATAGCTGCTCTGGGGGACCAACAGAATGAACTTCAGGCCAAGCAGGAGGGTTTGAAGAACTGCAGCTAAAGGAATAATCTATGCATTCCGGGGATCCCTCAGGGTGCGGTGGGAGAGGATATCACAGCCATCTTGTTTGTGGGGGATTATATGTAGGTCCAACCCTTGATCCTGGATAGAGCCCGCAACATAGCAGCCCTGACAGGCCACCCGGACACAACCGCCAACATTGTAACTGCAGTCCACTTGTTCCGGGAGAAAGGGGCCACCATTCTGAGAGTGCCTCAAGATAGGGTGGACCAGGTCTTGCGCGGCCACATCCTACAAATCTTCCAGAAACTCTCTCCAGTGATGCTTACGAAGCAGAGGTACTTGTAACCAGTCATGAAAAAACTGCGGGAACAGGGGATCAAATATCCATGAACCCACACCTTTGGTTTCCTTTTCCGGTGGATAGGCAAACAATGACTGATATGCTCCCTGGCTGAGGCCAAACGCATGCTGGGCTTGCCTGAGGGGTCCCTGGAGCAGAAGTCTTCACTCGCTGCCTGAGAGAAACAGGATGGATGGCACCCGACGTCGAGCACAGCTGGCAAGCGCAGTCGCGACCACCTTGGGGAGGTGAACACCATATGAGCAGCAAAAGAATATCATATACCACTTGCAGAACATGAAGCAGAAATCCACTGAGCACTCCATAAGCAATGCTTGACTGCATAAGGCATCGATCTTCTGCTGGTACTCATTGCCATGTTAACCTTCAATTTTCCTTTTGCAGGCCCCACGGGCTCGGTCCAGACTTATTCGTTTTTCCTTTTGTTGTTTGCTGGTTTGTGTGATCGACTGTATAGCGTAGTAATTCACCACTGTATATTCCACTCAAACCTTCTGGCTGGGTGTCCTACCCACCTCCCCCTCCACACACACACATTTGGTGTTACTCTCATCTGAGGTGACCCCTCGTCAGATTTAGATGAGGTTTTTCATTGGTCCGCTGTTGGAAAGCCGGACAATGTTGGGCCCTGTTGGCCCCATGGTTTTGTTTTGAGTTTTGGATCCGCTCCACACGTTTGCCTGTGGGACATGGCCTGGGGGTGTGGGTGCGGGGGTGGTTGTGTTCTTGCCCCCTCTTGGGCCAACTCACACACTCCAGCGACACTGATACCGCTGCCCCATTGTCACACTTCGATTCAGTAGGATATGGGCACTTTGGCTAGAAACAAACTCCTTTCCCTAAATGTGAAGGAGCTTCACTCTCCTGGTAGGCTGAAGCAGATTATGGCGCTAACTCCTCCAACAGGGCCAGACATAAAAAAAGAGAAATTAAAAATTGTACTCAGAGAGGACTGTCACCACGTCACATCAGAGATTACCGTCCCAATACTGGGCATACACAAAGACTAAAACAATGGGTGTAGCTATCCTCTTTAAACAGGATTTATTTTTTATTTTTTTTAAAGTTGAGGCATGTAGTTAGAGACCTGGGAGGTCATTGCTTGATGGTGATAATAGAGAAAAGTAATTCTGCCCTAACCTTCCTCAACTTGGTGTGCTGGTAAGGAATCTGCAACTAGAATATATCGCTACCAGATTAGGCATTCCCGAAGGTAAATGACTTGTTCATCTGATACACTTGCAGATTCCTTACCTTTGAATAGATATTCAAGATCATACTAGAAAGTCCTTCAGGACCGAACAGGTTGCTGCCTGACAGATGTCATGGACTGGATCGCCATGTGCCAACGCAGTGGTCGTAGCTGTAGCTCAAGTAGAATGAGGATGCTAGCTCTCAGGGGGTTGATTTTTGGCCGGTGCATAGCAGATCTTAATGCTAAGTACAACCCATCTGGAGATAGCCCGCTTCTGAACTGTCCAACCTTTCTTCCCAACCACATAACCAACAAAGAGTTGATCATCAACCCTGAACCCTTTTGTACAATTAAGAATGCCAACGCTATTTTGGGGTCCAGACGGTGGAGTCTCTCCTCTTCCTTAGAGGGTTGTGGGGGTGAGTAAAAAGTAGGCAAAGTAATGGACTTGCTTACATGAAAGGGCGCAACCACTTTTAGTACTAAAGAAGCCCTAGTGAGAAGCACCACTATCAGGATAGATGGTAAGTTAGGGCAGCTTTAATGACAATGCCTGCAGCTCACTCACCATGCGGGCAAATGTAATGGCCACAAGGAAGGCTCTTTTCAAATTGAGAAGCCTAAAAGGACAATTGTGGAGAGGCTTGAAAAGAGCACAGATCAGAAATGTCAAAACCGATTCGGGAATAATAAATGGGGATGTAGGAAACATATGTTTAAGGCCTTTAAGGAACCTATAGGGGCCTTAAACAAATAAAGGTGACCAGGCAACCTCAAAAAAGCAGAAATTGCAGACAAATGACCTTTGAGAGTGCCCACAGCCCTGCTGGACCAGAGAAAGTATAAACAACAGAACCTCACAGAGAGAGGCAAACAAAAGGGGAAAAGGGTTGGGAGTCAACAGCCACAAGTTTCTTCCAACAATAGGCAGACATCGTTTTAGTGGAGGGCCACCTGGTTGCCAAGATAACATTATAGACTTCAGGTGGAAGGTCAAAAACTGCCAACTACTGCCGCTCAATCTCCATGCAAGAAGGCAGGGAGTGGACAGGTTGGGGTGCAGAATCCTCCTGAAGGGGCAGTCTGATCAATGGACAAGCTCAACAGCTTGGTGCTTGGGATACCAGATTCTCCATGCCCAGTCCGGAGCCATATGGATTACCTGGGCCCGGGCGTACTCGATCTTGCTGAGAACTCTAGACAGAAGTGGTGCGGGCGGAAAGGCATACAGGAGGCCTGAGTTCCATTCGAGACAAAAAGCGTCTTGAGTCATTGCTGCCTTAAACTCCAATGCGCAAAACTGCTGACATTGCACGTTCTCTGCAGAGAGTAACAGATTTAACCAAGGCTCTCCCCACTGCTTAAACAGACGTTGCACCACCTCCAGGTGGGGACACCATTAGTGATCAGGAAGACCTTTTTGGTTGAGTTAGTCTGCCAGATGGTGAACCACCAGGGACAAATACTTGCTATGTCTGTGCCCGTCCTGTCACCAGCTCCAGCAACTGTGCCCAGTTAAAGCCTGACAATCCTTATTACCCTGTAGCTCTTAATCTCAGGAGACAATCTTCCCTTAACTGCCACAGATGGGATCCAGCCAATCTACTGGACCCTGTATCATGCATCAGCTGCAGGGGCGAGTTTGATTACTTCACAGAGCAATGCTTGGAGACCTTAAATTTGCCAACTTCCCTTAGAACATGCCTGGTCGTTCTGTAAGCAGTCATACACAGGAGATCACAGAAGAGAAATTGGACTTTGCTTACTATGGAAATCAGGTTAAAAACGTGGTTTAAGCCAGACCTAGACATAGCAGTTCCACCTGGGTATTTAATCATGTCTAGAGATAGAGCAGAGGGTCGGGGTGGAGGAGTAGTGATTTTATTCCGCAACAGTTTTCAATGCAGTACTTTTCACTTGGACACTCTCAAAGATGCAGAATGCCTGGGCCTCTGCATCAATATTAGTGCTTCTGAATCATTTTCAGGTGGCCACTCTATCGCCGCCCGGGCCCTGGCTCTAGTTTTTTTTTAAGTTCGGCAGGGGAGGCACTTTCTCCCATAGTAATTTCTATACCAATTTCACTTCGTTGGGAGATTTTAATTTTCATTCTGACAACCCAGAGGCTAACACTCTCTGAGATATCGTAAAAATATTAGGCCTATCGCTATTGATGACTGATCAAACCCATTTACAAGGACACTCTTTGGACGGGATTTGCACTAACCATTAAAATTTAACACATGGTATGCCCATTAAGCGATCATGGATTGATCATTATCTGGTCCCTTTTTATTGTAACAGTTATGTCTCCAATTACCCACCCAAGCAAAACAGATTCATCATTCCTTATCCACCAGAAATGGGAATCTCTGAAATACTAACACTCTTACGGCATGGATCAGAGATACAGCATTAGATCTTGAACCCCCGACTTGTCCCCTAAACAGCCGGTCGAAGCCTTCAAAGCCTTCGTTTTCTCCGGCACTACTGAAACATAAATGACGGTGTAAACAGCGTGAACATAAATGACGTTGACTTTATAGCACAATTGATCTGGTTGCCTTCAGAGAGAACCAGAAAACAGATCATAGACTGATTACAACAACAAAAAACAGTATTTCACCAATAAAATTGAAGAGGCCAAACAAGAACCCAAAACTATCTAACAGATCTAAAATTTTCTTACAGCATCAGACGTTCAAGAGAAATCGCACCATCACAAACCCCCTGTGACCAGATTGCAACATTTTTTTTAAAGATATGATTCTGGTTATACAGCAAAGATTTACCACCATTTCTATGACGGACCCTTTAGGTTGACCAGTGATAAGTAATCATGATAATAAGATTAAGGCTAGTCTCACTACATTTGCAGATATTTCTAGGTCATTATCACGTGAAAGTATTCTTTCCTTTAAATCATGATCACCACTGGATCAATGTCGACTAGCTATCCTTCAGAAGGATTTTGATACTGTAAACCAACTGATCAACCGTACAACTCCTAAGCCACCGCTGAAGTCCCTCAAGCCTGGGAACTGACAGTTGTCAAGACATTACAAAAAAAGCCCCCAGCAGACCATACCGTTTAGTTCAATCTTAGACCTATGTTCCTGCACTCTCTAAAATATTAGAAAAAATGATGAATCGTCAACTTATTTTTTTGGGGGGGAAAAAACGAACTCCCTCCATACTGGTCAGTCAGGCTTTAGCCCTAAACACTCTACAGAGTCAGCCCTACTTGAGGTTGCAGAGACAATTAAAATGACACTGAAAATCATGCTTTACTGATCTTGCTGAACCTGTCACCAGCATTTGATAACATCTCACATGACATTCTCCACCACCGCATCCAAGAAGTAGGGATCTCCCTTAAAGCTCTAAGCTTGGGTTAGATAATTCTTAATCAACAGGAGACAAATGGTGGTGTTAGGGAATACCCTGATCGCAAGGGGCGTACCACAGGGATCTTCCCTCAGCCCTGCTCTTTTTAATGCTTATATTACCCCTCTGATCTCGTTAATTGAATCGTACGGTACCACAACTACATCATATGCGGATGAAGTCAACTGGACTTTAATTAAATGTCAAAAAAAACCTCAAATGTGATTACATGGATGCAAAACAACCACCTGAAATGTAATTCGGAGAACACAGAAATTCTCTTTTTTGGAGAAAGCTATTTATTTTCTCCTACACGGTGGTGGCCCAGCTCAGTTCTCCCTCTGCAAGAAACAGTTAAAGTCCCTAAGAATTTGTGGGTGAAACTTTCCTACCCCAGGCAGCTGCAGTAACGGGGACATGTTTCAATCTAATCAAATCTCTCAAGAAATGTTTCCACTTTTATCCCTTGAATGCCAGGAAGACAGTAGCATTTGCCTCTTATTACATCAAGACTGGATTACTGTCACAGCTTGACTGTGGGGTGTAGAAAACAGCTAATACATAGACTTCTAATGGTCCAGAATGCTGCAGGTAGAGAAGTGCTCCAACTTCCCAAATGAAGCTCGGCATGAGCTGCATTAAAAAGGCTTCACTGGCTATCCATACTTAAAAATTTAGTTTAAGACTTTGCTGCTAGTCTTTAGGGTTTTTAAGGCTAAAAGACAGATATCTGATGGCTAGGTTTAGACATTACGAAACCCAGAGACCACTGTTAACCTTAAACACAAACTGATGAAAGGGAGTGTCAGAGAGGGAGTAAGGTGTGACTTTGGTATGTGTATAGAGAACCCCAGCAAATGCAGGAGGTCACTGTAGTCTGGAGGTGGGAGACGACAGCCTGGGTTGAGCTTGTCTTCAGTAGCCAAGCGTCAAGATAAGGGGGGGTGGGGGGGATGACAACTAGATCCCTGATCTGTGCAGATGAGCTGGGACCACCACCATCACCTTGGTGAACACCCGAGGGGCACTGATAAGGCCAATGGAGAGCATGGTGAACTGAATGTGCTTGTGGCCTATAGTGAACAGCAAGTAACGTCTGTGGTCAGGCAGGACAGGAATATGAAAATAAGCATCCTGCAAGTCCAACGCTACCATCCAGTCTCCTGGGTTCAGGGCAGATGAATTCTGACCCATGGTGAGCATTTTGAACTTCTTCTTGAGGAAGAGATTGAGAGATCGAAGGTCCAGAACAGGGCGGAGGCCCTTGTCCTTTTTGGGCACCGAAAACCTAGTGGGACTAGCAACCACAACCTAAGTCTGTCACAGGAACCATCTCTATGGCTCCCTTGGCCAAAAGAGACATAACTTCCTCACGGAAAAGGGACAGGTGAACCTTTTTCATCCAATCGTTTGATGGTGGCATGAATGGAGGGGTAGTCTCGAAGGGGAAGGAGTAGCCCCTTCGGACTTTCTGAAAAAACCCACCTGTCTGATGTGATGGATTGCCAATGGGGCAGGTTATGGCAAATTCTGCCTTCCACTGGCTCTTGGTGGGGAGGCAGACTAGGAAGGCTTGATGACTGTGGGGTGCACGCAGGAGGGTGGTCAGACTGGTCAGACCACTGGCTCCCTGATCCATGAGGTCAGTGGATCCCACACCGTCCATCACGCAGAGGCTGGCCAGCATGCGCATCACGGCGGTTGCCCAAGAATCAATGCAGTTGGAGGCTCCTTCCTTAGCCACTAGAGGGGTGAAAGGCAGACTGGGGGGGACGAAGGGCCAACACAAGGACCAAGGACCTGGCCATACCACGAGAATCCTTGAAGCGTTGAACGCCGTTTCTGCCTCACTTCAGAAGAGCGTGGTGCCTTCAAAGGGCATGTCCATCAAAGTAGCCTGGACATAAAAGCCAGATGTCCTCAACCAGGTGCCTCAGGGCCACTGCTGACTAAATCTGTCTGCACAGTGAGTCAGTCGTCTCCAGTCGACAACTAACAGTGAACTTTGTTGTCTCTCTCCCATCGGCAACTGCCTGAGAGAATACAGCCCAGGCTTCCTTTGGGACCTGTGGTAAGCACTTGCGCAACAGCATCCCACAGCATGTGGAAATAACGGCCCAAAAGGCATGCATTGTTCAAGGACTGCAATGCTAGGCTGGAGGAAGAATAAAATCTTCCCAACGTTTTAGATTACCTATTCGGGGATGTGGAAGGGACACGCCCTGGGAAATTGAGGCTTCGATGACCAAGCTCTCAGGGGTGGCGTGTTGCTTCCCTCCCAAGCGGGGCGATGCCGGTGGTCAACTGTCACGTTCACAGGAGTCCCTGCGCTGGGTTTGGACTAAGTACCCAGTAAGACATCCATAAGGGCTTCATTAAAGGGGAGCATGGATTTAAGGAGGAAACCCCAGGCCGAAGCACCCCTGACATGAGGCTAGTCCTGACTGCCACGGAAGGCAACTATAGGTCCAAGACCTCAGCTGCTCTCCTCACCAACATTAAGTAGGAAGTCCCCCCTCCTCTGTAACCATGGTGGGAGGACACAGCCTGCCAGTATCTGGAGAAGTATCCAGCCTGCAGGCTTGCCCAAGTCTGTATGCCAGTCCATAGGGTCTTGAATCTGGTATTCTAAAGGGTACAAGCAACCCCTCCCATTCCTCACCATAACCTAGTCCACAAGAAAGGGGCTCAGGATCAGACATAGGAGGAAAAGCACCTGTCAGAGTCAGCGTCATACGACACTCATCCTGCTCCATGTTGGAGTCAGCAATGAGAATGGGGATGTCACCGCCCGTGGGCAAGAGCGGCGCGGCAAGCATCAGGGAAAGTCAGGGTGGTACGACTGACTTTGGGGGGCCGGCCATAAGGCACTCCAGAGCAGTCAGGCTGCTCAAAAATAAGATATATGGCCTCATAAAATTCTCGAAGTTGGGCAGGGGCCACTCAGTCTCCGAGAAACTTGGGGAGGCGCGGAGTCGGCCCAGGGACAGGTTCCTCAGAACAAGACCTAGCGCGCAGACGCTCCCTCGTCGGCTGACAGACGAGAAGTCAAAGAATGCTTCGACTTCTTGCTCTTTATTTGTCTCGGTTTACCCATTCGCCTCTAGGACTTTACGAATATGGCGGACTCAGAGACCCCTCCTGGAACCTTCCTCTGGACTAAGACCTCAACTTGCAGAGTCCAGCTTCAGGGACCGCTCCCTCAAAGCCTTCGGATGCATGGCCCTACACGGAGTATGACTTCGGGTTGTGGTCGCGCTCCTGACACCAAAGAAACATGAGGTGCGGATCTGTCCTGGACATCACCCGATGACACACAGTGCACATGGCTTAAATCCAGCCTTCCTCAATGACATCCTTGATGCAGCAGGAGTAGAAAACATTAAATATATTTGACAAACAGTTGAAAAAAGGCCAGTCAAAGTGACTGAAGGGTATCTCTCTTCGGATTGGCGCTACTTGGAGCAGAAAGAAAAGAACTGATGTCAGTGCACTGAGGCTGTGCCTATGTAGGACCCACAACATCATATCTGGTGTGGACAAAGCTGACAGACACAGAGCCAACCGACTGACGCACCTTATGGCACACAGGTGTCCTTCTCAGAAAATTCTCCATATCAAGCAGAGGCCTGGGGGAAATTCAAAAGTAAGGAATCTGCAACTCAAAGGCTGTCAGATAAGGCCCTTGTGAGGAACCCAGTGGGGAAGATTTCAGGCTCAGGTGGCCTGTCAGTTGCCTTTTATAAGATATTTTCCCCCTATTTGAAGGACCATATGCTTGGATTATTTAACTCCGTCACCAATTGTATGGACTCGCCCTCACGATGTTGGAGGAAGAAATTTCACTCATTTCTAAACCTGGCAAGGATCCTACCCTCTGCTCTTTCTATAGGCCCGTAGTGTTTTCAAAACACTGATGCCAATCTCTATGCTAAAATGCTGGCAAATCGCTTAGAGCCTCTCCTACCACGCCTGTTAGACCCAGATCAAGTGGGCAGCACCAAGAATGCCCAGACAACACCAGATATCTCACACACTTGGGAGAAAAAGCCCATATGGACAACATCCCTAGCGTCTCCTGTAAACGCAGATAGAGTTAAGTTGGACCTCCTTATGAACGGTCCTCATCAAGACTGGGTTGGGTCCTGTCATAGTTAGCAAGATCATGGCTTCATACACCACGCAGACAGCCACTATCCGAGTGAATGGTCAAGTTACTGCGCCACATTCTGCTTCAGCGAGGAACCCAGCAGGGATGACCCTTGTCCTCTCTACTTTTTGCTCTGGTTGTGCAACCGATGGTGATTCACCTTCATCAAGTGCCAGACATCAAGGGTATACCATTGGGAAGGCGAAAGCACAAGGTTCCGCTTTATGCAGATGTCCAACTGTTGACTCGGATGGATCCTGTCAATACCCTCCCGGTAGTGATACAGAAACTACAAGAATTTGAACTCACCTTGGTTTACAAGATTATTATGACCAGGTCGCAGGCACTTAATTGTACCATACTGCCACAACAGCTCCTGGGGCTGCAGTCACTGACCCCCTTTCAATAGGCTATTCATTCTATCTGATACCGGGCCCTTACCATTATTAGCTCATTGCAGACCTGGACCCGAGCTAATTGGCCACATTATCGTAGGACCATATTAGAGGATCTGAACCTATGGAAGCTGTTACACATCTCGTGGCTGGAACGGGTGAACTTGGTTAAGAGGAGTATCCTGCCCCGCTTTCTTTACCTTTTTCAGGCCCTCCTGACCTCCATACTGGTGGAGGACATTTGCTGAATGCAGAGAGATCTTCGCTGCTTTATCAGGAACAGGAAGCAAACCTGCATCTCCAATACACTGCTCATGCTCCCCAGAAATTGCTGCGGTCTGGCCTGCCTCAATCTTCTGGACTATTATCAAGCAGCTCACCCCCGCTTTGTTCCTGAATGGGTGGTTAGGGACAGCAAAAAACACTAGTTCCATATGGACAGAGCAGTGGGCTGTAGACCACTTTGCAACTTGGCCTGGCTCTTTAAGTCTCATCACCTGCGTATCTGGCGACACCTACCCAGACAGTGTTGGAAATACAGGATAGGGTGGCAATCAAGGGTGGCTTGACCTCATTTCCCCAACAGCACACAGTCCTGACTTCACTCCTGGGCTTTGCTTGGGAAAGGGGTGAATATAGGATACTGCAGGACCTTTTTCAAGGACAGCAGATAGTCATTTGAGCAATGCAAGTCTGATTTCGGTATCTCCGACAAACTCAGACACCAGCATTTTCGGCTGCACCACTGGGTGCTCTATCCCAGCACCCCTCCCCCAACATTCTGGGAGCAACTCAGCCACTAACCCACCTTGAGACGTTAGTTTGAAGCTTTAAAGGCGAGAGCTCTGATTTCTAATACTTACAATGTTCAACAGTCCTCCATGTCACTCGTGCCAGACGAAATGGGAATTAGATAGCGAGGCAGGCAATACACAAAAACAGGGGGAAAACTCCTGTGGATTAAGATTCCTAAAACACATAGGAGCATCTAAAAGCAGGAATCTGCATACAAGCTGATGTTTCAATAGTACTATACGGTGGCTCGGATGCCCACAATGTTCCCCACAACTTCGGCAGCTTGTTGGAGATGTGGGGCACAAGAGGGAATTTTCAGCATATTTGGCCTCATCTCACCCTCTTCCGGAAAGAGATGCTAGGACACATTAAGAACACCCTGGGTTTTTGATTCCAGCAGACTACTGCAACATTATCCAAGGCATTTGTCCTACCATGCTCAAAGCCTTGACACACATGGAATGGTATCTAATGCATCACAACATGTGCAGCCAAACGGCTCATAGCTTTGGCCTGGCAGGCTCCAGCTACCCCTCCCATTGCATCCTGGTTCACTCAGCAATGGCACACCCTAGCCATGAAACATTTATCACATAAGCTTCCCCATAAAGACAAGAAATTCGCAGGGTTATGGCAACTTGACTATGTCCCAGACTGAACACTTCTGCTTTGAGCCCCCTAAACCTCCACCTGTTTGACTAACTTTCCTGTATAGTGCATCAGGCCCTTGCTTTGTCTAGCTGTCATAATTACTAAAAATACCCTTGGTTGCCTCTATTGTTCCCCATCTTCTTCACCCTTTCACCTTCTTGCCCCACCCCGCCTTGCTTTTGACATTGTACTTACAGTGGTACCTTCCTTTTCCTTTGTGTGGACGGACCATTTCTTTATTTTCTTGACCTCCACTGTAGTGCCCATTGGCCCCTTTTTTTTTTTTTTTTTTTTTTGGAGAATACCAGCCAGGGTTTCCTTCTTGTGCAGCACTCGGCTGTTACTCTGGGACCAGTCTTGTGGACACCCCAGTAGAAATCCTAGGATACTCACACTTTCTCTGGTTGTCTCGACATTGGTGGGAGGAACTGGGAATGCTTTATGGTGTTGCAACATTATTGCAGGCTCTTAGAAGACATACTATGTGGCTCCTGATCTAATGCTGCTGCCTGGTTGAGCTGTACTCGTATTGTTTGTTCAACTGGTTTCCCTCTATGACTGCCTCATGATTATTGCTATGCTTAATGTATATGCCTTTACTACTGGACTGAGGTCCATGTGGGCCTCGCACAGTGTGCTATATGACTGGTGTGTGTGTGTAATCTATTTAAACTTAATAAACAGATTGTGAGCCAAAAAAACAAAGGAATGTTTTATTTCACAAATATAAAAAAAAAAAAAAAAAGGGGGAAGTTTGGAGCTTTTGAACATCTAATTGAGGCCACTTCCCATCCATACTATATTCTGTAAATGCACTTCCACTGCTATGAATCAATCTTAATTCTTAGGCTCCAATTTCAAATTCCTTGAAATGTACAGAATGATTAAAAAATTTCAATTGTACGTTTTGCTTCGTTACTTATGTACACTTTGTTAATCTGTTAATATTCTTGAATTTTCTATGCGGTCGCAGAACCCAAGTACGGTTCACAAATCCCCCCCAAGGGTCCCCGGACCACACCGTTAAGAATCTCTGAGCTATAGCACGCTAGCTTGCTAAGAAAAAAAACCTAGTTTTGCCTCCTACTTGTTGCAAGTGACCATGGGAGGTGAAATGAAAAAGGCAAGGCCACAGCGGAGGCAGGAGAGGAAAAGGACTGCCGACCAAGGGGGTGGCCACGGCTTCTGTCACATCCACACCCTAATCAGAAGTGAAAGGATTGTGTTGGCTGCTGTATGGTTTGAGATAGCTACATCTGGAGAAAGGCGAGTTCCGAAGAATATCCTCTGACTTCCCATATTGTTGATGGACCGTAAAGAGTAGCATGGCTGTTACAGCTTTCAAGGACAGTCAGCTTTTTCAACAAAAAGCCTGGAACAGTCAAACACCATATATTTAAAGAATGCCTATATGTCACCGAAATTCTTTTGGCACAACTAGGCAGGACGCCCTATCAAAACACTGGTGACAGTGACACAATCCACACACTTCAGTAGTGTTCAGGGCAGGCCTCAAAACATATGTAGATGCACCCTATTTGCTTTGAAGTGGCTGAATTTGTCATTAATGGACAGTAAGACATCACAGACCATATCCCTCAATGTATGAATCTACGAACCTCAGTGTCCATATCCCTCAAGATATGATGGGTCTAGGAACCTCAGTGTCAAGCTGGTGGACATTGAGGCTTTTTTGCCAAACATCAATGCCCTTCGCTTAAGAAGCACAGTGCTCTGTCAACTACCACAAAGGAGGCAGAGGACGGTGGAAGCCAAGTAGGGTCCTCTTGAGTGCCAACTGCAAGACTTCTCCCTGGATCGAGAACAACCTAGAAGAAGTCGTCCTTCTTGGACTACGGTTCAAATCAGGATCAGATTAGGTCACACACGTTTCTTATTGGTAGGGAAGTGCGGCTAAAACTGTAATTAAATGATACTGAATCAGCTGGCTTTGCTGGCTTGCCTTGGAATGAGATTCAGAACAGGGAGCATCAAATATTTTAATGACATCGGGAGGGCCCGGGCTTCTCTGCACACTACAGTATCAGAAAGGAGGCCTGCTCTTGAAGGTGAAATGCACCCAAAGTAAAATGCACATTCTGTGTGCGCTTAAAATATTTCTCGGAAAGTACACCCAGCAGATATTCAAAGCACCTTCAAGGCAAGATTTAATGGCGCTAATAACTTTTCCATCAAATGCAAAAGTCGCAATAAACGTGGAAAGAGCCAAATTATTCACAGACCTAAGACAGAAAATAGCAAGTAAAACATTTCCAGTTCTGCATGCACTGCAGGGCCCTTCTGACATCTAGTGGCAACTCTTATAAACCACAGTTGGCTCTCTGAAGGAAATGGTTCAAATATAAAGCAACATAGTGCTCGATGGGTGGGCGGAACTCTGCGGAATACAGTGGAGTTTTTATTGAACTTTGCAATGGCCCCCCCACCCATCCACCACCCCTACCTAAAATGCTTATGATACTTCTCAAGTTACTGAGTGGAAGGCAGACAATTTGGTGATGTCGCTTTTCATCATTTATCAGCATAAGTGTGGACAGAACACAGCTCTGGTAAAGCCTCAGCCTGGTGTTGGTACAATACTAAGATGACCTCCACACATTGTACAGCATCCTGAAGATGTCCCTGGCCTTGTTCAGTCTCCTTTTAGTTTCATTGCCTGCCCCACCATCAGACATGATGGTACTGCCTATGTAGGTCAACACTTCAGTCATGGCTAGGTTCTCTCCCTCCACCTTGATTAGTGAAGGGTTTAGGATGTTGAGGTGCATTACTTCTAATTTCTTAATGTTGATTTCCAGGCAGATATGCTGTGCATACATGTTGAGATGAGAGGTCTTCTGTGTATGCTGGTGTGTGTGACAGACCAAAGCTCAGTCATCCACATTGTCAAGGACCTCCAGTGTAAAGAATGAGGTCCATCTGATGCTTCTGGCTTTATCTTCTGTAGTGTGCCGCATTACCCAGCAACTAGGTCGAAGAGCAATGCCATCATCACGCATCTCTGTCTCAAACCGGTCGTGACCTCAAAGCTATTCTCGTTACCTCCCACCTTGCAGTTAAAGTTATCATAGACGATCTGGATGAGAACTATTTCCTGCGGTATGCCATGGGCTCTCAGTATATGTCAGAGGCTGTCACTGTGGGTACCTTCAAAGGTTTTCTCAAAGAGAAGAAAAAAAAAGCGTTGGCTTATTCTTGTGAAATAGGCAGACATGAGCTTTTACTGCTGAACTAAATAAGTCATGTTGCAGTTAATACAAAAATAAGGAAACTCATGCTTCTTTGGTGAAGGATGGTCACAGAATGAAAGTATGAAGAAAATTCAAACAAGCGGTCAGACTGCCTACCCTCAGAATCTGAGGATCAATGTCTATTAATATGGATAAAATTCAACAGAGACAGCATATGACAAGTCAAGTCTTGAACACCAAAATGAAATTCAGCTAACACACCTAATGCAAAATATACTTTCTTTTGGTAGTTCATCACATGGCATTCCAGAGCCTCAATAGTCCACGCTTCAACAGTGAGGTTTCTCATGCCTGAACAGGACACATTAGACCAATGCAGGTCAAGCAGGAGCACAATCGAAAGCATAACCATGAGTGCTGTGGTAGTTTGGTATTCACTGTGGGCGTCATCTGACATGGACCCATGTTGCCTGTGGATATTGGTTTTCGGAGTCGGATGGGAAAATTGGGTTCCAGGCTAAAGGTTGTTGCCTGTCTGGCATGAAAGTCGTCCTTCGTTTCCGCCCCTTCGACACCTGCACCGAAGAGTTGCCTCATTGTTGGTGCAATGCACGGCGTGAGTCAGCGTTCCCAACAGAAGGCAAGCAGAGCAAGTGGCCTCACTGTAGTGCAGGAACACACAAAGATTGCAGACGGCGTGCTGGTCTGTCCACAAGTACTTCAAATGGCAGTACTGAAAAGGTGTTTTTTTCCAATTGAGCTGTTAACATTCTTGAGCATAAAACTCGATGTAAGGAGCCCGTCCGGGAAGGAGAGGTCCCGGGTGGGCAGTGGGAACACTGTTGATGCAAAAAATATCAAGGATTGTCCAAAGCTACAAAGTGGAGCACTCAAGAGGTCCCAATGAAGATCGCCGCACAGCTTCGACTCAGAGCCCAGACGCACATCAGATAGCAGAAGTAAACAATCTAAGCAAGGAGTTAATACCCATGAGCACTGAAAACTAAGGGAGGAGTCACTATACCTCCTGACTCAAAAGATTTCTTTAAAAAAAAAAAAAGTTGAACACGTCTGAGCCTAATACTATATGGTGAGATTATGCACATCATGTGTATCTACAGCTACAGATGTCACAAACATTGTTACAGGTAAGAACTAGTTCTCCTTCATGGGATCTCCACTAATAATTATGGCTCAAATCTTTTTTAGTCATCATTTTAGCCAATATCATATACCCTCCACTACCTCCACTGGCCTGTGAGGCACAACAATACTGAAACAAGGGGGACGAAACAGGATAGGGGTAGGAAGGTGTCAACCCACCATAAAGATAAACTCAATCACACAGTGTTCTGACTACAGGGTTGCATCATATAGGATGTAGTTTCCACTGTTGTCAGTCTTTACTGTCTATCATCCCTTACCTCTTGTAGGTCAGAGCATTCAAAGGTGATTGGAACAGATGAGTTCATAAACGTTGTGTGCAAAGAATTGAAAAAAAAAGTTCCCACATATCAAATTATGACATCTTTTTCCCCTGATGAGGCAGCAAGTTTTTCCATTCCTATGAGGTCCCACAGATTAGGCAGCCAGTCGGCAAGGTCTGTGTGAGTCTGTGCCCCATTTGGATGTGATGACCTGCTTGGCAGCGCAGTTAGCCATTGCTATTGCCTTTTACTTGTTAGAGTGCAGGTTGTAGGTGTGAGGAAATGTGGTGAATTATATTGTGGGGTTGTGCAGTCTCACAGTATAATACACTTACCAACCCCTTTGGGACCCTTAATATTTGTCAGGCAAACCTTCAGCTCAACCTTAGGCAGCTGTGGCTCTCGGCAGCAAACTTGCAAAAAACAACACGTTTAAAATATTTAAAACAGCTTCAAAACAACTGAAGAGATTGACGAGAAAATAAATTCAACACCAATTTATAAACAAACTTTATTTTTATGCATTTCTAGACACCACAACGAAAAAGATTCACCAGAGGATATTGGAGATCCAGAATTTACAAGGTACAGTAAATCGAAGCATTTTACTCAACAGTAAATAAGCATTGGCAAATTCAACTAATCTGATACTTGGAAATGTTTTCACTAAACCATTTGGGCTAGGTGTAATGCTGTCATTTGGAGTCACTTTAGGATACCAACTCTAGTGAGAAGCCAGCCAGGAGGACCAGCAAGGTCCTCAGAAACAGTTCTCAGCAGGTGAGGAGTCCTCAGTCACTTCTAGACACTTTTATCCTTTGCAGGACTTTCCTATAGAAGTGGTCCTGATGTAAGGGATTAAGGATGCTGAAGATGCTCGAAGGATACTGTGGATGTGATGCAGTCAACAGGGGCCTTGCTGCAACTATTCCTCAGTCCACAGTGGGACTTAGGTTGCTCCTGGTCACAGGGCTGACGCCCCCACAAGGTCCTCTGTGTTCTGGCAGTGACTAGACATCCAGTTGCCCAGTATGGCGGTCAAAGGCCAGTGCTTCCTCGGTCAATAACATCCTCTGGAGGTCTGTAGGAAGTTGGCTCTGTATGCACTATTTCAAAGTAAGGAATAGTATGCACAGAGTCCAAGGGTTCCCCTTAGAGGTAAGATAGTGGCAAAAAGAGATAATACTAATGCTCTATTTTGTGGTAGTGTGGTCGAGCAGTAGGCTTATCAAAGGAGTAGTGTTAAGCATTTGTTGTACATACACATCAATAAATGAGGAACACACACTCAGAATTCCAGGCCAATAGGTTTTTGTATAGAAAAATATATTTTCTTAGTTTATTTTAAGAACCACAGGTTCAAATTGTACATGTAATACTTCAAATGAAAGGTATTGCAGGTAGGTACTTTAGGAACTTTGAATAATCAAAATAGCATACACAGTTTTCATATAAATCATATATAGACAGTGCAATTTTCACAGTTCCTAGGGGGATTAAGAGTTTGTTAGTTTTTGCATGTAAGTAAACCACCTACGGGGTTCAAGTTTGGGTCCAAGGTAGTCCACCGTTGGGGGTTCAGAGCAACCCCAAAGTTACCACACCAGCAGCTCAGGGCCGGTCAGGTGCAGAGGTCAAAGTGGTGCCCAAAACGCATAGGCTTCAATGGAGAAGGGGGTGCCCCGGTTCCAGTCTGCCAGCAGGTAAGTACCCGCGTCTTCGGAGGGCAGACCAGGGGGGTTTTGTAGGGCATCGGGGGGGACACAAGTTAGCACAGAAAGTACACCCTCAGCAGCACGGGGTGGCCGGGTGCAGTGTGCAAACACGCGTCAGGTTTGTAATTGAAATCAATGGGAGACCAAGGGGTCTCTTCAGTGATGCAGGCAGACAAGGCGGGGGGGGGGGGGGGGGGGGGGGGGGGCTCCTCGGGGTAGCCACCATCTGGGCAAGGGAGAGGGCCTCCTGGGGGTCACTCCTGCACTGGAGTTCGGATCCTTCAGGTCCTGGGGGCTGCAGGTGCAGAGTCTTTTCCAGGCATCGGGATCTGAGGGACAGGCAGTCGCGGTCAAGGGGAGCCTCGGGATTCCCTCTGCAGGCGTCGCTGTGGGGGCTCGGGGGGGCAACTCTGGCTACTCACGGTCTCGCAGTCGCCGGGGAGTCCTCCCTGAAGTGTTTGTTCTCCACAAGGCGAGCCGGGGGCGTCGGCTGCAGAGTAGCAAGTCTCACGCTTCCGGCGGGAAACGCAAGTTGTTTTAAAGTTGCTCCTTTGTAACAAAGTTGCAGTCTTGGGTGAACAGAGCCGTTGTCCTCGGGAGTTCTTGGTCCTTCTAGAGCAGGGCAGTCCTCTGAGGATTCAGAGGTCGCTGGTCCCTGGGGAAAGCGTCGCTGGAGCAGTGTCTTCAGAAGGGGGGGGGGGGGGGGGAGACAGGCCGGTAGAGCTGGGGCCAAAGCAGTTGGTGTCTCCGTCTTCTCTGCAGGGTTTTTCAGCTTAGCAGTCTTCTTCTTCTTAGGTTGCAGGAATCGGAGTTCCTAGGTTCTGGGGAGCCCCTAAATACAGAATTTAGGGGTGTGTTTAGGTCTGGGAGGGCAGTAGCCAATGGCTACTAGCCCTGAGGGTGGCTACACCCTCTTTGTGTCTCCTCCCTGAGGGGAGGGGGGCACATCCCTAATCCTATTGGGGGAATCCTCCATCTGCAAGATGGCGGATTTCTAAAAGTCAGAGTCACCTCAGCTCAGGACACCTTAGGGGCTGTCCTGACAGGCCAGTGACTCCTCCTTGTTTTTCTCATTATCTCTCCTGGACTTGCCGCCAAAATGGGGGCTGTGTCCAGGGGGCGGGCATCTCCACTAGCTGGAGTGCCCTGGGGCATTGTAACACAAAGCCTGAGCCTTTGAGGCTCACTGCTAGGTGTTACAGTTCCTGCAGGGGGGAGGTGTGAAGCATCTCCACCCAGAGCAGGCTTTTGTTTCTGTCCCCAGAGAGCACAAAGGCTCTCACCACATGGGGTCAGAAACTCGTCTCTCAGCAGAAGGCTGGCACAGACCAGTCAGTCCTGCACTGAACAATTGGGTAAAATTGGTAAGATACCCTCTGTGTGCATTTTTTAATAAATCCAACACTGGCATCAGTGCGGGTTTATTATTCTGAGAAGTTTGATACCAAACTTCCCAGTATTCAGTGTATCCATTATGGAGCTGTGGAGTTCGTTTTTGACAAACTCCCAGACCATATACTCTTATGGCTACCCTGCACTTACAATGTCTAAGGTTTTGCTTAGACACTGTAGGGGCATAGTGCTCATGCACCTATGCCCTCACCTGTGGTATAGTGCACCCTGCCTTAGGGCTGTAAGGCCTGCTAGAGGGGTGACTTACCTATGCCACAGGCAGTGTGAGGTTGGCATGGCACCCTGAGGGGAGTGCCATGTCGACTTAGTCATTTTCTCCCCACCAGCACACACAAGCTGGCAAGCAGTGTGTCTGTGCTGAGTGAGGGGTCCCTAGGGTGGCATAAGACATGCTGCAGCACCTTAGAGACCTTCCCTGGCATCAGGGCCCTTGGTACCAGTTACAAGGGACTTACCTGGGTGCCAGGGTTGTGCCAATTGTGGAGACAACTGTACATTTTAGGTGAAAGAACACTGGTGCTGGGGCCTGGTTAGCAGGGTCCCAGCACACTTCAGTCAAGTCAGCATCAGTATCAGGCAAAAAGTGGGGGGTAACTGCAACAGGGAGCCATTTCTTTACAAGGTCCCAGCCACACTCAAACAACACTCCTGGATTCAGCAAACTCAGATACAACTTTGTGCATTTGGTACCTGCCCCTGGTGCTGCGCAGTGGCAGTTAGCTGCAAATTGAATATTCTGGGCTACAAACTTGCCCCAGCAGGCTTCTCAGCTGTTGTGTCCTTGTGATGTGAATGGGGGCCAAGCTCATCGACCCTTTAGTCTCTTGGCTATCGCTGGGATCTTGAGACAACTTTTCCTCCAGCAGGACACAGCAGGCACAGTTGCTCTTCTTTGCTAGTCAACAGGTTCAGCAGGTATAGTGTATGCAGGTGCTTTCATTACCAGTTCCACAGTGGAGCAGGACCAGACCCTCCCTGGTCATTCTTCCAGTTCGGTCGAGATCTGATTTCAGGGTCCCAGGAGTATTGTACTTATGCTCAGAAAGTATCTCGGGTCAGGAAGCAGCCGTTAGTCAATGGGCCACCAGGTTCCCTCCCACACAATGAGCACTTTCGGCAAAGTGTGGCATCTGGCTATCCCAGGGGGTCCAATTCCCATATAGTATGACCCCTCTCCCATCGTGCAGACCTCCCTTGCCCAAACCAGAGGTGTGGCTACCAAGGGGGTAAGCACCCTTGTAAAACCTCTCCTGTCCCCCAGTGAACTCATGCCTCCTCTTCCTCCAAGGATCTGAGTTGACCATTCTCTTAGGAGGCAACGGTTCGTTGAGGCCCGAGAAGCTCACTGCAAAAACCTTGACTGCTCACCAGCCAGACTATGACCCATCTCCACCTATCAGGAGAAGGCAAGGCTGGGTGACAATACGAGACACGAAGCCCTTGACTGCTCACCAGCCAGACTATGACCCATCTCCACCTATTGGAAGAAGGCAAGGCTGGGTGACAACACGAGACCTGAAGCCCCACGGAGATCTCCTCTTACCAAGCACGAGCACCATATTGGACAGCCACTAAAATTGAACTAGACATTTCAGGGGGCAGTACAACTGGAGGCAATCAGAGAGTGATCAGAGGATCACTGACCAAAAGGAAACCCCTCACCAAGATGGAGTGAGCTAGCACTTCTATAGATTTCCAGTATTCCATAGATTATTTCCAGAATCATTAGAAACGCTGTAAATGATGAACTACTGCATCTCAAAGGATCCATCTTTGTAGTATTGTATAGTGGTAGAATAAAGCACTTTTAAAAAAAAAGAATTTTTTTAAACTTTAACAAGAAAGCATTGGATGGACAATCTGTACTTGAACAATATATTGTGATGCGCCAAGTTTTGAGTCTAACCCCGCTCCACTTTCTGATTAAGACTTTTCCTGGTCAGCTCCCTACCACCATGAGCGTTATGTGCTAAAGGGCTGTACCTGGTGCTCAGTTACCAGTGACCCCAATATATTAGTGGTGCACGGGCTCAGTTATCTAAACTGAGGTCTAGAAACTATTATGTATCACAAAAAGGAGGACTGGGAGCTTATATGGTCCAGTGCACACGGTCACAATGTATGATGAAAAAGTATTGAGTGCACAGTTCCAAATAGGTGGAGGGTATTATAACCTCTCAACACCAGCATCCACTTTTAAAGACGCACAAGCCCTTATGCATCATCATCGGGCCATGCTCCACGTCAGACTGATACTGCAATGTCTGACGGGATTCTGCGTCAAGATTGTGTCTTAATACCAAAAAGTCTTAGGTTACCAAGAGACAGCTGGAGCGATGAAGAAGAAAAAAAAACAATTAAATTCGCTCGGGTGACCCCTCAATAGAAATATATTTTAATGGATGAGCCAGAACCTGGTCAAGATTAAAAACAGTAACAAAGTGAAAGGGAATTAATGGTCCCACACTTTACTCAGTCTAGAAGTCAAGTACATTAGCTTAGATTCTTACAAAAAGTCAACATATGTCGCGCCCCTCTGTCCATAAAGGATCCACTGGCGCTTCTTCAGGACTACAACAATCTTTCTCCAGAACATAAAAAAAACGTACGTTAAAAAATTGATGGCATAGAGTGAAAAAACATTTTTTACTCACTCCTGGGCTGTAATAACTAGCCGAAAACTACAGATCATTCCTGGGCTGTAATAACTAGCCGAAAACTACTGATCATCAGCCATAATTGAAGGAGTAACTACATCCACTGGAAAATTCACCATAATTCATTGGGATATTCGTCGGACAAGTCACCAACGCTCATACAATCTGGCCGCGTTTCCATAAAATATGGAAAATATGGTGACTCGTCCGACGAATATCCCAATGAATTATGGTGAATTTTCCAGTGGATGTAGTTCCTCCTTCAACATAATGTGGGTTTCTAAATAGTCACTGCTCTAATAAAAGAATTACAAGTGCATGTACTAGATAACCAAAGTATTCACTGAAATACCAGAGCCTATTATTTCTAACCAACATGGACATGTTGTGAATTATCAGTGTAGGCGATTATTTAAAAAATAAATAAATATAAATAGCAAACATAAAAGAGCTTTAAAAAAATAAAATGACCAGTCAAATTCCTACTGTGGTGGTGCTCAATTTATGCCACACTTAGTAACTTTCTGGCAATTTACGCCACACTCAGTAACTTTATGACAGCAATGCTACCACAAGTTCCAGATATCATTTTTAAAGAAAACCGATTGACTGCTTGGTAGAGTTATACGAGCCAATAAAAAAAAAAAAATATGCATTTTTAGTAGCATTTTTATGTTTGCATTGCAGACAACCAACAAAACATTAGCATGTCAATCTCATTAACTGTGTTACGTGGTTCTTCAGGTAGTTAGCCATAAACGTCTCAGGAAAGGAAAACATTATGCTGTCAATCTACTTAATGCTTTCCAGCAAACCCTTTTAACAGTAATCAGCATTGTTTCCAATCCTTATTGACGACCCCTATATTTCATTCAAAACCCTCAGAATTCTGCCCTGTTTAGGGACAGACTCTACCTTAATATATGTATTGCTAAGCGTACATGTACCTGTCCATAAATGATCAGCAGTAGCAGTCGTTCCCTCAAAGCTACCTCAGTCAGATGTCCCCAAATGCTACCATTAACCTTATGTCACAAACGGTTTTTAATGTACTTTGATGGTGCATCCACATCCTGTATACAAACATTATTTTGGGTCCTTCTGCTTAGTACTACAGTGATCACAATGATGCAGGTCCCTACGCTTCCCAGGATCTCCTTAATTCAGGACAGAGCCTGTATAGACCCGTGAAGGACTTCAATTGCTACTCTTTCTCTAGTTGAATGGGCTCTAGGTCTAGCAAACTGATCTGGTGCTTTCGTATAACCAAGACTGTTGGAGAAAACACTCCAGTGATCCCCTGAATTTCACCATTCCTGTATGCATGTGAATAACAAAAATGTGGTTACATTTACTGACATCTTTCTACAAATGCTTCTTTGTTAGCACTACAATATACATTGTCATCCTGAAGACAAAGGCAGTCCATTTTGATTTCTTGCTAGATAGTTATAATGAATGGACTGGAACACGTTAAGAATTAGGTTGGGCACTTCTGGTGCTTTTGAATTGGTACAAACTTAGGTCTGGCGACAACGGCATCGTCAATTCAGGCGTTTCCGCATTGATTCACAAATGTGTAACAAGTTCGCATATAAGCACTTCTCACTATCGTAATAAGGAACATTTGTAGGCTGAAGTAAAATAAACATGAAAACAGCTGAATCACATACATTTACTTATTAAAAGGGTTTTGGAGAGTCTTTCTAATGGTAAAAGGCCATTCAGAAAAGTTTTTTTTGTTTTTTTAGTACAGTATGCAGATAGCCGGTTTTGCCATTTCCTATCCTTTTACCTATGCACACAGACTAAATAAAAAAAGTTTAAATTCAAAAACATTTCAAGCTTAATTAGAGTAAAACCTATGTAAATCAGTATATGGAATAGCGTCATATATAGCCACGTATCTAAAAAACAAAACAGATGTAAACACAAACAAAACATCTGGGATACAACATGCTAAAACCCCTATGGAAAATGTATCAACTGGAAACCTCAACCCTTTCAATTAATGAGGAAATGATGTGACGCTTGTCTAAATATCTTTCACTTAATGACATCTGAAAGCCACAATCCAAACATTATTTAAATTTAATGAAAAAAGCCAAGTAGTTCTTGGTGAAAATCCTACTCAGTTCAGTTAAAAAATAAAACATTTTATATTATATATATCACTGAATATAACACACTTATATTGCCATAGTAACACCTCATTTGCCACGGAGCTGCAGCAAAATCCTTACCTGGCATTGGTTAATGGCTGCGTGGTTACCATGGAAAGGTGACTGCCTGTCTTTATCTCGGTGATGTCTGCTGCTATGTTTACTTCTCTGTAGCTGTTGACGCAATTTTGCAATCTAAATGAAAGAGAAAACATAATAAAATGTATTTAGAAACTGCTTTTAAGGCTGCCAACTTTATGTTTCTGCACACTGCCACCAAACACAGAGGAAAGCACTGCATGGTATGCCTAAAACCACTCCCAGCAGTTATGTGCCTTTACCAGGACCATTGTCACCATCGACTGACCGCTTCTCCATCTAAAGAACCACCAATGGATAAGACTATTTTGGACTTATTGGATACCGCGACTACCAAATTTTACATAGCCTTGGAGACCACTCAAACAGTGCTTGCGATTGTGAAGGCACTGAAGCCATAAAACTATAATATAATTAGTTCAAGGATTCATGAAATCAAAACTTTTTTTTTTTTTTAACTAACAAAACCATCACCCTAGATGAGAACGTCTTTGCATCAAACAAGGTTAACAGCACCTCCATTAACTACATGGGTTAGGCAATCTTGGAATACTAAATACTCAGAAGACTATTACAAAAGGTTAGCTTCTTTGTTCCTGCGGTCTTCAGTCTTTAAGCACACGAGTTCTGAATACTGAAGCACAGACACTTAAAGAAGTAGGTCTTGTACAGAAAAAGAAACACTTCAAATCACAACATAGGTCATAACAGGCACCATCAACACCATATGTTTCAAACCCCTTAATTGCTTTACCAAGAACCTGAAAACAGTTCCAGTTGTGCCCCTAAAGAAGATGGTTTAAAGGCAGAGGAGACCAACAACATATGTCTTCAAGGTAAATTCCCTCCTACTACAACAATGCTATGACTTTAACCTCTTGACCTCCAAAGAGGGTTACGTCCTTGGCCTTGGCTGTGGCACTGAGGCCCCCCCCCACCCCTCCCTGGAGAGCCTGCGTCCAAGGGCAGGAAGGGGAATCGCTTCCCCTTCCACCCCAGACCACACCCCCCCAGTTCATTTTCCAGCGCATGTCAGAAAGAGATTACATTCTGGGGGCAGGAGAGGCATCAAAGGAAAGGAATGGCCTTTCCTTTCCTTTGATGTCTCTGAGCATCTCCAACTTTGCTTGAAATCATACATCTTTCCCACATTTTTGTGATGGAACCTTCCAGAATCTGCAGGAATCCACAAAATACGTATCACCCATCACTGTCGCATCTATACCGATAAAGATTCTGCCCCACTTGTCAGCCTAAAAACTTTTTTTTCAAACTGCCCTTTTGGACCCGCTTTGGTTCCTCCCTCATTTTTTACCTGTTTTTGGCCCTTCCCTGTCACAGGCACTTGGCCCACCTACAGAAGAGAGGTAACATTTTTATCGGAGACTGAGGGGAACATTGGGTGGTAGGAAATTTGTGCCAGTATAGTGATCCCACACAGAAATGTGGGAAAATGTGATAATTTGTAGCTAAATTTGAGGTTCGCTGAGGATTCTGGATAAGAAAACACTGAGGGGTCCAAGCAAGTCACACCTCCCTGGACTCCCTCGGGTGTCTAGTTTCCAGGGTTTGCTAGGTTTCCCTAGATAGCTGCTGAGCCCAGGACCAAAAACGCAGACCCCCTCCCCGTACCATTTTTTATCAGGACACCTGGGGGAATACTGGGTGGAAGGAAATTTGTGGCTCCTCTCAGATTCCAGAGCTTTCTATCACCGAAATGTGAAGAAAGTAGTATTTTTTGCCAAACTGAGGTTTGCAAAGGATTCTGGGTAACAGAACCTGGTGCGAGCACCACAAGTTACTCCATCCTGGGTTCTCCTGGGTTTTCAGAAATGTCCAGGTGAGCTAGAGGCAAAGATCCACAGCTAAGCAAAAAAAATGTTTTGTTTTGGGGCATTTCCTGTCACGGGCACTAGGCCTACCCACACAAATGAGGTACCATTTTTAATCGGGAGACTTGGGGGAATGCTGGGTGAAAGGGAATTTGTGGCTCCTCTCAGTTTCCAGAACTTTCCATCACTGAAATGTGAGGGGAAAGTGTTTTTCTGCCAAATTGTGAGGTTTGCAAAGGATTCTGGGTAACACAATCTGGTGAGATCCCCACAAGTCACCCGATTCTGAATTCCCCTAGGTGTCTAGGTTTAAAAAATGTATAGGTTTGCTAGGTTTCCCAAGGTGCCAGCTGGGCTAAAGGCCAAAATCTACAGCTAGGCACTTTCCAAAAAACATGTCAGATTTCAATATAAAAATGTGTCCATGTTGTGTTTCCTGTTGCGGGCATTAGGCCTACCCACACAAGTGAGGTATAATTTTTATCTGGAGACTTGGGGGAACGCAGAACAAGTGTTATTGCTCCTTGTCTTTCTCTACATTTTTAACTTAAATGTAAGACAGTGTGTAAAAAAAGACGTCTATTTGAGAAATGCCCTGTAATTCACATGCTAGTACGAGGAGCCCAGAATTCAGAGATGTAAAAATAAGAAAATTAGTTACTTACCTGTAACTGCAGTTCTCCAGTATTGGTAACTTTCATAGATTCACATGCTTGAATCATCCCCGTCGTCGAGGTGGCAGCCTCACGGTAAGTTTAAATAGATAAAGCAGTAAGTCAGTAAAAATAAATCTAGTAGGCCCCAGTAGGCCTCATAAGGTATTTTACAGTCTATCCACTTTGTTTTGTGAAAAGACCCAAACTTCAGTCTCAACCAATCAGGATTCAGCCCCTCCCAAACAGTCTCAACAGAGGCTGAATTCCCTCAGATTTTCTAGTAGGAGTGTGAAGTTTAATATCTGTATAATAGGGGAGCCTCTCAGGGGAGGAGGTTGGGTCGCATGTGAATCTATGAAAGATACCAATACTGGAGAACTGCAGTTACAGGTAAGTAACTATTTTTCTTCTCCAGTATTGGATCTTTCATAGATTCACATGCTTGAATCAGAATAACGAGCAGTAATGCTTTCTTAATTAGTGAATTACATTGACTGTAATTCTATTTGTAATTTTACAAATGATGTGAATCCCATCAGTTCAGCTTTAAAAACCACATACCTATTAATATATGTACATCAATAGACATTCGAATAGAAGAGCAATAACAGGTGTGTGGCAGAAAAAACCTGTACTCTTTTCATGATGATGAAGAGTACGACAAGCTAAGACATTATAAAGAAGTGAACAATCTGAAGCAGAAATGTAGAGTAAAACACACTGTAGCTATTAAGAAGACTAAGAACCAATAATGAACATACCTTGAGTGCGGTGGTGGGATGTGTTAGAGGCTCACCTTATCGGAATAAATGCCTCAGCACTGCCTGCCCCACTGCTGTATCGACGTTGTTCGTTTCTTCGAGACAGTAATGCCTCGTAAATGTGTGTTGGCTGGACCATGTTGCTGCTCTACAGATGCTATGTAGTGGTACCCCTGCAAATAATGCAGCAGAAGTGGCTACCAATCTTGTAGAGTGGGCTCTCACCTTGGTGTGGAGCGGTTTTCCTGCTTTTGAATGGCAGAATTGAATTGCCAGACCAATCCATCTTGCTATAGTCTGTTTGGACACTGCGTGTCCCTTTCTTGTTCCTCCGAAAGCTACAAACAATTGATCCGACTGGCGGAGAGCTTGAGTTTTCTGTAGATAAAACTTTAAACATCTTTTAATATCAAGGGAATGTAATGTTTTTTCCGCTACTGTTTGCGGATTTGGAAAAAAGGTTTTTGAGATAACTGGTTCATTTAGGTGAAACGTTGAAGGAACTTTCGGGATGTATTTTGGATTTGTGCGCAAGATGACACCTGAGTTTGTGAATTGGAGAAAAGGCTGTTTGATAGTGAAAGCCTGAATGTCACTGACTCTCTTTGCTGAAGTAAGAGCTAGCAGTAACGCTGTTTTCCATGAAATGAATTTTTGGTCACCTTTGTGGATCGGTTCAAAGGGGGCTTTCATAAGCTGCATCAATACCACATTCAATGACCATAATGGTGGAGGCTTTCTAACTGGCGGGAAAACCCGAAAAAGGCCCTTCATAAATTGTTTGACGATTCTAGTGGAACACAAAGAAACTCTGTCTGGAGATCTGCGGTATCTGGAGATTGCTGCCAGATGTACCCGAATAGAAGAATATGCAAGCCCTGATTTTGCAAGGAGCAGGAGATATGGAAGTATCTGTTCCGGAGTAGAGGACAAAGGATGTATATCTTGTGTTGCGCACCATATACAAAAACGTTTCCATTTAAGTTTATAGGTTTTGTTGGTAGTGTCCGCTCTAGCTTTCGCCAATATGTCTCTACACTCTGGGGAAATGTTGAGATTCAAGTATTCATTGTATTCAGGAGCCAAGCTGACAAATGAAGAGATGACGGATCTGGGTGTCTGACTTGTCCCTGGTGCATCGTTAAGAGAGTCGGGCTCTGTCTGAGTCGTAGATGTGGTCGTTCGGAGAGCATGAGGAGCTCCGTATACCAGACTTGTCTGGGCCATTTGGGAGCTATGAGCAGAAGGCGACACCCCTTCAGTTTGTTGATGACTCTCGGAATGAGCGGGATCGGAGGAAAAGCGTAGGCATAAACTCCGGACCATCTCATCGAAAACGCATTCCCCCACGAATCTTTTTGGGGAAGCCAACTTGCGTAGAACTGGCATTTCTTGTTCTCGAGAGTGGCAAATAGATCTAAGTTCGGTTTGCCCCATAATAGAAAAAGGCTGTTGAGAGTTTTCTGGTCTAGTTCCCACTCGTGATAAGGAATCACTGTCCTGCTCAGGGTGTCTGCTAGAATATTGGTTTGTCCTGGCACATGCTCCGCCTTGAGTGAAATATTGTGCTTTATGGCACATGTCCAAATTTGTTGGGCTAGCTGCGAAAGTTGTAGGGATCTTGTGCCTCCTTGCTTGTTTAGATAAAACATGCTGGTTGTATTGTCTGTCCCGATTAAGACGCTTGAACTCTGTATCTTTGGTAAGAAAGCTTTCAGAGCTAAGTGTATTGCCTTGAGTTCCAGATAATTGATGTGAAGCTGACGTTCTTTCCGATTCCAGATTCCGCTGATTTGCAGGTCCTGGCAATGTGCCCCCCATCCTGCAAGAGAGGCATCCGTTGTTACTATGTAACTTGGTGTTTGGAGAAGAAAAGACAGTCCGTTTGACAAATTGGTTAGATTCGCCCACCACCTCATGATGTTCTTCATTGGAGGCGTTATGCGAATCTTGTCTTCGAAGGAACCGTTGACCTGGGTCCATTGTGTGTCTAATTGTTCTTGTAGGGGTCGCATATGGAGCCTGCAATCTGGGACTAGCGGAATGCATGAAGATATCATTCCGAGCAATGATTTGTAGATGCGGACTGAAACAAACCTCCTTCTGGAGAGCCTTTGTGCCAAGGAGGTTAACTTTTGTTTCCGCTCGTGAGATGGGTAGGCTTTGTTGCGGACTGTGTCCAGAATTGCCCCCAAGAAATTCAATTCCTGTTTGGGGTAGAGTTGAGATTTCTGATAATTGACTACGAACCCTAGGTTGTGTAGCAATTGAAGGCAATGGAAAATATGATTTTTCACTTGCGATTTTGAGGGTGCCTTTATAAGCCAGTCGTCCAGGTAAGGGAAGACCTGGATCTCTGACTGGCGGAGATGTGCTGCTACCGGAGCTAACATTTTTGTGAAGATTCTGGGGGCTGATTTGAGGCCGAATGGCAGAACTCGGAATTGAAGGTGCATACTTCCCACTCTGAACCTTAGGAATTTGCGATGGTTGCGATATATGGGGATATGAAAATAGGCATCCTGGAGGTCTAGGGATGCCATGCGATCTCCGGGATTTAACAGACGCAGGACATCCTGTAGAGTTACCATCCTGAACGATTGCTTCTTCAGAAACTTGTTCAGGGCTCTCAAGTCCAGAATGGGGCGCCAGTCTCCTGAGGGTTTCTTTACAAGGAAAAAACGGGAGTAGAATCCTCTGTTCCTTTGAAATAAAGGGACTGGTTCCACTGCTCCTTTTCTCAACATTATTCTTACTTCCCTGAGGAGTTGGTTCAACCTCGGAGGCGGTGGGCCCGATGGAGGAACAGTTGGTGGTGTTTGAGTGAATTCCAGAGTATGACCTCTGGCCACTACATCGAGTACCCATCTGTCCGATGTTATCGCCTTCCAGTTGGGGAAATAGGAAGTGATGCGACCTCTGACCCTCGATGTTGGTTGGTGGGGAAGCGTTGAGATGATCAGCGGGTCATTGTTTCCTGCCTGTATCTCTTTCCCGGGCAGCTCCTCGTCCTCTAGCTGGGTGTTTGTAAGCTGCGGCCGGAGGCAATCGATAATGCTGCTGTTGCTGATGGTATTGCTGTCGTGATCCTGTGGAGGAAGATGGATATTGTGACCTGTATTGCTGGTATCCACCTCGAAAGGAGTAATTACCTCTACCCCTTGCTCCACGAAAAGGTTGTTTTTTATATTGCAGGGTACCTAGGGATTTTGCCGTATCGGTATCAGTCTTGATAGCCTGCAACATGTCGTCTACGTGTTTGCCAAACAAACTCTCTCCATCGAAAGGCATGTCAAGAACACGAGTCTGGACTTCTGGTCTGAAAGAAGTCGCCTTTAGCCATCCTTGTCTGCGCAGGACTGCTGCACCAGCTAATTGTCTAAAGCCAGTGAGAGAAATGTCTATTGCGCTGTCTATTATTTCTGCGGAGACCCTTTCTCCCTCCTGCAAGACCTTTTTTGCTTCCACCTTGACGTCTTCTGGCAGTAAATCTAAAAAAGCAGACATGTCTGCCCACATCTGGCGATAGTATCTTCCCAAGATGGCGAGGGAATTAGCCGCCTTAACTGTGACTGCGGCCACAGAGGAGAATTTCTTGCCAATATTGTCTAATCTCCTTCCTTCTTTATCCGGGGGAGACGCAATAGGTGTGGAGGGGTTTTTGGAACGTCGCTGAGCCGCCTGTGATATCAGAGTCAGGTTTCGGCTGTGAGACTAGACAGGCCGGAGAATCATCTGGGGCCTTATATTTTTTCTCCAGTCTTGGCATTTGTGAAGGCACTGTTGCTGGGTTTTTCATTGCCTTCAAACCCTCCTGCCATAAGAAATCGACAATGGGTATGGCTCGTACAGATCTTTTTGATGGCTCTTTAAAGTCGTACAAAAAACATTCGGTTTCATGAGAAACAATTGCAAGGCCAAAACGTTTCGCCGCTCGCTCTATCAGATTATGGAAACCTCCTATGTCCTCTGGAGGAGAATCTACTGGACCTGCTGGCGGTGGAGATGGTGTGGGGACGAGGTAATCACCCCATTCACTATTCGCCGAATCTCTTAGCTCACCCTCTTCCCTTTCGTCGTCCGATGAGGGGCAAGTTTCCTGGGTTTGGCTAATTACAGGTATAGTAGCCTGTGGCGTTACGGAAAGGCTAGTAGTATGAGCTTGCCGAGGTGTCTGGTAGCTCTCAGGACTAGGTGGCGTGGACTGAGTTGACGGTGGAAACCTTTTATAGTAGTCCTTCAACATAAATTGAAGATCTGTTACTAATGTGCTAGGCATAGCGAGGGGCGATGGTTGTCGTGTCTGTGGATAAGATGTTGAGGCATAACTAGGCTGATACTGTTGATCCTCTTCTTCGTCAAACTCTGCGAGTATGTGTCGTCGTCGTCATCCTCTAAAAGATGTTGTGGTGGGTATGGCAACACTTTACTTGGTGAGGTATGCATTGGAAGAATATCAGACGCCTTGTCCCCTATATTAATAATTGAAAGGGGTAAGAATCTGGAGGAGTCGTCCTGATGGTACGAGGAATGGTGAGGCGAAGTATCCAGGTAGGTGGATGGTTTGTATACTGTTAATGCTGTAGATGATATGATCGTCGACGGTCCACTCGTCGACGGTTCCTTCGTCAACGGTTCCTTCGTCGACGGCTCTCCCGTCGACGGTACTCGTCGACGGCTCCGTCGGCGGCGGCGTCTTCACTAACGGGTCCTTTGTCAGCGAATGCTCCGTCGACGGTCTCTTTGTCGCCGGGTACTTTATCGACGACGGTCGTGTAGGTGCCGTCGTCGGCAGTGCCTTCTTGAACCTTATTGAGAGGTGCTTCGTAGACGGGAGTGCCCTGGTTGATTGGTGAACCCAGGAGGCCTCCGCTGTCGACGATGTGGTTGCCGACGAAGCTTTCTTAAAAGTTTTTGCCATAATTATCGTCGTCGATGACAACGGCGACGACGTCATAATCATCGGTGAGGCTGGCGTTGTGAACGTCGACGATACCGTAGTCGCTGTTACCGTCGACACAGTCGTCGACGGGGTGGTCGTCGACGGATGTTTTTTCACCGAAAAGAGTTGTTCTGGCTCTTTTTGTGGTGACAGAGACAGAGATGGCTTTTTTGAGGTACTTTTCTGGTGTAAAGGCGTAGTAGGTTCTGAATGAACCTTTTTTGGCCCATGTTTAAATGTCTCTGAATGAAAAACATCCTTTTTCGTCCCAATAGAGACTTGTCTTGTCTTCTTGAGCACCTTCCTTGGTGGTTCATCCGACCCTCTGCTTCTCTCACCTGTTCTTTTCTGAGGGCGAGAAGTTTGTGATGATGCCTCGCTGTCATCTGAGGAAGGATGCTCTAAGGCTTTCTGTTTTTGTAGCCATAAGAGAAGTCTACCCTCCCGGTCTTTGAGGGTTTTTTGACTAAAGGTGCAACAGATTTTGCAGTCTCTCACCTTGTGGTCTGGATGAAGGCAATAAATACACTTCTTGTGGGGGTCATCAACATGCAGTCTCTTCTTCCCACAGGTGTCACAATCTCTGAACAGACCCTTTTTTGCCTTTTCAGACATAGTGGACTGTAGCAAGTTTCCTGAGAGAAAAAACTAATCTTCAGTCAGAAAATAGGAAAAAACTGAGCAGAGCTCAGGGAGACTCCCTTCACACGACGTGCGGTAGAAAATCTGAGGGAATTCAGCCTCTGTTGGGACTGTTTGGGAGGGGCTGAATCCTGATTGGTTGAGACTGAAGTTTGGGTCTTTTCACAAAACAAAGTGGATAGACTGTAAAATACCTTATGAGGCCTACTGGGGCCTACTAGTTTTATTTTTACTGACTTACTGCTTTATCTATTTAAACTTACCGTGAGGCTCCCACCTCGACGACGGGGATGATTCAAGCATGTGAATCTATGAAAGATCCAATACTGGAGAACCACTGCTTCTCAACACCTTATCTTGTGCCCATTTTGGAAATACAAAGGTATCATTGATACCTATTTGTGACTCTTTATATTTCACCAAATGAATTGCTGAATACCCAGTATAGAATGAAAATCCATTGCAAGGTGCAGCTCCTTTATTGCTCTAGGTACCTAGAGTTCTTGATGAGCCTACAAGCCCTATATATATCCCTTCAACCAGATGAGTCCAGTTGACGTAACAGTATATTGCTTTTGAAAATCTAAATCTGACATCACAGGAAAACGTTAGAGTAAAACGTGGAGAGAAATGGCTGTTTTTTTCACCTCAATTTCAATATTTCTTTTATTTCAGCTGTTATTATCTGTAGGAAAACCATGTAGGATCTACACAAATGACCCCCTTGCTGAATTCAGAATTTTGTCTACTTTGCAGGAATGTTTAGCTGCCCGGGATCCAGCATTGGTTTGACACCCATTTCTGTTACTAAGTGAAAGAAGGCTAAAAGCACAAAAAAATAGTAAAAATGGGGTATATCCCAGTAAAATGCAAAACTGTGTTGAAAAATGTGATTTCCTGTTTCAAGTCTGCCTGTTCCTGAAAGCTGGGAAGATGGTGATTTTGTCATCACAAAAACTTTGTTGATGCCATTTTCAGGGGAAAAAAAACACAAGCCTTCTTCTGCAGCCCTTCCCCCCCCCCAATTTATAAAAAAATAAAAAATTAAAAAATTGTTGCTGTATTTTGCCTAATTTCTTTGTCTCCTCCAGGGGTACCCACAAACTCTGAGCACCCCCTAGAATCCCTAGGATGTTGGGAAAAAAGGCCGCAAATTAGGGGTGGGTAGCTTACGTGGACAAAAAGTTATGAGGGCCTAAGCGCAAACTGCCCCAAATAGCCACAAAAAAAAAAAAAAGGCTTGGCACCTGGGGGGGAAAAGGCCTGGCAGCGAAAGGGTTAAAGCTTCCCCCAATACAATGGCTTATTTTGGAAAGGGTGCCATTCCAAGAACTGTTAAGCGCAACCAAAAAACGAATGGGTGCCAAATACTGCGCAAGAGGTTTATGACTCAACAAGTCTCCATCTGTGATTCCTTCAAGATGACATTAAATTACAACTGTAGCTTCTACAAAGACAAAGAACACTGTTCTATAGAAAGAGGCCAGAAGGTGAGTACCTAGCATCCAAAAGTGGAAGAAGATTTAGTCCCAATACATTTAAAACAAAGATGATAGTATATAATTTGGACACATCATGGACTTACAGATGGAGAACAAGTGGCTCAAAGAAATACAAATTCAACAAGTTGGCCATGCATCAGATGCACCCTAAACAAGACTGAAGTCTGCCACAGCCCTGCATGAGTCGCAGGTTGAACATTCACATAGCAAAGTAGCATAGAAAGTTTCTGAGGTTGTCAGAAGTCAGACTTCGCATACAAAGTTCTTTCATATGGTATAAAAAATCAAATAAAATAAAAAAAAACCTGCATTTTTCCAAGAGATTTTTATTATTCTTATTCCTCAGATAGCTGACTAAAGCCAACAAACCATAAAAGGCTTGGTGCTCCTAGTCAATTTCCAAAAACATATCTACAAAGGAAGAAATGATTCACTTACAGGCAACTCCAGTGCACCAGCATTTTTATTTTCTTTTTTCTTTTTATTTTTAATATTCACATGGTTAAATTATTAAATTACACCCAATCATGAGGCTGGGAATCCCCTGACATTTTAAATAGCAGTAAAGAGTGACAAAATTGTCAAATGGCCAAACAGTTTTATTTAGAAGCGCAACCATTTGAACACAATCTAAAACCCCAATCTCCAGCCAGTTGAGTGTGTGTCATGATTGGGGGGATGTGGGAGGAAGAGATCATTTCTCTAAGCTCTCATACCGATCCTGGCGGCCACATCTCATAGCAGAAGGGTAATTTATTTATAGAAGTCAGTCCAATGGAATTATATGGCAAGGAAGGATCAAATTATGTGGCAGGGTTTACTAAATTATGCTGCAAGAAAATGCAAATTAGGTGGCATAATGCAGTACGTTCCATGGCAGTATCAGATCATTATTTTGTTTTTTTTGCACGTTAACACTGCCTGGACAAATATTTCACTGTATTAGTATAGCACCCAAATACGGCAATATACAACTGAAAGGTTAACAGTCAACTTTTGAAAACTGCCTTCTGCTGCACAGCAACAGACAATGCTTTATTTATAGTAATTTTGAACCGTTTGAACTCAAAACAAAAACTTTGTTAAAATCTGCAAATTATACAGCAGGTGATTATGTGGCAAATCCATAATTAATAATTATGAGAAAACTGCTGCAGAAGTGGTTAATTGCAGTAAGATATATGTTACTTACCCTGTAAGCATCTGTTTGAGGCATGCAGTGCTGTAGATTCACATGCTCTGTATACTTCAGCCATCTAGTGTTGGGTCCAGAAGGTTGCAAGATGTATTTGTTCGAAGTCTTTTGAGTCACAAGGTAGAGCGACTCCTCTTCTTGCTGGCAATATGCATGGTCATGGACTCCATTTTCAGATTGTTTTTTCCGCAGGCGGTGATGAATGGAGTAAGGTGTAATTATAAGCAAGTGAAATGACCATGTGTGAGAATGCCTAAGAAGAGGCCGTAACGGCCACAGGTATCTGGAGAGGTGGATGGGCGCATGTGAATCTACAGCACTACATGCCACAAACAGATGCTTACAGGGTAAGTAAAATTTTCCGTTTGATGGCATGTATGGCTGTAAATACACAAGCTCTGCATAGACTGTAAAACAGTGCCTCCCAAGAAGAGGTGGCTAACCTGTGGGCGTTAGTGTTTTGAAAATGAGTACGAAGCACTACCTGACCTACACTGGCTTGTTGGCGTTCTCAAACATCCATAAAATAATGTTGAGTGAAAATGTGTGGTGTTGGCCACGTAGCTGCCTTACAAATGTCAGCTATAAGTAGGTTACCTAAAAATGCCATAGATGCACCTTTCCTACACTTTGAATGTACTTCTAGGGATAATGGGTAGTGACCTCTTTGCTTTTGCATAAGCAGTTTGGATGCTTTTAACACGTATCTCGCTATGCTGGCTTTAGTATAGGGTTAACTTTATGTGGTTGAGAAAAAGCAACAATAAGTTGTTTTGTCTTCCTGACAGATTTAGTTCTAACAATATAGAACATAAGCGCTCTTTTCAAGTCCAACATGTGTAGGACGCTTTCAGCAACTGAATCAGGCTGTGGAGGAAAAAAACTGCAAGTCAATAGTTTGAAATGGAATTCAGATACAACCTTTGGTAGAAATGTTGGGCTGTGCGAAGAACGACTATGTATTTGAAAAAAAGGTTCTTGTAATATTACTGCCTGGAGCTCACTTACACATCTTAGGGAAGTGATTGTAACTAAAAAAGCTAATTTCCATGAAAGAAACTGCAGTGGACATGAATGTAGTGTTTCACAAGGTGGTCCCATAGGTCTAGTGAGTACTGTTTTAAGGTTCCAAGAAGGCCCTGGAGGTAATCTTGGTGGTATCACCCTTTTTATGCCTTCCATAAAAGCCTTTATGTCAGGGATTTTAAAAATAGAAGTGTTCTCTGTCCTGAAGATTTTATAGAGGTATGTGTCAGGTTTGCTTTTTACAACTATAGATGATACAAAATAATACTTTTCTGCCGACACTTGGAAAGGATCCCAGTTCTTCGAAATGCGATAGTGAACAAAGCGTTTCCACTTTGCCGCTTAACATACTCTAGTGGTTGGCCTGCGTGCTTCTTTAAGAATGTCCATACATTCTTGGGGTAGATATAAATACCCAAATTCTAGGACTTCAGGAGCCAAATTGCAAGATTCAATTCCTTGGGAATTGGGTTATCTGACTTTTGTTCTGAGTGAGAAGGTCCAGGTCGAAGGGAAGCTTCTCGGGCAGAATTACTGATAGATTCAGTAGAGTTGTGAACCATGGTTGTCTTGCCCATGTGGGTGCCACTAAGATTAGTGTGAGAAAAGTTTGCCTGAGCTTCCGAATCACATACGGGAGTAGAGGGGAAAGTATATGCAAATATCCTTGACCAGTTCATCCATATTACTTCTCCCTTGGACTGTGGGTGTGAGAAACTGCAACAAAGAAGAATGCAAAATGCTCAAACTTCGCATCCAAACAGATCTATGTTTGGAAATTCCCACTTTTGGAAGCAGGGCTAGAGGACTCTGAAGTGGAGTTCCCACTCGTGGACTTGATCCTGCATCCTGCGGAGGTGGTCAGCAAAATTGTTGTGTGACCCTGGGAGGTGTTCTGCTGACAGGTAAATGTTGTGGCGAATGGCCGGGTGCCAAATTGTCTGTGAAAGGCAAGACAACTGTACTGAATGTCCCCCCACCTCCCAGTTCTGCACATAAAACATGGTTGTCATGTTGTCTGCGTGAATGAGGACTACCTTGGTGATGAGATGTATCACAAAGGCTTTTAGAGTTAGATGAACAACTAACAGCTCTAAATAGCTGATGTGCAAATGTCTGTGTGTATGATCCCAAAGACCCTGTATTTTGAGGTTGTGGAGATGAGCCCCCGACAACAACCCCCACCCCATTTAGGAAGCATCTGTTGTCAGAATGACCTGTGGAATAGAGTCCATAAATAACCACCCTTTCAAGAGATCGGTCTTGTTCCACCACTGCAGAGAGCGAAAGGAGAGGTATAGCCTGAGACCATTGGCGTGATTGACATTCCTGCAACAGGAACATGTGAAGATGTTAATGTGGCACAATTGTAATGCAAGAAGCCATAATTCCCAGAAGATTCATAATTAATTTCACTGTGACTTTCAGATTGGGATGTGAAAAAGTTGTGTTTGAAAGTTATGTATTCTTGCTGCATTTCGGTACGCTATTCCTAACTGTGTATTGATTATGGCCCCAAGATAAGTTTGAACCTGAAGGGGGCGAGATAGGATTTTTGGAAAATGTATACTGAACCCTAAACGGTGAGGCTAGTCTACTGTGGTCTGAATATGGCTGAGATATTGTTTGAGAGTGCTGGCTATGATGAGGCAGTTGTCTAGGTATGGCTTACACATGAAATTCATGCCTGCAGAAATGAGCCACTACCACCACCACACATTTTGTGAACACTCTTGGTGCTGTGATGATCCCGAATGGGAGCACCTTGAACTATCAATGTTTCCTTCTACAACTAATCTGAGATATTTGCGATGTGCTGGGTGTACAGAAATATGGAAATAGGCTTCTTTTAGATCCAGCGCTGACAGAAAGTCACCCTGTTGTTGCAAGGGCAGTACATCATGGAATGTGACCATGTGAAAGGGAAACATCCTGAACAACTAGGTCCTAAACAACTACTCACCTAAACCACTACTGCTAAACAACTAAAAAGTCTCTACAACAAAGTACTGAACAACTACTGTCTAAACAACGATTCTGCCTGAATAACGATGCCTGAACAACAAATTTTAAGGTAAGTTTTTCTGTATTTTTTTTTTTTTTTAATGGTTTATTAGTTCATCTGCTAACCAGGTCCCCAGTGCCAGATTTCTTTCCCCAAAACTGCTCAGTTATTTTGCACAACTGGCAAACTCTTTAGCGACCACTGTAAATCCCTAGTAAATGGTACCCATGGTACCTAGGTCCTGGGCTACTAAGGAAGGTCTCAGGGCTGCAGAACCAATTGTGCTACCCTCAGGGACCCCTCACCAAACCCACACAGTGCTGCCAATGCAGACTGTGTGTGTTGGTGTAGGCTAAATTGGAAATACAACCCATCGCACACCCCTGTGTGCCAGGTCCCCTATCACTGCATGTGCCAGGTGTAAGTCGCCCTTAAGGCAGGGCACATCCAGGCACATGTGAGGGCATAGATGCATGAGCAGATTTGCCCCTTCTATGTCTGCCGATTCTGAGACATAGTAAGTGCACAGCGAAGCCATTTTAAATTCATATGCTGGAAACTGGTCTTTACGAGTTTCCCAGCTGCCCAAGGCTTCTCTAAATTCTGGAATGATTGGTATCAAACATCTCAAAATAATAAACCCTCACTGACCCCAGTGATGATTTAATAAAAAAATGCACACAGAGGGCACCTTAGAGGTGCCCTTGAAAACCTACCAGCTACTCATGTGCTGACTGACTGGTCATAGCCAGTTCAGCCACCACAGACACGTTTCTGTAACCCCAAAGTGAGAGCCAGTGCTCTTGCGGGCCAAAGGCCTGTCTGGGCAGAGGTGTGACCTTCTCTTCCAGACAGGATGGACTTTCCAGAGAGGGGAGTTTTAAAGGCCTTGCCACCTTTGTAATGCAACCCAGGTCTCTCCAGATGATGGAGATGACCAACCCCTCTGTCCTGACACCACTTTTTGCAGCAGGGAAAATTAAATTAGGAGTGTCCACTTGATGCCAGTCCCACCCCTAAGGTGGACGAGTTGAAGTGGACACAACTTTTTCAAATTCTTCCATCTTGCGTGGAAGGAATTATACCACTAGGGTTAGGGATACGCCCACTTCCCAGCGGAAGTGGTCATAAGAAGGGTGTAGTCACCCTAAAGGCGGTCAGCCCATTGGCTACTGCCTGGCACTTAGTGTAATACCCCTAAACTGAGTATTTAGGTGGCACCCTGAACCCTAGAACTCCGATTTCAATAACCCAAGAAGACTCTGACAAAGAAGCGTTGCACCTGCAGAAGAGGAAAAGAAGAATCATCTGACCTGGAAACAGCTCCTTTAGCCGGCCTGCTGACCGAGAAGGATCCAGCACAAGAAGCCAACTCGTCTAGCCTTCAATAAAGACTAAAGTCTGCAGTGGGCAGCTGACCTGCCCTGCAAGAAGAAACTCCAAAGAAAAAACTCTGCAGCTTCTGGAACCACAGAAACTAGACACCTGAAGTGACCACTGCACTCGAAGTCCAGGACCTGAGGTGAAGCCAACCAACGGTGCCAACGCGGGTCCCCACTGCCCAGATACAGAGTCCAGTGTGGTCTCACCTCTCCTGGACTCTCCCAAGACACCTGCAGCCTCTGCACGCAGATACCCTCTCCTCTCCCAGAGGCTTGTGGTGAGAAAATCTGACACCTCTAGCAACCACTGCACCGGAGATCCCCGATCCCAGCTGAGGTGGGTTATCTGTGCCAATGTCAACCCCTGGCTTCTAAGGTTCAAGTCCACTCCTGCCGGACTCCCAAACAACACATGCAGCCTGTACACGCTAGACCCCCTGACAGCGAGTGCTCCCGGACAAGAAAGCCTGATGCCTAAAGACACCCCTGCATTCGTCACCCCCCACCCCCGGGCACAGGCGAAGGTACACCCACACCTGTGAGCACCCCAAGTCTAGTACTTACCTGCTTGTTGTCCCTGACTGGCTTCCTAGCCATAGCCCGCAGCCTGTAGGTCATGAGGTCCAACTCCAATAGAGAACTATTGGGCACCCAATGCCTTACTGCACCTCTGCACCCAGCCACCCCAGTGCTACTCGATAAGACATGGTGGTGTGGTTATGGTCAATGTCCAGTACTTACAAGATCAAGCTCAGGCAGCAAAGGTAAGTTGTTAACCCTGTGTTTGGTGAACATTGTTTTCCCTCTATAGGATAACACAGAGCACGTTTGTGTTAATTTTTGAAACTGCAAAGTATTTTATGTTTAAAAGTCTACTTACCCGATTATGAAGTTCTTGAGTTTGAAACATATAAAAAGAATTGTTATTTTTCTAAATTGGTCTCAGATTTATTCTTTCAGTGTGTGTGTCATGTATTGCTTCTGTGAGTACAACAAGTGCTTAGCACTACCCTCTCATAATCCTAACTGCATGTACACACTACCATAAAACAGCGCATTAGTTCTATCTACATTTGCCTCTGCAATACCAACTGGGATCCAAAGGACTTTCTGCACAGTGTACTTCATTTTAGTGCACTATATGCTCACCATATAGAGAGCTAGCTTCCTACAGTAATAATACAGGCTCTTTCAGGGTCTTGAAACATATCATCTGCATGTCTTAACATTCCCTTAAACAAATACTGAGTGGACTTATGTGAGGCAGTTAGTGTCTGAGAGAGAAAATCATCCTCTATAGGATCTTTATGGAGGGGTACCTGGTGGTATGCAGCTCCCCTTCCCACGAGTTCTTGAAAAAGTATTGTCATCAGGAGGAGGAGGACATCTAGCTGGGTAGACCTCTATGTCTGTGTAGGTGTCCACATCATACTGAGACCAGAGTTCTATGTCGGACTTAAAGTGCGTTGACTCATCCCCTGTGTCTTGAGTGTCATGGAAGGAATGAGGTGAACCTTGAGGTGAAATATCTAGAGGGTCACCCTGAGAATGTTGTGGAGATGGAGATGGTGGTAGCAGTGGAGTGATTGGTGGGGGAGATGTAAGCAGAGGTGGCGGAACCTCTTGGAAGTTCGTGTCCAGCCTCTTCTGTTAAGTTAGGGGTGTATGTAATTCTAGGGCCTCCTCAAAAGTAAGCTGTCGCTTGGAAGGAGTGGAAACAACAGTTTTAACCAAAACTCTCCCCATTTGTGGCTGGATGGGAGGTTGCGAATGCTCGACTTGGTGCTGATGCTTCATCTTTTTGAAGAACTGGCTCCGGTGAAGTTTGACTCAGTGAGTTATATGGTTTGTAGTCTTTTCAGTGGCGAACCGCTTTTAATTTTCGTTGTTGAAGTTGTCAGAGCTGAGGCAGGCAGTCTTTTCGGTGACTAAACAGTCAGCGCTGAGTGAGATGTGGACGGTTTCAGTGCTGAAGCTGGTGGCATTCGGCTCTGAAGGGAAGCGATCGTATGTGTCTGAGGTGTTGGTGCCGAGCCTGAGGCGGGGGATTAAAAAAAAAAAAGTCAATGCCTACCATGGCCAGAGGGGAGGGGCAGCTCAATCGCCTTAGCTTCCAAAATTATGCGTTTTTTGGGTCAAAACAAGGTTTTTTTTTACTCACTGTTTGTTGACCTGGGGGGGCTTTCCTGCATCTCTGGAGTCATTTCGACTTCCTCTTTTGCAGCAAAAGACTCCTGAGTTTCCTGCTCTGTGTCCAACAAGGTGTCTTGGACACCAAAAATATTGGGTGTCTCCTCAACTTCTTCCCTTGGCATTTCTCAGTGACTGGCTCTTCTATCACGCAGTCTCTTCTTCGAACGGAACGACTGGCAGGCCTCAGTCTTTTTCTCTATGCTCCAGCGACAAACAGAGGTTACAGACCTGATGTTGCTTGGTCCAAGGGAATTTGGAGTGGCACTTCGGACAAAAACTGAAAGGTGCCTGTTCGATCAGGCTTTCATTCTCCAAGGTGTAGAATGGAGAAAATAACTTTGACCAAAAACAACTTGCAACCTTCCAGACCCAACACTAGATGACGGAGGTGTGCAGAGCATAAGTATCTACAGCCACATATGCCACCAAACACATTATATATTTTTACATAATATATGAAGAAAAACAACTTGTAACACTCCGAGCCCAACACTAGATGGCAGAATATGCATAGCATATGAATCTGCAGCTACACTTGCCATTGAAATGTACACATTATTTTATATATATATATATATATATATAAGATGGGGATGACATATATGGAAAAAGTCATTTACCCAGTGTACATCTGTTCGTGGCATGTAGTGCTGCAGATTCACATGCTATGCATAGCTTCCGCCATCTAGTGTTGGGCTCGGAGTGTTACAAGTTGCTTTTCTTCAAAGAAGTCTTTTCGGAGTCACGGAATCGAGTGACTCCTCTCCTCTCAGTCATAGTGCGCATGGGCATCGACTCCTTTGTTAGATTGTTTTCCCGCAAGAGGGTGTAGGAAGGAGTGATAGAGTGCAAGAATGTAAATGTGGTATAAAAAATAAATAAGTAAATAAGATGTCCCACCAAATGTAAATATATATACATATGTACAAATAAGAAACTGCAACGACTACAGGCTTCCGGGGAGGAGGGAGGGTGCATGTGAATCTGTAGCACTACATGCCACGAACAGATGTACACTGGGTAAGTGACATTTTCCGTTCTATGGCATGTGTAGCTGCAGATACACATGCAATGCATAGACTAAAAAGCAGTTGCTCTCCCCAAAAGAAGCGGTGGCTAGCCTGTAGGAGTTGGAGTCGTTTAAATTAAGTTTTTAGGACAGCCTGACCAATACTGGCCTGTTGCTTTGAAAATACATCACACAGTAATGCTTTGTAAATGTATGTGGTGTAAACCATGTGGCAGCTTTGCATATGTTTGCAATGGTAGGTTTCCTAAAAATGCCATAAATGCACCTTTTTTCCTAGTGGAATGAGCTCTAGGTGTTATTAAAAGTTGTCATTTTGACTTAATGTAAAATGTTTGAATACATTTAACAATCCATCTAGCTAATCCTTGTTTAGAGATAGGATTACCTTTATGTGGTTGATGAAAGGCAACGAAAAGCTGGTTAGTTTTTCTATCCACATAATACATTAAAGCTCTTTTAAATTCAAGATTGTGAAGGGCTCTTTCAGGAGTTGAATCTAGCAGTGGGAAGAAGACTGGCAAATCCACTGTTTGGATAATGTGAAAAGGCGATGCAACCTTAGGCAAACATTTTGGATTAGTTCTTGTGTACTTGGAAAAAGGGTTCCTCGAGAGTGAATGCCTGTATTTCACGAACGCTTCTTAATGAAGTAATTGCTACTAAGAAAGCAACTTTCTTAGCTAGATATTGAATCTCACATGAATGCATGGGTTCAAATGGTGGGCCCATTAGTCTTGTGAGTACAATATTTAGATTCCAAGCAGGAACTGGTGGGGTTCTTTGTGGAATAATACGTTTTGGTCCTTCCATGAAGGCTTTAATAACCGGAACTCTAAAGAGAGAGATATGTTGTATAGTTTGCAAGTATGCTGATATGGCAGTAAGATTAATTTTAATAGATGAGAAGGCTTAATTTGCCTTTTGTAAATGAAGTAGGTAGCATACAATATCTTGTACTTATGCAGTAAGTGGGTCAATATTTTTACATTGACAATAATAAACAAAACTTTTCCACTTATTAGGATAGCATTGTCTAATTGTAGGTTTGCGTGCTTATTTGAGAACTTCCATACATTATAACAGAAGTTGCAAGTATCCAAATTCTTTGACTTCAGGAGCCAAATCACTAAGTTGAGAGCACTGGGATTGGGATGTCTGATTTGTCCTTTGTTTTGTGCTAACAAATCCGGTCTGCTGG
Source organism: Pleurodeles waltl (assembly GCF_031143425.1). NCBI lineage: Eukaryota > Metazoa > Chordata > Amphibia > Caudata > Salamandridae > Pleurodeles > Pleurodeles waltl. The sequence goes on from NC_090440.1 coordinate 1,898,902,018, forward strand.
GAAGTTTGCAGTGAGGTACTACTGACAGATCTAGGAGTGTTGTGTACTAATGTTGTCGTGGCCACATGGGGGGCTATGAGTATCATGGTAAGAGAGGTTTGACAGTTTGTTGACCAGAAATGGAAGTAGTGGGAGAGGGGGGAAAAGCATAAGCAAATATCTCCGACCAGTTGATCCATAGAACATTGCCCTTGGACAGAGGGTGTAGGTGTCTGGATGAGAAGTTTTGGCATTTTGCGTTTGCTTGTGGCGAATGGGTCTATTTCTGGTCTCCCCCACTTTTGAAAGTGCTGCTGAAGTACCAGAGAGTGACTCTCCCATTCGTGTATCTGTTGGTGTGTTCTGCTTAGGAGATCCGCTAGATGATTGAGTATTCCTGGAATGTTTTCTGCTAGTAAGTGAATGTAACTGAATTGCCCATTTCTATATTGTTTGGGCTAGAAGGGACAATTGAGATGAATGTGTCCCGCCTTGTTTCTTTAAATACATGGTTGTCATATTGTCTGTTTTTTTATCAAGACAGTCTTGTGTTTGAGAAGTGGTTGAAACACTTTTAGGGCAAGGAACACAGCTAATAATTCTAAATGGTTTATGTGATAATTGAACTGTTTTGAATCCCATTCCCCTTGTATGGTAAAGTTGTTTAGATGAGCTCCCCAAACTATCATTGATGCATTTGTTTTTGTGGCTTGTAGATCCACCATTGAAGGGACTTGTGCGTTTGGCGGTCTAACACTAGATCTTGCAATTGACCCTGTGTTAGAGACCATTCCTGTGAGAGGCACTGTTGTAGCGTTCTCATATTTAGTCTTGCATGCAGTACTACTGCTATGCAGGATGCCATCATTCCCAATAGTCTCATGATAAATCTTACTGTGTATTGTTGATTTGCTGCATTTGTGGTATGAGGTTTTGGAAAGCTTGTATCCTTTGTGTATTTGGATAGGCTAAGGCTTTTAGTGTATTGAGAATAGCACCTAGGTAAGGTTTCACCTGTGCTGGCTGAGGATGGGACTTTTAGCAATGGAGAGTTAACCCTAATGTATGTAGGGTTTCTATTGTGTATTCAGTGTGTTGGTGACATTGGCTAATAAAATCAGGCAATATTATACAATCGTCTAGCTAAGGAAAGACGTGTTGTTTTCTTAGGTAAGCTGCTACTACCGCTAGACATTTTGTGAATACTCTTGGAGCTGTTGTTATGAGAATGGCAGAACTTTGAATTGGTAGTGTTTTCCCGCTATCACCAACCTTAGGTATTTTCTGTGAGCTGGATGTATGGGGATCTGAAAATGTGCATCTTTGAGATCTAATGCAGTCATGTAATCTTGTTTTTGTAGTAGTGGAATGACGTCCTGCAGAGTTACCATGTGAAAGTCTTCTGACAGGATATATAGATTTAATGGTCTGCGATCTAGAATGGGTCGGAGAGTGCCATCCTTTTCGGGAATGAGGAAGTATAGTGAGTATACCCCTGTTCCGTGTTGAGATCTTGGAACTAATTCTATTGCCTCTTTTAGCAGTAGCGATTGTACTCCTTTTTGTAACTGGGGACAGCCTGTGATAACGAGGAGGAATACTTGGAGGGGTAGAAACTAATTCTAGGCAATAACCATTGCGGATAATTCAAAGTACCTATTGGTCTGCGGTGATATTTTGCTATTGGGAGTGGAATTGCTGCAGTCTGCCCCCCACAGGAGATGTGTGGGGTTGTGGTATGCCGTTTTGACAGAGTAGGGACGCTTTTTGAGGCCTGGAATTTGCCTCTGGCTCTGAAATGTTGACCTCTATAAGAGCCTCTAAATCCCCCTCTCTGGTATTGTTGTTGACCTTGTTTAGATTGGGAGGTAGAAGCAACTGTAGATTGAGGCTTGAATCCTCCTCTAAATTGTTGCTTAGGAAAGGAGCCCCTATAAGGTGTTGTGTATAGGGCTCCCATTGCTTTAGCAGTGTGTCTGAATCTTTCCTGAGTTTCCCGATTGTGGTGTCAACCTCAGGACCAAACAGGTGTTTCTTGTCGAAAGGCATATTTAATACTGCCTGTTATATTTCTGGTTTGAATCCAGAAGATCGTAACCATGCATGTCTGCATATGGTTATAGCAGTGTTTACGCTCCTAGCTGCTGTATCTGCAGCATCAAAAGCAGACCTTATCTGGTTGTTACTTATTGCCTGACCTTCAACTATTTGTTGATCCCTCTTCTGATTTTCTTTTGGCAGGTGTTGTAATATTTCCTGAATCTCGTCCCAGTGTGCCCTATCGTATCTTGCTAGAAAGGCTTGTGAATTGGCAGTGCACCATTGGTTAGCTGCCTGTATAGCTATCCTTTTTTCAGCAGCATCAAACTTCCTGCTTTCTTTGTCAGGGGGAGGTGTATCCCCTGACGACTGACTATTGGCCCTCTTTCTGGCAGCATAGACAACAACAGAGTCTGGAGGTACCTGATGTGTGATATAAGCTGGATCTGTAGGTGCTGGCTTATATTTTTCATCTATGCGTGGTGTTAAAATCCTAGCCTTAACAGGTTCCCTAAATATTTCGTCTGCATGCCTGATCATAACACGCAGCATTGTCTTGGACTCCTGGAACTTGGTCCAGATATAAAAGGGATCTGGGTACACTGGTGCTTCGAAAGGACTTGGATCCTGTGGAGGCTCCTGTAACTGAGGTGGTTAATTTTCTTGTGATTTAGTTGATGAGGGTTTAAGTTATAGGACTATTAATTGCTAGAGATCTTCTATTTCTGCAGGTCACAATATGGTCAATGGTCGAAGTGTAGGGAAGAATGTTTTAGTTAGTTGTGTAATGAAGAGCGTTAGATTAAGAAGAGCTTTCAGACCAAGATATCAGACTCTTTAGAATGTAAAACTAGTCCTTTCCTTGTTTTCTAGTTGGCCAGTTAACAGATATTTAGATACAAAAAAAAAAAACTTTCTATGAGTGGGCATGGCCAAGCAATATGGCTGGAGGGAAGTGCTCCCAGTGAGCTCCCGTCACCCCGGCCCAATCCTGGGGTGCCTGGGACATTAGGTGCCCCCCTCGGCAAGGGAAGGTGCCCTAGCCATAGCGGCATACCCTAACCCCGTTTCCACGGTTGCTGGATCTCTGACTTTGGTGGTGCAGGGAAGACCATCTCAGGACGGGCGGAGCAAGGGAGAGGCATTGGCTGGGCTGTCCCCGGCAGACTTTCTGCCCTTTCTTTGATTTTTGTTGGTGGTCGGGCGGCCCCTGGAGGTGGAATTGCAGGCCGATTGGTCCTTTGATGTGCGTGGCCCTACCGGCGGGGCCGGTGCAGCCGCAGAGTTTGAGCGGCCCCCTGTGCATGAGAGGAGGGTGCCAGCTCGTGTGATAGCGCACTAGCAGACGGCTTGGATCGGGGCTTTGGGGCCAGCGCTAAAAGACGGGGAGGAGGAGAGGGGAGGGGAAGGCGAACGGCGGCAAACCAGTCAAGTTGGACCTGCAGTGGAGCAGCTGGAGTGCTCACAAGAGGATCGAGCTGCAGCCTGGAGGGGGAAGACCGAGGCTCTTCACTTGGAGAGCTGGCATGAGTGAGCTTGTGCCTAGTGGCGCACAGTCCGTGGTCCAGTTTCAGGCCATTGAGTGAAGGAGTATTGAGCATGGAGCGTGGAGCCTATTGGGCGCACCCGGATCACCTGAGTCCGGGACTGACTGCATGGAGGAATGGACATAATAGCGTCCCATGGTTGAGGGTTTTACGGAGCCAAGCGACTGATTTGGATTGTTTGAAGGGTGTTGCAGCTTCAAGGTAACTTTACCCCCCTTTTGGGTCAGGCGCGGCGGCGATACCTCAATTTTCTGGCTGATGGCGAGATGGGGCGACACCGGCAAATGGCCGCGTCGCAAGGGAACACCATGGAGCAGTACACCACGCCGGTGCCTCTGCCGCAATGCCAGACTCGTGTAGGGGGCCCGGAGATGTTCTGAGAGCGCCTGTGACTGTGGACAAGCCATCGCAAGCTGAACTTCTAGCACCTATGCAGGGTTCCAGGATAGCCCTTGAGGGGAAGATAGAGATGGTGGCGGTGGAAATGAACCTCCTCCGGGCGGACCTCCGAAAAGTTTCTGATAAGGTCAAAGTGGCAGAGGGCTTCATTGCGGAATTGCAGACGGAGGTGGGTGCTTCGCTAAAACAGATGAAGCAGGTCACTTCCACAGTCGGGATCCTGAAAGGAAGACTGGAAGACTCAGGACAGGTCCCTTCGGAATAATGTCCGCTTGCTGCGCGGAGGGTGCCAAGGCTGAAGGTTTTGTGGAGCGCTGGATAAGAGATGTTCTGCAGCCAGTCAGGCTGTCCAAGGTGTTTGTGCTCACAGGTCTTTGGTAGCACCTCTTCGGCCCTGGGCCCCTTCCGAAGGCTATCATTGCACATCTTTTGAATTACAAAGAGACTGTATCCTGTGGGCGGCCGTGAATCTGACAAGGCTGTCTTTGAGAATTGCAAAATTTCCATTTATCCTGACTATACGAACAAGGTTCAGAACTCTAGAAAGGGGTTTCTGGAGGTGATGGCCAAGCTCCGTGCCATGAACATCAGATATATGTTGTTGTATCCGGAAAGCTTGAAAGTGCTCTCTGGGGGAAAGTCCCACTTTTTTTGAATGCGTGGAGGAGGTTTGGAGATGGCTGGAGATGTGGGACAAAGTTACTCCTGGTAGATTTGGGTAGGCTGGCCTGGTGGCTCATCGGGTTTCTGGTATGGACTGTTCAGACTGGAGGGTCCGCGGGGACAGCCAGATGGAGGGCACCGCAGAACAGGGTGTTGACAACAGAATTGAGAATCAACAGGATGGTACAGTGGCAGTTCCTCGTCTGGCTGATGGACTGAGTGGGGCACTCGATAAGGGAGTAGAGAGGATCCCTGCGGACACTTGATTTTGTTTGCCCTTACTTGGACGCTGCTGTCGCGCCTTATTTTTTGGGGGGCCTGTGTCCATGCGGGAGGCACCTGTGCCGTATAGTGGGGGGGAGGAATGAGGCTGGGGGGGGGGGGGGGTATTTCGGGATAATGGTTAAGATTCTGAATTACGGGGGGAGGGGGCTTAACGTGCTTATTGGATTACGATAGGGCAGGTAGGTGGTGGTGGTAGGACATAGTAACTGGAGTGTTGGGGATAAGGCGGTTGTCCCAGGAGCATTTACACATAGGTATCTACAGTATGTTTTGATGAGTTTGTTCTACTGTTCTTTAGAGGTGGGCAATGAGATAATGGTTTATCAGGTTTGCATGTGTTTGAAGATCACAACAGCAGCTCATGTATGTATGTAGGAAGTGAAATAAGAACTCATCTTGCCTTCTCTCTTCGGGAGTGAGGTGGGGGGTGGAGAACTAGGGGGACATAAGATAACGAAGTCTTGGTGACCCCTCCTCTTATCGCCCGCTTAACATGCTGAATAGTGATGTTAAGATTCTGTGGAAGATATTGGCTACTCGGCTACGTTGAGTGATCCGGGTTTTGGTGCACAACGATCAATGCGGTTTTATTCCTGGCTGTAGTACGACCTATAACTTACGTCGCCTGGCACAAGTGTTGCATGAAACTGTGGGTGCGGAAGACAAATTGGTGCTAGCGTCATTGGACCTGGATAAGGCGTTTGACATGGTGGAGTGGGGTTACCGCCTACCGGTGCTGCAGGGAATGGGGTTTGGCCCACAATTTTGTGCGTGAGTGCGACTGCTGTATACTGTACCCTCCACGCGTGTTCGGTTGGGAGGAGAGCTCTCTGAATCTTCTGGAGGACAATGTAAACATAAATCAGAAATAGGGATCAACAGCAACCACTGCAACAGTAGTTCCCCTTAGCCTCCCCTCCCAGAGAAGATCCTCATGTAACCAATCCTTTCCTATATCATGAGTATCAGAGACACATCCTCCCCACAGTTGTCACCTTTCTGACCAAAACAAGGTTCACTTAATCAGCCATCATCATCAGTGCTCCACTCAGAGCTTTACTCATCCACACCAGTAAAACGTTCCAACAGTGTGTAATATACGTCCTGTGCACAAAATTGAAGTGCAAGAGTTTAAACCCGTTATTACATGACACCGTGCGCACCAGCGACAATGCCACAGCCCAGTCCACGTCCTCATGGGGTCCCCCAGTTCACCCTCCCAAGCCCTACGCGCAACACTTATCGCACCTGGTTGTTCTCCTCCCCCCCTCCCCTCCCTTGAAGAGCTTTATAAAACCAAATCAAATGAGTCTCCGCACCCCAATTTATCAGCCCACTCAACAACTTTGATTACTCAGTCCAAGATGTCTTTCACAAATTCAGGGACATTGTAGGTCTGTATGCCACCTCTGAGGCCATGTACTGGTTGATGAAAATTGCCTCCAGTTGAGAATTTAAGAGGGCAGATTTGCAGTCACCTTTTAAAAGAGGGAAAAAGTTACTGCCATTGAAAAAAATCAATCATAGACTTTATCAGACGGGACTATCATCAACAACGTACTTGGTTTAATTCGTGAGTTTGCAGCCAATGTAGAAAGATTGGTGGTCGTTGAAAATGGTCTTGTTGCTGAAGGAGCAGTTGTCAAGGGGTTGGTCATTAATGAGACAGACACAGATGAGGCCTGTACCATAGGTCTCAACGGGGATGACGTCAATAATTTACTTTTTTTTCATCATTGATGAGGATTACGAAGTCATCACCAGTGATAACAGCAGTTTATTTAGGGTGTCAAAAGCTGGATTTTCCCCGCAGATTAGTATTGGTCCTTTCTGGTTCTGGGGAAACTCCAGTTTATGCCTGGGAGGCAGAAGTTCCAGGCACTTCAAGCTGGAAATCCAATTTTGGAAATTCCATGTAACTTTTTTTGTGCTGCCTTTTTGGAAATGGTTAGTGGAACACGTTTTCACAGAATCATCCCCAGTCGATAGGGCATCCTCCTATCAGGGGAGGTGGAACTTGGTGGTGTTTTTTTTTCTCAAGTAAATAAAGTGCTAACCTACTCTCTGTAGCCTTCAGAGTCTTGGAAGGAAAGATTTTACAGATGCTGCGGTGGGAAGCCTTGTGCACAGGACAAAGGAAATCAATACACTGCTCCTGTGGATCATCTGTATGGATTTTTATCTGTCCTCAGGCAGAGAAGGAATTGAAATGGATTATGAAACTTACCCTGTAAGCATCTGTTTGTGGCATGTAGTGCTGTAGATTCACAGCTCCACATACTTCTGCCATCCAGTGTTGGGTCCAATTGTGTGAAAGTTGATTTTCTTCAAAGAAGGTTCGAGTCACGAGCCAAAGTGACTCCTCCTCTCTGTGATAATACGCATGGACATCAACTCCATTGTTAGATTGTTTTCCCGCAGCAGGGTGAGAATGGAGTGTGAGTAAGTGTTAGTTAAAAAGATGTCCATGCATATGAAAGTATAAGAAGGTACTGCAACAGTCACAAATGTGCAGGGAGAAAGGCAGTTGCATGTGAATCTACAGCACTACATGCCACGAACAGGTGCTTACAGGGTAAATCTGTTCAATGGCATGCATGGCTGTAGAAATATATGCTCTGCATAGACTATAAAGCAGTGCCATCCAGAAAGCGGTGGCTAACCAGTGGGTGTGGCAGTAGTTTGAAAAAGGGTACGTAGCGCTGCCTGTCCCGCATTGGTTTGTTGGTATGCTAATACATACAGACAATAATGTTTAGTGAAAGTGTGTGGAATAGACCATGCAGCTCCTTACAAATCTCAGCTATTGGTATATTGCCCAGAAAGCAATAGAAGCCCTTATCTTGCTGGTAGTGTGCTCTGAGGTCTGGGTAAATTTATTTTAGCTTTAGTGTAATGTCTGAAGACACAATTATCTATCTGGAGATACCCAATTTAGATATGGGCTTTCCTTTGTGAGCAGATGAAAAGACAAAGAGTTGCGTAGTTTTACAAACCTCTTTAGTTCTGTCAATACAGTACATTAAAGCTCTTTTACATCTAGGGTATGAAGGGTCCTTTCTGCACCTAAATCATGTTGCGGACAGAAAACAGGCAATTCAACTGACTGAGGTCGAAAGCAGAGACTACCTTTGAAGGAATTTTGGGTTAGTTCAAAGAACTACTCTATCTCTGTGTAGTTGGAAGACTGGTTCTTCCTATGTTAGTGTCCGGAGCTCACTGACACGCCTAAGTGAAGTGATTGCCACTAAAAAGGCTATCTTCCAAGATAGGAAGTGAGAAGAGCAGTTATGCAAAGGTTCGAATGGTGGACCCATAAGTCTGGTAAGTACAATTGTAAGATTCCAAGCAGGTGCAGGGGAAACCCTGGGTGGAATTACTCTTAAGGCCTTTCATGAATGCCTTAATGACTGGTACTTTAAACAATGATAAATACGGTCTTTTGCAGGTAGGCAGCTACTGCAGCTAAATGAAGCCGCACTGAAGTGTACATTAGGCCAGAGGTCTGCAAATGAAGTAAATGGAAGACAATTTTTTGACCAGTTGCATCAAAAGGGGTCAATGTGTTTAACATGGCAGTAGAAAAAAATATATATTTTTCACTTAGCAGCCTAACACGCTCTTGTCGTGGGCTTACGTGCTTCCTTGTGAATGGTCATGCATTCTGGTGAGAGATTCACGTTGCCGAATTCTACGACTTCAGGAGCTACATTGCAAGGTTGAGTTCCTTTGGATTTGGGTGCCTGACAAGGCCAGGATTCTGAGTGAGAACATCTGTGTTGAGGGGGAAGTTTCTCATACGGCACTACTGAGAGCTCGAGTAGTGTGGAGAACCATGGTTGTCAAGCCCAAGTGGTAGCTACCCGAATGAGGGCGAGAGGGGCTTGCCTGAGCTTCCGAACCACAAAGAGGAGAAGTGGGAGAGGTGGAAAAGCATAGGCAAATATCCCTGACCAAATCGTTCACAGAGCAGGGGCCTGTGATAGTGAGTGTGGGAGTCCGGAGGCGAATTCTGGGCACTCTGCATTGTCTGCAGTTGCAAACAGGTCTATCAGTGGAAACCCCACCTGTTGAAGTATGGGATGAGGACTCGGGGTGGAGTTCCCACTCTTGGACTTGTTGCCGCATCCTGCTGAGGAGGTCGGATAAGTTGCTGTTTGTCCCTGGGAGGTGTTACGCTAACAAGTGTATGTTGTGATGTAGTGCCCCACGCCAAATCGTCTGATAGGTGTGATAACTGTAGTGTGTGTCCCGCATCTGTTTTTGTAAATAGAACTGTTTGTCTGAACCAAGACAACGTTGCCTTTTAGGTGAACTAGAAAAGCTGTTAATGCCAAGTGAACTGCCTGAATCTCCAGGTAGTTAATGTGGAGACGTTGGTGTATGGTGTCCCAGAGACCCTGAACTGTGAGATTGTGTAGCAGTGCAGCCCCTCCTCTGAAGAATGCGTCCACTCTGCCAATTATCTGGGGAACAGGCTCTAGGAACAGCTGCCCCTTTGACAGGTTTTGTGTGTTCCACCACTGCAGAGAGTGATGTGTGCGGCTGTCTACCAACGCTAGATCCTGTAACTGATTCTGTGACTGAGACCATTGACTCGTCAGACATTCCTGCAGTGTACGCATATGCAGTTTTGCATATGGCACTATTGCAATACAAGTCGCCATCATGGCTAAAAATCTTTGAACTGTTCTGACTGTTCCATGTTGATTGGGGTGCAATTGATGTAGCAGCGTGCTGATGTGAATCCTGGCTGCATTTGGGTAAGCTAGACCCAATTGTGTGTTGAAAATAGCCACTAGATAAGGCGGAGTCTGAAGGATGAAGATGTGATTTTTTAATGCTGATTGAAGGTCTAATATAGGCCGTAGTGAACGGTCTTTTTTTTTGGAATGAGGAAGTATATGGAGTATACTTCTGAACATTGTTGTTTTAGAGGAACAAGGTCTATGGCCCCTTTTTTGCAAGAGATCCTGTTATTCTTGTTTGAGCACGGTTTGTTGTTCTATTGAGAGTTTGTGTCTGCAAGGCGGGATGTTTGGAGGAGTTTTGATGAGCTCCAGACTATCATGATGGATAACATCCAACACCGACTGGTTTGTTAAGTTTTTCTAGGCAGGGAAGAAAAATTGTTTTCGGCCCACAACAGGTGTTAAATAGGTCAGGGGAAATGAGAATTGAGTCACTGCTTAGAGGTGGAGGGTGTGGTGAGGGTGGAAGCACCCTTTCCACACCCATCAATTATTCCCTCTATATGTACCTCTATAATATTCTCTTGAAGAGGAGGTGTCATGCTGTTGCCTACAGGAAGAGGTAGAGGCATCTGGTGTTGTTGCTTTGGTGCCCTGTTTGTATGCTGGACGCCAAAAGGAACCACAACGAGTGGGAGTTTGGAACGCCTCCCATTAATTTGGCAAATTCTGTATCTTCAGGAATCCCCTCCCCCACAATCCCCAGCATAAGACTGTGGGGAGCCTTGTGTAGTCATGCCTCCTATATTGCTAAGAGTGATGTGGTGAAGAATGTTGTGGTGGTGAAGAAGGACTGAGGAGAAGGAGGCAAAGGTGGCTGTAGAGGACTGGTTGCAATGGCCTTTTTCTTAGGAGCCATAGGTAGGTTGATAGCCTTGTCAAAATAGAGATCATGCTTGGATGGAGAAGTCACTGAATGGACTGAATTTGCCAAAAGCCAACCAGTAGAAGGTTGGATATGTATCTCCTGCTTCGGATCAAGCCTTTCCTTCATGGTCCGAGGATCAGTTTTGGTGCTGAACTTGGTCTTTGCTTCAGTGCAGAGGTGGTTTGAGCCGATGAGGCAGATGGCTTGCATGACACCAAGATTGGTCAGCTTGGTGTGGCAGGAGGTTTCGGTTTGGCTTTTGATGCCAGGTCAGAGGGCAGGCCAACCTTAGCAAATGTTTGGTGCCTACCAGGACCTGTTGGTACTGGTGGCCTGGGAGCAGAATTTTCAGTTGGAACAATTGTCTATTAGTGGGCTGGACTGGGGCATGAGTACTCACTGCGCGCTGCTCTGAAGGAAGGCCCTGCATCTGTAGACCAAGTCCTATGTCGGAGTCAGAGCAGGAGTCTGGTATGCCAAGGGTGTCCTTCAGGACTGCTGAGACCGCGTGAAATTCCTCCTCTGCCTGTTTGATCTTCAATCGGATAGATTGACAGGCCGCAGAGAGGCCTCACAGTTTTCTTTGTTGGGGTCGAGAGACACAGGCTGCAAACCTGAAGGAAGTCTGCATGTGGGTATTTCCATGGCAGTTGGGATAGAATCGAAAAGGAGTTCGGTCCATTAGCAGTGCATCGTTGGTCTAAGCCGATGAGACAAGAAAGAAAGCCCGAAATGGTGAGGCCCAAAGGCTGCGACCATAGATCTTCAAATCGACAACCAAATGACTGATTCTATTTAAAAAAAAAAAAAACAACAGTGGAGCGCAAATGAAAATAATACAGACGGGTGTAGAGGTTAACAACTAATCAAAGAGGACCCGAAACGGTTTAAAACCGGAGAGCACATCCAGATGGTGGAAAGGAACAATCTAACAATGGAGTTGATGCCCATCCACATTACCACTGACAGGAGGAGTCTCTTTGACACATGAATGGAGAGACTTCTTCAAAGAAAAACAACTTGCACACATCCATACCCAACACTAGATGGCAGGAGTATGCAGAGCAAGCGTATCTTCAGCCACAAATACCATTTGTTTTCTTTTAGTCATTATGACAGAGAAAGAGTAGAAGTCTTCCTGGCCCAGAAAAAAGGAGCTCTACCACAAAATTAGTAACATGATGCAGAGTACTTTAAAAGCTAATCATAAGGTTGGTTAATTCCAGGGTACACCAGGAAAGTAACAGGATACGGTCACAGAAGTTAGAGAAAAACTCTTCTTGGGGCTCCCTCACAAGTGGGGTAAAAATCTGAGCTATGGGAGTAGGAGAGATTAGCACTACCACCTCATTGACTGAAGTTTGTGTTGGTTCAAATGAGGGAGATATGCTACTAAACAAACACTATTGTGAGGCTCATGATCCAGTTTTGGAGAAGGATTATGTTACGCATCTGTTTGTGGCATGTAGAATCACATCCTCTACATATTCCTGTCGCCATCTAGTGCTGGGTTCAGAGTGGTAAAAGTTGTTTTTCTTCGAAGAAAGATTTTCCAGTCACAAGATCGAGTGGCTCCTCTCGATGATAATTGCAAAAGGGCATCAACTCCTTTGTTAAATTGCTTTCCCGCAGGCAGGTGAGAAAGAAGTGGAAAGGTATGTGTAAGAGAACAGTGATGTACATGCTGACCTATAGATACATATCTACAGAAGTTGCAATTGTAACTGCCATAGGTGTCCGGTGACGAGGAAGGGCGCATGTGAATCTACAGCACTAAATGCCACAAACAAATGCTTGCAGGGTGAGTAAAGTAACTATCTATTTGATGGCGTGTGGCTGTGGACACCCATGCTCTGCACAGACTGTAAGGCAGACCCTCCTTAAAAGTGGTGGATAGCCTGTAGCTCCTTTTTTAGGAGGGCAGTGGGCTGCAGGTTGTGAAGAGAAAAGAGCTCTCTCTGTAACCACATCTGGCTGTGAGAAGAAAACTGGGAGCTCCATAGACTAGTTTAGGTGAAATTGAGAAACAACCGTAGGTACAAATTTAAGATTCTTGGAGATCACCAAAACGCCTGAGTGAAGTGATGGTGACTAAGAAAGCCACTTTTCATGAGAGGAATGGAAGTGAGCATGACTGAAGCTGCTCAAAAGGAGGTCCAATGAGTCTAGTGAGTACAATGCTAAGGTTTCATAAGGGGGCTGGTGGCATATGAGGTAGAATAACTCGTTTGCGTCCCTCCATTAAAGCCTTAGCTGGAATTTTGAATAGTGAGGTATGTTGTCTATTTTGGAGATATGCAGCTATTTCTGCAAGATGCAAGTGAAAGCAAGGGTAAACAAGATTTAATTTCTGCAAATGAAGCAGATAGCTACCAAATTCTTGTACTGTATCTTTTGTTGGATAAATGTGCTTGGGTTTTCAGGAGCAAACAAAATGTTTCCATTTTGCAGCATAACAAGCTCTAGTGTTTGGTCTGCGTGCTGCCACAGGATTGTTCATAAATTCAGCAGGCAAACCAAGGTAGCCAAACTTGACCTCAGGAGCCATATTGCAAGGCTGAGTGAATTGGGGTCAGATTTGCCATTGATTCTGTGTAAGAAGGTCCAGCCGGTTGGGACAGCTTCTCGTGTGGGACTACTGAGACATATAGGAGAGTGGTGAACCAAGGCTGGCGTGCCCATGTGGGAGCCACAAGGATCATGTTGAGAGATGTTTGCCTGAGTTTCCGAACCAGAAAAGGAATGAGGGGGAGAGGTGGAAAAACATAGGCAAATATCCCTGACCAACTCATCCATAGAATGTTGCCCTTGGATAGTGGTTGTGGGTACCTGGAGGCCAAGTTTGGGCATTTTGTGTTTTCTGCTGTGGCAAAAAGGTCTATGCGAGGAGCCCCCCACACTTTTTGAAGTACGACTGGAAAAGTTGTGGGTGGAGTTCCAACTTGTGGACGTATTTCTACATCTGCTGAACAGGTCTGCAAAGATATAATCCGTCCCTGGGAGATATTCTGCCAAAAAGTGAATGTGGTGGTAAAGACCCCACTTTCATATGGTCCGAGACAGGTGTGAAGACCGTGTCCCATCCCCCAACCCCACCCTCTCCCCGTTATTTTGGAAGTAATACATGGCTGTCATGTTGTCTGTCTGGACAACGACAACCTTGTGAGAAAGGTGAGGAAGGAAAACTTTCAGTGCTAGGAACAACGTCGAAAGCTCCAAGCAGTTGATGTGTAGGGACTGGTGTCTGGCATCCTATAGACCTTGTGCTGTCAAGTCTTAGAGGTGAGTACCCCCAACCCATCTGTGATGAATCTGTGGTTTGTGTGATCCAAGGCACAGGGTATAGAAAAGGCTGGCCCTTCAAGAGGTTGTTGGTTTTGCACCATTACAGAGAATGGTGCGTTTGGCAATCTAACACTAGATTGAGACCACTGGAGAGAGAGAGAAACTGTTGTAGGGGGGACGCACATGTAGTCTTGCATGGTGATGTACGGCAATGCAAGAAACCATCATCACCCAAGAGACACATGGTGTCCCTTATTGTATAATATTGGTCTTCCTGAAACTGAGCCAGAAGTGTCAGAAAATTCCGAATGGCGCAGGATTGGAGTATGCTAACCCTAAGTGTGCGTTCAATATTCCTCCCAAGTAAGGCTGAATTTGTAGAGATGAGATTTGGGAATGTTGAGAGTGAACCCTACGTTGTGAAGGAGATCCACTGTCAACTGACTGAATTGTTGACACTAATGCAGTTTTCTGGCTTTAATGAGCCAGTCATACAGGTATAGAAAGACATGGACATTTTGTCTTCGCAGGTGCACTGCGACCACTGCCAAGCATTTTGTGAATACTCAGGAAGCGATAGTCAACCTGAACGAAAGGACTTTGAATTGCTAATGTTTTCTTACAATGACGAATCTTAAGTATTTGCAATGTGCATGGTGGATTGGTATGGGAAAGTATACATCCTTCAGATCTAGAACAGTCATGAAAGACGCCTTGTTGCAGAAGTGGAATGACATTCTGAAGACATTGTGAAGTGACACCACATGGAAGTGTTCTGATAGGATGTACTTGTTTAAATTAAAAAAGATACAGAGGTTGCCAAACCAATGGGGGAAGTTTCCAAACTCCCACTCGTCATGGTTCCTTACGGAGTCCAATATACACACAGGGCACCAAAGCAACACCACCAGATGCCTCTAGCTCTTCCTATAGGCAAAAGCATGACACCTCCCCTTCAAGAGAGAGGAAGTCAGGTGTGACTTCGGCACATTTAAAGTGAACCCCAGCGAATGCAGGCAGTTCGACAGTCTGGGGTTAACCTGCCTTTAACTGCCAATCGTCAAGATAGGGGAAGACCGATACCCCAGACCTGAGAGATGAGCTGCGGCCACCGCCATCACCTTGGTGAACACCCCAGGGGCACTGGAAAGGCCAAAGGGAAGCACAGTGGACTGAAAGTGCTTGTGGCCTATCTTGAAATGCAGGTAACGTCTGGGCAGGCAAGTTGGGGAGGTGAAAATACGCATCCTGCAAGTTCAACACTACCAGCCAGTCTCCTTGGTCTAGAGCAGACAAGACCAGAGCCAAAGTGAGCATCTTGAATTTCACCTTTTTGAGGACAAGATTTATGGTTTGCAGATCTAGAATATGGCGAAGGGTATCGGAAAGTAGCGGGAATAAAAACCACTGCCTACTTCTGATAGCAGAACACTTTCTGTTGGAAATGGGGTCTCTAGTTGGCAGTCTGGGTAAGGGAGTCAGACACCTAAGATAACCCCTGCTCACCCTCTTGGTGGCTTGGCACGAGCAGTCAGGTTTGTCTCAGAGGCAATGTGTAAATTTTTAGCACTCACACACAGTAACAGTGAAAACACCACTAAAGTACACCACACCAGTTTAGAAAAATAGTCAATAATTATCTGAGTAAAACAAGACCAAAACAACAAACATCCAACATACACAAGAAGATATATACACATTTTTAAAGTTTAAAAAAAGTCTTAATCCATGGGAATCAATGGATGCATTGTTTTAGCACATAGTACCTGGCGTGCATCAAAAATAAAGCTGCAGGAGAGTTGATGAATCAGAAAAGCAAGCAATGCATTGATTCCTTCCTTGCAAGTGAGCCCGTGGTTCGATTCCTTTCCAACTGGGTATGCGATGTGCTGATTCTTTCCCCGCAGGACAACAATCAAATCGATTTTCAGCCAAGCAGCCTCAGTTTCTTGCGCTGATGTTAAAGATTTGACGCCCAGAGACGATGTGTGGAAAATTCAGATGCACACAATGATGGATCAGCGCTGAAGCAGGCGATGTGTCGATTTCCCTGTCTTTTTGGCTTCTGATCTCCTGTTATGATCCTGTGCTGAACTTTCATTTTGCTAGCTTTATGACTCTGGGCATTTTACCGCTGCATCGATTTTTCAGCCATGGTGTGGGTGCTGTGTCAATTTTTCTGTTGCAATGGCTGCGGTGCGTCGATTTTCCTTTAGGTCACAAGATTCCACTTCAAAGGGCCCAGGTACTGGATTTGGCACCACTTGGCAAGTCAGGACTCTCAGCAGAAGAGATGGCACTGGCAGATGAAGCTTTGATGTCCCTGAGACTTAACAGCGGCAAGCTCAAACCTTGGCAAGCAGGATGTAGAAAGTAAAGTTCAGTCCTTTCACTCCCAGTGCAGAAGCCAACAAAGCAACAGGGAGAGTGGCACGTCCTCCTCAAGCATTCAGCTCTTCTCCCTAGCAGAATGTTCTCAGTCCAGAAGTGTTCTGAAGTTGTGGGGTCAGCAGTCCAATACGTATTCTCATTTCTGCCTTTGAAATAGGCAAATGTCAAAAGGGAAGTCTTTGTAGTGCACAAGACCCTGCCTCTCCCTGTCCTGGCCTCAGACACCCCCCAGGGGGTTGGAGACTGATTTATGTAAAGACAGACACAGCCCTTTGCAGGTGCAAGTGTCAGCTCCTCCCTCCACTCTAGCCCAGGAAGACCCATCAGGATATTCAGGACACATCTCAGCTCCCTTCGTGTGACTGTCTAGAGTGAATTCACAAACAGCCCAATTGTCAGTCTGACCCAGACGTGTATTTCACAGACAGGCAGAGACTGGTGAAGCAAGAAAATGCCTACTTCCTAAAAGTGGCATTTTCAAACTTACAATCTAAAAACCAACTTCACAAGAAGATGTATTTTTTAATTGTGAGTTTAAAGACCCCAAACACCACATCGCTATCTGCTCCCAATAGCAAACTGCACTTAAAAGATATTTCAAGGCACTCCTCATGTTACCCTGTCGTAGCGATAGGCCTTGCAATAGTGAAAACTGAATTGAGCAGTATTTCTCCATCAAGACATGTAAAAACACACTAGTATATGTCCTATCTTTTAAATATACTGCACCCTGCCAATGGGTCTGTCTCGGGCCTACCTTAGGGGTATTGTATTTAGTAATAGAGAATGTTTGGGCCTAGCAAGTGGGTGCCCTTGCCGGGTCAAACTGGCAGTTTAAAACTGCACACAGACACTGCAGTGGCAGGTCTCATACCAGTTTACAGGGCTACTCATGTGGGTGGCACAATCACTGCTGCAGGCCCACTATTAACATTTGATTTACAGGCCATGGGCACCTCTAGAGCACTTTACTAGGGACTTACTAGTAAATCAAATATGTCAATAACTGAGAAAACCAATCACCTACACAATTTAGACAGAAAGCACTTACACTTTAGCACTTCGCAGTGGGTGGTAAAGTGCCCAGAATCCTAAAGCCAGCAAAAATGAAGTTCAGCAGAGGGTTATAACAGGAGGTCGGAAGCCAAAAAGACAGGGGAACACATCTAGAGCTCACAGGTCTAACACTTATATAGCCCCCTTGTCAAGGATGTAGTCGTTGAGGCTAGACGCATAGGACAGCAGGGGGTATTCTCCTCTTTGCCCGTGAGGTTGAAAACACCTGATATGCATATACAGGATTGTCGAGTCAGAAATACGTTGCTTCTGAGGATGTGTTTTATCACCAATCTTATGGATATCTTGTGCTCTATTAACAAGAATTAGCCCTGAAGAAGCCAGCTGCTACTCATGCAGCACTGACAAAACACGTGTTGGCATTGGTTTGGGCACTGAAACTGTACAGAGTTTCTTATATGAACTGAGAAAAAAAAAGAAATTAAACTGGAGAAATTGGGTGAGATGAAATTGGCAGAGATGTTGGAATCTTAAGGAACATCTTTTGACATATGAGAAAAAGTATTAAAGCTGGAACAGTGATTTGTGAATACTACATGGTCTGATTATTGTGTGCTCCAAGGTTTCAAAAGTACTGTGGATGTATTCATTGAGGGAAATACGGTGGCTTTCCTCACTTCTTGTGCACCAGCTGCTACTGCTGCCTTGTTACGATTCATACTACAATTGGCACTTAGTGAGAGCGCCATAATTCCCAACCACCCGCATAAACTCAAGTGCACCACCGAGAGAGGTTCGAGGTCAAGGACCTCTGCTGCCCTCTTCACCACCATTGCATAAGACGCTTCCTCCTCCTAAGCCATGGTGGGTGGAGAGAACAAGTCAGTGTCTGGAGAGGTGCCCAGTCCACTGGCATCTCCTAGTTCCTCATACCAGTGCAATGATGTTGGGGCCTCTAACTGGTATTTAAAAGGGCTGGTGCCACCAAGGGTGTCACAATCGGTGCCAGAGAAGGTTGTGTTGGCATGACTGGCACCAATCGGGATTTGTGAATACTCATCAGAGCTGAGGCCGGAGTAGTCTGCCCAGGACCTGATGGGTACTCCTCTGTCCCCGAGGGGCCCGAAGGTGCTCCAGAGGGGTCAGCCCACTTAAAGACGAGATGCAGGGCCTCGTGTAATTCTTTACCATTGAGTGGGGGTCGCAGTGGCTCCTCGATACGGGGAGAGGCTCTGAGTCAGACCTGGCAACGGCTCTGTAGAATAGTGTCAGATGTCCCTCACTCAATGGGTCAGCCAACGGACGAGGTGAAGTCAAAGTCCCACCCCGTCACCCCTCCCCACCACCCCCCCCAGGTGCCCCATGGACCTTAAGTGTGATTAAGAGGACTTGGGGCTCCTGGAGCACTCCTGCAACCTTCTCCTCGATCGGGACGAAATCTCCTGTGAGTCACGCTTGCTGGCGTCGACCGCTGATCCGCAAGCAGCTTTAGGGACCGCTCCCTCAAAGCTTTTGGCGTGGAAAGAAAAGAAGTGATGTCTGCGTGTCAGGGCAGCACCTACATAGGTGACCGCGGAGTCACTTTCAGTGCCAATGACGCTGTGTGGAAACAAATGAAAATACCAGACAGCACGCAGGAGTACGCTCACACAAAAGTTTCTGTGTCCAGTCTGAAGCCTCAGGAGATTCAAAGGTAAGGAAGTCTCTATCAATGAATACAATACTGTTAAAACATAAAAGAGAGACAGAAAACCAAACTGAACGGAGTTGAAGGGACGGAGCAGAGTCACACACGTATAAACCCAGCAGAGAGAAAAACAAACAAAGGAGTGATGCCCATGCGCAATATTACCAACAGGAGGAGTCACTCAATTGCACAACTTGAAAGACTTATTCAAAGAAAAACAAAACTTGCACCACTCTAGGCCCATGGAGAGCATGTGTATCTACAGCCACACATGCCATTGAACAAAATATTTCTGTAAAAGTGTCTTCAACCTCAGACAAGTCCTTGTACATCAGCATACCAGTTCTCATCCCTCTTGTGTTACACGGCATCATGATTGTTAAAAAAAAAAAAAAAGTCATGACTGTGGAGCTAGAAAGAAAGTAACTGGGACTACAAACTGCTACTGAATGAAGTGGCAAGAAAATCTATGGGGATGGTGGTTTGAGACCAAACGCAGGGCTGTAGTACAGTTTCAAGAGGATCTTCCCAAACTGTTAACTTTCACAGCTGTGTCGCTGAAAGGATAGGTGACAGATTACCACATCAGGCTACTGGAGCTTAGGTGGTACATCTTGCTCAAGCTTTTCCATTTGTTCCCAAAGATATACTGTGTTCCGATTCAAACAGATTACACCAGCACTTCGAACTACCTCACAAAGTTAGGGGACACAAGATCATGAACTTATGAAGTCCATTCGATCTGGAGTTGGGTCATTCTAGACAAATATTCAATAAAGGCAATTCATCTCCCAGCTGTGACAAATACATCAGCAGATCCACTGGACAGAACGTTGGTGGAATATCATGAATGAGTCACAGACAACAACATTTTGCACAATATATTATACAATTGGAGCTTCCCACAGACAGAAATCTTTGCAAGTTTCCATGAACTAGGGATATTGAGCAATGCCTTTACTTTTTGACCAGATGAGAAGGAAGTTTCTGATTTTCTGTGAATTCCAACGAGAAAATAAGAAAACGTTCCAAAGCAAAAATGATTCGGATCATTCCAGGATGCCAAAGACAGTCGTGGTACACATACCTCCTACACATGTCAGAGGGACTACACAAGAAGGTGAAGTGCAGACAGCCTGTAAGCCAGGCAACAGGGACGAACCTAGCACTCCCAGCCTACCTTATTCACCAATTCGTTTTAGTTAGATAATTCCAACTGCTATACAATACTGTTGCTTATTCATCACATTCTGGCGAAACTGCCATGCTCTTCTATTAAATTGTGTATGACCATTAGTGAACATTCTACAACATAAAAGGAAAGGCTTTTTTTCTTCCAACTCTGCATCACATGCATTTCATTTTCAATTAAGTTATCAACAACCCAGTTTTTTTTTTTTTTTTAACCAGACAAGAGCTTTGGGATGGCAAACAGTATAGGCAACTAGTAGTATAAGGCATGACAGAATATGGAAACATCTGGATCCTTCAATGAACTCCGCTACACTTTCACCTTCAACTGCTCCTACCTATTTTGATCCATTCCCCTCAATTTGCTATGGTTTATTTTAGATGTTATTCTGCATTATTGTTTTTATAATATGAATGGGTCTTTTTGTCTTAATAAAAACAAATGAAGGCTATAGTATTTATCTACATTTAAAAATGCATTTTTTGTTAAACAAATGTTTATGCATATACTCAAAAATATTCTGGGGTAAAGCACAGAGGCTGGACTATTCAAGCAGTCAATGAAGATTCTTTAAGAATGCAGAACTAGGGTTACAAATAACTCGCCCTTACATGTAGTATCACACATTCAATGATTTAGGTACCTTTTAGTTTTACTGAAATAAATTTGAAAGTATGTCACCATTTCTGAATAGCTTTCGGTCTCACCATCCATATTCAATGAGTTCAAGTAGGCTACCCAGACTTTCAAATGAGTAAAAACGATCACAGAGACTTCTCAGAACTGTATTGCACACCATGATAAAGTCTATTAAAGAAAATCCCTTGCCACAACTTTTCTAAAGAATATATCCAACCTCTTTAAGTTGGTCGTTACTACCCCAAGACGCTGAACGCTTGTGAGAACCTTTCTTCTTTTCATTGTATTCTTCTGCCCAAGCAGCCTCAGTCTGTAATAAACAAACAAAAGTTGGCATTTTAACTCTCGAGATGCACAGAAATGAAACACCAACCAAATTCAAGGATTAAACAATGATGAATTTACAAGGTGGCCGACTGCTCTTCCCAGGCAAATTGAGTACGTAGAGATACGTTGTAGAATTTAAAAAAAACAAAGACCCAGTTGAATATATTAAAAATAACAAATAAAAAAAGAAGAAAAAGAAACTGGTATATTTTCTTGAAACATTCAATAAGGATAGACACATGTATCTACTAAATAGGCATGGGTTAAGTTTCAATCCAATGTTTCCAAATTGCGACTTAAGCAGTAATCAATTTGTGATGAATAAATATTTACCCCATCCCAATGCATTATACAAACTTCAATAATATTCAAGATTACCATGCTGGTAATGTAGGTCTTGAGGCCTAATACTTTAAACATTCCGTTTTTGACAACAGAAAAGATCATTACTATATCCTTGACACATACTAGAGAAAGGTTGGAGGACACAGGAAAATTAACACAGGTTAGTTGGGCAAAGGTGTAATATATAAACATTTCTTTCTAATACCATTTTAACCTAAAAAATAAAAGGTGGTATTAGACACAGAGTACTCTACTGCACATTCTCAC
This sequence comes from Pleurodeles waltl, assembly GCF_031143425.1. NCBI lineage: Eukaryota > Metazoa > Chordata > Amphibia > Caudata > Salamandridae > Pleurodeles > Pleurodeles waltl. The sequence goes on from NC_090440.1 coordinate 1,898,923,700, forward strand.
ATTCTTTTAGTAATACAGTTCTTAACAAGATTGGAGGCGTATTAACTGCTATTAGATTTCACAAGGTGAGAAATACAATTAAAAAAGTAGATTTATTTTCAGGCATGAAGTAATGGAAACCAAAGTTTAGTTAAGACTAAACAATTTTGTAGGTGGAAAATTAAAAAATAGTTAGTTAGAGCCCCTAGTAAGTGTGTAGGCTTTTGGAATATCTGTCTAATGTGCTGAAAATCTTCCTAGAACAGGTAAACCCAATAAATAAAATCTAATGCAACACGAAAGCCAGTCAAAAGACTAAAAAAAAGTCAGAACTTATCTTGGTGACAACCTGATTTCAAATTCGGATTTGTAAGAGTTGCCTTATTTACACCAGATACATTTCAATGAAACTTTTAGCCCGCTCACCTACTTTAAGTTCTAACTTTGAAATTTTCTACTTTAGCAGGATATCTGGAGATTTGTGTCACACATGTTGATCATAGTTACCAAACTTAATTGGCATTTTTTAGTAAATCAAATTTGGAACAGTTTTACAATTTGATTCAAAACGGGTCATCAATATCAAATATGAGGCTTGGTGTAACTTGTCATGTACAATCCTGCTTTTTGTGACTCAGTCTAGTAGAAATTTAGGTTGCACTGGGAAAATGCCAGCAACTCCCGAATTTACAAAAAAAAAAGTACCTTCAATTTCATATTATGCAATTTCAAGTAATTTTTGCACGCAAGACTCGTTTTCACGAAAATATCTCACCAGGAGACATCTTTTGTTCAAACCAGTCTCCTGCCAGTATCTTGCAACACATTTTTTTTGCCTGAAGTGCACGCTCACACAAAAACTCACAACAGATAATAGTAAATCATAATTGGTTCTGAAAGTGTAATTTGGTGATTTTTTGTGGAATTTTGCAAAACCGCACGACAGCAAATACACTTTAATCAACCCTTACTGTCTAGACCTTTGAGCCTTTTTAGTATGTGCTGTGAAGGAATATTTTGAGAAGTACTTTGTGAAAAACATCCAATGAATTCAATTTTCTTATTGATTAAATTCACTACTTCTCTAGCAGACAAATAATAACCGCTTCAACAGGTTGATTATCAGGGACCTAATAAACACCGGTCTGTTGGACTATTTGTACTTTGCCCGTTTCTAGTCAATATCATTTCCTGCCATTTCCTAGAGGCTTTTCCCAAAAAAATAAAAATCTGAATTTTGTTGCTGAGTCTTTGTTATTGATGGTGTTGGTGGATGATCTGGCATGCAAGGGTGGAACCTAGTGAAGAACCTTCAGAAGAACTGATAAAACGTTTGTGTGAGTAAATCTGGTATTTGTTGAGTGCTGTTCAATTTTAAGTAAAGTCTGATTGAGGCAGGGATTAAATCTGAGTTTGTAATTCTTTATATCATTGAGCTTTTGGACCTTCTATGAACGACGATTATTTTTTGTTACTTCTTTCAATTCTTTCCCCTTGGCATCAGTCTATTTTTTTTTTTTATTGTGCATGTTTATGTTTACAATTTAGTGTACAACATGTAACTCAAGACAAAGTACATAGGCTGTTCTGTTGTAGCACCTTGATTACAAATCGACTCAAACTGAATCTAATATATTACTTTAGAAGCTGTGGAGTTGTATTGCAAGTGATATGAGTTTCTAATGCAGTAACAAGGAATGCGAGCTCTTTAACACAATTAAAAAGTGAACTTTTACAGCAACAACTGTCAAAACAAGCCTGCACCTGTCCACGTGTGTCAGGGTCATCTGTGCAGTATCGGACTCCATTTAGGAGCATTTGTGGGGTGGATGACATCCACTCTACCAAGTAGTGGATTACGGATGCCCTCATCTCATCAGGCAGATCGGATAAATCGGGGGGGAAGTGGGGTCTGCCTTGTGTATGTTGGTTCACAGCTTTGATTGGAGAGAATCTCATGCAGGGACTGTTGGGTATTTACACAGACCTTTAGTATCTTCACTGTACAGTGCTCTACTTTCAGCCTGCGCCCACACAGATTTGGAAAGTGCCCAACCAGCAAGAAAAATGGCGGGAGGGGTGTTAGGTGATACCCACTTGCACATAATCTGTCGCTTGGCTAGAAGCATGGCTAGGTCAATGAATCATGTTGTTGCCTTATTCTTTTTTGGTGCAGCTCAGCAAGCCGAGTAGACAAATTCCCTAGGTTTGTGGTGTCGTATGTCACATGCATCAGTATAAAGGGGTTATCTCCTGCCAATGTTTTTTTTTTAGCCAATTTGCACAGAAGTGTGATAAAAGTTAGGAAAACAAGTGCTGGCCATGTCAAAGCATGTTTTGGTGCACAGCAGCTGTGTTGCTGACAACATGGGGAGAGGGGGAAAACAACAAATCCAACAGCTCTCAAATAGGCAGTACATACTGGTACTGTCAAGGCTTGTTGGCAAACCTTTAAAATAACACCACAGCACATCTCACATGCAAACCCTTCAAACATTCAGAAACAAGAACTGGCACAATAGAAGGTGTAAGAGGAATCACAATGATGTGTTATTTGAAGATAGTAAGTAATTTTCACCATCAAAAGAAGCTAATATTTTATGGATTTTATTTCCATTGCCATTAACTTAACTAGCTGCCATTTTAGTGATTTTCTGTGATCCGCGCCTCTAGTCTTGAATAGTTCCTCAGATCACTGTGTGTCCCTAAGTAAGACGTCAATGCCCCAAAATAGAAAAACAGAAAACTGCAGGAAAATAATGAGGCCATACGTACTTTACAAGTTACATGGAAAAGGGCATGAACATTACCCTGAAAATGCAATCCCATGTCCTTACCCCGAAAACATGTCTCAGTGTGATGGATAGACACGGGGCAATCAACGACGAAGGGGAAGCAATGAAGAAAAAAAAAGGTACCTCAATCCATGAGCGAGCAGCGGAAGGACACCAGTAAAGAAATTAATCTGTACATGCTCCATCAATGTGGACTTGTTTGCTGAACTGTTTATAAATGTGAAACATCCAAGTCTGGATGACCAGTGATGTTACCCAAAACTAATGCTGACTGTATAAATATTTTGAAAATACTGTATATAGCGAGCTCAGTAAAATGCTAAGCAGTCCATTAATACTGTGCAAAAAAGGAAGCACACAGAGCATCTTCATTTGTAATGCTTTACTTAATCGACCTCGGCTGGTAAACAGAGGCCCACAACTCTAGTTTCTCCTAGCTAGACAGTCAACCTACACATCAATTTTCAATTCCAATAAGGGACACACAGCTTTTGAGTAAAATAAACAGAATACCACAGAGTTGGGTCGCAGTAAAAACTGTTCTTTACAATACTCTAAAACTGTTTGCAGCTAGTACTATCTCATAAAGTACTATACAAACATGCACTGAAGCAGCATTTAAAATACCATTAAAAAGATGTAACTTTTTTGTTCACTGTCAGTGAACAACACAAATAACTTCTATGCACAACCATTTTCATTCTGCGAGCAAATTAGTTTCCAATGGCCTATGCTTAGTTTTAAAAATAGGCTTACCTGTGTAGAATTGTCCCTCATGCAAGGAGCAGCCTGCCCATGATTATCACGAGGCCAGTGCCCAGAGAGGTAAGGTGCAGCCAGTGTGTCCAATGAGGAAGTGCGACGAATAATACTTGATGGACTTGTAGGTTGGCGTGATTTTTCAACTAGAGAAAAAAAATAAGGTTTCATTTTTTAGGTCCCAATTAACCATCTCTATTATGTCTCAATGCACAACACATTTTTCCCCAAATTTCTTTAAAAAAAAATTACATTCATTGGTGGCCATTAAGAAAACGTTTAGTTTCTATTCTAGTTCGAGATTATGAATTCAGATGTATCCTGTCACCTAATTCAGGTAGCAGAATATGCTTTGACTTCTAAATTCACAAATTTAAGCATAAGTGGCATGCACTGTGGGCTATATGGCACGCTACGGTTAATTTGTGAAATAAGTGCCCAAAGTTCTGCTTGGAAGCCTACGGCCAGCATTATTAAATACTAGTGAGCCAAATACAAAAACTACAAAGTCTTCATTCTGATTTATGCTTCTTAATCCACTGCCAAGCACTCCCAGTCACATTATTATTTTTTCACTTTTCAATGTTCCTGCTTTTTTTACTTTCAGGCGGTTTTTCAGTCTTTACCTTTCTCTGTCTTTCCATTTTGTGTGTTTTCCCCTTTCTTGCTCACTGTCTCATGCAGAAAAATAAGTCAGTGCTGGTGGCCCTCACCACAACCACCAGCTCAAGTTTAGCGCTGATAGCACTACTTACTATTCTGTGCACACCCTCTCTAGTTCCCTTCTTTAAAAGACAAAAAAGTAAAAAATAAAATAAAATAAAAAACACCCACCAAGTGCATTTTGGCGGACACTGAGGAGAAAGAGTGGGGGTAGTGACAGTGGTAAAGATCCCACACACCAAGGTAACTGCATCCTACCTCTTATGTTGTGGCTCTTTCCCCATTTTCAACTCTATAGTAGATTCCAAGGCAAACGAGAACGAGTAAAGCAGGACAAATACAAATCCTAAACAAAAGAGGGGTAAACATGACAGGACTGCACCATTTAGACTCCAGTTGAATGGTTTGATTGAAAGGGTAGATATTAGTGTTACAAAATATTCAATTGTCTAAAGCAAATTTACCCTTTGTGCAAAACAGATGCAGACAAGACAATACAGGTGTGCTAAGATACTTCTCACTGTCAGAGAGATATCATCTTTTAGGTCTTTAAAAAGAAGCTCTGATGTTCTTCAATCAGAAAAATCAAATTTTGGGGATAAAGAAGTGGTTAAAGAAACAGCAAAGGCTAAACAGAACATATATGCAAGACTTTGTAATAAAACATTTTCTAGCTACCATGAAGGCAAATTTAAATTCTGTTAAGGACACAGAAGTGAGGATTAAGCTTAAAATGTTCTTCTTTATTAGCTTAGCAGCCCAACATATACAGCAGAACCAACATCAAATGCTAGGGACTCCAAATCCCTTTAGTCCAAGCAAAATGTTCGCAGAGATGAACCAATCTGGTAAGTCAGGCACCATATAATTACATCCCCAAGGAACAGCACTTCCTCTTTCTTCCTGCAATAAACTCCAATAAACTCCAATATGATATCCTCTTTACTGCTTCTGTCTGGTCAGTTCCTGTCACTAATACAACATAATCAGAACTCATTCTATCACAAAGAACCTAAACATCCAATATTAATTCAACCTCCTATACATCTCAAATTACATACCAAATAGGTAAAGGAAACAAACCCTCTACCATTGGATTGCAAATAGAGGTACAGTAAAAAGGCTATACATTACCCAACGTGGAATTATACACCTGTACGTTGGACTGCTAATAAACTTTCAAGTCCATCCCAGGTGGAATAATCCTTGTCTCTGAATCCTTAATAGAACTGAAACTTTCCTTCACAGTAGCTAAGAATTTTTTTATTCTCCGTCAGGACTGGAGACTCAGATTTAGCTTGTTTCAAGCATGCTTAGCACCACTGAGGCTAAATGGATACCAGGCTTAAACTAAAACTTTTTAAATGTAGAATAGTAAGATCAATCTGCTGTCTTCAGAATATCTTTCAAAGACCTGCCCACAGAGAAAGTCTTAAATGCATCTGTTCCATGGTGTGAGTGCACCCCAAAAATGGAGGTATCAATGCCAGCTGCAGTCACACAACGGACACATCTGGATACTGTAAGGGAAGAGAACGGGTGAAAAGTTTTTTTCAATGCAATCAACAGCGGACTGGTCCAAGCTCTAGTCTTGCAGGAATGCATCGGTCACCAAAGCCAGAGATTCCTGTCTCCACTGAAAGCAAGTCCACCTGTAAGGGCCCCACCTGTTCTTGATCAAACAAAAGCAAACTGGATCGAGCTTCTTTGCCCCAAAATAAGTCAGGAACCTCGACTTCCAATCATCAATGCGAATTAACTTTCACAGAAGGTACTTTGCCCTGGCTGAAATCCTGTTGTCTCCCCCCCACCTCCCAAAAAAACTGATGTATTGGACTGCCGACAAGCTGTCCATTTACAACAGGATAGAATACAATCCTCTGTCCCTTATGAGTCAGCACACTGCAAAGGACCCTGCAAGCACTTTTATGCAGTTGATGGCCTCGCAATGAGCACTCGCCACCCCATCCTTCCCCTCTCTTACCTCATTAGGAATCACTTCTTGTGGGGAAGTTTGTTTGTTGGAGCAAATCTATGACAAAGCCCAAAAAAAACACATCAACTGAGAGGGAGTTAATTCAGACTTCGGTTTACTGATTATAAAATCCAAATTGTGCAAAAGTGACTGAACTAAGGACACGTTCTGAAGGAGTGCTGACGGATCTCGAGGTAACAAACGAAAAAAGCCCACATATATAATCAGCCGGACCCCTCTGGAGTACAAAAACTCGACCATCAGCCTCAAACCCTTGGTGAAGCACCAAGGAGAGGAAGAGAGACCCAATACAAGCATGGAAAACTCGTACACCTGGCCATTCCATGCGAACTGCAGAAACTGGCGGAGAGGAGGAAAGACAAACAGTGAAATAGGGGTCCTTGAAGTCCAATCTCACCATACAGGTGTCCGGGAAGAAATCTTTCTCAAAAGATGACGCCATTCCATCTTGTAGTGACAGTAAACCAACCACTGACTGAATTCTCTCAAATTTATTACAGTTGAGTCCATCTCTTAGTGGAGAAGAAAGGCTACTCCTTACCAAAGCATCCACCTGGAGCATTAGCGGCTCATCTGAAACATCCTCTCTGTCACCTCTTCTGCAAGTGCAGATCGGGGGAAAAAAAAAGCTATATTTTGTGCTGTGCCCATATATCTTTTGGCCATGATTTAGGTTGCAGGAGTAAAGCAAAGGTATCAGCTGTTGTGTTACAGTATATAAAATCCTTAATCCAGGTCACCACTATCCCACCACACAGCCACTCGTCTTTTCGCTAAGAGCAGCGCAAAGGCTGTGAGGGTGTGTAACAATTTCGGAATGTCTTTCACATATCATAATAGCACTGCATTGGGATCTGGTTCCATCTGTATTTCTGTCAACTTGCTTACTTCAAGGAATTTATCTTGCCAGAATAATTACACATCAGGATATGGCATTACCAGATGCATAAAACCAGCATCTTCACTTTAGCACCACTAAGAGGTAGCTTTTCACACACGCATGTACTTGTTGTAAAAATTTTAAGAGAATTAATCTGTGTCTGTCACGTAGGGAAACACTTTCGGTGGTTGAGCAGCACTATCGCCATTGATCAACAGTTATTTCTTTATCTAGTGCAGTCTGATTTAATCTGCACTCCCGATGGGGTTGTGGCTGTTGAGTGTCATCAGAGCACTTATAATCAGGAAGTCCCATGCAGCGCCCTGGAGCTCCTAAGTATACAAGTTAGTAGGGGCAGGGCAGCGGGTTAGCTGGGAATTCGGAAAATGTTTCTTTAATGGATCTGTGAATTTATAATGTAAAAATGTCAAGTGTCATTTTCTCAGGTATGCAGGTCTTTATTTGTTCCAGATCACAAATTATGGCATCTTAGTAGAGGTCACCCAGCGTGACTACCTACACTCTCCAACTATGAATGTACTCCCTTTTCTTGATGGATTGGGAGCAGGCACACCATTCTTTTTTAATCGTTCCGATGTCCTTGCATGGCAGCCAGTGTTTGACTAAATCTAACAGCTTCAAGTCTACTTTGGTGAGGGCTGCTACATCCCCTTCAAATATATGATGTGGCAGCAATGGTATCATTTGTAACCAGCTGTGTACAAATGGTCCCTGAGCAATGTAGTAGTAGTAGCATTATTCAGATGAGGCGCCGACCCCCCCCCCCCCCCCCCCCCCATCTGCTCGTGTGACACAAGGGTAGACCAGGCAATGTGGGGCTGTTCGCTCGCCCAGTTGAGAAATCAACATTATACGATCCCCTGGGTCACATCGGATACCCCTTCTCCAGTGGCTGCAGCCGAGCCCAGGGCAGATCTTTAGTGCCCGAGATGCAAGTTTTAGATCTGTCAATGTGCACATCTTCCTCCCATGTGGACTCTGCAGCATGCAGAATATAGCAAGCTGTTCTCTACAATAAGAGTCTGTAGCAAACTGCATTCTAGGTTCCTGGAACTGATGTGAAATCCAGGATTAAGGAGTCTTTAGATCCACTGTGCCAGAGGGTGTGTTTTTCTCGATCCTTGTGCAGGCCACATCACGATCTCCGTAGTTAAGAACCTGGCAAAGATTAGCCACATCCTGGCACCAGGGATAGGCTTCATCACCAGCAAACGGTGGACATGTTCTACCACAAACACCTCTAAGAAAGTAGCTCAACCAAGCAAGTCCATAAGAAGGCACTCCACAAATGTCTCCATATTGCCATTTTGGTTGGACTCCGGGACCCTGTAATGCTGATATAGTCCTGGCAAGATGTAGCTTCGATTTTGGTCTTTGGCCCTTATCTTGACCAGTTCATTCCTAATCTGGCCCTGATCATAGCATTATCCTCAAAACACGGACACTCATTTCTCTGCCATGTCCAGTCTCATACCATGTGTGTCAAGAAGTTCCAACATGTGTTCCATTCTGTAGCTAAAGAGGTCAATCTTACCATCTAGTGTGTGGAGGCTTAGTGTCACTTGATTCCTCAGCAACTGTGGAAGGCAATGGATTGGGCGTTTTAGCTTCTTTGTGTCAAAGAAGATTTTTGGCTGTGTACAGCCTGGTTTCCTCATGTCCTTAAAAGGAGAGGGGTGGGTATCTCATGCATGGCAATCCCAGTAGTGGGATGACTTATTGGTTTGGGTGTGGGACAATATCGGTCAGTCACTGCTCAGTTGACACCACAGTCAGAGGAGTCTGCAGCATTCACTCACTAGCACGTCTTGCAGCTATGGGTCAGCACAGTCCAGTATGCAGTCAGCCCCTGGCATTATTCGCAGTGCTAGAGCCCAGTAATTGGAGGCTCCATTGCCACAAGGGTGGGTCTATGCCTGGCAGTAACTACTCCACCACAGCTATGGGAGGAGTCTGCAGTATTTGTCCTCAATTAAGTCCCGCAGCAGAGGGAGACAGGACTGGGCCAGAGTATTCAGGTAGGTGGCAGTCTCATGTCATTTTCCCTAGTTTTGTAGCCTGGTTCTCCTCTGAGCTGTCCGGGTCCACAATCAAAAACTCTCCAACAAACAAGTGTGTCCCCAGTGTGTGGGCCACGATAGGCCTGAGCTCCTGGGCAATAGATTATGGCGGACAAGCAGCCCGTGCAACGACGGCTCCAAGCAATTAAATCTCCCGAATGCACAGCCACAAAGCAGCAGTAAGTCAGCCCTGGCTTCCGCAGCGATTTGCAGGCCACACAGAGGCCCTCACCAAGCCTTCTCCCATCTCAGCAGCTGCCTGACACCTCCGCGTAACTTCCCGCCCAGCTGGAGATGGCAGATCAGAAATGCGGCTCAGATACTTTCACCCTCTCTTGCACAGGAGAGTTCTGCATGTCAGTTCTAAATCTGCAACGCTGCAGTCATCTCACGGTTTCATGGGGATGGGTGATGAAATGTGGGGGGTGAAGCAGCCTAGGCCAGCAAATCAAATTGGTGCCATGTGGTTACTTAGGAAGGGGTCATGGGGATTGTTATTAGATTATTGGTGCGGTTAGCGGAGCTGTGCTACAGTGCAGCCATCTTCCAGCAGGGCAAAGGCGGGGTAACAACCTAAATGCCTGCAGAGACACACACAGATTCAGTGGTAAGATTAAAGGCCTGACAAGCACTACATTAAACACTCAATATAACGCCGTCTAATAGAGCCACAGGTGGAACGGTCCAGTGCGAAGGTGAGTAGCCTTGAATAATTCACTACAACCGCACTAGGAAGGGAAAAGAAACCTTTGCAATCACGAGGCCCTCACGGGTATTATCATTTGCACAGCTCAAATCTCCCAAACTGGAGAATGTCCCTCCCTTTTGAGTAGCACTCTCGGTGGGGAAAAAAAACAGACGCTGCTCCCAAAATTCCTTCCCTGCAGTGCCATTTTACCCAGGATGTAACATGCTTGAGGTGGAATGTCGCAGAGAGGCCCCAACCACGCACAAACACACAAACAGTGATAACTAACCCTGCTGAGGTGCACCAGTTGGCTTGACTGACAGGAAAAATGGCAAACGTAACCCAACAGTTGGGAGTCAAGGGCAAAGAAACAGAAACAGTACCTTTTAGGGAGAAAATGGTAAGGATAACCCGCACAGCAGGAGCTAGTGCAAGGCAATGGAAACGGTTCCTATTAAACAGAATGCCATTAAACAGCGCAATATAGGTTATCAACTTCCAAACAATATAAAAACATTTCCAAGAACGAGCACTTATCTGTCTGCTAAGCAGTAAAGGGAGGGAAAGTGATCTTCCTTGGGGATGTTATATGGTGTCTGACTTACCAGATTTGTTGATGACAGGAAACATTTTGATTGAACTCACTGGATTTGGCTTTTTATGTGTGTCCTACCATATTTGTTAACTTGCCAAGCTAATAAAGAAGAAAGTTTTAAGAATAATCTGAGCCTTTGGTCCAGACACAGAACTCCACTAAGGGGGTTAAAAAATATAACTTGAAATTGATGACTGGGTGGTTACAAAGAAGCAACTGCAACGAATAATCAGGAAAAGTACTCAGCACCACAGAAAATAATCAATGTCAAAAAAGCCGACCTACATCGCGTCACAGTGTCCGAAACAAAGCCTTGGCAGGCCACGATAAAACCATATACAAGACATCAGAAAACCATGCCTGGATGGAGATCATCTTCAACCCCTGACCCTCAAGAAATTAAATGGACCAATATTCAGAATTAACAGATTTAGTAGACAGGAGACAACCTAACAATGGGACTTACAAATACCTCTATAGGGACATCAGAGGAGCTCAGATTGCCATGCTTGATCTCCAGGCATTAAGGTAAAGGCTCTGGAGGTTTGGCTGCAGAACCTGCCCCTGACTTTTAAGACAGAAGGTCCTCCCTATGCAGAAGGGACTGAGGAGGGCATAGAAACAGGGACATGCAGAGCAGATCCAAGTAGAACACTATGTGCTGCAAGTTCAGCACAATGAAGGGCATCTGCACAACCTAAGGAATCAAAGTGATGCAAGGAAAGGTAGAAAAGAAATTAAGACCCAAGTCTGGAAGAACGCATCTTCCAGCACTCCCTGTCCCTGGATCTGTAAAGAACAGGACTGTAGTCAGTGTGTGTGCTCAGATACCAAAGCGGTCCACCCCAGGGTTGCCCTGCAAGCAAGGATGGACTGAACCACCTCATGGTTAGCAAGATAATACCAACTGAGCTAACAGGCCTTCGCATTAAGGGAGAGGACCAGCTGGTTCACAACCAGAAGTATTCACAGGCCTCTGCTCTCCAATGCATCTAGATGACCAACCCAAATAAAGAAGGGATCATTGATAACAACTGTAGCTACTGCTGGTGGAGAGCAGATAGGAGTCCTGCACTGAAGGTGGTCTGCAACCCGGCATTACCATTAGAAATTAGATTTTTGTCCGTCAGAACCCTTAGTGTTGGGCCCAGTGACAGATCACTGGACCGCACATGTGACACAGAAGGTGGGAAACCAGCAAAAGGCACAAAGCGATCAAGCCCAAAAGGCACTTCAGAACTACTATTACGTAAAAACATTATGAGGCACTGTCCAACAAAGTGCGTTAAGATGGACACAGTTTTGTTGCCAAGCCAAAAACTCAATTTGGAGTAAACACAGTCTGTTTTCAACTTTAACAAATTTATAATATAATAAGCTGCACACATCACTGCCAATGAACACTGTCCATAAGCAAGCTATATGTATCAAAGAAATGTAATCAAGAAAGTACAGAAAAGTAGAATAAACCCAGGCAGGGAAACACATAACGTTAGGTATGAAGAATAGGTAGAGTATGTATCTCAATAAAAGCTGAACCAAAGTGTCTAAATTAGTGGAGTGAACTACTCCACCAGAAAGTAAAGAGGGTAGGGGTGTGCATGGTGGGGGTACCATGAAGTGAACTCCACTAGAAAGCAGAGAAGGTAGGAGTATGTGTGGTGGGGTACCGTGAAGACCAAGTCTTGCATAACTAAGCAGGATCAATGATGGGCAGAAAAATTATACTTTAGGTTTACCCAACAAAAGTAAATGCCCTCCTGTAAGACTGCCTTTCCAAAGAAATTGTTACTTACTTGTAGTCCTAGTTTTGCATTGCAGGAATTTTCATGGAAGTCAGATACGTTAGATTAATTCTCAGCTGCATGGGTGGACCCCAGAACACTTAAGTTAATATTTCTCTATAATATCAATAGGGTGCCAATGTCCACATGAGATGTAGCACCCTTCAGAAGCCTATCAGAGTCAAGATTGTTCTAAAATGTATATTCATGTATGTGCTGAAAACTACACTGCAGCATTTAAAATGTATAAGCAAGTAAAGTCTATAATTGTGGGAAAAGTGATAATAGGTTTATATCGTAAGAATGAAAAGGGATGAAAAACGACTGCTGTGCCTTTAAAAGTCCTGCAGCTACCACTACCCATGATGCTTTTAGCTACTGGTTGCCTCTAACTGGCAGTTATCTCTCAGTTGTTTTTTTAAGTTGAGAAATTTCTGGGAATGAGATCCTAAAAAAGGTACAGCAATTTAATTTTGAATGTCCTTAGAAAAATTACCCAGGGATGTGTGTCATTTATGACTTCTTTAAAGAGTCCTATAATGCGGTACCAGGAATACAACCATTGCTTCTTCATCAAAGGATTTTCATGGATAGTCAAACGTTAGAGAAGAACAGCAAGATATACGCAGTTTTACTATACAATTAATATTGTGTTTCTATTGGCTCACTACAAGCCAAACATTTAAATTTTTCAGTGTGGCTGGAGCTACTTTAGCATGTGTGCTAATCTGAATCTAGGCAGTAGTGCTTTATGAATGTGTACACTGCTTTCCAAATAGTCCACTTGCAGGCATCTCTTAATGGAACATTTCAAGGCTAAGTAGTTGTCACTGCTTTCCTTCTATTTGAATGAGAGTTTGGCCTACCTGAAAGAGGTTTTTGTGCTAGTTGGTAGCATAATGAAATCGAGCCAAGAATCCATCTGACAATCAATTGTTTGGATGTGGCCAGGCCCTGCCAGATGTGTCCATAATGAACAGAGTTGGTTAGATTTCCTGTCTTTGGCTTATCTAGATAAAAGCAGAGTATCCTTGTAACATCCAAAGAATGTAGTGATCTTACTGATCCCGGCTCCCTGATATAACTCCGTAAAAAAAATTGCTTTCCAGAGATTTTCATTTTTGATTTGTTTCTGGATCCTTAGAGAAGTAATGTATCTTGGAAAATCCGGACCACATTTATAAAAATGGCGGATGTGTTCCAGTGATGATGTATTTCAGGAACCATGAGACCTATAGGTTTTACGGTTCAAGAAGTTTTTTTTATTTTTTTTATTTTTTTTAGAGACAGATAACTTCTTAGAGCATCCCTTCCACTATTTTCCAAAATGGCTGCTAGAATACAGAAAGAAGAGACATATATAGAAATGAAACTAATGATTGTTCTTAATCCTTTTATGTATACACCAAACAATGTTCATTATTTGAGTATGAAAAAAATATATATATATATATGTTTATCGCTCCTGTTTTAGACACATTTTCATAGTTTACTTTGTTTTGGCAATTGCTCGTTGTAAATTTACAGAATGTTGAACATTTGAGAAGACTATATCGACAGGGACATATTTTTTGTAGCACAGGTTTTGTATGGCTGGGTCCAAACTGGGGTGGCATGGTGAGCAAAACAATTGATGGATTAAACCCTGATCTGTGACTGTGGTGAAGGTTTGATTGGTTCTGCATTCTGTCCATCATTTCTGTTTGTTTGCTTTTGATAAGAACACTGGGCATCTCTGGGTCAAGTTTCTTGCACAGAATCTGAAGCAGGATTAGGAGTCTTTTCTTGTCTGTTCCATAACATATTCATAACTCTGAGAATCCTCGACTCATGAACATTGCAAACAACCTATGTAGCACAATAACATCTGTGTCATTAGACATTACAATGACTCGATTGGAACCATTTTCCACTCAACATGTGGCACAACATGAAGGTCAGCTTCCTCCAATTTGCTGTTAAGTTTTTGAACAATATGGCCAGTACCTTTTGAAAATCTCTGCAGGCACCAACGCCTCGTTGACAGTCATTCCACTTGCAATAATTGGAAATTCAGGGTTCACTGAAGCATCAGCAATGTTTTGGCGCATTAACATCTTCAAGTTCATCTTGTTCAATGTTGATGACCAGTATTTATCAAGTTGCACTGATATAGGTGTTGAATTTGTGATGCAAGCAAAGTCAATTGTTCCACTAGCTGACAGTCTGATTTTCTCACATTCTTTGACAGGTAGTTCAAGATAACTGTCAAACACAATGCAAAGTGCACACAGACTTTGATATCTGTAGAACTGTCTGTACAACCTATCCGAAGTTTTGCATGGATGAAATCCTGACCAATTGCAATTGTGACATATAATCCACAACAGCAGTTTTTAATGAGGACACCTTTTCGAATTTAAATTCTTCCGGTGAAAATTTTTGCAATCTCTTATACGAGTTTGTGCTTCATTAGGTTACTTGCAGCATATACATTAAATAATGCATTTGTTGGAAGAAGATCATGCAACAGACTGTCACTGATAAATTCGCCCCTTTCTTTTGCAACATCCATTTCTCTATGGGCTTGCGTAAGTTGTTGTTTTGTAACCTGTTTTGTAGTGGCTGGTTGGCGAAACTCTTACTATGGCAAATAAAGGGTGAAAGTTTAGTGATTATGTCAAACAGCTTTTTCTCTTTCAATACAAATCTCTCTTGCTTCAGCTCCGAATATAGTGTCGATCCATGTTACAGGACATCTAGTAGACTTGTCTTTATATCGTTATCCACATATTGTTTGGTCATGAAGTTGTGCAGTGGCACAGGCTCAGTCATTTCAAAGGTGTTTCCTTGCTGCTGTATGAAAAAAAGAAGGTTGTCAACATGTTTATTAAAACATTCCCCTCTCTTTATCACAAGTTTGTGGTAAGGAACAGTTTCACAATGGTCCATTAATTTTGAATTTGTCATCTCTCTGAAAACATTGCAAATAGAAAGGACTTCATTGTAAACTAGCTGCCATTGAGCAACATATTCACTTTCACCCGTCTGACCAACAATTCCCTTGGAGCTTTTCCGTCATCTCTGGATTATCGGTTCGTTTCATATCTGGAGCTACAGCATTGAACCTTCCCTCTCTGTCTTTCACCAGAAAATGTCTAAGAATGCATTTTAGGGGTATGGTTTTTCAACCCCTTGCTTCTTCACTCTTTCCAAATACCAGGACCCATGTCTCAGGTAGTTTATGCAAAACACAGTAATCGGTGACTCCTCAGTCTTCAGGTGCAGCTCCCAAGCACTTTCCTGACTAGCATGTACCAAATTGTTCACTAGAGCTATCATGTGTAAAACATTTCCCCGTACTTGCAAAGTTCTGATTTTTTTTCCCCATTCTTTGACAAACTCTACAAAGTTGGTTTTTGGGTTTTCTAATTTTGAACTGAGTGTATTGAACATTGCCTGGCTTTGTATTATGTCTTTTGTATGAAGTGCACTCTGTGCCTTGTTCTTTTCTGAGTTACGATGTGCACAACCTAATTAGCCATTCTTATTCCAGAAAACATTCCAACACCATGTTTCTATAGCCTCAGATATGATCAACATACCTTAGAACGAACAAACAACGATTTCTGCTCAATACTGACTGGACAATTTTGCTTCCAAAGATTTGAGCCTCAATAAGTGCATCGTCTATGCCACATCCACTGAGATAACACCGCAACGCAACTTTTGTCATGTGGAAAACACCCATCTTTGGATAACGATCATCAAATTCTACTGGACTGCTCATACAAATGTCAGCTACAATACGGAAAACACCTTCCATGCAGAAAAATGGCAGGATAGGGTGGTCTTCAAGCTGTGCACGCACATTTTGGACATTTTTAGGAGTTGCGTAAACTGATGATTAGTTTGTGACTGGATACGGTATTACTGGTAAGAACCCAACCTTCATCAGTGGGACGGGATTCTGGGGTATCAGAGCACTAACTCCAGCCCACGGAGGAACTTGCTTGTCTTCATCCTTCAGTCTACACCGAATAAGCAATATGATAAATTCAGTTAAATCAGCTTTAGAGACCGCAGTATCAGATAGAAGAAGATCCATGTCCTCAGTCACTTTGAAACTTTCTGGTAGATTAGGACATGTTGATGGCTTGTAGTGATTTTGCACACGTTGGCAAGGTAGTCGGGTTATAAGTTTGCAGCTTCGTTTGTTTATGCCTGCATATGACAACTAGTTTTCCTGCAGCTACTTCATTAGTACAGTCTTGAAAAAGCACCATGGCAGTATCATGTGTGCTGGATGTTCCAGACAAAGAAGAGCTGTCTACAAAATCAAAATTGTCAAGAGCAGCAATTGAAAATCTTTTCCTGGTAAAGTGACTTGGAAGTGGTGTTCTGTCGGATTCACAAGATTTTACTGCATGAGTTGCTAACAAGTTCCTGCTCTGTAATGTGTCATTACAACTTGTTAAAATACAAATCTTATTCACTGAAGTGATTAGCTCTCTACTTTTTTACTTGTCGTAGATTGCATGGGCAGTCATCTTGTGTAGCAGAGTTTTCTTTTTGCCATGATGTAATTCATAAAACAAGACCTGGAAAAGACAGTACACTGGCACAGCATAAATCTGTCTGTTCCTGGGATTGTCTTCCACTTTTTCGCTTATAGCTTCAAAAGCCATAAATAATGTTGTCAGCTTCCGTTCTAAACTCAAGCACTTTAGTTTGTAACAGTTTTGCTTTGCTGATATTAAACAATGCTGTACAAAATGTTAAGACAACATTAGGCATTCTTGTTGAATCCCACGATTTGCAGAGCTATGGGGAAATCACAAAATTTGTCATTGACTTTTCAAACACTCGCCCCCAGTCACAGATCTGGGTTTAATCTATTGTTATTTTGCTCTTCAGGTCACCCCAGTTGTTGAAGCAAGCACATCAAAACATTGTATTGTACACTGTAAAATAGTAGTGACACAGATCACAAATATTAATCTTATGGAATATAGCTTTTAATCCAAATAGAGGTATGGGCTGTGTTCGCTGTGCCCATTTAACTTGCAACAAATGTGTGCTGTCACTGCAAAGAGAATAGTGAAGGAGAAGTAAAGCAACAAGATCACCAGCCTGAAGTTCTGGTAGTCACGACATATTAGCCAGGTTGAGCTGAAGTAGAAACACCCTGACATGTTTGCAGTCAAACAATAAGTGGAGGACAAGCAGACTACCGGGGACAGCTTTAAAAAGAGAATAAAATTAGGAAAGCAATATGGAGCAAGAAAAAGTTAACAAATGGGTCAAATGGCATCACTTTTGAATTTTATGAAACTTCAAGAAAACTTCATCAGCAGATTGACCCATGTATTCTTAAAACGTTACTAGCTCAGAAAGCTTACAGACCACCATGTGAGAAGCCAATATCACTACAATGCTCAAGAAGGGTAAGGGTCATCCTATACAAAAAAAAAAATAACACACACTATAGGAAAGTCTCAATGTTGATAGAAAAATCCTGGCTGAAGTCTGTGCGAACAAAACACAATTTTAATACCAGTGTTCGGGAAAGTAGAGCAGGTTTTGTTAAAGGAACATCTGCTTCACCTATCACTAGGTGATTGTAGGAAGTTGGCTCTGTATGCACTATTTCAAAGTAAGGAATAGTATGCACAGAGTCCAAGGGTTCCCCTTAGAGGTAAGATAGAGCATTAGTATTATCTCTTTTTGCCACTATTTTGTGGTAGTGTGGTCGAGCAGTAGGCTTATCAAAGGAGTAGTGTTAAGCATTTGTTGTACATACACACAGGCAATAAATGAGGAACACACACTCAGAAACAATTCCAGGCCAATAGGTTTTTGTTAAAGAAAAATATATTTTCTTAGTTTATTTTAAGAACCACAGGTTCAAATTATACATGTAATATCTCATTTGAAAGGTATTGCAGGTAAGTACTTTAGGAACTTTGAATAATCACAATAGCATATATACTTTTTACATAAAACACATTTAGCTGTTTTAAAAGTGGACACTTAGTGCAATTTTCACAGTTCCTGGGGGAGGTAAAGTAATGTTAGTTTTTGCAGGTAAGTAAACCACCTACGGTAGCCCATCGTTGGGGGTTCATAGCAACCCCAAAGTCACCACACCAGCAGCTCAGGGCCGGTCAGGTGCAGAGTTCAAAGTGGTGCCCAAAACGCATAGGCTTCAATGGAGAGAAGGGGGTGCCCCGGTTCCAGTCTGCCAGCAGGTAAGTACCCGTGTCTTCGGAGGGCAGACCAGGGGGGTTTTGTAGGGCACCGGGGGGAACACAAGTCCACCCAAAAAGTACACCCTCAGCAGCGCGGGGGCGGCCGGGTGCAGTGTGCAAACAAGCGTCGGGTTTCCAATGGGAGTCAATGGGAGACCAAGGGGTCTCTTCAGCGGTGCAGGCAGGCAAGGGGGGGCTCCTCGGGGTAGCCACCACCTGGGCAAGGGAGAGGGCCTCCTGGGGGTCACTCCTGCGCTGGAGTTCCGATCCTTCAGGTGCTGGGGGCTGCGGGTGCAGGGTCTTTTCCAGCCGTCGGGATTTTAGAGTCAGGCAGTCGCGGTCAGGGGGAGCCTCGGGATTCCCTCTGCAGGCATCGCTGTGGGGGCTCAGTGGGGACAACTTTGGTTACTCACAGTCTCGGAGTCGCCGGAGGATCCTCCCTGAGGTGTTGGTTCTCCACCAGTCGAGTCGGGGTCGCTGGGTGCAGTGTTGCAAGTCTCACGCTTCTTGCGGGGATTGCAGGGGTCTTTAAATCTGCTCCTCTGAAACAAAGTTGCAGTCTTTTTGGAACAGGGCCGCTGTCCTCGGGAGTTTCTTGTTCCTCTTGAAGCAGGGCAGTCCTCTGAGGATTCAGAGGTCGCTGGTCCTGGGGAAAGCGTCGCTGGAGCAGGTTTCTTTAGAAGGCAGGAGACAGGCCGGTAGGACTGGGGCCAAAGCAGTTGGTGTCTTCTTTCTTCTTCTGCATGGGTTTTTCAGCTCAGCAGTCCTCTTCTTCTGTAAGTTGCAGGAATCTGATTTCCTAGGTTCTGGGGAGCCCCTAAATACTGAATTTAGGGGTGTGTTTAGGTCTGGGGGGTTAGTAGCCAATGGCTACTAGCCCTGAGGGTGGGTACACCCTCTTTGTGCCTCCTCCCAAGGGGAGGGGGGTCACAATCCTATCCCTATTGGGGGAATCCTCCTTCTACAAGATGGAGGATTTCTAAAAGTCAGAGTCACCTCAGCTCAGGACACCTTAGGGGCTGTCCTGACTGGCCAGTGACTCCTCCTTGTTTTTCTCATTATCTCTCCTGGACTTGCCGCCAAAAGTGGGGGCTGGGTACAGGAGGAGGGCATCTCCACTAGCTGGAGTGCCCTGAGGCATTGTAACACGAAGCTTGAGCCTTTGAAGCTCACTGCTAGGTGTTACAGTTCCTGCAGGGGGGAGGTGTGAAGCACCTCCACCCAGAGCAGGCTTTGTTTCTGTCCTCAGAGAGCACAAAGGCTCTCACCGCATGGGGTCAGAAACTCGTCTCTCAGTAGCAGGCTGGCAGAGACCAGTCAGTCCTGCACTGAACAATTGGGTAAAATACAGGGGGTATCTCTAAGATGTCCTCTGTGTGCATTTTTTAGTAAATCCAACACTGGCATTAGTGTGGGTTTATTATCCTGAGAAGTTTGATACCAAACTTCCCAGTATTCAGTGTAGCCATTATGGAGCTGTGGAGTTCGTTTTTGACAGACTCCCAGACCATATTCTCTTATGGCTACCCTGCACTTACAATGTCTAAGGTTTTGCTTAGACAGTGTAGGGGCATAGTGCTCATGCACATATGCCCTCACCTGTGGTATAGTGCACCCTGCCTTAGGGCTGTAAGGCCTGCTAGAGGGGTGACTTACCTATGCCACAGGCAGTGTGGGGTTGGCATGGCACCCTGAGGGGAGTGCCATGTCGACTTAGTCATTTTGTCCTCACCAGCACACACAAGCTGGCAAGCAGTGCGTCTGTGCTGAGTGAGGGGTCCCTAGGGTGGCATAAGACATGCTGCAGCCCTTAGAGACCTTCCTGGCATCAGGGCCCTTGGTACCAGGGGTACCAGTTACAAGGGACTTACCTGGATGCCAGGGTTGTGCCAATTGTGGAGACAATGGTACATTTTAGGTGAAAGAACACTGGTGCTGGGGCCTGGTTAGCAGGGTCCCAGCACACTTCTCAGTCAAGTCAGCATCAGTATCAGGCAAAAAGTGGGGGGGTAACTGCAACAGGGAGCCATTTCTTTACAGTGATTTAAAAACATACTTGATGTTTGTAAAAAGTCAAAACGAAGCATGTTGTGCACTGGCAATCATCTCAGAAAAGGCCTTTGCTAAACTTTAACAGGCTTGCTTGTTCTGAGCCCTTGGACTGCATAGTTTTCCCACTAAACTTATTGACATGATTCAAAAGTCACATGTTAAACAATATACCTCCAAGTCATTATCCGACTACTTTAGACACAAACAATGGCTACCCCTCGCTTAACTTTTTCTTTGTGGTTTTTTTTCCAGAAGAACGAGTTACTTACCTTCGGTAACGACTTTTCTGGTGGATACATTAGCTACCTGTGGATTCCTCACCTAATGAATACTCCCATGGCGCCAGCATTCGACGGAAATCTTCTTACTAGTCTCTGCACGTCGACGAGGACGTCACTCTTGCCCACGCGATGCCTTCTGACGTCATACAGGCCATAAGAGGTCCTCGCCGACGTGCTGATGACCGTACCAACATTTTTTACGTGCATGAGAATAATAATAATAACCCAATGTAATGAAAGAGCAAAGCAACATCTCTTAATATTGTAAATCACACAACATAGCAATAAAATAGCTGTAGATTTAATATAACCTTTTTTTTTTTTTTAAACAAATAAATATATATACATACGAATCATGTATATACACAATATATATAGATTTATATATAAATATACACATATATACAAATATCATATATGCAAAATGTATTGCAACTTTGAAAACCAAAAGGAGCACACTCAAGGATTGCTTGGAGAGACCAAAAAGGCAACGGGGAGGCGGGTGGGACCGTGAGGAATCCACAGGTAGCTAATGTATCCACCAGAAAAGTCGTTACCGAAGGTAAGTAACTCGTTCTTCTGATGGATACAACTACCTGTGGATTCCTCACCTAATGAATAGAGTCCCAAAGCAGTACCACGCCCGGCGGTGGGTGCCTAAATGGTCAAACCAAGAAATCCTGCAGCACTGACCGTGCAAAATGACCGTCCCTTCTGACTTCAGAGTCCAAACAGTAATGTTTCACAAAAGTGTGAAGGGACGACCAAGTTGCGGCCTTGCAGATGTCGACCACAGGAACACCTCTGGCCAAGGCCGAAGTGGCCGACTTAGCTCTGGTGGAATGAGCTCTAATGCCCTCAGGAGGATCCTTCTTTGCCAAAGAGTAACAGATTTTAATGCAAAGAACAACCCACCTGGATAGTGTTCTCTTGTGGACTGCCTTTCCTCTCCTCTTGCCCACGTATCCAATAAACAGCTGATCCTCCAGCCTGATATCCTTCATTCTGTCGCTTTAGAAGCTCAACGCCCTTTTTGGGTCCAGGCGATGTAGTCTTTCTTCCTCCTTTGAAGGATGAGGCGGAGGATAAAACGTGGGCAAAGTGATTGTCTGAGCCAAATGAAAGGGTGAAACAACCTTCGGAAGGAAAGCAGCCTTGGTCCTCAACACCACCTTATCCCCATAAAACGTTATATAAGGGGGTTTAACCGATAAGGCCTGCAACTCACTCACTCTCCTTGCAGATGTTATAGCTACCAGGAATACTGTTTTAATAACCAAATACCTTAAAGGGCAAGAATGCATAGGCTCAAAAGGGGACCCCATAAGGAAAGTCAGGACCAAGGACAAATCCCATTGAGGCATAATGAATGGTTTTGGAGGATATTGATTCAGAAGACCTTTCAAGAATCTGAGAACAATAGGGGATTTAAATAACGACGGTTGGTCTGGAAGACAAATGAAGGCTGACAAGGCCGACAAATAACCCTTAATGGTAGCCACTGCACAACCTTTCTGCGCTAGAGACAGAGTAAAAGACAAAACATGTGACAGATGAGCATGTAAGGGATCAATCTGTCTCTCTCCACACCACATAACAAATTTAGACCACCTATTAGCGTAGATAGATTTAGTGGAGTGTCGCCTGGCCGCTAAGATAACATCCACTACATCAGGCGGGAGAGAGAAGGAACTCAGGTTGCCCCGTTCAATCTCCAAGCATGTAGGTGCAGACTCTAGAGGTTGGGGTGTAAAACCTGCCCCTGCGACTGCGAGAGGAGGTCTGCCCTGAGAGGGAGACGGAGCGGAGGGCACAGTGAGAGTTGGAGAAGGTCGGAGTACCATACCCTCCTTGGCCAATCCGGAGCTATTAAGATGACTTGGGCCCGGTCTTGGCGAATTTTCCTCAACACTCGAGGAATCAAGGGTATGGGGGGAAACGCGTAAAGCAACTGGTCGCACCAGGTTATCTGAAACGCGTCCCCCAACGCTCCCTGCATCGGATACTGGAGGCTGCAGAATAACGGGCAATGCGCGTTCTCCCGAGTGGCAAACAGATCTATCCGAGGAAACCCCCACATCTGGAAGATTAAACAGACTTGATCTGGATGGAGACGCCACTCGTGGTCTGCCGAGAATTGGCGACTGAGACTGTCCGCACGTACATTCAAGACCCCGGCCAGATGATTTGCCACCAAGCAAATCTGATGGTCCTTTGCCCAGGACCATAGCCGAAGATTTGAAGGATTAGGTACGTCTTTGAGGTCCTGACGAATCGCATAGCGAGAAACATGTTGACCTGTAATGTAGAGTAGCACAGGGGATCCTGTGTTCTCTCCTTTCTGTCTTTTTCACCACTCTTTAGTATGAGGGTTGGTGACTATAGTTAACACCATTTTGTTATACTTTATGGGGAGTGTAGACATTATTTTACCATATCCCTATTCTTTGTTTTTAATCTTGTCAGAGGCACTAACATTTAATTAAAGATATCAACGGTTTGTACCTCTAGACATTTTTAAACTTTTCTACTCCAATCCTCGATTCCCATTTTTGACCGCTGCGCATTTCGCTCAAAAGATCTCCGGCAAAGAGCCCCCGTGTGGGGCCCGTCAGGCATTGCAGCGCCGGCCTGACGAGGAGCACAGCCCTATGATGAAGCATGTCACCGAAAGGTGAGTGAGGGCTCGTGCTTACAACCTTTTGGTTTTCCTGATATGCAGAACCGGTAGATACAATTTTCCTCTTTTTGGAACTGTGTGTGCAATTTTTTGGTTTATACAGTATTGGGAACTTCACACACTGGACCAGGAGTCTATCCTCCGAATATCCCACTCTCTGCCCCCTTTGCTGTTGTTTTTTGAGTATCCAGTACCGCCCCTATGAACAGGAGGCCCTGAGAGGGCTCCAGGTGAGATTTGGGCACGTTCACCGAAAAGCCCAGGTCGAACAACAACTGGGTTGTTGACTGCAGATGATGCGACACAAGCTCCGGGGACTTGGCTTTGATCAACCAGTCGTCCAAGTAAGGGAATACTGCTATCCCCTTCCTTCTGAGCTCCGCCGCAACCACTGACATCACCTTTGTGAAGACTCGAGGTGCTGAAGTAAGACCAAACGGGAGGACCGCAAACTGATAGTGCTGCGACCCTACCACAAACCGGAGATACTTCCTGTGCGACTTGAGTATCGGGATATGAAAGTAAGCATCCTGCAAGTCGACAGACACCATCCAATCTTCCTTGTTCAACGCCAAAAGCACCTGTGCTAGGGTCAGCATCTTGAACTTTTCCTGTTTGAGGAACCAATTCAAGATCCTCAGATCCAGGATTGGTCTCAACGGACCATCCTTTTTGGGAATCAGGAAGTATCTTGAGTAATAACCTCGACCCTTTTCCTGCTCTGGGACCAACTCTACCGCGCCCTTTAAAAGGAGGACTTGAACCTCCTGTTCTAGCAACAGGAGGTGTTCTTCTGAACAATAAGATGGGCGGGGCGGGATGAGGGGCGGGAACTCCCGAAAGGGAAGGGCGTAGCCTTTTCCCACAATGCCGAGAACCCAAGTGTCCGTTGTGATAGACTTCCACTTGTGGAGAAAATGCTGTAATCTTCCCCCTACAGGAGAGGAGTGAGTGGGAAACGGTGGAAGCCTAAGGCTGCTTCCCCTGCTGCACCCCTCCAGAGGACGAGGAAGAGGCAGAGTGCTGTTGAGAGGCTCCTCTGGTACGGACCCCACCCCTCCCCCTCCCTCTAAATGACCTATAGGGGAGGGAAGAGGCGGGTTGCTGGAACCTCCCCCGAAAGGAAGAGGAATAAGAGCCACGCCCAAATCCCCGAAACCTCCTGAAAATTCTAGAAGAGGCAGAGGAAGAAGGAGCGTGCAGTCCTAACGATTTGGCTGTGGCTCTGCTCTCCTTAAATCGTTCCAAGGCTGAATCTGCCTTGGCTCCAAACAGTCTGTCCCCATCAAACGGGAGGTCCAGCAGGGTCGACTGCACATCCGCAGAGAACCCTGAGTTTCGGAGCCAGGCCTGTCTTCTTGCCACCACAGCCATGCCCATCGCCCTGGCTACCGAGTCGGTCGTGTCCAGCCCAGACTGGATAATCTGGGTCGCGGCAGCCTGGGCGTCCGAGACCACATCCAAGAGACCCTGGGGAAGCTCCGTAAATGAAGACGAAACATCATCCATCAGCGCATGGATGTACCTCCCCAGAATGCACGTTGCGTTGGTGGCCTTCAACGCCAAACTGCATGACGAAAATATTTTCTTGGACTGCGCATCCAGTTTCTTGGAGTCTCTGTCTCCAGGCACCGTCGGGAAGGAACCAGGCGCTGACTTTGAGGAACAGGAGGCTTGCACCACCAAGCTCTCCGGCGTAGGGTGTCTAGAGAGAAAGCCAGGGTCAGATGGTGCAGCTCGATACCTCCTGGCCACAGCCCTATGAACGGCCGAGGAAGACACCGGCTTCTTCCACACCTCCAACACCGGATCCAGCAAAGCCTCATTAAATGGCAAGAGAGGCTCAGCTGCAGCAGAGGCCGGATGCAATACCTCTGTCAGCAAATTCTGCTTTGCCTCTGCCACCGGCAAAGGCAGGTCCAAAAAGCTCGCTGCCTTCCTCACCACAGCATGAAAGGAAGCAGCCTCCTCCGTATATTCCCCTGGAGATGAAAGGTCCCACTCAGGGGAAGTGTCCAGCCCACTGGCTGTATCCAGACCATGCAGTCCGTCTCCAGAGTCCTCAATCTCTCCCTCCTCTAGGACTCGCTGGTACTCTTGCTCTTCTAAAAGACGGAGAGCACGCCTCCTCGAATGAAGTCTCTCCTCGATACGCGGAGTCGACATGGCCTCCGCCGACGAAGAACGGCGCCGATCTCCAGAAGCATCCGACGCCGCGTCCGGCGCCACAGGCAGCTTCGGCGCCGAGGCAGGAGCCGCAGGACGAGGTCTTGGAGCCGATGGACCAACCGGAGTCACAGGGCAAAATCCTGACTTCGACGGAAGGGCAACCTCCGGGGCCGAAACATCCGAAGCCACCGGAGCGGCCACCGACGCCGAGCCCACATTCCCAAAAGGGAGAAAGGGCATAAAGGGTGCCGGCCGAAGAGGCGCAGGATCACCCAACGAAAAGGCCAAGGGCCCCGAAGGACCAGCCGGAGCAGCTCCTGGAGCCATCTGCTGAAAGATGGTATACATCGCATTAAGAAACGCGGTACTATCGGCTCCAGGAGTGGGAAAAGCCGGATACTGGGGTGCCTGGATCGAGGGCGACCCCGACGCCGGCCTCGACGTCTGCGACGCCGGAGAAAACACAAGAGGCTGCACCACCTCAAACACCGACGCCTGACCAGGCGAAGTCGGTGACGCCGGAGAGGGCAACGGCGTCGAAGGATGCGGCGTGACCGTGGGGCTGACCTCCCAAGTCTTCCGACGCCGAGCCGAAGGTGACCTCGAACGAGACTCCTTGCTGGAATGACGTCGTGAGTCTCTACGGCGCCGGGAATCTCGATGACGCCGGTGAGACCTTGGCGAAGAAGACTTCTTATGATGTTTCTCCTTCTTCTTTGACTTTGCCATGAATAACTTGGCCTCACGTTCTTTGAGGGCCTTCGGATTCATGTGTTGACATGAATCGCAAGTTGAAACGTCGTGGTCGGAGCTCAAACACCATAGACAGTCGGAGTGAGGATCTGTAACCGACATCTTGCCCCCACACTCTCGACAGGGCTTGAAACCCGACTTCCTCTGAGACATTGTTACCGCAGAGAAGACTACGCAGCAGACAATACACTGTAACCACGAAGGTAACAGTAGCTCCCTCGAAGATAACCGTTTCGAATGCACGGAAAAAAGGGAACTGTCATCGGCACGTCGGCGAGGACCTCTTATGGCCTGTATGACGTCAGACGGCGTCGCGTGGGCAAGAGTGACGTCCTCGTCGACGTGCAGAGACTAGTAAGAAGATTTCCGTCGAATGCTGGCGCCATGGGAGTATTCATTAGGTGAGGAATCCACAGGTAGTTGTATCCATCAGAAACAGCTCAATTGCTGACTAAACATGAACATTCATGGAGTCCAGGTTAATGACAGAGGTAAAATTCTCAGTCTAACATTAATGACATCCATCTGCTATTATATGTCCCTTAAAACTCAATCTATGAAAGTCTGAAAAAGAACCATGACTTTTCAATTCTGGGTATAAACTCAATTTAGAGAAAAAAAGAGCTGCTCAGCCCTTCGTGTTACATAATGAAAATGTCACTTACCCAGTGTACATCTGTTCGTGGCATCAGTCGCAGTAGATTCGCATGTTCTGCAATAGCTCGCCATCTGGTGTTGGGCCGGAGTGTTACAAGTTGTTTTTCTTCGAAGAAGTCTTTCGAGTCACGGGACCGAGTGACTCCTCCTTTTGTCTCCATTGCGCATGGGCGTCGACTCCATCCTCGATTGTTTTTCCCCGCAGAGGGTGAGGTAGGAGTTGAATTGTAGTAATAGTGCCCATGCAATGGAGTGACTAAGTATGCACCTATTTAAGGTTGAGATGATACATATATAAATAATTGAAGGTAACTTCCAAACTGCTACAGGCTCCCGGGGAGGCGGGTGGGCACATGCGAATCTACTGCGACTGATGCCACGAACAGATGTACACTGGGTAAGTGACATTTTCAGTTCGATGGCATCTGTCGCTGTAGATACGCATGTTCTGCATAGACTAGTAAGCAGTTATTTCCCCAAAAGCGGTGGATCAGCCTGTAGGAGTGGAAGTAGTTTGAAATAATGTCCTTAATACGGCTTGACCTACTGTGGCTTGTTGTGCGGATAACACGTCTACACAGTAGTGCTTGGTGAATGTGTGAGGCGTAGACCATGTGGCTGCCTTACATATTTCTTGCATTGGGATGTTTCCTAGAAAGGCCATGGTAGCACCTTTCTTTCTGGTTGAGTGTGCCCTTGGTGTAATGGGCAGCTGTCGTTTAGCTTTAAGGTAGCAGATTTGGATGCATTTAACTATCCATCTGGCTATACCTTGTTTTGAAATTGGGTTTCCTGCATGAGGTTTTTGAAATGCAATAAAGAGTTGTTTAGTCTTTCTGATGTTCTTTGTTCTGTCAATGTAATACATTAATGCTCTTTTGACATCTAATGTATGTAGTGCCCTTTCAGCTACGGTATCTGGCTGTGGAAAGAACACTGGAAGTTCCACTGTTTGATTTAGATGGAACGGTGAAATAACCTTTGGCAAAAATTTAGGATTGGTCCTTAGGACGACTTTATTTTTGTGTAGTTGTATAAAAGGTTCCTGTATAGTAAACGCCTGAATCTCGCTTACTCTTCTCAGGGAAGTAATGGCGATGAGAAATGCCACCTTCCAGGTTAGGAACTGTATGTCGCAGGAGTGCATGGGTTCAAAAGGTGGACCCATAAGTCTAGTTAGGACAACATTTAGGTTCCATGAAGGAACAGGTAGTGTTCTTGGTGGTATAATTCTCCTAAGGCCCTCCATGAATGCTTTAATGACTGGTATTCTATATAGGGAAGTTGAATAGGTAGTCTGCAGGTATGCAGATATTGCTGCAAGGTGAATCTTAATGGAAGAGAAAGCTAGGTTAGATTTTTGTAAGTGAAGCAAGTAACCCACTACATGTTCTGGAGTTGTGCGTAATGGTTGTATTTGATTAATATGGCAGTAGCAAACAAACCTCTTCCATTTACTTGCATAGCAGTGCCTGGTGGATGGCCTTCTTGCTTGTTTTATGACTTCCATACATTCTTGGGTAAGTTGTAAGTGCCCGAATTCTAGGATTTCAGGAGCCAGATTGCTAGATTCAGCGATGCTGGATCTGGGTGTCTGATCTTTTGGTTGTGCTGTGTCAACAGATCTGGCCTGTTGGGCAATTTGATGCAGGGTACCACTGATAGGTCTAGCAGCGTTGTGTACCAGGGTTGCCTTGCCCAAGTTGGTGCTATCAATATGAGTTTGAGTTTGCTTTGACTGAGTTTGTTTACCAGGTAAGGAAGGAGAGGGAGAGGAGGAAAAGCGTAAGCAAATATCCCTGACCAGTTCATCCATAGGGCATTGCCTTGGGATTGTTTGTGTGGGTATCTGGATGCGAAGTTTTGGCATTTTGCGTTCTCCCTTGTCGCAAACAAGTCTATCTGAGGTGTTCCCCAGAGTTTGAAATAAGTGTTCAGAATTTGGGGGTGAATTTCCCATTCGTGGACCTGTTGGTGATCTCGAGAGAGATTGTCTGCGAGTTGATTTTGTATCCCTGGTATAAACTGTGCAATTAGGCGAATTTGGTTGTGAATTGCCCAATGCCAAATTTTTTGTGCTAGCAGGCTTAACTGCGTGGAGTGCGTCCCTCCCTGCTTGTTTAGATAATACATTGTTGTCATGTTGTCTGTTTTGACGAGAATGTATTTGTGAACTATTATTGGTTGGAAAGCTTTTAGTGCTTGAAAAACTGCTAGAAGTTCTAGGTGATTGATATGCAGTTTTGTTTGATGTACGTTCCATTGTCCTTGTATGCTGTGTTGATCGAGGTGTGCTCCCCACCCTGTCATGGAAGCATCTGTTGTTATTACGTATTGTGGCACTGGGTCTTGGAAAGGCCGCCCCTTGTTTAAATTTATGTTGTTCCACCACAGAAGCGAGAGGTAAGTTTGGCGGTCTATTAACACCAGATCTAGAAGGTGACCCTGTGCTTGAGACCACTGTGATGCTAGGCATTGTTGTAAGGGCCTCATGTGCAGTCTTGCGTTTGGGACAATGGCTATGCATGATGACATCATGCCTAGGAGTTGTAATACCATCTTTGCCTGTATCTTTTGTGTTGGATACATGCGTTGTATGATGGTGTTGAAATTTTGAATTCTTTGTGGACTTGGAGTGGCTACTCCCTTTGATGTGTCTATTATGGCTCCCAGGTATTGTTGTACCTTGCGTGGCAGAATTTTGGATTTTGTGAAATTGACGGTGAACCCGAGTTTGAAGAGGGTTTGTATGATGTGATTTGTGTGATTTGAGCACTGTATGAACGAATGGGCCTTGATTAGCCAGTCGTCCAAATATGGGAACACATGTATTTGCTGCCTTCTTATGTGTGCAGCGACTACCGCTAGACATTTGGTAAAGACTCTTGGTGCGGTTGTTAATCCGAAAGGCAGTACCTTGAATTGGTAATGTATTCCTTTGAATACAAACCTTAGGTATTTCCTGTGCGATGGGTGTATTGGTATATGGAAATAAGCGTCCTTGAGGTCTAAAGTTGCCATGTAGTCGTGTAGTTTTAGCAATGGCAATACTTCTTGTAGTGTGACCATGTGGAAGTGGTCTGATTTGATGAAAGTGTTCACTACTCTGAGGTCTAGGATTGGTCTCAGCGTTTTGTCCTTCTTTGGTATCAGAAAGTACAGTGAGTAAACTCCTGTGTTTATTTGTGTGTTTGGCACTAATTCGATTGCATTCTTTTGCAATAGTGCCTGCACTTCTATCTCCAGGAGATTGGAATGGTGTGTTGTTAAATTTTGTGCTTTTGGTGGTATGTTTGGAGGGAATTGTAGAAATTCTATGCAATAACCATGTTGGATAATTGCTAGAACCCAAGTGTCTGTAGTAATTTCCTCCCATGCTTTGTAATAATGACTTATTCTTCCCCCCACTGGTGTTGTGTGGAGGGGGTGAGTGACATGTGAGTCATTGTTTAGTAGTAGGGGTTTTGGGGCTTTGAAATCTCCCTCTGTTTCTAGGGAATTGCCCTCCTCTATATTGTCCCCGAAAACCTCCTCTATACTGTCCCTGGTAACTGGACGGTGTTGCTTGTGAGGTGCTGGCTTGTGTGCTTTGACCCCGAAACCCCCCTCGAAAGGGCGTTTTACGGAATGTGCTGTAATTCCCTCTGCTCTGCGGGGAGTAGAGTGCGCCCATGGCTTTGGCAGTGTCCGTATCTTTTTTGAGTTTCTCAATCGCTGTGTCCACTTCTGGACCGAACAGTTCTTTTTCATTAAAAGGCATATTGAGAACTGCTTGTTGAATCTCTGGTTTAAATCCAGACGTTCGGAGCCATGCATGCCTTCTGATAGTTACAGATGTATTAATTGTCCGTGCAGCTGTATCTGCAGCGTCCATGGAGGAACGTATCTGGTTGTTGGAGATGGTCTGTCCCTCCTCAACCACTTGTTTTGCCCTATTTTGGAAGTCCTTGGGCAGATGTTCAATGAGATGTTGCATCTCGTCCCAGTGGGCTCTGTCATAGCGCGCAAGTAGTGCCTGGGAGTTCGCGATGCGCCACTGGTTTGCAGCTTGTGCTGCGACTCTCTTACCAGCTGCATCGAACTTGCGGCTTTCTTTATCTGGGGGTGGTGCATCTCCAGATGTGTGAGAGTTGGCCCTTTTCCTAGCTGCTCCTACAACAACAGAGTCTGGTGGCAGCTGTGTAGTGATGAAAACCGGGTCCGTAGGAGGCGGCTTATACTTTTTTTCCACCCTTGGTGTGATTGCCCTACTTTTGACCGGCTCCTTAAATATGTCTTTTGCGTGCCGGAGCATACCAGGGAGCATAGGCAGGCTTTGGTAGGAGCTGTGGGTGGAGGAGAGTGTGTTGAACAAGAAATCATCCTCGACCTGTTCTGAGTGGAGGCTTACGTTATGAAATTGTGCTGCTCTAGCCACCACCTGAGAGTACGCGGTGCTGTCTTCTGGTGGAGATGGCTTTGTAGGGTATGCCTCCGGGCTGTTATCTGACACTGGGGCGTCGTATAGGTCCCATGCGTCCTGATCTTGGTCACCGTGGCTCATGGTGGTGTGAGCTGGGGAGTGAGATGGAGTTTGTGCTGGTGAAACGTTAATCACGGGCGGAGGAGAGGGTGGTGGTGTAACTCTTTTCACCACTTTTGGTTGTGGTGCTTGTTCCGTCTGGAACTCCAACCTTCTCTTTCTCCTAATGGGGGGAAGGGTGCTTATTTTTCCTGTCCCCTGCTGAATGAAGATACGCTTTTGCGTATGGTCCACATCAGTTGCTTGTAGCTCTTCCTCAAACCTATGCTTTTGCATTTGGGAGGTTAGCGAGTGCTCTTCTGTATAAGAGCCTGAAGCTGGGTCGCTTGCAGTTTGTTTCGGCGTCGAAACTTTGTCTGCGTGTTTTTCGGCTCCGAGGAGACTTTTTTCCTTTTCGGGGCCGAAACCTCTCGGCGTCGATCTGTTTCGGTGCCGCTGTCTCGGCGTCGAGCCGTGTCCACACCGGCATCTCGGTGTCGAGGCTTGTCTCCAGCACTTTCTCGGTCCCGAGAAGGCTGCGTGCCGGTGTCTCGACCGGAGTCGGACGATCTCGGCACTGTTTGGGCCTTTTTCGGTGCTGACGGTCGGTCAC
This sequence comes from Pleurodeles waltl, assembly GCF_031143425.1. Classification (NCBI taxonomy): domain Eukaryota; kingdom Metazoa; phylum Chordata; class Amphibia; order Caudata; family Salamandridae; genus Pleurodeles; species Pleurodeles waltl. The sequence goes on from NC_090440.1 coordinate 1,898,955,856, forward strand.
CGAATTTATGGGTCGAGCCATGGCCTGGTGGCAGTGGCGTCCCCTGGGCCTTGTAAATGTTTCTTTGTGTGGTTTTCGACGTCTTACTCACGGTTTGTGTGTCGTCGAATCCTTCGGAGTCTGAGTCTTGGATCGAGAAGGTACCTTCTTCTTCCTGTTCCTCGAACTCCCGTTGGGCTGTCGGTGCGGACGCCATTTGAAGTCTTCTAGCTCGACGGTCTCGGAGTGTTTTTCGGGACCGGAACGCACGACAGGCCTCGCAGGTGTCTTCGCTGTGCTCAGGTGACAGGCACAGGTTGCAGACCAAGTGTTGGTCTGTGTAAGGGTACTTATTGTGGCATTTGGGGCAGAAACGGAACGGGGTCCGTTCCATCGGCGTTCTTCAGCACGCGGTCGGGCCGACCAGGCCCCGACGGAGGATCGAAAAACTACCCCGAAGGGCACCGGAGCTCTTCGATCTTCGATGCGGTGTGGAATCTAAGTACGCCGATCCCGAACGCAACAATACCGACGAAAATCTTCCGAAATTAGCTAATTTTCCGTTCCGAAACTCGGAGCGACAGGAACACGTCCGAACCCGATGGCGGAAAAAAAACAATCGAGGATGGAGTCGACGCCCATGCGCAATGGAGACAAAAGGAGGAGTCACTCGGTCCCGTGACTCGAAAGACTTCTTCGAAGAAAAACAACTTGTAACACTCCGGCCCAACACCAGATGGCGAGCTATTGCAGAACATGCGTATCTACAGCGACAGATGCCATCGAACATGATATTTCCAAAATGTGCCCCAAAAACCAGATACCAGACTTGGAATTTCCAGATTAGCATTATTAATACCAGGTGCGCCCTCTATCTCTGTACCTGAGCAGAGGCACATCATCATGACGAATGGAGAAAAGACATAACCCTGTTCCGGAAGCCAGTCTTGGAGGAAAATGTTCGTGGCCTCCACACCTCAAGGTCATGAACTCCAACTGAAGTACCTGGAAAGTTGGTGATGCAAAGACGTCCACCGAAAATGGGCCCCCATTTGGTCTGAAGACTGTCTGATACAGTTGCCATAGGCTCACATCCCTCAATTTGCGTTCGTGCCAATCTGCAATTTGGTTGGATTTTCCCAGAAGATGTTCCACCATCACCATGATCTGATCCGTGAAGCTATACTTCCAGAAGGATCTGGCCAGGTCCAAAAGAGCCTTGCAGCGAGTGCCCCCTAGATGGTTGATGTATATCGTGCCGCTGCCACATTGTCTATTTTTTATCAGGACACAGCATTTCACTTGGTTCAACATCTGACAGCGAAAGAGATTGCTAGGAGTTTGAGGCAGTTTATGTACATGGATTTTCCTTGAGAGGACCACTGTCCACCAGTGGAGAAGACACCAACATCTCACCCACCCCCAGGCCCCACAATAGTTTGATACCTTCTGGTGAGGTGGAAAATCAGCCACTCAAGCTCCTTTAGATTGATGAGTGGCCTCTGGCGGCTATCCCTCTTATTCACCAGGAACATATTGCTGAGAAACCCCACCGGACAGGGATAGGTCCTTACAATTAGGCCTTTGCGTAGCAGTTCTGACACCTCAGAGTCTATCAAATCCGCAGCTGTGATAGAGAAGACCAGCAGAATAGGATCCTTTCTTTAGTTAGGTAAGCCGAAAAATTCAATAAGGAAGCCCTGTACGGTCAGGAGTACCCAACGACCGGAGGTACGAGACAACCAACTGTGAAGAAACTCCTGTAACCTGCCCCCAGCCTTTGATGTGGAAATAAATGAACACTCACCTTGAGTGGAACGTGATTGCTGCCGGCCCTGTGGCCACCTCTGGAGCCCCTATGCCTGGAGTAGGACCTGGTAGGGTGGAAGGTTCCGAACTTGAAAGCATCCCGGTATTGTCTTTGCTTCGGACCATAGCCTCTGCCAGTTTGCACAAACTTGCCCAGCTCACGCACAAATGGGTCGCCGAATAACCCTCTTGGGTGACGGGCCAGCCTCAGAAGTGGCGAGGTCCCCCAATTTTGGGTCTATCTTGATGAGGAGCGAATGGCATCTCTCTGTTGATGTGGTGCAGTTCACGTTCCCTTAAAAGCTAAGAGCCCATTGGCCCAGCCTGACGGTATATCTAGGAAGATAAGGGTGCCTTCCACCATGTCCAATATACAGGTTAGAGGGCCAGAAATGTCCAGCAACTTGTCCTGGCAAGCCCACAATCATCTGTTGATCCCTTTTTGGGGTCGTGCATAAATTTGCCCGGGAAAGGGGCCATACGTTCAAAAATTTCAGGGGTCAGGGCAGCATTATCGGCCAGAGAGGGATGGAAGGCATTCTGCATGTAGGCTGTTGCGGACCTCCTTATCCAGTGGTTTGTTGAGCTGACACGCAACGCAGGTCTCGGCCTAGTCTGTGGGGTACATTCCAGTGAGCGGGGATGCAACAATTGTTCTGGGTCTAACGTGTCAGATGTTCACTAGGGAATATCCACATTTGAACCCTACAGATTACCACCCTTGGCAAAAAATGCTATAGGTGGCAGCCCACCTCCTTATCCCTATTTGAGTCAGACTGATTTAGTGACCTGGGGGTGGATGGGTGGTGGGTCTGGGCAGGGGTTTGCCCAAGCAAAAAATTGGTGAGGGGTTAAGGGGGGGAGGGGGTAGTGGAGTCCCGAGGGGCCAGGTCCCTGGGATTCTGCAGCCACTAGACCAGTACGGGCCATAAAGACCCTTTTCAGCCTGTCAAATGAGTCCCTTCTATGTTTAGGGGGTGGTGCAGGATGGGTAGTCGTCCCTGGAGGTAGTGGGGGTGTAAGCCCTAAAGTGTATTCCCCCTCTGGGAGGGGTTTCCCTCAGCTCTCTGCGTATCTCAGGAGTCTCTGCTCCAGGAGAGCCACCACCCTGCTAAACCGCCGTCCAAATGGCAGCATCCATAAGCTCGCAGAAGTGGTCATCTATGTGGAAGTGAGTTATGTTTAACTCCAAAGCATATGCATTGAATAAAGTGTACCGACTCCAGTGCTGGGCATAGAGCTCCAGGAGTGAGAAGCAAAGGCGCGTTATTGAGCATCCTGCCGGCGACGCTGTCAGTTACTGTTCATCTGTGTCAATTTGAAGCAGCGATCCAGCATGGGAAGCCCGCTGCAGAATGCATCAGTTGCGTTGTGTTTGGGGTGCCCTCTGATTGAAGGTCCACACTGCGTCGGCCCCTGAGCGCAAATCCAGTCACGGAGAGTGGCCGCAGAGAAGCATATAATACTGGCCTCCATCTCCTCAATAAAATTGAAACTTTCCATTCCGATAGCTAGGAAATTTTACATTTCTCATTTGACCCATAAATATGGCATTTTCTTCTCTGGCCAATATTTGAGAGAAAATTATCCACTGTGATCAAATAAATGTGGGCAACTGACAGACTGCATAGCACCATCTTGAACGGTCAACTAACACGGACATGAGGACAAACACCACCTTCCATTACCTAATGTCCTACACTAACCTCTGTCCAGACAAAACACCCCTATGAAGAGTTGCTCTTCATAAACTTCCAGCCGAGGGATAGTTCTCTAAGCCTCTGCAATTTCAGACACAAAACTATGAGGGCTGCTCTTTGTACATGCATTCCACTATTAAATAGGTTTTTGTTTGCCACATAAACCTGTGTGATCTGCCTGCGTGCTTGAAGACTCCGACCCCGTAATCCATAATTAGCTGCTGTTGGAGTGGCCTTTGCCCAGATTTATCTCTGTGAAATATACTTGTCGTACTGTTGTATGAAGTTGTCTAATTAAGCTGTTTCACTACTCTTTTTGCACCACCTCCTTTTCCTCTCTTTCTTAAATCTCTAAACATTCAGCATTGGTAAAAAAAAAATATTTGTATTACTGCACTAATATCCTAGGATAAAGTTGATTTAAATACTCAACAGCATTATAAAGCAGATGGTCACTGTTAACCTTCTTCACTGTTTTACACACTACTGAATTGTGTGTACATGTGTATAAGCCTTAGAAAATAATACCATTCATTCAAATAAACAAGTGGTGGTAAGCAAGCTACAGAATGGCCCATGTTTCCCCACCGTTTCATCAGTGCATGCAATTCAAGGGCTTGCCTTAACAAGACATTCATCATCCGAGCGAGGTAATGAAAATGTCACTTACCCAGTGTACATCTGTTCGTGGCATCAGTCGCTGAGATTCACATGGTCTGCATAGCTCGCCATCTGGTGTTGGGTCGGAGTGTTACAAGTTGTTTTTCTTCGAAGAAGTGTTTTCGAGTCACTGGACCGAGTGACTCCTCCTTCTGTGCTCATTGCGCATGGGCGTCGACTCCATCTTCGATTGTTTTCCCCGCAGAGGGTGAGGTAGGAGTTGTACTATAGTAATAGTGCCCGCGCAATGAAATGTGTAAGTATGTACCTATTAAAGGTTTAAATAATATATATACAAATGTACAAAATTGAAGGTAACTTCTGAACTGCTACAGGCTTCCGGGGAGGTGGGTGGGCCCATGTGAATCTCAGCGACTGATGCCACGAACAGATGTACACTGGGTAAGTGACATTTTCAGTTCAATGGCATCTGTCGCTGTAGATACACATGGTCTGCATAGACTAGTAAGCAGTTATTTCCCCATAAGCGGTGGTTTAGCCTGTAGGAGTAGAAGTTGTCTGAAATAGAGTTCTTAATACAGCTTGACCTACTGCAGCTTGTTGTGCGGATAGCACATCTATACAGTAGTGTTTGGTGAATGTGTGAGGCGTAGACCATGTGGCTGCCTTACATATTTCATGCATTGGGATGTTTCCTAAAAAGGCCATTGAAGCACCTTTTTTCCTTGTTGAATGTGCCCTGGGAGTAATGGGCAGTTGTCTTTTTGCTTTAAGGTAGCAGATTTGGATGCATTTAACAATCCATCTGGCTATACCTTGTTTTGATATTGGGTTACCTGCATGAGGTTTTTGGAATGCAATAAATAGCTGTTTAGTCTTTCTGATGTTCTTCGTTTTGTCAATGTAGTACATTAATGCTCTTTTGACATCTAATGTATGTAGTGCTCTTTCAGCCACAGAATCTGGCTGTGGGAAAAAAACTGGTAGTTCTACCGTTTGATTTAGATGGAACGGTGAAATAACTTTTGGTAAAAAGTTTGGATTAGGTCGTAGGACGACCTTATTTTTATGTATTTGTATAAAAGGTTCCTGTGTTGTGAACGCTTGAATTTCACTTACTCTTCTCAGAGATGTAATGGCGATGAGAAAGGCAACTTTCCAGGTTAGGAATTGTATTCCGCAAGAGTGCATGGGTTCGAAAGGTGGGCCCCATGAGTCTTGTTAGGACCACGTTTAGGTTCCATGAAGGAACAGGTGGTGTTCTTGGTGGTATAATTCTTTTAAGACCTTCTATGAATGCTTTGATGACTGGTATCCTATACAAGGAAGTTGAATAGGTAGTCTGCAGGTATGCAGATATTGCTGCAAGGTGTATTTTAATAGAAGAGAAGGCTAGCTTTGCTTTTTGTAAATGGAGCAAGTAATTTACTATATGTTTTGGAGTTGCGTCTAGTGGTTGTATCTGATTATGATGGCAGTAACAAACAAATCTTTTCCACTTACTTGCGTAGCAGTGTCTAGTGGATGGCCTTCTGGCCTGCTTTAAGACTTCCATACACTCTTGGTTAAGTTGCAAGTGTCCGAATTCTAGGATTTCAGGAGCCAGATTGCTAGATTCAGCGATGCTGGATCTGGGTGTCTGATCTGTTGGTTGTGTTGCGTTAACAGATCTGGTTTGTTGGGCAGTTTGATGTGGGGTACTACAGATAGATCTAGCAGTGTTGTGTACCAGGGTTGTCTTGCCCACGTTGGTGCTATTAAAATGAGTTTGAGTTTGTTTTGACTCAATTTGTTTACTAGATAAGGGAGGAGAGGGAGAGGAGGAAAAGCGTAAGCAAATATTCCTGACCAGTTCATCCATAGGGCATTGCATTGGGATTGCTTGTGTGGGTATCTGGACGCGAAGTTTTGGCATTTTGCGTTCTCTTTTGTTGCAAATAAGTCTATTTGAGGTGTTCCCCAGAGTGTGAAGTAGGTGTTCAGAATTTGTGGGTGGATTTCCCATTCGTGGACTTGCTGGTGATCTCGAGAGAGATTGTCTGCCAGTTGATTCTGGATCCCTGGAATAAACTGTGCTACTAGGCGAATTTGATGGTGGATTGCCCACTTCCATATGTTTTGAGCTAATAAGCTTAACTGCGTTGAATGTGTTCCTCCTTGTTTGTTTAGATAATACATCGTTGTCATGTTGTCTGTTTTGACAAGGATGTATTTGTGGGTTATGATTGGTTGGAAATCTTTTAGTGCTTGAAAAACTGCTAATAATTCTAGATGATTTATATGCAGTTTTGTTTGATGTATGTTCCATTGTCCTCTTATGTTGTGTTGATTGAGATGTGCTCCCCACCCTGTCATGGAAGCATCTGTTGTTATTATGTACTGTGGCACTGGGTCTTGGAAAGGCCGCCCTTTGTTTAAATTTATACTGTTCCACCATAGAAGCGAGAGGTAAGTTTGGCGGTCTATTAACACCAGATCTAGAAGGTGACCCTGTGCTTGAGACCACTGTGAGGCTAGGCACTGTTGTAAGGGCCTCATGTGCAGTCTTGCGTTTGGGACAATGGCTATGCATGAGGACATCATGCCTAGGAGCTGTAGTATTGTTCTTGCTTGTATTGTTTGATTTGGAGACATGTGTTGAATGACTCTGTTGAAATTGTGAATTCTTTGTGGAGTTGGCGTTGCTACTCCTTTTGTCGTGTCTATTATGGCTCCTAGATATTGCTGTACTTTGCTTGGCTGAATGTTGGATTTTGCAAAGTTGACGGTGAACCCTAGTTTGTAGAGGGTTTGTATGACTTGATTTGTGTGGTTTGAGCATTGTATGAGCGAACTGGTTTTGATTAGCCAGTCGTCTAGATACGGGAATACATGTATTTGCTGCCTTCTGATGTGTGCAGCGACTACTGCTAGGCATTTTGTGAATACCCTTGGAGCGGTTGTTAAACCGAAAGGCAATACTTTGAATTGGTAATGTATTCCTTTGAATACAAACCTTAGATATTTTCTGTGTGATTGATGTATTGGTATATGGAAATATGCGTCTTTGAGGTCTAGGGTTGTCATGTAGTTGTGTTTTTTGAGCAATGGTAACACTTCTTGTAGTGTGACCATGTGAAAGTGGTCTGATTTGATGAATGTGTTTACTACTCTGAGGTCTAGAATTGGTCTCCGTGTTTTGTCCTTTTTTGGTATCAAGAAGTACAGTGAATAAACTCCTGTGTTTATTTGTGTGCTTGGTACTAATTCTATTGCATCTTTTTGCAGTAGTGCTTGAACTTCTATCTCTAGAAGCTGTGAATGGTGTTTTGATAAATTGTGATTTTGGTGGTATGTCTGGAGGGAATTGCAGGAATTCTATGCAATAACCATGTTGGATAATTGCTAGGACCCATGTGTCTGTAGTTATTTCCTCCCATGCTTCGTAATATTGACCTATCCTTCCCCCCACTGGTGTTGTGTGGGGGGGGTGAGTGACGTGTGAGTCACTGCTTGTTGGTAGTGGTTTTGGGGCTTTGAAATCTTCCTCTATTCCTAGGGAATTGCCCTCCTCTATACTGGCCCCGAAAACTTCCCCTGTACTGTCCCTGGTAGGTGGACGGTGCGGACTGTGAGGTACTGGCTTGTGTGGCCTGACCCCGAAACCCTCCTCTAAAAGGTGTTTTGCGGAAGGTGGTATAAGATCCTCTGCTCTGCGGGGAGTAGAGTGCGCCCATGGCCTTGGCAGTGTCAGTGTCCTTTTTGAGCTTTTCTATGGCTGTGTCGACCTCTGGACCGAACAGAAGTTTTTCGTTTACTGGCATGTTAAGTACTGCCTGCTGAATTTCTGGCTTGAATCCAGACGTTCTGAGCCATGCGTGCCTACGGATGGTAACCGACGTATTAATGGTCCTTGCGGCTGTGTCTGCTGCATCCATAGAGGAGCGTATTTGATTGTTGGAGATGTTTTGACCCTCCTCAACAACCTGTTTTGCTCTTTTTTGTAGATCTTTTGGGAGATGTTCAATGAGATGCTGCATCTCATCCCAGTGGGCTCTGTCGTATCGCGCTAGCAGCGCTTGTGAGTTTGCGATGCGCCACTGGTTTGCTGCCTGGACAGCGACCCTCTTCCCGGCTGCATCGAACTTTCTGCTTTCTTTATCTGGGGGAGGTGCATCCCCAGAAGTGTGTGAATTTGCCCGTTTTCTGGCAGCCCCTACCACCACAGAATCTGGTGGCAGCTGAGAGGTGATGAATACAGGGTCCGTAGGAGGCGCCTTATACTTTTTGTCCACTCTAGGCGTTACTGCCCTACTTTTAACTGGCTCCTTGAAGATCTCCTTTGCATGGCGTAGCATGCCTGGGAGCATAGGCAGGCTTTGGTAGGAGCTGTGGGTGGAGGAGAGGGTGTTAAATAAAAAGTCATCCTCTACTTGTTCAGAGTGTAGTTCCACATTATGGAACTGAGCTGCTCTAGCCACCACTTGTGAATAGGCTGTGCTGTCCTCAGGTGGTGATGGCCTAGTTGGGTATGTGTCTGGGCTGTTATCAGACACTGGTGCATCGTACAAGTCCCACGCGTCTTGATCTTGGTCGTCGTGGCTCATGGCGGTGTGAGCTGGCGAATGTGACGGGGTGTAAGTTGGCGAAGCCGGAGTTACAGGTGGAGGCGAGGGAGGAGGTGTTACCGTCTTTGCTGTTTGTTGCTGAGGAGCCTCTCGTGCTCCAAACTGAAGTGTTCTCTTTCTTTTTACAGGTGGAAGGGTACTGATCTTCCCTGTCCCCTGCTGAATAAAGATACGCTTTTGCGTGTGATCCACTTCAGTGGATTGCAGTTCTTGTTCGAATCTGTGTCTTTTCATTTGTGAAGACATAGAATGTTCTTCAGTATAGGAGCCTGAAACTGGGTCTGTTGGTGCTCTTTTCGGCTCCGAAAACCCTGTTGTTTGTTTTTTCGGCTCCGAGGTAACCTTCCTCTTCTTCTGTGCCGAAAAATCTTGGCCTCTATGGTCTTCGGCGCCACTGTCTCGGCGTCGATCCGTGTCGACACCGAACTCTCGGTGTCGATGCTTCTCTTTAGCACTCTCTCGGTCCCGAGGAGGCTGCGTGCCGGTGTCTCGACCGGAGTCGGACGATCTCGACACTGAATGGGCCTTTTTCGGTGCCGATTGTTGGTCACCGTGAATTTGGGTTGAGCCATGGCCGGTTGGCAGTGGCGTCCCCTGGGCCTTTTTGCCTTTTTTAATTTCTGATCTCGACGTCTTACTCACAGTTTTTGTATTGTCGAGTTCGTCGGAGTCTGAATCCTGGATGGAAAAGGATTCCTCCTGTTCCTCTTCTGTCTCGAACTGCCGATGCTCTTTTGGCGTGGACGCCATCTGCAGTCTTCTCGCTCGACGGTCACGCAGAGTTTTTCGGGACCGGAACGCCCGACAGGCCTCACAGGATTCTTCGCTGTGCTCGGGTGACAGGCACAGGTTACAGACCGAGTGTTGGTCCGTATAGGGATATTTGTTGTGGCATTCAGGGCAGAATCGAAACGGGGTCCGTTCCATCGCCGTTGTTCTCCACGCGGTCGGGCCGACTAGGCCCCGACGGTGTGCCGAAATCTACCCCGAAGGGCACCGAAGCGCTTCGATGTTCAATGCGTCGTCGTATGTGTTTATCTCGAACCGGATCGCAACGATACCGTCGAAAATCTTCCGTTTTCAGCTATCTTTCCGTTCCGAAACTCGGAGCGACAGGAACACGTCCGAACCCGATGGCGGAAAGAAAACAATCGAAGATGGAGTAGACGCCCATGCGCAATGAGCACAGAAGGAGGAGTCACTCGGTTCAGTGACTCGAAAACACTTCTTCGAAGAAAAACAACTTGTAACACTCCGACCCAACACCAGATGGCGAGCTATGCAGACCATGTGTATCTACAGCGACAGATGCCATCGAACATATATTTATGGCCAGCAGCAGAGGAACAAATGCATACTCAAAACAGAATTCCACCATTTCTAGCAACAGCAGCCTCAGAGAATGCAACATGGCTATAACCCCTCTTCCTTCCATGACGTTTAGCCACCATTAATGGAGTGGAAGCAAGCAAGAATGAGAAGAGTGGCACTATGCGGAAAGGAAGAACGTTAGGCAAGAGTGCTACAGTGACACTGGCAAACCGAAGGCAGCATTCCACAACCTAGAAGGCTTGGTAGTCCGAAATGAAAGAAGAGAAAGGCTGTGTCCTCAAAGCACACGTCAGGATCTTCACAAGAGGGAGCCACAGCCCAATACCCTGATTTCAAAATGTAAAAGCAAAGGAGACTATTAGAAACAGGGACAGTCAGGGACACACATTTGGACCACAAAAAGGTTGAGCGCAACGAAACAATGGATAGTTGGAAGTTCCTAATCCGTAGCTGGCCCTTAAACATGGCTTAAAGTGCGCTAGGAACCGTTTATATGTCAGCCTTTTAAAAAAGATGCAGGAAATCTGAAAGAAGAAAACGTATCTGATACTCATGCATTAAAAAAAGATATTGTTCTGAAAACTAAGGAAACTGAAGGAATGTGCCCTGACACAACAAAATAAAAAAAGAAAGATGAGGATACGCCATAGAGTAGCAAGTGAGGAAGCCAAATTATAACACATACAAGCAAGAAGAGAGAGAGCTCTGTTTAAAAGCAAATGTAAATATTACTTACAATCAGTAAAAGTATTTCTGGTGGGTGCATTATCTTTCCACAAATTCCTCAACTTAAGGATACCCTCTTAGCTCTCAGACTGGTCCGATAAAGTATCACCAATAATAGCTTTCCAGGATCGCCAGGCAGAATGAAGAGGTGATGACACTGGAGTATATTTGTCACCAACTTGTATATTGGTGTCAGTTTCTGGTACTTTTTCACACACCCCATCGAGGAATGCTAAAAGGAACAGACAGGATACCAGCAACAGGGAGAAATAACACAAATAAAATGTCTGCATACCTTGGGATCCGATTATGCATGGCATAAAGTCATCAGCAGATGAGGAAAGGAATTGAGGTAAAATTATGTGCCCATTAGAAATATAATTTCCAAAAGGTGAACAACTTTCTTCTGATGGCTAGATCTCATGCAGGTTCCTCATCGCAAGAATTAGTCCTAATGAAATAGCTCCCTGGGAGGTGGGACTAAGTACTGCTGATTAACGAAGTGAGTCATGCAACATAGCCCTGGCAAAGTACCAATAACGCACACTTGGGCTGTAAGGTAGGAAAAATATATGCAAGGATGATCGTGTGGCCACTTACCTGATATCATTCACCAGAACATCTGTGCTAAAAACCAAGCAAATAGGCCTGGCCCTAATGGAGGGTACGAAAATATTATCCAGGGGCTCTTTCATGGTTAATGTGTAGCGAATCTTGAGGACAACCCAAAGAAATGGTGTGTTTGGTCACAGTCTTGCTCTTGCTGGTTCAGGAGAAGCCCAACAATAGCTTACTATGCACTGTTAAGTCAAGTGCAGTCAGGGATGGAGGATACCGCACGACTGTAGGCTGGTATGTGTAACTGCTCTTCCTCCTTAGTTGAACAAAAAGGAGAGAAGACAGAAGAGTAATAGATTGGTGTATGTGAAAGCAGACACCACCTTTAGTACGAAGGGTGGACAGGTATGGACAACCAATCTTTCTAGGTAGCAAATCATGAAAGGCTGACAAATTGAAATGGCCTTAAGTTCTTGGACCTTATAGACTGCCAACAACAGCACCGTCTTCGGAGTAAGAGTTCAAACCAGGCAACTGTGCATCAGAGTGATGCAATTAAGAACATAAAATATAAGATTCATGTTCCACCAAGAAACCGAGTGATCTGAAACAAGTAAACCTTTTAGAAAGCATGCCACTAGTGGTGATTTTAACAAAGACATCTGGCAAAAAAGACAAAGGCACACACAGCAGCCAAATAGCTTTCAACAGTAGCAGACAGACCTCATTGGACAAACATGCAAATCTCAAGACATCAGTAAGGTAAAACTAAAACACAATTCAGACCTCCTGATTTGTACTACCACACAAACTTGATCCAGCAACTCACATAAATGGAATTCAAAGGGGTTTCCCTGGTAGCCAGGGTGAAGTTTGCTGCTTCAGGCAGAAAAAGAACCTAGTTAAGTTAACGCAGCTTAATCTCCACAACAAGAGTGGCTGAAGATTGTTGCGGAGGACCTAGCCATCCTACTGAAAAAGCAGGTCCATTCTGCACAGGCAGTTTAACAAGGGGTGCCAACAGACTGGCTTATTAGAAGCTCCTTGCCCACTCAACCTACGTGGATAATCTATGGTTGGTCCTCCCGCACCTTCTGCAGGACCTTCTACAGATGCAAAATCACTGTAGAAACATATAATAGACCCAGAGACCAACTGAAGTGTATGGTCCAAAACCGAAGACATGCTGTGTTCTTGGCCCTGGCAATGAGATCCAAATATGAACACCCCAATTAGAACAAGATTCCCTCAGTAATTTGGGGATGTAGTTCCTACTCACTGTCCTACAGCAAGAGAGCATTTAGTGAATCCACTCATGCTGAAGGGCCTTCCAAGAAAATTAACTGGGAGAATTTTAGGTCTCTACGTCTATTAACAAAGGTGAATAACCTCCCAACAGAGGGTCCATACCCCATGCCATCCTATTAGATGGAATGGATGTTTTGTGGAGCTTTCTCTGATCGAATCTGAATAGTGCCCATTGAGAGAGAAGGCATATTTTTTCATGTCAAGGTGTTGCCCACAGTTTGCTCATGTTCAAAGGGCTACTCTGATGCAGGCCAATGGCCTCTTGCTGTCCTGTCGTTCAGAAAAAAGTAATCCATGATCCTGGTAGCCTGCGCTTGCAGAAGGCTTAAAGACGATCCACCAAAAGGATGAAGGTGTCCATCTACCAGTGTAGATTCAGATGGGCTGACATCAATATCTGTACCCGAGTCTCTCTCTTGGTTGTAGACTGTTTCCTCGGGCACCACCGAAAGGCACTCATGCACCATCTGGTTTGTGGCACAAACAGGTTGCATAAGGTCATGAGGCACAGCAGACGTTAAGATGTGCAGAACCACGAACTGTAATATCAGCATCTTCTCTCAAATATTCATAATTCTTTGTGGAGAAAGAAAGCCTTTACTGGGTCACATCTAGGAGTGCTCCTATGAAGGTTAGTCTGCGCTCGGGAGTGAGAGAAGATTTCTGGGCATGGACTAAGATTCAAGCCATGGAGGACAGTTACTGTCCAGTGAAGGTGTCCACTATTGTTGTGAAGCCACTAGCACTTGTAGTCAGTATAAACAGTAGGACTGTGAACTGAAAATGCTGGCATTATACAGTAAATGTTTCCTAACCGCTGTGGACAAGGAGAATTAGTAGATGAAGTTAGGCATCCTGGAAATAAAGGAATGCCAGCCAACTTCTTGCACTAAAAAACCAAAATCCTGAACTTATACTTTCAAATGAACAGGTTCAGGAGGATGGGTTCCCAGGGAGTAAGTGCAGCTTTTTTTCTAGAGGTACCACAGCTATGGGTCATCTAAAAAGGTCTATGCCAAGAGCATGCCCTGGTGGTGGGAGGGTGGCCCAGAGGAGAGGGAGGAAAAACAAAACAAAAAACAGAGCATAGCCCTTGCAGATTAGCAGGATAACCTGGTGGGCTGTCTTGATTGGTGAACGAATTGATCTTTCACACAAAATGGAAGGCGGTAGTGTGTGCTAGTGTCAGGGCTTGGGTGGGGGAAGGAACAGAGGTTTTAAGGCAGCAGAGCTGGCAGATGGTGGGGACTGGATCAACTATTGCAGTGGGTGGTGGCGTCACTTAGAACTAACTCTCCCTTGAAAGGGACAGTACATCTATTAGGGCATTTTAAGGAGATGTTAAGGTTGCCATTTCTGAGAGACTTGTGCCTTTGAACAGCTTCAGAATGTTTATAATTTTGGGGGGGAATTGTCTTGCTAGTGAGACCAGGCCCAGCAAGCAAGCAGCAACTGCAGCCAAATGGCTGGGAAGGGTGTGTCTGGGGAATGCCTGGGGATTACCTGAGAAGCCAGTGGAATACATCCAAATATGGTGGTGAAGCATAACGCCTGTGCCCATGAAACGCACCAATGTGCCCGCAGATTGCAGGCCACACTTCAGGATCTCTTTGGAGGCATCCAAACTATCATTTATCCGGTTTGAAAATGTTTTTTTCATGTGATCTGGAAGACCAATGACATTTTGCCAGTTCCCACGTTGTTCATATTGTGACCCATGATGAGACAGGTGGCATTCATTGTACAACTGCAAGATTGCCAAACATAAATGCCTTTTGGCCTGCAGAGTGCAGCTTTTTCAACTCCGTATTTGGAGGCAATATGGAAAACATGGTTAAGTTAAGTTAAAAAAAAAAAAAGTGAAATGAAGGGTGCAAGGACAGGAACTGAGGGTCACCCAAGAAGGTTTAAGCTATCTAGTTATTTGTCTGTGGGCTGGTGGGCGTGAACGGGGTTTGTCCCACACAGCCAGAACAGATTCCAAAAGAGCCTCATTGAAAGAGGGCAGGGGTTCCTGAACTGCGTCATAGCTTTATAAGATTTCTGTCAAAATGGTAGATTTTGTCTCCTTACTACTGTAGGCAGAGACTTACCCTATAGAAGTGCCTTACGGGGAAGGGATGACCCCGGTGAAGTATCCAGGCCACCTTTTGTAAGTCAAGATAATTAAAAGCCACCGTGTTGCAAGAAGGAAGGCAGTTGTCAACCTCCTGAGTCAGCTTCTTTTGTACAGCCACAGTTTACATCAGGCACTGAGTCAGAGCCAAACAATTTTTCCATCTACGAAAATCTATGGGTTCCACGAAGATGTTCCAGGAGTTTATTATAAAAACATGCCTTCACTTTCTCTGGCTACTCAGACAGTGGCAGCAGCCTAAGAAACCATCAAATAGGGAAGGAGTTGAGGGTTCCGTCTGGGTCACTATCACTGGCAGTGCTGACCAATCCGGGGACAACACCCTGTAAAGCGCAGACATCTTAGGCTCTAGGCCTGTTTTTTTTTTTAGGCCCATTGTCCCCAAGGGGGCAGAAGCCACTTAGGCACCAGGGATAGTGTGTGTGTTTTTTTTGTTTCGAGGATGGCCCCATGGGCAAGGGTCGATCCCTGTGGGGACACACTACTAAAGGTATTTTCTGCCCTCCTTGGGGCATATAGGCCTATTTTTAGTAGGCCCATCTGCCCCTATGGCAGAATCTACTTAGGCACCAATTTCTAAATGCTTGATGGTGGGATGTTTGTCAACTGAAGAAGTATTTGCATTTGTGATAAAAAAAATCCTCCTTTTTGTTCTAGTTCAAACCTTTTGCTTTCTTTGCTGTGGCTCCTTGCGGTTTTGGCGGTGGTTGACCTGCGGTTTGTACAGTTGCATGTTTTAGGTAAGTAAAAACAATTTACTCCAAAGGAGAATTGTTGCCATGCATGAATGATATGTTTGTAGGTGGTGTACTAAATGCAGGTTTGTGTGAAATTGTCCTTAGATTTGTGCACAATGATATTTGCGATGTCTTATTTCTAATTTGCTTTTCTTTCTTTCTTTTTTAGTGGAATATCATTGGTGATTGCTGTGTCTGTGCAGAGTAGTTGCTGGCGATTCAAACTTTTTCAGGCAAGTGAGCGGTATAGTTTTTGAGTTTATAACTCTTACTAATAAAGCTACACTTTATTACTTATCTTACACAGTGCTGGTTGTTGGTGGTGCATTTGTCCAGTTAATTTTTGTAGGGAAGATCATGGCTAGCCGCAGGATGACTGCTCAGCAGGTGGTTGGTATGCTTTTTGAGTCACTGTCGGATCATGATTATGTGGCGGACTCTGCATCTGAGGCAGAGGAGGAAGTGAGAGATTCTGGCAGTGAAGTTTCTGTTGGAGAGGAATCTTCTGATGAGGAGCCACACTCAGTGCAGATGAAGGGCGTGTTTTAGAGGAGGACACTGATGTGCCATTAGTGCAGCAACATGGGGCTGAAAGGTTTCCCGTTAGAAGACCTGAACTCTGGGTTGCCCAAACATGGAGCAGCCAAAGCGGTCTGTCTTTACTGGTCTCCCGGGGTGTAGAGTCAATACAGAGAACTTTTTGCCTGTCAATTTCTTTGAGTTATTTGTGGATGATGTGTTTTTGGAAGAGATTGGTGAGCAGACTAATTTGTATGCGGAGCAGTATTTGAGGGACAACGCTGCTGGACTTGGGCCACACTCTAGAGCTACCCAGTGGATTCCCACAAATTTAGAGGAAATGAAAAGGTTTTTGAGTTTGACTCTTTTGATGGGGTTCATAAGGAAGCAGTCACTGGCTTCTTATTGGTCTACTAGTCCCTTGATGGCAACAGCTATATTTCCTGCAACCATGAGTCGTAATCGGTATTTGCTTCTTCTTAGGATGCTGCATTTTATTGACAATGCATTAGCCTTGCCACGAGATCAGCCTGATTCTGACCGTCGTTTTAGGATTAGGCCGGTCCTTGATCATTTTGTAGATCGGTTTTCAGAGGTCTATGTTCCAGGCAAAGAAATAGCTGTGGACCTCTTCAAGGGTCGTTTGGTTTTTAGGCAGTACATTCCTAGCAAGAGGGCACGATATGGAATTAAATTGTATATGCTGTCTGAAAGTAGTACAGGATGTGTGTATAATTTCCGTGTCTACACTGGTAGGGATTCCAGTATTGCTGCCCACCCCCCCCCCCCCCACCCCCCACCTCCCCGGTTGTCCTCCCACTTTTGGAGTTACTGAGAAAATTGTGTGGGAACTTGGTAGACAACTGTTCAACAAAGGTCACCATTTGTATGTAGATACCTTCTACACTGGAGTGCAGTTGTTGAAGGAATTGTTTAGAGTGGACACTGTTGCTTGTGGCACAATTAGTTGTAACCGGAAAGGCTTTCCAAGGGAGCTTGTCTGTAAAACAAAATTGAGAGGGAACAGTGCAGTGCCTTGCGGAATAATGAGCTGCTACATTTGAAATTTTCAGACAGGAGGGATGTCTACATGCTAAGTACCATCCATAATGAGAGTACTTCCCCTGTGACTGTTTGGGGCCAGGTTGCTGAAGTGCGCAAACCTGTGTGCATTTTAGATTATAATAAGCACATGGGAGGTGTAGATAGAGTTGATCAGAGGTTGGAACCTTATACTGCTATTCGCAAGTCTTAAGTTTGGTATAAGAAGTTAGCAATTCACCTCTTCCACTTAGCAACTTTTAATGCTTTTATTGTGTTTAAGGATAGGTCTCCAGTGTCAAAGATGACATTTGTGAAATTTCAGGAGTCAGTGATAGAGAGCCTTATTGTGGTGGAACAGGCCAGAGTTCCTAGAGAAGCAGTGGTGGAGGATGTGGCTGGATTGAAAGATCGCCACTTTGCTGAGCACATTCCTCCCACACCCAAAAAAGACTTTCCAGCTAAAAAATGTACAGTGTGTTTTCGAAGTGGTATCCAGAGGGAGACTCGAAGGTACTGCCCAGATTGTCCTTCAAAGCCTGGGCTGTGTGTGGGTGGTTGTTTTAAGAATTACCACATCCAGAAGAATTACTGGGAACAACCATTAGTGTAAACTGCCTGTTTTGTATTTTCATGTGTTCAGTTAAATGGTTGGCATTTCTGTCAAATACTTAGTTAGAGCTGTTGTGTTTGTAGTTTTGTAATTATTTCTAATTAGTTAGTGGTTTCTTTGTTGAAAAAAAAAAAAAAAAAGTGATGCCATTGTGTGTGGAGTGGCACTTGGCTGACAGTATACACATTGACTTGCTGTTGGCTACTGCAACACACTGCCAGCCAAACACCAGTCCACACACTCCCATCAGCTGGTGTGATTGCTGTATCAGGCATGTGGGCCTATGTAAGTGATGGGCCCTTGAGTGGCACTGTCCGTCGATGCGAGTGTTGTAGTGTGCTGGGCCCGTGGCTGGCGGCGTGAATGGTCTTGTGCATGTCATGTTGAAAGGTGTGTGAATGGACTGTAAAGCGGTTGGTGCCTTGCCGTGGCTTTACAGCTCACGAGCTGTGAGTCATTGGTTCAGTTTTTTGGCCTTTCAGTTATTAACAGTGCATTTAATTTTTGTGAAATCTCTTGTTAATAAAAGTTGATCCACTGAACCATCACTCACCCTCGTGTCAAATCCAACCAGTATGTGTGGTAAAAATGCCAAAACCTGCTCCGCTGTAATCAGGCGTCGCAGCACACCTGTGACACGCTAGGTGCCTCGGGTGGGACCCCGATGATGAAGCATGCCACCAACTTAGTTGGTGGGTGAGGAGTCTTTTTAACATAACTGAAGTGTGTTTCTTTTCACAATTTTAGTGTTTGGAACATCACATAAGTATGTGGACACACCAAAATAATCTATTGTAAAACTACCTGTGTTTGGGGGGCAGTGGGCTCCGCTGCTTGTAGGATCACCGCTGCGGCACAAATTTCCTACCACCCAGCGTTCCCCTCAGTCCCCCACGTAAAATGATACATTACTTGCATGGGTCCCCAAAGCATAGTCAGCCTAAAAGATGTATAAAAGAAAAATATGTGCTTGTCAACTCGCTGTACTATCCCCTCAATCTCTACAAGTTTTTGGCCTTTTTCTGTTGCAGGCACCTGGCCCACCCCCACAAGTGAGGTACCATTTTTATCGGGAGACTTGGGGGAACGCTCGGTGGAAGGAAATCTGTGGCTCCTCTCAGACTCCAGAACTTTTCTGGTCACCGAAATAAGAGGAAAAAGTGTTTTTTTTGGCCAAGGTTTGAGGTTTGCAAAGGATTCTGGGTAACAGAACCTGGTCAGAGCCCCACAAGTCACTCCATCTTGGATACCCCTAGGTGTCTAGTTTTTCAAAACTGCGCAGGTTTGCTAGGTTTCCCTAGGTGCCGGCTGAGCTAGAGGCCAAAATCCACAGCTAGGCACTTTGCAAAAAACAGCTGTTTTCTTTGTGAAAATGTGATGTGTCCTCATTGTGTTTTGGGGCATTTCCTGTTGCGGGTGCTAGGCCTATCCACGCAAGTGAGGTACCAATTTTATCGGGAGACGTGGGGAAACACAGAATGTCAAAACAAGTGTTATTGGCCCTTGTCTTTCTCTACATTTTGTCCTTCCAAATGTAAGACAGTGTGTAAAGAAGACGTCTATTTGAGAAATGCCCTGTAATTCACATGCTAGTATGGGCACCCCGAAATTCAGAGATGTGCAAATAACCACAGCTTCTCAACACCTTATCTTGTGGCCATTTTGAAAATACAAAGGTTTTCTTGATACTATTTTTCACTTTTTTATATTCCAGCAAATGAATTGCTGTATACCCGGTATAGAATAAAAACCCATTGCAAGGTGCAGCTCATTTATTGGCTCTGGGTACCTAGGGTTCTTGATGAACCTACAAGCCCTATATATCCCCGCAACCAGAAGAGTCCAGCTGACGTAACAGTATATTCCTTTAAAAAATCTGACATCGCAGGAAAAAGTTAGAGTAAAACGTGGAGAAAAATGGCTGTTTTTTTCACCTCAATTTCAATATTTTTTTATTTCAGCTGTTATTTTCTGCAGGAAACACTTGTAGGATCTACACAAATGACCCCTTGCTGAATTCAGATTTTTGTCTGCTTTTCAGAAATGTTTAGCTTTCTGGGATCCAGCACTGGTTTCTCACTGACTGGAAGGAGGCTGAAAGCACACAAAAAAATAGTAAAAATGGGGTATGTCCCAGTAAAATGTCAAAATTGTATTGAAAAATTGGGTTTTCTAATTCAAGTCTGCCTGTTCCTGAAAGCTGGGAAGATGATGATCTTACCACCGCAAACCCTTTGTTGATGCCATTTTCAGGGGAAAAACCATGAGCCGCCTTCTGCAGCCCTTTTTTTCCCCATTTGTTTTTTTAAAAACAAAACAAAATTTTCACTGTATTTTGGCTAATTTCTTGGTCTCCTTCAGGGGAACCCACAAAGTCTGTGTACCTCTAGAATCCCTAGGATGTTGGAAAAAAAGGTCACAAATTTGGCGTGGGTAGCTTATGTGGACAAAAAGTTATGAGGGCCTAAGCGCGAACTGCCCCAAATAGGCAAAAAAGGGCTCGGCACAGGAGGGGAAAAGGCCTGGCAGCGAAGGAGTTAAAACATCACATATTATGCTAAGCAGCTAACTGTAATGAAAAGATTCCAAACAAGCATATACATTATCACGTCTCAGATCAAAATGTGTGAGATCTTAGTCTCCCAGACGTCATTTCCAGGAGGAAGGGAGGTGAAACTGGAGAAGCGGAGGTAACATGGAATTTATCATTAAAAAGTTAAAATTACAACAAAATAATCATCTTCATTCCTGAAAATGGGAGGGAATACAGTGCAACTGGAAATTCCAGGCACAACTGCAATCATCATTGAACCAGCTCTCTATTGCACTACAGTGGATTGATGCCCTTTTTTCCCCATTAGGAATTCATGAACTGCCTCCAGACTGACAAATACATTCTATCACTATCTTTAATTAACAGTATGACTTTAAAAGACATTGACGACTAAGACTATGTCATGGGAGCTTAACTATCACAGCAGCCGGCAACTCTGGGTTATGAGAAAGCATAGGAAAGATAGTATAGTGAAAGATGCGAATCGTAGCAGCCCCTCATTGCAGCTTCCTTTTGCTGACAGTCACTTTTGTGATAATTTCCTACTGGTTTGTGCTGCTGGACTCTGCAAAATCACACACCCACGCCTCTCAGAATTCAGAGAGGCCCTCTAGACTGATACCAGAGTGGCAACTGCATAATCAGCAACCATCTCACACAGAAAGGATTAGGCCTCGGATTTCAGGCCCCCACCCTCCAGAAGTATTCCGTGATCAGTATTTTTTCCTTTTTAGGATCATTCCGAGGGATTTCAAATTTTTTATTCTAACCTAACCGTCTCAGTGATGAGCACTCTTCAGAGTTTTGGGACTGGTGCTTGCCAATCTCCTGTTGACACATGGCCACTTCCAAAGGATATCTGGCCATACAATCATCCCACCATAGGGTCCCTCTTTACATTTTTGCTTTTCATATCCTTAAACTCATCTTCCAACACAGAGCACCCTCAACGTGCTCTCAGGATCTTGTATATCTTCTGGTCCCTGTGGTGAAATGAATCTTCAAAAGGGTTTCCTCACTGCTTTCAGTGGATCCTCCCTCCCTGAATGCCCAGGGTCTCGGGGAGGGGGATAATGCGAGTCAGCTTTCACCTTCCACCCCACCCTTCTACAAGCATTCAAAACACATACACAAATGATAACACATTTTATTTAATTTTGAAACAAATATAAATAAAATAATTAATATTTTAATAGGAAGGTTGGAGCTTTTCTAAATTCAACTGAAGCCACACATTGTTTTCATAATATATTCTGTTTGATGCATCTGCACCAAGAATCAATATGGAGGATATTAATTTATTTTTTTAGCCTCCAATTTCAAATCCTTTGACATGTTTTATAGTATGTTTAAAAAATAATAATTGTACATTTAACTACTTTATTTATATACACTTTATTAAACTGTTTATATTACTGAATTTTCTAAGCAGTCACAGACCCGCTAACGAGGCTTCCTCTCCCCCCCCCAGGGGTCCCCGGACCACAGACTGGGAACTTGAGCCAAAAAGAGCAAAATTCAATGATGATACTTTCTAGCTCGCAACTGCTTCATCACCCAATGGTGCATTGTCTTCTAGTCACCCGTCTGGCAAGCACATCACTGTCCACAATCTGCAGTGCCTGGTTACACTTCAATGATACACCTGGGTGTGATGCTCAGAAGATATCATGCAGTGTCCGGTTCCGTAAGAGACTTCCAGAATCCTTCCATTCTGCATCACCAGTACTCCACTGAGTGTTCATCTTACTGGTGCTCAACTGCTGCAGCTGTGTGCCACCATACTGTTCAGTGATAGTGGGCTTGACTCACAGTTTCAAGTTAGGATGCACTTTCAACCTTCCACAATCAACCCTACTCCCTAACCTCACCCGGACAAGGAATCTGCCTCGTGTTTCCAACACCAGTCCGTGGATCCAAAGCCATCACAGTTCCAAATTTCCAAGAACAGTCACCATCTTGGACTTAAGCACGCCCACCCCCCTCCTTGCATTACTAAACTTCAAAACTTTATTTTCTTTAGAAAGAAAACTCCAATGGAGCTTCACAGAAGTGATGGAGGCATTGATTCCAAAGTGAAGTAAATTGTAAACTTGACTTTCAATGTTACTCATGTGAACTGTGACTACTTGACCTAATCTATTGTCACCACAGAGGATGTTAAAATTAAATAGCATGCACTAGTACCAGACCTTTTGCAAATGTCACATCATTTTCTCAGGCTCATGCGGAAATCAATGTATGCTTCGCAAGCAGGAAACATGAAGACGTTTCATAGACTAGAATAGCTTTGGCTAATAAATTGTGTAAGTGAGTATAGTTAACTGCAGACAAACATTACTTACATTCTGTAACACTTTTTCTAGGTTTTTCCTAGCCTTCCAACAGATTACTCATCCTTCAATTTTCCTCAAGTGTCAGCCTGGCTACAAAATGTATTTTGTTTTCGATCAGAAACTGCAACAATAGATTCAGCTCAAAACAAGTGGTATGTCAACCGTTATGGAATACCTGTAAAATCTAAATTAGGACTTTTTATATGTAGAGTTACTATCAATTGCTGCTGTAGGATTAACAAACCTGTAAAAAAATATATATATTTGCAGCAAATACGCCTGGTGTTGTTCCCAAGTCCAGAGGTTGCAGTGATCGAGTATTCGCCTCTCCGACACTGTGCAGCAGACTTCCAGTACCACAGCACTCACATCTCTACCCAATTGTACAAAATACCTCTCATCCCCTTCTATATGATTTACTTCACTGTTTATTTTTAGCACTGAACTGTTGCTTTCTTGTCATTTTACACTGCATTTATGAGTGTCACATCAGGGCTTACTTCATACATTTTGACAAATCCTTTAACACCTTGGTCTAGGTGTTGAAGCCTCTCTGGATACATATACGGTCAAGATCCACTTTTGAAGAGTTGCAGGACAATGTCCAAGAATTGGGGGGGGGGGGGGGGGGGGGGGGGAGCCGGTATGACCTGCCTTTTCCTCCAGTGCAGAGATCTCCAGATTTTTCTATAGTGAGAGTTACTTATTATTGAAGAAAATAACTCTGTAGGATATACAAGGTCCTATAGAGCATATTGAGGATGAAATGTCAGTGTTGGAATGAGAGTATAAGGAGTTGAAAGCAAAGACGGAAAGAGGGTTTAAATGCTGGGGTGACTGTATGGCCAGATAACTCTGCTGAGAGTGGTCACATGCCAACAGGAGCATGGCAAGTGCCACTCCCAAAACTTCAGAGAGTGCTCATCACTAAGGTGGTTAGGTTGGAATACAAGATTTGAAATCCCTCGGAATGACCTTGAAGTGAAAGAAATACGGATCATGGTATACTGCCTCTGGTGCTGGAGGGTAGGGGACCTGAAATTCGAAACCTAATCCTTTCTGTGCAAGGTGGTTGCCGATAGCATCATTAGTGTTGTAATAGTGGTCATAACAGACAAGTTCACTTTAGCAGCCAAAAAAAAAAAAAAAAAAGAAATTGTCAATTTGGAATGTGTTTACCAGCCATAGCTTGAATGTCCCTGGCACCAAGGTAATAATATTGATATTAAGTCTCCCAAAGCCACACAGATACCAGCTTTGAATAGATTTGGAAATGCAGCCATTTGTCTCCAAAACCCACTGATGGCTTCTGAAAATATACACATTTTCATCTTGAATACACATTTTTCAATTTTAGTTTAAAAATATTACTTCAGCCAACCAAAAGCTTCTAATTTAGTAGGCTGGGCACAAGAGAGCTACTGTCAGGAATCCCCAAGGTGTCTACTGCGTTATCTGTCAGCATCCCCAGGGATTAGGGTTCAATCATATCTCTGTTCTTAGTTAAACCTTCATGTTTCTAAGTAAACATAATGTGCTGTGTTACACAATTGGTTTTTATCAATGCTTGTTTTAACAATGCTTGTTTGCTAATGTGAGCAGGTGTTGACATGTGCTTCTAATTGGGTGTAGTGTAGACATGTGCTTCTAATTGGGTGTGGCGACTCATCCACATGTGGAAACTCAACTGCCTTCGTGACTGGCTATAAATAGCAGAGTGAAGGATGCCTCCAATCTTGGCTTTGTTTTGCTTCCTGTTGGCAGTCCAGCCCCTGCCGTCATCCTCGTATTTAGGACTTTTGAGGCAATTCTTTTCTTCATTCCTGTACCAGCTGACACCAGGCATTTCTCCAGCACTCCAGAAAAGACTGCAGCTAAGTGACTAGTATTCTCCAGGGAGTTTGTTCTTTGAGCGCTGCACTTTCCTAGAACAGCTGGTGTATTTCAGACCTCGTATTTTGGCAGAGTGCTTATCTTGAAGAGACATATGCATTTCTGAACATTCTACATTATTATTGTAGCTACTTGCCTAAATGTGCTTCAGGAAATCTGCTTGACCTCAAGTACTACAAAAAGTGACAGTGCAATTTCAAAAGAGCATTTAGTGTCTTTCTTTCTCTAATAGCATAACTCTTGGATTTTAAATTGTGTCATTCATGCCTGTGTTTCAGGTTTGAGGAGTTTGCTTTTGAAGGGTTTTTCACACACACAGTGAAACCAAACCAAACTGTGCCACTTTAACTGTTTAAACCCAGAGTGGACATTTGTATTTCTTGGATTGTTTTTGTTCCTTTTAGTTTAACCCTATGCATGCAGGAAAGTTATATATACATGATATAATTAATGCCCTTGTTTGTCTTTCTTGTGCATGATAAGTGCAACCACAGTTCTAATTGTAGTGTGCAACAGTGAATCTCTGTGAAGCCAGCCCTAGTGTTGCAGTACTTATTTTTATGGTACTTCAGTTTGGGTTTTTGGTAATGCAGTGTTAGTAATTGTGCCAACAGTTATTATTATTATTCAAGAAAAGTGCTGGAGCATCCCGGTGTCCTTCTACCGCTCCTGTGCCAATATCAGAAAGAGAGATTCAGTTTCAAGGAAGTTGAGTGCACTAACTCTACTATCACTCTGTCAACATTTACCTGCCCCCCCCCCCCCCTAAGAAGATACAGGGTGCCTGGCTGGACTGGCAAGACGTGGCAGTGTTTTGTCTCTTTCTCTTCCACTCCCCCTTTCTTTTTGGGACACCTGGAAGTGTCGAGAGGTGTTGCAGAAGGTCGGTGGGCATACCATCGCCCCTGCAGACATCCTGCTTTTCAGGTGAGTGGCCCCATCTCGACAGCTACCTACAGGAAGCTGAAGAAATACCAGTAGCTCGTGAGCTACACATTTGAGAAGTCTGCTTTTGTGTTTCACACAATCCTTCAGACTGGAACTGGAGGGCTAACAGCTGCTATACTTGGAAATGCACATGAATAAATGTAGCATTACCTTAATTCATTGTCAAATGGACAACAGTGCATCAAATATCTTGAAAGACAAGGACGAAAATGCATTTTTTGGTCATTCAACACGAGTGCAACTGATTGTGCCCACCGGACAACAGCAGTAAACAATATTATGCCACAGTTAATGCTCAGTAAGCTCCGACTGCCCACGGACTCCACAATAAGGCCTCAAATTGCTGATCTAGATTACAATGCATAGACACAAACATATTTAGGCCGAGCAGCAGACAAATGACCCCAATCCAGAGGAGAAAAGAAAAAAAAAAAAAAAAAAACACACACACACACACACAAAAATCCTTTGGTACACTGACCCATAAATACACAATACCACAAAAATCATCCAAAATCAGACTACCTCATACAAATCATTTGGAAACGTAATACTGAACAATGTTTCTACAAACTCCAACAAAATATATGATATCCAAAGGAAGGTTCATGCAGTCCAAAGATGGTCTTTCCAGATCCACACGAAAGGGCGAACAGTTATGAACAAAAGGTGTTGTAATTACAATAGAAATCAGTAGAGTACAAATGCAATAAAAAAAAAAAAAAAAAAAAAAAAAGCACACACACAACATGATGCAAGAGGGCCCAGTTTTGTCATCGGCCGCAAATTAATTCTACTCCACTATCTATAAAATTATGGGCCCAAAGAGGCACAGTTGGAGTCGGTGATGTCAGTTTTGCAAGGTTTTTTTCAGTGCTGCACGTAAGCAAATAAAATGTAGATAACCTAAATAAAAGGTTTACATAAATACAACATATCATCAAAGCGGGAGCAGGAGGTCGATGAAGTTTCTGTGAGAAGGTATAGCATTCACTTGAAAAAGCAGTATCAAAAGGCAAGTGCATACTTCTGCCCGCAGATTTCTCATCTATGAAAATGTCCCACACCAATGCCCATCATAGGGGAGGACACATTTCACAAACAAATGTAACTAGAAAATGTTTTTTGCTAAACTGTAGGTACATATTCTTAGAGGGATCAATTATTAAAATGTGTTGATGCATGCTAGTATTTAAAAAAAATATGTATATTGGTAAAATTAGTGTAACCAGTTTCAGGAGGGTCAGAAAACATAGCAAAGTTGCCTACTGAATAGAGTTGAAATCTAGAAAACCATGTGTAGAAAGGACTACACTGACAGATATCTTCTACTGAAACACTCATGGCCAGAGCTCTAGAAGCTACTATACCCATTGTGCAATGAGCCCTCAGGAAGGTCCTTTTAGTCATAACATAACAGGTTTTGTTGGAAAGTTCAAACTATCTCCATATGTCACATTTTGAAAACTATTTCCTTTTTTTGCTTCGGATCAAGAGGTGTGGTAACCCTTAAGGATATGTTTGTGCAACTATTCTTAATCACTAGATGGGTATGGTGAAGAAAAGAATGTGAACAGTATTTTTGTCTGATCGAGATGGAAAGCTGACACTACATTACAATGGGAAGACTGATTCCTCTCTGAAATAAGTGTAGTGGACAAAAAACAGCTGATGGTGATTTTACTGTTAAGGCTTGGAGTCTACCCAGTATTAGACAAAAAGTTAAAATTCGGAATAAAATTGTATCAAACATATTGATGTTCTAAAGGCCAAGTCTACATGGACAAAAGAGATAAAATCCTTGTATTACAGAGATGAAGAGCATGTATTAGCCAATCCCCTTTGGGGTTCAGCAACTATGGGCATCTTGAAGAAAGAAAAAAAAAAAAAAAAAAAAAAAGAAGGACAGCTAATTTGAGTCACGAGAAGAAGAAATATCCCTCAGAGAGCCTTTCATCACAGCTATATTGAGCTTTTCCTTTGAATAAAGTAAAAAGCAACATACCCTTCACTGGTCAGTAGTGAATGTATCTTTATCAAACAAAAGTCTAAGTTTCTTCTACCTGCCAGTAAACCATTTGTGCAACGTTTCTTTGCAGTCAAGATGATGCGTGTCACATTATCAGGACAAATATATGTGCTGGGGTTTATTGCCTCAACTCCCAGGTCTGGAAGTGGAGTATTCAAAGGTCTGAGTGAAGCATGTTTCCTTTTTGCCTTCGAGGAGATGACCACTCACCAGTATTCACAAAGTTCTCATTCACAGGGGTGTGGAATTCCTATAGCCAGTCACCCAGGACATATTGTTTGGGGGCAAGGACAACAAGTTTGCAGGTTTATTTTGTCCTTGGGACAAGTAGGTCCAAACCCCTGCAGCATAAACCCTTTGGCTGCCAATTTACAGTACAATATTACAGAGCAGGGAAAGGAATTGTCTGCACTTGAAGAATTTGTGTCCGTATCCTAATGCTATAAAAGTATTTGTGGTTCATTAATATGAAGCCTTTATTATTAGTGTGAGCATTCTAAATAAATGTTGCAAGCCTGTACTGCATTTCTGACAGTGTTCAATTTTTTTTTTTTTTTAAGGTGTACACGTTTACAAAGTTTAAAAACATGAGGTAACCTAATGCTCCCAAAATGTCCTGATAACATGCAAATAATTGCAGAAGCTTGAAAGCAAGATTGATGATTTTTTTGCCTTGAAAATAGTATGTTCACAAAAAAAGCAACTAGCAAAACAAAATGCTTAGCTAAACTACGGTTACAATTTATTTGAAGCATCATTTAGTAAAATATGATGATGCATGCTACTTTTTCCAAGAAATATTTATTATGGAACGTCAGTGTAACCAGTTTCAACAAGATTATGGGAAAGCCGATACGTCAGGCATTGGTGGTCAGTTTTTTGGTTTTGTCAACGTGTGTCTTGATTTGACATGGCTTTTGTAAAACTTTATTGCTGTGGGAGCTGCTGGACCCTCACCATTATAACAAATATTAGCAAAAAGCAAAAACATTTTGGTCACAAAAAGCACACATTGCCACAGTAGTTCCTGAAACTGAACAAAACAACTTAGTGTGCCAATATGATCCTTGTGAAAGAGCAGATTGCGATCATTGTTATGTCATGTGACATGGAAATATTTAGCACAAAACTTATCACCCGTAAGGGTATCCAGGTGCTGAGTAGTAGCAGGTTCTGTAAGTAGGATCACTCGCTGTGAAGCCAGCCAATAGATACAAAGAGAGGGAGGTAGAGTTTTATTAAAACAGAAGGTCTTGGTTAATGAAATACCTAATTAGTGGGCTATACTCAAATAAAGTCACAAAAGTGCACCCATGCTATAGGTCTTTGAATTAGTGCAGATTTGCGAATTTCATGAATTCACAAGCATTTTCCAGAAGTAGACCTGAAAATTGTACTTCTAGAACATATTTGTGAACTGTATTTTAGGACAAGCAAATATGCAGGTGTAGATTTGCATATGTGAAAATCTGTTGATTGTTTACAAGTTCACTCTCCCTTTAACCACTTTTTTCAAAACTCTTGAAGAAGTTTTACTTCTGACCCTTGTCAGGAGTAAATGTCCAACCTTTCTTAGTGTGAGAAATGAATAAAGAAGAGCCGCAAACATGCAAGTTAGTAGTTTTACACAGACTCAAAATGGCATTCAAACCCAGGAACAATTGTTTAACACCACCTCCAGCCCCAGTTTGTCAATCTGCGGAGAGGTGGCAAAATAAGGAAGCTGCTAGTATTCACGCCGTACTATATATAGTATTAGCCCTGACATAATCAGAGAGGTTATTATCAGATTTCTTATATAATGAGATTGCTGCCACAATTTGTCGCCTTGCTACATGGCACCAAAGGGACAAGTAGATACTTTTACAGGACAAGTAGATTTATGAAGCAAAATGTCCCATGGACAAGTAGACATTTTATTGAATTCAACACCACTGCATTCAGATGGAATGTCCAGCACCGATCTAAAGCGCAACTGGACCAAGAATGAATTCCTCCTCATCACAAACAACAATTCAAGACTGGATCGCCAAAAAGAACTTGAACAGCTCACCTCTCAACTAACACCAAATACAAATTAATTTATATTCAAACCAGCATCTCCATAGCCTAGAAAGCAGGGCAGTATGGTACCAGCTATCCCTGCTGAAAATGTTAAACCTTTCTTCACTGCACTAGATTTCAGAGCATCTGTCCAAGACCTACTCCTCTAGCACATGTACTGTGGAAAAGTATTTTCTACAATCTCAAAAAACAACTCCATCTGTTCCTTAAATTTTCAATGCTCCAGCACATCTCAAGTCCATGAATGAGTTCATCCCTATGACCCCAAAAACTAAATATAACTTCACAGATTTCTCCTATAAGCAGTCATCATTTAGGAGCACTGTGATCACCAGAAAGGCAGCCAAAACATAATCCATGCTTACTGTGCCCCCCAAAAAATATATAAATACATTTTTTTTTTTAAATTAACATTTTTTTAAAAATACTTTAGATGGACCTCACCACACTGAAAGCCAAAGCATGCTAGAAACCAAAATCTGCAAAGAGACAAAGCAGCAGATTACCCATTTGTTCATGCCCTCAGAATCTGGTAAAATATTGCTTGGAGTACCAGATATTTCACAAACCTTCCATGATTCAGAAGACCTACAAACACTCATCCTTTGAGGGA
Source organism: Pleurodeles waltl (assembly GCF_031143425.1). Lineage (NCBI taxonomy): Eukaryota > Metazoa > Chordata > Amphibia > Caudata > Salamandridae > Pleurodeles > Pleurodeles waltl. The sequence continues at coordinate 1,898,985,980 of NC_090440.1, forward strand.
AATCTACATCTTCACATGCTACAGACCGTCTCCGACAAGTATTCTACATCTTGTAAGTGATCCTGAACTTTTATCTTAGGTCCCCTGCCTTTGTTCAGTGCCTCTTTGCCCACAAGCTATACTTCAGTGTTACAAATATCCATACATACATACATTTTTGTAACATACTGCTTAAGTGTATTGCTTCTAAACACTTTCAAGAAGGACATTTTGAAGCATGTAGTACCAAGTTGAACATTTACCTCTTCCCTCATACATACTCGCTTCAGTTAAGATTTTAACTAGACTTCTCAAGTCACTGCTTTGTTATAGTCCAAATATAATCTGGTAAATCATTATGCTGATTCCTAGTTTGCAAGTCACTTACTCAAGACAACCACTAATCCAAGGAGCTAGTTCAGGTCTGGTATGCTAGGTGATAAATTTTACATTGTTTTTTTTTTAATAGTTTCACATCATGACAGGATCAGAATTTCTTTATTTACCTTACATCAGAAAAAACATGCCAATGTACACATCACTCTCAGTCATTTCCATACTTGTAGTCAGCCATTTTATAGCAGACCTCCAGGCACATGCACCACACTGCTTAAGCCAATAAACTCACGGTTCAATCCAGCAACTGTTCCCTCAATCAATCATATGGTTTTAATTTCCACCAAAGTTCCTAAAGGGATGCCTTAGGAAAATTAAACTCTGAAAAAGATTCATCAATTGCCTGCTAGACCTCTGGGACTTCACTATCTGTTACAGAGAAACTTGGAAGTGGCTAGAAACTACCCCCGAAAAAGCATTTTTCAAAGAGTGATTCACCTTCACAGGAATGCACCTGAAGCGTTACAACACAGGCTAAATCAATCAAAACAAAAGCACCCTTCTGCTGTAGAATAATCCCCCATGCATGCAGAAGACAGGCTCGGGTGCTGCAAGACCGTCAACATTTTCAACAGGCACAGCCCAAGAAGGCACTGGGGAACGAATGAAGTTTAAATAAAAAGTCAAACATGTGCAGACTCCTAGGTGATAGGACAGACAGTTAAAACTGCAAACAAGATAGGAGACCTTACACTACTAAATAAACATTACCAATACATGCATACTGTTGGTATTGATGGAAGTCATCAATTACCTCAAGTACCTATACACTAGAATTCACAGGTTGAATTGTTTTCAAACAGGTAAACCAGGCTCAGAACTAGCCCAGGTAATTGTTACAATGCTCCAAAGCATTGGATGTGGCCTTTCAAATGCAGGTGTAAGTTGCCAAGCAAAACAAAATATTATCATATGCCTGGACTATTACGGCATGGGGCACAAAATGAATCAAAAACTAAAACACTTAGGTGGGAAAAAGGTTGCTGCAACATGAAGCAAAGCACTTCCTAATCTTGTGTCTAGGTCAAAAACAGTAACTTGCACATCTACAAAGATAAAAGCATAAATAGAAAGAATGTGGCATCATTGGGGACATATGCCCATTGGTCTAGACATCTGAAGATAAACCATAGTTTACGAACAGTTTCAAGCCGTGACTAGTGAATCAGCCAACTCTCCAAATTGATCTGCACGGACGTCAAGGAAATATTTCATTATTGGGATGCACCATGTCACATTCCTTGATGAACTGAAAAACTGTTGTGCATATGAGCTTTATGTAGCTGAAAACAGTGTGACAATCAGGGGTGTGGAATTCTTATAGCCCAATGCCCAGGACATACAGTTTGGGGTCAAGGACCAATTTTCATGTTTATTTTGTCCATGGGACAGGTAGGCCCAACCTCCTGCAGACAAAAATCCTTTGGCTTTGAGTTTACACTACCACATTATGGATGAGGGAAGGGTTGCAGTTAGGGTAGTATGTGTTTCCGTATGAAATGCTATTTGGACTTGTATTTATGGTTCATTAATGCAAAGCCTTTATTATTAGGGTTAGCATTCTAAGGAAACGCCGTAAGCTCGGAATGCACTACTGACAGTGGCTGCAGTATAAAAATGTGTATGCATGTTTGCAAACTTTAACACTATGAGACTACGTATAATGCTATCAGAATGCTCTCTTATGAGATGCAAATATTTGCACAAAAAACTTAAAAGCAAGGTTACATTTTTTTTGCTTTCAAAGAAAAGAAAATGTCCACAAAAAAAATATATATATATACCACTAGGAAACATTTGCTAAACTACTGTGAAAGTTTAGGTACCATTTCTTTGAAGCTTCATTTGTTCAAACGTGTTGCTGCTAGTATTTCCAAAAAGTATTTATTTTTGAAAAAACAGTGTAACCAGTTTCAACAAGATTATAGGGAACATAAAAATAAACTAGCATTGACAAAGGCAATAGTTCTGACATTGTCAATGCCCGTCTTGTTTTGACACGTTTTGTGTAAAACGTTATAGTTGTGGGAGCTGCCAAGCCCTCACCATTATAAAAAACTATAGCAAAAAAGCAACAATGGTCTCAAGATGCTCATATTGCCACAGTAGTTCATGGTACTGAACAAAACTACTTTGTAGACTGATATGATCCATGTGAAAGAGCAGTAACTGGTCACTCACAGTGAAGCCAGCAGACATATAAAGAGACAGAGAGAATTTTAATAAAAAGTATGTTAACTTTAGACCTAATTAGGGGCCCAATTCTTGAAAGAAAAAAAAACACAAAAATTCTCCCATGGTATATGTCCTTGCAGTGCAGATCTACGGCTTTCATGAATTCACAGCAGTAGGCCAGGACATCATACTCCTAGAAAATACCTGTGAACCGCATTTTAGCACAATCAAATATGCATGTGCAGATTTACTCACACAAAAAACTTGAGCGTTTACAAGTTCACTTTCCCGCCAACCACTTTTTTCCCCAACCCTGTAAGAACTTTTACTTCTTGTCATGAGTAAATTTCCAACCTCTCTCAGTATGTGAAAAGATTAGAAAAGATGTGGAGCAACCCCTAAAATGTGCAAGTTAGTATGTTTGCAGATTCAAAAGGACATTTCAATCCTGGAACTATTGCTTACTGTTACCTCCAGCACCAGTATGTAGATAGGCGGAAAGATGGCAAAATAAGAGAATTACTAGTATTCAATCCTACTATAGTTTGTCAGACAGTCTATCAGAGCTATAATGAGAATGCTGCTATATTTTGTTGCCGCACTACATGGCATTAAATGGAAAAGTCGAATTTTTACAAGGCAAGTATGAAGCAAACTGTCTCATGGCCAAGTAGATATTTTATTAAATTCCAAACCCCTAGACAATGACTTGCTTTAACTCCAGCATCAGTTTAGGAATGTACCAAGTAAATGATGTACCAAGATGAAATTGCTTGATCTAGCCAACAGCATTACTCTTTGCCTCTGTGATATTATAGCCTTAGAACCCGCCGTAGCGGGCTCTACCGGCTATTAAAGGCCCGCTCCCCGCGTTAAATGCCCGAGCCGAAGGCGAGGGCATTTAACAAGGGAGAGGGACTTTAATAGCCGGTAGAGCCCGCTACGGCGGGTTCTAAGGCTATTAGAACATTCTGCCACTCAGGGCAGAATGTTCTATTAAAAAAAAAAAATGTTCACGGAGCCAGAGGGGATTAAAATCCCCTCGGGCTCCGTGAGGCTTTATTCACAGCTGTTGCTGTGAACAAAGCGAACATGGGAATGTTGGCGCTGCGGGCTTTTACCGGCCAGTAAAAGCCTGCAGCACTCCATTGTTTTCAATGGAGCCCCCAGCATTCCAAAGTTCTAATAAGAATTAAACATGCTAATCAATTAGTTGAGCACATGCCACAGAAAAACGTGTTACTGACTTCCCATGTTCCACAAGGTAGCACAGAGAGTTAAACGTTTGCTTCAATGACCATTTGCCTCTGCCATTCAGTGTGCTGCTCTAGGATGTTGTGTAGAGTTAAGCAACTGATCCACACTCCCCTAACCTTGTGGAAACCAGCCTGTTCTTGTCTTCACACCCTGCATGACTGAAGTCACTAACTGGATAAAAGTCAGATGTCTCATCACAGGCTAGATCTTCGGCAAGAGCACCTCACCACGGACCTCCAACTGGTGGTCAGCCGAACTCTAACCTACACCCACACCCTGCACCTATGCCAGGAACCTTGGAATAATCTTCGACCGCAAACTGGACATGAGTGCATAAGTCAACGCTGTCACTGAATCCTGCTTCCACATCCTGAAGTTGCGACAGAAGAGCTTCAAATGGCTCCAAGCAACACCAGAAAAACTGTCACTCATGCCCTATTCACCAGCAGCTTGGACTACGGAAACACCCTCTACTCCAGGATCACCAAGCAACTCATTAGAAGACTACAAACCACTCAGAACTCAGTAGCCAGAATCGTCCTGAACCTCTAACACATAGCTAGCATGACACCACGCCACACCTCAGGAAGCTTCAATGGCTCCCAATACACAAACATGTTCTACCTACCTGAACAGTCGCAAGTCCTTCCAACCACCCAGACACTTCCTTTTCACAGGCCCCTCCTCACACACATCAACAAAACCAGGTAAGAGTGGTGTTCACTTACAACACTCCTAAAGCATGGAACGACCTCCCACTCTATATCAGAGCTTCTTCCTCTTGTCTTGAATTCCGCAAGAAGCTGAAGACCTGGCTTTTTAAGTAACCAACCTACCAAAGAACAGGGATTGGACCACACCATTGCCGCACCAGGATACCCTCACTAGTGATAATGAATGTTACAAATACACTTAAAATTACAGCTCGCCCAGGGGGATCAGAAATGCACAGTATAATAATTATTGCCAGGATTTTACTCAGGATTAAGAGAATGGAGATGAAGAAATCAGGTGTCATGCCACTATAAATAACAAAAACATTCACCAATCAAAGTGGATGGAGAGGACCAAGCCATGACTGAAGAATTCATCTATCAGACATGATGGAGGGGCAGGCAGTGACATTAAGAGTAGATTTAACAAGAAAAGGAATGTCTTCACATGCTAAACAATGTGTTGAGTTCATCACAGTAGAGCATCATCACAAAGCAGAGGGTTTACCAGAGCTGTGCTCTGTCCACATTCGTTTATGGATCAGAATGCTGGCAGGTGACAAAAAGTGACATCAAACTGTTAGCCTTCCACACCAGTAACCTGCGATGATTCTCACATTTTCTGACCACAAACCATCTTCAACCAGGAGCTTCTCACCAGTTGCAAGCCAGAGCTCATGATCACCAAGATGAGGAAAAAAATGGAGAAGACATCAGGGGCCATATGTACCAACACATTTTCCCATAGACTCAGAATGGGTAAAACCCTTTGATACATCTGGCCCCAGGAGAAAACAAGACTCCATCACAAAGAAAGATCTTCACTGGACCCCAGAAGATAAACAGAAGAAAGGCATACCAAAGAACAGCCGGGGCAAACTGTGGAAACAGGAATGAAGGCCCTGAACCACAGCAGGGGCACAGTACAGAAACCAGCTCATAAGCTGAGGTCCTTCGTTGCCGCCCTAAAGCCAGTCGCATAACAGGCAATAGACAGATAAGCGACCTGTGCATTCTGAGGGTCAAAAGTTCCAATGGCAGTTGGAGAGCTGTGTTTGTTAGTGCAACTGGTAATGGGAGAGGATGAAGAGGGGAGAGGTTTTGACCTTTTTAAAATGGGTTGCCATATCAATGCCATATCGATGCCACCAAGGAAATTCAGTTTATTAGCAAGTTGCAGTAATCTCAGTAAGACTGCGGAGTAGGTGATTTTGCCTTCTGAAGAACTGTGTATATAACCTCTCCCTATCACAGTAAAGGAATTCAGGTAGTTAGCACATATTGGAAGATCTTTTTTACCCTTCAAAAGCAACTGTAAGGAGCATTAACGAGCCTTTTGATTTGGCCTACTAGTAACATGCAAGACACATGTTCCTTCCCCAGTAAGGTATCTTAAGGGATTAGCTTGGTATTAATAATCATAATAATAATAAAGTGTACCATACTGATCGCAGGTTTTAAATTCCTGCAGGGCCCACTCATCTTTTGATCAATCCTTGGGAAATAAAATGAGCTCATTTTAAATACGTAAAACTATTTTTCAAATTGTTTGGAAGAACTCAGAGGCATGTGTTCTGCAACACATTTCTGCCACATACTATTCAAATGCAGAAATTAAAACCAAGCATTGGCAAAGTCAATAGGTCCCGCCTTTCAGTTGACAACGTAGACCCACTGGCATTGCAAATACTTTGTCAATGCTACTCACCATCAAACAAAAAGTCTTACTGATAATGCTGTGCTTTTTTTTTTTTTTTTTTTTTTTAAATGTACCATTCCAAGATGGCAGACACCAATCTTGAAACCTCTAAAAAAAAAAAAAAAACTCTGAAAAAGGAACAGCCCAGCAGCACATAGCTGTTGCCAGGGATTCCAGAGAGCCGAATAATAAAAAATTTAAAAAATTCCACAGTTTTGACATTTTCCAAAGAGGTATCCCAAATTTCCCAATTATTGCTCTTTTAACATACTTCTAGTTTGTGGCGGAAACCACTGTGAAAACCATGGGTGCTCCCTGAAAGCTAGATATTTCTAAAAAGTGGACAAAATTCTGAATTCAGCAAGGGTTTGTGTAGACCCCTCAAGGTTTTCCCAAAACACCTAACAGCTGAAATAAAGAAAATATGGAATGTGAGTAGGAAAAGAACAGCCATATGTGACAATGTTTTTATTTGTAAGTTATTGTCACAGTGGCCAATTTACAAAAGCAATACTCCATTATGTTCACCAGACCCTTCTGGTTGTGGGATATATAGGGTTAGTAGGCTTACCAAGAACCCAAGGTACCCACAGCCAACAAATGAACTGCACCTTATAATGTTTTTTTAGTGTGTACCAGGAACAGAGTGATTAATATGGTAAAATATAAAGAGTGAAAAATGTGTATCAAGGAGACCTATGCATTTCTGAAATGGACACCAGATCCAGTGGTTATATGTACATCTCTGAATTTGTGGGTACCCATACTACCCTGTGATTCAAAGGGCATTTTTCGAAATGACTTCTTTCTTACACACTGACTTACATTTGGAAGGCACAAAAGCAGAGAAATACAACTAGTAAGAATGACAAATGTTCTACTATTCTGTATTCCCACGTCTCATAATGAAAATGGCACCTTACTTGTGAGTGTAGACCTCTGCCTGCAACAGTAAAGGGCCCAAAACACAACACATTTTTCCACTGAAAACTGACTTTTATTCAATGTGGGTAGTAGTGGATTTTGGGCACTGGCTCAGCGAGCACCTCAGTGAACATAGAAAATCTGTACGGTTTTTAAAACCAGGCACCTAGGGGAATGCAGAATGGGGTACCTTGTGTACCTCCCACCAGGTTTTCCTACCCAGAAGACTTTGTAAACCTCAAAGTTTGACTAACAACACTCATTCTCCTCATACTTTGTTGAGAAAAACTGCTGGAATCTGCAGGGAGTCACAACATACCTACCACCCAGCATTCCTAGGTCTCCAGATAAAAATGGTACTTCACTTGTGTGGCTAGGGCTAGTACTTGCCAGAGGAAAGACCCCAAAATGCAACATGGACACATCATATTTTCCGCTGAAAAAAGAGCCTTTTTGTTGCAAGCATCTAGCTGTGGGTTTTGGGCCAAGCCAGGGTGTGGTGCCTTGCATGGCTCTCAAGAGGTTTTCTTACCCAGAAGCCCTTGCGGACCTCAAACTTTTACAAAATAAACACACATTTTCCTCACATTTGTGATAGAAAGTTCTGGAATCTGCAGGGAGCAAATTTCCTACCACCTACCATACCCTGAAGTCTCTCGATAAAAATGGTATCTCACTTGTGTGGGTAAGGCCTACTGTCCGCGACACTAAAGGCCACAAAACACAACATGAATACATCACATTTTTCCTCTGAATACTGACTTTTTTTTTCCTTTTTCTTGAAACGTGGCTAGCTGTGGATTTTGGGCCTTAGCTTAGCCGGCACCTAGAAAACTGTAGCAAACCTGCACTTTTTTTTTTGCGAACTAGATACCCAGTGGAATCTAGAGTGGGGTGATTTGGGTGGCTCGCACCAGGTTTTCTTATGAAGAAGCCCCTGCAAACCTCAAACTTTGACCAAAAAGAAACATTTCTCACATTTCTGTGATGCAGAGGTCTGGAATCTGCATAGAGCTACAGATTTCCTCCCACCTACCATTTCCCATGTCTCCCAATAACAATGGTATCTCACTGGTGTGGGTAGGCCTTGTGTTCACAACAGAAAAGGCCCCAAAACACAGTGTGGAAACATCAACTTTTCCTGTCACAATAACGGTCTGATTTGGCAACGGGGGTAGCTGCATTTTTTTGCCCAGGGAACAATGGCCACCCAGGGAAAACTACCCAACTCAGGCATTTCTGAAAACTAGACACACAGGGGAATTCAGGGTGGTGTGTCACACGTGGATCTCGCAAAGTTTTCTTACCCACAATGCCCTGCAAATCTCAAAACTTCATCTAGCATTGCACATTTTCCCTTACATTTCTGAGATGTAAAATTCCGGAATCCACAAAATTCCTACCACCCAGCATTCCCCACTTGCCCCAATAAAAATGCTTCCCCATTTGTGTGGCTGGCCCGGAACAGGTGGGTGTCAAACCAAGGTTAATGGGAGTCTTGTGGATTGACTCATTGACCCTGGTTAGATTTATGGGAGAGCCACCCCACACATTAAAGGGTGGGAGGTGGCTCACCCACGTATTGTGCCTTTCAATAGTCCATAATTGGCACAAGTGTTTTTCTGATCCCCCAGAACAGATTGTAGGTTAATACCCCCAAACCTCCCCCATCATCTGGGTGGCAGATTGGGAGCAAATTCTCCCCATTTGCCCTTCAGGGGACAAAGATGTGTTTGACCTTTTAGGGACTGGGTTTGGCCTGTATGTGAGGGCCACATCCATCCCTCAATATTTGCCATAAAAATATTTAAGTAGGCTTTCCCTTGGAGGCATATTGTGGAGTAAAACTCCCCAGACTCCCCCCCACCAGGTCAGAAAGACTGGATTGCCATTTCCGGGGGGGGGGGGGGGGATGTAACTCAACCTGTAGTGTGGGAGGGCAGCCTCCAACTGTTGATATTGCACACAAACAAAAATCATGGGATTCTATTGGGCTTTCTATTTCCTTGGGGGCAGATTGGGTGATACAACTGCTCAAATTAGCCCAAGGGGGAAGGACTGTTGTGGCATTTGTTGAGGTAGGGGCTTAGCCAAATGTGTCGGCAGGCCACTCCACCTCAATTTCTGCCACATAATAGCTTCCTTGGGCTCTGGTGGGTTTTCGGCCCTAGCCATGGGGGCAAGATTGGGTGGCAAAATGGTCCTTGATTAGCACATCTTACGATTGCTTGAGCATGGGGCACATTTACCAACTTACTGACACCTCTTAGAAACATAATTGTTATAATGTATTGCTTTAAGTTCCTTATTAAATAATTTTGTGGGTTTGCTTTAATTTTTTTCATCATTAGAAATGATCTTCAACCACAGGGACCAATGTTATGTGCATTTCTATTACACACATGCATGCAACGCCCATAGAACTAAAAGGTGTTTTAATGCAAGCATTTCATAAGATAATTGGATGCTGTGAAGTACATGTTAGAAAATGGATTTGCTCATTTCCAATACTGTAACTGCTGGATCCACACCCTGTATAACTATTTTAATGAAGTGCACATTTCATTCGCATCATACTTGTAACAAACATTGACAAAGCAATATATTATTATTTTTGAATAGCATATAGAGAATATGTTTTTATTGAGCTTCACTAAAAAGACTGGAATAGCAGAAGCAGCAGGGCAAACTTTTCTAACACAATAGAAGCAGATTGACTAATAGGAGTGTGAGTGGCAGTGTGTGCATGTGTGGGTGCGAGAATGTGAGTAAAAATGTATGAGAGTGCAAGAGATATAGTGAGAAGGAGTGTGAGTGAGAGAATGAGTGCGAGAGAATGTGTGTGTCAGAATGTGTTTGTGTGGGAATGCATGTGTATGTGTGTTATGCTTGCAAGTGTGTTTCTGGTCTTGCATACTGGAAGTTATTATTGCATTATGGACAAGGGCACTAATAGCATATGGGCAGGAGGTGCTACCTATGGCAAACTGCAGGCCCCGACATGCTTCCATTAAGACAGCATCATTGGCTGCGGGGACTCAAACTATCTAACTGAAAAAGCTGCTAGAGCAGTCATAACCAGCAGCAGGGAAACAGAACACGCACCGCAATACCTGGACGAAGAAACTGACCTGATGTGCATAGTTCTTAGCATATGGGGTGGATCCATGGCAAAATGCTGGAACCGATATTTGAGGTAATTCTTGTCATGAGATTTCCTGCACTCATTTTATAGAGGGTGTCAATGGCAAAATGCTGACCCTTGTACACCAGAGAGAATGTTTTAAAGTATCCACGACCAACATGTGGGCAGATATAAAGCCTCTCTCTTAGGTGTGCTTCTTAAATATATTTTTCGGTTGATCCCATAAGGTCAGGTGACACCTGCAATGTACAACCAGACCTAAAAAGTAAAACTCTGAATCTCAGAAATTCTGAAACACATCCATTAACAAAAAAGCACATCACAACACTATACAAGTATCTTAACTTTTCCAGACTGATGCATGAACATATGTCAATGGTTGCCAAGTATTAGTCATTATCCAGAAGCAGTGCAGTGGTTTATTGCATGCTGTTTTATTCAAATCACACTGTTTTCAATCATTGCCAATAATCTTGCACAGTTCCTACCTGCACCCATTCTGCCTGTGAATCATTAAATTCTTCGTAAGTGGATGACAGTGACTATAAGGAACTAGGTAGTTCACAGTTTTCCTGTCAGAATATGTACCCTTTCTGCTGAAGAACATTCATTAAACATTTTTTTCTTAAATTAATATGGGCTCACTTATAGTTAGTTCACTTCATTAAATGTGTCACTGCATGGATGTTAAACTGCATATTTGCACCTAATCGAGTAATCATTGAACTAAATATATATTCTTTCCAATAACTGCCCATGTGTGTACAGAACCCGCCTACAGAATTAGCCACTGCTCAACCCTTATATGTTAAGCAGCATGGATGTTTAATTTTCTTTTCTTCTGAAGAGCAACCCAGGTGTAGGTAGCAGGAATAGTGACAGGAGCTAGGAACGACATGAGACCTGATGCCTTCCTTGCTTCAGAGTAATCTGACCTATGCCTTGGAAAACTGACCTGCAGCATTAAGAGAAGACAGTGGTCAACAGACCTTACCATGAGGCAGGAGGTCTGGACAGGGAGAAGTGAAATTTTACTCAGGAGCCTGTACCTGGCAATTTCAAATTCAGTGAAAGCTGAATACCAAGACTACCTAGACGCAATTCTGTGTGCCACTTTCATCCACCACCGGACACTCCTTGCACTTTTCCTCACTATTGCGGGTTATTTTTCATCTTTGCTTTCTTCCTCAGCCACAATTTCGCCATATTTCTCTTTTGGATTTTTCCCTCTCTTGTTCTGTAACAAAGTCTGATGAAGAAAAATATATGTGGGACCCTGAAAATTAGTGCTTTGGGTTCCACCCTCATCTACTGGCTCAAATCGAGACCTGCTACTAAGCCTAATATTTTGATACGGTACATAAGGACAGCCTTACCCATGAATATTTTACATCTCATTGTGTAAACTAAAACTGTACCTACAGCCAACAATGGGTCAGGAGCATTTTTCTAGACCTGCAATGAGTTGAAGTCTAGTGCAGTGTCAAATCTACAAAAAGTATGTTTGTTATACTATCAGGTTTGCTCAGTTTGTTTAAACTGCATCATTTTTCACTTTAATGTCCTCCTATACTGGCTATGAGGTTAGCTCCGAACCCATTTCTGGAAGTGCTTGACCTGCTGGGAGTAGGGCTGGTTTTAGGGTGGTGCGACTGGTGCAGCCTTTGGTGGGAAGCACGGTGTTTAAAAATAACTTTTGATTTCACAACACGTGAACTTCCTTGTGCATCCAGCAGTTTTCAGGCAACATTTAAAAAATGTCAAGGTAACTCTGGTGATTAAATGTTCCTACTGGTGAGAGATCAGAATTTTGTCTAGCAGCAGTTTAGATTCATCGTAAAGTAGTGCAGAGGGTTAAAGAGCCTGCAGCAAAGAATGTGTACATGCAAATGACAGAACTGAGTGTGAATGAACTAGGAGTAGCGCTATAGGAAAAATAAATGTACGTCAGCCAGAGGCTATGGAGAGATGAGATGCACTGTTGGAGAGTAGGAAGTGGGTGCAAAAAAAAAAAAAAAAAAAAAAAAAAAAAAAAAAAGAAGAAGACTGTTGCACTGGGCGACACCACTAGAATCGCCCCTGGCTGGAAGTGTTAGCCCCCAAAAAATTCAGGTGTAGTTGTGCCCCTGATTACACATAGGAAAAGAAACCCATGTATCAACAGTGTTTAGGGAGAGGGGTGAGGCGCAGAGGGGGAGAGAGACTCTATAGTCTGCACGGCCTCGGTCTAAGGGATGCCTTTTTTGTTGGAAAAACGTGGTACCATAGCCAGTGATAGACTCGTACTTGGGTTATTCTTTTCAATGAGTTTGGAGAAGTAGTGTCCTATCCCTAGTAAAGACATTTAAGCCCTATCAAATTTTGAATGCATCAACTTAATGTGGTTCAACATGCAGCATTTTACACATGTTAAAGAAAAGATTTGGTTGATCACGAACCACCCTCCCCACCTCCCTATTCCCAGGTAAAACTGCCTTGAAATCGTAACTAGTTTTGAACTAAGTAGGTGCCTCAGAGTGTGTTAAAAATCGACAATTTGATAATGTGTTACTTTTAGGCAACGTATAAGGGGATCTCCATAGACCTTACAATCTTGGCCAGCGTTACTTGGCATCGTGTGATAAAACTTACCATATGACTACATAATTCCCAAAGAATGCATTTCTGTTGTTAAATGTTGCGTGCTGATTTTCAGCCATTCAAAGCCTTTCGAATGACAGAGGTTGAGACCCTTGGAGAGTAGTCACACAGGGCAGCTCTGCAGGCCAAGCCATTCCTTAATGTTTCCAGCGTAGCTACACTCAAAGCCACGATAGGAGAAAAGAAGAATTAACTATTGTCTTCCTAGTCTAGTTAGACTACAAGAGGCAAATCCAGTCTTGGTAATCTGATAGAGTTGCCTGTAAATGTATTAAATTGTATCATCCAATCACCAATGCTAACCTAAGAATATGAATACAAATTTTAACCGCCCACTCGCTAATCACTGAAATACTATGTTTGGGAAACAAGGTTTTTGAACTGGGTCCCATAGAAGTTTCTGAAAATATGCTAAAAGATTTCAGGACAACGACATTCTCTCAGCCTTACCCGAACGTTGGCCATTTGATATAATATTTCGGTATACGCTTGCACGCCACTAAGGTATTATTCCTTCTCTGTTTTTTTTTTTTTTTAACTTTGTTTATTGGTATTTTTCAAATGCGTTACATCTCTTGCTCAGGATTAATACAATTAAGGGATCATTCATATGGTGGATTTCGACACAGTCACACATCTCTCTAGACACCCACCCCTCCATAAGACTAACCCCACTGTTACTCATGCGGCTAAGGACTTTAGCACACGTTTACACGCCCTAAACTGCCTTGCGCCAAATGATTTCATGGTAGGTACGTAATCTTTTCAATCACGTCATCCACGCCTTAAATAAATATAAATATATATATATATATATATATATATATATATATATATATATATAAATAAAGTAGAACTGACTATAACAGTGAAGTTGTTCAAAAAAGTGAAAGGTTTTGTGACCCTGGGTGTGGTCCAGCATGGCAAATAATGTTGCCTTTGTTTAATTAGCAAATACACAATACTTTAGGGCAGTGGTTCCCACCCTGTGGTGTAGAGAACGCCTGGGGGCCCGCAAAGCCTCCTCAGGGGGCCAGCGACTGCTTAGAAAATTAAATAATATTAACAGATTAGGTCCCCAACTTTCAGTAATAACTCAGTAGGGGGTCCCTAGATTCCTATAATGATTCAGTGGGGTCCCTGGGTTCCAGTAATGATAACGTGGGGGTCCACAGATGTCAAAAGGTTGGAAACCACTGCTTTAGGAAACTACTGCATAAGCAGTCTTAATACTGGTGTCACCTAGATAAGTGGAGCATTGTGCAAAGATACGAAGCATCGTGATACGTGGCTCTTCGGTCATGGTGACAACCATGTACTGCTATAGAGGAATTTGGCACAAAAACATAAGTATCTGACAATGGAGATGGACGTGCGGCTACTTATTTTCCACTTTACCTTGATTTCATCTAGTCTGCTAACTATTCTGCCACACGGTTCCAAAATACTTAAACAGCGCGTCAGAAGTAGTAAGTAATAAATAAATAAGACAATAATAAGTAATAAATATACAGACACACACGTGGAATTACATGCAATTTGAAGATTTCGACATGCAGACGCACGTGTGGCAAAGGCTAAATGCGCGGCTCTACTCCTCAAGCGCCCTCTTGACCCAGGTCTTTTACTCACTTACCTTTGCAGACAGGAGAGCTGGGGCTCTTTCTCTCCGGGGAACTCCTATGCTCGGGAGAGCGTCTCTGGTTCCAGTTCTTGCCGGTGGGGGGCGCTGAAACAGGGACGGGGGTTGGGTCGACAGGCCACAGGTGGACGGGTGAGGAGCAGGGAGACAGCGCCGGGTGATGCTGTTGCCCCCGTGGCGGGCTCCCTCGCGTACTCCCGGTGGGACCGGCCCGTGCAGCGGCGCTGGCGGTCTGCGTGCCCACAGTGGGGCTTCCCCGCGATGATGTGGAGGGCAGGTGGTGGCGCGTTGCGGAGGGGCTGGTGCTGCGAGGGGGGGCGGTACGTGTGGGGCTGCCCCCTGGGTGCAAGAGTAGAGTCGGTGGGGTGGGCGGGGGGTGCCGAAGCTGAAAAGGGACCGTGGCCCTCATGGGTTGCAACCGCCCCCCCGCAGCTGGGGCTCCACCCCCCGGCGTGCCCGGGGTCGGGGAACCGTTTTTCCTCACACGTTGAGACATATTCAATCGTGGTTCCCCGCACGAGTGTGGTGGGGGAGGGGTTATTGGGGTGCCCCCCACACACGTCACACACCGAACAGCAGCTTCTATTAGAGTCCCGGCAGCGCAGGGCCTGCACTCGGTGACGTCACTTAGGCAGCGGTCCCACTCGTGCTCTGTGTTCCACTACTACCACCACCACCACCACGACGCTTCGCCTCCTTTCTTAATGCCACTCGCTACCGCTCCGTCAACAATAGTGCCAACTCGTGGCCCGCCCATCGACGTCTGCCACTGGTCTGACGCCTCCGGCAGCCCGTACCGGCGTCTTTAGTGATTGGTCAGACCTACTTGACGGATGGCTGGCGTGGTGGAGTGGGGTAATCTTAAAGGAACAGACTCCAGCAACGCAAGTGGAACGGCCCTATATGTTCATTGATGACTTGGTGCCACCCTATCATTTGATGTGGATTGTAAAGGGAGGGGTGCGAGTTTGTCTCCATGGGGATTTTCCGTAAGGCTGTTGCTATGGTAGGAGGGATCTGTCCACCAGAGTATTTACCTGGCAGTGTGTGTTTGTGCAAATAGATAAATGAGTGTTTATGTGAAGAGACATGGTCCTGAGTGTGTTTGTCTGTTTTGGGTAAACTATAGGTGTATCTACGGACACAGAGAAATGATTGTGTTGAAATATTGCTTGTGAAATAATCAGTCTGTGTTACAGCAACACATTCTCTGTTGGAATTTTTAGATTTAAAAAAAAAACAATTTTTGTCGCAGGATAAATTGACGCAGTGTGCATCATTATAAACATAATTTCGCAACCAAAGGAGAGTTACAGACAAAATCAGGGGAATTCTATATCTCCATTAGCTTTATTTGAAGTTGGGGACGTTTTAAGAGAGAGAAAGCAAAATTATATCATTTTTGGCTTACAAATTATCTCCCGGTTAAATCGTAAGGTTGGCATGCATGGATGTAGGGCGATATAATCTTGCCGGTAGAGCATGTTGTGTAGAGAAGTCGCAAAGCATGGAGCTCGTCACACTTCCTCAGATTAAAGTACATTAAACGTGCAGAGAAGAATAATAGAAAACCTATCCTGTAGTTTTGACACAAGTTATATGAGGGTTAGAGAGTGCATGATCAAGGTAACCCGAAGATCAACAGTGCAACCCTAAGGAGTTTGCAGTGGTCTAAGCAAACTGCTTCTGCGTGCCATGTGTACCTCCACCAAATTGGAGAATCGACAGTTGGCGAATGTGGAGTCAAAGCGCAGCTCCAGCCAATGTGAAGTGTTTAAAGATAAGGAACGGTACACAGAGAAGTCATCAAATCGGTGGCCAACCACCTGCTAGCATGGCGTGGTGAGCAAAAAAATGATGGATTAAACCCAGATCTTTGTTACTGGGGGTGAATGTTTGATTTGCTCTGCATTCCGTTCATCATCTGTTCTTTTTGCATTTGTCGCCCCAAGTGGGAAGGGTATGTCCAGACGTGGGTCCCGTGCTCACTGCGCCACTGAATTCAAGATTGCCTAGCTGATGAAGGGTGATACCCTGAAACCGGTCCTCGGATGCTTGTTTCCAGTCCACAGATGACCTGGCTTGACAGTTCGGGCTGGACTGTTCCCATGGGGAACAGGGTCAAGACTGATTTGCATATGGCTGGGTCCAAACTGGAACGGCATGGGTGGCAAAAAAACGATGGATTTAGGCCCAGGTCTCTGTACTGGGGATGAATGTTTGACATTGTTCAGCATTCTGTCCATCACTTGTTCTTTTTGCATTTGCTGGGTGGCAGCTCAGTATGGCTCCAGAAAAGTGAAAGGCTCCAAGGAAGACCAAGAAAGAAGTCATAGTTGTACAGGTTGTCCAAAATGACCCAGATGCCACAACATCACAGGGCTTTAGGGATGGCATGGAAGAAACGGGTCCTAGTGGACACCAGACAGTATCAGAGAGAACTCTATTTCTGGTGTCAGTCAATCCCGTAAACAGTACTGACACCTTTCCAGAAACTACCACCACCATTTGATACTGCTAAAAAGCAAAATAGTGGCGATAGACGGACTCCTTCCCTGACACCGGTAGACGACTCCCACACCCTCCCCAGCAATCACCTGATCCCCCCCACCCCAATACAGTCACAGTTGCCCCCACACCCCAGCAATCACCTGAACCCCCACCTCCATACAGTCACCCAGCACCCCAACCCCTCACTCCCCAGCAATCACCTGACCCCTCCACTGCCCTACAGTCATAGCGCCCCAACCCCCACCCACTCCCCACATACATGCACACACGCACCACGCATGCAAACATTCACCTCCACTTCCAGACACGCATCCACTTACACACATCCATACACGCATCCACTCACATATACTCCCATGCATTGAGGCACACATCCACACTAACATACTCACATGCATACACACTGACATGCAGAGATGCACTCATGCATCATTCATACACGCATACAACCACAACACTCACAGACGCATTCACACACGCACACACACACACAGGCAGACACCACACACAACACTCCCCCTCCCCTGTTGAACGCCCGACTTACCTTGTCCTACAAGGAGGTTGTCTGGCAGGGAACGGGAAGGGGCGCTGCTACCGCCAGCAGCGCCCCGCCAGCAGGACACCGCCAGGCTATATTAATGATCATAATACGTCTGGCGGCGTCCTTCTGGCGGTGTAGGTGGTAGCACCAGCATGGATACTGACGGATATCCGCCCAAAATGTGTCAGAAATCCGGCAGTACCCATAATATGGCAGGCGGAAGACTGCCAGCACTGGCGGTCTTCTGGCGCTCGTGGCTTCAGCAGTCTAAAGAAAAGACCGCTGAAGTCATAATGAAGGCCTATGTTATTAAGGGTGTATATTCTGTTGGACAGAGTATTCATGCCATTATAGACAACGGCTATAGCCTTTTCCATATTTTCCTTATCTGTCTGCCTTAAAGATGCAGCTGCTTCCCTTTGAGAAAGCTTCCATATTTCATTGTATATGGCATACAGGAATTGTTTAGAGTTGGACCCAGCAAGAAATCATGCAAGTCTACTTTCTCTGGTAGGAGATTAAGATTTTCTTAAATGCTGCTAAGGTGTTAGTCTGTAACCATTGTTGGCACAGTTTACCCACACTGTATGTGGTAGCCATACCTGAGTGTTGGCCCGATACATCGAGAGGGTCCAGCCGGATAATCTTGAAACCCCCTGAGGAATTAACAAAACACGCCTGACACCCTTTGTGTCTATTGGCCACAATAACCACCAGCCGGGACTTGAAAGTGTGGAATTATAGGTACCATCCTGAACCCGAGCATTCAGTTCTTCCTCAGTGACATTTAGGAATGATTGACAATTGGTGAATTTGACTGGTGTGTGGATACTGGGATCATTGATTTCCTTTATTTTTGCTAACCCTAGGCAGGATGTTTGTTGAATCGTGTCATTTAAAAATATCATCTGGACAGGAATAATGCATGCTCTAAACAAAGCTTCCCCACTCTGAATTTGCCAATCTTGTGTTCCCCATACACTTTTCACATCGATAGTGCTCTTCAAGTATTCATAACCTTCCACAGCAAGTCGGGAAACAAAGGAATCTGAATAGATTAATTTGATGTCCATTAGCAACATTTTCCGCATTTTGGATGGTGGTGATTTGAAGTAATATGACTCTGAATTTGTAGTGTCATGCCGAGAAAAGTATGCAAATGTGTCTATGTATGTTTTGGGGCCCCCAATGGTGAAGTTGAACAGTTTTCCCACTGACTGTAATTAAATACTGATCTATGTCTAGTTGCTCGGTGCAGATAGTAATGTCCCCAATGATTATAACATAACATTTCCCCATAATTCGCTGTGTTCATACATACATCATCACTTTCAAATACAGTGTAATCCTACAGCTCAGCAAGCACAGAATCAACTGTTTGAACATTCCAGTAATCAGAAACAACACCAGGTGTAATTACATCAGTCATTGAAATTTTGAATACATATGGAATTTGAATAACCTTAGTAGGCCCGTAAATATCAAATGGAACTTTATCTCAAACAGTCCCATCTGGAATTGGTACTGCTGAAATGTTCACAAGTGACAAGTCTCTTCGAACCTTATGTGAGGAAAGATATGGTGTTAAAACTTCATCCACTGGCTCAAAAGAGGAGTGTTCAGGAAGATAATGACCATTTATCAGGAGAAAGAAAACGGTCACAAAACCAATCCATAACAAAAAGGCAAACAATGTTAAGTACCCACAGATAATTCGATGGAGAAACCAAATAGTTGTTTTGAGCCATATATACAGCTTACGTGTCTTTAAAATAGCTTCTATTACAGATGTAGATGAAGTTGTAGAAGAGTCATCTTGGTCGATGAAAAAAGCCAGAAGCAGTCTCTGCGAACACAGGAGTGGGTGCATTACTGGTGGATGGGTCCACTTTGCGTGGATGTTCATAGTAGACGGTGTCATCAGTTTGCATGGAATTGGAGTAGAAGTCAGCTACATCTTGGACAGTTTTCAGTGAAGTGATAATAGGAATCAACAGAAGCTCTTTCTCTACCCTCCCCATGCTCGAGGAGGCATTTGTAGCATTGTTGTACATGCTGGTGTATTCAGAACTGTTGTTGTTTCTTCTTTGTAGCGGTATGTCTTGTTGAGTAGTGAGAGGGAACCAGGGACTACCCAAGGGACCTCTGGGTCTACTGTGCAGGATCAGCCACATGATGCAACTTTATGTTGTCGATGGAGACAAATCTGTTCCCTTTGGAACCTGGCAGCGGTGGTAGAATGACAGTTCTGGTGCCTTGTATTCCCAGGATTGGAACCAGTGCTCTGTAGGATGGGTTGAATTCCTTCTTCACAGCAATCTTCTTACAAACCAAATCCTCAACTTTAGGAATCAAGCCTGTAGAAGTAGTTGGCAAATCCCTAATTCCTAAGGTGGCAGCACTGGTGGATGAATTATTATCAGGAAATTGCTGAAGCTCCTGTAAGACAGCGAGACGTTCATTTATTTCAAAAAGTGTGTCTGCTGCCACCATACCAGGGCCATCTAGATCTGAGACATACATAGGTATCCCAAAGAGGACCTCGAAAGGAGTGGTCCTCCCAAGGGCCATCTTGGCGGATTATTTAGTGCTCTCTGGACCCCATATAGGTGATGAAGAGAACTGCAGCCTGAACCTAAAACTCTAGGTATTAAGGACTGCTTTAGGTTACAATTCCTCCTCTCCACAACAGAATTTCGGGATGATATGGGGAAGAGTAATGAAGTTCAACACCCCTCGTCCTCATGGTGTCCCTGAATGCCCTAGAGGCAAAAGCAGGGACCTAGTCTGAGTTTAATGCTGCAACTGCATATGTACAGATAAAGAGCAACAAGTCTTTTATAACAGTTTTTGAGCATCAGCCGACCATGATGGCCATACCCACAGGAATCTAGAACAAGAATCAATAGTGAGTAAGATGTATTTGTATGCACCATCAGGTTGTAAGTGGCCACAATGGTCCAGGTACACACATTGTATTGGCCTATTGGACACTAAAAGGGATGTCTGCAGTGGGCGTTTGATGTTTGACCCCTCTATTTGCTGGAAAATGTCACAGCAAAGGACATATTGCTTGGTCTGTTTGTATAGACCCAGCCACCAGAAGCATTTCTGTAAGTGTTATTGTGGGCGCAACACCAGGATGAGCCAATGTGACACCCTCATGAGCTGCTTTGGTGAAATCTAATCTCTCGTTTTGGTTGGGGATCACTCACTCTCCAACCCCAGTAATTGTCACAAAAGCAACATTCTGTTCAATGATATGATATGAATATTTAGTAGGCTATGCTTTTGGGAGAGGCTTGTCTTCAGCCGAAACTTTCATGGCAGCCCGGATTTCGTTATCCAATCTTGTGTGGGAATGAGTCACTGCAGCCACAGAAGCCACAGCTACTGCGGATTTGGCTGCTTCATCAGCCAGGGTGTTACCAATAACGTGTACTCCTGCACGTTGGTGGCCCAATGTGTGAACTACATGAGCCTCAGGTAGCTTATCTTTAAGATCAACCACCCTCTTCCTCAAAGTTGTGTGTTTAATGGTGTTCCCCTTTCAGTCTCTGAATTCGTTCAACCGCCAATGATTAAGATAATCATTGTAGGACTGGACGCAGTAGTATGAATCACACACAATCAATATGAGCTGTTCTGGATCCGTTTGTTTTAGTGCCAGGATAAGAGCTTTAAGCTAAGCCAACTGAGCTGTGCAGTCCCCTAGTGTCTGCGTGTATGTATTCTGAGGGTTGAATATACCATCCTTTATCACTTCGCTCACAGCTGCGCAAGTTCCTGAGTATTGATGTTTTGTACCTATAGCTGGTTGTGCTGAACCATCAGTGTAACTGGCAGTTTGATAGCTGTCAAGCGGCAAGATGTTAAGAGGTGTGGGGTACTCCTGTTTGTATTGGAGAAATTCTTGTGTCTGAAGATTTGGGTCAAAGATGTAATCAACATCAGTGGCAGTCAGGGAGGTTGTCCATTGAATCCCTAACACAGGGATTGTGTTGAGGATGTTAAGGGCAGGTCTCTCGGGCCTGTTCCAAAAAAGGGTAGGTCGCCGGTTAGGCAGTCTACTTCATAGACATGGAAAGCGGTAGTGACATTTTAGTGTTTGAGGGGCGAGTGGGGGAGTTCCCTTTACAGTCTAGGTGGTCTCACACATATTGTAGTGTCATGCTTCATCATATGACCACCTAGCCCCACCCAGGTAAGATGATACTACCTGGGTGGACTCAACCTCGTTGTTAAATGAACTCTGAGGGAGTGCTGAAATTTTATCTTTCTGGATAAATAAGGGGATCCAGTTGAAAGACAAATAGATACTAAAATTACCTCACAAATCACCTATTAGATATAATAATACTTTAATGAAGGTGTTTGTTGGTAAGATTAAAAGCAGTATGTGATTAACTTGAATATAATGATTCAAGGTGTCTTACAAGAAATTTATGACCAACATGTTTCTGCCCTCTCCTAAAGCTGAAAATGGTCTGCAGCATTCTTCAGGGTCACGGATCCCTGATGCATGAGGGGCTAGCTAGATATGCTATGTCATGAGCAGATGCATTAAAGTGCAGACGGGGCCTACCTTATTAAACTGTTTGAGGGAAGCCCTGTGGAATAGAGGCTATTAGCCTCAAGTCTGGGAACGCGGGGAGGGGAGCTGCCCCTTATTGTCACACTTACTCCAAAGGCGGCATCTCTTATGTACACTTAAAGGGTTCCGCGTCCCAGCTGGGACCATCTAGTTCATAAAGGGAACTCCCCCACTCGCCCCTCAAACACCCAAATGTCACTACCGCTTTCCATGTCTATGAAGTAGACCGCCTAACCGGCGACCTACCCTTTTTCGGAACAGGCCAGAGTGACCTGTCCTTAACATCCCCCACACCCGTTGTGTTAGTTTCTTGGGTATGGGAGATTGTGTGGGGTTGATACACTCCCAATACTCTCTTTTTGTGTTATAGTGCCCATTGAATCCAACATGGATGTAATGCTTTAGCGTTGATGACATCCTCTAAGGCTGGCACCGGGGTAACAACAGTAATGCATTTCCCTTGGGCAAGTGGCCCCTCCTTGATGACAGCCATCTGTACAGCAGTCAAAAACATTTCTGTGGGTTTAAAGCATTGTTCTGCGTTGGAGTATAAATGTGATTTATATGCTTTGTCGTCGTCTCGCCCTCATTAAAGGTGATGTAGGTAAACCCAATGGCACCAGCAATTATTCTGATGACCAAATTGTTTTGTTGTCACATGTGTGTAAGTGTTTTGCTTCTAGCATGTCTTGCTGCAATCCTTTAAGGATGCATGTGTGTTCAACTGTCTAGTGTCTGCTTGAGAAATCTGGGCAAATTAAATCATAGAGGCGTTTGATGCATTGTGAATGATCTAGAATGTAAGTTCTGCCAAAGTTCAAGAAACCAAGTAAAGACCGTAGTTTCTTGATAGTATGTGATGGTCAGAGTTGAGCACATTTTTCTAAAAAGTGGGGGGCCAGGCTCTTGCCCTCGCGTCATAGCTTGTATCCCAGGAACAATACACTGAGAAAGTTTTTTTTAGTTTTCTACAATAAAATGTATATCCAAGGGCTGCAAATCTCAGAACGATCTGATCGACCCTGGCAAGATGAATGTTGAGGTTGTCATCCGTGAGAAACATGTCATCCACATAGGACAACGCCTTGGGATCAATCTCATGCAGTATTGATGTTACACCAGCTGAGAACAACCCTGGGCAGTTATTACAGCCTTGGGCAAACAACAGAATTGTTTTTCTGAGCCAAATGAGAATGTACTCTGGATCTGACTTTCATGTGCTAAGTTTTGGCAGAAAAAAAACATTGGAAATATCTAAGGTTGTTTAATATTTTTCTATGCACTATGGCCCTCATTACAACATTGGTGGTAACTACCGCCACAGCGACGGCCACCGACATACCACCACCGTGGCTACCAGCCGCCTACGTGTATCATGACCGCCGACGGTCATGGCGGCCGACGGCGGTAAGGCGGCGCTGCTGACAGCAGCACCGCCACGCCAGCAAAGCACCGCGACCGTATCATGAGCAATGATACGGTCTGGCGGTGTTTTGCTGGCAGACGCTGCTGCTGACAGCAGCGCCGCAGACCGTCTCCAGCCAGGGGACCCCCTGAAAGCAGCTAAATTGGGTTGTCTGACAGGAGACGGGGTGGAGGGTGTTGTGTGTATTTGGGGGGTGTGTGTATGTTTGGGAGTGCGTGCATGCGGGTGTGAGTGTTGTGTGGGGTGAATGCATGTGTGTGACAAGGTATGTTGGTGTGTGTTACATTGTGTGGGTATTGATGTGTGCATGCGTGGGTGGTGGTGGGTATGCATGTGTGTACATGGGTGCGCGTGTGGGTGTGTATATGTGCGGGGGCAGGAGGGGGAAGGTGGGAGAGGACTCTAGGGGGGCGGAGGAGACCCCTATCAGTGCCAGGGAAGGAATTCCCTGGCACTGATAGTGCCTACCGCCATGGTTTTCGTGGCGGTAAGTTTGGCACGAAAATCAAGGCGGTAGGCCGGGTTGTAATCCCGAGGGTGGGATTGTGATGACCGCCTGGCAGGAGCCCGAAGTCGAGGAGAGGAGAGGAAAGAGGAGCGAGGAGAGAAGGTGATGGGGGAACAAGGGGACGAGAGGGAAAGGAAGGAAGAACCCAGAACTCTACACGCCAACAGCCCAGGAAGGGGGGGGGTGAGCAACAAAAAGGGCTTATACCTGTAAAGAAAAATTAAAGCACTATCACAGACACCTATGCATGTCATGGGCACATATAAATGTACAAACCTGATGGCACGGGTGTGATCCCTCCCTCATAACGCCACCCACTCCCTTCCCTAATAACCCAGTCCCAGAATTCTGGTAACCCACTTACCTGAGACCAGGATTCTTTATTTACCTTTTCTTTGAGTTACTCTCAGACCCAACAGAAGTGACTGTTACTAAAAACAAGAGGTCCCCCAGAGAAAAGAGAAAAGAAGACCAGGAGAATAATTGGGAAAACTTGTAAAATTTACACTACCTATACGACCACTAAACAAATAAAACTCTACTAAGTATATTGCACCCAACTCTGTAGTTCGCATATTATAAAGGAACCATTGACAACTTTGCCCTTACACCCTGTTAAAGGGGCTACACAGACTCCAAAGGCTACCCGTACTGCTCCAACCCCAAGGACCTACTCTCGATATCCCTTAGAGGGTTCTATCACAGGACACTTTCCGGCCAAAGAACCCAGTCAAGTTCCTCAATGCTACAATTGTGGAGAATGGGGCCGCATAGTTTGGAACTGTCCCCATAAACAACCCGCCCCAGAACCAATGGAAGTAGGACTGACAAGGGGTAGGGTCCTGTGGACTGGCGGGAAGACCCCTCAACATGTGAAATCCATGACCGTAAATCAGACAACCACAGGGGCACTAATAGACTCGGGGTGTAGTCAGACAGTTATTAATGAGAAACTGGTGTCCGACGACCAGTGGGTTGAAAGAGAGTCTGTGATCATCAGTTTAGTCCACTGGGATAATAAGACATATCATGTGGTGGAAGTAACAATAAACTGTAAGGGCTGCGAAGAGAAGGTCCGTGCTGTGGGAATACCCAGACTGGTGGAGGGTCTAATCATAGGGAACTGATTATCCAGATTTCCAGAGCTTGTTGGAAGGCTCAACATCACAGAACCCCATAAACACGTGGTTGAACGACGCCCCTTTTTCTACTAACAACAAAGAACCCGGCAAGGACAGAGTGAAATTAACCAAACAACAAAAGAGGACACAGAGAGAAAAATATCACCTGGATAACAAATCTGACAATCCTATTCCTTATCCTGCAGAAAAGAGAGTCTTGTCAACATCGGGGGATTTCAGAGTATGTCAGAGGGAGGACCCCACTGTGAAACACGCCTGGTCTTCTGCCGTCTCTAACTTAACAGGGCAGGTGGGTCCCTATTTCCCTGTAAAGAATGGGATGTTGTATAGAATGGTGCAACAAAAAGGGTCCCTGAAATCCTAATTGATTGTTCCCCAAGCATACCGGGAGCAAGTGTTGCATTTAGCACATTGGCAAGAAGGAGGGGGTCATTTCGGCTGGGACAAGACAGAAGAGTACCTACTATGCCTCTTCTATTGGCCAGGGGTATTTTCAGATATCAGACAACACTGTGGGGCATATCCCAAATGTCAGGTAATTCATCCCAGTAACAAGCCTAAGGCCCGCTATTTTCTTTATCCATCACTGAAACCCCTTTTTCCAGTGTAGGGATGAATCTAGTGTGACCACTGGTACCCTCCACAGAAGGATATCAGTATATATTGGTTTTAGTAGATTACGCTACACGGTATCCAGAAGCCATACCCCTCACTAGTATGGCTACCAAGAGCATACCCAAGGCCATGATTGGTTTCTTTTCCAGGGTAGGATTTCCCCGGGAACTCCTTACCAATCATGGTACCCCATTCATGTCACGGCTGATGACATAAATCTATCAACTGTCAAGGGTAAAGCAGATAGGCACCTCCGTTTATCACCCCCAAACAGACAGACTAGTAGAGAGATACAACAAAACTATCAAAACCCTGATAAGAAAAACTATAACAGAGACTGGGAAAGACTGGGACAAAAAGATACTGTTTGTCTTTTATGCAATCAGAATGCATGTGCAGGCATCCACCGGACATAGTCCATTTGAACTGCTCTTTGGTAGACAACCAAGGACGCTGTTGGATATGGCTGCTGAGCAATGGAAGAGGAATCTCAGGACATTCTTGCCTATACCTTGCAATTAAAAGAAATCATCCATATGGTATGAGAAGATGTAAGGGCAAATTTAGAAAGCAGTCACGAGAAACTAATGAGGCGCTACAATGCAGGAAAAAACTGGGAATCATTCCAATAAATAGTAAAGTGCTGGCCCTGTTACCAACAACTGAGAACGAACTCCAAACTCCTTGCCAAATGGCAGGGTCCGTATAGAGTTATGGAGAAGATCACCCCAGTAACTTACAGAATAGAAATCCCCCACAATCCCAGAAAAAGGCACATTTATCATGTCAATCTTCATAAAACCTGGGAGGGGGACGAGACCCTACCCCTTAGGAATGGCTGTAACCTCATCATTACGAAGACCAAACCCTTAGAAATACCTCGACTCCCTTTATCTGAAGAAGAGGAAGAAACCCAACCCTCTCTTAGTCCCGAACTGACAGAGAAACAGAGAACACAAATAATGGATCTGATCATTAGAAACAAGGTTTTTTTTCAAAAGTTCCCAGGAAAACTAGGTTGATACAGCATCATATTAAAACGGAGGAGGGGAAAACGGTGCAGCAAAAGCAATACCATCTTCCAGAGGCGAGGAGACATTTAGAAGAAAAAGAAATAAGGGAGATGCTAGATGCCGATATAATAGAACCGTCCAACAGCCATTGGTGTTCCCCGGTGGTATTAGTTCCAAAACCAAGTGGGACTATACGTTTCTATATTGGCTTTCGCCAACTCAATGCTATTTCCTGTTTTGATACCGATCCCATGCCACATATAGACAAATTAATCGAATGGTTAGGCCATGCCCGCTATCTCATCACCCTAGACCACACTAAGGGATACTGGCAGATGCCCCTAAACCCCCTTGATAAAGAAAAGACAGCCTTCTCTACCCCTTCTGGCCTTTATCAGTTCACAGTGTTACCTTTTGGGCTACACAGGACTCCAGCTACCTTTCAGCGTCTTATGGATGTTATATTAAGACCCCACCAGGAGTACGTAGCAGCTTACCTTGATGATATAGTCATATACAGCCATACCTGGAACCAGCACCTAGAACATTTAACACACGTTCTACCAGGAGCGTGCGGATGCTGGGGAGGAGAAAGTAATGATGGCGGAGCGCTGAGGCAGGGACACAGTTGCATACCGGAGGGAAAAAGAAGGAAAGAGACAACGGGAAGTGAGGAAAAGGTGGAAGAAGAGGACCCAGAGAGCCAGAAGGATAATGGAGCGGAAAGAGAGCTGGGAAGAGGAGCGGAGACAAGAAGGGGCTGGGGAAAGAAGAGGGCGGAGGACCAAAGGCACACCTGAGGAAACAAGGAAGTGTGGTCTATCTCTTTTTCTACCCCCTAACCACGGGGAATTCCCTACTACTCCAAGGTTTTAACTGGGAAGGACGTTATGCACAGAAAAGAGTGAATCACGTAAAGAACTCCTCACAAACCCCGTTCCCCTTGCATGCATAAAGAGAACCACAACAAAGGAATACTTAGCTGACCACATCCTTTTTGTTATTTCCTACCAACTCCCGCTGTTCGCCTGTCATAGGGTCCCTGAGAGCACTAGAAGACCGGTGGAAGAAAAGGGAGACCAAGAAAGGACTACATCCTGGGCAGAATCCATAAACAGAGATATAGATTGAGAATTTCAGTGCAGTTAACAGAATAAAATAAGTTGGTTGGATGTCACCTCCCTAACTGGACTGTTTTTCTAGTAAAAGAAACCTAAACACTGTGACCTCCAATGGTACACTGTACCGTAGTTATGTTAGGGGATTTGTAGAGCACTTAGCTACTCAGACAAAAGGGCTTCTCAGTGCTAGCCCCGAAAAAGCAAAATACCCAAGATTACACAAGAGGAGAAAAGCCAGGTCTTCAAGGACAGATGGTTCTGGATATTCCTAATAGCAGGAGGAAGAGAATTCTAAAGACGTGGAGCTTTTACATGGAATGAGCGTCCACCTGTTTTTACTCTCTCAAACTGGAGAACAGTGGCCAGTTTAAGATTAGCTGACCACAGAGGTCGAGACGTTGGTATAGGGTGAGCATATTCGCCAATAGGCGCTACCTGAGAGGAAAAGATTTTGTGAGCGGTGCACAGTGCTTTAAACTGCACCTGCTTCTCTACCAGAAAGCAGTTCAATTTATGCAGCAAGCCAGAAGCTGAACAAAACTTCAGGAGAGAAAGCAGAAACCTGGCTGCAGCATTTTAGACACGCTAATTACTGCTTTAATAGCGCCTAGGTATAAGATATTACAATAGTGTAAGTACAATATGATTGCTGTCTGCACACTAATCTGATGAACACAGCGGTCAAAGAAACCAAGAATGGGTTTCAGACTCCGTAAGAGACTGAAACATGTACCTGCCACCGCTTTTACCTGTGCTTCAAAAGTTAAAATACAGTCCACCCATACATAAAGATTTTTGGCTAAGGTCTTGGGTAATGGAGGAGAACCCAGAGAATGGGCCCACCAGTGGCTATCCCAAAGAAAGGGATCAGGACCTAATCCCATGATTTCTGTTTTGTTAGCATTCAGACGTGGACAGTAGTCGTTCATCCACTCTGCCACAGCAAACATACCTCCTCGAAATAAGGCCAGGTCGGACCTAAAATTATTGGAGAAAGAGTGCACCAGCTGAGTGTCATCAGCATAAGACACCAGCGGAGAACCAAGGCTTTCACCACCTGTGCCAGGGGTTGAAAATAAATGTTAAACAGAGTCAGGCTTAATGCAGAGCCCTGAAGTACACAATTGCACAGACTGTGAATTTGATAACTATACAGAGGGACAATGACCTGAAAGGAGCGTTTGAAGCAACCCAGGCCAGAGCGGCATTGTCTATGCCAATCCTCCATAAATGCTGAAATAGAATTTTGTGTGATACCGTGTCAAATGCTGCACTTAAGTTGAGTAAGATCAGGACAGAAGGACTCATGTAGACAACCTCGGAGATGCTCTGTGATAGCAAGGATGGTAGACTCTGTACTGTGCCCTGGCCTAAAGCCGTTTTGCCAGTTGTCTAAAGACTGATTTACTTCTAAGAACTTAGTTAGAATGGAATTCACATAGTTTTCTGTCACTTTGGCCAAGAAAGACAGCAAGGAGATGGGGCGAAAACTTTCCAGATCGGAGACATCTAAAGATGGCCTCTTTAGGAGGGAAATAACTTTGGCATGCCTCTAAGAACTTGGAACTGATGCTGATATCAGAGAGAGAATAATAAATTGAAGATAGAGTGGTAAAAGAGACTCTTGCAGTTTGCGGAATAGGTCTGGATTAAGAGGATCTGCGGGAGAGCCCCATTTTACTTGGTTACACAAGGAGTGTAGCTCGAACAAGCACAAAGGAGATAAAGAGGTAAGCCGAGGCGGGACAATGACAGTGGGGTCCTTAGCACTCAGATCAGTAATGTTCAGGTGAAAATTTGCATAGATGTCATCTATCATGCTAATAAAGTGCTTGACTAACTTCTCACACTGAGCATTAGAGGCTTCAATAGGATCAGAAGAGAGTCTAGATTTGGTGAGGTTATCTAGAAGGGCAAAAATGTATTTTGTAGGATTGTTGCCGTTTTTAATATTATCTGCAAAGTAATATGCCTGTGCTTTCTGTATAAGTTTATGATGTGCCTTAATTGCAGGTCTGTTTTGTGATTTTAGGGAAAGATCATATGCTTTCTTTCAGGTACGTTTGAGAGTTTTGCAGTGTTTCTTGGACGCAATCAGAGTTCAATTGAACCAAGACACCGTCTGCAGTTTCTTGCTGTGGGCCTGGTAATCAAAGTGATCTACCCTTTCAAATGATACACTATTTAATTTATGATCGTTGTATAGGTTAAACAGTTGTAATTGATATGATCTTGGTTTTAGGCATACTAACTGACAGACCTTATTCCTGCAATATACTGATAATTTCTCTATCATAATGTGCATAAAGTGTTTTGTTCAAGATAGTAAAACCGCATCATCAGCATTCAGCAAAATTGCTACTTTGGTGTCAGGCAGTTTAGGCTCTTCAACACAGATTTCCTCTGAGTTAGCAGTGTTAACCCGTCCCTTTATGATAATTTATTACACATCAGGACTCGTTTTAGGCCAATTAATCTTTTGACCCAGTTGAGAGACACCTTAGGACAAGATAGCTAATCAATATGTCAATCAATACATCAATAATGTCATCAATATTTATCACAACAATGCATTTCACTTTAATCAAAGTCATTAATCAATTCAAAGACACTACCATGACCTTTCAGCCATGAATAACCACACCTTGTTTAGT
The DNA here is from genome assembly GCF_031143425.1 of Pleurodeles waltl. Taxonomy (NCBI): domain Eukaryota; kingdom Metazoa; phylum Chordata; class Amphibia; order Caudata; family Salamandridae; genus Pleurodeles; species Pleurodeles waltl. The sequence goes on from NC_090440.1 coordinate 1,899,016,675, forward strand.
AGAATTTTATAAGTTTTATTCCCTATTAGTTACAGTCTAAAAGCAGATGTGTTAATCTCAACACCAAGAAACATAATAGCATAGTCACGATATGGCAACTTTGATAAGATTTCATTAAAGCGAGAATCACAAACATCAGAACATAACACGGCGTAAACAAAGATCAAGTTTAGCAGCGTCTCAATAATGCGTCAGTTCAACAAAGCATGATTTCGGTTGTTTGTCTATTTGCGTCAGTTTTGGTGAACACCTATCCTAACCACTGATTAGCATTTGCATGTTGGGCTTCATGCAAAACAATTTAGAACACTAATTTGGAAAACATCTATCTAAGGTCTCTGTCAAAGTAAGCAGTTGGTTCATAGAAAGGAAAAGCAAACAGACAAATCACAAATGCATTGTCATAATTACCCTCCAAGGTTTAGGTCAGCGAACAGGTTCAGTCTTCGTCTTCAGGACATCAGTCAATTCGCCATCAGTCAAAACTCAGCTACGGGGCAAAAGGACACTTCCCTCATAAGGAGGTAAAGTGTAACATGGACAAATCTAAGGGCAAGGATGGTTTTAAGTAAACCACTAAGTCACCAAACAGAGTGACAGAGTTTCTGGATAAAATCAATAGCATTCCCTAACCCACCTAAATGACTCCCTGTGACATGAGTTTTTTATCCCTTTTCCATTGTACATTCCCCCAAAATTCTATTGGACATTTGTTATACCCCACTATCTTTAACCTATCAGAAAATACATTAGGTAACCCAACTCTTCACCCCATATTATTTTACAAGTCTTTGATTGGTCTTCATAATTGACGTCTTCCGAGGTGGCACGTCTGGTATGATTTCATCTTTCTGTAATTCTTTGCATATCTTTTGGTCAGCAGTTCCATTGTCTTCACCGGTTTGAATGACCTTGTACATTACATTAATCTACACTGTTTCAATTTGCTTTTAACATTTACTCTGCACACAATGAAGAATGCTTGAGAACGGATCTAACATCGTTACATTCGTCTTCTAATTTGAAGAAAAAGAACACGCAGGGTCGTGTCCCTTTGTGAGTCAGCATACTGAAAAATAGAAAAATGCATTTAATATGAGAGCCAAGCAGCTAAGCTTCGGCTCATGCTAACTTAAGGCCTATGAGGATTTCAGCACAGATTCAATAATGCAGTCATTAGTACAAACTTATTTAAACGTATTATAAACATTTTGGTCATTATTATTAGTCTACGTATACATTGGCGGCCACTCCCCGTGGTCACATATCAAGTGCACATTTTAAGCAAAATTATTATTGTAATTTCTATGCAGCATTATCACACATTATTTCATAAACATTTCATGTTAATATAGATTATATAAGCTACGCTCTCTCAGTCCCTCCTCTGATGACGTTCGTCATCACACAAACCTTTCCCTTTGACCTTTCACTTTAATTTTTCACTTTACGCATAATGCGCATTTCAACATCTTATCCCTTGTGTGAACTCTCCCAAATTTCATTAAACATTTTCTCCCTTTCATTTTCTTCATGCTTTTTACTCCTCTTGGTCCATTTTCTTTTCATTTTGTCATTAATTCTGCAAGCTCCCCATAATCCTAAAAAACAGGCCAGAACAATTAATAGACCCCCTAATATTTATGCAAGTACCCCATTCTAAATGTTGCTAAACCAGCTCCCTATTCTGGCAATTCTCTTCCCTAATTTCTCCCACACTCCAGGTTCCTTCAAATCCTTTAAATCTGTACTATCTTTAGTTAGGTTAGTAAGCATTTCTCTTATCTTTTTACTATTGTCTGGTATATATGAGCAATAATGACGCTCGTTGAGCATCTTGCAGACTCCACCACTCTTTGCTAAAAGAATGTCTAAAGCAAGCCGATTTTGAAGAGTCATAGCTCTTTCCGCAGCAAGTTCAGTATCCATCAGGAGTATAGCCCCTGTAAAATTTGTCAGCATGTTATCCACAATAGTAGACAACTTTTGAATCTTTATGGAGTTTAAGATAACCCCTACTGAAGGAAGTATGGCTCCAAATATGTCACCAACGACAGCAGCCGCTGTCTCTTGTTTTTGTCTAACATGTTGTATTTCAGACATTTTAGGTATTTGCTTTAAATCATCAATCTGGTAAATCTTTGGGAAAACTATTCCCAAATAACATGTCCCATACCAGCCGGTAGAAGACGGTAATAAGCATTAAGTCCACAGATATAATAGATCACAGGGATCGCTGGGTCCTGCCCATTTAACATGAATGTCCATTTACTCTGAAACAAAAACACATGTCTGCATTCACTCGTTCCCACAAATAAAGTGTCCTGCTCAGATTTCGGCCTATATATACAAAGCCTTCCTATATGTAAAGCATCTATAGCTAGTTTGCCTTGTGTCTTTATTGCAGTGTAAGCATAATCATTTGCATATGTGCGTTTCTCTAACCCTTTCTCTAATCTTTCTTTCATTGCTTTGCGTCTATCATCAGTGTGATCTAGAAAGCTTTTCTCTACAGGTGTCAATAAGCAAGTCAGATTATTGCGGTGTGCATAAGCTGTCCCAAATGTAAGTGTCGGTTCAAAGAACCCTCTGACTAATTTTATACTATGCTCTTTAGCTAACTTGTTCAGAAATTCAATTACAGGCACAAAAGAGAACACTACATCCAAATTTGAATAGAAATATTGCACATTCTCTTGATTATAGAATCTTGTTAATAGCAAGCTACAACTTATCCCATACGTTAATGGAAGGCTATGATAGGTAACCCCTTCTTGCACTGATGAAGGAATCTTTGTGTACACATAACAGATTTTCCCATCCATGGTCTCAACGTATTCATTCAGCAAGCGATAGAAGACATTAGTGGAAAGATCCCCCTTTGAGTTAGTTCCCTCATGCAAGTGTTTTGCATCCTGCTCAAACTTTTCCCACAATGTTAGTGTTGCAGTCTGAGGTTTTGAGGCATTGTTAGTCGCTTTCTTATCCAACCACGGCATTCCCACAATTACACCTACAATTATTATTGCACACACAATACCTATTATAAGACTCAACCAACCACACACTTTACCCTTTATGTTACTACCACTATTATAAGCCATGCCTGTAAAGAATCAGATTTTAGAACAATTAATCAACTTGAGGATGATATAAAACTTTTTCTCTTTTTTTTTTCTTGACGCAAAAGTCTCTTTCTCTCTTCGTGTATTTACAGCGTTTCACTTACTCCAGGACCCTTTTGTCAAATCAGGTTAGAAGCTTGTCATAATCAGGTTTTCAAAGTTAATTCAGGTTATTAGTGTCACATCCGGTAATTTATAAGTCTCTTTCTTAGCTTCTCAATTTTCAATTTCAATTTCAATTTTAATAAAGTCTCTTCTTTTTTAATTGATTTCAGGTACCGTAGTATTGACCTGGTACTTCTCGATCAAAACAGAACGCTAAGAATTCTTGTTGCCATTCAGATGTTGTTGCATATGCCCATTCAGGACCTGCGTACCTTCTATTTGTGGTTCTCTTTCTTTTCAATCTGCGTTCGCCTTGCAATTCTCCTTCACTTAGATCTTCTGTCCTTGTGGTATCGGTTTCTTCTGTTATGGTTTCACCTGGTACATCCTTTTCTTTTGCAGCCTGCTTCTCTGGCCAGTTATCTCCCTTATGCGTCTTTTTCCTGCTTGTCCTTTCAGTACGCTGAACAGCACCCTCCTCCTGTGCTATGGTGTTTTCTCTTGATGGACCTGCAATTGGCTCAGGGGATGTCGGTGTACTTTGATCTCTCTCTACTATTTCCCCTTCTTCTTCTTCTTCTTCTGGATCTGTAACGGGTTCAAGCTCTAACCCGTATCCGTCTGCTTCTGGGAGAACCTCTCCTTGATTTAGTTCTCCTGCTGTCTCTACTGGGATAGGCACATTGTCACCTCTCTCGAACTCGTTTACTGTTTGAGGGACAAGGCTGTTCTCAGTGGGCTCTCCTGCAGTCTCAGTTCTCTCTTGGCTATTTTCAGGCCCTGAGACTTCCCTCTCTGGAACTGTTGAGTCGGAAACTTCAAGTTCCTCATCAGTTGGACACGTTACCTTCTTTGTGTGACTGGCATGTATCCAGTTTGGAACACCTGCACATTTCACAGCAGTGGTTGTTGTCAATATTACTTGATATGGCCCCTTCCAGCGCAGCTCCAAACACGATTTTCTCACGTGCTTTCTTGATGCAAAAGTCTCTTTCTTTCTGCGTGTATTTACAGTGTTTCACTTACTCCAGGACCCTTTTGTTAAATCAGGTTAGAAGCTTGTCATAATCAGGTTTTCAAAGTTAATTCAGGTTATCAGTGTCACATCCGGTAATTTATAAGTCTCTTTCTTAGCTTCTCAATTTTCAATTTCAATTTCAATTTTAACAAAGTCTCTTATTCTTTAATTGATTTCAGGTACCGTAGTATTGACCTGGTACTTCTCGATCAAAACAGAACGCTAAGAATTCTTGTTGCCATTCAGATGTTGTTGCATATGCCCATTCAGGACCTGCGTACCTTCTATTTGCGGTTCTCTTTCTTTTCAATCTGTGTTCACCTTGCAATTCTCAAATATATTTTTATTTAACTGTTTGCTGTTTTACATTTGTAGGTCATTTTACAGTAACGTTTTGTCATTATTATACACATCTTTTAAGTTGTCCGCACCACTGTTTTGCTTTGTTTGCATTGTGTTTCACAATTACTTGCTCAATTCAGTAGTTTAATAATACTTGTGTAATATTGCTCACATCACTTAATCAATCCGACTTTATGGAGACAGTACTTACAGTGCCCCTCGTTACTTTTAATATTGGTGACCTGATAACAGACTTAACTCCACTACAAACTGTATATAAGCTTAATGGTTCATGTGGGTGTGACTGCTTAACTTCAAAGAGGGGGGGGTTGACATAGAGTTTCATACTATGTAGGAGCGGCCTATCTACTATTCCCCTCCCTCCTTCGTTCTTTTAGTTATTGCGTCCTGTCCTCTGTACTCACTCCCTCTGCGCCCGGGCCAGCGGGGCTCCTGATGTTCCTCCCATCCTGTTTTCTGGAACTTTCGCTTACAAGCACATCAGGTGACCCTCTCAATTGGTTCATCCCATCCCCTCAGGTACCATTGGTCCCTTCGTTAGGCCGTCCCAGCTTATCACTAGGTTTTCCCACTCCGGGGCGATGGGTGTCTGGCGGACTCCCCTGGCCTCCTCGGCCTTAAGGACCTGCAGTTCAGCTCTGGACCATCTTGTGACATCGCCTCTCCATTCTGTCAATGAGGGGGGTGCATTCGACTTCCAGCCCTTCGTAATCAGCCTTTTGTAGAGGGCCAGGGACAGGTCAAGGAAACAACTCTCTACCCTGCTCCATTTGGCACTAGCTCTGAGGCCCAATAGACAAATGTCGGGGGTTGGCCGGAGTTCCGTCCCGAACAGCTACATGAGATTAGTCGTCATCGCCTTCCATCCCCTCTGGAGCATCGTGCATCCCCACATCATATGATCAAAGTCGGGTTCCCCGTCTCCACATCTGGGGCAAGTCCTGGGCTCCCCCCGTATATGCGGTGCAGACGTTGAGGAGTAAGGTATGTTCTGTGTAGATAGTTGTATTGTATGTATCTCAGCCTAGTGTTGCGTGAGATCACCCCAGGGTAAGCAAGTGCTCTAGTCCACTCTGACTCGGTCAGGTCCCGCCCAATTGTCTTCACCCATTTTTCTCTTAGGGATCGCAGGGGATCCACTGCTACCTCTATCTGGGCCCTGTATATTTTTGCTATTAGGTGAGTTTCCTCTCCCTCTGTCAGCAGGAGGTGCAACACCCCGTGGGGAGCGGGTTCTGCGTTGACTGTGGTCCAATGCTCCTTCAGGGTATGCACCAGCCTTCCAAAGAGTAAAAACTGTCCTATTGGGACCCCCCCTCTACTACATCAGCAAAGCTCCTCAGCACCCCCTCCCTGAATAGCTCCCCCACTGTCTCTATCCCTGCTCTCGTCCAAGGCCCCAAACCCAGTCCCCCTGGCCCCTCCGCTCTCACGTCCAGAGCGACGGCCGCCAGCGGCAGAGCGGGAGAGTCCGGTGGCCCCACTCCAGTCCTCCTCTCACATTGTTTCCAGCATCTCATCGCCACATTGTACATTATGTTGCCTCTAATGGGGGCCATCTTCCTTCCCGCCATATTTGCTGTAATCTGAGCTACGTCAATTTCACCATTTGCGGTGGCCAGGTCCAGCCGCCCCCTACCCGCTAGCCAGCCGGCCACCCATTGTAACTGAGATGCCAGGTAATAACCTATGAAATCTGGGGCGCCCAGGCCTCCCAACCGCGTCGGCCTACAGATGGTCGAGAGCGCAGTTCTTCTGCGGCCCTCATCCCATATTAGTTCTCTGAGCAAGGCGTTCAACTCTCGGAACCATGCCGCGGGGATCTGTAGTGGTAAGTTAGCAAAATAGTAGAGGAGGCGTGGTAGCATGACCATTTTTGAGAGCGCCACTCTGGCCATGATTGTTAGTTTTAATGATCTCCAAAACCCCACCGAGGAGCGCAATGATCTAAGCGTCCTGCCGAGGTTACCGTCCCTAAGATCGTTTAATTCGTGAAATATTTGTATGCCCAAGTATTTAAATGTCCGCGGGGCCCAATTTACGTCAGCTGGGCACGCATCTGGGCGTGCACTGTGTGACATCACGGGGAATACATATGTTTTCCTCCGATTAAGTCGGAGTCCCGATAGGCCCCCGAAGTCTTCCAGTATTCCCAATGCCCACGTGAGTCCTCTTGACGCGTCCCTCATGTAAATAAGTATATCATCTGCATACAGGGAGACTATATGTTCGGACGGACCCCAAATAATTCCCTTGCCCACGCCTTCACATCGCAGCTGCGATGCCAGGGGTTCGATTGCCAGGGCAAACAGTAGCGGGGACAAGGGGCAGCCCTGCCTAGTTCCCCTGTATACTGGGTATGCACTGGAGATCATCCTTCCGGTTTTAACTCTTGCTAACGGGGATGAGTACAGCAAGTCCACCCACTTTACCCAATTCTCCCCCAGCCCCATTTTAAGCATCACAGTCCTTAAATAGTCCCATCTGATGGAATCGAAGGCCTTCTCGAAATCCACTGCGAGTAAGGCTCCCTCTGGCGGTCTCTGATCCCTGGGCATGTGCAAGATCGTAAACACCCTTCTCAGGTTCAGGGAGGTACTACGGCCGGGGACAAAACCATTCTGGTCAGCGTGCACTAACTTTGTCATGAGAGGGAGCAACCGGGCAGCCATTATCTTACTAAGTATTTTGAAGTCGCTGTTTAACATTGATAAAGGCCTAAAGTCCGTCACCGGAGCTTCCCTGTCTTTTGTCTTGGGGAGCGGTACCACTAAAGCCTCCCGCATTGTGTGTGGTAGTTCTCCATATTGCAGCGCCTCCGCGTACAACCCTGTCAATTGGGGGGCCAGCAGCAATTTGTATTTTTTATAGAAATCCATGGGGAGACCGTCTGTCCCTGGGGTCTTTCCGGGTGCTAACTGTTCTATCGCTTCATTTACTTCCTCTATCGTTACTGGTCCCCGTGGCTGTCTCTCTCATCTGCGCTCAGTGTTGGTAGTGGGATTTGCTGTAAGTATCTATCGAAAGATTCCATCTGCAGTTCGCTGGGTTTCCCGTACAACTGCGAGTAATGCTCTCTGAACGCATCGTTTATGGGGCCCGGCCTGAGTCTGCGAGACCCCTCCCCGTCTATTACACATGTGATGGGCTCACCCTGCCCTCCCGGGCGGACCAGCCACGCCAGTAGTCTCCCCGATCTACCCTCTTCCGCATGTAGGGATGCTAAATATTTTTGCCTATCGTGGCACCGGAGTTGCTCTTCAATGCGGGAGTGTTCCCTACAAGCTCGGTTATATTCTTCGTTCTCCTGCGCTGTCTTCCCTTGTCCCAACTCCCTCTCGTGCATATCCTTCTCCAGGTCATTCAATTCTTTTTCAAGTGTACGCCTCACCCCCACCGACAGCCCCAGGCAGAAGCCCCTCGTCACTACCTTAAGCACCTCCCATTCTAAGGCCCCAGAGGGAGTAGACCCCTTATTCGTCTTAATATATTCTGCCAAGTGGCCGCGTAGGGCCTCTCTGTACGCCTGGTCCTCAAGTGCCGAGGGAGAAAGCCTCCATGATGGTATAAGCGGTCTATCCTCCGACATCCTCATCGTTATTAACAAGGGATTATGATCAGACAAAGTGCGGGCTAAGTATTCTGAGCGTGTCATATTACTTATCAGGGCTGCTGTGCAGACTACTCTGTCAATTCTGGTATGCACTCGGTGGAGACCCGAGTAGTATGAATATTCACTAGACGTTGGGTGGTGCATTCGGCAGACGTCCGACAACCCCCACGTGTCCAGCCACTCACTCAGCCTTCTGGCTGTTTTGATTGTCGCTGCCCCTTGCAGAGGCGGGGTGGACCTGTCCAGATTTGTGTCTAGTACTGCATTGAAGTCCTCCCCTACTAATAGCTCCCCAGCGCTTTGGCGTGTGAGGTGTCTCGATAGGCTCGTCATAAAGGGGACCTGGTCTTGGTTGGGGGCATATATGCAGCTTAAGACTATCGGGATACCTTGTAGCCTCCCTTCCAATATCACAAATCTTCCCTCCCGGTCTATATTGGAAGAGGTCATTATGAAGGGGACCCCCGCTCTGATCCATACTAAAGCGCCTCTTGCATAAGCTGAGTACTCTGTTGCAAACACCTGCCCCCTCCACCTGCGCCTTAGCTTCTCTCCCTCTCCAGACGCCAGGTGTGTTTCCTGTAGTAATGCCACCTGTCCCCCCCTTCTATTTAAATAAGAGAGTATTTTGTGCCTTTTAGCTGGAGTGCCCATCCCCCTAACGTTCCAGGTCAATAAATTATAGTCCGCCATTTCATGATTTCATTCTGGTGACAATACCCCCGCTTCTCCCCAGTCGCGAGGATATTTTCCCACATCATCATGTCTTTGCCGCAATCAAATTCCGCCACCCACATTGCCATATTAACTTGTAACTGTGTATCCCAACTCCCCATCCCCAGGGCACCTCCTAACCTGTAGGCTGCCCAGTAAACTATGCAACCGTGCAACTTGTTCAACCTTTGATCAGCAGTACTCGCCATTTTTAATAGGCGAGGTTCTGTTCCGGGGGGTGGCCAAGTCCGGAGGGGCCGCCATTACACTTGACATGCCCAGTCCCTGGCGCCTTCCGCAGGCCCAGGCTAGCCAAGTTCGTCAGCTGTTTGTGGGGTCACCTTCGGGGCTCGGGCCGAATGCTCTAGGTCTTCCGCAGAGGACACCAACGTGTCGTCCGTTTCATTCCCTGAACCTTCCTGGGGGGATGCCTCCCCACCCAGGCGTGCCGCCGCTTCCAGTGCTTCCTTCCTGCCTTTCTCTTTCTGTGTTTGTGTGGGCGCCAGTCGTCTGCGGTCTCTGGTCTTCCTTCCCTTCAGGGCTCGGCGAGCATTGCCACCGGTCGGACCCTCTCCAGTGGGACCCCCCGTCTGGGGGCCACGTGACTCAAGCCATTCCCATGCCTCCTCAGGGGATTGGAGGAATGTTGTCTTCCCTTCCAGTATCACTCTCAATCTGGCTGGGTAGAGTAGCGAATACTGGATTCCCTCCTCTCTTAGGGCTCTCTTAACTGCCAGAAACGAAGACCGCTTGTTTTGCACCTCCAGGGTAAAGTCCGGGAACAGTGTCACCTCCCCATTTGCGACTTTAAATGGGCCCGACTCCCTGGCCCTTTGCAGGAGGGAGTCCCTGTCTCTGTAGTGTAAGAGTTTAGCTATCACGGCCCGGGGGGGTCTCCCCGGAGCAAGGGGTCTCGCCGGCACCCGATGTGCTCGTTCCAGCGTGTAGAATGGGGTCAAGCGCCCCGGCGCCACTGCCGTACTGAACCATTTCTCCAGAAATTCAACAATGTTCTCCCCCTCAGCCCCCTCCGGGACGCCCACTACGCGCACATTGTTCCTTCTGTTCCTCCCCTCCGCATCTTCAGCTCTTTTTTCGAGGCGCGCCACTCTGTCAGCCAGGGAGGTCACTTCAGCCCTCAGGTCTTTCTGCTTTGGTGCTATCTTGGCCAGTACAGTTTCTGTCTCTTTGACTCTGTCTGTCAGTTTATGGTGGTCCGCTCTCAGTAGGCTCACCTCCACAGCTACTTGACTGATCTCCCGTTGCAACGTTGTTTTGGTGTCTTCGATCGCCCCGAGTATTTTATCTAAAGTATCCTGGACTTTGATCTGCATGTGGCCCTGTGGGTCCGAGTCACCGCTCTTGGACTGAGCTGCAGTGTCCATGGTTCTGTTCTTGTGGCGGCTCTTGGGGGGCATCTGATCAACAGCGGACCTCGCCCCGGGCCCCCGACAGCTGCCCCAGCTGTTTCAGTTGTTCCGCTCCGGAATGCCTCTCCCCAGGCGCTCTACGTTTAAGCGCTATCCGTTTCAGCTCCGGGTCCTTTAGCCCGTTGTGGACTCTCAACTGTCACTCTTCATCGTGGCACTAAATTTTCTCCCGCTTGTCTCCCTTGTTGCACCAGGGACACTTCTGTGCTCAGTCCTACTCCTTTATGGATCTCCAGTACTCCAATGCGCCCGGGGGAGTCCACGGTTCTACCTTTTAGGCAATCCACCCCTCGCTCGCCCCTGGGGGCGCGATCCGCCATCCGCCAGCTTCATCAGTCGGCCCTTTTTCCTCGCTTGCTTGATCCTATCTTCTGGGTTCCTCAGCCCCGGGTACTCATTCAACACCCATGGGTCACGGGCCGCCTCTGTCCGGGGCCACCCCGATCCGACCCCCGGCTTGGTCGAACCAGCCACCCTGCATCTAGCTCACCGGTGTCTGCAGGGGTCCACCAGGTCCCGTTATCACTCGTTCTCTCCACTTCTTCGGTGTGTGCCAGGGCCCAAAGGCCCACCTCAAGTCAAGCGGCCCCGCAGTTTGACCCCGGGTCAAGTCGCTACCTCGAAATCGTTCCACACTGCCACTCTCTCGCTCTTGGCCTCGCTTCGTCCCCAATCCTTCCTAGGGGCCTCGCCCGTGGCCCAGAGTAGCACCACTTCACCACCCGTCAGAGTGCGTCTTCCGCTGGGCCACCAGAACCCAAACGGCATCTCCACCCCAGCTGGTAGTCTCCGCCGCCATCCTCCGCTTTCTTCAGCCTCCGGGTCGCCTCAACCTGCAGCCCTGCCCGTGGCCGCGGCCCCGATCCCGGGCCTGCCCCCTGTGTTCTTCTGGGGCCGCCCGTATCCAGTGTCTCAGTCTCCGTGCGCCTCAGCAGTGCGCGATCTCACCTGGGCCCCCCAGGCCCCCGCCAGCACCTCCGCCGCCGCCGGAGAGCCCGCTTGGTGCCTCCCGCTGTTCTGTGCCGTCCGCGCACTCACCACCTCGATTCGCGGCACTGCGCAAGGCCGCGGCCTCTGCCGCGTGCCCAGACCCGCGGACTCCGAAGTCCCCGACGGGCAGATTCGGCACCCCCGGGGTCGCCGCAGGGGCCCACACACGCTCGGCCCTCTCCTCTGGTCGACGCAAGGCCTCCGGGCCGCCTCAACCTGCGGCCCCACCCGTGGCCGCGACCCCGATCCTGCCCCCTGTGTTATTCCGGGGCCGCCGGCATCCAGTGGCACAGTCTCCGTGCGCCTCAGCTGTGCGCGATCTCACCTGGGCCCCCTGGCCCCCGCCAGCACCTCCGCCGCCGCCGGAGAGCCTGCTCGGCGCCTCCCGCTGTTCTGTGCCGTCCGCGCACTCACCACCTCTGCTCGCGGCACCACGCAAGGCCGCGGCCTCTGGTCTCGCCCCGCAGCCTGGACCTCATTCGGCCCGGGGAAGGCACGATTTTGACTTTCTACTCGCCGGCCCCTCCGGAGCTAAGAGTTCAGGCGTGCGCCATCTCCGGGTCCTTGGCCACGCCCTTCACCTTGCAATTCTCCTTCACTTAGATCTTCTGTCCTTGTGGTATCGGTTTCTTCTGTTATTGTTTCACCTGGTACATCCTTTTCTTTTGCAGCCTGCTTCTCTGGCCAGTTATCTCCCTTATGCATCTTTTTCCTGCTTGTCCTTTCAGTACGCTGAACAACACCCTCCTCTTGTGCTATGGTGTTTTCTCTTGATGGACCTGCAATTGGCTCAGGGGATGTCGGTGTACTTTGATCTCTCTCTACTATTTCCCCTTCTTCTTCTTCTGGATCTGTAACGGGTTCAAGCTCTAACCTGTATCCGTCTGCTTCTGGGAGAACCTCTCCTTGATTTAGTTCTCCTGCTGTCTCTACTGCGATAGGCACATTGTCACCTCTCTCAAACTCGTTTACTGTTTGAGGGACAAGGCTGTTCTCAGTGGGCTCTCCTGCAGTCTCAGTTCTCTCTTGGCTATTTTCAGGCCCTGAGACTTCCCTCTCTGGAACTGTTGAGTCGGAAACTTCAAGTTCCTCATCAGTTGGACATGTTACCTTCTTTGTGTGACTGGCATGTATCCAGTTTGGAACACCTGCACATTTCACAGCAGTGGTTGTAGTCAATATTACTTGATATGGCCCCTTCCAGCGCGGCTCCAAACACGATTTTCTCACGTGCTTCTTGACAACCACCCAGTCAGCGGCTTGCAGGGTGTGACCTGGATCACTGATCGGTGGCAATGTGTTAGCTTCCACCTGGTGAGAAAAAGAGCGAACCACATCAGCCAAACCTTTGCAGTAGTCCAACACCATATCATCCGTGATATTCACAAGAGCATTTGCAGGTACTGCGGGCAGCCTCATAGCTCTACCCATAAGGATCTCGTGGGGTGATAGTCCTATCTTCTTATCAGGGGTGTTCCTCATCGACATCAGCACTAAGGGCAATGCATCTGGCCATTTCATATTGGTAGCTGCGCACATCTTCGCCATTCTCGATTTTAAGGTACCATTCATTTGTTCTACTAGTCCTGATGCTTTAGGGCGGTAACTACAATGCAGTTTCTGTTCAATGTCTAATGCGGCACACAAGAGCTTAATCACCTCATTGTCGAAGTGTCTGCCCCTATCTGATTCTATAGAGACCGGGAACCCGAACCTGGGTATTAGTTCCCTAAGCAGCAGCTTTGCGACTATAAGACTGTCGTTTCTACGTGTGGGGTAAGCTTCAATCCAGTGGCTGAAAACACACACAATCACCAACACGTACTTCAATCCTCCACAAACAGGCATCTCAATGAAATCCATTTGCATCTTGCTAAATGGACCACCAGCTCTCCCTATGTGGCTCAATGTTACCACAGTCCCTTTTCCGGCATTCATCTGTTGACAGATGATGCACCTGTGACAGGTAACATCTGCGGCATGTCTGAATTTTGGGTTAAACCAGTCAATCTTGAATGACCTGATCATTGCATCTCTCCCAAGATGTGCCTGTCCATGGTAGAGCCTCGCAAATTGTGACAGAAGACTGTTTGGCAAAACCAGTTTCCCTTCTTCTGAGACCCACAAGTCATCAACTCTTTGTACGCATTGCATTCTCTGCCAGGAGCGTTTTTCTTCTTTGCTAGCATGACCCTGTAGTGTCTTTAGCTCATCTAGTGTATCGACACCCTTAATGCAAGATTCAAACAGGTGTCATTTTCAGTTTGCGGTAACAATTCCCACTGATCCTTGAACGATATACAGTTCAATGCACAAAATCTTGCGACTTGATCTGCATAGCTGTTTCCCATGGACACAAAGTCTTGCGACTTAACATGAGCATTGCATTTCACCACGGCAATTTCAAGACGTAACTGAATCGTATGTAAAAAATCCTTAATTTGTTCACCATTTTTCACAGGAGAACCAGAAGAGGTCATGAAACCTCTCTGTGACCACAATTGACCAAACTCATGTACAATTCCAAATCCGTATCTGCTGTCAGTATAGATAGTGACTCTCAGATTTTCAGCTGCGTGACATGCCATAGTAAGGGCAATTAATTCTGCCACTTGGGCAGAATACACTCTCTCGAGCCAGGAAGCTTCAATAATACCAGCTATGGTACACACAGCGTAACCAGCTCTCAGCATTCCAACTGAGTCTCTCAAACAGGATCCATCAACAATCATAATGCAGTCATTTTCTTTTAACTGCGTATCTTGAATATCAGGTCGGGGCTTGGTACATAGTTCTGTTACCTCAAGACAATCATGCTCCACTTCTTCTTCATTATTAATCTCGGTATTCTCAACAGGTAGCAGAGTTGCCGGGTTTAATACAGTACATCGCTTCAGTGAAACATTAGGTGACCCCAATATAATTGTCTCATATCTGGTAAGTCGGGCATTTGTCATGTGCTGAGTTTTGGTTTGAGTCAACAAAATTTCAACTGAATGTGGAACCATTACTGTCAAGGGATGTCCCATCACTGTGCCTTCACACTGCGTGAGGCTTTAACCAACTGCTGCAACTGCGCGCAAACAACCCGGTAAGGCTGCTGCAACGGGGTCCAAGGTAGCTGAAAAATATGCTACAGGGCGGTTTGCACCTCCATGGACCTGTGTTAAGACAGAGAAAGAACAAGCATCACGTTCATGACAAAACAGTAGAAAAGGTTTCGTGTAATCAGGCATACCCAAAGCTGGTGCCCTGCACATGCACTCTCTCAATTCCATGAATTGACTCAAGCTCTTCTTTGGATAGGTTTATGGTGTACGGTTCATCTTTAATCTCTTTGCCTGTTAGCTTTATCAATGGTTTTGAGATAATTGAGAAGTTGGGTATCCACTGGCGACAGTAACCCACCATTCCCAAAAACATCCTGACATCTCTCTTTGTTGTCGTGGGGTTCATTTGCAAAATGGCTGTCACTCTTTCCTTCGATATTCTCCTAGACCCTCTCTCAATCAAGTGTCCTAAGTATTTCACCTCTTTCTGACAGTACTGCAGCTTCTTGGGTGATACTTTATGTCCGTTCTTTCCCAAATGATTCAATAAGGCTATTGTATCATATTTACAGTCATCTTTTGTCCTGGACGCAATCAGCAAATCTTCAATGTACTGTATTAGAGTTGAATTGAAAGGCAGTACTAGGAATTCTAAGTCCTTTTTTAATATCTGATTGAAGATGGACGGTGATTCAGAAAACCCTTGAGGAATTCTGCACCAACTGTACACCTTGTCCAGGAATTTGAAACTGAATAAAAACTGGCTGTCCTCATGAAGAGGTATCGAAAAGAAAGCTTGTGACAGGTCTACAATGGTGAACCATTCAGCATCACACGGGACCTGAAACATAATCACTGCTGGATTGGGCACTATGGGGCAACACTTCACCACAATCTTGTTTATTTTTCTCAAGTCCTGCACAATTCGAACTTTCCCACAAGGCTTTTTCAGACCCATTATCGGTGAATTACATGGGCTGCTCAATATTTCCTTCAGGACTCCCTGTTTCACAAAGTCCGCAATTATTTGTGCCACCTGGATAAGAACATCTTGTGCCATATGATATTGTGGCACCTGGGAAAATACTGCATTTGGCTTTACTTGAACTTTAACTGGTTCCACTCCTTTTATCAGTCCCACTTCCTTTCCTGTCAAATCCCACACTTTCCCTGTCATTGTTCCCTGTAATTCAGCCGGTAAGTCAGTCACTGTAAGCATCGGGAATAATGTTATCAAAGGGTAATCTTCATTTGCGGTTTCTGTCTCTAACTCTGAGAACTGACCATCATCCCCTTCATCATCACTGTTTGTCTGCACCTCAATTCCATCATTAGAACAGGTAATCGAGCATTTTGTTTTGCACAGTAAGTCTCTTCCCAGTAGGGATACCGGACTTGAATCGCAGACTGCAAACTTATGCAGTCCCTGGAAGTTGCCAATCTCAACTTGCACTGGATCTGTAATTGGATTCGTCAAGTACTGGTTAGCTACTCCGACCACTCTTATGGTACGCCCCGAAAGTGGCAATTTCGGAACCTCTGCACTTCTGACTGTAGAGCGTGTAGCTCCGGTATCAACCAATAATGAAACCTTGTGACCCATTCCCTTTTCCTCTACATAGGGTCCCCTCTGATCTACCTCTAGGGACGCTGCAAGCCTGCACTCTTCACTGTCTGAACTGTCATCCGACCATTCCTCATTCATTCCATTTTCACCACGCAATGGGAATTGCTGTACTGTATTATTTTGCCTTATCACTTGACCTGTGACCTGCTGAGGAAGCATCACCTGTTGCTGTCCCATTGGAGCCATTGGTAGTTGCATTTGCTGTCTAGGTACCATGGGAACCTGCTGTTGTACTTGCTGCATTTGCGCTGGCTAAACACGCGGCATTTGCATTTGCTGCATGGGCTGTAACCCTTGCATCTGAACCATGTTATTTTGAAAGTTCCGGTTTTGATTTCTCAACTTTGGACCTCTCATATTTTGCAATGTACCGACATTAGTGCTTTGTTGAACGACACCATCCTGCACCACATTTGGGCATTCCCGCTTCCAATGCCCCACGCCCCCACACGCGTGACATGGTGACATCTTTTTCATCACCTTGTACATCATTTTGAAACTGCAACAGTATTCAAGTCTGGACCGCGATTCACGAAACCTCGACCTCGACCTCTTGGTTGTGCCTGAAACACACCATTCCCTTGCGGTTGCTGCTGTATCATCAGCTGAATCCCATTTCCCTGCTTTCCTGCCTGTGCAGCCCTTATCTGCATCACCATCACTTTCTCCTTCAACTTTTTCTGCTTCAGCTCAATCTCATCACTACAGTATTTCGCATACTGTAACACCTCGTCAATCGGCTTCGCTTGCCAACAGATCACCTCTGGTCTCAACCCTTCAACAAATCTGAACACAAGATTGTTCATGTCTTTCGACTCAATTGTCTCAGTACCACTGTAATGTTTGAATGCCTTCAACAACCTCTCATAGTAAGCATGTATTGATTCCTTAACCTCCTGTGAGGTCCGGTCGATTCTCTGCCAATCAGTCACTTTCGGCGACACTTTCTGCTTCAAAAACTCAATCACTTTATGATAGTACTTCATCACCTCCTCAGAGGGTGCTCCGGTCACCTTATCCCTTGCCGGCTCCTGTGTCAGCCAGTCTACCCCTCTCTTGCACTCAAGCCATAAGTCGGGCGGAACAATGATTTCAAACAAGGTATTCAAGTTCTCCCAGAGGCACTTCGCAAGCTTCACGAACCTATCCGTTTGTTGGTACCACTCGATCGGTTTCTCCCTCAACCTGGGATAATCATTTGTAAAAGATAGGACCACGGTACATGAATTAAAACCCCACCAGCTGTCTCTCTCATTGGTAGCATTTTTACTGATTCCATATCTGGTGTAGTTTTAGCTTTACTTGATCCTGGGCTGTCACCTTTCGCCTTGTCTCTTTTCTTAGCCCATCTGCCTTCCCACTTTTCTAATGCTCCCCAGATTTGCGCACTTTGCAATATTTCCTTTAAATGTGCTTTCATTCCGGCAGACCTCATGTGCTCGAAGTCTTTTGTATCAAAGTCTAACCTGTAACTTCTTTTCAAATGTTTAGTATTCTCAATATCAATATTGTATTTGTCTGCCAGGTTCGCTAATTTCTGATGTACCTTGCCTACTTCCTTAGTAATCTTAGGGCACAGATATCTCAATTCTGCTTCTGTGTATGACTCTAATCTGTTTACCCCCATTGTTCCGTCCACTAATTCAGCAGCTTCCATGCCCAGTCTCACAAAGTTCAGGTAATCATCTTTCTCCGACCTTTCCGGTTCCACTGCAGTTACTGTAGTCTTTTGCGTAGTAAAGGTCTTCTCTAACCACTCATTCAACTGTTGTACCATAAAACCTTGTAATGAAATGTTTCCTGCATGCATCATCGGCGACTGTGAAGCATTTGTACTTATTGTTTGTGGGGTTAACACCCCTAGCCCTGCCTGTCTCATTGCTTCCAACGGTGCTTCAACTGGGCTAAGGTCTATTAAAGACCTTGGTTTTTCAACCTCTTGCTCTCCTGGGGCCATTAACTGAGGGGTTCCTATGGACCCTCCTCTTATTACATCTTGGGTCATTACTCCCTGATCACATACACCAGGCTTACCTTGTGCATACAATGGCACCGGTGGACCAACAGTAATTGGCAATGATATTGCAGCTGGTGTCTGACCTGGTCCCAAACATCGTGGAGCAGCAACTCCAAAGGTCTGATCCGGTGAAGCCGGGGCAGGTATTAATGGAGGTCCTGCTGCTGGATTATATCCCGGTATCAGTTGTGGCTGTGGCTGGGGCAACAATTGCGGAGTTGACTCAATCTGCACTAACCTCGATTTTGTATATAGTATAAAGCTGACTTATCTCAGCGCGGCACCACTGACGTCACACTCACACACTGCAGCTGACAAAGTCTTGCAGCTCGTCCGCCCCTCACTGGATTCACGCCAAACTAATGCAAAATTTACTGCGAGCACCTTAACAACAAAAACAACACAAATTTGCTAGTTCACTACAGGAAGGGTAACACATCCGCTTCAGAACTTTACAGAGATTTCACTTGAAGCCTCAGCCGCTACTCTCTCCTTTTCAGTTCCCGCATACGCAAGCAGAATTCGACCCGCAAATCCTACTCTCGACTTGTCAATGGTTCGTCCTAGTCCACTTTAGAACTTGCCAAATCTCCATCGAAGGTTTCACACATACAATTTGACTCAGACTCAACTTGTCAACCACGCCTGATTGACCTAATTAAACCACACAAATTACAACATAAACCCAAGTGTCTCCTACACTTGTCAATATACTCCGGAGACTTAGACCACGACGGGTCCGCACACGAACAACTAACCACGTGGATAATTTTTTGAGCACAAAGCGCCACACTCATATGAAGTACGCCGACTTCCCTACTCTCATACTGCGGAGTACGCCCACTCCTACTAAAACAACATTACCTGGCCTAAATACACACAAACTTCACAAATCACCTGCAAAATGAATAAGCTGAGCAAGCGCAAATCCTACACCACACATGCTAAAACGCAGAGAACATTCCCAACTCACTTAGGCAGGCTCCGAGATCCCAGGAAAGTCATGGTGAATTTAGAAACACATCATATCTCCAATTTGCATTATCTCAGAAAAACAATTTAAACAATGATTCTCCGTCCTAGGGCCCCAAAGGGCCAAACCGTCGCTATGCTACCAGAACTGTCCCTTTATGATAATTTATTACACATCAGGACTCGTTTTAAGCCATTGAATCTTTTGACCCAGTTGAGAGACACCTTAGGACGAGATAGCTAATCAATATGTCAATCAATACATCAATAATGTCATCAATATTTATCACGACAATGCATTTCACTTTAGTCAAAGTCATTAATCAAATCAAAGACGCTACCATGACCTTTCAGCCATGAATAACCACACCTTGTTTAGTAGAATTTTATAAGTTTTATTCCCTATTAGTTACAGTCTAAAAGCAGATGCATTAATCTCAACACCAAGAAACATAATAGCATAGTCACGATATGGCAACTTTGATAAGATTTCATTAAAGCGAGAATCACAAACATCAGAACATAACACGGCGTGAACATAGATCAAGTTTAGCAGCGTCTCAATAACGCGTCAGTTCAACAAAGCATGATCTCTGTCGTTTGTCTACTTGCGTCAGTTTTAGTGAACACCTATCCTAACCACTGATTAGCATTCACATGTTGGGCTTCATGCAAAACAATTTAGAACACTAATTCGGAAAACATCTATCTAAGGTCTCTGTCAAAGTAAGCAGTTGGTACCTAGAAAGGAGAAGCAAACAGACAAATCACAAATGCATTGTCATAATTACTCTCCAAGGTTTAGGTCAGCGCACAGGTTCAGTCTTCGTCTTCAGGACATCAGTCAATTCGCCATCAGTCAAAACTCAGCTCCGGGGCAAAAGGACACTTCCCTCATAAGGAGGTAAAGTGTAACATGGACAAATCTAAGGGCAAGGATGGTTTTAAGTAAACCACTAAGTCACCAAACAGAGTGACAGAGTTTCTGGATAAAATCAATAGCATTCCCTAACCCACCTAAATGACTCCCTGTGACATGGTTTTTTTTATCCCTTTTCCATTGTACATTCCCCCAAAATTCTATTGGACATTTGTTATACCCCACTATCTTTAACCTATCAGAAAATACATTAGGTAACCCAACTCTTCACCCCATATTATTTTACAAGTCTTTGATTGGTCTTCATAATGGACGTCTTCCGAGGTCGCACGTCCGGTATGATTTCATCTTTCTGTAATTCTTTGCACATCTTTTGGTCAGCAGTTCCATTGTCTTCACCGGTTTGAATGACCTTGTACATTACATTAATCTACACTGTTTCAATTTGCTTTTAACATTTACTCTGCACACAATGAAGAATGCTTGAGAACGGATCTAAAATGGTTACATCCGTCTTCTAATTTGAAGAAAAAGAACATGCAGGGTCGTGTCCCTTTGTGAGTCAGCATACTGAAAAATAGAAAAATGCATTTAATATGAGAGCCAAGCAGCTAAGCTTCGGCTCATGCTAACTTAAGGCCTATGAGGATTTCAGCACAGATTCAATAATGCAGTCATTAGTACAAACTTATTTAAACGTAATATAAACATTTTGGTCATTATTATTAGTCTACGTATACATTGACGGCCACTCCCCGTGGTCACATTTCAAGTGCACATTTTAAGCAAAATTATTATTGTAATTTCTATGCAGCATTATCACACATTAATTCATAAACATTTCATGTTAATATAGATTATATAAAGTACGCTCTCTCAGCAGTGATATCACTTATGAAGAGGTGAAATAAAAGAGGGTCAGCAATATACAGCTTTGACTTACTTCTGATGGAATTGATAAAGAGGCACTACATTCCCCATTACTTCCAAAACTGACCCACAAAGTGATTGTATCACAATACTGCGTGTTGCTGATAATAGGAATGGGTCGATTCCTAGGTGCAAAAAAGAACTCCAAAGTTTGCTTCTGCATTCCAAGTCAAAAGTGGAAATTAAATTGCTACAGGTCTGGCATAGTAGGTTATTCTTGGTAAATGCATGTTTAACACATATTGGGTCCAGGCAAAATGCCTGCTTAGTGGTTCAAAGTCCTTTCTAAATCCTTCTTTGGCATTAGTTAAGATGCAATTTACATCTACCCAAACTTGTAGGTAATTTAGAAGCATCACCCCTAGAATTCTCCCTATCCCATCCCTTAAGAAAATGAGTTTGCAATTAGCCAGATTGCTGTAGCTTCCGTTTTTATGCAGTGGAACTATAGTGGCCGTTTTTATGCAGTGGAACTATAGTGGCAGAGCACAAAGACATTAGAATTCAGTCACAAGGGCTGCATTTTAGATATTGGATAGAATATCTGCTCCAAATTGTGTCTGCTTAGTAGAAGTCTATGATGACCAAATCTGGGCCTAGAGCTTTGTGGCCTCCTGTTCTCTTCTTGCTTTTACCACCTCAAGTAGGAATATGACCATACTGGATGGCACTTTCTTATGGTCTGAGCTTATATTTTCTAACATGCTCTAGTTTGTATGAAAATCTTGATAGTACAGACACTGAAAGTGGGTTACCCACATATTCACTCCCATGTTAATGCTCTATCTTGTGATTTCACTTTTTAGAGCTAAGGGATACAACAATGCAGAAATATCTGACATCTTTTGACTTTGCAGCATCAAGAAGTTTGGCCACAAGTCAGGAGTGAGTTGCTATCTTTGTCTTCATTAACAAATTCTGTAGCGTTTTCTCAAGTCTAAAAAGTGTCCTTCGGTCCTAGCCAAATGCCATTGCTTGACAGGTGTGTACAAAATGCTTTTGAGCCAGGCATTCTGCATGGAACCAGTCACTGATTATTTTTTTTTCTTTTTGATATTGTATCTTAGAGGTTTCATTGTTGACCAGGCAGATGCAAGCTGCCTATTATTATTTTAAAGGAGTCAAGAATTACCATTTCTTCACCCTGTTTGGCTTCTAAGATTGATTTTGTGTGGATAACTAATGTTTCCCTTAGAACCAGGAAGTAATTATTTTATTTTCCTGGGTCCACCATATGGATTTTCTATTTGATCTTCATAATAGATTCTCTGGGTATTTCGGTGTATCATTATACAACAAACCGACCTTGAACAGTCAAATACGAAGCTTCCTGATAAAGGATCATGATCTCTCCCTGGCCTTTGCCCTAGCTCTAAATCAATCCCCCTACTCCATGCCTCTGAATTAATGAAGACATAGGCCCTCATTACATCCCTGGCGGTCGGTGTTAAAGCAACGGTAATACCGCCAACAGGTCGGCGGAAAAAAATGGAATCACGACCATGGCGGAAACCGCCAACCCAGACAGCCACTTTAACACTCAGACCACCACGGCAGTAGAAACAAACACCGCAGCGGTAACCGCCAACAGACAGGCGGAAGACAAAGTACCGCCCACTGTATTTCAACACGCCTATCCTCCACCTTTTCCGGGGCGGAACCAACGCTATCAAAAGCACGGCAGAAACAGTACACAGAAGGGAAAACACTCACCTCTCGACACCCAACGAGGAACCAGGACACCATGGAGCCCGAACTACAGGTGTTACCAATGCTGCTCTTCCTCCTTCTGTATCAGGAGCAGGACAGACACCGTCGATGACCACGGTGAGTACTGCACCTACAACACAGTGGAGGGGGGGAGGGAAAAGAGAGTGACACACACATGCAACATGCAATACCCCCACCCCCACCCCCACCCTTACCCACAACACCATCCACACAAATACATGCAGCAACATTACATATACATCCCCCACCCCCTGGAAGAACGCAAGGACAAAAGGAAATTATTGTAACGATTGTAATCATGAATAATCAGATAGTGAAAGTTCAAAAATCAGTATATACAAATATGTACACCAACTACACAAGTCCGGATAGTGTACCAATCATTGTCCGTGGACCACTGGGCCCAAAATGCATGGGCGAAACCCACACTAGATACCTGACTGCAAACGGAGAGAACACTGCTGGGGCATGTAGGAGGCTGGACTGGCTTGTAGTGAGTACCAAGGGGTACTTGCACCTTGCACCAGGCCCAGTTATCCCTTATTAGTGTATAGGGTGTCTAGCAGCTTAGGCTGATAGATAATGGTAGCTTAGCAAAGCAGCTCAGGCTGAACTAGGAGACGTGTGAAGCTACTACAGTACCACTTAGTGTCATATGCACAATATCATAAGAAAACACAATACACAGTTATACTAAAAATAAAGGTACTTTATTTTTATGACAATATGCCAAAGTATCTTAGAGTGTACCCTCAGGGAGAGGATAGGAAATATACACAAGATATATATACACAATAGCAAAAATATGCAGTATAGTCTTAGAAAACAGTGCAAACAATGTATAGTTACAATAGGATGCAATGGGGAAACATAGGTTTGGGGTCCGTTCGTGGTTCACATTCCACTTCTGGAGTATATGGTTTGTGTTGCCCCTATCCCTATGTTTCCCCATTGCATCCTATTGTAACTATACATTGTTTGCACTGTTTTCTAAGACTATACTGCATATTTTTGCTATTGTGTATATATATCTTGTGTATATTTCCTATCCTCTCCCTGAGGGTACACTCTAAGATACTTTGGCATATTGTCATAAAAATAAAGTACCTTTATTTTTAGTATAACTGTGTATTGTGTTTTCTTATGATATTGTGCATATGACACTAAGTGGTACTGTAGTAGCTTCACACGTCTCCTAGTTCAGCCTGAGCTGCTTTGCTAAGCTACCATTATCTATCAGCCTAAGCTGCTAGACACCCTATACACTAATAAGGGATAACTGGGCCTGGTGCAAGGTGCAAGTACCCCTTGGTACTCACTACAAGCCAGTCCAGCCTCCTACATTGGTTGTGCAGCGGTGGGATAAGTGCTTTGAGACTACTTACCACTCTTGTCATTGTACTTTTCATAAGAGAAAAATATACAAAACAAGGTCAGTGTATATACACATAGCCAAAAAGTTTTGCATTTCCTCTTTTCACTCTTTTCTAAGTGCTGAAAAGTACTTCTAAACTTTCAAAAAGTTCTTAAAAGTTTTAAAAAAAAATTCTGTCTTTCCAAAAAGTTCTGAAAACTTTTTTCTCTTTGTCTATCACTTTAACTCTCTCTAAAAATGTCTGGCACAGGCCAAAAAGTTGAACTGTCCAAACTTGCATATGATCACCTTAGCTGGAAAGGAGCAAGGAGTCTCTGCATAGAGAGAGGTTTGAGTGTAGGAAAGAATCCTTCCTTAGAACTGTTAATTAATATGCTTAGAGTACAGGATAAGGCCATAAGTGCCCAATCTGTAGAAAAAGTAGCTAATGGTTCTCAATCTGATCCAGGGACTCCCCCAGGAAAAGGTTCAGGAAAGAAACTTCTCAGCCTGCCCATTACTAGACAGTCTAGCATAGTTGGTACAGAGGTTGAATCACATCATACTGATGATGTGCTCTCATATTATACTGGTAGCCAAGCTGTTAGGGTGCCCTCTGTAAGGGACAGGTCTCCTTCTGTTCATTCCCATCATACCTCTGTATCTAGAAATGTCCCTCCCACCCACCCTGATGACAGATTGTTGGAAAGGGAGCTCAATAGATTGAGAGTGGAGCAAACCAGACTGAAGCTCAAGAAGCAACAGCTGGATTTGGATAGACAGTCTTTAGAAATAGAGAGGGAAAGACAGAAAATGGGTTTAGATACCCATGGTGGCAGCAGCAGTATTCCCCATAGTCATCCTGCAAAAGAGCATGATTCCAGGAATCTGCATAAGATAGTTCCCCCTTACAAGGAGGGGGATGACATTAACAAGTGGTTTGCTGCACTTGAGAGGGCCTGTGCTGTACAGGATGTCCCTCAAAAGCAGTGGGCTGCTATCCTATGGCTATCATTTACTGGAAAAGGTAGGGATAGGCTCCTTACTGTAAAAGAAAATGATGCTAACAATTTCCAAGTTCTTAAGAATGCACTCCTGGATGGTTATGGCTTAACCACTGAACAGTACAGGATCAAGTTCAGAGATACCAAAAAGGAGTCTTCACAAGACTGGGTTGATTTCATTGACCAGGCAGTGAAGGCCTTGGAGGGGTGGTTACATGGCAGTAAAGTTACTGATTATGACAGCCTGTATAACTTAATCCTGAGAGAGCATATTCTTAATAATTGTGTGTCTGATTTGTTGCACCAGTACTTGGTGGACTCTGATCTGACCTCTCCCCAAGAATTGGGAAAGAAGGCAGACAAATGGGTCAGAACAAGAGTGAACAGAAAAGTTCATACAGGGGGTGACAAAGATGGCAACAAAAAGAAGGATGGTAAGTCTTCTGACAAGGGTGGCTTATGCAGAATTGGGCACCTCTGTGCCCAACAAAGCATTTCCAGAGGCTGGGGGAGGCTACTCCTCCCCTGCCTTCACACCATTTTCCAAAGGGAGAGGGTGTCACACCCTCTCTCAGAGGAAGTTCTTTGTTCTGCCATCCTGGGCCAGGCCTGGCTGGACCCCAGGAGGGCAGATGCCTGTCTGAGGGGTTGGCAGCAGCAGCAGCTGCAGAGAAACCCCAGGAAGGGCAGTCTGGCAGTACCAGGGTCTGTGCTACAGACCACTGGGATTATGGAATTGTACCAACAATGCCAGGATGGCATAGAGGGGGCAATTCCATGATCATAGACATGTTACATGGCCATATTCGGAGTTACCATGGTGAAGCTACATATAGGTAGTGACCTATATGTAGTGCACGCGTGTAATGGTGTCCCCGCACTCACAAAGTTCAGTGAATTGGCTCTGAACAATGTGGGGGCACCTTGGCTAGTGCCAGGGTGCCCTCACACTAAGTAACTTTGCACCTAACCTTTACCAGGTAAAGGTTAGACATATAGGTGACTTATAAGTTACTTAAGTGCAGTGTAAAATGGCTGTGAAATAACGTGGACGTTATTTCACTCAGGCTGCAGTGGCAGGCCTGTGTAAGAATTGTCAGAGCTCCCTATGGGTGGCAAAAGAAATGCTGCAGCCCATAGGGATCTCCTGGAACCCCAATACCCTGGGTACCTCAGTACCATATACTAGGGGATTATAAGGGTGTTCCAGTAAGCCAATGTAAATTGGTAAAAATGGTCACTAGCCTGTCAGTGACAATTTGGAAAGAAATGAGAGAGCATAACCACTGAGGTTCTGATTAGCAGAGCCTCAGTGAGACAGTTAGTCACTACACAGGTAACACATACAGGCACACTTATGAGCACTGGGGCCCTGGGTTACCAGGGTCCCAGTGACACATACAACTAAAACAACATATATACAGTGAAAAATGGGGGTAACATGCCAGGCAAGATGGTACTTTCCTACAGGGCATCAGGTCGAAAATATACAGGCACCTCGGGGGGCACCTCAGCCAGATGAACGCACAACACCACTGCTGCACGAGGGGGCTCCATGCCCATTGCTGTATCATGGGGAGTGCAAAGCCACAGTCTCTCAAGTCTCTCCAGTGGGTGGTTCGCCCACTGCTTTATCCTGGGAGTGCAAAGCCACAGTCTCTCAAGTCTCTCCAGTGGGTGGTTTGCCCACAGCTTTATCCTGGGGAGTGCAAAGCCACAGTCTCTCAAGTGGATGTCATTCTCCACTGGTTCTGGAGGGGGCCTGGTGCTCAGAGTGCTTCATCCTGCCAAGGACTGAGGTAGTGGATGTATCTCTCCACTGGTTCTGGAGGGGGCATGGTGCCCAGAGTGCTTCATCCTGCCAAGGACTGAGGTAGTGGATGTATTTCTCCACTGGTTCTGGAGGGGGCATGTTGCCCAGAGTGCACCACGTGCAGTGTGGCCGGTACAATTCCCTCACCTGGGTGTGGGTGTGTGCCACGAGATTGCCGAGGTACAGGTAGCATGATACGCCATGGAGGCAGCGACATACCCCACACTGCTGCGGCTTCGCCTTCCACCTGCAGGTGCAAACAGTGATGGAAGTCATGCCTCATGGAAGCTGACCAGGGTCCAGGAACTCTCCTCCACCCTCGGACAACTGACCACTGGGGATGGTAGCCATGTCCGCAGTGGTGCCACTGTCCGAGCATGTTGCGGGGCCGGTGGCGGTGCTTGCGGCGCTGTCTGTGGCGGCGGTGCTGGCGGTGGTGCATGGGTCAGCACCTGCTGAGGGACACAGCAGGACGTCTCCTGCAGCCTAGGATGGCTGCCCACTGGGGACGAGGCTGGGGACTGTTGCTGAGGCTGTAGACGTGCCGGTGGCTGTGCAGGTGGCGGTGCAGGTGGCGGGGCAGCTAGTGGTGTGCGCCGCCGTGCAGGTTGGTGTGGTCGTGGACAGAAGGTGTGACACTGGTCCCTCAGTCGGTGCCACCGTGCCCGCTCCTGACCTGCTCATCTGCTTTTGTCCCTTCCCCTCCTTTGATGGTGCCACAGTTGTCTTGCCACTATCCCCTTTTGCTGAGCCCTTGGTGGCTGGTGGTTTCAGCTTCTCCCTCCGGGATGTGGGCACCTTTTTCACCTTGGCAGGTGGCGGAATGTCCTTGCCCTCGCTATGTGGCACACTGGCAGCCCTGATGTGTGGCGCACTCGATGACCCCGCAGTTGCTGGCACCACTGTGCCTGGGGATTTGGTGGCTGAGGTGCTGGGCTGGGACCTGGAAAGCCTGGCCCTAGGGGAAGGACGGGAGGGGGAGGTGAAGGTAAGAGGTCAAGGGTTGCCAGGAAAAGTTTTTTAGACACACTGGGACGGGAAGATGGAGGGGGTTTGGGAGTGGAGGAAGAGGTAGTAGTTGTAGGAGATGTACGTCTGCTGGATTTGGGTGAAGGTGCATGGGCCGTAGGCTGTTGTGAGGCGGATGGCTGTTGGGTGGGTGTGTGCCTGCGTTTGTGTACTTTGGGAGGAGGGCTCACAGACACACTGGGAGAGGACACAGGGGATGTGTGAATGGTAGTGGGGGTGGTGATTGCACGTGAGTGGTGTGTGGTGATGGGCGTGCTGGTGATGGAGGTAGTGTCTGAGGGTGTTGTGCATGCAGGTGTGAGTGGAGATGAGGCAGGGAGGGAGGAGGATGACGTGAAGGAGGGGGACACAGTGGAGGCATGGGTGTTGCTGTGTCTGCATGGGGATTGTGCTTGTGTGAGTGCCTGTGGGATGTGTGGTGCTTATGTTTGCCATGTCCACTCTTTGTTGATGTGTGTGCATGCTGGTCTGATGGTGTGCTTGGGATAGGCTGAGGGACAGGGGATTGGGTCTGGGTGGAGGAAGTTGGAGGGGGGAGGCTGGATACAGGGACAATGGCTGCCATCAGTGCTGAGGCCAGAGCCTGAAATGCTCTCTGTTGGGCCGCCTGTCCAGAATGAATGCCCTCCAGGTATGCATTTGTTTGTTGCAAATGCCTCTCAACACCCTGGATGGCATTCAAAATGGTAGATTGCCCAACAGTGAGGGATCTCAGGAGGTCAATAGCCTGCTCACTGAGGGCAGCAGGGCTGACTGGGGCAGGGCCTGAGGTGCCTGGGGCGATGGAGATGCCCACCCTCCTGGGTGAGCAGGCACGGGACACACGCTGAGGGGCTGCTGGGAGAGCGGTGCTGGTAGGGGGGTGGCGGCTGTACCTGTTGATGCAGTTGGCACAGAGGGGCCCGCCACCGCAAAGGGAGCTCCCATCAGAGGAGGAGTCGCTGTCACTGGTGTCTGCTCTTGTCCCCGCCGTGGAGCTCCCCTCGCCCTCCGTCCCACTGGTGGCTTCAGACTCCGTTGCTTCACCCTCCAGGGCCAAGTGGGATGCAGCTCCCTCCTGCTGCAGTGCCAATGCCCCTCCGCCTGATGATGCTATTGCACACAAGAACAGGGAGACCACAAAAAGGGGGCAGGGGAGACAGAAGAAAAACATGTTCAGTACATGCAACACCACTACCCTTGGCTGACACAACACACAGGGAGCAGCCCTCAGCATTATGCCATGCACTAACAGTTCCTAGAAAATTCACATGACCATGGGGTACGAGGCCTAAGCCCAATTGCTGCACACCTGGAAGTCACAGGAGCCTGACTAGGTGTAGATGGCTATTACCATTAGTGGGGTTGGGGTGCCACAGAGCCTGCCTCACAAGATACCTTGCCTACCAAGTTCGCCCTGGCCTAGGGGAACCCACTGCCCACCTCCCCCACCCAGACACCTCCGGATAGGTCACCACCAGGATCCGGGACATCGGGAGTCATGATGCGACAGGCACCCCTTCCACGTTGGGAGGCTACCCCCAGCTGGGCCTCCGCCATCTTCTCGCTCTAGCAGCGCAGGTCCAGACGTCCTTGGCGATACCCTTCTTCTGGTGGGCGCTGACCTAGAGGAATGGTACAGGAGGAAAGGAAATTACTCACCAGTCCGGACCGTCATACTCTTTGCCCACCAGTTCCCACCCATGCCCTGACGCACTTACACTCACCATCCGCACATGCAGACCTCAGCCCCCCAACCCATGTATCTTCCATCCACACCACTCAAAGAAGGCATTGCCCATGCAGCATGCTGACAGTGTACTCACCTGTTTGTCTGGAGGACCGTACAGTTGCGTGTACTGGGGGAGGACCCCATCCACTAGTTTCTCCAACTCCTCCGAAGTGAAGGCAGGGGCCCTTTCCCCAGACACTGTAGCCATTGTCGCTTCCAGACACAGGTCACAGCAGCTCTTGCTGTGTAGGTCCTCTCCTGTTGAAGGTCAGGTATCAAGTGAGTGAACAGACAGAAAATGGCAGTCACGTCCGCGGTGGTTAGTGCCTTCACCGCTGGCGTACATCGTCATTGGCTCCTGGGACCCATAGAGCCCAATATTAACCAATGCAGAATTGCGCTGCGGTCTTCAACAGCCCACCGCGATGGTGTACAACGCCAGCGCAGTTACCTCATATCCCTTTCTTCCACCTTACAGGTCAGGCAACCGCCATTTCAGGGGGCCACATGGGATGGATAAAAACTGCGTCACACCTATCTAGGCCGGGAATGCAGACAGATACAGGCACATTGCAGATTAATAACGTTTCTGCAAATAACACATTGTGATACCTCAGTGTTGGATGATTCTCTGCTCACTGTTCTCCTCCATAGGGCACATCTGCTGGGGCAGATGATGAGATGGCGGCATCCTCCGGTGTACAGACCCCTGGTAGACCTGTCGACAATGGAAAAGAGACACATCATAATCACATACAGACTTGAACGTGCAACAATCCAGGAACTCTGTGCCCAGTTGGAGCCAGACCTGATCTCAGCTATCCGCCATCCCACAGGGATACCCCCTCTAGTGCAGGTCCTGTCTGTACTCCATTTCCTGGCCAGTGGGTCTTTTTAAACAACAGTGGCCATGGCATCAGGGATGTCCGAGCCAATGTCCAGAGTGTTGTCTGCCCTGCTGAAATACATGTGCAGCTACATAATTTTCCCTCAAGTGGAGGATTTGCCCACAGTGAAATGTTACTTCTATGCCCTGGGACATATCCCAAACTTCATTGGTTCCATTGATGGTACACACGTGGCATTTGTTCCCCCCCCCCCGCAGGAATGAACAGGTGTACAGAAACCAGAAAAGCTACCATTCGATAAATGTGCAGATGGTGTGTTTGGCAGACCAGTACATCTCCCATGTGAATGCCAAGTATCCTGGCTCAGTGCATGACGCTTACCTTTTGAGAAATAGCAGCATCCCTTATGTGATGGGGCAACTCCAGAGGCACCGTGTGTGGCTAATAGGTGAGCCTAAAGTCCCCACACAGTTTCATTTGGTGTCTGGGTATGGGAGATTCCCTAATGTTTGGAGGATGTCTAACAGTTGTCCCTCAATATTTGCTGGTGACTCTGGTTACCCCAACCTGTCATGGCTACTGACCCCAGTGAGGAATCCCAGGACAAGGGCAGAGGAACGCTACAATGAGGCACATGGATGAACTAGGAGGATAATAGAACACACCTTCGGCCTCCTGAAGGCCAGATTCCGGTGCCTCCATCTGACAGGTGGTTCCCTATACTACTCACCGAAGAAGGTGTGCCAGATAATCGTGGTCTGCTGTATACTGCACAACATGGCTTTGCGATGCTAGGTGCCTTTTCTGCAGGAGGATGGGCCAGATGGTGGTCTTGTGGCAGCTGTGGAGCCTGTGGACAGTGAAGAAGAGGAGGCAGAAGAACAGGATATCGACAACCGAAACAACATCATCATGCAATACTTCCAGTGAGACACAGGCAAGAAGATGTCACTGCTTCCCACATCCCATACTATTGTTGGAGCTAGCATAAGTCTGTCATTTTCACTCAGTGTATGGACCCTGACTTGTCACTTTGACTTTCCATTTCACAGATCTGGGTCCCACTTTGTGCCCTCTGCTATGTTTACTCCTGGCCTACAGCTGTGTTACATTGGTATGTGAACAAGTAAATTGACATTTCTATATTCCATAGATATTGCAATTACACATTTGTGAAAGCACAGACTGACTCCAGATTGTTTTCTGATTGAAGTGTGTTTATTCCTGTGCAAATAAGTGTAGGGGGTTGTAAAATGGGCTGGTGTGATGGTGGAGGTATGTCCATGGCAGAGTCCAGTCTGTAGCTCTCACTATGAACATGGCGGTCTGTTCCGAACCGCCGGTGGCAGAAACCGCCAACAGAGGAGCGGTCCGGACCGCCAAATAATGAACCAAACGAAACTCGCGTATCCCACGCACCACCCACCGCCAGGAAAGGATTCCCGCTGACGATGGCAGAGGCCACCCACAGGCCGTCGGAAAGGCCCAACCCGCCCATCAAATTATGAACCACCATTCCGCCGCCAGTTCCGGGGTGGGAACCACCGCCACACAAAGCCAGGCGGTAATGAAACAAATAGAAGGAAACACTCACTGGAGCTCAACAAAACGTGCAGCGGCAGCCATGGACAGAGAGCTGCAGATCATGCCAGCCTTGCTCCTTGCCATATATCTACACGAGCGAGACTGCCGACGAAGATGACGAAGACGACAACGGTAAGTACCGCAACTTACAAAACAAGGGAGGAAAGGGCAAAGTTACATACCCACCCACCCCACCCATCCCGCAAAGCCCCTCCCAACCCTACCCAGCAGTAATAGTCAGACACCCACACCAAGAGGGACGTACCCGACCGAAGGCCACTGCAACATGCCCATAGGACATACAATAGCACCACAGCCATAAATTATTTAAACAAACACCAGGGTGGAACTGCGTGCAGCCCAAACACAGGCCACACCGAATCTTTATTAGTAAACTCACTGAGCGAAATAATGAAAACAGGGCCAATGGCCAGTCCATACAAAGTCCATTTTCCTTGTCCACAACTGACCACACCTGACTCCCACAAGGGCTGGGTACTCCACTCAACAGGGCACCTTAGGGGGATCCAGGCACCTCACGGAATGGGGGATGATTTACAACAGGGGTGGGACTTTGACTCGCGGGAGGAGGTTGGAGGGGGGTGGGCTTCTCCTTAGAAGGGGCTGTTTGGCACGGGAGGAGCTGAATGCCTTAGACTCAGAGCGGGCCTTCTTCTTAAGTGGAGAAGGGGCACAGGAATGGGAAGGCTGGACCGGGGTAGGCTGCAATGTGGAAGGAGCGGAAAGGGCAAGGAGGTGGGCACGTTTCGGGACAAGACCGGGTGGGCCAGTGGGTTCGAACAGGTCTACATGGGAGAAGAAAAGTATCTTGGGAGCAATTGGGGTGGGCGTGGATGTGGGAGTGGAGGCAGAGGGAGTTGATGTATGGGGTGTAGGTGTGCATGTAGTGGGTGCCGGTGACTGCTCAGTATGCCGTGGTGTGGTGGATGTCTGATGGGTGGGTGTCTTGCTACGTTTGGGTGTTTTGGGAGGTGGGGGGTGGACACAGTGGGAGAAGACAGCTAGTGTGGATGTATGTTGGGTGGGTGACTGCAAGTCGGGTGAGTGTGCTGCATGTGTCAACTACAGTGGAGGTGGTGAGTGCAGGTGTGGTGTGTGGGGTGCATGTATGGCTGTCTGCAATTGTGGTGAGTGCAGGAAGAGGAGCAGTAACAGTGAGTGACGGTGCAGTGCATGAGGATGTGCATGTAGAGGGTACAGACAGGGAGGCGGAAGAGGCGGGCACACTGGGGGAAGTGGACCTTGTTGTGTGTGCAGGTGTCTGTTGGCTGTGTGAATGCTTGTGGTGGGAGGTGTGGTGCTTGTGTTTGGAAGTGTGTTTTTTGTGTGTAGAAGTGCTTGACTGGGTGGCTGAATGTGCCCTGGACGGGTGAAGGGAGTGGGGTGCTGGAAGGGGTAGAGGTGGTTGGAGGGGGGACGGAATGGCCAGAGAAACTGGCTGCCGTCCAAGAGGAGGCCAGAGCCTGAAAAGATCTCTGTAAGGCAGACACAGCACCATGAATGCCATCCAGATAGGCATTAGTCTGCTGCACCTTTGATGCTAGCCCCTGAAGGGCATTGACGATGGTTGTCTGCCCTACAGAGAAGGTTCTCAGGAGATCAATAGCCTCCTCTGTGAGGGCAGCAGGGCTGACTGGGGCAGGGGAGGAGGTGCCTGGGGCGAAGGAGACACCCACCTTTCTAGGTGGGCGGGCACGGCCTACTCGGTGGGGAGCAGAAGGGAGGGCACTGATGGTATGGGTGGTGGCGGAAGATGTCACGGTCGTGATTTGTCCACTAGTGTCCGCCACTGCCAGAGGACCCCCATCGGAGGAGGTTTCAGAGTCACTACCACCGGTGGTAGTAGCCTCCCCCATGGAAGTCCCCTCGCCCTCTCACCCACTGGTCCCCTGGGCGTCCGTTGTCTCTGCCTCCGAGGATCCGTGGCCCGCTGTCTCCCCACTAGTCGGTGCCTTAGCTCCCTCGCCTGATGTTGATGCTGTACCAGACACACAAAAGAGAACAGGGATGGGGAGACAAAACAGGAGAGACACTTGTAAGTAGCTGAATGCTGATACACAATGGCCAGACATACACCTACCCAGCAGACACACCCAACAGGCAGCACCGTGCACTAGGCCCATGAGCATGGCCCTGACTACAGAGCAGTATACTGACCTACACCCATATCCTGTAATTGCATTGAAGATGAGGCAGGTGAAACCTGACAGGGACACCCTTTGGGGAGCACACAGTAGCCGGACACTAGTAAAAACCCTGCTCTAAGCCCCATGAGCTCTATCGCACACACACTCATCCTTCCAGGCTGAGGTATGGGCTGGGAGTACTCACCCCCTTGTGACTGCTGTGCAGCCTTCAAGCGCCCATCTAGGTCTGGGTACGCCACCGCCAGGATCCTTCGCATGAGGGGGTTCAGTGCCCGACGGGCACCCCTACCACGTTGGGAGGACTTCCCCCAGCTGTGCCTCACTGATCTTCTGCACCCAGCGCCGCAGGTCCTCCCACCTCTACCGACAGTGGGTGCTCCGCCGGTTGTAGACCCCCAGGGTCCGTACCTCCTTGGCGATGGCATGCCAATGTGCCCTGACCTAGTAGGGAGACACAGGGAAGAAACACAGAGGTCAGGCACCTGCACAATGGCAATAGCTGGCTGATTGTTAGACATAGGACAGATAGTACTCCCAGACATGCAGGACAGAGGCACGCAACATTCCATGCACCAAGCCCCATCCTGGCTCACAGGAGTGCACATCTGAGCAATCCACTCCATCCATTACACACACAGTGCCCCCCAAACCCGGACTCACCTGTACCCCTGGCCGGCCGTAGAGTCTGCCGTACAGGGGCAGGACCCCTTCCACCAGTTTCTCCAGTTCTTCCTGGGTGAAGGCCGGGCCCTTTCCCCTGCACCACATGGAACATCCATTGCCAGAGGCAGGCCACAGCAGTACACAGAGTGGAGTACTTGTCCGCACAAGATCAGGAAGTCAAGTGAGCACACGATGACGAACGCGCGTACGGACCGTGGCGGAATGCACCGTCACCGCCGGTGGCAATCATGATACGCCAAGATTCCCCATTGGCATCCATGTTATCCAATGAGGGTGCGAACCGTGGTAAACACCACCGAGCGCTGTGACGTCAACCGCTAGCGGTCTTAGGTCACTTCCACAATGAAGGGGCAGAACTACAGTGGGCAGACATTTCGACATCACCTACGCATCTTGAAATTCAATTCAGTCACAATGCTGGGCCTACTAGCCATATGAATCACATATGTCTCTATCTATAGAGTAGATAATCACACATGATTTCATCCGTTCCCTCTTAGGGATGACAATGTACATCTGTCAGGTTGCAGTTATTGTACAGACACTACTATGAAGAATGCAGTGAATGTGTTTAGCAAATATGCCTGTGTATGTGTGCACATGACTCCTTGTTCTGACCCCTCATAGGTACAGACCCTTGTGGCGAGGAAGGGCACCTTCTGTGTACAGACCACTTGTGGATATGGGGACCATGGCGGAGCGTCAGATCATTATCACTTACAGACTCACACGTGCAACTATTCAGGACATATGTGCATTACTGGATCCTGCACTTACTCCCGGAAATCGTAATCAGCATGCCATTCCAACTGAGGTGCAGGTGCTCTCTGCACTCCATTTCCTTGCCACAGGCTCTTTTCAAGGGACAGTGGGCATGGGTGCTGGTTTCTCACAGCCAATGTTCAGCCAGGTACTTACAAGATTTCTAAATGCATTTGTACAACATCTGCAATCCTATGTGCGATTCCCCCAAAGTGCTGATCTCCCTGCCATCAAGTCAGACTTCTATGCCTTTGCAAACATTCCCCATGTTATTGGTGCCATCGATGGAACCCACATACCCATCATCCCCCAAGAGTGAGTGAACTGGTGTACAGAAACAGGAATAACTTTCACTCCATGAACATCCAATTGGTATGTACAGCAGACCAGTACATATCCCATGTGAATGCCATGTTTCCTGGTTCGGTCCATGATTCATTTGTTTTGAGGAACAGTAGTGTGTCACAAAAGATGGAACACCTCAAAGAGGACAGAGGGTGGATCATAGGTAAGTGCTGAAAAACAGCCTCTCAGACTAAGGACATTCCAATGACGACTCTGTATGGACCATTTCTCTAGGTGATTCTGGCTATCCAAGCTTGTGTTGGCTCCTGACACCAGTGAGGAATCCCAGGACGGATGCAGAGAGGAAATACAATGAGGCCCATGGACGTACTAGGAAGGTGATAGAGCGTACTGTAGGTCTCATGAAGGCTAGATTTTGGTGCCTACATATCTTTGGGGTTCCCTGGCCTATGGTCCTGATAAGGTGTGTAGGATAGTGGTGGCCTGCTGCATGCTGCACAACGTGGCAGTGAGACATTCAATACCCCTTTGGAGGTGGAGGGTGCTATAGGTCCTGATCTGTTACCTCAGAGAGGTGAGGAGAGTGATGGTGAGGATGAGGAAGGGGAAGATGTAAATTCCAGAGAAACCAACTGATACAACTCTACTTCCAATAACTGTCTGGGACTTCAGCCTGTATTTGTGGTTAGTGACTGATACTGTAAGTATGCAATGTCAACTAGGGGGAATTGGTCATGATATGGAAGTCATGGACCTCTTCAGCATGGTACAGACAGACAATATAAGCATTCCCTTCTTGACTATTTTGAAACACACTGTACCACCAGCATGCAAAATTTGACATCAAAGTTTATCCCTGCCTTCTGCATCATTACTCCACTTTGTTCAACATTGAAGACGGGACAGTGTTACAGGTGAGATATGTTGTTTATTGGTGGAATACAGTGAAATATGCTATGTACAGTGATGGAAGTCGTTATGGTTGGTTGTCCTCAAAACCGACTTGGTGGTAGGCCTGTTTGATTTCAATAGGTGGGTCCTATTTGTAGTTCTGTTCATAATTTAGCCCTCAGCTAAGTGCAGTTTGTGAATGGGTGGGTTGGTTGCTTGTCCGTAGCAGCAGTGTCAATTGTTGTTAGGGTGCTTGTTCTTTGCTGGGTTTCCAGTGCCATATCTTGGCCTGAGGCTACGTTTGGGCGCCTGCTGTGAAGCTACTTGGGGTGCCAAGGTCGGTCCTTGTGATTCCTGGGAGGGTTTTTCCTGTGCAGTTTCAGCTGCTTGGGACAACTGTTGCTGTTTGTCTAGGGCTGTTGTGGGGGCCTCTTGTCCAGTGTGGGTGTCTGAGGGTTTGTTGACCATCTGCAGCAGTGCTCCAGCAATGGTGGCCATTGTGGCATTGTGTTCTTTTCACCGCTCCATGGCCTGTTGGTGGTGTTCCAGCTGCATCCTCTGACTTTGCTCCAGGGTGGTTACAATCTGTGCCAACCTGTCTTGGGTATGTTGGTATGCCCCCAATACCTCTGCAATGACGTCCTGGGCTGCTGCATCTATCCGGTGCCCTGCCCCCTGACGCACTGGGGCACTTGACCTTGCCCTGGCCCCCTGTGCCTGTGCCCCCTGCGCAGGTGTGGACGTGCCACTGGTACTGGGGCCCTCGTCTTCTTGCATGTTGGGGGTGGGAGACTGTGGCCTCTGTTGCTGTGTTCCACATGTTTGTGTCCTGGGTCCACTGGTGTGGGCACGCCTCCCCTGGCCTGCTGGTCTTGACTGGGTGTTAGGGGTGACTGTGTTTTCCTGGGTGGGGCTGCTGCATGGTGAGCATCCAGGGCTGTGTGAGGGGCCTGCCTGCTCATCAGTGTCCAGGGATCCTTCACCAGTGTCCTGTGATGTGCCTCTGTCTCCTTGGAATGCTGTGCCACTCCTTGTCCCTTCCATTAGGGTTGCATGGGTGGTGGTACCTGTTGGGGGACATAAAAGTGTTTGTTACATATGCAGGAGGGTCTGAGGTGGGCAGTACTGTACAATTTGGTGCTGGTGTGCCTTTCAGTGGCCTTCAGGGCAGACTTTGTGAGGAGGACATAGCATCTAGTGGTAGTGGTGGTGTTACAATGTGGTGGGGGCTATTCTTCCATTGTGGGTACGTGCAGGGGTGGGTGGCTGTGCACAGCGCGAGTGATGTGGGCCTGGTAGTGAGTTGTGGGTGATGCAGGGTGGTAGATGTGGTAGGTAATGGCTGGGAGGGGTGTGGGTCTAGGTGGGTGTGGGTGGGGTGGTGCATGCATTACAGGTATGATGTATATGGGGTAAATGTAGACGACTTACCCGAGTCCATTCCTCCAGTGAGTCCAGTGAGTCCCTCTTGGTGCAGGATGGTGAGTGCCTTCTCCTCCCAGTCGTTGTAGTCGGGTGGTGTTGGTGGCAGCCCTTCCCCAGTCTT
Organism: Pleurodeles waltl; assembly: GCF_031143425.1. NCBI lineage: Eukaryota > Metazoa > Chordata > Amphibia > Caudata > Salamandridae > Pleurodeles > Pleurodeles waltl. Next base: position 1,899,054,940 of record NC_090440.1, read on the forward strand.
CTGCACTGCGATGTGGTGCCTAGATGCCATGGCCCGGACCTTCCCCCGCAGGTCGTTCCATCTCTTGCGGATGTCGTCTCTGGTGCGTGGATGGTGTCCCACTGCATTCACCCTGTTGACGATGGTCTGCCATAGCTCCATTTTCCAGGCGATGGGTGTCTGCTGCACCTCAGAGCCGAATATTTGTAGCTCCACTTTTAGGATCTCGTCCACCATGGTCCTTAGCTCCCTTTCGGTGAAGCGTGGATTTTTTTGGGGGGACATGGTGAGGGTGGTGGATGGCGCTGGGACTGGGGACGGTGTTTGGGTGCTCCTGTGTGGGTTGCTATGCGTGTCCTGTGTGCTGGTGTTCTCTTTCTGGCTCTGGTGCTCTCCGTCTTCTGGTCGTGGTTTCCTTGCAAGGGATTGTGGGGTGTGTCTGGAGGTGTTTTATGGTGTTCTGGATGTGTGTCAGGTGTGTGGGTGCTAAGCCTAGCCAATGTGTGCAGTGGTTGCTGTTGGGCCCACTTGCCGCCCGTGGCGGTCGCAGCCGCCAATGGTCGTCCGGCCTCCACTGTCCTCCGAGGTGATTTGTGCATCTTTATTTGGAGAGCGGGATGTGGGTGTGGTTGGCAGTGGCGGGGTGGGCCGGGATTCCAGCCGACAGGGTCCTGGCGGGGAGTGGTGGTGTCGGAATGTTTGGCGGGGTTGGGTTTTTTGTTCATTATATGGTGGGTTTCCATTCGCCGGCGGCGGCAGGATTCTGTTCACCGCCGCCACGGTGGTCGGCAGTCTTTACCGCCATGTTCAGAATGACCTCCTATTTGTTTCACAGGTGCGTAAAGGTGCCAAAGGGGCATAGGAAGTGGAGCAATGGCAGTTTAAGGATTGACAGGGTGACATAGTGGGACAGAAGGGTGACATACAGGGGGGTCTTATTTCCTGGCGGGGGTATTGGCAATGTTCTCTGTCTTGTTCCTGGATCTCAAGGACTGTTTGCGGGGTGGTTCTCCATCTGCAGGGGGTGGGGTGCTGGTGGCCTGTTGTTCCTGTGCGGTGCCTCCTGTCCACTAGCGCCGGTCGGAGGTGGAGGACTGTTCATCGTCCAGGCTAGTGTCAGGGGTCCGTTGGTGTGCCACTGTGTCCCTCATGGTGTAGACAAGGTCTGCCAGCATCCCTGCAATGGTGACCAGGGTGGTGTTGATGGACTTCAAGTCCTCCCTGATCCCCAGGTAGTGCTCCTCCTGCAACCGCTGAGTCTCCTGAAACTTGGCCAGTACCGTGCCCATGGTCTCCTGGGAATGGTGGTAAGCTCCTATGATGTTGGAGAGTGCCTCGTGGAGAGTGGGATCCCTGGGCCTGTCCTCCCCCTGTCGCACAGCAGTCCTACCAGCTTCCCTGTTATCCTGTGCCTCTGTCCCCTGAACCGTGTGCCCTCTGCCACTGCCCCCAGGTCCCTGATCGTCCTGTTTTAGTGGGGTTGCCTGGGTTCCCTGTAGTGGTGGACACACTGCTGATTGACGTGTCCTGGGGACAGAGGGATGGGCCCGATGCGTGGGTGCTGTGCTGGTGTTTCCTGAGGGGGGAGGCTCTGTGGTGGTTTGTGACTGTGTCAGGGGAACCGACTGTCCTGAGGTCCCTGATGGGCCAGTCTGGTCATCTTGATCCAGGCATGCAGAGCTGCTGTCATCACTATGGGTCTCTTCTGTGGGGGGACTGGATATGTCTGGCACCTCCTGTCCGGTGACGTTGGGTAGGGGTCCTGTTGGGGTGTAAATGCATAGTTATTGTATCTGTGTGTGCCATCTTGTGCAATGGGTGAGTGACCCTGTACTCCTGTGCTTGCATTATTGGCTTGGTCCCTGTGTGATTGGTGATGTTGGGGCATGAGTGAGTCTCTGTACTGGACATACTTTGGTGATGGGTGTCCATGCATTGGTGTTACATGCAGGGCTTGGTTTTGGGATGTGTGGGTTGTGTTAGTGGGGTATCTGTGGGTTGTTGGGGTGATGGGTGTGAGGGTAAGAGGGGCGGTATGTGATGGCATGCAGGTGGGGTGTGGGGGATAAAGCAGTAAAGATATGTCTTACCAGAGTCCAGTCCTCGTGCTACTCCTGCGAGGCCCTCAGGATGCACAATTGCCAAGACTTGCTCCTCCCATGTTGTTAGTTGTGGAGGAGGAGGTGGGGGTCCACCACCAGTCCTCTGTACAGCAATCTGGTGTCTGGATACCATGGAACACACCTTCCCCCATAGGTCATTCCACCTCTTCCTGATGTCATCCCGTGTTCTTGGATGCTGTCCCACTGCGTTAATCCTGTCGACAATTCTGCGCCATAGCTCCATCTTCCTAGCAATGGATGTCTGCTGCACCTGTGATCCGAATAGCTGTGGCTCTACCTGGACGATTTCCTCCACCATGACCCTGAGCTCCTCCTCAGAGAACCTGGGCTGTCTTTGGGGTGCCATGATGTGGTGTGGGTGATATGTGAGGTGGTGTCTGTTGTGATGTGTGAGGGGATGTGTTGGTTTGTGTTGTTTGAGGTGCGTGGATGTTGTGTAAGTGATGGTGTTGTGTGTCTGTGGATGCTGGTGTTGTTTTAGGTAGTCTCTCTCTCTCTGGCCTTCTTTCAAAATTTTGGTAGTAAGGGTTTGTGGGTGATGTGGGTGTGTGCTTTATATTGGATTGGGTGTGTGGGTGTTGTGTGTGTATGTGTATCAGGTGTGTGTATTTCGATTTGTCCAATGTGGTTGTGTTTTGTAAGTGTGTGTGTATTTTGAGCGTGGCGGTGTGTAACTTGCAATGGATTACCGCGGTTGAATGACCGCCGCGTTGATTCGTGAGTCGTGATAGTGTGGGCGTATTCCTGTTGGCCTGACGGTGTCGGTTTTGGTATTACCAGTTTATCACTGACCTTTGGTGTGGCGGACTTGTGTGGGTGTCTGTATTGTGGCGGATTCCGAGCTGTGGGTCATAATACCTGTAGCGGAATTCCGCGGCCGCAGCGGTATGTTGGCGGTCTTCACCACGGTGGAAAGCGGGATTTACCACCAGGGTTGTAATGAGGGCCATAGTCTATCAGACTTTCCATGTTTCCAACTTAAATGTACAGATTTCAGAGCAATCGCAGGTAGTACGGCTATTTAAAAATCACATCTCAGTATTCAGTAATAGGGAGATCTCTTCTATTTGATTTTCTGTTCTATGGAATTATTGGTTCAGGGACCCCCCCAACTTTCATCCTCTTCCATCCATATATAATATGTTAAACCTTTGGGGGGGTGAATGTTAAAATCACTGTATACTATCAGTGTATGATGTGCTTCAAGCATAAGTTATTTACTAGCCGACCTATTTCATTTTCATATGCCACCAGAAAGCAGTGTCCTTATGCTGATGCCCTGTTGAAATGTTTTTTAAATTTTTATTTATTTTCTCAAACAAAGCATGCTGACATTGACATGACAAAGATATAGATAAATCCCACTTACCGCCACGCTGACTGCCGCCAACATACAGCTGCGGCGGCAGATATCTGTTCACCATATTATGACACACATACACCAATCCGTCACTATTCAGCCACATACAAAAATCCGCCACACCTAAGGTTGTGATAAACTGGCGGTATCAAAACCCACACCATTACGCCAACAGAACAACGCCCATCACATTATGACCCACGAATTACTACGGCGGACATTCAACGGCGGTAAACCATTGGCGGTACATACCGCTGCTCTCAAAATACACACACACAAACAAAACAACACCACATGGGCCAATTCAGACAACACACACCTGACACACATACACACACCACACCCACACACCCACATGACTATAAAACACACACCCACTTTACCCACAACCCCTTATGACTACAAAGCATTGGTACGGGACAGACACCACAACCACAGACAAAACTAAAGCCACACACTACCTACACCTATACACCACCCAAGCACCCCACATCACATACCCCAACACATCACCCTGCACCCCCTCACCTACACAACTCACACAACACCCATGGCACCACAAAGACACCCCCGATTCTCATAGGAGGAGCTAAGGGTCATGGTGGAGGAAATCATCAGGGTCACACAGCTATTTGGAGCACAGGTGCAGCAGATATCAATAGCTAGGAAGATGGAGCTATGGTGGAGAATCGTGGACAGGGTCAATGCCGTGGGACAGCATCCAAGAACAAGGGATGACATCAGGAAGAGGTAGAACGACCTACGGGGGAAGGGACGTTCCATTGCAGCAAGACACCAACTCGCTGTACAGAGTTGGTGTACCCCACCTCCCCCACCTCCTCCCCCACAACTAACAAGGGAGGAGCAAGTCTTGGCAATCATGCATCCTGAGGGCCTGGCCAGAGTAGGAGGAGGACTGGACTATGGTAAGTCAACTCTATACTACTACTACCTCCCTACCTGCATACCATCACATACTCCCACCCTCACCCTCACTCCCATCACTCCACCACTCCCCACACACCCCACCATCACATCTCACTCATCTCAATGCCAAGCCCTGCATGCCATACCAATGCATGGACAAACTCACAGACCTGCATGGACACCTATCACTAAAGCATGCACAATAGAGAGAATCAGCTATCCCACCACATACCAACGTACACAAGTGAAAACTGCCAGGGCAAATACAAACAAAGAGGGCAAGCCACGGATGCACAATATGTCAGACACAGAAACAATAACACAGCATTTACATCCCCACAGGTACCCCAGCAAATGTCAGCGGGAGGAAGTGCTAGCCATATCCAGTCCCCCCACAGAAGAGGCCCACAGTGATGACAGCAACTCTGGACTTCAGGATCTGGATGACCAACCTGGCCCATCAGGGACTTCTGGACAGCCGGTTACCCAGGCCCAGTCACACACCACCACAGAGATTCCCCCATCAGTAAACACCACTACAGCACCCACCCAGCGTACCCATACCTCTTTCCCCAGGACACATCAATCAGCAGTGTGTCCACCTCTACAAGGACCCCAGGGCACACCTCACCCCCAAGACAATCAGGGACCTGGGGTCAGTGGCAGTGGGCACACGGTTCAGGGACAGAGGCACAGAACAACAGGGAAACTGTGAGGAGTGCTGTGTGCCAGGGGGAGGACAGGCCCAGGGAACCGACTCTCCAGGAAGCACTTGCAGAGATCCTGGGAGCCTACCTACATTCCCAGGACACGATGGGCCAGATCCTGGACAACGTGCAGGAGAACAGACAGCTGCAGGAGGGACAGTACTAGGGGATCAGGGAGGACTTACAGGCCATCAACACCACCCTGGTCTTCATAGCAGGGATGCTGGCAGACATGGCCAATATTATGAGGGAGGCAGTCTCACAACAGCGGGACCCTGCCACTAGCCAGACATCTGAACTGTCTTCCACCTCCACTGCCACTAGTGGCCAGGAGGCCCCGCCACAGGACCAACAGGCCACCGGCACCCCTCCCCCGTAGAAGGAGAACCACCCCGCAAACGTTCCCTGCAATCCAGACTGAAGCCAGAGACTATTGTTAAAACCCCCACCAGGAAATGAGACTCTCCTGATTGTCACCCTTGTGTCCCACACAGTCACCCTGTCCACCTTGAACTGCCATGGCTCCCCTTCCTATGTCCCCTTGAACAATGCATCTGTGCTACAAATAGACTGGAACAATACCCTGGACTTTACTCCATCATCACTCCATCCCATTGCACTTCTTTTACCTAGCACTTCAATAAACACCCTTGGAATAAATAGACGTATGGAGTATGTCAAATTTTTCAAATGTGTATTCATTTAAACAGGTTCAAACAATGCAATTCAACTGTACAGTAAATGGGCATATGTTATTGACCTGTAGCTTGCTGCAGTGATCACACCAGGAACTATTGTGAGGCACCAAAATCTGTTAAATGAATTGCCAAAGGGTACAGTAAGTGGGCATAGAAATGGGAAATAACAGCATGCCAGTGCCATTGAAAATAAATATAATTATAATGAAATGTGAAGTAACACTGTCTTACCTGTGTCTCATTCGAAGTACCGTCAGATGACTGCTGTTTTGTTGTACTCATCCTCATCCTCTACCTCCTCATCCTACCTGTCCACATGGACCACTGCTCCCACACGGGCATCTCCAGCCTCTTCCTGCAGAAAAGTCAAATGGCGTCTCAGGGCAAGGTTGCGCAACATGCAGCATGCCACTATTATCTGGCACACCTTCTTGGGTGAGTAGCACAGGTATCCACCTGTCAGATGCAGGCATCTGAACTTGTCCTTCAGGAGGCCAAAGGTCTGTTCTATAATCCTTCTGGTTAGCCCATGTGCCTCTTTGTAACATTCTTCTGCCCTTGTCCTGGCATTCCTCACAGGGGTCAGCCGCCATGATAGGTTGGGGTAACCAGAGTCACCTGCAAATATTGAGGGACAACCTTTAGCCACACACTATCCTATATGGCCCACACCATACCCATACACCAACATATACTGGGTAGGGACCAGGCCTCACCTATTAGCCACACCCTGGGCCTCTGTAGTTGGGCCATTACATTTGGAATGCTGCCATTCCTCAGACAAAGGCATCATGATGCACCTACCCAGTATACTTAGCATTGATGTGGGAGATGTACTGGTCCGCCAAGCACACCATCTGTACATTCCTAGAGTGGAAACTCTTACCATTTCTGTACACCTTTTCATTCTGACGGGGGGAACTAATGCAATATGTGTCCCATCAATCGCCCCTATTATGTTGGGGACATGTCCCATTGCATAGAACTCGGCCTTCACTGTGGCCAAATCTTCCACCTGGGGAAATACAATGTAGCTGAACATGTGTTTAATCAGGGCAGACAACACTCTTGTCAGCACCATTGAGAACATTGGCTGTGACATTCCTGGTGCCAAGCCCACTGTCACTTGGAAAGAACCAGTTGCCAGGGAATGGAGCACAGATAGAACTTGCACAAGAGGGGGGATCCCAGTTGGGTGACGGATTGCAGATATCAGGACAGGCTCCAATTGGGCACACAGCTCTGTGATTGTGGTCCTGTCCAGTCTATAGGTGAGGATAATGTGCCTGTCCTCCAGTGTTGCCAAGTCCACCAGGGGTTGGAGACGGGGTATTTCTCCATCTCCTATTCATCAGAAGCGTTAGCAAACTATGGGGCAAAAGAATGAGGAGCCGGTCACAAACTGAACAATCGGGCTACAACAGAACATTGCACGCTGTTAATATGTAATGGGTCAGTGTAATTTGTCCAGTATGTCCAAATTTAAACATTGACGCAACACATATCCAGGGTTTGCCCCCCAATCATGAAATGGCGTCTGCCTGTTCTGTGTGGAGGGACAGGTGGAAGTGAGGTAATTCCACTGACATTGTGCACCGTTGCGGGAGGCGGTCAGGAACCGCCGTGTAACTCCTCATTGGAAAACATTGGGCCCTATGGGTTACAGTGGCCAATAGTGATCTACGCCGGCGGTGACAGTATGCACCGCCGTGGACGTGACCACCATTTTCTATCATATTCCTCACTTGCTACCTGATCTTCAACAGAGATCAATCCAGGTTCTGGCATCCTCTCTGATGGCAGCCATTGTCCCTGTTTCACTCTCCAACTTCCTCTTCCCAATCCCAATCTCCTCAACCCCAACCTATCCCAAGCACACAGGCAAACGTGCATGCACACAAGACAACACACAAGAGTGGTTCAGGCAAACACAAGCACCACACTTCATCCCACAGATACCCACTCAAACACCATCCAGATGCAGACATACCAACATCCACTATTTCCACTAGGTCCCCCCTCCTCCTCCTCCACCTCCTCCCCAGTTCTGTCTACACTCACACCTGCATGCTCTACACCATCATCCACTACCAGCATCACGACCACACCAAGCAGAACACACACCTCACTGGCAGACACCTCCACAACAACCATACACACGTCCCCTGTGTCCTCTCCCACTTTGTCTGCTCCCCCCCTCCCAAGGTACACAAACCTAAGTACTCAGACACCCAACAACCAACCACCTCAGAACAGCATCCAGCCCATTCACCTGCACCCAAAACCAGCAGACAGACACTTCTTAAAACTACTCCCTCTTCCTCATCTCCCAAACCTTCTCCCTCTTCCTGCCCCACTGTCCCTAAAAAACTTTTCCTATCCACCATTGACCTCTTCCCTACCCCTCCCCCCCATTCTGCACATCTGGCCAGGGTGGGTGGAACCCAGCCAAGCACCTCAGCCACCCAGTCCACAGGTCCAGTCGTCACCACACCCACTCATGGTTGCAAAGGAGCCAGGGCACATGTCCTGAGGGTGAAGGAGCCTGCACCAGGCAGCCTCAGGGGAAAGGAGCCTGCCCCAGCTGCTCCCATGATGACCAAGGAGCCTGCCCCAGCTGCTGCCAGGAAGAGCAAGGAGCCTGCCCCAGCTGCTGCCATCAAGAGCAAGGAGCCTGCCCCAGCTTCTTCCAGGAAGACTAAGGAGCCTGCCCCAGCTGCTGCCAGGAAGAGCAAGGAGCCTGCACCAGCAGGCAGGAAGAGCAAGGAGCCTGGGTCTGGAACTGTGATAGAGCCCCCACCACCAACCACCACTGAGCAGCTGTCCGAGGCTGCAGGGGATGGGCAGGAGCTTCCCCCCACCAGCAGCAGCAGCACCACCACCACTGAGCAGCCGTCTGAGGCTGCAGGGGATGGGCAGGAGCTTCCCCCCACCAGCAGCAGCACCACCACCACTGAGCAGCCGTCCAAGGCTGCAGGGGATGGGCAGGAGCTTCCCCCCACCAGCGGCTGCAGCAGCACCACTACCATCACTGAGCAGCCGTCACCGTCGGGGGACAGTATGTAGTCCTGCCTCCATGGGCTGCAGTGCAGCCTTGCCCCTGCAAATCCAGTGGGTATGACACCCACCTGAGAGACTGTGACCTTGCACTACCCAGGATCAAGAGCACAGGGCATGATGCCCCCTCCAGAACCAGTGGGTAAGACACCCACCAACACCAGCCTCCCCAGGATCAATAGCACAGGGCATGATGCCCCCTCCAGAACCAGTGGGTAAGACACCCACCAACCCCAGCCTCCCCAGGATCAAGAGCACAGGGCACGATGCCCCCTCCAGAACAAGTGGGGTAGTCACCCAATCAAGAGACTGTGGCCTTGCACTCCCCAGGATCAAGGACAGGGCATGTCGCCCCCTCCAGAACCAGTGGTCTTGTTTCATCTCCTGGCTGAGGTCTCCCCCGTCCCCCTGAGATGCATGCCTATTTACCAACTGATGCCGCTGCAGTGTGTTCTCTCTGTGTTGATGCAGGTGACAAGTGGGGCCTTGGACTTTGGCCTGTGGCCATGTGGCCCAAGAAAACTGAAGACTGGGCAGTGTCCCTTGAACTGTACAATTGTATATATCTGTTACATTGGCTACATTTTTATTTATACTGTATTGATCTTATTACAATCACTTTAATAAATCTGTTTCGTCCTTGCATTATTCAGCCGATTTAGGGGGAATAACTTGTTTTCTTGCGCATCTGGTTCTGTGCGTGGTGTGTGTATGGGGTGTGTGTTGTGCGTGTCACTGTTGTTTTCCCCCCCCCTTGTGTGCTAGGCAGCTGTACTCACCGTCGTCATCTTCGCCATCGTTGGTGTTCGTGGTGGAGCAGGACTTAGAAGACCATGGGGAAGACATGTAGCTCGGGCTCCATAGCGGCGTGGTTCTTCCCTGTATCTCCAATGGTGAGTCCTTTAATTTCTGAGCTCAGTTTCCACCAGGCTTTTGATGTCGTTGGTATCGCCCCGGAAAAGGTGGTGGTTTCCTGGGTCATAATATGGTGGGCGGAACATTGACTTCCGCCTGGCTGTAGGCGGCTACCGCTGTGGTGCCTGTTGTTTCCGCCCTGGTGGTAAAGTGGCTCTCTATTGGAGACCTATCCGCCATGGTCATAATTTGGCGGTAATTACCGCCAGCCTGTTGGCAGTATTACTGCCACTTTTACACCAACCGCCAGGGTTGTGATGAGGGCCATAGTACGTTACAGAGAAGGATGGCATATCACAACAGGCTTAAGGCCCAATTTATATACAGGCAGACAACCCACTGTTTTGCCATGAGGATAGAATAAATTGCTCAGTCCCCATGATGGAGGGACCGCCTGCCTAATTTATAAATGACAGGCGTTCACTTATTTTTTTATTTACAAAAAGAAAATCTCAAAATAGTTTTTTTTTTTTTTTTAAATAAAAAAGAATGTCATCTCCCATGGCAGTTGGTGGGAAGGGGAGTAGCATTATTCACACTTTACTGTCCCTCACCGGCAGGGTTTGCCTGGTGGTGAAGAATAATAAAAATGGCTATATGTCCGTCCTTCTGAAATTTTCCAATGGCCCTCGCTCCCCAGGGCCATTGGAGAAGTTTGTCCATGGCGTATACGGAGTAGTCTCCATTGCGGCCAGAATGAAGGTCCGTCATCCAGCCTAGTACTGAAGATCCACCTGCATATAGATTGGGCGGGCGTATCACTATGTTGGCAGGGAGGAAACTCCGTCGCCACAGCAACTGAGTTACCTTCCCGCCAACATATAAATTAGGCCCTTAGTCATCAATGGCAACTTTCACTTGGGTGGCTTTCAAACATGGCAGCTCAACCATATTACGACCACCCTCGGGTATCTAGCCTCATCCCAGTCAGTATCCTCTGGGGTACCGAGGTCCTGTTGCCATTTGTGTCTGAGGTTGCTGAGTGGGATCTGGCTGTTACCAAGCAACACCCTAAAGATCTGGGAGATCATGAAGCAGTGCAGGCGGACCTCCAATGCCCCATATTCCAACAGGGATTTGTCTGGTGGGGCACAACGCAGTGCAGGGTATTTGTTCAAAGCATGGCAAACCTGCAGGTATTTATATAGCTGGGAGTGCACTAATTCATATTGATGAAAGTTTATGTTCCCAACCAGATGTCATATTTGCCCTCTTCCAGGTCTGAATGACGGTCTTAGTTGGAGTATGCATAATTTTCAACGTCCCCAGGCTATATAGCTCCCTTCCCTGCCTCTCATGGAAAAATGGTCCGTTTGCCAGCCATCAATCCCAGGTCTTGTTGTCCAACGAACTCCCACTCACATAATACTTGCAGTTGTGCCACCCAATAGTTTAGTTTTAAGTCCGGCACTGCTAAACCACACCACTAATCCCCTATCATGAGAGCGCCAAGCGCAGTCTTTTAAGGCCCCCCCCCCATTACTGACTCCGCTAGGGGCTCCATTGCAAGCACAAACAGGAGGGGGACAACAAGCATCCCTGTCTTGTGCCACAGTTCAGTCTGAATTTACAGGACAGCATGCCGTTCACCCACACTCGGGCAAGTGAGTGCTCATCTTGTAGTTGAATCCATTCCCAGAATAGTCAGCCAAACCCTATTCTTTGCAACACAGCCATCAAGTATGGCCATTCGAGCAAATTAAGGCACTCATTATGACATTGGCGGCAAATGAAGCCTACTGCCACGGAGACGGCCGCCAACATACCGTCGCCATGGCTACTGACCGTCCATGCCATTTTGACCATAGACGGAATACCACCAGAAGACTGGTGGAATTCCGTCTACGGTCATGGCGGAGGAAAGCAGTAAGGTGGTGCTGCTGCCAGCAGCAGCGTCACGTTTGCAAAACACTTCCTACCGTATCATACCGTATCATGTTCCATGATACGGCCTGGCGGTGTTTTGCTGGCGGACGCGTCCCGTCTCCTGCCGGAGGACCCCCTGCAAGCAGGTAAGTCAGGTGCTCCGACAGGAGAGGTGGATGGGGGTGTTCTGTGCGTGAGTGGGGTTGTGTGTGACTGTGTGTGAATGCGTGCATGCGTGTGTAATGCGTGTTTGCATGAGTGGGTGTGAGTGTACGTGCATGTTGTGTCGTGAGATTGCGTGTGTGCCTGGATGTATGTTCGTGAGTGTTGCTGTGAGTGTGTATGAATGTATGAATGCGTGGGTGAATGTGTGTATGCGTGTGTGTATGGGTGTGTGTGTATGTGCGTGTATGTGTGTAAATGTGTGGAGGGTTCGGGAGAGGGAGGGGCAGGGTGGAGGTTTGTGGGGAGGGGGGTGGGGGAGACCCCTATCAGTGCCAGGGAACGAATTCCCTGGCACTGATAGTACCTACGCCATAGTTTCAGTGGTGGTACCGAAACCACTTAAACCATGGTGGTGGGCGGGGTCATAATGCCATGGGCGGCCTAGTGACGGCCGCTGGGCTGGAGACTGAAGTCTCCCGCCTGGCGATTGTTACCGCCATGGCGGACGGTTTGGCTTTGGCCAAACCGCCAGTGTCATAATAGTGGAGGTAGGTACCGCCAGCCTGTTGGTGGTAATACCTCCACTATTCCACTGACTGCTAAGGTTGTAATGAGGGCCTAAGTGCCTTTTCCTGTGACTAATGATAGGAGTACCACTGTTACTTTTATCAGATGTTTCTTTGCCAAGACTGTACCGTCATTCAAGATTATGATGGATAGATCTGTGTGGCATAAAGCCAGATTGGTTTTGTGCTATCAGTTTATCAATTGTCCGTATTAGGTGGTTAGCCAATATTTTAGCCAGAATTGTGACTTCTAAGCTTCCCAGTTTTATGAATGAGAACAATATTGGCAGTCTGGATATCATACAAGAGCCTGACAACCCGATGTGCTTCAACTAACATCTGAAGGAGAAGTTCACTCTGATTCAACCCTTTTTATCTCCTGTGTAGTTATGGACCTCAGAGTGAAATTCTTTAGAAGAAGCTAGCAAGTATGTACTCTTCAGTGGATTAAAGTATTTCACATGTGGGAACAGGTCAATAAAGTTGAGGTAAAGGATGGCCAGCATTTGTTCTAAAGTGGCTGGGTTAATGCAGACTGAACGGCCTTATCTGCAAATATCTCAGACTTTTCTGCAGCAAAGAAGATTGCTAGTGAGTTGAAAGCCTGAGCTGCCGGTAATACCAGGTTAGAAACAAATTGGTAATATGCATTTGTAACCATTGTACTAGTGTTGCAAACTCCATTGGAAGAATTGTTTTCCTTTTGAGTGACTTGGGAGGAAGCTTTGGATGATCTGAGATCTCTTTTTTTGGCTAAGGACTTTACTTTTGTTGGTATAGTGCTTATTTGCATTGTTTGTATATTAATGTTACTGGACAGTGGGCTCCTATTTCTGAATATAAAGCATGGATTCTTCTATTGGTCCATTTGTATTTGAATGGGCTGTACAACATCTGGATGTAAAGGTTCTCCCTTACTTTATCACAAACAGGTGCTTGCACCACAGCTCACATTAGCTGTTAGGCACACTCGAGGGCAGCTGGCTGCCACAGCTCCTCTCTTTCTGTTGCTGCTGTCCAAGTTTCTTCTTTGTGTTTTTTGTGATGTGGTGGCATTCCATAGCCATTTTTTTCTGTAGCGCGTCTCCTTTGTGCCCCGCTAAGGATTATGGGCAATTTTCAACCTGCGTTCTGGATTCCAATATGCCATATGCCTGGAGATTTAGATTAAATAGTGGATCCCAATATATGCCATAATATTCTATCAGGCGTATTTATACTTTTATGTATTGTCCTACGTTCTTTAGAATTTACTTCGTTTTATTGTTTATTTTTTATTATTACTCAGTACTGTTTCTCAATCCAAGATGGTGAACCACGTTTCTAATTACATTACATCTTGGTTTGCACTACAAAGGGGGTGTAGTGAATCCTAGTTTGTTTTAATGGGATAACAGGAGTTAGCTTAGCCTCTGGCTTGCAGACTCATGCCCCATCACCTAGTGACTTTTAACTTACTTGCTTGCTCTGTCTTAGCCATTTAATTATTTAATTAATCTAAGATGGCTGCCTTGTTTATAGTTAGGCCACTTGTTATGCTTTGCATTATCAGTGCCACCGCGCTAAGGCGTCAAGATCAAACGACAAAGACAAATAAACAGTAGGTGTTCACACTTAGGGATTTTCCCTCTCTATACTTTTGAGGGATTTGTTTATAATAATTGCCGTCCCGAGCATGTCTGTTATCTATTGTTTGGGAACACACCTACGTCAGGGGTCCTGGTAGATCTGTATAAATACATCGCACTTTAGACAGATAATCAGAGGGCTTCCAACCAGAGGGCATCGCCACCATCACTGATATCGATGCTGCACATCGTTTTGATGCAGACCCAGTCTTCGTGACCCTCCAGAGTCTGAGAGAGAGACCTCATTCCAAGGTAACGAGGGTTGGGGGCTCCTCTCATGGACATGGCATTGGCAGATTAGGTTTAACATACCCAGCTCTCCTTTAGGTAGGAGGTTAGGCCCATCACGATAGAGTATTAGGACGTATTACACACTTTGGCCCTTATTACAACCCTGGCGGTAAATCCCGCTTACCGCCGTGCAGAAGACCGCCAACATACCGCTGCAGCCGTGGAATTCTGCTACAGGTATTACGACCCACAGCCCGGAATCCGCCACAATACAGACACCCACACAAGTCCGCCACACCAAAGGTCAGTGATAAACTGGCGATAACAAACCGACACCGTCACGCCAACAAGAATACGCCCACACTATCACGATCCACGAATCAACGTGGCGGTCTTTCAACTGTGGTTTTCCATTAGCGGTACACACCGCTGCGCTTAAAATACACACACATTTACAAAACACAACCACATTGGCCACTTAGAAATACACACACCTGATACACATACACACACCACACCCACACACCCAATCCAATATAAAGCACACACCAACATCACCCACAAACCCTTACTACCAGAAATTTGAAAGCAGGCCAGAGAGAGACACTACCTAAAACAACACCAGCATCCACAGACACACAGCACCATCACTTACACAACATCCACGCACCTCAAACAACACACACCAACACACACCCTCACACATGACAACAGACACCACCTCACACATCACCTACACCACATCATGGCACCTCAACGACACCCCAGGTTTTCTGAGGAGGATCTCAGGGTCATGGTGGAGGAAATCGTCCGGGTAGAGCCACAGCTATTCGGATCACAGGTGCAGCAGACCTCCATTGCTAGGAAGATGGAGCTATGGCGCAGAATTGTTGACAGGGTCAACGCAATGGGACAGCATCCAAAGACACAGGATGGCATCAGAAAGAAATGGAACGACCTACGGGGGAAGGTGCGTTCTGTGGTCTCCAGACACCAGATTGCTATACAGAGGACTGGTGGTGGACCCCCACCTCCTCCCCCACAACTAACAACATGGGTGGAGCAAGTATTGGCAATACTGCATCCTGAGGGCCTCACAGGAGTAGCAGGAGGACTGTACTCTGGTAAGGCAAATCTTTACTACCTTATCCACCCCCACCCCACCTGCATGCCATCACATACTCCCACCCTTACCCTCACACCCATCACCCCAACAACCCACAGATACCCCACCAACACAACCCACACATCCCAAAACCAAGTCCTGCATGTAACACCAATGCATGGACACCCATCACCCAAGCATGTCCACTACAGAGACTCACTCATGCCCCAAAATCACCAATCACACAAGGACCAAGCCAATAATGCAAGCACTGGAGTAGAGGGTCAACCACCCATTGCACACGATGGCACACACAGATACAATAAATATGCATTTACACCCCAACAGGCCCCTTACCCAACGTCACCGGACAAGAGGTGCCAGACATATCCAGTCCTCCCACAGAAGAGGCCCACAGTGATGACAGCAGCTCTGCACGCATGGATCAAGATGACCAGCCCAGCCCATCGGGGACCTCGGGACAGGGGGTTCCCCTAAACTGTCACAAGCCACCACAGAGCCTCCCCCCTCAGGGAACACCAGCACAGCTCCCACCCAGCGGGCCCATCCCTCTGTGCCTAGGACACGTCAATCAGCAGTGTTTCCACCACTATAGGGAACCCAGGCAAACCCACCAACCCAAGAAAATCAGGGACTTGGGGGCAGTGGCAGTGGGCACACGGTTCAGGGGACAGAGGCACAGGATAACAGGGAAACTGGGAGGACTGCTGTGCGACAGGGGAGGACAGGCCCAGGGAGCCCACTTTCCACGAGGCACTCCCCAACATCATGGGAGCTTACCATCATTCCCAGGAGATGATGGCAACGGTACTGGACAAGTTTCAGGATACCCAGCGGCTGCAGGAGGAACACTACCTTGGGATCAGGGAGGACTTGAAGTCCATTAACACCACCCTGGTCACCATTGCAGGGGTGCTGGCAGACCTTGTCAACACCAGGAGGGACACAGTGGTACAACAAGGGGCCCCTGACACTAGCCTGGACAATGAACAGCCCTCCACCTCTGCCAGCGCTATTGGACAGGAGGCACCGCCATAGGAACACAACACCAGGACCACACCCCCTGCAGATGGAGAACCACCCCGCAAACGGTCCCTGAGATCCAGGAACAAGACAGAGAACAATGCCAAGACCCCCGCCAGGAAATGAGACCCCCCTGAATGTCACCCTTCTGTCCACTATGTCACCCTGTCCATCCTTAAACTGCCATTGCTCCACTTTCTATGCCTCTTTGGACAATGCACCTGTGAAACAAATAGACTGGACTCTGCCATGGAAATTCCTCCACCATCCCCCCAGCCCATTTTACAACCCCCTCCACTTATTAGCACAGGAATAAACACACTTCAATCACAAAACAATTTGAAGTCAGTCGGTGCTTTCACAAATGTGTAATTGCAATAACTATGGTATATAGCAATGTAGGCCAGCAGTAAATATAGCAGAGGGCACTAAGTGGGACCCAGATCTCTGAAATGGAAAGTCAAAGTGACAAGTCAGAGTCCATACACTAAATGAAAATGACAGACTTATGCTAGTTCCAACAATAGAATGAGATGTGGGAAGCAGTGGCATCTTCTTACCTGTGTCTCACTGGAAGTATTGCATGATGATGTTGTTTCGGTTGTCGATATCCTCTTCTTCTGCCTCCTCTTCTTCACTGTCCACAGGCTCCACAGCTGCCACAAGACCACCATCTGGCCCATCCTCCTGCAGAAAAGGCACCTGGCGTTGCAAAGCCAGGTTGTGCAGCATACAACAGGGCACGATTATCTGACACACCTTCTTTGGTGAGTAGTATAGGGAGCCACCTGTCAGATGGAGTACTGTTGCCTGTATATAATCTAATGCATCCCAAGAACAAGACTCTTTTCGGATTCCTCAAGGAATATGCGTTGGTACATCTTATACTCAGATCTATTTGACAAAACAACATAAGTGGCTCATTCTATGGTTCCGAAAAGAGTCTTGTTCTCGGGATGCATTAGATTATATACAGACAACAGTACTATATATCATTCGAGGTATAACCCTGAAATGGAAACAAAGGCTACATCTTTTATGTCTCTGTGAGTGAAGACTTTTTGTTTAAGAAACTTCAACAGAGTCCCCTGACTGATATTATATATGTACGTGGCATTTATCTACATCTTGGCATACGATGCTGCCAGATTGTTCGGTCGTTGGGTCCATATCAATAATGGACTAGAAGATTGGGCCTGAGGAAGGTACCCTGAAGAAAAAAGGATAACCGAAACGCGCGTAGGCTATAGGTTCCTTCTGTATCTCCATTTGAGAGTATTACAATAACAGTTTTGGACTTTTATCCACAAAATTTACTTTGATATTTATTAAGATTTGCATTTGTATTTGTCTTTTTAGGATTTGGCATTGTTATTGTTTTGTATTGAATTCATAGATGTTGTAATAGAGTGTAAATGAGGTGTGATTGAGTTAGTTTTGTAGTGTTTGGTATTAATTTATGTTTTACCCATTTGGTATTTTGTGAATCAATTAAATAAATTTATGTATTATGAATATTACCAACATTTTGAGATGTCATGTATTAATTGAGATTTAAATTAAGAGATTTATTTGTCTTCCAGACTGAACATGAAAGTGCTATATAGTCATGTTGTAATAACATATATTTATTAGTAAAGACATACATTATCATTTGGTATTGATATACATCGTATTGTTGTCCTTAGAAGAATATCTTTTTAGTAGTATCAAAAGTAGCTCATAATCTTGGTTTACTTTACAGTGTATATTTCCCTGCTTGATCTACTGCTATTAGGTCAGGGAACCCCATTGTCTTTTTACCTCTCGTCTCCACTCACACCTGCATGCACTACATCCTCAGCCACTGCCTCCATCACCAGCACGCCCATCACCACACACCGCTCATGTGAACTCACCACCCCCACTACCATTCACACATCCCCAATTTCCTCTCCCAGTGTGTCAGTGAGCCCTCCTCCCAATGTACACAAACGCAGGCACACACCCACCCAACAGCCATCCACCTCACAACAGCCTCCGGCCCATGCACCTTCAGCCAAATTCAGCAGACGTACACCTCCTACAACCACTACCTCTACCTCCACTCCCAAACCCCCTCCATCTTCCCGTCCCAGTGTGTCTAAAAAACTTTTCCTGGCAAACGTTGACCTCTCTCCTTCACCTCCCCCCCCGTCCTTCCCCGAGGGCCAGGCTTTCCAGGTCCCAGCCCAGTACCTCAGCCACCAAATCCCCAGGCACAGTGGTGCTAGCAACTGCGAGGTCATCGAGTGCGCCACACATCAGGGCTGCCAGTGTGCCACATAGCGAGGGCAAGGACATTCCGCCACCTGCCAAGGTGAAAAAGGTACCCACATCCCGGAGGGAGAAGCCAAAAGTACCAGCCACCAAGGGCTCAGCAAAAACAAAGGGGATAGTGGCAAGACAACTGCGGCACCATCAAAGCTGGGGAAGGGCCAAAAGCTGAAGAGCAGGTCAGGAGAGGGCATGGTGGCACCGACTGAGGGACCAGTGTTACACTTTCTGTTCACGACCACGCCAACCTGTACGGTGGCGAACACTGCTAGCTGCCCCGCCGCCACAACCGCCACCTGCACTGCCACCTGCACCACCACCCTCACCGCCACCTGCACTGCCCGGCACGTCTACAGCCTCAGCGACAGTCCCCAGCCTCTTCCCCAGTGGGCAGCCGTCCGAAGCTGCAGGAGACATCCTGCTGTGTCCCTTGGCAGGTGCTGAGCCATGCACCGCCGCAAAACACACCGTCGCAAGCACCGCCACCTGCACCGCCCCCGGTACGTCTACAGCCTCAGCGACAGTCCCCAGCCTCTTCCATAGTGGGCAGCTGTCCAAGGCTGCAGGAGACGTCCTGCTGTGTCCCTCAGCAGGTGCTGAGCCATGCACCGCGGCCAGCATCGCCGCAACAGACACCACAGCATGCACCGCCACCGGCCCCGCAGCGTCCTCGGACACATGCACCACCGCTGACATGGCTACCATCCCCAGTGGTCAGTCGTCTGAGGCTGGAGGAGAGTTCCTGGACCCTGGGCAGCTTCCATGAGGCATTTCTTCCATCACTGTTTGCACCTGCAGGTGGAAGGCGCAGCCGCAGAAGTGTGAGGTATGTCGCTGCCTCCATGGCGTATCATGCTACCTGAACCTCGCAAATCTCATGGCACGCACACCCAGGTGAGGGAATTGTACCGGCCACACTGCACTCTGGGCACAAAGCCCCCTTCAGAACCAGTGGGGTATCACATCCACTACCTCTGTCCTTGGCAGGATGAAGCACTCTGGGCACAAAGCCCCCTCCAGAACCAATGGAGTATCACATCCACTACCTCTGTCCTTGGCAGGATGAAGCACTCTGGGCACAAAGCCCCCTCCAGAACCAGTGGAGAAAGGCATCCACTACCTCTGTCCTTGACAGGATGAAGCACTCTGGGCACAACGCACAATCCAGAACCAGTGGAGAAAGGCATCCACTACCTCAGTCCTTGGCAGGATGAAGCACTCTGGGCACAAAGTGGAGAACCAGAACCAGTGGAGAAAGGCATCCACTTGAGAGACTGTGGCTTTGCACTCCCCAGGATAAAGCGGTGGGCAAACCACCCACTTGAGAGACTTGAGAGACTGTGGCTTTGCACTCCCCAGGATAAAGCGGTGGGCAAACCACCCACTGGAGAGACTTGAGAGACTGTGGCTTTGCACTCTCCAGGATACATCAATGGGCATGGAGCCCCCTCGTGCAGCAGTGGCGTTGTGTGTACACCAGGCTAAGGTGCCCGCCCTCCCCCTCCCCCTGAGGTGCCTGTTTATTTTCGATCTGATGCCCCAGCAGTGTTCTCTCCGTTTCCAGTCAGGTATCATGTGTGGGCCTCAACCATGCATTTTGGGCCCAGTGGTCCACGGACAATGATTAGTACACTATCCGGACTTTTGTAGTTGGTGTACATATTTGTATATACTGAATTTTAACTTTTGACTAATGGATTTTTAATGATTACAATCGTTACAATCATATCCTGTTGTCCTTGTGTTCTTCCAGGGGTGGGGGGGGGGGTGTATATGTAATGTTGATGCATGTATTTAGTGTATGTTGTGTGTGAGGGTGGGGGTGTTGCGTATTGCATGTGTGTGTCACTCTCTTTCCTCCCCCCTCCCCTGTGTTGTAGGTGCAGTACTCACTGTGGTCGCTGCCGACGCAGTTCGTACGCATGGTAGAAGAGGAGGTAAACCGACATGGGTAACACATGAAGTTCGGGCTCCATGGCGTCCTGGTTCCTCGTTGGGTGTCGAGAGGTGAGTGTTTTCCCTTCTGTGTACTGTTTCCGCCGTGCTTTTGATAGTGTTGGTTCCACCCCGGAAAAGGTGGTGGATAGGCCTTGTGCAATACAGTGGGTGGTACTTTGTCTCCCGCCTGTCTGTTGGCGGTGTCCGCCGCGCTGTTTGTTTCTACCGCTGTGGCGGTCGGAGTGTTAAAGTGGCTGTCTATGTTGGCGGTTTCCGCCAAGGTCGGAATCCCATTTTTTTTTCCACCGGCCTGTTGGTGGTATTACTGCCGCTTTAACACCGACCGCCAGGGTTGTAATGAGGGCCTTTATGTCTTCTTCATTTGATTGCAAGATGGTGGGGGTCTTTCTAACAATGACTCTCGTCTTCACAATTCTGTTTCTTACATTATTCATTATCCTAATCATTACAGCCCATGCAACATATCGCAAATTGCAGTTGTGTTAAATAAAAACTACTAAAACTTTACTGCATCTCCGTCATTTCCTGTGTTTGTATGAGACACGATATATATCTGTGAGAAAGGGGTAATCTCCGTTTAACCACGACACTCCCTGAGATATCTTATTCTCGAGTCCATGCGTAAAGGCTGCCACAAATCACCTTTTACTATTGTGTTTCTGGTGAGGTGCTGCTGGTGAGCCGGTAACGTTGGGACAACAGTTGCGACTTGTTGTAGGATAGGCATAGTCGCCTACAAACAAAAGTACTGTCATCCTTTAACCAGCAGTCTTGCCTAGAGCAAGAGTCCAAACTACGACAGGGGAGTTTATCTTTAGTCAAGTTGCATCCTAATTGGAGTTGCTGGAATACTCCCAGGTTTTTCCTGCTTTTTCCTTCTCTTTACTTTGATGGAATGATTTTCCTGATCTCCAGTTTTTTTCCTTCCTCCTGGATATTATTTTCTGAAACAGTTCTAGGCTCCCAGTTCAGTCTGGCATCTGTACAAAGAAAGCCATATACCCGGTGCCGAGAAGACCTGTCCTTCACACTGAAAGCTCAATAGTAGCAGTTTGGTCTTCTCAAACAGATTCTTGATGGCGTACCCAACGTCTAACTCTCTCGGATTAGAGCTTTTCATCTGACTTCACTTTTTTCATTTTTTTCATTTGAATTTTTATTTGAAAATTGTTGTGAGTTGGAATTTTATCTGCAACTTTCATCAGTATCTTCTCTGCTTTTTAAGCATCGCCTGTACCACTAAGATATGTGAATGGATCTTGTCCCTTCAAATTAACGCCCCACTTAAATTCCAACACTTTAGATTTAGGGGGTCATTCTAACCCTGGCGGTCGACGACCGCCAGGGCTAAAATGACGGGAGCACCGCCAACAGGCTGGCGGTGCTCCAATGGGCATTCTGTACCGCCGCGGTCAGAAACGGGAAACCGGCGGTGTTCCGCCGGTTTCCCGCTGCCCTGGGGAATCCTCCATGGCGGCGCTGCAGGCAGAGCCGCCATGGGGATTCCGACCCCCTTACCGCCAGCCTGGTTCTGGCGGTTTTGACCGCCAGAACCTGGCTGGCGGTAACGGGTGTCGTGGGGCCCCCTAACAGGGCCCCACTAAGATTTTCAGTGTCTGCATAGCAGACACTGAAAATCGCGATGGGTGCAACTGCACCCGTCGCACCCTTCCTACTCCGCCGGCTCCATTCGGAGCCGGCATCCTCGTGGGAAGGGGTTTCCCGCTGGGCGGGCGGGCGGGCGGCCTTCTGGCGGTCGCCCGCCCGCCCAGCAGGAAACTCAGAATAACCGCGGCGGTCTTATGACCGCGCAGCAGTATTCTGGCGGTTCCCATTTGGCTGGCGGCGCCCGCCGCCAGCCAAACTTGGAATCACCCCCTTAGTCTGAGATTGCCTGGCCGTTGATGAATTACAATGCTTTTTGGCTTATTCAAGTCATTCAAAGGAAATAGAACCCCAGCAATGGTCACAGAAAGAGGAGGGACATCACAAGGCTAGATTAAGGGCAATATCTGATGCAAGAAATTAGATTATTATTTGAGGTTGGTGAACACTCACTCACTAAATTAATCTGAGCTCAACCTCATTGTATCCATAGCACAGAGGAAATAAGCTTAACTAAGGCAATGAAAAACAATACAATTTTGAAAAACAGAGCAAAAAGAAAATGTCAAAAATCCAATAAGGGGAACTGAAGATATGAATTTTTTAAGTTTTAAGTAAAAAATAGCTGCAAATACCACAAAGCATCAATGAAAGTCAATTGTCATAGTAGACAAATACTTTGGCATAATTCGAGGCCGACCTTGATGGAGCGCAGTTCGGATACACTAAGCAGGTTCAACCTTGTCTAAAAATGTACTTTCTGACTTAGGGCCCGATTTAGAGTTTAGCAAAGAGGATACTTCATTGCAACAGACCATCTGAAGTTTGGCTGTTTGTCCACTCGTCGTATTTAGAGCGAGCAGACACACATCCAGTTTTTACTTTCACACTCTGCCATCCAAAAGGTGGCAGTAAGTGAAAGTAAAAACATTTTAATGATCCTGTAAAGAAATGGCTCCCTGTTGCAGTTACCCCCCCACTTTTTGCCTGATACTGATACTGATGCTGACTTGACTGAGAAGTGTGCTGGGACCCTGCTAACCAGGCCCCAGCACCAGTGTTCTTTCACCTAAAATGTACCATTGTTTCCACAATTGGCACAACCCTGGCACCTAGGTAAGTCCCTTGTAACTGGTACCTCTGGTACCAAGGGCCCTGATGCCAGGGAAGGTCTCTAAGGGCTGCAGCATGTCTTATGCCACCCTAGGGACCCCTCACTCAGCACAGACACACTGCTTGCCAGCTTGTGTGTGCTGATGGGAGAAAATGACTAAGTCTACATGGCACTCCCCTCAGGGTGCCATGCCAACCTCCCACTGCCTGTGGCATAGGTAAGTCACCCCTCTAGTAGGCCTTACAGCCCTAAGGCAGGGTGCACTATACCACAGGTGAGGGCATATGTGCATGAGCACTATGCCCCTACAGTGTCTAAGCAAAACCTTAGACATTGTAAGTACAGGGT
Organism: Pleurodeles waltl; assembly: GCF_031143425.1. Lineage (NCBI taxonomy): Eukaryota > Metazoa > Chordata > Amphibia > Caudata > Salamandridae > Pleurodeles > Pleurodeles waltl. The sequence goes on from NC_090440.1 coordinate 1,899,078,632, forward strand.
AGCCATAAGAGTATATGGGCTGGGAGTCTGTCAAAAACGAACTCCACAGCTCCATAATGGCTACACTGAATACTGGGAAGTTTAGTATCAAACTTCTCAGAATAATAAACCCACACTGATGCCAGTGTTGGATTTATTAAAAAATGCACACAGAGGGCATCTTAGAGATACCCCCTGTATTTTACCCAATTGTTCAGTGCAGGACTGACTGGTCTGTGCCAGCCTGCTGCTGAGAGACGAGTGTCTGACCTCATGCGGTGAGAGCCTTTGTGCTCTCTGAGGACAGAAACAAAGCCTGCTCTGGGTGGAGGTGCTTCACACCTCCCCCCTGCAGGAACTGTAACACCTAGCAGTGAGCTTCAAAGGCTCAAGCTTCGTGTTACAATGCCCCAGGGCACTCCAGCTAGTGGAGATGCCCGCCTCCTGGACCCAGCCCCCACTTTTGGCGGCAAGTCCAGGAGAGATAATGAGAAAAACAAGGAGGAGTCACTGGCCAGTCAGGACAGCCCCTAAGGTGTCCTGAGCTGAGGTGACTCTGACTTTTAGAAATCCTCCATCTTGTAGAAGGAGGATTCCCCCAATAGGGATAGGAATGTGACACCCTCCCCTTGGGAGGAGGCACAAAGACGGTGTACCCACCCTCAGGGCTAGTAGCCATTGGCTACTAACCCCCCAGACCTAAACACGCCCTTAAATTTAGTATTTAAGGGCTCCCCTGAACCTAAGAATTTAGATTCCTGCAACAACAAGAAGAAGGACTGCCTAGCTGAAAACCCCCGACTGTGAGTACCAAAACCTGTCCCCCCTGAGCCCCCACAGCGCCGCCTGGACCTGAAGGACCGGACTTTCACTGCAGAAGTGACCCCCAGGAGTCCCTCTCCCTTGCCCAAGTGGAGGTTTCCCCGAGGAAGCCCCCCCTTGCCTGCCTGCATCCCTTGATCTCTCATTGACTTCCATTGCGAACCCGACGCTTGTTCTAACACTGCACCCGGCCGCCCCTGCGCCGCTGAGGGTGAAATTTCTGTGTGGGCTTGTGTCCCCCCCGGTGCCCTACAAAACCCCCCTGGTCTGCCCTCCGAAGACGCGGGTACTTACCTGCTGGCAGACTGGAACCGGGGCACCCCCTTCTCTCCATTGAAGCCTATGCGTTTTGGGCACCACTTTGAACTCTGCACCTGACCTGAGCTGCTGGTGTGGTAACTTTGGGGTTGCTCTGAACCCCCAACGGTGGGCTACCTTGGACCAAGAACTGAACCCTGTAAGTGTCTTACTTACCTGGTAAAACTAACAAAAACTTACCTCCCCCAGGAACTGTGAAATTTGCACTGTGTCCACTTTTAAAATAGCTATTTGTGAATAACTTGAAAAGTATACATGCAATTGAAATGATTCAAAGTTCCTAATGTACTTACCTGCAATACCTTTCAAACAAGATATTACATGTTAAATTTGAACCTGTGGTTCTTAAAATAAACTAAGAAAATATATTTTTCTATAACAAAACCTATTGGCTGGATTTGTCTCTGAGTGTGTGTACCTCATTTATTGTCTATGTGTATGTACAACAAATGCTTAACACTACTCCTTGGATAAGCCCACTGCTCGACCACACTACCACAAAATAGAGCATTAGTATTATCTCTTTTTACCACTATTTTACCTCTAAGGGGAACCCTTGGACTCTGTGCATGCTATTCCTTACTTTGAAATAGCACATACAGAGCCAACTTCCTACATTGGTGGATCAGCGGTGGGGTACAAGACTTTGCATTTGCTGGACTACTCAGCCAATACCTGATCACACGACAAATTCCAAAATTGTCATTAGAAATTGATTTTTGCAATTTGAAAAGTTTTCTAAATTCTTTAAAGTCCTGCTAGGGCCTTGTGTTAGTCCCTGTTAGCATTTCTTTTAGAGTTTAAAAGTTTGTAAAAGTTTGAATTAGTTTCTAGAACCAGTTTAGAGTCTTAAAAAGTATTCCAACTTTTAGAAGCATAATGTCTAGCACAGATGTGAATGTGGTGGAACTCGACACCACACCTTACCTCCATCTCCAGATGAGAGAGCTAAGGTCACTCTGTAACATAAGAAAAATAACAATGGGCTCCAGACCTACCAAAGCACAGCTCCAGGAGCTGTTGGCAGAGTATGATAGAGCCAACCCCTCTGTGGGCAACACAGAGGATGAAGATAGTGACTTGGAGGGAAATTCCCCCCCTCCAGTCCTACTTAGGGAGAACAGGGCTTCTCAAGCCCTGACTCCACAAATAATAATCAGAGATGCTGGTTCCCTCACAGGAGGGACCAACAACTCTGAAATCACTGAGGATAACTCCAGTGAAGAGGACATCCAGTTAGCCAGGATGGCCAAAAGATTGGCTTTGGAAAAACAGATCCTAGCCATAGAAAGGGAAAGACAAGAGATGGGCCTAGGACCCATAAATGGTGGCAGCAACATAAATAGGGTCAGAGATTCTCCTGACATGTTGAAAATCCCCAAAGGGATTGTAACAAAATATGAAGATGGTGATGACATCACCAAATGGTTCACAGCTTTTGAGAGGGCTTGTGAAACCAGAAAAGTGAACAAATCTCACTGGGGTGCTCTCCTTTGGGAAATGTTCACTGGAAAGTGTAGGGATAGACTCCTCACACTCTCTGGAAAAGATGCAGAATCCTATGACCTCATGAAGGGTACCCTGATTGAGGGCTTTGGATTCTCCACTGAGGAGTATAGGATTAGATTCAGGGGGGCTCAAAAATCCTCGAGCCAGACCTGGGTTGATTATGTTGACTACTCAGTGAAAACACTGGATGGTTGGGTAACTGGAAATGAAGTGCATGACTATGTTGGGCTTTATAATTTGTTTATGAAAGAACACATTTTAAGTAACTGCTTCAATGAAAAGTTGCATCAGTATCTGGTAGACCTAGGTCCAATTTCTCCTCAAGAATTGGGAAAGAAGGCAGACCACTGGGTCAAGACTAGGGTAACCAAAACTTCCACTGGGGGTGACCAAAAGAAAGGGGTTACAAAGCCTCCCCAGGAGAAAGTGGGTGACACTAGAAACAAAGAAAAAGAGTCCCCTGTAGGCCCCCAAAAACCAGACCAGGTGGGTGGGCCCAGAGACACAACCCAAAACAAAGGTGGGTACCAGGGTAAGAGCTGGGATGCCACTAAGGCATGGTGCCATAACTGTAAACAGACAGGGCACCACACCAAGGACACTTCTTGTCCCAAAAACAAACCCCCTAGCAAAATCCCAGGGGTAACCAGTGTAGCCATTGGAGATGACTCCTCAGATGAGGAGGTCTTCATAGCCTTCAACTGGAAAAAGAGCCCAACAGGTGAGTTGGAGATTCCAGAGGGAAGTAGACACTTCCACCACCTACTGGTGAATGGAATCCCAGCCACTGCCCTGAGAGACACTTGTGCCAGTCACACTATTGTGCATGACAGGCTGGTGTTCTCAAACCAGTACATCCCAGGTGAGATGGCCAGAGTAAGAGTTAGCCCAGACAGGGTCACAGATAGGCCTGTGGCTTTTGTGCCCATAGAAGTGGGTGGGACTTTTAGCTGGAGAAGGGTGGTAGTCAGTACAGACCTCCCCCTTGATTGTCTCCTTGGAAATGACTACCCAGAGGTTAGTCAGAGCCCAAGAGAGGAACTGGTCCAGTGACAGTCCTCTCCCAAGGATTCTGGAGTTCCTGCCTCTGCAGTAAATGGAAGTAGGCCCCAGAAGAAAAAGAAAAGAAAACAGTGTAGGAAGGGTGGACAACCTTTAGCCAAGGTTCCAGCAAGCCAAGGAGATTCTGCTCCAGTAGGGGAGAACTCCAAAAGTGGCACTGGTAAAGTCCAACCTAACCCACAAGAAGTCCTGGCTAGTCAGGCAACTGTTAAGCCTGAGTGGGTGGCTCCTCAGCTAACAGAAGAAAGAGTGGAAGAAGGGTGTTTACTACAAGATGTGGTAACCCCCCACTCTAATACAGCAGACAGGCACCCTGAACCCAAAGAAGCCTGTAACTTAGCCCCTTCCCTTGTAGGTAAAGAGCTAAAGGTGTGGTTCTGGGCACTGACAGCTGCCAGTGGCCTCTGCTGGGTGTTAGCCTTTATGGCTGCCCTATCCTTGGCATGGTGGTCAGACCCCATGCCAAATAGCAAGTTAGGCCCCCTGACCCTGTTGGTCATGGTGGGGTTACTCCAGCTCTGGGTAACCTCTTTGGGTAAGTTAGGGGTGACCCTGGCTAAGATAAGATTAGCAGAGGTGGATACCTCTAACCCCAAAATAGAGAGAATGGGTGAAGACATTATAAAAGCACAGACAAGAGGCAGTTCAGATTAGGTCCTATCACTGTGGAAGTGGGTCAGTTCCCCAGAGGGAATGACCTGGACAGGAGGATGTAAGGCAGAGTAGGCCCTGCAACAAACCAGCCTATTTCCTCTACTCTTCCTCGCCTGACAGACTAGGAAGACTCTCCCAGCTTTGGCTGAGTCTCCTGGCCTGTGGGCTGGGGGGGGCTTGTGTAAAGAAATGGCTCCCTGTTGCAGTTACCCCCCCACTTTTTGCCTGATACTGATACTGATGCTGACTTGACTGAGAAGTGTGCTGGGACCCTGCTAACCAGGCCCCAGCACCAGTGTTCTTTCACCTAAAATGTACCATTGTTTCCACAATTGGCACAACCCTGGCACCTAGGTAAGTCCCTTGTAACTGGTACCTCTGGTACCAAGGGCCCTGATGCCAGGGAAGGTCTCTAAGGGCTGCAGCATGTCTTATGCCACCCTAGGGACCCCTCACTCAGCACAGACACACTGCTTGCCAGCTTGTGTGTGCTGATGGGAGAAAATGACTAAGTCTACATGGCACTCCCCTCAGGGTGCCATGCCAACCTCCCACTGCCTGTGGCATAGGTAAGTCACCCCTCTAGTAGGCCTTACAGCCCTAAGGCAGGGTGCACTATACCACAGGTGAGGGCATATGTGCATGAGCACTATGCCCCTACAGTGTCTAAGCAAAACCTTAGACATTGTAAGTACAGGGTAGCCATAAGAGTATATGGGCTGGGAGTCTGTCAAAAACGAACTCCACAGCTCCATAATGGCTACACTGAATACTGGGAAGTTTAGTATCAAACTTCTCAGAATAATAAACCCACACTGATGCCAGTGTTGGATTTATTAAAAAATGCACACAGAGGGCATCTTAGAGATACCCCCTGTATTTTACCCAATTGTTCAGTGCAGGACTGACTGGTCTGTGCCAGCCTGCTGCTGAGAGACGAGTGTCTGACCTCATGCGGTGAGAGCCTTTGTGCTCTCTGAGGACAGAAACAAAGCCTGCTCTGGGTGGAGGTGCTTCACACCTCCCCCCTGCAGGAACTGTAACACCTAGCAGTGAGCTTCAAAGGCTCAAGCTTCGTGTTACAATGCCCCAGGGCACTCCAGCTAGTGGAGATGCCCGCCTCCTGGACCCAGCCCCCACTTTTGGCGGCAAGTCCAGGAGAGATAATGAGAAAAACAAGGAGGAGTCACTGGCCAGTCAGGACAGCCCCTAAGGTGTCCTGAGCTGAGGTGACTCTGACTTTTAGAAATCCTCCATCTTGTAGAAGGAGGATTCCCCCAATAGGGATAGGAATGTGACCCCCTCCCCTTGGGAGGAGGCACAAAGACGGTGTACCCACCCTCAGGGCTAGTAGCCATTGGCTACTAACCCCCCAGACCTAAACACGCCCTTAAATTTAGTATTTAAGGGCTCCCCTGAACCTAAGAATTTAGATTCCTGCAACAACAAGAAGAAGGACTGCCTAGCTGAAAACCCCTGCAGAGGAAGACCAGAAGACAACAACTGCCTTGGCTCCAGAAACTCACCGGCCTGTCTCCTGCCTTCCAAAGAACTCTGCTCCAGCGACGCCTTCCAAAGGGACCAGCGACCTCTGAATCCTCTGAGGACTGCCCTGCTTCGACGACGACAAGAAACTCCCGAGGACAGCGGACCTGCTCCAAAAAGACTGCAACTTTATCCAAAGGAGCAGCTTTAAAGAACCCTGCAATCTCCCCGCAAGAAGCGTGAGACTTGCAACACTGCACCCGGCGACCCCGACTCGGCTGGTGGAGAACCAACACCTCAGGGAGGACCCCCGGACTACTCTACGACTGTGAGTACCAAAACCTGTCCCCCCTGAGCCCCCACAGCGCCGCCTGCAGAGGGAATCCCGAGGCTTCCCCTGACCGCGACTCTCTGAAACCTAAGTCCCGACGCCTTGAAAAGACCCTGCACCCGCAGCCCCCAGGACCTGAAGGACCGGACTTTCACTGCAGAAGTGACCCCCAGGAGTCCCTCTCCCTTGCCCAAGTGGAGGTTTCCCCGAGGAAGCCCCCCCTTGCCTGCCTGCAGCGCTGAAGAGATCCCTTGATCTCTCATTGACTTCCATTGCGAACCCAACGCTTGTTCTAACACTGCACCCGGCCGCCCCTGCGCCGCTGAGGGTGAAATTTCTGTGTGGGCTTGTGTCCCCCCCGGTGCCCTACAAAACCCCCCTGGTCTGCCCTCCGAAGACGCGGGTACTTACCTGCTGGCAGACTGGAACCGGGGCACCCCCTTCTCTCCATTGAAGCCTATGCGTTTTGGGCACCACTTTGAACTCTGCACCTGACCGGCCCTGAGCTGCTGGTGTGGTAACTTTGGGGTTGCTCTGAACCCCCAACGGTGGGCTACCTTGGACCAAGAACTGAACCCTGTAAGTGTCTTACTTACCTGGTAAAACTAACAAAAACTTACCTCCCCCAGGAACTGTGAAAATTGCACTGTGTCCACTTTTAAAATAGCTATTTGTGAATAACTTGAAAAGTATACATGCAATTGAAATGATTCAAAGTTCCTAATGTACTTACCTGCAATACCTTTCAAACAAGATATTACATGTTAAATTGGAACCTGTGGTTCTTAAAATAAACTAAGAAAAGATATTTTTCTATAACAAAACCTATTGGCTGGATTTGTCTCTGAGTGTGTGTACCTCATTTATTGTCTATGTGTATGTACAACAAATGCTTAACACTACTCCTTGGATAAGCCTACTGCTCGACCACACTACCACAAAATAGAGCATTAGTATTATCTCTTTTTACCACTATTTTACCTCTAAGGGGAACCCTTGGACTCTGCATGCTATTCCTTACTTTGAAATAGCACATACAGAGCCAACTTCCTACAGATCCCCACTCCATCAGAGAAAAATCCCATGGTGAGGGTGTCATTGCTTTTCTATTTCCAAAAAGAAAATCACACTTTTGGATTTTGTTTTTGAAAATAAAAAGATATTGAAAGTGCGCCTTAAAGAACCTTAATGTTCACTAAGCCGCATGGCATACTTCGGATTGACATTTCAATGCATTTCCAGGAACCGCCATGACGATAGTTCCTGCCACTGTAAAAGACGTGCCCTGGGATGACAGACATTTCTAAATCCAGGGAACAGTTGTTTCATCAGGGCGAGGAAGTATTTTACTCCAGCACCCTGGAGTACATAATGTACTCCACAACCTAAATCACCCCTTAGTATCAATTTACCAAAGGAGTACACGTCTGAAGCCCACAGGACCTCAGGGAAAGCACTTAGAGACTCACAGGATGTCAGGCAGAGGCCAACAGCAGGGTCCAGTACAGGTCCAATCGCCACCAGCCACCTAGGTACTTCCAGGAAAAGGCATCTTGCAACTTGTTGGCTCCATTTAGCCACAGAGGACGTCAGCCAACTGACCCTTGGAATCTAGTTCTTTGTCCTGAGTAGCAAGAGGGAGCAGGTGCAGTCTTTCAGGGCTCCTCTCAGGGCAAGAACAGCAGGTTCTGTCCTCTTCTGTACTTCTTCGGGTCTAGAAAGATTTCTCAAGTAGGTGCCTAGCGGTGCCACATTTATACATGGCAACGGTTAGTAGATGGGAATGGCTACTGGATATACCTTAATCAATGGGGTAAAAATTCCCATGGTCAATCCTACCCACTTTAAGCGTTTTCAAGATGGCAAAAGTCTTCAGCCACACTGAGCTTGAGCTCTGAGGGCTGAGTGTGTGTGGGGAGTGTGCAACGGTAATCCTAGTGTCATCCCAAATGTAACACTAAAATCCACTTTGAGGCAGCCTGTGACGGGCTGGTGAGACCAGACCCGTCCGAGGAAGCGGAGCGGACTGACACTGCCGCCGCTAACCCGGAAGGGGAAGGTTCGACAACCAATCCCCTATGACTTCCGGGGCACAAAGAGAAGCAGCAGATACTTCGCGCCACCTTGCCGGTACAAGAGAGGAGCGCAAAGGTGAACAAGGAGAGAGGAGCGAAAGGAGCAGGAGACGTGGGAGGAGACGATGGAGGAATCGCGCATCCTCTGGAGAATGACCGAGAGCCAAGCAGACTTAAGAAGCTGTCGGAGTGCGGCCCAGACGGATTCAAAGCACCGCCAGCGGCACAGGAGGCGCACCACAAACTTACCATCCACGCTTCAGGAGAAGCGTGGCCATTCCAGGTGCGTCCCACTTGCTGGGAAGGGAAAGGTGAGGGAGGCTGGGAGGAGGTGGCGAGACAGAACCAGCAAAGACAATAGCGGGAGGAGGAGGAGGGAAGGACGGGGGAAAACACAGTGCTCATAACAGCAGAAAGGAGTAAAGTACAACTAGAAAAGAGCAGGAGATACCAATAAGACAGTACGGAAGTAAGAGAACACTAAAAGGAAGAGAGACAGAGAGAGTTCAGACAAAGGTAGCTAAGAAAATACCCAAAGCAGCAAAGAGGAGGCCCAAAACAGGATCACAGGAAGACAGGAAAAGAGAGAGAGAGGTTACAGAGGAGTAACCCAGAAATAGGCACCAAGAAAAGAATAAAAGAAACCGGAGGAAGAGGGGAAAAGAACGGAATATAATCCCACAAGAAAGCAAGAACAGGGAAAAGGGAAGACAGAAAAGAATGAAGGAACGAGGTAAATAGGATAAGCAACTTAACAGTGTTTTATCTTGTGTTTCCTCACATGTGCCTCCCGGGAGCCCTGGAAGAAGAAAGAAAAGGAAAGGAGAACCTGAAGCACAGCTGTTACCAGAACAGGACTGAATACTACTGAATACCTTGCTTGCTCAAAAAAATAAAACTCACCTGAACCAGCAATCCGCTGACTTTGTGTCCTCATTGAGCTGCCCAGTCACACAGCCATTGTACCCGTAACAAACTTAGGCCCTCCTTACAACGTTGCCGGTAAGTGCCGCTTACCGCCATGCTGACTGCCGCCAACATACCGCGACCGCGGCGGTATACCGCTACCCGTATTATGACCCACACATATGAATCTGCCACTTTACAGACACACACACAAGTCCGCCAGCCCAAACGTCAGTGATAATCTGGCGGTACCAAAACCTACACCGTTACGCCAACAGAAATACGCCCACAGCATCATGACCCACGAATCACCGCAGCGGTCATTCAACCGCGGTAAACCATTGGCAGTACAGACCGCCGCGCTCAAAATACACACACACATACAAAACTACACCACATTGGACAATTCAAACTACACACACCTGACACACATACACATACCACACCCACACCAATATAAAACACACACAACCCTTTACGACCCGAAGATTTTGGCAAGTGAGAGAGAGACAAGCCAGGAGCACCCACTGAATCTGAGCTACAAAACACCATCCAGGCACCTCGCAGGACACGCTCCAAAACATCACCCCACACTCCCTCACACACACCACTCACACTACACCCATGGCACCACAAAGACACCCCAGGTTCTCAGAGGAAGAGCTAAGGGTCATGGTGGAAGAAATCATCCGGGTAGAGCCACTGCTCTTCAGATCAGAGGTGCAGCAGACATCTATTGCAAGGAAGATGGAGCTATGGTGGAGAGTCGTGGACAGGGTCAACGCCGTGGGACAGCACCCAAGATCAAGGGATGACATCAGGAAGAGGGGGAAGGTACACTCCGTGTTTGCAAGACACCAGATAGCTGTACAGAGGACTGGCGGTGGACCCCCCCACCTCCTCCCCCACAACTAACAACATGGGAGGAGCAAGTCTTGGCGATCATGCATCCTGAGGGCCTGGCGGGAGTAGCAGGAGGTCTGGATTCTGGTAAGTCAAACCTTTACTATTTTATCCCCCATCCTACCTGCATGCCATCACAAACAACAACCCCTACCCTCACCCCCATCACACCACCTCCTCACATATACCCCACCATCACAACCCACCCATCCCAATACCAAGCCCTGCATGCAACACCAATGCATGGACCCCCATCACAGACCTGCTTGGACACCCATCACCACAGCATGCACAGTAGTGACAATCACTTAGCCAAACAAATTACAACTCACACAACCCAAAGCTGCCTTGCTTATAACAACCATAGAGGGAAACATACCCATGCACAAGATGGCACATGCAGAAACAATAACACTGCCTTTACATCCCCACAGGACACCCACTCAACGTCACCGGACAGGAGGTGCCAGCCACATCCTGTCCCCCCCCAGAAGAGGCCCACAGTGATGACAGTAGCTCTGCACGCCTGGATCACGATGACCAACGTGGCCCATCAGGGACCTCTGGGCAGTCGGTTACCCAGGCACAGTCCCAACCCACCACAGAGCCTCCCCCTCAGGAAACACCACCACAGCACCCATCCAACGGGCCCATCCTTCTGTCCCCAGGACACGCCAATCAGCAGTGTGTCCACCACTACAGGGAACCCAGGCAACCCCACAAACACAGGACCTGGAGTTAGTGGCAGTGGGCTCACAGTTCAGGGAACAGAGGCAGAGGATAACAGGGAAGCTGGGAGGACTGTTGTGCAACAGGGGGAGGCCAGGCCCAGGGAACCCACTCTCCATGAGGCATTCACCAACATCCTGGGAGCATACCACCATTCCCAGGAGACCATGGGCCAGATACTGGCCAAGTTGCAGGAGACCCAACGGCTGCAGGAGGGACAGTACTTGGGGATCAGGAAGGACCTGAGGGAGATCCACACCACCCTGGTCACCGTTGCAGGGGTGCTGGCAGGCATGGGCAACACCATGAGGGAGCAGTGGCACACCAACGGGCCCCTGACACTAGCCACACCGAAGAACAGCCCTCTACCTCCTCCAACACTAGTGGAGAGGAGGCCCGCCACCGGAATAACAGGCCACCAGCACCCCACCCCATACAGAAGGAGAACCACCCTGCAAACGGTTCCTGCGATCCAGGCAGAAGCCAGAGAACACTGCCAAGACCCCTGCCAGGAAATAGGACTCTCCTGATTGTCACCCTTCTGTCTCACTCTGTCACCCTGTCCACCTTGAACTGCCATTGCTCCCCTTCCTATGCCCCCTTGGACAATGCACCTGTGATACAAATAGACTGAACTCTATCCTGGACTTTCCTCCATCATCAACCCAGCCCATTGCACATCCCCATTTACTTTTCAGCACTGAAATAAACACCCTTGAAACTATTAAAAGTATGGAGTCTGTCAATTGTTTGACATATGTATTAGTTTAAACATTGCAATTCAAAAGTACTGTAATATTTACATAGGTATGGCCTGTAGCGGGTAGCAGTAAACACACCAGGAGCCAGAGTGGGGCACAGATATCTGAAAATAGAGATGCCAACGGGTACAGTAAGTGGCCATAGAAATAGGGAAATCAGGCTGCCCTGTTCAATGTCCAACACAAAACTGCAATGGAAGGTGAAGTTACAGTGTCTTACCTGTGTGTCACTGGAAGTACTGTTGAATTAGTGTAGTTCTGTTGTCCACATCCTCTTCCTCTGCCTCCTCTTCGTCACTGTCCACAGGCTCCACCGCTGCCACACGATCATCCCCAGACTCATCTTCCTGCAGAAAAGGGACATGGCGTCTCAAGGCCAGGTTGTGCAACATGCAACATGCATCGATGATCTGGCACACCTTCTTGGGTGAGTAGTACAGGGATCCACCTGTTGGATGGAGGCACCGGAATCTGGCCTTCAGGAGGCCAAAGGTTTGCTCAAAGATCCTCCTTGTTCGCCCATGTGCCTCATTGTAACGTTCCTCTGCCCTTGTCCTGGCATTCCTCACTGGGGTCAGTAGCCATGAATGGTTGGGGTAACCAGAGTCACCTGCAAATATCAAGGGATACCTGTTAGCCACACACTCACCCTTAGGGCCAAACCCACACCCATATACCTACATCAACTGGGTGGGGACCACTGGCTCACCTATTAGCCACACCCTGTGCCTCTGGAGTTGAGACATCACATATGGGATGCTGCTATTCCTCACGATAAAGGCATCATGCACAGAGCCAGGATACTTCGCATTGACGTGGGAGATGTACTGGTCCACCAAACACACTATTTGCACATTCAGAGAGTGAAAACCTTTTCTATTTCTGAACACTCGTTCATTTCTCTGGGGTGGGGGGACAAATTCAATATGTGTACCATCAATGGCACCAATAATTTGGGGGATATGTCCCAGTGCATAGAAGTCAGCCTTCACTGTGGCCAAATCCTCCACCTGGGGTAATACGATGTAGCTGCGCATGTGTTTCATCGGGCAGACAAGACTCCGGTCGGCACGGTAGAGAACATAGGCTGTGACATCCAAGGAACTACTTGCCAGGAAATGGAGCACTGACAGGACCTGCACTAGAGGGGGGATACCTGTGGGGTGGCTGATAGCTGATATCAGGTCTGGCTCCAATCTGGCACACAGTTCTTTGATTGTGGCCCTATCAAGTCTGTAGGTCAGGATAATGTGCCTGTCCTCCATTGTTGCCGGGTCCACCAGGGGTTTGTACACGGCAGATGTCTCCATCTCCTATTCATCCTCAGTGGTTGAACTCTAGGGTGAAAAACGGTGAGCAGAAGGTCATATTCAAACATATTTCCACATTAATATGCGATTATTGCTTTACAGAAACCGTATGTGAACTTGTAAGTCAGTTGATGTGCCAATGTCTGCTGTGACGCAGTTAGATGCCATGGCCTTTGCCCACCTAAAATGGCGGCTGCCTGACCTCTGAGGAGGGACAAGTGGAAATGAGGTAATTCTGCTGGCGTTGTGCGCCGTTGCGGTCGATGACTGCCGTGCAACACCGCATTGGGGCCTGTGGGTTCAAGGAGCCAATGGCGATGTACACCAGTGGTGAAGGCCATTTTCTATCTGTTCACTCACTTGCTACCTGACCTTCAACAGGAGAGGACCTACACTGGAAGTGCTGCTGTGACCTGTGTCTGGAAGTGACAATGGCTCGAGTGTCTGGGGAAAGGGACCCTGCCTTCACTTCGGAGGAGTTGGAGAGAATGGTGGATGGGGTCCTACCCCAGTACCCTTTACTCTATGGTTCTCCAGACAAACAGGTGAGTACACTGTGAACATGATGCGTGGGGCATGAATGTATGGATTGCTGTGTGTGAAAGCCTTTTGTAGGGGAAGGTCTGAGGGGTCCTGGGCAGAGTGCTGCATGTATGGTGGTCAATGTCTGTGCATAAGGGGATGGGGGGATATGGTGGGCCATGAGTATGACAGTCCGGACACTATGACTAATACCTTTTCTGGGGTTTTTTCTGCAGGTCAGCGCTCATCAGAAAAAGGGTATTTGGCGTGCCATCACCAAGGAGGTGCGGACCCTGGGGGTCTTTGACAGGCAGAGCACCCACTGCCGCAAACGGTGGGAGGAACTGCGCCGCTGAGCAAGGAAGATGGCAGAGGCCCAGCTGGGGTGGCCTTCCAATGAGGAAGGGAGCCTGTTGTACCCTGACCCCCCTGACGTTCCGCATCCTGGCGGTGGCCTATATGGAGTTGGATGGGCACTTGAAAGCATCACAGCAGCCACAAGGGGGTGAGTGTAGATTCTGAAGCATGACTTTGCGCGCGTTAAGGTATTACCTGGGTGGGGGATGTGGGCTGTGGGTGCCCCTAGGCCAGGGTGAACATGGCAGGGTATGTTCAATGATGGGCAAGCTCAGATGCACTCCAACCCCAATAATGTTAGTGGGCATCTACTCCTGGGCAGGGTCCTATGGGTTTCAGGTGTGCAGCTAATGGCGTTAGGCATTGTACCCCATAGGCTGGTGACTAGCATTGCAACTGGTAGTGCATGGCCTAGTGCATAGGGCTGTTCCCTGTGAGTTGTGTACGCCAACTGTAGTGTTGTTGCTGGCATTGACCAAGTGTATCCTCTGTCTCTCCCCCCTTTTTGTTTTGTCACCCTGTCCTTGTGTGCATTAGCATCAACTGGCGGAGGAGCAGAGGCACCGGCGACGGAGGGAGCTGCATCCCACATGGGCCTGGAGGCCGAATCCACCGACTTTGAGGGCACCATTGGGATGGAGGGCGAGAGGAGCACCACAACGGAGACAGGAGGAGACAGAACCGACAGCGACACCTCCTCCGACCTAAGCTCCCTGGTGGTGGCAGACACCTCGGTTTACGCCAATGGTGGTGTTGGTGCAGCCATTGACCAAGAGTATTCTTTGTTGCCCCCCCTTTTTGTTTTGTCATCCTGTCCTTATGTGCATTAGCATCACCTGGCGGAGGAGCAGAGGCACTGGCGACAGAGCGAGCTGCATCCCACAGGACGCAGGAGGTAGAGTCCACCAACGCTTAGGGTACCAGTGGGACAGAAGGCGAGGGGAGCACCATGGCAGAGATTGGAGGGGACAGTTCTGACACAGATACCTCCTCTGATGGAAGCCCCCTGGTGGTGGCGGACACTTCTGTGACCACCCCAGCTACAGGGACCACCCCCACCCCGTGCCAGCACCACCCTCCCAGCAGCCCCTCAGCATGTTTCCCGTGCCCGCTCACCCAGGAGGGTGGGCATCTCCTTCGCCCCAGGCACCTCAAGCCCTGCCCCAGTCAGCCCTGCTGCCATCATTGAGGAGGCTATTGACCTCCTGAGATCCCTTTCTGTTGGGCAGTCAACCATACTGAATGCCATCCAGGGTCTAGCAGGGCATTTGCAACAAACAAATGCATACCTGGAGGGCATTCACTCTGGCGTGGCGGCCCAACCGAGAAGATTCCAGGCTCTGGCCAACTCACTGATGGCAGCCATTGTCCCTGTCTCCAGCCTCCTCCCTCCAACTTCTTCTACCAAGTTCCAATCCCCTCAACCCCAGCCTATCCCAAGCACACCTCCAGACCAGCAATCACCCAAATCAACACACAGAAGTGGCTCAGGCAAACACAAGCACCACACTTCATCTCACAGGCACTCACACAAGCACCATCCACATGCAGACACACCAATATCCACTGCCTCCACTGTGTCCCCCCCTCCTCAGTGTTCACCTCCCTCCCAGTAGCTTCTCCACTCACACCTGCATGCACTACATCCTCATCCACTACCTCCTGCATGCCTATCGCTACACGCCCCTCACTGGCAGTCACCACCCCCACATCCATGCACACGTGCCCTGTGTCCTCTCCCACTGTATCTGTGACCCCTCCTCCCAAAGTACACAAACGCAAGTACTCACACACTCAACAGCCATCCAGCCCATGCACATGCACCCAAACACATCAGACTGACACCTCCTACAACCACTACCTCTTCCTCCACACCCAAACCTTCACCCTCTTCCCGCCCCATTGTCCCTAAGAAGCTTTTCCTAGCCAACATTGACCTATTCCCTACCTCTCACCCCCCCGTCCTTCACTTCGGGCCAGGGGGGCCAGAACCCAGCCCAGCACCTCAGCCACCCAGTCCACGGCCACTGTGGTTTCTGCAGCAACTGCAGGTGTGAGAGGCTCCAAGGAGGCACCCGTCAGCTCAGCCAGTGTGCCAGCACCACCTCCCAAGGCCAAGAAGGGTCCGCCACCTAGCAAGGGCAACAAGGGGCCACCAGCCAGCATGGGGAAGAAGGCACCACCAGCCTGCAAGGGCAAGAAAAAGACACCAGCTGGCAGAAGGAGGCACCACCATCTGCCAAGGGCAGGAAGGGGCACACAACACCAGCCATGGCATTTCAGCCGTCTGAGGCTGCAGGTGAAGGCCTGGAGGCTACCAACACCACTGACAGCACCGACACCTGCACCGCGGGCAGCACCCCCACCAGCACCGCCGCCAGTACTGCCACCTGCACCGCCGCCAGCAGCACCACTGCCAGCAGCAGCAGCCCAAGTGGGCAGCCGTCCGAGGCTGCAGGTGAAGGCCTGGAGGCTACCACCACCACTGACAGCACCACCACCTGCACTGTGGCCAGCACCGCCAGCAGCACCACTGCCAGCAGCAGCAGCCCCAGTGGGCAGCTGTACGAGGCTTCAGGTGAAGGCCTGGAGGCTACTAACACCACTGACAGCACCACCACCTGCACCGCGGCAAGCACCCCCACTTGCACCGCCGCCAGAAGCACCACTGCCAGCAGCAGCAGCCCCAGAGGGCAGCCGTCCGAGGCTGCAGGTGAAGGCCTGGAGGCTACCACCACCACTGACAGCACCGCCACCTGCAGTGCAACTGGCATCCACTGAGCAGCCGTCACCATCGGCGAGCAGTGTGTAGTGGTGACTACATGGGCTGCAGTGCATCCTGGCCCCTGCAACACCTGTCGGTGTGACAAACAGGTGAGAGACTGTGACCTTGCCCCATTCAGGATGAAGCACACTGGGCACAAAGGCCCCCTCCAGCACCAGTGGAAGGAAGCATCTACTCAGCCCCTCCTTGCCAGGATGAAGCACACTGGACACAAAGGCCCCCACCAGCACCAGTGGAAGAAGGCATCCACTCAGCCCCTCCTTGCCTGGATGAAGCACACTGGGCACAAAGGCCCCCATTCAGCACCAGAGGAAGAAGTCATCCACTCAGCCCCACCTTGCCAGGATGAAGCACACTGGGCACAAGGCCCCCTCCAGAACCAGTAGAAGAAGGCATCCACTAGAGAGACTGAAGCTTTGCACGCCCCAGGACCAAGCAGTGGGAAACCCACCCACTAGAGAGACTGTGGCTTTGCACTCCCCAGGACCAAGCAGTGGGCAAACCACCCACTTGAGAGACTGTGGCTTTGCACTCCCAGGACCAAGCAGTGGGCAAACCACCCACTTGAGATGCGTTGTACCATCTTTTGGCTGAGGTGCCTCCCCTTCCCCGTCCCCCTGAGGTGCCTGTGTTTTTTCAACCTGATGCCCCTGCAGTGTTCTCTCCGTATTGAGGCAGAAGTCAAGTGTGGCCTTGGCCTATGTGTTATGGCCCATTGGGCCATGGACATTTTGGAGTGGGCATTGTCCCTCCTTTTGTATATATTGTACATACTGCTTATTGTTTAAGGACGTAAATATCTAAAACTGTACTACTAAACTCATTTTACTCCATTCCTTTTGTCCTTACGTTATTCCTGAGGGTTACAATGTGTATATGTATTGTTGTTGCATCTGTTTGTGTGTATGGTGTTGGGGATGGGGGTAGGGTGGGCGTGGGGGTATTGCGTGTTGCATGTGTGTGTGTCACTCTCTTTTTCCTCCCCCCTCCATTGTGTGCTAGGTGCAGTACTCACTGTGGTGGTCTTTGCCGGCGTTTGTGTTCCTGGTGTATGAGAAGGTACACCAGCATTGGAAAAAAGTGCAGCTCGGGCTCCATGGCGTCGTGGTTCTTCCTTGAGTGTAGAGAGGTGAGTCGTTTCCCTTCAGTGTTCCGTTTCTGCTGTGCTTTTGATGGCGTTGGTACCGTCCCGGAAAAGCTGGCGGACAGGCCTGTTGTAATGCTGTGGGCAGTACATTGTCTTCCGCTTGGCTGTTGGCGATTACCGCTGCGGTGTTTGTTGCTACCACCATGGCGATCGGTATGTTAAAGTGGCTGTATGTGTTGGCAGTTTCTGCCGTGGTCATGATTCCATTTTTTTTACTGCCGGCCTGTTGGCGGTGTTACCGCCGATTTATCACCGACCGCAAGGGTTGTAATGAGGGCCTTAGAGCCAAAATGCTGGTAGGGCCATTGCAGAGTCCTCCAGCAATGAGACAGTGGATCCACAAGAATTGTAGTAAATAGTTGCCTAATTTTTTTTCTAGCTGGACCCTTTCCTGAGATAGAGTATTAGTATTTTAATTTACATTCTGGTTTTCTACACAGCTAGGCCTCCCACAAGAAAAATAGGTTTTGGGTACTAATTATTGTAAGGACATGTTAAAAATAAGTTTTTACATGTCCTACTTTTAAATCCCATGCAACCTGCCTTATTTAAAAGAAAACTTTTTACCTATCGAAAGGGTTTATTATAACAAGTCAAATTGCATTTTGAACACTGCTACAGTCAGACTACCATGGTAGGCCTGAACAGTGGCGGTTCCTCCATAGGAGTGGCGAAGCATTGCCCCCCAACACTGCTGCAAAAAGGGTGAAAAATAAAATGGTATCAATTATTTTATTACCATTTCATTTTTTACTCTCTGCCGAACAGAGTGTGGGGCTGGGGCTAGTGTGTTTGATTGGCAGCAATGAGGAGTGGCCCCTTCGTTTGAAGTGCTCATGTAGGTTTGGCCAGCTATCTTCCTACAGCCAGCCTGACATGCACAATTCAAACCTCTCCAGCCGAGCTGTCTTAGACAGCTGGGTTGAAGAGCAGGCACAGGCCTCCAGTGCCTTTAGAAGCACTGAGGCAGCCTGCTCTTTCCAATCCAGACATCTCACTCATGCTGCTTCTGGATTGAAAAAGGTAGTTGTCTGTGTGACATCACCTTACACTCTGAGGAGTCTGGAGCTAGGGAATAGAAGGCATCAAGGACGTGCTGCAGGATAGGGTAAGTAACTTTCTTTTCTGTTATAGATGTGAATTATTAAAAAGCTGTGATGAGTTATTCCTTCTTCCACTGATGAAAGAACTTGTGTGCAAACATAATACTCTCTGACATTCATTGTCTCAACATATTCATGCAACAAGCAATAGAAAACATTAGAAGAAAGATCTTCTTGTGAGTTGTCTAGGTGTAAATATTTCTCATCTTGCCTAAGCTTATCTTATTCTGTAAGTGTAGTAATTTCTACGGAAGAAGTGTGATTAGTCTCAGCCTTACTAAGAAAGCTCACGCTTACAATCAATAGCAAACATACTGTCACACACAGAGTTGCTAATCCACTACCTAAGTATTTACAACACCTAAACTGCTTGTTATGATTATCCATGATCTGTAGAGAATCAGAAAGTGAAAAAGGAAAAAGGTAACTATGCAGCAACATTAAAAAAAAATCTTCAATCTTCTTTGCAATTATTTACAGCTGTCAGTTCCTCCTCCAGAGGGTTTTTGTTAAAAATCAGTTTAGCAGCTTGTCAAACCAGTTCATTTCAAAGTCTTTTCAGGTTACTTTAATGTCACTTTTCTTTTCTCAGCTTCACAGAATCTTTTCCCAACGTTCAGCTCATGTACCAACTTCATGTGCCAAAGTATTGACCTGGAATCTCATGATCAAAACAAAAAGACAAGAATTCACTCTGCTAATCACTAGTTGTTGCATGTGCCCATTCAGGACCAGAGTATCTTCGATTTGCAACTCACTTTCTTTTCAGCTTTCTATCTCCACCTAATTCTCCATTACTAAAATCTTCTTTTTTTGTTGCGTCTACTTCTTCTTCAGTTGTTGACAATGTGTTTGATTCCTTTCTGTTGACTTGTGATTTTGGCCATTTATCTCCTTTTTTGTGTTGTTTTTGTTAATGCTCTCTTTAGTGCTGGACTAGCAGTTTCTCCTTGCTCTGCAGGATTATGACTTGAGGTACCGGCAACTCTTTCTTGAGGGGTCAGATCTGTTTGATTCTGGTTTGCTTCAACCCTTTCTGCCGGGTCGGTGGGTTGCTCGGTTTGCTCATTCAAATCGTCTGCTTCTGGGAGAGTCCTCCTCTGGCTAGACTCTCCTGCTGTCTCCGTTAAGACTGGTTCAAAGTCAATTTCCTGTAGGTCCTCAGTCTTGTCTCTTGCAGGAGTATCCAGATTTTCCCCCGTCCGTTCCGAGTCTGTCTCTGATTCTCCAGCTTCTCTCTCCACTTCTGGAGTTTGTTTGGATGTTGTTGGTATTCTCAACAACTCTTCTTTGTTGTCTAGAGGACAGGGTACTTTTGGCATGTGACTGGCATGCACCCAATTTAGAACTCCTGCACACTTCACAGCCATAGTAGTAACTAATGCTGCTTGGTAGGGACCCTTCCACTGAGGCTCCAAACAAGTTTTCCTCACGTGTTTCCGGATCACAACCCAGTCTCCACCTCTCAGGTTGTGACATTGTTCTGGGGATGGCAGCACAGTTGTTGCTTCCACCTGATGAGAAAAAGAGTGAACTTCATCAGCCAGATCCTTGCAGTAGTCCAACCCCATATCATCTGTTACGTTCACAAGAACATTGGCTGGAACCGCTGGCAACCTGATTGCTCTGCCCATGAGGATTTCATGCAGCAACAGTCCAGTTTTCCTGCCGGGTGTGTTTCTTATGCTCATCAGAACTAGTGGCAGTGCATCTGTCCATTTCAGATTCGTTGATGCACACATCTTTGCAAGTCGTGACTTCAGGGTACCATTGATCTGCTCTACAAGACCTGAGGCTTCAGGGCGATAGCTACAGTGCAACTTCTGCTCAATGTTTAAAGCTGAACAATAGTAATTTAATCACCTCATTGTTGAAGTGACTTCCCCTAGCTGATTCTAAAGAGACCGGGAAACCAAAACGTGGTATTAACTCCCTAAGCAATAAGTTTGCTACAGTAAGGTTGTCATTTCTGCACGTAGGATATGCTTCAATCCAATGACTAACAATGCAAACAATCACCAGCACATATCTCAATCCTGTGCACACAGGCATTTCAATGAAGTCCATCTGCATTCTGCTAAATGGACCTTCCGCTCTCCCAATGTGGCTTATGTTAACGACTGTCCTTTTACCCATATTCATCTGTTGGCAAATGTTACAACGGTGGCAAACTACTCCAGCAACCTGTCTAAATTTTAAATTAATCCATGTCTGCTTAAAAGTTAGAATCATTGCATCCCTCCCAACATGTGCTTGACCATGATAATATATAGCCATTTGAGTTAGCAGACAATTCGGCAGAACTACTTGGCCCTCCCCAGACACCCAAACATCATCGTCTCTTTGACACATTTAATTTTAACCCACGTTTTCTTTTCTTCTTTGTGAACAGCCTCTTGCAGACGTTTCAACTCTTCCCAAGTGTCAACGACAGTCAAGGCATAATTGCTACTGATTTCTTCTTCAGGTTACAATTCCCATTTGTCTTTGAAGGATATACAGTTCAATGCACACAACCTTGCAACTTGATCTGCATATCCATTTCCCACTGAAACAAAATCTTGCGATTTCCGGTGTGCACTGTACTTCACCACAGCAATCTTTTCAGGCATTTGTTAAGCTTGTTGCAAATCATGGATTCTCTCACCATTTCTTACTGGTGAACCAGATTATTACATGAAACATCTCTGTGACCATAGCTGTCCAAAATTGTGCACTATTCCAAATCCGTGCTGGCTGTCTGTATATATGGTAAATTTAAGCTGTACAGAAACATGGCATTCTCTAGTAAGAGCCACCAGCTCAGCCACTTGCACAGAACATAACCAGGAAGCTTCAAGTATTCTAGAAATTGTGCACACTGCATATCCTACTGTTAATATTCTCATGCTATCTCTTAAACAGGAACCATCAACAAAGATAATTTGGTCATTCTCTTCCAATCGGGTATCTCGAATATCAGGTCTAGGTTTAGTGCACAATTCAGTCACTTCCAGACAGTCATGTTCAACATCTTTCAGTTTATCAATTTCAACATTCTCTTTAGGAAGCAAACTTGCTGGGTTAAGTACTGTACAGCTTTTCAAAGTAACATTTGGTGAACCTAAAATTATAGTTTCCTATCGGGTCAATCTTGCATTTGTGAGATGCTGTGTTTTTGTCTGGGTAAGCAAAACGTCAATGGAGTGAGGAACCAAAACAGTTAAAGGATGTCCCATTACAATGCTCTCACTCTGACTGATGCTCAATCAAACAACTGCCACAGTTCGCAAACAGCCAGGTAAAGCTGCTGCAACTGGGTCTAAAGTAGCTGAAAAATATGCTACGTGGCGATTAATACCACCATGTACCTGTGTCAAAACAGAAAGAGAACATGCATCACTTTCATGACAAAACAACATGAATGGCTTTTTGTAGACAGACATTTCCAAAGCTGGAGCTTTGCACAGGCTTTCTCTCAACTCATTAAAAGCTTTCATACAAACATGATCTAATTCTAGGGGATCAGTAACGTCTTTGTGGGTCAGCTTATCCAATGGCTTGGAAATGATAAAAAAAATTGGAATCCACTGGCGACAACAGCACTCCATTCCCAGGAACATTCTAACATCTCTTTGTGTAGCTGGGGGATTAACTGTAGTATGGAAGTGACTCTCTCTCTGGAAGTGTTCCTTGCTCCTTTTTCAATCAAATATCCCAAGTATTTCACTTCTTTCTCACAACATTGTGTTTTTTCTGGGGACACCTTGTGTTCGTTCTTACCTAAATGGTTTAGTAATGCAAAAGTATTGTGCCTGCATGCTTCCTTTGTCTTTGAAGCAATCAACAAATCATCAATGTACTGGACCAATGTTGATTTAAAAGGCATTTCCAATATTTCCAGGTTATTTTTCAGTATCTGATTGAAAATGGACGCGGCCTCTGAAAAATCTGGAGAAATTCTACACCAACAATATACGCAATCCTGATAAACCTGACTCCTCTGTGGAGCTTGTCCTGTCGGCACTATTATGCTTGGTGTGGAATTTACAATAGGGACACCTGGATAGATCCTGGGTATGTCAACCTGTGGCAAAGGTGTCTGAAATGTGGATGTGGTCGGGACAGTATGGCTAACCTGTACTTGTCTCTGTATAGCTTCAATGGGTACTGAAGCTGTAGGATCTGCACTAGTGCTTGGACCTTGCTCATGAGCTGCATAAAGTGGAGGACGACTTCTCAGTACCTGCAAAATAAACTCATCATCATCTGGATCCTCATCATAAGTCAAAGACTTTCTAGACTCTGTGGATTTCTGATCTTTTTCCTCAGAAGGACAAGAACTATTCTTTTTAGCCTTTTGTTTGACACTACTCTCGCTCTCTTGGGAAACATCTGAATACCCTGTAAAGTATCCATTCTCCAAGTTGTTTGCTCAGTATCTCATATTGCCTGAGCTTAAGTCTTCTCAGCTTTTCTCATTCTCTTCTCAAATTTCTGTTGCTGTCTGGCCACCTACTCCCAAATAGCTAATGCTTCAAACTGGGCAGGTCTCGAGGAGGTTTTGAATCATACAGTACTCTCCTCAAATTCTCTAAGACTCTCACATTAAATTTTCTGTGGGAAGGAAACATTACGCTGCCTTCCTTTTCTGTATCTTTGCACCATTGTTTTAACCAAAGACATGGCGCAGCACCTTGTTCTTCAAATACAATATATGCAGGTGTACCTTCTGGTGGTGTAACTTCGCCTACTGTGACTGGTATGAACACATCTCCCCTTAGGGCACTCTTTAATGCTTTGAAAAATGTAATTGTTCGTGTTAGACTATGCTTCAATCAAATCAGGAAGTGAATTTCAATCCCCAAATCCTTTTTGCTTGCCTTTCTCAACCAATAATGCTTAATGGTCATCCACCAATCCATTCACATCTTTTCTCACCAACCAACCTATCCCAGCGCAGCTCAAGTGATGTCACGCTCACACGTACAGTGGCTGACAAAGCCCTCTGGCTTGTCTTCCTCAACTCAGATTCACGCTAGAAGTAATGCAAATATTGCAAGCACTAAATAAAAATCAACACACCAAATGTGTCTGTTTACTACAGGTAGGTAACCTTACTGAATTTTCAACTGTGACTTTTACCTCTAACAGATACTCCTTCGATCTCAGTTTCCCTGACTTGCAAGTAAAATTCGTCCAGCAAATGTTTCCCTTACCTGATCATTGGATCCTCCTAGTGCACATTAGAATCACCTAGTCTCTGTCAAAACTATCATTCACTTTAACCCTACACACTATGAGTTTGTCAACCACGCCCGATTGACCTGTTAAACAGACAAATTTCAACATAAACTAAGGGCCTGATTCCCCGCCTCGCGGGAACCGCCATATGGCCGCTCAACCGCGGAGGCCATTCAGGCTTTCCCGCTGGGCTGGCGGGCGACCGCCAGAAGGCCGCCCGCCAGCCCAGCGGGAAACCCCTCCCCACGAGGAATCCGGCTCCGAATGGAGCCGGCGGAGTGGGTATGTGCGACAGGTGCAGTTTGCACCCGTCGCGTATTTCAGTGTCTGCATTGCAGACACTGAAATACACAGTGGGGCCCCCAGGGGCCCGCGGCACCCCCTACCGCCATCCTGTTCCTGGCGGGAGACCCGCCAGGAACAGGATGGCGGTAGGGGGTGTCAGAATCCCCATGGCGGCGGAGCGCGCTCCGCCACCATGGAGGATTCTCCCGAGCAGCGGAAAGTCGGCGGGAGACCGCCGACTTTCCGTTTCTGACCGCGGCTGAACCGCCGCGGTCAGAATGCTCGACGGAGCACCGCCAGCCTGTTGGCGGTGCTCCCGTGGTCGGTGACCCTGGCGGTCACCGACCGCCAGGGTCAGAATGACCCCCTAAGTGTCTTCTACACTTGTTCAATAACCAATACTCAGTACTCCGTGTCTTAGATCATGCAGGGTCCATATACCAACAACTACGTGTGAAACATTTATCAATAATTTAAATCAGTAAACTTTACACACCATGCCCCTTGTGACCAAGAATGATCACACCTTTTAGTAAAAGTTAGAATATTTATTTCCCTAGATTAATAACGCTAAAGTCACGTAAAGTAATCTCAATATTTGCTGATAGACATACAAACAGCACAGGCTGACCAAATCGGCGGAAGAACCTTAATTTCAGTAAAGCATTTAACATCAAACGTTCAAGAGCTACTGTACAAATTAATATCAAAACAACTGAACCAATGAAATAGCATACATTTAGACCTTCACAGTTAAACAAAATCAATCCTTCTTTAATAATGATTATTGAACAAGGAGAAGCTAACTAAACTTCTGATTTGAATGGCATGCTTGGCTTTCATGCAAAAGGAAAAGTCAGACAAAAGTTAATTTGGAAAACATCTAGCTATGGCTGTAGCCATAAATATAGCAGTTGGTACCTGGAAAAGAAAGAACAAAAATATATGACAGAATACAATTTCATCTCATTATACCTCTCCTGAATGGATCAGCAAGCAGAGACTTCTTTGTCAGCTGGACATCTGTCTTGTCAGCATTCGCAAGTGGGAAAGTGCTCAGCTCAGCCATGGTGGATTTTAAGATAGCCAAACCAAATTAGAAGGGCATCATCTACGAAAATACTCTATTATTAAGAATAAATGGCTAAGTATTGAGTCTAAGTCTGCTCTGGATCTCTCCTGGAACATCTCTGAACTCAACGCT
Source organism: Pleurodeles waltl (assembly GCF_031143425.1). NCBI lineage: Eukaryota > Metazoa > Chordata > Amphibia > Caudata > Salamandridae > Pleurodeles > Pleurodeles waltl. The sequence goes on from NC_090440.1 coordinate 1,899,104,102, forward strand.
TCTGTAACTGGAACTCAAACTAACTCTCCTGCAAAGTGTAGTCGGGTTAAAGTGAAAATCCATAAAGTATTTTCTCACATAGTCATTGGCCGGAATATCGGCCATTTCCCACTGACTCAATAATTATGAATTCTCAATTCTGTGATATAATTAGACAGTCTTTCACACGTCGACGATTGGCTCCTTTTCTCCTATTCCTGTCACCAGTTTCCATCAGGTAACTTTTAGTTTTGATTCACACTCTTGTCAGTGAAGCCATTGTCAAGTCCTGGGAACATTTGCTTCTCAGGCACCAATGATATATTTATAGCGATAGAGGGTGCACTGTATTACAGCAGACAGTCTTCACAAGAAAGTTAAGACATCATTTAGTTTAACATTGTAACATTACAAATCTATTTGGACAACACTGTGTGTACAATGAACAATGAACAGCTGAAGCATCTTTCTCGCAGCAGAAAACATTTACGAACATTTATTAATGCCATGAAACTTAGCATGAGACTTTGTCGAGTAGGCCTGCATTTTCTCAATTAATCTACGCATAATAAGTCTAAGCAAATACATATCATTTTTACAATAGTATGGTCCACGGCCCACTAATACATTTTTCCTATATGTGCACATTATTTTAACAGTTAATGCTATTTCTTTATTAATGTTGTACACAGTATGGTAGCCATTAGGTGGGCACATTCTCCAAAAACACTTGATTTCTGTATACTAGCCTAATTCATGTAAATTCTTAACTACTTATCAATGCAAATTTATTATTAATTAGTTAATCTTTCACCCTTGGGTCCTCCTCAGTCACACACAAAGGTCCCTCAAGCCCCTAAGGGAAACATGGTAGTCAAAATTCAGCAGACCTCTCCACGACAAGAAGTGGGAACACCCTTAGCTTACCCACGATGAGTGTCTCGCAGTTCCAAGTTAAAGTTGATTGAATTGTATATCCTCCACAGGGCATACCGGTCTCCCAAGCGTATAGCCTGTAAGTTCCCAGGCACTCTGGATATTTACGACAGATGCAGTGCCCCTGGGACCGACTTGAAGCACATCCTGTGGGATAGCCCCAACTGAGATTGTATTGGCCAAAAATCTTGACTCAGTTGGAATATATTACAGGGACCTTGTGGGAGGTGGGAGCACTGGGAAAATATGCCAGGCTGCGCAAGCATAACGTTGCTGCTCAATTCCTAGATCTTGCCCTGCTCTTAACTAACAAAACTATTACAATGCTCTGGAAGTCAGAGCTTCCTCAAAGCTCAGACTGCTGGCAGAAGCTGCTCATCCATTGGGCCAAAGCTGAGGTGACTGCCCTATACCATGAGGACTCCAGGGGATGCGCTGTCACCCATTGGATCTAGGGTGGGAAGAGCTGCTCTCCAGACTGATTGACCGGCCCCTGAGTTCCTCCTCAGACTCTGAATCCACTGACCCACAAATAACAGCATATATACTATGAGCCCCTTTTCAGCTGGGACCCACTCAAGGGGGGTGGAGGTTGGGGAGGCTCATGCTCAACTTTCGAAGAAAATGTGGTTCCACCAGCTTAAAGTCTCTGCTACCTTCTCCTCTACCCATCCCCTGTACCACTCGACCATTTCCCACCCACACGGAGTTAGCTTAACACCAAATAACCCACTACCTCCTTTTGTACTTGCTCATAGATATGTAGTTCACATTGTTTTTGGTGGAAAATGTACACCCTTGCTCATGGATATGCTTGTATAACCATGTAAAAAATGCAGTAAAAAACACATGTTTAAATGAGCTGTTGCATTGCACAGTTGACTTCAGGCATAAAATGTGCTGGGACGTGTAGAATATGGGTCAGTAAAGTTGAGTTACGGTCTGACCTGTCTAACGATTTGTAAATTAATTATAATAACAAGCTCAAGAGTCCTTGTAAGGCATTCATGGTGTCTGATAATATAATTTCTTGGCTCCCTTGGTGTAAGACATATTTGATGCAACTCCGTTTCTAGCAGGAACACTAAACAACACAGTCTGTACATCCCAAATGTCAGCTACTCCCATGGTTAACCTCTACTGTGTTGCAGGCTCCTTTCCAACTAATCTTCCAAGGTAACTGATGAAGCCTTAAATACGACTGGAAAATAGGAAAGAGTAAAGTCAAATGCACTTGATTAGCTGGAGGGCGGCCCAGCAGCTTCAGCTCCATGTACAAAAGGCCATGTCCTTGTCTGGAATCCAAGTTGAAGATAGTGGTATTGGTTGAAGACAATTTCCCAGATTCCACATGGGGCCTCTAAACTTGTTGCTGCATTCACATGTTCATTAAATGCCATTGTGCTAGGGCTGAAATTAAATAAGCTTGGAATTAAATATCAGAGAGGCTTTCTGGCCTTTAATACTTATATAAGTGGTGACATAGTTGTGGGTAAAGTTGGATTTAGCCTCAGTTAGAACAACTGGTATAATTGCCCGGTTTGGTGTGGAAACAATGGAAAGCTTTGACTTCTCAGTAGTTCATAAGTCAAAGACATCCAATGTGGTTTGTGAGACCTGTGGGCATAAGCCAATCCTCCTTGCTGCTTCTGTGGCCTTAGAGCTAGAGGCCAACAGTCTGTTATATGCATGTAGCAATGCCTTCAGCTGTAGAACCTGGGAAGGGAGCTCGTGAATTGTCATATCTTGGCTACAGATTTCAACTGTGCAGCAGAGAGTCAGAGAAAAAGTGTTCTATGTTGCTCGATACCATTCTTTACAGGCTGCACCAGTAGGTAAATTGTTACTAATATGGACAATAAAACATTCTATTGCTGAGCCGCAAAGCGCAACTGTGCAGACTGGGTAGAAATTCTGAGAAATAATAGTTAGGCTATCTAGATATGTCTAGATCTGCCCTGCAGTGTATGCACCAAAATTCAGTCAAGAAATTAGTACTTGTAAATAACATCCCTCAGTCAGACTTCCTTGCAAGATGAGTCAAACAGGCAGCAGACAAGCTGGCGGACATCGGATTGACAGACTATTAAGGCAGTGAACTCTGTAGCACGAACTGTATCAATAGTGTTAGCTGTCACAGCATTCTCAGATGGTCCTAGAAACTTCCTCTTAATAGTCAATAGTCAGCAGGCCATAGGTCAATATTCAGTGGGCAAAACACATTGGCAGAAAGGCAGCAGAAAGCAATAAAGGTGACCAGAAAGTACCCGATGGTGGCTACAATTTGGCTTCTGCTTGGGTCAACTAAACTCTATGGCCGAGCCACAAACCCCACCAAATGCCAACCCCACACTGCCCAAAAGTTTAAGCCTCCATCGACTGCCATGTCTCCCAAATCCTCCAGTCACTGTCTGGCAAATTCCAATCGCTTTCATTTGCCTGTAAGTGTCCCCAAGTGCCTCCATCTTGATTGCTGCTGGTCGTTCAGGTGTGCCATTTGAAAGACTGAGAGCTTACAGACCAAGCCCCCACAGTCTCAGGAGGAAGATGAAGTGTCGTGGTCCCTGTAGGAGCCCGCAACAGTCCGTTCAGCCTGTCAGTCCAACAGCACCTAGACAGCAACACAACAGCAGGGAGGCGAGAAAAACGGGCGGGCAAGGTGGAGCAGCACACCAGAGCGTGAATACACAATCACGTTCAACTGCTTCTCTGTGCTCACTCTACAGCATAGTATAACAAGCGCCAGAGGAGGAGCTACGTAGGTACAGATGCTGCAGAATAGATTGGTTAGAAGTGCTCCAAAGGGTTCAATATAGAAAAATAAAGTTGCCTATATTGTCCACTTGGTCTGCCATAGGATAAGGTTTATGGAGAGACTCCCCAATTTTAACACTTTGACATCTGTTTTCAGGATAAGAGTGGAAACATTTAAATACTATGGTGGTCATTATAAACATGGTGGGAAAAACCACACAGCCGGCAGTGGCGGTAAATACCGCCAACAGGCTGGCGGTCCGGACTGCCAAATAATGAAGCACATGAAAAACAGCCAGAGTGAAAACCACACACCGCCAGCAGAGGAGTGCCGACATCGATGGACGAGGCCGCCCGCAGGCCGATGGAAAGGACCCACCGCCCAACAAATAATGAACACAAGACCACCGTCAATTCCGGGGCGGGAACCACCGCCACGCAAAGCCTGGCGGAAACGATCCAAGTAAAAGGAAACACTCACCATAGGCACACACAACACGCTGAAGCAGACATGGAGAGAGAATTGGAAATCATGCCAGTGCTGCTCCTTGCAATATACCTCCACGACCGTCGTGACCGCCGACGAAGACGACGACGGTAAGTACTGCAACCTACTAAACAAGGGAAGAAATGGCACAGTTACACACCCATCCCACCCACTCTGCAATGCTCCCCCGACCCCTCACACCATCTCAAGCCATACACACCAGAACAAGAGGTACTTACCTGACTCACGGCCAATACAAACTGCCCAAAGTACACATATGTGCACACCACACCCCCACAGTGAAACGATGAACCAGGTCTCCAGAGTGTGCCAACAGCAACACTGGGCACTCAAACTTTAATAATCGTAGAAAATTAAATGTCCAAATAAGGCCATTGCCCAGTCCAACATAAAAAGGCTGAAGGTCCCAAATGGCCCAAACTTGACTCCCACTTGTGCACATGGTACTCCACCATAAAGGGACATCATTGTGGCAGCCAGGCACCTCAGGGAACAGGGGCAGGAGGTGGCGGGGGTGGGGACTTCTGGGAGGGGGGCTTGGTCTTACGTTTGGGAGGTGGTGGGGGTTTGGGTTTGCTCTTGGAAGGATGGGGAGTGGGCTTGGACTGGGGGGTGGCAGATTGACCTGGGCCAGCACGGGCTTCTTGCTCACTGGAGAAGGGGCACGGGAATGGGAAGGGCGGACTGGGGCAGACTTAGACGTGGAAGGAGTGGACAGAGCAAGGAGGTGGGCATGTTTAGAGATGAGACGGGGTTGGCCAGTAGGTTCGAAAAGGTCAACACGGGACAGGAAAAGTTTTTGAGGGGCAGTTGGGGTGGACATGGAGGAAGGTGTGGGAGTGGAGGTAGAAGGAATGTTTAAAACAGGTGTAGGTGTGTTGGACGTGGATGCAGGTGCCTGTACAGTATGCTGAGGAGTGGTGGATGTGTGTTGGGTAGGTGTCTGGGAACATTTGAGTGTTTTGGGAGGAGGGGTGGACACAGTGGGAGAAGACAGGCTGCCAGTGTACATGGATGTTGTCTGGGTGTCTGCAGGTCTGGTGAGTATGCTGCAGGTGTCAGTCAAAGTCGTTGGGGTGAGTGCAGGTGTAGTGTCTGGGGTGGATGACTGGATGTCTGATGTTGTGGTGACTGCAAGAATGGGGTCAGCAACAGTGAATGAGGGTGCAGTGCTTGTGAGTGTGCATGTTGAGGTGACAGACAGGAAGGTGGGAGAGGTGGACACAGTGGGGGAAGTGGATGTTGTTGTGTGTGCCTGTGTATGTTGGCTGTGTGTATGCCTGTGGTGGGAAGTGTGGTGCTTGTGTTTCTGTGTATGTTTTTTGTGTGTCGAGGTGTGTGCATGGCTGTCTGAACATGTGCTTGGGATGGGTGAAGGGAGTGGGGTGCTGGAAGGGGTAGAGCTGGTTGGAGGGGGACGGAAAGGCCTGGGAAACTGGCTGCAGTCAAAGTGGAGGCCAGAGCCTGAAAAGATCTCTGTAGGCCAGACATGGCACAGTGAATGCATTCCAGGTATGCATTGCACTGCTGCATATGGGATGCTAGCCCCTGGATGGCCTTCACAATGGTTGTCTGCCCTACAGAGATGGTCTTCAGGAGGTCAATAGCCTCCTCCATGTGGGCAGCAGGGCGACTGGGGCAGGGAATGAGGTGCCTGGGGCGAAGAAGACGCCCACCCTTCTGGGTGAGCGGGCATGGGAAACTGGGTGGGGAGCAACTGGGAAGGCGGTGATGGTATAGGGGGTGGCGGAAGATGACAAAGAATGGGTGGGCCCACTAGGGTCCGCCACCACCAGGGAGCTCCCATCGGAAGAGGTAGCAAAGTCACTACCGCTAGTGGTAATAGCCTCCCACGTGGTATTCCCCTCGCCCTCCAATCCACTGGTCCCGCTGGCGTCGGTAGACTCTGCCTCCTGGGAACCGTGGGCCGCTGCATCCTCACTCGCCAGTGCCACTGCTCCCTCGCCAAATGATGCTGATGTACATAGAAAACACAAGAGTACAAGGGTGGGGAGATAAAACATGAGAGATATATGTAAATCTCAGAATGGATGTACAAATTTGGGTCACTAATACTCCCACCCAGCTTATACACCAACACACAGCACCTACAGCTGTAGTCATGCCTATGCCCCTGACTAGTGGCAACAACCCTAGCATGCAACTCTACTCCCTCATGACTCAAGGACCTGATGAACTGCAGCACTGCCCCATATCATCTCAGTGCCCATGGGGGCCGGATTGCTGTAAGACACCTGTCAGAGTACCTGGCACTAGACAGCATACATACTACAGCACCCTCAGACATCCATCAAAGAGGCATGATATGGTGTTGGTACTCACCCCCTTGTGGCTGCTGTGCAGCCTTCAAGCGCCCATCCAAATCTGGATATGCCACCGTGAGAATGCAGTGCATTAGGGGGGTCAGGGCCCGACAGGCACCCCTTCCTCGTTGGGAGGACTTCCCTAGCTGGGCCTTGTAGGTCTTCCTGGCCCAGCACCGCAGGTCCTCCCACTGCTTCCTGCACTGGGTGCTTTGCCGGTTGTAGACCCCCAGGGTCCGCACCTCGCTGGCCATGGCCTTCCAGAGTGCCCTCTTCTGATGGGTGCTGATCTGTAGGGGACACACAGAAAAGAAAAACAGATTTCAGAAAATGGCCATGTTATACCGCTGACTTTACGTCCCCTATGGGGCGGACACTTCACAACACAACATAATTTCACCACCTCACTCACGGTACTTGCCACACATTCTATGCCTGTGCAGGTACATATTGACAACACATGCATACAGGCATTCACCACCATCACACACATCCATGCACGTCATCCGCCTACTCACCTGCTCCTCTGGTCGCCCATATAACTTGGCATACAGGGGTAGGACCTCGTCCACCAGCTTCTCCAGCTCCTCCGTAGTGAAGGCCGGGGCCCTTTCCCCTGTGACTTGTGCCATTTGAGTAACCAGAGTCAGGACACAGCAGTACACTCAGTGGAGAACTTCCATGCACGGAATCTGGGAGTCAAGTGAACCTGGGGAGACGACATGGCGTATGCTCCGCGGCGGTGTGCAATGTCACCGCCGGTGGCAATTATGATAGGCCCAGATTCCCCGTTGACAACCATGTTAACCAATGAATGGGTGCACCTACATATTGTACAGCAGTTATTCATACACAACATGTTGTGCATATGTATGTGTGTCCTCACATGTGTTCTCCACTCCCCCAGGCACAGAACCATGTGGCGAGGGAGGCCCCCATCTGTGTACAGACCCCTTGTTGATTTGGAGACCATGGTGGCACATCATTAGCAACTACAGACTCAATCGTGCTACAATCCATGAGCTAAGTGCATTACTGGATCCAGTACTGAGACTGTCTAATCGGAATCAGCATGCCATCCCTACTGAAGTGCAAGTGCTCTCTGTACTCCATTTCATGGACACGGGCTAATTTCAGGTGACACTGGGCATTGGTGCAGCCAATTTTTAGCCTCATCCTGTCCAAACTCCTGGATGCATTTGTACTACACCTGCAAACATATGTGAAGTTTCCCCAAAGAGCTGATCTCCCGGCCATCAAGTCTGAGTTTTATGCCTTTGCTAACATTCCCCATAGCTCTCATCCCCCCAAGAGTAAATGAACAGGTGTACAGGAAGAACTTCCACTCAATGAACATATAATTGGTGTGTACTGCAGACCAGTACATATCACATGTGAATGCCATGTTTCCAGGATCAGTCCATGATTCCTTTGCCCCGAGGAACAGCAGTGTACCACACATGATGGATCACCTACAAGGGAACAGAGGATGGCTCATAGGTGAGTGTGTATGATACTGGTTTTGTACATAGCTGACAGCCAGGCTGTCTGCAAGTCATGGCAGTCTTTTACAGTTCTGTTTCTAACACTTTTGCAGGTGATTCTGGCTATTCCAACATGCAATGGCTCCTGACACCTGTGAGAAATCCTAGGACAGATGCAGAGAGGAATTACAATGAGGCCCATGAATGTACTGGGAGGGTGATAGAGTGCACTCTAGGTCTCCTGAAGGCTAGATTAGTTGCATCCATCTCTCTGGGGGTTCCCTGTGCTATGGCCCTGAGAAGGTGTGTAGAATGGTGGTGGCATGCTGCATGCTGCACACCATGGCTGTGAGGAAAGCTATCCCCCTACTGGAGAAGGAGGGTGCTGCATATCCAGACCTGCATCATCTGAGAGGGGATGAGAGTGACGGTGAGGATGAAGAGGGGGAAGATGTCCACTCCAGGAACCAGCTGATCCAACTATACTTTCAGTGATTATGAGGTACTGTTCACTGATGATGTTGTCTGCAATGCATAATATCTGTCTGACTTATTCACTATTGGGATGTGGGGTCTGTAGTCATTGACAGTGTTACCTGAATATTGAGGTGGAATGTGCCATGAAAACAAACCTGGTGTATATTTCTGTTTCCTCCACACAATGTTGTGCATGTGCTGCAATTCCTGCAATAAAGGCCTCATTATAAAAAACTGGACTAGCAAATGCATTCACATTTACAATTGATTCATCAATATGACAGGGGACATAAGATTTGGTGTACATGTGTTTTATTTGGTTTCATTAATGCATTGATGCACTTTACAGAGATAGGGAGTGGACTAGTGGTGGATGTCCATTGTAGGTACATGGGCTGGGCGATTGGTGGCAGTGGGTATAGGTCCATTTGTCCCTTGCAAGTTGTTATGTTGCTATTAGAGGCTGAGGATGGTGGCACAGTGGCACACTTGGGAGTCAGTACATGTCGGAGTCACTTCTTTGTGGTGGCCTTGGTCTTGGCAGGTGTTCCTGTGCCATATCTGGGTCTGAGGGATCGTTTGAGGGTCTGGTGCTGGGCTGCACGGGTAGGTGTGCTGGACTCCTGTGTGTCCTTTGCCAGTGCCACCAGTCCAGTTGCTGCTGCTGATGTAGATGGCTGGTCTGTGTCCTGGTCAGTGGAAGGGGCTTCCTGGTTTGTGGGGGTCTCAGACTGGGTTTGGTGGTGGTGCTGCAGCACCCCTGCTATGGTGGCCATGGAGGCATTGAGTTGTTTCCACTGCTCCAGGTTATCTTGATGTTGGGATATCTGCAACCTTTGACTCTGTTCCAGGGTGGTCAGGATCTGGCCCATCCTGTCCTGGGTATGGTGGTATGCTCTCAGGACCCCAGAGATCACCTCCTGGGCTGCAGCATCCATCCTTTGGCTTCCCCCCTGGGCCACTGATACCCTCCCACTGGGCCTAGCTCCTTGTGCCTATGTCCCCTGCACAGGTCTGGCAGTACCAGTAGGTGGAGACTCTGGCTTCTGTACTTGTGTCCCACCAGTCTGTGGCCTGGATACACTGGTGTGGGGTCATTTGGCCAGAGCTGATGTTGGTGGCTGGATGGTAGGGGTGTCAGTGGTGTCCTGGGTGGTGCTGCTGGAGGGTGACAGTCCAGGACTTTGTGACGGGCCAGGGTATTCCTCACTGTCCACACTTCCCTCTCCAGTGTCCTGAGTGGTGCCTCTGTCTCCATGTGGGGCCCTGGCACTCCTTGGCCTTTCTGTCAGGGTGGCATGGGTGGTGGTGCCTGTGGGGGGGAATGGAAATGTATGTTACATTTACTAAATCGGATGAGGATGCAGAGCTTTGCCCTATTTTGTGCAGTTTATTCCCCTGTTGTGCCATGCAGGGACCTATTGTGGGGTTGCCATTGCATTTTGCATGGGATGTGGAGATGTATTGTGGGTGGTGTAGTGCCATTGTGATTCCTTGCAGGAGTAGGTGGCTGTGGACAGGGGGAGGGATGTGGGCCTGTTGGTGGGTTTGTAGGCATGCAGGGTGACTGGATATAGTGATTGTGGCTTGGGTGGGGTAGTGGTGCTGGTGGTAGTTGCAGGGGTGGGGTGGTGCATGCATTACAGGTGTGGTGGATAGGGAGTAATTGTAGATGACTTACCCGAGTCCATTCCTCCAGTGAGCCCAGTGAGGCTCTCAGGTTGCAGGATGGCAGTACTTTTTCCTCCCAGTCGGTGTAGTCGGGTGGTGTAGGTGGGGGTCCTCCCCCAGTCTTCTGGACCGCAATATTTAGCCTGGATGACATGGACCTCACCTTCCCACGCAGGTCGTTCCATCTCTTGCGGATGTCGTCCCTCGTGCGTGGATGGTTTCTCACTGCGTTGACCTTGTTCATTATTGTCTTCCTGACGATGGGTGTGTGCTGGACATGTGCCCCGAAAATTTGTGGCTCGACCTTGAGTATTTCGTCCACTATTCTTCTTAGCTCCCTATCTGTGAAGCGTGGGTGCTTAGGGGGTGCCATGGTGTATGTCGTGGGTAGTGTGGATATTGGTGAGGGTGCTGTTGTGTGGTTGGGTGTGTAACTTGTGTGATGTTGTGTTCAGTGTCTGCGTGTTGTGTTGTCAGTCTCAGTTGTTCTATTGGCGATGCAGAGGATTGTGGGGTGTGTATGTGAGTGTTTTATAGTGTTGTGGATGTGTGTCAAGTGTGTGGGTTTCCAGCTTGCCAATGTAGGCATTTCTTGCTGTTGGGTCCCATTGCTGGCCGTGGCGGTCTGTGCCGCCAATGGTCATTCAACATCCACAATCCGCTGCAGTGATTTGTGCATCATTATTTGGAGGGCGGGCAATTGTCTGCTCAGCGGGTTGGGATGTGCAGCCTTTCCGCTGACAAGGGCCCTGGCAGTGGCTGGTGGTAGCAGAATTTTTGACGATTTCTGTTTTTGGCATCATTATATGGTGGGTTTCTGTTCACTGCCAATGGCGATCTTCTGTTCACCGTCGCCATGGCGGCCAACGGTGTTTCATAAAGAGGGCCTATGTCATTTATTCTGAGCCTTTCTTTGGGAACATGAACTGTTTTTTTTTATGGTCCATTGTATCGGAGACCAAAAAAAGGTCTAAAAAAATCAGAAGGCAGGTCTTATTGTTGTTGAAATAATTTTTTAATTTTCATCTGGCATAGAGGTTTCTATGCTGTGTCCTGCACAGAACCTCACTTGAAAATGGTCATTAATGTTGCTTTCTCTCATATAGTTCAAGAGATGAGATTCAACACAGTTTCCATGATTTTCATGAGAAATGGTAAGCCTGTGATCGGGAAAGTTCTCAAGGCACTTTTTTAGTTTAACAGTTGGCCTTTTGCGCAGAGGTTTAACTTGCCCTATTTTCAGTGTGGCAGGTACACAGTCACATTCTAATTTCGAACTGATAATTTCAAGCCTATTTGGCATTACAGCATGGTTGATTTTCGGGGCAGATAAGGAGGTACAAGATCAGTTGTGTAGGTGGATGGTTTTGGTTGCATAAGGGTGACGTTAAGAGACTCATGAGTAACTAGTTTATTGATTGTTTGTTTTCTTGGTGATAATTATTTCATGGGTATCTAAAGTGAAGGAGCAGCATAATTCCTGTCTGATCATGTTGATTTTATTGTGAAACAATTTGGCAAACTAATCACATTTCTATGCCCAATTTCCAATTTAGGTGCTGAAGTGCAAGACTTTTAGCATTTGAAAGAGTTTTCTCATTCTGGTTTTATCACCATTTCTCTGGTTGCTGAAACATTTCGCTTTGGCAAGGATTATATTTGTCATAGAAAATGTTGTTTGGATTGTAGGGTGTGTCCTCATAATTTCCTTCTTTCTTTGTTAAGATTATCAGTGTAGCACGTGTCAGATTTTTCTACTCGCTTAAATTTCAGTCAAAGCAAGGTTGGACTCTGGTGTGTTTACTTTCCGTACTAGTTACTTTTATAGACTCGTGATTCACACACATTTTAGCGATTCCGCACAGTACCGCAATTGCGGCATTCCTGCCTCCTGATTACCACCACAAACGTTATTCACTGATCACTGTAGCTATTCATTCTAACCCCCCTTACAATAATAATAATGTTCATTGCAGAATCTATATCCCAAAACGCTTCGAGTGTAACTGTGACCGCAAAATCCGCTATTTTGTTTTTCATGATACTTGTTTGTTATGCTAAAAAAAACCTTAATACAACTATGTTTCAAAAATTGTATTAGCGTTAGAAGCGCTTGTTGAGAGAGGAACATGTCTGATCATTTTACTGGAAAATGAGTGACGTTGTATGCTCTATTTGAGAAATACTCCCTTAGGTTTAGAGGCAGCAATTTCACGAGACTTTCTCATCACCTGCTGTAGGTAACAGTGCACACCCCCCCCCCCCGTGCACAGGATCCAAGCAATGCTCTTTTCCATCACTCACTGCTCTTACCAGTTACCATACACACCGGGATATGATGAGCGTCAGTGGTAGAAGCGGGGAACTGGGGGCCAGATTTAGGTAGATTCCAATTTGCAACTTGCAAATTGGAATGTAGGATGGTGTCCCTGACACCATCTGCGACTCGCAAGGGGGTCGCAAAGGCCCACCTCATTAATGTTAATGAGGTGTGTTGCAAATTGTGACCCCCTTGCGTGGCGGCATTCACAGGAATGGTGGCCTGCTGCGGACAGCAGACCACCATGTCTGTGACTGCTTTTTAATAAAGCAAGTTTTTTTTTGTAATGCAGCCCGTTTTCCTTAAAGGAAAACGAGATGCATCACAAAAACGAAAAATGAAACGTTTTTGTTTCATTTTTTCAGAGCAGGCAGTGGTCCATAGGACCACTGCCTGCTCTGAATTTTTTTTCCCCATGGGGACCCCTTCACTTTTGTGAATGGGTTACCACCCATTTCAAATGGGTGCAAACTGCGAATGTTTTGCGACAGCGTTCGCGGTCACAAAGCAATCTGGCATTGCACTGCGACTCGCAATTAGGAAGGGGATTCCCTTTCCTAATTGTGACTCGCTAAACTGTTTTGCGATTCAGTAACCAGGTTACCGAATCGCAAAATGGGTTTTGTGCATTGCAAAGTGCAGTTTGCACGTCGCAAAAAGCAAAATTCGCTGTTTGCGACATGCAAACTGTTTCTTACATCTGGCCCTGGGATTGGGGTCAGAGAGACCTCAGAGACACAGTCTGTTCCAATATGCCTTATCGCTGCTACTGGGGATGTAGTGAATCTCCCCAAGACAAACAGATATCTTAAGGCACTTGTCATTGAGTGTGCTAACAGTAACTGTGATTGTCAATGAATATACCAGAGCATGATTCTGGGAAGCAAACACCTCTTCTCTGATATGAAATTTGCAATTGCTGTAAACTAAGACAAATAAGTATCTCATATATAAATACACATTGGCATTTCTCCCTATCGCAATATACTCACTTTTGTGGAGATGACTTATAGCTTTTGTTTGACTTTTGTAGAACAGCGAAATTACCAATATTGTTAGCGTTCGGGTGTCTCCGTTCATAGCAATTAGAGGTGCATATTAGACCTCTGATAAAATACACATGACATTCATATACACTTACAAAACAGCAATGAAAATTACTCTCCTATCAAATATGCCAACAAACTATGTTTTGTATTAATTACAAAATACAATTATTTTTTTTAAAATATTATTATAAGTAGTCGTTTTTTGTTTGATTCATATATACGTATACATTATTCTGCTCTAAAATTCTTTTCTGTTACTAAACAGGAAACCCTGACTAGAAAATATAACTTCAGCCTTAATAGTTCAGATCACTGTTCTAGGAGATAGTTCGTTTTCATCAATAACACAACTTTCATGATACTTCTCACTGCTCCCAATGCCCATCAAAACAATCCTTAAGGAAGCAATAGGTCTTGGCAGAGAAAATCTGAGATCCATGTAGTGAGGTCCTGGCTCCAGCAACATTGTAGGACAACTGCATAGCAATGGATGTTGTGAGCCACAAGGAAGTTATACATGATAATCCAAAATGGCCTTCATCTCTCAAGAACACACATGAGTTTTTACTTGCTGGTAATCATAGTTTAATGCCAGCATAATGACTCGCAGCATGTCCTCTTCATGAATGCAGTCCAAACAGCCCCGGCACCGCATGATGACCACCAGTCTTACATTCGCTGGAAGGAACATAGCAAGAGTGGATTTGAAGCACTGCTTCCACTCTCGTGAGTTACACTAAGTTGGAAGGACTCCCATTAGTCTCACCTGTTGACTATGCACTCCTCCAACCCCAAAGACCACTGTCTCAGCATTGGGGTTCCTAATTAGTTGCATGTCTTGCTTTAAAGACTTGCATCACATGTGAAGAATGAAGTTTGGAGGCTGGTTCCTATGAACTTACCCTAGGACTAAACCCCTTCCAAACCACCATATATTGCAACCTCCTTCTTACAGTTCTTGCACACACAGCCTTATGTTTCTCAAGTTAATTTTCCAATTTCAACTGAACAGCAAGACTTTTTATGCCAGATAAGCTTTAGCAAAGATACATCAAAAACTGCGTAGATTCTCATAGCCTGAGGTAATTTAAACTCTACAGAACTGATTTCACATTCTGTTCCATCACAAACAGATCTGCAAATGTAGTTTGCAAATCAGAAGATTGTTTTAAATGCAGATTTTTTTGTAACTACTGACACCTAACATACAGCATTCTGAGGTGCAGAACATCTCTTAGGATCAGCAAATAACTTGTAAGAATCTTTAGATTTTCCCAAAGACTCTTGTGCGTATTTATGAATATCAATTATGTCAGCTAATTGCTTTTCAACAGAAGAAACTGAAATAGACAAAGACTGATTTAAAAGAAAACTGTAAGTATGATATCAAGACAAAATAAGGTGGGCGTCCTAAAAGATGAGTGCTCTGTGACATTACATGATATATTCGATGTCAATCAGATTCAGCATACATTTCAAGTAAATGAGGTGCAAGCAGGTGCTTATAGGTCTTGTAAAAAAAACCTGTGAGGTCATCCAGTCCGGGGACCTTGAACTCATTGAGGGAGTTGATCATCTGTATGATCTCTTAACTAGAGATCGGCTCGCTGAGGAACTGATGCTGTGCGTCTGGGATCCAAACCATGGCGATTTTCGAGCAGTATTCCGTCCTAGCCGTGTCCTCACGAGGGGAGCGGGAGTTGGATAAGTGTGTGTAGTAGTTGAGGAGCTCAGCCAGGATTTATGAATTGCCAGTCACCCTGGACCCATCAGCACACTGCAATTCAGAGATATACATGCTGCCCAGCCGAGCTAGTGTACCACCTGGCTTCTCACCCTCTCATACTGTTGAGCTTGAGCGTGTTTCTCAGGAAAGGTCACCTCCCTCTCATCCAGCTCCTGAAACACACCCAACAACATCATGCGACGCAGCAGTTGCGGTCCATGCCATAGCTGTGCATCTGCTTTGTTGAAATCTTGCAGCTCAGCCTCCACACGAGCCAGAGTGCTGGGTATGTAATACAGTACCCTCAAGTGTTTAGATATGCATATCCCACGACGTATGTCTTAAATGCTTCCCAGAGGGCAGCCTGTGTGGAAACTGAACCCTTATTTAGTTCAAAGTATTCTACAATAGATGCACAGAGTTTGGACCAGAATACAAAGTCCAACAAGGCTTTACACGGGATGCGCCATGGGTGTTACATGGGAAGTGTCAGGGACATGCCATGCAGCAATCTCAGGACCATCTGGATCGGAGAATGATCGCAAAGCATATGTGGGAATTTTGTCACATTGGACAATGAGGGGGTGACAGTGGCAGATAGCAACCAGTAGTCTATGCGGGACCATGTATTGTGGGGTGGCGGAGTGGAATGTGTAACCTAGTGTGGTAGCATGGGTTAGGCGCAGGCATCCTCAAGGATGTAAAAATCACAGAGTTCGTGAAGGGTCTGCAATTTGCGGCTGCTGAGCCCCATTTACAGATTAAGGGTGGAATAATAGAGAATGAGAAGGGGCCAAGTGCTGTAGAAGGGGTGAGGGCCAACAGGAGAAAAACAGTACAAAGTCACAGATGGGATGGTCGTGAGCAGTCTATAGGCGGATCATCTTATGTACTCCATAATGTGAGTCAATCAGGTGCAGTGATATCGGAGCTGGTCGAGGTGCGCTGATCCGATGGGGGATGGCCAGATGCGTCCTGGTGAGGTGGGGATCCCCTTTTCCCATACAGATTACAGAAGCGTAGGACCTCTGCAGGTGTGTTGAAGAAATAGGCCCTACCATTAGTGTCTGCCTGCAGCCGGTCCGGGTATAATGTGCCATATGTCAGTCCCAGTTTCCTCAGCATGTTTTTGGCCTCTGCATATTTACCACAGGCATCCTGTACTGCCATGGCACAATTAGGGAAGAAGTAGAGTTTGGAGGCCTGATATTGCACCTGACCCATCCCTCGTGCCTGGCAGTGTCTTAATCCCAGAAATTCAGAAGTCTGGCAATACTAGGGGGTGGAGGTGCTCCGGGGAGGGCCGTGGGGCCAGGGAATGATGGGCACACTCAACTACGAAGGTAGGCGAAAAGTGTTGGCGACTGAAGAGATCAGAGAGGAGGTTCTCAACTAAGACATCCATGAGTCCGGTGTCCATGGACTCTGTGACTCCCAGAATACGCAGGTTGTTGCAGTGGGATCAGGCCTCTAAATCCTTGTTCGTATTAGTCACCATTTTCAGAACAGAGTTCCAGTTCCTCCAGCCGCTTAGTGACTGTTCCAGCCCCATCCTCCAGTGTCGAAAGGTGCTCCTCGGCCCCTTCCAACCGGACAGTTTGCCAGTCCAGGCACTTCCCCCATATGATTGAGTGTGTTCATGAGGGTATCAAATCAGGTGTTTATGGAGCAGAACCGCGCACGTAGCTCTGCCATGATGGCTGCAGTGCCTGAAAAGCGCTCCTGATTTGCGTGGCCTGTTGCACCCATCTCCATATCTTCCAAGGCCCAGGGACATTCTGTATCCCTGGTATTCTTAAATGGGAGCTTTCATTCTTTAGGGTCGCTGTGGCCCATGGTGATGGCTGTCCTAGGTACAGTCTGGTTCCTGTGCGGTGAGTGGAGTCTGTGCCTGTGCAGTAGGTGCGCCCAACCGGGGAAAGCCGCAACTGGTCTCAGCAGCAGCAGTGGCAAATGTTGTGATCTGCTGCAAATACGGAGGGAGGCGCCCAGCTGGGCAGGTGCCAGGCATAGGTCACAGAAGCCATTCAAGCTGTGGCCAGGGGCCAGGCAGCAGCACTGTTCCCCACTTCCAATGAGCCCACCATCACCGGGGAAAGTTAGGAGTCCTAGTCATAGTGTGGGGCCTATGGACAGGTGCAGGAGTGGGCAGAGAAGAAAGCCGTGGGAGAGCCAGGGCCGCACAGAGAGCAGGCAAGGAAACAGAAGGCTGGGCAGGGACCGCAACAATGTATGTGCGTGCCGATCACTTGCACTGGTCCTGCATGTCACTCCAGGAACGCCCGCCCATGGATGTCACCAAACACACAAACTGCCTCCTGCAGATCAGGTGTGTCGGGTCTGCCGCTCACAGCAATTGGCCCCAGCAAATTGAGTCTGATGTAGTCATACAGAGCTTGCCGGGAGTGAGGCTGAAGATGGGCACTGGCTCTTACCGCCAGGGTCCAAGGGAGTGGTGTGCAGGTCCTGCCGTGTCTGCATTTGTTGTCAGCTCACCCAGGCCGTGTCCTTGGCCTCATTACCTGAGCCTCAGGAGCTGGGCCATGGCCCTGCACGGGCACTGCGACTGCGAGGAGAGGTTGCCACCGATTCAATCTGCAAGCCCTGATGGAGGTCGCGCAACACAGGGGGAGTGTGAGGTGGCTCTGTCGCCGTGGGGCCTCCAAGGGGCGGGCTAGGCCGCTGACCACATGATTTGGCACTCACGCCGCCACCAAGGCAAGAACTCGCTCCGCCACTCCATTCCAGTCTTCCGCCGTCACTGTGCCGGGCTCCTGACGGCCATTGATGTGGGCTGGGGCCTGTTCCTACTTCTGTTAGTGGCTATAGTCACTGGAGCTGCACTACCGAGTGGCCATCTTGGCCACTGGCGTGGCCACGCCCCATCTCACAAAATGTTTGGAGTCAAAGTAAACAGTGCACATTCACTCACTTGATCATCATTCTCCAACTGATCTTGTCATGATAAATCACCAGCTTTCCCAATCTTAGGATCTGGCCTATAATTACTGAAAAAATGATAGAGAATAACAGAGTCCATCTGAGTGCATAGAGCTATGTGCTGGAGTTGATTTCAAGAACTGCAAATTGATGTGATCTCTGTGTACTTCTGTACTGTGTTTGGCCCCTAACAAATATATGTATTATTCTTCAAAAAAGTTTGCTTAGAGGTCAAATGTTCCTTGTCAGTGATGGCATTATTTAACTGTGTTGGTGCAAATGTCTTCAAAATGTAAGCCACCGGATGAATCTGGCTAGAGTTTGGATTTCTAAGAAACACAACTCTTCCCATTGCATGATAAGAGGCACCTGTGTAACAAATGAAACTATACACCACATTAGGATATTGCCCTTCAAAACTTAAAATGCCTATCTGCTTCTTTCGATGAAACAAAAGCTACTCCCTAGCATAGTAACTTGGCAATCAAGCTTAAGATTTCAGAAAACGAATCAATTAATATAATATAAACATTGTTAAAGCCCACAAATCTCTGAATTTCCTTAGCTGAGACTGGTGTAGGCCATTGCACCATTTCTGCTACTTTCTTTCTATCCACCTTAACGTTTTTTAGTTTGATTCCACTTCTCTTTTGAATAGCCTTTGAAGTTCTTTCGCCAAACGTGCCACTCATGCAGATGGAAGTGCTGCTAAGGCTGACTCACAGGGCACGGAAACTACAATCGGGAGCTGAAAACAACCTGCAAATGAAGCACTGGCATAAAGTACCTAGCTGGAGGGGCCCTCCTCACCTCTTGACCCAGTCAAGGGCTTGCCACCCGTGCACAGTGTACCGTGCTAAGGGGCACCCTGGAGCTCAGCCACCCCCGCACTGTGGGGCTGCAGGGGCCTTTGTTACCATGGGCAGCTCCTCCATAAGGGTGGAGGGGCATCGCCCCCCTACATCAGCAGAAGCTGCAAACCTTTCAGAACGCAAGGATAATAAACAGAGTTTATTATCCTTGCGTTCTGAAAGGGGAGGGGCCACAGGTTGACGTGCACTGAGGGAGAGTGCTCAATACTGTCCCTCAGAGCGCTTGTGTGTTTGGCTGGCCTTCTTTGGCCGACCAAACACACATGCACAGTAGGCTGTCTTCAGCCCTGCAACACAGTTGCCGGGCTGGAGAGAGCCAGCACAGGCTCCCAGTCTGCCTGGGAGCACCCTGGCTGGGCGCTCCCAGCCAATCATGACGCTGCTTTGAGCAGCGTCAGGACTGGCGCAGGGCAGACTGGAAGCCTGTGCCTTCAGCAGAGACGGAGGAGCGGTGCGGCCTGCGTTCAGGTGCGTTTTTCTTTTTCTTTTTTTATATAATTGAATGGATCTTCCCCGCTTCCCCCTACCCAGTCCCCCTTTCCCTCCTGTCACGCCACACCCACCTGCCCCTTTTAAGAGCTGCAAGCCGCAACTGTTTTTTACACAAAATTAAGTTTGTCAGGCTCTGACTGCAGTTGGAGCTAGCTTTGCATTACATGACAGCACCTGGCAGGCACTGTGTTGTAAGAGTGCAACAGGCATACAAAAGGTGACCAAGACCGTACCTGCTTCCCTGGGCGAAGAAGTAACCTCCCGGGCAGGGGGGCCCAAAAGAGGAGAACCTCTGCCCTCAAAACAGTGAGCACCTCAGGCCCAAGTAACATTAGCGATCTGCAACAATTAGCCATGACCCGGCATGCTGACATTAGACCTGCCTGCAGAGCTAAGAGGCATGCCGGGTCCACATACAAGGTGGGAGACCATTACAATGGACAGAACAAACAACAAGAAGACCAAGGGTTGCAATGCGGGGTGAGCAAGTCAGGAGGGAAAAAGGAACTGTGCCTCTCTTTCATTAAAGTATCACAGAGGAGAGTGGAGACACCATGCTGCTGAGGAGTGATCTGAATGTGTGCCTCAATTAGATAAACAACACCAAAGAGAGCTGGAAGAAATATATAACCCACAGAGTCCCTCAGAACACTCCTGCATAAGAAGCTCGGTGGTGATATACCACATCATAGAAAAATAGAAAAACAGAGATGGGGCATTGTGGCCTGGGCATACAGTAGTTGAAAACACAGAACTGTGTATCTGAGGTGACTGGGGTCCCTAGGCAGCCAGGGAGCTAGGCTGTGACCTAGAAGGAAGCGTAAAATTTGTATGATGACAATCGTGGGGAAGAGAATGGCACTCCATCCTCCTCCAGGGACTCCCCACATAAAAAAACGAGAGGCACAATCAGAAGTCTAGGCACTTGGATCAGCACAGAGTAGAAGGCAAAGAGACAGAAATATCAAACACAGGCACCAGGGTAAATAAGGTAAACTCCCAAAAGTACGAGGTGTGGCCAAGATGGCAGACTAAGCAGACGCCTAATGGCGAGCTCCGCAGCCAGCCTGTAAATATCCGGTATAATTGTGGGGCATCCAGAGCTAAAACTGCAAAAAAACACTCCAGAGCCTCCTGCAGCGATGACTGATTAAGATGATCCCCACTCCGGGGTTGCGAGTGGCCTAGAGGCAGGTGGATGATCACTGAGGCTCGGTGGGCTGGGAATGCGGTCTAGGTGCCTCGACCAATTGGATATCTGGAAGTGAGGCCTACGCACGGCCAAGGAGCTCTGGGGCTTGGCGGCTGACTGTGGCACAGTGAGGAGATAAAGCTGCCCGCAGAAACTACCAGGAGATTTCACCCAAAGAGGTTCCTCTGAGCCTGCATCCCGGCCCCTGATGACACCCAGATGGAGATGAGGTGGAACACGTGAAGCTTATCCAGGCCTGCTGCCTCCAACTCAACCAGCCGCCTTGACAAAGGTATGCGCTATGCTGTAAGGCGGTCTGCTCCCCCAGTGACTAACCGCAATTGCCTGGAAAAGGCCCTGGGGACGTGGGAACTCTGGAGAGAGCAGTGGAGACACCCGTGGTGGTGACTGGGCCAACTGCTTCTCCTGCCAGCTGTGTGATAGGACAGAGGGGAAAACAGAGGCTTTGCACAACAACAGCCATAGACACTGCAGGCCCTAGGGACTCATGGGGAACCCCCCTGACCCAGGATAATTCACATACCTTGAGATGCCAGAGACCGGGGGTTTAAGGCCTACAACTCTATTACTCCTGATTATTTATTTCTCCAGACAACACCCCAAACACAGTATCTATTCTCCTGGCCGATGAGTATCGCTGGGACTTAACCTTATTGTTGACTCCTGAGCACAGGGCACAACATGGCGACTCTTCTGTCTGTTCACACCGCTAAGCTGTTGCTCTCAGCCCTGGGACATGTATCCCCTCTACCCGGCAACTCCACAGAGCTGTACGCATTACATGCCAGTGAAGGACACAGAGACTGCTCCTTAGTGACTCCACCACCAACACCATCGACCCACCAAAGGAGGTCCCCACGCCGCAACAGGCCTACCTGGCCACTAACTCTGGCCCTCAAGCAGGCAAGCAACATTTGCGCAGATGGTGCAGATACATAGCTGAAGACTCATTCTCTGCATTTCAAAGACTTACTGTCGGGATGATCCCCCCGAATGCAGCTCTGTTCCGGGGTTCTGAATTAGACCCTCCAGAGACTCAGGAGTCCTGCTTTGAAGTGCTGAGGGTGCGTAGTGAAAGCTACAGTCCACCTCACTCTTACAGCACACCTTAGGCACGCGCCTCCATGGCAACCACCATGGTGGAACCCAAAATTAATAAACTGCTCATGCAAACTGGCGGGGAACAGCTTACCTCACCTCCGACACCCACGGACTGAACTCTGGATACTTTACGCCACCTTATGCACTCAATTTGATCAAATCCTGAAAGCTATCTCAGACACCAAAACATAATTAGAAGCTGAAATGGACTTGGTATTCCCTGACATGAATCTATTAAGGGCTGGTCATCGTAAATTATCAGAAAGGGTGGAGGAAACTGAATCCACATAGTGTTCCCCCGAATGCTCAAAAGGCCCTATTGTAGAGCTGTGCTGTTCCTAGAAGTCTGGCTGATGAAGACGGTGCTTGCAGACAAGACACAGAAATTCTTCTTCATAGAGAGGGTGCACCGAACACCTGGCAGGCCACCAACCTCCTTCCGCAACCCCCGGAAGCCTGACCTTGGTCCATCGTGGTGCGACTACTCAATTATCAGGACAGGGCCTTACTGCTCCAGTGGTTCCGCACCAAGGGCCCCTGGCACTTTGAAAATGCACTTAGCAGAGCCTACCCTGTTTTCACGATGAAAGCATAGCACCAGAGGGACTCCTATTGGAAAATTTAGCATCCTCTGTAGGAACTCAATCTTAAATGCACTCTACTGTTCCTGCCAAACTCAGGATTATCGATGGAGACAAGTCCCAAATATTACCGTCCCCTGAAGATGCTTTGACTTGGTTGCATGCAAAGGGTTCCACAATCGTCCAGGTGACAGAAGTGGATGTGGAGACCTGGCTGGTACCTAAACCCCGGAGGCGCAAACGCCGACCTGTCACCTCAAAAGCTCCTTGGGACCTGGCAGTGGCAGAACAAGCGCAAGCTGCCACTGAAGCTTCCCAACATAGCATGAACTTGTTCGCGCACCTATGCACAGGTGACCTGTCGGCTTCAGACTCAGAGACTGTGGAACCAACAAATTCGCTGACAGATCTCTTTCAAGGTCTGCAAATCTCACTAAGAACTGCTGATGATCCCTGAAGCACTCAACAGTAATTAGTAGGAGACACCCCTCATATTCACATGCAGTGATGTCTCCGCACAACCTGGTGGTAAGTGGGAGCCTCAGATACACAGGGTGAGGGGGCGGAAGACATACACTTGTGCCTGCAGCATGGACCTGCACTGCTCTATGCACTATGCGGTTGTCCTGAGGCTCTGCTGCAGGGTGATGGGCAGGGGGACAGAGGACGTTACAACTATGGCCAGACCTGAAAACTCATGCACTGTGTTTACAATGTTAACTTTAGACATAGCAAGGCATGTGATCATGCACGTCTACATGTTATTCAGGCCTAATTTTAACTTGGGACACATCATATTTGCAGGAGGCCTTGATGCCCTGATAACTGAAACTGGCTTGGTTGAAAGTTGCCATTCGGCTCGACACCTACCTATGTCGTCTATCTGTACGTGGCCCTAGCTCCATCGATTGATCCATATAGACACACGTAAATTATAGGCACCTACTATAGACAGTTACATTGTTTATGGGGTTGTGACATGAGACCAGATGGTTCTCAGGTTAGGGGTGAAGGAGTTGTGTTACACAATTGTTTGACTGTTCTTTTTCTGTTGGTGGGGTGGACAGGGGTTGGGAGGGGAGCTGGGGATAGCAAAGGCATAGTCCCAAAACTCTGATGCCCATGGCCACTACTTTTACTGTATTAACTTGGAATGTATGGGGCATAGCCACCCCTGCCAGAAGGCACAAGATATATGTGTATGTACGACGCAGACACATACACCTACCCTGTCTCCAAGTGACACACCTTACCACAGGTGAGTTAGACAAACTAAAGAGACGTTGGAATGAGTAGATCTATGGGACCTGCTACTCAGCTTATGCTCCAGGGGTACTTATTTGGATTGCTCCGAAGTGCCCCTAGCAGTCCTCAGAGTGCTCATTGACACTGAGGGCCACTATGGTATTCTTGAGGAGAAACTAGATGGACACCCCTTCTTCATGGTATCCCTCTACAACACTGCAAAGGGTGCTTTTTTAGACACCCTTTCCCTACATATGCTCTTGGATTCCCAAGCACCTGGACTATGGGGGGAGGGAATTTTAATTGTGTACATGACACAAATACTGACAGAACACTGTCCCAACTCCTGGGCACATCTGGTGTGCAGGGGACAAAGCACATTCAGCAATGGTCCGGACAATCAAATTTGATTGATGTCGCGCGCTTGGACACCCCAGGGAGACAGAATATTCTTATTGCGCCCCAGGACATCAGGTACATACCCGCTTAGATTCCTTTTTTAAAATGTAGAAAGCTGGCCTCTCATTCAGACCTCTGAGTACCTGGGCAAGTCCTCTCAGATAACAGCCCGCTCTGGGTCACATTCCAGTAGATGGGGACAAGGGCACCCATTCCAACATGGCAGCTTAGAACAGAAGCATTACATGACACGGCATACAGGAAGACAGTGGCCACACATATTAACAGATATTTTGAGGACAATGCAGAGATGGTAGGATCAATAGGACTTGAATGAGAAGCCATGAAAGCTGTTATTATGGAACACTGCATCACCACGACCTGGGGCACTAAGACAGCTCTTACCCGCTCTGTGCTGGAACTAGAGACAGGTATATGGACTTTAAAGATAGAGGCAGTCATGCTGCTTGAAGTGCAGCCTTGCTTGGCAGACCTGCATCGCCAATACCACGAAGAGACACAAAGACACAAAAACACTGTGCCCTGGACTATAAATCCTACATAACTTGACCGCTCATGGGTGGTGATAAGCACGCTGGTTTGGCTGTTGCACACCGAGATCCCTAGCCCCTAGAAACAATGGTTGCCATATGTAATAAGGAAGGGCACCTGAAAAATATACAAGCAGACATCAACAAAGTATTCGCCCAATACTACGAACACTTATATTCCCTCTCTCCGCCAGAACCCCCTCCGATACAAATATTGGACTATCTAAACTCAATTACGCTGCCCCGACTGTCTCAGTTGCCACTACTAGATTTACAGCACCCCTCCAGATAGAGGAGCTCAACCTAGCCATACACCAGATGGCACTCGGTAAGACCCTTGGTACCGAAGGGTTTCCTGTGGAGTATTATGCCACTTTTCGGGCTACCCTTGCTCCACGGGTCTACCAGGAGGCACATAATGTGGGGACATTACCAGGTGCTCAGTGGGAGGCACTAATATTGGTGCTCCCGAAACCAGGACAAGACCCCCAAGATGTGAGCTCATATAGACCTTCATCAATGTTGAAAATTGATTATACAATTTTTAGCAAATATGTTGCAACCAATACTCAACTCACTAGTCCACCTGAACCAGTGTAAATTTCTGCCCTACAGAGCGACACACTACAACAGCCGGCATCTTTGCCACATAATGGATGCAGTATCTGAGGAAACTGGCCATTAATCTTACGCTCATTCTCCATCCATAGAGGAACCTGCCAAGGCTGCTCCCTAACCCGGTACTCTTCGCTCGCACCATGGAACCACTGGCAGCCCTACTGCATGCTAGGGCACCTGACTGGGGCATCAAACTAGGTCCCGATTGGCACGTTGTATCTCTCTATGCAGATGACGTGGTGATATATATCCAGGATCACACTGCCACACTATCTGATCTCTATGACTTACTGGACCATTTCAGAGACCTAACTGGACTTAAAGTCTATTGGGGCAAATCCTGTATTCTCCCCCTGCACCGGATAGACCCAGACAACTGAGTGACAGAGCACAGGACGCCTCCATGGTTCTTTGACACTATTTGTTACCTCAGTGTTAACATTTATCACTCAGAGAAGGATTTAATCAATGATAATCATGGAAAGGCATTAGCATCACGTCGCCATTCCCAAGGGCAGGGCCTCCTTAACTTTGTTACAGCTTTGCTGGTGATACCCCGCAGATCCTTCTTCAAGAATCTGAAGAGTCTGGAGTCAAGCCTGGTTTGGGGCTTGCTAGGAAACAAGTGGCGATTAACCTGCTCCAGGTCCCTACCATGGAGGGGATTCTGGCGGTCCCAGACCTAGAACCCTACTTCGCAGTAGCACAGTTAAAATGGCCTATGCAATGTCTCGCTGGGGACAAGACGATAGAGGGTGACCTGGCCAGGGCAGATCTGAAAGACAAAAATGTACTAGAATGGTCGTTCTCATCAGGAAGACCAGCTAAAAACTTGGGGAGGCTCAGTCTTGTGACCAAATGGGTCTGGAATCGCTACATCCAACCCATACGCTCAACAGCCCCCTATGCACCACAGTTACTGCTGTGGTGCCTACTGACTTTGAAAAATATTCTGACAGCCCAAGATTTCGCTCCATGGCAATACACCAGACTCGATGGGACCCTGGTTTCCTATCAGGGACTTCAGGAGCTATATAGGATTAGTACAGGCCTCTTTTTGACATACACTGCACTCAGGGTGGCGATAGAAGCGGTAGGGGCTCTAATGCAGACTGAACCACCGGTGTACCGGCTGCAGTGCATTCTGACTCACAGTGCGGGTCGGCGTGCAATCTTGGTTTTATTCACAGCATTACAGGGAGATGGCTGTGGATACATGGAACAGAGCAAAAGAAAATGGGACACAAGCCTAAACACAGAACTGACCATGAAACAGTGGTCCATGGCATTAGAACAAGTGAAGAAGATCTTGCGAAATGCTCACCTAAAATGTACCCAGTTCAATTTCATACACCAATCCTACCTTACGTCACGTCGCCTACATAGCATGTTCCTTAGGACCTCACCGATGTGCCCCAGATGCAGAATCATGGATGCTTCATTTCTTCACATGGTCTGGAAGTGCCCCCCTTTAATGCGCATATAGACCCAAGTGCTAGAGCATTTTCTTGGCGATAATAGATGTCAGGCTGCCCCATGACCCTCTCTTTTTTCTCCAGAAATGAACTAAGCACTCTAAGCACTATCTGAAGCTAGTTGACATGGCTTTGTCCCGATTTAATAGGCTATTAGCAATGGCTTGGAAAGGCTCTCAACCGCCCATGGTAAAATGCTGGCTCAGGGTGACACATAAATGTGCCCTTACAGAGGTAGACGCCATAGCTCATGACTGTAGGATATGACGTGGTGCTGTTAGACCACTATATGGGATACGTAGATACTTAAATTATTTGACAGCATAAACCCACATCTGCTGGATAACGATGCCACCTGCGAAGATTCAGGTGACTGATTAGGCCAGGCCTCATTTGTCCTACCAAAAAAACAAAAGTACACAGTTCCAGCCAATAGACTAGTACAAATGTAAACAGTAAGTAATAGAGTCTATGAGTCTGCTCTTATTAGTACAAGAGCCCTCACTCACCAAATGGTGAAATGCTTCATCATCGGGCTTTTGCTCCTCGTCAGGCCGGCACTGCAATGCCTGACGGGCCCCTCGTGGGGGCTCTTTGCCAGAGATCTTTTGAGTGTAAAGAATGCCGGTAGCTGAGTGCTAGTATGTGGGATTGGTATATGGGTATGTGAAAATAAAAATGGCTAGAGGTCTGGAAATATCGTATTTAATCAACCCAGACCCCTGTCATGATTAAAAACAGAGTGTGGGTAAGGATTAGAAGTAATGTCTAGTCCACCCTCAGAAACAAAAAAAACTGTCAGTCCCTGAATTAGGGGAATGTGGAGAGTTAGAGTACAGAACTAACTATACTTCTATCATCGGGGTCAACATGTTTCTCGCAAAAAATGTCTGTTAAGATCGGTGCGATTCGTCAGGACCAAAAAACGTACCTAATCCACATGTTATAACCCAATACGGGATTTCTTCGTAGCACAAAAACCTACAAAGAACAAAAAAACAGACTCAAAATACAAATATAACCATGTGCACAGTGAGCTCATTCGGTGAGAAACCCTAATGTGCAGTGTATCACACAGGGAAATATAAATCAAACAACTCCTCTCAATTTAGAGGATGAATCCTTACCCTCCTTGTATTAAAGGATGGGCCCCATCGGGATAGCGATAAGCATCAGTGGTCCAGGCTTGTATAGTCAACTAAGTATGGATATAGATGATATGTCATACATAACAAGTATAAATATCTCAAGGATTATCAATCCATTCAGACTATTCAGGACAAACTTAAATCATAGCTCAAACATGTCCAATAACAGAAAGTCCTAAGTATGAGGATACAGGTAATCACCATAACTATGTGGAATATTGTTAGTCAATTCAAATTGTCAAAATAATCTTAAATCACAAGTCAAACATGTCCAAAAACTGTGTATAGTGTAGACAATCGCCAGTCCAATAATGTACACCAATAGTATTAATAATAAGGACACAGAGTCATAGTAGTGTCCAATGTTTAATGACAGCTCCCACCAAGGATCAAGAAGGGGCAAAGAAAGTGGTCTGCAATATAGATAGTTACTCTTCTGCTCCTTAAAGAAAGGTAACATAGGACTTACCCCGCTCGTGTGGCCACCGGATGGATAACCTACCCCTGCTCCACGTCCCAGAAAAGTGAGACATAGCCGGAGAGGGGTTTATAAATGGTGGTGGGGCATCAAGCTAGAAAGAGGACTGGACAAAAGCGGCGGCCATCTTGAAGGAATTCCCTAACAGTAACAGAGTGGCGGCCATTTTGTAATGTGGTTAGGAATAGGAAATAGTGGCGGCAATCTTGAAGGAATTCCCTAACAGTAAAAGAGTGGCGGCCATTTTGTAATGGGGTTAGGAATAGGAAATAGTGGCGGCCATATTGTAGAGATGTTTTTGTAACAAAGAAATGGCAGCCATATTGTAATGGAATACCAATAAAGAGGGGGACCTGTGGTCAAACAAGGGTGGCAACCAATAGCTGTACCCCCAAAATGGTAATCCCAAAGGATTCTCTGTAGAAAGATAATAGAAAATAGAAAATATCCCAATCATACTGAAATGAAAGTTGCCATCAAGGGGGCATAGACATTGTAGGAGGGTGCACTATGCAGCCATTGACGACAGAGGGAGTCATAATAGAATCAGTTGTGGTAACACAATCATAAAATAATGTTGAACCTCAGAAATGGTTGTATATTCGTAGATCCAAGCATAATGGAGGCTGCCATTAAAAAAAACAAAAAAAACAACGATATATTGACTGTGATATCTCCATAGTAAAAAGATCGAACCCTGTTACTATCGATTAGTAAATTCCAACCAGGGTATATCATCATTTAGTCCAGTCCGATGTGTTCCTAACCTAAACACCCAGCATTGTTCTCTCTCAAAGAGTCTCTTGGTACAGTCTCTAGTGTTTGTAATGCGTTCCAATACAACCCATCTCAGGTCGTCAGGTGTATGTTGGAATTCAATGAAATGTTTAGTCAATTTTGTTGCGGCTCGTTGACATCGTATAGTGCTCCGATGCTCATTGATACGTGTTTTGACCATTCTAGTGGTCATCCCGATGTATCGGAAATTGCATGGACAGGTGATCATGTAGATGCAGTTCCTTGTGCGGCAGTTAGTATGTGTCGCTAATTGCCATGGTGTCCTCTCACCCAAGTCCACATCCTTTGTATGCATCGAGAAGGGACATACATTGCAGTTACCACAAGGATAATGTCCTATAACCCCTAGCCATGATCTAGATTGTGTGTTGTCACGATTTTGTTGTGGTAGTGGTCTAGTGTGTACTACTAAGTCTTGAATGTTTTGTGTGCGTTTGAATGCAAAAAGGGGTTGCGCTAAAGCCTCACCTGAAATGTTCAGAATGAACCAGGGTTTCTAATAATGTTCCTAACCTGGTTACTCAAAGGGGTGAAGGTGGTAACACAAGTCAGTCTTGATTGCCGTTCACGTGAATTCGTGTTAAGAAGGACATCTCTTGGGATATTTCGAGCTCTTTTTCTGGCCTGACTGATAATCCGTAGTGGATATTTACAGTGTACTAGCTTGTGGCTCAGAATCTCAGCCTGGTTATTATAATCAGAAACCTCTGTGCAGTTACGTCTTAACCTCAGGAATTGACCGAAAGGTAAATTCTGTTGCAGAGATTTGGGGTGGTGGCTGTCAAATAGCAGTAAACTATTCCTATCTGTGGGTTTATGAAAAATGGAAGAGTGTAACAATATTAGAGGAGAAAGGTTGAGTGGATGGTAGAATATATTTTCATTCAAAAGTATACATATAAAGACAGGCCAGACTCGGAGCAAATGTGCTGCCCATTGAGGTCCCTTGAATTTGATGGTATAGTTGACTTTCGAACTGGAAGAAATTTTCTTTTAGGGCTAAATTTGCACACTGTAAAATAAATGAATCTGGAGTTTTGTAGGGCCAGTCCATTTTGCCAAGGATATCTTTGACTGCTTCCAGAGTGGCATCTTGCGGTATGTTGATGTACAATGCCTCCACATCAAGGCATATTAACATATCCGTGGTCCCACTCTTATTGATATCATCTAACAAGATCAGAGTGTCCTTAGTATCCTTCAGAAAAGTAGGTGTATCCTGAACAATTGGTTGTAGATAGAAATCACAGAAATTTGACAGAGGTTCTAGCAGAGATCCTATGCCTGATGCACTCAGCTACCGGCATTCTTTACACTCAAAAGATCTCCGGCAAAGAGCCCCCACGAGGGGCCCGTCAGGCATTGCAGTGCCGGCCTGACGAGGAGCAAAAGCCCGATGATGAAGCATGTGACCATTTGGTGAGTGAGGGCTCTTGTTCTAATAAGAGCAGACTCATAGACTCTATTACTTACTGTTTACATTTGTACTAGTCTATTGGCTGGAACTGTGTACTTTTGTTTTTTTGGTATTATGATGGGAGTACCATACACAGGACCAACTTTTCTCTAAACACTCCCGACATATTGGCCCTTCTTTGTTTGTATTTGCTCATTTGTCCTACACCTTCTGCATGCCCGCTACAACACGACGACTACATTAGACCTTGGATCCCTCCTCTTTCTGCCTCCCATCGCTGCAGGGGAGGGAGATATACAGCCTCTACGTTCGCCCTACCCCCTCAGGTGGCCCACTGCTGGACTATGCCCTACACATTCATGTTTTTGATCATAATTGTTTACACAATCAGGACGGCTCCCACTCAATTAACCAGCCAGAGTATTATAGAAGCTTCTGTTTGAAATTATTCATCGCCATCAATATTTGGGATAGATTTCGGACAGAGCAGGCTGCGATAAATTGTTAAAGACAATCATACTGTTGTTGATCATTAGTACTCTCTCTTGACACCAACTCCATGTTACTGTGAATTTTATATCGCAAAACCATTTCATTGTTAATTGAGATGTGGAATTACAACTTACCTTCTGTAAATGTTGACTGCTGTAATCTTCTTTGGCCAAATGTGATTGATACAAACTTAAATAAATAAATAAAATAAAAAATAAAGAGATGAGACTGCAAAAAACAAAGCAAAAGGACACAGGGGTCACTGCAATGGGAGCAAGGTCTAGACTAATGGACTGAGATGCTAGGGAGAAGCAATTAAACATTGAGACCGTTCAGTAGCAGCACTGTACTACCATGCATGCTGATGATCACCACACCTACAAATCTGAAACGAAAAACACATGAAAGTTGACTGAGACGCAGATGCGGGACCCCAAAGAAACTGCCTTCTGTGAAGCTAGTTAATGCCCAAGTGCTAGTGGCAATACCCTACCTTTGAGCTAAAGAAGAAACATAAGGTGAGATGAGGAGGGGAAATTCACTAAGCAGCAAAAATAAATAAGTGGAATGGAAGATAAAGGCACAACCGCACAGAGCCTCACTTGCTCTGAGGTAGGCAGACCTACACAACCAACAGGAGCAAGGATAAAGCACCCAAACTCTCGCAAAGCAACAACATAGTCCAGTACACAGCACCACAAACCAGTCAAAGCGCTGCACTTACAAGAAAGAGCAGGTAAAGCAGATGCTCCAAAACCATCCCAAATCAACTTCATCACAGCAATGCAAAACTTGCGCACTGTCCTAGAAAACAAGATGGATGAGGTTACCACAGAAATCAACATGCTGTGCAAAAAATAGTAGGATGATTAACAGAAACTGAAAGCCATGTGGCCAAATTCCAAAAATAAGTCGAAGGGCTAAAAGACAGCACGAAAATTGAAATCCCAAAAGCTGGAGGACAATTTAGAACATGCTGACAATCAATTTTTCACCTTCTTTGGTGTCCTAGATGGGCAAAGGGCTGTAAACACACCTCTTTTTTGAAAACTAGATAGCAAGACTCTAAAACCAAGAGGACTCTCCACATTCTCAATTGGGAGAGAGCGCACAGATCACTGGTGACTCACACTGCACCCCACACTGGTTTCAAAAGCAATGATAGCATAGCCTGCCTAAACATCCTCAAACTATTGTTTCTCCTAAACGTACATCATAAAATCTTGGGGCAAATGCTGGCTAATAGATTATTCCCAATGATACACTCATTCCAGTTCGCAACACATTTCCTAATCTGAGAGTGTTGTTCCATATCATGGATGAAAACTCCACAGATGGCCCCATCCCATCAGTTGCCTTATTAGATATAGAGAAGGCATTTAACACAGTTAGTTGGCCTTACCTCTGGAGGTGCGTAAGAAAATTGGTATGGAACGGGGGTCAGATAGGACAACTCACCGGGCGTTCAATCTCGGAAAAGTGGTCCATAGGAAAAGGTGCTAGCCATATGTGTCCCATCACCCATATTATTCATGATAGCTGTGGAGCCACTTATGTGCTTACTTAAAAAGAGGGGCTCAGACTGGCATGTACAGCTGAGCTTCTTCACCTGTATGGATGGAATACAAGCTTAAGGTATAGAGTGGCCATGGTGGATGAATTTAGTAGGAGCTCTGGACTAAAAATACATTTGGCAAAATCATGCTTCTTCCCGCTTAGACCAATGACAGACAGAGATCAGGTGCTGGTGCCTCACACCCGGTTTCAATTAAGGTTTGATACGTTTCAATATCTGGAGTGCATGTATACTACTCTGACAAGACCCTCATTGCAGGGACTTAGAGAAAGCAGTCACACCGATATAGCAAGCCACCCCATGTTAGATTAAGTTTAATTATCACTGATAGGCAGAGTAGCAATTGCTAAGATGCTGGTGCTGCGGGCATTAGTATATTGTTTGAAACATTACTTGTGATTTTTTGTTCCGACACCTGCAGAGCATTTTTGGCTGGGTTACTGTGACGTGTAGCCAAGCAGAGGGCCACTTTTCACAAAACATAGTGGTCTATAGATAGAGGCAGCCTAGGAATACCATATTATGAAGTCTATTACATAGCAGGCCAACTGTATTGGCTAATGAGATGTCTAGGGGGCAGATACAGTCCAGAGAAAGATGATGTACATCCAGGATACACACAGGCACAATATTAGAATAGATCTTTGGCACCAAGAAAACTCTTTCCATGCACTCAAAATTACTGGCTGCAGCACAATATTGCTGTCAGAGATGCATAAAAATTTTAATGGTAGGATGCCCTAGTTGCCCAGCACACCAATCGATGTCTCCCATGTTCTTTGAGCTAGCAAAACGTGCAATAAACGTCCAAGGTCAAGAGAGATTACACTGCAGTTAGTATGATCTGTATGAACACAGATTGATATGTACATACGATAACGCAAGAGAAATGAGATCACTAGAGGCCAACTAACATATAATGCACTCAATAAAGCCACAACTCAGACATCTTGACAGGACACAGGGGAACAACTGAAATTAGACTTAATGCACCTCATCTTGACACATGGCCACTACACAACAAAAAGGTAATAACGCTGATATATACAGGGAGTGCAGAATTATTAGGCAAATTAGTATTTGGACCACATCATCCTCTTTATGCATGTTGTCTTACTCCAAGCTGTATAGGCTCGAAAGCCTACTACCAATTAAGCATATTAGGTGATGTGCATCTCTGTAATGAGAAGGGGTGTGGTCTAATGACATCAACGTCAACGAGCAGCCAACAGTCATAATACGCCGAGCGGTAAACCGCCTGCACAGGCGGTCTTCCGCACGGCAGTCTCTCGGCGGTCTTGCAAAAAGACCGCCGAGGTCGTAATGGCCCCCATATTTTCTGACAGTGGTTTTAGATAGTTCAATTTTCTCTCTAGCACTTTGTCTTTTTTGGTTGAACAGAGACTTTACACAAACCAAATCTTGCTTAACCATACCGTCAGGGTGATAGAAAAATTGTTGCTCTCCCAGGACACATAGCCCCGACTTAAATCTCCACCAAAGGGCTTATAGGATTTTTACAGATACAGTGGGCCTGGCAAAAAACATACTCAGTAGAGCTGGTGGATTTCAACCTCATAGTCAAGATGCAGGGCCCCCAAGTTACCTTTCTGTCAAAAACTACTTCCAAATAACGAAATTCAGGGGCAAGGGTCACGGCCTGACCTTGCAACTTAATATCCCTCATCTTGGTTCACCCTAAATTACATGACATGACACACAAGTGGGTGGTTTGCCCACTGCTTGGTGCTGGGGAGTGCAAGGCCACAGTCTCTCAAATGGGTGGTTTGCCCACTGGCTGGTCCTGGGGAGTGCAAGGCCACAGTCTCTCAAGTTGATGGCTTCTTTCACTGGTTCTGGAGGGGGCATTGTGCCCAGTGTGCTTCATCCTGGGAAGGATGCGGTGAGTGGATGCCTTTCTCCACTGGTTCTGGAGGGGACATTGTGCTCAGTGTGTGTTGAGTGGATGCCTTTCTCCACTGGTTCTGGAGGGAGCATTGTGTCCAGTGTGCTTCATCCTGGGAAGGATGCAGTGAGTGGATGCCTTTCTCCACTGGTTCTTGGGGGGGGTTGTGCCCAGTGTGCTTCATCCTGGTAAGGATGCAGTGAGTGGATGCATTTCTCCACTGGTTCTGAAGGGGGCTTTCTGCCCAGTGATGCAGCACGTGGGGGTGCCAGGTCACAGTCCCTCACCTGGGTGTCAGACCAACAAGATTTGTAGTGGTCAGGATGCATGATGGTCCATAGAGGCAGGGCTACAGTCCATCCGCCACCGGCTATGGCTGCACAATGGTGGTAGTGGAGGTGCTGGTGGGGGTGCTGCCAGTGGTGGGGGAGGCTCCAGCCCTTCCCCTGCAGCCTCAGACGGCTGCCCACTGGGGCTGCTGCTGGCAGTGGTGCCACTTTCACTGGTGAGGGTGGCGGTGCTTGCGGCAGTGCAGGTGGCGGTGCTGGCCGCGGTGGAGGTGCTGGTGCTGCCAGTGGTGGGGGGAGGCTCCAGCCCTTCTCCTGCAGCCTCAGACGGCTGCCCACTGGGGCTGCTGCTGCTGACAGTCGTGGTGCTTGCGGCAGTGCAGGTGGCAGTGCTTGCTGCTTTGCTTGCAGCGGTGCTTGCTGCGGTGCCTGCGGCGGTGCAGGTGGCGGTTCTAGTAGTTGTGCTGGTAGCCACCAAGCCTTCACCTGCAGGCTCAGACGGCTGAAGAGCCTTGGCTGGTGTTTTGTGCCCCTTCCTGCCCTTGGCAGATGGTGGTGTCACCTTGGGTCTGGCAGCTGGAGTCTTTGAGGTGGCCTTGCTGGGTAATTGTGGCTTCTTACCCTTGCTGGATGCTATCCCCTTCTTCACCTTGCCAGGAGGCGGAATGTTCTTTGCCTAGGCAGGGGTTGGTGGCACACTGGCAGGCCTGACGGGTGCCCCCTTTGAGCTTCTGACAGCTGCAGGAACCACAGCGGACGTTGACTCGATGGCTGAGGTACTGGGCTGGGTTTTGGCCACCCTGGCCCGAGGGGCAGGACGTGGGTGGGGGTAGGGAACAGGTCAATGTTGGCTATGAAAAGCTTCTTAGGGACATTGGAGCGGGACGAGGCTGAAGGTTTGGGAGTAGAAGAAGAGGGAGTGGTTGTAGAAGGTGTCAGTCTGCTGTGTTTGGGTGCAGGTGCATGAGATGGATGCTGTTGTGAGGTGGATGGCTGCTGGGTGGGTGTGTGCTTGCGTTTGTGTACTTTGGGAGGAGGGGTCACAGACACAGTGGGAGAGGACACAGGGGGACGTGTGCATGGATGTGGGTGTGGTGACTGCCAGTGAGGGGTGTGTAGTGATGGGCGTGCTGGTGACGGAGGTAGTGGATGAGGATGTAGTGCATGCAGGATGGTCCTTGTGTTAGTGTCTGTGAGATGAAGTGTGGTGCTTGTGTTTTCCTGAGCCACTTTTGTGTGTTGATTTGAGTGAATGCTGGTCTGAAGGTGTGCTTGGGATGGGCTGGGGTTGAGGGGATTGGGTAGAGGAAGTTGGGGGGGGGGAGGCTAGAGACTGGGACAATGGCTGCCATAAGTGCGGAGGCCAGAGCCTGAAATGCTCTCTGTTGGGCCGCCACGCTAGAGTGAATGCGCTCCAGGTATGCATTTGTTTGTTGCAAATGCCTCTCGACACCCTGGATGGCATTCAGAATGGTTGACTGCCCAACAGTGAGGGATCTGAGGAGGTCAATAGCCTCCTCACTGAGGGCAGCAGGACTGACTGGGGCAGGGCCTGAGGTGTCTGGGGCGAAGGAGATGCCCACCCTCCTGGGTGAGCGAGCACGGGAAACACGCTGAGGGGCTGCTGGGAGGGCGGTGCTGGTAGGGTGGGTGGCAGCTGTACCTGTTGTTGGGGTGGGCACAGACGTGTCCGCCACCGCCGGAGAGCTTCCATCGGAGGAGGAGTCGCTGTCTGTAGTGTCCCCTCCTGTCTCCGTCATGGTGCTCCCCTCGCTCTCTATCCCACTAGTGCCCTCACCCTCAGTGGATTCGGCCTCCAGGCCCATGTGGGATGCAGCTCCCTCCGTCGCCGGTACCTCTG
Organism: Pleurodeles waltl; assembly: GCF_031143425.1. Taxonomy (NCBI): domain Eukaryota; kingdom Metazoa; phylum Chordata; class Amphibia; order Caudata; family Salamandridae; genus Pleurodeles; species Pleurodeles waltl. The sequence continues at coordinate 1,899,140,780 of NC_090440.1, forward strand.
CTCTTCCGCCAGAGGATGCTAATGCACACAAGGACAGGGTGACAAAACAAAAAGGGGGGGCCAGACAGAGGACACACTTGGTCAATGCCAGCAACAACACTACCGTTGGCGTACACAACAAATAGGGAGCTGCCCTATGCACTAGGCCATTCACTACCAGTTACAATGCTAGTCACCAGCCCATGGGTGACATGGCATAACACCATCAGCTGCACACCTGAAACCCACAGGACCCTGCCCAGTAGTAGATGCCCACTAACATCATTGGGTTTGGAGTGCTTCCGAGCCTTCCCAACAAGGGACCTACCCTGCCATGTTTGCACTGGCCTAGGGGCACCCACAGTCCACATTCCCCACCCAGGTAAAACCTTAACGCGCGCCAACTCATGAATCTGAATTTGGACTCACCCCCTTGTGGCTGCTGTGATGCCCTCAAGCGCCCATCCAACTCTGGATAGGCCACCGCCAGGATGTTGAACATCAGGGGAGGTCAGGATACGATGGGCACCCCTTCCTCATTGGGAGGCCAGCCCCAGCTGGGCCTCCGGCGTCTTCCTTGCCCAGCGGTGCAGGTCCTCCCACTGTTTGCGACAGTGGGTGCTCCGCCTGTCAAAGACCCCCAGGGTCCGCATGTTCTTGGTGATGGCATGCCAAATACCCTTTTTCTGATGGGCGCTGACCTGCAGGAAAAATACAGCAGAAAAGTGTTTAGTAATACCGTCCGGACCGTCACACTCATGGCCCACCATATCCCTCCCATCCACTAAGGCACACACATGGACCACCATACATGCAGCACTCTGTCCAGGACACCTCAGCCCCCCCCACACGTGGCTTACACACACAGCACTCCATGCATTCATGGTCCACGCATCAGGCACACAGTGTACTCACCTGTTTGTCTGGAGGACCATAGAGTAAAGTGTACTGGGGTAGGACCCCATCCACCAGTCTCTCCAACTCCTCCGCAGTGAAGGCAGGGGCCCTTTCCCCAGACACATGAGCCATTGTCGTTCCAGACACAGGTTACAGCAGCACTTGCAGTGTAGGTCCTTTCCTGTTGAAGATCAGGTAGCAAGTGAGTGAACAGATAGAAAATGTCGGTCACGTCCGCGGCGGTGTGTACTGTCACCGCCGGCGTACATCGCCATTGGCTCCTGGAACCCACAGGGCCCAATGATAACCAATGTGAAGTTGCGCGGCGGTCATCGAACGCCTACCGCAACGGCGCACAATGCCAGCGGAATTACCTCATTTCCACTTGTCCCTCCTCACAGGTCACGCAGCTGCCATTTCAGGGAGGCACAGGCGATGGCACCTAACTGCGTCACAACAGACATTGGCACATCAACTGACTCTCAGATTCACATACTGGTTCGGTAAATGAAGAGATGCATCATTATTGAAATTGATGTGTAAATATGACCCTCTGCTCACTGTTTTCATCCCTAGGCTTCGACCGCTGAGGATGAATATGGGAATGGAGACATCCTTCAGTGTACAGGCCTCTGGTGGACCTTGCGACAATAAAGGACAGACACATTCTCCTAACCTACAGTCTTGATTGTGCCACAATCCAAGAACTGTGTGCCCAATTGGAGCCAGACCTGATGTCAGCTATCAGCCAGTCCACATGTATTCCCCCCTCTAGTACAGGTCCTGTCAGTGCTCCATTTCCTGGCAAGTGGTTCCTTCCAAACAACAGTGGCCATGGCATCAGGGATGTCTCAGCCAATGTTCTCCAACGTGTTGACCAGAGTGTTGGCTGCCCTTCTGAAACACATGCGCAGCTACATCGTATTCCCCCAGGTGGAGGATTTGGCCACAGTGAAAGCTGACTTTTATGCCCTGGGACATATCCCCAACATTATTGGTGCCATTGATGGTACACATGTAGCATTTGTCCCCCCCCCCCTGGAGAAATGAACAGGTATTCAGGAATAGAAAAAGCTATCACTCTATGAATGTGCAGATGGTGTGTTTGGCTGACCAGTACATCTCCCATGTGAATGCCAAGCATCCTGGCTCTGTGCATGACGCCTTTATCTTGAGGAATAGCAGCATCCGATATGTGATGGCTCAACTCCAGAGGCACCGGGTGTGGCTAATAGGTGAGCCCAAGGTCCCTACCCAGTATATGTTGGTGTCTGGGTATGGGGTTGTCCCTAAGGGTTAGTGTGTGTCTAACAGTTGTCCCTCGATATTTGCAGGTGACTGGTTACCCCAGCCTCTCATGACTACTGACCCCAGTGAGGAATGCCAGGGCAAGGGCAGAAGAACGTTACAATGAGGCACATGGGCGAACAAGGAGGATGATTGAGAGAACCTTCGGCCTCCTGAAGGCCAGCTTCCAGTGCCTTCATCTGACAGGTGGATCCCTGTACTACTCACCCAAGAAGGTGTGCTAGGTCATCGTTGCATGTTGCATGTTGCATGTTGCACAACCTGGCCTTGAGACGCCAGGTGTCTTTTCTGCAGGAGGATGAGCCTGGAGATGGTCTTGTGGCAGCGGTGGAGCCTGTGGACAGTGAGGAAGAGGAGGCAGAGGAAGAAGATGGGGACAACAGAAGTAATATCATACAGCAGTACTTACTTTTTTTTCATTGAAAGGGTTGTGGGTAATATGGGTGTGTGTTTTCTAATGGTTTGAGTGTGTGGGTGTGGTGTGTGTATGTGTGTCAGGTGTGTGTAGTTTGAATAGTCCAATGTGGTGTAGTTTTGTTAGTGTGTGTGTATTTAGAGCGCGGCGGTGTGTACCGCCAGTGGTTTACCGCGGTTGAAAGATTTGTGGGTCCTGATACTATGGGCGTATTCCTGTTGGTGTAACGGTGTGGGTTTTGGTACCGCCATTTTATCACTGACCTTTGGTCTGGCGGACTTGTGTGTGTGTCTGTGTAGTGGCGGATTTATCTGTGTGGGTCATAATACCCGTATCGGTATACCACAGTGGGCATGGTATGTTGGCGGCCGTCAACACAACAGTAGGTGGCATTTACCGCCAAGGTTGTAATGAAGGCCTTAGTCCGATTCCATACCTTGTGACAACTATCGGTCTAACCTTTTCGGCAAGCTAGCAGTACCTCACCTTCACCTGGAAGTGGCAGTGATTTGTGGTAGGCATGCGCATGACATTCTGACTTCTTAGGGAAATTGTGGAGCAACAGATCTTATACTTTTCTCTCAGTTAAGTTTGTCTCACACATGCAAAGACAAATAGAAGCAAAGATTGGTCCAATATACTTTGTTGAAACAACTGCGTTGTAGAGAAAATAGCATGTACTGCAATGATTAGGATGATAAAACATACTAATAATAATAATAACAATAATAATGATACGGTGACAAAGAGAGTGAAACATAAGAAAAGTCCCACCAGAGTGTCAGAATGCTAGGTGTTGGAATTTCTAACTACGCCACTTAAGTACTATATTAGAACACACAAGTGCTAGCCCTAATCCACTCTTCAGCATACCTAGGAAGACACCATCCCCCATACCTGGATTTGGTAGTAGCGAAGAGGGCTTTTAGTCTACTGAGTGTCCACTCTCATGAAGGCAGAGAAAAGAAATCAAGGGCCATATTCATACTTTTTTAGCGCCGCAATTGCGCCGCTTTTTGACGCAAAAGCAGTGCAAAATTACAAAATACAATTGTGATAGCCTGGAATTTACAAGATTCTAAAACAACTATGAAGGCTAGAACTGATAGATTAAGAAGACCGGTCCCACTCGTTAAGGTATGAGAGAAGGTCTGGCTGTCTTCCAGATTCTTGCCCATTCAAAAATTGCCAATCCGGTTCTGTCTTTGATTTTTTTGGTCCCTTTGTAATAACCAAACAATAAATCCTATTGCCTTTAGGTTCTGTCTTCGTAAATCTTGGATGATTTACTCTAGTTTTCATGTGTCCCTGATGAAACCTTTTGTGTCTGATCCCTTTTGTCACAATTCTCCTTTTATGGTAAATGGAAAACCAAATTAGTTAGTAAAATTGGTGATTCCTGGATTTTTCAGAATCTGCTTATAGTTCTTCATTTACTGAAAAGGCTATCCTGCTAGTGACAATCCTGCAGCCTCAGAAAGGGGGGAATACTTTTATGACCATGACAACTCAGCCATCTGGTTCCTGTTAATTTTGTTTGCAATGCTGCATTCCTTTGTTCATTTCCTCACTCCCTCCACTCGCTGATCCTTAACCCTCACGCCTGAAGAATTCCACTAGGGATACTGGATTTCTGGTTCTCTTTAATCCTTTGAAGTCCTTGTCAAGGAAGGAGCTTTTTTACACATTTGGCTTTTTGAAACTGAGAAGGTGATAGCTTCTCAAGAACACATTCCTACCATATATTTCAATTTGTGGTGATATTGTAGCTTCCAGATACAGTCACCTGTAAATTGAGCAGTAGAAGACCCTGATTAAGGGTATGCACCCATACCTGAACTGGGACTATATGCATCTCACAGGTCTTCTCTGTACTCTGCCGTGTTTCTTCTGCTCACACTGGGCCACTCCTCACACCAGCCTTGGCAGTTGGGTTCTGTCCAAACTCCTGCGGGACAGAGTTCTTTCCTCTGCTGTCTCAGCAGGCAGGCAGATGACTCCCAGGGTCACTGATAGACCCACAGCTTTTTCCAAGGCTTGCAGAAACCAGGGGGTATTCTATGCCCTTTAGGATACTGGCTATCATTGATACCAGTCCTGGAATACAATACCTTTTCTTCTTGGGCAATGAATCAGCTCAAATTGGACCCACTTTTATATTGTATTTTTAGACAGGGGCTGCGGATCCACAATCTGGGTTTAAAAAAAGCTTTGGCCTTGTTTCTTTACATAGTTCTTTTTCCTCTTCAGTGCTGACTGGTACTTTGTGCAAGGCAATTGCTCCTCGTAGCAGACAGTGACTATGCTGGTGCCAAGCAGGAGTATCCACATCATGAGCACAATGAATGCAAAGCACTGTGCTTGGCTCTCATCAGCCTTCCAGCACTGTTCTGAATATTGTAAAAGTTCTCGCTCTTCTATTTCCCGCATTTGGTTCTGACAGATTCTACTATTTCTATTTTGTGCCTGTCCTCAGACCCTACCTGTCTCATAGAAAGTGACACGTTTGGGTTATGCCTGTTTAGTCTCTGGGACTGGCATGTATTTGCAGTTTGTAACGCTTGTTACCTAAAACTAATGTGATAAATGAGGTAACAGGTTTGTCTTATTGATGCTTAAGTGTATGCAAGCCCTGCATTTGTGTTCATGATATATAATAAAATCAGCCATCAGATACCCTAAAAATTCAGGTATCCAATCATAGTCAGAAAGAGACATCACACTGGGCTGTCACTGCAGATGTCACTCTGGTTGGTAGCATCATCCAGCCTCCATAGGAGGGAACATCAGGACAGTGAGAAAAAGAGGCCTTCAATCACTTGTTATATTCCAGCCTCAAACAAGCTGACTTGCTATTTCATAACGAAGACACAAGTAAGTTGTGCCACCCATTAGGAGAAACTCAAACACAGACTTGCTATTTACTGTTTTAACTACAACTCAGCATAGAACTTAGAAATAGCCAGACGATTTTAGGAGGATAAGAACCCAAATATCATGTTAGATATGTTCATGCTGTTCATACCAGGTTTCACTGCATTCATTTTTGCATTCTGTGTAGGTACCATTAATATATTATGCATTAGATTAAGATAAAATAAACATCTTAAAATATCGATCCTGATTCTTAGTGCTATTATGAGTGTGCAATTCATTTACGAAAGAGGGTTTGGAGTTCCACTGTGTCCCTGGGCTCATCTTGTGGGAGAGACCATTCCCAGTAAGCACTTCCTTCAAAGTATTGTTTAGTAGGTTGTGTATAGGCTGCAGTCCACTTGAAACTTGGAAAGTCCTTGTACCAGGGAGTTAGAATCTGACCCCCTGCAGCTCCAAGGGTCCTCAGACTATAACATTTTCATGCCCATAGCAGGGCTTCGACTATCTGAATTTTTAAGTAGATTTGAATAGAACACCTCTGTAGGTTTGCCAAGTTTGAGCTGCCTGTCAGTCCATGGTAGTCTCTCCATTACCCCCAAACATTTTCATATTTCCCGGAGCAGTCTTGTAGACCACCCTCTAGGCTTCCATACATCTGTTCATTCCTTCTCGCCACATATCCATCTTTACAGTGTGTTCCCTCCCCCACAGTTTGGTCACATCCCTTTTTGCCACAACATAACCCAGCATACAGAACAAAAAGTTGTTTCCTGTTAATTTCTTGGTTACTGATTGCCTGGTATAATCAGTTGGTGTGTCTTGGAAATGACCATCCCCACCACGGCCTCCAGTTCAGTGACAACTGATCCCCAATACACACCAAACTTCGAGTAGCTCCAAATTGTGTGTAGTAAGGTGCCCACCTCCAAACCACATAGGAGGCACATGGGGCTCATCACTCCTCTCATTTTGTGTAGTCGTTTCTTATTGTAGTATGACCTGTAGAGGATGTTGAATTGGATCTGTCACAGTCTGGCATTGATGACATCTTCCGTAGGGTGCATCAGGGCCACCTAGCAATCAGTATCTTCCAGGGTTCCGACATGAGGCTTACATTTTTCTAGTAGGTTATACAGGTTGTCCAGTGTGATGTTAAGTATGTTGCGATATAACTGGGATACTGTTTATGGGTGATTGGACTCCCAAGGGCCCAACTTTCAACGAGCTATGTTCTGGAAGGTCCATCTCCAGGACTCTTTCCTTTCTTAGGGCTTGTGTCAGTTGAATGTATCTAAACCATTGAGCATCAGTTAAGGTGTTTTCTTGCTACAATGCCTTAAATGACTTACCATCCGCCAGCATATCCCCTAATGTTTCTATCCCAGTCTGTTGCCACAGGAGAAAAACATTGAGTTTGCCTTTTTTTGGTCAGTATTGTTCCCTTACATAAGGGGGTGGCCAATGTAATCTTCCCCCTCCAACCCAAAGCTGTGGTGGCATCACCTAGGAGCACAGGGTGGACTGGGTCAGCTCAGGTAAGAGTTTCCTGTAGATGTTATGGACATGGGATGCTAGTCTCATCTACTCTCTTACTATCCTATACTCCTGTTCACTAAGTGGACTGTGTCCCCAGTCATTTATAACGTGCAACTGTGTAGCCCTATGATATGCTGTCATGTCAGGAAGTGCAAGGACCCGTTGTAGGCTGACCTGTACACTTTCCTCAGGGCTATTCCTGAGGTACCCCGTTCCAAAGAAGTGTGAAGAGCATTTTATATAATTTGTTTAAGTATTTTTTTGGGAATGTAGTACAAGGTATATTGCAGTTCACAGAGCAGCTTGGACAGGATAATAATTTTGTAGAGGACAGCCCTGCCCATAATCGTCAAAAGAGTTTATGCTATTGTTCTGTGTTTTTGCGGAAGTCCCAGTGAACTTGGTCAAGGTTGAGATCTGGGAGCCTTTTTCTGAAATTATAGCAATACCCAAGTATTTAAATTCTATTCTTGTCAGTTGGAAGCCACTTTTTACCCCCACCCCCCGGTCCTCCCAGTCGGTATATGATGGATTTCTCCCAATTTATACGGTTGGTACCCGGATAGTGTCTCAACAGCACAGAAGACTGAAAGTACTGCCAGGATCGACAGCTCTGCAAGGGTTGCTAGGTACACCAGAGCATCATCGGCATATAAAGTTATTTTTTTCTGGATCCCCCGATTTCTGGGGAAGGCCCACTATGTCCGCTTTCCAGACAAAATGCAACTGGGAGGGGTGACAAAGTACAATCTTGCCTTGTGTCTTTTCCAAGACAAATGTCTCTGAGACCATCCGGTTCACCGCCACTGGTGATGTGGGTGCTTTATAGAGAAGGGCTACCCAGATACAAAACTTGGGCCCAAATCCGAACCGCTTCTGGGAGTAGGTAGCACCAGTCTATGGAGTTGAATGCTTCTTCAGCATCTGACAACATTATTACCCTGGGTTCTCTATCAGTCTTAAGTTGATCCGGCAACAACTGTAACTGTGTAAGGTTTAGTTGCATTGGGGGTCATTCCGACCCCGGCGTTGGCGGGAGCACCGCCAACAGGCTGGCGGTGCCCCGCAGGGCATTCTGACCGCGGCGGTTTGGCCGCGGTCAGAACAGGAAAACCGGCGGTGTCCCGCCGGTTTTCCGATGCCATGGGGGATTCCGACCCCCTCACCGCCATCCTGTTCCTGGCGGTTCCGACCGCCAGGAACAGGATGGCGGTGAGGGGTGTCGTGGGGCCCCTGGGGGTCCCTGCAGTGCCCATGCCAATGGCATGGGCACTGCAGGGGCCCCCGTAAGCGGGCCCTACATAGAATTTCAGTGTCTGCATTGCAGACACTGAAATTCGCGACGGGTGCAACTGCACCCGTCGCACCCTTCCCACTACGCCGGCTCCATTTGGAGCCAGCGTCCTCGTGGGAAGGGGCTTCCCGCTGGGCTGGCGGGCGGCCTTCTGGCGGTTGCCCGCCAGCCCAGCGGGAAACACAGAATGGCCGCCGCGGTCTTTTGACCGCGGTGCGGTCATTCGGCGGTTCCCGCCGCCCGCCGGGGTCTGAATGACCCCCATTGTCTTTTTTGTAATGAAACCCATTTAGTTGGCATGGACCAATTCGTATATCACCCTGGCCAGTATTTTTGAAAGGACCTTGGCTAGGATTTTGCTCTTGGTATTCAACAATGAGATGGGTTTGTACAAGGAACATAGATTGATTGGTTTACCCTTCTTGGGGATAATTACAGTAATTGAATGATTTAGGTCCGGGGCAGGCTCTCTTTGTCTCTCGCAACTCCAAACAGGTTTAGCAAATGTGGGTTAAGTAGGGAGGCCAGTTGCATATATAACTCTGCAGGGAAGCTGTTGGTTCCTTCCATCTTCCCTAACTGCATGGCTTTCACTGCCTCCCCATGTCCTAGTTGTGTATCTCCTGCAATAGTACTAGACCAGGGAAGTGTCTAAAGATATATTGCATAGTGCCCCCTCTTTTGATTTTACAGGCTAGCCCATTCACATTCCACAAGAGGCCTTTCAATGTGTCAAAGTGTTGTGGATTTATCTCTGTTATTTTCTGCTCTACCTCTGTGTTCTGTACCTTGTACCTGTGGGTGTCTCTCCCTCTTTAGTGCCATGGTGTACCTACATGACCGTGTGACCTGTTGTGTCCAACTGTGAACAGCCTATACTGGCAACCCCAACTGTTCCCCCACCCCAGTTTTCCCTGCATGGGTTTTCAACTACCCATTTCCTCAACCTGGGAAAGGTCTGTTTCCCACCCCTCCCCTTAACATCTATTCATACCCTTCCCTCTGTCAGCTGGAGTCAGGCACTCTTTCCTTCTTTCCCCACGTCACTTAGTTCCATTTCACTGTTTGAATTATATAGTTATATGGCACTGCCTAGTTATTTGTATTAAAGGCCCCTGTTCGGACTTTTGTACAATAAAGGTTAGTCTGTCACCTATGTCTGTATATGCGGGAATGTTCTTCTTGTGCAATGTTTCAGGCGATGAGGCTGCTTCCCTGCCCTGGGGCCACGGTCGTCCTCAACAATCTGTCTGGATTCATGCTTAATCTCCCCCAATTCCCTTGCTGTGAGTAACACTAAGGCCCTCATTATGACTTAGTCAGTCTTCCTTGAAGACCGCCAAAGCCAGGGGTGCCAGAAGACCACCAGTGCTGGCGGTCTCCCGCTCGCCATATCACGGGTACTTCTGGATTTCCGCCACACTTTGGGTGTAAATCCGGCAGTAGTCATGCTGGCGGGCGGAGGTGCTCTGGCGGTTCCACCACTGGCCCAACCAGTACGACCACAATGGGTGGAAGTGCCCCATCTCCCGTTCTCTGCCGGGCGACCATCTCCCTAGACCAGGTAAGGTGATCATCCGACAGGAGAGGGGGGTGGTAGGGTGCGGGTGTTCTATGTGCGTGTATGAGTGTGTGGTGTCTGCGTGTGAGCATCGATGTGTGTGTGTGTCTGGTTGTATGCTATGTGACAAGGGGGATGGGGGTGCTGTAGCTGGAGTGGGGTCTAGTACTTGCCGGGGGTGGGGGAGCCGTCTACCGGTGACTGAAAAGGAATTCCCTGTCACCGGTAGCTCTTACGCCATGGTTTTCGTGGTAGTGCTACAGCTGCGGAAACCATGTCGGAAGGCCGGCTCCTACTACCCCTGGCGGTCTTCTGTGGACCACTAGGTCGGAGATGATCATCTCCGCCCGGCGGTTCAAACCGCCATGGGGGTATGATCTCATAATGTGGAGGTCTGCACCTCCAGCCTGTTGGCGGCAGGACCGCCACATTCAAAATGACCGCCTAAGTCTCTATTTCTGTAGTTCAACAAGCGAGCAATTATCTGCCTTGGGCTGCCTCTGGTGGAGGTTTTGCTGCTAGGTCCCAGTATGCCCTTTCCACCAGAAAACTCAGTAAATGGTGGTTCGGAGGGAGGAAGGATTGCAGACACTGCTCAAGGAAGTGATCCAGGCGGGGCCCTCCACTCCCTCTGGCAATGCCAGAAACCATAGATTATTGTGCTAAGAGCACCCTTCAGCATCTTCAATGCAGGCCATCAGTTCACCAGAAAGGCCCTACAACTTTTGGACTGTCTAGTTCAAGTCTCTGACGGTGCCCTCCAGTGTCGCTATCCTTGTTTCAGGCTCTGCCATGCATCCCATGGTATTCCGCAAATCCTGTCAGAATAGTGCTATGTCATCACCAATTTCCCCAATTTGGTCAGCAAAGTGTGGTGGGAAGACTCAATTGCCCTCAGGATAGTGTCTGTCCCTGTCTGGGGCCGTCTCCCAGTCCCGCTGCTGGCCTACTCTCTTCACACCAGCTGCACCAGGGTTTGGTGAAATTGTACAACTTCCCCTGTTTCGGTGGGACTTTATCCTTAGTCATGCCTGCTGGGGGCATGACATCAAATTTGGGCTGGCAGCCTGATGGGCAGTCACCGGCCTGGGGCAGGGTAAAACTTCTGGAGTGGGCCCAAACCACATCTCCTTCTCTGATGTCCCTTTGCTCCCTCCTCAAGGAGCTTCCTTCATGGGTCATGGCTGATGCTCTGTCTGGGAGGGTGGGGGTGAAGAAGATGGAGCTTTCACCTTGGCACTGTAGCCCTTGCCAGGTGAGGCCGGTCGCGAGCAGGTTGGTTCTGCGTCCAGGGTGTGCTCTTATGTCCTCAGTCCTACTGTGGTCGGTTGCTTCACCATACCTGCCCTGCAGCCATCATCTTGGAGCCCTGGTGATCTGGGAAACTATTCCTCAGCCACACAGGAAGCCTCGCCTGTCGGGCTCTGTGACCTTCATGCTGCTTTCTGGGGCCTCTCTTCTGTCCTGTGTTTCCTCCTCTGTGAACTTCTTCACGGGCTGTGGCATTCTCCCTGCAGCCTGGGATGTGGCCACTGCTCATTCTAGGAGGGTGGGTGGGGGGGAGTGCCCCCCCCCCCCACTGTGGTGGTATGGGCCCGCTCCGGGGGAGACGGTCGAGGGCAGGTTCAGTCTTGCTTCTAGGGTGGCCTCTAGCCCTCGTGGACCTCCACCGGTCGACCATTTTACCATGGCTGCGAAGGAAGCCTTGCCTGTTGACTCAGTGGACTTCACGCTATTCTATGGGCCATTGAGTGTCTCCTTGCTGTGGGGAACACCTGAAGGGTTAGTGCAGTGCCCCAATGATGTAGAATGGTTGTGTGGTCTCAGTAGTGCTGTGGGATGGCGAGTAACATCTTGTGTTGCCAGACCACGCCTCTCAAGCTTGACTCTAAAACATTTTTCCTCATTCTGTGGTTTCTTCACTTTAGTTGTCATGTTTGTTGAATCTGGTCACTAAGAATGGGTCAATTAGTTTGTGTTGCAGTAAGAATCAATCAACGGGCACCAGTTACACAACATATTACAAAGGGAGGTTTCCCTAATGCAAGGGATGCAGTAGCCTTTGTTGTAAAACCACATGCTGCATATGCCTCTGAAATATTTTCATGATGGAGTATGATACCGCAGATGGTGCCACTAGGCATGTCATCACATGAATAACTCCAGGAGTGCCTCAACATTACCAGGTTTATCATGACTTGGAAATGCCCTTACCTTACCATAAACATTAAAATTGGTTTGGGGGTCTTTTACCCCATATGCCACTGTATGTCAGATTGGCTCCCCGAACAAATGACCTGTATTGGCCGGGTTTACCCCTTATCAGCAAATTTGCATGTTGGGGATGTGGAAAGATGATTAAACCAGATTGTATCATAGTACCTATCTACAGGCATCTCAGACAGTATGGGCTATGCATAACAGATGCTAGAGCAGCTCTAACAGGGCCTGTTCCACAAGCCCAGGTTGCCATACAAGCAATTAGTCCAGAGAATATAAATGCTATTATGGACAAAATGCTTGTAAAAGGAAAACAAAATGCTTTCTGGATTGCACACAAGACAAACCACCTTTAAGTGGTCTACCCTCACACACCACCCTTTGACTATGTGTCTTCCTTTTAGAATGGTGCCACTCGTAGAAGAGTGCAATACCTGGGGAAGTATATTACACATGGCACCACCTCATAAATGGTGCTACCAAATGTATTAAAACAAGTACAAAATGAGTACAAAGATACAACAGCTCTTGATTTAGGGATGAAATTAATGAGAACATTTGAAACAGTTTTCTTAATCATCCTAGTACAATTTGCAGAGAAGCCGTAGCCCTTGTAATACACTCAAGAATTCCAGCAGGTCATAAGCAGTGCATTGCGGGGGCGTAAGTTATAGTTAGGAGAAGAACTATAATTGCTGAATTTCTATGGTTTCGCACGTTGCACGTAAAATGTGAGCCTAACTATAGCGTCCCTGTAACCTATGTTTTGTTCAGTGAATTTCAAATATTTGTTTTGTTTTATTTTCCTAACTATAACATCCATGTAACCGTTGACTTTTTCAGTAAGTTTCTAAGGTTTTTTAAGTTTATGTCATGTAATTATAACATTTTAATTATGATTTTTTTTTTGTGAATTATTATGTGTTTTTTCTAAAATGTTAAGATTTTTAAATACTTTACCTTTTTTTGTTGAATTTTCTTTTTTTCAAGTTTTTTAACTTTTTGACTTTTTGTTTATGATCTAAACTCTAACACAATTTTTTCATTTTTCTGTGCAATTTTTTTGTTATTTATTTTGTTAATATATAATTGTTATTAATAATTGCATTTTTAAAAGAAATAGAATGTTTTGAGAAAGATATGTAGTGAATTATTTAAATTGCTTTTAATAAGTTTTATTTATTTTTTGGAGCGAACGCTGGTCGGAAGGAAGGAGTCGCTGAGTGACGTGGTGTGGGCGTGGCTGTTGCACTGCGCTCGGCACCTGGTTCGTCTCCCACTTGCTCTGGCCTACTCTGGGCTCTGATCTTGGGGCTGCCTTTTGCCTCCGGTTCCCGGCTCCCAAGGCCGCTCCGAGGTCGCTGTTGAGTGGGGGGGTTCCTCCTGGCGGGGACAGTGTGGACTTCGGCGGTGCTCGCTGAGCGCCCCTGGTGCCCGGACCAACATAGTCAGACCAACATCGTCGGCCCGAAACGCTGTGCCCAACATCCTCTACCTGGCCCAAAGCTCAGCGCTAGGTTTGTGTTTTGCCACATGGCCGTTTAGAGGCTGCCCCAGAGGTTAAGGTCTCCTCTGTGGTGACGGCGTATCCTGGCTGTTTCGGCGAGGAGCAAGGAGGGCGTTTGGTGCTTTGGTGCTCTGGTGTACTGAGCGCAAAAGGCCTTTTATGGTGATCTCTGCAGCCCCCTTGGACCCAGACCTGGTCCCGGACAGTTGCGGCACATGAAGCAAAGGAAAAAGAGTGGACGTAAGATTTTTACACCTTCCAGTGCCAGGGGCAGAAGAAGTAAGCTGTGAGACACCCAAACTTTTTTTCAATTGAATTCTCTTATATTTCTACTTTTCCTGCTTGGTCCCTCCTCCCCCTGCCAGGACAGGTCTGCAGGAGGCAGGGGGTTGTTAGTAGGAGGTGTAAGAAGGGATAGCTCCCGAGAAGCTGTAACTGCTGCATTACGAGGAAGTCTTGAGTGCCCCTCGAAAGGGTGTGTGGCTGTGGTAGATCCGCTAACTCAAGAGCCAGTTTGGGAGTACCTGGGAGTTCCTGGAACTGGGGTCTGGCCTTGTTAGCCTCTCCACCTTATTTTCTCTTTTGTGAGTACTTCCCAAGTGCTCTCTCATGGTATGTGCTGGTACTGGTGGCAATTAGGAGTGTGGGAATCTTTTCAGCCATAAGGATGACTGCCAAGCACTTGCAAAGAAGCAGGATCTTCCTCAGTCGAGCATGTAAAAAGACCAAGTCCAACCGCCTAAGAAATATGGGTGTTCATCATCTAAGTTTAAAAAGCATCAATACTATCCTACTGTTTCTTCAAAAAGAGTCATCTAAAGATCTGAACATCAACTAAGTAAATGGACTAGTGGTTAACTATGTTGACAGTCGGGGAGAGAATAAGTGTTCTCTGGGAGGGGTTTCTATGAGTAATATTGCTCCCTCAGAGATTGGGGTTGGTGCCCTTGGAGGAGGGGACTTTACCCTCCCAGATATTGATGTGGAAGTGAATGGAGCCGATATTGTAGGGAATTTATTTGATTGTTGTCCGACTACGCCTTTGCTAGGTAAACCTAAAATTAGTCCTTCTGGCTTAAGGTTGTTCAGTAGTACCCCCACTGAGCTTTCTCTCTCTCCAGCTTTGCCCACTTTAACGCCAGTTCTGGGGTCCTCTGAGAATCTACAGAGTTGTCCTCCAGACCAATATACTATATTTTCGGAGTCCTTTTAATGCCTAGAGAGAATGTTATCTTCAATCCTGGCACTCGTAGAAAAATCTTTAAATAATTTTGATCATACCCAAGACCTTTTATCCTCTATATTGAAAATTTTGCTAGATCAAAAAAATGTCAAATTAGAGATGGATGAGAAAACATTTATGGCTGTAAAGGTTCTAGCACATGTATGACCCCTAGTGCCTCTCGGGCACTTAAAACGTCTTGCACTCAGCCCACTTTTCCCGATCAGGGAACTCAGGTGGGTAAGCCCCAGGTTTTGTTGAAAGCTTCAAACCTACAGGATTTCTTGAAGCAAGAAAGTATTGTTTATTCCTTGAAAAAGCTTTTCTCCAGTCCTCTATCCACGAGTAATAGGGCGCAAGCAGTATCTGATTCTGCACCTATGAAAACTGAGTTAGATCTCTCGGTGGCCCCTTTTCCCATTTTTCTGCCCAAAATTCCTCCTGCTCCAATATCAGCAGAGCATAATATGAGTTCGGCTCCAAAAGAGGTTGCAGCGGGGAAAAGTGGTAAGAAAAAGGGGAAAAAGAGAGGAAAAAAGGGAAACAGTGCATTCTAAAAAAAGAACCCAAGAAAGGATAAGTTTGAAAACATTGGCCTTGATGGGCCTTTGAATGACCAGGAAGATCATGATCTGGCCCAGAGGTAGAAGATGCTCAAGGATATGAGTACTGTGGGATCTCTGTTTCCCAGGGGAAAACAAGATTTGACCCCCGGTAGGGGTTGGCAATGTGATAACTCACTTGACTCAATGAGAGTTGTGTTAGATTTAAATCCATGTGCTGAACCTTATTGTAATGAGAATGTGTTTACAGGATTATCGAATACAGCCTCTAATTGTAATAAGGGCGGGGAAGTCACCAGTAGGATGAAAGCCAGAAAAGGGCTTATGACGATCCCGGATTGTCTGGAGTTTTCTGCTCCATTTGATCAGGATTAAGTTTCTATCAGGAAAATTGGAGTTGGCTGGCGGGAACTTTAAATAGCAAGGGGGTGAAGGGAAAACTGTTAGACCTTGGTTACTAACCCTAATTTTACATTAGTCTCTTGGAACGCTGCAGGACTGGAGAATCACTTGGAGAAATTAGATATGATCCAGTCTTGGAAAGCTGATTTAATTTGTATCGAAGAGATCTGGAGGGTTTCGGATTTTCCTTGCCCCTGTTCTTTGTTCAAAGGCCCAGTCCTCTCCGAAAGGGCACGCAAAAAGGGGTGTTGCTATGTTGTTAAGTAATAACTGTAAGTGGGAATCTGTGTTTCTGCCAGTTTCTTCAAACATTTTTCAAATTGTGAGAGTGTTTCTAAGGTTGGAAAATGTAGGAAATTTTCCTTATGAATAGTAAATCCCCATATCCCTCCAGATAAGGATTATGACTCAGCTATTTCACAAATGTTTGATCATATCTTTGCCGTCTGCTCTTATTCAAAGGAGTGTGCAGGTGAGGTATTGATTATGGGAGACTTAAATTGCAAGATCTCTAACCAAACTTTTTCCATCTTTTGTGATCTAGAGAGGGAGACTGTGATGAATATCCCTCACATTTTATTCCCCCTAGAATTAGGACAGATAAAAGGGGGTGCATCTTAATGAAAGGGCTGAGGAATCTTAGTTGCATCATCTTAAACGTGCGTTTTCGCTCTGATTCCCCTGCAGTCTTCATCCACAAATCCTTACAAAGTAATTCTATTATCGATTATATGATGGCCTCTTATGCTATCGCCCAATTGGTGGAGTATATGATAATTATCGATTCACAGTATAGTGACCATAAGATCCTTAATTTATCTAAATAAATTCAGTTACCCTCAATTGAGTTGTGGAATTTAAAGGGCAAGGATATCACTTTTTAATGGAAAAACTGGCAGAATGTATTGGACACTGGCTAAAATCTTATTTGTTAAAGATGTCCTTGAATGCTCAGTGAGATCTGTCCGTGGGGTTACGTTAAACTATTTCACCAAACTCATGACATGTATCACCCAAAGTGATCAGCCCAAGTGTATAAAACCTCCTCAAAAGAGAGTAAAGTTATTGGTACTATTATTGAATAGAGGGATCAATAAATTGGTAAGGTAATAGATATAATGGAGATTCTAGGGATAGTAATAGGATAATTTCCCTCCTAAAAAGAAGATGAGCGAGCAAGAAGAGAAGTATTAGGAAGTTGTTGCATTGACGTGAAGCCGCAGTGTCCAAAAATTCTCAAAAGTTTTGGTCTATTATATCTGATGGGTGTGGTAATCATAAGTCCTCTATCGCTCCCCCGATAGCTGAAGCAGACTGGAAGGAATTTCTACTTTCCCTTTATGTGGAAAATATGGATATGAATCTAAGGGGAGTGGTCCCGTGTATAAGTAATATAGCAGAAATTAACAGTTTCATCCACCTTCTGAATCTGAGATAGAGGGATTCATAAGGTCAATGCGAGCACCTGGAGCTATGGGCCCTGATGAGGTTCCGATGGTAGTAAATAAACAGGAACCTCAGCTTTGGGCAAAAATTATCCACCCGTTATTTCATGCCTGCTATTTACAAGGTAAAATTCCAGAGTCTTGGACAGGGGGTATTATAGTCCCCCTTTATAAGAAGGGAGACAAAATCCTCCCTATAAATTATCGCCAAATTGTGTTGTTGGACGCAACTGGTAAGATTTTTGCGAAAAGCATATTAGTACACCTAACTTCTTGGGTTGAGGAGAATGCGATCCTCCCTCTGGAGCAAGCAGGCTTTAGAAAGGAACACAGTTCTTTGGACAATATTCTTATATTGCAAACTATTAAGGACAAATATATTAAGCTTTGGGGTGGAGGTGTATGTGCTACTTTTATAGATTTCTCAATGGCCTTTGATAGGATAGATAGGAATATTTTATGGAAGAAACGACACGAGATGGATGTTCCACCAAATTTGTTGCGCTTAATTATTGCTCTGCACTCTTCCACCTGATGCAAAGTTCTTTTAGGTAGAGATCAGGGAAGGTCCTCTGAATTTGCTACAAATAATGGTTTGAAGCAAGGCTGTCTTTTGGCTCAGTTGCTTTTTTTCTCTTTATATTAATAATTAGCCGGATTTCTCATCGAATGCAGTTGGTTTTGCACCCAAAATTGGAGACAGACCTATCTCTTGCCTGTTATATGCGGATGACATAGTCGTGATTGATCTTATACCGAAAGGATTAAAACCAGCGTTTAGCCGCCATAGATCTTTACTCTGTGCAGCACCACCTGAATATAAATATATCTAAATCTCAAGTTGTTTGTTTTCTTGGGAAAAGGTCTGGTAAAAAGATCAATGTCTTCTGGTTCTTGGGACAACATAAGTTAGAGCGAGTAAAAACGTATTGTTTTTTAGGGCATATTTTATCCCACTCACTCAGTGCCCAAGACCATATTGGAAATAATGTAATCAAAGCCTTCTCTCAAGCGCAAGGGTTATTAGCTTTTTTTAATGGAGTTGGCCGGCGTCATTTTTTACGTCTTCTCACTGCTTATCAAGCAAAGCTACCAGCAACCCTTCTTTACGCAATAGAATGTATTGAGATTTCTAAATGGGGTTTTCTTGATAGGACCAATGGGCAGATTTTAAGACGCCTTCCCTCCTGTATTCATTTGACCTCAGGGGCTGCCCTTAGGCTTGAATTTGGTGTTAACAGTACCTTTGTGCAGGGCCTTGCAGCAGAGATTTGGAGGGCCTGTTGCCTGGCTCAAAGTAGGGATTCTTCCTTGAGACATTTAATTGTCATATACATTTTTTGTAGCTTAAGAGAAAAATCTAAGTTTTTTTGAAATTTTAATCTTGCAGCCCAACTGCTTGATCTTGACCCTGACTGAAGAGGTGACATGGTCTAAAAGTTTTTTATTTAGATCAGGAATCCACTTCGTCAAATATTTGTGATTTATGTCAATTGGGGGTGTAGGATCTTAAACATGTTGTGTTTGTCTGCCCCGTTTTAGCATTTTATAGGAAAATGTGGTTGAAACCCCTCTAGCTGAATCTTAACATTTACTCTGCTAAAGAGGCTTTGGAAATCTTGTACAACCCGCCAAATGAATTTTTTTGTTACAGGGTTTTTAAATATTTCAAGTCTTTTTTAAATCTTTACTGAATTTTTGTTTTCGTAGGGTACAAGAGAAATTTATTGACTCTACCTTGGCAGGGTAAAGACCCTATATGATCTTTAAAGAGTACTGAGTGGGATGGGTAATAAAGCATACTAATGTCATTATCTTGTATGTTTATTTGACAGGCAGAGGGTTTGCAGTTCATATAGTTTTCCTATTATATCTATATAGATTTTATGTACAGGTCCTAATCGGTTTTGATGGTAGCCAAATTTATTTTGGATTCGGGAATATATTTTAAAAGTGTTTTCTATCCAGGGAGTAACTGCTTGTATGAGATGATGTGCACTAGGGAACTCAGTGAATGTAACTTATTTACAGAGAATGTAGTGTTTTATAAATTTTAATTTTACGGTCTTTTTGTATATTTTTTTGTATTGTATTTGCTTGTGGACCTCTTTGGAGTTCCATCCCATGGCTTAACCAAAAATTTATGTATTTATTTTTTTCAATATTTCTTGGATCCGCGGATCCACCATGGACCAAAAACCGAGATGTACTACAAGAACTCTGTGGTTTCTCATTCTGATCATGCAATCCCAATGTATTTGTGAATTTGGATTTACAGATTTGTCAAAAATTAAAAAAAACATTATATATATATGAAATACACTAATTTAATGAAGGAGGTCAGCGTCTTTTTATGTGAGGCTATATTTCTCTCTTTATATATTTGTTGTTAAGATTACTCCATAATTTATATTTTGCGTGACTTTGCAAATCTATGTACTGGAACCATGAATTCATGCTATGACACATGCAAACCTTTCCTTTTGACTGGCTAGATAAGCACCACACTTTTTTTTTGTTTTACAAAAGAAACCCCACCCAAAACCTGTTATTTCGTATTTAACAGTGCAGACAGCTACACTGATTCACATTGATCTGCTGCTTTTGAGGCTCACAGCTGCTCAGAAGTCCAAATTTTGAAAATTATGGCTGCATCTAACCCTTCTACACAAAAAGAGAATCATGTCCTGGTCCAGTAAGATGCGTAACAGCACAACCCTCTACTTAAAATATGGCGTGAGTATGGAATTTTTTTACAATCTCCTTCAGTGGAGAGGAAAGTTACAGCATGGATTTTAAAATGCACGATTTGCGGCAAAGGTCTTGTGGCCCTAGCAAGACATACAGCCACGGTACTAGCTCACTGAAGAAACATCTCAAAACAATCTATGAAACAGCATATCTGAGGATGTTAGTTGAAAGAGAAACTAGTGCTGGTGTCTCTACATCTACAGCCACTTTGCCTGCACCCTCCACCTCAGCCACCATCACTGTTCCTGCTCTGTGTCCTAACCCAGGACACATGACAACCCATTGCTTGAGATGCCACATGCCAGTCAGGTTGAATACAACATAAGTGGCAGAATATTCGGATGCAAATAATAACCATCCATCTTAATTTTAATTTCTTCCTTTTTGCATCCAACCTTTTTCCCAATGTTTTTTTTTTTATTAGAAAGCCTGTTGCTTTTCATTATGGTTATTTTTCTACAGTTTTCACCTGTTTTTTGGTGCATTTATAGAAAAAAGTACAATTTAAAAAAATGTAAACTGTTTATAAAAGAGTTCTTTGTTAGAATCACACCAACTAATCATTAAAATAGCTTTGTTTGTGATTTTAGTATTTTATTGTATATATGTTGTCTATCTGCAAGCTTGGTATGTCAGTGTATGCATCAGTGTGTGCTTGGGTATGTCAGTACATGCATCAGTGTGCCTGCGTTCCAGTGTATGCATGAGTGTGTGCCTTGGTATGTCACTGTATGCATTAGTGTGTGCCTGGGTATGTCAGTGTATGGATGAGTGTATGCCTGTGTGTGTCAGTGTATGCATGAGTGTGCCCCTGGGTGTGTCAGTGTATGAATGACTGTGTGCCTGAGTATGTCAGTGTATGTATGACTGTGTGCTTGGGTGTGTCGTGTATGCATGAGTGTGTACTTAGGTATGTTAGTGTATACATTAGTGTGTGCCTGGGTGTGTCAGTGTATGGATGAGTGCATTCCCGGGTGTGTCAGTGTATGCATAAGTGTGTACCTGGGTGTATCAGTGTGTGCAAGAGAGTCTGCCTGGACGCGTCTGTGTATGCATCAGTGTGTGCCTGGGTGTGTCAGTGTATGCATTAGTGTGTGCCTGGATGTCTCAGTGTGTGTCTCAGTGTGCACCTGGGTGTGTTAGTGCATGCACCAATGTCTGCCTGGATGTCTTATTTGATGCATTATAAATGGAAAAGATGTAATTAGCCAACTACATTACTGCAATAAATGGTCCCGTTGAGCTGTCTAGAAAGAGAGAAAACATAAACATAAGTACATGTTATATGTTGTACAATTGCAATTAAGAGTTCTGCAAGATAATTAATTTCTATATGGGACACTAGCATATAGAGGGCCTTATAAAGACATCACATCTGGCAGGTTGCATGATGTCATAATAATGGTAATATATAAACTACAACTAGAGTATTTAAGTTTTCCATTTGTAATCCTTCTGCTAACTTGTTAGGTCATGTTGCAATATCTTTTTGTGACATTCTTCTCATTATATTGTGTCCATCGGATTCTAGTTTTTGAAAACAAATTGCCATATCCGGAGGCAATAGTAACTTGGTCATAAAAGATAATAACTTTGATAGTATTTCTTTCTCCACAAAATATTTTTTTGTCCTCGTTTTTAGTTTAGACTGACTGTTTCCAATTTATGGGCATGTGAGCTGATTCATTCTACCATTAACTGCATATCAGGATTTCGAATCCTTTATATAGACATCACCCCTGGTAGGCTGTATGATGTCATAAATATTTGTATTAGAAATGCCACAAGTATATAATTTCATTTTTTCAGTTGTAGTCTTCGTTGAAACTTAGGTTCAAGAAATAGAAGATAGGACTTTTTCTGCAGGTATTTTTCTGTGAACCAACTTTAAGCAACCTGCCAGAACTGACAGTTTTGCAATCTGGTAGTGTTAGGTAAATAAATCTCTCTGAATCAATTTCAGTGGTTATTCTAGAAAACAATTTACACACACATGGTTCCGTGAGTAACTAAGTCCAAATAATTCAGCAATCGGTACCATCCATTCTTCTAAAATGTCAAAGATTACCATTAGAAAATCTTCTGCACTTCTTGAATGTTTTGAGTACAAATCCAGTGCACATGCCTACAAGGTCTTGCATGTGAGATGCACAATATGTTTTACTTCTATCACTGCACAGGCGTTCTCACAAAGCAACCAGTGTAGAGCACAATCTCTAGCCTTTTTTCTCTTCAGCTGCATGAACAACATGAGGTAAAGAGAACAGTGCATTCAGTTCCACATTGGCATAGCAGTTGATACCAGAGAGTTTCAACAACTGGTCACCAACAATATCACTGGCATTCTCAGTTTTTATCTTTCAGACTTTTGTTGTTCTTTTTTTTACACTTTTTCTCCACAACATCAGTACAATCCTTCAAATGCTTTCTCTTTGGGCAGATTGTAGGTTAGAGGTTTTTCAGAAACTGGATACTGTCATAAATGAGGAACTCTTTGACACAACTTGAATCAGCATTGACTCTCATCAAAGTCTACAAGATACAAACTGGACAATGTTCTAACTCGCAATAAGGCTACATATGACACACCTTCCTTAAAAGACAGTAATACCAATATTAATGGATGCTGCATCTACACTTAAACCATGAGCTTTACAAATAGTTAGAGCATCTGTGAGAAACTGGAAACCCCTTTCTCTGAACATACAAGTCCTTCACAAAGAAGAAACTGCAAAGGACCTTGCAAACTGTTTTATGCCATCAACCTAATCACATTTTATTGTGAGGCTTTCAGCCTTATTACTGTTAGGCAACTAAATGAAAACAATTATTTTACCAATAGCACCATTTACTAATCCTTCCTCAACATTTATATTATGCCCCAAAATTACTCTACAGATTGTGCAAACATGTAAACACTTTTCTAATCCCACAGTTCTGGAAAGAGATTACTACAATTAATCCAATTTTGCTTGTAGTTTTTCTCCTAGCAGTACTGTCATCATGGAGAAGTATTGTGAACACATGCTGTCCTTTGACAGGGGTAAGTTGTAGTAGGTCGCCAAACACAATTAGGTACTTTCTTCCAAACAGCACGTCATAGTCGTCTTTAAAATCTGTTGCATTCTCAAGTGCACAAAGGCAAGCATCGAATTTGAGACCATACTCACCTCATCGATGATTTTGAGTTTTAATTTACTTTTGGTACTCCAGTTTCTTGTCATGTTCTACAGGTAACATAACTAGTCGATGTAAAGTTATTCCTTTAATGTTGTGCGCTGTTACTATGCACAGCAAATTTGAGTCTGTAGTTGTCTGTAGGTAAGCAGTAAGAGCTTCAAATAAAAACATTTTCCCAGTGCCAACTTGACCACTGAAGTATAATAGTATTGGCTTAAATGATTAACATTTACATTAATTCTTCTTGTCGAGGAAACTATGCTCTATTTTCTCTTTTACCTCCATATGTTCGTCATTCAGTTGACCAACTAACTGTGTCAAATCAACACTTTCCTATCTTGCCTGTTGCATTGCAGTCTCCACCTCATAGCTCTGGCAGCTTCATTTTTAATAATTGGTTGTCCAAGAGATCCTGAACTTTGGCTGCTTTATAAACTGTCCTTAACTATCTCAGCAGCAATTGTTTCTTCCTGTTCAAACGTATTTAACATTTTGAGGTAGCTGGGAAAGACTGAACAGTGAATGCTGTCTTTCACAGTGTTGAAAGAATCTTCATAGCAGTTAAAGAATCCAAGTAACCACGACTCAAAACGTCAAGGCTTGAACATTTGCAAAAGTGCCAAGCAGAAAAACTCTCTTTTATCATGTGTTTGGCAACTAAGGGCCTGATTTACCACTAGGCAGAAGGAATGCTCCATCACAAATGTGAAGGATATTCCGTCCATGGTATTACGATCCTCATAGGATATAATGTGATTGTAATTGGGCAGATGGGATATCTTTCATGTTTGTGACAGAGTATTCCCCTCTGTCAAGATCTAAATCAGGCCCTAAGTTTTCTGTGGTTTATTAAACTTCCTTTTGTGTGTCGAACCAAACAATCATCACAACCAACTACTGCCTATTTCCCCTTCATATATGTTTTCTGTTACATTGTTTCAATATCGATAGTGTTGAAGTATTTCATAAATACATATGTTTTAAAGGTGTGGATTCCTTCTTGGATAGTAAGTATCCAACATATTTGTTTTCACAGTATCTGTAATTTCATTGTCAAACTCTGCTAGTTACTGAATTTCTGGGAAAGACTTCAAGACTCTGTTATGCCTGCTTGCAAGGCCTAGACTTACCCAAACAATTCCCTTTGATTTCGAGTACCAACTGGCTGAGCTCAACCGATCACAGCATTCATTGGAACCTGTCTCCCCATATGAAAGTATTTTCAAGCTAAAGCCGTACAAGTTCTTGGCAAGAGAATTTTCAGAAGAAATCTTCTCCGACACCTCCTTCAACTCTTCTCTGATTTTGTAATATAGAAAGTGACATAAAAAGCAACAGCAATGGAGTTGTCTGCAACAAATTTTATATTCCTATGTGCATTCTACATTTCCAGACTCACAGGATTATAGTCATCAATATACTTGGAAGCTTATGTTCTTCTGAGGCTTTATGTGTTTTTCAATGATTTTCATCCCAGTGTGCGTCTGATTCAGATAAAAAGCTGTTCACTCTTCCTTTGGAAATGACAGGTCTTAGAGATCCAAAACAACACCTTGTATAAGATTTTCCTTTACATTTTCCTTTACATCTGTGTTTTCAACAACAGTACTTGACACTTGTATGTTTTGAAAGCGCAGAACTTGTTTTATTTTTTTTTCATCATTGTTTTTCGGGATGGCACATGTCACATACTGTTCTACGAAACAGAGTACACAGTCATCACTGTCTGTTTCAAATTTCAGTGCATCTTTTATCCATAACTGCATGTGAATATGAGGAACACCTCTTGTTTGGTACTCATTACTCAAAAACTCAAAAAAAATTTGTAGCATCCCCAAGAGAAGAATTTCTTTTGTTGTAGATGAAAGACATCATGGCTTGAAACCTGTGGTTAAAATGTTTATAAACATTAGACTGATCGAAAGAGCAAAGTTCTCCTGCTGTCTTCACATTGATATCCTTAATGTTTGAGTTTGGTTCTCTTAAAAAGTTAAGTAAGGCATCCTACGCGTACTCTGTACAACTGTCAGAAACAAAGTAGGTGCACCTACGTATCACAACATACATTTAGGCTCTCCATGTCAACAATACCAATACTTGAAGGTACCATGTTGACATGTCATCAAATTATATTCCAACTTTTGATCCTTACCTTGAACTTTGTCAACAAATTCTCTTGCAGAGAGATTTCCTAGATTAACTCCTGTCTTCAGAATGTGGTTTACAGCATATGATAGTACAGACAAGTCACTCTCAAATAATAGATGGAATATTAATGGAATACAGTGGCAAAATCAAGGGTCCTCTGAATATAGTGTAGTTGAGCTGTACTCAACTGCTGGTATTTTTACAGGGTGGTAATCATACTTGCCACCTACTCCATTGGGAAATAGGTGTGGGAAAACAGCGAGCCTCTAAACCTTTTCCCCCACACATTCAGTAGAGCTGTTTTTGCTTGTTTCATTTGAAAGAGATCAATAGCATTGCCAATAACTTCTTTGGAATGGAGTGGATGAATGCTATTGTTTTTATTGTATCTATCCATTTTTTCAATCTGTCCACTTGATGATAACATTCCATCATCTATAGAACTTACATCTCCAACAACATCAACATTTTTTAAATAGATATAATTTTATTTTAGTTAAAATTTAGTTTTTATTTTACTTTAGTCACATCTACTAACGCCTGCCAGATTTCTATTTTTGGTAGGCACACCATCTACTAGAATGATAAGTGGTTCATCAGTATCTCTCTCCACAACTATAGTTTCCACATTCCATTTAAAATCTATAGTTAAGTAGGCAATTCTTCCTTTAAGGCCTTTCTCTAGCTTTGTTGGTGGTTGTTTCCCAGTATTTGGTTCCAGAGGAACTGTTGTTTGAAAAGGGTGTATAAACTGTATGAGAATTGATTCATGAATATTTAATTGTTGAAGTTCTCCTGGAATTAACACCCATTCTAACTTGTTATGTATTGCTCTGGCTGACATTTTGTTATCCTCCAACCTATCATAGCAATACGTACATTTAATTTGCCGTGTTGCCAAATTCAACAAATACAGAAAATGGTCTATAGGCAGGGATAAATTCAAACATTATTATTCAAGACCAGTGCTTAATTCTGTCCTTATGGATCAATTACTTTCCATTATTTATTACAATTCATTTTGTACAAGGTCAGCAGTGGCTCATTAGTGAGTTATGTACACAGCACAATTATTTACAAAACAAAAGCACAACCTACTATCACATACAATAACAATTTATTTTATCTATAACTAAGACATCCTTATACTTTGTATATAATCTAAACACTGGCAGTATGCCAGAAGAGGATAGTGCCCAACATTGTTTCTTAAATGGTGGTTACCATTCCAAGATCGTGATTGTAATCCACTCGATTGCGATGATTGAAAGTTCAAATATCAGCAGCAGGCAAATACCTATTTCTTTTTTTAGGGTATTTTGCAGTGCTTATTAAGTTTTTTTAAATCAAAATCACTTGAATTAAAGAACGCAATCTCGCGAAAATGTGTGTCAACGCGTTTCGGCCTCTTCAGTCAGGGCCTCATCAGGACTATCAGGGGGCAACGAAGCCTCTACGAGAATTAAAACAAAATTAAAACACCACAATTAGCTAAAAATACCTAAGGTATCACTGCAACAAGAGAGTTTTACTTTGTGCGTCAGTGCCAAACTTATACCAAAAAACCTTTTTGCCCAAATCATCACTTCCTGTGGGTCAACTGAAGCTGCTACCCAAGTGTGTATGGTACCGTGCCATTGTCAGTGATTCAAGAAGAGCAAGTGAAAGGTATTAAAATATAGTGATCAAAAGCACTTTGTGTTGTTAACGGGCATGCATCTTTCAAAACATGCAACATGTTCAGGGTAGCACCTTTTTATATTGAAATCAGAATTGCTCACGAGTCACCACGTTCTTTTCAAAACTGAAAAGTAGCAAATACAGTAACTGTTGACTCACTCGCATATCTTTGTAGTGAGAATTGGAGGCAGTATTCACAGAGTTTTTTTTTTTTTTTTATTGTTTAAAGAGACTCGGAGTGGGGTCTTACTTTGTTGTGCCAGGTAATGAAATGACTCAATACCGGGAAACACGGTGAGCTACAATTTATTTCACCACCGTCAAGGCTGCCGAGATAAAGGAGAAGCAGGGATAAGTTACTGTCTTTGCCGGAAAAACCGGGAGGTAACACTTCCTTAATTTAGGCGGATTGCCACTTACTTGAATCGGATGTATCAGTTCATGCCTTTTCAAGCGCCCGCAAACAACGGACCTCACGCCGTCTTGGCGGTTCTTTTTCCAACTTTTTAAGAAGCCACCTCGTAGCTTCTCGCGTCTCCACTGAACCATTGTATAGGTTTGCCAAATCAAAGCATTCTTCCATATATAAATATACAGTAAATTATTGCCACTAATCTCTGTTCTCCTGTTCAGTTTTTGAGAATAAAACATTGCAAGTTTGGCTTTTGTAGTGAGTGCTTTGACAACAAATATAATCACAATTGGGTTTCTCTGAAGAAACTGTGTTAAACTTTACAATCACTTGCGTAAAGTTTTCAATACTAATATGTGGGTCCTGTTCCTCTACACCTACAGTCACCAACTCGTCATTTTCCCTAGACTCAATTCAGGACCAAAGAAACAAAACTGAACATATTCACAAACGTTTTCTACCTCTGCAATAGAGTTCTATTCATCTATCTTACACATAAAGTAGCAGTTTTCACAAAGTAAAGTCTCCTAACTAAATTGCACATTTTAGAATGATGAGCAGCTAACATTTTGAAGTAATGAAAGTTGCTTCTGCACACTTTCTTTCATAGACATGCCAGTGAATGTCTCTGTAATTTAGTATACTTCCTCGCTTTACACAGATTTGATCTTTGCAAAATTCCATTGTTCTACTTCGCACTTTTGCATAGAAACTCACGTAGGAAAGCTCTCAATATATCTATTGATTCCTGACAAACACTGCAAATACTACTACAGTTCTATTTGTATAAAGGGACATGTCTATGTCTTCCTTGTACCTCTTCACTTATCACTTCCGCTACATTCTTAAGAACCATCTCTTCTTCTGCAGTGGGAGTACCATCTTTTACCTCATAATAACAACCAGTTGTACCAACTGCATGCACTAATGTGTTCTCTTGTAAGAAGCTCCCTTCACGAAAAAAGGTTATGTACTAAATGTGTGCTTCCATTCACCTTTAAAAATCTTGCAAAAAGTAGTTTTATTAATAAGTCCTTTATAGGGTTTTTTCTTCATAGACAATACTGTTTTATCTAGTGTCCTCATTCTGTACAATATCAAGATATTTTCCTCTTCACAGCAAATGCTGCGTCAACTACCCTCTCAATATATTGCTTTTGCTTAAGTGCAGCACTTTCCTTCTTATATTTCTTCATGTTTCTTAGCAAATTCTGCATTACTGTCATGCCGTGGGCTTCCGCGGCATCTCCAGCTCGGGCCGCGGTGGGGGCCGCGGTCCGTTTTCCAGGTCACGGGGCCCGCCGTGGCCCTTTTTTCCAGCTGTGGCCATTTTCCTTGGCTTCGGCGAGGCCGGAGGCCCAGGGTTGGCCATCAGGTCTTGCTGCGTACAATGCACGGTACGGGTGTTGTCATGGGGTGCCCGCACCCCCCCCTCGGTCCTTTCACTTACCTGGTGCCCCAATCTAGGCCCTTCTCCTCTTCTTTCTTCTTCTTGGGGGAGCCATGATTTATCTTTCCCAGCATACCATTCTCCTTCCCCTTCCCTGCATGCATCTGTTCTCCTTACTACAATGGTGTCTTTCCTATCTTGTTCTATATCCCCTTTCCCAATCCAAGATCGCGTTCCTACTTCTTCCTGCATGTCACTTCCTGCTAGGGGGTATATAAGGGGTTAGATTATTCTTCTCTTTGCGTTGCAACACTTCTCCGGTGGTGGTCACGCTCCGGCTGGTCTTCTCTTGGATTCCAGTTTTTGCTCCTGTTTTTCCTCTGCCTTTCCAGTGAAAATTCCAGGCGTTGAAGTTCTGATCTTCTTGTGTCCTCTTTTTCTGTTCCAGGGAGTTCCTGTCTAGAGGTTTTTTCCCTTTGGGGTTTTTCCTCTGGGACTCCTTCTGGAGGGCCCGGACTGTGGTGACGTACTACTGCCAGCAGCACAGTGGCTACCAGAAGGGGTCGCCCCTACCTCGGGCCGAGCAGGACTTACAAGAACCGAGGCTGCACGTCATCCCCATCTGATCAAGGTGGTAAGCCAAAGGTGAATCGTGACAGATTGCAATGCCCAAAACTTCAGTTTTGGCCGACGATCACGGAGGACCCCTCCACATTACGGAAGAAAGAAGCCAAACATTGCTCCTGACTATCCAACAGGAACTACAATAGTTACGAACCAAAAACACAGCTTTACGACAAGCCTTAGTCTCTAGGACCACTGATATTCCTACCATTTCTGCCACTACACCTCGTTTTTCTGGGGATCCCAACAAGTTGTGAGAATTCCTTGATGCCCTGACAGTTTACTTTGCGTTTAGACCTTCACAATTCGTGCAAGACAAGACTAAGGTAGGATACCTAATCAGTGCCCTGTCTGGTCCGGCCTTAGCCTGGGCGACTTCTTTGGTGATCTCAATGATTCCCATCTGCCTGACTTTTCAGCCTTTGTTGCTGCCTTTAAGCAAATGTTGGAGCGTCCTATATTTGAATCCTCGGCAGAAGAAGCCTTATGCAACATCCAACAAGGTAGCCAGGACGTCTTACAATACATCACACGATTTAGGCAGTTGGCAGCTGAAACCTCTTGGGTGGAACGTACCCTTGTTACCCTGTTCAGAGAGGTCTTCAGGATGAAATAAAAGACGAACTAGTGCATTCCGCTAGAGTGGAGGACCTCAAGGGTTTGATGGACTTAACTCTCTCCATAGAATATTGTCTTAATGAACGTAGGATGGAGAAGAAAAAGGACCGTGTACCATCCCATTCAGGAACCTCACGTACTATCCCTCATCGTTCTGAGGAGACTCGTTCTAAATCTAAAGGGGCTACTGAGGAGGAACCTATGCATATTGACATGGCCCGTGGACCATTATCGGCTAGTGAACGTGAAACCAGACGACGGAAAGGACTACAGCCCTCATTGTGACATTGGCAGTAAGTCCCGCTTACTGCCATGCTGACTGCCTCCAACATACCGCAACCGCGGCGTTATACCGCTACCCATATTATGACCCACACATAGCAATTCATCACTATACAGACACATACACAAGTCCGCCAGCCCAAAGAAGAGTGATAAACTGGTGGTACCAAAACCCACACCGTTATGCCAACAGAACTACGCCCACAATGTTATGACCCACGAATCACCGTGGCGGACACTCAACTGCGGTAAACCATTGGCGGTACATATAGCTGCGCTCAAAATACACACACACACACACATAAAAAACAACACCACATTGGACAATTCAAACTACACACACCTGACACACATACACACATCACACCCACCACTATAAAACACACACCCAAATTACCCACATCCCTTTACGACTAACAAAAATTGCCACTAGAGAGAGATACAGCAAGAGCACCCACAGAACCAGAGCCACAGAACACTATCACCCATACACCATCTACGCACCTCACAGCACACACCCCAACACATCACCCCACACACCCTCACACAAACCACTCACATGACACCCATGGCACCACAAAGACACCCCAGGTTCTCAGGAGGAAATCATCCGGGTAGAGCCACAGCTATTCAGATCACAGGTGCAGCAGACATCCATCGCTCGGAAGATGGAGCTATGGCAGAGGATCGTGGACGGGGTCAACGGCATGGGACAGCACCCAAGAACAAGGGATGACATCAGGAAGAGGTGGAACGACCTATGGGGGAAGTTGCGTTCCGTGGTAGCAAGACACCAGATAGCAGTACAGAGGACTGGAGGTGGACCCCCACAACATGGGAGGAGCAAGTCTTGGCAATACTGCATCCTGAGCGCCTGGCAGGAGTAGCAGGAGGACTGGACTTTGTTAAGTCAAATCTCTATTACTATCACCCCCCTACCTGCATGCCATCACATACCCCCACCCCTACTCTCACCCCCATCACCCCAACACCTTGCATACACCCCACCATCACAACACACCCATCCCAGTACCCAGCACTGCATGCGCCACCAATGCATGGACACCACTCACAACCCTGCATGGACACCCATCACCACAGCATGCACACTAGAGAGAATCACCTTGCCCACAAAATAACTACTCACACAAGGCAAAGCTGACAGGGCACTCACAACCATAGAGGCCAACACGTTCATGCACAAGATGTCACATGCAGAAACAATAACACTGCATTTACATCCCCACAGGTCCCCCACACAACATCACCGGAGAGGAGGTGCCAGCAACATCCAGTCCCCCCCCCCCCCACCAGAAGAGGCCCACAGTGATGACAGCAGCTCTGGATGACCAACCTGGCCCATCAGGGACCTCCGGACAGTCGGTTACCCAGGCACAGTCCCATACCACCACAGAGCCTCCCCCATCAGGATACACCACCACAGCACCCACCCAGCGGGCCCATACCTCTGTCCCCAGGACACATCAATCAGCAGTGTGTCCACCACTACAGGGACCCCAGGACACCCCACAAACACAGGACGATCAGGGGCCTGGGGTCAGTGGCAGTGGGCACACGGTTCAGGGGACAGAGGCACAGGACAACGAGGAAGCTGGGAGGACTGCTGTGCGACAGGGGGAGGACAGGCCCAGGGAACTGACACTCCATGAGGCACACAGTAACATCCTGGGAGCATACCACCATTTCCAGGAGACGATGGGCAAGATACTGGCCAAGTTGTAGGAGACCCAGTGGCTGCAGGAGGGACAGTACCTGGGGATCAGGGAGGACCTGAGGGACATCCACACCACCTTGGTCACCATTGCAGGGGTGCTGGCAGACATGGCCAACACCATGAGGGAAGCAGTGGCACACCAACGGGTCCCTGACACTAGCCAAACCGATGAACAGCCCTCCACCTCTGCTGACACTAGTGGACAGGAGTCCCAGCCACAAGAACAACAGGCCCCAGCACCCCACCCCCTGCAGAAGGAGAACCATCCCGCAAACGGTCCCTGCGATCCAGGCAGAAGCTAGAGAACATTGCCAAGACCCCCGCCAGGAAATAAGACTCTCCTGATTGTCACCCCTGTGTCCCACTCTGCCCACCTTCAACTGCCATTGCTCCACTTCCTATGCACCCTTGAACAACACACCTGTGATACAAATAGACTGGGCTATATCCTGTACTCTCCTCCACCACCCCCTAAGCCTATAGCAATACCCTTACATACAAATGCATTCCGAAGGGCATTTACTCTGGTGTGGCGGCCCAACAAAGATCATTCCAGGGTCTGGCTTCCTCCCTAATGGCAGCCATTGTTCCTGTTTCTAGCCTCCCCCTCCAAGTTCCTCTACCCAATCCCATTCCCCTGAACCCCAACCTATCCCAAGCACACATTCAGACCAGCATGCACCCAAGACAACACACAGGGGTGGCTCAGGCAAACACAAGCACCACACATTTTGTGAGCCTCTGTGCATCTCCCCTGTGTCCTGATACAGCCCAGTGTTCAAGAATTGCAATTTTCTGGGTAAATAGTATTATTTGTTCAAAAGTATTTGTTTCAGCTACTTGTGTCTGTTTTACTGTGAACTCTCTGTGTTTCAGGCAGCCTGGCCTCTTTTAAAGGGGTGTTTTTTGTTTAATTTGTTTTTGGCGTGACTGTGTGAATTGCCTTGCTTGTTTGTGGCACACCCCTCTACCCCACCTTTTTTATCTTCTAAGTAAAAAGGCTATATACATCTTGCAGAGTGTGTTTTTAGGAGACTGTTTTAATCTGTTTCTGTGATTTAAATTGTGCTTAAAAACTGCCAGCCCCCCTGTAATTTTGCATTTAAAAAAGCTCGATTTTAGAGTGCGCGCCCAGCACTATTCCAGTGTTTGTTTCTTAAACAATCTCTCCCTTACCTGGAAAGTAGACTCTGCTAGCTTGGAAGTGTGGATTCAGCCTGTCTGTATCCAAGGAGATTCTGAATAGAGCAGCAGTTGCCTTTCCCCCTGACCACAGGGACTGGACTTCAGTCAACTTGCTCCTTATATAAGTTCCTAATTGGTTGTTGCATATGTTGTTGTGATAGGTTGTTGGGAGATAGTGTTTCATTGGTTGCTGGCTCCAGGGCTGGGGTTATGATTGGTGGATAGGGCTGGGAATCTGATTGGCTGTTGGTTCTAGGGCTGAGATTCTGATTGGCTGTTGTTTCTAGGGCTGTGATTGGTGGATAGGGCTGAAATTCTGATTGGCTGTTGTTTCTAGGGCTGTGATTGGTGGATAGGGCTGGGATTCTGATTGGTTTCTGGTTTTAGGGCTGGGGCTGTGATTGGTGGTCAGGAATAGATATGATTGGTGATTAGGGCTGGGTCTCCCATTAGTTGTTTGAATCAGGGCTTGAAATTGGATTGGCTAGGGTTAGGACCAGCTTCTTACTGGCCAGTAGGGCTATTAAAGGCTAGGACTCAAGGCACCTCAGCCCGGGTGTCGAGGCAAAGGGTGGAGAGGACAAGGGCAGCTGCCTGTTTGGGCCTGTTCGGGACAGGTAGAGACTAGGGCCCAGGGCCAGAAATGCTGCCCAATTCACAATGGACCAAAAATGGTTCCAGCACCTACACATCCCTCAACATGCAAACACATATTCCACAAAGGCATCCAACTCATACATCACAAACTGACCACAGACAGATTGCATTGCCCCATCACTCAACACAATACCCTTTATACAACACATATACACATATCCCCCACAACTACTACAGTCAAACACCTGCATTCTCACAGCCAACACTACTCTGTCCACTCCCACTAACACAACCTGCCATCACCCACACAACACAAAACTACAGTATACATTTCTCTCAGTCTCAGCCTTCCAGATACACACTTTCTGCTCATACTAACCAACAACACTATCCGCTATTTGCGCCACACAGACCACCTCTCATCATAACAATGCCCAAACCCTGCCTTCAAACACACCATCTACAAACACTCTTCCCCTCTCTTCACCAATTACACACAACCATACAATCCCCACATTTCACTCCACCACACATATTACCTCTTCCAATCATTGCAACTAACACTAACTCCCCTGACACACATCCATCACCTCTTACACACCTTGTACATTCATCTCCAAAACACATCAACACCCCATCTAACACTCAAATTCCACTTACCAGCACTAACTCACATACAAATCCCTCAGCAAAAACAACTACACCAATATCCCCTCTCACTATTCCACAAAAACAATACTGACCACAAACATCAGCACATCAAAGCAACACAAACTTACATTACACTTATCGTCATACCCACTCCCACCCTCAGGACTACACAAAGAATACAAATTCCATCCTATCTCCACCCCTACTTTCTCACTCTTCACAAACACCTACCACAAGCACCCCAACCCAGCAACTTTCATTCACTCGCCTCTCCTCCATTGCACAATTTAAAGCCTTACATCATGATCCACATGCTCCTCCACCACCCCTAACCCATACTCCATCCACATTCAACAAACGCAAACAAAATAAAAAACATGCCACTCATAGCAACCTCGCATCCCCTTGTCTATTACATAATAAAACTACCCTACAAAAAACAGTCCACTCCTCATGGCTCCCTCAGCCACCACGTCCACCACCCACACACACAGACCCAACAAAATGCCTCCTTAACCTGCTGGAAGAGGAACACTATATTGAAAAGCAAGACTATTGTGAGCCTCAAACAGTTATCACAAATAGCAACACTCCTGCTTCAAGCTCACATTATACTACTTACCCTTCTCCTAAACAAAACAACACTACCACTAACACACCTTTTCTAAACTGCCAGCTCGTAAATGCTCGATCACTCTAAAAAAACAAGCACCACATCAACAACCTGCTCACAGACACATAACCTGACTTACTATTCATAACTGAATCCTGGCTGGGAGATGACATGGCCCCAGTGTTGCACGAAGCCATTCCTCCGGGCTATCAAACCATCACTCAAAACCGTATAGGCAAGAGAGGAGGTGGACTAGCTATTATATTCAAACAGGCATTGAACCTCAGTAAAACAGACAACATCTCCATACAAGGTTGTGAAGCCCTCCTTACCAGATGCCACCCTACTCCAACTTCCTCCTGTAACTTTCTCCTCCTTTACAGACCTCCACCTAACAACTCCACATTCCCAGATGCTTTTCTAGACACAGTCTCAAACCTTATTACACTATACTCCAACCTACGCATTCTTGGGGATCTAAACATTTCCTTTGACAAACCCAATATGCCCCATCCAAAAGCTACCACCACTGGCCTAGTTGCATTGAACCTACATCAGATTGTACACATTCCCACACACATCGCTGGTCACATCCTAGATGTCATTTTTGCTAAGCCTGAACTAGTTACTATTCATAGCATCATGCCAATCACTTGGTCAGACCACCATATGATAACTTTCCAACATACAACTCCACAAATCAACAAACCCCACAACTACTTACATACATACACCTATCGACCATGGAGCAAACTCAATTTGGATCACTTAGAAACACAACTAACAGCAAACACAGATCTAGATACAATTAATTCTGTGCCAAAACTTTATGAGTGGCTACAGGAATCTTTTGATATCCTAATACCACTCAGAAAAACTAAACACAACAAAAGAAAACCAACACTTTGGAGAAACACAGAACTTAAAAAGATAAAGCAACAAATCAGAAAGTTGCAGCGGACCTGGCTCAAAACAAACAACAGTCAAGAAAAACTGCAGCTACACAAACGTAACAGGATATACAAATCATCAATCAAAAAAGCTAAAAAAAGGTACTACTCAGACAGAATTCTAAATGCTCAATCTACAACCAAGGAATTTTATAAAATTCTCAATGAATTTCGAAAACCTACATGCATGGAAGGAAGTCATCCCACTACTCAAGATTTCACAAACAAATCGGCAACTCACTACACAACCAAGGCAGACACATTGGACTCCTATTTAAAACAGAAGAAAACCATCAGCACCAACCCCTTTCCTAAAATACCCTCTAAGAATAAACAAACCCAACCTCTACAGTCCTTCAAACAAATATCCCAGGATGAATTTATGGATTTGGTCAAAGCAAGAAGACCTTCTGGTTGCCTGTCTGACCCTTGCCCACCACAAATCTTCAAGAACATTCTTCTATCTACTTCTGGTGCAACACCTGTACGAAGAATCATCAACAACTCTTTAACTTCAGGAACTTTTCCTGTAGACCTGAAAAAGGCATACATACGACCTTTATTAAAGAAAACAAACATAGACCCGCAAGACCCCAACAACTACAGACCAATTACAAATGGACCTTTCCTGGGCAAATTGATAGAAAGAGCAGCTTTCGCCCAGATGTCACAATTCATTGAAGACAAATCTATACTTTCAGACTTCCAAACTGGATTCCGCCCAGGAAGAAGCACGGAATCGGCACTCATAACAATCTGGGATGATCTTAAAAACACAGGCGACCACAATGGAGTTGCTGCACTACTTCTCTTGGACCTCTCAGCTGCCTTTGATACGGTTGACCATGACACCCTAACTCAAAGACTCCACAAAGCCGGCATACAAGGGATTGCTCTCGACTGGATTACTTCCTATCTTCAAAAAAGATCTAATATCATCCACTCGCCCCCTTCTCGTCCGAACCCTACCTCACAAAAGCAGGGGTCCCCCAAGGGTCAATCATCTCACCTTTGCTTTTCAACATCTACATGATATCTTTACCAGAACTGATCAATGATTTCCATCTCACATGGTACAACTATTCAGATGACACACAAATACTACTTAAACTAGAATGCCCCCAAAAAATGGAAAACTCACAAATCTTCAGTTGCCTCAGAGCCGTTGATCAGTGGATGACCTGGAGCCATCTCAAACTAAATACCTCCAAAACAGAAATACTCATATGTGGTGACTGGAAACATTATGACCCTCTGTGCGTCTGGCCTGACGATCTCGGACCACCTCCTCAATTATCCAAGGAAGTTAAAAACCTAGGAATCACCATGGATTCCAAGTTAACTATGAATGCCCAAGTGGACAAATTAGCATGAACAAGCTTCATCACCTTGAAGACGTTACAACGCATCTTCCCCCACCTTGGATTTCCACACAAGGTGCAAGCTACTTTCTCGCTTGTGCTATCCAAATTGGATTATGCCAATGGCCTCTACCATGGATCATCTCTATCTGTTATGAAAAAACTGCAACATATCCAGAATTCCGCAGCCAGGCTACTATTACATGTAAAGCCGCAAGCCCACATCTTCCCTGCCTTGAAAGCACTATACTGGTTACCCGTTGCCAGAAGATGCACTTTCAAGCTGCTTTGTATCACCCACAAAGCTATACATGGAACAGGACCGCTTTTTTTCAGAAACAAAATTACCAACATCCAATACATCCAACAAAGAAACCTCTGCTCAAGATTGGCACCCCGCCTTAGAACACCACCATACAAGAAAAAGACTATAGGTGGTACATCCTTCTCTGTTCAAGCAGCCAAACCTCCGCTTCCACATCTAACTCACCAAACTTCACTCTACTACAGTGACCTCCCACATAACCCTACAAAATTCTCCTGCATTTATCTCACCCTGCTACTATGCTCTCCCTAACCCTTCCACATACTCTTCCCTCCTCCACCCCCCTTTACTCATCCCAAGCCTTTGGGTGGAGTAAATTAAGGATATACTCCCAATTAACACTTCTGGATTTCTTTTCTCCTCCACCCCTCCATTACTCCAGTCAATCTAACTAACAAACTCTCATATCCACAGCTCAAATTAACTCATAATTATACTAAAACTGTACTCATTATTTCCCGACACTAATCCATCACTAATTCTTGTAGGGTTCCAGAGTAGCGTGCTACTCACCGAAAAGCGCTTTGACGCCTCGCCAGGGGTAGTAAGCGCTATATAAATACGATTACAATACAATACAATACATCATCCCACAGGCACTCGCACAAACACCATCCAGATGCTGACATAACAACATCCACTGCCTCCACTGTGTCTCCCTCCACCTCCCTCCCAATAGTGTCTCCACTCACACCTGCATGCACTACATCCACACCCACTGCCTCCGTCACCATCACGCCTATCACTATACGCCCTTCACTGGCAGTCACCACTCCCACATCCATGCACACGTCCCCTGTGTCTTCTCCAACTGTGTCTGTGCCCCCTCCTCCCAAAGTACACAAACGGAAGCATTCAGACACCCAACAGCCATCCACCTCACAACAGCATCCAGACCATGCACCTGCACCCAAACACAGTAGACAGACACCTCCTACAACCACTACCTATTCCTCCACTCCCAAACTTTCACCCTCTTCCCCCCCCAGTGTCTCTAAGAAGCTTTTCCTCTCCGCCGTTGACCTCTTCCCTACCCCTCCCCCCTGTCCTTCACGTCGGGCCAGGGTGGGCAAAACCCAGGCTAGCACCTCAGCCACCCAGTCCACGGCCAGTGTAGTTTTGGCAGCTACTGCAGGTGTGAGAGGCTCCCAGGAAACACCCATGAGCACTGGCAGTGTGCCTGCACCAGCTGCAAAGGGGAAGGGCAGGGATGTACCATCAGCTGCTAAGGGCAAGGAGGTACCACCAGCTTTCAAGAGGAAGGGCAAGGAGGCACCACCAGCTTACAAGGGGAAGGGCAAGGTGGCACTACAAGCTTACAAGGGGAAGAGCAAGGAGGCACCACCAGACGGCAAGGGCAAGGAAGCACAACCAGACGGCAAGGGCAAGGGCAAAGGGCCTGCCCCTGCAGGCAGGAGGGACAGGAGGCCTGGTGCTGTGACTGAATCTGAGCCCACAACACTGACCATGGCGCTTCAGCCGTCTGAGGCTGTAGGGGAAGGGCTGGAGCCTCTCCCCACCAGCACCGCCACCAGCACCGCCACCAGCACCACTGCAAGCAGCAGCAGCCCCAGTGGGCAGCCGTCCGAGGGTGCAGGGGAAGGGCTGGAGCCTCCTCCCACCACTGCCAGCCCTGCCACCAGCACCGCCATCAGCACCACCACCAGCACAGCCACCAGCACCGCTGCTAGCAGCAGCCCCAGTGGGCAGCCATCCCAGGGTGCAGGGGATGGGCACTGCCAACACTGAGCAGCCATCACTGCCAGAGGGCAGTGTGTAGTCCTGCCTCCAAGGAGTGTAATGCATCCTGCCCACTGCAAATCATGTGGGTCTGACATCCAGGTGAGTGACCTTGCACTCCCCAATATCTGCATCACTAGGCACAAAGCTCCCTCCAGAACCAGTGGAAGAAGGCATCCACTCACCCCCTCCTTGCCAGGATGAAGCACACTGGGCACAAAGCCCCCTCCAGGACCAGTGGAAGAAGGCATCCGCTCACCCCCTCCTTGGCAGGATGACGCACACTGGGCACAAAGCCTCCTCCAGAACCAGTCGAGAAGCCATCCACTTGAGAGACTGTGGCCTTGCACCCCCCAGGACCAAGCAGTGGGCAAACCACCCACTAGAGAGACTGTGGCCTTGCACTCCCCAGGACCAAGCAGTGGGCAAACCACCCACTAGAGAGACTGTGGCCTTGCACTCCCCAGGACCAAGCAGTGGGCAACCTACCCACTAGAGAGACTGTGGCCTTGCACTCCCCAGGACCAAGCAGTGGGCAGACGACCCACTGGATAGCGAGACTGTGGCTTTGCACCCCACAGGACCAAGCAGTAGGCAGACCACCCACTTGAGAGACTGTGGCTTTGCACTCCCCAGGACCAAGCAGTGGGCAGACCACCCACTTGAGACTGTGGCTTTGCACTCCCCAGAATCAAGCAGTGGGCAGACCACCCACTAGAGAGACTGTGGCTTTGCACTCCCCTGGACATCGCACAGGGCATGTAGCCCCCTCCAGGACAAGTGGTGTTCTACAATCTTCCGGCTGAGGTGCCCCCCATTCCCTGTACCCCTCAGGTGCCTGTGTATTTTTGACCTGATGCCCCAGCAGTGTTCTCTCCGTGTTGATGCAGGAGTAAAGTGGGGCCTTGGCCTATGTGATGTGGCCACAGACATTATGGACTGGGCAGTGTCCCTCCATCTGTGTATATGTAAATAATGTTTTGAATTTTGAGGATGTATTTCCAGATTTTTATCTTATTACACTCACTTCAATCAATTCCTTTTGTCCTTGCATTATTCCTGAGGAGTGTGGGGTGGATGTGTAATGTTGTTGCATCTGTTTGTGTGTATGTTGTTGGGAGTGGTGGTGTTGCATGTTGCGTGTGTGTGTCACTCTCTTTTTCCTCCCCCTATCCCTGTGTGCTAGGCGGCAGTATTCACCATAGTCGTTGTTTGCCGGCTTTGGTATTCCTGGTGTAGGAGGAGATAGACCAGCATGGGGAACACCTACAGTTCGGGCTCCATGGTGATGTGGTTCTTCCCTGAGTCTCCAGCGGTGAGTCCTTTGACTTCTGAGATCTGTTTCCGCTGTGCTTTTGTTGTCATTGATACCGCCCCGGAAAAGGTGGCGGATAGGCCTATTGTAATACAGTGGGTGGTACATTGTCTTCCGCCTGGCTGTTGGCGGTTACCGCCACGGTGCTTGTTGCTACCGCCGTGGCAGTTGGTGTGTTAAAGTGGCAGTCTGTGTTGGCGGTTTCTTACGTGGTCATAATTCAATTTTTTTTACCGCCGGCTTGTTGGCGGTATTACTGACGCTTTATCACCGACCGCCAGGGTTGTAATGAGGGCCTATGTCTTTATTGTGGTGCTTCTGGCCATCTAATTTGTACCTGCCCCATTCGTCCTTCAAAGCCTTTGGGAAATGCCAACTCCCGTCCTCTGTGGGAAGGGAAAGGAGTGGATGTTCAGAGATACCTTCCATTTGTTCCTCCAGAGAAGAAATAACAGCTCTCTTCCTTTTGCCCATCACCTTACAGTTAGCCAATGGCCGAGAAGAAAGAGCGTTAGCCTTGTTGGATTTTGGAGCCAGTGGTATCTAACTAGATGAGACATGGGTTCTGGAACGAAAAATCCCTCAGACACCTAGGGACATTCCAGATCAAGTTCATATGGTGGATGGTTCCCTCCTAGCTTCTGGACCTGTCATCAATACCACTCCTACCTTGTGTTTACATTTCGGGAAACATCAGGAATATATCTCTTTCGACCTGATTACTTCACCAAATCACGTAATAATTCTAGGTATCCCATGGCTAACCTGACACAATCCCTATATTAATTGGGAAACTAGAACGATTTCGCTTTCTTCCCAATTCTGCCAACAGCACTGTTATTTATCAGGAACTTATTGGTCCCCGAAGAATATGCTGTTAACACCACCAAAAGTAGATTGTTCCATTAACCTTCTACAAGGAGTACCCAGCCATTACCTGGAATATGCAGTTGTGTTTCAGAAACCCGAAAAACCAGTACTACCACCTCATAGAAAATATGATTGTGCCATTCCTTTGGAACCTGATACTGTAGTCCCCTTTGGGAAAATGTATTCTCTTACCGAGCCTGAGAAGAAAATACTCAAAGAATATCTAGAGGAAAACTTACAGAGTGGTCTGATTGCCCCTTCCTCTTCACCCGCAGGGGCTCCCCTCTTTTTCGTACCAAAGAAAACTATGGATTTACACCCCTGTATAGGCTTTTGTGGATTAAACAAGATCACTACTAAAGACCGCTATCCTCTGCCACTCATTAAAGATATTCTGGAAGCCATCAGAAGAGCAAAACAATTCACCAAATTAGACCTTAGAGGAGCCCACCATCTTTTAAGGATAACAAAGGGTGATGAATGGAAAACCGCCTTCAGAACCCCTTTTGGCCATTATGAGTATCTTGTAATTCCCTTTGGGCTAACCAACGTTCCCTCGATATATTCAGAGATTTATGGACGCTATCTTTTCTGTCCTTTTACACAAACAGTGGTTGTCTACTTAGATGATATTCTAATATATTCCACTTACCCAGAACATCACACTAAACATGTACTCCAAGTATTAGAAAGGCTTAGGCAACATCATCTATTCTGCAAGCCAGAAAAATGTGAATTCGATAAGACTGAGGTGAAGTATTTGGGGTATCATATCAACCAAGTGGGTATTGCTATGGACTCATACAAGGTCCAAGCCATTCTAGACTGGCCATCCCCCTCCTCCATCAAAGAAACCCAGTGTTTTCTATGATTGGCCAATTTCTATTGTCAGTTCATAGCTGACTTCGCCCAGCAAACCAGTCATGTCACGCAAACTCTTAAGAAAGAAAATCTACAGGAAGGCTTCTGTTGGCCCAAAAATGCAGAAACCGCATTTCAAGGCCTAAAACAGGCCTTTACGCAAGCTCCCATTTTACGGCATCCAGATACCACTGGACAGTTCATAGTTGTCACAGATGCCTCAAAAAGAGCAATAGGGGCCGCATCACTGCAAAAACAAAATGATGATGGGTTAGAACACCCCGTCTTTTACCTTTCCCACATACTGTCCGACTCAAAAAGTAACTACTCTGTTTTGGAATGAGAACTGCTTGCCATTAAGACAGCCTGTACGGAATGGAGACAATTTCTTATGGGATCTAAAGAACCCTTTGAGGTGAGAACAGACCATCAGAATTTACAGTGTTTACGTAACTTCCAATGCCAAAATAGTCGTCAAGCCCAATGGGCTTTCTTTTTTAGTCAATATGACTTCTACATAACTTACATCCCTGGTTCCCAAAAAATTTCGGTAGATGCCCTGTCACGACGTTATCCTGAATGTAATGATTCTCCTATGCAAAACCTAATTGAACCCGATAGGATCATCGGATTAGTACAATCCTTTCTTGATAAAGTAAAATCTGAGTATTCAAACCTCGACAAAATTGAAATGAATAATTTACGTCCACATCTAAGTTGAGATAAAGAATACTATTATCACAAGAAAGCATTGTTCCTGCCTACTAAGATAGTTGAAACAGAAGCCCTACGGATGTGCCACGATTCTCCCGTCGCTGGCCATCGTGGTATTAAAGCCACCTAAGACCTACTTCTTTGCTCTTTTTAGTGGCCCACACTTAAAACAGACACT
The DNA here is from genome assembly GCF_031143425.1 of Pleurodeles waltl. Classification (NCBI taxonomy): domain Eukaryota; kingdom Metazoa; phylum Chordata; class Amphibia; order Caudata; family Salamandridae; genus Pleurodeles; species Pleurodeles waltl. Next base: position 1,899,184,186 of record NC_090440.1, read on the forward strand.
GAAAGCCATGTGGCTTCTTGTCCCATCTAAGGAAAAGCAAAGATACCTCGTAACAAACCAGCCGGATTGCTTCGTCCTTTACCTGTTCCACCTGCTCCATGGCATACTGTCTCCACTGATTTCATGTATTCCCCACCTCCCTCATCCGGTAATCGAGTTATAATGGGGACAATTGACTCATTCACTAAATTGGCACATTTTACTGCATTAAAGAAATTACCCACTGCAAAAGAATTGAGCCAAATCTTTATTCAGGAAATCTTTCGGCTCAATGACCTCCCTCAAGTCATCCTCTCGGAAAGTGGTTCCCAATACATTTCACGCTTTTGGAAACAATTTTGTGAAACACTCAGAATAGATGTGACCCTGTCATCTGGTTTCCATCCTCAAACAAATGGACAAACGAAATGCCTAAATCAAGGTCTTGAACAATATTTACTTGCAATGCAATGCTACTTGAAGCAATTGGTCTATGTATTTACCACTTGCCGAATTCTCGTGTAACAACGCAGTACATAGTCCCTCAAAGGTCTCTCCATTTTATTGCTCGTATGGGTTCCATCCTAAAGCCTTTCCTGTTACCCTCAGTGAATCATCTACACTCCCTGCCATCACAACATTTGTTCGATGACTACGCGGTATCCAACGTGTTATACATTTTAATCTTCAAGCCACCAAACTACACATGAAAAGGATGGCTGGTAAGAAATGTTGGGATGCCCTGTATTATCAAATCAATGATAAAGTCTGACTTTCTTCTAAATTCTTACTTCTCCATTTGTCACAAAACAAATTTAAACCCCGGTATTATGGACCATTCCTGATCCTTCAAAAAATCAATCCTGTTTCAGTCCATCTTCATTTGCCTCGGACTTGGAAGATATATTCTGTGTTTCATGTGTCTCAGCTTAAGCCCTATGTCCCTGATCCTTTTCACAGACAATTCTCCTGTCCTCCTCCTCAGTTGGTTAATGATGTGCTCGAATACGAGGTCCATGAGATCTGTTACTCTTGGTTCTTCCGTGGACGTCTCCAGTTTCTCATCCTCTGGAAGGGCTATCGTCGGAGTTAATGCTCCTGGGAAGACACCGCTTCGGTTCATGCCCCTCTTTTGGTTTGTCATTTTTTCTGTCTTTTCCCGGAGAAACCTGGGGCCTCGGGGGGGGACCCACTGTCATGCCATGGGCTTCCACAGCGTTTTGCGCTCGGGCCGCGGTGGGGGCCGTGGTCCATTTTCCAGGTCGCGGGGCTCGCCGCTGCCCTTTTTTCCGGCCGTGGACGGTTTCCTTGGCTGCGGCGAGGCCGGAGGCTGGAGGCCCTGGGTTGGGCGTCGGCTCTCGCTGCATGCAATGCGCGGCGTGGGTGTTGTCGCTGGGTGTCCGCGCTCCCTCTTGGTCTTTTCACTTACCTGGTGCCACAATCTAGGGCCTTCTCCTCTTCTTTCTTCTTCTTGGGGGAGCCATGATTTTCCTTTCCCAGCATACCATTCTCCTTCCCCTTCCCTGCATGCATCTGTTCTCCTTACTACAATGGTGCCTTCCTATCTTGTTCTATAGCCCCTTTCCCAATCCAAGATGGCGTTCCTGCTTATTCCTGCATGTCACTTCCTGCTAAGGGGTATATAAGGGGTTAGATTCTTCTTCTCTTTGCATTGCAACACTTCGCTTGTGGTGGTCACGCTCCGGCTGGTCTTCTCTTGGATTCCAGTTTTTGCTCCTGTTTTTCCTCTTCCTTTCCAGTGATAATTCCAACTGTTGAAGTTCTGATCTTCTAGTGTCCTCTTTTTCTGTTCCAGGGAGTTCCTGTCTAGAGGTTTTTTCCCTTCGGGGTTTTTCCTCAGGGACTCCTTCTGGAGGGCACAGACTGTGGTGGCGTACTAGTGTCAGCAGCACCGTGGCTACCGGAAGGGGTCGCCCCTACCTCGGCCAGAGCAGGACTTACAAGAAACGAGGCCGCACGTCATCCCCATCTGATCAGGGCGGTAAGCCAAAGGTGAATTGTGACAATTATTCTAGTTTGAAACATTTTAACTCATATCTGTTTAAGTTCTTTCTGTCTTCATGTCAAACTGCCTGTTTTCTTATAACATTTCCTACTTTCAAAATCATGAACTCCTTGCTGTTTGTCAGTTGATTTCATACTTTGCTTTCTACTTAACACCTTTCCCGTATTTTGCATTTTTGCACATTTGTTTCAGAAACTCCTTGGTACCTTTACCAGCTACTATTTTTTCTGCGCCCATTCTCCACCTTATCTTCCTTTTCACTCTCAGTTTTAAGCAGGTACTACTATTTCCTCTGTTTCTTTCTTCTTTTACTCTTATCAGGCATTGTAATTCCTCTTCTTCAACTGCTAGTAGATGTCTGAAAAGCAAATAAATAATACATTTATCTCTACAAAACATACTATGAAAGTACATAATGTAAGCTAGTAGAGTAAGTACATATGTGGTTATTTCAGTGTCTAAAAGATTCCATAAGTCTCTCACTATACATTTATATATGTGGATACTATTTACTGTAGACATGGGAGACTAGGTATTCCACTACTTGAAACGTTTTGCATTGGTTACTTGGTGTGTTTCTTATATTATAAACATCCAACTCTCTGTACAACTGCCGCTCTTACTAATAGGTATTTGTGTTTGAGAGTGTCAGTTTATGAATTAGTGTGTCTATGGGTCTGTTAGTATGTCTGTTGGCTGGGTGTGTTATTGCACATCTCATTGAACATCTGGGTTTGTAATAGCTATATTACCATTTAGTTGACTGTCGTAGTGGCTGTATTAGTGTCTATGTGGTGTCAGTGTATCCATCAGTGTGTGCCTGGGTGTGTGAGTGTGTGCATGAGTATGTGCCAGCTCTTGTCAGTGTATGCCTAGGTGTGTCAGTGTATGTATGAGTGTGTGCCTGGGTGTGTCAATATATGCGTCAGTATGTGCAAGGATGTATCAGTGTATGTCTCAGTGTGTGCCTAGGTGTGTCAGTGTATGTCACAATGTGTTCCTGAGTGTGTTTGTCAATACATCAGTGTGTGCCTGGATGTCTCACTATATGCAGGAGTGTGTATCTGTGTGTGTAGTGTATGCATCATATGTTCCTGGGTGTGTCAGCATATGCATCAGTGTGTGCCTTGGTGATTCAGTCTGAGCACCAGAGTGTCTGTGGGTGTGTAATTGCATGTGTCAGTGTGTGCCTGGGTGTGTCAGTGTATGCTTCAATGTGTCCCTGGGTGTGTTAGTGTATACATCAGTGTCTGCCTGGGCATGTCAGCGTATGCGTCAGTGTGTTCCTGGGTGTTTCAGTGTATGCATCACTGTGTCTCTGGGTATGTCATTGCATACATCAGTGTCTGCCTGGGTGTGTCAGCATATGCATTAGTGTATGCCTGGCTGTGTCAGTGTATGCATCAGTGTGTACTTGAGTGTGTTACTGTATGCATTAGTGTTTGTCTGGATGTGTTATTGCACGCATCAGTGTGTGGCTGTGTGTGTCAGTGTATCCATCAATGGGTACTTTGGTGTGTTACTGTATGCATTAGTGTGTGCCAGGATGTTTTAGTGTATGCAGTTGTGTGTGCCTGGGTTTTGTAGGGCATCAATCAATGTGTACCTGGGTGTGTCAACATATGCATCAGTGTCTTCCTTTGTGTCCGTGTATATATGAGTGTCTGCCTGGAAGTATTAGCGTAAGCATCCGTGTTTGCCTGGGTGTGTCAGTGTATGTATTAGTGTGTACCTGGGTGTCTCAGAGTTTGTGCGAGTGTACGCCTAGATATCTCAGTGTGTACATCACTGTATGTCTGGGTGTGTCAGTATATACATCACAATATGCCTGGATGTCTTATTGGATGCAATAGTGTTTGAGTGGTGGTGTTAGTGTCTGCATTACTGTATGACTGGGTGTTATTAATATATATAATGCTTTCTTCCTCCTTTACTGATCACTGTACTTTTCCTTATTTTCATCACATACCCTCCATTTATATTCCCTTTTACTTTTTCTAAATGTCCTGCTCACTTGTATTCACCTTACATACACTCATGCCTTTTATAACACTTTATTAAACCACACCGTCTTTCACATACCTGGTAAATGTCTTTGTTGGTCTATATTTTTGTTTCACAGTTTTAGTTAGAAACTCTTCTCACTGAAAATGCAAAAAACAAGAGAACCATTGATGGTAACCATTTCACCCTTGCTATCAAGGTTACTCAGTCAGAAAACAATTCACAACCTCCCTTTCATATTTAACTGATGTTATACCATTTCGGAATGGTCAGTATAGTTAACCCTTTCTAACACTCCTCTAAAGAATGCCATAATTGGTAGCACTTTTGGGTGAATCCACCACAAGGCTCATTGTGACCATGTGAAACTTTGCAGTGGATCCACACGAGAGCCAGAAAATACTTTTCATAATCTGTTCATAAACAATGACGTTTATACTCCAATTGGGATAAGTGACTTAGGACCTAATTTAGAATTCGGCATATGGGGGTTACTCCTTCACAAACGTAATGGATATCCCATCCGCCGTATTATGATTCCATTAAATGCTATTGAAATCGTAAGATGGTGGACGGTTCACCTAATGTGGATATTACTTGGGTTGGCCTTTGAGCGCATTAAAGTGGCATTAATTGCAGATTTTGGTTGAAAACATTATGGATTGCCAACATCCAGACATCATGATTTTGCACTGTGGTGGCAATGACATGGCCACAGACACTGGAGCAATACTGGAAATACTAATGAAAGGTAAATTAATGAGACTTTTTCCACACACTGCCTTGGTATTTTCCAACATTTGCCAAAGGCGGAAGTGGTCAACAGAGTTCTGTTCACTGATAGACAAATCCAGGAAACATACTGATAAAACAGTTTCCGCATTCCTCCTGATGGAGTTCATTTGACAGGGAAAGGCAACACAGTCTTCCTTCAGAACTTGAAAGACTGCATTCTGTGTTATGTGTAGATATCACATAAATATCATAAACACAAAGGCTCTTTTCAGTACCAATCCTTTCACTAAAGACAGTTTTTAAAAATTTTCATTTCCAATTTTATTAATCTCATGCTGATCTGCAGATCAATCGCAGATTCACAAACCAAAAGCACTAATCTTATACACACCAGCAACACTACATGATGTCTCATTGGATATCTAAGTGGTTCATCACTCTAACAGTAGGAGTATAAGTGAATCTGTGGGTATGTGAGTGGGTGTGTGAGTATCTGTCTGAGGCTGTAAGTGGGTGTGTGAGTGTCTGAGTGGGCCGGTGAGTGGATGTCTGATTACGTGTGTCTGTGAGTGGGTGTCAGTGCCTGAGTGGTCCTGTGGGTAGCTCTGTGAGTGGGTCTGTGAATGGGTGTGAGAGTGTCTGTGGGTGTGTGAGTGGGTGTCACAGTGTCACCACTGTGAGTGAGTGTGAGAGTGTTTATGGGGGTCTGTGACTGGTTGTGTAAGTGTCTGAGTGGGTCTGTGAGTGGATGTGAGAGTGTCTGGGTGTGTGAGTGGGTGTGAGAGTGTCTATCTGGGTGTCACTGTGGCTGTGAGAGTGTCTATCTGTGAGTGTGAGTGGGTGTAAGAGTGTCTGCGTGTGTGAGTGAGTGTGGTAGAGTCTGTTTGGGTGTCAGAGTGTCTGTCTGGGTGAGTAAGTGGGTGTGAGAGTGTCTATCTATGGATGTGAGTGGGTATGAGAGTGTCTGTGTGTGTGTGAGTGTTTGTGAGAGTGTCTGTCCGGGTGTCATAGTGGGTGTGAGAGTGTCTGTCTGGGTGTGTGAGTGGGGATGAGATTGTTTGGGTGTCAGAGTGTCTGTCCGGGTGTGAGAGTGTTTGTATGGGTGTCAGAGTAGGTGTGAGAGTGCCTGTCTGGGTGTATGATTGGGTAAGAGAGAATATGGGTGTCAGAGTTTGTGTGATAGTGTCTTGGTGTGTGGGTGAGTGTCTGTGTGACTGGGTGTCAGAGTATCTGCCTGGGTGTGTGAGTGGGTGTGAGAGTGTCTGTCTGGGTGTCACAGTGGGTGTGAGAGTGTCTGCCTGGTTGTGGGAGTGGGTATGACAGTGTCTGTAAAGGTGTCAGAGTGGGTGTGGGAGTGTTTGTCTGGGTGCAGAGTGTAAATATATATATATACATATATATATATATATACATATATATTTGGTTTGCAGCAAAAACCACACGTCCGTTGCTGATTTACACAGGGGGCCACACTAAGCCTTGCAACGGATCTGCGGATCTTACATGTGTTAAAAAAACATACTCTGGCATTTTGCTGCCCATTATACATACTTTTACCACATCTATAATACACACATGGGATCAGGAAAGCTCTAACCTCACCTCTTCAATTAGTTTACAGGCTACTTTTCTTCCATTTCCTGATACAGAAAATGGCAGTCGCAACTTTTCTGTCAAGTTGAAGCCAGCCAATCAGGGATTTGCGTTGCTGCATGAATACTCAGATCCACCGTGGATAGTCCATAGAGTTTCCGCTTCCCTAGGTATACCAATTTCCTTTTCCTTTAAAATTGCATAAGCTACTTAATGAATTTACAACAAATAATGAAAAGCACGCTTTATGGACCAAAAACTACCTTTCTGCCAAATTTGATGTAATTCTGTCCAGCGGTTTGGGCTGTAGTCGTGTTCAAAATCCCTATGGGAAATTGCATTGGAATAATGCATTTTGGGACCCCCTTCTTCTCACTTGACGAATCACCCTGAAACTTTCAAGAGAGCAGCTGAAGTGAGTGGTGTACTAGTTTTAAAAATGTAATGAAGATTCGTCAAACTGTGCTAAAGTTATTAGAAAAAAAAATGTGGTTTTCCTATGGAAACTAGGTCCTAGTTATAACTATCTACTGGTGACTATATATACACAAAATCCTCGCCAAAATCCAGAAATGAATTTTGCACTTCCGAAAAGTGAAATACTAAATTGTTTATTAACACTGCCAGTGGTATCAGCAAAACCCAATGCTTTTCAGCAACAGCCTTCATCATGGGTTTTGATAATACCACTATTGCTGTGAATTAACACTTTGGCATTTCACTGTTTGAGAGTGCATAATTCCTTTCTGGATTTTGACAATGATTGCTTTAAGATATGAAAACAGGTGCTCACACCCCTAATGTAATCTCTAGAGCCAGGACGTGGGAGGTGTTGTGAGGACACTTGTTGGACTTCCATATGTAGTTTTATTTACACATTGTGTTTTATATGTCTTCCATGACATTATATTTGTCTTATCTCGATTAACATTCTGGGTATTGTTACAGTTCCTGTTTTAGAACTAGACTCTACTATTTCTATTCTGTACCTGCCCTTAGACTCTTCTATTTTCCTCATAGAAAGTGTGAAGTTTTCAAGATACAAGTAGAAATGTTTGTATCATGCTCACTTACTATCTGAGATAACGTTTGTTATTTATGATGATGTTTATGATGATGGTTACCATCAACGTGACACATTTGTCTTCATGATTGTTTAGTCTTTTTGATACATTAGAATCTGCAAGACCTGTATTTGTGTTATCATAATATAGGATAAAATTGGCCATCAGATTCTGGAAACACTAGGGTAGCTTATCTAACTATAGTCAGAGAGGGATTTCGCACTAGGACTATCACTCCAGAGGTCAGACTAATCTAGTCTCAGTAAGTGGCGATATTGTGGACAGCAAGTAGTGACCTACAGTCTGTTGCTGTTTAGAATAGCTGAGTTGCTGTTTCAAAATGAAAACAAAGGTATGCTTTGTGAACCATCTTGAGAAACTCTAACACTGGCTTGTTTTTTTTACTGCTTATCTTAAACTTAGCATTGTACTTAGAAATAGCCTGAGGGTGTTAGGATGATAAAAACTCAATAATCTTGTCAGCAATGTTCATGCTGATTTCGCTGATCATAACACTTCTCGCAGAATTCATTTTTGTATTCTGTGTGGTTACCATTCATATTTATACACAAGATCAAGATTTTAAAATAAACATTCTAAAATCCAAGCCCTTCCCAGAAACATGTCTTTCATTCGCAACTGTCTCTTTTGACTGACTCCCATTCCCCCACTACTTACCAATTAGCAGTGCTCAGCAAGGGCAAATCAGCAACCCCTTGCTGAAAAGGTCACATAGATTTTTGAAAGGCAGACCTATATCCATCCCGCTAAGCTTCCACTAAATGGGGACTGTTCCACAACCTCCATCTTGTGCCATGTCAAACCAGGGGCAACCCAAAATACATCCCACTAGTAACAGCATAGATACACATGCAAACAGTATGGAGTCCTGCTACATACATGCACACATACTTTACTTTCACACAGGGATGTCACAGCAGGATATGGTCATGATGGGTGGGTTAAACCTCACTCAGGCGGGGCTGCGGGCATTGAGTTCATATCTATGAAAGGGAAAAAGGCTTGTTCAGTTACTAATTACTGAAAACAGAGTACTCTGCCACTACCACGCATTGTACATAATGAGGGACACAGACACAGTCTTGTCCCCAGCCACTAGCATGCTTCTGGCACCCTTCCATGACCTCTGAGCCAGGCTCTCGGCCTCAATGTCAATTTTGATCATAGGACTGCAGCACACACAAGGATTCCAGGTGTGCTGAAATCAATATAAAGTCAAGATACCATATTCACTTACAGTAGGGTTAGTCAGTGCAGGGGTACAAGTCTTTTACCATCCAGGGATATATACATGTCCCAACATCTAGCCTATTAGGTCAGTGGAACAAAACATCCACTCTAGGAATTCCTAATGCCCCATGTTCACAGGTACACATGCTGATGGCTCCACCCATCCTTCAAAAGTCGATAAAATGAATACTGTTTAGTTGAGTAACAATATACATTTGTTATCTGTCAACAACACAGAGAACTCATTCATGAATGTATACTCTACAAATAAGCCTTTGATGTTAAATAATGGATGTCCAAATAAAGTTGAGAACTTATATTAGGCAAAGTTAGAGTTACAACTACAAAAATAGTAAAGCTAAAATGTGAGGAAGTTAGTTGTTGTCCTTTCATTTACTTGTTTGTCATTTTGTCACTCCGGAAGCATGTTGGTGCTTGTAAGTCTCTATTGCATGACACATACTTATTTTATTTATCAATGATTTGGGTTTTTGTAAACGTCTGTGTATTTGGGATGGATGACATTGGATTATGCAGTTTCAGCAATCAGGGGGTCATCACTTTAAGACAGCGACCTTCAATATGTCTGCCCTTTGTCTTATTTTCTCTTCCCACCAACACATACTCTCCCATACCAAAGGACAGTAGTACGGAACACAAACTAATTATATATTCTAACATTAAATCATGGAGACAGAACCCATGGCAAGTGCAGGGTCACTCAGCTCCACCACTCATCATATCAACCGAGGCGCAGGCCAAAGAGCCATGTATGGAGGGCACATCAGTTGAATATTTGTAGTGGCCTCTATGGTAAGCACAAGAACCCAGATACGTAGATCTATGTCCATTCAAGCAGCAGGGGTGAAGTGAATCTCCCTTTACTGTACATCCTAGAATTTTATGCACCACATTTCCAGTGTGGGTCATTATGTTTTTTCAGAGTGTTTGACGATGATCAGCTACACTGATAGAAACAACTGCTAAACATGTTTCCGCTAGTTCTATCACAGTCATCCTATGCACCAAGCACAATCTCAAAATTTGCAACCCTTGATCATCCAGGATAGAGAACCTTATTATTAGAAATAGGTTCTCTAGTTGGCAGAGGTATACACCCTTGTTCAAATAAGGACCACAATCCTAGTCACGGTAAGACACAACGCAATCCAAATTATCGAGTGCTCACCCTCCAGTAGCCTGGCACAGAGCAGGCAGGCTTAACTTAGAAGGCAATGTGTAAAGTATTTGTGTAATAAATCATACAGTAACACAGTGAAAACACCACACAAATTGCTCCACACCAGATTAGTAAAATAGATCATATTTATCTGAATACAATAAAACCAAAATGTCAAGAATCCTATGTACACAAATAAAAGTATGAATTTTGCAATATTAAATCCTATTATAGAGCTTAGAAACACAGTAGCTCCAACTGGCGCTATTCCGACATCGTAATAGATCATTCCCAAGATAGCAGACGCCACTCGCAGGGGAGTGTGGGCCAGTCACGGAGTCACACGGACTCCAGGTACAGTACCTTTGGTAAACAAGGAAACAAGGACGTAGAATGGTATTTGTGAGATGAGGCATCGGTGGGGCCGGTGCGGTTTTGGGTCCTGGCTGTGGTGTGGGAGGTGAGGGTCAGTTCCTTACTGCTGTGCAAGTGAGGTGAGGCATCAGTTCTGTCTGGTTGCAGGGGACTTGTATGCGGCGTCGGTGGCAAGGCATTGGTTCCTTGTGACCCAGCAGGGTCGTTGAGTCCAGCAGGTCAAGATGCAATGTGTCGACTTCGCAGTGTTGTGATCACACCACAGGACTTCAGCGGCTTCGTGGTGACATGGGACTTACATTGCAGCCCACAGTTGTTGCGATCAGCGAGTACCACAGAGCGGGCAGCGGTGTGGCGTCGGACAGCGGCACCAATTCCGGGGTCATCGAAGTCGGTAAACTAGTTAGGTGCTAATAGATGAAAAGCCTCATTACGACTTCAGTGGTCTTTAAAAAAGACCGCCGAAGCCGCGGGAGCCAACATACCGCCAGTGCTGGTGGTATGGCTGGCCCCCTATTATGACTTTTCTGCTGGCCCAGCGGACGGACCAGTGTTTCCGTCTGCTGGCCCAGCAGAAATGTCACATCAACATTGCAGCTGGCTCATAATAGAGCCGGCAGCAATGTTGATATGCAGCGGGTGCAGCAGCACCCTTCTCGCATTTCACTGCCCGAAATTCAGGCAGTGAAATGTGCGCTGGGGCTGTGCCTGGGGGCCCTTGCCAAGTGCATGGGCAGTGCAGGGGCCCCCAGAGGCACCCCGAGTCCCCCTTACCGCCAGCCTTTCAATGGAGGTGTTCACGGCCATGGACAGGCTGGCGGTTGAGGTCTCATAATCCACAGGGCAGCAGTGCTTGCACCGCTGCCTTGGGGATTACGACCGCCTGATGGTAGCCTGGCGGTCAGTTGGAGGGGCCGGCGGTATGACCGTGGCTGATGTGCCACGGTCATAATTCACTGCTGGTACACCACCAGCCTGTTGGCGGTGTTACCGCCAGTGTACCTCCGGCCGCCAGGGCCGTAATGAGGTCCGAGGTCTTTGCTTGCCCTAAGGCTTCAGATTAGGAGGCAAGCTCAACTCATGCCTCTTGAAGAGCACTTTTGGAGGAAGGTAGAGTCATTCCAGCAGAATCAGGGGCCAGAACAAAGCAGAGAAACTGACAGGGCAGCGGTCTTTCTAGCAAAGCAGTCCAGATGAGACCTTTGGGCAACCAGGCAGTCCCTCTGACAGAGTCCAGTTGTAGATCCAGAAGTGTCTCATTTGGTTGGGTCAGAGACCCCGTATATGTACCCAAAGTGCCTTTGAGGTGGGGGAAACTTCAAAGAGTGGTTCTGAAGTGCTCAATTTCCCCTTTCAACCCATCCCTGTTTGCCTGGAGCCCTGCGGGGGTTTATCAGTCCTTTGAGTGGGGGCAGTGCACTGACCTTTGAAGTGTAAGTGAGAGCCCCTTCACCCTTCTTGCCCAAGGAAACCCATCTGTATGTAGACAAACGCAGATGCAACTGAGTGTCCTGTGTGTATGGCTGTCTGCGTGGAATGCACAAGGGGAGCTGTCAACCGGCACAGACCACACGTAGGTGGAGACAGGCTGTAAGGCACAGATGGCAGTAACTGCAGGGAAATACCTACTTTCTAAAAGTGGCATTTCTAAAATAGTAATATTAAATCCAACTTCACCAGTAAGCAGAATGTTCTTTATTCTGCCTATACTAAATATGACAGGGCTGCTCCCTTCTGATCAGAATCTACCACTTAAAAGTATATAAAGGCAGTTCTAATGCTGGCCTATGAGAGGAGCAGGCCTCACAGCAGTGAAAAAACAAATTTGGGAGTTGTTCACTACTAGGACGTGTAAAACACATAGGTACATGTCCTGCCTTTTACTTACATAGTACCCTGCCATATGGGATACCTAAGGCCTACCTAAAGGGTACCTTTTATGTAGATAGGGGGAGTTTTATGGGTTGGCTAGTAGTTTTAAATGCCAAGTCGAAGTGGGAGTGAAACTGCACACACAGGCCTTTCAATGGCAGGACTGAGACATGGTTAAAGGACTACTTATGTGGGTGGTACAATCAGTGCTGTAGGCCCACTAGTAGCAGTTAATTTACAGGCCCTAGGCACACGTAGTGCAATTGGGTATGAGCCAATGTTACCATGTTTTAGGGAGAGAGCACATGCACTTTAGCACTTGTTAGCAGTGGTAAAGTGCCCAGAGCCCTAAAGACAATAAAAACAAGGTCACAAAAAGAGGAGGAGAAAGGAAAAACGTTTGAGTTGACCACTCAGAGAGGGCCATTTTCCAACACTTATTATTTGCTTTGTAGATACAAGTACCACTTTTGAGCAAAAATCACAATTTATAGCAAGACCACCAGACTGCATTGCTGTGCCCTGAGTTCTGTTGTGCCTCTAGCATTTTCTAGGTGTACTGGGGAACATTTTCTTAAGCTGTCTGACATTAGTTACCTTTTCAATATGATATTAAATACATTTTACCTATGATTGACAGCTAAGTTATTTTTGCTGGTGTTCCCCAATAGACCCTTTTGATGAATCCATTTAGATTTGCTCCCGCAAGGGAATTTCCCATCTGCATATATTTCCATTTTGGGTCATAGGAGGTGAGTTGAGTGTAGATGCAGGATATCAAAGTTTTTTGTTCCAGAAAATGTAATTATAGCCTTTCCAAAAAGTGTACTATACGTAGTGGCAGCTTTGTGCATCGTGGGGTGCATGCCACAGTGTATGAATTGCAGATACCTACATTTTTCTTCTCCCCTAAACAAAACTGCAGCTTGCATCCCCTTAGTATTTTCCTTATCTACTAAAACAATTATCGACGATATGGTAATCAAGCTTCCTGCCCATCACGTGAACTGACACTTTTAATAGCCAACAAAATTTAAGATCAAGTATTTTGAGGGAAAAAGGATATACCAGAGGTCAGTGACTGCTGCATCACTATATCATCTCTTATTTTAGCAGCATGCTGGTGACTATACTTTAGTAGAGGTTCAGAGATGTACACTTTCTAGCAACCACAATACATCCGCAAGGTCCTTTCTACTACCACCTGGTCCCTGTGGCTACACCGCTTGCATGACTCCCCCTGTGTCAATTCGCAAAATACTCATAGGTGAGCTGCCCTGTAATATTTTTTAACCAGGAAGTCCAACCTACTCTTCCTCCTCAAGGATTTCCCTGCAGAGATAGATAACCTTAGTGCCTTACCCTGCCTTATAAACGTCAAGTTGTCTGACTGTAGTCCCTCCAGTAAATCCTTCTTATGCTGAACTGAGAGGGCCAGAAAAACAGAATAGTTGACACAACACGTTAACCTAAATAGCCACTAGTGCATGCACATGAACTCCCACCTAATGAGGTCAGACCACTTGAAGATTTCTGGGATATTCGTCACATGTAAGTTTTGAATACTTGAGGCCATATGGGTACCTAAATACCTAACAGAGATATAAATATCTCCATGAAAGACTAACTAACTCTGCATAAAGACTTCCCCTCATCAAACTATGTCACCAATTCTTCTTCCTCTTCTTGTTAGTCTTGCAAGGTGGGGTATCTTCCTAAGAATATGAAAAGCCCACCATTAGTACACATTTCACATGAACTGTAACATTTTAGATGAAATGCGATGTACACAAGATGTACACAAGATTTAGTAACTGATGCACGATGGCAAACATTCAGCTTTAGAAGGGCACATTACCTTTATCTTGTTAGAGCCAAAAGAATCATCATGAGGCTGATTCTGTTCTGATGTCCTGTTGCAATTGTTAATGCTCCACAACTTGAGGCACCGATCAGGAAAAAAGATTCACACAGGACCTGTACATAACACTGCAGAGGCCCATGAGGCAGTTATTACAATACATTTTTTGAGTTGACAGCTATTCACATGATTGGGTTTTGCACGAGGAGTCATGAAGAACATTTTAAAGAACGACTCCAAGTACATTTGGTGAATTTGGATTACAGATAATCTGAACCTTAATTTTGGATTACTGTGTATAATGGAAAATATTCAGAATTCAGAGAGCTCCATTGAATACAATGGAACTGTAGTGCCCTATAAAAGCTAGTGTAAGCTATTTGCACTCAACATTGCAATGCCCTAATCCACAGCCCCTGCCTCTCTATTTCCCCTGCTTCTCCACTCCAGGATATGTGGCTTGGGAGACGAAAGAAAGCGACAGTCTGTGGCTCAGAGCACATAATAGCCTTTTCCCTTCCCTCCTCACACAGCTCACAGTGTCACTGCATCCTTGGACGAAGGGAGGGGGAATTCTGCTCAGCTCCTGGGTTTCCCTAGCTCAGCTGAACGTGGAATAGAAGTTTAGCCAACCAGAGGTTGACTTCAGATGCCTTTCACAGCTGTCACTTTGCATGTTCAACAATGAACTGACATGGCCCTATGCATGCATTGTTGAACCGTCACAGCAAGAGCTGTGAAACAAAGGCTTCAGTGGCATGAGGGTTCCAGCCCCCTCTCTCCCTGGAGGCGTTTGTTTTCTAATTACTACATTCCACCCTCATGGAGCAGAATGTCCTTATCACCTTCTAACCTGCTTTAGCACACTATACGGCTAAATAGGAGGGGTTTTATCTTGATCACGAGGGGCACAAACGTATCCTTGTACAAGGATACGTTTGTGCCCTTGTTTAGGTGGCCGGTGAGAGGGTAGCCTTTATATAGACTCATAGGTTCTTGATAAGTTGTGTGGATAATTGGGTTTTCCCTAGACAGATGCCATGGAAGGGGTGTCTCTGACTTCAATGAGATAAAATGATGTCATCTAGTGGGCTATGAAAGGCAATTGTTTATGTTGTCAAAGTTTAGACTAGTTTCCTTGTCTATTCTGATGATTACCTACATGCCGTTGGACTTGAGGAGATTGACTATGTATTCTTTCCCATCATTTTACTGAATACGAAGAAATTACCTTGAATTTTGAAGTTGTAAGTGTTTCGTGCTGCTAGAGTCTTCTACTTACTGTGCATAAATCAGTAGTTGTTTGGGTCATTACAACCACGAGAGCTGCTTTTGTAGTGGTTTGGTGTAAGCGGTGGTGAGTTCTGGTAGAAGGAGTTATTTTCCAGTGGAGGCCTTGAAAATGTATAGGTAAGAACAGACCACTGTGGGACAAGGTAGTTATTGAAAAACATACATAGTACACTATTCATCAGGAGAGCCTTCGCTCTTGTTAGCTTTGTTTCCATCCTGAAACTGGGGTTTGAGATTTCCTGGGATTGTTTCAAAGGCTTTTGCAATGTTAGAGTATTTGAGGGGTGTGAGTGTTCAGCCTAGGTTTGAACTGCTGGCTGACATCTAACTGAAGAAGTCTAGCTTCTGTGTTTGTAGATGTTTGAGCTCTAGGAAGAAAAATGGTTTTATAGGGTGTAGAATATATCTTGCTCGATGGATAGCATGTATCTGGTTTGCTACTCTCCTAGAATCATTCTAGAGCTCTCCTTTTTGGCAGCTGGCCAAACCCTAACCCTGTTGGAAAACCTCTTGCGAAAAATATGTTATTTTATGTTTTTCTTACTGCACAACTGTCGAGTTTAATCTGTTACATGAATTTCAGTTTCTCTTTGGGGTGAGGTTTCGGCATCACTTCCGTTTCAAGGTCTTGTTTCTGCTTCTACTTTATAATGAGTATTGAATCTTTTTGGAATTGTTCCTCGTGTATTTGTGTAGGGTTTTAATAGCTGTAGGAATGCTTACAGTGCCTGTCATCCAGCCAGACAATGAGATGAGATGTTGCCGGGCCTTTCTGTGCTATTCAGGAAGGTTATGTAATAAGAGATCTTATAGCTGATCTTTCTTGAAGTCTCCAAGAGTTCGTGAAAGGGTACTGAAATTGAGTGGATGGTGTTTTTCTTATGTACAGGATATATCATTTAATTGTGAAATGATACCTCCGTGTTGAAGGGGATGAGAGAATGTTTGCTGTTAAGGCAGCAGTGCTGAAAATGGCATTTACAGTGGCTGAATGTATCCTGCTTATACCCATTTATTTCAAATGTAGGTCTTCCAGGTTTCCTACTGAGGTTCTGATCGAGCCTGGCATTAAAATGTCCTGGACTAGGCATTGGAGACGGAGGATTATCGAGGTAAAACTGTCATGTAGACTGTGAAGTTCGGGTTGGGCTGTAGTGGTGCTGATGGGCAATGGCTAGTCCTGCCCTTTTGTGTTAGCCATGTTCATCTTCATCTTGTATCTTCATCTTCATCGTGTATGCTACCTGTATTACTTAATTCCCTTGCACGAGTTCTGTCCAGGAAAAACATTGTGGTCTTTTACATAAAAGAGTAATTGTCTTAGTTTCTGCTAAAGTTTATAGCAGATGGTTTTCTTCATTACAGGCATACATTTATTATAGAAGCCTTTACAGACCTATAGTGGTCTGTGATATTAAAATCAAATCACCTCTCTATGAAAAGGAGAGTGTTTTTTGTACTGAAAGTAAGTGGTAGGTTATTTACTATTCCTGAAACCTCAGGTAACTTTGCCATGTACAGTGAAAAGAGCAGAAGGACAAGTATGTACCCCTTCCTTCATGGTAGGCACTTGTGAAGACAGTCCTACCTAGACTGAGAGTCTCACTTGAACCGACGCCTGAGAGTGAATCTCAAGTATTAGGTGCAATAATTTAATGTCAACCCCCCGTCTTTTAGGTATGCACTATAATAGAGCTCTATCTAAAAGGAGAAAAGCAGATCTATAGGCAATACAACTTGTATGCTAGAAGACGTTATCCTTTACAGGTTACGCACAAGACAGCACATGCACAGTTTGTTGCTAGACATACTATTAGCTTACGGTGGGCTTAGAGACTGCCCTTAGCTTACCACTGATATGCTTTATTATTGCTCACATGTGGTTGCTTCTTATTCGTCAACTTTTGCATTGATGTATTGCTAGCTTACAATGAGCATAGGGCTTAGGTGGGCTGGGGCTTTCTTTGGAAAGTGTTAGTGGGGATCAGGCTGTGAGAGGTTCCTTTCCATGGTTATGGCTGGATATTTCCACCACGTCATGAGTATGCTTGAATGACAGCCTCTCCGGACCTTTTTTGCTGAAAAGGAGCACTTGGCAGGGTTGGCATCTATTGCTTTTCCAAGTGCATTGATTATAGTGACTTTGGCAACAAGATGGAGGAATCGGCAGAAGGTAATTTGTACCTGAATCCCTCAAAACCTTCCTGTTTGCAGACAATACTCTTCTAACTCTAACCGACCCAGGGCCCATTGATTCATAAGGTGTTGGGCCAGCTCTATGAAATGTAGCATGGTTGATTGGATAAATCTGAAATACTTAACCTAACACTGAGTCAAGCAGAAGTCATCTCCCTTTCTGTGGTCGGATAAACATATTAAATATCTAGGATTGATATAACTCTCTCCCCCAATGATCTGTATCCATGACTCCTGAAAGCCATAAATGATGAGATGAGGGAATAGTGCTTTTCCTTTTGAATTAATGTTATAAAAATGCATATTTTAACCCAGATCGTGTTCCTATTTCAGTATCTTCTCATGGTGGTGGAACTGAGCTTTTTTGACAGTTTGAAACAAGCTCTCCTAAGGTTCGTATGTCAGGGCTTGCATCCTAAACTGGTATATAAGCAACTTTGTGAGCTGAGAGACCGAAGGGGGCTGGGAAACCCAAACAACTATTTATGTTACAAAGCGGCACATCTGCAAGTATTGGTTGACTAGTCTCTCACGGATATGCACAAGATATGACCACGCATGAAGCACAAATTTGTAGAGAGAGGCAAGCTGTGGGACATACCATGGAAACCAAGGAAGAACTGGCCTCAGACTTTTATATTAGTGCTCCAGTGGGTATGACTTTAATGATATGGGATACAACAGCACAACATTAAAGGCTCACTACATTCCCATCCCACTACATAACAATTACATTCAATGCAGCATTCTCACATCATGGTCCATTTGATTGATGGGAGGGGCACTGGTGGGGATGGAGGGTGCATTAAGATGTCAAATATCTTTGGAAGGGGGAGGAGAGATTAAGGGCCTGATTTAGATCTCGGTGGATGGAATACTTCGTCACAAACGTGACAGATACCACATCTGCCGTATTACTATCTTCATAGGCTATAATGGGATTGTAATACGCCAGACAGATATCTGTCATGTTTGTGCTGGAGTATTCCCCTCAGCCAAGCTCTAAATCAGGCTCTAGAACTTTATGAAAATTGTGGCTGGGCCAAAAGGCCTTATACCATCCATTTATAAAATATTGTTAGAGGTTTCACATAGTAAAAGGGGACAATATAGGAACCGGTGGGAATGGGAGTGATACACGGGAAGGGAGGTAAATGATGCAACATGGGGGAGGCTCTGGCAGGACCTGGTGAAGTGGATCACAAATATTCAAAACAAAGTGGCGGATTACTGAGTTGCATATGGTGGTACAGGTGCCCAGCTGACCCTCATTGGTTTTATCTGGCGGTAACCAGATGGGGTGCGGTTGTGAGACATTATGGCCCTCATTACAACCCTGGCGGTTGGAGTAAAAGTGGCGGTAATACCGCCAACAGGCCGGGGGGAAAAAAAATTGAATTACAACCATGGCGGTTACCACCATGCAAAACCACCACTTTTACACTTCGACCACCAGGGTGGTAACGAACGTTGGGCTGGAGACTTCGGTCTCCAGCCCGGTGGCCGTCACTAGACCGCCGGCTGTATCAGGACTCCGCATACCGGATTTCGTGGGGTTTTGTACCGAAAAAGGGCAGAGGGCTGCCAGCAGTCATGATACGGTTGGCGGGAGACCGCCACCACTGGCGGTCTTCGGCCTGGAGTAACCTCGGCGGTCTTCAAAAAAGACCGCCGAGGTTAAAATGAGGGCCATAGTTTCTGGAGAGGTTGATATGAGTGAGCTCTGTATGCTTCAGTGAGTTTGATAAAGCAGGGGGCCAACTTCTGACCTAACTATCTATCTATGGCATTGCCAAAAGTGAAGTTCCCACCAAGACTCAGGGCCTTAAGATTATTCTCATTATCTTGAGAGTGGGGCGACCACGAGAGACAAGAACCAAAGCCTCCCATCTGCATCATTAGATTTAATAATAGCTATTAGAATATTCATTTGCACTAGTACTTGATAGAGTTGTGCCGATTTAATTGGTTTTACCACCTTCTGCAGAAAAAATATTTTTTACTTGGGTTTAGTTTTTGAAATTCAGTTGCTTTGAATATATAGTGCCCAATATTTCAAGCAGAATGAAATATCCCTGATTACTAGTCAGTGTCCTCATGCTGTTAATGACTATTTTCCAAAAGCCTTTATTATCAGTTTACTTAATCACATTGAACATTTTTTTTACCAAGTGGCTTCATTTTTTCATGTTTTATTCCAGATGCATACACTGTATTTTTTAAGATTATTAATTTGGTTATCTTTCACTGTGCCGGTTACAGTTTAACCAAATGCCTTAGAAGTCTCTGAAAGATTTTTTCACTCGATTGACACATCTTGGTTGTGATCAATGAAGACTGACAAGCTCCCTCCAACAACTCATCCATAACTTGAGGTTTCAAGGCATTTTTATAATGCTGATCGCACACCGAAGAGTGCTCACTTCATCCCACACTGGCACTCACGTTCTCTCGCTGTATGAAGCAATCTGATAGTTGCCATCAATTTTAAAATAATCGATTACCTACACAAAGAGGGACGGAGCAACCACTGGGCCAATCAGTCTAACTCACCAGACCTCATCCTGACCAGGAATCAGGAGGCATTCCATTTCCTTCATTCATGAAACAGATTTGTAATCAACTAAAATTGAAACGCCACCTGATTGCATCCTCTAGGTCCAGGGCCGGCTTTCGCGCTAGTTGCGCCCTGTCCGACAGACTTTTTTGACGCCCCCACCCCATGACCACCTCCTCGGATTCACTCACTACCACCCGACAAATGTGCCCCTCATCTCTACATAGCACTCCTTTGACACACAATAATTTGCTTCAAAGTGCTTGTAAAGGCTAGCTTTACTAATCCACTCAGCTATCAAAAAAAATATAGTTAGCAGGCTTATTAACCTTCTAATCTACTTATTGCATCAAAGCTGCCACTAGAGAAAACTCCCATCTCTGTTCCTAGCAGGAACATTATTCACTAGAGGTATCTTGACATTTTAATTGTTTCCTGAAGGCTGGACACACAAGGAACTTTTCATGAGGTGCTTTTAAGTTGTACATTTCGTAAGTGATTGCTAAACACAGAAGCCCCCAGAGGTCAGCGCCCCCAAATCCAGGTCAGCACCAGGTGGGCCCGCACCTCTCGCACTGCCCTAAAGCTGACCCTGTCTAGGTTCCCTCTACACCTTAACTCGAGAGGCATGCCTGGGTTTGAAAGCCCCAAGAACTGGTTTGCTGACCTGATGATCTGAAACTGATCCAAAATGTTTGGTCCCATCACTAACACCATCCCTGGAATACAGAACACTCTAAGACACTGTAACCAATCCCCAGTCAATCAAACTCCTTTATATTCCTACTGATGTTTCAGTTAATACTCCAATCAAAAGACAGGGCCAAAGCCAGTGGATGAATAACTAAACAAAAGTTGGAGGTGCAACTCACCATTGGTGCACTCAGGCTTTTCATTCTGACTCCCAGGGCATAGAACACAGGTGAGTAATCTGATTAAATGCATGCTGTAGGTTTTAAAAAACGGAGCGCGAAGAGTTACCCATCACCCATGTACTTACCTACCACTGCATACCAGAAACTGCTGCCAACAGGATTCCACTCTATAAAGTTGTGATATGGGTCCCTTGCTCAGTGTGCCAAACTATACCTGGCTGAAGAGCCCTAACTAGGGTGAAACCAGTCCTGTTTTCTTGTGTTCCAGTTCAGAGAGGACCTAGCTTGGCAGTTTGGGCTGGACTGATCCCAGGAGGAGCAGGGTGAAGACAGATTTCCATATTGCTGGATCCAAACTGAGATGGCATGGTCGGCAAAAAAAGATTGATTGGGATACGGCCCAAGTGATTACCGGAGGCTAAGATTAATTCAGGCATTTCATCCACCCACTGGTTGTTTTTACAATTTAATAAACACCTAAGGTAAGTGAAAATAAACTCTATTTTTTTTCTTTATCACCCATGTCTCATTTACATTAAGAAAAAATGTTGGGACTTTCTGACATGCCCTGTTACCATGGCTGCATGCTCTGACATATGCAAAGTTGTTGCTTTACTAGCTCTTTCCCTTCTACCCTTCCCTGTTTATCTTTCCTGCAGAGTTCTGGTTCATCTTTGTAGTCTTCCGAGTTCCTCCTTAGATCAGATCACCCACCATGCCTTTGGAGGTTGAGTCTACCATTAATGTTCTTTGTGTTGCAATCCAAACCAATATATTCCCTATGAGTTATACATTCATTATTTCACTGTCCCAACATTTGGAGTCATCTGTGAGACTTCCTACGGACCTAGACTATTCTCTCCCTTCCTATGCTTGATTCCTTATTTTCCCAATCACCACTTGTATCAGCATAGTATACAACTCTTTGCTGGTCACTTGAGTTTTGGGTGATTGTGGGTAATTCAACAGTTCTGGTTTGTATACACTCCCAGCTGGTCTCTTGCCTCAGTGGTAGAGCACATTGCTACTGCTGTCCTCAGCTAACCTATGACTCTTTATAGAGATGCCCAGCAAGACTTTTACGTCAAGCTCATGATAACTGAATATCTGTTAATCCAGTAGCAGATTTTATAAGAACAGCACCTTCTCGCTGTCCAGTCTTCCACTCCAGCAACACAGTCTAGACAACAGCACGCTGTTCTATTTCCTAACACACATGAGGTATCATTTTTATCAGGAGGCTGAGGGGAGTGCTGGATGGTAGGAAATATGTGCTGGCGTGCTGATCCCACACAGAAATGTGAGGGAAACATGATTTTTTAGCTAAATTTGAGGTCTCCAGAGGATTCTGGGTAACAAAACATTGAGGGATCCACACAAACCACACCTCCCTGGACTCCCCAAGCGTCTAGCTTTCGGAAATGTCTGGGTTTGGTAGGTTTCCCTAGATGGCTGCTGAGCCCAGGGCCAAAAATGCAGGTAGCCTCTTTGCAAAATGGGGTTGTTTTGTGATAGGGGGTGACCTGCGTTTATTGTATCGGGCTCAGCTGCCATGTAGGGAAACTAATTGCCAAGCCTTAAACTCCCATTTTTTAAATATAATTCACCCCTAAGGTAGGCTCAAGGTAACCCAGAGACCAGGGTGCTATGTACTTATCTATTTTACATTCCAGATAGTGGAAAACTCACAAATTTGTTTCCACTACTGTGAGGCCTGCTCCTCTCATAGGCCAGCATTAGAACTGCCCTTATGTACTTTTAAGTGGTAGATTCTAATCTGAAAGGAGTAGTCCTGCCATGTTTAGTATGGCCAGAATGGTAACAGAAAATCCTGCTTACTCGTGAAGTTGGATTTGGGCATTTCTCCACCCTTACCACCATCTGTGCCTTACAGCCTGTCTCCAATCCATGTCTGGGCTGTGCTGGTTAACAGCTTCCCTTGTGAATTCCACCCAGACAGCTAAAAACACTGGACGCTTAGTCACATCTGCATTCATCTGCACACTGAATGGGTCGCCCTGGGCAGGAAGTGTGGAGTGGCTCTCCCTTACACTTCAAAGGTCAGTGGCCTGCCCTTACTCAAAGGACTGATAACCCCCCACAGGTATCCTGGCAGACAGGACTGGGATGAAAGGGGAACTTGTGCACTTCAAAATCACTCTTAGAAGCTTCCCCCTTTTCAAAGGCATTATTTGGTATGTATACTGGGCCTCTGACCCCACCAAATCAGACACTTGTAGAGCTGCACCTGGACTGTCTCAGAGAGACTGCCTGCCTGCCCATAGGACTAATCTGGACTGCTTTGCTGAAAAGGACTGCTGCACTGCTTGTTGTCCTGCTGCCTGCTGGCCCCTGCTTCTGCTGGAAGGACTCTGCCTTCCCCACAAGTGCCTTCAAGGGCTTGGATTGAGCTTGCCTCCTGTTCTGAAATCTCAGGGCCACAAAGACTTCACTAAAGAGAAGAAAATCCCTGTGCGTTGAAAAATCAATGCAACACCTGCACAAATTGATGCAGCACCTGCCTCATGGCTGAAAAATCACTGTATCGCCTAATGGATTGAGCAAGCATCTGCTCTTTCTCACCAGCGTGTCAAGGATTTTCAACGCATCCTCCCTGGGACTCAAAATATCCCAGGCTAGCAGTGAGGAACTGAGGCTGCGCTCCTGGAAATAAACACACCCCCTTTCAGCGTAGAAAGAAACAATGCATCGTCTGTACCACGCTAGAAAATCAGACGCTGCGCCTTATTTTTCAATGCATCACCTCTGAACCAAGGCTGCACTCCTGTGAATCGACGCATCACCATGCAGTGCGTTAAAAAACAAAGCATCGTCTGTGCAGTGCTGGAAAATCCAACGCAGCACCTTATTTTTCAACGCATCTCCTCCTCTGTGACCCAGTGTGTTGTTATATTTTACACATCCCAGGTACTGTGTGTTACACGGATACACCCACTGATTCTTAAGGATTGAGACTCATTGAAACCTTGAAAAAGTGATATCTTGACTTATGCATATTGGATTTTTGTTGTTTTGGTCTTATTTATTCAGATAAATATTATCTATTTTCCTAAGCTTGTATGGAGTACTTTTGTGGTGTTGTCACTGTGTTACTGTAGGAATTATTGCACAAATACTTTACACCTTGCCTTCCAAGTTAAACTTGCCTACTCTCTCCCAAGCTTCCAGAGAGTGACTGCAGGATAATTTGGATTGTGTTGTGACTTACCCTGACTAGGTCTGTAGTCCCTACTGTTACAAGGGTGTATACCTCTGTCAAATAGGGACCCAATTTCTAACAGATGTGGACTGTTAAAATTAATTACTCCCACAGCAAACTCAGCAAGAATGTGGTATATGATGGACTTTGGCGGGGGTCCTATTTACTATTCCCACAGCAATTTCAGCAGCAGTACAGAAAAAGTTGGACTTTGAAGGGGTCAAAGTTACTATTTCCACTGCAGTGTAAGCAAAAGAAAAGAAAGTGTTGGAGTTTGGAGGAGTTAGCTCTACGATTCTCTCTCCAATGGAAGCAAAAGTAGGGAAGGGGTTGAAGTTTTCAAGACTTAGGTTTACTATTGCCACTCAAACATAAGCAAAAGTAGTGAAAGTATTGGACTTTTGAGGGTCTAGATTTATTAGTCCAATTCCAATATAAGCAGTAGAGATAATTTTCAAATGTGAAGGGGTCAGATCTGCTATTTCCACTCCACTCAGAGCAACAGTAGTGAAAGTATTGGACTTTAGAAGGGTCAGATTTACTATTTCTACTCTAACTTTTGTTTTAAAAAACATTTAAATGTACACCAAAAAAATGCATAACACATTTGAAGGATTGTTAAATATAAAACAAATATAATACAATTTAAAAAAGTCACATTTTGTAACTAATAAAAATAATTTTAATTAAACTTTCCCTCCCTACTACCATAAAAATACACCCCAAACAATTAAAACTTAAATAAAAACATTATAAAAATAAATAATACATGAATGTTAAATTAGTTAAGTAAATTAAAATAAATATAAAATTAACTAACACAATTTAATAAATAAACAAACTTATCAATTAAGTAACAATTAGTTTGAAATCAACAAATAATTAAATTGATGAATCAATTAAGTTGCATAATCATCAATTAAAACATGTAAATATATAAATATCAATCATAAACTAAATATAATACTACACATTAAAAAACAAATCCCACCCTAATTCCCTACAAACTCAATACCCATGAGTAAATTAACTATTTCTATTTATATATTTACATAATTTCTAATTACATAAGACATTTACATTTCATGTAAAAATCAAAATAAAGTCAAATAGTATTATAATACTTAAAACTTTCAAATTCACTAATATTTTTCAAACTAATTACAAAAACAATTTTATGCAGCTATTGTAAAATTACATTATATTCAAACTATATTTAAAAACACTATATTAAATTACTAAAAAGGCAGTATTCTTACTTTCCATATTCTGTCCCACTAAATTCTTGACTTAACAATATTTGTGACTCATGACATTTTTATGGAATAATTTTTGGAATACCAATATCGACAGGTCAAATAACACTGCTACTATAAAAAAAAAGAGGTTAATCTAATAGAGCTCTCATACTACTAACCAGTTACCAGCCTCCCAGGACTTGAGAAAATGTGTGGTAGTTCAGCTTGTCTCACACACCACTAAAATAATATTTTAGACCTCACCAGTTGGGCTTCCTCAAGTGTGTAGCCCAGAAACTGCTACCTTGAAATCCTTAACAACATTCACGATACCTCAGAAAAAGGCTGTGCATGCTTCCTGGGTTTTGACACCATTGAAAATCATACACTGCTGAAATTTCATGAAAATCACATGTGCCTGAGCGGTAAGATCCTCAGATAGTTCACCTCCTTTGTCACCAACCTAACAATAGCTGGTAAGAATAGATTCAACCACCTCCAGTGCAACAGCAATCATTTTTGGTGTCCCCCGGGGCTCTATAATCACCCTATTGCTTTCCAGCCAGCACATGGAGCCACTCAAGGACTAAATGGAGGCAATGAATGTAATGACGGGGGTTTCTCCTTTAGGGCTAAGGGGCAGTGCCCCTCTATAATTCTTACACATTTATATAAAAAAATATTAAATAGATCAATTTGGTATACAGACACAACTGTATTTCTAAATAAATTGATGTATTTAAGTCTGGCTGTCATGTCTGGGCTGCCTGCCCCGCCTCGCTTTGAAGCAGGAGATGGAAGCCAGGCACTAAATACAATTTGTCCACTGTGACGCAGGGCTTGCCTTTCTAAAGCCCTCTGTTTGTATTGTGGTCTATGGTGGTAACCTCTATAGGCCAGTGACACTTTTAGCGCCATTGTTTGGGGCGTCAGAGTCTTCATCCCCACGTGAGAGCAGGCATCTGCCTTTCACAGGCATAGATTCCACACCTTTCCCATGAGTGGATGCCTTGTCCTTGGTAATGGTAAGAGTTAAAATGCTAATCTTGGGTTACTTTTATTGTACTGAAACCCCTTGTCAAACTAACCTCCCCCATTGTGATATCCCAGGCCCTTGCTGCAGATTCTGGCCCCTTCAGAAGTGGAGTTGCTATATTTGTTCCCCGTAAAATTGATCCAAAAGCCAGCGGGGTTCTTGTTCTCTTGTGAAGTTGATCCAAATATCTGAGTCAAATTCAAAACAAGAAATATGTGCTTATAGTAAAGATAGTTATCTGCTGTATGGCGTTCTCACTGGCTCTATGAGCATGCCCTTAACATTAATGCCAAAAACATGGATTGATTTATGAACAATGAATGTTAAAAACGTTAAGGTAATGTGTGTCAGCAATTTAGTTCCTCTCTCATTTCACATGTTTTACTTAATGTTGCTTTCCCCAAGAGAGTTAACTGTTTCATCATGCTGTGTTCCTCTAAAAAAATTTTCGTGCATCTTATTACTCTTGTATAGTGTACATGTTGTCTCATGACAGGTGTTTATGAGGGGATTTGATTGATCACTGACACTGAAGGCAAAGCAAAGTGCCTGTCAGTAGGTTGCTGTCTCAGCAAAGCACACAGGGCAAAGGTCATGTATTCCAGTTGCAATTGAAATTCAGTGTAAATGTGTAGGAAGTGGATCAAAAGAAGGCAAATGGAAATAAAGTGCTTAAATGTGAATTAGTGAGAGTATGTTTTGGGTAGTAAAATGAGGTAGATGAGAGGAAAGGCATTCAGGGGAAATCAAAAAGAGGGTACTGAAGAGGAAAGAGAGGAGGTTGAAAATGTGCAGGGGTATATGAAAAGTGCAGAGAGAAAGGACAACAAATCTAACATAAAGCACACATAACTGAAGGCTGTACTACTTCCACAGGCCTCAATAGTATTTATTTCACAGTCTCACAATTTCAGAATTGAAACATTCCCAAAGTTAATTATTTATAACAAATCATTGTTATTACTCATTTATCTTAAATAGCTAACAACCACTGACAAAGTCAATAGTACTGTCAGGTTCTAGGTATATGTCAGTTGTGTTATATTTCTGCATGGGCTAACATCTCAGAGAAAAACCAAAATACAGGCTGGGGCGCACACTTTGGGAATCACTTTAAAGAGCTGAAGTTATCATGCTGTACATTTGCACATGAAAGTAACTGTTGAATATATTAATGCAGTAAGATATGGGGCAGTTTTTAAAATGCTTAATATTTCAAGGCTATACATTTGCACTGCTTTATAAACCATGCTTTCCCGCTAAATTTATTTGCTTCCAAATGTACCATTTTGTCAAACTTTTATTTCTTGGGAGGCGGGACCACAATGGATCCCACGGTTGTCCATCAAGCTTGCTTTGTTACGACTCTGTTGTCCCATTTCTAGGGGGCGCTGTAAGGGTACTCTCGGTAGCCTGGGAATCACCTTGAACACTTATCTAGAGTCCCTTGCTGACTCCTGTTTGTTTCTCTTTTCGCCATGGTATACTTGTGTAGTACTACATTTGCTTCCTGGGACTGCAAATCCCATAATGCACAGCCTGGTAGTCAGGAAAGCCTGGATTCTGTTTACCATTGTTTTCTATGGGAGAAGTCCAGTTGCTCCTTTTCACCAGATCCTCTGCTCCAGGACTTGCGAGTGTCTGAAATTACACACACCTGAGACCTCTCCTGTGCAGCCCAGCTTGGAACGGCTTATAAGCAGCCATTTCCTCAAGATTCCCGTTATGCATTGGAGTCCGGTTCCTTTGTGTTACAGACCCCTTATCGGATGGTGTTCCAGTTTTGTTCCTGTTCTGTTCCAGCTTGATTCTGTGCCCTGTTTCTCTGCCCTGTTCTTGATTGTTCCAGCCAGAGTCTGCTCCCTATCTTTTAGCCTTGTCCCTGTCTCTTTCTTCTAGAGCCTGCTCCCTGTTCCTCTGTCCTGCTCCTGCCTTGTTTCAGCCTGAACCTGCTCTCTGTTTCCCAGTCCTGTTTACTGCTTATTTCTACATCCTGTATTCCAGCCCTGTCCTTGCCTTTTCCAGCCAGAGCCTGCTCTCAGTTTCCCAGTCCTATCTCTGTTTGTTCCAGCCAGAGGTTTACACCCTGTCTTCAAGTCCTAATCCTGCCTTTGCTTCAGCCTGAGCCTGTTCCCAGTTCTTGCCTCTGCCTCTTAGTTTGTTCCATGCTGTTTCCGTTTCTTCTTGGCTATTTGTGTCTGGTAAGTGTTCTATCAGTCTTCACCAATGCATAAGTGTCCTCCTTTGTACTGGGGTTTGCTCCTGGTTTCCAGGAGGCAATTCCAGCCACCATCCTTGTCTAGTGTTATACGTTGTCTTTCGTGCCTAACAGTGACAGTGTGCTATTGCTGTTTTCTCAGGAATCGCCACTGTGTTTCCAGCTGGACCCACAAGAGCGTGTCTTGTGTATGTAAGTACTATCCTTGTTTGTGCTCTAGGGTCCAGAGACAGAATCACTTCTGCTGCCTCCTTTCTATGGGGCTGGCATGGTGACTATCTGCAAGAGCAAACTGCACAGAGGCATTGACATTCCCTCTCACTGTGGGAGGTTCTACGCCTTACTCTGTGTACAAGCCCAGTATGTTTGTCCATTAGTAATCTGTTTCCTGCTTGTTCACACAAGGGTTGCTTTGCTTTTACTTTCCTGTTTCCTGTGCCTGTCCATAGCTGTCCTTTCCGTGTATGCCTTTAGCTGCTCTTCTGCCCCAGTACACTACCTCTTTAGGATATTCAGTGACCTCAAGGAGTGTCCCAACCAGAGTCCTGATCAGATCCGCCCAAAACCGTGACATGCTCACTTTACTCGCTACATAAAAGTCATATCCAACTTTTATTCCTCACCACTTTCAAATGTCACCAGCTGCCACTTTGTAATGAAACATCAATACACTGATAGGACTCGTCTACCTGGAAACCAACACAATCAAAGACATCCAAACCTTGAAGACATATCTAAAAAGACTGCAAAACTTCATGCCATCAAATTTTCCCAGACTCATCCTAGAGATAACAGAATGTATTTTTCTGTGGAGAAAACAAGAACTGTGATTTAAACAAGCAATGACTCAATGAACTAAAATCAGAGGCATCAACTCCTATCTAAAACATGATGTCAAGTCCCTTGCCATTTGGATAGATCGCTTGCTATTGATGTTCTCACAGATCGACCATGCTGTAAAATCTGTAGGGCGACACTACTCTCCTTAAAAAACTCAAACCCCTTGTGCCCCCACCAACTTCCAACTAGTTGGACAAGCCATAGTTATTTCACAAATCAGTTATGAAAATGCCACCCTTGAGGGAGATCTCAAGTCACATTCTCCCTTCTTTCTGCCATCATACGTTTGCAGCCCAATTTATGTCTTGAAGCAGAACATTTTATTATTTCATCTCTTTTTGAAAAAAAAAATATACTGGTTTCCTTTAAAGGCAAGAATCAAATTCAAGCTTGTCTGTATAACTTACAAATGCACTCACTACTCCTAGCCAGATTAGCTATGTTCTACCCTAAAATCTCTGGAGGAACTTGACAACTAGTTATCAAAAACATTCTCCAACTTGCATCCAAATGCTGAAATATCATGCAGGAAGCTACTAGGCCTTCTTGGAAGCAGCCACATTGATACTTGTTTTATACTTTCATACAAAATATGGCCCTGAATTTAGGTTTTCTAAACCCACTGGCAAAAACATAGGCTCAATGCCAGCTTAGGCCAGGAAACTTGGTGGACTGTAGCCTTGTAACCACAATTATATGAGGGTGATGCATTCTGGTCAATCCTGTAAGAATCCATAGGAATATTTGTGGTCACTAGGTGCCAAATCTCTTTTGCCATGAATAAACACACTCAAGAGTGCACAATAAGGATACGTTTCATATTTTTATTAAAATTAACGCCCTATCCTAGTGCATAATATATGAATAATTGTAACTGTAAAAATGGACAAAATATATGCAATTAATAAATAATATATTAACATGAATTGCAACATTGTGACAGTGGTTCAAAATGCAGAATTCTCTTGCATGAAAAGATGGATTCTATCAGGATCTTCTAACTCCTCCCTTCTTGGCTCTAGCTAAGCTATTTCAGCACTAAAAGGGCCTGTGAGAGTTTCTAAGGTGGCCGCTTGTCAATACACCCCAAATGAACAACAGAAGTGTTGTTCTGCATGAAGAAGGTCATTGTCTATTTCTGCTTGGTAGCTATGGGGTCCCAGCAAGCTGATAAAGCTGGGTTGGCTCTGAGATGCCAGCCTGTGGCCTCTACGAATGGTGTTTACCACTCAATCTGGTCTCCTGGGAAGTTGACGGTTTCCTCTTTGCCTTCTACTTCTGTGCCCAGCTTAAAAACACTTGTATCATTATTTTTAAAAGGGCAAGCCTCACATCAACTGATACAGTGCTGCCAAATGTCACTCATCTGAGGTGAGATGAGGTTAGATTTATGATTTTTAAGGAATTCACTGAATTACCAAAAATGCCCAAAATATCACGCATCCTTAAATCGAGCCTTTGTGTGCCTTGCTGCTGAACTGCTCATTTTCATGAGCTGGAAGGTAGGGCATGCTACTGACAGTGATAAGTGGGACTGAGGATTGTGGCGGCCAATAAAATGAAGCTTTGGTGCCCAGCCCTCAATAGGCTGTAGTGGTGTAGAACTCCGAATCCTAATTGGTCAATAATAAATCACATGACACGCAGTGGAGCACATCCTGCCCACACTATCCCAGTGTTCCCTCCTGTTTATGATGAGTGCAGCCTGCACAAAAGCGCTAGTGCGGAGAGGGACCTGCCTTCAGCTGTAATTTCAAAGAGCCAAGCCGCCATCCAAAACAAACATCTTGACTGAATGCCCCAGTGTCTACACAGAGTTCAAGATGCCCAGAATGCAGGCCTGGCCTAGCAAAGGCTGTCCCACATAACCTTTTTAGAGCTTTCCACCCTCTGAGTTGTATCAGTTACACCCTCTAGGCTTGCAAGATGAAACACGTGTGCTTGAACTCCAGGCACTGAGCATGACCGATGCAAGCTCTGTCATTTGTCAATACAGCTAGTAGTTCTCTTGAGATGCTGCTAACAGCACAGGCTGAGTGTTGCATGAACACTAGGCCACCCCGCTGCTGCCTGTTCCACAAATGTATTGTGCTCTTGGATATAACGCCAGTACTGACTGAAGGTTTCACAAGTGACGATGGGGAAGCTATTCAGGAAGATCAGATCATTTGGTCCTTGTGTTACAGGCAGCTGCAACAGCCTAGGTTCCCACTACTTACACTAAAATAGGTGAGTAATGATCATGTTTTATGTGACTGGCACCTTCAAACTGAGCACCAAGCTATATATATATATTACACTTTCTGTGCCAAAGTATACAGCTGGCTAAAATCCATTATTGCCTATGTAATTGAGTTTTATTGATTTGTAGAAATATATGGTATAAGATATCATATATATACAGACATGAATTAAAATTATAATACCCAAAGAATAGGAAGGATTGATTAAGCTTTTAAGTCCACTTTTACGGCCTCATTTTACAAGAAATGGGCTAATTTCTGAAATGTATCTAATTATATGGACATAATTACTTGGTTCTACTCAGAATGAAGTGTCATCTAGTGTGTCACATATATGGCAATAACGTATCACAAACAAACATACTGATAACATGTAACTGATGTAAATCAGTATTCTACAACATAAGCAGTAGTCAGGAAACATGTTATTACACCAAAGCACTTGTCATAAGAATATCATAAACGCCCATATTAGGAACATTAGAAAACGTATGACAAGTCATAAAAACATATTAGCATGTTATGCCCATAAAAGGAACATTTGCATACACATATGAAGCTATCATAAACAGGTAGGCAATATATAAATCAGAAAAGTCTCTAGCAAGACCTTAGGCCATATATATTGTCTGGTAGGGGTTCCTGCTTTTCTGATGAGGCACCTCCAGTGCCAAGGAACGGAGAAGGGGCCCCCAGCGCTCTGCTGCACAACGTGGGGGCGTCCTTAAAACTCAGGGGTTTTAACCCCCAGGCCTCCACCGGCCCTCATGCTGGGGGCCAAGGTCAGCGAATACTTTTAATAAAAGGAGGGGGGTGCTATGCACCCTCTCTGGTTTCAGGACGGCCCCTCCTGGGGCCTGCAATCACTGGGGTCCCACTGGGCATCCACCGTCCCTCACGAGGGGGGGGGGCCACAGTCAGTGAAGAGTGCAAGGAGGAGGGGCGCCACGCACCCCCTCCGTTTCAAGGGCAGGCCCCTCCTGGGGCCCACGATCATTGCGGGGTCCCTGGGCCATCACAGGCCCCCCAATGAAGGGGGGGGGCGAAGATCAGTACTGGCCCACAAGGGGCCAAACAAGGGACCGTCAGCACGGGGGAGCCTCCGGCGAGGCTTCTGCCCCACCCGCAGTCCAACAGAGACTTCTCCTGGGCTCAGTGGGGCAAGGAGAGGCTTCCTTCTCTCCTGCCTGTCTTGTTCGGGCCCAGTAAGGGCCTTTTGGTGCCCCTGTGGCGCTCCTCGGAGCGATCCATGCCCCAGGGGCACCGCTAGGAGCACCCTTGTTCCAAAACTAATTTTGCAGGTTGCTTCGTGCCCCGGGGGCACAGAGGACAGCGCGACTCCGGCGCGGCCTTTGCATACCGCCCGGGTTGCGCCGGTGATGTCGGGCAGCGCTCAGATGAAGCGCTGCCCAAAGGGGCTGAAAAACAAAGAAACAGAGGCGCTTCCCAGTCGCTGGGATCCACTTCTGATAGAGCGCTTTTCCAAGCGATATGAAATGAAAATGAAGCGCTCCTACTATGCTTCAGCAGCTGATACCAGGGGACAGGGGCCACAGCACCCTGCTCCTGGGGGACAGAGTCCAAAGAGAAGGCCCACAGGTGGAGGGGCCCAGCAACAGGCCAGCACAAAGAAGATACAGCAAGTGGCAAGTCCTTTACAGTGACCAAGCAGGTCACAGGTCAGCACAGCAGCAGTCCATGGTGGTCCCTGGTGAGTCCTTCCAGCATTTCTGTGTCCAGGTCCAAGATGTTTCAAAGAGCCTCCAATTGTCGGGAAAACTCCCCTGTACTTATACTCAGTCCTTACAGTGTTTTACAATGGTGGGGGAGATAAGGTTCCAACCAGTTC
The DNA here is from genome assembly GCF_031143425.1 of Pleurodeles waltl. Lineage (NCBI taxonomy): Eukaryota > Metazoa > Chordata > Amphibia > Caudata > Salamandridae > Pleurodeles > Pleurodeles waltl. Next base: position 1,899,217,691 of record NC_090440.1, read on the forward strand.
CAACTGGTTCTAGGAGTGCCCCCTTTCTCCTCCAGCACAGGCTCCAAACATCAGTTGAGGGTAAATGACCCTATCGTGTGAGGCCAGGGCAAAGCCTTTACAAATGCAGCTGTGTCCCACCTCTCCCTTCTCTCAGCCCAGGAAGACTATTCAGTATGCAAATGCACCTCTGTGACACATCCACCCGCCCTGTGTACAGGCTGTCTGAAAAGTATGTACAAAGCCCCAACTGTCACTCTGCCCAGACGTGGATTGGAGTCAAGCTGCAAAACCCCAGAGTCATAATCCCAGAGAAATGGGCACTTTCTGGAAGTGGCATTTCCGTAATAGTAATAAAAATTACACCCACACCTGTAAGCAGCATTTATTATCACCATCACAACCAGGCCAAACATGCCTGCGCTACCCCTCATAAATCAGACAATACCCCTTACACATAAGGCAGGGCATTTCTAATGCAATCCTATGAGAGGGCAGCACTCACAGCAGTGAGACACCAAGTTAGGCTGTTTGTCACTACCAGGTCAGGCCACACAACCTGGCACATGCCCTGCCCTCTACATACACGTTACCCTGCCCATAGGGTTAGCTAGGGCGTACCTTAGGGGTGACTTACATGTAGTAAAAGGGATGTTCTGGGCAAAGCAAGTAAATTTAGATGCCCAGGTCCCTGTGGCAGAAAACTGTGCACACACGCCCTGCGCTAGCAGGCATGAGACAGGTTTGAAAGTCTACTTCAGTGGATGGCACAAGCAGCGCTGCAGGCCCACTAGCAGCATTTAATTTACAGGCCCTGGGTATAGAGATACCACTGTACAAGGGACTTACAGGTAACTTAAATATGCAAATTAGGTATAAGCCAATCATACCAACTTTAGATGGGAGAACACCTGCACTTTAGCACTGGTCAGCAGTGATAACGTACTCAGAGTCCTAGAGCCAACAGCGACAGGTCAGAAAAAATAGGAGGCAGGAGGCAAAAAGATTGGGGATGACCCTGCATAAGGAAAAAAGTCCAACATCATGAAATGATGCACTTGGAAGTATCACTTCCTCCCCTTCACCATATCTTTTTTTTTTGTACATCTATATGTTGATTTTTGTGGCATACAGAAATAAACAACTGTTCAAGGTCATGCACTGACTGCTTTTAACGTCATCAATAACAAATATACCAGTTATCAATTCTAATTGTCCCCACAACCAAAAGAAGAAGGAAACATAGGGGGAAACATAGCAATTGAATTGGTGGATGAGGCATATTAATAATGGTCTTAAAGGGAGTTTAGAGTCCACGGACCCCAAATTTTCTGAAGCTGTGCGGTGCAGTCTTGCCATTTATATATTTCTTTCTCTGCTTTGCAGCTGACATCCATTCCGCTGTACCACATGGATATCGAGGGAGGCTCCAGGGATCTCCAGTTCTTTGCAATGTCTCACTTAGCCAATTCCTGTAAGCGCGTCCTTTGATACCTAGTACTGGCCCATACCTCTATGATCCCCAAAAGCGCCACCTTGAGATTCAATCTTGCCAGGTTTTGCCATATTTGGGTAATCATGTCATGAATCGAGGTCCAGTAGGTTGCTATGACGGGGAGGGACCATATGACGTGAAGCACAGACCCTAACGGGTCTCCACATTATATGCAGGATAATGTTCTCAATCGTCTCATTCTCTGCAGCCTACTTGGGCTATAGTACAGTCAGTAGAAGTAATGGAACTGTATACGTCTGAGATTAATAGGAATGACAAGACCCATGAGGCCATTTTGTCTTGCACCAGTCATCTTTGTCAAGTTCACCCACATCCACTTTCCGGCTCACACGGAGTTTCACTAAGGGGTCAGGGGCATTAGGTAACAAGGACTTACAGAGGTGGGAGATCCCCTGACGACTCAGCAGGCTCATCATCAGCTTCCCCTCTAGTAGGATGAAATCACTTCACCAACGTTATTTTGCAAACATTGCAAAAGCATACTATTTATTGTCAACCCTATACTGCAGTGAGCACTTTCTGAGCCAGGGCGACCCAAGGAGGTTATTGTGTCATTTTGGCTAGTTCTCTTTAGACCTTGTGTACCTAATCCAGAAGGTTCAGCATTACCAAAGTCTCTTGATTTAAGCCCAGAGGCATCAACTGTCTCATCTTCCTTTTTTATTTTTTTTAGGAGGAAAATGCACATCCATTGTTACACTAGGGTTCTGTACGTTCCCTATACCTTTTATAATAAATATTTCTCCATTACTCAGGTTCTCCTGTTATGGTGGTCCTTTTATTGGACTGTACTGTTAGGTCTACCTCACCTACTACACAACTATTGAGGAATATACTTTATCAGTGGGCGTATTTGTTGTAAACTTTTCTCCTTTACCTACAGATATTTATTTTGTGTTCTTTGCAGAAGGACTCACATTTTCATCCAGCTTTCTATTTGATCTCCTCAGTTTTTAAGCTATGCTTAGTAATTACGTGTGTAAACTCCTCTTTCTTCAACATTATTAATTAATTTAATATCACTTATTATTAGTGCTGCCACTGATCATTCCGTGACCACAGACTAACTCAGAACAAAATGGATCTTGAACATTGTGCTGTAATGATTGTTTAGTCCTTACATTTATTGTTTCACGACTTGTGGCCTTCTGCACTAATAACCATTTCGCCTGTTTCTTTGTTGGGTGGATGTTTTGTTTTGTTCCGCAATGCCTCTACCCCTCTTTTTGCAGCTCTCAAAAAAGGATCTAGTGTGTTCTGTTTGACAACAGTGTTAGATTTACCAACCATTTCAGGTTATGTGCAGATTTTTCGACAATTCAAGTCTATTTGTGCCGTTTTTATCCCACCTTTGTGAGACCAGATCAGTATTATTATATATATATATAGATAAAAACAGAAGGGGTGTGGTTAGAATTCTGCAAAATCTGGAGAAATACCTAAAAACGTAGGGTATGAAGTGCAAAAGGTAGTGGACTACGATAGACAATAAGCACTGCTGTTTTTCTGATGCATGGATTAAAAGCAGTACACACCAACTTAATGTTTTGGAGGAAGATACCATAATTCAATTCCCCAAACTCATGGATTATTTAAGTCTCCTAAAGAAAGAAATCTATCAACACTTAACCAGTTTTGCCTTCAAAATCGCCGTGCCCCTATAGTTCACCGCCTAAAGTGGCTACAGTTTGACACAAGCAAACCAACAAATACCCGAACAACCTCCCAGAATATTTTTGATATTCAAGAATTTCAGGAGCAACGCAACGGAACAAGGCGCTCTAAAGCATGGATATCAATGAAGGGTAGCCAAGGGTTAACTTTTCTAGTCTTGGCATTATCCATAGTCTCAGGGTTTATATAGATGTAGTTAGGGAAAGAAAATAAACAAGACCCCAAGACCCTTAATTATGTTTCACATATTCTAGTCGTTGTTTTTCCAGTAGACCCTCAGCAGCTTAAAGGTTGTTGAATGGCTAAGGGGGGAAAACAGTCAACTTTCGTGCCATTGGCAGGTCAAAGGGTCCAGGATGTCACTTAAGTTACCTATGCCATTTTGGTAATTTAATGTTCCTACCCTGAAGGGGACTGAAGCTTGGCTGTAATACTTTCAGGTGTCAGTACCTAACAATACATAATAACAGGCAGGATCAAGCCGCAGAGTGCTCAAAATCCACATCGGTCTACAATAGTTTTGATCATCCACAGAATAATCTGGTCACCGGCAAGACTTCATCCAGATGGTCTACTAGGAACTCCCTCCTGCACAAGGTTTAAAATTGAAAATGCACTCTGGAGTATATAAGCTCTTCAAGTGACAAAGCATTATTGCTGTTGTAACAACGCCTAACAAATCAAGAATGTCATCATGCCAGCTCCAAAGTCTTAGGGCCTGTGCATATGGAGGGTGTTTTTTTTTTCTTTGCTACACTTTAGTCTCTGCTCCGTCAGGAACAGGGACCCTGAGTCATGTGACACTAGGCACTAGGCTGTGATTGCACCTGCTATCAGCTCCTTCACGTCGACAGAGCAGTCATGGATGGAGCAAATAATGGTGCTTTGCACTGCACAATGGCAGGTGGTACACCAGCCAGAAAAGCAGAAAGATTGTGTTCCTGTCTAAGCCTCCCCACAGTATGTGTTGTAGCTAGTCTGCCATTACCATGTGGGCATACAGTGCTGATGTGTGCATTTGTTTACTGCACTGCCTGGTATTCGGACTCAGAAGGCAGCAGGCTGCGATTGAAACTGCTGGCAGCAGCTCAAAAAGGACGAGGCAATCACAGAGGGAACACACAGTGACTATCTTTACTTGACATAATTGCCACCTGCTGAATAAAGGCAAAGGTTTGTGCAACTGGGCTAGGCCACTGCATTTTAAAAAGTTACAGTGCTTGCTGAATCTAACCAGATCAAACCGCCCTCTATCTCTCAGGCAAGGGGAGCTGGCCCAACAGATTGTTTACTTACTTTGTAATTTTTGAGACATCTCAAACAGCTTATTTTAAAACTCTAGACAGTCTGGGACTGTCCCAAAGGCTTACGTCAGGGGGCTCCTATAAAGGTTGTGTCCCTGCGCCAGAGCCCGCTGTGTCCATGCCTTAAAATGTCTTTTTATTCCCCTCCCGTAAGCCTTCCAGCTTTGGACCATGGCTGCGAGGCCTCGGGGAAGGGCCTCTTGCTAATGATGTCATTTGTGATGGTGCAACAGATGCAGGGATATCAGGCACAATGATATCAAGGGCCCAATGCACCAACATTCTGGTTTTAATTTTACATCCAGCCAGTGAATGAGAGAAAGAAGATAACCTTGCTTGCGCCGGGAATAATGACACCACTGCTGGGCCACTGTTTATGGGGGACACTCCACACAGCTTCCAACCCCAAGTTCGTCAGTCCCTCCAATACTTCATTTGATGCCACTGGGAAAGTGTTTTTTATCTATATTTATGTGGAATTAAAAAAATGGGTATTAATGACTATTATGTTGGATCCAATTCGCATATGATAAATTAATATGATTACAGTTGAAATGAGTTTAATATGAGGTATAGAATTGTATATATTAACATAAATGGGTTGAGCCACATATAGGTTAAAAAAACTGTCATTCACTGCAGTATTCACGCTACCCCATCAGGTTTGCCTGCCTATCATCTCTCCTCACAAGCTCTGCAAAAGCAAAGACAGCTGATGCAACGTTTTTCTCATTGTTATGAATACTAAGGTTAGTCTTGAACTTTTAGTGTTCCTGGTGCCAAGGTCTTTCTGCTGTAGTTGTGCTTGATAAACGAGTCCTATTCATTTTTGTGAAATTATATTTTTAAAATGTTTCATATTTTGTTCAAACATCTCCTGATGTCAGTAGCACGTAAGATGCGGAGTGCTTTCTTTGAATGGGATAGTGCTAATGTGGTAATGGATTGATGTTTTACTTCTGATTTGCTAAAAACATTGTTACATATTTCATGCTATGAATAATCTGTAGTTTAGCTAAATTGTTATGCAAGAATTCTGTATATGAGACCCTTGATTTTTGGGGTGAGCCGTAAAGCTGTCACATTCTACTTGAGATATTGTCCAATTTCTTTGAGATTTGTAGGGAAGACTTTCCTGTTCTGTTGTGGATGCTCTCTGCCCCTTGTCTGATTTTATTACTCATGGGGGATTTAGAATGATTCCTGTTTTTTAACTACTCTGTAATAACTCTGCATTAGAGCCTTTATGGCATTTATTCTGTAATACTTGATTTGAGATTTTTGTACGAAACCCTTTAACTTTCCCTTCTGATCTAGAACTCAATTATTATGCATTCTCAGTTACTTATTTTTGATACTCTGCTAAACTGATGTCGGGGAGGGTGCCTTTTCGCATAATTATTTCTAGTGGGAGAAGCATATGAAGTAAATGTAGGGGTGTCTCAAATTTTAGGATTTCCAAGACTATTGGTTTACTATTTTGGCTCCCACACCAGCTGAATAATGTCTCCAGCCACAATGATCTTGACTTCTGTGAACCTCATGATGATATGGGTAAATTCCAGCAGCAACCTGCCCGGTCCCTCACTAGGGAACATACTACCACTAATGAGAGGCATTCAGTTTCCACCATCCTCTTAACCAGAAGCAGACTGCCCTTCTTGGCCTGCACAATGGTGTTTAGGGTGAACAGAGGGCACATTTCGTAAGTACAGTGGCACACCTCTCCATCGTCTCCACCATCTCCAGCCAGGGACCCACAATGGGGACAGATTTTCTGTAGGAAAATCACACAAATTATATACAAGCACACTAGTTAGCCGTAAGCTCATATTTATTCCTTATCAACACAGCACCAGGACCACCGGGTGCCATTAAAAGAAATCAGCTTATATTATTTTTAATATTTGAAGACAACACATCTACAAAATTTTCATTAAATACTTTCAGATCAAACAAGTTACAATTGCCGTTGTATTAGTGTATGCAAATTCTGCGAACTGAAATCAAAGGCAATTCAATATTTTGTCATTCCGTATTAGTTTTATATTAAATAACTGGAGTTACATATAATCCACAGCTCTAAAGATCAAATATTCGTTTTCTATTTACTATTTAAGTTACTATGGTTTTATTCTTTTCCACCGAGGGTTTAGGATCTCAGCTCTGTTCTTCATTACATTTGTTAAAATATATCAACGGGAGGTGTCGGGGGTGTCACTTTTGTAGATTATTAACAGGCAGTATTTGTGCTGATATGTGTGTGTCTGGCTTTTGTACCATACAGGTTAGACCACTCATTTCCATTCTTACACTATTTATTGCGCCTAAAGTTGTTAATAATATGTGAATAAACGTACTCGTATTTAAAACAAACCATATAAAGTTTGACAGATAAAGTAATTATGCATATTATTAAAATCATTTAAAACCATTGCTATGGCTGTACAGACACGAAGACGTTTTGAATTCATAGAAAATATGGTAAAAAAAATTGCACCTAAGTTCTAAGAGCAAGGAAGGCATGTTTTAAATATTTGCTGTGTAGGGCACCCATTGCAGCAGAACAAGATGTAGACGAGTGTTTCTATGGTTTGTGCAGAATGGTAACATTTCCTACTGTTCCTGCGTATTTTACCAACCTGCTCTTTAACACACGGGTTGAGAAAAGGGTCAAACTCGACAGCATCAATGCTTTGGGCTGTTCAAACTGATCTAGCAATTGTGACTATTCGTAGACTAGTATAGAACAGTTAGATGCATATCATGCTTTGCAGCTATATAATCTGATATAATTTTCTCGACAAAACCTTAACTTTTTTAGGCTGGCTTTTGTTTAGAGAAGAAACATTCTTTTTGTCGTCAAGGGCTGCTTGTATACCTGGAATGTCTAGCCAGTTTTCACCACTTGATCTCTGCTAGCTGTATATTGGCGATGAGTGTGATATTGTCTGCTGAGGCTCGATATAGTGTAAGATACAGGCCAGGGCAGACTGGATAGTTCTAGCTTCAGTTAAACCGTTTTGAACTCTAAACAAATCGCCTCCTTTGGGTTTCTCTAGTTTAGACCAAGCAGCCTACTCTGTGGCACATTGAGCCTCTGTTGTGCCCATCACTGATGTAGATCACTACAGGGGTGACTTTCGCCTTAAAGGATCTAACCAGTGAAGTCACTGGACCTCCTCTAAACCATCGATCAAATCTTAGTAGCCCGTTTGACAGATTCTTGTGGCTAATTTAGTTTTATGCTTGGATCATAAGCTCCATGGCAGGTTCTCTACTCAAACGTTAAGCATATGTCTTTATATTCTGTGTCCTTTCAATCCTGTGTGTGATGATGATTCTACTTTATATTTTGTTGTGCCAAACATGAGAGTTTGGTTGTGATCGATGTAAATTGAAAGCTGGTTCTCACCAGCAAACCGCATGAGGATAGTCCTCTTTCGTTCGAGCTCCCAGTCCACGGAAATTGATTAAAGGGATATCATTAGCATAGAACAGTGCCTGAGTTTTCACCAATGCAAACTTCAAGGTTTGGTCGAGTTTGTACTTCAACATGAAAATACATTTCTGGTAAAAATGCTAAACAATTAGGGCGCCAAAATGCGCCCTTGCCTCACTCCTGTTGATGTTTCCTTCAGAAGTCTGTTGGTTATAGTGGGTCGTAATATCCTCTTTTTTAAATTCATCTTAAACTAGTCCTTTTCTTACGAAATGTTTTTGGTCCTCCCGGCTGGCCTGCAAATTGCAAAAGGTTTCCATGTGCGTTAGGTATAATAATTGCACACATTATGCTTGGGCAAGCACCTGCTTGAAAAATGTTCATGAGATATGCCTTTGTGCACAAAAGTCAAAGAAAATACTTGTGAAGTGTTTTTTCCATGGAGTACGTAAAGGAATGCGGGAACGTTGCCAAAGCAAGCGGCCACAGTCCAGAAGCCATTTTCTGCTCAAACCGGTCTCCCACGGATAAAAGGTGTACAAAAGTGTACGTGAAAAGCGAAAAGTATGTTGGGTATCCCTCTCTCCAAAAATAATTAGAGTTTAAATGAAATTAGTCTTGCTTTAAAAAAATAATATTTGCGCCAGGGATAAATAATACTTCCGGCTCTTGTCTCCTGCTATTGGAAATAACTTTTAAGTTACACTTACTGTATTATTAATGAAATACCCTTTTCGACACAGGTGAGCTATTCCGATAGTCACTTCCTAACTTTAGAACTCTGGTCAGGCATATACACAGAGCATCTTCCCTATAGATCATGCTTCCCTAAATATCTAAATTCTTCAGGATTTACTAAGAGCTGGTGAATACAAATAGTAATACGACACTTACATGGTTTACTATTCTCTGCTAGACTTACCGACTAAAGATAAATGGGGCAAGGATCTAGGTGTTAACTGTCTGAAGATCAATGGACCAAGGTATGATACCCTTTAAAGCAAGTTTCCTTCAGCGCCGGGTATAGTCTGGTCCAATATAAAACATTACACTCTATCTTCTGAATAACATTCACCTGAATAAAAACACAATTGGTCCTATATGTGTGACTATGCAGGTGGGATTGCTGCAGTTTTGTCTGGTAATAGAGCAATTCCTGGCAAGGAGTACTCATGAAAATTAACTGCTGTCACGCACTCACCTTGGTCCAACCGTGGAGGTGATGCTGGACTTCTTATCCCTCGGAGGGCAGCCCAAGATCAAGGAACCCTAAACCCTTAAATCATACACTGCCCTCGAGGGGAAAGAAGGTTGGAACAAAACAAGAAAGGATAGACTTGCAGCACCAGTCCTGGTCTGCTGCCTTGCGGCTCTGCGTAAGAGGTTCTGCACTCACTGGACCGTTTGAGTTCGTGTGAATGTAGTGTACTGGAAATAACAAGAAGAATAGTTTACCAACAGTTCTCAGCATAAAAAGATTATGCAGTTAGCAATTTACAAGATTCTGCATCTGAGCAGGTACAAATCAAGATTTAAGGCTGGAGTTTCTGGCACTCCGAAGAATCATTTTACATTCAGTTCTCTGTACAAGTTTGTATACATAAATAGAGCGCTCTAGTAAGTCCTTTCTCATTCTTATTACAACAGTTTGTCAAGAATTACTGGTGGGCGGATTTCAGTTACAGTATAATTCAAGTCCAGAGCACCTACTCTGTAAAGGAGTTCAGAACGGTAAAGCTATTGAAAAAAAAGGTAGTGTCCGATTTACGGAAAGCGAGCTTTCTCTATTCAGAACTCAGTATTATAGATAGTCTTAGGCTTAATCCAAAGATCAGTGCACACTAACTTGTGATCAAGTACTTGGGGTCTGATAATAATTTGGCAGTTAGATCACCAGACCGCCATGTCCTAAAAAGAACGATTCACCGGCGGTCCCTAGCCCACTGTGTTACAATGCAAACAGGCAGAACCGCTGCCCACCAAGCAAAAAGGCAGCCCACCAGTGATGTCGCAGTCTAACTAGGCGGTCCGACCTCCAGCGCTGTCAGTGCCGCAGATAATCACTGAGCCTATTACAAACACACAGTCGCTGTGGCGGTCCCCTTGCGGCGGTCCTTGTTCAGCAAAGTAGCAGACAAGTGCACATTGGATGAATTAAAAAAAAAACACAGTTGACACACATTGGTCCTGTGGACACACCTGCAAATTACACCATAAAACACACCCCTTTCCAGACCACAATCCTTTGCATCTCCACTGGAAGATAAACAACACCGACCACCATTTTTTGAATTGTCCATAGATGAGACACTCCTTTTTTTACCATCCCATGTAACACCTTGCACACACTTTTGTCGATTCATTCCCTATAGCACTTCCCATATTAATTACATCCTTGGCACCCATGTTAGTTGTCCACCATGTAATGTCCCAAAAATCCTCGTTTTTCTGAAGATGAGTTGAGAGTCATGGTGGATGAAATGATAATAGTAGAGCCACAATTGTTTGGAGTCCCAGTCTCAGTAGGAATATGGAACTGTGGCAAAGGATTGTTGATAGAGTGAATGCTGTAGGCACCACCCTGCACACAAAGGTGGACATTAGGAAGAGGTGGAACGACCTGAGGGGGAAAGTTCATTCTCTGGCCTCAAGGCAACAGATGGAGGCCAACAAGTCTGGTGGTGGCCCTCCCAGTGCCCCATTAATACTCTTTCCCTGGGAGGAGAAGGTCTTGGCCTTCCTGCATCCTGAGGGTTTGACAGGAATACCTTGGGAAGTGGAGTCTGGTAAGTTTCTGCACAAAAACGGTTGCAAAATGTCCTGCATGCTCACAGCTCAGTTTTTGCCACTGTGTTGTTTATGACCTTCACCAACATTCAATAACCAGAGTATCTGAGAAGTAACACTGTCAATGTGTATTGCTGGACCCAACAGCAAAGCTACCAGTGCCCATGACATGCCATAAGTCGAAATGGTGCCTGTAAGTCTTTCAATATAAAAAAAAACCTAGGACTCATGGTATGTCTCAACATGTAAACGTATGCTCAAACCTAAATGCAGTCTACCTACAGATATGTAATACCCAATATTAGTCTAGTGTGTGAAGTAGAGGGAATCATCTGACTGCAACTCCCAGGAGGCCCTGTTTCAGTAACTCGCACCACCAGCCCAGTGTTCACTTTCCCATATACCCCTGTTTGTTAACTCTCAATTGAAGTGTACTCACCTGGGAGAATATCATTTGTCCGGTGTGGGAAGTAGACAGAGTGACCTGTCTGAAACTCTCTGGAGGCCCTGTTTCAGTAACTCCAACCTCCAGCCTAGTATTCACTTGCCCATATATCCTTGTTTGTTAACTCTCAATTGACGTGTACTCACCTGGGAGTATAGCATTTGTATAGTGTGTGTAGTAGAGAGAGTGACCTGGCTGCAACTCCCGGAGGCCCTGTGTCTGTAATTCCAACCACCAGCCCAGTGGTCACTTGGCCATATGCCTCTGTTTGTTAACTCTCAATTGAAGTGTACTCACCTGTGAGTGAGCAATATACAGATCATGCTCAACTCAGAAACATGTCTGTCTATCTATCTCCAACTTGACCTGCAAAACCAAGATCAAATTATTGAGGACAGGAATGACACCTTACCAAGTATGCACATCAAGTATTCCTAATGCCTTCAGCTGCATCACCAGATTGGTAGCAGCAGCAAACACATTGACAGCACTGCACACATGGTGACTGCAGTTACATATACAACAAAGTTCTGGCCCTGTGCCTGTGCCTGTATCTTACTCGAGTAGGCCTCCAAATGGTCAAAGGCATATGTTGCCTCTCCACTGTATTGGCTTTACCAATGGTAAGATGTCACTTTCATTCCACCATCAAAAGTACAACTGATCTGCACATCTCATTGGCTGCTTGAGTCTTATAGTTCAGGCAAGCTTCACACATCCCATGTCAAATAGTCCAATACTATGGTCAAATGGCCAAATAGGCTAGCCTACAACTTAAGAATGTCCAATGTCTCTGCTTACTGTAACATAAAACATTTAACAATGTACCAGTAACAATGTACTTCCCTCATACACAGGTCGAGCTGCAACTGGGCACACAGAGTCCACCGAACAGACACCTTCTACCCCCCTGGACAAAGCCCTCAGTGATGATAACACTCCTGGACCTGTGGATGTGGCGGATGGTCCTGTTCCATCTGGGCAACCTGGTCAGATGGCAACAGTGAGTCTCACTGTGCCCACAGCGTCACCTCCCAGCCCTGTTGCATTAACATCCCAGCCAATGATGCGCCACCCCAACCTGTGTACCTAGCACAGTTTCCACCATCTTGTGCCCCTCAGTCCTGGATCCTGAGGTGCAACTCAACACTCCTGACACTGAGTCTCCAGGACCTAGTTGGAGAGGTCACCCTGTGCCAAGGGCAAAGGCTCATGGGCTTGGTGTGTGGGAGGGATGCTGTGGGCCAGCAGAATGAGGCCACTGGAGCTGCTGTCGGCCAGGGCACCATCAGCCACATCTTAGGGGTCTATCAGGAGTCCTAAGGTGTGATAGGTCAGGTGTTGACTGAACTCTGGGAAATTAAGCAGCTTAAGAGGGTCATAATAGAAAAACATCGATGTCCATAACAACAACATGGGTACCCTCACAGAAGTGAAGGTGGAGGGAAATCATTACCACCCTGAGCAGCCTTTCACCCCAACATATACCCCTTTCTGTGTTACAACAACATCACGCCTAAGTACACCTGCGGCAGCCTCAGGAAGGGAGGCCCTGCCAGAGGCACAGACACCTACAGACACCCCTGCCTCTGCAGCAGCTGATCTTCCCCACCTCGCAAGCGGGGATATCCAGCAAAGAATCCAGGAGGTGCGGGTGGCGGGATACCCACCACTGCCAGCAATAAACCTCTTCCTTAATGTCCTCCTTTGTGTGTCACACATACACTCTGTGGACTGATCCTGAACCACATTCTATTTCCAATGGGAAGAATACTCTGGCCTTTGGGCTTCCAATAGTGTAGAATCTACTTCAATGATTTCATTCACCATGACTGATCCCTTCACTTTACATTTTTGTTTCTTTCTGTCACAAATATTTTTGTATGTAGTAGAATTGCAATAGATTCGCCCGTCACAAAATCATTGCCTTCTTGCTTAATTTTCACATCTAGCTATGTCGGTATGCCAGACCATATGAACCATATGATGATGATTCAACCGGGGATAGGTTGCATGTATACTGTGTCCTGCTCAGGATTACAACCAATCCACACAAACACATTCATACAAGTGTCTTTTCAAAGGATACATTTTATTACATTGTTCAGCCCGTAGGCTGCCAGTATGTCTGTAACACAGCAAATCATACATGATTGAATCATAATGGGTAAATGATCAAATTTACAGATATAGACCTCCAGACCTTGGAAGGAAGGGATTTATCAGTCATTGTCATGTAGAATAGGCAAACATTAAAGTGTTGTTGTCCTCAGCTGGAGCCATATTGTCTACCACACAAAAGTAATCCAACATCATATACTGCAAGACTCAGACAGATGGCAGTACAACATGTTCTGATCACAGGGTCATTACAATCCAGTGCTTCTGCATCTGGTGGTATGACACAAACAAATGTCAGTGATGTGCCACAGGCACTTTGGCCTACAATGATGAAACACATCAACAGCTACATACAGTTGACACACAAAAAAGAGTGTTCTGCCAATGTGAAGGGAAAGTAACATGAATTTGGGCTAAGACTGCATATTGTCCGACCACATGATGAAACACATGATGCATCAGGGCCATCACACGACAAGGATCAAGTCCAATGGATTCTTCTGCACTTCCATTCTATCACTGTGCAAGCTGTCTTAGCACATGTCTTCTACACCCAAAGTCTGTGACCTACATTCCCCGGAGCAATCTATGTCCACTTCATATGTGCGAACATCATCACATACCTGCCAATGTCACAACTCTGAAATGCCTGAACAAAGAACAAAACGAGGAGTATAGGTATAAAACTATACATATGACACAAGGCACATATCAAGCATCTGGAGAATAAAGTACATAACAATAAATCTGACACAAACAAAGCAACATCATCACGATGTGGATGTGCCAAGCGCTACCTCATCAAACACCCTTTGGAAGATTTTGCCTGAGCATCTGCTCCCTAACTATTACCAAGTACTAACTCCACACTTTGGGCCTCATTATGACCCTGGCGGGCGGCGGAGGCCGCCCGCCAGGATCCCGCCCTCCATTATACCGCTCCGCGGTCAGAAGACCGCGGAGGGTATTATGAGTTTTTCCCTGGGCTGGCGGGCGGTCTCCAAAAGACCGCCCGCCAGCCAAGGGAAAAACTCCCTTCCCACGAGGATGCCGGCTCGTAATCGAGCAGGCGGAGTGGGAAGGTGCGACGGGTGCAGTGGCACCCGTCGCGTATTTCAGTGTCTGCAAGGCAGACACTGAAATACTTTGCGGGGCCCTCTTACGGGGGCCCCTGCCGTGCCCATGCCATTGGCATGGGCACGGCAGGGGCCCCCAGGGGCCCCGCGACCCCCCCCTACCGCCATCCTGTTCATGGCGGCTTTCCCGCCATGAACAGGATGGCGGTAGGGGGGGTCAGAATCCCCTCGGCGGCGCAGCGAGCTGCGCCGCCTTGGAGGATTCTAAGGTCAGTGGAAAACCGGCGGGAGACCGCCGGTTTTCCCGTTCTGACCGCGGCCAAAGCGCCGCGGTCAGAATGACCAAGGGAGCACCGCCGGCCTGTCGGCGGTGCTCCCGCCCCCGTTGGCCCTGGCGGTAGAGAACCGCCAGGGTCAGAATGAGGGCCTTTATCAGAAGTACAGTTCATTGTACAGTCAAAGTCATGACATTTCATGTCATACTTACACTCATGAACAAAAGCTGTCAATGAGATCTTGTTGCAAGTCAGCTCCTTACTCTTCACCACTATCTTCATTTGGAATTTCAGTATTCTCACCCGGTGGCACTGCAGGCTCCCCTCATTTGGGATGTAATGGATATTCCTCCACAGGGCGATGTTATGGAGCATGCAGCATATCGCAGTGATCTGACACACTTACCCTAGTGAGTAGAGGAGGGCTCCCCCAGTCCTGTCCAGATAGCGAAATCTGGACTACAGGAACCCAAAAGTCCACTCCACTGCTCGCTGTGTTCTTCCATATGGCTCATTGAAGTGGACTTCCCCTGGCCTAGTTGGATTCCTCAGCGGCGTCAATAAACAAGGACGGTTTGGATATGCTGAGTCTTCTGTAAGGAATGTAAGCACAACAATGAGTCACTCACTTCATGATTGTACCACCTGATATTGCACACACAAAATCAGGACAGATATAACTTACCAACCAGCCAGGCCCTCTCTGGTTGCAGTTGTGACATAAGTTGGATAAGGTGCTGTTCCACATTAAAAAGGAATCATGGGCTGAACCTTGGAACCGGACACTGACATTTGAGATATAGAATTCCGACAAGCATACAACTTGCATGTTGATAGAATGAAAGTGTTTCCTGTTGCAATAGACTTGTTCACTGGCCTGCGGTGAATGTATGTCGGAACAACGCATGCCGGAACAACGCATGCCTGAACAACGAGGTCAGAACAACAACCGCGTTGTTACCACTTATGCCTTTACCACGAATGCCTTAATAACGATTTTTTGTTGTAAAGGCATTCCTTGTAAAGGCATTAGTGATAGGCATGCATTGTTCCAGCATGCGTCTTCCTTGGCCCCCCACCCCCACCCCTAAAAATTACTGCAACCCCCCTACCCCCTCTAAAACCACACCAACCTCCACCCTTGCCCCTAAAACTACCCCAACCCCGCACCTCGTCCCTAAAATTACCGCAACTCCCACCCTACCCCCAAAATCTAAAACAACCCCAACCCCCACCCCATCCCTGAAACCTAAAGTACCCCAACCCCCACCCCTAAAACCTAAAACCACCCGCCCCTATAACTACTTCGAGCCCCCCACCCTGCCCCTAAACCTAAACCCACCAACCACCCTGCCCCTAAAATTACCCGACCCCCAACCTACCCCTAAAACCACCCCCACCCCATCCCTAAAACCTAAACTACCCCAACCCCCAAAACCACCCCAACACCTGCCCCTAAAACTAAAAATACCTGACCCCCCACCCCGCCCCTAAAACTAAAACCCCCACCCGCCCCTAAAACTAAAAATACCCCAACCCCCCACCCTGCCCCTAAAACTAAAACTCCACCCCCAAACCCCCCAAAACTATAAATACCCGACCCCCCACCCCTCCCCTAAACCGCCCGACGCCCCTCCCCTCAAACTAAAACCCCAACCCCGCCCCTAAAACTAAAAATACCCCGACCCCTCACCCCTGCCCCTAAAACTAAAACCCCAACCCCCCACCCCTGCCCCCGCCCCTAAAACTAAAACTAAAACCCCGCCCCCCTCCACTCCTGCCCCTAAAACTAAAAATACCCCGACCCCCCACCCCGCCCCTAAAACTAAGACCCCTCCGTGCCTAAAACTAAAAATACCCCAACCCCCCACCCCGCCCCTAAAACTAAAACTAAAACCTCAACTCCCCCACCCCCACCCGCCCCTAAAACTAAAAATACCCCGACCCCCACCTCGCACCTAAAACTAAGCCCTGCCCCTAAAACTAAAATACCCCGCTCCCCCACCCCTGCCCCTCAAACTAAAACTAAAAGCTCAACCCCGCCCCCATCCTGCCCCTAAAACTAAAACCCTAACCCCCACCCCCGCCCCACTTACTTGACCCGACCCCCCACCCCGCCCCTAAAACTAGAACTCATCCACTCACCCCGCCCCTAAAACTAAAAAATATCCCGACCCCCCACCCCGCCCCTAAAACTAAAAATACCCCAACCCCCCACCCCGCCCCTAAAATCCCAACCCCCCACCCCTGCCCCGCCCCTAAAACTAAAAATACCCCGACCCCCCACCCCACCCCTAAAACCCCAACCCCCCACCCCCGCCCCTAAAACTAAAAATACCCTGAGCCCCCACCCCGCCCCTAAAACTAAAACCCCAACCCCCACCCCCGCCCCACTTACCTGACTCGTCGCGTCGTCCTCCTCAGCCAACTCCCTTGTTTGTGCTTTGTTCAGCACATGCGTGGTTGAGGCACAAAACAAAGAAGTCGTGGTTAACGAAAGCGTAGTTCCGCTTTCGTTGCCCACAACTTTGTTGTTCCGGAGTCGGACTTCAGAGCATTTCCCGTCTGCGGTAGCATCAAGGCAACATAACGGCCATCAATGGCTCTCACCACATGTGAGAGGCAAGTAAAACTGTAGAAGTCAGCCTTAACATTGGCTAAGTCCTCACGTCTGCTGAACCTGCTATAGCTGTCAATGTGTTTCATCATTGCTAACAGCACATTTCTTAACACAACACTGAGCATAGGTTGGGACATGTCACCAGATAGGGCCACTGTATGTTGAAAAGACCCTGCGGCTAGGAAGTGTAAGTGTGATTGGTTCCTGGTTCTAGGGCTGGGGTTTGTGATTGGTGGATAGGGTGAGATTCTGATTGGTTCCTGGTTCTAGGGCTAGGGTTGTGATTGGTGGATAGGGCTGAGATTCTGATTGGTTCCTGGTTCTAGGGCTGGGGTTGTGATGGGTGGATAGGGCTGAGATTCTGATTGGTTCCTGGCTCAAGGGCTGGGGTTGTGATTGGTGGCTAGGGTTGAGAATCTGATTGGTTCCAGGCTCTAGGGCTGGGGTTGTGATTGGTTGTCAGGTTAAGGGGTATGATTGGTGATTAGGGCTGGGTCTCCCATTGGTTGTTTGAATTAGGGTTACAAACCTGATTGGTTAGGGTTAGGACTAGATCTCTATTGGCCAATAGGGCTATTTAAGCCTAGGACTCAGGGTGCCTCAGCCCGGGTGTCGAGGCAAAGGGCAGTTGCCTGTTTGGGCCTGTTCAGGACTGGTAGGGCCTAGGGCCAGAAATACTGCCCAATTTTCAGTTGACCAGAAGGGATTTTACTCCTTACACATTAACATGCAAACACATTATCTGCAAAGACATCCAACTCATGCATCACAAACTGACCACAAACAGATTACAATGTCCCATCATCCAACACAATATCACTTATACAACACATATACACATATCCTCCACAACTACCACAGTCAAACCCCTGCATTCTCACAGCAAACATTACTCTGTCCACTCCCACTAACACAACCTGCCATCACCCACACAACACAAAACCACACTATACATTACTTTCAGCCTTCCAGATACACACTCCCTGTTCATACAAACCAACAACACTATCCTCTGTTTTCTCCACACAGTCCACCTTTCATCATAACAATGCCCAAACCCAGCCTTCCAACACCCTTCTCCTCTCTTCACCAATTACACACAACCATACAATCCCCACACTCCACTCTACCACATATATTACCTCTTCCAGTCATCACAACTAACACAAACTCCCCTGACACACATCCATCCCCTCTTACACACCTCATACATTCATCTCCAAAACACATCAACACCCCCTGTAATATTCTAATTCCACTCATCAGCACTAACTCACATACAAATCCCTCACTGAAAACAACTACATCAATATCCCCGCTCACTATTCTACAAAAACAATACAGACCACACAGATCAGCACATCAAATCAACACAAACTTTCATTATACTTATCGTCACACCCACTCCCACCCTCATGACTACACAAAGAATAGAAGTCCCATCCTATCTTTACCCCTGTATTCTCACTCCTCACAAACACCTACCACAAGCACCCCAACCCAGCAACTTTCATTCACTCTCCTCTATTGCACAATTTAAAGCCTTCAATCATGATCCACATGCTCCTCCACCACCCCTAACCCATACTCCATCCACACTAAACAGACGCTAACAAAATAAACAACATGCCACTCCTAACAACTTTGCATCCCCTTGTCTATTACATAATAAGGCTACTCTACAAAAAACAGTACACTCTTCATGTCTCTCTCAGCCACCATGTCCACCACCCACACACAGAGACCCAACAAAATGCTTCCTAAACCTGCTGGAAGAGGAACACTATATTGAAAAACAAGACTATTGTGACCATCACACAGTTATCACAACTAACAACACACCTGCTTCAAGCTCAAATTATACTGCTTACCCTTCTCCTAAACAAAACAACACTGCCACTAACACACTTTTTCTAAACTGCCGGCTCATAAATGCTCGGTCACCACATCTACGACCTGCTCACAGACACACAACCTGACTTACTACTCATAACAGAATCATAGTTGGGAGACGACATGGCCCCAGTGTTGCACGAAGCCCTTCCTCCGGGCTATCAAACCATCAGGAGGTGGACTAGCTAATATATTCAAACAGGCAATAAATCTCAGTAAAACAGACAACATTTCCATACAAGGTTGTGAAGCCCTCCTCACCAGATGCCACCCTACTCCAACTTCCTCCTGTAACTTTCTCCTCCTTTACAGACCTCCACCTAACAACTCAACATTCCCAGATGCTTTTCTAGATGCAGTCTCAAACCTTATTACATTATACTCAAACCTATGCATTCTTGGAGACCTAAACATTTGGTTTGACAAAACCAATATGCCCCATCCAAAAGCTATCACCACTGGCCTAGTCGCATTGAACCTACATCAGATTGTACACAATCCCACACACATCGCTGGACACACCCTGGATGTCATTTTTGCTAAGCCTGAACTAGTTACTGTTCATAGAATCACACCAATCACATGGTCCGACCACCATTTGATAACTTTCCGAAATAAAACTCCACAAATCAACACAATCCACAACTACTTACATACATGCACCTATGGACCTTGGAGCAAACTCAATTGTGATGACTTAGAAACATAACTAACAGCCAGCACAGATCTAGATACAATTAATTCTGTTCCAAAACTTCATGAGTGGCTACAGGAAGCTTTTGATATCCTAATACTGTAGGAAAGTACCATCTTGCCTGGCATGTTACCCCCATATTTCACTGTATATATGCTGTTTTAGTTGTATGTGTCACTGGGACCCTGCCAGCCAGGGTCCCAGTGCTCATAAGTGTGCCCTGTATGTGTTACCTGTGTTATGACTAACTGTCTCACTGAGGCTCTGCTAACCAGAACCTCAGTGGTTATGCTCTCTCATTTCTTTCCAAATTGTCTCTGACAGGCTAGTGACCAATTTCACCAATTTACATTGGCATACTGTAACACCCTTATAATTCCCTAGTATATGGTACTGAGGTACCCAGGGTATTGGGGTTCCAGGATATCCCTGTGGGCTGCAGCATTTCTTTTGCCACCCATAGGGAGCTCTGACAATTCTTACACAGGCCATTGCAGCCTGAGTGAAATAACGTCCACGTCATTTCACAGCCATTTACCACTGCACTTAAGTAACTTATAAGTCACCTATATGTCTAACCTTTACCTGGTAAAGGTTGGGTGCTAAGTTACTTAGTGTGTGGGCACCCTGGCACTAGCCAAGGTGCCCCCACATTGTTCAGGGCAAATTCCCCGGACTTTGTGAGTGCGGGGACACCATTACACGCGTGCACTATACATATGTCACGACATATGTATAGCGTCACAATGGTAACTCCGAACATGGCCATGTAACATGTCTAAGATCATGGAATTGTCATCCCAATGCCATTCTGGCATTGGGGAGACAATTCCATGATCCCCGAGTCTCTAGCACAGACCTGGGTACTGCCAAACTACCTTTCCCGGGGTTTCACTGCAGCTGCTGCTGCTGCCAACCCCTCAGACAGGTTTCTGCCCTCCTGGGGTCCAGCCAGGCTTGGCCCAGGATGGCAGAACAAAGGACTTCCTCAGAGAGAGGGTGTTACACCCTCTCCCTTTGGAAAAAGGTGTCAGGGCTGGGGAAGAGTAGCCTCCCCCAGCCTCTGGAAATGCTTTCATGGGCACAGATGGTGCCCATTTCTGCATAAGCCAGTCTACACCAGTTCAGGGATCCCACAGCCCTGCTCTGGCGCGAAACTGGACAAAGGAAAGGGGAGTGACCACTCCCCTGACCTGCACCTCCCCTGGGAGGTGCCCAGAGCTCCTCCAGTGTGCTCCAGACCTCTGCCATCTTGGAAACAGAGGTGCTGCTGGTACCCTGGACTGCTCTGAGTGGCCAGTGCCAGAAGGTGATGTCAGAGACTCCTTCCGATAGGCTCCTCCAGGTGTTGCTAGCCTATCCTCTCTCCTAGGTAGCCAAACCTCCTTTTCTGGCTATTTAGGGTCTCTGCTTTGGGGAATTCTTTAGATAACGAATGCAAGAGCTCATCAGAGTTCCTCTGCATCTCTCTCTTCACCTTCTGCCAAGGAATCGACCGCTGACTGCTCTGGAAGCCTGCAAAACTGCAACAAAGTAGCAAAGACGACTACTGCGACCTTGTAA
This sequence comes from Pleurodeles waltl, assembly GCF_031143425.1. NCBI lineage: Eukaryota > Metazoa > Chordata > Amphibia > Caudata > Salamandridae > Pleurodeles > Pleurodeles waltl. The sequence continues at coordinate 1,899,239,080 of NC_090440.1, forward strand.
CGCTGATCCGGCCGGCTTCTCGACTGTTTTCCTGGTAGCATGCTGTGGGGGTAGTCTGCCTCCTCTCTGCACTAGAAGCCTCGAAGAAATCTCCCGTTGGTCGACTGAATCTTCCCCCTGCAACCGCAGGCACCAAAAGACTGCATCACTGGTCCTCTGGGTCCCCTCTCAGCACGACGAGCGTGGTCCCTGGAACTCAGCAACTCTGTCCAAGTGACTCCCACAGTCCAGTGACTCTTCAGTCCAAGTTTGGTGGAGGTAAGTCCTTGCCTCCCCATGCTAGACTGCATTGCTGGGTACCGCATGATTTGCAGCTGCTCCGGCTCCTGTGCACTCTTCCAGGATTTCCTTTGTGCACAGCCAAGCCTGGGTCCCCGACACTCTAACCTGCAGTGCATGACCTCCTGAGTTGTCCTCCGGCATCGTGGGACCTTCTTTTGTGACTTCCTGGACCTGGTGCAGAGTGTAAGTACCCCTTGGTACTCACTACAAACCAGGCCAGCCTCCTACATTGGTTGTGCAGCGGTGGGTATAAGTACTTGCAACTACTTACCACTTTGTCATTTTGTACTTTTCATAAGAGAAAAATATACAAAACAAGTTCAGTGTATGTACACCTAACCAAAAAGTTTTGCTTTTCTTCTCTTACTCTATTGCTAAGTGCTGAAAAGTACCTCTAAACTTTCACAATGTTTCTTAAAAGTTGAAAACTTTTTTTTTTCTGTTTCCTTAAAAAGTTTTGAAACTTTTTCTTTCTTTTTCTGTCCCTTAAACCTTTTTCTATCATGTCTGGTACAGGTCAAACTCTGGATCTGACCAGCACTGCTTATGACCACCTTAGCTGGAAAGGTGCAAGGAGTCTCTGCATTGATAGAGGTTTAGGGGTAGGGAAGAATCCCTCAAGAGAACTGTTAGTTATTATGCTCATTGAACAAGATAAGACCTTAGTTGGCACATCTGGTGAGAAATTGGCTGATGGTTCACACTCTGATTCTGGGGTAGCCCCAGTAAAAGGGTTAGAAGGAAACCTTCCCAACCTGCCCCTTAGCAGGCCACCTAGCAGGGCTGGTACTGATGTGAGTTCTCATCATAGTATAGAGGTTACTCCTTTAGGCCAGGTTGTTAGAGTCCCATCTGTTAGGGACAGGTCTCCCTCTGTTCATTCACACCATTCTTCTGTGTCAAAGCATGCCCAACCCACCCTCCCTAAAGACAGAATGTTAGAAAGGGAACTCAATAGATTGAGAGTGGAAGAATCCAGACTGAAGCTCAAGAAGCAACAGCTGGATCTAGACAGACAAGTATTTGACTTAGAAAAAGAAAGACAGAGGTTGGGGTTTGGACCCAATGGTGGCAGCAGCAGTATTACAGATAGTAATCCTGTAAAAGAGCATGATTCTAGGAATCTGCACAAGATAGTTCCCCCTTACAAGGAGGGGGATGACATTAACAAGTGGTTTGCTGCACTTGAGAGGGCCTGTGTTGTACAGGGGGTCCCTCAAAGGCAGTGGGCTGCTATCCTATGGCTATCTTTCAGTGGAAAGGGTAGGGAAAGGCTCCTTACTGTTAAGGAAAGTGATGCCAATGATTTTACAGTTCTTAAGAATGCACTCCTAGATGGTTATGGCTTAACCACTGAACAGTACAGGATCAACTTTAGAGAAACCAAAAAGGAGTCTTCACAAGACTGGGTAGACTTTGTTGACCATTCAGTGAAGGCCTTGGAGGGGTGGTTACATGGCAGTAAAGTTTCTGACTATGAAAGCCTGTATAACTTAATCCTGAGAGAGCATATTCTTAATAATTGTGTGTCTGATTTGTTGCACCAGTATCTAGTGGACTCAGATCTGACCTCTCCCCAAGAATTGGGAAAGAAGGCAGACAAATGGGTCAGAACAAGGGTGAACAGAAAAGTTCATACAGGGGGTGACAAGGATGGCAAGAAGAAGGATGGTAAGTCTTCAGACAAGGGTGGGGACAAATCTAAAAATGAGTCTTCACCAGGCCCACAAAAACACTCTGGTGGGGGTGGTGGGCCCAAATCCTCTTCAAATCAAGTTACGAAACCATGGTGCTATTTATGTAAAGTAAAAGGCCATCGGACAACTGATCCCAGTTGTCCAAAGAAAAGCACCAAGCCTCCTACCACTACAACCCCTGCTGCTACACCTAGTGCCCCTAGTAATAGCAGTGGTGGTGGGAGCAAACCTACTAATAACCAATCCAAGGGAGTAGCTGGGTTCACTCTTGGTAATTTAGTTGGGGTTGGTCTTGTTAGGGAGACCACGGAGGCTGTGTTAGTCTCTGAAGGTGCCATTGATTTGGCCACCTTGGTTGCTTGTCCCCTTAATTTGGATAAGTACGAGCAACTACCCCTAATAAATGGTGTTCAGGTTCAGGCCTACAGGGACACAGGTGCCAGTGTTACCATGGTAATAGAGAAACTGGTCCACCCTGAACAACACCTACTTGGTCAACAGTACCAAGTGACTGATGCTCATAACAACACTCTTAGCCACCCCATGGCTGTTGTGAATCTCAACTGGGGGGGGGTTACTGGTCCAAAGAAGGTTCTGGTTGCCTCAGATTTACCTGTAGACTGTCTACTAGGGAACGATTTAGAGACATCAGCTTGGGCAGAAGTGGAGTTGGAGGCTCATGCAGCAATGCTGGGCATATTTTTGCTTTGACAAGGGCTCAGGCCAAAAAGGACAGGGTGACTTGGATCCTGGAACAATGGACCAAGTGCTCCCTAAAGCTAGGGTTAGTAAAGGTAAAACACTACCTACTATCCCTCCCTCTACAGTGGATTCAACTTTTGAGGAAGAATAATTTCCACCCTGTGCAGAACCTACACCAGAGGAGCTGGAAGCAGACACTGCTGAGCTTTTGGGTGGAGGGGGGCCTGCCAGGGAGGAGCTGAGTGTGGCACAGCAGACCTGTCCCACACTAGAGGGTCTAAGACAGCAAGCTGTCAAACAGCAAAATGGGGATGTCAGTGACTCTCACAGAGTTTACTGGGAGGACAACCTCTTGTATACTGAAGCAAGGGATCCAAAACCTGCAGCTGCCAGGAGATTGGTGATTCCTCAGCAATACAGAGAGTTCCTCCTAACTCTAGCCCACGACATTCCCTTGGCTGGACATTTGGGACAAATGAAAACTTGGGACAGGCTTGTTCCCTTCTTTCATTGGCCTAGAATGTCAGAGGACACAAAGGAATTTTGTAAGTCCTGTGAAACCTGTCAAGCCAGTGGCAAAACAGGTGGCACCCCAAAGGCACCCCTTATTCCACTACCTGTGGTTGGGGTTCCCTTTGAAAGGGTAGGGGTTGACATAGTTGGCCCCCTTGACCCTCCTACTGCTTCAGGCAATAGGTTTATCTTGGTGGTAGTGGACCATGCCACCAGATATCCTGAAGCAATTCCTCTAAGGACCACTACAGCTCCTGCAGTGGCAAAGGCCCTCCTGGGAATCTTTTCCAGGGTGGGCTTCCCAAAAGAGGTGGTATCAGACAGGGGAAATAATTTCATGTCTGCTTATTTAAAGGCCATGTGGAAGGAATGTGGTGTGACATACAAGTTCACCACACCCTATCATCCACAAACAAATGGACTGGTTGAGAGGTTTAATAAGACTCTCAAAGGAATGATAATGGGACTCCCTGAAAAACTCGGGAGGAGATGGGATGTCCTGTTACCTTGCCTCCTTTTTGCTTACAGGGAGGTACCCCAGAAAGGAGTGGGCTTCAGACCCTTTGAACTCCTATTTGGACACCCTTTAAGAGGTCCTCTAACACTTGTGAAGGAGGGTTGGGAACAACCTTTAAAAGCTCCTAAGCAAGACATAGTGGACTATGTACTTGGCCTAAGATCTAGGATGGCTGAGTACATGAAAAAGGCCAGTAAAAACCTTCAGGCCAGCCAAGAGCTCCAAAAGCAATGGCATGACCAGAAGGCTGTTCTGATTCAGTACCAACCAGGGCAGAAAGTGTGGGTCTTGGAGCCTGTGGCCCCAAGAGCACTCCAAGACAAATGGAGTGGTCCCACATTATTGTTGAGAAAAAGGGAGAAGTCACCTACTTAGTTGACTTAGGCACTGCCAGGAGTCCCCTTAGGGTGCTCCATGTCAATCGCCTGAAACCCTACTATGACAGGGCTGATCTCACCCTGCTCATGGCAACAGATGAAGGACAGGAGGAAGAGAGTGACCCTCTCCCTGATCTCTTCTCTTCCACAGAACAAGATGCTCTAGTGGAAGGTGTAGTTTTGGCAGATTGTCTTACTGCTGTGCAGAAAGACCACTGCATAAATCTCCTGGGCCAGTTTTTTTTAACTCTTTTCTACTGTGCCAGGCACCACTTCTTGGTGTGAGCACACTATAGATACTGGAGACAGCTTGCCTGTTAAAAGTAAGATCTATAGGCAGCCTGACCATGTCAGGGACTGCATAAAACAAGAAGTTCAGAAAATGCTTGAACTGGGAGTGGTTGAGCCCTCTGAAAGTCCATGGGCCTCTCCTGTGGTACTTGTACCAAAACCTCATTCCAAAGATGGGAAAATTGAAATGAGATTTTGTGTTGACTACAGAGGTCTCAACCAGGTAACTAAAACTGATGCTCACCCTATACCCAGGGCAGATGAGCTAATAGATACACTGGCATCTGCCAAGTATCTAAGCACCTTTGATTTGATTGCAGGGTATTGGCAGATCAAGTTATCAGAGGATGTTAAAGCAAAAACTGCATTTTCAACCATTGGAGGGCACTACCAATTCACAGTAATGCCTTTTGGATTGAAAAATGCACCTGCCACTTTTCAGAGGTTGGTGAATACAATCCTGCAAGGGCTGGAGGCCTTTAGTGTAGCATATCTAGATGATATAGCTGTCTTTAGCTCCAGCTGGGATGATCACTTGGTCCACCTATGGAAAGTTTTGGAGGCCCTGCAAAAGGCAGGCCTCACTATCAAGGCTTCAAAGTGCCAGATAGGGCAGGGGAAAGTGGTTTATCTGGGACACCTGGTAGGTGGAGAACAGATTGCACCACTTCAGGGGAAAATCCAAACTATCATAGATTGGGTTCCCCCTACAACTCAGACTCAGGTGAGAGCCTTTTTAGGCCTCACTGGGTACTACAGGAGGTTCATAAAGAACTATGGCTCCATAGCAGCCCCTCTTTATGACCTCACTTCAAAGAAAATGCCTAAAAAGGTATTATGGACAGCAAACTGTCAGAAAGCTTTTGAGGAGCTGAAGCAGGCCATGTGCTCTGCACCTGTCCTGAAAAGCCCCTGTTACATCCATCCTCCAAAGGGGAAGTTCCTAGTCCTCTTCGTTCTTGCAGAATCCACAGCTTCTACCATCCGGTGGCAGCTTCTTTGCACCCACAGCTGGCATTTCCTGGGCATCTGCCCACTCCCGACTTGATTGTGACTCTTGGACTTGCTCCCCTTGTTCCACAGGTACTCTCGTCCGGAAATCCACCATTGTTGCATTGCTGGTGTTGGTCTTCCTTGCAGAATTCCCCTATCACGACTTCTGTGCTCTCTGGGGAACTTAGGTGCCCTTGGCACCCACTTTTCAGGGTCTTGGGGTGGGCTATTTTTCTAACCCTCACTGTTTTCTTACAGTCCCAGCGACCCTCTTCAAGGTCACATAGGTTTGGGGTCCATTCGTGGTTCGCATTCCACTTCTAGAGTATATGGTTTGTGTTGCCCCTATCCCTATGTGCTCTCATTGCAATCTATTGTGACTGTACATTGCTTGCTTTGCTTTCTATTGCAATTACTGCATACTTTTGGTATTGTGTACATATATCTTGTGTATATTTGCTATCCTCATACTGAGGGTACTCACTGAGATACTTTGGCATATTGTCATAAAAATAAAGCACCTTTATTTTTAGTATATCTGTGTATTGTGTTTTCTCATGATATTGTCCATATGACACCAGTGGTATAGTAGGAGCTTCACACGTCTCCTAGTTCAGCCTAAGCTGCTCTGCTAAGCTACCCTTTTCTATCAGCCAAAGCTGCTAGACACCTCTTCCACACTAATAAGAGATACCTGGTGCAGAGTGTAAGTACCCCTTGGTACTCACTAAAAACCAGGCCACCCTCCTACACTTATAAAAACTAAACACGACAAAAGAAAACCAACACCTTGGAGAAACACAGAACTTAAAAAGATAAAGCAACAAATCAGAAAGTTGCAGCCGACCTGGCTCAAAACAAACAACAGTCAAGACAAATTGCAGCTACACAAACTTAACAGAATATACAAATCATCAATCAAAAAGCTAAAAAAGGTACTACTCAGACAGAATTCAAAATGCTAAATCTACAACCAAAGAATTTTATAAAATTCTCAATGAATTTCGAAAACCTACACGCATGGAAGGAAGTCATCCCACTACTCAAGATTTCACAAACAAACTGGCAACTCATTACACAACCAAGGCAGACACATTGGACTCCTATTTAAAACAGAAGAAAACCATCAGCACCAACCCCTTTCCTAAAATACCCTCTAAGAATAAACCAACCCAGCCTCTACAGTCCTTCAAACAAATATCCCAAGGTGAATTTATGAATTTGGTCAAAGCAAGTAGACCTTCCGGTTGCCCTTCTGACCCTTGTCCACCACAAATCTTCAAGAACATTCTTTTATCTACTTCTGCTGCCACACCTGTAAGAAGAATCATCAACAACTCTTTAACTACAGGAACTTTTCTTGTAGACCTGAAAAAGGCATACATACGACCGTTATTAAAGAAAACATACCTAGACCCGCAGGACCCCAACAACTACAGACCAATCACAAATGGACCTTTCCTGGGCAAACTGATAGAAAGAGCAGTATTCGCCCAGATGTCACAATTCATTGAAGACAATCCTATACTTTCAGACTTCCAAACTGGATTCCGCCCAGGAAGAGGCACTGAATCACCACTCATAGCAATCTGGGATGATCTTAAAAACAGAGTTGACTGCAATGGAGTTGCTGCACTACTTCTCTAGGACCTCTCGGCTGCCTTTGATACAGTTGACCATGACACCCTAATTCAAAGACTCCACAAAGCCGGCATAGAAGGGACTGCTCTCGACTGGATTACACCCTATCTTCAAAAAAGATCTAATATCATCTATTCTCCCCTCTTCTCGTCCAAACACTACCTCACAAAAGCAGGGGTCCCTCAAGGATCAATCATCTCACCTTTGCTTTTCAACATCTACATGATTACCAGAACTGATCAATGATTTTCATCTCAGACGCTACAACTATGCAGATGACACACAAATACTACTTAAATTAGAATGCCCCCAAAACATTGAAAACTCAGAAATCGTTTGTTGCCTCAGAGCCATTGATCAGTGGATGACCTGGAGCCATCTCAAACTAAATGCCTCCAAAACAGAAATACTCATATGTGGTGACTGGAAAAATTATGACCCACTGTGCGCTTGACCTGATGATCTTGGACCACCTCCTCAATTATCCAAGGAAGTTAAAAACCTTGGAATCACCATGGACTCCAAGTTAACTATGAATGCCCAAGTGGACAAATTAGCACGAACAAGCTTCATCACCTTGAAGACTCTACGATGAATCTTCCCCCACTTTGGATTTCCACACAAGGTGCAAGCTACTATCTCGCTTGTACTATCAAACTGGATTATGCCAATGGCCTCTACAATGGATCATCTCTATCTATTATGAAAAAACTACAACGTATCCATAACTCCACAGCCAGGAAACTATTACATGTAAAGTCACAAGCCCGCATCTCCCCTGCCTTGAGAGCACTATAACTGGTTACCCGTTGCCAGAAGATGCACTTTCAAGCTGCTTTGTATCACCCACAAAGCTATACATGGAACAAGACCGCTTTTTATCAGAAAAAAAATAACCAAATACATTCAACAAAGAAACCTCCGCTCAAGATTGGCACCCCACCTTAGAACACCACCATACAAGAAAAAGACTATAGGTGGTACATCCTTCTCCGTTCAAGCAGCCAAACTATAGAAATAATTACCGACCAACTATAAGAGCCACAGATAACTATCTCGTCTTCAGAAAACTACTCAAGAGTTGTCTCTTTCCTTCATTACCACCATATTCAAACAACTATGGTCTGCATATGCCTATGTTGATAAATATTTTTCTCTGATTCTGTGTATATTCTAGTTATATATAGTTCTTTAGAAAATATGTATCACTACAATGTCATAACAATAAATTACACACACACTCTTTAAACCTGTTTAAGTGTATTTACTCATGGTTTAAATATGTATATGTATGTACATATATGTGTGTGTATTCATGTGTGTCTGTATGTGTGTGTGTGTGTGTATATGTGTATGTTATTCTATGCTTAACATGTTCATGGGTCACTGCATAACTCCTAGATAAGTTGTTATACTAGATACTTATGAATCCCTGCTCTCAGCTTATATCACACTTATCTGCCCATCACCATATGTCATGTCTCTATCAATCTATCCTCCATTCCCACTCTGACTCATCCCAAATCCATTCTACTACTTTCATCTCCTAAATAACTCTGCCTAAGCTCTTCCCTCCGCTTTCACATCTAACTCACCCCAACCTCACTTTACTACCATGATCTCCCAAACAACCCTACTATATTCTCCCTCATTTATCTCACCCTGCTACTATGATCTCCCTAACCCCTTGCACAGACTCTTCCCTCCTCCATCCTCCCTTTACTCATCCCAAGCCTAAATCCTATTACCATAAACTCCCAATTAGCACTTCTGGATTCTTTCCTCCTCCACTCCTCCATTACTCCAGTCAATCTAACTAACAAACTCTCATATCCACGGCTCAAATTAACTCATAATAATACTAAAACTGTACTCATATTTCCCTATACTAATCCACCACTAATTCTTGTTGGGTTCTGGAGTAGCGTGCTACTCGCCAAAAAGTGCTTCAGCGCCTCGTCAGGGGTAGTAAGCGCTATATAAATACTATTACAATACAATACAATAATACTGCCATGAGTCTCACAATGGGTGGTATGAATGTTGGATTAGTTTTCTCAGGCATTAGAACTGGCTCCAACTGGCAACATAATTCCACAATAGTTTGCCGATTCATATGGAACTGTTTGAATATGTGATGTCCTTTCATGGTTTCAAGGTCTGGCAGCGGACAGTAGACTGGAGCTTGTTGACTCCTTCCTCTCCCAGGGTACCTATTTGTGACATCAAATGAGTTGAAGCATTAGTAAATGTATAGCCACACCATCAATATAGGACACAAGTCCATGTGACAAAGCACGAGTGTCTGGAATAACATAACACCCATTACACATCAAAGCTGCCTACTACCCATGGGCCAAATGTGATCCCCATGGCCGTCTACACGTGTCAACAACATGGATTTGGGCATCACTCAACTATCCGCTCCTCATGTGCCCCATGAAATTTGACAGTCTGTTTCTGACTGCCAAAAATACTGTCACCAGCAGTGCACAAGGAACTGCCGTTTTATGCCGTTTGTGACTGGCAACACACTACAATGTTGATTGCGTATTAGAAACCAATACAACAAGTCTGCTTTAGGATGTAGGTGATGATCATCCACATATAATTGAATTGTGAAGCATTTACCAGGGCACAAAACTGTTTTTCCAATCACCAAAATGGCAGATGCCTGACCAACTTCACTTAACATTAGGAACCGCCCGCCGTCGCCAGCAGAAGTCATCCACGCGGTGGGTGGTTTTAACCATGACGGACACAGCCATAAGCTAACATTGTTGCCTGTGGCGGTGTTGACCACGTACATGGCATATGTGTACGCTGCATTGTACAAGCTCACTTACTTGACTCTTGACACTGCTCCCATAAACACCTCCACCACTTCAGCTTTTAGGAGCAATTATGCCACGTCAAGCAGGTGAAAGGGCCCCTGTCTTCTCTACAGAGAAGCTGGAAAAGCTTGTAGAAGAGGCCCTTCCCCTGTATGGTGAACTCTGTGGCTCACTAGAGGAGCAGGTAAGAACCTCATAGGCGTATTTGACTCTGTTCAACACCATCCTTTCCGTCCTCACAGGCTACAATGTGCCTCTGTTTGAGTTACTGTGGCTATGCAACTGTGGCACTGTACCCACCCCCTGTAGACCTGCAGATCCTGGCATGTGGCCAAATTGATGCTCCAGTGGCAAGACATGGCCCGAATGCCCTAGTCCATTAACTAGATTAGGAATGGTTACTGAGGTAAACCCCTGAACTAGTACATATGTGCATTTTGCATCATTGTCAATGTGTGTGATTGACTTATAATTTATTCCTTACTCCCACAGTTCTCTTGTCACCTTTACATAAGTCATATTTGCCCAGTACAGGTGTACTGCACAAGTGAAAAACCTACAGTACAGATAGTTGGTAGATTCTGGGGAGGGCATGACATGTGACTCAGTAGTTTGATTACATGGAATAATTAAGACCAAACATATCTTTGTGTGTTGGAAGCCATCTCTGAAGGTTTTCCGCATATGCTCAAACGTATGTTCTGTGCTACAAGTACATACCACACAAACCTACCCTGAAGTGGCATGAGTCTACATTGGGTAGGCCACATATCCACACATGCGCAGGGAAGAAACTTTCCATGTTCATCATAGCAGCCCTTTTATTGTCAATCAAGTCTTATGGTGAAGTTTGTACTATGGTCATTGTAAGTAGGTCCTGTATGCAGTGAGTCAATGTTGCAGAATGTACATGTGGATGTCCATTCAGGCCCAAGGCGTTTACCCTTCAGAAGGCCAGAATGATATGTTGTGTTTCAATCACAATATATGTCAATTGAGCCTGGGCTACCTGATGTCAGTATGCTTGCTTAGTCAGAGTAGGCCATGAGCAGGGTAGTGGGTTAGTCTACTCAAATTAGCACGAACAAGCTTCATCACCTTGAAGACTCTACGATGAATCTTCCCCCACTTTGGATTTCCACACAAGGTGCAAGCTACTATCTCGCTTGTACTATCAAACTGGATTATGCCAATGGCCTCTACAATGGATCATCTCTATCTATTATGAAAAAACTACAACGTATCCATAACTCCACAGCCAGGAAACTATTACATGTAAAGTCACAAGCCCGCATCTCCCCTGCCTTGAGAGCACTACACTGGTTACCCGTTGCCAGAAGATGCACTTTCAAGCTGCTTTGTATCACCCACAAAGCTATACATGGAACAAGACCGCTTTTTATCAGAAAAAAAATAACCAAATACATTCAACAAAGAAACCTCCGCTCAAGATTGGCACCCCACCTTAGAACACCACCATACAAGAAAAAGACTATAGGTGGTACATCCTTCTCCGTTCAAGCAGCCAAACTATAGAAATAATTACCGACCAACTATAAGAGCCACAGATAACTATCTCGTCTTCAGAAAACTACTCAAGAGTTGTCTCTTTCCTTCATTACCACCATATTCAAACAACTATGGTCTGCATATGCCTATGTTGATAAATATTTTTCTCTGATTCTGTGTATATTCTAGTTATACATAGTTCTTTAGAAAATATGTATCACTACAATGTCATAACAATAAATTACACACACACTCTTTAAACCTGTTTAAGTGTATTTACTCATGGTTTAAATATGTATATGTATGTACATATATGTGTGTGTATTCATGTGTGTCTGTATGTGTGTGTGTGTGTGTATATGTGTATGTTATTCTATGCTTAACATGTTCATGGGTCACTGCATAACTCCTAGATAAGTTGTTATACTAGATACTTATGAATCCCTGCTCTCAGCTTATATCACACTTATCTGCCCATCACCATATGTCATGTCTCTATCAATATATCCTCCATTCCCACTCTGACTCATCCCAAATCCATTCTACTACTTTCATCTCCTAAATAACTCTGCCTAAGCTCTTCCCTCCGCTTTCACATCTAACTCACCCCAACCTCACTTTACTACCATGATCTCCCAAACAACCCTACTATATTCTCCCTCATTTATCTCACCCTGCTACTATGATCTCCCTAACCCCTTGCACAGACTCTTCCCTCCTCCATCCTCCCTTTACTCATCCCAAGCCTAAATCCTATTACCATAAACTCCCAATTAGCACTTCTGGATTCTTTCCTCCTCCACTCCTCCATTACTCCAGTCAATCTAACTAACAAACTCTCATATCCACGGCTCAAATTAACTCATAATAATACTAAAACTGTACTCATATTTCCCTATACTAATCCACCACTAATTCTTGTTGGGTTCTGGAGTAGCGTGCTACTCGCCAAAAAGTGATTCAGCGCCTCGTCAGGGGTAGTAAGCGCTATATAAATACTATTACAATACAATACAATAATACTGCCATGAGTCTCACAATGGGTGGTATGAATGTTGGATTAGTTTTCTCAGGCATTAGAACTGGCTCCAACTGGCAACATAATTCCACAATAGTTTGCCGATTCAAATGGAACTGTTTGAATATGTGATGTCCTTTCATGGTTTCAAGGTCTGGCAGCGGACAGTAGACTGGAGCTTGTTGACTCCTTCCTCTCCCAGGGTACCTATTTGTGACATCAAATGAGTTGAAGCATTAGTAAATGTATAGCCACACCATCAATATAGGACACAAGTCCATGTGACAAAGCATGAGTGTCTGGAATAACATAACACCCATTACACATCAAAGCTGCCTACTACCCATGGGCCAAATGTGATCCCCATGGCCGTCTACACGTGTCAACAACATGGATTTGGGCATCACTCAACTATCCGCTCCTCATGTGCCCCATGAAATTTGACAGTCTGTTTCTGACTGCCAAAAATACTGTCACCAGCAGTGCACAAGGAACTGCCGTTTTATGCCGTTTGTGACTGGCAACACACTACAATGTTGATTGCGTATTAGAAACCAATACAACAAGTCTGCTTTAGGATGTAGGTGATGATCATCCACATATAATTGAATTGTGAAGCATTTACCAGGGCACAAAACTGTTTTTCCAATCACCAAAATGGCAGATGCCTGACCAACTTCACTTAACATTAGGAACCGCCCGCCGTCGCCAGCAGAAGTCATCCACGCGGTGGGTGGTTTTAACCATGACGGACACAGCCATAAGCTAACATTGTTGCCTGTGGCGGTGTTGACCACGTACATGGCATATGTGTACGCTGCATTGTACAAGCTCACTTACTTGACTCTTGACACTGCTCCCATAAACACCTCCACCACTTCAGCTTTTAGGAGCAATTATGCCACGTCAAGCAGGTGAAAGGGCCCCTGTCTTCTCTACAGAGAAGCTGGAAAAGCTTGTAGAAGAGGCCCTTCCCCTGTATGGTGAACTCTGTGGCTCACTAGAGGAGCAGGTAAGAACCTCATAGGCGTATTTGACTCTGTTCAACACCATCCTTTCCGTCCTCACAGGCTACAATGTGCCTCTGTTTGAGTTACTGTGGCTATGCAACTGTGGCACTGTACCCACTCCCTGTAGACCTGCAGATCCTGGCATGTGGCCAAATTGATGCTCCAGTGGCAAGACATGGCCCGAATGCCCTAGTCCATTAACTAGATTAGGAATGGTTACTGAGGTAAACCCCTGAACTAGTACATATGTGCATTTTGCATCATTGTCAATGTGTGTGATTGACTTATAATTTATTCCTTACTCCCACAGTTCTCTTGTCACCTTTACATAAGTCATATTTGCCCAGTACAGGTGTACTGCACAAGTGAAAAACCTACAGTACAGATAGTTGGTAGATTCTGGGGAGGGCATGACATGTGACTCAGTAGTTTGATTACATGGAATAATTAAGACCAAACATATCTTTGTGTGTTGGAAGCCATCTCTGAAGGTTTTCCGCATATGCTCAAACGTATGTTCTGTGCTACAAGTACATACCACACAAACCTACCCTGAAGTGGCATGAGTCTACATTGGGTAGGCCACATATCCACACATGCGCAGGGAAGAAACTTTCCATGTTCATCATAGCAGCCCTTTTATTGTCAATCAAGTCTTATGGTGAAGTTTGTACTATGGTCATTGTAAGTAGGTCCTGTATGCAGTGAGTCAATGTTGCAGAATGTACATGTGGATGTCCATTCAGGCCCAAGGCGTTTACCCTTCAGAAGGCCAGAATGATATGTTGTGTTTCAATCACAATATATGTCAATTGAGCCTGGGCTACCTGATGTCAGTATGCTTGCTTAGTCAGAGTAGGCCATGAGCAGGGTAGTGGGTTAGTGTGCAGATGACTCCAAAACTGTGTAGTCATGTCCCTGTACTTATCAGCATGTGTGCTTTACCCTTGTGGTGTGTTGACAAGTTTAAAGTTTTGTGCTTGGTGTTTCTGAAATGTGTGTGACACAACCATCATTTGGGTAACAAATTGTGTTTGTAACCTTTTGATTTGTCTCTTGCATCCATACAGGTCAATGCCCATGCGAAGAAGGGGATTTGGAGAGCCATCGCCTGGAAGGTCCATAGCTGGCCTCTGTCGGAAAAGGTGTGAGGACCTGAGACGCTGGGCCCAGAAGATCGCAGAGGTCCAGCTGGGGCTGTCCTACCTATGTGGGCGGGGTGCATGTTGGAGCATGACCACCCCTAATGGCCCGCATTCTTTTAGTGGCCTACCCTGAGCTTGATTGGCATTTGAGAGATGCACAGCAGCTACAAGGTGGTAAGTCCAGGGCATATACCTGTATGTTACATTACAAAGTTGATGTGTTGCATTCTACCATCTCTCCCTGAAAATTAGAGATGGGCCATGTGTGACACACAAGATAAGTAATTGTTTGCGTAGGTGTGGAAGTTGATGCATGCTGATGTGCCTTGCCTATTAGCCTAGTAACCAAGGACACAACCAAGTATAGCCCTCAAACAATTAACTCTCCAGGACCAACACATGGCTGAGTTCAGTGATCAATCAGGACATGTTGTTTGTTGATGTGGGTGTAATTCGTACACAACAGTCTTCTACTCTTCAGTGTGACAGCCCAAACAACATGAAATAATAGATCACTGTCCTCAGCCATGTGTCTGCTCAAGTGAGTATATTGGCATCTGTCCCCCACAGGCCACTTGTCTTCAGTGTGTCACGAGTGCTGGTGCCTCACTACTGTCTCATGTGAAGGTGGCCATCAGACATGTGACAGAGCATGCATTGCTCTTTGGGTGAAGTCACAGAGCAATACTTTCCCTTGGTAAGTGGTGAATGACCATTGATATGATTTTGGTGACATCACTGTTGCCATCATTCCTTGTGCCTACATGTTAGTATGTGTACCTTTCACTTTTACCATATCATTTTCACTGCTGTTTCATGCATGATCTACCTGTCTTCATGGGATGATGTCTGAATTACCTCACATATTGGGGCTAAAGTTCATGTGGTTTCACAGACAGGAGTGTGTCACCATTGATTGGTAGCTCACACACACCCTCACCTGTCATTGCATGTAGTTTGACATGTACAACTGCAGTAGCAATGAAGGTCATGACAGGTAGGACTACAGTATTTACCCACAACGTGCATTTCTGTGACATCGATGTAGAATCATGCAGCAAAGTGTTTTGCACATGTTAAGCGTGGAAGGTTTGTTACCTAAGTGTTGACATGCATCAGAGAGTGACTTGCAGTAATATGGGAATCAGATGTGGTTGTGTACAACCATTAATCCAAGGGAATCTGTGTTTGCAGGACAAAAAGAGATGATAATATGGCTTCACAGTTAGCAACATGTTAAGGGCCTTCTACACACACTTGAGAATCCTTGGGTCTCTACAACATTCAAAGGACTGTTGGCTTCTATTGATGTAATCAGAGTATGGTATTGCCATCTGTACCAATCAAGAAACGTGTTATCCCTGGGGCTAGCTGTTTGTGGTGTGGATTTTGTAGACAAATCTCCCTGACATTTTGCCCAACTTGTGTCCAGTGTACATTTTCGTGCAAGATGTGTTATCTATCTGAACAACATTAGTAAAACCTCCATGAGTCCATTTAGGCAATGCACACATAGTGAAGTGACAATTGTTGATTTGTTTCCAGTGTGACATGAGTGTTTATTCTGGCTACTGTATTTCTATGAGCAACATGGCTGGATTATTTGGCCATCATTTCTTCATGATGTGGCACTGGGTATATGATGACTAGCTAGATTCATGACCTTGTGTGGGATCTGTGTAAATGAATTTGGCACTGCTCTACTTTTGTTTGACAACAGTTAACCGAGGGATGCTACATGAGGCAAACCATTGAAGGTGATAAGGTCTGTCATTGCAAAACTTCATCCATGCAATTGGAGTTGTCTGAGATTCAGAATTCTCTGTGGGCAACTGTTGAAAGTTCATGTAGCAGGCATGCATATGGTGTTGCAAATGTTGGGGCCACTTGACTGGAGCTTGTGGCTGGGGGATACTGTACATCATGGTGATGTTTGCTAATCACAGCTGTTGTTCAAGTGTTTTCAGGAACATGTAGTGACCCTAATTATTTTTGTAATTTCAGCATCATCTCAGGCAAGTGGAGGAGACAGGGCAGAACCAAGTGGGGAAGCAGCTGGCCACAGGACCTCCTGTTATGGGACAACCGACACAGAGGGACCCAGTGGCCCGCAGGGGGAGTGGAGTGCACAGAGGACACAGGATCGACATCATCATCTTCAGATTCTTCCTCCAGTGGCTACTCCCTAGTTGTGGCGGACCCATCAACACCTACTCCTGTTCCATCCTCGTCTGCCACCCTCAGTTCAATCTCCACCCTCCCTGTTGCTCCCCATGTAGATGTCTGTGCCTTCTCACACAAGAGGGTGGGTATCTCCTTCCCCCAGGCACCTCGCCCCCGTTACCCCTGATGCCCTGAGTGAGGAGGCTATTGACCTCTTGGGGAGTATCTCTTTAGGTCACACTGCCATTCTGAATGCCATCCAGGTGCAGGGTTGCCAGCTCTAGCAGATGGTTGCGTACCTGGAAGGCATTCATAGTGTCATGTCGGGCCTACAGAGATCGTTTCAGGCTCTGGCCTCCTCACTGATGGCAGCCATCCATCCACTATAACCCTTTCCCTTTTGTTGCATAGACTGGGGTTGGGATAATAAATTTAACCCCTCTGAAGTTCAACGCTTTCCTTACTGTTGCACAGACTGGAGTGGGAATAGTACATTTTACTTGTCCAAAATTCATTGTTTTCCCTTCTGTATCACAGATTGGAGTGGGGAATAGTACATTTTACCATTCTAAAGTCCAACACTTTCCTTACTGTTGTATCGACTGGAGTGGGAATAGTACATTTTACCCCTACAAATTATAATGCTTTCTCTACTGTTGCACAGATTGGAGTGGGAATGGTGTATCTAGTAGTCCTAGACTTTAATACTTTTTAAATAGTGTTTACATTTTATATTCTCTCTCTCTCTCTCTCTCTCTATATATATATATATATATATATATCTTTTGAGTAAATTATTTTGGTAAGTTATTTTATGCTTTGAATTTGATTTTGTTAAATGTTTTATGCTTTATATATTTTTACATATATATCAAAATATAGACATATTTGTATAGCAGTAAATTGGAAAAAAATGAAAAACTGTATTATAATGTGAAATATAGCTTTCAATAATAGTGGTATAGTACTTAGATGTATATATTAACATACACACATGGATTTATGTGTGTATGTATATATAACTATACATTATATTTAATATTAAATGTTACTTAAATGAATTTAATATATATTATATTATGTATTAAAATATATATGTCTATTGAAAAAACATATTTTTGTCTTACTTTCATCAATAATAATGTGAAGCAATACTTTTTTTTATATTTTTGTACTTGCTATTATAAGTATAGGGAAACAATATTTGTGTTATCAATATTTTTGCACGATATTTATGTGTCACAATATTTTTGTAATTAATGTTATGTCAGTGATCTGGTTTTTCAGGATTTAGCACTGTCCTAGTTGACTTATTTTCTGAAAACCGGACTTTTCAGGTCTATTCTACCAATCCCATCTCTAGGTGTCACTCTCTTCCTTCCAGAGTCTCACAAGGCTCTGCTTTGAGCCCAGAACTGTTTAATATCTATGTACATCCCCTGGATTATATCTTTGAAGGCTGTGACCTCTCTTTGTTTTCTTATATTGATGACACTCAGATTATCTTGTCTTTGACATCTAATGAGACTCACAGCCTGGACATTTTGAACTCATCTCCTGAAGGTCACCACCTGGATGAGTAATAATTCCCTGAAATTAAACTGAGATAAGAATCAGGTTTTGCTTGTGGGTAATAACCCCCAATTTTGGGACCCACATCACGGGCTGGATACTCTTTGATTCCATCAAGTTCCTGGCTCCTTGGTGAACAAATTAAGTTCCTGGCTTCATTACCAATTTTCAATGAAAACTCAAACTTCTAACATCTCCTCTACCTGTTTTGCGTTCCTAAAGTGGTTAAAACAATTGTCTGGATATTACCATTTTCTGCTCAGCTGTCTGTTTTTGTCAAGGTTGGACTATGACAATATTCTATATCCTGGGGCTGGTAAGACTTCACTTAACTGCCTACATGTGGTCTAGAACACGGCCGCCAGACTGCTATTCCATCTCCATAAACAAACTTCCAAGTCCAATCTCTAGCTTCCAGTGTTAAAACGAATACATTCAAAGCTCTATTCTACATGCAAATAGCCATGTGCAATGTATCTATCTGAGACTGCTGGTGAAACACTATTGCCCCAGCTTCCCTCTTTGCTCTTACAATTGGAATCTCTGCAAGGTCCTGAGATTTAAGAACACCCGTCAAGGTGGTAGCTCTTTCTTCTGTCTGGGCCACAATTTGTGGAACACGCTGCCTGACTCGCTGAGAAGCTGCTAATCCCTCAGTGTCTTGCTGGTTCTTGGCCAAGACACTTTACCATATATGTTGAGTGCTGGGAAACCCCATCAGGTAGCTATGCACTATATAAAATTACAAATTAAAAAAAAAAAAAAGAAAAAAATGTCTCACCCTCAGCGAAGACCAAAAGACTGCTAGGAAGATTTTGAACACTGCCTAGCTATAATGTCTCATGAGGTTTTGAAGGAGGTGCTGGTGGGATGTGAGTGAAATTTAGTTTCTCACTTCTATCTGGAATGTTAGGTTGGTTTGTTAGAATGTTTTGGTTTGAGAGAGATGACAGTTGCAACTTATCTGGAAGAGACCTTGTGTGAGGGCAGGGCTGTGCATCCCTTCTATAAACTTCAAGAAGTCATTATTTTCTCTCTCATTGTATATCACCATACTAGCACACCTAGAATTTAAGATGATGACACTTAGGGCCTCATTGTGAGGCTGGCGATCCGACTTCCGCATTAAGGCCCTGGTGGTCAGACTGCCAGGGTTCAATCAGCACCGCCAGGATCAGTGATCCCGATGGCCTGGCAGTGGCGGAGATAATAATCTGCATGCATGCAGTGCTGCCCTGCGTATTACAAACTCGTTCTCTGCCAGCCTTTTCATGGTGGTTTTACCACCATGAAAAGCCTGGTGGAGAAAGGTGCAGGGGGCCATAAGGGGACCCCTGCACTGCCCATGCACTTGGTATGGGCAGTGCAGGTGTCCCCTTGCCCAGCAACGTCACAATGTTAACTGTCTGCTGTGCAAACAGTGAACATTGCAAGGGTGCTGGTGCACCCTGCAGGCTACAACATTGCCGCTGGCTCGATTACAAGGAGACAATGATGTAGTCTGTTTCCTGCCGGCCTAGCGGGAAACTCCTAATAGGTCCGGCAGTGTGGTCGCTACTCACTATGGTGGTGGCCACCCTGTCTGGAGTTTGGCAGACGGGCTTTCTCGTCCACCAAACTCATAATGAGGCCCTTTGTCTCTACGATCGAACCAAGTCTTCAAAGCAGATGCAGTGTGATTTCATATTTAATAATAGTGGCAACATTAGTGGCTGTCTATGGGCCTCATTATTAGTTTGGCATTCCCACTGCGGGACTGTTAGACTTACGGGGAAGACGCCACTGCCATGGCGGTGACGTCCCCCTTGAGTGTATTACAATGTTCTCGCCAGTCTGGTGGGAACAGTGCTACATTACAGGATTCGGCTCCCTTAAGGGAGCCAAGTCCTATACCACAGCACAGAGGAGGTCAACCAGCACCCTTAGAATGTGCACGCAAATCGGTACTGGACTGGGGGACCACCAGCACTGGCTTTCCACCAGCCTTTTAATGGCAGGGTCCCCACCATGAAAAGGCTGTCAGAAGGTGGGGATGTAATCAGCCAGGCGGCGCTGAGTTCAGTGTCACCCTGGCTGGGTACAACCCCAACTTGCGTCACCACATCGGGAATGATGTTCCTGGCAGGGGTGGTGGTCTTTAGGCAGGTCCGCTCGCCAAAGTCATAATAGTTTTTTTTTTTATAAACAATTTTATTGGTTTTATATGAAGAAAAGAAAGGAGAAGAAGAAGTAGAAATGGCAAAGCACAGGTAGGTGCTTTCCTTGTCAGCCTACACACAACATCGCATAGACAGCGTAGATTGTCAGTATGGCATCTCAACATCACTAAAATACCACACCGGGAGCACAAGATTAAGTGATCAAGGGAGAAGACCCAGCCATTTACCCCGCAGCTTTGCGTGCTTACATGGGCAACCCCTTGCATTAGAGACCGATTTTTCTTGGCTTACACACCAGTCAACTCCATGCTTTCATTTCCGTAAGGAAGGGCCTGTAGCGGTGTTCCAAGTGGCTGGAATGTCTCTTTTCACCACCAGCAAAGCAGTACCCACAAATGCTCGGTCAGCCCTCAAACCCTCCAGCTCGTCCATAGCACCCAACAAGATTATGTTTGGGGACATCTGCTGCTCTCTTCACAATACTGTGCTCAGTTCACAGAATATCTCGCCCCAGTAAGCCTCCCTACAGGGGCATTCCCAGACCATATGGAAAAAGTTCACCAATGCCCCTAAACACCTAGGACAATGGGCAGAAGGGCAAAGGTCCGCTCGATACAGCCGGACAGGAGAAAAGTACGACCCATACAGGAAATACATTTGCAAAAAGTGCAACCGTGCCGACATAGTCAGTAGTTTAGGTGCCATCAGCGCATCCAGCCAATCTGTCTCCTCAAGAGGTCCCAGCCATCCCTCCCACCTACCCCTGAGGTGGTTCAGGTTGCCCAGGGCATGGTTAATTAACATCTTGTAAATTTGGGACATCCCTTTTTCCCCCAGAGCGCCCATGAGCAATTTAGCCTCCAGTGGACTATATTCAGGAAGTGTGTCATGGCGGGACAAATGCATGTTCAGGGCATGTCGCAGTTGTAGGTACTTAAAAAATGGTGTGGGGGAGAGTTGGAAGTCAGTCTGTAGGACCTGAAAGGATTGCATTGAATCCCCCCTCCACACATCCCCCACTTACGAAATGCCCACCAATTCCCATTTTTCAAACCCACTAAGTGCAGTTGATTCTTTTAGCCATTTGCCGTGCCATAAGGAGGTTTGCAGGGTAATTACAGTATTCCATCCAGTGTGACGCAGAGCCGCACGCTCTAGCCACTGGATCCATCTCACAGGGGAGTGGTGAACCATAGAGTAAGTGCAGAATATGTGAAAAACTAAGTGCCGCCAATTCCATCTGATATGCTGGGTTGGCCCACCCCCCATTGAACCAGTCATGCACGACCAGGAGCTGCGTCGTTAAGTAGTATAAATAAGGGTTAGCCATACTCTTCCCTCCATCATATACCCCCCTCTTGCAATGTTGCAGTGCAATCTAGTGCCTCTAGCCATACCAGAAAAATGAGGTTGTTGCCCTGTCTGATGTATGGAACAAGGAGCGTGGGTTCGGGAACAGGAAGTTCTGGATCATGTACAAAATACGCTGCAGTATCATCATTGTGTATAAGGCCACACGGCCCAAAACATTTAATGGCAGCACCTGCCATCGCTGCAGGTCTGCATTCATTCGAGGGCAAAGCAAAACACAAACGCTGTGGGATAGCTTAACTTAATTCGAGACATGAACGGCACCAAGTTTAGGGACCAAGTTAACTCTAGGAGGAGGGCCACCCATATACCGAAGTACTTAAAGCTCAACCGACGATTAGGCAGTACTTCCTGCCAATAGTAGCAATCCCATGGTGGTGTCAAGGGTACCAGTACTGATTTGGCGGGGTTAATTTTACGCCCGATGCCTCTTCATAACAGCGGAGGAGGTGAAAACTTCGTGGGCCAGACTCACTGGGTTCCGTCATGTATAGTAAGACATCATTAGCATACAGAGCCACACAGTCTTCATATGCGTTTCCCCAGTTCGAGCCGCGATACAGAAGGCCAATTCTAATCAGTTGTGCCAAAGGCTCAATGGCCAGGGCAAAAAGGAGAGGGGACAGGGGGCAGCCCTGATGCGTTTCCTGGCAGATATGGAAGGAGAAGATACCATTGACCTGTACCCAAGCCATGGGGTTGGCCTATAAGGCACGGACCAAACGACAAAATCTAGGCCCCAAGTAAGCACGCTGCAAAACTAGAAAGAGAAGCCCCCAGTCCACGGTATCAAAAACCTTCTCAAAATCAACAAAGAGAAGTGCCAGGTCCTGGGGTAGCTGGTGATGTAGTGCTAATGCCACATGCAGATGACGTACAAAATGTTGCGTGCTTGGGTTGGCCACAAAACTACACTGGTCCAGGTAGATCAGCGATGGCAGGACCCTCCTAAGGCGCGATGCAAAAATCGTGCCATGAATCTTCACCTCACTGTTAATAAGGGAGATTGGTCTGTAGTCCGCGGAAGGTCGTAACGGCGGCTGCGTTTTGGAAAGCACCACAATAGTGGCCATATCTAGACCCTCCGGAAATGATCCCAGTCGGTCAACCTCATCATATAAGGTTTTGAAGTGTGGCGTTAAGTCATCTCGAAATACTTTATAGTATTCCAATGAAAACCCGTCAGGTCCGGGAGTCTAGCCAGTTCCCAGTGAGGAAACTGCATCATTGATTTCCTCATTCATTATGGGGTCATCCAGGATAGCTGCCTCTGCATGAGGCAGTACAGGAAGGGGAACATCTATTAAGAATTGGCGATGAGGCCCTGTAGAGTACCTCATAGTAGGAAGCGAAAGTATCTGCCACGTCTTGTAGTTTAGTAACGGGTTGTCCAGTCATGTTAAAAATTTCAGGGATAATTCTAGATGATTGATGGCTTGAAGCCAACCAGTAAAGCAGTTTCCCATTTCTGTCCTCCCGCCCATATACCCTGGCATTAACTGCACCCCAGAGATGTTTAGCCACCTTTAAAGAATGATCACGGATCTCGTCCCATATCAGCAAGAGTTGCCTGGCCACCGCTTCAGTCGGCTGAGTAGATTGATCTGCTTCTAGGTGGGTGGCTCGGGCCTCTAATTGGGTAATATGTAGGGTCTGGCATCGCTCCCAGGAGCGGACGAGGCTCTTGGCCATGCCCTGTACCACTGCTTTGCTCGCCCCCCCAAAGAGTACCAGTGAGGAGACCGAATCTGTATTGAGATGAAAATATTCAAGAAGTGTTTCCCGCAGCTGTTGGACATGAGGCTTTTACCGCAGGTACCATGCGTTCATGCGCCACATTGGGCGAACCCCTGCTGGAGCGGACCCCAGTACAAACCGGAGCGGCACATGATCTGATATACCTCTTGGTAGAATTTCAATGTGTGTGAGATGGCAGCAATCTGTAGCAGGTAATAGAACAAGATAAATTCTAGATTGTGTACGGTATGCTGCCAATGTGTGCGTAAACTGCTGGTGCCCCCAGATGCCAAGACTCTCCATGCATCACACAGCCCTATGGACGCCAGCCAGGGCAACAGTCCTGAGGCTGCGGTCTGCCTATGGACTGATGGAGATCCCCTCACGTCCAACACAGGGTCAGGGAGTGCGTTAAAGTCCTGTGGGGCAAAGCACAGCCGCTGGAGGGACATATACACTGATAACGTTGATGGTGAGGCCTTCCACCTTCCTGGTCAGGATCACATATCCCCTCTGTGGGACCTTCTGCACCTGAGTGACCACCATAGGAAAGGAGCAGTGAAGCAGTAGCGCTGCCCTCCTCGACCCCCGAGCAAACCCCGCATGGTACACCCTGTCAAAGCCCATACGGGCAGTGGTCCCCGAGAAGCTGGGTCTCTTGCAGCAAGAACATTTCAGTTCGGTGGCGATGAACGTGCGCAAGTACTGCCGTGCCATTGACCTTATCTAGAAGCATCTGTCACCCTTATAAAACATTTAACTCTCTATTTTAGAAGGTTCTTAACCCCAATCTATTGGGCAGTGGTGTTGGATTAAAGAGCATTAGTTAGCAGGCAGTTGCCTCTCAGCCCATAACCAGATTGAGGCTGTTTTCGCCCTTTCTTTATTTCTTGCCAGCAGGAATGTCACATTGCCGGACTAGGGTATAGGTCAGAGTCACTGTGGGCATCCAGGCGCTCAGGTGCCCCTTCCCTCTGCTTGTGACTCCTTCTCTGTTTCACCACTGCAAGCAAATGTTGAATGCTCGGACAGTGCCAGCTGCGTGGTCCCCTCCCGCAGGGAACCAACAAGGGAGCTGGACCGCGAGCTACGCCCGCGTCTCTTGGAGTGTGTGCGCTGCTGTAGACCCGTAGGCTGCCGCTGTCCTTTATCCATTGGCAGCGCCTCACGATTCCTTGGGGAGCCGCCCTTCCGGGGGCCCAAAGGGACCTCCTCAGTCACCCACATCCATGCCGCTGCGGGAGTCTCTAAGAAATAAAAAATAATAATAAACTACTCTGATGTGGCACAGAGAAACTGTTTGTCCTCTCGCCTGTGGGCCCTTGGATTCATTAGGGGTGCCACTTTACACAAAATGATTTGAAATATTGTGAAATTAATTGCAAGGTATTTTGTGTGAATACTGAACACAAGGCATACCTAAAATTCAAAAGTCACATCAAATACCAGCAGGGGTTCTGGTTCAAATAGAAAATGTCTCCTGAAAGTCAGTTTCTGCTGGAACCAATCTCTTATGGGAAATGTTCTGCTCAAGCCAGTCCTCTGAAGAAAAGAGTGCAAAGGTTTGTACCTGCCAAATTTGCACTTGTTCACAAATTTATCAGGCATAGTAAAACTTTCACACACCTTAGTGTTAATAACTGTATTGTATATAACCTGTGGGGCAATAATGGCTTTTAATTACCGTCCCTTCACTATTGGCCTGCGGCTTGGGTCCTTAGTTGCAGGAAAGGGCAATTAACAGCTTTTCTTGTCACAGATAAGGGTTTTAGGGGGTCATTACAACCCTGGCGGACGGTGTTAAAGGTCCGGTAATACCGCAAACAGGCCGGCGGACAAAAAAAGGGAATTATGACCGTGGCGGAAACCGCCAACATAGACAGCCACTTTAACACACCGCCCGCCACGGCGGTAAAGACAAGCAGCGTGGCGGTCACCGCCAACAGACAGGCGGAAGACAATGTACTGCCCACAGTATCACAACCTGCCAATCCGCCACCTTTTCCGGGGCGGATTCACCGTGGATAAAAACACAGCGGAAACAGCTTTTGCAATGGGAAAACGCTCACCTCAACACACTCCACGAGGAAGGAGGACACCATGGAGCCGGAATTACAAATACTGCCTGCCCTTGTCTTCCTGCTCATCTACGAACACCAGCAACGGCGGCGTCGAAGACAACGGTGAGTACTGCACCTACGACATAGGGGAGGGGGAAGGCAAAAGTCAGGGACACACACACGCAACACCCCCACCCTCGCACATTACAACACACACACCAATGCATTTCCAAACATCACAGTAACAACCCACAACCCCCCCGGAAGAATGCAAAGACAAAAGGAAATCAGTTCAAACATTGTAATGTATCAAAATACAGTTCCAAATATATACAGATATGTATATACACATTCAAAATTATATACATTACGAGAAGTAGTGCAGGTATGCACATATCAATGTCCGTCCACCATTGGTCCAAAAAAGCATGGGCGAGGCCCACACTAGATACCTGTCCACAAACGGAGAGAACACTGCAGGGGCATCAGATAGAAATACAACAAGCACCTCAGGGGGAAGGGAAGGGGGCGGCACCTCAGCCGGATTACAGCACCACGCCAGATCCACGACGGGGCTCCATGCCCATTGATGTATCCTGGGGAGTGCAAAGCCACAGTCTCTCAAGTCTCTACAGTGGGTGGTTTGCCCACTGTACCATCCTGGGGAGTGCAAAGCCACAGTCTCTCAAGTCTCTACAGTGGGTGGTTTGCCCACTGTACCATCCTGGGGAGTGCAAAGCCACAGTCTCTCAAGTGGATAACAGTCTCCACTGGTTCTGGAGGAGGACTGGTGCCCAGAGTGCTTCATCCTGTTAAGGACAGACGGAGTGGATGCATGAGTGGATGCATGTCTCCACTGGTTCTGGAGGGGGACTGGCGCCCAGAGTGCTTCATCCTGTTAAGGACAGACGGAGTGGATGCATGTCTCCACTGGTTCTGGAGGGGGACTGGTGCCCAGAGTGCTTCATCCTGTTAAGGACAGACGGAGTGGATGCATGTCTCCACTCGTTCTGGAGGGGGAATGGTGCCCAGACTGCATCAGGCTCCCTGTGACGGTTCCTGTTCCGTCACTGTCCCAGCTGCACATGGGATAACAATGCTTGATGTGGCGGTGTTTTCCTTGTTCAGCGGTGCTTTGCCCTGTTCAGCGGTGCTTTGCCATGGCAGTCTCTGACCTGTTAAGTGGTGCTTTGCCCTGTTCAGCGGTGCTTTGTCATGGCGGTCTCTGACCTGTTCAGCTGTGCTTTGCCATGGCGGTCTCTGACCTGTTCAGCGGTGCTTTGCCATGGCGGTCTCTGACCTGTTCAGCGGTGCTTTGCCCTGTTCAGCGGTGCTTTGCCATGGCGGTCTCTGACCTGTTCAGGGGTGCTTTGCCCTGTTCAGCGGTGCTTTGCCATGGCGGACTCTGACCTGTTCAGCGGTGCTTTGCCCTGTTCAGCGGTGCTCTGCCCTGTTCAGCGGTCTTCACCATGGTGGTGTTTTCCTTGTGCAGCGGTGCTTTGCCATGGCGGTCTCTGACCTGTTCAGCTGTGCTTTGCCCTGTTCAGCGGTGCTTTGCCATGGCGGTCTCTGACCTGTTCAGTGGTGCTTTGCCCTGTTCAGCGGTGCTTTGCCATGGCGGTCTCTGACCTGTTCAGCGGTGCTTTGCCATGGCAGTCTCTGACCTGTTCAGCGGTGCTTTGCCCTGTTCAGCGGTGCTTTGCCATGGCGGTCTCTGACCTGTTCAGCGGTGCTTTGCCCTGTTCAGCGGTGCTTTGCCTTGGCGGTGTTTTCCTTGTGCAGCAGTGCTTTGCCATGGCGGTCTCTGACCTGTGCATTGGTGTGTGGCATGACGGTCCCTCATTGCCCAGCGGGGCTGTGGCTGCCAGGGCCTTCCTTGGCACTGCCTCTGGCGGTGGCCTCCTGACCAGTGACGATACTGCTGCCCTCCTGGGCACTGACTCTGGCGGTGGTCTCCTGACCAGTGACGATACTGCTGCCCTCCTGGGCACTGACTCTGGCGGTGGTCTCCTGACCAGTGACGATACTGCTGCCCACCTGGGCACTGACTCTGGCGGTGGTCTCCTGACCAGTGATGATACTGCTGCCCTCCTGGGCACTGATTCTGGCGGTGGTCTCCTGACCAGTGACGACACTGCTGCCCTCCTGGTCACTGGCTCTGGCGGTGGTCTCCTGACCAGTGACGACGGTGCTGGCGGTGGGGTCCCGGCAGCCGGGGAGGATGGCACCCTTCTCTGCCGTGCTGCTCTTACCAGACTGTGCAGACTTCTTCTGGCCCTCACCACCTTTGGAGGAGTCACAGCTGACTCTACAATCCCCCTGGGACCCTTGTGAGCAGTTTTGCCGCCAGGAGTCTTCACCCTGTCCCGTCGGCCACTTTCCAACTTGAGGTGATTTACAGGGGGTGGACTGGCAGTGCTTTGGCTCCGTGTCACACTGGCTGCCCTGGTGGCCGGTGCACTCCACACACCTTGAACACGCACCACAGGTCCTGGAGTTTTTTTGGCTGAGGTGCTACTACAGGACTTATGAATTGGAGGGGTTGGGGTGGGGGCAAAGAGGTCAACGTTGCTGAGGAAGAGTTGCTGACGAAGACTGGGATGGGTAGCTGGAGGGGGTCTGGGAGTGGAGGAAGAGGAGGTGGTTGTGGGAGGTGTAACTTTAGGTGTTTTGGGTGCAGGTACTGGAGGCTGTCGTGAGGTGGATGGATGTTGGGTGTGTGGGTGCCCGCGTTTGTGTACTTTGGGAGGGGGCATCACAGACACACTGGGAGTGGACACAGGGGACGTGTAAATGGTAGTGGGGGTGGTGAGTGCAGGTGAGCGGGTTGTGGTGCTGGGTGTTCTGGTGCAAGTCCTAGTGCCTGTAGATGTAGTGCATGCAGGTGAGAGTGTAGACGACACTGGCAGGGAGACGACGAAGAGGGGGACACAGTGGAGGCAGTGGATGTTGCTGTGTCTGTATGTGGGTGATGCTTCCGTGAATGCCTGTGGATTGTGTGGTGCCTATGTTTGCCTGAGCTACTTGTGTTTGTTGAGGTGTATGCATGCTTGTTTGATGGTGTGCTTGGGATAGGCTGGGGTACAGGAGATTGGGTCTGGGTGGAGGAAGTTGGAGGGGGGAGGCTAGACACAGGGACAATGGCTGCCATCAGTGCTGAGGCCAGAGATTGCAGGGTTCGATGATGGGCAGCCTGACCAGAATGAATGCCCTCCAGGAATGCATTAGTGTGTTGCAACTCCCTTTCTACACCCTGGATGGCATTCACAATGGTAGACTGCCCAACAGTGAGTGACCTGAGGAGGTCAATGGCCTCCTCACTGAGGGCAGCAGGGGTGACAGGGGCAGGGGCTGAGGTGCCTGGGGCGAAGGTGATGCCCACCCTCCTGGGTGAGCGGGCACGGGGCGAACACTTAGGGGCTGCTGGGAGGGCGGTGCTGGTAGGGGAGGTGGCGGCTGTACCTGTAGAAGTGGGGCACAGATGGTGCCGCCACAACAAGGGAGCTCCCATCGGCGGACGAGTCTGTGTCGCTGGTTGGTGATCCGGTGACCGACATGAAGCTCCCCTCGCCCTCCGTCCCACTGGTGTATTCTGAGTCCGTGGTGTGGCCCTCCATGGCCATGTGGGATGCAGCTCCCTCGTGCTCCGGTGTAGGAGGCTGGACTGGCTTGTAGTGAGTACCAAGGGGTACTTGCACCTTGCACCAGGCCCAGTTATCCCTTATTAGTGTATAGGGTGTCTAGCAGCTTAGGCTGATAGATAATGGTAGCTTAGCAAAGCAGCTCAGGCTGAACTAGGAGACGTGTGAAGCTACTACAGTACCACTTAGTGTCATATGCACAATATCATAAGAAAACACAATACACAGTTATACTAAAAATAAAGGTACTTTATTTTTATGACAATATGCCAAAGTATCTTAGAGTGTACCCTCAGTGAGAGGATAGGAAATATACACAAGATATATATACACAATAGCAAAAATATGCAGTATAGTCTTAGAAAACAGTGCAAACAATGTATAGTTACAATAGGATGCAATGGGGAAACATAGGGATAGGGGCAACACAAACCATATACTCCAGAAGTGGAATGCGAACCACGAATGGACCCCAAACCTATGTGACCTTGTAGAGGGTCGCTGGGACTATTAGAAAATAGTGAGAGTTAGAAAAATAACCCTCCCCAAGACCCTGAAAAGTGGGTGCAAAGTGCACCAAAGTTCCCCTAAGGACAAAATAGTCGTGTTAGAGGGAAAATGCAAGGAAAACACAAATCAGCAATGCAACAACGATGGATTCCTGACTGAGGGTACCTGTGGAACAAGGGGACCAAGTCCAAAAGTCACAAGCAGCTCGGAGATGGGCAGATGCCCAAGAAATGCCAGCGGTTGGTGCAAAGAAGCTCTTACTAGGCTGAAGAACTGTGAATACTGCAGGAACGACAAGGGCTAGAGACTTCCCCTTTGGAGGATGGATCCCCCACGCCTTGGAGAGTCGTGCAGAAGTGTTTTCCCGCCGGATGGACGCCAACAAGCCTTGCTACACGCAAATCGTGCGTTTGGCGTTTTTGGACGCTGCTGGGGCCCAGGAGGGACCAGGAGGTCGCAAATTGGACCTGCAGAGAGAGGGGACGTCGAGCAAGACAAGGAGCCCTCACTGAAGCAGGTAGCACCCAGAGAAGTGCCAGAAACAGGCACTACGAGGATGCGTGAAACGGTGCTCGCCGAAGTTGCACAAAGGAGTCCCACGTCGCCGGAGACCAACTTAGAAAGTCGTGCAATGCAGGTTAGAGTGCCGTGGACCCAGGCTTGGCTGTGCACAAAGGATTTCCGCCGGAAGTGCACAGGGGCCGGAGTAGCTTGCAAAGTCGCAGTTCCCAGCAATGCAGCCCAGCGAGGTGAGGCAAGGACTTACCTCCACCAAACTTGGGCTGAAGAGTCACTGGACTGTGGGGGTCACTTGGACGGTGTCGCTGGATTCGAGGGACCTCGCTCGTCGTGCTGAGAGGAGACCCAAGGGACCGGTAATGCAGCTTTTTGGTGCCTGCGGTTGCAGGGGGAAGATTCCGTCGACCCACGGGAGATTTCTTCGGAGCTTCTGGTGCAGAGAGGAGGCAGACTACCCCCACAGCATGCACAAGCAGGAAAACAGTCGAGAAGGCGGCAGGATCAGCGTTACAGAGTTGCAGTAGTCGTCTTTGCTACTATGTTGCAGGTTTGCAGGCTTCCAGCGCGGTCAGCGGTCGATTCCTTATCAGAAGGTGAAGAGGGAGATGCAGAGGAACTCGGCTGAGCTCATGCATTCGTTATCTAAAGTTTCCCCAGAGACAGAGACCCTAAATAGCCAGAAAAGAGGGTTTGGCTACCTAGGAGAGAGGAAAGGCTACTAACACCTGAAGGAGCCTATCACAAGGAGTCTCTGACGTCACCTGGTGGCACTGGCCACTCAGAGCAGTCCAGTGTGCCAGCAGCACCTCTGTTTCCAAGATGGCAGAGGTCTGGAGCACACTGGAGGAGCTCTGGACACCTCCCAGGGGAGGTGCAGGTCAGGGGAGTGGTCACTCCCCTTTCCTTTGTCCAGTTTCGCGCCAGAGCAGGGGCTAAGGGGTCCCTGAACTGGTGTAGACTGGCTTATGCAGAATTGGGCACATCTGTGCCCAACAAAGCATTTCCAGAGGCTGGGGGAGGCTACTCCTCCCCTGCCTTCACACCATTTTCCAAAGGGAGAGGGTGTCACACCCTCTCTCAGAGGAAGTTCTTTGTTCTGCCATCCTGGGCCAGGCCTGGCTGGACCCCAGGAGGACAGCTGCCTGTCTGAGGGGTTGGCAGCAGCAGCAGCTGCAGTGAAACCCCAGGAAGGGCAGTCTGGCAGTACCAGGGTCTGTGCTACAGACCACTGGGATCATGGAATTGTACCAACAATGCCAGGATGGCATAGAGGGGGCAATTCCATGATCATAGACATGTTACATGGCCATATTCGGAGTTACCATGGTGAAGCTACATATAGGTAGTGACCTATATGTAGTGCACGCGTGTAATGGTGTCCCCGCACTCACAAAGTTCAGTGAATTGGCTCTGAACAATGTGGGGGCACCTTGGCTAGTGCCAGGGTGCCCTCACACTAAGTAACTTTGCACCTAACCTTTACCAGGTAAAGGTTAGACATATAGGTGACTTATAAGTTACTTAAGTGCAGTGTAAAAATGGCTGTGAAATAACGTGGACGTTATTTCACTCAGGCTGCAGTGGCAGGCCTGTGTAAGAATTGTCAGAGCTCTCTATGGGTGGCAAAAGAAATGCTGCAGCCCATAGGGATCTCCTGGAACCCCAATACCCTGGGTACCTCAGTACCATATACTAGGGAATTATAAGGGTGTTCCAGTAAGCCAATGTAAATTGGTAAAAATGGTCACTAGCCTGTCAGTGACAATTTGAAAGTAATGAGAGAGCATAACCACTGAGGTTCTGGTTAGCAGAGCCTCAGTGAGACAGTTAGGCACCACACAGGGAACATATACATGCACACCTATGAGCACTGGGGCCCTGTGTGACAGGGTCCCAGTGACACATACATATAGGCCACAAACCTATGAGCACTGGGGTCCTGACCAGCAGGATCCCAGTGACACATAACAACCATACTGAAAACATGGTGTTTTCACTATGAGCACTGAGGCCTGGCTATCAGGATCCCAGTGAGACAGTGAAAACAGTGACAAACACCCTGACATACACTCACAAACAGGCCAAAAGTGGGGGTAACAAGGCTAGAAAGAGGCTACCTTCTCACACAACCCCCCCCCAAACGAAGGACAATAAGGCTAACCTTGGCCAGTTGAGACTTTATTGTCTAAGTGGTGATAAGTAGAGAGTAGCTCTGCAATAGACTGGTTACTCCCTTTATCATCCACTATATGGTTACTTCCCTGTGGGGATGTAAACCACCCTGTTTGAAGTTTTTTTAGCTAGGCAACAATGTGAAGATGTATTTTCAGAGTTTCTATCAGTAAGTTTTAGTTTAGAGCAGTGGGAATTGTCCACTGAACCTATTTGTAGTGATGGAAATGCCAGACAGGGATGCTGTCTCAGAAAAGCCATAGCTGGGCAAAAACTTTGTCCATCTGGCTGGAAGAGAGAACAGGGATGCTGTTTCTCTTGAGTTGGAGCAGGGCAGGGATGCTGTCCTATCAGCTCCACACTAGGGCAGGGATGCTGTCCTAAGTGTTGTGAGGCAGTGCAGAGTTTCTGCACTAAAGTTTCTCTGGGAGGGTTGGAGGGATGCTCCATGTTAACTAAAATGGTGCTCTTTTTCTCACCAATGTTAGTTATCCCACAGAGAGGTACTTCCACCTCAGGGAGTCCAGCTTTGCTAGCTGATGATTCCCTTGGAACAGGTGCCACCCCAGGAGAGGTTTCTCCCACCACAGGAATAGTATCCTGAATGGTAGGGTGGTTAGGGGATACTGTGATACCCTTTTTACCTGTTGATGGAGAGGGATCCTGAGTTTTCAGGCCTTCTCTCCTTTGCTTTTTCATTTCACTTGAAATGAGAGGGAACAATTCCTCAGGGATGCCCAGCATGGCTGCATGGGCATAAAACTCTACATCAGCCCAACCTGAGGCCTCTAGGTCATTACCTAAGAGACAGTCTACAGGTAAGCTAGGTGATACCACCACCTGTTTAGGGCCAGTAACTCCACCCCAACTAAACTGAATTATAGCTAAGGGAAGAAACTTAGTGGAGTTATGGACATCAATAATCTTATACTGTTGTCCAATGATGTGTTGTTCAGGAGGCACTAGGTTTTCAGTCACCAAAGTGAAACTGGCACCTGTGTCCCTGTAGGCCAAGGCCTCAACACCATTTATTGAAACTGTCTGCCTGTACTTATCCATTGTAAGGGGACAAGCAGCCAGTGTGGCAAGGCCAGTGCCACTAGGTGTGACAGAAACTGTCTTGGGACTGATTACATCAGTTTCCACTATGGACCCATAAGTGAACCCAACTACACCCTTTGCTTGACTGTTGCCAGCAGTCCCACCACTAGTACCACTACTGCTAGGGGCACTAGAGCTTGATGTATTAGTGGTGGTAGGCTCAGGGGGTTTACCTGGACAGGACTTATCCCCTGGCCTATGGCCTCTGTTTTTACACACAAAGCACCAAGGCTTTTTAATGTGTGCAGGTTGAGAAGAAGAGGAAGAATTTGTTTTATCCCCACCCCCTGAAGAGTGTTTAAGATTTGAAGTGGGATCTTTGGTTTTACCCTTATCCCCATGCTTATCTTGAGATTTTTCACCATCTTTCTTCTTATTGCCATCTTTGTCACCCCCTGTATGAACTTTTCTGTTCACCCTTGTTCTGACCCATTTGTCTGCCTTCTTTCCCAATTCTTGGGGAGAGGTCAGATCAGAGTCTACCAGGTACTGGTGCAACAAATCAGACACACAATTATTAAGTATATGCTCTCTCAGGATTGTGTTATACAGGCTTTCATAATCAGTAACTTTAC
Source organism: Pleurodeles waltl (assembly GCF_031143425.1). NCBI lineage: Eukaryota > Metazoa > Chordata > Amphibia > Caudata > Salamandridae > Pleurodeles > Pleurodeles waltl. The sequence goes on from NC_090440.1 coordinate 1,899,273,189, forward strand.
TGCCATGTAACCACCCCTCCAAGGCCTTCACTGAATGGTCAATGAAATCAACCCAGTCTTGTGAAGACTCCTTTTTGGTCTCTCTGAACTTTATCCTGTACTGTTCAGTGGTTAAGCCATAACCATCCAGGAGTGCATTCTTAAGAACTTGGAAATTATTGGCATCATTTTCTTTCACTGTAAGGAGCCTATCCCTACCTTTTCCACTAAATGATAGCCATAGGATAGCAGCCCACTGCTTTTGAGGGACATCCTGTACAGCACAGGCCCTCTCAAGTGCAGCAAACCACTTGTTAATGTCATCCCCCTCCTTATAAGGGGGAACTATCTTGTGCAGATTCCTGGAATCATGCTCTTTTGCAGGATGACTATGGGGAATACTGCTGCTGCCACCATGGGTATCTAAACCCAACTTCTGTCTTTCCCTCTCTATTTCTAAAGACTGTCTATCCAAATCCAGCTGTTGCTTCTTGAGCTTCAGTCTGGTTTGTTCCACTCTCAATCTATTGAGCTCCCTTTCTAACAATCTGTCATCAGGGTGGGTGGGAGGGACATTTCTAGATACAGAGGTATGATGGGAATGAACAGAAGGAGACCTGTCCCTTACAGAGGGCACCCTAACAGCTTGGCTACCAGCATAATGTGAGAGCACATCATCAGTATGATGTGATTCAACCTCTGTACCAACTATGCTAGACTGTCTAGTAATGGGCAGGCTGAGAAGTTTCTTTCCTGAACCTTTTCCTGGGGGAGTCCCTGGATCAGATTGAGAACCATTAGCTACTTTTTCTACAGATTGGGCACTTATGGCCTTATCCTGTACTCTAAGCATATTAATTAACAGTTCTAAAGAAGGATTCTTCCCTACACTCAAACCTCTCTCTATGCAGAGACTCCTTGCTCCTTTCCAGCTAAGGTGATCATATGCAAGTTTGGACAGTTCAACATTTTTTTCTGTGCCAGACATTTTTTAGAGAGAGTTAAAGTGATAGCAAAAGAGAAAAAAGTTTTCAGAATTTTTTGGAAAGACAGAAAAAAAACTTTTTAAACTTTTAAGAACTTTTTGAAAGTTTAGAAGTACTTTTCAGCACTTAGAAAAGAGTGAAAAGAGGAAATGCAAAACTTTTTGGCTATGTGTATATACACTGACCTTGTTTTGTATATTTTTCTCTTATGAAAAGTACAATGACAAGAGTGGTAAGTAGTCTCAAAGCACTTATCCTACCGCTGCACAACCAATGTAGGAGGCTGGACTGGCTTGTAGTGAGTACCAAGGGGTACTTGCACCTTGCACCAGGCCCAGTTATCCCTTATTAGTGTATAGGGTGTCTAGCAGCTTAGGCTGATAGATAATGGTAGCTTAGCAAAGCAGCTCAGGCTGAACTAGGAGACGTGTGAAGCTACTACAGTACCACTTAGTGTCATATGCACAATATCATAAGAAAACACAATACACAGTTATACTAAAAATAAAGGTACTTTATTTTTATGACAATATGCCAAAGTATCTTAGAGTGTACCCTCAGTGAGAGGATAGGAAATATACACAAGATATATATACACAATAGCAAAAATATGCAGTATAGTCTTAGAAAACAGTGCAAACAATGTATAGTTACAATAGGATGCAATGGGGAAACATAGGGATAGGGGCAACACAAACCATATACTCCAGAAGTGGAATGCGAACCACGAATGGACCCCAAACCTATGTGACCTTGTAGAGGGTCGCTGGGACTATTAGAAAATAGTGAGAGTTAGAAAAATAACCCTCCCCAAGACCCTGAAAAGTGGGTGCAAAGTGCACCAAAGTTCCCCTAAGGACAAAATAGTCGTGTTAGAGGGAAAATGCAAGGAAAACACAAATCAGCAATGCAACAACGATGGATTCCTGACTGAGGGTACCTGTGGAACAAGGGGACCAAGTCCAAAAGTCACAAGCAGCTCGGAGATGGGCAGATGCCCAAGAAATGCCAGCGGTTGGTGCAAAGCAGCTCTTACTAGGCTGAAGAACTGTGAATACTGCAGGAACGACAAGGGCTAGAGACTTCCCCTTTGGAGGATGGATCCCCCACGCCTTGGAGAGTCGTGCAGAAGTGTTTTCCCGCCGGATGGACGCCAACAAGCCTTGCTACACGCAAATCGTGCGTTTGGCGTTTTTGGACGCTGCTGGGGCCCAGAAGGGACCAGGAGGTCGCAAATTGGACCTGCAGAGAGAGGGGACGTCGAGCAAGACAAGGAGCCCTCACTGAAGCAGGTAGCACCCGGAGAAGTGCCAGAAACAGGCACTACGAGGATGCGTGAAACGGTGCTCGCCGAAGTTGCACAAAGGAGTCTCACGTCGCCGGAGACCAACTTAGAAAGTCGTGCAATGCAGGTTAGAGTGCCGTGGACCCAGGCTTGGCTGTGCACGAAGGATTTCCGCCGGAAGTGCACAGGGGCCGGAGTAGCTTGCAAAGTCGCAGTTCCCAGCAATGCAGCCCAGCGAGGTGAGGCAAGGACTTACCTCCACCAAACTTGGGCTGAAGAGTCACTGGACTGTGGGGGTCACTTGGACGGTGTCGCTGGATTCGAGGGACCTCGCTCGTCGTGCTGAGAGGAGACCCAAGGGACCGGTAATGCAGCTTTTTGGTGCCTGCGGTTGCAGGGGGAAGATTCCGTCGACCCACGGGAGATTTCTTCGGAGCTTCTGGTGCAGAGAGGAGGCAGACTACCCCCACAGCATGCACAAGCAGGAAAACAGTCGAGAAGGCGGCAGGATCAGCGTTACAGAGTTGCAGTAGTCGTCTTTGCTACTATGTTGCAGGTTTGCAGGCTTCCAGCGCGGTCAGCGGTCGATTCCTTATCAGAAGGTGAAGAGGGAGATGCAGAGGAACTCGGCTGAGCTCATGCATTCGTTATCTAAAGTTTCCCCAGAGACAGAGACCCTAAATAGCCAGAAAAGAGGGTTTGGCTACCTAGGAGAGAGGAAAGGCTACTAACACCTGAAGGAGCCTATCACAAGGAGTCTCTGACGTCACCTGGTGGCACTGGCCACTCAGAGCAGTCCATTGTGCCAGCAGCACCTCTGTTTCCAAGATGGCAGAGGTCTGGAGCACACTGGAGGAGCTCTGGACACCTCCCAGGGGAGGTGCAGGTCAGGGGAGTGGTCACTCCCCTTTCCTTTGTCCAGTTTCGCGCCAGAGCAGGGGCTAAGGGGTCCCTGAACCGGTGTAGACTGGCTTATGCAGAATTGGGCACATCTGTGCCCAACAAAGCATTTCCAGAGGCTGGGGGAGGCTACTCCTCCCCTGCCTTCACACCATTTTCCAAAGGGAGAGGGTGTCACACCCTCTCTCAGAGGAAGTTCTTTGTTCTGCCATCCTGGGCCAGGCCTGGCTGGACCCCAGGAGGGCAGCTGCCTGTCTGAGGGGTTGGCAGCAGCAGCAGCTGCAGTGAAACCCCAGGAAGGGCAGTCTGGCAGTACCAGGGTCTGTGCTACAGACCACTGGGATCATGGAATTGTACCAACAATGCCAGGATGGCATAGAGGGGGCAATTCCATGATCATAGACATGTTACATGGCCATATTCGGAGTTACCATGGTGAAGCTACATATAGGTAGTGACCTATATGTAGTGCATGCGTGTAATGGTGTCCCCGCACTCACAAAGTTCAGTGAATTGGCTCTGAACAATGTGGGGGCACCTTGGCTAGTGCCAGGGTGCCCTCACACTAAGTAACTTTGCACCTAACCTTTACCAGGTAAAGGTTAGACATATAGGTGACTTATAAGTTACTTAAGTGCAGTGTAAAAATGGCTGTGAAATAACGTGGACGTTATTTCACTCAGGCTGCAGTGGCAGGCCTGTGTAAGAATTGTCAGAGCTCCCTATGGGTGGCAAAAGAAATGCTGCAGCCCATAGGGATCTCCTGGAACCCCAATACCCTGGGTACCTCAGTACCATATACTAGGGAATTATAAGGGTGTTCCAGTAAGCCAATGTAAATTGGTAAAAATGGTCACTAGCCTGTCAGTGACAATTTGAAAGTAATGAGAGAGCATAACCACTGAGGTTCTGGTTAGCAGAGCCTCAGTGAGACAGTTAGGCACCACACAGGGAACATATACATGCACACCTATGAGCACTGGGGCCCTGTGTGACAGGGTCCCAGTGACACATACATATAGGCCACAAACCTATGAGCACTGGGGTCCTGACCAGCAGGATCCCAGTGACACATAACAACCATACTGAAAACATGGTGTTTTCACTATGAGCACTGAGGCCTGGCTATCAGGATCCCAGTGAGACAGTGAAAACAGTGACAAACACCCTGACATACACTCACAAACAGGCCAAAAGTGGGGGTAACAAGGCTAGAAAGAGGCTACCTTCTCACATCCGGTGCCACTGTACCTCCGCCTGATGATGCTGATGCACAAAAGAACAGGGAGAGCAGAAAAAGGGAGGGGGGGGGCGACAGAAGAAATGACAGGTTGAGTGCATGGTTTACCGCTACCTTTGGCGGACAATACAGACACAGCAGCCCCCTGCACTACGCCGTGCTCTTGGCCACTACAGATGCAATTCCTGGGATCTGGCCTACATGGCTATAGTGGACATCTGCACACATGGATGCCACAGGGGCATGTATACCTGTACTTGGCCCTCTACTGAGGTGGGGTGGAGTGGCACATGGCCTGCATTACGGAGGGGCCTAGCCTACGTAAGTCACCCTGGCCTAGGGAAACCCACATCCCTCCTCCCCCACCCAGACCCCTCCACTGCGCGCAAAGAACGAGAGTGTACTCACCCCCTTGTGTCTGCTGTGATGCCCTCAAGCGCCCATCCAACTCCGGGTAGGCCACCGCCCAGGATCCTGAACATCAGGGGGGTCATGGTGCGACGGGCACCCCTCCCACGTTGGGAGGCCATCCCCAGCTGAGCGTCCGGCGTCTTCTTGCTCCAGCGGCGAATGTCCTCCCATCTTTTCCAGCAGTGGGTGCCCCGTCTCTGGTGGACCCCCAGGGTCCGGACGTCCTTGGCGATGGCATGCAAAATGTCCTTCTTCTGGTGGGCGCTGACCTACATGACATGCACAGGGGAAGAAGAAAAGTCATTACCAACTGCACTGTCGATGTGAGTGGCCCCCATCCCTACCCTTGCCATGTGGCACATGCATTCACAGTCCTTCATGTTCCCTGAACTTTGCCCCCTTCCTTCTTACAACCAGCCCTCTCCACCCAGGCATAGTCCATACAACTTGCTCCCTTGGTACTTACCTGTTGGTCTGGAGTACCGTAGAGTAGCGTGTACTGGGGGAGGACCCCGTCCACGAGCTTCTCCAACTCCTGAGCAGTGAAGGCAGGGGCCCTTTCCCCAGACGCAGCAGCCATTGTCTCTTCCAGACCGAGGTCACAGCAGCACTTGCAGTGTAGGTCCTCTCCTGTCGAAGATCAGGTATCGAGTGATTGAACAGATTAATAATGGCGGTCACGTCCGCGGCGGTGATGTCCGCGGCGGTGCGTATCATTACCGCCGGCGCACTTCATCATTGGCTCCTGGGACCCATAGGGTCCAATGTTAACCAATGCAGCATTGCACCGCGGTCTATGACGCCTACCGCAACGGGGTACAACGCCAGCACAGATACCTCACATCCCATTGTCCCAGTTTAGAGGTCAGGCAGCCGCCATTTCAGGGGCCCACATGGCTTCATTTACTACTGCGTCACACATACCCAGGCCTACACTCAACACACATGCAGGAAGAGTTTTGTGTTTGGTGTCATGTTCTGTGTATCTGTGGGTACATACCTGGAAATTTGTTGACTCTGTGGTCGCTGTTGTCCTTCCTAGGCACCGTCAGCTTGGACATTTGAGAAGATGGCGGAATCCTCCGGTGTACCGACCGCTGGTGGACCTGTTGACAATGGAGTAGCGACATTTAATCACCACCTACAGGTTTGACCGTGCCACTATCCAGGAACTATGTACCCAGTTGGAGCCAGACCTGATGTCACCAATCCGCCATCCCACTGGAATCCCCCCTGACGTGCAGGTGCTGTCAGTGCTCCATTTCCTTGCAAGTGGGTCTTTTCAGACAACAGTGGCCATGGCATCAGGGATGTCCCAGCCTATGTTTTCCAACGTGTTGTCAAGAGTGTTGTCTGCCCTGCTGAAACACGTAAGGAGCTACATCGTTTTCCCTCAGGTGGAGGATTTGGCTACAGTTAAAGGTGACTTCTATGCCCTTGGACATATCCCTAACATCAAAGGTGCTATTGATGGCACCCATGTAGCTCTGGTCCCCCCCCACAGGAGTGAACAGGTGTACAGGAACCGGAAGAGTTATCATTCGATGAATGTACAGATGGTATGTTTGGCAACTCCAGAGGCACCGTGTGTGGCTATTAGGGGACTCTGGTTACCCCAACCTGTCCTGGCTATTGACCCCAGTGAGGAATCCCAGGACCAGGGCATAGGAACGCTACAATGAGGCCCATGGGCGGACTAGGAGGGTGATCGAACGCACCTTCGGCCACCTGAAGGCCAGGTTCAGGTGCCTCCATATGACAGGTGGTTCCCTATTCTACTCACCGAAGAAGGTGTGCCAGATCATCATCGCCTGCTTGATGCTTCACAATCTTGCTTTGCGACGACAGGTGCCTTTTCTGCAGGAGGATGCTCCAGATGGAGGTGTTGTGGCAGCTGTGGAGCCTGTGGAGCCTGTGGACAGTGATGAGGAGGAAGCTGAGGAAGAAGACATAGACAACAGGGAGTCAGTCATACAGCAATATTTCCAGTGACACACAGGTGAGAACATTTCTTTTTTACCATTACATTCACTTTCACACTTCTACCTCTATCATGTCTGTCATTCCATAGCACTATTTGGTCACTGAGTTGTACCTTTCCATTACGGTTTCACAGGTGTGGTTACCAACGTGTGTCATCTGCTTGCATCCTTCAAGGACTTGTGATGTGTGACATAGGTATGTTGGCTTTACAATTGAATACGCATTTTGACACTGTCATTGATAATACAAATTTACCAAATCACAGACTGACTCCAGATTGTTTTGTGGTTCAAGGGTGTTTCTTTAAGTGCTCAAAAATGGAGGGGGGTTGTAAAATGGTGATGGGGGACGGTGGAGGAATGTCCATGGCAGAGTCCAGTCTATTGGTCACACAGGTGCACTGCCATATGCGCATAGGAAGTGGAGCTGGGGTAGTTAAAGTATGGACAGGGTAACAAAGTGGGACAGTGGGAGGACAATCAGGGTGGTCTCATTTCCTGGCGGGGGTCTTGCCATCTTGCTCTGTCCTGTTCCTGGATCTCAGGGACCGCTTGCGTGGTGGTTGTCCGTCTGCAGGGGGTGGGGTGCTGGTGTGGTGGTCCTGTGGCGGGGCGTCCTGTCCACTAGCGCCGGCGGACGTGGTGGGCAGTTCATCGTCCAGGCTAGTGTCAGGGGCCCCTTGGAGTGCCACGGTGTCCCTCATGGTCTTTTGTATGTCCTTCAGCACCCCTACGATGGTGCCCAGGGCAGAGCTGATGGTTCTGAGCTCCTCCCTGAACCCCAAATACTGCTCCTCCTGCAGGCGCTGGGTCTCCTGAAACTTGGACAGGACAGTTGCCATCGTCTCCTGGGAGTAGTGGTATGCTCCCATGATGGAGGAGAGGGCCTCGTGGAGAGTGGGTTCCCTTGGCCTGTCCGCCCCCTGTCGCACAGCAGCCGTCCCAGTTCCCCTGTGTTCCTGTGCCTCCGTCCCCTGGACCGTGTGCCCACTACCACTGCCCCCAGGTCCCTGTTGTTGTTGGGGTGGTGGGTTATCCTGGGTTCCCTGTAGTGGTGGACACACCGCTGATTGATGTGTCCTGGGTACGGAGGTATGGGCCCGCTGGGTGGGTGCTGTGCTGGTGTTACCAGAGGGTGGAAGGTCAGTGTTGGGCTGTGCAAGGGGAACCGACTGTCCCGAGGCCCATGATGGTCCGGGCTGGTCATCAGGATCCAGTAGGGCAGAGCTGCTGTCATCACTGTGGGCCTCTTCTGTGGGTGGAGTGGAGATGTCTGGACCCTCCGTGTGGTGACGTTCCTTAGTGGTCCTGCAGGGATATGAGAGCATGATTATTGCATGTGTGTGTGTAATGGAGTGCAATGGGTGGGTGTGCGTGTACCCCAGTGCAAGCATTCCTGTGTGCGGGTTTGTGTGATGATGGTTAGGGGGTTGTTCTGGGTATGTGCAGTGAGCATGCTTTGGTGAGGGGTGACCATGCTTAGTTGTGTCATGCAGGGCTTGGTGTTGGGATGAGTGGTTTGTGTTATTAGTACATTAGTGAGGATTTGGGGTGATAGGGGAGGGGGTGAGGGTGGGGGTGTGTGATAGCATGCAGGTAGGGTGGGGGATATGATAGTTAAGATTTGACTTACCAGTGTCCATTCCTCCACCGACTCCTCCGAGGCCCTCTGGATGCATGATGGTCAAGACTTGCTCCTCCCATGTTGTTAGTTGTGGGGGAGGAGGTGGGGGTCCGCCGCCAGTCCGCTGTACCGCGATGTTGTGCCTGGAGACCACAGAACGCACCTTTCCCCGTAGGTCGTTCCACCTCTTCCTGATGTCCTCCCGATTTCTTGGATGCTGTCCCACAGCATTGACCCTGTCCACGATTCTGCGCCATAGCTCCATCTTCCTGGCTATGGAGGTGTGCTGCACCTGTGAGCCAAATAGCTGTGGCTCTACCCGTAGGATTTCCTCCACCATGACCCTGAGCTCCTCCTCGGAAAACCGGGGGTGTCTTTGGCGCGACATGGGGTGGTGTGGGTGATGTGTGGGGTGGTGTAAGTGTTGATGTGTGTGGTGATGTGTAGTGGTGTGTGGTGTTTTGTGCGTGGAATGTTGTATGGGTGATGGTGTTGTGTGCCCCTGTGTGGTGGGGTTCTCAATTGCTGTGCTCTCTGTCTCTCTGGCCTTCGTTCGTGAATTATGGTCATAGGGGTTTGTGGGTGATGTGGGTGTGTGTTTTATATTGAATTGGGTGTGTGGGAGTGGTGTTTGTATGTGTGTCAGGTGTGTGTATTTGGAATTGTTCAATGTGGCGGTGTTTTGGAGATGTGTGTGTATTTTGAGCACGGCGATGTGTACCGCCAATGGAATACCGCGGTTGAAAGACCGCCGCGTGGATTCGTGGGTCGTGATAGCATGGGCGTGTTTCTGTTGGCGTGACGGTGGAGGAATTGTTTTCGCCAGTTTAACACTGACCTTTGGTGTGGCGGAGTTGTGTGGGTGTCTGAATTTCGGCAGATTCCGAGATGTGTGTCATAATAGCTGTGGCGGAATTCCGCGGCGGTGTTTTGGCGGTCTTCTGCACAGCGGTAAGCGGCTTTTACCGCCAATGTTGTAATGACCCCTTTAATGTGTAAATATACGTAGGAGGGACAGCTTGTCAATAGATATGATACACAATTATGCTGTTGATTTTATGGGTATTACTACCAATACAGGACTCTTGTAGGTGTTTCTTTGCTGTACTGTGATTATAGTCTAAAGAGTAGAGCAGGCTGTTGGTAAAGCTTAATTTAAATACACAATATAAAAACAGCTTTAAAGTATACAACCTTTAACCTTTCACTAATACTTACCATGCAGAATCTAATGCCACACAATATAGTGGAGGCAATGTAGTTGGTGTGGTGACGTAGTAGAGTTTTTAAAGTGAAAAATGTTACTTCAGCTTTTGGGTTTCAAACAAAAGCGGCTCTTTTCTTATAAGATGTATGATTGGAGATGTAGTTTTAGAAAAATCCTCAATGAAACACGTATAAGAATTGGCAAAGTCAATTAAGCTTCAACTTCCTTGAGTAGACAAATTGGGGCCAATCAAGAGCAAATGTTTCACCTTTCATACCAAGACGTATGTGCATGCTTCTAAAACTGACTTTTTTCTAGTTGATATTAGATTAGGTAAAAGAGTCAAAAGGGTGGAGCATTTGCTGGCACATCTTCCAGATCATTTGGCTGTGCAGCTAGAACTACTTCTCGATAAGATTACAACTCCTCCCAGATGGTCCAGCGACAGAACTCTATTACTAGACTTGATAGTGATAGAATCGCTTAAAAAGGACACAAGGGAGTTTTTCCAACTCAATAAAATTCCTCCCCCAATACATATAATATGGCATACGTGTAAAGCTTTTATTAGGAGCAGGATAATAAGCCTGGCAGTAAATAGACACAAGGAGTCACAGAAGAGACTAAGAGACTTAGGGGGTCATTCTGACCGCGGCGGTCTAAGACCGCCGGGGCCAGGGTCGGCGGGAGTACCGCCGACAGGCCGGCGGTGCCCCGCAGGGCATTCTGACCGCGGCGGTTCGGCCGCGGTCAGAAGAGGCAAACCGGCGGTCTCCCGCGGGTTTACCGCTGCCCTTAGAATCCCCCATGGCGGCGCAGCTTGCTGCGCCGCCATGGGGGATTCTGACACCCCCTACCGCCATCCTGTTCCTGGCCTAGCAGACACTGAAATACGCGACGGGTGCAACTGCACCCGTCGCACCTTCCCACTCCGCCGGCTCAATTCTGAGCCGGCATCCTAGTGGGAAGGTTGATTTGCCCTGGGCTGGCGGGCGGCCTTTTGGCGGCCGCCCGCCAGCCCAGGGCAAATCTCAGAATCACCGCCGCGGTCTTTCGACCGCGGTGCGGTGTTCTGACGGCGGAACCTTGGAGGACGGCCTCCGCCGTCCGCCAAGGTTAGAATCAGCCCCTTAGAGGTTAAAATTGTGAGACTCAAAGAGAAGGTTGAGTTTCAATATAATCCCCAGGGGCAAGCTGTTGTACAAGATAAGACTAACAGAGCAAGTGCTGATCTAGCAGATAATCTGAAAGGTATACCACAAAGGAGATGGGAAGCTAGTAAACTGCTCCATTATGAGTATGGGGAAGGATGCAGAAAATTATTGGCCTGGAAGGCAAAGGTTGAGCTCTCTCAGAACATTAAGGAGATTGTATCCAAAGAATCTGGCAAACCTGTATAGAGGATCCAGCTATAGAGCAGGCTTTTACCATTATCTTTCAGGATCCTTAAAGGGAGGATCTAGAAGTCTGTAAGGCCCAGATAGAGAATTACTTTGAGAGTGTAGCTGTGCTATCACTGAAAGCAGTGCTTAAATCAAATTATTAGCATAGAAGAGGTACAGGGGGTTATTAAAAAGCTAAAAAGAGGGAAAGCAGCTGGTCTGGATGGCCTTCCGAATGAACCGTAACTGTGGGCCTGTAAGACAAACTTATACCGAGCCTAACTGAATTATTGAACAAAGCTTTCTCTGAGGGTCTCGCCCTGACGCAATCCTGGGATGAGGCCACCATTAGCTTAATTCTAAAATCAAATAAAAATCCTAAAATCTGTGGGGAAGGGCGGAGCTAGCCTGCCGGCATGATGGCCGTCACAGCATGAGGCTCTGCTGGACTTAGGGCTATCATTCTTCATTCCCCCTGAGTCAGCGGTGCTGGAGGTGCTCCCCCCGGCCGGAGGCCTTTGTGAATGGACTGGGCTTCCCCCGGTCCGTAAATTTGCTGGCTCGCTGCCCTGGGAGCCGGCGGGGTGGCGGAGGCCGCGCCGGCGTCTGGCCTGAGGAGGAGCGGCGCGCTCGGATCAGACAAGCTGCCGCGAGCTGCTTCGGGGGCCGAGGAGGGGTTCCCCTGCGGCCCCATCGAGGAGAGGCGGTGCTGGTTGGGGGGCCTTCAGCGGTCTTGCCGGGCCGCGGCCCCCCGTGAGGCTTTAGGCCCGGGCTGGGCCTGGCCTGGAGCCGCGCGACTGTCTCGCGGCGCGTGGCTGCCTGGAGGCGCGCGCCACCGGTGCAAGACCTTCCTGCCGTGGAGGTGGCTGCGGGGGCTGAGGGGGGGTTCCCCTGCAGCACCGTCGAGGAGAGAGGCGGTGCTGGTTCCCGCCTTGGAGGTGCGGACCGGCGGTGGTGTAGGTCCGACTTGGAGGAGGCCGGCGGGGGCCCCCGTGTGATGCAGGCCGGAGAGACCCCCCTGTGAGGCTGGGGACCCACCTTTTATGGCCTCGTGAGGGAGGCCCTCGCTATGGAACTTCAGGTGGTGGGCCCCTGCTGGAGGGGCCTGTACTCCATTGTCGCCAGCTGGATCGGGCCGGGGGGGAGCCTTGCTGGGACTTTTTTGTTTGGGCCCATAGGTGGCAGTGGTGTTTTCTTCTACTGCTGCCCATTGTTGCCCTGTTGAAGGCAACGGGGGATTTCTTCTTTCCCTTCTTTTTGCCACTTGGGGAGAGCTGAGGAGGCAATTGGATTACCTCATGTGCGCTTGAGAAGACGACTGTTGCTGTTGCGGCTGTTGGGCACTTACCTCTGGAGGAGTGCGGCTTTAGGCGGGTGCGATGTGACCAGTGACTGGAGAATCCTCTGTGAGTTGTCAGCTGGTCTTTGCCTGCTGTGGGCCCGTCTACCTTTGGGCACCTGGTGGAGCGTCTGGGGCTGGGCTTTACGTGGAAGCCACAATGGGTAAGGCGGAGTAGCGACAGGCCAAGATCTCCTTTGAGGGCAGTAAGCGGAAGGGGAGCACCGCCGCGCTGCAGTCTGGTGAGCTGCAGATGGACGATGGGCCCTCTGAGGTCTCTGTTAAATCCATGTTCATGGATCTTAAGTGCAGTTTGGCTGGATAGATGCCAAGTTGGACCATTTGACAGAGCAGATGGACCGCATCAGAACTCGGGTGGATGAGCATGATGCTCGGTTTGAGTAGCTGGAGTCGCGCACCTCTGAGATGGAGAATCAGCGGCACGGGGAGAGGGAGCGCTTGTTGCAGGTGGAGCGAGTGCTGGAGGTCATCAGGAACAAGAACGAAGATTCGGAGATGCGGTCCTGGCGCAATAACGTTCGGTTGCTTGGCCTTCCTGAGACCACTGACATGGGCAGAATGGAGGATTTCGTGGAGGAAATGCTCGCTGATTTGTTTCCTGGTGAGCTTTCTCGTATGCTGGTGGTGGAGAGGGCTCATAGGTCTCTGGGCCCCAAGCCCCCTCCTGGGACCCCACCGCGACCTGATATTTTTCGTCTTTTGAATTATCGCTGGGCTGCGACTGGCTCGGGACCACCACTCGGTGGTGTACAGAAACACTGAGCTGCAATTTTTTCCGGACTACACTCCAAATGTGCAGGCGTTCCTGCCGGTTAAGCACTCGTTTTTCGCTTATCTACCCGGCTAAGCTTCGGATACAACACGGCGGAACATTGCATTTCTTTACGGATCCGAAGTCGGCGGGCAAGTTTGTCAAGACGCTTCTTCGGCGCTCTTCAGCTGAACAGTCTGAAGCTTTGGGCTCGGAGCGGGCACACCTTAGTGACACTGATTGACTGCCTTGAAGTTGCGTTGATGGTTGGCCCTGAATCATGGCGGGTGCCGCTCTGGTTTTGCCTCTGACTTCCTCTTTCAGGGCTGCTGAATCAGTTTATCTGCTTTTTCTAGCCCTTTGTCCTTTCTAGCCTGTCTGTTCTTCCGATGGGCTGGATGGCTAGACTTACGACCCCTGGATGACTCCTTTTCTTATGCTGTGGGGTTCAGATGTCCTTTGTTTGGGGATGGGGGGGTTTGCTTTGACCCATTTGGGGGGTCCGCATGGGTGGGGGTGGGACTGGGTCCTGGTTTGTTGTATCTGTGATGTTAGGATTTCATTACTGTTCTGTTGTGCTGGATGGGGCTGGTTGGAGGTGGCGGGCGGATCTGTGGCGGGATGCCTGGAAATGTTGCTGGGATGAGGCTGGGGGCAATGACGACGGTTAGTTGCCTTGCATGGAATGTGTGTGGCCTGAATGATCAGCGTAAGGTGTGTCACATATCTACTTACATTCAAAGGCATCGTATCGATGTGTGTCTGCTTCAGGAGACTCATCTGGAGGCGCACACGTTGAAGCGGCTGAGGGCGGGGTGGATTGGAGAGTGTCATGGAGCGGTGTTTTCGAGCTACGCTAGAGGAGTGGCGATTTTGCTGCGCAAGGGGCTGCAATGGCGTACGCATCGTGTGATAGTGGATCCGAATGGGCGATATGTGCTGCTGGGTGGGACATTGCTGGACAGGCCCTGTCGGTTGGTGTCAGTGTACGGCCCTAATGTGGATGACCCTGGATTCTTCTGTGAGGTGTGGGGCTTGGTGGAATCGTTGGGCAGTGGGACTGTGATCTGGGGGAGAGACTTCATTGTGGTCCTGGATCCAGAGAGGGACCGGGAGAGCTCGACTAGACCTCAACATTCTGCTGCTGCTGCTGCTGCTGCTGCTGCTTTGAAGAATGTGATGAGTGATGGTGCTTTGGTTGATCTATGGAGAGCTAAGCATGGGGATCTGAGGGAGGGCACTTGTGTTAACTATGTTCATAATAGCTGGTCTCACCTGGACCGATGGTTGGGGACTAGGGACGTGGAGATGTGGACGCAATTGGTAGAGCATCTGGCCCGGACCTTTTCGGACCATTCTCCGGTGAAGCTGCAGCTGTCAATACCCGGGACTCCGGGGGTCACGTTTGCTTGGCGCTTGCCGCAGGCAGCTCTTCGAGATGCAGTGTTTCATGAGGAGGTGCGGGAAGCCATTTTGCATTTCTTTGCTGAGAACCATGGGTCGGTGAACTCGGCTGGAATGCTCTAGGAGGCCTTCAAGGTGTTCATTCGAGGGGTGTGCGTCTCTAAGCAGCACGGCGTGCTTCGTGCCTTGCGTCGGGAATTAGCTGAGCTGGAGTCTCGGATAGTGGAGTTGGAGGCGAAATTGGCGACGGACTGGGCTGGTGAGACGTTGGCGGCTTTGCGGTATGCGGTCTCCCAATATGAAGAGGCCTCTGATCACGAGGTGCGTTTCCTGGGTAAATATGCCAGGGCCCGGCGCTATGGGGAGGGTGACATGGCGGGTCGTACATTGGCGAACATGCTGCGCAAGCCTTGGGCGAGTGGGTATGTCACTGAAGTAGATGGGCATGGGGGCCACCGGGTGGCTGGAACGGCGGGGGTTATGCAGGTCTTTGCACAATATTTTGAGGATCTGTACTCGGCCCCTGCTGAGCCGAACCTTGATGTGGCGCAGGCTTATTTTGCTGAGATCAGTCTGTTCTGGTTTGATGACAAGCATAGAGCCTATTTTGATGAGCCCTTCTCGGTGGAGGTCAAGGCAGTAATTAGTGGACTGCCTGGTGATAAGGCTCCGGGCCTCGATGGCTTGACCCCTGCCTTTTATAAGGAGTACTCCGATATCCTGGCTCCCTACCTGTTGGAGGTCTATGCTGAGGCGTTGGAAGTGGGCTCTCTCCACGCTTCCTTGCGGGAGGCGCTGATCGTCACAATACTTAAGCCAGGCAAGGATCCTTGTAGCTGCGATTCGTACCGCCCGCTCTCCATGATTAATGTTGACAATAAAATCTTGGCCAAGTTGATTGAGCTCCGGTTGCAGCCGTTGATGTCGCTGCAGGTTCTCCCGGATCAGTCTGGTTTTGTGCCGGGGCGTTCGACTGCGCACAATTTGCACATGTTTTTTGCGGTGCTGGGTAGCCTCACGGCGGAAGATGAGGCTGCTGCAGTGTTTTTGGATGCGACAAAGGCGTCTGATTCCTTGTCCTGGCCCTATCTATTCGCGCTGCTGGGCAGGGTTGGTATGCGTGCTTTATAGGGTTGATTCGCATGCTCTATACAGATCCGGTTGCGAGGCTCCGGTTGAACGGATGTATGTGCGGGAACTGAGTGGGAATTTGGATATTTTGCTCACTGAGGTTGTCCGCTTCGGTACCTTCTCTGGCATAGTGATGAACTGGTCTAAGTCGGTGGGGCTCCCTCTTACTTGTAGCACGGCGTGCTTTCCCTCGCGTTATCCTGTTGAGTGGGCAGAGGGCCTAGTCCGCTATCTGGGTGCATGGCTCAGCTGTGACGTCTAGACCCTTTGGCTTGCTAATTGTGGTAGGCTGGTGGCCTGGTTGGAGGACAGGCTGGAAATGTGGCGCTGATTGGACGCATTGGCATTGCCAAGATGGTTGTTTTACCCAATTTTTAAAATCTTTTTGTTAACCTTCCGCTGGTGCTGCCCATGAGCTTCCTGCGGATGCTTCGATCGGCTTCGGTGCGGCTGGTGTGGGCAGGCGGGCAACCCAGGATCGCGTGGGAGAAGCTGACGCTGGCGTTTGAGCTAGGGGGGCTTGCCGCCCCTGATTTGGAGTTGTATTATTACTGTGCTCAGGCCCATTTTGCGTACTTTTGGATGCGGTGTGGCCGGACCGGCTGCCGAGGGTGCTTGGATGTATGACCCGGACTCGCCCTAGGGGTGTGAATACCATTGCGTGCACTTCTGGGGCTTGGGCCGCTCTGCTGTGTCGGTCGGATGGGTGTGAGCCTTTTGCTCCTACAATGTCGGTGTTGGATGTTGCAGATGAAAGAATGTCCAGTGATGTGCGATTATGGGACTTTCTTTCTGCTTCCGGGCTGTCTCTGCTGGGGGACTGGTTTGTGAATGAGCGTTTGCGGTCGCCAGAGGATGAGCTAAGTGACGGTGTTGATAATGTGTTGCATAGGTTGTATTTGTTTGTGGGTGTATGCGATGTTTCGGACGCGATTTACTGGTCTTCCGACTATGCCTCAAACTTTTAAGGCACTTGAGCTACTTTGGCGCGTGCAGTCCCCGTGTCAGCTTATTACCAAACTGTATAGATGCATGCAGGAGCAGTGGCGGGCGGTGGTGGAGGCTGCGAGGGTCAAATGGGAGAGGGATGCTGGGGAGAAGATTACTGATGCTATGTGGAGAAGCTGCTGTGCGCACATGAGAGCGCTGTCGCCCAACTATAGACTGCGGTTCATACACTTTAAATTCTTACATTGCTTGTATTATACCCCCTCAGTCTACAGGCTATGGGGTTGCGCGACGATGCGCGCTGTGAACGCTGCCTTGCCCCGGATGCTGATTTTCTGCACTTGCCGTGGACTTGTGGTGAGGTGCGCGTCTTTTGGGGTGAAGTGATGCATGCGATAACCGGCATGTCTGGCTTAAATATGCCTTTCTCTCCTGTGGTGGCGTTGCTGGTCCTGCTGGACGGGGTGCTGTCGGAGTGGAGACGTCTCGTGGGTATGTTGCGCTTGTTGGCGAAGAGAAGAGTGGCGGTCTGCTGGGGGCGGGGCAGGGCTCCGCAGAAGGATGATTGGCTGCGGGATGCCGCATTCTGTCAGGAGCAGCTGTCCATCTTTTGTGAGATGGCCCCGGCGCGTTCTCGCCCTAGAGACATCTGGGCGCCTTTCTGCTCCTGTTTGGAATCCACTGGTTAAATTGAGAGAGTCTTTGCGGTGGGTGCGAGGTCACGTGTATGACTGTTTGGATTGGGTATTGCTTCCGCACGTGTGGGAAATGCTGTTTGGTGGACGTTCCTGCTGCGTGGGTCTGTTCGGCCACCTCCATCCTTCTGATGTTGTGATTTTTTTTAGTTTATACCCCAAGTACTTCTGTATTTAGATTTCCCCTGGGGGTGTGCTTCATGTTGCTCCTATCGGCATGTATATGGGATGGTATTTGAACTTAGGGCTTCGACCCCACTGGGTACCTTGTTTCCTTGGTCTTTGCCTTTTGTTATCCAGGCGTTTCTTGTGCACACACTTATGGACTCCTTGTGGTATATCTGGAGCTCTTGGGGCTATTGTTGTTGGTTTATGCAAATTTGTATAAATAAAAAATAAAATAAAAGATCTGTGGGGAATATAGACCAATCTTGTTACTTAACAGGGACTATAAGATCTACATGCAAGTATTAGCGAAGGGATTGGAAAAGGTGATCGGGACTTTAGTTCATGAGGGTCAGAAGGGGTTCATTAAGGACAGACAACTTCATGAACTAACACATGGTTTAGTTGGCATAATCAATGTGGCTACGGGAAAAAAATCTGCATTAACAATCATGACATTTGACACTGCTAAAGCTTTTGATAGGGTGAGCTGGCCCTTCTTATATCACGTTATTCAACAATATGATTTAGGGAGCAATTTGCAATAACAATAAGGTCAATTTATAAAAAGCCAACAGTGAGGATTGTAGTAAATGGAAAACTAACTAAACAGATTAGAATAGAAAGAGGGACATGACAGGGGTGTCCAGTGCCCTTCCTCCTTGTTAATCTATATATTGAGCCCTTAGCAAACAAAATTAGGGAGAATCAGGGCATTATCCCCTTTGAATACAATGGCTGGAGGAAACAAATTGCGCTTTACGCGTATGACCTGATGGAAGTTCTCTTCAGTGATATTGAGTGTTTTGGACAACTTTGGGATAGTCTCTGGCAATTTGGTTATCCAAAAAAAGATGGGGATAATGACATGGTATACTCACCTGGATAGCCAGTTCCTGAAAAAGGAAATAAGATACTTAGGGGTTCAAGTGGTACAAACTTGGACAAGATGGCCCAGACTAATTTTGAGAAACTAATGACAGTAACCAAGACATTATTGAAATCATGGGGCTATCTCCCACTCTCAATAACAGAAAGGTCCAATTTGACTAAGATGATGATACTCCCAAAATTTACCTTCATTTTTTATGCAATCCCATTGTTTTTCAATCGTGAATGGGTGAAGAAACTGCAGGGAGAGGTACGTAGTTTTATTTGGTCATGTAAGGGATAAGAATTGCATGGGGTAAACTATGCAGGAGGACAAGAGAAGGAGGTGTAGCAGCCCCAGATGTCCAGCTGTATTGCTGGGCCTTTCAACTAAAAAAGTTAAGAATCCTGCTATCCAGTGGTCTGTCTTTTCGTCCTCTATTCCAAGCTCTAACGAGCGATCTCCCTCAGGGAGGCAAATTTTTCTTTTCAAATTCACCCCCCCAAATTATTTTAAAAAGTTCATGCTGGGGATTTTGGTCATAGCTTGCAAGCTGTGGTTTCAGGTTAGATAGGTCTTGGGCCTTTGCCATGCCAGATTAATATGGAAGAGGGACCTTCCGATGCTTGAAGAGATAAACTTATGGCAAGTATCGATGTCTATTTTATGGTATAAAGTAAAATCAGCACCTCTATTTACAGTGCAGAGAGCATATTACACCCCAAAGAAGTTATCAAGCCTTTAAGGTCAGGAAACAAAGGCCTGTCTGAGGTGTGGTGTGGAGAAGGCAGACAACGTTCATATGCTCTGGCAGTGTCCCACAATTGGGATGTTCTGGCAAGAAGTAGGTAAGGCTCTAAAAGATATGTTTGGAAAAGAAATAGAGGTAAGCCTTGCAATAGTGATTTTTACTGTACTAGATGGCACTGAATCCTTGCCAAAGTTATGGAGAAGGCAGGCATCACTATTATTTCCGTTCATTCCGATCCTAATGCTCCTTTACGCAAATGAAGACTAAAAAAAATGTTTTTTTAAAAGAACTGTGTGTGCATTTTTCTTGTCTGAAATGTTCCATTTAGGTGGTTCAGAAAGTGGTATGTTCAAAACATATAGAATTAAAGATGGTTTACAGGGAATAATGGGATGTTATTCACGAAGGGGTTCGTAGTAAGATTAAATAGACAATGAGTAGAGGCATTTTATACTGAGGGGTTAAATCAAACAATCAATCAATCAATCAAAAGGATTTATAGAGCTCGCTACTCACCCGTGAGGGTCTCAAGCCACTTGAAGGGGGGGTGGGAAGGGAGGGTTACTGTTCGAACAGCCATGTCTTGAGGTTTTTTCTAAAGAGCAGGAGGTCTTTGGTTTTGCAGAGGTTGGTGGGGAGGGAGTTCCAGGTTTTGGGGGCGAGGTATGAGAATGCCCTGCCTCCTGTGGTGGTTCATTGGATGCAGGGGACTTTAGCTAGTGTGAGGTCGGCTGATCGGAGGTTGCGGGTGGGAGTCTGGAAGTTCACTCTTTCGTTGAGGTAGGTCGGGCCGGTGTTGTGGAAGGATTTGTGTGCGTGGATGAGGATCTTGAAAGTGATTCTCTTGTCTATGGGGAGCCAGTGAAGGGCTTTGAGGTGTG
The DNA here is from genome assembly GCF_031143425.1 of Pleurodeles waltl. NCBI lineage: Eukaryota > Metazoa > Chordata > Amphibia > Caudata > Salamandridae > Pleurodeles > Pleurodeles waltl. The sequence continues at coordinate 1,899,293,142 of NC_090440.1, forward strand.
GTGAGATGTGTTCGTGGCGGGGAAGGTCCAGGACGAGGTGTGCGGCCGTGTTCTTGATTGTCTGGAGTTTGCATTTGAGTTTGAGTGTGGTGCCGGCGTAGAGGGCGTTACCGTAGTCTAGTCTGCTGCTGATGAGTGCATGGGTGACTGTCTTTCTGGTCTCTGAGGGAATCCATTTGAAGGATTTTTTCAGTGTGCGGAGTGTGTGGAAGCAGGAGGAGGTTACTGCATTGATTTGCTGTGTCATGGAGAGGGAGGGGTCCAGGATGATGCCGAGGTTGCGTGCGTGGTTTGCGGGGGTGTGTGCGGGGCCTAGGGTGGTGGGCCACCAGGAGTCGTCCCATATGGTTTTGTTGGGGCCGAAGATGATGATTTTGGTTTTGTCAGAGTTAAGCTTGAGGTGGTTTGTTGTCATCCAGTTGGTGGTGTTGAGGAGAGCGGCGTGTAAGTTGGTTTGGCGGTGGTGGGGTTGCGGTGAGAGAGAGGATGAGTTGGGTGTTGTCTGCGTAGGAGAGGATGGTGATTCCGTGTGGTCGGAGAATGTTGGCGAGGGGGATCATGTAAATGTTGAAGAGTGTGGGGCTGAGGGAGGACCCTTGGGGGACTCCGCAGATGATTTTGGTAGAGGTGGAGCGGAAGGGTGGAAGGCGGACTCTTTGGGTCCGGTCGGTGAGGAAGGAGGTGAGCCAGTCTAAGGCTTTGTGACAAATTCCTGTGTTGTGGAGGCGTGTGCGGAGTGTGTGGTGACAGACGGTGTCAAAGGCTGCAGAGAGGTCCAGGAGGATGAGTGTGACGGTCTCGCCTTTGTCGACTCTGCTCCTGATGTCGCCAGTTCATGTGATGATGGCGGTTTCCGTGCTATTGTTCTTGCGGAACCCGGATTGGGAGGGGTCAAGAGTGTTGTTTTCCTCGAGAAAGTGGGATAGGCGGGCGTTGACTAGTTTCTCGGCGACCTTGGCGGAGAAAGGGAGGAGGGAGATGTGGCGGTAGTTGGAGAGGACCTCCGGGTTGTCTTAGGTTTTTTTAGGATAGCGGTGATTTCTGTGTGCTTCCAGGGGTCTGGGTAGGTGGCGGAGTCGAATGAGGAGTTGATTATGTCGCAGAGTATGGGGGAGATGGTTGGGCTGGCTTTGTTGTAGTTGCGATGAGGACATGGGTCGGAGGGGGATCAGGAGTGGATGGAATTCATGGCTTTTTCGGTTTCTTCGTGTGTGGCAGGGGCCCAGGTGGTAAGTGTGGTGGGGGGGTTGCAAGTGGGGTTAGATTTGGGCAAGTGAGGGTTGAGTGTGGTGGGTGTGAGTGGTATGAAGCTGTTGTGAATGTCCAGGATTTTGTGGTGGAAGTGGTTGGAGAGGGCGTCACATGGGGGCTGTGTGTGTGGGGGGTCTATTTTGCTGGCTTTGGGTTTGGATAGCTCTTTAATGATGGTGAAGAGTTCTTTGCTGTTTTGAGAGTTGTTGTCAAGGCGTGTCTTGTAGTGAGCTCTTTTGGTGGTGCGTATGAGTTGGTGGTGGGTGCGGATGGAAGTTTGGAGGGTGGAGAAGTTGGTTGTGGAGGGTTCTTGTCGCCAGATTTTCTCCACTTGGCGGCATTTGCGCTTGGAATCTTGGAGTTCGGGGGGGAACCAAGGGGCGTTCTTGATGTTGCTGGTGGCGATGTGTTTTGTGAGGGGGCAAGTGTGTCTGCGCAGGCAGTGATCTATTTAGAGAGGTTGTGCGCTCCTGTGTTGGGGTCATTGGTGTGGGGTGGTTATGAGCCAGTTGGGAGTTCAGGTGTTCTGTGGGGATCTTGTCCCACATGCGATAGGGTGTGGTGTGTTGCTAGTGGTGTGTGGGGGGTTTAGTGAAGGAGAAGTGGACGCAGTGGTGGTCGGTCCAGTGGAGTTCGGTGGTGTGGGTGTAGGTTATGTGTTGGCTTGAGGTGAAAATTGCGTCAAGCGTGTGTCCTGCTGAGTGGGTGGGTGCTGTGACCAGTTGTTTGAGTCCGACGCTGGTGAGGTTGTCTATGAGGGAGGTGGAGTTGTGGTCTTGAAGGTTCTCCAAGTGAAAGTGGAAATCACCGAGGAGGATGTAGTCTGTGGAGGTGAGGGCGGGGCTGCAGGGGAGGCAGCGGCAGGGAGCTGGAGGGCTGAAAGAAATGGGTGGGGGAGGGAGAGCGAGGCTAGAGAAATCGCGGGGGCGGGGGTCAAGAGAGCGCGGAGCGGAGGGACAGAGAAAAACAAAACAGGCTGAAACAACAGCGCGGATTACAATTTAAACAAATATACCAAACTACAAAGGAATAAAGACGCAAACGCAAAGAATACAGAAAAAGTCACAAGAAAACACGTACACGAATTATGTGAGATTGGAGAAGCCTACCACTAGGCACCAGGGATGAGGCGCAGGCGGGGGCCTACGGGTGGAGGAGGGCCTGGAACTGCTGTCCAGGTGGCAGTTGGGGGGTCAGGAGCACGGGGGCAGGCTGGTGGAGCCGAGTGGACTCCTGGCCAGAACCAGGTCAGGGAGTCACACGAGACTCTGTGCAGCGGCCGCCATTAAGAGGGTGGGGTGGGAGGGTGTAGCAGCTGGGAGGTGGGAGGGGGCCAATGGGAGTGTGCGGGGGGCAGGGCCGCAGGGGAGGCAGCACATACTCAGGAAAGAATACAGACTTGCTTAAATCTATCTGACTACTCTTGTACCTGTTTTTTTCTACAGCAGGTGCCACATTAGAATCTCATCGGAGAGCCGCTGAGACGTTCCCAATCCTGGAAGCAGCTACAGTTGAATCTGGGTCTTTGCTGATTTCATTGACTACTACAGCCTCTAGTGAGCTTGGACTGAAATTGGTACTTCCAAACTGGCCAGTGCCAGCCGATTGGAACAAATACCTTCTATAAGATGAGTTCCTGTGATAGGCACTAAACTTCTGGGATAGCGTGAGTGCCCTGCTTCTGTGGCCTGGGAGACCTGGAGACTTATGTGAGATGCCCATATTGATTTGACTGTAAAGGCATACTGGCAGCCCTTAAACAGCCAAATGTGGCTATCCCGCTTAAAAAGTGAAACAGGGTGGTGAAACTCCATTGACATAACTAAGGAGAAGATGGGGCATACAAAGGAGACCAGAGAGCCACCAAACCTAGGGCAGGCTCACTGGTGGCACTGAGACACCAGACATCCTGCAGACAGCCCAGAGACAGGGTGCTGAAATGAACCAACTGAGCACCCATCTAGGTAAGCTAGACAAAATATACTCTCCTATAGAGGCCACCAGAGAGGTGCTAGAGGCTAAGATCGACAGAGTGGCCATGCAGTAGGGCCGGGTATGGGTAGATCTGCAACAATTGACTGAAAGGGTCAAGGATGCAGAGGACACCACTGAAGAACTATGTACTACATCAGACATAGTGATGAAACAGATTGACGAATACATAGAGAGACTGCAGCTTGGAGAATATAAAGCCAAACACTCAGAAGGCTGCAGCTGCAGAGATAACATCAGATTGGTGGGGCTACTGGAGGGGACTGAAGGAGCGGACATGCTGTAATTACTGGAGAAATATACTTGTTGGAATCGATGCGATTCATTTCCCGCATTTAAACCTTGATGTTTAGATCGCTAACAGAGTGCGCGATCATTTCATGGCATTTGCATATTCTTGTTAGAAGCGGCAGTGTGCGTGATTCATTTCCTGCATGTAAACCTTGGTGTTCAGATCGTTAACAGTGTGCGTGATCATTTCATGGCAATTAAAACTTTGATGTGTAGTGTTTCCTGAAGTGCACACATTTATCCTGAGCCTATGGATTTCCTATGAAGATGATAAATTCAAAATGTGACGTTCTTTGTGCATATTAAGTCCCTAGTACAATTCCAATTGTTTTCCATGGAATGTTTCAGATTGTCTTATCCTCATGTTAAAAATGCAGTGTTTGTTCTGAAACAGTATTCTAGAAGGTTCTTGTATTTCCAGACTGTATGTGATATTTCATGAAAAGCTCATATGAAACATTGGATTAACCCATTCTTGATTTATTCCAGGTACCTAGATTTCTTGAGGCCTAGTTAGAGTCTAGTTCTAGGCCATTTATGTTTCTTCAGTCTAAGTGTTATTTCATGTTCCGAATATCATTGAACTCTAGATTCAACAGAGTGTTATTTCATGTTCCGAGTATCATTGAACCCTAGATTCAACAGAGTGTTATTTCATTATTCAAATATCATTGAACCCTTGATTCAACAGAGTGTTATTTCATGTTTCGAGTATCATTGAACTCTAGATTCAACAGAGTGTTATTTCATGTTCCGAATATCATTGAACCCTAGATTCAACAGAGTGTTATTTCATGTTCAGAGTATCATTGAACCCTAGATTCAACAGAGTGTTATTTCATGTTCAGAGTATCATTGAACCCTAGATTCAACAGAGTGTTATTTCATGTTCCGAGTATCATTGAACTCTAGATTCAACAGAGAGTTTTTATGATCCTCAATGTGATTATGGGGGTTATTACAACTTCGGAGGAGGTGTTAATCCGTCCCAAAAGTGACGGTAAAGTGACAGATATACCACCAGCCGTATTACGAGTCCATTATATCCTATGGAATTTGTAATACGGCTGGTGGTTTATCCGTCACATTTGGGACAGATTAACACCTCCTCCAAAGTTGTAATAACCCCCTATATCTTGATATTGTGTTGTTTAACATTTTGCTTCCTACAGGTCTCCTTCCCAGCTGTTCCCTTCCTAATCCCCTTTTCCCCACTTGGACTCTCTTAGGCTCTGTGATATTCCTATCAGAGTTTTGGAGCTGTCTTGTGGTGGAAATGTTGGGAACGTGCACAGACCCTGAGGATCTGGTCTCCCTGACAAATGCAGGTCGTGAAGCATGTGAAGACCTGAATATAGACTTCTAAATGCCCCATGAAACATCATGTTGAGGCTGATGGAGCAGCACTGGTCAAATGGTTTGGGGAAGGTACAAAGTCATCAGTCACTTCCACCTCAAAAGATAGAGCTGAAGGAAGTGAAGAAACTGAAATGCCCACTGTATTACTCCAAACTGCTTAGGGCATGAGGGCTGATCTGCACTCGCCTTTGAGCAAAAGAGGATGGCTGAGACTTTAATTGTCTGGACAAAATATTACGTAATACTATATAGCGATATGTATGAGAAGGGAAATGGGGCTAATGCAACTTTTATACAATTGTAAATGATGGTGCTCTTGGGGGGATGGTCCAGATGATAAGAGACAGCAAGATGGTTTTCGCCTGGTGGACAAAGGGAGATAAATGCAGAACAACAGAAAGTAAAATTTTTCATCTATTCCCCAGTGCACAAACTGAATGCCCACGTAGGTAGATTAGTAGGGTTCACCACTGCTTAATTTGTAAATAAAAACATGCCAGTGCCCAAAACCCTCCTCTTAAACACGCGGCTGCTGCAATTAAATGTGCAAACACGGAATACTGAGGCAGCGTAATACTGAAGCCATCTCGGGCCTCTTCAATCATCCATTTAAAGCCACTCCTTGTCCCTTCAGCTTACTCTTGCAGCTTTCTGCTTTCTCCCATTGTGATGCTTTTTCGTTTTTCTCTTCTTCCGTCTTTCCCATATGTGTCTTTTGCTTGCAGTAAATGCTTGAGGCAGAAAAAAAAGTGCCGGCCGTCAAAAATAAGTGCCGATGCTCTGCACCGGAAACAACAAGCACAAATTAAGCACTGGTTCCCCCCATATCTGTCTACCCCTGTAGAATATTTGGGGAGAACCCTTTTGGACCACAAGACTGATATGAAAATAAGATGGGGCAAACGTAACACACCTATAACAACTTAGTGGCTCCAAAGTACGGTTCTAGAAGACTTTCTAGGTGGAGTGATTAAAGATTACTTTGTAAAGAATCAGGGACGGCATTGAAACCTATAGTGGAGTGGGAACCATTTATAATGGTGGTCAGGGGCTCCTGAATTAGGGCCATAGATCAAGTGTGACAGATGATGACATGGATTTGTCCCTGCGGGAACTAGAAAAAGTAGTACTGGATCCCCTTAAAAATCAGGAATTAATGGCCCTCTGTTAGAAATATACAACAGCTGTAGAGAGAGCGAGGTGCTTTGACTACAAAGATTTCTTAGTCCTTATGCATGTAGAAAGTCATAATAACAGAATGCCTCCTGGATTGGACAATCAAACCAAATCTTAGGACTCCCCCCATTACGCAGGTGCACAATGATTTAGAACAAATTAATTAATACAGCCATGATGAGTTATTTTCCAAAAGTCAGAGAGGATTGTCTGGATGACTGACCCTAAAGAAGGTACCAGAAACCAAGGTGGAGCAGCTAAGTAGCCCAAACAAAGAAGGAGAGATTAAAGAGATTCTAACACTGTTGGCCAGGGGAAGGACATAAGGCACAGATGGCCTTCCCTCTGAGTTCTTTCTCACATGTGCCGCTAAAATGGCCCCTCAACTATCCAGACAATATGCCATAGTCTGGGAGCTGGTTAAACTCCCTGACTCTGCAGGTGAGACATTGATTATCCCCATTTCTAAACAGTGCAAAGACCTTTCTCGTCGAACTTTTTATTAACTTATTTTGGTGTTACAGTTAGATATTAAAATTCTAAGTAAGATTTTGACATTGAGACTAGACCCACAAATGATGATACTTATACATCACTATCAGCGGGGTTTCATACCCATTGGAAACACCTCAGACATTATGATATGTTTCATCAGGATAATAGCTGAGGCACTTAAAACTCCCCTTAGAGTAGAAAAACATCCCCCTGTACCCATGTACGAACTGTGCAAAAAATGCATATGTATAACAAACATACAATTATCTATAGAAAGGTGCTAATGAATTATGGTGACATATAATCAATAAACGTTCATTGAGAGAAGTGTAATAAAATCAATTGCACCAATTTGTCTCATATGCCACCATTCATGAGTCCATGTGTTAATAAATAAATGATTTTTGTTGCATATTGATTTTTTTGCACAGTTCACACACGTTTTACAGGTAGAGTTTTTTGTGGTTTGGCAACGTGACCCTGCCCCCTTGGTGTTGAAGGGTCGCTCTCTTTGTGTTTTACCCCGATCGCTATTAGACAGAGCACCATGATCTTAGCTGTCCTCCTGGAAAAGGCATTCAACAGGCGGAGTTGGACTTTACTCTATGAAGTACTGCAGTGAATGGGTATGGGGGAGCGACTGGGTTAAGTAGATCAAGATCCTCTAGAACAGGCCCACAGCAAGGGTCAAGATGGGCAAGTGATTTATATATCCTATGTAATAGCCAGGGGAACTAGCATGGACCTTATTTAGGGGGCGCAACTGCGTCCCCTGGATTGCACCCTTGCGACCCCTGGCACTTCCTTTGTGACTGCTGGCCTCAGGGGTCAAGATCAGTGTCTGGAATAGAGCGGTAGCTCATCCTTACGGACGTACTTTGGGACGCCATTCTCCTTGTTTTCTATCAAGTTTTTATTACACTAATAGTGAAGAAAATTATATTTGTCATTATTATTGTAATAGAAATTGAGTACAATTAGCTGGAATATGACTTTTCCTGGCAGCTGAGGTAAGTAAATAAAATGCTTTTAAAATGATGCTGTGTGCGTGTTTGCAGTGAGTGTGAGTTTATGTGAGAGGGTGTGTTTATGGGTTAATGCGTATGCATGTGAAAGTAAAGGGCAAGGGCGTGATGTTACTTCTGCCACCTCTGGCATTTTGGCGAACTGAACTAGGCAGGGATCCTCAGTCTCACATATGCTTTTCACTTTGGCCATCAAACCCTTTGCTGAGATATTGAGAATGACAGACAGAGACAGGGGTATCTCACTGTGTCAAGGTAACTTAGCATTTAGCCAAGGGTTGTGCGGCTGTGCAGTGAGTGTGTGGACAAAGCAACAGACAGAGACGGCCTCACACTAGACTTGCAAGTGGCCCTTGTCTTTTTTCCTTGTCCAGCGTCTCAAACAGTGTGTGATGTCATCTTCAGCTAGTCATGACTTGTTTACATAAGGTATTTGCTGCTGCCGTGTTCTCGCTTAGTATCAGTTCCATTTGTTTTCTCCTGTTTGTTCAAATAATTATATACATTCGCATTTTCACAGGAGCTTCAGGTCTGTAAAAACAAAAGCAAAGAAAAGTTATTTCATTCTGATATGGTTTGTTGTTAAGCGAGCCTGGGAGGCAGGCATTTGCTTAATTTGACGGAAGAGTTTCAGTGGTATTCTGAAATGTTTCAGGCTATTGATAGTCAACTAGGAATTGCTATGGACCTTTAAGACTTTAATTTTTTTATTGCATTTAGCAGTGTTGTGCCTGTGAAAAACAAGAAAGGCATTTATAGCTGGATTCTGTTGAAACATGTAAAAATCAAAAACAAAAGATGATTTCTGTTTCCCTGGATGAGCCTGAAAAGTAAACATTTTAAAGACATTTTAGGAGAAACATTTGAAGAAATATAACTGCAGATTTCCAAAGGAACAGTTATTTACAGGCACTCTTTCATTAAACTGAAAAGGCAAAGGTTAATTTATGCTTGTTAAAAAAAATTCCACATAAGCAGAGACTTTAACATTGTTTTTTTTTGTTTCAGCCAGCAGGGAGAGACAACTAACTGTGTCAGAGTTAATTTAGCTATTACGTTTTGTACAGATAAGAGAATCAGAGGGCGTGATTCACAAATGTAGTTTACAGTTTTGAGTATGTATATTGTTTTTTGGTATTCTCAAACTCTGTGTGTAAGTTACTACTAAAACAAGCATTGGTAAAGCCAATAGGTCTCACCTATGCAAGAGCTATTTGCTTTGGCAATGTGATTAAACTATGTTGTACAGCAGCTTAGCTGCTGATCAGCATGGGTAAAAATTACTAGGAGGAGAGTGGCATGGAGTGTTGTAGAGTATTGTGGCAAAGAGTGGAGTAAAGTATCATAGAGTGGAGTGTCATAGCGTGTCATGTCTTTGAGTAGCATAGAATGGATTAGCGTTGCGTGGCGTACAGTGAAGTGGTGTAGAGTAGAGTGGACTGGTACAGAGTGCATTGGCCTAGAGTGCTGCAGAGTACAGTGGTGTAGAGTGCAGTGCCGTACAGTGCAGCAGCATAGAATTCAGTGGCGCACAATGCAGCGTCACAGGATGCAGTCGGCCTAGATTAGAGTGTTGCACAGTAGCGTGCAGTGGTGTAGATTGCAGTGGTACGGAGTAGAGCAGAGTAGCATGGAATACAGTGGTGTAGAGTGCAGTGGTGCACAGTAGAGTAAAATGGCTTGTGTTTCAGAGTAGAGTGGCGAAGAGTGGTACAGAGTAGAATATAGTGCCATAGAGTCACAGAGTGCAGTGGCATAGAATCGAGTACTGCAAAGTGCAGTGCCATAGAGTGGAGTGATGCAGAGTTGAGTGGCATAGAATGCACTGGTATAGAGTGCATTGGCATAGAATGTAGTAGTGCAGAGTAGAGTGGCACAGAGTTGAGTGTCATAGAGTGCAGTTTTGCAGAGTAGAGTGGCGTAGAGTGAAGTGGCATAGAGTGCAGTGGTGCAGAGTAGATTGGAGTGGCATACAGTGCAGTTTTGCAGAGTAGTATGGAGCTGTGCAGAGCAGAGGGGAGTGGCCTAGATTGGAGTGGTGTAGAGTGCAGCGGTGAAGAGTACAGTGGTGTAGAGTAGAGTGGTCTAGAGTTATTTGGCATAGAGTATAATGGTGCAGAATAGATTAGAGATACGTATAGCGAAGTGGTTGTAGCAGTGGCATTGAGTGGAGTGGTGCAGAGTAGAGAAGAATGCACTGGAGCAGAGTGCAGCAACATGGTGTAAAATGGTGTAGTGCAGAGGAGAGTGCATTGGATTGGAGTGGTGTAGAGTGGTGTGGCAAAGACTAGAGTGGCATAGAGTGCAGTGGCATAAAGTATGCATGGTGGGGTAGCGCACTAGCATTACAGACAGCACATCTTTAGTTGAAATTACCATTATAGTTGCATAGACACACATTTTTATTAATAAGACTCTACAGTGCACAAGCAATAATGTGTAGAAATGGAATCACCTAGTGTATTGATTTGTTTTGATCATATTAAAACATTTGTTCCCAACACACTTCAGAAATAACAAAAAAATGTGCTTCATTTATGGTTTGCTAGTTCTGATATATTATGAATTACTTGCATTGTATTCATTTTTAAACTCAGACTCATTGATAACTTTGTCCAGGTCAGAAAGTAATGCCGGGATGGTTGACATATGGCCCGTTAGCATCACATTACATCGTCCTGATAAAGTGCTGGTACCTCCGAACCGCACTCCCTTTATGTTTCGGTAAAGTTGTATCATCTCTGCCAACAGCTCCATATACAGTGGGAATTATAGGGGAGACAGAGGGCAAACCTATTTTGTCCCTCCCCCCCACTGCAAATCCTGTATAATCCTACTGATTCCCCCCACAATTAACGGGGATCTCATACTGGCATGCAAAGCAGGCATTGCGGACGGCAGAAATGTGGACGAATGCTGCAATTGGACATTGCGGAGTGCCCGGATCAGAACTGATCGCACTGGGGCCTAACCACGAGGCTTGAGTGCAGCGGGCGCGGCCTTCAGCGGCGGGGAGCAGTGCCCTGCGACCCTGGGTGAGTTGGGCATTAACGGAGAAGGGAGAGAGACAGGAAGTCAAACGCGCTGATCGCAGCGCACCAGCATGCTCACAGGAACGCCAAGCGCCAGTAAGAGGGCTGCATGGGGTTCATTGGCACCTCGACCCCGACCTAGACGTCCGAGACAGGGAGAATTAACATGGCGGGACCCAGCGGCTGGGACCAACAACTTACTAGAAACACCGACACAGAAAGAGTCTGACGCTCATGGTATCAGCAGTGGCCCAGGTAAAAGGGCTTCACAGGGGCAGCAGGGACAGCACGAGGGGCAACAGTGAGCACAAAACCCACGGCGTTTACAGCAACCATACATCTCTGAAGTATAGGGGCATGGAAATAGGCCTCACAAATGGCACACAGAACAGATGACAGGATCTCAAGACAGATGTGATTGGGTCCCACACTCCCACTCGTGACCTGCTTAATTTTTGTAGCGAACAGCCGTAATCAACAAAGCATGCTAACCCGGTTCTGGTACATACAATAGGCAGAGTCAAGACCACGGGTCACTGGAGGGGCCATCTCTCACACCGGTCTCCACTACCCCACACTCCGGCGGTGGTGACCTCAAATTAAATGGGTGCATAAACAGAGGAGCCCCAATACAGTTGGTGATATGCTGAAAGGAGTGCTGGGGGAGAGCAAACCTGGGTGATTCAGAACCCCCCCAACGCCGAGCTCTGGAACCCCCAGGTGCTTCACTGCATCACAACTCTCTCCACTATAGTGGTTCATGGGCAAGGACAAGGCGGGCGCTCTCACGGGGCAAACACTATCACCTAATACACTACTTCACCCCACCCCACTCCACCCAAGAATAACGAGGCAAACAGGAGTGGTGGATGCAGATGACTCAGTGGGGGGGAGACACTGAGCCCTCCCAGGCGGAGCTACTGGCCGCAATTCAAGGCTCCAGAAAGGCACTCAAGCATACAATTGAAACAGTGTTAATAGATTTCAATCTCCTGGATGCCGACCTAAGCAAAGTTGCGGACAAGGTCACAACTGCGGAGGGAAATAGAGAGTTGCAAGGACAGTTGGTCACACTCAAGCGTCAGATTGCCCAGTTGACCACGACTACAAGGGAGCTGGAAAGGTGGGCCAAAGATGCAGAAGGCCACTGGAGATGCGGCAACATCAGAGTCCTGGGATTCCCCGAGAGAGTGGAGGGAAGCTTGCCTGAAAAATTCTTCAAGAACTGGGTGTGTTCGGAGCTCAAACAGCAGGGACTTTCTGAGGTTTTTGTGCTGCAAAGGGCACACAGAGCCCTCGTGCCTCCACTACAGGGGGCACGCCACGAGCACCCATGAGAAGGATCATAATCAAAATCCTCAACTACCATGACAGAGATTGCATACTACAGGCATCCCATGAAGGAGGGCCATATCACTTTGAAGGCAGTAAGATAACCATATACCCAGACTATATGAGGGAGGTACAGGAGCAACATAAATCCTTTCGAGGCATGAAACAAAAGTTGCAGGCACTGCAGCTCAAATGCATGCTGCTTTATCCAGCAAAACTAAAAGTCCTCACGCAGGGGACAATGCATGTCTGTGACCAACCTGAAGATATGTTGAAATGAGTAGAACTCAGGGGCGAGAGTGGGTCTCTACCCAGGAGCCAGAACTCAAACAGAACTGAGGAACTCACCCTCAAGAACAACAGTGCCATTCCAGCACAGCTGCTGAAGATCCTAACTCTACCTACCTGGGCACTCCTGGACGATGGGACACTCCAACTAAGTGCCTCAGTACCACAGGACTTGGAGCAAATCACTGAAATACCTCAAACGTTGGATGAGGCTGGGATTAGAGATTCAGACTCAGCTATGGATTTCGTGTCTGATAACCTGGTTGCCCCGGAGGTGGGGACTGGTAATGAATGCATGTGATGGGGGTAGTGCATCTGGGAGGGATAGGCTGCTTGGGAATCCTATGGGTAAGCTTTTTTTTTTGCTTTGGTGAGGGGCTTAGTTGTGGAATATAGTAGCAGCAATGGTTGCCCCTAGAGCTTGCATGCCATTTTATTTGATTGCTTTATGCGTATTGTTCAGAATTTATGCTAATACTGTTTCCTTAGGGGACCCGAAAAGAAAAGAGCAATGTACATGGATATGTGATGGACTCAGGTGAATGGCTTGTCGGGATGCCGGTAGTGTTTGAGACATTAACTGATCCCAGCTGGATCAGAGGGGATGCTGTGCATGTCCTGGTGCAAGCATTGGGTGGGCTTGAAAGGTTGAATGTGGGTACTAATCTTTTCCATGGGAGAAGGGTAGTTGTTATGATGATGATATTGTTAGTTTGTATACAGAAGCTGGCAAGGATACGGGCAGGATGCAAAGGCAGATGCCCATGCATTAAACGCATACATGACAATGGGGACTAATCTAAAATTCCTAACCTGGAACGTCAGGGGACTAGGAACATACACTAAAAGATACATGGCGCTCACATTCCTGAAGTGGCGCAATATAGCTATTGAATGCTGCAAGGGACACATCTAACAGCTCCTCGCCTCGCCAAAAAATGTCAGGGACAGGTTTTTCACTCCTCATACTCTACCTATGTGAGGAGTTTACTAGTCTGGGTGGAGCCAGGATACCCTTCTCACTCACATATATGGAGGCTGATGTAGCCAGACGCTATGTTTTATTGTGGGAGACTATAGACGGACATAACTTGACCATCTTAAAATCTTATGCCCCAAACGTAGATGACCTGTCCTTCTATCATGGTATACAAGACTTACAACCCAGGATATTGACTCACCCTTAATTTGGTTCGGTGATTTCAACTGCATCTTGGATGCTCACCTGGATAGGATAACCCCCAGGGAGGGTACGAAACCACTATTGACAGCAGCACTCGATGAGCTGATGCAACAACTGGGGATATAAGATATATGGCAGTCACTGCACCCAACACAATAACATTTTACATGTTACTCAGCAACCCATAATACATATGGCAGACCGGATAGGATACTCCTAGCAGAATTTCCATGCATGGATGATAGTGAGGTTTCACATCTGCTGTGTTACCTGTCTGATCACTCGCCGGTCAGCTGTATAATAAATTGGGGGGCACACCACACAGTCCGTGATGCCCTGGAGGATGCTGGTATATATCCTGATGGACCAAATGGGGAGGGATGCTCTCTTGCAAGCACTGAATGGTTACTTGGAGGTTAACTGGGGCTGCACAGGCAGCAGGACAATGGAATGGAAAGCACTCAAAACAGTGCTGAGAGGAACTTGTATGGGACTAACTTGCAGGATGCTTAGGCAGCTCCAGAAGGAGCTAGCTGGGGAGGAGGCAAAGCTGACCTCATTACAAACCAGGGCATCCATGCATCCAACAACGCATAATAGTGAGCAAGCAGTACGCAGACGCATTGCAGACTTCTTGGTCCTCAGACTTAAGAGGCAGAAATCCCTATTGTTTCCTCTAGCATCCATAGCTAAAACACTTGAAGCCCTCCTATCAAGTTTGGGTCTACACTAGGAGGTGTCACATTTCAAATATCTGGGGATAAGAGTTCCACAAACAAGAACACTGCAACTATCACTTAATGTAGATAGGGTACTAGAAGGATTACGTGATCGGTCACCTTCTGGAATACATTGCTACTCTCTCTGATGGGCAGATTAGCCATAGCCAAAATGGTGCTTCTACTGAGGTGCCTGTACATGCTTCAAAACTCACTTTGCCCCCTTCCCATGAAGACGTTTAATGGGATAAATGATATCCACACATCACTGCTATGGGCAGGCCGCCATAGGAGAGTGGCCCTGGCCACCATTACTAAACAATATGACGAAGGCTGCCTGGCGGATCCCAGGCTCAAGCTATATTATTACACTGTGCACTTGCAACACAGAGCTCGATGGCTAACTGAGGAAGACAGCTGGGAAAAAATGTTGCTACATGGCTTAGTGGATACTGACCATCTTCCCGAACTACTGATGGAGGGTGGGGGAATACAGTGCGACAGGCCATTCATAGTGCGACACACAGCCCACATCTGGTAACAAGTAGTAGAATCAGTGCTGAGACGACACCCATTTTATCAGGGACTTCTGATATGGATATTAAAACCAATTAGACAAATGATGGATACCATGTCCTTCCAAACTTGGAAAGAGGGAGGTTCCAAAGTGCTTGGAGATTATACCCAGATGAGAGTTTGCACTGGGCCCGGGCAGTTGCTACACCATGCAGGATTGACAGAAGTGGCTAAGATGACCTGGCCGGCCTTCCCAGCGGCGCCCCCACTCACACACATCTTGGACATCTTGCTGTTATGTGGCAAGGGACGCCACCTGATCACTCACTTGTATTAAGCGATGCGACGAGGTACAACGAGTCCACCACCCAGGGCCCATTTGGCTTGGGATACTGATCTGGATAGATCATTGGGTGATGGGGAATGGAACCAGGTGTGTGACTTCACACAATCTATCTCATGCAACACCAGATTTAAATTAATACACTACAACTTCCTACTTAGGCCATACCTTACCCCCAAGAAGCTACATCGCACATCCCACTCGTGAACAGAGAGATGCCCCCGCTGTAATGCCAGAATGGTGACTTCCTACATTTATCCTGACTCTGCCAGCCGGTCCAGGACCTCTGGATACAGGTGGTGAATGACTTGAAACAGACTTTACAACTTATATTAGAATGCACCCCACAGAGTTGCCTACTGAGAAGTGTCAGGTATTCTAGGAGATCTAAAATGGCATATAAATTTGTTCAACTGCCTCTAGTGTTAGCTAGATGCAGGGCTGCAATCACTTGGATGGGACACCGATCGCCCACACGCCAACTATGGCATAGGGATATACAGGAATGGGCATTAGCCAAAGAGAGACATATGAAAATGAGCAAATTGGATGGGAAAGTGGAGGAAGACCTCCAAACCTGGCAGGACCTGTCTTTCACACTGATGCACTCAAATGGAGACACAAACACTAATGTTAGCCACAGTGCGGATAACACTGAGAGTGTGGGATCCCTACAGGAGGGAGCAGGGTGATAATATTGCGCACAGTGTGTGCAAAATTGTGCCCCTAGGATCAGCAGGGAAGGACTACCAGTGGCTAGCTTCTATCAAAATGTAATGGAAATGGAAAGTTCTAATGAGCATGGTTGTGCATACAATTTACATTGCCTGACTTGTCAAACCATGCCAACCGTATTATTGTTTTTGCGTTGTGCTTTTTTTTTAAAAGCTGAAAAATAAAGGTTATAAAAAATACATATATATGGCCTTTTCAGCATCTATGAACAGTAGGAACGTAGGCTAGCCTGTTCACTTCACTCTGTTCAGGATGAGGAGCATTCATTTGCTGTTGTCACTTCATCCCTGTTCGGGAATAAAGCCTGTTTGATCCGGGTCTATCAGTCCCTGCAGGTAAAGAGCCAGTTGCTGGGCTAATATCCCTGTGAAGATCTTCACGTTGAGATTTAGTAAAGATATGGGCTTGTATGATGAACAGTGTGTGGGGTCTTTTCCAGGCCTGGGTATGTGAGTCACCACTGCTTCCCTCATAGAAGGAACCAGGGTGTCAGATCTTGAGAAGTCATTGTATAGTCACGCCAGTACTAGCGTCACGGTGGAGCAGAACATCTTATAGGAAGTTGTTGTGAGGCTGTCAGGGCTGTGCACGTTTCCTAGTCAAAGCCCAGCGATCACCAACAAGGCTTCGACCACTGAGTTATATGTGTCTAACAACTGTGCTTGGTCAGGTGTTATGGTTGGTAGTGAGATATCCGCTAGGTATGCATGAGCATTGGAGGAGGGTAGAGAGTCAGTTGTGTACAGACCTGCATAAAAATTGTGAATCACGTCTACTATGTTGGCCGTGACTCGGAACAGAATGGAACAGAACAGACAAAAGGGGCCTTCCGCGCTAGTGATACTCCACACTTCCTTAATGAGGGGCATTTTAAAAAATACACCAGCTCCAAGTTGGTGACTCTAAACACTGGGCAGCAGCACTTTCTAGCACAGCATAGTTTCTCATAAGCAATACACCTCACCTGGATGCTCAATAAAGGGACACTGCCCGGCTAGAGGCTGCTTAACCTGTATCTCGCTTGAATAGTGACGGAACCTTTGTAATCTCAGAGGGGGCCCAGTTGGAGCAGTTCTCGCCCAATTTTAGCAGACATTGTCAATATAGTAGACATTGGTCACTTTCACTGACTACCTGCCTCATTTTGCTGGACAGAGGAGTACCTGTCTCAGTTTTGCTTCGGGGCAGGAGGAGGAGCCCTGCTGCCACTGTCATCTGTACAGGGGCCCGCAGCGCTAATAAAGCGCCTCCTGAGTTCTGCAGCGTGGGACGCATGCGGGCTGTGTTGAGGCAAGTCATTGACTGGAAGAGGATGGGCTGAGCCACCCCTCTTGGCTCTTGTTGCTTAATGTGTTGTGTCCTGTCGTGGTGTAATTACCCTTCACAAAGGTACTGTTTTTTTCTTTTACCCATGGTCTTCCACTAAATGGTGTGTTCTACGGTAGATTTATGGGATATGGGCAAGTGGAAGCTCCGCCAGCAGCCTCGGCCATAGGAACATCGCAATCACACACTTGTACTGCTATTGACAGCTTTTTGGTTTGGGTGATTGACGTTATTTCCAAGGAGGTTCAACTGGCTGAAAAAAAGATGTGACCCCTTTAATAATATTGTCTTCTCTGCCCCTCTCCCAATCGCCTAATTTAGCAGCTTGCCTTCGAGCTAACTGTGGAGATGAACAACATATTTAATCTTTTACCTTTTCTCCTGGTAATGAGGGTATGGAGGTTGGGGTGGGTGGAGAGAAAGCTCAAAACAGCATTATTGTGGACACACTTTCCCCAGAACCTGCCGCCACAGACAAACCTGGAAAGGGGTTATCTAAATGAAAGATAGGCATTTCCAAATCACGTTCTGCACATGGGAATCAGCAGTCCAGGGATTTTAGCTGCTTGAGCTCTGACACAATCACTTGGGATCTCATTAGAGGGTTGCTGTTTGAGCTGCTTGATTGTAAATTTTCTCCATTGTATGATCGCTTTTGTGTAATGGAGGAAACTTTACGTAAAATTAGATTGGGTGGGGAGGATTGTTCACCAAGCAGACCTGAGGAAGGGCCAAAGACATGTACTAGAACCCTTGTCCATGCATCCTTAGCTAAAGTTGCAAGTGAAATCAGCCCCAGTGAACTTGGTATAAGACAACTAAACACAGCCATGAGTGATTCTGTTCCTATTGCTGCTACCCCTGTGATAGAAGGCAACGTCTGTTCTAATCATAAGAGTATGAGGAAGGCCAATACATCTCCTGATGTGGTGGTCAGCAGCAACATTTGTGAAGAAGCCCTTCCTGTGATTGACTTAGCTCCCGCTTCTTGTCCTTCTGTGGCCATTTTAGCCAATGTTCCTTGTCTGGCCCCTGGTGCTATTGAGTCTACCCTTAAGGTGATACATTGTATTTATAGCAAAGTGTGCAGTGGTCGCAACCTTCATGAGGAAATAATTTTTGTTTGAAGAGTTGGGAGAATAGGGCCGTTTCCTGGTGAACCACAAAGGAATTGTATCATCGTAAATTTTCGCAGGCCTTTCGTAGCAGGTGAAGTCCTTCACCTAGCAAACATAGTTCTAGTTCAGCCAGGGAATATAAATGTTGTTCTGTGTTGTACTTTTATAAACATTTAGCCCCAAAACCCAGGAGACTCAATCAAAACAACCATTCAGCTGCTGCTATCACACGTTTCAGCTGCCACATGGAAATTGGTTCCAGGTGCTATCTGGCTTGGAAAATAATGATTGACAGCTGATGGTGAAAGTGTGACTTGGCTCAGGTTCAGATTAGCAGGGGTTCTTTACACCAATCTAGGATTCTCCCTAGCATCATTCCTGCCCGAAGTTCCTTATGGAGTATTACTAATGTAGAGCTACCCCAAGAAGAGCTGATTCTTTCCCTTATGGGTGACCAGTTCAGAGGCTCACAAGAATATGGATTCAAGAGCCGTTATGATGCAGTTTTGGGCCCCTGTTTACCCATGCTTAATTTGGATACTCAGTTTGATGATCCTTCGTGCCCAGATTACATCTATACAAACCGGGTCAGCATGAATATTCATGACTTATCTATTCACACCCAAATTTATAATGTTGGCTTATCCGGGTTTGCGCGCACTGGTAATGACCTCCCAGTTCTTGAAGTCTCCAATAGCACATCCACTGATTCTGTAAGCATCTTGTCCCCGCCCGAGTGTCCCACTAGAAGTCATGATTCACCTTTGATCCCAGGGGTTTCTTGGAATGTGGCTAGCCTTAAAGCTAAGATAATGCAACCACCCTGGGGTGAATATGTCGACAAGCATGATATATGCCTCTTCCAAGAAACTTGGCCAATAGAACCACTATATAAAATGAGGTAACTGTCTTTTCACTCTCCAGCTAAGCTGAGTGAGTTTGGAAGGCCTATGGATGGCCTAACAACATGGGAGAAGTCCACCCTAACTTGTAAGACTTGCCAATTAACAATTGATTGCCCTGACATATTAGGCATTGAAGTAACTAGGGCGAGGGACCATAGTGTATTGATCTTCAACATATATGCATGTGGGGTTCAGTGTGTACTTGCTTCAGAGACAATCTAATCCCTAGCAGCTCATCTGGCTAAGTTGCGTTCACGTTCATATCTGATCCTTGTGGGGGACTATAATACTATGGTGGTCATTACAACCCTGGCGGACGGTGTTAAAGCGGCGGTAACACCGCCAACAGGCCGGCGGTAAAAATTTTGGAATTATCAAAGACAGCCACTTTAACACTCCGACCGCCACGGCGGTACAGAAAAACAGCACGGCGGTCACCGCCAACAGACAGGCGGGAGACAATGTACCGCCCACAGTATCACAACCTACCAATCCGCCACCTTTTCCGGGGCGGATTCACCGCGGATAAAAACACGGCGGAAACAGCCATTTCAAAGGGAAAACGATCACCTCTACACATCCCACGAGGAATCAGGACACCATGGAGCCGGAACTCCATATTCTGCCAGCGATAGTCTTCCTGCTCCTATACGAGGATCATCAATGCCGGCGGCGAAGAGCACGGTGAGTACTGCACCTACGACATAGGGGAGGGGGGAGGCAAAAACACAGGGACACACACAACCAACATCCCAACCCCCACCCCGACCCTCACCCACTACAACACACACACCAATGCTTATCTATACATTACAGTAACACCCCCCAATCCCCCCGGAAGAATGCAAAGACAAAAGGAAATTAGTGGAACCATTGTAATATATCAAAATACAGTCAGCAAATATATACAGATATATATACACATTAAACAAAATATACACCACGATTAGTAGTGCAGGTAATGCACCATTCATTGTCCATGGACCACTGGGCCCAAAATGCATGGGCGAGGCCCACACAAGATACCTGATCAAAACGGAGAGAACACTGCTGGGGCATCAGATAGAAATACAACAGGCACCTCAGGGGGAAGAGAAGGGGGGGCACCTCAGCCGGATGAGTGCACCACACCAGATCCACGAGGGGGCTCCATGCCCATTGATGTATCCTGGGGAGTGCAAAGCCACAGTCTCTCAAGTCTCTACAGTGGGTGGGTTGCCCACTGTTCCATCCTGGGGAGTGCAAAGCCACAGTCTCTCAAGTCTCTACAGTGGGTGGGTTGCCCACTGTTCCATCCTGGGGAGTGCAAAGCCACAGTCTCTCAAGTCTCACAAGTGGGTGGGTTGCCCACTGTTCCATCCTGGGGAGTGCAAAGCCACAATCTCAAGTCTCACAAGTGGGTGGGTTGCCCACTGTTCCATCCTGGGGAGTGCAAAGCCACAGTCTCTCAAGTCTCACAAGTGGGTGGGTTGCCCACTGTTCCATCCTGGGGAGTGCAAAGCCACAGTCTCTCCAGTGGATAACAGTCTCCACTGGTGCTGGAGGGGGACTGGTGCCCAGAGTGCAGCACACACCCCGTGACGGTCCCAATTGCGTCACTGCCCCTGCCGCAAATGGGCTAGCGGTGCATTCCATGGCGGTCTTTGCCCTGTTCAGCGGTCCCTGGCCTGTTCAGCAGTGCTTGTGTTGCCAGTGTCAGACCTGTTCAGCGATGCATTCCATGGCGGTCTTTGCCCTGTTCAGCGGGCCCTGGCCTGTTCAGCGGTGATTGTGTTGCCAGTGTCAGACCTGTTCAGCGGTGCATTCCATGGCGGTCTTTGCCCTGTTCAGCGGTCCCTGGCCTGTTCAGCGGTGCTTGCCAAGGCGGTCCTTAATTGCCCAGCAGGGCTGTGGATGGTGGTCCTTCATGGGTCAGCTGGGCTGTGGCTTGCGGGGCCCTCCTGGCCAGCTGGGCTGTGGCTGGCGGTGGCCTCCTGGCCAGTGACGATGGGGCTGGCCTCTTGGGCAGTGACTTTGGCGGTGGCCTCCTGGCCAGTGACGATGGGGCTGGCCTCTTAGGCAGTGACTCTGGCGGTGGCCTCCTGGCCAGTGACGATGGGGCTGGCGGTGGCCTCCTGGGCAGCGGGGATGATGGCGGTCCTCTCCGCCGTGCTGCTCCTCCCAGACTTTGGAGATTTCTTCTGCCCCTTCCCCACCTTGGGAGGAGTCACAGCTGAGTCGACACTCCCCCCGGGACCCTTGTGAACAGCTCTGCTGGCTGGAGTCTTCCCCCTCTCCCGCCGGGCACTGTCCAACTTCTGGTGCTTCACAGGGGGGGGACTGGCTGTGCTCTGGCTCCGTGCCACACTGGCTGGCCTGGTGGCCGGTGCACTCCACATACCTGTAACAACAGGCACCACTGGTCCCGGAGATTTCTTGGCTGAGGTGCTAGTACGGGACCTGTGAGTTGGAGGGGGGGGGGATGGTGGTGGGAAATAGGTTAAGGGGGGCCAGGAAAAGTTTTTGGGAGTCACTGGGTCGGGTAGATGGAGGGGGTTTGGGAGTGGAGGAAGAGGTGGTGGTTGTAGGAGGTGTATCTTTTGTGGATTTGGGTGCAGGTGCATGGGCTGGAGGCTGTCGTGAGGTGGATGGCTGTTGGGTGGGTGTGTGCCTGTGTTTGTGTATCTTCGGAGGGGGCGTCACAGACACACAGGGAGAGGACACAGGGGACGTGTAAATGGTAGTGGGGGTGGTGAGTGCACATGAGCGGGGTGTGGTGGTGGGTGTGCTGGTGCGGGACGTAGTGGCTGTAGTGGTAGTGCATGCAGGTGTGAGTGTAGACGAGACTGGGAGGGAGGAGGGAGACTACGAGGAGGGGGACACAGTGGAGGCAGTGGATGTTGGTGTGTCTTTATGTGTGTGATGCTTGCGTGAGTGCCTGTGGGATGTGTGGTGCTTATGCTTGCCTGAGCTTCCCTTGTGTGGTGAGGTGTGTGCAGGCTGGTCTGATGGTGTGCTTGGGACAGGCAGAGGTACAGGGGATTGGGTCGGGTGGAGGAAGTTGGAGGGGGAGGCTAGAGACAGGGACAATGGCTGCCATCGGTGCTGAGGCCAGAGTTTGCAGGGTTCGATGAAGGGCAGCCTGACCAGAATGAATGCCCTCCAGGAATGCATTAGTGTGTTGCAATTCCCTTTCTACACCCTGGATGGCATTCAAAATGGTAGACTGCCCAACAGTGAGGGACCTGAGGAGGTCAATGGCCTCCTCACTGAGGGCAGCAGAGGTGACAGGGGCAGGGGCTGAGGTGCCTGGGGCGAAGGTGATCCCTCCTGTGTGAGCAGGCACGGGGCATACGCTGAGGGGCTGCTGGGAGGGCAGTGCTGGTAGGGAGCTCCCATCGGAGGATGAGTCTGTGTCGCTGGTTGCAGATCCTGTGACCGCCGTGGTGCTCCTCTCGCCCGCCGTCCCACTGGTGTATTCTGAGTCTGTGGTGTGGCCCTCCATGGCCATGTGGGATGCAGCTCCCTCGTGCTGCGGTGCCACTCTACCTCCGCCTGATGATGCTGATGCACACAAGAACAGGGAGACCACAAAAAGGGGGGGGACGACAGAAGAAAGACAGGTTGAGTGCATGGCTTACCGCTACCGTTGGCGGACAATACAGACACAGCAGCCCCCTGCACTACGTTGCGCTGTTGGGCTCTACAGATGCAGTTCCTGGGATATGGCCTACAAGGCTATGGACGACATCTGCACACATAGATGACACAGGGGCATGAATACCTGTACTTGGCACTCTACAGAGGTGGGCTGGGGTGCCACATGGCCTGCATTACGGAGAGGCCTAGCCTACGGAACTCGCCCTGGCCTAGGGAAACCCACAGCCCTCCTCCCCCACCCAGACACCTTCACTGCGCGCAAAGTCCTCTGAATGATGTTGTACTCACCCCCTTGTGTCTGCTGTGATGCCCTCAAGCGCCCATCCAACTCAGGGTAGGCCATCGCCAGGATCCGGAACATCAGGGGGGTCATGGTTCGACGGGCACCCCTCCCACGTTGGGAGGCCATCCCCAGCTGAGCCTCCGCCGTCTTCTTGCTCCAGCGGCGAATGTCCTCCCATCTCTTCCGGCAGTGGGTGCTCCGTCTGTGGTGGACCCCCAGGGTCCGGACGTCCTTGGCGATGGCACGCCAAATATCCTTCTTCTGGTGGGCGCTGACCTACATGACATGTACAGGGGTAGAAGAGAAGTCATTAACAACTGCACCGTCTAAGTGAGTGGCCCACAGCCCTACCCTTGCCATGTGGCACATGCATTCACATTCCATCATGCATGCAGAACTGTGCCCCCTTCATTCTTACAACCAGCCCTCTCAACACAGGCATAGCCCATACAACATGCTCCCTGTGTACTTACCTGTTGGTCTGGAGGACCGTAGAGTAGCGTGTACTGGGGGAGGACCCCGTCCACGAACTTCTCCAACTCCTCTGCAGTGAAGGCAGGGGCCCTTTCCCCAGACGCACAAGCCTTTGTCTCTTCCAGACCGAGGTCACAGGAGCACTTGCAGTGTAGGTCCTCTCCTGTCGAAGATCAGGTATCGAGTGATTGAACAGATAGAAAATAGCGGTCACGTCTGCGGCGGTCACGTCCGCGTCGGTGCGTAACATCACCGCCGGCGTACTTCGTCATTGGCTCCTGGGAGCCATAGGGTCCAATGTTAACCAATGCAGTATTGCGCCGCGGTCTTCGACCGCCTACCGCGACAGTGTACAACGCCAGCGCAGTTACCTCACATCCCATTGTCCCACTTTAGAGGTCAGGCAGCCGCCATTTCAGGGGCCCACATGCCCTATTTACTAACTGCGTCACACAGACCTAGGCCTTGTCGCACAACACAAATACAGGCCAGATTTTGTGTATGAATGGTGTTCTGTGTAGACTGTGGGTACATACCTCTGAGTTGTTTGACTCTGTGGTCACTGTTGTCATTCCTAGGCACCGTCTGCTGGGACATGTGAGGAGATGGCGGAATCCTCCGGTGTACCGACCGCTGGTGGACCTGTCGACAATGGAGGAAAGACATTTGATCATCACCTACAGGTTTGACCGTGCTACTATCCAGGAACTGTGTGCCCAGTTGGAGCCTGACCTGATGTCAGCAATCCGCCATCCCACAGGGATCCCCCCTCAAGTGCAGGTGCTATCAGTGCTCCATTTCCTTGCAAGTGGGTCATTTCAAACAACAGTGGCCATGGCATCAGGGATGTCCCAGCCTATGTTTTCCAACGTGTTGTCCAGAGTGTTGTCTGCCCTTCTGAAACACATGCGGAGCTATATCGTTTTCCCTCAGGTGGAGGATTTGGCTACAGTTAAAGGTGACTTCTATGCCCTTGGACATATCCCCAACATCATCGGTGCCATAGAGGGTGGAAGCTCTGTGGTGGCCTGTGACTGGGTGTGGGGAACCGACTGTCCCGAGGCCCACGATGGTCCGGGCTGGTCATCTGGCTCCAGTTGGACAGAGCTGCTGTCATCACTGTGGGCCTCTTCAGTGGGTGGGGTGGAGATGTCTGGACCGTCCTGTCTGGTGACGTTGGGTAGTGGTCCTGCAGGGGTGGAAAAGCATGATTATTGCATGTGTGTGTGTCATGGTGTGCAATGGGAGGGTGACCGTGTACCCCAGTGCTAGCATTCCTGTGTGGGACCTTGTGTGATGATGGTATAGGGGGTTGTGTGGGTATGTGAAGTGGGCATGCTTTAGTGATGGGTGTCCATGCTTTGTTGCTGCATGCAGGGCTTGGTGTTGGGATGGGTGGTTTGTGATGTTGGGACATTTGTGAGGAGTTGGAGTGATAGGGGAGGGGGCGAGGGTGGGGGTCTGTGATAGCATGCAGGTAGGTTGGGGGATATGAAAGTTAAGATTTGACTTACCAGAGTCCATTCCTCCACCGACTCCTGCGAGGCCCTCAGGATGCAGGATCTCCAAGACCTGCTTCTCCCATGTTGTTAGTTGTGGGGGAGGAGGTGGGGGTCCGCCGCCAGTCCGCTGTACCGTGATGTGGTGTCTTGAGACCACGGAACGCACCTTCCCCGTAGGTCATTCCACCTCTTCCTGATGTCATCCCTTGTTCTTGGGTGCTGTCCCACGGCGTTGACCCTGTCCACCACTCTCTGCCATAGCTCCATCTTCCTAGCAATGGACGTCTGCTGCACCTGTGATCCGAATAGCTGTGGCTCTACCCGGAGGATTTCCTCCACCATGACCCTTAGCTCCTCCTCTGAGAACCTGCGGTGTCTTTGTGGTGCCATGGGTGTAGTGTGAGTGGTATGTGTGAGGGTGTGTGGGGTGATGTGTTGGGGTGTGTGCTGTTAGGTGCGTGGATGGTGTATGGGTGATGGTGTTATGTGGCTCAGATTCAGTGGGTGCTCCTGGCTTGTCTCTCAGTTGGCAATATTTGTTTTCATTGTAAGGGGTTGTGGGTATTGTGGATGTGTGTTTTATATTGGATTGGCAGTGTGGGTGTGGTGTGTGTATGTGTGTGTAGTTTGAATTGGCCAATGTGGTGTAGTTTTGTTAGTGTGTGTATTTTTAGCATGGCGGTGTGTACCGCCAATGGTTTATCGTGGTTGAATGACCGCCGCAGTGATTCATGGGTCATGATGCTGTTGGCGTATTTCTGTTGGCGTAACGGTGTGGATTTTGGTACCGCCAATTTATCACTGACCTTTGGTCTGGCGGACTTGTTTGGGTGTCTGTATAGTCGCGGATTTCTCTGTGTGGGTCATAATACCCGTAGCAGTATACCGCAGTGGTCACGATATGTTGGCGGCCGTCAGCACGGCGGTAAGTGGCATTTACCGCCAATGTTGTAATGATGGCCATAGTATCATTAAAAAAGAAAGTAGCAGCAATAACGTGTGGGCTCACTAGCTTGAATAAAAAACAAAAAAGTGCCTCTGCCACTCCAATTCTGAAGGTTATAAAGACCTGTCTTCCACTGGCACTTCACTATGGGCACCAGGCATTCCCTGAGGACTGTGCTATTACCCTGGACTGCAGACTCTAGGATACAAGAAAGTGTTACACATTGGCGAAGTTCTAGGACCCGTCTGGAATTTGGACTGACAAGCCAAAGATTAGCCTGTACGTCAGATATTCAGAAATTCTACATTTGCATATTAAGAGAACCAACAAACTCACTGAAAGCCTGCCTGAAAGAAATCTTTGAGAGGCCTGGGAACCCCTGGCAGCGGCAGGTGCAGAAGGCAATTCAATCGCTTCAAATAGAAGCAGCAGCCTTAGCGCTCGACTCAGTTGATCTTCAATCATGTAACACGGCAATTAACCAACAGGTGCGTGTTGTATCATCCAAAAACAAGGGGGAGATGGGGCCCCACTCAACCTATCACCCCAAGGGGACAGGGCACCGTAACACAGCGATAAAAAAGTAACCCCTAGGAGGAGCAAAAACTGTCCACCACACAACACTTTCACAGACACTCAAAAACTCCAATGATCAGTCTTAGTAAAGGAATCTCTAAAAATTGTTTAATAAATAATCCCACACAAATGCAAAGAATACACCATTAAAAGGAAAAATTGTTTAATAAATAATCCCATACAAATACAAAGAATACCCCATTAAAGGAACTGGCTAATTGAATAACACATCCAGGCCCTCATTATGACATTGGCTGTAAGTCCTGCTTACCGCCATGCTGACTGCCGCCAACATATCGCGACCACAGCTGTATACCGCTACCCATATTATGACCCACACATAATCCGTCACTATACAGACACACACACAAGTCCGCCATCTCAAAGGTCAGTGATAAACTGGCCATAGCAAAACCCACACCGTTACACCAACAGAACTACGTCCACAGCATTATGACCCACGAATCACCACGGCGGACATTCAACCGCGGTAAACCATTGGTGGTACATACCGCCACGCTCAAAATACACACAACCTATCAAAACAACACTACATTGGTCAATTCAAACTACACGCACCTGACACCCATACACACACCACACCCACACTACTATAAAACACACACCTACACTACCCACAAACCTTTAAGACTAGAAAGAATTGCCAATAGAGAGAGATACAGCAAGAGCACCCACACAACCAGAGCCACAGAACACCATCACCTATACACCATCCACGCACCTAACAGCACACACCCCAACACATCACCCCACACACCCTAACACACACCACTCACACTTGCCCTATGGCACCACAAAGACACCACAGGTTCTCAGAGAAGGAGCTAAGGGTCATGGTGGAGGAAATCATCCGGGTAGAGACACAGCTATTGGGATCACAGGTGCAGCAGACATCCATCGCTAGGAAGATGGAGCAATGGCGGAGAATTGTGGACAGGGTCAAAGCCGTGAGACAGCACCCCTGAACAAGGGATGACATCAGGAAGAGGTGGAACGACCTACGAGGGAAGGTGCGTTCCATGATAGCAAGACACCAGATAGCAGTACAGAGGACTGACAGTGGACACCCACCTCCTCCCCCACAACTAACAACATGGGAGGAGCAAGTCTTGGCAATACTGCATCCTGAGGGCCTGGCAGGAGTAGCAGAAGGACTGAACTCTGGTAAGTCAAATCTTTACTATTTTCACCCCTCTACCTGCATGCCACCACATACCCCCACCCCTACCCTCACCCCATCACCCCACCACCTCACATCCACCCCACCATCACAACCCACCCATCCCAGTACCCAGCACTGCATGCACCACCAATGCATGGACACCACTCACAGCCCTGCATGGACACCCATCACCACAGCATGCACACTAGAGAGAATCACCTAGCCCACAAAATAACTACTCACACAAGGCAAAGCTGACAGGGCAATCATAACCATAGAGGCCAACACATCCATGCACAAATGTCGCATGCAGAAACAATAACACTGCATTTACATCCTCACAGGTCCCCCACCCAACGTCACCGGAGAGGAGGTGCCAGCAACATCCAGTCCCCCACAGAAGAGGCCTACAGTGATGACGGCAGCTCTGCTCGCCTGGATCAGGATGACCAACCTGCCCATCAGGGACCTCCGGACAGTCGGTTACCCAGGCACAGTCCCATACCACCACAGAGCCTCCCCCCTCAGGAAAAACCAGCGCAGCACCCAACCTGCGGGCCCATACCTCTGTCCCCAGGACACGTCAATCAGCAGTGTGTCCACCACTACAGGGACCCCAGGCAACCCCACAAACACAGCACGATCCAGGACCTGGGGTCAGTGGCAGTTGGCACATGGTTCAGGGTACAGAGGCACAGGACAGCAGGGAAACTGGAAGGACTGCTGTGGGACAGGGGGAGGACAGGCCCAGGGAACCGACTCTCCACGAGGCACTCAGCAACATCCTGGGAGCATACCACCATTCCCAGAAGACGATGGGCTAGATACTGGCCAACTTGCAGGAGACCCAGTGGCTGCAAGAGAGACAATACATGGGGATCAGGGGGACCCGAGGGACATCCACACCACCCTGGTCACCATTGCAGGGGCTCTGGCAGACATGGCCAACACCATGAGGGAGGCAGTGGCACACCAACGGGCCCCTGACACTAGCCAAACCGATGAACAGCCCTCCACCTCCGCTGACACTAGTGGACAGGAGTCCCCACCTGCAGCCCCCCCCCCTGCAGAAGGAGAACCACCCCGCAAATGGTCCCTGCAATCCAGGCAGAAGCCAGAGAACCCTGCCAAGACCCCCGCCAGGAAATAAGACTCTCCCGATTGTCACCCTTGTGTCCTACTCTATCACCCTATCCACCTTAAACTGCCATTGCTCCACTTCCTATGCCCCCTTGGACAATGCACTTGTGATATGAATAGACTGGACTCTATCCTGGATTCTCCTCCACCACCTCCCTAGCCTATAGCAATACCACACCCACTTATTAGCACATGAATAAATATAATTGTAAAAAATAGTATTGAGTCTGTCAAGTGATTGAACTACGTATTTGTTTCACAATCTTTAGACATTGCAATTCAACTCTACAGGAATGTATACTTAGGTATGACCTGTAGTTTGCTGCAGTCAATACACCAGGAGCCAGAATTGGGCACAGATATCTTCAAATAGACATGTCAAAGGGTACAGTAAGTGGCCATAGTAGTGGGAATATCAGCCTGCCAGTTCAAATTTACAATACAAAACTGCAATGGTAGGTGAAGTTACAGGGGGTCATTCTGACCCTGGCGGTCGGTGATAAAGCGGCGGCCAACCCGCAAACAGGCCGGCGGTCAAAAAAATGGTATTCTAACTCTGGCGGGAACCGCCAACACAGGCGCCACATTAACACTCCGACCGCCACGGCGGGACCGACAAACAGCGCGGCGGTCACCGCCAACAGGCAGGCGGCAGACAATGTACCGCCCACCCTATCACAACTCACTAATCCGCCACCTTTTCCGGGGCGGGAGCCCCGCTGATAAAAACACGGCGGAAACAGACTACGTACGGGAAAACGCTCACCTATACACACTCCACGAGGAAGGAGGACAGCATGGAGCCCGAATTACACATCCTACCAGCTCTTGTCTACCTGCTCATCTACCAGGAGTACGAACGCCGGCGCAGACGACAACGGTGAGTACTGCACCTACGACACACGCGAGGGGGGAGGAGAAAAGATTACGGGGACACACATGCGCCATACACCCACCCCCCCACCACAAATACCTACACCCCATTGCCGAGCAACAAGTCAGAGTGACACCACACAAACCCCCCGGAATAATGCAAAGACACAATTTAAATGTTCGAAAAAATATATGTATAAATAGCTCCATAGAAGGAATGGCAAATATGCCATCTAAAAGATACAAAAATAAGGAATGAAGATAGTCAACAAGATATTCATAGGCAAAAAGTCCTGCACATTCCGTCAAAGTTCCATAGTCCGTGGGCCAATGTGCACAAACACATGGGCAAAGCCCACACAGGAGACCAGATACCATTGGAGAGAACACTGCAGGGGCATCAGATGATAAAAGTACAGGCACCTCAGGGGGAAGAGAAGGGGGGGCACCTCAGCCACATGAGTCCACGACGCCAGATCCACGAGGGGCCTCCATGCCCACTGTCCCATCCTGGGGTGTGCAAAGCCACAGTCCATCAGATGGATTACCGACTCCACTGTGATTGGAGGAGGCATGGTGCCCCGAGTGCTCCCTGAAGCCCTGGTCGACACTGAACCAGCACTGTCAATGGGCCAGCGGTGCCTGACAGGAAGGGCCCAGCGGAGCGGTGCTTGAGACGGCGGGGCCCAGCGGAGCGGTGCTTGAGACGGCGGGGCCCAGCGGAGCGGTGCTTGAGACGGCGGGGCCCAGCGGAGCGGTGCTTGAGACGGCGGGGCCCAGCGGAGCGGTGCTTGAGACGGCGGGGCCCAGCGGAGCGGTGCTTGAGATGAAGGGCCCAGCGGAGCGGTGCTTGAGATGAAGGGCCCAGCGGAGCGGTGCTTGACAGGAAGGGCCAAGCGGAGCGGTGCTTGACAGGAAGGGCCCAGCGGAGCGGTGCTTGAGATGAAGGGCCCAGCGGAGCGGTGCTTGAGACAGCGGGGCCCAGCGGAGCGGTGCTTGAGATGAAGGGCCCAGCGGAGTGGTGCTTGAGATGAAGGGCCCAGCGGAGCGGTGCTTGAGATGGCGGGGCCCAGCGGAGCGGTGCTTGAGATGAAGGGCCCAGCGGAGCGGTGCTTGAGATGAAGGGCCCAGCGGAGCGGTGCTTGACAGGAAGGGCCCAGCGGAGCGGTGCTTGACAGGAAGGGCCCAGCGGAGCGGTGCTTGAGATGAAGGGCCCAGCGGAGCGGTGCTTGACAGGAAGGGCCCAGTGGAGCAGTGCTTGACAGGAAGGGCCCAGTGGAGCAGTGCTTGACAGGAAGGGCCCAGCGGAGCGGTGCTTGACAGGAAGGGCCCAGCGGAGCGGTGCTTGACAAGAAGGGCCCAGCGGAGCGGTGCTTGAGAAGGCGGGGCCCGTTCAGCGGTTCTTGGACCGGCGGGGCCCTGTTCAGCGGTGCTCCTCCCGGCGGGGCCCTGTTCAGCGGTTCTTGGCCCGGTGGGGCCCGTTCAGAGGTGCTCCTCCCGTCGGGGCCCTGTTCAGCGGTTCTTGGCCCGGCGGGGCCCGTTCAGTGGTGCTCCTCCCGGCGGGGCCCTGTTCAGCGGTTCTAGGCCCGGCGGGGCCCGTTCAGCGCTTCTTGGCCCGGCGGGGCCCTGTTCAGCGGTTCTTGGCCCGGCGGGGCCCGTTCAGCAGTTCTTGGCTCAGCGGGGCCCATTCAGCGGTTCTTGGCCCGGCGGGGCCCGTTCAGCAGTGCTCCTCCCGGCGGGGCCCTGTTTAGCGGTTCTTGGCCCGGTGGGGCCCATTCAGCGGTTCTTGGCCCGGCGGGGCCCATTCAGTGGTGCTCCTCCTGGCGGGGCCCTGTTCACCGGTTCTAGGCCCGGCGGGGCCCGTTCAGCGGTTCTTGGCCCGGCGGGGCCCTGTTCAGCGGTTCTTGGCCCGGCGGGGCCCTGTTCAGCGGTTCTTGGCCCGGCGGGGCCCGTTCAGCGGTTCTTGGCCCGGCGGGGCCCTGTTCAGCGGTGCTTGTCCTGTGTGTCTAGGGAGCCAGACCTGGGCAAGACTTCCCGCTCATTCCCCATCCGAGCTTGCGGTCGCGGCGCCCTCCTGTGATGGAGTCCTGGGCCTGTGGGTGTCGTCCGTCACACCCGGGATGGGGCTGGTGGGGACCTCCTGGGCAGCTCGCCTGCTGCCTGACTTCTCCGCCCTGCTGCCCTTGCCCTCCTTCGCTGGAGCTCTGTGGCCCTTGCCTCCCTTGGATGATGTGGCAGGTGACGGGGCAAGGCTACTGTCCTTGGTGGCAGCCGTCTCAGGCTTGTCGCGCCGGACCTTTTTCTTCCTTGTCCTCTTCCCAGGGGGGGGGGGCTGGCTGTCCCCTTGCTGCTGGCCGATGTTCCTGCCCTAGGATCTGGTGGACTCCAATAGCCCTGCACTATGGTCACAGTAGATGCAGGGCTGGTGGTGGCTGAGGTGCTTTTTTTGGTCTTAGCAGATGGAGGGGGTGGGTCAGTGATTGGAACGAGCTCAAGATTGGAAAGGAAAAGGACTTTGGGAGGACAGGGACGGGTAGGTGTAGTGGGTTTGGGAGTGGAGGAAGAGGATGTGGTTGTAGGAGAGTCAAGTGTGCTGTCTTTGGGTGCAGGTGCTTGTGACGGAGGCTGTCGTGAGGTGGATGGCTGTTGGGTGGGTGGCTGCCTGCGTTTGTGTGCTTTGGAAGAGGGGGTGACAGACACACTGGGAGAGGACACAGGGGACGTGTAAATGGCAATGGGGGTGGTGACTGCACGTGTGCGGACTGTAATGGAGGGTGTGCTGGTGATGGAAGTACTGGCTGATGGTGGTGTGCATGCAGGTGTGAGTGGAGACGTCACAGGGAGGGAGGGGGGAGATGAGGAGGTGGGGGACACAGAGGTGGTAGTGAATGTTGGCATGTCTGCGTCTGGGTGTTGCTTGTGTGAATGCTTGTGGGATCTGTGGTGCTTATGTCTGGATGAGCTGCCCTTGGGTGTAGAGGTGTGTGCAGGCTGGTCTGATGGTGTGGATGGGATAGGCAGAGGAACAGGAGACTGGGACTGGGTGGAGGGAGTCAGAAGAGGGAGGCTGGAGACAGGGACAATGGCTGCCGTCAGTGCTGAGGCCAGAGCGTTGAACGATCGCTGATGGGCAGCCTGACCCGAATGAATGCCCTCCAGGTATGCATTGCTCCCATGCACCTCCCTTTCTACACCCTGGATGGCATTCAAGAGGGTAGACTGCCCAACAATGAGTGTCCTGAGGAGGTCAATGACCTCCTCACTGAGGGCAGCAGGGGTAACTGGGGCAGGGCCTGAGGTGCCTGGGGCGAAGGAGATGCCCGCCTTCCTGGGCGAGCGGGCATGGAGCAAAGGCTGAGGGGCTGCTGGGAGGACGGGGCTGGTGCGCTGGGTGGCGGCTGTACCTGTTGTGGCGTTGGGCACGGATGTTGCCGCCACCGCTAGGGAGCTCCCTTCCGAGGACATGTCGGTGTCGCTGACGTCTCCACGGGTCCCCGTTGTGGAGCTCCACTCGCCCTCCGTCTCACTGGTGTACTCGGAGTCTGTCGTATGGCCCTCCGGGGCCATGTGAGATGCAGCTCCCTCGTGCTCCAATGCCACTTCTCCTCCGCCAGATGATGCTAATGCACACATGAACAGGAAGACAAAGAAAATGGGGGGGGGAGAAATGAAGACAGGTTGAGTGCATGCATTGGCAACACCGTTGTCGGAGAGGACAGACACAGAAGCCCCCTGAACTAGGCCGCGCAATGGGGGTACACTACTCAGTTATTGAGACTAGTCCTACGGGTCTATGGACGACAAATGCACACATGGGTGAGGCCGGACCATGGATAGCTGTACTTGGCACCCTACAGAGGTGGGGGGCGGGGGCACAGGGCCGTGTCTAACGGAGGGGCCTAGCCTACAGAATGCGCCCTGGCCTGGAGATAGCCACAGCCCCCCTCCCCCACCCAGACACCTTCACTGCGCGCAAAGATAGCAGAATGTGCTGATACTCACCCCCTTGTGTCTGCTGTGATGTCCTCACGCGCCCATCCAAAGCGGGGTAGGCCACCGCCAGGATCCAGGACATCAGGGGGGTCAATTGGCGGCTGGCACCCCTCCTACGTTGGGAGGCCATCCCCAGCAGAGACTCGGCGGTCTTTCTGGTCCCGCGGCGTATGTCCTCCAACCTCTTTCGGCAGTGGGTGCCCCGTCTGTTGTGGACCCCCAGGGCCCGGACGTCCTGGGCGATGGCACGCCAAATGTCGATCTTCTGATGGGCGCTGACCTATGTGACATGTACAGGGTGGTAAAAGAAAGCGCATCAGTTTTCAGCCTGGTCAATGTGAGTGGCCCCCCCCTCCCCAACCTTGCCATGTGGCACATGCTCTCATCTTTCGTGCGTTGCACTCCTCATTCGCTCCCCTCCCCACCATCTTACATACACCCCACTCAACACAGGCATAGCCCATTCAACGTGCACCCTGTGTACTAACCTGTTGGTCTGGAGGACCGTAGAGTAGCGCATACTGGGGGAGGACCCCATCAACAAGTTTCTCCAATTCTTCGGAAGTGAAGGCAGGGGCCCTTTCCCCAGTCGCAGCAGCCATTGTATCTCCCAGACCGAGGTCACAGCAGCACTTGCAGTATAGGTCCTCTCCTGTGGATGATCAGGTCTCGAGTGATTAAGCAGATAGAAAATGGCGGTCACGCCCGCGGCGGTGCGTACCGCGACCGCCGGCGCACATCGTCATTGGCTCCTGAGACCCATAGGGTTCAATGTTAACCAATGCTGCTTTGCGCCGCGGTCTTCGCCCGCCTACCGCCACGGTGTGCCACGCCAGCGCAGTGACCTCACATCCCACTGTCACACTTCACAGGTCAGGCAGCCGCCATTTCAAGGGCCCACATGGCATGATTTCTACTGCGTTACACAGGCCCAGGCCTTGCATTGCCACTCATACAAGCCATTCAATGCATAGCGATTCGTGTACTGTGCAAGCTGTGTGAACGAACCTGTGGGTTGCTTGACTCTGTGCTCCATGTTGTCCTTCCTAGGCACCGTCCGCTGGGACTTGCAAGGAGAAGGATGAATCCTCCCGTGTACCGGCCGCTGGTGGACCTGTCGACAATGGAAGAACGACATATCATACTTACATACCGGCTTGACAGAGCAACCATACATGAACTATGTGCCCAGCTGGAGCCAGACCTGATGTCCCCCATCCGCCAACCCACAGGGATTCCCCCTCTGGTGCAGGTTCTGTCAGTACTCCATTTTTTGGCAAGTGGGTCTTATCAGACAACAGTGGCCATATCATCTGGGATGTCTCAGCCTATGTTTTCTAAGGTTTTGTCCAGAGTGTTGTCTGCCCTGATGAAATACATGCAGAGCTACATTATTTTCCCTGACGTGGGCGAATTGGCTACAGTGAAGGGTGATTTCTATGCCCTTGGACATATCCCCATCATCATTGGTGCCATTGATGGGACCCATGTGGCTTTGGTTCCCCCCAGTGGAAATGAGCAGGTGTACCGAAACAGAAAAAGTTATCATTCGATGAATGTCCAGGTGGTCTGTTTGGCTGACCAGTACATCTCCCATGTAAATGCCAAGTTCCCTGGGTCAGTGCATGACGCGTATGTCATGCGAAATAGCAGCATACCTTATGTGATGGAACAGCTACAGAGACACCGTGTGTGGCTAATAGATGAGTCTGGTTACCCCAACCTGTCGTGGCTACTGACCCCAGTGAGGAATCCCCAGACCAGGGCAGAGGAACGGTACAATGAGGCCCATGGGCGAACTAGGAGGATCATAGAAAGGACCTTCGGGGTCCTGAAGGCCAGGTTTAGGTTCCTGCATATGACAGGGGGATCCCTCATGTACTCACCAAAGAAGGTGTGCCAGATCATCGTGGCCTGCTGTATGCTTCACAATCTTGCATTGCGACGCCAGGTGCCTTTTCTGCAGGAGGATGGTCCAGATGGTGGTGTTGTAGCAGCTGTGGAGCCTGTGGAGAGTGAAGAGGAGGAAGACGACGGGGACGACACAGACAACAGGGAGACAGTCATACAACAATACATTCAGTAGCACCCAGGTAAGAATCAGCCACCCCATTTTACATTTACTGAAGGCCTCATGCGTCTCCACTGTCTGTGTTTCCCCCCAGTTCCTGGTAACTGATTTGTGACTTTCCCTTCCCTTTTCAGAGCTGTATGACCCACTGCCTGACATCAGCTTTGTTTGCCCATGGACTAAAGCTTATTGAAATTGGTATGTTGTCATCACAAAGTAACTGGACATTATTGCACCGTTATGTGTAATACATTTGTTGAAAATACAAGCAGACTCCTGTTTTTTTTGGTGGAATAAGTGATTTATTTTAAGTGCTACATATAGGTACATGATTGGGAAACGGTGATGGGTGGGGGTGGAGTAATGTCCATGGCAGAGTCCAGTTCTCAGTTGCACAGGTGCATTGTCCATATGCCTGGGGAAGGATGGAGCAGGGACAGTTCAAAGTTGGACAGGGTGACAATGTGGGGCAGAGGGATGACATCAGGGGGTATCTTAGGCTGGCGGGGGTCTTGCAATCCTACTCTGTCTTCTTGTGAGATCTCAGGTTCCGCTTGCGGGGTGGTTCTTCTTCTGCAGGAGGTGGGGTTCTGGTGGCCCGTCGTTGTGTGGGGGCCTCCTGTCCACTAGCGCCGGCGGAGGTGGTAGGCTGTTCCTGGCCTGGGCTAGTGACAGGGGCCCTTTGGGGTGCCACATGGTCCCGCAATGTAGTGACGATCTGGGTAAGGGCCAGGACGATGGTCCCCATTGCGGAACCGATGTTCCTCAGTTCCTCCCTGAACCCCATGTACCGTTCCTCCTGCAGTTCCTGGATCTCCTGGAACCGGGCCAGTACCGTCGCCATCGTCTCCTGGGAGCGGTGGTATGCTCCCATGATGGTGGAGAGGGCCTCTTGGAGAGTGGGTTCCCCGGGCCTGTCCCCCCCCGTCGCACAGCAGCCCTCCCAGTTCCCCTGTGTTCCTGGGCCTCTGTCCCCTGGACGGTGTGCCCACTACCACTGCCCCCAGGTCCCTGTTGTTGTTGGGGTGGTGGATCAACCTGGGTGCCCTGTAGTGGTGGACACACCGCTGATTTACGTGTCCTGGAGACAGAGGCATGGGCCCGCTGGGTGGGAGCTGTGCTGGTGTTCCCAGAGGGGGTTGGGTCTGGTGTAGCCTGTGGCTGTCTGTGGGGAACCGACTGTCCAGAGGTCCCCGATGGGCCGGGCTGGTCATCTGGCTCCAGGGAGACAGAGCTGCTGTCATCGCTGGGGGCCTCTTCTGGGGGTGGGATGGACATCTCGGGACCCTCCGTGGTGGTGTGGTGGCGTTCGGGTCCTGCAGGGGTATAAAGGTATGGTATTGCTTCTGTGTGTGGCATTTCGTGTGATGGGTGGGTGTCCGTGTACCCAAGTGCAGGCATTTCCTTGTGGGGGCTTTTGTGAGTGTGGCTTGTGGGGGTGATGTGTGTGTGCAGTGGGCATGCTTTGGTGATGGGTATCCATGCTTTGTGGTCGCATGCAGGGCTTGGTGTTGGGATGGGTGGGTTGTGATGGTGAGCCTTTTGCTAGGGGTTGGTGTGATGGGGGAGGGGGTGAGGGCGGGGGTATGATTTGGCATGCAGGTGGGGTGGGAAGCAGTAGTGAAGATTTGCCTTACCAGAGTCCATTCCTCCGCCTACTCCTGCGAGGCCCTCAGGATGCAGGATGTGCAAGACTTCCTCCTCCCACGCGGTAAATTCTGGGGGAGTACGTGAGGGTCTGCTGCCAGTCTTCTGCACCGCAATGTTGTGCCTTGAGACCATGGAGCGCACCTTCCCCCGTAGGTCGTTCCATCTCTTCCTGATGTCCTCCTGATTGCGTGGATGCTGTCCCACCGCATTGACCCTGTCCACTATCCTTTGCCATAGCTCCATCTTCCTGGCAATTGTGGTGTGCTGCACCTGTGCCCCGAAGAGCTGGGGCTCTACACGGACTATTTCCTCCACCATGACCCTGAGTTCTGCGTCACTGAACCTGGGGTGTCTTTGGGGTGCCATGGGGTGGTGTGGTTGAGGTGTGGGGTGGCGTTTGTGGTGATGAGTGTGGTGCGTGTGGTGGTGTGTTTGGTGCGTGGATTCTGTGTGGGTGATGGTGTTGTGTGCCTCTGTGTTGTGGGATTTTCTATTCTGTGCTCTGTCTCTAGCCTTCGTCAATGATTCCGGGTCATAGGGGCATGTGGGGGATGTGGGTGCGTGTTTTATATTGTGTTGGGTGTGTGGGAGTGGTGTTAGTATGTGTATCAGGTGTGTGTATTTCAAACTGACCAATGTGGCTGAGTTTTCTATGTGTGTGTGTATTTTGACCGCAGTGGTGTGTACCGCCAATGGAATACCGCGTTTGAAAGACCGCTGCAGGGATTTGTGGGTCGGAATGGTATGGGCGTATTTCTGTTGGCGTGACGGTGGAGGTTTGGTCATCGCCATTTTTTCGCTGACCTTTGGTGTGGCGGACTTTTGTGGATGTCGGGTTTTTGGCGGTTTGCCAGTTGCGGGTCAGAATGACCGTGGCGGTTTACCGCGGCTGCGGCGGTGTTATGGCGGTCTTCTGGCCGGCGGTAAGCGCCTTTTACCGCCGAGGTCAGAATGACCCCCACAGTGTCTTACCTGTGTGTCACTGGAAGTACTGTCGAATGATTGCTGTTCTGTTGTCCACATCCTCATCCTCTGCCTCATCTTAGTCACTGTCCACAGGCTCCACTGCTGCCACACGCCCATCTCCAGCCTCATCCTCCTGCAGAAAAGGCACCTGGTGACGTAAGGCAAGGTTGTGCAACATATAATGTGCCACAATGATCTGCCACCCCTTCTTGGGTGACTAGCACAGGGAACCACCTGTTAGATGGAGGCACCGAAACCTGGCCTTCAGAAGGCCAAAGGTTCGCTCTATATTTCTTCTTGTCCACCCATGTGCCTCATTGTAACGTTCCCTTGCCCTTTTCCTGGCATTCCTCACTGGGGTCAGTAGCCATGAGAGGTTGGGGTAACCAGAGTCACCTGCAAATACTGAGGGATACCTGTTAGCCAGACACTAACCCTTAGGGCCAACCCCATACCCATACACCAACATCCACCGGGTGGGGACCATGGGCTCACCTATTAGCCACACCCGGTGCCTCTGGAGTTGAGCCATCACATATGGGATGCTGCTATTCCTCAGGATAAAGGCATCATACAAAGACCCAGGATACTTTGCATTCACATGGGGGATGTACTGGTCCGCCAGGCACACTATCTGCACATTCATAGAGTGAAAGCTCTTTTGATTTCTGAACACCTGTTAGTTTCTCCGGGGGGGACAAAGGCAATATGTGTACCATCTATTGCCCCAATAATGTTGGGGATATGTCCCATTGCATAGAAGTCAGCTTTCACTGTGGCCAAATCCTCCCCCTGGGGAAAACGATGTAGCTGCGCATGTGTTTCATCAGGGCAGACAACACTCTGGTCAGCACGTTTGAGAACATTGGCTGTGACATTCCTGCTGCCAAGCCCACTGTCACTTGGAAGGAGCCAGTTGCCAAGAAATGGAACACAGATAGGAGTTGCACAAGAGGGGGTATCCCAGTGGGGTGACGGATAGCTGAGGTCAGGTCTGGCTCCAATTGGGCATACAGCTCTTGGATTGTGGCCCTATCAAGTCTGTAGGTGAGGATAATGTGCCTGTCTTCCATTGTTGCCAAGTCCACCAGGGACCTTTACACGGGGGGGATGTCTCCATATCCTGTTCATCCTCAGCGGTTGTAATCTAGGGGGCAAAATTATGAGCATCTGGTCAGTTTTCAACATTTCCTAAATGTACAGTGCATTGCATGTTGTGACAGGAACAGTATGTTGATGTTTAGTCCCAAATTGTGCCTATGTGTGCTGTGACGCAGTTAGGTGCCATCGCCTTCCCCCCCGAAATGGCGGCCACCTGTCCTGTGTGGATGGACTGGTGGAAATGAGGTAATGCCACTAACGTTGTGCGCCATTGCGGAAGGCAGTTGAGTACCGTCATGCTACTCCTCATTGGTTAACATTGGGCCCCATGGGTTACAGTAGCCAATGGTGATGTACACCAGCGGTGACAGTACGTACCGCCGCGGACGTGACTGCCATTTTCTATCTGTTCACTCACTTGTTACCTGACCTTCA
This sequence comes from Pleurodeles waltl, assembly GCF_031143425.1. NCBI lineage: Eukaryota > Metazoa > Chordata > Amphibia > Caudata > Salamandridae > Pleurodeles > Pleurodeles waltl. The sequence continues at coordinate 1,899,333,060 of NC_090440.1, forward strand.
ACAGGAGAGGAGCTACACTGCAAGTGCTGCTGTGACCTGTGTCTGGAACTGACCATGGCTCGAGTCACTGGGGAAAGTGCTCCTGCCTTCACCGCTGCGGAGTTGGAGAGACTGGTGGTTGGGGTCCTACCCCAGTACCGAATGCTGTATGGGCCTCCAGACCAACAGGTGAGTACACTGTGAGCACGATGCATGGGGCATGAATGCATAGAGTGCTGTATGTGAGGGACTCATGTAAGGGGGTGGTTGAGGGGTGCTGGGATGCGTGCTGCATGTATGGTGGGAAATGGATGTGCGTAAGGGGATGGGAGGGCTATGGTGGGCTATTAGTGTAACAGGCCGGACGGTATGACTCATACCCTTTTTCTATGTGTATTTCCTCTGCAGGTCTGCGCCCTTCAAAAAAAGGGTATATGGTGTGCCATCACCAAGGACGTGCAAACCCTGGGGGTCTACGGCAGGCGGAACACCCACTGTCACAAACGGTGGGAGGACCTGAGACGCTGGGCACGAAAGACGGTGGAGGAGGAAGGGGTGCCCATCAAACCCTGACCCCCTGATGTTCCGCATACTGGCGGTGGCCTATCCAGAGCTGGATGGGCGCTTGAGGGCATCACAGCAGCCACAAGGGGGTGAGTACAATTCCCAATATACTACTTGCGTGTGTTGGGGTGGTCTCTGGGTGGGGGATGTGCACCTGTTGGTGCCCCTAGGCCAGGCCAGACATTACAGGGTAGGTTCTATGTTGGGCATGGGCTGATGAATTCCTCCTCCAACCAAGCTAGTGGGCATCCACTACTGGGCAGGGCTCTGTTGGTCTCAGGTATGCTGCAACTGGTGTTAGGTATTACTGTCCATAGCCTGGTGACTATCATTGTGACTGGTAGTGCATTGCCTAGTGCGTAGAGCTGTTCCCTTTGGTGTTGTTGCTGCCATTGACCAAGTGTATTCTCTGTCTCTTCCCCCCCTTTTTGTTTTGTCATCCTTTCCTTATGTGCATTAGCATCATCTGGCGGAGGAGCAGGGGCAACGGCAATGGAGGGAGCTGCAACCCACCGGGCCCATGAGGCCGAATCCACCAACGGTGAGGGCACCAGTGGGACGGAGGGCGAGGGGAGCACCATGGCGGAGACAGAAGGGGACAGTTCTGAAAGTGATATCTCCTCCAATGGAAGCTCCCTAGTGGTGGCGGACACCTCTCTGGCCACCCCAACTACAGGTACAGCCGCGCCCCCTTTGTACCAGGACAGCCCTCTCAGCAGCCCCTCAGTGAGTTTCCTGTGCCCGCTCACCAAGAAGGGTGGGCATCTCCTTCGCCCCAGGCACCTCAGACCCTGCCCCAGTTAGCCCTGCTGCCCTGAGTGAGGAGGCTATTGACCTCCTGCGATCCATCTCTGTTGGGCAGTCAACCATAGTGAATGCCATCCAGGGCCTGGCAGGGCATTTGTAATACAAATGCATTCCTGGAGGGCATTGACTCTGGCGTGGCGGCCCAATAGAGATCATTCCAGGCTCTCACCTCCTCCCTGATGGCAGCCATTGTTCCTGTATGTAGCCTCTCCCCTCCAACTTCCTCTGCCCAGTCCCATGGCTCTGAACCCCAACCTATCCCAAGCATACATTCAGACCAGCAGGCACCCAAGACAACACACAGGAGTGGCTCAGGCAAACACAAGCACCACACATCATCCCACAGGCACTCACACAAACACCATCCAGATGCTGACATAACAACATCCACAGCCTCCACTGTGTCCCTCTCCTCTTCGTCATCCATCTCCCTCCCAGTAGCGTCTCCACTCACACCTGCATGCACTACATCCACACCCACTGCCTCCATCACATCACGCCCATCACTACACGGCCTCACTGGCAGTCACCACCCCCACATCCATGCACACGTCCCCTGTGTCCTCTCCCACTGTGTCTGTGCCCCCTCCTCCGAAAGTACACAAACGCAAGCACTCAGATACACAACAGCCATCCACCTCACAACAGCATCCAGCCCATGCACCTGCACCCAAACACAGCAGACAGACACCTCCTACAACCACTCCCTCTTCCTCCACTCCCAAACCTTCACCCTCTTCCCACCTCAGTGTCCCTAAGAAGCTTTTCCTCTCCGCAGTTGACCTCTTCCCTACCCCTCGCCCCCCATCCTTTACGTCGGGGCAGGGTGGGCAGAACCCAGGCTAGCACCTCAGCCACCCACTGTAGTTTCAGCAGCTACTGCAGCTGTGAGAGGCTCGAAGGAGACACCCATCAGCACTGGCAGTGTGCCTGCACCAGCTGCCAAGGGGAAGGGCAAGGATGTACCACCAGCTGCCAAGGGCAAGGAGGCACCACCAGCTTCCAAGGGGAAGGGCAAGGTGGCACCACCAGCTTCCAAGGGGAATGGCAAGGAGGCACCAAGGGCAAGGAGGCACCACCAGACGGCAAGGGCAAAGGGCCTGCCCCTGCAGGAAGGAGGGACAGGAGGCCCGGTGCTGTGACAGAATCTGAACCCCCAAGGCCAACCATGGCGCTTCAGCCGTCTGAGGCTGCAGGGGAGGGGCTGAAGCCTCCCCTGACCACTGGCAGCACCATCACCTGCACCACCATCATCACCGCCACCTGCCCCACCACCTGCACCACCACCAGCACCACTGCCAGCAGCAGCAGCCCCAGTGGGCAGCCGTCTGAAGCTGCAGGGGAAGAGCTGGAGCCTCCCCCCACCACTGGCAGCACTGCCACCTGCACCGCCACCAGCACCACTGCCAGCAGCAGCAGCCCCAGTGGGCAGCAGTCCGAGGCTGCAGGGGAAGGGCTGGGGCCTCCCCCCCCACCACTGGCAGCACCAACACCAGCACAGGCACTGCCACCACTGAGCAGCCGTCACCACCGGTGACGGCTTGTAGTCCTGCCTCCATGGAGTGTAATGCATCCTGCCCACTGCAAATCCTGTGGGTATGACACTCAGGTGAGAGACTGTGACCTCACACTCTTAAAGATCTGCATCACTGGGCACAAAGCCCCCTCCAGAACCAGTGGAAGAAGCCATCCACTCACCCCATCCTTGCCGGGATGAAGCACACTGGGCACAAGGCCCCATCCAGAACCAGTGGAGAAGCCATCCACTCACCCCACCCTTGACAGGATGAGGCACACTGGGCAAAAGGCCCCCTCCAGAACCAGTGGAAGAAGCCATCCACTCACCCCATCCTTGCCAGGATGAAGCACACTGGGGACAAGGCCCCCTCCAGAACCAGTGGAGTAGCCATCCACTTGAGAGACTGTGGCTTTGCACTCCCCAGGACCAAACAATGGGCAAACCACCCACTAGAGAGACTGTGGCTTTGCACTCTCCAGGACCAAGGAGTGGGCAAACCACCCACTTGAGAGACTGTGGCTTTGCACTCCCTATGACCATGCAGTGGGCAAACCACCCACCAGAGAGACTGTGGCTTTGCACTGCCCAGGGCCAAGCAGTGGGCAAACTACCCACTAGAGAGACTGTGGCTTTGCACTCCCCAGGACCAAGCAGTGGACAAACCACCCACTTAAGAGACTGTGGCTTTGCACTCCCCAGGACCAAGCACTCCATTTGTAGATCTGTAAATACTGTTGTGAATTTTGATGACGTATTTCTGGATTTTTATCTTATTACACTCACTTCAATCACTTCCTTTTGTCCTTGCATTATTCCTGAGGAGCACGGGGTGGATGTGTAATGTTGTTGCATCTGTTTGTGTGTATCTTGTTGGGGGTGGGGGTATTGCGTGTTACGTGTGTGTGTCACTCTCTTTTTCCTCCCCACTTCTCTGTGTGCTAGGTGGCAGTACTCACCGTGGTCGTCATCGTCGGCCTTGGTATTCCTGGTGTAGGAGGAGGTAGACCAGCATGGGGAAGATCTGCAGTTCGGGCTCCATGGCGGCGTGGTTCTTCCCTGAGTGTCCATAGGTGAGTACTTTGACTTTTGAGATCTGTTTCCGCCGTGCTTTTGTTGTCATTTGTACCATCCCGGAAAAGGTGGCAGATAGGCCTGTTGTAATACACTGGGCGGAACATTGTCTTCCGCCTGGCTGTTGGCGGTTACTGCCACAGTGCTTGTTGCTACCGCCGTGGCGGGCGGTGTGTTAAAGTGGCTGTCTGTGTTGGTGGTTTCCGTCGTGGTCATAATTCAATTTTTTTTTACAGCCGGCTTGTTGGCGGTATTACCGCCGCTTTATCACCGACCGTCAGGGTTGTAAGGAGGGCCCCAGTCTCTGATCGACATAGATCAGAGACTGGATGTATTAATCAATTAGCCAGTTGATACCATATTTTGGAACAGCAAATGATGATAGACTAGAAAGGATGTCTTGTGTGTTGTCTCCCATTTTATTTGTTTTGGTCTAGCCTTATTGGTCCTTTAGTGTTGGGCCGGTTTGGTCCTTTTAATGGGGTATTCTTTGTATTTGTATGGGATTATGTGTTAAAATTTTTTTAGAGATCCTTTATTAAGACTGATCATTGGAGTGTCTGAGTCAGGCGTGGCCCGTCCTTTAGGGCAGGGAGGCCACGCCCCACCACCTTTTGCCCCTCATAAAGAGTACCGGTCAGCCTGAACAAAGGTCAGCCTGACAGATACTCTTCATGTTCAGGTCATGCAGCCAGGAGCCGACATGCGCGATTTGCGCAGACTTCTGGCTGCCTGAGCTGCACTTTGCTGGGCTGAAGAGGTCACAGCTCCTATGGGCGTGACCTCCTCACCTCAGCAAAGGTGCCTCGGAGCCCTCCCCCGGGTGACGAGGAAAGCGTCACCCATTGACTTCGACCTGGGTGCTTCAGGTTTAAGCCCTGAAGCACCCAGGGCGAGTGTCAGTCAGTGACACCTCGTCACAGAGTGGGGTGGGGTCAGCAGTCTCACTGACCCCACCCCACTCTGTGACGAGGCTGGGACTGCTGCCTTCCCTCATTGGCCAACCTAAGGTCAGCCAGTGAGGGAAGGCAGCAGTCCCAACCCTCCTGGGACCTCTGAGGCTGAATATAAGTGTGTGTGTGTGTGTGGGTGTGTGTGTGTGATTTTTTTTTAATGAATGTTTGGTGCTTGCATGTATGTTTGAATGTTGATGAGTGTTGTTAATGGATGTGCGTGTGTGTGAAAGTGTGAGTGTGCTTCCCGTCCACCCCCTCCCTCCTAAAACTGCCGGCCGCCACTGGTCGGAGTGTCTGTGAAAGTGTTGTGTGGTGAACAGTTCTTGCTACCCCTAGGGGTTACTTTTTTATCACTGCTTCTTGTATCATTCCAGCAAGAAATTGCTTTTCTGCGGGCCTCAGACATGTTATGTTCAATGAACTCATCCTACTTGGTGTGTAAACCTCAGCCCTAGCTCTCAGAGGCTATCAATCCTCGTATACATAAAGACATTATGGCCCTCATTATGACTTTGGTGGTCTTTGCTGAAGACAGCCGTGGTGACGGCCGCCAAAAGACAAACGCGAAGGGGGCAGTCCGCCCGCCATATCATGAGTCACAAACACAAAACCACCTGAAAGCAGCCAAAATTGCAACCCAGCCAGAGCCAACGGAGACGGGAGAGAGTCGGTCCCACCAACCTCCCCACCACGCCTACAACAAACCACCCTCCTATTTATGACCCTCGAATCACCACAGCAGTCACTCAGCCGCGGTTACCCATTGGCGGTGTGGACCACTGCGGCCGATTTTGCCACTCCACGACAACAGAAGACAACATTGGCCAGATTGAAAAACCCACTCCTGACACACATACATACACCAAACACACCCACTAACAGCAATATAAAACACACCCACACACAACCCACAATTATTTGCAAACTCGAAAATTCTGCTACATGTTGCCAGCACACACATCTCCAGAACTTCACACACAAACCACAGCCACCCTTAACACATCACACACCACAAATCATACCTCTACACCAAACACACACAACAACACTGTACGCAATAACTACTTCACAGCATCCCACATACTCACATAACCTGCACCCCAGCAAACATTCCACCCTCTGCACAACACACACTACACCCACTACACAATTGGCATGTCCCCACAGAAGAACCCTCGTTTCACTGATGAGGAGTTGCAGGTCATGGTAGACGAAATCAATAGGGTAGAGCCACAGCTGTTCGGTGCACAGGTCCAGCAGATATCCATTGCCAGGAAGATGGAGCTATGGCGGAGAATCGTGAACAAGGTGAACTCAGTGGGAACCTATCTACGCACAAAGGACGACATTAGAAAGAGGTGGAACAACCTACGGAAGATGGTGCATGCCACATTGCCGTCATGAAGACTAGTGGTGGACACCCACCTCCTCCCCCACAGTTGACATCATGGGAGGAGAAAGTCTTGACTTTCCTGCATCCAGAAGGCCTCAGTGGAATCACTGGAGGGCTGGACACTGGTAAATCACCATTACTTCTCCACCACCACGTACACCTGCATGGCATGTCTCCCCGTCACTCTATCTCCCTTCAACCCACTCCATCCCAAACTGATAACCACCCCCATAACCACCCTCAACAATTCTCCTCTGTATGCTCTACCTACTTCAAGCACACCTCTCCACGGTCATCATTCACACACATGAGTAATGCATGGTCAGCATTAAGCACTACTAATCCCACAATGCATCACCATACACAAAACAAAGGAGGTAAAACCACACCCATCCCACAGGGAAACCCATTAATGCTGAATATGTATCTGAGAATGAAGGTAACAAATATCTTATATGTCCACAGGTACCCCAGCCAATGTCAGCTGGCAGCATGCGCCACGTCAAACCAGTCCTCCACCAGAAGAAGGCCCCAGTGATGACAGCAAATCAGGATGTTTGGATCTGGAAGATCTCCCTGGCCCATCTGGTACCACTGATCAGTCATACACCACAGGCAACCCCCAGTCCACCGAGAGCACACCACGTTGGACTCCACTACCACAGCAGCCACCAAACGTCCCCAAACCTCGGTCCCCAGGACCCGTCAATCAACAGTGTGCCCACCTGTTCAGGGACCCGAGTCAACACCTCACAGGCAAGACGAAAAAGGTCCTGGTGTCAGTGGGAGTGGGAACACAGTTCAGGGGGCCAGGCACAGGATGCCAGGGCCAGTGGGAGGATACCTGTGTGCCAAGGGGTGGCTCAACCCAGGGAACCGACTACCCAGGAGGCACTGTCACATGTCCTGGGAGCATACCAGAAATACCAGGACAGGATGGACCAGGTACTTATCATCTCGCAGGAGAACCAGAGGCTGCAGGGGGAACACCACCAGGAGGTCATGCAGCGGTTGCAGGCCTTCAATGCCACCATGGCCTCCATTGCAGGGGTGCTCAGTGATATGGCTACCATCTTCGGTGAATATGTGAGTATTAAAAAAAAGTTACGCGTGGAAATAATAAGATTAACAAGAACGCCGACTCTAAGAATTAAGATTTGAACCAGTTGAATAATATTTGGTTCTGCCATATTTTATCTCTATATATATTTTGACTACATGAAACACAATCCATAAAGACGGTGGATGCTAAGGAAAGTATCTATATATATCAGTGTGGATGTTGTGTATTGGTTTTTCTGGAGGTGTGAATGAATAACTTTGGGGAGTACAATATTCAGTCCTGGAGAAGGTGGTGAAAAAGGTTTGGAATCCCACCGAAACGCGTCAACGCTTTACTTTTACTGGACCCATAGAAGGAGGACTCTATCGAATAAAGAGTTTTGATAATTATCGATAGGCCGATTCCTATCAGTATTGGGACAATTTATTCTATAGACGATTGTATATGTCTTTGTTTGTTTCCCCTCTATGTCTTTGTACTCAATGTCAATTTTATATCTTTGATGTTTTAATATTTATGTGTTTGTTTTGTCATTGGATGATTTGAGAATTTGCTTGGAATTTTATTAAATATTTAATTTCAATTCTTCAGATTCTTAGTTGATTAACAGAGAGATTTACTGTCTGCATGAGTGAGGTGTGATTGGACTAGTTTGCCCGGTGGGGGTTTCTTCTATATATTTACCATCTTCGGTGACTACACAACATGCCAGCGGGCCCCTTCCACTAGCCAGTGTACGGACCAGCCCTCAACATCTGCTGCAACTAGTGGACAGGAGGAGATGCCACAGGACTCACAGACCACCAGCACACCTCCCTCTGCAGCAGAAGAACCACCCATGAAATGTCTCCTGCGACCCAGACATCCACCAGAGACAGTAGCCAAAACCCAAACCACGGCCAGGAAGTGAGCCTCTCCTACATGTCTCCCTTTTGTGCCACTGAGACACCTTGTTTACTATGGACTGCCATTGCTCCTTTTTCCTATGGCCATATGGATACTGGACCTGTGCTACAAACTAACTGGGCCACTACACTGACGATTTCGTCCACCATCACCCTACCCTATTGCGCTATCCCTTCCTTTTTGTCATTACAATAAACACACTTAAACACAACTGAAGGATGTGTGCTTTTATTTCATCAATATGGAATTACTTGACCTTTATCATCCCTTGCAAATGTATTGTGAAGTATGAATCCATCCAATGTACAGTCAGCTTGAGGTACACATTACCAGTGTAAGAGCATCCCACAGGTCATCATCCACCAAACTGTGTAAAAGCACTCTGTAAGAATTACATGAGTTCACAGTGGTGACCACAACAACATCTGTAAAAAGGGAAACCATTAGTGACATTCAAATGAGAAGGACAGTCTTGCCCTTGTGTCATTGGAAGTACTGGTTATCAGATGTGTCCTGTTGTCCACATCCTCCTCCTCTCCATCTTCATCACTGTCTTGAGTGTCCTCTGCTGTCATAGTTGCATTGTCTCCCCCCTCCTCCTGCAGGAATGGCACATGCCATCTGACGTCCAAATTGTGAAGCATGAAGCAAGCTACCACTATCTGGCAGACCTTTCAAGGGGATTAGAGTAGGGATCCACCAGAAATATGGAGGCACTGGAACCTAGCTTTCAGGAGCCCAAATGTTCTTTTAATGACTATTCTGGCCTGTCCATGTGCCTCATTATATTGATTTTCCACCCCTGTCCTCGGATTCCTTAATCGTGTCAACAGCCAGGATAGGTTTGGGTAGCCAAAGTCACCTGGAAATAGTGAGAAACACACATTACTTGTGTACATTAGCACAGAGGGCAACTCCAGGTGACATAACGTGACATACATTGTGTATAACATCATGCTCACCAATGACCCAGACTCCCTCTCTCTGTAGTTGTGCCACCATCTGTGGAACACTGCTGTTCCTCATTATGTAGGCATCATGCACATATCCTAGAAACTTGACTGAAGCGTGGTACATATACTGATCAGCAAGGCACACAATCTGCACATTTATAGAATGGTAATTCTCACTATTTCGGAAGACCTGCTCATTTATCCAGGGAGGGACCAAAGCAATATGGCTCCCGTCAGTGGCCCCAATCACATGTGGAATGTGTCCCATTATGTAGAAAGCAGCCTTAAAAAGGGGTAAATCATCACTTTGGGGGGGATGAGATATATCTGTTTATATGTTTCAGCAAGGCAGTCAAAACTTTACTCAGCACATTAGAAAACATTGGCTGTGACATACCTGTCCAGCCAAGCCCACAGTCACCTGAAATGATCCACTGCCCAGGAAGTGGAGCCCTGACAGCACCTGTACTGTAGGAGGTATTGCAGTAGGACTACGAAGAGAGGGATGAGATCTGGCTTCAATTGTGCACCCAGTTCAATAATTGTGGCCCTGTCCAGACGATAGGTGAGAAAAATATGGTGTTCCTCCAGTGTAGCCAAGTTGACTAGGGGTCGGTACACTGGTGCAGGTCTCCTCCTCCTCCGCAGTGGTTGGCATCTAAACAAACCAAATATCACAAGTGTGTTATAGCAGGAAGGATAGACACACAACATCACAGTAAACAAAGCTATCTCGTACATTTCAGGCTACCAATGATTGGAATGTGCTTTGGTGTACTCTACATGAAAATGGACTTCTGAAACAATATATTCACATTAATTTGCCATACTGCCTCACAGATGTAGTTGAAGTCGTGAGACGTGATTTGTACCATCACATTTAACATGTTTTGTCAACTACTCTTCTGCAAGCAGTGCACTGGCATGAGCTCTCATTGAAGAGCCAGAGTCTCCCACCAAACCTAAAATCTAGACGTGTTGGAATTGCTTTGGTGTGTACCATCCGTACCTATGACGCACATTTAATTGACTACCATGAGTACTATCATCAGGAAATGGCACCCGCCTGCCCTGCATGATGAGGACAGGTGGAAGTGACCTCACTCCACTTGCGTTTGTCGTCATGGCAGACGGCGGTCCAAACCGCTTTGCAACTCCTCATTAGTTAAAACTGCAGTCTAAGGAGCACAGGGGTCAATGATGAACACCGCCAGCAGTGAAGGTGATTACCGGCGCGGACGTGACCACCATTTTCAGATGCCCATGTCACTTGTCTCCTGACTTTCACCCTATCAAGACAGACTTCCACTGTGTGAGCTGATGTGTCCTGTGTCTGGAACCAACAATGGCCCATGCTACAGGGGGATAGGGCCCCAGCCTTCACATCCGAGGAACTGGAGAAGCTTGTGGATGGGGTCTTACCATGTATGGACAGTTGTATGGGGCTCCAAATCAACAGGTAAGCACCTTTTAGGTATTTTGGATGTGACATGGCTGTATGTAGCTGTATGTGTGTGCATACAGGATGTAGTGTGTAGTTAATGGTGTCCTTCTGTCTGGGTCTCCTATGAAGGTCAGCGCCCATCAGAAGAAAGGGTTATTGCATGCCATCGCCAAGGACGTGCGGACCATGGGTGTCCATTGCCGGCGGATCACCCACTGCAGAAAGAGGTGGGAGGACCTGAGACACTGGGCCAGGAAGACCGCAGAGGCCCAGCTGGGGACATCCTCCCAATGAGGGAGGGGTGCCCATTGGACCCTGACCCCACTAATGGCCTGCTTACTGGTGGTATCCAACCCAGAGTTGGATGGGCACTTGAGGGCAGCACAGCAGCCACGAGGGGGTGAATACACGCTGTGTGCATTTCTTTCCTGATGCCTGGCATGGTCTTTGGATGCATGATAATAGTCAGTGTATGCCTCAGTATGCCACTGTAGGTTATGATGTCAAGTTCTGCATAGCTATGGTCAGTGGTATGTACAATTGGTATTGTTCATTTGCTGGTATTCCAGCTTCAGTAAGGGCCTACATCCTGACTCACCAGTGTTGGAGTGATGTTCTGATGTCCACTGCCTAAGTGGTATGACCTTGCAACTGCACGTTGTGCAGTCACTTTATTGGAGTAGTGTAGCTGTGACTTTGTCAACAGGCAGGCATGGAATAGTGAATGCCATCCAGGCGCTGACATCCCAGATGCAGCAATGCAATGCCTATCTGGAGGGCATTCACTGTGGCTCCTCCAACTACCTGTACCCAGTCCCAGAGCCCTCTCCAACCCACCCATCCCAAGCACACAATCAGATGAGCATGCACCCAAGACAACAGACAGGACTCACAAAGACAAGCACCACAGATCACACAGCCAACACACAGAAACACACACAACAACAACCACTGCCTCCACTGTCCCCCCCTCCACCTCGTCCGTCAGAGTCACATCAGCACTCACCTGCAAGCACTGAATCCTCAGTCCCAGATCCTGCCACCTGTTCAGCCTTGCCCACAGTCACCACAACAGCAGACATGCAGACTAGCACCCCATTCACCACATGCACAGTCACCATCACAACCACATGCAGCACACCCACCTCGCTTGCAGACACCAAGACACCAACCTGTGTGTCCTCTCCCTCCCTCTCTTCCCCCTCCCAAAACACATAAACGTTCCCACTCAGACACTCAACAGCCATCCACCTCACACATGCACACTTTACATGCACCTACAACCCAGTCCAGCATACTTACTCCTCCTACAACCACTCCCTCTACCTCCACTCTCAACCCTCCTCCCACAGTCTGCCCCACTGTACCTAAAAAACTTTTCTTTTCCCGCCTTGACCTCTTCTCTCCTCCTGACCCATACCGTGTTGTCCCGAAACGTAAGGTGCCCCTCCCTTAGCCCAGTCACTCCAGCTCCCAGTTCTCTCATGACCTCCCTAGTGTTGCAAATGTCCCTCCCCCGCCAAGAAACCTCCCACTACGGAGAACAGGACAGTCACTCCCAGCCCCCTCTCCAGGCTTACTCCCCCGCCCCTAAACAGAGGAGCAAAATCCCACCCCACTCCCAAACCAAAGTCCAAAGAGCCCCCTTCTAAGAAGAAACCCCCCTCCCCCGAACCCACTGAGTTGCCTGCCTTCCACATTGATGTCCCTGCCCAGTGGAGTCACTTGGGCTGTCAGAATCCAAGTTGGGGCAATTTTGTTGCCCTCTGGGTTGCCATGGACAATTGGACTGGCCAAAGGCCCTTTGTATATAGTTCCTGTTTTTTTGTGGTCGCTATTCCCACTGGAATACAGTGGTTGAATCACAAGTAATTTTCCTGGCTTTCTTTTCCTCTTGCTTATGTTATTGTTGTACTTTTCCTCGGATTGTTCTCCATGTGTGTGGTATGTGTGCGTGGTGTGTGTTGTGCATGTGGGTGTGTCATTTTTGCCTCCCTCCTTTTCGTGCTAGGCGGCTGTATCTTCATCAGCACCGCTGCTCGTGGTCTCCCATCGCATGGTATAGCATCGGCAGGACTTCCAGTTCAGGTTCTATGGCAGCCGCGGAGTCCTCTGTGTCCCTGGAGGTGTCTCCTTTTATATGGGTTGTTTCTGCCAGCCTTTTTGTAGCAGTGGTCCTGCCCCATAAATCCTGGCGGTCTACCATGTCATAATATGGTGGGCGGTAAATGGTGTCCCTGCGGGCTGAAGATGGCGCCCGCACTGGTGGTTCAAGCGGTGCATTGGCTGCATATGGGAGGGATCACTGCCGTGGTCATAATATGGCGGTCTTCGCTGCCAGCTTGGCAGAGGTACTACCGCCATTGCCGGCGTGACAGTCAGCTGACTGCCAAAGTCATAATGAGGGCCTATGAGCCTGTGTCTGCGCCTGCTAGCTTTACCCATGGTAGACTTTAATCCAGCCTAGAAAGAGGGGGGCTTGCAGGCTCTGCAACATCAGTAAGGATCTTAGCTCCATCTATTGTGTTGCTGCCCTGCCCTTGACGCTGCTAAGAGGTTACTGCTGAATTTGGTTTTCTTTCTAAAGCGGGCCCGCACTGGCAAAGAGGCCTCCGCAATATGTTTTGTACAAACAGATATAAGAGCCTTGGCAAGATGTGCCAAATACGCCAATTAACTCAGAGCTCTCCTCTGGCCACGAATTACGAGAAATAGGCCCACTAACTATACTCAAAAACTTATTTCAGACTATGGCCCTCATTACGAATGTGGCGGTCTTGCAAAAAGACCGCTGAAGCCGCTGGCGCTACAATACCACCATTGCTGGCGGTATTGGTGGCTTCCTATTTCGACATTTCCGCTGGGCCAGCAGACGGAAACAGCGTTTCCGTCCGCTGGCTCAGTGGAAAAGTCACATCAACATTAAAGCCGGCTTATAATAGAGCTGGCGGCAATGTTGAGGTGCAGCAGCACCCGTCGCGCATTTCACTGCCCGAAATTCGGGCAGTGAAATGCGCAATGGGGCTGTGCTTGGGGGCCCCTGCACTCCCTATGCCAAGTGCATGGGCCGTGCAGGGGACACAAGGGGCACCCTGAGTCCCCCTTACCGCCAGCCTTTCCATGGCAGTGTTTACCGCCATGGACAGGCTGGCGGTTGGGAATTATGACTGCCTGGCGGTAAAGTGGAGGGGCCGGCGGTATGGCCGTGGCTAGTGACCCACGGTCATATTACACTAGCAGAACACCACCAGCCTGTTGGCGGTGTTACTGCCAGCGTTCCGCCGGCCGCCAGGGTCGTAATGACCCCCTCTATGATCTCAACATAGCTTTTTTCCATTATGCATAGCTTGGTTCAATAAATGGCGTACAACAGTTTAAAGACACCCAGCATTAATGGACAAAATTTAACTCTTTTAAACTGTACAGTGTATACTTTTTTCGCACCTTAAATTGTAGAGGACGGTTAAGCTCTGATGATTATTCTGATATGCACCTTAAGATCTATAATGCACTTTACTATTATACAGCACTTTCTGCGACCAATATCTAACCGGCGCTGGCTGCTTTTTAACTTTTGCAATGGTTTTAAGTAATCATGCATTACTATCCATAAACCTGAACTTGAATAATGTGTTGCACCTTTTTCTTATTTTTATATTTATTATATTTTATTGAAACTTTTATGGCTTTCTCGAAATAAAGTTATATTTGACTTTGACTCTCACTGTTTCCCCATTTGTGTAGTTAGAAGCTCTTTGGTACTGTCCTGTCGATTGCTTTTAATTTGCAGACCAGCAATCCACCTGCTTTATTTTCCCATGTGTAGTATCTTTGAGCTGCAGGAGTGGGAGTTCCGCTTTATCAGCATCAAGAGCTTTGAGTTGTCTAGCTAATGTGAGTAGGCACCATAATGTGTTTAGACGCTGTTCGTTATGTGAACTTTCAAGATCTGCAACTCTCCCCTCCAGCTCTCTTCTCTCATCCCTCTGCTCCCTATTGAAGTGTGCTGCTTGTGAGATAAATTCTCCAGAAGTAACTGCTTTGATTGAGCCCCACAGAATTGGGACAATCATATCAGGGGTATCATTGATGCTGAGGAAATCTGCAATGCTGATTTTGATCATTTCTATCACCTTGTATTTTAGTAGGTTATCGTTAACCCTCCACGTCCATGCGGGGGTGTCTTTGGAGGCCGCCTATAGTACAATTGTGACGGGCGAGTGATTGGAAAGGGCGGATAATTTTTTAGTGATGCACATGGTCTTTGCATGTATGTACATGGGGCAAAGAAAGCAGTCTAGCGTAGCATTGGTTTTCCCAGAATCTGAATAATAGGTGTTCTTTAGCGTGGGATATAAGTCTCACTCTTTATTGACTAGCCCCAGGTCCTTTAATCATTTGAGGCTCCGCTTTATAGTGCCCCAGTTTTTCCCACCCTGTGCGTGGATCTATCCACGTCTATGTCCTCAACTATTTTAAAGTCTCCTCCAATCAATACATCCCTATCGAAAGATGCCAAGACTTGTGTAAGGGCAGATTTAAAGAATGCTTCCTTCATTTGGAGTATATGTGGTGCCTAGATTAAAGATGGTGGGCCCAATATGGATGTGCACCATTTGAAGTCTTCTTGCTATGCAAGTGTATCATTGAATTTGTTAGCCAATAGGATAGCTACTCCCCTGATTTTTTGGGTCCCGAGGAAAAAACTGCTTGGATAACCAGCAAGATCGAAGTCTCAGATAATCTCATTTGGTAAGGTGTGTTTCCCGTAGGAGATAAATGTCTCGCAGAAAAGAGAGCAAGGCCAGGCATGTGGCTGGAGCATTTTTCCATCTCACATTAAAGCTTAGGATTTTCACCATTGCAAAGTTGTAGATTATTGTGTTGTCTCCTGATAGACCTAAGGTGTAATGTGTGCCCATGGATAAGTGTAGATGTTGATATTGTAAGTATGCTTTGTGATGGTGGTCATGGATCAACATTCCCTCCCCCAGCAACATTATAGCATTAAAAATGTACATTCATACCCCTCCCCCAGGAGCCTTCAGTCCCTTGGTATGGCCCAATTGATGGGCTCAAGAAGTCTATGTACAAGTCCATTCTTGTTCACTGACCCCAGTACCTCCCCTAGTTCCGCCTGCTACTCTCTTCAGTCATCTTACCATTGCCTATGCCCTAACCATCTCCAGGTACCTTTCGTTGTTATTGCGACTTGTCAGGAGTGTTATGGTGTCAGTGCTATAAGTGATAAGTAATAGCATCTGTCATTCAACCTTTGTTGCAACATTACATACTTAAGACAGCCGTCTGTCTGTGTATTTCATTGAAACTCAACAAGGCCAGGTCCTCCGCACTCACTGAAGGCCAAGTGGGGCACACAGGCCGATGGACGTTGCCTCTGTCCCTTGTCCAGAGGGGTGGCCCCCACACTGCAGGGAAGCGCAGGGCCCCAGGCCTGGTTCATCTTCAGGCCTGGACTTCACTGGCGTCAGTTGGACCCCAGCATAGCTGTACAACTCCCCCATCCCACACAGGTTACAGATCCAGTTTCGTGGCTCCCCAGCACTGGATGAACAGCCTTCATCACTGCACCCCTCTGATTCCAGCCACGGCCTTGGCCCCTGCCTATCTGGCGTGCCAGTCACTGGATGCCTCTTTGGTTTCTGTGGCAGGAGTGGGGCTTCAATGTCACATGCTGTGAATATGTTTTTTTGTGGTCGCACCTCTGCCCCAAGTCAACCTGGTCGTCTGTAGTAAAGAGGTCTTCAGAACTGCTTTGAGAACTTGGGGGAAGACGTGGGGGCAAATTTCCTCTGGCGCGGCATAGAGTGGAGAGAGGAAGCTCCCACTTCAGTACCATCTTGGACAGGCCCCCCAATTAGATTATTT
Source organism: Pleurodeles waltl (assembly GCF_031143425.1). NCBI lineage: Eukaryota > Metazoa > Chordata > Amphibia > Caudata > Salamandridae > Pleurodeles > Pleurodeles waltl. Next base: position 1,899,349,604 of record NC_090440.1, read on the forward strand.
ATTTATAAACTATTTTGTTATATTATTTTTTTAATTGACATAGGTTATAAAAACATTATAAATTTAAATAATAAACATGTACCATTTTTATATTTTTAAATGTACTATTTGTATATTTTAAAATATCTTTTAGCACTTTTATATATAATTTATATTTATGAAAAATGGTAGCTATTTAAAATAATTGTATTTATCTTTATTTGGTATGGGGTTTTATTTGAAGTCTCTACCTCCATTATATTCTTTGGGGGGGTGTTGCAGAACTAGTGGTTGGCCATGTGCAATGCTGGACTCACTATTGTTTTCTTTATTAGTATTAACTTACACTCAGAATTTGTTAGTACCGAAAGTTACCTTTGTGATTCAGGCACAAACACTTCAGGACTCTACTTACACATATTAAGATTGATATTTTCTAGGAAATGAGAGGGTGTAAAGACTTCTGATAAAGGATGCAAGCCCTTGGATATTTCTAGACTGCATTTCCCTAAAGGAAAAAAGTGAGTAAATAAAAAAGATAGCGGGGAACAGGGGTCCATCAGGTGGAAATAAATATATATTGAAAAAGTATTAAGTAATAGGCTGAAAAAGAACAGAAAATTACAAATAACATTAGAATCTATTACATTCTCAGTTCCAGTGAGATTCATATCAAAAGCAAGGAAAACAGTTAGAGTCTACCATATTGAAATCGTGGAGAGAAAAGAGACCACAGGCCTCAATATTCTGATGACGACCCTGTAATGTTTTGAAGACTGTCTTTGTCTCTTCCATCATCCACTCCCCTTTCCTCAGTCAAACAGAGGATCACCATGTGACTAAATAATATTATATATGCAAAAAGTGTGCTAACTCTTGTGAAGAGAGTAACCAGGTAATACAGTAAAATTTCCCATTTTGGCCAAATGATCCACAGTTAGAAGAATGAGAGAACATTTTGACTCCTGGGCAACTCTACAATAGAGTCCATGGACTCTGTGTGCCATGGTTTGAGAAGAACAGGTTTTGGCCTTAGGGGACCCATGGGTTTGGTATATGAACATTTGATTTGGGTACAAACAGTACATCTGTATATATTACTTCAGATTTACATACATTGTCGATCTCTAAAAATACCTTCTAACCGCTGCTATTGTTTTAATAATTCCAAGATGCCCCAACAGTCTTAGAGTCAGAAAGCCAACTTATAGCTTGTTGTACTGAGGGTAAATACAAACATTTCCCCAAGTATAACAACCCAGCTTTCCCTCTTCTCTTACTCTGTGTACTTTGATCTGAAAGGCTTCTACATTAATTAAAGTTATGGAATCATATGGAACAACAACTTTATATTTTTGTATATCAAATACTGAAAAACAAACAGTATTTGTCATATCAAAAATGAGAAATAAAGTTCTAAAAAAAACTGTAAAATCTCCTTCCAAAAACATCTAAAGGCTCAGCAGACGGAACTCCTTATAGAGCCATTGTTTAGACATCTTCAAAATATTTCCAACCAGACTCAGTACCAACAGGTGAAATACAAATCCTGTTGTGTAGACATTTTTGCTCTCCAGACACAGCCAATCCTATCCAACCTCGTTCACCAATATCATATCCAGTCATCTGGAAACCTGCACTCTCCTTCACCTTTTCTCCAAACTATCAACGAAACTGAAAACTCCTGCTCCATCGTACGTCCACTACAGTGAACTGACAGAAATCCCCACACCCATTTTCCATAATCCTTGTAATGTAAATGTAATGTAAATAAGCTTATATTTCGCATGATTACCTGAGGGTGTCTTGGCATTAGCATTCTAAAGAAAAACCACCGGAGCCTAAATCAGGGCTGAAAAACACAAGAGAAAAAAGCTAGGTTTTTAGCATTTTCCTAAACTTCAGCAAATATGATTGACATCTTAAGTTCAATGGCAGAGTGTTTCAAAGTTTTCTGGCACTAAAGGGAAAACTCCTGCTGCTCCAATTTGTTTTATTTATTCTGGGGACAGCCACTAGACTTGCAGGACTTGATCTAAACAGCCGGCCAGGTGAGTGCCAGAGAAAGATTTTTTGAAGGAATTCTGGTCCTGTTCGGGTAAGAGCTTTGTGCACCAGACATAGGTGGTCATTATGACCTGGGCGGTCTCCAGGGCAAACGTGGCAGTTTCACTGCCAACAGGCTGGTGGTGAAGACCGCCACATTATGAGTGTGGAGGGTTGGCCTCTGTCAACCCGCCACATCTCCACTCATACTGCCATGGTAGTCAGACCCACTGGGTTGGAGATAAGCATCTCCGACCAGGGGGTCCACAAAAGACGGAAAGGCTACTGGTGACAGGGAATTTCTTCCCTGTCACCGGTAGATGACTCTTCCGCCCCCCCCCCAGCAAGCACTAAACTTCCCCACCCCTGCTCCAGGCACAGAACCCCCCTCCCCTCTCCATCCCCCCCGTCCAGGTACAGCGCCCTCCCCCCACCCCACATACATGCACACAGACACCCACATGCACCACGCATACACTCATTCACTTACACTTACATACACACATTCACACACACGCATCCATACTCACAATCACCTCAGCACACATACACGCATTCAAGCAGGCATACTCACACCCATCCAAACACGCATACTCACACCCATCCAAACATGCATACTCACACCCATCCAAACACGCATACTCACATGCAGACAAACATGTATTCACCACAACACTCATACTCGCATACACACACGCATGCACACATAAATGCATACATGCACTCACTTCTACATTCAGACATGCATACCACCATGCATACACACATTCATGCACACACGCAGACAATACACACTCACACAACACCCCCACCCTCCCCTGTCAGACGATCAACTTACCTGGTCCGGGGAGGAGGTCAGCTGGCAGGGAACAGGCACTTCCACCTCCGGCAGCGCCCCACCATCAGGACACCTTCAGGCTGTATTATTGCACATGATACGGCAAGGGGAGTCCTTCTGGCAGAACCACCCCAACGCCTCAGCCTGTCAGCACGACTACTGCTAGATTTCCGCCCAAAGTGTAGCGGAAATCCAGCAGTACCCGTAATATGGTGGCTGTCTTCTGGAGTAAGATCAAAGCCTTTAAGATTGTCTAAAAGATATTATGTATCTGAACTGTCAGGAAGGTCTAGATGAAAATGAAAATCAACCATAATGGTGAAATTTGGGAGATGAATGCAAGATTCCATGAAGTCTTGCACAGTTAGAATACATTTGCCTCCAAGGCCAAGTGAATGATAAATAAGAAGGCCCTGAAAGGAATTCATATTATTGAATTTCAAATGAAACATGAAGGTTTCACAATCGAGCTGGGTGATAGGATGAAAGGCTATCTTTGTAAATTTACGATACACTATTGCAATGCCACCATTCCTCTTTCCTTGTCGGTCCACTCTTTCCAAATTAAAGCCATTATGTATGGCAAATTTGAGGTCAGGGTCTGAAGTGAAACAAGCCCAAGTCTCCGTAACAAATATGATTTTTAGAGCATGCTCGTCCACAAAGTCAGCAAAGTCATACTTATTCTTAATTAGGGAACGGGTATTTAATAGAGCACATGAAATCACCTGCAGAATATTTTTCCTCTCCGTTTTCACAGCAAGGTGAGGTTGAGGTATGTTTTGTCTTAACAGAGAAGGAATTCCTTTGTTAAAAACAAAGTTACATGCCAAGAATCTGTAACTGCCTGATTTACTATTAAAATCATGAATAATACAGGAACCATGCTTATCGTCATTGCGCAATCCAAGAAGAACTTCCCTTGAGTGTGCCAAGATCAAAAAACAGTCAGGGTTCCTGGCACAGGGCGCAGCCTGGCCGTAGATGGGGGCAGACATGCTTGCTTGCTGCATTGCTCTTTTTAAGGGACTGTATCAAGGCGGTGTGTGTGACCAAACTTCTGAGGTGCAATGAAACACCTTGAATAAGAAAACAGGGAGAAGAAACAAAATAGGTCAAATTGAGGTCCAGCAACCGCTTTCCCATGAGCATGCTCCCCTACAGGTGAGAATTACCTGCAACCAAAATCTAATTAACTAAAAAGGGGGAAATGAACCTGAAAGCATAAAATTATTAAAATAGGCAATACCGCCTACCACACGGCATAGACGTAAAATATAGGAGACTGGAACCTCCTAATAACACCCTGTGAGAGCCTACAAGGAAAACAAAATGCTGCCAGAGTGTAATTTAGTTAGAACGCTGCGCAGACGTATTGCACTGTTCTTTTGAAGCGCCTGCATCAAGGGGGGGGGAGGCATTGCCAGGCTTCATAGGTGCAATTAAACACCTTGGATGAGGAAACAGGGAGGAGAAACAAAATAGGTCAAACTGGTGTCCAGCTACCCCTTTTCCATCAGTAGGCTCCCCTGTAGATGAGAATTACTGGCTACCAAAATCTAATCAATAAAAAAGGGAGAAACAAACCAGAAAGCATAAAATGACTAAACTAGGCAATACCACCTACCACCTACACGCATAGATGTAAAATATAGGAGCCAGGCACCTCCTAGTATGGCCCTGGTGAGAGCCTGTGAGGAAATCAAAATGCCACCGGTGTGGTATTTAGTTAGAAAGCCTTCACCCATCAAACAGCATCAAAAGCACATAATAACATAGGGTGCATGGGAGCATAGTCAATTACTAACCGCCTACACTAGCCACTTACATTCATTGGATGATGCCAACAATGATTTCATTTGAGATGTCATCAGTGATGTCACTGACCATGTCATGAGTGATGTAATATGTGAGATCCTCAGCAATGCATTACAGGGGTGTGAGTTATAGTTAGGTCTGATAACTAAGACTGCTGAATTTCTATGGTTTTGTATGTGTAAAATCTGAGCCTAACTATAACATCCTTGTAATCTTTGTTTTTTTCAGTAAATTTCTAAGGTTTTTTAAAATCTATTTCCTAACTATAACATCCTTGTAACCTTTGTTTTTATACAGTGAATGTCACTGTTTTGTTAATACAAATTCTACTACAATTTCATCCAAACATTCAATTCAATAATATAAATTTTCACAAGTTTATAAATGTATTTTATTAACACATTTATTCTTATCGTACTTTTTAAAAAGTAACAATTAAACCATCTTAAGATAACGTTTGTAAGTTTGTTATAAATGCAATGCAGCAAGTCTTTCTCTTTTTTTGTATTCATTTTATGGAACCACAGATCTCCTGCAATGCCATCATGAATCTGCCACAATTCCAAGAACACACCCAAGCTTCAACTCCTAATTGGATACACCAGGTCTCCACCCATCTAAATTGCAAACCATACCTTAAGTCAATTATTTGGGTTTCACATCTCTATGGAGACAGACTCAAAACCACAGCTCCACCTTTTTTCTAACTTTCCTTCAAAAGAAGAGAGTTTCAAAGTTAAGATGTCTTCTGCTGAGGACAGAAGAGAAGGGGAAGAGCAGGACGAAGAAGAAGAGTTACCACCTCCAAAGAATTTCTCCAACATTTTAAAATATTTCTCCATCCCTTCAGAAAAAAAGAAAGTTTTTCCCTAAAATTGGTCCAATGCAGTAAATGCAGTGAAAAAATGTCAAGAGGTATGGTGAAGAAATATTCACTTGGCACATCCTCTATTAGGAAACACCTGAAAACCATGCGTAGAAGGACATATCACAACATGATAAGGAAGAAGGAAGGTGGTGCGTCATCATCAGCAGCTGGACCATGTGTGGGACCCATACCTCTTGAGCAGATGGCTACCATCCCCGTTGGTTCACCAAAACTGGAAGACATTTTCACTCACTGTAGCAAATGCAATATGCCAGTTGCACTAAAATGCCATCTGTTGGCCAGTTTATGAATGCTGATATCAGGTATAATTCTTCATTATTTTTTCGTTCACCTCACTATTCCATCTTCCATTCCTTTTTAAACAGAAGTAGATAAATGAAAAGCAAATATAGAATACGTTTACCTATACATTATATATTATTACATTACATACAATAAGCAAGTGAGTAGCTACATAAGGCTGTTTAAGTGTCTTAGTATTGGTGCATAAATGGGTACCTGATTGGCTGTACGGATGTGTGACTGGGTGTGTCAGTGGTTGAGTGGTTATGTGAGTGAGTATATCAGTGTCTTTATGGGTGTGTCACTGGATATGTAACAACCTGTGTGGGAGTGTAAATGGACGTGTCAGTGGCTGTATGGGTGTCTAAGTGGATATGCAAGTGGCTGTACATATTGGTAACTGGCTGTGTAAGTGGGCGTTTGGGTGGTGGATACATAAGTGCTATGTGGGTGCGTGAGTGAATGTGTAAGGGCCTCTGTCAATGTCTGACTGAGTGTGTGAGTGGCTGTATGGTTTTGTAAATAGGTATGTGAGGGCCTGTATGGTTGGGGACTGGGTGTATAACTGGGTGTATGGATGTGTAAGTGCATGTGTAACTGACTGAGTGTTGGGTACATGAATGGCTGTATAGGTGTGTGAGTGGGTGTGGCAGTGCCTGCATGGGTGTGTGAAGGACTATGTAAGAATTATGTAAGTGGATGTACAGATGAGTAACTGGGTATGTGAATGGCCTTATGGGTGTGTGACTGAATGTGTCAGTGACTGTGTATGTGACTAGTGGGTACATAAGTGCCTTTGTAGGAGTGTAACTGGGTGTGTAAGTAACTGTGTGAGTGGGTGGAAATTACATGCTATTAAATTACATACTATAAGCATGAACACACATTTATTTTCAAACACAATCACTGCTACAGGCTTAATAAAACAACTATATTTTCAGTATAGCAATTCTTCTTTCTCCTCTGCTGCTCACTATTTTTTATTTTAATGTTTTCATCTAACCTCCCTTCTTTTTTACTTTTGCTGTAGTGTCTAGAAGCTATACATTTTCTTTCAGTTTATATACACTCATAGGTTTCTTTAAGATATACCTCTTTATAGTACAACCTAATTCACATACCTGTAAAATCTATTTGCTGTTGTGCAACTTTTATGTAAATATCTGCGAATATATGTTCTCCACTGCAAATCTCAAGTCAGAAATATGGCAATCCTCCTCCGCTCTCTGTAGAAAAGTATCAATAATGGCTACCCTTCCCACTGTGTTCTCACTCATACTGTTGTACTTAGCAAACCACAGACTTCCTTTCATCTTTTATTTTTGCTATACCACTTCTAAATGATCACTATTTGTTAACCCTTTCCCTGTTTCCTGTAAAAAGCACAATTCAGTAGTTTGTTTGGCCTTAAAAGCATTCAACAATCTGCTGTCAGTGCTTTTCATTTACATTTTATTTTGTAAAATATTGTCAATTACAAAGCACACACACCCTACTGAGCAATTGCTGTACTCCAGTATGTTTTTCAGTTTCACATTGCAGTCTCTTCTGTTCCATTCCCCACACTCTTTTATCTCTGTTTTCATAGTAACCATGTTTCCAATAGTCTCTGCCTACCAGTAGGTCAACAAGTTCACGAGGCTTTCTCTCAACAGCATACTTGCTTCACAATAACTGTAGCAGGCGTGGCTGACTTCGCAATTCCAAGCCTATCACACACAACATAACTTTTTTTTATTTTTTCAAAGCCAATCAGAATTAGTTACTTTTTTCTTAATGCCACTACCTAAATTAAGTTCCCTGCACATCTCCACCATCCAATCAAATATGTTCTTTTTTCTATTTTGCTTGCTACCCTCCATTTTAACTGCCTTTCATCTTCAAAACTGCCTCATTCTGCTACAGCCTTTTCCTGTGTGCTACTCCTGCTTGTCTCCAATATGGTCAGAGCCTGCATTGTGGGTCATAGTTTTATGTTTTGGGAATGGGTATGTAAGTGGCTGTATGGGTGCTTTATGACTGTATGAGTGTGTGACTGGGTGTGTGAGTTCCCAGTGTAAGGTGGTCATTCCAACCCTGGCGGTCGGTGTTAAACCTGCGGCCAAACCGCAAACAGGCCGGCGGGGTAAAAAATGGAATTCCGACCCTGGCGGAAACCGCCAACAGAGACCGCCACATTACCACACCGCCCGCCACGGCGGCACAAACAAACAGCGCAGCGGTCACCGCCAACAGACAGGCGGGAGACAATGTACCGCCCACTGTATCACAACCTACCAATCCGCCACCTTTTCCGGGGCGGTAGCCCCGCCGATAAAAAAACGACAGAAACAGCCATTTCAAAGGGAAAACGCCCACCTCCATATACCCCACGAGGAATCAGGACAGCATGGAACCCGAACTCCACATACTCCCAGCGATAGTGTTCCTACTCCTCTACCAGGAGCACGAACGCCGGCTCAGAAGACAACGGTGAGTACTGCACCTACGACACAGGGGAGGGGGGAGAAGAACATATTACGGGTACACACATACGCGACACACCCACCCTCACCCTCACCCACTACAACACACACATCAATGCATAGCAACACATCAGAGTGACACCCCCAAAACCCCCCCGGAAGAATGCAAATACAAAAGGAAATGATTCTAAACATTGGAATATATTGTATAACTGGCTTAAAAATATATCTACACATCAAAAAATCTGAGAGACATAAATGTACAAGTCCGAGCATTGTAGCATGCATTGTCCGTGGACCACTGGGCCCAAATCACATGGGCAAAGCCCACACAAGATACCTGACTCCAACGGAGAGAACACTGAAGGGGCATCAGATAGCAAAACTACAGGCACCTCAGGGGGAAGGAAGGGGGGGCACCTCAGCCAGATGAGTAAATAACGCCAGATCCACGAGGGGCCTCCATGGCCACTGTTCAATCCTGGGGAGTGCAAAGCCACAGTCTCACAAGTCTCTGCAGTGGGTGGTTTGCCCACTGGACCATCCTGGGGAGTGCAAAGCCACAGTCTCACAAGTCTCTGCAGTGGGTGGTTTGCCCACTGGACCATCCTGGGGAGGGCAAAGCCACAGTCTCACAAGTGGATAACAGTCTCCACTGGTTCTGGAGGGGGCTTTGTGCCCAGAGTGCTTCGTGCAGCCCTGCCCAACATAGATGCGGCCCAGCCCCTGCCGCTCATGGGGCAGCGGTCCTTGAGACGGCGGTGCCCAGTTCAGTGGTGCTTGAGATGAAGGGCCCAGTGCAGCGGTGATTGAGATGAAAGGCCCAGTTCAGCGGTGCTTGAGATGAAGGGCCCAGTGCAGCGGTACTTGAGACGGCGGTGCCCAGTTCAGCGGTGCTTGAGATGAAGGGCCCAGTTCAGCGGTGTTTGAGATGAAGGGCCCAGTGCAGCGGTGCTTGAGATGGCGATGCCCAGTTCAGCGGTGCTTGAGATGAAGGGCCCAGTTCAGCGGTGCTTGAGACGGCGGTGCCCAGTTCAGCGGTGCTTGAGATGAAGGGCCCAGTTCAGCGGTGCTTGAGATGAAGGGCCCAGTGCAGCGGTGCTTGAGACGGCGGTGCCCAGTTCAGCGGTGCTTGAGATGAAGGGCCCAGTGCAGCGGTGCTTGAGACGGCGGTGCCCAGTTCAGCGGTGCTTGAGATGAAGGGCCCAGTTCAGCGGTGCTTGAGACGGCGGTGCCCAGTTCAGCGGTGCTTGAGATGAAGGGCCCAGTGCAGCGGTGCTTGAGACGGCGGTGCCCAGTTCAGCGGTGCTTGAGATGAAGGGCCCAGTTCAGCGGTGCTTGAGACGGCAGTGCCCAGTTCAGCGGTGCTTGAGATGAAGGGCCCAGTTCAGCGGTGCTTGAGACGGCGGTGCCCAGTTCAGCGGTGCTTGAGACGGCGGGGCCCAGTTCAGCGGTGCTTGAGATGAAGGGCCCAGTTCAGTGGTGTTTGAGACGGCGGTGCCCAGTTCAGCGGTGCTTGAGACGGCGGTGCCAAGTTCAGCGGTGCTTGAGATGAAGGGCCCAGTTCAGCGGTGCTTGAGACGGCGGTGCCCAGTTCAGCGGTGCTTGAGATGAAGGGCCCAGTGCAGCGGTGCTTGAGATGGCGGTGCCCAGTTCAGCGGTGCTTGAGATGAAGGGCCCAGTGCAGCGGATCTGGCCATGACGTGGAGGTCATTTGCCACCTGTCCTGTGGCTGGCGGAGCCTTCCTGCCCATCTGTCCTGTGGCTGGCGGGGCCCTCCTGGGCTGCAGTGCCGGGCCTGTTGGTGGCCTCCTGCCCACCTGGGATGGGGCTGGCGGGGCCCTCCTGCCCACCTGGGATGGGGCTGGCGGGGCTGGCGGGGCCCTCCTGGCCAGCTGGGCTGATGGCGGTGTTGTCAGGCGTGCTGCCCTTCCCAGCCTTCCCTGATCGCCTGTGTCCCTTCCCCACCTTGGGCGGTGTGCCAGCTGTCTCCACACTTCCTGCCGGAGCCATGGTAGGGGTTTGAGTCCCTGCTGTCTTCAACCTCTCGCGCCGGCCACTGCCTATCTTTGGATGTTTCTCCGGGGGTGGGCTGCCTGTGCCTTGGCTCCGTACTGAACTTGCTGCCCTGGAGGGTGGGGGACTCCACAGTCCATGGCAGACTGTCATGACAGGGCCCGGCTTTGTCGTGGCTGAGGTGCTGACTATAGTCCTATGACATGGACGGGGTGGGGGAGTTGGTGGAAAGAGGTTGAGTTTGGACAGGAAAAACTTCTTAGGAGCAGAGGGACGGGTAGGTGTAGTGGGTATGGGAGTGGAGGAAGAGGTTGTGGTTGTAGGAGTATGAAGTCTAGTGTCTTTGGGTGCAGGTGCTTTGGCTGGAGGCTGTCGTGAGGTGGATGGCTGTTGGGCGGGTGGCTGCCTGTGTTTGTGTATCTTGGAAAAGGGGGTCACAGACACACTGGGAGAGGACACAGGGGACGTGTAAATGGTAATGGGGGTGGTGACTGCACGTGTGTGTGGGGTTCTGGTGTGTGTGCTGGTGATGGACGTAGTGGCTGAAGATGTTGTGCATGCAGGTGTGAGTGGAGACGTGACACGGAGGGAGGAGGGAGACGAGGAGGATGGGGACACAGTGGAGGCAGTGGGTGTTGGCATGTCTTTTGTGGATGTTGCTTGGGTGAATGCCTGTGTGATCTGTGGTGCTTATGTCTGCCTGAGCTTCCCTTGAGTGTTGAGGTGTGTGCAGGCTGGTCTGATGGTGTGTCAGGGATAGGCAGAGGTACAGGTGATAGGGTCTGGGTGGAGGAAGTTGGAGGGGGGAGGCTAGAGACAGGGACAATGGCTGCCATCAGTGCTGAGGCCAGAGTGTTGAACGATCGCTGTAGGGCAGCCTGACCAGAATGAATGCCCTCCAGGTATGCATTACTCTGGTGCACCTCTCTTTCTACACCCTGGATGGCATTCAAAATGGTAGACTGCCCAACAGTGAGTGTCCTCAGGAGGTCAATGACCTCCTCACTGAGGGCAGCAGGGGTGATTGGGGCAGGGCCTGAGGTGCCTGGGGCGAAGGAGATGCCCACCTTCCTGGGTGAGCGGGCACGGGGCAAACGCTGAGGGGCTGCTGGGAGGGCGGTGCTGGTGCGGTGGGTGGCGGCTGTACCTGTTGTTGCCGGGGCACAGATGTTGCCGCCACCACAAGGGAGCTCCCTTCAGAGGACGAGTCCGTGTCGCTGATGTCTGCCCGAGTCCCCGCTGTGGAGCTCCCCTCGCCCTCCGTCCCACTGGTGAATTCGGAGTCCGTTGCATGGCCCTCCATGGCCATGTGGGATGCAGCTCCCTCGTGCTCCGATGCTACTTCTCCTCCGCCTGATGATGCTAATGCACACATGAACAGGAAGCCCACAAAAAAGGGGGGGGGGAGAAAATAAAGACATGTTGAGTGTATGCATTGGCGACACCGTTGGAGGACAGGACAGACACAGAAGCCCCCTGCACTACGCCGCGCACTTAGGGTCGACTACTCAATCCGTGGAACATGGCCTGCAAGCCTATGAACGACATCTGCACACATAGATGACACAGGGCCTTGATTAGCTGTACTTGGCACCCTACAGAGGTGGGGGACGGGGGCACAGGGCCATGCCTTACGGAGGGGCCTAGCCTACAGAAATTGCCCTGGCCTAGGGATACCCACAGCCCTCCTCCCCCACCCAGACACCTCCACTGCGCACAAAGTCAACAGAATGAGATCCAAATCGGGGTAGGCCACCGCCAGGATCAGGGACATCAGGGGGGTCAAAGTCTGACTGGCACCCCTCCCACGATGGGAGGCCATCCCCAGCTGAGCCACCGCCGGCTTCCTGCTCCAGCGTCGGATGTCCTCCCATCTCTTCCGGCAGTGGGTGCCCCGTCTCTGGTGGACCCCCAGGGTCCGGACGTCCTTGGCGATGGCACGCCAAATATCGATCTTCTGGTGGGCGCTGACCTATGTGAAATGTACAGGGGGGGAAAAATAGTCATCACCATCTGCATGCTCAATGTGAGTGGCCCCCCATCCCTACCCTTGTCATGTGGCACATGCTCTCACCGTCGTTTGATGCATGCCTCAATCGCTCCCCTCCCCACCATCATTCATCCACCCCACTCAACACAGGCATTGCCCACAAAGCATGGTCCCAGTGTTCTTACCTGTTGGTCTGGAGGACCGTAGAGTAGCGCATACTGGGGGAGGACCCCATCCACAAGTTTCTCCAATTCCTGAGCAGTGAAGGCAGGGGCCCTTTCCCCAGTCGCATGAGCCATTGTCTCTTCCAGACCGAGGTCACAGCAGCACTTGCAGTGTAGGTCCTCTCCTGTTGAAGATCAGGTATCGAGTGATTAAGCTGATAGAAAATGGCGGTCACGCCCACGGCGGTGCGTACCGCGACCGCCGGCGCACATCTCCATTGGCTCCTGAGACCCATAGGGTTCAATGTTAACCAATGCTGCTTTGCGCCGCGGTCTTCGACCGCCTACCGCCACGGTGTGCCACGCCAGCGCATTTACCTCACATCCCATTGTCGCACTTCACAGGTCAGGCAGCCGCCATTTCAGGGGCCCACATGGCTTTCTTTCTACTGCGTCACACATACCTAGGCCTTGCATCAACACTCATACAAGCCATTCAATGCATTGGGAATCGTGTTATGTGCAAGCTGTGGTTACGTACCTGTGGGTTGATTGACTCTGTGCTCGCTGTCGTCCTTCATAGGCACCGTCCTCTGGGACATGCGAGGAGATGGAGGAATCTTCCCGTGTACAGACCGCTGGTGGACCTGTCGACAATGGAGGAAAGACATGTCATACTGACATACAGGCTTGACCGAGCCACTATCTATGAACTGTGTGCCCAGCTGGAGCCAGACCTGATGTCACCAATCCGCCAACCCACAGGGATCCCCCCTCTAGTGCAGGTGCTGTCAGTGCTCCATTTCTTTGCAAGTGGGTCATTTCAAACAACAGTGGCCATATCATCAGGGATGTCTCAGCCTATGTTTTCCAAGGTGTTGTCCAGAGTGTTGTCTGCCCTGCTGAAACACATGCGCAGCTACATCGATTTGCCTACAGTGAAAGGTGACTTCTATGCCCTTGGACATATCCCCAACATCATAGGTGCCATTGATGGGACACATGTGGCTTTGGTACCCCCCAGCAGGAGTGAACATGTGTACAGAAACAGGAAGAGTTATCATTCGATGAATGTACAGATGGTGTGTTTGGCAGACCAGTACATCTCCCATGTGAATGCCAAGTTCCCTGGCTCAGTGCATGACGCGTACATCATGCGGAATAGCAGCATCCCTTACGTGATGGGTCAACTCCAGAGGCACCGTGTGTGGCTAATTGGTGACTGACCCCAGTGAGGAATCCCAGGACAAGGGCAGAGGAACGCTACAATGAGGAACATGGGCGTACTAGGAGGGTGATCGAGCGGACCTTCGGCCTCCTGAAGGCCAGGTTTCGGTGCCTCCATATGACAGGTGGTTCTCTCTACTACTCACCAAAGAAGGTGTGCCAGATCATCGTGGCCTGCTGTATGCTTCACAACCTGGCTTTGCGACGCCAGGTGCCTTTTCTGCAGGAGAATGGTCCAGATGGTGGTATTGTAGCAGCTGTGGAGCCTGTGGAGCCTGTGGAGAGTGAAGACGAGGAAGCCGAAGAGGACGACATAGACAACAGGAACACAGTAATACAGCAGTATTTTCAGTGACACACAGGTAAGAATCCACACCGGCATATTACATATACTTAACCACTACTACGTCTCTACTGTCTGTCCTTTTTCTATGGTAACTGAGTTGTGACTTTCCCTTCTGATTTCAGAGATGTGGGCCCCACTGCGTGACATCTGCTTTGTTTCCCCATGGACTACAGCTGTGTGACAGTGGTATGTTGGCATCACAATGTAAATATGCATTTTGGCACAGTAATCTCTAATACATTTGTACTAAATCACAGCCAGACTCCAGAATGTTTTGTGCAATGACTGTGTTTATTTCTGTGCTCTATATTGGTGGGTGGTTGCAAATCGGTGAGGGGTGATGGTGGAGGATTGTCCATGGCAGAGTCCAGACTAGTATTATCACAGGTGCATTGTCCAAATGGCTGTGGGAAGTGGAGCAGGGGCAGTTTAAGGATGGACAGGGTAACAATGTGGGTCAGTGGGATGACAATCAGGGAGGTATCCTTTGCTGGCAGGGGTCTTGGCATCTTACTCTGTCTTCTTCCTGGATCTCAGGGCCCGCTTGCGGGGTGGTTCTCCTTCTACAGGGGGTGGGGTGCTGGTGGCCTGTTGGTCCTGTGGCGGGGCCTCCTGTCCACTAGCGCCGGCAGAGGTGGTAGGCAGTTCTTGGTCCCTGCTAGTGTCAGGGGCCCTTTGTGGTGCCACAGTGTCCCGCAATGTGGTGACTACCTGATTCAGAGCCCCTACAATGGTGCCCAGGGCGGAACTGATGGTTCGTAGTTCCTCCCTGAACCCCAAATACTGTTCCTCCTGCAGGAGCTGGATCTCCTGAAACCTGGCCAGGACCGTCGCCATCGTCTCCTGGGAATGATGGTATGTCCCATGATGGAGGAGAGGGCCTCGTGGAGAGTGGGTTCCCTGGCCCTGTCCCCGCCCTGTCGCACAGCAGCCCTCCCAGTTCCCCTGTTTCCCTGGGCCTCTGTCCCCTGGACCGTGTGCCCACTACCACTGCCCCCAGGTCCCTGTTGTTGTTGGGGTGGTGGGTTAACCTGGGTGCCCTGTAGTGGTGGACACACCGCTGATTGACGTGTCCTGGGGACAGAGGTATGGGCCTGCTGGGTGGGTGCTGTGCTGGTGTTCCCAGAGGGGGGAAGGTCTGCTGTGGCCTGTGGCTGTCTGAGGGGAACTGACTGTCCCGAGGTCCCCGATGGGCCGGGCTGGTCATCTAGATCCAGGTAAACAGAGGTGCTGTCATCACTGTGGGTCTCTTCTGGGGGTGGAGTGGACATTTGTGGACCCTCCTGCGTGGTGACGTGGTGTTCGGGTCCTGCAGGGGTATAAATGGATGGTTATTGCATCTGTGTGTGCCATAGCGTGCAATGGGTGGGTGCCCGTGTACCCCAGTGCTGGCATTCCTGTGTGGGGGCTTTTGTGACGGTGGTTTGGGGGGGATGGGGATGTGCAGTGGGCATGCTTTGGTGATGGGTGTCCATGCTTTGTGGTCGCATGCAGGGCTTGGGGTTGGGATGGGTGGGTTGTGATGGTGAGACATTTGCAAGGAGTAGGTGTGATGGGGGTGAGGGTGAGGGTGGGGGTATGAGTTGGCATGCTGGTGGGGTGGGGGGGATGAAGTAGTGAAAATGAGACTTACCAGAGTCCATTCCTCCAGATACTCCGCCGAGGCCCTCAGGATGCAGGATCGCCAAGACCTGCTCCTCCCATGTTGTAAATTCTGGGGGAGGAGGTGGGGGTCCGCCGCCAGTCCGCTGCACCGCGATGTTGTGCCTGGATACCATTGAACGCACCTTCCCCCGTAGGTCGTTCCACCGCTTCCTGATGTCGTCCCTATTTCTTGGGTGCTGTCCCACTGCATTTACCCTGTCGACTATTCTGCTCCATAGCTCCATCTTCCTGGCAATGGAGGTGTGCTGCACCTGTGTTCCGAAGAGCTGTGGCTCTACCCGTGCGATTTCCTCCACCATGACCCTGAGTTCATCCTCAGAAAACCTGGGGTGTCTTTGCGGTGCCATGGGGTGGTGTGGGTGATGTGCGGGGTGGATTGTGTGGTGCTAAGTGTGGTGATGTGTATTGGTGTGTTGTGTGAAGTGCGTGGTAATATTGCTGGGTGAAAGTAAAATGCGCGTCTGGGTGCTCGGATCTCTATTTCTCTGTGCGTGGTCCCGATTCTGGAGGAGTGGGGGTTTGAGGGTGATGTGGGTGTGTGTTTTATATTGTGTTGGGTGTGTGGGAGTGGTGTTTGTATGTGTATCAGGTGTGTGTATTTTGATTTGTCCAACATGGTTGTCTTTTGTAAGTGTGTGTGTATTTTGAGCGAGGCTGTGTGTCCCGCCATTAGAATACCGCGGTTGAAAGACCGCCGCGTGGATTCGTGTGTCGTGATAGTGTGGGCGTATTTCTGTTGGCGTGACGGTGGAGATTTGGTCATCGCCAGTTTCTCGCTGGCCTTTGGTGTGGCGGACTTTTGTGGATGTCTGTATTTTGGCGGTTTGCCTGTTGTGGGTCAGAATGACCGTGGTGGTTTACCGCGGCGGTATGTTGGCGGTCTTCTGACAGCAGTAAGCTGATATTACCGCCAAGGTTGGAATGACCCCCTAAGTCTGTGAGTGGTGTGTGAGTGGTTCTCTGGGTCCCTGAGTGGATGTGTCAGTAACTGGGTGTGTGTGAGTGGCAGTATGGGTCTGTGAGGGGGTGTGGTAGTGGATTTGTTGGTCTGTTAGTGGGTGCGTGAGTGTATGAATGGGAGTGAGAGTGAGTGAATGTGTGTTTGAGTGGGTATGTGAGTGGCTGTGTGGGTCTGTGAGTGGGTGTGGTAGTGATTGTGTGAGTGTGTGAATGGGTGTGTGAGTGGCTGTGTGGGTCTGTGAGTGGGTGCAGTAGTGGTTTTGTGGTTCTGTGAGTGGGAGTGGGAGTGGCTAAATGGGTGTGTAAGTAGGTGTGTGGATGTGTGTGTAGGTGCGGTAGTGATTTTGAGGGTCTGTGATTGGGTTTGTTAATGGGTGTGTGAGTGAGTGTGTGAGTGGCTGCCCGGGTCTGTGAGCGGGTGTGGTGGTGGTTTTGGGGGTCTGTAAGTGGTATGTGAATGTGTCAATAGGTGTGTGAGTGGGTGTGTAAGTGTGTGAATGGATATGTGAGTGGGTGTGTGAGTGGCTGTGTGGGTTTGTGAGTGGGTGAGATAGTAGTTTTGTGGGTCTCGGAGTGGGTGTGTGTGTGTGTAAATGGGTGTGTAAGTAGGTATGTAGATAGGTTTGTCTGGCTTGGTGGGAGCTTTGACACTACTGCCATGTCAGAGCAAACACTCTGCTTCAGGGGGCAAGAGCTGTTAAAGTGCTCTCACTCCCTGGAAATAGAGGTTTCATCATTTTCCCTGTCCACAGAGATGCGGGCAGGGAAAGAGATGAAACTATTGCACACAGGGAGCTGCATGTTTAGCAGGAGGTGAAGAGCTGGCTTTGACTGCAGGACCTTGAGGCTCATCCCAGGGTCCCATTGCACACTGGGTGCCCTGGAGGGCACCCAGGATACAAAGCTGGGCCCTGGGTGTTGGGGTCCCTGGGTCTGAAATTGGCCCAGGGAGTGGGGCTGTGTGGCCCTCCTCCTCTATTTAGTGAAAGCCGGGATGGGCTAATCTGGGCTGAGATGGCCCGCAGAGGATTTATGGCCAGGCCCTGGGGCTCGTATCAGCCCGGGGAGGGGGGCCGCACAGACCCCTCACCTATTAAATGAAGACCCAGCCTTGGGGATGGGGATGGGGTCCCCGGAGCCCCCCCTCCTCCATTTATTGATAGCCAGGCCCCAGGGGATAGGGTTCTCAGAGCCACGTGGCCTGCGCCCCCCTTACCTAATAAATGAATTCTGGGCCCTGAGGGATGAACTTAAGGTAACTATATCTCGTGCCCCCACTATGCACAATTTTCTCTGAAATAATTTTATGGCAAATGTTACATTGATATTATCAATGATGTTATCAAAGATGCCATGAGTGATGTAATATGTGGGGTGATTAGCAGTGCATGGCAAGTGCATGAGTTATAGTTAGTGCCTTAGGGTACAATTTATAGTTACTTGAGCTAACCATGGCTATAATTGCTGAATTTCTATGGTTTTGTGCAAGTAAATTCAAATCCTAACTACAATGTCCCTGTGACCTTTGCTTTTTTAAGTGAATTTCTATGTTTTTTTACATTTGATTTCCTAACTATAAAATCCTACAACCTTAGATTTTTTCAATTAATTTCTATGCTTTTTGCCTGGCCATAAAGCCATTTTAATTGCTAAATGTTAATCCAACCACCGCCGCGCACGGCATCGGAGGTTGGCTGCAGGGCTTGGCCTCCCAACCCCCATGCATTAGTCTCTGAGTGGGTCTTTGAGTGTGTGCATGAGAACCTCAGTGGGTCTGTCAGTGGGTGCATGGGTCTCTGAGTGAGTCTGTGACTGAGTGCATGAGTCTCTAAGTGGATGTTTGAGTGGACTCGTGACTCTTTGAGTAGGTCTGTGAGTAGATGCATGATTGTGTGAGTGGGTCTGTGAGTAGATGCATGATTGTGTGAGTGGGTCTGTGAGTAGGTACATGATTGTCTGAGAGGATCTGTGATTGGGTGCATGAGTGTCTGAGTCGGTCTGTGAGTGAGTGCGTGTATCTCTGAGTGGATCTGTGAGTGGATGAATGACTCTTTGAGTAGGTCTGTGAGTAGATGCATGACTGTCTGAGTGGGTCTGTGATTGGGTACATGATTGTCTGAAAAGATCTGTGATTGGGTGCATGAGTGTCTGAGTGAGTGTCTGAGTGCATCTGTGAGTGTGTCAGTAGCTGTGTGAGTGATTTGGCTACAAAAGAACTTCATCTGCACTTTTATCCAACAAGAGTCCACAGAGTTTTGCTCAAAATATCTACCCAAGTGGAGTTCTTACTGGCTCCTTGGGCAAATGTCCAGTACGTATTCTACACTACAGCTGCTTAATGAAGCACAAGGAAATGCACTAGTGACCTTGTATGCATTTTGGCAAATGATTTTTTCCGGTACGCCTTTATCCAGAAATAAGTGATAACATGAATCCTCCTATAGAGAGGCCAAAAAGACTACAAAGTCATAAATTTCTACCAAACCAGGGTCCTTCTGGTTATCTATATGACGTAAGTGCTTCTTTGTTTTGTGGAGATGTCCTCATATTCCTCGGATTTAAGAATGCACCACCAAAATTGGCAGAAAACGCCCCGGGGGACCCTTTAGTAAGCTGTTCATCATCCTGGCAAAAGGCAGGAAGATCTTTGCATACTACTAGGGTGGACGGTGCAGGACCAAGTGAGCGGAGCTTACAGGTAACTTGCACATTTGCATACTTGTAGCAATTTAAAGGTGGAACAATGGACTCTGCTCTCACCAGGAGAGGACAAGAAAGAACCCACAGATTGCGCTTCAATACATCAATGATGCATTTACCAGGTGTGTGACTGAGCACCAGAAAAGATGGTTGCACCTTGTGGAAGTCCCTTAACTCTTAACTTGAATCCCCCACACATCAGACTAGCAATCCGGCAACGCAGCCTGGATGACTGAAGCCTGCGTTGGAATGGTGTGACCGCTGCCAATTCAGACCGCTCTCCCTCCCTCGAAAGCACAGTAAGAGTGGGGCCTAGACTGAAGATGGCAGCCATTTGAGGAAACATGGTCACGGGGATGGAGAGGAGAGGCTGCTGACAGCTCCACCTGCCCTACCTGAAGTGTCAGCTGAAGCAGGCGACGGGGGAGCAACCTCCTATGGACACAAGTGGGGGCTGACCTGAAGCCTCTTAGAGTCCTGGAGGGTGTTGAGCTGCTAAGCCAGTGAGGTGGAGGCCACAAGGGAAGCCTCAGCCCTCTCCCTCCCTCATTTGCACTGCCTGGGCGGGGCACAATTGCAAGCATTGAAGCTGTGATTCCCCCTGCTGGAGATCCCAGAGTGGATCTGGCTGCACGGCGGATGGTGACACCAGAGAGGGAGCACCTAGCAACTGCAGGAAGAACAGCGTAGGACTCGGAAGGTAGGCCTGCAGAGATTCTGACAGGCTGAGACGCTATTGCACAGAGGCACTGGGAGGCCCAGGACGAGTGGGCCTGAAAATAGACAGGAAAGCTCAGGGAAAACTATAATATCCTCACTCCAGGAGAGGCTCCACATGGTGAGCAGGGCCCTCTTACAAGTCCCTCAATATTTGATTTGGTTGCTCCTCACCCTCCTTTGTCTCTCCCGCACAGATGCTCCTGGAGACCTAGACCCTGCAATTGTGATGCAGAGCTGGGGCCCGCATAGTGTAATACGCCAGACAGGATTTGGGATTGCTACTTACTGGGAATAGCGAGGGAGGCCTGGAGGTTTGACTCTTGCCATATACCATAACTGTAGTGCCAAAATTGGAAGGAGAGCCAGAGTGGCTATATGGAGTACTAGAAGTGGACCAACACTCTGGGAGACAGGGGCCACACATGAGTCAGAGCTCTTCAATCCTCCTCTGAGCAGAGTGGAGCTACTGAACGGTTCTGGGGCCGGGAGACGTGCTGTGTTGAGGGGAGCAGAGGACACATTTTATAGCCCAGGGCCCCCAGGGCCTCCTGCAAGTAGCCCCTCTACAGCATGGTGAAGAACAAATGACAGCGACCTCTGCACACAAATAAAATGTATAAATATGCTGTCCCAAGACCAGCTGAGGTGCTAGGAGAAGATACAAGAAGAAGCCCAGGGAGGAGCCAAGCCCCACCAGCAGAGACATCATTGGGAGCGATAATGGCAGCTATCCAGGTCCTCAAAGGTTCACTGGAACAAAATTGCATGCGTATTAGTTGATGTCACACTCCTCTGTGCGGGCCTCAAGAAAGTCACTGAAAAGGTCATGACTGCCGCGTCAGACATTGTGGACATCTAAAGTCCACCTCCAAAAGACTAGAGAGTCAAGTAAAGTTCCTTACAAAGGAAAATGAGAGAATCATGGCCCGACTTGAAGATCAGGAGGGAAAAGCAAGGATAAACAATATTAGAGTAGTGGGGGAACAGGAGGGAGCTGAAGGGCTGAGTTTTGAACTTTTTCTGGAGGACCTCATTACCAAGGCACTTCGCCCCAAGAGATTATCTAACATTTTTACAATAGACCAGGGGCCCCTCCCAGATCAATCATCACAAAGGTCTTTAACTTTTGAGACAGGGATGCGATCCTGCAGGTGGCTCGGTCCCTAGGTGACCTCCAGTTTGAAAACACCATAATCCAGTTCTTTCTGGACATCAAGCTTCAGGTGCAGTGACAAAGAGATAGTTTTCAAAAAGTCAAAAAGGCACTCAGAGAGCGCGAACTCAACTATATGATGCTGTTCTCAGCACGCTTGGGAGTGGTTGTGGTGGGCAAGACATGGCATTTCACAACACCAGAGGAGGCATGGGAGTGACTAGATGGATGGTGCACCACAAACTGCACAGCTAAGTGTGAGGATAGAGGGAGACATTGAGGAAATGACAGAGAAGGGGATTACTCGAACAGTCCTGATCCTGGACAAAACAAAGGACAAGAAACACCACCATAAACTGCAGAGTCTGCGGTATGGAAAATCTGGTCACTTCTGGGGCAGGATCAGAGCTGTATTTCATTAAGTGTAAGTGCTGGGGTGTGAGGTGAGACCCTGGCAAACGAGACAAGATGAGCCTGGGATCGATCTCACTTGTGATGAGTGGGTGGAAAGAGTATATATCCATACTTTCAGGGGAGGCGAGGAGCAGGACAATGTATGGTACTGATGTCTGGTTCAGGTACACGACAAACAGGAAGAAAGGTAAATTAGGGATTCAAAGCAACGGTTTTCTTAGTCTGTGTAGCAGGTTAGTCGAGATGGCGCTGGCCCACCCATGAGATTTAAGGTTTTATTATGGGCGACAGGCACTCCGATGGTGGGTGGGGGGCAGTTGTAAGCCTGCTTTGAGTGGGAAGCAAGGTGGGGTGAGTTTGTTAGTTGGGGGCAATTGCTAGTAGTTTGTTTGTTTATGATAGACTTCTATCATTGCTCAGACATTGTGCAGCTGATTTGGTGCATAAGGTGGTGTGGGTTCCACTGGAAAGGAAGGGACGGGTGGGAAATCGGACAGACATGGTGCCTCCAGCAGACATATAGATTACTCTATGATGACAACAAAATTACAGTCCCTAAATGTGTTGACATGGAATGTCAACTGGTTGGATAGCAGAATCAAGCATACCATCGTCTTACAACATTTGCACAGGCATGTCCCGGACCTGGTTCTTTTGCAGGAGATGCACCTGAAGGAGAATCTATGTAAAGCCATGGATAGATCTGGATATTCCCTGCTGGCACATGCAGGTTACACCACGAATTCTAGAGGTACAGGTATCCGTAACAAAAAGAAGGACCTTTTAGACTAACTCGCACCTGGTGGGATCCCCTAGGCTGCTTTGTGGCAATATCAGAGGGTTGGGAGGGCCACACACTGAATGACTGTTCTGTGTATGCACCACTGAAGCTACAGCCACCTACACAAGCTGACATAGGGACCCTACTGTTGGAAATACCATCTGGGCTCCTTGTAATGGGAGGTGGCCTGAACTTGGTAGCAGACCCTGCGGTAGATAGGGAACCGCGAGCTAAGACTCAGAGTGACCCAGAGTCGCTGCAGACCTTTCTGGATGCACTAGGTTTGGCATACTTGTGGTGGGAGCATAACCCTGGGGTGAGACAATACACCTATTATTCAGGGGTGCATGGCAGCTATTCCCACTTAGACTATCTGCTCACCTTATGGGCCCACATTGGAAAGTTTAGGGGCACCCACCATAGATCATGTGGGATGTCTGACCACTCCCCAGTGGAAGTAGAATTATTAGGCTCAGTTAAGACACACATCTTGCCTACTAGGCTGGACCCTTGGCACCTCTGGGACAGGACCGTTAGGGTCAACTTTAGAGAAAGGGCAGCTCAATATTTTTTTTAAAATCTGGATTTAGTGGACTCAGCCTGTGTCTTGTAGGAGGCCTTCAAAACAGTTATTCGTGGACACGCACATGACCTAACAGCATCGTGGTAATCCATAGCCTTTGATACTGAGGAGCAGTTTAGTGTTCGAGGAGACCTCTTGCCCAAGCACCCCAGACACTGCCTCCAAAAACTGTTGCATCCCGGGCCAGGTCCACAATATTTGGAAGGAGGTTCCCCCCTGCATTGCTGCAGACAGAGCGGGGAGTCTCCCCAGCCTATCTTGTGTAGGAGCACCCTGTGCAGTATTCACAATTGGATCAATCTGAATTAAGCTTGTATTGCCACCTCCCTGGGGCTTTGTTTCACCTCAACCCAATTGTCATCATCTAATACCCCTACATTGTCCTCCCAGCCCATGCGCAGGGCAGTCAGCAGATCCGGGAAATCATTCATCAATTTCTTATATCTCATTGAGATTGCCTTATTTTCAAGTGAAGCCGAGAGGAGGTGGTGCTCCACTGGGGCTGCTTCGGGTAGCTGGTCACCCTCCACCATATGGCAACGTATGGCGTGCTCCAATTGCATATGCCTATGGCGCTCGGTCTCTGCCATGTCGTATTACTGATGGAGATCATCAAACGTCACCAATGCCTGCACCCTCCAAACATCTCTCAGATAGTCAATGCCCAGAAGTGCCCATTTCTTGAATCTCCTCAAAGCTCTGACCTCACGGAGGAGATCACTGTGCCTCAGAGAGGTTCGGGTGGGCAAGGTAGTCCCCCATCCCAGGTAACATGTCGCCTTCATCCACACCCGTACGTCAGTACCGGGGTGTATCGTCAAGGCCCGCACACTCGATTGTTTATATAATGCAGCTTCATAACTTCCGCTTCCCATCATGTTTTTAACTACTCGGAACCCAGCTCTGTTTGGTCAGCAAATATCCAGTCATTGACAATGAAAAGTTGCGATGCCCAGTAGTACCTATGGATATTCGGGACAGCCGGACCCCTGTCGTACACTCCCCGTTGCAACTTACGCAATGCTATGCGAGAACTACCTCCAGCCCACAGTAACAATCTGACTTCCATTACATAAACCCAAACACCTCCAGGGGGACACCATAGGGAGTGTTCTGAAGAACATATAGTAGCCGCAGTAGTGTCACCATTTTATAGAGGGCAGCCCTCCCCATTAGCGATTAGGGGAAGGGTCCAGCATATGTTTCATCACTTACATTTAAAGAGCTCCACCGGCAGAACAATAGGTCCAGCTGCCTTGACTGGCTGGAGGCTCCGTAACACCAGAACAACTTCATCCTCAGTCAGTCTCATTTCCAAGGTTTCCCTGTCCCCATCTGACAGTCGCTGAGGAGGTCTGCACAGGTCTGCACAGTCTGCCTCAGTCCCCAGGTCCCTGAAGCATAAATCCCTGCATAATACTCTGCAAAGGCCTCCATGATATCATTGTTGCACATTCTTGGCGACCCATCAGTGTCCAGTACCTCCCTGGCTCAGGTCTGCTCCCATTCTCACTTATCAAGCCACAGCAGTAATGTATTGGCTTTATCCCCAATATAATAAAGTCTTGGGTTGCTAATGTGTGAGCCTGTGCATGATATACCACCAACTCCTGCAGTTCTTGCCACTTAAGATGCAGCTGGTTTTGGAGGCTAGCTTCCTCCCCGTCCGCTGTCGAACTCTAGGCCTCTAAAGCATCAATTTCCCACTCGAGTGTTTCCCACTGCAATCTGTGTTCCTTCTTTTTCCACGAAGCACCTCCACAAAGCATTTCAGATTGTTTTCCAAAATGGAATCCTTGAGAAAACACACTTAATGGGGAAGGGGGTCGCACGGCCCGCCTCCCCAGGCCCATTTCATTTTTGGGGACCTCATCCCCTGGGACCTGGCCATGTCTCCTGGGTGCCCTTTGGCAACCAGTGTGCAGGATCGGGACCACGGGGGAGCCTCAAGGCCCCCACGGTCCCAGCTGGCTGCCCGCCTCCTGCGGGAGCCAGCATTGCCGTTGCACACAGGGAGCTGCT
Organism: Pleurodeles waltl; assembly: GCF_031143425.1. Classification (NCBI taxonomy): domain Eukaryota; kingdom Metazoa; phylum Chordata; class Amphibia; order Caudata; family Salamandridae; genus Pleurodeles; species Pleurodeles waltl. The sequence goes on from NC_090440.1 coordinate 1,899,374,662, forward strand.
GGAAATGCAGCTCCCTGTGTGCAAGAGCAATAGTTTTATCTCTTTCCCTGCCCGCATGTCTGTGGGCAGGGAAAGAGATGCAACCTCCGCTTCCAGTGGGTGAGAGCACTTTGACAACTCCCGCTCGCTAGAAGCAGAGTGTTTGCTTTTTCTTGGTGGGAGCTGTCTAAGCCCCTGCCAAGCAAAAGCAAACAGTTACGTTCCGGGGTGGGCACCCCGTGACATAGCAGGTGCCTGCCCTGGTGGAGGGGGGCAAGACCCCTGGGCCATGTATGGCTTCAGGAGGAGGGCCACACGGCCCCTTCTTCTATCTGCACAGGCTGCTCCGGGGAGGTGGTGACTCTCGGGCCGAGAATGGCCCAGGAGAAGGGCCGTGTGGCCCTACTACTTTTTTTTTTTTTAAGCCCTGGGGAGGTAGTGACCCCTGTGGTGGGAGAGGGTCTGTGCCTCCCGGCTCCATATTGAACTTACTCTCAGGGAGGTGGTGGTCACCAGGGCTCACGGGTGTCCACGTGACCCCTTTTACTGTTTCTTTAGCCCCAAGGAGGTGGTGGTCCCTGTCTACAGCCTCAGGAGGGGGGCCCCATAAGCCCCCCTCCTTTTTTATAAATAAAGCCCTGGGGAAGTGGTGATCTCGGGGCTCCAAGAGCCTCAGGAGAGGGACCCTGTGCGCCCCCTCGTTTAAAAAAAAATATCCAAGGGGCCCGGCCCACCAGGGGGATACATTTAAAACAAGCGCAGGAGCCCGCACTCGTTTAAAAAAATATATATATTTACTGTGAATTCGCGAATTTAACAAATTTGCAGAATTTGTTTTTTTACAAAAAGTTTTTTTTTTGTCGGGGTCCCTCTGCTTCCTTTTCTTTTTTTATGTTTTTTTGTCAACTGTCAGATGGTTGAAGTGATGGCAGTCAATCAGAGCTCTGCATTTCCCTGCACAAGGTCCTTAATCTTCGCAATGTTGTCAAAGAGGAACTGTGGCCTTAGATATACAAATTTGGATTTCCCTAAATTTCTCAACAACTGCTGAATGAATTTACACCAAACAACAAAAAGTACAATCTGTGGAACAAAATCTGGCTTTCTGCCAAATTTGGTGTAATTCTGTCCAGTGTTCCCGGGCTGTAGTTGTGTTCAAAACTTCTATGGAAATGAACATGGGATACACACTTTTTTGACCCCCCTTTTCCTCGGCTCCTGCTTGACGGATCACCCCAAAACTTTCCATGTGCAACAAAAATTACTGGCACACTTTTTCATTGTGAGAAACTGTGGGAAACCGGCAAAGGACCAGACGACTCGGGAGGCTCCAACGTCCTGTCGGAAATTTCCAGGGAACCGGATGAGAGTTGGTGGAGTAAGCCGGGAGGTCACCGTCCCCTCATGTTGCCCTACCACGTTTCTGGAGGAGTGTGGCTAGCCCAGGTGCGTGGGCGTCTGCTAGGAAGAGAGGGAGGGTTGACAATGGGTAGTTGTGAGGAGGGGAAATCCGTCTGAGAGACAGGCTCCTCTTCTTATTTGGAAGATAGGAACGAGCCTTGAATACTACGTTTTTAAGTAAAATAAATAAGCATGACAACACAATAACGGGATAGGGAAAATGGTGATTATCTCCCTCACACCCACCCCCATAAAAATAAGACAAAATTAAAGAGCATACACTAACCTGTGGTTCTTTCCTTTTCAGTCCGAGGGGCATGACAACTACGGTGGTCAAGTCTGGTATGAGAAAAAGCCAAACAAAACCACCAATGCAACTTCCAAGATTAGGATAGGGAAACCTGAGCCTGTGATAAACCCTGGTCCTCAGTGCTATGAATGTGGGGAGTTGGGCCATATTGCCTGATTCTGCAAAAGACGAAAAGAGAAGGGGGATGACGAACCCATGGATATCGGGTATATTCCCAGGACTGTTCTCTATGCCCAGGAAACTGTCCCCATTCATTATGTGAGTTTATTGTTAAATGGGCAACCATAACCACTTTCTTAGATTCCGGCTGTAGATAATCAGTTGTCAGGAGAGTGGGTACATCCTTCCCAAATAATTCCAAACAAAAAGGTGGGGATATGTTGTGTACATGGTGACACCAAGGTATATCCAGTCGCAAGGCTTAAACTCTCCAGCCTCTCTGGGGTAAGTAGCATAGTCGAAGTAGGGAGTCCTACCTTTTCTCCCTGAACATCTCATTTTGGGTACAGATAATCCCTACTTTCTTGAGTTATTAGGAAACCTTTTACAGAAAAAGATGACCCAGACCCAACAAATCACGAAAGAGACTTTTGTTCATGATTCTCTCCTTACCCCAGAACCGTGGATACTGGACAAAAGGTTTGCACTAGCACAACTTAATGATAGCACCCTTCAGGATGCTTGGCCAAGTGCCACGAGTAATCCTGACTCATCTACTCCTACATATCTATGTTTCATCATACAAAAGAGCCTCCTTTACTGATTAGGTAAGGCCACTGATACCCCTCAGTTGTTGGTTTCATTAGGATATTCTGGCCATGTTTTGCTTTTTGCACATTTTCACCTGCTAGCTGGTCACTTTGGAATAGAAAAGACCAGTCAGTCCATCCTGCTGAATTGTTTTGGCCTGGGATATATGCACAAGTCAAATGATATTGCCAGGAGTGTGCCATCTGCCAGAACAAGAACCCCTATCAATCACCCCAGGTACTCCCTACATACAACCATTAGCGGTAATTGGAAATGCATTTGATCATATCTGTATGGATTTAATAGGACCCCCACCCAGGTCCGCAAAAGGTTTCCAATATGTGTTGGTAATGGTTGATTATTCTACAAGGTATCCTTAGGCTATTCCCTTATGGGTGACCATGTCAAAGGTCATCGCCCAACATTTTATAGAAGTGTTTTCTCAGATGTGATTTTCTTGTGAGAAGCTCACAGATCAGGGAACTCCCTTTGTTTCTAAAATAATGAAACAAGTTTACAAACAGTTAAACATAAAACATCTGACCACTTCTGTTTACCATTCCCAGACAGATGGCCTCATTGAGAGGTATAACGGGAGTCTCAAATTGACTCTTAAGAAGATGCTGTCTAATGTGGGTGAACTTGAGACCAATTACTCCCACTTACCTTGTTTGTCTTAAGAAGCCAAATCCAAAGTAGTTTGGGAGTCTCTTCTTTTTAGTTGCTTTTTGGGCGATGACCGCATACTCTGCTGGAAATAATTTAAAAAGCATGGGAAAAAGACTCAGAAGATGAGGCCTGTTCTCTTTTGGAGTATACTAGACAGCTCAAATCCAGAGCACTAAGAGCACTAGCCCATGAAAACCTAGAGAAATCCCAACAAAGACAGAAGTATTTCTATGACAAGGGTAAACGTTGGAGGGAACTCGCTGTAAGCGATTGGGCTCTGGTCCTTCTACCCAATACTGCTGTCAAAATGAAGAGAGCGGGGCAAGGACCCTATGAGATAGTTGAGAGAATAGGAAGAGTCACCTACCAGCTATGCCTCCCCCAAAACCGAAAACAGTTATATCACATTAACATCCAAAAAAATGGTTAGGACCTCCTCCGAAGGCTGTGCAAATGGTGAACTCCGTAAAGGAGATAAAATCCACTATAAGTGACACAGACATCAATAATTCCCTAGCCAAAGAAAAAAAAACTAAATTCTGAATCATATTATGCGGGCATTTTTTCAATCTGCCTGGTATGACTAACCTCGCTATGCATTCCATGTGACCCATGAGGGGGTTGCGATCAAGCAACCTCCATATTGTACTCATAAAGCGAGGTGCGTCTTGACCTCCAGTCAGAGGTTACACAAATGCTTAAAATGGGAGTCATTGTTCCATCCAAAAGCGAATGGTGTTCACCGATAGTACTTGTCCCAAAACCAGACGTCAGTCTACGGTTTTGAATTGATTTCTGGGCTGTGAACGGAATCTCCAAACTGGATGGATACCCCTTACCCAAAGTAGACGAGATGATTGAGAGGCTTGGGGAAGCACACTACCTAAGCACTATCAACTTGACTAAAGGCTGTCGGAAGATCCAGTTAAACCCAGCTGACCAAGACAAAACAGCCATTGCTATGCCTAACGGGTTGTACCACTTCACTGTTCTCCCCTGTGGGTTACATGGGGTCCCTGCCACCTTCCAGAGACTCATGAATAGCCTACCAGCAAACACCAGAGATATTCAGCCGCTTACTTGGATGATGTAGTGGTATACAGCAAAACATGGCCAAAACACCTTGAACATCTTAGATCAGTTATTTTGGAATTATAACATGCCCACCTCCATATCAATGCGAAAAAGTCCAGATTTGCACACCATAAAGTAAAATATCTTGGTTATGTCCTTGGGGATGGGGTGATCGAACCCAAAAAGGAGACGATAAAAGCCATAACAGAAACTCCTTTCCCCAAGACAAAAAGGGAGATGCAAGCATTTCTCGGTCTCCTAAGATATTACAGGAGATTTATCCCTTGCTTCTCCGATCGATCAGCTTCCCTTACGGATTTATTGAAGAAATTGGTATCTCCGTCTATCTTTGAATGCCCTCCAGCTACCGCCCTCAAAGCCTTGCAGGATTTGAAGAATGCTCTTACTACTGCTTGGGTACTATTGTCTCCTGACTTTAGTAAACCCTTTATTCTACAAACAGACGCTTCAGACATGGGCATTGGTGCTGTTTTGTCACAGTTGGATGCTGAGGGACAAGAGAGACCTCTTCTCTATATCAGTAGGAAACTGTTCCCTCATGAAAAGGTGTACCTACCATAGAAAAAGAGTGTTAGGCCCTGAAATGGAATATTGAGAAGCTGTGCTACTATCTAGAGGGCAGGTATTTCGTACTGTATACAGATAACACTCCTTCACTTGACTTCAGCATAACAAAAAGAACAATGACAGTGGCCCGAGGTGGTTTTTGTGTTTATAGCCCTTCAGGTTTGAGGTCCACCATAGAAAGGGTAGGGATCAGGATAACGCTGACTACCTCTCTCATTTTCCCCTTTTCCCCGAGCGGGAAAATCCTGGGGCTGGGTGTGTGATGGGGAAAATGTCAGCTTAGATGAGGTTTTACCCTGGCCCTTCCCTTTTCCTTCTACAACACAAGATGTGCCTGTCTTTTTCTTACAGACTACATAGGGCATCTGTCCCTTTAAGACATCTACAGAGAGACATGAGGAGGGGCGTAGCCTTCAGTGTGACGCTGATCAGCCCCCGGATGAATGGTGGCGGGAAATCAGAAGGACGATGAACCCTGAAGGAAGGAGTGCTGACAAGGGAGGGAGAGAGGAACACCAAACGGAGACACTGTGGGAAACCGGCAAAGGACCAGACCAACCGGCATAGGGAGACTCTAGCGCCCTGTCAGAAATTTCCAGGGCACTAGATGAGAGTTGGTGAAGTAAGCCGTGAGGCCAACGTACCCTTGTGTCACCCCGCCACGCTCCCGGAGGAGCGTGGCTAGCTTATGTACATGGGCGTCTGCCCGGACGAGTGGGAAGGTGGATAATGGGTAGTTGTGAGGAGGGGACACCCATCTGAGAGACATGCTACTCTTCCTATTTGAAAGTGTATGTTATGTTTAGTCATTATTTTAGTAAAATATTTTTTTTATTCTAACAAAATAGCATATGGTTCACAGTTTGCTAAATTCTTAGTAAAATGTGTGGATTAAACAGATATATAATTATTAGAAATAATTTATTTGTTCAGTAACTTTGATAAGATATATCACCAGCAATCTTTTTTTAGGTATCAATGTTCTCACAAGAGGATCATGAGAAGCTTGTGGGAGACTCACAAGATCGCAAACTTCTAAATTTTATTGTCAACTATTCTATATGGTTCTTTCTCATGTTTTCAGTTATGATTTAATGCTAATGAATAATACTGTAGTGAAGAAAAGATCGTTGGATGTTCAGTGATGGCTCTTGAGAGACCCTTGCGGGAGCCAGACACACAATCCCCAGCGTGGACTCCGAGAGGGCGTTACTTCCTAGTTGGCTTTCGCAACCCATGCATGAGACTCTTTATTCGGAATTAAATGAATTACAATGTTTTACTCTCATTTTCAACAAAATAGTACATTAGACATGTTGTTTAAGGTATAAATTTGTGTACTGTTCTATAGATGATATAAAGGAAGTATTTCTTTTATAACGGTCACACGGGATGGCCGTGAGACACTTGCAAGAGGCCCTAGGGAGGAACCACACCCTAAGACAGGATTCTAATTGGGCAATATGCAGGTCTTTATTTAGAAGAAGATGATTCCATACTTTTAGCTTCATTTTACTCTTGGACTTTTCTGACAGTGCACATATTTGGCCTGCTCTCCTTTCCTGTTTGGCTTTGAAAAGAAAGTTACCTTTATCTGATTCAGATGATCAGCCAGGGCTATGCACCAGCCGAGGCACCTCAGCCTCCCAAGGTATCCTTATGTGGCATTTTTTTCAATTGAGGCCAGGTGGCAAGACGTTTTCAGTAAAGTACATCACCTGTAATCTTAGCAGCAAAGAGTTTAGCCGGAGGAGCAAAAATAAGCACTATAGCATAAGTACCATTGGTACGTGGAGATACCGGAGGCCTGTGCATCTGGAAATGCTTGCATGGGCAGAGTTGGCTCGTACTGCGGAGTATGACAACTCTACAGGGGCATCAACATCATTTGCTCCAGGAGATGCACAGGTTCTAAGTGCACAGGCGGACAATACCCCTGCTTTTTTTAATAAAGCACTATTTTGCTGCTTGTGCAAGCAGATAATTTTTTCATCTGAGATAAGCCGGTCTGCCCAGGACAAGCTTGTTCAAGAGCACAAGTGCCCTCCTAGGCAGTACGTTTTTTCATAATTTTTTTGTAAATTTTTCTCATTTTTGTTTTTAAGAAAATACTGTTGGTGTTTGTTTAGCACCTCAAGTTGTTTGTTATTGTTGTAAAAAAATGTAAATACTTGAAAACATAAAAAAATTATAGTTGTTGAAAACTGTCAAAAAAACAGCTCCTTTAGAAGCTACACTCTAGTTTTATTATCTGTTGTTTCCACGGCTTTGGTTTTTTCCCCCCTTCTTAAAATCTCTCACAATACAATCGCAAGATTCACAAAGGTAATTCTTTGTAGGCGGGGTCAGTGCTTCCTGGTTTGCTGTCAAGAGTCTCTTGCAAGAATGTACCAAAATGTAAAGCTAGCCAATAGAAAAGTGCGTACTGTTTATCAGTTAACTGTGCTCCATACACACAGCAGTTGGTAACAACCTAACTTACTTTTGTAACTTCCAAAAATCCATCAATTACATTTATAATTTTGCCACCTTTTCATTTTTCCTCCCCTCAGATAACTCCACATACCTCCCCCGAAGCTTACTCATTCTGCTGAGCAGTCCTCTGGTGACTGAGATCTCTGTACAGCACCGTGGTTTGTCTCTGGATTTTGGGACACAGCTTCATCCACTGGGTTAGAGAACATACCATTGATTGTGGTATTGACAAGAATTTTGGATTTCTAACCTTGGACATAACTTGGATTGGCCAAAGTAGTATGAAGTGGCATCAATTGTTACCAATGGTTAAGCACATTTTGGATTGTGAACACCTAGACCTGATGATAGTGCACTGTAGTGGCAATGACCTAGGCACACTCACAGGTGTTGCACTTGAAATCCAAATGAAGGAGACCTTTTCACAATTGATGTCTCTCTTTCCTCAAACTGCCTTTGTATATTCTAATATATGTCAAATGTAGAAATGACAGTGGTCAAAAAAGGTTTGTCCTAAGATTGAGAAACCCCAGAAGCATGTCAATAAAACAGATTCTGCATTTCTTCATGACCATGGCATGGGCTCCATATATCACAACAAAATCTGGTTTGATTTACCAGGTGTCTATAGGCAAGATGGAGTGCACTTCACTGCAGAAGGGAAAAAGATCTTCCTTTATAACATCAAAGTCTGCATCCAGTTCAATGAGTCACTGAACATTACATACTATAAACATAAAGGCTCTTGTCAGAGTCACCCTATTGTAACATTATGCCATTATTTTATGGTGTAAATCTCTTTTCTTTTGGGGTACTGACACCCGTGAGACTCTTGTGAGAGCGGCAGAACACAAACGCCTGCTGTCACTGGTATATTTGTCTAGCTCTCATAAGCGCAGATATTCAAGCTGTATGTAATGCGTAATAGCTCTGTATCATAGGGTGTGAGTATATACTGTCAAACACATAAGCCTCCATATGGTAACATTTGTCTTGAGAAATATTTTCTGTACCCCACTAATTTTCTTTCTTTTTATACGATCTTTTGAGAGTCTTGCGATATCATAACATTTTTTGGGGGAAAATGTACCCTTTCATTTATTAAAGTACTTATGCCTTATTGTCCCCACTAGTAGGGTGTGGGGAGAAAGTGGCCTCTCCACTGATACTTCTCACCCTATAACAGTGCATATTTGGGTGTGAGGGGACAGGGAGTTCTTCACTAACACCCAGACCTACAAGTGTGTATAGTTTGGCGTGGGGAGAGACAATCTCTCCAGTAACATATTGCATCAAGATTTTGGGGGTCATTCTAACTCTGGCGGGCGGCGGAGGCCGCCCGCCAGAGTTCCCCCGACAGAACACCGCTCCGCGGTCTGAAGACCGTCGCGGTGATTCTGTGTTTCCCGCTGGGCTGGCGGGCGACTGCCAGAAGGCCGCCCGCCAGCCCAGCGGGAAACCCCTTCCCACGAGGAAGCCGGCTCCGAATGGAGCCGGTGGAGTGGGAAGGTGCGACGGGTGCAGCTGCACCCGTCGCGAATTTCAGTGTCTGCTAAGCAGACACTGAAATTCTTTGTGGGGGCCCCTGCAGTGCCCATGCCATTGGCATGGGCACTGCAGGGGCCCCCAGGGGCCCCACGACACCCCATACCGCCATCCTGTTCCTGGCGGGCGAACCGCCAGGAGCAGGATGGCGGTATGGGGTGTCGGAATCCCCATGGCGGCGCAGCAAGCTGCGCCGCCATGGAGGATTCCTGAGGGCAGCGGAAAACCGGCGGGAGACCGCCGGTTTTCCCTTTCTGACCACGGCCAAACCGCCGCGGTCAGAATGCCGCGGTCAGAATGCCCTTGAGAGCACTGCCAGCCTGTTGGCGGTGCTCTCGTGGTCGTTGACCCTGGCGGTCAATGACCGCCAGGGTCAGAATGACCCCCTTTGTGTACCCCACTTTTTTTAATGATCCTGCAAGAGTCTTGTGAGAGCGAAAACTTTTTTTAGAGGAAGAGTTTGCACTTACTTATACATTATAGTCCTCATTAGTAGGGTGTGAGGAGAAAGAAGACTCTCTAATAAAACCTTTTCACGGTATGACAACAGTGCCCACTAGGGTATGAACAGACACTACAATCTCACTGTCACCTCTCCACAGTCTAACAACTGTGTATAGTAGAGTACTTGGAGGGTTTGACCCCTCTACTAACACCTTGCATGAAGGTAACCAATGTGTAGCATAGAGTGTTAAGAGACACTGCCTCTCCACTAACGCCTTTTTCCCAGGTTCACTAGTATGTATAGTAGGGTGGAGAAGATACTCACCTCACATGTAAGACTTTACTATTCCATGGCAAGAATATCAAGTACTGGCTTCTCCACTAAGTCCTCTTCCCAAGGAAATACCATATATATGCTAACAGATATAAATAGTAGGCTGTTTGCTGACAGATCTCTCTTGCATCATATGTCTCCACAGTACCTTGTGGGGAAACACTGGCAACTCTCCTGTGACCTGTCTGTTGGATGATAGATGCCCTAATTAGACTGTGAAAAGGGGCTTACCTCTCTGGTCACAGCTCTGTCCAGGATGACAGATGTGCAAGTAAGGTGTAGAGATGAAATTACCTCTGCGCTGAGAAGTCTGGCTTGCATAATAACTATAGAGACTATGGTATGGAAATACACTACCCCGTCAGCTGAGACATCTCCGCAGAGCAACATATGTGCAAAGTAGACTGTGGGTAGACTGTTCTCTGTGCATACATCTCTTCATTGTGATGAATTTCCGTAGTAGAGTATAAAATGGAGTATCCTCTCTGTTGAAAATAATGTCTTCAACAACTGGTCTCCATAGTTGATTGCAGGCACATACTCACCTTGCTTTCAGAGATCTCCCAATGGAGACAGTCATACATAATACTGTGTGTTCAGCAGGTGATAGGGGTGTATATTAGAGAATAAAGATGCAGCATTCTCTATGGCAATACCTCTCTCTTGTATCTGAGGTCCCTGTACTACAGTGTGAACAAGGACTGATCTCTCTACACCTCACCGTTGCATGACAAGTCATCATGGCTGCAAAACAGAATAATTGGCTTCTCCATTACCAATTGTATTTAGAATAAAGGATGTACAAACTACCATGGAGATACATGCAGCATATTTACATTCCCTTAAGATGGAACTGACAGTGTTGTTGAATATTGAAATAATATGATGAAATTTAAATTTATAATGAGTATTAAGCAAGGAAATAATAAGACTGTAAACTTTTTTTTACTACAACCAAACAATTTAACAACACTACACAACTACAAAAACTATATTAACAAACTATAGCAGGTGCCAATGTCTTCCCCCTTTTTGCTTAATTTGCCTACTTGATTATGATTGAAGTGAGAATTAGTTTCTAGTCTCTTAGTCACCTTAGCCTGCCAAAGAGTTCAGTTTCCTAGTATACATTAGCAGGCTAGGTGGTAAGGAGGTTTCACTGAAGCATTATGTTATAATTTATAGTTCACAAAGCCAAGCTCGGGCAGAGTTAGCTCATGCTGCTGAACTGCACAACTCTACAGCCACTGCCACATCCCATCAACCTGAATACACTGTGCTGAAGAGGTAGTTATGGCTGATCAGTACAATAATCCTGCTTGTGTTGATAAGGCTCTTTCTTGCTACTGAGTTAAGCAGTTAATACTTCCCTAAGACACAAGATTCCAGTTTCCTCCTCAAAAAAGACAAAATAACAAAAAAGAGAAACATTACAAACTGGTCAACAATTCATTACAGTGATTCGTCACTATATTCTCTAAGCTTTACTACATTTTTCACCCACAATCCCATATTTATGTCTAATGCATCATTAACTTGTTATTCCTTTTTCATGAAGAATATCACACCCTCAACCAGTCTATTTTCATAGTTTTCAATTAAATTATAGCATGTCATGAACTCTGGCTCCATAACAGTTTCTAAAGTAATAGAATCATCTTGACACCTTTGCTAACACTCACTACAGTGTTTCACTCTAGAAATACTCAAACATCTCATGGTACTAAAATATATGTACAGTGATCTTCATAAGAACAGTAGAGCTTGTATTATTACATTCTTCATTTTATAATTTAAGAAACATTACGTCCTTTACTTACAAGTAAAACGTTTGCCATTATTAGTACACCAACTGACACCACAACAATGGTTATATAATGTTTTATTAAATACCTGAACTTAAAGTTCTTTCTTAAATACAGATGATGACACCAGTCTCTTTCGACTCCACATAAATTCACTTCTGTTGAGCACAACTCAAACAAACCTCCTTCTCCTCCAAAGCACCAAGAACAAAATGAGCTATCTCTGGTTCTGCAGCCAATCACCTCACATTTCTTCGACCATGTAATGAGAATGATTACTATTGGTTCAGCCTTTGCCTTTTTTTTTTTTTACTTCCCTCCATACAATCCCTTGAGACTCTCACAAGACTGTAAATACCTTGTGGCAGGCCCAGTAATTTTCCATGCAGTCTTGTGAGTGACACATGAGATCGCAACATAAAAAAATAAAAAAAATTAACCATCTACTCATCACAGTACTTATCGCTTACACACTGTCTCGCAAAAACAAGCACCACAATATCCATTCCTACTAATAAAATGTATTGTGAACTCATCTATTCTTTTTTACTATTCACAATCCTGCAAGAGTCCCACATGATTGTAAAAATTAGTTAAAAAACAATATACATTTATAATCTTTGTAGTAGTTGTCCCTTAGAAAACCTCCTCACTAAATCTAAGGGGACAGCATACACTTCTGTTCCCACCTTATGTAGCTTTTTTACTTCTTTTCCACAACACCTCTAATTTTAACTTAATTTATTTTCTAACATTCTAACATTTGAACAGCCCACCAATCAGACTGCTTGTGAGACTGCGGGACGGACCTCTCAATCACTCACATGGGTCAATTTTTAAATTCACACACTCGCAGGAGGTTTGTGGGTGTCTCGCCACCCCCAACTGTTCAAAAAGGCAATTATTTGGGGGTTTGGAGAGGTGGGGGTGTGGGAGGGGTTAACTGGAGAGGAAGGGGGTGGAGACCCCATCAGTGACAGGGAAGGAATTCCCAGTCACTGATATGGCCTACTGCCATGGTTTTCGTGGCGTTACAAACGCCACAAAAACCATGGCAGTAGGCGGTGTCATAATGCTGCAGGCGGCACAATGGCTGCCACCGGGTTGGAGATGGATAGCTCCAGCCCAGCGGCTGTTGCCGCTGTGGCTGTCAGAGTGGTACCTTGGCGGGTTAGCTTGAGCCAACCTGCCAATGTCACAATGTGGTGGTAAATATTGCCAGCCTGTTGGCGGTACTTACCGCCACATTATTGCCGACCGCCGGGGTCGTAATTACCCCCATTGTCATTTACAACGCCAATAGCTCTAACTCGCACAAATGCAAGACCTATTTGCATTGCCAATGCTTGTTTAAACTTGAATTAGACACAGTATAGATGGTTGCCACAAATTGCACAAAAAGATTTAGGTTCAAGATAAAAAAGTACTTCAAAAATGTAAATCTCAGTAATATGCAGACTGTACCTCGGGCAAACATTTCAAACATTTTCATAGCTGTCCCCTAAAAGCACACACTCTAAAGGTCATCAGACAGCTTACAATACCTCTCAAAGAGAATATTCTTCAAGTGACTGCTTCAATTAAAGCCAATATTGGCTTCCAAGCAGCCTTTACAATTGCAGATTACCCAAATGCACACATTTACATTTCTTTCAGGCCACACACTCCCTGGCTCAAAGGTTTGTTTCTTCTTCAGCTGTCTGTTCCATCCTAGGCTTCACAGCACTAGAGACGCTCCCCCCTTCCACTTCAGCTAAGGCGACTCAAATGTCGGAATTAACTTTTCTCTTTCAGCACACCCAAATGAAAAGACTATCTTTCATGCCTGCCTGGCTTCTTAAAAACAAGGGTTTGGCATTATCAAAACCTTTCATGTTATTTCATTTTGTCCCGGGAGCAGGAAGCTTGCTCCTACTAAAAGGAGCAAGGCTGCGCGTGGCAGATGTGCAGTCTAAAGAAAATACCATATATATATATATATATATATATATAGATATACATTTGTATATATATATATATATATATATTTGTAAGTTAGTCCTCACCTTCTGTTATTACTACCCACCTCTAAACCTAAACTTCTGTTTACCACTATCAACCCCTAAACCCTAAAATGAATATTTACATTAAATGTTTACATTAAATATTGTCTTGTTTTGAGGAGGGAATCCACCTCAAACCACCCTTTGACTTTAATTTACTCCTAACCTCCCTTTACCATTACCCACCCCATCACTCCACCATTACCTATACCTTCCTTTACCACTCCCCCATAACTCTAAAATGACCCTTAGCTCCCTTTACCACTACCCACCTCTAAATCCTAAATTTACCAATACCTCCCTTTTACTACTGCCCACCCCTAAACCTAAAATTAACTTGGCCTTCCTTTATCACCAGTTTCCACCTCTAAACCCTAAGTGTATCCTTACCTCCTTGTACCACCACTCACCTCTAACCCCTAAAAGTACCCTTGCCTTCTTTTACCAATACCCACCCCTAAGCCCTAAAATGACCCTTACTTACATTCTCTTCTACCCACCCCTAAACCCTAAAAAAATATCCTTACCGCCTTTTATTTTTAACCACCCTTGAACCTAAGAGACCACCCCTTTACAAATGATCTATCTATCTATCTATCTATCTATCTATCTATCTATCTATCTATCTATCTATCTATCTATCTATCTATCTATCTATCCCTTATCTATATTACCATGTGTGGTAAAGGCATACATGGTAAAGGCACCTGCACAGTAAAGGAATGCATGGTAAAGGCATGTCTGGTAAAGGCAAGCATGTAAAATACTGTGTGGTAAAGGATGTTTCTCACAACACCTGCACTGAACCTTCTCAACCATCCAACTTCATTAAACTACAACACACCACACAACACCCTGCATCAATTTTTCCACACCTCTTCACCTCATGACACTGTTTGATAAGACATTATAGTACTATACTACTCCATATCAATCAAACCACACACGCAGCAACTCATAGCACATGATATTACACCAGACAAGCTCCACACATCATAATTGATCACATTAGGCTACATCAGTCAAAGTATCCAAATGGCTACATCATTCCACACCATAACATCTAATATCATTCATCCTATTGCAGCACGTGAAATCACACCGAACCACATACATATACCCCCATATCAACAGCTAGCTAGAAGGCACAGTATTATTAATATAAAGCAATGAACATTTGTGAGAAAGAAAACCACTATCTCTTTGGAACTAGCCAATTAGGGCACCATATTACCCACTGATTAATTAAATGTATTTTGCAATGATCTCTTCTTTCTTTATATACTATTTGGCATCTGCTTAATGCTTAATGCAAATAGTTCAGAACAGCAGTAAATGCCCTCCTTGTTCAGGCTGTTAAGTGCTGCAAATTGGGTGGGCTACATCCCAGGGTCCTTTGTACAAGGGTTTAATTCACAAAGCAATTGTTAGATTTGGCCATTTTGCAAAAAGGAAATAGTGGAAGGAGTACTCTGGTTGTCCAGCTCTTTCTATGACACACTTCCGCCATTACATATGCGCTAAGCTAAGTATTTATAATGATTCTTTCAAAAATAATCTGCTTGTTTAATGTATTGTCCATTCCAAATGGATCTTGCACAGTTTGTTTGCCCTATTTGTTTTCCTTTTTATATCTACAATTGTAACTCCAGGTTAATTGTGGAGACGACTGATTATAACAACCCTGGAAGGCTTTTTTTTTTAGTTTCTTTGAGTATATCCTTAAGAATTTTTAAAAGTTGCACACTGGCTGATATTTTGAGTGGTTCGCGGGGGGAGTAGAATAATAATGGCCCGACTCTTGCTTTTGGTAAGTAGTTTATGACTATTAAAATTCACAGAAAGTTCCAGAAGCTGTCCTGTAAATCTGTGACTGTCACATATTTCCAGTGTTCTCAAATATTTCTTGATATAGAATCGTAACACGGTCTACATGATACCATTTGAAACACAATGCAAATGTGCATGTGAACTTTGTTTTGCTTCTTGATTGGGAAGTGTTTTCCCTGTGAAGAAACCCTTTTCCTAATCAGTCATCAAATTGGGAATGGTGCCCCTAAATTTCAATCCTACAAGCACACTTATTTCAGACTTCATGATAAATATTTACACTCCAATTATTGATGGGTACCAGTTTGTGGGTGTTCAGTTTTTCTTGGAGGACCTCATCTTAATTTGTGTGTTCTCTAAAGCAGTGGTTCTCCAGCCTGTGGTCCGGGCACCCCTGGAGGTCTGCAAAGCCTTCTCAGGGAGTCCATGACTCCTTAGAAAATTCAATAACATTACCTGAGTAGGACCCCAGCTTCATTGGGGGGGATCCCCAGATTCCAATAATGATTCCGGGGAGGTCCGTGGGTTCCTGTACAGATAAAGTGGGGGTCCACAGAAGTCAAAAGGTTGGGAACCACTGCTCTAAAGAATATCATGGAGCTAGGAGTGACTGCTTGCTAATGGGTATTCTTAGATAAACAAGTAACTTTTTATGGTTTGAAGGTGTGAAAATGACCTCGGAAGACAGATGGAGACAGGCAGACAGTACCACAATTTTTTTAAACGAATATGAAAAGGCATAACTGTCACATTGGCTATGACTCTCAGGTTTTTAGATTGCGTCAAGTGTCTGTTGTTGAAATGAGGGCCTGGGGGAAAGGATTAGCAGCTGTGAAGGGCATTTCAAAGAGATTTAAAAATAATGCATTGTGGTATCAGCAGCCAGTGGAGAGATTTGTTTCATGCCCCAGCACTGTGGGCAAGTTTTCCAAGTCCACAAACTAGCCTAAAAGGAATATGTGGAATCCACTGAAGCTTCCCCTGCACATAGGCCTTTTAGCCAAGGTAAAGAATGTTTCTGTAATTTGGATTAATGAAGATGAAGCCATTGACAAGTTAACAACATGTGTTTTGATAAAGAAACTTATGGGTAAAAAGACCACTGAGTTATTTTTGGCTGAAAGCATTAGTTTCTTGTCAAAAATTAAGCCTACAATGTAAGTGGAGAGACAGGGTCTTGGTGTGGACCTAGCTCAGATGGCCCTCGGATAAAATCCCAGAGGCACTTCTTGAGCCACAGCTGGACACATGGCTGAATTTCCATGGGGACCAAGCTGTCAGTGAATACACAAGTGGAAAAGGTTGCCAAATCAAACTTTCACACAATGGAAACACTGCAATACATCTTCCCTCGCCTAGGAATCCCCCACAAAGTTCAAACTATCCTAATCTTATCAAAACTGGATTACACTACTGGTCTGTATCCTATCTCCCCTTTGTCAACCATAAGGTTAAAGAGCATTCAGAACACTGCAGCTAGACCCACTATATGTAAAGCCATAGGCATACGTCTTCCCTGTCTTGAGGATCCTACACAGGTTACCAGATGCCAGAAGAACAACCTTCAAGCTTCTTAGTACTACACACAAAGCAATAAATGGCAAAGGACCACTCTTCATCAAGAAGAAAATCAGCAAATACATACAATAAAGGAACCTTTACTCAAGGACGGTTCGCCGCCTTAAAATTCCTACATGCAAGAAAGAAACCTTGAGTGTAACATCTTTCTCTGATCAACCAGCCAAACTACATAATTTGCTACCCAAAAACAGAAGATTCACACACAACGATCATAACTTCAAAACATTAGTCACGTGCTGGCTCTTCTCCACATGACAACTATACTCACAACACAACAGTGCACCACAAGAGTATACTCATACATGACAAACTATGCTTCTCACGGTATGAAGATGAGGTTGCTGTTATACGTGTCATTGTACATTGAACTATGCTTCATTATATAAGCAGCTACATTTATACAAGAGAATATGTATATTACACCAAAAGGTGCATGTGTATATCAGACCATATCATAATTGCTACTTCTTTGTACTTATAGGTGCACATATAGAGGGGTTTCTACCTCCTACTAAAATGTTAAGAAATATCATGTGTACATATATATGTATAGGTAACTTATAGGTCTTTGAATAAAAGAAAGTGCATACTTCACCACAAAATTACATTGTCACGCCAGACCACGTAAACATTGCAGTTTCTGTGTACATATGGATATTTATACAGAGGGGTTCACAACTGATTAGTTAGTGGAAGTCCTACCACACAAATGAGACTATTCCAAGTCTTTATGAAAATTGAGCATAATTAAAAAAGATGAATCCAAAATGAAATTCAAGAGGCTTCTTTCAATTCATCTCTATATTTCTTTCTTTCTCTACATAAGATATCATTGAGTTCATTGAAAGAACAATAATCTTCCTTTATCCTTATAGAATCTATGAGAAGAATCCTTCTTTCACATTTTGATGCATTTCGGGCACCTGATCCCTTCATCAGAGGGAATCATTGCAAACCAGAAAACCATGAAAACAAACATGCATCGAAATCCACAATTAAAAGAGCTATGCAGCACCACATATTTCTTATTGCGAAATGGCAATAAACTTATATGCATCTGTTAGAAATGGAGTCAATAGTTGGCAGTCAGGTTACACCCTGTCCAAGTAGGGACCCTCACTCTAGTCAGGGTAAGGGAGATACACAGCTCACATAACCCCTGCTCATCCCCTTGGCAGCTTGATACAAGCAGTCAGGCTTTTCTCAGAGGCAATGTGTAAAGTATTTGCACAAACACACAATAACACAGTGAAAACACCACAAAAGGACTCCACACCAGTTTAGAAAAATAGGCAATATTTATCTAAAACACACAAGACCAAAGTGAGAAGAATCCAACATACACAAGCAAAGATATGAATTCTTAAAGTAAAAAGAATCCTAATCCATAGAAATCAATGGATGCGTTGTTTTGGCACAAAGTACTTACTATGCATGAAAAATAAAGCCACACGGGTGAGTGTGTGAGGGAAAAGCAAGCAATGCGTAGATTCCTTACTCACAAGTGAGGCCATGTGTCGATTCTTTCTCCGCCGGGTAAGCAATGCTTATGTTTGCAGACTAGCAGCCTTGGGTCCGTGCAGTGATGGTGAAGATTTTGATGCCCCAGGGACTATGCATGGAAAATCGGGATGCACAGCAGCAATGAATCTGCGCCAAGCTGGTGATACGTTGATTTTACCGGCGCTGTGATGATTTTTCAGCCATGGTGCAGGCAGTGCATATATTTTTCTGCCCCTCAGCTCCAGAGTGTAGATTTTCATCTGGTTCTGTCAGATGTTCCTTCCAGGGGCCCAGGGACTGGATGTGGCACCACTTGGCAAGTCAGGGGGGTCTCAGCAAGAGAGCCCAGGTGCTAGCAGATGTAGTCTTTGATGTCCATGAGACTTCTTAACAGGAGGCAAGGTCAGTCTAAGCCCTTGGAGAATCTTCACAAGCGGGATACTTAGCAAAGTCCAGTCTTTGTCCTCTCTAAGGCAGAAGCAACAACTGCAGGACAACCCAAGAAAACAGCAAAGGGGCAGTACTCCTCCTCACAGTTCTTCAGCTCTTCTCCTTGGCAGAGGTTCCCCTTGATCCAGAAGTGTCTGGAAAATCTTGGGTTTTGGGTCCACTACTTATACTCATTTCTGCCTCTGAAGTAGGCAAATTTCAAAGGAAAGTCTCTGTTGCTCACAAGGTCCTGCCTTGCCCAGGCCTGGCCCGACACACTCCAGGAGGTTCGAAACTGCATTGTGTGAGGAAAGGCACAGCCCTTTCAGGCCCAGATGTCAGCTCCTCCCTCCCCACTCTAGACCAGGAAGACTTAGCAGGATATGTAAGACACACCTCAGTTCCCTTTGTGTTACTGTGTAGAGGGAATTCACAAACAGCCCAACTGTCAGTCTAACCCAGACGTGGATTCCACAGGCAGGCAGAGATATAGAATGGTTAAGCAAGAAAATGTCCACTTTCTAAAAGTGGCATTTTCAAACAGACAATCTAACAACCGACTCTACCAAAAGATGTATTTTCAAATTGTGAGTTCAGAGACCCCAAATTTCAAATCTCTATCTGCTCCCAATGGGAATCTGCACTTAAAAGATATTTAAAGGCAGTCCCTATGTTAACTTTTATGAGAGATAGGCCTTGTAATAGTGAAAAACGAATTTGGCAGTATTTCACTATCTGGACATGTAAAACACATCAGTTCATGTCCTACCCTTTAGGTACACTGCACCCTGCCAATGGGGCTACCTAGGGCCTACCTTAAGGGACTTACATGTAGTAAAAGGGAAGGTTTGTAACTGGCAAGTGAGTACACTTGCCAGGTCGAATTAGCAGTGGAAGACTACACACACACAGACACTGCAGTGGCAGGTCTCAGACATGTTCACAGGGCTACTCATGTGGGTGGCATAATCAGGCCCATTGGTAACATTTGATTTACAGGCCCTGGGCACCTCTGGTGGACTTTACTGGGGACTTACTAGTAAATCAAATACGCCAATCAGGAATAACCAATCATAATCACAATTTATACAGGGAGCACTTGCACTTTAGCACTGGTCAGCAGTGGTAAAGTGCCCAGAGTACCAAAAACCAGCAAAAACAAAGTCCTGCACACAGTAAAAAATAAAGGAAGCAGAGGCAAAAAGACAGGGGAAACCAAGCCAAGGGCACCAGGTCTAACAGCATCCAATCTATGAAACAACTTCAAAAGTGGGTAAATGACATTTAAATCTGAAAAAAAGAAAACTAAAACAATAAGATCCTGTGAATCAGTCTGCAAAACAGACAAGTACATTGTGACACGCCTGTGACACGTGATGACTCAAATCACCAAAATGTTGTGTTGACCACCTTCTGTGCACTGTGAACCTAGCAGAGCACCATTCAGCTACATACAATCAGTGTACAACTATCATTCAAACTGGCTAAATATGAACTCATATGGCATAATTATAAACAGTGAAGAGAAGAAGAGAAAAAACCCAAACCCAAATTACTACCACGACTATAATATACAAGTGAAGTTACGTGTAGTTAATTAGCCAATTAACGCCTTATTGCTGATGCCATTAAAAATGTGTAACTGCAAACGGAGCAAAGCTTAGAGTACTAACCTTGCCGTCAATGTGAAATGCGTGTTGACACAAACACAGTCAGTAAAACTCACACAAGGTATTGCCGGAATTTAAGCTAGTGCACGTGACCAACACAGTTATACCATTTTTTGGATATTGTCACCATCTAACCAACTAACACAACTTGTGATCTTAATGCTGAAAAGTTATCAAACCTTATAGAACAAATGGATTAAAACATGAATAATATAAATAATAAATCTCACAAATATACAATTTTACTCACACAGAATACCCTGTGAGAGCACAACCACCCAAGCAAACACTATGGATGCCCAAGTAAGGTATTCTGCGCATGTTTTTGTTGAGAAGGCTTTCTTTTTCTTGCTTTAGCTCAACCAGTAAAAAAAGCGTCTTTGGACATGGTTATGTAATTGGAACCTTCAATGTTGTGTATGTATTATACTATTATTATAGTATACCAGCAGATGATGACCTTGCACCATGGTTGAAAGTATGAGGAGGACGGCCCCATTGCATTTGCCAACCAAGGCCATATGTCCTTCATTGACCAATTATTGCACACTTTTATTTCTCTTAAAAATCTCAGATTCATCAATAGCTCTGTCCCCCCATTACAAGAAGTTTTTGTTTGGCTTGACTACCTGGCTTTTCAAAATTTGCCAACCAACAAAATGCCTGCCTGATATTTTGATAGAAGATAAGTCTGTAACCAAATTGTAGTGATGTACTGTGGTTGTATTTTGCTATAAAAAAACAATGGAGAGGCGTATCACACATCTAAAATGTGAAATGTTTTTTTTCTAGCTGCACCAACCACCTGTGCCGGGGACAGATGCAACAGTGCAAGCAGTTGAAGGAGGACTCTCAGTGGCGGTAGTGGTGGACGGTGGTAAGTCATACTGCTTGCTTATTGAAAATTAATAATATACTCACTGCAAGGGTGTACTAGTGTTGTTGACTCACTCGTTGTAGGAAAGTACCATCTTGCCTGGCATGTTACCCCATATTTCACTGTATATATGTTGTTTTAGTCTATGTGTCACTGGGATCCTGCCAGGCAGGGCCCCAGTTCTCATAATTATGTGCCCTGTATGTGTTCCCTGTGTGATGACTAACTGTCTCACCGAGGCTCTGCTAACCAGAACCTCAGTGGTTATGCTCTCTCTGCTTTCCAAATTGTCACTAACAGGCTAGTGACCAAATTCACCAATTCACATTGGCATACTGGAACACCCATATAATTCCCTAGTATATGGTACTGAGGTACCCAGGGTATTGGGGTTCCAGGAGATCCCTATGGGCTGCAGCATTTCTTTTGCCACCCATAGGGAGATCTGACAATTCTTACACAGGCCTGCCAGTGCAGCCTGAGTGAAATAACGTCCACGTTATTTCACAGCCATTTACCACTGCACTTAAGTAACTTATAAGTCACCTATATGTCTAACCTTCACCTGGTGAAGGTTGGGTGCAAAGTTACTTAGTGTGTGGGCACCCTGGCACTAGCCAAGGTACCCCCACATCGTTCAGGGCAAATTCCCCGGACTTTGTGAGTGCGGGGACACAATTACACGCATGCACTATACATAGGTCACTACCTATGTGCAGCGTCACAATGGTAACTCCGAACATGGCCATGTAACATGTCTAAGATCATGATCATGATCCCATGGCTCTCTAGCACAGAACCCGGGTACTGCCAAACTGCCTTTCCGGGGTCTCCACTGCAGCTGCTGCTGCTGCCAACCCCTCAGACAGGTTTCTGCCCTCCTGGGGTCCAGGCAGCCCTGGCTCAGGAAGGCAGAACAAAGGATTTCCTCTGAGAGAGGGTGTAACACCGTCTCCCTTTGGAAATAGGTGTGAAGGCTGGGGAGGAGTAGCCTCCCCCAGGGGAAACGTCCTTTATGCCTAAGTTTTGATAACGAAGTCGTGGTTAATGAAAGCGGGAACAACGCTTTCTTTAACTACGACTCCGTTATTTTGTGCCTTAACTACGCATGTTCTGAACAACGAACATGCGTGGTTAAGGTACAAAGAAGGGAGTCGGCTAAGGAGGACGACGCAGGGGACAACTAAGGTAAGTGGGGGGTTTTAGGTTTTGGGGAGGGGGTGGGGGTTCAGGGGATTTTAGGTTTTGGGGTGGGGTTGGGGGGTGGGGCGTTTTTGGTTTTGGGGAGGGGGTGGGGGATCAGGGGGTTTTAGGTTTTGGGGTGGGGTTGGGGGGGTGGGGCGTTATTTGTTTTGGGGAGGGGGTGGGGGGTCAGGGGGTTTTAGTTTTTGGGGCGGGGTTGGGGGTGGGGCGTTTTTGGTTTGGGGGAGGGGGTGGGGGGTCTGGGGGTTTTAGGTTTTGGGGCGGGGTTGGGGGGTGGGGCGTTTTTGGTTTTGGGGAGGGGGTGGGGGGTCAGGAGGTTTTAGGTTTTGGGGTTGGGTTGGGGGTGGGGCGTTTTTGGTTTTGGGGAGGGGGTGGGGGGTCAGGGGGTTTTAGGTTTTGGGGTGGGGTTGGGGGTGTGGGGGGTTTTAGGTTTTGGGGTGGGGTTGGGGGGGTGGGGCGTTTTTGGTTTTGGGGTGGGGGTGGGGTGTCGGGGCGTTTTTGGTTTTGGGGAGGGGTTGGGGGGGTGGGGTGAGGGATGCAGGATCAATGGTGCCTATTACTAATGCTTTTATCAGGAATGCCTTTACAACGAAATATCGTTGTTAAGGCATTCGTGGTAAAGCCATTATTAATAACAACGAGGTTGGTGTTCCGACCTCGTTGTTAAGGCACTAGTTGTTTCGGAAGTCGGTGTTCTGTCATATAACCCTCCCCCAGCCTCTGGAAATGCTTTGATGGGCACAGATGCTGCCCATCTCTGCATAAGCCAGTCTACACCGGTTCAGGGATCCCCCAGCCCTGCTCTGGCGCGAAACTGGACAAAGGAAAGGGGAGTGACCGCTCCCCTGACCTGCACCTCCCAGGGGAGGTGCCCAGAGCTCCTCCAGTGTGCCCCAGACCTCTACCATCTTGGAAACAGAGGTGTTGCTGGCACACTGGACTGCTCTGAGTGGCCAGTGCCAGCAGGTGACGTCAGAGACTCCTTCTGATAGGCTCTTACCTCTCTTAGTAGCCTATCCTCCTTCCTAGGTAGCCAAACCTCCTTTTCTGGCTATTTAGGGTCTCTGCTTTGGGGAATTCTTCAGATAACGAATGCAAGAGCTCACCAGAGTTCCTCTGCATCTCCCTCTTCACCTTCTGCCAAAGGATCGACCGCTGACTGCTCAGGACGCCTGCAAAACCGCAACAAAGTAGCCAGATGACTACTAGCAACCTTGTATCGCTTCATCCTGCCAGCTTTCTCGACTGTTTCCAGATGGTGCATGCTCTGGGGGTAGCCTGCCTTCTTCTTGCACCAGGAGCTCTGAATAAATCTCCCGTGAGTCGACGGAATCTTCCCCCTGCAACCGCAGGCAACAAAAGACTGCATCACCGTTCCTCTGGGTCCCCTCTCAGCACAACGAGCGTGGTCCCTGGAACTCAGCAACTCTGTCCAATTGACTGCCACAGTCCAGTGACTCTTCAGTCCAAGTTTGGTGGAGGTAAGTCCTTGCGTCCCCACGCTAGACTGCATTGCTGGGTACCGCGTGATTTGCAGCTGCTCCGGCTCCTGTGCACTCTTCCAGGATTTCCTTTGTGCACAGCCAAGCCTGGGTCCCGACACTCTAACCTGCAGTGTACAACCTTCTGAGTTGTCCTCCGGCGTCGTGGGACTCCCTTTTGTGACTTCGCGTGGACTCCGGTTCACTCTTCTTCCAAGTGCCTGTTCTGGTACTTCTGCGGGTGCTGCCTGCTTCTGTGAGGGCTCCCTGACTTGCTGGGCGCCTCCTCTGTCTCCTCATCCAAGTGGCGACATCCTGGTCCCTCCTGGGCCACAGCAGCATCCAAAAACCCAAACCGTGACCCTTGCAGCTAGCAAGGCTTGTTTGCAGTCTTTCTGCATGGGAACACCTCTGTAAGCTTCTTCACGACGTGGGACATCCATCCTCCAAAGGGTAAGTTCATAGTCCTCTTTGTTCTTGCAAAACACCAAGCTTCTTCTATCCAGTGGCAGCTTCCTTGCACCCTCAGCTGGCATTTCCTGGGCTCCTGCCCACTCTCGACACTGTCGCGACTCTTGGACTTGGTCCCCTTGTCTTACAGGTACTCAGGTCCAGAAATCCACTGTTGTTGCATTGCTGGTGTTGGTTTTCCTTGCAGAATCCCCCTATCATGACTTCTGTGCTCTCTGGAGGTTGTAGGTGCACTTTACACCTACCTTACAGGGTCTTGGGGTGGGCTATTTTTCTAACCCTCACTGTTTTCTTACAGTCCCAGCGACCCTCTACAAGCTCACATAGGTTTGGGATCCATTCGTGGTTCGCTTTCCACTTTTGGAGTATATGGTTGGTGTTGCCCCTATACCTATATGCTCCTATTGCAATCTACTGTAACTTCACATTGCTTGCATTACTTCCTTTTGCTATTACTTGCATAATTTTGGTTTGTGTACATATATCTTGTGTATATTTCTCATCCTCATACTGAGGGTACTCACTGAGATACTTTTGGCATATTGTCATAAAAATAAAGTACCTTTATTTTTAGTATATCTGTGTATTGTGTTTTCTTATGATATTTTGCATATGACACCAGTGGTATAGCAGGAGCTTTACATGTCTCCTAGTTCAGCCTAAGCTGCTTTGCCATAGCTACCTTCTATCAGCCTAAGCTGGTAGAAACACCTCTTCTACACTAATAAGGGATAACTGGACCTGGCACAAGGTGTAAGTACCTCTGATACCCACTACAAGCCAGGCCAGCCTCCTACACTCGTGAACACCCTGCTTTGGCAGATACAGCGGAATGTGAGTATTAATGGCCTCTTCTACCTGCAAGTCAGCAGACAAAGGTTCATAATGAATTTTAACTATGATGGGTTTATGGAAAAATGAAGGAAGGATTGAAGGAGGAAGGATGAGTGAAAGTTAATATGATTAAAAGGATGTGTGGGTGAAAGGGTGCATAATAATCATATAGGTGAGTGATAGGATGCATTGGTGGGTGAAGGATGGATGAAACTGTATTCAGGTGATAGGATGCCTGCCTGGATGGGTGAAAGGAATCCTCAGGTGGGTTGGATGAGAATCTTGGATGGGTGAATGGGTGAAAGAATGCATGGGGGTATTGGATAAATGGATGTTGGTAAAAGCTTCGTTGAGAGCCATGTTTGGAATTTGGATGGCTTTTAATGGTGAAAGACTGGATGAGGGAATGCAAAGCTTAAATGGTGTGTATCAAAGCCAAGGGTGAAGGATAAGAATATTAGAAGAACAATGCAATGATGAATAGATAAATGCTTGGAATGAAGAAACAAGGGAACTCTTCTGGGTAGGGACTTTCTTCTCACCTACTTCACTTGCATGGAATGGTTTTATCAAAGGTTTAATTCAAAGGGTCGGGTCGTATTTCTGACTATGCCCTTGATTTACAGTATTTTTCAAGCAAAGCAGATAATGTGTATCCCATCAGCATTAATCATCACATCCCTCCTTACCTATTGCATTTCACCAGTGCCACCCATGACCTAACAACTGCATGGTTCAATTTGGCAGTATCGGCACTGCAATGTTGGCTGTTCAATGTGCCTCTACTTAAGTTAAGTTAATTTGTCATTTATTTTCAAAGTTTTCAATGCATGGCAATGCAAAAACAAGGTGTGTTTCCCTTCCCTCCCAGTGCCCACTGACTCAGTCACTTCCTAGTACTTCACTCCTTTAATCTTTCTCAAGTTCAAGTTTTGTCCCAGCCTTCCAAAACATTTGAAAAATTCATTCTTTGCTTGTGCCACATTTTTCTAGCCAAGTGATATATTTTATTATGGCTTCCATCACAGATTAACGTCTGTTCAGCTTTTTCGGTTTCAACATTTGCTAACGACAGTGACTCACACTACCAGCCAAACCTTAGGCACATGATGATGAATTGATCAGTAAAGCATCTTCTCTACCTACCCAGCCTAATCACCTCTAACTTACCCTGTAGTAGAGTAAGTTAAGATTCCTTTCCTTACTGCCAAGCAAATGTATGTTGGAAAAAATGAATTATTACAAAGTGTGGTGGAAGAAGGGGATGAGGACAGGGAGTGAAGTAGGACTAAGTAAGTGCCTTGACTTTTGTGGATGGGATAGTTTGTGACGAGCGTGCCAAATACAATCTATATATCCTGTTCCTTAATCCTTTCCCTGTACTGCAGTACATCACTTTTCCCACTGCCTCCTTATGGTAGACAGGATGTCTGCATGATTGATTTTAGTAAAGTAAGTGGCATGTATCATTCTTAATATTCATCTGCCTTGTAGTCAGTGTAAAATTGAAAGGCATTTTGGAGAATAGCAGGGTCAATGAAATAAGATAATTGTCTATTACAGCTGCCCCAGCTGCAGACAGTAATGAGTATGACTAGGGTGCCAGCTGAGTTAGCGTGCCTCCATTAATTTAGCACAACTGGAGAGAGAGGAATACTTGTATTCCATAGTGCATAATGGCTGTGACTCTAATCACATAAAAATTGAATGGCGTGAGGTACCAGCAATGGTACTGCTACTGTGCCACTACATGACTTTAAACAAGTGTTTTGCACAGAGCATTGTTCACAATTTGTCTTTTTTCTTTCTTGATATAGCTATTCCTGCTGCTCCACATTCACGGGCAGGACTAGCAGCCCAGCTGCAGCAGCAGAAGCATGAGGCCATCAGGGCTGAATATCAGTGGCTTGTGGTCCTGGAGGAAGAGGAGGCAGCAGCGGCAGCTGTCAATGCCAAGGGCCCCAGCCAGACCCAGCGCCTCCAGACCCTCAGTTTCAACACCGGTGCTGCTGTTCGCTGGCAGCCACCGCTGTCATTCCATCACTACTGCCACCCCCCAACACTACGTTTCGTGGCCTGCGAAGGCTGGCACAAATAGAAGCCAGGCAGGCATGCATGGAGGGGCTCCTTAAACAACTCATGGCCCACCGTTAGTGCCCTCTTTTGCCCCTTTTCTAACCTTTGTTTTGGTGGGTGGGACTTGTTGTGATAGGAGAGAGTGGGAATGTGTTTTTGGGACTGTGTCCAGGACTGTTGGACTTTGATTTCTTTTATCATGGACATTTGAGGTTTTTTTGGACATTGGTTGGGGACAGGGAGATTTGTTTGGGGAGAGGAGTGGGTTTATTCTTCTTGTTAAGGTTAATAAATATTTATTTAATGTTATTTATGCCTCAAATCTTTTTGAGTGTGTTTTATTTTGCATTGCTGCCTTTGAGCGCAGCATGTTTTTAAAATCTACTGATAGTGTATAACAATTAGTTTTGCAGTTAGGTACCCTTGTCCTACCTCTCTCCTAGTCTCTGCACTGCAGTCTGCAACTATATTTGACCCATAAGGAGTGAGGGGAGAGATTTGCCATTGCCTATTATATTGCCTAAAAGTACAACAATGCTCCATAGTTCCCTTACCTGAATAGATGAAGCGAGGGCTGCATGGTTTCCCAAGGTGCCATGGTGGAGGTCGTAGTAGCATGCTTGCGGACTAACAGTGAAGGTGTACTCAAATGAAGATCCTACACATTGATTTGGTTTTGGTTCCACCACATTTGCACCACCAAGTGTGTGATTAATTAATGGTGTACATTAATATGTCACACCTCAATAAATCACACATCCCAGGGGAAGAGGGTTATGGATTTGATGAATGGATGGGAAAGGGGGTTTAGGGAAAGGTGTGACAAAAAGACAAGCACAACACAAACACAAAATTCATCTGGGCAATGATCAGCAGCCTGTTGTGGGAGGAATAGAAACGAATGAGAATGACACACTTAACTTAAATGGATTGCAAACGTTCCGTCAGCCCCAGAAAGACCCAAGTTATTGTAATTCTAAATGTTCTGTCACCTAGGTTTGCAAAATAGTAAATGCAAATAATGTTGGAGTGAAGCTAACACTCACAGTTCTAAAAAATGATTATAAATAGAAAAATGATACTAGTCTGTATTGCCAAATTGGGTTGTGCATCTGCATTCTTCTTGGGTTGCCTCGTCAATCTTGAGTGCCTGCCTGGCTGAAGCCATTCTATAAGGTAAGGATGAGTGTTATGGTGCTTTTGCCTTTTGTACAGGAGAAGAGAAGGCCTGCAGGATTGTAAAACACAAATGATTATCATTAGATTGTACAATCAAGAAGGATAGAATGGAAGGTAAGCTTCATAAGAAGGCTAGGAGGAGGCAGAGCAAGAGCATAGTTCTTTGCAACAATTCATTTTATGAATGATGTGCGATCAGTTAGGTGAGAGCAATTACAGCAACCAACAATCACAGACAAGTGGCTGAATGTATATTGGGATGATTAAACTTCCAACGGTCATGATAATGATCATCATCATAATTACATTTAGCCTAGAGCATGCGCATAATGTAAAGATGTGACATCATCCATCACATTTATGTCTCCTCCAGTTGCCTACAACAACAGGCTCCTCACCCAACAACATAGTTACAAATTGGAGCCAGCCAGCACACATATACAGCAGCAATGCATTTCACCAAATCAAGTAATCAATGCACCTCTCACCAGTCCACAGAGTTGAGTAGGCCTCTTAGACTCACCATCCATGTTGTCTTCCATGAAGGTGATAACTTCCTTCTACTGGCAGTTCTTGAAATTGTCTTTTCACACTTTGAGTCCTTGCATAATCCTCCTGACTCTGATTAAGTGTTATGTCCAACTCCGTACCAACTCCTCCCGAGAGTTCCAGTTCCAATTGAGATAGAGTGACCTGTAGCGCATAGCTGTGTTTCACAACAAGAGAAACACTGAGTTTTTTTTTTTTGTGTAAACTAGATTTGTGTTTGTTAGCTAGGTGGACTGGTCGGGATTTTGAGGAATGTGAACCCGAAAACAAAGCAGTGTGAAACAGGCAAACAAATCTCGGTAAGTGCCAAAGGGGAAGGAAAAAAAATCATCTTCAGGAAAAAAATGATAATCCATGAGGCCACCAGCATTGTAAACCAATCACAAAGACAATCAAGTGTAATAAATTATAGTTAAACAATAAACAACCACTCTCACTATCTGCCACCACATTAATCATTTCAACATTAAAACAAGAATCACTCATATCACTCTTTGGTGCATAGCATTACTTACCCATTCCAGTCAAGAATGGTGGTACATTGCTGATCCGCTTTGATTCACAAAACAAAACACACATTGGCCAGTAAGTTGTAAATCAAATATCTGGGGCAGTCCTGCTAGGGGATAAAAGAAAGGATAGGCACGGGGACGGGATGGAGGCAGGCATTGTCTCTCCAATGTCCTTGAAGGGGTTTAGGTGGAGTGTGGGGAAAGCCTTCTTCACTGCACACTGGTCTAACTCCAATCCGGCCATACATGTGTCTAAAACAGTGGCGGTTTATTAGTCAGTGAGACACAAACAAACAAAATAATAATGTTCCCCCACAAGGTATATCTTTTTTTTGGTCTCAAAGCAGTTCTTCAATAGAAAGAAGACATTTCTATGGTGACACAGGTCTACTCAGTGGTCAGGGGAGTAGAGTTCATCCTCAAACTCAGGTGGTTCACCCAGAAGTTGGTCAGCTAGCACACTACCATGACCTTAGTCTGACCAATCACACTCATCCATCTCCTGTTGAATGCTGTAATTCGGGGGTGTATAGTGCTGATTCATTTTGATCATGGTCTATCATTTTTGGGTGAGAGACTGGTCCTTCTCACTGTGACAACTGCACCAGCTGCACAGAACACACGCTCAGCAGACACACTGGCTACAGGGAAAGCCAGATACTTTATTGCCAGCCTGCTGAGCACTAGCCATTGGCACCTCTTCCCATACCAATACACCAATGGGTTTTTAACCATTTGGAATGCCTCTAGAGATAATGCTCTCATACTCACTGCAATAAAAGGGGTGAGGGAAAGGCAGGATGAAATTAGAATATCTAGGCTCATACGTAAGACTTTTTTTCCACATGCTTTCTACATTGCAGACACACTTAGGGTCTCTGTAGTGAGGACTAGGCTTTTGTTTTTGGTCCTGAAGAAACACCACTTGATCTGTAAAGACTTTCATAGACGTGAAACATGTTGACCTATACATAGTGATAGAAGAAATTCTTCCTTTCCCTCACCCCTTTGCTTGCAGTAAGTGCGAGAGTATTATCTTGGGTGGTACTCCGAATTTCGTTTTTAACCTTGACATAGAACCCATAGGTATTGGATAAACACCTAGGTTTGGGGGCCTATAGTCAATTTTAACATCCCCTTTCCTGTCCTTCACCTTCTTCACTCACAGGGCCATTATATCCCTGCACTTAACCAGACGGCATTGATCAAAAGATCTCCGGCAAAGAGCCCAATGGGGGGCCCGTCAGACATTGCAGCACCGGTCCGACTAGGAGCAGGCCAAAGGGTGAAGCGTGACACCCAAATCGATGTGTGAGGGCCCTTTCTTCTATTTGCAGGAGTGCCTAGATTAACCTGTGTCTCACTTAGGGGTCCCAGTTGGCACACCTTGACCTCAGAACTATGTACCTTTAAGTAGTGTTTGTATTTATTGGGGGACTGTAAACTGGACTGGCAATATCCCTCATACCCCTCGTATTTTGAAGCACATAAAATGGCCGCCAGCCACACGGTCAAACAGTAACAACCAGCAAGGAGGCATGGTCACAACAAAGAACACATGCAAGCCTAAAAGTACACTGTCTGCCTACACAAAATGGCTGCCACCCACATGGTCAAACAGCAAAAATCAGCAAGGAGGCATGGCCATAACAAAGAACACATGCAGTTCTAAAAGCACACTGGCTGCCTACCCAAAATGGCTGCCAGCCACATGGTCAAACAGCAACAACAACAAGCAAGGAGGCATGGCCACAAAAACAAAGAACGTGCATGCCCATGGCACAAGCACAATGGCTGCCTACACAAAATGCCCGCCAGCCACATGGTCAAGCAACCAGCAAGATGAATAGAAAACAAAAAACACATATAGGACTATAATTGACTACACAAAAAGGGCCCCTGGCCACATTGCATGGGAAACAAAGACAAATGGTGGCCTAAGGCAAACACTCTCACGCACTGGCCAGACAAAGGAGGCATTGGTACAGGAGAAGAAAACAGCATTAAGTCAGAAATTCCAAAAATTAAAA
The DNA here is from genome assembly GCF_031143425.1 of Pleurodeles waltl. Lineage (NCBI taxonomy): Eukaryota > Metazoa > Chordata > Amphibia > Caudata > Salamandridae > Pleurodeles > Pleurodeles waltl. The sequence goes on from NC_090440.1 coordinate 1,899,406,303, forward strand.
TTAAATGGGCTAAAAAAGTACATTTTACAACAACACACTTCATACTAAGGCATCAAATATATTACCCAACCATACACTGTTTGTAGAAAACAAATGTGAAATACCCTCAAAGAACATTTTGTAATTGTCTAATCCAATGCCATTCATGGTCTAAATGATGTTTCAGTTCAACAGACACCACAAACAGTTCTTTCATCATGCACCCATGACCAGTACTGGGCCTACAGCTGGAAGGACTATTCCATTATCAGACTAGGCCACATAACTTAGGGAATTAAATGTATATTGCAAATTTTCAAAACATGGAGAAAATGTGCTGAATTCTGAAACATTTTTCCTTTAAGGAAGAAAAATTACAAGTGAAACAATAAACAAGCCCCTACTGAAATTGCAGGCCACCCACCACAATACATTTTAAAAATCGAATAAACATACAGATAAATCCTGGTGCATGCCCTCTATCAAACAAACAAGTTATACAACACCTGAATACCAGTGTCTTTGAACTTAACTTGTGAAATCTCAAATACTACAAAGTTCTTCAATCCAATGATACATACATGAGACAAAAAGTTGGAGTCACTGGGGCACTTCCTCTTGTGGAAAAAAAAGTAAATTAAAAAAGTACTCCTGGCACACAAAAAACATCGCAAACAGTCTATCAAGAGAAGGTTTTTAACTCAAAATTGTCTTTTTGAGGAGATTTAGCTGCTTTTAACTCATATTTAACTTCTCCAGGTTGCAGCCGTGGTCGACTGTACTCACTCGCGCTTGCCTACATCACAAAAAGAAGCCCCGGAAGTTGCTGGTGTGGCTGCAAAATCTTGCGGAACTCGGAGGTGGGTAGAAAATCTTGTTTGCACTTGTGAGTGGCCGACACATCTCTTGCTTCCTGCACACGTGAAATGACATTGAGCGCGCCAATAGGTAAAAGACTCTGCTCCATTGCAGAGCGTGGAGTCTATCGGTAACTCCACTTTCTCCGCGGAATGCGTAGTTGCAGAATTCCGCAAACTCCACGAGTGGAGCGGAGTTTTTCTCCCAGGCTTAGACAAGACCATGAATGTGTACACAATTATAGAAAAAATGAAAATTATTTACTCCGACAGGCTGTAGTGTCTGTAACAATTTCATCCAGTGTATTTTCCTTTGGAACAGTTTCTTAGAGTTGTCTATTTCTTGTTTTACTGTTACCACTTTCAAGACTTGGAATCTTAATTGAAAAATCATGTAGTGTGCTTCACGCCAATGGGATGCCAAACAGAGGGGTTTACTCCTGCCACTAAAACTTTACCAAGTGTTATGTGTATAAATTAATTTCAGGTTTTGTTATAACAAATACTCCCTTCAGCTATTGTCCCACCCCTTCTCTTTCTGACTCATCCCAAACCTTTCTGACTACTATGAATTCTCAAGTATCCTTCTCAAACTTCACCCTCTGTTTTTTGGCCATGTGACCCAACTAACTGGCACACACAACCAGTAATTACAAAAACAACCTACTACTTCCCCTTTCCAATCCATTCCCATCGTTCTAACCATACTCTAAATTCTACTATATACACAACAAATCAAGAGCACAAACCTAACGCAACTAATGCACACAGACAAAACATATATTACTAATCTACTAAGTATTACTCTAATCTTGGGATCCAGAGTACCGTGCTACTCACTATAAATTGCTTCAATGCCTTAACTGGTATAGTAAGCACTATATGAATACAATTTACAAATACAATTACAATTGTGACAAGTAACTCTCCACCTTTTTGTATAACTTACGGCCTGATTACAATGTTGACGGACGGGGTTACTCTGTCACAAGCGTGACGGATATCCTGTCTTACGATCCCATTTTATCCTATGGAGATTGTAATACGGCGGACGGAATATCCATCACGTTTGTAACAGAGTTTTCCATCAGCTAAGATGGTAACCAGGCCCTTAATTCTTTTCACCAGTGTTTTTTTCTAAAAAAAAGAAAAACAATGTTTTTCTTTTACGTCACCAAGTGCCAGATGTATCAAGCGTTTTTGCATTCGCGAACAGTGCGAATGGCCGTTTGCAAATGCAAAAATGCCTTTCATTATGTATGAAAGGCATTCGCTGTGAAATTTATGGAATCTCTAAAATAGCGATTCCTTAAAATTGCGAGCCCTTTTGGAGAATAGCAAATTGCAATTCTCTAAATAAGAAATCGCAAATAAGGAATCCTTATTTGCGATTTCTTAAGCACATGTATTAAGCTTTTCCTTAATGCGAATTGGGCATTAAGGAATCACAATTACCACCAAATACAATTTGGAGGTAACCATGTGCAAATTTGGCATGTGGACCTTACATGTCCTAAAATAATTTTTGGGGGTGCAGCAGAGGGGGCTTTAGGCCCCCAGCACCCTGGGGTTTGCGTTTCCCAAATTGAGAATTCCAGTTAGGAATTCACAATTTGGGAAATGCAAATAATTTGCCCATAAGTGCGAATGGGGTCAGAGTCGCTATTTGTGATTCAGTAATAGCATTTGCGATTTTTAAGAAATCGCTATTACCGAATCGCAAATATGATACATACCATTTTGCGACTTCTGAAATAGCGATTTCTTAAGAAATTGCTATTAGAGAATTGTAAAATGGATTCTTGATACATCTGGCAGCAAATGACTAAGACATTAACTTTGGCTTAATTTCCCAGGGTTCTAGTTAGTTTTCTGTAACTTGCGGCATGCTGTCAGACCATCTAATCTACGAATATTGACAGTGTTTTCTGTACTATAGGGTGTCTGTAGTGGGTGTCTGACAATTTATTTGCCCGAACACGCAGGAAAAAGTGAGTAGCTTGAGACTCTTGCATTAATATTTCTTATGTGTTGTTAAGATTCACTTTTGACCCAGTTCGGCAATACCTTTGGAATGCTAGCATGTAAAATCAGCCAATTTGTTGGGAAACGTAAACCAGTAATCATCGAAATACTTCTAACATAAACAGTACCTGTGTCATTCAGGTGGCAGAAGACCAGTCATCTGCCAGACTCCAGCAAAATAAAACTAACAAAGAAAATCTGGTACTAGGATCTCCAAGGGTTTTCTCAAAATTGTTGTCTCTGGTGGGTATGGTTCGTACCGGCCGTTCAAATATTTCTGTACCTGTATGGCTGATTAATTCCTTCCTCTTATTGTCTGAAAGAATCTGAACAAGCTCAGCGAATCTGCAGTGTTTTGACAGGTCATGGATTTCTGCTCAACCTGAAAAAGACAAGCTAGCTCCAGTTCAGAGCCTACAGTTTATAAAATCTCTTTTCTGAAGAGACGTAGTTCAATTCTTCCGGCCAACAGCAAAGAGGCAGAAGTTGGTGGCATGTTTAACAAGTTTGCTGTCTGTGCTGGTTACAACAGGCCAGGACGGGTTCCTTGTGCTTGATTGTATATAGAGCCACTGGTTCAGCACTTCTGGAATCAGATATTGGAGGACTACGAGGTAGCAAACGAAATAGGGACATCATCATAATGGTGGCTGACTTTGCTATGTTTCGATTCTTTATCCCTACTTTCTCCGGTGGTGTTAACAACAGATGCCAGTCAAATGGGTTGGGAAGCGACATTAGAGGTTCGGATTAGCTCTGGGATTATGGACTTCCATCAAGCTGTTATACTCTTCCAATTGGATAGAAATAAAGGCGGTTCATCTAGCTTTGCTTAATTTATCAGCATCTTTGAAACAGCAGACTGCCTGAATTCTGACACACAATCAAGTAGTCAGATGTATTTCAGTCATCAGGGAGGGACGGGATCTCTATTTCTATCTGACCTAGCTCAGACAATCTAATCTGTTGGCAGAGGAGAATCTCTTTTCTCTCTCTACAGTCTATCTTCCGGGAAGGGGAAATGGGCCTGCAGAGTACCTGAACTGGGTATTTTCCTCCATGACATCTCTGTGTCTCCATCTCTCCATTTTTCATTAGATTGTTCAAAGGTTCAAAGCTCCTTGGTTAGAACTTTTTACAACTCTGGAGAGTTCTCTTCTTCTCATCTTCTGTAAACCTATCCCATCTCCAGTGGCATGGGGGAGTTGATGTACTCTCTCTGGCATGGCCAATGTGTCTGCTGTATGTTTTTCCTCCAAACCAGTGTTTCCCAAACTGTGAATCACGACTCACCAGTGAGTCACGAGCTGATTTTTGATGGGTCGCGAAAGTCCAAGGAAAACTAAAGATACCTTTAAATTCTATATTTATCTTGTCAGGTTTGCTGCAGTTCAAAGACAGAGGTCAAATGTCGGGCTATGTCTTCTGAAAAATTGCCGCTTATTTTTTAACACGGAGATTGGTGTTTAAAAACTCTTCTCACTTTGCAGTCAGAGAAAGATAAGCAAAGTGAATTATGTAGCAATCTGGCTAGAGTATGGGGAGTGTGAAAGGAAATTTATTAAAGCAAAACTGTAGCTTTTTTTTTTATTCTGATGTGTGATGGAAAGATTTTAGTAGGATCAAAACAAATCAAGACACTTGGTGATGCACAAATGATAAATTTGCATTGAAACCCAATTTCTACACATTATCATTTGTGTACAATATAGTTGTACCCGTAAACATGTATGGCTGTGCAAATTTAGTGTTCATTTCAATTGACAATGTGATGTCTGTAAATGACAGTGCGCTACCATATAATTCTTTAGTTACATTAAAAATACTCACCTGCCCATTAATCTAGGTGTGTTGCTGACGTCTGTCATTCTAATAGTTCGGTCATGGTTCTAAAACATTTGGAAAGCACTTCTCTAAACCATTTGATTACGAAAATCCAGGAGGATTAGGCAAAGGTTTTTCTAGTGGCACCATTTTGGCCATGCGTACCATCGGTAGCACTTGCTCTTAGACTATCTGTTCAGTCTCATTCTATTGTTCCAACTTGCCTGTCTCCTTTCAGCACATCTGTCCTTACAGAATTCTCTCCTGCATGCATCTAGGGGTTTGAAGCTTAAGGGGTTAGCCTTACAAGCTCAAGACTGTTCAGCAGAAGTTGCTTCAGAGATTCAACAGTTGAGGCGGCATTCAACCCCTAAGATTTATGATAGTCAATGGGGAAACTCTGAGTGCTGGTGTTGGACCAAGTATTTGACCTCTTCCTGATGAAACCCAACAATGGTATTTGATTTTTTAGGGAAGGACTTTGTGTTAGGTCTAGTGGTTCTACCCTCCAAAGTCAATGGGCAGTAATTTGGGCTATTAAGGGGAAAGCTATACAATGTTTTTTTCAATCTAGCTTCTTGTTTATTGCAAAGGTTATTTTTATCTGCAAAGACCTCCAGTGCACTTTCTGATTCCTTCCTGGGATCGTCCTTTAATGTGGAGGGCCCTGCAGTCTGACTCATTTGAGTCTCTGAAATCCATTGATTTTTAATATCTTTCCTATAAGGTCTCAGTTTTAGTTTCAGTTTGCTCAGGGTGAAATAGGGGCACTTTTTTGCTCAGAACCTTTTCTTTGCTTTTTACCAGATTACGTCATCATGCACCCAGATCCTTCATTTCTACCAAATGTTCATTTAGACTTAGATTTAATATTGTCTGTCCATTTTCCTAATAGTATTTCAGGTGCAAGAAATAGGGTTACATTCTTTTATTTTACACAGGGCACTATCCATATTAGGCGCCAGAACGACGTATTTAAAAGGGGTATTTTCTTTTTGTGAATTTTGGAATTTCTGGTCGAGGTGTTCAACTATCATCTTTGACTCTCAGTCATTGGATGAGAGACTATTGTTACTGCTAATGAGCAAGCAGAATATCAGTACAATGTAATCTACCAGAGGAGTGTCTACTTGGATGGATGTAAAGGGTCTCTGTGAAAGTGATTTACTTGGCTGAACATTGACAACCCCACACACACATGATCCCCTGGCCATCTGCAAGTGGGAGGTAGCTCATCAACGGACTTAGGTTCACATGTTTTGGATTCAGTCAGACACAAGAGTGTGTTAAGTAATAAATCATGAGAGGTTGCAGAAAATATGTCTAAAGAGTTTTTAATTGTTACTGGAATACCCAGTTTGCGTTAAGCTTTGGTATTACCTCATTTAGGTAAGGTTTGGAACCAGGGAAGACAAGTGGAGGGTGAGGGGAGGGGTAATATATATTTTTATGAATAATGTATTTATTCTTTTTGAAGTAGGGAAGATGTGTATTATTGTAATGAACCTTCCTATTAGTTGTCTTTGCTTGGGCATGCTCACATTCTAAGTTTGACAATTTGTCAGTTAGAGCCATTCAATGGACGCCTCTATTTGGGACCATTTACTCTGCAACAGAAAATCCCACTAATTCTTGCCTTCGAGTCTGGACATTTTGGGCCAGATGTAGCGACGTTTTTGCACGTTGCAAACAGCAAAATTCGCTGTTCGCGACGTGCAAAAAGCACATTGCGATGCCCAAACCCCGTTTTGCAAGTCGGTAACCTGGTTACCGACTCGCAAAATGGGACTGAGAGTCGCAATTAGGAAGGGATGTTCCCCTTCCTAATTGCGAGTCGCAGCGCGATGCTTCATTGCTTGGTGACCGCGAACGCGGTCGCAAAGCAATCGCAGTTACCACCAGTGTCACACTGGTGGTTACCCATTTGCAAAATGGGAAAGGGTCCCCTTTGTGAATGGCATGGAAACCATTTTTTCAGGGCAGGCAGTGGTCCTATGGACCACTGCCTGCCCTGAAAAAATTAAACGAAAACGTTTAATTTTTTCGTTTTGTAATGCATCTCGTTTTCCTTTAAGGAGACAGCCGACCACCATCCCTGTAAGTGCTGCGAGTCTCAAGGGGGTCGCAAATTGCGACCCACCTCATTAATATTAATGAGGTGGGCCTTTGCGACCCCCTTGCGAGTCGCAGATAGTGTCAGGGACACCATCCTGCGTACTGAATTCCGACTCGCAAATTGCGAGTCTCTCTGACTCGCATTTTGCGAGTCGCAATTCAAGTAATACATACATCTGGCCCTTTTTTACTTCGATACAACAAATCTCGTGTTGTTCTTTTTTAATATTGTACATTCGGAAATGTACACTAAGTATTAAACATACTTCTACGTCTGTAAACATTTCCTTTATGACTTGGAGCCCCAAAGTTTAGGCAGCTACAGAAATGATTGTTTGAAAACAAAATAAAACCATGGTTATTAAAGCTGATATTGTTTTTGAACGTTTACCTTAGACTGTGGTAAAAATGAACAGTGAAAGCCATTTCCCTCCTCAAGTTGGCAGTAAATCGAGGTGATAGTCCATTCTAAGAATTGAGAATTTTATGTGACCGAAGTCCTCACCTGATGTTACCTTAGCATCCAAGCAAGCAGGTAACTACACACGCAATAAAATGAAGTGGATCAAAAAATGTGGTCTCTTGACACGTACGTACGCCATTGACTAATTCACCCTCCATCTAAGTGATTATTTGTGATTAGTCACGCCCACCTAAAAACACACGCAGAGAGAGCACAAACTGTAGTTCACAAACAATGACACCTAGCACACTCGGATCTGACACAGTACTTGCAACTGCTGCGAGGCGGGTGTTAGGGCCAGATGCAGGTAAGTCCGAGTTTGCGACTTGCAAATTGCGAGTCTGAGCGACTCGCAATTTGCAATTCGCAAACCCAGATGCAGGATGGTGTCCCTGACACAACTTGCAAATCGCAAGGGGGTCGCAAAGACCCACCTCATTATTATTAATGAGGTGGGTCGCAATTTGCGACCCCTTGCGATTCGCAGCACTCACAGGGATGGTGGCCTGCTGGAGACAGCAGACAACCATGTCTGTGACTGCTTTTTAATAAAGCAGTTTTTTTTTTGTATTGCAGCCCGTTTTCCTTAAAGGAAAACGAGTTGCAATACACACGAAAAAATGAAACGTTTTTGTTTCATTTTTTCAGAGCAGGCAGAGGACCATAGGACCACTGCCTGCTCTGAAAAAATATTTTCAGAGCCATTCACAAAGGGGAAGGGGTCCCATGGTACCCCTTCCCTTTTGCGAATGGGTTAGCACCCATTTTAAATGGGTGTTAACTGCGAATTGCTTTGCGACCGCGTTCGCGGTCACAAACCAATTCTACATCGCGATGCAAATCGCAAATAGGAATGGAACACCCCTTCCTATTTGCGAGTCACATTCCCATTTTGCGAGTCAGTAACCAGGTTACTGACTCGCAAAATGGGAAGGGGCATCGCGATGCGCGTTTTGCATGGTGCAAACTGCGAAATTCGCTGTTTGCACCATGCAAAACGTTTGCTACATCTGGCCCTTAGTTCCGTTCTTCAACAGCGCCTCCCAGGATACCGAGGAGCTTTCTGAAGGGCATTTATAAGGTTCCGATACTTCATTTTTGTATTTGTTTGAAAAGAGGAACTCTTCTCCCATGGGGGCGGGCTGCCTTCTCCAAGAGAAGACATTGTTGAGCCAAAAATATATGTTCATTTGTTTGTATAGCACACACTGCACAATTCAATTTCTTCTAGGCGCTTCAGAGAGGAGCCAGCCAAGGTGAGATGATCTGTGTTATACAGACTGTGACTGGCCCAGTACCCGGTGCGGCAAAGGAAATGTGGTTCTATCTACACAGCAATACAGCGTATGTTGTGCAACGAGAACCTAACCAGCATATTCATTCTTGCAATAACGCAGCCGTCCAAGATAAGGCAAGGAGCAGCGTTCCATACAGGTAAATATGACCAAAGGAATCCTGGTATAGGAGCATCCCCGGAGGACGAGGGGGGTCTGCAGGACAGAGAGAAGGGGGAGATGGGTGAGCGCAGTCCATACGTGGTAGGGGGCATCTGATGACTGTTTGTATGTGGGTTGTATGGGAGCAGCAGTGCTGAAGGTACGAGCTATTATTGGAATAGGTGGGTATTGAGTTTGAATCGTTATTGCTCATTTATCCGATAAAGTAATCCTGACGAGAAATCAGCACAGACCTTTAACTTTCCTGCAATATGTTGGACACTGGAATTGTACTCTTGCAACTTTGATATTAGTCTAACAAGAGAGCTAAAACCAGTGCTTAATTTGTGCTTGTTGTTTCCGGTGTGGCACTTATTTTTGAGGGCCGGGGCTTATTCTTCTGCCTCAAGCATTTACTGCGAGCAAAAGATGCATATGGGAAAGATGGAGGAAGAGAAAAATGAAAAAGCGTCACAAAGGTTGAAAGCAGAACGCTGCAAGAGTGAGCTACAGGGGCAGGGAGTGGCTCTAAATCGATTGAAGAGGCCCGAGATGGCTTCAGGATTACGCTGCCTCAGTATTTCGTTTTCCCACATTTAATTGCAGCAGCCGCATGTTTAAGAGGAGGGCTTAGGGCACCGGCACGTTTTTATTTACAAATTAAGCACTGCCCCATCCCTCTTGGATTATTTACCAAGTGTGAGTATGGATTTTGAAACGTTCAGTTTCTACTATTTACTATATTTTTATTCTACTATGTTTTGCAGGGTTGTTATGTTGCTAAGTTTTTATTTTGTGTCGTCTTACAACTATATACATGTGATATGCCATCTGATAAAATGCTTACACTGTGTGGCCTTACATTAATACTCTGGTTTGTATAGCTATTGTTATTTTACTGACTATCGGTGAGTCTATATAGCTGTCGCATTTACCTTTCATTCCATTTTTTGTTTATTCCCTGCCTCCACTGGTTTTTATGTGATTTCAGTGCAGTCCTTGTGAGTGGCCTGTATATGGTATCTGAGTTTCTTAAAGGTTGTGTGGCTTGTATATGGTGTGTGAGTTACTTCACGGCTGGGTGGGTGTAACTTTGAGCCTGCATGAGCAGCATTCCTGCTTGAGTAGTTGTTGGTGTATCTTTTGTAAAATCAGCCATACTTGTTGTTGTGTCAGTGCAGTTGCATTGATTCCCCAGCCTCCTTTGCCCACAGCTTGATTTTCCACTTGTCATTTTTGTGCCCACCCCCTGTCTACAACCACATGTACACCTTGGTTGTTATGGTATTTTCATGAATAAAAAAGATGCAAGTTGAGAGCCCTCCGGTATGCAGGGAGGAAACCAACATAACTTTGCAGTGAGAAATAGAGACGGCCTGAGGTAAATGATTATATAATATCCCACAATTTGAGGAGTAGGTGGCTGAATCCAGAGGATGCGCCATTTTCAGAAATGTGCAACTCAGACTCTCCTCTTGATTTCCCACTCCCTTCACAAATCAAAAGATTTCCCAGTTCCACTCATTTCTAGGTTTCGCCTGCACAGCGCTTGTGCTGTGGTGAAATCTTTTGTATTTGAAAAAAAAAAATCTGAAAGGGGCTTACAACCCACCCACAGGCTTCCCATTAGTTACCATTGGTTGGCTTCTCCCTCACTCTCCTTTCCTTGTCTCTGATTGGTCAACAGGATTTCTCACTTTATCAGGTTGTACTTCCTCTCTTCTGGCCTGAAAAGGGGCAAACAACTCGCCCACAGGCTGCCCATCACTTACCATTGGTTGGCTCCTCTGGGCACTCTCCTTCCCTTGCCTCTTATTGGTTAGCAGGAATCCTCACGTCATCAGGTTGTACTTCCTCTCTTCTCCTTCGGGCTTCGGCTGTTCACTGGAGCTTAGACAAAGTGCTCTTTCTGGTTGGCGATCAGTGGCTGGCAGCATGTGTCCTTCCTCTAGTCGCGAGCTTCTGAGGTACTGCATTTTTTATTACTTTCTTCCCAGCCGGTGGTACAAAATCCTTCTCGTGTTTTTCTTTATTGATTTTTTCATGTTACATTTACAGCGTAACCTGCATAAACACAAAACCCTTCTTGTGTTTTTCTTTATTGATTTTTAAAGTTACATTTACAGCGTGACGTGCATAAACACAACGTGGGTGAAGGTGTTCCCCGTATAGTAACGAGAAGACAAGAAAATGGCAACTCACTGTGTATTTTTGCTCCCAGAAGCCATTCTTAATTCTCTACATTTGTAAAGAGTACCATGGAGGTTTGTGGGGTTAGGGTGTTTGAGAGGATGGGTTTCTCTGTTGCAAACAGATGTGTCAAATGATCAAGGGAATTGCAAACACAGTGAGCAAGCTTGGACGTCAGTAGCTGCGTTTCATGTAGGGCACGGGTATTGCCCACAGTACAACTCAGTAAAAGAAAATTCGTCCCTTGTGCAGATTCGCATGTGTGCGAGTTTCTGAAATACCATCGCTAATTTACTGCTGCATTCTTGGCATTATCATAGAAGTCTCAAGCTAAGCTATAGAAAATATGTTGTATACATTAAACATGCCCATGGCCACCATAGTAAATCCGCCATGGAAAAGATTCTGTGGCCAATGCACCAGTCTACCTCACTCTGATACTTTACGCATTATAGAGGAGGTCATTTTTTACATAGACTGGGAGTACCAGACACCATGCAACTTGGTTCTGGAATGTTGCTTCTGGGCATTAACCAAGAACTTTTTTCAGATTTGAAGACACTCTGTACCTTTAGAAACATGGTACAAGCATGGGAAGCATCTTTGCTGCAAGTCTAGCAGGTCTTTACGTTCACCATCTGGAGAAGGAAATAATTCTTAAAACCACCAACCCATGCAGGGAAACCATCACTTTATGGAAAAGATACATTGACGATATCCTACTTATTTGGAAAGGGGAGGAAACACAAATAGACCCATTTTTTGTTGTGGCTCAACATTGCAGGATCAGTTCCTGAAATTCACTCTAACAAAGAGTAAAGAACAACTACTTTTCCTTGACCTTAACATTATAACAACGAATGGCACCCTAAAAACCACCACTCATGAGAAACCAACAGCTAAGAACTGTTTGCTCTTATTTGACAGTGCCTACCCTCACCATTTGCGAGAGAACCTTCCCTTTGGACAGTTCCTCAGACTCAGGAGAAACTGTTCTGAGGTATCCGACTATAAACAGCAAGCCCAGATCCTTGCATCAAAACCAGAGGCTAGAAATTACACCCCCAGAACCATCCACCGTGCCATGAAACGAGCATGCAATAATAACAGAGAGGCCCTTTTGGACACCCCTCCTCAGAAAGAGAAAGAGGCAAGGCCCATATGTATTACGACATTCAATGTAGCCTCCAACCTGGTGAATAAGATTATCAACCGACATTGGCGCATTTTCAATAGCGGCCGTTTGGACCTTCTCAAACCTATGTTTTCCCATAGGTGTGGCAAAAGCATAAAGGACATACAGGTACACGCCCACACAAGAGAGGGTTGAACACCACCAAACTCCTACCACCACCAATAGGACATTACCCATGCGGCAATTGCACTGTGTGCCATTTGACAAGCGCGACTAAGAGGGTTATTTTTAATAGCAACTCCACATGGGAAATCAGGGGTTTTACTAACGTCAACACCCAAGGAGTAGTCTATGTGATTACATGGCCATGCAATCTGCATTACATAGGAATGACTACCCGCAAAGCAAAAATTTGCTTTTGGGAACATCGATGTAACTTAAGGTGTGGCCGCGCCACCACAAAAATGTCCTCCCATTATATCACTAGATCACACACAGTAGATCAGTGGTTCCCAACCTTTTGACTTCTGTGGACACCCATTTTATCAATACTGGAGCCCGGGGACCCCCACTGACTCATTATTGGACTCCGTGGACCCCCACTGAGCCATTACTGATAGTTGGAACCTAATATTATTACATTTTCTAAGCAGTCGCGGACCCCCTAAGGAGGCTTCGCGGACCCCCAGGGGTCCCCGGCCCACAGGTTAGGAACCACTGTACTCAGTAGATGACTACCAATGGGTCATCCTTGTACATCACAAGGAGGTTAGGTCTGAATCTTTCCTTCTCGAAATGGAACAACGCTGGGTTTTCAAATTATGCACCCATCAATGTGGTCTGAATGAAAACATCTCATGGGGAAAACGCTAACAACTGTCCCCCTCAATTGAACGTCCAATACCACATGCAGATGTACCTAACATAGATTTCTTGAAATCACCACCAAGATACTTTATAAACATTTTTCTCTAGCCCTAACATATGGCAGCTACCTTTTCGTGTATATATATATACATTTCTATGGAGGCCTAGGTCTCCTCAGTAGTCAGGGAAGTAGAATTCATCCTCAAACTTAGGTGGTTCACCCAGACGTTGGTCAGCTAGCACACTACCATGACCTGAGTCTGAGCAATCACACACATCCACCTCCTGTTATATGCTGTAATTCGGGGGTGTAGAGTGCTGATTCATTTTGATCATGGTCAATCATTTTGGGGTGAGAGACTGGTCCTTCTCACTGTGACAACTGCACCAGCTGCACAGAACACACACTCAGCAGGCACACTGGCTACAGGGAAAGCCAGATACTTTATTGCCAGCCTGCTGAGCACTAGCCATTGGCACCACTTCCCATACCAATACACTAATGGGTTTTTAACAATTCGGACTGCCTCCAGAGATAATGCTCTCACACTTCCTGCAATAAAAAGTGTGAGGGAAAGGCAGGAGGAAATTAGAATATTTAGGCTCATACGTAAGACTTTTTTCCACATTCTTTCTTCATTGCAGACACACTTAGGGTCTACGTAGTGAGGACTAGGCTTTTGTTTTTGGTCCTGAAGAAACGCCACTTGATCAGTAGAGACTTCCATAGACGTGAAACATGTTAACCTACACATAGTGATAGAAAAAATCCTTCCTTTACCACACCCCTTTGCTTGCAGTGAGTGTTAGAGCATTATCTTGGGTGGCACTCCGAATTTTGTTTTTAACCTTGACATAGACCCCATAGGTATTGAATAAACACATAGGTTTGGGGGCCTATAGTCAATTTTAACATCCACATTCCTGTCCTTCACCTTCTTCACTCACATGGCCATTAAATCCCTGCACTCAACCAGACGGCATTGATCAAAAGATCTCTGGCAAAGAGCCCCCTTGTGGGGCCCGTCAGACATTGCAGCACTAGTCCGACTCAGAGCAGGCCCAAGGATAAAGCAGGACATCCAAACCGGTGTGTGAGGGCCATTGCTTCTGTTTATAGAAGTGCCTAGATTAACCTCTGTCTCACTTAGGGGTCCCAGTTGGCACACCTTGACCTCAGAACTATGTACCTTTATGTAGTGTTTGTATTTATTGGGGGACTGTAAACTGGACTGGCACTATCCCTCTTACCCCTCTTATTTTGAAGCACATAAAATGGCCGCCAGCCACATGGTCAAACAGCAACAACCAGCAAGGAGGCATGGCTACAACAAAGATCACATGCAAGCCTAAAAGTACACTGGCTGCCTACACAAAATGGCTGCTACCCACATGGTCAAACAGCAAAAATCAGCAAAGAGGCATGGCCACAACCAAGAACAAATGCAGGCCTAAAAGCACACTGGCTGCCTACCTAAAGTGGCTGCCAGCCACATGGTCAAACAGCAACAACAACAAGCACGGAGGCATGGCCACAACAACAAAGAACATGCATGTCCATGGCAAAAGCACACTGGCTGCCTACACAAAATGCCCGCCAGCCACATGGTCAAACAACCAGCAAGATAAATAGAAAACTAAAAACACATATAGGACTATAATTCACTACACAAATAAGAGCCCCTAGCCACCTGGCATGGGAAACAAAGACAAATAGTGGCCTAAGGCAAACACTCTCACACACTGGCCAGACAAAGGAGGCATTGATACAGGAGGGAAAAAAAGCATTAAGTCAGAAATTCCAAAAAATGAAAATTTAATGGGCTAAAAAAGTACATTTTACAACAACACACCTCATACTAAGGCATCAAATATATTACCCCACCACACACTGTTTGCAGAATACAAATGTGAAATACCCTCAAACAACATTTTGTAATTGTCTAATCCAATGCCATTCATGGTCTAAATGATGTTTCAGTTCAACAGACACCACAAACAGTTGTTTCATCATGAACCCATGACCAGTACTGGGCCTGCAGCTGGAAGGCCTATTCCATTAGCAGACTAGGCCACATAACATAGGGAATTAAATGTATACTGCAAATTTACAAAACATGGAGAAAATGTACTGAATTGTGAACATTTTTCCTTTGAAGAAGAAAAATTACAAGTAAAACAATACATAAGCCCCTACTGAAATTGCAGGCCACCCACCACAATAAATTAAAAACATTGAATAAATGTACAGATAAATCCTGGTGCATGCCCTCTTTCAAACAAACAAGTTATACAACACCCTAATACCAGTGTCTTTGAACTTAACTTGTGAAATCTCAAATACAACAAAGTCCTTACATCCAATGATACATCCAGGAGACAAAAAGAGTTATCCTTCCATCTCGAAATCGAAGTGAAAAGTGACCAGGAGGTGGAAAAGCACTGGGAGGAGCCTGCAGGACAGGAACAGGAAGTTGCATTCACTGGGGCACTTCCTCTTGTTGAAAAAAAAGTAAATTAAAAACGTACTTCTGGCACAAAAAAAAGCACAAACAGTCCATCAAGAGAAGGTTTTTAACTCAAAATTGTCTTTTTGAGGAGAATTAGCTGCTTTTAACTCAAATTTGAGTTCTCCAGGTTGCAGCTGTGGTCGATCGTACTCACTTGCGCTTACCTACATCACAAAAAGAAGTGCCGGAAGTTGCTGTTGTGGCGGGAACTCGGAGGTGGGTAGAAAATCTTGTTTGCACTTGTGAGTGCCGACACGTCTCTAGCTTCCTGCACACGTGAAATGACATCAAGGGCCAATAGGTAAAAAACTCTGCTCCATCGCAGAGTGCGGAGTCTATAGGTAACTCCACGTTCTCCGCGGAATGTGTAGTTGCCGAATTCTGCAAACTCCATGAGAGGAGCAGAGTTTTTCTCCCAGGCTTAGACAAGACCATGAATGTGTACACAATTATAGAAATCAGGAAAATCATTTACTCCGACAGGCTGTAGTGTCTGTAACAATTTCATCCAGTGTATTTTCCTTTGTAACAATTTCTTAAAGTTGTCTATTTCTTGTTTTACTGTTATCACTTTCAAGACTTGAAATCTTAATTGAGAAATCATGTAGTGTGCTTCACGCAAATGGGATGCCAAACAGAGGGGTTTACTCCTGCCACTAAAAATTTACCAAGTGTTATGTGTATAAATTAATTTCAGTGTTTGTTATAACAAATACTCCCTTCCGCTATTGTCCCATCCCTCTTCTTTCTGACTCATCCCAAACCTTTCTGACTACTGTGAATTCTCAAGTATCCTTCTCAAACTTCACCCTCTTTTTTGGCCATGTGACCCAACTAACTGGCACACATGACCAGTAATTGCAAAAACAACCTACTCCTCTCTCTTTCCAATTCATTCCCATCGTTCTAACCGTACTCTAAATTCTACTAAACACACAATAAATCAAGAGCACAAACCTAACGCAACTAATGCACACAGAAAAAATATATATTACTAATCTACTAAGTAATATTTGGGTTCCAGAGTACCGTGCTACTCATAATAAATTGCTTCACTGCCTTAACTGGGGTAGTAAGTGCTATATGAATACAATTTATAAATACAATTACAATTGTGACAAGTAACTCTCCACCTTTTGTATTACTTAGGGCCTGATTACGATGTTGACGGACGGGGTTACTCCGTCACAAGCATGACAGATATCCCGTCAGCCGTATTACAATGCCATTTTTTCCTATGGAGATTGTAATACGATGGATGGAATATCCATGACGTTTGTAACAGAGTATTCCATCGGCCAAGATCGTAACCAGGCCCTTGGTTTTTGTCATCAATGTTTTTTTCTAAAAAAAAAAAAAAAACGTTTTTCTTTTATGTCACTAAATGACCAAGACATTAACTGTGGCTTCATTTCCCAGGGTTCTAGTTAGTTTTCTGTAACTTGCTGCATGCTGTCAGCCCATCCAATATATGAAAATTGACAGTGTTTTCTGTACCAGAGGGTGTCTGTAGTGGGTGTCTGCCAATTTATTTGCCCGACCAAGTAGGAAAAATTGAGTAGATTGAGTCTCTTGCATAAATATTTCTTATGTGTTGTTCAGTTTCACTTTTTAACCAGTTCGGCAATACCTTTGGAATGCTAGCATGTAAAAACTGCCAATTTGTTGGGAAACGTAAACCTGTAATCATCGAAATACATCTAACGTAAACAGTACCTGTGTCATTCAGGTGGCAGAAGACCAGTCATCTGCCAGACTCCAGCAAAATAAAACTAAGAAAAAAAATCTGGTACTGGGATCTCCAAGGGTTTTCTCAAAATTGTTGTCTCTGGTGGGTATGGTTCGTACCGGCCGTTCAAATATTTCTGTACCTGTATGGCTGATTAATTCCTTCCTCTTATTGTCTGAAAGAATCTGAACAAGCTCAGCGAGTCTGCAGTGTTTTGACAGGTCATGGATTTCTGCTCAACCTGAAAAAGACAAGCTAGCTCCAGTTCAGAGCCTACAGTTTATAAAATCTCTTTTCTGAAGAGACGTAGTTCAATTCTTCCGGCCAACAGCAAAGAGGCAGAAGTTGGTGGCATGTTTAACAAGTTTGCTGTCTGTGCTGGTTACAACAGGCCAGGACGGGTTCCTTGTGCTTGATTGTATATAGAGCTACTGGTTCAGCACTTCTGGAATCAGATATTGGAGGACTACGAGGTGGCAAACGAAATAGGGACATCATCATAATGGTGGCTGACTTTGCTATGTTTCGATTCTTTATCCCTACTTCCTCCGGTGGTGTTAACAACAGATGCCAGTCAAATGGGTTGGGAAGCGACATTTGAGGTTCGGATTAGCTCTGGGATTATGGACTTCCATCAAGCTGTTATACTCTTCAATTGGATAGAAATAAAGGCAGTTCATTTGCTTTGCTTAATTTATCAGCATCTTTGAAACAGCAGACTGCCCGAATTCTGACACACAATCAAGTAGTCAGATGTATTTCAGTCATCAGGGAGGGACGGGATCTCTACTTCTATCTGCCCTAGCCCAGACAATCTGTCTGTTGGCATAGGAGAATCTATTTTCTCTCACAGCAGTCTTTCTTCCGGGGAGGGGAAATGGGCCTCCAGAGTACCTGAACTGGTTGTTTTCCTCCATGACATCTCTGTGTCTCCATCTCTCCATTTTTCATTAGATTGTTCTAAGGTTCAAAGCTCCTAGGTTACACCTTTTTGCAACTCTGGAGAGTTCTCTTCTTCTCATCTTCTGCAAACCTATCCCATCTCCAGTGGCATGGGGGAGTTGATGTACTCTCTCTGGTATGGCCAAGGTGTCTGCTGTTTGTTTTTCCTCTAAACTAGTGTTTCCCAAACTGTGAATCATGACTCACTAGTGAGTCACGAGCTGAATTTTGATGGGTCGCGAAAGTCCAAGGAAAAATAAAGATGCCTTTAAATTCTATGTTTATCTTGTCAGGTTTGCTGCACTTCAAAAACAGAAGTCAAATGTCCGGCTATGTCTTCTGAAAAAAGCTGCTTATTTTTTAACATGGAGATTGGTGTTTAAAAACTCTTCTCACTTTGCAGTCAGAGAAAGATAAGCAAAGTGAATTATGTGACAATCTGTCTAGAGTATGGGGAGTGTGAAAGGAAATTTAGTAAAACAAAACTAGCATTTCTTTTTATTCTGATGTGTGATGGAAAGATTTTAGTAGGATCAATCAATCATTCAAATTTTTTTATAGAGCGCGCTACTCACCCGTGAGGGGTGGATCAAGGGGGGGGGGGCAGGGAGGGTCACTGTTCGAACAACCATGTCTTGAGGTCCTTTCTGAAGAGCAGGAGGTCTTTGGTTTTGCGAAGGTTGGTGGGGAGGGAGTTCCAGGTTTTGGGGGCGAGGTAGGAGAAGGACCTGCCTCCTGTGGTGGTGCGTTGGATGCGGGGGACTGTGGCTAGGGCGAGGTCGGCTGATCGGAGGTTGCGTGTGGGAGTGTGGAAGTTCACTCTTTCGTTGAGGTAGGTTGGGCCGGTGTTGTGGAGGGATTTGTGTGCGTGGATGAGGATCTTGAATGTGATTCTCTTGTCTATGGGGAGCCAGTGAAGGGTTTTGAGGTGTGGTGAGATTCGTTCATGGCAGGGGAGGCCAAGGACGAGGCGTGCACCTGTATTCTGGATTCTCTGGAGTTTGTGTTTGAGTTTGAGTGTGGTGCCGGCGTAGAGGGCGTTACCGTAGTCTAGTCTGCTGCTGATGAGTGCATGGGTGACTGTCTTCCTGTTCTCTGGGGGAATCCATTTGAAGGATTTTTTAGAGTGCGGAGTGTGTGGAAGCAGGAGGAGGTTAGAGCATTGATTTGCTGTGTCATGGAGAGGGAGGGGTCCAGGATGATGCCGAGGTTGCGTGCGTGGTTTGCGGTGGTGGGTGCGGGGCCTAGGGCGGTGGGCCACCAGAAGCCGTCCCATGTGGTTTTGTTGGAGCCGAAGATGATGATCTCGGTTTTGTTGGAGTTGAGCTTGAGGTGGTTAGTGGTCATCCAGTTGGCGGTGTCGAGGAGAGCAGCGTGTAGGTTGGTTTTAGCGGTGGTGGGGTTGCGGGTGAGGGAGAGGATGAGTTGGGTGTCATCTGCGTAGGAGAGGATAGTGATTCCGTGTGCTTGGAGGATTTTGGCTAGGGGGATCATGAAGATGTTGAAGAGTGTGGGGCTGAGGGAGGACCCTTGGGGGACACCGCAGATGATCTTGGTAGTGGTGGAGAGGAAGGGTGGAAGGTGGACTCTCTGGGTCCGGTCGGTGAGGAAGGAGGTGAGCCAGTCTAAGGCTTTGTGGCGAATTCCTATGTTGTGGAGGCGTGTGCGGACTGTGTGGTGGCAGACGGTGTCAAAGGCTGCAGAAAGGTCTGGGAGGATGAGTGCGACGGTCTCGCCTTTGTCGACTTTGGTCCTGATGTCGTCAGTGCATGCGATGAGGGTGGTTTCCGTGCTGTGGTTCTTGCGGAACCCGGATTGTGAGGGGTCAAGAGTGTAGTTTGCTTCGAGGAAGTGGGATAGGCGGGCTTTGACTAGGTTCTCGGCAACCTTGGCGGGAAAAGGGAGGAGGGAGATGGGGCGGTAGTTGGAGAGGATCTCTGGGTCGGCTTGTTTTTTTTTTTAGGAGAGCAGTGATTTCCGCGTGCTTCCAGGGGTCTGGGTAGGTGGCGGAGTCAAAAGAGGAGTTGATTATGTTGCGGGGTATGGGACAATTGTTGGGCTGGCTTTGTTGTATATGCGATGTGGACAGGGGTCGGAGG
This sequence comes from Pleurodeles waltl, assembly GCF_031143425.1. Taxonomy (NCBI): domain Eukaryota; kingdom Metazoa; phylum Chordata; class Amphibia; order Caudata; family Salamandridae; genus Pleurodeles; species Pleurodeles waltl. The sequence goes on from NC_090440.1 coordinate 1,899,426,474, forward strand.
GGGATCCGGAGTGGATGGAGTGCATGTATTTTTGGTTTATTTGTGTGTGGTGGGGGCCCAGGTGGTGAGTGTGGTGGGGGGGTCATGAGTGGGGGTTGGGTTGGGTGAGTGAGGGGTGTGTGTGGTGGGTGTGTGTGGTATGAAGCTGTTGTGGATGTCCAGGATTTTGTGGTGGAAGTGGTTGGAAAGGGCATCACATAGGGGCTGTGTGTGTGAGGGGTCTATGTTGCTGGCTTTGGGTTTGGCAAGTTCATTAATGATGGTGAAGAGTTCTTTGCTGTTTTGAGAGTTGTTGTCAAGGCGTGTCTTGTAGTGATCTCTTTTGGCGGTGCGTATGAGTTGGTGATGGGTGCGAATGGTGGTTTTGAGGGTGGAGAAGTTGGTTGTAGAGGGTTCTAGTCGCCATATTTTCTCAGCTTGGCGGCATTTGCGCTTGGAGTCTTGGAGTTCAGGGGTGAACCATGGGGCGTTCTTGATGTTGCGGGTGTCGATGTGTTTTCTGAGGGGGGCTAGTGTGTCTGCGCAGGCGGTGATCCATTTGGAGAGGTTGTATGCTCCTGTGTTGGGGTTGTTGGCGTGGGGGGGATTGTGAGCCAGTGTGGAGTTTAGTCGTTCTGTGGGGATCTTGTCCCACATGCGGTAGGGTGTGGTGTGCTGATGGTGGTGTGTGGGCGGTTTGGTGAAGGAGAAGTGGACGCAGTGGTGGTCAGTCCAGAGGAGTTCGGTGGTGTGGGTGTAGGCTATGTGTTGGCGTGAGGTGAAAATTGCGTTGAGTGTGTGTCCTGCTGAGTGGGTGGGTGCGGTGACCAGTTGTTTGAGTCCGAGGTTGGTGAGGTTGTCTATGAGGGAGGTAGAGTTGTGGTCTTGTAGGTTTTCCAAGTGAAAGTTGAAATCACCGAGGAGGATGTAGTCTGTGGAGGTGAGGGCGTGCGAGTTGATGGTGTCGGCGATGGTGTCGCAGAAGGCGGGGCGTGGTCCTGGTGGTGGTAATGTACCTCTGAGGGTGGAGTTGTTGTTAATGTGGATCAGGAAGTGCACGTGTTCTGTGTTGTTGATAGTGTCTTGGGAGCTGGTGGTGACTTTTATGGTGTCTCTGTGTAGGATGGCGATGCCACCACGTGCCTGTTGAGGCGGTCTTTGCATTGGAGTTTGTATCCCTTGAGGGTGGCGATGGCTATGTCGGGTTCTGAGGAGGGGTTGGTCCAGGTTTCCGTGAGGAAGGCGATGTCAGGTGAGTGCGATGTGATGAGGTCCCAGAGTTCTATGTCATGTTTGTGAAGGGGGCGGGTGTTGAGGAGCAGGCAGTTGAGGTGGTTGTGGTGGGTGGTATTGGTGTGGTGCATGAGGGTGTTGTTGCGGGGTGTGTTCTGGTTGTGGGCTGGTGTGCGGCAGGGTTGGTTGGTGGGGGTGGGGGCAGAGCAGGTGAGTATTGTGTTGGGGGTGTTGTGTTTGTTGAAGGTGGGGTCGCTATGGTTGGTGTGTGGTGTGTGGTGTGAGGGATGAGGAGCAGGAGAAATGACAGGTATGGCAGGTGTAGGGGACTATGAGTGTGTGTGGGGCTAGAAGGGGTGCACGTGGGGCGGGGGCCTGGGTAGAGTGAGTGGAGGGTGAGGGGGGAGTAGGTTTGTCTGAGAGGGCCAGGGGGACTGGCGCTGGGCGCGGTCTTGGCGCAGACGGGCGCAGACGGGCTTGCCTTAAAAGGAGGGGAGGGTGGGAGTGACAGCTGGGAGGAGGGAAGGCTGGTCGAATGGGAGGGCTGGGGGTGGGGCCGCAGGGGATGGCAGCGGCGGGAAATTGACAAAGAAAAGACGGAGAAGAGGAGGGGGGAGGCGGGAGGGGCCTCAGGGGACGCAGCGGCGGGAAATTGACCAAGAATAAGATGGTGAGGAGGAGGGGGGAGGAGGCAGGAGGGGACGCAGAGGACGCAGAGGACGCAGCGGCGGGAAAATTGACTAAGAGAAGACGGAGAGGAGGAGGGGGGAGGCGGGAGAGGCCACAGGGGACGCAGCGGCGGGGAGATTGACTAAGAGAAGACGGAGAGGAGGAGGGGGGAGGTGGGAGGGGCCGTAGGGGACGCAGCGGCGGGGAGATTGACTAAGAAAAGACGGAGAGGAGGAGGGGGGAGGCGGGAGGGGCCAAAGGGGAGGCTGCGGCGGTAAATTGACAAAGAATAAGACGGTGAGGAGGAGGGGGGAGGAGGCGGGAGGGACCACAGGGGACGCAGCGATGGGGAAATTGACTAAGAGAAGACGTAGAGGAGGAGGGGGGAGGGGGAGGTGGGAGGGGCCGCAGGGGACGCAGCGGCGGGTAAATTGACTAAGAATAAGACGGTGAGGAGGTGGCGCGGGTGGCGGAGCGGGGAGCGACCTGCCTGCAGAAGCAGGGTCCAGGGTTGCTCCTCGCTACCGCGCCGCGGCTGCCATAAAAGGAGGGGAGGGTGGGAGTGGCAGCAGGGAGGAGGGAGGGCTGGTCGAATGGGAGGGCTGGGGGGTGGGGCCGCAGGGGATGGCAGCGGCGGGAAATTGACAAAAAAAAGACGGAGAGGAGGAGGGGGTTGGCGGGAGGGGCCGCAGGGGATGCAGCGGCTGGAAATTGACAAAGAATAAGTTGGTGAGGAGGAGGAAGAAGGAGGCGGGAGGGGCCGCAGGGGACGCAGCGGTGGGGAAATTGACTAAGAGAAGACGGAGAGGAGGAGGGGGGAGGCGGGAGGGGCCGCAGGGGACGCAGCGGAGGGGGAATCGGGAAATTTGGTGAAAAACAAATCAAGACACTTGGTGATGCACAAATGATAAATCTTCACTGAAACCCAATTTCTACACATTATCATTTGTGTACAATGTAGTTGTACCAGTAAAACTGTATGGCTGTGCAAATTTTGTGTTCATTTCAATTGACAATGTGATGTCTGTAAATGACAGTGCGCTACCATATAATTCTTTAGTTACATTAAAAAAACTCACCTGCCTACTAAATCTAGGTGTGTTGCTAACGTCTGTCATTCTAATAGTTGGGTCATGGTTCTAAAAAGTTTGGAAAGCACTTCTCTAAACCCTTTGATTATGAAAATCCAGGCGGATCAGGCAAAGGTTTTTCTAGTGGCACCATTTTGGCCATGTGGACCATCGGTAGCACCTGCTCTTAGACTATCTGTTCAGTCTCATTCAATTGTTCCAACTAAAGTTTTTAATTATTGCTGGAATACCCAGTTTGCGTTAAGCTTTGGTATTACCTCATTTAGGTAAGGGTTGGAACCAGGAAGACAAGCGGGGGGTGGGTAATATATATATGTATGATTAATGTATTTATTCTTTTTGAAGTAGGGAAGACGTGTATTATTGTAATGAACCTCCCTGTCAGTTGTCTTTTCTTGGGCATGCTCACATTCTAAATTTGACAATTTGTCAGTTGGAGCCATTCGCTGGATGCCTCTCTTTGGGACCATTTACTCTGCAACAGAAAATCCCACTAATTCTTGCCTTCGAGTCTGGACATTTTGTTACTTTCATACAACAAATCTCGGTTTGTTCTTTTTGAATATTTTACATTCGGAAATGTGCACTAAGTATTAAACATAATTCTACGTCTGTATACATTTCCTTTATGACTTGGACCCCCAAAGTTTAGGCAGCTACATAAATGATTGTTTGAAAACAAAATAAAACCATGGTTTTTAAAGCTGATATTGTTTTTGAACGTTTACCTTAGACTGTGGTAAAAATGAACAGTGAACGCCATTTCCCTCCTCAAGTTGGCAGTAAATCGAGGTGATAGTCCATTCTCGGAATTGAGAATTTTATGTGACCGAAGTCCTCACCTGATGTTACCTTAGCATCCAAGCAAGCAGGCAGGTAACTACACACACAATAAAATGAAGTGGATCAAAAAATATGGTCTCTTGACACGTACGTTAGCCATTGACTAATTCACCCTCCGTCTAAGTGATTATTTGTAATTATTCATGCCCAGCTAAAAACACACGCAGAGAGCACACGCTATAGTTCACAAACAATGACACCGAGCACACTCGGATCTGAAACAGTACTTGCGACTGCTGCGAGGCGGGTGTTCGTTCCGTTCTCCACAGCGCCTCCCAGGATACCGAGGAGCTTTTCTGAAGGGCATCTATAGGCTTCTGATACTCCATTTTTGTATGTGTTTGAAAAGAGGAACTCTTTTCCCGTGGGGGCGGGCTGCCTTCTCCAAGAGGAGACATTGTTGAGCCAAAAATATATGTTAATTTGTTTGTATAGCACACACTGCATAATTCAGTTTCCTTTAGGCGCTTCAGAGAGGAGCCAGCCAAGGTGAGATGATCAGTGTTACACAGACTGTGACTGGCCCAGTCCCCGGTGCGGCAAAGGAAATGTGGTTCTATCTACACAGCAATACAGCGTATGTTGTGTAAGGAGAACCTAACCAGCATATTCATTCCTGCAATAACGCAGCCGTCCAAGATAAGGCCAGGAGCAGCGCTCCATACAGGTAAATATGACCAAAGGGACCCTGGTATAGGAGCATCCCCGGAGGACGTGGGGGGTCTGCAGGGCAGAGAGAAGGGGGAGATGGGTGAGCACAGTCCATACTGGTAGGGGACAGCTGATGACTGTTTTGATGTGGGTTGTATGGGAGCAGCAGTGTTGAAGGTACGAGCTAGTATTGGAATAGGTGGGTATTGAGTTTGAATCGTTATTGCTCATTCATCTGATGATGTAATCTTGTCGAGAAATCAGCACAGACCTCTAACTTCCCTGCAATATGTTGGACACTGGAATTGTACTTTTGCAACTTTGATATTAGTCTAACAAGAGAGCTAAAACTCCGCCTGGTCCATGCTCTCCCATCATATAATCGCTTTTCAAAATGAAATGATTTCCTCACAAATATGATTCAACATTTTCAACAGCGCAACAAAAGGCTACAGCTTTTTTTTCTATCTTGGTAGAGTGTTCACTCCCTTCTATACTTTGACTCAATACACCTCTTCACTCCACACCAATTTGTCATTTTTTCTCAACATACATTTCAATGGTTCCATTACCTTGGCATAATTGTTTATGGATCTGGCATACTAGTCACACAGTCTTATAAAGAGCCTCAACTGATCTCTGTCTGTAGGCATGGGCACCCTGAGAACAGCATAAATTAAATACTTCTTTGGTAGAATTCCAAATTGTGTGATTAAATGGTCCAAGTATTTTACTTCTTGTGTCAAAAATATACAACTAGATTTCGACACAGTCTTGCCCTTGTTTCTCAAAGTATTTAAAACTACAAAAAATTGAATTATGTAGATCAATACCCTCAACATAAAAGAGAATATTGTCTTGAAGTGTCAATAATCCTTTGACATTTAAAAAAAATTAGTTCATCATTTTGTGAAAGACACTGAATGGGCCACATTTCTCCCTTGCAAAAACTATGGCAGAAATCCATTCTGCAGCATCCACAGGAGAAATGATGCCCTTCGTAAATAACATCCGTATCTCTGTCCTCAAATCATTCTGCACACTTCTGACCTTTGTGTGCTCCTTTGTGTAGGGTTATGTTATATTTATGCCCTTTGATTTTATCTATTTTATCAGAAAATACATTGCACAATTAATTCAAAATAATTCCAATGGTATCTTTGTAGTTTGAGGTTTACCCACATCTATGCACATGAATGTAGGATGAATGATACACTGCAAACACATTTTCTGCGTACTATTTTGACTGGGAATAATATGAAAATAGCCACATCTGACCACAATCATTTACACATATCATACAGCAAAAGCATTTTAAATCCCATAACTACAAGCTACACCCACAGCCCTGTCCTTTTCTGCTTGTGCTGCAGGTCGCTATGGAGCCAGATTTACTCCAAGAGACTATGTGGGCTATTCTAACTTTGGAGGAGGTGTTAATCCGTCCCAAAAGTGACAGAAAAGTGACGGATTTACCACCAGCCGTATTACGAGTCCATTATATCCTATGGAACTCGTAATACGGCTGGTGGTATATCCGTCACTTTACCGTCACTTTTGGGACGGATTAACACTCCTCCAAAGTTAGAATAACCCCCTATATATTCAGACCATTATGCTCCACAGGAAGATAAACTTTACAAGGGAGGAACCAGGCATTGCATTCAACCTTGTAGTTGACAGCTGTTGTGAACGTTATGGTCTGCCTTCATACTACTTAAGTGGATCTGCGATGATGTCCATTTGAAAGGACATCACCGATAGTGTGTTTGGACTGGGGCTGGAGGTGCCTACCTCGGGTTAAATAATGGAAAAATGGCAGGGTGAGAGAAGGTTTTCGAATGGTAGATTTACCAGGCAGAGGTGGCAGCTGTTGTTTCTGGTGATGGATCCGTATGACATCTCCTATTCACCCAAGAGACATATTATCTCTGTCAGGAACTCAGCCATCTGCCTGCCAATTCTAGAGACCACAAATGTCAAGCCAGATAAGCTCAGTCATAAGTCCAGACGCAAAATATGTCAGCCCTCACAAATGTATCAATGCCTCACACAAATCATACATGCCCATCAGACTCACAGGGCCAAGGGTCACATATATGGCATGCCACACACAGACTGAAACTCAACTAGTCACAAACATAACTGCTAATTATCATCTCCATAAAGGGGCAACCTGATTTGTTTACATTAAAATCTTCCATTTACTCTTTCCGGATCTTATGCATGCACAGTGCTAGAACAAACAGCAGAAGCTACCCTTGGTGGACCTTTTGCACTATCAGGACATGACATAAGGTCAGCCTTCCTCATCCAGCCATGGAGGTTTCACAGCAGTGTCATTCATAAACATACTCTAAACACAAGTGGCAAAGGTTAGCAACATCGCCTGTGCATTTGTCCACTACCACTTCTGTCTCACAATCACATCCTATGCTATCACATTAGAGGAAACAAACACAGACTCCCATAAATTATGTTTCTATCACCGTTGCAGGACCTGTGTTCCTAGTCCCTCTGCCTCCTTCCACCACCATCAGTGTTGGTGCCCTCTTGCTGTGCCATGTAGCCTGGCCTGTGAGATCTCAAACTGAACAAATGACAAAGCCTAGTAAGTATTCTATCACATGTACAAAAACAGTGGGATTCATGTCTGTTATAGCACACAAACACCTACCAGTACAGATCAATATTTGTTGCTAAAATCAGATTATTCAAAGTATTTTCCATATAGTTATGATGTATATGTTCTCACAAGTGCCATGTCTCCATTTCCCTCACAGAACATCCATCATAGTCATGACCGCCACTGGTGTAACCAAACCTTAGAACAGCAAATGTGAGTGCCAAGATGTCCCCAAAGTGTCATTTGGAGCATGGCAACTCTATCTTAGACCACTAAAAGTTCCTGGTAATGTCAATCGATCAAAAAAGCCAGCACTGTGCCAATGTTACACCAAAGAATGTGGAAGTCTGGTGAGAATACAGGTACGTGTCATGACGTGTGATGTCATTGCAGTTGCAGTGAACCCAGAGTGCCATGTCAGCAAATGTGTCACTCTGATATGCTACATCAAAGAAGCTGAAGGAAATTGCCTGATTCTGCCAGCATCAGCCACAATGGACAGCACGTATTAAAGGCGCATGTCCTAACTCTCTGTACACCTTGCTACTTTATGTTCTATACGTTCTCTTTAACATTCATATGGCATAATGTGTGTTTGCACACAGCTGCAGTCATTCAATGTCCCTTGGTCACACCAACACTGTCCACCCACCAGACTGTATCAGAGGGTCCACGGAAAACAGGATATTAGCCTTCTGTCACTCAGCAATCAAGTATGTCTGCAGGCCTAGAGCCTCAATAGCACTGTGTGACCTAATACAAACAGTAACACGGTAATTCAATAAAATGTGTACTAACAACAACTTGCACACGTTGACGTTTATAGGGCAGGGCTTGAGTGGTAACTTCAGCTAGGAATCCATGTCCACACCTACATCTCTGAAATGCCAGACAGTATGTGATGTGAAAGCCTACTCTGTGCCATTTCATCTGCACCCAAACTAAGAAGGAATGAGATGGTTGTTCCAGCGCCAGATCGCTTGCCTACCACTGTGTCACTGCTATGCCGCAGGGCCCCTTGTCAGGGTTTCTTACAGATTGCAAGTCCACGGGTGCATGCATCAAGACCACAGGTGCTTGTGCTAGCTATGTAGGACTCGCCCACACCAAACACTGTTTAAGTATCCTTGATAAACCCTTCCCTCAAGGTGCAATTCCAGTGTTCACTCCGGCATTGCAGAAACAGAATTTCTACGGTTAACAGTAGGCCTTTCTCATCCAAGATTTACCCCATCATACCCCTCAAAGTCAGCCTGTTGCGCACGAGCATCAAGATTGCTACCTGCGACAACCACACATGGCGTTGTTGGCTTGAGAAAGGACAGCTTTATAAGAGAAGGGCTTCTTTGCCCAGCAAACACTTCATGTAACATGATATCTCAAACTGGAGGGTTTCATGCAACTGCACAAACAACCTCATATAGAGCTACAGTCAGATCCCAGAGGGCACATTGTCCTGGCTCTGGGAATGTCGGTGAAGGAGAGAGGAAACTGAGGCTTTGATCATGAGTTGCATGGTGCTGGTGGGGTGAAACCTCTGTAAGTTATATTTGTATTACTGTAAGGGTACACTGCATCACTAACTACGGTGCAATTACGAAATGGAGAATAACCGTTGAACCCAGATTTACCAGCCATAAAACCACACATAATTTCCAGTCCTATGGGTCTTAAAACGCACATTTAGCACCTGCTTTGGGCAAGTAGTAAATGTGTGTGAGGGCTTTTGTGTGAGGTATGAGTTGGGGGGGGGGTGGCATGTAGGGCAGGGAAGGACAGAATATTTCTGCGAGGGGGGAAACATTAAATGTTCCCTCTTACCAGAAAAATGTCGGAGACGAAGCAGCAAAAGCATTATGCCATTACACTAGGCACACTTGCCCTTTGTTAAAATTAGGTCTAGTATTAGTACACTGGGGAAAACCAGGTGCAACAACATCATCACACTTGTGATTAGGTGGAGCAGAATTCCATTCCACAGTACTATGCCGCCTGACTCGTAATCAGGGCCCAGGTGGCATAATGAGCTCCTATAGTTCATTTAGGCCTTGACTGAGTCATATCCTTAATAGTACTGGTGACCAACAACTACCCGTGCGTACTTGTAACTCTACTCTACTCCTCCCAGTAAAGGAACAGATCTCAGTTCCACCACAGGGCCTGTACTGTTTAACCAAGGGTGTGTTCATTCCGGCCCCTTTTGGATGTGGAACCCAAACCCCTTCACCTTGAACAAATATCACGAATCATTCGTAAGTACAACTCCCTCATATACCCTTCTCCCTTCTTGCATGTAATTGTAATTGCAATAGTATTTATATAGCGCTTACTACCCCTGAAGAGGCGTCAAAGCGCTTTTCGGTGAGTAGCACACTACTCTGGAACCCAATAAGAATTAGTGATGGATTAGTATCGGGAAATATGAGTACAGTTTTAGCATTATTATGAGTTCATTTGAGCCGCGGATATGATAGTTTGTTAGTTAGATTGACTGGAGTAATGGAGGGGTGGAGAGGAAAGAAATACAGAAGTGTTAATTGGGAGTATATCCCTCATTTACTCAACCCAAAGGCTTGGGATGAATAAAGGGGGATGGAGGAGGGAAGAGTCTGTGGAAGGATTAGGGAGAGCATAGTAGCAGGGTGAGATAAATGAGGGACAATTTAGTAGGGTTGTGTGGGAGGTCATGGTAGTAGAGTGAGGTTTGGTGAGTTAGATGTGGAAGCGGAGGGAAGAGCTTAGGCAGAGTTATTTAGGAGATGAAAGTAGTAGAAGGATTTGGGATGAGTCAGAGTGGGAATGGAGGATAGTTTAATAGAGACATGACATATGATGATGGGTAGATAAGTGTGATAAGATGAGAGCAGGGATTCATAGATATCTAGTATAATAACCCACCCAGGAGCCATGCAATGACCCACGAACATGCCTAGCACAGAAACAACATATACACATACATACATATATATATATATATATATATATATATATATATATATATATATATATATACATACACACACACATACAAACACACATGAATACACACACATATGCACACATATATGTACATACAATAGATAATTAGAACCATGGGTAAATATACTTAGTCAAACAGGTTTAAAGAGTGTGTGTGTATTTTATTGTTATGACATAGTAGTGATACATATTTTCTAAAGAACTATACATAACTAGAAATATACACATAATCAGAAAAAATATTTATCAACATAGGCATATGCAGTCCATAGGTGTTTGAATATGGTGGTTATGAAGGAAAGAGCCAACTCTTGAGTAACTTTGTGAAGACAAGAAAGTTATCTGTGGCTCTTATAGTTGGGGGTAATGAATTCCATAGTTTGGCTGCTTGAACGGAGACGGATGTACCACCTATAGTCTTTTTCTTGTATGGTGGTGTTCTAAGGCGGGGTGCCAATCTTGAGCGCAGGTTTCTTTGTTGGATGTATTTGGTTATTTGGTTTCTGATAAAAAGCGGTCCTGTTCCATGTATAGCTTTGTGGGTGATACAAAGCAGCTTGAAAGTGCATCTTCTGGCAACGAGTAACCAGTGTAGTGCTCTCAAGGCAGGGGAGATGTGGGCTTGTGGCTTTACATGTAATAGTAGCCTGGCTGCGGAATTCTGGATACATTGTAGTTTTTTCATAATAGATAGAGATGATCCATGGTAGAGGCCATTGGCATAATCCAGTTTGGATAGTACAAGCGAGATAGTAGCTTGCACCTTGTGTGGAAATCCGAGGTGGGGGAAGATGTGTCGTAAAGCCTTCAAGGTGATGAAGCTTGTTCGTGCCAATTTGTCCACTTGGGCATTCATAGTTAACTTGGAATCCATGGTGTTTCCAAGTTTTTTAACTTCCTTGGATAAATGAGGAGGTGGTCCAAGATCATCAGGCCAGACGAGCAGAGGGTCATAACTTTTCCATTCACCACATATGAGTATTTCTGTTTTGGAGGTATTTAGTTTGAGATGGCTCCAGGTCATCCACTGATCAACGGCTCTGAGGCAACTGAAGATTTCTGAGTTTTCAATGTTTGTGGAGCATTCTAATTTAAGTAGTACTTGTGTGTCATCTGCATAGTTGTAGCATGTGAGATGAAAATCATTTATCAGTTCTGGTAAAGATATCATGTAGATGTTGAAAAGCAAAGGTGAGATGACTGAATTAGGGTGTCATGGTCAACCATATCAAGGGCAGCCGAGAGGTCCAAGAGAAGTAGTGCAGCAACTCCATTGTGGTCAACTGTGTTTTTAGGATCATCCCAGATTGCTATGAGTGCCGATTCAGTGCTTCTTCCTGGGCGGGATCCAGTGTGGAAGTCTGAAAGTATAGAATTGTCTTCAATGAATTGTGACATCTGGGCGAATGCTGCTCTTTCTAGCAATTTGCCCAGGAAATGTCCATTTGTGATTGGTCTGTAGTTGTTGGGGTCTTGTGGGTCTAGGTCTGTTTTCTTTAATAACGGTCGTATGTATGCCTTTTTCAGATCTACAGGAAAAGTTCCTGTAGTTAAAGAATTGTTGATGATTCTTCTTACAGGTGTGGCAGCAGAAGTAGATAGAAGAATGTTCCTGAAGATTTGTGGTGGGCAAGGGTCAGAAAGGCAACCGGAAGGTCTGCTTGCTTTGACCAAATCCATAAATTCACCTTGGGATATTTGTTTGAAGGACTATAGAGGTTGGGTTCGTTTATTCTTAGAGGGTATTTTAGGGAAGGGGTTGGTGCTGATGGTTTTCTTCTGTTTTAGATAGGAGCCCAATGTGTCTGCCTTGGTTGTGTAGTGAGTTGCCAATTTGTTTGTGAAATCTTGAATAGTGGGATGACTTCCTTCCATACATGTAGGTTTTTTAAATTAATTGAGAATTTTATAAAATTCCTTGGTTGTAGATCGAGCATTTTGAATTCTGTCTGAGTAGTACCTTTTTTTTTTTTAGCTTTTTTGATTGATGATTTGTATATTCTGTTAAGTTTGTGTAACTGCAGAAACTTTCTGATTTGTTGCTTTATCTTTTTAAGTTCTGTGTTTCTCCAAGGTGTTGGTTTTCTTTTGTTGTGTTTAGTTTTTCTGAGTAGTATTAGGATATCAAAAGCTTCCTGTAGCCACTCATAAAGTTTTGGCACAGAATTAATTGCATCTAGATCTGTGTTGGCTGTTAGTTGTGTTTCTAAGTCATCCAAATTGAGTTTGCACCATGGTCGATAGGTGCATGTATGTAAGTAGTTGTGGGGTGTGTTGATTTGTGGAGTTGTATGTCGGAAAGTTATCAAATGGTGGTCTGACCAAGTGATTGGTGTGATGCTATGAATAGTAACTAGTTCAGGCTTGGCAAAAATGACATCTAGGATGTGTCCAGCTATGTGCGTGGAATTGTGTACAATCTGATGTAGGTTCAATGCGACTAGGCCAGTGGTGATAGCTTTTGGATGGGGCATATTGGGTTTGTCAAACCAAATGTTTAGATCCCCAAGAATGCATAGGTTGGAGTATAGTGTAATAAGGTTTGAGACTGTGTCTAGAAAAGCATCTGGGAATGTGGAGTTGTTAGGTGGAGGTCTGTAAAGGAGGAGAAAGTTACAGGAGGAAGTTGGAGTAGGGTGGCATCTGGTAAGGAGGGCTTCACAACCTTGTATGAAGATGTTGTCTGTTTTACTGAGGTTCATTGCCTGTTTGAATATAATAGCTAGTCCACCTCCTCTTTTGCCTATACGGTTTTGTGTGATGGTTTGATAGCCTGGAGGAACGGCTTCGTGCAACACTGGGGCCATGTCATCTCCCAACCAGGATTCAGTTATGAATAGTAAGTCAGGTTGTGTGTCTGTGAGCAGGTCGTAGATGTGGTGCTTGTTTTTTTTTTTTTTTTTTTAGAGTAATAGAGCATTTATGAGCTGGCAGTTTAGAAAAGGTGTGTTAGTGGTAGTGTTGTTTTGTTTAGGAGAAGGGTAAGTAGTATAATAGGAGCTTGAAGCAGGAGTGTTGCTAGTTGTGATAACTGTTTGAGGCTCACAATAGTCTTGTTTTTCAATATAGTGTCCCTCTTCCAGCAAGTTAAGGAGGCATTTTGTTGGGTCTGTGTGTGTGGGTGGTGGACTTGGTGGCTGAGGGAGCCATGAAGAGTGTACTGTTTTTTGTAGGGTAGTCTTATTATGTATTAGACAAGGGGATGCGAGGTTGCTAAGAGTGGCATGTTTTTTATTTTGTTTGCATTTGTTTAGTGTGGATGGAGTATGGGTTAGGGGTGGTGGAGGAGCATGTGGATCATGATGTAAGGCTCTAAATTGTGCAATGGAGGAGAGGCGAGTGAATGAAAGTTGCTGGGTTGGGGTGCTTGTGGTAGGTGTTTGTGAAGAGTGAGAAAGTAGGGCTGAAGATAGGATGGAATTTGTATTCTTTGTGCAGTCCTGAGGGTGGGAGTGGGTATGACGATAAGTGTAATGTAAGTTTGTGTTGATTTGATGTGCTGATGTGTGTGGTCTGTATTGTTTTTGTGGAATAGTGAGAGGTGATATTGGTGTAGTTGTTTTTGGTGAGGGATTTGTATGTGAGTTAGTGCTGGTGAGTGGAATTTGAGTGTTAGATGGGGTGTTGATGTGTGTAAGAGGTGATGGATGTGTGTCAGGGGAGTTAGTGTTAGTTGTGATGACTGGAAGAGGTAAAATGTGTGGTGGAGTGAAATGTGGGTATTGTATGGTTGTGTGTAATCGGTGAAGAGAGGGGAAGGGTGTTTGTAGATGTGTGTTTGAAGGCAGGGTTTGGGCATTGTTATGATGACAGGTGGTCTATGTGGAGCACACAGCGGATAGTGTTTTTGGTTAGTATGAGCAAAGAGTGTGTATCTGGAAGGCTGAGACTGCGAGAAATGTATACTGTAGTTTTGTGTTGTGTGGGTGATGGCAGGTTGTGTTAGTGGGAGTGGACAGAGTAGTGTTTGCTGTGAGAATGAAGGTGTTTGACTGTTGTAGTTGTGGAGGATATGTGTATATGGCCCTCATTCTGACCTTGGCGGGCGGCGGAGGCCGCCCGCCAAAGTCCCGCCGTCAGGTTACCGTTCCGCGGTCGAAAGACCGCGGCGGTAATTCTGACTTTCCCGCTGGGCTGGCGGGCGGTCGCCTTCAGACCGCCCGCCAGCCCAGCGGGAAAGAGGCTTCCACGATGAAGCCGGCTCGGAATCGAGCCGGCGGAGTGGAAGCTGTGCGACGGGTGCAGTTGCACCTGTCGCGTATTTCACTGTCTGCGCAGCAGACAGTGAAATACATGTAGGGGCCCTCTTACGGGGGCCCCTGCAATGCCCATGCCAGTGGCATGGGCACTGCAGGGGCCCCCAGGGGCCCCGCGACCCCCCCTACCGCCATCCGGATCCCGGCGGTCGGACCGCCGGGATCTGGATGGCGGTAGGGGGGGTCGGAATCCCCGCGGCGGTGCAGCAAGCTGCGCCGCCGTGGAGGATTCAATGGGGCGGCGGTACACTGGCGGGAGCCCGCCAGTGGTGCCGGTCCGACCGCGGCTTTACCGCCGCGGTCGGAATCCCCATTGGAGCACCGCCGGCCTGTCAGCGGTGCTCCCGCGGTCCTCCGCCCTGGCGGTCTTTGACCGCCAGGGTCAGAATGAGGGCCTATGTGTTATATAAAGGGTATTGTGTTGGGTGATGGGACATTGCAATCTGTCTGTGGTCAGTTTGTGATGCATAAGAAGCTGGTCCTAACCCTAGCCAATCCAATTTCTAGTTCTGATTCAAACAACTAATGGGAACCCAGCCCTAATCACAGCCCTATTCTTGACCACCAATCACAGCCCCAGCCCTAAAACCAGCAACAAATCAGAATCCCAGCCCTATCCACCAATCACAGCCCTAGAATCAACAGCCAATCAAAATCCCAGCCCTATCCACCAATCACAGCCCTAGAACCAACAGCCAATCAGAATCTCACCCCTATCCACCAATCACAGCCCTAGAACCATCAGCCAATCAGAATCTCAGCCCTATCCACCAATCACAGCCCTAGAACCAACAGCTTATCAGAATCTCAGCCCTATCCACCAATCACAGCCCTAGAACATCAGCCAATCAGAATCTCAGCCCTATCCACCATTCACAGCCCTAGAACCAACAGCCAATCAGATTCTCAGTCCTATCCGCCAATCATAACATCAGCCCTGGAGCCAGCAACCAATGGAAAGACCATCTCCTAACAACCTATCACAACAACATATGCAACAACCAATAGGAACTTGTATAACGAGCAAGTTAATTGAAGTCCAGTCCCTTTGGGCAGGGAAAAGGCAGCTGCTGCTCTATTCAGAATCTCCTTGGATACAAACAGGCTAAATCCACACTTCCAAGCTAGCAGAGTCTACTTTCCAGGTAAGGGAGAGATTGTTTAAAAAACAAACACTGGAATACTGCTGGACGCGCACTCTGAAATTGGGCTTTTTTAAAGGCAAAAACAGGGGGGCAGACCGTTTCTAAACACAATTTAAATCACAGAAACAGATGAAAACAGTCTCCAAAAAAAAACACTCTGCAAGATGTATGTAGCCTTTTTACTTAGAAGGAAAAAAAGGGGGTGGTTTATGTACCACAAACTATTAAGGCAATTCACACAGTCACAGCAAAAACAAATTAAAAAAAACACCACTTTAAAAAAGGCCAGGCTGCCTGAAACACAGAGAGTCCACAGTAAAACAGACACAGGTAGCTGAAATAAACACTTTTGAACAAATAATACTATTTACCCAGAAAAATCTGGGGGCTCCTTACCTAGGTCTTTTTGCAATCCTTGAACACTGGGCTGTATTAGGACACAGGGAAGATGCTGAGGGTCACAAAATGGAAGTGGCTGTCTTGGGCTTCCCTCCACAAACTTAAGGGGCCAGAGCAGGTGTGAGGGGGAGGGCTCAGGTGCAACAGGGACTCAGAGAGCCAATCAGCTAAGTCAAGCCCCTGTGGGCAGGGAGAAGGCAGCTGCTGCTCTATTCAGAATCTCCTTGGATACAGACAGGCTGAATCCACACTTCCAAGCTAGCAGAGTCTATTTTCCAGGTAAGGGAGAGATTGTTTAAAAAACAAACACTGGAATACTGCTGGACGCGCACTCTGAAATCGTGCATAAGTGACAAACGTATTTATGGACATTTTCTCACCACACTGTATGTCACAATACAATATTTGCACAAATGGTAATAAGCCATCCCACAGTCGTTGTGTGTTGATGTTAGTACATGTACATATGTGTAGTGAGTGTTGTGACTCATCCCTGCTCCATCCTTAATCTCTGTCTTATTGGTCATGGTGGGTGTCCTCCCCGTAGCCATGACCATCTTCTCTTGACCAGGGTCCTGCTGTCATTCCTCTGTCTTTTTACTGCCCAAAGTGGAGGATAAGAAAGCGAATGGGCCATCAGTCCAGTTGTATATATCCAATGACACAGCTCATTTTAGACTGCTTCTCAGGGGAGGATGTCACACTTGCCCCATTGTCTCAGTAGTCATAGAGTGTAATGGTCTTCCTGTCCTGCCCTGAACATGTAACTCCCTTCAGCATCACACAGTTCAACTTTAATGATGTAAAGCACACACTCAATAGTACCATGGCCTAACTTGCCCAATCCATGCACCACAAGCAACTTGTGGATTTTACACAGATACAAGACAACCTGAAACTCAATACGTCAGGTCAACAAATGTGAGTGTCTCTTATCTATCTAAAGATATGGCAAAAAAGGCAGGGCACAAAATAATACAGATTTAAAAAAGCACAACATCACAGTGCATCACATGTGCTTTACTTGGCATTGCAAGGCAAAGGTTCTCACTACTATACAGCTGCTCATAAGTCTCTATGTGAGCATGGGCGTCTGACGAGGCCTTCGCCAGGATCCTGCTCTGCAGTGGGATGATCTCGGAGATGTACTTATTTCAGCGCTGAAGCGCAGGGTGTTTAGGACCTTCATCCTGTACATGAGAAGGAAATCCTTTCAGAGCTTTCAGACAATTCAGCCCTTTCACTTGATAACTCCTGTTGTACTGTGATTCCTGCTGATAACTTGCCATTTCAACAGGCATGCACCTCCATAAAGCTGAAGAACCCTATTGAAGACCACCTGCCTCACCCTCTCTGTTTCTTCCTGAATTAGGTTGGGGACCCTCTCGGATATCTCCTCATCTATAATGGGGTCAATCAGAGGAGCAGCACCAGCAAGAAAAAGTTGGATTTTAGTGACAGATGGGTTAGTTACAGGGCATTTCATTGGTCACTTTAAGGTGCCCACGGATGGTGTGGCTGAGTGTATAAATACGCTGTATTGGATCTACCAGAAGGGAAAAACGGTGACAGACAGTAGTTGTGTGCCTATAAAAGGTGTCAGATCAACGGATAAAACTGCTTTGAAAGTTACACCTAGTTGATATAAGTATACATACAGCTGGTTATTAGTCCACACATGTAAATGGAAAAAGAAGAATCTGAAACAAGTTTGATACATTTGTTTCCTACAGTGTAATACAGATGTGGAACTGAGCACGTTGTGTGTGGTTGTAAGGAAATGCCTCTGTGGCATGATTACCCCCTGACGTTTTGCCTTTTGTTGATGCCAGTTATGATTGAAAGTGTGCTGGGACCCTGCTAACCAGGCCACAGCACCAGTGTTCTTTCCCTAAACTGTACCTTTGTTCCCACAATTGACACAGCCCTGGCACACAGATAAGTCCCTTGTAAATGGTACCACTGGTACCAAGGGCCCTGATGCCAGGGGAGGTCTCTAAGTGCTGCAGCATGTCTTATGCCACCCTGGGGACCACTCACTCAGCACATGCACACTGCCTCACAGCCTGTGTGTGCTGGTGGGGAGAAAATGACTAAGTCGACATGGCACTCCCCTCAGAGTGCCATGCCCACCTCACACTGCCTGTGCCGTAGGTAAGTCACCCCTCTAACAGGCCTTACAGCCCTAAGGCAGGGTGCACTGTACCACAGGTGAGGGCAGATGTGCATGAGCACTATGCCCCTACAGTGTCTAAGCCAAACCTTAGACATTGTAAGTGCAGGGTAGCCATAAAGAGTATATGGTCTGGGAATTTGTCAAATACGAACTCCACAGTTCCATAATGGCTACACTGAAATCTGGGAATTTTGGTATCAAACTTCTCAGCACAATAAATGCACACTGATGCCAGTGTGGGATTTATTGTAACATGTACCCAGAGGGCATCTTAGAGTTGCCCCCTGAATACCAGTCCGACTCCTAGTGCTGGGCTGACCAGTTTCTGCCAGCCTGCCACAACCAGACAAGTTTCTGGCCACTTCTGGCCACATGGGGAGACTGCCTTTGTCACTCTGTGGCCAGGAACAAAGCCTGTTCAGGGTGGAGGTGCTTCTCACCTCCCCCTGCAGGAATTGTAATACCTGGCGGTGAGCCTCAAAGGCTGTAGGAAAATGGCTCCCTGTTGCAATTGCCCCCCACTTTTTGCCTGATATTGATGCTGACTTGACTGAGATGTGTGCTGGGACCCTGCTAACCAGGACCCAGCACCAGTGTTCTTTCACTAAAAATGTACCATTGTTTCCACAATTGGCACACCTCTGGCACACAGATAGGTCCCTTGCAAAAAGTACCAGTGGTACCAAGAGCCCTGTGACCAGGGAAGGTCTCTGAGGGCTGCAGCATGTGTTGCGCCACCTTTAGGGACCCCTCACCTAACATGTGCACACTGCCATTGCAGATTGTGTGTGTTGGTGGGGAGAAAAAGGCAAAGTCGACATGGCATCCCCCTCAGGGTGCCATGCACACAAAATACTGCCTGTGGCATAGGTAAGTCACCCCTCTAGCAGGCCTTACAGCCCTAAGGCAGGGTGCACTATACCCCAGGTGAGGGCATAACTGCATGAGCAATATGCCCATACAGTGTCTACGTCCATTCTTAGACATTGTAAGTATAGTGTGGCCATTTAAGTATATGGTCTGGGAGTTTGTCAAAAAAGAACTCCACAGCTCCATAATGGCTACACGCAATACTGGGAAGTTTGGTATCAAACTTCTCAGAATAATAAACCCACACTGATGCCAGTGTTGGATTTATTTAAAAAATGCATACAGCGGGCATCTTAGATATGCCCCCTGTATTTTACCAAATCCTTCAGTGCAGGACTGACTGGTCTGTGCCAGCCTGCTGCTGAGATATGAGTTTCTGACCCCATAGGGTGAGGGCCTTTGTGCCCTCTGAGGCCAGAAGCAAAGCCTGCTCTGGGTGGATGTGCTTCACACCCCCCCTGCAGGAACTGTAACACCTAGCAATAAGCCTCAAAGGCTCAGGCTTCGTGTTACAATGCACCAGGGCACTCCAGCTAGTGGAGATGCCCGCCCCCTGGACACAGACCCCACTTTTGGCGGCAAGTCCAGGGGAGATAATGAGAAAAACAAGGAGGAGTCGCCCACCAGTCAGGACAGCCCGTAAGGTGCCCTGAGCTGAGGTGGCCCCTGCCTTTAGAAATCCTCCATCTTAGTTTTGGAGGATTCCTCCAATAGGATTAGGGATGTGCCCTCCTCCCCTCAGGGAGGAGGCACAAAGAGGGTGTAGCCACCCTCCAGGACAATAGCCATTGGCTGCTGCCCTCCTGACCTAAACACACCCCAAAATCTAGTATTTAGGGGTGACCCAGAACCCAGGAAATCAGATTTCTGCAACCTAAACAAAGAAGAAGGACTGCTGACCTGAAAGCCCCACAGAGATGACGGAGACAACAACTGACCGGCCTGTCTCCAGACTCAAAGAACCCGCACAGCGATGCATCCGACAGGGACCAGCGACCTCTGAAGCCTCAGAGGACTGCCCTGAACCCGAAGGACCAAGAAACTCCTGAGAGCAGCGGCACTGTTCAAAAACAGCAACAACTTTGCAACTTTTTAGCAGCTTCCAAAGAACTCACTCTTCCCCGCCGGAAGAGTGAGACTTCACACTCTGCACCTGACGCCCCCAGCTCAAGTTCCAGAGAACTAACACCGCAGAGAGGACTCTCAGGCGACTGCAACTCCGTGAGTAACCTGAGACGACCCCCATGCACCCCTACAGCGACGCATGCAGAGAGGATCCAGAGGATCCCCCTGACCGCGACTGCTTGGAACCAAGAACCTGACGCCTGGACCAAGCACTGCACCCATAGCCCCCAGGATCAAAAGGAACCGAATTCCAGTGCAGGAGTGGCCATCAGGCGACCCTCTGCCCAGCCCAGTCGGTGGCTGGCCCGAGAAGCCCCCCTGTGCCCTACCTGCAACGCTAGAGTGACCCCCGGGTCCCTCCCTTGACTTTTATTGAAAGCCCGACACCTGCTAAGCACATTGCACCCGGCCGCCCTTGTGCCGCTGAGGGTGTGTTTTGTGTGCCTCTTTGTGTCCCCCCCAGTGCTCTACAAAACCCCCCTGGTCTGCCCTCCGAAGACCCAAGTACTTACCTGTTGGCAGACTTGAACCAGAGCACCCCTGTTCTCCATAGGTGCCCATGTGTTTTGGGCCCTTCTTTGACCTCTGCACCTGACCGGCCCTGTGTTGCTGGTGCGGTGACTTTGGGGTTGCCTTGATCCCCCAACAGTGGGCTGTCTATGCCCAGGAAACTGAACTTGTGAGTGCCTTAGTTACCTGAGAAACTAACCAATACTTACCTCCCCCAGGAACTGTTGATTTTTGCACTGTGTCCACTTTTAAAATAGCTTATTGCCATTTTAACTAAAACTGCGTATGTTACTGCTCTAATTCAAAGTTCCTTGCTTACCTATGTGGAGTACCTTGCATTTTATGTATTTACTTAAAATCTTGAATCTTGTGGTTCTAAAATAAATTAAGAAATTATATTTTTCTATATAAAACCTATTGGCCTGGAGTTAAGTCTTTGAGTATGTGTACAACAAATGCTTAACACTACCCTCTGGTAAGCCTACTGCTCAACCACACTACCACAAAATAGAGCATTAGTATTATCTAATTTTGCCACTACCAACCTCTAAGGGGACCCCTTGGACTCTGTGCACACTATCTCTCACTTTGAGATAGTATAGACAGAGCCAACTTCCTACAGTGGTCATTTGTGTTGAGTATTCACATGGGTATGACTGGCTGTTGTATCGTGCTGAAGCAGACAATTGTGTTAGATGTGGACTGATTCATTGACTAAGCACTGGCAACAACAACCAGATATATATTGAGGTGAAGTGTGCAGCCACAAATTTGTTTCATACATACAGAACTTGCCCTATGTCTGCTGGGCCATCTTGGAGACATGCACTGGGCCGGAGTGTTGGACGTTGGTCTATGTGCGTGCCCCGTCGAACTACAAGATTTAGAAGACGACACTGATTTTGCACAATATGTCAGGTAGTACAGTTGCACCCCCAGTAACATCATGACATCTGTAGTTTAACTTGAGGATACCAAATGTGCGCTCTATGAGTATGTGGGTACATAGTTTTGGGTGGTGTATGTGTGCTATTGTGTTCCTGTTTTTAGGACCAATGATTGGATGTCTGAAAAGGACGAGAAGATAGAGAGAAAGCCAATGCAGAAGACTTCCTTCAACAAGGTTAGGGATAACTGGATTACACTTATCCATCTTCATTCACAGTTATTCACATGTCACTCATACTCACAATTTGATCAGGGGTTTTGTAAAAAAGAGTGTTGTGAAGTGTGTCAGTCACTGTAATGTTGCACCAGGAAAGGTAGCATACATGTGTGACAGGTTGCCATCTGCATAGTGACTGAAATGGCCCATGTGTGTCGTCAATGACATTTAGCACAAGGGGAAATCAGTTAAGGCATAGTATAACTGTGCCACCCATTGCCTGCAATGCAGTGACTGCGGCATGGTGATGTACTGTTGCACTCAACAGGTGCTACAGATCAGTACCTGGAGTACTCATTAGGGCTCTCTTGCCTGTAAGATGACAGCAACAATATTACAGTTTCTCTGGAAACAATCATTGGCCAGGAAGTGACGTGCTGTCAGTACCTTGTCAATGTCACATCTTGATGGATGCACTTTCTTCCCAATAACTGTTTCTCAGACATCCAAAGGGAGTGATCCTCTCCCTGCATATCTTCTCTCTCCTGCACAAGCCAGTGTTTTTTAGGATAATGGGCAGCACATCAAACACTGATGCTGACATTGTGGAAAAATTGCCATGCCTGCGGCTGGCTTACCTATGGCGCTGACCTGCATGTCATTGTCAGTGGGTTGATGAGAAACAGCTGGGTAGGAGCGTGGTGCAGGCAGAGTCAATAAGCCCCTATTCAGTGCTCAATTTGTGCCTGTTCTTTCTGGTGCTGCACTTATTTTTGAGGGCAGGCACTTATTTTTCTGCCTCAAACATTTACTGCGAGCAAAAGACACATATGGGAAAGATGGAGGAAGAGAAAAACAAAAAAGCGTCACAAAGGGAGAAAGCAGACAGCTGCAAGTGTGACCTGAAGGGGAATGGAGTGGCTTTAAATGGATTGAAGAGGCCCGAGATGGCTTCAGGATTACGCTGCTTCACTATTACGCACAGCAGCCGCATGTATAAGATGAGGGCTTTGGGCATCGGCACATTTTAATTTACAAATTAAGCACTGCCCCCATCCTTCTTTTATTATTTACCAAGTGTGGATTTTGAAATGTTCAGGTTCTACTATATACTATATTTCTATTCTACTATGTTTTGCAAGGTTGTTATGTTGACAAGTATTTATTTTGTGTCTTCTTACAACTATATACATGTGATATGTCATCTGATAAAATGCTTACACTGTATGGCTTTACATTAATACTCTGGTTTGTGTAGCTGTTGCTATTTTACTGACTATGGGTGAGTCTATATAGCTGAAGCATTTATCTTTCATTCAATTTTTCGTTTATTCCCTCCCTCCATTGTTTTATGTGATTTCAGTGCAGTCCTTGTGAGTGGCCTGTATATGGTGTCTGAGTTACTTAAAGGTTGTGTGGCTTGTATATGGTGTGTGAGTTACTTCAAGGCTCGGTGGGTGTAACTTTGAGGCTGCATGAGCAACATTCCTGCTCGAGTAGTTGTTGGTGTATCTTTTGGGAATTCAGCCATACTTGTTGTTGTGTCAGTGCAGTTGCATTGCTTCCCCAGCCTCATTTTCCCACAGATTGATTTTCCGCTTGTCATAACTTCTTCAGACAATGGATATTCATAATTTTTGTACCCACCCCCTGTCTACAACCACATGTACACCTTGGTTGTTAGGGTATTTTCAAGAACGAAAAGGATGCAAATTGAGAGTCCTCCGGTATGTAGGGTCCAACAGGGAGGAAACCAACATAACTTTGCAGTGAGAAATAGAGATGGCCTGAATTAAATGATTATAGAATATCCCACAATTTGAGAAGTAAGTGCTGAATCCATAGGATGCGATATTTGCAAAAATTTGCAACTCAGACTCTCCTCTTGATTTCACACTCCCTACACAAATCAGAAGATTTCCCAGTTCCACTCATTTTTAGGTTTCAACTGCACAGCTTTTGTGCTGTGGCAAAATCTTTTGTATTTGAAGAAAAAAAATCTGAAAAGGGGCTTACAACCCACCCACAGGCTTCCCATTACTTACCATTGGTTGGCTTCTCCGGTCACTCTCCTTTCCTTGCCTCTGATTGGTCAACAGGAATCCTCATGTCATCAGGTTGTACTTTGTCTCTTCTGGCCTGAAAAGAGGCTAACAACTCGCCCACAGGCTTCCCATTACTTACCATTCATCTGATCAATCGCCTTCCTTTGCCTCTCATTGGTTAGCAGGAATCCTCACGTCATCAGGTCTACTTCCTTTCCTCCCCCTCAGGCTTCGGCTGTTCACTGGAGCTTAGACAAAGTACTCTTTCTGGTTGGCGATCAGTGGCTGGCCGCATCTGTCCTTCCTCTAGCCGCTCGTTTCTGAGATACTGCTTTTTTTATTACTTTCTCCCCAGCCATTGGTGCAAAATCCTTCTTGTGTTTTTCTTTATTGATTTTTTCATGTTACATTTACAGCGTGACGTGCATAAGCACAAAATCCTTCTTGTGCTTTTCTTTATTGATTTTTAAAATCACATTTACAGCGTGACGTGCATAAACACAACGTGGGTGAAGGTGTTCCCTGTGTAGTTACGAGAAGAAAAAAAATGGCACCTCGTGTATTTTTGCTCCCAGAAGCCATTCTTCATTCTCTACGTTTGTTAAGAGTATAATGGAGGTTTGTGGGATTAGGATGTTTGAGAGGACGGGTTTATCTGGGGCAAACAAATGTGTCAAATGATCAAGGGAATTGCAAACACAGTGAGCAAGCTTGGACGCAGATATCATGTAACAAAATCGTATAAGGTAGAATGATTTTAGCAAAGAAAAATAATGTACATGGGAAATTGTGCCCACGGAGTAGTTCGCCATTATTATAAACAAGTCTAATTAATCGTGAAGAATTGACAAATGTAGTAATCTGTCATAATTGCGAATGTGTTTTATGATTTTCTTCATTGAAACTGTTTTATGCTTAGCTTAAATTTAGTAGAGGCTTTGGCCTAGTCGCCTGGTCTCAAATTCAACTGCGTGGTTTTTCACTTGCACTAACAAAAAAGCATATTATTTCATTTAAAGGTTGTATTTTTCCAGTAGAAATGACTAATACCCTTATCTCAAGGTTTCGTGCTAGGATGGATGCATCCCTTTTGATGCGAAGTCAACTCCTGCAGCTGCGGACAATGAAAGCACTGTGATAAAATTAATTGGCAAAATCGTTGCAACTTGTGTTCCAAGGCTCCAAGGACAATGTATGCATAAATGAGTACTAGGAGAAAGACACTATTCATTGGTCAAATTGAAGCCACCTTATGAACCCTCCAATGGAAGACTGCAGAATTTGGAATGTTTCTTACTTAAACCCACCGGACAAAGAGAAGTCAGCCATTTTTTCCTTGATGCCATCTTTGAAGCTAAATGCCAGACGCCATCTTGGACGACATCTTGATGCCCTTTTTTCTCTATTCCAGAGAAAGAGACTTTAAGAATTCTCACCCTAGAGACTTTAACTTTAATGTTGCCCCGTCTTGACCATGCAGTAACTTTGCCCCATTCTCCTTGCTGCTGCAAGGAAACTTGCCCTTAATTCTGCCCCTTTGAGATCTGCCCCATGCTGACCGAACCGGTACCTGAAGGACGAAGACTTTCCTTGTATGCTGATTGTATTTGGTAATTATGAAAGGATAACGGTATTATGCATTGTGTTTTTCCTTTTAGGTACCAACTGCTATTTGATAGGGCCCAAGCTAGAAGTTTTCCAAATTTGTGTTGACTAAATTCGTTTTCGCATGAAGTCCCACATGCCAATGCTAATTAGAGGTTAGTTAAGATATTCACTTAATACACCATGTTGAAATGAAATCTTGTTATGCTGACCGATGTATGCAATTAGTCAAGTTCAATTACTAATATTAGTGATTTGCATTGCCATAATTGAATGTATTATAATTCAGATTTTGCGTAGATTACGTTTCTTCCGCTGCTATGGACAGCTAGTAATATTCGTATACATATATCATTTGGTTTTGAGACTCATATATATCGTTTTAGCTTTATTAATATAGGGAAATAAATTCACTAACTTTAAATAAACTGGTGTGGTTATTCGTGACTGAAAGGTCATGGTGCGTCGAAATACCAACTGTTATTGATTCCTGATGTGTTATTTTGATCTATTAATTGAGTAGTGGCTATCGATTACAATAGCTATTGATTATTGATTTAAGTGATCCGACTATTCTAGGATGAGGAGACCCCAACTCGGTTAAAAGGTTCACCGACCTCCAACGTGTCCAGATACAGGTAATTTATAAGGGCTGGACGCGTTACCAGTAGATGGTAGCAGAGATTGATGGTTACGCCCTTTGGGACCCCATCCGAACAATAGACGGAGTCAAGTTAGAATTTTCTTTGATAAAACAAGTTGGAGAGATGATGATGCCCTAAATCCCCAATGACTTTCCCGGAATCTCGGAGCTTGCGAATGGAGGAAATGGAGGTGTGAGAATGTTTCCGGCGTTTCTAGTGACGGTATGAGAGAAGTTAGGGTTTTGCGCTTGCACAGCTTATTGCCGCAGATTAATTGAGAAGTTTGTGAGGATTTTAGGGGGTTACGAACTCCAATTAAAAGATTTTAGAAGAGTGTTACTCCAAAGTGTGAGAGTAGGGAAGTCGTCGAACTTCACATGTGTGTAGCACTTTGTGCAGGAAAAATTGTCCATGTGGTTGTTGATGTTGAGACGGGCCCTGCGAGGTCAAGAGACTCCGGAGTATGTTGAAAAGTGTATGAGACACTTGATTGATGTTGTAATCTGTTCAGTTTAATAGGTTGATCGGGCGTGGTCAACGAGTCAGTATGAATATTGAGGAATGAAAGAAAATTTTCGACTTTGAGATTTGACGAATTCTAAGGTGCACTAGAATAGTTCATTGATCAGTTGAGAGTAAAGTTTGCGGGTCAAATTTTGCTTGCGAGAGCGGGAAACCGAGAAAGATGGAATAACTGCTGAGGCTAGTGAAAAATCCCTAAGGTTTCTGAAGCGATTGTATTACCCCTTCCTGTAGTAAACCAACAGATTTGTTTTCTTCTTTTTGGTTAGTGCTCACGATATATTGCGGAAATTAGTTGTTGAGTGAAGTTGAATGAAAGAGGACAAGCCGCGGGACTTTGTCAGCCGCAGTGTGTGAGTGTGATGTCACTAGGAGCCACGCTGGGATAGGTTGGTTGGTGAGAAGGGTCGCACACGGATTGGACGCATTCCGTGAAGCGCAATTGGTGGGGAAAGGCAAGCGAAGAGCATTCCGGGAATTAAAGTCACTTATTGATTACACATTTTAGAAAAATAAAAGACGGAAAGATTACATTTTTCAAAGCAATTAAGAGTGCATTGAGGGGAGATGTATATGTAAAAGCAAATGTAGGAGAAGAAACACCGCCTGAGGGTACACCAGCTTACATCGTGATTGAAGAGATGGGTGTCGCACCATGTCTTTGGCTAAAGCAATGGTGCAAATTGACAGAAAAACATGGAAGTGTAGCGTTCCCTATCCATGGGTCGTTTAATCTAAGAGTTTTGGAGAATCTGAGATTCGCGCTATATGACATGAAAGTACCTCAAAGACCAGCGCAGTTTGAGGCATTAGCAATTTGGGAACTAATAGCTAGGAACCAACAACAAAAGAAATTTGAGACAAGAATAAGAAAAGTAGAAAAGACACTAGCGGATGCTAGATGGGATACCACACAAAAGGTTTGGAGATCAGACGTACTGCAGGGAATTAAATTGTTTCCGGCAATTACTGATGAAGCAGAAACGGAAGGAAGGAAAGTTACCTATAAAACAAATAGGAGTCAGTCCAGAGATAGAGAAAACAACAGAAATTCGAAAAGATCAGACGAGTCAGACGATGAGGAGTTCATTATGCAATTGTTAAATGATCGCCCACCACCATAGGTGGAAAGCGAAAAAGGCTCAAGCATTAGTACTGCCCCTCCAGGACCAATACAAGGTAATGTGACACCGAATTTGAGAATATCACAGAGGCAGAGCAGTTCCGATATGCCCTTTTCACCACAAATACCACAAATTCAGAGGATATATCCTGACGTGCCTAAATTGAATCCTGTCGATAATTATCAGCCGCAGGTTCAAAGGCGCTGCTGTGATGAGCATAATATGGGAATGACTTTTGATTTAATGGCGCAGGGAGGACAGAACTATCAAAGACCGACATTGATTCAAGCTGAATCAACACAAATTTTGATACCTCAAGAACAGGTACAAGAAGTGCCGAGGTACACTCGAGTAACAGAGAGCCAGTTGGGTATGCCAACAATGATGAACCATAATGTGGGAATTAACATGCCACAGAATTCGGGGAACGGACAGAATCCAGACGCAATATCTCTGCCTATCACTGTAGGTCCGCCAGTACCATTGTATATACAGGCAAAGCCGAATGCATGCGACCAAGGGGTAATGACACGAAATGAGACAGGGAGGAGATGCATAGAAAACACTCCAGAAACAACCCCGGTAGGAACACTGCCAAATAGATCTGGGTCTTTGTCGGAATTTAGTCCAATTCCAATTTGTGCTCCGTCAACTGTGGTAAGATCGAATCCACCACTAACAGTACCGCTAACTTCAAAAACTGAAACTTTGCCGCAACCATCAGTAGCAGTTGATGTAAGTGCTACATTGATGGGACTGAACGCACAACAGCTAACACAATGGTTCAACAGTTTGAACTCCTCACAGAGTACATCCAGCGGGAAGGGAGAAGAATACCTGAATAAAATAAGATTGGGCATGGAAGCAGATGAACTAGTAGAGGGAACGATGGGTCTAAACAGGTTAGAATCATACACAGAAGAAGAGCTGAGGTACATGTGCCCTAGGATTACAAGAGAAGTGAGCAACATACATAAGAAGTTACAAGAGACTGCAGACAGAAACGGGATCGATATAGGTAAGACTAAACACTTGAGCAGAAGTTACAGGCTAGACTTTGAGACAAAAGACTTTGAACACATGAGATCTGCAGGGATGAAAACACACCTTAAGGAGATACTGCAGAGCGCGCAGGTCTGGAGATGCTTAGACAAGTGGGAAAGTAGATGGGTTAAGAAAAAGGACAAAAAGAAGGAAAATACCCCAGATCGGAATGAAAAAGCACAACAGAATGACGACCTGATAACAATGTTACCAATGAGAGAAACAGCAGGGGGAAAACTTGTACATGTACCGTGGCACAGGTGCGATATTCAATCCTTTACGGATGATTTCCCTAAATTAAGAGAGAACCCAATGGAATGGTATCAACAGACAGATAGATTTGTGAAGCTTGCAAAATGTCTTTGGGAAGACCTGAACACCTTATTCGAAATTGTGGTTCCGGCAGACTTGTGGGAAGATTGTAAGAGGGCTGGAGGTTGGCCGACAAGTGAACCAGAAAGGGACAGGGACACAGGTGCACCATCACCTACGGTAATGAGTCTATACCATAAGGTGATTGAGCACTTGAAAACAAAGGTTGCGTCGAAAAATGTGGATTGGCAGAGGATTGACAGAACGGCACAAGAAGCTAAAGAGTCAATACATGCGTATTATGAGAGATTGTTGAAAGCGTTTAAAATTTACAGTGGCACGGAGACGATTGAGGCAAAGGACATGCTCCATTTCGTGTTCAGATTTGTGGAAGGGTTGAGACCCGAAATCAGCCAGATGATTAAAATGCATTTGATTTGTTGGCAGTCAAAATCAATCGACGAAGTGTTGAACTATGCAAAATACTGTAGTGATGAGATTGAGACGAAGCAGAAAAGGTTGAAAGAAAAGGTGATGGTGATGCAGCTTAGAGCAGCCCAGACAGGTTTGCAAGGTTTACAAGGTTTTCAACAGCAGTTGCCGCAGCAGCAACAGCAGGGAAATGCTATGTTCCAGCCACAAATGAGAGGCAGAGGCCGAGGAGGTTTTGTGAATAACGGTCCTGATATAAATACTGTTATGATTCCAAATGGTATACAGGCAATGAAGAAGGTGATGCCATGTCACACGTGCGGAATCGTCGGGCATTGGAAACGGGAGTGCCCAATGTTGGTGCAGGAAGGCGTAGGTCAGCAAAACAATGATGTCAATGAATTTCAGAATATGAGAGGACCGAAATTGAGAGGTCCAAATCCAAATTTTCTAAATAATGTAAATCAAATGCAAGGTTTACAACCCATACAACCGCAGCAGGTGCAAATGCCCCGTGCACAAATGGCACAGTTGCAGCCAATGCAACAGCAGTTTCCTATGGTACCTAATCAGCAAATGCAAATACCCTTAGCACCAATGAATCAGCAACAAGTAATGCTTCCTCAACAGGTCGCGGGTCAAGGGATGAACCAAAATGACACAGTACACCAATTCCCGTTACACATTGAGCATGGAATAAACGATGCGTGGGAGAGTGGAAGTTCAGATGAGGAGGGAAATTGTATGCTTGCAGCATCCTTGGAAGTTGATCAAAAGGGTCCGTATGTGGAAGGAAGAGTTATGGGTCACAGCGTTTCATTCTTGGTTGACACAGGAGCTACACGCTCTACAGTTAGAAGCATTGAAGTACCAAACCTGCCACTTTCAGGGAGAACAGTTCAAGTAGTGGGAGTAGCAAATAGGTACCTGACAAATCCAATCACAGATCCAGTGCAAGTCAGAATTGGTAACTATCAAGGGTCACACAAATTTGTGGTGTGTGACTCAAGCCTGATATCATTATTAGGGAGAGACTTATTGTGCAAATTGGGGTGTTCGATTATGTGTTCAAATGATGGAATTAAAATTCAGACAAACAGTGATGAGGAAGAAGAGGACAGTTTAGGAGGAGACGTAGTGGAAACTGTTGATGAAGAGTATCCCCTGATTACTCTTTACCCAATGCTCACTGAAGCAGATATTCCTGCTGAGTTACAGGAAACAGTTGGAAAGGAAGTGTGGGATATGACAGGAAAAGAAGTAGGATTGGTCAAAGGAGTAGAACCAGTGAAAGTGACTGTAAAACCCAATGTGAATTTTCCCCAGACCCCACAATATCATATGGCACAAGACACCCTCATGAAAGTCGCCCAACTCATTGATGAGTTTGTAAAACAGGGAGTACTAAAAGAAGTGTTAAGCAGTCCATGTAATTCACCAATCATGGGACTAATAAAACCGAGTGGAAAGGTCCGGATTGTTCAGGATTTGAGGAAAATAAATGACATAACATTCAAATGTTGTCCCTTAGTACCAAATCCAGCTGTGATAATGTTTCAAGTTCCCTGTGATGCTGAATGGTTCTCAGTCATCGACTTATCACAAGCATTCTTTTCTGTGCCTCTTCATGAGGACAGCCAATTTCTCTTTTGTTTCAAATTCCTAGACAGAGTCTACAGTTGGTGTCGAATTCCTCAAGGGTTTTCGGAGTCACCATCAATTTTCAATCAGATTCTAAAGAAAGATTTGGAATTATTGGAATTACCATTTGAATCAACCTTGGTACAGTATATTGACGATTTGCTGATCGCGTCCAAGACAGAAAGTGACTGTACAGCTGACACCATTGCCCTATTGAATCATTTGGGAAGGAATGGACACAAAGTGTCCCCTTCGAAATTACAGTTCTGTCAGAAGAAAGTGAAATATTTGGGTCACCAAATAGAGAAAGGGTCGAGAAGAATCATGAAAGAGAGAATAACAAGTGTACTTCAAATGAGTCCACCGAAGACGAGAAGAGAGGTGAGAAAGTTTTTGGGAATGGTGAGCTATTGTCGCCAATGGATTCCCAATTTCTCAACTCTAGCAAAACCTTTGCTGAAACTGACCCAGAAAGATGCGCTGGATGAAATAGTGCTGAAAAGAGATGAGATGGATGTTTTTATTGAATTAAAGGAATGCATGTGCAGGGCTCCAGCTTTAGGTATGCCTGATTACACAAAGCCTTTTACATTGTTTTGTCATGAACGTGGTGCATGTTCCTTGTCTGTCTTGACTCAAGCCCATGGTGGCATAAACAGACCAGTAGCATATTTTTCAGCTACTTTGGATCCGGTCGCAGCAGCACTGTCAGGGTGCTTGTGTGCGTAGCAGCAGTTGGTATCAGCCTAAATCAGAGTGAAGGAATAGTGATGGGACATCCTTTGACAGTCATGGTCCCTCACTCAGTCGAGATACTTTTGACACGTTCCCGAACACAGCACATGACCGGTGCTAGGCTTACAAGGTACGAGACAATAATTTTGGGTTCACCTAACGTGCAGCTGAAAAGGTGCACTACGTTGAATCCAGCGACCTTGTTTCCCAGTGAAAATGTCGAAATTGAGAACGCTGAAGACATCGAGCACGACTGTCTTCAGGTGACTGAATTTTGCACAAAACCAAGACCTGACATCAAAGACACCCGATTGGAAGAAAATGATCAAGTTATTTTTGTTGATGGTTCACGTTTAAGAGATGCACTAGGAATATTGAAAGCAGGATATGCTGTATGTACAATAACAGGTGTTCTGGAAGCATCTTGGCTTCAAGGAGTTTACTCTGCACAAATAGCGGAACTGGTAGCACTTACTAGAGCTTGCAAACTTTCCACATTAATGAAAGTCACCATTTACACTGACAGTCAGTACGGATTTGGAATAGTGCATGATTTTGGACAGTTGTGGTCACAAAGAGGCTTCATGACCTCTTCAGGATCACCAGTGAAAAATGGTGAAAGATTAAGGAAACTGTTACATGCCATCCAGTTACCAGGAGAAGTTGCAGTGGTAAAATGCAGTGCACATTCAAAATCACAAGACTATGTTTCTTTGGGAAATGGATATGCAGATCAAGTCGCAAGGTTTTGCGCATTGAACTGTATATTGCTCAGAGACGAATGGAACTTGATAAATGAGCCAGAACTTGAACCAAGGAAGCTTTTGCTCTAAAGGTTGTAGATACAATTGATTAATTGAAATCCTTACAGAACGACGTCAGTGAAGATGAGAAACTCTCATGGAGCAAATTACAATGCGTAAAGAAACCAGATGATTTGTGGGTTTCAAGTGAAGGGAGATTGGTTTTACCAAACAGTCTTTTGATGCAGTTGGCCAGATTGTACCATGGACAAGCCCATCTTGGAAGGGATGCCATGGTTAGACTATTCAAAATTGATTGGTTTAATCCCAAATTCCGTCAAGCTGCTGAAGCAGTTTGCCATCGTTGCGTCGTTTGCCAGCAAATGAACGCAGGGAAGGGAACAGTAGTAAATTTGAGCCACATTGGAAGAGCGGGAGGTCCCTTCAGCAGGATGCAAATGGATTTTATTGATATGCCTGTGCATGGAGGCTTGAAATATGTGTTGGTGATTGTGTGTATTTTTAGTCACTGGATTGAAGCATACCCCACACGTAGAAATGACAGCCTTACAATTGCAAAACTACTCTTGAGAGAACTAATACCACGTTTCGGATTCCCGATCTCCTTAGAATCAGATAGGGGAAGTCACTTCAATAACGAAGTAATGAAATTACTGTGTGCAGCGCTGAACATTGAGCAGAAACTGCATTGTAGCTATCGCCCTGAAGCATCAGGACTAGTGGAACAAATGAATGGCACATTGAAGTCAAGAATGGCGAAAATATGTGCATCAACAAACTTGAAATGGCCTGACGCATTGCCCTTGGTGTTAATGTCAATGAGAAACACCCCTGATAGAAAGACTGGACTGTCCCCGCATGAAATACTCATGGGCAGAGCCATGAGACTTCCAGCGGTTCCTGCAAATGCTCTTTTGAATATTACAGATGATGTGGTGTTGGACTATTGTAAAGGTCTAGCTGATGTGGTACGCTCTTTTTCTCACCAGGTGGAGGCAACCACCTTGCCACCGATCCAAGGTCCAGGACACTCCCTGAAAGCAGGTGACTGGGTCATGATAAAGAAGCACTTGAGGAAGTCGTGTTTGGAACCCCGTTGGAAAGGACCTTTTCAAGTGATTCGGACAACTACCACTACTGTGAAGTGTGCGGGAGTTCCCAACTGGATTCACGCCAGTCACACGAAAAGGGTGACGTGCCCCACAGAAGAGGAAGTTGAAGCGCTAAAATCGCCAGTGACTGACAAGAAAGTACCAGGCACTGAGACAGAACAAAGAGAACCTGGAGGCGAACAAGCAGAAATAGAGGAGGGACAGATATTTTCTGAGGAAGAAACAATAGACCCATTTGAGGAGAAACCTCGGAAAGTGACGAAGATCCTGAAGGTAACGAAGAGCTTGTGACAGGTGAAGGAGCAGGAGAGCCTGATCAGAGGAGGGCTTTCCCAGAAGCAGCCGATACAGGAAAAGAAAATGAAATCCTGATTGACCTCCTAGGGGAAGAAAAGGAGGCGGGACAGGGTGAAGTCGTTCAACCTCATCCAGAACCGGTTGCAGGGCCCTCAGGTGAAAACAGTGCGAAACGGAGACAAAGCATATCGCCAGTGAAATTAAGGACTAAAGAATTATCAAATGAAGGTGAAGGGCCAAAGTTGAAAAAGAAAAGAAAAGAGGTGCCTGTCGCAATAGCAACGCCAAGTGAAGAGAAATACCTGGCCAAGGAAGAAAGTACCAGTGAGAGAGAATCAGAACGAGATGCAAAACTGAAAAGGAAAAGAATACCGAGCAGAAGATATTCTGGTCCAGAGTGGGAATACATAGCCACTAACGATTGGTCAGACGAATTTCTATCTCTCAGTCTTGAGAACGAAGAAGCAGAACTTCACTTTGGCACTTGAGAAGCGAAATCCCATGAACATTACTGAATAAGACATTAACAATCTGATTGACTTTTGAACCGGCTAAGACATTGCTAACTTGATTGACTTTGAAACCGATTTTGAGACAAAGCTGCTAACCGATAAGAGACTAAGCTGCTAAAGAAAACAGTGTGAACATTGAACTCATTCAGCTTTATATATATCTGCAAATCTGATTTGAAAGAGTGTCTTCAACTTTCTGATTCTATATAGATCATTACAGGCTACACTACACAGGGACATAAGATGAAGTGTTGTAAATATGTGTGTATAGGTCTAATAACTGCATGTGTACTAATCATTGTAGCAATAATTCTTGGAATGCATGGAAAGAATGAGAGAGAGACGAATGATGCTTCTACTTCTAAACCTATTACTGAACTAACTCCTTTGAAGAAACTCGAACAAGACGAAAGACATTTGCATGATAAGAAGGAACTTTCGTCCAACGTTTTCTATCCCTTGTTGAGTGAGTATGTTGAGACAATGGATGCGAAAGATTGTTATGTATGCACACAAATACCTACCTCAGTAGTGGAAGGGGTGACATATCATAGCATGCCTCTTACGTATGGAATTACATGTAGTTTAATAATGACCAGATTTCACGGCCAAGAGTATATTCACTACTTTTATTCCAATCAGGATGTTACATTTGCATATATCCCCATAATCGAGTACCTGAGTTAAGTAGCAAGGGATTACTATATAAAATTGATGAGGGGTTTCTTTGAGCCTTTGTTACCTTTTCACACAGCTCACGCCCACAGAGAAAACCTTACATGCTTGCTTTCACCAATGGAGATAAGCTTTTTAGATCGCACTGACGATAGGAGGAAAGAGGTGAAGGAGAAATTAGAAAGGGAATTACACAAGAGGACATCTGTAGATAACTATGCTTTTGCCGCGATAAAGACGCAAGGGAAAATAGCTTTAGATACATTACACGTAGGGAGATTTTGTGTACATAGACATAAATCATATTATGACACAGTTTTTGTGGGAACGAGTGAATGTAAGCATACGTTTTTGTTTCAACCTAAATGGACGTTTATGCTGAATGGACAAGACCCAGTTATTCCAGGGGTATATTATATTTGTGGACTTAACGCCTATTATCGCCTTCCTAAAGGATGGTATGGGAGATGTTATTTGGGAATAGTATTTCCAAAGGTTTATCAACTGGACGACTTAAAGAATTTTCCAAAGCTGTCTGAATCACATACATCTGGGCTCCCGTACCCTCCTCTGGGGAGTGGTACTGCCAGACAACTAAACTGTCAGGGTGCCCTTAGGGGTCACCCCTCTCAGTTCACCTGCCACCTGGGGTAACTCATTCCCCAGAAAGCAGTCAAATGGCATCTGAGGACTAACTATGACCCTTGTCTGGGTCACCTCCCCACCCCACTCCAGGGATACCAGGGCCATAGGGTGGAAAACATCCTGCTCATGGGCAGGAGTCACCCTACACACCTGGCCGGTGTACTGCTCTGGTGAAACTAGTCTCTCCACCATCATGGTATGACTAGCCCTGGTGTCCCTCAGAGCAGTGATTGGGACCCCATTCACTCCCACCTGGTGAAAGTGAAGTCTCCCACCCTCAGGGATCACCAGCTCACCCTCTGTGTCTATCTCCCAACTAAGGGAGAT
This sequence comes from Pleurodeles waltl, assembly GCF_031143425.1. Classification (NCBI taxonomy): domain Eukaryota; kingdom Metazoa; phylum Chordata; class Amphibia; order Caudata; family Salamandridae; genus Pleurodeles; species Pleurodeles waltl. The sequence goes on from NC_090440.1 coordinate 1,899,462,567, forward strand.
TAGGGTATGGTCTATGACCTGCCCCTGGGGACTACTTTCCTCTAAGCCACAATGGCCACCCCTATAGAGATTCCACCAGTGGGTGGTCTCCTTGGACAGAAAGAGTCCCCCTGCTTGTGTCCTAGATGGGAGCGCTCAAAGTAGCAGGGCTGGAAATGGGATGCCCTGGGCCACCGCCCACCAGAACCACCACCCTGTTTCTCAGATGGGGCACGGGACCCTTTCTTCCCCTCTTACTCTGGGAGTTGTCTGGATTATCTTTAACTTCAAACACCAAGAAAAGGAGGGGCTAAAGAGACATGGGAGATTCGGAAAAAAGTCCTGGTCCTGTGTATAATACTCCCATCTAACATGTAAATCAAAAAGGTATACACAGTTCCACTAAAAAAACGAATTCCTATATTTCAAAAGTTCCTGAAAATCCAAATCTTTTGAAACAAGAGCCCTCACTCACCATTTGGTGACATGCTTCATCATTGGGCTATGCTCCTCGTCAGGCCGGCACTGCAATGCCTGACGGGCCCCATGCGGGGGCTCTTTGCCGGAGATCTTTTGACAATGAATAATAGCCGGTCAGTGTGTATAATGATGTAGGATTGGTATGCAAAAAGTAAAGGAGTGCTGTTAAAAATGACTAGAGGTAAAACGTATTTTATTAGGATATCTAACCTCTGTCATGATTAAAAACAGAAGTGAGGGGAGGGAGCAAGATAAGGTCTAATCTCCCCAAAAAACAGGAAACGAAAAAGTATTGGTAACTATCACTCAACCTCTCAACTTAGAGTGTAGTGTATGTATGTACAGGATCCCCTGTACTACTATTGAATCAAGGTCAACATGTTTCTCGCTTTTTAGTCTATAAGATCTTGTGCGATTCTTCAGGACCAATAAACCTACCTAATCCTAAAGTTATATGTTACCCATAGTAGGGAATATCACATTAGGCAGGAACCTGGAATATAGAAAACGGAAAGCAGATCATAAAAAAGGCACATTCAATGTGTAATAGGTGTTTGCAAAGCATTAAAATAGATGACAAGAAAAAAACAGTTATAATGGACGTAGTGCCCGTAATAACTCATGAGCCTTCATTGCAAAGACAAAACTTTTTGTTGTCATCTCAACAAATGTCTGACTTAGTCAGTTGCAAAGCGCCACGATATTAGGAATATCAAATTTTAAGTGAAGGGACCGCGTTGTAAAATCCCAGTAAGGCATATGTAAACCATTATCTGGACCGGCTGCAAAGCGCTGCAACGTGGGGCGCGTCAGATGTCGATGTGGGGACCGCGCTCCAAGGTTCTTAATATATCGCATATGGAACAGCGCGTCATACTTAGAGGCTCCGACCGGATACCAATAATGGGACCACACTACAGGGTCCCAGTAAACCAGCACGTTCAATTGCTAAGGACACTTACTTGAATCGTTCCCACGACTGGCGGCTCCACCTGCCCCGGCTTGATGCTCCCGGAAATGTGGGGATCGGCCGGAGGACGGAAACATTTAAAAGGGAAAACATAGAAAAGAAAGAAGGGCCAGTAAGCAGGAGGCCATCTTGCTTGCTGTATCTGAAATTAAATAATAAACATAGAAAGAGGACAACGGTGTCCGTGAGACAAATGGAGTCCATATTAGAAAGGGAAAATCATCCCAAATGTAATAGGAAGCAGACATGGATGGCTATAGTGGGTGGTCGAAATTAAATTACCTATATCAGAATTGGGCATAACATTTTGATTCAAGAACTGGTGTCATCATACTCATGGTTAAATCACTATTAGGTCAAAGTAAATCAAATTATTGTATAGTGCCTGGAGCAAAAGATCAGGGGAACCTCTCTGTTTCTCTGAACAGTGACAAAAGGGGAGACCTAGACACTAAAATAATTATTTGACGAAAAGTATATTATATCCAAAGGTAAACACAATTCGAGTAAACTTATCTATGGATAAAGTCAGTCCATGGGATATCGTTGTTAAGCCCAGTTAGATGTGTCCTCAATCTATAAACCCAGCTTTGTTCTTTCTCAAACAGACGAATAGTACAATTTCTGACCACCAATACTCAAGAATTGGACCTGGACGAACCAAAGAAATGGCAGTTAGTAACACACACTAATTGTCGTACAAAAAATTGCATCTACATGATTACTTGTCCTTGCAATTTACGATATATAGGTATGACCACTAGAATAGTCAAGACACGAATTAAGGAACATCGGAGCACTATTAGATGCCATAGATCCTCGACTAAATTGACTAAACATTACATTGAACAGCATTACACCCCCAATGACCTCAGATGGGTCGTTTTGGAAACCATTAACCCTTTTAGTGCGGGCGTCGGCCACTGGCCGACGCCCGCACTACCTCCCTGGTGCGGGTCACGACCAGTGGCCGACACCGGTGAGGGGGTTTGAAAATGCTCGGGTGCGTTGCACCCGAGGATTTTCTTTTTTTTTTGGTTCTGGGAGACACGGAAGAGCTTCCGTGACTCCCCCCGCCCCCTTGTTACGTCAGTGCGCCGCAAGGCGTGCTGACGTCACAGTGTTGTTTTCCCCATCGGAGCAGGAAGTGGCCGTATGGCCGCTTCCTGCTCCGATGGGGAAAACCGCCCCAAACTGCCTTCCCCACGTTCGGGAAGGCCTCGTACGAAAGGAGAGACTCTCCCCTTTCATACGAGGCCTTGCTGAATGTGTTTCCTGGCCCTCAATCGCAGCACAGCTGCGATCAAGGGCCAGGAAACGCCACTAGATGCCAGGGATTTCTCTTGGGGGGGTCGGCCCCCCTAGGAAAACGGGCCGCCCAACCCCCCCCCGGGGGCCATCTTTTTAAAATTCAATGTTGGCGCCAACCCCCAGGGGCTAATTTAAAAAAAAAAAATAATAATAATTTACAGGGGGTCGCCCGTAGGCAGGGCGACCCCCTGTGGGGCCATATTTTTAGATGTCAATGTTGGGGCCCCCTGGGGGGGCGCGATCACGCCACCCCCAGGGCTAATTAAAAAAATAAATAAATATATGAAATTGACAGGGGGTCACCTGTAGGCAGGGCGACCCCCTGTGGGGACAATTTTATTTTTAGTTGTTGTGGGGTTTCCCTGGGAGCCATTTTGGCCCCCAAGGAAACCGTATAACTACCAAAAAAATACAGGTCTATATATGTATATATATCTATATATATAGGTATATATATAGATATATCAATCCATGTAGATATAGATATGTCTATCTACATGGATATATATCACTTTTGTCAGTGCATGTATGGTTTCCATGGGCACTGCAATCGGCCCCCAGGAAAACCAGACCCACTTATAAAAGTGATATATATATATATATGATATATATATATATATATATCATATATATATATATATCATATATATGTATATATTATTATATATATATATTTGCCACCAGTTGTCTTGCAGTTGCAGCTCGCGTCTTCAAAGTAGTGCACATACTTCAACTGACGCATTTCAACTGTAGCTTTTAGGCAGCAATAAAGAAGTCAAGTAAGTCTTGTGATTATGTTTCTGCTACAAAAGGATCAGACTTTTGTCTAGTGGCAGTTTTAGTGCCAAAAAGAAGCGCAGAAGGTTTATCTGACTACTACAAAGAGCAAATCTGTATTTTATGTAAATAGCTGAGTACATTAGTAAAGTCAGCCAAAACCTGCGCTATAATACAAATGAAATGTATGTGCGGGGTGGGGGGTGGCTATGGAGAGATGAAGAGCACGTTTGCTGGGTGGTAATGAGGGAATCCGAGGAGGAGGACATGGGAGTGGGAGCACCAATAATGATTGTTGGACTGGGCGCAGGAGGTGCTAAAGACTGTGACGAATGGTATGTGACAAGGTGTTTGAGTGTCTTGAAAGTACGTGCTGATTGAGGGAAGAAGCGCAAGTAAGGTGGCCTCTACTGTTGCATGTATCACACACACACACCAGCAATTTTGTGACTGTCTATGCAGGTTAGTGTTTTAGAGCAACAGTTTAGCCAATAGCAGAGATGGCATCTTGATGGATGACTGCTGCTGACGTCACTCTGGTTATAGAGGACAGCTCTGACATAGGATCAGAGACTGAGACAGCAGATACTGGGGCAGCATCTGAGGGATAGGACAATGGTGCAGACTCTGGGAGTGATTTTTCAGTTGGAGGAGTTCCATTAGATAACTCCTTCCAGTAAAATCTGAGGGAGGTGATGAGGGCAGTCCTTTTGTCCCTTCGCAAGCACAGTCTGTGCAACAGGGCAATAGTGGGTTAGCCCAAACCAGAGAGCAGGTGAATGCAGGGGCAAGCACAGAGAGCGTGCTCTCTTGGGAGCTCCCCAATTTAGTTCAGCCCCGAATTCCACTGCCCAAATTGTATTGTGGAGACATCAAAATTATCTATCACAAAACAAACTGGTTTTGTGAGGCAGGCTCCTGTGTTTTTGGTCCTGGGTTCGGCGGCTATATAGGAAAACATACTAAACCCAAACATTTCTGGAAACTAGACATCCAGGGGAGTCCACAGAGGTGTGACTTGTGTGGATTCCCCAAAGTGTTCTTACCCAGAATACCCTGCAAAGCTGAAATGTTGAATAAAAACTCTATTTTTCTAGCATTTCTGTCACACATACTACAGGAATATGCTGCGAGCCACAAAATTCCTACCACCCAGTGATTCCTCACCTGTCCTGATAAAAACACTACCCCACTTGAGTGCCTATACCTAGTGCCTGCGTAAGGAATGGATCACCCCAGGGTCAACAGTTGCCTCATGTAAGTACCAACATTGACCGTTGTGGGATCTATTCCTGTCGCGGGCACTAGCCCTACCCGCACAAGTGAGGTACCATTTTTATCGGGAGACTTGGGGGAACGCTGGGTAGAAGGATATTTGTGGCTCCTCTCAGATTCCAGAACTTTCTGTCACCGAAATGTGAGGAAAAAGTGTTTTTTGGCCACATTTTGAGGTTTGCAAAGGATTCATGGTAACAGAACCTGGTCAGAGCCCTACAAGTCACCCCATCTTGGATTCCCCTAGGTCTCTAGTTTTCAAAAATGCACAGGTTTGGTAGGTTTCCCTAGGTGGCGGCTGAGCTGGAGGCCAAAATCCACAGGTAGGCACTTTGCAAAAAACACCTCTGTTTTCTTTGAGAAAATGTGATGTGTCCACTTTGTGTTTTGGGGCATTTCCTGTTGCGGGCACTAGGCCTACCCACACAAGTGAGGTACCATTTTTATCGGGAGACTTGGGGGAACGCTGGGTGGAAGGAAATTTGTGGCTCCTCTCAGATTCCAGAACTTTCTGTCACTGAAATGTGAGGAAAAAGTGTTTTTTTGGCCACATTTTGAGGTTTGCAAAGGATTCTGGGTAACAGAACCACCTGATCAGAGCCCCACAAGTCACCCCATCTTGGATTCCCCTAGGTGTCTAGTTTTCAAAACTGTGCAGGTTTGGTAGGTTTCCCTATGTGCCGGCTGAGCTAGAGGCCAAACTCCACAGCTAGGCACTTTGCAAAACACACATCAGATTTCAATGTAAAAATGTGATGTGTCCATATTGCCTTTCCTGTCGCGAGCATTAGGCCTATCCACGCAAGTGAGGTACCATTTTCACCGGGAGTCTTGGAGGGACACAGAATAGCACAACAAATGTTATTTGCCCCTTGTCTTTCTCTACATTTGTTCCTTCCAAATGTAAGACAGTGTGTAAAAAAGACGTCTATTTGAGAAATGGCCTGTAATTCACATGCTAGTTTGGGCACCCCGGAATTCAGAGATGGGCAAATAACCACTGCTGCTCAATACCTTATCTTATGCCCATTTTGGAAATACAAAGGTTTTCTTGATACCTATTTTTCACTCTTTATATTTCAGCAAATGAATTGCTGTATACCCGGTATCGAATGAAAACCCATTGCAAGGTGCAGCTCATTTATTGGCTCTGGGTACCTAGGGATCTTGATGAACCTACAAGCCCTATATATCCCTGCAACCAGAAAAGTCCAGCACACGTAACGGTATATTGCTTTAAACAATTTGACATTGCAGGAAAAAGTTAGAGAGTAAAACGCTGAGAAAAATGGCAGTTTTTTTAGCTCAATTTCAATATATTTTTTTTTAGCTGTTATTTTCTGTAGGAAAACCTTATAGGATCTACGCAAATGACCCCTTGCTGAATTCTGAATTTTGTTTACTTTTCAGAAACACTTAGCTTTCCGGGATCCAGTGTTGGTTTCACACCCATTCCTGTCACTAACTGGAAGGAGGATGAAAGCACCAAAAATAGTAAAAATGAAGTATGTCTCAGTACAATGCCAAAATTGTGTTGAAAAATTTGGTTTTCTGATTCAACTCTGCCTGTTCCTGAAAGCTGGGAAGATGGTAATTTTAGTACCGCAAACCCTTTGTTGATGCCATTTTCAGGGTAAAAACCACAAGCCTTCTTCGGCAGCCCTTTTTATCCATTTAAAAAAAAAAAAAAACATTTTAGGTGTATTTTGGCTAATTTCTTGGTCTCCTCCAGGGGAACCCAGAAACTCTGGATACCTTTAGAATCCCTAGGACATTGGAAAAAAAGGACGCAAATTTGGCGTGGATAGCTTATGTGCACAAAAAGTTATGAAGGCCTAAGCGCGAACTACCCCAAATAGCCAAAAAAGGGCTCAGCACTGGGGGGTGGGGGAGGAAGGCCCAGCAGCTAAGAGGTTAAGGATCACAGAGATGGTACTATTCGTCTGTTTGAGAAAGAACAACGCTGGGTTTATAGATTGAGGACACATCTAACTGGGCTTAAAGACAATATCCCTGGACTGACTTTATAGTGGAGAAGTGTGGCTCAATGGTTAGAGCGGCAGACTCTGAAGCAGAGATCTGGCTCAAGACCAGGGTTCAAGTCCCGCTTCGGCAGGTCTTGGGCTCAATTCCCCTTGACCAGATAATTCTCGCCTCGGTGCCTAATCTAATTCATGGGTCCCACTCTGCAACTCTGGGCAATAGCTTGCTTAATCTCCACAACGGCCCCAACAGCGCTTGGATGCCTGGCTTCACCCTGGGGGTGCTCAGGAGTGGGCGCCTCACAGGGAAAAAGCCAGGAGGGGTTCCATAGCGGTATGAGTACAGCGCCTTGAGACCCTAACGGGTGAGTAGTGCGCTATACAAGTGCTAATTTACATTTACATAGATATGTTTACTCGAATTGTGTTGTTTACCTTTAGATGTAATATACTTTTGTCAAATAATTATTTTAGTGTCTAGGTCTCCCCTCTTGTCACCGTTCAGAGAAACAGAGAGGTTTCCCTGATCTTTTGCTCCAGGCACTATACAATAATTTGATTTACTTTGACCTAATAGTGATTTAACCATGAGTATGATGGCACCAGTTCTTGAATCAAAATGTTATGCCCAATTCTGATATAGGTAATTTAATTTCGACCACCCACTATAGCCATCCATGTCTGCTTCCTATTACATTTGGGATGATTTTCCCTTTCTAATATGGCCTCCATTTGTCTCACAGACACCGTTGTCCCCTTCCTATGTTTATTATTCAATTTCAGATACAGCAAGCAAGATGGCCTCCTGCTTACTGGTCCTTCTTTCTTTTCTATGTTTTCCCTTTTAAATGTTTCTGCCCTCCGGCCGATCCCCACATTTCCGGGAGCATTGAGCCGTGGCAGGTGGAGCCGCCAGTCGTGGGAATGATTCAAGTAAGTGTCCTTAGCAATAGAACGCGCTGGTTTACTGGGACCCTGTAGTGTGGTCCCATTATTGGTATCCGGTCAGAGCCTCTAAGTATGACGCGCTGTTCCATATGCGATATATTGGGACCCTGGAGCGCGGTCCCCACATCGACATCTGACGCGCCCCACGTTGTGGCACTTTGCAGCCGGTCCAGATAATGGTTTACATATGCCTTACTGGGACTTTACAACGCGGTCCCTTCACTTAAAATTTGACATTCCTAATATTGTGGTGCTTTGCAACTGACTAAGTCAGACATTTGTTGAGATAACAACAAAACGTTTTTTCTTTACAATGAAGGCTTATGAGTTATTATGGGCAATACGTCCATTATAACTGTTTTTTTCTAGTCATCTATTTTAATGGTTTGCAAACACCTATTACTTGGAGCATATGGAAAAGATATTGGCATATTTTTATACTAACACTTTCTATTTGCATTGGATACTCTTTGAGAGAGAGTTTTTTTTGGGACACTTTCAACAGACAAATATATGGCTTTCAGTAGTGTGACACATTTGTTGGTCTAATCAGACATAATAGATGACTTTCACTCTTTTACCTAATAGCGTCTTTCCATTTTGCACTTATACCTATACATTTAGACCGCATTGAGCCACGCAAGCTTGGTGCCTTACCCGATGGGGCCCATCCACTAATATTAGGAGGGTAAGCACATTTGTCATTTGTCTGTTATTCTATTTTCTCCACCTATTTTTATGCACATCACGAAGGGGAGATATCACATGTGTGCCGATTAATTGTATTTGCACATTGCACATCATTGAATGTTCTGTGCCTTTTTTATGATCTGCTTTCCGTTTTCTATATTCCAGGTTCGTGCCTAATGCAATTTTCTCTACTATGGGTAACATATAACTTTAGGATTAGGTAGGTTTATTGGTCCTGAAGAATCGCACAAGATCTTATAGACTAAAAAGCGAGAAACATGTTGACCTTGATTCATTAGTAGTAAAGGGGATCCTGTACATACATACACTACACTCTAAGTTGAGAGGTTGAGTGATAGTTACCAATACTTTTTGTTTCCTGTTTTTTGGGGAGATTAGACCTTATCTTGCTCCCTACCCTCACTTCTGTTTTTAATCATGACAGAGGTTAGATATCCTAATAAAATACGTTTTACCTCTAGTCATTTTTAACAGCACTCCTTTTCTTTTTTGCATACCAATCCTACATCATTATACACACTGACCGGCTATTATTCATTGTCAAAAGATCTCCGGCAAAGAGCCCCCGCATGGGGCCTGTCAGGCATTGCAGTGCCGGCCTGACGAGGAGCATAGCCCAATGATGAAGCATGTCAACAAATGGTGAGTGAGGGCTCTTGTTCCAAAAGATTTGGATTTTGAGGAACTTTTGAAATATAGGAATTTGTTTTTTTAGTGGAACTGTGTATACCTTATCTTTAACCTCCCCTTCACTCTGCTGGGGGGAACCTGAACCACCCTTCTTGGAGTCAGGGTGCACTGTATTTAAAAGGTAGGACATGTACTGGTGTGTTTTACATGTCCTGATAGTGAAATAGTGCTAAACTTGTTTTGCACTATTACAAGGCTATCTCTCCCATGAAGTAACATGGGAATTGCCTTGACATGTCTTTTAAGTGTAATTTGCCATTGGGAGCAGATAGCGATAGGAGTTTGGGGTCTCTGGACTCACAAATTAAAAATACATCTTTTGGTGAAGGTGGTCTTTAAATTGTAAGTTTGAAAATGCCACTTTTAGAAAGTGGGCATTTTCTTGCTTAACCATTCTGTGCCTCTGCTTTTCTGTGGAATATGTGTCTGGATCAGGATGACAGTTGGGCTGTTTGTGAATTCACTCTAGACAGTCTCTCAAAGGGAGCTGAGGTATGCTATGCATATTCTGATGGATCTTCCTGGACCAGAGTGGTGAGAGGAGCTGACACTTGCACCTCAATAGGGCTGTGCCCGTCCTTATACAAAGAAGTCTCCAAGCCCCTGAAGTGTGACTTGGGCCAGGGCAGGAAAGGCAGGGTCCTCTGCACTACAAAGACTTTTCTTTGAAGTTTGCATACCTTAAAGACAGAAATGGGTATAAGTACTTGACCACTGACTCCACAAAGTTAGAATCCTTCTGGACTGAGAACACTCTGCCAGGAAGAAGAACTGAATGCTGTAGGATGGACTGCCACTCTGACTGTTGCTTTGATGTGCTGGCCTGCTGCTTGCTGCTTCACCACCAACTCCGCATCACCTCCCCTGCAGCCGTAAGGAACCAACGTCTCGCCTCCCCGGCAGCAGTAAGGAACAAACGCCACACCAGCTACAACGTCTTTTTTTCCTCATTTTCTAAGGTAATGTACCTTGGGTCGGTGCGACTCCGTAACTGGCCCACACTTCCTCGTGAGTGGCGTCGGACTGTTGGGAACGACCCCCTAAATATGCCAGGATAGCCCCAGTTGTAGCTATTGTGTCTCCAAGCCCTATATTAAGATTTATTCTTTGAAAATGTGTATCTTTGCTTGTGTATGTTGGATTGTTGTTGTTTTGGTCTTGTTTTACTCAGACAAATAATGGCTAGCTGCCTAAACTGGTGTGGAGTACTTTTGTAGTGTTTTCACTGTGTGAGTGTGTGTGTGTGTGTGTGTACAAATACTTTACACATGGCCTCTGAGGTAAGCCTGACTGCTCTTGCCAAGCTACCAAGGGGGTAAGCAGGGGTTATCTTAGCTGTGTGACTCCCTCACACTGAATAGAATGAGGGTACTTACTTGGACAGTGTGCAAACCACTGCCAACTAGAGACCCCATTTCTAACACACATTCTGTGCAGTTTGGAAAGTCTGCAAGCTGGAGGAGTTCACACCAGTTATCCGGGCCCTGAGAAGGGCAGCCTATGACCATTGCAGTTTGTCCTCCAAAGCTGCAGTGACTACTGCAGCTCCCCTGATGGGTTCAACAAATGTTCATAAATCTATCACATCACAACTACTAAGAACTTAAAAAAAAAAAATAAAAAAAAAAATAATGACCAAGCCAATAGGCCTGGCATTGCTGCCAACATTTGGCTTTGCCAGTGTTTTTGTATAGTTCTTGTAAAACGGAACATGGGAACTACTTTTATGTGTAAGCGCACAGTTGTGCAAGAACAAAATGCTGGTACTCACAAAGACATAAGTCAATGGCTGTAGTGGATTGACCTCTGTTCCATGCTGCATTCTGTGCTGGGCAGAAACAAATATCTCACTGAGCGCAATAAAATGCTCCTATGCCCAGGATAATTGAAAACACAACAAAAAAATAATTTCAGTGGGTGGGAGAAAAGGGGAGAATTAGCACACAAGGGAAATAACAACACAGTGTGTGGGGAGTGAGAGAGCAAAATGCTGCACGGGTGGCAGTGTTTCCCAGAGGAGAAATATATGAGAAAGAGAGAGTAGCTGGTGAGGGACAGAGCAATATAGGTTGCGGAAGAAACACACAAGGGAGAGAGCAACATGGAGCACTTGGTTCAGGGAGTTTTGCAGAGAAGTGCACATGAGAAAGAGAAACAGAAAGAGAGAGAGAAAGAGAGAGACAGAGAGGACACAAAGGAAAGGAGCAACACAGAAGAAGGGGAGGGAAGAGAATATCATGAAGCAAGCTCAAGAAAAAAGAGGTGGAAACCAAGCTCATGAAAGAGGAGGTGGAAACCACAAGCGCTCATGGAGTGATTAATAACAAAGAAAAAAGTAGTTCCTTAAATGTAAACTGTGGGAGCATACAAGGCAACTGTTCTAGGAGGTTGGGGCAGGTACTTTGTGGGCACCTCTCCTTGATGAATGTGTGACTATAGGAGACACCGCCTCGGAACAGACCATGAGGTTAGTAGGCCATAAAGTTTAGGCGTGTTCTAACAAAAAATTAGCAAAAATATTTTGTAAGGTACGTCCACCACTTGCACTCAGTGTTTTCAGCTTCCTGAATAATTGTTTGGGTTAAGGTTTTATATTGTAACCCTGATGAATACCCTAGACCTTTTTAGACTATTAATTAATGGGTAGAAACATGTTGGCACTGCAAGAGCTAGGGGTATAATCGTGCACCATCCCCAACTAATGACCCCAGTGTAATACCTTCATGGTGTTATTTTAATCATACTGAGGATACTACCCTAATAAAAAGGATACTTCTTGTGGTCTATACTGAGATATTTTTAATTCCATCTGGATCAGAGTTCTTTTTCCATTTAAATAATATCTGAGAGCGCCCTCAAGAGAGCCCCCCTTGAGGGTGAGTCCACCCTGGTAGTATCATCTTACAAGAGTGGGACGAGGTGCCCAATGATGAAGCATGTCACAATACGTGAGTGAGTCCACCTCGTCCAAATGTTAGGGATGTCTGGAAAACTCCTGAATAGGAAGGGCTACACCATAGACTCTTAAAAGAAGAGGTCTAGGGTAATTGTGCAAGGGTACCACGCATTATGTGTTTATTGTTAGCCAACAGACCCTTGTATTCTGCAACTTTTAATGTTGCTGTTAGCTTTAGAAATATGGAATTTAAAATCACAGGATGTAAAATGTTGACTAAAAAGCCGTAATAGATCAATGGATTGGTTTCACAAAGCCTGCAGCATGTGGTGCATCGTGCAGTGGATTGTGTGCATATGGAGGGTGCTTTTTTGGTTTACCGCACTGTAGTCTCTGCTCTTTGACGAACAGGGACCCTGAGTGAGATGGCACTAGGCTGTCATCTCACCAGCCACCAGCTGCTTCATGTTGACAGTGTATTCATGGAGGGAGCAAATAATATCGCTCTGCTCTGCACAGTGGCATGTGATCCACCCACCAGAAAAGCATAAAGACTTGTGGTTCAGCTACGCCTTCTGTCCACGATGTGTCTTGCAGCTAGTTTGTCATCATCATTTGTGGATAAGGTGCTGATGGGTGCTTTTCTTTACTGCTCTGCCTTTGGTGCGCGAGACAAGGATTTAGACCCAGAAGGTAGCAAGCTGTGATTGAAACTGCTGGCAGCAGCTCAACAGTGACAGTGCAATCACCGAGGGAGCACACAATGACTATCTTTCATTTCATTGGCACATGCTGAATAAAGGCAAAAGCCTGTGCAGTTGGGCTACGCCTATGCGCTTTAAAAGGTTAAAGTGCTTGCTAAATTCGACCAGATCAAACAGGTACTTTCCTTTAACCCCGCTCCTCCCCCCCCTATCTCTCAGGCAGTTGGGAGCTGGCCGAACAGCTTGAGCTGTGTCACAAATAAAGCAAGCATTGGCAAAGCCAATAGGTCTCGCCTATGATTCAAGCGGTATTGGCTTTGTCATTGTATTTTAGGCATGCTGTACAGCTGCATGGCTGCTGTGCAGCATGGCTGAAAATAAAGAAAAGGAGCTATGATGTGGTTAGCGCTCACCGAATACATAATGTTTTTCTTTCTTTTCTTTCTGTACTGTCAGCCATGATGCACAACAGCTGTCAACGAGGCTCAGCAAAACATTGACAAAGTCAATAGCTCTTGATTAGGTGAGTCCTATTGGTTTTGCCAATCCTTATTTTTACCAAGCAGATAACTCTTAATTAATTATTTGGAAGCTTTCTCCCTCTATGTAGGGAAAGGAGCAATCCTAGCGTCCCTTTAATAAATGTACATCTGTATATCCGTATATTTAAAAACCAAGCCATATTTTTTGACTGCCAATTTCAAAATGTACGCCTAAGAATAAAAATGTATTAACTTACAAATTTATCAGCTTTTCAATGTTATCAACACATCAGTTGTTCCCAATAATAAATTCGATATTTTTAAGAAACGACAGGGCATATTTATGGAAAAGTGTCGCATCATTCATGATGCACCACTTCCTTGCGCTTTTGTGTGTCCCCCTAACAACACCACGTGTGCGCCGTATTTACCATACGCTGCACCATGGCTGTCGTGTCCACATTAGAGTCTTAATTTATAGTGCAAGTGGGGCGCTGTGCTTGATTAGCGCCATAAATTATGGCACCAATGTAGCAAAGCACAGGGAGGCCTACTGGAAGTAATGGGAGTGTTATCTTAATGCCTGCTTTAGGCAGACATTAATAATGACGCTAAAATGGCACAGTGAAATCTTTCAAATTTCACTGGGTCATTTTTTGGGCCTCTCAGCGGCGGAATGCCCCCTTGCATATATTATGCCTGGCGTAGGCATAATGTGGCACAAGGGTTTACAAAGTGGCGCAATGCTTGTAAATATGGCACGTGGAAAATGCCACCTTAATGCCACATTTGTATAAAATAAATAACACAAATGTGGCACAAGGTGGCACTAGGGGCTTATAAGTATTCCCGGATATTTTATTTCTGCAAAAAGAACTTCATGCGAAAGTAAGTTTGTTCACCCCAATAAAAATAAAAACAACTAAAATACTTGTCTCCTTGTCAGTTATTATACACTGTGTCTGCAATGTGCCCTCTTGTAAGTGGTAACAGACGAGTATTGGCAGATGGTAGTTAGACAGGGATGCTTTGCTGCCTGTGCATGCCACTGAGAGTGAAGAAATGGGTGGAGGCTGGGAGCTCCACGGCGTACAATGAATGAACACACGCTTCAGCTGCTGACAGTACAGGCACCAAGGGAGCCCAGAAAAAAATTATTGTATTGTCAGCACAGTTCATTTGCGGACATTTAAATTTTGATGTGTGCTAGGAAAAAACATAACATTGTAAAGCCTTCCTCAGGCAACAGGAGGAGCAAACTGAACCTGGAGTGCCTAAAGCAAATAAAGTCAGCAAATAGAAAGCCAGAAAATATGAGTTACAAACCACAAAGCCAAAGGTAATCAACAAGCTGAATGCGTTCCTAAGTCAACTTTCTGAAAGTCCCCAAGATGTCTTTAGCAAACCAGGCTGCGACCTAAAAAGTACGTAAACAAACAGGTTATATTAAAACTCTAGATAGTCTGGGACGTTCCCAGAAGCTTAAGTGAGGGGGATGGGGCTTGAATAGTTGGGGCCCTGGGCCAGAGCCCAGTGTGCCCATGCCTTAAAACATCTCTGTGATATTCAGCATAGGATGCCTGTCTTCTAACACAAGCAGTCAGCTGTCCCAGCTACGTTTTAAGTGTTGCATAAAGCCACATAAGAGTTGTCCCTGTCCTGATGCTCTGGGTACACTTAAGACGCTCCTTTGCACACCCGCCCTATTTGCTCTACATGCATTTTGCTCACAATAGTAGTTTTGTTCATTGGCTTAGGATTCTGGCATATCTTGCATTTCTAGGTATAATGCACTTTTGTATCTTTTAAGTGGTTTGTGCTTTCCACCACAGGTCTAAGTCACAGTAGGTAAAGTGATCTGTGTGGCGAACCCCCCCCCCAATTAAGGCGAAGAAAGGTAAGTGTAAGGCTGGGTATGTTATTGTCAGAGACTTAAAAATAAAAGCTTTTCACTCTCTTTACTGTGGACATACACCCTTGACCTCCATTCTGGTTATTGTGCTCTGTGGGAACTGGAAGTTCATCATTCCTATCACCTTAACCAGATTATCAATGCAGATGTTTTTTCTGCTGCTCAGACAATGGATGGTTTTCTCCTACACTTTTACTTGTCACAACCTTTAAATAGTTGTGTATTTCCAGTAAGAAAACAAAGCTAAATGATATCCTTTGCAGACTTTGCGCTCTGCATGAGCGCATAAAAGTGTTCATACGCCCAGTATAACTGAAAACACACCACAGAAGTAACTCCACCTTCAGATGATTGCCAGGTGAGACCTGCCAAGTCTATATGCCTCCTGTGTAGACACATACAGGAAAAAAAGTATTAATGCACCATTAGGCTTGCAAAAGGGCTTTATTGAAAGAGAGAGAGAAAGAGAGTGACAGAGGGAGAAAGAGAGTGTGTGTGTTTGTGTGTGTGCGTGTGTTGATGTGTCTCCATAAGTATGGTTCTGTACAAGTGATTAATAAAGCTATATTTGTAAATTCGAAGCAGGCTCATGTATCATGATCTTTTGTCTTAACATTTTTCTGAAATTATTATATTTTAAGACCTTTCAAAAAGGTTGGTCCCCACAAGGGTGGTCACACGCTTATGTGTGTGTGTCTGAGATGCACTTAAGAGATATTAACAGATGCCTAAGAGGTGCGGCAATGCATGTTTTCTATCTTTAATTGAAGGTACGTTTTTTCAGACATAATCCACTCATTTATACTACAAAAGTCTATCAGGTTGCAACAGGCAGCTAAATTGTCATACTAAGCAGGCCTGCTCGTTCTTGACTGATCTCATTGCCAACTTGGACATGTTTCACAAGATATACAAGTTCCTTGTTGGTCTCTCCTTGCCAACTTTACAGCAATTGTGTTCCTGGGAACTGTTTTACAACTCTAAATTATGATAGCTGCGCATACCAGTGCAGAAAATTATCATTACCGGTGCCTCGGTGCCTCGCTTCCCTATCACAATCCTTATCATTCATGGTGACTCACACTCTAGACAGGCACCCTGCTGCCGCCCATAATTAAAAGTTAATACTTCACCATCTGAAAGGGGTGCCCTCCTAAGAAGCCTCCCACAGGGCAAGTCATTGATGGTTCGTTCACTGCCCGGGGGACATTTATTTCTATTTTATTGGGTAAGTGACTGTTAACTGGACATTGATTTTTAGGTCGAAGCCTGACAGACAGCGCGGCTAACTGGTTTGCTAATGACATCTTGGGGACAATCGGAAAGCTTTCCTGGACTGCATTCCACCCATAGGATACCATTGGCTTTGTGGTTTCTAATTCACATTTGTTTGCTTTCTATTTGCTGACTTTGTTTGTTTTAGGCTGTCCAGCTTGAGTTTGTCCTTTCCCTTGCCCAAACATCTATTTACTGTATTCTTCCATAAGTACTGATTTTCTGTAAACTGGCCTTTAAGTCTTGTTCCTATGTAGTCACATTTAGTGTGCATTGAAAGACAGAGGTCAAATGTCCGGCTCTGTCTTCTAGCGAGCTTGGTGTTTACATTTCTTCCTCTGACTTCAAAGAGAGAGGATTTATGTGACAATCCTGATGGGTACCCATTGGTGTCAGAAAGGTTGTAGGATGTTACTTTTTATTGCTGGCTACTTGGGGTGTGCTGTATGATGTTATTGTTTGCTATCACAAACAAAATTTTAATATCTGTAAATAAACTGTGCTGATATTTCAGAATATGAAAAGCACAACTGAAACACATTTTTGGGAATTCTAAAGTGTGGTGGAAACAATATTTTAAGATGGGCAAATATATTTAATATATATATTTTATATTCAAATATTTTAATACAATAACATTTCCATTCGTTATAGTTTGTACGCTGAATACTTTCATTGGTAAAACTGTATGCCTGTGCAAATGTAATGGTCATTTCAATTGAAGTTTTGATGTCTGTAATGGCAGTGCGTTATCACATCATGCTTCTCCACTTTACCCCACTCCACTCTACTCTGCACCACTCCACGATGCCGCACTCTACTCTGCACCTCTCCACTGTACACCACTTCACTCGATGTCTTTCTACTCTACACCACTCTACTCTATGCCAATGTACTCTACTCCACACTACTCTATTAAGAACTGCTGCACTCTTCAGTGTTACACTCTATGCCAATTCACTCTGAGCCACTCTCATCTACTCTGCACCACTGCACTCCGCGACACTCTACTGTTGCCACTGCAGCCTATGCCACTTCATTCTTCTCTGAAACAATCTACTCTAAGACACTTTATTCCACTCTGCGCCATTCCACTGTATGCCACTCAACTCTACACCACTGCAATCTACCCTGCACTATTCCACTCCAACCCACTGTATTCTATGCCACTCTATGCCGCTGCACTCTACGCCACTGCACTCTACACCACTGCAATGTACACCACTTTACTCAAAACCAGTACACTTAACACCTCTGCACTCCATGCCAGTCTATTCTGTACCACTCCACTGTACGCTTCTATAATCTACAAAACTCTGTTCTATGCCATTGCACTCTATGCCACTCTACACCATTCTTCTCTATGCCACAACACTCTGCACCACTGTACTCTACACCCCTGCACTCTACCCTGCCCCTTTCTACTCTACGCTACTGAACTCTACTCTGAAACAATCTACTCTACATCACTACATTCTACGCCACTCTTCTTCACTCTGCGCCATTGCACTCTATGCAACTGCAATCTACTCTGCATCACTCTACTCTACGTCACTGCAGTCTATGCCAGTGGACTCTACACCACTTAACTCAACACCAATGCACTTTACGCAATCTACTCTGCACCACCTTATGTTATGCCATTTCACTATAGTCCACTCTACAACACTACACAATACCCCACTCTACTCTACTATGACGTTGCACTCCACTAAACTCTACTCCACTCTATGACACTCTATATCACTCCACTCTGTGCAACTCTGTGACTCTATGATGCTCTGCATAACTCCTTCTACACCACTCCAAGCCACTATAGTCCACTCTATTCCACAACACAGTACTCCACTCTACCCCACTGCTCAAGCCTATGCCACTCCACTCTGACACTCCATGCCACTCCACTCTGCTCTGTGCCACTTGACTCTACAACACTACTCCACTTTATGCCATTTCACCCTCCTATACTACCCCACTCTACAACAATCTACTCCACTCTATCACTCTACTCTGCAACACTCTGCTCCACTACTGCAACACCCTGTACGCCACTCCACTCTGCTGTACACCACTCCACTCTACAACAATCTAATCCACTCTATGTCCCTCTACTCTACAACAGTCTGCTGCACTACCACAACACCCTACACACCACTTCACTCTGCTCTACACCACTCCACGACACTCTATGCCACTCCATCCACAACACTCTACTCCACTCTGACACTCTGTGCCACTCAACTCTACTCCACTCTATACTCTTCCACTCTATGACACTCTACTCCCTCCAGGCACTCCACAACACTCTACACCACTCCACTCTATGCTATTCCATGACACTCCACTTCACTCTATGCCACTTTACTCTACACCACTTTATGCCACTCCATGCTACTGTGTGCCACTCTGTGACTCTCTACACCACTCCACAACTCTCTACACCACTTCATAACACTCCACTTTACGCACTCCACTCTCCTTTATCCAACTAACTTTTAGTCATGCTGAGCCTTAGCCAGGCTGGCGTACAACATGGCTAAAACATAGTGGCAAAGCCAATAGCTCTTGCATAGGCGAGACCTATTTGCTTTGCCAATGCTTGTTTGTATTGTAATTGTACAACAAACTATCTGATTTCTAAATCCTCTAGTCCTTCTCCTTGACTCATGTCCCAATTGGCAAACAACAGTATGCACTGTGGATACTGCTCTGTACACACTGTCTGCCCCAATAAAATAGATTGTGGATTCCCCTGCACATTAGGTCTGAGGCAATGTTAAAATCTTGGTAGGATTAAAAGACAAGTTTAGGTAAGACTTTGATAGCTCTCTCCCAAGGAATCTATGGGCACTGCGTGTGCCTTTGCACTGTAGAACTACTGAAAAGCATTGAAAGTCCTATTCTCTGAAAATAAGGCCCATGCCCAAACCTAATGGTGCATAAATACTTTCTCCCTTACACGTCTACACAGGAGTAATATTG
The DNA here is from genome assembly GCF_031143425.1 of Pleurodeles waltl. NCBI lineage: Eukaryota > Metazoa > Chordata > Amphibia > Caudata > Salamandridae > Pleurodeles > Pleurodeles waltl. Next base: position 1,899,481,941 of record NC_090440.1, read on the forward strand.
GCTTTGTCAAGTTTAACTTGACAATCATCTGAAGGTTGAGTTGCTGTTGTAGTGTGTTTTCAGTCCAAATGTCATAATAATATGAATGCATCACCTCCCATGACCTCACAAGGGTGAGCTTCCTGGAGGTTAAAACAATAGGATCCTGTTTCACTTAGACAGCAGGTACGAAGGCCTGCAGGAATAAAAGGTAGTCAGGTATGCCGTAGCTTGCGGCTGTTGCATTGATTTCTAGCCAGGGAGGACTGTGTGAGGTAAATTGAGGAAATACTGCTAGACTGCATGTTGTTTAGGTAGGCCTCTGAGACAAGGGCCCTAGATGAAGAAAAAACAGTGATTGCACTATATTCAAACTCAAACGTCAGATGACAGAATTTACCAAGTGACACTGAAATTTAGAATTAAGAAACTGGGAATGTTGAACACTGGTGACACTGAGAATACAGTACAGATAAGGACAAGAGAGCACAGGTTCAAGAAATCGTAATCAGACAGAGAGCAAGTCAGGAACTTTCAGGCACTAGAATATTAGGATGTGGGGCTGGAGATCATAAGAAGTCAGTCATAAATAATTCAATCCCACTTATACAAGGCCAGGAACAGGCCGTTTGGACAGTTTTGGCCCACCAGATCGAAATGAGGAAAGCACAAGTTCAGCCTCAAACCAGTGCTTAGTTTGTAAATAAAAAGGTGCCAGTGCCAAAAGCCCTCCTCTTAAACACGCGGCTGCTGCGGTTAAATGTGCGATCACGGAATACTGAGACAGCGTAATCCTGAAGCCATCTCGGGCCTCTTCCATCGATTTAATGCCACTCCCGCCCCTTCAGCTCACTCTTGCAGCTTTCTACTTTCTCCCTTTGTCTCTTCCTCCGTCTCTTCAATATGTGTCTTTTGCTCGCAGCAAATGCTTGAGGCAGAAGACTAAGCGCCGGCCCTCAAAAATAAGTGCCGGTGCTCAGCACCGGAAACAACAAGCACAAATTAAGCACTGCCTCAAACCCCAAACTCGGACAATTCTCTGTATGCAACCATATAGACTGCAAGAAAGCATATTTGCCTGTGGACTTACAAAAGGTTCACTCAGGCCCAATAAATTACCATCCATTGCTGACCTCCAAAACATTCCCTACCCACATGAGGTTGGTTGGCAAATTGCACGGTCCACCCTCCTGGCAGAATACCACCAAGAGGAAACATTTTCCATGCATCCAAGCCAGAGCAACCATTTCGGTCAGGATGTGGTTTTTCCCTTCTACCTCGCAGTGATATCTGTTGGAAAAATCTGAGCATGTAGATCTGCTGCAAGAAGTGCAAAGATATCAAATAATTGTCAAACGAGCAGCATCCAAAACTTGTGCAACCTAAAGTAACAAACAGCTTGACTTTAATGTCTCAAAGAAGCTGAGGTGACCGACAGTCACACGTGTTTCTCTTTCATAAACGATTTTAGGAAAGAGCCAAACTCCCCCCTTCTAGAAACCACACTGCCTGTTTCAGGTGTAACACAGTGTCACGGATGCTAGCTGATATGGAGGAAAAACCATGGGCAAGGATATCTAGCTCTGGGAAAATGTATCCCGTGATTACAATGAAAGTTGATATTCCCCCATAGGTTTTTATTGACACTTTTAAATGTGGTTTGGCTTCTCTCAATATCCTGCTTTCTCCCACTCTATTGGTCTTCCTGTCCTTCCCTCTGCTGTACTCCTCCTCTCTACCCTTCGAGTTGGCTGCAGAAGGAATAAGTTCACCTTCGACCCCACCCTCTTAAAGAATCATGCTCTACCAGACATCATGGCCGCTGAAGTCGGTATTCTAGCTGACTATTGTATCGCTGTTTTCATTCATTTTAGAAGCATAAAGGAGTTGTATGACTTGCAGTTGCAGACAACTGGAAGGGAAATGGAGGAGCAGCAAATAAACGTAGAACCGCATAGCCTACAGAACGCAGTCACCACGCACCACCACGCACCACCAGAACATCAGAGCCACAAAAAAAAAATGCCATTCAAGAACGCCTCAGCACCAGCGCTCACAACAGCAAGGAGCTCTTCGCCATCATCAAAGAGTTCACGAACCCCGGGAAGACACCTCATCCATCCCTCCCTCCCTCCCAAGACTTCTGTGACGATCTCACCACCTTCTTCCAGGAATATCCATCCAGGACATATACAAAGGCTTCAAGAACCAAAACCCGCTCACACCTTCCACAACTAACAATACGGACCCCGCACCACACCAGATCCTGAACTCCTGGACCCCCACCACCACAGAGGACACCCAAAGACTCAGGAACTCCATCCACTCGGGAGCACCCTCGGATCCGTGTCCTCATCACATCTTCAACCTGGCCAGCGCCACCATACCATCTGAGCTCTGCCGAACTATCAACCGGTCCTTTGAGATCTCAACCTTCCCAACAGACTGGAAGCACGCTGATATCAACCCGCTACTCAAGAAACTCACCCCTGACCCAAGAGAACTGAAAAGTACAGACCCATCTCTGCTCCCTTTCCCAGTCAATATAAAAGAAAAGGCCATTAACCAGCAGCTCATCGAATTCCTCGAGACACACCAAATCCTAGACCCATCCAAATCTTGATTCAGGAACAACAACAGCACCAAAACAGCCCTTCTAGCAGCCACTGATTACATACGCACCATACTAGACCATGGAGGCACAACCGCACTCATCCTCCTCGACCTCTCCACCACATTCAACACCATCTCCCACTCAACCCTCTGCGTCAGACTCCACAACGGCAGCATCTAAAATGAAGCACTGGAATGGATTAGATCCTTTCTCACCGGAAGAACACAGAGTGTCAGACTACCGCCATTCACATCAGATCTCAAAGAAACATGCTGCGGAGTGCCCCAAGGATCATCACTCAGCCTGACGCTTTTCAACATCTACATGGCCCCGCTCACCAACATCATCAAACAAAACAGGCTAAACATCATCTCCTATGCCCACGATACCCAACTGATCCTCTCCATGTCCGACGAACCTGTAAAGGCCAAAAGAAATTTCCACAATGGGATGAGAGCATTCGCCGCCTGGATGAAAACCAGCTGCCTCAAACTCAACTCAGACAAGACGGAGATCCTCATAATCGGCTCTACCGCTTCAGCCTGGAACGACTCTGGTGGCCTACCGCACTGGGAAATGCCCCCACTTCCACAGACCTCAGACCACGCATGCAATCTGGGCATCATCCTGGACTCCTCCCTGTCCGGGACCCACCAAGTCAACGCCGTCTCATCGTCATGTTTCCACACCCTCTGACTCCTTCGAAAGATCTTCAAGTGGATCCCCTCTAACACGAGGAAGACAGTCACCCACACACTCATCACTAGCAAACTGGACTATGGCAAAGCACTCTATGCCGGCATCACTCAGAAACTGCTATCAAGACTACAAAGAATCCAGAATGCAGCAGCCAGACTCATCCTCGACATCACCTAAAAACTTCTGATCCACACCTACAAGGCACTACACAACATAGGACCGGCATACCTCAACCACCGCCTCACCTTCTACGTACTCAACAGACAACTCTATTCTTCCCAGCTCACCCTTGCAGCCATTCCCAAGATCCAAAAAAGCACAGCAGGAGGAAGATCCTTCTCCTATCTCGCAGCCCGGAAATGGATCACACTACCTCTAAATCTCAGACAGACCGCATCACTGAAGCAGTGTAGGAAGGACCTCAAGACCTGGCTTTTCGATTGAGCAGCACACCCACAAACAGTGCCTAGAGACCGGACAGGTGATTAGCTGTACATCAGAAACATTGATTGTTATTATTGTTGGTTCCCTTCCCTGCCTATTATATCAACCTTCCTACCCCCTGAATCCAACCATGTCTTCTTGGTGGCCTCAGGTGGCTGAAGATAACAATGTTCTACCTTTCTCTCAGGGTTGTGCATTCCTCATAGAGTATGTAAGGTACAGTAGGTTCTGTTGTTTCTAACAGCTGTTCAAGCCAATCCTATCACACATAGTTGTGGAGAAGATGCCCTCATGTGCTTCCTGGAATGATGAGAATCAGGAATTCATTGGTTTGGTTGACAATCAACACTCTTTCTTACCTGACAAGATATTAATACAAGTATATAATCATTGATTTGACTACCATTCCATGACCAGCTATTCAGGTTTTTTGGAGTGGGCCAGTCAATGTTCTATGTAGTTATTTTCATCTTCAGGGATTTGATCAACAGAATGTCTGGGTCAAAATGTGTTCTAACTTTTATTCCAACATTGTGCAATCATGAAGGACATCCATGAAATATTCACACAGAAACCATCATTCTTCACAAGAGAACTGTGTGCCGGGCAGTATTGAGTTTTTAACTGGTCGCTCTACAAAACAGCCTTCTCTTCATGGTAGTGAGACTGCTTGTGTTGCTTATTTGTGGGCAATTCTCCTGAGCTGGTGCAAGGTGAGACATTCAAAGGCTTCACCTGGAGTATGATGATAATTAACTGACTGACCTAAGGGGAACTATGTCCACAAGCAGATCTACTTTCCTCTACTGGAGAATCAGATGGGGACCAAAAACAAGACTTACTATGCTCATGACAGAAGCTGGATCTCATAACTATGGTGCTGGTAACACAATTCACATACAGTTTGTTGGGAACAAGTTAGTGTGAACTAAAAATAAAAGGATAATTCAGTACGACAGCAAAATTAAACAAAACAATTTCCTTGTGGTTACCTAATGGCTTTGTTTGGGCTTTTACTGTTACTGAAGCCAACACTGTACCAGCCACGCTGTGTGCCACGTTTGGTCTTTGCTCTTTATGATCCATACTTTTTTGTTTGTTCCTATGCTCTGCCTGCAAGATCAAGTCAGTCAATTCTGTCAATGAAGTAAGGTAGGCTACACATACTAATTCATTCTTGATGTCTCCTTAAAGACCTCTTCTGGGAGATGTATTCTGGGTCATTTCCACTCAGAGATTTCTGTGGCTAGTAGCCGCAATGAGTAATCAATCAGTCAGTAATTTGTTAAGCGCGCTACTCACCCAGTAAGGTCTCAAGGCGCTAATGGGTAATATATGCGAGGGCCTTAAATTGAACAGCTGATAGGGTCAGGGAAGCAGTAGGCAGCAACTAGACTGCAACCCAAGATGGCGGCTTCCCGATGGAACAAGAAGAAGAGCAAAGATGGTTCTGTATGAGCGCTGGGATGCTACCCGGAGGCATCCCAGCACAAATAAAGAACCAGACAGCCTAACAAAGGGGTTATGCTCCAAACAACAAGGTTTTAAGCTCTTTACGGAAGGGGAGTTCTTGACTGGTCAGCCGGAGCTCTGGGGGGGAGGGAGTTCCAAAGCTTAGCTCCTAAGTAGGACACGGATCTGCCACCCCACCTGGCTCTCTTAACTGCAGGAAGCCTGACCAGGGTGGCCGTCGAAGATCTGAGAGACCTGAGAGGCGTATAAAAGGAAGCAACAGATCTTAATAAGGATGGACCTCAGTTGTGTAGGGCTCTGTGTATGAAGCAAAGGGATGCTCCACCGGAAGCCAGTGGAGGAAGGAAATGGAGGATTTGGTGGATGGATGTCTGGGGATACTCAAGAGGAGCCGAGCGACGGCATTCTGGACCACCTGCAGTGTTTTAGCTACATACTTGGGAGAGCCCAGATAAAGAGCATTGCCATAGTCCAAGCTCGAAATAATCAGGGACTGGACTAAGAGCTTCTTGGCTAAAAATGGGAGAATTTTAAAAACTTTCCTTAAAAGTCTTAGTAGACAAAAACAAGTAGTGGCTGTCCCAGGCTCTTTATCTCATCTGTAGGATGAGACAGGGCTTTCAGAGACTCCGGGATAGATGACTGGAGCCCCTGAAGGAGGTGGTTCCCTAACAACATTACCTCTGTTTGTCTTTGTTCAGTCTTAGTTTGCAGTCAGACATCCATCGCCAAGATAGGGGGTCTCAGTGAATGCAGACAATGAGAGGAGTATACAATACTCTCTGGGTTAGACAGGACAGAATCCCTGACCCCTTGACCCGTCCAGGCACAGACAGGCTTGCCTTAGGTGCACCTTCGGAGTGCCTACGGCGCGCCAGCTGCACACTTCTGCTGCATTGCGGCCCTTATATGGGGTCAAGGAAGCAGTAGGCAGCAGCTAGACCGCAACCCAAGATGGCAGCTTCCCGATGGAACCAAAAGAAGAGTAAAGATGGAAGCCGGGATGGGTGCTGTATTCCAAGAGGAGAGGGAGGGTGGATGTCCCAAGAGAGACGAGTGAGGAGGCACAGAGGTAAGAAGAGGGTGAGAGAGAGGCCCTTAGTGAAATCCTCTAAAGACCTCAGCGAAAGACGCTACAAAGCAACTTAGACCACACCTGAGGCCACTGAACACTGGCCTGAGGGGAGGCAGATGAAAATACAGATAAAAAGAGAAAATGATAGGTAAAAAACACTGTCTATAAATATTGAATTAAAAATTATTAAGATGCTTAAAACAGAGCTAGTTAAGAACAGGAGTCACCTGCCAGGTCTAATAGTTCACTTCAAAGTCTAAGGTAAAACATTAGAGTCAATCTGTGTTACTCCTGGTGTGAAGAGAAGTAGTGTAGGATCTTAGTATTATTATTCTAGGACAAATTTTGCACCCATTGAGATATTCACTCTGAAGCTAAACTTTTAAAGGAAAACTTTAAAGTCTACCTTAAAAATGAACAAATGAGAAAAGCAATTGCCAATAAAAAAACTATGATCAGACTTAGGGCCTGACTTAGATCTTGGCAGAGGGGAATACTCTGTCATAAACGTGACGGATATCCTGTCTGCCATATTACAATACCATTATATCCTATGGGGATCATAATATTGGCGACAGGATATCTGTCACATTTGTGACGAAGTATTCCATCCACCAAAATCTAAATTACGCCCTAAGTCATGACATTTGAAACCAATGTCAAAGAGCATGGCATACTAGAAGAAAGAGAAAAAAACAAATATGTACCTTATCAAAGCATACAGAAGCTGCGCAAGCTAATGCTACATTTACCTTCTTCCTTCCAGAGTGAATCTCTGCAGGTCATCCTCCCTTGCAGCCTCGGTTAATTCTCGCCTCGGTGCCTAATCTAATTCATGGGTCCCACTCTGCAACTCTGGGCAATAGCTTGCTTAATCTCCACAACGGCCCCAACAGCGCTTGGATGCCTGGCTTCACCCTGGGGGTGCTCAGGAGTGGGCGCCTCACAGGGAAAAGCCAGGAGGGGTTCCATAGCGGTATGAGTACAGCGCCTTGAGACCCTAACGGGTGAGTAGTGCGCTATACAAGTGCTAATTTACATTTTTACAATGGGTACACCAGAGAAGTATGTTTTCTTTCTCTGTTTGTTAATAAAAAAAAGGTGTCAAAAACATGAGATGTCTACACTTAAAACTGAAACCATGGCAAATTGGTACAGATTTGTTAGCATTACCATTCAAACAGTCTGCTTTTCTAGGACCCGTTCATTCTCTAATATTAAATGCAGTCATGATTTATGTAGTCAAGTCTCTCCTCCATGTAACTTGCATTATTAGCATTGGAAAGTGCTGGCAATCAGACAACTTATTTAGAAGTTTGCCAAGCATAAGTTCAAGAATACTTGGGTTGTAGACACTTCTTGACAGCAAAGAGGCTTGGCTCAGTTTTGATACTTTGCAATTTAGAGTTGCATTCACAATGAGAAAAAAGAAAGTCCAGGATAATGAACCCCTAGGGATGTTTCAATGTAGGTTAAGGCTTGACCACTTCAAGAAATCAGCAACATTTTGGTATTAGATTACAGCCTCTGTACATTTGATGAACGCCACCCTTTTCTTTTCATGTTGCAAGATATAAAGATAGCATTTCACTCTGGTGATCACTGGACCTTTTAAATCAGGAGTGGTGTCAGTGTAGCTGTATTAAAATGGATCACATCATATCTCACGGATTGCACTCTGCAGATACAAATAAGCCAGTCCCTCTCTGATACTGTTTCTATGCCACCCACCTGCTCATAACTTTCACATTTTTTCTAAACTGGACCCTCCTAAATCCATCTCCACCATCAAACAACAAGACTAAGGGACTGATTTAGATATTGGCGGATGAGTTACACCGGATATCCCATCCCCCTAAATAGGATTTAGATATTAGCGAATGGAATATTCACCACCGATGTGATGGAGTAACTAATCTGCCAATATCTAAATCAGGCCTTAATTTCTGTGTATTTGACTCAATACCATTAAGAAGACCTCCACTGGCAAATCTCTAGGAATTCTGCAGGAAAACAATCTTCATTTCATAACATAGCTGCAGAAGCAAGATTTCAACACCAGACAAAAAAAACCTGGTGGACATATTTATCAACGCTTGGTGCCAGTACAAAGTCACCAAAAGTAACATAAGCTGACACAAAGTGTTAGTGTGGGATTTACTTTATAGTGCAAAACTTTTTCTGTGCTGGAAAATTGCCTAAAAGTTACAGAACGCATGCACTAATAAAGGATACTTTGTGTTAAAGGGTATTCCATGGGTGGTGCATGGGCATTTCCAGACTACTACCAGTGGTGTTTTGATGCAAAGCCCCAGCTACTAACATTTGTAGACAGGGCTTTGTGCCAAGAAATATGCCTCCTTGAGCCAGATGCAAAGTATGGTTTAGTTTTTCCAAACATGCATGTGTGCTGCGCTATACCGGGCACAAAGGGATACGTTTTAACATTAGACTAAGCATAGTGTTTTGTAATTGAAGGGTACCCGACCAGCAAACAAATCTATGCTAACCGGACACCTGCAGCTTTGCACTATGATGAAAGAGTGTGTTAGAGTATGTGGCACAAGGCAGCCAGAAAGCATGCCAGCCCTTGGTATGAGGGCAGCAGTGCTCATCTTTGTAGTGATGGAGCCTAACTCTCTCTTCCTTTCATGTAACACAGTGCAGTGCAGACACTTTGGGTGCTGCACTGCGTGGCAAGAAAAAAATAATACATTCATGCCACAGAGCATAACCCCTCTGCACATGACTAGAAATGAGCAGTAAAACCACTGGTTATTTCTTTCCTTGAATATGGCTTGGCCGTCACAAAAATAGACTGGCTCCACTAAGAGCTGTGCTTCATGGCGCTGACAGATTTCTGTTCAAAACAAAACCTATCGCCTCAACTGTTCCTTTTCTTAAATGGCTACAAAGCCTTACACGTTAACACTCCAAAATACTTTTCTCAAATGTTTTCCGTGTATAAAGGTTCAAGAGAACACAATCCCTGCACCCTGGATTTGAAGACGTGTATGGAACTCTCTCCAGTCGCATATCTAGAACATCCCTTCCTTCTCTGTATTCTAAGAGGCTTCTTGGTGTCCGTGTGCTTGTGACTGCATAATAATACCCTTTTGTTCTCCTCCCCGCAGGGCCTGTCCTAATTTGTTCCACCAATGGCTTACTGCCTCTATACTAATGTCATCCTCTGCCTCAGGTAATTAGCTGCTTCTGTTCCTGTTAATGTAATGTTTTGTGCAGCGCTCTGTACGCTTATTCTGTGCTTGTTTTTTCAGAGCCTTCTACAGCGCCCTAAAGACTGGATAAACGGAGTGTGCGATACACAGCTAATATATAAATAAAATTCATACAATAAATACTATCTGTAAAAATATTTTACAGATACTAGCACGGAGACCGTTTATGGTCCAATCACTGTCTCCCAAACTGTGGGTCGCAGATTTTTGGTGGCTTGTCACGTTTGCTGCATTTCAAAGACAGAGGTCAACTGTCAGGCTGTCTTCTGACAAATTGCTACCTGCATTTTTTTTACTTTGGGATTGGTGTGTACAATCTTTCATGACTTTGCAGTCAGAGAAAGATAAGTGAATTATGAGAACATCTTGCGAAGACCGTGAGCGTGAAGGGAAAGGCTGTAGGATCTCATTTTCGTAACACAGAACAAAAATAACTGCACACATTCAGCAGTTAGGAAAGCAAAACTGAAGCACATTTTTTGTATTTCTGAAGTGTGATTGAAACAAAGATTTTATAGGATCAAAAAATCCAGACACTTTGCTTGGTGATGCACAAATGTTCAATATTCACTAAAACCCGGATTTCCACCCATTATCATTTATGTGCAATATAGTATTGCTAGTAAAACTGTATGTCTGTGTAATTTTAGTGGTCATTTCAATGGAGAGTGAGCTGTCTGTGAAAAACAGGGCGCTACCACAGGATGCTTTAGTTACATTTAAAAAAATCACCCGCTTCATGCTCGTTAAAGCTCGGTGGGTCGTTCATGAAAGCTTGTCATCCGAAACATTGAATCGTGGTTGTAAGGCATTTGGGAAGCACTAGTCTAAACAGATGGATTGCTATTCCAGACTAAAACCACAAGATGGCAGCACAAGCTTGAGAATCAGGAACTCCCCACCATCTGGACTAGTTTCCATATCATCGTCAAACCGAGGAACGTGAACTGTAGGATTTAGCAACTTTATTTACTATTAGTTTGGCAACAAAGCTTTGACTCTGTTTTTTTGGATACGTGTCTACAGGGAGATTTTAAAGATTAACGAAGTATACTAATAAAATAAACACAATCATCTTCTCTTTTATCAGCGACAGGTTTATGGCATTTTGACGGCAGGTTTAAGAAGTTAACCCGATGAAAGGTTGACTAATAGTAGGTAATTCTTTTGATGACTGCTTTGGTTGGATGAGTGAAGCGAGTTAATGACATATTAGCTCTTTTTCTGATGGTATGAAATCAAAGGAATGTCAGATTCTGTGGAATACGGACCCAGCAGCATCCAAGAGAGTTTTGTTTTTTGTTTGTTTTTTTGAAGCGTGAATTATGGGTAAATGACCTTTAAAACATAGAGCCACGGTGTGAAATTTAAAGCAAATATTTTCAAGTAGATTGACTAAATTTTCAGGTGGCTACAACTAGCTAACACGGGAGCTCCTGAAATATTCTGATAAATAACTCTGCCTATTTAGACATAACCTTGTTCCTCCACAGCGTTAGAGGTATGTATGTGACCATCAGACTACTGTGGGCCTTGTAGAAACCATGGAAGTACATCAGATGCTCCCTCCTAAAAGCTACTTTATTGTGCCTCAGTCAGACAAATGTCCATCACATGACACTTGTAAGTACTATCAGAGTTTGCATGATGGGTCGCCACGCCGTTGCCATGGCAGAGCTAACCCCTCCTTCGTTGCTGGTTGACTGGCTGCCATATAGAGAGGTGAGAAAGGTACTGACATAAGCCACCTCTACAAGAACATATCCAGTATTTAAATGTTCCTCCCGCTGAGCGGCTCCCAACCCTTTAGGGAGCCCACATTCAGCCCCAGGCCAATGAATATCTGTGAGATATGGGAGACTCAGGGGACCTTGTCATATTTTGCAGAGCTGGCGCATCCAGTGGTGTAACAAAGGACCCGCAGTTCCCACGGTGCCTGGGAAGGGGGCGATCTCCGGGGGGGGGCCCTCTGCATAGCACCTGGCCCGATTGAGTCTGGAAGGGGGTCCCCCTCAATGTTCTTTGCAGGGGGGTCCCCTCTAGTTTCTTTTCACCCCCGTGTGCATCATTTTGGGTTAGGCCACTGAAGTGGAGGAAACACCGGGAGCTGGCCTCGGGCTACTACGATGCAAATTCGGCGATGTAACACTGCTGAACATTATCAAGAAATAAGCAGCACCTGCCAAGCCAGAGGAAGATAATGTGAGAAAGAATTCAGGAGAGGATGAGTGCTTTGCCCACAGTGCTCTGCACACAGAATGTCAGGCATTAATGATGTTCTCGTTGCATCAACATCTGCATCAGCATCCCCCTTGCTATCCATGTCCAGTGTCAAATTATTCACCTTCCCTTTGTACTCTTGTGTATGATGTTGTAAGGTATGATCGTTTTGGAGACCTTTCCAGGGGCTTACAAGAGGTCAGCTCCACTATTGTCCAAGAATTTGAAGTGCGCCTTGAAGACTGTTCATCAGTGGTGGCTGGTGACTGAAAGCAGAGGTGGGGCACAAATACAAGACAGAATTACACCTTGTGAGTGAGCCTCACTACCCACGTATTTCCATTCACCTACTCACCCACTGCCTTTGGTCACCTACCCATTTACTCATCCACAATGTCATCCACTGCCATTCACACAACTCTTATACACAGACACCCACATTTTCTCAGCCACTCTGTCAAGCCCTGCAAACACATTCAAACAAACACACAGTGCCTCACCCATCCAGTATCCAGCAGTTTCAGTGATAAAAGGTACACGTTTATTTGAGCTGCATATTACATGTATAATATGACACATCACGTCATTAGTCTGCAGAAGAAATAAAACAATAACTAGCCAGGATACATTACTGGAACCATTACTGCCTTTGAGAGAGGAAATCACCTACAGAGGCAGTGAAAGGAGAGGAGAGCTGAGAGAACAGATTTTTTTCTTATTGTCTGTAAAAAAGATAGAGCTCCAACTCACTTGTGTGCTGGGTTGTCTTTGGCAAATTTATGACTTGAGGTCTTCAGATCACACTCCTGTCTCCCAGAGAGTCCTGGATGGAGTTATTTATTGTATTTATTCAATTTCTCTGCCACAGACTGCTTGTAATGCAGGAAAAGGGGATTTTCTTTGCACAATGCCACATTCTTTTAATAAAATGTGACCTCTGGTACGTAGACCCTTCTGCCACAGTTTGCGAGATGCTGCTGTTTCCGAGCATCATGTGTGGACCCTGGAAACTGCGTGGACGTTGCACAGACTTTGTACAGATTGGGTTTAGGCTCAGCCTGGCGTTCATGCTGCGCCGATGTGCCCTGCTCGCAAAGTGTACATCTATTCACATCCCCTGGGTGAGTGGCAAATGGGTGCAGTAAATTGCTACAGTTATATGGGATATACCAACCAACTTACAAAACTCTCCCTCATGGTGTCTGCGTCCATTTGGAGGTAATGCAGCAATTGTCTTGCTGTATCACAACATCCAGAGTTTGAGTGAAGATGGCAAAAAAGTTGGCTGTAGCGTTCCACTCAACAGACCCACAGAAAAGCTGCACTTAAAGTCCTCCATCAGTGGTGGTATTGTAATCATGATGCTAATTTGAACTCCGAATGAGAATAGTGTAGTGATGACCGATACATGCAAATTTTATACATTTTATCTGCATTCTTGCCTGCATCTCCTTTTCTAGGCTCTGTGGTTTGCCAGAAGACCATTTAGGTGGAAGGATGGTAGTCAAGTGCAGTGTCAGAGCTACGGCAAGTACAAGTGTCATGATAGTTTCAGTGAGCACCTTGTACACAAATAATTTCCTAAAATGATATCACATACATTTCACGGCAATAAATCTTATCTTCATAATCCAAAGTGTGCTTTGCTTCCTACGCAATGGCACAACTCCACGCACTGAGCCTCATGATGTGTGTTCAGTCACATTAACGACTTTCTTTTACAAAGACAGACATGTACATATAGCAACCAGTGTCCATTGGTGTTTCTGTCACATTGACTGGGGCTTCCAAGGCCCATCCCTCCCTGAATTCCTGGCATGCAGTTGTGATGTATGAGATCATGACAGTACCCTACATTGGTGTCATGGTCTTGCCATCTAATGCATGGTGGGCATGGTAAACAGTCATTATGATCGGGCATGACAGATTGCTCACTGCGGCTGTGACTCATGGTGGACTCTCTCTTAACTGGACTGTCATGTTTCCCCATCCAATGTATGGCTGTGACCAGCAATGATGGACCAAATCCATGGTATCCAATCATTGTCGACATTTTCCCTTGCCTTGGTGCCATGTTTCCTGGCACCAAGGCAAGGTGAACCATCCTATCAGACTGCCAGCCACGGTGGACAGTTTCCCATTTCCCCCCCAATCACAATATGTGTTGATGAAGGTCAGTCATTATGTACCATCCACTTTACCTGCTGCCCATGATGACCAATCCCCACAAGTGGTTGTTAAGGTTTCCGTATTTGTATGGTGGGTGGCCATGATAGCCTACTGTGGTGCCCATGTATTGAGGACACTCCTTCCAGTCTTGCTGTCATGATTTCTCCATTTATTGTATAGCAACAATAGAGCTAGCTATGACAGACTGCTTACCACGGCTGCCTCCTACATTGAATATTCCCTCAAACCTTGCCATCAAATGATTGTGTGATGACCATATTGGCTGGCCATTGTGGTAAAACTTAGCCACCATTTTTCCTCCTCTGGCGGCTGGCTTTGGTCTCTATAGTTGCAGGCAACAGTGGAAATTTCCCTGTAACAGGCCATTATGATTTCTCATAGCTTGTATGATCACCATGGCAGTCATCAATAGCTGACCACCAACTGTGACTGCACCCCATGGCAGACACTCTCTTGAGGTTTGCCATCAAGGTTCCATCATTGATTTTATTGGGACCATGGGGGCAGCCATAACAGACCATACACCCTGGCTGTTGTCCATAGTGAACAATCCACAGTGCCTTATTGTCACAATTTTGCCATGGCTTGGCAGGCCACCCACAATAGCTGCCATGAAGGCCTGTTTTCTTCCGCAATGGCAACTTCAATAATGCAGTTGTGATGGGCTGAGAGTGTCTCGCCCGAACAGGAACGGGACTTGTGCTGTCTCTACCACTTCTATCCCTGACCTTCCTGACCTCCTTCCCCGTGATTGGCTGGTTCCCCTCCCGTCACGGGAAGACAGGAGGTCAAAAACAGCAGCGCCCGCACCTGAGGGCGCGATCGTGGGAGGTGGAGAAGGAGACCTGGAGGACGCTGACACAACACGAGGACGAGAAGACGAGGAGCAGGAGAGTGCCGAAAGCACGCAAGGACAAGAAGAAGACGATCAGGCTGACCTGGAGGGCGAGAGACACTGGTGGCCTGATGCCAGGAACCAAACATCCAGACGGGTGCCCAACAACAACACCGGAAGCCTCAACAGCGAGAAACCCTGGGGAGGCGAAGCGCTCGTTCCAGCCGCGCTTCAGGAGAAGCGTGGCTCTACCAGGTTCGTGGGACCTGTGGAATAGAGGAAGCGGGAGGGGAAGAAAAGGGGGTGGGACAGAGGGGGGGTGGGGTTGGACTGGGCACCTCTGCACAAACAAATATTTAGCACGTACAAACGAGATAGCACACAAAAAGAAAACCAGAGCAGTGAGAAACGTTTTTTTTATAAAAAGCTACATGGGACAAGACAGGAGAATTGTGGGTACTGCGGCACAGAAACAAAAGAAATAATATAGGAAGAAGAGGCGTCCTAGAAAGAAAGAAACAAAAAGAGCTGGAGACAGAGACAGATAGAGCAGAGCCAACCGTATAACAAGCAAAGGAAGAAAAGATAAGGGGAGACAGTTCAGGAGAAACGAAGGTGAGAAAACAGAGGGTGGAAAACGAAAGGACAGGAAGACAAGAGAAGACAGGGAGGTAGACGAAACAAACGTACCTCAAAGCACTTACCGTGGTATCTTTCTGTCTCTCCGCATGCGTTTTCCCGGGGAACCTGTGATGCGAAGGAAGCCAAAGAGAAGACTGAGAAGAGCAGACCCAAGAATAACTCCGTAAAGACTAGAAGAAAGAAGGCAGGAGCAGAATCAGAGCTCAGGAGAAGAGAACAGAGAGAGAGAGACTGTACCTTAAAAAGCTATCTGAAAATAAAACCACATAACTCACAGACAACCGACTCCCGAGTATTCCCTATACACCGAGTGCGTCACAGCAGTGTAGAAAATTGCATGAACAATTTATAAATAAGGATTCAGTTTGACCTAATCTTGTCTCCTTAGATGTAGGTATATTTGAGCCTCCTGGTTTTGCACTCTTTGAAGCCTAGCACTGCGATTTGTGTAAATGCTATAAAATACAATATATTCAGAGCATGAATGAGCTCTAGTTGATAGTTAGCTTGATGACACTAGAGAATTATTCGAACGAGAGAAAATTTAAAATGTGTTCCTTGACAACAGTATTGATTTGAAGCATGAAGTTGAGGTACAAAGCAAAAGTAACCCCCAGGTTGACCAGTTGATTGAGAGTTGGTGTGATGCTCATGCTGGTGTGTCAATTGAACAAGGGTGACTTCATTAAGTGTTGGCCCTTCCTATAATAAACAAGTCAGCCTTGGTTTCATTCTGGCAGTGATAACCCTCAGCATTCAGTGACTAATTTGTTCTAGGCATTCTGCATTGTGCACCTACTGTTTCCTGTTTTAGAGTTTGATGTGTATCTGAGTCTCACAAGCATCCATCTGAAACTGATCCTGAGGTAAATTAACTAATTGCATCAGGGAACATGTAACTATAGAAAAGGGGAGAAGAGCCCTGTGGTAACCCACACTGCTCTTTGCAGTTAATAATGGCTGCCAAATTGCTTTCAACAATAGCATATGCAAGCGTTGCCTTACATGGGAAGAATACACTGCTCCTGATCAAATTGGAAACAACGGAGTACAAGACAATATTTAGACTTACAAAAAATGCCTCCCAAGTGCAAGTTCGCTTGGAATTCGACCTTGCACACCAGCTACTAGGAAGAAAATATACCGCAGTAAAATCTTGGTATAAAATTAAATTGACACAATGCAACCTGCTAAATAACACCTAATGGACTGCCTTGGTTAAGGATCCTTCTTGCAGCCATCATGAATATCTTTACACGTCATTAAAGCTGACGAATATTGCTGAGCTTTGGAACAGGAATCTGCCCTTCTCAACATTCAGGCAAGTGGTAAACAGAGGGGCAAAATTGCATTCTGTCTTGGATGATAAAAACACCTTTAGTGATCGATCGAACGCCTGGGTGGTTGTTGACAATTATGATAGTATGAAACCAGCTCCATATTTAAGCCTGACATTCTCAACTCATAGAAAGCAAAGGCTGATGTCAATACGTTTGATGAAAATGATCCTATTTGTCTCTGCTTTTTCCTATTGTGGCGGAATGAATATACCATGTAGAAGGCCAGCCTGGCTGCTTCTGCTTCCTTAAGCTTCCTTGTGAAAATATTGTGGTCCACAGTGTCATAGATTGCCAAGATCTCCAAGTGATGTAAGGCTCCTTGTTGATCTTCGTCAGTGGTGTAAGAAGATCGCTGTGATAACTGCTAAGGTTCATTTTGTGCCATGTGATGATCTGGGTCTTGAAGTTTTGAAATTACCTGGTGTTTTCTCTTTCTGTGTTTTTGCTTGCGGATGGGAGATGGGCAGTTCTAGAACACTTGGGGGTCTGCTGTTGGTTTCTTCAAGAAGGCTGTGATGTTCAGTCAATCAAAGACCAGAGATTGTGCTGCAAAGAACCGAGGTATTAATCACATTTGTCATGTGGCAAGGTTTGAGAAAATAGTTTTCAGGCATATTGGGCATGGTTCCCTGGGTGAGTCGGAGGCTATTTTCTTGGCTAGACATAGGACTTTCTCTTCCATCATGAGTTTAAAGGATGTGATAGAGAAAGGTCCAAAATAGCAGGAATCAACGGCTTATAAGGTGACAGTATTGCAATGGTATCCTAGAAGTGCAGGATCTCCACCATTAACATGCCTTAGGGTGTGTATGCCACGAAGGATGCTCTCCAGATTGCCGTACAGGCGACAGATTATGTCTCCCCGTTCCCCATTGGCCAAAGACAGGAAGGCAGACACCCCTGATCTGCACATCATACTCTGGCATAACAACACTGTCTTGGCTCATGTACCTAAAATGCCTTTACAGGTGTAATGTAGCTTCCACACAGCAAAGGATGACAGCTACAGAACTTGAGCCATTAGATGCCAGACTGCTGCTGGAGCTTGCAGTCCTCCACCAGTCCGACTGTGCTTCCAAACTGCACTCAGCACAACATATATGCGAGCTTTACAGAAATTGTTACTAATTGTACTGCTTTCTTAAAACATACTTGCTTCTGACATACAACTTATGTTATCCTCCTAAATGCAACACAGTCTTTCCAAAGTGCCTACAGCATCTCCTAGCACCACGTCTGCTGTGAAGCACCAACATGAATTTCATGATCTAGGTTTTCGTAAAAATGTCCAGCCATTGCTGCTGATGGAATCTGGCTTCATTCCAGCCAGTGGTATAGCTATTGGCAGGGTTCTACCAGGGTACCTTATTTTACATTAAGACAGGCAGCGTGGCTGAGTTGGAGGGTTGGCTATCATATGTAATAAAAATATATCCATTTGTAAAAACCCTTTGTTGCTTTTATAAATTGCTGTGACTAATTTATGTGTAACCTCACCACCTTCCCAAAACACTGTACCACCTGGCAGGTCTGATCTTATAAACCAGGCATGCTTTCTTTCAGTTAGGTATGGTTCCTTGATAACAGTAGGATAGGTAAATTTTGGATAGATGACACTGTAGACATCTTGGCAAGAGCTTCCAAATCCTTCCTGTTTGATATGCACCTTATACAGATGGTGCATGAGACTATTCATATTTGGAGACCACACTTTTCTCCTCATGCAGTTTTTGCAATAAAACTACCATGTCTATTAAGACCATTGTCTCAAACATCTGCTCACACCGTGCTGCGATTGACTTCCAGCATCTCTGCAATTTCAGGTCCTAATATCAATATTCTGTGGAAATGTAGATGGGAAATCTTCACACAGAGTAAAATTCCTGTGGCCTCCGGGCTAGTGGAGCATAAGGATTCATCCAGGGAGGTTTTTGAGCTACTTTCCTCCTTTATGAAAAACATGCCGATTCCTACCACCTCTGTTTCAAAATCCTGGGAGCAATTCCACCATGCTCTATGTTTTACCATGGCTTTCTATCATGTGGCACAGGCTAACCGATAAAATGTACAATCTCTGAAAACTGCAGAATCGCTGCTATAAAAGCAAAAAGTGCTACTGGACAAACCAATTGGTAAAAGTGCAAGTCAACCAAGAGGGCTGTTCAAATTGGTTTTGGTTACCATTTCTAAATCATATTGCAATCTGGCTGTGTCCCACACAGAGCATTTCTATTAGGAACTGAATATGTCCTTTATTGACAAAATTATTGATTCTTTGATTCAGGGACTGTCGGAGACTGCTAAACGGCCAAGCCTGGCCTCGGCCCTTCCTCTGTGGTCAGTTAAAGGGCTCCCTCTACAAGGATCAAGTCCTGGCAAAATTGTACTGAGGTTGATAAAGCCTACGTAAGAATAGAATAAATCTTTAGTGTTTTGGTTAATTAAAAGTGTAACAATGTTACATAAATTATCAATAATCAATAATAATAATTCGATGAAATCATATCTGACAGTTCGAATATCGTAACAAGCTAAAATCAGTCATATGAAACGGTTCTAGACAATTCATTTATCATAGTGAGTCATTCCAGGTTTGCGTGCATGGCTTTGTGAACTTATCATCCACTATAAAGAGTTCTTTAATCGGTGTCACAACAAGGTATGATCAACCATACAAAACAATTCATTCATCATAGTGAATCGTTCCAGGTTAGCTTACATGGCCTTGTCAGATATCATCCACTGTAAAGAGTAATTTAATCAGAGAAAGAAAACAATTGTTATATTCAACTAATGCAAAAAGAAGATACAGTAAAATGCAGTGACTCCATCTCTCAACCTCACTTCACCATGATAGATCGGCCATGCTGGCAAGTTTATTCTAATCAATGACAGCAGCAGCCATAAAAAAAAAAAGGTTAGTAAAATCAAAGTAATGCAGGGTTAGTTTGGGGATGCCTGTTCATTCCTGTTTGTATTGCATGCCCCTTTTCATGTATCAGGAAAGAGTTAAATCAATTCGCAATTTATTTGAGTATCGTCCGGATTAAGTATTCTTTTTATCGCCAACCTGCATGTGTGTATGCCTCGGGTCAAGAGCTCTTTTTGAGTAATGTAATGTGGGCTTGCCTTAGAGTGGGGCATATGCAGATCAAGTGTATAAAGTTTTCATTTTCAGATCCGCATAGTCTTCATGTTGTGAGTCCCTTATGTTTCCAGGATGGTTCATCTGCTAGTGCTAGAAACTGGCTGAAACGTATTGACATCAGCCTTTGCTTTCTATGAGTTAAGAATGTAAGGCTTAAATATGGAGCTGGTTTCATACTATCATAATTGTCAACAACCACCCAAGCGTGCGATCAATCACTAAAGGTGTTTTTATCATCCAAGACAGAATGCAATTTTGCCCCTCTGTTTACCACTTCCCTGTATGTTGAGAACGGCAGATTCCTGTTCCAAAGCTCAGCTGTATTCGTCAGCTTTAATGACGTGTAAAGATATTCATGATGGCTCCAAGAAGGATCCTTGATCAAGACAGTCCATAAGGTGTTATTTAACAGGTTGCATTGGGTCAATTTAATTGTATACCAAGATTATATTGCAGTATATTTTCTTCCCAGTAGCTGGTGTGCAAGGTCGAATTCCAAGCGAACTTGCACTTGGGGGGCATTTTTTTGTAAGTCTAAATACTGTCTTGTACGCAGTTGTTTCCAATTTGACAATAATAGCTTAAAATAAGGGCCGTCCAGCTTTTTCCCAAGTATACAAAATGCATTAATTAGCACTTCCCTTTCTTAGTTATGTAATGTTTCTGCCATATAAAATTTACCTTGTTGTCTATGTACACTCCCAGGTATTTGTAACTCTTGACCTCCTCTAAGGTCACGTCATCCAAGCAGATCTTGGTTGCCTGTCCGATTAAGTTTCTGATCCTCAATATTTTTGTTTCGGTGGTGTGGATTTCCAATTTATTTGCTTTAGCATATTTATTTGATTCAAAAACTTATCTTTGCATACCGATTTTTGTTAAGCTCTGTAATACGACATCATCTGCATAGGAGATATGTGACAAAGTTAGGGGCCCCAAGTGTGGGGAATGCGAGTTTACACAGTCTAATCTCTTCCATAAACAAATTCAAGAGATGAGGGGCCAACATGCACCCCTGCTTTAAACCCTTTTCCGTTGGGATTATCCTCGAGAATCACCCAGTTTGACCTGCACCCAAGTACTTGTATAAAGCTGTTCAATGGCTCGTAAGAGGTTAATTGGAATGGTCATGTCCTTTAATTTTCGCTATAATATCCCCAGATAAACACAATCAAATGCAGTTTTAAAGTCTATAAAACAAAGATACAGGTTTTTCCTAGCCTCTTACACTTATCCTCTAGTAGAGATAGTGCTAGAATATTCATGGTTGTGCCAAAGGCCCCTCTAAAGCCTGTTTGATTAACTGGTACCAGATTGTTTGTGTTTGATCACTGTTAGCTCTTGTAGAATTGGAGAGGCATAATACTTGGCTTCTAATCTAATAATGCTATGAGCCTATAGTTGACAGGGACTGATAGGTCCTCGCCTCAAAACATTGGATGTATTATTGACCCTCTCCAACTCATGGATATGGTGCCATCTGGTCACCTTCTCTATATAGTGGAGATAAGATGTTTGCGCGGTAGTGAGAATCGGATTTAAAAATGACCTTTGGAATGCTGTTTGGTCCAGGTGCTCCATCACTCCACCCGCTGTTATTATCCTTTGAACCTCTTTAGGGGGATAAATAGCTTGCTCGTGTTCAGTAGTGTTGAGTCGATTATCTGGTGGGCTATTGGTCATACTACTGTCCGCAAATGGGCTTTCTTTAATAGCAGAATTTTGTTCTCAGATGTCCTCAACAGCCCAGGGTTTGGGTTGCTATTAAATGCATGATCGAGCGTGCAACCCAAACTTCCTCCAACACATTTGAATTATTTATCACAGTGGGAGGTCTTACTAGGCCATTTATAGTCTCCCAAAGAGAGCTGGTGTCTGCTTTTTTTGAGTTGAAGATAAGCTTCACTCAGAACTCCTCATCCATGAGCTTCTGATCTTCCCAAACTTGCATTTTATGCTGCGTTCTCAAACTGTTTATTGTTTCCCATGAGGCTAGTTGGGCATTTATTTTCTTTGATTTACTGATTTGTAAGCTTCCTCTTAAAGATTGAACATTTAAGCGAGAGGTCAGTTGGATGCCTGCAAGCTTGCTGGTCTGTTTTTACAGGAGATGCAAATGATAACAGCTTAGATACGAAGATCACCCAGCATTCCATTTGCTTAGCTGATGATAAGCGATTTGCCTTTAACACGAATCTTTGTCCACCTTAGTGATTTTAAATTAGTAGTTTTAAGGAGGCTAACGTCAGCTGGAGCATGTGCATGCTTTGGGAGACTTATACTTAACATAATTTGCTGGAATGCATGATCGCTTAATGTAGTGTATTTGACTGCAAATTTCTTTAAGTATGGTATTAGAATAAGAGATAGGGCGGTATAATCTAGAAATGAATGTGCTTTTGCACCGCAATACGAATAATTTGGTGGGGGGAGTCATCCTGCATCCATCCATTTATTACTCTCAGGCCTAGATGCTCCAAAGCAGTGACAAGCCGCTTACCTTTAGTGTCACAGCATTTTAATACTGGACGATGCTGAGATTGAACATTCCAGAATGCATTATCTGCTGTTAGTTTATCATATTCCTCTGGGCTATCGAATAGAATAGCATTAAAATCTGCGGTCAGGATTATCTCCTATGTAGGGTTTGCAAATCTTATTTCAGTTATTGTGGAAATTAATTTTGTATAGAGTATTTGTTTCTCCTCTAAGTTGGGATCTGCATATACGTTGCAGAGCGCAACAGGATTTGTTGCATGTTCCTTCCATTTACTACATTTTATAATTTAAAGACCCGGATTAGGCGAGGATAACTGTTCTGTGGCAATATTTAATGATGTTGCTATGAAAGCCGCTAGCCCTCCTTTAGATCTCCCGAATTTTTGTGTTTTTTCAGCCTTGAGGTGATAATGAATATAGCCTACCATTGGCAGTGGTTACATTCACCAAGACTCTTGTTGTACGATGATATCATATGTCTGTCAGTTCAGGGGGAACGTCCCATCTTGAAGCACTGTTTTAGCTCCTGAGATGTCCCATGAGAGAAGATGAAGGGAATCTTGCGGAATTTCCTTCCGCGTTAGTCTCAAAGTCACTCTTTTTCTGGAGCATTTAGTGCAGAGGCTAACTAGTCCCATTGATCTTGACTGGGATTACTAGCTATCTCAACTGAGAATTCTATGCTTGCCAATGGACCCCTATGGATGGAAACCTATGAATTCAGCAGTAGATCCTGCTGCAGTACGGTTATTCAACGACTCCACTTGTACGTCTGCACTTCTCACTTACCGAATTGTAAATGGTACCATGAAATAAGGACACTTTCTAATTAGATAAAAAAAACATCATTCCATTGTTGAAAAAGCATACTTTAGATCCTTTGGTTATGTCCGACTTCACACTCTTCACACATCTGCCAGAGTTTGCTAACTATTGGAGAGCATTGTGGTTACCCAAGTCCAAAGGTATCGTTTCAGCAACAACCGCCTTTCCAATTGAGTTTTCGACCAAAGTACAGCACCGAAAAGCGTGTTTTGGGGATAATGCCTTTCACTACATGGACAGGGGTGTGCTTCCTCCTGGTTATGTTAGACCTGCCTGCAGCATTTGCGACTGTGGATCACCATATTCTTCTGAATAGTTTAGCCACAGTCGCACCAAATAGTCTTGTCCTTCATTTACAAAAGCAGAAGGTTTATCCGAGTCGTTCTGCATCTACATAGAAAGGTTGCCTTCATGTGGAATCGCACAAAGGTTGCCAGTGTCATCTTCACTGTTTCTGTTTACCTTGCCCCACTTTTTGACCTATTCACAGTCATTGAGCAATCTTATGAGGACCGCAGTCAAGTCTACGTTACGTTTTCCTAGGATGAGCCTTTTACAACTGAATGGCAAAGGTTAATGAAAAAGTTGGAAATTTGGATGAGCTGTAACCAGCTTCAGAATTTTCTGTTTGGTACTAAAGGTCACTCCACTCTTAACACATTGACAATCTAAAAAAAACTTTCAATAACAAATCTGTGGCTTCTACCAGCATAAACAATATAGATCTTTTGTTGATGACATGTCTCTCAAAGCATAGGTATGGGAGGCTGTATGAAGTTGCTTTCATCGGCTTACCAAACTTAAGTCCCTTCTTCTTTCTGCTTTGTGTTTAAGTATGTGGTATGTCTATTGCACAAACCTAGCCAGAAGGCAGTGGAGCACTCTACAGGATCAAAGCCATGCATAAAGTCATCTAGTGATAAGTGAGGTAGCTGATTTGTGGACCGTTAATGCATTGTGATGTAGTGTTTTTTAAAGAGATGATTCACATGAAACATCTCATAAAACGTTTGTCATAGTTATGGCAGTAAATTCCATGCTAGACAACTGCATGTGTGCAGGACTTCCTGCGACTAAACTAGACCACTATCAAAGAACTCAGAATGCACAATTTAGGGTGCAATCAGGATTAGGCAACAGAAAACATCTCTCTGGCCAAAAGATCTTTCCACCGGCTCCCAGTCAGAAATACAATCCGATTCACACTGTTTTGCTTGATGTGCCAAAATCCTAGCACCTCTATTCTTGGCAAACCAGATTTCTGTGTTTCATCTCATCAGAGCTCAGAAAAAGCCAAGACAAAACGCAACTCTACTCCACAGGTCAAGTTAAAATACAAATGGGTAGAGCCTTTTTATCTTTTGGCCTTAAATTCAAAAGCAAAGTTTCACGGCTTTGGGGGTAACACCCCCTGAATAAATGCATTCCTGGCTTGGTAGTTGGGTCTGTAGATGCTGATTTGTGTCTGCTTTGGTTTATCTGGTTGTGTGCCAAGAAGAAAAAGAAAGAGAAAGAGAAAGATATATATATACTTCTGATGACTGAATTCCAAACTGTGAAGCCGGGTAACCTGGAATCAATATGGTTTCCCCTGCTTGTTGAAATTGTGTGATCCTGAGCAAATGATTTATTTCACAGAGGCACCTTTTTCTTTAATATTGCATGTGAAAGCACATTTAAATACCTGAATTCGTGATCTGAGCTGTACAGCATCTCTTATGTTTGATTTAATAGGCTTGAAAGTTGCTCCATCTATAATAATAATCTAGGCCTTGTCTAAGGTTTCCAAGACGACAGACTTGTCTCTTAGTTGGCTAATAGAATTGATGTTGGGAACGAGACATTAATGTTTCTAAGTTCATGTTTAAAAAATCAATTTTAATAAAAGTCTGTCTATACAGTGATATAATCTGATGTACTAAGGTGAAATACTTCATGGTTAGGAAATAAATTGTTTTGAATTTTGAGAAGACTGTATCATAACTTTACATTATGGCCCTCATTACGAGTCTGGTGATCCTAGGACCACCAGACTCACGGTGGCGGTCGGAACACTGCCAATACAGTGGTCCGGCCTCCACATTAGGAATGTGGCAAACGCACCATGGTCGGAACGCCAGCCCCTCCACTTGTTCGCCAGCCAATGGCCTGACGGTGCAGACAGTCTTAATCCGCCAGGGCAGAGCTGCCCTGGGGATTGAGAGTCCCCTCTCTGCCGGATTTTACATGATGAGGTGCTGAGGGCCCCATGGGGGGCCCTGCACTTGTCATGGGCAGTGCAGGGGTTCCCATGAACAGCCCCTTTGCACTAAGCAGACAGTGAAAAGTGCGAAGGGTGCTGTTGTACCCTACGCACAGCAACATTGCCGCCGGCTCAATTATGGCGTTAATGTTGTGGGCTGCTTCCCGCTGGCTCAGTTGGAAACTCAAAATAGGGGCAGCAGTGACCTGACCGCCGGAGTTTGGGGGCAGCCTTTTCCTCCTGCCAAACTCAAAATTAGAGCCTCTGTTTTTTGCACGATATTAATGCCAAACATTATCATGGCTTGGCACATGCACTAACTCTTAAAGTCATGCCAGAATCCTGGCTCTACTCACCCTAATAATTTGCTGGTGTATACATCTCCCTTTGCAACTTTTGGCTTAGTACATAAAACCACCAGTTATTTGATAAAAAATAATTTGTAAAAATTGAAGACTGGAAACATGGTGCCCTGCCTACATTCTCCACTTTAACAATTAAACCATCAAAGCTTCTCGTAGTAGAGATAAGGAGTGTGTGTAGTGAACACATATTGACAATAAGGGCAGGTACACCAGGTCACTCTGTTGTATGTAACCGTAGTCATAAGTTCCCATGGAGAACTACTAAGCCCAGGTGGGATTGACAGGGGGCGTAGCTACAGAGGGGATGTTTGGGGTGTGAAACCCCCTAAAATGCATTCTTGGCTTGATAGTTGGATCTGGGGCCCTGAGTCAGGTTTGCTATGTCTGTGTTGGTTTTTCTTGTTGTTGTTATTTTTTTTGAGAGGTCTTAACTACTTCATTTTTGCTTCAATACATACAGTGACTGGTTTACCACAAAACAATAAATTTGCATCCATAAAATACTCCTTAAAATTGTGCAAATGTACTTCTTTTTGGAATTCACAAATATTGGCTTTGGTAGGCTTGGAAAGCAGCTCCAGTCTCAGGTTTCCAGGCACACCACTGCTCTGCAAACACCAAAAAGGTGATGGGATGAATGCCTTCTAACAGCCTAAGCAGTGGCAATCACTCTGGGTAGCATTCCAACCCATTATCTTTCGCCCACAGTGCCACTCTAGACGGAGGCAAACTTAGTGCAAATCAATATTAACTGTGTTCCGCCTGGAAACAGTCCATTTCAAACTTTGGCAATTTCACCCCTCCACCTTGAAGCCTACTTCTTATTTAGTTGGAAATTTGAGATTCACACCATGCGAATTTCACCAACTAAACTACGCCCCTACCTGCAGTTTGCAATTCTTTGCCACAAGAGCTAATTTATTTGGCCAATTCGATCAATTTCAGAGAGGCACTTAGGACATATGTCTTCGAAGGGAAGACTCTAAGGCTTGTCCCAGAAGATCTCAATAGTGTTGTTGTCTGGAATGTAAATGTTGTAATTCATTATTTTATTCATTTATTTCAGAAACATCTTCACAATGTGGGTGGGATGTACTAGGTGAGTTTTTCAACACTACAGAATTTGTAATTTCTTGGATGAAGTTGATTATGTCCTTTTTTAGTGAGGAGCCTCAAAGATTCCATGTTCTGAGAGCTGAACTCAAATCTTGAGCAACGCTATGATCATGCAGTTGATTCATGGCGTAAAAGTATATATCCATTTCTTGATGAAAGATTTACGAGTCATAGTGTTTATTAAGCTAGAATAATAAGTCCATTGTGCATTATATTTAAGGAGAAAGCAGTGAAACCATGGGATGGAACACTAGTGACATTGGGGATCAAAGGATATGCCACAGCAGACGGAGTGTGCTGTCTCCGCATCGGAGGCACCGCAATCTACATGGATGAAGAGGGTGCTGGAATGAAAATAAGCTCAGTGGCAGGACTTAATTTGGAGGATGGTGTTGAACCATATGCCTCTAGCCAACCCACAGTGAAATCAGTGGAGGCCATCCTACCAACTTCAGCTTCTACCACCTCTCCTGTCCCCCTGATTCCCTGAGCAACTCTGGACTGGGTTGTACTTCGTTTTTGTGACCTCACAATTGGCCCCACTCATCTCCTCCCTCCTTCCCATAACGTGGATTCAATCTGTGCTGCATTACTGCACATATGTCTGGCTGGTAGTATTATGAAAACATTGGATCGAGTTGCCCCTTTTCCTGAGAGCATCCATATGTTTCCAGTGGCCTAACACAGAGGTGGGCGTAGTTTCAAAAACTTCCAGGATGCAGGGACTTCTCATTCCAACACTGACTTACTTCCTCCTACTTTGCGCTTTTACCCTTCCAACCCACTATTCTATTTTCTCGTCTGCTTCTGTTTCTATATATATATATATATAGAACAACACATCAATATATATATATATATATATATATATATATATATATATATATATATATATATATATATATATATAGTGATGTGTTGTGAGAAAACTGCAGATGTTGGCAGATGAGGCAGCAAAGAAGACGTCAGGTTAATGGGACACCTGGTATGTAAAACAATTGGCACCACAGAGGGAAAGTCTGGCAGAATACGACCAGCAAGTTGAATATGGTGTCCAGCTATACACGCACTATGAAAGACTGTGAAAAAAGGCTTCAAGGTTCTCAAGAAAAAGTACCAGGAGCCGTTATGACAACTGCAAAACAGGAGCAGGACTGGCCCCTGCTATTGGGTCTTCAGCCTTGGGAAGAGTAGATGCATGCAATCATCATCTACAGAAGCACAGAAAGCGTGCAGGCTGGAGACGAAAACACAAGGGACAAAAATAGACATAAGTTATACATTGGTTTAACAAAACTGAGAGATTGGTATTTCCAGGGCAATAGTCGTGAGGCCAATTTAAAGTGTTTTGGTGTACATGCAGAAGAGAATTCTTGATTCACTAATGTATGGATTTTTGTGACTGGGAGAAGGTTGTATCACAGAACCACGCATGCCGGAACAACGCATGCCTTAGCAACGTGGCCGGAACCACGACCGCATCACTTCCACGCATGCCTTTACAACGATTTTCGACACCCCCTCCCGCCCTGAGGCCCAAAACTACCCCCACCCTTAATAGATAAAATAACCTGACCACCCCACCCACTCTAAGCCCTTAAAAAAAAGCACCGTGCCCCCCACCCACCCCTAAAAACTAAACTACCCCAACACCACCACCGGCCCAGAGCCCTAATACCTTCCCCCATCCCTAATAACTACCCCAACCCTCCACCCACTCTAAACCCTAACAAAAAAATTACCCCTGCCCCCACCCCCCTAAAAATAAATTACCCTGACACCTCCACCTGCCCTGGGCCGTAAAAACAACCCCCACCCCAATAGCTAAACTACCCCGACCCCCACTCACCCTAAGCCCTAAAATATAAAACGACCCTGACTCCTCACTCCCTCCCCTAAAAAAATAAACTACTCAGTCCCCCCACCCACCGTAAGCCCTATAGATAAAACTTCCCCAAACCACCCTACTCCTACCACAATAAAAAGAAATTGCCCGATCCCCCGCCCCATCCCTGAAAACTACCCCCCAAACCTGCTCCAGCCCCACTTACCTCACCACGTCCTCTCCTGCTCTCTGCATTTTTCTGTGCCTTTACCATACATTTGCATAGTTTGGCACGTGCGCCGTTAAGGCACATAAAAAGGGTGTCGTGATTTCGGCAAGTGTGGTTACACTTGCGTTGTAAACATCCACATTGTTTTGAACAGGTGGGTAAGGACGTTTCCCATGGAAGAACTGATATACCAACAGGGGGTACCATTTTTCAAACTAGTAATCTGGCCAGCATGGTTATATCATTCTCATACATAAATACTTGTGCCTTAGTCACATCCTACAAATGTTTTTTCAATAACTACCTTACATAGATTGTCTGACGTATCACATTTTCACTAATGTCCAGTACTTATAATTATTTAATATGCAATGTTGCTAAAATGTTACTTTAACTCAACAAATTCATAGGTGCTGCTGTACTGGGTGACTCATCACAAGCAAAGATTATACTCCTGGCTGTTTGTCTACCCAAGCATGTCTAATTCTTCAACATATCACCATAGGTAACAAAGTTATTAATTTTATATAAAACATTTGACAAAAATGTACATTGTTGCACTGTTAGCATGGATTCTGTAAAACATGAAACCCCAATCCAGGAAATAGACAGGCCAAAAGTTGTATTCATGTAAGGAAATGCGCCATAGAAAGTGGTGGGCATATAGCTAAAAAATCTGTATTCGAATTCTCATATCACTGAATTTATTACCATTACTATTTCAGTTATCACTGCAGAGGGCGATGGTGAAGCCCATCAACTGCTCATGTACCATCACTAAGAAAAGGAAGGAAAGATACTGCCAAACCGTCCTGTGCCACCTTCAGACTTGGTTCTAGCTGACAGTACTGCAGGGGCTGCGAATACCAGCAGCACAATCACAAACCCAACTGCTGTCACAACCAAATCTGTGAATACACCGAGAGCCAGTGGCACAAGTCCCAGACTACCTGCCAGTGGTCCTGTTACAACCGGATTTCCAGGCACATGTTACTGTAACTGCAATCACCAGTGTTACAATGTGCAGCATGCCTATTATAACTGTTGTTCCCATCACACACACACACACACACACCATTACCATAATGGCTGTGCCAGGCACTGTATCCGAGGGAGAGAGGAGCATACAGGAGGCTGCTGAAGAGTCATCAACAGAAGAGCACAGGCTAAGAGACGAGTCTGGTGCTGATGTGGAGGCCAGAAATATCGATGATGAGCATTCTGGGCATCCAACTCATGCATTCCAAAGACCGGTTACAAATGTGAACTTTCATGCTGTTCATTGTTTAATAATGATGCTACATTGGGTACCTGGGTGTCAGGGGATAGGTAGGGTTGAGCAGCTAGGGAATAGCATTTCTTTAGAATAGATGTGTTTATAAAGGCTTGTAGCGATATGATTGAGTAGTTAGGGTATCGTAATGTTCTGGGGTAGATGTGTTTATTAGGGCATATGTGATTAAAGGAAGTGGGTAGGATCCAGTAGTTAGGGGATCATTTGTGTTTGCAGTAGATGTGGTTAGATTGGTTTATTTGAGTAGGGTTGGTGTTTCATTGTTTTATTGTGTGGTGTAGATCGTAATTAAAAATAACTAATTTTACAAGGCCTTAGTGTTTAACGCTAAGTATGTAAAATATGTTCGAGCTGAAACCTGCTATTGTTGGTAAATAATGTGGCTCAAAGTACTCATTTAGGATTATTCACAGCACTATGGACCCAGTATCATATTTTTATGAGGCATGTAGCTTGGATCATTCTTTTAATGATTCATTGAACATTTCTTTGTATTGCAAATTATTCAAGTTAACAAACTCCGTCCTACTACTGGTGGATGGCAGGGAACAAGATAAAACAGAAACGTTTTCCACCTTCTGATCCGCCCTCCCCATTCCACCCCCACCTCAGCACTCCTTATTGATAACATGTGCCTTTAGACTGCAACATTTCAAGACATTAGAGATCATTCTCAGCAATACGATATGCCTGGCCCACCACGCTCCGTTAGTTATCTTACACTACAGATATTTAGGGCAGTGAATTTATTTGCATTCCGTTGACAAAAACGAGAAGCATGGTCCCCAGTGGGGCTACAATTCTGTCCCTTCTTGCTCTATGGTCAGAGGGATCATTACAGCATCTTGATCTTCTTTTCCCTGGAGACTGAAGATATTTGAGCCTTTCTGCTACTTGACGTATGCCCTTAAACATGGAGTAAATACCGTCCATGCCTTCCGGCCAATCTTTCATCGGTCTAGGACCGTTCTATAGCAGACAAGAGAGTGTACTGTTCGCTACATCCCCCCACACCCCTCCAGCAATCTCTTTTTCTGGGGTATCCCGTGCGTGTATTTTCTTTGGAGTATAGTACCAGAATGTAGTGATTTTTATCAATGTCTTTTTGAAGGTCAGTCTTGAGGCGGTTACCTTCTCCCTCTGATCCATCCTTTTCTCACCCTAACTCTGCTTCCTGCCTCCTCTGTCTGGGAGTCTTCTCAGTGACTGGGTTGTGTGTTATGAATTTATACATTTCTGAAAGTTTTCACAGATCCCCTGATTTCGTGATCAGGCACGTTTCGAAAGGTAGCCATGATCCTTCGACTGATAGCAAGACAGCTATCGAATGATAGAAAGACAGCTGTCTACTTTGTCTATATCACGCTAGCGAAGATGGGTAGGATGCACTTTGTGATATCTGAGCAGCTTCTGCCCAGGCTGAACCCAGCTTTTGGCGAGGCTGATAAGGCTCTGCATATGAGGTCCACCATCTTGGCCAGAATACCCGTGAACCGACTGCATCCACGTTTAGCAAAGAGATTGGCCAATAGTATGTATATAATCGTGTGGCCTTGTCTGGTTTGGTGAAGACCGTAATCGAGGCCTCTTGCATTGTTAGTGCTGTTGCCCCTAGCCCACCTATCACGTTCAAAAGATGAGAGCAAGGGTGACAGGATATGGAAGAATGACATAAAACATAAGAGTATCAATTGGGACCCGGGTGTTTCTGCAGCTTTAGTCTCCTGATACCAGTAATTACTTTCGGTTGTGATTGTTTATTCTAGACCAGCGATTCTTAAAATGCGACATCGGTCGACCCCCACTGAATCATTACTTAAATCCTGGGACCCACCTCTGAGTCAGAATTGGAAGTCAGGCAACTCCATCTTAAGCAATTCCTATGATTTGAACCTCAAAACAAAACACAAAAACAAGAATGCACCAAACACATGCTCAAATATTGAAATATTTTGTTTATCCACAATCAAATATGGATTTTTTTTCTTCATATTTTTAATATTGTAAAACAGTTGTGAACCCCCTGAGTAGTCTATGTGGACCCCCCGAGTTGTAGGACCAGAAGTTAGAACCGCTGTTATAGACTACCTGTCTGCAAGTTGGGTAGCCTGGACAATGGTACATCTTTCAAAAAGTTTTTCTGGGTCTTCTTCGCTGTGTACGGGGTTTCATAAAGTTCCCAAAAAGCTTTTTTGATGATTGTGTCTTGTGGTAGACATTCCTGAAGTGGTCTTGATGGAGACAGTGTTTTGCTACTTTGGCCCTACGTTTACTTGCTCATATCTTTCCTTCTCTGTTTTTCGTTTCAGTCTAAGTAGAACATATTCTACCCTGTTTGCATTGAATTACATGAGCTGTGCTCTGGTTAATGTGAGCCTATGGCTAATGTTTTGTAATCCTGTCCTTTTGTGTTCCCCTTCTAATTCTTTCTCTTGGTCTTCCAATTCTTGATTCTTTTCTGTCTTTGTTGATCTTTGCCCCTAATGAGATACATGTTCCTGCAATGAATGCCTTTAATGCAGCCCAGAGATAATGCAGTGCCGTACCATCCCTGTTGTTTCTTGAAAATATAGTGTCAAGGCCATTTGGGTTTGCTGTCTGTTATGGTCACCGTATAGCAGGTGAGTTATGAGCTGCCAATTGTTGATGCATTTTGGCGAGCAAAGAACTTGTATTGTGACCCGGATCAGGGCATGATCAGAGAAAGATTGCACGCCTTTTTAGAAGCTACTATCTAACACATCAGATGAGAAGAACTGAGGAAGTAATCAACCATGGAGTATGTTTTATGTACAGCCAAGTTGTGTGTAAAATCTGTAGCATCAGAATATTTTGTACACCATGTGTCTACTAGGCCTACGTCTTTCAGCCACTCCCTGTCATCCAGCAATATCACCCTTATCTGCCTCAACCTTTGCACTGATCTATCCATCACATTACACATAACTAGATTAAGATCCCCTCCCAATTACAATATCTTTCACTGCTGTTTGTGTAATGATCTTAGGAATGTTTCTTGTAATGTGTTTGGTACATACACACTCGCCACGGTGAAGGAGTAGTCCCCCAGACTAGCCTAAGAGTCGCATTCTGCCATTGACATCTGCCACCTCAGCATTAAAGGAGCTCTTGCATTCAGAGAAAAATAAAACAAAATATCCACTTTGATCGCAATCTATGCTCATCTTTCCAGACATCTATCATTTAGTCTTATTATTTCCATCTCATCCGTAAGGCATTGAGGTGTTGCACTGAAGACTGCATAACGCCTCTCTGCTGTTGCCCACCTCTATGTTCGTATGTTCCTTTGTGCCTGAGAAGCATGGCCTGGAATACATGTTTAAAGTTGTAAGGTGAACCTCCCTCCAACTTAGATAAAAAAGCAAGACAATGAAACAAGTGCCACTCCCACCCCCACACACAACACACACATTTTTGGGCACCTCAGGGTGTAAGAGCCTGAATGTACCCATCTATATTGTGGGTTTCTTCCACTCCTCTCCCACATAGCCTTCTTGTTTATTTTCCCTCCCACTGGGCCACCACCTTCTACACCCTTGCATCAGAGGTCTCCCCACAATCCTTGTGCCCGAAAGCCCGCTGCCACTTTTTCAACATCTGGGCACTATTAGAGCAACTGTCTTACTGGTAGGTTATTCTACTGCCATCATCTTTGCTAGAGATTTCATGCTCTTTTTGGTGCTTTGAACTTTCTTCCCCCTACCAGATCTGGGCGGCCTGCTTCTATTCATCTGTGTTACTCCTGTACATGCCTGGCCAGGGTCTTTGAGTCCAAGGATCCAGGAGATTTCTGTCAAGGACCTCATCTCATAGAGCACCCCCTTCTACAAGAATATAAGGCAGGATGGATGGTCCCATCTGTATTTGATCTTGCTCCTTCTCAAATAACCTCCAACCACTTGAAACTCTTGGTGCTTTTACAGGGTGATGGTTGAGAGATCCTGAAAGACTGCAATCTTAATGCCCTTCAGGGCAATTTGTCTCATTTCTCTGGCTGCTGTCACAAAGTCTTTCTTTTGCTTGAAGTAGTGGATGCAGGTCAGGATTTTGGGGAGGGTGGTAGGTTCTCCATCCCTGGCCCTCTGTGCATGCGGTCCAGCAAAATGTTCTAATTCATGAGGGTTAAGAGGATGTGCTTAAGGAGTCTCTTGACCTATGCGTGTGTGCACTCTCCCATAGCAGATAGGGACTCATTTGATGTTAATGTTTTGCCACCTCAAATGGTTTCTAGTGCCTTCTAGGTATGCCTCCATATCTACTACTTGCTCCCTCAGAAAGAGTGCCTCCTATTGCAAAATCTAGACTTCCTCTTTGCTGACGCCTCCCATGATTTCTACAGTTGAGACTCTGTTTCTCAATTCCATAATGTCTTGCTTGAGGCTCTGGATCTCTCTTAACTTCCTGAGAAGGTAATACAAAAATACTACGGTCATGGAACATCTAACAACAAGTATTGCAAAGGTACTGACACAAAATTAGCAAAAGATCACTTTAAAAGTCAATGCTGTTTCATCACATTCCTGGACAGTCAAGGACTGTAAAAAAAGATTTCAGGATCTAAAGCTCTGTGTGCATCATGTCTAAACACTGTCGTGACACCCTGGCTACTGAAGGAGAACCAGCTACAGTACATGACTTTATACAATAGGAGAAGGAATTGAGACACGTTAGCAACATTTCCAGTATACATGGCTTTGGAGGTGGAGTGGAAGCCAGAGGTGTAGAAGAAGCAGGTGAGTCACTTTTATATGTACAATTTGTAATACCATAGCATCCCGAGGTCTTCACTATAGCATTACCATATTTTGACACATGGTTACCTATAGGCCAATACAACAAACCTGGTTGGTATTATTGAGCCTACAGAAACTGAGATTTATATTTTTGTTTTCTAACTTGTATATTGAAAGATGATGCCAACATTTAAAATTTAAAAAATATTTATTTTCATTGTTGAGTCATTAAATAAAGGGGTATATTCACAAGGATAAACACACACATGTATGCTTACTCACTTGTATATTCATGTGTCTATTTACTACTACACCTAGGTGTAACCCTACCAGTTTTTGCTACTCAAGGTATAAACTTACATGTCTCCAGCCCCTCAAATCATAGAGAGAAGCCTCCTACAACAGGATTGAGAGGTGTAAAGTTAATCCAAGTAACTTTACATGTGCAGTTGAAGATCTCCTTCACTGTGGTGGGGATCTCCCTATGGGAAACAATAGGGGAAATTATACAATTTTATTATTCTATATAAAAAAATAAACATGTTAATGTAAAATAGAAATGTGAATTAATTTTAAATATTTAACCTAATACTAATAAAATGAAACAATACAGCACATTAACACATTAAATTAAATGTGTATTAATGTAAATATATTAATTTATTTATGAACACGTTTGACAATAATTAAAATAAAATCCCACCCTAACATTATGTTTGTTCAATATATATGATACATTTTGTCAAAACAATATGGGTTTAATTTAAACTTTTAAAATGTTTAAATACATGTTTAAAAGTTGAAGCAAGTATGTAAAATAATTGTTTTTATTAATGTGTAAAATAATAAAATAAGTATTTATTTTTCACAAGTGTGTTTGAAAGTCTCCTCTGCTTTAGGCATACAGTGCCTAACTGAAGTGCAGCCAAACCCAGACAGAATTCCTGTTATTTGCCAAGAACAATAATAAAGATACAGACAAACCTGTCTCAATGACATGAACCTTGACAGTTTTGAACCTCAACTCTCACCGAATGCCAAGTCACTTGGATTCACTCGGGGTACCAACCTCGTCCTCAAGGAAGTCACTGCCAAAAAAAAGACAAAGATGGCCTGGTACCATAGCTCTCTTTCAAAGAAAGTCAAACAGTTTCATTCAGAAATCTACATCAGACCTGCTTTCCAAGCCCTTGTACTCTAGCATCAGGATAGTGGTGATACCCTACTTCATGGCCTTTCAGACTCCACACTAGCACCCCTTAGAGCCATCTTATATGCCACAGCATATCTCCACAGACTGAAGAAATATGCTCACATCACCTTCATTATGATGGAACTCCAGTGGCTCCCTTTGCTGTCCCGCACCATCTTCAAAACCAGCTACATAATTTACAAAATCATCATGACCAGGACTTCCGCATATCTTGCATACAAGCTCGGTATCTCTGAAGGATTTAGGCACATCCCCAGAGAGGGAACCACCATTCTGTAGACAAAGAAGTGTAAAAAGGTGAAAACAAGACAGCAGGCCTTTTCCACCTATGAACCCAGAATCTGGAACACCTTCCCCTTATCCATCAGGACTGCCTGAACACTGCTCAAATTTAGGGAACAGTTAAAGACTCACCTCTGTAAGGAACACTACATCAGTGCATTAACCATCCACTTCCTCTTACTCATTGACTTTCTACTTGCCTTTGACCATGCTAAGCTCTCTACTGACTTTTGACTAGGTTTGCTATATTGAAATTCCATAAAGAAAACACACATGTATATAAGAATTATATGTAATTTAATCTGCAAATAGCAATGGTCTTTTTATTCTTTTGGTCTATGTTTCTATAAGCATATTCCTCCCTACACCACTCCTTAAATATTGCTAACCCCTTCTCATTAAAGCGTAAGCAATTCTCAATCCTTTAGCTAGCACTTTAACAAAGAGGTAAATGTCAGATTAACATTATCAGCTACCCACATGGTACAGTATATTTGTAAATATTGCCACCAGGCAAGCTAGACAGAGGACATTCTACTGCCATAACTGTATGTATGTCACCAATTTGATAGTGAGATTAGATGAGAGACGTTAGATGCAAGAAGGCATCACTCATTATTTTTAAAAACCTAAATGACCAGGGCATTTTTATCTACCAAAAAGACACGGCAGAGGTTAACTCCGTCTTGCCCTTTACTTGCCAAGCATACTTACGGCTGAAAGACAAAGGCCTAAGAGAGACATACCAACAATTGGTAACACCAGCGCTCATAGAAGAGTTCCACTGACCATGATCACGGCACCAGAGCCATAGCCACACCAGCTGACATCTGTGCAACAACCTCTAGTCTTCTTCCAGGCTCTTTCCTAGTGAAAGCGTTCTAGCACCTCCAACAACAGCTCATCAACAGCACTTTTGTTGCTAAATGGGCATCTGTTAAATGACCACGGCTCCTGCATTGTCATCTGTGTCTCAGGTTGCAGAAGCGATCCACATACTGAAATGAGGGGTAGAGCAGACCAAGCCTCATTATCTGCCCATTGCAGTCAAGGGCCGACATTGATGCCTGGTCTGCAGATGAAAAACACCCACAATTATTTGAAGGTCATGCAGCTGAAGAACACATTGAAATGATGACTGTTGAGCACATATCAAAACAAATTAAAGCAATGACGGAATGTAGTTCTATTTTGATAGAGAATTCAAAAGAATCTAAGACCACTGTTGTAGGTGACATCATATCTAACTTGGTTCATCTGTAATGGAGATCTACTAGGAGACAAAACATTCAGATGTGCAAATATGAGATTATCTTTACAGTGATGTATGGTGGACATGGCTGAGTCTACAGCAAAAGGGTAGGCATTATGGCACATGACAAATATAGTATGCAACTTTCTCAGCAAGGTTGTGCAAGCACTTACAAACAAGTTACTTACCTTCTGGAACAACCTTTCTGGTGGATACACTCTAACTGCAGATACCTCATCTTAAACATATTTCCCAGGCATCAGACTGGATATAGAAACTTTAATGCAGTTCTGCTGCACACCAGTAGTTGGCGCTGTCCCAATCCACGCCAACATAATCCTGCTCCGATGTGATGCACAGAGCTGTATTTAAGTGCCACCGATATGCACTGACCAGTTGCTTTCCAGGCTGCCCACACCCTCAGATGTAGAGCCCCCTAGTAGATTGGCATGACTAGTGTGCAGATCTCTAAATTTGAGACCGTTTTGGATGTGAAAAGAATCCAGTTCACAGAACAGGGAGGTGGGAGGGTCAGTGAGGAATCGGACGTTAGATGCAGTATCCATCAGCAAGAGTGTTACTGAAGGTAAGCAACTTTCTCTTCTGATGAATACTTCTAACTGCAGTTTCCCTGCCTTGTGAACAGATATCATTGAAATACCTCCCAAGATTGGCAGGTCTATGAACTGGCTCATACCAAAATGTCCTGCAGGGCCACAGGCAAAATGCCCCTCTCAAATGATGTGACTGTTGAGACAGTAGTGCTTTGTGAACTAGTGTACCAATGCCTACGTAACCCCCTGAAAGATGTCCAAGATAGACACTCCTAATGCTAACATAGTGGTAGCAGCTTTGGCCTGGTGGAATAAGCCTGCAAGCCTTCTGGCCAGAAGGGTAGTGTAGCATCCTCCCCAGCCTGGTACCCATCAATGACTACGCCACACACAGAGCTGTAATTCACCCACCTTTATACCTCTGCGTGTATCTGTGAACATCAACATTCCAAACCAAGCTTTCATTACATTATATTCTAGCAACGACGTCACAATAATTCAGAGGCCGTTTGCAGCCAAAAAGGTTCCGTCCTAAAACATGCAAGACATTACACCTCCTCCTCTGTTAAATGAAAAATTACATTTTTTTAAAATAAAATCAGTAGACATACACACATATAGAACCATGTACAACTATAGCTCTTCCATAAATCTTCTTGGCGCTCTGACCATACTACCCAACCTGGTTACTGAAAGCTAGAAGCTGTCATCTTCTGTGTCAGAGATTGCCAAGCATGGTAAAGAGGTAGCAGCAGTCACTAATTGTTCAGGGTCCGCGTGTCCAAGATGGCGACCGAAGCGGCAGCTTTAATCGGAGCTCCACACTCGGACGATTAAATATCCTGCATAGCTGCGATTGCTGTCTCTCTCTACCCATCTCTCGCTACCCCAGCCCTCCCCTGCCAGCAATGATCCCAGCGGGCCGCTGAAAGAGGTACTGCAGCGAGTGAGGAGTGCCGATCGCCCGTCTTCCAACCGGCTGGGTCTGGAGACGGACTCGCGGAGACGCTTGCAGGCCCACGCGAGGGTGCTTGCTCCTCCCTAGACGAAGTGAGGGACTCTCGGCTCGAGAAGAGAAGAAGTTTCCCTGAGACGTCCACACACACCAAGAAACGGCCCTACGTTAATAATAAACGCCGACTTAAAGCATCCTCGTCCTGGAAGGGGGAGGCGGCGTCAACCGTAGATACGTGAGTAATCCGTGAATCACTACAAGGGGGACCTGAGCTGCAAAGTGCTGTATTACCCTGCACATGCACAGACTACCCATCAGAGGGCCATATAACTAATAATTTCGGAGGCGGACACGCCGTAGAGCACCACTCCAGACAACCCCGGTGTAACGCTAGTAGCGAGCAGACACATTGCAGATTCCTTGGTGTATCTGAAGCCAAGAAGGCATGACGCTGTAACTACCACGCGTCATCGAAGGGAACAACAGATGCCTTGCAGCAAATGGATGCCACCCTTCATAATCATACATCTCAAATTGAGATAGTTCTGCAGGCCATCTTAGATACAAAACGTCCCTGTAAAGTAAAATCAATACCATAGCACAGGATGTTAACTTACTTCGCGGGGACCATCGCAAATTGCCCAAAAGAGATGATGAAACGGAATTTGATAAAGTGGCAATTCGACCATCAATTCAGAAACTGCAGGATCACATGAAACAACTGAGCACAGAGGTGGCCTCACTACATCAGAGAGCAGAAGATGCGGAGGGGAGATCACGGTGCAACAATATCCGACTGGTGGGGTTGCCGAACCGAGCAGAAGGTCCCAACTTAGAAATGTTTCTGGAACAGTGGCTTACAAACATAGTCTTGCAGGATAAAGTTCCAAAATTCTTCTCAATATAGCGGCCCACAGAGTGCCGGGAAGACCGCCGCCACTGGGTGCTTCTCTAAGACCTTTAAGAGCTCGCCTTCTTAATTATCGAGACAGAGACCTAGTGCTTCAACTCTTTCGTGCACATGGGCCATGGAAATTTGAGGATGTGAACATTACTGCCTAACCTGATTTTACAGGAGAAGTAAAAAAAAAAACGCAGTTCCTTCTTAATGGCAAAACAACAACTCTGTGAACACAACATTAAGTATGCACTACTTTATCCGGCAAAACTGCTCTTGCAAGATGGTGCAAAAAATCATATATTTGCAACACCCAAGGACACCTGGACCTGGCTTCATGCCAAGGGACTGGCCAAGCCACCACACAAGGAGGACATAGCAGAGCAGTGGTTGACACCTAAGAGGAAAGGCAAACGCCATACAGGCTTGGGGCCTAAACCTACACTGGCGCAGTTCGAGGAGGAACAGTCCCGGGCATTGCTTGAGGCCACACAGTTCACGTCAAAACCTTTTGCAACACTTCAGGCGTCCCCAGGCACAGATACAGAGCGAAGAGACTATAGTGACTCTGGTGAATCTTTTTGTGGTCTGCCACTCACTCCCCACTCAGCTGATGACCTCTGAGGCTATACACCTTCGCTGAGTGTTAGTGCTCATCATGGACCACCCCTCAGCCGCAGAGGAGTAAAAACTAAACTACAGGGAGTCCCAAGCTGCTTGCAATAAAATAGACCTTTTGGAAACAAGGATCCCCACAGAAAGAATGAGTTAAACACATGCTTTGCAACTTTACTATTAACATTAACTGACTGAGGCAGTCATCTGGACTACAACGAGAGCACTATGGCCTGCATGAGAAAACAAGATCTCACAATTAAGCATGGAGTGGTACGAGGGAACAGCTCAACATCCTGCGGGCTGAGCATATAAGCCAACCCACACCAGACATCCACCCCCCCACAAATTGTACTGTATGGACCAGTTTACCCTTAAGCCTGACTACAGGTTACGTAGACCTAGCTCAATGTTGTTCGTAACATGTTGCTTCGATTTTCCATTAGGCCTGTTGTTGTCCATAATTACCCTGCTATTGCCGCCAATCACTGCTAGTGAGTTGAGCATCAGGAGAGATGGAGGGT
Organism: Pleurodeles waltl; assembly: GCF_031143425.1. Classification (NCBI taxonomy): domain Eukaryota; kingdom Metazoa; phylum Chordata; class Amphibia; order Caudata; family Salamandridae; genus Pleurodeles; species Pleurodeles waltl. Next base: position 1,899,523,281 of record NC_090440.1, read on the forward strand.
ATATGAGGAGAGGCAACATAATATGGAAGGTACACACAAGCCCTTTCGGTACTGACAGAGGGAAGGTGATTAGGACCCTAATGCAATGCCGGAATCACATACATATATGGCTACAGAAGCGCAACCATTTATAACATGCTATAATGTGGTTACGTGGAACGTAAGAGGTATTGCAACACCGTCCTAGAGAGATTGCATACATGCATACTTGAAGCGACATCAAGTAAATATTGCCATGCTCCAAGAAACACACATTTCAGAAGCCACACTCAAGAAACTTGGCTCCAGTTGGAAGGGGCAAGTATTCAGTACAGTGACATAGTCTTTTGCGCAGGGAGTGGTAATCTGGGTCGCACCAGGAGTACCCTACAAGTCAGAACGGACGCACATAGATCCTGATGGACGGTATGTGGTGACTGAAGGCCAACTGGATGGTACACCTTTGACACTTGTAGGAATATATGCACCCAATACCAATGTGGGGAGCTTCTTGAATACAGCTGGGGATAGCCTGTGGGGTGGTGATTGTAATTGCGTACCTGACATTGTACTAGACTGGTCTGACCCACCCCTATCGAGCGCACCAAGTAGACATACCTCCCAAGAGTTCCCAGCCTGGAGGTCAGATAGCGGACTATAAGATTTATGGAGGAAGGGGCACCCATCAGAGCATGAATACTCATTTTACTCTCCAGTCCACGACCTACACACCAGGATAGATCTGCTGTTGGCACCAGTGGCCATGATACAAAGAGTACATAGCTCTGCGTATCTGGTTTGCACCATGTTTGACCACTGCCCTTTGAGGGTGGTCCTATGTTGGGGCAGACCTATCACGGAGATACCGACTTGATGCTTATGGGTAGAAACACTGTTGGATCACCCTTTTCATGAGGACCTAGCCAAATGCATCTCCACATACTTTGTACAGAATGATAATTCAACGCCTCGCCGTGTCATTGAGTGGGATGCACACAAGGTAGTGGTAAGTGGCCACTGCATGTCTGCCTCTTTGGGTGTCCAACAGTTGTTGCTCCGTGAGTTGACCACACTGGAGACTAAAATGCGGGAGACAGAAGTGGCCGTTGCAAACCGGGAGGCCAGTCCTGTAATTCTCCGCGAAATACGCACTGACTACATGGAAGCAGACACTTGGCTAGACAGATACGACTACAGGTACGATAAGACGACAATATGCAGAGGGTGACAGATCAGGCCGCCTACTGGTGTGGCTGGTTCGGGACACACCACAGCGAACCCCCATTGGAGCAATTAGACTGGATTCAGGTGAAGTAGTTAAGACATTGGGGGCCATAAACACAGCCTTTCAAACCTACTACCAATCATTGTATGGGGCTACCCCAGCACCCACACCCATGCAAATGTCAGCTTTTTAGACACGCTCCCTTTGCAGCGACTACAACCAGAGCAAAAGAATGAGCTAGGCAAACCCATCTGTTTAAAGGAGGTTTGCATGGCATTAGGTCAAATGGCCCGCAATAAGGTCCCAGGCACAGACAGCTTAACTGTTGACTATTACGCATCACACGCAAACCACCTTCTGTAACCTATGCTAGACATGTTCAATGAAGCACACAGAACATGTCAACTGCCGGAATCATTGCGTGAGGCTCTCATAGTAGTTCTGCCTAAACGTGGTCGTGATCCCTTGGACGTGGGCTCATACCGCCCCCTCTCCTTATTAAACATAGATTGTAAAATCCTGGGGAAAATTCTAGCTAACTGAATCCTCCCGTTAATCCCTCAATTGATACATGAGGACCATTCCGAATTCATTCCCGGACGGAGCACTTTCCTGAAAACCTGGAGATTAATACGCATCCTCCACAGCAACCTAGGGTCAAATCACAACAGTGTTGCTATAACTCTTGACACTGAAAAAGCGTTCGATACCCTCAATTGGGACTTTCTTAATGAAACCCTACACAGGATGGGTTTTGGACCAGGATATATGTCTTGGATCAACACTCTGTGCTCTAACCCAATAGCCCATGTTAAGAATGGGCAAATTATCTTGGATAGTTTTTCTATACACCGGGGCAACAGATAGGGATGCCCACTCTCTCCTTTACTGTTCGTAATAGCGATGGAACCTCTGGCAGATGACTGCATCGGTACGCTCTACTCTGGGGAATACCAGAGACGCACATGCATCACATCATATCATATCCATATATGCGGATGATGCCTTACCAGCGGTTATGTCCCTACTGGACTCCTTTGCTGCAATATCAGGGCTGAGAGTAAACTAGACCAAGTCTAGCATTTTTCCTTTAGCACCCATCCCTTTGGACATGCAGCCAACCCTCCCAGGCTACCATCTACCGTGATGTCACACCACTTTTAAATATTTGAAGATACAAATATATCACACCACTAAAGACTTGAGGGAGGGCAACATAGATTGCACCATAAGGTCCTTCAGAGACTCACTTTCCTTCTGGGGCTCGCTTCCACTATCACCCATGGGCAGAGTGGCCATAGCTAAAATGTTAATTCTCCCTAGTCTATTGTATTTATTTGCGATGCTGCCAATTATCCTTCTCCATTTGTTTTCTTAAAACAGTGCATAGCTTATTAACTGGCTTGCTCTGGTGAAAGGACAGACGCAGAGTGGCATTGGCTACGACGCAGTGCTCATAAGACAAAGAAGGCCTTGGTATGCCTAATCTTGAATTATACTACGCAGCAGCACAACTGCAATGGCCATTCCAATGGATGGGGGAGCCTCAGACGACAAAAAAAACTACCATATCCAACCTCCTCGGCCAGACCCCAATATACACTTGGCTGACCGATAAGACTTGGCCCCCTCTTTGAGGTAACATCCTTACAGATGTGGCTAGAGCCTGCTGGCTTAGATACATTCACTGTAAAAATCCTAACATACCGTACTAACTGCTGATACCAATATCATACTTACCAATGGCCCTTGCTACACTTGGACAACACAACATGGCTCCATTGCGGGCTGCAAAGCTTGAGCTGGTGGGAGACTATTTCTCAGCGGGCACACTACTGACGTTTGACGAACTAAGGGACATTAACGGGCTACACACTGGCGCATTTCTAACATATTGTGCATTAAGACGCCTTATACAGGAGACCTGGAACAATGGAGATGAGGAACCACAGCCATCCCAGATACTCACATTGATGTTATCTAAACCTGAGACCAAAAAGGCGATTTCCGTGTTATACAATACCGTGAACACTACAAACTACCTGAACATGGAGACCGCTCAAGCTCTTTGGGACGCGGAGCTCACCACTCCTCTGTCCCAGAAGTCATGGGCATTAGCACTATCTACTGTCAAAAGTGTATCGCGTAACCCCAGGTTCCGTTATACACAGTTTAATTACTTACACCAAGCCTATCTTTCCCCATGCCGAATTAAATGCATGTTCCCTACGACGGAACCCATGCTCTGCGGCACCTGAAGCAAATTTTTACCACGTGGTATGGGATTGTCCACCCCTACTAACAGCCTGGCTCCAAATAGTCAAGTCTACATCCGATATAACTAAATATGCCCTAATACCCAACCCAGAGTTCTGCCTCTTAGGTTTATGCCAGAGAGCCAAAGGAGACAAGCATCTACACAGATTTATTGATCTTGCACTCAGAACTTTCAAACGCCTTATAGCCAGACATTGGAAAGCGACCTATGCCCCAGCTCACACCAAATGGCTACAGTCCTTGCTGCAGTGGTCCGAGGCGGAGGCAAGGGCGCTACGTTTACTACAGGCTAGGGGCTTAGCATGAGGTGGTCTTGAAGTGGAGGACACATTTATTATAAACATAGAGGCAAAAAAATGACACACGCTGTCATGAATGCACCAGCATATTAAAATCCCATCAGGGAAGCATCATGTCACCTGGATTAGCTATGTGTTCACGAACATCATGCCATACCTCACCCCTGAAAAATCTTTCTTGTGGGACATCATATGTTGAGGTCCTGCCCCACAGCCTAGCCCCACAATGATCATTGATACATGGTAAGACACCCCCCCCCCCCAGTTCAAAGGCACTTAACAGTAACAGAGCATCGTAATCGATCGGGCCTATACTGACAAGATATTGGTATACACGTTTTTCCCGCATACCCAGCAAAATAGCACACTCAACTGCCTCACACCCACTAGCGAACAGGGATTTTGCGGTTTATTGTATACTGATGGCTAATACACGACCCATATTCATTTATACCCGAAACAAATCAACACTCCCGATACCCCCTCTTAGTAATGTACTACCTGTACTGCGGCTACGTTTAAATGTTCTTGTTTTTGTCATGCTTTTCCCTGTTATTGTCCACTACTGCAACTATCTGTATGATCAAACTAAACCTAATAAAGAGATTTGGAAAAAAACAAAAGTATTCAGAGTCAGCCTTTTGGTGGTCCATTGAGGTAAATTGGTTGTCTTTGTTCTCGCGAACATCAAAGTAGCAGGACTTTCACCTGTGGTCAACTGGGATGTTGAACGATGAGCTCTTAAAGCAGAATTTAGTACTGTTTTGAACTGAGCTTTTAAAGAGTTGCACGCTGTACTGCTTTCGTTAGTGTAATCGTAAACGCTCAACAAGTCCATTAGCCTACGGCAATAAAGGTGTACTCCTGATGCTTTATGTTCAGATGCTCCAGAAACTCTTAGAATACTTTCCTGTTGAAGGGTGGGGCATTATTAGACTTCACAATGGCTGGAATGCCTCATGTCGCAAATATGCCATCAAGCTTTTCAATAACTCGTTCATGAGTCGTAGATGAGAGATCTTCAACCAATGGGAAATGTGAGTATTCCCCTACAGTCACCATTAGGTGTTGTCCATTATTAAGTGGACCAAAGAAGATGATGGCCATTCCCTTCCATGCATGTTTAGGGAGTTCTGACATGTTCAGAGTATGTTGAGTAACATTGGTAGAAAGGCAGTTGCATGTATGACAGGCCTTGAGTTCCTTTTCAACTCTTTCATCTAAGTATGGAAACCAAACTCGGTCTCGGAGAGCTCTTTGTGTGGCAATGATACCACGATGTCCATTATGAGCCACTTCAACAATTTTCTGTTGCAGATTCCCAGGATCAGGATTCTTGACCCTCGCAGTATAATTCCTTCCAGAGTTATGGACAATTCATCTTTGACATTTTGGTATTTTTTGTAGTCACCATCATTTGGGAGAGGTCGAGTGTGTTTGTTCCATGATTGATGTGTAATTATGGGCCTGATTTAGGTCTTGGCAGAGGGAAATACTCAGTCACAAACGTGATGGCTATCCCATCCTATGATATCCTATGGAGCTAGTAATAAGGTGGATGGGATATCCGTCACGTTTGTGAAGAAGTATTCCCTCCGCCAAGACCTAAATCAGGCCCTATGTTTTTTTTTTTACTTGAACATGTCACTATCATATCTCGTGTCAATGATAATCTGGGCTAACGAGATAGCAGCTGGTGTATTTGACTTGGCAATGAAACTAAAGTAGGCTTCAGACATATTGGCTGGAGTACCGTGACCTTGTATAGTCACCCTTGAAAAGTAGTCAGCAGGATTCTGATCTTTTCCTGGATGATGCACAATTGTATAATCATACTCCTTTAATTGTAGACCCCATCGTTCATGCGAGGAGGCATCTTGGCTTTTGGATTGCCAAAGGTGTTTAGTAAAGCTTGATGATCAGTTACCAGCATAAAAAGGCTTTCTGTACAGGAACACATTGAAATGTTCACAAGCTTATATCGCAGCCAAATGCTCTTTCCCAGGCTGTGAGTATGCACATTCTGTTTGGGTCAAACTTCCACTAGTGTATGCCACAATATGATGTTGACTATGCTGTGTAAGAATAGCGCCTAACCTCACCAGGCTAGTGTGGACTACAGTTTCAGTATAAAGCTTTGGGCCGAGAATGCCATTTCAGTAGCATTGTCAATGGCATGTTTTATTCTCTTGAATCTCTTGAAACCGTGACTATTGGAAGGAAATATTTTTCTTTGTCAACTCTCGTAATGGAGTACTAACAGTGGCAAAGTCTTGTACGCACCTTAAACGTCCTGTGGGGTAATCTGCATTTGAAATGGTTATACTTTTGCAGTATCAGATATGGTCAAAGAATGTTAGTTTTGTCTTGTTGAACTCACACTTGTCAGCATTCAAAGTTAAACCCGAATCACTGAGTAAACAGCATACTTGTGTGTGGGCTCTATCGTGCCCCTTCTGCGTAGCTCTGAAAATGTATATGTCATTGCTGTAATTGAACGCATTTACAACAGGCTGTATGATAAGGTGAATGATGTCTTCAAAAAGATCTACAGACGATTACACACCAAAACTAAGGCCCTCATTATAACAATGGCGGCAAATGGCGCCTACCGCCACGGCAACGGCCACCAACATACCTTCGCCATGGCTAACAACCATCCACCAAAATATGACTGTAGCTGGAATTCTGCCAGAAGGCTGGTGGAAATCCGGCTACGGTCATGGCGGCGGACATCGGTAAGCTGGCGCTGCTGCCAGCAGCAGCGCCACGCCAGCAGAACGCTGCCGACCATATCATTAGCCATGATACGGCCTAGCGTTGTTCTGCTGGCAGATGCTGCGCTGGCAGCAGCGCCGCGTCCCGTCTCCTGTCGGAGGACCCCCTCCAAGCAGGTAAGTCGGGTTCTCCAACAGGAGACTGGGGTGGGGGGTGTTGTGTGCATGTGTGGTGGGGTGTGTGACTGTGTTTGAATGTGTGCATGCATGTGTAATGTGTATGTGCATGAATGGGTGTGAGTGTGCACGCATGTTGTGTCGTGTGATTGCGTGTGTTCCTGGATGTATGTTATTGAGTGTTGCTGTGAGTGTGTATGAATGCATGCGTGGGTGAATGTGGATATGCGTGTGTGTATGGGTGTGTATGTATGTGCGAGTGTACATGTCGGGGGTCGGGAGGGGGGGACTCTGGGGAGGAGAAGGAGAGGTGGAGGAAACCCCTATCAGTGCCAGGGAATTCCCTGGCACTGATAGCACCTACCGCTGTGGTTTTCGTGGCAGTACAGAAACCACGGAAACTATGGTGGTGGGCGGAGTCATAATGTCATGGGCGGCCTAGTGACGGCTGCTGGGCTGGAGGCTGTAGTCGGTGTGTTAAATTGGCCAAAGCCAAACCACCAGTATCATAATAGTGGCGGTATATTACACCGACCACCGAGTTCATAATGACCCCCTAAGTCTTTTGTATTGAAACAAACCAGCATATGTAGAAAAGGATGTAATGTAGCTGCAACGTTCCTCAAATTCCAACTGATGATAACCTTTATTTAAATCAAGACGAGAAAAGATCTTTTCACCATTCAATTGCGTTATAATGTCAGCAATGTGTGGACCAAGATGTCGTTCTCGTTCAATCGCCTTGCGTACAGCTCCTTTACTGCCTTTTTTGGGCACCACCTCTACGAGAGAAACCCATGGTGTTCGACTAGTTTAATAATGTCATGTTTCAGTAAAGACTCAAATTCTTTTTCAACACCTTCTTATAAATGAAAAGCAATTTGTCTGTGTCTCTGAGCATCAGGATGGACATCTTCACTAATATGCAGTTTTACGATTATAGCCTTAAAGCTTTCCTAAACAATGAAACAATGAAGGAAATTGACTTACTATTTCGTGGTGAGCATTCAGGTTGTAATTCACAGAAATCAGTCCCATATCAGCAGCCATATTGAGTAAACAGGCACTTGACGCTATATATTGGAGCACATGGATCAGTTCTTGTACCTTTGTTTTCTTATGTTTATCTGTCACTATCAAGGAACCTTGACTCTTTATGGACTTCGATGCAGTCCATGTATAAACTGGTTTTCGATGGAGTAAGCCTTGGTAATGGACGTAGTTCATTGTAATTCTCTTCTGGCATTATGTTTATTGATGCACCACTGTTGATAATGAAAGGTACTGAACACCCATTTATCTTCAATGTAATCTTTGGGCAGTGTTTGTATGATTTTGCTGCTGTGGCATGTCGACTTGTCTTTGACTCACATTTTTCTTTATAAGCGACCAATCCAACATGCACACGTTTGTCTGAGGTAAACATCAACATGGCCCAGTCACCTTCTTCACTTTCACTTGATATTGAAACAGAAGAACTGTTTGACAATGATTTAGATGACGATAGACTTCGTTTAGTGTCAATTTGCCTCAATTAATGTTGCCTCTTGGCCTTGTGGGCGCGCGTCAAACATTGCTTCTGGAACGTTTTAGTGGCCATTTTGTCTTCGCATTGTGACACCCTTACTTTTTCCTTTGCTTCACACACCATCACAAAATGGTTCTCTTTCCTGCAGCCTTTATATATCTGCCCAATAGCAGGACACATTTTTTTGTGTGGAGACGAACATCTACATCTAAAACACAATTTCTTTTTATGCATAGACATCACTTTGTGCCCTTCAGTCTTTTGTTTCGGATAACTTTTCACACGCATGATTAATTCACTCTGGGTACCTCGGGCCTCCGTGTCAGCAGCTTGTCTCTCAGCACGTTCCTCGGCACTGGCAGCCATAAGCACTCACTCCAGACTAAGGGTCTCAGCATTCGTCTTCTGAATTAATCTGACAAGCATCCAACAATAACTCTAAGACGCATAACTTCATCATTAAATTAATTGAGCTTACAGTGTTTGCATTGAGTCTTTCCACAAGTTCATTGACGGTGTCACAGAATTTGAAGTTCTTGACTGAAAACGTATCATTCACAATAAACGTTTGGTAGTGGATTGAATTTGAGATTCAAAGCATTTTTAATCTGATGGTACGTGACTTTTGTCATTTCTCAGCATTTTTTTCTAACTTCTTTCACACCGTAACCAGCAAAAATGTTGTTTGAGATCCTCGATAATCTTTCTTTTATGAGTCTCTTCAAATGCATCAATGAAATCTTCAAAAATCTCTATCCACGCAGTCTATCTATCACCAATATTGAGCATTTTCGCAGTACAGAAAGGAGGTGGTTTCAGAAAGGCAGCAGCATTGTAACTGTTTATGGGAGGGGCTGAAATTTATGGTGAAGCTCTTTGAATGCTGTTGGCTGTCCCTGAGAATCTGCATCATCACTGAATCCAGACGATGGATAAGCCTCGGGGTCATTCAGGACAGTGTTTGAAGTTTTTACCTTCTTCTTGTTTTCCATCGGCCTTGTCACTCATGGAGACCTCTGGAGTTGTTCTGAGCTGCCACCTGGCAGCTATGGTGGTGTGCCGCTTCAGATGTTAGACTGCTCCGTAAGCACAACCCCAGTGCTTCTTTTTGGGTCTCCCCGCCCAGTGCTGATGTTGTAATGCTCCACTTGTCGAGACTCCGGTAAGTGTAATAACAGTGTGCTTCCTTTTTACTTGTTCCGTCAGCCATTACTATTATTCGCAACCTTATGTGGTAAATTGTGATTGTCTTTGAATGCAATTTGTAAATCTGGTTGTGTCCACCTACACGTTTAACACTCCGTACAATGTATAACTTTATTTTGCGGGGCAACATGGTACCTTTTAGTGTAGTCTTGGTGTTAGAAATGGGGTCTCTAGCTGGCAGTCGGTTTGCACCCTGTCCAAGTTAGGGACCCTCACTCTAGTCAGGATAAGGGAGATACCTGCTCAGATAACACCTGCTCACCCCCTTGGCTTGGCACGAGCAGTCAGGCTTATCTCAGAAGCAATGTGTAAAGTATTTGCACATAACACACAGTAATAAGTGAAAACACTACAAACGGAAACCACACCAGTTTTAGAAAAATATCCAATATTTATTTATATAAAACAAGACCAAATACGATCAAACATACAGTAATAAAAATATGAATTATGTAAGATTTACTCAAAAATACAGTTGCCTGAAGTTGATAGCTTCACCTGGGGCTATCATGGCGTTGTGATCAACAAAACCAACAGTTCAGGCTGCCTGCGACGTTGCGGGCCAGCTACGGTGTCGGGAAGACCCGCAAACAGTACCTTGGATTTGTAGGGCATCATGATCCTCACGGTGAGCTCCGGAGAGCGGCGTCGCTGATGTCGCGGTGTCGGTTCCAGAGTCGGTGCAGGAGTTGTCAGGACATTGAAGTCACACACGTTGCAGATTGAACTCCAGGCTGATGAAGTCAGGAACGCAGGCATGGATGGCATCGGGTCTGTGGTGCGAAGCGGGACGATGTGACGTGCGGTGCCCACAGGTCACGGTGCAGGCAGAGTCATCGTTGTTGCGGAAGCGCTGTTGTCGGTAGGTCCAAGCCAGCGGTGCGGGATGGGACGGTACTTCGTGTACCTCACGAGCGGTGTCCACAGGCCACGGGGCAGGCAGCAGCGCTAGTGTCAGCAGGAGCGGCGGCGGCGGGGATGCCCAGGCAGCGGTGTGAGTAGGCAATGCCGGAGTGCGGGGCCCACAGTTTACTGTGCGATCAGAGGCTCGGTGAAGTCGTCCGATGATGGCGTCGGTGAGACCAGGGTCGGGGTGCGAAGCGGGTCAATGCGACTCCGTGATGCGTTGGCAGATCACAGTTCAGGCAAGCAGCGTCGTTGGCGGCATCGCAGTGGTTTCTCCTCTTGAACAGCACAAAACACACAGTTCCCAGTGCTGCAGGTCGAGGAAACTGAAGTCTTTGGTGTCCCTGAGACTTCCAACAGGAGGCAAGCTCTACTCCAAGCCCTTGGAGAGCTTTCTCAAGCAGGACACACAGCAAAGTTCAACCTTTGCACTCTTTTCAGGCAGAAGCAGCAACTGCAGGCCATTCCAGCAAAGCAACACAGCAAAGGGACAGTACTCCTCCTTCAGCTCTTCTCCTCAGCAGAGGTTCCTCTTGATTCAAGAAAGATTCTAAAAGTCTAGGGTTTTGGGTCTTCTTATTATCACCTGTTCTGCCTCTGAAGTTGGCAAACTTCAAAGCAAAGTCTCAAGTGTTTGTAAGATCCTTCCTTGTCCAGGACAGGCCCCAGATGCACACCAGGGGGTCGGAGGCTGCATTGTGTAAGGGCAGGCACAGTCCTTTCAGGTGTGAACAACCACTCCTCCCTCCCCTCTAGCTCAGATGGCTCATCAGGATATGCAGGCTACATCCCTGCCCCCTTTTGTGTCACTGTCTAGAGAAGAGGTGTTAACAGCCCAACTGTCAAACTGACCCAGACGGGGAATCCACAAACAAGCAGAGTCACAGAATAGTTTAAGCAAAACAAAATGCCTACTTTCTAAAAGTGGTATTTTCAAACAGACAATTTAAAAACCAACTTAAATAAAAGATGTCTTTTTACATTGTGAGTTCAGAGACCCTAAACTCCGTGTTTTTATCTGCTCTCAAGGGGAATCTGCGCTTTAAGGATATTTAAAGGCAGCCCCCATGTTAATCTATGAGAGAGACAAGCCTTGCACAGTGAAATCCGAATTTGTCAGTATTTCACTGTTAGGACATATAAAACACACCAGTATATGTCCTAACTTAAACATACACAGCACCCTGCCCCTGGGGCTATCTAGGGCCTACCTTAGGGGTGCCAGGCAGGTAGTAAAAGGGAAGGTTTAGGCCTGGCAAGTGGATATACTTAATCTCCAATGAAAAATATCAAACCAGAAGACCCGTGATCTCAGGAGCTAGAACCCTCAAGCATCACATTGGATGACTAGCATTATCATCGGGAAATGCTCCTCACCAGGCCGGCACTGCAATGCCTAGTGGGCACCCCGATGTGGGGGCTCTCAGCATGACTCTTATGATAGTGACTGGTAGGTTCAACTATACAGATTATGATGCTTAGAGTCAACACCAATACACACAAATGAAAAAGAGGTTAAAATTGGTTATTCATCCACTGGACACCATCATTTAATCAATCTGATATAACAAGGATGAAGACCAAGGTTAAAATAAAAAAAACTTGAAAGAAAAATTGAGGATTATACTCAAAACCTTTAAAAAATTAAGAATATTGTAGAGAGTCCTAAATATTAAAGAACCTCTGTACTATGGTCGACATGTTTCGCGTCTAGTGGTCCAGCCGGATCCATTGACGCTTCATCAGGACCTACATAAATAATTATTCAGACCTCTTCAAAATGGTATCACAAATTAGGATACGTTGATACCGGTCACTTACTTTAAAGTTAACTGGTTAGCACAGGTACCCAACCCCTACTCGAGACCAGGTTCCTTGGGTGGTGCGTTTCAAGGACTCAAAGTGACAAGAGTTATCACTGGTCCATCTTGTTAGACCTAACCTCAGAAACGGACGACCCGAGTGACCAGTGATAACTCTGGCATTGCAGTGCCGGCCTGGTGAGGAGCATTTCCCGATGATGATGCTAGTCATCCAATGTGATGCTTGAGGGTTCTAGCTCCTGAGATTACGGGTCTCCTGGTTTGATATTTTTCATTGGAACAGTGTACCTTTATTTAAGTGGATACACTTGCCAAGTCAAATTGGCAGTTTAAAACTGCACACACAGACACTGCAGTGGCAGATCTGAGCCATGGTTACAGGGCTACTAGTATGGGTGGCACAACCAGTGCTGCAGGCCCACTAGTAGCATTTGATTTACAGGCCCAGGGCACCTCCAGTGCACTTTACTAGGGACTTACCAGTAAATCAAATATGGCAATCATGGATAAACCAATCAACAATACAATTTACCTAGGGAGCACTTGCACTTTAGCACTGATTAACAGTGGTAAAGTGCACAGAGACAATAAACCAGTAAAAACAGACCTGAAAAAATAGGAGGTAGAAGGCAAAAAGTTTGGAGATAACCCTGCAAAAAGGGCCATTTCCAACACTTGGTCATAGCTTCTTGACCAATAATGCGTAAACCTCTCTGGAGGCTTTCTTTGTTTTCCACTGCTTCACACTGGCTGGAGTTGTCCTTTGTCTCCACTTGTGCCAACGGTCAACTCGGCATTTAGATGAGGCACAGGTGGCACGCACAAGCAGTTTGCTTGGACCATTGCTAACTCTCTGGGAGAGCACTGTCCCCTATCGCGTCACCAGTTCTAGAGTCCTCCCCAACCTGCTTCCTGCCAATGGCTACACCACACGGAGAGCTGTAAATCACACATCTTTATTCCTCTGTGTGTACTGTGAACTCCAACATTCTAAATCAAGCTTTCGTTACATTCAATTCTAGTGATTACATCACACTCATATGGAGTCCGTTTGAAGTCAAAAAGGTTCAGTCTAAAAAACATGCAAGACACTACAGGTAGTAGCCTGCCCGACAAGAAAAGGAACACCCTGTTACTGGAGAAATTAAGCTAGGGTCCTAACACAAACTTATCTAGGATGAAAATGGATAAAGGGGTTGACAGAGAGTGGAGCTTGCTTCAGAAAGACCGTCATTAATGTCAGATGTCTCAAAAGCCAACTGTGCAGCAGCTCAAAGGGAATGTGCATCAAAAAGATGAGTATTAAGTTCAAATCCTACTGAGGCATTACAAACGGTTTTGGTAGAAACAAATGTTGCATATCTTTCAACAGTCTCATCACAACAGGTGATTTAAATAACAAAGCCTGGTCCGTTAACCGCAAAAGAGCCAAAAAGCTGATAGGCACCTCTTAACAGTGTCCAGAGTAAATCCTTGCTGGGCTACGGAGACAGCAAATAACAAATCGTCAGTTATTTTCACTTGTAATGGGTTTTTGTCAAGTGCTGCACTAATCCACAAATTTGTGCCAAAGGCTGGCATTTACTGATTTTGTGGCAAGGTAGGCATCCCTCCACATTAATGACCTTAGGGAGAAGGTCATAGGATGCCAATTGTTGCTGCTCAATCTCCAAGCATGAAGATGCAAACTGTGCAGGCCTGGGAGCAGAATCCTGCCCTGCTGCTACAACAGAAGATCCTCCTGAAGCAGAAGTTTGATCGGAGGACAGACATTAGGGGCCCAGGAGTTCCATGAACCACATTCTCCTAGCCAAATCCAGTGCCCCTAGGTCAACATGGGCCCGGTCGTTCCTGGTCTTCTTCAGAACTCGGGGTAGGAGAGGCAGTGGAAGGAAGGCATACTGAGCTCCACTCTAGATGGAAGGCGTATCTGAGAGCTGGCTGCCTTGGAAAGTCTGACATGCGAAAGAACTAACACACTGGGGGCAGTGGCAAAAAAGATCAAGCCATGGTTCTCCTCACTGTTGGTAGACACCCTGCACAACTTTCAGGTGCACCTGCCATTTGTGATCTGGCAAGCGTCTGTGACTGAGTTTATCCGCCCTGGCTCTCAAAGGTCCCACCAGGTGGTTTACCACTAGAGAAATTCCTTGGCAGTCAAGCTACTTCCAGAGGCGCAGAGCCTCCTGACACAGGGCCTAAGACCCATTCCATCCTGTTTTGCAGTACCATATAGTGGTTGGTTTGTCTGTGAGCACATGCACTAGCCTTCCTTCGATGGTGGGCAGAAAGGCCTTCAATTGCAAGCAAATCACTCTCAACTGCAACAAATTGATGCGGAGTAAAGTCTCTGCCAAACCTAAAGCCTCTGATCTCCATCCGTACCAGATGAACTCCACAACCCAGCAGTGATGCATCTGTGCTCACAGTTAACTCTGGGAGGGGTAATGAGAGGGGCTTGCCACTGACCCAATTCCCAAGCAGTACCCACTGCTACAGTTTTTTTTACAGTCTCCTCTAAAATCTGGACACAATCCAACAGATTTCCCTGATGATGTGGCCATTAGGATTGGAGATCCTACTACAGTACCCGCATGTGTCATTTGTTATGCTTGGCCAGCTGGATGCAGGAAGCCATCCTCCTCAGATAGCCCTTGAGTCATCCACAATGAGATCCAGGACAGACTCTGAAACATTGGGATCATAGCCTGTATGTCTTGGACTCTGCTCTGGTGAAAAGGCACAAAACCAAACCATAACCATAATAGCTCTGATGAACTGGAGCGACTGCGAAGTCTCATGTGTGACATCTACACCTCCTCAAATATGTGAAGAGCTTTGCAATTGTCTGGAGGCAGAGTGCACTATACCACAAGTGAGGGCATATGTGCATGAGCACTATGCCCCTACAGTGTCTAAGCAAAACCTTAGACATTGTAAGTGCAGGGTAGCCATAAGAGTATATGGTTTGGGAGTTTGTCATACACGAACTCCACAATTCCATAATGGCTACACTGAAAACTGGGAAGTTTGGTATCAAACTTCTCAGCACAATAAATGCACACTGATGCCAGTGTGCAATGTATTGTAACATACACCCAGAGGGCATCTTAGAGATGCCCCTTGAATACCTACCCAACTTCTAGTGTAGGCTGACCAGTTTCTGCCAGCCTGCCACACACCAGACATGTTGCTGGCCACATGGGGGAGAGTGGCTTTGTCACTCTGTGGCCAGGAAAAAAGCCTGTACTGGGTAGAGGTGCTTCTCACCTCCCTCTGCAGGAACTGTAACACCTGGCGGTGAGCCTCAAAGGCTCACCCCTTTTGTTACAGTGCCCCAGGGCATCCCAGCTAGTGGAGATGCCCGCCCCTCCGGCCACTGCCCCCACTTTTGGCGGCAAGGCTGGATGAGATAATGAGAAAAACAAGGAGGAGTCACCCTCCAGTCAGGACAGCCCCTAAGGTGTCCTGAGCTGAGGTGACCCCAGCCTTGAGAAATCCTCCATCTTAAGTTTGGAGGATTCCCCCAATGGGATTAGGGATGTGCCCCCCTCTCCACAGGGAGGAGGCACAAGGAGGGTGTAGCCACCCTCAAGGACAGTAGCCATTGGCTACTGCCCCCCAGACCTAAACACACCCCTAAAATTAGTATTTAAGGGTGACCCTGAACCCAGGAAATCAGATTCCTGCAACCTGAAGAAACAAGGAGGACTGCTGACATACAAGCCTGCAGAGAAGAAGGAAGATGACAACTGCTTTGGTCCCAGCCCTACCGGCCTGTCTCCAACTTCGAAAACCTGCTCCAGCAACGCATCTGACAGGGACCAGCTACCTCTGAAGCCTCAGAGGACTGCCCTGGACTAAAGGACCAAGAAACTCCCGTGAACAGCGGCCCTGTTCAAAACCAGCTACTTCTTTGCAACAAAGAAGCAACTTTCCAAGACTGCACGTTTCTCGCCGAAAGCGTGAGACTACACTCTGCACCCGACGCCCCCGGCTCGAGATTCAGAGAACCAACACCTCAGGGAGGACTCCCCGATGACTGCGAGCTCGTGAGTAACCAGAGATGACCCCCCTGAGCCCCCACAGCGACGCCTGCAGTGAGAATCCAGAGGCTCCCCCTGACCGCGACTGCCTATAACAAGGGACCCGACGCCTGGAACCAACACTGCACCCGCAGCCCCCAGGACCTGAAGGAACTAAACCTCAGTGCAAGAGCGACCCCCAGGCGATCCTCTGCCTAGCCCAGGTGGTGGCTGTCCTGAGAAGCCACCCCTGCGCCTGCCTGCAACGCTAGAATGACCCCCGGGTCCCTCTATTGTTTTCTACCTAAAACCAGACGCCTGCTTTGCACACTGCACCCGGCCACCCCTGTGCTGCTGAGGGTGTGTTTTATGTGCCTACTTGTGTTCCCCCCAGTGCTCTACAAACCCCCCCCTGGACTGCCCCCCGAGGACGCAAGTACTTACCTGCTGGCAGACTGGAACCGGAGCATCCCTGTTCTCCATAGGGGCCTATGTGTTTTGGGCACCTCTTTGACCTCTGCACCTGACCGGCCCTGAGCTGCTGGTGTGGTAACTTTGGGGTTGCCTTGAACCCCCAACAGTGGGCTGCCTATGCCCCAGAACCGAGACTTGTAAGTGTCTTACTTACCTCCTAATCTAACCTTTACTTACCTCCCCCAGGAACTGTTGATTTTTGCACTGTGTCCACTTTGAAAATAGCTTATTGCCATTTTTACAAAGACTGTATATGATATTGCTTTTATTCAAAGTTCCTAAAGTATCTAAGTGAAGTACCTTGCATTTAAAGTGTTTCATGTAAATCTTGAACCTGTGGTTCTTAAAATAAACTAAGAAAATATATTTTTCAATATAAAAACCTATTGGCCTGGAGTAAGTCTTTGGGTGTGTGTTCCTCATTTATTGCCTGTTTGTGTAAAACAAATGCTTAACACTACCCTCTGATAAGCCTACTGCTCGACCACACTACCACAAAATAGAGCATTAGAATTATCTAATTTTGCCACTATCGTACCTCTAAGGGGAACCCTTGGAATCTGTGCACACCATTTCTTACTTTGAAATAGTATATACAGAGCCAACTTCATACATACCAAAGCCTTTGGCCTTTTTTTTGGCACAAGCAAGTAGTAGGAGTAACACACATTTGCTACTTACAAGGCTAGAACTCTCTCTATCGACCCTTTGAGGAAAAGAGCCCGCACTTGCTGTGGTAACATGGTCCTCCATCAACCGCCCTGATTGCGATGAAAGATGAGGGGGTGGAATGAAATGGAACAGAATAACCATGATAGAGAAACTATCGGATTCTGCCTCCAACAGGTTGGCTGTATGCCGGCAACAACACACTAAAGTGGTTTGTGGCTGCTGCTAAGGGGTGGACGGATTAAACTGCACATGGTCCATGCTGGTCTGAGTGAGAACTACAGCACCAGCCATAAAAGTGCTGAAAGCTCGGCGGGCCATGGCAGGAGTTTGGCCTTGGTGAAACAGAAAACCTCTACTGCAGCCAGAGTGGGCGAAATTGCTGAAGGAAATGTCCTGTGGGAGCAGAAAGGCCCAAGGAACTTGCTGTGACTCTGCTGTCCTTGAAGTGTTCTATTACAAAGCCTGTTTGTTTTTCAAAAAGGTTTTAGCCGTCATACAGCCTGTCGATTAAGGATGTCTGGACATCCTCGGAGAACTCATTCAGGTGTGCCCATTGCTCACCCTAAGCAGTTGGTGGATACGTCGATATGCTCTGATTTGTTTCATTATGCATTGCATGACATATTCACGGTCAGGGTGCCGGTCACATGTGCAAATTCTAATGTTGTAGCAATGTGCTTGTGGCTTGTGACCAGTTGCAGGGCATCATTTATCATCAATGCGTAGCTGCATATATTAGTATATCATCTGTCTTTGCATTAAGGAGATCCGGATCTCCAACAACCATTCTTTGAGATGTTGCTTTTTCAGGATTGTTAGACCTGGCATCCTTGCCATGGTTTCCCCTGTCTTTTTGCCTCTGCTTCCTGTATTTTTGACTTTGTGCTGAATTTCATTTTTGCTGGTTTTGGTACTCTGGTCACTTTACCACTGCTGACCAGTGCTGAAGTGCAAGTGCACTCTATCTAAATTGTGATTGTGATTGGTTATCCTTGATTGCCATATTTTAGTTTACTAGTAAGTCCCTATGTGCACTAGTGCACTAGAGGTACCCAGGGCCTGTAAATCAAATGCTACTAGTGGGCCTGCAGCACTGATTGTGCCACCCATATGAGTATCCCTGTAAACATGTCTCAGACCTGTCACTGCAGTGTCTGTGTGGGCAGTTTGGAACAGCCAGTTCGAGCTGGCAAGTGCACCCACTTGCCAGGCCTAAACCTTCCTTTTTACTACATATACATCACCCCTAAGGAAGGCCCAAGGCAGCCCCACGGGCAGGGTGCAGTGTATTTAAAAGATAGGACATGTACTGGTGTGTTTTACATGTCCCGATAGTGAAATTCTACCACATTCGGTTTCCACTATTGCGAGGCCTATCTCTCCCTTAGGTTAAAATGGGGATTGCCTTGAACAATCTGTTAAGGGCAGTTTCCCATTGGGAGCAGATGGAGGGTACGAGTTTGGTGTCTCTGAACTCACAATATAAAAATACATATTTTGGTAAAGTTGGTTTTTAGATTGTCTGTTTTAAAATGCCACTTTTAGAAAGTGATCATTTCTTTCTTAACCACTCTGTGCTTCTGCTTGGCTGCTGAATCCATGTCTGGGTCAGACTGACAGTTGGGCTGTTTGTGATTTCACTCTATAGAGTGACACAAATGGAGCTGAGGTGTGTCCTGCATATCCTGATGAGTCTTACTGGTCTAGAGTTGGAGGAGCTGACACCTGCATTTGAAAGGGCTGTGTCTGACCCCTCACAGTACAGCCTCTAACAACCTAGAGTGTGGCTAGGGCAGGGCAAGGAAGAAGCAGGGTCTGGTGCACCACAAAGACTTTCCTTTGAGGTTTGCTTACTTCAAAGGCAAAAAAGAGTATAAGTAGTGGACCCAAAACCCCAGACGTTTAGAACACTTCTCGATCAAGAGGAACCTCTGCCAAGGAGAAGAGCTGTGAGGAGGCGTACTGACCCTTTGCTGTGTGTGCTTTGCTGGTTTGGCCTGCAGTTGCTGCTTCTGCCTTAGAGAGGACAAAGACTGGACTTTGCTGTGTATCCTGCTCGTGGAGTTTCTTCAAGGGCTTGGACTTAGCTTGCCTCCTGTTAAGAAGTCTCAGGGACATCAATGACTTCAACTGCCAACACCTCGGCTCTCTCGCTGAGAACCCTGACTTGCCAACTGGTGCCACATCCATGGCTGAACCTGAGTGAAAATCCATGCACCGGAGTGGAGTGGCAGAAAAATGGACGTAGCACCCGTCTCGCGGCTGTAAAATCGACACAGCATCTGCCTCACAGCTGCATAAATCGACACATTGCCAGCTCAGCGTGACTTCACAGTTGCCATGCATTCGGATTTTCCATGTATACTCCCTCGGTATCAAAATCTTCAACATCACCACGCGGACTGAGGCTGCTCGTCAGGAAATTGACATCACTTCCCTGCAAGGAAAGAATCGGCGCATGGCTTACCTGGTGAGGAAAGAATCGATGCATCACTTGCTTTTCTGATACGCCCTCGCAGCTTTATTTTTGACGCGTACCAGGTACTTTGTGCTAAAACAACGCAACCATTGATTGTTATGGATTAAGAATCTTTTTACTTTAAAATTTGATGTCTTTATTTGTGTATGTTGGATTTAGATAGATTTTGGCTATTTTTCTAAACGGGTGTGTAGTTTTTTTGTGGTGTTTTCTCTGTGTTACTGTATGTGTTTGTGCAAATACTTTACATAGAGTCTCTGAGAAAAGCCTCACTGTTTGTTCCAAGCTACCAAGGGGGTGAGCAGGGGTTATCTGAGCTGTGTATCACCCTTAACCTGACTAGAGTGAGGTTCACTACTTGGACAGGGTGTAAACTGACTGCCAACTAGAGACCCCAATTCTAACAAAGATTTGATAAGTTTATGACTGAATCTGATGTGAATCCTGAGGCATGTGAAGTTCATGATATTGTTATGCTGGGATATTTTGAGGATCAGTTGGAATTTATGGGTCGTTCTATCATTACTGAAATATGTGTTTCAGAGAAGAAATGCAATATTGTGGGTTGGTGTGACTGGGTAACTTGAGCATAGTCCTTAAAGCTGGCACAGATTGTCCTGTCACTTAAAGCGAGTTGCTGGTTTCTTCTCTAGCTACAGAAGACAAGTTGGACGCCATTTTGGATAAATGTAAACAAGTTTTTAAACTCAAAGTTAAGTGTGTTAAGGGGTTTGAGTATCACTTGAGGTTAAAGTCAAATGCTATCCCTGTCAACCGCAAAGTCAGGGTGCTTTCTCAGTGTAAAAGATGACTTAAAAGTGATGCTGGACTCAGTATATACAAATTCTGTGATTGAACCAACAGATTCTTCCAAGTGGATTGCAGCTGTTGTTCTGGCAAAAAAGAAGTACAAGTTACTTACTTTCAGTAACAAAATATCTGGTAGAGACATATTCTAATTGCAGATTCCTTGCCTTAGAATTTTCTCTAGGCGTCAGACTGGATCCGGAGATTTTTCTTCAAGCAATACCCTTGCGCGTCATTGGCATCGTAGTCGCCGTGATGACGTCGGGAGTAGTGCATAGACGCCGCCTCAGCGCAGTGGTCAGTTTCTTTTGACGACTTTCCTCACCAAAGCGCATAGCCGCTAAGAACACAGAGATTGGTGTGCCAGAGCTAAGGACCTGAAGGGGGAATCCCTGTCCTTACAAATCAGTTTGCAAGCAGGGCGGATCAGTGGGCGGTAAGGAATCTGCAACAAGAATGTGTCTCTACCATATATTTAGTTACCAAAGGTAAGTAACTGGTACATTAGATAGAGACTTCTAGTTGCAGATTCCTTACCTTAGAATAAATACCCAAGCAATGCCATCCTTGGTGGTGGGCTGCGAACCAAGATCATACTAGAAAGTCCTGCAGGACCGAACGACCAAAGTAGCCAACCCGACGGACCTGACTGTCCAGGTAGTAGTGTTTAGCAAATGTGTGCAGGGACGCCCACGTAGCTGCCTGGAAGATATCCAGGACAGGAACTCTGCATGCTAACGCAGTGAAAGTAGTAGTTGCTCTGGTGGAATGAGCACACAAGCCCTCAGGGGTTGCTTCTCAGCCAAAGCGTAGCACATCTTGATGCAACAAAGTACCCATCTGGAGATGGTACGTTTTTGCACCGCCTTCCCTTTCTTTGCACCCACATACCTGACAAAGAGTTGATCGTCCATCCAGAAATCTTTGGTACGATTAAGATAGAACGCCAATGTTCTTTTTGGGTCCAGACAGTAGAGTCTCTCCTCCTCATGGGAAGGATGTGGGGTGCGTAGAAAGTAGGCAGGGTGATGGACTGGCCTATATGAAAAGGCGTAACCACCTTTGGATGGAAGGAAGCCTTAGTGCGCAACACCACTTTGTCAGGGTGCACAGACAAGTATGGAGGTTTGGAGAAAAGGGCCTGAAGCTCACTCACCCTGCGAGCAGAAGTGATGGCAACAAGAAAGACAGTTTTGAAGGTGAGGAGCCGTAAGGGACAATTGTGCATCGGCTCAAAGGGAGCACACATTAAATAAGTAAGGACAAGATTGAGGTCCCAATGAGGCATGATAAATGGAGTGGGAGGAAATAAATAGGTAAGTCCTTTTAGGAATATACTCACAATAGGAGATTTAAGGAGTGAGGGCTGATCAGGTAACCTAAGAGGCCAAAATGGCAGATAAATATCCTTTAAGGGGGCCAAAAGCAGAGCCCTGCTGGGCCAAAGAAAGAATGAACAAAAGAACCTCAGAGAGAGGAACAGAGAGGGGATCAACAGATTTGTTGGGGCACCATGCCACAAATTTATGCCAATGACAGGCATATAATGTTTTGGTGGAGGGACACCTGGCTGCCAAGATAACATCACAGACTTCGGGTGGAAGATCAAAAGTTGTCAACTGTCGCCGCTCAAGCTCCACGCATGAAGGTGGAGATTGGACAGGTTTGGATGGAGAGACGTCTCCTGCTGCTGCAACAGAAGATCCGCCCGAAGAGGCAGTCTGAGTGGAGGATTGATGGCCATATTCAATATCTCTGGATACCAAACTCTCCATGCCCAGTTCAGAGCCACCAAGATGACATGGGCCCGGTCGTTCCTGATCTTCTTGAGAACTCTGGGCAGAAGTGGTATAGGCGGAAAGGTGTAAAGGAAGCCAGAGTTCCACTCGAGACGAAAAGTGTTTCCGAGCAAGTGCCGCCTTGGAAACTCCAACGCTCGAAACAGCTGACATTGCGTGTTTTCTGTGGAGGCGAACAGATCTAACCAAGGCTCTCCCCACTGCTGAAATAGACGTTGTGCCACCTCCGGATGGAGACACCATTTGTGATCGGCTGTGTATCGATGGCTGAGAGAACCTGCCAGATTTTGAACCACCAGGGTAATGCCCTGATGTTCCAGCCATGTCCAGAGACGTAGTGCCTCTTGACAAAGGGTCCAGGACCCTACTCCGCCCTGTTTGTTGCAGTACCACATGGCGGTAGTATTGTCCGTGAACACCTGCACTGCCTCCCCTTTGAGAGTGGGAAGAAATGCTTTCAATGCAAGCCTGATTGCACAGAGCTCCAGAAGATTGATATGGAGCCCAGACTCCACCGGAGACCAGAGACCTCTGATGTCCCCCTCTCCCATGTGGCCGCCCCAACACAGAAGTGACGCATCTGTCACTATAGCCAGATCTGTCTGGGGAAGGGAGAGGGATCTGCCGTGGACCCAATGCGGATTCGAAAGCCCACCACTGCAGGTCTTTCGCAGTCCCCTCTGAGATCTGGACCATGTCGGAGAGATTCCCCTGATGCTGCGCCCACTGGAACTTCAAGTCCCACTGCAGAGCCCACATATGCCATCTGGCATGTGTTACTAGCAGGATGCAGGAGGCCATGAGGCCCAGAAGCCTCAGAGTCAGTCTCACCGAAACCCAAGACAGAGGCTGAAAGATCAGAATCATAGCCTGAATATATTGGACTCGCTTTTAGTGAGGATAAGCCTGAAACTGCACTGTGTCCAGAACATCCCAGATGAAAGGGAGCATCTGAGAGGGAGTCTGGTGTGACTTTGGCAAGTTTATAGTGAACCCCAGCGTGTGCAGGAGGTTCGCCGTAGTCTGAAGGTGGGAAATGACTTTCTGGGGCGAGTCCGCCTTCAACAGCCAGTCTGCGAGGTAGGGGAAGACTGAGACCCCTAATCTGCGCAGATGAGCTGCAACCACCGCCATCACTTTCGTGAACACCCGAGGGGCGCTGGTAAGGCCGAAGGGGAGCGCTGTAAACTGCTAGTGCTTGTGACCTACCACCAATCGTAGGTAACGTCTGTGGGCAGGCAGGATGGGAATGTGGAAATAGGCATTCTGCAAGTCCAGCACTACCATCCAGTCTCCTGGGTCTAAAGCAGACAGAACTAGAGCTAGGGTGAGCCTTTTTAATTTCTCCTTCTTCAGGAAGTAGTTGAGGCCCGAAGGTCGAGGATAGGACATGAGCCCTTGTCCTTTTTCGGCACCAAAAAGTAGTGGGAATAACAACCACAACCTACTTCTGGCACAGGGACCTTCTCTATAGCTCCCTTGGCCAAGAGAGCCGCAACTTCCTGGCGGGGAAGTGCCAAATGATCCTCTGGGAGTTGGCTGAGTGATGGAGACATGGCCGGTGGGGCAGATTCAAAAGGGAGGGAGTAGCCCTTTCGAACGATCTGCAAAACCTACCTGTCCGTAGTGATGGATTCCCAGTGGGGCAGGTGATGGCGAATCCTGCCGCCAAATGGATGGGAGTGAGGGGACGGACTAGGAGGGTTTGGAGGCTGCTGCGGGGGCAGAAGTGGGATTCCAGGTCCCCAGCCACGCAGCGGCTGAACAGCATGGGTGGCATGGTGGCTGGGCGGGGACACGAAATGGGTGAAAAGCAGACGGCGAGGGGCGAGGGACAGCGGAAAGACCAAGGGACCGAGCCGTAGCCCAGGAATTCTTGAATCTCTCCAAGGCCGAGCCCACTTTGTCTCCAAAGAGATGGGAGCCATCAAAGAGCATGTCCATGAGAGACTGTTGGACATCCCCAGAAAAAACAGAAGTAGGCAATCAGGCGTTGCGTCGCAATGCCACTGTTGTACCAACCGATCTGCCCAGAGAATCGGTCGTGTCCGGCCCACATCAGATCGTGAACTTTGCCGCATCTCTCCCATCGTTGACAGCTTGGGAGTATAGCACTGCCCCCTCCGGTATCTGCGGCAGGACTTGCGCAACCGTATCCCACAGAGAGTTGGTATAGCGGCCCAAAATGGAATGCGGTGTTCACTGACCGCAGCGCAAGACTGGAGGAAGAAAACTTCTTCCCAAATTGTTCCAGCCTTTTTGATTCCCTATCCGGGGGTGCGGAAGGGAATGCGCCTGAGGAAGAGGAAGCCTGGATGACAAGACTCTCAGGCGTGGGGTGTTGGGACAGGAATTTAGGGTTGTTCGGAGCGGGCCAATGGCAGCGTGCGATAGTCCTATTCACAGGAGCCCCTGTGTTGGGTTTGGACCAAGTACCCAAAAGGACATCGGTGAGGGCTTCATTGAAAAGTAAAAGGGGCTCACATGTGGAAGCCCCTGGCTGAAGCACCTCCTTCAGGAGGTTGGACCTGACCTCTTCAGTACGCAGCTCAAGTCCAAGCACCTCGGCCGCCCTACTGTCCACCATACCATAAGTCACTCCCTTTGCCGTAGCCAGAGGGGACCTCGGTGGCCGGAGCCAAAGCTGCTGGCGCAGAACCCGAAGGCCCCTCAACTGAACCCCTTGGGCCCAAAGGCGCCATGTCGGGGTCGGTCCACCCAAAGATGAGGAGCATGGCCTCATAGAATGCCTTAAGCTGGGCGGGGTCACGCCGGCTCCCAGAAACTCATGGAAGCGTGGAGCGGACCCAGAAGCAGGCTCCGAGGGCAGATGCCTTGAGCATTGACGCTCCTCCCGTGCCGCGTCAGCCTTCGATTGCTTTAACTTATTCTTCTTACCTGTACCCGAAGATTTTGAAGAAGACAAGTGGTGATGGCTCTGCGAATGGTCTCGAGACCTTCCTCTTGAGGGAGACCGGGACCTACACTGAGTACAGTGCCGAAACCCAAGACAGAGGCTGAAAGATCAGAATCATAGCCTGAATATATTGGACTCGCTTTTAGTGAGGATAAGCCTGAAACTGCACTGTGTCCAGAACATCCCAGATTAAAGGGAGCATCTGAGAGGGAGTCTGGTGTGACTTTGGCAAGTTTATAGTGAACCCCAGCGTGTGCAGGAGGTTCACCATGAGCTTGAGGGACTGCTCCCTCAAGACCTTCGGGTGCATAGCCCGGCACTCGGAGCACAACTTCGGGTCGTGGTCGTGCTCGAGACACCTCAGACAAACCTGAGGCGGATCCGTCACCGACATCATGCAGTGACAGTCCTCGCATGGCTTGAATCCGGTCTTCGGAGAAATCTGCCCCAAATCACACCAAAAACTCACTAGAAATCGGTCAAAAAGAGACCATGGTAGCTCTCTCCGGATCAGCGTGTGGCACGGAAGGGTACGGCTAGAAGAAAAATCTCCAGATCCAGTCTGACGCCTGGGGGAAATTATAAGGTAAGGAATATGCAACTAGAAGTCTCTATCAGATATAAGAAAGTATTTGCTTGTGGGCAGATTTCTGCTTACTCCCCATAAGCATTATCATTGATGGTAATCCCAATCCTTTTTTACCGGAAATGTTGATGGCTCTGGGTATCTTGTAATTTTATCAGTTATTGACCTCAAAGCAGCCTATTACCAGGTTACTTTGTCAGATCGGTCTAAAGTTTTTGCAACTTTTGTGAGTCTTTTTGGCACCCTTACATAGTTCTGACTTCCACTTGGGCTGGCACCCAATGCCAGCATTTTTCAAAAACGAATGGAGATCTTGGTTAAAAGGAACAAAAATCCTTAATTCTGAGTTAATTTCTTTGTCTGAAAGAGATATGACTATTTCTTGGGAGAAGTTTGTTATTAAAAAATGAAACTGACTGTCTGGGTCACTTCAATTCAGGTAGTGATATCAAACGAAAGGGTGACCATATCAGCGCCATCAAGACCACTGCATAGAGATTCACTCAGATCTTTTCTAGATCTGACCAAATACTACGTATACTATGTTTGGGCAGGGTTATGCTATTGCTGTAAAACCTCTGAGGAAACTTCTGCGAAAAAAATGAATATTTTTATGGAATAAGACGCAAGATGATGCTTTTGAAAATATTAGAAACTTGATTACATCTGCACCTTCAGTTTTGCAGCATTTTGACAGTCCTGCTAGGTGCTCTGTTAAAGTAGATCCAAGTTCTAATGGACAAGGCGCTGTGTTGGAGGCCATGAAGTAATAGCAAAGGAGTATACTGTATCTTTTATACCTCGCACACTCAAGAGTCCTGAACTGCACTATGGTACTATTGAGCGTGGAGCCTTTGTGTGAGGGTGCGGTTGAGAAATGTAAATGTTATCTCTGGGGCAATAGCTTTGAAGAAATTACAGGTCCTTAGCCTCTTCTGTACTTAATGAACTGTAAATGGTCCATTGTCTAGGTTTGTAAGGTTGCGCTCTAGAATACAGAAGTTTAATTTTGAGATAAAGTATATTCCATGCGGGAGGAAAATAAGAGCTGATTGTTTATCACTTCTACCTTTGTCAGATTCATCTGACCCGTCTTAATGTGAAGATGTGGAATGTGTAATTGCAGCAAATGATACCTCTCTGACTAGTTTGGGTTGTATTTTAGAAAAGCAATTGGTGGATTTTGTTGTGAAGGTGAAGTACAGTTGAGTGAATTTCGGCGTTACCATATAGAAGTGTGGACAACTGTTAGGAACTTGATAAAGTTATGGTAAAAACTGTAAACTTTGCACTTGTATAGCGCACTACTCACCCGTTAGGGTCTCAAGGCGCTGTACTCATACCGCTATGGAACCCCTCCTGGCTTTTCCCTGTGAGGTGCCCACTCCTGGGCACCCCCAGGGTGAAGCCAGGCATCCAAGCGCTGTTGGGGCCGTTGTGGAGATTAAGCAAGCTATTGCCCAGAGTTGCAGAGTGGGACCCATTAATTAGATTAGGCACCTAGGCGAGAATTATCAGGTCCAAGGGAATTGAGCCCAAGACTTGCCAAAGCAGGACTTGAACCCTGGTCTTGAGCCAGATCTCTGCTTCAGGGTCTGCCACTCTAACCATTGTGCCACACTTCTCCAGTATGGTATCATACTAGAAAGTGGCTTCAGAGTTGGTATTGATTATAATGCACACCGTGGCATGTCTGCCATCAAGAAGTTGTTGAGGATGTATTACTGGTGGCCAGGATTGGATGCACAAATGGAGGGATATGAAGATAGGCGTCAGAGATGTTCGTTATCCCACAAACACTGGAACTAAGCAAATAAAAGTATGTCTTAATTCCACGACTGGTAGCCACCGATTTTGCTGATCTGGGCAATATGCTACCACACAATATAATAGTTCTGAATGATTCTTGCTAAAAATGGATTTGTTGCGATTTTGTGAGTGTATCTACCAGAGAAAATGTTAATGAATTTTGCAAGGTGTTTTTTCTAAAGAAGGTATGCCAGATGGTGGTATGCATTTTGTGTCAGAAAAAAATGATACATTTTCTGAAGTTCAATGGTATCAAGCATGGAAAAAAAATTTTTATTTTCCTGTCTATAATGGTTTGGTGTAAAAAAAAAAAAAAACAACTCTTGAAAGAATTTGTGCTAACTACCATTGCGTCAAGAGTTGATGTTAAAAGATATTTGAGAGAGAAAGTGTGGAGCCATTAGAACACACTCCAGTCTCTGACTGGTGCATATAAGATGGACCATATTGACTCATAAGTGGGTGCTGTTAATTTTTATGATCTGAATGCTAAATACAGTGTGGTGGAATGTGTGAAAGAAAACTAAAATTGACAAGGCAGCATTTGAATTGAGCCAGGTAATGTAAAAGCAAAACGTTGGTGGCCGGTTATTGGGTTTTGTTCAAACGAAAACTTTTAGGGTTCAGAAAAGGAGTCCCACCTTTTCTAAGCCTGCTTCTGTTTGCATACAAACCATACTGCTGTTCTGTTAAACGATCGTGGGTGATGCAATAAGGTGCAATAATGATTCAGCTGGGAGGTGATGCTAAATTGTATATCAGTACTGCCCCTTGGTTATTTTTATCAATCTTATTGCTCCTCCAGCCTGGGTGTCAGATTTTCCCCATTCATTACTAGCAACCGTTTTTCAAGTCTTGAAGGCTTAGAAGAAGTAGATTGACTTGATATTATTGCAACCCCATTGACAGGAGACAGAGTGGTGTCTTCTTCTGCTTTAAAAGGAGATTGGCTAGAAAAGCCTAATAGCCCTGATGGCAATGGTGCAATAGTTCCCCTGCGCACATTCCCTGACAACGGGATAGGGTTCAGTCCCAACTCCCAGGCAGTCCTTCCTGTTACTAGAATTTCTATCAGGTATAGTGAAGACAAGGGTAGCGTTCTGGAATGTGACAGGTTTGCTGACTAAATTGGAAATAGCAAACTGGTGCGAATTTGTAAACAGTTTTGACATACTTTGTTTTCCAGAGACTTGGGCAGTAAACCCAATTCATCTAAATGGCTTTAGAACCCTTTCATACCCTTGCGGTGCCATCAAATTCAGGGAGAGCAAAGGGGGGAATTTGCATTTACATTTCAAATTCCCTGACGGCTTCCAGCATAGATATGTTAGTTCCACAATCCTTTTATCAGATTGCAATTGTTGAGTTTTCAGCCACATGTGTGTTGGCATTAACACATTTTTATAATAACATCTCGAAGGTGGAGGTGAAATAAGACTATTAAAAAAAGGATTTTGAAGCTATCAGGAATGGGATCTATGAGGACGTGGTATTTTTGTGGGGCGGGGAATTAAATGTTAAATTATGCACCAAGGGTTCAGCTACGATCTGTGGTTTAAGTGAAAGTGAGAACAATGGGCATTCACATTTCATAAGCTCTCTCTATGGTGACAAATTGAATGAGTTTCTTTTTAATATTGATCTGCATTCTGTAATGAGATCTGTTCCCCGCCAGTGCCATTTAAGTCTACATTTAATGGACAAGAGAAACAATTTGGTGATAAGACTATATATTGGTAACAAACAGACACGCCACAAGGGTTGGAAATTTTACTACCCACACTATTGCATGTAGTGACCATTACCCATTGAGTATAGACTTGGATATATTGCCCAAGGATTGGTCAGCTCAGGTGTTACATTCTAACTATTGTACAGTGGGTGACATAGATATTGCAAGGCATAACAGGTGTACCTTGTGATGGTCCCAGGTTGATTCTCAGGAGTTAAAAAAAAAGCTGATTTGTGGTAATAAACAGGCTTTTGAGAAATGTTTAGATATGGGCACTAGTCCTGAGGATATTATTGAGGGTTTCCAGAGGATTGCTGGGGCACTAAGGATGGACTGGTGGTTGTCAGTAGGGGCAGTAATAATAAGAGAAAGGGGTGGTTTGATGAATTCTGTACCAAGGTCCATAGTACATTGAAATCAGCCTTACATATAGGCCCACGCTGTATTCACGAAATCCGGGCTGCTAGGAAAAACTGTATTCACATTTTAATGCAGAGGAAAAAAGTGCTGAAAGAAGAACTGTGGGATAAATTGCAAGAAGCCAGCCTTAGTAAAGATTCTGCTTCCTTTTGGCGTGTAATAAGTTCTCCTTATCTTAGGTCAGACGACGGACCACGCCTGGAAATTGCAATTAGTGAGGCAGATTGGATCTTGCACTTTTCGGTCATCTATTCAAGCCCTCCTGATAGGTTATGTTTAGTAAATGATGAGGCCCCTGATAGCTGTTCTCTTGCCCCTGTTAACTTTCCAATTAATCTTGTATGTACCTTGGAGGAAGTTATTAAAGCTGTAAATGCAAGCAAAGGAGGTAAGGCGCCAGGCCATGTTTTATCCCTGTAGACGTATTTAAAGCCAACACTAGTCTTTGGGGACCCTTGCTGACAAGTGCTAAATGAATGCTGTCAAAATGTTTTTTTGAGGTCTTGGACGGATCTCTTTTCTGCCATTTTTTTAAAAGAGGGAGAGGCATAGCCCAACTTGTTACCGGCCATTTACTTTATGAGATTCTATGCTGAAAGTACCTGGTCTAATTGTCCTGGAAAGATTACAGGACTGGGCACAGGCGAAAAACGTCTTATCTGACCTAGAGTATAGGTTTAGGGCGTGTTGAGCAGGGCCTCAACCTCAAGATGCTAATTGAGAAATATTGTATTATCAGACATGGGAGATTATACCTGGCTTTTGTTTATTTGTCAGCTGCATTTTATTGTGTAATTCACAATAAATTGTGGGTTATTATGATGATTCTTACGGTGGACTCACCGATTATACTATTCCTTAGGCAAACGTGTCAGGCTTGTAAGGCTAGAGTGCAGCACGGATTATTGGGTGAATGCACATAGCAATTTAGCATAAAGAGAGGGGCAAGGCAGGGATGTGTTTTGGCGCCTTTCCCTGTTTTCTTTATATATTAATAGTTTGGGCAGTACGTAAGTGCTGACTGTAAAAGTTTGCCCCAAATAGGATATCGCCCCATCAGCTTTGTGCTGATGATGGCATGCTCATGGCATGTACACCTACACACTTATTAATGCAATTTGTATCCTATATGGAGGAATTAGGGCTACTAGTCAATAAAAGCAAGACATTTGCTATGAGGTGTGGAAAAGCGATATTGAAATCTCAGAGTCTCATGATAAAAGGCACTAGAATAGATTTGGGTATTATGTCTGACCAGGATGGTCATGGCTGATGGCAAATAAGACCAGGTTACATTTCTAGAAAACTGTTACAGCGTTGCCTAGCTTTGCCTGCAAACTTGGTAACAAAGGGAGCTATTAACAGTCTATAAGGCTAAATGTATGTCAACAGCCTTGTATGGGGCAGGCCTTTGGGGGTATGTAAAAAACAAATCCCTGCAAGTTATTGAGAATGTTTTTTTTTTTTTTTTTTAAGTGCCTCCTTTCTCTTCCGCAGAGTAGCCCAACTTATATATGCTATGCTGTACTACTGATCTCTTTTATCACAAGTTTAGCTCAGACCCAGCCAATTTTGTTATGGCAAAAGGTATGGACTTCTGAGCATACTAAACTGAATCAAGAGATTATTGGGGATTGTCTCAGGTCCTCTTGTGTAAGAAGAGTACAGTGGTTAGAATAGGTTAAGAATTTTATGATCGACCTGGGGCATCAAGATTATTTTTATAAACCTGAAACTCTAAAGAGTGTAGCAAATAAATCCCTTAAGAATGAGTGTTTGTCACATTTGGAAGAATTAAGGCTATGTCCCGAATTGTTTAAGCTAAGTGTTTTAAAAAAAATCAATTGACCTTAATTTCATTTGACATGCAATTGTACTTAATGGAGGTGAGCAGCGACCAGCACAGACTTGTTTTAACTAGGTTTAGATTGGACATTTTTCACCACTTGGTGAGCTTTCGAACTATGAATAACTGGTTGCGGCCTATGGCAGGATGCCTGTGTGACAAGAAGACAGACCAAAGCACCTTTGATACAATTCTATTCTGTAACTTAAATAAGATGCAAAGAAAGGCACTGCCATTATCATTGTTGAGATCCATGGATTTGGTACAATGTCGTTCAGCCTATGTGTTTTTACAATCTCTGCCAACTATTTATATTTGCAATGCTATGTCTAAATTTGTATGGGCTATCTTAAGGCATAGAAAGATTACATTTTAAGGAGAGTGGGAGTTGGTTTATATTCTAGTTGAAAATGAAGTGGTGTTTTTTAAATATTTATTACAGTTTTTTATTGTGCACTTTTATGATTTTAACAAAAAATCTATTAAAGCGGATTTGATTTTTGATTCAGCTGCTATGTTAAAGTCCTTTCAAAAGGAGCTCATTACAAAGTGAAGCGTCTTCAAAATTTTGATGCATAGTTGGATCAGGTTCATGAAAAGAAGCCTTAAAGTAGAGATACTTTTGATGATCTCTCACTTGCAACTTTTCAATCATAATTCTGCTCATGTTAATGATGGCGGCAATGTGGATTCTGATCAAGCTGTAAGTTCTTCGGTCTCCACCATGCATGAAAGTACTAAAATCAACAGTGACTTCACTTCTGGCACCACCGAAAAGTGATAAAGCTACCCGAGAGACTTTGAGAATGTAAGAAGCACTACATGTACAATTACATAACTGTGTATCAATGTAAACTTGTGACTGAAAAATGCAATAACATTTGTGAGAAAAAAAAATACCTAAGAGACTAGATGACTGTGCATATTGATTTTGTCTGCTTTATTCAGTATGTTGAACACATTTTGCTGTGTATATTTCTTCATTCCATATTTTTGCTGAGCATATTGCCTAATGGCTAACCGGTTCGTTTTCTTCTTTCCTTTAATTTGTTGGGGCGGGAGATGTTCTATGATGTCATTAGAATTTAGAATATTGCTGTGGTGCATCTCATGATGCCATGGAGGTTGTGTGTATATCGTGGTCGTCGGGGTGGGGGGGGGGGATCACTCTTCCTGAGCTCTCCTGCACAGCTGCTTGAATAGGAGCTTCCTCTTTCACAACCTTATGGGCCTTATACATAACACTTGCATTAAAAACAACTATACTATCTTTTAGCTCTACATTGTTTTGCATTGTGTTTGTTTGGCTGAATGCAATACATGTATGTGGTGGACTCTCATGAGAGAATGGGCCTTGCTCAGTTGCTAGGTAATATTTAAAAAGAGAAGGACCTCTTAGTTGTGGAAGTGCTCTTTTAACAATGATGCCCACAACTCTGCTGAGAAGCAAGGCATTCTTCCTCTGTTGGACGAAGATGCAGATGCCGACGACCTTCTCCAGAAATAACATAACGTGTGCTTGTAAGGTGCAAGTTCACTCAAGTCTTGGGTCTCCTGGTAGTGAAACAACAAATGTTTTTTGTCAACTGTTATAACTAGCACAGTCAAGCCAAGATCACTATATATATATATAGATCTCTCTCTATATATAGATATATATATATATATGTAGATATATATATATATCTATATATAGATATATATATGTGTGTGTGTGGTCTTAAAACTCCCCAACATTCTCTCCCGTTTCATTTATAACCCTCATTTGGTTCCATATGTCATACTTTCACTCTAAGCTTGAGCAAAGTCCAAGAGCAAGTTGCTGATTAAAGTGGAAGTTACCACATTACCAATAAATGGTACTCATATTTTTGTGAAATTGTTTTTATTGAGGTTTCATTACAATATAATGAACATGCCCATTTACATAAGACTTCAGGCTTCGCAGCTTGTTCCGTGCTTTCACCCTGTCCCTCCCCACCCAAGGCAAGTTTAATAGATAGCAGAGAGATACACATTCTTAAGACATCGCTCTCGTCCTGCAGAGGTGAACTAAGCCGTTAGCTTCCGTTACATGGAACAGATAAAGAACAAAAACTTACAAAACAACAAGTGTCCCCTCCCTTTTATGCTGCTGAGGCGATTTAAAAGGCCACTGGATCGAGAGCTCCTTTCCCCGACCCAGAGATAACATTCCTAGTCGCACTCATCCACCCCTTGCAATTGGTTTCTATATGTGGAAAAGATGCAGCGCACGAAGACGTGGGCTACATGCTGCAAGAGGCAGGCATTGTGAGAGAAACCTGACCAGGGGGTCCCAGATAAAGTCAAAAGTCAAAAGCTCTGCGTGAGTCGTCCATTTTGTCAGCTAGACGTTCCATGGCGAGGCCCCGCAATAACCTTGTGAGCCACAGAGCTATTGTCTTTGCTGCCCCCAACGCCAACCACAGAATGGAGCGATTCCCCTGCGATTGATGTTTCTGCTGCAGGAAGCGAAGGCCCAACAGGGTGTGCTCTGGAGATGACGGTACGGGGTAGCCCAAGTGTGAGAAGATTTCGTTCCAATGAGGGCAGATAGCAGGACAATCCCACCAAATATGTCTGAAATCCCCCAACAATGGTACTCATTTTATCGACCTCAGAAAGATGAAAGGCTGGGTGGACCTGCAAGATTTCAACCTGTGACCATCAGGTCAAAAACAGCACGCAGGACTGGATGCATTAGTCCACTGAGCTGCATACCCAGCAATCATCTAGAAAACAGAAGGGTAATAAAGATCTGGCTGTTTCCTTAATCATAATTTAAGCAGAACATACCTCTCTCTTCAATCCAATCTGATTCTTCACTTTCAAAGGAGGAACCTCAGATCTAGAAAGGTTTCTCTCTCAATCATCTACCATTTCTGTAAAAGAACATAATCAGACAGGAGATTCTTCTCTGAGCAGACATGCAAGCTCTGAAACTGTCTCCCAAGGAAAATAAGCAATGATTTAGGATTTAGGAAAGCAATGACGACCTGCTGTCCCTAAAAAGTCTCGCAACCAACACTTTTTCAATCATGCATAAGATATGCAGTACTTACTCTTCCACCTAAGAAGGGGTACGAAAGCGCTGGATAAGTGCCAATAGAATATAATACTCAAAGCACCCCCCTTTGCTCTCCAGATCTCATTTCCTTCAACCCGATTCGCCCTGTTTATAAAACCTCACACCACCACCACCACAATATCTCTGGAATTTTGCAACCCACTGAATTCCTAGGAGGATATACTAAGTCAATTCTAGTTCTTGTTCAAATATTCTCAAACTAGAAAACTCAAATTTAGTTTAAAAAGTAACTTGCCAACAATATGAATACCTGAATGTCCCTACAAGTTTCCTGTACATTCCAGGATATAAGTTAGTGTTGATTAAATTGGTACGAACTTTCTTGTATAGATATAATATATAATCCATCTCAAATAATTGTCCCGTTGCCCCTTTTGGTTGGGCAAAGACACCAGGCACTTCTGAGTCAGAAACCATCGAACTTTCATCGTGTGCATGGCTTCTCTGCCCTGTTAGCCAAACCTAGAGTTGAGAATTCTCACTACCCTTTTCAGACTTGCTTGTGGTGGCATTAACAGAGGCGCTTCCTTGTCTGGGTTTGCTTGATCTGCATACCTTCACGAAGTGATTGAGCTTCCCACAGCCTTCACATTTCTTTCCTTGGGCAGGGCAATTACTCAGTTGGTGGACAGGCCATCCACAGTATCTACGCGGCCACGGTGGTTGTCGACCGCTTCTTGTTTTACTTTTTTGGGATACTGTGTCACTGCATTGACAGCTTGTTCTTTGATTGGTCTCTGGAGTACGGCCTCCATGTGTGAGGCTCAGGCTTTTGATAACTCTTTGGTATGTCCCAACGTGA
Organism: Pleurodeles waltl; assembly: GCF_031143425.1. NCBI lineage: Eukaryota > Metazoa > Chordata > Amphibia > Caudata > Salamandridae > Pleurodeles > Pleurodeles waltl. The sequence goes on from NC_090440.1 coordinate 1,899,558,895, forward strand.
GGATGTTGGGCAGGGACTTCCCCGACTCTTCCAGGATTCTCTCTTGCAGTTTGGCAGATGCACACCCCTGAATCACTTGGCCTCGAATTTCTTCAGTCTCATCTGCAAACCTACACGTGCTGGCTAGGTTTTGAAGTCTCATGTGGAACAAGTTAATTGACTCTTCTGCTTGTTGTCTGGTTTGCCTGAATACAAAGCGTTCGTAGTCTGTGTTGGCCATGGGCTCAAAATGCATGTTTATGGCCGCTATCAGGGTCAAATGCGTCTTGGGGGTGGCCTCCATTTGGTTCTTGGATATTTTGTAGATGTCCTTCACCCTTTTGACTTTGGTGGCTTCGAAAAACAGTAATACCTAGTCCTTCCACCTCAGAGCTTGTGCTGACGGTGCTCCCTCAATTATGAAGGGCTCGACTGGGGGGGATAGCACACATGTTGGATTTGAGTGGGTGGAGGGCTATATGTGGTAGCCAATGCCAGTATTGTCACCTCTTGCTGTATCTCTATATATACTTTTGTTGTATTTTTTTTTTTTTAAGTTGCATTGGCCAATGCTTATTTCTCACTGTTTGCTATGATGATTTTTCTGATTTCAGAACATTTGCCCAGTACCTGGACAACGATCGTCCTCCAGTTCAAAGGACTGATAGTCTGCTGAAGCGTGGTGCACTCATAAGACACACTTGTTTTCCAGGTGCAGTGTCAACTGGCTGGAATGCAGAAGCAGTCCAGGAAGAGACGGGGCCTGGCATCGAGTGGGTGTGAATGCATTTACACAGTCCTCCGCTCGGCTCCGAAAGATGCAAACTTCCTTTTTATCCGACTGCGGCAGTCAGATTAACGCAGAACCAGTGACACACGTGGCACGAGCACTGCGTGGACAACTGCAAACGCCATGGCGATTGGAGCACGCGTTTGGGTGCGCCTCTCCGACACGATATTCTGCTGTTGGGTGCCAGCGGGTTCTGTTTTGCAGTTCCTCACTGTTCCCACCCACTGGCTCCTGTTTATTTTATAAGCTATTCCCCCCGTGGGCATGGCCCAACATATTATATGTTTAAGCAGATGGGGGGATTGCTAACTTCCCCTCTGCAAACATCCACATGGTAGTGTGCCGCGACCAGTTTTGTCACTGGCGCGACACTACAGGTGGTAAGTTAGAGTAAAAGTTTTCATTCATATTTATCTCAAAAAGCCAACATTTCTGTTACACGAGAGAAGCTGGAAATTATTTCACTTTCAGTATTAGATAGACCAATAATGGGAATTTAGGGCCATACGCACGAACACATTTTCCCATTGACACAGAATGGGAAAAACCCTTTGATACATCTGGCCCAAAGCTTTTTCATGAGCATGAATACATAGAAGATGAGTGGTACTGCAGCTCTAAAACTGAAAGCTATGCATTGCTACTGGCAATCCATTTAAGAACTTCACAGAACAGCACACAAACAAAAATATTTTACTAAAATAACTGAAAACATAAAACGAAGAAAAACAAACAGTTAACCGACACAAACATGTTTTTACAATTATGCTTAAAGCAATCTATAAAACCAAAAACATGTATTGTTCTCAAAATATAAACTCTACTTTAGTCATGTATGATTTTTTTACCAGTATGTCTAAGCATTTCACTTTGCATTTCAGCCACAATGGGCTCAGGTCAACCGAGCTACTTCTCTATCTGGGTACTTAGTGCCACACAACAGTACTGCACCTGAAGAAGATAATACAACCAGTGGACATAGAGTGGGAAGAGACGACTCCACGCCTAGTAGTGGCAAAATGGAAATACAATGGACATATGTTAAATTTAGAGAAAAGGCAAACTTTACAATTATGTGTCAGAAAACCCCTCAGTTCACGAAAAGAAAGTAACGATTCCAAAAATTATTTAGTGCTCACAAAGACACACAAAACACTAACTATATCAGAATTCGTTAGTAGAACACTTTTTTATGGGACAATTGGAAGTTTGGAATTTTTCAGACCCAATTGTCTCAATAAATTTTTGCTGGGAGTTGTAAATGCTTTCAAAATAAATTATTCGATTTCAAATATGGAGAAAGATGATGTAGAACGGGATGCTCCAAGCGGCCACCTGTTTATCGGCAATCTGCAAGAGAACCTCAAATGATGTTTACACAGAATTTTATGAAGAAGACTTTCTGATCAGAATTCATTTCCACCAGACAAGAATAAAGAAGAATCATTGTATGAACTTCCTAAGAGACTGGCACCAGACGTAAAATGGACAGAAAAATGTGTTCCATTAGACCTACTAAAAGAGCTGAAAGATAATCTGTTACACCCTTTATAAACCAGGCTTGATCAGTGGGATGAGCAAGTGTGCTTTAGCACCTTAGGTGGGGTTAGTCACTGCACCCGATGGCCTTGTAATCTGGGTCCCACTAAGTATTGAGTCGTTTGATATTTGGCATCTTATGTTTGCAGACAAAGACCCGTAACACCATCTATGGGAAGTCAGGGCAGTACTGAGGTGGATGTCGAGTTGCTAAGGGACTCAATTTCCGGAAGGGAGAGAAATTATGAAATTCTAAAATAATGACCAGAAAATCGTGTGCAGGGTGAGAGAGAGGGTCGGGGAGGGGTGGAGAGATGGGGGCAGGAAAGAAGGTTGAGATAAGATCGAAAAACTAGTTTGAGAAAAAATGGCAGCTATGGTAGTTATTACTGGAAAGGTGGAAGGAGTGAAAGGGTGGAAGGTTGAAACGAAATGAAACAGAAAGAAAATAAGAAAGGAAGGTAGGGAAGATGAAAAGAAAAGTGGAAAGAAGGGTGAAAACAAAGAAAGGGTACAAGGAAGAATGGTGGTTGGAAGGATGCAAGTTTGGAGTGAGGGGTGAAACCATCAATTAACAGTAGGTTGGAAGGAAGGATGCAAGGATGAACGGGTGGCTGGAAAGCTGGACAAAAGGCTGTTATAAATGGACTGAAGAGTGAAAGGATGGACAATCGATGCATGAAGAGAATGTTCATTGAATGGATGGATGGTTGAAAGATTAGATGGGAGAAAGGATGAATGAGTGGATTGATGAATGGAAGGAATGTCAATGGAGTGTTGGAATATTGAAGGGATGGGTTACATGATCAAAGAATTGATGGAGAGAAGGGAGGCAGGATGGATAGATTGGAGGATGTGTGACAAGAACTAAAATAGGACTTGTTGAACTTACTGTTTCTCTCATTGGTGTTAAGAGTTTTGGTTGAAAGTGGGGGTAATTTAATTGTCTGGCTACTCCCTTGAGTGTGATTCTTTTGCAGCAGAATGACAGCACAAATTTTACAGGTCAGATTTAGCTGTCTTCTTTCAATCATAACTAATATAAGTAGGTGTCTTCACCTGGTAGGGACTCATTGATGTATTGTTGGGCACCAGCAAAATGTAAAGACTACCACTGGACGCAGATGTCATTAGCAGCTGCTGAACTGTAATTTTTCCTTTTTCATTATTTGATGATAGCAGATATCAACACTAGAGACTCGGACGACCTATAAACTCAACCACATTTGTTTCCTGTAACAACATGGATGACCCTCTTATATATACCTTATGTTATTAAGAGGACTTATTCATAGGCTTATTCATTGGCACTTTTGTGTAGATATACTGAGTCTTTGACCCCAACAAGTCAAGGCACTTCTGGATCTACACCTGGACTCTGTGAGGGACTGCCTGGCTGCCCAAAGGACTCATCTGCACTGGTTTTCTGAGAAGGAATGCTGCCCTGCTTGTTGCATTGCTGGCCTCTGGTTCTGCTGGAAGAACTTTGCCTTCCTCGCAAGGGCTTTCCAAGGGCTTGGATTGAGCTTGCCTCCTGTTCTGAAGTCCCAGGGCCACAAAGATTTCACACTAGAGAAGAAAATCCCTGTGCATTGCAAAATCGATGCAACGCCTGCAGGAATTGATGCAGAGCCTGCCTCGCTGCTGAAAATTCACTGCATCGCCTACCAGATCGAGGCAGTCCCTGCTCCTTCTTACCAGCATGTCAAGGATTTTCAATGCATCTTCCCTGGGTGTCAAAATGAGTACATCGCAGAGAGGAACCAAGGCTGCACTTCTCGAAATCGAAGCATCACCTTGCAGAGTGGAAAGAAACAACACATTGTCTGTGCTGCACTTGAAAATCGAGTGCAGCACCTTATTTTTCTACGCATCTCCTCATCTGTGGCCCCGTGCATCATTATTTTTTAGGCATCCCAGGTACTGTGTGTCATACGGATACAACCACTGATTTTGCAGATTGAGACTCTTGTAAACCTTTAAAAAGTGATATCTCGACTGGTGCATATTGGATTTTTGTTTTGATCTTATTTTATTCAGATAAATATAATCTATTTTCTTAAACTGGTGTGGAGTACTTTCTGTGATGTTTTCACTGTGTTACTGTATGAGTTATTGCACAAATACTGCCTGCCCTGTGCCCAGCTACACAAGGGTGACCACAGGATAATTCGGATTGTGTTGTGACTTACCCTGACTAGGATTGTGGTCCCTACTTGGACAAGGGTGAAAATATCTGCCAACTAGAGACCCAACTTCTAACACTTTAGAATATGTAACATGGCACTCAAAGAATTGAAGGTAGGAAAATAATTTTGTTTAAAAAAACCTGCAATAAAGAGCTGACAAATGGCTAGGGAATAATGCTGTAACACTGAATGAATAAATAGTTGTTTTAAGGACATAGGAAACGCTCCAAATTCTTGCGTGCACGTCTCTGCTGATATGACACATACAGAAACAAGTTTCAACTCACCAGCAGATCTAGCCTTCAACATTGGTACAATAACCTGAATGCAGAAACATCAAGATCACAAAAGCAGACGCTGTTTGAATGCAAGGAATCATTGTTCTGCTACTAAGGCAGACTGCTGCAGACGTGTGGACTGTGAAAGTAAGAAAAAGCCTGCCTGGAACTCCAATATTAATTGTATGAGCACTTGCAAAGGATCACAAGATCTTGGGTGAGTCGGTAGGTGGTGGCTATCTAAGTCAGGCAAAATTAGAGAACTCCTAGAAACAATTGAAAGCCCCATTTTTTAAGACAGGCAAACCACTAAAACTCAGAAATCATCTAGAATGACAAGGAATGTCCTGAATACACAAGTCCAAAGACTTTTGCTCCTAATAATGACAGCTTGCACCTGATAATTCCGACATTTTAAGTTCTGTTTTCTCTGCTGTGCATTGACATAGATACAAGCTTCAATCAATCTTCTCAACATGTTTGTCTAGCCTAGGAAACCACATATTCTTACATAGTTGTTTCTGTTGCAGTTATCCTTCTGTGGCTTTCATGGGCAACCTCAATTACACATCTTTGTAATGCATTACTATTCTTGTTCATTGTAAATGGATGTTAGTTGGTGCAACGGCACATTCATCATTTATACTTTTCAAAGCAAGCATGCTTTCTTATCAACTCCTAAAGGTACACATATTGTGGTATCTACAGGTTGATGTTAGATATTTTTTAACTTCCTAAATTGTCTGATCACCTGTTGAAACTTATAGTAGTTATTTTTCTGAGATACTTTCTGGATTAGTTCTTCTAATTAAAAACAAATGTACGTACACACACAAACACACACACACTGAAATTTGCACAATACTTTAGCAGATGCCGGGATATACTTTACTTAGGGAGAGCTCATCTGTACTGGAAAAGATGATGTAACCCCGCCTGGTCTACAGCTGCATCTCTGTGAACTACCGAGTCCAAGCAGTAATGCTGCATAAAGGTGTGTCTATTTCCCTAGCTTACTGCTCTGCAGATATCTTGGATAGACATATGAGCAAACAACACTGCCGAAGTCGATATCCTTCTGGTAGAATGAGATCGCACCTTAGTCTGTAACGGTGTGTTAGCTTTCTGATGACAAAGTTGTATGGCATTAGTTATAACCTTTGAAGGATAACCTTTCCTAGGAGCACTGTATGCCACTAACAATTGACTAGATTTGTTTTGCCTTGCTTGTCTTGTCAACGTAAAACTTCAAACATCTCAACATCCAAGGAATGTAATGTTCTTTCTGCTATAGTTTTTGGATCTGGAAAAAGTCATTAGGACTATTGGTTAGTTTAAATAGAAGTCTGTTCGAACCTTTGGAATGAATTTTGGATTTGTGTGCAGAATCACCCTATTTGTTCCAGAACTGTAAAAATGTAAAAAGGGTTCTGGAATGGTGAATGCTTATATTTCACCTACTTGTCTTGCTGATGTCAGTGCCAGCAGGAGGGCCACTTTCCAAGAAAGGAACTTAATGTCTGCTGTGTGTGTAGGCTCAAATGGGCTCTTCATTAATTGTGAGAGTACTGTATTTAATTGCCAGAGCGGAGGAAGATGTTTTGCAGGATCAACTTAAGGTCTAATTTGTTGCAAATGTGTAAGCATGTCTCAGTTGACCTCTGTGCCGATTGATGTGAAGGTATGGAAATACTTGGGGGTTTTCTTGCCTTAGGAATGCTGCTACTGGAGCCAGACACTTTGTGGGGTGGGGATGGGGGGCAACTTCAGGCTGTATGGAAGAACTTTGATAATGGCTGCTAGCTACTGTGAACCATAAAACATTTCAAAGGTGTGGATGAATTGTGACATGAAAATAGGCGTCTTGGAGATTTAGTATTGTTACATAATCTCCCTGGTTCAGAAGCTGTAGGATATCTCAAATTGTGATCATGAGAAATGTCCATGATAGGTCTCCATTCCCCTTTTTCCTGACCAAAACCAAATGGGAGTAGAAACCTTTTCCCTTCTGGTTTCCAGGAACTCGATCTATGGGTCTTTGCTGAGCATGGTCAGGACTTCTAACTTGAGAAGCTACAGATGCTAGGGCGGGGACTTCTGGGGTGGAGAAGGAGGTGGTTTTTTAATGGATTCCAGTGAGTGACTGAATGTAATCAAATTCAATACCCACTTGTCTGTTGTTATTTTCTTCCATCCGGGGAGATGATTGGATATTTTGCCCCTGCGACATGCTGGAGGAAATTAAATTGTAGCCGGTGCGTGTAGTCTGTCATGTCGTCTTCCTGCGTCTTTGCCCTGTGGACCCAGCTTTAGTTTCTGGGTTTGTCTTGTGTAGGCAGGTTGAGGAAGTTGTCGCTGTTGGTACTGCGGGCAAAACTGTTGTGACCCAGACTGATAGATTGGATATCCGTATAGTTGGCAACTTCCTCTGTATGAAAATTGCTCTCTTCCCCATGCACTACGAGAAGGAATGTTTCTGTATTGCAGAGTACCTAAAGATCTTGCAGTATCCGTATCTGTTTTATGGATTAGAGGTCCTCATCAATGTGCTTACTGAAGAAAGCTTCACCATCATATGGCAGGTCTGAAATTTTGCTTTGCACCTCTGGTCTAAAAGAAGTGGCTTTCAACCACCCCTGCCTCCGCAAGACTGCTGCTCCTGATGGCTGTCTAAAACATGTGGATGCAATGTCCATAGTGCAGTTGATTTCTGAGGAGGTAAGCGCTCCTTTCCGCAGCATCTTTTTGGCTTCAGATTTTGCATCATCCGGTAGACGATACATATATGGTGCCATGTCGAACCACACTTGTCAATCATATCGTCTGGGCACTGCCAACATATTTGCTGCTTTTACTGTTAATGCAGTTATCGAGGAGAAGTGCTTTCCAATGTTGTCTAGACGCCTTCCCTCCCTATCAGGTGGTGCTGATATTGGCACTGATGGATTTTTTTTAACAGCGCCACCATGGAAACAGGTTTTGTGTGACCAAAAAAGGCTAGCTGGAGAATTTTCCAGGACCTTGTACTTCTTGTCTAGGCATGGCATCCCTGCAGCCACTGTGGATGGGTTTTTCATTGTCTTGATACATTCTTTCCTTATGTAGCCCACGATAGGGATGGCTCTGACGCTTTTACAGGAAGTTATTTTAAAACCATAAAGGAAACAGTCAGATTGCTTTGTTGTAATTGGAAGGTCAAATCTCTTCGCCGCTCTCGCTGGGATATTGTGGAAACCTTTTATATGCTCACCAGGGGGATACGTGGGTGGTGGTGTTGGGGATGAGAGAGTCAGAATGAGATAATCATCCCACTCAGTGATGATATCTCTAAGATCCTCTTCTTCCCTCTCTTCATCTGAGGACATGCTATCATCCCCGACCATAGTTCTGGATTGTGGTATATGCCTTTTGGAGGCCACTGTTGTGCAATTTTGTGGCGTTTGCGGAGTGGAAGGCTGCACTGGTGGAATTTTAGGTTGCTCTGTAACTTGCCTAGATGAGGCAGGTATAGGTGGGAATCGCTTGTGGTTATCTGCAAGCATCATTTGTAGATCCGATACCTATGCCTTTGGGACCCATACCACATCCTCCTGGTACTGTTGTTGCAGATATGCATGGAACTGTTCTGAATATTGTATGCACTCTTGCTGGAAGAATAATACTCCTGGCCATAATACTACTCTTCCTCCTCGTCGTCATCTTGTTGATATTTTACATGCTGCTCTAAAGAACTATGTGCCACGTCAAAAGGACCATCATCATCTAAGTCATTCTCATCAAGTAGATGACTGGGTGACAAGGGTGATAATTTGCTTGGAGATGTATGCTCCAGCATCAAAAATATTGTTTTTCCCATTTCTTTTGTTTTTTTACCCATTTTGTCTCTTGTCGTCGATGCAGTCGATGGCGGTCAGATCAGGACTGCAGATAAAATCAGTTTGACCGTTGACATGCTGTTGTCCACTAGGCAGAGACCCATTTAACCATCAACGGGATGGGTGCAGTAGACTGTATCAATGATGATGTAGTTGTCGTCAGTGAACTGACCATGATCACTTTTGTTACCGTCGTCATGTCAATGTCAAACACCGTCATTAAAGTAGTAGACAATTTCTTCATCGATGGTGTGCTTGTCGACGCCTTCTCTGTTATCAGTGCTGACAACTGTTTTTTAAACTTGTGAGATGCACAACGGGAGGGCATAAAAGGTTCAGATTTTGAGTTCCCTTTTTTCTTCGGAGGACATATCATGTCCCTTATGCGTGTGAGAGTGCCTTTCAGAGGGACTGCGCTCCTTGTAGTACCCATGGGGAGTCCTTTTTGAAGACATCTTGGGAGGGTCATGAGGTGACCAAACTTTTGACCTCTCCCTCTTTTGGAAGATGAATCAGAGTCCTCATTGTCTTCCCCAGAAACTGGATTTTCCTTGGCTTTAAGATTTTGGAGCCCCCCAATAATCTCCTGTGCCTTTTAGAGTTTTTGAGGAAACCGTGTGGTAGATTTTACAATCGTTTACGCTTGTGGGATGGGTAGAGGCAGTATTTGAGGCCTTGTCTTGGTCCTAAAAAGACCCTTTATAGCAAGCTCCGACATTGTAGAGTCAGATTTGAAGCAGATGGTAACTGGTAATAGTAGATAAATAAAATCTCATTAACAATTCCATAATAGGTTGAGCTGAGCAGAGCTCAGGGGAGACTCCCTCACACAACGTGCAGTAGAAAATCTTAAGAGACAGAAGCCTCTTAGTGGAGTGTTCTAGAGATTGCTGCAACCCGACTAATTGAATTTGATCTCTTTTAAATGACAGAGATATGTTACTAATATAAAGGCTTTATGACCTTCCCAAGCTATGTTTAACATTACACTGCTTCTCTAGTTTTACTGTGGTACTCCCACTTCAATGACGGAGAATGTTTCCAACATGTGAATCTTTGAAAGGTCCAATACTGTATGAGCACTTGAAATACTTAAAATTATAATCCATTAACCTCATACCCCACCATTCAATTTGTTGTGGCATTTTTAATTTTGGATTTCTGAATATTGCCAATAATGCTTGGTGATCAGTAACCAATACAAACGGTTTGCCATACAAGAAAGTATGGTAGTGTTCATATGACCAGACAACTGCCAGACTTTCCTTAAGAATATTTTTTTCAATTACAGATAAGCTTATGCTAGCATTATGTATTAAATGTCTGAGTTTCCTTTTCAGGTGTATTTTGTACATATATTGCACCGAATTCTACTGGGCTTGCATCCATTTTCGGTTCTGTGGACAGGATGGCGTCGCAAGATGCTAAGTGGGCTGGTGAAGAAATGTCCTTATCTGATAGAGACTTCTAGTTGTAGATTCCTAACCTTAGAATTCCTTGGCGCCAGCTTCGAATCTGGATTTTTTCTGCTGAGCAGTACCCTGTGTGCGCCATCGGGTGGCATCGTTCGGATCAGAGTGCGTCGTCCAGCTCTGCCTGGCATCCTCAGCATCATTGGAGCTGTCTGTGACGTCACGTTCTTCTATATAGGCACCACCCAGGCACACTTACGTCAGTTCTTTTCCTTCCGCGCCGGTTAAGCGCAGGTCCGGAAAGAGCTACCCTTTTTTTGGCATTTTTGTTGAGGATTTTTTGATTGTCCGAGCAATGCCTTTGAGAAAGACTGGATTTAAACCGTGTGGTGCATGTCATCGCACCATGTCGGTCACGGATCCACACCAGGTTTGACTCTGGTGCCTTGAGAAGGACCACGATTCGAGTCATGTTCCGACTGTCAGGCCATGGCTCCAAAGTCCTCCAGAGAGAGCGATCTCTCAAACTTCTAGCGGCCCGGCAGCCATCTTCGGTTAGTGTGACTCCGGGGAGGTCACAGTCCCGCTCTAGGAGGAGGTCACGGCACCGCTCCAGGAGCCCCAAGTCACCTTCCTCACATTCGAGGTCTTCAATGCATTCATGTAAGAGGCACGAAAAGAAGAAGTCCAAGCGGATTTCGACTTCGCCACCCCCGTCAAGGCATCTAGGGAACATCGACGTTCCGAGAGCGGCTCCGCGGAGCCGTTGCCAGGGCTGACTCTGCATCTCCCCCCCCTTTCCGGGAACTGGAGCGACCCTCACTCAAATTAAAGAATTTTCCGAGGCTATGCGCCTTGTTTTTGAGCGGGGTGCACCTCTGGGTGGGTCTTCGGGCCCCGTGGGGTCAGCAGGGGCCCCATCAGATTCAACGTCAGTAGCTTTGGCCTCTCGGTTTCTCACAGTCGACCTCTTCCAGTGCCGGGCCCGACATCGACGCTACCTTCACCACCGGCGCTCACTGGTGGTGGTAGCCCCATCCTCATTCCAGATGATCCTGAGCCAGAATGGCGTCGTACGACGCAGATTCCAACTTCAACCGCACCATTAGGCCCAGATCAGTGCCTGAGGCTTATTCAGAACAGCCAGGCGCAGGAGAGGAGTTGGGGTGGGGGGGCCGAGGGGACCTTTTAGAATATGGATTGGAGCATGAACAGGACTGGTATGAGGATCTAGGGGAAGCCAGTGGACTCAATACGTCTCCAGATGCTGCCATGCTCTCTCCTCCCATTGTGGCTACGGAGGAGGGTGCATCTTATGCCATGGTAGGGCAGCTGAGGTCTTGGACCTAGACTTGCCTACGGTGCCAGACAGGACTAATTTCCTGACGGAGGTGCTTCATCCGGGGGTTGCTACATCAGATCTGATGTTACCCTTCAATGAAGCCCTCACAGATGTCCTTCTAGGAACATGGTCCAAACCCAGCACAGGGGCTCCTGTGAATAGGGCAATCGGCCGCCACCATAGACCAGCCCCAAACGACCCTCATTTCCTCACCCAACACCCCACCCCGGAGAGCTTGGTGGTCCAAGCTTCCACTTCCCATGGTACCTTCCCTTCTGCCCCTCCGTACAGGGAATCCAAGAGGCTGGACCAACTTGAAAAGAGGTTGTTTTCTTCCTCCAGCCTGGCATTGAGGTCGGTAAACACCTCTTGGCTATTGGGACGTTTTTCCCATACTTTATGGGATACAGTGGCACAAGTGCTGCCCCAGGTCCTGGCGTACGGGAAACTCTCACCCGGGCTCTCAAGGATGGGAGAGATGCAGCCAAGTTTACCATCAGGTGTGGTTTGGACACAACCAACTGTGGCCCTCCAATGCCATGCCTGGCTACGTTCCACTGGCTTTTCGGGGGATGTCCGGTCGAGCTTGATGGACATGCCTTTCGATGGCACTTGCCTTTTTGGTGAGAAGGCAGACTCTGCGCTTGAGAGACTCAAGGATTCTCGAGCTATAGTCAGATCCTTGGGCCTCTCAGCGCTGGCTCACCAGCAGTCTGCCTATCCCCTTTTTAGGCTTCGGAAGGGGCACAGTACCACGCCAGCCACAGGTTAGCCACCACCCTCTGGCATCACAGCATTCCGTGCGAGGACGAGGTTGTGGTACCGTCAGACCCAGAGGGTTTGGCCAGAGGTCGGCCACCACCCAGCCCCCCCCCCAAGCCCTCAAGGATGGTTCTGCAAGACCATATCCGTCCAGATGGAGGGAGGATTCAATTTCATCTCTCTCACTGGCGGTCCATAACATTGGACAAATTGGTCTTGCAGATCATACAGAAGGGCTATTCTCTCCCCTTCCAGTCTTTCCCTCCCTCGATCCCTCCGGTAAAAGAACAGGTGATGGAGGATCATTTGATCTTACTCCGCAAGGAGGTTACGGCTCTCTTGGCCAAGGGAGCCATAGAAAGGGTCCCGATGTCAGAAGTAGGCAGTGGTTGTTATTCCCGCTACTTACTGATTCCCAAAAAGAACAAGGGCCTTCGCCCTATCTTGGATTCAAGGGACATCAATCTCTTCCTCAAGAAGGAGAATTTCAAGATGCTCACTCTTGCTCAGGTCTTGTCTGCCCCAGACCAAGGAGACTGGATAGTAGCATTGGACTTGCAGGATGCGTATTTTCACATCCCCATTCTGCTTGCCCAAAGGTGTTACTTGCGGTTCAAGGTGGGCCACGAGCACTTTGTTCACCGTGCTCCCCTTTGGTCTCACCAGTGCCCCTCAAGTGTTCACCGAAGTAAAGGCAGTGGTGGCAGTTCATCTGTGCGGGTTAGGGATTTCAGTCTTCCTCTACCTAGACGAATAGCTGTTGAAGGCTCTGACGCTCCAGGCTCTCGTCACCCACCTTCAGACTATGGTAGATCTCCTGCATTCGCTGGGGTTCACTACAAACGAGCCGAAGTCACACCAGATTCCCTCTCAGAAGCTCCTTTTCATCTGAGCTGTTCTGGACATAGTGCGGTTTCAAGCCTATCCTTCCAAGCAGCGAGTCCAGGATATTCAGGTTATAATACCGATGTTTCAGCCTCTATCCTGGATTTCGGAGAGAAAGACTCTGAGGCTGATGTGACTCATGGCTTCCTGCATCCTATTAGTCAAACTTGCCAGATGGCATATGAGAGCTCTGCAGTGGGACCTAAAGTTCCAATGGGCACAGCATCAGGGAAATCTCACCGACTTGGTTCAGCTCTCGGAGGGAACTGCAAAGGATCTACAGTGGTGGTTAGTGAACTGCGATTGGGTCAAATGCATACTCCTCTCTCTTCCCCAACCATGGAGATCAGGGGCCTCTGTCAGCAGTATTGCGCGTTGGAATTTCCAAGACGGCTATCCCTAGCCGATGCTTTTCGTCAGGAGTGGAATTCAGGCCTCCTGTACGCCTTTCTGCCCATACCACTTCTGCCCAGAGTTCTCAAGAAAATCAAGAACAACCGGGCCCAAGTAATCCTAGTGACCCTGGATTGGGCACGAAGTCTGGTATCCAGAGCTTCTCAAAATGAACATCAATCCTCCAATCAGGTTGCCTCTTCGGGAGGATCTTCTGTCGCAGCAGCAGTAGAAGGTTCTCCACCTGAACCTGTCAACTCTACGGCTTCATGTGTGGAGATTGAGCAGCGGCAGTTGATGATTTATGACTTCCCTCCCAAAGTCTGTTATGTCATTTTGGCAGCCAGGCCTCCCTCTACTAAGACTGTTTACGCCTGCCGTTGGAAACATTTTGTATTATATTGTACAGAGAGGTCTATTGATCCTCTTTCTTCTTCTCTTTCTAATATCTTCCTTTTCATTCTGACACTCTCCCAAGAGTTTTCCTCTTTAGGGACTCTTAAGGGCTATCTTTCATTCCTTATCGGCTTTTCTTTGATTGCCTGATCAGCAGTATTTGTTTGAGTCCCCTATTGTACAGAGATTCTTAAAAGTGCTTGTACATATGTTTCCACCTACGCCTTTTGTTATGCCCCAGTGGGACCTTAATCAGGTGCTCACTTTTCTTATGTGTGCTCCTTTTGAGCCTTTACATAATTGCCCTCTCCGGCTGCTCACTATCAAAACAGCCTTCTTAGTGGCGATCACATCTGCCAGGAGAGTAAGTGAGATGCAGGCTTTATCATCAAAACCGCCGTATCTCACAATATATCCAGATAAGGTAGTCTTCAGAACTCGTGCCTCTTTCCTCCCCAAGGTGGTGACCCCTTTCCATCTGGGTCAAATCATCACCAATCCCACATTCTTTGCTCCACCGCATCCCTCTAAAGAAGAGGAGCGTCTCCACCATCTGGACCCAAAAAGTTGTTGTTCTACCTTGACCGCACAAAAGAGTTCTGGGTGGATGACCAACTCTTTGTGGGGTACGTTGGTGCAAAGAAGGGTCGGGCAGTCCAGAAATTAACCATTTTGCGCTGGGTCGTTCTCTGTATTAAAATCTGCTATGCACTGGCTAAGAAGCAGCTTCCTGAGGGCTTGAGAGCTCACTCTACAAGGGGGAAGGCTGCTACCACGGCGTTAGCTTGAGGTGTGCCAGTTCTAGACATCTGCCAGGCAGCAACGTGGGCTTCCTTGGACACGTTCGCAAGACACTACTGCCTGGATAGCCAGGTGAGAAGAGAGGGGCATTTTGATCACTCGGTCCTACAGGACATCCTGGTATAAAGTATATGTTCGCAGCCCACCGCTAGGAGGTTATGGCTTGGGTATCTATTCTAAGGTAAGGAATCTGCAGCTAGAAGTCTCTATCAGATGAACAAGATACTTACCTTCGGTAACGAATTATCTGGTAGAGACTCTATCTAGCTGCAGATTCCTTAGACCCACCCAGGCCTCCCCACTCTGCAGATATATACTATGTATTTTCAGATATTTACCTTTTTTCCAGGGCATGTCATTTTGCTCAATCAGAAAAAAGTTGATTCTTCCATGACTGCGCTTTCGGCGTGGAAAGTTGTGGAAAAGAACTGACGTACACGTGCCGGGGTGGTGCCTATACAGAAGACCGTGATATCACAGATGACTCCAATGACGCTGACAACGTCACGCAGAGCCGGATGACGTGAGCAGGGTACTGCTCAGGAGAAAAATTCTGGATTCGAAGCTGACACCAGGGAATAGTAAGGTAGATAGAGTCTCTACCAGATAATTCTTTACCAAAGGTAAGTAAGTTGTTCTTTAGGTTTTGCCTGAGGCAGCGTGCATGTGCTCTCTTTTCGAGATCTATTGCATCCTAAAAAAATCTAAAAAGGGCTTAGAGCACACCCACTACTTGCCATTGGTTGCTGTCTTTGTCACTCTCACTTCTTTTGTCTTCATTAGTCAGTGGAACCATGGCTGGTTTCATTCTGCCAGCAGGCTCGCTCCATACGGCTTTGGGGAGGATTTGAATTTCACTCACTTAGATTCGACACATACACAGAGTTTGGTTTCATCTTTTTTAATTTGATACACACAGATAGCTTCAAGCTGTTACATATCACATAAATCACTCCACTCTACACAATGTTATTCTATGTCACTTTACTCCACTCTGACACTCCAGTCAATGCTTCTCCACTCAACACCACTGTACTCCACGACACACCAATCTACTACACTCTCCTCTACGCTGGGGTACAACATAGCTAAGCACATTGGCAAAGCCAATAGCTCACAAGACCTATTGGCGTTGCCAATGTCCATTAACTGATGTTTCAATATTTTTCTGATAAAAGTGAAGCAGCAGCCAATTCCCCAAAATAACTATTTAAAGTTGTTCAGTTTCTCTCTAAGCCTGCCTCTCTCTTAAGTAATTCTCTGAGCCAGGAATTTTGTGATAAACTTGCAGGTTGTTGTAAATCCAAGATGGAGTCTGTCTATAGTAAATTTCATGTGGCCATCCCTATTTCACTAGCTGAAATTAATATACCAGGACATAATGCGGTCTTTGCTAATTTTCCTACACTATCTAATGACTCAATGAATAAAGTTATTGCCCAGGTAAAATAAGGTGCACCTGAGCCATGTCTAAATATACAAAGCCTCAATGTTAACATCTTTGTTGAATGTTAGTATTTCATCAGGCATTTTTCCAACTGACTGGGAAGATTTCCAACCTGCCCTTGTAAAAAAAAAAAAAAAAAAAAAAACATGGGACCCAACTGTTGAAAAAATTATTGCCCGATTTCACGTCTCCCATTTTTGCCCAAACCTCTAAAAAATATATTTTAATATGTGCCTATCTCAATACCTTGATCCAGTGATCTGCTGCATAAAGCACAGTTTGGCTTCAGAGCAGGTTTTAGCACTGGGACAACGTTAATCGCTGTCTCAGAGGAGATCAGAGAAATTAAAGATAACGGAGGAAGAGCAGCTGTGGTCCTTTTGAAACTTTCTGCAGCTTCTGATACCGTGAGCCATTCAGCTTTGCTGCAAAGTTTGTCCGATATTGGGTTTCAGGGAGCTGCTAGGACCTCACTGCCTCCTTTCTAAACAGTAGAGAACAGATGGTGGCCTTATGGAACTTCTGTTCGAAGCCCCTTTTCTCTCCGTGTGGTTTCCCCCAAGGGTCATCTCTAAGTCCCACACTTTTTAATATCTATGTTGCACCGCTAGTTAAATTGATACATTCTATTGGCTTTGCTACAGTTGCACATGCCAATGACACCCAGATAGTGGTTTCGGCTACCAGCAATGTGAATGAGGTTTAGTAGCTGTATCAAGGCAATTACGACATGGATGACTTCCAATGGTCTGAAATTAAACTCTGATAAGATGGAAGTACTCAATTTTGGTAAGGGTCCCACCTTTTGGGGTCATTCTTGGTAGCCAGAATGTTTAGGACCTACTCCTGCTCCAGCATCTAAAGTATGAAATCTGGGTGTCATATTTGAATCCGATTTTCCTTCAGAGACCATATAAAGAAGGTGGTATTGGTATGTTTACTGCTCCGCAGATCTGTAAGGAAAGTATTACCATATCTCCCTTTACCGTTACACAAAAGGGTGATTGTTACCCAATTCTTTCCAGGATCAATTCAGGTAATGCCCTTTATATGGACTTGAGGCTATCTGTTCTCAAGAAGCTTCAAGTGGTTCAAAATGCTGCTGCACGAATTTTTAAGAAGCTTCCCAAACAATCATTAACATCAAGTGCTCTGAAGGAACTTCACTGACTTCCAGTGAAGGAAAGAGTAACTTTTAAAGCACTTTGTATTGCTCATAAGACTCTGTATGGCACAAGGGCTACTGGTCTGGTAGGAAAAATAAGGTGGTAATGTTCTAACAGACACCTGAGATCTGCATCAACCTTGCTTGTCAATGTACCTAGGATATGTACTACTGTTTGGGGTGGTCACAGTTTTGTATGTACCACTTGCCTGTAGTGGAACACGCTGCCTTTATACTTGAAACAAGCATCCAATTTTTTTATGTTTCGAAAAGTGTTGAAAACATGGCTTTTTCCTGTTTAATTTAAGATAAGCATTTGCCGTATCTGTCCCCCCCTTTACTTTAGCTCTGTCAGCAGTTTCCTGGATTCTCAAACGTCAAAACACCCAATGGGTATTCCTGAAGTCTACAAGCAAAATCATGAATCATAGTCACAATCTTTATTGCATTCAAATTTCTTCCGTTTATCAACTCATGCGGCATCACACTTGTAGTAGCATAATCATTCATATATTCTGAACAGTAACTAGTTACTGTTCATAGGCTTTTCTCCTCCTTTTATATTACTGTCAAAGATCAATTTAGTGCTTAATTTAATACTGCTCATCAGTTTTTCTCCTCCTTTTATATTACTCTCAAAGATCAATTCAGTGCTTAAATTAAATGTGCTAAGGTGTCAACAAGTGCTAAAAAAAAATCAGGACATAATTTGGTTTGGGTAGATCAGTTGCTTGCAGCATCTATCGGGTGCACATACAGCTATTCAAACACAATACATGCTGATCTATTCTGAATCACTTAGGCAGGCAGCAATGACTTAATATGATAATGAAAGGACACATTTGTACTACTTTTTCTGCTTTGCATTGTAATAGCAGCATCACATTGCAAGCTTATCGCCATGGCACTGCTCAGTCCCTTATCCCAACAGCTTATTGAAGGTGGAGTAGACCAGCAGGCTAAAACCTACTTTCTCAGCAGCCTGCCTCAGTGCCTCATGAAGCAGTGCAGAGGAGGGCCTATGCTGCCTCCATACTCTTATCATTTATAAAGGATGCAACTGGGTCTTGTGGTGAGTCTATACAGCCAAGGGCAGCCTAATATACGGAAGGTCTCACATGAAGCTGGATGGAGTATCTCTGGACATCCTGATGGAATTGGCCAAAGGTAGGTAACACAAGGGCATTGGAGAATGGCGACACAGATCATGTGTGGCAAAGTGATGATGCTTGTACAAAGGCCAATGGGGAAAAAGAAAAAGAACATCTAAAATGGACTCCCGGCAGAGCAGCTAAGCAGAGGGTATAGGAAAACACTCCCCCAGAGTGAGAGTTACGGGGTTCAGCAGACATATGCCAAGGGACAGTAATGCCACAGTTAGGAGAGCTAGATTAATTTAGCCTGCTCTGTTAACAGTATAAGTTGCAACCCCAGTGAAGCTGCACAGCCTCAAAGTAGGTGGCACAAACTCAAAATTCATCGTAAGCGGCAACACATTTCCTAGTTAACATGCTTTGTGGGCAACTATATGCAAAATAATAGAGTAAAAAACACAAACGTGGGGAAGATACTCTGAATCCTCTTCTGAATCGAACAATCAGGTACCAATTCAGAGCCTCCTTCCTCCCTTAGCCAGCACCAACCCTTTTTTGATAGAGGCCAATGAGTGAAGATGGGCAGAGCCCAGTAAAGTAATCAAAAGTCAGGTGAGAGACACCCTTAAGAAGGAACTACAGATGGGCCTCACACAACTAGAAGAGAACATGATACTTCCTGATTCTCCCATATTTCTTGATACGGCCCACTTCGGGATGACTGACACAATCCCCATCTTCAATTTGTCTCAGCATGTATTAACTACCAGCGAGACTAGTTTGATTAATAAATGACTGACATTTAGTTATGGACAAAACCAACTTCTTCCAGTTAAAGAAATAAATACTGACATTTTTAGGTTGATAAGATTGAGGTTCTTTTCCACAAATGGACAAATTCACCAGAGTGGTGCAACTAACTTCTAACCTACTTATTACATAATATTGCATACAGAACAAATCGATGGACAACAGCACGTGTGAAGCTCCTGGGCCTCACAATCTTTATTTCATCTCACCTACAGCACAAATGAATGCTGATCAGGTTTTATTCAGAGCGGCTCATGTTCTAAACAACACACTGCACCTTACAATGATTTCGGAGTTCCTGCCACCTACTTGGAGGCCCTGAGGCTTTACTGGTGATTGCCAAATAACTACATACTATATTATGAACAGAGTTGGGTAAGCTAATCTGACTCCCTTGACTGTGAAAATGATGTGGCTTGATGTATGCCTAGTGCACCCCGTGGCTCCAGCTTTTAGTCTTCATCATACCCATCAACAACAGTAGTGGTAGTTTGTATCCTACAGACTAGTTAATATCTATCTTACATATTCATAGGGTTATAATTCTTTCTCAATAGCCTCTCTGTATTTGTTACAGTCACCTTTTATGAACTACCCTGTATTCCTTACAACTACCCTTCAGCTCCAATTCATTCACATGGAATTAATAATTGATATCACTAGGGTCTAGCTCCTATGCCGATTCGGTTCCAAAGATGTATAATTTAATTATTTGTGCAGATCTACCACACAATTGCTGCGCTAAGGTAAAAGGGTTGTCGACAACATGGCACTCCAGACTTGCGGCATCATTACAAGTCTGGCGTTCTACTGACCACCAGACTTGAGGTGGCGGTAAGAGCGCCACATTATGACTGTGGCGGCTGCGCTACGGTCGGACTGCCAGAATTAGTCATCCTGGCGGTCATGGCAGTCATAATCCGCCATGGCATTGCTACAAGCAGCGCTGCCCTGGTGATCACGACCTCCTTTCTCTGTCAGCTATTTCATGGCATTAACACAATCGCAATGTTCACTGTCTGCTTTGCTGGTGCACCCTACGCACTACAGCATTGCTGCCTGCTCTATTACGAGCCAGAGACAATGCTGTAGGCCGATTCCCCCTGGCCCAGCGGGCGGAAACTAAGGTTCCACCCCCTGGCCCACGGGGAAACCGTAAAGGGCCCGACAGGGAGGCTGCCATACTGGCGGCAACCTCCCGTCGGAACTTCGGCAGACAGAAAAGTCCATACGCCGAAGTCATAATGAGGCCCTAGGTCTTTGCATACCATCTGTTGGCTCCAGCTGTGAAATGTAACATTTCAATTCACCCAGCCTCATTATACAGAACGTAATTGTCTGTTCTACTGTATAAGCGCACACAATCATCTATTTGTGACTTGCCGTTCTTTGTGATCACCAGGGACATGAACACTTTTTAAATACAACTTACAGAATCTCTGGTGTATATATAAATGATAGACCAAAGACAGCCTATAACAATAACACAGTACTGCTCCTTGAACAGAACAGGTCTGATCCTTTTAATTAAGCATTTTTTATAACATAATTGGTTTCAGTTTGTAGCATGTACCACAGTTTCGCATCCCTCGGTGTTCACATTGCCAATTTATTGATTTCTCACAGTTCGGAGGAACTCTACCTTACCTCATGCTTCATGAAACATTGAGACATCTGTATATAGCAAACATACAAACATTTGCTTGTTTAAATTATCAGTATTTTTCTGTCAATCAAGTAAATACCAGCTTAGCACAAACAAATGAATTTGCTTATCGTAAGAACACTAACATGCCAAAATCAATATCCTACCGCCTTTCCCAACAGCATGCATTAAAAGGTCTGGCAATGCAGCATTTATTGCTGAAAACCCTAAATATAACATGCAAGAGAGGGTGCACAAGTGAACACATACATAGAAAATACAACAAAATAGAAGGTAGTGGCATTAGTGAGGTTTATTTCTTATTTTTCTATAGTTTGAATTCATTGATAAAGACTACTGGAAGTCCTCATTGAACAACCACTGGTCATCTGAGGGCAATAATGGTGGTACAATCGTTAATACAGCAAAACATGAGGCCAAATCATCCATCATACAACTGTTTTCCAACTCAATCTTCCTAGTGAATGATATTATGAGGTCCAGGGAATGTTCAAATGTGGTAACTTCAACCTTTCTTCTTGTTGACAACTGAACAATCTTTTGCAGTTGTTTTTGATGCCACAAACAATTACTGGAATCAAAAGATAGTGTGTCTTTCCCCTATGAGTTCGGAAATCTGGATTATATGCAAATATGTAGTGAATGTTGAAGGGGGGTAGCACTTATTTTTAGCTCATGTCTTTCTCCTTTTGGTGTGTAAGAAACCTGTAACTGTACACACTTTCAAAAGACCTGTTTTTTCTGCCAGATTAAATCATATTGTACTTGAAACAATAGTTATCACCATTAAATCAGCTCTTAGTTTTAAGTGTGCCCTTCTGTGTGGAACAGATAAGGTGGGGCATATCTCATGGATGCCAGGTAGGCATAAAAGTAGTCATCCTGCATTTCATAATAACCTACCTTACCAGTGGTGATATATTTTTTCCAGGTATTAGGGTGGAGGATGCCGTATTCTATTAAGATTGAGACTATGGACCAGATGTACATGCAATGCATTGTTTTAAAAATGGCTGCAGTTTGTATATCAAATTTTACCAATTGCACTAGTAGTTTGCGCACCGACCTATACACGGATAGGTTGGTTCACAAAATATCAAATCATAGCAGGTTGTAATTTGACCGACCTCATTAATATTAATGAGGCAGGTTGCAAATTGCACCACGTATGATCTGTTGCCATCACAGCTGGAGTCAGCAGACCACCAGGTATGTGATTGCTTTTAAATATATCATTAAAAAAAATACAGCCTGTTTTTCTCAAAGAAAAACTGGGTGCATTAAAAAAAAAATTACAGACCACTGCCTACTCCTAAAAATGATTTTTCAGAATTCACAAGGATAGGGATCTCTTGGGGACCCCATCCCATTTGCAAATGGGTTATCGCCTCCTTTGATGTGTAGGAAAATATTTATGTTTTGTGACCAGATTTCCGTTACAAAACATTAATACATACCAAAAGAAATCTGTATTCGGCTCGATAACTCTAAACATGTTGCATCCAAATACTGAGTCAGTATGGTTTCCTAAATCTATTTAAAGATTCCGAAAGGGCTTTAGAGTTTGCAAGCCCTAGTCTGTAAATGATAAAACCTTTTGTACATCTGGCCACAAATGCTAATAACTTAATATAAGTTGTCTTGACAAACAACATAACAGGGTAAATTTCCTCAACCAATTCACAAGGAAATTATTATGATGTTTCATCAAGTTGTGAGCAATGTAAAAATATTTTTGAAATATTGATAGCACCTGATATAATAATAATTTCAATCAGTTTGATTTGATTTGAATCAGTTTAAGGACGGCTCTGTGTCTCAATTAGAAGTGCTATATTGATAGATATGGCAGATTTATGTCCTTAATGATTGAGCTTACAGAGTTTGCAGTGTGCAGAAACTCCATTGTCTCTGAAGAGGGAATAGAATACAGCAGTAAATGGCACCAGGGTAGCATTAGGGCGCTTGGGGAAAACAAATAGAAAAAGCAGGTGAGACAAAGTGACACCACAGAGAGAGATCCGGGTCTTCACATATTTGTTGAAGTATAGTTAAGTTACATTTGTGCAAGTAGGTGAGCGGAAGCAGATTCACAGCCTTAATCCAATCACAGACAAGGATCTACCTCCCTTTATGATCCTTTTGATCAGGAAAATCTGAAGAGGAATTGTAAGTAGGGGTGCAATGAAAGAATGCAAAGGTAACAAAAGGAAGGGGAAAATACAGTCTCTGAAGCTGAAGCCTCTTGACCACAGAGACAGATTATAAAGTGCTGTAGGAGGGTAGGATGCAATCCCTCCTGTTGACTTCCTTAAAGAGGCAGAAATAGTTGCAGACAAGAAACTGGGAAGAATAGGGCTACTTTGACCGTGTCGAAATGACAAAGAGGAAATGAAAGATGCCAAGCAGTTATGAGCTAGAAGAAGCAAATGCAGTCCTTTGTGTTGACTTTGGGGCAAGGTACATTCTGCCAAGATTCATTAGCACCACCATATACTTACAATGTGACACTAACATTTTATAAAAGGGGCAAGGTAGCATAAGGAAACCTTTAAGGATATAAAAGAGGGGAATATTGAATTGTACCAAACAGTCATTAGCAATAATAAAACAGGGGAAAGCAATAGACTGCAACCAGCCTGAAGGGAAGGGGCTGAGCAGGTTAAGATGGCAGCGGATCACTTGATGGTGAGCAGGGGTACATGTTGCAAAAAACATGAGGAGTACTTGATGGTGAGTAGGGATGAATGCTGCTTATAACCTAACACCAGGACATCGTCCAGGGCAAACTAGTTATGCAGGACAAAAAAGTTCACCTGTGTTGACTCACTAGACTGGGCGAGGTCCACTTAATAGAGTCAAGACAACTTTAAGGCAGTAAAAATGCCTGAATTAGTTGTCTATTCTCATACAATAAATCAGTTCTGCCATAAATGGTAAGATGGAAACAGGGTTGTGAGTACGCATAGTTGGTTTTGTTACAAGAGGGTTTTTGGATGAAGGACCCTGGGACTTATAGGCCATGTCACATGGCCAGAAGCGACAGCAGCTTGGCCAACACCCCTCATAAGGTGGCTAAAGATGGGAGGCTGCTCTGGAGTGGATCTACAGAGCCACAGCTTTTAGTTCAAAGTGATATAACTGTTAAAATCATAGTGGTTGGAAGGCATGCATTATGGAAAATGAGAAATCAGTGGGTGCCATGAGAATGGAGGCCAAATTGCAAAGAGGATGTGATGCAGCAATGTACTGATATCCAAAGAGATGTGCTCAGTTGTTGGAGGCCACATCTATATGAACATAAGAGTGCTCCAAGAAGAGGACTAATGAGGGGATTAGCAGTGGAAACACATCTGAAATATGTGAAAAACTTTCAAGGACCTTTAAGGAATCTTTACCAGAATATAAGGTGTAGGTAAACTGTCAATGCAGTACTGTCTCATAGAATCCCTTCCAATACGTCCGAAAGAGTGTTTGGTAGAAAAGTGTTTTCCTTGGGTCACTGGTATCCCATTTGAATTACAGTCTGCGGTTGTCCCATTTGAGATCAACCTACAAACTTGAGCCGCTTTAGGAGGTTGAGTACATGTTTTTGGGAGATTGACAATGTTAACGAAGTAGAAATTCAGAAGCCAAGGAGGTGCAGTACAATGGCAGAGTCTGTCAGGCTGGTGCGCTATGGGATAGATTTCAGTAGCAGGTCCAATATAACTACCTTGCATGCTTGAACATCCTGATTACGGGAGCAAAAGCTGATGAGTATAGTCTGGATAGGGAGGCACTATGAAACTTCCTTTTGGCCACTAGGTGTGATCAGACAGTAGCTGTATAGGTAGCTGGACTGTTATACCTTGTGGTATGAAACCAGCAAAATAAACTTAAGATTGCCATTTAAGACACAATGGGTATATGTAGTGTTGTTCTGCTGCTGCTTGGGAGCTTGGAAAGGGCAGAGGCTTGTGAAAGTTAACATATAAAAATTTATGTATGTTGGGTACTGTGCATCTACAAATAAATGCATACAGTAATGGCAGCGCAAGGATAGGCATGGCTCGGCCAGACTGTTTACGGTAGTCACGAAGAGCAGTGAAAACAACGAAGAGAAGGCAATCACTTGGCAAATGTGTAATAGCTTAGATTAAATATATGGTAATTTATATGATTGAAGTAGAATGGTAGGTCAACAATCTCCATCAATAATATCAATAGTGTAAAAAATACTGACATCAGATACTTCAGAGACAGGACTAAAATGGAAGAACAAAAAGTAATGGAAGAAGTGTGAACATATTTTACATAAATAATGAAGAAACGCCAGTCCGAAAGAATGACTGGCACACTATTGAAGTGTTTAGAGAAATTAAGGTTTATCCATAAGGAGGAAATTCAAAATTCTAACACAGAGATTATCAAAAAGATAGCTGAATAATTATTCCCATTTGAATGCACTGCCAGGTATTTAATCAGACAGTATGCATTTTACAAGGTCTACGTACAGGAAGATACACAAAGTGGTATTCATGTGTCATTTCTAGATGCACAAGAATAAATTTGATCATGAATTTAAGTTTCATTACTTTGAAGAATCCAGTCAGGACAGTGTTATTCACTCATAAGAGATTATCTTGGCTAAAAGAACATTGGTAAAGGTAGGAAACAACCGCTAAAGAAGATCTATGAAATAAAGCTTATTACTTGATTCAACAAATCATAAAATGAACTGCCATGAATGATCAGACCTTCTGACCTTCTCTGATTAACAGATTCTGGAAAACAAATGATGCAGTATCAGTACAAAACAAGGCTGAGAGCAGCCGGCCGTGACATTGTGTAGAGGAATAGTCTGTATTGCATGTTAAAGACTATGGGAAACTAAAAGGTTCTTTACAAAACACTGAGCACCATGCAGCAAGTGAATTTTATAAGAAAAAACATTCAGTAGGCAGAAGAGATGAGCATGAATGCAATTACAGGTCTGTAATTAATGGATTAGAAATTATTTCCACTAAATGTTTTGTGTGGGGGCAGTTTTTACACTTTAAGGCATTGTTTAACATCAAATGTCTGTTTAATTCACGAGTCTCTTTCATACAATACGTCAGAAAGCGTCATCTTTTCATAGCTTCTGAGTACGGTTGCCACCTTCACAGAGAAATATACTGACCCCCTTGTGCATGTTTTGAGTCTGGAAGGGACAGAATCTGATACACTGTTAATATGTTCTATAAAAACCCATGTAATCTTTTAACTGAGGCATTCTGCTTCGATTTGCTTTCATGATCATTCAGGAATAATCTCTAAATAAGTTTTATGTGGTTGATTCTTGTATTTCTTTTAAGTTTATATTTCACAGCGGAAAATACCTCCTTTTACCGATTATATCATTTTTTTACTGACAGTGATATAAAGTCACCATCAGTCAGGTGGCAACCCTGCTCCTCAGACAACAGTTCTTGCATGCAGGCGTATCTATATTAGTGTTTCTGTTTTTGAGTCAAACTTTCTGTTGAAGACTTGCTTCCAACAATTACAACATGGAACATTTGCATAAACATGCACAAAATGAGAATAAAACAAATGCGTACCCGGAACATATTTTCCAATAAGTTTCTTAAGTTCTTATGGACCAGGATTTGATTTGACTGGGTGGACTTGGAACAGACTGTCACCTTACAATTCGGAAGACCGAGTGTAACGGCAGTTCAAGTTCTCTTTTTTTAGGAGAGGACATGAGGTGCAACGAATGGGAAAAGGGCAAGGCTGGTGTAATGGCCATGCTCACCTCAGAAAACAACAGCTATTAGCACGTGTGCGGATTTACTGTCACAAACGATTGGCGTGCCGATCAATAAAATATATGCACAAAAATATTCACATGGGGGCACATGTAGTGGTTCAAAACCACCCACATCTATTTTGAATGTGCTGTCAACCATAAAGACTATTGCACATTTGGACAGAATGCAGGAAAGAGAAGTTCAAAATAAAATAAGAATAAAGGTAGGCCTTGCATGAAAAGAAGCACAGAATTCAACATGAATACAAAACATAAACGTCAGCCCTGTCTCACAGTCTGCTCGTGTCTTTAGTGACCTTCAGAAGCTGGTCCAAACTGATTATCAGCAACACATCGTTTTCGCAATTATATATAAAAAAACTACACTTTTTGATACACATATATAATTTGTGGTCAGGAGAGACCTAACTCAAGCAATGCTAAATAAAAAGTGCAAAACCGTTTGGGAGGAAAAACAAAAACAATTAAAAAATATGGAAACAAGCTAAAATTGTTCTGCATAGCTGAAACCTATTTAAAGCGAGTCTTTGAGAAACAGACAGAAAGATAAAGCAGTTCATTTTTCAATGTATTCTGCCCATTGTTTTAAATGGTGCAAAAGAAAGTCAGTTTGTGGCATTAGACGCATTTCACAGGTAGCTCATCCCTGTGTCTTTAGACACCATAGTTGTTGCTGTGCCTCCTTCTACAAGGTAAACAGCTGTGCTAGACCTGGACTGGCCCAACCGCCCACTGCCATTGTTGTTGACCTCACAGTCCTGTGACTCAGTCGGAATCACCCAAGTTGAGGGGCGCCACCGTTTAAGCGAGTATGGCGTCTTCACACGCTTCTTAATCTTCTCACCAGATCCCGGTCTACTATCTGGTAGTGATTCGCCTATTAGGAAAATTAGGAGAAAATACAAATGTAAAACATTTTTAGTGGTTAACGACTATGCTTATGCATATTTATCAAATGTCAGCTGTATAAGTGAAGAATAGCGATGTCTTTTGCAGGTAACTTACAACTTGCCAACCATTACAAGTAAGATATTGCCATTTTCACCTAGTACAAATTCACTTCCTTAGCTATGTGCAATAATTCTAGCAGAAACAGGCAGACAGTAGATAAGGACTTAAATACTCATCCATTTGGACTATTTTCTGTCTCTCGTCATACAGACCCCAACATACTCTTCATTCGGGATTGCACTATACTAATCCCATGAGAAGAAACTCAGGCAGTGACTGTAGCCATTACCTCCAGTAAGAGATGATTAATTTAAAAGACAACCTTGCCTAAAAAAATAAGAGTGTAGTTCTCAGCTACAACAGAGTCCACGAATAAAGATTTACAATGCATGCTTGTCTAAAAGCTACTAGAGTTTGTCCTTCTTTAGTCATGAGACCCTGCCCAGTCCCAGAAAGAATTGTGAAGCCCTCTGACATCTAGTGTTTGAGCACCCTCTCTTTACTCACCAGTGGTGTGATACAGTACTGTAAGAGTGTTTTTACTTTTTAAGTGGAACTATGAAAGCAACTTAAGAAAATACTTAAGATTGAATCTTTGAAGAATAGAGGTACCTTCGTAGATACTCAGTTAAATCAGAATCCAGAGACAGATTTACACTACATACAATTTCCTCAGATTACAAATCATACCTACCTTCATACTGTTTCACCTACACTGAGCAAACTGCTTTATCGAGGAGCTCTGGGTTTCAGGGGCTCTTCCTGCATCTTACAACTCTGCTTCCAATTTTACATCAACTCGCTTTCAGGGCACTGTGCCTAACACACCAAACACTACAAGGCAGCAAACAAAGTTTCCTCTACAGAAGTTTCACACAGAACAACTTTCTTGTAGCTTCCACACCAACCAAGACTTTGCTACAAATAAAAGTACCAAGAGTCAACAAATCACAACTTTGAGGTCAGTACTTGCTTGTCCAGGGGAGTATAACCCATCTTGACTTCCAGAAGTACAAGAAATGATTGGCCCTTCAAGCATTCGACCCCTGCATACCCCTAATTATCTATAAGCAGCAGCATGATACAGCAACCTAGCTCCCAATAAGCCACAGTAAATCAACCACAGTCTTATACAAACCTTTGACAAATACAGTTGTCAGCAATCCCACTATACTATGACTCACTACTTAGGTAGAAAGAACAAGCAAGCTTTAAGCCGTAGTAGTGGATACCAGCAGCTGCAGCAGTGCTGGGACATTACCAGACGATGCATCAGGGCCATATATATCACAACAAATTCTTCCCACACTGAACTCATGTACAGCCTTGCCTGCAATTGGTCCAGAAATTTTAAGTGTCACGATGCCACGCTAACAGCAGTGAAAGATAATGCGAAAGAACTGCTACATAACCACTAAACGCTCATCTCTTTTTAACTTACAAGTACACTGTCACCTAGCAACTGAACAGAAACTGATTTGCAACCATACACCTTTGCTTCTTCAAGAGTGCTCACACCCTTTCTAATTCCTTCTTACATAGGAGCCTATTGGTGTGATCGTTCTGACTGAAGAATTACTTACATAAACATCTAGCTCTGGAACAACCAGAATGAATGGCTACAGAATGAAGGAAACAAATCTTCACTCTTTAGATAAGGTATGCAAGTGAAGCCTACTCCGCTGCTTCTAAATTTAAAAAAACTAATGTACTTAAAGCATTAAAGCACAAACTTGTGGAAAAACTGTTATCCACAAAGAATATTTGGCATATTAAGACACCTTGATTAATTGTGGAGCCACCTATAAGCTAAATCAAGTCAGGATTGTGAATTTTCAATTTTATCGATTTGCGTATAACAGTTTAGCTCATGATTGCTGTAATGATCTGTTTCTTTTTTTGTGAGACAGAGAGCTGTTGGAATAATGAATGTGTCTAATGTACTGCTGTAAAAAAAGTGGTCATAACTCAGAATCGTATTCTTATGTTGTGACCTATCCTGACATCTCATAACGGCATCTCAAGGCATCCTGGTAATCTGTCCTGATGCGTGAGCCATTTAGATGGCATTATACTCTCAACATCAACAAGCTTTTGCTCGAAGTCAAGAGCTTTATTCGAAACCAAAGCCATTCAAGATCAGGGGTCTCTCTAAACTCTAAGGAAAAACAGACAGATGGACAGGTTTACCACTGAGTAATTAGAAGGGGTGTGGGTGACTGATGGGGATTTAGTAAAGGCCGTGTTCACTTCATCGAGCCTTTGTGCACTGACTCTTTCCAGACTGGGGGTGAAAAACTGGTAGCTCTTGAAGTGACAGGGAGGTCACCAGCTCAACTAAGGATGACAAAATATCCCACCTTCAAGTCATTAAGCAAAATCTTCTTACAAAAATAAGAGTGCAAATCCCTATAGGTAGAAAAGAAGCAGAGGAAAAAGCCACCCTTAAGTTAAAAGTTAAAAGCAGACTGGTTCAGTGTGAGGACCAACTACATTGGAGAACAGAGAGCCCTTCTAAGGCACTGTTTCTAACGATGCACTGGCTGACTAACAAATGTGAAACCTCTTGAAGACTACCTTCTTTAGGTTAAGGACACTTCAAAACACACCAAAAGTGACATTAACTCTAAGAGGTTTACCACAGACTCCATTTTTTTTTTTTTTAACACCGACAAAGTCCTGCAGGACAGAAAGATGCCATGGGTGACTGAAAGGGAAAACAGTGATCATGGCATGCACGTGAAAGATGAATAATTTTACCATTTTAATGAGTCCTATTACACTTAGTTGGTCGATTCTTTGTAGATGTTTTACTTTTTGTGGACCATGCCATCAAAAGTTGTTAATTCAGAGCATTGTGCACCAGTACAGCAGACACATCCATACACTGCAAGTGGCATGCACCCCTTTCCATCCGTACACGTGCCCATGCCATTTTGTTTCTAGAAAAAAGGCACACACTGGTATGTTTTTTGGCTGATAGCTGATGGATACGCAGCAACGATAGTGACTGCAGAATTCGTAGTCATCGGACTGCTAGCAGTGGATTAGTGTTTGGGCCTTAATGAGAACGAGAGCGTACATCTCTGGGAGGTGAATACTGAGACTTGCAGTGTTTTCTAGAAATCAAGAAGGTGCTAGAGGCCTATATCAGCTGAAGCATTAGTGTTTGTTTAACTATATTGGCTATGTTGCATGAAGAAGGGATACAAGTGGTGATTTTGAAGGAGGCCGTATTCTATCAAGGCGCTAGGGTCCTACGGTTCCCAGACCAGAGATCAAGGAGCAGGAGAAAGCAAATTCAGGAAGTGAGCGCACAGGAGAGTCAATTATCCTGCATGACTGAGGTCACGTAATTTTATAGGAGGGATCAGGGAGAAAACTGGGGAGAGAAGGTGGTATTTGTTTAAAAAATACATTTATTTTTAGTAAATTATAACATAATAAACTTTAAACAAAAAAGATGTTAGTGTCACGTTTCCCCACTACACAAAAACAATAAAATATAATTTCCTCGCCAGACCACAGTTCCTTCTTAACCTCACAACACAAGCAGAAAGCAACTATGCTTCCCTTAGCCCGTGGGAATACCACTTCGCTCACTAGGTGTGGCTTGCCAACCCGTTACGACCTCATTTATGTACATTCAACAACACTTACTATTTCTCGCAATGTTGCTGCCCAGGTCGTTATGCCCCCCGTTACCTTGTCATCTGACCAGGACACTCAAACGTCTCCTCCGTGAACGCCTTTCAATTGTGTCCTTGACCCATAAAAAAGTAATAGGGCTTCGATTCCCCAACCAACCCATAGCTATGCATCTCTTTGCTGGTACCAATGCCAGAAGACTGAATCTGAACTGCCTTTTCCTCCTTTTGGGTTTTGTTTTAATATCCAACAGAGTGGAAAGGGGTCAGATCAAGCGCAATCCACAGGACTTCATGGAATCTAGTTACCACTGCTGTCCAATAATCCGAGAGTTTAATCACAGGACCATGCAAGATCCTTCAAAGAGCGCCCCGACCCCCCCCCTTCTCCCCAAAAATGGGTTTGGTCTTGGATCGACCTGGGTACATCCTGCTCAGCTTGACTAGAGTAAGATAGGTGAACTGGAATGAATAAGCATCTTGCCGTAGCTGAGATCTTTTTTGCAGGGCACACGTGATCTGCCAGAATCTGTTCCTCAGCGGGCTGCCCGGCCCGCGCTGAATACACCCCTGACTCTCTCTAGGTTGGTGTTACTTTTGGAAGTAAATTGCAAATGACACTCAGCGCACTGGTGCTATCTGTTCGGGGGCCACACTGGCCAGATGTCTTGTAAGCGCTGGACAGCGGTTTACTCTCGAATGTATTGTCCATTCATGAAGGAGGATTGAAATGACAGTATTATGTAGCTGTGTTTTAATTCCCTCTTACCCGACCCAGCTTGTTATTGCTGTGAGGGCCCAGAAGCGCATACAGCCTCCAGACAGCAACGTGCGCTCGTTTTCGCATCTGCCAACTTCCTGCGCATATCTTCTTTTTTCACATACCGTTCAGAAAATGGCCTGAGCAACCGCTGGCAAAGCAAACAGGTTTGTGCCAAACAATGTTTGCTACATTTCCAAAGGGTCACCGATCTTCATATATGTATAGAGTGTTTAAAACAAAAAAAGCTCAGTTCAAATGTTATTATATAGGCATTACTTAAAAAAGTAAGAAGTTACTTTATACATAGCCTGAAATATTATTTGGACCTCTAAAGGTTTCACGCTCTGCATATAGAAGGTAATGGAGAAAACTATACGTCAAAACTCGCACGTTGCTGGAAGCCTCAGCTGGTACAGCACAACCATATGCACTCGATATGCGATTTCTCCTATGGGACACTGATGGGAATGGGCCATGAGAACTAGTGGCTGCAAATGTACCATGGGGACCGGGCAATGTTATACGACCAGCAGCCACATCACGCAACCACCAGCCAATTTCGAAGGAAGGGGACCTCACTCAAGAAAAGGGAGAAAACTACATTTGCACATTTTGCAGTTATTGTTTTTGGAGACGACGAAAGGTAGGGGACATCTATATCCAATAGTTCTGTGAAACCGAAGAACAGCTATTATAAAGGAAGATTTAAAAGGGCACTTGTGTCTTTCAGACGTCTCCTTTGGTACATCTAGGCAAGTGAAAGAAGTATGATTTAAAAGGGCACTTGTGCCTTTCAGACGTCTTCTTTGGTACATCTGGGCAAGTGAATGAAGTATGGTTTAAAAGATGCTTTTCGACAAAATCCATAAATTACAATCTACTAAAAACGACAGTTAATTTTGATCGTTTAACACCTGCAATAATGCACAGGAAACTCCGAAGGACAAAATGTTTGATAACCTGTTTTTCTCGTACAATTACTTTGTGATACAAAAACTGATATTAACTACGAAAACAAAAATATTGGGAAAAAACAACTGAGAAGTGTAAGTACTGGAAATATGGCAAAGATAAGGGTAAAACAAACAAGTACTTGCAATGCAATTGGTCTCGCGTTTGCTCGAGTTAGAGCTATTAGCATTGCAAATCCCTAACTGGACTTTCCTTGCCACATAAATTTAAAATAAAAATTAAGACAATTGCTATAAGCGAGCCAATTCAAAGTGCCACAGGTGCCATGAGCATGAGTGCGAAGGAGAGACATAAAAGGAAAAAGAATTTCGCTCACAGGCAAACATATCAGCAAACGTTCAATTATCCATGTAACAGGGTTGATGGCCAAGGCGGTAAAAACAACTGCCCCAAGGAGGGATAAGTGTAAAGCATTTACCAATGAAAACAAAGGATTTTTTAAAGGAAAGCCCAGGAACGAGTGATAGTGATGGGCGTGCGGTGGTCATGCTTAAAAGCCCACAGATAAGATTACAACACTTCAGATCGCTTGCACCCTCAACTTAAAATAGGTAAAAGAAGGACCCTTAGAGCTAAGCCATCTGCCCCATGGTTTACTAGGGATCTAACAGGAGAGAGGAAACACTGTAAAATATTGGAACATGCATGGCAGAAACAATACAATACTCTTGATAAAAGCCAATACAAATAGCCTCTCAGCAGATACCATGCAAGTCTGAAGTTGGCTCGCTGCACCTTCTACGCTCATATAATTAATAAAGCCAATAACCATGTGTGGTATCCGAATGTTGTGGATGTGTTCTGTGTGTACTGCGAGCGCGAGTGCGAGAATGACAGAGATAGAATCTAGAACGGTGTGAGTTGGAGAGAGACGGTTGAGACTTGGAGCAGATGTGGATGAGTCAGGACGTGGTTGGAGTAGGACTTTTCACTCGACGTATTTTCCAATAAACCCTTCTCTAATCAAAACATATGCAAGCGTTCTGCTGACTTCGTTTGTGCTTCCGCCAATACTTTCACATTTCGCGACGTGGACTGGTCGTAGAGGGAGAACAGCGACAAAATAGGAAGCGGGCGGAGAGCGAGAGCATATCTCGGCGGTGGAAACAAAGGTGAGAAACACCAGCGGCAGAAGAAGAGTCCTAACAACACTATCCTGTGCTCCCGTGTCAGTGTTTTAATCAGTTGTTGCGTGCAACTCCTGCATCATGCGCGGCCCTAACAACGAAGACATACCCAGCGCTCAGCAACAGTAAACACGGTCGCTTGGTAACACGCCTGTCTGCGCAGAGCCTTTACATCATTGACCTGGGCACGGAACTTACTATTTCATCTTACTTTGACACATTTCATTTAGCGTGTGTCTCACTGTGACTCCAATTTTACCTTTGGAGCACGCGCAACTCTAACACCAACGTACATGAACTCAGCGCTTAGCGACAGTATCCACGGATGCCTGATAACGAGTCCGCTTGTGCTTAGCAACAATAACCATGACGCGCTGAGACCTTGCCTCGTCGATTTAGTTACGAAATAAATAAGGTGCCTTCGCACTTGGAATAGAATAAGAAAAACTGTTTTATAAATACACAGTCATGCAGAACGTTCCTGCTGCACTGTTTTTCTTAACTTCTCCTGGCGATCCACCCATTCCTTGGGTAAAGTGGAAAAAGGTTTTTAACAATTACGCCAGGGTGTGCGGTACTTCTTTGAGCGCAGAAAGGAAAACATCACTGTTAATGCATTGCTTAGGAACCGAGGGCCAGGAAGTCTTTGAGAATCTTCCTGAACTTTCTGATGCAGACTCTACTGGCCTCAATGAATTTGAAATTTCATTAAAGAATCTGGACCTTCATTACTTACCAAAAGTGAGTACTGTTCTTGAAAGGTACCAATTTGGGAAAAGAGTGCAACGTCAAAGAGAGACAATGGAACAATATATAACGGAACTCAGGAGACTGGCGTCTACATGTGCATTTGGAAATACTTATGAAGAACGTTTAAGGGATCAATTCATGCTTGGGTGCTCCTTGGAAAAGGCAAAGGAGAGTATGTGGCAAAAAGATAATCCATCCCTAGACGAAGTTCTTGTGTTGGCAAGAACATGCAAACACTCGAAGAAATGTGTTGAAGTGCTTCGCAAAGACTCCATGGTATTGGACACAAAAGGGGAAGAAGGAGCTTCAGTGAAAGCGATACGGTGCAACACCACTGACAATAGAAGTGGTGGAGAACTAGCACTGACAAAGAAAACTTTTAATGGGAAATGTTTTAGATGTGGCAATACTGGCCATATGGCCAATAACAAAGATTGTCCTGCTTGGAAAATAATATGCAGAAACTGTGGCAGGGTTGGACATCTTGCAAAATGTTGCAGGATGAAGAATAACTCTAAGAAAATAAGAGAAGTGTGGTGTGATAGTAACGCAAATGATGTGGAGGCGGTGAATGTTGTTCAGATTCTTCAAACGGGTGTTGGACCTTCTGATGGTCCTGTAGAGTCAATATTGGTGAATGGAAAACACCTCAAAATTCTCTTTGACTCTGGGGCAAAGATCACTATAGTACCAAAAACATTTTATGATCAACATTTAAAAGGGACGGTTAATTTATCAAAACCGGATGTGTTACCCAAGGGTTATGGTGGTGAACCAATAAAACTATTAGGTTACTTTTGGGGAAGTATAGAATTTAAAGAACGCATTATTCCGGCAAAGGTGTATGTCTCTCTGTGAAAGGGGACTCTTTAATTAGTTGGTTTCACCAACGTGATCTCCGAATTTTGCTTGATCCAAATGCAGACCCACCTGTTAGACTCAAGGATAATCACACAATTCAATCTGTGGTTGATGATGAGAGCGTTTGGCTGAAAGAGTTTCCAGATGTTTTTAGCAAAAAATTAGGTTGCCTTAAAGACTACGCACATAGAATCAGGCTTAAGCCTAGAGCTCAACCGAAGGCAGCGAAAGTAAGGAATGTTCCCTTGTTGGTAAGGAACAAGATGAAGGCTGAAATTGAAAAACTCGTCGCGAGGGGGATCATCCAAGAGGTTGAGGCTTCAGAATGGGTAGCACCAGTGGTGATGGCAAGGAAAGCCAATGGCGATGCCAGGCTTTGTGTTGACCTAAGGGATCTAAACAAATCTGTCATCATAGATCACTATCCGCTTCCAAATATTACAGAATTGTTGTGTTCACTCTGTGGGGCAAAGCACTTCTCAACACTAGATTTGACCTCTACTTACCATCAAATCAATCTTCATGACTCTTCCCAGGAACTCACTACTTTTATTACACCTTTTGGTACATTTACATTTCTTAGAATGCCGTTTGGGTTGATTTCTGCGGCATCGGTTTTTCAGAGGGCCAAGGAAAGAATTTTGAGAGGTATGGAAGGGGTGAAGGTGTATCAGGATGATATACTAGTCACAGGGTCCAATCTAGTAGAACACGATGAGAGATTGAGAAAGGTTTTAGAAAAGTTAAGAGAAAATGGTCTAACGCTCAAGGCTGCGAAGTGTAAAATAAACATCCCCAACATTGAATACTTAGGTCATGAAGTGTCGGCGAGAGGAATCCGTCCCAAGGCAAGCTTAGTTAACACTATTAAAAAATGACCCAGTCCACAAAATAAAGAAGAACTGGTAAAGTTTCTAGGGATGGCGGAGTTTTATAATAAATTTGTACCACGCTTTGCAGAGAGAACCTATTACATGAGACAATTGTTAAAGAAAAGAGCAGAATTTAAGTGGGACCACGTGTGTGAAAGAGAGTATCAGGACATCAAAGTCTGTTTAGATAAGGCAGTAGACTTAGGGAGTTTTGATGCTCATGATGAAATTATTCTGATGACTGATGCTAGCTCAAAGGGTCTTGGGGCAGTTTTATTACAAAAAAAAAAGACGGCCAAATGAGGACAATTCTATTCGCCTCTAGATGTTTGAAGGGAGCGGAATTCAATTATTCCGTTGTTGAAAAAGAGGCGCTAAGTGTCTTTTGGGCAGTGAGAAAACTGAGGAAATTTTTGCGGGGACATGAATTTCACATTGTGACTGATCACAAGCCACTTGTAGAGGTTTTTACTAAAAAAGGAATAGAGATGATTTTTCATAGAATCAGGAAGAGGGTGGTTGCTTTGCAAGAATTTGTGTTTGTAATTTCCTACATGCCTGGGACATTGAATGTTCAGGCTGATTGTCTTTCGAGACTTTGTCCAGATTCTGGGAATGATGATGAAATCATTGAAGGTGGGTGTTTTGCGGACATCGTAACTGATGAGGAGATAAAAGACTGTATTGTTACGGAGGGAGCGATTTCTGAACCTACATGAGTGGAAGAGTTAGCTAGGGATGTCACATTGCAGGAAGTGCTAAATAATGTCATTAATGGTTGGGGTGTCAAGGAGAAACAAGTTGGTGAAATGTCGGGTTATTGGCAGGTCAGAAATGAATTGTCTGTGGTGGAAGGGCTTTTGATGAGAGGCAGTAAGTTGGTCCCTCCAGCTAGTTTGAGAATGGAACTTGTAAATCGTGCTCACTCAAGTCACATGGGTATATCCAAAACAAAAGAGAGATTGAGGAATGCGTACTGGTGGCCTGCAATGGACATGATGGTAGAAAGGGTTGTAAGGAATTGTTATGAGTGTGTGTGTTCTGATAAGGTATTAAAATGTAGAATTCAACCCATGGTCTTGCGTGAGGATTCCCCTGGTCCCTGGGCTGACATCGCTCTCGACATCTTAGGCCCAATAAAATTGAATTCTGTTGACCGCTATATTTTAGTCTGCATAGACATGTTCTCTCATTGGCCAGAAGTCAAATTCGTAAATTCTGTTGAATCAAGGGACATAATTAACTTTTTGGACAAATTATTTGAAAGGGAGGGATTCCCCTCTACTTTGTTAACAGATAACAGGGTACAATTGGTCTCTGAAGCAACCGAGTCTTTCTTAAAAGAAAGAAATGTGGTACCACAAGAGAACAGCCCTTTATCACCCAGAGTCTAATGGAATTGTTGAGCGCTTTATAAAGGTTCTGAAACAATGCATGCAAATTGCACTTGTGAATGGTGTAGAGTGGGAGTGTGAAGTAAAGAAAAAGGTTCGAGAATATCGTCTTACACCACATTCCACAACGGGTGTGACCCCCTTTCAGTTGTTCAAAGGTAGAGCACCTTACTGTGAAATAGAACCGAGGTGGGTTATGGAGAAAAGAAAGGAGATTGATGATAAGGTTGATAACATTGAAGGGTGGAAAGAGAGAGAGAGAGAGAGGTGAAAGTGAAAAGAAAGTTGAGATATGACCAGCGGAAAGCTGTAAAAGAAACAGTATTGCGTGAAGGTGATTATGTTAAAATTAAGTCTCCAAGGAAGGAGGGAAAATCATCAAAATTCAAAGGTCCTTTTAAAGTCATAAAATTATTCAAGAATGCCGTGAAAACAGATGACCACAGGATATGGAACTTGAATAGAGTGGCTAAATGTTCAGAACCTAATGCAGTTCAAGGTATGTCTTCGGATGTCTTTGCTCGAGAGACTCATAATGCTTTAAGAACTCCCAGCGTGCAAGACTCAACTGAGATTCGGTCTAAAAGAAATGCATCAATGCCGTTATGGTTTAAAGACTATGTTATGTGAACGCAAAAATTAGTTCTTTCTTCATGTTTTGTTATGTTAAATTTAGATTGATTTATTTGGTTTGCATGCAATATAATCTGGTTATGTTTTTATGTGGGATTTAATATACTGTTCTCTTATTTTCTCGAGTTGATATGGGGAAGATGGTGTGGTATCCGAATGTTGTGGATGTGTTCTGCGTGTACTGCGAGAGCGAGTGCGAGAATGACAGAGATAGAATCTAGAACGGTGTGAGTCAGAGAGAGACGGTTGAGACTCGGAGCAGATGTGGATGAGTCAGGACGTGGTTGGAGTAGGACTTTTCACTCGACGTATTTTCCAATAAACCCTTCTCTAATCAAAACATATGCAAGCGTTCTGCTGACTTCGTTTGTGCTTCCGCCAATACTTTCACACCATGCTAAAGAATTTTTTTTAATGGTATCTGACTTCACAGACCCTAAAAGCACTGCAGTCCTTGTTGATTCTAGCATTACCTTTATGTTCTCAAGTAAGCTCTTTCTTTGAGGCCAAAATTCAGAAAATTCGGGAGAAGCTTGCAGAAACTCAAGCTACTGAACTATTATACATTGTATGTCGCTTAATGCTCCAAGCCCTGGGCAAACTCACACAGTTCCACACAGTGCCCCCCCTCCCAACAGTCTAAGACGTAGAGTGCTTTTTCACCAAGAATAAATCAGGGTCGCCATGATCTTTTTGCTAGCTCATTAGACTCGGGGATAGTAAACACCTCATGGAAAAAGGCAAATGTTATCCCCTGCTAAAGAAAAAACTCAAAAAACAAACGCAGACCCCAAGTATCCTCTAATTTCAGACCCATCTCGCTGTTCCCTGGGGTCTCTAAGATAATTGAAAAAGCCATTAACTCTCAACTAATGCAATTCCTGGACACCTACAATCTCCTACATCCTTCAAAATCAGGTTTTACGGCCCTCCATAGTACGAAGTCTGCATTGATGGGCATCACAGATACCATTAAATTCACATTAGACACGGGTCATAATGCTGCACTGATCTTATTAGACCTCTCAGCAGCATTTGACACGATCTTGCTTTAATGTCTGAACCATATTGGGGGGTTGACTGGGCCTGGTTAAGGGCCTTTCTAGAAGATAGGGAGCCTGTAGTCTGGCTTAAACCCTATTACTCGGCTGGCAAAAATATCAAGTTTGGAGTGCCTCAGGGTTCTGCCCTGAGCCCCACATTTCTTATTACCTCTATGGCAATATTGGCATACCTCATCGACATATTTTGGCATCCGAGTCAACTTGTATGTAGATGATACGCAATTTCTTATTACAACACCAATGCGCCAGAAACGAAAGCAAAGTTTACTGAATGCGTAACACCTGTGATGGGAGGCTAAAAGCAAACTCCCTGCACTATAACGAAGATAAAACTGAGGTACTGTTGTTTAGTAATAACCTATTGCCCGATTGGCTGGGAGCCTGGCCTATTTACTGCACAGCACCCCTCCCCCAGCTGAGGTGGCTAGAAATGTAGGAGTTCTTATTGACACAAACCTATCACTTAAATCACAGATCTCAGCGGTGGTCAAAACCGCATGCTGTATCCTTAGGATGTTAAGAAATTCCTGAAACTCCTGCCTAGGGAAGCCCAGAACACGGTTGTACAAGCTCGGATTCTCTCCAGACTTGATTATGCTAACATCTTATACATATGTATCCCAGACTACCTCATCCAGAAACTACAAAAGGTAAAAACATGGCCGCTTGCCTACGGTTTACCCTTCCTAAGTATGCCTCGATATCTCAGTTTCTAAGACAGTTTCACTGGCTTTCAGTAAAGAAGAGAGTGTTTTTTAAAGCTCGGACGGCACACACAGCCTTCTACAGGACAGGTAATAAATACTTTTGGGACAAATTGATCCCTTACTGTCCTATAAGACCCTTGAGGTCACAGTCAGACCATCTGCTGACCATTCCACTTACTAGACATAAGAAATGGAGGAAGCTCAGCCTGCTCAGTACTGGCTGCCAAACACTAGAATGAGTTTCCTCTGGCCCTCAGGTGTACCCCGAACAAATATTCTCTGCAAACTACTGAAAACCCACGTGTTCAAAGACTAAGCTGGTCTCTGTCCCTTTGGCTTTTGTCTAGCACCAGGACACTCTAGTAGCAGCTACACACTTTATTCATTCATTCAGAATATATAATATGGAGGGACCAAACCTAAAAATAAAAACTAGGAAGAGTACATTTAGCTAAAAAAGGAGAACGGTAAGTGGAACAAAGGAACGATGGAACAAAGAATAAAATGTTAAAGTAATGGAAAGGCTAGGGATATGGAGCACTTTCCGCTAAATTAATGAATTACATTATTTAAAACTAACATAAAACATAAACCCAAACATCATCCAAAAAACGTTCCGAAGTTTATAAAAAGAAAAAAACGGTTCCAATACTCACAGTGATCACAACTGCCATAGAACCCAGCCTGCGCAAGGCCACAACTGCCAGCCGAAGAGTCGGGCTGTACATGATGGCT
The DNA here is from genome assembly GCF_031143425.1 of Pleurodeles waltl. NCBI lineage: Eukaryota > Metazoa > Chordata > Amphibia > Caudata > Salamandridae > Pleurodeles > Pleurodeles waltl. Next base: position 1,899,599,991 of record NC_090440.1, read on the forward strand.
GTACCTGCCCAAGCTGATCAGCTTCCGTGAGGCTGCTGCTACTGCCTAACATCACCAACGGCCAGAGCAAAGCTACCACTGCCTTGAGTGATCAGCTTGTGCAGGTGCTGCAACTTCCACCTGTTATACCCAGCATATGCAGGGCTGCATCTGCCAACAGTGTGACAACCCAGAAGAGGCTGCCCATGCGGCCTGATTTGAGGACCTCTGGTGTTCGTCTCCACACAAAAGAATGTGTCCTGCCGTTGGGCAGATATATAAAGGCTGCAGGAAAGAGAACCATTTTGTGATGGTGTGTGAAGCAAAAGAAAAAGTAAGGGTGTCACAATGCGAAGACAAAATGGCCACTAAAACGTTCCAGAAGCAATGTTTGACGCGCGCCCACAAGGCCAAGAGGCAACATTAATTGAGGCAAATTGACACTAAACGAAGTCTACAGTGTGAATCCAACGCAGAGACCCTAACTGCAGAGACAGACACTGCTGGTCAGATCGGGATCACACTGTAAGAGGTGCCACATTTGCCTCTGCCAGGCACAGTAACAAGTGCGGGCCAGTAAATGAAATAGAATCCAGAAGACGCTGCTGGCTGACGTGCAACCTCTCTTATTAATCAGTTAAACTGATCCATCTGGTACAACTGTTTGGGAATGCTAAAAACGTCTGAACTATGTATGCTACTACCTTTTACACCTTAGAGAGGGGTCCATTTAGGCCTGGAGGTAGAAAGTCTTGATCAGTGGGAGGTAAGGAAACAGAGTTGAAGCGCAGCACTGTGTGGATAGTGCCCAGAGGCACTTTAACTGCATTCTGCTGATATAGTGTGTTATTTTGTTCTAGTGTGTAATAAAGTGCTTTTAAGCACTGGGCTGGACATTCAGTTATTGTGTTGTATGACAGTTGAGCTCTGAGCTATAGCACCCCCACACAGCCTCAATGAGAAGCCGATTACTACTCATCACTGAGAGTCAAGTGTGTAAGAGAGATTGTACCCTGGGATAGCAGAGGCAACAGACTCTAGCCCCTACAGCTTTTGCCCTCTGATTGCCCCATGGCATCTTGAAAAGGGTCTGACAGATTCCATTTCTTCCTCCTTGTGTGGGAAAAGAACTGGTTCAATTATCTGCTTCTTCAATAGAAAGGAGAGTGAAAAGATCAAGCTCCCCCAACTGCAAACTGAGGTGGGCGTATTGAGGTGTAATGGCCTACTGTTGGAAGTCCGGCACCCAGAAGCGTTGGAAGGTTCTGTATGCGCTGCTTTGTTCTTGGATCCCTCCGGTGACTGGGGTAACTTTGGCCCTGCTGCTGTTGATGATTCTGTGAGGGCCAGCAAGGGGACTGAACCCCCCAGGGGTAATAGTAATGTCCCCTACATTTATACTTGGACGTGAAGAACATTTTTCGTTCTGCAAAGCCAAAGGCTTTGAGTGTCTCAGCTTCATTCTGGCCATCTTCTCACTTGTAAGCTGTAAAAAAGAGAGAAGAGCCTGAAAACAGGACGCTCAGGATTTTCAGATGCATGACAGGATTCAGTTTAATCAGTTGTAACCAAGACAAATGCCTCAAGGTGACCCAATGGCAGTACACATAAGCTGCCAATTTTGCTGTTTCTATGGCTGCATTGATGACTTGGTTAGACCCTAATGAGCCTTCACATAACATTTCTTCAAAATTCTGTCTGAGCTGTCTAGGTAAGTCTTCAGCAAAAGACTTTAGGCTGTCACATATTTCTCCTTCAAATTTTTCAAGGAGGACTGTCGCACTGGCATTTTTCAGGGCTTGAACCACTGTTCCACCTCTTCCTTCCAGCCATTGGGCATTTCTTGTTTTCTGTATCAGGTTGCACAGAGGCTTCAGGGGTGGATGTAATGCCTCTTTCTAACTGGTGATACAATAATGGAGTCCGATTTGGGGTCTAGTATGAGAAAGTCTGGATCCTGCTGGGGCAGTTAATATTTCTTAAGCAGCAGTGATCGAGCTGCTTTAATGGTGGTTGTGTTAATAGTTTTCCCTCAGCTGCTTCTAAGAAGCCCAGCACTAATGAAAAAGGCAGCAGCCTTGGAAATGCTGTTGTTTGGAAGATCTTCATGATGTCTGTGGTGACTCCAATGGATAATTCCATTTCGCCACTCCTTGTGCAAGAACGTCTTGGAAAGTGGTTGCCAACTGGAGAGACCCTCACCAGGAGATGTGGGTGCGAATGATGCCATGAAATTCCGATATTGTGAACAAGACCACAAAGGGGACACTGCTTGCAATGCGTGTTGTCTGCATCTCTTATGAATGTTTGGAGACTAGGAGTCTTCCCTGGGAAAATGAGGAGTGTGAGGATGGGTATAATGACTTGAAGAATGCTGAGGTTAGTTACAATGGTATTCTTCAAATTGGTGACACTATTCTGGAAAGGCGTGGCAAATTAAGAGGTTGTAGAACAATTTGCAGAGGGTCCTTTAGCCAGGATGAGACAGCCTGGAGGTCGTAAAGGCTGCAGAGATGAATCTGTAGTAGGTAATCACCTTAATGGCTTCTTTGGTATCTCTGGAAAGAATGTAAATATTTAAAATCTCTACGCCTATCTGGGTGACAGTGAAGGATCCCATGACGCTAGATTCACTGCCTAGGATAGATTATGAAGGGGATGATCGCACGTGCATAGAGTGTTTTGACGTCACAGACTTGACAGAGTGGTTTTGTCTCGTCATTGATTCCTTTGACGGCAAATATGTCGGGCCAAAGCTCTTGATGCCAATCAGGTCAGTCAATAGTCAGAATGACTGACAATGTCTTTTTTCACCTTTCCTGATGTTTGTCTATGGAGGTCCTTTGGATATTTTGTCACCTTAACAGTTCTTTGCCCTCGGGTCTTACAGCTTGCATTGAAGTCTAATTCCTTTTATGACTTTCAAGGTCCTTTTAGTCATCTTTTTACAAAAGTGATATTTCTTCACAGAATGAGAAGTCGTCAGATAAAGTTGGTGTGGGTCTAAGGCAGCTTTATTCCTCCCACATGAGGGGCACTTAAAGAGGGTGCCCCAAATGTAAGCCTGTCTGCATCCGTCCGTGCCCAGTCGGAACCAGAAGGAAGTCACTATGCCCAAAATGTGACTTATACCATAGAGGAACTGCGCAAACTTACTATGGTAGGCTTAAAAGATTTGCCTAAGTGAACCAAAGTACAGTAAACGCATGATTTACTAACCTCTTCAGTACAAACAGAAAATAATATGGAACCCAATATCCCCCCCAACAACCCCAAGGCTTAGACAACTTGACTAAAGAACCCCTGAAATAGCTAATTCAGGTGTTGTATCTTAATACTCGCTCCCTTGACAAACAAGGGATAGAAGTTGATGGGAATGGTCCTTTTTGTGGGGTTATCCCCACACTTTTTGCCTTCTCCCTCCTATTTTTTCAGATCTGTTTTTACTGCTTTCTTATCTCTGCACACTTTACCAATGCAGATCAGTGCTAAAGTGCAAGGGCTCCCTATGTAAATTGTATTAGTGAATTGGTTTATCCGTGTTTGGCATATCTGATTTACTAGTAAGTTCCTAGTGAAGTGCACTGTATGTGACCAATGCCTGCAAATCAAATGCTACTAGTGTGCCTGCAGCACTGATTGTTCCATTCACAAGAGTAGCCATGTAAACATGTCTCAGACCTGCCACTGCAGTGTCTGTGTGTGCAGTTTTAAACTGCCAATTCGACCTGGTAAGTGCACCCACTTGCCAGGCCCAATCCTTCCCTTTTACTACATGTAAGTCACCCCCCTAAGGTAGGCCCTAGCTAGCCCCATGGACAGGGTGCAGTGTATTTAAAAGGTAGGACATGAACTCATGTGTTTTACATGTCCTGATAGTGAAATACTGCCAAACTCTTTTTTCACTGTTGCAAGGCATATCTCTCCCTTAGGTGAACATAGGGATTTCATTTAAATTCCTCAAGTGTAATTTCCCATTGAAAGCTGATAGAGATACGGAGTTTGGGGTTTCTGAGCTTACAATTTAAAAATACATCTTTTTGTAGAATTGTTTTTTAGATTGTCTGTTTGAAATTGCCACTTTTAGAAAGTGGGCATTTTCTTGCTTAACCATTCTGTGCCTCTGCCTGCCTGTGGAATCCACATCTAGGGCAGACTGATAGTTGGGTTCTTTGTGAATTCCCTCTAGACAGTGACACAAAGGGATCTGAGGTGTGTCCTGCATAGCCTGATGAATCTCCTGAGCTACAGTGGGGAGGGAGGACCGGACACCTGCACGTGAAAGGGCTCTGTCTGTCATCACACAATACAGTCTCCGTTCCCCTGGAGTGTGTCTGGGGCAAGGCAGGCTCTTGTGAACAACAGACTTTCTTTTTACGTTTGCCTACTTCAAAGGCAGAAATGAGTATAAGTAGTGGACCCAAAATCCCAGACTTGGAGAACACTTCTGGATCAAGATGAACCTCTGCGAAGGAGAACAGCTGAAGAGCTGGAGGAGGAGTACTACCACTTTGCTGTGTGCTTTGCTGGGTTGGTCTGCAGTTACTGCTTCTGCGTTAAAGAGGGCAAAGACTGGACTTTTCTGTGTATCCTGCTTGTGAAGCTTCTCCAAAGGCTTGAAGTGCAGGGTGCTTCCTGTTGGAAGTCTCAGGGATATCGAAGACTTCAGGTTCATTTGCCTACAGCACTGGGAACTGTGTGTTTTGTGCTGCAACAGAAGAAAAACCAGCACTACGCCACCAATGACGCGGCTGCCTGCACCGTGACCTGACGTTGCTGCATGGAGCTGTGCCCCACTTTGTACAACAACCCTGGTCTCACCGACGTCGCCACCAAATGCCGTCACCGAGCTGCTGCTTGCACCGTGACCTGTGGGACTCACACTCCGCATCGCCTTGCTCACACCGCAGCCTTGGTATCCCTGACGCAGCCCCTCCACGGTGCCATCAACGCCGCTGCCAGCACTGTGGCCTGAGGACACCATTCGTGAGGTACACAAAGCACAGTCACACAACGCAGCCCTGGTCCACAGACGCCAGTGCCATCGACTTCAGCATCATCAATAGATGTCCTTGTCTGCACCACGACCGATTGGTGCCGCACAGAGCCTTACCCGTGTCATACTGAGCCTACCGACAACAGCGCATTGGCAACGACAACAGCGCATTGGCAACGACAACGCTGCTGCCTGCATCGTGACCTGGGGACACTGCACGTCGCACCGCCCTACAACACACCGCAGGCCTGGTCTCACCGATGCCACAGGATGCCGTCACCAAGCTGCTGCCTGCACCGTGACCACTGCACGTCGCATTGTATCACTTTGCACCGCAGCCCAGATGCCATCAATGCCAGCGCTCCTGACTTTGTCATCAGCTCAGAGTTCAATCTGTAACACGTGTCACTTCAAGGGCCCGACAACCCCTGCACCGACCTCCTGAACGGACACCTGCGACACCGCACTCTGGATCTCATCTCGAGGATCACAGTGCCCTACATTTCCAAGGTACAGTTTGCGGGACTTCCCAACACCGTAGCTGGCCCGCGACCCTGTGGCCGGCCAGAACTGTTAGATTGTTCACGACACCGTGATAGCCCCAGACACAGCTACTGACTTCAAGGAACTGTATTTTTAAGTTCATTCTTGCAAAATTTATATCTTTATTACTGTATGTTGGATTTTTTTTGTTTTGGTCTTGTTTTACACACATAAATATTGGCTATTTTTCTAAAACTGGTGCATTGTTCTTTTGTAGCGTTCTCACTGTATTACTGTGTGTTATGTGCAAATGCTTTAGACATTGCTTTTGAGATAAGCTTGAATGCTTGTGCCAAGCTACCCCGGGGGGTAATCAGGGGTTATCTGAGCTGGGTATCTCCTTAAACTGACTGCCAACTAGAGAACCCATTTCTAACGATAGTTCACACCAGACCTGACATACTGCCGCTAATGGGATCACGGTTCACAGAGGAATGCTGGAAGGAAGCCCAGAAAACTAGAATTAATTATATAAGAACAGAGTGTGTAACAACAAGCATTTGCAATGTAATGGGTCTCGCCTTTGCTCGAATTAGAGTTATTAGCATTGTAAACTCCTAACCGGACTTTTCTTGCCACATAAATTGAAAGTGAAAAATAAAATAGTTTCACATTAGCGAGCAGATTCACAGTGCCACAGACGCAATAAGCATCAGCCCGAAGGAGAGACAAAAAAAGAAAAAGATGTTCGCATGCAGTTAAACTTATCGGCAAAAGTGCAATTAGCCATGTAACAGGGGCAATGGCCAAGGTGGTAGCAAAACCTCCCCAAAGAGTGACAAACGTAAATCATTTACCAATGTCATCAAAGGATTTTTGAAGTGCTAGCCCACGTACGAGTGGTAGTGATGGGCGTGAGGTGGGTGTTGTTAAAAAGCCCAGATACATACCAACACGTCGGAAAAGCAGTGCTTGTGCACTGTTATGCTCGACCTAAAAAATGGCAAGTTGTCGCAGCCATAATCCACAGTCAATTGAAAACTTCTCAGCTCCAAAGTACCTCAATCAAAAATGTAGATCTATTACTTTTCAAGATCAAATTTAATAACAAAGCCCTAGACTGTCTATTTTCATATCACCTTCCCCAATTTATGGCCAAGGTTGGTCGACAAATGTCTGACATAATTTTCCCTTTGGTTACTGACAAATCATGGTCATTGGTAATTTCAATTTGTGGGTCAACTCGGCTGACATAGATTCCAAAGGTCAGGAGTATAGAATCAATGACCTCGCTAAACTTTCAACTGCATAAAAAGGGGCCTACTCATATAAATTTTTTTTTAAAAAAATCACTTTGTGGACCTGATTTAGGCAATAAACTTAAATATTGCTCTTATTATTATTCAAAGTAATTGGTCAGATCTCTACCAAATATTATTGAAAATTCTTGTACTGAAGAATGCGGATAGTACATTTACGGAAATTCTAAAGGCATGGAAGTGTAAACAAGTTAATGTTAAGGAGATGGTATGTGGGCTCCAGCATACTAAACTTATGCTTAGTGATCGTCCCTTGAGAATTTACAAACTGGCTAACAATGACGGTTGATGAACACGCAGCATTACAAAAACAGTGTGTAATCAACTGGGCAAAATCACCACCTTGGTTTTCTAAAAAAAAAAAAAAAAAAAAGAAAATAAGGTGACAAAACTCTAACTTTAGCAGTTAGAACAGCTAGGTCGCAGGAAGTACAAGGAAGAATTTAAAGTCAAATTTAACAAACATTTGCAATGCAATTGGTCTCACATTTGCTCCAGTTAGAAGTATTGGTGTTGTAAATTCTTAAGTGGACTTTTCTTGCTACATAAATTGAAAATGAAAAGTAAAACAGTTGACAAAAATGAGCTGATTCAAAGCGCCATGGCCGCCATGAACATGAGAGCAAGGAGAGACACAAAAGGAAAAAGAAGTTTGCTCACATTCAAACATATCGGCAATCGTGCAAATTATCCATGTAACAGGGTCAGTCTGCAAGGCCGTAACAAAACCTCCCCAGGGAGGGACAAAGTTAAAGCATTTACCAATGATAACAAAGGATGTTTGAAAGGCAAGCCCACGAATGAGTGAAAGTGATGGGCGTGAGGTGGGTGTCGTTAAAAACCCACAATACTTACAACAGGTCAAAGCGCTTGCGTGCTGGACCTAAAAAGGGAGTAGTCAATATAAAGCAAAGCTGATGCTGGCAAAATCTAATCATTACACTGACAGAATTGTGAAAGCTACAAATACACAAAAAGAAACCTGCAAGATCTCAGAAGAACTTACATTGTGGAGAAAGGGTACAGTTAAGGTGAAATGCACCCAGGACTTGTTTGATAAACAAATTTCTTTATAGAAATAAAAAAAAGATAATCAAAGATAGTATCACAACCAACCACGCAAGCCTGCCGCAATCTAATTAGGAGACTAACAGCATACCTTTAACTCGCTTTTCTGAGAACTGATACTGATCAACTGAACAGCCTTTAAGCTCTAGGAAGTAATACCATTGATGGTAAAAGAAGGCGAAGAACCAATGGTGTTGAAAAATTATAGACCTATTGTTTTACTCCTATTCCCAGCAAAATTCCTACATGCTCGTTTTGGTCAAGAATTATGTAGACATTTACAGGACACTGATTTTCTTCAAAACGCTCAAGCTGACTTTCGATCTTCATACAGCACGAATTCTGTTATAATGACCATCTTGGACGAACTAAGATGGGAAGATGATTCAGGCAAAAACACCGCCCTGTTTTTGTTAGATTTGTATAATATCTTGACTGACTGGGTAAATGAAGCAGGGGTGCAAGGGAATGCTTTACACTGAATAATGTTTTTTTTAAGTAAGGGCACACAGTCAATAAGTTGGGCCACTTATCAGCTAAAGCAATTACTCTATTCTATTCTTGGCATTTCTAAAACCCATGGCTACTCAAAAGACCTCCCAGAGATGACAGATCATACAATGCCTGCATTCTTGCAGAGTTCAATAAACAGCAAAGTCTTCAACTCTTCCTGAAACATAACTCATATTTAGTCTTCCTCAGCTCTGTAGGCAGTACGTTTCACAGTTTAGGAATCAGATAAGCAAAATATCATCCTCCACTTCTTCATCTGTTATTAATCTAATAGCAGAGGAGCACGGCGTTCTTTTCGGAAGAGAGGGACAAAACTAAATGTAGTAATTGTGGGCTCTTTTTATGTAAAACCCGATGAGCCACGCACAGAACCTTGAACTGTATCCTCTTAAGAACAGGGAGCCAGCGTAGAGAGGCCAATGCTGCAGAAACTGAGTTATGCTTAGGTAATTTAAACAAAATTCAAGCATTGTGTACCACTTGAAGTCTTCTTACAACATACTGGGGGCTGTCCAGGTAAAGAGAATTACTATAGTCCAACCATGACAGAACTAACGCCTGTACCACCAGTCTCCATGCAGACAAATAACATTTTTCTAGGGGTCGTCAGCAGACCAAAACAGCTAGCTTCCTAGCATGTATCTCCAAAGAAAGCATATGGTCAATTCAAACCCTCAAACTTTTTACAACTGATTTGGGGATAGGAGGGCCACCTCATTAGTCGGGCCAATACAGCATGGACCAACAAATAGAATCATTACCGGCTGAGAGTACCTAAGTTTTATCTCCATTGAGCTTTGAGCAACTGGCTGACATCCATTCAGGCAGGGATTGAGGCGTTTAGAGACTATCACAGTGTCATGGGTAAGTGAGACGACAATCTGAGTGTCATCCGCATAAGACACTATCGATAAACTGTGCGAATACACAAACTCTGCAATGGGACAAATGGACAAGTTACTTTTCTTCAGTAAGGCCTTATCGAGTTGTAAATTCCTTACCTTAGAATGTACCCAGGCATCAGTCTGGATCCGGAAGAGTTTCTCGAGCAGTACCCCTGCGCACCATCAGGTGGCGTCGATCAGCTCCACATCAGTGTTCGTCCGCACCGGATATGATGTTGTGGTCCTATATAAGTACCACTGACGCCAGTTCCTTTGCACGACTTTCCACACTAGAAGCACAGAGCCATGAAGAAAAACTAGGGCCCTGAAAGGGAGTCCCTGTCCCTAGAAATCAGTGTGTAGAGCAGGGAGGATGGGTGGGTCGGTAAGGAATCTGCAACTAGATATTGTCTCTACCAGATAAAGCATTACCGAAGATAAATAACTTGTTCATCTGATTGAGAAATCTAGTTGCAAATTCCTTACTTCAGAATAACTACCCAAGAAATACCATCCCTGGAGGTGGGTCTGCAAACTAAGATCATACTAGATAGTCCTGCAGGAACGAACGGGTAAAGTGCCTGTCCTGCAGGACCTGACTGTCCAGACAGTATTGTTTGGTGAATGTGTGCAGAGACGCCCGCATGGAGGCCGGACAGATGTCAAGGACTGGAACTCTGCGTGCTAACGCAGTGGTTGTAGCTTTAGCTCTGGTAGAATGAGCATGCAAGCCCTCAGAGGGTTGCTTCTTAGCCAATGCGCAGCATGCTGTAATGCACAGTACAACCCATCTGGAGATGGTTCTCTTGGCAGAGTCTCTCCTCTTCCTTAGAAGGATGTGGGGGTGCGTAAAAAGTAGTTCACTTTTGGTGAAATGGAGGCCGTAGAGTAAAGCATCACTTTGTCAGGACAGATAGAAAGGTAGGGCGGCTTCGATGACAACACCTGTAGCTCACCCTGCGGGCAGATGTAATGGACACAAGGAAGGTTGTTTTCAGAGTTAGAAGCCTGTAAGGACAATTGTGGAGAAGCATGAAAGAAGCGCACATGAGAAATGTCAAAAACAAATTCAGATACCATTGGGGAATAATGAATGGAGATGGAGGAAACATATGAGTAAGGCCTTTAAGGAACCTATTTACAACTGGAGACTTAAATAAGGAAGGTTGATCAGGCAACTGCAAAAAAGCAGAAATGGCGGACAGATAACCTTTGAGAGTGCCCATAGCAGAGCCCTGCTGGGCCAGAGAAAGGATAAGCAATAAAATCACAGAAAGAGGAGCAGAAAGGGGGTCAACCGACTTGTCTGTGTACCGTGCCCCAAATTTCTTCCAACGACAGGCATTTACTGTTTTTGTGAAGGGTCACCTTGCTGCCAAGATTACATTACAGACTTCAGGCGGAAGGTGAAAAGCTGTCAACTGCTGCCACTCAATCTTCATGCAAGAAGGCGGAGAATGGACAGGTTCAGGTAGAGAACCCTCCCCTGCTGCTGCAACAGAAGATCCTCCCGAAGGAGCAGTAAGAGCAGAGAATTGATGGCTAGGCTCAGTAGCTTGGTATACCAGACTCTTCGTAGCTAGTCCGGAAACACAAGTATTACTCAGGCCTGGTCATTCTTGATCTCGATAACTCTGGGCAGAAAGGCGTACTAGAGGTTCCCCACAAGACGAAAATTTATGCTGGGTGGTTGCCACCTTGGAAACTCGAACGCACAATACTGCTAACATTGCGTGTTCTCTGCAGAGGCGAACAGATCAATCCAAGGCTCTATCCACAGCTAAAAAAAAGACCTTGCGCCACTTCCTGATGGAGGCGCCATTCGTGATCGACTGAGTTTGTCTGTTCTGGAGCTCAGAGAGCCCGCAGATGTTGAAACACCAAGGAAATGCCCTGTTGCTCCAGCCATGTCCAGAGGTGCAGAACCTTTTGACAAAGAGTCCATGCCCCATCCAGCTTGTCGCAATACCACATAGCAGTGGAGCTGCCTGTGAACACCTGCACTACCTTCCCTTTGAGAGAGGAGAAATGCTTTCAATGCTAGCCTGATTGCCAGGTGCTCCAACAGGTTGATGTGGAGTTCAGACTCCACTTGAAACCAAATGCCTCTGATCTCCGCCTCCCCCAGGTGTGACCAGGAGTGATGCATCTGTCACTACTGTCAGATCGGGTTGGAGAAGAGAGAGGGATCTGCCTCTAGCCCAAACGCGGTTCATTAGCCACCACAGGCAGGTCTTGTGCAGTTCACTCAGAGATCTGGACCATGTCAGAGAGATTTCCCTGTTGCTGCGCCCAACGGAACTTTTGGTCCCATTGCACAGCCCGCATATGCCACCTAGCTTGTGTCATCAACAGCATGCAGGAGGCTATGAGGCCCAGCAGCCTCAGAGTCAATCTCACCAAAATCCAGGACAGAGGCTGAAACATCGCCGGAATATCCTGGACTCGCCACTCTGGAGGATAAGACCGAAACTTCACTGTGTTTAGAAGAGCTCCGATAAAAGGGATGCTATGAGAGGGAGTCAGGTGTGACTTTGGCATGTTTATAGTGAACCCCAGCAAATGCAGGAGGTCCACCGTAGTCTGGAGGTGGGAGTCAACAGCCTGGGGCAAGCCCACCTTCAACAGCCAGATGTCGAGATAGGGAAGAAAAAAAAAAACGATTTGTGCAGATGAGCTGCAACCACTATCATCTTGATGAACAGCTGAGGGGCGCTGGTAAGGCCAAAGGGGAGCACGCAGCCTACTGTGAACCGCAAGTAATGTCTGTAGGCAGGCAGGACAGGGATATAGAAATACGCCTCCTGCAAGTCCAACGCTACAATCCAGTCTCCTGGGTTCAGGGCAGAGAGAACCTGAGCTTCAGTGAGCATTTCGAACTTCTCCATTTTGAGACAGGGATCCTCTTTACTGCTTCCTTGGCCAAGAGAGATGTAAGGAGGAGAAGTGGCAAGTGATGCTCCGTCATCCGATCGTAGGATGGTGGCATTAATGAAGGGGTAGTCTTGAAGGGAAGGGAGTAACCCCTTCAGACTATCTGCGAAACCCATCAGTCTGACGTGATGGACTGTCCGCGTTTGCAGGTGTTGGCGGATTATGCCTCAGACTGGTTCCTGGTGGGAAGCATCAGACTAGGAAGGCTTGGAGGTTGCTGCAGGGAGGTTTAGGGGGAGGCAGCGGACTGGCCAGACCACTGGCTCCCACATCCTGGAGAGGCTGGGCAGCACGCAGGGCATGGTGAATAGAGAGGAACAGATGTGGCTGGGCGCCCCCTTCTGTAGCCAAGAAAGGGGCAAAAAAGAAGACAGAGGGACGAGGGGCCAGTACAAGGCCCAATGACCTGGCTGTAGCATGAGAATCCTTAAAGCACTTTAGTGCCCAGTCTTCATTATCTCCGAAGAGATGGGTGCCATCAAAAGGCATGTACATAAGATCAGCTTGGACTTCCCCAAAAAAGCCAGACGTCCTCAACCAGGCATGGCGCCTCATGGCCACTGTTGAAGCAACCGCTCTGCCCATTGAGTTGGTCGTGTCCAGTCCACATCAGATCGTGAACTTTGCAGCGTCTCTCCCACAAGCAACAGTTAGGGAACGTACACCCCGGGCCTCCTCTGAGACCTGTGGCAGCACTTCGCAACCTTATCCCACAGCGTGTGGGAATAACATCACAAAAGGCACGCTATGTTCACGGACTGCAATGCCAGGCTGACAGAAGAAAATATCTTCTTTCCAAGTGCGTCCAGCCTCTTGGACTTACTATCAGGAAACCTGTGTCACCCGGGGCAAGGCGATGGCAGCGGGCAGCTTTCCTGTTCACAGGATCCCTGTGCAGGGATTGGACCAGGTACCCAGTAGGACATTCATAAGGGCTTCATTAAAGGGGAACAGGAGGCTCAGAGGATGAAGCCACAGGTGACTAACCTATGCCAGGAGGTTAGTCCTGACAGCCACTGAAGGCAACTTAAGGTCCAGGACCTATGCTGCTCTGTGCAACAGAGTTGAATATGAAGCTCTCTCCTCTGCAGACATGGTAGGGAGAGACAGCATGCCAGTTTCTGGGGAGGTATCCAATAAAACTAGTTACTTACCTATAAGAATAATTTTGCAGCTTGACTCTTCAAGATTCACATACTTTGATTTCCTGAACATCGATCAGAGTAAAGTTTTCAGTCTCCTCTTCAGCCTACCACACAGCTCCTCACCAGCGCAAATCAGACAAGAATTCAGGCTACAAGACCAAGCCCTGGTACAGAACAGAGCTATCCTTAAATATGCCTCCTTATTAAGACAAGCGCCACCAAACACACTAAAAGCACTAATCAGGGAGGAATCAGGCTTGAGCTTGGAGGTCGACTCAAATTCTTGGTCTGACAAAATCACCTTAGCAGTCACGCAATTTCAGACAGAAGAGCTGTGGCAAAAGTCCTTACCGCATAATACTTTGAAGAATTTAATAAATACACAAATCAAACAACTATCGTGGAACAAGGACAAAGGCAAATTCAGGTCACGTTCCCACTCATGGATGACTATAAACACGTATAAGGCACCGACAGCACAGGCACAGATGGGAGAAACACTAAACCAATTCCTGAAGGTAAAGGTGCTGCACGCCAGGCTGGGTATCCTCGCCTCATTGGACATGGTCCCAAAATGACTCAACCCCTCACAAACCGGGAAACGCAGGCTATGTGCATATCATCAGGAAGATTTTCAACACCTTCTATGCATATGCCTTGCACTGGCACCCTGGCGCAAACTGTACCTTAAAAACATGTTTGGCGCAAACAGCATTCCATCATGCCGACAAGCCATCCTATTTTGCCTCAAAGGACTGACACCTCAGCACATGGCATGTGCGGCAAAATTGATATTAAAAGCAGAACTCCTGTTAAAAGCAGAGGAAGATATTCAACCAATGACTAAACAATCTTCGTTTAATTACTCTTGCTCAGCCCAGACGCAGAACATTACGGACGGCACGGAGGCCGATCATCACCCCTGACGAAACAGGCACCCTTGCAAGTAGACACCCTACAACTGGACGAGGGACCATTGCTTTTACTCACTGTAATCTAGAAATCCTGCACGGTGTCTGGCCTACTAACTGTAGCATTTATATATATTTCTGACTGCAATTATTTTAACAATTATGTAACAAAGGTATATCTATCTTAAAAACGCATAGATAAGAATGATCTAAGTATTTCACTTATTAACAGCGTGATTTTACAAACATTTTGCATTAATACAACATGTACTTCAAATCAGAGTAAGTGAATAGACTATTAGGAGTTTAATGATATTATTCAAATGCATTCAGGGGTCTCCAATTCTTCCTAGTGGCCATAGTAGGCAGGCTATGAACTCTATGTACTTTGAAGATCATGACAGGAATATAAATTCAAACTTTTTATGATGATGAGAGAGTAAATGTTGTCAGGAATCTGAATATATTGAGAATTAGGCACCTTAGCATTAACATCTTTCTGAATCGAGTTTCGATTTTACGATGACATTTTTATTATAGGAACAAATGTTTGCACTTAACATGTTATAGCTCTTAGGATAAATGTTGTTTTTCATTTTTTTTTATATTTGAACAATGAACAATATTTTAGAAATTGTATTTTTTAAATTTTCAATGCGGCTGCAATTGTTCTGTTCATATATATTGTAATGATTTTTATTAATCAAACAATAAAGCTACTGTATTGTTTAAAAAAAAAAAGAATCTTTGCATATCCCGCCATCTAGTGTTTGGAGTTTTTTATGCTTTGTGATTGTGTATTGCCTGTTCAATAAGCATAATGTCTGTATTTGTTTAGTATGGTGTGAGTGCGGGGTTACCTGTTGACTCGCAAAGGGTTTTATTTATTTATTATTTTACTTTCTTCTTGTAAACAGTGCTTGTTGTGTGGTCCACATATGTAGTAGCGTACATATTTTTGTCCCACTTTGCACCGAAAAGTAAAGTTCTGTGTTGTTATGCTTTGTTTACAAACTTATTTATTCCTTTATGTATGAACTTTGCAGTTGAATATCTTTCAGTAACGTCAACTGCTATAATAAGAGGACCAAAATAGCTTTTTTCTATTATACTGTCCTTATAAAGTACTTGTGAACCATGCTGGGTTCAGGAAAATTGTCCTGATTTCTTTATTTTAAATCACCACACTTAGTTATTTTATTCATCTTGTGTCTTCTCATTCACTGGGGAGGTGGGAGGGTCGTACGTGAATCTAGAAGAGTCAATATGCAAAACTATTGTTACAGGTATGTAACTAGTTTCTTTTGCAGCATAGACGTCTTCTAGATTCCCATACCTTGCATACATTACGTAGCAGCATTTACCCATTGTGGAGGAGGGAGTGAAGACCCAATAGTACCAACAGAAAAAACCATTGTGTGGTCTACCACTTGCTCTCTTTGAGCGAGCATGTGTCTTCTATTGTGTGTACACAGTATATATTCACACCTATAGAAATGTACATACATATATAAACATCCCTCTACATACCTCCATATGTGAATGTGTGTGATAATCTAGAGACCTGACCAAGCAGCTCTTTATTCTGCAGTTACAGCCAGCAGTTAACCACATGTATGTGGAAATTCTTATATTCCCTAGGCCAGTGGTTCCCAAACTGTGCGCCGCGGCACCCCGGTGCGCCATTAGAAGTTGCCAGGGGCACCACGTGCATTTTGGAAACATGACAGGAACAATTTAAAAGATTTATGTGCAGTTTATAAATTATCTCTTAGGACGAGGTAAACAGTCTTTTGCCGTGAGTAACTCATTTGGCATTTCATGTGGGGGAATTACACAAGCCCCACCTGATAACATCTTGCATCTGGAGCATGGTTTCACTCAGCGTGATTACGTTATCAGAGCCTTCTCTTCTAAGGAGTGCAGCAATTGCGAAGACAGCAGTGTGATCAGGCCATGCTCATTGAAGTGCACACATCCAACAGTGCGCACATCCGACGTGTTTCCCTGAAGTTCCTTGTCGAATTTAGGAAAATCAGGTAAGTATTATTACAATAATTAGGAGAATCTAGAGTGAGAGATAGGGCACGACAGGACCGGAGATTTCAGGAATGCTCAGAAAATTCTCCTAACCAGCACCGGTGTGGTAATTAAATCGGGCTCCTCTTATCCTGCACTGCATCTAGGCGACTTTGATAACAGTGTTTACAGAGTCTTATAAACGACAGAATTATTTACAATGATCCAGTTTCTGCTTCACAAAACCATTCCCCTGGGAGCCCCCATCCAAAAAACAGGAAAATTGTTTATTTGGAATGAACTGAGTTAATTTGCTAGGAGAAGTCAGGGTCAAGTTATGTGCACTCCACGGCCTTGCAGGGGAGATTTATGATGCACCATTGATGTTAAAGAAAATTCTTAATTTTTGTAGCATGTGCTAAATACAATCACATTTTACATATTTACATTTTTATTACTAAATGGTTTGCGCCCAAAAAAAGAGACAGTAGTATGAACTTTTATGTAACAGGGCTATTTTTACTGATTTTAAGTATAACTACTGGAGCACATGATCTGTTTCCATGCCTCTGCATTTATTTTGTTGAACTACAAAAAACAGAAATGAGTTATTTCAGTGTGGGCCAATCTGGTTGGTCATGACGCCCTTTTCTCATTATAAAGCACACCTTTCCTTTTTTCCCCATTTGTGTTTAAAAAATGCTATTTAAATTGTCCAAAATAAATTATAGGCCGACAGTCCTCCCTCACTTGCATGCCCAAATCAGATTACTTACTGAGTCTTGCTGCCAAGGAAAGGCAATTTTCGTTGGGAGGCCAGAAAAACGGCTATGGGAGGTACAGACCGGGTGGAACTTGGAAAGCACAGTTTTCAAAAGCTGAAGTCTTTGAAATAATTTAGAAACTGCAGAGTGTGAGTGTGAATGACAGTGCTTAATTTGTAAATAAAAATGTGCTGGTGCCCAAAGCCCTCCTCTTAAACATCTGGCTGCTGCAATTAAATGTGGGAAAATGGAATACTGAGGCAGTGTAATCCTGAAGCCATCTCAAGCCTCTTCAATGATTTTAAAGCCACTACCTGCCCCTTCAGCTCACTCTTGCAGCTTTCTTTTTTCTCCCATTGTGACATTATTTTGTTATTCTCTTTTCCTCAGTCTTTCCCATATGTGTCTTATGTGTCGTTTGCTCGCAGTAAATGCTTGAGGCAGAAAAATAAGTGCCGGCCCTCAAAAATAAGTGCTGGTGCTGTGCACCGGAAACAAGCACAGATGAATGATCAAGTACTGTTGCTAATTCATGGAAACATTTTTGGCCTTTAATATTGTATTGTTTCTGACTTAACTGAATTGAAAAAAATTCTTTAAGTAAACAACTTACATTTTTATTTTGTTACCAATACCTTCATCGCCTTCATCCCAATTATTTGGAGGGAGAAAAATTGAAGTACTCCCGAGGCTGGGCTTACATCGCCTACCCGAATAAAAGTGACATAATGGGGAGCCGCGGGCAATGGCCAATATAGGTGAAGGGAGCCGCGGGTCGAAAAAGTTTGGGAACCACTGCCCTAGGCCCACACATATTTATTTAGGTTAAAGTAAAATCTTGTTATTTTATTTTGCCCGTGCTACTTTAAAATGCTTTATAGCTCTATGTGTGTACTTAGAGGCCCCTGGTTTCACCGTTCCCAACCACTAGCTTGTAGTTTAGTTAACCAGAGACTGTTTGTTGTTTTGGTGATGTAATGGGCCAAGCCTTAATGCTTTGTGTAGATATGGCTTAAGGGTTACTGGATGCTTGGTTGTTTTAAGTATGTTCTTATTTAATTTGATTTTTGATGCCTGCTTTTGGTAGAGACCATAAGCTACGTGCATGCTGCTGACATGTTTTCACCATATTTATGGTCTTGCTGTAACATGGAAAGTACCATATGATTATGTTACTTAAACATGCGTTTATGCGTAAATCCCCAAGAGACGCTATGGTTCACTTTTTTTAATATGAACAATATCATTGTATAGCAAGCTGGTGTTGGCTGATGTCTGGAAACATTATATATATTGTCCTTTGCCATGTGTTATATACCAAAGATGCCTGGATTTATAGGCACTGACCTATATATTTTTGTTGTGCATATGTTTAGATATTGTATAGTAAAGGCCCCTTTTGCCACTTATGTGGGTTTGGAAGATGTTAAGTGATAGGAAGACTGTCTTGAGTTGAAGCAGGCTTATGTGCTTTACTGCTTCTGTGGGACGCCATAGGCCCCTTATTTTTTTTTTTTTTGGTAGATATATGCTTCCCATCCTGTGTGGGATGCATCCCTTGGTATGGTCGTAGCAGAAGCTAGGTATTTGACAAGCACTAATCTGCACTGTATGCATATATGTTAGACTGGTTCCTGGACCATTATAAGTGAATGTGAAAAAAACGGTTGAGAAATTTTGATTAAGATATAGTTACAACTGGCAACTGGGTCATTGTTACTCTTAATTTGTACTGGACATAGTGGGCTTTGGGCCCAACTATTTGCGATAGGACCCCCTTTTGCGGCAGGCTTTAGTTGCATTGATTACCCCACGGATAATGACAAAGGGTGAGTTACTGTACCCACTGTGCATGTTCTATCCTGACAGCCCAATGTGGCACATTTGGAGGTTACGGTCAAACCCCTTTTAGGAGTCGCCAGCCCCATTATATTCTCAAGGTCAGTCTCCCTTGAAGGAGCCGGCTCGCACTTTTTTTGGGGTTACCACACCCCATATTCTTGTCGAGATCAGTCTCTGCCATCGAAGCTACCTCACCCTTTTTTTTTTTCCCCTTCCCTTAGTGAACGATCATAATGGTTGGTATTGCCCCGCCCAACCATGGGGTCGAGATCAGCCTTCTTTACCAAGGCTGACTCCCCTTGTTTTTGTGATAAACTCTCTCAGTAAAAAGGTACTGTATTGCCTTTGTTGGCGTGGTCCCTTAGTAGGGGTTTGTAAGTTTTCCTACCTGAGACCCATCCCCTCAGTAGACGCTAACGGCATATATGTAGTAGGACAGTGTAGGGTATTCCCCGTGCATGCTTTTTCCCTGAAAAAAGTTGAAAAACCATCAGGTGCAAGCAGGGTTGGGAACAATGTTAGTAGTAAGTATCATTGTTCGCATGACCCTTAAATGCTGTACATCAAAGTGTGTGGAGGGAAAAAGTTGTTATATATCCTCCTTCTGTGTAACAGCTTATATGAAAAACAATCTGTGTTCTTTTGAAAATATGAGTGCCCCTGAGTTTTTTCAGTAGTTCACCCTCATAGTGACATTTTTTTTATGTTGGGGGCCGAAAAAACACTCCTTTCATTACCCAGATTTGCCGTGGGTGTACATCGGAAAGGGGAGAGACAGAGAGAGTGTGTGTGTGTGGACACGGACACACACACACACACACACACACACACACACCCCCCCTCCCCCCTCCCTCTGGCCCATGTATCTATGGGTGTGCGAACAAGCCACATCTATTTTTGAAACAGTGTTCGCGGGTTGTTAGGTTAATTTTTGCAATACCCATTGTAGAGTTTCTGTGGCTCACTTGAATAAGCCGCCAATATGCGCGCATTAGTACTTGCACTACAATCTTTTATTCTCACATTGCATGGAGTAAATGCTACGCAGCCAATTCTTCTACCAAGTGGCAGTAGTTACTCGTAAATGATGCAATTGCACCTCTATTTGTACGTTCTTGTGTGGTTTGAAATAATTAGTCACTGCTTTGCCTTTGAGAAGCCAAGGTTAAAAAAGACAATGAAATGCTCTTTTCTTTTACTGGGACCGTAATTCTATCGAGGAACGCACTTACAGCAGATAAAGCAATTTATTTATGAGGTATTGACATGAAGGCCATTTTAGCATGTTTACAATCCCTTGCTCCAAGCTTCCCCAGTGTGGAGCCCCCATTGGAGTCTGACCTAAAAGGGAGTTTTATGGGTCAAAACTGTCTTGTGACCACATGTTTAATATGTGAAAAATGCTTGTCTTGCAGCCACATATAAGCAGTATTTGGTGCATTAATGAATGTTTCCTATACCCACATATTAGATGCTTGGGAAATAAAACCCCGCTGGACTGAATAATGTTTAAGAGATCCCTGCGTTATCTTTTTAAGCCAAAAACATACACCTTTTTTAGGGTCTCTTTGGGCTTCTAACCAAGCCCGTGTGAGGTCAGCCACTGTCATTGGTTTGTGGGCTTGCCTTTTAAAATCCACTTGCTTTCATTAGTGAAAGGCATACATACGTCATGCCTTTTCAGGTGTTTAGCCCTCCTCGAGCGCACTGACCAACTACTGGAAACGTGCGAGGCTCCGTGTTTTCCGTATGGTTTCTGGACTACTCTTTCTCTTTATTTCGCAGCGCGAACGCGCCGGGTTTTAACACAGAGCAATCGTACTCGTTTTTTTCCGCCAATTAATGTGGCAAGAAAAGTCCAGTTAGGAGTTTATCACGCTAATAGCACCAACTCGACGAAATGCGAGACCCATTGCATTGTAAGGGCTTGTTTTTTGCAGCATTAAACCTTTTTAAGTATGGCGCATATATGAACTAAGTTTTCAGCGATGTTTGAACTAAGGAAAGACTGTGAAATAAGTAAACATTCCGAAGAAACACCGTAGTGCATGCAAGAAGGAATTATCTATTTATCTTTTCTTTCTTCAAATAGGTGCGTTTTAAATGCACTTAAACGAGAGAAGAGCATTCCAAAGCAATATAAAGCAGCATACGAGGCGTGTAACAATATTGTTGTAAGCACCGGCATGTAAAGAAAGACAGGGAAATAGGAGTAGTGTATGGAGAAAAACTATTTATTTTAAATTATAGGTGCATTTGAAATGCACTTATAAAAACCTTTAAAAATGTTCCAAAGCTGTATAAAACAACGTACGAAGTGTATAACAGAGCACTGCAGTAAGCATAGGCACATTAGACATGCTGTTTACTGGCTTTGTTAAATGCATGCATAATGCATTTTTAAAAGCTTTGCGCTCATGCATAGAACAGTTCACCCATCACATAGCAAAGAGCAAATTCATACCTCGTCCTTTACAGTTTTCGGGTGAAGCTTCAGCTCCTTCCATAACCTTTCCCAAATACTTTGAGAGAGAGTATTTAAAAAGGCAGGGAAATTATACTTGCCTTGCTGCATAAGGAATAATGTGAGCAGCGCCAAACAAGCTGCTTTGTCCAAGATTACCCGCTCATGCACCACCTAAATCTCCTTGATGTTCCTGCATCTCCCTGTTGTTGTGTTTTATCTGCAGTCTGCTGGACACCTACGATCTCCATGGCAGAAAAAATTATCAGGTAGCTTGTACAAACACAAAGGGGGTTATAGCTCAAGCCAGAGGGACCTGGTTTCACACACAGCCGTTAAAAAAAAAAAAAAAGAAAGGAAAAAAAAAAAAAAAAGTTAAAACATAAGCAAGTAGCACTTTCCATCTCCAACCACTAGATGGCAGATTATGCAAAGTATGGGAATCTAAAAGACGTCCAAGCTGCAAAATCACTGGCTTTACTCAGGTCCAATCCATGGGGTCTTTGAGCCGGTATTCCAAAGGGTCCAGCGATCCCTTCCATTCCTCACAGTAACCTAGCCCGTAGGAATAAGGCTCAGGATCAGACACTAGGGGCAAGGATCATCTTGGTGCTGGAGTTGCGTTGTACTACACCCATCCGGCTCCATGCAGGAGTCAGTAATGAGAATGGGACATGCGCCAGGTAAGGTTAAGGTGGTACGACAGATGTCGGTCCAATTCCAAGAACTAATCCATGGGTGCCCGTGGTGCCAAGGCCAAAGCTGCTGGAGCGGAACCCGAAGGGGGACTCTTCTTGACTCTTCAGGGCCCGAAGGCACACCAGCGGAAACGGATTGCCCAAAAAAGAGGCGCATGGCCTCATAAAACCCCTTAAGTTAGGCAGGTGTTGGTCCGGCTCCTGGAAACTCAGGGAGGCGCAGAGTCGGCCCAGATGCAGTCTCTGCAGAGGGAGGCCTAGATCAAGGATGCTCCCTTGCCTCATCCGCCAACGGAAGAGGTGAAGTTGAAGAATGTTTCACTTTCTTCAACTTCTTACATTTTGACTTATCAGATAATTCAGAGTACTTGGAGGAGGAAGACAGAGGGGG
Source organism: Pleurodeles waltl (assembly GCF_031143425.1). NCBI lineage: Eukaryota > Metazoa > Chordata > Amphibia > Caudata > Salamandridae > Pleurodeles > Pleurodeles waltl. The sequence goes on from NC_090440.1 coordinate 1,899,622,401, forward strand.
GCTCCGCGACCATTCCTGACGTTTGTCTTCCTCTCAACCAAGAATAGTACTGTGATTTACGCAGAGCAGAACGCCGGGCTGCCATCAGCATCAGGAACCACTCCCTCAAAACATTCGGATTCACAGTCCTGCACTTGGAGCATGACTTCAGGTCGTGGTCGCACTCCAGACACCAAAGGCACACGAAGTACGGATCAGTAATGAACATCAAAAAGCAACTGAGGGGTAGCTTTTTTTTTTCAGATCAGAGCTGGCTGTTGCGGAAAGAAAAGAACTAATGTCGGTGCGCCAGGGTGGCACAAAAATATGACCAGCGACGTCATATCCTGCACAGATGATGCCGACACCAGACGATGAGTTGATCAACGCCACCTAACAGCATGCAGAAGTACTGTTCAAAAATAATCTCTGGATCCAGACTGACGCCTGGAAAGATTCTAAGGTAAGGAATCTGTAACTAGATATCTCTATCAGATATGCAGATTGTATAAGGTAGGTCTTTAGCTCTGGGGTACTTCACACTTTAGGAGGTATGATTCAGAATAAAAAGGTTCCTTATAATCCTGGGAGCTCCTATCATCAAGAAAAAGGGCAAGCCATTTCAAAGATAGGCTGACCACTCCTGCCAGCTTGTGTAATAGAATAGGGACTTGGCTTGACTAATGGAATAGGGAGTGATACGTATCAAAAACTGCACTAAGATCTAATAATATCACTGCAGCCGAATCACCTTGATAAAGAATTTCTCAACTCTTGCACAACAGCTAAAAGTGCTGTCGCCGTACCATTCTCTAGACGGACGCCTGTTTGGTTGAAATGAAATACCTTACGCTTTTAAAAAACATAAAGGTACAGGGAAACAAAGATATTGGCCTAAAACTTTCCACTAATGCAGGATCCAAAGATGGTTTGTTTAGTAATGGCCTCAAAACAGCGTGTTTCCATGAAGGTGGCACCACGGCCGCTCTAAAGTGATAGGTTAAAAATACCTACAAGATCGGGGTAGATTACATTTTCCCCTTGCATAATTGCAGAAAGAAAGGCCGGGTCCAAGGGGAAACCGGATTTAACGGTCTTCATCAATCCTTCTACATCTTCCTTCTTAAAAGGAGGGACAGCTGCTAGAGCGTGATTTAATGCACTGTCATGGTGGGTTCAATAACAAAAATCTTGCAATGCCCTGCTTTATCTACAAAGGTTGCATAGATGTCAGTAATTCTTTCAAGAAAATGCTTATCCAGATGAATGGGGTAGGGTGTAGGTTTTAGCAGGATTTATAAGAGTTAACAATTTTCAACAGCTCTTTTTCTGAGTTCGAGGCATAATAATTAAAGAAGTGGAGTGTGCTTTTCTAACAGCATAATGATATCTATTGACTGCTTTATTATAATGTAGTTTACTAGTTGCGGCGTTAGTTTTCCTCAACTTTCTTTACATCCTTTTGCGTTCTTTCTTTAGCTCCAACAGGTACAGGTTGAACCAGGGGACCGACCCTCCGATCCACCCAATTTATGAATCCCAAGACGTATGAACTTATCTAACGAGGCCTTGATACAGCTATTAAACATTAAAATTACCTCTGATATTTCACCCTTTATTTCAGGTATCGATTTTAAAAGAGTGTTTTCACAACTGGCTGGGATCAATTTAGACCAACAACGAAAGGAGGGGGTGGGTTGTACTGATATTTGATAGATTAGTAAAAATTGGGTCCAGAAGATGGCCCTTTTTGTGCGTTGGATCCTCCACCAACTGTACAAGTTGGATGGCAGCAAAAATGTAAAGGATTGTGAACTCTTACAACTAATATCAATCAAGTGCAAGTTAAGATCTCCCAGAAGGGCAAAATGATTTTTCTGGAAGACCTGTTCGGTCAAAATAACAGGTAAGGCTTGTAGAAACTGAGTAACCGAACCAGGAGGACAATAGCCAATACCCCTGAAAAGGTAAAAGTAGGGGAGAGGTTTATGGAGATGGAAAGACTCTCAGAGTCTGGAAAGGTGAGTGGAGTAAACACACCACTCAAAGTTTCCTTATAAATTATGGCAACTCCGCCATCCATTTTATCTGGCCTATCACATCTAGCTATATGATAGCCCACTGGAACAGCCTGTATTACTTCCTGCATGGACATTTCACTAAGCCAAGTTTCAGTAAGAAACAGGGCCTCCGGCTGACTCATCAAGGAAAGCGGATAGATCTAATTTGTGTCTTGGCAGTGGCCAACAGTTAAATAGGATACATCTGCCGCAACTTGTTTTTAATCAAAGGAGGATTCTGGTACATACCTTTGCGAAAACGCATGTTGTATCCTAAGGTTGTGGTAATATATATGTCACATAACAAAGATAAACCTTTGGGGTCAAATGAGTGATAGCAGCTCTTGCTTGCACTCACATTTAAGAGTTGAAGAGTATGTTAAGCAACTTGAAGGAGAACAACGTAAGGTTCTGGCTTCTGACCCCTGCCACACAGACAGGCACAGACGGGCTTGTCTTAATTACGCCCTGGTACTCATTTTATAGTCTGACACGAATAACCACTAGAGCGCTCACCAAGTTTGCTTGAATGTGGAGTTCCCGAAGGCTCTGCACTTTCCGAGCACTTGTTTAATTTATATAACAGGCCCCCGATTGTGGAGCTGGTAACTAAAGGCTGTTGAGTTCTAGATGGTACTGTATCCTCAAACAACATTTCAAAATAATATGAGGTTTATTGCTGGCTGGACAGGGTCCAGAATACACACAAGTTGGAAATACTCTTGCTGAATAGCAAATCTAGTACATGCAATCATCTAAACTGGCTAAATGAACTTGTCTGAGTTCCAACTCATGCAACCTCTGCTAACGGCTTAGGGGGTTGTGATTGATGGTAACCTCACACTGCAGTCTCAAGTGCCTAAATGCTCATTTTTTTAAATAAAAGTTTTGAGGAAATGTGTAATTACAATCCATTGAATCATTAAAATTAAAAGCGATAGCAACTATCAAAGCAAGGCTTGACTAAGCATATGTATATGCAGGACTGATTAATGTCATGAGAAAAACTTCACGTTTTCCAAAATAAGCCTGTTCCTAGATGTACTCATGCCGCTCTCTTATTAAAAAACACTTCACAGGCTTCCAGTGAAGGAACCAATACAATTTAAGGTGCTGTACAGTGGCTAATAATCTGAATGGGCCAGCCCCTAAATTTGTGGTAGAACAAATATAAAGAAATATAATCCCACACGTAAACTGAGGTTAACACATGCAATCATCTCAAAGTCTCCAAATTTCGAAAATGCAGGTCGAGCTTTTTGTGTAATGGCCCTCGCTATCAGGAACTCTTTACCGGATAAACTTCGTCATAAAAGGGATTTCCAACTGCTTCCTAAATCTTAAAAGACTTAGGGCCTGATTCTAACTTTGGAGGACGGTGTTAAACCGTCCCAAAAGTGGCGGATATACCACCTACCGTATTACGAGTCCATTATATCCTATGGAACTCGTAATACGGTAGGTGGTATATCCGCCACTTTTGGGACGGTTTAACACCGTCCTCCAAAGTTAGAATCAGGCCCTTAGTTACTCAGGCAAATTTATGAGAGCAAGTAATCCTAGTTTGTGTGCTTTGTAAGCATCACGTAACATCACATGCCATTTTGACCCCTGCAAAATGTCAAGGAAAAAGCTTTATACTTTAGCTGTCTGTAAAAAATGCACTGTGAAAGCTCAAAAAAGGTGATTTATTACAGAATATTCTCTGAGAAGTCGGTGGGAAAATATCAAGTCTGTCCCTAGTATCCCAGTTACAAGAGCCAGAAAAAGAACGCACTCAGCAAGGCAACTAGCAGCACATGCCATCATGGGTAGTGGAAGCTCCTGCAGCTTTCAAGGGAGACGAGGCCTCTTTCAACTATTCCTCTAATGAAACCTGCACTTTTCCTCATTCTTTAGACATGGAGGCAGCAGTTTGCACTTACCATAGTTTAGAGAAACGGTTTCTTGGTAACACAAAAATGTCTGTAATTTGGGAAACCTTGCCTATCATAGGCTTTTACAGGGTGCTCTGACACATATGGTCACGTTGAACTGTACCTTTTCTATTGATATACACATAGATACTTATGATGAATCACCCAGGTGTCCTTGCATGTAGTGGGGAATTACTTTAAAGTTTATGGTTATCAACATACATCCTATGATAGAGAAGATGTGCTTTTTGTGCCACATTCCGTCTCCTGCTTTCTATGCCTGGTAGGCATCCTACAGTTGAGTCTGGGACAACGAGTCTCTTCCCCAAGTAGTCACAAGTTCTGCATGTCATCTCCTACCTAGAATGGGTCTAGTCTGTTAAATTCTAGATGTTCCAGAAAAAATTAACAGATTGCTAACTGAAATTTAACATGCTGGTTTGAAAATCAGTGAAGGCACTGTGAGGTATTGAGGCCTTCTTTGATAATGTATTAATGGTTTTACCAGGAAACCGCAGAGCAGTACCTCATAAGGATGTCCAGCGATGAAAGACTAAACCAATAACCCTTCTAGCGAAACTACCCTGTACCACCCTAAACACTTTGCATGTGCTGTCTGTAGTCCTCTGGGATGTAGAGTGGCACAAGTTGAATATTATAATAAGGACCGCTTGTATCTAGCTCTTGAGAAGTGGTGCTTCTGCTGGATTATATAGCCCCTTCTCTGGTTGCACTGTTCTGTTTGAGCAGTGGAAACTGTTGTAAAAGCCTTCCTAAAGTTGATTTTAGCTCTCTAGATATATTTGTATGCAAAATTAATTTGTATAAGTTTGAAGTCTTACAAAAGATTTAGGCACTGTAGGTTAGCGTCTATTTTCCTAGGATCCTTGGTTCAAAGATGCATCATGTTCACCTGAAGGCTATTGTGATGGTTTTGATCAGTCAGGTTGTTGTCCGAGTCAAGGCTGATGATGTTCTTTTAGGGCTGATGATGCCAGTCTTCCAAAATGTTTCAAGACCAAGGAATCAAAATGAAATTGAAAATAGATTTTTTATACTGTTCTCTTTTTCAAAGCCAAAGTCTTTTCCTAAATTACTGTTGTTGCATTCATAGTTTTAACTATAGATGGCTCTTGGTGTCCCTTTGAGAGGGCAGAGGTGTTTTTTATAGTCAAGATTCAAGAGGAATGAATTTAAAGCGTAAATGCAAGACGATAACCCTCCTGAGGTTTTGATGAAACATTATCCTTAGCTTCTTCAAAGTAAATCTTTATAACAACACAGTGGTCCAATTTGAAGTCACATACATTTTCATGATGGAGCCCTTGATGCATAAGTGCCTAATTTAACTCTGCTTCAACACAACTGTAAGTATACTCAATTTCTCTTTGAGAATTTTCAAACTTTTGACCTTGTATATACTGTCATGGTCATGAGGAAGTTAAAAATTGAAGTTTGTAAATCTATCTACAAAGACCACCCATTGCACAGACGGCAAATCCTAACTAATGATTTTTTAGTTGCCAGACCCCATGAATTCCCACAACAGCTTGAAAAATAAAAATGGAGGTATCCTTTTTTTACTTGAATTGATATATTGCAAATCAAATGTACTGTGGCCGCAATTCTTCTAGTGAATTTCTATTTTGTTGTCATAGCTGCTTTCAAGCCAGTGACAAACAGGTCTACCTAAATATGTCATCAAAAGAGATGGGGAAATTGTATGTGGTGGAATGCTATTGTAGTCATTGTCAACAAACATAACCAATGATTGCAACAACCAGATTGCTCTTTTAAGAAAAACATTTTATTTTGAACTAAATCATTAGATAGTGAAACTATGTGCAAAATGGCAATCTATGAAAGGATTCATGATGTGAACAAAGGTTTTTGTTTTGCTTACCTTTGATAAAACTTTTTCTGGTAGAGGCTCTATCTAGCTGCAGACTTCTCACCTTTTCAATATACCCGACTGGATCCAGACACTTTTCAGTAGTACCCCAGCATGCTGGTAGAAGGTGCTGGTCAACTCTGCACCAACAACAGTCTGCTCCAGAAATGATGTGCAAGGCCTATACTATGACCTCAATTTCTTTCAAGAGTGTCTGCACCCAAAACGTGCGCCCCAAAAGAAAACTTATGCAAACTGTGTGCAGATTCCTAGACTTGGGATTTTATTGAACAGTAGTGTTCGCTCACACCACAGGAAGGCTTGGGATGATGTAAGGGTCTATGAGGATCTGTTGCTAGGTAGAGTCTTTCCCAGAAAGAGCGTTAGTGCACATAATTAACTTGTTCTTCTGGAAGAGACTTCTAGCCGCAAATTCCTCACCTTTTGAATAGATAGCAGAGTAGTAACCAAATTGGAGGTGGGTCTGTAAATGGCTCAAGCCAAAATATCCTGTAGAACTGAGCAGGCAAAATGCCCTTCTCAGTGGACCTGACTGCCAGACAAAAGTGCTTTGTGAATGGAGGGACACCCATGTAGCGCCTGGCAATTGTCTAGGAAAGGACCCCACGTGCTAATGCAGTGGTAGCAGCTTTGGCCCTGGTAAAATAAGCACATAGTTCTTCTGGATTCAGCTTTTTAGCCAATGTGCAGCAGATGTTAATACACACCACAATCCTAATATAGAGCATGATCGAGCTGGACATGCACAGCCTTGACTTTCTTTGCTCCAGGGAACCCATCCAAAGAGCTGATCGTCCACCCGGTGTTTTTTTTGGTACAATCTATGTAAAATCTCAGCTCTGTCCTGTTGGTCCAAGTGATGGGGTGTCTCCTTTTTAGAGAGGTGAGGCAGAACATAGAAGGCTTAGAATGCTGGCAGGGTGAAGGTTTGAATGACATTTAATGGAGACACAACTTTTGGTAAGAAGGATGCTCATGTCCGAAGAACCTGTTTGTCTGGGGAAAAGGTGTGGTGTATAGTGGGTTGACACAGAGCTTAAAGCTCACTTACCCACCAATCTAATGACGACAAGGAATACTGTCTTGAGGGTGAGGAGAGCAAGGGGCACCTGTAAAATGGATCGACGGAGAACACATTAGGCCATTATGCCAAAGGGGTAGGGTGGAAAAAGATTTTGTAAACCTTTGAAAAATGCATAACAACTGCAGATTTGAAGATCGCCTTGATATGTATGGGCAATACTTGTTTTTACTTATATTTATAGTAGTTTTTAGCATTTTTTTGGTTATTTTGATTTTTTTGTTATCATCTTTCATCACTTGTACACAACATACAAGTGAATCCTAATGATAGTTGGGGCACTACTGGGTGTTTGTAGTTTTTACGCATGTACATGTTTTATAGGGTAAATACCACAAAATAAACATTATGATGAACATCAAATAACTTTGCCTGGTCGGGATCTACCTGGCAAGTGTTGCACCAAGCTACAAATAAGTCAGAACAACAGTCTTATACAGTTTTCATTGATGAACGCCAGGCTGCAAAGATGACATCAAACACCTCTGGAGGTACGTCAAAGGTGCTCAGTTATCACTGAATCTACATGTGTGAAGGTGGAGACTGCAAAGGCCTGTGTCCAGAACCCGACCTTTCGGTTGCAACTGCATATCCTTCTGGAGGGGCAGCCTGATCAGAGGACAGATGCTCAAACCTGGGAGCTCTGGATATCACACTCTTTGTGCCCTATCGGGAGTGATTAGGATGACTTGGGCCCAGTCAGTCTTTATCTTCTTGAGAACTCTGGGCAGGAATAGTATCAGCAGAGAGGCATGCAGTAGTCCTGAGTTCCACTCAAGGCAGAACGCATCTCAGAGCATGATACGCTTTGGAAACTCCAACATGCATAAGTGCTGACATTGTGCATTCTAGGCGGTGGTCAAGAGATGGAGCCAAGCTTCTCCCCATTCGCGGAAGAGCCCTTGTGTCACATCCATATGCAATTGCCACTAATAATTTGCTAGGTACCTCTAGCAGATTTCGTCTGCCCTGACATTCAAAGAGTCGGCCAGGTAGTTCACTACTAGGAAGATCCCTCAGCAGCGGTCTGGCCTATTCCAGAGGTACAGAACCTTCTGGCAAAGGGTTTGTGAACCGTCTGTCGTAGTACCACATAGCGATGGTGTTGTCTGTGAGCAGCTGTACCAGCTTCTCCTTCAAGGATGGAAGAAAGGTTTTCAACACCAAATGGATGGCCCTCAAGTCCAGAAGGTTGAAAGGGAGCCGGGGCTCCACCAAAGACCAGAGGCCTCTGATCTCCACCGCTCTCTCCCAGATGGCCGTCCCAACATAGAAGCGATGCATTGGTCAACACTGTCAACTTTGGGTGAGGAAGGGAGAAAGGTCTGTTGCAGAACCAATTGCGGTCTAGTAGCCACCACTGCAGATCTTTTGCAGTCTCCTTTGAAATTTGAACATGGTCGGAGAGGTACCATTGATGTTGACCCCACTGAGACTTCAGATCCCACTGTAGGGTCCACATATGCCACCTATTGTGTTCGACCAGTAAGATGCAAAAGGCCATCAATTCCAGCAGCCACAGACTCAGCTTCACTGATATCCAGGACTGAGGCTGAAAAATCTGGATCACAGCCTAAAATTCCTGGACTCTATTTCCATGGAGAAAGGCACAAAATCAAACCGTGGGCAGAATGACTCTGTCATATGTGACTTCAGCATACTGACAGTGAACCCCAAAGATCACAGGAGGTTCACCTTAGTTTGGAGGTGGTTGATGACTGCCTGGGGCAAGCCCACCTTCAACAACCAGTCACTGCTGAAGGGGAAAACTGGCACCCCTGCCCTCCAAAAGTGTGCACTGGTGAGACCAAAGGGAAACACCTCAAATTGAAAAGGTTTCTATGTCACCTTGAACCATATGTAGCACCAATGGGCCAGCAGGAAGCAGCTATGGAAATAGGCATGCTGCAGCTCCAAAGCAAACATCCAGTCTCCAGGGTTGAGTGCAGGCAACAACTGGGCCAGGAAGACATTGAGAGGGTGCAAGTATAGAATAAGACTAACGCCTCCATCCTTCCTGGGGACCAGAAAGTAGGGGGAACAATAACCATGTCCTACTTCTGGCACTGGCACCCTCTCAACAGCTCATTGTGCCCAAAGGGCTTACACTTGCTGCTGCAAATTTGAGAGATGGTCCTCTGTCAGTCAGAGAGGGGAGAAAGTGGAAGAAGCCACTGAAAAGAGAGGAAAAGCAAGGCATATCCCCTGCAGATGATCTGCAGGACCCACTTGCAAGATGTTATAGCTTGCCAACACAAGAAGAATTACTGAATCCTGCCTCCACTGGGTGGCTGTGCTTCCCTAACTGCATGCAAAAGGGGTTAAGCAGGTTGGACTGCAGGGAGGGCAGTAGACTGAGCAGCCTGTTGACCTTGGCTGCAGGAGTGGTGGGCACCACAGCCTCACCTGCAAAACTGCTGGGTTCCTTGCTAAGGAAGGACAGGCTGCAGTACAGGACAGCTCGTACAAATCTGCAAAAGGAGCAGTAAGGTTGTTGCGGATGGTGATGTGGGAGAGATAAGCCTAGAGAGCATGCTGTAGGTCTGCTCTCTTTAAATCGCTCCAAATTAGAACAAGCCTTGTCCCCAAATCGGCGAGACCCACTGAACAGGGCCTCAGAATCCAGTTGATATCAGCAGTGCATGGTGGCGAACGCAAACACTAGTACCATTGGCTTGCCCAATGGAATATGTGGTGTCAAAGCCACAAAGAATTGTAAACCTGGGTGCATCTGTATCTAGAAGTCTTTATCAGAAGAGTTTTTTACCATTCTGGATATGTAATCATGGCTAAGGGACCTAACAAAACAGAAGAAACCCCACTGCTACTGATGCCAAGGTAAAGAAGGATCCTTTTCATTACTAGTTAAGACTACACCCAAATTACCTAGGCTCTAACCACAATCTTGCCATATTGAAACCTTTCAGGAAATTATAGTGTCAACTAATCTGATTCTGATCCCATGAGGAAAAGGAGAAAAGACATGCAATAGTATAGACAAAGATAAAGCATATTCATTTTAATATGTAGCCATGATTTGGACAATAGGCAGCGATTGTGCAACCCGAAAAGTCATTACCTAATATGCACTCATACAAGCTACAGAGAGGGTCCTGAGAAAACATAGAAAAGCATGAAACTAATGGGATACTGAAAATATGTAGCTGGCAGACAATAGCTTATAAATAGATAATATTACCCTTATACCTGCACTTTTCTTCCCCGCTGCTGTTCGCCTCACTGAGCAGAGTCTGTGCCCAATGCTTGTTCTAATTGTTTGTATTGCTCTTCCGTCAGTGCCGTTCTGTGCCCCTTAGTATCGTCTATCTAGTCTATCTATTCTCCTTGTACTGTTCATCTATTATCATCAGTTACTGTTCACCTTCGTTTGTAAGTATTATCTGGTTGTTCTGTTCAGCTGTTATTACTGTTTTTGCGCCCCCTTAGTTTTGTCTGCCGTATTCATTTGTACGGTTGATCTTGTTATTGCTGATTTTCTGTGCGTCTGATTGCCTTCTGCTGCCTTCCTTCATGAGACTGGTCCCACCTCCTACTTCCCGCAATTTTCGCCACCATCCTTCCCAGGACCTTTCTCAGTGGCGGGCACACCAAAGGCAAGCCCGCCTGCACCCATTCACGCCTGGACCGCACCCAACGTCAAGAACCCTGGATCTCCCACCACCAGCTATTCCACCAACTCCTGGATCTAGGTCCCAAGGACAACAACTGCTGCACCCCTCCCCTAGGAACACAAATGGACCATTCGCGTGTTGCTGGTGCTGTTTCTCCTGCTCCAAGGAGACCCAAATACGCCAATCCAGGAAAACATCTGCGCTGCATACTGATCAATGCAAAATCCCTTTGCAAACACACAGTGGAGATATAGGGCACCCTAACCATCGTCAGCCCAGACCTAATGTTCGTCACTGAAACATGGCTCGCAACCTCATAAGCCCAGGACATAGCATGCACCACCCCAGAAGGCTACAAAGTAATACATAAATCCCACCAAAATAGTCACAGAGAAGGCATCACCATCATGCACAAGAACACAATCTCATGCATCGCCTTCGAAGATGAGACATCCCACCTCATGGAACACCTCAACTTTCTCATCAGAATCTACGCCAAAAACAGTCAGAGCATCCCTCACATACAGACCCCCTAGCCCTCGATGGGGTTTCTGAAAAGACATCGCCGATTTCATAGCCCCGCTGGCCATAGACTCAACAGACTACATATTTCTAGGAGATCTCAATTTTCACATAGACGATCACACTAAATACAACGCCACCAACCTCCTGGACAACCTCAGCAACATAGGACTTAGCCAACTAGTCACTACTCCCACCCACACAGCGGACCACATCCTCGACCCCATCTTCACAGCCAGCAACAAAGTCATTTTCTCCCACACCTCCGAACTTATATGAACCGAACACCTGCTGGTACATTTCTCCATATGATACAAAACCACAGCCCGCTATCACACCCCTGCCCACCCCCATCCACGAATGGAAGAAAATCACTGAATCTCAATGGAGCAACACCCTCCACTCCAAAAGACCGACGCTCGTGAACAACCCTGACCTACACCACATCGACAAACTAACTGAATGGATCTTCAACTGCACCAACAAAGTAGACCCCATCACTAGCTCCACCACTAGACGATCCTGTAAACCAGAGAAATGGTTCACCCTGGAACGCCACACTCTCAAAAGAGACTGCAAATGACTGGAAAGACAGTTGCGCACCAGCAAACACCAAACAGAACGTACAATCTACAAAGAAGAGCTTAAAAGTACCACCTCTAAATCCTGGAAACTAAGGACTGCCCTCCTCAACTGCATCGAGGAAAGCTCCAACTGCCCAAAGGAACTTTTCAAGATCATAAAAGAGTTCTCTTGCCCAGTGGCCTCCGAAGACACCATCAAACCTTCTCAGACCCTCTGCGACTCACTAGCTGAATACTTCCACAACAAGAACACAGCAATCTACAATAATTTCTCTCATCCGCCCATCAGCATCGAACGCCTACTCACTCCAGAAGAAGAACCTAACAGCCACCTGATCATGGACTGTATGCCCCAATCCACCCAGGAAACAGCAGCCATCATGGGATCCACTCACTCTGGATCACCCATCGACCCCTTCCTCCACCACATATTCAACCTGGGCCAGAAGGAAATCAGTTAAGTCCTCACTCCCATCATAAACACCTCCATCAGAACAGCCACCATCCCCGAAATCTGGAAACAAGCTGAAGTCAAGCCACTCCTAAAAAATAAAAACACTGCAAACCCCAGCAAACTCAAAAATTACCGACCCATCTTGCTGCTCCCATTCCCAGCAAAAATCCTGGAAAAAGCCATCAACAAACAACTCTCTGAACACCAGGAAAAATACAACTTACTGGACATCTCCCAGTGCAGCAGCCCCTCCAATTACAGCACGTAAACTGCCTTTATCGCCGCAACAGACGACATCAGGTTCCTCCTAGACTGAGGAGAGAAGGTGGTTCTTATACTACTCGACCTCTCTACCATTTCAACACCATCAGCCACTACACCCTCACCTTCAGACTACAAGACATCAGAAGCAACGCCGTCAAACTGATCCACGCCTTCATCAAAGGATGCACCCAGAGAATCCTCCTTTTACATCAGAACCCAAGGACATCATATGCAGAGTCCCCCAGGGCTTCTCCCTTGGCCCCACCCTGTTTAACACCTATGTGACACCACTAGCAGAGATCGTGACCTTCTATGGACATCATTTAATATGCCGATGACACACAGCTCGTCCTCTCCCTTTCCGAAGGACGTGCCCCTCCCTGAGTATACGCCTCCCACACAGAAATCTTCAGCAACACATTGTGCCACATTGCCGAATGGATGCTGAACAACTGCCTCAAACTGAACCAGGAGAAAAGAGAAGTGATCATCTTTGGGAACGGCCTCTCCACCTGGGACGACTAATGGTGCTGCCCCGCTCTTGGTCAAATCCCGACAGAACATGCCCAAAACCTAGGCTTCATCGTAGAAAACAAGCTCACTTTCAGAAAACAAGTAAACACAGTGGGCGCATTCTGCTTCCACCAACTCGGCATGCTTTGCAAGCTATTCAAATGGATCCCCACCAAATTCATAAAGGCAGTAAGCCAGGTCACCTCACCAGCATACTAGACTACGGAAACCCCCTATATTTGGGACTGCTCACACAACCCCCTGACAGACTTCAGACCACACAGAACCCAGCAGTAAGACTCGTCCTGGATTTACCCAGAAGAACCCACATCACCCCCATCTCATGAAACGACACTAGCTGCCCATAACAAGAAATGTAAATGCAAGGCCCTCACCATTGCCTTCAAAGCCCTCCACAACAACGGACCCAATCTCATCAACCACAGACTCTCCTTTCACCAGCCCACCAGAGAGCTCTGTTCAACCAACCTCGCTTTTGCCCAAATGCTGAGAATCCAACGTACCCGAAGTGGAGGACGCTCCTTCTCCTACATCATGGCCAGGAGCTGGAATGAACTACCAACAAACCAGACCCACCCTCCCCGAATTCAAGAAGAAGCTCAAGACATGGCTTTTTGAGGAATAACCTAACCAGCTCGCAGCCAAGACTCCCAGTGCCTGGAAACACCCCAGGGTGATAAGTCATGCATTATAAATCGGTTTAGGTTATATATATGAAAGAGAACTCACAAAAAAGACATACAGAGCATAACGTCTGATTAAAGAGTATTATGGGTACCTATAAATGTAAAGGAACAAAGGTACTTTTACAACAGCGAATAGACTGACGCATGTGTAATCATATTACCACAGATATGGTGTAGGCTACATATGAGCAACTGTGAAGTAACAGAAATTCACACTTGCTAATGCTTATAGAAAAGTATCTGGAAGGACGTGCTAGTCTGAAAACAGAATTTTCTATCTCTCTAATGAACTAAAAGTTGCCAAGCTGCAACCAACAGAACTGAAAACAAACTACTAACATAGCAAGCTCTGAAAAAGTGTGACCAAGTGTGGTGTTCTTCATAATCCTACGCGGAAACTGTCTTCTCGCACTGCTAGAATACAGAAAGGTAACAGAAGGTGACCAGAAACAATGTTTGACTTCTTGTATTAACCTTGAACTTTTCATAAAAGCAAAACGTTTATGTTGCACCTGGAAGCAGCAGGCAGCTGCCAAAATGTAGTATGTGGCACACTACAACAAAAACAATGCTAACCGACTCCTCCCCATGTTCTTACTGTTTTGTGATGAGATTTAGCAGTTTGCATATTTTCAAGTTAAAACCTGGCTTCCAGAATTGCTCATTTAGGATCATGGAAATCATTCTGCAGATGCAAAAAGCATATAAAAACAGTTGCTTGTGCATATTCCCGTGGTTCTCACAAGATTATATGTAAATCACTAAAACATTTCAAGTACCTATTACGGACACTGGGGTTTAATGTCAAATCATTCTCCCAACCTTACTTGTGTCACCCAACCTCTTCAACACAGGCATATCCATCAAACTCATAATCCATCAAACTATATATAAATACTTCAATAGCATTTTACAAACTATATACTGTGAAAACCAAACCATGTTTTCCCTCTAGCAACACTTGCACTTACACTGCATAATATTGCTATCCAATATGTTGGTAGCAGATAAATCCAGTGAATTAGGCCTTCTTGCTCTTCTTGTCGGACACTGCCTTAATTCGGGTGTTATGTTCTGTACTGCAGGAGCAGTGGTTTCTTGGATCAGACATGAATTACTATTGTTGTTATTGGAATTTGTTCGGATGTTGTCCAGCTGACGCTCCCTCCTGTCACCTAAACGATCCAGAACACCCTCATCATGGCCCACCTGCTGCTCCCTTCTAAGTAAAGGCTCATGCTCATCAGGGCTTGAATTAATATTCAGTCGGCTGTCCTCACCACTAAACTGATTCTGCAACATTTCTTGGCCTCGGATTGCTGCAGTGTTATTAGTTTGGCCAACTGCACTATTAGTGTACTGAGCTGCTGAGACATGAGAGTTTACATTGTGGATTCTGCCCGCCACTCCGTTTGTGGTGACAGTCACTACATGGGGTTCTGCAGCATTGATTGTGTTCAGCTTGGCTACTCCAGTCTCCACTTGTTTCAGGTTAGATTTGTGCTTGCTGCCAAATTTAAGCCTTGACTCCTTTGAGTTTTTGGTATTCAAGGGTAGGCTGGTGGGCCTTTTAGGAAGGTTCTGCTGCTTCGGCAGAGTGTACATTTGAGCTGACGGGACCTCCGGAATCAGGCAGGTTTGGCCATTTACAGTTTGTGTGAAGTCCTGTTGGCCAGTGCCATCTACAGCTAACTTTATTAGGGGGTAAAGCAAGCTGGAGCTGGTAGTGCTGATTGGGTCTGGCCCACTGAACTGCTTTAGCGAATGTTCCATCAAATTTTCATCAGAGCTCTCCTTCAGGTTCTTGTCCACTTCTTTTGGGTCCAGCTTGTTTGTCTCAAGGTCCTCTTCTGTAAGCTGAAGACAAACTGGTGTTGGGCCCCTAGACTGAAGCATGTTAGTAGCATGGGGGATGGCCTCTTCAGAGTAGTGCATTTCAGATATGGTGGTCATCCCTGTGCTTGGTGAAGGACCGGTTGTGTTGGTGGTAGTAGTGTTGGTAGATAAGCTTGTTACACTGGTCTCAGGACTGGGGATACGAGCCTGTGCTTGTTGACGCTCATAGTTTATCGAATTACGATTCTTTTCCCCTGCAGTAGAGGGTGTGCTTGACACTGAATGTTCAGAAGAAATGTTCTTTACAATGCTGTCAGCATGGTGCATTGAGTCCTCGATATAAGATGAAGAGGAGTAATCTGGGTAGGGTCCAATCTTTGGGGCACGCCTGCTGTGTGACAAGTTGCTTCAAGAGAAAAGACACAAAAGAAAGTATTAGATGTAGGTTATTTTTAACAAAACAAACTTAGTTCTGTTTTAATGTGTTTAATTGTGCACATGATATTTTGCATATGTTTATATACATTAATTTTGTATTCCTGAATGAAAAATCCTAGCTTGGTAGCCTTAGGGACACAAGTCATTTATAGCTAAACATTATATAAAGGTTTGGGAGCCATGGATCATGTATTTTAAAAAAACAGTAAAAACTGGATCTGGTCCTATTCACATCTCTAGTCAGACTACCAATAATGCTAACAAGGAAGAAATGTATGGATAGTTCAGTGATTATAAGAAGAAAGTGAAATTTTAGATAGGAGAGGGTATTGAATGATAGTGGAGACCAGAAGCAGAGTACATAATGGGCAAACTGGCGCATGCAAACGAGTACACTAAATCTGAGGTACAATCCTGAACCAAGGAACAATAAAGCCAGGAGAGAACAGGAATATGGCGTGCAGTTTCGAGAGGTGCACTGAAATCAGAAAGCCGAGAATGCGAGAATAAATCAGCAACGGAGAGAGCATGATATCAAGAATGTAACTAAAAGTAAAATATTTTACCGTAAAAGTAAAATATTTTACCTTAAAAGTAAAAACACCAAATATGTGATTTAATCAGGTGAAAACTTTACAATTCCACCACCTGCAAAGTAGGACGGTCCCGAGCCAGGTAAGTAAAACTGCAAGTTGGGAGGAAGACACCAGCATTGTCGGAATCTCGGGGAATTTAATTGCACAACTGCTAAACTGAAGTATTTGAATTTGTATGTTATAGACTTAGTAATAATAATTACCTGTGCCATCTCATCACATCTGTAGTTTAGGAAAAGCTTCACTGTTTTAATGGAATTCACTGTTTTTAAATCGATAAAACTCACAAAATGCTTTCACCCTCTAACAGGCACTCTGACCAAGCGACGCAGTGAGGTCCGATCAGGGGGAGGGGCACTGAAAACAGAGGCACCATTTTGGACGGCAGCACTCTAGTGTTTCAGGTCCCCAAGTAACTTTTCCAATAAAAATATGGCCCCGGCGTGAAGCAGGCACTCCACTGGTAAGCCCGTTTGCACCTGCCCGAATCCAGACTGCAGCCAGTGCCAGACTCCATGATGGTGGCAGCTTAATGGTAAGATCTCGGACCACCGACACTTCGGCAGAGATACTCAACCTGTAAACCAGTAAACGATGTACCAACCCTGGGATTATAGACTGAAAGAGTCCAGTTTGCTGTCGTTCCTGTAAGATGCTGCTCCACCCCCTAAACCAAGGAGTCAGTGACAAAGGAGAATAGTTGAATACCCAAAGGAAGGTTAAAGCAGCACTAACAAATGTCTGTTCCCTATGAAACACGTCTTAGACATTTACAATTTGATTGAGGAAGGACAATTAGATGTCCTCCTCATGACCGAAACATGGCTAGATGAGGATTTATGCCCAGACCTGCAACGGGCTCTCCCTCACACTACATCCGCATACACCTAGAGCAAGAAGGAAGGCGGGGTGGAGGAGTTGCCATAGCCTTTAAGAAACCATTAAAATGAGCTACAGTCCAGGTTGAGGACCTGGTTGGTGCAGATGCCCTAGCATTTGTCATCTTTTCCTCCGACCAATGTTCCATTGTGGGAGTCCTGCTATACCGTCTCCCATGGGTATGCAAGAGATTTATTAATTCCATTTTCCAAGCACTAAGGTCATAAAATGATTCGCTATGCAAACTTCATGAATTTGGGAGGGTTTAACATTCAAATAGCTAATCCATTTATTAATTAGTAGACATTGATCACAACAACTCTAATGGGACATACACATAAAGCAGGCCAAAAAACAGAGGCCGTTTTTTCTAACACCCTTACTAGATCCAGACAGATCAAAAGGAGAAGTCTCATGGTCAGATCATTTTAGAGTACCCTTCTCCAGAACTTTGTCCCCTTCTAAGTGTTGAGGAAAAAGATGGCCCACCACAAGAATTGTGCCTGAAATAATAATACAACGGCCCTTTTCAATCTTTACTCTGCTGACCTGAGTGCTGCCCTGGAAGGAGCTAGCCTAGTTGCTCCAAAGCTGGGCGGGGTGCGCATACCTATCCTGCAGTATGCAGATAAAACTAATCATGGACCACACTAAAGCCAGTTTACAGACAGCCCTTAAAGCACTGCACTGCTACAATCAGGCAAATAACTTGCAGATGAACCAGAGTAAAAATTTCGGATTTTAACCCGACCTGGGCTTGTTGAGGTGAGACAACGGCATGCAGGCTATGTAATTACCCAAAGAATCCTGGTATCACCAGCCGTGCTAAGCTGGCTGAGGCGAGAGGCCGTCTGCTTCTTCAACTGCGTTGCTCTAAAGATGTGAGGCACTGCAGTGAGGCCTCGGACCTGTGTTTCACAGAAAACTCCCTCACCCCCCTAGCTAGACTAGGGTAATTTACGAACAATATCCGACAATCACTCTTTGAAGCTGCCACTGGTAGTCCTTAATCATATCACTTCGTGCTAGGAGAGTTGCTAACAAGTTCTGTGAACTTCAAGGTTTGCAATATTGTGTTCAGCAAGATCATGTGCTTATTTGCTCTGCAGGCAGTCATCTTCTTAACAGCCAGGCTCATTGTTTGAGTAGGTGATTCTTTCTTCCTTCACACCTATGATTGCTTTTTTCCTTTCGAAGGTGCCAAAACTATTATACATTTTAATATTTATGGTTTTACTAATTACTAGTCCTGGCTCCTTGATATACCGGCAGAGAAAAATTGCTGTCCAGAGATTTTCATTTTTGATTTGTGTTTTTGTATCATTAGAGATATAATTTAGCTTGGTTAGACATTGCTAATCCGGGCAGATTTTTTCTGGACAACATTTTTTAAAATGGCATACGGGTTGCAGTTATGATGTAATGTTTCAGGAACCATGAGACCTATATATTTCATTTTGACTCCAAAATATAGGTTTTGGGGGTCAAGTAGTCTTATAGAGACAGAAAATAATTCCTCGGAGCAAGCCTCCACCATTTTCCCAAATGGAGGCTGTGTAATGATGGGTCTTAGCCATCATATTGGTAATTTAATTTAATATTGTTTTTGTTTCAGGTTCTTCGTTGATTCAAATTCGTAAACATGAGTGAAGCAAGTAGTAGCAGAGGATACCTCTTGACAGAGTGTTGCCAACTGCAAAATCAGAGGACTCCTTTAACAAAGGAAAATGTGTCATATGTCAAACTAATCGAAAAGAAAAGCTAACCAACTGTTGCTGGACAGAAGAGCTTGAGATGCTGCAGAAAAACAGCAAGACAAAGTTAACAGAAGATTGAAACTGCTGGATGAAGAGATTAAATATTTTAGCATTGTAGCAACAAGTGCTTTAAGTTGTACGCAATGGAAAAAAGCCTGGAAAAAAAATTGTCAAAAAATTGCAGAAACCAGTTAATCACAACAAGAATCCGAGTCTTCTGAGAAAGCGACAACAAAAAACAAAAGCCCATCCACTCAGAAAATCGATGGCTACCGCTCGCCCACCTTCAACAACTGATCAGAAAGCAGAGGATCTTCAATGTGTTATCTGTGGTTTAGCCACAAGGACAAAAGGGATTGATGAAGCAACAAAGTATGAGTCTCAAAGGGCAAACATGTTTTTTCTGCAGTTAGTTTCTTCCAAGATGGAGTTTTCAGCTGAGTAGCTGATCTAAACAGCGAGGTAAATGTATCTGAAAGGGTTTTGTATGCCCACCCATACTGCATGCGTGCATACATTAAAAAATACGAATGTACAATGAGCTCCCAGCAGCAATGTAACCCCCAACCCTTCAGTTAAATTTGCACTCTTTAAAAAAGCTAATTAAGTTTTAAAGCCACTCTTAAGTGCTGACTACGGGTTCACAATCCGTGAGATCAGAGAAATAATGGTCAACACTGATGAAACTGCAATAATCCATAATAATGAAATTAAGATCTTTCTGGTGCGAATGTACAATGACAGAAGTCGTTTTTATCAGTCTAACAAAAGGAATGAACCATTTATGGTGTTCTGAGCTAATCTGACTCCTGAGGTTCTTTGCTGTCAACATAAGTTCAAAGGATGCAGTAAAATCCGCAGGAACCAATTTAGGAAACGCCTTGAAAGATTTAGATTTTGGACTTAATGATACATTTTGTGATAACCCAGAGCCTGAGGTTGACTTAACATTTTTTACATCATTGTTTAATATTAGCAAAGCAAATTTGTTACAAACTAAAGTTCTTGAGTTCAGATCAGAAGCCGACAGCAATGATGATGGCTTTGAAGTTATAAGCGAAGAAGTGGAAGACAATCCCATGAACCGACAGACTTATGTTGTGCAAATGTACTGTCTTTTCCAAATCATGTTTTATAAATTACATCACAGCAAAAAGAAAACTCTGCTACAAGTGATGACTGGCCACGCAATTTATGAAAAGTGCAAAAGTAAACAGGTAATCACTTCAATGAATAGGATTGGTGTATCAACAAGCTATAGTGACATAGTACGGAGCAGGAACTTGTTAGCAGCTCAAGTTGTAAAATCCTGTGAATCCGACAGCTCGCCACTTCCAAGTACCTTTACCAGGAAAGGATTTGCAATTTCTGCACTTGATAATTTTGATTTTGAAGACAGCTCTTCTGAAACATCCAGCACACGATACTGCCATGGTGCTTTTTCAACACTGTACCAATGACATAGCTGCTGGAAAACAAGCTGTGTCAGATGTAGGCATAAATAAACAAAGCTGCAAACTTATAACCCAACTGCCTTGCCAACGTGTGCAAAATCACTACAAGTCATCAGCATGTCCCAGTGTACCAGAAAATTTCAAAGTGGCTGAAGACATGAATCTTCTACCGGATGCTGCGGGCCGCAAAGCTGATTTAACTGAATGTATCATATTGCTTATTAAGTGCAGACTGAAGGATAAAGAATGGCCAGTTCCTCAGTGGGCTGGAATTCATGCTCTGATCTCCCAGAATACCCTCCCACTGAAGAAGATTGGGTTTTTACCAGAAATACCATTTCCAGTCACAAACTACGGAACAGCATACACAGCTCTAAAATAAATTCCAAAATGTGCCTGCTCAGCTTGAAGACCAGCCTATCCTGCCACTTTTCTGCGATGAAGGTGTTTTCAGTATTGTAGCTGACATTGTTACGAGCAATCCAGTATAATTTGATGATCGTTATCCAAATGATGGGTGCTTTCCACATGACAAAAGTTGTGCTGTGGTGTGCAGTAAGTTATCTCAGTGGATGTGGCACAGACAATGCATTTATTGAGGCTAAAATCTTTGGAAGCAAAACTGTGCAGTCAGTTTGAGCAGAACCCATTATGGTCATTTGTCACAAGGTATGCTCATCATATCTGAGGTTACAGAAACATGGTGTTGGAATGCTTTCTGGAACAACAATGACTAATTACGTTTTGCATATCTTATCTCCGAGATGAACAAGGCACAGGGTGCACTTCATTCAAAAGACATAATGCAAAGCCAGGCAATGTTCAATACACTCACTTCAAAATCAGAAACCCGAACACCAAGATCATAGAGTGTGTCAAAGAATATTAAGAAAAGTCAGAACTTTGCAAGTACTGGGGAAATGTTTTACACATGATAGCTATAGTGAAAAACGTGGTACATGCTGATTGGGAAGGTGATTGGGAGCTGAACAGGAAGATGGTGGAGTCACTCATTACTGTGTTTAGCAAATTTGATTTAGATATGGGTCCTAGTATTTGGAAAGAATGAAGTTAGAGGTGGAAAAAAATACCTCTACAGAAAATTCATTCTAAGAAGTTTTGTGGTGAAAGACAGAGAGGGAAGGTTCAATGCTGTGGCTCTAGATATGAAACTGGAACAGACGATCAGAGATAACATAAAAGCTCTAAAGGACTTGTTGGACAGACACGTAAAAGTGAGTAAGTTGCTTAATGGCAGCTAGTTTACCATTACGTTCTTTCTATCTGCAATGTTTTCAGAGAGATGACAAATTCAAAATTAATGGACCATCATGAAACTGTTCCTCACCACGAACTTGTGGAAAAGAGGGGAGAACGTTTTAATAAACATGTTGAAGGCCTTCATTTCATGCAGCAGCAAGGAAACCCCTGTGAAATGACTGAGCCTCTACGACCAAATAACTTTGTGACTAAACAATATGTGGATAACAAGATATAAAGACACGTCTACTAGATGTCCTGGAACATGGATAAAAACTATACGAAGAGCTCAAGCAGGAGAGATTTGTATTGAAAGAGAAAACGTTTTTGATCACTAAAGCTAAACTTTCACCATTTAATTGCTGTAGTGAGAGTTTTGTCCAACCATCCACTACAAAACAGTTTACAAAAAAACAACTTTTGCGAGCACATAGAGAGATGGATGTAGCAAAAAAAAAGGGGTGAATTTATCAAGGACATTCTGTTGCATGATCTTCTTCCAACAAACACATTATTTGATGGAGATGCTGCAACCAAATTATTTAAGCAC
Source organism: Pleurodeles waltl (assembly GCF_031143425.1). Lineage (NCBI taxonomy): Eukaryota > Metazoa > Chordata > Amphibia > Caudata > Salamandridae > Pleurodeles > Pleurodeles waltl. Next base: position 1,899,644,795 of record NC_090440.1, read on the forward strand.
AAACTCGTACAAGAGCTTGAAAAAAAACTTTAACCTGAAGAATTTCAATTCGAAAAGGTGTCCTCATTGAAAACCGCTGTTCTTGTGGACCATAAGTCACAATTGCGCATGGTCATGATTTCATCCATGCAAAACCTCGGAGACTGTACCTCAGATATCAAAGTTAGTGTGCACCTTGCAAGAACTGAACATTGACTTTGACAGTTATCCTGAGCTATCTGTTAAAGAATGTGAGAGAATCAGACAAATGTCTACAAGTGGAACAATTCACCTGGCCTGCATCAACAATTTGACACCTATTTCCTGTGTAAGTTGATAAACCACGAGCGATTGCCGAAATAATGTGTACTATGAAAATGTGTCTAAAACAGGAGTGATAAACATTTTTTTCATATTCAAATCATACACATTGTTTGGTGTATACATAAAAGGATTAAAAAGCATTATTATTTGTTTCATTTCTATATATGTCCCTCCGGGCCCATTACGAGTTTCCCGCTGGGTCAGCGGGGGGAACCTCAGTTTATGCCAGCTGGCCCATCGGGAAACAGCCTACAGCATTTTCTCTGGATCGTAATAGAGGCGGCGGCAATACTGTAGTGCGTAGGGTGCACCAGCATCTGTCGCAGTGCTAAACATTGTGACGGTGCTGGACAGGGGGGGGGGGCTGCATCCCATCTCTGCCAGCCTTTTCATGGTGCTGTTACTGCCACTGGCAGAGAAGGGGGTCATAATCCCCAGGGCAGCACTGCTTGCAGCGCTGCCCTCGTGGATTAGGACCGCCACGACCGGAAGGACAACTAATCCCAGCGGGGCTGGCGGTTCGACTGCAGTGTAACTGCTGAGGTAATAATGGGGAGCTCAGACCGCAGCATTGGCAGTGGTTCGACTACCACCGCAAGCCTGGCTGGAAGCAGTGATACCCATAGTGTTAGATGAGGTCAGTGTGATCAACTGGCTTGCTGAAGCCACCCTTATGATCATGTAATAAGCAACAGGACCCCAAGACTTAAGTTGTCCGACCGTTGGTTTACAAGTGAACCAATGGAAGAAAGAAAGCAATATAAAAAGCTAGAACGCGTATGGCAAAAACAATACAATGAAGTAGAGAAAAACCAGCACAAAGCAGCACTTAGCACCTACCACATTAACCTGAAACTGGCACATCACACATTTTTTACTTTAATATAATTGAAAAATCAAACAATAATGCAAACTTTTTTTTTTTTAATTGCAACTGATTTCACAGATCCTAAAAGCACTGCACCCTCTTGAAACTAGCACCACCCTATGTTCTCAATTGAGCACTTATTCTGAAGTTAAAATGTTCAAAATTTCAGGACAGTCTTGCAAAAATGCAAGATAATGAGCCTTCAAGCGATGTACGTCATTTAGTGCCCCGGGCTTAGCATAAACTAATGCAGTTTACCCCTCCAATGGTTGAAGACATGGAAATTCTCTTTGGCAAAATTAAATCAGGCTCCCTCCCTGGATGTCTATCCCCTACAGTTATGAGGCTTATTGGGGACAGCCTATGCCCTAGTCATGATCTCTTGACTACTTCCTTGTATTTGTAAATGGCATCCCTCTCCTGGAAAAAGGCAAATGTCATCCCCCTTTAAAAAAATAAAATGAATGCAGATACCACATTTTAGACACATCTCCCTGCTCCCCGGAGTATCTAGGATCATCGAAAAACTTAACATCCAGTTAATGCGATTCTTGGAAACCAGCAACCTCCTACCCCCATCACAATCGAGTTTTAGGGGCCTTCACCATTAAATTTATGTTGCACGGTGGTCACAATGCTGAACTCATTTTATTAGACTTCTCAGTGGCATCTGACACGATTTTGCATGAGATCGTGTTACACCAACTCACCCATTTTGGGGTAGAGGAGAAGGTCTTGGCCTGCCTGAGTTCCTTTCTAGAGGACAGGGAACAGGCATTTTGGCTCAAACCTTATTTTTCAGAAGCCAATACACTCAAGTATTGTAGGATTTTGGCTCTGTATGCCCTATTTCAAAGTACGGAATAGTATGCACAGAGTCCAAGGGTTCCCCTTAGAGGTAAGATAGTGGCAAAAAGAGATAATACTAATGCTCTATTTTGTGGTAGTGTGGTCGAGCAGTAGGCTTATCAAAGGAGTAGTGTTAAGCATTTGTTGTACATACACAAGCAATAAATGAGGAACACACACTCAGAGACAATTCCAGGCCAATAGGTTTTTGTATAGAAAAATATATTTTCTTAGTTTATTTTAAGAACCACAGGTTCAAATTTTACATGTAATACTTCAAATTAAAGGTATTGCAGGTAGGTACTTTAGGAACTTTGAATAATCAAAATAGCATATACACTTTTCACATAAATCACATATAGCTATTTTAAAACTAGACACTTAGTGCAATTTTCAACAGTTCCTGGGGGGAGTAAGAGTTTGTTAGTTTTTGCAAGTAAGTAAACCACCTACAGGGTTCAAGTTTGGGTCCAAGGTAGCGCACCGTTGGGGGTTCAGAGCAACCTCAAAGTTACCACACGAGCAGCTCAGGGCCGGTCAGGTGCAGAGGTCAAAGTGGTTCCCAAAACACATAGGCTTCAATGAAGAAGGGGGTGCTCCGGTTCCAGTCTGCCAGCAGGTAAGTACCCGCGTCTTAGGAGGGCAGATCAGGGGGGGTTTTGTAGGGCACCGGGAAAGGGGGGGAGGGGGGGGACACAAGTTAGCACAGAAAGTACACCCTCAGCAGCACGGGGGCGGCCGGATGCAGTGTGTAAACACGCGTCGGGTTTCCAATAGATTTCAATGGGAGACCAAGGGGTCTCTTCAGCGATGCAGGCAGGCAAGGGGGGGGGGCTCCTCGGGGTAGCCACCACCTGGGCAAGGGAGAGGGCCTCCTGGGGGTCACTCCTGCACTGGAGTTCGGATCCTTCAGGTCCTGGGGGCTGCGGGTGCAGAGTCTTTACCAGGCGTCGGGATCTGAGGAACAGGCAGTCGCGGTCAGGGGGAGCCTCGGGATTCCCTCTGCAGGCGTCGCTGTGAGGGCTCGGGGGGGGGGGGGGCAACTCTGGCTACTCACGGTCTCGCAGTCGCCGGGGAGTCCTCCCTGAAGTGTTTTTTCTCCACAAGTCAAGCCGGGGGCGTCGGGTGCAGAGTAGCAAGTCTCACGCTTCCGGCGGGAAACACAGGTTGTTTTAAAGTTGCTCCTTTGTAACAAAGTTGTAGTCTTGGGTGAACAGAGCCACTGTCCTCGGGAGTTCTTGGTCCTTCTAGAGCAGGGCAGTCCTCTGAAGATTCAGAGGTCGCTGGTCCCTGGGGAAAGCGTCGCTGGAGCAGTGTCTTTAGAAGGGGGGAGACAGGCCGGTAGAGCTGGGGCCAAAGCAGTTGGTGTCTCCGTCTTCTCTGCAGGGTTTTTCAGCTTAGCAGTACTCTTCTTCTTAGGTTGCAGGAATCTGAGTTCCTAGGTTCAGGGGAGCCCTTAAATACTAAATTTAAGGCCGTGTTTAGGTCTGGGGGGTTAGTAGCCAATGGCTACTAGCCCTGAGGGTGGGTACACCCTCTCTGTGCCTCCTCCCAAGGGGAGGGGGTCACATTCCTATCCCTATTGGGGGAATCCTCCATCTGCAAGATGGAGGATTTCTAAAAGTCAGAATCACCTCAGCTCAGGACACCTTAGGGGCTGTCCTGACTGGCCAGTGACTCCTCCTTGTTTTTCTCATTATCTCCTCCGGCCTTGCCGCCAAAAGTGGGGCCGTGGCCGGAGGGGGCGGGCAACTCCACTAGCTGGAGTGCCCTGTGGTGCTGTAACAAAGGGGGTGAGCCTTTGAGGCTCACCGCCAGGTGTTACAGTTCCTGCAGGGGGAGGTGTGATGCACCTCCACCCAGTACAGGCTTTGTTACTAGCCACAGAGTGACAAAGGCACTCTCCCCATGTGGCCAGCAACATGTCTCTAGTGTGGCAAGCTGCTAAAACCAGTCAGCCTACACGGATAGTCGGTTAAGGTTTCAGGGGGCACCTCTAAGGTGCCCTCTGGGGTGTATGTTACAATAAAATGTACACTGTCATCAGTGTGCATTTACTGTGCTGAGACGTTTGATACCAAACTTCACAGTTTTCAGTGTAGCCATTATGGTGCTGTGAAGTTCGTGCATGACAGACTCCCAGACCATATACTCTTATGGCTACCCTGCACTTACAATGTCTAAGGTTTTGCTTAGACACTGTAGGGGCACAGTGCTCATGCACTTGTGCCCTCACCTATGGTATAGTGCACCCTGCCTTAGGGCGGTAAGGCTGCTAGGGGGTGACTTATCTATACTGCATAGGCAGTGTGAGGTTGGCATGGCACCCTGAGGGGAGTGCCATGTCGACTTACTCGTTTTGTCCTCACCAGCACACACAAGCTGGCAAGCAGTGTGTTTGTGCTGAGTGAGGGGTCCCCAGGGTGGCATAAGATATGCTGCAGCCCTTAGAGACCTTCCCTGGCATCAGGGCCCTTGGTACCAGGGGTACCAGTTACAAGGGACTTACCTGGATGCCAGGGTGTGCCAATTGTGGAAACAAAAGTACAGGTTAGGGAAAGAACACTGGTGCTGGGGCCTGGTTAGCAGGCCTCAGCACACTTTCAAATCAAAACTTAGCATCAGCAAAGGCAAAAAGTCAGGGGGTAACCATGCCAAGGAGGCATTTCCTTACAAGTATGTACAGTTCAGTATGTAGTGCCACAGGAATTGGCCCTAAACCCCACACTTTTTAATCTATAAATGATGCCACTGGCACACCTTATTGAATCCTTTGTATCTAAGTGCCCCTATGCAGATGATACACAGCTTGTGCTGACCTATAACGACGAGCCAGAGGCCAAAGTCAAATTTGCGACCAGTATGACAACTATGATGGGTTGCTTGAATGCCAACTTCCTATAATGCAACCCTGAAAAAACGGAGGTTCTGCTGTTTTGTAACACTTGCACCACAGTGAAGAAAGGAGTCATTGCTAAAGCAGTGACGTTGTTCAGCTTTCTAGAAGACAGACCTGAAATACCTACTTGAAAGGATGACTTTATACTGCCCTAAAAAATCCTTACGATCACAGTTAACCCATCTGCTGTCCATCCCCTCCATCAAACAAAAGAAATGGGGCAGTTCTGCCTTCTCAGTGCTGGAAGCCAAACACTGGAATTAGCTCCTCTTACCCCTTAGATGCATTTTGGGTAGAAAGCTTTCACAAACAACTGAAAATGTACCTGCTCAAGGGATAAGGTGATCTCGATCCTCCCAATGGCTATATGCCCCATCGCTGGGGCACTCTCACAGTAGTCGAGAGCTTTACAAATCCTCTCCTTCATTCATTCATTCATTCATAGTATTGGCCTTCCAGTATGTGCAATTGTTGACTGAAGTACACCAGATGCCCTATCGGAGCAGAGATTGGAACAGCCTGGCATTGGCTCTGACATTGGTAAGTAGTGCACAGTGCATTTTTGCTCACTAAAGGAAAGAGTGGCTGCTGCTGAATGTGTGTGTGCATGTTTGTATGTGACGGCATTATCTCCCACCTTCTGAAACGTGCACTATATACTGTGGACGTAGTGGAGAAATGTCATGCTCCATTTACACAAAAAGTCCAATCACAGTCTGAAAATGTCTTTCAGCGTTTATGAAACTTCCTCTAAAGGTTATCGTTGTGTGTTTCTGTTCTTCGGTTTGGTTGTGGGGCGCAGAGGCAGGTTGAAAGAAATCTCAAACACTCTCCGCTTTTGATCAGTGGTCCAAAGTTAGTCTTTCTCTGTAACCTGCTCCTATCAGCAGAAAATGCTCAGAGGAGAGTATGAAAGCCGCTTTCTATGAGCACAGGCTGAAGCATGAGCAGCTTTCTTATGATTTGCCTACCCTCTGCTCCCAGATGGTGTCCTGTGCTGTGACTAACCCCAAAAAGGCAGAATTCTAGCAAACGCAGGCCTGCAAGTATTCTGAGACACTGATTGAAAGTGTTGTTTGCCAATTTCTCAGTGACATAATCGAACCTGCAGGAATGAACTCAATGGGTCTCTTCCCTTAGCATCTTGTATAAGAGATCCCTAACCTTAGCATGGAAATCCCTCTTGGGATGTAGGAGGTTTCAAACCCGAATTTGAAGAAGTTGTACTCAATTAAGCTATGTAAGAATTACGTTTTTTAGACAGAGTAGTGGGTGCTACTTAAGTCTTGTAATGTCAAATCCACTTTACCAGCAGCCTCACTTACCTCTTCCTCCTGCGTAGTTACGCCGGGACACCATAAAACTATGCATCTCTAGACACCATAAAATTATACACCACAGTCACTAAAACTATGATGACCCTCTGAGGGATAACATCATTCCTCTCTCAAAGCAGATATATAAATGTTGACTCGCTATACAGCTTGGTTGCCGACTTTAATTGAAGAAATAGAAAAATGGCAGTGATGTATTAGGGCAATATATAACATCCTCTAATTGTCCTTCCAGTGCCATAACAATTGCTCCAGTGTGGGATGCTCGGGCTGTTTTCCATACGTTCATCAATATTAGAACATGGGAATGTTGAGCACTGTACTGGAGACAATGGAGTAGCTCCAGGCTTCTAATGACTGGTATAATCTGGAGCATCAACATTCCAATGTTTGCATTTCACAGCAACAGCTGTGAACAAAGGTCTCACGGAGCCCGGCCGAGGGAATTTCAACCCCCTTGGGCTCTGCAAGGCCTTTGTTTTACTAATTAGAACATTCTGCCCTGATTGGGCGGAATGTTGTTGGGTTCTCTTGCAGTTCTTATGTCGAGTCTTGCGGGGATTCTGGAACCTTTGCTCGAGACTCGACCTAAGACGAGAGAATGGTTGGGACGGCGGCTGTGGCGGTGTTGTTCATGAGCTGTTCTGCATTATCCTGAATAAAATTTGTACTCACAAGAACCAAGACTCTTCACTGGTGACGAGGGACTGCAGGACAGCTGGGCCCACGTGTGCACTCCTTTGAAGAATTCTATGCGCGGCTGCCTCCGTTGCCTTCAACCAGCCTTCAGTGCTTCTGTTGCGGTGAGCACAATTTTAGCCGCCTCCGTTTCCTCTGCGATCCTGCAAGCCGGTTTTCGCAATTTCTGGCGGTTTTGGGGGCTGATTGACACGGTGAGTCTTCGGCGCGTGCTGAGTCCTAGCGCGCCTTCTTCAGTCGTTGCTCGCGTGTTCCGTCACGCATCAGCACCTTGGAACTTTGTTGCTCAGCAACGAAGACGCCAGGATACGCGTCTTATGGGCTAGTTCGTTTCCCAGCAACTGGGACACCAGGAAACGCATGAAGCTGCTAGCTCACACATTGGCTCCTTAACTTGTGTCAAGAGTCAATCGTGTGTCCCGAACTAGTTCGTTTCCTGGCAACGGAGACGCCAGGAAACGCGTGAAGGTGCTAACTCACTATTTCACTCATTGACACGTTTCCTAAATGAAACGTGCCTTCATTTCCACAAGTTACTTGTTTCCAAGCAATGGAAGCAGCATAGGAGAGCTAACTCGTTCTTCTTCAACCTGTTTTTCAGCAGTGACACGCACACCTTGCGCAGCGTGTCTTGCAAACAAACGGGATATGCACACCTTTGTGTTCTACACGATTCCTCACCTGGAGCTCAACTTTCATCAACATTTTTATTGTGGTTACATTAAATACGCAGCAATCCATTCTCCCTCCTTCAGTATTCTCTCCTGATCCTATTTCATCAGAAGCGGATTGGGATTCGTGGAAAGAAGGTTTCGAAGCATATTTTGATGCCATAGACGGTGACTCCTTTACTCATAGGAAAAAGTTTGCTGTTTTACGTCATTGTTTAGGCCCAGAGGGCCGCAAAATTTTAAAACACATTCCCCAAGTGTCTGTTTCATTAGATGTGGGTGAAGGTGATGGCGGTATTGATGAATATGCTTCTGCCATTAAGTCCCTTGATGATAGATTTAGAGCATGTAAAAATTTTATTATGGAATGACAAATTTTATAAAAGGGTACAAGTTCCTGGAGAACCAGTGGCTAACTTTGTGGGAGCCTTGAGAATGTTAGCGGTTTCCTGTGATTACAAGGCATGTGAGGATGAAATGATTAGAGATCAACTTGTCGAGAAAACGAATAATAAGAAAGTTCAAGAAACACTATTGTCTACACCGAATTTAACATTAGAAAAGGCCGTGGAGATAGCCACTAGAATCGAGAATACAACAATGTTCATGCAACAGATGAGTATAACTAGTGAGAAGGATTCTCATCAGAAAGTTGCTATAATCAAACAGAAATTTAACAAATCCCAAGCAAATGTCAAAGCTGAAACATCAGTTAGGAAGGAGAATCACAAGAAAAGGGAATGTTTTAGGTGTGGTAGTCCCACCCATTTAGGTAATGCAAGTAATTGTCCTGCTGTAGGAAAAAGATGTTCCAAATGCTCCAAAGTTGGGCATTTTGCCAGTGTGTGTAGGGCCGTTAACACATCAAGTTCCAGTTCAAGGGATAAAGTTCTTAAGTTACAAAATGACAATTTGGATGGTTTTGATCCTCCCTCTAGTGAGGATGACGAAATTCTCACTGTTGTATGTTGTTCTAAAAAGAGCGATGGTGTTTTTCTTAACAACACCAAGAGGCCTACCTGTAAATTGTCAATTAATGGGTGCAAAATAATTGTTGTGGCCGATTCAGGTTCACCCTATACACTTGTGAGTCAAAATGTTTGGAAGGAAAATTTCAACCATGTTGAGCTCAGGAAGTCTTGCATCAAGCATGTGGGATATGGTGGCAAACCAGTGGAAGTTTTGGGGGAGTATGAAGTCGAGTTGAATTTCCAAGGTAATGTGGCTAAGGGAGTTGTGTACGTAGCTAATGATGATACATGTCTTTTAGGTTGGGAAGACCAAAGAAAGTTGGGTATTTTGTTGGATCCTAATAACCCCGAACAAGTAATACTGAGCAAGAATTACAACCAGGTGTTATCTGTTAGTTCTGTGTGGGTCGATACCTTTCCAGGTGTTTTTAAAGAAGGAATTGGTATGTTCAGGGGATTTGCACACAAGATAAAGTTAAAGGAGAATTCAGTTCCCAAGGTCCATAAAGTACGTAGAGTAACTTTAGCGCTGAGAACAGAGTTGAAAAAGGAGCTAGATAGATTGTGTGATCAACGCATAATTGAGAGGGTGGATGCATCAGATTGGGTGGCCCCCATAGTGATTGCCCGTAAGGCCAATAACTCTATTCGCATGTGTGTGAATTTACGTGACCTTAATGCACAAATTTGGGTGGACTGCCATACGTTGCCCAATACTGTTGAAATGCTATCTACTCTAGGTGATGCCAGCGTGTTCAGTTTGTTGGACATGACATCGGCTTATCATCAAATTAATCTGCATCCTGATTCAAGACATTTGACAGCTTTTGTTACTCCAGAAGGTTTGTTCCAATTTAGACGCATGCCATTTGGCTTAGCTTCAGCTTTTGCGGTATTCCAAAGGGTGGTGGACAGTTTATTTGGAGGTATGGAGGGTGTTATTGCTTTCCAGGACGACATTCTAGTCTTTGGCAAGGATCAAGCACAGCATGATGAAAGAATGGAACGAGTATTGTCTTTGTTGAATAAAAAAGTGATTGTTCTAGGGGCAAACAAATGTAAATTTGGTGTATCTAGTATTGATTATCTAGGGTATAAAATTTCCAAACGAGGTGTGGAACCAAAGGAAAAGCTAGTTGGGGCTATTGAAGATTTTCAGTCACCTAGTAATAAAGATCAGATCAGATCATTCATGGGCCTGATCGAGTTTTATTTGAGGTTCATTCCTAATTGTGCAAGTAAAACACATAAAATCAGATCACTTTTCAGGAAAAATTTAAAATTTGACTGGTGCCTGGAGTGTGAACAGGAGTTTGCAGCCATTAAAAATGAAGTAGCATTGGCAATGCCGTTGAAGTCTTTTAACACAAGGGACGAAATAGTAATAATGACGGATGCCAGTCAACTTGGGTTGGGAGCTGTTTTGATGCAGAGGAAAAAAAGGTAGGGATGAAGTGATAGCCTTTGCCTCGCGTAATCTGAGAGGTGCTGAAGCAACATACTCAACTATTGAAAGGGAAGCCCTTGCATGTTGGTGGGGCATTGTGCATTTCAAATCGTATCTGTGGGGTGTACAGTTTACAGTCAGGATGCATCACAAACCCTTAGTACAATTGTTTTCTACCTCTGGTGCGCATCGAGCCACTCCCAGAGTAGCCAAGTGACAGTACAGATTACAAATGTATAAATTTCATGTAGAATATGTCCCAGGTGCAAAGAATATACTTGCCGATTCCCTTTCCCGTCTTACTTGCAAGAATGAGTCAGATGAGGAGGAGCCAGAAGAGGATGATGTCCTGGTATGCTCTATAGTGTATCAATTGGGAGGGGCTGTGACGGAAGGTGAGTGGAGGCAAGCGTGTGGAAGTGATGAACAATTGAAGGAGGTCATGGAGGGCATAGCGCAGGGATGGTCTGTGTGCAAATCTGAACAGTGTGAAGTGTACAAACATGTTTTTGAGGACTTGTCTATTGTAAATAACATGTTGATGCGTGCGGATGTAATGGTTGTACCAAAAGATTTAAGGTACAAAGTATTGTCCTTGGGACATGAAGGACACATAGGAATGCGGGCCATGAAAAGGAGAATAAGAGAGGATTTCTGGTGGTCTGGGCTGGACAGAGATGTGGAACACTTCGTGAGAGATTGTTTGGCCTGTGCTATTAGTGACAAGTCTCAAGTCGTCCTGCCATCTCCTGTTGAAGCTATTGAAGTGCCTGGGAAAGCCTGGAGTAAGGTTGCAGTGGATTTGATTGGACCTGTCAATATGCTCAATGGGCAAGTGGAGTATGGTATAGTGTTAATTGACTTTTACAGTCATTAGCTCGAGTTTAAGTTGGTGAAGGTACCTAATTCTCATAAGGTCATTGAATTTTTTAAATCTGTTTTTCACAGAGACGGTATTCCTGATGAGATACTTACTGACAACGGCAGTCAATTCACATCTTCTCAATTTTCTGATTTTTTGGTGCTCATGGGCATTAAACATGTTAAGACATCACTTTATCATCCTAGGAGTAATGGTTTAGCTGAGCGCTTTAACAGAGTGATCAAAGAGAATATGCAGCGGGCCAAAGCTGGAGGTTTAAATTGTAAGGATGAGCTGAGGAAGTTGTTGTGGGCTGTGCGGACCACATCCAATGCAGATATCGGTGTGTCTCCTTTTATATTATTGAAGGGAAGAGCTCCTGGAACTAAGTTGACAAGTGAGTGGATGGGTGAAAATGGAGATGATGAGGGATTGATTGAGAAAGTGAATGAAAAAAGGATTTCTGCTCAGAATAAATTCAAAGATGATCCTAGGAAAACAGTTTGTGTAAAGGTGGGTGATTATGTTAAAATCAAGAGTGCCCGCATTGTTCAGAAAGGTGAATCTAAATTTTCTTGTCCTAAGAAAGTTATCAAGATTTGTAAAAATGCTTTTAAATTGGAAGATGACAATTGGTGGAATAAGGAGAGGTTGTCCTTGGCTCGTGATGTGGAACTTTTGAACAAGTCTTTGAAGGAATCCACCAAAGTAAATCAAGAGGCAAGGAACGACCCACAGAAGGACGAGAATTTGGAAGGACCTGACAAGATGGAGTGTGTGACCATGGACGTAAGGAGAAGATCCTCAACTGGGAATAGGATGCTTCCTAGGAAGTTTAGTGATTTTGTACTTTCAGTTTAACAAATGTTTTACATGTTTTTGTATATGTTTGGGTGCAATTTTGTATGTGTTAAAGGGAAGGATATGTTGGGTTCTCTTGCAGTTCTTATGTCGAGTCTTGCGGGGATTATGGAACCTTTGCTCGAGACTCGACATAAGACGAGAGAACGGTTGGGACGGCGGCTGTGGCGGTGTTGTTCATGAGCTGTTCTGCATTATCCTGAATAAAACTTGTACTCACAAGAACAAAGACTCTTCAAATGTCCTTATAGCTTTATAGCCTGCCATAGCTAGACTATACTGGCGCGGATTTTTGATGGCTGGTACAGCCCACTGCGGTGGGCTATAAAGCTATGGCTGGTGTAGGGCCACTGAGCTCCAACATCCATGGTCCTGCAACCATGGATCCCAGTAGTGCAATATGCAGACTGGGGGTTATGATAGATACCTGCTCTCACACTGGAAATATACTTCATTTTATAACTGATATGAAAGTCTCCAAAAAGTGCTGATGTGGGCACTAGTCACTGAAGCTGGTCTCTTTTTGAGTGGGTTTGGGCTTTTCTCCCTGAACGTTTTCTGTCTCTGGACTGAGATCCAGCATACCGCCTAGGTTTGGAAAAGGCACCTTCAAGAAGTAGCTTTGACCTCGCATTTGCTAGGCTCGGGTGTTAAGTCAGTACCATTGTCATATAGGTACAGGATGGCTATGCCCTGTGCCTACTAAGCACATGGAGACTGGACCCAGAGCCAGGCAATCGGTCATGCCCTGTCCCCTGTACTCACAAAGTGCCTTGATAGTACGAACACGAGCAACAAACCTTAGGTTCTACACTTGCCATTCACTGCTCATGACTGATGTCAGCACTCACTGATGAAATAATTAAGGAACTAAGTAAGGATTTCAAATTAACTCACAGCAATACTTTGTCTTTTCAGTACCGATTAAGTTCAGCTGCCTTTTTTATTTCAATTTGCTCATGGTTTAGTTTATTTTAGTTTAACAGATTTATAAAGTGCATATCTACCCGAAGGCTTCCCAGCGCTAAAAAGGAAGTGACAACTCCAACACAGGAAATAAAACTATATCAGATATAAAAGGTTAGGTCAAATAAAGGAGAGTCTTTAATTATTTCCGGAACGGTAGTTCCAAGGGTTCTTGCCGGAGTTCTTGAGGCAAGGAATTCCAAAGGCGCGCTGCCTTAACTGAAAAGGAATTATCTCCCCATGATGACCTCTTAAACCGTGATTTGTGAACTAGCTGGGTGGTGGAGGATCTCAGAGTTCTTATAAGGATATAAGGGGAGATGCTTTGTCTGAGGAAGTGGGGGCCTTTGTTATGCAGGGCTTTATGTATCATGCAGAAGGCCTTAAAATGAATTCGCTGTTTTATTGGTAGCCAATTAAGGGAAGCTGAGCTGATTTGGCTGATTGATGTCTAGGTAAATTCATGAGTAATCTTGCAGCCGCATTTTGTACAACCTGAAGTTTCTTCAATACATAATCAGGGGAACTAAGAAAAAGGGAGTTACCATAATCCAGTTGAGAAAGTATCATAGCCTGGATAAGAATTCTTCTGGCAAGAGGAGGTAATAGATTAACGATTTTCCTTAGGGTTCTAAGAAGACCAAAGCAGGATGAGGAAATCTTTTTTTGCTGCTCCATTGTGAGGCGACAGTCCAGCCAGAACCCAAGGCTCCTAATATGATCTTTGGGGAGCGGAAAGCTGCTGAAGTCCTCTGGGTATAATGCGGGAAGATTAGAAGGGGCATCGTTGCCTACTATCATCACCTCTGACTTTCCATCATTAAGTTTCAGTTTAGACATATTCATCCATTTGCCAATGTCAGCAAGGCAAAGAGAAAGATTTGTCAAAGAAGGATCCTTGGCATTAGAAAGAGATACTACTAGTTGGGTGTCCTTTATTACTATAAGAATATCAATGGAATTGTGCTTCGTATGTTTAAGGTGGCAGTTTTAACAAAGGAGGCCTTGCGCAGGGGAGTCAATATGCATGCTTATAATCATATGGATTATTGACTTACAAAGAAGGTGGATAGATGAGTGAATGGCAGATTGCTTCAGCGGGGTATAGAGTGACGGCATACGTTTAAAAAATAGAATGAACTGTGTAATGGTTACTGAGTTTAAGTCACTAACTCACTTGCACAAACTGTATGCCAACAAGTGAGTAATGTTCTACAGACCTGGAGCTCATTAGCCAAGGGCTTTTGCCTTTTCTTGCTTTTTATGTGCTTCCGTTGTGGGGCAAAAAAGATGAAGTTTCTATGCAGACTTTTCTTTAGTATTGCTTGAACAAGTCTCTCTCTCTCTCGAACTACCTACAGAACACAAGGCCGGGCTCAATCATGTTGAAGAATATTGAGGATATAAACCTTGCATGTTAGATGGGACCTGTGATCAAAACCATCCATGGGAGCAGTTAAGCTCTACTACCTTTCATCAGCGTATTAAACCATGGTTCCCACTCAAAGAAAGTAAGGTTTGCTAGACCTCTTGGTGCATTAGGCCTGCAGAACCCTGAGGGGAAAAAGTCTGTCTTAATCCTATGGAGCAATGGTAGTTTAAAACATTTGCACATAGAGAGGAACTAGACTCAACCCGCCAGTACACCAAAGTCTCCAGAACTGAAGGTGAGATGGGTCTTTGCAGGGCACTCAAAGCCCCTTCCTGGATCTAAATAATTAGATTTACTGGTAAGCAGAAAACGATGGTTGGAGCCAGTGTGCTCACCTTTCTTCAGGTTAGTCACACCTCTTGTGTAAGTCCAGTAAGAGTGACCTTCTACTAAGGGAAGAGGAAGATGACTGATTAGGACACCTTGCTACCTCACTGTCAGAAAGGATGTTCAGTATAACACCAAATGGCCAACAGCCCGTAATTATTTTTAGATTTTTCTTCCCAATGATAAAATCCAGCTCCTGTGGAACGATGCGAACTAACTCTGCATGAAGTTTACACAGTTCTAGAAGGGACCTCAAATGAATGGTATGATGCTAAATTCAGGCGTGCTTTGGAAAACTATTCCCATATAGCCCTAGGTAGCAGTGGTAAAACTGGATGGCTGCTGCAAACTCAGGATAACATGAGACACAGGGCTTTAAACTGGATTATTAATTACAGTGTTTACATGAGATGAAGGAAAAAGAGAGAATCGAGAAAATAACAAAAAAAAGACTGCAACATCCAAAAAGAAGAAAGAAGGAAATGTCTAGGACAATGCCGAGAGCAAGAGAGGTAGGACCCAATTCACACTATTAAAAAAAAGAGAATCAGAAGAGGGCACAAATATGCACAGGAAACAGGGTGTGTGTGCTCTGTATGCAGTGCTAGAGAACAAAAGTTAGACTGAACAGTTTTAGAAGCTGTGTGCAAGTCCCACCACTACCTGACTGGGATACCCATATGTCGAGATTGGGAAAAAGCTAGGCCTTTAGATTAATAAAGAAAAAGTGTGCATATTTTCCGAATCCAATACCCATGCCAGTGATTGGCACACTGTTACAGGGTAAACGCTGGAAACTTCTGCCATTCACTATTTTTAAAACATTACTGTGGTCCATACCAATGCAATCTGCTCTTCATTCCCCGAGAAGAACCACTGGCTGTAAATAAGGTTTGATTGCACTTTGGAGGTCTCTGACCCAGACACAAGGGGACCTTAAAACGACCATCACTGCCCTGCCTCTAGTACCAATAGACCATAAGGTTTTTGCAGGGACCATATAAAACGATAAAACTGCATAGCTGTACATTTCTAATAAGAGCTGTGGACGGAACCCTCAGAAGTCACAAATTGAGTACCCCATCTAAAATTTTCTAAAACTCTCAGTTTAGCATTTATCTACTGCACTCTCTGAAGTGCACATTTGTTCTTTAAATGCAAATGCCCCTCAGGGAACTCTGTCCTAGTTTGGGATTCCAGCTATGTCACTGCTCGTTCCACTCCTGTCATTCCTCAGGTAAAGTATCTCTCCCTAGTTCCTTGCCAGCTTGCTCGGTGTTGAGTTCTTTGTCATCAGTGTGTACAGTATTAAATGACTCAGACAGCGTTGTTTTGGCTGCAGTGAGGGGAATATACTGATGGGGCATCTTTTCGGCACAATAACTCTCTTGCCATTCCACTTCTTCCCAGGGTGACAGTGGGGGAATGGGTGAAGAAGCTTAGATAAAGAAAAACACAAAATAACTTGAACAGTATCGGGGTCTCCCAGAAAGAAAAGAACATAATAAGAAATATACATCTAACTAGATGAAGCAACACTGGCATCTACAGACGGAAATAAAAACATACATTGACATCAGACTAAGACTATTCTCATGTTAACCAAAACATTTTAAAAGACACAGGGGCCAAGATTACTCCTTAAGTAATTTATTATTCAAATATTAACACATGAAACCCTCTTCCAGCAATGGTTGCAGTAAGAGAGGGTGGTGAGTAATGTAAACGCTCAAGACAGAGCAGATGTCTTTCTAAATCGAAACTACTTTTGTTATGCTGGACCAAACGAAGCCGCTGTGGTATCAGAATCTAGGCGACCAGTAAGCATTTGGGTATTCTCCTCAGTGCTCTTAAGGGAGAGTGCCACGACCGTTCACCTCCTTGCACTTCCCCATCACCGTTACAAAGTCAATGGGCGTGTTGAGCTATCATTTGCATCTCTGTTAATGAACCTCGCCAATTCAGAAGGGCACTGCCAGTGTCCCACACAATCCCCACACTAGCTTAAGCAAGGGCAAGCTTGCCGCCACCCGGCGCTGCGGTGGACCATCTCTAATCTGGGGGGTGGACTCACAGAAGTACGTGCACGCTATCTTATTTATCACAGACTGGACCTTCAAATGGCTTATGTCTGTGGGAGTTCAGAGCTCTACACCCAAAGCGGTGGGCGAATCTGAGGACCCCTCCAAGTCCTTCGACCGACGAGATGGGCAGAGATGTAGATCTACTTGTGAGAACTTCAAGATCTAGAGGCCATCTTCGTCCTGGCCAGCTTTCAACTAAATTGCTTTTGAAGCATATCTGAAAGGATTTATTTCTCCAGGATACAGAGGTGGCAGTAAGGTCTCCAGGACCTCAATAAAATAGCAGCACCGGACTGCTTTAGGACACTTGATGTATTGGAATGAATACTTAGGCAGGGCTCCTAGTTATGGGAGGGGGTTGTTTGGACTAGAGTTCTTATTTTTACAGATGCCTTTTTTTAAGTTGGTGGTTGTTTCTTGGAAGGTGATCTTTGGTGGATAAATGCATGACTTCACTTCATACAAATTTCCTCGAGTAAAGGACATAGGAAACAACCATCTTGAATGGCTGTATTGTAATCCATGCAGCCAACTGGGTAGTTTTTTGTTGATTTAGAACACTGTAATGGGTAGAGACTAATCTGATTATGTATTTCAACAGTTACGAACAGGGCTGCTAGGCGCTTCTCTTCCTTTTTGGAACAGGCTAAGACCAAGCTGCTAGAGATGATTGGTTTAAGAAAGCTGATGCCCACAGCTGCATGGATAATCAAAGATAATCAAGCAAGAAACATGAAGTGCAGACACGGAATGCCCACTAGGAACCTTTCTTCGAACTTAACATTATAGATGGTGAACCTACAGATGTATGGATGAGCAATTACATTGCTAACAACAGTCAGACTGAAGGACTGCAGCATCACTATCTTATCACTATCAACCCAAGATGGGGCATAAAATAGAAAATAAACGAACGGGCTGTGCAAACCTTCACAACATGTCAAGACATACTAGCAGCTCTGAAATGGAACCCCATCCTAAAGCCTCACAAGACGATTAGAAATGGAATGCGTCATAAAGCACCACAAGGCGACCTTCCTTAGTTCTCTCTCTTCTCAGGGGCCACACTCTTTTAGACTTAAGAACCTTTGCAGATAACTTGCAAATGACCCAAACCACTTTTCCATCCTATGCACTTTGGGTTTAGGTCAACGTCATGTCATTTTATTGCCCCACATACGTCTTTATAATCCTCCCACCATCAACAGAATGTACTATCTCCACATCATGAATGTTTCATACACAACAACTCCATTAACAAATAAATATACACATTTTCACTTCTATTCACTACGCAAACAGAATAATATAAACTACATGAACAGATCCTGAAGCAATTCTTTAATCTATAAAACAACTAGCTTTTTGGTAGCTTCACTTTTTGTGAAATGGGCTGCCTACTTCATAGAACCCCAGTTTAATGCCTAAAAACCACAATTTGTATAACTTGTGACTCACCGCTCATTCTGCATTTGTGTAGACATCGGATTGAGAGTAGGGCTGACAGATTTGTTTCTTTCCCAGATCATGATAAGCTCTGCCATTCTCTCCTCCGCGCACTGAGCAGTTAGACGTGCCTCGGCATCCTGATCCCAGCAATCATCTATCGTCTCCTTCAGTGACCGTACAGCCTGTAAGATAAAATTTGTACACACATGCACGTTATAGCTAAGTAAAAGATCTGTTTTTTATAAAGAAAAAAACCTTAGAAATTCACAGAAAAAATAAATAAAGGTTAAAGTAATGTAATAGGTGAATACGTCAGTGACAACATTAACATTTTGAACTAGAAAAAAACAGACTCTCCATTTATAGTTAGCAGAGCTAACTATAACTTACGCCCACTCCATGCACTGCTTATGACAGCACATATTACACCACTCATGACATGTTCTATGGCATCATGTATGACATCACTGATATCGCTCAAATCCCCCCCATACAGCCAACCGCACCCTGCACACTGCCTTTGTCTGTGGGCAGTGAGGGGTTGGTCATTGGGCCTGGCCCTCGGGACCCCATCACCCAGAGCCTTCTTTTTTAATTAAAAGGAAGGGGGCTGTGCTGCCACCCTCCCTGAGCCTCATTAGGCCTTGGTGACCCCATACCCCAAGGCCGTACATGTAAATTCAAAGGGGAGGGTGTACGCCCCTCTCTGAGCCTTGTCCCCAGGGCCAATCTTTTAAATGAAGGTCAGGGATGCCACGTGGCCCCTGTCTCCAAAACATTATCGTCCCCAGGGACTCCATTCCCCCCCCCCCCCCCCCCGGGCAACTTAAATAAGGGGGAGGAAGCCGTGTGCTTGCCTCCCCCTAACTCTGCTCTATTACCCGGGTCAATTTGAACCCTGGGGACCTCATCCCCTGGGGCCCTGTACTGTTAAAGGTGGATGCCCCGATGTCCACCCAGGGCACCCACCATACTCTCCCTTGGGGCTGCGGAGGGAGCCTTGCAGGGGGCAGCTCCTAAAGCTGCCCCCTCCAGGTGGGAACAATATTTTGAAATGTTTTTCTGACCCTTTAATGTGGGCAGGGGAACAGATCAAAAGTCCGCTTCCAACAGGGGGGAGCATCTTCAAAGCTCTCACTTGTTGGAAGCGAGCTTGGTATTTGCTGTCACTTGGCAGGAGTTTTGGAAATGCTTCCGCCAAGCAAGAGCTAACACAGGTTTCCCTGTACATGCTGCTGTGTACAGGGAAACTGCTATGTCCCAGGTGTGGGATCTGTCCGACGTAGCATCTGAGCCACCTCCAGGGGATGAGGTTAAGGGATGGGGTTAATGGCTCAGGAAGGGGAGCTGCGCGGCCCCATTCACTTAAAGTAATCTGACCCTTGGGGTGGGCTCTCTTGGGGCCACTGATGGCTGTGGGGGGAGGGCCGAGCTCCCCCCTCTGCATACACAATATATTCAGCCTGAGGGTAGGCTCCCGGGGACCTCTGATGGCTCAGGAAGGGGGCCTGTGTGACCCCCCCATACACAATATGTTTAGCCCAGGGTGGGCTTCCTGGGGCCACTGGAGTGTCAGGGAGGGGAGCCATGCAGAGCTCCCCCTACCCTTTATGAATACAGCACCAGCGGGGGGCTCCCCGGGGCTTAGACTTAATAAGCACGGCACAGCCAGCACGAGTTTTGCAAGATTGCAGCATTTTCTGTCAATGTGCCTCCCCTGACATTCCCAAGGGGCTTAGTGGGATGGTATCCCTACCCTACTCCCTTATATTATTTTGTTTTTTCTAACTTCAGGAAGGGGACTAAGTCCCCAAATCGTGTAATGGCTGCCAGCAACCTTTTTCTCAGGCTGGAGTGAGATGACCCAAGCAAAATAAAGCTCCCTGAGCCAATCAGAACGCTCCATTTTCAAGCGCTTGAGGTATTGCCTGCCAAGTTTACTGCCAAAGCTGATACAAAACCGGTTGAATTGAGGGTCAATGTGGGGCACATAATCCATGGGGGCCATATCACCACGATTCATCTTTTAAAAAGTCCAGGTAGACATTTCCTACTTTTTAGAGTTTCCCCCAGGAGCTGCCATCTTTAGTGGGGTAGCGCTCTAGTCGTAGGCTATGCCATGCCTATTTAAAGCTGGCCACAGTGCAAACATGTATCGCTTGAGGTATTTGCTGCAAAATTTTACTGATACAAAGCTGATATTGACTGGACTACTAATTAGTATAATTGAAGACATGTACTTTATTCGGTTCTCTTGCACAGTCCACTTACACATTCTCTCTAATACATCTTCCATTTTAACTTGATGTTTGCCTAATTGTAATCTGTGTGAATCATAGTGCGTTTTTACTGTTCTTACTATTGATTGAATTTGTGGGACTAAATTATGTTGATTGAGGGTTAATGTGGGCTACATAATCCATAGGGGCCATATCACCACGAGTCCTGCCTTAAAGACTCCAGGTAGACATTTTCTACCTTTGGGAGCGTCCTGCTACAGCCACCATTTTAGTCTGGTAGCGGTTCTACTCATAGGCTGTGTCCAGGCCTATTTAAAGCTGGCCACAGTGTGGATGTGCACAGCAGGCCAAAAGCAAGCTCCTCTGCGACTGGCTAGGTCTAGGCGCCAGCAACCGTGCCCAAAAATATACTTACTCACCAGAGGAAATCCGAAGCCTACAGCCAGTGTGTCACCTATTAGATTCACAACTTCAGGTGAAGTTACAAAAGTTAAGGATTGCTAAATTTAAGTAATCCCCCAGTTAATCCTGTTAAAGCTATGTTAAATCCATCACACAAGGTCTCTCTCCCAAATAGCAGGGTAGGAAGTACTAATCACGTCGGATCTTGTTCTCACTTAGACTCGCTATCTATACCTTACCTAAACACACACACTCTAGTAAAGCATCAGATAAAAAACTTCCATCTACTAGACCCCGACTCCACAGATATTCTGTTTTTGGCTGACGCTTGGCTCACTGATGAATCCTCGCCTGACATTTTAGCAGCCCCTCCTGAGGACTACCACATTTGCTTTCCAACAGGGTGGCTGGTAAGACAGGTGGGCATTGCAACATTAAGAAAATAAAATCTAAATTAACTTGCCTCAACATCCCTGGTGTTGACAGCCTAATGATTAAAATGGAGTACCAGACCTCTCCATTTATATGTATTCTTAAATAACAGGTTCCGGAGTAGATGCAGAACTTTCCCCGGCAGTTTTATGAACTAATTTCTCCCCTTTTAATAGATCATACACAAATCTTAATTCTCAGTGACTACTGGGCCAATGACGAGAATAACTGTCAGAAATCTTTAGACTTCTCAGACTTCCTGAGTTGCCTTAATTTATAACAACACGTGTCCCCACCCACAACAAAGGCCATACACTTGACCAGGTCCGGTTGATTAATCTCCAGCTGCTCGACCTAATTTTATCACCACGTGTTTGGTCTGATCACTGTTTTATTAAACTTTCCCTGCTCGGGGTCTTTCTCCAAAAATATAAACCCCGCCTTGGAATACTTTCAAGGAACTGGTCTCGGGTTGACAAACATCTTTTGCAACCTTCTTGCAACCACCATCCCGAAAGCGAAACAGGACACTGACTCCATTTAAAAGGAGCTATCCTTTTGTTACTGCAATAAATATCCACGCCCCCTTATGCAAGTGGCGGGAAAGACTATTTTCCCGGAAAGCAATACATTTATAAAATCCATCCTAGAGATTATAAAGCCTCCCTCTTGGAAGCAAAGTCCTCCTTCTTTGCTAATAAAATTCTCCTCTCCATGAATAACTCTAAGGAGATTTTTTTAAATCTAACCCTGACAACCTCACACTACCTTTATCCCCTTCGCAGAACCTTTGTGACTCACTCAACACTTTTTTCATTGACATGATCATGACTATTTAATATAGCATCCCAGCTAGCATGCTTTTAAATTATGTTACACCTGAAGATAATAACCATTCCATCCTAACCATTTTATAGAACTCTTGGCCAAAGTAAAATCTGGCTCACCCAACCATACTAGCGCTCCCACAGCCCCCCTCCACCAAGTCCTAAAATCGGATTTCTCTACCTTCCCTGGTCCTGCATTGACCCTTCTTAATTCCTCCCTCTGTCAAGGTCATGCACCTATCTGAAAAACTATTGCCTAATATCACTGCTGCCTTTCCTTGAAAAAGTGATGGAGGCCCATGTCGCACAATGTGTCTGTTCCTTTTTTGAAGGATCAAAATTCTTACATTCATGCCAAGCCAGCTTTTGCCCCACACACTCCACATATTCAGTAATCCTTTCTGTGGTAGATGACATGCGTTGGGAATGCAACAAAAGCTACACTGAACTTAACTCTCTTGGCTCTCTGAGCATCCTTCAACATGCTTGACCATACTTTTCTGGTGGATTGTGTCAATGCCACAGGACTGCACAGCTCAGCGCTTAAGTGGATCACATCGTCCCTAAAGTCACACTCCCAATCTGCATGACTTTCTCCTTTTATGGCAACAAAATCCCATCAGGATTGCAGAGTACTCCCGGGCTCCTCCCTATCACTGCATCCCTTCAATATATACATACATCCCCTTATTCATGCACTTAAAAACATGAATTGCATTATCTACAACAATGCTGATGATATGCAACTAGTTTTTAAGCTGGAAGGAAAACATTCTGCCTTTATTACCACTTGAAATACACACCCAACAGGACACTGCGTTGCTCTTCTAAGATTTTTTTGTTGGTACCTGAATTAAAAAATATATAAAAATAGGAGATTGGGGGGTTCCAGATTTTCCGTCTTGGACCCCAGCACCTGAACTATCTTTCTCTTTAGAAACAAATGGTCCAAACCTACAATAAATTAAGACAGTGGGGGTGCTAGAGAGCCCGAAGCAAAATGGCTGTACTGTAGTGGAACTCTCCAGATCAAGGTCCAACATACAGTAATTATCCTTGCCTGAAGGGCCCCCCCACTTCTGTAGGCGACCACCGAATATTAATTGCAAAAAGAAGGGACAGAATACGCAAATTCCTAGCGCACTAACAAGCAGTGCCCAGCTGCGAGGATCACGAAGACGGCAGCGGCCCTAGATTGATTAAACTGTGAGTTGGGTGGTGCAGGAGAGACCTGCTGGAAGCGGGGTAGAAAACGAAGCGGAGGAAGCCCAGTGACCGGCGAGCAAGTAGAGTTGCTGAGGTGTGCGAAGGAGGAGAGTTGGCACTGCCAGAGTCTCGATAGCAACT
Source organism: Pleurodeles waltl (assembly GCF_031143425.1). NCBI lineage: Eukaryota > Metazoa > Chordata > Amphibia > Caudata > Salamandridae > Pleurodeles > Pleurodeles waltl. The sequence goes on from NC_090440.1 coordinate 1,899,668,065, forward strand.
GAGTGCCCAACTGGCGGGCGCCGAGCCAGTTCCGACTGCATTAGGCCGGGAAGATGGAGCGAGAGCAGTGAGTGTGGTGCTGGAGCTCCAGTCTGCAGCTGTGGGCGGGTGGCTACTGATAACTACGCAATATAACGTGTAAAGACTGTGCTACGTGCCTGGGGGACCCAGTACTGACAGGAGGACTACGAAGGCAGTTTTTGTGCATCCCTGTTGTGAGTGGCCCGGCACTCCCGCTAGGTTAAAGGATGCCACTGTAGTGGGGCCCTTGTGAAAGCTATGGCTGGTAATAAAGGATGACCACGAAACTTCACAGTGAATTGACTCTGCACTCCCGTGGCGCCATGTAGAGCAGTGGGTCGATATACTGAGCAGTGAAGCTGGTTGGCTGAGGGAGAGACAGAGGTTTGACCTGCCGGGACTCCGCACATGTGCCTGGGAGGAAATAAGGCAGGGTGGCATGCAAACACCAACTTATAAAACAGGAGCAGGAGCCTGGGGGACTGGTGGACCACTGTCGGCACTGGCCAAGGACAAAGTACATTAGTGACTTAGCCACAAGATGGCCTGTGAGAAGGGGAAGAAAAAAGAAGCGGAAGGTCATTATTTGCAGGCGACCCAAGTAACAGGTGTGCTTGCTACCATGCAACTTGAATATCAGAAGTAGTGAGGAAGGCTGAGTAGACAAGAAGGACGAGCCTGGAAGGACTCCCAGGTGGCAATCGTATGAACTGGTGTGCTACCATGGGTGACATACCTAACCAGGCGAAATGGGAAAGGCAGACAGGATTCAGTTGCGAATTACCTTTGAGACCCAATGCGCTCATAAAACCACTTGAGACACGTCGCCTGGAAGCAATCCAGGGGGAATCCTTCGAGAGATAATGGCTCATTAGAAACTACACTGCTGGCCATGCAACACAGTTTACAGTCCATTGACAGCAAAATAGATACCTTAAATGTGCATGTAGACCAAATGGCGGCTAAACAAACAGGCATGCAACACGTCTGACAGATGCGGAACAACGGATATCCACCACCGAAGACCTGCTCCAGACTATAAGGGAAACATGCCTGAACATGGAGAAGGAGTTAGCCGATATTTAACAAAAAAATTAAGATCTTGAAGCGAGATCGAGGAGAAACAATACATGCATTCTTGGTGTAGCAAAAACCACCAATCACTGAAAAATAGAAATATTTGCAGAGCAACTCCTTCGAGATGTGTTTGGCGGATCAACAGTTCTCTGACATGCTGATCGTTGATCCCGGGGGCGAGACCCCCACCTGAAGCGCCACCCAGGCCTATACTAGCACGATTACTAAATTATCGAGACTGGGATTCACTGCTTTGGCTCTCCAAGGAATGTAAGGCATTGCAATTTCATGGAAGTGAAATTGACGTTTACCCCGAGTTCAAGACAGGAAGACAAGATTTTGTCAAGTTAAAAAGAAAATGCAAAAAGCGGGAGTGGAATATACCTTGCTGTAACTGGCCCGGCTCCAAGTGTATACATCTGAAGGACAGAAGATCTTTGGCACTCCACAGGCCGCCATGGAGTTCATTAAGAAAGCTGGACTGCGACGTGGAACGGCCCAAGATAATGTTCCAGCATGATAACTACATGGCACTGTAACATGTAATGGGAATGTTGTTTTGCCCATAAGGATTATTAATCTATTGCCTCGTGTTAATCTATACAATGCTGTGCCGCAATTAATTGCATTATGAGACTATGGTGCTTAGGGGGACTCAAGCTGTAACTCACCTCAAAGTTTTGTCATGGAATGTGAGGGTACTAAATAGCCCCAAAAAGATTGGGCAGAGTTTAATTTATGCTTGGATCTGGGAGTAGATAGGTCAACGGCAGCCAATAGTTCAGATAAATAAGCTGCCAAAATAATGAGGGAATACATTGTAGAATACGGTGCCATTTATATATGGCGGATATGTCACTGTGGTTCGTAAGCTTCCTCAAACATGCGCAGAAGGTGCGGAGCCAATATGTCTACATCCAGTTCCTGCTGTTTGTTGTTGTGGACCCCGATCCTGTTCCTGCCGCCGGTTCCTGCTGCCAGCAGCGGTGATCTTCATTTGTTAATTTACAGCTGGTCGCTAAAGCCGGCAAGGAGAGTACCCTTCCGTTGCCTTTTGGTCTGGCTTCCGCAGCGAGTGTGTTTCAGCGATTGATGGGTCAGATGTTTGGTAGCCTGAAGGATGTATTATTTTTTCAAGATGATATACTTGTGATGGGTGAAACAGTTGATGAACACAATGTCACACTCAGAAAAGTACTCAAGATCATTGGAGAATCTGGTCTAAGTCTGAAAAAGGAAAAATTTATTTTTTTGGTTGAGGAAATTGACTACGTCGGGTATTCTAGTGCTAAAGGGAGCATTAAACCAAAGAAAAGTCTTTTAGGGGCCATCAAATTTGCACCTGCACCAGCTAACAAAGACCAATTGAGGTCTTTTTTAGGACTGGTGGAGTACTACTCCAAGTTTGTAGATAAATTTGCAAGCAAGACTGAGAGTTTAAGGAAGTTGTTGAGGAAGGGGAGTAAGTTTTGTTGGTCTAATGAACAGGTGAGTTGCTTTGATCGAATTAAGGATGAGATTTGTGATGCAGGTATTTTGACAGCTTTTGATATTAAATTACGCTCTATCTTGACTGTGGATGCCAGTGGTACTGGTTTAGGAGCAGTATTATCACAAGTACATGGAAAACAAGAGAAGACAGTCACGTTTGCTTCTCGTACGTTGACACAGACAGAGCAAAACTATTCTGTCATTGAGCGTGAGGCTTTAGCGGCTGTATGGGGCACGGAATATTTCAGAACGTATTTGTGGGGGTTAGAGTTTACTTTGAGGAGTGATCACAAACCCTTATTGAGAATATTATCTGATGGTGGTGCGGGGAAGGGGTCAGCGAAGTTGGCTAGACTATCTGCAAGATTACAGGAGTATCTGTATCGTGTTGAGTATGTTCAGGGTTGGAAAAATGTTCAGGCTGATTGTCTTTCTAAGTTGTCCCTTGACTGGGAAAAGGTGGACGCTCAGTCGGTAAAGTCTAGTGATACGGATGATGCCGTGGCTTCTATCTGTGATGTTGTTGAATGGGGTTTAGGTACATTTACACTGGAGGAATGGAAGAATGAGATGGCAGCTGATGATTGTCTTAAATGAGTTTTTAAACTAGTCTCCTTAGTGATTCGAAAGGAGAGTACCCTTCCGTTGTCTGTTAGGCCTTTTTTGGATGTGTTGGATGAACTGTTGTGTTGTGGGGACAGCAGCGTATTGATGCGGGGGGAACGTTTTGTTCCATCGGTTGGGTTGAGGTTTAAATTATTTACCTTAGCTCATGAGGGTCATTTGGATCAAGGGATGATGAGCAGGAGACTGAAAGAGTATTTTTGGTGGCCGGGATTGGATGGACAGATTAAGTGTTGGGTGGAACAGTGTAGACTATGCAAAGAGAGTGAGAAGAGGTTGAAAGTAGGAGTTGGCAGGGTGGAAGGACATATTGAAGATCCGGGAAAACCTTGGCACACAATTTGTTTAGATTTCATTGGTACGCTATTGGAAGTTCTGTTTCAAATGCGTTTCGCAGTAGTAGTAATGGATGTACACTCAAGATGGTTAGTGGTTAGGTTTGTATGTGATGTCACCACGACCACAACCATAAAGGTTTTAGAGGATATTGTCATGGAGGAAGGCATCCCCAGGGTCCTTATCACAGACAATGGCACTCAATTAACTTCGAATGAGATGTGTTTGTTTTTGAAGAATTGTGGAGTGCGACACACCAGGACACACTCCCTATACTACCCACAGGGTAATGGAATTGTTGAGAGAATTAACAGATTTATCAAAGGAACAGTACAGTTAGCTTTGGTTATTCATTGTAGTGTGCAGAAAATGATAATTGATGTTGTACGAGCATATCGCTCCACGATTCATAGTGCTACTGGCGTGTCTCCTTTCCGAGTGATGAGAGGGAGATCAATGGGGTCGAAATTGATTCCTTCTTGGCTTCAAGAGTGGGTTGCATCTGGTGGTGAAAAGACGAGTGTGCCCTCTCAACATGAACATGGATTGATGGTGGGAGACTGGGTCAAAGTCAAGTCAGGTAGAGTAAGGGCAGGTGTTTCAAAATTTAGAGGCCCTTTTCGTGTGAAGCAGGTGGGAAAATTGAGATTGAAGGAGGAGAGAAGTGGAATGTGAGGAATGTGGCCCTGTATCAGAGGGGTGGAAAGTGTGTTTCAAGTCAGGTGGAGGATGAATGTCCTAGCTCCTTCTTCTGGAGTGATGAAGGAGGATCTACAGGAGGTCCTACTTCTGGTGTAAGTCACGGTACTGATCCTGAAGCTGGAGAGAGCAAATCACAAGGTACCAGTGCAACTCAAGAGAGAGAATTCTCAAACAAAAGGAGTTGTTCGTGAACAATCGATGAGGACTCGCAAGTGTCCTAGTTATTTGAAGGACTATATTTTGAAGTAATTACGTCTCACAAATTATTTAATAATTTGAAAGACTGTGTTATGAGGTAACAACTTGTCTGCTTTAGACGTTCTCTGTTTTAAGTTAGTTATTTTCCTTATTACATTATTGTAATTTTAGCATTTTTTTTCTATTAGTTGCTTTATGTGAAGGCAAGAGGATATGTTGTGTGTGGGTTCTTAGTGCGTTCTTCAGAACGCAAGCGGTCTGAGCATTCCGGAGATGACAGTTAAATCTGTTTCTCCGGAGTGGCTGGACGCTAGGTCGCGCTTACGAATAAAGTTGTGTTTTGACTTAGCTTTGCTGTGGACCTCACTGTCTTTGTCCACTTCAATGTACTTTTTTGGGAAAGTTTTGTGAAGAGTCATCAAAAGAGACCAAACTTATTAGCAAATCAAAAACTGCTCTTGCTATGGAAAAGTAGACTTAAGTATAACAACTTATTGGCAACTGCCACTCGGGAAAAAAAACAAAGGTTACAGGGATGTTCTAGTTAATTTCTGAATTTACTCACATAAAACCAAAGATATTCAGCAGTTATAGTTAGTTATTTCAAGTAACTGTAACTCACGTCCTTGCCATGCATTGCTAATTGCCCCACATATTACAGCACTCATGACAACCTTTATAACTTCAATAAAAATATTGATGAAACATTAGCAGTCAGATTTTCGAAGAAAAAACTGTGCATGGTGGGGGTGCGAATTATTGTTACCTTAGGGCGCGAGTTATGGTTACTTGAAATAACTAACTATAACTGCTGAATTTCTATGGTTTTGTGTGAGTAAATTCAGAACTTAACTATAACGTCCCTATAACCTTTGGTTTTTTAAGTGAACTTCTAAGCTTTTTTAAAAATTCTATTTCCTAACTATAAGGTCCCTGTCATTTTTTTTCACTGAAATTCTATACAATAACCCAAACCACCGTCGCGCGCGGTGGGGGTTGGCTGCCAACCTAGCCCCGCGTCCAGCATGGGCTTTGCCCATGCGTATGGGGTTGGCTGTCCTGGGTGTAAAAATAGGTGTGAGAGGGTGTCTCTGGGTGTGAGAGTAGGTGTGACAATGTGTGGGTGTGAGAGTAGGTGTGACAATTTGTGGGTGTGAGAGAATCTATGTGGAAGTGAGTGTGGGTGTGAGAGTGTCTGTTGGTGTGAAAGTAGGTGTGAGAGTGTGAGTGGTTGTGTGGGCATCAGTGCAGGTCTGAGTGGGTGTGCAAGTGTCTGAGTGGGTCTGTGAGTGGGTGTGTAATTGTCTGAATCAGTCTGAGTGGGTGCATGAGTGTCTACTTAGGTCTGTGAGTGAGTGCATGAGTCTTTCAGTGTGTCTGTGGGTGTGTGGGTCTGTGAGTCGGTGTGTGAGTGCCTGAGTAGGTCTGTGAGTTGGTAAGTGCATCCTGAGTGAGTGTTATGAGTTTATGGGTGGGTCTGTGAGTGGGTGCATGAGTGTCTACTTAGGTCTGTGAGTGAGTGCATGAGTCTTTCAGTGGGTGTGTGGGTCTGAGAGTGTGTGTGTTCGAGTGCCTGAGTAGGTCTGAGTTGGTAAGTGCATCTTGAGTGAGTGTTATGAGTTTATGTGTGGGTCTGTGAGTGGGTGCATGAGTGTCTAAGTGGGTCTCTGAGTGCAGGTGTGAGTGTCTGAGTGCATCTAAGAGTGGGTGTGTGAGTGTCTTTTTGGATGTGTCAGTAGCTGAGTGAGTGACTCAGCCACAAAGGGATCTCACCTGCCCCCTTTTTAATTTCTTTTTAATTAATCTTTTTATTTAACTTTTGCTAAGTACACCAACTTGACACCATCATGTACTCAATATGTCAACAGTCAAAAGATAAAAACCATACAGCTCTCCTCATCTTATTTATAAGTTGTCTTACAATGATTGTCAGAAGTACTGACCATCCATGGCATTCCCCCGCCTCACTCCACTCCAACCCTCCTCATCCCTGTACAATATCAAAGAGTTTCCAAATCTTTTCATATTTTCATAGCCATCCTCGGCTTTTATAAATCACTTGCTCAGCTCTTTGGTACCAATCCATTTCCTCGCTCCCACTCCTGTATCCCAGGGGACTCATTTATTTCCCAGGACCTCGCTATGTTCTGAATCGCCACCTTTGCTGCCAACATTAAGCTTCTTATGTCTGGGCAACCGTTCCTCCCCCCCTTATGTGTAGGATAAGCCAGCGGGCTTCCAGTGACATAGTGTGCCCGGTGCCCCTAGGCATTATGTTTGTCACCTTTCGCCAATATTCCTGAGTTGTGGGACAGGCCCACAGGACAAGAAAAAAGGACCCTACCCCTCTGCAGTCTCTAACACAATGGGCGGAATCACAACGCCCCAGTCGATATAGGAGTGTACAGGAGTAATACACCCTCTGCAATATCCGGAGTTCTACCATACTCTTATTGCATTCTCTCTTGGGACCAGCCCTTTTATACAACAAGATTCCATAGCTTTGCACAAAATATCTACCCAAGTGCAGTTCTCTGCCTCCTTGGGTAAATGTCCAGTGTGTATTCTACACTACAGCTGTGTAATGGACCACGAGGAAATGCCACCAGTGACCTTCCGTGCGTTTGGCAATGTGACTGAGCCTTGTACGTCTTTCTCTAGAATTCTGTGATAACATGAATCCTCCTACAGAGAGGCCATCGAGGATAAAAAGACGTAAATCTCCACAAAACTTGGGTCCTTCCTGTTATCTATTTGAAATATGTGCTTCTTTGTATTTGTGGAAATGGCCTAAAAGTCCTCAAGAACGCGCCACCAAAATCGGCAGGTAATGCTCTAGGGGCTCTTTGGTAAGCTATCCATTATGCTGGCAAAATGCATGAAGACATTTGCATACCACTAAGGTGAACAGAGTGGGGCCATGCGGGTGCAACTTACAGGTGATTTTCACATTTACATACTTGTAGCATTTTAAAGGGAGAACCATTGGCCAACCGCGGTCCAATAGATCAGTGATGCATTCACATCCACTTTGAAATATGGGAGGGGGTGCCACGTGTCCCCCAACCCGCCCTCCAGGGCCCAGCCTTCATTCAATAGGGAAGGGGGGACCACACGGCCTTCCTCCCCCAGCCTGATTTCGGCCCTGGAGACCGCTCTCGCTTGCGGGGAGCAGAGTTGTGTTTGCTCTGACTTGGTGGGAGATGGGTGTGGCAGTCCCCTGGCCCACTATTGGCTCCAAGAGGTGGGGCCACGCAACAAGAGGTGGTAGTCCCTGGGGCCAGGGGTCCATGACACACAATCTTCATTCCTTCAATTCAGCCAGTTCGGTCCCTGGGGCATGGGGCTCCATTGGACCCCCCACACCCATTATAAGTAACTCATTTGCCCCTGGGAAGTGGTGGTCCCCGGGGCTCTCCCGCATACAATTTAATTTAAGCCCAGGGGAGGTGACTGTTCCAGGAACATAAAAAAGCCCTAGGGGGGCGGGCACATGCGCCCACCTCCTTTATTTTTTATATGCCCCCAGGACCTCGCCCAACCAGGGGCTTTACTAAAACAAGTGTGGGAGACTGTGCTTGTTTTAAAAAAAAAAATTGCCACAAATCCACAACACTGTTGTGAATTTGCTGTAAAAGGTTTTTTTAAAAGTGTGTTTTTGCCCTGGTGGGGTTTCCCTGGGACACTTTTTTTGGAAAATTTTGTGAAGATTCGTCAAATGACGCACAGATTTAGGCAAGCCAAAAAATTCTTATTCTATGGAAACATGGTCCTAACTATAACTACCTACTGGCGACTGCCAGTGGGTACTATATATATATACACATGTGTGTATATATATATATATATATATATATATATATATATATATATATATATATATATATATATATATATAGACACATACATACACACAGACACATATATATATATACATAAGTCCTACTTTATTATGTGTTAAAATGGATGGATACAGATTAAAACAGAAAAAAACTCTGAAATTCACAAGTTATGGAGTTATGGTTACAACCGGGAGTGTCTTCTTCATTATAGCGGATGAGTGTCGCACCACAAAAAAATGCCCCAGAGATTAAAAATTAAATGGTAACAAAGTTTATTTATTTCCTTTTTTCCCCACCAGCCTGTACTGAACAGTGTGTCATGATGGGGCGGGGCAATAGCTTCGGAGTGGCAGCAGGGAGCTGTGCACTTATGCTTAAAGTGTGCATGTCCCTTTGGCCGGCCATCTTGTGATGGCCGGCCAGACATGGGCATTTTAAACCTCTCTAACCCAGCTGGTGACTGCTGGGTTAGAGAAAGCACAGGACTCCAGTGCTCGAGAACACAGAGAGGCCGCTCCATCCAATCCTAGTGCTTCTTTCATGCTGGTTAACAGCATGAGAGCAGCACAGGGTCCGATAAGGAAAGAGAAAACTGGAACACCGGAGTGAGGAGGAGGTCTTTCGACAAGCCAGGAAGGTAAGTGCCTTTTATTTTACTAACCCCCCCATTTGCCTGACCCGCCTCTCTCCTTACATGCCAGCCGCCACTGGTTACAACCACAATCCATTAGTTGGACAACAGCCATGCAAACCATATATTGCACTCCAAAATATAATGCTCATGATGTCAGGCTTGGTGTAACAGCATGCAATTGCAAATACTGTAAATGATCTTAAAAGATACGTTTGCATATCTTTTTATGTTTTTCACTTTGAAAATGAGGACTAGGAATGTAGCATTATTTATGTGCTGTTCGAGTATGTGTTGTTATTTAATTATATTTTGCTGTTAGGTGTTATTTATTTTTATAAATACTGCAAGATCATAAAGCACTGTGGCGGTCATTCTGACCGCGGTGGGTGGCGGTCGCCGCCCGCCATGCGGTTACCGTCAAAAGACCGCGGCGGTCATTCCAACTTTCCCGCTGGGCCGGCGGGCGAACCGCCAAAAGGCCGTCCGCCGGCCCAGCGGGAAAGCCCCTGTAACGAGGAAGCCGGCTCCGAATGGAGCCGGCGGAGTTGCAGGGGTGCGACGGGTGCAGTGGCACCCGTCGCGATTTTCACTGTCTGCTAAGCAGACAGTGAAAATCTGTATGGGGCCCTGTGAGGGGGCCCCTGCACTGCCCATGCCAGTGGCATGGGCAGTGCAGGGTCCCCCAGGGGCCCCACGACACCCGTTCCCGCCATCCTGGTTCTGGCGGTGAAGACTGCCAGAAACAGGCTGGCGGGTAGGGGGTCGGAATCCCCGTGGCGGCGCTGCCATGGAGGATTCCCTGGGCCAGGGGAAAACCGGCGGGAAACCGCCGGTTCCCCTTTTCTGACTGCGGCTTTACCGCCGCGGTCAGAATAGCCCAGGAAGCACCGCCAGCCTGTTGGCGGTGCTTCCGCTGCCCTCCGCCCTGGCGGTCATGGACCGCCAGGGTCGGAATGACCCCCAGTGTTTGGTTTCAGGTATGAATTTGGCAAGGTTGAAGATAACTCAACTGCTGTAGTGTCTTTAAGATAAGATACAAATAGCTTTGGTGAAGTGAGTGCATGATGGATTTTACCAGGTGTTAGAGGTCCTCTTTTAGCTCCTTTGTCGATGCTTTGCCTCTGGCTTTTCAAACTCTCCCAACCATGACACCTGGAATCTGCATATTTGTAACCTATCATTAACTGTACATTGGTGGTGTAGTCAAGATGGTGTACTGCTAGGAGGATAGGTGTACTCTAAAACAAACTATACATGAAACATAAAAATAAACACTTCTCCGGGAAACTAGTTTTGTACAAACGGTACAAACACCCTGGATCATTTAAAGTTAGTCTGGTACGACTTTGCGTTATTTTCTTTGTTTTCTTCAGCACCCAGGTTGTTTTACATGAAACAAATGGCAAACTAAGCAGTGGGGCTGGGCTGCGAGGCACTGCGCAATTTCAGCCAATGTCATAATGAAAGCTCATTATACTCAAATGACGGGCTTACACCTACCATTTAAAAAAACACACATAATTCCAACCTCAGTCATAAGATACTAGGATGATGGACAACATAAGAATCTATGATTGTCACACTGCAAATCCTTATTTTAGCACAACAAAAAATGATTTAAGGTAGAAGCCCAATACATTTGTAGACCTTCGCAACAGATAATTCAACAACAGAAGCAAAATAACAGAACTGAAACCTGAAATTTCTTGATTTCAATAGACAAGAATACTTATTATGCATTGTAGAATACATTTTGCATCTGTTTAGGATACTTGTGACTTCATCTAGATGATAGTTGCTCATCTCACCAGACTATTTTCTTTCCAGGCTTCTGGGAACTTTGGGCGTTGCTTCTCTCTTGATACCAGGACTTGCATATCTTCAAATGTTGGATGGTTTCCAGCCTCTGCCTGGAATGCCATTTGGTACTCTGGTACAGACTCTCCTGTCAACATATATTTTTTTTGTTTTAAGAAACCAATGAGGATATCCGACTTAAAAACGTATGCCATCATAAAACAATATCCAAACAACCACACTGCTACATAAAGTTAAAATAAATCAAAGCTGCAAGGCACACTCTATGGTTATGCAAGCTTGTGGCATCAGTAATTACCTTTTCACTTGGGAAACACCATAGTAGCCTAGCACTTGATGAAATCACCATCAATCATTGAAGTCGTCTAGAACCTCTACTTCAGCCAACATTTTAGAAATTAGTTATTCTTCTCTCTAATGCCATGGAGTATTCTATGACGAATGTACTATAAATTGAAATGCTGGGCTAACAGTTATTATTTGTTTTATTAGTAGTTTTAGCTGCTTTAATTAGCTTGTTTGCTATTTTGGAATAAAACTTTATAGCTGCAATTTTGTAGCGGACAGTCACAGTTTCTGTTTGTTACTTTGAATAACGTTCTGTTTTGGTTAAGTATCACACACTCTCCTGTATTCACAACTCAGTCCAAACTGGAGCAGCTACTTGGCCAGAATTTTTCTTGCAGCAGTTCTTCCTCGGCTTTCGGGTACTTATACAAACCATTCAGCACACAAGTAATTTGCTGCTAGGACTGTTTAAACAGTATTTCTAGCAGCTCTACTGGCCTAGGCATCCAATTTTTTCATTAAAAAAAGCTGAACTATGTTTTGAATACAGAGTTCATAAAACCTACATTGTTAAAAATATAAATAAAAACTTCTAGTTGAAGTGTCAGGTGCAGCTGCATCTGAGGTATACTGAGAAAAGCCGGAAGCCAAAGATCCCAGCAGAGCTGAGATCTGTTCAAAGTATGAGGTTTGTTTTAACAGTATGGTATTTCTGGTGTGTAGAAGTATCTCTGATGAGGGATACACTGTTGCGACCCTCTTGTCCTTAACAGCTGCCAAATTCTGCAATCTCTTTATGCATATACTGTTTTATATACATAGCACACACCTATGAAACACTACAATAATTAAAACTGTTGGGAGACAATACAAAATCATGCAAATCAATTGGACATTTACATATTTAAAATTACCCAATGACATGACCTGTCACATATTTTCAATGACAATGCACGAATATGTCAAACAAATTATAATTTTAGGCAGATGTGGAATTAAGGAACGTTACTTACACTGTACATAGCTGTTTGTGGCATGTAGTGCTGTAGATTCACGTGGTCTGCATACACTTGTCATAGAGTGTTGGGTCTGGATGTATGCAAATTGCTTCTCTTCAAAGAAAAGTATTTTGAGTCACCGAGGTTGATACTGTGCATGGGCATTGACTCCATTGTTAGATTGTTCTCCCTCAGGAGGGTGAGAATGGAGTGTAGAAGAAGTGTAAGTCATGAGATGTCCAGGTGCAAAAGTGTAGAATAAACTGTAACGACCACAGGTGTCTGGGTAGGAGGGTGGGCATGTGAATCTACAACACTACATGCCACAAAAAGGTGGTTACAGGGTAACATATTCTATTTGAGGCATGTGTGGCTCTAGGTACACATGCTCTGCATAGACTGTAAAGCTATCCCCCTCAAAAGGGGTGGGTAACCTATGGGTGCTGCAGTTGTTTGAAAACGGGTATGTAGCACTGCCTGACCTACACTTGCTTGCTGGTGTGTTAACGCATCCACACAGTAATGTTTAGTGAAGGTGTAGTGTGGACCATGTAGCTGCCTTATATATGTCAGCTATGGGAATATTTCCTAGAAAAAACATAGATGCTCCCTTTTTCCTAGTAGAGTGTTCTAGGAGGTGTAGATAAAGGTCTTTTGGCTTCAGCATAACAAGTCTGGTAACCATGGTGGCGGTATTTTGCCGGCCGTCACCGTGGCAGTAGACGGTATTTACGGCCAATGTCAAAATGACCACCTTAGTGGTTTAAGTCCACTGCGAACCTGAGAAATTTGCGATGGGCTGGATGGATTGGTATGTGAAAGTATGCGTCTTTGAGATCTAGAAGACACAGTCGCCCTGTTGAAGTAGTGGAATAACATCTTACAGTGTGACCATATTGAAGTGATCTGAGAGACTGTAGTTGTTGAGGAGCCCTAAATCCAGGATTGGCCTGAGAGTACCGTTCTTTCTAGGTATGAGCCCTGACCTTGGTGCTGGAGAGGTATGGGTTCTACTGCTCCTTTGGGAAGGAGTGTTTGTACTTCCTATTTGAGTAATGTCTGGTGTTCTAAGGAGAGCCGATAAGTGCAAGGTGGAATGTTGGGAGGTGTGGTAATGAGCTCCAGACAATAACCATGTGGGATAATGTCCAATAACCACTGGTCTGTTATTTGCTGCCAGGTGAGGAAAAAACATTGTAGGCATCCCCTGGCAGGTGTAGTGTGGTTGGGGGGGGGGGGGGGGGAGGGAGTCACTGCTTACTAGTGGTGGTAGTACCACGTGCGGAAGCACCCCCTCCCTTTGAGTTGCTTCCTCTATAGGAGCCCCTATAGTAGTACTTTGTGAGAGAGTATTGACTCTGTTTATGCAGCTAGAAGGTGGAAGGTCAAGGGGTGGTGGTTTTTGAACCACCGCGGTAAGTGGAGAGACAAAAGGATCCTCTAAAAGCCAAGTTTGAACTTAACTGTTTGTGTCCTGTTTGATTTTTTTCTAATGTCTCATCGACTTGTAGGCCAAAGAGATGCTCCTTATCAAAGGGGGGAGTTAAGAATGTGTTGCTGAACATCAAACTTAAAGCCAGCAATACGCAGAGGTGGATGTCTGTGGAGGAATACACGTGTGTTGATACTCCTGGCTGTGGTGTAGCAGAGTCTAGGGCACATCCAATGGAAGTGTTAGAAATTAGGTTCTCTTCTGTCAGTAATTCCTGACCCCTTTTCCAGTGCCAATCTGGGAGATGTTGGAGAAGTTCCTCCGTGTCTTCCCAGCGACCACAGACGTAGAGCCCTAATGGCCCCATTGAACTGGTTAGCCAACTCAGTAGCAACCCGTTTGCTTGCTGCATCAATTCTTTTACTTTCCTTGTCAGGCAGTGGAGGGTCGCCTGCCATTAGTGAGTTAGCCTCTGACACTTGTTACCACAAGGGAATTTGGTGGTACTTGTCCCCTTATGTATACTGGGTCGGACGGTGAGGCCTTTTATTACTTATTGACCCTAGGGGTGATAACTCGGGACCTGACAGGGTCTTCAAAGATATCCTCTGTATGGTGAAGTATGCCTTTCAGTACTGGAAAGTATTGTGTGCCTCTGTGGGTGGATAACAGTGTTTCAAACGAAAAACACTCTTCAAGAGGTTCTTTGTGTAACTGTATCCCATGAAAATTAGCCATCCTGGCTATAGGCTCCTGATATGTTGTTGAATCATCAAGGGGCAAGGGCGTGCTGGGTACAGGTTTTGGTCTGTGTCCCCGGGTGGATCTACATTGAATGTGGCCCAGGGGTCAGTGTTTTGAGGCACCTGAAAGGAGTCATCTGCTGGGTTGGGTAATCCAGTGTCATGCAGGGCAGCCTTGAGGGGTTATGTTCAATGGTTCCACTTCAGAATATGGTGAATGAGCCATGTCTGATATTGGCAGGGGAGGTTGTGCAGGTGGCTGTGGTAGTGGAGAAGGCAGAGTTGGCAGCAAAGGACTGGTGGCCTTGTCAGACTTCTTCCTTTTGGCTGGAATGGGTATGTTCAGCCCTCCTGCAAAGAGTTTTCTCTTGGAAGGCCATGGCTGGGGAGGTAGTGGTTTAGCCAATATCCTTCCAGTCTTTAGTTCGATCTGGATATGCTTTTATTTAGAGTCCAGCATTTCCTGCATTTTCTGGAGAATGGATTCCACACCTATCTCAGCAGTCTTTTTCCGCACCGTCTTGGAGGTTTTGGTTTCGAAGTCGAGCTTGAGTTTCAGTGCCAACACTGAGGAACGTGCCGGCCCTGGGGTGGATGGAAGCGGAGGAGGTTGTCAGCACAGAAGCTTTCGGCTTTTAGGGGTGTTTCAGCACAAAGCTGGAGGGCAGAGCATCTAAACTGGATTCTCGGTGCCGACCAGGCAGTGGTGGTCCAAGGGCCTCTTGTTGTTGATGCATGACTCTTTTTCTGCCTTGCATGGCAACAAGGGCAAAATCTGAATGGCGTTCATTTCATCACTGGGAGGTCATAATGTGGAAGACAGAAGTGGAGATAGAGATGGAAGGCCCCCCAGAGGCAAGGACCTCGAAGATCATCAACAATCCTGCATTGACTCAGCATTCGGTTGAGAAAGAAGAGAAGAAAACACAATCAATAACAATAATGACGAAATAAACTAGGCCCGAAAGAAGGAATCGATGACGGTCTTGACTCAGAGCGGGAATACACGCCCAAACCCGATGGCAGTGAAAAACAATCTAACAATGGAGTCGATGTCCATGCACAGTACCACTGAGAAGGAGGAATCACTCTACCTTGTGACTGGAAAGACTTTCTTTGACGAAAAACAACTAGCACATACCCGGACCCAACCCTAGATGGCAGGAGTATGCAGAGCATGTGTATCTACAGCCACACATGCCTCAAACATAATTTTCCCAGAATCACACAATTTTCAGTGAAGTGCCAAAGCTAGGATTAAAACCTGGGTCGCCAGGTTGAAAAACAAACAACTTAGCTACAAAACAACACGTCCAAAAGTCTTCTACTGGGACTGCTATGTGTTTGGCATAAATGAATACTTTCCCAGTTTCTAGAAGAGCTCATAGGTCACATGAACATTTTGCAGAACCTGTTTTCCAAAGCCAACCACATAAACATGGGTAGATGAAGATTTTCATTTTGAGGAAGGCGACTACCACAGCAATATATTTGGAGGACAAGCAGAAATTAGGCCAAATGGCAGCCCAGTGTAGTGACATCTTAGATTCTTCAGAACAAACACCACAATTTGCATGTTCTTCTTTGCGATGTAAATATGTAAACACCCACCCCTATGGTCCTTCGATGTACAGCTTTTCAGTCTCAATCAGTTATTTGTAAAGTGTGGCAAATCACCTGTGAAGGTCTCAAGGAGCAGGAGTGCTGGATGCTGCAAGGTGATTTGCTCATTCAAACAGTCAAGTTTTGTGTCCTTTCCTGAATTGCTGTAGCGATGGGGAGGTTCTGAGGTACAGGAGGAGGTTGTTGCCGGCTCTGAACGCCAGATGAGAGAAGGAGCATCATCTGTGGTTGGCTCTGTGGATCCAGGGGATGTCTGCGAGGGAGAGGGAGGTGGACTGTAGGTGTCTGGTTGGTTGGGGGAAGGTCATGTGCTTGTTGATGTATGTTGGTCCAATACTGTGTGTGTCAACATCCTGAACTGGTACCTTTTCTGGATCGGAAGCCAGTGTAGCTTCTTAAGGTGAAGTGTGGTGTGGGTCCGTTTGGGGAGGTGGAGGACGAATCCTGTCGCTGAGTTCTGTATTGTTTGAGGTCTCTTCAGTAGACGTGCGATGATTCTTACATAGAGTGTTCCTATTGTCCAACATGCTAGTGACAAGGGCATTTGCAACAGTCTAGGAGCCACCTGAAGATGTTGCAGAGCATGCGTAGGGAGTGGAGGCAGGTGGATGAGACTTTGTTTACCTACTGTGTCATAGGTAGCTCACTATCCAAGATGATGCTGATGTTGCGTGCATGCCCATCAGGGCGAGGGGGATCTTCAGAGTTCCAAGAGCCACCATGTGTCGTTCCATGGTGAGGTATTTTTCCACAAAGATGAGGACTTCTGTCTTATTTGTGTTCAGCTTGAGGCAGTTGTCCTTCATTTTGTCGGTGATGTTCATCATGCATTTGTGGAAGCTGGCTCTGATGGTGGTAGGTTCTTCTGAAAGCGAGAGAATGAGCTGGGTGTCGTTGGCATAGGAAATGATGTTGAGCATGTGTGATCTGACAATGTTGGCCAGGGGGTCATGTATATGCTGAAAAAAGTAGGGCTGAGGGATGATCCTTGGAGGATGCCACAGATCTTCTCAGATTCAAAGGGGATAGGAGGGAGTTGGATTTTCTGGGTTATTCTGGTGAGGTATGAGGCGATCCATTTGAGGGTGTTTCCCTGGATTCCAATGTGGAATAGTCTGTTTATCAAGATGTGGTGGGAGACAGAGTCGAAGGCGGCTGACAGGTCCAGTAGGATGAGGGCAGCTGTTTCGCTGCAGTCTAGGATGGCCCTGATGTCGTCAGTGGCTGTGATCAAGGCTGTCTCAGTAATGTGGTTTGCTCGGAATCCGGATTCAGAGGGGTGAGTTGCTGGTTGTCTTCTTGTACCTTCTCGTGGACCTTTGCTGGAAAGGGAAACAGGGAGAAGGGTCGATAGTTCCTGGGGTCTGCTGGGTCCGCAGAATGTTTCTTCAGGAGGGTCCTTACTTCAGTGTGTTTCCAGTACTCTGGGAAAGAGGCTGAGGTGATGGACGTGTCTAGGATTTTTTGAGCTTGTTGTCAATCATCTTGGCCCTGAGGTCAAAGATGTGATGTGGGCAGTGGGTGCTCCTAAGTAAACAGAGTTCATGATGCAGTTGGTGGCTTGGGTTGTGAGAGGGTGTTCAGATTTTGTGTTTGTGGGTGGGAGCCAGCGGATGCTGTCGTCGGAGGAGGGTTGAGGTTTTAAGTTTTCATAGATGACAGAGATCTTGCTATGGAAGAAGTCCCCCAGGGTGTTGCACAGTTCTTGAGAAGGGGTGATGTCATTTACAGCGACCGTAGGGTTGGAGAAATAGGTCTAGGTCCTTTTTTCTTTTTTTTTAGGTCTGGCCTAGAGAAAACTTTAGTTGTTTAAACAGCCTCATGTTTTCCAAAAGACAAAAATCATAATAAAAATACATACTTATAAACATGCAAAACGAAGAGGCTTTTGGTCAGTCTCCTTTGTTCACTTGTGTGCTCAATTATCATTCACATGTTGCTTTTATCCACCACAAAAGAAAAACCGAGGTGATATGTCAGCCCAAGTCAGTTATTTGATGAGTTCACTATGGCAGCATTTTCCTTGTTTACATTTGCCTAAATGTAATCCACTCCAGTGCCATGGCAGGGAGGTCAATCTTTGCTTTTATTTCATGTTTTTTTTTTTGGAAAACTTTTTGTGACAGGTCATTTTTTTAGATATTTATTTGCCAACATATGTATACCACCTTTGGATGGCAGCGTCTTTTTACTTTTTTACTGCTTTTAATACCTATTACATATGTTTGCAAAAGAAATTAATAAAATAAAGCATTGTAGGCTTGGAAAGATAAAACAATTTGGCTTTGCCAGTTCTTTTTTCTCTAGGCAGTAGTTGGAGTAAATCTCTAGATTTAAGATTCTCAGCACTACTGCTGCATCACTGAGATGACGTGAAAGCTTGGAGTGAACTCCATGTTAGTGCTTCACACACATCTTGCATCTCCGTTGCTTAAGAAAACTAAGGTTATAAGTTCCTTTCTAATAAACTGTGTTTGTGTTGCAACGGCTAACTGATAAATAGCTAATTTTTAATTTGTCTGAATACAGCTTATTATCCACTGGACAATAACTCCTTTTTATCAGTATTATCCCTGTGCTATCAGTGAAAATCTACCGCGTTAGGATTTTTTTTTACCCAATTAGTTGTATCTAGATGGTGTAAACTATTTCTCTCTTGGTATCTAGAATGTATCATGATCTCCCAGATGGTGACTGCAGATTTTGGAGGAATGTTGGCAGTTCTACAGTTTAACATGAAGCAGTGAAACTACCTTTGGTGCAAATGTGGGTGTGGGCTTTGAGAACCACCCTGCCACTGTGACATTGTATACAAAAAATTGATTGCCAGAGTCCCGAAAATGAATAACTTGTGTATATGAAGTTACCACCATTTTTAAAAAGCCATTTTTTTGGTCATTATTGCGAGGGCATTTAAACATTTGTGCAACTGTTAGTGGCATTAATCTAGTTAGCACTACATAAGATGGTATTAAGTTATAGGAAAATCATCTTAAGGACTTCCGCAAGAGCCTTAGTAACTGGTACTTTAAATAAAGAAGCAATTTCTCTATCTCACATATAGGCTGCCAATTACACCTCCTCAAGTGCTGTCAGCGCAAGCAACATGTGGTTTTCT
Source organism: Pleurodeles waltl (assembly GCF_031143425.1). Lineage (NCBI taxonomy): Eukaryota > Metazoa > Chordata > Amphibia > Caudata > Salamandridae > Pleurodeles > Pleurodeles waltl. The sequence continues at coordinate 1,899,687,010 of NC_090440.1, forward strand.
AGGCACTATACTACACATTCTACCAATAGCTATGGGATATGTAACTTCTTGACAATGTCAGTGGAATGAGTATCATTATCATTGTCCACGTTATTTTACCACCTGTGACATCAAGTGAATTTGTAGAAAAGTGCGTGTAAATATTCCCTACCTATTTTTCCACAGTGCATTTCCATAGAGAGTATTGTTTTGGGTGTATGTATCAGTAATCTTAGTCTTACCTGCCTTTGACTGGGTACAGACAGGTGTTCCCTGTGCTTGAAATACTCGATCTAGAGTATCCAGTTTTAGTTCCCACTTAAAGATTACTCTAGTGGTTGCGATTTACCACTTATTCCAATAGTATGCTCTACTTCTCTGCATGTGCTCTCTTGTGGTGCCCAGTCTAAAATCTCTTATGCTAAATGTGATGCTCAAGAGAGATTGTGTGTCCTTGTTGCAGTATGTTGTGTTGTCCCTCAGAACCCAGACAATTTTGATACATGAGATTGGATTGCTTCCAATGATGGACCTGCTGTCAGTTTTGCCACAATGGTATGCAGAGTGCAGTAGTGCAAGCTCCACCTTTACTGTGAAGCCATTGTGTGAACTCTCACCCAGGGATTGAGTTGACTGTGGCCATGCTAACATGTCTAACATGGCTAACAGTCATGGTCCGGAGAAATGGGCTAGTCTTCCTCAGGTTCACTTTGTCTCTTATCATAGACTCTCACAAATTGGTAGTCATAGATGATGCTTGACTACTAAACCCAAAGAATTCGTTCTAGCACTGCCTGATGCATCCACTGAGAATCTGATGTAGTACAGGTTAAAAGTAACTGACTACTTCTGACATGACACTGGTAGATATCCTCCTGTGACTATGTCAAGTAAGTATATGGGTAGCATTTCCACGTCTTCTCCATGGCATACTTCCTCAGATTCAAACAAGCATCAGGGCCTGGTGGAGATACACAGGCCTTGAACACTTTCTTTAAGTACCAACTATTACAGATTGTGGCCAAGTATAAGCTCACCCTCACTTTCTCCATCTTTCACTCATTCTCCCCACTCACATGGAACAGCGTCCATAGGTTCCTGCAAGCCTAGGTTTAACCAACCACAGTTTAGCTGGATGGGGGTATCTCTGGAAGGGAGCAAAACATTAGCATAAAGTGCAAGATGTTCATTACAGTAATGTTAACCTTTCTTCCAGAATACACCTTCAGCTGTCTCTCCATCATCATATATAAACCTCCTGCTCTATAAACGAGGGTGGTTCAAATGTAGGGACTTCACAAGGCGCCTAATAAGGCTCTTCTGTTATGGCCTATCCTATACATATATGTAATGCCTGCAGATAAACATGAGATAGTTAATGTGTTAATGAGTCTCTCTTCATATGTGGTATTAGAATATGTGTCATATTGTGAGCCACATGCAGCCAGATCGGACTCTATTATTTGGTGTACGTAACGGTCCATTTGACCTTTAATTCCTTCGGCTCTCTCTAGTTTTCAGCTGAAGGAAAAATAGCTCCCTCAAAATATTATGTCCTTCACTGAAGGGAATGTTTTGACTAAAACATTTCACATCATAATTTTTTCAGTCTTGAAAGCTGTTCATTTTCATCTTGGATTCATCAGCATAGAAGAAATATTAATTTAGATATGAGGTTGATGAACCTTTTAGTGTCGCCTTATGGACTATTATGTCAAAGTCTATGTTGATCTTTTGAGGAAGAATGTCTTGCGGATGATGTTGGCAATGTCTTTGCACAACTAGTGAGGTCTCTATGCTTCGTTCGCGTCTAGTGACTGTACGTTTTGCCCTAAACGAGCCTATGATAATGTTATGAAGGATATTAGGACATTTTCCACCAAAACGTGCAGATGGGTACTTTTAAATTTAGGAATGTGTTCCCAAACATTTCCTCCTAAAATGTTTCACTCTTAGTAGACTCTGCTTCTATAGCATTGAGTCTACAATGCCAGACAGCTTTGTTTTATAACAATGTTCAGAGTAGACTACATTAACAGACAACACCCCTTCAAGCCACTGTTTAATGTTTGCTTATGAAGACCAAAAATGCCGTTCGTGAATTATCATTCATTTGAGCTGGAAATGTTCCAAAGTTGTGCATATGGAACTGTTGGGATTCGGTAGAAAACCTATTGAGACAGAGATTTTTGTGTTGCGGACCAGTTTATCCCAGCCTTCCCCTTGTTACTCTCATGACTGCACAGGTGGTTTTGAATTAGACAACCTATAAATGGTAGTGAGGTGGAAATGGGAGGGATTGTGGGCTTCAAGACAGCGCCATATTCAGTTGTTGAGAAATATCCACGGTCCACACTCACAAACGTTTGCACACCATGTGAACCTACAGCACAAGGTAAAGAAGAACCTCGCTATCACAGAAAAGACTTTAAATGATAGCTAAAGTCAAATGACTACGGGAAAAAAACGTAAAAAGGTCAAAGCTCAGTACTCCTGAAACTGTGCTTCAAAACTAGAAATATCAACTTGTGCTACCATAAGTACTTTGTGGACTACTGAATAGTGGTAAATTCAATCTATGGGTCTATTGTCTATCCAACTGTTCTGGTTTCTTTTTAACTCTTGTGCAGCACTATGGTTGTACACAGGAATAGAAAAATTAGATAGAACGGACAGTGTGATTGCTAAAAGAAAAATTAATACTTCTTGACACAGCAGCCTTTAGCCCTGCGATACGAGTTGTTCTCTTCCTGATTTATACAAGGTCAAGAATATTTGATTTGTTTTGATATGCTGCAAGCTTGTTTTTATCCGATCGGACCATTGAGGAGGATACTCCGTTTTAAACCAAAGTGCCTTCAGCCTCCAGTCATGGAAGCTGCCCTAATATCCAGATTACATTATGCAAATGGCTCTGTCTAGCACAGTTAAGCTCCAAATAGTACAATATTTTGGTGCTCAGGTCAATATAATTTATTCCAAATTCTGTCACGTCACTGACGCGTGCCACTCTCTCTACTGGTTCCCCGTGTAACAGAACACTTTAAGCCTTCATCCTTTGTTCATCAGAGGTTTTATGATTTGGCACCTAAATGTATCTGCACCACAATGGTCCAATACGCTGCTCCCGGTTTCTAGAATCCGGTGTCATCCTTCATTTAGTTACCTTCCAACCCCTTTCAATTTTATGTAGTGCATAATTCAGTGGCTGGTCATTCTCTGTAATAGATCCACAGCTCTGAAATAGGCTATCTCTGGACCTATTGTAAATAGCTAAGCATGGAACGTTTATGCAGACCTTTAAAAAAATATATTTTAGTGTCAACTGTTTTTTAGGGTAGAGCCTGCAAGTGCATGCGCTAGCACATGCGTCTCACTTGCGAGACTAAGGTGTGCACAGTAAAGGGCTTAGAGCACACCGGTTTCTTATCATTTGTTGGCTTGCATGGCACTCTTCTTTACAGCCTTGCAATTCGTCACTGTAGGACAAGCATCATTTCAATTCCTCACAGTGGAGCAGGGACCAAGCATTGTTTGTCTGACTTTATCAGTGCCCGCCCCCTGCTCCAGACGAGATTGAGGTACTATTTTGTTCTTTTTAACTTCTAGTGCCCTGCAAACACAAGGCCTGTGACTGAGAAAAACGTGTCCTGCAGGACAAACAAAAATGCAAAGTTTTATTTTTATAACTAACTTTCTTCTTTTTTTTCCAAGTCGTCTTTTCTCACTTTCCACTCACGTTTTCTTTTGTTTTTGCTCTTGGTCACTCTTCTTGAAAGATTACAATTATCCTTTTTTTAATTTTTTATTATGTGTAATTTCTGAAATGATGCTTTAACACACAATCGTGCAGTACACCCCAATCCAATCCACTACAATCTGCCCCACTCCAAACCAAAACAAACAATCTGCCCCACTCCAAACCAAAACAAACAATCTGCCCCACTCCAAACCAAAACAAACAATCTGCCCCACTCCAAACCAAAACAAACAATCTGCCCCACTCCAAACCAAAACAAACAATCTGCCCCACTCCAAACCAAAACAAACAATCTGCCCCACTCCAAACCAAAACAAACAATCTGCCCCACTCCAAACCAAAACAAACAATCTGCCCCACTCCAAACCAAAACAAACAATCTGCCCCACTCCAAACCAAAACAAACAATCTGCCCCACTCCAAACCAAAACAAACAATCTGCCCCACTCCAAACCAAAACAAACAATCTGCCCCACTCCAAACCAAAACAAACAATCTGCCCCACTCCAATCCAAAACAAACAATCTGCCCCACTCCAATCCAAAACAAACAATCTGCCCCACTCCAATCCAAAACAAACAATCTGCCCCACTCCAATCCAAAACAAACAATCTGCCCCACTCCAATCCAAAACAAACAATCTGCCCCACTCCAATCCAAAACAAACAATCTGCCCCACTCCAATCCAAAACAAACAATCTGCCCCACTCCAATCCAAAACAAACAATCTGCCCCACTCCAATCCAAAAACAAACAATCTGCCCCACTCCAATCCAAAAACAAACAATCTGCCCCACTCCAATCCAAAAACAAACAATCTGCCCCACTCCAATCCAAAAACAAACAATCTGCCCCACTCCAATCCAAAACAATCTGCCCTACTCCAATCCAAAACAATCTGCCCTACTCCAATCCAAAACAATCTGCCCTACTCCAATCCAAAACAATCTGCCCTACTCCAATCCAAAACAATCTGCCCTACTCCAATCCAAAACAATCTGCCCTACTCCAATCCAAAACAATCTGCCCTACTCCAATCCAAAACAATCTGCCCTACTCCAATCCAAAACAATCTGCCCCACTCCAATCCAAAACAATCTGCCCCACTCCAATCCAAAACAATCTGCCCCACTCCAATCCAAAACCATCTGCCCCACTCCAATCCAAAACCATCTGCCCCACTCCAATCCAAAACCATCTGCCCCACTCCAATCCAAAACCATCTGCCCCACTCCAATCCAAAACCATCTGCCCCACTCCAATCCAAAACCATCTGCCCCACTCCAATCCAAAACCATCTGCCCCACTCCAATCCAAAACCATCTGCCCCACTCCAATCCAAAACCATCTGCCCCACTCCAATCCAAAACCATCTGCCCCACTCCAATCCAAAACCATCTGCCCCACTCCAATCCAAAACCATCTGCCCCACTCCAATCCAAAACCATCTGCCCCACTCCAATCCAAAACCATCTGCCCCACTCCAATCCAAAACCATCTGCCCCACTCCAATCCAAAACCATCTGCCCCACTCCAATCCAAAACCATCTGCCCCACTCCAAAACCATCTGCCCCACTCCAAAACCATCTGCCCCACTCCAAAACCATCTGCCCCACTCCAATCCAAAACAATTTGTCCTACTCTAAACTGCATCAGTCCAATCCAAAACAATCTGCCCCACTCCAATCTGTCCCACTTCAATCCAAAACAGCCCGTCCCACTCCAATCTGCCCCCCTTTATTCCAAAACAACCTGCTCCACTCCCACATTCCCCACTTCAATCCAAAACAATCTGCCCCACTCCAATCCACCTCGCCCCAATCCTCCCCACTCCATTATACTTCACCCCAATCCAATCCTCCACAACCCACATCACTACAACCCAGTCCCCCCACACCAATCCAATCCACCTCAATCCAGCCCAGTCCATACTACCCCACTCCAATGCACCTCACCCAATCCATCCCACCCCAGTCCTATCCACCCCACTGCAATCAAATCCACACCACTTTAATCCAACCCATCTCACCCCAATCCATCCCACTCCAATCCAACTCATCCTACTTCAATGCAATCCACCCACTCAAAGTCCACCGCTACCCAATCCACTTCACTCTAATCCAGTCTACCCACATCACCCCAGTCCATTCCCACCCCAATACAATTCTTCTTAATCCACATGACTCCAGTCCAAGTCAGTAAACATTAATCCACCCTACTCAAGTCCAATCCACCCCACTCCACTCCACTCCAAACCACTTTAATCTACCCCACTGCCCTCCAATCCACTTCTCTTCAATCAATCCACCCTACTCCAGTCCAATCCACCACAATCCTCTCCAATCCCCCCTCACTCAATACCTCCACTCATTCCAATCCATCCCACTCAATTCAAACCAACCTACTCAAATCCAATCCACCCCCCACCTTAATCCAACCAACCCCAATCTATTCCTCCCCAATCAGATCCATCCCACTCCAGTCACCCCATCCCACTTCAATTCACTCCATGCCAATCCAATCCAACTCACTGCAATGTAATCACCCAGAGTCTAATTCACCCCAGCCCAATCCACCCTACCAGTCTCCACCATCCAATCCAACCCTTCCCATTTCAATCCACTCCACCCAATCCATCACACTCAACTCCAATCCAATCCACCCGCACCCCAATCCAATCTAATCCACCCCATCCCAGTTCAGTCCACCACACTTCAATTCAATCCATCCAGCCTACCCCACTACAATCTAATCCACTCCAATCTAATCCACCCCAACTCACGCCAGTCCACCCCAAAAGAATCCAACACACCCCACCCCAATCCTATCCACCCACCCTTCTGCAGCCCACCCCAATCCACCACACTCTACTCAAATCCACCCAAGTTCATCCCAGTTCAGTCCACCCCAATTCAATTCATCCCCCCTCAACTACCTAACCCACCCCAATCCAATATACCCCACCCCACCTCAATCCTATCCACCCCACTTGAATCCTATACACCCTGCTCCAGTCCAGTCCAATCCAATCCATCCTACTCCAGTCCAATCCAGGCCACTCCAATCCAATCCACCCCACCTCAGTCCAACCTAATCCACCTCAGTCCAGTCCGATCCACCCTACCGCAATCCAATTCAACCCACACATAATACTCCAAACCAAACGACCCACCCCAAATCAATCTAATCCATCCCACTCGAATCCACCCCAACCACCTCACCCCATTTCAATTCACCTCCACCCAATCCACCCCATTCCACTCAATCCACTTCATTCTACCCCAATTCAATCTACCCTACTTTACTCCAATCCAATCCACCCAACTACCTATATCCAATCCAACCAACTCCACCCTATTCCACTCTACCACACTCTGCCACTGAACCACTGAACTCTACTCCCCTCTGCTCAACTATACAACACTCTACTCCTCCTACTCCACTCTATTACATTCCAACAAATCCACTCTACGACACTGCTCTCCCACTCCACTCTTACACTCCACTAACTTATAGCCATGGTGAACGACAGCCACACTGTTGTACAACATGACAAAACACATTGCCAAAGCCAACAGCTCTTGTATAGGAAAGACCTATTCATTTTGCCTAAGCGTGTTTTCTTTTTCTCCTACTTTCAGTTTTACTGTCATGATGCCTTTGGGGGACTGTGCTCTCCAACTAATTACTTTGCTTTGGTTAACAGTTTCTAGTTTACACTGCGAAAGCAGATTCCTCACCTTCAGAATATTCCCCAAGTGCCAGACTGGATCCGACAGCTTACAGCAGTGCTTCCTCGCACCCCTAGGTGGCACTGTGTGGCTCCACGTAGACCTCATGTCAACCCGGAAATGGCAGAGCCGAGCCTTACATAGATGCCACCTCAAGTGCTGACATCAGTTTCTTGACTGACTTCCAACGTCCTTGGGCACAGAGCACAAACTATTGTCAGAAGTAATGTGCAGTTATTTAACTTAGGACCTTTTTAGACGGTAAAAAGGAGACCATTTTACAGAACGTTGGTGGTCAGGGAGAAATCTGGGGTTATACAGAGTACACACCAGAAAGGGCATTACTGAAGGTAAATAACTTGTCTTCTGATGGATATTGCTAACCGCATATTGCTGACCTGAATGGATACCAAAGTCGTGACTCATTGGTCTGTGGAGTGGGCTCAGACTAAAAAGTCCTGCAAGACCGAATGAACAAGTTGCCTTTCCCATCAGACCTGGCTGTCAAGACCATAGTGTTTAATGAATGTGTGCAATTATGCCAACATCGTAGCCTGACAGATGTTAAGAACAGATACTATGCATGCCAACGCAGTGATGGTAGCCGTGGCCCTGGTAAAAGAGCCCTCAGCCATTCCAGAAGCTGCTTTTTGGCTAATGTGTAGGAGATCTTAATGCAGAGGACAATCCACCTTGACAAAATCCTTTTCTTTTCTGCACCACCGAAGCTCTCTTTGCCCCAAGAACCTCAGAAAAAGCGGATTGTCCACCTGATGTTCTTGATGTGATCTATGTAAAAGATAGATTATGGCTTTTTTTATTTTGATGGAGTCTCTCCTCCTCTTTCAAGGGGTGAGGAGTGGAAAAGAACGTTGGGAGGATGATGGATAGGCCAAAGTGAAAAGATGACATTTAGGTGAAAAGATGACATTTAGGCAAACAGGCCACCCTAGTTCTCAACACTGTATTGTCTGGAAAAAAGGTGGTATAGGCTGGCTGCACCGACAGAGCCTGGAGCTTACTCATGCAAGGAGCTGAAGTGATACGGATGAGGAAGATGGTTTTAGGGTCAGAAGACACAACGAGCTGCTGTGCACTGGCTTGAAGTGAATACACAAGGAACATTAGGCCTAAATTAAGATCCCACTATTGCATTACAAATTAGAGGAATATGTGTGTTCAATCTTTAATGAACACCATCACAATGGGTAAATGAAAGAAGGATGGTTGATTTGGCAACCATGAAAGGGCTAAAAAGGAAAGAAAAATAACCTTTAGTGGTGCCCACAGCAAGACCTTAATGGGCCAAAGTCATAACAAAGCATACACCGTTTTGGCTTGTTGGAAGTATGTATTGTGGACGACAGACTAAGCCTCAAATATTTTCGAACACGCAGGTAGGTCGAACATGGTCAACTGCTTCTGAACAATCTCCGAACATAGAGGTGTAGACTGCCTTCCTGCGGAGACAGAAAATGGTCATGCCCAGATGTTCCTGGTACCACACACTTCTGGACCATTCCTGAGCTAGTAGGATAACTTGGACCCAGTTGTTCCCGATCATCCTCAGAATTCTGGTCTCCACCTCTCCCCGATGACCTCCCCAGCACAGCAGTACCATCATCAGCTCTGGCCGTAGAAGAGAGCAGATCTTGTACAGGCACTTCTGAAACCTATAAGACATCCAACAAGTTTTGCCCTGTGCTTGGCCCACTGACACTTTAGATCCCACTGCACAGCCTTCATATGCCAGCTGGCTAAGTGGCCCAGCAAGACAAATGAGGGCTGCAAGCCAAGACACTCAGGACCGCTCTCACCAAGATCCAGGACCAAGGCTGAAATATTGGGATTATAGCTTGAATGTCTTGGATTTGTCGTGACTTAGGTAAGGCATGGGGCTGCACAGTGCCCTTTAGAAGGAAACCACTGCCAAAGAGCCGGGTGTTACTTAAGCCTGTTGACTGAGCAATTAAGTTATGTCAGGAGGTTTGGTGTCAAAGGGAGGTAGTCCATCACTGACTGTGGCAAGCCTTCCTTCAACAGCCAATCATTTAGGGTCAGTGGTTATCAACCGTTTGACTTATGTGGACCCCCACTTTATTATTACTGGAACCCAGGGACCCCCACTGAATCATAATTGGAATCCGGGGACTCTACACGGAGTCATTACTGAAAGCTTGGGACCTAATCTGTTAATATTTTTTAATTTTCTCAGTCACGGACCCCCTGAGAAGGCTTTGTGGACTATCGGTGGTCCCCGGACCACAGGTTGGGAATCACTTACTTAGGTAGGCTTGCAACAATTTGTCTGCAATAAAATCTAAGCAATGAATCAGTAACTCTGCTCAAACAAGAGAGCGCAATAGAAATTCATTTTTTAAAAACATTTCAGTCATAACAATGTCTATTATCCTCAGCCTTTCATCACTTGAAGGAAGAGTAACATGCATAACAAACCACAATATTAATAGTTCTGTTACAAACATTTTAAAGCACCTATACACTCCAAAGAGTGTACAGTGTATTACAGAAATATATCTTTTACTGTGCTCTTACCTGGAAAAAGATCTGTGCACCTCATAAAAATCTCCCAGTAGATAAGGCCAAGAGCATACATGTCAACCTGTTTTAGAGCAGATTCACAATCCCGCAGGTTTACTGCTCCTTCTAGCACTTCTGGGGCCATATAGCGAATTGTGCCAACCTGAAGATAATAACAGTTAAAATATATAAATATATATATATATATATTAATATTGAGAAAAACGATTACACTTCATTTCAAAGTTCTTTGAAAACATTTTACATAATTGTATTATTCTTGCTAGTGTTAAATAAAAGTATGAAACATTTCTCTTACCATGATTATGGCAGTTTTAGTTCCTTCACTGGGGGGCAATAGCCTGTCCTGGCAAGCCTGACTGAAAAAAAGCTTCCCTAAAATACTGATGTCGCTAGAAAGGTTTGTAATGCTCATGCATCCCTCCTTCTGTATGAACCTCTCCCAATATGTGCACTACCAACTACCAAACACAGTTCCAGTAGGTTACTGACATATAATGATACAGCACAACATGTACAAAATGAAGGAGTGGCTAGGTTGGTCCTGAGGATGAGAGAGCAAGGAGTAAGATTAATAGAATTATCCTGAAAATAATTGTTTTTCATTGTCCTATTCCCAATTATTGCCAACTGTTTGTGAATCTGATCTCACGACTTGGCTCATAACACTTACTGGAGTACACAGTTTATGCCAAACAGGCTTCAAACAAATGAGCTGCTCCGAGCTTTCTGTCTGAAAGCTGCACCTTTTCTAGGAGATGTACCTAGTCTATATTTACAAACAGTATGCAGAACTTTGCAATGGGAACATGTCTTCTGAATGCCACAAATGCTGATTCTGCTCTGGTGGAATGAGTAAAAAGTTTATGAAGTGGCTGATCTGCTGGAATGTTTTAAAATGTTGAAATTCAAGAGATAATCCAGATAGCAACCATAGCTTTAGCCACTTTATTGCCTGGTGAAAGATCATCATGAAGAGCAACATGGAAACCCTCAAGGCTTTTTGCTTTTCTAGGCAGATCATCACAGCTCTATAAACATCAAGATGGTGGGTGGTTTCTTAGTGTAGATATGAAAAGGTTCCTTACCTTGAAACCTCCTGTTCATAGCATGTGGTACTGAAAATTAACATGCTCTGCATACTTTCATCATCTATTGTTGGGCCTGGATGTTTGCAACTTGTTTTTCTTTTAAGAAGCTTCAGCGACAAACCCTATTGTGACCCCTCTCTCTGTACACAATGCACCAGCACACTGGAGCCACATCTGATTTATTTTTGCTCAGCGGACGAGTAGTGTAAGTGGAGTGCAGTGCTGAGGACAAAGTGTGGTGTGCACAGTGAAGGGAGTTAAAGGACATGGAAAATATCCATAATCATTACTTTTTTCCAAAGAGCAAAGCCGAAGCATGTGAATCTACAGCACTATATGCTATGAACAGATGCTTACAGGGTAACATTAACCATTCGTAACATTTGTGGGTGTAGATACATATGAGCTGCATAAACGATAAAGCAATCCCTCTAAAAAGAGTTGGTTAGCAAGTAGATGACGCATATGTTTGAAAATGTGTTTTTAAGAAACAGCTTGGGCAACCAAAGCTTTTTGATCTGCATGAATGTCAACAAAATAATGTTTGGTGAAGGTATGTGGTGCTGACTAGGTAGAAGTCTTGCAGATATCCATCATAGAGTGCTACCCAAAAAAGGCAAGAGTTACTCTCTTTATGCGTGTAGAGTGGGCTCTAGGAGGCACAGGATGTGAGGTGCCTCTGGAGATACTGTTAACTTTAGAACAACCATGAAGGCCTTAACTTTAATCAGGGGAGAGTGTTGTTTGATTTGAAGGTACGCTGCAACTACCATTAAGGATAAGCATATAGAACCGTAGACATGATCTGCATTGTTTACATGTAGGAGGTAAGGAGGTAAGAAACAATTTCTGCACACAAACTTAAAAGTGGCCTAACAGTTTGGAGATGCAATAATGCATGAACCTTTTCTACTTTGTGGCATAACAAACAGGAGCAGAAAGCTTTAATTCTTCCTGCAAAATCACCATGCATTTCTCTGGGAGATTAAAGTGACCAAGCTCTAGAAACTTAGGTGCCAAATTGCGAGGTTCAGCTCTTTGGGATATGGGTGTCTGAGCCCACCCTGATACTGAATGAGAATGTCTGATGTACGCAGGAGCTTTGTGTGAGGGTTGACTAACATTCTAGGAGCACAGACTATCAAAGCTGTCTCGCCCAGGTTGGTGCCACTAGGAAGTGTGTCATGAATATTTGTCTCATCTTCATCAACGTGTGAGGGCTGAGAGAGAGAGTTTGAAAAGGATAGGTAAATATTCCTGACCAGTTTATTCAAAATGCATTGCCCATGGATGCGGGTGCTGGCCCAGGAGGAAAAGCTTTGGTATTTTGGTGTTTTTGGGAGTGTAAAACAGGTCTATTGTTGGAGTCCCCCACTGTTGAAAGTACTTGTGAAGGACTTGTGGCTGAAGTTTCTGTCCATTGACTTATTCATAAGTCGTTCTGCACTACAGGCAAAATCACTGCCAGCAGCTGAATGTTGCTGTGGTTAGGCCAAACCTGCTGAGCAAGCATAGAGAGTTAGAGGGAGCAGGTTCAACCTGCTTCTGGATGTGAAACAAGCCTGTCATGTTGTCTGATTTTAATAGTATTGTTTTCCATGTAGTTGTGCTCCCACGGCATGGAGCTCTAGCTGAGCCAGAAACAGCACAAATCTTTGGGTCTAGCAGTTCCAGCCGGTACACCCCGTATTTGAGACATACCGAAAGGCACAAAAGCTTACCATGCTGCATTGCCCCCCCCCCCCTTTCAGCACAGAGGCACTAGAAAGCTGCTCTCAGTGTCAAAGACACCCAAACACCTGCAACAAGATGCGGAAAACACTAATTTGAAGCCGATGTCTTAGACCTCTCAACAACTAGCACCAAAGTCTGCACCATAGTCACCCTTGATGCCAAAGTCGGCTATCTCAAGTAAGTTTGTTTGAAAAGGGGGGTCTGGCCAAGCAACATGTAGGAAAATGGCTCCCTGTTGCAGTTACCCCCCCAACTTTTGCCTGGTTTTGATGCTGACTTGACTGATAAGTGTGCTGGGACCCTGCTACCCAGGCCCCAGCACCAGTGTTTGTTCACTTAAAGATTTACCATTGTTTCACAATTGGCACACAGACAAGTCCCTTGTAAAAGGCACCAGTGGTACCAAGGGTCCTGTGACCAGGGAAGGTCCTTAAGGGCTGCAGCCTGTGTTGTGCCACACTAAGGGACCCCTCACCTAACACATGCACACTGCCATTGCAGATTGTGTGTGTTGGTGGGGAGAAAAAGGCAAAGTCGACATGGCATCCCCCTTAGGATGCCATGCGCACAAAATACTGCCTGAGGCATAGGTAAGTCACCCCTCTAGCAGGCCTTACAGCCCTAAGACAGGGTCCACTATACCACATGTGAGGGCACAGCTGCATGAGCAATATACCCCTACAGTGTCTAAGTCTATTCTTAGACATTGTAAGTACAGTGTGGCCATATTAAGTACATGGTCTGGGAGCTTGTCAAAACATACTCCTCAGCTCCATAATGGCTACACCGAATACTGAGAAGTTTGGTATCAAACTTCTCAGAATAATAAACCCACACTGATGCCAGTGTTGGATTTATTACAAAATGCACACAGAGGGCATCTTAGAAGATGCCCCCTGTATTCTACCCAATCCTTCAGTGCAGGACTGACAGGTCTGTGCCAGCCAGCCACTGAGACGAGTTTCTACCCCCCTGGGTGAGAGCCTTTGTGCTCTCTAAGGACAGAAACAAAGCCTGCACTGGGCGGAGGTGCTTCTCACCTCCCCTGCGGGAACTGCAACACCTGGCGGTGAGCCTCAAAGGCTCATGCCTTTTGTTACAGCACCCCAGGGCATCCCAGCTTGTGGAGATGCCCGCCCCCTGGACACAGCCCCCACTTGTGGTGGCAAGTCCAGAGGAGATAAAGAGGAAAACAAGGAGGAGTCACCTACCAGTCATGACAGCCCCTAAGGTGCCCTGAGCAGAGGTGACCCCTGCCTTTAGAAATCCTCCATCTTGGTTTTGGAGGATTCCCCCAATAGGATTAGGGATGTGCTCCCTTCCCTCAGGGAGGAGGTACAAAGAGGGTGTAGCTACCCTCTAGGACAGTAGCCATTGGCTACTGCCCACCAGACCTAAACACACCCTTAAATTTAGTATTTGGTGAAATCTCAGTGGTTTTTGTATGGGAGCCGCGTTTCGTTGCCGATGCTACTGCAGAGGTTGGATGTTTTTGGGGCTTTCTCTGGTCTCAAGATCAACATGAAGAAGTCGCTCCTGTTCCCCTAAGGGTCCCTTAGTGGAGTTGCACAGGCTGAGCTACCTAAAGCGGGACTTCGGTGGGAGGTTGAGTGTTTCCGGCACTTGGGTATATGGGTTACTAACTGTATGGCTGCGCATGATAAATACAAGGTTGACCGAGCAGTTGCGGTCCTGGAACACTTGGTCTCCTTTTGGAACAGGTTGCCTCTCTCTGTGGTGGGTAGGGCTGCGGTGGCAAAGATGGTGTTTTTGCCATGGTGTTTATACTTTGTACAGAACTCCTTGTACCTGTTGGCTGCCCAGCTCTTTTGTTGTTTGGACAGTCTGCTGATTTCTCTGGTGTGGGCTGGTCGACGAAGCAGGGTGGCACTGTCGGTGTTGCAGAGGGATCTTGAGGGGGGTGGCCTGGTGATTCCTACCATCAGATACTACTATAACGCAGCACACTTGCAATATGCTGCCAAGTGGATGACGGATACTGACAACTGGGAGAAGAGGTTGTATGCTGGTATGTGTGATGGGCGGTCACTGGTGCATATATTGATGTTGGGGGTAGATGTGAACCTGCTGCGCCCTACTTGATCAAGATCACTGCTGGGATTTGGGAGCAGGTAGTTAAACATGTACTCAGGCGAGCCCCTTTTGATAGGGAGCTAAAGATATGGGACTTGGCCCCATTTTGGGATATGGAGAGGTTAATGTCGGTAGAGGCCTGGAGACAGGGAGGATGTGAGGTGGCTGAGGATCTTTATCCCAATGGAGAGTTTCTGTCCTTTACTGATGCTCAGGATTTGTTTGATTTGGGCCTTGGTCAATTTTTGCAATATGCGAAAACCGATAGAGTTGCACGTGAGATCTGGAGTGGTTTTCCGGTTGCCCCTGGGGTGAGGGGACGCACTTGATTGCTCGGTTTTATAAAGCCCTGTGGGAGGATCAACCAGGCGTGATAAGTGTGGGACGCAGAGCGTGGGAGTCTGACCTGGGGGAACCCATAGCGGATGCAGACTGGGATTTGGCTTTGTCTTTGGTGCGTATGGTGTTGTGCAATCACAGGTTTAAATTGCTGTATTTTAACTTTGTACACAGAACGTATCTCACACCCCGTCGACTAAACAGGATCGACCCGAACCGTAGAGCGTGCTGCGCTGGGTGTGGTGCGTTTGGTGCTTCTTTCCTACACTTGGCCTGGACTTGCAGGGCAGTATATGACTTTTGGTAGGAAGTGGTAGCAGCGATTGAGGAGGTCACGGGATTGGGGTTAGAGGCAACGCCCATGACCTGCATCTTGGGAGTGGTGTGGAAGCCGCGTGGTCAGGGCATCTCATATAAACTGGCACAGTTAGCGCTGGTACTGGCCAAGCGTATAAGCTGGATGAGCGCTCGGAACCCGATGATCTCCAGCTGGCTACGGGATTTACTGGTGTGGGGGGCTGCCGAGGAGCAGCATATGCGCTTGACACAAGGATGAGAGGGCACTCACTGATGTAGCGGCTTGGGGAACATTGTTGGAAAGGTTTACTGGTAGGGAGGACATAAGCTCTATAAGCAGCGAGGAGGATGAGGGGGGTGGGGACACCCCTTGCCCTCTCAGTAGGTGGCTAACAACTGTGGTCTCGATATGCTCCTATATGTATAAGTTGTTTAAAGTATGGTCTAACAATGGTCTGGGTTGGGAAGGTGGGATGGAGGATAAGGTCTGTACAGTGGTTATAACTCTCTCTTGACAAACTCCAGTGTACATGCCCTCTGGTACTCTTATGTAATGATGATGTATTGTCTTGCTGTAGCCTGCACTGTGCTGTATGTTTTTATTGGTTTTAACTTTTTAAAACTTAATAAGAAAAGTTAAAAAAAAAAAAGTTTGCTTGAAAAGGTGGCAGATGGCCTGGATAAAAAACAAAGGAACATTTTCATCCACCAAGACACAGGCAAGGTTCTTGCCAAACCACCAGCACCAAGACTCACTCGCACACCAAAGAAGAGATTCCTCGCTTTCGAGGAGAAACCAGGGTTTCTACCTCCTACCACCTTAAGCCCCAAAAAGGTTTAAGACTAGGTCACCAGGCCTATGCTATTCCCACCATTACCACCCTTAGCTGCTCCTCCACCACCAATGCTCTCACCACTCCCTCCTCCACCTGTGCTAGCACATACCAACTCAGATCCAGGCAATCCATGTTACTCCCAGGACCCCTATGATGAACCATTTAGACCAAAAGGGGTGAATGACCCATGGAAGGATTAAGCCATAGACCCACAAGATGGCCCAGAACTAGAGCTATATCCTGTCAAGCCATCCCCATTACTCATCTGCATACTGTGCAGTAATTCAGAGGACCACACAACGTCAAACTTCATATGGCGGTGGATGAACACAACTTTATGGTTGAAATCTTGTGCAACATTGACACCCGGTACATTATCTAGCAATGCGTAAGTCAGTCAGAGATGCAGTCTGTCTTCTCATTGAAAAGATGTGACTTATCAAAGGGCATACCCATGGGGAAGGCCTGCAGACTGTTGTCAAATCCTGTGGAATGCATCCACGTGTCTCAACGAAGTGCAACACTAGTACCGACTGCCCTCCCCAGGCAGTCTGTAGTATCCAGACCTCTGCAGATTAAATATTTGACAGCGTCATGCCCACCATGAATTGTCTGGGCCAAAGAGGCCCCAAGGTGTTCTAGGACTGTTGACAAGATCTTGCTAGCCATATTCTACAGGGCATGTGTAAAATGAACTTATAAACAAACAGCATTTACTGATCGCAATGCTAGACTGTCAGAGGAAAACGTATACTCGCCAAAAGCTTCAATCCGTTTGGAGGAGAAAGCCATCCCAATCACCCCAATAGTTTTCCACATCCTGGGGTGTCCCTTGTTCCTTTATAGTGTCAGAGCCAAAAAGAGAATGTAGTGTCTGCCGTTCAGGGTGCATGATGGTTAAAATCAAGCAACACTCCTGTCAGTAGCAGCATTGATGTGGAAGGAACGAGTAAAGTCCTGAAGTCAGAGTGGAAGTCTGCACTAACTTTGGTTCACTGTCCATAAGATGGTCCAAGGTGTCAGATGGCAAGGAGTAAAGCTCTGCTGGCTGTCTGTGACCCGTCTGGGGACCCCTCTGGTTTCTTGGAGCCAGGAGACGCACAAGATGAAGCAGGACGCGCTCCAAAAATATGAAGTCCGGCCTCCTTGAAGGGTTCTATCTCCTGCAATGTTGCCAATAGTCCAGGAACCTCAGGGTGCACTGGGACCATCTGAGGGCTGCTTGCAAGTTGAGAACTCACAAGTGTGTGACTGATGTTGTGACACCTTCACGCCTATTATTTAGGCACAAGTACAGGTTTTCTTTTTATGTTTGCATTTGGACTTCAATTTCTACTTAACTGAGGACTTTGAACGTGAAGCTGGTGGCTCACAGGAACAACAGGGTCTGCGTCGCAACTTGGAGCTGGACTTACATAAAGGCTGAAACTCCTTATGTTCGCCAACATACAGCTTCGTCTCCTGGTCCCAAATCACATCTGGGTGCATTAAGGCATGTTTATCACATGATTTTGAGCGACGGCCTGAACTAAGAGACGTCCGTCACCAACATCTGTCTTTTTGGGTGGAGACATAATTCCCTACCACACTGGAATTAGTTGTCTGAGCTGTCAGAAAACTCACAAGATTGGGAGCGGAGCTTCAGATCTGTGTCAGAAGTAACAGAAAGGAAGAAGCTGATATCAGCAGAACAGTGTGGTGCTTATATGCATCTCGGCTCCATTACTTCTGGAGCAGTATGGAGTCAAAACAGAGCTGTACAGTCCTATCTATCAATACATTTGAGCAAAGCGGAATAAAGGTTTCTGGATCCAATCTAGTGCCTGGGGAGTATTCTGAGATGAAGATTCTGAGGTTAGAAGCATCCATCAGCTTCCAGTATTTCTGGCTTGGACATGGGTTTATTCATCTCTTCTTTATGTTTTCTCACTCACGAAAGAAGGAAGAACTTTTTTTTAAACAGGCCTCACATTCATTAATATTAATTTACTTTTCAACGTTATATAGCTTTTCGGAGAATTCCTGAAATGCCTCCAGGATATCATTTGTAGCTGTTAGATTCATACCATTTTTGTTCCTTATAGATGAGATGATTGTTTTATTTTTGTAAAATTTTAGATAACTGGCAAGAAACTGGATTTGTTTTTTTCTGATGGACTTCTCTTTATTTATGAAGATCAATTTATGTGCTTTTTTGCTTATTATTTTATTAAATTCATATTTAAGGTTTTTCGGGTCAATCCTGGAGAGACTCATGAGGGTATAAATAAAATGTACAGTCGCTCCTCGTAGGATTATGGATCCTCCAAACACCCATTAGAATATATTCATTACATAGATTAATTAGCTGGGAATATGCATGGTTGGGCCTATGTTGTACCTTTGATATTCTGTCTAGGTTGCCATCCATTGGCAAATTAATGTTGCCTTCTAGTATTATACCTACGTTTTCATGTCGATCTCAGATGGTTTTGTTAAGTGAAGAACAGAAAGCAGGGTCATCATTTTTCAGTACATAAATGTTTATAATGTATATTCAATATTATTTTTTGTAGCCAAGTTAATTAGCCATCCAACTACCATATCTTGATGGGATGTGATACTAATATCGGATTTCTTAGAGATCAGAATTATGACCCCCCCATTCTCCTAATGATTTGCAGGGGAGCTGGCACAGTCAAAAATCCAATTACCTAAACCCAGCAATTGATGATATTCCTCTACTGTGTCGCATGCACCATTCTTTGCAGGACTTCACCATCAGTTTGCACCAATCATCAACGGTTTGCATCACCTGCTCCATAAAAATTACCTCTGTTACAACAGGCTGACACCAGCTGGTTTGTAGAGACGGTGTATTTATATCTGTAGTGGCTTTCCTGGTCTGTAGCTGTTTTACATTAGTATTTGGCCCCAAAGCATTGTTGTTATTTGTACTAGAACAAGACTTAAGACCCTGGCGGATTAGTTGGGTTAGTCCATGATGACAGTGCTGTGATGCTATGGGATGTCAGCAAAGTTGTAGCATTAAGGGAGCAGTCCGACACGGGCATAATTTCTGTGGATAATAGCCAGCATTTTTAGAACTGTATTTCTCCTTGGAGACTAGATCCAGGATCAAGCGTAGATGGGTTCCCTGGTTATTGGAGGGGCCTGTTGGTATCGCTGCCAGTGGCAGGTCTAGGAGGACTACACAACTGATGATCAGCTCTACCTTCTAGGGTTCCTAGAAAATCTTAGGTATGACTGGCTATTGTCCTTTTGTATTCTGCCTAGCTCTCTATTTCACTCCTGGTTGTTGGTGTTGAGTGAGTAGTTCACAGTGCTGCAGCAAGAGGCAGGCTGTAAGAAACACTAGGAGCAGCTAGACACCACACTCAAATGACATTTCCATCTGACTGGTCTTTGTGTTAAAGCTGTAATGAGGGAGAACCCAGAGTGTAGGTGGTCATTTATTTAGTGCCTGGTACAAGACCCAATATTGTTTGAGCTGGGTATCAAGGATAATATAAAATAAATCGCTGGGCAGGTTGAAGGCTGGACAGTCGGAAGAATAAGGGAGTTATAAGGGCACCATGAGACAGATCTTTCTCTTTTACCCTGGAAACACAGGGGGACCAAGTCAAGAGTGCTGGTGGCTATTTTGTCGAACAACGTACCTTCCTCTATTTTGTGGAATGCTGACCTTCCTCTCCACTCTGTGTCATTCTGGAGTAATGAAACACACAAATGTATATAACTTGCAGGTCTTCATTTGGAAGGAAGCAGTATGTCAACACTCTATTTCGTCAAGTTTCCACGTGATCTTAGTTCTGTATTGATGAAGAGGTCAGTAGTGTATGGCAGAAGCCATTTCTATCACTGCCTGATCCAGTCACTGCAGCACTCTATCTCACTCTAGTAGTCGACTCAACAGGAAACACTGCTCACAAAAGAGATCGGACAGAGAGATTGAATCTGTTCTACATCCTATAAAAATCAGGCACAAATCATCTGTAATACCAAAAGGAGTGTTCGTCAGTACAGAGTGATTGCTCTAGACGACTGTCTTGCTCAGGCAACAGCAGCGATCCCCATGGCTCCAAGCTACCTTAAGAGTAACTGTCAGTCCTACTCCCAATGCAAACCTCTATTCTCTCAACAATGGCTTGCCAATAATATGAAATGTAAACTGTCACCAACAACCTAGTCTAGAAATCTGTTTTGCAGAAGATTTGGTCAATTAAGTCCAGGTTTAAGTTTAGAAATTAATTGAGAAATCTTAATAACCAGCCTCTAGCATTTGTTTTATGATATACTGCCCTATGAAAGCTGTGTTACTTATCTCCTCCTTCCTCTCTCCACCATCCCAATTACTGTTAATGCCATGGCATCCACTTCACCATCGTAAGGAGCAACCTGGGAGCTCATGCTGATGACTCTGCCAATCCAATGCAAGGATACATCAACGTTTTTCTTTATATAAAAGGTCTGTTTCCTGGCTTTTCTATTCTCCTTGCATTTGAAAGTTGCCAGCCAAGGTGGGATAGGAGACAAGCTGGTGTAAAAGTTCATATGAAGGAAGACTTCCTTATGTTTGGGATTTGTTCTGGGTGCATGGAGACGGTTTCAAGAACAAACCTCAAAAATGGCTTCATGACTTTAGCAAAAAATCAGTAACAAATTAACAACGTTTCAGACATGTAAGGCTACTTTGCCAGCACTGTTATTTTTCATGGATTACATATTATATTCAACCGTTCTCTTGGCACGGATAAAAATCTGAAAATTTAAACAAAATTGCTGACCCTCTGTCACAACAGTCCTAACAAACTGTAATTACAATGACATTAGAGCAGCGATCCAAAGCTCCATGTCCAACTACCATTTTACTGAAAACGTTGCAAATGCTCAAGAAAGCGAAAAAGGTTACATAGTGATATGAAGGAGGCAACTAATGGGAATACAATGCAGCAAGTCTGTAACGTTGTCTTGTGCATATGTGAGCAGTGTTTCCTGTTGAGTCGACTACAACAACAGTCCTATCAAACTGCAATTACAATGACATCAGAGCATCAATCAAAAGATCCCTGTCCAAGTACCATCTTACTGTAAACGTCGCAAATGCACATGAAAGAGAAATGGGTTGTATAATGATATGAAGGATACAACTAATGGGAAGACAATGTGGCAAGGCTGTAGCTTTGTCTTGTGCTTTTACAGAGTATGCACTACACTGAACAGACTTCCAATTAGCACAGAAGAACTGAGGAGGGAGCAAGAGCCTTGGCAAAGAGATTTTTAGAATGGGTAAAATACTGGACAATCAGTCCCCTTGGGTGCCCTGGACGTAACCGTTACATCCTGCAATGGGCCCTAGGGCGAAGTGCTAGCGCTCCCCCCAGTGGCCTGGCCAGAAACCCATAGACACCAGGGATCATTTTGTTTCTTTCTTTTATTGTTTAAAAACATGGGGAGCGACCCATTAGGCAACTGGGGGGAATTGTATTTTGGCCATTTCTACCTCCCTTGGTGGCAGATCAGCCTAGTCTTACTATTCTTAAAGCCTACTAGATGTCAGGGAATTATGAAATATTTTATTTTTTTAAATAGTGAGGTGGTGGCTACCAACCAGTATGGGTATGGTTATGCGCCCACCCCAACCAACTGAAGGGGCTAACAGTCTTTCAGCTCTCCCCCCACACACTAAATCATCTTATCCCACAGCAAGCAAGAGGACATTTGATTATTTTGGGTTTTGGTTTTACATTTGGGCCATGAGATCTTGTCCAACTCTCAAAATCGTCCCACTTGGAATGGTGAGGGCTGCACTTCTTGGACTTCGGGACGCTGCCATGTAGAAAAATCTATGAGACCTAGACACATCTGAAAACTAAACATCTGGATGAGTCCAGAGTGGGGTTCTTCACGTGCACCCTGCACCATTTTCTTACCCACAATGCTCTGCAAACCTCCAACTTTGCTGGAACTCACACATTTTTCCCACATTTTTGTTATGGAGCCTTCTGGAATCTGCAGGAATCCACAAAACTCCTACCACCCAGCATTGTCGCATCTATAACGATAAAAAATGTACCCCACTTGTCAGCCTAAAATCGTTTTTTTTTTTTTAAACTGCCCTTTTGGACCCGCTTTGCTTCCCCCCTCATTTTCAACATGTTTTTGCTCTTCCCTGTCACGGGGACTTGGTCCACATACACAATTGAGGTATCTTTTTTTACCGGGAGACTGAGTGGAACGTTGGGTGGTAGGAAAGTTGTGTGGTGCGGTGATCTCACACAGAAATGTGTGAAAATTTTGATTTTTTAGCTTAATTTGAGGTTTGCTGAGGATTCTGGGTAAGAAAACACTGGGGATCCATTTCTCTGCCTCTCTCATGTGGCCGCACCATCCCAGGAGTGATGCATCTGCCACTAATGTGAGATCTGGTTGGGGAAGGGAGAGGGATCTGCCACTGACCCAATCTGGAATCGGCGACCACCACTGCAGGTCTTTTGCAGTTCCCTCAGAGATCTGAACCATGTCGGAGAGATTCCCCTGATGCTGCGCCCACTGGAACTTCAGGTCCCATTGCAGAGCCTGCATGTGACATCTGGCATGTTGAACCAGCAGAATGCAGGAGGCCATGAGGCCCAGCAGCCTCAGAGTCATTCTCACCGAAATCGAGGATAGAGGCTGAAGCATCTGTATCATAGCCCGAATATTCTGGACTCGCTCTTCAGGAGGATAAGCCCGAAAAGGCACTGTGTCCAGAACAGCTCTGATGAAAGGGAGCATCTGAGAGGGAGTAGGGTGTGTCTCTGGCACGTTGATAGTGAGCCCCAGTGAATGCAGGAGGTTTGCCGTAGTCTGGAGGTGGGAGACAACTTTCTAGGGATGTCAGCCTTCAACAGCCAGTCGTCGAGGTAGGGGAAGACTGGGACCCCCTAACCTGTGCAGGTAAGCTGCAACCACTAACATCACTTCCAAGAATACCTGAGGGGCACTGGTAAGGCCAGAGGGGAGCATGGTGAACTGAAAGTGCTGTGACCTACCACGAATCGTAGGTAACGTCTGAGGGCCGTTAGGACAGGAATATGGAAACAGGCGTCCTGCAAGTCCCATGCAACCATCCACTCTCCAGGGTCAGCAAAGAAAGGACTGGAGCCAGGGTTAACATCTTGAACTTCTCCTTCTTGAGGAAGAGATTGAGGGACTGTAGGTCTAGGATAGGACAAAGACCCTTGTCCTTTTTGGGCACCAGAAAGTAGCGGGAATAGCAACCACAACCTACTTCTGGGGCAGGGACCCTCTCTATGGCTCCCTCGGCCAAGAGAGCATTGACTTCTTCGCGGAGAAGTGCCAAACGATCTTCCAACAGATGATCAAATAATGGTGGCATGGCTGGAGGAGAAGTCTTGAAGGGGAGGGAGAAGCCCCTTCGGACGATCTGTAAAACCCACCTGTCCGTGGTAATGGATTCCCAGTGGGGCAGATGATGGAGAATTCTGCCGCCAACTGAACCCGGATGTCCCAACGGACTAGGAAGGTTTTGAGGCAGAGGAGGGCGTGGGGTGGAGTAGGCGGTGACCCAGTGGCAAAAAGAGCGAGAGGCAGACTGAAGGGGCGAGAAGCAGCTGTAAGGCCAAGGGACTGAGCCTTAGCCCAGGAATCCTTAAAGCGCTTGAGCGCTGAGTCCACCTTGTCTCCGAAGAGATGAGTGCCATCAAAGGGCATGTCCATCAAAGATTGCTGGTCATCCCCCGAAAAGCCAGATATCCTTCAAAAGGCGTGACGTCTCAGTGCCACTGTTGATGCAACCAATCTGCCTAATGAGTCGGTTGTATCCAGTCCACAACGGATTATGAACTTGGCTTCGTCTTTCCCATCTGTCATGGCTTGGAAGAGAACGTTCCATGTCTCTTCTGGAACTTGAGGCAGCACTTGCGAGACCGTAGAGAGTATGGGAATAACGGCCCAAAAGGCATGCGGTTTTCACGGACCGCAGCACTAGACTGGCAGAAGAAAACATAATTTTTCATAAATTGTTTTTTGATTCCCTGTCCAGGGGAATGGTAAGGAATGCGCTAGAGAATGAAAAAGCCTGGATGACAAGGCTCTCAGGCGTAGGGTTTTGGGTAAAGAAATTTGGGTCATTCGGCGCAGGCCGATGGCGGCAGCAATCGTTCTATTCACAGGAGCCCCTGTGCTGGGTTTGGACCAGGTCCCTAGTATGACGTCCGGAAGTGCTTCGTTGAAGGGGAGAAGGGGTTCAAAACCTCAGCCACCCTTCTCACCACCATAGCATAAGACACTCCCTCCACAGTAGCCACAGTACAGGGAAAGAACATGCCAGTGTCAGGGGAGGTGTCCAACCCACTGGCATCACTCAAATCCTGTACCCAGTCCAGTTGAGGCTCAAGCTGGTCTTCTAAAGGGTCCAGTGATTCCTCTACACTCTCCTCATATCCATACCCATAGTAATAGGGTTCAGGATCAACCCTGGGCACAGCGTGGCCCATAGAAAATGGAATTGGCATTGAGCGACATTGTTCCGGCTCTGGGTCGTCGAGAATGAGTATAGGGTCGACGTTGATTATGGGACCAACTGGCGCCGGGAGCGTTGACTTCTGACCCAATGCCAGGGAAGGTCGCGTTGGCACGACCGCCATCGGGACATATATGGAAGCGGATCCTGAGGTGCCCCTCACCGGCTCCCCTGGGCCTGAAGGCGCCGAGAGTGGGTTGGACTGCCCAAATATGGGGCACATGGCCTCACAGAAGTCCTTAAGTTGGGCGAGGGTAGCCCCTGTTCCCGGTAATTCGGGGAGGTGCAGAGCGGACCCATACTAGGGCTCCAAGGATGGAGGCCTAGAGCGTCGAAGCTTTTTCCCACGTTTCACCTTCTACGACGACGACTTCCAGGTTACTTGGATGAAGAAGAATGGTGGTGACTCTGCGACCGGTCTCCTGACCTTCCTCTCGAACAGGACCAGGAGTCAAGTGTCGGGCCGCCATGAGCTTCAGGGACCGCTCCTTCAAAGCTTTCGGGTTCATGGCCTGTCACTCAGAACACGACTTTGGGTCGTGGTCGCGCTCCAAACACCAGAGACACACGAGGTGCGGATCCGTCATCGACATCATGCGTGACAGGAGTCGCAGGGCTTAAATCCGGTCTTACAGGACATCACTTGACGCACCAAAACTCGTCAAAAACAATTAGACAAAATGTCGCAGTTAGTCAAAAAATGACTGGGGTAGCTCTTCTCCGGAACTGCACGTAGGCTGGCGCAGAAAGAAAAGAACTGATGTCAGAGCACCAGGGTGACACCTATAGATGACTGCGACGTCATCATGGTGACCACGACGCTGACCGACGCCACCTAACAGCACGCAGGGGTACTGCTCGAAGAACAAATCTCCAGATCCTGTCTGACGCATGGGGAAATTCAAAGGTGAGGAATCTGTAACTAGAAGTCTCTATCAGATATGCCAAAATTGTGTTGAAAAATATGGTTTTGTAATTCAAGTCTGCCTGTTCCTGAAAGCTGAGAAGATGGTGATTTTAGCACCGCAAACCCTTTGTTGATGAAATTTTCAGGGGAAAAAAAAAACACAAACCTTCTTCTGCAGCCCTTTTTACCCATTTAAAAAAAAGATTTTTTTTGCTGTATTTTGGGTAATTTCTTGGTCTCCTCTAGGGGAACCCACAAACTCTGGGTATCTCTAGAATCCCTAGGATGTTGGAAAAAAAGGCCGCAAATTTGGCGAGGGTTGCTTATGTGGACAAAAGGTTATGAGGGCCTAAGCGCGAACTGCCCCAAATAGCCAAAAAAGGCCTGGCACCTGAGGGGGAAAAGGCCTGGCAGCGAAGGGGTTAAACATCTGCATTAGAGAAGGCTTGCAAAAAGTAGGGATCGAC
Source organism: Pleurodeles waltl (assembly GCF_031143425.1). NCBI lineage: Eukaryota > Metazoa > Chordata > Amphibia > Caudata > Salamandridae > Pleurodeles > Pleurodeles waltl. The sequence goes on from NC_090440.1 coordinate 1,899,713,335, forward strand.
CTTTAAGTTGCATTTGTATATCTCTGCTAAAGAAATCTTGCCTCTATGAGCTTCAATGTACCTTCTGGAATAGGATACAACTTAACAAGAAAGCATTTTGTATTTGACAACACTATCTTTATGTTAAGGACTTACCTGGAGAGAGTCTTTCCTCTGTGCTGGAGCCAAAGGTACCACACAATAAATATCAAATATCTTTAGTCAAGTCAGTGTAGTGGCTAAGAAATCTCATTGGCATCATAGCCAGGAGCACAAAATGTCCTTTGAAACTCTCAGTAGATTATTTATCTTTGAAATAAGTTGTGTCGAACCCGACCTCAGAAACATTTTTCGAGCTTTCACTGTTCTACAGTAAATCACTATTGTCACAAAGTGCCGACCAGACACAATAAGGCAATGGTGTCCAACATTTTGGCTTCTGTGGACCCCCAGTTTATCATTACTGGAACCCGGGGACCCCCAATGAGTCATTACTGGAATCTGGGGACCCCTCACAGAGTCATAACTGGAAACGGAGAACCCTGGCCTAAACATTGCTGACGATTTGAAACGGAACACAACACACAAAAAAATACTGAAACAAGCATTCATCAAACACACACAAATGATAACACATTTAATTTGCAAACAAATATAAATTAAAAAAATAATAACAATAGGAGGGTTACAGATTTTCTAAATTCAATTGAAGCCACACATCGTCCATACTATATTCTGTTTGATGCACTTGCACTGCTCCCACTAATCAATCTGAGGATACTCATTTAATTTTTCACCTCCAATTTCAAATTACTTGACATTTACAGCATGTATTTTCAATTGTAGATTTTATTCACTTTCTTTATATACACATTATTAATCTGTTAATATTATTTAATTTCCTAAACAGTCACGTGTACCCTGAGGAGGATTCGTGGACCCCAGGGGGGCCCAGACCACATGTGGGACCACTGCCATAGGGTATAAATAGTCACACCACGCCCCTACTCTAAAGGTTCAAGCAGGCTTGTCATAAGTTTTTGCGGGGCTTAGGTTAACTTGCTTCTAAGTATAAAAAAATCAACAATGATTAAGGGAGACATGACAGTTCCAGCAGCGATCGCCCTTTGGCGGTATGGCCATGTTTACCCGTTTCTTTACTAATTAACAAGCAGACTTGATTAAAGTCTATAAATAATAATAATTGCTGCAGCAGGAGAGTTGGACGCTGACAAAGTACAGTGGTGGGTTGTGATGCCCCCTCTGCACTACCCTTGTGACGGCTCTTGTTCCTAGATCTCTCCAGTCACAGAAGCAAACAGAATACCCTAAATTGCAAGAGAGATGACAAGCAGGAGATTAAGAACCTGCAGAATGAAAGAATACTACAGGGTAAAATTTACCAAAGATACACATCCTTTTTTTCTTGTGAATACGATTCTCAAAGTAGATCCCTTATACTTTAAAGATTAATCTAGCAATATACCACAAAATAACTTTATCATTACAGTAGTAGTCGTCTGTTTTGGAAAGAAATGGGGTGCACCACATACATGGATTTGTGATGTTTGTAAGCACCATTTATTTTAGCAAAACGTTTTTTTATTTTATTTTTTTAAAGACATTGCTCACATTTTTGTATATTTCTCTTGCAGAAGACTCTAGTGAACTTAACTCTAACAGACAAGGGTTTTCATGCTCTGATTTTAAAATTGTGGCTCATACTCAACCTGTAACATTCATCAGCCACATAGTATTTAAAGTCAAGGCAGAGATTTTTGTGAGCTGCTTCATAAAATTAACTATTTGAATGACCTTTATTACCACTGCCGAACCACAGCTAGGATACTAATACTCTATCTGCTGCAAATATTAACATATGCTACAATGTACATACTCAACAAGGTCTTAATTTTGACAACACAGATGAGCAACATTTATCAATATTAGAACTCATCAGCAAGAAATGACTGCAGTCATACAGACTAAGTAGGCTACAAGTGGCGCAAAATGTCACACTCAATACATTTGATCCTTGCTATTCGTTTATTGATCCAACCTGTCAATCTGATGTTTATGCACGATCTTCCCCTATTTAAAATTTAGAAAAAAGGCGCCGCTCTACTTATCCTGCCACCTAGAAATAACGATCGCAATATATGCTAAAACTATCATGCCACAAAGGCTTCCTCCACACCCCGTGCACTGCCCGTTCTGTGGGTACGAGGAATGTAAGCGGTGTCATCTCTGGTATAAGTACTGTGCATTCTGAGGAAACCGGGTACATATTTCACTGCTTTTTCAGTCAAATAAGGAGGGAAATGAAGTGTAGAAGAATTGAGAGTGTTTAGTGTAAGCTCACCTCACTAATGGCTGCATTGTCTTCATCTCCAGGTCGTACCAGCCTATTTCCAGTTAACTTCATTGAGAGTCCAAAGTCGCTGATGACGCACGTTCCATCGTTCTTCACTAGGACGTTGCGGCTGTTCATGTCTCGATGAGAAATAGCTGGTTTGTAATGGTCTGCTTAAAAATAGTAATGGGCACCATTACGCATTGAATGGGTGGATATCAGGGAACGCTACTGTTTAAAAACATTGCTTCCAACTATCAGGATTCAGAATGGCTTTCAAGCTAGGACTGCGTTACGCAAGTACGGGTAAATGCCTACATCTAAATAGAGAAAGTGTATCTAATTATTCATGCACTTCCTTACACTTAAGAGAGTGTAAGCGTTATATAAGATGCTTAGGAAGTCTTTAGAAGTTATCTTTAAATATATAATAATAACCACATAACAAATCTCATGTTTCCCTCTTCTCCTTTACAAAGGTAATCTACTTTTACTGCCTTTGAGAAAACATCTGGGACACCGTGCTGGTTCTCTGTGCCTTCCTTCTTATTAACAGCACTGTCATCTCTGCTGGTTTTCAACTCCTAAAAATACCATGAGTAGTCACTTTCGGTTTTTACTGCAATAAACATTTGCCTCAACATCTTTGTTAGGTCTAAATTAAAATAATTAGACAACTAAATACGCCAGATAATTTCTATCGACCATTCAAGTAAATTCTTGATTTTTGAACCCACCATGTGCAAATCCCATAGTTACCTCCCCCCTTTCTTCAGTTTTGTCTAGCAGTGACTCAAATGTAAATTTCCGACCCTTCTGTACCAGTACCGGCTAAGTACTAAACCCCACCAATTACACCAAATTTTATTACCAAACATCTTCTGCGTCATTTGAAAAGGTACTGTGTATGTATGGCTGGGAGGTGGATGCAGTCAAGTATTCCTTTCAATTATCATGCCTTGTCTTACCTCCTCGTAATAACTCTGTGTGCAGGTATGCCAGACCCCTTGTAACAGAATGGGCCAAACGGCAAGAGCTCACCCAGTCATTGGTTTGTACAGTGAGATACTTGCACAAGGAACCCTGTGGATAAGAGAAAAAGCCATACTTTTCAAATGTCTTCATAATAGTCAAATTATAACAAATTTACAAGAAAACGAATTAGTAAAAGACTGCTGAAAATGAAATTCAACTCTACATAAACATTTGTTACACTGATCCTATGATATGCAAAACGTACCTAGAGTTTATTTGTGATTAGGTACTTCCTATGAAAAAGGGCGGGACAAAAAAAAACAAACCATAACTTACACAAGCACTCACAAATCCCACAGCTTAAAATGTCGTTTTATTGTACAATGAAGAGGGCTTCGCTGCTTTTACACTGTTTGGTAAAAGTAAATTTACTTGATGGCGCCAAAACAGAGCCAGGATCGTTCTACCTCTATTTATTGAAACTCTCTTTCATTACTGACTTGAACGACCAGCCATCACACCTAATTCACATGCTTCAAACATTGCATACTGGTGTCTCACCCAAATAGAATGTGCCAGGCCACCATAAGGAATGAGGAATCCTCAAAAATAATAAACGTTGAACCCACGGTAAAAGGCAGGTAGCTACTTACTAGCCACCACAGAAAAATGTGGTGTCCTTCCTAATGCTTCTGTCCATTACAAGAGGCACTAGTAGCCCCAAAAATGACCCTGCTATTATGCACCAGGCTTTTTCTTTCCATTATGTTAAAAAATAACTCCTAAAATATCAAACCGAATTAATATTAGAAATGTTCTGAGGTCACCTTAAATTGAGCAGTGATAGCATCAGAAACTAACAAGCTAGGCGTTGTAATCATAATACTAGAACGGTACACTTGAATAGGAGTAAATTTAAAAGAAAATCAAACTGTAGCAGTGATTAATCCAAATGGTTCTTCAAAAAAGTCGATTTAAATTAAACTGGCACTCTTAAAGCAAGAACTAGTGATTTATGGCCCACTTTGGCAGACTTTTGTCTTCACCACACCCCAACTTTCAATCTGGAAAGAATACCGATTGAACATCAGCGAAAATTAAAACTCCAGTCGATGGTGCTATGTCACTAAGAAAGCTGATGGTTTTTATTAAACATTGGTTTTTTAGGTTATTGGTGCTTAGCACAACAGGTTTTTCCTAACAGGGATGACAGGCCCAACTGAGCTTTTTTGTTTTCGTACCTAGGTTGTAGCCTGACAAGGCAACTTTGTCCTGATGAGACTCTGTAAGCCCATCAGGCTGAATCTAGGAAACATACAGCAAAGAATGAAATGAAAAACTACTATCCTCCACTCTGTATTTCAACCAGATGCTGCTAGGGTAGTATTTGCATTAACACTGTCTTTATAAAGTCACCCACCCACACCCGTGCACTGCGATGTTGTTGCAAATGCAACATCACAATTTGATACATAATGTACATGGACACGAAATATATGTACACATAACTATACTAATACCTAAACAAATGCCCATTTGGCCTTTTTGATGATCCACTCACAATATGTTCTAACCAGTTGTGTAACAAAGGCCTCTGTGTTATGAGAGGGACTTCAGGGGGCCTGAGAGCTCCTGAGTGAGTCTGGGGAGGTGGCCCCCTCAAGTTCCGTTACGACACTGGTTCTAACTGTTGTATATGCGAACAAATTATTTTGAAAGATAAATGTTGTCTTAAAAGGACATGGGTATCAAATACCCTGCACTGGGAACCAATAGAAACTTTGATCAGGCAAAATAAATCCTTGGGAATCAATATTTATCTGTTCTATAGAAAACGCAGATTCCTAGACATAAGGGCGAACCCTTTTACATTTGTTCCTTTGCCGCATTCGCAAACATGAGATCTTTAATAACTCTATTGCAGTTGTTCTACCTTCAAGATCTTAAAGTTTCTTACCTGTAGGTGTAGTTTTGCAGCTTGAAGAATTTTCTGGATTCACATGGTGTGCATTATTCCGTCACTCAGTGGTTGGGTCTTGAATTCTACTATTTTCTCTAAGATTGAAAAAGTTTTTTGGCCTACTTCTTTCTCTACTGTTGTTTGTTGATGGGCGTGGACGGATCCTCCTTGTGACGTCGTTGCACTTCCCCCGAACGGTTACACCTCTTGTCTCCATCTTCAGATTTTTTTTAATTTTTTTTTACTTCGCATCTCCTTGGTGGGGCGGGTGGGTTGCTTGTGAATCCAGAAACATTTTCAAGCTGCAAAACTACACCTACAGGTAAGAAACTTTATGTTTTGTAGTGCAAATCTTTTCTGGATTCACATGCTGTACATTGACTTTAAAAGCTTTTTTTTACTTTTCTTTTTTTTACTGAGGAGGCTGGGTTGAAGATGGGTAGTGACTTGCAAGTAATCGAGCTTCCTTATTCATTTGAACATCAACACGGTAATGTTTTGTAAAGCTGTGTACAGAAGACCAAGTTGCTGCCATGCAGATATCTTGTAACAGGGTATTTTGCATGAATGCAATAGTTGTGCCATTCTTTCTGGTTTAATGTGCTCTGGGGGTCCTTGTTAATGTTTGTCCTGCACTGTTGCAACACAATTGAATTAACTGTGCAATCCATCTTGCTATGTGTTCTTTGTGACTGGTTTTCCCCAGTAACCTTTTGAAAAGGAGATAAACAATTGCTGAGCCCTTCTAATCCCCTTTGTCTTTTCAATGCAGTACATAATGGCACTTCATGCATCTAATGTGTGCAATGTTCTTTTCGCAAGAGTCTTTGGTGCTGGAAAAAACTTGGTATTTGAATAGATTGATTAATGTGAAACTGTGAATCCACCTTTGGTAAAAATTGTGGATCTATTCTCATGACAATTCGGTCTTTGTGAATTTGTAAATAGGGTTCCTGGAATGTGAGTGCTTGAAGCTCACTGACTCTACATAGAAATGTAATAGCTACCAAAAAGACAGTCCTTAGGATTAGCGTCTGTAAAGAGGCTTTCTGTAGCTGTTCAAAGGGTTTCTTTATGAGCTGTGTAAGAATCAAGTTCCATGTACGAGCTGGTACCTTTTCTGGTGGTGCTATTCGTCTCCTCTAAAAATCTCTTGACCACTGGTGCTGTAAAGAAATATCTTACAATTTGCCCTCTTGTATATGCCACGGAAGCTGCTAGATGTACCTTTAAAGATGTGTTTGCTAGACCTTCCTGTAAAAGGTGCGTCAAATAGTTTAACAAGTTTCCTCCTTTGTAATTTCCATGCTTAATTTATTTCTTATACACCTTAGTGAAAATCTTTTTCATTTTGCAGTATGTAACTTTTTCTTACTGGTTTACTCACTTCTCTTAATACTGCCATTGTTTGTTCTAATAAATTAATGTGTCCAAATTCTATGTCTTCAGGAGCCAGGCGGTCAATATGAAAGTACTCTGGTTCTGGGTGACATACCTTCCCGTTTTTCACGGAGTGTAAATTTTTCAATTTTGGTAGTATTAGACAATTCCCCTGGGCTAGTTGTACAATTTCCAAGTACCATGTTTGCAGTGCCCATGAGGGTGCAATTAGAATCAATATCATGTGGCATATTCTGCATTTGTTGATAACCCTGTGTAGCAGAGGAATTGGGGGAAAAGTGTATGCAAATATCCATGACAAGTTCATCAAAAGGGCATTCCCTTGAGAGTGAGGATGTGGTTGCCTCAAGGCGAAGTTTTGGCATTCCGCGTTTCCCGGAACTGCAAACAGATCTATTGTTGGTGTGCCCCAATTCCTGAAAATTATTTGTCTAATCTTCGGATTAAGCTCCCATTCGTGTGAGCATGAGGAAATAAAACATTGCTGTTGTGTTGTCTGTCTGAATTAATATGGTCTTTCCCTGACTTTGTCCTTGGAATGCTTTCATAGCTAGAAATACTGTCTTCAATTCCAGAAGGTTGATGTGCTGTACTGCCTCCTGGTTCTTCCAGATTCCTTTCAGTGTGTCCATATGGGCTCCCCATCCTATATGTGATGTATCTGTGCCTATTGGTACTGAGAGAGCTGGTTCCTAAAAGAGTATTCTCCGTGTAATGTTTTCTCTGTTGAACCACATGATTTTCTCCTGCAACTTCTGCATGACAGCCACTAGGTCTTCCCGACTCCCTGTTGCTTGTAAACATTTATTTTGAAGCCACTTTTGTACTAGTATCATATGAAGTCTCACATTTGAAACTAAGGGAATACATGATGCCATTTTCCCAGTAGTCTCCCCACAGTTCTCATTGTCACAGCTTGCCCCTTCTGGTAGTGGTGAATCTCCTCCAAAAGAAATTGTGTCCTCTTGCTCCCAGAAAAATATTTTCCTGTTCTGGTTCTGGGGATTATTCCTCTATGTTTAATGAGACCCCCAGGGAATAAAACATGCTCATTACTATCTGAATGTCTTTTTGCATTTCTGGTAGGAGTGTGCCCTTACTAACCATCGTCTAGATATGGATCAGTCTGATTACCCATTCTCATGAGATGTGCCACTACTGTAGCCAGGCATTTTGTGAACACTCTTGGAGCTGACTTTATTCCAAAGGCTAGAACTTCGAATTGGTAATGTTGCTTGTCTATCACAAACCTTAGATACGTTGTTTTTTTTTTTTGCATTCATCGGTATGTGTAAATATGCATCTTTTAGGTCTATTGCTGATGTAAAATCTCCTCTCTGCAACTGTGAGATTTACTTCTTACAAGGTTGTCGTCTTGAACTTTATGGTCTTTATGAATTTGTTGATGAACCTGAGATCCAGGATCGGACGGAGAGATCTGTCTATCTTTGGAATTAATAATTGATTCGAGTGATTCTGCTTGTTGATTTCCTGATTTGGCACTGTCATTTTAGCTTGTTTGTTTCATAGTTTCTTGACTTCCTTGAGAAGTAGATCTGTTTCTTCCTTTGAATGATTCCTTTTCTTTGTTCTTGTTTTTTGGGGGGAACTTGTCCAGTTCTATGCAATAGCCAAATTTTATTAAATTTAATACCCATTTGTCTGAACTTATTTTTCTCCACTCCTGGAGAAATTTGTTTAGTCTTCCCCCTACTGGGGATTGGTGAATAAACTGTTTTTTTTTGTGTATATTGTTAGTTATACTGTGGACGTTATTACTTCTGTAGTGCAGTCATTTACTGGTTTATTTGAACTTTGATTCTTCCTCAAATGGAACCTCGTCCTTGATGTTGCTGGTATTGCCAGGTTTGCTGTGGTGAGGTGGTTGAGTATTGCTGTGGAACCCTTGATGAGAATTTCCCGTCATAAGCTGGGTCTTCTTGATGTGAAAGATCCCCTTCATATTCCCCCTCTGAATTGTAAAGTCCCCATTAACTTAGCGGTCTCATTGTCCTTTTTAAGCTGGTTGAGGTTTTTATCAACTGTGTTACAAACAATTGCTGGCCACTGAACAGTGTATTTATTATGTTATTATATCTGTGTGGACTTCCAGCTTGAATCCCAAAATTCTTAGCCATGCATGGCGTCTCAAGGTAATCCCTATCATCAGCTGATGGCTAGAAGTATCTGCTGCATCCAATGCTGACTTCAAGCAGGTTGGCGATATTTGTTGGCAATATTTTTTCCACTGTCCACCAGAAGAACAGCTCTTTTCTAGTGTTGCTCTGGGGGGGTGTTTTAAAGATCTCCTACCTCCTCCCAATGTTGATGCCTGTGCCTTTTAAGAAGGGCGTTTGAGTTAGCCATGCATCACTGGTTAGCTGCACTCCTCTCCAATCTGTGGCCCATGAGTTATATCCTACTGTTTTTATTGTCAGGAGGCGGCCAGAGATGGATGGGGTATTCACCTTTTTTCTGCCCGTCGCCTTGATAATGGAATCAGCTACAACAGTACCTTTTATGTATGGGGAGGGCTCTTTTGATGAGAATTTATATTTCTGCTTAGCCATTGGTGTGACTGCTTTGCATGTGGCCAGCTCTTTGAATTATTTCCTGCCTTGATCTAGCACACTTGGTATCAAAGATAGGTACTGTTTTTTTTGATTGGTTGGGCATAAGTGTTTCCAATAAGATACATGATCGAGGCTTATCCTCCTCTAAGTGTGCATTAAATTTATCAGCCACATTTTTATTAACCATATTATAAATACCAATATCATCTGGAGGGGAGGGCCTGGATGGATAACATTCCACTTCTTCAGTTGAGTCCCTTTCTAGTCTTTCCACTGTACTGCTATGTATTGTTCTTCTGAAGGTTGCTCGGCAGTCTGCTCTTCTTCTGTGTAGAAGAGATCCTCCTCTTCTACCTCTGGGGTATTAAGAGCTTGAATTTCCTCGACTTCCGTTTCCTAGCCCTCTGTATTCTTTGAAATCTTCTGAGGAATTTCAAAAATGAATTTGTCAAATTCTTTTTTCTTTTGAATTAACGTGGCTATTGCGACCTCAAGTCGCTTCCCTTTTGATTCAATTTTGAGGGCTCAGTCTTCCAGACTCAAAATTGACCGTCTTTTTTTCAAAGAAGGAACCTCCCTTCTCGACTGCTCATTTTCTGGGCTTCGCCGAATCCTTTGAGAATCTAGGCCTTTGGACATTGACGCGTCCTTCGCCTTTCCATTCTTAAAAAAAATGTGTTTTCAAGGAGTTTTTTCTACCCTGGAGTCATTCTCAAGGGCTCCCTGTTACTCCTTTTCGAGGGACATGCCTGCGGTAGGTGAACATTTGGCCTCATAGAGTCAAATTTTTTCGATTTGGGGTCTTTCAAGGAGGTTGTTGACTTTCTTACCTCCTTTTGGATCTTCTTCAGAGGTCCCTCTTCGACTTCTATGATTTAGCGCTCACAGAAGTTGCAATACTCGCTTCGATGGTCTCTCCATCCAGGCATTCTCGACCCCCTGTAAGAATTTTGTATAAAATTGAAGCCGATCCTCTTTACTTGTTTTTCTCTTCCGTGGATGATGTTTGTAAGTCTTCAAGAACTTTGAAAAATCATCTTCTTCTGTTTATTCTTTGCGCTTTTCTCTACTGTTTTCAGATGACATGGATGAACCATCTAGGGGGGCTTGGCCTGGGACCGATGGAGCTGCACGCGTAGTGCGACGCTCCCGGGCCACAATCCAGGCCCGAAGCATAAATCCTGCCATAATAGCGACCGGGGGTTTTGAAAATGGAAGAAAAGCAATCGGAGAATATGCGGCACGAGTAGGGACCGCGGCGGCCTTACTTTGGGGTAGAGTTTGCCCAAAAAACGCCCCGACAACCTCGCGGCTGCCGCAATCCAAAATGGCGGCCGCGGCGGAGCAGTGAACCCGTTGCGGCCGCGGCCCTCGACAGGGAGGGAGCGACGGACCCACGGAGGTGAGGACCCCCACATCATCCACTGAGAAGCACAAGAGGTACAGACACCTTTGCCACCAACGGCGAGAGCAAAAAATACGAAACAGAACATCAGTGGACTTTGGGGGAGTGAAGAGGAGTGGATGAGGTGCGGAGCCCCGGGAACGTCGGGTGAGAGAGAGACAGCTCCGACGAGTCGGACCACCGGTTGCCGCGAGACCATGGAGAGCGTAGAGGCCGTCTGCCGAGACGGAAGCTAATACTGGCACATTAGGAGAAATCGGGAACCGCGATCTCACGTACTCCAGAAATCGATGAAATCTTGCACAACGGACGCCCAGCTGGAGGGAGAGGTCGGGGACACCGGTACAGAACTCCCCCCCTGTTACCAGAACAGTACGCAGATGCCGACATCCGAAGCCCGGCCGGAGGTGAGATTTTAGCAGTGCCTTTCTGCATTCACAAGCTGCCCTGCCCGGCGACCAACACGTGCATAACTGTGGGAGAACCCCCTCGTGGTCAAACGGCTCAAAACTTTGAACTTCTCACAGTACTTTTTACATGAGAGTACCGGGACTGGCGACAGACGACATACAGGCTGGACGACACTGACGAACGATATCACCTTCTACTAATACGAACGGCCTTCGCCAACCCGAGACCTATTACAATGGTAAAACCCAAAAAACATGACAAACCACCAGCGGGGGACTCCTCGCCCACTGAGAATCCGCCCCCAACGCCCGCCAGAGAATCACAAGCAGGACACGAGCAACAAGAAACTACTCTGGACACTGTGCTGCTGGCCATTAAAGATTCCTGCGAAGCACTTGAATGAAAAATCGATAACCTTTCCCTTTTACGAGACGACCACCGTAAATTAAAGGAAAGGGTAGGCTTGCACAAGAGTACGCTAACGGGGGTATTAGCGGCACACAAAGACTCATCCTCAGAAATTAAAGACCTGGCCACCCGGCTGAAAACATTGGAGGCAAGGGCGGAGGATGCCGAGAACCGAGCCCGACGGAACAACATTAGACTGTTGGGGGTTCCGGAGGGGGCAGAGTCCTTCGCAGCTAGCATAGAAGCATTCTTGGAACAGTGGCTTAAAGACACAATGGCCTCGGAGGGCTTTTCACCGTTTTTTGCAGTGGAGCGAGCCCACAGGGTCCCCGGCGGGCCCCCTCCTCCGGCAGTCAGGCCACCACAAGGATAGAGACTATGTACTGTCACAATCCCGCCAGCAATGAGAGATTCAACTGGACGGCCAAAAAGTCATGATACTCCCAGACTTTACAAGAGAGACGCAGGCACAGAGGGCATCCTACATTGCAGTAAAAAACACCATGCGTGAGCATAGTATAAAGTATGCCATGCTCTTTCCGGCTAAACTCCGAGTGGAATACGATAACAGGACCCATTTTTTTCTCACCCCCCCCAATTGGCGATGGATTGGCTCGAATCACTGAATATCCACTGCAGATCAACCCGTGACCGCACATCTCGAAACCCCGGGAAGAAACGTAGTAGATCCCGGAAGAAGACCACAGAGGCGGCTCCTTCGAAACATCAGTCACAACAGGAGATGCGTGATGCGGTGGCAACAGCAGCAGCGCTGAGCGGAGGAGACTTCCACATGCATCGAACCCCGAATGATACATCAGATGTTGATTCAAACTGCGAACACTCCTCAACATCCTCCCGGGACACTCTTATGGGCTTGCCATCGATCACCCCAAGAACAGCGGACGAGATTATATGACCTTGCTGAAGGAACAAGCTGGCAAGTGAGCTGGCGACTGCGGGGGAACCTCACTCTGTGTGGAAGCCTTGCTGGGTCCCAACCATGAATATAGAACGCTTTGACACTGGATGACACTTCTTAACCGGCACATTTCATGTGGTCGGGCATGTGGAAAGGTCCGGAGCGCTGCTTCTTGGTCTCTGGCGCACCTCCTTCCAATAGGTTGATAATTAAGATTACAATAGTTGTAATGGTTTGGACGGGGAGAGTTGTAGGTACCGGTCTTGGGGAGAGGGAGTTGCAAAGGGGGTTTGACTTCGTTTTTGTTGTTTTAAGGGTACATCATGCACATCTACTTCACAGCCCAAACGGTTCACACCTTAGATTACTGAACTTGATAGATATATCCAGTGGTAGTAATAGAGCGACGTCGGCAGACCACCTTTACAATCCCCCCTAAATTATGACCACAGAATACAAGCTAATCACATGGAATGTTAGGGGTCTAAATAACATGGCCAAAAGGTACAAGGTTCACAGTTTCCTTAAACGAAGGGGAGTGCACATAGCTATCTTACAAGAAACTCACTTGTTAGAGCAGGAGGTTAAAGCCTTGAAAAAGCGCTGGAGGGGACAAATATTTGCCACCACCCACTCGGCGTTTGCGAAGGGAGTGTTGATATGGATCAGACCAGGCGTTCCATTACAGGTTCTCCATACCTTGATTGACACGGAGGAGAGATATGTAGTGATTTCTGGTAGATTGGACGGGAAAGAGGTAACCCTTGCGGGACCATACACCCCAAATCACGAACAGGGGAGATTCCTAGATCGACTATCGCTGATTATGAGCACGCTCCTCACCAGCACCACATTAATAGGAGGCGACTTTAATTGTGTAACGGATACCACAATGGACAGATCGCACCCACCGTTGTTACAATCCGCAATCCATAAAACAGCGCTGCACTTCCAGCAGTGGCAAAAACACTGGCAGCTAACGGATTGTTGGCATAAACTTAATCCCCTCAACAGAGAATATTCTTTCTATTCAGCAGTCCATGATCTGCACGTACGACTAGACACCTTTCTGGCATCTCTGGAGGTGCAATCTGTGGTGGCGAAGGCAGAGTATCTTGGCCGCACCATCTCAGATCATAATCCCCTATTGATTTCTTTGTCCTGGTGCGGTGAGAGACCTTTGATTCCCACTTGGCGCCTAAGAGCAGAGTCACTTGAAGACAACGCTTTTAAGGCTCAACTGAGTACGCAGATCACTGACTTCTTTGGGAACAATGCTGAAACTGCCTCGTCCAGATCCATCGAATGGGAATCCTTTAAAACTGTGATCAGGGGACATTGTATTAGCACGACTTTGGGAGTACGTAGGGTGTTAGAGACAGAACTAGGTGATCTCGAGGATTCCCTTAGGGATCTTGAACGCAAACATCTGGCACAACCCGACCTATCAACACAACTAGAAGAGACAAGGACTAGAATAACAGAAGCTAACACTAGATTGTCTTGTTTCGATTACAAACAATTTTTGCAGAAACAACACGCAGAGGGTGACAGAGCGGGTGCCCTCCTGGCCTGGTTGGACAAACCACTCCAACATCAAACCATAGTGGTGGAGTTGGAGACCACCCCAGGTATTAAAGTGTATGGGCAGAAGGAGATCAAAGCTACCTTTCTTGAATATTACTCAGAGCTATATGCCCCCCCCCACCGAAGTACTTAGCGACGCTCCATTACAAGAACTGGGAAGCCTCAATCTCCCAACACTGGGAGAGGAGGACAGAATAGCCCTGGCGACTCCCATATCGCTTGCAGAAATAAAGACTGCAATTCAGAGTATGGCCAAGGGCAAGGTTCCAGGAGCAGATGGTCTCCCCTTGGAGTTTTACCTTACGTATCAGGATTCATTAGCCCCCCAGCTCAGCATACTATATGCGGAGGCATGGAATAACAATAGCTTGCCTCCTTCCACTACGGAAGCTATAATGATTCCTCTTCTGAAACCCACCAAATTCCCCACGGAAGTTCGATCATACCGCCCACTATCAATGTTGAATTTAGATTATAAGATACTGAGCAGAGTGCTAGCTAACAGACTTTTGCCGCACATGTCCTCATGTCCTCATTAATCCATCAGGACCAATCGGGATTTATTCCACAGCGAAGCACTGCCCAAAATATTCGTCGATTGATTTATCTTCTTCATGCCCTGCCTTCTGATGCAGCTAGAGCAGTAATCATCTCGATTGACGTCGAGAAGGCTTTTGATAGCCTGAGGTGGGACTACCTAGAACGAGTCATGCTACAGCTGGGACTAGGGGAAGGTTTTGTCAAGTGGACGAGACTTCTTTATACAAACCCCACAGCGAGAGTGCGCACAGGCCGTACAATATCCCCTTCTTTTGCCATAGGAAGGGGCACCAGACAGGGCTGCCCACTATCACCTTAACTTTTTGGGTTGGCAGTTGAACCTCTCGCCCAGTCGGCTAGATCCCAGAGGTTCTATGAAGGCATTACAATCAATGCCTGGACCGACTTGCCAGGAGCAATGACAATGTTAGACAACTTTGGGGCTGCATTCGGGCTCTGGATAAATTGGGGGAAGTCGTCCATTTTTCCAGCTACTAGGGGTATCAGAGAACCAAGGGACAATCGGGGCCTACCATGGTCCCCGTCCACATTCAAATACTTAGGGGTTAACATCTATCACTCCGCTGACGATCTACTGGAGGGGAACATACAGAGCACGATTAGAAGTATAAAAAACAGCATGGTATTCTGGCAGACACTTCCGTTGGCAGTCACTGGGAGAGTTGCACTGATTAAGATGTTAGTGTTGCCTAGAGTGTTATATTACTTCGCAACTATTCCACTCATAATACCGAGGGTTGTATTTAAAACAATCACGTCCTTGATTACAGGATTTATATGGGGAACCAGCAGACACAGGATTGCATTACGCACCCTTCAGAGAACAACAGCAGAGGGTGGTCTGGCTGTTCCCGACTTCAAATTATACTATTGGGCCAACCAACTCCAATGGCTGGCGCGATTTATCAGAGCACCCCCAGTGGGGGAGGCACTGAGAGCCCCTCTCCACTGCTCCCGAGATAGAATTCTGGGCATTCTACTAAACCCCAAGAAACAGAATAGACCACTACCGGTGGAATGGGAGGCATCGCGTTACTGCTGGGAACAATACCTAAAGCGAACACACACCAGAGCTCCATACTCACCAGAGGCCCCCCTGACCTGCGTGGGGTCTGTTGCGGGAAATCATGTGATAGGGGGTATCACCCGATTCATGGCATTTCAGATCAACACCATAGGAGCTCTATATAATAATGGGAAACTGCGCTCTTATGTGGAACTGCAGGAAAGGTTCCAGCTACCACCAGGGCTGTTCCTGACCTATAACGCGATTGCCAGAACTCTTCGTAGGCAGTGGGGCACAGGGCTGGAGGAACCCCCCAGACATACTACCTGTGACCAAATATGCACTATAGGAGATCAAGGGAGGTTGATATCAGGGATATATACATCACTACTAACCAGCACATGTCTTCCCTTAAATAGACTTAGGACCAAATGGCAGGGGGAGCTGGGTGTTACAATAGACGACGCACAGTGGTCCAGAATAACGTCACACATATATACAGTTTCCAGAAATGCCAGGTTTAAATCAATAAATATATATGTCTTTCATAGGGCCTATATGATATCAAAGATTTATGGTGTGGAAAATGCCAGTTGCCCTCGATGTGTAGAACTGGCAGCAGAATTGTTGCACATGCTCTGGAGCTGCCCACTAGTCGGGGATTACTGGGCAGGGATATTTGAGGCACTGTCCGCTTGCACGGGCAGAACATTACCCCGATCAGCCATGGTGGTGGTCTTGGGGGATTTCACTCGCCCCAGCAAGCATAAAATCACAAACCGGTTCATAGACATGGCCCTGATACAAGCAAGGAGAGAAATAACCTCGCACTGGAAAGATCCGAAGATAAATCGTTGGAGAAATGCATTAATTAAATGGGCGGAAACCGAAGGGACAGTACTACTGAGGGAGGCGCTCAAGGGCCTAGGAACTAGGGGAAATGCTCAGCTTTGGAACACGATACTGGACAATTTTAGAACACCAGACACTTCTAATTCTGATGCAGAGGCTAATCTATCAGAACCAGACCATACATTGCTAACTAAGACATCCCTATAGAAGATTGTACAAGAGACCAAACACGTAATTCATTTGTGAACTGAACAAACACTTTTATGTAATTGATAGAATGTGCAGAAGGTAAGAGGGAGAGGGAGGGGGGATTACAAAATTAGGAAGTTATTTTGTTATGTATGCGTTATCATGCAATTATAAAACAAGAAAAGAGATCTAAAAAAAATGGATGAACCATCTAGACCCAACAGCAGAAAAAATAATCTGAAGATGGAGACAAAATGTGTAAACATCCAGAAGAAGTGCGACAACGTCCACCAAATGGAGGAACTGTCGACGCCCACTAACAAACAACAGTAGAGAAAGAAGTAGTTTTTTTTTTAAGATCTTAGAGAAAATAGTAGAATTTCCAGACTCAACCACTAGATAACGGAATAATGCACAGCATGTGAATCCAGAAAAGATTAGATTCAAGCTGCAAAACTAAATTAATCTTACAAAATAAGGGCATAACATGTTCCACTGTTTCACCTATCATTTCAGATATAATTGTTCACGTTTTTGAAAGACTTAAAAGAAGGCTTGAGGGCGGCTTTTGCCCTGTAGGCTGCTCTCCAGTTTTATTTGGTTAAGGAAGCCTAGCAAAACTAACTAGGGTCAAATCAGATTTTTATCAGCGAGTTATATTTTGTACCTTCACATTATTAACTCGTTCTCTGCATCGGACGTAATGGTTAAGTCCTGCGACACAGTGCTCCTGTGCAGAGGACGTAACCATTACGTCCCGGCACCGGAGAGTTTCCCTCCACCTTCCAGGGTAGGGCTGGAAGGGGAAGACCTTCCAAACCTCTCCCTCAACACCCCCCCCCTTGGTGTCTGATGATGTAAACGTGCTATCGCACACTGACCTCATCAGAGGCCTGCCCCTCCGTGCTAGAAGCTGAGAATATTACTTTTAGGCTATTTCTTTATTTTTATTAGGCCAATCTGCCCCCTGGGGGGTAGGGACAGAAACCACTTAGGCACCAGGGATTGGTTGGTGTGTGTATGTTTTGTTTAGGGGGCAGCCCCTTGGGCAACGGTCGCTCCCCATGGGGGCACGTTACTGTTGGCCATACCTGCACCCCTTAGGGGGCATATCGGCCTATTTATGGAAGGCCCATCTGCCCTCAAGGGGGACATAAAGCCCACCTGAGACCAGGGAAGATTTTGTTTTCTAAAATAAAAGTGGGGTGGTGGTTATCAACCAGTTTGGGCCTGGTTATGCCCCCACCCCAACTGAAGGGGGTAACAGTCTTTCAGTTCTACCTCCTCACACTAAAACATCTTATCCCACGGCAAGCAAGAGAACATTTGATTATTTTGGGTTTTGGTTTTACATTTGCGCCATGAGAGCTTGGCTAACTCTCAAAATTGTGCCATTTGGAATGGTGAGGGCTGCACTTTTTGGACTTTGGGACGCTGCCATGTAGAAAAATCCACAAGACCTAGACACATCTGAAAACTAAACATCTGGGTGAGTCCAGAGTGGCGTGCTTCACCTGCACCCTGCACCATTTTCTTACCCACAATGCCCTGCAAACCTCCAACTTTGCTGGAAATCACAAATTTGTTCCCCATTTTTGTGATCGAACCTTCCGGAATCTGCAGGAATCCACAAAACTGCTACCACCCAGCATTGTCTCATCTATACCGATAAAAATTCTGCCCCACTTGTCAGCCTAAAAATGTTTCTTTTTCCAACTGCCCTTTTGGACCCGCTTTGGTTCCCCCTCAGTTTTACCAGGTTTTGGGCTCTTCCCTGTCACAGACACTTGGCCCACCTACCCAAGTGAGGTATCATTTTTACCAGGAGACTGAGGGAACGTTGGGTGGTAGGAAATTTGAGAAAAATTTGATTTTTTAGCTAAATGTGTGCTTCGCTGAGGATTCTGGGCAAGGAAACACTGGGGAATCGACGAAAGCCACACCTCTCTGGACTCCCTCAGATGTCTAGTTTTCAGAAATGTATGGGTTTGGTAGGTTTCCCTGTATGGCTGCTGAGCCCAGGAACAAAATTGCGGGTGCCCCCCAACCCTGCAAAAACAGTAGTTTTGCATCCGATAATTTTGATGTGTCCAGATAGTGTTTTGGGCATTTCCTTTTGTGGGCACTAGGCCTCCGAACACAAGTGAGGTACCATTTTTATCGGGAGATTTGGGGGAACGCTGGGTGGAAGGACATTTTTGGGCCACATTTTGAGGTTTGCAAAGGATTCTGGGTAACAGAACCTGGTGAGGGCCCCACAAGTCACCCTATCCTGGATTCCCCTAGGAGTCTAGTTTTTTTTAAATGCACAGGTTTGGTAGGTTTCCTTACGTGCCGGCTGAGCTAGAGGCCAAAATCCACAGATAGACACTTTCCCAAAAACAGCTCTGTTTTCTTTGGAAAAATGTGATGTGTCAACGTTGTGTTTTGGGGCAATTCCTGTCGCAGGTGCTAAGCCTACCGACACAAGTGAGGTACCAATTTTTATCGGGAGACTTGGGGGAACACTGGGTGGAAGTAAATTTGTTGCTCCTCTCAGATTCCAGAGCTTTCGGTCACCAAAATGTGAGGAAAAAGTGTTTTTTTTGGCCACATTTTGAGGTTTGCTAAGGATTCTGGGTAACAGAACCTGGTGAGAGCCCCACAAGTCACCCCATCCTGGATTCCCCTAGGAGTCTGTTTTTAAAAATGCACAGGTTTGGTAGGTTTCCCTAGGTGCCGGCTGAGCTAAAGGCCAAAATCCACAGCTTGGCACTTTCCAAAAAACACGTCAGATTTCAATGTAAAAACGTGATGTGTCCATTGTTGAGTTTCCTGTCACGAGCATTAGACCTACCCAATGAGGTACCATTCTTATCGGGAGACTTGGAAGAACACAGAATAGCAAAACAAGTGTTATTGCCCCTGCTCTTTCTCTACATCTTTTCCTTCCAAATGTAAGACAGTGTGTAAAAAAGACATCTATTTGAGAAATGCCCTGTAATTCACATGCTAGAATGGGCACCCCGGAATTCAGAGATGTGCAAATAACCGCTGCTTCTCAACACCTTATCTTAGGCCCATTTTGGAAATACAAAGGTTTTCTTGATACCTATTTTTCATTCTTTATATTTCAGCAAATTAATTGCTGTATACCCGGTATAGAATGAAAACCCATTGCAAGGTGCAGCTCATTTATTGGCTCTGGGTACCTAGGGTTCTTGATGAACCTACAAGCCCTATATATCCCTGCAACCAGAAAAGTCCAGCAGACGTAACTGTTTATTGCTTTAAAAAATCTGACATCGCAGGAAAAAGTTACTGAGTAAAACGTGGAGAAAAATGTCTGTTTTTTCACCTCAATTTCAACATTTCTTTAGCTGTTATTTTCTGTAGGAAAATCTTGTAGGATCTACACAAATTACCCCTTGCTGAATTCAGAATTTTGTCGACTTTTCAGAAATGTTTAGCTTTCTGGGATCAAGCATTGGTTTCACACCCATTTCTGTCACTAACTGGAAGGAGGCTGAAAGCACAATTTTTTTTTAAAATGGGGTATGTCCCAGTAAAATGCCAAAATTGTGTTGAAAACTGTGGTTTTCTGATTCAAGCCTGCCTGTTTCTGAAAGCTGGGAAGATGGTGATTTTAGCACCGCAAACCTTGTTGATGCCATATTTTGGGGAAAAAGATTACAAGCTTCTGATGCAGCATTTTTTCCCATTTGTTTGAAAAAATTAACATTTCGCTCTATTTTGGCTATTCTCTTGGTCTCCTTCAGGGGAACCCACAAACTCTGGGTACCTCTAGAATCCCTAGAATGTTGGGGAAAAAAGGCACAAATTTACCGTGGGTAGCTTATTTGGACAAAAGGTTATGAGGGCCTAAGCGTAAACTGCAGCAAACAGCCCAAAAAAAGGCTCTGCACAGGAGGGGGAAAAGGCCTGGCAGCGAAGGGGTTAAAAACCTACCAGACTACTGCAGTAAAAATAACTGGCCGCCATAAAAATTATGATTCTATCTGCTGTACTTTTATCTTGCCAAGTGGAAACAGATTTGTCTCTTGCAATGCTGAAGCACTACTGGGGAAAGGCTTCGGACAGGATACAGAGCCTCATCTTAGGAGCGGTGCACTCAAGTAATAGAAATGGGTGGCAAACAGATTTTTCATTTGCATTTTTCCTGCATAGGGTGCTACACCTGAAAGGATGAAAGGTGACACAATCTGCATAGGTTCAAATAAGTTCCTAGCCTTAAGGAAGAAAATATTGAGAATACAGACTAAGTTTAAATTGTCTTACCAAAAACATGAAGGTCTTAGAAGTGGAGACAAGGAAACATACCAGGAAAAAGAACATACTGATTCGGCATGATGCACACCTAATGGACTTTGAGATGAGCAAAATACAAAACTAAATGGGTTACTTGGGCATATCCTACCATATTTGATGAAAATTAAACAACTCTTATTACAAATAACCTAAAAATGAAAAAACCCATACCTAGCATATGTATACCTAACATATTTGGAGGCAAGTGAACTAGAATAAAAACAAGTTAAATGGGTCCAATAGCATACATTCTACCTTGTTTGATAAAAATTAAACCAAATAACAAACTACTATTATTATAAGTACCATCAAAACTTGAATGACTCAACTGGAGGACATATTCAACTCGGGGGTAAATTGTAGAAAAAAACTTAGCAAGCCTATTCGCTTTTTATACTGCAACAATTTTTACACCTTTTTTTGTATGGAAGCATCTGTGCTAATCTGAGATATTACAACGGAGGGACATCATTTTGCATCTTCCTAGAAAGAAGATCAAATATAAAAATCACCCCAGTGCTGAAACATTTTAAAGAATTTATCATTTGAAATAGTATAGTAAATAGGAGAAATATGAGAGTATTTCAAGGAAAATCCAGAAGACGACCCAAATGGGAAACACCGAGTTGATAGTAGTGGGTCAGAAATGTACATAAGGGTACACAAGGATTAAATACGAAGAGTATAGGGATCAATAAAAAGGATTTTGAATTGAAGTATGTAGCAGATAAAGAAATGGTATCAATAGAATATAGGAAATAATTGGAAAATTGACATTATTACACAAAGATATGAGGTAAGGTGTTTGAAGAAGAGCAGATTACTTCCTTGAGGTTGAAGGGGAGAAAAGGCTATTTGAAATAAGGTGACATGAAATAACAGCATAAATGTTACAGCCTAGATTGGCAGACAGTTTGAACCATTACATACAATGGCTGTGCTATGCTTTTCACTAAAAGGAAATATGTTCCTAAGGAGGTAGGTAGAAAGGGAAAATACAGCCAGGAACGGATATGGTCAACTGAACAACTATCTAGCAAAAGCTCTCAGGATGTTCTAGCTCAGACAGAATCATTTGGATTAATGAAGGAATCCATTGTACAACTACTTTAATATGCAAAGAGTGAGAAATGGAAAAATATTTGATTGTGACTATTTTTAAGACAAACTGCCATTACTCGAACTAAACAGGGTACAAATCCCATAAGATACACCAACAAGAATGTTGAAAATTCAAAACTTAGTGACTAGAAGTAGGATGGTTCTTCTCTCTGTCTTGGGGACAAGCATGGAATTCATGCAGGAGAGGCTGTGAAAGACCACTTAAAATATCACATGCACTCTTCTATGACATGACTCTAAAAAGAGAGGATGATGATGCTGTAGGCCTTTTCAACAAATGATAACAGTGTTACTTTACTTACAACAAACATATTGAAAATGACGGCTGTGGTCATGATGTGAGTTAATGAATCCCTCTCTGGTACATTCGATCATCATATAAATGTCTTAGGAGAGTCCCTCATCACCTAATTTCTTGCATTAATAGAGCTTTTGGGTGGCTTTACTAACAAAGAAGAAGTCTAAAGTGGATTGTGTGCCAACAAACACAAAGGCCTCATACTGATAGTAGATTCATACTTGCCAAAAATCTTCCAAGCTCTTAATGTTATCTAAACAGTGCCATTTTTCATTTTTATCCAGTGTTGACAAGTCTTTAATCACAGAATATATGGTCAGCATACTGCTTACAAACATTCAGATGTGGTAAGAGGAGATATTTAGGGACTGCAATAGTCTATAGAGGCTGATGAAATGCATTCTTTATACTTTTTTCACAATGGACTCAGCCCAATAGGTCTCGCATTTGTGAGAGCTAAAGCTACTTACTGGTGTTGTAAATTACAGTGTCTTTTAGCTATGTATTTTGGTTTGGAGTGTAGTGGATGTATGATCAGAGATGCAGCTGCAGCACTGTCTGGAGGACTACAAATGTTAATTACCACTGAGAACAGAGAAACAGCTGCAGCACTGCCTATAGGACTTAGAATGGAGGAGTTATCGATGGAAACAGAGAAGTTGCAGCGATGTCTAGGGGACTAAACTGAAGAATTACCCCTGTGATTGGAGAAACAGCTGCAGCATTGTCTACAGGATTAGGAATGAGGAATTACCACTGGGGCCAGAGAAGCAGCTAGCAGCACTGTCTAGAGGACTTAGAATGAGGAATTACCGACTGGACCAGAGAAGCAGATGCAGCATTGTTACATGACTAAAAATGAGGAAGTACCGCTGGGACCAGAGAGGCAGCTAGCAGCACTGCTAAGAGGACTTAGAATGAGGAATTACCACTGGGATCAGAGGAGCAGCTAGCAGCACTGTACAGAGGACTAAGAATGAGTAATCACCACTGGGAATTAAAACTGGGACTAGAGAAGCACTTAGCAGCATTGCCAAGAGGACTTAAAACGAGTAATTACAAACAGGTCCAGAGAAGCAGCTTGCAGCATTGTCTGGAGGACTTATAATGAAAAGTTACCAACGGGACCAGAGAAGCAGCTTGCAGCACTTCCCAGAGAACAAAGAATGAGGAAATTCCACTGCGACCAGAGAAGCAGCTGCAGCACTGTCTAGAGAACTTAGAATGTGGAATTACCATTGGGATCAGAAAAGCAACTGCAGCATTGTTTACAGGACTAAGAATGAGGAATACCACTGGGACCAGAGAGAAAGTTAGCAGCACTGACTAGAGAACTTAGAATGAGGAATTACCAATGGGATCAGAGAAGCAGCTCGCAGTGCTACCTAGAAAGCTAAGCATGAGGAATTACCACTGGGACCAGAGAAGCAGCTGAAGCACTGTGTTGCGGACTTAGAATGAGGAATTACCACTGGGACCAGAGAAGCAGCAGCACTCTCCACAGGACTAAGAATGAGAAGTTACCAATGGGAACAGAGAAGCAGCTGCAGCGCCGTCTAGAGGAGTCGGAATGATGAATTACCACTGGGACCAGAGAAGCAGCTGCAGCATTGTCTACAGGACGAAAAATGAGGAATTACCACTGGGTCAGAGAAACAGCTGCAGCACTGTCTAGAGGACTCAGAATGTGGAATTACCACTGGGACCAGAGTGAGGAATTACCGACAGGACCAGAGAAGCAGCATGTCCTAGAGGACTGAGAATGAGGAATTACCATTGTGACCAGAGAAGCAGCTGCAGCACGGTCTAGAGGACTTAGAATGTGGAATCGACACTGGGACCACAGAAGCAGCTGCGGCATTGTCTAGTGGAGTTACAATGAGGAAATACTGAAGGTACCAGGGAAGCAGCTTGCAGCACTTCCTAGAGGACTAAGAATGATGAATTACCATTGAGACCAGAGAGGCAGCTGCAGCACTGTCTAGAGGACTTAGAATGAGGAATTACCACTGGGATTAGGGAAGCATCTAGCAGCACTGTGTGGAGGACTTAGAATGAGGAATTACCGACGGGACCAGAGATGCAGCTAGCAGCATTTCCTAGAGGACTAAGAACAAGGAATTGCAGCTGCAGCACTGTCTAGAGGACTCAGAAGGAAAATGTTACTTACCCAGTAGACATTTGCTCATGGCATGTATTACTATAGATTCACATGCTTTGCGTAAGTCCGCCATCTAGTGTTGGGCTCGGAGTGTTACAAGTTGTTTTTCTTTGAAGAAGTTTTTCGAGCCACGAGATCGAGTGACTCTTCCTCTCGATGACAGTGCGCATGGGTATAGAGTCCTTTATTAGACTGTTTTCCCGCAGGAGGGTGAAGTAAAGAGTGTACAAGTGTACATGTACATATATAGTAATGAAATGAGATGTCAATGCAATGTATATACATATTTACAATATATAGTACTACAACGACCACAGGCTTCCGGGGAAGAAGAAGGGTGCATGTGAATCTACAGCACTACATGCCACGAACAGATGTCTACTGGGAAGTAACATATTCCATTTGATGACGTGAAGCCGTACATACACATTCTTTGCGTAGACTGTAAAGCAGTCGCCTCCTGAAAATAAGCAGTGGCTAGCCTGTAGGAGTTGTAGTAGTTTGAAAGTGTTATAAGCACTGTCTGTCCAACATTTGCTTGTTGGCGAGATAATACATCCGCACAGTAGTGTTTAGTAAATGTGTGTGGTGTAGACCATGTGGCTGCTTTACATATGTCTGCCACTGGTATATTGCCTAAGAATGCCATTGAAGCCCCTTTCTTCCGGGTGGAATGAGCTTAAGGAGTTACTGGTAACTGTCTTTTAGCTTTAAGATAGCAAGTCTGTATACAATTGACTTTCCATCGTGCTAATCCATTTCTTGAAATGGGATTACCTTTGTGTGGTTGTTGAAATGCCACAAAGAGTTGCTTGGATTTTCTGAAATCCTTTGTTCAGTCTATATAGTACATGAGCACTCTTTTAACATCAAGGGTGTGAAGAGCTCTTTCAACAACTAAAACTGGCTGTGGAAAGAAGATTGGCAATTACACTGACTGACTGATATGAAAAGGTGAAACCACCTTTGGTAGGAATTTTGGCTTTGTCCTAAGAACTATTTTGTTGTTGAAAATGTTAAATGAAGGTTCCTTGAATTTCACTAACTCTCCTTAAATAAGTGATTGCTACTAAAAAAGAAACCTTCCATGATAAAAACTGAAGAGGGCAAGAATGCATGGGTTCATAAATCTGGGGAGTAAGATTAAGATTCAACCCAGGGGCTCGTGGAGCTCTAGGTGGAATAAACCTTTTAAGAACCTTCATAAAAGCATTTATAACAGGAATCCTAAACAGGAAAGTGTGTTGTCTGTTTTGGAGGTTAGCAGCGATTGCTGTTAAATGGATTCTAATAGAGGAATATGCAAGGTTTGCTTTTTGTAAATGTAACAGATAGCAAACAATATCCTGTACTGATGCTTTAAGTGGGTCAATGTTTTTAGGCTGACAATAGTAGACAAAACGCTTCCATTTTGCTGCATAATATTGTCTAGTTGTGGGTTTGCGTGATTCTTTTAGAATATCCAAACATTCTGATGGAAGTTATAAGTAGCCAAACTCTATGACTCCAGGAGCCAAATTGCCAGGTTGAGTATTCTGGGGTTTGGATGTGTGATTTGACCTCTACTTTGAGTCAACAGGTCTAGCTTGTTTGGTAGTTTGTAATGTGGTACTACAGACATGTCCAATAGTGTTGTGTACCAATGTTGACGTGCCCACGTGGGAGCTATGAGTATCATGGTGAGTGAGGTTTGTTTCATCTTTTTGATCAGAAATGGAATTAGTGGGAGAGGTGGAAAAGTGTAAGAAAATATCCCGGACCAATTCATCCAAAGAGTACTGCCCTTGGATTGAGGGTGTGGGAACCTAGATGCAAAGCTTTGGCATTTTGCATTTTCTTTTGTGGTGAAAACATCTATTTCTGGGGTTCCCCACATTTGGAAGTATTGTTGAATCACCTGTGGGTGAATCTCCCATTTGTGTACTTGTTGTTGCGTCCTGCTTAAGAGGTCCGCTAGTTGATTGTGTATCTCTGGGATATACTCTGCCACTAATTGAAAGCGATTGTGAATTGCCTATTTCCAAATTGTCTGTGCTAGAAGGGGCAACTGTGATAAATGTGCCCCCCCTCTGTTTTTGCACATAATACACTGTGGTCATATTGTCTGTCCTTATTAATAATATTTTGTGTGTGATTTGTGTCCGAAAAGCTTTGAGTGCTAAGAATACTGCTAGTAACTCCAAGTGGTTTATGTGATAAGTTTGTTGGATTGAGTTCCATTCCCCCTGTATAGTGAGGTTGTTGAGATGAGCTCCCCAACCTATCATTGATGCATCTATTGTGATTATTGTCTGAGGCACAGTGTCATAAAAGGGCCACCCTTTTGATAGGTTGATGGAATTCCACCATTGCAGAGAGCGGTGAGTCTGGCGGTCCAACAACACTAGATCCTGAATTTGACTGTGTGCCTGAGACAACTGTTGAGAGACACTGTTGTAGTGGTCTCATGTGGAGCCTGGCACTGGGTACTACTGCTATGCATGAAGCCATAATCCCTAACAGTTTCATCACCAACTGTACTGTATAGGTGTGATTGTACTGTAGTAGCCATATGAGATTGTGAAATGCTTGAATCCTGACTGGGTTAGGGTATGCCAATGCTGATTGAGTGTTTAGAATTGTTCCTAAATAAGGTTGTATTTGTGATGGTTGCAGGGGAGATTTTTGGTGGTTTATGGTGAATCCTAGATTGTGTGGGATGTTTATGATGTATTGAGTATGTTGTTGACAAATTTGAAGTGTACTGGCTTTTATAAGCCAGTCATCGAGCTATGGGAAGACATGTATGTGTTGTTTCCTGAGGAATGCTGCAACCACCGCTAAACATTTGGTAAACACCCTTGGTGCTATTGTTACCCCAAATGGTAGCATTCTGAAATGGTAGTGCTTTCCTGCTACAACAAATCTTAGATACTTTTGATGTATGGGAATGTGGAAATAAGTAACCTTGAGGTCTAATGCTGTCATGTAATCCTGTTTTTGTAACTGGGGAATGACGGTGTGTAGAGTGGCCATATGGAAGTGTTCTGACAGTATGTATAGATTTAGGGGTTTGAGATCTCAGATTGTTCTGAGAATACCATTTTTCTTTGGTGTGAGGAAGTATAGTGAATATACTCTGATCCTTGTTGGAATATAGGTACTGTTTCTAAGGCTTGTTTGAGCAGTAGTGATTGCACCTCTTTTTTTAATAGAGTGAGGTGTGGAAATGAGTTCTAGACAGTAACCATGTTGGATAATTGACAAAACCCACTGATCTGTAGTGATGATGTGCCATTGTGGATAGAATTTTACCAGTCTTCCTCCCACAGGAAACGTGTGCTTTATTGGAATGGTGAGAAAGTCACTCTATTTGATTGAGAGGGACCTCTGGAAATCACCTCTCTTGTTGGATCCTCTGTAGGAGCCTCTAAACAATCCTTTTGTGTAGAACTGTGAGGATTGTTTTTGTTAGGAAGTTGCAGTTTCTGAGGCTGATGGTTTGAAACCCCATCTAAACTGTGGTCTACGAACAGTACCTCTACTGGGTATGGTGAATAACACACAAATTGCTTTGGCTGTTTCAGAATCTTTTAAAAGTTTGTCTATGGCTGTGTCAAATTCTGGGCCAAATAGAAGTGGTTTGTCAAAGGGCATACTTAACATGGCCTGTTGTATTTCAGGTTTGAACCCTGAACATTTTAACCAGGCATGTCTTCTGATAAGCACACTGGTGTTGATTGACCTGGCGGCTGTATCAGCTGCATCCATAGCGGATCTAATACCATTATTAGATGTTGCTTGCCCATCAGTTACTATCCGTTGTCCCCTCGTTTGGTGTTCTGGAGGAAGGTACTGCAAGAGTTCTTTCATCTCATCCCAGTGGGTCCTATCATACCTAGCTAAAAGAGCCTATTAGTTGGCTATCCTCCAATGATTTGCAGCTTGTGAAGCTATTCTTTTACCTGCTGCATCTATTTTCTTACTTCTTTGTATGGAGGAGGAGCATCTGCTGTGGACTTACTGTTGGCCCTTCTTTTTCTTGCTGTGCTAACTACAATTGAGTCAGGCAGTAATTGATTTTTTTTTTTTATAAACACTGGGTCTGAGTGTGGCGGTTTATATTTTTTACCCACTCTAGGAGTGATAATTCTGTCCTTTCCTGGTTCCTGGAAAATATCAGAAGCATGTCTGGGCATTCCTGGAAGCAGTGGAAGACATTGATATTGTTTATATGTAGACACTAGAGTGCTGAAAAGGACATCTTGTTTTATTTGATCTGAATGCATCTGCACATTATGATAGGCAGCAGCTCTAGCTACTACTTGATTGTATGCAGAAGTGTCGTCTGGTGGTGAAGGTGTAGCAAGATATAAGTCCGGACCATTTGGCAGAATGGGATCAGGATCATATGTATCCCATGGATCTTTGTCCTGCTGGTCATTACTAAAGTCATCCCTGTGTGGTGATAGTAAGGATGTGTGTGGTGACATTTGTGCTTCATATGTGGGTTATGGTGGTGGTGTGGAAGGAAGAACAGGAGAATGTGGAGGTGAAGGCTGTTTGTGTTTTGTAGCCTGTTCCTGCTCTTTATCCTTGGAGACATTCTTTGATGGAGGTACATCCTTTTAAGTGTCTTTAAAAGTTAACTTCCTTTTGAAGGAAATTGGAGGGGAAGCAATTATTCTTCCAGTGTCCTTTTGAATGTGTAGTTTTCACTGTTTAGCGTCCATCACCTCTAAAATAGGTTGTATTTCCAAGGATTCATGGGTAGAATTGGTTTGCTTGCTTCAGTGTCTTTCAACTCCAAAGGTTTGTGTGTGGAGTGCTTTGCTCAAACCGGAAACATTAGCTCTGAAGGTGGTGTAGAATTTTTTGGCTCCGAAGATGTCCTTTCTGATTTTTGCCTCAATTCCGAGACTGCTGTTGGAGTCTGTTTGGTCGATGCTGAATGCACTTTAGTCTTTAATCTCTGTGCCGGACCTGAAGGTGGGTCATCCAGACTTACTTTTCGGATCTGGCCATGGCCCGAAGGCAGTGGAGGACTGACGACTAGTGCTGGAGTCTTTTTTAATATTTTTGTATGGTATGATGGGGCAGTTGTACTTGTGTACTGCGCTGGAGGTATCTAGTGGCTATCATCATCCAAGTCAGAGTCTTGGATGGAAAATGTTGCTCCTTGTCAAACTTCTTCCTGTGCGTGTTCTTTACCGAAGATATCATGTGTTTCTTCTGTGGACTCGGATGCCATTTTGAGGCCCCAGGTGGTCTTTTTAGTTAGAAATGATCTGCAGGTGTCACAAGTTTCTTCTCGATGATCTGGAAATAAACAGAGATTGCACACAGAATATTGATCGTTATAGAGGAAATTAGCGTGACACCAAGGATAGAATCGAAACGGAGTTAGTTCCATCAGTCCAAAATTTAAGTAGGCCCAAAAAAGGGCAAGAAATTGACACCGATGGTCTAAATCGGATCAAGTATAGATGGAAAACGCGATCGAAACAATACCGACGATATTATAGAAAGGTAGAAAAAAGTTCAGAAATACCGAACCGAGATCCACCAGAGCGAGAGAAAACTAATGCATGTGAAAGAGGATCCGCCTTCTAAAATGGCAGTCAAGGACCCCTTTTATGAGCACCACTCATAAAAGATGAAGACCCACTGCAGAGAAACACTGCATCATAGGAACTTGCTGGGATGTTTGCTACCGTATGAGTTTTGATGATCCCAGGGTGCTTAGAAAATGCTCAAGCTGGAATGCTCCAAAACGTTCTTTAAAATACAGCATTCATTAAAAGATTCTTTTCACTTCTGCAGGCAGTGCAGGTATTTTCAATCCGATTTGGAGAGAAATGACATAATAAACAAGCATTTGCAATGGAACTCGTGTTTGCTCGAGTTAGACCTATTACCGTTGTAAATTCCAAACTGGACATTTCTCGCCACACAAACTGAAAATAAAAAGCAAAACAGTTGACCTAAGTGAGCTGATTCAAAGCGCTGCCACCACGAGCGTGAAGGAGAGACACAAAAGGATAAAGAAGTTAGCTCGCAGTCAAAGTTATCGGCAAAAGTGCATTTATCAATGTAATAGGGTCGATGGCCAAGGTGGTAACAAAACCGCTTCAAGGAGAGACAAATGTAAAGCATTTGCCAACTAAAACAAAGGATTTTTGAAGGGCAAGCCCATGAACGAATGATAGTGATGGGCGTGCGGTGGGCGTGGTTAAAACCCAGATACATACCAACATGTCGAAAAAGCAGCGCTTGTGCGCTGCTATGCTCAACCTAAAAATTGGTATTTAGGAAATCGAGAGTTGTCAGTGTTGGAACAGGAATGTTTCCATATTATGCAGGATTTTTCCCCTGCCTCGATTGCACAACTGATTGTCTATTGTGTATTCTGACTTTTATTTTGGACCTAGCATCATGCTAATCTAGCATGTCTGCATAGGCCTAGATCTGTCCCCTAAAGTGATGATCTGAATCTGTCCAGTGTCCTAGAGAGGCAGATCAAGTGTACTCTTAATGTGGCTAGACGGCTACTGTACCTGTCCTAAGTCCTGTGCATAATGCACTGGTGGCAGCATAACAAGTTTAGGAAGTATTAATATTGTGACCAGACCTTTTTAACCAGTTCACTTAGAGTTTGGCTTACTGGCCCCACTCATGTAAGTTTCAGCTAATATGTACACACCCGGAATCTTGTACTAGCATCTCATGTGTTTGTCGATTGTGTTCACGTGTGTAGTGCAAATAGCATATGTACAGAGTAGTAAGGCTAGATGGTGAGGACTATTCCCCCAGACAGTAGACGTGTTTTGCCCTGCATTCCTGTGGCTGGAGGGAGAAGATTTAGATGCTGAAGGGAGGCAAAGACATGGCTACCTTTAAAAATTACACAAGGCCCTTTTGTTAGCAAGGGCCTGCTGATTAATTTTGCCTGAGCACTGCTTGTTGGGATGAGGGGTGAAACTGCAATTTCTACTGTGCAAGGTGAGGAAGTTTCTAGCTCAGAATTGGCCTTCTGTCCACCCAATTACTACTAATATTGGACTGATGACAGACAGGCTCAGAAACCTCACACTTTACTGTGCTTATCGCATTGGGTGCTCCAGTCTGGACACAGCCCTTGTGCTAGCTGCTGTTAGAAGCATCAGTGTACACAATGGTATTTCAAAAGAGCAACCTAAAGAGAGCACTTGAAAGAAGAGAACATGCCATGATCATCACCTTGGCCTGGTCATGTCTGCTTCGTTTGTGACCCGTGCATCTAAGCGATCATTGTTGCAACTACCTATGTCAGCTCGGATGTGGCCCCCCAACTTACCTGCTGTCTACAGAAACCACAGTGGGAGGATGTGCATCAGCACCAGAGCTTCATAGCCACAGACTAAAGCAGGCAGGCATTCGAGACTCTACCCCCACATAACCCAATCAAGGCCCTCGACAGGGCCGTAGTTTACCCATTTCCCAACTAAAATAGTAATGGGCTGTAGGGTGGACGGTGAGATGACCAAGGTTCGGGATGGGATGTTTCCATAAGAAAAAGAGTGACTACTAATTCGCAATAGGCCGGCTTCTGTCTAGAGCGGCCCAGTGGGTGAAAAGCAATGAGCTGAAATGCTACAAGGAGCGACTGACACTGGATAGGATACTTGAAAACATTCATCTCATCCCAGGCCTGGAAACCTGTGACTAGCGCAGCTTTTCAAGCCTACTACTGCCAATGTTTGTTAATGCCATAAAGCAGTAAATCTGCAATCTGCAACTTTCAATGGGCACAAATTTTAAAATTTTTGTTAAACCAAAATATATATTAATAAGTTTCAGCTCTAAAATTGAAAAAGTTAATAGCTTTTAGTGAAATGAGAACGAAAAGCAAACCCGACTCGGGGCCCCCCAACTAAATGCCAAGAATGCATGTGGGCGGTGTCACATCCCAAACATCTCCGTACCCCCTCACCCAACTCCCTGAATCTATGCAGCTGCCCATCCCACCTGGGCTTGGTGTTCTCCCGGAACACTGAGGATTATGGTCACGTACGACACAACAGACTGGGGTCCCTACCCTTATTTTAAATGTATTTTCACTGCACACACTTTATCTATACGAAGAGGAGCCTTGATAGTAGAGTTGTCTACTCAGTGCATGTAGGCAGGGCTCCATGTTTCCAGTTTTCATAATTTATAAAGGTTTTTAATCAAGTGACTGATGGCTCCATGCACTATGCCCAAGTTCCAAATAGAGGGGGACACGCCAGCAAATTCAAAGGGCAAGCCGAGTCAAGGGTCTAGCTTGGCTCTAAAACTATGCATGAGCCAAGCCATGAAAACCTTTGGCATGTATATCGTGTTATACACATAATATAAAAACATGATACAGTGTCTTCAAAATAAAAAAACAGTGCATTTCCTTAATATGCTGAAGCAGGTCAGCTAAGTGAATCCAATTATATCACTGCACACACAGGCATTTATTAAAAGTGATATTTTTTAAACAGGAACTTAGAAACATTTATGGCTCGCACCCCAGAGACAATTCCATTAGTGAACTAACAGGCAAGTCAATAGTCATGTGAACCCTAAACATGGCCTAGATTTGTATTATAAATGGAGCAACATTACAATCTATTAAATCAAATAGAAGAGGTGCTGTACAGCATCAATACAAAACACAGGTATTAGGAAAGGCTTTCATATGTGATAAAGAAAAAGGAGGAATATAATGTTCACCTAGGATCAAACAATTTGGACAGTCGGGAAGACCGTATTGATTTCAGGTTATCTGGCTTCACGTTTTGAAATTCAGCCACCAGATGTATATCTCTGTCTCTCTCTCACCTGTCCAAAGATCAAGGTTCTGTATTTTATTCTTGGCGCACAACGAGATACAGCAGATCAGACTCAGGGCCCCCAGGCCAAACTATCAAGCCAAGAATGCATTTATTTGGGCGGTTTCACACTCACAACTCTTCTCTGAAGCTATGCCTCTGGCCTTGGTCTATCTTCACTCTTTACAGCCACTGCATACAAGCATGTGGAGGGGCTGCACATGTGCTCTGAAGGAACAGGGAAAGATAACAGACTACCTACCCTTCTACCAGCAGGTCACAATTGGGAAAATTGTGAACTGAGTGTTAATTTATCTTCTAAGGAAGATTTAAGACTGTACAAGATCTAGATCTTGACTCATGTTCTTAAATTACTTCGGGGGGGAGGGTAGAGCAGTCTGTGAGAGGTCCCCTGGGAAGAACTCAGTAGATGTGGAGCCACAACAAATGATCACTCTCAATATGTAAGTTGGATTTGTAGTGTTTAGTACTGGTGTGTGAGTAAAAGTCGTTTTTATTTATTAGAACGATGAGTCACAGGCTGGATACTAATGTTTTGTGTCAGCTGACTGCTTAGTGCTGGCTCAAGACACCTATGCTACATGTCTGAGAAACTTATAACTACTCACAACTGCTACACCAAAGAAGTGCAAAGGGTTTGTACCCAGTTTGCAGAGCAATATCAAGATGGACCCCAGGACACCAGTGGCAAACTAACCCCACAGTTTGGCAGTCTAGTGAAGCACTACAAATTAAGCATAGACTTTGAGTTCTTTATCACCACCCAATCATCATTCATAAACTGGCAGATTCAACTGCAAAAGACACAAGATGAAGATACTAGATGTTCTTGTAGCTAAAGACTTGCACACCTTCACATGAGAATATAACATCCCTTAGAAGAAGGTTCTAACGTTAGAAAGCAGGCAATTTGTACAATTTATACACTGAAGCGTATTACCTCATTACACTGTTTAGTGGGACTGTCTATCCCACTAAACTAGTCTTCCACTTAGGCTTTCAACATAAAAAGAGAACCTACTGTTTTACAAATACTAGATTGCTCTGTTGACCAGTTATACTTTATGAAATATCTTGAATTAAAAATAATACAACAAAAAAGAAAAGACATAGCACATTCGCTGGCAACACAGCATCTGGTTTCATTATGTTAAAAGAATTGCTTAGTGTTGTATTGCCATGAGTATTACCACATGTATTGTCTCAAAGCGCTGTTGGGTTAAGGTACCTTCTCGGGGTTTCAGGCACAAACCAGAATGTTCTTCAATGAATAGGAGCATCAGTAATGTTTGTGTGGTAAATATTTCGGATCAATCATATTTGCCAGGTACTGTATTGTGACATATTGGAGAGCTAGGGTTTTATAGATATATTCTGACGACACCCAGTCATTATTTGATATTACAGGGAACTTAGATATAGAAGCATAAGTGTTGCACAGCCATTTACAAATAACAACATAATAGACAGAAAGAACGTTTCTATAATTAAAATGAGAAATCTGAACAACTACTAGAAGAATCCTAGCAATCCACCTCCAATGTATGTCTAGACTAAGACCCAATGAAATTAGATGTTTTTTTACTGAAGACATCACAAAACATTCAACCTCTGGCACTGATGTTCAACTAAAATTTATCTTTGAAGAATTTCAACAAAGTTATGAAAAACTGAACCTAATATATAAGATTTCCAGAAATAAATTACTAGAAGAAAAACTAGAGTTCTGGAAACAACTGGTTGAGAATGGGCTACAAGACCATATTTTTTAGACATAACTAATAACCTTATTAATGGCACCACAAACATCTACAATTCCTTCAAAACATGTACACATCCGACCTTGAAAACATGGTTACTGGTAGCCAAGGTGATATTTTAAGTTGCTGTGTTAATGTAGTGGACTGTGAGGGCTAACAGACGTCAGTAGTTCCACATGTTTGCTGAAAGGCTGCTGGGAGGAAGAGCTCTGGCCTCGCCACCAGTTTGGGCAGTGGTCCTGGTGGGTTGTTGACTGGCCCGCAGGCTTCCATGCTCACGGTGGGTCAGCCGCGAGAGACTACCTGAAGACTGGAGTCACAGCTTGATGCCTGCGTGCCACACAAGAAATGGAGGAGTCGGGCAAGAGAGGCAACAATCTTGAGCGGTAGTATGGGGGCTGCTGAGGCGGGTGGGAAACACTAGGCTCTGGTAGCCTGCTCAGTGAGGAGGCAGCTGGCATTAAGGCCAATGAAGCTTGCACAGGCATGGTTGCCTCTCTCTGCTCCGCCCTTGGCTGCCTCCCCAGCCTAGCCTGGCCTGCCCCTGATCCTCTAGAGCCCCTGTGGAGTCCTGGGGTGCCCCCGAAGTCCTTGGAGCCCTGGTGGTCCCTCCCTCCACCCCTGCCTAGTTCCTCTGAGTGTCCCTGAGCATCAGTGGAGTATTCTCCGAGACCTGGTGCCTGGCTCTCTCTGACCAAATGATCAAATCTTAAATCTTATTCCTCCAAGTTCTGAGGGGGGAGCACCAAGGCATTCACACCACATTTGACACCAGAACGGACCAGCTGCATATCACACGAAACAAGCACTCATCCTGGTGCCTAACAAACTGCGTGCTCGAGCTCCCCCTCCTCAAAGTTACAAACAGCATGGAAGTCTCCTCCTGGGGGTGTTGGGACACAGTACGGGAGAGCGGTTTAATCCTCCAAAAAACAGAAGACCAATATTGGGCACCTTAAAGCTGCATCTGAACCAGACACTATAGCTGTACAATTTGCACAATTGCACAATCTCAACATCAATGCTATCCTCAATTCAGCAGTCAATCAGCAGCAAAACAGCAGACTACTGGTGCAGCGTACTTGTGCTCCCCCCACCCCACAACTGCAGGGTCTCAAGACTGGGGAGAGTGGTGGTGCTCTTGAGTTTGAATATCTTTTAATAACATTTCGCCACCATGCCTGAAAGGAAAGTTCTTCCCTTCAAAAAATTTGAGAATCCTCACTGGACAAGTCCCCTTCCCACCAGGTCTCCTCGCTTCTGGAGTTAGATCTCACCTACAGTCCGCCTAACAAACTCACAAAAGAAGGAATTGAGGTGCATGACCAAGATGGTATAATAAATAATAAAAACAGCAACAGCCACAATCTCTGAGGCTAATACAGCACAGAGGTTCGGTGTAAGCACAAAGAGGCCTTCCTATCCAGGTCCAGCACAGGGGTAGATTAACGATTACATCCACAAGGCCCTGCAGACAGCTTTTTTTTTACCTGCCTCACAAGGTCCAGAAGAGCTACTGTCCCCAGACACACAGTGAAATCTACATAGATCAAATTCCTGTCCAAGACTACAAGGGGGGGAACCAGAGCAGCGAATGGACCTGTCTACCTGCCCTGCTGCCCAGCCGAATTAGACTTACCCCCGAGGGGGATGAACAATCCAGAGACATTATTTCTTTGGCCCAGCGGGTCTCACGCAATGGGGGCTCTGTTGGAGACGCTCTCCCTACCACAGCCCGCCCACACGCAGTACTGGTGAAAGTGCAAGTTCACAACTGGAAGCCAACGTCTCCCTCTCTGACACTGCTGCCTGGGTCGAGCAATCGGCCAGCGGCTAGCCCCACCCAACCTCTCTCAAAAACTTTGAGGAGGGAAAGTAGCTCACACCATGAGCTGGGGAACCTTTCGGATCACTTCAAGGCCACCTTGGGAGCCCAGATTGAAGAATCACTGGACTAACACCCCTTATTGAGAAAGGGTCCCAATATTAGATCCGAAAGTCCCATATTGATAAGGCCTTCAGGCTCTACCCCTATAGTGCCCTCCAGCCCGTTCCAGGCCTCTTTGTATTTTGCTTGATGCTTTTGGAAGATAATGTCCAGCGCCCTATTGTGGCAATCACAAACAAGCATTTTCAATGCAATGGGTCTTGCATTTGCTTGAGTTTGAGCTAGTGGTGCTGTAAATTCATAACTGGACTCTTCTTGCCACATACATTGGTCAACCCTGCCTCATTTGGTGTTTTCCTGCCACATAATTCCAGTGTCCCTGCATTTAACTAATGCGCTTCTATTTAGCTGTGTCCTCTCTCTCTGCAGCCAAAAATGAAAATGTTGCCATTTATCCTAATTTAAATATGCCATGCCAATTCAAATAGAACACAACTTTCACCACCCCACCTTCAGAGTTGCCGGCTGGCTAACACAATTTCCAAAACAAGACAGCCATGGAGGAGTAATGAGAGAAATAAACTAGAAGGGTCCATGTGTTCAAACAGTCATAGTGTAATAAGAATGTTAAGTTGGCCTGAATCATTGTCATAATTGCAAAAAGGAGAGATTAATAAAACATATACAATTATCATATAAACTCAATAAAAACCTTTATCAGAAATAAATGTTTGGCATTAGACTGTAATGCTCAGAACAGCTCCTAGAGGATACCACAGTGAAAATAGCATTTGTAAGAAACATGGCCATGTTACCATATAGTTAGCCCCTAGAGAGCATAAGCACATGAAAAGAAAACGACATTGCAGCGTAACCATGTATGAGGGCGTAGTGCATTACAAGTTTTAAGGGCTAGCAGGCCTACTGCAATGATATTACCAACAAGACCCTTAAAACACAAACTTCTCTCAGCTGTAAAACAAAAGTTCAAGCCATGAGAGAGGCTAAAAAGACATTGAATGGAGGGAGGGGTTCTTATTTTGGGGTCCCCACTAACCTAGTGAGGGGACCCCAGAGATGATCTAGACGGAAAGAGCAGGTTGTGGTGAACTTTTTAAAGGTGGCCCCATTGTCCTAGGACCACCACAGGTTGAGTTATGAGCACAAATGTTTTGTAAAAGAATGTTCTGCAAAACATTATGGGATGACTGAGTGCTGCAAATATTGTAGTATGTTGACTGTAATGCTCAGAACAGCCCCTATTAACCACAATTAAAATAATATTTGTAAGAAACATGGACATGTACCCACATAATTAGCCCATATAGAGCATCTCCACATGTAAATAGAATGGCACAAAGTAATGTAATGTAACCATATAGTTGACCTCTAGAGGGCATAGTGCCTTACACATTTTCAGGGCTAGCAGGCATTCTGCAATACTAAGGCCCTTAGAACACAAACTACTCCAAGCTGTAAAACAAATGTTCCAGACATAACAGAGCTTAAAGAGGGACTGAATGGTGGGAGGGGTTATTATTTTCATGTCCCCTCTAACCTAGTGTGGCGACCCAGAGATAACCTAAAAAGAAAGTGTGGGTCATGCTCAACGTTTAGGTGGTGGTCCCGCTGTCCTAGGACCACCACAGGCTGAGTTATGGGGAAAAGTGCTTTAAAAAGAATACTTGGAAAGCATTATGGGGCAACTTTTCCAGAATACAGTATTGGCTCTCCCACTCTGCTGGGAGAGCCACGTTGAGGATTTCAGTTTTTTATTTTTTAGTAAAGCATTTATCAATTATAAGTAATTTTGGGAAAGCTATGGAACGTGAAGGGGACAGCCCAAAGAAATGACTCTGATTAGGTAACAGTGTGAACAATGTGACCAGCGCTCCAATACCACAGATGGAGTTTGCGCTGTTGGTGCTGTGAGGGCCATGGCTGGCATGGAGCACGAAGGGGAGAGACAAAAGAGAAAAATAGTTCACCTACGCTGAAGAATATCAGCAATCGTGCAATTATCCATGTAATGTGGGTATCAAACTGCTAAAACGATCTGCACCAAAATATCCATACGTGCTACTGCTGTCTGAACCCCCCCCAGGCCACACAAGCGTCCATAGGGGAGCCTGGGTTGCCACCCATGACTGGCTTCTAGGCGAAACAAAAGTCACGAATTCCCTAGAAGTCTCATGCATCCATAACGCGTGAATAGTACTCCATGTGGCAAGAAATTACAACAACGGGTGGAGCCATTCAGGTAATTGTAATCACAGCACAATAAGGGTCTATCCTAGTCTACCTAGCCCTCACCAGATACCCCTATTGGTGCCCGGGCTCCCAATTACATCGTGGAATGTGGCCAGTCTAAGGACAATACTGACACGCAAACTTGCAATGGCACTCTTGAACAACAGGGACATAATCTGCCTGCAAGAAACATGGGTACTCACCCCCACAATGATAAATGGCTACTATGAGCTCTTCAAGCCAGCAATATGTGCAAACCAGCTCGGCCGGCTACCCGGAGGTCTCTCAATAGTCATTAAGCAAATGGTCAAGAGCACCGTAAGACCCCTGATTCAATCCTATTGGGCCATGCAAAGAGCACTAATCTACAAGTTAACACTGCAGGACACAAAGCCACCACTACTTCTGATAAATTGTTATCACAACCCACAGAAAGCTCACAAACTTAGGGCAACCACTGATCTTAGCAACTGCCTGGTAATTATTCTGCTCAAACACGCTACCTATGAAGTTGTGCTAC
Source organism: Pleurodeles waltl (assembly GCF_031143425.1). Taxonomy (NCBI): domain Eukaryota; kingdom Metazoa; phylum Chordata; class Amphibia; order Caudata; family Salamandridae; genus Pleurodeles; species Pleurodeles waltl. The sequence continues at coordinate 1,899,753,064 of NC_090440.1, forward strand.
TGGGGGACTGAAACATCAGGGGTCTGGAAAACTGTTGTAGCAGCTCGAGAACTGGCAGAGAAAAAGGTGTAATGATCGATTTCTTAAATACCTTCAAACTAATCTCAGCTGAGGAAACATTCAAAGCCAACGCTCCTAACTGTCAATTTATCCCCACTCTCAACTATTGACTATGTCTTCATGCCGGAACCTCTAATAAGTCAGCTCCTCAACCTGGAGATCCCGAAGAGTGTGAAAGGGACCACAATCTGTTGATCTTAACTCTGAATCTTAGAGCTGCTCCAGCGGCCAGGCTGCTAGCTGTGGGGTCCTTGACCAGAGTCGAAGAAACAAAGTTAGTGAGGAGGATCAAGTGGAGACCTACAGATGCCCCAACTGTGATAAACTGGTCACAAAACCCTAATGTCACTGGTTGGGCCCTTAGGCCCAATTGGACTGCTCTGACCACAGGATTTAACATCTACTCTGCAGCCCAGTGAGGCCTACATGAAACACCAGTGTGGGAAACCCTTTAAAGGGCCTAACCCGCACTACAATAAGGCGATTGTCTGTTCACAGAGAGCTCTATGATCCTCCCAGCAGCAACACAAGCTAATCCCTACTCTTAAATCTGCTAAAGAGATCACTAAGTTGCGGAAAGAACATAAAAACTTAGCTTGGGAAACCAAAAAAGCATTAGAAGACAAGCAATGGCTAAAGATACACAGGTTAATCCAGGAAAGAAGTCTAGCCCAGTTCTGGAACTTAGTTGATAAATTAAAATCTCCAACCATAGTCAGAAGCAATGGAGTCTCCAAAGAGGACTGGTTAGACCATGTAACTGCACTGTACTCTGGTCACAACAGTTACATCAGCTAACACAATCAGCCAGGGGCGCGCCATTCTGCCCACAAGGCCGCAGCAGGTCCTCACCACCCAAGGGCAAGTCATCGAAATTATCAAGGCAATGAAATGCAACAGGGTGCCAGGACCCAATGCTCACCCAGCAGGGATTTTCAAATGCGTCTGGAGGACTGGGCAAAGATTCTCACCCCTCCTCTTTTACCACACCTTCCTTTCACCCAAGATCCCAGACGCATGGAGGAGTTCCATTTTGAGCCTTATAGTCAAGAAAGGTGAACCCAAAAAGCCATCCAACTACCACCTAATTGCTCTACTGGCCCTAGAGGCCAAAGTATATGCACACCTTCTTCTTAAGCAGCTGGAGGCCTGGGTACAAGACAAGATTTTACCATTTTTTTCCCAGACAGGATTCTGTGCTGCAGCATCAACCATAGATAACATTGTCTCACTGGCTGTACTCAGCCAGCGAGCTGCCTCTTGCAAGCACCTACGGCTCCTCTGCTGGTTTGTTGATTATAGTGCTGCCTTCAATGAAGGGGATGGCCCCAGGTTATGAAGAAAGCTAACAACTTGGGGGATCCCTCCATACCTCTTGCAGGCCATTATCTCACTAAAATACATGGGTATGGCTAAAAACAGGGCCACTTATTGTTTCTTAAAACAAATCCTACAAAGGCGGCTTGAAGCAAGGCTATGTCCTTACCCCTCTGCTGTTTAACTTGCACACTGCAGACATGAGCAAAGCACTGGCGAACAACTGTCTGGCTCCTCCTCGCCTAGGCCAGTCATCGGTGCATATTTTGCAATATGCAGATGACAATGCCATAATGGACCACACAAGACGCTGAATGCAGCGAGCTCTGAGTAGCCTTCACAAATACAATGAACAAAACTATCTAATGGTACACCAGGACACAACCAAAGAGGTCATTTTTGGACAGCAAAGGAACAAGTAACTGCTAGCCTGACGCTTGGGTCCACTGACAATCAAATCGCATCAAAATACAACTACCTGGGGGTCTGGTTCTCAGACACTGCCAACCCCCCAGCCCACATGGCCTCCCTAAAGAAGAAACATATGGTCTTGCCTGTCTTAACAGAAAATTAAAAAGTCCATCCGCTGCTCCAATACTTTAAGTTATCAAGGCCACCCTTCTCCCTACCCTTCGTTACTGGCACTTCGCCTTCCCCGGCACCTGCTCATCCACCTTGGATCTGGCTCAGTCTTCAGGCCTTAGAAGTACGTTTCATCTTCCTAGATACTTGTGTAGATCCCTCATTCGTTTAGAATTTGTCTGACTCACCAAGGGTTAACCTGCGAAGCTGACTTTTTAAAAATACTATCTCCGGGTTCTGATGGCAACCGGGAACTCAATGAAGGCTCGCCTGAAGGGAATCTTTGAAAACCCATTGAATCCATGGTCCGAGCAACTCTAGTAGGCATTCCAAATTGAAGACTCACCTTCCTCAATGATTTCCATCCCTTTTGTGTCCTTAAAGAAGGGGATAAACCGGCAGCTGCTTTTACCTTTTTTTCAGCTAAAAATTGCTTCATTACACTCCTTGGACATCCTACTTTCTTTGACTTCCTCATACCTTGTAGGGAGACCGCAACACTACCGCGTGGCCTCAATCAACAGCCGGGTGCACATCAGCATCCTGTGCATGAGACTCCTCAGGCTACCCATAACAGACTTCAACCCCGCTTGGGCCAGCACAGGATACAGAGGGGCTTGCAGGCTGTGCAATGTCAAAAAAGAATCATGGCTGCGCCTTCTGTGCTGCTACCCCGCTCTGGATGCCAGACGGAGGTCCCTATTGAAACTAATATTTCTAGCAAAAGGGGGGCACATACTTGCCAGGGTGCCTCCTTGATTCTCCCAAATTGATACAACATCATTGGCTAGATGTGCCAAATATGTGAAGAAATTCAGGGTCCTCTTGTGTCCTCCTATGAAGAGTCTTAAATCCACCAACTAAAGTAAAAAACTCATAACAGATTTAGTCTAAGATCTAACTAACTCTAAGACCCAATTAATCCAATAGACTCAGGGGGTGGATCACCACACACAGCATTTTAGACACTGGTCACGGTCTATCTAGTGGCTCTATCACCTTGTAAACATTCTGTACTGCATTCGCTATTTGTGTGGCAGTTGGGTGACTAAGCCGGACTCCCCTATCTTGCCGTAGTAGGTCCGACTGTCATTCTAACCAGCTTTGAACACAATGTATTTCAGGTTTTACGTTTCTCGTAGCAATTGTTTGTTATGGATTTTATTAATTAAACAATATAATTGACATTGACAGTGTTAATGTAATAAATATTTTGGTGACAAACTCTCCATTCAAGAAAGATACATTTGATGGCACACCTCAGTAATATTGTTAAGATTCTCTTCTGCATATTCCTTGCTCCAGAGTGGGACAAAGGAACTTGGCATCCACTGTATCCCCTACCCACTGATCCTACCACATCTTAATGTGTGTGGGGCACAGAACTGGATGCTGTGAAAGAAACTGCTGATAAACATTCTGTATGCATGTCTGCCATATCTCCAATTCAAGTTTTATCAATATATAAAAATGTGATGAGAATGACAAACTCAATCTTAAATTACTGTAAAGTAAGGATACTGGTATTTCAATCAGACACAAACATTAATTGCTGAATACTACCAATAAATAAAATTACACCTCTACCATGGAAACCCAGATGGCTAATACATATGGTGCAGTACGGCTTCATAAGACCTCTGGACCTATCAGAATTCCTTGCCCCAATCACTCAAGTCATTTATTACAAACCGAGGATTCACTCCAACTTGATTCCAATTAAAAATGTGTTACATAGGAATCAAACCACTTACAATTGGATAGTACTCCATGACTAATAAATATTCCATACGCCCATCAGCAGTAAGCCTCTCATCTCCTACAATGAAATGGGCAATGTTGGCATGGTCCATCAACGGGGTTCGATATATATTTCTTTCATTGATGAAGTTCTGGCGGTTGTTATAGGAAAACACTTTCACAGCTACAGGGCGCTCATCCAAAGATCCTTTATACACTGCTCCATATCGGCCGCGACCAATAAGCTGTTTGAAAGAATATATTTGTCACTACAATATAGTTAAAAAAACAACACAATCAATGTTATATGTTTGCATTTAAAACGGAGAAGCAAAAGGCCTAATGATGATGCTACACCCCAACTAGTCGCTCTTCCATAAGTGAATTATTTTCTGTAAATGTTGTTTGCCAAGCAGAGATTGAATAACAGTCATGGAATAAACGGTATTTCATCTACATGCACAGCATTCTCATACTCTACATAGATAGGAGTACAAACAGACACACCATTCAAAATATATTTATGATCTTATACTGTCATTTGGGAGAAATGATAAAGATCAAAAGATGAAGCTTAAATGGTTTGCAAATGTCATGGAAAACTAGAAATTTATATTACCTACATGCAAACATACCTTTACTGGTTTTCTGTCACACAAAACGTATGAGAGAGAGTAGTTTTAAAAGAGGGAGTTTGATGAAGCAAAAACTGTATGAATCCCTGGTTACAGATATCTGACAAAAGAGGCATAGCAATATTACACTACATCAACCACTGCTGTATACATACATATGACTTCGAGTACCAGCCTTCATCTCAAAATCTCCGAGTCACTATTAAAGGTGTATGTGATAAGGGAATGGCATAGTAGTAGCTTCTGCTTCTAATCTATGTTGCATAATTCAAATTAAACACTATACATAGTAAAACATCAGTAGAGGGACATTAACAGGGATGCAAACCGAGTTAGCCTCACTTTCTGTCAACCAGTACTATCATGCAGTATGCTCTCCACATTATATCAAGGCATAATAATTACCCTTGGAGCAAACCCTGCCCTTAAATCATCTTCTAATGTTCTGAGTTTTGAATAAAAGCCCTGTTAGGCTCTTGTTTAACAAGTAAAATATGGTATTTAATTTCATTATTTTAAGTTCTTACCTCCAACAATTTTAAGTTGTCCAAATCCAGTGAGGGTTCAGATGCTGCTGCCTCCATCATATCCATGCTGTGTAGCCCTTGCTTACGGTCTCCTGTGGGCAATAAAAGAAAGAAGACTTCAAAAAACAACAATACAATACTACTTTAGTTAGTTCAGTAATTCTAAGACACCACTGTCAAATTGAGCAAAGCAGCTCGCACAGTGTGCTCCACAAATCAATGAACGTCAAGGCACTCAACCCACCAAAGGATGACAAAGTAAATAGGGCTACATCACAAAGTCAGAGAAGTTTTGAAAAAGCATGTGAAACACAGGGTGGTTTTTAGTGATCTAGTGGTCCAACAGCTGAGTATTTCAGACCCATAGCCTTCAGTGGGAAGCAGACTTCGCCCTCACAATAATACAGTTTGTAGACTAGTGTACATTTCTTGCCCAGTGTTAACAAATCAGCCACAGGTGATCACACACAGCCTTACCTACTACATACATGAACTGCTAAATGGCAGCAATGGAGTACTAGCAGCAAAGGTGGGAATGCTCTCTTACAGCTTTTTACCCCCAGGAACAATTCTATTTGTTATTTCTGGATTGCTTGCAATTTGTGCATGGAACTTCTGGACACTGTGAAACACAGTGTCATTCTGTAGTCAAACTGTGCATTAACTGTTGTGTCCATTACTATGAGCATGCTTTTTGTGTGTATGAAGCAGGAGAGAGCGATGTATCACCTCTGGATACACGATTTCCATAACACAGTGTCCCAAGAAAAAACAAGCACCTAGTAGTAACAGAAGGGTGAGTAGGGCAAAGGCATATTTATTGAGGCCTCTTTCAAGTATGCAGTATTCAATGCATAGTTAAGCTCCCACCCACAAAATGGCTGCACAGAGTGATGGAGTTTTAATATTCTTATTGTATTGTAGCATTTATTAACATGCATCTTTTCACAAGAGAATAGCAGAGAACTAACAATACAGTAATAGCATTTATATATTAGAACATGGCCCAGGAAAATAACTATCACATAACCATTAGAAATTAAGGATCCGACTTTTGGGGGCTAGTTATTAGTCAATTAGGTGATGAAAAGGGATGAGAATAGCTATGGTGGGTATACCTATAAATACAGATTAAATATTGAAGTCCAAAACAATTACTGGTAAACATTTAAAGCTGAAATTTTTGTTACTGAGTTTTACCGTATGATGGATTACACCTATTGTCACTTTTGTCATAAATGCACGAGGAAAGCCCATTCTCTTTATTTCTACTTCATACCTCCACACATCCTGTATCCAAAAAATGAAGCTGCAATCAAAATGGCTAACACAGAGACAGATCCCAATGCAATCACGATTATCTCCTCTTTGTGGAACCCACGAGATTGGCCTGAAACAAAGAAACAGATGTATCAATATTATGAAAGATTTGAATCTATGTCTCTTGTTTTAAGATGTCTTCATTATCCTGAAAGACGATCTATTTGGATAGGATCCCAGACCACGTGCAGTAAGTACATCTTATTCACGTACTATGTTGCACCTAAACTAGACACACTAGCCAACTACAGTATTTGCTATTAAATAAATATCAGCTGGATCAACGTGATGGCAACATTTGATACTGACATTAACATAGCTCAATGGAAGGCTTAACCATGAACGATGCATACAAAAACTTTCTAAAGAGCATTTATTTTCAAGCTCAAGGATAAAAGGGTACATAATCAGGAGTGGTCGGATTCAGCACAAACTCAACCAAGGCACCCCCTGCAAACAGTTAACAGTTCCTCAAAAAGAGTTTTTCCATTGCATCACGACATATCAGGTACATAACATATTTGTTTTTCATGATTCCCTTTTAGAAGCAATAGATCGCCCCCAGAAGGAGCATAGTAATTTTTAATAAAATGATTCCACCTTCAAACTTGCCTAATACAGGAGGAAGAAACTAAAAGCATCTTATATTTCTGTACAGTTAAAGTGTGATGTACAAACCTGACATTGGTTCCACTAAAAAAAAAAAAAAATGCTTTGCTTTGAACACTACTTCACACGTCATTTTTTTTTCTGTTAGTGTTACCGTCTGCGTTAAATAGCCCCACTCAACACTGCAACAAATCTATGCTTGCAGAATGTTTGCTTCTAGTTACCTTTCAGCATGAACCGACTCGCTCCAGCTTCAGACTTTAAAACCTTTTATTACAAATAGTGAAAGAATGCCTAATTTCTTTCTTTCACCTTACATCACCTACACGTGGTGGCTATCTAAAAACTCCATCTCCCTGTATTTTTAACACTTTAAAGTGATCATTAACAACAAGTGGTGCTGTGCAAAATCTCAAATCGTTCAAACAATCATGAATAAAATATTTTTACCAATGATCATTATACAAACGAATCGTCTGAACATCCATGTAGCTACTTTTTTTTTTTTAAACAATCAAGATTAAATAGGTGTGTCCAAGATAGCGTCCACGACAGACGTGTTGTGAAAAGCTCTGTATGCGGCCTGGGCAAACATCCTTTATGATATCTATCCCAAACCCAGCAGACTCCCATGAGTGGGCCCCGGACTGGCATTGGGAGTGGTGCCAGATTTGAACCCGGGTGACACTTAAGGAAGCACCCTGCGAAAAGGAAACGGGGGCCGCCTGTAGCACATGTAACAGGCCTCATGGATTTCAACAAAACCAAGAGAACATGGCCGTGGCCCACGCCCGGTGCTGAAGTGAGGGAAGTGGAAGCCACTCACGCGGATGACAGATGTGAGAGAACAGCTACCCGGATACCTGCGGAGGGCAAAGACTGGAGCTGACCGCAGGACAATGGGGCGCCGTAGACTCGCCGTTAGCAGCACAGCACAGCACAGCGGTCCGTTGTGTGAGGCGGCATGTAGATGGATAACTGAGGTGCAGGCTAGAGATTCTCAGTGGCCAGTGCCTGCAAGCAGCCAACCGTGGTGACACCAAACACTGACGAAGCCTTAGGGAAGCATGAGCGTGCCTGCGAGGGGCAGAAACAGCAACCTGAAACTACCAACTCTGTTGGCCTGGGGCACTCTGCCTTGGGCCTAGGAGAACTTGGCTTGACCTGAGGAGCCGCCAGATTTCCCCTCGATCCACAGGACTTTCTGAGCCATAGGTTGTCATAGGGGCCTAGGTATGACCGACGAACCCCAAGCCCGGTGCTGAGGCCCCAGTGACGTCAAATAATGGGGGCAGAGGCTCCGGTGTGAACTTGCAGTCATAACAGTGGCACAACTAGGTGGTCTCTGACCGTAATTGGTGCCTCCCTACTGCCTAGCCAAGTCAACACACATGAGGGTGAGGGGACAAGAAAAGCCTCCCACTCTCTCTCTCAGGTGATCACGAATCACTAGACCAGACAAGGAAGTGGAATATCTGAAAGTGCACCGACCAGGGTGAGCCCCCCCCCATACTCTCCCACCACCCACTGAGAACTATAACACTGGGGACAGGAGACCTAGCTAGCGACCTGAGCTGAGTACCAGGGGACATCATGCAAGCCAATACCCCTGAATGATGTGAATCCATGGCCCCACTACTAACCCGGTCAACAACAACCAGCACCGAAGGCACATACGAACTGTGGCACAGCAGATAGTGACCGTGATGAGCAGCCCATGCCTTTCAGTGAAGGTCAAACCCAAGGGTCCCAAGTCAATACCTATTTCGTCTAGAGACACAGCGGGATGTTTATGTCGTAATCATCAGGGCGTGACTCTTTAAGCCAGGGCTTGAGTCCACAGTGGAGAACCCCACAGGGCAATTTGAAAGGGTCCTCCAAGTGATAGAAGACACCAAAATGGTAATGGAAACAAAAATAGGCTCAGTCACCACACAGGTAAAACTGCTGCGAGCAGACCACAGAACGTACAGGACGACATGGAATGAATGCTAACCGCCCCAAGATTAAGGAGATGCACACTCAAATGCAAGAATTACAAGAAGAGGTGAAGAAGCTGCAGTGACGGGGGAAAGATGCGGAAGGTCGACTGAGGCGTAACTATATTTGATTCCTAAGGATACCAGAACTAGCACAAGGCCTGAAAATTGAATTTTATTTTTGGGGGAGAAGTGGCTAACAGAGATGGTTCTTGCTGATGGCTCCCCAAGTTCTTCTTGCTGAATGAGCACACTGATTGCATAGCTGGCCCCCTCTGCCGACGCTGCCCTGCACCCAGTCATACCCAGATACCCCCAATTACCAGATTAGCAGAAACCCTTTCACTGCATTAAGGTCAGCACATTGGCTGGATTCAGAATCTGATACCAACAGATCCGGGTCCTCAGAAGGAACCCAATGATGAAGCCCTCTCTTGACACCCAGACTGGCAGCCGACATCGTATGACATCTGAATCTGGACACTTGCTTGGCTCAATAAAGAGGTCAGACTGGAGATGAGGACGATGAGCGCCGGCAGGTGTGTCAGACGGTAATTAAGGGGCCTGCAACGGAGATGGCCACTCAGCCGAATTACATGCTCCTGCGTACCACATTGGGCATTATGCTAGCTCTAATGCTTATTTTTTTCAGTTTACTGTTAGTTATTGTTACTGGCATGGTGCATGAGATGCACCGTGCCTGGAGGCGGGGGGGGGGACTTTTGTAGGGGGATATCATTAATTAGGGTTGTAGCCCACACACAGTGCACCCCACAACTCCATGAAACATACCTACCACTCAACGCCAAAAGACATATCGGATAAGTGTCAGAGGGCAGTGTGGGCACAGAGGGGGCAATATAGCGACTATAAAAAAGGAAAAACGAACAAATACAATATCACATGATGGCACAATTACCCCTTCATTTACCATCATAACAGTAACATATGGGGTATTGTAACCCCTATACGCTGTCATACAGTGCGCACATATGTAAAACGCAGACCTATCCGCATTGCATTCTTGCAGGAAACACAACTAATGCAAGTGAAATTGCTCAAGCTTCGAAGAGATGCCGAGGACAGATAAATGCTACAAACTACTCAGCATATATACAGGCTCATACTAGGGACATATTTGAGAAAAAGCTAAAACACATCTTTCGAGTCTTTAAGCCACTTGCTATTTCCCCCTCAGATCACAGAGCCGGGAAGCTCCTCAGGGGGGCAGCTGCTGTGCTATACAAGTCTGTTTCATTCATTCATCATTCATACACTGGTGGAGTGTTGATATGGATAGCCCCGGGGTCTACTTTGTCATGGAAACATGTAAATCATGCCCGAGGGAGGATATATAGTAGAAGGATGGATGGATGGAGAACACTGACAACACTTTCGGACCTGGACACACAGTAGCCTTCATCAAGTACTATGCAACACTCTACACCGATCCCAACTCAAACACTGCCAAACCCATATGTGACTATGTCTGTAGAATCCAGACCCCAAACTTAATCCTTTGTAGTTGGTGTTGCCACTTCAGGCAGAGGAGATACATATGGCAATTCACTAAATGATGAGAAATATAACACCTGGGTTATACAGGCTTCCAACAGAATTCTATGCCATGTATAGTGCAAAGGTAGCCCCTAAACTACTTCAAGTGTACGAGGACGCGGTTGAGGCCAGCAGGCTACCAAATTCCATGCGAGGCATTGATAGTGGTGTTTCTTAAATCAGGAGGGGACCTGATTGATCTCAGGTTAATGCCCATAGTGGGAACCTTGGTCCACGAGGATAAGAATGGGTTCATCCCTGAGAGGATCACCTTTCTCAATATGCACCGAGTGCTGAGCTTGATGTGTGATGGCAAGGTGGCCCCTGTGGACTGTCTGGCAGTCTGCTTGGACATTGAGAAGACAGTTGACACATTCTGATGGCCGTACCTACTAGTGGTGATCAGAGAACTGTATTTCGGTTCGAATTTCCTAAGCTGGATCAAGATGCTTTGTAGACAGCCATCGGACAGAGTCAAGAAGGGACAGAGTATCTCACACAGCACGTCAAGGATGTCCCATTTTCACGTAGATATTTGCATTGGCCATGGAACCCCTAACTTGTAAGATTCGTGTCAGAGCTCAAGATTGGGGCACACAGGCAGTTGGCATGTTGCCTATTTATAAGCAGATGATGCATTAATGTACCTACTCAAAGCACCTGAATCCCTTCCCAGAATTAATGTAGACATTGGAGACATTCAGCGCCATATCTGGCCTAAAGGTGAATTGGAATAAGTTGGGTCTTTTCCCCATGAGACCCATACCGGACATAATGCAGGCATGGTGCTACAAACAAGGCAGATGTGGCACTATGTGCGTTTGAGTATCTGGGTATACACATATACCATGGTGAAGGTGACTTAATAAACAGCAAACTGGAAAGGGCACTTACATCAAACAAGCAGCTCATCCCCTTTTGGACAGCTGTTCCAACTGGGCTCGGTGGCAACTGCTAAATATGCTAATACTTCCCAGGATGTTATACTTCTTTGCTGCTCTGCAAAAAATTCTCCCTACCTCCTTTTTTAAGACCCTAAATGGAGCATTATCGGAGTTAATATGGGGAAAAGGTCATAAATGTGCTGAGCACTACAAGATATAATGCCCATTACGAAAGGGTGGCCTGGGAGCTCCTGGTTATGGGCTGTATTATGCAGTGGTGCAACTACATCAACGGCCGATAAGTTGACTAGGTGAGAGTTCCTGCACTGAACAGGCAACAGGGAAAGACAACTTTAGGGATGAAAGGATTTTGACGTGGCTAATGCCCAGACTGGAAGGACAGACGGTGATCCTGCTCTGACACCAGCGAGAAAATGTTGGCACAAGTACCCCATATGCTCCACTAATAGAACAATGGGCAATTCCTGAACAAAGGAACACCCTACTGAGACATGCAGTGGTGCCATAGAGAAAGACTGGAGTAACCCAAATTGGAGACATATAGGCCAAGGGGAGATTTTGCGACTTACAAGAGATAAAAGACACATACGGCATCGGCTCAGGGCACTTAATCATATATAGTGCAAAACTCCACACAATTCAGATTTGGTGGGGGCAGAAGGAACCGCCGACGTCGGCACCCTTTCAAAGGATACTATCACACACCAAAGCGTGGAGAGCCATCATGGCTCTATACATCTTATTACACTCATCTAATCCCCAAAACTACATGGGAAACTGACCTAGGATACGAACTTCCTGACGAACAGTGGCAGAAATTCAGCAGGCACGTCAAATAGGTCTTGAAGAACCCCAGATTTCAGCACACACAATTTAATTATCCACACCATGCTTATCTTACAGTGAAACGTTTAGAACACACGTACGTGGGGGCACCTCCGACTGTCCGAGATGCTGACAACCAGAGGCCAGCTCCCATCACATGGACTGGTCCTGCCGGGATATGATTGATGTGGGAGGTAGTTCTAGCTGAGGTGTCAGACCTGCTAGGTCAGACAATAACAGGCACTCCTGAGCTGTGCTTACTTGGGCTGATGCCACAAGCAAAAATAGATAAGTACATGTGCAGATGTGTTGACCTAGCCTTCCTACTCTTTATAAGGAGGACAGCTATGACATAGAAGGCTATCCAACCACAAGGTGCACATAGTTTGCTACGAGACTTACACAAATGGATAGAGTTGAGGAACATACTATGGCCTGCATCCGATAAAGGGGGTAGGAGCCCAGACAGCACCATATGGGACGTCTTCATTACTAAACAAAGCAAAAAACGACACACACCCACCTTAACTAAACATGCTGGAACATTACTCCCAACAGGTAGCAGGACTTGAATACACACTAAGAGAACAAAGGTGGAGACCAGAGATCAGCTAACGGACAAAACCCACAACAGACATTTCCAATTGGTACACCTGCTCCAAGCTTACAACAAGGCACCATCAAGGGTACACTTCACCTGACAGTCACACAACAAAAGGCACCTGCAGCTCCCCAAGTAGTACACGAAAGGAAGACGGAGAAGGTTAAAGAAGTAATATCACTAAGTAATAGTGGAAGTGGTGTATATCATTGACAACTAATTGAGCGGACTCAAACCTGCACAGTTACTATGTATAATGTTTGTTAAAAGCCCATAAAGAGATTTAAAAAAGTGCAAATAAACAAAAGGTGGCAGAGGGTGACACAGCCTGAAAAGCTAGAGTAAATATAAATCCAAGCAAGAAATAGAAAGTCAATTGATAGTTATGGACTATGGTGAAAAAAGAAAAAAATGCAACAATATTTACTAAGGAATAATAGTAAACGTCTAAGTCACAAAATTGCTTTTGGGCTTGCAGACCAACGAAAGGGGCCATGGCAGAACTCACCTTAAAAAGTTCCAATGGCAAAATATCCTTCTCTCCAGATAGTTTGAGGCTTTTGAAGACAAAGTCCATGAAGAAGAACTGGACATTAGATGAAAATCCAGACATTCCAGCCAGGTGTGTCCAGGAACACCAAACGAGGTCCTTATTGAATCCACCATATCCAGTCCTGACTTACTTGTCCAGATGCTGTCTGACCATCTCTGTTGGGTTCTCGAAAGTCGACTTGAAGTTCCTGAGGGAAATTAGGGATGAGAGTGCCACCCCATATGCCACAGCACGTAGCATTCAAGGACAAGAGTGCTAGGTTTCTAGTTTTCTTGGCCCAAGCCTCTATTTTCTTTTGACTCTTTATCCGCTGGGGCAGTAGAGAAAGTGACAAGGGGCAGACGAGAAGAGGATGAGGCCTAAATAACAGAACTTTGTGGGAAATGGTGCTCAGACAGAAATAAAAGGTCACCCAGGGATGACTGACCTGTTGACTGTAGGGAGTGAGGATGGCTTGGTCATTTGGCTAGAACCAGGTCTATTAGAGCCTCACTCAATAGAAGTAGTGGCTCTGAGATGTGGACCATGGGCTGTAGGACCTCTGGGAGGTAACGCCAGAACGTCTACAGCCTTTCATATTATGGAATAGTAGGAAGATGCACTTGAGGAAAGGCCCCACTTGGGGTTCTAAATTTCTAATTCTGGGGAGAGATTAACGTCACTGACCTCAGTATGGCCCCATGCAATGGATCGAGTATAATCTTCATCTGAACTGGTACCACATACAGAGGCTACTATCGGAATCTGAGCCTGCACTAGCAGCACTACAGGAGAAGGTCATTGAAGGACCTGCTTTAGAATCAATGGTGGCATTGACTGAGGCGTCTCGAGTAGCAGAAAGGGGGCTAAGGGCACTGAGGGAAAGCCCACTGGCAGGAATCCAAGCAGCATCACCCGAGGTCCCATGGAAATCACAGCATGCAGTAAGTCCTCGAATTTAGGGCTGATACATGGATTGGAGCCACTGCACTAGACCAGGAAGCAGAACATCCTCGACAACTTCAGCTCTGAAGAGGAGTCTGAGGGTGGTATAGCGACTTATCTAGTTTATGCTTGCTGCTTTGCCACTACTTCTTTTTGTGTTTTATTGTGTTAGGACCTTCACTCCAATGACTGTGAAGATCCAGACTGGGGAGCTTAGATCTACACCTGCTTATGCTGTCCTTGGCCCTGATGCTTACGACTATTTTATAGCCTTAGAGTGCATATTCTGACAACTCACAAGACATCTAGTCAAAATCAGGACCTAGGCACCACAGACACAATGCTTGGTGGTCAGTAATTGACATTTGCCACTCCCAATCTTTAATGGCTGCTTAAGAGGGGACATTTTGCACTCATGTTGTTTATTTAAGAGTTTTTATGAGGAGAAAAGAGTTGTAGAACTGCGTGGAAAGGCACAGCAAAATGTGAGCTGATGTTGGCATGACAATTGGGGAGGAGGGGGTGTTATGTTGAGTCAGAGACATCATTGCCGGCTGTGCATGGAACCAGTGCCTCAGATCATCTGGGAGAGCTACTGAGAAATGTTTCCAGGACCAGTCCGGCACCTCGGGAATTATCTGCGCTTGGGGGAGGAATCTGAAGGTATAAGTATCAACCAGAAATCTCCTTTCATCTTCAGGGGCATAAAGTTACATCTTAAAGCATCATCCTTTGTAAATGTTCACAGCCTGAAATGCTTTTCTAAGGTAGTTGTACCATCACATCCCGAAACTCAATCCCACTAAAAGTGTCCTGTCTGGAATTCTGTTCAGTTAATAACTTGTCAATTAATTCTTTGTAGGTAACACTCTTCACTACTGATACCACTGTTTCAATTGATTGCACAGTGAAATCCCTATACTACATATTAAACATCCCTCTCAGTAGGTTTGGAGTAAAAAAAACTGTGAGGGAAAAAGAAGACTAAAGAAATTGTTTCAAAAGTATCACCTATTGAAATAACAGAAAAGTTGAGGTGGGGAAGTGAATTGGAGATTAGTTAAGGGCTTTTACGATTCATGGAAGGGTAGCATTAAGTGGTACAAAGGGGCTAGTAGAGTTCAGGGACTGGTTATGTTAAAAGGGTAGTTACGTGGTTTTAGGGTTCAAGGACGCATTAAGCGGTAGTAACGGTTTTTAAGTGTTCAGGGATGGGTAGCTTAAAGGGGTAGAAAGGGGTTGGTATGGTTCAGGGAGTGCTAGCAATAAGCGTAAGCAGGGGGGTTTTAGGTTCAGGGATTGACAGCAATAAGGGGTAGTAAAGTTTTTTTTAGGATTAAGGGTAGAAGGAAAGAGTAGTAAGGGTTTTTAGGATTAATGCAAAGAATGTGAAGAAATATTGAGGGGTTTTTGAGTTCAGTAAAGGATAACAAAGGGTAGCGATAGTAAGAGATTTCTAGGATTCAGGGAAGGATAGAAATAGGGGGAAGTAAAGGTAAGTAGTAAGGGGCTGGTAGGGCTCAGGGTTGGCAGAATTAAGGGCAGTTATGGCCTTTTAAGGAAGGCTAGCTTTAGAGACTAGTAAGGGTTTTCAGGGTTCTGAGAAGTGGACGAATGCATGTAATTTCAACTCAACATTTTATAGGTCACATTTATCACATATAACCTCTTAATGTCCGCCTCTCACAAAAATGGACTGCATGTCCTAAAGAATATTATTCTATTACTCCCTGCCTCTGATTTTTAGACCTTTCCTTATTCTTTGGTCATCTTCTGGGTAGAGGAGTGCTTTAAACGCAGAATTTCCAATTCCTCGGATTGCTCGTAAAAATATTCTTCATTCTGCTGGCCACCTCATCAAAGCATCCTGGAAATTAGATCATACCACGCCAATTCTTTTTGAATGCCACTGAGTTTGCCTATTAGTTTTCAGATCTCTTACCCGTTACTGAATCAACTTCAAGTACATTGTCCTGTGTCTGGTCAATATTTGCCTGGCAAACTCACGGGGGTTTCCATAAGAATCGCTAGGATGAAAATGTCACATTAAAATCCCGAAATAGTGCAGAGAAAAAAAAACTGCCACTGCTTTATCCATGCCTGTCCACCTGCGTTTTAATTATGAACTTCGCACAGTTCTTTAAACTTTTTTTTTTTTTTTTTACTTAACATCTTGGGTCTATCCTTGTGCACCAAATACCCAATTCGGAAGAGTGCTACACTAAAAGTCCGAAGGGGGATGGAGAAATAAATTGCGAACTATGTTGTTTATGAATTATCAGGCACCAGACTAATGCAGCCCCCATCTTAACTTTTTGTATTGCTTAAAGAAATATTAGGCACCTACTACTTTGGAACACAGATGCACTTTGCTTAATCTGTTATATGCATCTGTTAAAGACTGATTATTGGGGCCAAAGCTGATGTTTTCCTTTGTATTTAATAACATGGCACTACATGATCTCTAGGTCCATGTAAAATAAGTTTATTAGCTTTCCCTGCTTGGTGTGAAAGACCAGGGTGCTTTGTGGAAATTGCGCTTGTTTATAGACCAGGACTGTTCTAGTTTGTCTCAAAATATGTTGATATATTTTGCATGTATTTTGGTATTACAATTGTAATGTATATTTTTTTTTATATCTCAATTGTTTTTGTTTTACGTCTGTGTTATTTCAAACTATTTTTACGACACCCCAACATACTTTTGGTTGAGCTGCCGGATTTTATAAATTTACAAAATATATTTTTAATACACAGACCTAATAAAAGAAGTAGCTATAGTCTAATTTCATCAAGTATGGTTACGTTTTGACAAATTATAATAAAATACTAAAAGGGAAGTATTGTACAAACAAACAGCGTGTTATCTATTAAAATGCTTAGAGCTAGAGCAATGCAGCTTAAAGTGCTATAATTCATAAATGGCAACTCCTCAACTAAACAGCATTCCAATTTAATAAATCGTGAAGGAAAGAAAATCAGAGATGCCAACCTGCCATGATCACATCTACCAGCAAGTGGTAGAACTCTGTCTAATCAGAAATGTTCTAGGTCGTCAGGCTCTTAGATGCAGATAAGCACCACCTCTGTATTATGTGCATATTTTATTCAGGGCACGGCTATGTGGTCAAATGCCTGTGAAAACAACATTAAGCTGCCAATGCCTCCCTTCGTCATCATTTATAGATAACAACTACAAGAATGCCAATAATGCTAAAGGCAGCCTAAACAAAGTGGGATAAGTCACACAACGTTCATGCCAGTCAATCTGAGATTAGAAAAAGGTTTAGAACGCTTCATATGTAAACTAATGAACATAAAATCAAATACCACTTTACAAGACATGAGATGTTGTGCCTAGAATTCCAAATACAACCGACCAGACAGCAGGTCCACCACCCAATCCATCAGCTTCACTTAGACCCTAAGAAATATAGGTCTGCCCTTTAGCACCTACCTGTTAGCACATTAGAGTGAGACAAGCGAGAAGGAGCTAACAGAAGCAAACAACCAGCTGCAAAATAATCCCTCATGCAACTGGAAGCAATGCAAGCATTTGGGTTGAGGCGGAAAGATACAGCCAAATAGTCATCAGCACTAAGTGAGAGATGAATACTCCAGTGGCCTGAGCTAGTCTCAGGCCAATAGTTGAAAAAAGCTAGTTATGGAAAGCCTGAGGTTGAAAGGGACAGAACTGAAGCACAGTCTATATTTATTTATTGTTTGCAATAGGTCAGTTTGACAGCTGTGCTATCAAAACCCTGAACTAAACGTTAATTGCGTTTAACTCCAAATCCCCAGAGTGGGAATCACCCTTGTGCTTTAAAAACACACAAGCAATATTAAAACCGTATTGGTCTTTTGGCATCGGAGAAATCCATCTCTTTACAGGACCATTCTGTTAAAAGTAATGAACTCCAAAGCTGATAACAAACCACAGATGTCTACCTGAAATGTATAATGTTCTTAATTCCGCCAAAGCACTCTAATTATAGACAAGACTGCTGTCACAAATACAGTAAAGCGATTTGAGATGTAACCGTGCTGTTCAAATACATTATGTGATCTTGTGCAAATCACTTTATCCCATTTGGACTCAGTTTCACTGTTTAAATTACAAGATTTTATAAATTACATCTATATCGTGGGTATTCAGGTTAGGGTCAAATAACGTCTGAGGGATCCTAGTGACCTAATGACCCAAGAGATTAAAGATCAAGTTGAGTGTAAATACCATCACACTCCCAAGATGACATTACAGAGACACACATCTTATAAAGTATATATGTGTAACACTGTCCAAGGACTTTAGTGACATAATGAACTGGGAGAGCTACACAAACTCAAGAAGGCATTAGAAGACCACCGTACACGTTATCAAAAGTATGTAGATTTAGTTTTCATTTTTGATGTAATTTGCATTAAAACATAATTTCAAACAGTAATATGTTTAATGAAAACCATGAGTTAAATGCTTGATTATTTGGTTAGGTCATCTGCAGTAAAAAGAAATGAAAAAATGATTTATGTTGTTCTAACGAAGGGGTTTTAGGAAAGTGATGAGAGATTTGTCTGGTAGGTACAGCTTACTCCAATGTTCAGTCTTTATTTAATCAGCAACCTGTTAAACACAAATAAGCAAAATGTAATGATGGAGTTCAGCAGTAGGGTATGAGATTGTTATTATTTGAATGTACTGGCATGGTTACAGACCAGCTACCGGTGTGAAGGTAATCAGGCCAAGCTTCCTGCTGAATAAAATCCAAAATTCATTGAAATTTTGCTAATATAAAATGTCACCAGAATCATCAGTCATTTGTAATGTCATCCCTCACATCATGTGTGAGATCGTGATCAATACATTTGGAGGAGGAGCTAAGGTTTTCATGGCAAATGAACGAGAAAAGGTTTGAGCAACTTAATTGGTGATTTAATAAGGTGAAGGTAAAACCAGAAGTCTTTTTCATTTCAGCTCCCATGGGAATTTTTGCTCTTGGCTACAAGAAAAAATGATTAGTAGACTTGAGCTAAACGTTGTATGAAAGAACGGTTTTGTTCAAGAAAGCCTGCTTTTTAAGTTTTAGTGCACATTTGTTCAGTAATTTTTGATATGGTGTTAGATGGACTTAGAAAGGTTAATTTTTATGTGTTTTGTCAGTTGACTTTGTGGGACGAAACTTATAAATGTCACTAATCTAATTTAAATGACTATACAGATGTGACAGTTGTAAAAACTGCATTTTTCTGCCATCTTGATGAGATCGTCTTGAGTTTGCAAAACTTGCAAATTCATCATTCAGGAATATTTTTGAAGAGATATGAAGCGGCATGATAAGCATTTCTTGAGTACAGAGAGATGGAAGGTAAGATGCAGAGATACGTAACACGTTTTTTCTTTAAGAAAAAATAGTTTTGTCACACAAAATGCACAGGTTTGCACAAATTCTGTCCATCTGTCTAAATAAGTAAAGACCTGTCTAAGTTTTCTGATTTGCTTATAACACTGACACCGTTTCAGAAAATTTGGAAAACATTTGGCATGTTTAGCTAACTCTTCGTATGGTAAGTTTCTGCAGAACCGTCAAGGGAGCAAAGTTAAAACGAGGGACAAAAAAGTTTATATTGGCTAATAAATTTCATGCTGTTGATCGAGCTGCGTGACTTCTGGCAAGCGATCAGCAAGTTATGTCCCAAGTTAGGCAGAAATTGAAAAAAATGTGCAGCTCCAAAAACAGTGATAAAGTTGAAAGTCAGACGGTTGGGTGTCAAATTAGATGCACAAACGCTGAAACGCCACAAATAAAGTAAACAAAGCTAACTGCATTTGTATTGGGGAGGTGGCTGCGTAGGAGCGATGAAGATGGCCAAAGGCTGTGAGCAACGGGGCTGACCTCAGGTCCTGGCCATATGCTGAGTCCTGCAGCCAACCTCCCTTCTGTAAAATCAGGTATCATGAACTGTGGAGTAATTGGCTGCATGAAGGTGGAGCACAGTTTGAACCCTAGACTGACCAGACACTGGGTTGAGCACAGGCTTCTAGCCAAGCCCTCCAGCTGAAGACAGTTCATAGTAGGTGCTGCCTGCATGGTAGGAGGCGAGACCCCTCCGGTCAAAACCACCTGCTTGCTCCACTGATTCTTACAAAAGATCAAAAACATTTCCAGACATTAATTTCCTTTGTCCCCTTTGTCCACTGCACAGGCTTCCTCATGCTACTCTTACCAAAGCTCTGCTTAACAGATGTTGCTGAAAGGTTTCAAGGAATAAAATGAGACATTGAGCCAATTTACTAGTCTCACTGCATTGGCTCACTCTCTTATCCCTACACTGACCTGCATCAGCGGCTGGTTTTACTAGACCCTCAATGCCACAATCCACATCAAGCACCTGATCACCTACTAAACCATCACAAGCCTCAAGCAGTAACATCTCTGCCTTCTTAGTCAATGGCTTACCTTAGTGCTGATCTACCTGTCTTATGATCGACAAAGTAAAAGCTTCAAGTAGCCCTCAGTCCCTCCTCAAAAGATAAGCAAGCACTGGTAAAGCCGATAGGTCTCGCCTATATAAGAGCTATTGGCTTTGACAATGTGTTTTGCCATGTTATACACCAGTGTGGCTGCTGTTCAGCATGGATAAACGATAGCGGCTTTTAGTGTCAGAGTGGAGTAGGGGAGTAGAGTGTCGTGGAGTGTATTGGTTGGAATGTTGTAGAATGAAGTAGGAGGAGTACAGTGTCATAGAGTTGTGTAGAGGGGAGCAGTGTTCAGTAGCAGAGTGTTGTGAGGTGGGATGGAGCACGTTGGAGTGGAATGAGAGTGGGGTGGAATGAATAAGAGTGCAGTAGGGTGGATTGGACTGGTGTACAGTGGGGTGGCTTGAGTGGGGTGGACTTGTGTGGGGTGATTAGATTTGAGTGAGCTGGATTGAAATGGGGTGAGGTGGATGGGTTTGGGGTGGATTAGATTGTATTGAGGTAGGTGGTTTGGACTGGAGTAATAGGGATAGGGAAGGGTGGACTGGAGTGGGGTGGATCAGACTGGAGTGGGGTGAATTGGCCTAAGGTGGATTGCAGAGGAGTGGGCTGGATGGACTGACGGGGCAGGCTGGATACACTGGAGTGAGGTGAATTGCACTGGAGTGGACTGGATTTAAATGTGGTGGGATGGATTGGATTGGGGTGTGGTGGGATGGGGTGGGGTGTGTTGGGCTGGATTGGATTATAGTGGGGTCACTTGCATTGAGGTTGGGTGGACTGGAGAGGAGTGGATTGGGGTGGGAGGGGGTGGGGTAGATTGGAGTGTGGTAGACTGAAATGGGGATGGAGTGGGGTGGATTAGACTGGAGTGGGGGGGATTAGAGTGGAGTGGGGTTGAGTTGAGTGAGGTTTATTGGAGTGGGGTGAATTGAAATGGGTGGGGTGGACTGGGGAGGGATGGATTGGAGTGGGGTGGACTGCACTGAGTTGAGGTGGATTGGCATGGGATGAACTGAATTGGAGGGGGTGGAGTTGAGTGGGGTGGAGTGGAGCTGAGTGTGCTGGATTGGAGTAAAGAGGATTAGATGAAGTGGGGTGGACTGGACGGATTGGGGTGGATTCGAGAAGGGTGAGGTGGATTGTATTGAGTGCTATGGATTGGACTGGACTGGGGAGGGGTGGACCGGACTGGGGTGGGGTGAAATGGATTTGGGTGGAGTGCAGTGGATGGGGTGGATTGTAGTGGACTATGGTGGATTTAACTACAGTGGGGTGAACTGGGGTGGGGTGGATTGAAGAGGAGTGGATTGGAGTGGGATGTGGTGGGGTAGATTAGAATGGAGTGGAGTGGGGTTGATTGGAGTGGGATGGAGTGGATTGAAATGGGTGGGGTGGACTGGGGAGGGGTAGATTGGTGAGGGGTGGTGTAGATTGTGTGGACTGGGGTGCATTGGACTGGGGTGGACTACAGGGGTGAGGTGGATTCGACTGGCATGGGGTGGGGTGAATTGAACTGGAGTGGAACAGATTGGGGTGGGGTGGAGTGGACTGGAGTGATGTGGATTAGATTAAGTGGGGTGGACTGCATTGATTAGAGTGGATTAGAGTATGGTGGCATAGACTGCATTGAGTGTGGTGGATTAGGGAGGGGTGGCCCAGATTGGGTGGGGTGGAATGGATTAGGGTGGATTGAACTTGAGTGGGCTGGATTAGACTGGAGTAGGGGTGGACTGGATTTGTGTGAGGTGAGGTGCACCTCTGTAACACAGTTAAAAATTGACAAAAGAGCCTATCATCAGAATAAGTAAAACTGGCACTAGCAGACTTGAAACTTTCATATTTATGAACTTTAGAAATGGAACTAAATGAACTACCGAACCACATTTTGTTTGTGATGGGGGTGGGGGAGGGAAGGTTGGGAGGGGTAAGGATTTGCTTAGACAGCTGATACCCTAACAATGCATGATACCCTAACAATGCATGCTGAAACAAAAGCATAAAGCAAGACAGCATCGTGGTGTGGTGACCAGAACTCCAAATTATTCCCACATGAGAGGCAGCGGTATGAAAAATATTCAGCACGCCCTCTGCAAAATGAGTAAGCCAGGTTCAAGTTGAAGAACGCACAAATTAATAAAAATATCTATAGACAAGCATGTGAACTATTCCACTGCTATTTCCACCCAGCATTTAAATCAAAGCAGAAAGTTACACCAAAATGCGGAATCCTAACAATGAACCTTGGACCAGAGGTACAATGAACAAGTGGCTTGACAGGACATCACTTGACGGTAGAGCACTGTAATGAAGTGCAGGATCGACAGGGTTGTGCATTAGCTCTCCTCTAGGGAAAACGGCTTGATCAAGTGGAAACCCAACGAGCAGAGTGGCCTCCTCGAAAATCTGAACCATCCACCAAGACCATAAAGCATCCAGTTGGGAATAGAGGTGAAGTGTCCGAGCAGTCTCTACAAGCTGCACAACAGAGGCAAGAGTACCTCAGTCGAGGCACGTTCTTCTCTTAGTGGCCTGGCATCTGCTTTCCTTTCTGCAACATGATATGAAACCACCTTAGTGCACCCACACATACACTATTTCTGGACACACAATACAAATACATTTATCAGATACCTCACTTTCTTTTTTAATTCTGGTACTTTTTCGAAAATTTATAGTTTTAGACAGCCAGCCTCAGTGCTTGGGCTTGAGGAGAATAGGGAGTGGCAGAGAAAATGCACTAACCCTGAAATCGCTTACCAAATATTCTAGAAACATCAAAAAATTGATTCTCTTACGCAAAAGACATTCCTGCAACGAAGCTAGTCTCTGGGCTTTAACTCCCCTTCTCCCTAAACTTTCCGTGTCTGGATTTGTGATCCAAGCACATCTCCAAACCTCAGTAATCTCGAGGAGCATTGCTTTAAAGTTGTTTCCCTGATGAATAACATGGCTGGATTTGGCTAAATTCTCTAAGGAGGCAGGAACTTGTAGCATGTGGCGCGTCAGAAGAGAAATAATACAATGTAACTTACAGTAACGAGGTAACTTATGTTCTATTCAGGTAAATACTAGGTATGGAGTGACTTTGACTGACAGCTTGATACTTACTAGGGAGTGGGCATTGCAGCCTATAGCTGTACATATTGGGAGGAATTTTACGGTTTGTAAGTTTGATATAATGATATGAAACAACGCATGTAAATGTTTTTAATACATATATATTTTAGTGATTTATATAAGTGCTGTTCATTTAAAAACAACCAACCCATTCCTATTTTCACTGGCAATACTGTATGTACTTGCTGACCTATCTGTTGTATTTTTATCATATGCTGCAAGGAACAGCAAAGGTTGAAATGCTGAAAAAACAACAGACTTGTGCATCACGTTT
Organism: Pleurodeles waltl; assembly: GCF_031143425.1. NCBI lineage: Eukaryota > Metazoa > Chordata > Amphibia > Caudata > Salamandridae > Pleurodeles > Pleurodeles waltl. The sequence goes on from NC_090440.1 coordinate 1,899,777,067, forward strand.
CGTGATAGTTGTTAGACCTGGAATCCTTGGCGAGGTCTCCCCTGTTTTTTTGTCTCCGCTTCCCATGGTCTGACTGCGTGCTGGACTCTGTTTTTGCTGTTTTTGGTACTCTGGGCACTTTACCACTGCTGACCAGTGCTAAAGTGCAAGTGCTCCTGTGTAAAATTGTATTGGTGATTGGCTTTTTATGATTGGCATATTTGATTTACTAGTAAGTCCCTAGTAAAGTGCACTAGAGGTGCCCTAAGCCTGTAAATCAAATGCTACTAGTGGGCCTGCAGCACTGGTTGTGCCACCCACATATGTAGCCCTGTAAACATGGCTCAGACCTGCCACTGCAGTGTGTGTGTGCCGTTTTAAACTGCCAATTCGACTTGGCAAGTGTACCCACTTGCCAGGCCTAAACCTTTCCTTTTTATACATGTAAGGTATCCCCTAAGGAAGGCCCTTGGTAGCCCTATGGGTAGGGTGCAGTGTATGTTAAAGGTGGGACACATACTTGTGTGGTTTTACATGTCCTAAAAGTGAAATACCGCTAATTTTGTTTTTCACTGTTGCAAGGCCTATCTCTCTCATAGGTTAACATGGGGGCTGCCTTTAAATATCTTCAAAGTTCAGTTTCCATTTGAGAGCAGACAGAAACCTGGAGTTTGGGGTCTCTGAACTCCCAATTTAAAAATACATCTGTTAGTAAAGTTGAGATTGTTAGTTTGAAAATGCTACTTTTAGAAAGTAGGCATTTTCTTGTTTTAACCATTCTGTAACTGCCTGTTTGTGGATTCCCAGTCTGGGTATGTTTGACAGTTGGCCTGTTTGTGAATCCCCTGTAGACAGTGATACGAAGGGTGCTGAGGTGTAGCCTGCATATCCTGGTGAGCCATCTGTGCTAGAGTGGAGGGAGGAGTGGTCACCTATACCTGCATAGGCTGTGCCTTCCCTCTCACAATGCAGTCTCCAACTCCCTTGTGTGTGTCTGGGGCAGAGCCGGGGCTAGGCAGGATCTGGTAAACAACTGAGACTTTCCTTTGAAGTTTGCCTACTTCAAAGGCAGAAATGAGTATAAGTATTGGACGCAAAACCACAGACTTTAGGATTACTTCTGGATTCAAGTGGAACCTCTGCCAAGGAGAAGAGCTGAGAAGAAAAAAATGCTGCCCATGCCTGTGCTTTGTTGGGCTATCCTATAGTTGCTGCTTCTGCCTGTGAAAGGGGCCAAAGTCTGGACTTTGTGGTACATTCCTGCTTGAGAAGAATCTCCAAAGGCTTGAACTGAGCTTGCTGAGCTTGCCTCCTGTTTTGAAGTCTCAGGGCCATCAAAGACTTCCTCTGCCAGCACCTGGACTCTGTGCGGAGAATCCTGCCCTGACAAGTGGTGCCCTACTCAGTCTCTGGGCCCTTGAAAGGTGAAGCTGACAGAACAAAAGCTGAAATCCATGCACAGAACGGCATACGAGCAAAATTTTGATATACCATCTGCAACGTGGCTGATAACGCGCCGCCGGCTTCGCAGCTAAAATCAATGCTCCATCTGCATCGCGGCTGGGAGATCGACGCATCGCTGCTGGAGAAACGACGCACAACACCCGCTTGCAGCTCCTGATTATGACGGAAACCGCACGCATCGTGGTATTCTAACACCAACTGTATTTCTCACACAACGTCCCTGGGTGTCAGTCATCCCGACCTTGCGGGGATCCAAGATACCCTGTCTGGAAATCAATGCATCGCTCTCTTGCGAGGGAGAAAAACGACACATCGCTGCCCTGACCAGAGAAGGAACGACGCACGGCCTCCCTTGCGAGGAAGGAAGCGATGCATTGCTGCCTTTTCCGATGCACGCTCGCCCGTGCGACTTTATTTTTTTAAGCTAACCAGGTAACTTTTGCAAAATTGTTTCCTTTGTTTTAAATGGAGTAGGACTCTTATTCTTTTGAAAATTCATATTTTGCCTTGTGTATGTTGGATTTTTGTTGTTTTGGTCTTGTTTGATTTAGATAAATATTGCCTATTTTTCTAAACTGGTGTGGTGTCCATTTTGTAGTGTTTTCACTGTATTAATGTGTGTGTTGGTACAAATACTTTACACATTGCTTCTGGGATAAGCCTGCCTGCTCGTGCCAAGCTACCAAAGGGGTGAGTGGGGGTTCACCAGGTGTGTTTCTCCTTTGCCCTGACTAGAGTGAGGATCCTTGCTTGGACAGAGGGGTAACTTGGCTGCCAACCAAAGACCCAATTTCTAACAACAGTAATATAGGATTGTCAGTGGGTATGGCTAATGATATAACGAAAAATCTAAAAAGGTAATTAGGAAATATACCACAATTTCCTAACACTGGAATGACAGGGATAAGGGCACAGTACCAGTACATTTGTAAGTTGAAGGAGATATTCAAGCAGGATACATTGCAACCACACTGCAGCATGGGTAACATAAAATGTTTGAGTTTAAATGTTTTGATCTCGCTTTGCTACCAAAATTGATTGAAACGGTTAGCTTGGTGGAGGGGGGGGGGGAATGGAGCTAGCCACCACGAGAAATGACGGCTTTTCCATAAGGCTCTATGGAGGAGAATGAAACCGTAGCTATTTTGTCTTTGAAAACCTGCATTAATCAGAAAGCGCATACTGGAAACAACAAACAGAACACTTCTGATAATCGTGGTATGCTTCACTTTCAGTGAATTTAGCTTCCTCACAAAGTTTTTCCGAACGCTACCTTCCATGGAGCCGCTCTAGAGAAGAACACAGGGCGCACACCCATGAATTCCCTGTATTTATGGCTGATCACTTGCGGCAGAAAAGCTACAGAGTTCGGCAAATCATCAGGCAATAAAAGCTGTGAGGTACATTTTAAAAATATATATATATATATCTACGCATGTAAGCTCATCTTCCAAGAGAGAAACAATTGGTGCTCAACTCAACAAATCTTGTATATTCACCACACCGCTAACTATGCTCTCACAATACAGCACACGCATTTGAGGAAACTCTTTGCTATTGAAAGAAACCCTGTCTCAAGCACCCCCATTCATCAGACTTTATGACATGGGACTCGAGCTTGAGAGCCTTCTATTTGCCTCTACAAGCGGCCAATGGAAGGGCCTATTTTCATAGAAATGACTCTAACCCTATCTATCCTGGGTATTTACTATGCCATTATAGAATTCTCTTCCACAACAACAGGCATGATACTGGAGATCATTGAGAAATTAAGCCCATAATTACTTTTAGATTTGGTTTGAAGGTACAATAACAAATCATTCTGGAGACAACAAAAGACATAACCTGTTCAGACCACAGTCTTCATCAGTCATACTGCATTTGGTGACCTTATTTTTTTGAAATATAAAATCATACATGACATTGCTGGGTCTCTCATATTATATATGCACTGTGACTATCACAACTCAACATCATAATCAAGAGTGAACTAGGTTATATGTCAAAACCTAAGCACGCCCAACATTTCACATATATCAAAGCTCTAACCACAACTATATCCACTGCAATTACGACTACTATGTATTCAATATCTGTGGTCAATAATGCAGTCTCATTGACCACTCAAGACGTACATTCTCTTAGGGGTGAAATGGCTCAATTGCACTCAAACATGCAACTAGTAAAAAACAAATCGCCTCACGGAGGTCGAATCCCGTATTGATAAACTACCCGAATACCTGTCATGATATATGGTACCTTCAACAAAAATCAATTGACTTTGAAGATCACAGCAGGAGAGACAATATTAGAATCACTGGTCTTCGAGAACAGTTGGAAAAAGATAATATGAGACAATTTCTAGTTACTCTACTTCCCAATTTGACGAAACTCACTTATTCTCCACCACTAGAATTCCAAAGGGCACATCACATACGCTCAGGAATTCTGCAATCACCTCTCAACCATATCGATATATCCTTGCTTGTTGTCTGCGTCACCACCAAACTCGTCAACTTATAATGGCCGCAAAGAAAGATGGTCCATATACTTTTGAAGGTGCACAGATAATCACCCCTGCTGATTTTTCTGCTCCTACTAATCTTAAGAGAATGCAATTTCTGGCACTACATTCTAGGTTAAAGGTTTTTCTCTTTCTTAATCCTAATTTCTTCCCCACATCGATATTATTGGTACTAAGCTATGTTTTTTTATATTGCATAACATTTGAAAATCAATGTTAGTGGTTTACCCCTGACTTACATTTTCATGTATGTTTAATACATCTGTAAATATGCAGAATGCCAACATTGTTTATTTGAATGGATCTAGGCCTGGGCTTGAAATCCACTCGATCACTCGCATTGGCGAGTCTTATTTGATCAGGTTGAGGTATTTTTTAACAGATGTTCTGTTCAGTTGAAAAGTGGAGGGGCAATAAAAGATGCCTTTAAAACTTGTTCTTATGTCACATTTGCTCTGTGTTCACAGACAGAGGTCAAAAGTCTGTTGTTCTTCCAATTAAATTTCCTGCTGACTGGAGAGTTCCAGGACTTTGTAAGGTGACCTGTGTGACCTGCTGCTGAGAATGTAAATTAAAAGGATATAGAGTGTCAGGTTTTTCCTAACACACAACATTTAAATGACTAAATCAACTGTGCAAACAGTTCAATATATATTCCAGTAACTGTGAAAGCCCTTTTTATGGGCGAGCACAAAGTGCTCCGTCCATTCTGTAATCTCTGTTTGGGGATTCAACCCACACCCATGTCACGTCAGTCACTTTCATTGGTTCGTGGGCTTGCCTTTTAAAACCCGCTTGCTTTCATTTGTGAAAGGCATGCATACGTCATGCCTTTTCCAGTGTTTAGCCCACCTACAAAGCACTGGTAAACTACTGAAAACCTACGAGGCTCGATGTTTTCAGCCTGGTGTCCGGACTACTTTATCTGTTTATTTTCCACGCAGCACGATCGCGCAGCATTTTGCATAGCGCAATCGCGCTGTGTTTGTTTTTTCTTTAAATCGCTAATAGCTCTAACTCGAGCAAAGGCGAGACCTGTTGCATTGAAAATGCTTGTTTATATTTCTGTGTGATGAAAACATACTTTAATAGGATGAAAACAAATCAGAATACTTTACATGTTGATGTGCAGAGGATATGTTTTAGAAAAAAAAAAAATCACACATTGTTAATACACTTTATAGTTTTATCAGGAAAGCTGCCAGTTAGTGGAGAGGTTTTTGGACATTTCTTGAAACGTTACTGTGTGTAGATGACAATATGTTACCAATCATGGTTTAGTAATATATTTATTAGAATTGAGTGTTTAAACAAACTGAGAAACACTCCTGCCCTGATGGCAATGTTGTAAGTAAACTAAAAGAAGTCCTAGGTTATGTGGGCTAGACCTCATGGGTATGTGGGCTAGATTCTTGTGATGCATGCAGCAAACTTTAGTCTATTTAATCAAACAAAAGAGGTTTATTTGTACTGCAGAAATGCTGAGCTCACATATTTGAAGGTGCAATCATGTGAGAATTAAGAAAAAAGTGACTGTAAACTATTTGCCTAGGATCACACAATTTGAGACCTGTTTATGGGTCAAGTACATTACAGTTAGGTCGAGTAGATTATTTAAGTTACTTGACCTGCAAATCTAGTAACATTTTAATGTTTTTTTGAGCCCTGTAGGCACTATGTCTCTGCTTTGGTATTACCTTACGAGCTCTACTCCAGTTAAGTTTTGAAAAGTTTACGAAATTCGAAGCTTGTACTACCTAGTCTGAACAATTGCTGTTAAAACTTTCTTTACAAATAATTTGCTAAACTCTCACTATTAGAGTATAAGTTTTACACACTTCTCTGTTTTAGTATTACCTCAACAGTAAGCAATATTGCTTTAAATTTAATTCAATATTCTTAGTAATATTATAATAGCTCAATCTTATATACACTCTCACTATACATATTGTTCTATTATTAGTACATTTCCTACTTATGTCAAAGAAACTTTTGAAAACAACCTCTTTAAACGTTCATGGTTTGACACATTTTATTAAACGAAAAAAGATATTAACATACATTGGTCAATATAAATCAGATTTAGCTTTATTACAAGAAACTCACCTTTAACCCTCAGAGAGTGAAAAATTGAAACGGGATCTGGTGGTTCACGTCATTCATGCGAGTGTTAACTCCATATCTTCTAATAATACAAACAACATATCTAGAAAATGTGGAGTAGCTGTTCTTTTTAATACATATCTCCCCTACAAAATATTACAAACATGGGAGGATATAGAAGGGTGTTAGGACTTCAACTCTGCAATGCATTCTTGTTAGTTGGATCTAGATATGCTCCTAGAGACTCCAAACTTAGTTTTATATACCAACTTAGTAGACAATTATCATCCTTTGGAAACACACGAGTAGTGGAATATGTCAATCGATCCACTTATGGATAGATCTGGTAGACCAGATATACAACACGACAGAGACAGATATATGTTGAAAGACTTTATAAATGATTATTCTTTACAAGAACCATGGAGACTACTTCACCCAACTGAGAGAGACTACACCTATACATCCTGCCCTCATGCTAGTCGCACAAGAATGGACTACTTCTTGACGTCCTCTTCTGCTTTACAACTGGTGACTGATGCACAGATCGTGCCTCGCAGTATGATCAGATCATGATCTTATTGATCTCTAAATCAATTTAGGACTCTCACGAATTCCTATAAATCAATGGAGACTTAATCTCTCTTTATTTAAAACCCCACAAGAGAAGCAAACATTAAATTAATACATGGAACAATTCTTGAAAGAGAATGAGACTCAGTATATTCTGCCCATTTACTTTTGGGTGCAGGAAAAGCTGCGTTAAAAGAGATGTTAAAGAGGAAAATGTAAGAACACCACCAGAATTACAATAGAAAGAGAAATTACACATCACACTTCAACTTATTCCTAAACCCAACATCCGCAAATTTTGCACAAATTATTATCTGTAAAATTTGAGCTTAACAACCTTTATATCTCTCACGCAGAAAAATATTTGTTTCAAATTCGTCAACCTCATTACGAAGGAGGGGAAAAAGCAGGGAGCCTACTAGCCTATCAGTTAAAACAATATGAAAGCTTGAGAACGATTCCTGCCATAAGACATTCAGACGGTACTTTACTCCTTGCAGAGATATGAAGCCTTATACACTTGCACTGATTGTTCAGATCACTCAGAAGAATGCCATCTTCTTATCTACACTTAACCTTCCGAAACTAACATTAGAACAGAAACAAAAATTAGAGGGAGAGATTACTAGCAATGCGGTATTAAAGGCAATTGACTCTTTAGCTACTGGAAAGTCACTGGACGAGGATGGATGATTGAATGTCATAAAATCACCAAAATACATGCAGTGTCACTTTTTGTATAATTATTTAACAAAGCTTTAAAACAGACATTTACCTCCTGATTTTCTTACAGATCACGGTATTCCCTAAACCAGGTAAAGACCCTCTAGATGCCCAAGTTATAGAACAAGTTCTTTCAATGCTTCGGATGTTGAAATTCTAGCTAAAATACTGGTACACTATTTGAGTTCAGTAATCACCTCTCTGATACATCCTTTCCAAGTTGATTTTCTCCCTGGTAAGTCGCCCACTAATCACCTTCGCACCATTTCACACTTATGGCAACAGCAGAATGGTAAAGAGTAAAATATCCTTCTTTGCTTACATGCAGCAAAACCTTTTGACAACGTAGAATGGGATACTTATTTCGTATGATGGAAAGGATGGGTTTCGGTAAGGATTTTCTTACATTAACAAATGGCATGTATCACTTATCCACCGCTTGTGTAACCTGTGGTGGTTTTACATCATATTTTATATTCATCGCGGAACTAAACAAGCGTGTCCCCTTTCCTCTTTACCTTTTTTATTGGTACTGGAACTTTTAGCTAGGGCCATAAGATCTATTAGCAACATTAAGGGCATTACCACTGGAGAAATCAAAACCTTTTATTATCTGGATAATATACTTTTGACTATTACACCCTAAAGTATCTGCAAAGGCATTAATTTCACAATTAAACATATTTTGGAAATTCTCTGACTATAAAATTAAGTGGTTTAAAAGTGAAGCCCTGCCCATAACTACTATAGCTACTAATGACGGACAAGTGGTTATATTCGAAATTAAAATACCTTGTTTTTTTATTTTTAACTGTGGCCTCAAGGATAAGTTGCTAGATAACTTAAACCAAATAACTGAACAAACTAAGTGAGACTATTAGCGCTGACCACTTCTAAACTTATCTTTATGGGGTAGAATACAGATCATAACAAGCATTTGCAATGCAATGGGTCTCATGTTTGCTCACGTTAGAGCTATTAGTGTTGTAAATTGCTTACTGGACTTTTCTTTGCACACAAACTAAAAATAAAACAGTTGACATAAGCGAGCCGATTCAAAGCGGCTCGCAGTCAAAGTTATCAACAAAAGTGCAATTATCCATATAACTGGGTCGATGGCCAAGGCGGTAACAAAACCGCCCCAAGGAGAGACAAACGTAAAGCAGTTACCAACGAAAACAAAGGATATTTTAAATTCAAGCCCATTAACTAGTGATAGTGGCGGGCGTGGTTAAAAGCCCAGATACATGCCAAAAAGTCGGAAAATCAGCACTTGTGCACTGCTATGCTCAACCTAAAAATGAATAAGACTCCTAAATTCAACTACGTTTTAGTATGGTTCCACTTATTATTCCAAGACACTTCTTTAAATCATTGACATCAGTGATCTCCCGTTTTGTATGAGGCGGTGGCATGCCTCGCTTTAACAGTTCAAAATTGCACTCTACATCCGAAAAGGGAGGCCTAAGACTCCCTCACTTTGATTACTATTGGATTGAACAGCGTATAGCTAATTCTATTTACATGCTGGCAACTCACAGGAACACACTGTTAAAGGTTACAGTAGAACGATCCCTTCTTCGATCTGATGTAGAATTAGCAATCTATTACACTAAAAGAGTACAATTTACGAATTCTACTAACCCTGTTGTCTACGCCTCGCAACTAGCCTAGCAAAAAGCAAATAAAATCATAAAAACTCATAACCTCCATTATGAAGCTCCAATATGGGATAACACAGATATTAAATTGAAGAGATCTGAACTCAACTGGACTCCTTGGATTAAACGAATAAGTTACTTACCTTCGGTAACGCCTTTTCTGGTGGATACACTAGCTTCCTGCGGATTCCTCACCTAATGAATAGAGTCCCAAAGCAGTACTTCACACAGAGGCGGTTGCCTGAATGGTCGCACCAAGAAATCCTGCAGCACGGACCGTGCAAAATGACCATCCCTCCTAACCTCTGAATCCAAGCAATAATGCTTCACAGAAGTATGGAGGAAAGACCCAGTTGTGGCCTTACAAATCTCAGCCACAGGAACATCTCTAGCCAAAGCTGAAGAGGCCGACTTAGCCCTGGTGAAATGGGCTCTAATTCTAGCAGGAGGAACATTCTTTGCCAAAGAATAACAAATTTTAATGCAAAGAATGACCCACCTGGATAGGTGTGGACCACCTTGCCCCTTCCTCTTCCCCACGTAGCCGATGAAGAGCTGATCTTCCACTCGGAACTCTTTCGTTCTGTCACCGTAGAAGCTTAAAGCTCTTTTAGGGTCAAGCCGTTGAAGTCTCTCCTCTTCTTTCGATCGATGGATGGGGAGGAGGATAAAAGGATGAGAGCGTAATGGACTGCCCTAAATGGAAGGGTGTAACAGCCTTTGGAAGGAAAGCCGCCCTGGTCCTCAGGACCACTTTGTCCGCATGGAAGGAAGTGAAAGGGGGTTTTACGCTAAGCGCTTGCAGTTCACTCGCTCGCCTAGCTGATGTGATGACTACAGGAAAAACAGTTTCAACACTAAAAACCTTATGGGGCATGAATGTAAAGGTTCAAACGGTGAACCCATCAAGAATGTGAGTACCAAATTCATATCCCATTGAGGCATAATAAAAGGAGAGGGAGGCAACTTATTAGTAAGACCTTTCAAGAACCTTACAACTATAGGGGATTTAAACAAGGAGGGCCGACAGCCCCGAAAAACAGCCCTTAACAGTCGCAACTGCACAACCCGTCTGCGCCAAGGACAACGCAAATAATAAAATGTCAGACAAATGGGCACGTAAGGGATCAATTTGGTTCTCTCCACACCAAGCCACAAATTTTGCCCATCTGCGAGCATAGACTGATTTGGTGGAGTGTCGCCTGGCCGATAAAATAACATCCACCACCTCTGGCGGGAGAGAAAGGGAACTCAGATTGCCCCGTTCAATCTCCAGGCATGCAGGTGTAGACTCTGGAGGTGGGGGTGTAAAACCTGCCCCTGCGACTGCAAGAGGAGGTCTGCCCTGAGAGAGAAACGGAGCGGAGGGCACAGTGAGAGTTGGAGAAGGTACGAATACCACACCCTTCGAGGCCAATCCGGAGCTATTAAAATGACTTGGGCCCGGTCTTGGCGAATCTTCCTCAAGACTCGAGGAATCACGGGTATGGGGGAAACGCGTAAAGCAACTGGCCGTGCCAGGACATCTGAAACGCATCCCCCAACGCCCCTCGCACTGGAGGCTGCAGAACGACGGACAGTGCCCTTTCTCCCGAGTGGCAAACAGATCTACCTGAGGAAATCCCCACATCCTGAAGATGTACAGGATCAGGTCCGGATGGAGAAGCCACTCGTGATCGGCTGAGAAGTGCCGACTGAGACTGTCCGCACGTACATTTTGAACTCCGGCCAGATGGTTTGCTACTACGCAAGTCTGATGGTCCTGAGCCGAGGACCAAAGCCGTAGAGCTTCTCTGTAGAGAAGGTACGACCCTACTCCTCCCTGCTTGTTGATGTACCACATCGCAGTAGTGTTGTCCGTCAGGACCTGTATCGACTGACCACGAAGGTAGGGGAGGAAGGCCTTGAGTGCCAAACGTATCGCCCGCAATTCCAACAGATTGATGTGAAACATCTGTTACACTGAAGACCAATGACCTTTGATCTCCAGGTCCCCCAGATGAGCTCCCTACCCTAAAGTGGAAGCATCCGTTATCACCGTGGTCACCGGAGGTGGCAGTGAGAACGGCCTTCCTTGGAAAAGGTTGCCGTCCACAGCCCACCATCGTATATATTCGCTGCAGTGTGTCTGGAGATCATTATTGACTCCTCGAGATCCCCTTTGTGTTGAAACCACTGCCTGCGGAGGCACCACTGAAGAGCCCTCATGTGCCAGCATGCATGAGTGACCTACAGAATGCATGAGGCAAACAGACCGAGCAGACGAAGGACCTTGAGGACTGGAACAACCGCTCCACTTTGAAACATTGGAATCAATGCCTGGATGTCCTGAACACGCTGAGGCAGAGGAAAAGCTCGATTCCACGTTGTGTCCAGTACAGCCCCTATGAACAGGAGGCGTTGAGAGGGCTCCAGGTGAGATTTGGGCAAGTTTATCGAAAAGCCCAGATCGAACAACTGGGTTGTCATCTGCAGGTGACGCAACACGGGCTCTGGAGATCTGGCTTTGATCAACCAATCGTCCAGGTAAGGGAATACCGCTATCCCCTTCCTCCTGAGATGCACTGCAACCAATGCCATCACCTTCGTGAAGACTCGAGACGCGGAAGTATGACAAAAAGGAAGGACCGCAAACTGATAGTGTTGCGTCCCCACCACAAACCGGAGATACTTCCTGTGCGACTTGAGAATAGGGATGTGGAAGTAAGCATCCTGCAAGTCGCCCGACACCATCCAATCTTCTTCGTTCAACGCCAAAAGCACCTGCGCTACGGTCAGCATTTTGAACTTCTCCTGCTTGAGGAACCAGTTCAAAACCCTCAGGTCCAGGATAGGCCTCAACCGACCATCCTTCTTGGGGATCAGGAAATATCTTGAATAACAACCCCCTTTCCTGTTCAGGAACCAACTCCACTGCACCTTTTGATAATAGGGTCTGAACTTCCTGTTGCAACAACAGGAGATGGTCTTCTGTGCAAAAGGAGGGACGAAGATGGATGGCAGGAGGAAACTCCCGAAAGGGAAGTGCATAACCTTTCTCCACAATATTGATGACCTAGGAATCCGATGTGATCAGCTTCCACATGCGGAGAAAAAGAAACAACCTTCCCCCTACTGGAGAAATATGGGAAGGAATGGACGGAGGACTAAGGCTGCTTTCCCTGTTGCACCTCCCGGAGGAAGAGGAAGAGGCAGGGTGCTGCTGGGTGGCTCCTCTGGTTCGAACTCTACCCCTCCCTCTAAATGACCTATAGGGAAGCGTAGATGGTTGTTAGCCTGCAGACTGGAGTCTCCCCCGAAAGGAAGAGCCTCAACCAAACCCCCTGAACCTTCTAAATGACCTGAACGGGGTTGTGGTAGAAGCCTGCAAACCTAGGGACTTAGACGTAGCCCTACTCTCTTTGAAGCGCTCTAAGGCAGAGTCAGCTTTCAAACCAAACAGTTTATCTCCATCAAATGGCAAGTCTAAAAGAGTTTAAAAGAGTCCCCATCGCTCTGGCCACTGAATCGGCAGTATCTAACCCCGTCTGTAAGACCAGAGTCTCTGCCGCTTGAGAATCCGCCCAAAGACCCCGCATGTCCTAGAACAAATCTGGCATCTCAGCCTTAGCAGCGTCCATCAAGGCATGAATGTATCTTCCTAACACACAAGTTGCGTTAGCCGACTTCAGGGCCATACTGCAAGATGAAAAGATCTTCTTGGCCGACTGCTCCATCCTTTTCGACTCCCTGTCTGAAGGAGCCCCAAGGAACGAACCAGGAGCTGAACGCGAGGAGAAGGTTGCCTGAACCACCAGACTCTCCGGAGTCGGATGCTTAGAGAGGGAGCCCGGATCTCCAGGGGCCACTCTGTACCGTCTCGCCACTGATTTGCTAACCGCCGTTGAAGAAACTGGTTTCCTCCAAACCTCAATAATTGGCTCAGTGAGAGCCTAATTAAACGGCAGGAGTGGCTCTGCAGCAGCTGAAGCCGGATGTAACACCTCTGTGAGGATATTGGTTTTCACCTCAGCTGCAGGTAACGGGTGATCTAAAAAGTCCGCTGCCTTTCTCATCACTGAGTGAAATTAAGCCACTTCCTCAGTGAATGTACCTGGAGAGGCCAAGTCCCACTCTGGGGAAGTATCGAGACCACTGGCAGAGTCCAAGCCCTGAAAGTCCCCCAGGGTCCCTGCCATCTCGCCTTCCTCTAGGAGCTGTCTCTGATATTCCTGCTCCTCCAACAGTCTGAGGGCCTTCCTCCTCAAGCACATCCTTGGCGTCGATAAAGAATTAGCTGACTACCTCGGCTGACATTGATCTTCAGATTCTTCTGACGCCAGATCCATTGGTGCCATGGGAAGTCTAGCACTCTTCGCCGGCGTCTATTGGAGTCGTGGCGAAGTCGACAGCGCCACCGGAGCAGCTGAAACCACCAGCGGCGAATGTCTTCTCGGCAACGTCAAAGGCACCGGCGCCGGACCAGCCCCTTCTACTGGGGAGAAGGGCATAAAAGGCGTAGGCTTGTATGGAGCCGGAACGCCCAGACCAAAAGCCAATGGACCTGATGGACCAGCCGGTGCACCACCAGGAGCCATGGCACTAAAGATGTTGTACATCGCATTTAAGAAGCCTGCCGGATCTGGTCCCGGAGTCGAGAAGGCAGGATACCCCTGCGGCATCGGTGCCGACTGCGACGTCGGTACTGGATCCGGCACCGCATTTCTGCAGGTGAGAAGGCAGGACTCTGGCAAGGCTCGTCCACCTCGAACACCGCCGGAAAAGCCTGAGGACTTTGAGGCTGTGGCGTCACTGTCGGGCTGACCTCACAATCGAGCGGCGCCAAGCAGATGGAGACCTCGAACGAGATTGATCTTTCCCCGACTGATGTCGGGAATCATGCCGATGCCTAGAGTCATGACGGCGCCGTTTCTTGTGTGAAGATTTCAAAGAAGATCTGCAATGTCAATGCTTTTCCTTCTTCTTCGATTTCACTAAAAAGAGCTTGGCTTCACGCTCTTTCAACGCCTTTGGATTCATTTGTTGACAAGAACCACACTCTTACTTGTCGTGCTCTGAGCTCAAGCACCATAAACAGTCATTATGCGTGTCCGTGACTGACATACAACACCCGCATTACCTACAAGGCTTGAAGCCGGACTTCAGAGGTGGAGACATTTTAACTGGAAAGTATCTCTTCCGAGAAACAGTAGCTCCCCAAGAAAAAAACATTACTCAAAGGCATGGAAAAAAGGGAACTGACGTCAGCACGCCGGCGAGGACCTCTTATTGCCTCGATGACGTCAGACAGCGTTGCGTGGAAGTCTGCTAATTGTGACGTTCTCGTCGACGTGCAGAGCTGGGAAGAAAATGTCTGTTGAATGCTGGCGCATTGGGAGAATTCATTAGGTGAGGAATCCACAGGTAGTTGTATCCATCAGAAATAAAATTTACTTGCTATCAGATATGATCACAATACCCCACTCTACCAAACCTTTTTCTAATACACAACAGGACCATGAAATTCTGTCTTCTTCCTTCATAACTACACTCAATTACACTCAGCTCTCATTTCACGTCTGACAAAAACTCCTGAAGTTTTATCCCACTCGCCAATTATACATTATATGCATACTTGGAAATCTTTTAGGGGAACGGTGTCAGGTTTATATGCCATTCTCATAAATTACTTATTCTCCATGGAAAATTCTTGTAATTTAAAATCATGGTGGTCGACACATTTGAATGTGGTCTTTGAGGAAGCAGTCTGGGATTACACACAACAGAATTGCTATAAAGGATTAGGGAACTCTCATCTTAAACTCAACTATTTCAAAATATCACATTGATGACACTGGTCCCCATCTAAATTATATTCAGCTAAATTGGGCCCAGACCCCTTTTGCTCTTGATGCAGATCCTCAGATGAGCATACTGATATTGTTAATTTAATATGGGAATGTCTCCGTGTTCGGCCATTCTGATTTCAGATTGAAAATTATCTAAAAACAAATTCAGTTATCAATGCTTTCCTCTCAGATCGTCAATCACTGCTACATGATATTTCAGAATTGCCATCTATGTCCACTCGTTGTTTCGAATGTTTATCCACTGCACTAAGCTTAGCTAAAATTTGCATTTTACATTTCTGGAGATCTAGGAATACTCCCACCGTTCAATCCTATCTTGAAGATATGTTTGAAGTGGCTAAATTTAAAATAATTATTTATAAACTGAATGACAATCTAGTTCAACGTAATTAGACGTGTGGTCCTTTCATAGACTCAAGAACTGCATTGAGTTGGGGTGGATTAAATCGAGTGGAGTGGATTAGATAGTTTAGGGTGGAGCAGATTGCTTTGGATTGTTTTGGATCAGAGCGGGGCAGATTTTTGTGGACTGAAATGGGGCAGCTTGGAGTGAGGCAGATTGTTTTGGACTGGAGTGGGGCAAATTGTTTTGGACTGGCATGGGACAAATTGTTTTGGATGGGAGTGGGACAGACTGGAGAGGTGCAGATTGTTTTTAGATTGGAGTAGGACAGATTGTTTTGGTTAGGAGTGGGAAGGAATGAAGTGGGGCAGATTGTTTTGGATTGGAGTGGGACAAATTGTTTTGGATGGGAGTGGGACAGATTGGAGAGGAGCAGATTGTTTTAGACTTTAGTGGGGCAGATTGTTTTAGACTGGAGTGGGGCAAGCAGATTGTTTTGGATCAGAGGGGGGGACGTTTTGAATTGGAATGGGGCAGATGGGACAGAGGGGGGTAGTATGGAAGGATTGGAGTATAGTGGAATGGAGTAGATTGGGGTGAGTGGTTTGGTTTGGAGTGGGGTGGATGGGGTTGGAGTGGGGTGGATGGGGTTGGGGTGGGGTGGATGGGGTTGTGGTGGATTGGATTGGATTGGTCTGGGGTCAATTGGATGGATTGGGTGGGGTGGATTGGATTGGACTGGGTGAGGGGAGGTTGTCTGGAGTGGGGTAGACTGGATTGGAGCCAGGTGGTTTGGGGAGTATTGCACGATGTGTTAAAGCATAATTTCAGAAAATACCCATAAGAAAACAAGCTTCTGCAATGCAATGGGTCTCGCGTTTGCTTGAGGTAGCGCTATTAGCGCTGTAAATTCCTAACTGGACTTTTCTTGCCACACAAACTGAAAATTTAAAGTAAAACAGTTGACATAAGTGAGTCGATTCAAGGCGCTACTGTGAGTGCGAAGAGAGAGACAAAAGAAAAAATACGTTCTCTCGCAGTTTAAGTTATCAGCAAAAGTGCAGTTAACAGGGTCTCTGGCCAAGGCAGTAACAAAACCGCCCTAAGGAGAGACAACAGTAAAGCAGTTACCAACGAAAATAAAGGATTTTTGAAAGGCAAGCCCATGAACGAGTGATAGTGATGGGCCTGAGGTGAGCGTGGATAAAAGCCCAGATACATACCAACACGTTGGAAAAGCAGCGCTGCTATGCTCAATCTGAACAATGCTGCTGTGCAATATTTAGAACAAGATAATCGTCATCTTTTAAGAACAGTGCCCATGAGCAAAAACAACACAAAACATGAGTGCAAAGTGGCAAAAGAAGACTTGGCAAAAGAAAACACCATTATAGAAAAATAAAGCGGTCAAGTTGTCCTGCTGGGCATGTTTTTGCCAATCACGCCTTATGTCTGCAGGGCCCTAGAAGTTAAAAAGTAGTACCTCGATCACTCTGGCAGCAGCGGACAGGCACTGATTAACCTGAATCTATTAGTGCTTGGTCCCTGATCCACAGACAGAAACGGAAATGATGCCAGGCCTGCAGTGACAAATTACGAGGCTGCAAAGAAGAGTGCCGGGCAAGCAAACAAAAGATAAACTACAGGCAGGGTCCGAGCCCATTTAAGTTAACAACAGAGTCTCACAAGCGAGACGCATGTGCTAGCGCATGCTCTTGCCACGTGTGCAAAAACACTTTTGTGGAGGACCAGCAGCAATTTGCTGCCTAGATCTTCAAAAATATTTGTATAAAAAATGAAAAAAGAACAATGGGGAGGAAAGGCAAAGATGAGCAGGAGGAGGGGCAAAGATGACCGGGTGGGGGAAGAGGTTGGGGAGAGAAACAGGGACTGGGTGAGGGCATGATGGAGACAACATGGGGTTAGGGCAGAACCGCACAAGGGAGACAGTAACATGGAACATAGTTGGGAGGAGGGTAAAAAAGGAGACGTTTATGTGAGAGAGCCACAAAGGAGAGAACAAACATGGAGCGGGGGTATTATTTGGCAGGGGGAGGAAAACACAAGAGGGAGCTGAAAAACGTGTATTGTGATGGACTGATTAACCAAAAAGAAAGAGTAGTTCCTTAAAAGTGAGCAGTGGAAGGAGATATGACAGCCAGTAAAGAGTTCAAAAGTACAGATGGTGAAGAGGCTATACTTCAGGGAGGGACAAACACAAGATAGACAAAGAAAGCCACTGAAGAGGAAGCAAGCAAATGTGGGAAACAGTAAAGCCAACCAATGTTAAGCACTATGCAAGATGTAAGGACTTTTAAATCCATGGCAAACCCACAATAGGTCTTATGCAACCAGACAGCCTGTGACTCGATTAACAAAATGCCAGATTCTTGAATTTCAACCAAAGCCAAATAGCCAACACTTTTTTTGGGGTGGGGAGGGTGATCTTCAGCTCCCCTCCCCACAGCTTGCTTCTGATGTTGGGTTTCCCTTCTTTAAAAGCACCACTGCTAAAATGAATGCAATCCGTCGGAAGCACACTTACATTGTCAATGTTTCTTAACTACTTCTCCCAACAACTTACGCTAACGAAATGACTGATCTAAGGCATGTCTGTCTGCATGGCTTGAACTCTCCTCCCTTTACTGATTCTAACATATATGGCAGCTCCCCATCTAATCAGGACTACTGGACAAAACACCAAAATGACTGCTACAGTACTCTTTAGGCAACCTAAGGAACCATCATAAGCAAAGCACAGCTCAACCTATATCACTGGCTGTTTACCACCTGAATGGAACATACAGATCATATTGTATTGTCTACACCAACAGTACACATTTGATACAACCCCTAGAACCTTCACTTGCCCCACAAGATTCCACGTTACACACCTTACATAAGCTAGAACGGTACATAGTAAACACCCGGAAAAATTCATGCAAACCTAATGAAACCCCATACACACAGACTAACGCCTTAGTCTCTTTTTAAGCAAAGATGTCTTGAAACTTCACCACCTAAAAGCAAGCAATTCATAGCCATATGCTCCTGCATTTTCTTTTATATATTGGCATTTTAAACTGTTAATTAGCATGCACCATTGGTTGTCTCCTCAATACAAAAAGACCTCAGCTCCTTCTGAACAATTAACCGTCTACCTCCCATACATCATATATACTCATATTTCCCACCACTGCATCCCTGGAGGTAGGCTGGACACCATGTCAAGTACAGGGTTCCCTTTGAACTAAGCCAGCCCAAACTCAGTTTCCCAGATGGTTGAGTATGTTATAGTTTTAAGTTGACTCTGGGCTGACCCCAAGGGCAAAAGGAGTTTGGGGGTGAACAGCTATTAACTAACTATAAGAACAAAAAGAAGAAGGAAAAAAGGAAAGTAAGAGCGTCTCGGGGGCTGGGTCCTAAGTATTATGGTTAGCAGCGCGGGGTGGTGTGCAGGCAGGCAGTGGCAACATGTCAGTGTTTTGGGTATACTTGTTACAGGCCTGTATGGGGGAATGGTGGTGCATTCAAAAGCACAATCTGCAGCATGCCAGTGACCCATCTATAATGTACTGTGTCTGGCACAGGATCAGGTGGAGCAGGCTTTTAGACAGTTAGCCCTAGTCATGTGGAGACCCATCCCTCGCTTCAACCAACTCATCCCCCTCTCCTGCCTCCCTCATGCTCACTTTATTCCAAGTCGCCCTGTTCAGAACCAGTGTCTCCTTTAGGGTGCTCCCAGTTCTCCAGAACCACCACCCACTGTCCTGCCACAGGACGTCTCCGAACTCCCTGGGCGTCTTCCCGGCGCAGTACAGTTTCTTGAGCTCTAGGCTGTGTGGTGATGTCCCCAGCCCATGTTTCCACTACTGATCCTGTCTTGGACTTCCATGCCAGCCCAATCCTTTGCCTAGCCAATGCAAGTGCTAAGTCCAGAAATTTAATGCAGACTCTACAAATATTGGCCCTGGGAAATCCCCCTAGGAGGCATACTTTCAATGTGCAAGAAAGTGGGTGCCCTTATGCCATGTGGAGACGGAGTGGTACTGCAGACCAAAAAGTCTGAAGTATTGGGCATCCCCACATCATATGTTCAAAATCTGCGTTGAGTGGCATCGGGGGCACTCCTGGTGTTCGCACCCGTAAAGGACCTGTAGACTGTGCATGGTGAGGTAGGTCATCTGTAAGAGATTTTATTGTATATATTTAAGTTTGGTGTTGCGGCAGACTATCTTGGGATAAGCCATTGTCCGGTCCCATTCCCGGTCGGTAACCTCACGGTCCAGAATATCATCAACCTTGTCCTAAGTGCCCCAATGGTTTTGGTCCCATAGCGATTAATTACTGATATCATTTGTAACTAAGCAATACACAAATCCACCTTTTCGGCCACTATGAAAATGTACTGCATTGAGGCATTTGTGTACCGCTTCATATTTCTATCAGGGTTGCAAAGTGCTGCAGTTTCTATCAGGGCCGGGTACCCCTTCAAAATGCAATGACCTGCTATTTAAAAAACAAAAAAATACAAAATACAAAAGAAACAATTTTACCAGATCACTTTTATTCTGTTCAACCGGAATCCTAGAACTTTAAGGGGCAGATTCAGAATATGCTTCGGGAATCATACAAAATGGTGGGATTGCACTATACATATACACTGAAAAGTAACATTTAGAACATATTAAGGCCTTCACTGTTTATTAAATTCGTTGACCCATTAATGCTGGACTCCTGAAAATAGACTTGAAATCCTGAAGCGCATGAAATGCAGGTCTTAAATGAAATGAAACTGAATCCTTTTCAAAGCATACTGTGCTCCATGGCAGCACACTATCCAAAACACTCTCAGACTTGGCTGAGGAACCCTAAACTAAGATAACGCTTGACGCCAGTATGACGCCAGTATATCCAAGTGGCATTTTCCTGTTCTTGTGTGCGATGAAAATTGAATATGTAAGAGAGGCGAAATCTATTCTGCACTGAGGAATTGGCAGGCAGTCATCATACTATTGGACTAACCCACTCGCCTACGGCCTGCATAAAGGAGGATATCGATTCTCTTGATATGAGCGCTTATTCGCTCTCACCACTTTTGTGGCTAGTCAAATGTTTTGTCACATGAAATACTTGCTTTCTTATATGAATAGTAGGCAGTCCTCTGAAGAGCGAAAAATGCTTTAAACTTTCCCAATCCAAGAGAATAAAACAAAGACTGCAAAAAGTAAACAGTCTCCAAAAATAAGGCAGTTTCAGTTACTTGTAAAGTTTGGATTTAGGTAAAATATTTTTTAAAGTAATGTAACAACGTAAAGCCAGTCGCAAGCACGTTAGCAGATTAACTTCCACCTTTGTTCAAATCACTGCTTCAAATTCATTCATTTTGAGTGCAAAACCATGCAAATTGGAGCCAAGAACTTGTCTAATTAGGCTCTTGGTGCACGTCATATAATATTACTCTTAAGTATAGTACAGCATATCAACCTGGGGCATCAGCAATAGTGCAATCAACTCTGCCGCCAGAATTACCAAGTACAGGGTCATTAAAAAAGCAGGTTAGGAATATTGAGAATAAGACATCGAGACTTCGCACTCTGTATTGTCCTAGTATACACTAATAAAACA
Source organism: Pleurodeles waltl (assembly GCF_031143425.1). Classification (NCBI taxonomy): domain Eukaryota; kingdom Metazoa; phylum Chordata; class Amphibia; order Caudata; family Salamandridae; genus Pleurodeles; species Pleurodeles waltl. The sequence goes on from NC_090440.1 coordinate 1,899,797,914, forward strand.
TCAGTGACCATATCGTATCTTTGAACAAACAGACAGGAATAAGGCAATGAGACTATAGAAGCGGACGAAAAACGTTGCAATTTCAAGCTGATCATACTAAAATGCAAATTAATATATTTACTACTAGTTTGCAAAGTACCTACTATTTCCACTGCAAACACATACATTCATCACATAAACATGCATAGCTGATGTTTGTACTCCGTATACAAAACAGAAATCTCATAGGGTCTAGATCCCCAGGGTCTTATGCTAACCCTCAAGAGAGGACCTGCCAGAGAGACCCAAGTTCAGGAAGGTTTACAGGAAAACTCAATATGTCAGCAATATTACCTTAATCTGTCAGCAGCTGTGCAAACTGAGGAAGAGGTCAACGACTTACTTGTTCCAGACACATTAGTAAGGTCTGCACCTTACATGTATTTCACTGAGGCTCCTAGGAGTATATCTTTGGTTAAAGCTGGATAACAGCATGATTCCTTTTGGAAATCCTTTGTATTTAACACCAATGTACAATAACCTCAAGCTACACCTGGGGCCGTGACTATCCGGTCAATGAGCAAGCAACACTAGCATTCACATAAACGTCTCTATGGCTAATAGAACTTCTCGCCACCGATTGTGGTTGTCATACAATATTTTTGTATTTGGATCGAATAGTGCACCGCAGAGTGCACAATGTGAAGACCTCTTTCACTTACTGCAAGGGCTGCCTTTCCAGGATGTTTCAAACCAATATTCGCATGCTCGCCACATTTTCACTAACTACCAAGTTTTTTTTTTTAAACACCTATGGCATGCAAATGACAATGTATATAAACACGTCTGTCCTTGGCAAGGGTACACTTTGTATTTAGTGTTTGCAAACCTGTGGAAAAAAATGACAAAATAGAGAAAATAAAGGAGTGGCTCAGCAGCCCAGCCGGAAGAACCGTGGCACCGAAGGACACTCCTGTTCAGGGTGCTGTATATGATCAGGCTAAGTGCTGTTACTCATATTTCTAACAGCCAATGAATAACGTGGTATGACCCCTTACTCTATGCTGTACACTGTGAAGGGTGGAAGCAAAATATGAATGAAACTTGGACCGGTGGATGTGGAGGGGCTGACTGAAATCCTCTGTCGATATAAATAAGCGTTTGCATTTTCATCAAGATATATATTTTTTTTACAATTATGAAGCGGGTTAACACTAACGCTGTCTCGTAGCCAGACATTAAATTATGCAAACCTGTTTCTCAACCTTGCCGGCGCTCATTTAAACATAGTAAGATAGAACAGGAGAAATGCGGCTATGGAAATATCCTTTGTCAAAACAAAAGCTACTATAGGCAGCAACTGAAAGCATGAACAATACTGCAGTTTCGCTAGAAAAACCGGTTTTCTTTGGCTTCAAAACGTATTCCTCTTCTTCCAAATGAGCCGAGCTATTCACAATGGTAAAACACCATTGTACAGTGGAGCGAATCTGCAACCTCATTCTATCCTTACAGTCAGTGTGATCCAGCCATATTCTTTAACGGAAACTAAGAATTCACGGACAGCAGGGACAAAAAGCGCTCAGGGATTATGGCAACAAAAGTGCTTCTATTTTGTCACAGATTACAGAAAGGGACCCATAATTTTCCGGGAAATTTGCATACCTTCATAAAATGAAGACATCTTTAGTTACCCCCACCACATCACTTTTTACCATTTCTCACATGAAATTTAGTAACTAATCTGAATGGAAGATTTATGGCTTTGCCTCAAAAGAGTCTTATGAGTCAGATATTTTTCTAAATGACTAGAGTTGTGTATGGTGGCCAGTGTAATCAAAACATTGTCACTGGATTCTTGGAAAATATTTTCTGGTGAGAAGGTTTTTCAGAAATGATGGTCATGGACAATCATGTTAATTGTGGTGGGATCAAACAAACTAGGGTAGCTTTGTATCACCCAGAGGCGAATGGTCAGGTGGAATGATAATAGAGTGATTAAGGAAGCAATCCAGTTGCCCCTCTGTGTTGGAGGAAAACGTTGCAAGTCACCCTTTTATCTTACAGCGCCACTCCTGGTGCTTTCATTGACACGTCGCCATTTGAGTTGCGGAAGGGATGGAAACTAATAACGTAATTGGTACCATGGTGGTTGATTCATCAACAAAAGATCAAGTCTAAGTTTGTGAGAGATGTGGAAACGAGAGATAGAGTAAAGCAGTATCAGGAAAGATTGAGGAGTCAAAGGGAAATGCTTGTAGTGATAAAAGAGCAGATGCTCCTAGGGTTGGAGTGGGTAATTAGGTCAGAATCAAGAAACCAAGAATGATTCCCAGAGTAATTTATTGCAGTCAAAACCGCAGAAGGCAACTGAAGTTATAAGAACTGCTGTGAGGGTCCAGGGTAGTGAAGTGGAGAAATCAGGGAGACTGTCCGTGTACAGGCAGGTCAGTAATGTGGAGGCAAGTAAGAGCAAACATGTATACTGGTCTGATGATAATGTGTTTTTGAATGGTAGTGATAAAGAAATTGGATTATTTTAGAGGACGGCGATGCCGGACAAATGAAGCAAGGTGGCAGGTATTGGGATTTGTGAGACTTCAGTTAATAGTAGTAGCGGTCCAAGGTTGTGTATGATACCTTACCAGTACCATGAACTAGGAGGTTAGTTGTGTTTGTTCTAGGTATGAATGCAATCTATACATTTTCTCTGCTCTGTTCAGTCGGGTATTATATGTGAAGAGGGTAGTGCTTCATTTGTAAATAAAAATGTGCCAGTGCCCAAAGCACTCCTCTTAAACACGTGGCTGCTGCACTTAAATGGTCAAACACGTTATACTACTGCAGCGTAATCCTGAAGCCATCTCGGTCCTCTTCAATCCATTCACAGCCACTCCCTGCCCCTTCAACTCACTCTTGCAGCTTTCTGCTTTCTCACATAGTGATGCTTTTTCGTTTTTCTCTTCCTCCGTCTTTCCCATATGTGTCTTTTGCTCGCAGTAAATGCTTGAGGCAGAAAAATAAGTGCCGGTGCTCTGCACCGGAAACAACAAGCACAAATCAAGCACTGGAAGAGGGAGATGTGTGGAATGGGTGGCTGCAGGTAGAATATATGATGCAAGTGGTGAAATAAAGCGTGTGGGTTTGAACAGGGGCAGTTGTATGGAGGACTAGGAGGAAGACCGATATAACTGAGCTTTGTTCTAATTACGAATAAATAAATTATACTTCGAGCACTAAACCTGCTACATTAGTCCTTTCCACACTTTCCTTTGTGTTTCCTATGTTTTTTGGGGGGATCTGAGGATATTCTTCTCTCTTTGCTTCTAGGCCACAGAAATAGTCATCTCCTTTCTGAAGGAGACATCTCAGAAAGGGATCATTTGACACGGAGACCTGAACTTCAACCAAGTCGACTCAGGGTGCTTACGAAGGAAATTAGATCAAAAGAGCACAGCCTCCACATACCCTCAACCTAAACAAAAAGAACCACTGGCTAATCACATATAACTGCACTCTTGTTATTCTTCTGAGATGGTTCAGGACTTCTTTACATAAAGATGTTGTTGTTTTTTAACAAGGACACCACTTATATATCATAGCTAATATTAGGGAGCAAACCATCATTTACTAGGAATATTTTCATAGACAGCATTTCACAGTAGAAGGATCACTTACAGTTTGAAACAATCAAGTATGATTTTTTTTAGGAGTACAAGAGAATAACTTGGCTCTTCTAGCCAACATATAACAGTATACCACCAATATCAGCCTAGTCAAATCTTCCAATCGAAGCCATGTTAGAACAAGCATTTGCAATGTAATGGGTCTCACGTTTGCTTGAGTTAGAGCTATCAGTGTTGTAAATTCCTTACTGGACTTTTCTTGCCACTTAAATTGAAAATGAAAAGTAAAAGAGTTGATTCAAAGTGCCATGGCTGCCATGAGCACAAAGGAGAGACACAAAAAGAAAATGAAGTTCGTTTGCAGCCAACCGTATCGGCAATCATGCAATTATCCATATAACAGGGGCAATCTACCAGGCGGTAACAAAACCGCCCCCAGGAGGGACAAACGTAAAGTATTTACCAATGATAACAAAGGATTTTTGAAAGGCAAGCCCACAAACAAGTGAAAGTGATGGGCGTTCGGTGGGTGTGGTTAACACCCACAATGCTTATTGCCGGTCAAAGCGCTTAGGTGCTTGACTTAAAAAGGACATCAGGTGTACATTGTTTGAATGCCTGGTTGCTCCTAGGCGACTTCTCTGCATTTATACAACAAGATGCTCTAATCTGCATGGGTGTGAAATGTCTATAGCCCAACGAACAGGACATATTGTTTGGGGTCAAGGGCAACAAATTTTCATGTTTATTTTGTCCTTGGGACAAGTAGGCCCAACACCCTGCAGCACAAACCCTTTGGCTGCCAGTTTACAGGGAAGGGATCTGTTGCAGTTGAGGTTCTATTTGTGTCCATATGCTAATGCTGTTAGGGCTTGTATTTATGGTTTGTTAAAGCAAAGCCTTTATTATTAGAGTGAGCACTCTAAATAAACGGTGTAAGGCCAGACTGCACTACTTTCAGTGGTTCCTGTAAAATAAATCTGTGAACACATTTGAAAAGTTTACCAATATGAGGCTATGCATAATGCTCCCAGAATGCTCTCAGATTAAATTTAAAAGTTTGCGGAAGCTTGATTGATGATTGTGTGCATTAAAAAAAAACGTTCTGAAAAAAATGCACGTAGGAAAACAAAATTGCTTATTTACTGCTAGATTTTAGGAATTATTTCTTTGAAGCATCATTTAGTAAACGGTATTGATGCATGCTTGCATTTCCAAAACATTCATAATGAAAATCAGTGTAACCACTTCCAACAAGATTATGGAAAACATGAAAATTAAACAAGCACCGGTAAAGCCAACTGAACCGGCATTGGTTGTCAGTTTTTTGGTTTTGTCAGTGCATTTCTTGTTTTGACATGACTTTTGTAGCACTTTATTTGTGTGGGAGCTGTATGGCCCTCCCTCTTGTAACAAACATTATTAAAAAACAAACAAAACAAATTTGGTCTCAAAAACACACACATTGCCACAACAGTTCCTGGCCAAACTACTTTGTGTGCCAATATGCTCCTTGTTGAAGAGCAGAATGCTATAACTCACAGTAAAGCCAGCCGGTAGATGAATAGCAAGAGAAATAGAATGTTAATTTAAAAAATGGCTTTGTCAATGCCAAATCAAATCAAATCAAATCATTAACATTTATAAAGCGCGCTACTCACCCGTGCGGGTCTCAAGGCGCTAGGGGAAAAGGGGGGGTTATCGCTGCTCGAACAGCCAGGTCTTTACGAGTCTCCGGAAAGCGGAGTGGTCCTGGGTGGTCCTGAGGCTGGTGGGGAGGGAGTTCCAGGTCTTGGCCGCCAGGAAGGAGAAAGATCTCCCACCCGCCGTGGAGCGGCGGATGCGAGGGACAGCAGCGAGTGCGAGGCCAGAGGAGCGGAGGAGGCGGGTGGGGACGTAGAAGCTGAGGCGTCTGTTGAGGTATTCCGGTCCCTTGTCGTGGAGGGCTTTGTGTGCGTGGGTGAGAAGTCGGAAGGTGATCCTTTTGCTGACTGGGAGCCAATGCAGGTGTCTCAGGTGTGCGGAGATGTGGCTGCTGCGGGGTACGTCGAGGATGAGGCGGGCCGAGGCGTTTTGAATGCGTTGCAGGCGATTTTGGAGTTTGGCTGTGGTCCCGGCGTAGAGGGTGTTGCCGTAGCCCAGGCGGCTCGTGACGAGGGCGTGGGTCACGTTTTTTCTGGTGTCGGCGGGGATCCAGCAGAAGATCTTGCGGAGCATGCGGAGGGTGAGGAAGCAGGCGGAGGACACGGCATTGACTTGCTTGGTCATGGTGAGAAGAGGGTCCAAGATGAAGCCGAGGTTGCGGGCGTGGTCTGTGGGGGTCGGTGCGGTGCCAAGGGCCGTGGGCCACCAGGAGTCGTCCCAGGCGGACGGGGTGTTGCCGAGGATGAGGACTTCCGTTTTTTCAGAGTTCAGCTTTAGGCGGCTGAGCCTCATCCAATCTGCGACGTCCTTCATACCCTCTTGTAGGTTGGTCTTGGCGCTGGCGGGGTCCTTGGTGAGGGAGAGTATAAGTTGGGTGTCGTCGGCGTAGGAGGTGATGATGATGATGTCGTGCTTGCGTACGATGTTGGCGAGGGGGCTCATGTAGACATTGAAGAGTGTCGGGCTGAGTGATGAGCCTTGAGGTACGCCGCAGATGATCTCGGTGGGTTCTGAGCGAAACGGAGGGAGGTAAACTCTTTGGGAACGGTTTGCGAGGAAGGAGGCGATCCAGTCCAGGGCCTGGCCTTGGATCCCGGTGGAGCGGAGGCGGGTGATTAGGGTGCGGTGACAGACGGTGTCAAAGGCAGCCGAGAGGTCGAGAAGAATGAGGGTGACTGTTTCACCGTTGTCCATCAGGGTTCTGATGTCGTCTGTGACTGAGATGAGGGCGGTTTCAGTGCTGTGGTTGGTTCGGAATCCGATTTGTGAGGGGTCGAGCAGGTTGTTGTCTTCCAGGAAGGTGGTCAGCTATTTGTTGACGGTCTTCTCTATTACTTTGGCTGGGAAAGGCAGAAGAGAGATGGGGCGGAAGTTTTTCAGGTCGCTCGGGTCAGCCGTAGGTTTCTTTAGTAGGGCGTTGACTTCGGCGTGTTTCCAGCATTCGGGGAAGGTAGCAGAAGAAAAAGAAGAGTTGATGACGGTCTGGAGGTGCGGGGCGATGATGTCGTCGGCTTTGTTAAAGATGAAGTGCGGCAGGGGTCCGAAGGGGCGCCGGAGTGGATAGAGTTCATGATGGATTTGGTTTCTTCCGTGTTGATGTGGGTCCAGTTGTTGAGGGTGATGGCCGGGGGTGCGGGTTCGGTGGGGTTTGGTTGGGTCTGGTGTCCGAAGCTGTTGTGGAGGTCGCTGATCTTGCGATGGAAGAAAGTGGCGAGGGATTCGCACAAATCCTGTGAGGGCGTGACGGCGTTGGCGTTGGCGCTGGGGTTGGAGAACTCCTTGACGATGCTGAAGAGTTCTCTGCTGTTGTGGCTGTTTTTGTCCAGTCTGTCGGTGAAAAAGTTCCTTTTGGCAGCGCGGATCAGGTGGTGGTGTTCGCGGGTAGCGTTCTTGAGGGCGGTCATGTTGTCAGCGGTGTGGTCCTTGCGCCAGGCTTTCTCAAGGGCGCGACAAGTTTTCTTTGATTCTTTGAGGGTGTCAGAGAACCAGAGAGGTTTTTTGGTGTTGGTCTGTCGATGCGTGCGTTTGAGGGGAGCAAGGTTGTCTGCGCAGTTGGAGATCCAGTTTGTGAGGTTGAGGGCTGCGTCGTTGGGGTCGGTGGTGAGGGTGGGTTGGTTGGCGGCGAGTGCGGAGAAGAGTTGCTCTTCAGGGATCTTGTTCCACTGTCGATGAGGGATGGGTTGAGTGCGGAGGTGGCGGGTCTCGCGTCGGAATGTGAAGTGGACGCAGCTGTGGTCGGTCCAGTGTAGGGTGGAGGTGTGGCTGAAGAAGACGTGTTTGCTGGCGGAGAAGATAGGGTCGAGCGTGTGTCTGGCGATGTGGGTGGCGGTGTTCACCAGTTGTTTGAGGCCGAGGTTGGCGAGCAGGGTGGTGGTGTTGGGGTCGTTGTTTTGTTCCAGATGGAAGTTGAGGTCGCCTAGGAGGATGTAGTCCGGTGAGGCGAGGGCGTGCGGGGAGATGAAGTCGGCGATGGCGTCGCTGAAAGGGGCGCGTGGTCCGGGAGGACGGTAGACGAGGGATCCTCTGAGGGTGGTCCTCGGGTCGGTGCGAATCTGAAAATGCAGGTGTTCAGCGACGAGAGGGGTGTCTTCGGTGGAGGTGGTGACGCTGATGGAGTCTTTGAAGACGATGGCGATACCTCCGCCGGCTTGGTTGGTGCGGTCTTTCCTGGAGATCTTGTAGCCTTCGGGGATGGCGGTGGCGATGTCTGGAGCAGAGGAGGCGTTCATCCAGGTCTCCGTGATGAAGGCGACGTCCGGTCCTGTGGAGTCCAGGAGGTCCCAGAGTTCAACGGCGTGTTTGTGGACGGAGCGAGCGTTGACTAGGATGCACTTGAGGTGGTTGATGGCGCGTGGGCTTGTGGTCGTGGTAGTTGCGTGGTGGAAGATGCGTTTGCAGGAGTTGCAGGCGAAGGGTCCATGGGTGCGTTTGGGGTGAGCTTGGAAGCAGGTGTTGGAGCGTCCTGGGTTGAGGGCGTGGAGGGTGGTGGGGTCGTAGCGGATCAGCGGGCTTGGGAGAGCTGGGGACCAGGGGTCGTGGCGCTGGGCGCGGGCCAGGCACGGACGGGTGCAGACGGGCTTGCCTCTGGCGCGCCCGCTGCGCAGTCGCGCAGCGGCCGCCATATGAGGTAGGAGGGGGGGAGGGGTCAGCTGGGGGCGAATGGGAGCTGGGGGGCGGGGCGTGCAGGAGGTCACGGCGGGAAAGCACAAGGGAGGGGGGACAGGTAGAGTGAGAAGAGCTGGGGGAGGGGGGTTTAAGGGTGGAGGGGGGTGAGTGTTAGGAGGTTTAGGAGATTAGGGAGAAAGATAGGAGTAGGGTTGTGAAGATAGGGGAGGGGGGGTTGTAGAGGTGGGTGAGGGTGAGAGGTAGAGTGAGAGGATAGGAAGATAGGTAATAGAGGGGGTGGCGGGAGGGGGGAGATATAGAGAAATAGATAGAGAAAATAGATAGAGAAATCGATAGATAGAGAAATAGATAGAGAGATAGGAGGAGGTGGAGAGTGAGGGAGTTAGATAGTGGGATAGAGAGATAGAGAGATAGGTAGATAGGAGGAGTGAGGGAGGTAGATAGTGAACGGGTTAGATAGGGGAGATAGAGAGGGGGATGCGAGTGAGAGAGGGGGATGAGGCAGGAGCAGGAGGGCAGGCGCGGGGAGAAGAAGACGGAGGAGGCAGAAGAACAGAAGACCGGAAGAACAGAAGACCGGAAGAACAGAAGACCGGAAGAACAGAAGACCGGAAGAACAGAAGACCGGAAGAACAGAAGACCGGAAGAACAGAAGACCGGAAGAACAGAAGACCAGAAGAACACAGAAGAACACAGAAGAACACAGAAGAACACAGAAGAACACAGAAGAAGATACTGAAAACGAAGAACAGAGGGCAGAAGACACAGAAGAAGATGAGGAAGAAGAGAGGCGACAGGAGAGGCTGAGAAGCACACAGAAGAAGAGAGAAGACGGGGAAAAGAAGAGTACAGAAGAAGATTACAGACGAGGAGCGAGGAGGAAGAAAAGAGAAGAAGAAAAGAAGAAAAGAAGCAGGAGAGAGGGTGAGTAGCGCGGGGCAGAGCGAGGGGCTGGGAGGTGGGGGGTACTTACTGTGAGGTGGGTCTCAGGAACCTGGAGGAGCTGCAGCGGCAGGGGGAGCGACCTACCCTTGGGTCAAGGGTCGCTACCACTGTCGCGCAGCGGCCGCCATATGAGGTGGGGGGGGAGAGGGGTCAGCTGGGGGCGAATGGGAGCTGGGGGGCGGGGGCGTGCAGGTCGCGCGGGAAAGCGCGAGGGGGGGACAGGTAGAGTGAGAAGAGCTGGGGGAGGGGGGATTAAGGGTGGAGGGGGTGAGTGTTAGGAGGTTTAGGAGATTAGGGAGAAAGATAGGAGTAGGGTTGTGAAGATAGGGGAGGGGGGGTTGTAGAGGTGGGTGAGGGTGAGAGGTAGAGTGAGAGGATAGGAAGATAGGTAATAGAGGGGGTGGCGGGAGGGGGGAGATATAGAGAAATAGATAGAGAAAATAGATAGAGAAATCGATAGATAGAGAAATAGATAGAGAGATAGGAAGATAGGAGGAGGTGGAGAGTGAGGGAGTTAGATAGTGGGATAGAGAGATAGAGAGATAGGTAGATAGGAGGATTGAGGGAGGTAGATAGTGAACGGGTTAGATAGGGGAGATAGAGAGGGGGATGCGAGTGAGGGAGGGGGATGAGGCAGGAGCAGGAGGGCAGGCGCGGGGAGAAGAAGACGGAGGAGGCAGAAGAGCCGAAGGCGGAAGAACAGAAGAACAGAAGAACAGAAGAACAGAAGAACAGAAGAACAGAAGAACAGAAGAACAGAAGAACAGAAGAACAGAAGAACAGAAGAACAGAAGAACAGAAGAACAGAAGAACAGAAGAACAGAAGAACAGAAGACCGGAAGAACAGAAGACCGGAAGAACACAGAAGAACACAGAAGAACACAGAAGAAGATACAGAAAACGAAGAACAGAGGGCAGAAGACCACAGAAGAAGATGCGGAAGAAGAGAGGCGACAGGAGAGGCTGAGAAGCACACAGAAGAAGAGAGAAGACGGGGAAAAGAAGAGTACAGAAGAAGATTACAGACGAGGAGCGAGGAGGAAGAACAAAGAAGAAAAGAAGCAGGAGAGAGGGTGAGTAGCGCGGGGCAGAGCGAGGGGCTGGGAGGTGGAGGGTACTTACTGTGAGGTGGGTCTCAGGAATCCAGGAACCTGGAGGAGCTGCAGCGGCAGGGGAAGCGACCTACCCTTGGGTCAATGCCAGACCTAATTGGTGGCCCAATTCTTAAAGAAAGTCATGAATGTGCACCCATGGTACATGGCTTTGCATTAGTGGCTTTTGTGAATTCACACAAATTTACAGAAGTAGACCAGGAAACTGTACTCCTAAAAAAAATTGTGAACTGTATTTTAGCACAAGCAAATATGCATGTGTAGATGTGCTCACGCGAAAATCTTTCAAGTGCTTAAAGTACACTTTCCCTCCAACCACTTTTTTCCCCAACCCTAGAAGAACTTCTACTTCTGCCCTGGTCAGGAGCAAATTTCCAGCCTTTCTCAGTATGGGAAAAGATTAGAAAAGAGCTGGTGAAAATCCTTAAAACATGCATTTTACTAGATTTGCACAGATTCAAAGGCTTTCCAGTCCTGGAACCATTGATTACTGCTTCCTCCAGCCACAGTATGTAGATCTGCGGAAAGATGGCGAAATAAGGAAATTACAATAGTATGGATTGAAATTGCTAGTACTCCAGCCCTACGATAGTACTTGTCCTGGCAAAATCAGAGTGACTATAATCAGAGCTCTTACATAATGAGATTGCTGCCATAATTGTTGCCACACTACGTGGCACCAAAGGGAAAAGTAGACTTTTTTACAGGACAAGTAGATTTATTAAGTAACCTGTCCCATGAACAAGTAGATATTTTATTAAATTCCACATCCCTGTAATCTTCTTTGAGCTCAATCTAGGTCTGGTCACTTTTGCAGCCACAATATGGGAAGCATTCAAGACAGAGATCTGGAGACGAGCTATGGCTTTTGTTCATGAGAAGGTGAGGGAACAAGAAGTTACTTCACTTGAGGCAAAAAATTGCTACTCTAGAACATGTATTCATAACTACTCATGATAGTACGGTCTTCTATCACCTGGAGATGGCTAGAGCTGATCTTAAATGGATTTCATGGGAGGAGCCAGGCACACATGGCTGGCCATGCATCACAGTATATTGAACTAGAAGACAGAACAGGCAACTTATTGTACTACATGGCCAACCAGTGTTATCGCACTTATTTTGGATCGAAGGGGTGGAGTGTGTCACACTTTTGCAAGCGCTGCTACATTTAAGACTCTTGTAGGCAACTTTATGTGGTTGTGGCCCCTATGGGTGGTCAAAGCATAGAACCATCTAACTTGAGAATTGATAATCCAACCCCTCAAGCACTCAGACCTGGGCAACCTTCACCCACACATTGCTAGAGAAGGTAAAGAAGACAAACAGAGACATGCCCTCGGGTACAGGACTCGGTCCCAGTAGGGTTCCTTCAAATTCTACTGGGGGGGGGAAAAATATACGCCACTTGCCTGGCTATGCATTTGCCGACAGACTCTGAATAGACCATCCATGAGGGCAGCCTCCCAACATGACCTCAACAGAGCATGTATTTCACTGTTACTGAAACTCAGAAAACACGCTGAGTAAACCTTTTCCTACTGCCCAGTATCACTCATTAACATATTAGCCAAAATACAGCCCAAAATAATAGCCCAAAGGATGGCCAAAATGAAGACCACCCTACTCCACTGGAACCACTGCACATTTATAGCAGGTTGTAGCACACACCACTGTCTCAGACACCTACAGTTGGTCTTGGTGTGCACTCATGAGATCAGGTGTCCTGGTGGATTACCAGAATACATTTCAGTGAGTGATTTCAGCCTTCCTGTATCAGATTATGGTTAGAATGAATTTCAGCTTTCTTCACTATATTAAGGTCCTGCATGTCTCTCCCTGGCTACATGTATGGGTTAATGGTCCCTTGTCTGGGCTATTTTCCATTCAAATGTGGTACTCAATTGGGGTGCCCCGTGTTCCATTCTACTTTTGGTTCTGGTTATCAAACCACTGCTGGAGCTGATTACGAGAGATGCCAAGTTGTGGAGCTTTGATATGACAGAGACATGGAGGTCTGTGTCTTGCTATTTGCAGATGATATACTCCTTTTCATCCACAAACTCGACCTAACTAGCCTAAGGATAATGCACATTCTAGATCTATACATGAAGGCCTTGGACTTAGGGTCAACAGGTGACAACCTGGCAACAAACTAACCAAATGTGATGCACACCCAACACTAAGCACTTAGTCCCTTTCGCAGGCCAGATTAGGGGAGACATGGAGGGATAGAATACTCTGCTCCTCCTATTAACTGTCAGAGATGCATTTTTCGAAATTATTGTGGTACCTATTTTACTCTATATGCTAAAGATCTACTTATATGATATTCTACCAGGCTTCTTTGAGGAATTGTGTGTTCAGGTCTGGAATTTTCTGTGGACTGGCGAGCAGCCCCAAGTTTCCTTTAAGAAATGCATACACTTGGTGTATGATGGCAAGCTGGGAGCAGCAGAAGTCCAACTTTATTACTGGCCTGTATAGTTGTTACTCATCTGTGACTGACTCTTTGGGGCCAGGGATAATCCATGTCATTGGCTAGAAGGCTGTCTGTTTGAGAGACCTAAGATGATGGATCTGTTGTATGGCATGGTTGCTGCCCGCTCACTCCCTGAAGACTTGAGAGTCATCTTTGATTGTTGATGTACAGCAGTGAATTGGATAAAATAGTATGGTACGCTCACAGGGGAGACCCACCACTTGGAAGAGAACACTTCTTACAACCCCAGTGAAACTTATGGCAGAGGGATCAGACTGGGATCTTTAAACTTGGAGATGTATGGGACAGGAGTCATATGAAGGGTTTTAAAGGAATGAAGGATGAATTCACAAAGTACAACTCACTGTTCTACGGTTATCTGACGCTGCCACATTCATCAAAGGTAAAAAATAGGGTCTTAACCCTCAGCCGACTTCAATCCACTAGAGGCCAAACTGACAGTAGAACCAATTGGGGGGAAAGCAGTCTTATGTGCGGCTAGTGATAAATACCACTGACTCACACAAGAATGAGTGGCAACAAGAGGTTGCTCCCCTTTAGAAGAGGTTTGGTGAGAAGCTTTCCCAACACAAGCAATTTCGACTCATTTGCCTTTGACAGAACTTAATTATTTTCACAGGGCCTACTATAACCCAGAACGGATGTGGATGTGGAGGCTGGGTTGGAGCTCTAACTCCACATCTCTCAGATGCAAAATTGCAATGGAATCCCTAAAACATGGTACTTTAGGGATTACTGGATGAAGAGGATGGATCCAAGGTATGCCTGACTGCTGACTGGGATGGGTCTTATTCAGACACAACTGTCCAATACTGGAGATCGGATAGGGAACCCAGAAATGTATTGCTAAGAGGGATGGACTATAGTGCACACGCCAAAAAGGTTCCAAGTAACACCAGAGAGTGATCTAATTGCATAGCAGAATTTGAGGGGCCATGGTGTGGACACTTTTTCGATTTAGCTCTCTGATTGGGATGGGTTGCTTACAGGCAGGCAGGTCATTAAATGTGATCGGAATTTCAGGTTTCAATTTCATCCAATGAGGTCTGGAAATTGATCATCATTAGTATGTTGTTAACATGCAAAAATAAAAGGGTATGTTTAGAAAACAATTTTCTCATCTGTGTGTACTTATAGTTCTTGATGCAAGTTCAACCGGTTCCACTAATTTATAGGGGCATGAAATAAATATCTTGGTAGCATCCAACTGGAGTTTAGAAGCAAAGAGCATCCAATTTCTAGACTGCAGTCTTACTGCACAGCTTATAGTAGATCTCAATGCAACTTGAGGAAGTTTTTGATTGCAGAATCAGCAGTCGCACAGATCACACCTAGACCATTTTAAGGCTGTGACTTACTCTGAACCTTTCAGGCAATTCTCTGTATCTTAATTGTCCTTTCAAGTGTATAAATACATTGTTGTATTTGGATGATGGTTCATCTTAAAATTGAAATGGACAGCAATTTGGAGAGTACATTCTGAAACTATTGAAGCATTCTAGCCATGAAAGCGTAATGACAAAACGGAAACAGTGAGACATTTCTATATCAGATTAAATGCACTAAAACCAGACCACGGAAGATGCCATATCAGACAAAGAGAATAAAAATGAAATTCTCTGGTGGCTTTGATACTACAGATAGTTTATGTGGTTAGAATGGCCATCATACCCCCGATACACCTCAAACACATTCCTGTTGACTCCACCCTCTCCATCTTGTTGCTGCTAATACTAGTCTCAATTATTATATATATATTCTTTTCTCTGAGCCAGCAAAAAAAGGCAAGTTACATTCCTGGTTTGTGACTATCTTTATCCATTATTCAACAGCACATGTACAAAGTAGAGTTTGAACAAATCCTTATTTCACAGGTTCCTGTAGGAGGGTTTGGTGTGCACATTGAGTCAATTCTTTAGCATCAAGTACTTCAGCATGAAATTCAGCATGCTTAAAAAATGATGACAGTGTTTGATACAGGGAAAGAATACCACAGTGCTGGTAAGGGCACAAAATGACTAGCTCTCAGAAGACAATATGACTAGCTGTCAGAAGACTGGGTGACTGCCAAAGCACATCAGCAAATGACAAGTCTCTTTGACTAAAACAATCATTTTTAAGAGTTGTTTAATGACTTCAGTCGCTAGGTGCACTTATTCAAAGGGCCTTTACTCAGTTAATTTGACTGACATAAAAAGAACCACACTTTAACCACGCTAGCTACGACAACAATATTGTTCCATCAAATTCAAAGAATTCTATTATTAGACAGCTCAGTTAACATGAAGTCAGGAGTACCAATCCCTTTAAAACAGCTCAGTAAGTTATGCACTGACTGAAACAGTTGCAAATTACCAGCAAGGTATGGATTTGAATTCTTGCATGCTTCATCTAAATCAACGATTCATGTAAATTTGAATAAATAAATTCCATTGAACTGGGTCCCGCACGCTTATTGTTAAGTCCCAAAAAACTATTCAGTATTGTGTGCCATATATAAGATGGTTGACGTAAGACACAAAGACATATTGTAAATACATATAGAGCTTGAAAAAGTGAAATATTTTCAAATTTTGACTTTTTGCTTTTTTAACTTGGGAAAGAAATAAAATGCTCACTGTAGCTTTGTTTTCCTTAATGAGCTAATGAATTGGGTGGCGCAGTGTGAGTGTCCAGCTATGCTGCCACTTACTTCCTCGCCATGACAACTCTGATCAAAGGAATCACTGACTGCGATTTGAAGATGGGCGCTTGTAAAGGAGGCTCCAATCCCTCAACTGCCCTGTTGAGTGCAGTCTCCTTGTGAGAGAAAGCCTCTTTGTCATGGTTAGTCCCAAAAGCTAACCCTCTATTTAATGTGCAAAAGCTAACTACCCTGGCATGGTTGTTGGCCGGTCACAATCATCCTGCCACCACCAGAGAAGATTCTGGAACCCTGGGGCAAGATATCCTGCTCTCTGGGTCCCAGAACAAAGCCATTACTGGGTGGAGGTGCAAACATCCCCTCCCTCACAAATGTGCACTGCCCTTATAGCGAGCTTCAAAGGGCTTACCACCCATGAACCTCGACCCCCAACCCTGCTGCTAGCAGCAGATGACCACACCGCGTTGCAAACTTCACCTCCCCCCACAACTTTTGTTAGCAGCAACGTGGGATATCACACAAAGGATAGGAGGGGTGGTCATCTCCAGCTTGCACCACCCCTAAGGTGTTGCATTCCAGATGACCTCTCCATTTTATTTTCCTCCACATTGCATGAAAGGAAAATGGCCAATCAGGTGTAGGGAAGGGACCTCTGCCCACAGGAAGTGGTCACTTAGTGAGTGTAGCCACCCTAAGGTAGATGACCCATTGGTCACCACTAGGTACTCCCCTAAACACCCACTAAATGTAGTATTTGGTGGGCATCCCTAGACTAAGAAATTAGATCCCAATGACAAAAGAAGACCAGCAACAAAGAAGACCCATGGTTCAAGAACTGAAGTCCTGCTGCACAAAGAAAAGACGCCAAACCCTGTCTGCTGCAACCAGGACTCAACAATCGCTGCTGATGGGCTGCTTGCACACTGGACGGACTCCACAAACCCCCAGAGGACCTCCACTCTTCAAAAATCTCCAAAGATCTCCCTCCAGAGTGAAGGCATCACTCTCCAGCAACCAAAGACCCAGCGAAGGCTACTTCACTGACCGGCTGCTGACCAAGGAACCAGATGCTGCAGCCACGCAAACCCCACTTGACGGACCGTGAGGAAAACCCTGCAAGCGTGCCAAGTTTGGTGGACTGCACCCTCCAGTGGTCAGACCGTGCAATAGCCCTAGGTACTGGTCGCCTCACATCGGACATCCAGAAGGACAGTCCCTACCGGACTGTAAAAGGACCAGGAGGGATCCCCATTCGAGAGACTTCAGAAACCACCAGGACTTCCCACCAGAGTGCCCTTGCTGACCTGCAAGTGACCCTCATAGAGACCTACCACCTCTTGCTTCCAAGGGCACCTTTGCGCACAGCTCCTGGCTCACTGATTCGCTCTATGCCCTGCACCGAAGACCCAGTTGTGCTCTAAGGGTCCTGCACCCCTTGCTACCTCGACACTCCAAGGGGACCCACTGGACTTCCCTTTAAGTCCACCTGTGCAGTGCTTTTCCAAGTGGTCCCCCGCAATGGCCTGGCACCAGCTTCAACGGCTTTCTGCAGCTGCTCCCACTGAAACTAGGAGCAGGTCGAACTTCTCCGGCTGATCTATAGTGCCCACCGACGACCTCAACATACCTGTAAAAGGAGACATTGGAAATCATATTGCCTGATTTTATATGCAATTTCAAAGTATTTTCTCCATTGATTCCTATGGTGTGCAATTACGCACACAATTACTATTTTTATTAAAACTTCATAAATTCATAACTTAAAAAGTATTTGCATGATTTTGAAGATCTTGGTCTTAAGATTTTCATGAAAAATCTGAAGTATTTTTGTAAATTGGTCTCAAGTTATTCTTTTGAGTGTGTGGTCTCATTTATTGATACTGTAAGTACAACAAATGCTTTGCACTTCTCCAAGATTAGCCTAACTGCTCGACCAAGCTAACATAAAAAGTAGAGCACTAGGTGGGCTAGTTTTTACCTCTGTAAACCAATGTGTGGTTGTCTGGAGTCCCTGCATAGTGTGCCTAGATTTGCACACTAAATAGAGGGTCAGCCTCGTACACTCCTGCTGTACATGGTATATACATACAGTGACTTGAATGAGCACAGGGACCACAGAATGTCACTCACCGTTGGCACACTGCACCCTGTCAAAGTTGATATGATTCACTGACCAGGAATATGGTTTCAGCATAAGATTAGCTGCTGGAACCAGAATCTGACTGTTTCCGAGACTCTGCCAGCAGTGTGCTCTATTACATTATTTGAGCAGGTTCCAACAATGTCCGTGGGCCACCACAACTCTGGTAAAGTAAGACTGGCTTACAATAGAATTCAGAGTTTTTTCCATGTTCATCAAAGGTCCTGTAAGCAGGCTCACCAGACCTAGTGCCTCTAAGTTAAATGTCATCAGTGGGCTGCAGCACTCATTGTGTCGGACACTACAGTGATATGACAGAGTAAAGTATGTCTCCAGGCTACCACTGTAGCCTGGCTGTGCAGTTTTATACTGTGTCAAACTGTAAATTCGACCTGCCAAAATAAACCCTTTTGACAGGCTTAAATCGTCCTTTTAAATATGAATAAGTCACCCCTAAGGTATTCCAGGTTGCCCATAGGTTAGGTAGTATGTTATGTAAAAGTAGGACATGTAAATGTTTAATATTCAGCATTCTTACAATAGTGAAGAAGCGTTAAAGCCACTTTCACTGTAGCAATGTTGGCTGTTTCCACAGAGGGACACTGGGTTACAAGATAACACCTTATAATGCTAAGGTCAAAATGGTAGCACTTAGCTAAATATTTCATGGTCTTTTTTTAATAGTTTAAACAAAATCTAATGGAATGTTAAAGCTGACTTTTGTCTTAGTATTACAGAACAAATACTTTGGAAAATTAGTCTTTTGCCTGCTGAAAGCCTCTGGATGTCTTTCTAGAAAGCATTCAAATGTCTCCTGGAACTGCTCCAATGGCAATGTGCATTTGGTGCGGGGATGCGCTGTTCTCCCCTTGACAGAATTGCCTAAGGGTTGTGCCCAGACCATTGGTGCACTTCAAAGGGGGCTCCACTGTCACTGGCAGCTGTAGCTCAAACCCTCAACATCTGTGGGAGGGACAGCTGCCCCAGAACTGGTTTAGAGTGATCACTGGGGTGAGGCAGTAGGCATTCTCTGACATTGGAGTGTCAAATCCTGTTTGAATGTCACATCCTGCTTAACAGGTCTGCTGGGTTTTACACATCTGGAGCGCACTTCAAAGGAGGGAAACAGAATTCTGAAATACTTTGTGTGTAAACACTGTCTGATTGCTGAAAGCACAACTTTGAATTTACCAGACTACTGTCTTAGAGTTTGTTGGGGTACAGATTTTAGTGTTCGGTCTGCGCGGACCCTAGAATTACAATAGGACACACTCTCAGTCTCAGAGTCTACTTTTTTTGTGGCCAAAGACACAGGCCATCTAGAAAATGCCCAAAGTGGTTAGGGTTAGGCCCAGGAACCTTTCCCCCCATGGTTAGGGTATCCCCAGGTGTCATTGTCACCCTTTAGGTCATGCCAGGCATAAATATAGCACCTCTAGGCATCCACTTCAAAACACTCCTGGACCTGTGGAAGATCAGAAGAGTACTTAGCCTGCTGCTTTAGACCTATAAAGAGCCCTGAAGGACTGGACCTGCTCTCCCTCTTGTGCCCAGGAAAAACAAATAGACTTGGAGGGTCATAAGGCTAACCTCATGGTCAAGCTACAGGGATACAACAAGCACCAAGAGCCATTTCCCACAACTGCCCAGCTGATCTGTCGCAACTGGACCTTGACTGGACTCTGCCTGCCAGCTCTGTAAGTCTCTAAGCGTCTCCACTGAGGTTCTGAGGGGCTTTACAAGTGTACTCGAGTGGTGATTTGGACTTAAAAGACCAAAGTCAGAAGATAAAATCTTTGACCAGGACGATCCTGGCAGGTAAATTCAAAATGTGCTCTATTGTGATCAGCGTCAAATTGCACCTAGGTCCTATTCTACTGGGACCACTGACTATTACTGCCACTTTGCAGTTCTCTGCACTATTTCTACTTTAAAAATGTGTATCTTCGGTTGCCCTTATTGGATCTTTGTCATTTTGGTGTCAATTAGTTTAATAAATTTGACTCTATTTTTCTAATTTGTTTTGGGGGTTTTATTGTATTGCATTTCACCTTCATCACAGTTTTATTACTGCATAAATACTTTACATAATGCCTCTAAGTGAAGCCTGCCTGATCTGTGCCATGGATATCAGGGGTTTGAATTTAGGATTAATTGGTGATCTTAGCGGTTCACCCTGACAATGATTGTGATTATTATTTGAGGTGAGTACTTACCCTTCAACTAATAACCCAATTTATTACGGTTGCAAAACAAAAAAGAACATGTTTTTCTTGCAGAAGTCCAGGAGTCATAAATCCAGATTTAGGTCAGATCATCTGCAAATTCACAGCCTGATTCACACATTTTTGCAAAATTTGATATCATGAAAAAGGTAGCATATTACACTCTTTGTATATGCATGAATATACATACGTACCTGCAAAACACACACACACAAACCCTTATTGAGAAAGCACTCTTACGGATTATTTTTCAGAAATCACTAACCTGAAACAATGCCCTGAATTTCACCATTTATGGTTTGCAATGCTCAACATATCACACTACCCCCCATGTTTTGCTCTTTATATATATATATTTTTTTTTTACTCAACACATACCACTGGCAAAGTGGTGTTCTGAGCACAGTGGGCAGCGTGACTTGTGGTGTGTTGCATACCACAACTGGTGAATTTCATGGCGTTTTCAGGTTTGTTGAACCATAACTAAACTTTAAACTATTTTTTCAATTTCTGGGGGGTGGGTGTTATGACTTATTGCATTCACCTGACATATACCCATTCCATGCTGAGCATCTAGTCTGGCCCCTTTAAATTGTTTAAACATTTTTATGGGCCCTTGCAGTTCAGAATGGGTTTCTAAATTAACTATTAGGCCATTAATGTGTCACATAAGGCCAGAGAATGCTCTGAATGTCCAATTATGTGTCAATGTTTTTTTCTGTACACCAGGATACAACCCTGCATCATATAATTGTAGTTGAAAGTGATTTTTTTTATTTTGAGGCCAGCCGAGGCCTTTGAGTTCGCGGACCTAAAATTGGACACTGGCAGAAGACACTGTTTCATCCAATCATTTCTGTTTATTAATATATTTGGTTCCTATAACCATGCTTGAACTCTGCTTCAACAACATTTCGATTCCTCCATGGCCAACATATACAAAACTGTTAAGCTTTTAAAGTCAGAACAGAACCGTTTTGTAACAAAAATATCTCAGAAAATACTTAAAGAATTTGCACCCAATCACAAAACAACGCTTTCTGAATAAAGTTCTACCACATTCTTTTCAAAGGTGGTCAAAATCCGATCATAGGCTTTTGCAGTAGAGATATGCTTAGTTTCCTAAGAGTAGCTAAAAAGGAAAAACACACCTTCTTTGACTCCCACCCATTTACTTTGTTCTCCTGCAAAGACCACCTAAACAATTGGCAAGCTGGACCTTAGCTGCGTACATAAAGGGGGTGTCAAATTTTGTGCAGATCCGTCACGAGAATCAGGGTCATAATCAAATCAGGAAACACCTAGTCAATGTAAAGTGTGGCTCAACCATAACTATCCAGTAGTGACTGCCAGTGGCTAATATATTGTATGAATGTGCAAATATGCAGGTGGGATATGCTATTTATTACCGTTGTTGAAGCATATTTCAGCTCTGCACAACTACAAATATGGTTTAAGAGGCTGATCAGATTTTTATAATAAAAACACCAGAACAGCTGGAAACATAAAAGAGGTCTAAATATTGGCGCCCGATAACGATTGCTTAAGATCCAATTCAGGACCTCTTTTCTGAATATACAAATCTTCTACTGGATTTAAATTAAATACTACCCCCAAATGCTATAGTAATGAGCTTCAGATGTAGGCTGCTGATGACCCAGGCATTGGTTAATGGGCCAAGATATGGATTCACTCTTCTCGTTAAATCCTGCTGTGCTTCGCGAAGGGGGCAATATAGTACAGCAGGTAGCTCAAAACAATGGAGCTTCTGTCTCCGGTTAGCCAAGAGGGCCGATGGAAACGTGAGACTGCACAACACTGATGAATGTGCTTGTTCACCGGAAACTCCCTCAAAATCTGAGACATGTATTTATGAGAGCAAAACGTTAGCGATGCCGGGGCAATCCTTTAAAAATCAGGACTGGACAGGCAAATCAGCTAAGTCTGGTCACACAAAATGGTTTATGCTGTGCTGTTCTTTCACTTGTATTTGTTAGAAACGTATGTAATATTTAAACAGAAACAGAGCAGATACTTGCTATTCTGGCCAAAGGTATGAGCAGTGAAGCTCAATAGCATGATGGGTGGCAGCTTTCCAGTGGTAAGTACAAGAATTTTCACCTTTTGATTTTAACAATAGATGGCGTGGTTTTAAAAGTGAGGTAATACAACAGAAACCTTCCAAGCCGGAAAGGAGAGACAGCAAAGTATTGTGGTCTTTGAAGCATACCGAGTGTTTTAAGGTGGAAGACCCCCATAAACTCCATTGCAGTCGCCTATACATACAAGACCAAAGCAATGAAATGAAATGACGAAGCAACGAGTGGTTCGAGTTTTAGTGGGACTATCCCATGAAACTACAGGAAGTGGGAAAATATCTTCTGATCTCAGAATTAATGTCAGCGGAGAAGGATATATCAGTGTCGAGTTGACTGATATTTCAGAGGCGGTTTGAAGTGGCGGGGAAGAACACAGAGATTAACTATATCATGTAGAAATAAGTCTGCGGTATCTAAACAAGAACCTAGTTCCATTTCCTGTGAATCGAGCAATTTATCAGCAGCTTTCATTTATGAAAACAAAAATTATATCTGGATTACTCGAAGAGTATTATGTCTGCTTACAGTTTTTACTTCAACATACACGAAGGACAAGACACTAGCCGTGCTTTTTCGCATCGAACATGTTTTTTAACGTGTTTTTTACAACTGTAAACCTCAGTAAAACGTAGTAAAAGCATATCAAGATACTTTCTGCGCAGTCATGCCCACAGCCGTCATTCAATAATTTAACTGGCAGTTTCTGCCTTCTTCAGCTACTCGTTTATCTGAAGAGTTTGCGAATGCCGGATAATGGGGCTGTCACGGTCGCCTGCATCCCGAGACACCACCCACCCATAATTTGCTGAGAGGAAAGCCTGGGCTAAATTTAAACCCTTGTTGCGTGTGCGCCTGGGATGGCTGGCAGCACAAAGCGGGCACTTCCTGCCTAGGATCAGACGGGAGCTGCTGTCTGCATGATTACAGCCTGGAATGTGGCTGTTTACAAATCCTGGAGCCAGGCTGGGCCTGCCCGGAGGCAGGCTGTCTGCTCGCAGCCACACTCAAGCTTTGTCTGGGGCAGTCTGTGTCAGAGAAAGAACAGTCTCTCGCGCAGCACTGCGATTACCAGCGCAATCACAATGCGGCTCGTAAACACGCATCCGGGATTAATGGATTTTAACGAAAATATAGGCTCCCTTCTAATCGGAGAGCAAGAGATAAAGGCAGCTGTACCAGTTCCTTTCTCATCAAGTGACGCGGCGGACCGTGATTGAAGGAACAAAAAAAAATGGCCAGTAGGAACTTGCACTAATTGAGTGCTTCAAATGGGTTGAAAGGAGGAGAACTGTCACAAAATATTAGCCTTGTCTGGGAGCATTTATGGTGATTTACTGTAATTACGACGACTGTGGACCGCAGACAGACGGCTCTAAACATGTGTTGGGAGTCGTTCTTGATATTTCCTTACAATAAACGCTACATTATGCATAGAAACTTGACTGTCCGGGTGGATAGCAAAAGCCCCGAACTGATGTGCGGAGGCCTAGCATGAGAAGCATGCCTTGAGGGGCTGGGGTCACAACCTGGAGGAAGATCTGGAAACCTGTAAAATGGCGCGGGCCCACTCCGACCCCGCCAGTCAGATCAAGCGTAGATAAGTATGCTCTAACAAGTAGGGTGGGGATGGACCAGGCACAGCTGTCATTTACTTGAGGTGAAACCACCCTACGGCACTGAGCACTGGGTAGCTGCTGAACGATGTAAAAGAAGGGATTACAGCAGAGGCCAGGCAGTTTGGTAGAATAAGGTCACCTGGTCGGAGATCATACCCGCTTCGAATGGAAAGGAGGGTGCCTTATCTCATAGAGCCATAGAAAGTCAAAGAGAAAACTCAAGACCACAAGGACTAATTTTGCAAGGACATATTGGCTTTAACTTCATAAGACACGATTTGCTCAATGTAGAGAAACCTCGATGTTATGCAGCCGATGGGGTCCAGCTGTCGGCGGAGGGCATGCAGATGTTTATGAACATAGTAGGAACCCTGGAACTAGCGGGGTACCAAAAGGAGACTGAAAGGGGGAACCGCAAGAGGGTGACAACTCCTATGTGGTGCGGCGGAACATGTTTAAACAATGCTTAAAATGCTATCACATGTCAAAGAGCCCCAGGTTCAATGGGACATTGAGGTATTATAGTCCACAGACTCTGGGATGCCAGACAGCAGAGCCAGCTGGAAGTAAAGAGTAACCTCAGAAAAAATACTGCGCACTTGCAGCATAGCCTAGACCAAGGGGCAACGGACAGTAACAACCCGACGGTAGAAAGCTGAAGCCAGTAATCTGTGGGCTTTTTGACCCCAACCTTTAATTAAGAACCGATAATGACAATAAAAACGATTCCCCGTTTGCGAGCGGTAGAATAACTTGAAAATATGTTTAATAAACTGAGGGCAATTTACTCGACTACTGTCTGAATCTAGCTTTTGTTGTGTGATGTGGATGACCGAGTGAACTGTATGCACAGGTTATTTATTCCCTCTTGGCACTTCAACAACTGGTGTTAATACCCAACTAAACAATACTCTCAGGGGAGTGGAAAATCGAGCCTGTCTAGTCAAGAGTGAAACGGGTGGCAAGAAGGCTGGCTACTCGAACACCCCTGCCTCAGCACACAACTACACGATCCATCTTAACTGCTAAAAACAAAAAAACAAAACAAAAATACTATCCGTACACGAAGCACTGGGCTGCTTGCGTTCCTTGTCTGTTGTGCGCCTAGCTAGGGACTCGGCCACGTGTGTCTGTTGAATTATTTCAAAGGACAGGATTACCTATCATTTTATAAATTACTCGCAAAACACGTTCAATAGTACCAGAACTATGTGGTATAACAACTAACATCACTCATGGAAAAACGCACTTCTAAAATGGGGTTTTCCCCAAAAAATATTTCTTAATATACTCTGATGACGATGGGACATAATGTCTACACTGAATGCTTGAATATTAATCACTTCAAACTTTAAAGAACCCAATGCAGACTCTACCACTATGGCAAAGGTCACACTATCATAGTATAACTTCCACCACCAGCGGTCTAGTGATCCTTTGGCATGATGTGGTGGTGTTTCTTTTATGTAGTACATACGGGGCCTACAATACAAAGCACAGCT
The DNA here is from genome assembly GCF_031143425.1 of Pleurodeles waltl. Classification (NCBI taxonomy): domain Eukaryota; kingdom Metazoa; phylum Chordata; class Amphibia; order Caudata; family Salamandridae; genus Pleurodeles; species Pleurodeles waltl. Next base: position 1,899,823,075 of record NC_090440.1, read on the forward strand.
ATGCATTCAGCGAAAAGAGTGAAAACAAAGAGAAGTAATGGACTGCAATTATGCAGGAGCTGTCTTAGCCATAAGAAGTTAGAATTAAGAGTCAAGAACAAACTTCCACGAGTATATATTTATTCTTCTAATCAGGGGTCGCAGTCAATATATTCAGTTTTGAGTAGCAAGTGAAAAACAGACAGCCATAAAAACAAGGATTTTCTTGTGAAAAAAGCCTTTCTGAAGGGTTGATGCTTTTAAGGACATGCCAAACAAGTCAATTCACGCAATGCCACAATGTGTCACGGGGTGAGGATTCAATATCCCACGGTTGATCTGGAAACCAAAAAGGGGTTCCAGCTCATGTATGTAGACTGCACAGAACGCCTTTACCAGCTTTCCAACCTCTTACCTCATCAAGACAAGGGAGGCTGTATGTGAAGCCCCTGTGTTTAAGTCTCACCTACAAAACTACAAACAGCTCTAGATGCCTTGTCAAGTACTAATCTCTAAAAGCGACAAGAGTTAATCTTTTTTGCCTTTACATCTTCTGAGATGCTAAGGGTGACAAAAAGTCTCCCTTGCAAATTACTCTGACACTCTTTGGGGCCTGACTGCACGCTCTATAAAACTGTAAAGTTATACACACACACAACATACAACAGTACAAATTAGGCCGAACATTTCTCACACACACATCAACACAGCACATACATCGTCACACTTTAAGTGGGTATCAACGTACTCACAACATCATGCACCAGTAATCAAATAACATTTGGCATTACAGGCCTATGATCATATTAAACAGAAAGCTTCACACATGCCAAACCCAGCAAATATACACCACATGCCGAGAACCATTATCACCGCAATGCTACACACCAATCCACATCTGAAGAGAACTCTGAATACACATTAATACTGTTCAAATGTGCAACTAACCAGCTACTAGGGTACCCAACAGCTCATTACACACACAAACACACACATTTTCAATACTAACTTAACGGGCAGATTCCTTCACACAGGTGACATCACCCCTTCACAAACCTATTCAGACTTTGGTCTTGTTAGGATGCAAACCTCGCATCTGTTTGAATAGTCATCTGTGCACTACAGAACGCACTTCAGTGCCTCACTATTGGCCAACTGTGTGCAATATAAATACAAAGCCTCAATAAAAAAGCATAAAGCAACAGGGCCGGTCTCAGTGCTGGTGGTGCCCTGTGCCCTGACCACTTCTGCCACAGATTCCCTCACTACCACCCTTTAACAGTGCCCCTCAGGTCTCCATAACCAAGCTGTTGCAGATACATTTAGTTTTAAAGCACCACTCATATAGGGTGACCAGATTTTGAGGAGCAGAAACCGGGACAGGTCAGACATAAAGGGACTAAAGACTTTACTCTCACTTTTATATCTGGCCTGTCCCTTTTTTTTTGCGTAGCTTTGTGAATGTGTGTGTATGTATATATATATATATATATATATATATATATATATATATACACACATACATATACACACATTTACAAAACTACATATAAAAAAATTAGCTATGGCTTGACCTCCTCCCATACACCCCCAACCCACCCACACACACCTCTCTCTGCTCCTCACTCCCTCTCTCTGCTGGGAGCAGACAGGGGACTTGCATTGCCCGACAGTAACAGATAAATTACTTTAATTGTTTCATACTTTGTAGGCGTCTTTAACTTATGCTTCCCTAGATGAGCTAACCTTTGGCCCAAAACCGGGACATTTATTTAATGATCTGAACTCTGTCCCAAAAACCGTGACATTTATTTAAAATTAAGAGAATAGTCGGACACCGGGACAGTCCTCTAAAAACCGGGACTGTCTGAGGAAATCCAGGACATCTGGTCACCCTACACTTATACCAGTGTAGGGCGTCAGAGCACTTTACACTGCACACACATTACACAGAGATAATTAATCATAGGTGTGGAAATCAGTGTATAAGAAATGTTACATAAAACAGAGCACTACAAGATGTAGGAGTCATGTCATCCATGCTGATAGGTTGTATAGTTTAAGAGTGCTTGTTCAGGAGAAGTACAAACTCAGAATTTAAAATGTATCACAGTGGTTGGAGGTTGTCTTTTATAATAAGAATTTATGTCTACCCAAATGAACCCCTTTTGCAATATTAGGAGAACGAAAGACTGGGGGAAAATCATAATGCTCTAATCTTTACCTTGCAGTAGGCATGCAGTTCTTTGATGACAGTTAATAGCTTACTTGTCTATATTAGGATTTTAACTTATAAACTGCACGTAACAAAAGGACCTCTCTAATAAAAGAAGTAATCCACCAACCTATTTGTATTGTAAGCACTTGGTGATCTGCATGGTACAGGTTCTTTGCAGCAAGCATATTAACACTCTCCGTGATCTTGAAACTTCCACTAGAGAAAACTATGATCTCTCTCCAGACAGAACATTCATCACCAGAGGACCGCTGCAAAAACCATAATATACCTGCAAACAAAGCGCTCCCACCCAAAGTCAGCACCTGGTGCGACAGCACAGGTCGCACCACCATAGAGTCAGCCCTGTGAAGCAATATGTATTTTTAGTAACAGCCTTCTTACCTCTGTTACCTTTCGGTATGTCCGATATTACACCTTGGGTATTTTACAACCAGTTTTGTTCCCTGCTGTGTTGTTGGATAGCAGGACTGAATTTAGTAAGGCATGCTCTTAGGGGTGCATGAGGGCAGTCAGTGGCACTCTTTGTCTTGTTTTTTTTTTTTTAAATGAGTAATCCTTCTAGTCCAGACAACAACGTGGCTACAATTTGACAGGCTTGGAATTGCCAGGGGGCCAGATGTCATGGAATTGAGCCTTTAATCAAGCATTAGCCTTCTTAAATTATTAGTAGAGATTAAAAGGAAACACAAGAAGCAAACTAGCATCGCTAAGAGAAAATAAAAGGGAAATAAACTAGTGATATTAATGGTATAGCATTCGAAAATATCCAATTGACTAGACAAGAGGGACAATCTCATTCTAGCACTACATAAAAAGAAGCAGTGGCAAAGCCAGTAGGTCTCGCCTCTGCGAGGGCTATTGGTTTAGTTTATTTTAGCTATGTTGTATTGTACTGTAGTTATATAGTACGTCCAAACTTTTTTTTATTTTTATAAATTGGTATGAAACAGCCATTATTCTTGTCTTATTTATTAATGTGTGAGCACTGGTATGAGCTTTGAATTAAAATGTGAAATGGAAGGGAAATAGCAACACAAACAACTGCTGTCTTAAAAAAGTATTATATCATGAACACTGCACTTTTTTATGGGGCTTTGGAGGTTCCTGATCTGGAGAATGTAGCTGATGGGTAGTGTAATAGTATATACACATCATGTTTAGTGGAAATGACTGTTTCATTTTAATTTATGAAATATTTTAATTGACGGAAATTGAGATTATGCACATTTAAAAAGATGAATGAAATTTTCCTCGGAACATTGAAAGTGAAGAGAGTTGGGAAGCACATATTCTTAAAAGAAATGGAATGGACACAGTGTGTGTATAACAGAAAAGCAGTTCCCCAAATTTGCTAACATGACGTGTGCTTGAGCTAGGAATTAATGCTATTTGTTTTTACAAGCATGGCAAAAGTGTGTCCTTGAAGCTTGTTTTTTGGCACAGCAAAGTTGAAAATTAAACTTAGGTTATGGGTGAGGTGCAGTCACAAGTGTTGTTTAAAACTGTGTAACTTAACAAAGGAAAAGCAGCATTGTTCGACATTGCATAAAGGCATATTTAAAGCTGAATATAAATATTGCCCTCATGGTCACTTTTTGGACACCCATAAGCTAAAATAAGTGAAGTCAAAGGTAATATTCCCCATGTGCCTTGCATATATCAAGTGTTTTTTCAGTCACAACTATTGTTTAAAGCTGTCTAACGAAAAAACTGAAAGGCAGCACTGGTTGAAAGGACTAAAACTTAGGTTGTAGTTGAGGTGCAGTCACAAACATTAATGTTTTCTAACTTAACAAATGAAAGGCAACATTGTCCGAAGTCGAATGAAAGTAAATTCAAAGCTGAATGTAAATGTTGCTCTCTTGGTCACTTATGGACACTAATAGGCTAAAATAAGTGAAGGGTAACATTTTCCTATCTACCTTGCGCACACCCTGTGCTTTTGCAGTTACAACTATTGTTTAAAGCTGTCTAACATAAGAACTGGAAGGCAGCATTGTTCAAGGGGAATACAACTTAGGTTGTGATTGAGGTCCTGTCTCAAATATTGCTTAAAGCTGTCTAACATAACAAACGAAAGTCAGCATTGTCCGAGGTAAAATAAAGGTAAATACATTTAAAGCTGAATGTACATGTTGCCCTCTTGGTCACTTCCTGGACACCCATAAGCTAAAATAAGTGAAGGGTTACATTTTCCTGTCTACCTTGCGCACACCCTGTGCTTTTGCAGTTACAACTATTGTTTAAAGCTGTCCAACATAAGAACTGTAAGGCAGCATTGTTCAAGGGGAAAAAAACTAAGGTTGTGATTCAGATGTTGGCTCAAATATTGCTTAACGCTGTCTAGCATAACACATGAAAGGCATCATTGTACGAGGTAAGATAAAGGTAAATTTAAAGCTGAATGTACATGTTGCCCTCTTGGTCGCTTTGTGGACACCCATAAACTGTGTGCTGCCTTCTAGCAGTGATTGCTGTGGCCCTCCAACAGGGAATAGCTAAGTGTGGGCCGCAGAGCTGTAGCACATGGCCAGACGAAAGTGACGGGAGCAGGACAGAATACATAATCCCAAAGACGGACTCTGAGAGGTGGCCGGCAAGATATCAAAACGATGGATCTCTGTGACAGTTTATTTTATAAAAAAAAATGAATGAATACAGTCATTAATGAGCATAATCCTTGTATGTTGGGGTCATGTAATTGGGGGGAGATCAGGGAAGCACCTAGAGAGCTGAATGGGGCTGCACCCTCGGAACCTTGGGGGGGCGGATGTGGAGTGAAGCTCTACCCTGAATGGGGTTGTTATATCAGATCAACCACACCAGATAGGGTTGTCTCCTGACTGCAACTGAGAAGACCAGCAACCAGAAGGGAAAAATATCCTGAAAGAGGATGATGGAGCAGAAAACATTGCACGATACAGCACAGAGGAGGCAGTACCCTCAAGGGCAGTAGCATGCAAACAGAGAGCCGCTACCTAGAGCGAACGGCACCCCGACAGGTGGTCAGAAAGAGAGTGGGCAGCTGCACTTTGAGATGGGTTTGCAGGAAGGACACAACACCTTGGGAGGGGAAGCACCTTGACAGCGCCACCTTGAAAGGGTAATTCTTTATGTGACAGCAGCGCACTGACAGTTGTCAAAGGGAGGAAGCAGCAACCTGAGGAAGCTTCACCATTAGAGGGGCTTATCAGGGATGAGCCATCACCTTGATAAGGGACAGTAGAGCAGAGCACACAGAGGCAGCAAAAAGTGTGACACGTTGAGAGGGAAGTATCAGAAAGAGATAGGATAACCATGCAGAGGGACGCACCGAAACGGGGTGAGGGAGGTTGAACAGCACTACGGAAGTTCGTAAAGGAAAAGAGCAGAGCCTGAGAGACGGCATAAAAGAGAGTGGAGCACTATTTTGAGACAAAAGCACCACACATGTGAGAGGTCATTAAAATGTGTCAATGAGTGTGCTTAACACCCAGGGAGAGCTACACCAGAGAGAATAAACAAGAATATCACAGGGAGGAGACTGCGCCTTGAGAGACAGCAGAACAGCAGAGATAAAGTAGAGCCCAGAAACGGGTTTCAGGGAGGGAACATCAAGCTGACAGAGGGCAGCACCCTGAAAAAGAGGTGTACCCTGACAGAATTCTAATATAGACTGGAGAGCACTCAGAGTGGGAGTAGCCAACTGAAACAGTGTTTGTGAAAGGGCATGGAGCAACCTGAGTAGAGAAAACTAGCTGGGGGATTGGTGCCTACCAACAGAGCAGCAAACTCCGAGTGACTGGATAGCATCTTGAAAGGAGATAGCTTCACTATGCGGAGGGGTGGGCAGGGTATCACCCAGAAAGTTGGAAGTATTCCAAAATTGAGGGCAGCTGTAGAGTGGGTGAATGAGAAAATAATACCCACAAAAGGCGCAAAGTATTTAAAGAAATCTTCTTTAGTCTTAAGAAGTAAAGCAGCAACAAACCCACGACCAGTTGGCAGCCGGCTGGCTCTCAGGACCCCACTGGTCAATGGTGGCATCAAAGATACCCAAGCACTTACACTGGAACAATAATGAAAAGTAAACTTCCTTATAAATATTTACAGCATACCACATTACTTCCCTCCCATAACTGAAACAAAATACTTTAATAGCGTGCAAAGGAAACAGAATTAGAAGAGCAAGAAATAAACAATGTCAAAATTTAATACAATTCAAAGTCCTTAAACCTGGCCGGGGATCTTACAGTCCTTGGGTTCTCAGATCTCATTTTGTTCGTGCTCACCCTCTCATGCTCATTCTGTCAGTGCTCAACAACAGGAACAGAATGACCATAAGAACTCACAACATCTGTAAGGGATGCTGTAGAGGAAGGCTCAAATGTGCTACATCAGTAGTCAACATAGAATGATCAAAATTATTGCTATGGCATGTCTCAAAATATATTTCAGTTTGAATATCAGAAATCGGGACTACTCCGTCTCTGTTCGACCTTGTAGTAAGACAGCAGCTTTGATTATTTGGATTACTTTGACAGGACCGGTAAATATGGATTCCTCTTTCATAATCCTGGTAGTTTTCTTGATTAAAACCCAATCATTGACTTTTATCTCAACATTTGGAACATTGTTTTTATCATAGTATTGTTTCTGTTTATTTTGTTTATGCAACACACAATCTTTGACAGAAAAATTACTAGACGTAACTTCAAATCTCTGAACACCTATTAAAGAGTTATCTTCTAACCATTTAGGTAAAAGTTTGGTTCTTACTTTCCTGCCACATAAGCTCATGAAGGGAGATACTTCAGTGGTGGAATGAGAAGTGGTCAAGTATGCCCATATTTTTTCTTCTAGAAACTTTCCCAAAACCTCTAAATCAGATGAAAGAACACTCAGAATACGCTCTTTAATAATATGCTTCACCCGTTCAACGAGCCCATTAGAAGAAGGACTATATATGGCAACTTGTAAATGCTTGATATCCAAACTTCTCAGAAAATTACTCATTTCTTTTGAGACAAAATGCATGCCATTATCAGTGACAATAAACCAAGGGATTCCTTCAACACAAAAAACCTTTTAAAAAAAGTCTATGGCTGACTTGGTATTTGGAGAGTCAACAAAATCACAGTAGATCCATTTAGAAACATAGTCTACTAACATTATTATGAACCTTTGATGTGCAGGTAGTATATTAAAGGGACCTGTGAAAGCCATTTAACCCACAGCCCTTCAGGAAGTGGCACTGGAAACAGAGGAGTATTGCACCTTTTCCAACGCTTATCGAAGACAATGCATGTGGGCACTTATTGATTAAACCAGAAACAGATTTTTTCAGACCAGGCTACCAGAAATAATGTTTCAAATTTTTATATGTTGCTGAAATACTTAGGTGACCAGTGTGTATCATCAGCATAATGTGTTCCCATAAACTAGTTGGAGGAATAAATCAATTATTTCTCGTACAAATCTGATTTTCACATTAGTTCTGCTGATATTTGTGAATAACACCTTAGTTCATGTGATAACAATTTATCTGAGCACTACCCACATTTTATAAAGTGAACATTTTTCTGCGGAATTTCATCCAGTAGTGTGGCTAGCACCCATCCATCTTCCATAATGATACTGTCACATGCAGCAACTACATCCATTGTCGCTACTACACATTCATTATCATTCTCCAGTAAGTCGTCTGTGGTAATGGTAAGCATGACAATCAGCCAGCACAGTAGTTCTTCCCTCTTGGAAATTTCCGATTTCAAAATTAGATTCTTGCAGTTGAAACAGTAAGCAAAACAACCGTGAAGAAGCCTTGCCAAGACCATTACCACCCGAAAGGTACACCAGGGGTTTGTGATCAGTGTACAAGTGAAATGAAGTGCCCCACATGTAACTTTTAACCTTTTCCACTGCCCACACACAGGCAAGCGCCTCCCTTTCAATAGTACTGTAATTTGCCTCTGCTTGATAAAGTGTTCCAGACGCAAAAGCTACAGTATTCTCTCCCTCATTAACCCACTGGCCAAATATTGCCCCTATGCCTTTTAAATTTCCATCAACTGTAATACATGATTTTCGAGATGGATCATGTGGTTTTTGACGTTCTCTAATGCTTGATTAATTTGTTAAGACCATGCAAATTTAGTTCCTCCTTCAATAGTGAACACAAAGGTTCCACTTGAAGGACATACCCAGGAACAAATTGGGCATAGTATTCACAAAAACCTAAAAAGGACCTAAGTGCATATTTATCTGTGGGAGGTGCAGCTTTTTCAATAGTCTCCCATTACAAGCGTAAGGTCTCATGCCAGATTCTAAAATACTGTGACCCAAATATTCAACCTGTTGTGCCATAAAAGTACACTTGTCCATTTTTACACTCATGCCATGGTCTCCTAAAATACTGAACACTCTTTCTAGTGCAGCCATATGCTCTTCCTTAGATTTTGTATAAACCAAAATATTGTCCTGGAAGGCTTGCAACTGAGATTCCTTAATGAACAAATTATCCATCAGCTTTTGGAAAACACTTGCAGCTAATGCAAGGCCGAATGGAAATCTCAAATATTTATAAGCACCATAAGGCATGACAAAGGTTGTTAGAGATTGCAACTCTGCGATGAGGGCGATCTGGTGATATGCTGCATGAAGATCTATGTCGAAAAATATTTGGAATGCCCAATAATTGCCATAATTTCATGGATACGTGGAAGGGGATGGCAATCCACAAGTATATTGTGATTGGGTGTAATGGGAGATACCCACTCCAAAGAATTAGTAGTGGCAATCACCCCTTCAGATGAAAGTTTCTCTAGTAGTATATTCTATTCTCCCCTCACACTCATAGGAACTGGTCTCACCTTATGTATAACTGGTTTGGCATTCTCTTTTAACTTAATTACATGCTAAAAACCTTTCACCGTACCAATAGTGTTGGAGAACATCTTGGGAAACATTTGTTGAATCAAGTGTTTCAAATCACAGTTAAGACTCTATATGTAGAATTGGCATTTCTCCTAGCACTATTGGTACCTCGTGACCTGGCTGTAGCAAGATTCCTAATTTGGCCAAGTCTTTCCAACCCACAATATCACGTCCTTTAACTGCCACATAGTATGCAATGACAAAGACAATTCTCCCATCTAAGGCCACTTGACAAAACGGTCCTCTGATCTTCTTGTAACTTAGTTTAGAATCAGTATCTGTGTCTATAGTTAAAGTACATTAGAAAATTTCAGAGTGCAACCTTGAAGTTCACTTGGTTCCTCTGTTACAGTAACATTGTGCATCTTTACCCGTTTGAGGAATTCACAGCTCCTCTACAAACTGCCTGGAAGTGACTTATCTTCCTATAACAAGTACACCTTTTACCAATGGCTGGGCATGAGGGATGATTTTCTGTGGGGGGTTTTGAGCAATATCTGTCACATGCATTTGTTCTTTTCCCTATGGCAAATTTGTTAGGCTTGCTGACCACATAAATGGTTGATTCCTCTGAGATGGAATCGACTGATGCGAAGGCCTCCTGAATTAAAACAATGCTCACTGCTATGGTTATACATGTGGTTAAACAGATCTCTCAATACTTTTAGCAATGTCAATAGTGTCAGATAGTGTAGGATTCTTGCATGTCAATAGTCTCTCCTGTATCTTCTTTGAGTGACAGTTAAAAACAAATTGGTCTCTGATGAACATATCTACATTGTTCTCAAATTCACATTTTTAAGCCAGAAGTCTTATTGTCGCAATAAAATATTCTACTGTTTCCTTAACTGAATGCTTGCATTTAAAAAAAAAATAACTTTCAAGCAGGAAAATAGGTTCCTCAGCATTTTGCTCGAGTATGTGCTATTTTGTTTCAATATAAACATTCTACAAAGTTTTTTCCACATTAGGCGCAGATACTATAGGCAAATTGTCAAATACTCTTTGACCTGTCACCCTCAAATGGTTGAGCAATAGCACTTTCTTCCTAGTAGGTGGATTGTTATAAGCATCAATGGCATCAATATAATTTTCAAAAACGTGGAGCCATTCGCTCCACTTTTAGCTCCAGTTTTCCAGGTTTTTGTTGAACACCTTGTAAACTTGCCATAGTACAATAGAAAATAAACTCTCACCTGTATTTCAAAAGAAAACACAGATCCCATAAACAGACAGAAATAACAACAATTACGGATGAGGAAGTATAAATCACATTACAAGTATGCAACATGTCACAGTGAGAAAGCATACAGTTGCACTGGAAAACAGTAGCGGAGGAGTACCGATGAATCAGAAAGCATGTGCACTGCCGTGTAGAATACCCAAAATGTAAACAAATCCTCTCAAGATGGCCACCGAAGTGAAGACGGCGATGTAGGGACACGCGGGGTCATGTAGAGTCCTGAGGGCAGCCGGGATGACAATCTGAAGAAGGTGCTCTGTGCGGCGCCCGGACAAGCACACAGAGGAAATGCTCCAGAGGGGAGAATTCAGATGATACCATTGAGTCAGTAACCGCTGGTAAGCAGCGCATATCAATCAAATGTTCAATAAATTGAAGGCTAAAAGTCGCCCCAGGACAAAATAACATCTCTGATGCTCCAATAAAAGCCCTCTTTCAAAGATGGCCTAAGTTTTCCACGGGTTTGGAGAACCATTTTTTTCCAGCGTTGTCACAGCAGCACAGCACTCTTGCACCGGTGGGCCCCACTACTAGTACCATGATGTAGAGTGGGTGAACGAGAAAATAATACCCACAAAAGGAGTAAGGTGTACAAAGAAATCTTCTTTATTCTTAAGAAGTAAAATAGTAATGAACCCACTACCAGTTGGCAGCCGAATGGCTCTCAGGACTCGAAGAATGCCACCCTTGAGATTCTCAGAACCAAACAACATTCCACTGGTCAACAGTGACATAAAAGATATGCAACCTCTTACAATGGAACAATAATAATAAAAAGCAAACTTCCTAATAAATACCTAAAACATATTACACCTTACACCTTAAGAGAGGCGCACCCTGAAAATGACAGGAAAATAATTAATGAAAATAAAAAAGTAGTTATTTTAATACCCAGAGGGGTGAACTCCCAACTACACCAGATAACACTGTGTGACTGAAAGAAAAATAGCAGAGAGAAAGAAATAAACTGAAGAAGCAACAGTACATTTAGAAGAAGGAGACGCCTGTACCCTGGGACAAAGGGCATACAACCAAGAGGGGGAACACAATAGCACAGTAGAGCTAGAGAAGAGCCTTTGCTGGGAAGCAAAAGGGTTGGCAGCACCGTTAGAATAGAAATGATCAGCTACACAAGGGTAAAGAGTTTGAGGTAGCCTCTAAGAGAGTGCAATACCATGAGCGAGATTAGCCCCACATAACAAAGAAAGGGCAGTACCTTGAAGAGAGGTGGAAGCAGAGTTAAGAGAGGAAAACTGAGACGCAAGCATGACTCAGCACTCTAAACAGTGGTATAAGGGAGATAAAGGAGGGAACTGCACTCCAAGAGGGGAAGGATCAGTATATTGATTTCGTAAATTAATAAAAAATAAAAAAAACATGAAAGTGCATTGATCCAGAGTCATAATATAATTTGCATTGCTGTTGAGAGTGAAAATTGATGAATCAAAAAATGTACATTAGCTTATTAGGAAGTGAAAGGGCATAAAGAGGTCATGGGTGGCAATGAGTTGTTCTTTGGATGGGAGGGAGATATATTCTACATTGACTTAAAGGCGAAATTGTGCTCAGAATGGCTTCCCTGGAAGCACTTCCTTATAACCCTGAACATGTATACACTTGGGAAGCACTGAAAAATGCTTTAAAAAAACACAGTTGGAAACTGCAAATTTTCCATTTGTGTGCTGTGAAATGTGCTAATCTATGCTGCGATATCATAGGAAAGAGGGTCTAACTAGCTGCTGCAGGGGGCCCCAGCAAATGTCAAAAAGCAAAACGAGGAAAGCCTCCCCCTCCCAATGAATGCTAAAGGAAAATTATAGAATAGGCCCTTCATGTCAGCAATATGAGGATACAATTCAGTCAGTATGTTGGTAAAGAGGCTTTGCTCTTGGGCAGTGGCTTGACTTCTGTGGACCCTCCCCCACCTAGTCATTACTGGGAGCTAGCGACACCCACTGAATCCTTATTGCAATCTGGGCACCCCTACTGCGTCATTACTGGAAGCGGGGCACCCCAGCCTAAGTATTTTTAATGATTTGAACTGCAAAACGATATACATAAAATACAGAAGTGAGTACTCAAACATATACACAGATGATGAAATACAAAAATCTACATTTTAATTTTAACGGGAAGCCTGGAGCTTTTCTAAATTTGAGGCCACTCATTATCCATACTATATTTGTGTGATGCACTTATACTGTTCCCACGAATCAATCCGAAGATGCTAAATTTGTATCCTCCAATTTCGAATTCCTTCACATTTACAGAACGTTTTAAAATGTTAACGTTTACATTTCGTTTCTTTATTTATATACCTTTCATTATTTGTTAATATCATTTAATTTTCTAAGCAGTCTCGGAGTCGGCTTCACAGACCACCAGGGTCCCAGGATCACAGGTTAAGAACCACTGCCCAGGGGAGGGGAAGATGAATAGCGAGTAGAGCAACTGGATAAGGATTAAGGAGCAAGACAGACAAGTAAGCAACCCACTTGTCGACAAGGGACTGCCCCAAAACCCACTCTATGTATTTGTCTCTGTCAAAGGCAATTTGTCTTTGAGGCTGGACCGCTAAAGCTTTCTATAAGTTGAGATATAAAAATGAGGCCAAAAGCTGAAATTTAATTTTATGGTCTGCAGCAGCAAAACTGCTCCACTTTGTAGCAGAATCACCCTGAAATCTTCTGCCCTCCAAGTGCACCAGAATAGAATTGAATTTGTGCGTAAGAAGCAATTGTATAAGGGCACCTCTTCATGTTTAAAGGTGCATAGATGATGTTTTGTAAAAACATATTTCATATTTCCTTATATTAGCAGTTCACAGAAACAGAGTAACATAACACATCATCAACGTGTAATTACTGACGTGCCATGGGCACAGCATTCAAGGGAATGTTTGTAAAGAAGCAGAAATGGCCTATGAACATATAGATTTTTTTTTTTTTTTTTAAAGGTCCTATTATTGCAATTCTACAGTATGGTTGGTGATGCAAAATTAAATGAAATTTACTGAACAAAATTAAGAAATATATTGCGAGGTAATAAAATGTAAATGGGACAAAATTATGAAGCCTGGACTGAATGCCCTGACTTGGTTTTTCAAACTTTCAACCACGTACAACAGATCTAGTTGAAACATCTGAATGGAAAGTGAGATAAGCATTAAGCTTCAAAAAATACATTTAGCATTAAGCCAGAAGGAATGTGTTACAAAAGTAGAGAATGTATCCTTTCAAATGGGAAAGGAAGTTTATAAGTTAATTCCAGACATCAGAACAATATATTTTATATCTCCTATGGTTAATTCCCACCTCCCCATTCCATAATCATACAAATGTTAATGTTCATTCCCTTTGCCCAGACCTCTGCTCCTTTTCTCACTGCATGAAACGTTGATAATCGTCTAGCAAAAGGAAAGAAATGACACAGACCCTCTTAAATTTCACTACCTTGGTCTCACTTTGTCTTTCATTTCCTCATGTATTACTTTTCTCTCATATTTTTCCATCACTTATTTAAAATGATTAATAGGTCTCTGTTCCATTCAATTATCTGTCATAATCCCAAGAAAACACTACACCTGGGTTTCAGCAGCAGCTACATCTGGGATACTGTGTAACATTTCAATGAGCCAATCAATAATAACCAAGCTTTGCAAATTATAGACCACTATCCATAATTATTATCTTCACCTTTGTGCCCAGTTAAATCGATTTTCAATCTACAGTAAGGCTGGTTGTGTAGTTTAGAGGAACATTATCTGCACAGGAGAACAAAACAGCTCCAAGCCTGCTGACACATTCCTAATGAATGCCTGAACACCAATGAGAGGATTTGTTACACATAATTGGTGGACTTCCATACAAATATGGCAACTATGCATAAACGAGTGTTTGACGATTCCTTCCACTACAGTATTTTCTGGGTGATTCTATATCAATACTTCTAAAACAAAATTAGAGGAAAGAAATTAAAATTAATGTTTATCTGGAGATACAGCATTGTAGCTGCTCACTGCACTCAAATTATGTCTTTAAATACCTAATTAACTAAATCTGGAGAATATTCACCTTCTACTCACAAGAGCTATACCTCAGACAATGCAGGAATGCCCGAATGTTAGGTCTAATATGTCTGCACATGGGGGCGTGGCTTGGCGGCATGGCGGTAGCAGCTTCTTTTTGAGGCTCCCGCCTTTCTCTCCTCGCCTCCGGGGCTATAATAATCAATTCGGCTCCAGATTCCGCACAGAAGGAGCGGAGTGCGTGGTGACCCCCCGGACTACCGATGTTCGGCTTCTGACCCCCAGAAACTGCCGACTGGGCTCCGATACGAATGGGCTAGATGCAAATCGGAAAAAAACTCGAGGGGACAAGATGGCGGCGGCCATGCACTCCGGAACCTGGGCGGCCGGGAAAATACCCTAGGGCAGCACCTCGGCTGACTGAGAGAAACACGGAGACCTAGACCGAACCATACTGAGCCAGAACGAGTAGAAAGAAGGAAGAAATCGACCGATGGGCAACGCTGGAGGAGACGGCCCAGCACAGTGGTGTCGTTATAAGAGGAGGTGAGGAGGCCTGGCGCCAAGAGGGGATCGAGAGCGCAGCAATCCGACACAGTAAACCGTGATAGGCTCACCAGGGGGAGATGGCCCGGGCTCTGTAATCTGGAGACCCGAATAGCGAGAAAGCAACCAAAGGTGAGAAGGGGCCTGACGTAACGAGGCTGAAACCTAGCGAGGCCACTTAAGAAGGGGTGGGAAATCGGTCGGACCAGTGATACGGGGAACCGGAGCAGAGAGACGCCTCCCCAAGCCAGAACAGTGAGAAACGGCCACTAAGAAGACACCTACCTAAAAATATCCAAATCAGACATTTCTAACAGATAAATCGACTAGCGGTCGAATAAAGAAAGGGACAACGGGGTAACTTAAAAATATAGCCCGGCCACACGCATTACCCCTAAATTCAGACAAGTAACACAGATTATTCGCCAATCCAGTTTAATAATCTAAGACATTTGGCTCAATAAAAGACAGGCCTCCACCCCCCAGGTGCCGGACCCAGGTGGCCCCATCCATCAAATTTTGGAAAAACAGGTAAACACTATCATCAGCTCCATACTACCTTTACACTATCAAGTGATCACCAGCATAAACGCCGCACTACACCAGAGATGGGCAAACCAAATAGAAGGCGAGAAACCGATAAAACTAGTGATATAGCAGACAATGCACCCCCAGAACAGGAGGTTATGGGGAGATCTTCCTCGGCAGAGGGGGGAGCCACAAAATAATCTACTCTACAAGATGTAATACAGGTTATCGCGGCCTCCAGAAACGCTCTTGAGATGAAAATAGACTCCCTCGCGTCGGACCTTACAGTACTCCGAGACGATCACCGGCGCCTAGCAGAAAGAGTGACCTCGACAGAAAAACTGCTGAATAAACTGGGACCAGAGCTCCAAGGCGCTTCCAAAGCAACAGGACAAATGGAGAAACGAATAAAAGACTTGGAACTGAGGGCGGAAGATGCAGAAAACAGATCGAGAAGAAATAACATCAGAATCATGAGACTACCAGAGAAAATCGAAGGAAACAACATGGTTGACTTCCTTGAAAAATGGCTGAAGGAAAATATAGCGAACAAGGGACTGTCCCAATTTTTTGCAGTGGAAAGAGCACATAGAGTCCCAGCACGTCCTCCTCCGCCGGGCGCTCCTGCTAGACTGGTGGTGGCCAAACTATTGCACTATAAAGACAGAGACCATTTACTCACCCAAAGTAGGAAAAAGAGAGACTGCTTACTGGACAACCAAGTGATTCAGATCTTCCCCGACTTTTCGCGAGAAGTGTTAAGGCAGAGGGCTTCTTTCAGGGAGGCTAAACAGAGACTCAGAAATTTAGGGGCCCAATACGGGATGCTATTCCCGGCCAAACTCCGAATAATAACCACAACAGGCACACAGTTTTTTAACTCGGCGGAGGAGGTTTGGAACTGGATGGACAAGCAACATCCCAACGAGAATTAACCTTGAAAAACACCAACTAAACCTTAAAGGAAAAACTAACAGCAGAAACACTACAAGGCGCACTAGTCCATCCCCTCTGGAGATTTTAAACGACTGTCAAAAAGCAGTGGAGGCAGCTGCGTCCCTCGGCTGTTATGAACAGAGCTCACCTAAGCAAACACATAGTGACGTAAATCAATCAGACTCGGAACATGAATCAGATCTGTCACTCACGCCTAACCAAAAGGGCCCGGATGTAACCCCAGGGACGTCAGACACCATAATATGAAGTACATCCTTGAAGCACAAACAGAACTCCTGGGAAATATGATGTATGTAAACCTCTGGGACAACTAGGCGTACACTCACAGATTCTAAAACCGAATTAAAAGTATGCAAGAAGAAACTAACTCGCTGACGCCCGATAATCAAAACCCTGGAGCCGCAGAATTTCAGTCCTTCTTCCACCCGGAGGCTGAGGAGAGATCGCCTTGCCGAGCTTCGGTTTGCTAACTGAGGCACCCCCCACGTGGTTGGACAGTTGACTTTTTCTTTATTTCACACAAGTTTGGGCGAGAGAGGTTCGACTTTTGTCCCAGGGATGGGGAGTTGGGTAGCTTTTATGTTGGGGAATTTACTAGGGTTTAAAATCGGTCCGAGAATTACCACAGAAAGTGCAAAATGGAGCAGGGAATAAGAAATTACCAGGGAACCTATCAGACTACTAGGTTGCCAGGAATCACCCCCCAGTAGAACCACAAAACACTACTATGGCTACACCAAAATCGTATCAGGTCCTTACCTGGAACATCAGGGGTATGAACTCTTTAGTCAAGAGATATAAGATATCTTCTTATTTGCAGAGAAGGGGTATCCAAATAGCTATGTTACAGGAAACTCACTTAACATCGAATGAGGGCAAAGCCTTACAAAAAATATGGAGAGGTCATGCATTTTATACTACTTATTCAGCATAATCGAGGGGCACTCTGATTTGGATTCGAGCAGGGGTCCCATTTCAGTTGACAGATAGCCAGGTGGACCCAGAAGGGAGATTCGTAGCGATCAAGGGCAGACTGGAGGGGAAGGACATAACACTAATCAATGTATACGCCCCTAACACTGGACAGGGTGACTTCTTCACTCGACTATCCAGTACACTAGCAACATTCCTGCAAGCACCGGTAATAGTGGGTGGTGATTTTAACTGTGTAAGTGATGTAAGTGCAGATAGATCACATCCTCCCCTACCACACTCTCCATTAGAGAAGATAGCTCAACAGTTCACCACATGGCAGGCAAATTGGGGCCTCATCGACACCTGGCGTAAACTACATCCTAGCGCCAAGGACTACTCCTTTTTCTCTGCCCTCCACGAGCTCCATGTTAGATTAGACTCCTTCTTGTGCTCGCCAGACATACACTTACTTGTATTAAACACAGAATACTTGTCTCGCACAATATCCGACCATAACCCCCAGTTGCTGTCATTAGGATGGGGGTCCTTCACCCCATGCATACCCACATGGAGACTTAAACCCGAATTACTAGAAGACCCCCCTTTCCGAGATGATATCCGACAAGCCATAGAACATTATTTCGAAGAAAATAGCAACTCCACGACTAGCGGACTGATAGAATGGGATGCCTTTAAAGTAGTAATAAGAGGGAGATGCATTGCTGAAACAGTAGGGATACGTAGGACCTTACTAGGAGAGACTGAGAAAGCCGAAGATGGATTAAGAGAAACAGAGAAAAATAGACCTGGAAACCCTCATTTACAATCCCAACTACAGGAAGACAGATCAAAAGTAACACACTGTGTCGAACGTCTCAGATGCTTTGACCATAAGCAGTATCTCGCAAGAGTGCATGGCGAAAGAGATAAAGTGAGTAAACTGCTCGCCTGGGTAATATCGCAGTAAGAAAAATCCCCCCCTATAATGAGCCTAACCACAGGAGATGGGACCCAAATACACGACCCGAAACAGATTAATGCCCAGTTTCTGGCCTTTTATGAATCACTATACCAAAAAAGATCTAACCTAAGTAGAGACCTAACTGAGCAATACCTATTAACATTAAACTTAAAACCCTGGGAACCAATAGCCACCGATACACTAGAAGGAAACATCACACCAGATGAGATCAAAGGGGCTGTGAAAGACTTGGCAAGGGGAAAAACACCTGGAACTGACGGCCTGCCTGCCGAATTTTGCAAAACTTTTGCTGAGATACTCGCACCTAGCTTGGAAAAAATGTTTAAATGCGCCAAGGATCAGGGCCTATTACCTGAAACTACTAGGGAAGCCATTATAGTCCCGCTGCTCAAGCCCGGCAAGGATCCAACTGGGATGGGGGCATCCAGGCCCCTCTCCATGTTGAACCTCGATTACAAGATACTCAGCAAAGCCTTAGCAACCAGACTCCTTCCTCTGATACCTTCTTCCATTCACCCAGACCAAGCAGGCTTCATTCCAGGCCGTAACACAGCAGGAAATATACGCAGGCTCTTCTCAGTCATGAACGGAATAACCTCTTCGACTGAATCTCCGGGCATATTGGCAGTAGACATTGAAAAAGCCTTTGACAGCCTAGAGTGGGACTTCCTTTATAAAGTTATGGCCCAAATGGGAATTGGCTCTGATTATATTGCATGGGTGAAACTGCTTTACACTAACCCGGCAGCTAGAGTCCGTACGGGACGTATTATATCATCCAGGTACGCAGTGGAACGCAGGACGAGACAGGGTTGCCCCCTCTCCCCCCTATTGTTTGCTCTAGCCATGGAACCTCTGGCTGCGGCCGCCAGGGCGGGACAGGGAGGACCTGGAATACTGATCGGAAATGTGAGACATTTCATAGCCTTATATGCAGACGACCTCCTGATATTTCTGGGTGACATGCAGAGGGATCTCCCAGTAGCTCAACTAATGCTGTCCAACTTCGAAAAACATTCAGGCCTAAAAGTAAATTGGGACAAAACAGGTCTATTCCCCCTAGTGAAACATCATCAACCCCCACTGACCTTGGGAACGGTTAGATGGATACCTGAAGGGCTTCCATATCTAGGAGTAAAAATATACCATGAAACTAGAGACATTTTTTAGGGAAATCTGGGCGGAGTATTCTGCTCCATAAAATCCTGCATTACATTCTGGCAAACACTCCCTCTTTCGGTGATGGGTCGCATCGCGATTCTTAAGATGATAGTACTACCTAGACTGTTATACCATTTCGCGGCCCTTCCGATATGGATTCCTAAGTCCTTCTTCAGGGATATGAACTCAATAGCAAGCTCATTTATATGGGGTAGCGGCAGGAAAAGGGTGGCTTTAATAAAGCTCCAGAGACAGCTGTCAAATGGGGGTCTAGCAACTCCTGACTTTGAGTCATATTACATTGCGGCTCAACTACAGTGGCTGGCACTTTGGATTTCTAACAGTCTGGTGCTACAACCCAATGCAGAGTCCTCCGTACCACAGAAAACAAGACTGTTTGAAATACTGCTGAACCCCACAAAAGAAGAAAAGCAAGACAGCTCAGAAGTGAAAATAATAGCTAAATGCTGGAAATCATACTTGCACAAAAATAAAAATAAAACTCCCTACTCAGCAGAACTTCCTCTCAGCGCACTGCAAGCAATAACTCAGAAAAGGGCTGAACTTGAACTTAGAGACTAGCTGGAGGCCGGGGTTAATACGTTAGGCACATTATTCGAGAACAATAAGTTGAAATCGTTTGAGACCCTTAGAGCACAATATGACATACCGGCAAAACACTTTTTAACTTACGGGACTATAAGGGCTAGCATAGGCAACCACTGGCGAACAAAAAATTCTGAACCATCAGCGCAGGATATATGCACGTATCTGGCATCCCCAACTCCCAAGACTAGGGTTATTTCTAATCTATATACACTGATTAGAGCAGATAGTACAGCCCCCCTTCCATACCTGAAACAACAATGGGAAAAAATCGTTAACAGAGATATCTCTGAAACAGAATCGGAAACGTGCACTAGAGAACTTACCTAAAGCATTGCGGAATGCCAGATTTAAACTGATTAATTTCTATGTCTTGCATCAAGCCTACCTTACACCCGCCCGTATTAACAAATACTTCAACAAAACCACAGAGTGCTGTAGAAGATGTAAGACAATAGATGCAGAATTCAACCACATGTTTTGGGAATGCCAGATACTGACATCTTATTAGTCTGAGATTTGGCAAAAATTATCCCAGATACTAGGTAGAACTGTGTCATGCTCAATTGACACCTGCCTCTTGCACATATTTACACATTCTACTAAACATAAAGCCTCGGACAGATTCCTAGACCTAGCTCTAACCCTGGCGAAAAGAGAAATAGCCAGCAACTGGAAAAACCCGGGGGCCCCTAAACTGACAAGCTGGAAAAATGAACTACTCAGGTGGGCTGCTGCTGAAGGCACTCTGCTACAAAAAGAAGCCAGAACCGGGATCAGACCCCCTGAAGTATCAGCTAACTGGGAACTAATAATGGATTCACTAAAAACCGAACTAACCATACAACATCCCCCCAACACTCCACAATAACACCCAAGGTGCCTATACAAATACACCAGAGCAGTCAGACATCAAAAACAAAATCATAGCTATCATACAGACAAATTCAGCAGACCCCTACGCATGCAAACTACCCCCAGAGACACAATTAAAGTAATTGAAAGTCTCCAAATTTCCTATTGCAGAAGTACCAGCATTGAATAAGCATTCGGACCGAGGGGTTAGGGTGGGAAGAGGGAGGGAGGAAGGGAGTTGGATTTCGATAATACCAAATAATGTTTATTAAAATTTAATCTATACCAGTTTAAGTGAACGAATAAATGAAACTAATGTGATATACAAAAAGAAGGAGAAGAAGAAAATACAATGTAAACTGTTTTGAATTATGTATAAAATCAATAAAATTTGGTTTAATATGTCTGCACATTTCACCCAAACTCCCAGGAAGATCAAAGGTAGCAAAACGCTTCGTACAGTTCTTAAATGTTAGCATGATAAGGTACACAAAAGAAGGCGTTGCTTGATGATATCTAGCACATCTCTAAGCAGTTTATTTCTAGACAATGGTAGAGGGATTACAAAAATCTGATGATAGCTTTGGTGTAGACCCCGAGTTGTAAACTGATCAGGGTACAGCTGAGAACGCTTTTGTCTCTTAAGATTAGGTCAGATTATTGGTTTGAGGATGAAGGATGGATATACACTAATAAAATAATATAAGGCTAAACTAATCAGAGGTTTAAATAACAATAACAAGAAACAGGAAATGTCAAAATAAAAAGAAAAGACCAGCCAGAATACAAAAAATGTCTTGCAAAATATTTAAATTGGAGGATGAAAGGAATCACAGATGTTATAGAAAGGAACGACAATTTAGAATACCGACATCTAGTGCAAAACCATGCAAGAGAGCATAACACCTCTGAATATTAACAAGCTTGCACTGAAGTCTCACTGTCCATCTCACTGCTCACGCAGTAGAGGGACAACATTTATTTTAAGCTTACAATGCTTGAGCCCACAACCAAAACACATCCTGTATCAATAATAAGGCTCTTGAAAACAAAATACAGAAGCAATATAGGGTACATGCGATTATGCTGGTTTCCCGTTAAATGTGCTGAGCTCAGTCACCTAACCCACTAACTGTAGATGTACGTGGGGAATAACTGTAGCAAACTGGGGGAGAGGGACTTTGGCATAGTGAAGAAGGCTTCTTGCAAAATTCTTATTGAAGAGCATGATGTAACAGGTTACTATTAGACTTCCTTCTAAACACAGGTGGAATTTAAGATGAACCACCACTGTATGCTGTTTGCCAATGCTGGCCCACCTTTATTATAAAAAAAATATTGTCACGAAAGATTAAAGCTTCATTTGTAGATATTAAATCTGCATTTAATTCATTCTGCAAAGAAAAGGGACTACAAGAAAAGGATGTGGCTATGAAATGGGTTTACAGTTGAGCAATTTGATTTTTGCTATTAAGGATCACTTTTGACAATTGGGGGGATCAACATGTCAAAAAACTGAAGATAAAACTGTAAATCGTGCACGGAAGCCTCAGCGCATATTGAATAAATAAACCAAAGAGAGGATGTTTGGTATTTTTATCCCGACGTGGTAGAAAACTGATGACTGCTTTTGATGCCTTTATATAATGAATGGAAAGGAAGTTAGGTTATTCATTCTGCCTTAGACAAGTTTAAGAATGAAACAAATACACTTGTGTCCATTTACAGGGAGTGCAGAATTATTAGGCAAATGAGTATTTTGACCACATCATCCTCTTTATGCATGTTGTCTTACTCCAAGCTGTATAGGCTCGAAAGCCTACTACCAATTAAGCATATTAGGTGATGTGCATCTCTGTAATGAGAAGGGGTGTGGTCTAATGACATCAACACCCTATATCAGGTGTGCATAATTATTAGGCAACTTCCTTTCCTTTGGCAAAATGGGTCAAAAGAAGGACTTGACAGGCTCAGAAAAATCAAAAATAGTGAGATATCTTGCAGAGGGATGCAGCACTCTTAAAATTGCAAAGCTTCTGAAGCGTGATCATCGAACAATCAAGCGTTTCATTCAAAATAGTCAACAGGGTCGCAAGAAGCGTGTGGAAAAACCAAGGCGCAAAATAACTGCCCATGAACTGAGAAAAGTCAAGCGTGCAGCTGCCACGATGCCACTTGCCACCAGTTTGGCCATATTTCAGAGCTGCAACATCACTGGAGTGCCCAGAAGCACAAGGTATGCAATACTCAGAGACCTGGCCAAGGTAAGAAAGGCTGAAAGACGACCACCACTGAACAAGACACACAAGCTGAAACGTCAAGACTGGGCCAAGAAATATCTCAAGATTGATTTTTCTAAGGTTTTATGGACTGATGAAATGAGAGTGAGTCTTGATGGGCCAGATGGATGGGCCCGTGGCTGGATTGGTAAAGGGCAGAGAGCTCCAGTCCGACTCAGACGCCAGCAAGGTGGAGGTGGAGTACTGGTTTGGGCTGGTATCATCAAAGATGAGCTTGTGGGGCCTTTTCGGGTTGAGGATGGAGTCAAGCTCAACTCCCAGTCCTACTGCCAGTTCCTGGAAGACACCTTCTTCAAGCAGTGGTACAGGAAGAAGTCTGCATCCTTCAAGAAAAACATGATTATCATGCAGGACAATGCTCCATCACACGCGTCCAAGTACTCCACAGCGTGGCTGGCAAGAAAGGGTATAAAAGAAGGAAATCTAATGACATGGCCTCCTTGTTCACCTGATCTGAAGCCCATTGAGAACCTGTGGTCCATCATCAAATGTGAGATTTACAAGGAGGGAAAACAGTACACCTCTCTGAACAGTGTCTGGGAGGCTGTGGTTGCTGCTGCACGCAATGTTGATGGTGAACAGATCAAAACACTGACAGAATCCATGGATGGCAGGCTTTTGAGTGTCCTTGCAAAGAAAGGTGGCTATATTGGTCACTGATTTGTTTTTGTTTTGTTTTTGAATGTCAGAAATGTATATTTGTGAATGTTGAGATGTTATATTGGTTTCACTGGTAATAATAAATAATTGAAATGGGTATATATTTGTTTTTTGTTAAGTTGCCTAATAATTATGCACAGTAATAGTCACCTGCACACACAGATATCCCCCTAACATAGCTAAAACTAAAAACAAACTAAAAACTACTTCCAAAAATATTCAGCTTTGATATTAATGAGTTTTTTGGGTTCATTGAGAACATGGTTGTTGTTCAATAATAAAATTAATCCTCAAAAATACAACTTGCCTAATAATTCTGCACTCCCTGTATACTGTTGATAAAAAATAAATTGCTTTCAAGTTCCTACTTTAATACCATATACAACATTAATAAAGGAAACAAATCATAGCATTGTGGTTTGGTGAGTAGTAACAAGAAACTAGATTATGCGAATATCTCTGTAGGACTTCCTGGTTATGAATTAAAAAATGCCAGATGCAGCAAAATGGTAAAAATCTCATATTTGGACTGCATAGGTGTCGACCATTATGAATTCTCTTGATGTTGTTTCAATTACTGCTGATGAAGACAATATTTACAGTTAAGGACCCGAGTATGCCTTATGAGCACCTGAGTATTAGATACCTTCTATCCTTCAAAGGCAGCATTCTGTAGGCCCCCAACATACACAGCCCCAGGGACCCCATCCCTCCGGGCCCACTACATTAATTAATGGTATGGGGGTGCGAGGGTGACTTGGGGAGATTGAGTGCTAGCACAATGTCCTTTCAAAACGCTGCATCTTGACTCTTATTCTTCCCCTTACCCACTGTTTTTGCAAACTAATAGTCAATAGGTTAAAAGCATGGCTTTACTCTTGGCGGCGTAACACTGTACGAAAAAAGCGCCTTTAGGTGAGTTATTGCTTGGCTGTACTAAACAAATTTAAAGCAGATTTTTAGGAAAAGTCCATATATATCTATCACAATGTGGCAAAAGCAGATAAACTGCATTAACCTAGCCGGAAAGCAACAGACAGTTGCACAACACAGACGATACGATACATGACTGTGTACAAGATCCTGAGACTCATCTTTTTGTGACATAGGCGGGCAGTAGGCGCTGGGATGTTCATGGAGGGATGACCTAGACTGTGTTTGAAATAGTGCTCATTTAGTTAATTTCTGAATTACGCAAGGAAATCACGGCTTTTTGCATTCCACTGCTCCTCTAGGGATGGTCAGGATTCTGACACTGTAGGCATGTGAAATGTTCGCTGCTACTTTTGTAGCTTTGTATGCGAGGCTAAGTCTTCTCTCCCTGGCCGGATTCTGAAGCTTTCACTAACAGTGTTTATTTGTCCCAAAGTACAGTCTCCAAGTGCAAGGACCTCGGTGACCCATTTATTGAGCTGCAAACACCACGAACTGCAGTCAGAATACCACTTAGGAGAATCGAGAAATGCAAAACTTAACCTGAAGGTCAGAGTTTGTCACTGAGCCAGAGCTAATGGAAAATGTAACAAGGGAAAATAATGGGCAGACACTCATTCATAATGCACGATTTTAGTAGCTAGGCAACACTGCCTTACTTTAATCAAATTTCACATTGCAATAACATCGTGTTTCTATAAAGTGGGTTCAGAACGTTTACCTAACTAGAATCTTTCGATTATGTTATTTTCTTAGGCACACTAAAGTTACCTATCAATGATTCACAAACACAGTTTTTGAGAGAACTCTATACCTGTTTTGAGGAAACATTTCGTAAACATGCAGAACTGGGCTTAATTGGGGGGGGGGGGGATTTCTCTTTATCAGATTGTTTACTTCAATTTGTGCATATGCTTTGAGAAGATATGATAAAGCATGCGTCAGTGAAACAAAGATGTTTTAAGAACAGTTTTCAATTCCAACTGTAAGCCATATTCAAACCTATCGGCTTAACACGACTTGCAATTCGAAGACAGTCGTGTCTAACTCTTCCTTATAAAGATCGTGGCTCTAGAACTCTAGTCCCCAGGAGGGGCAGAAAAAATAGGTACAAAGGGGGAGGCTACTACATGGGTGATGTTTCTTCAAAGCACATAATGCGTGATTATCCTTTTTACAAGTCAGTAGTGACAGTCTTAGCTGTATGTTTAAGAAAGTAGAAAAACTAACAAATGTATTCAAACCTAAAAAGAACAGGATTATTACATTAATTTCGAAAACTGAGCAGCATGTGATCCACAAAGGTAATGTAATGTATTTGCAATAATTGGTATCTGGTGTGTACAAGTACACATCAGTCAAACTTTCCTAGGATTCAATCTGTTCTAGGCTGACTGTTGTCTTGCATCTTGTACAAATGTCTAAGGCAGTCCCTACTTGTATTAAAGCTCCAAGTTCTAGAGACACCCAGCAGCTCCTACGGAGAAGGTGCGCTGGGTGGTTCTCAGTGCCAAAGACGCAAGCCTTTGAGTCTAACTTGCAACCTTGGAAGCAATGAAAATGCAGGTAACAATACAAGACAGAACAACAAGGAACAGAACAAGGAACACCAAAACAGAAACTGGGCTCAGGCAAAGGAGGCCTGGAATCAGGGACAGGAAAAGGGCTGAAATTCTAAGGAGATGGCTAAGAAAGTTCTTCACTCAAACAAAGCAAGACGGAAATATGCAAACAATCAAGAATACAGAATACAAGGCATGGAGTCTCATAAAACAGGACAGATCAAGAAGAGTGCAAATAAGAGACTATGAACTATGACTAACGCAGGAACAGAGAAGCAAGAAAACTATCAACAGAAACAGGTTCTACAAGTAGCCAAAAACAGAACAATGGGTTCAGAGAAAAAGGGAAACAGAATCCAAGGACATGCCTGTAGTAACAGCAGCAGAACAGACCGCACAAGGAGACACAACTGGAGTCAGTTGCAAGGCCTGCTTCCTCTAAGTACTCCTGAATAAACTGCAGGGGAGCTACTGTGGACTCGCTCCTCCCTTCTTTATCATGAGCCAGCACTTCACCGGCAAACTGCAGAACTCCACAATACCATTCACCAATAAAGCTTATAACAAATCTGTCAGAATTGACTTACTGCACACTCCCACACAAACCCTAATCAGAGTCTTCCTGTGATGGAAACCTTTGGAGTCATTTCCCGGCCTACTGACAGCCATAGCTATGCCACACTAACACTGCACTGTGCACTATTCAAGTGAAATTAACAATAAGTTGGGAGGCTTGATCATTCTTTGAAAATGTGATGCGGCATTCTTAAAGTCGACCAGAGTATACAGACTCCCTTTTCCCTAGGGTTTTATATACAAACCCTCAAATAATACCCATGTCTTCTCTCCTAAAATTGTTACACCAAATACGGTCATCCAGATTTCTCAAAGGAGTTTTATTATATGTTCACATTACAATTAAAGCTACATACAACTAGAAACTCACCATGAAGCAACCTCTACAATTTGCATGATTATGCGTGACTTGGGCCTCTTTGGATTCCAACATGTGCCATTACCACTCCAGACAAACTACCAATGAATGCATCAACACCTGATGGATAAGAGAAATGTTGAGCAAAAAGTAAAATATGGCAAGTAAAATCCCTGCCCCCCCCCCCTTATTTAAAGGCATTATAGTCAAATTTACCCATATTGCCACTTGCACCATAATCATGTAGCAGTAGCAGACCACCAGCTCAGGCTAGATTATTTAAAAAACAGATCTGACCCATTTCTTGTTAACTACGTGCATCTTCAAGACCTCCTACTACTAGTACACTGCTTCATCCAGTACACAGGACGTCTATGTTCATTCAGTATTATCACTTCAATAATATACATCTAGACAGAGAGCTGCTCTAATGTTCCATAATGTTAGCTTATTTACAAAGAGGCTAGGTTATCTTTAATCGCTTTTCAACTCTATTTATACATCCATGAATTAAGTTAACTAACCTTTCTTCTAGGTAGGCTTCACCATCCCTCTGCCATCAGTGGCTCTTCAGTAAACAGAGTCCTGCTGGCCCTTATTTGATAATGGTCGACCACAGTCTTAAACACTCAACACCTTATACCAGTGGTTCCCAACTTGTGGTCCGGGGACACCTGGGGGTCCGCAAAGCCTCCTCAGAGGGTCCGCGGCTTCATAGAAAATTAAATAATATTAACAAATTAGTTCCCCAGCTTTCAGTAATGGCTCAGTGGGGGGTCCCTGGATTCCAATAATGATTCATATGGGGTCCCCGGGATCCAGTAATGATAAAGTGGGGGTCCACAGAAGACAAAAGGTTGGAAACCACTGCCTTATACAATTGTAAAAGGTAAAACTCTGGAAAGAGTCTGACGACACTGAGGTCTACAATTTTCAACTAGATAACAATTAGTTTCACAAAACTATGCTATACAAGTTCCTTACACACACATATGAGTGGCCCGCAAACCTGCAAAATCAGACTGTGACCAAGACAAACATCAATGCCTCACTCTTACCAGAAATTACAAAACGATAATTCAACCCACCAAGAACCCAACAGGATTATACAAACAACCTGCAGGTTACACAATTTTTAAAATGGGAGGAGCTTGTCTCAAAATTCATACTCGTACTCCCAATATTCATCAATATAAGCAACTTGTCTGTGGATTCGGAAAGCTATGGCTGACAAAACCACAACCTCACCAATTAACCAGTATTATTCCTGCTAATTGTGCAGAATTGTGTCCTTTAGCGAAGTCAGGGGATCACAATTTACTGTACTTGATAGGTTTTCAAGAGTCACGAGAAAGCTTTCCGTACATAAGTAGTGACATACCAATGAGTGTGGCTTTAGAATAGGGAAAATGTCTGTTTAGGCTAAAACACACACAAAACATGCACCAAATGGACTGCAGGAGCGTAATTGCACCCATAGACAGATTACGTACATCAGAGACAACAACAATGGAAGAATTATTTACAATGAACAGCTAATGCAGAGGCAGAAAACGCTCAAGCACCCTTTGCACAAAGAGAATAGGCACAACATAGCAGCAGCAATAGGAACGAACCTCGCACACGGAGACAATTTACAGCTTGAACAACTGCAATTAGTGACGCATCAGTAACAACACAAGCAGCAACAACGGACTCCACACAGACCAGCTACCACGCAGACATCAGCAAGCTCATCATACACGCAGAGCCGAGGATCACAAGGGACCTAGATGCCAGTGTTCTGATCACTCGGTATATGGCACTACTACCTGGAAACTTAATGCTAGGACTTGATAATTCAAAAAGCAATTACAGCATAGCTGCTCTGCTCTCATGCTGTTGGGATACTGGCACAATGGATGCAACTCCGCGGCCGATCCCACACATCACCAAATCTTCTGCAGATATGACTCTGACCAACAATGCTGAATCATCTAATAACTACGATCACTATGCCACTGTTGCACTTCCTTACTGCATGATGCACAGCAGTGCACGCAATCTAATGCAGGGCAGGAAGCTGCAAAGACAAAGCAGACTATGCAGCTTACTATTTTCAGACCACCTTCCACTCTTCTTCTACACCAAAGCAATACCACATCCACTACACAAAAAAATGTAGAAGGGCAGGTCATGCCTTAACGGGGGTATCAGAATTACAGTAACCTGAAATCCCTTTTGAGCTTTATCAACTTGTAAGGTAAAAGCACGGGAAGAAATTAATGAAAAAAACGCAAACAGTTATCAGTCCTTGAAATGACTGCTCTACCTTCGCCTCCTATCCTACAACCCTCCTACCACCAAGGAGATGGCAGAATTAAGTTTTTTCGGTGGTAAATCAGCACAACAGGGTATCCTTCTAGGTTATAAACACAATTCACTGCAACAGCCTCTCCCATATGTCCAAAAGGCCGTGCTCTGGGAATCTTTTTCATCTTCATCTTTACAGGTGGTAAATGTACATGGAAACATGGTTTTTATGCGCCAGGTAGACAAAAGCATTTTACAGGCATATATCTGATCAGCTTTTTGTGGATACAAAAACGGCTAAAGTGGGATGTAACATACTCTAGATATTCTACACATAGCTTATAGGAATAACAACCCAAACATCATGACTGAATGCTTTGCTTTCAGGTTGGTTAATGCATATCTTCTGTTCTTTCAAATGAGCCTTTCAGCAAAGTTGAAGGATAGGGTTAGGCATTTGGTGCCACCAATTTAGATACCACTGAATTAAAGGCTTGAGTCGCCTCACGGGCAGTGGCAGGTGAATGCATGCAAGTCAACAGACTCAGCAAAGTCCTTACTCGGTCTGAACGTCTAGGCATGAAAACATACATTGTGTTCTTGTAATTGACAGAGTGTGACTTTCATATGAAAGAAAAGTTGGATCATTTTGTGTCAAGGAAAGCAAAAGCATAGATGGAACGCTCACAGAAATCTAGGCCTATCCATGAGAGAATCTAAATCTGGGAATAGAACGTATAGTTCAAATTAGGCATCCAAGTGTCTCTTTAGGCGTACATTTCATTGTTAGACTATGTAATAGATTGAGGTCGAACTTTTCAGGCATTCTGAATCACCAAGACCAGAGCACTAAAAAAAACTCCAAGAGGTAGTTTGTGAATGGAAATTAACCGACGGTCACACAAAGTGGTGTGGGTGGCCAGTAGCCTATGCAATCTTGTAACATTTTTTTTTTAGACTTTAGGCTTTTCAAAACAAAAACAAGTGCAGTTAAGAGTATAATCAAATGTTGTTATCGATGAGTGCCCAGGGAGGATAAAGGGCACTACAGGATCTCATGAAGAATTGTAATGAAACCAAGCTGTAGATGGTATTGCGGGTTTATAGCAAACAACCATCGAGGCATACATATAAAAAGGAATACGGGTTGCAGTCATTTACAAAAGTCAACAGAGTTAGACATAAACATCAGTACCATAGGTGAAAAGGTAGTCCCGGAGGGGTTGCCAGATATCTTGAAGTTGAGATGTGGATGGTTGTAGCGTAGCATAGATTTCACTAGGGGTGTGGCAATAGATTAAACTGTTAATCCAAGCCTAAATCGACGGGTCAACTCTGCTGCCCCAGTGTATCAATATCTCTCTTTTGGTAAGTAGCAATGAGAGTAATGTGAACCTGCAAATTGATTTGCGTACATCTACCACGTGGCCAAGGAGAGCCATGAAGGGGTCTCGGCTGGGATGTACAAATTGGTCTGTCCAGTAGTTTTCAATGTGGGGACGCGTTCAAGTGAGATTATCAAAGTCAACATCAGGTGTGTTACATTTCTTACAATAAGAGGATCTAGTGGGATCGATTTTGAAAAGGGTACTGGGGGGTCACGTATGTCCTGCGCAGGAATTTGAAGTGAGGCAGCTTGTGTTGATGATTGGGAGAAACAAGCTTAATCAGTGAACAACGGTAGGACCACGTCTTGTCCCTCAGGGTGTGACCAAGGTCAGTCTCCCACTACTCCCTTATCCTTGCATCGGGGGGAGTTTTATATAGTTTGGAGATCAGTCAACTCCCTTCGGAGTCTGATACTAATAGCGTTAATGAAGGAAAATTGGTGAGAGATAAGGGCTACGTGGCGATGCTAGCACGGAGGGCAGCAGGAAGATGGCACAGGATGAAAAGGTCTAGTCACATAGCTTGTGCGAAGCTAGTGTCATCGGCATGAGAAAGAACATGCTCTGGGGAAATAAACCTCCCAATGTATATGATCCAAATTTACTGAGTATACGCTGTACCACACGTTCACAGGTAGGTGGGAGCCAAAGACTATTAGACACAGGTAGTTAAGGGGAGTAAAAAGGGGGGGGGGGGGGGCTGGAAGGGGTGGGGAGGTTGGGGGGGAGTCCCCAGGAGTTGATTACATTTTTTCCAAGCCCAGCTTGCAGTAGATATGGTGTGGATATCTACAGGGTTGAGTTTGATACCTCATGGAAGGATAGGTGTCAATCGGGTGTCCTCTGCTTGATCCCATTCCAGGATGGAATAAGGTCCAAGTGCATCCAGGTTGAGCCTGTGCTGCAAAATAGTAAATTTGAGGATCAGGGACACCATAACAACACCTGTCATAGGGAAGCACCAGTGTATCCCATCATATGCGTGGTTGACGACAAGCCCAGATGAGGCGTAGCAGATGACCACAAAGAGTACGGAAGGCTGTATTGGTCAGTGGTATCGTGTTAGAAATGGGGTCTCTAGTTGGCAGTGGGTTTGCACCCTGTCCAAGTAGGGCCCTCACTCCTGTCAGGATAAGGGAGATATCCACTCAGATAACCCCTGCTCACCCCCTTGGTAGCTTGGCAGGAGCAGTCAGGCTTATCTCAGAAGCAATGTGTAAAGCATTTGCACATAACACACAGTAATAGGTGAAAACACTACAAAAGGACACCACACCAGTTTTAGAAAAATAGCCAATTTTATCTATATAAAACAAGACCAAATACGATAAAAATACAACATACAGTAAGAAATATATGAATTCTGCAAGATTTACTCAAAACTACAGTTCCTTGAAGCTGATAGCTCCACCTGGGGCTATGACGGCGTTGTGATCAACAAAACCAACAGTTCAGGCTGGCCACGGCGTTGCGGGCCAGCTACGGTGTCGGAAAGACCCGCAAACAGTACCTTGGAGTTGCAGGGCGTCGTGATCCTCGCGGTAAGCTCCGGAGAGCGGCGTCACTGACGTCGCGGTGTTGGTTCCGGAGTCGGTGCAGGAGTCGTCGGGCCCTTGAGGTCACGCGCGTTGCAGATCGAACTCCAGGATGATGAAGTCAGGTGTGCCGGCGTGGATGGTGTCGGGGCTGCGGTGCAAAGCGGGACGATGCGACGTACGGTGTCCACAGGTCACGGTGCAGGCAGCGGCTCGGTGACGGCATCCAGTGGCGTCAGTGAGACCAGGGCTGCGGTGTGAAGCGGGGCGGTGCGACGTGCGGTGTCCACAGGTCACAGTGCAGGCAGCGGCATTGTCGTTGCTGAAGTGCTGTCGTCGGAAGGCCAAAGTCAGCGGTGCGGGACGGTGCTTCGTGACCCTCACGAGCGGTGTCCACAGGCCCCGGTGCAGGCAGGATGCCTGGTGACGACACAGGAGTCGATGGTGCTGGCGTTGGTGGACCGGGGCTGCGGTGCGGGATGGTGAAGCAGCGCCGGTGTCAGCAGGAGCGGAGTTGTCAGGGATGCCCAGGCTGCGGTGTGAGCAGGTGATGGCGGAGTGCGGGGCCCACAGGTCACGGTGCGAGCAGCAGCTCGGTGAAGTCGTCTGATGCCGGC
Organism: Pleurodeles waltl; assembly: GCF_031143425.1. Classification (NCBI taxonomy): domain Eukaryota; kingdom Metazoa; phylum Chordata; class Amphibia; order Caudata; family Salamandridae; genus Pleurodeles; species Pleurodeles waltl. The sequence continues at coordinate 1,899,856,249 of NC_090440.1, forward strand.
ATCGGTGAGACCAGGGTCGCGGTGCGAAGTGAGGTAATGCAACTCCGTGCGGCGTTGGCAGGTCACGGTGCAGGCCAGCGGCATCGTTGGCGGCATCGCAGTGGTTTCTCCTCTTGAACAGCACAAAACACACAGTTCCCAGTGCTGCAGGTCGAGGAAACTGAAGTCTTTGGAGTCCCTGAGACTTCCAACAGGAGGCAAGCTCTACTTCAAGCCCTTGGAGAATTTTCTCAAGCAGGACAAACAGCAAAGTTCACCCTTTGCACTCTTTTCAGGCAGAAGCAGCAACTGCAGGCCAGTCCAGCAAAGCAACACAGCAAAGGGACAGTACTCCTCCTTCAGCTCTTCTCCTGGGCAGAGGTTCCTCTTGATTCCAGAAAGATTCTAAAATTCTGGGGTTTTGGGTCTTCTTCTGATACCCAGTTCTGCCTTTGAAGTTGGCAAACTTTAAAGCAAAGTCTCAAGTGTTCACAAGATCCTTCCTTGTCCAGGCCAGGCCCCAGACACTCACCAGGGGGTCAGAGACAGCATTGTGTGAGGGCAGGCACAGTCATTTCAGGTGAGAGTGACCACTCCTCCCCTCCCACTCCAGCACAGATGGCTAATCAAGATATGCAGGCTACACCCCAGCCCCCTTTGTGTCACTGTCTAGAAGTGAGGTGTGAACAGCCCAACTGTCAAACTGACCCAGATGGGGAATCCACAAACAGGCAGAGTCACAGAATGGATTAAGCAAGAAAATGCATACTTTCTAAAAGTGGCATTTTCAAACTAACAATCTAAAAACCAACTTCACTAAAATATGTATTTTTAAATTGTAAGCTTAGAGACCCTAAACTCCACATTTTTATCTTCTCTCAAAGAGAATCTGCGCTTTAAGGATATTTAAATACAGCCCCCTTGTTAACCTATGAGAGGGATAGGCCTTGCACAGTGAAAACCGAATTTGGCAGTATTTCACTGTTAGGACATATAAAACACACAAGTCCTACCTTAAACATACACTGCACCCTGCCCATGGGGCTACATAAGGCGTACTTCAGGGGTGCCTTACATGTATTAAAAAGGAAGGTTGAGGCCTGGCAAGTGGGTACATTTGCCAAGTCGAATTGGCAGTTTAAAACTGCACACACAGATACTGCAGGTCTGAGTCATGTTTACAGGGCTACTAATGTGGGTGGCACAACCCATGCAGCAGGCCCTCTAGTAGCATTTGATTTACAGGCCCTGGGCACCTCTAGTGCACTTTACTAGTAAATCAAATATGCCAATCATGGATAAACCAATCAACAGTACAATTTCTATAGGGAGCACTTGCACTTTAGCACTGATTAGCAGTGGTCAAGTGCGAAGAGACAATAAACCAGCAAAAACAGACCTTAAAAAAATAGGAGGCAGAAGGCAAAAAGTTTGGGGATAACCCTGCAAAAAGGGCCATTTCCAACATATGGGGATACTGAAAAAGAGATAGAGGAGGCTGAGCAGGGCTACCATTTTAATAATGGCTATCCAGACCCACCATCGAGAGGGAAAGACGTAGTCACTGCTCAATTTCAACAGTGAGTTTGTCACTATGGCACCGTAATTTAAGCAGAACATCGGTTCCCTGTCTCTGTGAAGTTTGATAGTGAGGCATTTGGTGGAGACACCACTGCACTGAATATTCACATGGGACATGCGAGGTGGCGTCAGTTAGTGGAACCATTTCTGATTTTGCCCAATTCATATGGAGTCCACAAAACTTCCAGAATCAGACAATTAGCAGTATAAACGGGAAAATATTGTGGGTAGGATCGCGCAAAAACAGCAATATGTCATCTACATACATGAAAATGAGTAGGGAGCCCAGACAGAAACGAAGACCGTGATGTATGTGTTTTTCTTGCAAGTGGCGAATGAGGGGGTCCATAGCACTAATAAAAAGTAACAGCATGATGAGCAACCCTGGTGAGTACCTGTAGCAACTGTAAACTGGGACGTTGAGATACCCATTTAAACATATTTGCACCACCAGTTGGGAGTAGAGAAGCATAATAAGGGTATTAAATCCCTTGAGGTGCCTGAGCGTTCGAAGTGTGGCTTGAAGGAAAGGCCACTCTAAAGAGTCGAAGGCCTTTTCTGCATCAAGTAGAGCGGTGGCCGCGTGAATCTTAGGAGTGATCTTGTTGAGTACCGCAAAAAAACGTGCAAAGGCTAAAGGCTGTGGATGTGTGAGGGACAAATCCTATTTAAACTGGGGAAATGATCTGGTCCATTACTAATGCCAATCTAGTGGATATTACTTAGCCTAGTATTTTAATGTTGAAGTTTAGAAGAGAGAGAGAGGCTTGAGCAGGAGTGTAATCACCGCCTCCCAGAGTGAGGGCAGTAGCACGCCATCATGGAGGGCCATAGCATCCATGTTCAAAAGGTGGGGGATTAGGAGAGATTTTTATATTTTATAAAAGATGCCTGTGAACCCATCAAGGCGAGGGGCGTTGGATCCACTAAGTACATCTATAGCCAGGGCAATTTCTTCCGTAGTGATGGACTTGCTCAAGAATTGGCATTATGCGTCTTTGATCCAAACCATGGAAACCTCATCAATGTAAGCCGCCCTGGCAATGTCATCACGTGAGAACCTGGTGGAGTAAAGCTGTTCATAGTAGTGAAGTAGGGTGTGTAGGAAATTGGCTCTGTATATACTATTTCAAAGTAAGAAATAGTGTGCACAGAGTCCAAGGGTTCCCCTTAGAGGTAAGATAGTGGCAAAAAAGAGACAATTCTAATGCTCTATTTTGTGGTAGTGTGGTCAAGCAGTAGGCTTATCAGAGGGTAGTGTTAAGCATTTGTTGTACACACACAGGCAATAAATGAGGAACACACACTCAAAGACAAATTCCAGGCCAATAGGTTTCTATATAGAAAAATATATTTTCTTAGTTTATTTTAAGAACCACAGGTTCAAGATTTACAAATAATACTTTCAATGAAAGGTATTTCACTCAGGTATTCTAGGAACTTTGAATAATCACAATAGCATGTACAGTTTTGACAAAAATGGCAATACGCTATTTTAAAAGTGGAAACAGTGCAAAAATCAACAGTTCCTGGGGGAGGTAAGTAAATGTTAAGTTCACAGGTAAGTAAAACACTTAAAGGGTTCAAAGTTGGGTCCAAGGTAGCCCACCGCAACCCCCAAAGTTACCACAACAGCAGCTCAGGGCCGATCAGGTGAAGAGGTCAAAGTGGTGCCCAAAACAAATAGGCCTCAATGGAAATAGGGGTGCCCCGGTTCCAGTCTGCCAGCAGGTAAGTACCCGCGTCTTTGGAGGGTAGACCAGGGGGGTTTTGTAGGGCATTGAGTGGGGGGGGGGGGTTGGGGGGGGGGGGGGGAGATACAAGCAGGCACAGAAAGTACACCCTCAGTGGCACAGGGGCGGCCGGGTGCAGAGTGCAAACAGGCGTCGGGTTTCTAATAGGAATCAATGGGGAGACCCGTGGGTCTCTTCAACGATGCAGGCAGGCACGGGGGGCTCCTCGGGGTAGCCACCACCTGGGCTAGGCAGAGGGTCGCCTGCGGGTCGCTCCTGCACTGGAATTCGGTTCCTTCAGGTCTGGGGGCTGCGGGTGCAGTGTGGTTTCCAGGCGTCGTGTTCCTTGAAGCAGGCAGTCGCGGTCAGGGGGAGCCTCTGGATTTCCTCTGCAGGTGTCGCTGTGGGGGTTCAGGGGGGTCAACTCTGGCTACTCACGGGCTCGCAGTCGCCGGGGAGTCCTCCCTGTAGTGTTGGTTTTCCACAGGTCTAGCCGGGGGCGTCGGGTGCAGAGTCGAAAGTCTCACGCTTCCGGCAGGAAACGTGTGGTCTTTAAAAGTTGCTGCTTTGTTGCAGAAAGTTGCAGTTTCTTGAACAGGGCCGCTGTTTTCGGGAGCTTCTTGGTCCTTTAGATGCAGGGTAGTCCTCTGAGGCTTCAGAGGTCGCTGGACCCTGTTGGATGCGTCGCTGTTGCAGGTTTCTTCGAAGTAGGGAGACAGGCCGGTGGGGCTGGGGCAAAATCAGTTGTTGTCTCAGTCTTCACTGCAGGGCTTCGGGTAAGCAGTCCTTCTTCTTCTTTAGGTTGCAGGAATCTGATTTCCTAGGTTCTGGGGTGCCCCTAAATACTGAATTTAGGGGGGTGTTTACGTCTGGGAGGGCAGTAGCCAATGGCTACTGTCCTCAAGGGTGGCTACACCCTCCTTGTGCCTCCTCCCTGAAGGGAGGGGGGCACATCCCTATTCCTATTGGGGGAAATCTTCCAAAATCAAGATGGAGGATTTCTAAAGGCAGGGGTCACCTCAGCTCAGGACACCTTAGGGGCTATCCTGACTGGTGGATGACTCCTCCTTGTTTTTCTCATTATCTTCCCTAGACTTGCCGCCAAAAGTGGGGGCTGAGTCCAGGGGGAGGGCATCTCCACTAGCTGGAGTGCCCTGGGGCAGTGTAACACGAAGCCTGAGCCTTTGAGGCTCACTGCTGGTGTTACAGTTCCTGCAGGGGGGAGGTGTTAAGCACCTCCACCCAGAGCAGGCTTTTGTTTCTGTCCTCAGAGATCACAAAGGCTCTCACCCCAGGGGGTCAGAAGCTCGTCTCTCAGCAGCAGGTTGGCACAGACCAGTCAGTCCTGCACTGAAGGATTGGGTAAAATGCAGGGGGCATCTCTAAGATGCCCTCTGTGTGCATTTTTTAATAAATCCAACACTGCCATCAGTGTGGGTTTATTATTCTGAGAAGTTTGATACCAAACTTCCCAGTATTCAGTGTAGCCATTCTGGAGCTGTGAAGTTCGTTTTTGACAAACTCCCAGACCATATACTTAATATGGCCACACTGTACTTACAATGTCTAAGAATAGAGTTAGACACTGTAGGGGCATATTGCTCATGCAGCTATGCCCTCACCCGTGGTATAGTGTACCCTGTCTTAGGGCTGTAAGGCCTGCTGGAAGGGTGACTTATCTATGCCACAGGCAGCATTTTGTGTGCATGGCATCCTGAGGGGGATGCCAAGTCGACTTTGCCTTTTTCTCCCCACCAACACACACAATCTGCAATGGCAGTGTGCATGTGTTAGGTGAGGGGTCCCTTAGGGTGGCACAACATATGCTGCAGCCCTTAGGGACCTTCCCTGGTCACAGGGCCCTTGGTACCACTGGTACCTTTTACAAGGGACTTATCTGTGTGCCAGGGGTGTGCCAATTGTGGAAACAATGGTACATTTTAGGTGAAAGAACTCTGGCGCTGGGTCCTGGTTAGCAGGGTTCCAGCACACTTCTCAGTCAAGTCAGCATCAGTATCAGGCAAAAGTGAGGGGTAACTGCAACAGGGAGCTATTTCCTTACAGGGTGTCAACGATGTCAGCATTGGTTATGATCCGCCTGCCACTGTCAAGTAACAGGTCATGTATGCAATCAGGACCACGGATGGGAAGAAGCAATTATGCCAAGGTGCATCTGGGATGCTCCCCCTTTCCATACTGACGAGCCCAAGTGTATTTGCCTAAAACAACAACCTCCCTCTCAGCTAATCAGCTGTACTCATCCATCTGTGCAAGTGGGATTCCACAAGCGATTGCATGTCAGACCCATCAATGTCCTTAAGTGCTGTTTCTATGCATTTAATACTGTTCTGGATGTCGTCCATGCGTTTTGAAATATAGATGACCCGAATGTATGCCTTGAAAGCCTCTCAAAGGGTGGCCTGCTGAATCACCGAGCCCAAGTTCAAGGTGAAGTATTCTGTTATAGCATCTCAGATTTCAGAACAGAATGTCTCATCCAGGAGGGCTGTGCCTGAGAAGCACCATTTATGTTCAAGTCCAACTCAGAATAGGATGACTAAAGCGATATGTACAAGGGAGTGGGCAGTGTGTCAAAGTGGGCGTCGATTGAACGGAAGCCAGCGCATAGCTCCGCCATAATGGCATCAGTCCCAGTAGGACACTCACTGTTGGTGGGGGCTTGGCCGTGCTCTTCGTTACCAGATGCGGACTCCGGCCTACATGACTGTCAAGATTTTTCAAAAGGAAGTTTGCATTGTTTGGGGTCATTCTTCCTCATGGTAGCACTAAGGTGTACGCAAGGGAGAATTCAAAACCACGTTTGAGAACAGCGTTTCTAGACAAGACAATTATTTCAAAGTAGTAGTTGCAGTATCTTGCAGGATCAGCCCACTGCGTGATGTTCAACTCAGGGGTGGTGGCAATGACAGAGGGCGTGTGGCACTTAGGCAGCCGAAGACATGTTTTAATGAGTGATTTAGATAGGCCCTGCTACTTATTGTTTATGGTAGGAGTCAGAGTAAGGTTGGAAAATGCAATATAGGAGTCATTGCTGGTTATGAGGTGCACCACAAAATGGCTGGTCACAGTTATTTAAGTGCCTTGGGGTCCATACAGTGAGAGGTAGGAGGGGAGCCAGTCTATAGGTAAAAAGAGTGGTAGCGTCATGGTTTGCAATAAGACCCACCTCCCTTAGCATGCATTAGGTGAGGTCACAGTTATGGTAAGCCGGCGAAGGAGCGGTGCCGGTCAAACATCACAGGCTCAGGCAGAGCCGAAAATCCACTGCTGCGCAGTCTTGCAGACAAGCACCTTGCGGGAAGGTCTCGTCAGGGCAGCCAGGCAACCGAAGCTGGAGAAAGGCGGATGGTGTGTAGTTGCAGGCAGGGGGTGGTGGCTTACTTCCAATGCAGTCACAGCAAAATACCACAAATCAGCAATAACTCGTACTCCCTCAGTGATGCCACGCGATTAGAGCCCACCCACGGTCCCAGGTCTCCACCATGCCTGTCCCAGAGCCCAGTTGCGGGCAGCGGCAAGATATTTTGATGGTTGTAGGTCACAGATGGCGCTTCAGGGCTCAGTAGCCCAGTCCTCAGGCCTCCGAGGAGTTGGGCCCACCTAAGCCACCAGGGTTTTGGGTGCTGTTCACCATCTCACATAGCTTGGGGAGCAGGGTATGGGTGGGGGGGGCATGATCTGATGCAGACCAGGATAGTGGATGGAGGGAAGATGAATAAGGTGCCTAAGAACCGCATGTTTTAGGGCCGATAGAGCCAGAGCTTCACTGCCATGCGGCAATATTGGTCGCCGGAATGGCCACGCCCACATATAATCTTGTAACTTGAATGATACTCAATTAGAGATGGCGCTTTAACGGTCTTCTCCTTCAAAGAACAATCACTAACACCTCTGCAGCTGTATGGTATTTACTGCAATTGCTCACCCTACTGGCAAGGGAACAACACTAGGTTACATTACCTTCTATTCTACGCCTGATGCGGCCGGCTGTATTTATTCTATGTGTGAATGTTGAAAAAAGCAAGTTGGATTCTTTTTCATCAGATGTAAAATGTGAATTTACGGCTTTGGTTATTAAATGTTCCACTGCTTTTCTTTAGCGCAACCAACAAACTAAATGAAGTCAGTAGTCTCCTTCCCAAAGTTTCATTTACTTTATTTGAATAACTGTTGATTTATCCTCGTCAATTATTGCAGCAGAGACACTACAACCTACATCAGCATGCACGTTTGTTCTGCAGCACTGTTTCTATAAGTATATGTTGCCACCAACCAAGTTGGCTGCAGGTCCATATTATTGTTTACACACGTAAACATTAATCCAGGCTTTTCCAATGACTAGCTTGTGAGTTATGGGTAGCACTCCAGCAACCTGGAAGTAGCGCTCCTGATAGCAGCCCAGCATACTAAACTGGAGTTTTTTGGTTGGTTGAATAATATGTGTACCAAAACTGAAAAAAGCATATTCAGGATAAAAATGTGTGTATTTTCAGAACTGATAAGCAGATGTTTCAAGAAAAATGGTTGAATTTCCTAATTACATTTAAATCTAATATCTGAGTGATAAAAATCAGGCTGTGCGAGCAGACATGTTACTGGTGTTGCCCTGAGGCACAGGGCACTGCAGCTAAGGATGCTATGTATTAATAACGAAGAAGCATTCCAATTTGACCTAGCCTTTTTAAATTACTGCTGGCAACTATGCTTGATGCATTGAGGTCATCACTGCTAGTAAACCTGTCTGATATGGTCACTATTTCAAAACTAATATTAGTAGAGCGGGATGATTTTCATTTAACACAAGTAGCTCTTATTACAGAAAAGATTGAAGACCCCTGCATTTTTTTAATGTTCCTGTATGAAGGTTCTTGGTGAGTAAAACTCAAGAGAGTATGAGCCAAGACCGTCTGATTTGACAACTAATATGGAAAATGTCACTTACCCAGTGTACATCTGTTCGTGGCATGTTCCGCTGCAGATTCACATGCTGTGCATACGTCTGCCATCTAGTGTTGGGCTCGGAGTGTTACAAGTTGTTTTTCTTCAAAGAAGTGTTTTTAAGTCACGGGATCGAGTGACTCCTCCTCTTCGGCTCCATTGCGCATGGGCATCGACTCCATGTTAGATTGTTTTCCCGCAGAGGTTAAGGTAGGAGTGATAGAGTATAAAGAAAAGAGATGTCCATGCAAATGGAATATATATATATACATATGTACAAGTGATTGTTTAACTTAAACGGCTACAGGCTTCTGGGGAGGTGGGAGGGTGCAAGTGAATCTGCAGCGGAACATGCCACGAACAGATGTACACTGGGTAAGTGACATTTTCCGTTCGATGGCATGCATAGCTGCAGATACACATGCTGTGCATAGACTAAAAAGCAGTTAGTCCTCCCAAAAAAAGCGGTGGTTAGCCTGTAGGAGTTGAAGTTGTTTGAAATAATGTTCTTAGTACAGCTTGACCTACTGTAGCTTGCTGCGCTGCAAACACATCTACACAATAATGTTTAGTAAATGTATGTGGTGTTGACCAAGTAGCTGCTTTACATATTTCAGCCATTGGTATATTTCCTAAGAAAGCCATTGTAGCCCCTTTTTTCCTTGTGGAATGTGCTTTAGGTGCAACTAAGAGTTGTCTTTTAGCTTTAAGATAACATGTTTGAATGCAGTTTACTATCCATCTTGCTAACCCTTGTTTTGAAATGGGGTTACCAGTATGAGGTTTCTGGAAGGCCACAAATAACTGTTTATTTTTTTCTGAATGGTTTTGTTCTATCTATGTAATACATTAGGGCTCTTTTAATATCTAATGTATGCAGGGCTCTCTCTGCCACAGAATCTGGCTGTGGGAAAAAGAATGGTAGTTCCACTGCTTGATTGATAAGAAAAGGTGATACTACTTTTGGAAGAAATTTAGGGTTAGTTCGTAGTACGCCTTTATGCTTATGTACTTGTTTGAATGGTTCTTGAATTGTGAAAGTTTGAATTTCACTAACTCTTCTCAATGAAGTAATTGCGACTAAGAAAGCTACTTTCCATGTTAAGAATTGTATTTGACTAGAGTGCACAGGTTCAAATGGTGGGCCCATAAGTCGTGTGAGCACTATGTTTAGATTCCATGAAGGCACTGGAGGCGTTCTAGGTGGGATGATGCATTTTAACCCTTCCATGATGGCTTTGATAACAGGAACTCTAAATAAAGAGCTGTGCTGTATATTTTGCAAATACGCGGAAATTGCAGTGAGATGTGTTTTTATGGATGAAAAAGCTATATTTGATTTTTGCAAATGAAGCAAATAGCAAACAATGTCTTGTATTGATGCTGAAAGAGGGGTAATTTGTTTAGATTGACAGTAATACACAAATCTTTTTCATTTGTTGGCATAGCACTGCCTGGTAGTGGGTTTTCTTGCTTGCTTAATTACTTCCATAAATTCAGTTGGTAGTTGTAGATACCCAAATTCTATGACCTCAGGAGCCAAATCGCTAGATTGAGTATGTTGGGATTTGGATGCCTGATCTGCCGTTTGTTTTGTGTCAACAGATCTGATCTGTTTGGGAGTTTGATATGTGGTACTACAGACAGGTCTAATAGTGTTGTGTACCACGGTTGATGTGCCCACGTTGGCGCTATGAGTATCAGTTTGAGCGTGTTATGACACAGTTTGTTGACTAGAAATGGAATGAGTGGGAGAGGGAGAAAAGCGTAGGCAAATATCCCTGATCAATTGATCCATAGAGCATTGCCCTTGGATAGGGGATGTGGGTATCTGGATGTGAAGTTATGGCATTTTGCGTTTTCGCTGGCGGCAAACAGATCTATGTCTGGTGTTCCCCATTGTTGAAAGTATTGTTAAAGTACATGAGGGTGAATCTCCCACTTGTGTGTTTGTTGATGATTTCTGCTGAGAACATCTGCCAATTGGTTGTGTATCCCTGGAATGTATTGTGCTACCAGGTGAATCTTGTTGTGGATTGCCCATTGCCAAATTATTGGGTTAGGAGGGAGAGTTGGGACGAATGTGTCCATCCTTGTTTGTTTAGGTAATACATTGTTGTCATGTTGTCTGTCTTGATAAGGATATTCTTGTGAGTGAGAAGAGGCTGAAAAGCTTTGAGTGCTAGGAATACAGCTAACAACTCTAAGTGATTTATGTGTAACTGTTTGTGTTTGGTCTCCCATTGTCCTTGAATGTTGTGCTTGTTTAGGTGAGCTCCCCAGCCAATCATTGATGCATCTGTTGTAAGTATGGTCTGAGGCACTGGGTCTTGAAATGGCCACCGTTTGTTTAGGTTTGTGGAATTTCACCACTGAAGGGACATGTATGTTTGGCGGTCCATCAACACTAGATCTTGAAGTTGACCCTGTGCCTGTGATCATTGCTGTGCAAGGCACTGTTGCAAGGGCCGCATGTTTAGTCTTGCATGTGGAACAATCGCAATACAGAATGCCATCATGCCCAATACTTTCATGATAAATTTGACAGTGTACTATTGGCCTGTCGGTATTTGTGCTAATACATTGTGAAATGCTTGTATTCTTTGCGGATTTGGGCTTGCGAGCGCTCTTTGAGTATTTAGTGTGGCCCCTAAATACTGTTGAATTTGCACAGGTTGTAGTTGTGACTTGTTAGCTTATGGAGAACCATAGGGTGTGCAGAGTTTATATTACACAATGTGAATGGTTTTGACACTGTGTATGACTGATTTTATTAGCCAATCGTCTAGATATGGAAAGACATGAATGTGTTGCCTTCTTAGGTAGGCTGCGACTACCGCCAGGCATTTTGTGAATACCCTGGGAGCTGTTGTTATTCCGAAGGGTAACACTTTGAACTTCTAATGCTTTCCTTGAATTACAAACCTGAGCTATTTTCTGTGCACTGGATGGATGGGTATGTGAAAATACGCATCCTTGAGGTCTAATGTTGCCATCAAATCGTGTTGCTGAAGTAGTGGGATAACATCCTGTAGTGTTACCATGTGAAAGTGTTCTGACAGGATGTAAAGATTGAGGGTTCTGAGATCTAATACTGGCCTTAAGGTCCCGTCCTTTTTGGGAATGAGGAAATACAGTGAGTAAACTCCTGTCCCTATTTGATTTTGTGGCACAGCTTCTATTGCTTGTTTGAGTAAGAGAGATTGTACTTCTTGCAACAGAGCGATATGGTCTGTAGACAGCTTGTGTGGTTTTGGTGGAATATTTGGTGGAGTTTGTGTCAATTCTATGCAATAGCCATTGCGGATATTTGATAATACCCAGCTGTCTGTGGTAATGGGTAGCCAATTGTTATGGAACCTTTGCAGCCTTCCCCCCCCACAGGTGAGGTGTGAATTGGGAAGGGATGGCACAAGTCACTGTTTAGTTTGTTGTGAGGCTTGTTTTGCTGTTTGATATTTTCCCCTGCCTCTGGTGTACTGGCCTCTATAAGTACCTTTGAAACCACCTCGTTGATATTGAGGTTGGTAGGCCGACTTTGGCTGTGAGGTGGATGCCTCGGCAGTTTGGGCTCTAAATCCACCTCTATATTGGGGCTTACGAAAGGATCTCCTGTATTGCGTGGTATACAGAGCACCCATGGCCTTTGCAGTGTCTGAATCTTTTTTTATTTTTTCAATTGCTGTGTCCACCTCTGGGCCAAAAAGTTGTTTTTGGCTGAACGGCATTTTGAGGACTGCCTGTCGTATTTCAGGCTTGAATTCTGAAGACCTAAGCAATGCGTGTCTTCTTATGGTTACAGCAGTGTTGATGGTTCTGGCTGCTGTATCTGCAGAGTCTAGGGCTGACCTGATCTGATTATTGGTGATGGCTTGCCCTTCCTCTTCTATTTGTTGTGCCCTCTTTTGCTGTTCCTTGGGGAGATGTTGAATTATGTCTTTCATCTCATCCCAGTGGGCCCTGTCGGATCTAGCCAACAATGCCTGAGAGTTCGCTATCCTCCACTGGTTGGCTGCCTGAGATGCCACCCTTTTCCCCGCAGCATCAAACTTTCTACTCTCCTTGTATGGTGGGAGCGCATCACCTGATGACCGCGAACTTGCTCTTTTTCTGGCTGCGCTTACGACTACAGAGTCTGGAGGTAACTGCTGGGTGATAAAGACAGGATCAGAAGGAGGTGGCTATTTTTTGTCCACCCTAGGATTAATTATTCTTGCTTTTACTGGCTCCTTGAATATTTGGTCAGCATGTTTTAACATGCCGGGGAGCATAGGAAGTGACTGATAAGTTGCATGTGTAGAGGAGAGTGTATTAAAAAGGAAATCATCATCTAATGGTTCAGTATGCATGCAACATGGTGATAGGATGCCGCCCTAGCTATGACTTGAGTGTAGGCTGTACTATCCTCTGGTGGTGAAGGCTTAGAGGGATAGCAATCTGGGTTGTTGTCTGGAATGGGGTCTGGATCATAAAGATCCCAAGGATCCACATTGTCCTGCTGCGAGTCAAATGAGTGTGCTGGTGACTGCATAGGTGTAGGACTAGTAGGGGGAGAGATATGTAAATGTGGAGAGTGAGAAGGAGACTGAGGAGGAGAAAATTGAGGAGGTGGAGGTTTCTCCTTTGTCCTTGGCACCTTAGCTGGAGGCTGCGCAGTGTCCAATTCCTCTTGAAAGGCTAATATCCTCTTTGGTTTTGGAGGTGGTGCTGTTAAAATTCTGCCAGTCTTTTTTATGGATGTGAATCCTGGCTTGCCTTTCATCCATTGCCTCCATTTGTGAGTCTCCCTCAGTAGCTTTATGACTTTCTTTAAGTGCCTGTGAAAGTCCATGCTCCTCTGTGTAAATAGGCTTTTTTGGCTCCGGAGCTGGTTTCTTCGGTATCGAAAAAGTCGGGGTTGAGGATGGTCTCGGCTCCGAAAGCGTTTTTCTTTTAGATTTGGACTCGAAAGAGCGCGGAGACAAAGCTCCGGCTTGAGTCCGATAGCTTGGGAGGAGTAGCCTTTTTCGGTGCCGAAGTTGTGGGTTGGTCACCGAAAGTCTTTTTTCGAGTCGAGCCATGGCCTTCCGGCAGTGGCGTCCCTAAGGCCTTATGTTTGGGCTTGGCTGGGACAGGGGCAGGCGTACTCAGGTGCTGTCCTGCCGTGACCGGTCTGTCCTCCTCAGACTTCGGCTCGGAGTGGGTTCCTCGAATGGAGACAGCAGTCTGCATGATCTCCTCCTCTGAGCCGTCGAGACGTTCAGTGCTTTTGGATGCCATCTCGAGTCTCTGTGCTCTTCTGTCTCGGAGCATTTTCTTGGAACGGAAGGATCTGCAGGCCTCGCAATTTTCTTCCTAATGGTCAGGGGAAAGGCAGAGATTACAGACGAGATGTTGGTCTGTGTAAGGGAATTTAGCATGGCATCAAGGCCAAAAGCGGAATGGAGTCCAGTCCATGAGGCTTCCACGCGGTCGGCCTGACTAGGCCCGAGTTGGGCGCGGGCACCCTGAAGGGCGAGTAAAGATGTTTGATCCGACGGTACCGAAGTGTCAATAGAAGATGGAACGCGATCGAAACAATACCGACGAGAAATAGAGAGTTTTGAAACTTTTCCGACTCGAACTATCGGAGCAAAAGGAAACACGTCCGAACCCGATGGCGGAAAGAAAACAGTCTTACATGGAGTCAATGCCCATGCGCAATGGAGCCAAAGAGGAGGAGTCACTCAATCCCGTGACTCGAAACCACTTCTTCGAAGAAAAACAACTTGTAACACTCCGAGCCCAACACTAGATGGCAGAAGTATGCAAAGCATGTGTATCTGCAGCTACACATGCCACTTCTTCATCAATTGGCCTGCTGTGTCATTTACAGCATACAGAAAGGATTCAGTCCCCCTGGCTGTTGGCCAACTTCACTGTAAGTGATGGCACACACAAGAACAACATCCACATACAAAGTAGTTCCTTTCAGTGCAAGGGACTACTACAGCGATGTATGTTTTTTAAAGTCAATAATTATTTTTCCTGTTAGTGAATTCATTTTTTTATATTGGCAATGGCCCAGCAGCACTACCGAAAAAATTGCCTAAAACAAATCACAACAAAACAAGCACTGGCAAAGCCAAATGGCCGGCAGCCAACAGCATACCTACTGGCTTTCCAAATGGTTATTAGAGCTTGCTGATGGTCAATATCACAATTTGCTTATCCCTTCACATGCTCTCATAAGTAACTGATGGAGGCTCAGAAGCTCACACCAGTCCCGGGTAGCACTTTGTAGAGTATGCATTTGTGCCACAAGGTTATCACTAACTAAGGAGAATGCATTAACACTTAATGTGAAGAATAATGCTGTTCAGAGGTACCATGCATAATTTCTCTAACAAACAATATCCAGAGAAGGATACAGCTTCAATCCAGAAGGAGCACTATTAATGGTGTATCAACGTAGACTGCAAGACTCTGATGCCATAGTGAGAGCAGATCAGGCTCCATTAGAAAACATTAAAGTTTTCAGTCATTATTTGGGTGGATTCTCCAAAGTACAATCTGCGAGACAGAAGAGTGCTCAGCATTAGGCATCACTTGGAAAAATAATTTGCCAGCTACAAGGAGCAGGTGATTATAATCAGACAAATAAAGAAGATTCTCTCAGTTTCAGACACCAGTCTCCAGACAAGGCTCTTCAGACTTCTCATTGATGAGATCAAGCTACCTCAATTTTCTGTGTTATTATGTGAGTCAGGACTTTTCAATAATTTGCCTGGCCCCTTTACACAACTCCATCACAGCCGTATTCTGAATGGGCCCACAAGTTTTGGAATCCTACTTTAGACATAGTATTTTTTTAAAGCTATCTTTATTGTCATTCTGCATTTATGATCACAGTTACAATTCTACTTGACTGTGTTTCATGTATTATATATAACATAGATTAAATCAACACTACCATTCCGTAACAGTTTTCACAGTGACAGTGTCTTGATTAGTCACTGGTGCCCACTGGAGCCCCTCGGGTAGGTCCCGTGGTAATGGGGCCTCTCGCTGACATGAGAACAGATAGGTCTTGGATTCGTTAAACCGGAGGCCTGAAAGTTTGCAGAAGATGTCAAGATGACGAATCGCTCTCAGTGCCCCCGCACTATCATATCTACAATAAAATATCATCATCAAAGAGGGAGATGATATGTTCTAGATACAGTAGGATTACCATTTTAAACCAGCCCTCATCTAGGAGAATCATACGCATTACCCCCAGCGGGTAGTCCCATCTTACCGAGTCAAAGGCCTTCTCAAGGTCCACAGACATAATGTATACTGTTGGTTGGTCTAAGATTTCAAGGTGATAAAGCACGTGGTAGAGTCTTCGAAGGTTGACAGATGTGCTTCTCTGTGAGATTAAACCACTTTGGTCATCATGCATGGTGTCCTGTTCCGAATCAGAGCCTGTTTTACTCATGATGGCTGCTGCCGCTTGTAAAACCACTGCCCTGTCCCGGTCGGCTTACATTTTGCTCAGTTTCTTTGGGATTTTCTGCCACAAGCTCTCTTTGGCCTTTTTCTCAAGCTCAAGTGGTTTCCAGTAGGTCATGCTCTGGTTTCAGGAGGGGCTACCCCCGCTCTATATGAGTCGAGCCAATCCCATGCCACCATGGGGTTCTCATAAAAATTGGTCTTGCCATTCAGCATTATCTTCAGTTTAGCTGGGAATATCAGAAAATATTTGATCCCTTCATCACAAAGTGCTTTCTTAACGGACAGAAAGGAGGCTCTTTTAGACTGGATTGCTCGCCTATAGTCAGGGAACAGCGTCACTTTCCGTTGCCTATAGTGTACAGTTCGTCCTCTCTAGCTCTCTGCAGAAGAGAGACATAATCTCGAAAATGCAAGAGTCAGGCAACGTTCGGACGCGGCAGTTTGCCCGGTGGCAGAGGTCTGGCAGGGACGCTATGGGCACCTTCTATAGCAAAAAAGGGTCAGGTGTCCTGGTGCTCCCACAGTGGTAAACCATTTTTCCAAAAATGCTACCATATTTTCCTGTTCTGAGACCTCCAGAAGTCCCACCACACAGACACTGTTCCAGGGGCTGCGTCCCTCGGCATCCTCAGCCCTAGGTTCCAATATTTGCACTCTGTCCGCCAGCTCACCTACTTATCTCTTGAGGTCCTGTTGGGATGGCTGTATCTCCTCAAGCCCCATCTTAACCTCTTTCATTCTGTCTGCCAGTTTATGATGTTCAGCCTGTAGTAGTCCAAGTCCCACGGACACCACCCCGATGTCCTGCTGGAGCGCTGCTTTTGTGTCTGCAATTGCTGCCTGAATTCAGTCGAATTGCACTTGGAATGTGGGTGGTCATCATTTCCATCCCCCCACCGCTTCCTGAGGGTGGTGATCCAAGTCTGACGCCACCGATTGAGGGTCCCCATGCTCAAGTCTCTGCTTCCCCATGAGTGAGGCAGTGAGTTACCGGACACACCAGTGTCATCTTTGATCATGTCTCCCAGCCCAGTGTGACTGGTGGTTCGGTCTATCAGCTGTTTCTCCAGTCTAGGCCCACTCCCTGATCTCCTGCAGTGGGGTCCCCAACTTAGAAGTAGCAATATTCAGGCATATGCTTCACTGATGCTTACTGCAGTGTCGGCCCGCCTACAGCTACTGAGTAGTTCACTAGACTAGGCAATGCATCATAGGTTTTTGGTCAGGTTAGGGGCACTGTGCATGCGTTCTAGTGCCTCTTAGGAGATTCCAGGGTAGGACACTGGAACGTCTCAAAGTCCTGCAGGGTAGGACTCACATATCTCTGGGTCAGCCTCATTTATGAACAAGTGTTCTCTCCCCTCAGGGCAGCAAAAGGTCTGGGTACCGGCATTTCTTCTAAGGTTTAGTAGTCTGTCTTGGTATGTTCTTACCTCGTTGTTGTGCAGGTGTATGGCCTGCTAGCACACAGGTTGACGAGAGCTGCACCAGCGTCCAGAGCAGAGTGGCAAACCGGCATTCGGTCTTCTCTATTCATGAGCACCAGCTCTGTGCGCTCGAGCCACTGCCGGGTGCGTCGCGCACCCAGTGCGTGCCCCCTGCTGCCACAGCGCAGAGATTATGCAGTCGGTGTTTGCCCAAGGCTGTTTCTCCTTTCAGTTCTCCCGGCAGAAACAGGTTAGCCTAGGCACTACACGCTCACTTCCGTTCTCAGGGCACTGGTGCTTTGGTTCGATCCCCTGGTCACTCTGCTGCCGTCACAGGAGGACCAGGTCTGGCCTGCAGCGCTGTCAGTCCCTGGCGCAGGTGATGCCCCAGTGTGTTTGCGGGACCCTATGCAGCATGCAGGGCCCTATGCAGCACGAGCACCAGTTTGGGATGCAGCTCATCCTCGCTCAGTCATCAGTCTGTCTGCCGCTCCACACACAAGCGGCGCCCCCAGCTATTGGTCTCTTGCTGGTCTACCTGGGCCTGTGTCCCCGCTGCCACTCTAAGCCCAGCCGCCATTCTAAGCCCAGCCGCTCACTCGACACAGGGCTCTGAAGCCATCTCCCCATCTGCATTGCGGTGCTTCAGGCAGGGAACAGGCCTCACAGGCCGCCCAGGCATCAAAGTCTTGTCTCCTCTCTTCGGGGCTTTAGGGTGTGATCCAGCCACCCAATTCTCACTGGCTCGGGCACAGCGATACAGGATCGGTCAGGAGTTAGTGCCTGTCGGCCCCTCAGGATGGGTGATTTTCAGGATGTTAGAGAGACCAGAGCGGAGCACTGCAATTATGCATCTGCCATCTTCGGCACTTATGCCACACACCCCTCCTTTAGACACATTAGATACTGTTAAATGTGATCAAAGTGTTTTAATGGATGGCAAAATGTGTTCCGAGGCAAGGCAGTTCTTTCTATTATGCCAAAGTAAACAGAGATTTGTTTAGCACTTTACTGCCATTAAGATACAGGCATTAGCTTACCTAACATTTTAGTAACTATTTGCCTTTTTCACTGGTTGGTGTTCACAAACTGAATACCACCCAACTACAAATTTAAAAGTGGAATTACCCTAAATATACAAATTATGCCATTTTAGCAGTTATTCTGAAAGCAGTACACTGCTAGGTTTGCAAAACCAAAAACAGTGACACTGCAAAAATCTTGTAAAGAAACTCACAATAATTCAGATGGGGGTGAAGGGTAAAGAAAATGTTATTTACCCAGTAAGCATCTGTTTGTGGCATGTAGTGCCATACATTCACATGCACTGCATACTCTTCCCATCTAGTGTTGGGTCCGGAGTGTGCAAGTTGTTTTTCTTCTAAAAAGTGTTGACAGGTTCAAGTGACTCCTCCTCTTAGTGATAGTGCACATAGGCATCAACTCCTTTGTTTCCCCGCATGAGGGTGAAAAAGGAGTGTAAGAGCAGTATAAAGGAAGAGATGTCCATGCAAATGTAACTAAATATGTACAAATATAATGTAACTGCAACGGCCATAGGCGTCTGGGTAGGAGGGTGGGGGTATGTGAATCTACAGCGCTACATGCCACCAGCAGATGCTTACTGGGTAAGTACCATTTTCCATTTGATGGCATGTGTGGCTGTAGATACACATGCTCTGCACAGACTGGAAAGCAGTCCCTCCATAAAAGCAGTGGCTAGCCTGTGAGAGTTGCAGCTGACTGGAAAGGTGTTCATAGCACAGCTTGACCCACCCTGGTTTGCTGACACGCTAGTACATCCACACAGTAGTGTTCTGTGAATGTATGCAGTATACACCATGTAGCTACCTTACAAATGTCAGGTATAGTAAAGGCCATAATGGCACCTTTTTTGCTACTAGAATGTGCTCTAGTGGTAACGGGTAACCGTATCTTTGCTTTAGCATAACAAGTCTGTATACATTTAACTATCCATCTAGCTATGCCGGTTTTGGATATTGAACTGTCTTTGTGAGATAAAGAAAAAGCTACAAAGAGCGATTTCGTTTTTCTAAACTCTTTGGTTCTGTCAATGTAAAACATGAGTGTTCTTTTAACATCTAGAGTGTGGAGAGCTCTTTCTTCAACAGAGTCAGGTTGCATAAAGATAGTCTAGTAGCTCAACGGATTGTTTTATGTGGAATTGTGAAACCACTTTCTGAAGGAACTTCGGGTTTGTGCGAAGGACCACCTTGTCTCTATGAATATGGAAGAAAGGTTCTTCCAAGGTTAGTGCCTGGAGCTCACTGACACACTTGAGTGATGTGATGGCGACTAAGAAAGCTACTTTCCGGAAAGGTATTGAAGAGGCTCAAAAGGAGGGCCCATGAGCCTGGTGAGCACAATGTTGAGGTTTCAGGATGGTGCAGGGGGGTACCCTTGGTGGAATGATCCTTTTAAGGCCTTCCATGAAAGCTTTAATGACTGGGATTCTAAACAAAGAAATATATTGTCTGTTCTGTACATATGCGGCTATAGCTGTGAGATGTAGGCGAATGGAAGTGTAAGCTAGATTTGCTTTCTGTAAGTGGAGCAGATAACAAATGATCTCTTGAACAGCAGCTTTCATGGGGTCACTACATTTGGGTTGACAGTAGCAAACAAAACATTCCCATTTTGCAGCATAACATTCTCTAGTTGTGGGTCTACAGGCATCCTTGAGAATGTTGATGCATTCCACAGGCAATCCTAAGTAACCAAACTCTATGACCTCAGGAGTTATATCACAAGGTTGAGTGACAGAGAAAAAGAGAAGGTAGCAGTGGTAGAGCCAATACCGCACTTCCATTGTATAATCAAATATAACAAATGCTCAGTCAGTCTGCTCAATAGGTGGAGACACATTGCTACCACAATAGTGTCATAAGCATTAGTGGGAAGAAGTTCCCACATACAATTAGTATGCAATAAATCCAAGAGCAAAAACAAGTAAATCTAAACACTAATAGTGAAGGAACATGAATTGTCCAATTAGTAGCCAAGAACGCCGTAGTTCATTGAGGAAATGAAGTTGTTTAATGCACAGCCAACATACAGCCAACGAGTGTTTCGTCATTTGACGATTTTTTTAAGGCTGTAAAAACAAACAGAAACACAAAATATACATCATTTAATCAAACTCACAACCATTGCTAACCATCGATCCATTGGTGCACTGTGACAATATCAACACTGGTATACCCAAAGAAACAATAAGGAAAGAATGCTCCGAAAGTGTGTATATGAAAAGTCTTATCCATATCACACCAGTAAAAAGATATTGCGTCATAACAGAACGCCAAGGGTCAGAAGCAGCAAGGAGTATGAAGCATTCCGCAACTTGATACCACCCTTAATGAGTACTACATGCTGCATCAAGACTTTAAAGAGAAGGTGTTGTAATGCACAATTACTTCAAACAAGTAATATTTAAGTCCAAAGTCAATAGCGCATAAAAGGTAAATTGCATAACGCGCCATATCAACAAGAAAAAAAACCTTCCAATAACTGCAATAAGTTGACGCTAGCACTGTAGAAACACAAGCAAAACAAGTATTTGCAATGCAATGGGTCTCAGGTTTGCTCAAGTTGGAGCTATTAGTGTTGTAATTTCCTAACTGAACCTTTCTTGCCACATAAATTGAAAATGAAAATTAAAACAGTTGACATAAGCGGGCCCATTTAAAGTGTCGTGGCCACCATGAGCGTGAGCACAAAGCAGAGACACAAAATGGCAAAAGAAGTTCGCTCACAGTCAAACATATTGGCAATTGTGCAATTAACAATGGTAATAAACAGCTTATTACTCTCTAAGGATCTGCTTGTTTTGTATACGTCATTACGTTTTCATATGAAGAAGTTAGAAACAAAGGTATTTAACCAGAACCCCAGCACAGTGCCTTGCAGTAAGCGGAAGTGTAATTTAAAAATTGTGCATATCGGACGTTTGTTATTCATTGCAAAGAGATTGTAGCAAAGATATATTAAAAAAATAAAATAAAACATGAGTTCATATATGAGTGATAAAATGTAAACTCCAGGCAGTAAACACTTTTTTCAAACATCGGTTACTGCATTATGGAAATAACGTGATATATGTAGTGTTGTAATGCATATGGAAATGTATGTTCATTAAAAACTATTGCCAGATTAATTTTATCAGGCCACATTTATTATCCTGGTATGGCATGCACACACACGAAAACACAAGCACATTCTCTATGCTATTTTTATCAGTGCATCACAGCTTATTTAGGAACTGGAAAACATCACTTTAAATTGGAAATATAACCACTAAGAAAGCATTAAGGGGAAGAGGGCGGTCTCTGAATTTGAACCTAAATATCTTCAGCATTGTCCCAGTGACTGTCTGATGAAAGAAGATGTTACTAGATGGTCAAACTTCCACCTTAACTGAGTAGTCCGACACCCTCCAATAACATTTCTGATCTTTTTGTTGTGACCCAAGACATCTGACTTATTACGTTTCCTTTGTCTTATTACGATATGCATTACCCTTTCAGAGTGTGCTTGGAGAGGTTGCATTTAATAATTTATCGCCCTCCACTCTGCAGACCACGAAAACAAGAAATGGAGAAACATAAGAGCAGCCCCTTATATCAACTCAACCCTCCTCCAAACCCACTGGCAGGGAAACATTATATGGTTTTCTGACGGGGGAGGGCTCTGTTAGTTAATCCTCTCACTCAACCCCCTGTAATGTTTGAACAATCTTTCAACTTCTGAATGAACCATCTGTTTGTTGACTTCCTATCTACAAAGCATTTTTTGAACCTACTGCCCACATAAATCTAGTGTAAACTAAATGCCACAGAAACTGTCCGAACCAACGACATTTTCTTCAGTGGATATTTATTTCATCACATTGAAATAAAATCACTTAAAGCTTAGTACCAAAATATGCATACCTATAGAGTCTACCAGACACACGCTGTTGAACAGTGTATTTGTTTTCAGGTAAAGACTAAAAGAAAAATGGGCTTTCATTTTCTGCACTAACCCCCATAACTCCTGCTTGGATTTTACTAAATTATGAAAAATGCCATTTAGTTTTCCATTCTAAAAATTAACATAAAAATATAAATTGATCTAAAAGTCAGCCTCATGGAAAAATTACAATCCTAAAATCGGGTTTGATGGATCAAGTGCTCCTGTAATGCAACTAGGACACTTTGAATCAAAAGTAAATAAAACAGTAATCATCAAACTAACTTTTCTTTAATTCCGGGGAGATGTGAATGTTTGTATATATTGAGCCAGTGAGCACCACCGGCAGTCAAAACCACCAAAGTTGGCCCCATCGCTGTGCAGACCGAGGTGTGGCTCAGAGGATGAAAACAAAAGCTCAGAGCTGAAGAAAAAGTAACAACAAAAACAAACCCTTGAGGAGAGACGAGATGACTGCACTACCTCATGTTGTGTAAACGTTCCAACAGAAAGTGGAAGATAAGGCTGGAAAATTATTTTATTTTAACAAAATGAAAAGTCTTGCAGGCATTCTTGCCTCACATTTCAATGAGCAGAGCGGCCTGAGAAGCTTTATGGCCCCAATAAAAGAGATAAGCAATGCCCTGTGTGCGGGCAGGGAGAGAGGGGGAGAGAGAGATTTGAGATATTATGTGAGGCTAAGCAAGTTTCACATCATTAGTTCTAGGTTTGGCTACGTTCTACCAGAAAGGGCTTTTTGTGGCTTTCGTGAGCAGTGAGCTAAACAACTTGGTGTTTCTTCTGTAAAATAAGCTTATTTAGGAGCCAGAGGTAAAAGAGGACAGCACTGGAATAAATCCAAAACAAATGTCAGCAACATGGAAGGAGATGGGAGGAACGGGATGCCACAATAAAACGCAGGCAGCTACCAGCCTAAAACACCCACAGTGAAAGGGGAGTACCAAAGAAATAACAAAAATAGTCTGTCGCAGCAACAGATAAAGAAGCCGAAGTGGAATAATAGTGTAGTAAGTCACGTCTCTGAAACTGAAAAAAGAGGGAGAAAAAGGCAGAACTGACCACTAGCGAGCAAGACTTTTTAAAGGACACCGCAACCAACAGATGATATTGCTTTAAGCCATAAGAAGTATACTAAAAGTATACACGAGGTTGAATGCTTACTCTCAACCTAAAAAGGAGAAGAAATTAAAGGGGATGGGGGAGAGAATGTAAACCATTAAAAATACCGACATCGACCATGTTTGAAGAGAACAGTTGTGACTAAACATCCTCACATAAGCACTGGGATGGAAGAAGCAATTTAAACCACTGACCTAAAACATGTGTGAGAGGGACATCATTTCTTTAGGGTCTTCTTTAATGCAGCATGTAATACTCATCATGGGTGGTATCAAGTTGCAGAATGCTTCATATCCCTTGCTGCTTCTGACCCTTGGGGTTCTGTTATGACAGAATATCTTTTTACCGGTGTGATATGGGTTCACTGTGTAAGACTTTTCATATACACACTTTCGGTGCATTCTTTCCTTATTGTTTCTTTGGGTATACTGGTGTTGATATTGTTTCTGTGCACCAATGGATCGGTGGTTAGTAATGCTGGTGGGTTTGATTAAATTATGTATATTTTGTATTTCTATTTGTTTTTACAGCCTTGAAAAACTCATTAAAAGACAAAGCACATTTGCTGTATGCTGTCTGTGGATTAAACAACTTCATTTCCTCAATGGACTACGTGTTCTTGGTTACTAATTGGACAATTCATTTTACTTCACTATTACTATTTAGAATTTTTGTTGTAGGATTTACTGTATACAAGGTTGAATGACTTGGGGTCTGGATGTCTGAATTGTTCTTGATTTTAAGTGAGAAGGTCCAGCCTGTTGGGAGCCTTCTCACGGGGGACAACTGACAGGTCTAGATGTGTGGTGAACCATCGCTGATGCACCCAAGAGGGAGGTACAAGGACCATGGTGAGAGATGTTTGTCTGATCCTTAAAACCAGGAATGAGAGGTAGAGGCGTAAAAGCATAAGCAAATATCCCTGACCAGTTCATCCATAGAGGATTGCCCTTGGATAGAGGATGTGGATACCTAGGGGCAAAGCATTGGTGTAGGAAAGTACTATCTTGCCTGGCATGTTACCCCCATATTTCACTGTATATATGTTGTTTTAGTCTATGTGTCACTGGGACCCTGCCAGGCAGGGCCCCAGTGCTCATAAGTATGTGCCCTGTATGTGTCCCCTGTGTGATGCCTAACTGTCTCACTGAGGCTCTGCTAACCAGAACCTCAGTGGTTATGCTCTCTCTGCTTTCCAAATTTGTCACTAACAGGCTAGTGACTAAATTTACCAATTCACATTGGCATACTGGTACACCCATATAATTCCCTAGTATATGGTACTGAGGTACCCAGGGTATTGGGGTACCAGGAGATCCCTATGGGCTGCAGCATTTCTTTTGCCACCCATAGGGAGCTCTGACAATTCTTACACAGGCCTGCCAGTGCAGCCTGAGTGACATAACGTCCACATTATTTCACAGCCATTTACCACTGCACTTAAGTAACTTATAAGTCACCTATATGTCTAACCTTCACCTGGTGAAGGTTGGGTGCAAAGTTACTTAGTGTGTGGGCACCCTGGCACTAGCCAAGGTGCCCCCACATCGTCCAGGGCAAATTCCCCGGAGTTTGTGAGTGCGGGGACACCATTACACGCGTGCACTTTACATAGGTCACTACCTATGTACAGCGTCACAATGGTAACTCCGAACATGGTCATGTAACATGTCTAAGATCATGGAATTGTCCCCCCCAATGCCATTCTGGCATTGGGGGGACAATTCCATGATCCCCCGGGTCTCTAGCACAGAAACCGGGTACTGCCAAACTGCCTTTCCGGGGTCTCCACTGCAGCTGCTGCCAACCCCTCAGACAGGTTTCTGCCCTCCTGGGGTCCAGGCAGCCCAGGCCCAGGAAGGCAGAACAAAGGACTTCCTCTGAGAGAGGGTGTAACACCCTCTCCCTTTGGAAATAGGTGTGAAGGCTGGTGAGGAGTAGCCTCCCCCGGCTTCTGGAAATGCTTTGATGGGCACAGATGGTGCCCATCTCTGCATAAGCCAGTCTACACCAGTTCAGGGATCCCCCAGCCCTGCTCTGGCGCAAAACTGGATAAAGGAAAGGGGAGTGACCACTCCCCTGACCTGCACCTCCCAGGGGAGGTGCCCAGAGCTCCCTCCAGTGTGTCCCAGACCTCTGCCATCTCGGAAACAGAGGTGTCTGTGGCACACTGGACTGCTCTGAGTGGCCAGTGCCAGCAGGTGACGTCAGAGGCTCCTTCTGATAGGCTCTTACCTCTCTTGGTAGCCAATCCTCCTTCCTAGGTAGCCAAACCTCCTTTTCTGGAGGACGGAATCTTCCCCCTGCAACCGCAGGCACCAAAAGACTGCATCACTGGTCCTCTGGGTCCCCTCTCAGCACGACGAGCGTGGTCCCTGGAACTCAGCAACTCTCTTCAAGTGACTCCCACAGTCCAGTGACTCTTCAGTCCAAGTTTGGTGATGGTATGTCCTTGCCTCCCCACACTAGACTGCATTGCTGGGTACCGCGTGATTTGCAGCTGCTCCGGCTCCTGTGCATTCTTCCAGGATTTCCTTCGTGCACAGCCAAGCCTGGGTCCCCGACACTCTAACCTGCAGTGCACAACCTTCTGAGTTGTCTTCCGGCGTCGTGGGACTTCGTTTTGTGACTTCGGGTGGACTCTGGTTCACTTTTCTTCTAAGTGCCTGTTCAGGTACTTCTGCGGGTGCTGTCTGCTTCTGTGAGGTCCCCCTACGCTGCTGGGCGCCTCCTCTGTCTCCTCCTCCAAGTGGCGACATCCTGGTCCCTCCTGGGCCACAGCAGCACCCAAAAACCTCTACTGCGACCCTTGCAGCTAGCAAGGCTTGTTTACGGTCTTTCTGCGTGGGAACACCTCTGCAAGCTTCATTGCGACGTGAGACATCCATTCTTCAAAGGAGAAGTTCCTAGTCCTCTTCTTTCTTTCAGAACTCCAAGCTTCTTCCAACAGGTGGCAGCTTCCTTGCACCCTCAGCTGGCATTTCCTGGGCTCCTGCCCACTCTCGACACTGTCGCGACTATTGGACTTGGTCCCCTTGTCTTACAGGTACTCAGGTCCGGAAATCCACTGTTGTTGCATTGCTGGTGTTTGTTCTTCCTGCAGAATCCCCTTATCACAACTTCTGTGCTCTCTGGGGGTAGTAGGTGCACTTTACACCTACCTTTCAGGGTCTTGGGGTGGGCTATTTTTCTAACCCTCACTGTTTTCTTACAGTCCCAGCGACCCTCTACAAACTCACATAGGTTTGGGGTCCATTCGTGGTTCGCATTCCACTTTTGGAGTATATGGTTTGTGTTGCCCCTATACCTATGTGCTCCTATTGCAATCTACTGTAGTTTTACACTGCTTGCATTACTTTTCTTGCTATTACCTGCATAATTTTGGTTTGTGTACATATATCTTGTGTATATATATCTTATCCTCATACTGAGGGTACTCACTGAGATACATTTGGTATATTGTCATAAAAATAAAGTACCTTTATTTTTAGTACATCTGTGTATTGTGTTTTCTTATGATATTGTGCATATGACACCAGTGGTACTGTAGGAGCTTTACATGTCTCCTAGTTCAGTCTAAGCTGCTTTGCCATAGCTACCTTCTATCAGCCTAAGCTGCTAGAAACACCTCTTCTACACTAATAAGGGATAACTGGACCTGGCACAAGGTGTAAGTACCTCTGGTACCCAGTACAAGCCAGGCCAGCCTCCTACAATTGGTATTTTGCATTTTCTGCTGTGGTGAAAAGGTCTACCAGAGCAGTTTCCCATTTTGCAAAGTATGGTTTGCAGTATTGGGTGGAGTTCCAATTCATGGACTTGTTGCTGCATCCCGCTGAGCAGGTCATTGTCCGTCCCTGGGAGAATGATATGGTGGTGAACAGCCCACTTTCATATCATCTGAGAGAGCTGTGACAATTGGGATGACCGTGTCCCACCCTGTTTCTGTAGATAATACATGACTGTCATGTTGTCCATGCGGACTAAGACATCCTTATGAGATAGGAGATGAAGAAATGCTTTCAGAGCTAGAAACACTGCCTGAAGCTTAAGATAACTGATGTGTAGGGATTGGTGAATGACATCCCGGAGGCCCTGTTTTGTGAGGTCTTGGAGTTGAGCGTCCCAACCTGTCAGTGAAGCATCTGTGGTCAGAATGACTTGAGGCACAGGGTCCAGAAAAGGCCGCCCTTTCAACAGGTTCGGGGTGTTCCACCATTGCAGAGAACAGTGAGTATGGCAGTCTAACAGCACTACATGTTCCAGGTGACCCTGTGACTGAGACCACTGACGAGACAAACACTGCTGAAGGGGACTCGTGTAATCTGGCATGGGGAACGATGGCAATGCAAGACACCATCATCCCTAACAGTCTCATAATGTTCCCGGCCGTGTACGTATGATTCTACTGAAATTGAGGGAGAAGAGACTGAAAACTCTGAACGTGAGCTGGCTGGGGTATGCTAACCCTAGCTCTGCATTGAGAATGGCTCCTACACGTGGCTGTATCTGAAGAGGTTGGAGGTGGGACTTGGAGAAGCTCAGAGTACAACACAGTGTGTGAAGGAGATCCACTGTCAACTAGGTGTGATATTGGCACTGTTGTAAGGTACTGGCTTCGATAAGCCAGTCATCTAGATAAGGTAAGATGTGGATATTCTACCTTCTGAGGTGTGCAGCCACCACTTTGTGAAGAATCTGGAAGCGTTAGTGACCCTGAAAGGCAGAACCTTGAACTGATAATGTTTTCCTGCAACAAAATATTTTTGGTATTTTCAGTGTGTAGGGTGGATAGGAATATGAAAGTAGGCATTGTTAAATCTAGAGCGGTCATAAAGTCACCTTGCTGTAGAAGTGGAGTTGCATCGTGACCAGCTACGAAGTGAAAGTGCTCTGACAGGATGTATTGGTTTAGCGGTCTGAGGTCGAGAACAGGCCTGAGAGAACCATTATTTTGGGGAATTAGGAAGTATAGGGAGTATACTCCTAACCCTTGGTGTTGCAACAGCACAGGCTTTATGCCCCCTTTGAGAAGAAGGGATTGGACCTCTTGTTTGAGAAGGCTGAGATGTTCCTGAGATAGTCTGTGGGTGCGAGGATGAATATTGGGAGGAGTGGTGATGAGCTCCAGACAATAAGTATGCTGGATAATGGAGAGGATCCATTGGTCTGTGGTGATGTTGACCCACTGAGAAAGAAAGTTTTGCAGTCTTCCCCCGACAGGTGTGGAATGAGAGGGGGGAAGATGAAGGTAGTCACTGCTTTGCAGTGAAGGAAGAGCCTTGAGAAGCTGTACTCTTACCTCGCTCCCCATTATTGTTGCCTCTAAAGGAACCCTTCTAGAATCCTCTGGAATAGGAAGTTTGAGGCTGCTGGAGTATGATGTGGACACCTCAGGGGGTGTTGTTTTGAAGGAACCTCTAAAACCAGGGTGACAAAAAGTGCCCCTCTGTGTAGGAGATCAGAGGGCACCCATAGCCTTTGCTGTGTCTGTATGCTTTTTCGGCTTTTCAAAGGTAGTGTTCACCTGAAGCCAAAAAGGTGCTACTTGTCGAAGGGCATACTAAGGATTGGTTACAGTACTTCTCGTCTGAAAGTAGAGCCAGGAATGCCTTCTAAGGAGCACACCAGTATTAATGCTGCATTTAGCTGTGTCTGTGGTGTTCAGGGCACAAAAAATTGAGTTGCTGGAAATAGTCTGCCCCTCAGCAACTATTTGTTGCCCTCTTTTCCAGTGCTCATCTGGTAGAAACTGGAGGAGCTTCTCCATTTTAGCCCAGTGAGCTCAGTCATATCTGGCCAATAATGCTTGCGAGTTGGCAATACGCCAATGATTGGCTGCTTGTGCAGCAACTCTTTTGCCAGCAGCATCAATTTTCTTACTCTCCATTAGAGGAGTTGAGTCCCCAGTGGCCTGACTGTTGGCACGATTCCGTGCCGTGGTGGCAACAACTGAGTCAGGAGGGACCTGAGATCTAATATATATTGGGTCAGAGGGAGCTGGTTTGTATTTTTTGACAACTTTAGGGGTGATAACCCTAGAGCGTACAGGTTCCTTTAAAAATTTATCAGCGTGATGAAGCAGGCCAGGGAGCACTGGGAGGAACTGAATATTTCTGTGTGTAAAGGTAATAGTATTGAACAGGAAGTTCTGCTCTATAGGGTCCTTGTGGAACTCTACATTATGGAATGCAGCTGCTCGTGCCACTACTTGTTGGTAGGAAGTAGTGTCCTCTAGTGGTAAGGGTAGTACACGGTAAAGGTCTGGGTCATTAGAGGGGATGGGGTCAGGATCATAAGTGTCCCAGGGACCTGGATTATGTAGAGGCCCACCCAAATTTTCCCCAGTAAATAAAGGGGATACCTGAAGAGTGTAATCTCCCTGTGTATGTGAAGCAGGAGAATGAGGAGGGGTGGAGGGCGGAGTAAAAAAAGGGGTGGAGGAGGAAGTGGAGGAAGAGGTGCTAGAGAAGGCCTACAAGGTCGACTGGTGGCCTTGTCCTTAGTTTTCCTCTTCTAAGGAGTGTCCAAAGCTTCCTGAAAGGAAAGTTTCCTCATCAAAAGTACAGTAGGTGAAGTGATAATGCATCCTGTACCCCCCTGAATTTGGAGGTGGTGCTGACAAGTGTCTATGGTGTCCAATATATGCTCCACAGGAGACGGGATAGCAGAAGACTGGCTGGAGTCTGTGGTTTGATGATTTGGGCTTTGTGTGATTCGGCACCAAAGGTTTCGGTTGTTGCGAATGTGCTGGCACCGAAGTGGAGGCTGTAGGTATTCCTCTCTGAGCCAAGGCTTGGATCAAAAAGGAAACAACCTCCTGGTCCAATGTGAAGGAAGTCGAAGACAATGGCTTCGTCTTGGCTGGTGCTTTCGGAGCCAGAAGGCAGGCAGCTGAAGCAGTTTTTCGGTTCCAAACATGGCCTAGTGGCAATGTCGGACTGGCCACCTCTAGAAGGGGCCTTTTATCTTAGGATAAGCAGGAGGGGTGACGGTGCTCACAGGTTGCGACAAGGTGATTTTGTGGCTCTCGATATCCGACTGGATGTCGACATTGGAGGAGTCATGGGTGGAAATGGTCTCCTCTTCCTGTGCAGGTTCCTCCCCCAAAAATTTCTGGGGTGTTCTCCGGTGTCTGGTGCACCATTTCCAATCGCTGTCATTTTCAGTCTTGAAACGTCTTCTTAGATCCTAATGATTTGCAGGCGTCACAGGTAGCCTCTTGATGATCGGGGGAAAGGCAGAGGATACACACCAGATGTTCATTGGTGTGGGGAAATTTAGCATGGCACAGAGGGCAGAAAGAGAATGGAGTCCATGCCATCAGGATGGCATATCTGTCAGTGCTGCATTGTAAGGTAGGCCTGAGTTGGCAAAGGACGTCCCAAAGGGCACGCAGTTGATGGCCATACTGACAATTCACAAGGTGAAAAAGTGTGAGCAAAAAATAATACCGCTGAATCAGGGTAAGATAAAGGAAAAATTTCAAACCGGATCGAGTTAAAAGATGGAGCGAAGACACACGTCCGAATCCAACAGCAGAGAGAAAAAAATCTAACAAAGTTGTCTATGCCATGCGCACTATCACCAAGAGGAGGACTCACTCAATCCCGTCACTCAGAACACTTCTTCGTAGAAAAACAACTTGCATCAGTCTGGACCCAACCCTAGATGGCAGGAGTATGCAGAGCATGTGTATCTACAGCCACAAATGCCATCAATGTAGAATTTACAAAAGAAAACTATATGTATGGTGCTTGAGATGATACCTTATTGCAAAGACAATTTTCTAAAGATAAAGTCCAATCTTTAACAGTGGGGAAACTAGTCAGATAATGAAAAACATCCAACCTAAAAAGAGTAAGACTGAATTGGTGCCTAGAACTCAGATGCCACAGATCCAAGGCAATGTCTCCATTCTGGGTCTACTTTGAAAGAAATTAGTTACCTAACTACAACTGTAGTTCTCCCGTGTTGGCATATTTCCTCCTCCTCCAAATCAGAATATACAGAGTAAGATCATCACTTGTCTTCCATATCCCTAAGTGATGGCAGGATTAGTAGTTGTATGACAGTTCAGAGGGCAAGTTTGTCAGAGGGGAATGAGGCAGGGTAGTGAAAGAGAAGTAGGTAGCAAAAGTGATGGTGGACATAGGTAGTCCAACCAGTTGATGAAGAAGCAATCTTTGAAAAGCGTCCACGATATGTTTCAAAGTTAATAAAAATGCAAAGGGTACCTGCATGACCTTGGGTCTCCACAGCAATGATAAGATCCATAGGATTGAGGAGTGGTGTCAGCTACGAAGGTCTGTGGTTGATACTCTTACTCCTCATAGGCATCCTCCTCATCTAATGCATCTTCCTCAAACTCAGGTATGTAACACATATCCAGTTGCATAGGTCTATAGGCCATCTCAGGGGCATCCTGGGCGCTGAAATCTGTTTCCAGTCCACAATTTGAGTGGAGAACTTTGCTTTTGCAGGTGACAAAGCGACTGGAGTAGAAAAGACTATTGACGATGATGGTGTCTGTTAGAAATAGGGTTTCCAGCTGGCAGTCAGCTTACACCCTGTCCAAGCAGGGACCCTCACTCAAGTCAGGGTAAGGGTGATGTACAAATAAGATAACCCCTTCTCACCCCCTTGGTAGCTTGACACGAGCAGTCAGGCTTATCTCAGAAGCAATTTGTAAAGCATTTACACATATCACACAGTAATACAATAAAAACACTACAAAAGGATACCATACTAGTTTTAGAACAATAGCCAATATGTATCTGTGTAAAATAAAACCAAACAAGAAAAATCCAACATACAATAATAAAGTTATGAATAATTACTTAAAAATACAGTTCCTTGAAGTCAATGGTGTGGTGTTGCTAGGCGTCGGTTCCAGAGGTCACTGCAGGGGTCGTCAGTCCATTGAAGTCACACTCGTTGCAGATCGAACTCCGGGCTGATTTATTCAGGAGTGCTGGGGTTGATGACGTTGGGGCTGCGGAGCGAAGTGGGACAATGCGACAGGCAGCGGCTCAGTAATGGCATCATGCGGCTTTGGTGAGACTGGGGCTGCGGTGTGAAGTGGGGCGGTGCAACGTGTGGGGTCACCAGGTCAGGGTGCAGGCAGCAGCGACATAGTTGCTGGAGTCTATGGCGCTGGTGGACCGGGGCTGCAGTTCAGGATGGTGCTTCGTGTACCTCAAGAGCGGTGTCCTCAGGCCACGGTGCAGGCAGCGGTGCCGGTGTCAGCATAGAGTGGCAGCGTCGGGGATACCAAAGCTGCGGTGTGAGCAAGGCAATGCGGAGTGTGGAGCCACAGGTCACGGTGCAAGCAGCGGCTCGGTGACAACGTTGGGTTGCTGCGTCAGAGAGACCAGGGTTGCGGTGCAAACCGGGGCATGGCTCCGTGCGGCGGCAGCAGGACACAGTGCAGGTAGCGGAGTCTTTGATGGCGTTGTGGTGGTTTTTCTTCTGTTGCAGCATAAAACACACAGTTTTCAGTCCTGTAGGCAGATGAATCTCAAGTCTTTGACATCGCGCGACATCCAACAGGAGCCAAGCTCTACTTCAAGCCCTTGGAGAAACTTCACAAGCAGGATACACAGCAAAGTCCAGTCTTTGTCCCCTTTAAGGCAGAAGCAGCAACTGTAGGCCAACCCAGCAAAGGGGCAGTACTTCTCCTCCAGCTCGTCCCCTCTTCTCCTTTGCCTGAGATCCAGAAGTGTTCTAAAATTCTGGGGATTTGGGTCCACTACTTATACTCATTTCTGCCTTTGAAGTAGGCAAATTTCAAAGTAAAGTCTCTGTTGTTCACAAGATCCTGCATTGCCCAGGCCTGGCCCCAGACACACTCCAGGGGGGTCGGAGAGTGCAATGTGTGAGGACAGGTACAGCCTTTTTAGGTACAGGTGTCAGCTCCTCCCTCCCCACTCTGGCCCAGGAGACTCATCAGGATATGCAGTACACACCTCAGCTCCCTTTGTGTCACGTCTAGAGGGAACTCACAAGCAGGGCAACTGCCAGTCTGACTAGGACGTGGATTCCACAGGCAGGCAGTGGCACAGAATGGTTAAGTAGGAAAATGACCACTTTCTGAAAGTGGTATTTTCAAACAGACAATCTAAAAAACAACTCTACAAAACATGTATTTTTAAATTGTGAGTTCAGAGACCTCAAACTCCATGTCTCTATCTGCCCCCCATCGGAAACTGCACTTAAAAGATATTTAAAGGCAGTCCCCATATTAACAAATGGTAGGGATAGGCCTTGCTATAGTGAAAAAGCAATCTGGCAGTATTGCACCATCAGGACATGTAAAACACAACAGTACATGTCCTACCCCTTAAATACACTGCACCCTGCCCATGGGGCTACCTAGGGCCTAGCTTAGGGGTGACTTACAGGTAGTAAAAGGGAACGTTTGGGCCTGGCAAGTGGGTGCACTTGCCAGGTTGAATAGGCAGTTAAAACTGCACACACAGACACTGCAGTGGCAGGTCTAAGACATATTCACAGGACTACTCATGTGGGTGGCACAATCAGTGCTGCAGACCTACTGGTAGCATTTGATTTACAGGCCCTGGGCACATATAGTGCACTTTACTGGGGACTTACTAGTAAGTTAAATATGCCAATTATGGATAAACCAGTTCACCAATAAAATTTACACATGGAGCATTTGCACTTTAGCACTTATCAGCAGTGGTAAAGTGTGCAGAGACAATAAGGCAACGAAAACAGACTACAGCATATCATAAAAACAGGAGGTCAGAAGGCAAAATAACTGAGGAAACACGCCAAAAGATGCCAGGTCTAACAGTGTCGTGGACAGTGTAGATGTTTAGGAGGTATGCATTGTTGCTTGATTTGCTGTCGACATTGGGCTGCCATCGATGGCAGAAGGAGACATCTTTGGTGTCATAATTGAGGATGATCTTTTTGCTGTTATCAATGAGGTTTGTTTCGCTTTCGTTTCCCACGACTTCCTTGTTCAGGACTCATTGTTCGGGATGCTGGGGTTTAGTCAGGACTTCAAGGAAGATGGATTTTCACACAGGTTTTTGCAGAGGTTGATGTTTGTCCAATTAGGAGTATTTCAAAGGAAAGTCCAATTTTTTCCTGTGAGGAGGTGGCTTTAGGATGTAAGTCCAGCCCTGGAAACTCCATGTTTTCACTACTGCACTGCCTTTGTGGAAGTGCTTGGTGGAGCACTTTAGATAGACTCAGCCTCAGTCAATGAGCCATTCTACTTAGAAAGTAGGTATTTCTTTATCTTAAATATAAAACAGTGCCAACCTCCTCACCCTATCCTTCAGATTCTTTGATGGAAAAGCTTTACAAACGTTGCAGTGTGAAGCTTTGTGCACTAGAAAAAGGCAATGCATACATTGCTTGTATGGGTCATCAGTGCAGATCAGTACAGATCTTTTTCTGACCACAGGTAGAACAGCAGTTCAAAAGAGTTACTTTCTCCGTCAGTCATAGTGACAGTAGAAGTGACAGACAAAACTATCTCCCTGGTCCAGAAAATGGAGATTTGCCTAAAAATGACCCCAAAAACAATTCACAGTACAATCAAAGCTGAAGATAGGGCTAGTTCAGCTCCATGGCAAAACAAGAAAGTATCATGATAAGGTCAATGAAAGGTTAGAGCAGAGTTCTTCTCGGGTACTCCCTCACACAAGACATGTGATAGAAATCTGAGCTCTTGTGGTCTCTAGGTGGTTAGAGAGCGGAGCTCTTCACCTCAAAGGCTAAAGGTCAGTTTGTTTCGAATGGGGTGAATGTGTTACTAAACAAAAAATACTTTTAAGGCCGAGGCAATTTTACTATTATTTACTGGTATTTAAAGTTACCGAAATTACTGACCAGTGAAAATAGTGAAAACAGACTAGCATACACATCAGGTGAAAGTCTTTTTTCTATATGTAGATTTCTATTATATATGGGCTAGTGGTTGCTGCACAATTCTAAATGTGAACAGAGTAGAAATTATATGTATACAGAATTATCTGAGAAAGGAATGCACACAATGATAATAATTCAATGATTATCCATGTTGTCGGTTGTCCTCTGCATTTGTTGCTCTCTCTGTTCGCCAATAATAATCATAAAAGAGGACTAAAGACATTCATATCCTATAATGGAACAGCATGCATCTAAGAGCTACATAATTTAAATGTAAATTTAAATGCACATTTAATAAATGCGATGTAATGACTCGTCAAATACTTGTCATGTAATTGCCTGTGAATAATAACTGGCATTCACTATTGCTACAAAAATTCCCTTGTGCTCTATATGAAGCACACCTATGATGTCATCAGTTAGGCCTTTAGTGGCTTGGGCAGTGCAAGGGGAGCTAGAGCTTTAGTTGTAGAAATAACCATGAGACGTGAATTTCAGTCGGTCACGCTAACCGCCATCCACTCTCTGATTCACCTCCCACTCTCCAGAGAAGAAAAGGTGAGGCAAAAAGTAAAAGGTATTTAGTGGAAGAAGTAAAAATAGATGGTGAGAAGTGAAAGAAAAATAAATAAAGTTAATGTAAATGGCTATATGGGGCACGAGAGCACCACCTCATTCAGACACCTCCCGTCCCCATTTGAAATACTACATGGGGCGGATTTCCCTTTCTTCCCTTTGCGTTCACAGTGAGCAGCAGCAGCAATCAATTTCCAATTGGTAGATCACCAATGTACCAAAATACTAATTAAAGCCAGTGGCGGTTTCTGCATGAAGGCTGGGGCCTGGCCCGGGGCTACTGTTGCTGTGATCGTAAGTCTCATGTCACATGACACTGGCAGCGATGCCGTCATTCCATTTTCCTCTGGGCAGGCCCTGAGTCTATGGTATTTGCCGGGCTGACAAGCTCACAGCCTGAGAGCTCATCAGTTCGGCAAAGACATAGCTTCGAGGACCAGTCTCCACCCCCTAATGAGGTGTGGGTAAAGTTAGCTCCGGGCGGTTCAGGCTGAAGCCCTGTAGTGCCAGAGGCTTCACGTCA
The DNA here is from genome assembly GCF_031143425.1 of Pleurodeles waltl. Taxonomy (NCBI): domain Eukaryota; kingdom Metazoa; phylum Chordata; class Amphibia; order Caudata; family Salamandridae; genus Pleurodeles; species Pleurodeles waltl. Next base: position 1,899,892,500 of record NC_090440.1, read on the forward strand.
GTCAGGAAGTGGATAGGACGGTCACCCCACCCTTTTCCAATTCGTCACGGGAGGTGGGTCCAGCCCTGTGACAAGTTGGGAAATGGTGGGGTAGAGGCTGCAGGCAGCAAGCTGAGAAATCGAGTATGCGCAGTTGGTGTGTTCGGCCCATGCAGCTTTCAAGTGCCTAGCGCTTGATGGCAGGTCTGCTACAGGCTGCGAGGTGAGGCGCTGTGAAATAACGGCGTTGGAACTTGCTTCTGCGCGATGTGTGCCAGAATATCTGGTGTTGCCTCTGAATTGTGGTTCCCATGAACTGTGTTCAGCTGTATTTGAATAATTGTGCAAAATATTATTTGATACACACTACTGGCAACAACGAAATGTACATTATGGTGGAATTGTGCACTAACGTTTTGAGTTGGCCAGTTAAAATGCAGATGCCTTTACAGCTAACGTTCAAATTACCGCCAACATGCTACCGGTGTTATAATCAAACCGCCATAACACTGTCCATGTGACGCCCCCGTTCTCTTGCAGTTTGTGCCCGGTTTCACTAAAATAGCGCTTAAGATCAGCAAGAAGGCAGGTGCTTAATTTAAGCAAGAAGGTAGACCCGCTTGGCCTTTGAGAATTGTTTGGTCAAATCAAAATGGCGCTAGAAGAGCGTGGTTGGGTGGTGGTTTGAGGGGGGCGAGGACTTGGGGTTTCCTCGTCAACTCTATAATGAATGGCATAAATGGAGTAGAGGCACTCAGTGGGTCCTGTAGTGGAGAAGTCATTATCCGCGGGCAATGTCTATAAACCCTTCTAGCGCCTAAAACCAAATCCATAAACCTGGACTGAAACCCTAATTCCTAGTTGTGTGATCTTGGGAACATTTAGAAATTTACTTTGATGTGACAAAATCAATGCCTCGCAGGCATCGGTTACCGTGTTTACTAAAACTGGAAATGCTTTGAAAACGGTTACGCCCCAATAGTAGGCGCTAGAAAGCAGATATTGGCGGGTGAAGTCTGACTGGCGGCGGATAGGGACAATATTAATAGATAAGTCATTGGGTCAAGTGCTTACTGGGAAGAGCTTTAACCAGTTTAAGACAAAGTTTCTTTCCACGAGTACACACTCCTTTGGGATTCCTAGCAATGTGGTTTTTTTTTTCTTTCTCATTATGGATGCTGCCACAAGAAAATAAGTTACTTACCTGTAACTGTAGTTCTCCAGTATTGGAATCTTTCATAGATTCACATGCTTGAATCATTCCCCGTCGTCGAGATGGGAGTCCCGGTACAATTTTCACAAGTAATGTTAAAACATTTTGAAGAGAAAAAGGCCCTATGCCTCTTCAATTTCATAGTCTATCAGAGTCATTTTGTGAAAAGGACCAAACCTGATCCTCCACCAATCAGGCGACAGCACCCTTCAGAACCTCCTGAGAGAAGCTCTAGCACCTCAGATTTTCCAAGCACAAGTGCTTATATTATGTTGAATATATGTATAGATAGAAAGAAAGAGGTGAAGTGAGCTTCTCCAGGGAGGTGGGTGGGTCGCATGTGAATCTATGAAAGATTCCAATACTGGAGAACTACAGTTACAGGTAAGTAACTTATTTTCTTACTCCAGTATTGGAACTTTCATAGATTCACATGCTTGAATCAGAGTAGAAAGCAATAACTATGCACATTGTAAAATGACAACATTTTTAATAAACAAAATATCTTAAACCACAAACCCTTCTTATCATCATGCATAAATTGATGAAGTATATGAGTGTACTGACATATGTCTCTCTCTCTCTCTGTATATATATATATATATATATATATATAAATATAACTATCTACTTATCTCTAATATATATAGAGATATACCTGTGAAGATACATGATGAAATTTGAATAACAAAACAGTAATAAAACATAAGACACTACTGTAACATGATCAATGTCTGAAAACCCGCTTACTTATGGGATTATGATAGCGTTCTCTTATCTTTAGATGCATTTCTGGTTTTTTTTTTTTTTTTTTTTTCAATGTGCATACCTGTTCTAGGATGGAGGGATGTAGGAGAAATGGCTCACCTTCACCTGAAGAGATTCCTGAGAACCGCCTGGCCCACTGCTACCTCTCCGTGCGAGAGGGACTCCAAGCAATAGTGCTTAGTGATGGTATGACAGCTCTTCCATGTTGCTGCCCTACATATATGTCTTGTAGTGGCACTCCGGCAAACAGTGCCGCTGACGATGAGACTTTTCTCGTCGAGTGAGCATGCACAGATGCCTGCAAAGGTTTGCCCGCTGCCTGATGGCAGAAGCGAATAGCAGAGGCGATCCATCTAGAAATACTCTGCTTGGATAGCGGGTACCCCTTTCTAGGAGCACTGTACGCCACAAATAGCTGATTAGAGCGCCGAAAAGATTTAGTCCTGTCCAAATAAAATTGAATGCATCTTTTCACGTCTAAAGAGTGTAATGCCCTCTCCGCTGGAGTAGATGGATGAGGGAAAAAAGACTTGAAGACCAAAGGTTCGTTCATGTGAAAGTCTGACGGAACCTTTGGAATAAAATGCGGGTTAGTGCACATTAGTAGTCTATCTTGTTTAAGCTGCAGGAATGGCTCTTGGATGGAGAGCGCTTGCACCTCACTGACCCGCCTAGCTGATGTAAGAGCTATCAATAAGGCAACCTTCCACGACAAGTATTTGAGGGAAGCACGGTGGATCGGTTCAAATGGATGCTTCATCAGTTGTGCCAAAACAATATTCAAATTCCACGAAGGAGGTGGTGGTCTGAAAGGAGGGTAAACCCTGAAAAGCCCCTTTAGAAATATCTTAATCAGCCGAGAAGAGAAGAGCGAGGGTGTGTCATCTGAACGTCTGTATGCAGCTATGGCTGCTACATGAACTTTAATGGACGAGTGTGCAAGGCCAGATCGAGCTAACTGTAAGAGATATGGCAATATTTCTTCTGGTGGTGAGAGTAGAGGGTCGATTTGACGCTGATGACACCAGGCACAGAATCTTTTCCATTTACACTGATACGCCTTGTTAGTGCTATCCGCTCTGGCCTTTGACAAAACATCTCTGCAGTCCTGCGGGATGTTCAAATGCGCAAATTCTCTGTGGTGAGGAGCCATGCTGATAACCGCATTGACTGCGGATCGGGGTGCCGAACTTGGCCGTTGTTCATTGTTAGTAAATGAGGTAACGGCTCCAGTGGAATATGAGGTTTGACTGACAGAATGAGGAGCTCTGTGAACCAATGTTGGCGCGGCCAGTACGGGGCTATCAGTATGAGAGTGCACGGTTCTGTTTTCATCTTCGTGAGGACCCTTGGGATCAACGGAATGGGAGGAAAGGCGTAAGCAAAGATGTCTGACCAGACTATCGAAAACGCATTCCCCCAAGATCCCTTTTGGTGATGCCAACTTGCGAAGAACTGGCATTTGGCGTTGTCCTTCTTCGCAAACAGATCCACTGTTGGTGTTCCCCACTGGGAAAAAATCTGGGTCAGTACTGTCTGGTCTAGTTCCCACTTGTGGCAGTCCAATTTCTGCCTGCTGAGTGCATCTGCTGCCTTGCTGTTTATTCCCGGCAAGTGTACCGCCGATAGTGTGATGCCTTGCTGCGAGGCCCAGTTCCAGATCGCTTGGGCTTCCCTGGAGAGGGTGAGAGATCTTGTACCTCCTTGTTTGTTGAGATAGTGCATCGTAGTGGTGTTGTCCGTTCTTATCACCACTCGCGATCCAGAGATTCTTGGGAGAAACGCTTGTAAGGCGAGGTGCACTGCCCTGAGTTCTAGCCAATTGATATGCATTGATGCCAGATGGGTTGGCCATTTGCCACTTATTTTCAGGTCCTGTAATACTGCGCCCCAGCCTTCCAGTGAGGCATCTGTTGTTATGGTCCACGGGGCTGGCTGTTGAAGAAACGAGAGACCGATTGACAGATGATGCTTTTGAGACCACCACTTGAGAGTTTTGATCATTATCGGAGTAATTTGTATCCGGTCTTCGAAAGTGCCTGATACTTGGAGCCATTGACGGTTTAGCTGCTCCTGCAAGGGGCGCATCTTTAGCCGACACAGAGGGATCAGAGGTATGCATGAAGACATCATGCTCAATAGCGATTTGAAGAGACGGACTTTAACCTTTCGTCTTCTGTGTATGAAACTCCCTAGGGTTAGTAATCTTTGTTGTCTCTCTAAAGTGGGACATGCCATGCCGGATTCCGTGTTCAGTTTTGCTCCCAGAAAAGTAATACTGCGCACTGGTAGAGGGTTGGACTTCTCCCAGTTGATTGTGAATCCGAGATTGGTCAGTAAGGAAACGCACTTTCTTGTTGACTTGTGTGCTCCTGCGTAAGTCTTTGCCTTTATTAACCAGTCGTCTAAGTATGGAAAGACCTGGTGCTTTCTTCTCCTGAGAAAGGCTGCAACTGGTGCTAGGCATTTGGTAAATATTCTTGGGGCTGATTTGAGCCCGAAGGGAAGAACTCGATATTGATAATGGCTCCCGGCTACGGTGAATCTCAAATACTTTCTGTGGGCAGGGTGGATGGGTATGTGGAAGTATGCGTCTTTGAGGTCTAGTGATGACATAAAATCTCTTTGATTGAGACGCAGAAGGACGTCTTGCAGGCTGATCATTCGAAACAATTGCTTTTTTAGGTATACATTTAGTTGCCTTAAATCGAGATCGGCCTCCAATCCTTCCACTTTTTTCGAATGATGAAGAACCTGGAATAAAATCCTGTTCCTCGTTGAGCCCGAGGCACCTTCTCTATAGCTCCCTTGAGAAGGAGCTTGTCGACTTCTTCTTTGAGTTGTTGAGGATATCTTGAAGGAGCCCTGCGGGGAGGGTTGGAGGGAGGTATCTGGACAAATTCTAAAGTATGGCCCCGTTCCACTAATTGTAGGACCCACTTGTCTGACGTAATGGTTTGTCATTGACTGAGAAATAAGGAAATTCTCCCGCCCAGGGTGACAGGAGGAGGACTGAGCGTAGCCGGCGCCTCGAAAACATCAGGTTCTACGAGCTGAATCTTTGGCGGGGCGGGTTGAACGTCCACGGCCTGCCGGTCTACTATAGGCTGGTTGAGTCGGTTGCCTTTGGGAGTAGTATGGACGATATTGTTGTGAAGATGATGGTTAGGAAGAATATCTCTGTTGTTGATATCCCCCTCTGTAAGAGGGTTGGCCACGCCCCCTAGGACGAAAGGACGATCTTCGATATTGCAGGGTCCCTAATGACCTTGCCGTGTCCGTGTCCGTTTTAATTGACTGTAGGGCTTCGTCCACATGTTTCCCAAATAGCGCTTGGCCATCAAAGGGTAAGTCTAGGATTTTATTCTGGACTTCTGGGCGAAATGAGGTGGCTTTGAGCCAGCCCTGTCTTCTTAATACAGCAGCACCTGCAAGCTGTCTGAAAGCCGTGGTCGCTATATCCATTGCACAGTCTATAAGCTCTGCAGACATGCGTTGACCTTCTTGTACAGTCTTATTTGCCTCTGATTTTACATCTTCTGGCAGTTGATTAATAAAAGGTGCAATATCCGCCCAAAGCTGTCTGTCGTATCGAGACAAAATAGACAAGGAGTTGGCAGCTCTAAGCACTAGGCTGGCCATAGACGAAAATCTTTTCCCTATGTTATCTAGCCGCCTACCCTCCTTATCTGGGGGCGCGGAAATCGAAGCAGAAGGATTTTTTGATCTTCTTTGAGCCGCCTGAGCTACTACTGAATCTGGAGGAGGATGTCCTGTCAAGCATGTTGGTGCATCATCAGGAGCTTTGTATTTCTTATCCAGACGTGGCAAAACTGCTGTGACTGTTGCCGGATTACTCATGACTTTAAGGCCTTCTTCCCACAGGTAGTTCACCATCGGGATAGAGCGCACAGACTTCTGAAAGGGCTCTTTAAAATCATATAGGAAACAATCTGTTTGCTTCGTAGGTAGCGGTAAAGTAAAACGCTTGGCTGCCCTCTCTAGGAGATTGTGAAAACCTCCAATGTCTTCAGGTGGGGACTCCACCTTCGAATGAGAAGGAGAAGATGGAGCAGGAATAATATACTCGTCCCACTCTGAGTGAGTGTCTATGAGCTCTCCTTCCTCCTGATCTCCTTCTGAGATGTCAGTGTCTTGGGGAATTGTCATGTCCGGGGTGGCCACATCTGTGAGATGCAAAGACGTTGGTCTTTGATGTGGAGTAGAAACACCAGAAATGGGCAATGGAGGAGGCTGTTCTCCTTGTGGAGGAAACCTTCTGTTGTAATCCACTAACATCGCTCTAAGGCCAGTAAGCAGGTCGGAAGGAATATACGCTCCCTGCTGATACTGCTGATGCTCAGAGTAAGCCTGGGGATCATAAGCTTCCTCATATTCCTCCTCTTCCTGGTATTTTACATTCAATTCAGAGGGGCTGTGGGCTGTTCCAAAAGGCCCATCGTCATCTGAATCTTCATCTCCCTCCAAAAGATGTACTGGTACCAGGGAGGATACCTTACTAGGTGATGTGTGGGTTGGAGTTAACTTTTCTCCTCTTTTTTGATGTTTTTCCCTTGTCGACGGTGTAGTCGACGGTGTCGTCGACGACGTGTAAATTGACTTTGTCACGGACGGTGCCGTCGACGCTGGACGCACCGTTATTTTAATAGCAGAAAGCTTCGCCGACGAGTCTACCGTCGACGAAGTCGTCGACGACGGTAGGGCTGACACTGACATCAGCGCCGTCGACGATGATGAGGTGTAGACGGTCGTCGACGCTGATGTCGTCGTTGCAGTTCTCGTCGACGGTGGTGTTCTCGACGACGATGTCGCCGACGGAGCCGTTGACGATGGAAATCCTGAAGTAGCTGTCGGCGGCGGCAATGTGCCCACCGACGGTGCCGTCGACGGGGAATCCGTCGACGAGGCCTTTTTTCCAGTCACAGAGGATGGCTTTTTGAAAGGCACAGATGGTGGAACAGATGAAGATTTCCTGTGCCTCTCAGAATTGGAAGAATGTCTTTTCCCCTCTTTACTTGAGAGTTTAGTTGGGGAAGAAGATGGGCTGCGACCCTTATAAGACCCTGAAGCAGTCTTTTTGAGGGCTTTCCTTGAGATTTGTGAGGGAGATCTAGAGCATGATCTTGCCCTTTTAGCTGATCTCTTGGAAGTTGATGATTCCTCACTCTCAGAACCAGAAACTGGATCCTTCCTATGCTTTAGTTTCTGCAGCCATATTAATAATCTGCCTTCTCTATCTTTTAAGGTCTTAGAAGAAAAAGTACGGCAAATCTTACAGTCCTTGGCTGAATGATCTGGGTAAAGGCAGTAAATGCAGTCTTGATGAGGGTCTTCAGAATGAAGTATTTTCTTCCCACAAGTCTTGCAGTCTCTAAAGAGACTTTTCTTTTCCTTGTCAGACATAGTTGAAAAATAGCTGACAAATCCAAATAAATGAGTTTCTCTGAGAGAAAAAGAGCTGAATAAAGGTGTGAAGACAGAGCAGAGCTCTGAGGAGACTCCCTAGCACGACGTGCGGTAGAAAATCTGAGGTGCTAGAGCTTCTCTCAGGAGGTTCTGAAGGGTGCTGTCGCCCGATTGGTGGAGGATCAGGTTTGGTCCTTTTCACAAAATGACTCTGATAGACTATGAAAATGAAGAGGCCTAGGGCCTTTTTCTCTTCAATATGTTTTAACATTACTTGTGAAAATTGTACCGGGACTCCCATCTCGACGACGGGGAATGATTCAAGCATGTGAATCTATGAAAGTTCCAATACTGGAGTAATTGTGGCTTCTCGGCGCTGTTGCCACCTCGGCGATGGGTTTGTGGTTTGATGCCATTAAATGGCTCTGTACATGGGCGTAGGAAGTGTGGGCGACACAGGGGATGAAGGTGGGGGGGACAAGGGGACACAATAATTTCCCCTCTCACATCTATTATTCAGAGGGCCATTAGCGCACAAAAGAGCTACTTATAATAGCCCTGTACCAACCATCCTCCAATCTGATGGTAACAGAATGAAGGTGAGTCCGGTGGCCCCCTGCGACTCTGCCCTTTTGTTTGTCCTGTTCACAACTGTGGGCATTAAGGGTGCTCATAAGAACAAAGGGCACGAGGAGGAGAAAAGAGTTTTTGATGATTACTGTCTGCATCACCTGTGCCGCCTTGAAGAGGAGCACTTCAGGACACCTTCAAGAGGAACTGCATGACAATGAGGAAGATCTAAAGAGGAAAAACAGTCCCACTCACCTTGATGCCTGCAGGCTAGAAAGCAGACTCTGAAACACAATATTTGTATTTGCCTAAGATCATATCAGTTGGTGAAACAGTGAAGTCGAGATTGAGCCCAGATTTTACTTTTTCACACAATTTAGCTATTAGAAGGGTATATTTTTCTAACATTTATGTTGAATGTTTTGTTATCTAGGTAATGAAGGGCTTGATTACAGCTTGGCTAACAGGGAGAAGCCATATTTCATTTTGGGCCGTTATGCCTAGCGTTATTATTTATGTTGTTGTTATCGTTACATAACAAAGCATATTGAAGTATATTATCTTTTCTTCACTCTACTCTGAAACAATCTACCCTATACCACTGCACCCTACACCACTTTTCTCCACTCTGTGCTACTCTACGCCACTGCAATCTATGCTGTACCACTCCACTCTACACCACTCTACGCCACTGTAATCTATGCTATTCTACTCTAACCATAGTACACTACACCCCTGCACTCTGCCAGTGCACTCTTCACCACTTTACTCAAAACCAATGCACTCTATGCCACTGCACTCTATGCCAATCTACTCTGCACCACAGCACTCTATTGAACTGATTTCAATGCAGCTGTACTCTGCGCCACAGACCTCTATGCCACTACACTCTATGCCACTCTACAATACACCACTGTACTCTGTGACCCTCTAATCTGCAACATTGCGCTCTCTGCCACTGAACTCCATGCCACTCTACTCTGCACCATTGCAGTCAATGCCACTGTACTCAGACCCACTGCACTCTAATCTACTCTACACCACTCCACTGTAGGGAACTTCATTCTACTTTGAAATCCTCTCCTCTATGCCACTGCAATCTACGCAACTCCACTCTATGCTATGCCAGTCCAATCTACCCTGCACCACTCCAATGTACCCTGTGCCACTCCAATCTGCTCTGCACCGCTATATGCTACTGCACTCTACATCAATATGCTCCTCTCTGCAACAATCTACTCTTCACCACTATACTGTACTCTGCAGCAGTCTACTCTATGCCACGGCACTCTATGCAACTCTTTTCTACTCTGCACCACTGTACTCTACGCCACTCCTCTACTCTGCATCACTCTACATCACTGCACTCTATGCCAATGCATTCTGTGCCACTCTACTCTACACCACTGCCCTTTATGACACTATACTGTAGTCTGCAACACTGCACTCTGCCACTGAACTATATTCCTCTCTACTCTGCACCGCTCAACTATATGCCACTCTACTGCACTCTACACCAATGTACTAAATGCCACTACACTCTATGCCACTCTACTCTGCATCACTGCACTCCACCACTACACTCTAAACCATTCTACTCTACCTTGCACCACTCCACTCTACGATGCACCGCATCACTCTATGACACAGCACTCTGAACCACTGCAATCTATGATGTGCCACACCACTCTACCATGCACTGCATCATTCTATGACCCAGCACTTTGCCCGACTGCACTCCACACCACTGCAATCTATGATGTGCCACTCCACTCTGCTCCCCTCTACTCTTCACCACTCTACACTAATGCACTGTACGCTAAACCAGTGCAGTCTTCACCAATGCACTCTACACCACTTTACTCAAAACCACTGCACTCTATACCACTACACTCTACACCAATCTACTTTGCACCACTGTACTTTATGCCACTTCACTCTAGACCACCCAACTCCACTCTGACACTTCACTCTGACATTACACTCCATGATACTAGACTCTGAAACTCTATTCCATTAAATTCTAACACTTTCTCCACTCTGTAACTCCCCACACAACTCCCTATAGGCCACTTCATTCCACTTTACTCCACTCTATACCACTCCACGCCACTTCAATCTATGATACTCTACGCCACTGCACAACCCTGTATGCCACTCTACTATACAACAATGTACTATGCTCAACAACACTCTTCCTAACTTTCTCTATGCCACTTCACGTTACTTTACTTCACTCTATGCCATTTCACTCTTCTTTATGCCTTTCCACTCTATGACACTCTGCCACTCCACTCTATGACACTCTATTACACTGTGACACTTCTCCACTCTACTACTACTTTATGGCATTGGCGCTTGATTAGAGATTCAGATCTCCGTTGATTGCCTTCTCACTCATATGAGACGTGAGTCAGATTTATCTTCGCCGTTTTGGTTACAAGCGCTCTGTAACCCTTTTAACTCAAGCTTAAGGAAGGCTTAGGATGATCCCGATACTTGTCTAGGGGATCGAAATACCGACGGCCAAAGTACTTTGACTTGAATTTGTGATATTGTACATAAGTTGGCATAAGCATAGGCACCATGAGCTAACGACTTCTAGATTCACTATTTGAGTCATTCATGTAAAAGTCGGGGTATAACAGCTTGTAAATCATTATTGTGGATGCTAACCTTGTAGGAAAGTAGCCACTTTCTAGCTTGGTTACCCACACTTTTGGCCTGTTAGTCAGTGTGTTTGACTGTGTCTACTGGGATCCTGCTAATCAGGACCCCAGTAGTTATGCTCTCTCCCTTAAATTATGGTTGTTGCATACTGGTAACCCAGTATTTCACCCACAATTGGCATACTGGTGCCCCCTTATAAGTCCCTAGTATATGGTACTTAGGTACCCAGGGCATTGGGGTTCCAGGGGATCCCTATGGGCTGCAGCATTTCTTTTGCCACCCATAGGGAGCCCATGCAAAAGGCTTCTGCAGGGCTGCAATTGCAGCCTGCGTGAAAAGGTGCATGCACCCTTTCACTGCCATTTACACTGCACCGGGTCACTTATAAGTCACCCCTATAGCAGGCCCTCCAGCCCTGAGGGCAGGGTGCAGAGTACCTGTGTGTGAGGGCACCCCTGCACTAGTAGAGGTGCCCCCACGACCTCCAGGACCATTTTTCCAGACTTCGTGAGTGCGGGGATGCCATTTTACACGTGTACTGGAAATAGGTCACTACCTATGTCCAACTACATAATGGTAACTCCAAACATAGGTATGTTTGGTATCAAACATGTTGGAATCATACCCCAAGGCTTTTGCAAGCATTGGTTGTATGATTTCATGCACTCTGTGGGCTCCTTAGAGGACCCCCAGTATTGCCATTCCAGCCTTCTGAGGTTTTCCAGGTAGCCCCAGCTGCTGCCACCTCTCAGACAGGTTTCTGCCCTCCTGTTGCTTGAAAAGCTGAAGCCCAGGAAGGCAGAACAAAGGATTTCCTTTGGGAGAGAAGTGTTACACCCTCTTCCTTTGCAAATAGGTGTTACAGGCTTGGGAGAGGTAGCTTCCTTTCCCAGACCACTGGAAATGCTTTGAATGGCACATTTGGTCCCCTCCTTGCATAATCCGGTCTACACCGGTTCAGGTACCCCCAGTCCCTGCTCTGGCACGAAACTGGACAAAGGAAAGGGGAGTGACCACTCCCCTGTCCATCACCCCCCCAGGTGTGGTGCTTAGAGCTCCTCCAGAAGGTCCCTGGCTTTTGCCATCTTGGATTACAAATTGGCAGTGAACTCTGGAAGCATCTGAGTGGCCAGTGCCAGCAGGTGGCATCAGAGCCGTCCCCTGATAGGTTACCTGTTTAACTGACCAATCCCCCTTTCAGGGCTATTTAGGGTCTCTCCTTTGGGAGGTTCTTCAGATTCGGATTGCAAGACTCCAGCAGGAATCCTCTGCATCCTTTACTTCACCTTCTCACCAAAGAAATGCACCTGGACCCTCCAGGAACTCCACAAACTGCAACAAAGAAGCAAAGACTACTTCTGCAACATTGTATCTTCAGCTCTGGCCAGCAAATGCAGCTGTTTCCCGGTCGTGCATCCTCAGAGGACAGCCGGTCTTCAGCCTGCACTAAAAGAATGAAGGAATCTCCCTTGGAGGGAAGGAGTCACTCCCCTGCTTCACCCGGCACCTCTCTGCAACGACAACCATCTGCGTGGGTCCCCTCTCCTGATGAGTTGCATGGATTCTGCATCACGGGTGGTGGACTGAAGTGGTCCCGATGGTCCTGACGTCCTACTGTCCAACTTTGGTGGAGGTAAGAGCTTGCCTTCCCACGCAAGACAGTACCCCTATGCACCACGTGTTTTTCAGTTGCAAAGGCTTGTTGGCATCTTTCTACGAAATTCTTTGTGCACAATGTAGCTCCGGCCCCCAGCACTCTTTGCTACGATGCACAGCTTCCTGAGTGGTTCTTTGGCGGCATGGGATCCTTTGATTTTGTGCTGCGTGGGCCTCCTTTTGCAACTCCTTTGTCCCCCTGCTGAGGGACTCCTGTGTGCACTGCCTGGTCTTCTGTGGGCTCTCTGAGTTGCTGAGAGCCCTCTCTGACTCCCCCTTCTGGGTAGAGTCCACCAGGTCCCTCCTGGTCCTGGGCAGTGCCATTTTCCACTAACCGTGAGCTTTGCGTGTGCCAAGGCTTGTTGGCAGAATCCACCGAGGCAAACCAGACTGCAGTCATCCATCCTGTGTGGGATATCATCTGAACCAACCAGGAACCCGCATCCATCTACTTGGGTGTAGTGCTGGTTGTTGTTCTTCACCAGTGGTTCTTCTTTTGCACCTTGATTCGGGTTTGCAGGGGCTCCTGTCCTCCCTGGACTCTTCTGTGCTTCTTGCACTTAGTCCCATTCTTCCACAGGTCTTTAGGTCCAGGAATCTACCCTTTGTGTCTTGAAGTCTCTTCTGGTTCTTGCATTATCTTCTTTCTCGTGTTCTTGTGTGTTCTAGGAAAGTTACTGTAATTTACTCCTGCTTTCTTGGGCTCTGAGTTGGGTTCTATTACTTACCTCTGGTGTTTTCTAATACTCCCGGCGCCCCTCTACACACCACACTTGCCTAGGTGGGAAACCGACATTAACATTCCACGGTGTTAGTATATGGTTTGTGTTTCCCCTAGGCCCATTTCTAACCATTGTGATTTTCACTAATTGAACTGTTTTCTAACTGTTTTTATTGCTATTGCTGCATACTAGTGTATATAATTAGTGTATTACTTATCTCCCAAGGGAGTATAATCTCTATGGTATTTTTGACATTTGTGTCACTAAAATAAAGTACCTTTATTTTTGTAACACTAAGGCCCTCATTCCGACATTGGCGGGCGGCGGGCACCGCCCGCCAAGCGGAAACCGCCATTTGCCCGCTCCGCGGTCAAAAGACCGCGGAGGCCATTTTGGCTTTCCCGCTGGGCCGGCGGGCGCCCGCCAAAGGAGCGCCTGCCGGCCCAGTGGGAAAGGCCCTGCAACAATGAAGCCGGCTCCGAATGGAGCCGGCGGAGTTGCAGGGGTGCGACGGGTGCAGTTGCACCCGTCGCGATTTTCACTGTCTGCACTGCAATCAGAAAATCAGAAAATCTTTATGGGGCCCAGTTAGGGGGCCCCTGCACTGCCAGTGGCATGGGCAGTGCAGGGGCCCCCAGGGGCCCCACGACACCCGTTCCCGCCATCCTGTTCCGAACTGCAATATCCTTATGTACGCAGGGGGTATTTTACCCCATATAATACATGGTCACACCACCAACTTTCCCACAAACCACTTAAAACCTTTGTGCATAGCTTCAGTCATTCCAAGCTGTTAAAGTAGAGCAGAAGAAAGAAAAGCAGCATTCCATTTTTTTGCTTTAAACAGCTGCATTAATTATGCTCTGTGACCTGATCTGCCTTTCACCTTGGCTGCTATCTCTGGCAGAAGGCATTGCAATGTCAGAACTCAACTGTAATAACCCTATCATACTCATTTTCTGATGTCTTTTCTTTTTAATCAGTGACTTGGTGCATCACAAACAGCTGATTCTAAAGAAATTAGTCTATAACTCCAAGAGCGTCTTCAGTTGAAATGCTTCTAGTTATGACTGATGTGGAGCTGAGCTTCCCAAGATCACACACACGAGTAGAAATGTTATTAGAACTGTGGTTTCCAAGCACAGTTTACAGCTGTTGTACCTAATTGCTTTTGATATCTCCAGTGCGGTTCCAATTGGCATGAGATGAGGGGCATGATGGGTGTGGGGCGCAAAGGTTATGTTCTTCCTTTTTATCCTCCTACCTTTATTTGCTTGGTGCATGAAGATGCAAGGTTAATCAACATGTTATTTTCACATTTGAGCTAATTACTTTGTGAATGTAAATAACAATAAAAGATACTTTCAGACTGTGAAAACTTGCCTTCCTTTCTCCCTATTTCACTTCTAATATATATGATTGTGTATATTTATCGGAGCCCGCAGTTCGCAAACAACAAGTGATTTGTATAGGGTTGATTGAAAGTCCCCAAGGCTGTCCCTGTCCCCCCCCCAGAAATGTATTGTCTCCTACGCCCCTGGCTCTGTACCCCTTTTTCAGTACCTAGCTGCACCCTTTAACATGAAGTACGGTTTTATGGAATATGCATTTTTAAGTAGTTCAACAGCGGCCAGGACAGATGGCAAACCTGTGCGAAAATAAGGGCTTTTAAAATTCTGGAACACACCAGGGCAGGCGAAACAGGACGGTCTTCTGTCCTTCAATAAATTACTTTTTCGGCAGAGTTCGGCGAAGTATGCAAGTGTAGTGCTTGGGTAAAACACTGCACAAGGAAGCAGCTCAGTCGGTGACGTTTTATGCCGCAGAATTCTGCCTTAAAATGTTTTAGGTAACATTTTGGTCACTGACTTCTTCCTTATGATTGCGTGTTTTAGGAAAAAAAGTAAGCACCTCTACATTAAAGAGCACTGCTGATGTGGCACTGCGTTCAGAGCTGTCGACTTTCGAACAGGAGAACCATGATCTGGTGTAGGCGTCGGCTCACCAGTCAGTTATTGGAGGAAAATTGCTTAATCATACTGTGCCTAAAAAAAAATTAAATAATGAACATGATTTTGTGTATTGTAAACGACTTTGAGTGCTCATTTACAGCGCTCCAATACCTCCAGGTCAAGTTTGCGCCACATAAACATGCAAAACATAAATAAAGCGGGTCAGCATAACAGTTGGGAAAATGCTGATTCTTGCACTCAATTGAAACATTTCCAACAGAGCAACAGGTGGTAGAAAGCCCGTACTGGACGCTTCAATTCCTGACTTCTCAAGCCAGCGGCCCTTGGCACTCTGGGATTCACACATCACTAGGCTCTGGCAAGCAAACCGGCGTGCTTGCAAGCATGCCTCCGATATTGATTCCACTGTAACCCAAAACCCACAGTCAATGAAACAGCAATGAAATGCCCCAGCAACAAAGAAAGGCCAGCACAAGACTGTGCAGAGCAACTGGAGGAAATCGACTGGTAGGCCACACGGCGAAAATCAGTTTACAGTACAGCTTGACAAAGGGACAAACATCTGAGCCAGTCATTAAGAGCACATACAAATTAAAGAGATACAAGGAATGACACAATCTGTCAGCGCTGTTTTATCTTTGCACTTTTCTTTAGTTTTTTTATGAGGTTAATTTTCTGAAATAAAGGCTAGCCACTTTTTATTCGAATCTGGTGGTTTCCCACAGTTGCAGTGTTCTTCCCAGAGAGTGAGCCTATATGTCATCATCACCAACACCCATCCTACCCTGAGGACGTTGTTGTAAAGTGCAGCATTACCATCAGCATTCTCAGGTTCAAAATGGAAGTGCATCAGGGCAAGGTCTATGGATCTGGTGAGCCATAATTAAACGCTGCAGTGACCATGTAACAATTGTCATAGTGGGGGTGCTGCCATCTATGTTGCATAACTGAAATCATAAGAATTGTGAAAAATCCAAAGGTAGCACAAGGCACAAGTGTCACAAATGAGCTACATCTGTTCATCAGGAACGTGGTTGTAACTGATGGTCATGCAGTTTGGAGCACACTGTCGCAAATATATTACTAAAGGATTATGCAGTAGTGCACTATCATTCACAGATCACGCATTGCCACTGAAATGGGAATTACATTTTCACAATTATGCAGTTTTCTGATAATATTATACAGCAACTATTTGTCCACTCTTTTTTTTAAAAAACTCTCCCATATGATAGTTGGGCTCGCTCGCAACGTAACATTCAACCACGACTTTTACGCCCCACCACTTTCAAATGTCACCAGCCACCACTGATTAAAGCTATGAATTCTTTCATCTCAACTACTAAATCAGACTTTATTTGTATTTAGACATGTTTACAGTTTGCAGAAATAATGTCCGTTTTGCGTACAGCGAGCTACAGTAGATACAGTTTCTAGAACAATAAATGAAGAAGGGAAGGGTGTTGTAAAATTGGGTTATGACCTACATTGATTCCTGTCATGCACACCAACCATCTACTCTGCACGAAGAACACTTTGTGCTTTCTCCTCATAACATTATCGCAGCCCTCCCAGTGCCTTGCGCCGTGAACATAATCAGTTACTACCTCCCAATTCAACAGGATTTATTTGATTGCCTTTAATTACAAACGCCTGTAAGGGCATTAGAGGGTAACAAACCGGTGGCCAAGGTTGTGTGCCACACAGGTCTGTCTCTCCAGCAAGCGCTTGAAGCACAAAGCCATCCGGCAGTCAACACGACGGGCTCCGTCATTTAACATCCACACGTACTTTCGGATGTAGCTGAAAGGCGGGAGACGCCGTCGTCTCTCATTTCATTAGCTTTGTCTGTCTTTTGCCTGCCCACGAAGAGTGGAAAATTATCCACTGCTGCCCAATGATTCCGTACAGCCGCTATATTTTCCAGAATATGCTAAAAGACTAAGCATGAGCATGACTCGTTTATTACCACTGGCACCTTCAGAGCGCGAGTCCAACATTAAATTACATCACCGTCACAAGGGATCTGTTGGGAGTGTGCCTATGGTGTAGGTTTATGCACGGAACGAATGATTCTCCAAGCACTGCACCGTGCGAGGGGCCGCCATCTTCACAGGTCACATACGAAAACACATAACCTCACGCATAAAAGAACAGTATGGGCGATACTAGAGGTACCTGTAAAAACATTGCGACTCTGTTATTAATTACCAAAGGCAGAGCTGCCAACTCACATGGTGCTAACGCGTTTCATCCGAAGTGAACAGGTTGGGCACTGGCAATCCGTTTTGGGGACCAGCAGTTACATTTCTTCAGACATCAGTCGAAGTCCATAAAGAAAAGTATGGGAAATGTAACCCGAGTACAACGGGAGCATGGCCAGCAAGTGTGCATTCGGGGTCAGAAGTGTGGCTAAAAAGAACAAATTACTTACACCTTAAAAAACAATAAATGCAATTAAATGTATTAGTTGAGAATGTATTTTTCAGTTTGGTTTGTTAATGCCATTACTTCAGACCCGGATAGTCATTGATTTGAATCTTGCTTTGGGCTTAAGTAAGTGGATAGTTAAAAAAACATGTATAAAACACAGTTTAAGATAGGTTATTTACAGGCTTCCAAGGTTCTTTCAAAGTGATGTATTTAGCAACACGCTAATTATACTACCTGGTGCACAAGCTTTTTTTTTTTTTTTTTTTTTAGAAGTTTCCTTTAAAAAGGTACATTTCAGATTCTATTATTTAAAGCCTAAAATTGCCTCCAAGCAGGAAGGACTGGTGTTTAAATAAAAAGTGTGGGAACTGTTTGGAACAAATTAATCAAGCTTGCAACGTCGTTCCCGAACCACTTTGATCTCTGTTACATATTGACCGAGAGCAAGAAAGGGACAACCAACACGGGAAACACTGCAGGGAGTCCAATAAAATGCGAATGGGTGATACTAACATCCATAAACATCCAGCTGTAGGGCTAATACAGATATCAGGAGAGGCGGTCCAATCATCCAGTGAGATCTATGTCCGGAGGCAGAGAACTCTAAGATTGATTAGATAATGACAGATGGAGATCCGGCACTATTTCCATAATTACAGAGTTCAATTTACCACCTTCACAAAATAGAAGTATATGCAAGTGTGTCTGCGCCTTAAAAGCATACTAAGAACCTTACCATAAGACCTTTGCGATTCCCCAGTTCTTTAACACTTGTAAATTGTGAGGGAGTTATAGAGGGGTTATGAGGAGATGATGTAACCAACACCTTAGTGAGTCATCTCTGTTCCAAACCAATGGGACAATACTCATCGCTGTTTCAAGCCAGTGGGAGAATACCTATGAAGAACAAGTTACTTACCTTCGGTAACGCCTTATCTGGTAGAGACATATTCTAGTTGCAGATCTTATACAGGCGCCACAAGAGCGCA
This sequence comes from Pleurodeles waltl, assembly GCF_031143425.1. NCBI lineage: Eukaryota > Metazoa > Chordata > Amphibia > Caudata > Salamandridae > Pleurodeles > Pleurodeles waltl. The sequence goes on from NC_090440.1 coordinate 1,899,910,900, forward strand.
CTGATGTCATTTTCTTTTTATGACTTTCCACGCCAGAAGCACAAAGCCATAAATAAACTAACTACTGGTGTGTCACAACTAAGGCCATGAATGGGGAGTCCTTGCCCCTAGAAATCAGTTTATAGAGTGGGGGGCGATGGGTGGGTCGGTAAGGAATGTGCAACTAGAATATGGCTCTACCAGATAAGGCATTACCGAAGGTAAGTAACTTGTTCATCTGATACAGACTTCTAGTTGCAGATTCCATACCTTTGAATAGATACCCAAGCAATACCATCCCGAAGGTGGGTCTGCGAACCAAATTCGTACTAGAAAGTCCTGCAGGACCGAACAGGCAAAGTGCCCGTCCCTCTGACCTGACCGTCCTGGCAGTAGAGTTTGGTAAACGTGTCCAGGGATGTCCATTTTGCCACCTGGAAGATATCAAGGACAAGAACTCTGTGTATAAATGAAGTGGCTGCTTCTTTGGCTTTGGTAGAATGAGCAAGCAAATCTTCAAGGGGTTTCTTCTTGGCCAGTGCATAGCAGATCTTTATAGAAAGTACAACCCATCTGGAAATGGTCAGTTCCTGCAGTGCTCAACCTTTCTTCACACCCAAGTAACCGACAAAGAGTTGATCATCTACTCTGAACACTTTTGTATGATCAAGGTAGAACGCCAATGCTCTTTTTGGGTCAAGGCAGTGAAGTCTTTCTTCTTTCTTAGAAGGATGTGTTGGGGGTGCGTAAAAAGTAAGGCAAGGTGATGGATTGACCTACATGAAAGGGTATGACCAATTTTAGCAAAAAGAAAGCCCTAGTGCGAAGCACCACTCTGTCAGGATAGATAGAAAGGTATGGGGGGCTAAGATGACTGCCTGCAGCTCACTCACTCTGCGGGCAGAGGTAATGGCTACAAGCAAGGCTGTTTTCAAAGTAAGAAGCCTGGGAGGACAATTGCGAAGAGGCTCAAAAGGAGCACACATCAGAAATATCAAAACCAAATTCACTTCCCATTGGAGCATAATGAATGAGGATGGAAGAAAGATATGTGGAAGGTCTGTAGGAAAACTATATACAATAGGGGACTTAAAGAAATAAGGTTGATCAGGCAACCTAAAAAAAAGCAGAAATTGCAGTTAAAAAACCTTTCAGAGTTCCTCTAGAAGAGCCCTGCTGGCCCAGAGTAGTATAAACAACAGAACCTCAGAGAGAGGGGCAGAAAGGGGGTCAACAGGCTTGTCTGTGCACTGTGACACAAATTTCTTCTGACAGACGCATACCGTTTTGGTGGAGGGATGCCTGGCTGCAAAGGTAACATTGCAGACTTTGGGCGAAAGTCAAAGACTGTCAACTGTCACCGCTCAAGCTCCATGCAAGATGGTGGAGTGTGGACAGGTTCAGGAGCAGAACACACCCCTGCTGCTAAGACAGAAGACCCTCCAGGAGGGGCAGTATGATCGGAGATTCAATGAACATGCTCAGCAGCTCGGGATACCGGACTCATCTTGCCCAGCCCGGAGCCACAAGGATTGCCTAGGCCTGGTCGTTCTTGATCTTCACAACTCTGGGCAGAAGTGGTACGGGCGGAAAGACGTATAGGAGGCCTGAGTTCCACTGGAGACAAAAAGCGTCTCTGAGTGACTGCCACCTTGGAAACTCCAATAAGCAATACTGCTGACACTGCACATTCTCTACGGAAGCAAACAGATCTAACCAAGGCTTTCCCCACTGGTGAAAGAACTTGTACCACCTCCAGATGGAGCCGCCATTTGTGATTCGGTAGGCACTTTCGTCTGAGTTTGTCTGCTCGGACGTTCAGAAAACCCACCAGACGTTGAACCACCAGGGATATTCCCTACTGTTCTAGCCATGTCCAGACACGCAGAGCCTCTTGACAAAGGGTTTACAACCCCACCCCAACTTGCCTGTTGCAGTACCACATAGTGGTGGTGTTATATGTGAACACCTGCACTGTCTTTCCCTTGACAGAGGGAATAAATGCTTTCAATGTCAGCCAGACTGCACGGAGCTCCAACAGGTTGATTTGGAGTCCGGATTCCGCCAGAGACCAGATTACTCTGATCTCCACCTCTCCCAGACGGCTGCTCCATCCCGGGAGTAATGCATCTGTCACTATAGTCAGATCTGGTTGGGGAAGGGAGAGGATCTGCCTCTGACAGAATCGTGGTTCGTGAGCCACCACTGCAGGTCTTGCGCAGTTCCCTCTGAGATCTGGACCTTGTCTGAGAGATTCCCTTGATGCTGTGCCCACTTGAACCACAGGTCCCACTGCAGAGCCCGCATAGGTCATCTGGCATGAACCACCAGCCTGATACAGGGGTGAGCTTGCCTTCAACAGCCAGTCGTTGATCATAGGGAAGACAGAAACCCCTGATCTATGCAGATGAGCCACAACCAACGGCATCACTTTAGTGAACACCTGAGGGGTGCTGATACAGCCAAAGGGGAGCACTGTGAATTGATAGTGCTCATGGCCAACCGTAAACCGCAAGTAATGTCAATGGGCAGGCAGGACGGAAACATGGAAATTAGAGTCCTACAAGTCCAACACTACCATCCAGTCTCCTAGGTCCAGGGCAGAAAGAACCTGAGCCAGAGTGAGAATTTTGAACTTCTCCTTCTTGAGGAAGAGACTGAGGGACCAAAGGTCTAGGATAGGGCGAAGGCCCTTGTTTTTTTTTGGGTACCAGAAAGTAGCAGGAACAGCACCTATGTCTGGCACAGAAACCCAGGAACCCTCTCTATGACACCCTGGCCAAGAGAGCCATAACTTCCTCTCAAAGAAGTGCCATCCTCCGTCTTCTGTTCGTAGGATGGCATGCATGGAGAGGTAGTCCCAGAGGGGAGGGAGGAGCCCCTTCGAACTGTGCAAAACCCACGTGTCTGGCGTGATATATTGCTAGCGGAGCAGGTGATGGTGGATCCTGGTTCAGACTGGTCCCTTATGGGTTAAGGTCAGACCAGAAACGTATAGAGACTGCTGCTGGGAGGTGAGGGGCAAGGGGGATAGAATGGTGGACTGTCCAGACTGCTGGCTCCCTGATCCACGAGGCACAGGGGGCACGGACGGTGCCGGGAGCATCAGTGTCAGGACAGGTGCCGGGGAAGGTCAAGGTGCCTTGACCGGCACTGGTCCGGAACTGGATCCTTGGGTGCCCCTCGGCGTCAGGGCCAGAGCCACTGGCATACAGCCCCAATGGGCCTCAAGGCTCTCCAGCAGAGCTGAGCTGCACAAAAATGAGGTGCGTGGCCTCATAAGATTCTCGAAATCTGGGCAGGGGTCGCTCTGGCTCCCGGAAACTCTGGAAGGCATGGAGCCTGCCCAGGCCCAGGTTCCTCTGAACAAGGCTTAGAGTGCTGCTGGTCCCTAGTCCCGTCTGCCAACGTATGAGGAGAAGGCAAAGCGCGGTTCAATGACAACGACTTCTTGGGCTTACCCAAATGTCCCGAGAATTTAGAGTGGGACGAAGATGACTTCAGGCTCTGCAACCGATCTCGGGACCTTCCACGCAACCAAGATCTCAATCTGCGCGGGGCCGAGGGTCGGACCGCCATCAGCTTTAGGGACCACTCCCTCAAAGCCTTCCGATTCGATGCCAGACACTCTGAGAACAACTTCGGGTTGTGGTTCACTCCAAACAACAAAGGCACATGAGGTAGCGATCTGTCACCGACAACGCCCAATGACAGGAACCACAGGGCTTGAATCTAGTCTTCCTAGAGGACTTTCTCGATGCACCAGTAGTATAGAAACTCGAAAAAGTCTTGACAAAAAGTAAAAAAAAAAAAAAAAAAGATCAAAAACTGTCTCAGGGATAGCTCTTTTGGGATCAGCATTTGCTGGTGCGGAAAGAAAAGACCTGAGGTCAGCGCACCAGAGTGGCGCCTATATAGGACCCACAACATCACATCTGGCGTGGACGGTGCACATGACAAACACAGAGCCGATCAAAGCATGCAGGGGTACTGCTCACGAAAATCTTCTGGGTCTAGTTTGACGCCTGGGGAAGAGTTCAAAAGTTAAGGAATCTGAAACTAGGAGCCTCTCTTAGATATGAATGGCAACCACACCTCCACCAGGAAAAAACAGAATAGGACTAGGCACAGGTGCTAAAGTTCCACAACATGGGTATCAGAGAGACAGGCTTAAAATGTAATCACTTCAAAATGCATCAAAATGAGTGCTTGTCCTCACATAAATTAACTGCAGCAGGACTACTAAGAAGCTTGGAATGCAGGGGGGTGTAAATGGCCTGAATGCGATCTCTTGCATTTTCCATGAAGATGCCCAAAACCTGCAAGCTATGGATCATAGTTCAGGAATCAATACATTAATATATATTGAAAAGATGTAATGCCATCAGATAGGAGAACCTTGCTTCATGACTAAACTGACATGATGGAGATGTTCTCTCATCAAAGGCAGTGACTAGCTCCTGCGTAGGCCACAGCAGAAATATGCTTCTTGAGATGCTGGCAGTCCCCTCAACCACCAAACATCAGTTGAACGGCTTACAAAAATGTATAAAATAGCCTCCTATAAGCCAGAAACTTTTTAAGGAATAGGCAAATTGGGCTCTGGCCCAGGGCCCTATGCTTTTAGGGGGCCCATGATACACCCAGCTCTGTTCTGCTGAGAGTCTTGCCCTGATGCCCCTGAATAACTGTAAAACAGACTGCTTTAGATACTGTTTTCCTTAAATTTATTTTTAATATGGCTGATCTGTGAGAGTCTGTGACGGAGATTTCACAGAGAAATGTTGTGTTTATGTTTCATGTAACATCCATTGAAAAGTTTCTTTTAGATCAAAACGGGACCTCACATATGAGAAATGGGAGGATGACACAGAGATTATTTGCAGTAATATTAGTGAGCTGATGCTGTTACAATATTGAAGACATGTCACTATCCCCAAATATTACACGTAAACACATTTAGAATTTGGATGAATGCGCCTGTGCACCGTCAAAAACCTGGTGGAAGAGGATGTGAAACAGCTGAAAATGGATCATGAATTCAAAGCTGTTCTGAACAGTGACCCCCACAATTCACTTGGCACAGGGCCCCTAAAATCCTTACAGTACCCCTGCTAGGAACACATCACATACAAAATACAGCACAAAAGATATGTACTCCTGGACATATGTCACCATTAGTTAATGCAGAGGTTAATGACTGATCTCTCTGAAGTGGAAATCTACCCACGGTTTTAGACAGACAGAAGAAGCAACATGCTTGAAAATCAATGTAACATGAAATTTTAAATATTAAACACTAAGTTTCCGGGAGAGTAGGGGCCCTCAGACAATCTGGTCAGAATAAAAAAACAAAAACAGATTATACAGACCGATGCCTCCCATCACCCTTTCTCCCCCTCACTTTTTCCTGATGGTAACTAAAACATAAGGTTCTATTAAACACATAAAATTGTCAAAAGCTTTCCCTTTCTATACAACATGACCTACAATTGATACACATTAAGAATGAATAATCTGCAAGGTAGGAACCATTTGTTAGCTGGCAAGCTCTTGGTATAGTTAATTAACTATTAACCGAAAACTTTCAAAAACTAGACAATCAGCTACAGCCTGAAAATGGGTTAGAAAAGAGACTAAAAACAGGTCAGAAAAGAGAGTGTCTACATAAGAGACACCAGACACTATGAAAGCTGACCTATATGTATATACAGCTGTTTAAGAAGCAACAACGATTAGCATGCTGTAACTTTTTATCTTTCTCATTCTCTCCAATTGTTGTTGGGGCAGAAAAGTTCTCTACATGGTAATAGATGTGCACCCATGTTCTGAGCATCCAACTGCACTGATGCCTGGATCCATAATGATGATTTCTGTTGTCATGGGCAAACACGGATGATGTGCGTGTGCCATGACAAAGGCCTGTCTCACAAACTGCAGTCTTGTGGGACAAGGAGTATGTCCAAAGCACAACAGTCACAGTGGCGACAGTCTGCTGCATTTACAAGGAGCTAAGCAGCAAGACCATTTAGTAAACAGTATGAATGAACAGGTCTTTTTTAACCTGTGTCACTAGAGTAAGGCCTATAGGCTCATTCAGTTAAAGTTCTGCTGCTGTTTGCTTAACTCACCCTTGGCCTACATCAGGTTGGTGTGTAGTGCTGCACAGCGCATTACTGGTGTAGCAGCACTGGGTGTATGTGTTCCTGGGAAGGGTACAATACAAGGATAATGTAGTGCTGTGAAGTGGGCGCATGATAAATGCACATGCTGGGTGTATGTGTGCCTATGAGTGATACAGTAAATCAAGGATACAGTGCTAAGCAGACTATGTTCAAGCACTGAGGCAATGTATTGTACAATACATGGAGGGCCCATTGTTCCTTTTTTGGAGACCCAGGCCTGCATGGTGAAACATGGAGAGGAGGAAGAAGAACCATTTCAGACATTTGTGCATTGCTTTACACTACGAAGGGTGCTCTTTGACTCATTGAAATGTCACAAGGAATGGGGCCTGAGCACATTTCAGGAAGGAGATGGGGCTGATAAGAGAATCCTAAAGAGTAGGGCTGTGGCTCTGGGCTAACCTTTAGCTAGATGGCTGACAGCCAGATGTTAACTCTAGTCACTACAAAGGCCTGTGTTGCACGGCTGTCAGATTTGAAGTGTCCCTGCGGTGACGGCCTCCTTTCATATGGAAGAGAGAGCAAACGAGTGGGCACTTCAAAAGAAGCAGACCCCCAGCATAAACGTCAAAGACAGAGACTCTAAATCACATCTAGTGTCTAGAAATGGACTATAAAAAGGGGAGCTTAAGACCCCAAAACTCGTTATGTGCCAAGCATCCAGGCGGGCTGTGTGAGCCTGGATTACTAGCGCTTCTCAGCTTATCAAGATCAGTGTGCTCTATGAGAAAGAGGAGAGAGTTGAGGGAGTGAGGTCCAGTGGGGTTCCTGTCAAGTGGACTCCCATTGTGAGGTGTGGAGAAGCACCTGCTGCACTGACCCGAGCACTGCCTCTGTGCAGGGCAAAGTCAGCAACCCTTGTATGTCAGAGGAAAGAGACTGAGAACTCAGCCATGTACATCACTGTGGCCATCGGGTCGGATTATGTGCGTAGTGAGGAGCTGACACCCCATGTGCAAGAAGGGGCCACCGAATACAAGCTGCAATGCTGTGAGAGCCGCAGCCCCTGAGCTGTGCTGAGTCGCAACCATATAAGGAAGGAGGAACCGCAGAGTGAAGATTGCTTTAAGGGAGGTAGCCCTTGAGCTGTGGCGAGCCGTGATCCCCTGTGTCAGGGTCGCTGCTGAGGATTTTTCTGTGCTGAGCAGCCAAATCCCGTGTTCAGGGAAGATATGGTCACCACACATGCCAAAGGGGGTCACCGGGAGCAACAAAATGTGCGACCTAATCTACCACCCCGCCAATGTAATGAGGCTATGGTAAGAGCACCGCCACCATGGCAAGTGACCTGCTTCTGGATCATCGCATCACCCCCACCATGGGATGGATCGGGCACTTACCCTGCAAGGAAGAGACGCAAAACACCTCTGGTCGTTTATGTAGCACGACCCCGTGTGAGTAACTCTGCAGCCCACCTGGGTAGCATGTGTCCAACTGACCCGATTCTACTGCTGCCGCTCCAAACTCCTGCACACAGGGCGCCCTCAGGAACTCCATATGCTCCAAGCCTGCAGGTGTGGGTAAGACCAGTCATTCCTGAGAGAACTTGCTTGCTAGTTAGCGCTGTAACTATTGACTTTAAAATAGATTCAGCATGGACTTGTGAGATTTGGACTTCTAGTGGGGATTGCCCTTGATGATGCCTATAACGAATGGAGAACAGCCACTATCGTGAGGAGGGAGTGGGACCCGGGGGGACCGCTTAAATCAATCCTAGAGCCCTGACCTCGGGGGAGCTGTGTAGTTGTTTGGCAATGTCGTATTTTTCCTGTGTGTTAGTAGCAGAAGAAATAAAATACTTATCTTTTTTCATACTAGTGAGTATTTGGCTGGACAATAACTTATTGCTACTGCGTGCATTTTGGGCTGTGAGACTGTGTTCAACTCCCTGTATCCACCTCCCCTCAAGGGAGCTTTGGACTTCTGGGACCACGCTGCTCCCCAGAGTCAAGTGCTGAAGGGGTACTTGGCACAGTTGCTCAGAATCTATGGTAGGTCAGGCCCCTGGACATCACGTGTGAAAGGCCTCAACCCCCACGGTTGGGCCTAGTAGCCCCTGCTTGCCCAGTCACATTTTAAAGGAGTTCTGACAAGCATGATTCAAGAGGTATCAAAAATGATTTGTTCAAAACTTGCACATACACTGCCTTGGACAGCTATAATAGATAAATGTATTAAGAATGCTGTTGTTGTCAATCGAAGACCTGTCCCCTCTTAAGTTTTGCTTTTGTGTTCTCCATTTTCACTTTTTAGTTCTTTCACTTCTTTTCAGTCTCTTACTAGTTTTGAAAAAGGCACAATAATTATTTTTCTCTTTTGCTATGATCACACAGCATTACATACGGAGAATGTTACAGAACACACTGGATTTTTGATTGTGAATTGTATTGTGAAACACGTAAAAATCTTACTATAGAATTACGACATAAAGCAAAGATCAATATACTCACTGAACATGGACACTTAGGGTTTGTCAGGGTCTAGAAGGCCACGTTGCATGATATCCTTCTGCATTTATTGAGAGTATATTATACAAATCCTTGCACCAGGAGTGTACAAAAGTAGTTAGAACAGTTGTTTTATGTCATATGATTGTATGTGGTTGTATCTGGAGTTGTCCAATAGCAGACATACAAAGCAACACAATGTTTTGACATTTTATTGTTAACTAAACAGCTTTTATTAATCAAGCTTTGCAAACTGTATGGAAGGAGGACCCTAGTTCTGTCTGTCTCATTACTTTATTCTACCTATCAAAGAGGACTTAAGACAAATGTGTCCTCTATTCAGTTATCATTAAATGTCGTTAATCACTGATGAATATTTAGGTTGTTGAACATTTTAAAGAGAAATCAGCAACAGAGATACATTCAAATAAAATAAAAATATTACCTTCCATTCAGTTGACCATAAACTACAGCACTATCTACTGTCTTCATTTTTCTCCACTAACAATTCATTATGGATTTAAGACTGCAAGTAGTAAACAAAATATTACAATGCTGATCCCTACACATCTATGTTTAACAGTCCGTGCTAATGGGGTGACTGCCAAAGACCAAATCGCCAAGATCTCATTGACTTTACCTTCCTGCTTCCTTTTTTCCTAGTTATTTAAGCACAATTCTCAACCTTGTTCTACTTCTTACCTTCTACAGAGTGAGTGTGTATAGCAAGCAAGGAGATTCTAAGAAACTTCATAGACCAGCAACTTATTATTTACAATGAATCAACAGTACATATAAATCTGTTGAGGTGAAATGTGCATATTGTCTTATTTAACTTTTGTTACACCTTCAACTAAGTGTCTTAACTTACTGTAAACTGATGTGTCTGTTGGGTCTGGGGGTGGAAAGTTCTCTGTGAAGTTAACATTGCACATGTCGGTGCTGCAGCAACAGAAGCGGTAAGTGCCATTCTGGATCGACGAGGGTGTTGCTGTTACTACACACTCCTCATCGTGACACTCCAGTGGATCACTGATCTTTGACCAACATCCTGCAAAAAAGCACAAATAAATCATAGTGTGTGTCAGCTTGGCTGTTTATGTTTTCTAGAAGGCACCATAGTGATTCCAAACAGCAGCTGCAAGAGTATCTAAGAGACACTGCAATAATACAACAATGAACAAGTAATTTACCTTCAGTAATACTCTTTCTGGTAGAGATTCTATCTAACTGCAGATTCCTCCCCTTTTGAATATTCCTCAGGCGGCAGACTGGATCCAGAAACATTTCAGCAGTACCTCCATATGCAAGCAGGTAGTGCCCTGAGACTCCACACTGATGCCACTCTACTCTGGAAATGACGTGCAGGGCCTATAAAGATGCCACTCTAGCTTGTGGATGTCAGTTTTATTTCTTTATTTAAAATCTTTCTAAAGTACAGCTGTCACCATACAAGTATCATGGGGCTGGGAGCTTCTGTCTAGACAGAGCAGCTGCTAACATACTGTGGGATAGGTTACCTGGGGAAGAGCCAGGTCTTCAAGGTTTTCCTGAAGTGCAGTAGTCCAGTTGACGATCTAAGAGTAGCTGGCAGCTTGTTCCATAGTTAGGCTGCTTTGACCCAAAAGCGCCTCCCTTGCCTTTCGATTTTTTTTTTTTTTTACAGATAAAGTTCACTGATGCTGAGCGGCAGTATCTCTCAGAGGTGCATCTCTTAATCTGAGTTGCAGGGGCACAGGGCCTTTGCTTTCGAGGGCCTTGAAGACAATATACAGAGATATAAAGGCTATTCTCTGTTTCAGAGGAAGCCAATGAAGTTCCCTCATAGCATCGGGTGCGGATGATCTGAGAGGTCTGTTTAGTGTCAATTTGGCCGCTGATGCCTGGACTCTATATAATCTGTTAATCAGATAGTCTGGTGTTCCTACTTGTAAGGCGCTGCAGTAATCTAACCTGCTTAGTACTGTGCTGTGGACAATTTGAGATTTTGCTTGGGTTGGCAGCAGTGGTAAAAGCTTTCTGAGCGTGGTGCCCCCAACTTTGTTGACATGACTCTCCTGAGACATGTGACCCCAAAATTATGGACCGTATCAGAATATTGCAGCTCTTCGCCAGTCGAAAGAGGCCAGAAATTATAAGTTAGTGTCATGGGGATTTGCTCACAGAGCACCAGAGAAACTTAGTTTTATCCCAGATGAATGTGAAGGAGTTTGTTTGCAACCAATTGACGATATCCGTCACACACTTTCAGAAAGCGTCCACGACATCCTGCTGATTGTTGTTATAAGAAAGAATCAACTGCTTATCATCAGCATAATTGACGACAGCCTGCTGATTGCTGTCAATAGACAGAATAAACTGTGTATTGGAAGCATAATTGACCAGCTTAATACTGTGGGCCTTACTCACGAGTAATGAGTGGCCTCATATCAATATTAAAAAGGATATGACTGGGTGAAAAACCCCGAGGAACTCCATGTTGGATGGCTTTGAACTTGGAGTGGTAGTGGGGCAAGGTGACAGCCTGGCATTGAGCGGAAAGATAGGAACACATCTATTTCAGTATGGAACCACAAACTCCAAACAACACTAATCTTGCCTGGGGTGGGGGTTGGGGTTGGTGGTTAACAGTATCAAAGGCGGCCGACAGGTCGAGAAGTATCAAAACTGTTGACTGGCCACTGTCCACCTTCAACTGGAGTTCATTCATAGCTAGAAGTAGGGCTGACTCAGTGCCGAGCTCTGGCCTGAAATCAAACTGCTCTTCCTCTAGAAGAGTATGATCTTCCAGAAACCGGGACAGTTTTCAACTAACAAAGTGCTCAACTATTTTTACTGGGAAGGGAAGAAATGATATAAGCCTATAATTACTGAGGACCGATGGGTCGCAGTAAATATTTTCAAAAGGGAGTTGGCTAAGTCCCTCTTCCACATCTATGGTACAGCACCAGACTCCAGCAATTGATTACAAAGCTGTAGTGTATGGAAAAACATGTTATCTGCCATCTCTTTCCATATCCCATGTGGAAGGGGGTCATGGGGTGAGCCTGGCAAGGTGGACATAACAATGGCTCAGAAACAGTCCTCAAATATAAGTTCGAAGAACTCAAACCTACATGAGGGACTATCAACGGAGTTTTACCTATCATGTGGTAGTTGCTTTCTAGGCTGTCTGTGCCCAGGACGAGGAGTCCCAACAGCAAAGTGACTTGACCAGTGGGCAGATTCCTAAACTTGGGAATCTTATTAAAGGGTAGAGTCCAAGTCACAGAATGTTGAGGATGGAAGGGTTGGTGAGCAATCTGCGATTAAATAGAGCCTCTATCAGAAAGATAGCTACCGAAGTTGTCACTTTTTTTCTGATAGAGTGTTCTATCTGCAGATTCCTCCCATTTTGAATAGATACCAAAGCAGTACCTATTCTGAGGTTGGTCTGTGAATTGGCTTAAACCAAGAAAGTCCTGTAGGACGGAGTGGGTGAAATGCCCCTACTGCCGAACCTGAATGCCCAGACAGTAGTGCTCTGTGAATGTACAGAGTGACACCCAGGGACCTATCTGGCAGATATCTAGGACAGTAGCAGCTTTGGGCTCACAGACCTTCAGGAGGCTGCTTTTCTCCTGTGCATAACAGATCTTGATGCAGAGTACGATCCAGAGATGGTCCACTTTTGCATGCTTTGCCGTTTTTCCCTCCAGTGAACCTCACAAAAAGCTTATTATCTACCCAGTGTACCGTGGTACGATCGATGTAAAAGCACAGCGCTCTTTTGGGGTCCTAGCCAGGGAACCTCTTCTCCTCCTTATAGAACTGAGGCGGAGTGTATAATAGCGGTAGGGTGTCGGTTTATCAAATGTGGGACAGAGTCACAACTTTTTTTTAAAGAAGGATGCTTGTGTCAGCAGAATTAGTTCGTCTGTGAAGAAGGTGGAGTACGGCAGGTTAACGCTGAGAGAGTAAATCTCACTCATTTGGGGTGCCCAGGTGATTGGGAAGGGGAACTCATCCTTAAGGGTGAGGAGCAGTAAAAGACAGCTATGAAGCAGCACAAAGGGAGTACACATTGAACACATGAGGACCAAGTTAAGGTACCACAGAAGCATGACGAAAGTAGAGGGATAAAGCAAGGGTTGGAGACGTACTTTTTTTTTTTTTTTTTTTTAAACACATCAAAACCAGTGACATAAACATTGAGGGGCTGGTCCACCAGCCATTAAAAGACAGAAAGAGCTTAACAGTACCCCTCAATTGTGCCAAAATCAAAATCTTGCTGGGCAAGAGACAAAGGGGGTTATTACAACTTTGGAGGAGGTGTTAATCCGTCCCAAAAGTGACAGATATACCACCAGCCGTATTACGAGTCCATTATATCCTATGGAACTCGTAATACGACTGGTGGTATATCCGTCACTTTACCGTCACTTTTGGGACGGATTAACACCTCCTCCAAAGTTGTAATAACCCCCAAAGTACTTAACAGAACATCAGATAACTTGACCCGATGGGGTTAATTTGCTGTTTCCCACACTAAACCACAAATGTGAATATGGTAGGTATATAGAATTTTTGACGAGATGCTCCTAGCTGCCAAGGCAACATTAACCACCTCTGGAGGAAAGAAAAAGGTGCTCAACTGTTGCCACTCAATTTCCATGTATGAAGGTAGAGATTGCGAAGGCCCAGTCCAGAACCCTGCCTTGAGGCTGCCCTCCAGAACCTCCTGAAAAGCAGCCTGATCAGAGGACAGATGCTCAAGACCAGTAGTTCTGGCTACTACATTCACTGTGCCCAATCCTGAGCCACTAGTGTGACTTGGGCCTTGTCATTCCTCATCTTCTTCAAAACTCGGGGCAGGAGTGTTATCGGCGGAAAGACATATAGGATTCCCCCTTCCCACTCTAGGGAGAATGTGTGCCCAGCGAGAAACACTTTGGAAACTCCAGAACTGCTGATATTGCATGTTCTCTGTGGTTGGAAATAGATCATGTCAAAGTTCTTCCCATGCACAGAAGAGACATTGCCCCAACTCCAGTTGTAACTGCCACTCACTATTCACTAAGCGTCAACGGCTGAGCTCGTCTGCACTGGCATTTAAAGATCCCGCCAGGTAGTTCACCACTAGGAAGATCCCCAGATGGTCCAGCCATTTCCAGAGGCATAGTGCCTCATTGCACAGGGTCCAAGGATCCACACCGCCCTGCCTGTTGCAATACCACATGGTGAAGTCGTCCGTAAGCACCAGCACCAACATCCCTTTGAAGAACAGAAGGAAGGCTTTCAACGCCAAGAGGATGGCCTTCAGGAAAAGGAGGTTGATATGCAGCTGAGCCTCTGATCTCCACCTCCCTCAGATGGCAAATCCAGAAGGGACGCATCAGCCACTGCTGTCAACTCCGGATGGGGCAGTGAGGAGGGTGGAGTGGTTCTTTCACAGACTCAACTGCAGTCCAGTAACCACCACTCCAGAACTTTTGCAGTCTTCTCCGAGATCTGGACATGGTCGGAGTGGTTGTCTTGATGTTGGGCCCACTGCACGGTATCTGGGAAACCTTGTAGTTACTTATAACAACCCGGATATGGAAGGTTCCAGAGAGCACGCCCTCGTAAGAGTGTATCGGCTTGCAGGCCGATGTGTGATGTGGGGTTGTAAGAGCTGTTCTAGTTTTGAAATATTTTTTGCAGGTGGTGGTCGCTTTCACAGCTGGAGATTATTTTGAAAGAGTTGATCTTAGAAAACAAGGGCAGGGATGCAAAAGTGTAATCGAGTGTTGAGTTGTTTTTGCTTTCCTTATGACTGAAAGCCTTTGGATTATAGGGGGGATATGTGGCCATTCAGAGCAGGGAGGCTGATGCTCTCTACAAAAGCTAAGGAATGAGTGAGCAGGTTTAGGCAGGACTATAAAGGACGAGGTCTGAGCGGAATTCTCTATTTGGCATCTACTTTATTCAGGGAATCGTCCCTTACACCGATTGGCTAACTTTAGATTAAAATCTTTGAGAGGGTGCAGCTCTAAAACAGGGTAAAGACCTCCATCCTTCTTCTGCACTAGAAAGTAGTAGGAATAATAACCTTGACATACGTCTGGCACAGCCACCCACTAAATAGCCCCTTTGGCCAAAAAGGCTTGCACTTCCTGCTGTAAGACAGGCAGATGGTCCTCTGACAGTCATTCTCTAGAAAGGTGGAAGGTACAGAGGCTTGTCAGTAAAGGCCACAGCACAACCCTTCCAGACTATCTCCAGGACCCACCTGTCAGACATGATGGATGTCAACTGTCAACAATTGTCAGATCCTGCCTCAAACCATGCCGCTGTGCACCATTAAAGGCATGATGAAAGTGCTTGGCAGGTGGGGCTGCACGGGGAGGCAGTCGACTGAAAGGAATGCTAACCCTCACCATGGGGCAGTAGGCGCCACAGCCCCAAAACTGCTGGGCATCTTGCTGAAGTTGAATTGGCTTACATGTATTAGGTACCAATCTGAAGCTGCAGAAGGAACATAAGGCCTACGTCGGCAGATGTTGCAGATAAGCCTAGGGAGCATGTTGTGGCCCTGCTCTAGTTGTACAGCTCCAGACGGGCATGTCCCATCAAAGAGCATGTCCTTATGTGACAAATGGACAGCGCATGAAAATAAAATGCTATACCACAGCCAGGCGTGTCACCAAACGATGACACTGGTGCCAATGATCTGTACAATGGAATTAGTGGTATCCAAGCAACAATGAACTGTGAACTTGGCTGCATCATGACTGTCTTGTATGGCTTGGGTCAGGACAGGTTGAAGATCTTCTGGGATACCTGAGAGGACTTGAGCCACCAGATTCCAAAGAGTGTGGGAATGGCATCCCAGGAAGCAGCTGGCATTCAAAGATCAGAAGGCCAAGTTAGTGGAAGTAAATACTCGCTACCTAATGGTCCCCGCTTATTTGGGCTCCCTATCAAGCAGGAGCAATCAGGAAAGTATTCAGGTTCGACCAACATGTAGATGCCTGCTTCAACAAGGTTTCAGGGGACAGGTGCAGAGACAAAAAGTCAGAGTTGTTGCATCTCGCAACTGACCCTGGAGCCAGAGCAAAGTTTGACCCAGGCCCCCAAAAGGGTGTCTGTAAGTGCCTCAGTGAAGGGCAAGAAGAACTGAGTAGAAATTCGCCCCAGTTGGAGCACTTTCGTTAGAACATTGGTTTTGACCTCTAAGGTGGGGAGCTGGATGTCAAAACCTTCTACCACCATACACATGACCATGGCGTAAGAAGCATTCTCTTCAGTGGCAGGACCAGTGGGTCAGAGTAGGCCTGATTCAGGGGAAATATCACGGCTACTAGCTTCTTGAACATCATTATACCTATACTAGTCAGTGTACTGATTACACAATTTCATCACCCGCATGATAATTATTATCCAAATCCATGCCAGATAATGAATGTAACGTATGTGTATTTCTTTGTGGCAGAGGTTAGTCAAGAGTTGGAACACAGCCGTGTGAGCTCCTCAATGTGCCTCATTACTGAGCTGGAAACTCAGGTTCTGCCAGGACACGTTACGGGGGTGAGAACTACCCTTTCTCTTTGCATCATCTGCAAACTGGTCAATATAATGTTTGTGGTGATTTGTTCCAGATGTCCCAAAAGGTGTCAAGTGTTCTACTGCTAGAAATAAACCTTATTTCGACTAAATCATTACATCTAATTTTGCCCCATCATCAGACTTCTAGCAGTGGTCACAATTCTGGAGAAAGATGTGGCCACCCAAGATGCAATAATTTCTAGATAAGTATTTCTATCTGTCCCTGTCGAACGAGTTACTTACCTTCGGTAACGACTTTTCTGGTGGATACATTAGCTACCTGTGGATTCCTCACCTAATGAATACTCCCATGGCGCCAGCATTCGACGGAAATCTTCTTCCTAGTCTCTGCACGTCGACGAGGACGTCACTCTAGCCCACGCGACGCCGTCTGACGTCATACAGGCAATAAGAGGTCCTCGACGACGTGCCGACGTCAGTACCAACATTTTTTACGTGCATGAGAACAACAACCCAATGCAATGAAAGAGCAAGGCAATATCCCATAACATTGTAAAATACACAACATTGCAATAAAATGGTTGTAGATTTAATATAACTCTCTTTTCTTTTTTTTTTTTTAAACAACAAATATATGTAAATCATGTATATACCCAAAAATATATACATATATATATATATATATATATATATATATATATACACATATAAATATATACAAGTGTCCATATATACATCATCTATTGCAAACCTGAAGACCAAGAGGAGCGCACTCAAGGATTACTTGGTAAGACCAGAAAGGCAACGGGGAGGCAGGTGGGACCGTGAGGAATCCACAGGTACCTAATGTATCCACCAGAAAAGTCGTTACCGAAGGTAAGTAACTCGTTCTTCTGATGGATACAACTACCTGTGGATTCCTCACCTAATGAATAGAGTCCCAAAGCAGTACCACTCCCGGTGGTGGGTGCCGAAATGGTCAAACCAAGAAATCCTGCAGCACTGACCGTGCAAAATGGCCGTCCCTTCTGACCTCAGAGTCCAAACAGTAATGTTTCGCAAAAGTGTGAAGGGACGACCAAGTTGCGGCCTTGCAGATGTCGACCACAGGAACACCTCTGGCCAAGGCCGAAGTGGCCGACTTAGCTCTGGTGGAATGAGCTCTAATGCCATCAGGAGGATCCTTCTTTGCCAAAGAGTAACAGATTTTAATGCAAAGAACAACCCACCTGGAGAGTGTTCTCTTGTGGACTGCCTTTCCTCTCCTCTTGCCCACGTATCCGATGAACAGCTGATCCTCCAGCCTGAAATCCTTCGTTCTATCAATGAAGAAGCTTAACGCCCTCTTTGGGTCCAAGCGATGTAGTCTCTCTTCCTCCTTTGAAGGATGAGGCGGAGGATAGAACGTGGACAAAGTAATTGTCTGGGCCAAATGGAAGGGTGAAACAACCTTCGGAAGGAAAGCAGCCTTGGTCCTCAACACCACCTTATCCCCATAAAAAGTTGTATAAGGGGGTTTTACCGATAAGGCTTGCAACTCACTCACTCTCCTTGCAGATGTTATAGCCACCAGGAAGACTGTTTTAATAACCAAATACCTTAAGGGGCAAGAATGCATAGGCTCAAAAGGGGACCCTATAAGGAAAGTGAGGACCAAGGACAAATCCCATTGAGGCATAACGAATGGTTTTGGCGGATATTTATTTAGAAGACCTTTCAAGAATCTGAGAACAATAGGGGATTTAAATAACAATGGTTGATCTGGAAGACAAATGAAGGCTGACAAAGCTGACAAATAACCCTTAATGGTAGCCACTGCACAACCCTTCTGCGCTAGAGACAGAGCAAAAGACAAGACATCCGACAGATGAGCATGTAAGGGATCAATCTGTCTCTCCCCACACCACGTAACAAATTTAGACCACCTATTAGCGTAGATAGATTTAGTGGAGTGTCGCCTGGCCGCTAATATAACATCCACTACATCAGGCGGGAGAGAGAAGGAACTCAGGTTGCCCCGTTCAATCTCCAGGCATGTAGGTGTAGACTCTGGAGGTTGGGGTGTAAAACCTGCCCCTGCGACTGCGAGAGGAGGTCTGCCCTGAGAGGGAGACGGAGCGGAGGGCACAGCGAGAGTTGGAGAAGGTCGGAGTACCACACCCTCCTTGGCCAATCCGGAGCTATTAAGATGACTTGGGCCCGGTCTTGGCGAATCTTCCTCAACACTCGAGGAATCAAGGGTATGGGGGGAAACGCGTAAAGCAACTGGTCGCACCAGGTTATCAGAAACGCGTCCCCCAATGCTCCCTGCACCGGATACTGGAGGCTGCAGAATAACGGACAATGCGCGTTCTCCCGAGTGGCAAACAGATCTATCCGAGGAAACCCCCACATCTGGAAGACTAAATGAACTTGATCTGGATGGAGACGCCACTCGTGGTCGGCCGAGAATTGGCGACTGAGACTGTCCGCACGTACATTCAAGACCCCGGCCAAATGATTTGCTACCAAGCAAATCTGATGGTCCTTTGCCCAGGACCATAGTCGAAGAGCTTCTCTGCAGAGAAGGTACGACCCTACTCCTCCCTGTTTGTTTATGTACCACATCGTGGTAGTATTGTCCGTCAGGACCTGTACCGACTGACCACGAAGGGAAGGGAGGAAGTCCTTGAGAGCCAGACGTACAGCCCGTAACTCTAACAGATTGATATGAAACATCTGTTCCTCTGGAGACCAAAGTCCTTTGATCTCCAGATCCCCCAGATGAGCTCCCCACCCTAGAGTGGAAGCATCCGTTATGACCGTGGCCACTGGTGGCGACTGCGCGAACGGTTTTCCTTGCGAAAGATTGTTGCTCGCAATCCACCACTTCAAGTCCACAGCAGCATCTCTGGAGATCTTGACCACACCTTCTAGATCTCCCTTGTGTTGAGACCACTGCCTTCGGAGGCACCACTGAAGAGCCCTCATGTGCCAGCGAGCATGCGTGACCAACAGTATGCAGGAGGCAAACAGACCGAGCAGACGAAGGACCTTGAGGACTGGAACTACCGCTCCATTTCGAAACATTGGAACCAATTCCTGAATATCTTGAACCCGCTGAGGCGGAGGAAAGGCTCGATTCAATGTTGTATCCAGTACTGCCCCTATGAACAGGAGGCACTGAGAGGGCTCCAGGTGAGATTTGGGCACGTTCACCGAAAAGCCCAGGTCGAACAACAACTGGGTTGTTGACTGCAGATGATACGACACAAGCTCCGGGGACTTGGCTTTGATCAACCAGTCGTCCAAATAAGGGACTACTGCTATCCCCTTCCTTCTGAGCTCTGCCGCAACCACTGACATCACCTTCGTGAAGACTCGAGGTGCCGAAGTAAGACCAAACGGGAGGACCGCAAACTGATAGTGCTGCGACCCTACCACAAACCGGAGATACTTCCTGTGCGACTTGAGTATCGAGATATGAAAATAAGCATCCTGCAAGTCGACAGACACCATCCAATCTTCTTTGTTCAACGCCAAAAGCACCTGTGCTAGGGTCAGCATCTTGAACTTTTCCTGATTGAGGAACCAATTCAAGATCCTCAGATCCAGGATCGGTCTCAACCGACCATCTTTCTTACCTTGAGTAACAACCTTGACCCCTTTCCTGCTCTGGAACCAACTCCACTGCGCCCTTTGAAAGGAGGACTTGAACCTCCTGTTCTAGCAACAGGAGGTGTTCTTCTGAACAATAAGATGGGCGGGGCGGGAGGGGGGCGGAAACTCCCGAAAGGGAAGGGTGTAGCCTTTCTCCACAATACTGATAACCCAAGTGTCCGTTGTAATAGTCTCCCACTTGTGGAGAAAATGCCGTAATCTTCCCCCTACAGGAGAGGAGTGAGTGGGAAATGGTGGAAGCCTAAGGCTGCTTTCCCTGCTGCACCCCTCCAGAGGACGAGGAAGAGGCAGAGTGCTGTTCAGAGGCTCCTCTGGTGCGGGCCCTACCTCTCCCTCTAAATGATCTATAGGGGTGAGAAGAGGCGGCTTGCTGGAACCTCCCCCGAAAGGAAGAGGAGGAAGAGCCACGCCCAAATCCACGAAACCTCCTGAAAAACCTGGAAGAGGCAGAGGAAGAAGGAGCTTGCAGCCCTAACGATTTGCTGTGGCCCTGCTCTCTTTAAATCGCTCAAAGGCCAAATCTGCTTTTGCTCCAAACAGTTTGTCCCCATCAAACGGGAGGTCTAATAGGGTCGACTGTACATCCGCAGAAAACCCTGAATAACGGAGCCAGGCCTGTCTCCTTGCCACCACAGCCGTGCCCATCGCCCTAGCCACCGAGTCGGTCGTGTCCAGTCCAGACTGGATAATCTGGGTTGCGGCAGCCTGGGCGTCTGAGACAACATCCAAGAGTCCCTGGGGAAGCTCCGTAAAAGAAGATGAAATATCATCCATAAGAGCATGGACATATCTCCCCAGAATGCAAGTTGCGTTGGTGGCCTTCAACGCCAAACTGCAAGAAGAAAATATTTTCTTGGATTGCGCATCCAGTTTTTTGGAGTCCCTGTCTCCTGGCACCGTCGGGAAGGATCCAGGCGCTGATTTTGATGAACAGGAGGCTTGCACCACCAAGCTCTCCGGCGTAGGGTGTCTTGAAAGAAAGCCAGGGTCAGATGGTGCAGTCCGATATCTCCTGGCCACAGCCCTATGAACTGCAGAGGAAGATACAGGCTTCTTCGACACCTCCAACACCGGATCAAGCAAAGCCTCATTAAACGGCAAGAGAGGCTCCGCTGCAGCAGAGGCTGGATGCAGCACCTCCGTCAATAAATTCTGCTTCGCCTCTGCCACCGGCAAAGGCAGGTCCAGAAAATTAGCCGCCTTCCTCACCACCGCGTGAAAGGTAGCAGCCTCCTCTGTATACTCCCCTGGAGATAAAAGGTCCCACTCAGGGGAAGTATCCAGCCCACTGGCCGTATCCAGACCATGCAGTCCATCACCCGAGTCCTCAACCTCTCCTTCCTCCAGGACTCGCTGGTACTCCTGCTCTTCCAACAGACGGAGAGCACGCCTCCTTGAATGTAGTCTCTGCTCAATGCGCGGAGTCGGCATGGCCTCTGCCGAAGTCGAAGATCGGCGCCGATCTCCAGAAGCATCCGACGCCGCATCCGGCTCCGCAGGCAGCTTCGGCGCCGATGAAGGAACAGGACAAAGAGATCTTGGAGCCGATGGACCCACCGGAGTCACAGGACGAAATCCCGACGTCGACGGGATAGAAACATCCGGAGCCAATCCCTCTGTAGCCACCGGAGCGGCCACCGGCGCTGAGCCCACATTCCCAAAAGGGAGAAAGGGCATAAAGGGTGCCGGCCGAAGAGGCGCAGGATCACCCAATGAAAAGGCCAAAGGCCCCGAATGACCAGCCGGAGCACCTCCTGGAGCCATCTGCTGAAAGATGGTATACATCGCATTCAAAAATGCGGTACTATCGGCTCCAGGGGCTGGAAAAGCCGGATACTGAGGTGCCTGGATCGAAGGTGACCCCAACGCCGGCCTCGACGTCCGCGACGCCGGAGACATCACAAGAGGCTGCATCACCTCAACCACAGACGCTTGTCCAGGCGAAGTCGGTGACGCCGGAGAGGGCAACGGCGTCAATGGATGCAGTGTGACCGTCGGACTCACCTCCCAAGTCCTCCGACGCCGAGCCGAAGACGACCTCGAACGAGTCTCCTTGCTTGAATGACGCCGTGAATCTCTACGGCGCCGGGAGTCTCGATGACGCTGATGAGACCTTGGCGAGGAAGACTTCTTGTGATGTTTTTCCTTTCTCTTCGACTTCGCCAGGAATAGTTTAGCCTCACGTTCCTTGAGGGCCTTCGGATTCATGTGCTGACATGAATCGCAAGTCACAACGTCGTGATCGGAGCTCAAGCACCAGAGACAGTCGGAGTGAGGATCTGTAACGGACATCTTGCCCCCACACTCTCGACAGGGCTTGAAACCCGACTTTCTCTGAGACATTGTTACCGCAGAAAAGAACTACGCAGCAGAAAACACACTGTAACCACTAAAGTAACAGTAGCTCCCTCGAAGATAACCGTTTCGAGTGCACGGAAAAAAGGGAACGGACGTCGGCACGTCGTCGAGGACCTCTTATTGCCTGTATGACGTCAGACGGCGTCGCGTGGGCTAGAGTGACATCCTCGTCGACGTGCAGAGACTAGGAAGAAGATTTCCGTCGAATGCTGGCGCCATGGGAGTATTCATTAGGTGAGGAATCCACAGGTAGTTGTATCCATCAGAAACATTCAGGTTTCAGACCTAAATGTGGGACAGTACGTCCTTCTAGAAAGACACTATCCACCTGCTAGATCCGGGTACAGGTTGTCGGCTAATCTTGCTGGATATCACTGCAGTGTTTGACATAATCAAGCACACAATCGTACTATAACGATTTTGCACTGTGGCCGACACAGATGACAAATAGTTTGGGGTCCCCAAACGTTAATATGTAGTCTCTATCTCCCAAAAGAGGTGAGAACCACAAGTGAAGTCCAATAAGATCCCAGTTACTGCCTAATATACCTTATGTGTTTTATAAGCATCTTTTATGACTAAGGTGTCACCATCCTGCCCTGTGTGGATGATACAAATGCTTATTAGATTTTTTTCGAGCATATTTCATTAAAAGTAGCTTTGCAGAATGCAGTCTTTATTATTAAAGGGTGAATGGCAGAAAAATAAGCTGACAACCAGTAGGTCGTAATTTTCAGTTGAATGACAGGAAAGAGCTGGCTCCCCTGCCTATCTTAAAACACGTTGGGAAAAATATTCTAGTATCAAGGAAGGCATAAAATCTGTGTTTCTTCAGATTTATCTCTGTAAACGGAGACTGGAGATGTTGTGAGCAGTCACTTTAATTCAATAAGCACACTGAGTCAAGCCATTCCGATTATATTGTCCGATCATGGGTCTTTGGGCCGGGAGCAGCTATTAATGTCCCTTTAGATTTTTGAAAGGCCTTGTCTGATGTCCTGCCAGTATTCCAAATTCATAGCTTTCAGAGAGTGCAGAATGCGGTCGTGCGATTCATGAAGGGTATGAAGAAAAGAGCTCACAATCTCTGCAGTCAGGAGGTACCTACATTGGCTTCCAGTGCGCAAACAGATCCAATTTTAATTGGGTTTCATAACTGTCAAATGCATTCACAAATTGACAGTTAACTGTCTCCTAGAGTGCATTTACCACTAACAGGAATTTCAGGAGTATGATTGTGACCTCATGGTGTCCCTCAAATTAAACTTAGTTCTAAGGGTGGTAGGGCTTCCTTCACATAAACTCAGCACTGGAATTCACTTCCCTCACTCATAAGCCTTCTGAAAAGACCTCAATAGTCACCTCTCGTGAGGTAACTGCATTATCCATCTTAAGAAATTTCAGTTTCAGGTGTGTGTCCTTAATATGCAATGTGCATCAGTCAGTCAGGCACCAAGAAGCCTTATTATCTTCACAGCACTTCAAAAACATTAAGGTAACATTGTCCCACAAAGAGAGAGATTCTGAGTGGTTTCGCCTATTTTTTAGTGCATTCATTTCCGTTTTAGCTAGCGTTTGTTGTTGCTTTGTTGAAAAGTAGTTATGTTCAGGTGTGATTGGACATGTTCTCGAAAAGAGAATTACAAACCTCTCAAGGTTAAGGAGGTGAGGCTTCAAAAAACATGAGACCAACGAATGATAAATCAGAGGACAAGTGGGAAGTAGTTGTAAATGTTTGCTTAAATTAATACATTTAGCTATATGAAAGGTTTAAGACGTTAAGTAATTGGTAGTACTAAAAGCCATGAAAAGAGCAAAGTATTCTGACAGACAACAAAAGCTGCAACAGGTACACAACAACAAAAAATGATATGTTTGTAAACCACAAGGAGCTAACGTTGTACGCAAGTACATAGTGAAAGGTATTTAAATATGCTAAAGTCATGAAGTAAAACCGATAGAGGTTGTGAAGTAATGAAAATGTCACTTACCCAGTGTACATCTGTTCGTGGCATCAGTCGCTGAGATTCACATGGTATGCATGAGCTCGCCATCTGGTGTTGGGTCGGAGTGTTACAAGTTGTTTTTCTTCGAAGAAGTGTTTTCGAGTCACGGGACCGAGTGACTCCACCTTCTGTGCTCATTGCGCATGGGCGTCGACTCCATCTTCGATTGTTTTCCCCGCAGAGGGTGAGGTAGGAGTTGTACTATAGTAATAGTGCCCGCGCAATGAAAAATGTAAGTATGTACCTATTAAAGGATTAAGTAATATATATACAAATGTACAAAATTGAAGGTAACTTCTGAACTGCTACAGGCTTCCGGGGAGGTGGGTGGGTCCATGTGAATCTCAGCGACTGATGCCACGAACAGATGTACACTGGGTAAGTGACATTTTCAGTTCGATGGCATCTGTCGCTGTAGATACACATGGTATGCATAGACTAGTAAGCAGTTAGTTCCCCATAAGCGGTGGTTTAGCCTGTAGGAGTAGAAGTTGTCTGAAATAGAGTTCTTAATACAGCTTGACCTACTGTAGCTTGTTGTGCGGATAGCACATCTATACAGTAGTGTTTGGTGAATGTGTGAGGCGTAGACCAAGTGGCTGCCTTACATATTTCTTGCATTGGGATGTTTCCTAAAAAGGCCATTGAAGCACCTTTTTTCCTTGTTGAATGTGCCCTGGGAGTAATGGGCAGTTGTCTTTTTGCTTTAAGGTAGCAGATTTGGATGCATTTAACTATCCATCTGGCTATACCTTGTTTTGATATTGGGTTACCTGCATGAGGTTTTTGGAATGCAATAAATAGCTGTTTAGTTTTTCTGATGTTCTTCGTTCTGTCAATGTAGTACATTAATGCTCTTTTGACATCTAATGTATGTAGTGCTCTTTCAGCCACAGAATCTGGCTGTGGGAAGAATACTGGTAATTCTACCGTTTGATTTAGATGGAATGGAGAAATAACTTTTGGTAAAAATTTTGGATTAGGTCGTAGGACGACCTTATTTTTATGTATTTGTATAAAAGGCTCTTGTGTTGTGAACGCTTGAATTTCACTTACTCTTCTTAGAGATGTAATGGCGATGAGAAAGGCAACTTTCCAGGTGAGGAATTGTATTCCGCAAGAGTGCATGGGTTCGAAGGGTGGGCCCATGAGTCTTGTTAGAACCACGTTTAGGTTCCATGAAGGAACAGGTGGTGTTCTTGGTGGTATAATTCTTTTAAGCCCTTCTATGAATGCTTTGATAACTGGTATCCTATACAAGGAAGTTGAATATGTAGTTTGCAGGTATGCAGATATTGCTGCAAGGTGTATTTTAATAGAAGAGAAGGCTAGCTTTGCTTTTTGTAAATGGAGCAAGTAATTTACTATATGTTTTGGAGTTGCCTCTAGTGGTTGTATCTGATTATGATGGCAGTACCAAACAAATCTTTTCCACTTACTTGCGTAGCAGTGTCTAGTGGATGGCCTTCTGGCCTGCTTTATGACTTCCATACACTCTTGGCTAAGTTGTAAGTGTCCGAATTCTAGGATTTCAGGAGCCAGATTGCTAGATTCAGCGATGCTGGGTCCGGGTGTCTGATCTGTTGGTTGTGTTGCGTTAACAGATCTGGTTTGTTGGGCAGTTTGATGTGTGGTACTACAGACAGATCTAGCAGTGTTGTGTACCAGGGTTGTCTTGCCCACGTTGGTGCTATTAAAATGAGTTTGAGTTTGTTTTGACTCAATTTGTTTACTAGGTAAGGAAGGAGAGGGAGAGGAGGAAAAGCGTAAGCAAATATTCCTGACCAGTTCATCCATAGGGCATTGCCTTGGGATTGCTTGTGTGGGTATCTGGACGCGAAGTTTTGGCATTTTGCGTTCTCTTTTGTTGCAAATAAGTCTATTTGTGGTGTTCCCCAGAGTGTGAAGTAGGTGTTCAGAATTTGTGGGTGGATTTCCCATTCGTGAACTTGCTGGTGATCTCGAGAGAGATTGTCTGCCAGCTGATTCTGGATCCCCGGAATAAACTGTGCTATTAGACCAATTTGATGGTGGATAGCCCACTTCCATATTTTTTGAGCTAACAAGCTTAACTGCGTTGAATGTGTTCCTCCTTGTTTGTTTAGATAATACATCGTTGTCATGTTGTCTGTTTTGACAAGGATGTATTTGTGGGTTATGATTGGTTGGAAAGCTTTTAGTGCTTGAAAAACTGCTAATAATTCTAGATGATTTATATGCAGTTTTGTTTGATGTATGTTCCATTGTCCTCTTATGTTGTGTTGATTGAGATGTGCTCCCCACCCTGTCATGGAAGCATCTGTTGTTATTACGTACTGTGGCACTGGGTCTTGGAAAGGCCGCCCTATGTTTAAATTTATACTGTTCCACCATAGAAGCGATAGGTAAGTTTGGCGGTCTAGCAACACCAGATCTAGAAGGTGACCCTGTGCTTGAGACCACTGTGAGGCTAGGCACTGTTGTAAGGGCCTCATGTGCAGTCTTGCGTTTGGGACAATGGCTATGCATGAGGACATCATGCCTAGGAGCTGTAGTATTGTTCTTGCTTGTATTGTTTGGTTTGGAGACATGTGTTGAATGACCCTGTTGAAATTGTGGATCCTTTGTGGAGTTGGCGTTGCTACTCCTTTTGTTGTGTCTATTATGGCTCCTAGATATTGTTGTACTTTGCTTGGCAGAATGTTTGATTTTGCAAAGTTGACGGTGAACCCTAAATTGTAGAGGGTTTGTATGACTTGATTTGTGTGGTTTGAGCATTGTGTGAGCGAACTGGTTTTGATTAGCCAGTCGTCTAGATACGGGAACACATGTATTTGCTGCCTTCTGATGTGTGCAGCGACTACTGCTAGGCACTTTGTGAATACTCTTGGAGCGGTTGTTAAACCAAAAGGCAATACTTTGAATTGGTAATGTATTCCTTTGAATACAAACCTTAGATATTTCCTGTGTGATTGATGGATTGGTATATGGAAATATGCGTCCTTGAGGTCTAGGGTTGTCATGTAGTCGTGTTTTCTGAGCAATGGTAACACTTCTTGTAGTGTGACCATGTGAAAGTGGTCTGATTTGATGAATGTGTTTACTACCCTGAGGTCTAGAATTGGTCTCAGTGTTTCGTCCTTTTTTGGTATCAAGAAGTACAGTGAATAAACTCCTGTGTTTATTTGTGTGCTTGGTACTAATTCTATTGCATTTTTTTGCAGTAGTGCTTGAACTTCTATCTCTAGAAGTTGTGAATGGTATTTTGATAAATTTTGTGATTTTGGTGGTATGTCTGGAGGGAATTGCATGAATTCTATGCAATAACCATGTTGGATAATTGCTAGGACCCATGTATCTGTAGTTATTTTGTCCCATGCTTCGTAATATTGATGTATCCTCCCCCCCACTGGTGTTGTGTGGGAGGGGTGAGTGACGTGTGAGTCACTGCTTGTTGGTAGTGTTTTTGGGGCTTTGAAATCTTCCTCTATTCCTAGGAAATTGCCCCCCTCTATACTGGCCCCGAAAACCTCCCCTGTACTGTCCCTGGTAGGTGGGCGGTGCGGACTGTGAGGTGCTAGCTTGTGTGGCCTGACCCCGAAACCCTCCTCTAAAAGGTGTTTTGCGGAAGGTGTTATAAGATCCTCTGCTCTGCGGGGAGTAGAGTGCGCCCATGGCCTTGGCAGTGTCAGTGTCCTTCTTGAGCTTTTCTATAGCTGTGTCGACCTCCGGACCGAACAGAAGTTTCTCGTTTACTGGCATGTTAAGCACTGCCTGCTGAATTTCTGGCTTGAATCCAGACGTTCTGAGCCATGCGTGCCTACGGATGGTAACCGACGTATTAATGGTTCTTGCGGCCGTGTCTGCTGCATCCATGGAGGAGCGTATTTGATTGTTGGAAATGTTTTGACCCTCCTCAACAACCTGTTTTGCTCTTTTTTGCAGATCTTTTGGGAGATGTTCAATGAGATGCTGCATCTCATCCCAGTGGGCTCTGTCGTATCGCGCTAGCAGCGCTTGTGAATTTGCGATGCGCCACTGGTTTGCTGCTTGGACAGCAACCCTCTTCCCGGCTGCATCGAACTTCCTACTTTCTTTATCTGGGGGAGGTGCATCCCCAGAAGTGTGTGAGTTTGCCCGTTTTCTGGCAGCCCCTACCACCACAGAGTCTGGTGGCAGCTGAGAGGTGATGAAGACAGGGTCCGTAGGAGGCGCCTTATACTTTTTGTCCACCCTAGGCGTCACTGCCCTACTTTTAACTGGCTCCTTGAAAATGTCCTTTGCATGGCGTAGCATGCCTGGGAGCATCGGCAGGCTTTGGTAGGAGCTGTGGGTTGAGGAGAGGGTGTTAAATAAAAAATCATCCTCTACTTGTTCCGAGTGTAGTTCCACATTATGGAATAGAGCTGCTCTAGCCACCACTTGTGAGTAGGCTGTGCTGTCTTCCGGTGGTGATGGCCTAGTTGGGTATGTGTCTGGGCTGTTATCAGACACTGGTGCGTCGTACAAGTCCCACGCATCCTGATCTTGGTCGTCGTGGCTCATGGCGGTGTGAGCTGGCGAATGTGACGGGGTGTAAGTTGGCGAAGCCGGAGTTACAGGTGGAGGCGAGGGAGGAGGTGTTACCTTTTGTGTTGTTTCTTGCTGAGGAGTAAACTGAAGCGTTCTCTTTCGTTTGACAGGTGGAAGGGTACTGATCTTCCCAGTCCCCTGCTGAATAAAGATACGCTTTTGCGTGTGATCCACGTCAGTGGATTGCAGTTCTTGTTCAAATCTATGTTTCTTCAGTTGAGAAGACATAGAATGCTCTTCGGTATAGGAGCCAGAAACAGGGTCTGATGTCGCTTTTTTCGGCTCCGAAAGCCCTGTCGATTGTTTTTTCGGCTCCGAGGTAACCTTCCTCTTTTTCTGTGCCGAAAATTCTTGGCCTCTATGGTCTTCGGCGCCACTGTCTCGGCGTCGATCGGTGTCGACACCGAACTCTCGGTGTCGATGCTTCTGTTTAGCACTCTCTCGGTCCCGAGGAGGCTGCGTGCCGGTGTCTCGACCGAAGTCGGACGATCTCGACACTGAATGGGCCTTTTTCGGTGCCGATTGTTGGTCACCGAGAATTTGGGTGGAGCCATGGCCGGTTGGCAGTGGCGTCCCCTGGGCCTTCTTTCCTTTTTTAAGGTTTGATCTCGACGTCTTACTCACAGTTCTTGTAGAGTGTAGCTCGTCGGAGTCTGAATCCTGGATGGAAAAGGATTCCTCCTGTTCTTCTTCTGTCTCGAACTGTCGACGCTCTTTTGGCGTGGACGCCATCTGCAGTCTTCTCGCTCGACGGTCGCGCAGAGTTTTTCGGGACCGGAACGCCCGACAGGCCTCGCAGGATTCTTCACTGTGCTCGGGTGACAGGCACAGATTACAGACCGAGTGCAGGTCCGTATAAGGATATTTGTTGTGGCATTCGGGGCAGAATCGAAACGGGGTCCGATCCATCGGCGTTGTCCTCCACGCGGTCGGGCCGACTAGGCCCCGACGGGGTGCCGAAATCTACCCCGAAGGGCACCGAAGCGCTTCGATGTTCAACGCGTCGTCGTATGTGTCTATCTCTAACCGGATCGCAACGATACCGTCGAAAATCTTCCGTCTTCAGCTATCTTTCCGTTCCGAAACTCGGAGCGACATGAACACGTCCGAACCCGATGGCGGAAAGAAAACAATCGAAGATGGAGTCGACGCCCATGCGCAATGAGCACAGAAGGTGGAGTCACTCGGTCCCGTGACTCGAAAACACTTCTTCGAAGAAAAACAACTTGTAACACTCCGACCCAACACCAGATGGCGAGCTCATGCATACCATGTGTATCTACAGCGACAGATGCCATCGAACATAAACTTTCAAACACTGGGGAGAAGTATTGCGTCTCCTGCTGCAACTGCAACGTTGCTCTATATATGGGAAACGTTTCAATTACTTTCTAGCTGAGCGCTTAATGCACCTGCTAGGTGAGATTTTTCTGCAACATGCAGGTGGCCTTTTCAAATTAAAACAGACAAACTTAGACCTTCATCCTTCGAGAACGACAGAAGTGACGCGATAGTGAAAGGGTATTTACAGAGCGACAAACTTCCTGTAGCAGCAGGTATCATGTAACTATTTCATGTAACTTATTACTTTTTCTGAATGTGCAGCACTCATTTTCAAATAGAAAAAAAGATCACGTGCCTTGCTTTATAAGATGTATGTCTCCTTCTCGTTTTTTCTCCCATAGTCCGTAACAGGTGCTACCCTTTGAACACTGAACAGTTCCATTCTCTTGGGAGATTTGACTATCCCCGTTTCCATGGTCCTGCTGATACGGGTCCTTGAATGCACATAACCGCTCCCCACTCTGGACAGCTGCAAGAGAGGAGGAAAATAATCAGGTTACTACTTAACCACTGATCGGCTTAAAGCTATTAAACATTTCCGGCATTTTTTGTACTGTATTCATAACATAATTGTCATCTAAAAATATGGATTGAATAGGTTAAATAATTGCAATTATATCAAAAAGCTGAAACTGCACGTAAATCCAGCAGTATGATTTTTCAGATCGATTAAAGTGCCCAATACAGACCCAGTATTTTAAAATAAAGCAAATATTTATGTGAGCAAACGCCAAAACTCTTCAGGATGGTGGTGGGCGGCATAATTCCTTCTTGCTGTCAGGCTTCCAGTTAAATATGAAAGGTATTCCTACTTCCACTTTAAGAGAAGAGCAGCATAAAAGTCATCTACCACCTTTAGTAACAAATGAAGGGCACAGAAAAGTTAGAAAGGTGGACCTGATTTGTCCTTTGTCAAAAGACGGAAACTAGGGCGTAACTGGTCCAAGGTTGCGTGTTATCCGGGTTTAGAAAGGACCTGGTCTGGCAGTTCAAGCTGGACTGTTCCAAAGAGAAGCAGAGTCTAGACTGATTTGCATATGGCCGGGTCCAAACGAAGGTGCTATCGTAGGCAAAAAACAATGGGTTGGAAAGCGGCTCGAGCAACCTTTTTCTGTAGGAGAGGAAAAGAAGAGCTGACAGCACCATAAACTAGCAAACCTCTGTACAGAAACGTTCAGCTTGTAGGACATGCCTTGAGAAATATACTATCCCAAAATACATTTCTTCAGCTTTCAAAAAAATACCCAGGGTGAGTAGTTTCCTCAGCAAGAAAGCATGGTGTATTTGACAATTTCCGTAATTCCATCGAAACTAGAAATAAAAGAGGAGGCTGTCCTCAGTACCATGCTATCTTTATTGCAGATTAAGCATGGGTATTTCAAAGAGACAACATAAAGCTCACAAGTATTTCTTTCAAGCTGTGGACGACTAAAAACCTAGTTTCACCAGAGGTTAATGTTCCATAGTAACCTGGGTTCAAATTGAGCATCAGAGAGATGAGCACTGAAACAGGATTTCAGGAGCATGAAATGGAAAAGACAATCTAAGTGACACCCGCATGCCTCATTTTACAGAAAAAACAGGCCTATTAATACACACACCGGAGAGATAAAGTTAGCAGCGGTGTTTATGAGACCTGCATCTCCCAGATGTATTATGAATATCAAGAGGTCAGTTACAAGTAGGGTGACTAGATTTGGAGGAAAATAACTGGGATGGGCTAGCATTAACATTAGGACTAAAGCCTTACTCCCATGGGGGAAAGGGGGTGGAATATATATATACATATATATATATATATATATATATATATATATATATATATATATATATATATATATATATTTATTTCTTTATTTTCCCACTGTGGTGCTATGCCTATCTTTAAAAAGTTTGCTGTAAAAAATGGCAAAAGGCTTTTGCCCTTTCTAACTTGGCGTGGATGTCACTATGTCAATCAGATTCTTAGCCCCTTCACTGCTAGGCCTATTCCCCACCTTGCGAAGACTTTTTTTTGGCTATTTGGGGTAGCTCACTCTTAGGCCCCCATAACATTTTGTCCGCATAAGCAATCCACGCCAAATTTGTCTCCATTTTAGAAACATCCAGGGAATTCTAAAGGCACCCAGGATTGTGGATTCCCTTAGAGGGGACTGAGAAAATGGGCAACATATAGCTAAATTGTGAGTTTTTGGGGGAAAAATGGGCTGCAGAAGAATGCATCTGTTTTTTTCCCTGCAAATGGCGTTAACAAATGGTTTGTGGTGCTAAAATCACTATCTTTCCAGTTTTCTGAAACAGGCAGACTTGAATCAGAAAAACACATTTTCATTTCGTTTTGGCATTTTACTGGGGCATAGTCAATTTTTCTTATTTTTTGTGCTTTCAACCTCCTTCCAGTTAGCAGCATTAATGGGTGTGAAACAAATAGTGGATCGCGGAGAGCTACACACTTCTGAAGAGTAGCCAACATTTTGAATTCAGCAAGGGGTCATTTGTGTGGATACATCAAGGCTTTCCTAAAGAAAGTAACAGCCGACATAAAAAAAATATTGAAATTGAGTTGGGAAAAAAACTGCCATTTGTGTCTATGTTTTCATCTGTAACTTTTTCTAATTACAGCAGATTTTCGAAAGCAATATACTTTCACATCCGCTGGACCCTTCTGGTTGCAAGTGTATATAGGGCTTGTGGGTTTACCAAGTTCACCACAAACCTGAGGTACCCAGAGCCAATAACTGAGTTGCACCTTGCAATGGTTATTCATTGTGTACGGGTATACAGCAATTCATATAGTAAAATATAAATAGTGAAAGAAACCAATGCATTTCCGAAATGGGTACAATATATGGAGTTCAGAAGTAGGGGTTATGTGCACATCTTTGAATTTGTGGGTAGCCATAGTAGCATGTAAATCAGAGGGTATTTCTCAAAATTACTTCTTTCCTACACATTGTCTTACATTTGGAAGGTGCACATGCAGATAAATACCATTGATAACAACACTGTTCTACTCTTCTGTGTTCCTCTAAGGCTCCCACTAAAAATGGCACCTCACTTGTGTGGGTAGGCCTGGTGCCTGGAACAGGAAACGGACCAAAACGCAACATGGATACATCAAATTGTTCCATGCAAAACTGATCCATTTTTTTTGCAAAGTGGGTAACTGTGGTTTTTGAGCCCTACCTCAGCTGGGACCTAGGGAAACCTAGCAAACTTGTACATTTTAAGAACTAGACACCTAAGTGATTCCGGGATGGAAGGACTTGTGTGGCTGTCACCAGGCTGTCCTAGCCAGAACCCCTTGCAAACCTTAAACTTTGACTAAAAAAACAAACACATTTTCTTCACATTTCTGTGATGGAAAGTTGTGGAATCCGCACAGAGCCACAAACTTCCTTCCACCAAACACTGTCCTACATCTTCTGATGAAAATGGGACCTCACTTGTGTGGTTAGGCCTAGTGCCAGCGACATAAAACGGGCCAAAACACAACATGGACAGATACATCAAATTTTCTACGCAAATCCAACCCGTATTCTGCAAAATGTGTAGCTGTGGTTTTTGTGCCCTACCTCAGCTGGCACAGAGGGCAACCTAGCAAACCTGTATATTTTTTAAAACTAGACACCTAGGGGACCCAGAATCCCTTGCAAACCTCAAACTGTGACTATAAAAACACATTTTTCTGACATTTCAGAAATGGAAAGTTCTGGAATTTGCAGGAAGCCACAAACTTCTTTCCACTGAGCATTCTCATAAGTCTTCTGATGAAAATGGTACTTGACTTGTATGGGAGGGCCTGGTGCCTGTGACAGGAAACTGCCCAAAACGCAACACTGATACATCAATTTTTCCACACAAAACTGAACCATTTTTTGCAAAGTGGGTAGCTGTAGTTTTTAAGCCCTAGCTCAGCCACCACCCAAGGAAACCTAGCAAGACTGCTTTCCCATTTTTGAGGGGTGGGGGCATGGCCATGGCGGGAAGCCCCACCCCTACAAAAAAAAGTAATCCCTGGAGTCAAGTGGGCTTTCTACCCCTCCACCCCCCACCCACCCTTGGAGGGCAGAAGGGGTAACTGCCCCCAGCTGGTCCCAGGGGGGCGAAAGACTGTTTACCTATTTTTAGAGGGAGGGCATGGCATGTCCATGCTGGGTAGCCCCCACTGATACAAATTAAATAATGTGATCCCTGGTGTCCAGTGGGCTTTCTACCCCCCTGCGAGGGGCTGAAAGACTGTTCCCATTTTTGTCTGGTGGGTGAGGGGGAATTGGCACACCTACTGTGGGCACTGGCATGCCCACTGGGGGCAGCCCACTAACTCTCTTTTATTTAAAAAAAAAAATAATAATAAGTCACCCCAGGGGTAGGGGCAGAAAGACTGTTTCAATTTGTGTCTTGGGAGTGGGGGGCATTGACATGCCCATTATGGGCAGCCACCACTCCTCTTTTATAAATAATAAAAGAAATCCCTGCTACCTAATGGGTTTTCGCAGATCGGGGAAAATAACCCCCTTCTGCCTCCTGGGCAGAAAGACTGTTCTTATTTCAAGAGGGCAGATCGCGAGGTAATAATCCACCATCTGTCCCTGTGTGTTACAGAAAGGCTGTTATGATTTGTGTCTGGAGGGACTGTGGGCAGCCCCCACCCTTCTTTTTGTTTTTAAAAAGAAAAAAAACTGGTTTCTAGTGGGCTTTCTGTCCCCCTGGTGGGCAGTTAGGGTGTAATAACCACCATCTGCCTCCCGGGGGATGGGGCAGAAAGACTGTTAGTAGTGTTTGGGTGTGGGGGCATAGGCATGCCCATTTTGGGCAGCCCCCACCCTATGTAATAAAAAAAGAATCCCTGGTGTCTAGTGGGCCTTCTGCCCCCATTGGTCCTGGGGGGTGAGGGGTGGGGAAGGTGGGGGAAGACTGAATGGATCAGCAGTTGTGGGGAGGGGCAAAAGCCCTTGCCCCAAGGGGCTGCTCTCCCTTCCTTGGTGCCTA
The DNA here is from genome assembly GCF_031143425.1 of Pleurodeles waltl. Lineage (NCBI taxonomy): Eukaryota > Metazoa > Chordata > Amphibia > Caudata > Salamandridae > Pleurodeles > Pleurodeles waltl. The sequence goes on from NC_090440.1 coordinate 1,899,945,949, forward strand.
GTGGGTGGATCCCTGCGGGATCAACTAGGGAGGGATACCAGTGAAAAGGGGTGATTCGTTTCTTTCCAATCATACCTTTCCCATCTACCTAGGTGCTTGGGAGGCTGAGATGGCTCCTTGACCATCTAGGCAGTGAAAGTGAAATGAGCCAATAACAGTCATAACACCCCTTATTGATGAGCTACAGTTCTGCACAGAACAGGAACCTTTCACCAGCTCCATAACGGCAGGCAGGGCTTGAAAAATCTATGCCACCACCACTCGCTATGGCGACCCTTCTGGTGAGTGGACAAAGAACAGGTGTTCTGTTCAATCAGAAACTGAATTAGGAATTAAGATGCCTTTAAATGTTATTTTTGTCACATTTATTCTGTTTTCAGAGACAGAGGTCAAAAGTCAGTTTGTCTTCTTGCTCTGCAAATACTTTTCCTTGTCACTGTAGAGTTCCAGGATTTTATAAAGGTGAACTGTCTGACCTATGCCAGAATTTTATAAGGCGAACTGTCTGACCTACTGAAATGAAAGGCTTTTGGTATCAGGTTTTTCCTAACACACAACATTTATATAACTAAATCAACTTTACAAACATTTCAAAATATATTTCGGTAGCTGTGAAAGACCATTTCTTGTACTTCTGTGTGATGAAGAAAATATTTTAATAGGGTGAAAAAATAGGTCAGAACATTTTACCTGGTCATGTGCAAATGATAAATTATTTCCGAAACCCACTTTTCACAGATTATTGTTAATACACTATATAGTTTTATCAGAAAAGCTGCAAGCTAGTGGTAGGGTTTTGGGACATTTCTTGGAAATTTACTGTCTGTAAATGACAGTGCGCTACCACATCATGCTTTAGTAATATATTTATTAAAAGTGAGTGTTTAAACATAAACTGAAACACTCCTGCCATGATGGCAAAGCTACTAGTAAAAAAGGAGGCAAGTCATGCATGGATCATGTATACCCTATATGGGGGCTAGATTTATTATACACGGAACAAATGTTTAAGTGTATTTAATCAAACAAAAGAGTATTTAAAAAAAAAACAAAATTAACAGCAGAAATGCTGAACTCACATATTTGAAGGTGCACTCATATGTAAGAATAAAGAAAAACGCGACTGTAAAATACAATATTTACCTAGGATCACACAATTTGATACCAGTTTCCGGGTCAAGTACAGTACAGTTAGGTCGAGTAGATTATTCAAGTTACTCGACCTGCAGGTCTAGTAACATTTTTATGATTTTTCAAGGCCTGGCAAAGATGTTTTTAGAATCAACCCCAAGCTCATGCCTAGTGTGGTCTCCCCTATTCCACCCTAACCAAACAATTCGGCCTTCTTTCTATGGCTTGACTCAGTAACTAAAAGAGCACTTCACACACTTGACATCAAGTGTGCTCTCATGTATTATATAGACAGGATCAAATCTTTTTTATCAAACACAATAGCTCTTTGTTATCTTTGTTATCTTTGCAGAGCTTGAAAGGCAGGAATTGCCAGGTGGATTGTTAAACGCATCCAGACCTATTACCTTAAAGCCCAAAGGACCTTTACCAGCCCACTCCAGACCACACTCCACCTCCAAACAGGCAGCCACTATGGCCTTTCTTGGGAAAATAACTCTAAAGCTGCCATATGGTCCACTACACACACCTTCACAAAGCATTATTGTATGGATATTCTTGCAAGGAAACAAGCTTCAGTTGGTCAAACTGTCCAAAGGACTCAATTTCAGACCTCTGCATAATCTACTGGCTAGCCACTACTTAGGGAAGAAATGCTTTACAGTTAATGTAGAGCATGTGTATCTCCAGCCACATATGCTATGGACAGTTTAAGCTACTTACCCTGTAAGTATCTGTTGCAAGTAGTCTTGTAGATTTGCATGCATCCACCTTCCTTCCCGGAAGCCAGTCTCTGTTACAGATATCTTCAACGTACAGAACTATGTATACTACATGCATGACCACAGTCCTATCCTACTTACTACTTCATACCTACTCTCGGCCACTATGTGGAAAACAATCTACCAATGGAGTCAGTGCCTATGCAAGTTCACGACCAGAGGAGGAGTCACAAAAACATTTGTGACTTGAAGGCTTCTTTGAAGACAAACAATTGCAACAGTATGAGCCCAACACTAAATGACAGAAGTGTACAGACCATGCATATCTACAGCCACTCTTGTTATGAACATAACAGTCTGCATTCAGGTGGAGAAGGCGCAGGAATAGTCCAAATAAATTCCAAAGAAACTAGGTCATCTGGAAAAATACAAGGGGAGGGAGTATGATTCCTAGGGAGAGATGAGAATAACTCCTCAGCTGGAAGTAAATAGTATTCTGGATGTTCAAACTCATGATCAATAGGTGAACTCAAGGGTTTAATAATGGCAGTCTGCTGTAATGGTTGGAATTCAGGCGCTGGTACCAGATGAGGGTATGGTAGCAGTAAAGGCCTCAGCTCAGGCTTGTGTTTTTTTTATTTTTATTCATAAGACTATCATACTTTGAGAAGAAACTGACACACAGCATACAAAGGTTCAGCCGATCTTCAACAACATGCACAGAGGGTGAAGGTGATTTCTAGCTAATCAAAAATCAGGTCATATTGAAAAAGGTACATTCCAGAAAAAGGTACATTCCAGAAAAAACAAGACGACAAAAACAGAGTAAGAATCAAAGGTGTTGGTCACGAGAAGTTAATCTTTCAGGCACACCCGCACCGTTCTCAAACGCTTTCTCTAGAGCTAATGAAGGGATTTTCACAAAATCAACAAAAGCACGTTTTTGTGCAAAGCTCTACTTTCATAGCACGTCTGGTGTAAATTAATTATGCAATTTTTACTGTGGTTATGAACAGCAATTTTTTGGGGAGGTAAAACAGGAAAACAAATCTTTTTCTACCCTCTACCCAACTTTTCGTACCCTATGCACAAAGTGCATAAAACTGAGTACGTCAGACCCTAGTTGTCTACATGGTTGGATTGACAAATTTGGTGCAGACCCATCCATGGGGTACAAAGTGATACACAAATGAAAAAGTGCCTTTTCAATGAAAGAGCGTCTGAACCAGAACTGCAACGTGGTGACTGCCACTTCGTAATATATATGCACACACGTTTAGTTTTAAAATTATACATACAATTATATATATATATACATATATTTACATATGTATTAAACAAAACAATTTGTGGTTTTTGATATTCTTTGTTTTTTGTTAATGATAGTTTAAAAACAGGCTTCTCCAATGAGTAGCTTGTAGGCTGCTAGTTGCTCTCCAGCTACCTATAAGTAGCTCTCCATCCTAGTGTAGGAAATTAGAGACTTTGCTTGGTTAAATTAATATATGCAAAAAAAAATGAAAAGCAGATATTGGAGACTAAAATGTATACACTTTCAGAGCTCATTAGCTGATATTTGGAGAAAAAATATTGAATTTGCAAATATATTTTGAGATGATATGTGACAAATAAATCATGCCACGCTGGAAAGACTTATTGCTAATATTATTACCCTGGTACAAAGAGTACTGAAGATATGGTTGTTAAGCATTATCCTTGTAGATGAACTCCACAGTGACTGAGCCTCATTTTGTATTTTGTAAAGTATTGCTGCTGGCAACCTGTCCTGAAGAACTCAAGTGATGACTGCTATTCATCTTGCCTATCGTGGCCACAAATATAAATTAGCCCTTATGCCATCAGCCTTACAACACTAATATTAGTAGCTCGGGATGATTTCCATTGAATTGAAGTAGCTCTTATTACAGAAAAGGTTGGAAACCATTTTAAGAACGAAACAGCTACAAAAAGTTTAAGTGAAGATATGTGCAGACAAAAAACAGCAGTCTTTTACTCTCTTATTGCACTAACAACCCTGGAAGATACTAAGAGGCATGAAAAGTTTGTTTCGTTCGAGAACCTTCAGTCATGCCATTGCTGGGATCCACATGATTCGTTTGTAGAACTGAGAAAAAAAAAAAAAAATGTTATAAGTTTTTTTGTTCGTGTTATGTCCAGCGGAATGAAAAGGGTGATCAATTGCTAGATGGTTTGTGAAACGTGTTTGACAAATCTGAGGTATTTTCTTAAAAGTGTTTTTTCTTTACATTATGATATTGGGCTTAGAATAATTCTATTTCAGTTTTTCCAGGAAAAAAAAAAATGTACCTTGCTGGACTTCAGCACAAAGCAGTCGCAAGCCCAGATGGCTTTCAAGTTTTAAACTTGCGGGCAATCTGTCCAGGATTCCTAATCCTAGCACAACTGCATGCCGCACAAATTGTAGGGAATGTTGAATCGACGGTTGCAAAACATATAGTTTGCTTTCAACACAGAGCTGGCAACTGTAAAGCTAAAGGGAAAATCCTTTTATCAATACGTTTCAATTAAATGTTAAATATATCCAAATCTTAGAGGGAGAAAAGGTGATATTATCACCAACATATGGCAAGTGCTTCAGGCACTGGTTTCCAGTCACATGCAGCAGTTTCATTCCCGGGAACAGATGCTTTACGTCTGACCTGCATACTCAGCTGTCTAACATTCTCCACCCCAGGAAACACAGTGCCAAAGGGACAGCACTTCGTAGATGTGTACAATTCGGGGGACAGGCATTTTTCTGCACAACAAACCAGAGAGCCATCTCTAATGTTGGTAACGGTAGCCTCTCATGCCGGCGAATTCTTTCAATTCATACTTCAATTTTGCCCCGTAGCCACCATGTGTCAGCGCTGCACCACGCGATATCGGACGACGTCATGACTGCGTTTTTTTTTTCTTTTTTCAGTAAATAGTGTACACCTCTCGGTGATGAAATAAGGAAAGAGGAGATTCATGAGAAATCTGAAAACGGCTGTGGATTCAAGACAACAATCTCTACTGAGACCTGCACAACACAACATTCTCCTCAAATTCCCAGGGTACTCAGAACAGATGTTCAAAGTTGGGTACATTTGAGGCAAAACTTGAGCAACCAAGATATCCTTGACAAATATAAAATCAGCTCAGGAGATGAGACAGTCTCCATAAAGCACAAGATAATATTCCCTTCCCAGGAGCAAGTATTTGCAATGTTAAAGAGGCAGCTGTGATGACTTTTTTAGTTTTGACAATTATTTTGTTTTGAATGTTTTCTGGTTTAGGTGGAGAGCAGCTACAGTAAGGAGCACACAGCAACACTCTAGATTTGCTCACCTCTTTCTAGCTAAGTTTTTACTGGAACTGCTATTCACTTACACTAGGGAACTACCCAGAGTTCTCTCTTCTGTTTTGCATAAGTTATGCGTCACTCTAACCCTGAAAGGGTTTTATTATATATATATATTTATATAACCTAGTTGTAGTTACGACCATGGACCATGTTTCCATAGGAAAAGCGTTTTTTGGCTTGCCTATATCTGACAAACATTCACAACATTTTCCAAAAAAAGTGCCCCACTGATTCTTGTTGCACATAGAAAGTTTCAGGGTGATCTGTCAATTGGGGACGGAGGAAAAAAGGGGGTCAAAAAAGTTGTGTTTTCCATGTCATGTAAATTCCCATAGGACGTTTAGGCAAGACTACAGCCTGAACCGCTGGACAGGTTTACAAAAAAATTGGGAGAAAGCTAGCTTTCGGTACGCAGATTGTGCTTTCGGTTATTTGGTGTAAATCCGTTTAGTAGTTTATGAGAAATTAAGGAAAATCCAAATTTGTATCTCTCTGGCCATGAATAAATTGTGAATATTTCCGAATGCATGCGCAAATATAAGTGCTGTAATTGGCTGGCCACAACCTGACTTTAGAGGTGCGGCTGCCATTTTGTGTTATGGAAGAGGGTCCCCGGGGCTGAAAATAGAAATTATAAGTGGTATAAGGGGTCAGGTGGAGGTACCCTGGCCTCAGGAGTGTTATATAGGGTTGTTTTTAGGGTCAAATTATGGATTTAAAATGATTTTTCTTCTCCGTGCACCATATTTGCAAATATCCTCGACTATTCAAGAATATGCACAAAAACAATTAGAAAAAAAAACATTCATACTCATTCATACACTAATTAATTCACTCATAGATGCAACTCAGAGACTCATGCACCCACTCAGACTCGCACACCCAATTTCAGTCCCACTCAGACACTTGTGCACCCACCCACAGATCCACTGACAGAGCGCGTCCCTGTGGCCAACAACCCCTGCGCACTGCCAAAGCCTGTGCGCTGCGCAGGGTTGAGTGGTTATGAAGGCATGGCTCCAGCACCAGGCCACAGGCCAGGCCCTGCGGGGAATTTCCACTGGCAGTGGTTGGATTAACGTATAGTAAATAAAACTGCTTTAAGTTAAAAAAAAAAAAAAACATAGAAATTCACTGAAAAAAAAACAAAGGTTATAGTTAGGTTCTGAATTCACTCGTAAAAACCACAGAAAATATGCAGTTAGAGTTATTTCAAGTAACTAGAACTCACACCCTAAGGTAACTATAACTCGCACCTTCGCTATGCACAGCTAATTACTACACATTTTATATCATTGATGACATATTCTATGGAATCTTTGATATTACCACTGCAACTTTTGCAATAACATTATTGTTGAGAAAACTGTGCATGGCGAGGGCGCGAGTTATAGTTACCTTAGTGCTCGAGTTATAGTTACTGGAATGAACTAACTTAAACTGCTGAATTTCTATGGTTTTGTACGAGTAAATACAGAACCTAACTAAAACGTCCCTGTAACCTTTGTTTTTTTTGACAGTGAAAAAAAAAAAAAAAATATATATATATATATATATATATATATATGTATTTAAAAGCACACATTTCACCTGTTATTGTGTGGATGTGCATAATGTGGAAAAGCACAACATCGTCACTCAGTCTGGTAAGCCAATGGCTAAAGCGGACTTACTGTCTGCATACACGTATCCTATGATGGGCAAAATGTGAATGGCACTATAAGAAGCCAATGGATTAAGAAGACCATCTGAAAGTCCTTGAAAGCAAGAATGTTTAGCACATTTAGAAAGCATAGTAAGTAGGAATGCATTGTATATACATTTTTATTAATAACACAGGGGCTTGGTTAATTCTAGTCCTAAAAAATGCCTAAACGCTGTTTGTTTTCTCAAAATAACACATTTCCATGGTAGTCTTCATCATTCTGAACTACTTTGTGTGATGTTGTGCTTCTTGTGAAAAAAGAAGAATGGAATCACTCACAGTGAAGGTAGCAAATAGCTGAAGTAGGCTAACCTACTGCACCATGTAGTATGCTGTAGTTGGTGGAAGAAAATGTGAACGAAAACACCAGGCCAGTGGATGAAGAGAGCTAGCTGAAAGCACCTGTAAGTATAATATATATATATATATATATATATATATATATATATATATAAAATAATATTAGTAAGAGCAGAAGGTTTTGGCTAATGACCCACCTAAAATGCACATGATTAGAATTTGCAGACTAGTTCCAGAAACAGGCTGAGTAGTTCAATTATTGTGGGTAATGATACAAATATGTGCTTTCTTACTGAGACAGATAGATGGGTAAGTATACTTGGAATGGCTTGGTAAGGTCAGATGAAAGCCTTCTCAAACAAAGATGAACACTACAGAAAATCTGAAAGTTGAAATAGCACATAACTGTTCACAAAAGAGCCTAAATCAAAGATTACTAGGTAGCATCCCTGGGGCACACCGCAGCTGAATTAAACTCTTTGCAGAAACACAAATTTATTAGATCAGTGGTTCTTAACGAGCGGTATGTGGATACTTAGGGGCCCGCCACCCCTGATCAGGTGGTCCTCGATTGCTTAGAAAATTATTCTTAGCAGATTAATAAAGCATATATACATAAAAAATCAACTTTGAAAATTGAAAGTGTTAAAACGTTCAGTAAATGTGAAGGAATTAAAATTGGAAGCTATAAAATTAAGTTGGTATCCGTATTTTGATATGTGAGGGCAGCCCAAGTACAGTAAACAGAATGTAGAATGGATGACTAGGGTTCTCAATTGAAGCAGCACTGGGATGTGCTGGCATGCATATGGGGAAAAAAATAATGATATGCTAGAGTCTAGCATATCAATTTGTCTTTTATACAGATTTTTATTTTGGTAGAGGGTTAAATAAAATATTTCATAATTTGTGTATTTGTTTGATGTATATCTTTTCTTTATTTTTGTGCACTGTTTTGAGGTTCAACTCGTAGAAATCAGAGAAAGTGCTTAGCGAGGGTCCCCAGCTTACAATAATAATTTATTAGAGTCAGTAGAAGTAAAACGGTTAAGAACCACTGAATTAGGGACGGGGGAGGTGTCACACTTAGTAGTAGTAAATAGTAAAGGATGTTCAAAAAACCCTTACGAATGGCACTGTAATCAACCTGTCACCTCACCACCAGGTACAATTGATATAGGGTACAAATAAAATATCAGAGTATTTTTACATAATCCTATTAGCACTGTGAATTGAAAAGTGTTGGTATTATGGTTTTACAGATCAGAAAAAGGAGTGGCTTAATATGTGGAAGAGAATATTTCTTCAAGCCAGTGTACGCTGACTCAACAAGCACCATGAGCACTATGATGGACAAAAAGAAAAGTGCTGAACTATGTCAAGGAGAGAAATAATCTTGAGGTCAAGACTCAATAAAGTTCAGAATCTGGCTGCACTTTGTGATAAAGTTTAAGGCTTTGGCAACTGTTCCTAGGTTCCCTGAATACTACTAACAATAGCAACACAGGCCATCGTTTTCAACGTGCTTTCAGTTTTGGCCGGTACCAAAAACACTTATGATAACATTCTTAACTCAGACCTCAGTAATCTGTGTTTTACACGGATTGGATCCAAAATGTGGCAAAAAAGAAAGGATGACTGCTCTGTTCAGGGCACATGAAAATATCAATCGTTGTTAGATGGCTCAATCAAGACTACTCCAGATACTCAAAACCAGAATCTAATTTTTGTAATGTGCAAGATGCTGCGAGCGTTCTCTCCTTGACAGTTGGCTGTAGTCGGAGAGGGAACACTGACAGCATCGTCTGATTATAAACAAATAATTGGATAATTCAATCAGCGGGGAGCGTCGTTTATGTTTAACACTAATCACAAGAACTTCAGCCATTTCTAAGATACTGAGAGAGTAGATGTAATACCAAGCACAACAGCAGTACCAGAGTTGAACCGAGCAAGTTTAAAGAATGAGTGATTAATCCTTGGTTATTATAACTGAGCTAGAGCTCAAGGAGAGCAGAAAAAAGTATGAGCTTCTCTGTATACAGAATTGTTTGTGCATGCCTGGCACTGTAGCTCACAGTCCACCCTCCACTGCCAGAATCCAGCTCTCGCAAACTGCTTAAGGAATTTATCTTTGCCTTTAACTCTGTACAGTGCTTCAGTGTCTTTTGTTTAGGCTTGTGCTATACAAATACAATCACACATACAGCGTTAATATCTACAAAGATATGCTTCAAAAAGCTTTGCACCACCCACATATTCATAAAGGAGACTTCCTGGTGAATCTACACTAGACATTTGACTTTCAACAGACGGACTCCATAAAGTAAAAACTGGACCCATACGTGTAGGGCTTAGCTATACAGCTATTCATAATTTCTTTTAATAATACAGCAACAAAAATGTAGTAAAAAAAATAGTTGAGTATCTTCATAACTCAGTCCCATTTCAGAACGAACAGGGATAAAGCTAATAGGTCTGGCTTTCATGTGTCAAAACATGTGAACGTAAGCATTCACACATGTTGTGGACATACACTGCATTCACCAACGCAGTGTATCATAATAACAACAGACCTACTGGCTTTACAGAGGCTGAGCAAAAAAAATAGAAAAACTGATTGCTTTTTGTCTAGATTACATAATAGTCGACAAATATTTGAATGTGACAATACGTTTTACTATTAAGCATACTTTTCCGATGTAAAATAGTCCCTCGTGCATTTCAATGGAAACAGTTCCTGGAAAGCAGAATGATGCACTAAATGGCTAATAGCCATGGGTGAGAGAACGATGCTCCTCAGAATGGGGACAAAATCCGTCCTATTTTAAGAACTGGTAACATTAGTTTAGCAAACACTTGCGTGTGAAGCCAAACGTAAAATGTTGCCTCTTCTTCTCTATGTGGGTGACAAGCTATTAAGTCCTTGCCAGTCAATATAAGGTAAGTAATGAATCATTGGGAGGTTCCGCTCCATTCTTAAAAAACACTTTTAAACATAGCTGTCTGACACCATCACACAAGTGTCACTGTAAATGGCCGAAAGCAGAGGCATATCATCAAAAGACAATTCGTATTGCTGTAGGCACTATATAAACGCCTCCCACTCATTCCTAAATTCTAATTACCAAATATTCAGCACAATGCTACACAAATCATAAAGAATCATTTAGTGGCACCCTAGCAGGAAAGGCATACTGCTTTCTACAGAAAAACAGGGGAAGTGATCATGCCATTGTCTATGTCGGTGTACAACAATAAGTAAATAAATTGATTGCAATGACACGAAAGCTTTTAACCTTCGGTGAATGTTGCCTTAAGATTACTGCAAACGAATGTCTGGCTACAGAAAATTCTTCGCCACGACATTCAGACTGTTGTAACCGGCACAGGATGCAGACTGCTTTCTGCCCTTCCCTTTCCCACGGCCATGTGAGGTGGTTAAGTAATGTGTTCTCAGGGGAGGACTCTGGTGAAGAAAAGAGCATGCATTTTTCCTCAACACTTACTGTTCTATCTGCAGCGCGTAATTTTTGATCGAACATTTCAGCAATGTGTTAACTCCTAAGTTTGGAGCAATCGTCTACCTGCAGGTTTCTTGGCGCTGAAGGCTTCAGAAACAACAATGCTATTGATACCTTCCAGGTTTAAAGGCTGGCCTTCGAAAGTTACGCAAACAGGAAATAGAGTCCGTATTTTATTCCATAAATTGGAAATTGGGTTCATATTCGGTATAACATTAAAAAGCATGTTTATGAGAATCACATTTCAAATACCATTTTTTGGTTAAGTCCTCACCTTCTCTCACTGATTCGCCTCATTGAGATTGTAATTTAATGGACATCACTTGTGACCAGTGAAAGAGGACCCAGTAATTGCTCTTATGCAAAAGTCATTTACAGGTTTGATCTAATTTGATTTAATAAGGTATTATCTGAAAGTGCAACGAAATTGTCAATTCCCTGCAAGGGAGCTCACGTTCTCCACACATGCAATAGGAAAGGTTAGGGGAAAGTCTTCTATCTTTCAGCTGTAAACACTAATGCAGGTGGCCTCATTCTAATGCAAGCCTTTGAATGGAGACCACCTTCAAATTACAGACACGTACCGAGTGTTGACATATCCAATTTACTTTGCTCCAAGCATAGGCTTCGTTAAGGACCAATGACAGAGCAAGGGCTGACAACTGTTTAGTTTATAATATGGCTTGAAAAGCGAGTGTAACTCCATCTTCCCTCAATTGAGCAGGGTAAGGCAGTCCATGTCATGTTAAGGACTTCTAGGGTACTGGGAAACACATATTTCGCAGCCCCTGCTTAGAACGACTTTGAACTTATTTACTAATTTCCATCTTATTCAAGCCACCCTGGTTCTAAACATTTTTGACATAGATGTTAAACTTATAGAAATCAAAGCACACAAAAAAGCCAAAAGTTCAAGCTACCTGGTGTTGTCCTTCTAAATAGTCCGAAACGGAGTCCTGGAGAAAATGTCTTTTTTTTTTTTTTGCACATGGAGCTAGATTTTGTTGGTCTTACAACAATTTTTGTGTTATTCAGTGTCTAGCCAGCTAGTTACCCCCACCGTAGAAAAGGCAGTAAGGGTGGCTTGTACTGGCCTAGTGCTTGAAAGTGTAGCTTTTAATGCCAAGTATTCAAAATCACAAAGAATTCCTTCACAATTAGCACTCTCACAGAAAAAGTGAAAATCAAAACACTGTTCCGATGAATTTCACCATTTCATCAAGATACCGCTGGTAAATGTTTATTTAATTTTCTTCCTCTTCCTTGTCCCGCTGCTCCCCTTTCGATTTGCACACTTCTCTGGAAGACAGTGACCACTAACTCTGCTGAGTAAACGTTGTGTCAAGGGGTGGATAATAGGACAAGGACTAAGAGATGTGGAGAGCAGTATAGTGAGATAAGTCGAGCAGAAGGGGATACAGATGAAGATGAGGTTGAGAAATAGTTGAGATAAGGAGAGACAAGAGAAAGAGAGAAAGGCTAGACTGCCGGAATGCTACAGAGCGGTAGAAGGAGCAGGTAGAGTAAATAGAGGTAGAGTGATAGATAGTATTTTAGAATCAGCTAGAAAGAGCCAGCAATAGGGTAAAGCAAATGTAGAACAGGAGGGGTGGGGTACAACAATCAGTTAGGCAGAGATAAGGCAGAAAGAGAGGCGCAGTAAAGAGTGAAAGATATATACAGCTGATGTAACTAGAGAACTAGAGAAAGGTGCAAAGTAGAGAGCGAAGTGAGGTGTGTGTGGGGGGGGGGAGGAGGGAGCTTGTTGCAGTTACCCTCCCAATCTTTGCCTGATATTGATGCTGACTTGACTGAGTGTACTGGGATCCTGCTAACCAGGCTCCAGCACCAGTGTTTTTTTTCCCTAAAACTTTACCATTGTTTCCATAATTGGCACACAGGTAAGTCCCTTGTAAAAGGTACCAGTGGTACCAAGGGCCTGTGGCCAGGGAGGGTCCGTAAGGGCAGCAGTTTGTGTTGTGCCACCCTGGGGACTCCTCACCAAACACATGCACACTGCCGTTGCAGATTGTGTGTGTTGGTGGAGAGAAAAAGGCAAAGTCACCATGGCATCCCTCTCAGGGTGCCATGCCCACAAAACACTGCCTGTGGCACAGGAAGGTAACCTCTCTAGCAGGCCTTACAGCCCTAAGGCAGGGACCACTATACCACAGGTGAGGGCATAGCTGCATGGACAACATGCCCTTACAGTGTCTAAGTCCATTCTTAGACATTGTAAGTGCAGTATGGCCATATTAAGTACATGGGCTGGGAGTTTGTCATTATGACTTCAACAGCTCCATGATGGCTTCCCTGAAGGCTGGGAAGTTTGGTATCAAACGTCTCACCACAATAAACCCACACTGATGCCAGTGTTGGATTTATTGTAAAAAGCACACAGACTGCATATTAGAGATTCCACCCTGTATTTTACCCAACGCTCTAGTGTAGGTCCGACTCGTCAGAAACAAAGCATGCTCTGGGTGGAGGTGCTTCACACCTCCCCCCTGCAGGAATTGTAACACTTGGCAGTGAGCCTCAAAGGTTCAGGCCTCCTCTTACAGCGCCCCAGGGCACTCCAGCTAGTGGAGATACACACCCCCCAGACAAGGCCGCACTTTTGGTGGCAAGTCCGGCAGGAAAATTAGGTAAAACAGGGTGGATTGACCACTCCAGCCAGGACCATCCCTAAGGTGTACAGAGGTGAGGTGCCCCCTCTCTGCAGAGTCCTCCATCTTGGTTTGGAGGACAGGTACCAATAGGGTTATGAATGTGCCTCTCTCCCCAAAGGCTACTGCCCTCTGACCACTGTAACACCCATAAACCTAGTATTTAGGGGCAGAGCCAAGCTCACCAGATTCCTGGCAACCTCAACAAGAAGAAAGAAGAAGGACTGCTAAGCCGGACAACCAGCAGTGAAGACTCTAGACAACAAATGACTTAGCCCCAGCCCTACAGGCCTATCTGTAGCTTCAAGGACTCTTCTACCAAAAGGTGACACATCCATCAGGACCAGTGACTTCTCCAAACCCCCACAGAACTGCCTGCCCACAAGAGGACAAAGAACTCCCGAGAAGAAACACTCCAAAAGGACTCCAGAACTGTCCCAGATACGCAAGTCCTGTCCACTCTGTCCCAGACACCCACGGTTTGAGTCAAGATGGCCCACTGTTCCAGAGCAGGTCCCCAGGCGATTTCGACCTTGTGTCTAACCTGGGTTGACGCCTCCTGACCTATACGACGACACCATCAGCCTAATTCCAGAGGACAATCCCTGATCGCGAGATAACAAGACTAAGATTCCCAATTCCTAAAGGTACTCCTGCACCCACAGCTCCCTGTCCTTGGTGAATCCGACCATCGGTCCAGCGATGTTCAGCAGGCGACCCTCCTCCTTGTGCAGGCTATGGTTTTCCAGAACCGATCTCGTGGACCCAGCCTGCAGCATCCTTGTGACTCCCGGGGTCCTTCTATTGGAAAGCATTGGGAGCCCGATGCTGTGTTTGCACCCTGCACCCAGCCACCCCTGTATGCTGCAGGTGTATGTTTGGAGCTGACCTGTGCCCCCTCACCCCCTCTTAGTGCTCACCTCAAACCACCCCCCAGGTTTTCCCTCCAAAATTGCGGGTACTTACCTGCCAGCAGATCCGTTTCCAGGTGCCCCCAGTCTCCATTGGATCCCATTCAAAATCTAACTACAACTTTGACCTCTGCACCCGGCTGGCCTCGGGTTGCTAGTGGTGCGAGTTTGGGGTCATCCTGAACCCCGACCAGTGGACATCGTAACTCCTGGAGACTGGAACTGTAAGTCAAGTACTTACCCCAAAACTGCCCTAACAATCCCCACTATCCCCGGACTGTTCTGAAAATTGCAGTCAACTTTTAAAAGTGAAAAGTGTTACTTGCCTGTAAACCGTTTTCTTTGCCAAATCAAAACAAATTGCTATTGATACATATGTTCGATACTTACTTGCAAATGTACTTACCTTCAACAAGGTCCTTTTAGTTCTGGAAATAAAATAACAAAACATATTTTTCCAATATAAATACATTGGCCTAGAGTTAGTTATTGAGTGTGTGCCTCATTTATTGACTGTGTGTACAACAAATGCTTTGCACTACACTCTGATAAGTCCAACTGCTCAACCACATTACCATAAAAGAGAGCATTAGTATTATATACTTTAGTCTCTGTTAAGCCTTTGGGGAACCAATGGACTCTATGCACACTATATGTCATTTTGATATGGTATATTCAGAGCCAGCTTCCTACGGTAATGCAACCGAGAAAAGGAGGGATAGGCACGTGAAGGGTAGAAAAAGGGATGAGGTGCAGAGAGAGGTGAGTAATAGAGGTAGAGAAAGAGTTTTGATTTAGATATAGAGAGGTAGCCACAGAGGGAGAGAACTACAGACAGGAAGGTGTTGCAGAGTGGGTTGACTCAAACAGAGGAGTTGCAAAGAGATGTGTGTGAGTGAGAGAGGACGTAATGATACAAAAATAGGTAGAGGGAGGTCACAAGAAAAGGGTAAGGTATTGAGCAAGCTGAGAGAGATGGAACAGCGGTAGAAACATGGGGAGGTGGAGTGGTGAAGTAGCAAACATATGCATATGTACACTGAGCAGCTGGGTGTTGAGACTCATGGGGTTTGGAGGAATGCAGTAGAGAGAAGTAAAGGGTAGAGTTGTAAGATAGAGAGAGTTGATGTATAGAGACGGTATAGAAAGAGGTGAGGCAAAGAGATTAGGTTGAGAGAGAGAGCGCGAGAGAGAGAGAAAGAGGTAAAGCACATGGAGAAAATGTAAAATCAGTGAAATGGGAACAGAGCAGTGAGATGCTGAGAAAGGGGTGAGAGAGCGGTTAGAGAAGTAGAAAAACCAAAGAAGTGTTGTAGAGATGTGAGGTTGTGAGAGAGATGAAGTATATAGAGAGGTGTATTTACAGAGGATAGAAAGAAATGAGAGAGAGGTACGGTAAGGAGAGCTGAAAAAGAGAGAGGGGTACGTAAATCATCACCATGAATCCCATGAACCAAACGACAGTCATATTTCATCCCAGATTGTTTTTTCTGTTACTTCTTGCTCTACGTCATGCTAAATTTCTACAGTCTTGTAGACATTAGGCATTATCAGGAATAAAAGTGCAGAATTCAGTGCCCACAAACTTCTGCTAACATCATGTCTAAAACCATCCTATTTTGCGAAGTTACTGTGCACTGCAGCTACTTCTACAGTTAGATTAGCTATTCCCTCTGATGTTTTCATTTTTTGTTGCCCCCAGCAGTCTGCCCATTCTCCTTCTCTCCAAAGAATTGAGGGATATCCCCACTCAAGGAATAAAGAGACCCTTTGCAAGGTCAGAAACTCTTTCTCCAGCTGATTTTTCTTGTTGTTTTCCCTTTTCTCTCCAACACTTTTAAAACCCAACATCTGATACCTCATACGGTCTCTGCTGTGATGTCTGTCACAGGGAAATACAATTCTAAGGTAGCAAAATCCTGCCCAATTTAAAGGTAGGCAGGTATAGGCGTTCATTCTAGATATCCAAATGATTGTATCCCCTGCATATAAAGGTAATATAGACCATGAACTATTGCCAAGTGAAAGTGTAGTATCACATACACTGTCCTCCACTGTGATGGGTGTTTGAAATGTTTGTGACCTGTTGGCAGGTATACATAATTGCCCTGGAGTGATAGCTGATAACATAAGATAGGGAGTATTAGTGTCTTCAATTTCTGAGGTATTCAGACCCAAAAGGAAATCCCTAGATCTCCTAGACATGGTAGTATAATTGAACAAAACTCTGTTTGCTGAATCCTCCACTGTATTATCAACTGGCCTCTAAATAATTATTACAACCAGGTGTAATTACAGTTCCTCGATATAGGTTTCATAAATGAGTTTGCTTCTTTGAACCCAAGTGATAACCATTTTATACACAATAAAACATGAATCATCGTATGACAAAGGAAGATGTAGAAAAGGCATTCCTTTTTCTACTGTTGCTGGGCATTTCAAACACAGTCTGAAACATGAATTTCCCTGTGATACGCATTCGTAGTCAGTATAGCAACAGTGTCTTTATATTCCTCATGGTGATGATCATGGACATTTTGTAATACACAGGAGATGACACAGGCAATATAACAGCCATTAATATTTCATAGATCAATATGGCACAATCTATTAAGCAACACATCAAAAATGCTAATATAGTACAAGCAGGTTTAGTAGAATGTTTTCTTTTTAGTTCGTTGAACTTCTCTTTCCTTTCTCCATCCATTATTTCACAAAAGTGCGTAGATATAAGACTCTTGTCTGTGGCTTCCAGTTCCTGCTTGTTCCAACTGAAGCTCCACCCAACCCAGGACCTACTTAATGCAGACTACAGTGCAACCGTGCAGCAGACGCGTGCATTGGGCATGCCGCTGGGGCACCGAAGGCATGTCAAAGGCAATCCGTCTGTGCCCATTCGCGCCTGGACCGTGCCCAGCGCCAAGACCTTTGGTCTTCCCTCTACCTGAAGATACACCATCTCCAAAGTTTACACCCTGGACCCCGGACACACTTAACAAACACTGCCACCACGGCAGCCCATGCTCCATGTTAGGACCTTTCACCTGCATCTACTGCCACTTGACCTGCCACAGCACACACACCAGCCCACCGACCAGCCTACAACCTGAACAAAAACACCAACTCTTCTCAACACACGCTCACTATGCAAGAATTCCACCAAATTATTGGACCTCATCGCCACCCTTGCACCAGACATAGTCTTCCTATCCGAGACCTGGCTCTTCGACCATTAACTCCCCCCTCCCCCAGCTCCTTGAGACCCTAACGGGTGAGTAGCGCACTTTATAAATTGTTTGATTGACTGATTGATTGAACCCCATGTTCGCCCCAGACATTGCCACATCGATTCCCAACGGATACAAAATCACTCACCAGGACCGCACCAACAAGCCAGGAGAAGGAACAGCCATCATCCACAAAGAGACCATACAGTGCATCACCACTGCCTACAACACCACCACCCAATCCCCAAGCCCCACATGGACTATAAAATAACCACCAGAGGCACCCTTATATACTGATCCCATGACCCGCGTTCCAGCTTCTGCAACACCATTGCAGACTTCACTGCACCCCTAGCCTTATACTTCAAGGACTACATCTTCCTCAGCAACATAAATTTCTACATTGATGACCCAAATGACGACCACACTGCACACCTCTTCGACAGTATGAGCAGCCTTGGATTGGCCCAGATCATCCATGACCCTACGCACACCGCAGGACAAACTTCAGACCCCACTTTGACCTCCAGCAACCGTCAAATGTAGCCATGTCACAGAACTCACATGGACTGATCACTCGATTGTCCACTTCAGGATCTTCAGCCCCCACACTTCCACCCCCAATATGATCAGCTCCCCCCACCAGAGGTTGAAAAAAATCTCAAAGACCGGGTGTGAAAGCCCCCTCAAAACCTCAGCCCTGCTACATCCACCAACCTCAAACAGGGAGTGAAAAACATCAACACCTCAATCACCAATTGTGCTGAAAGCATTGTCCTCATCAAGAGCAACATCCAGAGAAAATCTTCCAAAAAGGCCAGCTGGTACCCAAGAACTCAGAACAGCAAAACGAGACAGCAGACAGCTGGAGAGGCGATGGCACACCAGCAAGGGCACCTCAGACAAAGCAGCCTTAAAGTCCTCCCTCAATCTCGAACAGCGCTTGCTAGGGGGAACAAAGACAGTCCGTGCCACACACATTGAAACCAGCGCTAATACCACCAACAAACTTTTCAACATCGTTAAGGTATTCTCCAACCCGGCTGCAGCGAAAACAACATCACACCTTCAGCTGTGCGACAACCTTGTCCACTTCTTCCACTACAAGATCGCAACCATATACAGAAACTTTAAACCCCAACCCACACCTACAGACTTCCTTGACAGATATACCATCACCGTAACCAACGCAAACCAGACACTGACCACCTGAAACATCTTCTCCACCCAGGACCTCACCTCCACCATAAAATCCATCCACTTTGGAGCTCCCACAGACCCATGCCCACACCACATCTTCAACTGCCGACCCCAGCAAACCCCCCCAAAAAAAAAAAAAAAAAAAAAAAATCAGCCAATCCCCCTGCTCCCATTCCCAGTGAAGGTACTGGAAAAGATCATCAACAACTCATGACATACCTAGAGCAGAACCATCTATCTGACGCCTCCCAATATGGCTTCCGCAGCAGTTACAGCACCAAAACTGTCCTGATCACAACTGACAACATGAGGGCCCTCCTTGGCCGAGGAGAAACAGCAGCTTTGATCCTCCTAGACCATCTCAGCAGCCTTCGACACAGTATCCCACCATATGCAAATCGAAATACTCCACCAAATCGGCATCCAAGGGGACGCGCTTAGATGGATCACTTCCTTCCTCACTTGAAGAATCCAGAGGGATCCATCTCCTAATTTTCACCTCTGACCCCACAGAGATCACCTGGGCTCATCCCTCAGCCCTACTCGCTTAAACCTATAAGTGACCCCGCTGGCCAACATCGTCCGATCCCACAGTCTGAACATAATGTTCTATGCAGACGACACCCACCTCATCCTCTCATTCACTGACGACCCCTTCACTGCCAGAACCAACTTCAACAAATGCATGACAAGCATCATTGACTGGACGAAGAACAATTGCCTGCAGCTGAACACAGACAAGATGAAAGTGCTGATCTGATCTTTGGCAATAGCAACAACATATGGAACAACTCCTGTGGCCATTAGACCTAGGACCCGTACCCACTCCCTCCAACCACAGCAGGAACCTCAGAAGCATCACTGACAAGCTCACCATGAAATCAGAGATCAACATCATCTCCTCCGCCTGCTTCCTCACTTTGCGCGTAATAAGATCTTCAAGTGGCTACCCCTACACACAAGACGCACTGGACGCAACTGGACTATGGCAATCCCCTCTGCATAGGAATCCTCGCACACCTCCTACAGAGACTTCAGACCATACAGAACTCTGCAGCCAGACTCATCCTCGGCCTTCCCTAACTAACCCACATCACCTCAGACAACTCCACTGGCTCCCCGTACAAAAGAGATGCGGATTCAAGCTGCTGACCAACACACACAAGGTTCTACACAGCCAATAGCGTATATTACCCACCACCTGAACTTTCACCAACTGTTGAGAAGACTACGCTCTACCTCCTTTTCACTTGCCGATACTCCCCGCATCTACCGAAGCAGAAGTGGAGAGCGCTCCTTCTCTCAAATTGCAGCAAAAACCTGAACAGCCTCCCCCCGCACTTCCGGCCTATAATATCACTTCTGGAATTCCAAATGGTCCTCAAGACCTGGATATTCGAATAAGCCTCCGGGACTTGCAAGCATCTGGATACCCTGTCAGGTGATTAGCTGCACTGAATAAATCCTTATTGATTGAGTGATCAATATACATGGTGCCTCTTCTTGAAAGTTGCGAACCTGGTAATCGATGTTCTGCAGCTCTGTCCCACTCACATTTTAATTTCACTTTCCTATCCTGTTTCCTGGCCCCAGGTTCTTTCAAATCTTGAAATATATATTTTTCACAAATGTTCTAAAATATGTTTTTTCATGATAAGGGTAAATTCTCCAGGGAATTCTATGCTTTACACCCCCTGAATGATCAATCCCATTGTGTATCATATTGTCCATGGAAATAATGGTGGACAATGGGGTACCTACCAATTGTTTAGACCTCTGTTAGGTTGTTTGGAGATGTAACCAGTATAAATAATTTAGACTGTACAGGTGAATCATTTCCATCTTTCTGGCTACTACCTAAGTTAGTCTGTTCGTATGGAGGGGTCATATCGTTCCATTTAGTAACTCCTCCATTATAAGGTCTCCCGCCTCAGGCTCTGGCTCCGATGGTGCAGACGGGCCTGGTTGGGTAACATTTTGATTCTGTTAATTCATCCCACCTACCTTGTTCCTCTCGTTGGTCCCTAATTTCCTTGGCCACTTCTCTCATTCTTTTTCTTATCTCTTTTTACCAAGGCCTGTTTTACTAATCCCTCCCTGGCCTAATCCTCCAATAAATTTAATATTTCAAACTGTGTTCATCTTATCTTTTCTTACCTAGTTTATAGAATGTTTCACAACAGTAATTTAATTTATTAAAGGCAAACATGCCCATAGTCGGGAACTGTAAGTCTGAATTCTCCCTAGTGTAGTAATTCCACTGTTTCAGCAAAAGTCCAATCTTAAGTCCCTTTTTCATCATCATTACAAAAGCAGGCAAATCTTTTGGTGGTGTGGGCTGCGCTTGACCCACCTGGATATCTGTATCAAATAAGTTACCCATTGTCTTACTTCTTAGGAACCCAAAAAGTACGCACAAAGAAATTTTAGGCTGGTAATTTAACATTATTCAGAGGAGAAACAGGACACCTAACACTCTATACTTTTTTAGGAATTCTAACCACTATTAGTTTGTGGGGAACTCTAACCTCTGTTAGTTTATCGGGGTCTTTAACCCCTATTTCCGGTACATACTGTTGACTAATTAATACATTATAATATAATAAAGGAGAAACTTCTGAGATTTCAATCTTACTCTGACACCTGCATTCACAATAGTTCATACACAGAGCAAGAAATCAGTCTTGTGTCTCAGGGTTACACAGTCAGTCCCTCAGTTGGTGCTGACTCTGGGAAACAAATTCCCCTCTGAAGGTGTACAAATCAGACAAATAAGAGGAACAAACCGGTCCCTGAAACCACAACATACAAAGTCAGGCTGGACTGATTCCATCTTTCACAGCAGTGCCTCCAGTTTGATAGAGCGTAAATAATGTCACTGCTCACAAATAAGACAGAATGCAGAAGTGGAAAGAATCTTATTTATTTAGCTGCAGTTCTACAGAAAGCCTGGTACCCTTCAGACTAGCAACTCTGCTGAATGAAACATGCACATGATATATGTAAGTTCAAGATACCACTGGTTATAACTGAAATAGAGTCAGAAAACACAAAAAAAAGATCACAAAGAGAGATAGGAGGTGATGAGAGGGAAAACGAGGAACAGAACACTGTAATGAGATGTGTAGGTTGTGAGAACTGAGGCTCAAATGACAAGGGGATTTATTGAGCACACTAATACTCAAGGGCGTCCTGGAGTAAACAAAAAAAGAAGGTATAAGCATGAACCGGGAAAAAAATATTACAGTGTAAATATCCACATTTTTAAAGGTTCTCTAAAATTAAGATGACTCGCAATAGATTTAAAATAAAGGGGACAGTTGTTTCATGGTTTGGCAGTAGCCCAGGCCATCTTTCACCCCAAGGGAGATGTGCCACTCACCACCACATTCTTGAAAAAATGTAGACCAGAGATTCCTTTTAGGGACATATCAGAGAAACTTAGACCCAATACCTTTTCAAGCTAAATAAAGTAAATCTTTGTGTGCAAAGAATTAAAGGTAATACGCTTCCTCATGGGAAGCCAGTGTAATTTAGACAGTTCTTTGGAAACAGGCTGGAATTTTGGAATGTTCAATATTAGTTGAGCAAAGGCATTTTCTGTACAGCTTGGAGCTTATTGAGGGACTGTTGTTGTATGTTCAGATAAAGGGCATTGCAGTAATTGATTTGTGATAAAATTAAGGCTCCTGTCACAGTCTTCCACACCTCAACTCAAATAAAAGGAAAAATTTTCGTAGCATTCTGATGATATTAAAACATGAGTGGATACTTGATCTGAGCAGAAAAAGTGAGATTTCTGTCAAAGATTACCCCCAGATTCCTTACTATTTTTGCAGGAACAGGAGAAGAGTCCATCTCATAGGGCCACAACATGAAGGGGTCCAAAAAGCTAGATTGTTTGCCAAAAATTAGAACCTCTGTTTTTGCTTCATTACGTTTAAAACAACTGGTTTAGTTTTGAAACCTAAATGCTACCTCTTGTTCACTACTTGAAATTGATACAATGACCTGGGTGTCATCTGTATAGGACACTGCAGAGAAGCCAAAAGATCTAATAAGTCCAGCAAAAGGTATCACAAAGATTAAATAGAATAGGTATAAAGGATGAGCCCAATGGAAAACATGGGAGAGAACAAGTTTTGGAAGAGAAGGAATTGAAGGTGACAGATTGTTCTCTGTCAGAGAGAAAAGAACTAAGTAGGTCCAGTGACTGAGATCTAGCATGGGAAGGGCAGCCTTACCACTACCATCTACAACTGATCTTATTTCTTCCGTAACAGTGACCAGCACCAATTCGGTAATATGGTTACTTATAAAGCCAAACAGGGAAGGGTCCAAGAGTTTGTGTTTTCCAAGAAACTATGGAAGTTGTTGATTAATCGCCTTTGCTAGAATGTTAGCTGACACAGGCAAGAGAGAGATGGTGTAATAAATTTTAGGGTTCATCGGACTAGTCACTTTTTTTTTTTTTTTTTCTTTTTAAATCAGAGGAATAACAATCACCATTTTCCACAATTTTGGGAAACTTCCTGTACTAATAATATTATTAAAACATTTTTAAAATGTCTAGTGTAAATATCAGGAGCTAAGTGCAGACTTCTTACGGTACAGGGGATCAGAAGGAGCTCCAGATTTTGTGGATCCGATTAGGTTATACACCTGGTTTCTCAGTTAATTGGGAAAATTCCTTAAGCAGGCTTAGAGGCTCACGCGAGGCCTCTGAAGAAAGAAGCGCTGTAGTAACCTCTTCTTAATGAAACTGACTTAGGTTAAATAATATTTGCTAAATTATTGCAAAAATCTTGAGTGATTCCATTGCTGATGGTATTAGGGTGGTTAGTAAGCGCTTTAAATGTCAGAAAAAGCTTTTTCTGTGATTTTTTCACTGAGCTAGTAAAAAAAGTAATACATTTTTTCCTAACAAATTAGAGCTTTATAGTCATAAATGAAGGATTTGTAATTCACTTTCTCACGAGAATCATATTTTTTTTGCTTTTTGTTCCTATCTCCGGCACTTTTGTTTAAAAGCCCTAAGCAAATCTGTTGGGTGGAGTTGGGTTGATTTGTTTAGGCCCAACCATTTTTACAGGAGATATAGGGGGTTATTCTAACTTTGGAGGAGTGTTAATCCGTCCCAAAAGTGACGGTAAAGTGACGGATATACCACCAGCCGTATTACGAGTTCCATAGGATATAATGGACTCGTAATACGGCTGGTGGTAAATCCGTCACTTTTCCGTCACTTTTGGGACGGATTAACACCTCCTCCAAAGTTAGAATAACCCCCATAGAGTCAAGAGCATTAGAAATCCATTGGGATTAGTCTAAAATAGTGTGGTCAACATCTTCACAAAGCGACAGCTTTGAGTTTATCAGAGCCTTACTAAATTTGTCCTATGTCATTTCGTGCCAAGCATGGGAATGCCGCTCGTGACCAAGAGTAGAAGGCGGCCGACACGTATTAGACACATTAAGCTTAAACTACACCTTTCTGATTCAAGCAAACAGCAGAGTGGATTCAAACCTCAAAGAAAAATCACTCAAAAAAGACAGTGAACTGCATGACCAGCTGTATGGGTACTGTTACTAACAACTGAAATTAACCAAAATGTTAATTGTTTCCAAAATGGATAGAGTATAAGTATTCTCATAAGACTCTGAATGAAAAATGAAAGTCCTCTAATATAGTAAAATCAGTAAATTGAAGAAAGGGTTCAAGTAATGTGCTCAAGCTCCTTTAAAAGGCCACTTTAAACAGAGAGATCGGTATATTGAAAGGCCGGAAAAAAGAGCAGGTATCTGAGATACCAATCCTGAAGGAAAAAGCTTTCCAAAGATTCTAAAGAACAGGTAGAAAATTGCCTTGAAAGTAGTCTTGGTATACAACGGCAAGACCTCCTTTTTTTTTTTTTTTTCATAAATCTGTTTATTGTTGGGTTTTTTCCCTTTTTTTCTTGCTAAGGTTACATTTCACATCTTGTCATGTTTAATGATTGTTACATTACAGACTGTTACAATGCTTTGTATTCTTTTTGTTACATTATTTTTAGTACAGTGGTATCACATTTGTGCAATATTTACTACATTATGTCACTTTGATTGTACTGTTGTTGATCTCAGTTGAGTTTCACGTTGGGGTGACATTGTTTTGTCTCAAGTGTTGAATTGTTGCGTTTAGTGGGAGGAAGTATGAAGAGCAGATAATATGATTTTTAGTTTTAATAAAGATTAAGTTTAAAGTGAAGAAGAGTAAATAAAAGGAAGAACATGTGTAACAGTAACATTGGCCAATGTCTACAGCAATGGAATTAGTGTGAGTTTTGCTGTTTTCATGCCGGGTTGGGGATCAATTGTGACGAGTAAATTTGCAGTTAGGGGAGGGGGGGAGGCCTTTCGTTGAGATCGTTGTTTATGCCCTTCTTGTTTCTCAATGCCTTAGTTTACTCAATTGTGCTGCGCGCTCTAGCTCCCTGTGCGGTGTGATCTTCTCATTTGTGGATGTTCGTTTGCTTTAGTCAAGTCCCTCCCCTGTCAGGTGCAGTTCCGTGTTATATAATTGTAGTAAGAGTCCCTCCCAGTCAATAGAGATCAGGAATTGTCGTAGTCCTAGGGTTTCTTCTCGTTTGAGTGCTACGTTTTCTGCTCCCGCCCATACCCTGAGCGAGCGTGTCCAGGCCTGTATCGGTGGAGGGTCTGGAGACTTCCACCTTTGGGTCACCAGTCGCTTCGCAACAATTAGTCCCAGGTCTATGAAGCGTGTCTCTGCTCTGTGTTGTTTGCTTATTGGGGAACAATCCTAGGATGCATACCTCCCATGTAAAGGGTATTTGTTGTGTTGTGCAAGTGGTTAGATTGTCAATCACCGCTTTCCAGTAGACGCTTAGGTTAGGGCAGGACCATATCATGTGCAGCAAGTCTGCTCCAATCTCACGGCATCTAAGGCAGGCCGCGTCCGGACGGTTGAAGTACCTATTTATGCGTGCCGGTGTAAGGTAAGCTCTGTTCACAATATAATACTGGATTAGTCTGAATCAGGAGTTACGTGGTATGTTCAGGTGGCTTGAGATGGCAGATCTCCATTTTGTTATCGCGATGGGCTCACCCGCGTCGGTTTCCCATGTCATATGTAATGTATCACTTTGGGGGGCCGTTTGGATTCTCAGAGCGTCCGCCAGCCAGCTGACCTGGTGCCTGCCGCAGCCCACCACCTGAAGGTACTGGACCAGCAGGTGGGTAGGCGGAACCGTTGTGATATCTCCCCACCTGGAGCTCAAAGACCTCACCAGTGAGCAGTATAGAAGGAATTGGCCAGGCGGGAGCCCCATTTCTTGGAGTTTGGTAAACGGCAATAGTCGGTTGTCGTCATATATGTCACCCAGTGTATGTAGTTCTAACTCATGCCATGTGTGCGGTTCTATGTCTGATGTGATCCCTGTGCCCCTCGGTGTGCCCGCCAGTGCCAGGGCGGGTGCGAATGGGATCGTCGATCCCGTAAGGCGGAGTGATCTAGCATTTGTGTGCTGTTTTAAGGAACATTTGTCGTGGGGTTCGGGCATGTGTGAGAGGATGAAATAAATGCTGTATTTGTTGGAGCGAGTATGGTCCTGTCTCTGTTGCTGTATCTGCCAGTTGTTTACCGGCCAGCCATCTGGATATCCACTGGAGTTGGGCTGCCAGGTAGTAGTGTTCCAGGTTGGGAACCGCTAGCCCGCCCTTGTCGGTTGGTAGGTACAATTTTTTCAGGGCTACTCTACAGCGGCCATTGTTCCATATAAATTCTCTCAACCCTGTTTCCAGTGTCTTAAAGAAGCTGGGAGAGACATATTGTGGCAGGTTAGTGAAGAAGTATAGTAGTCGTGGGAGTACCACCATTTTAGGAGCGCTATTCTACCGCCACTGATAGTGGTAGCCTTCTCCAGAAAGCCATTTGGGATCTAACTGAGGATGTTGCTTTTACTAAATTACCCTCGAATATATCTTCTTCGCTATGATAGACTTTGATGCCCAGATATCTAAATGTATTTGGTTGCCATGGGACTGGACTTTCGGCTAGGATGAGTCTTAGGTCTGGTAGGGTTGAGTCGAATGGGAAGAGGCCTGACTTGGACCAGTTAACCTTAAGACCTGACACCTGCGCAAAGTGTCGCAAGAGGGAGCCAGCCCTTTGTGGAATCTGTGTGATGTCTCTAAAATATAGCAAGAGGTCGTCAGCGTAAAGCGACATTATGTGTAGGCCGTCTCCCAAAGGTATTCCCCAGCTGGATCCCTCCTCACGCAGGGCGGCCGCTAGGGGCTCCATTGCGAGTGAGAATGGTAACGGTGATAGGGGACAACCCTGTCTTGTGCCTCTACCTACCCAGACTGGTTCTGATATTGCGGAGCCCAGACCCACCCTTATTGTTGGTCTGGTGTATAGTAGTTTAATTAGGCGAGTGAAAGATGGTCCTATGCCATATTTCTGCAGCACTTTGAACAAGTAGGGCCATTCCAAGGAGTCGAAGGCTTTCTCCAGGTCGAGGACCAGGCAGCCCGCTCGAGGCCAGGCCCGCTTAGCATATTCCATAACCCGGAATAGTCTCCTGATATTGTGGGAGGTGTCTCTGGCTGGTACAAATCTGTTTTGGTCGGGGTGTATCAGTTCCGGCACGCTTGGCGCTAGTCTTGTCGCTAATATCTTGGCTAATATTTTATCATCAGTATTTAGCATTGCTAGCGGCCAGTAGGAGCCCATGTCTATTGGGTCTCTTCCAGGCTTGGGAAGAGAGACCAGTAAGTCCGATAAGTGGCCCTTTTGTTCGGCTGTTTCGTATACCTGAAGTAGCTTGGGTGCTAAGTGTACCGCAAATGCTTTGTAAAAGTCGACTGGTAGCCTATCTGGGCCTGGTGTTTTACCTGAGTTGAGATCTTTGATACTGGCTTTGATCTCCTCAAGGTCCAGAGGTGCCTCGAGGGTTTCGATCTAGTCGCTTTCTAGGTTTGGGAGTTTCACTTTGGTAAGAAATTCCACACTGGGGTCTTCTCCAGGGGTTGCTTTTGAGGTGTAGAGCGCCATATAGTGTTTTATAAATTCAGTTTGTATCTCTGCGGGTGTGTATACTATCTCCCCTGTTTGTGAGCGAATTTCCATTATCGGTTTTCTCTCACAGTCCCGTCGTATCAGCCAGGTCAGTAATTTACCTGCTTTATCAGCTGACGCATGAGTTCTCGCAGAGTGTGCGGTGTAGTTTAGGCATCTCAGACGCTCTAGTAGTGTCTGGTGGTCTGTGTGTATTGCTGCTAGTCTCGCTTTTTCAGCTTGGTCATTAGTGACTTCGTCTTCTGACTGCGGTAGGTTCCGCTCTATTGGGGCCAAGTCACGTTCAACGGTTTTGCGCATGTTGCATTGAGCTCCTAGGCAGTGTCCTCGAATGAAAACTTTGAATGCGTCCCATTCAATTAATCCAGAGGTAGCTGTGCCTTCATTATGTTCAAAATACTCTAAAATTGCAGTACTTAAAATCAGCATCTTCTAAGAGTTCTGGCCTCAGCTTCCACGTGGGGATGGGTGAGTGGGGGATTTCCAGCACAACCGCGCTATTAAGGGGTTATGGTCTGAGTGCGTGCGCCCCATGTATACCAGGTGCTCTACCACTGTGGCAAGGTTCGCGGTGCAGAATATGTAATCTAGGCGAACATGTAGGGAGTGCGGGGCGGAGTAGAAGGAGTAAGTTCTGTCTTCTCTGTGCCTCTGTCGCCATATATCTATTAATTGCCATTGTTGAGTCCAGTTTGCCAGGCCTCGCGAAGCGGCCACCACTGGGGATGTTGGCAGCAGAGGGAAGGAGCGATCTAGTTCTATGTCCTGCACGCAATAGAAGTCTCCTCCTAGTATCCACGGGAGTGTGCTCGAGTGTGCTCCAATGTGCTAGGTGGCACGATAGGGTGTGTAGAAAGGTAATTTGGTCTGTGTTTGGAGCATATATGGATCCCAATATAACTGTGCTAGTTTCCCTCTGACCAGTACATATCTATCCTGCGGGTCTATGATCTGTTCTTCCGCCGCGAAGGGGGTGCCTGCCCTAATCCAGATGAGCGCGCCCCTGGCATACGCAGAGCATCCTGACGCGTATAATTGTCCTCGCCAGCGCTGGCGTAGTCGGGGGATTTCCTGGTCTATTAGGTGTGTCTCTTGTAGGAACGCCAGTTGAATTGAGTGTCTTTTAAGGTAGGAGTAGATGGCATATCGCCGCTTGGGGGTATGTATACCTCTTACACTCCAGGTAATTGTTGTGTATGTGGCCATGCGTTAAGTGATAGGTCTTTTTTCCGGTTCGCCCATTTATGTCCCCTGTGTTGTGTTATTTCGTTGGTTTTCCGTTCCCAGCTGAAATTAATAAAGATTGTGTATGGCCATTGGCAAAAACAGAACTTAGTTAATACTATTAGAGCAGTTAAACAACAGGTCACCGCCCAAACATTTCAACAAAGACAAGAACGTACAAGTGCGTGTCTATACATTTTTGAGGCTCTGCTGATAGGAGTGTAGGGGTGAGCCGGTTGTGCCAGGAGATGGTGTGGTCTTAGGCCTTGTAGTCTGGCTGTGGCGGATAATTAAGATGGTAGGTGGGAGCGCAGGAGGACCCCCCAGTATATTCATTCGTCAAGAAGGAAAACCAGCAGTAATATAGATGGGGGGGGGAGGCAGAAGTATAGAGTGATATGACTTTGCTTTGTACAGGAGTTTTTAGAAGATTTCATCCGCGGTGGCTGGTGTCACTGGGGGTCCTTCGATAGGGCCCGATTCCGATAGGCGGACCGGTGTGGGGGGACGGTCGCTAGTCATTTGTGAGAGTTCAGTGTCTGATCCAGAGCTCGGGGGGATGTGCCCATCGCTGTTGCGGTGTGTATCGCCTCCCTTCTCTCTCGAATTAGCTGTTCCAGGTCTGGAGCACATTTAGTTGGCCCTGTACGAGTTACGTTTCTTTTCCGGTCTCGTTTGTTTCGGTTACGCTTGGCCTGGGGGGTTCGTTCAGTTCGTTCCGGCGTATCGCCAGTTGAGAGTCCTGTCGATTCAAGCCAATCCCATGCTGCCTCGGGGGTGGAGAAAAAGTGTGTTTTGTCTTTAGCCACTACTCGAAGTTTAGCTGGGAACAGTAGCGAATAGATTAGGCCCAGTGATCGTAGCTTACGTTTCACAGGTAGATAAGAGGCCCTGTCCCTCTGTACTGCTAAGGTGTAGTCTGGAAACAGCAGTATTTCTGGGTGGCGGCGCAGCTCTTGTTGTTCGTAGTATGATGTCTCTGTCCGCGTAGTGGAGGAGGCGTATTATGAATGGGCGCTGAGCGCTCCCTGGGTGCCTCATTCGGGACGGGATCCGGTGTGCACGTTCAACGGAGAAAAAAAGGAGTGAGCGCTCCATCTGGCATCAATCCTCGCAGCCAAGTCTCCGCGTAAGCCCCCGGCTCTCGACCCTCCACGCCCTCCGGCAGATTCACCACTCGTATATTATTCCTTTTGGATCGGCCTTCTGAGTCTTCTGCCCGTCGCTCCAGTTCTGTTACTCTGGCTTGAATGTCTTCCAGTCCGGTTTTCAATTGGGTGGTCGCAGGTGTTAGCTCCTGTATTGTGGTTTCAAACTCTTTGGTTCTGTCTGATAGTTTGCGGTGGTCTGCGTGTAGGAGGGTGAGGTCGCTCGTTACTCTATCTTGGCTTCTAATGATGTGCGGGCGCGCTCCAGTGAGTCCCCAATGCGCTCCACCGCAGCGAGTACCGCATCTAACTTCTGGTTATCTTGAGTTGGGAGGTCTGATGCTTTCCCAGTTCCAGCTCCCGAGCGGAGTCGTCCGGTTCCAGCCATGGTTTAGTTTGTTGAGAGGCTAGTTTAGTTTCTGGTCGTCACTCTGTGTTTAGTTTGTTTGTGCACACATTACGCACTATGAGTTAATGTCTATTGGCGAGTTGTTGAGGGGGTGCGCCGCGCGTCGCCAGTTCTCAACTATTAAGTGAGGGGCTTCTCTGTTGTCAGCCTATCTTGGATCTTCAGTGGGGGCTCCGGTTCATGTATAGACTTGCAAGAAATCACTTTTGGCGGATGCGTCTCTGCAGTGTTTCATTCGTCTTTGGCCTCCGGTGGGTCGCGTGGCTTCGATATTGTGTCACTCCTGTTTTTAATTAATTAGGGGAGGATTGGGCCCACTTGTCAGGGTGTGAAGGGACCGTGACCCCGCGACAGCACGTGCAGCCCGGTCGGTTAATGCCTCCCCCCCGGGTCACCACTCTCCGCTCCTGCGGCGCTCCATGCATCTCCAGGGGCTCCAGCCGGCCCAGGAGCCCAAGCGTCACTGTGGTTCTGCCTTAGTACCATAGTCTGCCTTGGTGGTTCTGGCAGTCGTGAATGGCCAGTGAGTTAACTTTTCTGGGCCTGGTCGCCTTCTCCCCGCTGGGTGTGAAGTGAGTGGGGCAGAAGAGGGAATCAGGGGATATCCCCTTGGTGTTTCATGCAGCAGTTCCCATGAAGGGCCTATGCACAGTTTCTTTTTGATTTTCCCTCCCTCCTTCCTCCTTTCTCTATTTCCTCCCTCCTTAAAGGAAAGAGGGGAAGAAAAGAGGCTGGCGACCCGGGGGGGGGGGTGGGGGGGGCTTCCAGTTGCCGCGTGTGACTGCAATAGGGCCCCCTCTCTCCTTCCCGCCTGTCCGTTCAGTCTTTCAGGGCCCCGTAGGCATTTCAAGGATACGGTTGCAGTGAGGGGATGGGAAAGGCCTCTATGCCGCCCCGGCGAGGCGTCTCGTTATTTTACTGTTTTGTGGAAAGGGGGGGGGGGGGGGGGGGGGGAAGGGGGCACCCTCTCTCACCGGTTGTTCGGGGGGGTCTCCGGCGAGGGGATCAGCAGAAGTCCAATCTTTGCGAGCGGCTCCGGCCGCGCTCCCCGCCTCTCCCCACTCGCATCTCCTGCCTCTCAGCTCCGACTCGTGGCGCGGCCCGCACGATCGCGGAACCGCTCGGGAGTCGAAGCCTCCAAGGGGGCGGCTCCAGCCCAGGAAGTCCCAGCGCGTCCTCTGGGTCTAGGCGGCCAGCTCTGGACGTCGTGTCCCCCCATGCACCCACCTAGGCGCTGTTTAAGCCGGTTACGGCGCGGAGCTCTACCAGCTCGCGCCCGCCATGTTAGGTGGCTGAGCCACGCCCCCCAAAGGCAAGACCTCCTTGTCGCTTATTCATGCAATTGTGCTAAAATGGAATAGCCAACCAGTAGAGCGGCAACCAAGTTTAAGTAGAAGAGCTGTCAGCCCAGGTGTCTGTAAATACCATAGCTGGCTGATAATTACACAACAGTCCAACAAATTAATTCTGTTCTTAACTAAGGACTTGGCATTAATGAGATAGGATTGATTACATTGTTTTAAGAGCTATTTATAAAGGTGTATAGATGTAGATGCTCCAGAAGGATAGCCATTTACCCACTCATTAGCTAAAAAATATTTTTTTACAATTCTGACAGAATAAGTTACTATTTGACTCTATACAGTCCGGTTTATTTAAAATACATTGATCTGAGTCGCATAGTAAATTTAAGTTAACCAGGTCTTTCCTGGAATAAGAATGTCTGGATGAGGAAGTCAAGGCTGAGGTACAAGGACCAGGATTCCTGGCGCTTGGTGCGGTCCAGACAGTCTGAGGCCAGTCATGATGGCTGTAATACTCGTCAAAAAAAAAAAAAAAAAAAAAAAAAGAGTCCCCTGTTAAGAATAACCCTCAAAAATCGAATGCGTCCTAAATAGTTATTTCATTTCATCCGGATTTATATGTCTCCTTTTAAAGTAACTTGCTCCCACTCAGGGGGAAAATGCTACTTCTGAGGATCCCCACGTAATCTTTTTTTTAATTTTTTTTTATAAAGTCCGGGAGCCCACTGAATAATATAGGAATCCCCCAACTCCCCACCCAATCCCACCACTGAGTAATTACTGGAATCTAGGGACCCCGATTTAAGCAAATTTGATGATCTGAACTGCAATAAAATACACAAAAATAAAGATATACACAAATGATGGACCTTTCCTAAATTCATTTTAGGTCCCCCATTGTCCATACTATATTCTGTTTGATGCACTTGCACTTCTGACAAGAGTCAATCTGAGGATACAAACTTCATTTTTAGCCTTCATTTTCAAATTTCTTTACATTTACACTGTTTAAAAAAAAAAGTTTTCAATTTTGCTTTATTTATATATAATTTATAAATCTGTTAATATTATTTTATGTTCTACGCAGTCAATGACCTCATGAGTAGGCGTCCGGGTCCCCGGAGGTCCACAGGTTAAGAAACACTGATGTATACCATAACACCCTAGTAACAGACATCACTTAAGTGAAAGTGAGAAAGTCTCAAAGTTGTCCTAAAGTTGTCCATCTTCCAAAAACATGGTAATGAGTCAAGGAGCCCCAGCCACCTACTGGTATCTTTGTGGTTCACCCAGCAAAACTTAACCCTTTAAATCTCTAAACTCACATTCTACATTTTATTCTGACCTGCCACCGGTTATCCAAAAAATAACTTGGTCGTAAATGCATGCTTATGCGGTTATCGATGTGAGAAATTCTAAAGTAATATACAAGATCCAAACATTTATATGTTAAACTGTTGTAGTGCAAGTTAGTCCAATATGGCCTTCCTTTTAAAATCGTTTTACTTCTGCAGATTATCCAAAAACCTGAAATTCAAGCCATTCCAGGTCATGCAGTCTCTCACCACTCTTTTCCATACCGTTAAGCACTACACCACCTTTTACATGGGAGTCAGGATTTAACAAGCATTTGCAATGCAACGGGTCTCGCATTTGCTCGTGTTAGAGCTGATAGCGTTGTAAACTCCTAACCCGACTTTTCACTGGTAATGAAACCTATCGGCAAAAGTGCATTTATGTACGTAACTCGAAAAAGTGCAATTAACTGTGTAACAGGGCCGATATTATGTAAAGTGCTCGACTTCTGCCAAGCGAGATCACGCTGGGAAAATAGAGAAAAAGTAGTCCACAATCCGGACAGAAAACAGCGAGCCTCGCATGTTTTCTGTACTTGGTCGATGCGCTCGAGGAGGGCTATCCACCGGAAAAGGCATGACGTATGCATGCCTTCCACTAATGAAATCAACCACATTCTAACAGGCAAGCCCACAAGCCAATGACAGACACTGACGTGACGTGGACAGGGCTCCGAGCCCTTTTTAATTACTAAAGCGTCTCGCTTAGGGAAACGCATGCGCAGGCAACGCAGGCTCGACCCTAAAAATGTTAGGCCACGTGCTTATGTACTGTTACAATTAAACTTTACTGTTACTATGAAGCATCATCAATCTACCTGATGAACGAGTTACTTACCTTCGGTAACGACTTTTCTGGTGGATACATTAGCTACCTGTGGATTCCTCACCTCATGAATACTCCCATGGCGCCAGCATTCGACGGAAATCTTCTTACTAGTCTCTGCACGTCGACGAGGACGTCACTGTCTCGCACGCGACGCCGTCTGACGTCATACAGGCAATAAGAGGTCCTCGACGACGTGCGGACGTCAGTACCAATCATTTTTTACGTGCATGAGAACAACCAGGCAATGCAATGAAAGAACAAAGCAACATCCATTATATTGTAAAAATACACCACATTGTATGAATAACTGTAAATCTTTTTTATGTACATATATATATATATATATATATATATATATATAAAACTCTTTCTTTTAAAATATATACACACACCAAGTATATACATAAAGATATATACACATATACCTATATATATATAAATATATTATATATATACATCTATTGCACCCTCAAAGATCAAGAGGAGCGCACTCAAGGATTACTTGGCAAGACCATAAAGGCAACGGGGAGGCGGGTGGGACCGTGAGGAATCCACAGGTAGCTAATGTATCCACCAGAAAAGTCGTTACTGAAGGTAAGTAACTCGTTCTTCTGATGGATACAACTACCTGTGGATTCCTCACCTCATGAATAGAGTCCCAAAGCAGTACCACGCCCGGCGGTGGGTGCCTAAATGGTCAAACCAAGAAATCCTGCAGCACTGACCGTGCAAAATGGCCGTCCCTTCTAACCTCAGAATCTAAACAGTAATGTTTTGCAAAAGTGTGAAGGGACGACCAAGTTGCGGCCTTGCAGATGTCGACCACAGGAACACCTCTGGCTAAGGCCGAAGTGGCCGACTTAGCTCTGGTGGAATGAGCTCTAATGCCCTC
This sequence comes from Pleurodeles waltl, assembly GCF_031143425.1. Lineage (NCBI taxonomy): Eukaryota > Metazoa > Chordata > Amphibia > Caudata > Salamandridae > Pleurodeles > Pleurodeles waltl. The sequence continues at coordinate 1,899,980,948 of NC_090440.1, forward strand.
AGGAGGATCCTTCTTTGCCAACGAGTAACATATTTTAATGCAAAGAACAACCCACCTGGATAGTGTTCTCTTGTGGACTGCCTTTCCTCTCCTCTTGCCCACGTATCCAATAAACAGCTGATCCTCCAGCCTGAATCCTTTGTTCTATCGATAAAGAAGCTCAACGCTCTCTTTGGGTCCAAACGGTGCAGTCTTTCTTCCTCTTTGGAAGGATGAGGCGGAGGATAGAACATGGACAAAGTAATTGCCTGAGCCAAATGGAAGGGTGAAACAACCTTCGGGAGGAAAGCAGCCTTGGTCCTCAACACCACCTTATCCCCATAAAAAGTTGTATAAGGGGGTTTTACTGATAAGGCCTGCAACTCACTCACTCTCCTTGCTGATGTTATAGCTATCAGGAAGACTGTTTTTAAAAACAAATACCTCAAGGGGCAAGAATGCATAGGTTCAAAAGGGGACCCCATAAGGAAAGTCAGGACTAAGGACAAATCCCATTGCGGCATAACGAATGGCTTTGGAGGATATTGATTTAGAAGACCTTTCAAGAATCTGATAACAATAGGGGATTTAAATAAAGATGGTTGGTCTGGAAGACATATGAAGGCTGACAAGGCCGATAAATAACCTTTAATGGTAGCCACTGCACAACCTTTCTGCGCCAGAGATAGAGCAAAAGACAAAACGTCCGATAGATGAGCTTGTAAAGGATCAATCTGCCTCTCTCCACACCACGCAACAAATTTAGACCACCTATTAGCGTAGATAGATTTAGTGGAGTGTCGCCTGGCCGCTAATATAACATCCACTACCTCAGGCGGGAGAGAGAAGGAACTCAGGTTGCCCCGTTCAATCTCCAGGCATGTAGGTGCAGACTCTGGAGGTTGGGGTGTAGAACCTGCCCCTGCGACTGCGAGAGGAGGTCTGCCCTGAAAGGGAGACGGAGCGGCGGGCACGTTGAGAGTTGGAGAAGGTCGGAGTACCACACCCTCCTTGGCCAATCCGGAGCTATTACGATTACTAGAGCCCGGTCTTGGCGAATCTTCCTCAATACTCGAGGAATCAAGGGTATGGGAGGAAACGCGTAAAGCAACTGGCCGCACCAGGTCATTTGAAATGCGTCCCCCAACGCTTCCTGCATCGGATACTGAAGGCTGCAGAACAACGGACAATGCGCGTTCTCTCGAGTGGCGAACAGATCTACCCGAGGAAACCCCCACTTCTGGAAGATTAAACGGACTTGATCTGGATGGAGACGCCACTCGTGGTCTGCCGAGAAGTGGCGACTGAGACTGTCCGCACGCACGTTCAAGACTCCGGCCAGATGGTTTGCTATCAAGCAAATCCGATGGTCCTTTGCCCAGGACCATAGTCGAAGAGCTTCTCTGCAGAGAAGGTACGACCCCACTCCTCCCTGCTTGTTTATGTACCACATTGTGGTAGTATTGTCCGTTAGGACCTGTACCGACTGACCACGAAGGGAAGGGAGGAAGGCCTTGAGAGCCAGACGTACAGCCCGTAACTCTAACAGATTGATGTGAAAAATCTGTTCCTCTGGAGACCAAAGACCTTTGATCTCCAGATCCCCCAGATGAGCTTCCCACCCTAGAGTGGAAGCATCCGTTATGACTGTGGCCACTGGTGGCGACTGCTGGAACGGTTTTCCTTGTGAAAGATTGTTGCTTGCAATCCACCACTTCAAATCCACAGCAGCATCTCTGGAGATCTTGACAGTACCCTCTAGATCCCCTCTGTGTTGAGACCACTGCCTTCGGAGGCACCACTGAAGAGCCCTCATGTGCCAGCGAGCATGCGTGACCAACAGAATGCAGGAGGCAAAAAGACCGAGCAGACGAAGGACCTTGAGGACTGGAACTACCGCTCCATTTCGAAACATTGGAACCAAATCCTGAATATCTTGAATCCGCTGAGGCGGAGGAAAGGCCCGACCCAATGTCGTATCCAGTACTGCCCCTATGAACAGGAGGCGCTGAGAGGGCTCCAGGTGAGATTTGGGCTCGTTCACCGAAAAGCCCAGGTCGAACAACAACTGGGTTGTTGACTGCAGATGACGCAACACAAGCTCCGGGGACTTGGCTTTGATCAACCAATCGTCCAAGTAAGGGAATACTGCTATCCCCTTCCTTCTGAGCTCTGCCGCAACCACCGACATCACCTTCGTGAAGACTCGAGGTGCTGAAGTAAGACCAAACGGAAGGACCGCAAACTGGTAGTGTTGCGATCCCACCACAAACCGGAGATACTTCCTGTGTGACTTGAGTATCGGGATATGAAAGTAAGCATCCTGCAAGTCGACAGACACCATCCAGTCTTCCATGTTCAACGCCAAAAGCACCTGTGCTAGGGTCAGCATCTTGAACTTTTCCTGCTTGAGGAACTAATTCAAGATCCTCAGGTCCAGAATTGGTCTCAAACGACCATCCTTCTTGGGAATCAGGAAATACCTTGAGTAAACTCCTTGACCCCTTTCCTGCTCCGGGACCAACTCAACCGCGCCCTTTAAAAGGAGGACTTCTACCTCCTGTTCTAGCAACAGGAGGTGTTCTTGTGAACAATAGGAAGGGCGGGGCGGGATGAGGGGCGGAAACTCCCGAAAGGGAAGGGTGTAGCCTTTTCCCACAACACTGAGAACCCAAGTGTCCGACGTAACAGTCTCCCATTTGGTGAGAAAATGCTGTAATCTTCCCCCTACAGGAGAGGAGTGAGTGGGAAATGGTGGAAGCCTAAGGCTGCTTCCCCTGCTGCACCCCGCCAGAGGATGAGGAAGAGGCAGAGTGCTGCTGAGAGGCTCCCCTGGTGCGGACCCTACCCCTCCCCCTAAAAGATCTATAGGGATGGGAAGAGGCAGGTTGCTGATATCTTCCCCGAAAGGAAGAGGAGGAAGAGCCACGCCCAAATCCACGAAACCTCCTGAAGAATCTGGAAGAGGCCGTGGAAGAAGGAGCTTGGAGTCCCAACGACTTAGCCGTGGCCCTGTTCTCCTTAAAACGTTCCAAGGCCGAATCAGCCTTAGCCCCAAACAGTTTGTCCCCATCAAACGGGAGATCCAACAATGTGGACTGTACATCTGCCGAAAAGCCCGAGTTACGTAGCCAGGCCTGTCTCCTTTCCACCACAGTTGTGCCCATTGCTCTGGCTACCGAGTCGGTGGTATCCAGTCCCGTCTGGATAATTTGGGTCGCAGCAGCCTGGGCATCAGAGACAAGATCCAAAAGACCCTGGGGAAGCTCTGTAAACGAAGAGGAGATGTCATCCATCAGAGCATGAATATACCTCCCCAGGATACAGGTCGCATTAGTAGCTTTTAACGCCAGACTGCAGGACGAAAAAATCTTCTTCGACTGCGCCGCTAGCTTTTTTGAGTCTCTGTCCCCAGGCACCGTCGGGAAAGAACCAGGCGCTGACTTGGACGAACAGGAGGCCTGCACAACCAAGCTCTCCGGCGTAGGGTGCCTAGATAGGAAACCAGGATCAGTTGGAGCCGTCCGATACCTCCTGGCCACGGCTCTGTGAACTGCTGGGGAAGATGCCGGCTTCTTCCACACCTCTAAAACCGGATCCAGCAGAGCGTCATTAAAAGGTAATAGAGGCTCCGCCGCGGCTGAGGCCGGATGCAACACCTCTGTCAAAAGGTTTTGTTTCGCCTCCACCACCGGCAAAGGCAGGTCCAAAAAAATAGCTGCCTTCCGTACCACTGTATGAAAGGAAGCAGCTTCCTCGGTATATTCCCCCGGGGACGAAAGGTCCCACTCAGGGGAAGTGTCCAGCCCACTGGCCGACTCCAGTCCACGCAGCCCATCACCCGAGTCCTCTAGCTCTCCTTCCTCTAGGGCTCGTTGGTACTCCTGCTCCTCTAGTACCCGGAGAGCACGCCTCCTTGAATGCAGTCGTTGCTCAATCCGCGGAGTCGACAACACCTCCGCCGAAGTCGGAGATCGGCGCCGATCTTCCGAAGCCACCGACGCCGCATCCGGCGCCACAGGTAACTTCGGCGCCGACTGAAGAGCAGATGAAACGGATGGACCCACCGGAGTCACAGGCCGAAATCTCGACGTCGACGGGATGGAAATCCCTGGGGCCAATCCCTCCGAAGCCATCGGAGCGGCCACCGGCGCCGACACTGGCGCCGAGCCCACGTTCCCAAACGGGAGAAAGGGCATAAAGGGTGCCGGCCGAAGAGGCGCAGGATCACCCAAAGAAAAGGCCAAAGGCCCAGCCGGAGCACCCCCTGGAGCCATCTGTTGGAAGATGGCATACATCGCATTCAAGAATGCGGAACTATCGGCTCCAGGGGTGGGAAAAGCCGGATACTGGGGTGCCTGACTCGGAGGCGACCCCGACGCCGGCCTCGGCGTCTGCGCCGGAGAAAACACCTGAGGCTCCAATACCTCAATCACCGACGCCTGTCCAGGCGAAGTTGGAGACGTCGGAGAGAGCAACGGCGTCGAAGGATGCGGCGTCACCGTGGGGCTGACCTCCCATGTCCTCCGGCGCCGATCCGGAGACCTGGAACGAGCCTCCCTTGAATGACGCCGAGATTCTCTACGGCGCCAGGAGTCTCGATGACGCCGATGTCTTGGAGAAGACTTTTTCTTGTGATGCTTCTCCTTTGACTTGGCCATAAACAGCTTCGCCTCGCGTTCTTTAATGGCCTTCGGATTCATGTGCTGACACGAATCACAAGTCGAGACGTCGTGGTCGGAGCTCAAACACCAAAGGCAATCGGAATGAGGATCCGTCACCGACATCTTGCCTCCACACTCACGACAAGGCTTAAATCCAGACTTTCTCTGCGACATTATTTCCACAGAGAAAGAGTACGCAGCAAGATATACACTGTAACCGCAAGAGTAACAGTTGCTCCCTCGAAGATAACCGTTTCGAATGCACGGAAAAAAGGGAACTGACGTCCGCACGTCGTCGAGGACCTCTTATTGCCTGTATGACGTCAGACGGCGTCGCGTGCGAGACAGTGACGTCCTCGTCGACGTGCAGAGACTAGTAAGAAGATTTCCGTTGAATGCTGGCGCCATGGGAGTATTCATGAGGTGAGGAATCCACAGGTAGTTGTATCCATCAGAATCAACATTTTACCTAATACATTATACAAATTGTTCATCAATCAATCTGACAGCATGATTTCATCTGACCTGCTTTAAATATAGAATTATCTGAGACTGGAGCATTCTCCGAAATTCTATCTCAGGGTGTAGGAAAACAATTTCAGTCCACCTTCTCAAGCAATCTTTGACTGCAACATATTTAAACCTAGCTTGAGTCCAAAGAGCTCTTGACTTTCTTCCTGCTGCTCATCAGATTTCTTATTCTACTAATTGCCACTGCTGACACACCCCCTACACCCACTGTCAATTTGAACAGTGAGGAGCTACCAGGAGTACAGTCAGGAATGATATATTTCAGACAGAACCATTAGCCATCTTTCATGTTCTCGGACCCTGTTCACCAACCATAAAACCCAGTACAGTCACAACTGCTGAGCTGTCCTTTGGAAGGGAGCAGTAGAACAGAATCCGCTGGTGTGGTACTAGGCTGATGCAGTAGTAATTATTCTCTGAGAAGTGAAATATTTCTATGTTTTACACAAATTGGTTTACTCTGGGAGTTAGCAAGAATAGCGATTGTAAAATAATGCTCACATGCTTCCATGAAAGAGAAAGCAATAACTGTCAGCATTAACTTTTAAATAGGGTCTGCTGAGAGTACTTGCTATTGTAAGAAATGTCTGTATTTTGTGCAATGGCTTATTTTTGTATCAACTATGATTTTTGTAAACTATAAGCTATGTGTGCTAAAAGAACATAATACCTGGAACAATAACAACACAGAACGTGGCACATAATTTCTCCTCAATTGTAACATAACCTCGCCCTGTGATGTAGTCATCCATGCTGCAAGGGTGCAGAACAGTCGTCAAAAGGATCCTCCCTAGCCATGTTCAGAGATATAGGACTGCATCTTTATTTACGTCTCACAAAATGAATCGCAAAAAAGAAAACTTGGGTAGGGTCAGAATATTTGGCTATTTATATTTTAACAATATTGGCAGTACTGGGGAAATAAAACTATTTTTAAAAAGAATCATTACAAATCAAAATCTGCATTAACTGAAAATAAATAATTGTAGGAAGATGAAATATCCTAGTTTAATCATTAAAAAAATAACGATGTTTTCACAATAAGCTCCTCCTATTACAGCCAGTGGCAAGTACAGGGAGATCTTTATAAAAATCCATACCATGCATTGTATTAAGACCTGGAGAAGCGAGGAGCAGCCCTGATCACACCACCTGCGGGTCTCTCTGTGAACACTGAGAGGAGGCAGAGGCGAGCCAGTATGTGTAGCATAGTCCAATTGCTCAGCTACCTCCTGGAGAAAAGGAAATATGGGCTCTGACAGGTGAGAGAGACGTCCTAGTGGAGCATTTCATGAAAGCTTAAAATTACTGATCAAAATGTTAAAATATCTTACGGAAAAGTAATGTTAAAATGCCTGTATTGCACTAGCACCACATAAACATGATATTGCACATATCATCTTACACTGAAATGTGGTTACATGGTGTACAGCACGTGCCTTCAATTTCAATGTGGTCAGCTTCAGATAAGCCAACCACCACTTTCTTAATAATAAACTCTTCTACCAAAGGAGGAAAAGAAACAGCCGGATCACTGGGAATGCAAGATCCAAGAGGGTTTCCATTATAAACTACATCTGGGCTTGCCAAAACATACAACGGTGATCTCTCATAATTTGAGCACTACACTAATATTGTGAAATGCCCAGTACGTGTTCACATAACTTCTACCATATACCAGCAGGAATATGGGGTATAACAAACTGCAATTAAAAAATCCCCAATTTCTTTTTCCTTCAAAAATTGTTCAGAAAGTTAAACTAGAAGTTGAGTCATGAAAAAACTAATGGCAGGTGACCTCTTTTCTTACATTTAGGGAGAAGTTTTGGATTAGACTTTTAAGCAACTGTTCAACATAAAAATACTGAAGGTATAGAAAAGAAGATTTGAGTCATTGCAAAAGGCACTGCATCTATTAATTGTTCAACCGCAGTGAAAACCCACATGCCACAGAATGCAGGTTATAAATATTGAATGTGACTAGTTTACCGAGTAACATTTAGTTTGAGGTCAGTGACAGACTATGTATTTTACAGTTAGCTTTAAAAGGTTTTAGAAAGAAAAAAACTGCATTATTTACAGCCTTAACCTGGTCACAGCTTTAACCTTGGCAATTACTTTCTCTTGCCATTACTTTATCTGAACACAATAATCATTATAACAGTACTCCCGTTCTGGCATCAAGGTTAGTAGCTGGTACGTACGTTGCATTGAATATTTCAAACATATTTCCGAACAAAATGTTTTAAAACGGAATGGTTTTAATTTCAAAGTAAAATTTGAAAACTATTTGTGTAATACATATCAGAACAAAGGTTTGTTGGGAGTAAAGCTGGAGCGGCAGCAGGTTACAAATACTGGCAAAGGCAAACCGCCATCAACATCCTACCTTCCCCAACACAGACCCTGCCCTCATATTTTGGTCGGTGTCTCTCTCGGTCTCTCTCTCTCTCTGTCTGTCTCCCTCCCTCCCTCCCTCCCTCCTCGTGGCCTATGCAGCTCAGAAGGGATGCAAGAGAGCTAGAGGTCAAGGACAAGGAAAATGAGAGTCCTCTGCTTTCGGAAAGCATTTAAGGAGGCATGGTACCATTGGACAAAACTAACCTGAGAGAATATATGAATACCGGAATGTACTTAAGCAAAATATACCGTACACTGACATTTTTGTGCTATTGAGAATTATGCCAATAATACTAGAGCCTTTCTAAAATAAAAAAAGTTATTACAAAAGTTGGGTAACTTGGGTGATTTAATGTCTATTGTGCATTGTATACATTTTGGCGAGTGCTTGGTGTGATTACTTGCTGAGACTTGCACAACTATCAAGATATTTAACAGGTGTCAGCGTTTCTAGTTTACAGATATAAAGGCAATGCTGGCACCCCTTCAATCTCCATATCCCAAAAGCCCATGAGAGAGAGCTTGAAACGCTGAAGAACAAAATCTATTAGCATCTCTTGTTTTCTGACAATTACTGGAAATTTGACAAACCACTCTCTTTCTTGCACAACATGTTATTATGAGGGCTACATTTATGTATTTTGTTGACAGTGATCAACTATGTGCATTAGTATACACTTCAAAGTATTCAAAGGTACTTCCATAAGGTAGAAATGACGTGTTTTGTAATAATACATATATTTGTGGGCATTGCTCTATCGTGTAACATAAACCCAAAAGATCAACCAAGGCGGTATGTTCAGTTTAACAAAACAGCCAGTTCCAGTGCAGCTCCTTACTTGACTAAAGTTTCACAATAATCTATAAACAATTACTGGGAATTTGAGCGTCCCGTTTTCCCAGTAGCTGCTGGAGTTTCATCAGAACAGTGCAAGTCTGCCTTATCTGAATGTGGAACAACAGTTCATGGACCCTGCAGGATAAGCGTGTCAGCAGCTACTGTCTGTTAGGGCTCTTGGAATAAAGCTACTGCAATGAACACCAGTAACCTTGTAAGGGCTGCTGGCGTGATTGGCTTACTGCTATCTTTTCCTCTCGATACACTGATTAGATCAGCCTCCTGAACTCAAATCACTTACAAGTTGGGTTCGCTGTATTTTAAATGTAAACTGCATTTGCTCTGCCCTATTCACTGACCTCTGCACTCTTATGCCCCACTTATTGCAACAGTCAATCAAGAAATATGCATCGTGTAAGAAATCCTCATGGTTTATGGAGCTTGGGGGATAGTTAAGAGTGTTGGAGCAGATATGCTAATATGAGACATTTCTAATGATTTGCGTATGAATACTAATGAGAAATATTGATAAAGAAGCTAATATTTGAAAATAATGTGTATGGGTAAAATCTGCCCACGGGGAGTGGTCACCATGTGTATTAACAAAGTGCTAAATAATGAAAATATGTGTTAATTTTTTTTTATTAATATGTCATAATTGAATGTATAACCTATGTTTTATATTAATTTGTGTTCTTAACCTAGCCATACTGGAGGCCTGGTTTTCGCTGGGCCTTGCCTGCTTTAACCTGGAGACACAACCAAGCTGCCGAGGACTGGAACTGGAGAAAAGGACCTTGAACTGTACAGAGTTCAGAGAGTTCTGCTATAAAATTCTGTAAATGTACCAATGGACTGGAGATGATGAGAATAAATTGATACAATTATGTGTAGTGTAGGCTAAACGTACTTTCCCAGGATTCAAACAATGGAAGCACTGAGGAATCTACAGGTAGTTACTGTATCCACCAGAAAAAGCGTTACCGAAGGTAAGTAACTTATTCTTCTGATGGATACACCTACCTGTGGATTCCTCACCTAAAGAATAGAGTCCCCAAGCAGTATACCCTCCGGTGGTGGGTGCCCGAATGGTCAAACCAAGAAATCTTGCAGCACCGAGCGAGCAAAATGGCCATCCCTCCTAACCTCAGAGTCCAAACAGTAATGCTTGGCAAAAGTATGGAAGGATGCCCAGGTCGCTGCCCTGCAGATGTCAGCCACAGGAACACCTCTAGCCAAAGCCGATGAAGCTGCTTTGGCTCTGGTGGAATGGGCACGAAGCCCCACAGGTGGATCTCTCTTCACCAAAGAATAGCAGATCTTAATACATAGAATGACCCACCTGGATAGCGTTCTCTTGTGGACCGCTCTACCTTTCCTCTTCCCCACGTATCCAGCGAAGAGCTGTTCATCCTGTCTGAACTCTTTCGTCCTGGCGACGTAGAAGCTCGGAGCTCTTCGTGGATCCAGCCGGTGGAGCCTCTCTTCCTCCTTGGATGGGTGAGGTGGAGGATAAAAGGAAGAGAGAGTAATTGACTGCCCCAGGTGAAAGGGTGTAACAACCTTTGGTAGGAAAGCCGCCTTGGTCCTCAACACCACTTTGTCCTTAAAGAAAGAAAGGTATGGGGTTTCCACAGTGAGAGCCTGAAGCTCGCTAACCCTTCTGGCAGATGTTGTGGCCACCAGGAAAACAGTTTTGAATACTAGGAACCGTAAAGAACAAGAGTGCATTGGTTCAAACGGAGCCCCCATAAGAAACGTTAAGACTAAGTTAAGGTCCCACTGAGGCATAACGAATGGTGTGGGTGGATACTTATTAGTGAGTCCCTTTAGAAACTTTAAAACAATTGGTTATTTAAAGAAGGATGGTTGATCAGGAAGGCACAGAAAAGCAGATAGTGCAGACAGATAACCTTTAAGAGTGGCAATCGCACAACCTTTCTGTGCCAGATGGAGTGCAAATGACAAAATGTCAGATAAACCAGTTTTCAAAGGATCTAAACTATTCTCTCCACACCAGCTTGTAAATTTAGCCCAACGATTAGCATAGATTGACTTGGTGGAGTGTCGTCTGGCCGATAAAATAACTTCCACCACATCTGGAGGGAGAGAAAAGGAACTCAGATTGCCCCGTTCAATCTCCAGGCATTAAGATGCAGGCTCTGGAGGTGGGGGTGTAGAATCTGCCCCTGCGACTGCGAGAGGAGGTCCACCCTGCAAGGGAGACTGAGCGGAGGGCACTGAGAGAGTTGGAGTAGGTCCGAATACCACACCCTTCTCGGCCAATCCGGCGCTATTAAGATGACTTGAGCTCGGTCTTGGCGGATCTTCCTGAGAACTCGAGGAATCAAGGGTATGGGGGGTGGGGGGAACGCGTAAAGTAACTGACCCTTCCAGGACATCTGAAACGCGTCCCCCAAAGCTCCTTGCACCGGATACTGGAGGCTGCGAAATAGCGGGCACTGCGCATTCGCTTGAGTCGCAAACAGATCTATTTGTGGATATCCCCACATCCGGAAGATACACAGAACTAGATCTGGATAAAGACGCCACTCATGGTCGACCGAGCTGCGTCGACTGAGAATGTCTGCACGCACGTTTAGGACTCCGGCCAAGTGATGTGCAATCAAACAGATCTTGTGGTCCTGAAGCCAGGACCAGAGACGAAGAGCTTCACTGCAGAGAAGATACGACCCCCACTCCTCCCGGTTTGTTTATATACCACATCGCAGTCGAGTTGTCTGTTAGAACTTGGATTGACTGACCGCGAATGGAAGGGAGGAGGGCCTTGAGTGCCAGACGTACTGCCCGCAACTCTAACAGATTGATATGTGACCTCTGTTCCCCTGGAGACCAAAGGCCCTTGATCTCCAGGTCCCCCAGATGAGCTCCCCACCCTAGAGTGGAAGCATCCGTTACCACCGTGGCCACTGGAGGTGGCAGCGAGAACGGCCTTCCTTGAGACAGGTTGTCGACCGCTGCCCACCATTGAAGACCCACTGCAGTGTTTCTGGAGATCTTTATCGAATCTTCGAGACCCCCTTTGTGCTGAAACCACTGCCTGCGGACGCACCACTGAAGAGCCCTCATGTGCCAGCGTGCATGAGTGATCAACAGTATGCAAGAAGCGAACAGACCGAGCAGTCGAAGGACCTTGAGGACTGGAACTACCGCTCCATTTTGAAACATTGGAATCAACGCCTGAATATCCTGGACCCGCTGGGGTGGAGGAAAGGCCCGATTCAATGTCGTGTCCAATACTGCCCCTATGAACAGAAGGCGTTGAGAGGGCTCCAGGTGAGATTTGGGTACATTGACTGAAAAACCCAGGTCGTACAACAATTGAGTCATCGACTGGAGATGGCACCGCACAAGCTCCGGAGTTTTGGCCTTGATCAACCAATCGTCCAGATAGGGAAACACAGCTATCCCCCTTCTTCTGAGCTCTGCTGCTACCACCGCCATCACCTTTGTGAAGACTCGAGGTGCTGAAGTAAGACCAAAAGGGAGGACAGCAAACTGATAATGCTGCGATCCCACCACAAACCGGAGATACTTCCTGTGCGATTTGAGGATCGGAATATGAAAATACGCGTCCTGCAAATCGACCGACACCATCCAGTCTCCTTCGTCCAACGCCAAAAGAACCTGTGAGAGGGTCAGCATTTTGAATTTTTCCTGTTTGAGGAACCAATTCAAAATCCTCAAGTTCAAAATCGGTCTCAGCCGACCATCCTTTTTGGGAATCAGGAAGTATCTTGAATAACAGCCCTGACCCCTCTCTTGCTCGGGAACCAACTCTATCGCACCTTTTGCCAATAGGGACAATACTTCCTGCTGCAATAGGAGAAGATGGTCTTCCGAACAGAAGGATGGGTGGGGGGGGGGGAGGTAGGAGGGAATTCCCAAAAGGGAAGAGCGTACCCCTTCCTCACAATGTCGATGACCTAGGAGTACGATGTTATAACCTCCCACATTGGAAGAAAATGGGCAAGTCTCCCCCCTACCGGAGACAAGTGGAGAGGGAGTGGAGGAGGACTACGGCTGCTTTCCTTGCTGCACCCCTCCCGAGGAAGAGGAAGAGGCAGAGTGCTGCAAGGTGGCTCCTCTCGTACGGACTCTACCCCTGCCCCTGAAGGATCTGTATGGCAGGGTAGAAGCAGATTGTTGCGGTCCTTGCAATCTTCCACGAAAGGAACCACGTCCAAATCCTTTAAACCTCTGAAAACCTCTAAAGGACGATGAGGCTGACGACTGGAGTCCCAAAGATCTAGCAGTCGCTCTGCTTTCTTTAAAACGCTATAGGGCAGAGTCAGCCTTTGTGCCGAAGAGCTTCTCTCCATCAAAAGGAAGATCAAGAAGTGTGGCCTGCACGTCCGACGAGAAGCCAGATGACCGTAGCCAAGACTGCCGTCTAGAAACTATGGTCATGCCCATAGCCCTAGCCACCAAGTCCGAAGTATCCAATCCCGACTGGATCACCTGAGACGCAGCCGCCTGAGCATCCGCCAACAGCTGCAACATCTCCTGGGACAAATAAGGGTGGCCCTTCGCCTCTTCCATAAGGGCATGGATGTAACGCCCCAGTATGCAAGTTGCATTGGAAGATTTTAGGGCCATACTGCAAGATGAAAAGGTCTTTTTTGCAGTATGGTCCATCTTTTTTGACTCCCTGTCCGCAGGTGTCCCAGGAAACGAGCCAGGAGAGGATCTGGAGGAACAAGAGGGTTGCACCACTAGACTCTCCGGAGTTGGCTGTCTGGAGAGAAACATCGGATCCCCAGGCGCTGCCCTGTAGCAACGAGCCACCGCTCTGTTGACCGCAGCGGTGGACACAGGTTTCAGCCAAATATCCTTAATGGGGTCCAGCAGAGCCTCATTGAAGGGCAAAAGAGGCTCAGCAGAAGCAGAAGCCGGGTGTAAAACCTCTGTCAATATATTTCTTTTGACCTCCGCGGTAGGAAGGGGAAGATCCAAAAAGTCTGCAGCCTTCCGAATAACTGCGTGGAATGAAGCAGCTTCCTCCGTGATCTCTCCAGGGGAAGCTAGATCCCATTCCGGGGTAGTGTCCAAGTCACTGGCCGTATCCAGTCCCTGGAAGTCACCAGAAGGCTCTAAAACTTCACCTTCGTCCAGGTGTTGTCTCGCATACTCTTCTTCCTCCAAAAGTCGAAGAGCCAGACGTCTTGATTTAAGCCTTGACTCCAAGCCTGGAGTCGATAAGGCGTTGGCCGACGCCGAAGATCTTCGTTGGCACAGAACCTCGGATCCGTCCGAAGCCGGAAGCTCTGGCTCCACAGGATTCTTAGACGTCGATCGGATCCGAGGCGAATCCAACGGCGCCGCAGCAGGTGTAGTCAGCCTGGGCGACGTCGTAGGCACCGGCGCCGCTTCAGGTGCAGCAGATAAAAATGGGGTGAACGGCGTCGATCTATAAGACACCGGAACACCCAAATCATAGGCCAGAGGGCCAGACGGACCTGCATGACTTCCACCCGGCGTCATGGAAGCAAAAATGTTAAACATCGCGTTTAAAAACGCTGCAGGATCCGTTCCTGGAGCCGGGAAGGCCGGGTATTGCTGCTGCTGCACCGGCGCCGAGGGTCCAGGTAACTCCTGGCCAGGAGAACCTTCAGGCCTCTGGGGAGGCTTGACCTCAAAGACCGACCCGGGTGACGTCTGGGTCGTAGGAGGCGGAGGGGTGACGGTCGGGCTTATCTCCCACGTCTGACGACACCGAGCTGACGGAGAAGCCGATCTTGACCTGGACCGTCCCTTGCTCGATCGGCGCCGAGATCCGTGACAGCGCCGAGAGTCACTATGATGGTGACGAGACCCCGAGGATCTCGAAGAAGACTCCCTCCGATGACGCTTCGCCTTCCTCTTCTTGGACTGAGCCAAGAACAATTTCCCTCCCTCTCTTCAAGTGCCTTAGGGTTCATGCGCTGACATGAGCCGCATGACTCGACCTCATGGTCAGAACTAAGGAACCAGAGGCAGTTTTCGTGGGGGTCAGTAACCGACATTCGACCCCGCACTGGCTACAAGGTTTAAAGCCGGATTTTCTTGGCTGCGACATCGTAACCGTCGTTGGAAACAGTAGCTCCCTGTGAGCCTCGAAGAATTAACCGTTACTCGGGCACGGAAAAAAGGGAACTAACGTCTGCACGTCGACGAGGGCTTCTTATTGCCTGGATGACGTCATGTGGCGTCGCGTGGAGTCGGGCGATTGTGACGTCATCGTCGACGTGCAGAGCTAGAAGAAATTTCCATCGAGGGCTGGCGCGAGGGGAGAATTCTTTAGGTGAGGAATCCACAGGTAGGTGTATCCATCAGAACCATAGGTTAGAGTCATAACTTCTGATAAGATTGACCAATTAGCAATTAGTGGGATGGACTGAGAGACTCTAATAAAAAGTCATGACAAGGGAAGGAAATTTAGAGCGGAGAGGTGAAAGATGATGACGTCAAGAGACGCTGTCCAAAATGCTGATGATTGGGCTTACTCTCTGTGAGCCTGATACTTTGCTGATGACCTGGAGATGAAGACTGACTCGTTGCTGATCCATCTGGGATAGGTAGCTGTAACAATGTGACTGACTAATGAGTGCTTTGCTTTTTCTTCTAGGTACCAACTGCGCTGTTTAAAATGTTTTTACTCCTCTAGATAGATTTTCCAAATTATTATTTTTTATCTGAATTGTTTTCGCATGAAGTCCTACATGCTGATGCTAATCTGGGTTAGGTAGGCTGACAAGGGTGACTTTCTCAGTGACAAAAAGACTGACTAAAATTGCATTGCTGAGTTACTTTATAATTGTTTTAAAGATTAGGCTGATTTATGTTGTAATTTGATTGCTCGAGATTTACTTTGGTAAACATTTGTTTTGTGATGATTAACAAAGCTTGATTAACAAAGTTGAATAAAGGTTTTGATTAGAATTGTAACTAAAAGGGAATAAAACAATTAACCTTCATGAGAGTTATGGTATTTCTTATTAGATAGGGTTTTCAAAAATGTTCGCCATTGATTATAATGGTTATTAATGGTTCATTGGGCTACCACTTAACTAGGATACTCCATGCGATTCAAAAGGTTCATCGACCTATACACATCCCCTTGTAAGTTTACTTACTAAGGACCAGGCGCGCTAACAGGGGCTTTTATAAGTGTAATTGCTAAGCACCCATAACTACCTTGCCAGATGAGCAACGCAGATGTAACATGAACACTTCTTAACAGTGTAATCGCCCGCACTACTTGGTAGCGTGGCAGACCTCAAGACTTTCAAAGAGGGAGATGCCAGTTACAACAACTGATATGAAAAAAATATATAATGAGCACATGAAGCCAGAGCAAGGCCAACCAATAATGGGCGAAATTGGAGCAAGAAAGAGGCACTAACTCTCTATAGAAACAAAATGTACCATGATGAGAACGGTTAACCATAAGGAAAAGCAGAGGCGTGAATTCATGAACCATTTAAAAAGGGCAGAAGTAAATGGTATTTGGTTTGCAAGTTTACACAGTCGGCAGGACTGTGAAGTTTGACTCTAAACAATATTACTTTAGAACTTAGCAGAGGAGTGGATTCTAAGGCTTCAGCGATCGAGCGCTCTGAGGCTAGATACGATGTGGTCACATTACAATAAGCCATACAAGATTCAAAGGTTTAATCGGAGGTGCTTTTCAAAGATAGAAACAGCTCAGAAATGGGAAACGTACTGCACAAAAGCTGGTAATGAGCACTGCCAGATTCTTCCAGTGTGTCAGGACAACGCCTGCTAGCAATGCAACTATAGAACGTTTACTTCTGCTATGCCATAAAATGAAACATGGTACTAAAATGAAAAATGGTACTATTGGTCTGACATTTCAAAAAGAATTAATGACATTATCATCAAAACTGGATGCGATAAGCCCATCCCACCCATTCCACGCTGCACCTGAAAAACGTCTGGCAATAAAAGGTCGCAATTCAAGTTGCTTGGCACTTCACTAGCAATAGCAGTGGAAAGAATCACAGCTATCTGGAAATTCCACACAGCCTCCAAGTCTTAACCCCTTCACTGCCAGGCCTTTTCCCCCTCAGGTGCCAGGCCTTTTTTTGGCTATTTGGGGCAGTTCGCGCTTACGCCTTCATAACGTTTTATCCACATAAGCTACCCACGTCAAATTTGCATCCTTTTTTTTTCCCAACATCCTAGGGATTTTAGAGGTAACCCAGAGTTTGTGGGATCCCATGAAGGAGACCAAGAAATTAGCCAAAACACAGTGAAAATTTTGTTCAACAAAATGGGAAAAAAGGTCTGCAGAAGGCGGCTTGTGGTTTTTTTCCCCCTGAAAATGGCATCAACAAAGCGTTTGCGATGCTAAAATCACCAGTTTCCCAGCTTTCAGGAACAGGCAGACTTGAATCAGAAAACCACATTTTCAAAACAATTTTGGCATTTTACTGGGGCATACCCCATTTTTACTATTTTTTGTGGTTTTAGCCTCCTTCCAGTTAGTGACAGAAATGGGTATGAAACCGAAGTTGGATCCTGGATAGCTAAACATTTCTGAAACGTAGACAAAATTCTGAATTCAGCAAGTGGTCATTTGTGTAGATCCTACCATGTTTTCCTACAGAAAATAACAACTAAAATAAAAAAAATATTGAAATTGAGGTGAAAAAAACCAGCAATTTTTCTCCACGTTTTACGCTGTAACTTTTTCCTGCAATGTCAGATTTTTTAAAGCAATATACCGTTACGTCTGCTGGACTCTTCTGGTTGTGGGGATATATATGGCTTGTAGGTTCATCAAGACCCCTAGGCACCCAGAGCCAATAAATGAGCTGCACCTTGCAATGGGTTTTCATTCTGTACCGGGTATACAGCAATTCATTTGGTGAAATATAAAGAGTGAAAAATAGGTATCAAGAAAACCTTTGTATTTCCAAAATGGGCACAAGATAAGGTGTTGAGAAGCAGTGGCTATCTGCACATCACTGACTTCTGGGTCCCCATACTAGCATGTGAATTACAGGGCATTTCTCAAATATACATCTTTTTTACACACAGTCGGAAAAAATGCAGAGAAAGACAAAGGGCAATAACACTTGTTCTGCTATTCTGTATTCCCCCCCCAAGTCTCCAGATAAAAATGGTACCTTACTTTCGTGGGTAGGCCTAACGCCCGCGACAGGAAACGCAACATGGACACATCACATTTTTACATTGAAAACTGATGTGTTTTTTGGCAAGTGCCTAGTTGTGGATTTTGATCTCTAGCTCAGCCAGCACATAGGAAAACCTACCAAACCTGTGCATTTTATAAAACAAGACACGTAGGGGAATGCAGGATGCGGTGACTTGTGGGGCTCTCACCAGGTTCTGTTACCCAGAATCCTTTGCAAACCTCAAAATTTGGCCAAAAAACACTTTTTCCTCATATTTCAGTGACCGAAATTTTGGAATCGGAGAGGAGCCACAAATTTTCTTCTACCCAGTGTTCCCCTAAGTCTCCCAATAAAAATGGTACCTCACTTGTGTGGGTAGGCCTAGTGCCCGCAAAAGGAAATGCCCCAAAACACTATCTGGACATATCAAAATTATCAAATATGGTTTTTGTCCTATGCTCAACAGCCATCCTACCAAACCCAGACATTCCTGAAAACTAGACACCCGAGGGAGTCCAGGGAGGTGTGATTTGCGTGAATTCTCCACTGTTTTCTTTCCCAGTATCCTCAGCAAACCTTAAATTTAGCTTTAAAAAAAAAATCTCATTTTTTCTGTGTGGGATCACCGGACCAGGACAAATGTCCCACAACCCAACGTTCCCCTCAGTCGCCCGGTAAAAATGATACCTCACTTGTGTAAGTGGGCCAAGTGCCTGTAATAGGAAAGAGCCAAAAACATGTTGAAATTGAGGGGGAACCAAAGCGGGTCCAAAGAGGCAGTTTGAAAAAAAACATTTTTAGGCTGACAAGTGGGGCAGAATTTGTATCGGTATAGATGAGACAATGATGGGTGGTAGGAATTTTGTGGATTCCAGCAGATTCTGGAATGTCCATCACAAACGTGTTATTTCCAGCAAAACTGGAGGTTTGCAGGGCATTGTGGGTAAGAAAATGGTGCAGGGTGCATGTGAAGCACACCATCCAGACGTTTAGTTTTCAGATCTGTCTAGGTCTTGTGGATTTTTCTACATGGCTGTGTCCCAAAGTCCAAAAAGTGCAGCCCTCACCATTCCAAGTGGGACGATTTTGAGAGTTAGCCAAGCTCTCATGGCCTAAATGTAAAGCCAAAACCTAAAATATTCAAATGTCCTCTTGCCTGCTGTGGGATAAGATGTTTTAGTGTGCAGGGGGAGAGCCGAAAGACTGTTACCCCCTTCAGTTGGGGTGGGTACATAACCATGACACTACTGGTTGGTAGCCACCACCCCACTATTTTTTGTTATTTCTTTAATTCCCTAGCATCTAGTAGACTTTCCCATAAAAAAAAAAAAAGACGACAAACCTACATTAGGACTTGATCCAAACCCATTTCAATACCCCAAACATCCTACCGCACAGGACCTCAACACCCTCTTGGTGGCTTGGCACGAGCAATCAGGCTTATCTCAGAAGCAATGTGTAAAGCATTTGCACATAACACACAGCAATAAGTGAAAGCACTACAAAAGGACATCACACCAGTTTTAGAAAAATAGCCAATATTTATTTATCTATATAAAACAAGACCAAATACAATAAAAATCAAACATACAGTAATAGAAATATGAATTCTGCAAGATTTACTCAAAAATACAGGTCCTTGAAGTCGATAGCTCCACCTGGGGCTATCACAGCGTTGTAATCAACAAAACCAACAGTTCAGGACAGTGGCAGGCCAAATATGGTGTCGGGAAGACCTGCAAACAGTACCTTTGGAATTGCAGGGTGTCGTGCTCCTCGCGACAAGCTCCGGAGAGCGGCATCACTGGAGTTGCGGTTTCAGTTCCAGAGTCGGTGCGAGAGTCGTTGGGCCATTCAAGTCACACACGGTGAAGATCGAACTCCCGGCTGATGAAGTCAGGAGTGCTAGCGTGGATGGGGCTGTGGTGCGAAGCAGGACGAGGCAACCTGCGGTGCCCACAGGTCACGGTGCAGGCAGCGGCTCGGTGACAGCGCCCCGCAGTGTCGGTGAGACCAGGGCAGCGGTGTGAAGCGGGGCGGTGCGACGTGCAATGTCACCAGGTCACAGTGCAGGCACAGGCATCGTCGTTGCTAAAGCGCTGTTGTCGGTAGGCCCAAGCCGACGGTGCGAGACGGGACGGTTCGTTATGACCCCCACGAGCGGTGTCCACAGGCCACGGTGCAGACAGGGATGCCTTGTGACGACAATGGAGTTGATGATGCTGGCGTCGGTGGACCAGGTCTGCAGTGCGGGACAGGATGGTGTTACGTGTTAAGCTATGAGAGAGATAGGTCTTGCAACAGTGAAACATGAATTTGGCCGTTTTTCACTGTTAGGACATGTACAACACACCAGTACATGTACTACCTTTTAAATACACCACACCCTGCCCATGGGGCTACCTAGGGCCTGCCTTAGGGGTGCCTTACATGTACCACAAGGGAAGGTTTGGGTGCGGCAAGTGGATACATTTGCCAGGTCGATTTGGCAGTTTAAAACTGTACACACAGACACTGCAGTGGCAGATCTGAGACATGTTTACAGGGCTACTTTTGTGGGTGGCACAATCAGTGCTGCAGGCCCATTAGTAGCATTTGATTAACAGGCCCTGGGAACCTCTAGTGCACTTTGTTAGGGATTTACCAGTAAATCAAATATGCCAATCATGGATAAACCAATCAACAGTACAATTTACATAGTGAGCACTTGCACTTTAGTACTGATCAGCAGTGGTAAAGTGGGCAGAGACAATAAACCAGCAGAAACAGAGTCCAGTATACCATAATATCAGGAGGTCAGAAGACAAAAAGACAGAGAACACATGCCAAAAAGCTGCCAGGTCTAACAAGGCCCATAAACATAACTTCTCCCAGCTGTAAAACAAAAGTTCCAGCCATGTGAAAGCTTAAAGAGATACTGAATGGTGGTAGGGGTTATTATTTTGGAGTCCCCACTAACGTAGTGCGGGGATCCAGAGATGATGTAAACAGAAGAAGCACATTGTGGTCAATGTTTTTGAAGGTGGTCACATTGTCCTAGGACCATCACAGGTTGAGTTATGAGCACAAATGTTTTGTAAAAGTAATGCCCTGCAAAGATACCATGCCACAAATATTTTAATATGTTGATCTGACCGTAATGCTTGGAACAGCCACTAGAGGACACCACTTTGAAAATAGCATTTGTCAGAAACATGGTCATGTAACTATATAGTTACCACCTACAGGGCATATTCACACATAAAGAAAAAGGCATTAAACAATGCAGTGGGCATATATATATATATATATATATATATATATATATATATATATATATATATATATATATATATATATATTCAGGGGTAGTAGGCCTATAATAATGATATTACAAACAAAACCCTTAAAATACAAGGTATTCCCAGCTGAAAAACAAAAGTTCCAGTCATAAGAGATCTTAAATAGACAATGAATGTTTGGAGGGGTTATTATTTTGGGGTCCCCACTAACCTAGTGTAATGTAGACAGAAAGATCATGTTGTTGTGAACATTTTGGTGGGGGTCCCACAGTCCTAGGACCACCACAGACTGACATACGAGTAAAAATGCTTTGTAAAAAAGCACAAAAAATGCCCTGCAAAGAATTATGGGTCGTGTTTTCCCGAGTGCAGTGAATATTTTAGTATCGGCTCTCCCACTGTGCCGGGAGAGCTGCTTTCGCTTTAAGGATTTCTGTTTTATGTAAAGCACTCACCAATTTCAAGTGTTTTAAGGGGAGAGCCACATGAAATTACTCTGATTAGGTAACTGTGAACAATGTGACCAGCGTTCCAATACCGCCGATCCAGTTTATGCTGTTGTGCCTGTTCGTGCTTTGTCTGGCATGGCCGTTATGCAGTACGAAGGGGAGAGACAAAAGAAATAGTTTGCCCAAGCTGAAGTATATCGGCAATCATGCAATAATCCATGTAACAGGGGCAGTCTGCAAGGCGTGACACAAGCAGCCTCCAGGTGGGACCAACGTAAAGCATTTACCAATTATATCAAGTCCTTTATTGAAAGGCGACCCACAAACAAGTGAAAGTGATGGGTGTGACACTGCGCACTCAGCCTAAAGAGGGAACTTAATTGACTAATTATTTTAAGGACTGAAGGACGACATGTTCTGATGAAGTCTGATCATTTTTGGGGTGAGTCTGCAAAAATCACAGTAAGGGCTTGTGATTTAAAATACCAATGAAAGAAAAGCCAAATGTACACTAAAATAGCCTTAATCTATCCAGCTATGGAAGTAAAGCAACTTAAATTGATTTTTAATGATGAGTGTTTATGTTTAGAACAAGCTTGCTCCTTTCAAAACAAAACAGCTCAGGAATCTTTCCTCATCTTGTTTCACACCATGTATCATAAAGGAAAAAGTGTTACTAGAGGTTAGAAATAAAGCAGAGGAAAACTAAGCCCGAAGAGGGTCAATATGCTTTTAATTGTATGGATTTATCAGACAGCAATTTTTGACAGAAAAAAATAAAAGAAAATTTGAGTTGCAAGATTAATGCTGCATCTAATGAAAGTGTTTACAGGTGGTGTAACCCCTACAGCCTCATTCTATGTCTTACAGCTTTCGTGAAGAAAGTACACCTTTAATAATTTCTTTAAGCGGAACGTCACAGACATAAAACATGAAATATTTTGCAATAAGACTGAAACAAATTTCTATGAACATCATAACCATGGATCCAGTTCTGACCACTGAGATTCAGCCAGGACAAACCTGCCATCCTCCCATACCCAGATCCACTTTACTGGCGTTGCGGGGGTGACACCTGAGGGACTCCAACAGTAATAAAAGCCAAACTGCCATGACACCTGGCCTGTACTGGCCACAAGTAAAATGGGCTCTATCATTCTGCCATGTGTTAGTCTATAAATCACTCTTTATGTTCAGAGAGAATTATAGTGTAAAGCAGTCCATTTAGACATCCCTGATTAAGAAACATTTGCTTGATTCAGAAAACCGTCACAGTTACTACACTATAGAAGGATTTTAAAAGTTCTAGAGTAGATGGTTTAATGTTTTCATTTTTTAATGTTTTCGAAAGCATGAACAAGGTCCTGAGTGGTGTCAGATCATCTTACATTTCATTAAACATTTAGCATCAAATTTATATACAAAATAAATACATGCACAATACCACATTTTGTTACAGAAATGAGTATGAGATATCGTGCAAGGTAGCCATTTCTGCTGCATTCCAATTACAAAACATATGACTGTAACCATAAAAGTAAAAAATATGATCAGGGAGATTAACACCCTCCTAAGAGAAAATAGTTCTAGGTTTTGGAGGTAACTAGGTAGAGAAGGATAATTGAGGGGACTACAAATATATTAATAGTAGAGAAAAATTAATATCATCTAAGTATTTGTTCAGAAAGTGTGATTTAAGGGATCACTCTCCAAGACTGAAAGAGTTGTGCAGTCTAAGCAAAGCATACCATACCTTAGGTGCATACCTAGTGAAGAAGAGGGCAGTGGAGTCTTAAGGGACGGTGCAACCCAATTTTACCTATTGAAATGGGTAATCCAATGTATACAAGAACAGTGTTCCAGGAGGAATTATTTATACATAGTTTTTAACAATATAAAATATTGGTCAACATAAAGATCCAACCAGAACTATATCAGAAATATTATGTCATACATACTGCAATGTATAAATAAAAGATGATTTTATTATAATATTGTAAACATACAGCAAATACAAAATCTTTTAACACACAGCGTGTCCAGCACCACTAATCACAATCCAGCACTGGCACTTCCTCTTACATGATCAATCTATGTACATTTTAAAAAGAAGTGCCCGGTCCTCCTATGCACGTGGTCCACAAAGGTCAATGTCCTGTTTCTTTGAGCTTTTCAGATTACTCCACCATATGCAGCCTTGATCATAGTTAGAGAAGACCCATTGTCAACGTTTCGGTCTCCAACGGCAAAGAATTCCACAAGACCATCATCACGGCTCAGTGATAAATAGGAAATGAAACCTAAGATGCTATGCCAAACCATACAAATCACCCACACTAACTAAATACCTGAATAAAATGCCAGAAATTAGTGCATCGCCTACCGACAATTCCACCGTGAACATCCATGCTCCAACTCACTATACGTACCCAGTGAGGAAATCAACACCCATGTGAGGAAACCAGGGCACTAATGACTCAATAATACCCGCAGCTTACAAAAACATACAGATGTCTGAAAGATTTAAACAACGTGCCATGCAACTTACCCATCCTTAATCTAACAGGGGGTCCAAAAGTGCACAAAAGAATTTACACTAACTCTATATGGAAAGTAAAAAGGAAGTGTTGTCAAAACTACACACCCAAGTAGCAACAAAGCCACATCACAAGAACCAATGGGAACTTACCATTTCGTAAATTACTTGAAACTGAAAAACAACCCAATCAAACATTTAAAAAAAATACAGTTAGCTCACTCTCAATCTCCTTATATCAGTAAGTACCCCCGCCAGCTAAACGACTTACTTAGCTCAATGGCCTTTCTTCATTACAATGCATCACCTGAATGAATCAGAATATAAGAGGTGTAGACGCCATCAGGGAAATTAAATGTTGTGTTGAGAGCGCGTCCAATATGCCTACCCTATGTCATGTGAGAGAGTCCAATAATTGCAGGTCTCATCTTGGAACAGAGGGCAACTTAGATCAATGCTGATAACCAACCCAGTTACAATATGTTGTAAATAACTCAGGCTGTGAAGACTGGAGCAAATAAGGAGCAAAAAAGACCCTAAGTCCCACAGTTTACCACCAACTGATCCTTATCCTTGCTCAAATGAATATAATCAGCCTATGCAACATACAAATGCCATCGCCAAAGAGGAATGCTTCAAACAACAGAACAGCCAACATATCTATCAACCACTCACATAATAGTATTCCAATTATTCTGTTGTATTATACTTACAACGGAATACAACTCAATATAATGCTAATTATGGACCTAATCCATACATACAGTTACACTGGCTAATGCCACAAAGACTTGAATAGAGCCTAACCTAAGGCAGAAAAACTTTTCAACCCTGCTACATGGTGTAGAAAGGTAGAGTGCACATACCCGTGGAAAACGTATAATCCCAAGCTGCAAGAATGGCTTATAATGCAGCCAGTGTATGCCATTCAACCTGCTGAGTAAGCCCCTTTTCGACTGTCTTTGCCAACCAAATCCGCTTATTTTCTCTGACTGTAAGAAGGTGATGCATATCATGTCTGCGGCTTGAGCATTTAACCTGTTCTAACACAAACCATTTCATAGCACAAGAAAGGTGGATTAGGACCGCCACCAACCTCGAAACCGCCGGGATGTGAGATCCTGGTGGAGCTGGCGTTTTCCTGGAGGCCCGACCGCCAGGTTTGTAAAGTGGCAGTTGGACTGCTGCACTGGTGGTGGCCGCGACCACCACTGCGAGTGTGGCGGTCTATGGACCGCCACACTCATAATCGGGCCCTAAGTCTACAAGTTTTAATCACACTTGTTGTGGCACACACTGTGCAATTCCCACATGGATAGTGTCCAACCTCAGGTCCCAGACCCCATTACGAGTTGAGTATAGTCAGTTCAGGATCATTATATGCTCAAACCAGACAATCTTTCAGACTTCTTCCTTTTTTTAAAGCAAATAGAGGTTTTTCTTTTATGTAAGTCATCGACAACAAATGAAACTTTTTCAATATGATTTTTTTGACACTGTTAGACTCAGTACCAAAAATCGTTACACAAGTCACTCTCCTTCAGCCTGTCTTTCTTTAACCTGCAGCAACTAATCTCTTTCACAAAACCAAGCTTATTTAATTGATTGTTTAACCAGACAGGTTGGATACTCTCTAGTTACCAATTTCGAAAGTAAAATCTTTGTTTCTGTGAAGTAATCTTCCTTTCTAGTGCAGTTTCATTTAACGCGTACAACCTGTCCAAACGGAACATTGTCTCATATTCCTGGGATGATGACTGGTATATTTAAGAAGAGTATTCCTAGAGGTGGGTTGGGTTAACAGGCTAATATAGAGGCATTCATCATCACTGATGATTTTGAGATCCAAAAAGTTAATAGAGGGATTATGGTATTCCATCATGAACTGTAAATTGCTGGCATGATTATTAAGCCACTTATAAAACTCAAGCAGCTGGGCAGGAGATCCATGCCAGATCAACAAGACAGCATCAATATATCTTAAGCATTTCCTCAAGTTATTTCTAAAGGGGTTCGTATCATTGTAGTTCACCCTTTCTTCAAATGCAGCTACATACAAATTAGCTATATCTGGGGCAAAAATTCCC
The DNA here is from genome assembly GCF_031143425.1 of Pleurodeles waltl. NCBI lineage: Eukaryota > Metazoa > Chordata > Amphibia > Caudata > Salamandridae > Pleurodeles > Pleurodeles waltl. The sequence goes on from NC_090440.1 coordinate 1,900,006,877, forward strand.
CCCATTGTTTTTATTTGAGCAAAACATTCCCGATTAAAAATGATGCAGTTACGCTCCCAAGTCAATTCCAGCACAGTCTGTAGTGGACTCTGTAGGTACAGCATGAGGTCTGTGTCTCAAATGAACAAGTTACTTACCTTCGGTAACGCTTTTTCTGGTGGATACAATAGCTACCTGTGGATTTCTCACCTTATGAATTCACCCTTGTGCCAGCATCCGACGGAAAATCTTCTTCCCAGCTCTAAACGTCGATGAGGACGTCACAATTGCAGACCTCCACGCGACTCCTTCGGATGTCACCGTGCCAATAAGAGGTCCTCGCTGACGTCAGTTTCACCCATTTTTTTACGTGCCTTTGAGGCGAACAGGTGAGAACCGACTCCACAATAACTCCAATAAATACATATATACATAAAGCCTTAATGATGCAACATAATCCAAACCATCATTTAAATATACAGGAAAACTATCAAAATATATATACATCTATACAACCACATATTCTAGTGCAATTTAGACAGGCAACGAGGAGGCGGGTGGGACTGTGAGGAATCCAAAGGTAGCTATTGTATCCACCAGAAAAAGCGTTACCGAAGGTAAGTAACTTGTTCTTCTGATGGATACAAACTACCTGTGGATTCCTCACCTTATGAATAGAGTCCCAAAGCAGTACCACACTCGGAGGTGGGTGCCTGTCTGATTACACCAAGAAATCCTGCAAAACAGATTGTGCAAAATGGCCGTCCCTCTGAACCTCAGAGTCCAAGCAGTAATGCTTTGCAAAAGTATGGAGAGACGCCCAAGTTTCCGCCTTGAAAATATCCACCACTGGAACCCCACTTGCTAGGGCCGAAGTAGCAGACTTTGCCCTGGTGGAGTGGGCTCTGATACCTTCAGGAGGAACCTTTTTCACCAACGAGTAGCAGATCTTGATACAAAGGATAACCCACCAGGAGATAGTTATTTTATGGACTGCTCTGCCTTTCCTCCGTCCAACGTACCCCACGAACAGCTGATCTTCCAACCGAAAGTCCTTTGTCCTTTCAATGTAGAAACTAAGCGCCCTTTAGGGTCCAACCGGTGAAATCTTTCTTCCTCCTTCGAGGGGTGAGGAGGAGGGTAGAAAGAAGGAAGGGTAATATAGTCTGCCCTATATGAAAAGGAGTGACAACTTTTGGCAGGAAAGCCGCCCTGGTTTTCAACACCACTTTATCTGGGAAAAACAAGGTAAAGGTGGGTTTTACAGAAAGAGCTTGGAGCTCACAAACATGCCTAGCTGAGGTTATGGCAACAAGAAAAACTGTCTTAAGCACTAAAAACCTTAACGGGCAAGAGTGCAAGGGCTCAAAAGGTGACCCCATTAAAATTGTCAAACAAGATTCAGGTCCCACTGAGGCACATGAAAAGGAGTAGAAGGAAACCTTTTAAGTAAACCCTTAAGAAACCTAACTACAATAGGTGATTTAAACAATGAGGGCTGATCCAGGAGGCAAAGAAAGGCTGACAGAGCAGCTAAATAACCCTTAACCGTAGCCACTGCACAACCCTTCTTTGCTAAGTCCAAAGCAAACAATAAAATATCAGAAAGGTGGGCCTTCAAAGGGTCAATTTGCTTTTATCCAAACCAAGCCATGAATTTTGCCCACTTACCAGCATAAATGGTCTTACTGGAGTGTCGCCTGGCCAATAAAATAACATCCACTACATCTGGTGGGAGAGAAAAGAAACTCAGGTTGCCCTGTTCAATCTCCAGGCATGAAGGTGCAGGCTCTGGAGGTGGGGGTGTAGAACCTGCCCCTGCGACTGCGAGAGGAGGTCTGCCCTGAGAGGGAGACGGAGCGGAGGGCACAGCAAGAGTTGGAGAAGGTCCGTGTACCACACCCTTCTTGGCCAATCCGGGGCTATTAAAATGACCTGAGCACGATCTTGGCAAATCTTCCTCAGCATCCGAGGAATCAAGGGTATGGGAGAAACCCATAAAGCAACTGGTTGCACCAAGAGATCTGAAACGCATCCCCCAAAGCTACTTGCACCGGATACTGGAGGCTGCAAAATGACGGGCAGTGCGCGTTCTCCCGAGTGGCAAACAGACCTATCACCAGCGTACCCCAAATCCAAAAAATGTGCAGGACCAGATCCGGATGGAGACGCCACTCGTGATCGGCCGAAAGGAGCCGACTGAGAGAGTTTGCACGCACGTTGAGCACCCCGGCCAGATGATTTGCTATCAAGCAAATCCGATGATCCTGAAGCCAGGACCAGAGACGTAAAGCTTCTCTACAGAGAAGATAAGACCCTACTTCTCCCTGCTTGTTTATATACCACATCGCGGTAGTGTTGTCCGTCAGGACCTAACCTGACCGACCGCGAAGGGATGGGAGGAAGGCCTTGAGAGCCAAGCGTATCGCCTGCAATTCCAACAGATTGATATGAAAAGTCTGTTCCAATGGAGACCAACGACCTTTGATCTCCAGGTCCCCCAGATGAGCTCCCCACCCTAGAGTGGAAGCATCCATCATGACCGTGGCCACCGGCGGCGGCAGTGAAAACGGCCTCCCTTGCGAAAGGTTGCCGTTCACAGCCCACCATCGTAGATCCGCTGCAGCATCTCTGGAGATCGTTATCAACTCCTCGAGATCCCCTTTGTGTTGAAACCACTGCCTGTGGAGGCACCATTGGAGAGCCCTCATGTGCCAACGTGCATGAGTGACCAACAGAATGCAAGAAGCAAACAGTGTTGCAACCCCACCACAAACCGGAGATACTTCCGGTGCGACTTGAGTATAGGGATATGAAAGTTCGCATCCTGCAAGTCAACAGACACCATCCAATCCTCTTTGTTCAACACCAGTAGTACCTGCGCTAGAGTCAGCATCTTGAATTTCTCCTGTTTGAGGAACCAATTCAAAATTCTCAGGTCTAGGATTGGTCTCAAACGACTGTCCTTCTTGGGGATCAGGAAATATCTTCAATAACAACCCTGACCCCTTTCCTGCTCTGGAACCAACTCCACCGCACCTTTTAATAACAGGGTCTGAACTTCCTGATGCAACAACAGGAGATGGTCTTCCGAACAAAACGAGGGACGGGGAGGGATGGAAGGAGGAAACTACTGAAAAGGGAGAGCATATCCTTTTCTCACAATGTTTAGCACCCATGAGTCTGATGTAACTAACTCCCACTCGTGGAGAAAAAGACGTAATCTTCCCCCTACCGGAGAAGTATGGTCGACAAAGGGGAGAAAAATAGGCCTGCTTCCGTTGTTGTTGTCCTCCAAAGGAAGAGGATGATGTAGGGTGCTGCTGGGTGGCACCTCTCGTTCTATCCCTTCCCCGCTCTCTAAAGGACCGATATAAGAGGCTGGTAGGCTGCTGGACTGAGGACTGGGGTCTCCCTCGATAAACTGCCCCACGTCCAAACCCCCTGAACCTACGAAAGGACCTAAAAGGGGTAGCAGAGGAGGCTTGCAATCCTAAAGACTTCGCCGTGTCCCGGCTGTCTTTAAAGCGCTCTAGGGCAGAGTCCGCTTTATCTCCAAACAGCTTTTCGCCATCAAATGGCAAATCCAACAAGGTGGTCTGTACATCTGAAGAAAATCCAGAGGACCTTAACCAAGCGTGCCTCCTGGTAGCAATAGATGCACCCATTGCCCTGGCCACCGAGTCCGTAGAGTCCAGGCCAGACAGAATTATCTGCTTCACAGCAGCCTGCGCATCAGACAGGAGTTCCCCAAAAGGCCTCTGTATATCTTGCGGCAGATAAGGAACCATGGCCTTTGCAGAATCCATGAGGGCGTGGACATACCAACCCAGCACACAGGTAGCGTTTGCAGCCTTGAGAGCCATGCTGCAAGAAGAAAGTCTTCTTTGCGGATTGCTCCATCCGCTTGGATTCCCTATCCGATAGAATCACAGGGAAGGAGCCAGGTGCAGAGCTTGTAGACCAAGAGGTCTGGACCACCAAACTCCCCGGGGTAGGATGTCGCGACATAAACCCCGGATCACCAGGCGCCACTCTATTTCTTCTCGCTACAGCTCTATTCACCGCAGGAGACAAAACCGGCTTCCTCCACAGTTCTAAAATGGGTTCCGTAAGAGATTATTGAAAGGAAGCAAAGGGTCTGCAGAAGCCGAAGAAGGATGCAGCACTTCCGTTAATATATTCGTTTTAACTTCAGCAGCAGGCAATGGAAGCTGCATTATCGTGTGAAATGAAGCTGCCTCCTCCATAAATTCCCCCGGTGAAGACAAGTCCCATTCTGGGGAAGTATCCAGCCCACTGGCAGACTCCAAGCCGTGATACTCTCCCAAGGGCTCAACAATCTCTCCTTCCTCCAACTGCCTTTGATATTCCTCATCTTCCAAGAGCTCAAGGCCTTCCTGCGTGACCTCAAACGAGCCTCCAACCTCGGCGTCGACATGGAATTTGCCGACGTCGAAGACACCAGCTTCAAAACCTGACAAGGCACCGTAGAGGAGGGTTGACTCCACTGGAATCCATCACCCGGGTCCGTTGCCGGTACGGATCCTAATGGCGCCGAAGATTCATGTGACTCCACCATCGGTGCCGGCTGACGTGGTGATGATATTGGTGCTGTAGATGTAGTTGGCGACGCCATAGGATTCGCAGGACCTCGAGGCGATGTCATTGGTGCCGGTCCGGTACCCTCAGCTGGTAGAACGGCATAAACAGTGCTGCCTTGTACAGAGATGGGGATCCCAAAGAAAATGCCAACAGACCCATGGGACAAGGCGGTGCACCAGCAGGGGCCATGGCGTTGAACACAGTAAACATGGCATTCAAAAATGCCGCCGGATCCGCTCGCGGAGCCGGGAAGGCAGGATACCACTGGTCTTGTTGCACCTGTACTCGCTGACCATCTGGCTCCTGAGCAGCAGGTGAAAACTGAGGACTGTCCTGAGATGCCACGACCTCAAAAACGGACGGCGCTGGAGAAGCCTCAGGACTCTGGGATTGCGGAGTCCCTGTCGGACTCACCTCCCACGTCGCATGACGCCGACGAGAAGGAGACCTTAATCAGCTCCGACCCGAACGACACCAAGAGTCATGACGGCGCCGTTTCTTATGCTTCTTCAAAGAAGCATGGGAAGAGGATCTTCTATGGTTCCTATGACCCTTCTTCACTTTTGCCAAAAAGAGTTTGGCCTCCCTTTCCTTTAAAGCCTTAGGTTTCGTGCTCTGACAAGACGCACACTCCTCGACGTCATGCTCACAGCCAAGGCACCAAAGACAACCGTCATGAGGGTCAGTGACCAACATGCGACCGCCACACTCTCTGCAAGGCTTGAAATCGGACTTCCTCGGGGGAGACACTGTAACTACAAAGAGAAACAAGAGGAAACCTCCAACAGAAGCGAGAGCTAGGAGAAAACCGTTGGCGTCGAAGGCATGGAAAAAAGGGAACTGACGTCAGCACGCCGGCGAGGACCTCTTATTGGCACGGTGACGTCAGACAGAGTCGGGTGGAGCCATGCAATTGTGACGTCCTCGTCGACGTGGAGAGCTGGGAAGAAGATTTTCTGTCGGATGCTGGTGCAAGGGTGAATTCATAAGGTGAGGAATCCACAGGTAGTTTGTATCCATCAGAACTACAGTGTTTTTGATCATTTCTAATATCCCTATCTGGGGAATATCGGTGTAGAGACTTTCGATGTCCATTGTGACCAACAGGTCATGTTGTTCATCAAACTTTGATCCCTCAATTTGAATATTCACTGTTAGGCAGTGTGGAGAAGGCAGGAATCATATAATTGCCTTTATTCAAATAATCAAATTCTTTTTGGCTGAGCTATGTGCCTTGTACGCTTATGGAAGTGAGTGTATGAATTTCCTTACTTATGGCAGGTGTGGGATCCCTCTGTAACCTTAAATAATGTAAGGGATTACTCAAGTGTCGCATCACTTCAACGCCATAATAATTTTTATCTTCTACCACAATACTTTTGTCTGCAGGTTTGATTAGAATATCTCTGCAATTCGACAATGAGGTTAGAGCGTCCTTTTGAGTCTTAGATAAATTATATTTGGCAAACTTATTCTGTTTAAGAAGCATATTTAATTTTTTGAAGATCACATTCTGAAAACTTATTAATTCCTTGGGCATAAGGTTTGTGGGAGGACCAAAAGTAGATAGACAATGCAAGCCTATGATACCAAAGGGCTCACTTCTGGGTGCCACTGCAAATAAATATTTAAGTCGTAAAGATCTGAAAAACCTGTAAAGCTCAATCTGTGTCACAAAAGGATCATTTTTGCTTGTAGGAATAAATGAAAGACCCAAAGTTAACACTTCCATTTCTCTAGAACTCAAGTCCTGTGAAGATAGTTTGAAAATAGGGACCGCATACAAATTAATGGGGGCTGCTTGTTGCTTAGCCACTCATAATATTGGTTCCTGGCCCATCTGAACCTAGGTGTGTACTGATTCCTGAACCATCCTCGCCTCACGTTCCTTGTTCGCCCCCGTTGTGGTCTCAGTCCTTGGGGTAAAAAAGACTGATTCAAGGACAATGGACCAGGGTCAAATCCTTCACTGACTGGCCCTCCTCCTATAATGTCACTATCAGAACCAGAAAAACATGTTTCCGAGAATGTCAGTCTTTTCTGAAAGCCACATATGTTACTTGGGCCTTGTTAAAAATCCTTCCTCAAGTACGGATATGTGTTCCCTATTATAACTTTTAATAGCTTTTTGTAGTTTGTCTTTTTTCTTCAATATGTTAGTTTTAAGACACTCTGCCAGGGACCCCTCTAAATTCTTCGAAACTTATTTGGCATCTGTAATAGCAGGGTCTTCTAGTAGTGTTTCTTCTAGCTCTGCAATTTCTTTTCTGATTTGCTCAATATGTTTCTGTGCAGTTTCAATACTGAGAATCATCTAACTACGAGAACATTTGAGGATACAAAACTGAAACCTGTATTGAAATCCTCGTTCTCTGCAAAAATGATGGGGATGTTACACACTTGCAAACCAATTGGTATGATGTTGGGATTTAAACAATCCGTCAAAAAAATAGCATGTAATTCTGTTTTTATTAATTTTGTAAGCACTCTCTCTAAATTGGCTTTTGTTAAATTTTGTAAGGTATAATTAGAAGATCTTTGTGGCCCTAAGAGTGATGCAAAACTGGCTTTTTAGGCAATATATTCATAATTGTACAGCAAAGTTTGTTTTTCAGACAGCTAGACTACACCTACTAAATCACAAATACATACAATCTATTTCAAACAAGGGAAGTGTGACTATACACTAATATACATGCATGTCGCAACAAAAGGACACAAAATGCAAAGAACAAAAAAAAAGCTGCTCAAAAAGAGAACCTTCGCAGACAGCTGCCTGCTCTAATATAGTCTCATGGGATGAGGCAACCCAATTTTTCCCATGGAATGGGTAATCCATTGTTTATAAGAATAGTGTTCCAGGAGGAATTATTTCTATATAGTTTTTAACAATATAAAATATTGGCCAACATAAAGACCCAACCAGAACTATTTCAGAAATATTATGTCAATCATACATCCGTAGAGCAATGTATAAATAAAAGATGATTTTATTATAATATTGTAAACATACAGCAAATACAAAATATTTTTACATAGAGCTTGGCCAGCACCAGTCTTAACAATCCAGGACTGGCACTTCGTCTTATATGATCAATCTATATACAATTCAAAAAGAAATGCCCGGTGTTCCTATGCATGTTAATCCACAAAGGTCAATGTCCTGTTTCTTCGAGCTTTTCAACAATGGACTACTCCACCATATGTAGCCATGACCGTAAATTAGGGCACATCATCAACGTTTTGGTTTTTAACAGCCTAGAAGTCCACAAAACCATCATCAGGACCCAATGACAAAAAAGAAATTAAACCTAGGATGCTAAGCCAAACCATAAAAATCAATAACAGTAAATAAATACCTGATTAAAATACCAGACATGAGTGCAGCACCTACTCACAATTCCACTGTGAACATCCGTGCTCCAACTCACTATAAATGTGTCCAGTGAGGAAATCAACCCCACGTGAAGAAAGCAAAAACACTACAGACTCAATAATACCCGCAACTTACAAAAACATACAGATGTCTGAAAGAATGAAACAGAGTGCCATGCAACTTACCCATCCTTAATCTAACAAAGGGTCCAAAGTACCCAAAATAATTTATAGTAACTCTATAAGGAAAGTAAAAAGACGGGGGGGTCCCAAAATTATGCACCCAAGTCTGAACAAAGCCACATCACAACAATCAATTGCACCTTACCAATTCGTAAGTTACTTGAAAACGAGAAACAACCTAATCAAACATAAAAAACATATAGAAACATCAATTTATACAGCCAGTTCACTAGCAATCTCCTTATATCAGTAAGTGCCCGCCAGCTAAATGACTTACTTAGCTCAATGGCCTTTCTTTATTAGAATGCATCACCAGAATGAATCAGCATGTGTATATAGCATCCAAAGGCAGCAAGCTAAACTATCTTAAGGATTACTCTTCATGGGAACTGCCCACTTAAGCAGCAAGCAAAGATCCTTGCTGCCTTCACAGCTGTAGCTTACACTGAGGGCGTTTCTTTAGAGGCAGTTGGACCTGCAATCAGGAAGTGTGTAGACTGTCACAGAAGAAGCTATGCCGCATTAAAGTCTCATGGGAAGGATGGCAATGAGGGCCAAGGCAACCATGGCTGAGATGCAAAAACTACCACGCAAGCTAAACTTTGCTCTCAAGATCATCCTGGCAGGCAGTTTATTTGCCAGACAATTGGTCCAGCTGACAGTAGGGGCTAAATAGAATTACCAACATCTGGCACAGGACCTCTCAATGTAAAACATATTTTTGGTAATTTACAAATGGAAAAAACTTTGACAGAGCTATTCACAGATGTGGCAGACAGCAAAAGTGATGTTGCAATGCAGGCCTCGGCTTGTTGTATCAAGAAAAATAGGCAACCACATGAATTGGAAGAGCTTGGACAAACATTATCACCATTCTTGGTCTGTTATCCATAGTTACAGAACTATTTATTTGTGAAGAAAAAAATCAGAATAATAACTACCCTACGGCCTGGAAACCATGCACCAGTACAGCTAATTAATAACGGCAAAAAACTGCCCGGAGGTACTGCAACTGCTGAGACATGATTATTTTATAATTTTGTACAAACGTGGAAGAAATAGCTAAATATGGTTCTACGATTGATAACACAACAGCTGAAGCCTTTGTCCACTGCAATCAGACAAATTCTGATAACTAGCCACTCCCATGGACCATCAGCACTGTCTCCCGACAGACTATGGAAGTACACGTCATTGCCCAGGGGACAACCAGTAAATATCTAGTCACCTACACACAAATAACGTTTTTCATTGAACACTGAAATGGCAGAGCTCTGTCGCTGCCTTTCAGAAGGTTCATATTTTGGGCATACACAGGGGCAAAATGCAAGTCCATTACTGCCGCACTCATTGCAGCAGTGGCTTTTTTACCACGTTGAGAACGGGCTATGATCAGACTAGCAATCATTACCTTTGAGCAACAAAGAAAGTTTGGAAAAATTAGATGATGGTAGCAAATACATCAGGCTGCCCACAGATTTCAATAGGCTAAAAACAATAATACAGAGCTAGATTGTGACTTGCCTTTGGATGTATCAGTATTTAAGGCTATTTTCACCACAGCCTTTGCTCCGTTTGAGCGAATAGGTGAAGCTCCAAAACAACAGAAGGCGAGTGACTCCTCCTTAAAGGCACAGAATGTGTAGTGAGGAGATATGAATGTGGTGATAAAAATCAGATCAAAGACCGATTAAGAGAGAGAAGTAAATTAGTCTGTCTGGATTGTGTAGCTGACAGTTTACCACCAGTGTGCCTGCTGAAGGCGTTTGTCACAGTAAGACTAGCAGAGTCACCTTCTATTCAAGCAGGCGAGCGTTTTGTATTTCAGCAAATTTCAGCTTTCCACACTCGTTCACAAAACCCTGTAATTGGTGAGGCTTTCAAACCTCCATTCCAGCACCCAAACAAAAAAGGTGATGAAGGGAATGCTGAAATATAACTTAGCCACTGGTGACTGCTCAGGCAATATGCTAGTTCATTGTTTTTCACTGAAAATGCTACTTTAGACAGACACCAGCCATGCTCAAATCAAGAATAGTAACTGTCCAGCCTAAAGTGCCAGGCCAGGTCCCCTCCAGATAGGAGCACAAGAAATGCGAGATGGGTTTCAACCTACTTAGGCCTCTTCCGTGAGGTACAGCTTGAGTCCTGCGACGCAGTAAGTGCAAAACCCACTTCTGGGCACAACCAGTGTGGCATATACCTGATCAAGACTTTGGCAGTCACAAATTCCACAATTGCAAGGCTATTAATATGCAGGACAATGAGAGTCGGCCGAGAACATCCAAAGCATACAGAGAATACACAAGACATAACATGATATAATACTAACACTTATATTGAGCAATGCTGAACCAATGTAATCTGTTAACATTATCAACAGACTACGAAAGAAGGACAGAAAGCTTTATTGCCCAATCTTACATGGTCAGAAATCAATAGTGGCTTTCAGGATGCAATAGTTCAAGGGACTGTGGCTAGCGAACACCAGTGCTGAATGCTATGGGATCACAGGCCTTAAGTGGAAGCAGCTCATCTTTACTAAGCAGAACACACAAGGTTAAATATTCCAGCCACGCACCTATGGTAAAAAGCCTTAAACTTGGGAATGGGGGTCACTTAGCTGGACGTAACTACTATTGTCAAACTGCACTGATCTGGCATGAAACTGTAGTCAGATTGAGTGGAGAAACTATATTTCCCATTGCACAATCGAAAAAAAAGCAGAACAATGCAATGTAAAAATTCTTCAAAGGAATGTGGGACGAATTCATCAGGCGCGTCTTCATTAATTTGAGAATGCCTGGCTAACAGGACAGACTTATTCGGGACGAGTATGGATATGTCCCTGATATTGTGAGCTCTCTGGATTTAACTGAATGTATACAGGATAGGTCAAGCTTTAGGGAAGGCCCACAGCACGACAAAAAATGTTGAGCTATTAAGGGGTATTAACCCCTAAGCGGCATGGAAGCAATTAAAAAAAAAAAAAAAAAAAAAAAAAAAAAAGACTCTGGTCATTACCTCACCATTCATAAGAGCAGCCAGAGGGGATGGGTCTTCCAAACAATTGGCCTTAGGATGTCAAACAGCAGTACTTGCTGGAAAAAAGCAAAAAGGTTACACTCTCAAAGCAGATACAGAGCTCACAGCCTGGACCTCAGCAGGAGGCCAACTAAGTTGTGCAAGGGAGTTGGTCAGGGAGAGAAATCTATAACCTGTAAGGGGAAGGGCTACCCTAAATGTAAATGAGGAAACAATGCTAGGACACTGTCAGCCATCTGAACGATTGATAATTTGGATTTGTTATAACCTGTAATGGTTGTAATAACCTGCAGTTGTGATGCATTCTATGCGCAGCTTCTCGGTTTCCCTTCTCTAATGAGCCAGTGTATCATGTCACAGGATGTTGGTGATTGAAGTAGTGGACAGTTAGAGAGTGTGGGCTGAGCAGAGAGGATGCTGCACCAGGTGGGGCTTTCCATTAAGTAACCTGTAACATCTTCCATAAACCTGCAACCTGTTAACCTACGAGACCTGGCTGACTGATTCCTGCTTATCAAGAAGGAATCTTCAATAACAACACTGGTGATGATCTCAAAGCGGACCTATGCGTAAGGGAACTCATGGAAACAAAGAAGTGAAGGTACATTGAAGGCGCAAGAAGGGAAAAAGAGACGCAAGAAGAGAAAAAGATGCCCTGAACCCCACCATTGTCTTTTCAATCTGACAGCCTGTGGACAACGAACCAATACACTCAAAGCTTGAGAGCATCGTCTACTGAACTCTGGATGTACACAGATTAACAAAGGTGATCGCTAGAGTGGACAGAGCTGGCGAGCAGTCACCGTTTTTAAATCAAATCTGCTGTTACTGGTAGGAACCATACCAAAAGCCAATTTATCTGGGTTTTTTTTTGGGTGGGGGGTGGGGCGGGGCGAAATACAAGCAGTGAGTGTGTTGCAGCAGTAACAGAACTGCAAGCAATTACGTATGTGGTGGTTTGAAGTACTTGCAAGACTGGCGTGCACTGTCTACGGCCACCCGTGTGTGCTGATAGCGTAGAATGTTGAAAGAGATTCCCACAAGTACTTCTCCTCGTGCAGCAGTGATTCCTTACTGAAGGAAATTTGGGCCTTTGCAGCGATAGTGATCAGTTAAGTAAACATACTTTCAGAAAAGTGAAAGGACTTCCTCATGAGTCTTATAGCGGAACTGTGTAATTTTGGATCTACCATCAGTACAGGGAGTGCAGAATTATTAGGCAAATGAGTATTTTGACCACATCATCCTCTTTATGCATGTTGTCTTACTCCAAGCTGTATAGGCTCGAAAGCCTACTATCAATTAAGCATATTAGGTGATGTGCATCTCTGTAATGAGAAGGGGTGTGGTCTAATGACATCAACACCCTATATCAGGTGTGCATAATTATTAGGCAACTTCCTTTCCTTTGGCAAAATGGGTCAAAAGAAGGACTTGACAGGCTCAGAAAAGTCAAAAATAGTGAGATATCTTGCAGAGGGATGCAGCACTCTTAAAATTGCAAAGCTTCTGAAGCGTGATCATCGAACAATCAAGCGTTTCATTCAAAATAGTCAACAGGGTCGCAAGAAGCGTGTGGAAAAACCAAGGCGCAAAATAACTGCCCATGAACTGAGAAAAGTCAAGCGTGCAGCTGCCACGATGCCACTTGCCACCAGTTTGGCCATATTTCAGAGCTGCAACATCACTGGAGTGCCCAAAAGCACAAGGTGTGCAATACTCAGAGACATGGCCAAGGTAAGAAAGGCTGAAAGACGACCACCACTGAACAAGACACACAAGCTGAAACGTCAAGACTGGGCCAAGAAATATCTCAAGACTGATTTTTCTAAGGTTTTATGGACTGATGAAATGAGAGTGAGTCTTGATGGGCCAGATGGATGGGCCCGTGGCTGGATTGGTAAAGGGCAGAGAGCTCCAGTCCGACTCAGACGCCAGCAAGGTGGAGGTGGAGTACTGGTTTGGGCTGGTATCATCAAAGATGAGCTTGTGGGGCCTTTTCGGGTTGAGGATGGAGTCAAGCTCAACTCCCAGTCCTACTGCCAGTTCCTGGAAGACACCTTCTTCAAGCAGTGGTACAGGAAGAAGTCTGCATCCTTCAAGAAAAACATGATTTTCATGCAGGACAATGCTCCATCACACGCGTCCAAGTACTCCACAGCGTGGCTGGCAAGAAAGGGTATAAAAGAAGGAAATCTAATGACATGGCCTCCTTGTTCACCTGATCTGAACCCCATTGAGAACCTGTGGTCCATCATCAAATGTGAGATTTACAAGGAGGGAAAACAGTACACCTCTCTGAACAGTGTCTGGGAGGCTGTGGTTGCTGCTGCACGCAATGTTGATGGTGAACAGATCAAAACACTGACAGAATCCATGGATGGCAGGCTTTTGGGTGTCCTTGCAAAGAAAGGTGGCTATATTGGTCACTGATTTGTTTTTGTTTTGTTTTTGAATGTCAGAAATGTATATTTGTGAATGTTGAGATGTTATATTGGTTTCACTGGTAATGATAAATAATTGAAATGGGTATATATTTTTTTTTGTTAAGTTGCCTAATAATTATGCACAGTGATAGTCACCTGCACACACAGATATCCCCCTAACATAGCTAAAACTAAAAACAAACTAAAAACTACTTCCAAAAATATTCAGTTTTGATATTAATGAGTTTTTTGGGTTCATTGAGAACATGGTTGTTGTTCAATAATAAAATTAATCCTCAAAAATACAACTTGCCTAATAATTCTGCACTCCCTGTATAAAGTGTGAAGGTGAGACATTGCTCACCAGAGAGAATGACTTTGGGTTTACTGCCAGAGATTCTGTCAGCTGTATTGTACATGTTGCTCATTAGATCCTTATTTGTGTGGAGTGGTCAGGAAAATGTGCTTGTTGTATTTGTTGTATGCAAGAGTCTTGTGAGGAGTTAGTGCCACTTGTTTACGTCTCTGCTCCTGTGAGAGTATGCAGGAGTCTTATGAGGAGTAGTGGCTATGGCTGAGTCTAAGCTTTGCATCCCTGGTCCTGCCAGGGTATGCAGTAGAGGGTGAGTGTATAAAATGTTTCCTTGGTCCTGGAAGATTGTGCAGTAGAGGGTACATTAGTGTAATAATTGTCCCTGGTCCTGCAAGAATATGCAGTACAGGGTAAACGTGTAGCATTTATCTCTGGTTCTGCAAAAGTATGCAGTAGGGGGTGAATATGTAGTATTTGTCCCTTGCCCTGCAAGAGTATGCAGTAGAGGGTGAACATGCAGTATTTATCCCTGGTCCTGGAAGAACACACAATAGAGGATGAGTGTAGTGCTTGTCCCTTGCCCAGCAAGAGTGGGCAGTAGATGGGGTGTGAGGGATATATGTGTTTACTGTATGTCCCTGCTCCTGTGAGAGTGCTCAGTAGCGTACACAGTTGCATATGTCCTTGTTGCATTAGGTGTGTTAGAGGGAGAGTTTATCATTTATGTCCCTAGTCTTGTGACTGGCTGGTAGTTGAGGCAGGTGCAGAGCACGTGCCTGGTCCAGTAAGTGAGGTATGTGGATTACATGTGTCACTGGGGAGAAAGTATTGTTCCCCTGGTATTGCACATGCTAGTGGTGTGACCTGTATATGGTGTTCTTTTGGTTTTGTATGGATGGGGTCGTATGCGACTACTGTGTGATTAGTTTGTAGGGATTTTCAAAGCTAGAGTTTCTTATGATTCTTTTTGTATTATTGAAGCTAAAGTCTCTATTGGTTCTTTTGTATGTATTACTATGTTTAAAGGGAAGGAGTTGTGTTATAATCTGTAAAGGTTGTAATGCCATGCCATAGTTGTAATGTATTCTATGCATAGCTTCTCAGTCTTCCTTCCCTGCTCAGCCAGGGAATCATGTCATAAAATGCTGTTGAGTGATTGAAGGAGTGGGCAATTGTAGACACTGGGCTGAGCAGAGAGGATGCTGTTCCTTGTGGAATCTTTCATTAAGTAGCCTATAACCTAACCTGTAACATCTTCAATAAACATGCAACCTGTTAACCTACGAGACCTGGCTACCTGACTCCTACTTACAAAGAATGAATATTCAATTACAACAGGATTCAAATGAATCAGTGTTGTGGATGTATTTATGCACATGACAGAGGTCATTTTGCATCCACATGTGGGTTTGAGTAACCAGTATGTTTCCTGTACACTAGAAATGTGAGCTAAATTGCTTCCAGGCCCTCTAATTATCCATGTTTATGGTACCCTTTAGGTGATGACACAGACAATGCCATTAAGCTAGAATATGTGTCCATGTGTTTTAAATTAAATCAGGATTTTACTTCGTCGAGTACAATAATTTTCAAAGTAATCATCCTCAGAACTGTGCCCATTTTTCCAAATCATCTTTTCAGTCACTGTAAACTTTCAGCGACCAATTACGTTTAAAAATGTAATCTACAAAGCAACAACAAGCAGCACTGGCAAACCCCATATGTCTTGCCTTGACAATGCTTTTTTTTCAAAAACCAAATAGCTGGATTTGAAGAAAAAAAAAAAAAAAAGAAAGTTAAACATTTTTTAAAGAAAAGAATCAAAATGCCCAGTGATGCACTGCATGCACTTGCACAGCTTACAATCTAGCACTATATTGCCAATTCCAAGACACATGCACACGCGGGTAGCCTCTTGAAAGAAATAGCACTCCAAGATGGTCACCAGTGCATGCATCATGTAATCACAACACATGTACACACGTCAGCCAACACCAACAGCCATTTTGCTTTTTTTTAAGTTTAATTTACTGTTCCATAAGGACTCAAAGCTATTTTTGAATGAAGAATTAAATTGAAAAAAGTAAGTGTAAGCACAAAAATAAAGGAGCAAGTAGCCAGGCCGAAGTGAGCTGTTGCCATGCCGCTGCGGAGAAAAACGATCACTGACAATGGCAGTAGGCCTGGTGTCATCTCATTCACCAGCCTTTTAGCAATTCATGTTTTGCTTTGCCACAGCTTTTGCAAAACTTTGTTTGGGAAGCTGCAGGCGTTTGTCAATCTAAAAAAATAAAATAAAAAAAAAGCACTGACTAAAGGCAAAAATGTTTTGGGGTCTAAATAAAAGCAAGCATTGCCATATTACTCTTTGCCCCTTAGTATGTGGATGTGCTCCTTCTGAAAAGGCAGCATGCAGTAATTCATAGTGAAGTCAGACAATGGCCGAAGTGGGCTGGAGCTAAAAGTGAATGACACAACTACAGAGACATGGATGAGGTGTGGCTGAAAGCACCTAACACCTAAAGTGTCATACACATAATTTAAGCAAGCTATAAAAAGGTCTTGGCTAACATAGACCTACAAAATTAAATTGTTGTGCCATTGGCTGCCAGGAAGGAAGGAAGGAAGGAAAGAGAAAGAAAGAAAGAGAGAAAGAAAGAAAGAGAGAGAGAGAAAAAAAGAGAAAGAGAAAAAAAGAAAGAAAGTGAAAGAAAGAAAGAAAGAAAAAAAGGAAAGCAATAAAGAAAGTGGAAGAAAGAAGGAAAGGGAAATAAAGAAAAGGTAAAAAGGGAGACTAGGAAGAAGGAAACACAAAATAAGGAAAGAAGGCAAGAATAAATGATAGAAAAAGCAAAAAAGGAAAGAATGAATGAAAGGAGGAAAGGGGAATGAAAGCAAGAAAAAACTGAATGAAAGCAAAAAAGAAATGAGGGAACGAAGGAAGGCAAGAGAAAGAAAGCAAGAACGAATGAAAGAATTAAAGAAAAAAGGAAAGCAAGAAAGAAGGAATGAGAGAAACAAATAGAAGTAATGAAATAAAAAAGGAAAAAATGTATGAAAAAGTAAATAATGAAAGAAAGAATGAATAAAAATAGGAACTCATTGAATGAAAGACTGAAGGAAACAGGAAAACAAGAAAGAAGGAATGAAGGAAAAAATGAAAGACATTAAAGAAAAAAGGAAAGAATAAAAGTAAGAATGAAACAAAGAATGAAAGAAACAAAAGACAGAAAGAGAGAATGAAATAAAAAAAGGAAAGACGTGAAAAGAAAGTAAGGGAAAGAGAAAGAAAGCCCTTAAAACAAAGAAACAGGGTAGAAAGGAAAGAAGGAAGTAAAAAAGTGTAACAAGTGTTTCAAACTAAATATGATAAATGCTGGTTTTCTACCTAAGCAAAGTGTATTAAAGAACCAATTGAACCCAGAATAAATGTGTCCTGAAGAATTGTCTGCTCCTAAATTTACATGTGTAATATATGGAAGCTTTTGAGAACCTAATACAGAACCATTTCAAATGGGCGGGCTCAATCTGTTATGCTGTGACATACCAGCAGTCAGGTAAGGGACACTCAAAAGGAATTTAAAACACCATGGCGCAAGACAGGAACTGATAAAGTGTGGAATGTGGCTTGTGCACACATCTGGTATAAATTGCCTTGCTGTCATGCAGACTAAACACAAAGGGAACCTCAAAATAATACATTAAAACCAAAAACATTAGCACAGAAGAGAACTAGCTTGTGTGTGGTGTATATACTCCTTGTAAAAAAGCAAAATACAGTCACTCAAAGTAAAGTTACCCATGAGGCTGAGGTAGGCTGGAAGCAAAATGTGAATGACACACCAACAGATCAATGGATGAAGAAAGCTGACTGGACACCTTTTTAAAATAGGTATACTGTACATATATATCAATTTTGCTTTTCTCACACGGTCTTGGCTAACGTCATAACTAAATATATTTACATATAAATTATTATATAAAATATTTTTTTTTTTAAAGAAGAAAAATAAAAAGTGAGAAGGGAAGAGAGAGGGGCAACAACGAGCAGATATGACCGGTGGATGGAGAGCAATGGAGAGGAGAGGCGACAGAGCAATGCAGAAATGGTGGTGGGGGGGGGGGGGGGGAGACTAAAAGCAATAGAAGGGCAGGGGAGGGTGAAAGGGAAGGAAGGTGCAGAAAGGCCGAGGAGTTGGGAGAAGAAGAGATGAAAAGCAGCAGAAGATTGGGTATTAGTGGGGACACAATAGAGAACGTGCAGGACAGCAACACAAAAAGCTGGAAATGAGGGGCAAAAATGTAAAGTAACGCAAGCTCACAACAGAGAGAATGGGAAAAACACAGCCACCGCTGGAAGAAAAAAATAAAATAATGGCTCCCTAATTGTAAACAGTGCTAGTAAGCACTTCATCCAATCAAAAACAACGTAAAACAGTTATGATCCAGGGCTTAGACAAGAAAGAAGGAGGAAAGAGATTGCAAATGAGATCAACAAGAAAGCCTACCAACAATAATCAAAGAGCCAAAACAAAGCCATTGGCATTAGATACGGTCGGCATGGCGACAACACATAGATAAGACCGTCTGCAGGCGTCGACCTAAAATGTCTTCAAAACAAAAGTGGAATGCGCTGTGTACACTCATTTCGTTTCGGAAGAGGCAGTTCCCTTCAAAATATTGTACTATTATTATTATTTTAGAGACAACTCTCGTGCACAGAAAAACAGAAAACGTTGTTAAATCAGCACCAGTCTAGGACTGGTGAGCAGCAATCCTTCAGCATTACTGCTATAAAAACTAGTTTTGATTGTGCTCTGCATCGGCCAGCGAATGCGGAGGAGCAGAGATTACAAGAGCCCAGCTTAGTCAAACCGATTTAATAATAGAAAGCAGGAACCAGCAATGGTGTTTTGCTTCTTCCCACCACCCTCCTCCCATGGTTCCACGGGAACATTTTGTGGCTTCTACTGAACTGAATGTCTGGCCGACATCCAAAATACACTTAATGAGTTTCTGACTATTCCGCGGCAATGCAGACGCCTTTCCAGGGTCACAACCAGGCTCCATCTAATAGATGGAAAAAGCAGCAAGGCTTGAGTTAAACAAAAACAAAAAAATACTAAGAAACAGGTAATCGAGGAAATGAATGATCGATTGAATGAATGACTGCATATAGTCATTTAAATCCATTACAAAAAAAGATTTAAAATTACCCTTGCTGTGAGAAAGAGAGCGCACTTTTTTCAAGTCGCATCACAAGGGTTATTTAAAAAAATATATTTTAAAAACTCATTGAGCATATGAATCTTGGAATATGTTAAGTATCAGGCTTTCAAATATTTTCACTCAATTCAATTCATAAAGCTTTATTCGGCACATATAAATGACCATGAAAGCATGAACAAAGAAGAAAAAAAGAAAGACAACAGTACATATTTACAAAGACATTGCAATTAAAACTTACAGTTATTAATTATAGTTAATGGCTCATTGAGTAATACATATGGTCATTCATAAATATATAAAATGAATAATAAAATACATTAAAAACTCATACTTTTCCTGGAATTGATGCACTGATTTAAAAAGGTGGCAGTATAAAAACAAATATCTGCCGATTGCAGATTAAAAATTAAAGCCATGGCATGTTTAACTGTACGTGTTCCGTATTTAACAAACAGAGGTTTCAAAAATACTATACGAAAACATGTATACAGTTTACAGAACAGCAGAAGGTGCACAGTGCTCTGTGTAGATACATTATCGCACCTACATGGCCCAATCGGGTGTTTCTTAATGTTTGGATGGGCTACTAAACAATGTGCCATCCCAAATCTTAGTCTGGTTAGCACAAATTTATGTGAATTCCTAGTCACCATAGTTAGGTAAGATGGAAAACCCTCCATTAGATTGTATCTATTATAAAAAATGACGGAGGACAATGATCCGGCTATGGTTGCTCGTTTCCTTTCTGCATAAGTTAGAAATATACTTTTCATTTCTGATTTGGAGATCGTGGTTGCTGCACTAGGATTATTTAAAATATTCAGATTAAAAATGTCTGAAAAACAGACAACAACATATTTAACCCAGGGAATATCTCGATATTTATCCAAACGTAAGCAATCCTCAACAATAGTTCTGTTAAGTAGCTTCTCATCGCCAAGCCAAAAAGACCGCCAGATCATCAATGGTCTAAGTGATATCAGATCAGTTAAATAATTAATGGCTAATTCGCGATGGCTTAATTCAGTTGAGGCAGAGATGGGCAAAAACAGGAGCTTTTTTAAAAACATACAGGGAGTGCAGAATTATTAGGCAAGTTGTATTTTTGAGGATTAATTTTATTATTGAACAACAACCATGTTCTCAATGAACCCAAAAAACTCATTAATATCAAAGCTGAATATTTTTGGAAGTAGTTTTTAGTTTGTTTTTAGTTTTAGCTATGTTAGGGGGATATCTGTGTGTGCAGGTGACTATTACTGTGCATAATTATTAGGCAACTTAACAAAAAAAAAATATATACCCATTTCAATTATTTATTATTACCAGTGAAACCAATATAACATCTCAACATTCACAAATATACATTTCTGACATTCAAAAACAAAACAAATAGAAATCAGTGACCAATATAGCCACCTTTCTTTGCAAGGACACTCAAAGCCTGCCATCCATGGATTCTGTCAGTGTTTTGATCTGTTCACCATCAACATTGCGTGCAGCAGCAACCACAGCCTCCCAGACACTGTTCAGAGAGGTGTACTGTTTTCCCTCCTTGTAAATCTCACATTTGATGATGGACCACAGGTTCTCAATGGGGTTCAGATCAGGTGAACAAGGAGGCCATGTCATTAGATTTCCTTCTTTTATACCCTTTCTTGCCAGCCACGCTGTGGAGTACTTGGACGCGTGTGATGGAGCATTGTCCTGCATGAAAATCATGTTTTTCTTGAAGGATGCAGACTTCTTCCTGTACCACTGCTTGAAGAAGGTGTCTTCCAGGAACTGGCAGTAGGACTGGGAGTTGAGCTTGACTCCATCCTCAACCCGAAAAGGCCCCACAAGCTCATCTTTGATGATGCCAGCCCAAACCAGTACTCCACCTCCACCTTGCTGGCGTCTGAGTCGGACTGGAGCTCTCTGCCCTTTACCAATCCAGCCACGGGCCCATCCATCTGGCCCATCAAGACTCACTCTCATTTCATCAGTCCATAAAACCTTTGAAAAATCAGTCTTGAGATATTTATTGGCCCAGTCTTGACGTTTCAGCTTGTGTGTCTTGTTCAGTGGTGGTCGTCTTTCAGCCTTTCTTACCTTGGCCATGTCTCTGAGTATTGCACACCTTGTGCTTTTGGGCACTCCAGTGATGTTGCAGCTCTGAAATATGGCCAAACTGGTGGCAAGTGGCATCGTGGCAGCTGCACGCTTGACTTTTCTCAGTTCATGGGCAGTTATTTTGCGCCTTGGTTTTTCCACACGCTTCTTGCGACCCTGTTGACTATTTTGAATGAAACGCTTGATTGTTCGATGATCACGCTTCAGAAGCTTTGCAATTTTAAGAGTGCTGCATCCCTCTGCAAGATATCTCACTATTTTTGACTTTTCTGAGCCTGTCAAGTCCTTCTTTTGACCCATTTTGCCAAAGGAAAGGAAGTTGCCTAATAATTATGCACACCTGATATAGGGTGTTGATGTCATTAGACCACACCCCTTCTCATTACAGAGATGCACATCACCTAATATGCTTAATTGGTAGTAGGCTTTCGAGCCTATACAGCTCGGAGTTAGACAACATGCATAAAGAGGATGATGTGGTCAAAATACTCATTTGCCTAATAATTCTGCACTCCCTGTATTTTCCTCCAACTGTAAGTTGTAGGTACAGCTATAACCCCATACTCCTGCCCCATACAGAGCAATAGTCACACATCTAGCTTGGTAAATCTTGAGCATATCCCTGGTTCGACGATCCCCAACTTTTGCAGCAAATCTATAAATACCATAAGCATTTTTTGCCATTTTATTCCGGATGTTATTAAATTCATTGTTCCATTTCCTGTCGTTAGAGAAGGTAATACCTAGGTAACAAAATGTATCCACCTGTTGCACCTTTTCGCCATCTATAAAAAAGGCATTTGACGTTTTGGCTTTAGCTCCGCAGGTCATGGTATGCGTTTTTCCCTCATTAATTACTAGTTTTCTATCTTTAATAAAGGAGGAAAAACTATCCATTAGTCGTTGTAATCCGACAGGTGTTCGAGAGAGTAAAACAGCGTAGTCGGCATATAGTAACACCGGCACCGGGACACCGTTGATCTGAGGAGCATCAGCATTAACCTTTTTTAAAATATCATCAATTCCATTAATAAATAAAATAAATAAAAGAGGTGCCAAAACACAACCCTGTCTAATTCCTCGTGTAACACAGATTTTTGGAGTACATTCTCCTCTGGTTCCAAAACGTACGTTGGTTTTCAATTTCTCGTATAACCTAGCGAGGAAAAAGATTATGCCTTCTGGGGCTCCTAAATTTAACAGAGTTGGCCATAAAATGGAATGATCTACCATATCGAATGCGCTGCTCAGCAAAACAAAGATACAGGGAACCGGGTTTCGCTTCAGTATACTTCCCGATCAGTAGATCAAGATTGATGCCCTGGTCGAGCGTACCCCGTCCCTTCCTAAAACCATACTGGCTATCAGCCAGTATGCTATCCTGCTCAGCCCATTCCTCTAATCTTACTAACATCACTCTACTCATAACCTTGACTGAAGAGTCAAGGAGAGAGATCGGGCGGTAATTCTTAGCGTCAGATCTACTTCCCTTTTTATGAATTGGCACAATGATTGATTCACCCCAAGTTACAGGGGCCTCGGCACACACAGCAACATTAAAAACAATGGTTAAAAGGGGGCCCCAGACATCTGGCGCAGCTTTATAAACGTCTATAGGTACCCCGTCCGGGCCCTGAGCTTTCCCTCCTTTGCTACCCCGTATACCATATTTGACCTCACTAACGGATATATCCAAAGGCAGAGTAGGCCACTTATTGGGACTAGGATCATTGACTTTATCAGAGTCAAAAATGCTTGAGAAATGTGCAATCCAACCCTCGCTAGAAACATTAGAAGTCAACTGTGGTGTTTTTTCATCCCTTAGAAAAGGCGAGTTGACCGTGGCCCAAAATAATGTACAATTTGATAATTCAGCAGCTTGGTTGAGGGAATCCCAAGCCTGTTGCTGCAGTTCACCCTTCCTCTGTTTGAGCGCACATTTATATTCCATTCTTAATTTATTTACCAGTTTTTTGTCCCTGGGCCTCGCTGCTAAAGCCTGCTTGAGGCCAGTTAGTGCGGAAGTGCAAAGGTGATTAAGCCATCTCGGTCCGTTCCTACTTTGCCTACTATTGCGGCTGGTAAACTTGGCATCAATAGCTTTATTAATTTGGTTAAAACAATATAAAACCGTCTCAGAGTCAGAAGAACGAGTTACTTACCTTCGGTAACGACTTTTCTGGTGGATACATTAGCTACCTGTGGATTCCTCACCTAATGAATACTCCCATGGCGCCAGCATTCGACGGAAATCTTCTTACTAGTCTCTGCACGTCGACGAGGACGTCACTCTAGCCCACGCGACGCCGTCTGACGTCATACAGGCAATAAGAGGTCCTCGCTGACGTGCCGATGACAGTACCAACATTTTTTACGTGCATGAGAATAATAATAACCCAATGTAATGAAAGAGCAAAGCAACATCTCTTAATATTGTAAATCACACAACATTGCAATAAAATAGCTGTAGATTTAATATAACCTTCTTTTTTTTTTTTTTTTTTAACAAATAAATATATTTATACATACGAATCATGTATATACACAATATATATAGATTTATATATAAATATACACATATATACAAATATCATATATGCAAAATGTATTGCAACTTTGAAGACCAAAAGGAGCACACTCAAGGATTGCTTGGAGAGACCAAAAAGGCAACGGGGAGGCGGGTGGGACCCGTGAGGAATCCACAGGTAGCTAATGTATCCACCAGAAAAGTCGTTACCGAAGGTAAGTAACTCGTTCTTCTGATGGATACAACTACCTGTGGATTCCTCACCTAATGAATAGAGTCCCAAAGCAGTACCACGCCCGGCGGTGGGTGCCTAAATGGTCAAACCAAGAAATCCTGCAGCACTGACCGTGCAAAATGACCGTCCCTTCTGACCTCAGAGTCCAAACAGTAATGTTTCACAAAAGTGTGAAGGGACGACCAAGTTGCGGCCTTGCAGATGTCGACCACAGGAACACCCCTGGGCAAGGCCGAAGAGGCCGACTTAGCTCTGGTGGAGTGAGCTCTAATGCCCTCAGGCGGATCCTTCTTTGCCAAAGAGTAACAGATTTTAATGCAAAGAACAACCCACCTGGAGAGTGTTCTCTTGTGGACTGCCTTTCCTCTCATCTTGCCCACGTATCCGACAAACAGCTGATCCTCCAGCCTGATATCCTTCATTCTGTCGATATAGAAGCTCAACGCCCTTTTTGGGTCCAGGCGATGTAGTCTTTCTTCCTCCTTTGAAGGATGAGGCGGAGGATAAAACGTGGACAAAGTGATTGTCTGAGCCAAATGGAAGGGTGAAACAACCTTCGGAAGGAAAGCAGCCTTGGTCCTCAACACCACCTTATCCCCATAAAACGTTATATAAGGGGGTTTAACCGATAAGGCCTGCAACTCACTCACTCTCCTTGCAGATGTTATAGCTACCAGGAATACTGTTTTAATAACCAAATACCTTAAGGGGCAAGAATGCATAGGCTCAAAAGGGGACCCCATAAGGAAAGTCAGGACCAAGGACAAATCCCATTGAGGCATAACGAATGGTTTTGGAGGATATTGATTCAGAAGACCTTTCAAGAATCTGAGAACAATATGGGATTTAAATAACGATGGTTGGTCTGGAAGACAAATGAAGGCTGACAAGGCCGACAAATAACCCTTAATGGTAGCCACTGCACAACCTTTCTGCGCTAGAGACAGTGCAAAAGACAAAACATGTGACAGATGAGCATGTAAGGGATCAATCTGTCTCTCTCCACACCACATAACAAATTTAGACCACCTATTAGCGTAGATAGATTTAGTGGAGTGTCGCCTGGCCGCTAAGATAACATCCACTACATCAGGCGGGAGAGAGAAGGAACTCAGGTTGCCCCGTTCAATCTCCAAGCATGTAGGTGCAGACTCTGGAGGTTGGGGTGTAAAACCTGCCCCTGCGACTGCGAGAGGAGGTCTGCCCTGAGAGGGAGACGGAGCGGAGGGCACAGTGAGAGTTGGAGAAGGTCGGAGTACCATACCCTCCTTGGCCAATCCGGAGCTATTAAGATGACTTGGGCCCGGTCTTGGCGAATTTTCCTCAACACTCGAGGAATCAAGGGTATGGGGGGAAACGCGTAAAGCAACTGGTCGCACCAGGTTATCTGAAACGTGTCCCCCAACGCTCCCTGCATCGGATACTGGAGGCTGCAGAATAACGGGCAATGCGCGTTCTCCCGAGTGGCAAACAGATCTATCCGAGGAAACCCCCACATCTGGAAGATTAAAAAGACTTGATCTGGATGGAGACGCCACTCGTGGTCTGCCGAGAATTGGCGACTGAGACTGTCCGCACGTACATTCAAGACCCCGGCCAGATGATTTGCCACCAAGCAAATCTGATGGTCCCTTGCCCAGGACCATAGCCGAAGAGCTTCTCTGCAGAGAAGGTACGACCCTACTCCTCCCTGTTTGTTTATGTACCACATCGTGGTAGTATTGTCCGTCAGGACCTGTACCGACTGACCACGAAGGGATGGGAGGAAGGCCTTGAGAGCCAGACGTACAGCCCGTAACTCCAACAGATTGATATGAAACACCTGTTCCTCTGGAGACCAAAGCCCTTTGATCTCCAGATCCCCCAGATGAGCTCCCCATCCTAGGGTGGAAGCATCCGTTATGACCGTGGCCACTGGTGGCGACTGCGCGAACGGCTTTCCCTGTGAAAGATTGTTGCCCGCAATCCACCACTTCAATTCCACAGCAGCATCTCTGGAGATCTTGACAGTACCTTCTAAATCTCCCTTGTGTTGAGACCACTGCCTTCGGAGGCACCACTGAAGAGCCCTCATGTGCCAGCGAGCATGCGTGACCAACAGAATGCAGGAGGCGAACAGACCGAGCAGACGAAGGACCTTGAGGACTGGAACTACCGCTCCATTTTGAAACATTGGAACCAATTCCTGAATATCTTGAATCCGCTGAGGCGGAGGAAAGGCTCGACTCAATGTTGTATCCAGTACTGCCCCTATGAACAGGAGGCGCTGAGAGGGCTCCAGGTGAGATTTGGGCCCGTTCACCGAAAAGCCCAGGTCGAACAACAACTGGGTTGTTGACTGCAGATGATGCGACACAAGCTCCGGGGACTTGGCTTTGATCAACCAGTCGTCCAAGTAAGGGAATACTGCTATCCCCTTCCTTCTGAGCTCCGCCGCAACCACTGACATCACCTTTGTGAAGACTCGAGGTGCTGAAGTAAGACCAAACGGGAGGACCGCAAACTGATAGTGCTGCGACCCTACCACAAACCGGAGATACTTCCTGTGCGACTTGAGTATCGGGATATGAAAGTACGCATCCTGCAAGTCGACAGACACCATCCAATCTTCCCTGTTCAACGCCAAAAGCACCTGTGCTAGGGTCAGCATCTTGAACTTTTCCTGTTTGAGGAACCAATTCAAGATCCTCAGATCCAGGATTGGTCTCAACTGACCATCCTTTTTGGGAATCAGGAAGTATCTTGAGTAACAACCTCGACCCTTTTCCTGCTCTGGGACCAACTCTACCGCGCCCTTTGAAAGGAGGACTTGAACCTCCTGTTCTAGCAACAGGAGGTGTTCTTCTGAACAATAAGATGGGCGGGGCGGGATGAGGGGCGGGAACTCCCGAAAGGGAAGGGCGTAGCCTTTCCCCACAATGCCGAGAACCCAAGTGTCCGTTGTGATAGACTTCCACTTGTGGAGAAAATGCTGTAATCTTCCCCCTACAGGAGAGGAGTGAGTGGGAAACGGTGGAAGCCTAAGGCTGCTTCCCCTGCTGCACCCCTCCAGAGGACGAGGAAGAGGCAGAGTGCTGTTGAGAGGCTCCTCTGGTACGGGCCCCACCCCTCCCCCTCCCTCTAAATGACCTATAGGGGAGGGAAGAGGCGGGTTGCTGGAACCTCCCCCGAAAGGAAGAGGAAGAAGAGCCACGCCCAAATCCCCGAAACCTCCTGAAAAATCTAGAAGAGGCAGAGGAAGAAGGAGCTTGCAGTCCTAACGATTTGGCTGTGGCTCTGCTCTCCTTAAATCGTTCCAAGGCCGAATCTGCCTTGGCTCCAAACAGTCTGTCCCCATCAAACGGGAGGTCCAGCAGGGTCGACTGCACATCCGCAGAAAACCCTGAGTTTCGGAGCCAGGCCTGTCTTCTTGCCACCACAGCCGTGCCCATCGCCCTGGCCACCGAGTCGGTCGTGTCCAGCCCAGACTGGATAATCTGGGTTGCGGCAGCCTGGGCGTCCGAGACCACATCCAAGAGACCCTGGGGGAGCTCCGTAAATGAAGACGAAATATCATCCATCAGAGCATGGATGTACCTCCCCAGAATGCACGTTGCGTTGGTGGCCTTCAACGCCAAACTGCATGACGAAAATATTTTCTTGGACTGTGCATCCAGTTTCTTGGAGTCTCTGTCTCCAGGCACCGTCGGGAAGGAACCAGGCGCTGACTTTGAGGAACAGGAGGCTTGCACCACCAAGCTCTCCGGCGTAGGGTGTCTAGAGAGAAAGCCAGGGTCAGATGGTGCAGCTCGATACCTCCTGGCCACAGCCCTATGAACGGCCGAGGAAGACACCGGCTTCTTCCACACCTCCAACACCGGATCCAGCAAAGCCTCATTAAATGGCAAGAGAGGCTCAGCTGCCGCAGAGGCCGGATGCAATACCTCTGTCAGCAAATTCTGCTTCGCCTCTGCCACCGGCAAAGGCAGGTCCAAAAAGCTTGCTGCCTTCCTCACCACAGCATGAAAGGAAGCAGCCTCCTCCGTATATTCCCCTGGAGATGAAAGGTCCCACTCAGGGGAAGTGTCCAGCCCACTGGCTGTATCCAGACCATGTAGTCCGTCTCCAGAGTCCTCAATCTCTCCCTCCTCTAAGACTCGCTGGTACTCCTGCTCTTCTAAAAGACGGAGAGCACGCCTCCTCGAATGAAGTCTCTCCTCGATACGCGGAGTCGACATGGCCTCCGCCGACGTCGAAGAACGGCGCCGATCTCCAGAAGAATCCGACGCCGCGTCCGGCGCCACAGGCAGCTTCGGCGCCGAGGCAGGAGCCGGAGGACGAGGTCTTGGAGCCGATGGACCAACCGGAGTCACAGGGCAAAATCCTGACTTCGACGGAAGGGCAACCTCCGGGGCCGAAACATCTGAAGCCACCGGAGCGGCCACCGGCGCCGAGCCCACATTCCCAAAAGGGAGAAAGCGCATAAAGGGTGCCGGCCGAAGAGGCGCAGGATCACCCAACGAAAAGGCCAAGGGCCCCGAAGGACCAGCCGGAGCAGCTCCTGGAGCCATCTGCTGAAAGATGGTATACATCGCATTAAGAAATGCGGTACTATCGGCTCCAGGAGTGGGAAAAGCCGGATACTGGGGTGCCTGGATCGAGGGCGACCCCGACGCCGGCCTCGACGTCTGCGACACCGGAGAAAACATAAGAGGCTGCACCACCTCAATCACCGACGCCTGACCAGGCGAAGTCGGTGACGCCGGAGAGGGCAACGGCGTCGATGGATGCGGCGTGACCGTGGGGCTGACCTCCCAAGTCCTCCGACGCCGAGCCGAAGGTGACCTCGAACGAGACTCCTTGCTGGAATGACGTCGTGAGTCTCTACGGCGCCGGGAGTCTCGATGACGCCGGTGAGACCTTGGCGAAGAAGACTTCTTATGATGTTTCTCCTTCTTCTTTGACTTTGCCATGAATAACTTGGCCTCACGCTCTTTGAGGGCCTTCGGATTCATGTGTTGACATGAATCGCAAGTCGAGACGTCGTGGTCGGAGCTCAAACACCATAGACAGTCGGAGTGAGGATCTGTGACTGACATCTTGCCCCCACACTCTCGACAGGGCTTGAAACCCGACTTCCTCTGAGACATTATTACCGCAGAGAAGACTACGCAGCAGACAATACACTGTAACCACGAAGGTAACAGTAGCTCCCTCGAAGATAACCGTTTCGAATGCACGGAAAAAAGGGAACTGTCATCGGCACGTCGGCGAGGACCTCTTATTGCCTGTATGACGTCAGACGGCGTCACGTGGGCTAGAGTGACGTCCTCGTCGACGTGCAGAGACTAGTAAGAAGATTTCCGTCGAATGCTGGCGCCATGGGAGTATTCATTAGGTGAGGAATCCACAGGTAGTTGTATCCATCAGAACTATTTTTTAAAATAGAAGCAATGTCCAGCAGGCTCTCATTAATTATGGAGCTAGTTAAATCATCGGCTCTTTCACCAATCCATCTTAGCCTTACACCGTTAGTCCTATGTGGTTCTAAATTAGAAATAATAATTCCCACATCCACCGAACTACCGGCCCAAAGGGTAGTGTCCAGAATAATACGGTTGTGGTCACTTAGGGTAGTTACTTCAATTCTTGGTGGATCACAGTAAGAACTAATATTAGAAGATGTGATCACATGGTCAATGACCGAGCTGGTGTGCCAATTTTTAAAAGTGGGAATGGGTAAACCATTAACATCTTTACAGCACTCCACTATTTCCAGGTCATAGCAGCCCATGAACTTATGCAGTGCTTCCCCATAACTGTTATGTCCAAAATGCGGGACATCCCAGCCGGCACTGTTAGTAACCCCACAAACCCTTTGTGTAGACAAATCGCACAAAGTAGTATTGAAGTCCCCTACCCAGATGAAGTCAAATACAACATTCTGTTCCAGACATAGATTTTTGACAGCGCCGGCTAAGTCTGTTACTACTTTGACCCGGGTAACATCAAAAATGTTATTATAATAGTTAATCAGTAAAACATTATGGTCTTTGTCATCCACAAGCCAGAGGATCTGCACAAGGTCCCCTACAGGTATATACTTTTTAACCACAATAGGACGACAGATCGTTACAAGTATAAGGAGACCGCCTTTCGCTCTACCTATACCACCTCCCAACGCCGGTAAATTGTAAGAAACGAATCCCTCATAGTTAACTTCATCTTTACACCATGTTTCTTGAAGACATAAAATGTCATGGGCATTAACAAACGTTAACCATCCCGGATCCCTCTCCTTCGATTTCAGCCCTGCCACATTCCAACAAACAATAGTAATAGTATCCTTACCCCTAACACAATTACTATCAGGCACCATACCATTGTTTCGTCCCCAATTCGCATTCTGTTTTGAATTGCTTATGTCCCCACAATCGGGCGGTGCCCTTATATCCACCGCCAATTCAATTTCTGTGTTGTTGGGCATCTCTTGGGCCATGGTATTGTCTATACCGATATCCACACAGGGAATAATAATCACCTGGGGTAAAAACTGCCCTCCCTCATTAAGTCAATCATTTGCATCCAGAGAACTTAGGGGTTGAAACCGGTTTTGCATTGAAATATCAGGGTATAGCCTGTGTGTGGCAGGGCATAATCTACTTCCTCTACTCCCATAAGAGGCATTATTATGATGGCTGTAAAAGAAAGCAAGCGAGCGGGCACACACATTATTATCAGTAATTGGCAATGAGGCAGCTCTTAATAATACAGTGGCAGCATGTTGAGGGTGTTTAAAGTTTATAATGACACAGTCACCACTAAAACTTTTCTTAGAGCTCCCTATCCAATTTACCCTTCTGGTAGTCAGAACTTGATCTGAGAGTTCAGTTGGGAATCCACAATGCCTGTGCATCCAGGAAACGTTTTTATTTTTTAAAGACTCGTGGGTTTCCTGATGATTCCCCTTTGCAACAGGGGGAACATTAGCTAAAACTACCACATATGGTGCGCAGTCAGGAGGGAGATTAATGGTGCGCCTTCGCCTTACCTCAGTCCAATCCTCTTTTCTATCAGGTATTAAAACAACCTGGCTATCATTACAGGCTAAGGACTGTGCTGTCGGGTAGTTCTGTACAACACTCCTACTAATATCTAAACCTGTAACATCACCGGGAGGAGCAACCTGAGTATCACGATTGCTTATTGTTATTGGGGCTGACACACTATCAGCTTCCACCAGTGTTTTTTTGAGGAGATCGCCTAATCTATTAACCTCCGCGGTTAGCTGATCAATTTTTACCATAAGAGGTTTGACAATACCCTTAATCTTTAAGTCAATAATACTTACTAAGTTTTTTGTTTTTTCTGCATCTAGTTTAACGTCGTCGATATTTGCCGTATTATCCTCATCCTTATCTGGATTCTTGAGGGGGCTAACTAATCTTTTTTTTGCGGGCCGAGCACCCCCACGTTTAATCTGGGTCTTTCTACATGCTCTAACCACTCTAGGTAGTGGAGTGGGTGGATGTTGCACTATGGGATCAGTAGAAACCTCTAGATCGGCTAAGGTAGAAGTATTCTGCACATTCTGCATAATCATTTCCCTATCAGGAACACCGGAATTAGTGCAGACACTACTACTGTCATCCAGAGCCAATGGAGCAGGTGAAAGTTGCACACTAGATAATGGGGGGGGGGGGGGGCTGCTAAGCCCTAGGGATTGTCTCCTCTCGCAATTAATTTTACTAACAATCTTCACTAAATAATTATCCAGTGTCTGGGGTATAGAGGGGACTTTTTGCTTTGACATGCTTAACAGTCACAAATTATCACTTTAAAATCGAATAAGGATTTTCCTAATTACACACAAATAATAAGATAATAAGGGCTGCTTGAAAACAAGGACTCCAAGATGAACGCCCCAATGTTGTATTCAGAGCTTCGCAGAGCTTCGCAGGGTAAGTAAGAGAGGATCTGGCATCAGTCAATCTGGCATCAGTCAATCTTAACGAGCGATTAATTGGCAGGAAGGCCCTTCACGCCTCCCCTCTGATACTGCCGTTCTCTGTCCACCACTATGATAGGGAGTCTACCACCAGTCCTCCAGTGGGGCCAAGACCAGCCCCAGATCAGGCCCCCTCAAGGCGCAAGCCTACTCCTCCTGCCTCAAAAGGGCCAAACGACCCTCCGGTCCGATCTGACCGGCGATGGAACTTCCCAGAGGCCCTTCACCAAGCGCCTTCGCCAGCGAGGCCAAAGAAAGCCCCAGTCCAAGAGCAGGGCCCAGTCCAGGTCCCCTGCGAAACAGAAGGGGCCCAACCTGTCACATAACTTCAGGGCGGCCGCCCCAGATAAGATCCTCGAGGGTCAGGCGGGTCTCAGAGCCGTGCAGCCCACAGGCACCAAGTGCGGGAAAGCGCCACTCCCGCGGAGCCACAGGTCAGCAAAGGCCAAATACCGCGAAGGCTCGAGGCTGCAGGGCCGCGGTCCGAAATAACCGCGGAGCCGGCCCGCAAATGTTTACCTCACCCCGGCCGGCGGCAGCTCCTCCTCCGGAGACTTGGCCGGCAACCAGCCAGCATCAACGCAGGGGCGCGTCCTCCGCGTCACGGGCCGAGAACAGGTCCGAGTCCACCCCTCAGCCGCATGCAGCCTGCAGCCAGCCGCCGCAGAGCCGCAGAGCCTCCACTGGCCCAGAACCAGGAACTCAAGACAGCAACATCACCACAGCAAAGCTGTATGTTCTCCATACAAATGGTGGGGATTTTAGAATTAAAAACCCACTAAATGGAGAAAAACGCATAGGTGCTTATTATAACAATAACGAAGAGGCATGCTATGTGGTGTGTGTGCTTCCATTGATGCACAAATCTGGTCCAGTGGACATCTACTTGGAATTGCTGGCTAGAGCACTTAAATCACCTTTTGTGGCATACACCATTACAAGTTTGGCAAGGATTACAACTCCAGGACAACCCTCGCCATGCCCCGGCGTTCCTGAGCTCCTACTGCATATTTCACATCCAACCAGTATGTTGGGGCTGGTTACAACACAACCTCTTGTCTCAGGTCTGACCAAAAAGAGTACAGCTGGTTACAAAATTCAAGGTACAAGGCACCTTGAATTGTGGACTGTCCTGGTTGTACCAGTGTCAGAAATTCTTGGTGCTGACCGCTTGGTTGTTTGAGCACCAGCTGCCATCGAGTCTTTAGTCTGGAGCTGAAGCCGTGCCTGGCAGAGGACTTGCTGTAAGGGACTCTGATTCTTCTGACAAGTCAGCGGACAATGATTTGGGCAGGGTGGATCTGGTGGAGGTTGGGCGCCCAGAGAACTGCAGTGGGCCCAGGTGCCATGGAAAATTCCTTACCAACCCAGTTGTTTCACCTCAGTTTGCCGTATTGGACTACATTTATATGATTGTTACCTATATGTTTGAAGCGCTTTTGTAGAAATGGCTGGGTACCGGCGGGTGCTCGGACAGAGTGTGCAGGTTGGGGGTTCTTAGAATTGTTTATATGTTGTTGGAGTTACACTTACAAACTAGACTGGCCACCACGGACACTGCTAGGCGCACGTACACCTGAGAAGGTGGGGAGAAGGAGAAATGTAGGCCAGGAGAAGCCTGTGCACGAGGATCGAGACTCGTGACCTGGTACACCCAAAGGCTACGTCCGCATGAGCGTTGACACTGCAGTATAACGTGCTGACCTGGTACATGAGGGACATGGCCACTCCCACCAAGAGGCACATATTCATTCCCACCTTAAACAGTGACATACACACATAGCATTCATACAGGAGACACATGACGACGGAATTACACACGCTCAGCACGAAATGGAGGGGCTAGATTTATAAGACAACTTAAAAAATTGAAAGAGAAAAAGGCCTTCCCTGCTGTAAATGAACCCAAGCCTACAAATAACCAAAGTCTGTATAGGGATTGTCATTCATGTTGCTATAGGTTCGGAAACAAAGATGATTATGCTCAAGACAAACTTTGCCCTGCAGCAAAACAAAAAGGCTCATATTGTAGAATTTTAAAAGCCCACTGGATGGCAACATTTAGCCATTCCCTGTATACTATACTTTTTTCACACACTTGTTTGTTCTACAGATAGAAGAACACCCACAGAATCACTGGTGTTCCATTGGAGCGGGTGAGTACCCCTTCCCCGCTACATTTGATGATCTGCTTGAATCTATCTGTGATGGTTTTTAGATGTCATGCCTCCATCACCTCTGAAACAAATATTGATATGAGAGAATGTGAATGTGCCGTTCCTTGTGACCTTATGGAGGGACTCATTTGCCATTTCGCTTCATGGTCGTCCTCAATCACCCAATAGTTACCACACCTGCCTGGTCTGTTGAAGTTCCAACATAAGAGAAATATATGCAACATCAGTCCTTATGGTGTTATGTCTGCCACCAGGCCTCACGCGCATGTATGCGGTCATGACAAACAGCAGTGTTTTGTTTTCCTAGCCTGATAATCGTACGATTGCCAGCCTTGGATAATCCGTTTCAATTTTCAACAGGGGTTTCCCACAATTATATTTTCATACTCCCTAAACTAAATTCGTAAATCATTATTTATTTATATCTGCATTATATTTCACAGTCTACTATAAAAATTTACTTTAACAGTGGATGGGAAGTAAGGCTCCTATAAGTATGCTCGACTTCACTAGTTTCTCTTC
Organism: Pleurodeles waltl; assembly: GCF_031143425.1. Lineage (NCBI taxonomy): Eukaryota > Metazoa > Chordata > Amphibia > Caudata > Salamandridae > Pleurodeles > Pleurodeles waltl. The sequence goes on from NC_090440.1 coordinate 1,900,041,595, forward strand.
CTTTTTTCTTTTTTTGAGTCATTATGGTAATTGTCTTTTCTTGACTCCTCACTCCGATAGGTTGTTTCTCTAATATCCCAAAGAAAACCCTGCTGTAATTGATATATAAGGTCAAAACGTCAACAAAACAACATCTTGGCTAGCTTAACAATTGTAGTGACAATACTGTATTGTAATTCAGAGTCTCTTTCTTAATGAAAGGCTGTAATGCTCAGTCAGCATTGCTATCTGATTGTTCATTTTAAGCATTTACTAGCACACTTTATTCACATAATGTTTTCACTACATTGTTCATTGGAGCACCTATTATTGTTTTGTTTCACTCTTCATGACTAAGCAGTGATTGAAGAATGGTCTATCTATTTATGATTGTGTATATTTGATGTACTCAGCTACAGAAGCCTAGGCTCAATGCTTCTCCTGAGGGAACCATTGTTTCTCGTTTGCCATGGGCACAGGGTTATCAGTTGGCTTTTAATTTATATACAGTGGTAAGGATTTAGAGCCACCAGAAGAGCACCCAGAGAGCTTCGCTGTAGACCCCATACCTATGCTGGGTTTTAGGACTTTATCTTTCATACTGAAATGTAGGGAGGCCTATGGCAATAAGTATGTTGCAGCGAAGGGGGGCACTTGTTCTTAAATGTATAGACCAGCGTGATCACCCTGGATCCAAATAGCAAGATGCATGTCCTATCATTCTATATCAGAGAGGGATTTGGCAGTACTATCTGCAAAGAAGTTTCCAATGTGTCATATGGGAAGGCTGAGAGGTTGAAGGATTTTTCCTCACAAAATCGTTTTGAGGGAGTCCTCTATCCCATACGTTAAGGGGCATACTAATCAGCATCAGATATTAAGTAGCTGCTGAACTAGAGAAGTTGGAGAAGGCAAAAATCACTGAGGCACTGGAGGCTACAGATTGGTTGCCCCCTTTGGTCAAAGCCCAGAGGCCACACAAGACTGTGCATTGATCTATGGGATCTGACTAAAAGTATTTAGGGTTGACACTTTTCTTTTCCAGAGTTTAATGAGTTGTTGAGTACAACAAAAGTGTGTCGTAGTTTGGACTCTTGCTCTAGGCAAGACTGCTGGTTCAAGGATGACAGTACTTTTGTTTGTAGGCGACTATTTCTGTCCTACAACAAGTCGTAACTGTTGTCCCAACCTTACCGGCTGACTAGCAGCACCTCACCAGAAACACAGTAGTAAAAGGTGATTTGTGGCAGCCTTTACGCATGGACTCGAGAATAAGACATCTCAGGGAGTGTTGTGGTTAAACGGAGATTACCCCTTTCTCACAGATATATCATGTCTCATACAAACACAGGCAATGACAAAGACGCGGTAAAGTTTCAATAGTTTTTATTTAACACAACTGCAATTTGCGACATGTTGGATGGGATGCAATGATTAGGATAATGAATAGTGCAAGAAACAGAACTGTGAAGACGAGAGTCATTATTACAAAGACCCCCCACCATCTTGCAATGCATGTAAAAGACATAAGAGGTGTAATATGCCCTAATACCCTAATATGATAGGCCTAACCTCCTACTCGTTAAACCTATTTTGCCAATGCCATGTCCCTAAGAGGAGCCCCCAACCCTTGTTACCTTGGAATGAGGTCTCTATCTCAGACTCCGCATGGACACGAAGACTGGGTCAGCGTCAAGACGGTGTGCAGCATGGATATCAGCGATGGTGGCAATGCCCTCTGGTCGGAATCCCTCTCATCATCTGTCTAAAGTGCGATGTATTTATAAAGATCTACCAGGACCCCTGACGCAGGTGTGTTCCCAAACAATAGATAACAGACATGCTTAGGATGGCAATTATTATAAACAATCCCTCGAAAGTATAGAGAGGGAAAATCCCTGAGTGTGAACACCTACTGTTTGTTTGTCTTTGTTGCTTGGTCTTGACGCCTTAGCGCAGTGGCACTGATAATGCAAAGCATAACAAGTGGCCTAACTATAAACAAGGCAGCCATCTTAGATGAATTAAATAATTAAATGGGCTAAGACAGAGCAAGCTAAGTAGGTTAAAAGTCACTAGGTGACGGGGGCACGAGTCTGCAAGCCAGAGGCTAAGCTAACTCCTGTTATCCCATTAAAACAAACTAGGATTCACTACACCTTCTCCATTGCCGTAACAGGTATGACGAAGGTAGAGGAACCCAAATGCTAACATTGCTCTGAACTAAAAAGCTAAAAGCATAAAAACTAGCTAAAAAAACTCTTTAAAAGGACTTAAAAAGGAATAAAAACAGTCTAAAATACATACAGAGATGTTAATGTCAACCATGACAAGCACAGTGTGCCAAAGCAAGTTAATTTAAATGCATTATTTTAATCAGGAATGGCAAGCCAATTCAACAAATTATTTGCTGTACGCGTGATCTCGAAGAGTGTCATCGAAGTCACCAACCAAGGACCTCAAAAATGAGTCAGCATCATCTGATGTTAAATCGAGTGCTGGGCGGACAAACGGATCCACAGAGCAGTAGTCTCTAGTGTAAAGTCATCCGTTGCAGTGCCGCCGTCCATGGTAGACCTTAAAACAGAAGGCTCATAGGTTGCCTAGCGGAGCAACCTCAGTCTCAAGGTGCATGACCGTGTATGAACCCTCATCGGGGACATCAGCAGTTCGTGGTCCACAGGAGAGGTCGGTGCAACAGCAAGACAGACCATAGGCAGATGTTCAAAGAGGCACCATAGCAGCAGAAAAATGGTTGTACGCACCAGAGAGGGGGTAGAAATGACGACGACTAGTCATGCTCCAGTTCCACCAGCAAGGGTGCACCAAAGATCCGAACCATGCGTTCACGGCACAGCGGAGTTGGTGGGAGCGGCTCCATTGCTCTGCGTAGCTAGAAGGAAACAACCACTGCGAAGAAATAGCAGTAGTAGTCCACCAATCAAAGCCAAAATAATTGGAAAACCACCAAACACACTTGAAAACGACAGAATAACTCCGAAGACAGTCTGGAAGATGGACACGAAACCAGACCCGACAGCCTTAAAGAAATGGACAATCCCAGTAGTGCTCGAAGCATTGAATATTGTGGATACCAGTTCTCCAAAGTGCTTGGGGAAGTTGGTATTTAATAGGGATTGTATCTCGGCAGATGATCTCGCAATCTGGAGAGCATACGTCTCTCTTGCGGATGTCAAGGCGACCTGTTTTTGAAACAATAGCGCCTTTAGCCTGCTCAGCTTGTCATAGTTTACATTAATAGTATCTATGTGGGGCCACATGTCAGATACTTTTATCTCTCAGTGTGGGGGAATAAAACATGTCCACAACACGTAACGACCTTCAAGACCGAGATTGCGTAGGCAATTCCTGGTCGCATGCTGCAACAACTTTGATCGTTCAGTAGCACATAACTTCCATTGGAAAGTACATGAAATACCGGGCAAATCAAAGGGATGGGAGTACCCTTCAGTAAACAGGCCAAGTTTGCGACCCCCGCATTGCAAAGACCATGAAGGGACACCTGCTTACATATCATTGAATGACTAACAGCAGCCTCACATTCGCTTCCGCTAACAAACACCTCTGTTTCGCCGTTCAGACATTTATAATCCAAGGGGAACTCCCACTCTTCCTTAATATAGCTATCTCCTAGTTGCTCGTACCTTCCCACTGCAAGATGTTTCAGGCAGCTTGAGAAACGAAAGGTCTAACTGGGTAAATTAATTATGCCATGTAAGAGCCAGATAGTTGAAGGACTCTCTGCTACCGTGAAGGGCAACTTATCTAGTTTTTCTACGTGAAGCATGGTGAAACTAGCCTCCCTTTTAGCCACTGTCTGTTGTTCTCTGGAAAAATTAAAAGCAGTGAGGAATTCACTCCCGTTAATATACTTCCATGGAATACGGCCATTGTTCAGTGTCTGTGGAGTCCAACCCAGCTGCATGATGGAACGTAGCTGTGTCCGTCCATGATATAACCGAGACAAGTCTGTCTGAGTGATATCAATAGCAGACAACACTATATTTGATAGTGAATAAATCCTGTTGGACAGAGTATTCATGCCGTTGTCAACAACCGCTAAAGCCTTCTCTAAATTTTCCTTATCCAATTGCCTTAAACGCGCAGCAGCCTCAATCTGTGAAAGTTTCCAAATTTAATTGTACATAGCTTATAGGAACCTTTTTGAGCGCTGTTTTCTAGGACCCAGCAGAAAATCCTGCAAGTCTACATCTTCAGAAAGAGTGTTCAGATATTTCTTAACTGCGGCTAATGTGTTAGTCTGTACCCATTGCTGGCACAGTTTACCCACACCCACCTGTATGTCGTCACTATACCTGTATGTTGACCTGATACAAAGCGAGGGTCTGGCCTGTTAATTGAAAAAAAAACTAAAGAGTTCAAGAAACGTGCTTGACACTCATTAGTGTCAGTGGGCCATATTAACCACCCGCCGGGACTGGAAAGTGAAGAATTATAAGTACCAGCCTTAACCATTGCATCTAGCCTTTCCCCGGTGATATTAAGGAAATATTGCCAATCTTTAAACCTTGCCTGAGTGGGGATACTGGGCGTGTTCATGTCTTTAATTTTTGCTAACCCCAGACATGACGTCTGCTGACTAGTGTCATTTAAATAAAAATCATTTGCACAGGAATCAGGCATGCTCGAAATAAAGCTTCCCTACCCTGTATCTGCCAATCTTGTGTTCTCCATACACTTTTCAAGTCAATAGTGCTCTTCCAGTATTCGTAACCTTCAACTGCGAGCCGGGAAACAAAGGGATCTGAATAAATCAGTTTTGTGTCAGTTGGCAACATTTTCCTAATTTGTGCTGGAGGTATTTTAAAATAATACAACTCTGCTTTTTTTGTATCATGCCCAGAGAAATATGTAAATTTATCAGTATGGTATTTTGGGCTCCCCACTGGTGGTGTTGAACAGTGTTCCCACTGTCTGTAGTTTAATACTGGTCTATATCTAGTGGCACAGTAGTAATGTCCCCAATTGTTATAGCAGAACCTTTCCCCATAATTCATTGTATGTTCATATACATCATCACTTTCAAAAGCGGAATAGAGACAACATCAGGTGGAATTACATCTGTCATAGATATTTTCAACACGTATGGTATTTGAATAATCTCTGTAGGCCGTAATATATCAAAGGGAACTTTGTCCCACACAATCCCATCAGAATCAGTAACATTTACAGGGGACAAGTCTCTTCGGACCTTATGTGAGGAATGATATGGAGTTAAAACTTCATCAACAGGCTCAACAGAGGAGCGATCAGGAATACAGTGACCATTTATGAGCAAAAAGAAAACAGTCACAAAACCAACCCATAAAAATAATGCTGAAAATGTCAGACAGAACCATAAGTAATTCCACAAGTATATTAAATAGTTCTTTAAGCCACTGATACAGCTTACTTCTTGTTGAAACATAGTCAATCACAGTAGTGGATGAATCTGAAGAAAAGTCATCAATGTCAATGAAATAGCCAGAGGTAGTCTCTGCAAACACGGGAGCCGGTGCATTATTTGTACTTTGGTCCACTTCACGTGGAGGCTCTTGGTAGACAGTGTCAACAGTCTGTGAGGTGTTTGTGTAGAAAAACAGCCAAATCTTGGACAGGAGTGGTCAACGAAGTGGTGACTGGAACTAGCAGAAGTTCATTTTCCGCCCTCCCCATGGTCGAGGAGGTGTCTGGAACAGCGTTGGACATTGTTGCATAGTCCGTAGTAGTGTTGTTCACCCTACTTTGTAGATGTATGTCCTGTTGGGTAGTGAGACGGAATCGGGAACCACCCAAGGGACCTCTTGGTCTACTGTGAAGGGTCGGCCACATGGTTAGTTTGATATCGTCAATGGAGATAAATCTGTTTGTTCGAGAGCCAGACAGTGGTGGTAAGATGACAGTCCTGGTACCTTGGATTCCCCAGACCGGTACAGGTGCTCTGTATGATGGACCGAATTCCTTCTTCACAACGATCTTCTCACAAACCAGATCCCCAACTTTAGGAATCCAGCCAGTCGAAGTTTTCGCTAAATCCCTTATTCCTAAGGTGGCAGCACTGGTAGATGATTTATCATCACGAAATTGCTTTAAGCAGGCATTAAAAGGACGCACCGTTTGGATTCAATAGGCATCCTTGCAATTTGCTTCACTAGCGTCAGAAGTTTTGACACTAGTAGAGCAAAGTGCCACAATAGCAAAAAATAGCAAAAAAAGTTTGACACTATTGTGCCTAATTCCACCATAGTGTGCTGTATATTAAATAGTAGCGTTAGGGGGCACAACGAAAGTGGCGTTTTACAATGGGAAGCACCACTTTTCTTGAATCTGGGACAAAATGTCTTTGTTAACGCCAGACCTAATTAGGGACCCAATTCTTAAAGAATGTCACTAAGGTACACCCATGGTCTATGTCTTTGAATTAGTGGCTTTCATGAATTCACAAGAACTTACAGAAGTAGACCAGGTAATCGTACTCATAGAAAATATTTGTGAATTGTATTTTAGCACAAGCAAATATGCATGTGTAGATTTGTTCACGTGAAAATCTATTGAGCGTTTACAAGTTCACTTTCACTCTAACCTCTTTTTTTTCCTCCAAATCTGGAAGAACTTCTATTTCTGCCCTTGTCAGGAGTAAATTTCCAACCTTTCTCATTAAAGAAATACATTAGCAAAGAGCTGGTGAAAATCCTTAAACATGCAAGTTAGTAGGTTTGCAGACTCAAAGTCATTACAGCCCTGGAACTATTGCTTACTGCTTCCTCCAGTACCAGTATGTAGCTCTGCGGGAAGGTGGCAAAATAAGGAAATTGCTATAGTAGGGATTGAAATTGCAAGTATTCAAGCCCTACTATAGTAGTAGCCCTGACATAATCGGGGAGGCTATTATCAGAGCTCTTACATAATGAGATTGCTGCCATCATTTGCACTACATGGCACCAAAGAGACAAGTAGATTTTTTTACAGGACAAGTAGATTTAAGAAGTAACCTGCCCCATGGACAAGTAGATATTTTAATGAATTCCACACCCTTGCTTTTAGTAAAATCATAAGGTGTTGGCTAACATCAGATCTTAAAAAGCAAATCAATATGACATTGGCCGCCAGCCTATTGCCTTTGATAATGTTTTTTTGTAAACGTTTTGCAAATCTGTATTACAAATATAGAAAGATAGGACTGAAAAGATAGATAAATAGCACAAAAGCAGATAATAACTGTTCTACAGATAGTTATCTGTTTATGCAACATTCTCTAAGTAAATTGGTATAGATACATAGATAGATGGTTGCATAAATAGAGTTGCCAAGATAGCAAACTAAATAGCTGGAGTTGCAACTATAGATAGATAAAGTTACATAAATAGATGGGATAAGATTGCATTGAGAGATAGACTGACAGAGCTGCAAAGATAGAAAAACAGATTGATTGGGTTGCAAGGATAGCCAGACAGATAGATATAGAGCATGGGTATTCAGACATTTTCACAGGGACCAAAAAGTTTGGTCTGTGATGTGCCCGAGGGCCGCATCAATGCCAGATGAAAGGTGGCCGAGCGAGGGAATTAGGGGGATTGGCTGCTAGGTGTGGGTAGGCGACGTGAAGGATACACGCCTAGTGACAGATTTGAGAAATATTACACTAGGAAACCTGAGATTAATCTAGTCTTCCCCACTTTTCCAAAGTGTGTGATCCTAGACAATTGCTTACTTTCACTTTCCCTCCTTTTTTTCATTATCACATATGAGGACACGATATTTCAGAATCTACACTGTAAAAATATGCTCATGTGTTTGATTTTAAAAAAACTATAAAATGGTTCCTGTACAGTAGGAGCCCAGGCCACTCAAAACGTGCACAGAACATCTGACTTGCCCCTTTAATTCACTATTGGCATATTTGTCAGGGTAGGGTAAGAATTAATGTTTCTGAATTCATGTTTGAAAACTATCACTTTTAAATTAATACTTCTCATTGCAATGATATAATAACTTATACTTAGGTTGAAAGGTTCATCATGGTAACTTAATACACGTTTTGAATTTTGAAGCAAGTGTGATATTTCACACTTTTCCTGCAGGATGTCTTTAAAAATGAACCTGTTTCTTAAGTGAAGCTCAGGACTCTCTAGTTACTTCCTTTCCACCAGTTAACCACGAAATATTTAAGATCTTTTATTTTTAGAGCCGAATTTAGTGAACAGCAGCCCTGTACTCCTGTTGCCCAGGGGGCCGCATGTAAAAATCAGAGGGGCTGCATGCGGCCCCCGGGCCTTACTTTGAGTATCCATGATATAGAGCCACAGACAGACAGTTCGGGCAGGAAGGTGGAATAAACAACACAGCTTCAATTCCTAATGTAATATTTAACTGTCTAGAGAAGAGTACTACAAGCAAAATAGAAATCCTTACACATAGGACATACCAACTTTATTGAGTGCATCCTAAACAGAGGACAGCTTTATAAACAACAATTTCAAATTAACAAAATCTTATGTGCCGTGGAATAGCAGCAGTCAGATAAACAAAGGTCATTCCAAAAGGAATTTATAACAGCAGTAGCAGGAGGCAGGAACTGATAACGCAGGAATGTGCCCACATAAAAATATGGAGAGCTGACAAAAAGCATCCTCCCATCAAATAGGGCTGTACAAACACAAAGGCAACAATAAAGTGAAGACAAATAACACTTGCACTGAAAGGAACTACCTTGTATGTGGATGAGTTCCTTGTGAAAGAGCAAAATGAAGTCACTCAAAATGAATGTATCCAGTGGCTGCAATAGGCTGACACATTGTTCCACTGTGTATGCTGTAGGGGCGAAAGAAAAACGTGAATGCACAACAGACCAATAATGGAAGAATGCTGGCTGAAGCCCATTGAAGAAAGTATATTATACTTCTAATTTTATTAAATGAAAAGGTCTTGGGCAACACCAGACCTACAAAGTGTGGATGGATGGTTATGTCAGTGACAATAACCGGGCAAAGGTATGTACCTATGTTCAGATTTCATGGCCGAGTAAGTTTCACGTTGTTGAGAATCTAGGTGCTTTCAAAGAAATTAGGGATGAGTTATTCATGGATGATAATGGTTTCTTATTCAGGAGATGCAGAGTTGTGGCTCCCAGATACCTGATGGATGCAATTTTGAGAATTAATCATGAAGGCCATTTGGGTTTTGTAAAATCTAACAGGGGAGTGAGATCTCTTTATGGTGGCTAGGTCTGATTCCAATACTGAGAAATTTGAAAAGAATTGCACTGTCAATGTGAGTGCTGATAGATATCAAGCCGTACTGAGACCTCCTTTGATTCCCTTGGAGTTCCCTGATAATTCTTCGGAATTGTAGCAATTAATATTCTGGGACCTGTTTTGAATTCATACGGTTCCTCCAAGTGTGCTTTTGTAGTATTATTGTGTTAGCTGTCAAAGTAGATGGAGGTAGAGTTAGTGGACAAATCAGATTTTATTGTTGTTTTTAAATTAATGGATAAGGCGTTTCTGTAGTAAAGTATTCCAACGTCGGACCTTAGTGATAACGGTCGATAGTTTGTGTCCAGATACGTCAAGAATTTCATGTCTTGGGATGGTATACAGGCAAGTCGTACACATTATTGTATCATCCAGCAGGAAATGATGCACAAGAACATGTTAACAGCATCACCGTGGATGTTGTACAGATACCCAGTAATAGTGGTAAGTGCTGAATGAGGGAGCTTAGTACAATGATCTGGGTGCATTGTGTCACACCTACCCTGATGAATTTCAGGATTTTATGAAGTAGCAAGTCTTTCACCAAAGACAATGTGCGATGGATGTCCATAGAATGTCTTGGTGCATGGGCTCCTTCTGTTGTTAAAGGTAATATTAGGAAGGCAGAGATGGTCAATAAGGTTTATTATGATCACAGGCATTGTGTTAGGAGTATGAACTTGTATGATGAGTGCATGATAAGAACTTCATTAAGGTGAGGAAAGGTAGCCGAAAGTTTTCTAACTTGTACATGATTTTGACAAATCTAGGAGAGTGCATGATGGCAAAGTCTGACACCTCAGCAAATTGATGAGGTGCAACAAGATTCTGTACTGGAATGACAAAGGTTTGGTTGATGCAGTACAAAACATGGCATGGCTGTGGGTCGAAGAGGATGGTGAGGACAGTAGATTTCAGAATGCAGAGCTTAATGCAAGAAAATAATCTGGCTTCAGGTAGTGAAGTGTACGTTGAAGACGGATGTGACAATGTACAAGTGCTGCATGGTTAATGGGGAACAGAGTATGAACGCTTATGAGAGACTGTAAATGATGGAAGTACTGTTGATACCAAATCTCGCAGTGGCTTATCTTTGTGGAAGGATTGAGGACTTTCAGTAGGTCATATTGTTGCAGTTGTTTAAATTCTATCTTGTTTTGTTTCTCTTTATTTTCTTCCTCTTACGTACAGATTTGCTTGTGGGTAATACATCCTCTCTTCCTATTTAGTCCATACTTTATCTCTCTTGAGAAATGGAGTGGTTGGAGTTGTTGTTCAAAGGGAGCAAAAGTGTGTAGGGTCTGCTTTCATGTATTGACATGTACATTATGAGTTGGGGCTTTGGGGTGTTGGGCATTCTACTTTTTATAGCTAATGCCAGGATCTGGCCCTGTAGACATCTACTAGGAGTTGTTGATTAATGCAATTAACTTATGTCTTGTGGAGTACATCATTAAATGCCAAAAGTCAGACCTGTTACAGGGATAACAGACACAGAGATACAAGACAAAATCAGAAACAAAAGACTACAGTTTTGGGAGGTACAAATGTGATCTTTGAACAGAGATGATATGCAACTTGAAGTAGTGTCATGATTATTCTCTACCCTAAAAGTTGACAGTAAACAGTGTGCAGTGCAGTTTTGCAAGGTTACATTGTTAAAATGTTATAATGATCATCAAATGATGTTCCCAAAGAGGCCAAATGATATAAGGAGATATATAACATTTGTGAATGTGTAGCATTACCTCCACTGATAAAACCCAACATCAATTCACCGTATTTATTCTTCATGCTGCTATGGGCCACAGAGAGATGGGAAAATGGGGATGCGGTATAAAATGTGGCACAAGCTGGTGGCTTCTACTGTTATGGCCTATGTTTATGCGTGGATACCCCTTGCACTGACCACTATGACAATTTCATTGTTTTGCACACCTTCATACTCTGCTGTAGCATAAACAGAATGAAAGCTGCAAAACAGTAGTTGTTGGTAACACTGTGAGAAAAGAAAAAACTGCCTCTCCAATCTGTCAACTGTGTTACTTTAATTTTGTCATTACCTGTTGCCCGATGACAATGACAGCTGTTCGCAAATGTATTTCCCGGAGCACTGCTCCAGTCTACACCTTATTTTTAAACTCTTTTCATTCCCCTAGTGCCCTTCAAAATAAACCTAACCCCCAGCCAACTTATTTTTCTTAAGATTCAAACCATTTACAGTTTCCTACACAAACTGTAGACTCTCATATTGTGGAGTCTAATTCAACCTGTGTCCTCTTTTCTCTAATTTCAACCTCATAGCTTTGGAAGATTGTTCAGCTGAACTGGCCAAGTGCAAGTCAGGTTCCCCTATTGAGTAATGTCCACTTGACATTTAAAAAAAATGGCTTCCACTTTTGTTAACCCTATTATTAACGAAATGATGAATTCCTCCTTAGAGTCAGCACGTTTCTCAGAGTTGGAAACAAACTCTACTGCTTCCCTTACTCAAGAAATCAAATGCTGATCCGAGCATCTTAAGTAACTGCAGACCTATTTCTCCTCTGCCTGCAGGGACGAAGATGCTTGAGAAGTTAATTAATAGACAACTGTCACATTTTTTTGGAATCTAACCATCTCCTGCATGTTTCTCAATCAGGATTTAGGTCATGATATAGTACATAATCTGTCTTGATGGAAATTACAGACTTTTTTTTTTTTTTAAGATAATCTAGATCAGAATTCCTTGGCAATGGTGGTGCTCATTGATCTATCCTTGGCTTTTGATACTGCATCCCATGCGATTCTCCTGAGCAGGCTCAGTAAAATGGGAATCCAAGGTCAGGCCTTGTCCTGGTTTAAGTCTTTCTTGGAAGAGAAGACACAGTCTGTTCTGTTGTCTCCTTTCACTTCCTAATCAAAACCTCTGGATTGTGGAGTGCCACAGGGTTCTGCCTTGGGTCCCACTCTTTTTAATATCTACTTGGAGACCTTGTCAAGTCTAGTTGAATTTTAGGATCTGCAGGTGATCTCCTATGTGGATGATATCTAGCTTCTCCTATCTTTTCAGGAGAATGATATGGTAACACTTAATTCTCATTTGAACCTCAAGTCAAAGCATTATCGGTCTGCTGCGTTACCACTCTTGAATCTTTAAAGAGAATATTGCATTTAGTACCACAGGACAATGGTAAGACTATTGTTCATTCTCTGGTGACTTTGAAACTGGACTATGCTAACAGATCGTACTTGGGCCTTCCGGAGTATCTGACCCAGTGTCTTCAGATTATTCAAAACGCTGAAACTTGCCGAAGCCTGAAAATTCCAGGGTGCCCACCTGCAACAACTACATTGATTTGCCAGTTATTAATCTGATTCAATTCAAGGCTCTTATCCTTGCTTACAGAGCTCTCCAACATAAAGGTACCATCTACCTAAAGAAGAGAACAAAGGCTTATTCTCAAACTAGATCCTTGACAACTAACAAACAAAAATGTCTTGATATACCCTGGGTCCGGAAAAGCTAGCAGAGATGGAAGATCCTTTGTGTACCTTATGCCTAGTTTCTGCAGTTCGCCCCTGTTAGATCTTCACTTAGCTCCATTGGAATCTATTTGTAGGAAAAATCTGAAGATGTTTCTTTTTAACTCTGCATTCTAAATCTCTTTGATTTACCGATCACTTGCTGCCAGCACCAAGACACTTGTTAGGAAGCAGCTGCGCCATCTACAAACTTGTTTGTATTGTATTTGGATCATTTATAAAACAACGCTGACTGACTGCTTTGCAACAACTCCAGTTTGTTTTTCTGCACCTGCTCAAAGGTCCTCTTTGGATCATTTTATCTAACAAAGGCGACTGGTCGCACTGCAACAGTTTTCATTTGGTCATTTCTATGCCTTCTCAAAGTATATATTATTTATGCAGTGCATGTGCAATACCATTTTCTTCTGAGGAAATGTGTTGATTCTTCCCTCCGAGATGAGTAAGATGAGTATTTTTGACGCAGGTATGATGGCCTTTTCATCTAATGATCACTAGAAGTTAAACCCCGGTGTGTTGCCACCACCACACTTTGGCAAAAAAGTTAAAACTATGGAAATGAAGGTTCTTGCGCAGACACTAATAAAGTGGCTTCCAAAGAAGAAAAGATGAAAGTGATGTTTGATGAAAGAAAATCAGTGACTGTACTCAAGATAGCGTAGTTTGTTAGATTTTAAGAAAAACTGATTTTGTAAAGAAAGGGCATTCCCAATATGGAAAACCACTAAAAGTTCCAAAAGTGAATTTATGCAGCGTGGCCATGATGGACTGACTTGGAATCTGAGAAGACTGGCAAGTGCCTTTATGTTGATGCTTCTACTGATGATTAAACATGGTGAAGTTTCAGGCAAAGTATTTGATTAGCATGGGAAATAAAGGCAAAACAAATGTTGGGCATAGTCTGTACAAACAGAAATGCAAAATGAACTTCAAGAGTATATTCTTATTGTCCCTATCTCCCCAGCTCTGATGAATTTTGTGGATGATTCTGTTGCTTCCAGAATCAGAAGAAATACATTTATTTGGACGCCACCTGTCAAGAAGAGACAATTTGTATAGGGTACATTTTTCTATTGTGTTCCATATGGTATTTTGTATCCCTATATAGTTTATGTATTTTTTTTTTTGACGAGATACCCTCACGTTGATCATGAAAGAGTTCCATTGTTTTGTGCACTGTTGTATTATAAATAGAATGACTCAGTTGCGTTACTTCTCCTGCATAGGCTGCTTTGGAAAGTTTCAAATGTAAAAATAAAATAAATATTCCATGAGTATGTTTCCGGGGTAGCAGTACTAGGATTCTGAGGAACTCGCAGAGAAAAAAAAGTGTTGAGGTTGCAATAAGCCAGTCAGGAAAAGAAAATGTCCTAAAACAAGATAGAAACTGGCTTGATTAGATGTTGGTATGCAAAGCCTAAAAAGAAACCTATAATATGGGCAAGTTGTCACGAAAACGTGGTCTGCCAGGAGCAGCAAACATTTCACATTATACAGCCTGAAGATCTCAGAACGCTACGATAATTATTTAAATAATCGAGAATGAACTTCCAAGATCTGAAATATTGACTTTCACAGCACACATCGTATCAAGGAAAATCGTGTTGCATTTTTCCCCGGTTGATGACATTAACTTGCACCAAAATGAGTCATTCGCCTAAAGAGTAATGTGGGGGGCACCCTCTTCCTCTCTGTCACCACGCCACTGTAAGGAGTTACACTGCTTCCGTGTCCTTTTACAGGCGAGTGATGTCTATGTGAAACAGATCTGTAGACTCCAAAATTAACCTGGACACTGTCCATAGACAGGTTGCAGCATCAATTCCTACGCAGATGCAAAAGAAAATGTCAAAGGGTATTTTAAATGCCACAAAATGGATCACTACTATCTTTTTGTGACTCGATTATCTAAAATCACATAAAAAAATTGTACTTTGCTAACATCCAAGCAAAGAAGTAACAGGCAAAGAGCAGCGAGTGCGTGTGTTTATTTGCACAGCAGTAACTGCAGGACTCGGGTGGTTAAGTGAAGAAATATGAGCCTCTGGGCACTGTGCATACACTGCAGTCATTGTGCCCACACTCCCAAAAAAATTAAAAAAAAAATTAAGGCTGCGCCTCTAAGTAGTTTTACAACATTAAATTAAGGTCACATGGGCACCGAAATGTATTGAAATAAGGTGTATATTGATTTTAGTTCTGTAAATTTGAAAGACAACACAATTATTTTATTGTTGAGAATGTACTATATCAAACAATAGGAAGTATTTCTTTTTATGCAGAAAATTTTGTTATTGAATCTTCTGCAGACGTTTCAACATTCAGTGGAAAACTAAGTCACAATATATGGATAGATTTGCTTTAACTGCAAAAATTATTTTTTAAGGAATTATTTAAACGATGCACAAATTTCCTGCAGAAGCTACAGATATCATTCTTACATACAAAAGGGCACATTTATGTTTTAAAAGCTTTTCATATTTATCTCCTTTCCAAAAACCTGACCTTCAATAAAACCAGTTTCAGCAACAGCACATTGTAGACAACCTCTCATAACTGTTAACAACTGCTGCTGAAGATGTAATTGAGAATTGTGGAAGGTGTGTCATGGTATGTTATCTGTATCTGCAAAACACATTATCAGTTGCAGGGGTATCCTGGTGCTGCAATTGTGAGTGCCTAGCAGGGCACAAGTCCTTAAAAAAGAAGGGAGGGGGCTAACCGAGTTAGGCTTTATGCAAGTGACATCACGGCGCATGACACAGCGCTTAGCGTCACAGCCCATGACCTCACAGGAAGTGGCATTAGATCTTAATACCTCAGACATATCTTTAGTAGTTCTATCATAACTACATTTGAGTACATTACGAGATTTAACAAGTGAGATTTTGCGCTGGGGTTGTGCCAAAAACAGTTATGCAACCCTGACACAAAATCTGGGTCTCAATTTATAGATTTATTTTTAAAAGCTCTGCCACAAAGAAATTGGCAAAAAGGAGAAATGTGGCAGTAAATAAATTCTGCTTCACTGGCTGCATTTTAAAATATCTTAATCTTTGTATACCTAGTAAATCTCAGAGAAAAATAATAATAAGGTAAGATAACTCTGGAGGTTAACACATTTGCAGAAGAGATCTATGCTATGCCTACCCACAGTTTTGAATCAAAGTGTCTGCACTGGGATGAGCAGCATTTAAACAGAAATAAAGCAAAATAGTGGTATTTATTATAAATACAGGGTCAGCCCAACACATCAGAAGTTCTTAAAGGGCATGCATATCTCTTATTGGCAGGGGCTGAACAAAGTGAAAACCATGTCTCTCTTAAGTACCTATGAATAACAAGCTGTGTATCTTTGTTTTCCCCACTGCAGCTAGGTGCAAGGCTCCAGACAGCTTCTAGCCAGGATAATTAAACAAAAGGAGGACTGATGGCCCCTTAATTTCGGCCTTTGTCCCGGGCCAGCAGGATTTTAAAATAATAAAGCCCTCTCCCATCTTGCACGCCGCTGCTCATAACATGCAGGCGCTGCTAATAGTGTGTGCAGGCGCTGCTGAAAGTGTCCCGCTACACGGAACTAATGCACCATATTACACTGGTGCCCAACTTCTTGGCCTTGTAGACCACATCCACCCTGTGAAAACACCTGCATGTACCCCCGACTTGTGCCCTCATGCCTAGCCTTGCCAGGGATGAGGGGGTGGGGCCAGGGGGGGTGGAGGGGACCTAATCGAAACACCAACTCTTTAGATTCGTACCAAACTCAATTAGCTAGGAAGGGCTCACATGTCCAGCAGGAGGTAATTCCATGCTTCAGGAGCGATGTACGAGAAGACCCAGCTTCCTGATGCATTTCTGTATATTGGTGAGATGTGTGCAAATAGGAGTCCGGTAAAGCCTGGGTGGTTGGTGGAAGGAGATGCAACTGTTCAGATAGATAGGGCCTGTGTTGTGCATTAAATGTGTGTGTGTGAGGAGTTAGATCTGAGCACGTTTGTGAATCGGGAGTCACTTTGAGTGCCAACAGAAGTATCAAAGTGTGCCATCAAACTACTGGGCACTAAAATACTGTCAGGTTTATGGTATATCCACAATAAATGAGTATGAGGAACATATACGTTATACATTTTAAATGAGATTATTGGCATCCATTTTAAGATTTAACTGGATTTACCATTTGAGAATTCGAAAAGTCCAGTCCTAAAAACCCCAAAGTATTCGACGGCTGAATATAGTGCCTTACAAACCCTTCTCGGAGAGCCCGGTAAGCAATAATGGATGCAACTGGGTAATGAAGCAGAACTACAGCAGGACCACCACCAGCCAAGAGAGAAACCTGCAAGTGAATCAGGCCTCCCCAAAAGCAGAGGAGGCACAAAGCGCCTACGTAAGAACAAAGGGCCTCACAAACCTCTTCGACCACACCGGCAGCTTCATTCCTTCTTCTTAAGCTGCCAATAGCAATATCAAATCCTTGTTACTGCCCGCCACTAAAACACGTCACTTGTTTTAACGTGAAAGGGTTTGTGGAGATATGAAAATAAAAACTGATTTACCAACAACTGCAACTAACAGTTGGCTCTCTCATTTCACCTCGGAACTAAAAGCCAAAATTAGCTATGAGAGAGGACACGCAGGCACTTCTGTTAACTTCAAAACATGTCCTTTTTAATATCATCATTTTCAGCCTTGGTTTTGAAAGGGCTCTGGCTTATGAAGGTCACGTGACTTCCAATATGCTTTAATGGATGAAAATCGTCCCTGGATTAACACCAGCGGGCTTGTCCTTCAGGGATTGTCACCTCATACAAAGGTAATCCATATCAACTGTATAAAGTAATCCCTTTTCTGTTTTTTAGCTGCTGCCCTTTTATCCATTTTCTTAATACTCGCATCTGTTCTGATCTACTGGACAGCAGCTATACTATCATTTTACTTCTACTATGAGAAGTTTTTAAAAATGTAGTTAGGATGTGTACAGTGCTGCGTGCCTCCTTTTGGTTACTTCCTAGCACTGCTACAATGACAGAGTACCCACATAAAGCAGCGGAGATAAGTCGGAGTGAAATCGGTTGATAGAAGCTTCAGTCTCAAATTCTTCATCTCGTTCCCCAGCTACAAGAACTTCAGTCAAAGGTAAGTTGATCTTGGTAGCAGACCTGCGAAATGCCACAGCTACAAGACTTTCACTCAAGTCCCGAGCAGCGCACAGTGGACATACTGACCCGCTGAAAAGACACGATTCTGCATTTACTCAGAAGAATTCGTGATGTGTGTCAGTCCCTAAACTGCTCATCTCAAAACACTACCATAAATTCCACTGCTCACATGTGTTTAAACAAACGCTCCGCAGCTCCGTCAGGCAGCTGAATACCCTCATTAAAATATTCTATTGACCAGTGGCGGCCGGCTGCTTTAGAAGGGCGGGCTGGAAGCGTGTGTGCGCGCGCGCGCGCGCGCACGCGCACGCGCACACACACACACACACACACACACACACACACACACACACACACACCTCTATTAACAACTCTCATAACATTCAAACAAGCACGCACCAAACATTCATTTTAAAAGTTCACACACTCATTCTTTCACACACATACGCACGCACAACCATTCCCAACACTCATACCATTCAAACATGCACACGCGCACCAAACATTCATTTTAAAACATCACACACACACTCATTCTTTCACACAGGCACGCACGCACATCCATTAACACTCATAACATTCAAACATGCATGCACGCACCAAACATTCATTTTAAAACATCACACACAAACATTTACCTTCAGCCTCGAGGTCCCAGGAGGGTTGGGACTGCTGCCTTCCCTCATTGGCTGACATTAGGTAAGCCAATGAGGGAAGGCAGCAGTCCCAGCCTCTTCACAGAGTGGGATAGGGTCAGTGAGACTGCTGACCCCACCCCACCCCACCCCACTCTGTGACGAAGTGTCACTGATTGACACTCGCCCTGGGCGCTTCAGGGCTTAAACCTGAAGCGCCCAGGGTGAGTGTCAATGGGTGACGCTTTCCTCGTCACCCAGTGGAGGGCTTCCTTTGCTGAGCCGAGGAGGTCACGTCCATTGGAGCTGTGACCTCCTCAGCCCAGCAAAGTTCAGCTCAGGCAGCCAAGAGTCCGCGCATCGCGCATGTCTCACTCCTGGCTGTCTGAGCTAAATATGAGGAGGGTCTGTCAGGCTATCCTTTGTTCAGCCTGACAGACACCCTTCATGAGGGGAAAACGTGGGGGGGCGTGGCCCCTCCGCCCTAAAGGACGGGCCGCGCCTGCTATTGACTGAGGAGTGCCACCATTGAATATTCTATTGACTGATGAGTATTATCATTAAATATTCTACTGAAACCAGATCTAGCAGTGAAATCATGCACTAGGAAAACAAGAGGCAGGGTCTGGCAGGTAATGCAGAAGTAGGATTCCACAAAGGCTAGATTCCATTTACAGGCTAGTCACCAAGTCATCTTTATGTTTTGCGAGATGTAAAAGCAATTTTATTATTGGCTACACGATCCTTCTCCAGAGAAGACAGTACCACTTCCCAAGCTCCGTTCCAGACATACTTACTCACATTCACATTACTGAAGAGTAGAAAGTAAACTGTAATCACAATGAACCAAATCCTTTACAACATTTCAATTTAAAAATCAGTCAATATCTAGTTCCAAGATGCTTAACTTAAGTCAGAAAGAAATTTAAGGTTCAAAATAGCCAAGATGAGCTACAAATAGCTAACTGGACAGACAAGCTTTCCCAAAACATACACCACAACCCCGCACAGTAAGATACATCATATTTAGGTACAGCCTCTCATACACATTAAACATCCCCATAAAGATAGTGGCAATGCATAAGTCACTTTCCACATACTACATGAGTGTTTTATGAAGGCGGCCATGGAAACACAGCTAATACTTACTTTGTAGAGTGTGCCAAATGCATAAACCAACTACTGACAGTAAAAAGAAAATGACTTACCCAAAACATCCAGTCAAAGGGTTTGTAACTGTACACCTCCGCAAAAAAGTATTTGGTGTTAAACAACAATAGAAAGCCCAAGTAGAAAAAAGCAACAAAACACAATCATGTTTAGTGAATTCCTTCCCCCCCCTAAAAATCTCTTCCTGTACCGCAACAGAAAAATACATCTGTAACTGAAATCTCCATAGAGAGTCACTGCAGTACAATGTAGAGAATGTTAGTGTGTTTAAAAAAAAACAATCTTTGCGATTTATGATTGAATGTATGAAACCTTTTGAAACAGGTGGAAGATAAGCAGGTCACCTCAAAACCCCACTACCACTTTGGCTGCGCATTGTTTCGTGAACTCCGGTCTGCCCTGACATTTCTTCCCCGTATTAGTTTTCTTGTGCTAGTCCCACATTTCTGCTCTCTGATTGTTATAACTCCACTTCTCATACTCATGCTAGCTTCAATCCATGCAATAACAAAACAAAAGCATTAACCTACTTACTATTTGTTGCACTTTTTGGCTTTGGTGTGAAGCCTTTGGGGAGATGATCTTCACTACCTCTTACTAGAGGTGCTTGGAGTGCCTCAACAATGTCCCCACATCTGATTTTTTTCCAGTGACAACTGATAGGTTGGATAATGTCACACCATTTAGGACTTACTTTCCTGGATTATCTTAGACTTCTTCAGCTGGAGGTAAGGTGAACAAGTCACAAAGGAGATGCGGATTTGGGTAGCATCAGTGTAGGGTGATAATAGAAGTTGAACGGATAGACAATGCAACAGAAATAGATGGGATTCTTTGAGAAAACAACGACTGAGACTTGTGGAGGGTCCTCTAGCAGAGGGATAAGTGCTTGCTTGATTCTCAAGTGACTCTGCTAGACAAATCATGCCTAATGACTGTACTGAGGAGAGTAGCATGATCAACAGTACTGAGGGCAGCAGATGGGTTCAAAAGAATGAGGATGTTGCATACAAATGATGATATGTGAGTGCAGTTTCTGTCGAGAATTGGGGAACCTGTTTGGAGTAGGTTAAGCAGAGTGAGAAGAGCTAAGTGTATGCAATCAGTACTTTTTTGTTGAGAGTTAGGAGCACCGCATGATAATTGGAAAACAGACCTTTGTCCTCTTTTACGTTTACCCCAGGAAACAGCATGCCTAAGTATGTTACAGTCACTAAGGGCCTGATTACGACTTCGACGGAGGGGATTACTCCGTCGCAAATGTGACGGATATCCCCCCCCGCCGTATTACGAGTTTCATAGGAAATAATGGACTAGTAATTCGGCAGGCGGGATTTCAGTCACATTTGCGACGGAGTAACCCCCTCCGCCGAAGTCATAATCAGGCCCTAAATGCCATGCGGTCCTCAGGACTCTTACACAAGAGCACGGACTCTAGAACTATCTATTGATGCCTCAATTTAATTTTGAACAAAGGCCCCACAACCACCAAGTAAAAATCTTACTTTCTATAAGCAACCTAGCGTAATTTTCTAATACACTTTGAGACACATTACAGAAAAACTATTCAAACATATTTACCCTACATATAAAACTAATTCTTCCCATCATTATGGCTCACCATAGACCTGGACTAATTCTAGTGCCATAACAGAAAATTGTTGTGCAATAAGATGTGCAGGCCCTGGGATTAGTTGCCTCAACAAAAGCCAGTCCCCAATTCGTCTTATATGATTAGACAATAACAACTGTATTTGTTTGGCACATTCAAATAATCCATACAGTATTAGTATTGTTCACTCCTTTTACTGGAAATGTAGATCTATTCTGTATACCCTGTATCTTCTCATCACTAACTAATTACATACACTTAGTCATTAATAAAGATGGCAATTTACAAAATAAGGCTAATTCCGTGTCACTCTTTTGTTATGGAGCCAACTTGACAACTTTCAACTAACAAATGTTTTGCGACAGAGTGCTCTGGTTCTTCACGGCTATGTCTTTCTTTTATCATACAGAAAGGTTTTTCAATGAGCTTCAGTTCATATATTGTCGGGGACAGTTGCTAATATGTAGATCACAAAAGGTTTCCCCGATACTCTCAAACTGGATGAAAAGTGAGCACGGATCAAAAACTGATTCCAAGTTATGCTCAGGATAAATGCTGAAACTTCATTAGAGATTGTCCTTGCGACTCTAGCTGCGGGATAGTATCAATCGCTTAGATCGATGAGGAAGCTCTGCAGAATACTCCCTCCACATTATTTTAAGCTTATAATACCACAATTCTAGAATTTTGGATTCACAAGTGATTTATAAACGTTCTTGCAAGCCACCTTTCTCCAGAACAATACTACTGTCTATTGCAGCTTATAAAAATGTTCTATTACACAGAATGTTTATTTCATTTCAAATTGTGTCTCTAGAGAGCAAGCTACCAGAATCTTCACAAACACAAAAAAAAGTAGCTCTAGTCATATTAGCTAAACTATTACCCAACTTTCTACAATGCCCTGAAGCATCTACCCTTATACTACTTCCCTATTATTTAAAATACAAATATTTGAAACTGAGCAGCTAAAAGCATTAGTGCTGAAGAAAAGACGGGTTGCAATCCCTAAATCTGATATATTTATTCACAATAACAAGGGACGAATGTAATGCTAGGTTATCACGGGCCTACGATAATTCATTAGTGTAAGAACCAGAAAAATAAGTTTCTAATGATAAACTGGTGGCCAAGCAAGCTCACCGATATGGCACAAACCTAATGCACTGGAAGGAGTATCCACATCTGACACTGATTTTGTATGCTTAACTTTATTCTGGAATACTACTCAGTTCATTCAAATTATTTGTGCACCATACCCTTGATGTTGAATACCTGGCATTTAGTTCAAAGTTGAAGCACTTGGCAATCAATTTTGTAATCCAATAGCAAATGATCAAGAAAAATAACACGCAGCTATACAGCCTGCAAATGTTCTAGGGAGAAGCATCTGGTCCAGATGTGGCGCTGGTGACCTTTCAAGAGGTGCACTGCTGAACTATGAGGTGGACTTTTCACAGGTTTCAAATAAACCCGCAGGTTACATTCCTCTTCCCTCCTTTTTTGCAAATGTTCGGCATAAAGTTGAAAAATAATTGCTCATCTGCGAAAATATTAGCGCACATGCTAGTTGGTCATGTTCAGGCAAGCTTGTTGATGAAACATTTTGTAACAAAATGGGCGTCTGACATTGTGCCGGTTCCATAGGCCACCCACATGCCTTTTCTGCCACACCTTATTGCTTGCATGCTTCCTGGATAGAACTGGAACACTGAATCTAAAGCTCAAGGACTGCACATCGAATTTAAACTACTAGCGCCAATAAACACTGGTTGCCTATTTTAACACATTACAGACGACAAGAATGATTTCCATGTGCTGCTATGACTGCTGGTAGTGTAGTTTTAATGCTGGCAATTGCAACTGATAAAAACAATGCCCGTCCAAAGACTTATTTCGGGCATAGATCCATTCCTAAATCTTGCGGAAAAGCATACAGCCTGCCATTTATAAAGGGCTGGTCATCTAGGCATGGTCACCAAGTACCGGGAAGCGTAGTGTGGGCACAGGGAACCCCTGAATTCTTACACCCCAAAAGAGACACATCAAAAGCCCGCCCACAGGTGGATAGGTCGGGGACGGACTTAAACCTCAATTTCATGAGTCAGAGATAAAGCACAACATGCTTTAAGTAAAGACAGATTCAATATGTGATTTATAGGGCAAAATATGAACATTTAGAGTAATTTATTACAAAGATTTCAAACGTCAGAACACAGAAATTATAAAGTGCGGGTGTACTAGTCACTGCCATAACAGATCTCGTTAACAGGGCACTAGAGAACGGTAAGCAAAATCAAAAATATTCTATATCCCAAATGAGTATCAATAGCAGTAAAAATCTAGGGTTTATATAGGACATCTTCTCGTAGAATAACATTGAAAGTGCATATTCATAATAGTGTGAGCAAAAAGTACATTTTCAGCACATCAAAGCACAGAATTAATAAACATCACATTGCCAAACAAGGACCATCTGACTACATGAATATTAAGCAAGAGGGGGCTGAAATCACCTAGAGATGGCAGAAGAAACTAGTTACAAAAAAACAGTGAACAACTGTGAATGAATGCAACAGAGCGAGCAGGCGGGACAGACCTTGAACGTTGCATCATTACTGGGCCCATATTAGAAATACTTCTTCAAGAACGTCATTCGGAAATTAACAGACTTGACTTTGCAGCAGAAATAATACACACTGAACTTGCAGGGTGAGACATCCATTTTGAACAATATGTCCTCAAGGCCATACGGAGGCCTAGCTAGCATAAAAGAAGAAGACACGTTAACAGGTCATAGCAAAATCGTTTCAAAGGCAATAGCCTTATATAAATGTATATATAGGAGTTTTGCGTGTAGATACATATCCTGCACGTTAATAATGCACAGTTGTAATAAGTGCACAAATATTCCCACAGTAACTCCAATGCTGATGCATTATATTATGAGCAGAAACGCCCAGGACTAGAGAGTCTGGTCCGTCTCCTGGATTGCTGCCAGAAAAATCTGACTTCATTTAAATTCCGTTCCAATTACACTCTCGTTGTTCGGTGGCCCTAGGGAGGGTACCACTCAGCAGCATGGGAAGCCCACCAATGCAGGCCAGTCTTTAAATAATTTACGGTATTGCCTACAAGGCGCTAGTATTAAATCTCAAACTCCATACCTGATATAGCACCTCAACAAGACTGGGAGATCAAAGGCGTACTGTTCAGAAGTGCGACGATCTATCCCGAGGATTCTTTCCCACAGCACACCACCGTGAATGTTACAGTTATTTTACTTACTGCCTGCCATGATAAGGGATAAGCATGAACCACCCTGACGCCCCTCCACTACAAGTAAACTACACTGCTGAGCTCCAGAGAGAACAGTGCCTGACATTACTGGCTATCTTTTGAAGTAGTAGCTTTGATTGGATTCTTTAAGTGGCATTACATTAAGATGTTGCGTTTTTGGTTAGACTCTGTGAGGATAAAGATGAAAGAAATTACTTCTGAGGCCTTAGTCATTTCCATACAGCTTGCCCGTGTCTTGACTGAGGATGGGAGAGGCAAGACCACGAAAATCAGTTGTCCGAGAATGTATTTCATAGGATTATTGGATGCTTTAGTTTCCTCAAGAACATAATTTTACAACTTAAAAAGTTTTGTGTTGGGCAGCCTTCGAGGGTCGTTAGCCTGAAAGCAGAACGCACGTGCCACGCAAACAGTAAGCATACAAACCATAAACGTGTTGTTTTTACACAAACACTAGTTAAACTAATCCGGGCCCAAAGATTATGGACATTCACCATATTTCTTAGACAACGTCACACATAAAAGGAACCTTTTAACTGATGACAATTTAAAGTACCTGAGCACATTAAATTTAACGATGAATGCCAGTAAATAGTAAATAACGTCAGAGAGTACAGGGGGAGTGGGATCATGTTACAGTACACTGGTGAGGTAACATCCTCAACAATACCACACTGACAGCACACACTAAAAGCCAGACCTGACGCTGCTCTGAGCAGCATCAGGATTGGCCGCAAGGCAGGCTGGGAGCTAGTGCCTGCAGCAAGACAAAGGAGAGAAGCGGCGCAGGCGCAGCGAGGAGCAAGGTAAGCGTCTTATTTCTTCAAATTTAATAATTTTTTTTATTTCCCCCTTTCCCCTCAACGCGCCGCCCTGCCCCTTTCACACCCCGCGAGCCGTTCCTGGATAAACACACCACAGTCCTTCCTCATAGAGAGGCCTTGCATTGGGATTCAATGCATCAGTCAAAATCAGGAAATGATCATTTGCATTTTTGGAATTGTGAAAATAAAAAGAGGACTCCAAAAGGGAAATCTAATGTATGTGGAAGCTTTGTTCGTTTTACTGTTCTTGAACAAATTAAAAAAAGAAAAAAAACCTGCACAACAGCAAGTTATGCAGTTGGAGGGAGCGGTGATAAAGTTTGATGCTTTCTTACCAGATGATTAATGCGGGACGAAGGGTCTATAACAGACCAGGTTTGTTTTTTGGAGAAGTTACATATTAATTTTGGATAGAAGCCAGGCAGAGAAAAGGGAACAGTTGAAGTAATCACATGCCTGTTCTTGGATAGCGGACTTTTGCTGTAAGGTACCACATGTAATACATCTGACAGAGATACTAAGGAACGCAATAGACAATAATGTAAGAATATCAACACCATGCCAAGTAGGAATTACCACATGGTAAGATTATTTGTAAGCCATTGTTGTATATTGCAACAATTCTTTTTGAGGTGGAATTGTAAATGCACAACACTATACAACCACTACTTAAAAGGATGACACAGCAAGGCCTTGCTGCTGCCTTCAGTACATAGAAGCCTTCAATCCATGTATGAAAAACTGTATTTTTCATATTACAGTCCAGCCATAACCCTATTCCTCGTCATTAGTAAGAAAATTACCTTGTTACTGAGTGTCCCTCCAAGTTGTGTTCTTATCTCTTTTCCATATTTCACAATTCTCACCCACAATTAATGGGCTCACTTGGCTCATCATACAAGTTTGCTCTACAACATACAGCTCAATGTCAAAAACATATGATAAGAGTCAAAATCAGCTTCAATCACTCCACACATCATCTGGTCACATCAACATGCCACACCACCACCCTCAATATTACAGCACACTTTTCTGCACTACCTCACTATGCACCGCCAAATCTACATACTGTAACACACCATCCACCCTGGCACTCTACTTTACAACTTTTCATGCTTCACATTAAAACACCTCTCCTCCCATGCCACCACAGCATACACTCATGCATTGTGCCACCCCATACCTCTTCTTGAAACAAGATTACAACACTTGTTTTTATACAAATCCTTTGGGAAATATCTCACTAGTTATGACAGTATAAACCATGCCATTTTTCCCCCCATACAACTACATAACTAATTTCATCCAGCTACAGCCCAAACCACATAATACACACTACATACCATCATACTACACCTTCAGATTGTGAAAGAACTTAAAACCCCAATAACATGTTAACTTTCTTATTGCATGGCATGCTAAATCAATACAAACATATTCACATCCTCCTACTCAAAGCACAGTATCCCACAACACACAGACGTCTTTGGGTCATTTCTATCCAGTAATCCACATCAGTCAGATGACTATCACAGAGGCACATCACAGACACTGCTAGTGTATCCTCACTTTCCTACAAGAACCATATGGTAGACTTTGATGCATCTCCAAGACACCTCTTTCCCAAGGAATTCCTGTGGAACTATCTATTACATACATTCCAAGATAGCTCATTTAGAAGCCAAACAGTCATACCCCATACAATCATTTCCAACTTCGCACCTGCTATGTGAGCAAAAGCTCACAATGCATCTGTGAGCCCTCTGGGTCACCCCTTATGGAACTACTTGTAACACAACCACGTCAACCTTAGCTTGGCTCTTACCTGAAGTCAGACACTGTAGTGGACAACTTCAACTGATGCCTCATGAGAGTAAAGAGGCAAATACAGTAAATAAAACCGCTTACGTTATTGATTTATTTTTGTTCAGTCATCTGCCCACAATTGCTCATGCAATTTAAAAATTAAGACAAAAAAAGTGGCAACAGCCTATGTGAAGACCTTGAAAATTGTGTTGAACGCTCAATGTAAAATTAGTATTGAGACTGTTAAGTCTTCCAATTGATAGGCTCCCGTTAATTCAGATAATGCACAGAAAAGTTTGAACACATGATAGATATTGCACAGACTGAACAAATGCATTTGGTGGGGACAGTCATCTTAGGTTTCTTCAATGGCTGGCGCTAATATGTTTACAGGTGAAACTTGGCTAGCGATTACCACAGGGTTGATTAAGACAGTCCACACATTGAACAGCTTTCATTATTGATGAATGCTTGTTTCAACACAGATAGGTGGTCTTTGGCCAAGCAAATGCTGCTTTAGTTTTTTCAATGGTTAATGCATGTACTTTTTAAGGAACATTCCAGAACTAACACATTTCAGGCTGATATCTTAGTTCGTGTGAAACATAAATCAGAATACAATGACAATTTATGTAAAGTTCTGCACATTCTGGAAAACACTGAATTAACGTTAAAGGAAAGCGAGTGTTCATTTAGTCATAGTGAAGCGGAACATAGGGCCAATCTACGGTATTAGGCCCAAGAGAAATCGTGTTTATATCGTAGTGAATACTCCTGAACCAAAAACCATACAACAATTAGACTGTTTCCATATTTTAACTGAATTGTATGCTGAATTTGTTAAAAGCATAGTCAACAAGACAGAACCATTCAAAATGTAAAAATATATTTGGGTACGGACATCAGAATAGTGCATGCGAGTCGATTAAGAATGATACTGTAAATGTTTCACGTCTGAAATCTCTTCGTGAAAATAGCAGAGTCGCAAAATAATGGTAACAAGGAATGGGTGAGATAGTTGGAGTCGAGAAGGTGAAGGGCTGCAAAAATAAATAATTCAGTAACCGAATGCGAGTCATTGGCATCTACGTGGGCAGGGAAACACCATTGTTAATTTGTGTGGAGAAATCAACTTTACTATACAAACTGAAAACCAGCTGCTGGTGAATGTCTTGTGGGATAACTAAGGCTGCATAGTTTGCAAGAAAAATGTAAGCTTTTTAGTATGAGACTAAACAAGTTCCCGGAAAGAGAACAGCATGGCTAAACTACACCTAGCAATCAATAAAGTTCTGGCACTATTAAAAGTTTCTGGGCAGTTAGATTGGGAGAATAGTTCTTCCATGTATACGTAACTGAAATATGGGGGTTACTTAGGGATGTCTGCTAAGAAGCTAAGAGCGTGCAAGAATTTTTGGTGACCAGGGATGATGCTATGATTGACAGAACTGAACGTGAATGTGTAGTCCGCTGCAGAAAATATAAAGTCTGTTAAAGCTTGCGCTGTCTCGACTCGGTCCAAGGCAGAAGTTAACCATTTGTATAATAATATGTTCTGCGATTCTTCAGGAGTAGGAGTCACAACATTCGTGCTAACCCTGTGACAATGGAGAATGTTAAAGACTTCCTGGAGGATAACTGCAGAGAGAATGCCTTAAGAATTAGTATCACAAAAACATGTTCAGTTCATCTCTGATACAATATAGTTGTGTATCGCCTTGAGGTTATCAGACATGCTGAAAGAAGTAATCTTCTGTGAATGAGAGAGTAGCATTATATCGGATTTATGTTGACTAAGTCCTTGCAACCTCTGTTGCTAGTTTACAGGATCACCCAAATTTGGTTGCTGCACAAGACTAAGGTACCGATCTTTGAAAACACAAGCACCCCATGAAATGCATCCTGGTGCCCTCAGAGCTCGGACCTACTCCTGCCCCCACTGACCACGCTAGGAACCTAGGCATCATTCTGGACAACAAGCTAACCATGACAACTCAGTTCACTTCAGTCTCCTTATCCTCCTGCTTCTTCATCCTCCACATGCTTCGTAAGATATTCAGATGGCTACCCCAAAGCTAAAGAAGCCCCATCCCCCAGGTCCTCACCTCCAGTCAACTAGAATATGGCATCGCTCTCTACGGATGGACCACAGCTCACCTCCTTTGACAGGTACAGACCATACAGAACGTCACAGCAGACTTGTCCTGGATTTCCCTAGACAAACCCACATCACCCCCTACCTTCGGGAACTCCACTGGCTCCCTGCAGAGAAAAAATGACAGTTCAAGCTCCTGGCCCATGCATACAAGGCCCTACACAACTGCAGACCTGTCTACTTCAAACACTGCCTCAACATCCTTCAGCCCACCAGACACCTCTGCTCAGCTCCCCTTTCTCTAACTCTCAGCACCCCGCACCGACATAGCAGATGCAGAAGTCACTCCTTGTCATACTTAACAACGAAGACATGGAACGAGCTACCCTTTCATCTACTAACCTCCCCATCCCTTCCAGAGTCCCAAAAGCCCCTAAAGACATAGCTATTCGGCTAATCAACTGGACCCAGCCAGCACCTGGATACCCTCAGGGTGAATAGAAGCACTCTACAAATCTACTGACTGATTAAGTGACTGATTATTTTTTTATAGGAAGTGTGTGATAAAATGTTACCTATGGTGGCTATACAGGAGATGGTTTAAGAGGAAGTATAAGCCGAGAAACGTGAGCTTCAAAAGAAGATGGAAAATTATAAAGAGGAGGTGTTTTATATAAACCAAAAAAAGATAAAAGAATATTGCAGGAGTCTGTGACGGAATTACCACAGTTCAAGGTGGTGTGTGAGTCAAAGCCAAGAAACCATTAGCTAATGGAAAGGAAACCCTGAGATGGTCGAATCTTCAGAAGCGGACTAATCCTTTTCACAATGCCAGAAGACTTGAAATTCGTAGACAATGATCATAACACCTCGCTAACACTACCTGAGACTTACTACAACCCATATATGTGAAGCAGAATGGAGAATGGCAGACTTGTTTTTTTGCTTCCTTTGATCTGAATGGTCTTACCTGATAATGTAGTCATTAGCTTGTAAGAGTTATAGGAGAAAGTTTGCTTATTGCATGACTAGAATATAATAAAGAAGAGGAAGGCGGCAGATACACACACAGGGTAAAGAACAAAGCTAGCTCTGACAGCAACAAGACATCCAAAACACGTTATGAAACAAATTATGAGCTGTATATTGGCACACTTATTTTCTCAGTACCGATTCCACATTAGCTGCAAGATATTTCAACACATGAGGCAAAATAGAAAGCAAGAATTCATAAATTGAGTTGGTGTGAGAAGGCCGATGTTTTGAATAAAAAACCTGCTTACACACGCAAAAGGATACAGAAAGTGACCTTAGAATCATTCAACCGCATGCCTCTACTTTCTTTCTTTTTTTACAGAACTTTTCAGTGACTCACAAAATCCTTAAAATGTATCACAGGGACTACTTTATCCTATACATATTGCGTAGCGTACAACAAATCTGTAAACACAATATATGTGCCATGAATCTTTAGAAATGAAGATAGTGGGTAGATAGGGATGATCTGGCATAGCTGGGAAGCGTCAAGGGAACACAAACCACTTCCCAGTGGAATAACTTAAATTTCATCCTGGCCTGCAGAGGTCTTTCTTTTAATTAAAAAAACATTATCTTTAACAACATGAATACACTTCCCTAAAGAAAGTGAGATATACCTTAGTAAATTTTGCTTCTAATCATTTATATAAAATGTTCAGAGGTCAGTCTGCCAGGATTGTCTTCTGACTACGTGCGTATGTACACAGTTATTTGGTCATCTTCCTTGTAGACGTCTCTGGCTGGATCACAATAACCTGCTTCCTGCACCCGCTGCCATAATGTGTGTGTGTGTGTGTGTGTGTGTAAAACAGATACCATTTTTTTCTTTTGCAGATAAGCTTCTCGTTGGACACCGTGTTATAGAGTCTCCTGTGCTACCCAGAGTTCCAATCTGCATATCCAGTGACTTGTGATAAATACTATCTTACTGGGGACCATTTGTCCCTAGGACTGCTTTGGAGCAACATTAGCTTGTTCACTGCAGTACATGTTGTGGAGGAGCATTTTCGAAACTTTTGGTGTTAGGTCTCGTCCCCACTGCATAGCAACTCTGCTTTTGACTAATACAAGGTGTACCGATGTGAGTTTCCTATCCTGAGGGGGAGGTGATTTATATATCCGAATAGTGTCAGGAGTGAGATGAGGGCAAGTTCAATGGCTATACTGTCTTAGCCACTTCCTTCCAATAGGTGTGCATCACTGGGCAGCGCTAGGTCAGGGACAGAAAGCTCACCTCAGATTCTCCACATCTCTGGAATTGCAGCATTCCTCTGAGGCTTATTTTGTACAGCTGTTGTGGTGTGTGAAATATCCCGTGCAGGCATTTTAAGTGTATTAATGTAAGTTTACAGTTTGGGAGTAATTCTCTTGTCTGTGCACAGCAGTATGCACACTCCGCATCTGTGGGCCACATTTGCAGATCTTCCTCCCATTTCTGTTTGGGCTGATATATCCGGGCTGTGTCCTGTACTGCTTTATATATGTTCAAAACACTAGTTATTTGTGTGTCGTGGGCTGCCACAACGGTTTCTAATGTGCAGAACACTGGGCTGGGAAGTTTGAGTTTCGTTTACAGCAGGCCTCTCTAATTCTGTAAGAGAGAAAAGCGGCAACACTGTATGCCCTCCCTGATTCAGCACTGTCTTGGGTTGTTTAAATATCACAGCTCCCCCCCCCCACTTGGTAGAGGACTTCCATGCAGGTGAGGCAGAGTGCTCTGCTCGCTGTTAGATTACATGTTGTGTGCTCGAATCAAAGGCTAGGGGCATACATTACTGTTAGTTTCAAGCTAATATTCTATTTGTATTAGTATCTATTTATGCTGCATAGCAATTGCTTGTCAAGCATAGCAGGGTATTTTGTCACACCGGTTCAAGGTTATCTCCTTCTGCAACCACATGCAGATGGTACGTTGTTGAAAAACTGCTAGCTGTGTATGCATTGCTCATGAGCACTGAAGTAGTACAGTTCTAAATCTGGTGCTGCCAACCCACCCTCCTCATTGGGGAGCATACATTTTTTTCTGTCTGTTTGCCAGCCCATGTTAGTTGTGTCAGGACTGACCGTAGCCTCGCAAAAAAATAACGTTTATCTAGATAGGTTTATTGTTGGACACATAAATATTTAGGTAGTATCCCCATCATCACCCCCACCAGGAGCCCAGCCAGCAAGAATGGTAGTTTTATCTATACATCTATCTGCTGTTTTATTTTTACCAGGGAGCCACATCGTCTTGAATGTTCCTGGCCACTTGAATGCCTAGGTATTGCAGCAACGTTCCTTCCCATTGCAGGTGGTATTCCAAATCGCATCTGCAAGCGGCCTCAGTCAGAGGGATTACGGTGGATTTGACCCGGTTAATATTTAGAGAGCAAGGCAAATCTGAGAAACTCCTTAATTAGCTTTGCTCTGCAGAAGGTTTTCTTTATCCAAATATTGTATAACTCTGTATATCTTCCTAGCTAAAGGTTTACATATTCCACCAACTAAAATGGCACAATAAGAATAAGATGATAAAAATACTCTACATAATCCACAGATAGCTCTACTGTGACTTGGAAAGCCCATTTTGATACTCGCCTGCATTTCAAAGTAGAGGAAAAGGCACCCATATATAGCTATATATATATCTCTAAATATTTTCAATAAGTATATGTCTGTTTTATTCCCACAGATCCATTATAGTCCTGAAAACCTCACTAACTAAAGACCTATCATCAATATCCTGTACCTGGTAAACCTTCTTAACTGTCACACTTGCCACCAACCAACCGACCCATTAACTCACACACTGTTTAGAGTACACCATCTTGGAAACACCACACGTAAGATTCAGTTTACAAAGGGAACGAAATCCACATTAATCTCAATATAGGACTGTCTTAAAACAATACTCGAGGAAAACACTGGCATTGAGATACTAATCCTTATTGTTCTTTCATCAGCCTCTGGTACAGTAGGTCATCACACTCTTCTGACGTGACTAATAGGCAGAGATCCATGGGTCTGCTTTTACATTCCTCTCAGACATAACTCAATTGACGCAATAATTTTTCAGTTAGCGTGGAGTCCAGCGGTATGATGAGTACCACAAAGATTAAGACCATTCTCTCCTATCATCAACATGTTCAAGACAGCTCATATCCTCTCCATATGTGTGGTAGTAACAACTACACCAATGGCACTGTGATCATTTTTACAGTTACTAGTTTTTGATCTGTTACACCTGCAACCGCCCTAAACTGTCATCAATGTCAACCTTTGAAAGATCAAGTACCATCTCAAAGTCGAACCAACAAACCAGACTCCCTCACCTTTAACATCATAATCAAGGCCTCCCCTTCACCCATTCTGGTGACACAGCTTGGTCCCCTGCATTCTCCATGCCAAAAAACGTTTAGAAAGGAGGTGTGGCTATTGACTTTGAAATCACAATTGGACCACACATTAACAAAGTGTATCAACCCTGATACTTCCATCTTTACACCTCACGATGCAGGTTAGCAAACCTTGTTTATCTCCTTAGGTTAAAAATTGCAAGTGCCCTAAATCTCCCCTGACTAGATTAGGCCAAACAACTATGCATGTCCTCACGGGTACATTCAAAATCCTTTGAGAATTCTGCAGCAGTACTGCTCCTTCAAATCAGCCCACAGTGCACTTCTACCTGGCCATATCAACCCTTCATTGACTAATGGTCACCTAAAATGTCAAGATTGAAATCCTCTGCACCAAGCACAGGGCACTCAAAGTCAAACACAGAGTTCTTTCAGACCCAGCAATAAACCATCTGCAGCCTTAACTGAGCCATACCACAACGAATGGTATAAAAATCTTATCACCTGAGGAACATCCATTTGAAACAGAATCCAAAACATCATGTGTCTATGAACACCAGTTCCCTTTCTTCCTCCCAAATCCTGCCAATACATTCACCACCCCAAGGCTAATGCTTCACACCCACCATCTGCACCCCATGATTTCACTTCCCCTTCATTCCCTACCCTCTCCCTCAGATCCCAGGTTCTCCCACCACTTGCCAACCATCACCCTTGTTTCATATTCTTCTTCCACGTTATATTCACACTGCTTCCACACCCGTTATTCTGCAATACAGAATATAAGATAATACATTATCCTATCACATTCCACGCCTGCCCATCTCCTGACAACCCTACACGTCACAAATTTCTGACACTTCACACACCCTCCTATCATCTATGATGTTCCCTAGCTATGCCCAACTCATCGTTCCACATCCAATCAATCCCTCCCACCAGAGGCCTCCAGGTCAGATCATAGGTAGGGCCCAAACAGCGCCAATTAAAAGCTCATAAGTAAGAGAGGAACTATATATTTCATCTTTATCACAACACAGGGATAGCTGGAAGTCTTAAGTGTGAATGAGAGTCTCATTACCTGACTTATAAGATCCCTCTCCAGCTTTCTTTTTTGCTCTGTTTAGGTCTCACATAGACAGCACATGCGCTGTCTCAAGACAATTTGTTTTGTTTTATAACAATGGGATCAGAGGCTGCCCATTGCTCATCATTTGCTGGCTTTGTTGCAACTCATTTCCTTGCTTCTTAGGGGTCAGCTGCAGTGGGTTTCCTTCCTTTTCACGTGTCTGACCCTCACATGGTGCATGGATGTATTACTTAAGCCCTTACACTGCTCATTTTTTAGGTCCCACTTTTTTCTTTGTCTTTAAGCACCCTATGAGAGAACATCTTTTTGAGTTGTCTCCCTCTTGTACTAGACCACCCTCCATGTTCCTCCTGCCAGCTGCCCCTCCACTGTTTGTCTGCTTGCCCAAAGCCACTTTCTCCCTCCGTTGTCATCAGCCTGCCCTAAGCTTTTCCCCCACTGTCCTTCCGTTGTCCGTGTGCCTGCTCCAAGCTCCTCACTCACACCCGCCACTGTCCATGTCATCCCTAACTCATGCACCCTCCCTCCGTGTCCCCTCCTGCCCTCTTCCCTCTTCGCATGTTTCCACCCACCCCCTCTCCTTTCTGCCCCTCACCTCCTACCCCTCAATAAACAAAACAAGCATTTGCAATGCAATTGGTTTGTCATTTGTGAGAGTTGGAGCTATTAGTCTTGTACATGACTATGGGGGTCATTCTGAGTTTGGCTGGCAGCGGGCGCCGCCAGCCAAACGGGAACCGCCAGAATACCGCTGCGCGGTCATAAGACCGCCGCAGTTATTCTGAGTTTCCCGCTGGGCGGGCGGGCGACCGCCAGAAGGCCGCCCGCCCGCCCAGCAGGAAACCCCTTCCCACGAGGAAGCCGGCTCCGAATGGAGCCGGCGGAGTGGGAAGGGTGCGACGGGTGCAGTTGCACCCGTCGCGATTTTCAGTGTCTGCTATGCAGACACTGAAAATCTTAGTGGGGCCCTGTTAGGGGGCCCCACGACACCCGTTACCGCCAGCCAGGTTCTGGCGGTCAAAACCGCCAGAACCAGGCTGGCGGTAAGGGGGTCGGAATCCCCATGGCAGCGGAAAACCGGCGGGACACCGCTGGTTTTCCGTTTCTGACCGCGGCTGTACCGCCGCGGTCAGAATGCCCATGGGAGCACCGCCAGCCTGTTGGCGGTGCTCCCGCGGTCGTTGGCGTCAGAATGACCCCCAATGTCTTTTACCTATGTGTTTTGATTTGGAGTGCAGTGGATGTATACCAAGTGCCACAACAACCCTCCCAGGCCCATTGCTGCAGGAGAGAGGACACAACAAGGCCGCCATCTTGGGAGTGTTTGGCCTCTTTCCTAGAGACTGGCTGTGATACCCTTACGATGCAAGCCTTTCTAGTGTGTTTAGCTAAACATTTATAGCACCAAATAAGCCACAAAGAGGCACCTTCAGGGCATTTTACCCTGAGAATGAGGGGGGTCAAAAGAGTTAGGAGCAAAGAAAAGGGGCACCCATATATATATATATATATATATGTGTGTTAAACTTTGAAAGGAATTATTCTTCTACATTGGCAATACCAGCCTTTTACAAACAATGACTGTATACAAGGAGAATAACAGAAGAGGCAGCTTAACTGAACAGGAGGCTTAAAATGTGTGTAGATTGGTAAAACAAAGCTTCAGTAGTAGCTGGGCCGACAGGATAGGTTCAAGAGGTGCAACATCTGGGACCTTGGATCAGTGTTTTAAATGGAAATACAGAAGGGCTAGTACTCTGTATTCATTTAAAGCACTGCCTTGGGTTAATAGTTTCATGACAGCCCTCACCTCAGGACTGGATTATGTAGAACAGATACATGTATGTGTATCTCCTGGGCCTTGATGGTGCCTTTTCGGTGCACACATTTGTGTACTGGCTGATGGTTTTGAAGTCAGAATTATCTCTGCTAGGGTGGCTACTCAAAATTTGAAGTCTTGGCCTTCCCATCTGGACCACTTAGAGTAGAGCGGGAAGGCTGGGTTTGGAAGATAAGAGTGTTTTTTGCCTCAACCAGAGGTGCTCGGTGAGGCTCCTACAGGGCTGGCTCATTGGCATTTTTTCGGGCTATGAAAAGGATTCAAATGTGTGTTTTTCTTGGGAATCCAAGGTAGGTCCAGGACCATGTCAGAATTTCTTGCTACCCACATAAGATAAATTACGTAAAAATAATGAATACGGGACTTATTTACACAGTGGTTACCCTGCAAGTCTGGCATTGATCCTGCTGGTCTGTTGTCTTATACAAAAAAAAAAAGACTTCAGTCATGACAACACATTTGGGTTATATAAGTACAGGCAGTGGCTGGTTCTTGCGGCCACAGTTTGTGAAACAACAGTTGTCCTGTTTAAAACATCTCTTGCCCATGTAGTCTTTAGTTACTATCCAGGATTGACTTTGAGATGTAGCCGTTGGGATGTGTACCCATATAAACAAACACATGTATATTCCTATAGACACAGGGAGGCGTGGTGAAGCACTGAGAGGAACACCAGTAGGAGGAGGAGTGAGAAAAGAGCCACTTGATACGGTCAGATAGATTTTCCACATACTTGGTAACCACAGCAATAAGAAATAATATATAGAGTTTACACAGGAGTAAAGAGGGTGATGGGGAAGCGCTCTGCTCCTGTGACAGCGACTGTGGGGGGTATCCGAGGTGGTCCCTCTTCAAACAGGAAGCAGTGACTATTTGAGCGCTGTTTTAGACAGTGCTTCCGGAAGCGGCATCTGCAAGGTCACAGCAGCTGTGAACGGACTGTTGTCAAAGCCATGACACCAGTGAAATCTGAGAGGAGAAAGTGATGAAGTTGGCTCCACTTTTGTGCCCTGTGACACGCTGCTCCTCTCACTGTGGCACCCTTCTGTTAGCTTCTTTGCTATTTGAAGAGGCCCAATTCACATCAAAAGGCTAGATGTTTATTGCTATCAAGCTTGAGGGCAAGAAGTGCTTAGGTCTCGAGTCACAACTCCTTTTCCACTATTTTGCAAACACCTCTCGCCATCTTCTTGCCTAGAATTAACATATGTGCTTGGCTGCTGGCTGAGGTTATCAAGACCACATGCTATCGCCTAGTCTTAAGCTCTACTCAAGTCATTGTTAGTGCACCCACTGCAGAGGTATTGACAGAACGAGAATGTCAGAGATTACAATCCTGACCTCTACATCTCTGCAAGGTCGATGCAAATTAATTATAGTGATTTTGCTAAGAATGGCACCGCTTTGCAGCACGATGAAATGGCAGAACCTGTATTACCAAACGCTATATATATGTATATATCAACACGCACCAGACAAGAATCCCTAGGGGAGAGGATGGGGCATAAGGGCCAGAGCAGCCGACTTTGGAGCTGGGGAACACAGTTCGAGTCTCAGCACCTGCTAAACAGCTAAACATCCTGTGATTCTGGGAAAATCACTTAATCTCCCCTTGCTCCCAAAAATGAAAGTGTTCTTGTGTAATGTAACTGGTGCTCATGTGAAACGCTCCAATACCATTGTGTCGAGTTTCCGCTATATATATATAGACCCCACAAACATTGTAAAGAAACAGCAAGATGCCCCAATACAAGGAAGAGGATGAAACAACATACTGCCATAAGCGTGAAGCGGCGAGGCAAAAGAAAGAAATAGTGCGCCACACTAAGGTACATGGCTGATCGTGCAATAATCCACGTAACGGGGGTCAGTCTCCAAGGCGGTAACAAAACAGCTTCAAGGCATGACAAACGTAAAGTATTTACCAACGACATCAATGGATTTTTGAGAGGCAGGCCCAGGAACGAATAAAAGTGATGGGCGTAGTTAAAGCTCACAGAATAGATTACAAGATGTCAAGAAGAGCCGCACTTGTGCGCTGCTATGCTCGACCTAAAAGAGCCCTAAATTGCCTGTGTCAATTGTTCCAACACATGCCTTCCCCTCCTCTGTGTTGCCTCCTGCCTGTACTGCCAACTCGCCCATCCACCAATAAAAATGGTGCGTCATATCGGTATTTAAAGCTTTCAATCATGCTGCACAGAAACCACAGTGCCCTACAACATGCCTAAAGAAACACTGACAAAGTCAGTATCTCTCTTCTAGGCAAGACCTATCCACTCCCCAGCTCCTCCACTGCCCTCCAATGCCCCCCCCCCCCACTTCCTCTGAAGTTTACTTTTCCCTCACACCTTCTGCCACGCTCTTTGATTTTATGTATTTTTTTTTTCATTTGCCTACTCCACAATTGGCACCTGCCATCTTGCACCAGTAAATTAAAAGTTAAAAAAAAGAGGAAAAAACGGAGGCAGCGTCATACACACGGTCACATTCATGCTCACACGTGCAAGTCTAGGTCCTCACAATGCAGCAGTTTGTTAATTTGTTTTTATGTGCCTGATGCTGTCCTACATCTATAAGCAAGCATTTTTTTTCTTTTTGCCGAAGCAGACCAGCATCAACACAAAGCATTGATAAAACCAAAAAGTTGCTCAGCACTATTCAAAGGCAAGACCTACTGGCTATCTTAATGTTTGCGCATAAGCTAACATGAATAAACTCTTGTAGACTGACAAACCAAGTGCTTACAGAGTACTTGAAATAATGAAATCTTTTACACCAAGTCAAAGCTCAAATGACAATTTTTACAAGCCAATTTACAGAACAACGGTTTCTTTATCTAGTACTCTGAAAGGAGGTAGATGGAAGCGCATAAGTATTTAAAATCCAGCTGCCGGACTGTGTAGGTTTTATTGCCATTAAAAACAGTTTTATACGGTGGTCTCTGTGTGTTACCCTGGTTGTGGCGATTTAAAGAAACGCATTCCGTGTAACTTACATAAGGCATGCTTTCTAGAATAACATTTTGATTGGGTTCAGTGAAAAATGCGTATCGCTCGTGCCTGTAGCAACAGTATTTAAACTTTGTATCAAACGAGATGGAAATAATTTCAGTCTTACGGATCACCCTTATGAACGGTTACTTGTTACTCACGTCTGTATATCTCCCCGGGTTCTGGAACAGAAATGCTATTGCTTTTTTTCTCAAAATGCCGACCATTTTTCTAAAACATGTTTGCAGAAATAGTTTTTTTGACTCTTGGGCCTTCTCAAATCTCAGTTTGATACTTATGTGACCTAGTGGCTGAAAAATACAAAAAAACTGATGAGTGGTATCAGGGGAGTAGCCAGAAATTAAAAAATACCGCCCACTTTGAACCGTACCTAATGGACTGAACCGGTAAGCATTCAAGCCTGAGATTCCCTAGAAACGTGCTCTTCACCTTTACATACTCCCTCCATGAAAAAATCCATCCATTCACCTTCCCATCGATCCCTTCATAAGGCCCATCGTTTTACCCTTCTATCCATCCACCTATATTTTCACACTCCAATACATGTATTGCTTCTCACTTCTATCCTTTCAACTTCCCACCATTCCCTTTCCTTTAATTCTTCTTTCAAACTTACTTTCACGTTATTCATGTTAACTTTCCTTCACTTTATTTTTTTATTAATTTCACCATTTCTTCCTTGAACCCTGTCTTTATATCCTAAGCAGCTCTCCTCTTTTTGCCTCCTAGGCATATTTAATTCCTTCCTTTTTTCTTACCTTGCTTTCTACTTGTTTTTTCTCTGTCCCTTTTTACATTTTAATAATTTATCTTTCATCTCTCATTTGAAGCCCTCTGCCCACACCACCCTAGACAGAGACCAGCCATAAACAAATCAGTCTTGATCTTGTTCCAACACAACAGTCCAGCCTGAGCTGGCAGGCTGAGTCCCATCCAGATGGAATACACACAAGCAATTCAAGTCCCATTTCAGCCCTGTTAGTGAGATACAGCTTGAATGTAATAGCACTGTGAGTACTGGATGAAAAACAATTATCAGGGGAGTGGCCCAGGTGACTGGCAGTAACAGAGACCACTGCAAACATTCCCTCCATCACCTTTACTTTTTTCTCAGTGCGACATCTACGCCCAGACATGGGTTCCAAGCTCACTCTGCCACATGACTGAATTTATATCTCACCGACTGATCTTAAGTAGGCTAAAACTGGTCAGGGATTCTTTAAGCTCCAATTTCGAGGAGGCCCAGCCCAACAGTTCAGGCTGGACTATTCCTACTGGAGCAAGATCAAGGGCGATTTGCCTATGACTGAGGTTGGGACCGGAATGTCTCCTGCATGGTATGTGGGCGTTGTTCCTTGCCATGAGTGCCCAACTGCACGCATATCTGGTATCCTGAACTTTGCTCTGGCGTCATGTTAATTTATGCCTGTGAGCCAAGTTCAGGCCTGTCCCTGACTACTCGAGGTCCTGGACCAGTCCTCATTTGTGAGAAAACTACGACTGTCCCTCTTCCTGGATACACCAAATGAAGCAATGACAGCCCCTCAATCACCCTGGTAACGTTCCACTGTTATTTGTATGCCTAGAACCTTGCGCTGACATCCTGTAATGTCAATTTCTACTGTAACAATAAATATTACTTTCAGTGAAGAGTCATATGAAAAACTCTATAGCAGCCTGACATGCATATTGTACACATTCTTAATTTATTGCTGTACTCTTTTTACAAGTTTATTTAAACATTGTCATACATCTCCAAAGAATCAATTCTTAATCTATTAGAGCATCTGAGTTGAAGATGAAATACTCATATTTGATGTGGTCAGCTAGTGCATTCTTTCTATTGACTTTAGGTCTGCGATTGTTGTAAGAAGAACTTGCATCTTTGCTTCAAGACAGCTTCATGATTTTTTCTGTTTGCTGAGGACAAAGATGGATCAAGGGTCGGTTAGTGTGTATATGCAACACAAATATCTGGAGCTGGTTATTTTGTTTGTTTCTCCTTTTCTAGAGTTTATTAGAGAGAACGACTCATTTGGAGCTAACATTGTTGCTTTTTTGTTGTATTAACAACCATACTTTCTCTTCAGAAAATTAGGTTTATACATACGGTGGTGTGGACTAAATGCATGCCTTAAATCGTAACGTTTGCCCGTCTAATATTTATGAACTTATAGTCTACAAAAAATTCACAGGAATGATTGAGATCAGTGATAGGATTAATTTTAGTGGCCAATATACTGGTTTAGTGACTTCTACTGTTTATGTTTAATTGTTAAGTGTAATGAGAACTTTGACTATATAATGAGTGAGATGCTGGCTGCCTAATAATCGTTAACAGGATAGAGTAGTGGACTAAAGCATGTGCATGAAGGATTTAAACACTAACAGGCCAGGAGTTTGATTCCCCACCTATGGTTTTGTCAATCAGTTCAGCCTTTCTTGCCTATGATGGTTTATATATTTGGTGGTGTGAACTGTTTAAACTATTTGCTTGTTATAACCAAATGTATAATCCACAGTGATATGATCATTTTTGGTAAACTTGAACATTTTTAGCAGAGAAAGTTTGGTTTGTTAATGTTTATTGTTTGCGATTGTAGAATTTACAAAGAAATGTATTATATGTGTAGCTTCTTTTTAGTATAGATTAATATGTCTGCTGTTTCCTTCAAGTTGAAATCAGTATTGAAATACTGGTGATGGCTGGGAGTCAATCGGTTAATTTTCTTTTCATTTCATTTTGAATGATTAGATTAATTAGATTTGGGGTAATTAGCCTAACGGCTATTTGAGAAAGGTCAATTACCTTGGAGTGCGGGTTGGCGGTTTTGAGGAAAAGTGGGTAGTTTAACAGCAGCAATGCTGAGGAGCAACAAAAACGTTATCTCTGCAAAACTGTGAGATTAACCTGTGCGAGGATGGTTTGGGAGTTAAAATCTTAGTCTTTATATTATTCCAGTTTAAATATGTGAGAAGACTGCATGTGATTTGATGTATTTTATTAGTGTTTGATGTCGAGCGGGGTTTGTTTATTTACTATGAACTGAGTTACAAGTTGTATGGAGAGACTGCTGTGCTTTATGTCAAAAAAGGGTGAGAAGGGAGGGCAAGCAAGTCACACATGGGAGGAGGGAGGGAACACCAACAATGGAAAGCAGGAGTAGGGGGAAAGCAACATGAGAGGTACGCAGGAGGCAACAGAAACAATAGACAGCGGGAGAAGGGCAGGGAGAGCACCACACAAGAGTTGTATGGAAGGGAGCGCCAACAACACGTAGGTGGGAGAAGAGCGTAGGGGACAAGCAACACGAAGGGCGTGCAGGGGGAGGACGGAGGGAACAACAGCACAATGAGCAGGGAGAGGAGGGTGGGATGGGACAAGCAACACAAGGGAAAGGATGGGGAGGTAGGTGGAGTCACATGCAGTCTTCTAGAACATTTGTCAAAAAGCTAACCAAACAAAAGGTACTTGCGAGAGCCTGCAGCCAGAGGAAGCACTTTGGCCGAAGACATGAAGCTGTACTAGGTCTACACTCCATAGCAGAGACAACACTAAAACCCCAGGAGAAAGCAGGAAGGAGCAGGCGGCGCTGACCAATCAGAAACAAGGAAACAAGAGTGATGTGGAAGCCATCCAGTAGTAGACAAGCACTAAGCCTGTTTTCGTTTTTATTTAAGCAATACATTTCACCAACAATGTATACAGCGAAACCTAAACATTGTGCAACTAACCTGTCCTATCTAATCCATGATGGAGCTATCTGTGTGCTTTTTTCCCCACCCTGAGTTTTTGAGGGAAGATTTTCATCTACTTGGAAGAGGCAGGATGGAAAAATGAAAAGAAGTTAAAAACCGTTGCCAGGAAAAATGACAGGCCATAAGGTTCATTTTCTGAATTGCCTGTATCACCTAAGCTAATTAAGGCATTTTTGGAGATCTTGTTCTGAAAAATACATAATTTTGTTGCCACCATTTACTTAAAATTGTCTTGGGACAAATGAACTCACTACAATTGTGGGAAAAGTCAAACTTGCTAGGCACATCATAAAAGTATTACAATAGTTCATGATACGTCCTTAAGAAACCATGGTTTTGAGATGCATTTATGAGAAAACTGTGCTGTGAAATGCACCATTTCACTCCATTTTCAATGTTTTCTAGTGGCAAACTCATTTACTTGGACTAATTGGGGTGGTTACTTACACCCTACTCCTTTCAAATATATCCAGCTGCCACTGCACTTTCACCTTGGGAGGACTGCACTAATT
Source organism: Pleurodeles waltl (assembly GCF_031143425.1). Lineage (NCBI taxonomy): Eukaryota > Metazoa > Chordata > Amphibia > Caudata > Salamandridae > Pleurodeles > Pleurodeles waltl. The sequence continues at coordinate 1,900,085,566 of NC_090440.1, forward strand.
AGATCCCAGCTTCACTGAGAAAAATAAAATATCAGTAAAACCAGTGAGTAATCTATAAGTCACAAGTTCCACTCCTCAAGAATTATAAAGTGGAATTTACCCGACAATAAGTAAGAGTACTGCCAAAAAGCAATTTAGTTTGTTGTGTCGATTACACAACGGTCACTATCACTGGAACTCTTCTACCTGGGAAGGATTTCTGGGGTGGGTGTCTGGGCTTATCAGGCACAGGGATAGATATAGTAACCTTAGCAGTAAGCCAGAGTAGGACCGCCAAAGCAAGTACTGAGATTTCTGTAACTAAATGTGGTGTCTATATCCCGAGAAGAGGCTCCAATGAAGTGTTTCAAAACCATGAATTTCCTCCAGATTTCTTCATAAAACTACTATTTAGAGGCACACAAGGTCGATTGTTTAGTAAGGCAATTGTTTTAGAATCAGTACCAGAAAATATTTTACCGTTTTCCATACACATATTCATTCCAGCCAAGAGAACAAAACTGCACAATCTCAAAGAAAGGAAAGAAATGGATAAAGAAAGTTGAGAATAACAATTTCAACTATAGACAAGGATGAAAACCAATTATAAGCTGAAGGAGCAGAAAACAAAGTCACTATCAGCATGTCATTAGCCAACATGATTTAATTTTCTGGGCAGAAGTAGCATGTAAACCATGTACAAGGCAAAACCAACGCCTAGTCTGAGGGTGAAGCACATGTTCAGCGACTACCACCCAAAGGCCTTCAACTTACAGGAAATTGATTTTCATTTGGTGGAATATTCTAATAATCTAACAAAATAACATTTTGTTAACAAGTTAGAGAGGGATCACAGACCCAGAGCAAGGAGGACTTCGAGATTTTCAGTCATCATTACAGCACTAAGGCCCTCATTACGACCCTGGCGGTATAGAACCGCCAGGGCCGCGGGACGCGGTGGCACCGCCGACAGGCCGGCGGTGCCCCGCGGGGCATTCTGACCGCGGCGGCTTAGCCGCGGTCAGTAAAGGGAAACCGGCGGTCTCCCGCCGGTTTCCCGCTGCCCCCAGGAATCCTCCAAGCCGGCGCAGCTTGCTGCGCCGGCTTGGGGATTCCGACTCCCCCTCCCGCCATCCAGTTCCTGGCGGTTCTCCCGCCGGGAACCGGATGGCGGGAGGGGGAGTCGTGGGGCCCCTGGGGGCCCCTGCAGTGCCCATGCCAATGGCATGGGCACTGCAGGGGCCCCCGTAAGAGGGCCCCTACAAGTATTTCACTGTCTGCTTGGCAGACAGTGAAATACGCGACGGGTGCAAATGCACCCGTCGCACCCTCCCACTCCGCCGGCTCGATTACGAGCCGGCATCCTCGTGGGAAGGTCGTTTTCCCCTGGGCTGGCGGGTGGCCTTTTGGCGGCCGCCCGCCAGCCCAGGGGAAAACTTGAAATACCCGCCGCGGTCTTTTGACCGCGGCGCGGTATTTTGGAGGGCGGAATTCTGGCGGGCGGCCTCCGCCGCCCGCCAGAATCAGAATGAGGGCCTAAGTGATTTCCTTAGTGGTTTCGTCGTCAAAGTAGTCTATTGGAGCCTTATTTATTTAAAGTTTTTTTTTTTTTTAATATATAATCAAACGGGTTTGGTCTACGAGATTGCTACTGAACTGTACAAATAAACTTCTTAAGAATATTGAACAATGATAGGTGAATTATAATAAGTATCTCTCCAAATCAAGAGAAGGTTAAGTTATTTACAGATGTTTAGTTATCAGGAGGGATTTTTTTCACAATGTGTTTGCAAACACAGACAAAACAAGCATAGGCGAAGCTAATACGCTATATTTTCTTTCCTGTGAGATTCTCGTTTACCTGGAAGGATAAATATCTTATTCTTTGCTGTAGTAGAGGAAATGCAATTGTCTTGTTAGAACTGATGCTAAACTTCGGGTGGATTTAGAAGCTGCAATGTCAAACATTTTTGGACAAGAGAGAGAGGTGGTGAGGGGGAGAATTCCTCGAGTAGTGATGGGTTAATATGGTGGGGTGGTGCCTGTGTATGTGTTATCACCAGAATGCCTTTGCTCTGTGATGTTTACATTGATCACAGAATATGTCTGTTTCCCTTATAGTATCGAACTGTTGTAATGTAGTAACTGGTGTAAGGCCGGTGTAGCTCTGTTGTGTTTGTACTCAGTCTTTTAGAGTTGCAGTTTTGTTTGTTGTCATGTGATTATAAAATGACATATAAAGGTTATACAAAAACTATCTTATTCTTGGCTCAGTCGACCCAAGAAAAAAAACTGGAATTACTAAAATGAACATTACCTCTCTCAAGGTATCCACTCACAAACAATGCAACAACAAAAAACTAGCTATTTTGAGAGTTTGAGTTTTGGTGCTGTTTCACTGCCCGTTTGACAAAGAGAATGGCGCCTTTCAGATTTGCAATACCATTTGGGAGACAATAGGGCTTTGCTTACATGTATGTTTTCTGGTGCCAGCTCCAGCTGATATGTTTGACCCACAATTTCCCCATCCACAAGATGCAGAGGTGACACAATGGCACGGAGGAAACTCCCAGGCATCCACGACCAGCCATTTGCAGCCAGCTATTTATTTTCTCTATTTTATTCACCATAACATTAAAATATGCTCTTATGTGATCCCACATTTCTGCCATGTCTTGGAAAGAGTGAGTACAAACGCACTAGACATGCCTGTATGGAATATTAGTTCAATCGAGCAGATAGCCACAACTATGTCAATAGACAGATGGAAAAGGGGATAATGCCTCGCATAAGAAGACATATATCCCAAGAACAGATTTCTCTCATATGATGGGCATTAGGCAGCATTCAAGATTAACACAGGCCAGTTCCTCCACTGTGAAAAGCTGGCCCACTCAACCAGAGGGTTATGGACTTTTTTCAGGAGGCCCCACTGCAATCACACGCAATGGCTATGTTGCTAGCCCTGCCACACTGCAGACACCTCGTCTCTCACTTAGATCGCTCACTGGGAGGGGACAAACCGGCAATGACTTTAAAAATCTGAGACAGGTAGCAGGACTACTTGAACGGCATACACTGACACAGATTGGTTGAAGGTGTGCCACGGGATGTGGACAGTTTCTAGCAAAGCACTCTTCAAATTAATACAGACCTGCGACGCTCCTTACATTTCTCCGTAAAATGTATCTGGCAACATCAGCAAGCTGTAGTAGATGTGGCCAGGACGAGGCGGATTTCCTTCACAAAGTCTAGGACTGCTGTGTCAGTGTTGTATCATAGTAACAGCAGGTGTGTAATCCAAGACTGTACGGTTTTTCTGGACAGGTTAGTGTTTGCATGAGTTTTGCAGCTGTTGAGCAAATAACACGCTAATACTATGTTGATAGAGTATGATTTGATAATACCTATGCAGCTCAACCACAGTAAAATTTCTTGTATGCTTTATTTGTTGAACATCCAGTAAAAAAGAAAAGGAAGAATGAGTGTGGAGCTTTGTAGTCATGGTGGTATAATAAAAATGATTATAAGGCAAAATAAAAGAAAACATTAAAATAATAAAATCCTGTTGCCTAGGTGAATCAAAGTACTACATTTCCAGGGGTAAACAAATAATTGTAGTTTAGATTGGTTTACTTCCAAAATAATGAATTGTACTGTTTTCAACAATTTATATAACGCTTTATAACCCTAATCAGTCCATAAGGTGATGCGATTAAAAATAGGTTCCCAGTGCCCTTTTAGAATGCACTGTTAAAAGGGTGTGGGTTGGAGTTTCAACTACAAGGAGGCGTAATGTGAGGCATGTGATGCTCAGAAATATGCTCCAAACATGGTATGGTGAACTGGTAGCTGTGTATAGGCTTGCTGTGCAGATGAATGAGAATAAATCAAGTTATGCATGTACGAAGCAAACGAAAAAAAAAAAGAAAGAAAAAAGTGGTCTTAAAATGTTTTTATTGCCTTCCATTTAAAGAGAGACCAAATAAGTTTTTCGTACCACGTGAAATAAATAATTGACTCTAAAGAAATACTGAAAAAATAGGTCTCTAAAGTGGTGAAAGATAGTGGTGTTTTGGCTAGCATGCACGGATGTTCCAGCACTGAGATAAATGGGATCTACATCCTAATGCGTGTTTCAATCCGAATTGTGGAGATTCTGTGATCCAAAAAAAGAAACAAGGTCAGTCAGTGATAAAGTATTCAGTGCACTGCAAGGACTGCTGCGCCTCCACAGAAAATCCAACCTGTCAGCGTTTAGACATCATTATTAAATACAAAGGAGATTAATTTACAAAGTGTGATTCGAATTAGGTGTACATTTTTGTTTGAGTGAGTAATCATTCACACAGAGGAAACTAAAATTGCAATGCAAACCTTGGCTGTTTACCTATCAGCAAGACAGTCGCACACAAAGATAACGCAAAAAACTGTGCCCGGTCAACTTTCCAAGAAGGTTAGTATTTAAGATGACCAAAAATCTTTATCTGAGCAACACAATCAAAAAAGCTATGGAACCAAAATGAATTAGCACAAAGTACAATGGTTGCCATAACCATTAGGATAAGGGCAGAAAGTCGAAATGCTGCCATTAAATACGAGAAAGACCCTCGGCAGTGACAGGCCCTTCCCACAAAATCATTATATGTTAAAAGTATACATACACACTTTGAACCGATGATACGCTAGCGTCCTGATAAAATCCATGCACATAAGCAATCTGTCCTAGTGTGAAGGACCAGCAAGACACTCGCACACTAAGAGAACACAAAAAACTGTGTCCTGTCAACTTTCCAATCAGGTTAGTATTTAAGATGATCAAAAATCTTTATCAGAGCAACACAATCAAAAAAGCTATTGAAATGCACTACCACAAAGTTGCCATAACCATTAGGATAAGGACAGAAAGTCAAAACGCTGCCATTGAATAAGAGAAAGGCCCTTGGCAGTGACAAGCCCCTCCCACAGAATTATTATATACTCAAAGTATACACACACACTTTTAACCAATTATACGTTAGCGTTCTGATAAAATCCATGCACATAAGCGATCTGTCCTCGTGTGAAGGACCAGAATTCACTTTATGTCGCCATCTTTAAGGCAATTCCATGATCCATCAGCTTTCAAATTGTTGACAAATAAATACCACAGCTTCACCCGGAAAGAAGCGTTGAAAATATTTCAGTTTTTGTGTCTAGTAGTGTCCTTTTCTTGGGTAAAATCTTAAAAGAACCCTCTGATCATACCAAAAACAATTTTATCTGGAGATCTAAATTACTGGCAATCAATGTCAACTGTCCAACATGCTGATGTCTGGACTTAGTGAGATAGAATCAATTTCCAGCATTAGGATTTGGTTTGTTAGAAAGAAGTCTGTAATAAAGTAGTCATTCCAGGAAAATAAAAAGTAAACATGCCTCAGGCAAGACTTTGGGGGCAAGAGCGGGACTGGAAGTGGGTCCACGTTCTTGACTTTCAGCTTGGAGCAGGAATGCATGGTGCCTTCTGGTGCTTCACCACATAGAACTTTGCCTCTTGATCTCGGGTGGCTTTCAGGTTCATCTGGGTGTTGTCATCACAGAAATTTGAGTCACACGATGAACCCAAGCACCAAAAGCACACCTCATGGAGCTCTGTCACAGACATCTGTTTGAGACATTCCCTTAAAGGTTTAAATAACATAGACTTTGGGGCTGGGCGAGATATCCCTTGCACACTGGGAAAATTTGAAGGAAGAAAATTCTCTCACAAATGAAGAAAAAAGGAGCAGCGGTACTCCTGATCCACGTCTGAAGGTGCAAAAGGAAAGGAACTGACATCAGCTCATGATTTTAATAAGGCAATGAACAAAGTTACAGAAACATCCATAATACTCAATGGACTACTGATTTTCATTGGCAACAGTGGAACCATACACACTTGCCTTAATCTTATAGACTCATTAACATCGCTTTTATTTACAAGACATATCTTTGCCATTTTTTTTTTTTTTTTTTACAATTTGTGTAAATTAAATGCTTTTAATATGTAAACCTGCTGCTGTATATATTCTTATTTGCCGTTTGATTCATTCTTCACTCATGGCTCACTATGAGCTGGGTTCGCACCATCAATTGCTTTGATGAAAACAATAAGTAAATGTGTAATGCTTTACTAAATGATCCCCTTTGTTTTCTCATTAACTTATTATAACTGATACCCACACTCACAAGGGGTTATTAGGTTGGCCTTACTTTTGTACTGGTCAACGCACATGATATGTAGCTCCATGCATCACTTCTGGAGCAGAATGGCATTGATGCAGAGTTGAGTGGTGCCACCAGCCAGCACACAGGAGCACTGCTGGCATTTGGAGATGTTCACAAGGAGAGGAATCTAAGGTTAGCCATAGCCATCAGAAAGTATGTTTTCAGGAACAAGGGGAAAATAACTGACTTTCAACGCAGATTTGTTGCAAATACAAATGGCCAGGCAGGGATCAGCCCTGGCATGATACGGGAAGCATATGCTCCAAATGCTTCTATTTATTTTTTTGAGTTTCCAAGTTTTCTGGAGTAATACAAATTGATAACCATTCAAGAAACGTGCATATGTCAAATGGCAAAAGTATGCCTCAACATCACAATTTAAAAATTCAGCAAATATGACTGCTAGAAAGAGTGACCCTGTTTCTTAATACATCTTAGCATTCTAAGGCTTATTTGAGGTCACTAAATATGGAATCTCTAAAACAGAAGATTGTTTGGGGGCACTTTTTCCTAACTTCTACAGACTATAATATAATTAAAAAAAAAAAAACATATGTACTGTAGGAGATGTTAACACTTCAAAGCATCACAAAAATGTGCTATGTTTGCCTATCACTCCATTAAGATTACAAAAATGATAATACAAGTACATAAATTAACTGTCCTTTCATGATTCAGTTAAAAACACACCCCTCGGCTAGCAAAGCATTATCCTGCATCAAATCAAATATTTCAAGCTGAAGTTTCACATTACACTCATCATAGAAAGCAAAACAGGTTTGCCGAGAAGCAGTGTAAATGCAGACAACACAGAAGAATGTCACTGATTAGTGCTAATGCAGTGAAGTATTTTGTGCTTCATTTGCACTGCACATGTATTATAGACCAAATCCTGCAGTTCCACTCCCAAACTACTCCACCCCTCCTGTCTGCCACCATCATGCACATGTTGTGTCTATGATTATAATGACACCCTTCCTGTGTAATTACAGAAAGGCAGGAGGCAAGCCCAACACATGAGAAGACATTAATTACTGAAATACACGTTTCACTGCAGCCTGCCGCCATTTATTTAACAATAGTGAGTTTTACGCATCATAGGCGAGCCAAATATATGTGAAGTTCCATCAAATCAATTAAGTAGTTTAAGAGTTACCGGCTTCTGCTGTAGCCAGATTGATATGTGATGTAATTTTTCTAGACCACTTTATACAGACAGCATTTTTTAAAAAATAGTTTGCTTTTTCTAAAAAGAAAGAACACTGTGTAACAGCAGAACTGTAGGATTTTATATGCCTGCATGTTCTTTTTGGAATTCATCAGTATATTATGCATTCTGTACTAATCAACACCATGAGAGGCACCTTCCGGAGCTCTACAAATCATAAACTTTGGGATAAAGTGTCACATCTGTTGTTGGGGGATAGGAAGACATTGCACCAACTTTTGCCATTAAAAGGATAATTTATATTTACTTTCTTTAAATATGGTATACTTGGTCTAAGTGCAGATGATTTTGTAAAAGGGATGGACTGAAAACCTTGAATCAATTTTAAATCAATGAAGATACCTCAGGGTCCATTCCATTGTTTGTTGATTTTGTCCATGTTGTTATAAGACGGTACCGACCTGTCTTGAAAGACAGGAATTATTCTGTGCACCCTTCTGATAAGCAAGTTGGACTATCCTGTACCTCCACTTTCTGACTCATCCCAAACCTGGCTATGCTACTATGATCTCCAAAATAATCCTTGATAGACTCTTTCCTCCTCCATCCCCTCTGGCTCACCCAAAACCTCAGTTTACTAATATGATCTCCCAAAGAACCCTACTAAATTCTTCCCTCATGTGTCATTTTATACTACTATGAGCTCCCTAATCCCTTTCTACAGACTCTTCCCTTCCCCCCTTTTATTTATCCAAAACCTCATCTTACTACTATGATCTCCCAATTAACACTTTCTAGATTCTTCCCTCTTCTATCCCTCCATTGTTCTATTCAATTCAACTAACAGTTGCACATGTCCACCACGAAAATTAACTGATATATCCCTATACTAATCCACCAATAATACTTTTGGGTTCCGGAGTAGCGTGCTACTCGTTGAAAATCGTTTCTCCCCTTTTCAGGGGTAGTAAGCGCGATATAAATATAAATACTGCACCAGCCTAGTGTGCCTTCCTCGGCATTAGCTGTCCCTCCCCCAGACAAGATTGACTTTTGTCTAATGAACTTTGTCTAGCATCCCTAGACACTCGCCTATCTCATTCCATACACCGACAAGGTCGTTTACACCTGTGTATTAATTACGGACACAAAATAACCTGGTGGTCTATTTGCATTGACTAGGTGGAGGTGAGCTCTGGTACGTCTATTATCAAAGGTGTTAAACTTGGTGAATGAAGTGGGCAAACGGCGATTCTGACAATTTGGCGTGCGTTAAAAAATAAAAAAACTTTTTTTTTTTAAAGATGATCAGTTATTAACAGAATAGTAGGAGCAAGAGCACTTTGCGAGCAGGACAGGTGGCACACCGGAAGAAAACTGCGCTACATTACGCTGTACTGAATGGGTCAAATTGACACAGCAAGTAGAGACGTTTTCAGCTACACATTGGTAACAGTACCTGCTCAGGCAGATGCTTAATAAAAAAAAAAATACAAATAAAAATCACACCGGAATGTTAACCATCACAAGCGTTACATTACAATACGCACCGTGTGTGCTGGACAGTGCTCACAAGCACACGCGAGATTTGTTTAATTTAACCTACTAGCAACCCCGCTCCGGAATGCTCCACATTCCTCAATGCTCGTTATGGAGTTTAAGTGCTCCCACAAATATCATCTATTACTTAAGAAAAACATTATAATCCTGCTCACCACTCCATCTCCACAGATGTCAATGATTGGTGGACGTGTAGAGGGCTCACGTGTGTACTGTTCACTCCGCCGAAGGATGCATCACTCACAATTCTTTATCAAAGCCAATACGTCCTTTCTACCGCAGTGTAAATATTCTTACGTACCCGCCTTGTTACTGTTTACAGCTCTATTATGACTTACGGATACATAAGCACACACATGCAAAGGACTCACGGAACCGCCTGAAAGGTGAAGTGGAGCTGTTAAGCGTGTAAGCCAAAACAAACACGTTTAAGCCTTCTGTGTCACATCAAGATAGCACATTTTGAGGCCTCTGTGGCACAGAGAGCTTAGGATCTGGGTTTGGGTATGTAGCAATGCACTGCATTAATCCTGGCCATCGAGGATTTCCCCCCAAAACGAATGCCTCTATTACCTTGTCAGTAGCGTGAGGTAATCACGCTTGTTTCAAGCCCCCCCACCTCTCATACGGGCGGGCAACAGTCCATCGAGCTGTAGATGGCTAGTGACAGGCCTAGTAAGGGCGGTGCCTAGCTCACAGAATAGTGAGGAAAACGCGTTATGATATTGAGCCCGCACAGGATCTGTGTTTCACCAATGCAATGTTTCTACACGCAGCTCCAGCTTTGGCCTAGTTTACCGGCATCTAATACGATTTTGAGACAAATTGAAGGCCAGCTGGAAGCCGGCGAGAGAAGGGAGTACTGGGGTCCAGAGGCTATGGAGAGTTAGGCAGAGGTTTTGTGAGATTACAGCGCAGAGGCTGCGGAGGCAGACTATGGTGTCAAGGGAAGCGAAAAGCAAGGGATAATTCCCACTTAAGTCGTAATGTTGTAAGGGACACTTACCAGCCGCAGAGCTGAAAAGGGCCAGAGTGGCCAGGAAAAGTCCGAGCAGAGGCTGCAGAGGAGGCATATCCGTGCCCCAGTGGACAGCAATGGCCTTGAACCTTTAAAACCCTATGGTGATGGTTCCTGCTCCAACCGAGCTCCCTTTGCGGCTAGCGGGCATCCTGTGGGCTCAGGCACACCCTGATCCCGTTAGGGTCCAATGGTTATCCGAATCCCGGACCAGAGCAGAAATATCAGAGTGTCTTATTTTCCACGCAATTTCACGATGTCGAAAAAGCAGCTGGCTTGCGGATGGCACATAGCCCCCAAAAATGCCAATATTCCAAACGATAATAAGGAGGTGTAGTTTCAACGTGAAGAAAAGTATATGTTAATGTTTGCATATCCAGAAAATAAGTATGTCGTAAATAAATCACGTTGATAAAGCGAAAGATAAATCCTCAAACACAGCAGTCTGTCTTACGACTGCAGAGAAATCGGGAACGTGCGATGAAATTCCAGTGCGGGAGTTTGTAACCCTGGCTGCATAAATGTGGTGGCAAAAAATGTGTAGAAATCTGTAGACTAATTTGTTGGGAAAAAAAACAAAAGGAGATCAACAACTCCAAATAATTAAAATAAATAAAATTAAGTCAAAAATATATCCACGAACAGCTGGAGGTTAGGCTCACCGTTGCCAACAACCTTCAAATGAATGATATGTGATGACCATTCCCCCACGATAGAAGCTCCAGGCTCTGACAACCATATCCGGACGGGGCAGGCAACCGCGGCGATGAACTTTCCTCAGCAGAGATGAAGGTTACTGTATACGGTTCGGTATTTTTTAATCCAGAGTCTTCTGCTGCCCTTTCGGGCTCCGTGCGTTGTTACTGCACCTCGACCACAGTGTACGCCCGGGTCAGCGCCAGACACAAAGGTGGGGGGAGGGCAGCCGAGCCAGGCTGACTCACCGGCTGGCTGCGCTGCGGCTGCTGTCTCCTCCAGCCAAGAGTCTGCCTGCCTGCGCCAGAGGCAGAGCCCAGCACGAGGACACGCCCCCTCAAACCGCAACTTCACCAACTGCTGCCATGGAGTCGGAGAGGACCTCAGACACTAGACCGCGCAAAGAGTTCCGCCATGTTTGCTGTACGTGAGCCCACCAATAGACGTTATATGCACCAGAAAGTCATCCGAACGAGGAACCACCACCTTGTCAGTACAGGAAAGACTTTAGGGCTTCCACAGTATTGCCCTCATGGAGCAAACAGCCATGCGCATAACATACGGTCTAGTGTTAAAAATGGGGGAGGGGTGACGTCGCGCTACGACGGCAGCCGTTGTGGGGGCCAGGCTTAATGTTTGTTGCTCCAACTATTTTTAATTTGGTGACCCTGCACGAGATCATTAGTACTGCCTTAGACGGTGACTTAATGCCTGTCCTTGACATGGCCGCGGCAAATTTCATTTCCTCCTCACGTTTGCGCAGCCTAGCGTAACCAGGAATTTGTGCTACCATGAAATTTATGCGTTTGGCTGTCATACGTTATGCTAGTATGGAGATGTACAATTTGTTAACTTTCTGCTTTACAAGGAATGCAAGTCTTGCTTTGTCACACCTTCTTTAGAGCCGGGTTACCTACATGAACAGTCAACACCACGCCAATTTTTCTGTGAAAATTATCAATCAATTTTAATGTATTTGCGTTTATGTTTTTTGAGGTTTCTATATAGTGAACTTGACCCGAAGGTAATGGTGCGCTTTACATGAGCACCACATATCAAATAAGGTCACAATCGTACTTATGTTTCTTTCTGGCACCGATAGATTAGGTGATATACCCGGAATCACAGGCTGTTTAGCCGACGCCAAGACTAACACCTGGTTTCGCAGGTTCTTAAGTCAGCAGCTCTGACAATCCTCTTCTCGTAATGTCGTCTCGTCTGATCATGCTTTGAAACGTTTTAAATGGCCCACCCATCAGTGGACAAGTGCTGGAAAGTTAGCTTCACTGTTTCACAGCATTATGTTACTAGATGAAAATTGTATTTTATCTTTTATTTTCATGACAGAAAGTCCGACTTTTTTAAAGACTCCGAGATAAGTATGTGTGCTAGCTAGAGAATAGTGAGTCTGGAATTAGTGTGATGAAGGGATGAATGGCGATAAGCACTTTAATGTGTATCTTTATATGTATTTCATTTCCTCTTGTCCTGTTAGAATTTATAATGTTCTTTCTCTAGAATTTAAGATGGTCATGTGTAGCGTCCTCCCCATCCAGGGAGCATGCCAAGGATCATGCCAAACATGGAACTCTGTAACAGAAATCTTTATTCCTCAGTATTGTTGTCAGAATAGAAATGAAGATGCAACACCACTCAGGTTGGCAATATAGTGTGGGTTTTTATCAAATACGTCCGGGAGGACAGATCAGCTCTGTGTCTGAACACTCAAACTGCAACATAACAGACAGTGTCTTATATAGTCTCAAAACCACAATGAACTCTTATTCATTGGTAGTGTGGGCATGTGACCTCCTAATATTAGGCTAAGGTGACACGTACTAGGGCAGTGACATCTCTTACTCTCAGAGGTCGACTCAAATCTTTTGAGTCAGACAGGAGTAATAAGATAATCAAATCAAACAATGAGAACTAATAGCCATAAACAACCAAATATGCAATGAGGAGTCAGTAATTTATACACACTATGGCCTATGTGGTCATGAATCACTACACCAATTTTGTAAAGTTTAAACGTTTATTACCCTTATATTAACAATGCTAAGGTCACATAAATGATGCGCCAAACCAAATGATAGCAACACAGAAACAGAAACAATACACGCTGTTCAAAGCGTCTGAAGAATCTCAATTTTATAAGAACAATTACTATTAAACACTCCAAAATAATTGTGCAAAATACTAATAGAATTATTTGAGAAATAGCAGTTTTCATTAGCTGTGCAGCTGAATCAATCAATCAATTAATAAACATTCAGATCAAATAGTGGGTCAGACATCCTAGCTACCAAATTTTAATTCGAAGAGCATGAGTGGGGTTGGGCTGTCAAATGCACATATTTGCAGATACTTACAAATGCATTTACAAAGGAGTTTTTGACACGGAGAGCCGGAGTGAAAAATCAATGACCAAAGGTCTGTTTATTTTTGCTGCAGCAAAGAGGACAGGTTTACCACTGGCATCCCAGGCCCGAAGTAAAGTGTGCTAGCATGAAGCGTTTAACAGTGATATTTATACTCATACATCAAAGGATACATAAAATGTGTAAATAATGATATACGTCATACAGATATTTTAAGGAGTTAATCAGTTTCCACACACCGGTTCCATTCCCAGCTTTGTCCTTGCCTCCCCTCTGCAGCTGCCTGACTCCCCACATTCTTGAGACCCTTCAAAGGATTACGTGGTTCAAAGGTATAGATATCAGCCTTTCCCTCCCCAAAATACCACAGCCGAGGTCAGTTAGTTATTTTGAACACACAATTATAATGAGTACAGTGCCCCAGTTAGGGAAAGAAACCAGCTGCAAGCCTATGGTGTGGAACCAGGCTTATTTTACTTAAACAAATATACATAAGATAACATATGTGATAGACAGTGCGTTCAGAGACAACAAAAGCTCAAACTTACACGTGTAAAAGAAACGAAGCAATTCAAAATGCATTCTAACAATCGACCCTTTTTGAGTTTTTTTTCTTCTGAACATAATCAACGTTTGAATAGTTCTAAATTTCCTCATATATGTTGAATTTTACTCCTACTTCCTTGAAATTTGCATTCATGGGGACATAAACAACCGATGGGTATGAGCAACCAGTATCTGTAGTGAGGATAGTGGGGTCAATAGCCATTAGGGAATTTATCTCTTCTCTCTGCATCATAGCTCGATTGGTTTCTAGTATTTTCACTGGCAGAAGTTTACACAATTTTAAACAGGAACAGAAAGCAGGTAAGCACTGTACTAACAAACAACTTAATACAATAGCTATTATTATAAAAAGTATGTCTTTAAACAACCAGCCCCACCCCCCAAACCAAGACCATAACCATGATAAACTCAAATCGCCTCCTTCATATTGGCCCCCCTTTTCAAATACCTGTACTGCTTCTTTTATTTTCCCAATATCCAATTCTATCTCTGATGACTTGTTGACAAAATAACAGCACTTTTGCTGGTACTGATGTTGGATTAAAACACATACTCCTCGTTGTACTGTAATCAAGTCTAGGGCAAGCCGATTTTGTATCGCCAATTGGGCTGCAGAGTTTATCTCTATCTGTACACTTCCTATGGCCTCCCTGGTGGCATTAAATGCAATGGCTAATTCAGCTGACATATTCATCATTGCCAGTTGTAAATCGAAAATTCCAAATCCTGGAATAAGAACATGTAGCACTTGAAATACCCAGTTCTTTCGCTCCTCCAGTATGGGTGTCCCTCGTTTGTACCTATGTGCAAAACTCCCCATGTTAAGGGGCTGGGAAGATGATATATTTGATATCACAGTAATGTTGGGTGCCAAATATGCCAGTGAACATATCCCTTCCCAGTTTAGAGGTAGTACTTTATATGCAGTTCTTCCACATACGAAGTACATGCCTCCCTGGATTTGTGAATTTATAATGCTGTATTTTATTTGGGGCAATCCTACACCCTCTGGGGTGTCATGCTCAGAATTATTGCAATACTTGTAATCCTCCCAGATTGTATTTAGCAATGATACATTTGCCCAGGGTGCAACATATGAACATCTAGCCGTCCAGAGGGGGCCAAGGAAAACCCGGGATAATATTACAGGTGAATTTTTCCCATTTCTATCTTGTTCTCTGGAGGGATCATATAACAATCCTTCTGGATCTACCAGAATCTCATTTTCTCCCACAGTCAGGCTCCAATAATTTACAGTGTAATTTTGATGAGTCCCATTAATTAACGCTGTCCAATTTCTGTCTATTTTCTCCTCTCCTTCAAGATCCCAATTCCCTGTTTTTATATCAAATAACAAAGTGTAAACACACTGTTCAGGAGGGATCTTTCCCATGTATTTTGCCTCTGGGTTTTGCCCATAAAAATAGGTACCAAAACATATGGGAAACATTTTAAGTGTGGCATTCTCTCCAGGCATCGGGGAGAGCTTGTATTCTGCCTGGGTATTAGGGAGCACCACACACCTAGGGTACCATTGATATTCTTGTTGGTCACATCTCCAAGTGGTATTTGGTACAAGACACACTTCCCCTCTTTCATATTCGCTTGGTGATACTGGTACTTCATAAAGGCCTATAGGATCCTCAGGGTGTCTAGACAAGTGCCGGCAAATCCAGCAGTCAGTGAGACTTAATGTCTCCGCTAATTTTCCATGAACCTTTATCAATGGATGTAAGGTAGGATTTTGCAACAATGATGCAACACCACTGGACATTATACATATTAACATAAGGGTCACTAGGTACTTCATTGTTGTTTTGTAGAAATAGTTATAAGGCCACTCTTCCCTATTCTCTAGAGGGATATTTGTCCTGCCAAATGGATATATTTTAATAATTTTATTGTGCTCTCCTCCTTGGTCCTACAACCTTTCTATGATACCGTTTTACTCGTCTCGACCGCCTATGTGTGTTCAAAAATATACCCACACAATTACCAAATATGTAAATGCAAAATATTGATATCACTATACTAATAATCATATACGTATAGATACAGATAAGTAAATTTTCCTTCAATGTTCACACCCACTAGGGTTCAGCACCGCCGTGCTTTCCACTCTAGCAGTTAGGCTGCACTGGTTGGTCCATGAACAAGTTTTTCAAATACAGGACAATAGATGTTGGCTTGATCCTAGGTCCCTTATCTTCTCCTTTTTCGAGTTTTAACTCCTGGTGAGTCTCAACTCCCAGTGAGTAAGTCGCGATACTTCAAAGTTCGTCTTCAGTATAGTTTGTCAGTTTCGTTCAGTGTCTCAGCAAAAATGAGGGCGGAGGCCAGCAATTTTCAACCAGATCAGTGATGTGCTTGGGTATTAAACAGAAAAGGGCACCTTTTTTTTTACCGCTGGGACTACAAACCGCACCAACCCTAATGGCTGGCCGCTTCCGTAGAACTGGTACTTGGTTTTTCTCGCCAGTCACAGAACTGTTAACTCCATTTACCCACTGCTTTTAACACAGATAATAGCGTTGCACAAGCTGCATCCCACTATGCTTGTGTTCTCGTTGAGACAATTGTTCTGACCAATGTTCTGGTGTCGTTGCACAGGCTAGTCACCCGTGTTCCTGTTCATGCTGAAAATTTAGTCATCACAGTCATTTACAACCTCGTCGCCCAAAGTGTGCGTAACAACAGTGAGGATAGCTCGTTTTAATGCTGGTACATCAATGGCATCGGAAATGCCGGTGGCGGTGAAAGCGGGGAACTGTATTTCATGAAGGCAGGCGTGCCGTATTCTGCTGAGCAAAGGATTCCTTGGCCATTCAGAAGAGACCTCAGTTTGCAATTCCAAGCTAGGAGCTATCAGGGTGATGTAAATGTAGCTTTTCGTAGGAGTCACCACCTTACGCACCTTCAAAATTCTGTTCATTTGGATGGGCGAGGACGCAGGTTGTATCGATGAGTTTGTTGATCTTCAAACAGCAACTCTTCGTCACTGGGCTGCTGTGTCACCTCAGGAGCAGAAGTAGCACTTGAAACCTGTGGAGGTGTTTCCTGTCTCCCTACTTCTCTGTAATCAGGAGACAATGGTAATTCTGCTGTTAGAGTACTTTGTAGTGGAATTGGTGCACGCTTACAGTGGCTAGCATGTATCCAGTTTTTCCTTCCTTCCACTTTCACCGCTGTCTGTGTTGCAAGCAGTACCTGGGCTGGCCCCCGCCACCTGGGCTGAAGACTGTTGGTTCTTTGAAAATTCTTTGTCATAAGCCAATCCCCTGGCTTAAAAGGGTGACCAGGGCCTTCAAGAGGAGTCGGTAGGCTGGCCTTGACCTGTTGTTGGATCAAACGCAAATCTTTAGTCAATTGTTTACAGTAATCTACAAACAAAGGATATTGCACTTCAGAAAGCTTCTTTGGTCGTGGTACCCCCCAGATATTGGCTGGCCTCCCCATGACAACTTCATAGGGGGATAATCGTGACTTGCTACTGGCAGTCATCCTGATGGACATTAATGCTAGGGGCAAAGCATCCGGCCATTTTAAGTTGGTCTCAGCACAAATCTTAGCTATTTTGCTCTTCAAGGTGTAATTATACCTTTCTACAAGGCCCGCTGATTGTGGGTGATTTGCAGCATGAAATCGATGTTTGATGTTAAGGGCGGTACAGACCTTCTCCATTACCTCATTAGCAAAATGACTGCCATTGTCACTCCAGACTAATCGTGGCAATGCGTATCTAGGAAAATATTCTTTTAGTAATATTTTGGCGGTAGAGAGGGCACCATTGTCTTTTAATGGGTAGGCCTCTATCCATTTTGAAAACATGCATACTACCACTAACACGTATTTCAGTTTGTTACACGGTTCCATGTGGATAAAATCCATCTGTATAGCTTCAAAGGGGAGATCAGGAGGGGCAAAGTGGCCAGGGGGCGTAGGGGTCCCTTTTCCTGCATTGTGCACTGCACACACCATACAACTTTTAACCAGATTATTAGCAGCTTTAGATATCAGAGGATTACTCCAAACATGGTCCAAAGTTGTCTTGATGCCTTGGGCACTGATGTGTGCAGGACTGTGGGCCATAGTAACCATAGCGTGTACATAACAATTAGGTAACATCCATCTTCTTCTGTCTGTGTCATCTGTGTAACAACCCTCACTGTCTAGTCTACCGTTCTTCTCCCACTGTTCCCTTTCCTCTGCTGTTGCTTCTGCTTGAATATCTCTTACACACTGCATGGTATTTTCTAATACTTCGTTCTGGGGCTCTCCCTTGATGCTACTCTCAACATATGCATTGTCAAATGGTGCTCGTGCTGTTGCTTTCGCTGTAGCATCTGCAAAAGCATTTCCTCGTCCTATATCATCAGTAATTTTTTTGTGGGCACTACACTTAATGATTGCGACCTGACGGGGCAGGCTGAGAGCATTCAAAAGTGTCACAATCAAGGTGCCATGCTGAATGGTAGTGCCATGTGACGTGATAAAGCCTCTATTCGCCCAGAGTCGCCCAAAATTATGAGCTACTCCAAACGCATATTGGCTATCAGTGTAGATATTAACACTAAGATGTTCACTTATTTCACAAGCACTGGTGAGGGCAATTAATTCTGCAGCCTGTGCCGAATTTTGCGTGATTCTATGAGATTCAACCACTGTTTTTACTGTGGTGACGGCATAGGCTGCAGTGGTCGTACCATCTGGTAACTTGAAGCAAGACCCATCTACAAACAGCTCTCCCTGTGGGTCAGATAGGGGAGTGTCTGTTAAGTCTACCCGTCCCTTGGTTTCTTCCTCAGTGGCAAAAATGCAATTATGATCAAATTCCACATTGTCTTGAGGGAGGGGTAGTAACGTAGCTGGGTTCAAGACATTGCACCGCTTCAAAGTAATATTTGGACTGAACAATGTTAATTCGTAACCCGTTAGACGAGCACTGGTGAGGTGCTGCGTCTGTGTCTTGTTTAACAAAATATCAACTGCATGAGGAACCATCACAGTGAGCGGATTGCCACCAACAAACCCTTCACTTTGTTTCACCGCAGCTGCTGCAGAAGCCACTCCTCTAAGACAAGTAGGCAAAGCTTGCGCCACAGTGTCCAAGGTGGAAGAGAAGTATGCACAAGGGCGTTGTCTCCCACCTTGATCCTGTGTCAAAACAGACAATGTACAGCCATGCTTTTCATGCACAAATAAAACAAATGGTTTGCTGTAATCCGGATTACCCAATACAGGAGCAGAGCACATCGCCTTTTTTAAATCTTGAAAAGCCTCCTCACATTTGTCAGTCCAAGGTACAGGAGAGGGCACATCTGAAAGTGTCAGAGCAGTCAATGGTTTTGCTATAAGTGAAAAATTTGGAATCCACTGTCTGCAAAAGGATGTAAATCCCAAAAAGGCTCGGACTTCAGAAGGGGTGCGTGGTGCAGTCATTGTATGAACCAGTTTAATTCTGTCTGGATGTAATCTCCTTCCCTCCTTAGAGAGGAGGTGTCCTAGATAGGTGACCTCCTCTCTACAATACTGCAATTTTGGGAGGGACACCTTATGGCCCAGAGGTGCTAAATGATGTAATAATGCAACAGTATCAGTCTTACATTGTGTCATGGAATCTGAGGCAATTAAAATATCATCAATGTACTGCAACAATGCAGAGCCTGAAGGTGGATTGAATTGGTCTAATTGACGTTTAAGACATTGACTATATATACTCGGGGACTCAACAAATCCCTGAGGAACTCTTGTCATCGCGAATGATCTACCAAAAATCGCGAAGCTAAACAAATATTGAGATTCTTCGGCAATTGGAATGCTAAAGAAAGCATTCTTCAAATCGATTACGGTGAAAAAACACGCAGAGGGTGGAATCATGGTGAAAAGACTATTCATGTCTGGGACCACGGGAAACTGGGGAATTACTATTTTATTTATTTCTCGGAGATCAATAACTAATCGATATACTGTGTTATCAGTAACTGATTGCTCACCATCTAATCTATTAGCATCATTTTGTTTCTTTACAACAGGAAGGATTGGACTGTTACATGGGCTGCTCACTATTTCCTTTATGACACCTGCATGCACAAGATCAGATATGACTGCCTTGAGTCCTTTTTCGCTTGATTTAGGTAATTTGTATTGAGGGACACGAGGTAACCGGGCACCTGGTTTGATTTTTATTACAATAGGGTCGATATCCATAATGCCTACATCATTCTTGCCTTTGGCCCATAAGCGAGGGTCTATTTCCTTTAGCTCTGGGGGTAAGTCGTATTCCTGTGAGAACATGCACCGAGTTGGGGAAACACTATCCATAGTTACATAGACACCATCCATTGAACAGTGAATAACTGCATTTAATTTCTTTAACAAATCTAATGCAAACAAATTTTCATTGCAACCTGATGTTAAAGAGAGTGGCGTGTGTACTGTAAATGGGCCTACAGTTACTCTCATAGGTGTTGAGATGGGGCTCACCACGGGGATCCCAGAAATCCCAATTGATGTGGAATGAAGCCCAGACAGGGGAGCCCCGGGGACTGCAGAATGTGCAATAGATGTTCTGGTGGCACCAGTATCTAGAAGAAACTTATGGCCCTCTCCTTCGATTTTTACATCAATGTAGGGACCATTCTGATCTACAGGAATACTTACTCGCCCCTGGCCCTGTCTGTGGCTGTCCTAATAATTGTAGGATTCAGAAAAGGAATCATCAGCATAATATTGTCGTTCAAATGCATTGTCAAAAATATTAGTGTTACGCGGGACCTGATTCTCATTCTGCGAATTCTGATCAGTTCTACCTCTTCCTCGTCCTCGTGCATTACCTGCCGCGTTCCCTCTATGAAGTGACATACTTTGTCTTCCTTCCAGTAATGGGCAAGTATCAAGCCAATGTCCATCCTGCTTACAGTAGGCACATTGGTTGATATTTAATCGGCGGTCTTGGGGTGGTGCAGATGCACCTCGGCCTCGACCCCTTCCCCGTCCCCTTGGTGGGCCACCCCTTTGCTGAGGGGTTGTATCCCGCTGGGGGTATGCCTGCTGTAATAATACCTTTTTCTTCAATTCTTTTACTGACTTCTCATTCTTTTCTAATTCTTCCTTGTACCTGCTCTCATAGTATTGTGCCATCTGTAAAATCTCTGCCTGTCCCTTCGTCATCCACGAACTCTCTGTTGCTTTTAATTTTTGTGATATTTCAGGTAGAAGGCCATTAACAAAGCGTTCTACAAATAGTGTGACACCTGTTACGGTGGCGAGGTCTTGACCGCTAAAATCTATGAAAGCTTGTTCAATTCTAGTAAAATAATCTGGGACATCTTCACCTATTTTCTGTTTATAAGTGGCAAGTTTTCCCCAATCCACAGTCTGAAGAGGTATAACAGTTTCTAACTTAGTCAATATCCGGTTAGGTAAATTTAAAATATCCTGATGCGGCAGGGTTCCTGGTGCCCTTTGTGCTTCCCGTGCTTCTAAACCCCCCCATGTATTTCCCAAAGTAGGTGCATCATCTACTCTTCTAATTTTATGCCAAACTTCAGGACCCAATAAAACACCAAAAAAATAGTCAATGTCTTTGAGTGTCATGGTTGTGGTGGAAATGGTAATTCTAAGGTCCCGATAGAATCCAGCTGGATTCTTTCGAGGGTCTGGCAAGTCTTTCTTTATAGCCATTACCTCCTCCCTTTTCCATGGTATATGGACAAATTGGGCCACCGGCACGGGAGCTGGTTATCCGGCGGCAGCTGCTGCTGCAACTGCAGCTGCAGTGGGCATATCAGGGTGCACTTCCCTCATTGGGTACCCCTTGTCATATATATTGAGAACATCTTCCCTGGCTATGACACAAATGCGTACTCCCTCATTTATGCTGTTACTATCAAGAATACAAGCCACACTGTCCCGCCATAATTGGTGTAATTCTTGTTCATAAGGGAGAGGGGTAGAATCTGTAATACAAGACTTCCAATCCCTCTCCAATTTTTCAATCATATACTGTAGTGCTAATTGCTGTCCAAAATGTGACATCTGTTGTATTGTGTCCATAATATCGGTGTGGGTGTAAATAGGATGTGACATCCAGTTCTCTGACTGATTCTTGATAACCCGTTTTTCCCCATCCCCAATAGTGGAGCGGGTACTAGGGGGCGAAATCGACTTAATAGGTGTGCTCCATATGGGTGAAAGTGAGTGTGTGGCTGTGCACTGTCGGCGTTGTCCATTTGGGGTATTAGGGGCAGGGGACATTATTGGTAACCTTGCAGTGCTGGCTGGTAGTGGTGGGGCAGGTGGCGGAGGGATTAGGACTTGGGCTATTGGGGTAGCTTGGGCTAGAGGCTGTGGTGGTTGTGGCACATGCTGCTGTAGTGGTGCACCTGGATTTCCCAAATTGTGCCCTTGCCCTTGCTGCTGTTGCTGTGCCCCCATGATAGGTTGGGCTACTGCAGGGGGTGTGTAAGGTGGAGGTGCAGTAGGGCTATTATCTAATAGCTGTAGCATTACCTCATCTTCCTCTAATGCATGTTTGGTTTCTGTTGGCTTTGATACATAACTTCCCTCCACCTGGGCCCTATGGACTCTATCTTCAGATTCAATCCTTTTCTGGGTTTGGGAATGGTGATACAGGGCGGCCTTCTGCATGATGGTTCTCCTGTTTTCCCTCTCTATCAGTTTATCTGATTTAATTTTTCTTTTAGTGGCCTCCATTTCCCATTTTCTGTATACCTCAAACATATGTTGTCTAGCCTTTTTATGAAACAAACATTCCTGTAGGTAGGTTAGTTTCTTTAAATCAAAAGACCCATCCTCCGGCCACTGGAGGTCAGGACAATGTCTAGTATACCTGCGCCATATACTATTATACAAATTATTCTCTAAGCCATAATCCTTTAACATGTCCCACCCTGGTGTTCCCTCTTTTGGGATCGGTTGCTTTTTATCTAAACGTGGCACATGATTTCGGCGAAAACAAAGACATAACCCTTGCCAACATTTCTTATTTCCCATATCTAACCTTTTAAATTTTCAAAAAACAACACGCACCAAATTTCAAAATGCAACATGCACCAAAGAAACCCTTTTTCAAATGTGCACCAAAGAAAACCTTTTTCAAATGTGCACCAAAGAAAAAAACCCTTTTTCAAATATTTACCAACTTACCAATTGCTCCAGGCCTGGGCAAATTACTCAAACAAGAAAAACACGTGTAATACAAATTGTCAAATGGTACCTTGTACAAATGCAAATTTACCAAGAACTAATCATTCCCAAAAGTGATAAGTTATCCAAAAACAATTATTCTCTCAAATGCAAGTTAAAGCAGACAAGTAGCCAGCGAGGAACAGTCTTACCTGACTATCTGCTTTTTCCTGGATTTCTCTCCGGCCGCCCGTGTCAGACTAATCAGTCAAGATAAAAACCGATGTTTTCAGGGACTTCGCTGGGACATCATGAGAAAGCGGGGAGAGGCCTGCCCGGTGGATAAGATGCAGCTGCTTTTGAAACTAAGTCTTTGTGCAGGGGCCCCTGGAATCTACACCTCCGGAACGGCGTCCCCCCACTGGCAGCACGTCTCTTGACAGAGCTACTGAAGATATCCACTGGAAGGTCCCTGTTCGGGCGCCAAATTGTCAAATGCACATATTTGCAGATACTTACAAATGCATTTACAAAGGAGTTTTTGACACGGAGAGCCGGAGTGAAAAATCAATGACCAAAGGTCTGTTTATTTTTGCTGCAGCAAAGAGGACAGGTTTACCACTGGCATCCCAGGCCCGAAGTAAAGTGTGCTAGCATGAAGCGTTTAACAGTGATATTTATACTCATACATCAAAGGATACATAAAATGTGTAAATAATGATATACGTCATACAGATATTTTAAGGAGTTAATCAGTTTCCACACACCGGTTCCATTCCCAGCTTTGTCCTTGCCTCCCCTCTGCAGCTGCCTGACTCCCCACATTCTTGAGACCCTTCAAAGGATTATGTGGTTCAAAGGTATAGATATCAGCCTTTCCCTCCCCAAAATACCACAGCCGAGGTCAGTTAGTTATTTTGAACACACAATTATAATGAGTACAGTGCCCCAGTTAGGGAAAGAAACCAGCTGCAAGCCTATGGTGTGGAACCAGGCTTATTTTACTTAAACAAATATACATAAGATAACATATGTGATAGACAGTGCGTTCAGAGACAACAAAAGCTCAAACTTACACGTGTAAAAGAAACGAAGCAATTCAAAATGGATTCTAACAGGGCTTTGTCACATGCAAAAATTAAAAATAAGACACAAATTAATTTGGAAAAAGCATCTAACTATGGCACTAACAAAAATGCGTTTGGATTTTCTAAGGGAAAAACCTGTAAACGAAAAAAAAAAGCACATTGGTTATACCTCTCCTAAATAAAACAGCAGCCAGCAGTATCTTCATCGGCAGAACACAGGAACAGCAGGTCTTCAGCAGTCATCATCAGGAACATGAGAAGGGGCAACAGTTCAGTAATGTTGGGCCTATTGTATCTGAACTATTAAAATCATAAGTAGCTAGACAAGAGCTGAACAACAGAACTAATCCGAACAGAAGTTAAACCGAATCTCAACTAATTTACACCACCTAAAGCTTTGCTATATTGAAGTCCCCAAAATCACTAACTAGGCTTCTATTGGACCGGACTATGAGATGTGATAGTACGCAGCCAATTAGACTTTGTTCCTGATCCATTTGTATCTTTCTGCATTCCTTCTTCAAGATAGGCTCATGTTCACGCTCCTCTCCAGACAGCAGTTTCCGTGTAACAATAACTTTGTTAAAACAGCAGCACAGAACACAACATTTATCTAACATTACTTCCTTCCAGAAACTAAAGCCCATTGTTAAAACTTGCAGTATTTATCACAAGGAACTACAAAACATACAGCTAATAAACAATGCTTGCAAACGCATTTCAGTAAAGTCAGCATAACATTTCAACATTGTGCTTCTGGAAAAATAGTAAAACGTAGGCCTTTTTACTAATGCTAATACATGAAGAGTAAAACAATTACATAATAATTTCAAAGCATTAGTTTTGCTCATTAATATAAATCGTTTTTTGCCAATACATTTAGTTAAATTCATCAAAATACGTTTTCACACACATTTATTATTTCACATAGAAATCTAAGTGGCAAATACCATGTGGACCACATCTTAAACATGCACATTTTTTTTTCTAACACTTTTGTCTATTTAGGCCTTGTGGTACAAGTTAATCATTTAATTTTAATTACTCATTTTTATTAATAATGTTTGCTATCTAACAGTGGCATGCATATTAATTAAAGCACTTGCCTAGTACATTGTTATCTTTAATAATTTCAGTGCAAAGCAATAGTTTTCTGCAAAAATCTAACCACACGTTACAAGAATGCGACGGAAGTGCACCTGCTATTGATGCAGTTTGCTAGTAAGCACAGTGTCTTTTAGTCTCATGCTCTGAAGCATATCACCATGTCCGCCCTCTGCGTCTGCTGCTCTGCGTGTTCCATTCTTTCTCAGAAATGTGTATACAATGTGGCCTGTGATTCATGCTGTTCCCTCCCATTTCAGCTGTGTTACTAATTATTTTGTCTACTACAACTCGTGTCTGCCTCTCACCTGGGCGCCCACTCTGTTCCTGCTCTCTATTCTGACAGCGTAAACAGTTTGGGCCTGTGTTTGTCTTTGACCACATACAATTCTACACTTTTTCCTGCTAATCCATGCATTAGCAAAAAGTGGGCCTTCTCTCTTTTCTATATTTTCTATGACAGTATACGATCACACACTGCACTGAGATCATGTTCTAATCGTTAATATCTACACCCTAACACCTCCCAGCAAGTTACTTAATCCTCTATTGAGTTTGCCTAGATTCACAAGGGTTGTAGCGCATATAGGCTCACAACACTACTTCTCCCTACTAATTAAATAAAAAGTATAAACAACAGTAACATTATATTTCTTCAATAAGTCATTGAGGCGCTCACACTAGGCAGCCAGATCAAGTGATATGAGGTAGTTGAGCTGCACTCTGCTTATGCACCAGTGCCACTGGTTCTGATCCTTGATCGCGGCTGTTAGGTGGGATTGACTCATTCATAATCGTAGGAGCTAACGAACGTCGAGGTAGGTGCCTAAAATGTGACGAGTCCCATGTTGTCGAATGTCCAGGACGGTGCGTTGTCACCATGTGTCCTTTGCACGTCACCACCCTCAGAGGATCAACAGCAAATGAGGTGTCTGTTTCCGCTTTCGTTTTTGTTTGACCAGGACCCAGTGACCTTCATCGAAGACTGTTTCCTGAGATCATTGACGATGGTCGGCATATGTTTTCATTTTGCACTTCGAAAAGTGTCTGTGACGCAAACCTTGTCAGCATTTAAAGGTCAGTCCGTTGTCCACTGAGGAAGTTTGGTTTAGATGGCTCTCCCAAATAGCCAGGTGGCAGGACAGGCCCCACTCAGTGTCCTCTGTCGGTGATGGCATACACCTGGAACACTAGGGATTTGTCCCTCTTCAAGGGGTTTGTCTCTACACACACTGGGGTTACCTCTCACTTATCAACTACCAAACCTGTTTGGGTGACCTCCTGCTCCCCTATCCGGACTCCCTGGGTTTAGGGACTGTGTCAATCTTCCCCCTACTCAAAGCCCCCATCGTCTGCTATGCCGCTGTTCTGCTGGGTCTCCCTTCAGCAATTGTTTGTTGAGATCTCCTTATTGCTCAGTATCTGCATCATACTATTATGGGTAAAACTAAGACCACTAGAACACTGGTCATGGACTCTGGTGCCCCAGCACTGTCCTTGGTCTCCTCAGACCAGACTATGGGTGCTCTACAACACACTGAATCCACCCTCAACAGGCATTAGACACAATTTGAAAAGGGCCTTTCTGCCATACTGGATATGAAGACTGGAACCAAAAATTGACAGTGTCTAGATGTGGGCATGCTGCGACCACCTAGTGGAGAAGCACATCAAAGAGGACAACATTAACAGGGGGTAGTTTCTTTCTGCCATTCTTTGCCCTTCTGGTGGGCGTTGCCTCTATCCCCAATGGGTAATGGGCGATCTCCAATATGCTGGTACTGCCCTGCCTACTCTACTTTTTTGCAGCCCTCCCAATCCTGCTCCCTAAATGTTTTTTGCGGGAGCTCCAGGGGCTACTACTCAAACTGATATAGAGCGAGGGCCGCTGACATGTCGCTCTTGCTACACTGCAGCATCCCTTGATTGAGGGGGGCTAGTTGCCCCTAACGTCAAGCTCTACTACGCAGCAGTGCAGTTGAAACACCCAATGGCTTGGCTGCGCTCACCCACCTACCATCAGCTGCTGCTTGTTCAGGCGGTTTTAGGTAGCCTGAGTATTTACACAAGGCTATCTCCCAATGGGAGACGGGACAGATGATGGTGGCTCGCACCTGTTGGAGGAGGTGTGTACACCCTAAGGGCCCTCACCTTCCATACTTGCCGGCCATAGCGATCTGGGAGATGCCACAGCTTCACACCTAGGTGCAGCGATACAACACAGACCTTGGAGACAAGCAGGAGTTGTTCAGGTGGGAGAGCTGTATCATGAGGGGTCTGCCATGTCTTTCTCAGATGTTATGGACACCTATGGGCTAGGCGCTGGTCGGTTCTTATCCGTTCACAATGTACATCATGCACTATGGGCCACATGGGGCACCGGGGAGGAAGAGCCCCTGTAGGAAAATGGCTCCCTGTTGCAGTTACTCCCCACGTTTTGCCTGATATTGATGCTGACTTGACTGAGAAGTGTGCTGGGACCCTGCTAACCAGGCCCCAGCACGAGTGTTCTTTCACTAAAAACGTACCATTGTTTCCACAATTGGCACACCCCTGGCACACAGATAAGTCCCTTGTTAAAGGTACCAGTGGTACCAAGGGCCCTGTGACCAGGGAAGGTCCCTAAGGGCTGCAGCATGTGTTGTGCCACCCTAAGGGACCCCTCACCTAACCCATGCACACTGCCATTGCAGATTGTGTGTTGGTGGGGAGAAAAAGGCAAAGTCGGCATGGCATCCCCCTCAGGATGCCATGCACACAAAATACTGCCTGTGGCATAGGTAAGTCACCCCTCTAGCAGGCCTTACAGCCCTAAGGCAGGGTGCACTATACCAGAGGTGAGGGCATAGCTGCATGAGCAATATGCCCCTACAGTGTCTTAAGTCCATTCTTAGACATTGTAAGTACAGTGTGGCCATATTAAGTATTTGGTCTGGGAGTTTTTCAAAAATGAACTCCACATTTCCATAATGGCTACACTGAATACTGGGAAGTTTGGTATCAAACTTCTCAGAATAATAAACCCACACTGATGCCAGTGTTGGATTTATTACAAAATGCACACACAGGGCATCTTAGAAGATGCCCCCTGTATTTTACCCAATCCTTCAGTGCAGGACTGACTGGTCTGTGCCAACCTGCCACTGAGACAAGTTTCTGCCCCCCTGGGGTGAGAGCCTTTGTGCTCTCTGAGGACAGAAATAAATTCTGCACTGGGTGGAGGTGCTTCTCACCTCCCCCTGCAGGCACTGAAACACCTGGTGGTGAGCCTCAAAGGCTCATGCCTTTTGTTACAGCACGCCAGGGAATCCCAGCTAGTGGAGATGCCCGCCCCTCTGTACACATCCCCCACTTTTGGCGGCAAGCCCTGCGGAGATAATGAGAAAAACAAGGAGTCATCACCCACCAGTCAGGAAAGCCCCTAAGGTGCCCTGAGCGGAGGTGACCCCTGCCTTTAGAAATCCTCCATCTTGGTTTTGGAGGATTTCCCCAATAGGATTAGGGATGTGCCCCGCTCCCCTCAGGGAGGAGGCACAAAGAGGGTGTAGCCACCCTCCAGGACAGTAGCCATTGATCGAGATCCAGAGAACCAACACCACAGGGAGGACCCCCAGGCAACTGCGACCTCATGAGTAGCCCAAGACGACCCCCAAGGACCTCCACACTGATGCATGCAGAGAGAATCCAGAGGCTCCCCCCGACTGCGACTGTCTGTAACAAGGGACCCGACGCCTGGAACAAGCACTGCATCCGCATCCCCCAGGACCAGAAGGAACTGAACCTCAGTGCAGGATCGACCCCCAGACGATCCTCTGCCTAGCCCAGTCGGTGGCTGGCCCGAGAAGCCCCCCTGTGCCCTGCCTGCACCGCTAGAGTGACCCCCGGGTCCCTCCATTGAATCCAATACAAAACCAGACACTTGCTTTGCACACTGCACCCGGCCGCCCCTGTGCCGCTGAGGATGTGTTTTGTGTCCCTACTTGTGTCCCCCCCCAGTGCTCTACAAAACCCCCCTGGTCTGCCCCCCGAGGACGCAGGTACCTACCTGCTGGCAGACTGGAACCCGAGCACCCCTGTTCTCCATGGGCGCCTATGTGTATTGGGCACCTCTTTGACCTCTGCACCTGACCAGCCCTGAGCTGCTGGTGTGGTAACTTTGGGGTTGCCTTGAACCCCCAATGGTGGGCTGCCTATGCCCAGGAACTGAGACTTGTAAGTGTTTTACTTACCTGACAAACTAGCCATTACTTACTTCCCCCAGGAACTGTTGATTTTTGCACTGTGTCCACTTTTAAAATAGCTTATTGCAATTTTAACAAAAACTGTATATGTTATTGCTCTAATTCAAAGTTCCTAACTTTCCTGTGTGGAGTACCTTGCATTTTATGTATTTATTTCAAATCTTGAACTTGTGGTTCTAAAAATAAATTAGGAAAATATATTTTTCTATATTAAAACTATTGGCCTGGAGTTAAGAGCCATATGTACGAACACTTTTTCCCATAGACACAGAATGGGTAAAAACCTTTGCTACATCTGGCCCTAAGTCTTTTGAGTGTGTGTTCCTCATTTATTGCCTGTGTGTGTACAACAAATGCTTAACACTACCCTCTGATAAGCCTACTGCTCGACCACACTACCACAAAATAGAGCATTAGAATTATCTAATTTTGCCACTGTCTTACCTCTAAGGGGAACCCTTGGACTCTTTGCACACTATCTCTCACTTTGAGATAGTATATACAGAGCCAACTTCCTAAGGCCCCCCACACTTCCATAGTGCTACACACACTTCTGTCTTTTAATAGCACACGTCATTCGATCACCACCCTCTACATGTCACTCAACTCAGCACCGCTGACCCAAGATGTGCGGGTATGCACTAGATGGGATGAAGTACTGCAGCAGCCTCTGATGGATGTTGACTGGGTGTCATGAGTTGCTATGGCAGCGCCCATTCCGCGTTCACTATAGATGCTGGGTTGAAACAGAAGGATCAGCCATTTAACCCTTTATGTAGTAAACTACATTTGGCTGTGGGTCGAAAATGGTGGCAGTGCTAGAAGTGAATATCCTGAATTGTGCAGCTCACTCCAAGATGGCCGCCATGTATGCCCTGGATTGCCGAAAACTGAATTAGTGAGAATTTAATCTTTGTTCCTATTGGCCAACAAAAGTGTAATTCTATGTCAGGACCGGAGGCTCAGATTATGCTTCTCTTTCTTTACTACTCTTAAAACAGCAGCCAATTAAATTGTTAATAAAAACATACATTAACATAAAACCATAGAGCACGTGTCCCATCATGCCTTGTGTCCATCCACCAATCTCATGAGAGCTGACCCTTCAAAAGTCCAATACGCTCCCACAACTTTCTCTTTCTTTGCTGCTCATACCAAGATAAGTATGATTTGTGGTTCATGCCTTTGTTTGCAATTATTTGACAGAATTTGCTTGGCACGCATGTGAACTGGTGCTTCAGTATAAGATCTGCACTGTAACTGTGGTATCAACCATGAGCGTGGCGTTGCGCTGTTCATTGGTGCACTCATCTCGCTACTGCAGTCAAGGTTGCCCCTTTCCCTTTATTGTGCCAACAGTATCGCAGCAGCACAAAGGATCGGAGCCTTCCCTAATCGGCCCCGAGGACGAGCCTCTGAGGAATCACACGTAGCCTGATTGGGCAACTTCTAGTAGGATTGGGCTACATGCTAGTTGGGGAATTGTTTTGCAGACAGCCCGCATTCGTTGCTAAGTAACACGCGCGCTCGAGCTGTCAGAGCGTGAGTGAGACGTCTTGGCAGAAGCTGTAATAGTGAAGCCATCGCACATCAGAATTTATGGCTTTTTAGCAGGGTACACACTCGGTTAAACGTTTGGCTTGATTTTGACATCCATATCCCCAGAGTAGGTGTGGGCTGTAATATTAATATCACAGGCTTGCACGAGAGGCACAGAGAGTCATTTGCTGTGGCAGACTCTTGTTCCTTTTAAGTCCTTGCACCTTGGGGCTGCTCCCCCTGACGCCAAGAGTCACTTGGACCATGAGTGTTTCCAATCATGGCAGACAGGAACCTCTTTGATGGAACGGCCTATTATGAAGAGGGTAATGAGGAGGATGGGGAGTACAGTGAAGATGTGGACCCACTTCAGGCCTTGAACGCATCCGTTCAGCAATCCATTTATAAGGCCCTAGTGGCAGCATTGGGGCCCATCATGGCCCAACTGCAATTATTTGCCAAAACGCAAAGTCGCAAAACTCCTGCCTCCCAGAAGTCCATAGGAGAGTCTTCGGACGTTCCTCGTAAATGTAAGGAGAAATCCAACCACTGGCCTCATAAGGAGGTTCTCTCTTCCTTGGAGCAGAAACCCGCAGAAGATCACAAGTACTGCACGCCCAACAGCTAGCGCACTCACTCACCCTCGAGGTCTGATACTGATTCCCAATCTGTTGAGTCAGGAAGTTCTGGAGATGATAGATCGCGCCGCCTTAAAAACAGAAAGCAATCTTTTTCTCCCCGTGAACCATCTCCTTCTACCCCTTTTAATTTGGACCCTGAGAGCATTATGCATCCTGGCTCTTCAGACTGGGCTCCGGAACGAGAGGTGTCCAATTACCTTCATAATACTTTGCACAAACCATTTGATAAGGAGGTGCGCAAACGCCTCAGGGCAGAATGTCCAAGACCAGACCTGCTGGATGAGGTGACACTTACGCCAGAGGTGGACCCCAGCACCACAACCTTCTTAAAAAAATATTCCAGAGATCCCAAGAAAGGAATCGACAGGGCATGGAAGGCATGCCAGGTTAACATGCTGGACATGGTGGGTCCCTTTGCGAAGATCCTTGAGATGACATTAAAGGCTAAAGAGAAGGGTGATCCCATCAACCCTGATGTTCTTGCTGGGTGGACTCATCGTGCCACTTGCCTCCTTGGCAATGCCAATTGTGTGATATCTACTGAATGCCGCAAGTCTATTCTCATGAGAATAGACTCTAGACTTTCTGAATTGGCACCAGCGGAAGCGGGCCCTTGAGCACATGGACTCCTCTTCAGAGGAAAATTTGTTAAGAATATTGGGAAGTATGTCAGCACCTTCATAGCCCTGGACAAGGCTCAGACTTCCTTGAAGAAAGTGTTTCACACAAATCTTTTCATCAGGGCCGGGCAAGGTAGAGGCCGCTCGTCAGGCTGTCAAACTTTGCAAGGCCTCCAAAGAGGGGTGTATGGACAGCAATGAGGTGGATATCAAGACTCCACTAGAGGGGGAACCTTCTTCCCTTCTCGAGGGATGCGTGGGTCCTTCAAGCAGTCCAGGGGTTTCACATGGGGTTTTACCAACAAGGGCATCCAAAACCTCTCCATTTTCCCCAACAAGAGGAAGAGTTTATAGATGCCGAAATAGGAGAATTGCTGCGGAAACAAGCTGTGACGCAATACGAACCCATCCTCAAGGTTTCTGTAGCAATATCTTCCTAGTGCAAAAGAAAGGAGGAGATCACAGATTGGTTTTGAGCTTGCGGGAATCCAATTCAGGAAAGCGACTGGATAGTCTGACTGGACTTGAAAGACACGTATCTGACAATTACCATTTTTCCTCCCCACAGGCTTTTCTTACAGTTCCAATGAAAAGACCAGTGGTATGAATACCTGGTGCTACCGTTCGGACTGGCTTTAGCCCGATGGTGTTTCACCAAGGTTATGAAGCCAGTGATAGCATGCCTGAGAGCGAAAGGAATACGCCTGATTGTTTATTTGGATGACATATTGATCATGGCACAATTGTGTGAGAGGGTGATCAAGCATCTCCAGCTGAAAATCGATCTTCTCCAAGACTTAGGATTTGTGATCAACAGGGGAAAATCCAGCTTAGTCCCATCTCAGTCCATGGAGTTTGTAGGATTTCGAGTGGATTCTGTCAAAGCAACATTTCTGCTCCCCAAAGCAAAAATTTGGGACACCAAGAAAGAATTGAGGATGGCCCTCTCCAGATCGACTTTGTCTTTGCGGCAGATGGCAAGGCTGGTGGGCCACCTAGCTTCATCCATTCAGGCAGTGTTTCCGGGACCACTGCATTCTCGAGCTTTGCAGAGATTGAAGATTCAACACCCCCGGAAAGGCTTAGCCTATGCAGATCAGGTTCCTCTTTCTGCGGAGGTCAGAGCAGAACTGCAGTGGAGGTTAGAACAGGTCGATGCGTGGAATGGCAAGGCGATTTTCAGTGCTCAGCCAGACGTCATCATAGAATCAGATGCCAGCCAATGGGGCTGGAGCGCGCATTGTGGAGATGCATCCACGGTAGGCAGATGGGCCACTCATGAACTGGAGATGCACATCAGTTGTCAGGAACAGTTGGCAGGATCCTTCTCTATCCAGGCTCCATCCCGAAGAAGGTATCATGTTGCATCCTGTTGAGGATGGACAATATCTCTGCAGTCCGGTATATCAACAAGTTGGGGGGAACTAGGTCCAGACTCCTGGCAGAGATGGCCAAGGACTTCTGGCACCTATGCCTGGATCGCAAGATCATAGTGATGGCGGAGTACATTCCGGGGCAGTCCAACACCATAGCGGATTGGAATTCTAGATTTCTGAGAGACCCCAGTGATTGGAAACTACATCCTCAGTTATTTGCTCTGATTCAAGACACATGGGGGATTTGTTATATAGATCTGTTCGCATCTTGATTGAATCATCAGCTGGAGAGATTCTTCAGCTGGAGACAGGATACAGAAGCAATGGCGACAGATTCTTTTCTTCAGGACTGGTCGGGCAATGTGAATTACGCCTTTCCCCCATTCACCGTGATATCGAGAGTGACCACTCAAGTGAAACACCAGAGAGCAGAAGTGATTCTAAGCACCTCAGTGTGGAAAGCACAGCCATGGTTTCCGCTTCTGTTAGCACTGACATGCGATTATCAGCTGCTTCTTCCCTGGAGTCAAGACATGCTCCGGGGACCTCTGGGGGAATTCCACTCAATAGTGATGTCAGAGCAGCATTCCCTGATGGCCTGGAGGCTGTCAGGCAAAAGTGGTATTTGCCAGGCATTAAAGAGTCAGCTACAGAATTCCTCAAACAAGCGTGGGCCCCATCCACTAGGAGACAGTATGCGTCAGCCTGGAAATGCTGGATGGGTTGGTGCATGGAACAACATGTGGATCCCGTGGAAGCAGACATTGCAGACATTCAGAATTTTCTCTCTATGAAGGATTCTGAAGGCTTGTCTTACAGGTCAGTAAATAATTTTCAGTCAGCTATTGCAGCAGGGCATGTACAGGTAGCTAACATATCAGTGGGCATGCATACTGTGGTTTGTAAATTATTGAAGGGTATCAGAATGTCTAATCCCCCACAACCTAAATATACCTTCTTGTGGGATGTAAATATGGTTTTAAAACCTTTTTGAGAAATGGCCTCAGAATAGTTTGTTGACTAGAAAGCAGCTTTCAGCTTAATTGGCTATGTTAATTTGTCTAGTTTCCTGCAGGAGAACAGCGGATGTGAAGGTCCTGGATCTTGCAGGTAGAGTATTTACTCCGGAGGGAGTCTCTTTTTCCATTACTAAAAGAACAAAAATCTTGACCAAAGCTATTGATTATCCGACTTTTCCATTTTATGAACAATTGTGTGGAGTTAAATGCTTAAAAGCTTATGAACTCAGTACACAGCCGATAAGGAATGATCCGCATGGGCAGTTACTGATTGCCTTACAGAAAACTTTCAAACCTGTGTCATCCGCTAGTATTGCAACATGGGTCAGAGATGTCATGAAGGAAGCTGATATTGATATTGGAGTCTTCGGAGCACACTCCATGAGAGGTGCTATGGCTTCGAAATCAGTATGTCTGGGTACATCTCTGCCAGATATTATGAAAACTGCAGATTGGTCATCAGATTAAGTTTTTAAACGGTTTTATTATAAATCTGTGGTGAATGTTGCTTCTGTGGTAATTACTCAGCTTTAAACCAGCATAATCTGAGCCTCCGGTCCTGACATAGAATAAAAAATCTGGTAGCATTCGTGCCAAGAATTTTCAATTCTATTAAGGACACGAAGGCGAGGATTATCCCACCTTAGTTCTGTGATTCAGAGAGAATATTTCATGATATAACTTGCTTAATCTGTTATTGTCCACATGTTGATGATTAAGAAAATTGCATGCCTTTTTAGTTTATATGATTAACCCACCCATGAATGAAGGTAATGGGAGTTATGTTACAATGCTGACATACTTTTGATGTTCTTGATTGGCATCTCATTCTGAGTACTATTTTTGCCCCACCCCCCTCTCCACATACCCCCTACCCCACCTTCCTCTCCAAAGCCCCCTATATTCACGCCCCCTTCACACATACACACGCATACACACACCCATTCCCACATGCATCCACGCATGCATACATCCATCCACACACATATCCGCACACACATTCATACATACATGCATTCACAGAACACAACATACATGCACTCACACCTCCATACCTGCACACACGCATTCAACACGAAACACACACCCGCATACATGCATGCACAACATCCTCCTCACCCCCCTCCCCTGTCAGAGCGCCCACTTACCTGTGTTCAGGGGTTCCTTCGGCAGGAGACGGGACAGGGCACTGCTGCCACCAGCAGCGTCCGCCAGCAGAACACTGCCAGGCCGTTTTATGGGTCATAAAGAGGATCTCACGCCGCAGGAGAGCAGAAGGCTGGGCTTTGCAGGATGGAGTGCTGTGGGCTGGAGCTACACGTCGCCTGAAGATCCCTTGGAGGAGATGCTAACAAGCCTTGGCAGTTCCAAGAGATGCAGTGCATGGGGGAAATGTCCTGCGTGGGAAGCCTATGGCTTACCTCCACCAAAGTTGGACAACTGGCAGAGAGGACCAAGAGGACTATTCCGGACCACCACCCGTGATGCAGGATCCACGCAGCCCAGCAGGAAAGGGGATCCACGCAGTCAGTTGTCGCTTGTTGTAGGTGCCTGCAGGGGACTGACTCCTTCACTTCCAGGGAGATTCCTTTCCTCTTCCGGTGCAGGCTGAAGAGTTGCTGTCTTCTGAGGATGCACGGCCAGGGAAATGTTGCAAAGCTGGCAGGAGACATGGAAACAAAGTTGCAGAAGAGTCTTCTTTGTTGTAGCAATGTTTGTCGGATCCTGGAGAGTCCAGTCGCGGTTCCAGTGGCCAGAAGTCGAAGTGGAGGTTGCAGAGGAGTCCTGCTGGAATCGATCAAGCCGAATCTGAGGACCCAACCAAGAGAGAGGCCCTAAATAGCCCTGAAAGCGGGATTGGTCACCTAACCAGGTAAGCACGTATGAAGATTCTCCCAGAGTTCCAGTCCAACCTTGGAAACAAGATGGCACAACCCAGGGACCCACTGGAGGAGCTCTAGGCACCACCCCTGGGGTGGTGATGGACAGGGGAGTGGTCACTCCCCTTTCCATTGTCCAGTTTCACGCCAGAGCAGGGACTGGGGGTCCCTGAACAGGTGTGGACTGGTTTATGCACGGAGGGCACCAAATGTGCTCTTCAAAGCAAACCAGTGGCTTGGGGAGGCTACCCCTCCCAAGCCAGTCACACCTATTTCCAAAGTAGGAGGGTGCTACCTCCCTTTCCCAAAGGAAATCCTTTTTTCTGCCTAACTGGGCTTGATCAGATCAAGCAGCAGGAGGGCAGAAACCTGTCTGAGGGGTAGCAGCAGCTGTGCAGCCCATAAAACCCTGTAAGAGTGGTGGTAGAAATGCTGTAGGTCTCCTAAGGAGCCCCCAGAGTGCATGGAATAATACTTTCAATACTTGCAACAGTATTGGGGTATGATTCTGACATGTTTGATGCCAAACATGCCCAGGTTCGGAGTTACCATTATGTAGCTGGACATAGGTATTGACCTATATCCAGTACACAAGTAAAATGGGGTCCCTAAACTCACAAAGTCCAGGAAAATAGATCTGTAGTTTGTTAGGGCACCTTTGCTAGTGCAGGGGTGCCCTCACACATAGGTACCTGCACCCTGCCCTCTGGGCTGAGAGGGCCTACCATAGGGGTGACTTATAGTGACCTGGTGTAGTGACCTGCAGTGAAAATGGGTGCATGCATCAGTTTCACACAGGCTGCAATGGCAGGCCCGCAGAACCCTTTGAATGGGTTCCCTATGGGTGGCAGAATAACTGCTTCAGCCCATAGGGATCCCCTGGAACCCCAATGCCCTGGGTACCTAGGTACCATATATTAAGGACTTACATGGGAGGACAAGTATGCCTATTGTGGGAAGAAAACAATACAATAAAAAAAGGAGAGAGCAAAACTACTGGGGTCCTGGTTAGCGGGATCCCAGTAGACACAGTCAAACATACTGACAAACAGACAAAAAGTGGGGGTAACCAGGCTAGAAAGAGGTTACTTTCCTACACAACCCCCCGCCTCCAAGCAAAGGACAATAAGGCTAACTTTGGCCAGTTGAGACTTTATTGCCTATGTGGTGATAAGTGGAGAGTAGCTCTATAGTAGAGTTGTTACTCCCTTTATCATCCACTATGTGGTTCCTTCCCTGTGGGGAGGTGAACCACTCTGTTTGTTACTGAAGTACATTTTGTAGGAGGCTGGCCTGGCTTATTGTGGGTAGCTTGTAGTACTTACACCCTATGCCAGGTCCAGTTATCCCTTATTAGTAGAATAGAGGTGTTTCTAGCAGCTTAGGCTGATAGAAGGTAGCTATGGCAAAGCTTAGGCTGAACTAGGAGGCATGCAAAGCTCCTACTATACCACTTATATCATATAGCACAATATCATAAGAAAACACAATACACAGAGTTACTAAAAATAAAGGTACTTTATTTTTATGACAGTATGCCAGAAGTATCTCAGTGAGTACCCTCCTTAAGAAGGTAAGTAATATACACAAGTTAGATGTACACAAACCCAAAACAGGTAAGTAATAGTAAGAAAGGTAATGCAAACAGTGTAGAATTACAATAGGATGCAATAGGTGAACATAGGTCTAGGGGCAACACAAACCATATACTCCAAAAGTGGAATGCGAATCACAAATGGACCCCAGGCCTATGGGAGCTTGTAGAGGGTCGCTGGGACTGTAAGAAAACAGTCAGGGTCTCCAAGATACCCCACCCCAAGACCCTGAAAAGTAGAAGTAAAGTACCCCTACTACCCCAATAGGACACAATAGTTGTGATAGGGGGATTCTGCAAGAACCACAAACACCAGCAAAGCACTGAAGATGGATTCCTGGACCTGAGTACCTGCAAGGCAAAGGGACCAAGTCCAAGAGTCGCGATAGCGTCCGGGGGACAGGAGCCCAGGAAACCACGGATGAAGATGCAAGAAGGCTGCCTCTGGCTGGAAGAAGCCAAGGATTCTGCAACAACAAAAAGGGCTAGGAACTTCTCCTTTGGATGGAAGATGTCCCACGGCGTGCTGGAGGTTGCAGAAGTGTTTTCACGCAGAAATACTGCAAACAAGCCTTGCTAGCTGCAAGGGTTGCAGCAGAGGTTTTTTGGTGCTGCTGGGGACCAGGAAGGACCAGGATGTCTCCCCTTGGAGGAGGAGACAGAGGGGGCACTCTGCAACTCAGAGAGCCCCCACAGAATCAGGCAGCACCCGCAGAAGTACAAGAGCAGGCACTTCAAAGATTTGTGAACCGGAGTCCACTCAGAGTCACATAGGAGGGTCCCACAATGTCAGAGTCCAACTCAGAGGGTTGAGCACTGCAGGATGGAGTGCTGGGGACCCAGGCTAGGCTGTGCACAAAGGAATCCTTGGAGAAGTGCACAGAAGCCGGAGCAGCTGCAAATCATGCAGTACACAGGTTTGCTGTCTGGCGTGGGGAGGCAAGGACTTACCTCCACCAAATTTGGACAGAAGGGCCACTGGACTGTGGGAGACACTTGGACCCAGCTCCTGTGTTCCAGGGACCACGCTCGTCAGGATGAGAGGGGACCCAGAGGACTGGTGATGCAGTCCTTTGGTGCCTGCGTTAGCAGGGGGAAGATTCTGTCAACCCACGGGAGATTTCTTCTTGGCTTCCAGTGCAGGGTGAAGGCAGACAGCCCTCAGAGCATGCACCACCAGGAAACAGTCGAGAAAGCCGGCAGGATGAGGCGCTACAATGTTGCTGGTAGTCGGCTTGCTACTTTGTTGCGGTTTTGCAGGCGTCCTGGAGCAGTCAACGGTCGATCCTTGGCAGAAGTAGAAGAGGGAAGTGCAGAAGAACTCTGGTGAGCTCTTGCATTCGTTATCTGAAGAATACCCCAGATGAGAGACCCTAAATAGCCGGAAAAGGAGGTTTGGCTACCAAGAAAGGAGGATTGGCTACCAAGAAAGGTAAGAGCCTATCAGAGGAGGTCCCTGATGTCACCTGCTGGCACTGGCCACTCAGAGCAGTCCAGTGTGCCCCCCAACACCTCTGTTTCCAAGATGGCAGAGGTCTGGGGCATGCTGGAGGAGCTCTGGGTACCTCCCCTGGGAGGTACTGGTCAGGGGAGTGGTCACACCCCTTTCCTTTGTTCAGTTTCACGCTAGAGCAGGGCTGGGGGATCCCTGAACCGGTGTAGACTGGCTTATGCAGAGATGGGCACCATCTGTGCCCATCAAAGCATTTCCAGAGGCTGGGGGAGGCTACTCCTCCCCAGCCCTTCACACCTATTTCCAAAGGGAGAGAGTGTAACACCCTCTCTCAGAGGAAATCCTTTGTTCTGCCTTCCTGGGCCAGGGCTGCCTAGACCCCAGGAGGGCAGAATCCTGTCTGAGGGGTTGGCAGCAGCAGCAACTGCAGTGGAAACCCCAGAAAGGCAGTTTGGCAGTACCCGGGTTCTGTGCTAGAGACCCAGGGGATAATGGAATTGTCACCCCAATACCAAAGTGGTATTGGGGTGACAATTCCATGATCTTAGACATGTTAACTGGCCATGTTCGGAGTTACCATTGTGACGTTATACATAGGTCACTACC
The DNA here is from genome assembly GCF_031143425.1 of Pleurodeles waltl. Classification (NCBI taxonomy): domain Eukaryota; kingdom Metazoa; phylum Chordata; class Amphibia; order Caudata; family Salamandridae; genus Pleurodeles; species Pleurodeles waltl. Next base: position 1,900,125,492 of record NC_090440.1, read on the forward strand.
TATGTATAGCCTCACAATGGTAACTCCGAACATGCACGCTTACGCTTGTAATGGTGTCCCCGCACTCACAAAGTCCGGGGAATTTGCCATGAATGATGTGGGGGCACCTTGGCTAGTGCCAGGGTGCCCACACACTAAGTAACTTGGCACCCAACCTTCACCAAGTGAGGGTTAGACATATAGGTGACTTATAAGTTACTTATGTGCAGTGAAAATGGCTGTGAAATAACGTGAACATTATTTCACTCAGGCTGCAGTGGCAGGCCTGTGTAAGAATTGCCTGAGCTCCCTATGGGTGGCAAAAGAAATGTTGCAGCCCATAAGGCTCTCCTGGAACCCCAATACCCTGGGTACCTAAGTACCATATACAAGGGAATTATATGGGTGTCCCAGTGTGCCAATGAGAATTGGTACATTTAGTCACTAGCCTGCAGTAACAAATTTAGAAAACAGAGAGAGCATAAACATCGATGTTCTGGTTAGCAGACCCTCAGTGATACAGTTAGGCACCACACAGGGAACACATACAAGGCACATACTATGAGCACTGGGGTCCTGCCTAGCAGGATCCCAGTGACACAAGGGCTAAAACAACATACATACAGTGAAAAATGGGGGTAACATGCCAGGCAAGATGGTACTTTCCTAGACATTTAAACTGTGAACCCCACGATTATCTAGTTTTTAGGTGTGGAACAAGTGATAGAGCAGGGCAGGGTGACTATCCCTGGGGCTCTATGTTAGGACAGGGTTGCTGTCCTAAGGGTTGTAAAGCTAGACAGGGGTGCTGTCTTAGCAGGGCTAGAGCAGGACAAAATAAGGGTTGTAAAGCCTCAAATGGAGGGCAGGGTTGCTGTCCTACCTTGGGTAGAGCAAGGCAGTGTTGCTGTCCTAAAGGCTCTACAGAAAGATTGGCTTGCTGCACCACAGTTTCTCTAGGAGATCAGGAGGGCTGCTCCAAGTTCTCTGAGACAGGGCAGATTTGTTTTTCTGTCTTAAGTTCCTTCCAGACGGGTACTTTTACCCCTGGGAGCTCAGCTATGATAGCCTTTGGCTCCTGTGGTACAGACTCCGCCCTAGGGGTGGTGTCCTCCGTCAGAGGAGTGAAATCCTTAGTGGGAGGGTGGGCAGGGGATAATTTGGTATCCTGCATTTTTAGGAGTGTCCTGGGCCATTATTCCAGGCTCCAGGGCTCCTTTCCTACTTTACGCTTTAGTCTGGTTAGAGAGTAAAGGGAGCAAATGCTTGGGGATGCCCAACATGGCTGCATAGGCAGGCACGGAACTCTACCTCAGCCCAATTTGAGGTTTCCAGGTCATTCCCTAGGAGACACTCAACAGATAGGTTAGGAGAGACTACCACCTTTTTAGGGCGAGTTACCCCACCCCAGCTAAAGTGTACTACAGCTAAGGGGAGTGACTGAGTGAAGTTATTCACGTCAGTGACTTGGTACTTTTGACTAAGTAGGTGTTGTGCAGGTGACACAAACGTTTCAGTAACTATAGTGACACTGGCACCTGTGTCCCTTTAGGCCTCAGCCTCAACACCATTTACTTATCCATGTTAAGGGGACAAGCAGCCCGGGTGGCAAGGCCAGTACATCCCTGAGAGACAGAAGCTGCCTTAGGGGTCTCTACACCTACCCCAGCTTCCACTATGGTCCCAAATGTGAACCCATCTATACTTTTGGGCTGACTACTGCCAGTAGTCCCACCACTATTACTACTACTAGTATGGGCACTAGGAGTCAAAGTGATTGTAGTAGTGGTGGAAGGCTCAGGGCCTTTACCAGGCCAGGAGCTGTCCCCTAGCCTATGGCCTTTATTCTGCACACATAACACCAAAGCTTTTTACTGTGTGCAGAGGAGGAAGAGGTTTTAGTCCCACCCCCAGAGGAGTTTTGTTGACCTGATGAGGAGTCTTTACTTTTATCTTTGTCCCCACCCTTATCCTGAGACTTACCTGTTTCCTTTTTCTTCTCTTCATCACCCCCTGTGTAACCTTTTCTGCTCACCCTGGTTCTGACCCATTTGTCTGCCTTTTTTCCCAATTCTTGGGGTTAGGTCAGATCTGAGTCTACCAAGTACTGTTGCAACAAATCAGACACACATTTATTGAGAATATGCTCTCTCAGAATTAGATTATACACGCCCTCAAAGTCACTGACTTTGCTACCATGTAACCAGCCCTCCAAAGCTTTTACAGAGCAGTCCACAAAATCAATACTATCTTGGGAGGGCTCTTTTTGGTCCCTCTGAACTTAATTCTATACTTTCAGTGGTGAGACCAAATCCTTCTAATAGAGCAGAACTGTGTATTTTTTTTTTATTATTATTTCTTTATTGCATTTTAGATATACAACAACCAGCACGCAAGGTACAGTCCATGCCCAAACAACAAAAGATCAATGTAGACTGCATACATTCTATCAAAGTCAACACCCATTTGAACAATAAAGAAAATAACAGGATAAGGCAGTCACTTATCATAACAAGATTAGCCCTTAAGGTGCAAGGCATGGATACGTGGAAAAAAGATGGGACGAGAGAGTCATAGAAAAAAGCAGCAGAGGAAGAGGGAAAAGAAAAAAGCAGCATTGTTACAGAACAGTCCTGGAGATGGGATTAGGTCATCTCAGCACCCCCAGAAGAGATCAAGCACCTCAGCATAAAACGAAGGGGGAAGCATGAAAAAACGAATCCGCTCCTTGAGTACAAGCTGCCAAATATACCAGTAGGGGGACCATATATCACACGGGGGGATCCCTCTAGCATCAGCTCCTAATATGTTACCAATTGTTCCTGACAATATGCAGCATCCTTCAGCCAGTCATTTGAGAGCGGCACCCACCCCCGTCCCCAGCACATCGCCACCCTCGGCTGAGCAAGGAGCAACAATAGGCCCACCAGCCTCCGAAAGGCAGGGGGGCCTCTCACACATAACCGCAAAGCACCATCAAGGGGGTGCGCGGCAGCTCCAGGCCCATCTCATCAAGCGCATCCAGCACCTCAGACCAGTACTCTTGCAGCGCCCGGCAACCCCACGCCAAATGCAAAAAACCCACCTCCAAAGCCGAACAGCGTTGGCAGAGAGCATCCGCCTGCAACCCCATTCTTTTCAGCCTGCCAGGCGTATAGTACACCGCTGCAAAAAATTAAAATGTATGAGGCGAAGTCTGAGGTTAGGGGAGAGCTCCCTCATCTAGGCACAGCAATAACTCCATTGCTCCTCAGAAATAGACACAGCCAGCTCCGTCTCCCAGCGCATGCGAGCCCTCGATTCAGCGATAGGCACCGTACTCTGCAAACAGACATATAAACACGTAATAAGTCGTCGAGCAGAAGTCGCCGTGCAGAGTAGCTCCAGAGCCCGGCAGAGTGGAGGCTCCTCAGGGAAGCAGGGATACCGCTCCCGCAATAAAGCCCGTATTCAATAAAAAAGTAGTCTATAAATTGCAGAATCACCATACTCTCCCAACACAGCCTCCAGCGAGACGAACTTCCCCAACTGGAACCGACCCCCAAGAGCAGTCATATCCAACTCCTGGAGACGCTCAGAAAGCTGACCATCCTCCTATGGGGACAGGCCCGCCACATCCCGCACTAGCATTGACAGTGCAAAAACTTCATGCAACCCAGCCCGCCGCAGCAAGCAAGACCAGGCCTTTGCCGAGCACTCCACAGTGCCCACATCCCGTCTACAAGGCCGAGGCGGCCTACCACTCACCCCGCTCAATCTCTCCGGCCACACCGAATCAGCCTCAGGAGCAAATGCGGCAGATAACGAACAGAGTGCAGCCAGAAATAAACACAGTGGGCCTGTGCGCAGTAATTGTAAAGTTCTAAATCCGGGACAGCCAAGCCACCCCGCTCAAACAGCAGCGTCAACGTCTCCCAAAGAATTCTGGGTTGCCTACCAGCCCACACAAGAGTCACAAGCAAGGATCGAAGCCGTCTCAGAAAACTGGTGGTAAGAAGAAGGGGCAAATTAACAAAAAGGTATAAAAACTTCAGCAGAACCACCATCTTGGTTACTGCAATCCGCCCGGTCAGAGAAAGCGGCAACGAGCGCCAAACCGCCACTCTTTCCTCCAGCCACGCAACCGCCGCTCCATAATTAGCTTCTCAAAGCACGTCTACCCTCTGGCTCAACCAGACACCCAAATATTGCACCGGCCCATCCGCCCAACGTACAGGGTAGCCAGAGGGACACGCACTGCACCGCAGCATCTGTTAAGGGCAGCACCATCGACTTGAACCAATTGATCATAATCCCAGAGATCCGACCAAAACGGACCACTTCATCCAGCAGGATATCAAGATGAAGGTGCGGGTCGCGGACATAAAGCGCAATAATATCAGCGTTAAGGGAAATCAAACCAGGACGCTGCCGGAACGCCAACCCCCTATGATTGTGATGCTGGCACAATCGCGCCGCAGGGGTTCCATAGCTACTGCAAAAAGAAGCAGTGAGAGAGGGCATCCCTGTCGCATACCCCGGGCAACCATAAAAGAGTCCGATGATGACCCATTAACCCTCAAACGAGCAGTCACCTTGGAGTACAGCAAATGTATCAGCTGAAGGAATCGAGCATTAAAGCCCACCCTAGCCAACAGAGCAAACATATACACCCAGGCCAGTGAATCAAACGCCTTCGCAGCATCCAGAAAAAGCACCACTGCACGATCCTCAGGCCCGAGCATATGAGAGAGCGCAAAAAAAGGTACAGAGATTATTTGAGGTTGAGCGACCTGGCACAAAACCCGATTGATCTGGCAGTATCAGGGACGGGAGTAGGGGCTGCAGTCGCATCGCAATGAGTTTCGCCAAAATCTTAGTGTCTCTGTTTATGAGTGAGGGCGGCCGGTAAGAGTCACATCTGCTAGGGTCCTTCCCCGGTTTCAAAATCGTCACTATAAGAGCTTCTCGCAGCGAAGGTGGAAGGAAACCGCCCTCAAGGGCCTCAGCATAAACCTCAAGAAGATGTGGCGCCAAAACATCAGCATATGCCTTATAAAAGGCAGGCGTCAGCCCATCCAGACCCAAGTCCCTATCCCCAGGGAGGCGGCGTATAGCCTGAATAACATCATCTACCATGAAGGGGACGTTCCGATATTGCCTGTGTGAATCCTCCAGCCAAAGCAGACTAATCTCCTAAAAGTAACTGACAACGTCCGAAGTGGATATTCCCGGGTACTCAGCGCACAATCTGAGTAAAAATCAGTCATGACACGCTGAACCTCAGCCGTACCCGTACGCAATGTCACCCCAGATCAACGAGTTCAACAACATAGTTCCCCGCCCATGGCCTCACCAAACCGCTGCGCTTTGGCCTCTTTGCCAAATAACAAACCTCACGCTGCGCCGCCTCCTCATAGGACGACAATGCTTCCCGAAATTCAGCCAGAAGACTCGCCGACCAGGCAGAGGCTAATCTCCGTTCCAAATCAGCCAAATGTGTCTCCAACCCTGCCAGTTCTCTACGGAGTGCCCTCAGCACGCCATGCTGCTTAGCAAGACAGATTCCCCGAATAACAACCTTGAAGGCTTCCCAGAGGGTGCCCGCAACAATACCGAGCCCTGATTAATACTGAAGTAATCAATAGTAGTATGAATTTTGTCATGGAAAACAGGATCCCGCAGTGCCCCACAAGGCAACCGCCATGAAAATGCACGGCCGGGCCCCCCGGGCACATGCAACTCTAACAAAACCGGTGCCTGGTCCGATAGTGTAGGAGGCATATGCTCAACTGAAGTCGCCCAAAGCTCCACATCTTTGGTACCCAACCAGCCATCTATTCTGGACCAGCTACCATGTGCATAATTGATGCATGTACCCTGCCTTTCCTCCCCATGCTTAGCTCTCCATAAGTCCACCAAGGCACCTTCCTCCATAATATGCGCTAAAGTTCTCACCGCAGCTACATGCCGGGGTCTGGCCCTGCTCTCCCTGTCCGCGACAGGGTCCAGAACCACACTGAAGTCTCCTCCACACAGCAGAGAACCAGGGCCCAGTGTGCCAATCAAGCGGCAGACCAAAAAAAAAAAACCAGGATCATCAACATTGGGGCCATAAAGGGAGACAAGACAAAACGGCGTATCACATAGCGTGCCCTTCAACATGACATAGCGGCCACATGGGTCCAACAGCACCCACCCTGTGCGCCACGGCAGGCCCTTCCGGATCAGAATCGCAACACCGCGCACATACCTCGAGTATGTCACCATATGACACTCCCCAATCCAGCCAGCCCTCACCCTTGCCTTCATACCATCAGACAGATGTGTTTCCTGCAACATGCAAACATCAATCGCATGGCGCTGTACATACGCAGATACCAGTCTCATTTTTCGGCTATCATTCAGTCCCTTGACATTCCAATTAAGTCATCTAATAGCAGACGCAACTCTAGTCACCATCCCGACAGTCTCTCAACTGTACAACAACCCCAATCAGCCAACAAGAAGCAACAGCTGCTAAGAAAAGAGAAGAGAGAAAAGAGACAGAAAAGATAGCAGCAACTCCATCAAAGAAGCCAGCAGCAATCCCCCACCCACGCCAAATCCCCAATCAAGCCAGCCCACGGGACCACCCCCCACGCAAACACAAGAACTGCAGCAGATCAACAAAAGACTGGTTTGGATACATCCAACAGGGCGTCAGCAAGGCCACCCGATAACCACCCTAGGAGGGGGTGGGTGAGCGGGGATAACAGGATAGCGTTCATAGACTGGAATCAGCTACCAGCCGGCCGGCGTATCACAAAACAAAAAAACAGCACGGCCCATAGGCACAGGCGTAGAGCAATCAGTGGCAGCAGCCAAAAGTTGGTCATTATCACTGCCATCAAGAGGTGCATCCTCCGCCTCCCCGCCTGGAACACAAGCCGGAGGTGCACTTTTAGGAATAGACTTGGAATACTTAGCCACCAGCTTTGGATCCGTGAAGAAATGCAGCTTGCCCCTGTGCATCACATTTAACTTGGCTGGGTAATTAAGAGAAAACTTAGCATCAGTTTGGCTCAGGGTACGCTTGATCGGGAGGAACACCCGGTGCACAGCCTGCACCCCAGGAGTATAGTCAAGAAAAATGTTGAGTTCATTGTTATTTGTAAATCACTGGACAGTACTCACAAGCCAGCCGAAGTATGGCATCCCTATCGTGATAGTTCAGTAAGCGCACAATGAACGGCCGTGCCGGTGCCCCTGGCGGAGGCCTAGGGCCCAGTGATTGATGCGCCCACTCCACCACCAGTACCTGAGAGAGCTCGCCCGGAAACAATGATGTAAACATAGTCTCCATATAATCCTCCATGCGTCCCATGGCAGTCGACTCAGGTAGGCCCAATATACGAACATTATTGCAGCGAGAGCGGGCCTCAAGAGCTTCATTTTTATTACGAATGAGCTCTAGCACACGTTCCATCCTCAGCAATTTCTCTCCCTCCTCACGGTGGCCATCCTCCAAATTCGACATTTCAAGACTCCACGTGATGAAGACGGGCGGCATGGCCATCAACCCTTTCCTTCAAGCAGTCCATTTGCGCAGACAAGCTATGTTTAAGGTCTACAAACATAGCCTTCGCACTGGACGGCTGCATGTCCTCCTCCTGAGAAAGGACATCCAATGACTTGCTCGCCTGACTACCTTTCTTCTTGCCCTCGAAAGTCAGCTTGGGCTGCTTCTGATCCGCCTTCCCCATTCTGGGCGCAGATTCCACCACCAACCAGCTGCCACCAAAAAATGACACGAATGACCACTCCAGACAAAAATAAAAAATGTGCAGAAGGCGCACCCACTGCCCAGCCAAGCCTAAAGGCGCACACCAGTGTCGACAATTTCAAAGAAAGCTGGTTCAGCGCATCTAACAGGGCCCAGCCACCATGCCGCAGGGACAGAAGTCAAAAAAAGGAAAAAACGGGTGCCACCGCAAATCCCCCACGGCAGGCAGCAGCGCCAGAGGATGCACCCAGGGACCACCGCTGCATGCAGTAAGTAGTAGGGACTCAGGTCAGGGCAGGGCCGATGCCCACACCCCGCACCTCAACGTCCCCCTCAGACCGAGGTCAGGGCAGCAGCAGGGCACCCCAAATGCCCAATCCAGCCGGCAGGCCAAAATATGCAATACAGGGCAGCAACAATCTCCTGCTGCCCTGCCGACCGGGCCCCGCGAAATCCCCACCTGCCAGGGGCTCCACGTGGCTGCGACCGCCAAACTTCAGCCCCTCCCGGCTCCCAGGAGCATGGAGTAGAGGGGGGGAGCACCCGCCACAATCAGCTGCGGGAGCGTCGAGTACCAGGCTGCTCCCGTGATGCAGCCGCGAGGCGAGCGCTAGGCCCAGTGCCGCCTCACACTGTCTTACTGCCGCCATCGGTCCTGCAAGGGAAACCACAGCAATACAGGTCCAAGCAGGTGCACCCCCGGGCCCCACATAAGTGGGGGCCCCCAGCCGACAACCGATGGGCAACTCCAGCAGGGGAAATGGAGGATAAAGTTCCCCGCACAGCAGAGCCTCACATAGGCCCTCATTCTGACCTTGGCGGGCGGCGGAGGCCGCCCACCAAAGTCCCGCCGTCAGATTACCGTTCCGCGGTCGAAAGACCGCGGCGGTAATTCTGACTTTCCCGCTGGGCTGGCGGGCGGTCGCCTTCAGACCGCCCGCCAGCCCAGCGGGAAAGAGGCTTCCACGATGAAGCCGGCTCGGAATCGAGCCGGCGGAGTGGAAGCTGTGCGACGGGTGCAGTTGCACCCGTCGCGTATTTCACTGTCTGCGCAGCAGACAGTGAAATACATGTAGGGGCCCTCTTACGGGGGCCCCTGCAATGCCCATGCCAGTGGCATGGGCACTGCAGGGGCCCCCAGGGGCCCCGCGACCCCCCCTACCGCCATCCGGATCCCGGCGGTCCGACCGCCGGGATCTGGATGGCGGTGGGGGGGTCGGAATCCCCGCGGCGGTGCAGCAAGCTGCGCCGCCGCGGAGGATTCAATGGGGCGGCGGTACACTGGCGGGACCCCGCCAGTGGTGCCGGTCCGACCGCGGCTTTACCGCCGCGGTCGGAATCCCCATTGGAGCACCGCCGGCCTGTCGGCGGTGCTCCCGCGGTCCTCCGCCCTGGCGGTCAAAGACCGCCAGGGTCAGAATGACCACCATAGTGTCTGCCATTTGCTGGAAGGACAAGCCACGCCCCCCAGAACTGTGTAGTTATCAGCATCCTCCTCTCTGACAGTAAGGAGTCTATCTGTCCCCTTGTCAGAGAAGGTGAGCCAAAGAATAGCAGCCCACTGTCTCTTCGGGACCTTCTAAACTTTACAGGCCCTCTCCAGAGCAGCAAACCACTTCTGGATGTCATCCCCCACCTTGTAAGGGGAAACAACTTTGCTAAGGTTTCTAGAATGAAAAGAGTCCTCCCTGACCCTAGGTTCCCTGAAACCAAAGCTGTTGCCACCATGGGGTGCTAACCCCAATCCCTGCCTCTCTCTCTCTCTACTGCCAAGGCCTCCCTATCTAGGGCTAGCCGTTGCTGTTGCAGCCTCAGCTTGGCCTCTTCCAGCCTCAGTTTCCTGAGCTCCCTGTCTAGAGAGTCCTCTGCTGGAGTTGAGCAGTTTGTCCCATCAGATACTGAGGTGACATGAGAGTGGCAGGATGAGGATCTGTTCCTAGGCTTACTAACCCTCTGAACTAGTCCTCTGGGTACAAAGGTGGGCCTACTAACATGGCCACCTTTGGTACTACCTGTAGTGCTCCCAGCTACACTTGGGGGTTTACTAGAGACCCTATGATCCTCCGAGGTACCCTTCTGACCCTCTTCAGCGTCTAGATCCTCTCTTTCTAACAGTGGAGGCTTAGAGTCTACATCCTCCTCCCTCTCCTCCTAGCTACCAACTTGATTCTGGTCATCCTGGAGGAGAATTCCTTGGAGAAGACTCTTATTAGGGTTCCTCCCTGTCTTCAGTTTCCTACTCTTACACACTTCCCTCAGTTCCTGAAAGGTGAGGTTCTCATAGTGGGAACCCATGGACTGAGATGTGCTCGGTATACAAGACATGTTATAGTGTTATAGGGTGTGCCTAACCTACCTTCTTGGAGATAGGTCAGTTCTGAGTCTACTAAGTACTGTTGCAACAAATCAGACACACACTTATTGAGAATATGTTCTCTCAACATTAGATTATACAAGCCCTCAAAGTCACTGACTTTGCGCCCATGTAACCAGCTCTCCAAAGCTTTTACAGAGCAGTCCACTAAGTCAATCCAATCTTGGGAGGACTCTTTCTTGGGTCTCTGAACTTGATTCTATACTTTCAGTGGTGAGACCAAATCCTTCTAATAGAGCAGAACTGTGTAGTTATTAGCATCCTCCTCTCTGACAATAAGGAGTATATCTCCCCCCTTGTCATCGAAGAAGAGCCAAAGAAAAGCAGGTCATTGTCCCCCCTGGGGGACCTTCTGAACTTTACAGGCCCTCTCCAGAGCAGCAAACCACTTCTGGATGTCACCCCCCACCTTTTAAGGGGGAACAACTTTGCTAAGGTTTCTAGAATCAAGAGTCCTCCGTAACCTAGGTTCCCTGAAACCAAAGCTGCTGCCACCATGGCATGCTAACACCAATCCCTGCCTCTCTCTCTACTGCCAAGGCCTCCCTATCTAGGGCTAGCTGTTGCAGCCTCAGCTTGGCCTCCTCAAGCCTCAGTTTCCTGAGCTCCCTGTCTAGAGAATCTTCTGCTGGAGTTGAGCAGTTTGTCCCCTCAGATACTGAGGTGACATGAGAATGGCAGGATGGGATTCTGTCCCTAAGCTTACTAACCCTCGGAACTAGTCCTTTGGGTACAAAGGGGGGGCTACTAACATGGCCATCTTTGACACTACCTGTAGTGCTCCCAGCTACACTTAGGGGTTTACTAGAGACCCTGTGATCCTCTGGGGACCCTCCTGACCCACTTCAGTGTCCAGATCCTCTCTTTCTAACATTGGGGGGTTAAAGTCTACATCCTCCTTCCTCTCCTCCTAGCTACCAACTTGATCCTGGTCATTCTGGAGGGTAAGTCCTTGGAGCAGACTCTTATTAGGGTTCCTCCCTGTCCTCAGTGTCCTACTCTTACACACTTCCCTCAGATCCTGAAAGGTGAGGTCCTCATAGTGAGAACCCATGGACTGAGATGTGCTAGGTATGGAAGACATGTTAGTGTGGTGTAGGGTGTGCCTAACCTCCCTAACTTCTAGTCTCTCTTAGAGAAGTTTAGAGCAAGGGCTATGCTTAGACCCTTTTTTTACCCAAACCCTATAGACTATGGTGTTCATTATGATATTGGCGGTGTACTGACCACCACTGTTAACGTGGGGGTAATACCGCCAACAGGCTGGGGGTAATTCCTGCCAAATTATGACCAGAGCGGTGAGATCGCCCATAGACAGCCAATGTACACCAACTGCCAAGGCGTGAATACCACCGACCAAGGTGGTAGCCAGCTAGGGCCAGGAGGAAGTCAAGGTACCACCCTCCATATTATGACATAGCAAACTGCCAGGATTTCCGGGGCGGTAGCAACACCATCAAAAGCCTGGCGGAAATACATCACAGAAAAGGAAAGACCTACCTTTAGGGACACAGAGAACTCTGCAGCCGCCATGGAACTGGAACTCCAAGTCTTCCCGATGCTCCACCACGCCATGGCCGTCCTGGAGCACCAACGCCGCCGAAGATGATGACGGTGAGTACAGCCGCCTAGCACCCAAGGGAGCGAGGGAGGAAGGAAAAGGAGAGTGACACACACACGCAAAACACACACCATACACACACAATACACACATAACCAGCTGCAGAGTCAATCGACCGTAACAGGACCCACGAGCAAAGAATGCAAGGACACATAGCTGTAGTACAAACAATGTAATTTGCTGCCAACAGCCATCATAATGAATAATGAATTTACAATGTACACATCAATGTACAGATCAAGCCAATGGCCAGTCCAAAGTACCAAAGGGACACATGGCCAGAGGGCATCGTCCAAGCCCCAACTTGACTCATGACATCATCCGGCCTCCACTGTTCAGGGGCATCATGTCGGAAATGGGCAGGCACCTCAGGGGGAAGGGGGACAGAGGGGTCACCTCAGCTGTAGTGCGTGTCATGGCCACTGGTTCTGGAGGGGGCTCCTTGCCCACTGTCCCTGGAGGGGAGTCTTAGGGCACAGTCTCTGGAGGGGCTCCTTGCCCACTGTCCCTGGAGGGGAGTCTTATACCACAGTCTCTGGAGGGGGCTTCTTGCCCACTGGTTCTGGAGGGGGCTCCTTGCCCACTGTCCCTGGAGGGGAGTCGTAGGCCACAGTCTCTGGAGCGGGCTGCATGCTCACTGTCCCTGCAGGGGAGTAGTAGGCCACAGTCTCTGGAGGGAGCTCCTTGCCCACTGATTCTGGAGGGGACTCCTTGCCCACAGTCCCTGGAGGGGATTCTTAGGCCACAGTCCCTGGAGGGGGCTACTTGCCCACTGTGTCTGGAGGGCAGTCTTAGGCCACTGACTCTGTAGGGGGCTCCTAGCCCACTGTCCCTGGAGGGGAGTCTTTGACCACAGTCTCTGGAGGGGGCTCCTTGCCCACTGTCCCTGGAGGGGAGTCTTAGGCCACAGCCTCTGGAGAGGGCTCCTTGCCCACTGGTTCTGGAGTGGGCTCCTTGCCCACTTTCCCTGGAGGGGAGTCCTAGGGCACAGTCCCTGGAGGGTGGGCTACATGGCTTCTGGTGGAGAATGGGTATCCTTTCCCTCAGGTGGTGGAGGGGTATCCTTGCCCGCAGGTGGTCAAGGGGTATCCTTGCCCTCAGGTGGTGGAGGGGGATCCTTCCCCTCAGGTGGTGGAGGGGGACCCTTCTCCTCAGGTGGTGGAGGAGGATCCTTGCCCTCAGGTGGTAGATGAGTATCCTTACCCTCAGGTGGTGGAGGGGTATCCTTGCCTTCAGGTGGTGGAGGGGTATCCTTGCCCTCAGGTGGTGGAGGGGGCAAGGAAAAGCCTCTAAGGGACATTGAGGCAGGATGTGGCAGGAGGGACAGGAGTGGAGGTAGATTGAGTGGTTGTAGGAGGTGTATGTATGCTGGATTTGGGTGCAGGTGCACGGACAGTGCATGTGTGAGGTGGATGGCTGTTGGGGGTCTGAGTGCGAGTGTTTGTATTTCTTTGGGAGGGGGCAGACAGGACGAGTGGATGGATGTTGTGGTGGTGTCTGTAAGTGAGGTAGGTGTGCTACATGAGGTGATGATGGTGGTGGTGACTGAGCATGTGGTGTGTGGGGTGCATGTCTGCTGGTCTGCTCTTGTGGTGTCTGTGGGCAAGAGTGTACATGTGGCAGGGTCTGGGACTGTTGATGCAGTATATGCAGGTGTGAGTGCGGATGTGACTGTGAGGGAGGAGGAGGAGGAGGGGGAGACAGTGGAGGCAGTGGATGTTGTTCTGTATGCAACTGTCTGTTGTTTGTGTGAGTGCTTGTGGCTTGAAGCTTGGTGCCTATGTATGTCTGTGCTACTCTTGTGTGATGTTTTGTGTGCATGCTTGACTGCATGGGTGGCTGAGGGCATCAGGGCTCACTGGGGCAGGGCCCGAGGTGCCTGGGGTGAAGGAGATGCCCACCCTCCTGGGTGAGTGGGCACGGGTAACTCAAGGTGGGGGGGGCTGCTGGGGGAGCATTGCTGGTATGGGGTGGCGGCTATACCTGTAGCTATGGTGGTTCCAGATGTGTCTGCCAAAACCAGGGTACACCCATCGGAGGAGGTTTCAGAGTCAGTGTTGTCCTGTCCCTGCCGTGGTGCTCCCTTGCCCTCCATCCCACTGGTCCCCTTGGCGTCAGTGGACTCTGCCTCCTGGGTCCTGAGAGCTGCAGCTCCTCACTTGCCAGTGCCCCTGCACCTTCGCCAGATGATGCTATTGTACACATGAACAGGATGACAGAAGAAAATTGGGGGAGGGGAAGAAAGAAAGGGAGCTCTGGGTCAATTACAGCACCAACACCACAGATGGCATACACAGCACCATCACACACAGGGACCAAGACTGAGCAGTATGCACTGCACTGGCCTCCCATTGGCCAGATAGCACAGCAGGTTGATAGCCAAACACTGCCATCTACACCCCTCCTGGGACCTACTAAGCCCTGTCTGACATGGAATGCCACCTAGCTAGCTATCTAGATTTTGCTATTCACCCATTAACCCTGAGCTGGACCACGCAGCAGTGTATAAGCTGGCATAAAGAGGCATCCACTGACTAAAACTCACCACCAGAATTCCATGCCAGGCAACAAAGATGATTGTCGCACACTCTAGACTCACCCCCATGTGGCTGCTGTGATGCCCTCAAGCGCCCATCCAGCTCTGGATAGGCCATCGCCAGTATGCGGGCCATCAGGGGGCTCAGGTTCCGACAGGCACCCCTTCCCCTTTGGGAGGCCGTCCCTAGCTGGGCCTCCGCTGTCTTCTGGGCCCAGCGTCTCAGGTCCTCCCACCGTTTCCTGCAGTGGATGTTCCACTGGCTATAAACCCCCAGGGTCTGCACCTCCTTGGTGATGGCCGTCCCAAGCGCTTTTTCTGATGGGCGCGGACCTGCAGGAAAAACACAAAAAGAGGGACACCATGAATACAAATATCCAGCCTGTCACACATATGGCGTTCACAGATCATTTGCACCTCAAATGGCACACACATCACCCAGAGCCCTGCATGTACACTACCACCAGCCATACCCCCCACCCAAATGACATACTGCCAGCACACACACATCTCCATGCAGCCTTATTGCATGCAACGTCCCCATGGTGTGCTCACCTGTTGTTCTGGAGGCCCATACAGCTGTCCATAGAGGGGTAGGACCCCATCCAACCGGCGCTCTTACTCCTCTGAAGTGGAGGCAGGGGTCCTTTTCCCTGTCATACGGGCCATGGCTGGTTCCAGACACAGGTCACAGCAGCACAAGCAATGGAGGTGTTGTCCTGTGGAAAGTCAGGAATCAAGTGAGGTGATAGTCAGAAAATGGCAGTCACGTTCATGGCGGTGTACAACATCACCGGTGATCCTCAGTGGATACTGTACTCCATATTTTAGCCAATGAGGAATTGCACGACAGTGCAAGATTGCCTTCGCAATGATGCCCAACGCCGGCGGCGTGACATCACTTCCACCAGTTCCTACATACAGGACAGGCGGTCGCCATGTCATAGTGCTGGTATACAATTATAGAACGAAAACTGCGTCATTGCTGTTGATTGTACATACATAGCCATTTACATTGTCCAGTTACTTACATGCTCTATGTGCACTGCAGTAGTGGTTCCATTTTTCTTTTTGTCACTCCCTTCTCACTCTTCTGTCCCTTAGATACCTACCACTGTGGAGGAATAGGAGGAGGAGGCAAGCCCCGGTGTACAGACCCCTTGTGGACTTGGCTACACTGGAGGATAGGCACATAATACTCACCTACAGACTGGACGGGCCACAATCACAGAGCTGTGTGCTCAATTGGAGCCTGATCTGATTTCTGCTATCTGTCATCTCACTGGGATTCCCCCTCTTGTGCATGTCCTATCAGTGGTCCATTTCCTGGCAAATGGCTCTTTCCTAGTGACAGTGGCCTTGGCTGCAGGAAAGTCACAGCCAATGTTCTCAATAGTGGTTGCAAGGGTTTTGGCTGCTTT
Organism: Pleurodeles waltl; assembly: GCF_031143425.1. NCBI lineage: Eukaryota > Metazoa > Chordata > Amphibia > Caudata > Salamandridae > Pleurodeles > Pleurodeles waltl. The sequence goes on from NC_090440.1 coordinate 1,900,141,167, forward strand.
GCTCAAACACGTGCAGCTACATCGCTTTCCCCCAAGTAGAAGATTTGGCCACTGTGAAGGCTGGATTCTATGCAATGGGACATATTCCAAATGTTATTGGGGCCATTGATGGAACACATATAGCATTTGTCTCCATCCTGGCTAATGAACAGGTGTTCAGGAATAGGAAGAGTTTCCACTCACTCAATGTCCAGATGGTGTGCCTGGCTGACCAGTACATCTCCCCGTCACTGCCAAGTATCCTGGGTCAGTGTATGACGCCTTCATCCGGAGGAATAGCAGCGTCCCACAAGTGATGGTACAACTACAGAGGCACAGAGTGTGGCTTATAGGTGAGCCTGAGTCCCCACCCAATGTATGTCAGTGTATGCCTTCAGAAGTCATCCCACATGCCATTGTGCAAGCCTAATGTTTGTCCCTCACTTCTTGCAGGTGACTCTGGCTACCCAAACCTGTCCTGGCCCCTTGACCCCGGTAAGAAATCCAAGGACAGGGGCTGAGAATAGGTATAATGATGCTCATGGGCATAGCAGAATGATTATTGAGAGGACCTTCGGTCTCCTGAAGGCCAGGTTCAGGTGCCTCTATCTAATTGGTGGATTCCTCTGCTACACCCCTGATAATGTCTGCCATATAGTTGTTGTATGCTGCATGTTGCACAACCTGGCCATCAGATGACATGTGCCCCATCTTCAGGAGGAGGAGGATGAAAATGATCCTGTGCTGGCAGTGGACCCTGAGGACAGTGAGGATGAGGAGGAAGAGGATAAGGATGTGGACAACAGGACACCTGTTATATGGCAGTACTTCCAATGACACACACGCAACATAGTAGAACTGACCATTCCTCTAACAAATTATTTTTCTGTGTGGCTGTAGCATGATGGCAGTCACTTCCTTAGCATCCCAATTGACTGTCACCTATGCCTTCCCATTTTGCAGATGTTGGTGTGGTTACAACTATGTACTGATATGATGACTACAAACTGCTACAGGCCATTTTTTGGATGGAATCACAAAGTTCTGGACAATTGCACAGGATGATACAGTTCAATACATTTCACATTCCTGTCAGATAAAGCATCATTACTCAAGTTGTGTTCAAGGGTGTTTATTGAAGTGAAAATTATGAAGGAATAGTGCAATGGAATGGGGTGATGGTAGAAGAAAGTCCAGAGTATTGGTCCAGTGTGTTTGTAGCACAGGTCCAATGTCCAAGGGGCCATAGGAAAGGAAACAATGGCAGTTCAAAGTGGACAAGGTGACACAGTGGAACACCGGGGGACACTCAGGTGGGTCTCATTTCCTGGCGGTGTTCTTGGTCTTGGCAAGTGTCTCTGGTGTCTGTCTGGGTCGGAGGGAATTTTAACAGGGTGGTTCATCTTCTGCAGGGGGAGGGGTGCGGGTGGGTCCCGTGGCAGGGCCTTCTGTCTGCTAGCTACAGCAGATGTGGAGGGCTGGTCACTCGACTGGCTAGTGGAAGGGGCCCGCTGGTGTGATGTGTTATCCCTCATGATGTTGGCCATTTCACCCCAGCACCCCTGCCATGGAGACCATGGTGGTGTTGAGGGCCTGCAGTTCTTTCCTGATCTCCTGGTGGTGTTCCTCCTTCAGCCGCTGGTTCTCCTGCATGATGTCTATCACCTGACCCATCTTGTCCTGGGATTGTTGGTAAGCCCCCAGGACATTGGTGAGTGTCTCCCAGACAGTCAGTTCCCTGGGCCTGTCCTCCCCTGGCACACAGCTGTCCTCCGAGTGTCCCTGGCCGCCTGTGCCTGTGTCCCCTGAATGGTGTGTGGACTACCACTGACCCCAGGACCCTGATTGTCTTGCCTGTGAGGTGTGGACTGGGGTCCCTGTACAGGTGGGCACACTGCTGATTGACGTGTCCTGGGGACAGAGGTGTGGGGACATTGGGTGGCTGCTGTGGTGTTTGGTACTGAGGGGGAGACTCTGTGGTGGAGTGGGTACTGGGGGCATCTTCTGGTTGGGGAATCTTCAGGTGGGGGACTGGGTAGCCGTGGCACCTCCTCGCTGCTGAGATTGGCTGGGGCACCTGTGGGGATGAAAGTGGTGTATTATGCCACATGTCCAAGACATATTCTGCCTCCCTAGCTTCCCCTATATTGTTGCTGTTGCCCTGCCTCCTTTGTTTGTGTATGGTGATGTATTGTGGGATTGTTAGTTCTCCATGCTGTGCATGCCTCAGTGGTGGAAGTGATGTGCATGTGGGTATGGCATGCAGGGTTAGGCATTGAGGTTAGTTAATTGTGGTGGTGCACTATGGGGGGGTGGAGTGGAGTGATGGATGTCAGGATGAGGGGTGGTGGCATGCAGGTATGGGGGGATAGGTCGTAAATATTGACTTACCAGTGTCTAGTCCTCCGGCAACTCCAGCGAGTCCCTCCAGATGCAGTATTGCCAAGACTTGCTCCTCCTATGCTGTCAGCTGTGGGGGACGAGGTGGGGGTCCACCGCCAGTCCTCTGGATAGTGAGCTGGTGCCTTGCTGCTATGGAACATACCTTCCCCCGTAGGTCGTTCCACCTCCTACTGATGTCGTCCCTTATTCCCTTATTTGTGGATGCCATCACACGGCGTTCACCCAGTACACCATTCTCCGCCATAGCTCCATCTTCCTGGCAGTGGATTTGCTGTACCTGTGCTCCAAACAGCTGTGGCTCTACCCTGAGTATTTTCTCCACCATGACCCGCAACTCCTCATCAATGAAACGGGGGTGCCTTAGCGGGGACATGAGTGTTGTGTGGTGTTGAGGACTCAACCGAGGACGTGGAGTCATAGGGGACCCTCAGCGTAGCAGAGAGTCCACAGGAGCAGAGGCAGCACCCACAGGAGTCTCACAGGACAGGGATATAGGAGCCACAGAAGTAGCCCAAGCAGCACTACAAAAAAGGATCCCACGCCGCAGGAGAACCACGCAGGAGGCTGTGCTTTGCAGGATGGAGGGCTGGGGGCAGGAGCTACACGTCGCCTGAAGATCCTTTGGAGGAGGGGTGAACAAGCCTTGGCAGCTGCAAGAGACGCAGTGCACGAGGGTACTCTCCTGCGTGGGAAGGCAAAGGCTTACCTCCACTAAAGTTGGACAGCTGACAGAGAGGACCAGGAGGACTACTCCGGACCACCACCCGTGATACAGGATCCATGCAGCTCCACAGGAGAGGGGATCCACGCAGCCGGTCGGTGCTTGTTGTAGGTGTCTGTGGTTGCAGAGGAGTGACTCCTTCACGCTAAGGGAGATTCCTTCTTCTTCTTGTGCAGGCTGAAGATTTGCATTCTTCTCAGTATGTACGGCCTGGGAAATGTTGCAAAGCTGGCAGGAGACATGGAAACAAAGATGCAGAAGAGTCTTCTTCATTGTAGCAGCATTTGCCGGTTCCTGGAGAGTCCAGTCGTGGTTCCAGTGGCCAGAAGTCTGAGTGGAGGTTGCAGAAGAGTCCTGCTGGAATCTTTCAAGCCGAATCTGAGGACCCACCCAAGAGAGAGACCCTAAATAGCCCTGAAAGGGGGACTGGTTACCTAACCAGGTAAGCACCTATGAAGACGAGGCTCTGACGTCACCTGTCTGGCCTGGCCACTCAGATGCTCCCAGAGTTCCCTGCCAACCTTGGAAACAAGATGGCAGAACCCAGGGACCTTGTGGAGGAGCTCTGGGCACCACCCCTGGGGTAGTGATGGACAGGGGAGTGGTCACTCCCCTTTCCATTGTCCAGTTTTGCTCCAGAGCAGGGATTGGGGGTCCCTGAACCTGTGTGGACTAGTGCATGCACGGAGGGCACCAAATGTGCCCTTCAAAGCAAACCAGTGGCTTGAGTAGGCTAACCCTCTCAAGCCAGTCACACCTATTTCCAGAGGGAAAAGGTGTTACCTCCCTCTCCCAAAGGAAAGCCTTTGTTCTGCCTTCCTGGGCTTGATCAGATCAAGCAGCAGGAGGCCAGAAACCTGTCAGAGGGCTGGCAGCAGCTGGTCTGCCCAGAAAACCCTGTAAGACTGGTGGTAGCAATGCTGGGGGTTCTCTAAGGAGCCCCCAGAGTGCATGGAATCATAGTTCCAAAACTTGCAACAGTATTGGGAATGATTCTGCCATGTTTGCTACCAAACATTTGCAGGTTCGGAGTTACCATTATGTAGCTCGACATTGGTAGTGAAATGGCGTCCCTGCTCTCACAAAGTCCAGGAAAATGGATCTGGAGTTTGTCGGGGCACCTGTGCTAGTGCAGAGGTGTCCTCACACACACAGGTACCTGCACCCTGCCCTCTGGGCTGAGACGGCCTACCATAGGGGTGACGTAAACATGGTGTAGTGACCTGTAGTAAAAACGGGTGCGTGCCCCCGTTTCACTCAGGCTGCAATGGCAGGCCTGTAGAAACCTTTACATGGGCTCCCTAAGGGTGCCAGAATAACTGCTGCAGCCCATAGGGATCCCCTAGAACCCCAGTGCCCTAGGTACCTAGGTACCAAATACTGTGGACTTACATGGGGGGACTAGTATACCAATTGTGGGAAGAAAAAGGTACAATTTAGATGAGAGAGCAAAACTACTGGGTTCCTGGTTAGCAGGATCCCAGTAGACACAGTCAAACACACTGTGTTCGGAAATGCCTCCTTGGCATGGCCACCCCCTAACTTTTTGCCTTCGCTGATGCCAAGTTATGATTTGAAAGTGTGCTGGGACCCTGCTAACCAGGCCCCAGCACCAGTGTTCTTTCCCTAAACTGTACCTTTGTCTCCACAACTGGCACAACCTTGGCACTCAGGTACATTCCTTGTAACTGGTACCCCTGGTACCAAGGGCCCTGATGCCAGGGAAGGTCTCTAAGGGCTGCAGCATGTCTTATGCTACCCTAGAGACCCCTCACTCAGCACATGCACACCGCTTCGCAGCTTGTGTGTGCTGGTGGGGAGAAAATGACTATGTCGACATGGCACTCCCCTCAGGGTGCCATGCCAACCTCACACTGCCTGTTGAATAGGTAAGTCACCCCTCTAGCAGGCCTTACAGCCCTAAGGCAGGGTGCACTATACCACAGGTGAGGGCATGAGCACTATGCCCCTACAGTGTCTAAGCAAAACCATAGACATTGTAAGTGCAGGGTAGCCATGAGAGTATATGGTCTGGGAGTTTGTCAAACACGAACTCCACAGTTCCATAATGGCTACACTGAAAACTGGCAAGTTTGGTATCAAACTTCTCAGCACAATAAATGCACACTGATGCCAGTGTGCAATTTATTGTAACATACACCCAGAGGGCATCTTAGAGATGCCCCCTGAATACCTACCCGACTTCTAGTGTAGACTGACCAGTTCCTGTCAGCCTGCCACACACCAGACATGTTGCTGACCACATGGGGAGAGTGCCTTTGTCACTCTGTGGCCAGGAACAAAGCCTGTACTGGGTGGAGGTGCTTCTCACCTCCCCCTGCAGGAACTGTAACACCTGGCGGTGAGCCTCAAAGGCTTACCCCTTTTGTTACAGCACCCCAGGCCATCCCAGCTAGTGGAGATGCCCGCCCCTCCGGCCACTGCCCCCACTTTTGGCAGCAAGGCTGAAGGAGATAATGAGAAAAACAAGGAGGAGTCACCCACTAGTCAGGACAGCCCCTAAGGTGTCCTGAGCTGAGGTGACCCCTGCCTTGAGAAATCTTCCATCTTGAGTTTGGAGGATTCCCCCAATAAGATTAGGGTTGTGCCCCCCTCCCTACAGGGAGGAGGCACAAAGAGGGTGTAGCCACCCTCAAGGACAGTAGCCATTGGCTACTGCCCTCCCAGACCTAAACACACCCCTAAATTCAGTATTTAGGGGCTCCCCAGATCCCAGGAAATCAGATTCCTGCAACCTGAAGAAAGAAGAAGGACTGCTTACCTACAAGCCTGCAGAGAAGGAGGAAGACGACAACTGATTTGGCCCCAGCCCTACCGGCCTGTCTCCAACTTCGAAAACCTGCTCCAGTGACGCATCCGACAGGAACCAGCGACCTCTGAAGCCTCAGAGGACTGCCCTGGACTACAGGACCAAGAAACTCCTGTGAACAGCAGCCCTGTTCAAAACCAGCTACTTCTTTGCAACAAAGAAGCAACTTCCAAAGACTTCACGTTTCCCGCCGGAAGCGTGAGACTCTACACTCTGCACCCGATGCCCCGACGCCCCCAGCTCGACCTGCAGAAAACCAACACCTCAGGGAGGAATCCCTGGCAACTGCGAGCCCATGAGTAACCACACACAACCCCCCTGAGCCCCCACAGCGACGCCTGCAGAGAGAATCCAGAGGCTCCCCCTGACCGCGACTGCCTGTAACAAGGGACCCGATGCCTGGAACCAACACTGCACCCGCAGCCCCCAGGACCTGAAGGAACCGAACTTCAACGCAGGAGTGACCCCCAGGCGGCCCCTGCCCTGCCCAGGTGGTGGCTGTCCCAAGAAGCCCCCCCTGTGCCTGCCTGCACCGCTAGGGTGACCCCCGGGTCCCTCCATTTAAACCTATACAAAACCCGACGCCTGCTTTGCACACTGCACCCGGCCGCCCCTGTGCTGCTGAGGGTGTGTTTTGCGTGCCTACTTGTGTCCCCCCCAGTGCTCTACAGAACCCCTCTGGTCTGCCCCCAAGGACGCAGGTACTTACCTGCTGGCAGACTGGAACCGGAGCACCCCTGTTCTCCATAGGTGCCTATGGGGGTCATTACAACATTGGCGGTAAAAGCCGCTTACCGCCGTGCAGAAGACCACCAACACACCGCCGCGGCCGCGGAATTCCGCCACAGCTATTATGACCCACATCTCGAAATCTGACAAAATTCAGACACCCACACAAGTCTGCCACACCAAAGGTCAGTGATAAACTGGCGAAAACAAAACCTCCACCGTCACGCCAACAGAAATACGCCCAGGCTATCACGACACACGAATCCACGCAGCAGTCTTTCAACCGCGGTATTCCATTGGCGGTACACACCGCCGCACTCAAAATACACACACTTCTACAAAACGCCCGCCACATTGGACAATTCGAAATACACACACCTCATACACACACCACTCCCACACACCCATTACAATATAAAACACACACCGACACCCACCCACAAACCCCTACGACCATTATTACAGAGAGAAGGCCAGAGAGAGACACCACCATCCACAAACTAGCAGCCACAGGCACTCAACACCATCACCCACACAACTTCCACGCACAAAACACCACACACCACACACCACTACATATCACCACACTTATTACCACACACCCCACCCCACGCATCACCTACACCACCCCATGGCACGGCAAAGACACCCCAGGTTCTCGGAGGAGGAGCTCAGGGTCATGGTGGAGGAAATCGTCCGGGTAGAGCCACAGCTATTTGGAGCACAGGTGAAGCACACCTCAATTGCAAGGAAGATGGAGCTATGGCAAAGAATAGTCGACAGGGTCAACGCAGTGGGACAACACCCAAGAAATCGGGATGACATCAGAAAGAGGTGGAAGTCCTACGGGGGAAGGTGCGTTCCGTGGTCTCCAGACACCACCTGGCAGTCCAGCAGACTGGCGGCGGACCCCCACCTCCTCACCCACAACTAACAACATGGGAGGAGCAGGTCTTGGCGATTCTGCATCCTGAGGGCCTCGCAGGAGTCGGTGGAGGAATGGACTCCAGTAAGTCAAACCTTTAACAACCATATCCCCCACCCTACCTGCATGCTATCACATACCCCCACCCTCGCCCCTCCCCTATCACTCCAACTCCTCACAAATGTACCAATATCACAAACCACACATCCCAAAACCAAGCCCTGCATGCAACAACAACGCATGGACACCCATCACTAAAGCATGGCCACTGCACATACCCATACACCCCCCGAAACCATCATCACACAAGCCCCCACACAGGAATGCCAGCACTGGGGTACACGGTCACCCACCCATTGCACACACACAGATGCAATAATCATGCCTTTCCACCCCTGCAGGACCACTACCCAACGTCACCAGAGAGGAGGGTCCAGACATCTCCACCCCACCCACAGAACAGGCCCACAGTGATGACAGCAGCTCTGTCCAACTGGATCTAGATGACCAGCCTGGACCATCGTAGGCCTCGGGACAGTCGGTTCCCCTCACACAGGCACAGGCCACCACAGACCTTCTACCCTCTGGTAACACAAGCACAGCACCCACCCACCCAGCGGGCCCATACCTCCGTCCCCAGGACACGTCAATCAGCTGTGTGTCCACCACTACAGGGAACCCAGGATAACCCACCACCCCAACAACAGGGACCTGGGGGCAGTGGTAGTGGGCACACGGTCCAGGGGACGGAGGCCCAAGAACACAGGGGAACTGGGAGGGCTGCTGTGCGACAGGGGGCGGGCAGGCCAAGGGAACCCACTCTCCACGAGGCCCTCTCCTCCATCATGGGAGCATACCATTACTCCCAGGAGACAATGGCAACGGTCCTGGCCAAGTTTCAGGAGACCCAGCGCATTCAGGAGGAACAGTATTTGGGGATCAGGGAGGAACTCAGAACCATCAGCTCCGCCCTGGGCACCATCGTAGGGGTGCTGAAGGAAATACTCAACACCAGGAGGGACACTGTGGCACTCCAAGGGGCCCCTGACACTAGCATGGATGATGAACTGCCCACCACCTCCGCCGGCGCTAGTGGACAGGAGGCACCGCCACAGGACCAACACACCAGCACCCCACCCCCTGCAGATGGAGAACCACCCTGCAAGCGGTCCCTGAGATCCAGGAACAAGACAGAGCACAATGCCAAGACCCCCGCCAAGAAATGAGACCACCCTGATTGTCAACCCACTGTCCCACTTTGTCACCCTGTCCATATTGGAACTGCCCCAGCTCCACTTCCTATGCCCATATGGGCAATGCACCTATGAGACAAATAGACTGGACTCTGCCATGGACACTCCTCCGCCATCACCCCTCACCATTTAACTTCCCCCTCCAATATTTTGTATGTAAATAAACACATCTAAAGCACCAAAAGATCTGGAGTCTGTCTGTGATTTTGAAATAGTGTATTTGCAATTACACTGACAAAATTTCCAGGAAATAGTAATGTCAACATACCTATGTTACACAGCTCTAGTCCATGAGGAATCTAAGCAGATGACACATGTTGGGACCCACACCTGTGAAACCGTAAGGGAAAGTGACAACTCAGTGACCATACACTGGATGAAATCGACAGACAGGATAGAGGTAGAAGTGTAAAAGTACATGTAGTAGGCAGGAATGTATTCTCACCTGTGTTTCACTGGAAATATTGCTGGGTGACTGAGTCCCTGTTGTCAATGTCTTCTTCCTCTGCTTCCTCCTCATCACTGTCCACAGGCTCCACAGCTGCCACAACACCGCCATCTGGACCATCCTCCTGCAGAAAAGGCACCTGTCGTCGCAAAGCCAAGTTATGAAGCATACAGCAGGCCACGATGATCTGGCACACCTTCTTTGGTGAGTAGAATAGGGATCCACCTGTCATATGGAGGCACCAAAACCTGGCCTTCAGGAGGCCGAAGGTGCGTTCGATCACCCTCCTAGTCCGCCCATGGGCCTCAATGTAGCGTTCCTCTGCCTTGGTCCTGGGATTCCTCACTGGGGTCAGTAGCCATGACAGGTTGGGATAACCAGAGTCACCTAACAGCCACACCCGGTGCCTCTGTAGTTGACCCATCACATAAGGGATGCTGCTATTCCGCATGATGTAGGCGTCATGCACTGAGCCAGGGAACATGGCATTCACATGGTAGATGTACTGGTCTGCCAAACATACCATCTGTACATTCATCGAATGATAACTCTTCCGGTTCCTGTACACCTGTTCACTCCTGTGGGGGGGACCAAAGCCACATGGGTCCCATCAATGGCACCTATGATGTTGGGGATATGTCCAAGGGCATAGAAGTCACCTTTCACTGTAGGCAAGTCCTCCACCTGAGGGAAAATGATGTAGCTCTGCATGTGTTTCAGCAGGGCAGACAACACTCTGGACAATACGTTGGAAAACAGAGGCTGGGACATCCCTGATGCCATCGCCACAGTTGTTTGAAAAGACCCACTTGCAAGGAAATGGAGCACTGATAGCACCTGCACTTGAGGGGGGTTTCCTGTGGGATGGCGGATTGCTGACATCAGGTCTGGCTCCAACTGGGTACACAGTTCCTGGATTGTGGCACGGTCAAACCTGTAGGTGATGTTCAAATTTCTTTCCTCCATTGTCGACAGGTCCACCAGCGGTCGGTACACCGGAGGATTCCGTCATCTCCTCACATGTCCCAGCGGACGGTGCCTATGAAGGACAACAGCGAGCACAGAGTCAAACAACTCAGAGGTATGTACCCACAGTCTACACAGAACACCATTCATACACAAAATCTGGCCTCTATGTGTGTTGAGAGTAGGCCTAGGTATGTGTGACGCAGTTGGTAACTAGGCCATGTGGGCCCCTGAAATGGCGGCTGCCTGACCTCTGAAGCGGGACAATGGGATGTGAGGTAACCGCGCTGGCGTTGTACACCGTCACGGTAGGCGGTCGAAGACCGCGGCGCAATGCTGCATTGGTTAACATTGGACCCTATGGGTCCCAGGAGCCAATGACGATGTACGCCGGCAGTGATGGTACGCACTGCCGCGGACGTGAACGCCGCGGACGTGACCGCCATTTTCTAGCTGTTGAATCACTCGATACCTGATCTTCGACAGGAGAGGACCTACACTGCAAGTGCTCCTGTGACCTCGGTCTAGAAGAGACAATGGCTTGTGCGTCTGGGGAAAGGGCCCCTGCCTTCACATCAGAGGAGTTGGAGAAGCTCGTCGACGGGGTCCTCCCCCAGTACGCGCTACTCTACTGTCCTCCAGACCAACAGGTAAGTACACAGGGAGCATGTTGTATGGGCTATGCCTGTGTGGAGAGGGCTGGTTGTAAGAAGGAAGGGGGCAGAGTTCTGCGTGCATGAAAGACGGTGGGGGCATGTGCCACATAGCAAGGGTAGGGATGGGGGCCACTCACTTTGACAGTGCAGTTGGTAATGACTTCTCTTCTTCCCCTGTACATTTCATGTAGGTCAGCGCCCACCAGAAGAAGGATATTTGGTGTGCCATCGCCAACGACATCCGGACCCTGGGGGTCTACCACAGACGGAGCACCCACTGCCGGAAGAGATGGGAGGACATTTGCCGCTGGAGCAAGAAGACGGCAGAGGCTCAGCTGGGGATGGCCTCTCAACGTGGGAGGGGTGCCTGTCGAACCATGACCCCCCTGATGTTCCGGATCCTGGCGGTGGCCTACCCGGAGTTGGATGGGCGCTTGAGGGCATCACAGCAGACACAAGGGGGTGAGTATACTCTCATTCTGCTGACTTTGCGCGCAGTGGATGGGTCTGGGTGGCGGAGGAGGGCTGTGGGTTTCCCTAGGCTAGGGCGAGTTCCGTAGGCTAGGCCCCTCGTAAGGCATGGCCCTGTGGCCCCCCACCCCACCTCTGTAGAGTGCCAAGTACAGCTATTCATGCACCTGTGTCATCTATGTGTGCAGATGTCGTCCATAGCCCTGTAGGTCATTTCCCAGGAATTGCACTGTAGAGCCCAACAGCGCGACGTAGTGCAGGGGGCTGCTGTGTCTGTCTTGTCCGCCAACGGTAGCGGTAAGCCATGCACTCAACCTGTCTTTCTTCTGTTTCCCCCCCTCTTTTTGCGGTCCCCCTGTTCTTGTGTGCATTAGCATCATCAGGCAGAGGAGCAGTGGCACCGGAGCACGAGGGAGCTGCATCTCACATGGCCATGGAGGCCCACACTACGGACTCTGAATACACCAGTGGAACGGAGGGCGAGGGGAGCACCACAGCGGTCACAGGATCTGCAACCAGCAACACGGACTCGTCCTCCGATGGGAGCTCCCTTGTGGTGGCGGCAACATCTGTGCCCCCCACTTCAACAGGTACAGCCGCCACCCCCCCTACCAGCACTGCCCTCCCAGCAGCCCCTCAGCCTTCGCCCCGTGCCCGCTCACCCAGGAGGGTGGGCATCTCCTTCGCCCCAGGCACCTCAGCCCCTGCCCCTGTCACCTCTGCTGCCCTCAGTGAGGAGGCCATTGACCTCCTCAGGTCCCTCACTGTTGGGCAGTCTACCATTTTGAATGCCATCCAGGGTGTAGAAAGGGAGTTGCAACACACAAATGCATTCCTGGAGGGCATTCATTCTGGTCAGGCTGCCCTTCATCGAACCGTCCAAACTCTGGCCTCAGCACTGATGGCAGCCATTGTCCCTGTGTCTAGCCTCCCCCCTCCAACTTCCTCCACCCCGACCCAATCCCCTGTACCTCTGCCTATCTCAAGCATACCATCAGACCAGCCTGCACACACCTCACCACACAAGGGAAGCTCAGGCAAACGTAAGCACCACACATCCCACAGGCATTCACGCAAGCATCACACACATACAGACACACCAACATCCACTGCCTCCACTGTGTCCCCCTCCTCCTCGTCTCCCTCCTCCCTCCCAGTCTCGTCTACACTCACACCTGCATGCACTACCACTACAGCCACTACGTCCCGCACCAGCACACCCTCAACCACACCCCGCTCACGTGCACTCAGCACCCCCACTACCATTCACACATCCCCTGTGTCCTCTCCCAGTGTGTCTGTGACGCCCGCTCCGAAGATACACAAACGCAGGCACACACCCACCCAACAGCCATCCACCTCACGACAGCCTCCAGCACCTGCACCTGCACCCAAATCCACAAAAGTTACACCTCCTAAACCACAACCACAACCTCTTCCTCCACTCCCAAACCCCCTCCAGCTACCCGTCCCAGTGTCTCCAAACAACTTTTCATGTCCACCCTTAACCTATTTCACACCACCCCCCGTCCAACTCATAGGTCCCGTACTAGCACCTCAGCCACAAAATCACCGGGACCAGTGGTGCCTGTTGTCACAGGTATGTGGAGTGCACCGGCCACCAGGCCAGCCAGTGTATCACGGAGCCAGAGCACAGCCAGTCCCCCCCCTGTGAAGCACCAGAAGTTGGACAGTGCCCGGCAGGAGAGGGGGAAGACTCCAGCCACCCAAGCCGCTCACAGGGGTCCCGGGGGGAGTGTGGACTCAGCTGTGACTCCTCCCAAGGTGGGGAAGGGGCAGAAGAAAGCCGCAAAGTCTGGGAGGAGCAGCGCTGCGGAGAAGACCGCCACCATCCCCGCTGGCCAGGAGGCCACCGCCAGTCCCCTAGTCGCTGTCCAGGAGGACCCCGCCAGCCACAGCCCAGCTGTCCAGGAGGGCCCCGCCAGCCATAGCCCAGCTGCCCAGGAGGACCCCGCCAGCCACAGCCCAGCTGTCCAGGAGGACCCGCCAGCCCAGCTGCCCAGGAGGACCCCGCCAGCAACAGCCCAGCTGCCCAGGAGGACCCCACCAGCCACAGCCCAGCTGTCCAGGAGGACCCCGCCAGCCACAGCCCAGCTGCCCAGGAGGGCCCTGCCAGCCACAGCCCAGCTGGGCAATGAAGGACCGCCAAGTCAATCACCGCTGAACAGGGCAAGCACCACTGAACAGGGTAAGGACCGCCAACTCAAGCACCGCTGCACAGGGCAAGCACCGCTGAACAGGTCAAGGACTGCTGAACAGGGCAAGGGCCGCCAAGCCAAGCACCACTGAACAGGGCAAGGACTGCCAAGTCAAGTACCGCTGCACAGGGCAAGCACCGCTGAACAGGGCAAGGACCGCCAAGTCAAGCACCGCTGCACAGGACAAGCACCGCTGATCAGGGCAAGGACTGCCAAGTCAAGCACCACTGCACAGGGCAAGCACCGCTGAACAGGGCAAGGACCGCTGAACAGGGCAAGCACCGCTGAACAGGGCAAGGATCGCCAAGTCAAGCACCGCTGAACAGGGCAAGGACCGCCAACTCAAGCACCGCTGCACAGGGCAAGCACCGCTGAACAGGGCAAGCACAGCCAACTCAAGCACCGCTAGCCCATGAGCGGCAGGGGCAGTGACGCAACAGGGACCGTCACGGGGTGAGTGATGCATTCTGCATACACTCCGTCTGTCCTTGGCAGGATGAAGCACTCTGGGCACCAGTCCCCTTCCAGAACCAGTGGAGACTGTTATCCACTTGAGGGACTGTGGCTTTGCACTCCCCAGGATAATGCAGTGGGCAAACCACCCACTGGAGAGGCTTGAGAGACTGTGGCTTTGCACTCCCCAGGATGGTACAGTGGGCAAACCCTGGAGAGGCTTGAGAGACTGTGGCTTTGCACTCCCCAAGATGGTACAGTGGGCAACCCACCCACTGTAGAGACTTGAGAGACTGTGGCTTTGCACTCCCCAGGATGGTACAGTTGGCAAACCACCCACTGTAGAGACTTGAGAGACTGTGGCTTTGCACTCCCCAGGATAATGCAGTGGGCAAACCACCCACTGGAGAGACTTGAGAGACTGTGGCTTTGCACTCCCCAGGATGGTACAGTGGGCAAACCACCCACTGTAGAGACTTGAGAGACTGTGGTTTGCACTCCCCAGGATGGTACAGTGGGCAAACCACCCACTGTAGAGACTTGAGAGACTGTGGCTTTGCACTCCCCAGGATAATGCAGTGAGCAAACCACCCACTGGAGAGACTTGAGAGACTGTGGCTTTGCACTCCCCAGGATGGTACAGTGGGCAACCCACCCACTGTAGAGACTTGAGAGACTGTGGCTTTGCACTCCCCAGGATAATGCAGTGGGCAAACCACCCACTGGAGAGGCTTGAGAGACTGTGGCTTTGCACTCCCCAGGATGGTACAGTGGGCAAACCACCCACTGTAGAGACTTGAGAGACTGTGGCTTTGCACTCCCCAGGATGGTACAGTGGGCAAACCACCCACTATAGAGACTTGAGAGACTTTGGCTTTGCACTCCCCAGGATAATGCAGTGGGCAAACCACCCACTGGAGAGACTTGAGAGACTGTGGCTTTGCACTCCCCAGGATGGTACAGTGGGCAAACCACCCACTATAGAGACTTGAGAGACTGTGGCTTTGCACTCCCCAGGGTACATCAATGGGCATGGAGCCCCCTCGTGGATCTAGCGTCGTGCACTCATCCGGCTGAGGTGCCCCACCTTCCCTTCCCCCTGAGGTGCCTGTTGTATTTCTATCTGATGCCCCTGCAGTGTTCTCTCCGTCATGGTCGGGTATCTTGTGTGGGCCTCGCCCATGCATTTTGGGCCCAGTGGTCCACGCACTATGAATGGTGTATTACCTGGACTACTATTTGTGGTGTATATTTTGTAAATAGTGTATATATGTATATTTTTGCTTACTCTATTTTGATATAATACAATGGTTACACTCATTTCCTTATGTCTTTGCATTCTTCCAGGGGGTTTGGGGGGTGTTACTGTAATGTTTGGATATGCATTGATGTGTGTGTTGTAGTGAGTGAGGGTGGGGGTGAGGGTTGGGGTGTTGCGTGTGTGTGTCCCTGTTTTTTGCCTCCCCCCTCCCCTATGTCGTAGGTGCAGTACTCACCGTGGTCTTCGCCGCTGGCGTTGGTGCTCCTGATACAGGAGCAGGAAGACTAACGCAGGAAGAATATGGAGTTCCGGCTCTATGGTGGCGTCGTTCCTCGTGGAGTGTGTAGAGGTGAGCGTTTTCCCTTCGAAATGCCTGTTTCCGCCATGTTTTTATCCGTGGTGAATCCGCCCCGGAAAAGGTGGCGGATTGGCTTGTCATAATAGTGTGGGTGGTACATTGTCTCCCGCCTCTCTGTTGGCGGTGACCGCCGCGCTGTTTGTCTGTACCGCCGTGGCAGTCGGAGTGTTAAAGTGGCTGTCTTTGTTGGCGGTTTCCGCCACGGTCATAATTAAAATAAAATTACCGCCGGCCTGTTGGCGGTCTTACCACCGCTTTAACACCGTCCGCCAGGGTTGTAATGACCACCTAAGTGTTTTGGGCACCTCTTTGACCTCTACACCTGACCGGCCCTAAGCTGCTGGTGTGGTAACTTTGGGGTTGCCTTGAACCCCCAACGGTGGGATGCCTATGCCCCAGGACTGAGACTTGTAAGTGTTTTACTTACCTCCTAATCTAACCTTTACTTACCTCCCCCAGGAACTGATGATTTTTGCAGTGTCCACTATGAAAATAGCTTATTGCCATTTTTACAAAGACTAGACATGATATTGTTTTCATTCAAAGTTCCTAAAGTATCTAAGTGAAGTACCTTACATTTAAAGTGTTTACTGCAGATCTTGAATAAACTAAGAAAATATATTTTCAATATAAAAACTTATTGGCCTGGAGTAAGTCTTTGAGTGTGTGTTCCTCATTTATTGCCTGTGTGTGTACAACAAATGCTTAACACTACCCTCTGATAAGCCTACTGCTCGACCACATTACCACAAAATAGAACATTAGAATTATCTGCTTTTGTCACTATTTTACCTCTAAGGGGAACCCTTGGACTCTGTGCACACTATTTCTTACTTTGAAATAGTATATACAGAGCCAACTTCCTACATTGGTGGATCAGTGGTGGGGTCTAGGACTTTGCGTTTGCTGGGCTACTCAGCCAATACCTGATCACATGACTAAATTCCCAAAATTGTCATTAGAAACTGATTTTTGCAATTTGAGCTATTTTTCTAAATTTTTAAAAGTCCTGCTAGGGCCTTGTGGAAGTCCCTGTTAGCATTTATTTTAAAGTTTAAAAGTTTTGTAAACGTTTGGATTAAGTTCTAGAAATAGTTTCAGGGCCAGATGTATGAAACTTTTTTGCACTCGCAAATGGTGCGAATCGCAAAATTCGTCCGTTTGCGAATGCAAAAACGTGGTCTGCGATGCATGAAAGGCATTCGCAGACCAAAAATAAGAAATCACAAAAATTGCGATTTTTTGCGTTGCGGCCTGGTTTTGCGAGTCGCATTTTGCGATTCGGTATTTCCAGAAGGAAATTGCGAGGCGCAAATTGCGATTCACAAAATCCAAGTCGCAAATCGATGCACCAAAAAATCGCAAATTGCGATTTTTCGCATAGTGGCATTTTGCACATGCAAAATACCACTAAGTGAAACCAGGTGGTAACCAGGTGCAACCTATATAAAGAGGCCCAGAATGCCTCAGACTCTTGGCTGCACTCTACGTCATGGCGAGGAGGATGAGAATCTTGGCAGGTTTGAGGAGAGGGAGGAGGAGACAGGAGTCTTCAAAGTGCGCATTACACTTTTTAACCTGACAGAGGAGGAAATATTTGAGAGGTACAGGTTGAACTCAGCCATGATTCTTGATATGATAGCTGAGCTACAGCCCATACTGCAGCGCAGAACACTAAGGACTCACAGCATACCCACCCATGTGCAGGTATTATGCTCCCTCCACCTACTCGCCTCAGGGAGCTATCAAGGGGTCATAGCAGCAGCTGGAGGGGCATCACAGAGTATACCCTCTCTAGATTTTTCAATGCAATTATCAACGCCATGCTGAGCAGGATACACCAGTACATCAGATTCCCCCACACCCCACAGGTTATACAGCAGACAAAAATTGATATTTACCAGATAGCACAGTTCCCCCACGTCCTAGGTGCCATAGATGGGACACATGTTGCAATCTGTCCACCATCAGCCACAGAGTATGTGTTCCGCAACCGTAAATACCAACATTCAATGAATATACAGGTGATTTGCAATGCCTCATACATCATTACTGATCTCGTGGCCAGGTACCCAGGGAGCACACATGATTTGTACATCTTTCGCCATAGCGGCATTCACACAAGACTGCTAGCTGGGGAGTTTGGAGAAGGATATCTACTAGGTATTGTCCCTCTATACAATGGCGCATTGATGGCGTGCTGATGTCAGATGGGTCAGTTACTCATCATACCCTCTGCCCCTTCCAGGAGACAGTGCCTACGCAGTGCGCACCTACATGATGACGCCCTACCTCAATCCTGCAACACCTGCTGAATGGAGATACAATGCAGCACACAGGGCTACCCGCAACGTGGTGGAGCGCACCTTTGGACCGCTGAAGTGTCGCTTCCAAAAGTGGAGGGGCACTACAGTACAGCCCAGAGACCACATGTAGAATAGTGGCTACTTGTGCAATCTTGCACAATATAGCTACCACAATGGGCATACCAGTAGAAATATGTGAATCTGAATCTGATGAGGATGATGATCCCATACCACCCCTACAGCCAGCAGACAGGACCAGTGCAGCAGAGGGAAGGCAAAGGAGTGCTGACATCACACACAACCATTTCAGATGTAAGTATGAATAACACAAATGCACTGACAAATGTACCTGTAGTGAAGTAAATGTATTACCTTAATGTCAGGTAATGTTAGTCCAACAAATTGCAAAAGAATTGAGTTAAAAAAAACTAGAAACAATAGAAGTTCAGAGTAATGCACTATTACTTCAGAGCAAACTCATTACCCCTCTGGCTACTACAGTTACTTCTTGCAGCCACGCACACCACTCGGGTGCCCAGTTGCCTCACTGGCACCTCAATTGTCCGCCTCACTGGCAGTGCTGTGCCTGGCACTGCGCTGTCTGGTTTCCACTGCGGGTACAGCTAGACTGCTGAGGCTGGAAGTGTCCTCTGTGTCCCCCAGTCCAAGCTCACTAGGTGTGGCTGACCTCTGTCCCATGATGTTTTCAATCACATTTGTGATGTGGACAAGTCCGTTAGCCACATCCCTGCTGCTGTGTGCTGCCCCCACCTGTCCAGCCACTGCACAACGTGCAATCAGTGAAGTTGAAGTAGCTAGCCTGTTGACAGAGCGACAGAAGCCCCCGAACATGTTCATGAATCATCGCTCCTGTCTGCGGTGGCTCACGCTGTCATGGCGCAGCTCCTGGCATAGTTCCCGCACAGCAGATGCTTGCACCTGTCCCTCATGCAGCTGTTCTACATTCGCATTCAGGCACTCATCGGGCGCTGCTGCTGCAACATAGCTGCTTCCAGCCCACCAAAGAAGGAGGGACCCTCACCTGCCTCATTCGCCTGTGCACCGGCATTTGTCGCCATCCTGCGTGGTCCTGTGGTCTGCTGAAAACTGGCCTCCTGCATCTGTGTGCGCCGGCCAGTTGGGGATGGTGTATGTGGCCCTTCCTGCTGCTCATCCGAGTCCTGACTGAGCTCTGGCAGTGGCAGTGCCCTGGGCCTGCGTCGGAGTGGCGCAACGGTGAGAGACCCACTTGTGTTTGAGTCTGAGGCTGGATGGGTGTCAGTCTCCCCTACGCTGGCACATGCTGTGGCTGCTAGGCCTGGCCCACCTGCAACAACATTATGCAGCATGTCAGTTATGTTTGTTGCAAGTAAGGGCACACAATGGTAATAAAGGTACAGGTACTTCTCTTCACTGTGTTGTGGGTGTTGTGTTCCTCTGGGTGTTGCTCTACTTAATTAGATTGTATTTGCTACTTTCAGCTCTGGGTTGTGGACTGCCACTCCCATAATGCATTGTTGTGCTGCTTCTAAGATGTGGAATGGACTACTTCTCACAATGTTGTACATTACTTGCTAATTCCTAAGGGGCTTTTGTGCATACACATATGGGGTTACAATTCAATATTGCACTTACCTTGGCTGGTACTTGGTGTGCCGGAGGTGTCTATCTCTGTGACCCCAGTCACTGCTTCAGGGAGGAGTGTGGACTCCACAAGGTCCTCTAATGGGGTGGATGGTGCCTCTGTGGATGGACCACCTCCTGTGCCCCTGGCCTCCTGCAGTCTTCTTGCCACCCTCTCCTTCGCACGGGACCGCAGGTCATACCACCTCTTCTTAATTTCGTCGACCGAGCGCTGTGCCACTCCAATAGCGCAGATCTTGGTTTGTATATCTGCCCAGAGTCTCCTTTTCTCACTCTCTGGCACCTGGAGTGAGCTTTTACCAAAAAGGCGGTCATGGCTCCTGACCACTTCCTCTGTCAGCACCTCCAGCTCTTGCTCGCTAAATTTGAGCTTCCTCTTTCTTTCTTCCTTCTCCTTTCCTTGGGCTAAGGTGTCCATCCTTGTTCAGGTGTGCTGCCTCCTTCAGAGTGTTGCTCAGTGTGGCTGGGCTGCTCTCTCTGGATGCTGGTTTGGGTGTGGCACCTGAAACTACCTGGGATGACTCACTTCCTGCTTGTGATGTCATCAGGCTCCTCCAGGTGTGCTTTCTCGAAATTTCTGGCAATTTGCGATTTTCAATAACCGAATCGCAATTTGCGAAAATGCAAATTGCGATTCGGTAAATCAGCCTCGCAAACCACAAATAGCGATTTTTAAGAAATCGCTAATTCCGAATCGCAATTATGATACATGGCCTATTGCGACTCGGAAATAGCGATTTCTTAAAAATCGCTATTTGCGATTCGCAAGGCCATTTCTTCATACATCTGGCCCGAAGATTCTTAAAAAGTATTCCAACCTTTAGAAAAATAATGTCTAGCACAGAAGAGATGGTTGTGGAACTCAACCTCACCCCTTACCTACATCTAAGGCTGTCAGAGTTAAAGACTCTCTGTAAGATACAAAATATAAAAACTGGATCAAACCCTACCAAAGTACAGCTCCAGGAGCTTTTGGCAGAGTTTGCAAGAGACCACCCCTCTGAAGATAACCTTACAGAGGGGGAAACTAGTGACCTGAAGGATAAATCCCTCCCTCCTGTCCTAGTTAGGGAGGCCAGGGTCCCTCAAACCCTGACTCCACAAGTGACAGTCAGAGATGCTGGTTCTGCCACAGGGGAGTCCAGTAACTCTGGAAGCATTGAGGGCAGCCTCAATGAAGATGACCTACTGTTAGCCAGGATGGCCAAAAGACTGGCTGTGGAGAGACAGCTCCTAGCCATAGAGAGAGAAAGACAAGAGATGGGTTTAGCTCCCATCAATGGTGGCAGCAACTTAAATAGGGTCAGAGAGAATACTGACATGCTAAAAATCCTCAAAGGGATTGTAACAAAATATGAAGATGGTGATGACATCACCAAATGGTTCACAGCTTTTGAGAGGGCTTGTGCAACCAGAAAAGTGAACAGATCTCAATGGGGTGCTCTCCTTTGGGAAATGTTCACTAGAAAGTGTAGGGATAGACTCCTCACACTCTCTGGAAAAGATGCAGAATCCTATTACCTCATGAAGGCTACCCTGATTGAGGGCTTTGGATTCTCAACTGAGGAGTACAGGATTAGGTTCAGGGGGGCTCAAAAATCCTCAAGCCAGACCTGGGTTGATTTTGTTGACTTCTCAGTCAAAACACTAGATGGTTGGATTAATGGCAGTGGTATGAATGATTATGAAGGGCTGTATAGTTTGTTTATGAAGGAACACCTTTTAAGTAATTGTTTCAATGATAAACTGCATCAGCATCTGGTAGACCTAGGTCCAATATCTCCCCAAGAATTGGGAAAGAAGGCAGACCACTGGGTCAAGACAAGGGTGACCAAGACTTCCACAGGGGGTGACTAAAAGAAAGGGGTCACAAAGCCTCCCAAGGGGAAGAGTGTTGTAACATCCGAGGGAAAAAGTAAAGAGTCTTCTAAAGGGCCCCAAAAACCTGCACAGGAGGGTGGGTCCAAAGCCTCTTCACAATCCTCATTTGGGTACAAGGGTAAAAACTTTGATCCCAAAAAGGCCTGGTGTTGCAGCTGTAGTCAGCATGGACACCAAACTGGAGACAAGGCCTGTCCCAAGAAAGGTTTTACTTCAACTACTACTCCAGTTAGCACTGGAATAGCCAGTCTCCAGGTGGGATCAACAGTGTGCCCAGATCAAACCAGAGTCTACACTGAAGCTACATTAGTCTCTGAGGGTGGGGTGGACTTAGCCACAATAGCTGCCTGGCCGCCTAACATGCAAAAATACAGGCAGCAGCTCTTTATTAATGGGACTAGAGTAGAGGTCCTGAGGGATACAGGTGCCAGTGTCATTATGGTGACAGACAAACTGGTTTCTCCAGGACAATACCTGACTGGACAAACTTATCCAGTCACCAATGCTGACAATCAGACTAAAGTACATCCCATGGCTATGGTAACTTTAGAATGGGGAGAGGTCACTGACCTGAAAAAAGGTGGTAGTCTCTTCTGCTATACCAGTAGAATGTCTGCTTGGAAATGATCTGGAGTCCTCTGCATGGGCTGAGGTAGAGCTCACAACCCATGCAGCCATGCTGGGTATCCCTGAATTGGTGTGTGTCAAGACTATGGCACAGTGCAGGGCTCAGGGTGAAAAAGAGGTGTTGGAGTCTGGAATAATGGCCCAACCCTCCAAGAGAAAAGGAAAGAAGACTGGGGGACCAGCATCAGCACAGAAAAAGAAACAGAACCTCTCTTCTCAGGAATAAGTTCTATACCCTGAGGGAACTTAGCCTATGGAGTTAGAACCTTACCAGGTTGAGCTCTGGGCCCAGGCGGACCCTCAAGGGAACAGCTGTGTAAGGGGCAAGAAACGTGTCCCTCTCTTGAACGCCTAAGGCAGCAAGCTGCTGAACAAGAAAAAGGAATTGCCAGTGGAACACACAGGGTCTATTGGGAAGATGGACTCCTTTACACTGAGGCAAAGGATCCCAAACCTGGTGCCACTAGGAGAGTGGTAGTGCCTCAGGAGTTTAGGGAGTTCATTCTGACCTTAGCCCATGACATTCCCCTTGCTGGGCATTTGGGACAAACCAAGACATGGGAGAGGTTTGTCAACCATTTCTATTGTCCCAACATGTCCCAGAAGGTAAAGGAGTTTTGTGCCTCCTGTGCCACCTGTCAAACCAGTGGTAAGACAGGTGGCCATCCAAAGGCCCCCCTCATTCCACCTCCAGTGGTGGGGGTCCCCTTTGAAAGAGTGGGAGTGGATATAGTGGGTCCACTTGAAGCTCCCACAGCATCAGGGAATCAGTATATCCTAGTAGTAGTGGAGCATTCTACTAGGTGTCCTGAAGCAATTCCCCTTAGGTCCACTACTGCCCCTGCAGTAACCAAAACACTCATTGGTATTTTTACCAGAGTGGGATTTCCTAAGGAGGTGGTTTCTGACAGAGGTACCAATTTCATGCCAGCTTACCTGAAACATATGTGGAATGAGTGTGGGGTGACTTACAAATTCACCACACCATACCATCCACAAACCAATGGACTTGTTGAGAGATTTAACAAGACATTGAAGGGCATGATCATGGGGCTCCCTGAAAAATTCAAAAGGAGATGGGATGTCCTCCTGCCCTGCCTGCTTTTCGCCTACAGAGAGGGGCCTCAGAAGGTAGTAGGGTTTTCCCCCTTTGAACTTCTGTTTGGCCATCCTGTTAGGGGACCACTAGCTCTTGTGAAAGAAGCCTGGGAGAGACCTCTCCATGAGCCTAAGCAAGATTAGGTGGACTGTGTACTAGGCCTACTTTCAAGGATGGCAGAGTACATGGAAAAGGCAAGTAAAAACCTTGAGGCCAGCCAACAACTCCAGAAGATGTGGTATGACCAAAAGGCTGCTATGGTTGAGTTTCAGCCAGGGCAGAAAGTCTGGGTTCTGGAGCCTGTGGCTCCCAGGGCACTTCAGGACAAATGGAGTGGCCCTTACCCAGTGGTAGAGAAAAATAGTCAGGTCACCTACCTGGTGGACCTAGGCACTAGCAGGACCCCCAAAAGGGTGATCCATGTTAACTGCCTAAAACTCTTCCATGACAGGGCAGATGTAAACATGTTCATGGTTACAGATGAGGGCCAGGAAGCAGAGAGTGAACCTCTCCCTGATCTCCTCTCCACTGACCCTAAGGATGGCACAGTAGATGGAGTGATCTAGTCAGACACCCTCTCTGGCCAACAGCAAGGTGACTGCAGGCAAGTCCTCCAGCAGTTTGCTGAGCTCTTTTCCTTAACCCCTGGTCAGACGCACCTGTGTACCCATGATGTAGACACAGGAGACAGCATGCCTGTCAAAAACAAAATATTCAGACAGTCTGATCAAGTTAAGGAAAGCATCAAAGTGGAAGTCCACAAGATGCTGGAATTGGGAGCGATTGAGCACTCTGATAGTCCCTGGGCTAGCCCAGTGGTCTTGATCCCCAAACCTCACACAAAAGATGGCAAGAGAGAGATGAGGTTCTGTGTGGACTACAGAGGGCTTAATTATGTCACCAAGACAGATGCTCACCCCATCCCTAGGGCAAATGAGCTGATTGACAAATTGGGTGCTGTCAAATACCTGAGTACCTTTGACTTGACAGCAGGGTACTGGCAAATAAGAATGGCACCAGGAGCAAAATAGAAAATAGCATTCTCTACACCTGATGGGCACTACCAGTTTACTATGATGCCCTTTGGCTTAAAGAATGCCACTGCCACCTTCCAAAGGTTGGTGAATCAAGTCCTTGCTGGCTTGGAGTCCTTAGTGCAGCTTATCTTGATGAGATTGCTGTCTTTAGCTCCAGCTGGCAGGATCACCTGGTCCACCTGAAGAAGGTTTTGCAGGCCATGCAAGCAGCAGGCCTCTCTATCAAGGCATCTAAATGTCAGATAGGGCAGGGTACTGTGGTTTACTTGGGACACCTTGTAGGTGTAGGCCAAGTTCAGCCACTCCAACCCAAGATCCAGACTATTCTGGACTGGGTAGCTCCAAAAATTAAGACTCAAGTCAGGGCATTCCTTGGCTTGGCTGGTTACTATAGGAGGTTTGTGAAGGATTATGGATCCATAGTGACCCCCCTCACAGAACGTACCTCTAAGAAAATGCCCAAGAAAGTTAACTGGACCTTGGACTGTCATAAGACCTTTGACACCCTGAAGCAAGCAATGTGCACAGCACCAGTTTTGCTCCAGATTACTCTAAGCAGTTCATTGTGCAGATATATGCCTCTGAACATGGAATAGGAGCAGTCCTGTCCCAGAAAAACGATGATGACCTTGACCAGCCTGTTGCTTTAATTAGCAGGAGGTTACTGCCCACGGAGCAGCGTTGGAGTGCCATTGAGAGGGAGGCCTTTGCTGTGGTCTGGTCCCTGAAGAAGTTGAGACCATACCTTTTTGGTACTCACTTCATAGTTCAAACTGACCACAGACCTCTCAGATGGCTCATTCAAATGAAAGGAGAAAACCCTAAACTGTTGAGGTGGTCCATATCCCTACAGGGAATGGACTTTATAGTGGAACACAGACCTGGGACTGCCTATGCCAATGCAGATGGCCTATCCAGGTTCTTCCACTTAGAAAATTAAGACTCTCTTGGTAAAGGTTAGTCTCAGCCTCTTTCGTTTGGGGGGGTGGTTGTGTAAGGAAATGCCTCCTTGGCATGGTCACCCCCTAACATTTTGCCTTTGCTGATGCCAAGTTATGATTTGAAAGTGTGCTGGGACCCTGCTAACCAGGCCCCAGCACCAGTGTTCTTTCCCTAAACTGTACCTTTGTCTCCCCAATTGGCACAACCCTGGCACTCAGGTAAGTCCCTTGTAACTGGCACCCCTGGTACTAAGGGACCTGATGCCAGGGAAGGTCTCTAAGGGCTGCAGCATGTCTTATGCCACCCTAGAGACCCCTCACTCAGCACATGCACACTGCTTCACAGCTTGTGTGTGCTGGTGGGGAGAAAATGACTAAGTCGACATGGCACTGCCCTCAGAGTGCCATGCCAACCTCACACTGCCTATGGCATAGGTAAGTCACCCCTCTAGCAGGCCTTACAGCCCTAAGGCAGGGTGAACTCTACCACAGGTGAGGGCATATGTGCATGGGCACTATGCCAATACAGTGTCTAAGCAAAACCTTATACATTGTAAGTGCAGGGTAGCCATAAGAGTATATGGTCTGGCAGTTTGTCAAACACGAACTCCACAGTTCCATAATGGCTACACTGAAAACTGGGAAGTTTGGTATCAAACCTCTCAGCACAATAAATGCACACTGATGCCAGTGTGCAATTTATTGTAACATACACCGAGAGGGCATCTTAGAGATGCCGCTGAATACCTACCCGACTTCTAGTGTAGGCTGACCAGTTCCTGCCAGTCTACCACACACCAGACATGTTGCTGGCCACATGGGGAGAGTGCCTTTGTCACTCTGTGGCCAGGAACAAAGCCTGTACTGGGTGGAGGTGCTTCTTACCTCCCCCTGCAGGAACTGTAACACCTGGCGGTGAGCCTCAAAGGCTCACCCCTTTTGTTACAGTGCCCAGGGCATCCCAGCTAGTGGAGCTTCCCGCCCCTCCGCCCAGTACCTCCACTTTTGGCGGCAAGGCTGGAGGAGATAATGACAAAAACAAGGAGGAGTCACCCACCAGTCAGGAGAGCCCCTAAGGTGTCCTGAGTTGAGGTGACCCCTGCCTTGAGAAATACTCAATCTTGAGTTTGGAGGATTCCCCCAATAGGATTAAGGATGTGCCCCCCTCCCCACAGGGAGGAGGCACAAAGAGGGTGTAGCCACCCTCAAGGACAGTAACCATTGGCTACTGCCCTCACAGATCTAAACACACCCCTAAATTCAGTATTTAGGGGCTCCCCAGATCCCAGAAAATCAGATTCCTGCAACCTGAAGAAAGAAGGACTGCTGACCTACAAGCCTGCAGAGAAGGAGGAAGACGACAACTGATTTGTCTCCAACTTCGAAAACCTGCTCCAGCGACGCATCCGACAGAGACCAGCGACCTCTGAAGCCTCAGAGGACTGCCCTGGACTACAGGACCAAGAAACTCCCGTGAACAGCGGCCCTGTTGAAAACCAGCTACTTCTTTGCAACAAAGAAGCAACTTCATGTTTCCCGCCAGAAGTGTGAGACTCTACACTCTGCACCCGATGCCCCCGGCTCGACCTGCAGAAAACCAATACCTCAGGGAGGACTCCCCGGTGACTGCGAGCCCGTGAGTAACCAGAGACGACCCCCCTGAGCCCCCACAGCGACGCCTGCAGAGAGAATCCAGAGGCTCCCCCTGACTGCGACTGCCTGTAACAAGGGACCCGACTCCTGGAACCAACAGTGCACCCGCAGCCCCCAGGACCTGAAGGAACCGAACATTCAACGCAGGAGTGACCCCCAGGTGACCCTCTGCCCTGCCCAGGTGGTGGCTGTCCAGAGAAGCCCCCCCCCCCTGTGCCTGCCTGCACCGCTAGAGTGACCCCCAGGTCCCTCCATTGAAACCTATACAAAACCTGACGCCTGCTTTGCACACTGCACCCGGCCGCCCCTGTGCCGCTGTGGGTGTGTTTTGTGTGCCTACTTGTGTCCCCCCCAGTGCTCTACAAAACCCACCTGGGCTGCCCCCCTGCTGGCAGACTGGAACCGGAGCACCCCTGTTCTCCATAGGCGCCTATGTGTTTTGGGCACCTCTTTGACCTCTACACCTGACCGGCCCTGAGATGCTGGTGTGGTAACTTTGGGGTTGCCTTGAACCCCCAATGGTGGGCTGCCTATGCCCCAGGACTGAGACTTGTAAGTGTTTTACTTACCTCCTAATCTAACCTTTACTTACCTCCCTCAGGAACTGTTGATTTTTGCACAGTGTCCACTTTGAAAATAGCTTATTGCCATTTTTACAAAGACTGTACATTATATTGTTTTTATTCAAAGTTCCTAAAGTATCTAAGTGAAGTACCTTGAATTTAAAGTGCTTACTGCAACTCTTGAACCTGTGGTTCTTAAAATAAACTAAGAAAGTATATTTTTCAATATAAAAACTTTATTGGCCTGGAGTAAGTCTTTGAGTGTGTGTTCCTCATTTACTGCCTGTGTGTGTACAACAAATGCTTAACACTACCCTCTGATAAGCCTACTGCTTGACCACATTACCACAAAATAGAGCATTAGAATTATCTGCTTTTGCCACTATCTTGCCTCTAAGGGGAACCCTTGGACTCTGTGCACACTATTTCTTACTTTGAAATAGTACATACAGAGCCTACTTCCTAAACACTGACAAACAGACAAAAAGTGGGGGTAACCAAGCTTTCCTACACCACTACTTTGCATTCCCACTGTCACCTCTCCCACGAGGGCCACGTCTTAAATACTGATTAACCACATCTCCTGGTCGAGCAACAGCCCTGCTGGATATGCCGCATGAGGGCTGGCCCTCGTCGCACAATATGACATAACAATACCCTAGGCAGTCTGGATAGTTTCTATTTTTGTCTTATTTTCTTCTTTTTTGGTTATGCTTAACTATTCATGTGTTGGCTTCTAATACTCTGCAAATACACAACACAATGCTGACAGCACTGTCAGGCCAAAATGCGATTCTTTGGAGAGTTAGGATGCTGTGGTTCACCATGCTTGAGTATGTAACTGTTGATACTGCTCTGTCAAAAATTGAATAAAACAGTAAAAAACGAAAGAATGGAGGGCTTGACACTGGAACTGATTTATCTTGGTTCCCTCCATCTATGCTCGCTGAATTACCCTTTTGAGGGTACCCATGAATCGTTCCACAACACCATTCGCTTGAGGCCACAGAGGTGTACTCTTTTGATTCTTGATATTTAGTCTGACTAGGAACTCCTTGAAATCTTTGCTATTGAACGGTGGACCATTATCAGATTTGAGAATGGCAGGGATAACTCAGGCTGCAAAGATGTTGTCCAGCCACTCAATGTCCTTGTCATGGGTTGTTGATAATACCTAGTCTTCTAAAGGAAAACGTTAATACTCATCAATGACTACCAGGAGATTATGTCCGTTCCCAAAGCCCCAAAGAAATCAACTGCAACTCTTTCTCAAACTTGTGCAGGAAGGTCATACATTGGCAATGGATGCTGCGTCACTTCTGGGGAATGGCAGTTGCAAAGATGGCACTCTTTTAGTTCTCTCTCAACTCTAATCGTGAGAACGACACTCGGTCTCTTAGGGCTCTTTTGGTGGCTACAATGCCATGATATCCTTCATGGGTTAGTTTAATGACTTGCTGTCGTAGGCTCTCAGGTATGATGATTGTTGAGCCTCTCAAGACAACAACTTCCCTAGTCACAGACAGTTCATCCTGTACACTTTTTAATTTTTTAAAGTCTACATTGTCAGCAAAAGGATGAGTTTTCCTCTTCCACGTTTGAGTTGAAGTGATGTTTTTGAGGCTATGCATGTGCTTATCGGCATTAGTAGCGGCAATAATCTGTTCAAAGGACAGGGCTGCTGGTATGCTGAACCTAACAATGAAGTTAAGGTAATCCTCGGCTGTTTAGGATGTCGCACTATGACGATGTAGTGGTATTTGTGAAAAGTATGCTTTGTTGTTTGGAGCTGGAGGAGCCTGTTCACTTCTGCCTACATCTCCCATCAACCTGTGTGGCAGGAGGGCTGCACTGTCAACACACATACCTGGAGTCGCTTAAAACCAATGTGCCACTCCTGCTGCATGGGACGCTTTGTTGTTTGGAGCCAGTGGGAGCCTGTTCACATCTGCCTTCATCTCCCATCGACCTGTGTGGCAGGAGGGATGCCCTGTCAAGACGAGCACCTGGAAGCACTTAGAACCAATGTGCTACTCCTGCTGCGTGGGACACTTTGTAGTATGGAGCTGGGAGGATCCTGTTCACATCTGTCTACATCTCCCATCAACCTGTGTAGCAGGAGGGCTGTCCTGTCAACATGCGCGCCTAAAGGCGCTTAAAACCAGTGAGCTACTCCCACTGCACGGGACGCTTTGTTGTTTGGAGCCAGGGGAGCCTGTTCACATCTGCCTACATCTCCCATCAACCTGTGCAGCAGGAGGGCTGCCCGCTTATCGCAAGTGCTTGGAAGTGCTTAAAACCAGTGTGCCTCTCCAGCTGCGGGATGCTTTGTTGTTTGGAGCCAGGGGAGCCTGTTCACGTCTGCCTACATCTCCCATCTACCTGTGCGGCAGGAGGGATGCCCTGTCAACACGCGTGCCTGGAGGCGCTTAAAACCAGTGTGCTATGCCCGCTGCGTGGGATGCTTTGTTGTGTGGTGCTGGGGGAGCCTGTTCATATCTGCAGCAGGAGGGCTGCCCTGTCAACATGCGTGCCTTGAGGTGCTTAAAACCAGTGTGCTACTCCCACTGCGCAGGAGGCACATGCCCAGGCCATGACCAGGCCAAGACCAGGCCAAGACCGGGCCCGTCTTTGCCCGTCATCAGCCGAGAGAGGCTGGGCTGGGTCCCCATCTCTTCAAACCAAGGGATGAGAAAGTCTAGCCTTGTCTACCTGCAATCATCGGGTGAGCTTGTTTATGCTTTCTTAGACCTCTGGGTGGCCTCTGACTAATTGGCTTAGCGCTGTGAATCTCTATTAGTCAAAGGTGCCGTTTACTTCTTGAAACTTGTTACATCATGGGCAAATGCAAATGTCTGCCCAAGGAATATTTAACTGCTGCCTCTCCAAAGCCTACTACAATCAATAAAAGGTTGCACAACCTGATTGGAGTGGTAGCAACAGAAAGTGAACTTAAGGAAAGGCGCTTATCTTTATCCTGTGACCATCTTAATTCTTTTGCAGTAGCCCAACCGCCATCACCAGGAGGATATAAACAGTCCAACTGTGGTCTGGGGCTATCCTCAATGCTCCTAGAATGGCAACCAAGAGCGGGGTCTCTACTAAATTAAAGCAATCAGAAGTCAATCTAGTGCAAGCTCAAAAAGGCCTGGGGACAGGCGAGGTTGTAAGCTGTTGCCGCCGCATGGTTAACAGGCCTATAAAGCTCTCTAGCATGGAATTTACCACTGGGCCATCGCCAATGAGGGTAGTCCCTGGGTTCAAAATCCAGAACATGTTGGAGTCTGTGCTGACAGCGGGGCTCTCCCCCCTGGTAGCATGTCTGGAAAGACTGGAATTGGCCTGTAGGGAAATTTTGAGCTAGGCCCGTTGGGCAATTATGATGGTCTCGTCGGTAGGAACCGAAACTGAAGCCAGCCAGTGGACTCAGTTAAGGGACCCTAATACGGATCCTGTTGCAGCCCCCCCTCACAGTGGGAATGAGTTAGTTGCAAGAATTTGAGAAAGGGTAACCCTCAGTCTTCTGGGCCATTTAGGGGTGGGCTGCCCATGAGTCAAGTCGGTGGGGGTCCAATTCCTGCAACTGAGGAGGGGGGTGGGGTAAGGGTGACTGAGGATGTTGCTGGGGTGGATAGTATGAGTTGCCCTGTCATTAATTTGACCCCAGCTTTGTGCCCTTTAGTGGTGGTTCTTTCTGGGGTCCCTAAGCTGAGGGCAAATCAAAGGGAGTTTCACGAAGAACTAAAAAACAAATGTATATGTTGGTTAATGCATACGTGTTGTGGGTACACTACCACATCCAAGAGCTCGATTACAGCAAGGTGCTGTTGCTTGCAACATTCAGACTTCTTTTGGTACATTCATTACATCCTTGAATATCAAGTTTGCAAAAACCAATGCTTGCTAAATGTCTCATTAATTATAATTAATGCTTGTTGATTATGCACATTTTATCCCACCTGCTAAACTAGTGCCAACTGTAACTGCCAAAACATGCACTCTTCACAATGTGATCTGTATTGAGCATGTGCCACAATCAGGAGGATAATTGTGCATTTCTTTAACAAGCAATTAACTGCCAAAAGGCACATGTGCGCATTTGAATATTTAAGGAGGCATGTGAGTCTGAGGCCTTGTTTGGCTTTGTACCTAATGCTCTGCTCACCTGTTTCCAGTCAAGTCGATTTCCTTGTCCTCCTGCCTGCTTCCAGTTGAGTTCCAATGCAAGTCAAGTTCCTTTGTACCTATTGCTCTGCTCACTGTTTCCAGTGCAAGTCAAGTTACTTGTCCTCCAGTCTGTCTCCAGTTGAGTTCCAGTGTTCCTCGTTGTCCGACCAGCTCCCAGATGAATGCCAGCATTTCTCAACTTCCGGACAGTCTCCAGTCGAGTTCTTGCATTCTTGCTGATCTTGCATTCTGATGATCTTCCTACAGAGTTCCGGCTCTCCTCTTCATTGTCTGACGACGATCCAGTATTTCCTGTAAAAGAGAGAAAATATGAAAGGTGAAAAAAACTCAGTTTGGGTTCTGAAATTTTCAAGCAAGTAACTTCATTTCACGGTAAATAAATATTATTAGCTTAAATGAAACAAAACAGAATTTTAACTTTTAAATAATTTATGCCAATCAGACCTAGCGTGATTTATTGTTTGGGGGGGAATTCAAGATACCACTAAACAGACATTAATGGAAAGATGTATTTCCAATAACAAGCCCTCCACCGAGAATTAGGAGAC
The DNA here is from genome assembly GCF_031143425.1 of Pleurodeles waltl. Classification (NCBI taxonomy): domain Eukaryota; kingdom Metazoa; phylum Chordata; class Amphibia; order Caudata; family Salamandridae; genus Pleurodeles; species Pleurodeles waltl. Next base: position 1,900,173,326 of record NC_090440.1, read on the forward strand.
TGGAAATAGAGCAAGTTAATCAGAACTATTATTGGCAAGAGATTATGCCAAAACACAGAGAAACCCTTTAGTCAAGTTGATTGTTTTTGAGTTTGGACATTGCTTCAGAGATGCTGAGAGTATTGTAAAAAGAGGAAGAGACTTGTTCAGCCTTATAGAAATGTATGCACAATGTGTCACAATGTATAATTTCCCAATAGTTTATGGAAGTTCAGTGTATCAATGAAGTAACTCTTTTGCAGCCCAGAGTCCTAAAAACCAAGAACCCAGTATTATGAGAAATCAGAAGTCCTCATTCCCAACACAACACGCAGCCCCGGGTCCAGCAGTTCGATTCTGCAGTTCACAAAGCAGAAGCTGGTATTTTCTCTTTTTCTCTGCCCAAAACCACTTTCCCCTTGAGGACTTGCAAGAGGGCAATGTACTCTTCATCACAGTCATGTTAGTCCTCACTGTGATAAGGGAATTGTCATCACCCCATGGGAACGCCTAGAATTCAAGTAAGTGGCTCGCATAGAACAGTACAGTAATTCTCCACGTTCATTGGTGGATAATATTATTCTAACCAGACAAGTAAGTTGGATTGGTGCGTGCTCAAAAGATCGCCCAGGGGACTGTGTGATTGTAAACTATAGGAATCCCTGTATGGCGCAGAGCCTTCTGCAGTGTGAGCCCCCAGCCCAGGCCAGAGAGTGGTTGCTGGTATAACTATATTACCTCTGGGCTACTTTTATAAACCCCCCGTCCTACACTGCCTGTAAGACAGGCTTTCCATCTCCCATATATTGCAGCTCATAGTTGTAGTGCTCCTCCACATGGGCCTAATGTACATTCAGCTATGTCCTCTAGGTTTGTCAACATCCCAGTGGCCCTGGAAGTGGTAGAGTGGCTCAGGGCCAACAGTCCATTTCCAGACCAAGGAGTCTTCCGGTCTCTATATACTTACGGCATCACTATACAAGTATTGAGCCCTGATAAAATGGTTAGTAAGGCAAGTTGTTGCTCTTACCTTAGTGGCACGGTTGCTGTAGGTACAGCAAAGAGGCACTATACGGAACCACTGATAGCTTATATGGCCAATGCCCCTAGCTCTGTGAAACCCATAAAAACCCCTATTTTTACTGGCCCATTTAGGAAAGGCGACAAGGAGTTGGGTTCGAACGGGGATCTATTTCAACAGGTGATGACTGAGGATGCTCTTACGCCTCAGTATTTTTCCACTTCACTTGGTCAATTAAGGGGGACTGGTAAAGGAAGGGGTGCGATTCAAGATAACATCCAGAGTGAGATCACTGGGGTTGAGAGAGCCATTGAAGTTTGCAAGCAGCAACCAAGTCCTCCAAGCTTTGTCAAAGTGCTCTCTTGGAATGTGGCTGGTTTACGGCAAAAACTGGATAACTCTGTCTGGGTATCTTTTATAACACAGCATGATATCAGCCTAATCCAAGAGTCATGGATTAGCGGGGATGTCAAACACCCAGGATATGCCATTTATTCCAAGACACCAACCAGAAAGGAGTTGGGGAGGTCCTCTGGGGGTTTTCTACCTGGGTAGCTTATGTTGTCCTCTAGTAGGCATAGGATCAAGTGGACTGAAATTGTTCAGTCCCCTGAATTTTTTCACCATCTTTTTAAAGCCATTGGCCTAGCCTTGGGCAAGGTGAGTGAGATTTTAGAGGCCCGGGTGCCACCTAATCAGTGGGATTGCATGGAGAACATGCAGAGTATCAGGCTTGTAGTGGCAAGAAAAAGCAGACCACGTGGTTTAGCAAGCAGTGCCGGCAGGCGAAATTGGACCTCTGTAAGGCCATTAAACTGAAAAATCGTGGGCTGCTACGAATGGCCAGTAGTCAGTATAAGAGCACCCTGGCCTCCGCAAAGAGAGAGTGGGAGGCCCCAAAATGTGAATCCTTTCACCTAGCTGTGAGGAATAAGGACTTCCACATGTTTTGGCGACTTGTTGCCTTGGGTAAGCAAGAGACTAACGGCTCAAACAAAAGCAATATTTCTGCTGATCAATAGTTGGAGCACTTTCGGTCTCTTTATGATTTCCAACCTATCACTGGTGGCCCACTGGATATTAGAGCAGGGAGCGCGGTGGTCCATGAAAGGTCTGAGGCATACCCTTTCATTATAATAAGGAGGTACTTCATGCAATCTCTAAAGTGGCTCCAGGTAAGGCACCCATGTTAGATAGAATTCCGGGGACTTATATGGGGGTTCATTATGACCCCGGCGGTCGGTGCAATAGTGGCAGTAGTACCGCCAACAGGCTGGCGGTACATACCGCCATATTATGACATTGATAGTTTGGCCAAAGCCAAGCCGCCAATGTAACACACCGACCGCCACAGCGGTAACGACTGGCAGGCTGGAGACTACAGTCTCCAGCCCGGCGGCGGACACTAGGCCGCCCATGGCATTAAGACCCCGCCAACCGCCATGGTTTCTGTGCTTTCTGTACCGCCACGAAAACCATGGCAGTAGGCACTATCAGTGCCAGGGAATTCCTTCCCTGGCACTGATAGGGGTCTCCTAAGCCTCCCGTCCCCCTCTCCAGAGTCCTCCTGCACCCTCTCCCTCTCCCCCGCCCCTGACATATACACACATACACGCTCATACATACACACCCATACACACACGCATACCCACATTCACCCATGCATGCATACCTTCATACACACACAGCAACACTCACTAACATACATCCAGGCACACACGCAATCACACGACACAACATGCACGTACACTCACACCCATTCATGCACACATGCATTACACACGCATGCATGCATAAAAACACAGTCCCACACCCCCCCACACACGCACACAACACCCCCCACCCCCCTCTCCTGTTGGAGAACCCAACTTACCTGCTTGCAGGGGGTCCTCTGGCAGGGGATGAGATGCGGCGCTGCTGCCAGCAGCAGCGTCTGCCAGCAGAACACGACAGGCCATATCATGGCTCATGATACGGTTGGCGGCGTTATGCTGGCGTGGTGCTGCTGCTGACAGCTGCGCCAGTTTAGCGCCGCCATGACCGTAGCTGGAATTCCGCCAGCCTTCTGGTGGAATTACGGCTACGGTTATATTTTGGTGGATGGTAGGTAGCGACGGTATGTTGGCGGCCGATGCCATGGCGGAAGGCGGCATTTCCTGCCAATGTGATGAGGGCCATAGTTTTGTACCTGATGTCTGGGCACCATATCTTGGGATTCTATTTAATGCCACCCTGGATGGAAGCCTATCCTATTTGTATCTCTAAGAATGACTCTTCACTCTGCAATGGTTTAGTATCAGCCCATGTGTAAATTTTCTGTTTGATGGGTTGAGGCATGGCACAGGAGGCAGCCTATTGAATTTCTCAACTGTCATGATATTAATCGACGCACCACTGTCTATGATAAAGGTTATGGGGCAACCCCTGACTTTTATTGTAATCTTGGGGCAGTGTCCAAATGAATTCAGTTGTTTAGTTTGATGGTCTGCCTTTGTCTTTTGTTCTTCCTTGTAAGCATCAAAATTGACATGCGCCTGTCATTCCTTGGTCAACATCATCATTGCACATCCATTTTCTTCATTAGTGCTTGACCATGACTTTGAAGAGCCTTTGTACGATGAGCTTGACGATGAAGAACTTTGTCTAGATTCTACTTGTCGTAACTGGTGCTGCTTCATGGTCATGTGGCATGTCTAGAATGCTTCTGGAGCCTTCTGGCATCCATTTTCTCTTCTCACTGTGACGTATTTGGTTTCTCTTCCGCTTTGCAAGCTGTTATGAAGTGGTTTTGTTTCCCACAACTGCTGCACGCTTGTCCTATGGCTGGACATTTACCTTCATGGGAAAATGAAAATTCACACTGGTAACACAACTTTATCTTCTTTGACGACGTAGCCTGGTGGGCATCTACCTTGTACTTGTGCTTGCTTTTTATGACCACAGCTGATTCATTTTTCACTGTTCCAGCTTCCATACCACCAAGCTGTTGATCTGCTCTTTCATCGGCTCTTGCAGCCACTAATATTTTCTCTAGACTGAGCGTATCTCTTAACATATATCTTCTGAAACAGTCTGAAAAACAGCCATTGATGACTCTGAGGGATATGGCTTCTTCATCATTGAATTCACTAACTTCGCAGTGTTTGATAAGCACATCAAGTTGTTCAACAAACTCATCCATGGTTTCACCAGTTTTCTGTCTCGCTTAATTGAAAATGAACCTTTCATAATCGATATTCAACATCAATTTGAACTTGGTACTCAATCCTTGTTTAATCTAGCGGTATGATATTGCATCAGTCTGCAAAATATTCAACACTTCTTTTATTCCTTCACTGACAAGGTTCTTTAAATACATAGGCCCTCATCATGACATTGGTGGTAAAAACCGCTTACCGCCATGCTGACGGCCGCCAACATACTGCCTTGGTGGTACAGCACACACACCAACAGAATACAGCCACATACACAAATCCGCCAGCCCAAAGGTCAGTGGTAGCTGTCGGTACCAACACCTATACTGTTACGCCAACAGAACAACCCCCACCACATCATGACCCACAAATCACCACAGCAAACATTCAGTGGCGGTAAACCATTGGCAGTACACACCGGCGCCCTCAGAATGGACAGTCAAATACTAAACAACACAACATTGGCCCATTCAAACAACACACACCTGATACCCATACACACACCACACCCACCCACTCACACCACTATAAAACACACATCCACATTACCCACAACCCTTTATGAATACAAATCATTGCCACCAGACAGACATCAAGACCACTGTGACAAATACACACACACCCATACATCCCTCACGCACTCCACTACGCACACCCAATCACACCACCCAACACCCACACACTTACACACACCACACAACACTCATGGCCCCACAAAGGCCCCCCCGTTACACAGATGAGAAGTTGAGGTCATGGTAGAGGAAATAGTCAGGACAGAACCACAGCTGTTTGGAGCACAGCTACAGCAGATATCCATTGCAAAGAAGATGGAGCTATGGCGGAGAATCATGGACAGGGTGAACACCGTGGAACAGCATCCAAGAATGAGGGATGACATGAAGAGGAGGTGGAACGACCTACGGGGGAAAGTGCGTTCCGTGGCAGTAAGGCACCAGCTCGCCATACAGAGGACTGGTGGTGTACCCCCATCTCCCCCACAACTCACAGCATGGGAGGAGCAAGTCTTGGCATTACTGCATCCTGAGGGACTCGCTGGAGTAGAGGTCTGGACACTGTTCACTGAACATGTACCACTTATCACCCCCCATACCTGCATGCCATCATACCCCCTCAACCTCACTCCCATCACTCCACTCCATCCCACACACTCCACCTACACATATGAGTTACTCAAATGCCCAGCCCTGCATGCCATACCAATGCACGGACAGCCCTCCCAGTCCTGCACGGACACCCATCACAAAAGCATGCACAGCATAGGGGAACTAACAATCCCACAATACATCACCATACACATTCAAAGGTGGCCTATATGTCATGTCAGTGTTTAATGTATATCTAACATTATTGTGTTGGGTAAGATCAAGAGAACGAGGTGGTAAAGCCATCTGTTTTATTCGGTGCCAAATATTTGCTGTCTCTCTAAAGTGTATGATGTCTTTTTCATCAAATGTTTCTAAGAGTGTCTAATAAAATATGAAGTCATTGCATACATAAATAAATATGTGGTCACAATAAGACAAGGTTTTGTGCCCATTCATTAATAATTGATTAGAGTAGAGTCAGTGAAGGTATTTCTTTTTTGTATGATTCATTTAGTGGCCTTATCTCACTGACATGAAATTAGCCCAACCCCATTTATAGATTAAGTACTCTTGACACCCCTGCAGCTGAGCTAGAAGAGTTTATTTTTTCTGTTTTTCTTTCAAAATCCATCAGAAAAAATTGTATCAGGAGAACAAAGGGAGCAGGAGAAAGATTAGCAGCAAGCCAGGAAGGAAGAACATGCCCCAAAGAAGGAGACAGTTGCGTGGCTGTTTTTCTCCATTCCCTCTGGAGAGAAAAAAGTAGTAGCAAACGTTGTGAAATGCAACCTTTTTAACGAGGAACTATCAAAAGGAACACATAAAAATTACTCCCTCTGGACCAGCAGTATGTTGAAGCACCTCCCTACGATCCATCCCCGACAATTGGCATGAGTGGAGATTCAGAGAGTTGTACCACATGCCTAAACATTGAGTGGTCAATCTCAACTTGCACCCGGAGATCCAGTTCCTATGTTAGTAACTGCCAGTATTACATCAGTGGTTCCCCAGATACTAAAAATTGCATCTTAGTGCACTGTGTGCACTCAAATAGTTAGTGTGAGTGAGCAGTCTATGCAAGCTTTTGTTCAGGCTGTCATCAACCACCAGTGTTTTTCGAAAATACTGTTTGCTCAAGTCCTGTGCATTTGTCTCCTTTATTTTTTGTAGTTAGAGTTCGTTCTACACAAAAATTAAAAAACAGCAAAAAAAACAAAACACAAAGCCAGTTCAGAAAAATCCAAAAAATGTTCTTTTCGAACTGCCTATTTTGGTCTAAAGAAAGAAAAACTATATCTTATGTTAGTTTGCCCTTATAAGAATGACTGCTGTCAGAAATCTACATGTATGTCACGGGAGTGTGATTGACTTCGAAAGTAAGCATTATGGGTTAGATTTACTAACATTTTGTTGCATGGTTGCACTTCTTTTGTGGAGCCTCCATGACACAAAATGCTAGTCGACATTTACAAAACCACACAAGGGGTAATTTGCCCTGCTGCTGCTTGGTTTTGTAAATAAAATGTACCGCAATGCAGCAACGTGCACTAAATTGTGTTAGATTTCATTGTGAGAGGTGTTCCATGGGTAGAACATGGCTGTTTCAATGCATCCACCCTTGGATTGTATGTAGTCCCAGGTTTACAAAGGTTTGTAAACCTGGGATTGCATTAAATTGGTACTCCTCCCAAAGGATGGCATAACAAGGAGAAAAGTTAACAATGTTCTCATTCTCTAATTGCAGCATTTCTATATTAAAGAGCACACACTCGTCCAAAGTTGGCCTAAGACACACAATTTGCTTGTAAGTGTTTTGAAAAGCTTCCATTACAGCTGCTGGAGAGGTATGATTTGGAAATAAGATACTTAAAGTGTAACCCTGAAGAGCTAATTTGCTTATTTTTATAAGATTTCCTATTCTAAAGTCTTTTGATATATCTCCATACCTCACATCTGCAGATTGTCTTATTTTCTAAGAAAGCTCTTTGTATTGAAAATTCAACCCAATAATAACATTTCCAGTACTATCTAAAGAATTTCTGTTTTGCTCTTGAAGCAATGTATTAAACAGTGGCTGACATTTCACGGGAGTCAGCTGGAGTAGATCACCAAACACTATAACATGTTTACCATCAAACTAAATAACAGTCTGTCCTGAGAACTTCTTGCATTCTCAGGTGAACAAAATCAGGCATTAGGTTTTACACCATACTCACTTCATCTATATTCAACAACTTCTGTTTCTTAAGAACTCTTTATACTTCATGGGAATCATCACCAGATGACTTGTATTCGAGTTTGTTGTCATGCTCAACTGGCAACATTAGACGTCTGTGCAAAGTAATGCCTTTTATAATGTGTGTAGCAAGTTCAGTAGGTGCTGTTACAGCACAAAAAAGATTGTTTTCAGTTTTTTTGTGAACTAATGCAGCAAGCACTTTTATGAGAAAGTTTTTCCCAGTCCCCGTTTGTCCCCTAACATATAGAAGTGTGGGCTCCAATGTGCTGCATAAACATTGAAAATTATCATTCTGAATTTAATGATTTACTGATGCAGTTATCTCCTGATATTTGTGAAGTTGCTCTTCATTTAGTTAATATATCAACTCATCCAAGTCTATAGTTTGAACATTCACCTGGTCCATAACATTGTGTACCTCATTCATTGCAATGGCTGCCACATTTTCAATAACGGACTGGCCAAGTGCATCTTAACTGTGAGATCCTGAACTTGTGTACTGTCCTTTGCAATCTCGGCTGCTATAGTCTCTTCTTGTTGAATCTCATCATTCAACACCCATAATAGTCATAATCACCTAACTGTTCTTGTTCATGGCTCCAAGGTTAAAGAGTTGGAGAAGTGCTAAATAAAAGAACTCTTTCTGATCAGCAGTTCGACAAGACAAATTGCAGTAGTTTGTAAGGCTTGTTTTATTGTGTCTAACTAAACAATCATTATGCCCAGCCACTGAAAATTTACCACTTTGAATGTTTTCCTCAACATTGTTTATGTATGTGTAGAACTGAACTACTTCATACAAACAAATATTTCCTAAATGCACAATTGGATTTGGGTAGTAAGTGTCCAGCATATTTGTCTTCACAATTTCTATACTATCAGGATCTGAGTGTGCAAGGTATTCAACGTCAAAAAAAGATTTCAATAGAATCCAGATCATTGATTTAGATTTACCATACAAACTTGAAGAACCTTCTATGTCACATGCTCATAAAAACTAACTTCTCTGTGTGAAAGTATCTTTAAACTGAAGGAATACAACTTCTTTGTTAAAGAACTTTCTGCAGAAATCTCTTTCTGCACTTTTTTCATTTCTGCCTTTTTAGACCTTGTAACGTAAGAGGTAGCATAGCATGCAAAAGCAGTGGAATTGTCTGTCACAAGCTAAATATCTATATCTGCATTCCACATAGACAAAATGACAGGGTTGTAGTCATTTATAAGTTTTGAAGCCTCACTTCTCTTTATATGGCATGTGCTTTAGGGGATTTGCCAGTGACTGTAAGGCTGACTGCACCAATTAAACTGTTTACTCTTTCATTAGAGATAACAGGGTGAGGAAAACCAAAGAAACATTTGGTATAGTATTTACCTTTGCTTCTGTATTGCAGACAACAATATTTTCCACATGTGTGAGACTCAAATCTCAAAACGTGCTGCCTAAGACTTTTGTTAACACTCTCACTAGGAATCTCACATATTATATACTGTTCAATGAATGATGGTACTGAGTCGTCACTATCCTTAGATCACCATGCAGACGAAACCATTACCCATTAGTACAATGCTGGCATGGCATGAGATTCATTAAGTTACACTCAACATAGTCATCTTTTCCATGAATTGTTTCAACAAACTCTCTTGTACTCATATTTTGAAAATGTGCTCCTGTTTTTACAATATGTCCAACAGCACATTATAAAATTGACAGTTCACTTTCATACAGAAGGTTAAAGAGATAGAGAGTATTTTGCCTAAATCTGGGGTCCTCTGAATATAGTGTAGTTAATTTGTATTCTGAAGCAGGTGTCTGAACTAGTAGATCATAATATTAACCTCCTTCTCCAGTTGCACAGGTGTGGAAACACTGAGCTTCTAAGGTCTTTTCCCACACACTTATGAGTTTACCTTTATCTTGTTTCATTTGACACAATTCCAATGCATAACCCATAACATCCCTAGAATGAAGAGGATGAATATTATAGTGCACATGTATGTCTTCAGCTTTTTCAAATTGACCACTGTCTGTAGAATTTGAAGTAGGGGCCCCCAATAAAGTCACTGTTGATCAATATTTACATCTTTATAAAAATACTTTCTTTTTTGAGATGTTCAATGGCCTTTTTTACTTTGCCTCTTATTTTTACTAAAACTAATAGTTCCTCTGCTTAGCACTCTTTTTGCTTGCATTCAAACTGTGGCTTGAAAAGGGTGCACAGTTTGAATCAATATACTTTCATACACATTTAGCTCTTTGAGTTCTGGAGGAATTGGAAAAATGTCTAACGTATCGTGTACACCTGTAGCAGGAATATTATTATCATCCAGTTTAGTGATGCAGTATTTGCACAGTACTTGATTAACACATAAATCAAACCGGTCCTCCACAATTAAGTATAAGGCAAGCTTAAACCACTAAAACAGGTCTTCCTCTTCAGTAAGTGCACAATTATCTATTGTTCTAGTTCGTGCTTTGTAGTGCGTGCATGGACAACAAACACATATTTTGTTCGGAATATCTTTACCTATATAAAGTAGGGGGTAATACTACTTCATGTACTTCTGTCTGAGTCTCCAGACCAAAATAATATATTTGAATATCTTCAAGACATAGGCGGTCATTCTGACCGCGGCGGGCGGCGGTCGCCGCCCGCCATGCGGTTACCGCCGAATGACCGCACCGCGGTCAAAAGACCACGGCGGTCATTCCAACTTTCCCACTGGGCCGGCGGGCGACCGCCAAAAGGCCGTCCGCCGGCCCAGCGGGAAAGCCCCTGCAACGAGGAAGCCGGCTCCGAATGGAGCCGGCGGAGTTGCAGGGGTACGACGGGTGCAGTGGCACCTGTCGCGATTTTCACTGTCTGCAAAGCAGACAGTGAAAATCTTTGTGGGGCCCTGTTAGGGGGCCCCTGCACTGCCCATGCCAGTGGCATGGGCAGTGCAGGGGCCCCACGGCACCTGTTCCTGCCATCCTGTTTCTGGCGGTGGACACCGCCAGAAACAGGCTGGCGGGAAGGGGGTCGGTATCCCCATGGCGGTGCTGCAAGCAGCGCCACCATGGCGGATTCCCTGGGCCAGGGGACAACTGGCGGGAAACCGCCGGTTCCCCTTTTCTGACCGCGGCTTTACCGCCGCGGTCAGAATAGCCCAGGAAGCACCGCCAGCCTGTTGGCGGTGCTTCCGCCGCCCTCCGCCATGGCGGTCATGGACCGCCAGGGTCGGAATGACCCCCATAGTCCTAATTTCCAAAACAGTATCATGTAATAGAGCTTTATTTAAAGCTTTTAAGTGAAGACATGGAGTTTTTATAAAATAAAACCTTCTACCTAGATTGCGCATTTTGGGGTGATAAACAGAGAGCATCTATAAATGATGGAATAACTGTCAGAAATTTCTTTAGATAAGTAAGCCAATGAATGGCCGTTTAGTTTTAAAATGTTACTTACTCTACAGGGACCACGTTTTCAAAGTGATCTGATTTTCTGTTTTAAAGTTCCTCTATTAAACTTAGACAGGAAAAATCCAAGCTTATCAATTAATTTGTGCCTTTTTGTTACATAAACTGCTACACTGCCAATCATACACTGATGCGGGTGGACGTTACTCTAAAATGGCATTGCTGATTACTTCAACAGTGTTTCTAGGTATCAGTTTTTAATTTAGTATGGCTGTACCATGTTTTACCTCATAAGACTGACCATCTACATCAACAGCAACAAAAATTTATTGTTTTGAAAATAGGTTTCTTCATTAAAGTAAGGCTTCCACTCCTCATCAAGTAGTAATCTGTACCTCTGGTGACACTTTTCTTTAGAGAAGACACTAACGTACTGTAAAAGAGTTACATGGATGTCGGACGACACTACGGAGGTGGAGCCGACAGCAGAGTGCCCCAGGGGCACTCTAGAAAGACATGGACGCTGAACCGGAAATAGAGGGGTCAGAAGCGGCGCACGCGGGGAAACAAGAGACGAACGGTGAGGAAGCGAGAGGGGGAGACACGGAGGAGAAAGAGATGGCGGAAAAAGATGCGAGAGGGGAAGACACAGAGGAGAAAGTGACAGCATAGAAAGACGTGGAAGAGGAGGACACAGAGGAGAAAGACACACAGGGGAAAGACGTGGGATTGAGAATCATGGAGGAGAGAGATGCCAGAAGTGAAGAGGACACCGAAGCAAGAGAGGAACAACACCCAGGAGAAAACAAAACAACCTGCCACGTCCCAGGATGGACTTGGCTAATGCAGGTATGTGCCTGCATACTAAATCCCTCTACATATTTTTGGAAGAGGGATGGGGAAGGAGGGGAAAGAGGAGTGAGAGAAGAGGGAGACATGAATGGATACTTTTCACCTACGTTAAAACATTCAGGGACAGACTGATTTTGAGACGAGACAGAGCTTTCCTCTCTCTTTCCTTTCTTCCAATTTTTCTCCCCACCCCCAACTAGGAATATAAAAGAAAATATGCAAATCAAAAATACATACCTCTTATCCCTCTGTTTCTTATTTCCATTCAGGCACATCTTTCGGTGGGAAACACTGACACCGGGACCGGGGAGACACCTAAGAAAAAAAGAAAGAGCAAAGCCATTAAGAAAAAAGTCTGAAGAAAAAGTCAACTAGAGAGAGAAAACCGAGAGAACTGAAGAGAGAGAAAGAGAAATACTAAAGGGCATAATTTAATTGAAAACCACATAGAAATATCATACAAGAAAAATAAAAGAAATCACAATACCCTCCCAACTTAAGGAATTGTCGATATGTTTATTTCCTAGCCTTAACCCTGACAGGGCGACTACTGACATACCCATGACACGTACCTTAACTTCTCATTCGATTCAGAGTCAAAAGAAATAACTTCCTTTTAATTGTAAAAGCCGTTTATACTAATTTATCAACAAACTGTTTTTGACAAATCCTACTTGGTCTTTTCTTCTCTGGTTTCATTGATTTGAAGATGTAATTTATTACTCTTGTTTGGAAAAACTTTTGTTTAAGTTCCATGTTTTTTTTTGGTTCTTGTATTAGAGTACTTGCATTGCTTACGCACAATACTCTTGACTGTACATTCTTTTTGGACAGCTGTTTTGATAGTGGCACCATATTTTCTCTTCAGAACATACCTATTTGAATGTTTGCTGCTATTAATTATTTATCTAAGAAATCTTTGTGTGCTCTTACTATATTCAGTTTTTTCTATTGTGATACTCCTACAATAATCTCAATTGTGATATCACTTCCTTTACTGCAGCAGCCGCGTTTCATCATCTTCTTCTGCTGTTGCTTAGTTGGTATTGTGAGAGATGTAAAACAAATAAAAGGATGACACGATAGAAAACAATGTGTTTTCTAAAATATATTTATTTCTGACAACATATTAACAAATAAACAACATTTCTTTTAACTATCTGATTTTTGATTGAAGAGCCTTCTTTACATGATCTTTATTGTGAAGCTTCTTTAAGTGTTTATGTCACGCGGCCGTGGCAGCCGCGTCCACAAGCACGGGCCACCGCGGTGCAGCATTTGGTGAACACAGCGGCCTGAATGCAAGCCGCGGGGGAAGCCGCGGCTTGCAGGCGGGCCGCGGGGGAAGTCACGAGTCCGGTCAGGGGTCGGGGCACTCGCCGCGCCCCCTTCTTTCGTTTCTGCCGCAAGGGCAGACGCGGCAGGGGTTGAGAACCCGAGTTGGGTCTTGAACCTGCCGCGCATAGCGCATTTAGTGCGCTTAACATTCTGGCACTAAAGAAACCTTCTTCTTCACCACTTACCAGGTCTCAACAGGCAAAAGCCGGATACCTGCACATGGTGGTGTTTTTATGCATGCCTTTTCCCTTACCCAGCATGCTGCCCACTTCCTCTCTTCCCAGCATGCATTGTTTCTCTTTGTTGGACGCATGTTATTTATTCAATGTTATACTCTTTTCCCCAATCCAAGATGGTGGTGTTTCTACTTCCTGTTTCCTACTTCCTGTCTAGGGGTATATAAGGGGATTTCAGCTGCTTGCTCATTGCGTTGCAATACTCCTTTGGTGGTAGTCATGCTCTGGCTGGTTTCCTCTTGTGGATCCAGTATTTCCTGACCTGTCTTCGTCTCCAGTTTTCCTGTACTCTCGGATCTTCAGTCCTAACGTCCTTGTGTCCTCCTTCTGTTTCAGGGAGTTCCTGTTGGATGTTTTTCACCCTTTTGGGGTTTTTCCTCTGGGACTCCTTCTGGAGGGCACGGACTGTAGTGGCTTGCTATTGTCAAACAGCACCGTGGCTACCGGAAGGGGTCGCCCCTACCTCGGCCAGAGCAGAACCTGCCGGAATCGGGGTCGTTCCCCAACCCTCATCAACTTCGACGGTAAGCCCAGTGAAAACCGTGACAGATTGCAACGCCCAAAAATCCAGTTGCAGTCCGGAACCATGGATAATCCAGTGGCCAATACGGAACCCACCAGCCAGACCCTGCTCATGACTATACAACAACAGGCTTAAGAACTCCAACAGCTACGTACTGAAAACACCGTCTATCGACAAGCCTTTGCATCCAGGACCACTGATGTCCCCTCAGTATCTGCCACTACACCTCGTTTCTCTGGGGATCCTAACAAATTGAGAGAATTCCTGGATGCCTTGACGGTTTATTTTGCCTTTCACTCCTCGCAATTTGTGCAAGATAAGACCAAGGTGGGGTATTTGATTAGCGCCTTATCGGGGCTAGCCTTGGCTTGGGCCACTCCCTTAGTGACAAGAAATGACCCCTGCCTGTCTAATTATTCCACCTTTGTCACTACCTTTAAACAGATGTTTGAGCGCCCTGGACTTGAGTCTTCAGCAGAAGAAGCTCTTTCGATATCCAACAAGGAAATGAAGATGTATTACAATACATCACCCGTTTCAGACAATTAGCAGCAGAAACATCCTGGGTGGAACATACCTTGGTGACACTGTTCCGTAGAGGTCTCAGAGAGGACATTAAGGACGAACTGGTGCACTCTGCTAGAATAGAGAACCTTAAAGGATTGATGGATCAGACTCTGACGATAGAATATCGGTTGAAGGAACGAAGAATGGAGAAAAAGAAGAGTCGTTTGCCATCACACTCAGTGACTTCTCGCACCTTCCCTCATCGTACCGAAGAAGTAAATCCTAAACCTAAGGGGGCTACAGAGGAAGAGCCAATGCAAATTGATACGGCTTGAGGACCTTTACCAGCTAGTGAAAGAGAACACAGACGAAGGAAGGGACTTTGTCTGTATTGTGGTGCAGCTGGTCACCTAATTCGCACCTGCCCCATTCGTCCAACCAAGCCTTTGGGAAACGCCAACTCCCGTCCTCAGTGAGAAGGGTGAGGACGGGATATCGTGAAATACCTTCGATTTGTTCTTCCAGGGAGGAAGGAACTGCTCTTTTTCTTTTACCAGTTATCCTTCACTTAACTGATGGCCGGGAAGAAAGAACCCTGGCTTTATTGGACTGCAGAGCCAGTGGCATCTATTTAGATGAAGCATGGGCCAAAGAACGACATATTGCACAAATACCTAAGGAAGTACCAGAACAAGTACACACGGTGGATGGATCACTCTTGGCCTCAGGACCCGTACAATATACCACCCCTACTTTCTGTCTACAGTTTGGGAAACACCAAGAAAATCTTTTGTTTGATTTCATTTCATCACCACACCACGTCATGATCCTGGGAATTCCATGGCTCACACGGCACAACCCTTACATCAACTGGGAAACAAGAACTATTTCTTTATCCTCTCACTTTTGCCAACACCACTGCTACCTACCAGGGGATTATTGGTCCCCAAAAGGTCTCTTAGCAGCACCCCCTAAGGTGGGATGCTCTATTAACGTCCTACAGGGAATTCCCAAGCATTATCATGAATATGCCGAGGTATTCCCGAAGCCAGAAAAACCTGAACTGCCACCCCATAGAGAATACGATTGCACCATTCCTTTAGAACAAGATACAGTGGTTCCTTTCGGGCAAATGTACTCTCTCACAGAACCTGAGAAGCAGATTCTTAAGGAATACCTTGATGAGAACCTACAGAGTGGGTTGATTGCTCCCTCCTCTTCACCTGCAGGGGCTCCTCTCTTCTTTGTACCTAAGAAGACGAAAGATTTACGTCCCTGTATTGATTTCAGAGGATTAAACAAGATCACTATTAAGGATCGGTACCCGTTACCCCTCATTAAGGACATCCTAGAAGCAGTCGGAGGGGCAAAGAGATTCACCAAGCTGGATCTCAGAGGAGCCTACCATCTTTTAAGGATCAAAGAAGGTGATGAGTGGAAGACCGCTTTTAGAACACCTTTTGGTCACTACGGATATCGAGTAATGCCATTCGGACTCACCAGTGCCCCTTCCATTTTTCAAAGGTTCATGGATTCTATCTTTTACGATCTTTTGCAACAAACAGTGGTGGTTTATCTCGACGACATTTTAATCTTTTCTTTTCACCCAAAGGAACACTCTAAGCATGTTCGCCAAGTTCTAGAGAGACTCCGACAACACCATTTATTCTGCAAACCTAAAAAGTGCGAGTTTGATCAGACAGAAGTAAAATACTTGGGATATTGCATTAACCAAACTGGAGTCGCCATGGATTCAGACAAGGTGCAAGCTATATTGAATTGGCCATCTCCTTTTTCCATCAAGGAGACTCAGTGTTTTTTGGGATTAGCCAATTTCTATCGACAATTTATAGCAGACTTTGCCCAGAGAACCAGCTACATTACTCAAACCCTTAAAAAAGACCATCTAAAGAAGGGCTTTTGTTGGACACAAGATGCCGAGGTAGCCTTTCAAGACCTAAAGAAAGCCTTTATTCAAGCCCCCATTCTATGAAACCCAGACACCAGCAAACAATTCATTGTTGTCGCAGACACATCCGAAAGAGCCATTGGGGCTGCCTTACTGCAAAGACAAGACGATGATGATTTAGAGCACCCTGTATTCTACCTGTCCCACATTTTATCTGATTCAGAACGGAACTATTCCGTGCTAGAACGTGAATTACTCGCCTTAAAGACCGCATGCACAGAATGGAGACACTTTCTGATGGGCTCGAAAGAACCCTTTGAAGCCCGGACAGATCACAGAAATCTACAGTGCTTAAGAAACTTTCAGTGTCAGAATAACCGGCAGGCTTGATGGGCTTTCTTTTTCAGCCAATATGACTTTTATATCACGTACATCCCTGGTTCTCAGAACATCTTGGCGGATGCCTTGTCCCGACGTTACCCTGAGTGCAACGATTCTCGTGTACAAAACCTATTTGACAATAACAAGATCATTGGTTTAGTACCGACTTTTTTAGACCAAGTCAAGTCCGAATATGCCCGCCTAGAAGATACAGAGCTGAATAAGTTGCGTCCGCAACTTCAAATAGATCAAGGGTATTATTATCATGATAAGGCCCTGTTCTTACCCACTAAACTAGTACAGACTGAAGCCTTACGTATGTGCCATGATTCCCCCATCGCAGGTCATCGAGGAATGAAAGCTACCCAAGAACTTCTGCTTCGCTCCTGCTGGTGGCCAACTCTCAAAACAGATACTGAAGATTATGTATCATCCTGTCCTATATGTGCTCAAGTCAAGACACCCCGTACTAAACCAGTAGGATTACTTCGCCCACTACCAGTTCCCCCAGGTCCATGGCATACTATCTCCACAGATTTCATGTGCTCATTACCCTCTTCAATGGGAAATCATGTAATAATGGTAACTGTGGACTCCTTCACTAAGATGGCTCACTTCACAGCCTTAAGAAAGTTACCAACGGCAAAAGAATTAGGTCAAATCTTTACACAAGAAATCTTTCGACTTCATGGATTACCTCAGGTCATTATATCGGATAGGGGTCCTCAATATATCTCCCGATTCTGGAAACAATTCTGTAAGACCTTGGGAATCGAAGTGGCCTTATCATCAGGGTTCCATCCTCAAACTAACGGACAGACGGAACGACTCAATCAAGGCCTCTAACAATATTTACGTAGCTTCTGCAATGCTACGCAGAGTAATTGGGCTACCTATTTACCACTTGCAGAATTCTCCTACAACAACTCAATACACAGCGCCTCAAAAGTCTCCCCTTTCTATGGCTCCTACGGTTTCCATCCTAAGGCCTTTCCAACTCCCCTGAAAGATACTTCCAATCTTCCTGCCATCTCCTCCTATGTTCGACAGCTACGGGGTGTCCAACGTGTTATCCATTCCAACCTTGTGGCCACTAAGTCACGCATGAAAAAGATGGCTGATAAGAGACGTTGTGAGGCTCCTCACTATCAGGTCCATGATAAAGTTTGGCTCTCCTCTAGATTCCTACCTCTCCGACTTACTCAGAACAAATTCAAACCCCGTTATTATGGTCCCTTCCTGATTCTCAAAAAGATTAACCCAGTGTCTGTGTGTCTTCGCCTGCCCCAGACTTGGAAGATACACCCTGTATTCCATGTCTCTCAACTTAAACCTTACCTTCCTAATCCTTTTCACAGACATTTCTCCTGTCCTCCCCCTCTGTTGATTGACAATGTGCCCAAGTACGAGGTCCAGGAAATCTGTGACTCTCGGTTTTTCCATGGACGCCTCCAATACCTTATTCATTGGAAAGGCTACCCTATGAGTGAGTGTTCCTGGTAAGATGCCCCTTCAGTTCATGCCCCTCTGTTGATCCGTCGCTTCTTTCGGCTTTTCCCTCACAAACCTGGGGCTTCGGGGGGGACCTACTGTCACGCCGCGGCGGCCGCGGCAGCCGCGGCCACAAGCACGGTTCGCCGCGGCGCGGCATTTGGTGAACACCGCAGCCTGCATGCAAGCCGTGGGGGAAGCCGCGGCTTGCAGGCGGGCCGCGGGGGAAGCCGCGAGTCCGGTCAGGGGTTGTGGCACTCGCCGCGTCCCCTTCTTTTGTTTCTGCCGCAAGGGCAGACGTGGCAGGGGTTGAGAACCCGAGTTGGGTCTCGAACCTGCCGCGCATAGCGCATTTAGTGCGCTTAACATTCTGACACTAAAGAAACCTTCTTCTTCACCATTTACCAGATCTCAACAGGCAAAAGCTGGATACCTGCACATGGTGGTGTTTTTATGCATGCCTTTTCCCTTTCCCAGCATGCTGTCCACTTCCTCTCTTCCCAGAACGCATTGTTTCTCTTTGTTGGACACATGTTATTTATTCAATGTTATACTCTTGTCCCCAATACAAGATGGTGGTGTTTCTACTTCCTGTTTTCTACTTCCTGTCTAGGGGTATATAAGGGGAATTCAGCTGCTTGCTCATTGCGTTGCAACACTCCTTTGGTGGTAGTCACGCTCCGGCTGGTTTCCTCTTGTGGATCCAGTATTTCCTGACCTGTCTTCATCTCCAGTTTTCCTGTACTCTCGGATCTTCAGTCCTAACGTCCTTGTGTCCTCCTTCTGTTTCAGGGAGTTCCTGTTGGAGGTTTTTTACCCTTTTGGGGTTTTTCCTCTGGGACTCCTTCTGGAGGGCACGGACTGTAGTGGCTTGCTATTGTCAAATAGCACCGTGGCTACCGGAAGGGGTCGCCCCTACCTCGGCCAGAGCAGAACCTGCCGGAATCGGGGTCGTTCCCCAACCCTCATCAACTTCGACGGTAAGCCCAGTGAAAACCGTGACAGTTTATGGATAATAATATTCAAGAGAGAGTACACAGTCTGCCTACTAGATAGCTAGAATGGTAATTGTCACCACGTTGTAAGGAAAAACATATATGCAGGAGTTGAGGTGTCTGGTAATAGGCGATATGTGCACATGGGAACTTTTATTTTCATGTAGAGTGCTCTACAGTGAGGGCTCTGCTGTGTGTGCAAGTGCTGTAACAGAGCAGGATAAGGTATATCTGACCTGAGGTAACACAATACACAGCTGTGTTGAGGCAGAAACGTGCACATTAAAGATGCTTGAAACTTTTCACTTCAGTTATAAATAGCACAAAAGAAGTCAATTGTGTGCAAGTAACAGAACTGTGACCCAGGGGACATGTCTTTTTCTGCACATCTCCCTTTAGGGAGACTGCTATCTCTGAAAAAGGCTTCAGCTATATGTAGAATATATTTTAGAGCTAAAACTGCAGTGTTCATAGTCACCCTCTGTCTTAAAAAGTGCCTCTCCTTTAAACATGAAATATTTCCAGCAGGGGAGAGGACAGTGTCTTCTATACTTTCCTTAAACAGAGAATTATACACAGATTTGCTAGGCTTAAAATGAACTGATAAGGACACCAGGAGACTTTGTTTCTCATGTACAACTTTGCTTAATAGTCAACTGGTACTGATGACTTCAGCTACTGGGACTTGCTATGTGTGAGAAAGGACATGACTGTTTATAGTCACTTCTTCTATGTCACAAACCTCAATAAAAAAAAAAGACTCATTACTTTTAAAACTTACAGTGCCTACTAGATAACTAGAAGGGTAAGTGTCACCATGTTGTAGGGTAAGACAGGCATACAGCACTAGGGTGCCTGTTAAGATGTGATGTGAGCACAGGGGAACTCTTCTTTTCACACAGAATACTCGCTACAGTGAGGGCTCTTTGTTCAAGTGCTGTAATGGAGCAGGGCAAGGTATATATGGCGTGAGATGAGACACTACACAGTGAACTGTGTTGAAGCATAAACCTGTACATTAGAGAGACTTGAACCTTTTCCCCTCCACATATCAGAAGAAGGAAAGTGGAGATTGACATGTGAGCTTTCCTTAGTGAGAAATATTCATTCAAAAGGACCAGAGTCTGCAACTGCATTACAAACATTCCAACATATTATCATTACATGCAACAAAGTGAAAAGTTTTAACAGCTTTATCCCTCCAAATCTTTGTAATCCACACTAAAACCTTCAAATATGCATATTAATCTTAATTTACTCAATGTATTTTTATAACATTATAAAAAAGTACATACAAACTGTTTTGATCAGTAAACTTCTTACATTATAAAAAAGCTACAAAGGTTACTAAATATAAAGGCCCTCATTACAACCCTGGTGGTTGGTGTTAAAGTGGCGGTAATACTGCCAACAGGCTGGCAGTAAATACTGCCAAATTATGACCGATTATGGCGGTGAGAACTCAGCTAGACAGCCATTTTACCACACTGACCGCCAGGGCAGAAACAAGAAGCACCACGGCGGTAGCCGTCTGCAGCCAGGCGGAAGTCAATGTTCCGCCCACCATATTACAAGAACACAATCAGACACCTTTTCCGGGGCGGTCCCAACGACATCAAAAGCCTGGCGGAAACACTGCACAGAAGGGAAAGGACTCACCATTGGAGACGTAGGGAACAATCACGCCCCCATGGAGCCCAAGCTGCATGTCTTCCCCATGCTCTTCTATGTGCTGCTCCACCACGAACACCAACGACGGCAAAGACGATGACGGTTAGTACAGCCGCCTAGCACACAAGGGAGGGGGAAGAATAAAAAGAGTGACATACACACGCACCACACACCCCCTCCACCCTCCCACACCATACACACATACAGCTGCAGTACTAAAACATATTTACCCCATACCTCAGTTGAATAATGCAAGGACAACAGAAATTTACTAAAGTGAGTGTAATAAGATCAACACAGTAGAAATAAGAAACCTGCCATGCAACAGATAAATACAATTGTACAGTTCAAGGGACACTGCCCAGTCCTCAGTGTGTGTGGGCCACAGGGCCAAAGGCCAAAGTCTAAGGCCCCAGTTGTCACCTGCATCAACACGGAGAGAACACTAGAGGGGCATCAGTTGGTAGATAGGCAGGCACCTCAGGGTGATGGGGGTTGGGGGGTGGGGGAGGCACCGCAGCCGGGAGATGAATCAAGACCACTGGTTCTGGATGGGCAACATGCCCTGTGCTTGGTCCTGGGGAATTCAAGGCCACAGTCTCTCAAGTGGTTGAATTTCCCACTGGTTCTGGAGGGGGCAACAAGCCCTGTGCTCTTGATCCTGGGGAGGCTGCGGTTGGGGGGTGTCTTACCCACTGGTTCTAGAGGGGGCATTGTGCCCTGTGCTCTTGATCCTGGGAAGGCTGGGGTTGGTGGGTGTCTTACCCCCTGGTTCTGGAGGGGGCATCGTGCCCAGTGCTCTTGATCCTGGGGAGGCTGGGGTTGGTGGGTGTCTTACCCACTGGTTCTGGAGGGGGCATCATGCCCTGTGCTCTTGATCCTGGGGAGTGCAAGGTCACAGTCTCTCAGGTGGGTGTCATACCCACGGGATTTGCAGGAGGAAGGCTGCACAGCAGCCCATGGAGGCAGGACTACATACCGTCCGCTGGCGGTGACGGCTGCTGAGTGGTGGTGGTGCTGCTGCTGGTGGGGGGAGGCTCCAGCCCATCCCCTGCAGCCTCGGATGGCTGCCTACTTGTGGTGGTGGTGCTGCTGATGCTGGTAGGGATCGGATGGCTGCACAACCATGGTTGGTGGTGGGGGCCCGTCAAAGTTCCTGCCCCATGCCCCTTGCCCTTACTACCTGCTGGTGCAGTCTCCTTGCTCTTCCTGGCAGCAGCTGGGGCAGGCTCCTTGGTGTTCCTGGCAGCAGCTGGGGCAGGCTCCTTGGTCTTCCTGTCAGCAGCTGGGGCAGGCTCTTTGCTCTTCCTGGCAGCAGCTGGGGCAGGCTCCTTGCTCTTCCTGGCAGTAGCCGTGGCAGGATCCTTACCCTTGAGGCTGCCTGGTACAGGCTCCTTCACCCTCAGGACATGTGCCCTGGATCCTTTCCCACCACGAGTGGGTGTTGTGACTGCTGAGCGCGTGGACTGGGTGACTGAGGTGCTTGCCTGGGTTTTTGCCACCCTGGCCAGACATGCTGGACGGGGGGAGGGTTAGGGAAGAGGTCAATGGTGGATAGGAAAAGCTTTTTAGGGACATTGGGGCGGGAAGAGGGAGAAGGTTTCGGAGTGGAGGAAGAGGTTGTAGGAGGTGTCTGCTGATTTTGGGTGCAGGTGCATGATGCTGTTGTGAGGTGGATGGCTGTTGGGTGTCTGAGTGCTTGCGTTAGTGCACTTTAGGAGGGGGGGCAGACACAGTGGGAGAGGACACAGGGGATGTGTGCATGGCTGCGTGGAGGTGTCTGTCAGTGAGGTGTGTGTTCTGCTAGGTGTGGTGGTGATGTTGGTAGTGGATGATGGTGTAGTGCATGCAGGTGTGAGTTTTGACGGAACAGGGAGGGGGGAGGAGGAGGAGGAGGGGGAGACAATGGAATTTGTGGATGTTGGTATGTCTGCATCTGGATGGTGTTTGTGTGAGTATCTGTTTGTTTGAAGTGTGGTGCTTGTGTTTGCCTGTGACACTCTGGGGTGTTGTCTTGTGTGCATGCTCGTCTGTCTGTGTGCTTGGGATAGGTTGGGGTTGGGGGAATGGGTTCGGGAAGAGGAAGTTGAAGGGGGAAGGTGGAAACAGGGACAATGGCTGCCATCAGAGAGGAGGCCAGAGCCTGGATCAATTTCTGTTGGGCCGCCAAGCCAGTGTGAATGCCCTCCAGGAATGCATTAGTCTGTTGCATCTGGGCTGTCAGCCCCTGGATGTCATTCACAATGGTTGACTGCCCTACAGAGATGGATCTCAGGAGGTCCATAGGCTCCTCACTCAGGGCAGCAGGGCTAACTGGGACAGGGCCTGAGGTGCCTGGGGAGAAGGAGATGCCCACCCTCCTGAGTGAGCGGGCACAGGCAACTCAATGAGGTGCTGCCGGGAGGGCGGTGTTGGTACGAGGGTGGCGGCTGTACCTGTAGCTGGGGTGGTCACAGAGGTGTCCGCCACCACCAGGGAGCGTCCATCGGAGGAGGTGTCTGTGTCCGAACTGTCCCCACCAGTCTCCGCCGTGGTGCTCCCCTCACCCTCCGTCCCACTGGTTCCCTCCCCGTCAGTGGACTCTGCCTCCGAGGTCCTGTGGGATGCAGCTCCCTCCGTTGCCGGTGCCTCTGCTCCTCCGCCAGATGATGCTAATGCACATAAGAACAGGGTGACAAAACAAAAAGGGGGGGAAGAGACAAAGGATACACTGGGTCAATGGCTGCACAAACACCACTGTTGGCGTACACAGCACACTCACACACAGGGTATAGGCCTACGCAATATGCATTGCACTATCAGTGGTATTGCTAGCCACCAAGGCATAGGGAGGGACACACACCGCCAAATGCTGCACACCTGGGACCCACACAGCCCTGACCAGTAGTGGATGCCTATGAGCTAGGTAGCAGGATTATCCCCGCAGGACCCTTGCCACCAGGGGACCTACTCTGCAATGTCAGGCCTGGCCTAGGGGCACCCACTGACACACATCCCCCACCCAGATACCGCCCTACAATTTGTAAGTTGTGATGAGGGGCATTGTACTCACCCACTTGTGGCTGCTGTGATGCCCTCAAGTGTCCGTCCAGCTCAGGATAGGCCACCGCCAGTATGCGGGCTATCAGGGGGGGGTCAGGGTTCCACGGGCACCCCTTTCTCGTTGGGAGGCCATCCCCAGCTGGGCCTCTGCCATCTTCCGTGCCTAGCGGCTCAGGTCCTCCCACTGTTTCCTACAGTGGGTGCTCTGCCTACCGTAGACCCCTGGGGTCCACACCTCCTTGGCGATGGCACGCCATATACCATTCTTTTGATGGGCGCTGACCTGCAGAGGAAATACACACAGGAAAATAGTATCAGTCAGACAGTCCTACCTGTTATACTTATGGCCCACCATACCCCTTCACATCACCACTTACATACATATGGCCCAGCACACAACCTGTACGCCGCCCAGGGGACATCCACCCACCCCTCTTACACAATGCCTTCACACACCACTCCATGCATTCATGCCACATACATCGTGCCAACACTGTACTCACCTGTTGGTCTGGAGGTCCATACAGCAGTCTGTACTGGGGTAGGACCCCATCCACCAGTCTTTCCAACTCCGCCGAGGTGAGGGCAGGGGCCCTTTCCCCAGTCACACGGGCCACGGTTGGTTCCAGACACAGATCACAGCAGCACATGCTGTGTAGGTCCTCTCCTGTGGAAGGTCAGGTAGCAAGTGAGGAATCTGATAGAAAATGTCGGTCACTTCTGCGGCGGTGCATACCGTCACAGCCGGCGTAGATCAACATTGGCCACTGTACCCCATAGGGCCCAATGTTAACCAATGAGGAGTTGCACAGCAGTTCTCGACCGCCTCCCGCAATGGCACACAACGTCAGCGGAATTACCTCACTTCCACCTGTCCCTCCACACAGGACAGGCGGACGCCATTTCAGGGAGGGTGGGGGGGCAGGCCCAGGATGATTACTGCATCATTGTCTTAATTTGGACATACAGGACAATTCTCACTTACCCATTACAATTTGACAGCATACATTTAACTGTTGTAGCCCCATTGTTCAGTTTGTGACCTTCTCCTCACTCTTTTGTCCCATAGATTGCTACCACTGCAGATGAATAGGAAATGGAGACATACCCCCTGTGTACAGACCCCAGGTGGAGGATTTGGCCACAGTGAAGGCTGGCTTCTATGCCACGGGACATATCCCCAATATAATTGGGGCGATTGATGGAACACATTTTGCATTTGTCCCCCCCCGTCAAAATGAATAGGTGTACAGAAATCGTAAGAGTTTCCATTCAATTACAGTAATGTACAGATGGTGTGCTTGGCGGACCAGTACATCTCCCATGTCAATGCTAAGTATCCTGGGTCGGTGCATGATGCCTTTATCCTGAGGAATGGCAGCATCCCAAATGTGAGGGCCCAACTACAGAGTCACAGGGTGTGGCTCATAGGTGAGCTCTGGTCCCCACCCAGTATATGTTGGTGTATGGGTATGGTGTGGGCCATATGGAATAGTGTGTGGCTAAATGTTGTCCCTCAATATTTGCAGGTGACTCTGGTTACCCCAACCTATCATGGCTTCTGACCCCTGTGAGGAATGCCAGGACAAGGGCAGAAGAACGTTATAATGAGGCACATGGGTGAACCAGAGGGATCATAGAAAGAACCTTTGGTCTCCTGGAAGGCCAGGTTTCGGTGTCTCCATCTAACAGGTGGATCCCTGTGCTACTCACCCAAGAAGGTCTGCCAGATAATAGTGGCATGCTGCATGTTGCACAACCTTGCCCTGAGACGCCATGTGCCTGTTCTGCAGGAGGAGGACACTAGAGATGGCCGTGTGGCAGCAGTGGACCCTGTGGACAGTGAGGATGAGGAGGCAGAGGATGAGGATAACAGAACAGCAGTGATACGACAATATTTCCAATGACACACAGGTAAGACAGTGTAACTTCACATATAATTGTCATTACAAGGGTGACAATCAGGAGAGTCTCATTTCCTGGTGGGGGTCTTGGCAATAGTCTCTGGCTTCTGCCCGGAACATTTGCGGGGTGGTTCTCCTTCTGCAGGGGGAGGGGTGCTGGCGGCCTGTGAGTCCTGTGGCAGGTCCTCCAGGCCACTTGCAGCATCGGAGGTGGAAGGCAGTTCAGATGACTGGCTAGTGGCAGGGGCCCACTGGTGTGAGACTGCCTCCCTCATAATGTTGGCCATGTCTGCCAGCACCCCTGCTATGAAGAGCAGGGTGGTGTTGATAGCCTGCAAGTCCTCCCTGATCCCCTGGTACTGGACCTCCTGCAGCCACCTGCTCTGCTGCACATTGTCCAGGATCTGGCCCATCATGTCCTGGGAATGTTCATATGCTCCCAGGATCTCCGTGAGTGCCTACTGGAGAGTCGGTTCCCTGGGCCTGTCCTCCCCCTGGCGCACAGCAGTCCTCCCAGTTTCCCTGTTGTCCTGTGCCTCTGTCCCCTGAACTGAGTGCCCACTGACCCCATGTCCCTGATTTTCCTGGGTATCAGGTGTGCCCTTGGGTCCCTGTAGAGGTACACATACTGCTGATGGATGTGTCCTGGGGACAGTGGTATGGGTAGGCTGGGTAGGTGCTGTGGTGATGTTTCCAGATGGGGGAGGCTCCGTGGTGGTGTGTGACTGGTCTTCGGTAACCGACTGTTGAGAGGTCCCTGATGGGCCAGGTTGGTCATCCAGATCCAGGCGACCAGAGTTGCTGTCATCACTGTGGGCCTCTTCAGTTGGGGGACTGGATATTGCTGGCACCTCCTCTCCGGTAACACTGGCTGGGATACCTGTGGTGATGTAAATGATGTGTTATTGTTTCTGTGTATGACATATTGTGTATCAGTGGGTTGCCCTCTTTGGTTGTATTTGCCCTGGCAGCTTTAACTTGTGTAAGTTGGTATGTGGTGGGCTAGCTGATTCTCTCTAGTGTGCATGCAGCAGTGGACCCTGTGGACAGTGAGGATGAGGAGGCAGAGGATGAGGATAACAGAACAGCAGTGATACGACAATATTTCCAATGACACACAGGTAAGACAGTGTAACTTCACATTTAATTGTCATTACAAGGGTGACAATCAGGAGAGTCTCATTTCCTGGTGGGGGTCTTGGCAATAGTCTCTGGCTTCTGCCCGGAACATTTGCGGGGTGGTTCTCCTTCTGCAGGGGGAGGGGTGCTGGCGGCCTGTGAGTCCTGTGGCAGGTCCTCCAGGCCACTTGCAGCATCGGAGGTGGAAGGCAGTTCAGATGACTGGCTAGTGGCAGGGGCCCACTGGTGTGAGACTGCCTCCCTCATAATGTTGGCCATGTCTGCCAGCACCCCTGCTATGAAGAGCAGGGTGGTGTTGATAGCCTGCAAGTCCTCCCTGATCCCCTGGTACTGGACCTCCTGCAGCCACCTGTTCTGCTGCACATTGTCCAGGATCTGGCCCATCATGTCCTGGGAATGTTCATATGCTCCCAGGATCTCGGTGAGTGCCTCCTGGAGAGTCGGTTCCCTGGGCCTGTCCTCCCCCTGGCGCACAGCAGTCCTCCCAGTTTCCCTGTTGTCCTGTGCCTCTGTCCCCTGAACTGAGTGCCCACTGACCCCATGTCCCTGATTTTCCTGGGTATCAGGTGTGCCCTTGGGTCCCTGTAGAGGTACACATACTGCTGATGGATGTGTCCTGGGGACAGTGGTATGGGTAGGCTGGGTAGGTGCTGTGGTGATGTTTCCAGATGGGGGAGGCTCCGTGGTGGTGTGTGACTGGTCTTCGGTAACCGACTGTTGAGAGGTCCCTGATGGGCCAGGTTGGTCATCCAGATCCAGGCGACCAGAGTTGCTGTCATCACTGTGGGCCTCTTCAGTTGGGGGACTGGATATTGCTGGCACCTCCTCTCCGGTAACACTGGCTGGGATACCTTTGGTGATGTAAATGATGTGTTATTGTTTCTGTGTATGACATATTGTGTATCAGTGGGTTGCCCTCTTTGGTTGTATTTGCCCTGGCAGCTTTAACTTGTGTAAGTTGGTATGTGGTGGGCTAGCTGATTCTCTCTAGTGTGCATGCAGCAGTGGACCCTGTGGACAGTGAGGATGAGGAGGCAGAGGATGAGGATAACAGAACAGCAGTGATCGACAATATTTCCAATGACACACAGGTAAGACAGTGTAACTTCACATTTAATTGTCATTACAAGGGTGACAATCAGGAGAGTCTCATTTCCTGGTGGGGGTCTTGGCAATAGTCTCTGGCTTCTGCCCGGAACATTTGCGGGGTGGTTCTCCTTCTGCAGGGGGAGGGGTGCTGGCGGCCTGTGAGTCCTGTGGCAGGTCCTCCAGGCCACTTGCAGCATCGGAGGTGGAAGGCAGTTCAGATGACTGGCTAGTGGCAGGGGCCCACTGGTGTGAGACTGCCTCCCTCATAATGTTGGCCATGTCTGCCAGCACCCCTGCTATGAAGAGCAGGGTGGTGTTGATAGCCTGCAAGTCCTCCCTGATCCCCTGGTACTGGACCTCCTGCAGCCACCTGTTCTGCTGCACATTGTCCAGGATCTGGCCCATCATGTCCTGGGAATGTTCATATGCTCCCAGGATCTCGGTGAGTGCCTCCTGGAGAGTCGGTTCCCTGGGCCTGTCCTCCCCCTGGTGCACAGCAGTCCTCCCAGTTTCCCTGTTGTCCTGTGCCTCTGTCCCCTGAACTGAGTGCCCACTGACCCCATGTCCCTGATGTTCCTGGGTATCAGGTGTGCCCTTGGGTCCCTGTAGAGGTGCACATACTGCTGATGGATGTGTCCTGGGGACAGTGGTATGGGTAGGCTGGGTAGGTGCTGTGGTGATGTTTCCAGATGGGGGAGGCTCCGTGGTGGTGTGTGACTGGTCTTCGGTAACCGACTGTTGAGAGGTCCCTGATGGGCCAGGTTGGTCATCCAGATCCAGGCGACCAGAGTTGCTGTCATCACTGTGGGCCTCTTCAGTTGGGGGACTGGATATTGCTGGCACCTCCTCTCCGATAACACTGGCTGGGATACCTGTGGTGATGTAAATGATGTGTTATTGTTTCTGTGTATGACATATTGTGTATCAGTGGGTTGCCCTCTTTGGTTGTATTTGCCCTGGCAGCTTTAACTTGTGTAAGTTGGTATGTGGTGGGCTAGCTGATTCTCTCTAGTGTGCATGCTTTGGTGATAAGTGTTCATGCAGGGCTGTGAGTGTTGTCCATGCATTGGTAGAGCATGCAGGGCTTGGCATTGGGATGAGTGAGATGTGATGGTGGGGTGTGTGGGAGGTGGTGGAGTGATGGGAGTGAGGGTGAGTGTGGGGGTATGTGATGGCATGCAGGTAGGGGGGTGATAGTAGTAAACAGTTGACTTACCAGAGTCCAGTCCTCCTCCTGCTCTGGCCAGGCCCTCAGGATGCATGATTGCCAAGACTTGCTCCTCCCAAGTTGTTAGTTGTGGGGGAGGAGGTGGGGGTTCACCACCAGTCCTCTGTACAGCAAGTTGGTGTCTTGCTGCTATAGAACGTACGTTCCCCCGTAGGTAGTTCCACATTTTCCTGATGTCGTCCCTAGTTCTTGGGTGCTGTGCCATGGCGTTGACCCTGCCCACGATTCTCCGCCATAGTTCCATCTTCCTTGCAATGGATATCTGCTGCACCCGTGCTCCAAATAGCTGAGGCTGTACCCTAATGATTTCCTCCACCATGAAGCTTAGCTCCTCATCTGAGAATCAGGGGTGTCTTTGTGGTGCCATGGGTGTTGTGTGGGTTGTGTAGGTGAGGGTGTGTTGGGTAATGTGTTGAGGTGTGTGATGTGGGGTACGTGAGTGGTGTATAGGTGTAGGTAGTGTGTGGCTCTGGTCTTGTCTGCGGTCATGGTGTCCGTCTCGTGCCAATGGTTTGTAGTCGTAAAGGTTTGTGGGTAATGTGGGTGTGTGTTTTATAGTGGTGTGGGTGTTTGGGTATGGTGTGTGTAAGGAAATGCCTCCTTGGCATGGTTGCCCCCTGACTTTTTGCCTTTGCTGATGCTATGTTTACAATTGAAAGTGTGCTGAGGCCTGCTAACCAGGCCCCAGCACCAGTGTTCTTTCCCTAACCTGTACTTTTGTATCCACAATTGGCAGACCCTGGCATCCAGATAAGTCCCTTGTAACTGGTACTTCTAGTACCAAGGGCCCTGATGCCAAGGAAGGTCTCTAAGGGCTGCAGCATGTCTTATGCCACCCTGGAGACCTCTCACTCAGCACAGACACACTGCTTGCCAGCTTGTGTGTGCTAGTGAGGACAAAACGAGTAAGTCGACATGGCACTCCCCTCAGGGTGCCATGCCAGCCTCTCACTGCCTATGCAGTATAGGTAAGACACCCCTCTAGCAGGCCTTACAGCCCTAAGGCAGGGGGCACTATACCATAGGTGAGGGTACCAGTGCATGAGCATGGTACCCCTACAGTGTCTAAACAAAACCTTAGACATTGTAAGTGCAGGGTAGCCATAAGAGTATATGGTCTGGGAGTCTGTCAAACACGAACTCCACAACACCATAATGGCTACACTGAAAACTGGGAAGTTTGGTATCAAACTTCTCAGCACAATAAATGCACACTGATGCCAGTGTACATTTTATTGTAAAATACACCACAGAGGGCACCTTAGAGGTGCCCCCTGAAACTTAACCGACTGTCTGTGTAGGCTGACTAGTTCCAGCAGCCTGCCACACCAGAGACATGTTGCTGGCCCCATGGGGAGAGTGCCTTTGTCACTCTGAGGCCAGTAACAAAGCCTGCACTGGGTGGAGATGCTAACACCTCCCCCAGGCAGGAGCTGTGACACCTGGCGGTGAGCCTCAAAGGCTCACCCCTTTGTCACAGCCCAGCAGGGCACTCCAGCTTAGTGGAGTTGCCCGCCCCCTCCGGCCACGGCCCCCACTTTTGGCGGCAAGGCTGGAGGGAACAAAGAAAGCAACAAGGAGGAGTCACTGGCCAGTCAGGACAGCCCCTAAGGTGTCCTGAGCTGAAGTGACTCTAACTTTTAGAAATCCTCCATCTTGCAGATGGAGGATTCCCCCAATAGGGTTAGGATTGTGACCCCCTCCCCTTGGGAGGAGGCACAAAGAGGGTGTACCCACCCTCAGGGCTAGTAGCCATTGGCTACTAACCCCCCAGACCTAAACACGCCCTTAAATTTAGTATTTAAGGGCTACCCTGAACCCTAGAAAATTAGATTCCTGCAACTACAAGAAGAAGGACTGCCTAGCTGAAAAACCCCTGCAGAGGAAGACCAGAAGACGACAACTGCCTTGGCTCCAGAAACTCACCGGCCTGTCTCCTGCCTTCCAAAGATCCTGCTCCAGCGACGCCTTCCAAAGGGACCAGCGACCTCGACATCCTCTGAGGACTGCCCCTGCTTCGAAAAGGCAAGAAACTCCCGAGGACAGCGGACCTGCTCCAAGAAAAGCTGCAACTTTGTTTCCAGCAGCTTTAAAGAACCCTGCAAGCTCCCCGCAAGAAGCGTGAGACTTGCAACACTGCACCCGGCGACCCCGACTCGGCTGGTGGCGATCCAATACCTCAGGAGGGACCCCAGGACTACTCTAAGACTGTGAGTACAAAAACCTGTCCCCCCTGAGCCCCCACAGCGCCGCCTGCAGAGGGAATCCCGAGGCTTCCCCTGACCGCGACTCTTTGAATCCTAAGTCCCGACACCTGGGAGAGACCCTGCACCCGCAGCCCCCAGGACCTGAAGGACCGGACTTTCACTGGAGGAGTGACCCCCAGGAGTCCCTCTCCCTTGACCAAGTGGAGGTTTCCCCGAGGAACCCCCCCCTTGCCTGCCTGCAGCGCTGAAGAGATCCCTAGATCTCCCATTGACTTCCATTACAAACCCGACGCTTGTTTCTACACTGCACCCGGCCGCCCCCGCGCTGCTGAGGGTGAAATTTCTGTGTGGGCTTGTGTCCCCCCCGGTGCCCTACAAAACCCCCCTGGTCTGCCCTCCGAAGACGCGGGTACTTACCTGCAAGCAGACCGGAACCGGGGCACCCCCTTCTCTCCATTCTAGCCTATGTGTTTTGGGCACCACTTTGAACTCTGCACCTGACCGGCCCTGAGCTGCTGGTGTGGTGACTTTGGGGTTGCTCTGAACCCCCAACGGTGGGCTACCTTGGACCAAGAACTAAGCCCTGTAAGTGTCTTACTTACCTGGTTAACCTAACAAATACTTACCTCCCCTAGGAACTGTGAAAATTGCACTGTGTCCACTTTTAAAACAGCTATTTGTAAATAACTTGAAAAGTATACATGCAATTTTGATGATTTGAAGTTCCTAAAGTACTTACCTGCAATACCTTTCGAATGAGATATTACATGTAGAATTTGAACCTGTGGTTCTTAAAATAAACTAAGAAAAGATATTTTTCTATACAAAAACCTATTGGCTGGATTTGTCTCTGAGTGTGTGTACCTCATTTATTGTCTATGTGTATGTACAACAAATGCTTAACACTACTCCTTGGATAAGCCTACTGCTCGACCACACTACCACAAAATAGAGCATTAGTATTATCTATTTTTACCACTATTTTACCTCTAAGGGGAACCCTTGGACTCTGTGCATGCTATTCCTTACTTTGAAATAGCACATACAGAGCCAACTTCCTACAGTGTGTGTGTGGATGTCAGGTGTGTGTTGTTTGAATTGTCCAATGTGATGTTGTTTTGTTTGTGTGTGTGTATTTTGAGCGTGGCGGTATGTACCGCCAATGGTTTACCATTGTTGAATGTCCGCCGTAGTGGTTCGTGGGTCATAATGTGGTGGGTGTTGTTCTGTTGTCGTAACGGTGTGGGTTCTGATACCGCCAGCTTATCACTGACCTTTGGTGAGCCGGAATTGTGTATGTGGCTGAATAGTGACGGGTTGGTGTGTGTGTGTCATAATACCATATTAACAGACACATAATACAACCAGTAGGAACATATACTAAGTATACATTCCTTCCAAAAAATCTGCTCGTTCAATATAGTTGAATGAAGAAAGTATATTTGTTCCACACTCTCCTTTAACCATTACTTAAAAGCAATAGTATGAGAGTTTATCTCCTTCACCTTTTCATCAGTCACAGTTAAACTCAACAGACAAAGGTTATACATAATGTATGAGTATTTATACCTTGAAAACATCACCCAATCACAAAGTCGCTTTTTCTGAAACTTTTTACTGGGAAGACCTACTATTGGTTGAACCTAATGGAACCTTTGTGTACATGTTATGTAGTATCTGCAGAGAACTGTTCACATTATCTAGTACAAAAGTAAAGGTATATATATATATATACATATATATATATATATATATATATATATCTTTTCTCTTGGCGTGCTTTGTTTTGAATTATGTATACATATATATATATATATACCTTTAACTTCCCTGTAACCTTTGTTTTTTTCAGTGAATATATATATATATATATATATATATATATATATATATATATATATACATATGTGTGTATATATATATATATATATACATATGTGTATATATATATATATATACGTTTTTTGCAAATGTTGCATTGAGAGTATGAAAGATGGCATAGAATATGCCATCAGTGATATAATATGTAGAGTATGGCAAGGGTGCAGGTTATAGATACCTTAGGGCGTGAGTTTTAATTACGTGAAAGAACTCTAACTATAACTGCTGAATTTCTATGGTTTTGTACAAGCAAACTCAGAACCTAACTATAACGTCTTTGTAACCTTTGTTTTTTTCAGTGAATTTCTATAGTTTTTTTAACGTATAGTAATTTTAATTTCTGTACGTGAATCCATCCACTGCCGTGCAAGGCCTTCGGCTGTGCACGTCAGCAGTTAGCCATAGTGCCTGGCCTGCGGCTCAGCCCTGAGCTCACCCCCTATAAGCACTCATCCTTGCACCGTTCACTGCCTTCTCCCGTGCATAGTAGGGGTTGCCTGGAAGGGTTGGCCTGCAGCCAGTCCCTGTGGCCAACCTCCTAACTACCCAACCCGATATTGTGCACGGACCTTAGCGCATGCACAGCGGAAGTTAGCTGTGGCCTCTGTGGGTGTGAAAATAAGTGTGGGAGGCTGTATCTGGGGGTAAGACTGGCTGTCAGGGAATCTGTCAGGGTGTGAGAGTGTACACATCAGTGTTTTAGTGAGTATGTCAGTATGTGCACCGGTCTGTGAGTGGGTGCATATGGGTGTCAGTGGGTGTGTGAGTAGGTGTGTGACGGTCTGAGTGGGTGTGTAAGTGAGTGCGAAACTGTCTGAGTGGGTCTGTGTGGGTGCATGAGGGTCTGACTGAGGCTGTGAGTGGGTCTGTGAGTGGATGCTTAAGTGTCTGAATGGGTATGTGAGTGGGAGAATTGATTGAGAGAGAGAGAGAGAAAGAAAGTGAGAGAGAAAGAAAGTGAGAGAGAGAGAAAGAGAGAGAGAGTTTTTAAGGCTTTCATGCCTGATATACTTAGAATGAGTTATTTGTCTCCAATTAAAAAATAAAAAAAATTATTTGTTTTTTTCGAAAACATAATAATAATTTTTTTATTTAAAAAAAAATGAAATTAGTCCAGCTGAACTCGAATCCCCATAGCTCAGAGGTCTGGGGGTTTATTTTATTTATTTATTTTTTCTAGCCCTTTATGGGCTTTCATATTATGTATTTAAAATAAAAACAAATTAATCAAAAGCCCTTTACAGGCTATCTGGCACTGAGGGGGGAGCTTTAAGGGGTCCCCTGTGGTCCCTATAGATATATTTTTAATTACATTCTTTTTTTACATTTTTTTAAACAAATAAAAAACCCTTTACGGGCTACCTGACACTGCGGAGGAAGCCTTAAGGCTTCACCCGCAGTGCCAATGCTTCAGCAAGCACGGAGCTGCTTTGAGAGCAGCACCTTGCTTGCTGAAGTATTTCATCTCTGTCCCCTGCATGCAGGAGACACAGATGAAATTTTGGATTTTGACAGCGGGACCTGCTTTAAAGGCCCGCTGTCAAAACCCAAGCCCAAACCCAGCACTGCAGCCAAGCCATAGCAAACAGCTATGTCCCGGGGTTTGTGACCCCCGGAACATAGCAGGAGCCGGCCCTGGGGGTGTGTCTGTCCTCAGGGCCATCAGTGGCTCCACAAGAGGGCCGTGCGCCCCCCCTTCAAAATAGGCATAGACCCAGGGGATGGTGGTCCCCAGAGCGCATGGGTGTGGGGGGGCTGCAGCTGCCCCCCGCATATACTTTCACCAATGTCACGGGGGATGGCGGACCCAAGGGCAGCAGGGAGCCCGCGGACACGCCTGCATACAAAAAAAATGAAAGCAACGGTGGGGGGGGGGAGGGGGTGGGATAGTGGTCCCCGGAGATGTGTGGGGGGTCCTGGCCCACCCAGTGGCCTATAAAAAAACAAGCGCGGAAGCCCATGCTTGTTTTTTCCCCCCGTGAATTAACAAGTCTAGGTTGTTAAAGACTGAAGAAGGACTAGAACATTTAAATAGATGGATTTAAAAATGTCTGCCAATGTCCAGTTGAAGGCTTTCGCCGAAACGCGTTGACATTTGGCCGGGACAGTGTGTGTGAGTTGTTTGTTTTTGGCACTTTATTGCTTTACTCGTTTTTGTATATGATTTTCTAAAGTGCCGTTTCATTCATGAACTTTCTTTAAATAAATAGAGCCAACGATTATTTATTGCATTTATTTTGCAATTGTGTTTTTTTTCACTCAGCCCGAGCTTTTGGATATTGTGCGGTCTGTTGGTGCCCTATTAGATGGCACCGCGTTTTTGATTAATTATTGTTCCGCGTTGGTCTGGCTTGCGGTTTGGCCTGCACGCTGCTTGGAGTGCGCGTGATACTTTTTAACCAGTTAACCAGACTCTCTTTGATGAAGAAACTT
The DNA here is from genome assembly GCF_031143425.1 of Pleurodeles waltl. Classification (NCBI taxonomy): domain Eukaryota; kingdom Metazoa; phylum Chordata; class Amphibia; order Caudata; family Salamandridae; genus Pleurodeles; species Pleurodeles waltl. The sequence continues at coordinate 1,900,209,089 of NC_090440.1, forward strand.
TCACGCTGCACGCGCCGCTTTGGATACAAAGTTTCCCGACCCGTGTAACTCTCGGAGCTGCCGAAGAGAGTTGAGACCGCTTGGAGGTAAGGTGAATTTCTAACGGAGACGGGGAAATACAAGAGACTGTGATTCTATCGGTGCTCAGCTCGAATGGACTACCATAGTCATATATTTGAAATATCCGCTGTATATCCAAGGATCACAATTTAAGCTCGTATATCACAATCTTTACAGACATTGCACAAAGCGCGTTGGCTCTCGCAATCACACTTTCACACGCTGTCCCGTTGTACATAGTCCGTTTTTTTCAGAATAAGAAATTTATTAGTGACCTTTTTGGAACCTTAATGATTTCTTTTTTTCATTTTTAATTTTTCTTCTTTTTTCCTCCTTTTTTCCCGTTTTTTCTTTTTTCTCTTGTGAAAATAATTTTCTCTTCATGTTAAACTGCTAGCAAAGAACTGCACATATTGAGGACGTTGTTTGAAATCTGTCCTCTAAGTGGCTGGATAACACTGTCTTTTCCATAATTTAACAGAACATGGCTAATCGAAGAGTTCTGTGGGAACAAGCAGCCACTACTCTATTTGACAATACCTCAGGAACATCCATTGCCTCCAATTCCCAAACTCGTACAGCAGCTAACATCGTTTTTGAATTGGAAAAGGCACGGATTTCAGAATTGAAAAAATGGTGGGAAATGACTTCATTGACCAAATATTTAGAAAATGGCTGTGTCCCAAGAGGCTTAACAATTCTAATTTTACCTACTCTTGGTGACATGGATCCTGATTTATTGGAACAATGGAGATCACACACATCTGATTGTTCTGTGAAATAAATGGACACTTTGATTATTCAATCGAAACGACGCATGGAAGAACAAACACACAAGATTGAACAATTAACTAAAGAATTGGAAAAAATGGTGAGTTCGCAGGAAACACAACAATTGTTGTTAAAAATGGAAGAACGTATTGCTAAAAAAGAAGAAGAAATCAAAACACGCAAAGCTTTAAAATTTAACAGAGATAAAAAAGACTATGAATTAGGAAGGATTTACACCTTTGCTCGAAAATATAACACTCTGAGAGCACAAGACAAAATCGCAACTACAGACAGGGCAAATGTGCAATCTAATTTAGTAGATGAGAGTTCGGATTTGAGTTCATCAGCTGATGAAGCTTCTTCAAACAAATTGGATTTTCACGGGGAAATGCGATTACTACAATTAGTTACGCCACAATCCAACAGGAACAAAGGACGAGGTCGAGGAGGCACAAGACGCGGAGGGGGAAGAGGAAGAAATTACAAACATCTAGATTAGGGGGAGATTCTTCATTTGACAACTCCAACATCATTGTAAATATTTCCAAGGTTGAACTGACCCAGAATCAAGAACGCATTCTCAACCTAGGGTTGAGTTTTTGCCCTGACGTCCTTTGGAATTATGTTGACACAAGAATAGAACTATACAAATTTACACGCAAGTTGCGTCTAATGAAACATTTTTCCAACAAAACTCCAGCTAATCCATTGGGGCTCAATAGAAATGTGGATAATTTATCTGGGTTTCACATTAATGATGTCCCTGATTTAGTAGAGATCAGTGATTTGGCCAATACAGGAGACACCATTAGTAACACCAGAGACACTGATGATGAAATTTTGAAAAATATGGAATTTATGGTAGATCATACAATTTCCAGTGCATTCAAACCATCCAGTAGATTTAATCCACCACTACCCACTGGCAATCTTATTGACACGTTTTATGAATTAGTGGTTGATGATATTGATCATTTTCGAACCAGTTGGAATGGCAATAGATCTAAAAGACTCAAGGGCACCAACTTTTCTGCCACAGATTGGAAAGAATTGAATGAGTTCAAATCTAATAACACTATTGTCATCAAACCCTCAGATAAAGGAGGCAATATAGTAATCATGGATGTAGACAGTTATGTCAAGGAGGCCCATCATCAGCTATCCAACAGAAATCACTATGAAAAATTAGGTAGCAATCCCACCACCCAATATCAAACTATCTATTGGGAAATGTTAGACATATGGTGCACTAATGGCCTCATTGACCAAAATCAGTATCTCTACTTAAAGATTGAATTTCCAAAAATTCCCTGTATTTATTTCCTACCAAAGATTCATAAGAACAAGAATCATCCTCCTTGTCGTCCGATTGTCAGTATGAACTCCTCCCTTTTAGAGAATACTTCTCGGTATTTGGATCTCTTCCTCTGTCCCTATGTAACTGAACTGCCCTCCTATTTGCGAGACACTAATGATTTTCTAGCCAAAATACACGATATCCCCTGGCAACCTAGTTTTTTACTGGTCACCATGGATGTGACCGCTCTTTATACCTCTATCATGCATGAATATGGTATTCAGGCTTGTAGACATTTTTTGGGCACTCGTACTATTGAATTCTTCCAACACACCAATATGCTTTTGACCATGTTAGAATTTTGCCTTACCCACAATGTTTTTCTATTTGATAATCAATTTTATCTGCAGAAACAGGGCACAGCAATGGGAGCCTCATTTGCTCCAACATATGCGAACCTCTATATGGGTTGGTGAGAGAAGGAAATAGCTTGGTCTGATTCCAATAGTAAACATATGGAAGAAGTTGTGCTATGGGTCAGATATATTGATGATCTCTTTCTCATTTGGAATGGTGATGAACATTCTCTAATACAATATGTCAACATGCTCAATAACAACGAGTTCAACATTCATTTGGATTTGAAATACAGTTCTCATACCATAGAATTTTTAGATGTTCTGATAACAGTCCATAACAAAACCTTACAAACCACCATATTTTGCAAACCAACTGTATGTAATTCCATCTTACATGGGAATGGCGGTCATCCGAAAGCTCTTAAATGGAGCATTCCATACAGCCAATTTCTACGGGCTCGTAGAATCTGTTCCAATGATGAATCTTTCAATGATGAAATTGTTACCATGACACAAAGATTCTTAGATAAAGGTTATCCCCGGAAGGTCTTGCATGATGCATATTTGAGAGTATTAAATATGTCTAGAGAAAAATTGCTTTTCAAATCGGGATGTACAAATGTTGATCAACAAGATGGTAGATCGCCGCCTAGGTTGTTTTTTAAATTTAATTCTCAACATTCTCAATTGAACAACATTATACAAAAAAATTGGCATGTTTTGAGACATCACCCTTTGATCAAAGAGAGTATAGGTTTACATCCTCAGATCACTTATCGTAAAACCCAATCACTAGGTGATCACCTCACTAGAAGTTTGTTCTGTCCTAGAGCCAATCGATCATGGTTATCTCAGAAAAGTTTAGGCTTTTGGAAATGTGGGCATTGCAAATCTTGTGCATATGCTCAGAACACACATTCATACATGACATTTGAGGGAAGAGCTTGCAAAATAACAGATCGCATTACGTGTGACACTGAGTACGTTGTATATGTGATTGAATGTGGCTGCCACAAAAAATATGTAGGCAGCACCATTCACAAACTCAAAGTGAGGTTTCTACAACATCTCAGAGCCATCAAAAATCGTGATCCATCTTACCCCTTAGCCAAACATTTTTGGGATGTTCATGAAGGCAATTGTAGTTCTCTGACCTTCTATGGCATAAAAACCATTGCTGGCAACCCTCGAGGGGGCAATAGAACTTCGCTGTTAAGACAAACTGAATCAAAAATGATTTTATTATTAGGTTCTGAAAACCCGTGGGGACACAATTTGGATGCAGAACTCCATGTACATCTGTGATTAATCTAATGCTTACAGTCTCTATTCATTTACACAATGGAATTTTTAGGTACATTCAGGGGCATTTACCATTAGGATAAACTTCTCTGATTCTGTGATGATGATTATGGACACCGGACTATGATACAGACATTTTTAGGATTATGTATATTTTTTACATGCCCTTCTCACCTTTATCACTATTTTATACACTAGAATGAAATTATTATTTTTTACTAACACCTTGGGAGATTGAAAGGCGGTCTATTATATGTCCATTTCTATTTTATTGTATATCCATATCTATATATTGGTCCCTTTTTCCTTTTCCTTTTGCTCATATATATAGAGATCTGTTTGAATTATAGGACCTTACTCACATTTGGATTTTCCATCATTGATACATTATCAACATTGGATAAGGTTACAATTCTTCTTGCAGATTATTCATAAATTCTATTTCATACATGAAACCAATATATTGTTGCGATAAATTGAGACATTTTATCGGTATCAATCATGATAATATTTATATTTATCTATTTATTGAAATTGATCCGTTTTATTGTTTCTCTTATCAGCCCCTTTGAATATAAAAGTGGGAATCATTTACTATTTATATATTTATATAATTATATATTTATATTGATTGCATTAAAAAATTTGATTGAGAAATATTTGATTGATTAATCTATTTATATATATACTATATTTAAGAGTGATGTTAGAAAATATGTATAGTTTTGTAAAAGAAAGAAAGAAAAGAAAGAGAAATAGAGAAGAACAAATATAATATACCTTTTTTTATATATCATTGTTAACAATTTCAATGTGGGATGCTCAATAATGTTCAAAAGGTCTCTTTTAAAAAATTCTCAAAAAATGCTTAGAAAATGCTTAAAAATGCACAAATAAGACTCTCCAAAGAAATTGGCATATATAAGGGATCATAGTCGATATATAAAATGTAGTAGGTAGGTTTTAGACCTAAGTATTTGGACTTGAATAGATAAGTTCACTTTGAACATTGTGACGTTACAATATGGCCGCTGTTTTGCACATTTTGCACATTTGGTTATTTAGGTTGTTAAAGACTGAAGAAGGACTAGAACTTTTAAATAGATGGATTTAAAAATGTCTGCCAATGTCCAGTTGAAGGCTTTCGCCGAAACGCGTTGACATTTGACCGGGACAGCGTGTGTGAGTTGTTTGTTTTTGGCACTTTATTGCTTTACTCGTTTTTGTATATGATTTTCTGAAGTGCCGTTTCATTCATGAACTTTCTTTAAATAAAGAGAGCCAACGATTATTTATTGAATTTATTTTGCAATTGTGTTTATTTTTCACTCAGCCCGAGCTTTTGGACATTGTGCGGTCTGTTGGTGCCCTATTAGACGGCACCGAGTTTTTGATTAATTATATATATATATATACATATATATATATATCTCACAAGAAAATCTCGGAATGCAGGGACTCTACACAGCGGTCCTGGATGGGCTCCGAGAGGCCCTAATACAGCTTCCAACACTCCTTCACGTAACAGGAGACCCAGGACACCTCCAAAGTGCAATTCAATTTATTACAGCACAAACATCCAACGCGTTTCGGCAACAGCCTTATTCATGGATACAACATTGTTGCAGTGCTCCAAGCTAAAAACCCAAATAATAGTAGACATAAAAAACAGACAAATCTCAATTCCCCCACCAAAAAGCACATACTGTGGTGGCCATCTTAAAGTGCATCTATAAGTGAATTCCACAGTAGTTTGTACCATAATCTTTACAAATACAGCTCTAATTTTTGTTCAAATCCATCAGAATCTTAAAATTTACACGATATCCCTCTCCAAAGAATAAATAGAGTAAAATCCAATTGCAAAAAATACAAAACTACAAAACTGCATATAGAATAATTCATTACACTATAAAGGTATAATAAATAAATATTATCAAAGTTTAAAATTCAATATATCACTTATAAATCTTGTATATTAATACCTATGCTTGAATTACTCACATTTGGTCCCATAATATTATCAAAATTTTAAATTCCATATATCACTTATAAATCTTGTATATTAATACCTATGCTTGAATTACTCACATTTGGTCCCATAACACCCAAATAGACATGTACACTTGCAAAATATTTTCTATGGAGGATCTCATATTAATATAGTGATAATCACGACCTTTCTCATATAATGGAGCTTATCAACCCAAGTGGGTAGACGTACACATTCTTCTACTATTTAAACCTCATAGAACCCAACACCTTTACCCTTAAATAAAACAATAAGAATCAAAAAGATCACCCCTACTCAAAGTGTTCTTCTAAACGGCCGCCTCTTTTCCAAAAATATTGATTACCCTAAATGGATGCTCAGTTCCTCACTCGAGTTCAGCCCTACAGGTTCCAATGTTTCAAAGTCTATTATATATTTAGACTCTAAAATGCGTAACAACCTCTCTCTATCGCCTCCCCTTCTACTAGTCCTCACTTGGTCAATAACCACAAACTTCAGCAGGTTCTCATTGCCAAAACATTGGCTAACAAAATGCCTAGCTACTGGGTAGTTTTTATCCTGATTCTTAATGGCTCGTCTATGCTCTAAAATTCTTTTCTTAGCATTGTGTATTGTACTGCCCACGTACAACTTCTCACATGGGCATATCATTTCCCATATGGATATATGCGAAATGCGAGAATGGAAGGCTTCTTCTGTTGTATGAAATGTAAAGCCTGCAGAACCAGCAATAGTTGCAGGACATTAAGTGTTCCAGGAAGGTTAGATAACTTTGTAATTAGAGGTAACTACGATTGCAACACATCTTATTGTGTGTATTGTTTGATATGCCCATGTGAGAAGTTGTACGTGGGCAGTACAATACACAATGCTAAGAAAAGAATTTTAGAGCATAGACGAGCCATTAAGAATCAGGATAAAAACTACCCAGTAGCTAGGCATTTTTTTCCCCAACATTTTGGCAATGAGAACCTGCTGAAGTTTGTGGTTATTGACCAAGTGAGGACTAGTAGAAGGGGAGGCGATAGAGAGAGGTTGTTACGCATTTTAGAGTCTAAATATATAATAGACTTTGAAACATTGGAACCTGTAGGGCTGAACTCGAGTGAGGAACTGAGCATCCATTTAGGGTAATCAATATTTTTGGAAAAGAGGCGGCCGTTTAGAAGAACACTTTGAGTAGGGGTGATCTTTTTGATTCTTATTGTTTTATTTAAGGGTAAAGGTGTTGGGTTCTATGAGGTTTCCATAGTAGAAGAATGTGTACGTCTACCCACTTGGGTTGATAAGCTCCATTATATGAGAAAGGTCGTGATTATCACTATATTAATATGAGATCCTCCATAGGAAATCTTTTGCAAGTGTACATGTCTATTTGGGTGTTATGGGACTAAATGTGAGTAATTCAAGCATAGGTATTAATATACAAGATTTATAAGTGATATATGGAATTTTAAATTTTGATAATATTATGGGACCAAATGTGAGTAATTCAAGCATAGGTATTAACCCCTTCTGTGCCCAGGACGTAATGGTTACGTCCTGAGGCACAGTGCTGCTGTGCCCAGGACGTAACCATTACGTCCTGTGCACAGAGCCCAGAGGGAGCGCTCTCGCTCCCTCTGTGGGGTTCCCCCCCACCCCCCCAAGTCAGGGATGGAAGGGGAAGCCCTTCCCCTCCCACCCCCGACCCCCCCAACCCCCCCTGTGACGTCAGCGCGCGAGCGCGCGCTGATTAGTCACAGGGTCTCCCCCATCGCGCTGGAAGCAGAGCTTCCAGCGCGATTGAAAAAGAAATGCTTTTGCATTTCTTTTTCAATCCCATGGGGGAGGCCCCGAGAGGCTTCAAAGGGAAGGAAATGTATTTCCTTCCCTTTGAAGTCTCTCACAGGTTTCAAAAGCCGGATTGCTTGCAATCCGGCTTTTGAAACCCCACTAGACACCAGGGATTTATTTTTTTCTTCTTGAAATTGGCAAAAGGGAGCGACCCCTTGGGCAAGGGTCGCTCCCAGGGGGGCATTTTTTTAGGAAGGCCTTTTCTGCCCCCCCTGGGGGCAGATTGGCCTATTATTAGGCCGATCTGCCCCCAGGGGGGGGCAGAAACCTCTAGGCACCAGGGACCATTTTTTTTTTTTTTTTTTTTTGTGATGAATTCTTTTTTTTTAGGTGGGGAGCGATCCCTTAGGCAAGGGTCGCTCCCCTACGGGGCAATATATATTTAGGCCATTTCTGCCCCCCTTGGGGGCAGATTGGCCTATTTTGATAAGGCCAATCTGCCCCCAAGGGGGGCAGAAACCATTAGACACCAGGGAGTTTTTTTTTGCGCGCGAATGTCACGCAACAAAGCGACCCCTTTGGCAAGGGTCGCTCCCAGGGGGGGCAATTTTTTGGGAAGGCCTTTTCTGCCCCCCCTGGGGGCAGATCGGCCTATTATTAGGCCGATCTGCCCCCAGGGGGGGAAGAAACCTCTAGGCGCCAGGGCAAATTTTTTTTTTGTGTTTTTTTTTTTTGTTCTTTTTTTTTTTTTAGAGATGGGGAGCGACCCATCAGGCAAGGGTCGCTCCCCTGGGGGGGCAAATTGTATTTAGACCATTTCTGCCCCCCTGGGGGCAGATTGGCCAATTTTAGGTCAATCTGCCCCCAAGGGGGCAGAAACCACTAGGCACCGGGGATTTGTTTTTTGGCGCCAATGTCACGCAGGGGGAGCGACCCCGTAGGCAAGGGTCGCTCCGGGGGAGGGGGGTGGGGGTTGGGGGGGCAAATTTATTTTAGGCCATTTCTGCCCCCCCGGGGGACAGATCGGCCTATTATTAGGCCGAACTGCCCCCGGGGGGGGGGGGGGCAGAACACTCTAGGCGCCAGGGCAATTTTTTTTTTGTGTTTTTTTTTTTTGTTGTTTCTTTTTTTAGAGATGGGGAGCGACCCATCAGGCAAGGGTCGCTCCCCTGGGGGGGGCAAATTGTATTTAGACCATTTCTGCCCCCCTGGGGGCAGATTGGCCAATTTTAGGTCAATCTGCCCCCAAGGGGGCAGAAACCACTAGGCACCGGGGATTTGTTTTTTGGCGCCAATGTCACGCAGGGGGAGCGACCCCGTAGGCAAGGGTCGCTCCCGGGGGGGGGGGGTGGGGGCTGGGGGGGCAAATTTATTTTAGGCCATTTCTGCCCCCCCGGGGGACAGATCGGCCTATTATTAGGCCGAACTGCCCCCGGGGGGGGGCAGAACACTCTAGGCGCCAGGGCAATTTTTTTTTTGTGTTTTTTTTTTTTGTTGTTTCTTTTTTTAGAGATGGGGAGCGACCCATCAGGCAAGGGTCGCTCCCCTGGGGGGGCAAATTGTATTTAGACCATTTCTGCCCCCCTGGGGGCAGATTGGCCAATTTTAGGTCAATCTGCCCCCAAGGGGGCAGAAACCACTAGGCACCGGGGATTTGTTTTTTGGCGCCAATGTCACGCAGGGGGAGCGACCCCGTAGGCAAGGGTCGCTCCCAGGGGGGGGGGGGGGGGGGGTTGGGGGGGCAAATTTATTTTAGGCCATTTCTGCCCCCCCGGGGGACAGATCGGCCTATTATTAGGCCGAACTGCCCCCGGGGGGGGGGGCAGAACACTCTAGGCGCCAGGGCAATTTTTTTTTGTGTTTTTTTTGTTGTTTCTTTTTTTAGAGATGGGGAGCGACCCATCAGGCAAGGGTCGCTCCCCTGGGGGGGGCAAATTGTATTTAGACCATTTCTGCCCCCCTGGGGGCAGATTGGCCAATTTTAGGTCAATCTGCCCCCAAGGGGGCAGAAACCACTAGGCACCGGGGATTTGTTTTTTGGCACCAATGTCACGCAGGGGGAGCGACCCCGTAGGCAAGGGTCGCTCCCGGGGGGGGGTGGGTGTTGGGGGGGCAAATTTATTTTAGGCCATTTCTGCCCCCCCGGGGGCAGAAACCTCTAGGCGCCAGGGGAATTTTTCTTTTTTTTCTTTTTTTTTTCCTTTTTTTTTTTTTTTAGAGATGGGGAGCGACCCATCAGGCAAAAGTCGCTCCACTGGGGGACAAATTGTATTTAGGCCATTTCTGCCCCCCTTGGGGGCAGATTGGCTGAGTTTAGGTCAACCTGCCCCCAAGGGGGCAGAAACCACTAGGCACCGGGGATTTGTTTTTTGGCGCCAATGTCACGCAGGGGGAGCGACCCCGTAGGCAAGGGTCGCTCCCGGGGGGGGTGGGTGTTGGGGGGGCAAATTTATTTTAGGCCATTTCTGCCCCCCCGGGGGGCAGATCGGCCTATTATTAGGCCGATCTGCTCCCGGGGGAGGGGGGGGCAGAAACCTCTAGGCGCCAGGGGAATTTTTCTTTTTTTTCTTTGTTTTTTTTTTTTAGAGATGGGGAGCGACCCATCAGGCAAAAGTCGCTCCCCTGGGGGACAAATTGTATTTAGGCCATTTCTGCCCCCCTTGGGGGCAGATTGGCTGAGTTTAGGTCAACCTGCCCCCAAGGGGGCAGAAACCACTAGGCACCGGGGATTTGTTTTTTGGGGCCAATGTCACGCAGGGGGAGCGACCCCGTAGGCAAGGGTCGCTCCCGGCGGGGGAGGGTGGGGTTTGGGGGGGCAAATTTATTTTAGGGCATTTCTGCCCCCCCCCCTGGGGCCGGCTGAGCTACAGGCCAAACACCACAGGTAGGCACCTTGCAAAAAACACCTCTGTTTTCTGTGAAAAAATATGTTGTGTCCACGTTGTGTTTTGGGCCATTTCCTTTTGTGGGCGCAAGGCCTACCCACAGAAGTGATGTACCATTTTTATCGAGAGACTTAGGGGAACGCTGGGTGGAAGGAAATTTGTGGCTCCTCTCAGATTCCAGAACTTTCTGTCACCGAAATGAGAGGAAAAAGTGTTTTTTGGGCCAAATTTGGAGGTTTGCAAAGGATTCTGGGTAACATAACCTGGTCAGAGCCCCGCAAGTCACCCCATCTTGGATTCCCCTGGGTTTCTAGTTTTCAAAAATGCACTGGTTTGCTAGGTTTCCTCAGGTGTCGGCTGAGCTACAGGCCAAAATCCACAGGTAGGCACTGCTTTTTTATAAAAAAATGTGATGTGTCCACGTTGTGTTTTGGGCCCTTTCCTTTCGTGGGCGCTAGTCCTACCCACACAAGTGAGGTATCATTTTTATCGGGAGACTTGGGGGAACGCTGGGTAGAAGGAAATTTGTGGCTCCTCTCAGATTCCAGAACTTTCTGCCACAGAAATGTGAGTAACATGTGTATTTTTAGCCAAATTTTGAGGTTTGCAAAGGATTCTGGGTAACAGAACCTGGTCCGAGCCCCGCAAGTCACCCCTCCTTGGATTCCCCTAGGTCTCTAGTTTTCAGAAATGCACAGGTTTGGTAGGTTTCCCTAGGTGCCGGCTGAGCTAGAGGCCAAAATCTACAGGTAGGCACTTCGCAAAAAACACCTCTGTTTTTTTCCAACATTTAGGATGTGTCCACGTTGCGCTTTGGGGTGTTTCCTGTCGCCGGCGCTAGGCCTACCCACGCAAGTGAGGTATCATTTTTATCGGGAGACTTGGGGGAACGCTGGGTGGAAGGAAATTTGTAGCTCCTCTCAGATTCCAGAACTTTCTGCCACAGAAATGTGAGGGACATGTGTTTTTTTAGCCAAATTTTGAGGTTTGCAAAGGATTCTGGGTAACAGAACCTGGTCCGAGCCACACAAGTCACCCCTCCTTGGATTCCCCTAGGTCTCTAGTTTTCAGAAATGTACAGGTTTGGTAGGTTTCCCTATGTGGCGGCTGAGCTAGAGGCCAAAATCTCCAGGTAGTCACTTTGCTAAAAACAGCTCTGTTTTCTGTGATGTGTCCACGTTGTGTTTTGGGGCATATCCTGTTGCGGGCGCTAGGCCTACCCACACAAGTGAGGTATCATTTTTATCGGGAGACGTGGGGGAACGCTGGGTGGAAGGAAATTTGTGGCTCCTCTCAGATTCCAGAACTTTCTGCCACAGAAATGTGAGGAACATGTGTTTTTTTAGCCAAATTTTGAGGTTTGCAAAGGATTCTGGGTAACAGAACCTGGTCCGAGCCCCGCAAGTCACCCCTCCTTGGATTCCCCTAGGTCTCTAGTTTTCAGAAATGCACAGGTTTGGTAGGTTTCCCTAGGTGCCGGCTGAGCTAGAGGCCAAAATCTACAGGTAGGCACTTCGCAAAAAACACCTCTGTTTTTTTCAAAAATTTAGGATGTGTCCACGTTGCGCTTTGGGGTGTTTCCTGTCGCCGGCGCTAGGCCTACCCACGCAAGTGAGGTATCATTGTTATCGGGAGACTTGGGGGAACGCTGGGTGGAAGGAAATTTGTAGCTCCTCTCAGATTCCAGAACTTTCTGCCACAGAAATGTGAGGGACATGTGTTTTTTTAGCCAAATTTTGAGGTTTGCAAAGGATTCTGGGTAACAGAACCTGGTCCGAGCCCCACAAGTCACCCCTCCTTGGATTCCCCTAGGTCTCTAGTTTTCAGAAATGTACAGGTTTGGTAGGTTTCCCTAGGTGGCGGCTGAGCTAGAGGCCAAAATCTCCAGGTAGTCACTTTGCTAAAAACAGCTCTGTTTTCTGTGATGTGTCCACGTTGTGTTTTGGGGCATATCCTGTCGCGGGCGCTAGGCCTACCCACACAAGTGAGGTATCATTTTGATCGGGAGACGTGGGGGAACGCTGGGTGGAAGGAAATTTGTGGCTCCTCTCAGATTCCAGAACTTTCTGCCACAGAAATGTGAGGAACATGTGTTTTTTTAGCCAAATTTTGAGGTTTGCAAAGGATTCTGGGTAACAGAACCTGGTCCGAGCCACACAAGTCACCCCTCCTTGGATTCCCCTAGGTCTCTAGTTTTCAAAAATGCACAGGTTTGGTAGGTTTCCCTAGGTGCCGGCTGAGCTAGAGGCCAAAATCTACAGGTAGTCACTTTGCTAAAAACAGCTCTGTTTTCTGTGATATGTCCACGTTGTGTTTTGGGGCATATCCTGTCGCGTGCGCTAGGCCTACCCACACAAGTGAGGTATCATTTTTATCGGGAGACGTGGGGGAACGCTGGGTGGAAGGAAATTTGTGGCTCCTCTCAGATTCCAGAACTTTCTGCCACAGAAATGTGAGGAACATGTGTTTTTTTAGCCAAATTTTGAGATTTGCAAAGGATTCTGGGTAACAGAACCTGGTCCGAGCCCCGCAAGTCACCCCTCCTTGGATTCCCCTAGGTCTCTAGTTTTCAGAAATGCACAGGTTTGGTAGGTTTCCCTAGGTGGCGGCTGAGCTAGAGGCCAAAATCTACAGGTAGTCACTTTGCTAAAAACAGCTCTGTTTTCTGTGATATGTCCACGTTGTGTTTTGGGGCATATCCTGTCGCGGGCGCTAGGCCTACCCACACAAGTGAGGTATCATTTTTATCGGGAGACTTGGGGGAACGCTGGGTGGAAGGAAATTTGTGGCTCCTCTCAGATTCCAGAACTTTCTGCCACAGAAATGTGAGGAACATGTGTTTTTTTAGCCAAATTTTGAGGTTTGCAAAGGATTCTGGGTAACAGAACCTGGTCCGAGCCCCGCAAGTCACCCCTCCTTGGATTCCCCTAGGTTTCTAGTTTTCAGAAATGCACAGGTTTGGTAGGTTTCCCTAGGTGGCGGCTGAGCTAGAGGCCAAAATCTACAAGTAGTCAATTTGCTAAAAACAGCTCTGTTTTCTGTGATATGTCCACGTTGTGTTTTGGGGCATATCCTGTCGCGGGCGCTAGGCCTACCCACACAAGTGAGGTATCATTTTTATCGGGAGACTTGGGGGAACGCTGGGTGGAAGGAAATTTGTGGCTCCTCTCAGATTCCAGAACTTTCTGCCACAGAAATGTGAGGAACATGTGTTTTTTTAGCCAAATTTTGAGGTTTGCAAAGGATTCTGGGTAACAGAACCTGGTCCGAGCCCCGCAAGTCACCCCTCCTTGGATTCCCCTAGGTCTCTAGTTTTCAGAAATGCACAGGTTTGGTAGGTTTCCCTAGGTGCCGGCTGAGCTAGAGGCCAAAATCTACAGGTAGGCACTTCGCAAAAAACACCTCTGTTTTTTTCCAACATTTAGGATGTGTCCACGTTGCGCTTTGGGGTGTTTCCTGTCGCCGGCGCTAGGCCTACCCACGCAAGTGAGGTATCATTTTTATCGGGAGACTTGGGGGAACGCTGGGTGGAAGGAAATTTGTAGCTCCTCTCAGATTCCAGAACTTTCTGCCACAGAAATGTGAGGGACATGTGTTTTTTTAGCCAAATTTTGAGGTTTGCAAAGGATTCTGGGTAACAGAACCTGGTCCGAGCCACACAAGTCACCCCTCCTTGGATTCCCCTAGGTCTCTAGTTTTCAGAAATGTACAGGTTTGGTAGGTTTCCCTATGTGGCGGCTGAGCTAGAGGCCAAAATCTCCAGGTAGTCACTTTGCTAAAAACAGCTCTGTTTTCTGTGATGTGTCCACGTTGTGTTTTGGGGCATATCGTGTCGCGGCCGCTAGGCCTACCCACACAAGTGAGGTATCATTTTTATCGGGAGACGTGGGGGAACGCTGGGTGGAAGGAAATTTGTGGCTCCTCTCAGATTCCAGAACTTTCTGCCACAGAAATGTGAGGAACATGTGTTTTTTTAGCCAAATTTTGAGGTTTGCAAAGGATTCTGGGTAACAGAACCTGGTCCGAGCCCCGCAAGTCACCCCTCCTTGGATTCCCCTAGGTCTCTAGTTTTCAGAAATGCACAGGTTTGGTAGGTTTCCCTAGGTGCCGGCTGAGCTAGAGGCCAAAATCTACAGGTAGGCACTTCGCAAAAAACACCTCTGTTTTTTTCAAAAATTTAGGATGTGTCCACGTTGCGCTTTGGGGTGTTTCCTGTCGCCGGCGCTAGGCCTACCCACGCAAGTGAGGTATCATTGTTATCGGGAGACTTGGGGGAACGCTGGGTGGAAGGAAATTTGTAGCTCCTCTCAGATTCCAGAACTTTCTGCCACAGAAATGTGAGGGACATGTGTTTTTTTAGCCAAATTTTGAGGTTTGCAAAGGATTCTGGGTAACAGAACCTGGTCCGAGCCCCACAAGTCACCCCTCCTTGGATTCCCCTAGGTCTCTAGTTTTCAGAAATGTACAGGTTTGGTAGGTTTCCCTAGGTGGCGGCTGAGCTAGAGGCCAAAATCTCCAGGTAGTCACTTTGCTAAAAACAGCTCTGTTTTCTGTGATGTGTCCACGTTGTGTTTTGGGGCATATCCTGTCGCGGGCGCTAGGCCTACCCACACAAGTGAGGTATCATTTTGATCGGGAGACGTGGGGGAACGCTGGGTGGAAGGAAATTTGTGGCTCCTCTCAGATTCCAGAACTTTCTGCCACAGAAATGTGAGGAACATGTGTTTTTTTAGCCAAATTTTGAGGTTTGCAAAGGATTCTGGGTAACAGAACCTGGTCCGAGCCACACAAGTCACCCCTCCTTGGATTCCCCTAGGTCTCTAGTTTTCAGAAATGCACAGGTTTGGTAGGTTTCCCTAGGTGCCGGCTGAGCTAGAGGCCAAAATCTACAGGTAGTCACTTTGCTAAAAACAGCTCTGTTTTCTGTGATATGTCCACGTTGTGTTTTGGGGCATATCCTGTCGCGTGCGCTAGGCCTACCCACACAAGTGAGGTATCATTTTTATCGGGAGACGTGGGGGAACGCTGGGTGGAAGGAAATTTGTGGCTCCTCTCAGATTCCAGAACTTTCTGCCACAGAAATGTGAGGAACATGTGTTTTTTTAGCCAAATTTTGAGATTTGCAAAGGATTCTGGGTAACAGAACCTGGTCCGAGCCCCGCAAGTCACCCCTCCTTAGATTCCCCTAGGTCTCTAGTTTTCAGAAATGCACAGGTTTGGTAGGTTTCCCTAGGTGGCGGCTGAGCTAGAGGCCAAAATCTACAGGTAGTCACTTTGCTAAAAACAGCTCTGTTTTCTGTGATATGTCCACGTTGTGTTTTGGGGCATATCCTGTCGCGGGCGCTAGGCCTACCCACACAAGTGAGGTATCATTTTTATCGGGAGACTTGGGGGAACGCTGGGTGGAAGGAAATTTGTGGCTCCTCTCAGATTCCAGAACTTTCTGCCACAGAAATGTGAGGAACATGTGTTTTTTTAGCCAAATTTTGAGGTTTGCAAAGGATTCTGGGTAACAGAACCTGGTCCGAGCCCCGCAAGTCACCCCTCCTTGGATTCCCCTAGGTCTCTAGTTTTCAGAAATGCACAGGTTTGGTAGGTTTCCCTAGGTGGCGGCTGAGCTAGAGGCCAAAATCTACAGGTAGTCACTTTGCTAAAAACAGCTCTGTTTTCTGTGATATGTCCACGTTGTGTTTTGGGGCATATCCTGTCGCGGGCGCTAGGCCTACCCACACAAGTGAGGTATCATTTTTATCGGGAGACGTGGGGGAACGCTGGGTGGAAGGAAATTTGTGGCTCCTCTCAGATTCCAGAACTTTCTGCCACAGAAATGTGAGGAACATGTGTTTTTTTAGCCAAATTTTGAGATTTGCAAAGGATTCTGGGTAACAGAACCTGGTCCGAGCCCTGCAAGTCACCCCTCCTTGGATTCCCCTAGGTCTCTAGTTTTCAGAAATGCACAGGTTTGGTAGGTTTCCCTAGGTGGCGGCTGAGCTAGAGGCCAAAATCTACAGGTAGTCACTTTGCTAAAAACAGCTCTGTTTTCTGTGATATGTCCACGTTGTGTTTGGGGGCATATCCTGTCGCGGGCGCTAGGCCTACCCACACAAGTGAGGTATCATTTTTATCGGGAGACGTGGGGGAACGCTGGGTGGAAGGAAATTTGTGGCTCCTCTCAGATTCCAGAACTTTCTGCCACAGAAATGTGAGGAACATGTGTTTTTTTAGCCAAATTTTGAGGTTTGCAAAGGATTCTGGGTAACAGAACCTGGTCCGAACCCCGCAAGTCACCCCTCCTTGGATTCCCCTAGGTCTCTAGTTTTCAGAAATGCACAGGTTTGGTAGGTTTCCCTAGGTGGCGGCTGAGCTAGAGGCCAAAATCTACAGGTAGTCACTTTGCTAAAAACAGCTCTGTTTTCTGTGATATGTCCACGTTGTGTTTGGGGGCATATCCTGTCGCGGGCGCTAGGCCTACCCACACAAGTGAGGTATCATTTTTATCGGGAGACGTGGGGGAACGCTGGGTGGAAGGAAATTTGTGGCTCCTCTCAGATTCCAGAACTTTCTGCCACAGAAATGTGAGGAACATGTGTTTTTTTAGCCAAATTTTGAGGTTTGCAAAGGATTCTGGGTAACAGAACCTGGTCCGAGCCCCGCAAGTCACCCCTCCTTGGATTCCCCTAGGTCTCTAGTTTTCAGAAATGCACAGGTTTGGTAGGTTTCCCTAGGTGGCGGCTGAGCTAGAGGCCAAAATCTACAGGTAGTCACTTTGCTAAAAACAGCTCTGTTTTCTGTGATATGTCCACGTTGTGTTTTGGGGCATATCCTGTCGCGGGCGCTAGGCCTACCCACACAAGTGAGGTATCATTTTTATCGGGAGACGTGGGGGAACGCTGGGTGGAAGGAAATTTGTGGCTCCTCTCAGATTCCAGAACTTTCTGCCACAGAAATGTGAGGAACATGTGTTTTTTTAGCCAAATTTTGAGGTTTGCAAAGGATTCTGGGTAACAGAACCTGGTCCGAGCCCCGCAAGTCACCCCTCCTTGGATTCCCCTAGGTCTCTAGTTTTCAGAAATGCACAGGTTTGGTAGGTTTCCCTAGGTGCCGGCTGAGCTAGAGGCCAAAATCTACAGGTAGGCACTTCGCAAAAAACACCTCTGTTTTTTTCCAAAATTTAGGATGTGTCCACGTTGCGCTTTGGGGTGTTTCCTGTCGCCGGCGCTAGGCCTACCCACGCAAGTGAGGTATCATTGTTATCGGGAGACTTGGGGGAACGCTGGGTGGAAGGAAATTTGTAGCTCCTCTCAGATTCCAGAACTTTCTGCCACAGAAATGTGAGGGACATGTGTTTTTTTAGCCAAATTTTGAGGTTTGCAAAGGATTCTGGGTAACAGAACCTGGTCCGAGCCCCACAAGTCACCCCTCCTTGGATTCCCCTAGGTCTCTAGTTTTCAGAAATGTACAGGTTTGGTAGGTTTCCCTAGGTGGCGGCTGAGCTAGAGGCCAAAATCTCCAGGTAGTCACTTTGCTAAAAACAGCTCTGTTTTCTGTGATATGTCCACGTTGTGTTTTGGGGCATATCCTGTCGCGGGCGCTAGGCCTACCCACACAAGTGAGGTATCATTTTGATCGGGAGACGTGGGGGAACGCTGGGTGGAAGGAAATTTGTGGCTCCTCTCAGATTCCAGAACTTTCTGCCACAGAAATGTGAGGAACATGTGTTTTTTTAGCCAAATTTTGAGATTTGCAAAGGATTCTGGGTAACAGAACCTGGTCCGAGCCCCGCAAGTCACCCCTCCTTGGATTCCCCTAGGTCTCTAGTTTTCAGAAATGCACAGGTTTGGTAGGTTTCCCTAGGTGGCGGCTGAGCTAGAGGCCAAAATCTACAGGTAGTCACTTTGCTAAAAACAGCTCTGTTTTCTGTGATATGTCCACGTTGTGTTTTGGGGCATATCCTGTCGCGGGCGCTAGGCCTACCCACACAAGTGAGGTATCATTTTTATCGGGAGACGTGGGGGAACGCTGGGTGGAAGGAAATTTGTGGCTCCTCTCAGATTCCAGAACTTTCTGCCACAGAAATGTCAGGAACATGTGTTTTTTTAGCCAAATTTTGAGGTTTGCAAAGGATTCTGGGTAACAGAACCTGGTCCGAGCCCCGCAAGTCACCCCTCCTTGGATTCCCCTAGGTCTCTAGTTTTCAGAAATGCACAGGTTTGGTAGGTTTCCCTAGGTGCCGGCTGAGCTAGAGGCCAAAATCTACAGGTAGGCACTTCGCAAAAAACACCTCTGTTTTTTTCCAAAATTTAGGATGTGTCCACGTTGCGCTTTGGGGTGTTTCCTGTCGCCGGCGCTAGGCCTACCCACGCAAGTGAGGTATCATTGTTATCGGGAGACTTGGGGGAACGCTGGGTGGAAGGAAATTTGTAGCTCCTCTCAGATTCCAGAACTTTCTGCCACAGAAATGTGAGGGACATGTGTTTTTTTAGCCAAATTTTGAGGTTTGCAAAGGATTCTGGGTAACAGAACCTGGTCCGAGCCCCACAAGTCACCCCTCCTTGGATTCCCCTAGGTCTCTAGTTTTCAGAAATGTACAGGTTTGGTAGGTTTCCCTAGGTGGCGGCTGAGCTAGAGGCCAAAATCTCCAGGTAGTCACTTTGCTAAAAACAGCTCTGTTTTCTGTGATGTGTCCACGTTGTGTTTTGGGGCATATCCTGTCGCGGGCGCTAGGCCTACCCACACAAGTGAGGTATCATTTTGATCGGGAGACGTGGGGGAACGCTGGGTGGAAGGAAATTTGTGGCTCCTCTCAGATTCCAGAACTTTCTGCCACAGAAATGTGAGGAACATGTGTTTTTTTAGCCAAATTTTGAGGTTTGCAAAGGATTCTGGGTAACAGAACCTGGTCCGAGCCACACAAGTCACCCCTCCTTGGATTCCCCTAGGTCTCTAGTTTTCAGAAATGCACAGGTTTGGTAGGTTTCCCTAGGTGCCGGCTGAGCTAGAGGCCAAAATCTACAGGTAGTCACTTTGCTAAAAACAGCTCTGTTTTCTGTGATATGTCCACGTTGTGTTTTGGGGCATATCCTGTCGCGTGCGCTAGGCCTACCCACACAAGTGAGGTATCATTTTTATCGGGAGACGTGGGGGAACGCTGGGTGGAAGGAAATTTGTGGCTCCTCTCAGATTCCAGAACTTTCTGCCACAGAAATGTGAGGAACATGTGTTTTTTTAGCCAAATTTTGAGATTTGCAAAGGATTCTGGGTAACAGAACCTGGTCCGAGCCCCGCAAGTCACCCCTCCTTGGATTCCCCTAGGTCTCTAGTTTTCAGAAATGCACAGGTTTGGTAGGTTTCCCTAGGTGGCGGCTGAGCTAGAGGCCAAAATCTACAGGTAGTCACTTTGCTAAAAACAGCTCTGTTTTCTGTGATATGTCCACGTTGTGTTTTGGGGCATATCCTGTCGCGGGCGCTAGGCCTACCCACACAAGTGAGGTATCATTTTTATCGGGAGACGTGGGGGAACGCTGGGTGGAAGGAAATTTGTGGCTCCTCTCAGATTCCAGAACTTTCTGCCACAGAAATGTGAGGAACATGTGTTTTTTTAGCCAAATTTTGAGGTTTGCAAAGGATTCTGGGTAACAGAACCTGGTCCGAGCCCCGCAAGTCACCCCTCCTTGGATTCCCCTAGGTCTCTAGTTTTCAGAAATGCACAGGTTTGGTAGGTTTCCCTAGGTGGCGGCTGAGCTAGAGGCCAAAATCTACAGGTAGTCACTTTGCTAAAAACAGCTCTGTTTTCTGTGATATGTCCACGTTGTGTTTTGGGGCATATCCTGTCGCGGGCGCTAGGCCTACCCACACAAGTGAGGTATCATTTTTATTGGGAGACGTGGGGGAACGCTGGGTGGAAGGAAATTTGTGGCTCCTCTCAGATTCCAGAACTTTCTGCCACAGAAATGTGAGGAACATGTGTTTTTTTAGCCAAATTTTGAGATTTGCAAAGGATTCTGGGTAACAGAACCTGGTCCGAGCCCCGCAAGCCACCCCTCCTTGGATTCCCCTAGGTCTCTAGTTTTCAGAAATGCACAGGTTTGGTAGGTTTCCCTAGGTGGTGGCTGAGCTAGAGGCCAAAATCTACAGGTAGTCACTTTGCTAAAAACAGCTCTGTTTTCTGTGATATGTCCACGTTGTGTTTGGGGGCATATCCTGTCGCGGGCGCTAGGCCTACCCACACAAGTGAGGTATCATTTTTATCGGGAGACGTGGGGGAACGCTGGGTGGAAGGAAATTTGTGGCTCCTCTCAGATTCCAGAACTTTCTGCCACAGAAATGTGAGGAACATGTGTTTTTTTAGCCAAATTTTGAGGTTTGCAAAGGATTCTGGGTAACAGAACCTGGTCCGAGCCCCGCAAGTCACCCCTCCTTGGATTCCCCTAGGTCTCTAGTTTTCAGAAATGCACAGGTTTGGTAGGTTTCCCTAGGTGGCGGCTGAGCTAGAGGCCAAAATCTACAGGTAGTCACTTTGCTAAAAACAGCTCTGTTTTCTGTGATATGTCCACGTTGTGTTTGGGGGCATATCCTGTCGCGGGCGCTAGGCCTACCCACACAAGTGAGGTATCATTTTTATCGGGAGACGTGGGGGAACGCTGGGTGGAAGGAAATTTGTGGGTCCTCTCAGATTCCAGAACTTTCTGCCACAGAAATGTGAGGAACATGTGTTTTTTTAGCCAAATTTTGAGATTTGCAAAGGATTCTGGGTAACAGAACCTGGTCCGAGCCCCGCAAGTCACCCCTCCTTGGATTCCCCTAGGTCTCTAGTTTTCAGAAATGCACAGGTTTGGTAGGTTTCCCTAGGTGGCGGCTGAGCTAGAGGCCAAAATCTACAGGTAGGCACTTCGCAAAAAACAGCTCTGTTTTCTGTGATATGTCCACGTTGTGTTTTGGGGCATATCCTGTCGCGGGCGCTAGGCCTACCCACACAAGTGAGGTATCATTTTTATCGGGAGACGTGGGGGAACGCTGGGTGGAAGGAAATTTGTGGCTCCTCTCAGATTCCAGAACTTTCTGCCACAGAAATGTGAGGAACATGTGTTTTTTTAGCCAAATTTTGAGATTTGCAAAGGATTCTGGGTAACAGAACCTGGTCCGAGCCCCGCAAGTCACCCCTCCTTGGATTCCCCTAGGTCTCTAGTTTTCAGAAATGCACAGGTTTGGTAGGTTTCCCTAGGTGGCGGCTGAGCTAGAGGCCAAAATCTACAGGTAGTCACTTTGCTAAAAACAGCTCTGTTTTCTGTGATATGTCCACGTTGTGTTTGGGGGCATATCCTGTCGCGGGCGCTAGGCCTACCCACACAAGTGAGGTATCATTTTTATTGGGAGACGTGGGGGAACGCTGGGTGGAAGGAAATTTGTGGCTCCTCTCAGATTCCAGAACTTTCTGCCACAGAAATGTGAGGAACATGTGTTTTTTTAGCCAAATTTTGAGGTTTGCAAAGGATTCTGGGTAACAGAACCTGGTCCGAGCCCCGCAAGTCACCCCTCCTTGGATTCCCCTAGGTCTCTAGTTTTCAGAAATGCACAGGTTTGGTAGGTTTCCCTAGGTGGCGGCTGAGCTAGAGGCCAAAATCTACAGGTAGAAACTTTGCTAAAAACAGCTCTGTTTTCTGTGATATGTCCACGTTGTGTTTGGGGGCATATCCTGTCGCGGGCGCTAGGCCTACCCACACAAGTGAGGTATCATTTCTATCGGGAGACGTGGGGGAACGCTGGGTGGAAGGAAATTTGTGGCTCCTCTCAGATTCCAGAACTTTCTGCCACAGAAATGTGAGGAACATGTGTTTTTTTAGCCAAATTTTGAGGTTTGCAAAGGATTCTGGGTAACAGAACCTGGTCCGAGCCCCGCAAGTCACCCCTCCTTGGATTCCCCTAGGTCTCTAGTTTTCAGAAATGCACAGGTTTGGTAGGTTTCCCTAGGTGGCGGCTGAGCTAGAGGCCAAAATCTACAGGTAGTCACTTTGCTAAAAACAGCTCTGTTTTCTGTGATATGTCCACGTTGTGTTTGGGGGCATATCCTGTCGCGGGCGCTAGGCCTACCCACACAAGTGAGGTATCATTTTTATCGGGAGACGTGGGGGAACGCTGGGTGGAAGGAAATTTGTGGCTCCTCTCAGATTCCAGAACTTTCTGCCACAGAAATGTGAGGAACATGTGTTTTTTTAGCCAAATTTTGAGGTTTGCAAAGGATTCTGGGTAACAGAACCTGGTCCGAGCCCCGCAAGTCACCCCTCCTTGGATTCCCCTAGGTCTCTAGTTTTCAGAAATGCACAGGTTTGGTAGGTTTCCCTAGGTGGCGGCTGAGCTAGAGGCCAAAATCTACAGGTAGTCACTTTGCTAAAAACAGCTCTGTTTTCTGTGATATGTCCACGTTGTGTTTGGGGGCATATCCTGTCGCGGGCGCTAGGCCTACCCACACAAGTGAGGTATCATTTTTATCGGGAGACGTGGGGGAACGCTGGGTGGAAGGAAATTTGTGGCTCCTCTCAGATTCCAGAACTTTCTGCCACAGAAATGTGAGGAACATGTGTTTTTTTAGCCAAATTTTGAGATTTGCAAAGGATTCTGGGTAACAGAACCTGGTCCGAGCCCTGCAAGTCACCCCTCCTTGGATTCCCCTAGGTCTCTAGTTTTCAGAAATGCACAGGTTTGGTAGGTTTCCCTAGGTGCCGGCTGAGCTAGAGGCCAAAATCTACAGGTAGGCACTTCGCAAAAAACACCTCTGTTTTTTTCCAAAATTTAGGATGTGTCCACGTTGCGCTTTGGGGTGTTTCCTGTCGCCGGCGCTAGGCCTACCCACACAAGTGAGGTATCATTTTGATCGGGAGACGTGGGGGAACGCTGGGTGGAAGGAAATTTGTGGCTCCTCTCAGATTCCAGAACTTTCTGCCACAGAAATGTGAGGAACATGTGTTTTTTTAGCCAAATTTTGAGATTTGCAAAGGATTCTGGGTAACAGAACCTGGTCCGAGCCCCGCAAGTCACCCCTCCTTGGATTCCCCTAGGTCTCTAGTTTTCAGAAATGCACAGGTTTGGTAGGTTTCCCTAGGTGGCGGCTGAGCTAGAGGCCAAAATCTACAGGTAGTCACTTTGCTAAAAACAGCTCTGTTTTCTGTGATATGTCCACGTTGTGTTTTGGGGCATATCCTGTCGCGTGCGCTAGGCCTACCCACACAAGTGAGGTATCATTTTTATCGGGAGACGTGGGGGAACGCTGGGTGGAAGGAAATTTGTGGCTCCTCTCAGATTCCAGAACTTTCTGCCACAGAAATGTGAGGAAAATGTGTGTTTTTAGCCAAATTTTGAGATTTGCAAAGGATTCTGGGTAACAGAACCTGGTCCGAGCCCCGCAAGTCACCCCTCCTTGGATTCCCCTAGGTCTCTAGTTTTCAGAAATGCACAGGTTTGGTAGGTTTCCCTAGGTGGCGGCTGAGCTAGAGGCCAAAATCTACAGGTAGTCACTTTGCTAAAAACAGCTCTGTTTTCTGTGATATGTCCACGTTGTCTTTTGGGGCATATCCTGTCGCGGGCGCTAGGCCTACCCACACAAGTGAGGTATCATTTTTATCGGGAGACTTGGGGGAACGCTGGGTGGAAGGAAATTTGTGGCTCCTCTCAGATTCCAGAACTTTCTGCCACAGAAATGTGAGGAACATGTGTTTCTTTAGCCAAATTTTGAGGTTTGCAAAGGATTCTGGGTAACAGAACCTGGTCCGAGCCCCGCAAGTCACCCCTCCTTGGATTCCCCTAGGTCTCTAGTTTTCAGAAATGCACAGGTTTGGTAGGTTTCCCTAGGTGGCGGCTGAGCTAGAGGCCAAAATCTACAGGTAGTCACTTTGCTAAAAACAGCTCTGTTTTCTGTGATATGTCCACGTTGTGTTTTGGGGCATATCCTGTCGCGGGCGCTAGGCCTACCCACACAAGTGAGGTATCATTTTTATCGGGAGACGTGGGGGAACGCTGGGTGGAAGGAAATTTGTGGCTCCTCTCAGATTCCAGAACTTTCTGCCACAGAAATGTGAGGAACATGTGTTTTTTTAGCCAAATTTTGAGGTTTGCAAAGGATTCTGGGTAACAGAACCTGGTCCGAGCCCCGCAAGTCACCCCTCCTTGGATTCCCCTAGGTCTCTAGTTTTCAGAAATGCACAGGTTTGGTAGGTTTCCCTAGGTGCCGGCTGAGCTAGAGGCCAAAATCTACAGGTAGGCACTTCGCAAAAAACACCTCTGTTTTTTTCCAAAATTTAGGATGTGTCCACGTTGCGCTTTGGGGTGTTTCCTGTCGCCGGCGCTAGGCCTACCCACGCAAGTGAGGTATCATTGTTATCGGGAGACTTGGGGGAACGCTGGGTGGAAGGAAATTTGTAGCTCCTCTCAGATTCCAGAACTTTCTGCCACAGAAATGTGAGGGACATGTGTTTTTTTAGCCAAATTTTGAGGTTTGCAAAGGATTCTGGGTAACAGAACCTGGTCCGAGCCCCACAAGTCACCCCTCCTTGGATTCCCCTAGGTCTCTAGTTTTCAGAAATGTACAGGTTTGGTAGGTTTCCCTAGGTGGCGGCTGAGCTAGAGGCCAAAATCTCCAGGTAGTCACTTTGCTAAAAACAGCTCTGTTTTCTGTGATATGTCCACGTTGTGTTTTGGGGCATATCCTGTCGCGGGCGCTAGGCCTACCCACACAAGTGAGGTATCATTTTGATCGGGAGACGTGGGGGAACGCTGGGTGGAAGGAAATTTGTGGCTCCTCTCAGATTCCAGAACTTTCTGCCACAGAAATGTGAGGAACATGTGTTTTTTTAGCCAAATTTTGAGATTTGCAAAGGATTCTGGGTAACAGAACCTGGTCCGAGCCCCGCAAGTCACCCCTCCTTGGATTCCCCTAGGTCTCTAGTTTTCAGAAATGCACAGGTTTGGTAGGTTTCCCTAGGTGGCGGCTGAGCTAGAGGCCAAAATCTACAGGTAGTCACTTTGCTAAAAACAGCTCTGTTTTCTGTGATATGTCCACGTTGTGTTTTGGGGCATATCCTGTCGCGGGCGCTAGGCCTACCCACACAAGTGAGGTATCATTTTTATCGGGAGACGTGGGGGAACGCTGGGTGGAAGGAAATTTGTGGCTCCTCTCAGATTCCAGAACTTTCTGCCACAGAAATGTGAGGAACATGTGTTTTTTTAGCCAAATTTTGAGGTTTGCAAAGGATTCTGGGTAACAGAACCTGGTCCGAGCCCCGCAAGTCACCCCTCCTTGGATTCCCCTAGGTCTCTAGTTTTCAGAAATGCACAGGTTTGGTAGGTTTCCCTAGGTGCCGGCTGAGCTAGAGGCCAAAATCTACAGGTAGGCACTTCGCAAAAAACACCTCTGTTTTTTTCCAAAATTTAGGATGTGTCCACGTTGCGCTTTGGGGTGTTTCCTGTCGCCGGCGCTAGGCCTACCCACGCAAGTGAGGTATCATTGTTATCGGGAGACTTGGGGGAACGCTGGGTGGAAGGAAATTTGTAGCTCCTCTTAGATTCCAGAACTTTCTGCCACAGAAATGTGAGGGACATGTGTTTTTTTAGCCAAATTTTGAGGTTTGCAAAGGATTCTGGGTAACAGAACCTGGTCCGAGCCCCACAAGTCACCCCTCCTTGGATTCCCCTAGGTCTCTAGTTTTCAGAAATGTACAGGTTTGGTAGGTTTCCCTAGGTGGCGGCTGAGCTAGAGGCCAAAATCTCCAGGTAGTCACTTTGCTAAAAACAGCTCTGTTTTCTGTGATGTGTCCACGTTGTGTATTGGGGCATATCCTGTCGCGGGCGCTAGGCCTACCCACACAAGTGAGGTATCATTTTGATCGGGAGACGTGGGGGAACGCTGGGTTGAAGGAAATTTGTGGCTCCTCTCAGATTCCAGAACTTTCTGCCACAGAAATGTGAGGAACATGTGTTTTTTTAGCCAAATTTTGAGGTTTGCAAAGGATTCTGGGTAACAGAACCTGGTCCGAGCCACACAAGTCACCCCTCCTTGGATTCCCCTAGGTCTCTAGTTTTCAGAAATGCACAGGTTTGGTAGGTTTCCCTAGGTGCCGGCTGAGCTAGAGGCCAAAATCTACAGGTAGTCACTTTGCTAAAAACAGCTCTGTTTTCTGTGATATGTCCACGTTGTGTTTTGGGGCATATCCTGTCGCGTGCGCTAGGCCTACCCACACAAGTGAGGTATCATTTTTATCGGGAGACGTGGGGGAACGCTGGGTGGAAGGAAATTTGTGGCTCCTCTCAGATTCCAGAACTTTCTGCCACAGAAATGTGAGGAAAATGTGTTTTTTTAGCCAAATTTTGAGATTTGCAAAGGATTCTGGGTAACAGAACCTGGTCCGAGCCCCGCAAGTCACCCCTCCTTGGATTCCCCTAGGTCTCTAGTTTTCAGAAATGCACAGGTTTGGTAGGTTTCCCTAGGTGGCGGCTGAGCTAGAGGCCAAAATCTACAGGTAGTCACTTTGCTAAAAACAGCTCTGTTTTCTGTGATATGTCCACGTTGTGTTTTGGGGCATATCCTGTCGCGGGCGCTAGGCCTACCCACACAAGTGAGGTATCATTTTTATCGGGAGACTTGGGGGAACGCTGGGTGGAAGGAAATTTGTGGCTCCTCTCAGATTCCAGAACTTTCTGCCACAGAAATGTGAGGAACATGTGTTTCTTTAGCCAAATTTTGAGGTTTGCAAAGGATTCTGGGTAACAGAACCTGGTCCGAGCCCCGCAAGTCACCCCTCCTTGGATTCCCCTAGGTCTCTAGTTTTCAGAAATGCACAGGTTTGGTAGGTTTCCCTAGGTGGCGGCTGAGCTAGAGGCCAAAATCTACAGGTAGTCACTTTGCTAAAAACAGCTCTGTTTTCTGTGATATGTCCACGTTGTGTTTTGGGGCATATCCTGTCGCGGGCGCTAGGCCTACCCACACAAGTGAGGTATCATTTTTATCGGGAGACGTGGGGGAACGCTGGGTGGAAGGAAATTTGTGGCTCCTCTCAGATTCCAGAACTTTCTGCCACAGAAATGTGAGGAACATGTGTTTTTTTAGCCAAATTTTGAGGTTTGCAAAGGATTCTGGGTAACAGAACCTGGTCCGAGCCACACAAGTCACCCCTCCTTGGATTCCCCTAGGTCTCTAGTTTTCAGAAATGCACAGGTTTGGTAGGTTTCCCTAGGTGGCGGCTGAGCTAGAGGCCAAAATCTACAGGTAGTCACTTTGCTAAAAACAGCTCTGTTTTCTGTGATATGTCCACGTTGTGTTTTGGGGCATATCCTGTCGCGTGCGCTAGGCCTACCCACACAAGTGAGGTATCATTTTTATCGGGAGACGTGGGGGAACGCTGGGTGGAAGGAAATTTGTGGCTCCTCTCAGATTCCAGAACTTTCTGCCACAGAAATGTGAGGAACATGTGTTTTTTTAGCCAAATTTTGAGATTTGCAAAGGATTCTGGGTAACAGAACCTGGTCCGAGCCCCGCAAGTCACCCCTCCTTGGATTCCCGTAGGTCTCTAGTTTTCAGAAATGCACAGGTTTGGTAGGTTTCCCTAGGTGGCGGCTGAGCTAGAGGCCAAAATCTACAGGTAGTCACTTTGCTAAAAACAGCTCTGTTTTCTGTGATATGTCCACGTTGTGTTTTGGGGCATATCCTGTCGCGGGCGCTAGGCCTACCCACACAAGTGAGGTATCATTTTTATCTGGAGATTTGGGGGAACGCTGGGTGGAAGGAAATTTGTGGCTCCTCTCAGATTCCAGAACTTTCTGCCACAGAAATGTGAGGAACATGTGTTTTTTTAGCCAAATTTTGAGATTTGCAAAGGATTCTGGGTAACAGAACCTGGTCCGAGCCCCGCAAGTCACCCCTCCTTGGATTCCCCTAGGTCTCTAGTTTTCAGAAATGCACAGGTTTGGTAGGTTTCCCTAGGTGGCGGCTGAGCTAGAGGCCAAAATCTACAGGTAGTCACTTTGCTAAAAACAGCTCTGTTTTCTGTGATATGTCCACGTTGTGTTTTGGGGCATATCCTGTCGCGGGCGCTAGGCCTACCCACACAAGTGAGGTATCATTTTTATCGGGAGACGTGGGGGAACGCTGGGTGGAAGGAAATTTGTGGCTCCTCTCAGATTCCAGAACTTTCTGCCACAGAAATGTGAGGAACATGTGTTTTTTTAGCCAAATTTTGAGGTTTGCAAAGGATTCTGGGTAACAGAACCTGGTCCGAGCCCCGCAAGTCACCCCTCCTTGGATTCCCCTAGGTCTCTAGTTTTCAGAAATGCACAGGTTTGGTAGGTTTCCCTAGGTGCCGGCTGAGCTAGAGGCCAAAATCTACAGGTAGGCACTTCGCAAAAAACACCTCTGTTTTTTTCCAAAATTTAGGATGTGTCCACGTTGCGCTTTGGGGTGTTTCCTGTCGCCGGCGCTAGGCCTACCCACGCAAGTGAGGTATCATTGTTATCGGGAGACTTGGGGGAACGCTGGGTGGAAGGAAATTTGTAGCTCCTCTCAGATTCCAGAACTTTCTGCCACAGAAATGTGAGGGACATGTGTTTTTTTAGCCAAATTTTGAGGTTTGCAAAGGATTCTGGGTAACAGAACCTGGTCCGAGCCCCACAAGTCACCCCTCCTTGGATTCCCCTAGGTCTCTAGTTTTCAGAAATGTACAGGTTTGGTAGGTTTCCCTAGGTGGCGGCTGAGCTAGAGGCCAAAATCTCCAGGTAGTCACTTTGCTAAAAACAGCTCTGTTTTCTGTGATATGTCCGCGTTGTGTTTTGGGGCATATCCTGTCGCGGGCGCTAGGCCTACCCACACAAGTGAGGTATCATTTTGATCGGGAGACGTGGGGGAACGCTGGGTGGAAGGAAATTTGTGGCTCCTCTCAGATTCCAGAACTTTCTGCCACAGAAATGTGAGGAACATGTGTTTTTTTAGCCAAATTTTGATATTTGCAAAGGATTCTGGGTAACAGAACCTGGTCCGAGCCCCGCAAGTCACCCCTCCTTGGATTCCCCTAGGTCTCTAGTTTTCATAAATGCACAGGTTTGGTAGGTTTCCCTAGGTGGCGGCTGAGCTAGAGGCCAAAATCTCCAGGTAGTCACTTTGCTAAAAACAGCTCTGTTTTCTGTGATGTGTCCACGTTGTGTATTGGGGCATATCCTGTCGCGGGCGCTAGGCCTACCCACACAAGTGAGGTATCATTTTGATCGGGAGACGTGGGGGAACGCTGGGTGGAAGGAAATTTGTGGCTCCTCTCAGATTCCAGAACTTTCTGCCACAGAAATGTGAGGAACATGTGTTTTTTTAGCCAAATTTTGAGGTTTGCAAAGGATTCTGGGTAACAGAACCTGGTCCGAGCCACACAAGTCACCCCTCCTTGGATTCCCCTAGGTCTCTAGTTTTCAGAAATGCACAGGTTTGGTAGGTTTCCCTAGGTGCCGGCTGAGCTAGAGGCCAAAATCTACAGGTAGTCACTTTGCTAAAAACAGCTCTGTTTTCTGTGATATGTCCACGTTGTGTTTTGGGGCATATCCTGTCGCGTGCGCTAGGCCTACCCACACAAGTGAGGTATCATTTTTATCGGGAGACGTGGGGGAACGCTGGGTGGAAGGAAATTTGTGGCTCCTCTCAGATTCCAGAACTTTCTGCCACAGAAATGTGAGGAACATGTGTTTTTTTAGCCAAATTTTGAGGTTTGCAAAGGATTCTGGGTAACAGAACCTGGTCCGAGCCACACAAGTCACCCCTCCTTGGATTCCCCTAGGTCTCTAGTTTTCAGAAATGCACAGGTTTGGTAGGTTTCCCTAGGTGCCGGCTGAGCTAGAGGCCAAAATCTACAGGTAGTCACTTTGCTAAAAACAGCTCTGTTTTCTGTGATATGTCCACGTTGTGTTTTGGGGCATATCCTGTCGCGTGCGCTAGGCCTACCCACACAAGTGAGGTATCATTTTTATCGGGAGACGTGGGGGAACGCTGGGTGGAAGGAAATTTGTGGCTCCTCTCAGATTCCAGAACTTTCTGCCACAGAAATGTGAGGAACATGTGTTTTTTTAGCCAAATTTTGAGATTTGCAAAGGATTCTGGGTAACAGAACCTGGTCCGAGCCCCGCAAGTCACCCCTCCTTGGATTCCCCTAGGTCTCTAGTTTTCAGAAATGCACAGGTTTGGTAGGTTTCCCTAGGTGCCGGCTGAGCTAGAGGCCAAAATCTAGAGGTAGGCACTTCGCAAAAAACAGCTCTGTTTTCTGTGATATGTCCACGTTGTGTTTTGGGGCATATCCTGTCGCGGGCGCTAGGCCTACCCACACAAGTGAGGTATCATTTTTATCGGGAGACGTGGGGGAACGCTGGGTGGAAGGAAATTTGTGGCTCCTCTCAGATTCCAGAACTTTCTGCCACAGAAATGTGAGGAACATGTGTTTTTTTAGCCAAATTTTGAGATTTGCAAAGGATTCTGGGTAACAGAACCTGGTCCGAGCCCCGCAAGTCACCCCTCCTTGGATTCCCCTAGGTCTCTAGTTTTCAGAAATGCACAGGTTTGGTAGGTTTCCCTAGGTGGCGGCTGAGCTAGAGGCCAAAATCTACAGGTAGTCACTTTGCTAAAAACAGCTCTGTTTTCTGTGATATGTCCACGTTGTGTTTGGGGGCATATCCTGTCGCGGGCGCTAGGCCTACCCACACAAGTGAGGTATCATTTTTATCGGGAGACGTGGGGGAACGCTGGGTGGAAGGAAATTTGTGGCTCCTTTCAGATTCCAGAACTTTCTGCCACAGAAATGTGAGGAACATGTGTTTTTTTAGCCAAATTTTGAGGTTTGCAAAGGATTCTGGGTAACAGAACCTGGTCCGAGCCCCGCAAGTCACCCCTCCTTGGATTCCCCTAGGTCTCTAGTTTTCAGAAATGCACAGGTTTGGTAGGTTTCCCTAGGTGGCGGCTGAGCTAGAGGCCAAAATCTACAGGTAGTCACTTTGCTAAAAACAGCTCTGTTTTCTGTGATATGTCCACGTTGTGTTTGGGGGCATATCCTGTCGCGGGCGCTAGGCCTACCCACACAAGTGAGGTATCATTTTTATCGGGAGACGTGGGGGAACGCTGGGTGGAAGGAAATTTGTGGCTCCTCTCAGATTCCAGAACTTTCTGCCACAGAAATGTGAGGAACATGTGTTTTTTTAGCCAAATTTTGAGATTTGCAAAGGATTCTGGGTAACAGAACCTGGTCCGAGCCCCGCAAGTCACCCCTCCTTGGATTCCCCTAGGTCTCTAGTTTTCAGAAATGCACAGGTTTGGTAGGTTTCCCTAGGTGCCGGCTGAGCTAGAGGCCAAAATCTACAGGTAGGCACTTCGCAAAAAACACCTCTGTTTTTTTCCAAAATTTAGGATGTGTCCACGTTGCGCTTTGGGGTGTTTCCTGTCGCCGGCGCTAGGCCTACCCACGCAAGTGAGGTATCATTGTTATCGGGAGACTTGGGGGAACGCTGGGTGGAAGGAAATTTGTAGCTCCTCTCAGATTCCAGAACTTTCTGCCACAGAAATGTGAGGAACATGTGTTTTTTTAGCCAAATTTTGAGGTTTGCAAAGGATTCTGGGTAACAGAACCTGGTCCGAGCCCCACAAGTCACCCCTCCTTGGATTCCCCTAGGTCTCTAGTTTTCAGAAATGTACAGGTTTGGTAGGTTTCCCTAGGTGGCGGCTGAGCTAGAGGCCAAAATCTCCAGGTAGTCACTTTGCTAAAAACAGCTCTGTTTTCTGTGATATGTCCGCGTTGTGTTTTGGGGCATATCCTGTCGCGGGCGCTAGGCCTACCCACACAAGTGAGGTATCATTTTGATCGGGAGACGTGGGGGAACGCTGGGTGGAAGGAAATTTGTGGCTCCTCTCAGATTCCAGAACTTTCTGCCACAGAAATGTGAGGAACATGTGTTTTTTTAGCCAAATTTTGATATTTTCAAAGGATTCTGGGTAACAGAACCTGGTCCGAGCCCCGCAAGTCACCCCTCCTTGGATTCCCCTAGGTCTCTAGTTTTCATAAATGCACAGGTTTGGTAGGTTTCCCTAGGTGGCGGCTGAGCTAGAGGCCAAAATCTCCAGGTAGTCACTTTGCTAAAAACAGCTCTGTTTTCTGTGATGTGTCCACGTTGTGTATTGGGGCATATCCTGTCGCGGGCGCTAGGCCTACCCACACAAGTGAGGTATCATTTTGATCGGGAGACGTGGGGGAACGCTGGGTGGAAGGAAATTTGTGGCTCCTCTCAGATTCCAGAACTTTCTGCCACAGAAATGTGAGGAACATGTGTTTTTTTAGCCAAATTTTGAGGTTTGCAAAGGATTCTGGGTAACAGAACCTGGTCCGAGCCACACAAGTCACCCCTCCTTGGATTCCCCTAGGTCTCTAGTTTTCAGAAATGCACAGGTTTGGTAGGTTTCCCTAGGTGCCGGCTGAGCTAGAGGCCAAAATCTACAGGTAGTCACTTTGCTAAAAACAGCTCTGTTTTCTGTGATATGTCCACGTTGTGTTTTGGGGCATATCCTGTCGCGTGCACTAGGCCTACCCACACAAGTGAGGTATCATTTTTATCGGGAGACGTGGGGGAACGCTGGGTGGAAGGAAATTTGTGGCTCCTCTCAGATTCCAGAACTTTCTGCCACAGAAATGTGAGGAACATGTGTTTTTTTAGCCAAATTTTGAGGTTTGCAAAGGATTCTGGGTAACAGAACCTGGTCCGAGCCACACAAGTCACCCCTCCTTGGATTCCCCTAGGTCTCTAGTTTTCAGAAATGCACAGGTTTGGTAGGTTTCCCTAGGTGCCGGCTGAGCTAGAGGCCAAAATCTACAGATAGTCACTTTGCTAAAAACAGCTCTGTTTTCTGTGATATGTCCACGTTGTGTTTTGGGGCATATCCTGTCGCGTGCGCTAGGCCTACCCACACAAGTGAGGTATCATTTTTATCGGGAGACGTGGGGGAACGCTGGGTGGAAGGAAATTTGTGGCTCCTCTCAGATTCCAGAACTTTCTGCCACAGAAATGTGAGGAACATGTGTTTTTTTAGCCAAATTTTGAGATTTGCAAAGGATTCTGGGTAACAGAACCTGGTCCGAGCCCCGCAAGTCACCCCTCCTTGGATTCCCCTAGGTCTCTAGTTTTCAGAAATGCACAGGTTTGGTAGGTTTCCCTAGGTGGCGGCTGAGCTAGAGGCCAAAATCTACAGGTAGTCACTTTGCTAAAAACAGCTCTGTTTTCTGTGATATGTCCACGTTGTGTTTTGGGGCATATCCTGTCGCGGGCGCTAGGCCTACCCACACAAGTGAGGTATCATTTTTATCGGGAGACTTGGGGGAACGCTGGGTGGAAGGAAATTTGTGGCTCCTCTCAGATTCCAGAACTTTCTGCCACAGAAATGTGAGGAACATGTGTTTTTTTAGCCAAATTTTGAGGTTTGCAAAGGATTCTGGGTAACAGAACCTGGTCCGAGCCCCGCAAGTCACCCCTCCTTGGATTCCCCTAGGTCTCTAGTTTTCAGAAATGCACAGGTTTGGTAGGTTTCCCTAGGTGGCGGCTGAGCTAGAGGCCAAAATCTACAGGTAGTCACTTTGCTAAAAACAGCTCTGTTTTCTGTGATATGTCCACGTTGTGTTTTGGGGCATATCCTGTCGCGGGCGCTAGGCCTACCCACACAAGTGAGGTATCATTTTTATCGGGAGACGTGGGGGAACGCTGGGTGGAAGGAAATTTGTGGCTCCTCTCAGATTCCAGAACTTTCTGCCACAGAAATGTAAGGAACATGTGTTTTTTTAGCCAAATTTTGAGGTTTGCAAAGGATTCTGGGTAACAGAACCTGGTCCGAGCCCCGCAAGTCACCCCTCCTTGGATTCCCCTAGGTCTCTAGTTTTCAGAAATGCACAGGTTTGGTAGGTTTCCCTAGGTGCCGGCTGAGCTAGAGGCCAAAATCTACAGGTAGGCACTTCGCAAAAAACACCTCTGTTTTTTTCCAAAATTTAGGATGTGTCCACGTTGCGCTTTGGGGTGTTTCCTGTCGCCGGCGCTAGGCCTACCCACGCAAGTGAGGTATCATTGTTATCGGGAGACTTGGGGGAACGCTGGGTGGAAGGAAATTTGTAGCTCCTCTTAGATTCCAGAACTTTCTGCCACAGAAATGTGAGGGACATGTGTTTTTTTAGCCAAATTTTGAGGTTTGCAAAGGATTCTGGGTAACAGAACCTGGTCCGAGCCCCACAAGTCACCCCTCCTTGGATTCCCCTAGGTCTCTAGTTTTCAGAAATGTACAGGTTTGGTAGGTTTCCCTAGGTGGCGGCTGAGCTAGAGGCCAAAATCTCCAGGTAGTCACTTTGCTAAAAACAGCTCTGTTTTCTGTGATGTGTCCACGTTGTGTATTGGGGCATATCCTGTCGCGGGCGCTAGGCCTACCCACACAAGTGAGGTATCATTTTGATCGGGAGACGTGGGGGAACGCTGGGTGGAAGGAAATTTGTGGCTCCTCTCAGATTCCAGAACTTTCTGCCACAGAAATGTGAGGAACATGTGTTTTTTTAGCCAAATTTTGAGGTTTGCAAAGGATTCTGGGTAACTGAACCTGGTCCGAGCCACACAAGTCACCCCTCCTTGGATTCCCCTAGGTCTCTAGTTTTCAGAAATGCACAGGTTTGGTAGGTTTCCCTAGGTGGCGGCTGAGCTAGAGGCCAAAATCTCCAGGTAGTCACTTTGCTAAAAACAGCTCTGTTTTCTGTGATGTGTCCACGTTGTGTATTGGGGCATATCCTGTCGCGGGCGCTAGGCCTACCCACACAAGTGAGGTATCATTTTGATCGGGAGACGTGGGGGAACGCTGGGTGGAAGGAAATTTGTGGCTCCTCTCAGATTCCAGAACTTTCTGCCACAGAAATGTGAGGAACATGTGTTTTTTTAGCCAAATTTTGAGGTTTGCAAAGGATTCTGGGTAACAGAACCTGGTCCGAGCCACACAAGTCACCCCTCCTTGGATTCCCCTAGGTCTCTAGTTTTCAGAAATGCACAGGTTTGGTAGGTTTCCCTAGGTGCCGGCTGAGCTAGAGGCCAAAATCTACAGGTAGTCACTTTGCTAAAAACAGCTCTGTTTTCTGTGATATGTCCACGTTGTGTTTTGGGGCATATCCTGTCGCGTGCGCTAGGCCTACCCACACAAGTGAGGTATCATTTTTATCGGGAGACGTGGGGGAACGCTGGGTGGAAGGAAATTTGTGGCTCCTCTCAGATTCCAGAACTTTCTGCCACAGAAATGTGAGGAACATGTGTTTTTTTAGCCAAATTTTGAGGTTTGCAAAGGATTCTGGGTAACAGAACCTGGTCCGAGCCACACAAGTCACCCCTCCTTGGATTCCCCTAGGTCTCTAGTTTTCAGAAATGCACAGGTTTGGTAGGTTTCCCTAGGTGCCGGCTGAGCTAGAGGCCAAAATCTACAGGTAGTCACTTTGCTAAAAACAGCTCTGTTTTCTGTGATATGTCCACGTTGTGTTTTGGGGCATATCCTGTCGCGTGCGCTAGGCCTACCCACACAAGTGAGGTATCATTTTTATCGGGAGACGTGGGGGAACGCTGGGTGGAAGGAAATTTGTGGCTCCTCTCAGATTCCAGAACTTTCTGCCACAGAAATGTGAGGAACATGTGTTTTTTTAGCCAAATTTTGAGATTTGCAAAGGATTCTGGGTAACAGAACCTGGTCCGAGCCCCGCAAGTCACCCCTCCTTGGATTCCCCTAGGTCTCTAGTTTTCAGAAATGCACAGGTTTGGTAGGTTTCCCTAGGTGGCGGCTGAGCTAGAGGCCAAAATCTACAGGTAGTCACTTTGCTAAAAACAGCTCTGTTTTCTGTGATATGTCCACGTTGTGTTTTGGGGCATATCCTGTCGCGGGCGCTAGGCCTACCCACACAAGTGAGGTATCATTTTTATCGGGAGACTTGGGGGAACGCTGGGTGGAAGGAAATTTGTGGCTCCTCTCAGATTCCAGAACTTTCTGCCACAGAAATGTGAGGAACATGTGTTTTTTTAGCCAAATTTTGAGGTTTGCAAAGGATTCTGGGTAACAGAACCTGGTCCGAGCCCCGCAAGTCACCCCTCCTTGGATTCCCCTAGGTCTCTAGTTTTCAGAAATGCACAGGTTTGGTAGGTTTCCCTAGGTGGCGGCTGAGCTAGAGGCCAAAATCTACAGGTAGTCACTTTGCTAAAAACAGCTCTGTTTTCTGTGATATGTCCACGTTGTGTTTTGGGGCATATCCTGTCGCGGGCGCTAGGCCTACCCACACAAGTGAGGTATCATTTTTATCGGGAGACGTGGGGGAACGCTGGGTGGAAGGAAATTTGTGGCTCCTCTCAGATTTCAGAACTTTCTGCCACAGAAATGTGAGGAACATGTGTTTTTTTAGCCAAATTTTGAGGTTTGCAAAGGATTCTGGGTAACAGAACCTGGTCCGAGCCCCGCAAGTCACCCCTCCTTGGATTCCCCTAGGTCTCTAGTTTTCAGAAATGCAGAGGTTTGGTAGGTTTCCATAGGTGCCGGCTGAGCTAGAGGCCAAAATCTACAGGTAGGCACTTCGCAAAAAACACCTCTGTTTTTTTCCAAAATTTAGGATGTGTCCACGTTGCGCTTTGGGGTGTTTCCTGTCGCCGGCGCTAGGCCTACCCACGCAAGTGAGGTATCATTGTTATCGGGAGACTTGGGGGAACGCTGGGTGGAAGGAAATTTGTAGCTCCTCTCAGATTCCAGAACTTTCTGCCACAGAAATGTGAGGGACATGTGTTTTTTTAGCCAAATTTTGAGGTTTGCAAAGGATTCTGGGTAACAGAACCTGGTCCGAGCCCCACAAGTCACCCCTCCTTGGATTCCCCTAGGTCTCTAGTTTTCAGAAATGTACAGGTTTGGTAGGTTTCCCTAGGTGGCGGCTGAGCTAGAGGCCAAAATCTCCAGGTAGTCACTTTGCTAAAAACAGCTCTGTTTTCTGTGATATGTCCGCGTTGTGTTTTGGGGCATATCCTGTCGCGGGCGCTAGGCCTACCCACACAAGTGAGGTATCATTTTGATCGGGAGACGTGGGGGAACGCTGGGTGGAAGGAAATTTGTGGCTCCTCTCAGATTCCAGAACTTTCTGCCACAGAAATGTGAGGAACATGTGTTTTTTTAGCCAAATTTTGAGGTTTGCAAAGGATTCTGGGTAACAGAACCTGGTCCGAGCCACACAAGTCACCCCTCCTTGGATTCCCCTAGGTCTCTAGTTTTCAGAAATGCACAGGTTTGGTAGGTTTCCCTAGGTGCCGGCTGAGCTAGAGGCCAAAATCTACAGGTAGTCACTTTGCTAAAAACAGCTCTGTTTTCTGTGATATGTCCACGTTGTGTTTTGGGGCATATCCTGTCGCGTGCGCTAGGCCTACCCACACAAGTGAGGTATCATTTTTATCGGGAGACGTGGGGGAACGCTGGGTGGAAGGAAATTTGTGGCTCCTCTCAGATTCCAGAACTTTCTGCCACAGAAATGTGAGGAACATGTGTTTTTTTAGCCAAATTTTGAGATTTGCAAAGGATTCTGGGTAACAGAACCTGGTCCGAGCCCCGCAAGTCACCCCTCCTTGGATTCCCCTAGGTCTCTAGTTTTCAGAAATGCACAGGTTTGGTAGGTTTCCCTAGGTGGCGGCTGAGCTAGAGGCCAAAATCTACAGGTAGTCACTTTGCTAAAAACAGCTCTGTTTTCTGTGATATGTCCACGTTGTGTTTGGGGGCATATCCTGTCGCGGGCGCTAGGCCTACCCACACAAGTGAGGTATCATTTTTATCGGGAGACGTGGGGGAACGCTGGGTGGAAGGAAATTTGTGGCTCCTCTCAGATTCCAGAACTTTCTGCCACAGAAATGTGAGGAACATGTGTTTTTTTAGCCAAATTTTGAGATTTGCAAAGGATTCTGGGTAACAGAACCTGGTCCGAGCCCCGCAAGTCACCCCTCCTTGGATTCCCCTAGGTCTCTAGTTTTCAGAAATGCACAGGTTTGGTAGGTTTCCCTAGGTGCCGGCTGAGCTAGAGGCCAAAATCTACAGGTAGGCACTTCGCAAAAAACAGCTCTGTTTTCTGTGATATGTCCACGTTGTGTTTTGGGGCATATCCTGTCGCGGGCGCTAGGCCTACCCACACAAGTGAGGTATCATTTTTATCGGGAGACGTGGGGGAACGCTGGGTGGAAGGAAATTTGTGGCTCCTCTCAGATTCCAGAACTTTCTGCCACAGAAATGTGAGGAACATGTGTTTTTTTAGCCAAATTTTGAGATTTGCAAAGGATTCTGGGTAACAGAACCTGGTCCGAGCCCCGCAAGTCACCCC
This sequence comes from Pleurodeles waltl, assembly GCF_031143425.1. NCBI lineage: Eukaryota > Metazoa > Chordata > Amphibia > Caudata > Salamandridae > Pleurodeles > Pleurodeles waltl. The sequence continues at coordinate 1,900,247,941 of NC_090440.1, forward strand.
TCCTTGGATTCCCCTAGGTCTCTAGTTTTCAGAAATGCACAGGTTTGGTAGGTTTCCCTAGGTGGCGGCTGAGCTAGAGGCCAAAAATCTACAGGTAGTCTCTTTGCTAAAAACAGCTCTGTTTTCTGTGATATGTCCACGTTGTGTTTGGGGGCATATCCTGTCGCGGGCGCTAGGCCTACCCACACAAGTGAGGTATCATTTTTATCGGGAGACGTGGGGGAACGCTGGGTGGAAGGAAATTTGTGGCTCCTTTCAGATTCCAGAACTTTCTGCCACAGAAATGTGAGGAACATGTGTTTTTTTAGCCAAATTTTGAGGTTTGCAAAGGATTCTGGGTAACAGAACCTGGTCCGAGCCCCGCAAGTCACCCCTCCTTGGATTCCCCTAGGTCTCTAGTTTTCAGAAATGCACAGGTTTGGTAGGTTTCCCTAGGTGGCGGCTGAGCTAGAGGCCAAAATCTACAGGTAGTCACTTTGCTAAAAACAGCTCTGTTTTCTGTGATATGTCCACGTTGTGTTTGGGGGCATATCCTGTCGCGGGCGCTAGGCCTACCCACACAAGTGAGGTATCATTTTTATCGGGAGACGTGGGGGAACGCTGGGTGGAAGGAAATTTGTGGCTCCTCTCAGATTCCAGAACTTTCTGCCACAGAAATGTGAGGAACATGTGTTTTTTTAGCCAAATTTTGAGATTTGCAAAGGATTCTGGGTAACAGAACCTGGTCCGAGCCCCGCAAGTCACCCCTCCTTGGATTCCCCTAGGTCTCTAGTTTTCAGAAATGCACAGGTTTGGTAGGTTTCCCTAGGTGCCGGCTGAGCTAGAGGCCAAAATCTACAGGTAGGCACTTCGCAAAAAACACCTCTGTTTTTTTTCCAAAATTTAGGATGTGTCCACGTTGCGCTTTGGGGTGTTTCCTGTCGCCGGCGCTAGGCCTACCCACGCAAGTGAGGTATCATTGTTATCGGGAGACTTGGGGGAACGCTGGGTGGAAGGAAATTTGTAGCTCCTCTCAGATTCCAGAACTTTCTGCCACAGAAATGTGAGGGACATGTGTTTTTTTAGCCAAATTTTGAGGTTTGCAAAGGATTCTGGGTAACAGAACCTGGTCCGAGCCCCACAAGTCACCCCTCCTTGGATTCCCCTAGGTCTCTAGTTTTCAGAAATGTACAGGTTTGGTAGGTTTCCCTAGGTGGCGGCTGAGCTAGAGGCCAAAATCTACAGGTAGTCACTTTGCTAAAAACAGCTCTGTTTTCTGTGATATGTCCACGTTGTGTTTGGGGGCATATCCTGTCGCGGGCGCTAGGCCTACCCACACAAGTGAGGTATCATTTTTATCGGGAGACGTGGGGGAACGCTGGGTGGAAGGAAATTTGTGGCTCCTCTCAGATTCCAGAACTTTCTGCCACAGAAATGTGAGGAACATGTGTTTTTTTAGCCAAATTTTGAGATTTGCAAAGGATTCTGGGTAACAGAACCTGGTCCGAGCCCCGCAAGTCACCCCTCCTTGGATTCCCCTAGGTCTCTAGTTTTCATAAATGCACAGGTTTGGTAGGTTTCCCTAGGTGGCGGCTGAGCTAGAGGCCAAAATCTACAGGTAGGCACTTCGCAAAAAAACAGCTCTGTTTTCTGTGATGTGTCCACGTTGTGTATTGGGGCATATCCTGTCGCGGGCGCTAGGCCTACCCACACAAGTGAGGTATCATTTTGATCGGGAGACGTGGGGGAACGCTGGGTGGAAGGAAATTTGTGGCTCCTCTCAGATTCCAGAACTTTCTGCCACAGAAATGTGAGGAACATGTGTTTTTTTAGCCAAATTTTGAGGTTTGCAAAGGATTCTGGGTAACAGAACCTGGTCCGAGCCACACAAGTCACCCCTCCTTGGATTCCCCTAGGTCTCTAGTTTTCAGAAATGCACAGGTTTGGTAGGTTTCCCTAGGTGCCGGCTGAGCTAGAGGCCAAAATCTACAGGTAGTCACTTTGCTAAAAACAGCTCTGTTTTCTGTGATATGTCCACGTTGTGTTTTGGGGCATATCCTGTCGCGTGCGCTAGGCCTACCCACACAAGTGAGGTATCATTTTTATCGGGAGACGTGGGGGAACGCTGGGTGGAAGGAAATTTGTGGCTCCTCTCAGATTCCAGAACTTTCTGCCACAGAAATGTGAGGAACATGTGTTTTTTTAGCCAAATTTTGAGGTTTGCAAAGGATTCTGGGTAACAGAACCTGGTCCGAGCCACACAAGTCACCACTCCTTGGATTCCCCTAGGTCTCTAGTTTTCAGAAATGCCACAGGTTTGGTAGGTTTCCCTAGGTGCCGGCTGAGCTAGAGGCCAAAATCTACAGGTAGTCACTTTGCTAAAAACAGCTCTGTTTTCTGTGATATGTCCACGTTGTGTTTTGGGGCATATCCTGTCGCGTGCGCTAGGCCTACCCACACAAGTGAGGTATCATTTTTATCGGGAGACGTGGGGGAACGCTGGGTGGAAGGAAATTTGTGGCTCCTCTCAGATTCCAGAACTTTCTGCCACAGAAATGTGAGGAACATGTGTTTTTTTAGCCAAATTTGAGATTTGCAAAGGATTCTGGGTAACAGAACCTGGTCCGAGCCCCGCAAGTCACCCCTCCTTGGATTCCCCTAGGTCTCTAGTTTTCAGAAATGCACAGGTTTGGTAGGTTTCCCTAGGTGGCGGCTGAGCTAGAGGCCAAAATCTACAGGTAGTCACTTTGCTAAAAACAGCTCTGTTTTCTGTGATATGTCCACGTTGTGTTTTGGGGCATATCCTGTCGCGGGCGCTAGGCCTACCCACACAAGTGAGGTATCATTTTTATCGGGAGACTTGGGGAACGCTGGGTGGAAGGAAATTTGTGGCTCCTCTCAGATTCCAGAACTTTCTGCCACAGAAATGTGAGGAACATGTGTTTTTTTAGCCAAATTTTGAGGTTTGCAAAGGATTCTGGGTAACAGAACCTGGTCCGAGCCCCGCAAGTCACCCCTCCTTGGATTCCCCTAGGTCTCTAGTTTTCAGAAATGCACAGGTTTGGTAGGTTTCCCTAGGTGGCGGCTGAGCTAGAGGCCAAAATCTACAGGTAGTCACTTTGCTAAAAACAGCTCTGTTTTCTGTGATATGTCCACGTTGTGTTTTGGGGCATATCCTGTCGCGGGCGCTAGGCCTACCCACACAAGTGAGGTATCATTTTTATCGGGAGACGTGGGGGAACGCTGGGTGGAAGGAAATTTGTGGCTCCTCTCAGATTCCAGAACTTTCTGCCACAGAAATGTGAGGAACATGTGTTTTTTTAGCCAAATTTTGAGGTTTGCAAAGGATTCTGGGTAACAGAACCTGGTCCGAGCCCCGCAAGTCACCCCTCCTTGGATTCCCCTAGGTCTCTAGTTTTCAGAAATGCACAGGTTTGGTAGGTTTCCCTAGGTGCCGGCTGAGCTAGAGGCCAAAATCTACAGGTAGGCACTTCGCAAAAAACACCTCTGTTTTTTTCCAAAATTTAGGATGTGTCCACGTTGCGCTTTGGGGTGTTTCCTGTCGCCGGCGCTAGGCCTACCCACGCAAGTGAGGTATCATTGTTATCGGGAGACTTGGGGAACGCTGGGTGGAAGGAAATTTGTAGCTCCTCTTAGATTCCAGAACTTTCTGCCACAGAAATGTGAGGGACATGTGTTTTTTTAGCCAAATTTTGAGGTTTGCAAAGGATTCTGGGTAACAGAACCTGGTCCGAGCCCCACAAGTCACCCCTCCTTGGATTCCCCTAGGTCTCTAGTTTTCAGAAATGTACAGGTTTGGTAGGTTTCCCTAGGTGGCGGCTGAGCTAGAGGCCAAAATCTCCAGGTAGTCACTTTGCTAAAAACAGCTCTGTTTTCTGTGATGTGTCCACGTTGTGTATTGGGGCATATCCTGTCGCGGGCGCTAGGCCTACCCACACAAGTGAGGTATCATTTGATCGGGAGACGTGGGGGAACGCTGGGTGGAAGGAAATTTGTGGCTCCTCTCAGATTCCAGAACTTTCTGCCACAGAAATGTGAGGAACATGTGTTTTTTTAGCCAAATTTTGAGGTTTGCAAAGGATTCTGGGTAACAGAACCTGGTCCGAGCCACACAAGTCACCCCTCCTTGGATTCCCCTAGGTCTCTAGTTTTCAGAAATGCACAGGTTTGGTAGGTTTCCCTAGGTGCCGGCTGAGCTAGAGGCCAAAATCTACAGGTAGTCACTTTGCTAAAAACAGCTCTGTTTTCTGTGATATGTCCACGTTGTGTTTTGGGGCATATCCTGTCGCGTGCGCTAGGCCTACCCACACAAGTGAGGTATCATTTTTATCGGGAGACGTGGGGGAACGCTGGGTGGAAGGAAATTTGTGGCTCCTCTCAGATTCCAGAACTTTCTGCCACAGAAATGTGAGGAACATGTGTTTTTTAGCCAAATTTTGAGGTTTGCAAAGGATTCTGGGTAACAGAACCTGGTCCGAGCCACACAAGTCACCCCTCCTTGGATTCCCCTAGGTCTCTAGTTTTCAGAAATGCACAGGTTTGGTAGGTTTCCCTAGGTGCCGGCTGAGCTAGAGGCCAAAATCTACAGGTAGTCACTTTGCTAAAAACAGCTCTGTTTTCTGTGATATGTCCACGTTGTGTTTTGGGGCATATCCTGTCGCGTGCGCTAGGCCTACCCACACAAGTGAGGTATCATTTTTATCGGGAGACGTGGGGGAACGCTGGGTGGAAGGAAATTTGTGGCTCCTCTCAGATTCCAGAACTTTCTGCCACAGAAATGTGAGGAACATGTGTTTTTTTAGCCAAATTTGAGATTTGCAAAGGATTCTGGGTAACAGAACCTGGTCCGAGCCCCGCAAGTCACCCCTCCTTGGATTCCCCTAGGTCTCTAGTTTTCAGAAATGCACAGGTTTGGTAGGTTTCCCTAGGTGGCGGCTGAGCTAGAGGCCAAAATCTACAGGTAGTCACTTTGCTAAAAACAGCTCTGTTTTCTGTGATATGTCCACGTTGTGTTTTGGGCATATCCTGTCGCGGGCGCTAGGCCTACCCACACAAGTGAGGTATCATTTTTATCGGGAGACTTGGGGGAACGCTGGTGGAAGGAAATTTGTGGCTCCTCTCAGATTCCAGAACTTTCTGCCACAGAAATGTGAGGAACATGTGTTTTTTTTAGCCAAATTTTGAGGTTTGCAAAGGATTCTGGGTAACAGAACCTGGTCCGAGCCCCGCAAGTCACCCCTCCTTGGATTCCCCTAGGTCTCTAGTTTTCAGAAATGCACAGGTTTGGTAGGTTTCCCTAGGTGGCGGCTGAGCTAGAGGCCAAAATCTACAGGTAGTCACTTTGCTAAAAACAGCTCTGTTTTCTGTGAT